>NC_090448.1:865604370-870769370 GCF_031143425.1 Pleurodeles waltl
ACATTTTGGTGACAGAAAGTTCTGGAATCAGAGAGAAGCTACAAATTTCCTTCCACCCAGCATTCCCCCAAGTCTCCCGATAAAAATGATACCTCACTTGTGTGGGTAGGCCTAGAGCCCGCAACAGGAAATGCCCCAAAGCACAACGTGGACACATCCCATTTTTCCAAAGAAAACAGAGGTGTTTTTTGCAAAGTGCCTACCTGTAGATTTTGGTCTCTAGCTCAGCCGGCACCTAGGGAAACCTACCAAACCTGTGCATTTTTGAAAACTAGAGACCTAGGGGAATCCAAGATGGGGTGACTTGTGGGGCTCTGACCAGGTTCTGTTACCCAGAATCCTTTGCAAACCTCAAAATTTGGCTAAAAAAACATATTTTCCTCACATTTTGGTGACAGAAAGTTCTGGAATCAGAGAGGAGCCACAAATTTCCTTCCACCCAGCGTTCCCCCAAGTCTCCCGATGAAAATGATACCTCACTTGTGTGGGTAGGCCTAGCGCCCGCGACAGGAAATGCCCCAAAACGCAACGTGCACACATCACATTTTTTTAAAGAAAACAGAGGTGTTTTTTGCAAAGTGCCTACCTATAGCTTTTGGCCTCTAGCTCAGCCGGCACCTAGGGAAACCTACCAAACCTGTGCATTTCTGAAAACTAGAGACCTAGGGGAATCCAAGATGGGGTGACTTGTGGGGCTCTGACCAGGTTCTGTTACCCAGAATCCTTTGCAAACCTCAAAAATTGGCTAAAAAAACATATTTTCCTCACATTTTGGTGACAGAAAGTTCTGGAATCAGAGAGGAGCCACAAATTTCCTTCCACCCAGCGTTTCCCCAAGTCTCCCGATGAAAATGATACCTCACTTGTGTGGGTAGGCCTAGCGCCGCGACAGCAAATGCCCCAAAACGCAACGTGGACACATCACATTTTTTTAAAGAAAACAGAGGTGTTTTTTGCAAAGTGCCTACCTGTAGATTTTGGCCTCTAGCTCAGCCGGCACCTAGGGAAACCTACCAAACCTGTGCATTTCTGAAAACTAGAGACCTAGGAGAATCCAAGATGGGGTGACTTGTGGGGCTCTGACCAGGTTCTGTTACCCAGAATCCTTTGCAAACCTCAAAATTCGGCTAAAAAAACATATTTTCCTCACATTTTGGTGACAGAAAGTTCTGGAATCAGAGAGGAGCCACAAATTTCCTTCCACCCAGCGTTTCCCCAAGTCTCCCAAAAAAAATGATACCTCACTTGTGTGGGTAGGCCTAGCACACGCGACAGGAAATGCCCCAAAACGCAACATGGACACATCACATTTTTTAAAGAAAACAGAGGTGTTTTTTGTAAAGTGCCTACCTGTAGATTTTGGCCTCTAGCTCAGCCGGCACAAACTGAAACCTACCAAACCTATGCATTTTTAAAAACTAGAGACCTAGTGGAATCCAAGATGGGGTGACTTGTGGCGCACTGACCAGGTTCTGTTACCCAGAATCCTTTGCAAACCTCAAAATTTGGCTAAAAAAACACATGTTCCTCACATTTCTGTGACAGAAAGTTCTGGAATCTGAGAGGAGGCACGTATTTCCTACCACCCAGCATTCCCCCAAGTCTCCCGATAAAAACGATACCTCACTTGTGTGGGTAGGCCTAGCGTCCGTGACAGGAAATGCCCCAAAGCACAACGTGGACACCTCCCATTTTTTGACAGAAAACAGAGCTGTTTTTTGCAAAGTGCCTATCTGTAGATTTTGGCCTCTAGCTCAGCCGGCACCTAGGGAAACCTACCAAACATATGCATTTTTAAAAACTAGAGACCTAGGGGAATCCAAGATGGGGTGACTTGTGGGGCTCTGACCAGGTTCTGTTACCCAGAATCCTTTGCAAACGTCAAAAATTGGCTAATAAAACACATGTTCCTCACATTTCTGTGACAGAAAGTTCTGGAATCTGAGAGGAGGCACGAATTTCCTACCACCCAGCATTCCCCAAGTCTCCCGATAAAATGATACCTCACTTGTGTGGGTAGGCCTAGCGCCCGCGACACGAAATGCCCCAAAACGCAACGTGGACACATCCCATTTTTTGAAAGAAAACAGAGGTGTTTTTCGCAAAGTGCCTACCTATAGCTTTTGACATCTAGTTCAGCCGGCACCTAGAGAAACCTACCAAACCTTTGCATTTTTAAAAACTAGAGACCTAGGGGAATCCAAGATGGGGTGACTTGTGGCGCACTGACCAGGTTCTGTTACCCAGAATCCTTTGCAAACCTCAAAAGTTGGCTAAAAAAACACATGTTCCTCACATTTCTGTGACAGAAAGTTCTGGAAATTGAGAGGAGGCACGAATTTCCTACCACCCAGCATTCCCCCAAGTCTCCCGATAAAAACGATACCTCACTTGTGTGGGTAGGCCTAGCGTCCGTGACAGGAAATGCCCCAAAGCACAATGTGGACACCTCCCATTTTTCCAAAGAAAACAGAGGTGTTTTTTGCAAAGTGCCTACCTGTAGATTTTGGTCTCTAGCTCAGCCGGCACCTAGGGAAACCTACCAAACCTGTGCATTTTTGAAAACTAGAGACCTAGGGGAATCCAAGATGGGGTGACTTGTGGGGCTCTGACCAGGTTCTGTTACCCAGAATCCTTTGCAAACCTCAAAATTTGGCTAAAAAAACATATTTTCCTCACATTTTGGTGACAGAAAGTTCTGGAATCAGAGAGGAGCCACAAATTTCCTTCCACCCAGCGTTCCCCCAAGTCTCCCGATGAAAATGATACCTCATATGTGTGGGTAGGCCTAGCGCCCGCGACAGGAAATGCCCCAAAACGCAACGTGCACACATCACATTTTTTTAAAGAAAACAGAGGTGTTTTTTGCAAAGTGCCTACCTATAGCTTTTGGCCTCTAGCTCAGCCGGCACCTAGGGAAACCTACCAAACCTGTGCATTTCTGAAAACTAGAGACCTAGGGGAATCCAAGATGGGGTGACTTGTGGGGCTCTGACCAGGTTCTGTTACCCAGAATCCTTTGCAAACCTCAAAAATTGGCTAAAAAAACATATTTTCCTCACATTTTGGTGACAGAAAGTTCTGGAATCAGAGAGGAGCCACAAATTTCCTTCCACCCAGCGTTTCCCCAAGTCTCCCGATGAAAATGATACCTCACTTGTGTGGGTAGGCCTAGAGCCCGCGACAGCAAATGCCCCAAAACGCAACGTGGACACATCACATTTTTTTAAAGAAAACAGAGGTGTTTTTTGCAAAGTGCCTACCTGTAGATTTTGGCCTCTAGCTCAGCCGGCACCTAGGGAAACCTACCAAACCTGTGCATTTCTGAAAACTAGAGACCTAGGAGAATCCAAGATGGGGTGACTTGTGGGGCTCTGACCAGGTTCTGTTACCCAGAATCCTTTGCAAACCTCAAAATTCGGCTAAAAAAACATATTTTCCTCACATTTTGGTGACAGAAAGTTCTGGAATCAGAGAGGAGCCACAAATTTCCTTCCACCCAGCGTTTCCCCAAGTCTCCCAAAAAAAATGATACCTCACTTGTGTGGGTAGGCCTAGCACACGCGACAGGAAATGCCCCAAAACGCAACATGGACACATCACATATTTTTAAAGAAAACAGAGGTGTTTTTTGTAAAGTGCCTACCTGTAGATTTTGGCCTCTAGCTCAGCCGGCACAAAGGGAAACCTACCAAACCTATGCATTTTTAAAAACTAGAGACCTAGTGGAATCCAAGATGGGGTGACTTGTGGGGCTCTGACCAGGTTTTGTTACCCAGAATCCTTTGCAAACCTCAAAATTTGGCTTAAAAATAACATTTTCCTCACATTTTGGTGACAGAAAGTTTTGGAATCAGAGAGGAGCCACAAATTTCCTTCCACCCAGCGTTCCCCCAAGTCTCCTGATAAAAATGATACCTCACTTGTGTGGGTAGGCCTAGCTCCCGCGACAGGAAATGCCCCAAAGCACAACGTGGACACCTCCCATTTTTTGACAGAAAACAGAGCTGTTTTTGCAAAGTGCCTATCTGTAGATTTTGGCCTCTAGCTCAGCCGGCACCTAGGGAAACCTACAAAACCTGTGCATTTCTGAAAACTAGAGATCCAGGGGAATCCAAGATGGGGTGACTTGTGGGGCTCTGACCAGGTTTTGTTACCCAGAATCCTTTGCAAACCTCAAAAGTTGGCTAAACAACACATTTTCCTCATATTTTGGTGACAGAAAGTTCTGGAATCAGAGAGGAGCCACAAATTTCCTTCCACCCAACGTTCCCCCAAGTCTCCCGATAAAAATGATACCTCACTTGTGTGGGTAGGCCTAGCGCCCGCGACAGGAAATGCCCCAAAACGCAACGTGCACACATCACATTTATTTAAAGAAAACAGAGGTGTTTTTTGCTAAGTGCCTACCTGTAGATTTTGGCCTCTAGCTCAGCCGGCACCTAGAGAAACCTACCAAACCTGCGCATTTCTGAAAACTAGAGACCTAGGGGAATCCAAGACGGGGTGACTTGTGGGGCTCTGACCAGGTTTTGTTACCCAGAATCCATTCCAAACCTCAAAATGTAGCTAACAAAACATATTTTCCTCACATTTTGGTGACAGAAAGTTCTGGAATCAGAGAGGAGCCACAAATTTCCTTCCACCCAGCGTTCCCCCAAGTCTCACGATAAAAATGATACTTCACTTGTGTGGGTAGGCCTAGCACACGCGACAGGAAATGCCCCAAAACGCAACATGGACACATCACATTTTTTTAAAGAAAACAGAGGTGTTTTTTGTAAAGTGCCTACCTGTAGATTTTGGCCTCTAGCTCAGCCGGCACAAAGGGAAACCTACCAAACCTATGCATTTTTAAAAACTAGAGACCTAGGGGAATCCAAGATGGGGTGACTTGTGGGGCTCTGACCAGGTTTTGTTAACCAGAATCCTTTGCAAACCTAAAAATTTGGCTAAAAAAGAACATTTTCCTCACATTTTGGTGACAGAAAGTTTTGGAATCAGAGAGGAGCCACAAATTTCCTTCCACCCACCATTCCCCCAAGTCTCCCGATAAAAATGATACCTCACTTGTGTGGGTAGGCCTAGCTCCCGCGACAGGAAATGCCCCAAAGCACAACGTGGACACCTCCCATTTTTTGACAGAAAACAGAGCTGTTTTTTGCAAAGTGCCTATCTGTAGATTTTGGCCTCTAGCTCAGCCGGCACCTAGGGAAACCTACAAAACCTGTGCATTTCTGAAAACTAGAGATCCAGGGGAATCCAAGATGGGGTGACTTGTGGGGCACTGACCAGGTTTTGTTACCTAGAATCCTTTGCAAACCTCAAAAGTTGGCTAAACAACACATTTTCCTCATATTTTGGTGACAGAAAGTTCTGGAATCAGAGAGGAGCCACAAATTTCCTTCCACCCAACGTTCCCCCAAGTCTCCCGATAAAAATGATACCTCACTTGTGTGGGTAGGCCTAGCGCCCGCGACAGGAAATGCCCCAACACGCAACGTGCACACATCACATTTATTTAAAGAAAACAGAGGTGTTTTTTGCTAAGTGCCTACCTGTAGATTTTGGCCTCTAGCTCAGCCGGCACCTAGAGAAACCTACCAAACCTGTGCATTTCTGAAAACTAGAGACCTAGGGGAATCCAAGACGGGGTGACTTGTGGGGCTCTGACCAGGTTTTGTTACCCAGAATCCATTCCAAACCTCAAAATGTAGCTAACAAAACACATTTTCCTCACATTTTGGTGAGAGAAAGTTCTGGAATCAGAGAGGAGCCACAAATTTCCTTCCACCCAGCGTTCCCCCAAGTCTCACGATAAAAATGATACTTCACTTGTGTGGGTAGGCCTAGCACACGCGACAGGAAATGCCCCAAAACGCAACATGGACACATCACATTTTTTTAAAGAAAACAGAGGTGTTTTTTGTAAAGTGCCTACCTGTAGATTTTGGCCTCTAGCTCAGCCGGCACAAAGGGAAACCTACCAAACCTATGCATTTTTAAAAACTAGAGACCTAGGGGAATCCAAGATGGGATGACTTGTGGGGCTCTGACCAGGTTCTGTTACCCAGAATGCTTTGCAAACCTCAACATTTGGATAAAAAAACAAATTTTCCTTACATTTTGGTGACAGAAAGTTCTAGAATCAGAGAGGAGCCACAAATTTCCTTCCACCCAGCGTTCCCCCAAGTCTCCCAAAAAAAATGATACCTCACTTGTGTCGGTAGGCCTAGCACACGCGACAGGAAATGCCCCAAAACGCAACATGGACACATCACATTTTTTTAAAGAAAACAGAGGTGTTTTTTGTAAAGTGCCTACCTGTAGATTTTGGCCTCTAGCTCAGCCGGCACAAAGGGAAACCTACCAAAACTATGCATTTTTAAAAACTAGAGACCTAGGGGAATCCAAGATGGGGTGACTTGTGGGGCTCTGACCAGGTTTTGTTACCCAGAATCCTTTGCAAACCTCAAAATTTGGCTAAAAAAGAACATTTTCCTCACATTTTGGTGACAGAAAGTTTTGGAGGCAGAGAGAAGCCACAAATTTCCTTCCACCCAGCGTTCCCCCAAGTCTCCCGATAAAAATGATACCTCACTTGTGTGGGTAGGCCTAGCTCCCGCGACAGGAAATGCCCCAAAGCACAACGTGGACACCTCCCATTTTTTGACAGAAAACAGAGCTGTTTTTTGCAAAGTGCCTATCTGTAGATTTTGGCCTCTAGCTCAGCCGGCACCTAGGGAAACCTACAAAACCTGTGCATTTCTGAAAACTAGAGACCTAGGGGAATCCAAGATGGGGTGACTTGTGGGGCCCTGACCAGGTTTTGTTACCCAGAATCCTTTGCAAACCTCAAAATTTGGCTAAAAAAACACATTTTCCTCATATTTTGGTGACAGAAAGTTCTGGAATCAGAGAGGAGCCACAAATTTCCTTCCACCCAACGTTCCCCCAAGTCTCCCAATAAAAATGATACTTCACTTGTGTGGGTAGGCCTAGCGCCTGCAACAGGAAATGCCCCAAAGCACAACGTGGACACATCCCATTTTTTGAAAGAAAACAGAGGTGTTTTTTGCAAAGTGCCTACCTGTAGATTTTGGCCTCTAGCTCAGCCGGCACCTAGGGAAACCTACCAAACATATGTATTTTTGAAAACTACAGACCTAGGGGAATCCAAGATCGGATGACTTGTGGGACTCTGACCAGGTTCTGTTACCCAGAATCCTTTGCAAACTTCAAAATTTGGCTAAAAAACATATTTTACTCACATTTTGGTGACAGAAAGTTCTGGAATCAGAGAGGAGCCACAAATTTCCTTCCACCCAGCGTTACCCCAAGTCTCCCGATAAAAATTATACCTCACTTGTGTGGGTAGGCCTAGCACCCGCGACAGGAAATGCCCCAAAACGCAACATGGACACATCCCATTTTTCCAAAGAAAACAGAGGTGTTTTTTGTAAAGTGCCTACCTGTAGATTTTGGCCTCTAGCTCAGCCGGCACAAAGGGAAACCTACCAAACCTATGCATTTTTAAAAACTAGAGACCTAGGGGAATCCAAGATGGGGTGACTTGTGGGGCTCTGACCAGGTTTTGTTACCCAGCATCCTTTGCAAACCTCAAAATTTGGCTAAAAAACACATATTCCTCACATTTTGGTGACAGAAAGTTTTGGAATCAGAGAGGAGCCACAAATTTCCTTCCACCCCGCGTTCCCCCAAGTCTCCCGATAAAAATGATACCTCACTTGTGTGGGTAGGCCTAGCGCCCGCGACAGGAAATGCCCCAAAATGCAACGTGGACACATCCCATTTTTTGAAAGAGAACAGAGGTGTTTTTTGCAAAGTGCCTACCTGTAGCTTTTGACCTCTAGCTCATCCGGCACCTAGAGAAGCCTACCAAACCTGTGCATTTTTAAAAACTAGAGACCTAGGGGAATCCAAGATGGGGTGACTTGTGGGGCTCTGACCAGGTTTTGTTACCCAGCATCCTTTGCAAACCTCAAAATTTGGCTAAAAAAACCCATTTTCCTCATATTTTGGTGACAGAAAGTTCTGGAATCAGAGAGGAGCCACAACTTTCCTTCCACCCAGCGATCCCCCAAGTCTCACGATAACAATTATACTTCAACTGTGTGGGTAGGCCTAGCGCCCGCGACAGGAAAGGCCCCAAAACGCAACGTGGACACATCCCATTTTTTTAAAGAAAACAGAGGAGTTTTTTGCAAAGTGCCTACCTGTAGCTTTTGACCTCTAGCTCAGACGGCACCTAGAGAAACCTACCAAACCTGTGCATATTTAAAAACTAGAGACCTAGGGGAATCCAAGATGGGGTGACTTGTGGGGCTCTGACCAGGTTTTGTTACCCAGAATCCATTCCAAACCTCAAAATGTAGCTAACAAAACACATTTTCCTCACATTTTGGTGAGAGAAAGTTCTGGAATCAGAGAGGAGCCACAAATTTCCTTCCACCCAGCGTTCCCCCAAGTCTCACGATAAAAATGATACTTCACTTGTGTGGGTAGGCCTAGCACACGCGACAGGAAATGCCCAAAACGCAACATGGACACATCACATTTTTTTAAAGAAAACAGAGGTGTTTTTTGTAAAGTGCCTACCTGTAGATTTTGGCCTCTAGCTCAGCCGGCACAAAGGGAAACCTACCAAACCTATGCATTTTTAAAAACTAGAGACCTAGGGGAATCCAAGATGGGATGACTTGTGGGGCTCTGACCAGGTTCTGTTACCCAGAATGCTTTGCAAACCTCAACATTTGGATAAAAAAACAAATTTTCCTTACATTTTGGTGACAGAAAGTTCTAGAATCAGAGAGGAGCCACAAATTTCCTTCCACCCAGCGTTCCCCCAAGTCTCCCAAAAAAAATGATACCTCACTTGTGTCGGTAGGCCTAGCACACGCGACAGGAAATGCCCCAAAACGCAACATGGACACATCACATTTTTTTAAAGAAAACAGAGGTGTTTTTTGTAAAGTGCCTACCTGTAGATTTTGGCCTCTAGCTCAGCCGGCACAAAGGGAAACCTACCAAAACTATGCATTTTTAAAAACTAGAGACCTAGGGGAATCCAAGATGGGGTGACTTGTGGGGCTCTGACCAGGTTTTGTTACCCAGAATCCTTTGCAAACCTCAAAATTTGGCTAAAAAAGAACATTTTCCTCACATTTTGGTGACAGAAAGTTTTGGAGGCAGAGAGAAGCCACAAATTTCCTTCCACCCAGCGTTCCCCCAAGTCTCCCGATAAAAATGATACCTCACTTGTGTGGGTAGGCCTAGCTCCCGCGACAGGAAATGCCCCAAAGCACAACGTGGACACCTCCCATTTTTTGACAGAAAACAGAGCTGTTTTTTGCAAAGTGCCTATCTGTAGATTTTGGCCTCTAGCTCAGCCGGCACCTAGGGAAACCTACAAAACCTGTGCATTTCTGAAAACTAGAGACCTAGGGGAATCCAAGATGGGGTGACTTGTGGGGCCCTGACCAGGTTTTGTTACCCAGAATCCTTTGCAAACCTCAAAATTTGGCTAAAAAAACACATTTTCCTCATATTTTGGTGACAGAAAGTTCTGGAATCAGAGAGGAGCCACAAATTTCCTTCCACCCAACGTTCCCCCAAGTCTCCCAATAAAAATGATACTTCACTTGTGTGGGTAGGCCTAGCGCCTGCAACAGGAAATGCCCCAAAGCACAACGTGGACACATCCCATTTTTTGAAAGAAAACAGAGGTGTTTTTTGCAAAGTGCCTACCTGTAGATTTTGGCCTCTAGCTCAGCCGGCACCTAGGGAAACCTACCAAACATATGTATTTTTGAAAACTACAGACCTAGGGGAATCCAAGATCGGATGACTTGTGGGACTCTGACCAGGTTCTGTTACCCAGAATCCTTTGCAAACTTCAAAATTTGGCTAAAAAACATATTTTACTCACATTTTGGTGACAGAAAGTTCTGGAATCAGAGAGGAGCCACAAATTTCCTTCCACCCAGCGTTACCCCAAGTCTCCCGATAAAAATTATACCTCACTTGTGTGGGTAGGCCTAGCACCCGCGACAGGAAATGCCCCAAAACGCAACATGGACACATCCCATTTTTCCAAAGAAAACAGAGGTGTTTTTTGTAAAGTGCCTACCTGTAGATTTTGGCCTCTAGCTCAGCCGGCACAAAGGGAAACCTACCAAACCTATGCATTTTTAAAAACTAGAGACCTAGGGGAATCCAAGATGGGGTGACTTGTGGGGCTCTGACCAGGTTTTGTTACCCAGCATCCTTTGCAAACCTCAAAATTTGGCTAAAAAAACACATATTCCTCACATTTTGGTGACAGAAAGTTTTGGAATCAGAGAGGAGCCACAAATTTCCTTCCACCCCGCGTTCCCCCAAGTCTCCCGATAAAAATGATACCTCACTTGTGTGGGTAGGCCTAGCGCCCGCGACAGGAAATGCCCCAAAATGCAACGTGGACACATCCCATTTTTTGAAAGAGAACAGAGGTGTTTTTTGCAAAGTGCCTACCTGTAGCTTTTGACCTCTAGCTCATCCGGCACCTAGAGAAGCCTACCAAACCTGTGCATTTTTAAAAACTAGAGACCTAGGGGAATCCAAGATGGGGTGACTTGTGGGGCTCTGACCAGGTTTTGTTACCCAGCATCCTTTGCAAACCTCAAAATTTGGCTAAAAAAACCCATTTTCCTCATATTTTGGTGACAGAAAGTTCTGGAATCAGAGAGGAGCCACAACTTTCCTTCCACCCAGCGATCCCCCAAGTCTCACGATAACAATTATACTTCAACTGTGTGGGTAGGCCTAGCGCCCGCGACAGGAAAGGCCCCAAAACGCAACGTGGACACATCCCATTTTTTTAAAGAAAACAGAGGAGTTTTTTGCAAAGTGCCTACCTGTAGCTTTTGACCTCTAGCTCAGACGGCACCTAGAGAAACCTACCAAACCTGTGCATATTTAAAAACTAGAGACCTAGGGGAATCCAAGATGGGGTGACTTGTGGGGCTCTGACCAGGTTTTGTTACCCAGAATCCATTCCAAACCTCAAAATGTAGCTAACAAAACACATTTTCCTCACATTTTGGTGAGAGAAAGTTCTGGAATCAGAGAGGAGCCACAAATTTCCTTCCACCCAGCGTTCCCCCAAGTCTCACGATAAAAATGATACTTCACTTGTGTGGGTAGGCCTAGCACACGCGACAGGAAATGCCCCAAAACGCAACATGGACACATCACATTTTTTTAAAGAAAACAGAGGTGTTTTTTGTAAAGTGCCTACCTGTAGATTTTGGCCTCTAGCTCAGCCGGCACAAAGGGAAACCTACCAAACCTATGCATTTTTAAAAACTAGAGACCTAGGGGAATCCAAGATGGGATGACTTGTGGGGCTCTGACCAGGTTCTGTTACCCAGAATGCTTTGCAAACCTCAAAATTTGGCTAAAAAAACACATGTTCCTCACATTTCCGTGGCAGAAAGTTCTGGAATCTGAGAGGAGGCACAAATTTCCTTCCACCCAGCGTTCCCCCAAGTCTCTCGATAAAAATGATACCTCACTTGTGTGGGTAGGCCTAGCGCCCGTGACAGGAAATGCCCCAAAGCACAACGTGGACACCTCCCATTTTTTGACAGAAAACAGAGCTGTTTTTTGCAAAGTGCCTATCTGTAGATTTTGGCCTCTAGCTCAGCCGGCACCTAGGGAAGCCTACCAAACCTGTGCATTTCTGAAAACTAGAGACCTAGGGGAATCCAAGATGGGGTGAATTGTGGGGCTCTGACCAGGTTTTGTTACCAGAATCCTTTGCAAACCTCAACATTTGGCTAAAAAAACCCATTTTCCTCATATTTTGGTGACAGAAAGTTCTGGAATCAGAGAGGAGCCACAACTTTCCTTCCACCCACCGATCCCCCAAGTCTCACGATAACAATTATACTTCAACTGTGTGGGTAGGCCTAGCGCCCGCGACAGGAAAGGCCCCAAAACGCAACGTGGACACATCCCATTTTTTTAAAGAAAACAGAGGAGTTTTTTGCAAAGTGCCTACCTGTAGCTTTTGACCTCTAGCTCAGACGGCACCTAGAGAAACCTACCAAACCTGTGCATATTTAAAAACTAGAGACCTAGGGGAATCCAAGATGGGGTGACTTGTGGGGCTCTGACCAGGTTCTGTTACCCAGAATCCTTTGCAAACCTCAAAATTTGGCAAAAAAACACATGTTCCTCATATTTCCGTGGCATAAAGTTCTGGAATCTGAGAGGAGGCACAAATTTCCTTCCACCCAGCGTTCCCCCAAGTCTCCCGATAAAAATGATACCTCACTTGTGTGGGTAGGCCTAGCTCCCGCGACAGGAAATGCCCCAAAGCGCAACGTGGACACCTCCCATTTTTTGACAGAAAACAGAGCTGTTTTTTGCAAAGTGCCTATCTGTAGATTTTGGCCTCTAGCTCAGCCGGCACCTAGGGAAACCTACAAAACCTGTGCATTTCTGAAAACTAGAGACCTAGGGGAATCCAAGACGGGGTGACTTGTGGGGCTCTGACCAGGTTTTGTTACCCAGAATCCTTTGCAAACCTCAAAAGTTGGCTAAATAACACATTTTCCTCATATTTTGGTGACATAAAGTTCTGGAATCAGAGAGGAGCCACAAATTTCCTTCCACCCAACGTTCCCCCAAGTCTCCCGATAAAAATGATACCTCACTTGTGTGGGTAGGCCTAGCGCCCGTGACAGGAAATGCCCCAAAACGCAACGTGCACACATCACATTTATTTAAAGAAAACAGAGGTGTTTTTTGCTAAGTGCCTACCTGTAGATTTTGGCCTCTAGCTCAGCCGGCACCTAGAGAAACCTACCAAACCTGTGCATTTCTGAAAACTAGAGACCTAGGGGAATCCAAGACGGGGTGACTTGTGGGGCTCTGACCAGGTTTTGTTACCCAGAATCCATTCCAAACCTCAAAATGTAGCTAACAAAACACATTTTCCTCACATTTTGGTGACAGAAAGTTCTGGAATCAGAGAGGAGCCACACATTTCCTTCCACCCAGCGTTCCCCCAAGTCTCACGAAAAAAATGATACTTCACTTGTGTGGGTAGGCCTAGCGCCCGCAACAGGATATGCCCCAAAACGCAACGTGGACACATCCCATTTTTTTTAAAGAAAACAGAGGTGTTTTTTGCAAAGTACCTACCTGTAGCTTTTGACCTCTAGCTCAGTCGGCACCTAGAGAAACCTACCAAACCTGTGCATTTTTAAAAACTAGAGACCTAGGGGAATCCAAGATGGGGTGACTTGTGGGGCTCTGACCAGGTTCTGTTACCCAGAATCCTTTGCAAACGTCAAAAATTGGCTAATAAAACACATGTTCCTCACATTTCTGTGACAGAAAGTTCTGGAATCTGAGAGGAGGCACGAATTTCCTACCACCCAGCATTCCCCCAAGTCTCCCGATAAAAATGATACCTCACTTGTGTGGGTAGGCCTAGCGCCCGCGACACGAAATGCCCCAAAACGCAACGTGGACACATCCCATTTTTTTAAAGAAAACAGAGGTGTTTTTCGCAAAGTGCCTACCTGTAGATTTTGACCTCTAGCTCAGCCGGCACCTAGAGAAACCTACCAAACCTTTGCATTTTTAAAAACTAGAGACCTAGGGGAATCGAAGATGGGGTGACTTGTGGCGCACTGACCAGGTTCTGTTACCCAGAATCCTTTGCAAACCTCAAAAGTTGGCTAAAAAAACACATGTTCCTCACATTTTTGTGACAGAAAGTTCTGGAAATTGAGAGGAGGCACGAATTTCCTACCACCCAGCATTCCCCCAAGTCTTCCGATAAAAACGATACCTCACTTGTGTGGGTAGGCCTAGCGTCCGTGACAGGAAATGCCCCAAAGCACAACGTGGACACCTCCCATTTTTTGACAGAAAACAGAGCTGTTTTTTGCAAAGTGCCTATCTGTAGATTTTGGCCTCTAGCTCAGCCAGCACCTAGGGAAACCTACCAAACCTGTGCATTTCTGAAAACTAGAGACCTAGGGGAATCCAAGATGGGGTGACTTGTGGGGCCCTGACCAGGTTTTGTTACCCAGAATCCTTTGCAAACCTCAAAATTTGGCTAAAAAAACACATTTTCCTCATATTTTGGTGACAGAAAGTTCTGGAATCAGAGAGGAGCCACAAATTTCCTTCCACCCAACGTTCCCCTAAGTCTCCCGATAAAAATGATACTTCACTTGTGTGGGTAGGCCTAGCGCCTGCAACAGGAAATGCCCCAAAGCACAACGTGGACACATCCCATTTTTTGAAAGAAAACAGAGGTGTTTTTTGCAAAGTGCCTACCTGTAGATTTTGGCCTCTAGCTCAGCCGGCACCTAGGGAAACCTACCAAACATATGTATTTTTGAAAACTAGAGACCTAGGGGAATCCAAGATCGGGTGACTTGTGGGGCTCTGACCAGGTTCGGTTACCCAGAATCCTTTGCAAACTTCAAAATTTGGCTAAAAAACATATTTTCCTCACATTTTGGTGACAGAAAGTTCTGGAATCAGAGAGGAGCTACAAATTTCCTTCCACAAAGCATTCCCCCAAGTCTCCCGATAAAAATGATACCTCACTTGTGTGGGTAGGCCTAGAGCCCGCAACAGGAAATGCCCCAAAGCACAACGTGGACACATCCCATTTTTCCAAAGAAAACAGAGGTGTTTTTTGCAAAGTGCCTACCTGTAGATTTTGGTCTCTAGCTCAGCCGGCACCTAGGGAAACCTACCAAACCTGTGTATTATTGAAAACTAGAGACCTAGGGCAATCCAAGATGGGGTGACTTGTGGGGCTCTGACCAGGTTCTGGTACCCAGAATCCTTTGCAAACCTCAAAATTTGGCTAAAAAAACATATTTTCCTCACATTTTGGTGACAGAAAGTTCTGGAATCAGAGAGGAGCCACGAACTTCCTTCCACCCAGCGTTCCCCCAAGTCTTCCGATAAAAATGATACCTCACTTGTGTGGGTAGGCCTAGCGCCTGCGACAGGAAATCCCCCAAAACGCATTGTACACACATCACATTTTTTGAAAGAAAACAGAGGTGTTTTTTGCAAAGTACCTACCTATAGCTTTTGGCCTCTAGCTCAGCCGGCACCTAGGGAAACCTACCAAACCTGTGCATTTCTGAAAACTAGAGACCTAGGGGAATCCAAGATGGGGTGACTTGTGGGGCTCTGACCAGGTTCTGTTACCCATAATCCTTTGCAAACCTCAAAAATTGGCTAAAAAAACATATTTTCCTCACATTTCTGTGACAGAAAGTTCTGGAATCTGAGAGGAGGCACGAATTTCCTACCACCCAGCATTCCCCCAAGTCTTCCGATGAAAATGATACCTCACTTGTGTAGGTAGGCCTAGCGCCCGCGACAGCAAATGCCCCAAAACGCAACGTGGACACATCACATTTTTTTAAAGAAAACAGAGGTGTTTTTTGCAAAGTGCCTACCTGTAGATTTTGGCCTCTAGCTCAGCCGGCACCTAGGGAAACCTACCAAACCTGTGCATTTTTGAAAACTAGAGACCTAGGGGAATCCAAGATGGGGTGACTTATGGGCTCTGACCTGGTTCTGTTACCCAGAATGCTTTGCAAACCTCAACATTTGGCTAAAAAAACACATTTTCCTTACATTTTGGTGACAGAAAGTTCTGGAATCAGAGAGGAGCCACAAATTTCCTTCCACCCAGCGTTCCCCCAAGTCTCCCAAAAAAAATGATACCTCACTTGTGTGGGTAGGCCTAGCACACGCGACAGTAAATGCCCCAAAATGCAACATGGACACATCACATTTTTTTAAAGAAAACAGAGGTGTTTTTTGTAAAGTGCCTACCTGTAGATTTTGGCCTCTAGCTCAGCCGGCACAAAGGGAAACCTACCAAACTTATGCATTTTTAAAAATTAGAGACCTAGGGGAATCCAAGATGGGGTGACTTGTGGGGCTCTGACCAGGTTTTGTTACCCAGAATTCTTTGCAAACCTCAAAATTTGGCTAAAAAAGAACATTTTCCTCACATTTTGGTGACAGAAAGTTTTGGAATCAGAGAGGAGCCACAAATTTCCTTCCACCCAGCGTTCCCCCAAGTCTCCCGATAAAAATTATACCTCACTTGTGTGGGTAGGCCTAGCTCCCGCGACAGGAAATGCCCCAAAGCACAACGTGGACACCTCCCATTTTTTGACAGAAAACAGAGCTGTTTTTTGCAAAGTGCCTATCTGTAGATTTTGGCCTCTAGCTCAGCCGGCACCTAGGGAAACCTACAAAACCTGTGCATTTCTGAAAACTAGAGACCCAGGGGAATCCAAGATGGGGTGACTTGTGGGGCTCTGACCAGGTTTTGTTACCCAGAATCCTTTGCAAACCTCAAAAGTTGGCTAAATAACACATTTTCCTCATATTTTGGTGACAGAAAGTTCTGGAATCAGAGAGGAGCCACAAATTTCCTTCCATCCAACGTTCCCCCAAGTCTCCCGATAAAAATGATACCTCACTTGTGTGGGTAGGCCTAGCGCCCGCGACAGGATATGCCCCAAAACGCAACGTGGACACATCCCATTTTTTTAAAGAAAACAGAGGTGTTTTTTGCTAAGTGCCTACCTGTAGATTTTGGCCTCTAGCTCAGCCGGCACCTAGAGAAACCTACCAAACCTGTGCATTTCTGAAAACTAGAGACCTAGGGGAATCCAAGACGGGGAGACTTGTGGGGCTCTGACCAGGTTTTGTTACCCAGAATCCATTCCAAACCTCAAAATGTAGCTAACAAAACACATTTTCCTCACATTTTGGTGACAGAAAGATTTGGAATCAGAGAGGAGCCACAAATTTCCTTCCACCCAGAGTTCCCCCAAGTCTCACGATAAAAATGATACTTCACTTGTGTGGGTAGGCCTAGCGCCCGCAACAGGATATGCCCCAAAACGCAACGTGGACACATCCCATTTTTTGAAAGAAAACAGAGGTGTTTTTTGCAAAGTGCCTACCTGTAGCTTTTGACCTCTAGCTCAGCTGGCACCTAGAGAAACCTACCAAACCTTTGCATTTTTAAAAACTAGAGACCTAGGGGAATCCAAGATGGGGTGACTTGTGGCGCACTGACCAGGTTCTGTTACCCAGAATCCTTTGCAAACCTCAAAATTTGGCTAAAAAAACACATGTTCCTCACATTTCTGTGACAGAAAGTTCTGGAATCTGAGAGGAGGCACGTATTTCCTACCACCCAGCATTCCCCCAAGTCTCCCGATAAAAACGATACCTCACTTGTGTGGGTAGGCCTAGCGTCCGTGACAGGAAATGCCCCAAAGCACAACGTGGACACCTCCCATTTTTTGACAGAAAACAGAGCTGTTTTTTGCAAAGTGCCTATCTGTAGATTTTGGCCTCTAGCTCAGCCGGCACCTAGGGAAACCTACCAAACCTGTGCATTTTTTAAAACTGGAGACCTAGGGGAATCCAGGATGGGGTGACTTGTGGGGCTCTGACCAGGTTCTGTTACCCAGAATCCTTTGCAAACCTCAAAATTTGGCTAAAAAAACACATGTTCCTCACATTTGTGTGACAGAAAGTTCTGGAATCTGAGAGAAGGCACGAATTTCCTTCCACCCAGCGTTCACCCAAGTCTCCCAATAAAAATGATACCTCACTTGTGTGGGTAGGCCTAGCGCCCGTGACAGGAAATGCCAAAACACAACGTGGACACATCCCATTTTTTTAAAGAAAACAGAGGTGTTTTTTGCAAAGTGCCTACCTGTAGATTTTGACCTCTAGCTCAGACGGCACCTAGAGAAACCTACCAAACCTGTGCATATTTAAAAACTAGAGACCTAGGGGAATCCAAGATGGGGTGACTTGTGGGGCTCTGACCAGGTTCTGTTACCCAGAATCCTTTGCAAACCTCAAAATTTGGCAAAACAAACACATTTTCCTCATATTTTGGTGACAGAAAGTTCTGGAATCAGAGAGGAGCCACAAATTTCCTTCCACCCAACGTTCCCCCGAGTCTCCCGATAAAAATGATACCTCACTTGTGTGGGTAGGCCTAGAGCCCGTGACAGGAAATGCCCCAAAACGCAACGTGCACACATCACATTTATTTAAAGAAAACAGAGGTGTTTTTTGCTAAGTGCCTACCTGTAGATTTTGGCCTCTAGCTCAGCCGGCACCTAGAGAAACCTACCAAACCTGTGCATTTCTGAAAACTAGAGACCTAGGGGAATCCAAGACGGGGTGACTTGTGGGGCTCTGACCAGGTTTTGTTACCCAGAATCCATTCCAAACCTCAAAATGTAGCTAACAAAACACATTTTCCTCACATTTTGGTGACAGAAAGTTCTGGAATCAGAGAGGAGCCACACATTTCCTTCCACCCAGCGTTCCCCCAAGTCTCACGAAAAAAATGATACTTCACTTGTGTGGGTAGGCCTAGCGCCCGCAACAGGATATGCCCCAAAACGCAACGTGGACACATCCCATTTTTTTTAAAGAAAACAGAGGTGTTTTTTGCAAAGTACCTACCTGTAGCTTTTGACCTCTAGCTCAGTCGGCACCTAGAGAAACCTACCAAACCTGTGTATTTTTAAAAACTAGAGACCTAGGGGAATCCAAGATGGGGTGACTTGTGGGGCTCTGACCAGGTTCTGTTACCCAGAATCCTTTGCAAACGTCAAAAATTGGCTAATAAAACACATGTTCCTCACATTTCTGTGACAGAAAGTTCTGGAATCTGAGAGGAGGCACGAATTTCCTACCACCCAGCATTCCCCCAAGTCTCCCGATAAAAATGATACCTCACTTGTGTGGGTAGGCCTAGCGCCCGCGACACGAAATGCCCCAAAACGCAACGTGGACACATCCCATTTTTTTAAAGAAAACAGAGGTGTTTTTCGCAAAGTGCCTACCTGTAGCTTTTGACCTCTAGCTCAGCCGGCACCTAGAGAAACCTACCAAACCTTTGCATTTTTAAAAACTAGAGACCTAGGGGAATCGAAGATGGGGTGACTTGTGGCGCACTGACCAGGTTCTGTTACCCAGAATCCTTTGCAAACCTCAAAAGTTGGCTAAAAAAACACATGTTCCTCACATTTCTGTGACAGAAAGTTCTGGAAATTGAGAGGAGGCACGAATTTCCTACCACCCAGCATTCCCCCAAGTCTCCCGATAAAAACGATACCTCACTTGTGTGGGTAGGCCTAGCGTCCGTGACAGGAAATGCCCCAAAGCACAACGTGGACACCTCCCATTTTTTGACAGAAAACAGAGCTGTTTTTTGCAAAGTGCCTATCTGTAGATTTTGGCCTCTAGCTCAGCCAGCACCTAGGGAAACCTACCAAACCTGTGCATTTCTGAAAACTAGAGACCTAGGGGAATCCAAGATGAGGTGACTTGTGGGGCCCTGACCAGGTTTTGTTACCCAGAATCCTTTGCAAACCTCAAAATTTGGCTAAAAAAACACATTTTCCTCATATTTTGGTGACAGAAAGTTCTGGAATCAGAGAGGAGCCACAAATTTCCTTCCACCCAACGTTCCCCTAAGTCTCCCGATAAAAATGATACTTCACTTGTGTGGGTAGGCCTAGCGCCTGCAACAGGAAATGCCCCAAAGCACAACGTGGACTCATCCCATTTTTTGAAAGAAAACAGAGGTGTTTTTTGCAAAGTGCCTACCTGTAGATTTTGGCCTCTAGCTCAGCCGGCACCTAGGGAAACCTACCAAACATATGTATTTTTGAAAACTAGAGACCTAGGGGAATCCAAGATCGGGTGACTTGTGGGGCTCTGACCAGGTTCGGTTACCCAGAATCCTTTGCAAACTTCAAAATTTGGCAAAAAAACATATTTTCCTCACATTTTGGTGACAGAAAGTTCTGGAATCAGAGAGGAGCTACAAATTTCCTTCCACCCAGCATTCCCCCAAGTCTCCCGATAAAAATGATACCTCACTTGTGTGGGTAGGCCTAGAGCCCGCAACAGGAAATGCCCCAAAGCACAACGTGGACACATCCCATTTTTCCAAAGAAAACAGAGGTGTTTTTTGCAAAGTGCCTACCTGTAGATTTTGGTCTCTAGCTCAGCCGGCACCTAGGGAAACCTACCAAACCTGTGTATTATTGAAAACTAGAGACCTAGGGCAATCCAAGATGGGGTGACTTGTGGGGCTCTGACCAGGTTCTGTTACCCAGAATCCTTTGCAAACCTCAAAATTTGGCTAAAAAAACATATTTTCCTCACATTTTGGTGACAGAAAGTTCTGGAATCAGAGAGGAGCCACGAATTTCCTTCCACCCAGCGTTCCCCCAAGTCTTCCGATAAAAATGATACCTCACTTGTGTGGGTAGGCCTAGCGCCTGCGACAGGAAATCCCCCAAAACGCATTGTACACACATCACATTTTTTGAAAGAAAACAGAGGTGTTTTTTGCAAAGTACCTACCTATAGCTTTTGGCCTCTAGCTCAGCCGGCACCTAGGGAAACCTACCAAACCTGTGCATTTCTGAAAACTAGAGACCTAGGGGAATCCAAGATGGGGTGACTTGTGGGGCTCTGACCAGGTTCTGTTACCCATAATCCTTTGCAAACCTCAAAAATTGGCTAAAAAAACATATTTTCCTCACATTTCTGTGACAGAAAGTTCTGGAATCTGAGAGGAGGCACGAATTTCCTACCACCCAGCATTCCCCCAAGTCTTCCGATGAAAATGATACCTCACTTGTTTAGGTAGGCCTAGCGCCCGCGACAGCAAATGCCCCAAAACGCAACGTGGACACATCACATTTTTTTAAAGAAAACAGAGGTGTTTTTTGCAAAGTGCCTACCTGTAGATTTTGGCCTCTAGCTCAGCCGGCACCTAGGGAAACCTACCAAACCTGTGCATTTTTGAAAACTAGAGACCTAGGGGAATCCAAGATGGGGTGACTTATGGGGCTCTGACCTGGTTCTGTTACCCAGAATGCTTTGCAAACCTCAACATTTGGCTAAAAAAACACATTTTCCTTACATTTTGGTGACAGAAAGTTCTGGAATCAGAGAGGAGCCACAAATTTCCTTCCACCCAGCGTTCCCCCAAGTCTCCCAAAAAAAATGATACCTCACTTGTGTGGGTAGGCCTAGCACACGCGACAGTAAATGCCCCAAAATGCAACATGGACACATCACATTTTTTTAAAGAAAACAGAGGTGTTTTTTGTAAAGTGCCTACCTGTAGATTTTGGCCTCTAGCTCAGCCGGCACAAAGGGAAACCTACCAAACTTATGCATTTTTAAAAATTAGAGACCTAGGGGAATCCAAGATGGGGTGACTTGTGGGGCTCTGACCAGGTTTTGTTACCCAGAATCCTTTGCAAACCTCAAAATTTGGCTAAAAAAGAACATTTTCCTCACATTTTGGTGACAGAAAGTTTTGGAATCAGAGAGGAGCCACAAATTTCCTTCCACCCAGCGTTCCCCCAAGTCTCCCGATACAAATTATACCTCACTTGTAGGGGTAGGCCTAGCTCCCGCGACAGGAAATGCCCCAAAGCACAACGTGGACACCTCCCATTTTTTGACAGAAAACAGAGCTGTTTTTTGCAAAGTGCCTATCTGTAGATTTTGGCCTCTAGCTCAGCCGGCACCTAGGGAAACCTACAAAACCTGTGCATTTCTGAAAACTAGAGACCCAGGGGAATCCAAGATGGGGTGACTTGTGGGGCTCTGACCAGGTTTTGTTACCCAGAATCCTTTGCAAACCTCAAAAGTTGGCTAAATAACACATTTTCCTCATATTTTGGTGACAGAAAGTTCTGGAATCAGAGAGGAGCCACAAATTTCCTTCCATCCAACGTTCCCCCAAGTCTCCCGATAAAAATGATACCTCACTTGTGTGGGTAGGCCTAGCGCCCGCGACAGGATATGCCCCAAAACGCAACGTGGACACATCCCATTTTTTTAAAGAAAACAGAGGTGTTTTTTGCTAAGTGCCTACCTGTAGATTTTGGCCTCTAGCTCAGCCGGCACCTAGAGAAACCTACCAAACCTGTGCATTTCTGAAAACTAGAGACCTAGGGGAATCCAAGACGGGGAGACTTGTGGGGCTCTGACCAGGTTTTGTTACCCAGAATCCATTCCAAACCTCAAAATGTAGCTAACAAAACACATTTTCCTCACATTTTGGTGACAGAAAGATTTGGAATCAGAGAGGAGCCACAAATTTCCTTCCACCCAGAGTTCCCCCAAGTCTCACGATAAAAATGATACTTCACTTGTGTGGGTAGGCCTAGCGTCCGCAACAGGATATGCCCCAAAACGCAACGTGGACACATCCCATTTTTTGAAAGAAAACAGAGGTGTTTTTTGCAAAGTGCCTACCTGTAGCTTTTGACCTCTAGCTCAGCTGGCACCTAGAGAAACCTACCAAACCTTTGCATTTTTAAAAACTAGAGACCTAGGGGAATCCAAGATGGGGTGACTTGTGGCGCACTGACCAGGTTCTGTTACCCAGAATCCTTTGCAAACCTCAAAATTTGGCTAAAAAAACACATGTTCCTCACATTTCTGTGACAGAAAGTTCTGGAATCTGAGAGGAGGCACGTATTTCCTACCACCCAGCATTCCCCCAAGTCTCCCGATAAAAACGATACCTCACTTGTGTGGGTAGGCCTAGCGTCCGTGACAGGAAATGCCCCAAAGCACAACGTGGACACCTCCCATTTTTTGACAGAAAACAGAGCTGTTTTTTGCAAAGTGCCTATCTGTAGATTTTGGCCTCTAGCTCAGCCGGCACCTAGGGAAACCTACCAAACATATGCATTTTTAAAAACTAGAGACCTAGGGGAATCCAAGATGGGGTGACTTGTGGGGCTCTGACCAGGTTCTGTTACCCAGAATCCTTTGCAAACGTCAAAAATTGGCTAATAAAACACATGTTCCTCACATTTCTGTGACAGAAAGTTCTGGAATCTGAGAGGAGGCACGAATTTCCTACCACCCAGCATTCCCCCAAGTCTCCCGATAAAAATGATACCTCACTTGTGTGGGTAGGCCTAGCGCCCGCGACACGAAATGCCCCAAAACGCAACGTGGACACATCCCATTTTTTGAAAGAAAACAGAGGTGTTTTTCGCAAAGTGCCTACCTATAGCTTTTGACCTCTAGCTCAGCCGGCACCTAGAGAAACCTACCAAACCTTTGCATTTTTAAAAACTAGAGACCTAGGGGAATCCAAGATGGGGTGACTTGTGGCGCACTGACCAGGTTCTGTTACCCAGAATCCTTTGCAAACCTCAAAAGTTGGCTAAAAAAACACATGTTCCTCACATTTCTGTGACAGAAAGTTCTGGAAATTGAGAGGAGGCACGAATTTCCTACCACCCAGCATTCCCCCAAGTCTCCCGATAAAAACGATACCTCACTTGTGTGGGTAGGCCTAGCGTCCGTGACAGGAAATGCCCCAAAGCACAATGTGGACACCTCCCATTTTTTGACAGAAAACAGAGCTGTTTTTTGCAAAGTGCCTATCTGTAGATTTTGGCCTCTAGCTCAGCCGGCACCTAGGGAAACCTACCAAACCTGTGCATTTCTGAAAACTAGAGACCTAGGGGAATCCAAGATGGGGTGACTTGTGGGGCCCTGACCAGGTTTTGTTACCCAGAATCCTTTGCAAACCTCAAAAATTGGCTAAAAAAACATATTTTCCTCACATTTTGGTGACAGAAAGTTCTGGAATCAGAGAGGAGCCACAAATTTCCTTCCACCCAGCGTTTCCCCAAGTCTCCCGATGAAAATGATACCTCACTTGTGTGGGTAGGCCTAGCGCCCGCGACAGCAAATGCCCCAAAACGCAACGTGGACACATCACATTTTTTTAAAGAAAACAGAGGTGTTTTTTGCAAAGTGCCTACCTGTAGATTTTGGCCTCTAGCTCAGCCGGCACCTAGGGAAACCTACCAAACCTGTGCATTTCTGAAAACTAGAGACCTAGGAGAATCCAAGATGGGGTGACTTGTGGGGCTCTGACCAGGTTCTGTTACCCAGAATCCTTTGCAAACCTCAAAATTCGGCTAAAAAAACATATTTTCCTCACATTTTGGTGACAGAAAGTTCTGGAATCAGAGAGGAGCCACAAATTTCCTTCCACCCAGCGTTTCCCCAAGTCTCCCAAAAAAAATGATACCTCACTTGTGTGGGTAGGCCTAGCACACGCGACAGGAAATGCCCCAAAACGCAACATGGACACATCACATTTTTTTAAAGAAAACAGAGGTGTTTTTTGTAAAGTGCCTACCTGTAGATTTTGGCCTCTAGCTCAGCCGGCACAAAGGGAAACCTACCAAACCTATGCATTTTTAAAAACTAGAGACCTAGTGGAATCCAAGATGGGGTGACTTGTGGGGCTCTGACCAGGTTTTGTTACCCAGAATCCTTTGCAAACCTCAAAATTTGGCTTAAAAATAACATTTTCCTCACATTTTGGTGACAGAAAGTTTTGGAATCAGAGAGGAGCCACAAATTTCCTTCCACCCAGCGTTCCCCCAAGTCTCCCGATAAAAATGATACCTCACTTGTGTGGGTAGGCCTAGCTCCCGTGACAGGAAATGCCCCAAAGCACAACGTGGACACCTCCCATTTTTTGACAGAAAACAGAGCTGTTTTTTGCAAAGTGCCTATCTGTAGATTTTGGCCTCTAGCTCAGCCGGCACCTAGGGAAACCTACAAAACCTGTGCATTTCTGAAAACTAGAGATCCAGGGGAATCCAAGATGGGGTGACTTGTGGGGCTCTGACCAGGTTTTGTTACCCAGAATCCTTTGCAAACCTCAAAAGTTGGCTAAACAACACATTTTCCTCATATTTTGGTGACAGAAAGTTCTGGAATCAGAGAGGAGCCACAAATTTCCTTCCACCCAACGTTCCCCCAAGTCTCCCGATAAAAATGATACCTCACTTGTGTGGGTAGGCCTAGCGCCCGCGACAGGAAATGCCCCAAAACGCAACGTGCACACATCACATTTATTTAAAGAAAACAGAGGTGTTTTTTGCTAAGTGCCTACCTGTAGATTTTGGCCTCTAGCTCAGCCGGCACCTAGAGAAACCTACCAAACCTGTGCATTTCTGAAAACTAGAGACCTAGGGGAATCCAAGACGGGGTGACTTGTGGGGCTCTGACCAGGTTTTGTTACCCAGAATCCATTCCAAACCTCAAAATGTAGCTAACAAAACATATTTTCCTCACATTTTGGTGACAGAAAGTTCTGGAATCAGAGAGGAGCCACAAATTTCCTTCCACCCAGCGTTCCCCCAAGTCTCACGATAAAAATGATACTTCACTTGTGTGGGTAGGCCTAGCACACGCGACAGGAAATGCCCCAAAACGCAACATGGACACATCACATTTTTTTAAAGAAAACAGAGGTGTTTTTTGTAAAGTGCCTACCTGTAGATTTTGGCCTCTAGCTCAGCCGGCACAAAGGGAAACCTACCAAACCTATGCATTTTTAAAAACTAGAGACCTAGGGGAATCCAAGATGGGGTGACTTGTGGGGCTCTGACCAGGTTTTGTTACCCAGAATCCTTTGCAAACCTAAAAATTTGGCTAAAAAAGAACATTTTCCTCACATTTTGGTGACAGAAAGTTTTGGAATCAGAGAGGAGCCACAAATTTCCTTCCACCCACCATTCCCCCAAGTCTCCCGATAAAAATGATACCTCACTTGTGTGGGTAGGCCTAGCTCCCGCGACAGGAAATGCCCCAAAGCACAACGTGGACACCTCCCATTTTTTGACAGAAAACAGAGCTGTTTTTTGCAAAGTGCCTATCTGTAGATTTTGGCCTCTAGCTCAGCCGGCACCTAGGGAAACCTACAAAACCTGTGCATTTCTGAAAACTAGAGATCCAGGGGAATCCAAGATGGGGTGACTTGTGGGGCACTGACCAGGTTTTGTTACCTAGAATCCTTTGCAAACCTCAAAAGTTGGCTAAACAACACATTTTCCTCATATTTTGGTGACAGAAAGTTCTGGAATCAGAGAGGAGCCACAAATTTCCTTCCACCCAACGTTCCCCCAAGTCTCCCGATAAAAATGATACCTCACTTGTGTGGGTAGGCCTAGCGCCCGCGACAGGAAATGCCCCAACACGCAACGTGCACACATCACATTTATTTAAAGAAAACAGAGGTGTTTTTTGCTAAGTGCCTACCTGTAGATTTTGGCCTCTAGCTCAGCCGGCACCTAGAGAAACCTACCAAACCTGTGCATTTCTGAAAACTAGAGACCTAGGGGAATCCAAGACGGGGTGACTTGTGGGGCTCTGACCAGGTTTTGTTACCCAGAATCCATTCCAAACCTCAAAATGTAGCTAACAAAACACATTTTCCTCACATTTTGGTGAGAGAAAGTTCTGGAATCAGAGAGGAGCCACAAATTTCCTTCCACCCAGCGTTCCCCCAAGTCTCACGATAAAAATGATACTTCACTTGTGTGGGTAGGCCTAGCACACGCGACAGGAAATGCCCCAAAACGCAACATGGACACATCACATTTTTTTAAAGAAAACAGAGGTGTTTTTTGTAAAGTGCCTACCTGTAGATTTTGGCCTCTAGCTCAGCCGGCACAAAGGGAAACCTACCAAACCTATGCATTTTTAAAAACTAGAGACCTAGGGGAATCCAAGATGGGATGACTTGTGGGGCTCTGACCAGGTTCTGTTACCCAGAATGCTTTGCAAACCTCAACATTTGGATAAAAAAACAAATTTTCCTTACATTTTGGTGACAGAAAGTTCTAGAATCAGAGAGGAGCCACAAATTTCCTTCCACCCAGCGTTCCCCCAAGTCTCCCAAAATAAATGATACCTCACTTGTGTCGGTAGGCCTAGCACACGCGACAGGAAATGCCCCAAAACGCAACATGGACACATCACATTTTTTTAAAGAAAACAGAGGTGTTTTTTGTAAAGTGCCTACCTGTAGATTTTGGCCTCTAGCTCAGCCGGCACAAAGGGAAACCTACCAAACCTATGCATTTTTAAAAACTAGAGACCTAGGGGAATCCAAGATGGGATGACTTGTGGGGCTCTGACCAGGTTCTGTTACCCAGAATGCTTTGCAAACCTCAACATTTGGATAAAAAAACAAATTTTCCTTACATTTTGGTGACAGAAAGTTCTAGAATCAGAGAGGAGCCACAAATTTCCTTCCACCCAGCGTTCCCCCAAGTCTCCCAAAATAAATGATACCTCACTTGTGTCGGTAGGCCTAGCACACGCGACAGGAAATGCCCCAAAACGCAACATGGACACATCACATTTTTTTAAAGAAAACAGAGGTGTTTTTTGTAAAGTGCCTACCTGTAGATTTTGGCCTCTAGCTCAGCCGGCACAAAGGGAAACCTACCAAAACTATGCATTTTTAAAAACTAGAGACCTAGGGGAATCCAAGATGGGGTGACTTGTGGGGCTCTGACCAGGTTTTGTTACCCAGAATCCTTTGCAAACCTCAAAATTTGGCTAAAAAAGAACATTTTCCTCACATTTTGGTCACAGAAAGTTTTGGAGGCAGAGAGAAGCCACAAATTTCCTTCCACCCAGCGTTCCCCCAAGTCTCCCGATAAAAATGATACCTCACTTGTGTGGGTAGGCCTAGCTCCCGCGACAGGAAATGCCCCAAAGCACAACGTGGACACCTCCCATTTTTTGACAGAAAACAGAGCTGTTTTTTGCAAAGTGCCTATCTGTAGATTTTGGCCTCTAGCTCAGCCGGCACCTAGGGAAACCTACAAAACCTGTGCATTTCTGAAAACTAGAGATCCAGGGGAATCCAAGATGGGGTGACTTGTGGGGCTCTGACCAGGTTTTGTTACCCAGAATCCTTTGCAAACCTCAAAAGTTGGCTAAACAACACATTTTCCTCATATTTTGGTGACAGAAAGTTCTGGAATCTGAGAGGAGGCACGAATTTCCTACCACCCAGCATTCCCCCAAGTCTCCCGATAAAAACTATACCTCACTTGTGTGGGTAGGCCTAGCGTCCGTGACAGGAAATGCCCCAAAGCACAACGTGGACACCTCCCATTTTTTGACAGAAAACAGAGCTGTTTTTTGCAAAGTGCCTATCTGTAGATTTTGGCCTCTAGCTCAGCCGGCACCTAGGGAAACCTACCAAACCTGTGCATTTCTGAAAACTAGAGACCTAGGGGAATCCAAGATGGGGTGACTTGTGGGGCCCTGACCAGGTTTTGTTACCCAGAATCCTTTGCAAACCTCAAAATTTGGCTAAAAAAGAACATTCTCCTCACATTTTGGTGACAGAAAGTTTTGGAATCAGAGAGGAGCCACAAATTTCCTTCCACCCAGCGTTCCCCCAAGTCTCCCGATAAAAATGATACCTCACTTGTGTGGGTAGGCCTAGCTCCCGCGACAGGAAATGCCCCAAAGCACAACGTGGACACCTCCCATTTTTTGACAGAAAACAGAGCTGTTTTTTGCAAAGTGCCTATCTGTAGATTTTGGCCTCTAGCTCAGCCGGCACCCAGGGAAACCTACAAAACCTGTGCATTTCTGAAAACTAGAGATCCAGGGGAATCCAAGATGGGGTGACTTGTAGGGCACTGACCAGGTTTTGTTACCCAGAATCCTTTGCAAACCTCAAAAGTTGGCTAAACAACACATTTTCCTCATATTTTGGTGACAGAAAGTTCTGGAATCAGAGAGGAGCCACAAATTTCCTTCCACCCAGCGTTCCCCCAAGTCTCACGATAAAAATGATACTTCACTTGTGTGGGTAGGCCTAGCACACGCGACAGGAAATGCCCCAAAACGCAACATGGACACATCACATTTTTTTAAAGAAAACAGAGGTGTTTTTTGTAAAGTGCCTACCTGTAGATTTTGGCATCTAGCTCAGCCGGCACAAAGGGAAACCTACCAAACCTATGCATTTTTAAAAACTAGAGACCTAGGGGAATCCAAGATGGGATGACTTGTGGGGCTCTGACCAGGTTCTGTTACCCAGAATGCTTTGCAAACCTCAACATTTGGATAAAAAAACAAATTTTCCTTACATTTTGGTGACAGAAAGTTCTGGAATCAGAGAGGAGCCACAAATTTCCTTCCACCCAGCGTTCCCCCAAGTCTCCCGATAAAAATGATACCTCACTTGTGTGGGTAGGCCTAGCTCCCGCGACAGGAAATGCCCCAAAGCACAACGTGGACACCTCCCATTTTTTGACAGAAAACAGAGCTGTTTTTTGCAAAGTGCCTATCTGTAGATTTTGGCCTCTAGCTCAGCCGGCACCTAGGGAAACCTACAAAACCTGTGCATTTCTGAAAACTAGAGATCCAGGGGAATCCAAGATGGGGTGACTTGTGGGGCTCTGACCAGGTTTTGTTACCCAGAATCCTTTGCAAACCTCAAAAGTTGGCTAAACAACACATTTTCCTCATATTTTGGTGACAGAAAGTTCTGGAATCAGAGAGGAGCCACAAATTTCCTTCCACCCAACGTTCCCCCAAGTCTCCCGATAAAAATGATACCTCACTTGTGTGGGTAGGCCTAGCGCCCGCGACAGGAAATGCCCCAAAACGCAACGTGCACACATCACATTTATTTAAAGAAAACAGAGGTGTTTTTTGCTAAGTGCCTACCTGTAGATTTTGGCCTCTAGCTCAGCCGGCACCTAGAGAAACCTACCAAACCTGTGCATTTCTGAAAACTAGAGACCTAGGGGAATCCAAGACGGGGTGACTTGTGGGGCTCTGACCAGGTTTTGTTACCCAGAATCCATTCCAAACCTCAAAATGTAGCTAACAAAACATATTTTCCTCACATTTTGGTGACAGAAAGTTCTGGAATCAGAGAGGAGCCACAAATATCCTTCCACCCAGCGTTCCCCCAAGTCTCACGATAAAAATGATACTTCACTTGTGTGGGTAGGCCTAGCACACGCAACAGGAAATGCCCCAAAACGCAACATGGACACATCACATTTTTTTAAAGAAAACAGAGGTGTTTTTTGTAAAGTGCCTACCTGTAGATTTTGGCCTCTAGCTCAGCCGGCACAAAGGGAAACCTACCAAACCTATGCATTTTTAAAAACTAGAGACCTAGGGGAATCCAAGATGGGGTGACTTGTGGGGCTCTGACCAGGTTTTGTTACCCAGAATCCTTTGCAAACCTAAAAATTTGGCTAAAAAAGAACATTTTCCTCACATTTTGGTGACAGAAAGTTCTGGAATCTGAGAGGAGGCACAAATTTCCTTCTACCCAGCGTTCCCCCAAGTCTCCCGATAAAAATGATACCTCACTTGTGTGGGTAGGCCTAGCTCCCGCGACAGGAAATGCCCCAAAGCACAACGTGGACACCTCCCATTTTTTGACAGAAAACAGAGCTGTTTTTTGCAAAGTGCCTATCTGTAGATTTTGGCCTCTAGCTCAGCCGGCACCTAGGGAAACCTACAAAACCTGTGCATTTCTGAAAACTAGAGATCCAGGGGAATCCAAGATGGGGTGACTTGTGGGGCTCTGACCAGGTTTTGTTACCCAGAATCCTTTGCAAACCTCAAAAGTTGGCTAAACAACACATTTTCCTCATATTTTGGTGACAGAAAGTTCTGGAATCAGAGAGGAGCCACAAATTTCCTTCCACCCAACGTTCCCCCAAGTCTCCCGATAAAAATGATACCTCACTTGTGTGGGTAGGCCTAGCGCCCGCGACAGGAAATGCCCCAAAACGCAACGTGCACACATCACATTTATTTAAAGAAAACAGAGGTGTTTTTTGCTAAGTGCCTACCTGTAGATTTTGGCCTCTAGCTCAGCCGGCACCTAGAGAAACCTACCAAACCTGTGCATTTCTGAAAACTAGAGACCTAGGGGAATCCAAGACGGGGTGACTTGTGGGGCTCTGACCAGGTTTTGTTACCCAGAATCCATTCCAAACCTCAAAATGTAGCTAACAAAACATATTTTCCTCACATTTTGGTGACAGAAAGTTCTGGAATCAGAGAGGAGCCACAAATATCCTTCCACCCAGCGTTCCCCCAAGTCTCACGATAAAAATGATACTTCACTTGTGTGGGTAGGCCTAGCACACGCAACAGGAAATGCCCCAAAACGCAACATGGACACATCACATTTTTTTAAAGAAAACAGAGGTGTTTTTTGTCAAGTGCCTACCTGTAGATTTTGGCCTCTAGCTCAGCCGGCACAAAGGGAAACCTACCAAACCTATGCATTTTTAAAAACTAGAGACCTAGGGGAATCCAAGATGGGGTGACTTGTGGGGCTCTGACCAGGTTTTGTTACCCAGAATCCTTTGCAAACCTAAAAATTTGGCTAAAAAAGAACATTTTCCTCACATTTTGGTGACAGAAAGTTTTGGAATCAGAGAGGAGCCACAAATTTCCTTCCACCCACCATTCCCCCAAGTCTCCCGATAAAAAATGATACCTCACTTGTGTGGGTAGGCCTAGCTCCCGCGACAGGAAATGCCCCAAAGCACAACGTGGACACCTCCCATTTTTTGACAGAAAACAGAGCTGTTTTTTGCAAAGTGCCTATCTGTAGATTTTGGCCTCTAGCTCAGCCGGCACCTAGGGAAACCTACAAAACCTGTGCATTTCTGAAAACTAGAGATCCAGGGGAATCCAAGATGGGGTGACTTGTGGGGCACTGACCAGGTTTTGTTACCTAGAATCCTTTGCAAACCTCAAAAGTTGGCTAAACAACACATTTTCCTCATATTTTGGTGACAGAAAGTTCTGGAATCAGAGAGGAGCCACAAATTTCCTTCCACCCAACGTTCCCCCAAGTCTCCCGATAAAAATGATACCTCACTTGTGTGGGTAGGCCTTGCGCCCGCGACAGGAAATGCCCCAACACGCAACGTGCACACATCACATTTATTTAAAGAAAACAGAGGTGTTTTTTGCTAAGTGCCTACCTGTAGATTTTGGCCTGTAGCTCAGCCGGCACCTAGAGAAACCTACCAAACCTGTGCATTTCTGAAAACTAGAGACCTAGGGGAATCCAAGACGGGGTGACTTGTGGGGCTCTGACCAGGTTTTGTTACCCAGAATCCATTCCAAACCTCAAAATGTAGCTAACAAAACACATTTTCCTCACATTTTGGTGAGAGAAAGTTCTGGAATCAGAGAGGAGCCACAAATTTCCTTCCACCCAGCGTTCCCCCAAGTCTCACGATAAAAATGATACTTCACTTGTGTGGGTAGGCCTAGCACACGCGACAGGAAATGCCCCAAAACGCAACATGGACACATCACATTTTTTTAAAGAAAACAGAGGTGTTTTTTGTAAAGTGCCTACCTGTAGATTTTGGCCTCTAGCTCAGCCGGCACAAAGGGAAACCTACCAAACCTATGCATTTTTAAAAACTAGAGACCTAGGGGAATCCAAGATGGGATGACTTGTGGGGCTCTGACCAGGTTCTGTTACCCAGAATGCTTTGCAAACCTCAACATTTGGATAAAAAAACAAATTTTCCTTACATTTTGGTGACAGAAAGTTCTAGAATCAGAGAGGAGCCACAAATTTCCTTCCACCCAGCATTCCCCCAAGTCTCCCGATAAAAATGATACCTCACTTGTGTGGGTAGGCCTAGAGCCCGCAACAGGAAATGCCCCAAAGCACAACGTGGACACATCCCATTTTTCCAAAGAAAACAGAGGTGTTTTTTGCAAAGTGCCTACCTGTAGATTTTGGTCTCTAGCTCAGCCGGCACCTAGGGAAACCTACCAAACCTGTGCATTTTTGAAAACTAGAGACCTAGGGGAATCCAAGATGGGGTGCCTTGTGGGGCTCTGACCAGGTTCTGTTACCCAGAATCCTTTGCAAACCTCAAAATTTGGCTAAAAAAACATATTTTCCTCACATTTTGGTGACAGAAAGTTCTGGAATCAGAGAGGAGCCACAAATTTCCTTCCACCCAGCGTTCCCCCAAGTCTCCCGATGAAAATGATACCTCACTTGTGTGGGTAGGCCTAGCGCCCGCGACAGGAAATGCCCCAAAACGCAACGTGCACACATCACATTTTTTGAAAGAAAACAGAGGTGTTTTTTGCAAAGTGCCTACCTATAGCTTTTGGCCTCTAGCTCAGCCGGCACCTAGGGAAACCTACCAAACCTGTGCATTTCTGAAAACTAGAGACCTAGGGGAATCCAAGATGGGGTGACTTGTGGGGCTCTGACCAGGTTCTGTTACCCAGAATCCTTTGCAAACCTCAAAAATTGGCTAAAAAAACATATTTTCCTCACATTTTGGTGACAGAAAGATCTGGAATCAGAGAGGAGCCACAAATTTCCTTCCACCCAGGGTTTCCCCAAGTCTCCCGATGAAAATGATACCTCACTTGTGTGGGTAGGCCTAGCGCCCGCGACAGCAAATGCCCCAAAACGCAACGTGGACACATCACATTTTTTTAAAGAAAACAGAGGTGTTTTTTGCAAAGTGCCTACCTGTAGATTTTGGCCTCTAGCTCAGCCGGCACCTAGGGAAACCTACCAAACCTGTGCATTTCTGAAAACTAGAGACCTAGGAGAATCCAAGATGGGGTGACTTGTGGGGCTCTGACCAGGTTCTGTTACCCAGAATCCTTTGCAAACCTCAAAATTCGGCTAAAAAAACATATTTTCCTCACATTTTGGTGACAGAAAGTTCTGGAATCAGAGAGGAGCCACAAATTTCCTTCCACCCAGCGTTTCCCCAAGTCTCCCAAAAAAAATGATACCTCACTTGTGTGGGTAGGCCTAGCACACGCGACAGGAAATGCCCCAAATCGCAACATGGACACATCACATTTTTTTAAAGAAAACAGAGGTGTTTTTTGTAAAGTGCCTACCTGTAGATTTTGGCCTCTAGCTCAGCCGGCACAAAGGGAAACCTACCAAACCTATGCATTTTTAAAAACTAGAGACCTAGGGGAATCCAAGATGGGATGACTTGTGGGGCCCTGACCAGGTTCTGTTACCCAGAATGCTTTGCAAACCTCAACATTTGGATAAAAAAACAAATTTTCCTTACATTTTGGTGACAGAAAGTTCTAGAATCAGAGAGGAGCCACAAATTTCCTTCCACCCAGCATTCCCCCAAGTCTCCCGATAAAAATGATACCTCACTTGTGTGGGTAGGCCTAGAGCCCGCAACAGGAAATGCCCCAAAGCACAACGTGGACACATCCCATTTTTCCAAAGAAAACAGAGGTGTTTTTTGCAAAGTGCCTACCTGTAGATTTTGGTCTCTAGCTCAGCCGGCACCTAGGGAAACCTACCAAACCTGTGCATTTTTGAAAACTAGAGACCTAGGGGAATCCAAGATGGGGTGCCTTGTGGGGCTCTGACCAGGTTCTGTTACCCAGAATCCTTTGCAAACCTCAAAATTTGGCTAAAAAAACATATTTTCCTCACATTTTGGTGACAGAAAGTTCTGGAATCAGAGAGGAGCCACAAATTTCCTTCCACCCAGCGTTTCCCCAAGTCTCCCGATGAAAATGATACCTCACTTGTGTGGGTAGGCCTAGCGCCCGCGACAGGAAATGCCCCAAAACGCAACGTGCACACATCACATTTTTTGAAAGAAAACAGAGGTGTTTTTTGCAAAGTGCCTACCTATAGCTTTTGGCCTCTAGCTCAGCCGGCACCTAGGGAAACCTACCAAACCTGTGCATTTCTGAAAACTAGAGACCTAGGGGAATCCAAGATGGGGTGACTTGTGGGGCTCTGACCAGGTTCTGTTACCCAGAATCCTTTGCAAACCTCAAAAATTGGCTAAAAAAACATATTTTCCTCACATTTTGGTGACAGAAAGATCTGGAATCAGAGAGGAGCCACAAATTTCCTTCCACCCAGCGTTTCCCCAAGTCTCCCGATGAAAATGATACCTCACTTGTGTGGGTAGGCCTAGCGCCCGCGACAGCAAATGCCCCAAAACGCAACGTGGACACATCACATTTTTTTAAAGAAAACAGAGGTGTTTTTTGCAAAGTGCCTACCTGTAGATTTTGGCCTCTAGCTCAGCCGGCACCTAGGGAAACCTACCAAACCTGTGCATTTCTGAAAACTAGAGACCTAGGAGAATCCAAGATGGGGTGACTTGTGGGGCTCTGACCAGGTTCTGTTACCCAGAATACTTTGCAAACCTCAAAATTCGGCTAAAAAAACATATTTTCCTCACATTTTGGTGACAGAAAGTTCTGGAATCAGAGAGGAGCCACAAATTTCCTTCCACCCAGCGTTTCCCCAAGTCTCCCAAAAAAAATGATACCTCACTTGTGTGGGTAGGCCTAGCACACGCGACAGGAAATGCCCCAAATCGCAACATGGACACATCACATTTTTTTAAAGAAAACAGAGGTGTTTTTTGTAAAGTGCCTACCTGTAGATTTTGGCCTCTAGCTCAGCCGGCACAAAGGGAAACCTACCAAACCTATGCATTTTTAAAAACTAGAGACCTAGTGGAATCCAAGATGGGGTGACTTGTGGGGCTCTGACCAGGTTTTGTTACCCAGAATCCTTTGCAAACCTCAAAATTTGGCTTAAAAATAACATTTTCCTCACATTTTGGTGACAGAAAGTTTTGGAATCAGAGAGGAGCCACAAATTTCCTTCCACCCAGCGTTCCCCCAAGTCTCCCGATAAAAATGATACCTCACTTGTGTGGGTAGGCCTAGCTCCCGCGACAGGAAATGCCCCAAAGCACAACGTGGCACCTCCCATTTTTTGACAGAAAACAGAGCTGTTTTTTGCAAAGTGCCTATCTGTAGATTTTGGCCTCTAGCTCAGCCGGCACCTAGGGAAACCTACAAAACCTGTGCATTTCTGAAAACTAGAGATCCAGGGGAATCCAAGATGGGGTGACTTGTGGGGCTCTGACCAGGTTTTGTTACCCAGAATCCTTTGCAAACCTCAAAAGTTGGCTAAACAACACATTTTCCTCATATTTTGGTGACAGAAAGTTCTGGAATCTGAGAGGAGGCACGAATTTCCTACCACCCAGCATTCCCCCAAGTCTCCTGATAAAAACTATACCTCACTTGTGTGGGTAGGCCTAGCGTCCGTGACAGGAAATGCCCCAAAGCACAACGTGGACACCTCCCATTTTTTGACAGAAAACAGAGCTGTTTTTTGCAAAGTGCCTATCTGTAGATTTTGGCCTCTAGCTCAGCCGGCACCTAGGGAAACCTACCAAACCTGTGCATTTCTGAAAACTAGAGACCTAGGGGAATCCAAGATGGGGTGACTTGTGGGGCCCTGACCAGGTTTTGTTACCCAGAATCCTTTGCAAACCTCAAAATTTGGCTAAAAAAGAACATTTTCCTCACATTTTGGTGACAGAAAGTTTTGGAATCAGAGAGGAGCCACAAATTTCCTTCCACCCAGCGTTCCCCCAAGTCTCCCGATAAAAATGATACCTCACTTGTGTGGGTAGGCCTAGCTCCCGCGACAGGAAATGCCCCAAAGCACAACGTGGACACCTCCCATTTTTTGACAGAAAACAGAGCTGTTTTTTGCAAAGTGCCTATCTGTAGATTTTGGCCTCTAGCTCAGCCGGCACCCAGGGAAACCTACAAAACCTGTGCATTTCTGAAAACTAGAGATCCAGGGGAATCCAAGATGGGGTGACTTGTAGGGCACTGACCAGGTTTTGTTACCCAGAATCCTTTGCAAACCTCAAAAGTTGGCTAAACAACACATTTTCCTCATATTTTGGTGACAGAAAGTTCTGGAATCAGAGAGGAGCCACAAATTTCCTTCCACCCAGCGTTCCCCCAAGTCTCACGATAAAAATGATACTTCACTTGTGTGGGTAGGCCTAGCACACGCGACAGGAAATGCCCCAAAACGCAACATGGACACATCACATTTTTTTAAAGAAAACAGAGGTGTTTTTTGTAAAGTGCCTACCTGTAGATTTTGGCATCTAGCTCAGCCGGCACAAAGGGAAACCTACCAAACCTATGCATTTTTAAAAACTAGAGACCTAGGGGAATCCAAGATGGGATGACTTGTGGGGCTCTGACCAGGTTCTGTTACCCAGAATGCTTTGCAAACCTCAACATTTGGATAAAAAAACAAATTTTCCTTACATTTTGGTGACAGAAAGTTCTGGAATCAGAGAGGAGCCACAAATTTCCTTCCACCCAGCGTTCCCCCAAGTCTCCCGATAAAAATGATACCTCACTTGTGTGGGTAGGCCTAGCTCCCGCGACAGGAAATGCCCCAAAGCACAACGTGGACACCTCCCATTTTTTGACAGAAAACAGAGCTGTTTTTTGCAAAGTGCCTATCTGTAGATTTTGGCCTCTAGCTCAGCCGGCACCTAGGGAAACCTACAAAACCTGTGCATTTCTGAAAACTAGAGATCCAGGGGAATCCAAGATGGGGTGACTTGTGGGGCTCTGACCAGGTTTTGTTACCCAGAATCCTTTGCAAACCTCAAAAGTTGGCTAAACAACACATTTTCCTCATATTTTGGTGACAGAAAGTTCTGGAATCAGAGAGGAGCCACAAATTTCCTTCCACCCAACGTTCCCCCAAGTCTCCCGATAAAAATGATACCTCACTTGTGTGGGTAGGCCTAGCTCCCGCGACAGGAAATGCCCCAAAGCACAACGTGGACACCTCCCATTTTTTGACAGAAAACAGAGCTGTTTTTTGCAAAGTGCCTATCTGTAGATTTTGGCCTCTAGCTCAGCCGGCACCCAGGGAAACCTACAAAACCTGTGCATTTCTGAAAACTAGAGATCCAGGGGAATCCAAGATGGGGTGACTTGTAGGGCACTGACCAGGTTTTGTTACCCAGAATCCTTTGCAAACCTCAAAAGTTGGCTAAACAACACATTTTCCTCATATTTTGGTGACAGAAAGTTCTGGAATCAGAGAGGAGCCACAAATTTCCTTCCACCCAGCGTTCCCCCAAGTCTCACGATAAAAATGATACTTCACTTGTGTGGGTAGGCCTAGCACACGCAACAGGAAATGCCCCAAAACGCAACATGGACACATCACATTTTTTTAAAGAAAACAGAGGTGTTTTTTGTAAAGTGCCTACCTGTAGATTTTGGCATCTAGCTCAGCCGGCACAAAGGGAAACCTACCAAACCTATGCATTTTTAAAAACTAGAGACCTAGGGGAATCCAAGATGGGATGACTTGTGGGGCTCTGACCAGGTTCTGTTACCCAGAATGCTTTGCAAACCTCAACATTTGGATAAAAAAACAAATTTTCCTTACATTTTGGTGACAGAAAGTTCTGGAATCAGAGAGGAGCCACAAATTTCCTTCCACCCAGCGTTCCCCCAAGTCTCCCGATAAAAATGATACCTCACTTGTGTGGGTAGGCGTAGCTCCCGCGACAGGAAATGCCCCAAAGCACAACGTGGACACCTCCCATTTTTTGACAGAAAACAGAGCTGTTTTTTGCAAAGTGCCTATCTGTAGATTTTGGCCTCTAGCTCAGCCGGCACCTAGGGAAACCTACAAAACCTGTGCATTTCTGAAAACTAGAGATCCAGGGGAATCCAAGATGGGGTGACTTGTGGGGCTCTGACCAGGTTTTGTTACCCAGAATCCTTTGCAAACCTCAAAAGTTGGCTAAACAACACATTTTCCTCATATTTTGGTGACAGAAAGTTCTGGAATCAGAGAGGAGCCACAAATTTCCTTCCACCCAACGTTCCCCCAAGTCTCCCGATAAAAATGATACCTCACTTGTGTGGGTAGGCCTAGCGCCCGCGACAGGAAATGCCCCAAAACGCAACGTGCACACATCACATTTATTTAAAGAAAACAGAGGTGTTTTTTGCTAAGTGCCTACCTGTAGATTTTGGCCTCTAGTTCAGCCGGCACCTAGAGAAACCTACCAAACCTGTGCATTTCTGAAAACTAGAGACCTAGGGGAATCCAAGACGGGGTGACTTGTGGGGCTCTGACCAGGTTTTGTTACCCAGAATCCATTCCAAACCTCAAAATGTAGCTAACAAAACATATTTTCCTCACATTTTGGTGACAGAAAGTTCTGGAATCAGAGAGGAGCCACAAATTTCCTTCCACCCAGCGTTCCCCCAAGTCTCACGATAAAAATGATACTTCACTTGTGTGGGTAGGCCTAGCACACGCAACAGGAAATGCCCCAAAACGCAACATGGACACATCACATTTTTTTAAAGAAAACAGAGGTGTTTTTTGTAAAGTGCCTACCTGTAGATTTTGGCCTCTAGCTCACCCGGCACAAAGGGAAACCTACCAAACCTATGCATTTTTAAAAACTAGAGACCTAGGGGAATCCAAGATGGGGTGACTTGTGGGGCTCTGACCAGGTTTTGTTACCCAGAATCCTTTGCAAACCTAAAAATTTGGCTAAAAAAGAACATTTTCCTCACATTTTGGTGACAGAAAGTTTTGGAATCAGAGAGGAGCCACAAATTTCCTTCCACCCACCATTCCCCCAAGTCTCCCGATAAAAATGATATATCACTTGTGTGGGTAGGCCTAGCTCCCGCGACAGGAAATGCCCCAAAGCACAACGTGGACACCTCCCATTTTTTGACAGAAAACAGAGCTGTTTTTTGCAAAGTGCCTATCTGTAGATTTTGGCCTCTAGCTCAGCCGGCACCTAGGGAAACCTACAAAACCTGTGCATTTCTGAAAACTAGAGATCAGGGGGAATCCAAGATGGGGTGACTTGTGGGGCACTGACCAGGTTTTGTTACCTAGAATCCTTTGCAAACCTCAAAAGTTGGCTAAACAACACATTTTCCTCATATTTTGGTGACAGAAAGTTCTGGAATCAGAGAGGAGCCACAAATTTCCTTCCACCCAACGTTCCCCCAAGTCTCCCGATAAAAATGATACCTCACTTGTGTGGGTAGGCCTAGCGCCCGCGACAGGAAATGCCCCAACACGCAACGTGCACACATCACATTTATTTAAAGAAAACAGAGGTGTTTTTTGCTAAGTGCCTACCTGTAGATTTTGGCCTCTAGCTCAGCCGGCACCTAGAGAAACCTACCAAACCTGTGCATTTCTGAAAACTAGAGACCTAGGGGAATCCATGACGGGGTGACTTGTGGGGCTCTGACCAGGTTTTGTTACCCAGAATCCATTCCAAACCTCAAAATGTAGCTAACAAAACACATTTTCCTCACATTTTGGTGACAGAAAGTTCTGGAATCAGAGAGGAGCCACAAATTTCCTTCCACCCAGCGTTCCCCCAAGTCTCACGATAAAAATGATACTTCACTTGTGTGGGTAGGCCTAGCACACGCGACAGGAAATGCCCCAAAACGCAACATGGACACATCACATTTTTTTAAAGAAAACAGAGGTGTTTTTTGTAAAGTGCCTACCTGTAGATTTTGGCCTCTTGCTCAGCCGGCACAAAGGGAAACCTACCAAACCTATGCATTTTTAAAAACTAGAGACCTAGGGGAATCCAAGATGGGATGACTTGTGGGGCTCTGACCAGGTTCTGTTACCCAGAATGCTTTGCAAACCTCAACATTTGGATAAAAAAACAAATTTTCCTTACATTTTGGTGACAGAAAGTTCTAGAATCAGAGAGGAGCCACAAATTTCCTTCCACCCAGCATTCCCCCAAGTCTCCCGATAAAAATGATACCTCACTTGTGTGGGTAGGCCTAGAGCCCGCAGCAGGAAATGCCCCAAAGCACAACGTGGACACATCCCATTTTTCCAAAGAAAACAGAGGTGTTTTTTGCAAAGTGCCTACCTGTAGATTTTGGTCTCTAGCTCAGCCGGCACCTAGGGAAACCTACCAAACCTGTGCATTTTTGAAAACTAGAGACCTAGGGGAATCCAAGATGGGGTGACTTGTGGGGCTCTGACCAGGTTCTGTTACCCAGAATCCTTTGCAAACCTCAAAATTTGGCTAAAAAAACATATTTTCCTCACATTTTGGTGACAGAAAGTTCTGGAATCAGAGAGGAGCCACAAATTTCCTTCCACCCAGCGTTCCCCCAAGTCTCCCGATGAAAATGATACCTCACTTGTGTGGGTAGGCCTAGCGCCCGCGACAGGAAATGCCCCAAAACGCAACGTGCACACATCACATTTTTTGAAAGAAAACAGAGGTGTTTTTTGCAAAGTGCCTACCTATAGCTTTTGGCCTCTAGCTCAGCCGGCACCTAGGGAAACCTACCAAACCTGTGCATTTCTGAAAACTAGAGACCTAGGGGAATCCAAGATGGGGTGACTTGTGGGGCTCTGACCAGGTTCTGTTACCCAGAATCCTTTGCAAACCTCAAAAATTGGCTAAAAAAACATATTTTCCTCACATTTCTGTGACAGAAAGTTCTGGAATCTGAGAGGAGGCACGAATTTCCTACCACCCAGCATTCCCCCAAGTCTCCCGATAAAAACGATACCTCACTTGTGTGGGTAGGCCTAGCGTCCGTGACAGGAAATGCCCCAAAGCACAACGTGGACACCTCCCATTTTTTGACAGAAAACAGAGCTGTTTTTTGCAAAGTGCCTATCTGTAGATATTGGCCTCTAGCTCAGCCGGCACCTAGGGAAACCTACCAAACCTGTGCATTTCTGAAAACTAGAGACCTAGGGGAATCCAAGATGGGGTGACTTGTGGGGCCCTGACCAGGTTTTGTTACCCAGAATCCTTTGCAAACCTCAAAATTTGGCTAAAAAAACACATTTTCCTCATATTTTGGTGACAGAAAGTTCTGGAATCAGAGAGGAGCCACAAATTTCCTTCCACCCAACGTTCCCCCAAGTCTCCCGATAAAAATGATACTTCACTTGTGTGGGTAGGCCTAGCGCCTGCAACAGGAAATGCCCCAAAGCACAACGTGGACACATCCCATTTTTTGAAAGAAAACAGAGGTGTTTTTTGCAAAGTGCCTACCTGTAGATTTTGGCCTCTAGCTCAGCCGGCACCTAGGGAAACCTACCAAACATATGTATTTTTGAAAACTACAGACCTAGGGGAATCCAAGATCGGATGACTTGTGGGGCTCTGACCAGGTTCTGTTACCCAGAATCCTTTGGAAACTTCAAAATTTGGCTAAAAAACATATTTTCCTCATATTTTGGTGACAGAAAGTTCTGGAATCAGAGAGGAGCCACAAATTTCCTTCCACCCAACGTTCCCCCAAGTCTCCCGATAAAAGTGATATATCACTTGTGTGGGTAGGCCTAGCTCCCGCGACAGGAAATGCCCCAAAGCACAACGTGGACACCTCCCATTTTTTGACAGAAAACAGAGCTGTTTTTTGCAAAGTGCCTATGTGTAGATTTTGGCCTCTAGCTCAGCCGGCACCTAGGGAAACCTACAAAACCTGTGCATTTCTGAAAACTAGAGATCCAGGGGAATCCAAGATGGGGTGACTTGTGGGGCACTGACCAGGTTTTGTTACCTAGAATCCTTTGCAAACCTCAAAAGTTGGCTAAACAACACATTTTCCTCATATTTTGGTGACAGAAAGTTCTGGAATCAGAGAGGAGCCACAAATTTCCTTCCACCCAACGTTCCCCCAAGTCTCCCGATAAAAATGATACCTCACTTGTGTGGGTAGGCCTAGCGCCCGCGACAGTAAATGCCCCAACACGCAACGTGCACACATCACATTTATTTAAAGAAAACAGAGGTGTTTTTTGCTAAGTGCCTACCTGTAGATTTTGGCCTCTAGCTCAGCCGGCACCTAGAGAAACCTACCAAACCTGTGCATTTCTGAAAACTAGAGACCTAGGGGAATCCAAGACGGGGTGACTTGTGGGGCTCTGACCAGGTTTTGTTACCCAGAATCCATTCCAAACCTCAAAATGTAGCTAACAAAACACATTTTCCTCACATTTTGGTGACAGAAAGTTCTGGAATCAGAGAGGAGCCACAAATTTCCTTCCACCCAGCGTTCCCCCAAGTCTCACGATAAAAATGATACTTCACTTGTGTGGGTAGGCCTAGCACATGCGACAGGAAATGCCCCAAAACGCAACATGGACACATCACATTTTTTTAAAGAAAACAGAGGTGTTTTTTGTAAAGTGCCTACCTGTAGATTTTGGCCTCTAGCTCAGCCGGCACAAAGGGAAACCTACCAAACCTATGCATTTTTAAAAACTAGAGACCTAGGGGAATCCAAGATGGGATGACTTGTGGGGCTCTGACCAGGTTCTGTTACCCAGAATGCTTTGCAAACCTCAACATTTGGATAAAAAAACAAATTTTCCTTACATTTTGGTGACAGAAAGTTCTAGAATCAGAGAGGAGCCACAAATTTCCTTCCACCCAGCATTCCCCCAAGTCTCCCGATAAAAATGATACCTCACTTGTGTGGGTAGGCCTAGAGCCCGCAGCAGGAAATGCCCCAAAGCACAACGTGGACACATCCCATTTTTCCAAAGAAAACAGAGGTGTTTTTTGCAAAGTGCCTACCTGTAGATTTTGGTCTCTAGCTCAGCCGGCACCTAGGGAAACCTACCAAACCTGTGCATTTTTGAAAACTAGAGACCTAGGGGAATCCAAGATGGGGTGACTTGTGGGGCTCTGACCAGGTTCTGTTACCCAGAATCCTTTGCAAACCTCAAAATTTGGCTAAAAAAACATATTTTCCTCACATTTTGGTGACAGAAAGTTCTGGAATCAGAGAGGAGCCACAAATTTCCTTCCACCCAGCGTTCCCCCAAGTCTCCCGATGAAAATGATACCTCACTTGTGTGGGTAGGCCTAGCGCCCGCGACAGGAAATGCCCCAAAACGCAACGTGCACACATCACATTTTTTGAAAGAAAACAGAGGTGTTTTTTGCAAAGTGCCTACCTATAGCTTTTGGCCTCTAGCTCAGCCGGCACCTAGGGAAACCTACCAAACCTGTGCATTTCTGAAAACTAGAGACCTAGGGGAATCCAAGATGGGGTGACTTGTGGGGCTCTGACCAAGTTCTGTTACCCAGAATCCTTTGCAAACCTCAAAAATTGGCTAAAAAAACATATTTTCCTCACATTTTGGTGACAGAAAGATCTGGAATCAGAGAGGAGCCACAAATTTCCTTCCACCCAGCGTTTCCCCAAGTCTCCCGATGAAAATGATACCTCACTTGTGTGGGTAGGCCTAGCGCCCGCGACAGCAAATGCCCCAAAACGCAACGTGGACACATCACATTTTTTTAAAGAAAACAGAGGTGTTTTTTGCAAAGTGCCTACCTGTAGATTTTGGCCTCTAGCTCAGCCGGCACCTAGGGAAACCTACCAAACCTGTGCATTTCTGAAAACTAGAGACCTAGGAGAATCCAAGATGGGGTGACTTGTGGGGCTCTGACCAGGTTCTGTTACCCAGAATCCTTTGCAAACCTCAAAATTCGGCTAAAAAAAACATATTTTCCTCACATTTTGGTGACAGAAAGTTCTGGAATCAGAGAGGAGCCACAAATTTCCTTCCACCCAGCGTTTCCCCAAGTCTCCCAAAAAAAATGATACCTCACTTGTGTGGGTAGGCCTAGCACACGCGACAGGAAATGCCCCAAATCGCAACATGGACACATCACATTTTTTTAAAGAAAACAGAGGTGTTTTTTGTAAAGTGCCTACCTGTAGATTTTGGCCTCTAGCTCAGCCGGCACAAAGGGAAACCTACCAAACCTATGCATTTTTAAAAACTAGAGACCTAGTGGAATCCAAGATGGGGTGACTTGTGGGGCTCTGACCAGGTTTTGTTACCCAGAATCCTTTGCAAACCTCAAAATTTGGCTTAAAAATAACATTTTCCTCACATTTTGGTGACAGAAAGTTTTGGAATCAGAGAGGAGCCACAAATTTCCTTCCACCCAGCGTTCCCCCAAGTCTCCCGATAAAAATGATACCTCACTTGTGTGGGTAGGCCTAGCTCCCGCGACAGGAAATGCCCCAAAGCACAACGTGGACACCTCCCATTTTTTGACAGAAAACAGAGCTGTTTTTTGCAAAGTGCCTATCTGTAGATTTTGGCCTCTAGCTCAGCCGGCACCTAGGGAAACCTACAAAACCTGTGCATTTCTGAAAACTAGAGATCCAGGGGAATCCAAGATGGGGTGACTTGTGGGGCTCTGACCAGGTTTTGTTACCCAGAATCCTTTGCAAACCTCAAAAGTTGGCTAAACAACACATTTTCCTCATATTTTGGTGACAGAAAGTTCTGGAATCAGAGAGGAGCCACAAATTTCCTTCCACCCAACGTTCCCCCAAGTCTCCCGATAAAAATGATACCTCACTTGTGTGGGTAGGCCTAGCGCCCGCGACAGGAAATGCCCCAAAACGCAACGTGCACACATCACATTTATTTAAAGAAAACAGAGGTGTTTTTTGCTAAGTGCCTACCTGTAGATTTTGGCCTCTAGCTCAGCCGGCACCTAGAGAAACCTACCAAACCTGTGCATTTCTGAAAAATAGAGACCTAGGGGAATCCAAGACGGGGTGACTTGTGGGGCTCTGACCAGGTTTTGTTACCCAGAATCCATTCCAAACCTCAAAATGTAGCTAACAAAACATATTTTCCTCACATTTTGGTGACAGAAAGTTCTGGAATCAGAGAGGAGCCACAAATTTCCTTCCACCCAGCGTTCCCCCAAGTCTCACGATAAAAATGATACTTCACTTGTGTGGGTAGGCCTAGCACACGCGACAGGAAATGCCCCAAAACGCAACATGGACACATCACATTTTTTTAAAGAAAACAGAGGTGTTTTTTGTAAAGTGCCTACCTGTAGATTTTGGCCTCTAGCTCAGCCGGCACAAAGGGAAACCTACCAAACCTATGCATTTTTAAAAACTAGAGACCTAGGGGAATCCAAGATGGGGTGACTTGTGGGGCTCTGACCAGGTTTTGTTACCCAGAATCCTTTGCAAACCTAAAAATTTGGCTAAAAAAGAACATTTTCCTCACATTTTGGTGACAGAAAGTTCTGGAATCAGAGAGGAGCCACAAATTTCCTTCCACCCAGCGTTCCCCCAAGTCTCACGATAAAAAATGATACTTCACTTGTGTGGGTAGGCCTAGCACACTCGACAGGATATGCCCCAAAACGCAACATGGACACATCACATTTTTTTAAAGAAAACAGAGGTGTTTTTTGTAAAGTGCCTACCTGTAGATTTTGGCCTCTAGCTCAGCCGGCACAAAGGGAAACCTACCAAACCTATGCATTTTTAAAAACTAGAGACCTAGGGGAATCCAAGATGGGATGACTTGTGGGGCTCTGACCAGGTTCTGTTACCCAGAATGCTTTGCAAACCTCAACATTTGGATAAAAAAACAAATTTTCCTTACATTTTGGTGACAGAAAGTTCTAGAATCAGAGAGGAGCCACAAATTTCCTTCCACCCAGCGTTCCCCCAAGTCTCCCAAAAAAAATGATACCTCACTTGTGTCGGTAGGCCTAGCACACGCGACAGGAAATGCCCCAAAACGCAACATGGACACATCACATTTTTTTAAAGAAAACAGAGGTGTTTTTTGTAAAGTGCCTACCTGTAGATTTTGGCCTCTAGCTCAGCCGGCACAAAGGGAAACCTACCAAAACTATGCATTTTTAAAAACTAGAGACCTAGGGGAATCCAAGATGGGGTGACTTGTGGGGCTCTGACCAGGTTTTGTTACCCAGAATCCTTTGCAAACCTCAAAATTTGGCTAAAAAAGAACATTTTCCTCACATTTTGGTGACAGAAAGTTTTGGAATCAGAGAGAAGCCACAAATTTCCTTCCACCCAGCGTTCCCCCAAGTCTCCCGATAAAAATGATACCTCACTTGTGTGGGTAGGCCTAGCTCCCGCGACAGGAAATGCCCCAAAGCACAACGTGGACACCTCCCATTTTTTGACAGAAAACAGAGCTGTTTTTTGCAAAGTGCCTATCTGTAGATTTTGGCCTCTAGCTCAGCCGGCACCTAGGGAAACCTACAAAACCTGTGCATTTCTGAAAACTAGAGATCCAGGGGAATCCAAGATGGGGTGACTTGTGGGGCTCTGACCAGGTTTTGTTACCCAGAATCCTTTGCAAACCTCAAAAGTTGGCTAAACAACACATTTTCCTCATATTTTGGTGACAGAAAGTTCTGGAATCTGAGAGGAGGCACGAATTTCCTACCACCCAGCATTCCCCCAAGTCTCCCGATAAAAACTATACCTCACTTGTGTGGGTAGGCCTAGCGTCCGTGACAGGAAATGCCCCAAAGCACAACGTGGACACCTCCCATTTTTTGACAGAAAACAGAGCTGTTTTTTGCAAAGTGCCTATCTGTAGATTTTGGCCTCTAGCTCAGCCGGCACCTAGAGAAACCTACCAAACCTGTGCATTTCTGAAAACTAGAGACCTAGGGGAATCCAAGATGGGGTGACTTGTGGGGCCCTGACCAGGTTTTGTTACCCAGAATCCCTTGCAAACCTCAAAATTTGGCTAAAAAAGAACATTTTCCTCACATTTTGGTGACAGAAAGTTTTGGAATCAGAGAGGAGCCACAAATTTCCTTCCACCCAGCGTTCCCCCAAGTCTCCCGATAAAAATGATACCTCACTTGTGTGGGTAGGCCTAGCTCCCGCGACAGGAAATGCCCCAAAGCACAACGTGGACACCTCCCATTTTTTGACAGAAAACAGAGCTGTTTTTTGCAAAGTGCCTATCTGTAGATTTTGGCCTCTAGCTCAGCCGGCACCCAGGGAAACCTACAAAACCTGTGCATTTCTGAAAACTAGAGATCCAGGGGAATCCAAGATGGGGTGACTTGTAGGGCACTGACCAGGTTTTGTTACCCAGAATCCTTTGCAAACCTCAAAAGTTGGCTAAACAACACATTTTCCTCATATTTTGGTGACAGAAAGTTCTGGAATCAGAGAGGAGCCACAAATTTCCTTCCACCCAGCGTTCCCCCAAGTCTCACGATAAAAATGATACTTCACTTGTGTGGGTAGGCCTAGCACACACGACAGGAAATGCCCCAAAACGCAACATGGACACATCACATTTTTTTAAAGAAAACAGAGGCTTTTTTGTAAAGTGCCTACCTGTAGATTTTGGCATCTAGCTCAGCCGGCACAAAGGGAAACCTACCAAACCTATGCATTTTTAAAAACTAGAGACCTAGGGGAATCCAAGATGGGATGACTTGTGGGGCTCTGACCAGGTTCTGTTACCCAGAATGCTTTGCAAACCTCAACATTTGGATAAAAAAACAAATTTTCCTTACATTTTGGTGACAGAAAGTTCTGGAATCAGAGAGGAGCCACAAATTTCCTTCCACCCAGCGTTCCCCCAAGTCTCCCGATAAAAATGATACCTCACTTGTGTGGGTAGGCCTAGCGTCCGTGACAGGAAATGCCCCAAAGCACAACGTGGACACCTCCCATTTTTTGACAGAAAACAGAGCTGATTTTTGCAAAGTGCCTATCTGTAGATTTTGGCCTCTAGCTCAGCCGGCACCTAGAAAAACCTACCAAACCTGTGCATTTCTGAAAACTAGAGACCTAGGGGAATCCAAGATGGGGTGACTTGTGGGGCCCTGACCAGGTTTTGTTACCCAGAATCCTTTGCAAACCTCAAAATTTGGCTAAAAAAACACATTTTCTTCATATTTTGGTGACAGAAAGTTCTGGAATCAGAGAGGAGCCACAAATTTCCTTCCACCCAACGTTCCCCCAAGTCTCCTGATAAAAATGATACTTCACTTGTGTGGGTAGGCCTAGCGCCTGCAACAGGAAATGCCCCAAAGCACAACGTGGACACATCCCATTTTTTGAAAGAAAACAGAGGTGTTTTTTGCAAAGTGCCTACCTGTAGATTTTGGCCTCTAGCTCAGCCGGCACCTGGGGAAACCTACCAAACATATGTTTTTTTTAAAACTACAGACCTAGGGGAATCCAAGATCGGGTGACTTGTGGGGCTCTGACCAGGTTCTGTTACCCAGAATCCTTTGCAAACTTCAAAATTTGGCTAAAAAACATATTTTCCTCACATTTTGGTGACAGAAAGTTCTGGAATCAGAGAGGAGCTACAAATGTCCTTCCACCCAGCATTCCCCCAAGTCTCCCGATAAAAATGATACCTCACTTGTGTGGGTAGGCCTAGCGCCCGCGACAGGAAATGCCCCAAAACGCAACGTGCACACATCACATTTTTTGAAAGAAAACAGAGGTGTTTTTTGCAAAGTGCCTACCTATAGCTTTTGGCCTCCAGCTCAGCCGGCACCTAGGGAAACCTACCAAACCTGTGCATTTCTGAAAACTAGAGACCTAGGGGAATCCAAGATGGGGTGACTTGTGGGGCTCTGACCAGGTTTTGTTACCCAGAATCCATTCCAAACCTCAAAATGTAGCTAACAAAACACATTTTCCTCACATTTTGGTGACAGAAAGTTCTGGAATCAGAGAGGAGCCACAAATTTCCTTCCACCCAGCGTTCCCCCAAGTCTCACGATAAAAATGATACTTCACTTGTGTGGGTAGGCCTAGCACACGCGACAGGAAATGCCCCAAAATGCAACATGGACACATCACATTTTTTTAAAGAAAACAGAGGTGTTTTTTGTAAAGTGCCTACCTGTAGATTTTGGCCTCTAGCTCAGCCGGCACAAAGGGAAACCTACCAAACCTATGCATTTTTAAAAACTAGAGACCTAGGGGAATCCAAGATGGGGTGACTTGTGGGGCTCTGACCAGGTTTTGTTACCCAGAATCCTTTGCAAACCTCAAAATTTGGCTAAAAAAGAACATTTTCCTCACATTTTGGTGACAGAAAGTTTTGGAATCAGAGAGGAGCCACAAATTTCCTTCCACCCAGCGTTCCCCCAATGCTCCCGATAAAAATGATACCTCACTTGTGTGGGTAGGCCTAGCTCCCGCGACAGGAAATGCCCCAAAGCACAACGTGGACACCTCCCATTTTTTGACAGAAAACAGAGCTGTTTTTTGCAAAGTGCCTATCTGTAGATTTTGGCCTCTAGCTCAGCCGGCACCTAGGGAAACCTACAAAACCTGTGCATTTCTGAAAACTAGAGATCCAGGGGAATCCAAGATGGGGTGACTTGTGGGGCTCTGACCAGGTTTTGTTACCCAGAATCCTTTGCAAACCTCAAAAGTTGGCTAAACAACACATTTTCCTCATATTTTGGTGACAGAAAGTTCTGGAATCAGAGAGGAGCCACAAATTTCCTTCCACCCAACGTTCCCCCAAGTCTCCCGATAAAAATGATACCTCACTTGTGTGGGTAGGCCTAGCGCCCGCGACAGGAAATGCCCCAAAACGCAACGTGCACACATCACATTTATTTAAAGAAAACAGAGGTGTTTTTTGCTAAGTGCCTACATGTAGATTTTGGCCTCTAGCTCAGCCGGCACCTAGAGAAACCTACCAAACCTGTGCATTTCTGAAAACTAGAGACCTAGGGGAATCCAAGACGGGGTGACTTGTGGGGCTCTGACCAGGTTTTGTTACCCAGAATCCATTCCAAACCTCAAAATGTAGCTAACAAAACACATTTTCCTAACATTTTGGTGACAGAAAGTTCTGGAATCAGAGAGGAGCCACAAATTTCCTTCCACCCAGCGTTCCCCCAAGTCTCACGATAAAAATGATACTTCACTTGTGTGGGTAGGCCTAGCACACGCGACAGGAAATGCCCCAAAACGCAACATGGACACATCACATTTTTTTAAAGAAAACAGAGGTGTTTTTTGTAAAGTGCCTACCTGTAGATTTTGGCCTCTAGCTCAGCCGGCACAAAGGGAAACCTACCAAACCTATGCATTTTTTAAAACTAGAGACCTAGGGGAATCCAAGATGGGATGACTTGTGGGGCTCTGGCCAGGTTCTGTTACCCAGAATGCTTTGCAAACCTCAACATTTGGATAAAAAAACAAATTTTCCATACATTTTGGTGACAGAAAGTTCTGGAATCAGAGAGGAGCCACAAATTTCCTTCCACCCAGCGTTCCCCCAAGTCTCCCAAAAAAAATGATACCTCACTTGTGTGGGTAGGCCTAGCACACGCGACAGGAAATGCTCCAAAACGCAACATGGACACATCACATTTTTTTAAAGAAAACAGAGGTGTTTTTTTGTAAAGTGCCTACCTGTAGATTTTGGCCTCTAGCTCAGCCGGCACAAAGGGAAACCTACCAAACCTATGCATTTTTAAAAACTAGAGACCTAGGGGAATCCAAGATGGGGTGACTTGTGGGGCTCTGACCAGGTTCTGTTACCCAGAATCCTTTGCAAACTTCAAAATTTGGCTAAAAAACATATTTTCCTCACATTTTGGTGACAGAAAGTTCTGGAATCAGAGAGGAGCTACAAATGTCCTTCCACCCAGCATTCCCCCAAGTCTCCCGATAAAAATGATACCTCACTTGTGTGGGTAGGCCTAGCGCCCGCGACAGGAAATGCCCCAAAACGCAACGTGCACACATCACATTTTTTGAAAGAAAACAGAGGTGTTTTTTGCAAAGTGCCTACCTATAGCTTTTGGCCTCCAGCTCAGCCGGCACCTAGGGAAACCTACCAAACCTGTGCATTTCTGAAAACTAGAGACCTAGGGGAATCCAAGATGGGGTGACTTGTGGGGCTCTGACCAGGTTTTGTTACCCAGAATCCATTCCAAACCTCAAAATGTAGCTAACAAAACACATTTTCCTCACATTTTGGTGACAGAAAGTTCTGGAATCAGAGAGGAGCCACAAATTTCCTTCCACCCAGCGTTCCCCCAAGTCTCACGATAAAAATGATACTTCACTTGTGTGGGTAGGCCTAGCACACGCGACAGGAAATGCCCCAAAATGCAACATGGACACATCACATTTTTTTAAAGAAAACAGAGGTGTTTTTTGTAAAGTGCCTACCTGTAGATTTTGGCCTCTAGCTCAGCCGGCACAAAGGGAAACCTACCAAACCTATGCATTTTTAAAAACTAGAGACCTAGGGGAATCCAAGATGGGGTGACTTGTGGGGCTCTGACCAGGTTTTGTTACCCAGAATCCTTTGCAAACCTCAAAATTTGGCTAAAAAAGAACATTTTCCTCACATTTTGGTGACAGAAAGTTTTGGAATCAGAGAGGAGCCACAAATTTCCTTCCACCCAGCGTTCCCCCAATGCTCCCGATAAAAATGATACCTCACTTGTGTGGGTAGGCCTAGCTCCCGCGACAGGAAATGCCCCAAAGCACAACGTGGACACCTCCCATTTTTTGACAGAAAACAGAGCTGTTTTTTGCAAAGTGCCTATCTGTAGATTTTGGCCTCTAGCTCAGCCGGCACCTAGGGAAACCTACAAAACCTGTGCATTTCTGAAAACTAGAGATCCAGGGGAATCCAAGATGGGGTGACTTGTGGGGCTCTGAACAGGTTTTGTTACCCAGAATCCTTTGCAAACCTCAAAAGTTGGCTAAACAACACATTTTCCTCATATTTTGGTGACAGAAAGTTCTGGAATCAGAGAGGAGCCACAAATTTCCTTCCACCCAACGTTCCCCCAAGTCTCCCGATAAAAATGATACCTCACTTGTGTGGGTAGGCCTAGCGCCCGCGACAGGAAATGCCCCAAAACGCAACGTGCACACATCACATTTATTTAAAGAAAACAGAGGTGTTTTTTGCTAAGTGCCTACATGTAGATTTTGGCCTCTAGCTCAGCCGGCACCTAGAGAAACCTACCAAACCTGTGCATTTCTGAAAACTAGAGACCTAGGGGAATCCAAGACGGGGTGACTTGTGGGGCTCTGACCAGGTTTTGTTACCCAGAATCCATTCCAAACCTCAAAATGTAGCTAACAAAACACATTTTCCTAACATTTTGGTGACAGAAAGTTCTGGAATCAGAGAGGAGCCACAAATTTCCTTCCACCCAGCGTTCCCCCAAGTCTCACGATAAAAATGATACTTCACTTGTGTGGGTAGGCCTAGCACACGCGACAGGAAATGCCCCAAAACGCAACATGGACACATCACATTTTTTTAAAGAAAACAGAGGTGTTTTTTGTAAAGTGCCTACCTGTAGATTTTGGCCTCTAGCTCAGCCGGCACAAAGGGAAACCTACCAAACCTATGCATTTTTAAAAACTAGAGACCTAGGGGAATCCAAGATGGGATGACTTGTGGGGCTCTGGCCAGGTTCTGTTACCCAGAATGCTTTGCAAACCTCAACATTTGGATAAAAAAACAAATTTTCCTTACATTTTGGTGACAGAAAGTTCTGGAATCAGAGAGGAGCCACAAATTTCCTTCCACCCAGCGTTCCCCCAAGTCTCCCAAAAAAAATGATACCTCACTTGTGTGGGTAGGCCTAGCACACGCGACAGGAAATGCTCCAAAACGCAACATGGACACATCACATTTTTTTAAAGAAAACAGAGGTGTTTTTTTGTAAAGTGCCTACCTGTAGATTTTGGCCTCTAGCTCAGCCGGCACAAAGGGAAACCTACCAAACCTATGCATTTTTAAAAACTAGAGACCTAGGGGAATCCAAGATGGGGTGACTTGTGGGGCTCTGACCAGGTTTTGTTACCCAGAATCCTTTGCAAACCTCAAAATTTGGCTAAAAAAGAAAATTTTCCTCACATTTTGGTGACAGAAAGTTTTGGAATCAGAGAGGAGCCACAAATTTCCTTCCACCCAGCGTTCCCCCAAGTCTCCCGATAAAAATGATACCTCACTTGTGTGGGTAGGCCTAGCTCCCGCGACAGGAAATGCCCCAAAGCACAACGTGGACACCTCCCATTTTATGACAGAAAACAGAGCTGTTTTTTGCAAAGTGCCTATCTGTAGATTTTGGCCTCTAGCTCAGCCGGCACCTAGGGAAACCTACCAAACCTGTGCATTTCTGAAAACTAGAGACCTAGGGGAATCCAAGATGGGGTGACTTGTGGGGCTCTGACCAGGTTCTGTTACCCAGAATCCTTTGCAAACCTCAACATTTGGCTAAAAAAACATATTTTCCTCACATTTTGGTGACAGAAAGTTCTGGAATCAGAGAGGAGCCACAAATTTCCTTCCACCCAGCGTTCCCCCAAGTCTCCCGATAAAAATGATACCTCACTTGTGTGGGTAGGTCTAGCGCCCGCGACAGGAAATGCCCCAAAACGCAACGTGCACACATCACAATTTTTGAAAGAAAACAGAGGTGTTTTTTGCAAAGTGCCTACCTATAGCTTTTGGCCTCCAGCTCAGCCGGCACCTAGGGAAACCTACCAAACCTGTGCATTTCTGAAAACTAGAGACCTAGGGGAATCCAAGATGGGGTGACTTGTGGGGCTCTGACCAGGTTCTGTTACCCAGAATCCTTTGCAAACCTCAACATTTGGCTAAAAAAACATATTTTCCTCACATTTTGGTGACAGAAAGTTCTGGAATCAGAGAGGAGCCACAAATTTCCTTCCAACCAGCGTTTCCCCAAGTCTCCCAAAAAAAATGATACCTCACTTGTGTGGGTAGGCCTAGCACACGCGACAGGAAATGCCCCAAAATGCAACATGGACACATCACATTTTTTTAAAGAAAACAGAGGTGTTTTTTGTAAAGTGCCTACCTGTAGGTTTTGGCCTCTAGCTCAGCCGGCACCTAGAGAAACCTACCAAACCTGTGCATTTCTGAAAACTAGAGACCTAGGGGAATCCAAGACGGGGTGACTTGTGGGGCTCTGACCAGGTTTTGTTACCCAGAATCCATTCCAAACCTCAAAATGTAGCTAACAAAACACATTTTCCTCACATTTTGGTGACAGAAAGTTCTGGAATCAGAGAGGAGCCACAAATTTCCTTCCACCCAGCGTTCCCCCAAGTCTCACGATAAAAATGATACTTCACTTGTGTGGGTAGGCCTAGCACACGCGACAGGAAATGCCCCAAAACGCAACATGGACACATCACATTTTTTTAAAGAAAACAGAGGTGTTTTTTGTAAAGTGCCTACCTGTAGATTTTGGCCTCTAGCTCAGCCGGCACAAAGGGAAACCTACCAAACCTATGCATTTTTAAAAACTAGAGACCTAGGGGAATCCAAGATGGGATGACTTGTGGGGCTCTGACCAGGTTCTGTTACCCAGAATGCTTTGCAAACCTCAACATTTGGATAAAAAAACAAATTTTCCTTACATTTTGGTGACAGAAAGTTCTGGAATCAGAGAGGAGCCACAAATTTCCTTCCACCCAGCGTTCCCCCAAGTCTCCCAAAAAAAATGATACCTCACTTGTGTGGGTAGGCCTAGCACACGCGACAGGAAATGCCCCAAAACGCAACATGGACACATCACATTTTTTTAAAGAAAACAGAGGTGTTTTTTTGAAAAAGTGCCTACCTGTAGATTTTGGCCTCTAGCTCAGCCGGCACAAAGGGAAACCTACCAAACCTATGCATTTTTAAAAACTAGAGACCTAGGGGAATCCAAGATGGGGTGACTTGTGGGGCTCTGACCAGGTTTTGTTACCCAGAATCCTTTGCAAACCTCAAACTTTGGCTAAAAAAGAAAATTTTCCTCACATTTTGGTGACAGAAAGTTTTGGAATCAGAGAGGAGCCACAAATTTCCTTCCACCCAGCGTTCCCCCAAGTCTCCCGATAAAAATGATACCTCACTTGTGTGGGTAGGCCTAGCTCCCGCGACAGGAAATGCCCCAAAGCACAACGTGGACACCTCCCATTTTTTGACAGAAAACAGAGCTGTTTTTTGCAAAGTGCCTATCTGTAGATTTTGGCCTCTAGCTCAGCCGGCACCTAGGGAAACCTACCAAACCTGTGCATTTCTGAAAACTAGAGACCTAGGGGAATCCAAGATGGGGTGACTTGTGGGGCTCTGACCAGGTTCTGTTACCCAGAATCCTTTGCAAACCTCAAAATTTGGCTAAAAAAACAAATTTTCCTCACATTTTGGTGACAGAAAGTTCTGGAATCAGAGAGGAGCCACAAATTTCCTTCCACCCAGCGTTCCCCCAAGTCTCCCGATAAAAATGATACCTCACTTGTGTGGGTAGGCCTAGCGCCCGCGACAGGAAATGCCCCAAAACGCAACGTGCACACACCACATTTTTTGAAAGAAAACAGAGGTGTTTTTTGCAAAGTGCCTACCTATAGCTTTTGGCCTCCAGCTCAGCCGGCACCTAGGGAAACCTACCAAACCTGTGCATTTCTGAAAACTAGAGACCTAGGGGAATCCAAGATGGGGTGACTTGTGGGGCTCTGACCAGGTTCTGTTACCCATAATCCTTTGCAAACCTCAAAATTTGGCTAAAAAAACATATTTTCCTCACATTTTGGTGACAGAAAGTTCTGGAATCAGAGAGGAGCCACAAATGTCCTTCCACCCAGCGTTTCCCCAAGTCTCCCAAAAAAAATGATACCTCACTTGTGTGGGTAGGCCTAGCACACGCGACAGGAAATGCCCCAAAATGCAACATGGACACATCACATTTTTTTAAAGAAAACAGAGGTGTTTTTTGTAAAGTGCCTACCTGTAGATTTTGGCCTCTAGCTCAGCCGGCACAAAGGGAAACCTACCAAACCTATGCATTTTTAAAAACTAGAGACCTAGGGGAATCCAAGATGGGGTGACTTGTGGGGCTCTGACCAGGTTTTTTTACCCAGAATCCTTTGCAAACCTCAAAATTTGGCTAAAAAAGAACATTTTCCTCATATTTTGGTGACAGAAAGTTTTAGAATCAGAGAGGAGCCACAAATTTCCTTCCACCCAGCGTTCCCCCAAGTCTCCCGATAAAAATGATACCTCACTGGTGTGGGTAGGCCTAGCTCCCGCGACAGGAAATGCCCCAAAGCACAACGTGGACACCTCCCATTTTTTGACAGAAAACAGAGCTGTTTTTTGCAAAGTGCCTATCTGTAGATTTTGGCCTCTAGCTCAGCCGGCACCTAGGGAAACCTACAAAACCTGTGCATGTCTGAAAACTAGAGATCCAGGGGAATCCAAGATGGGGTGACTTGTGAGGCTCTGACCATGTTTTGTTACCCAGAATCCTTTGCAAACCTCAAAAGTTGGCTAAACAACACATTTTCCTCATATTTTGGTGACAGAAAGTTCTGGAATCAGAGAGGAGCCACAAATTTCCTTCCACCCAACGTTCCCCCAAGTCTCCCGATAAAAATGATACCTCACTTGTGTGGGTAGGCCTAGCGCCCGCGACAGGAAATGCCCCAAAACGCAACGTGCACACATCACATTTATTTAAAGAAAACAGAGGTGTTTTTTGCTAAGTGCCTACCTGTAGATTTTGGCCTCTAGCTCAGCCGGCACCTAGAGAAACCTACCAAACCTGTGCATTTCTGAAAACTAGAGACCTAGGGGAATCCAAGACGGGGTGACTTGTGGGGCTCTGACCAGGTTTTGTTACCCAGAATCCATTCCAAACCTCAAAATGTAGCTAACAAAACACATTTTCCTAAAATTTGGTGACAGAAAGTTCTGGAATCAGAGAGGAGCCACAAATTTCCTTCCACCCAGCGTTCCCCCAAGTCTCACGATAAAAATGATACTTCACTTGTGTGGGTAGGCCTAGCACACGCGACAGGAAATGCCCCAAAACGCAACATGGACACATCACATTTTTTTAAAGAAAACAGAGGTGTTTTTTGTAAAGTGCCTACCTGTAGATTTTGGCATCTAGCTCAGCCGGCACAAAGGGAAACCTACCAAACCTATGCATTTTTAAAAACTAGAGACCTAGGGGAATCCAAGATGGGATGACTTGTGGGGCTCTGGCCAGGTTCTGTTACCCAGAATGCTTTGCAAACCTCAACATTTGGATAAAAAAACAAATTTTCCTTACATTTTGGTGACAGAAAGTTCTGGAATCAGAGAGGAGCCACAAATTTCCTTCCACCCAGCGTTCCCCCAAGTCTCCCAAAAAAAATGATACCTCACTTGTGTGGGTAGGCCTAGCACACGCGACAGGAAATGCCCCAAAACGCAACATGGACACATCACATTTTTTTAAAGAAAACAGAGGTGTTTTTTTGTAAAGTGCCTACCTGTAGATTTTGGCCTCTAGCTCAGCCGGCACAAAGGGAAACCTACCAAACCTATGCATTTTTAAAAACTAGAGACCTAGGGGAATCCAAGATGGGGTGACTTGTGGGGCTCTGACCAGGTTTTGTTACCCAGAATCCTTTGCAAACCTCAAAATTTGGCTAAAAAAGAAAATTTTCCTCACATTTTGGTGACAGAAAGTTTTGGAATCAGAGAGGAGCCACAAATTTCCTTCCACCCAGCGTTCCCCCAAGTCTCCCGATAAAAATGATACCTCACTTGTGTGGGTAGGCCTAGCTCCCGCGACAGGAAATGCCCCAAAGCACAACGTGGACACCTCCCATTTTATGACAGAAAACAGAGCTGTTTTTTGCAAAGTGCCTATCTGTAGATTTTGGCCTCTAGCTCAGCCGGCACCTAGGGAAACCTACCAAACCTGTGCATTTCTGAAAACTAGAGACCTAGGGGAATCCAAGATGGGGTGACTTGTGGGGCTCTGACCAGGTTCTGTTACCCAGAATCCTTTGCAAACCTCAAAATTTGGCTAAAAAAACATATTTTCCTCACATTTTGGTGACAGAAAGTTCTGGAATCAGAGAGGAGCCACAAATTTCCTTCCACCCAGCGTTCCCCCAAGTCTCCCGATAAAAATGATACCTCACTTGTGTGGGTAGGTCTAGCGCCCGCGACAGGAAATGCCCCAAAACGCAACGTGCACACATCACAATTTTTGAAAGAAAACAGAGGTGTTTTTTGCAAAGTGCCTACCTATAGCTTTTGGCCTCCAGCTCAGCCGGCACCTAGGGAAACCTACCAAACCTGTGCATTTCTGAAAACTAGAGACCTAGGGGAATCCAAGATGGGGTGACTTGTGGGGCTCTGACCAGGTTCTGTTACCCATAATCCTTTGCAAACCTCAAAATTTGGCTAAAAAAACATATTTTCCTCACATTTTGGTGACAGAAAGTTCTGGAATCAGAGAGGAGCCACAAATGTCCTTCCACCCAGCGTTTCCCCAAGTCTCCCAAAAAAAATGATACCTCACTTGTGTGGGTAGGCCTAGCACACGCGACAGGAAATGCCCCAAAATGCAACATGGACACATCACATTTTTTTAAAGAAAACAGAGGTGTTTTTTGTAAAGTGCCTACCTGTAGATTTTGGCCTCTAGCTCAGCCGGCACAAAGGGAAACCTACCAAACCTATGCATTTTTAAAAACTAGAGACCTAGGGGAATCCAAGATGGGGCGACTTGTGGGGCTCTGACCAGGTTTTTTTACCCAGAATCCTTTGCAAACCTCAAAATTTGGCTAAAAAAGAACATTTTCCTCATATTTTGGTGACAGAAAGTTTTAGAATCAGAGAGGAGCCACAAATTTCCTTCCACCCAGCGTTCCCCCAAGTCTCCCGATAAAAATGATACCTCACTGGTGTGGGTAGGCCTAGCTCCCGCGACAGGAAATGCCCCAAAGCACAACGTGGACACCTCCCATTTTTTGACAGAAAACAGAGCTGTTTTTTGCAAAGTGCCTATCTGTAGATTTTGGCCTCTAGCTCAGCCGGCACCTAGGGAAACCTACAAAACCTGTGCATGTCTGAAAACTAGAGATCCAGGGGAATCCAAGATGGGGTGACTTGTGAGGCTCTGACCATGTTTTGTTACCCAGAATCCTTTGCAAACCTCAAAAGTTGGCTAAACAACACATTTTCCTCATATTTTGGTGACAGAAAGTTCTGGAATCAGAGAGGAGCCACAAATTTCCTTCCACCCAACGTTCCCCCAAGTCTCCCGATAAAAATGATACCTCACTTGTGTGGGTAGGCCTAGCGCCCGCGACAGGAAATGCCCCAAAACGCAACGTGCACACATCACATTTATTTAAAGAAAACAGAGGTGTTTTTTGCTAAGTGCCTACCTGTAGATTTTGGCCTCTAGCTCAGCCGGCACCTAGAGAAACCTACCAAACCTGTGCATTTCTGAAAACTAGAGACCTAGGGGAATCCAAGACGGGGTGACTTGTGGGGCTCTGACCAGGTTTTGTTACCCAGAATCCATTCCAAACCTCAAAATGTAGCTAACAAAACACATTTTCCTAACATTTTGGTGACAGAAAGTTCTGGAATCAGAGAGGAGCCACAAATTTCCTTCCACCCAGCGTTCCCTCAAGTCTCACGATAAAAATGATACTTCACTTGTGTGGGTAGGCCTAGCACACGCGACAGGAAATGCCCCAAAACGCAACATGGACACATCACATTTTTTTAAAGAAAACAGAGGTGTTTTTTGTAAAGTGCCTACCTGTAGATTTTGGCCTCTAGCTCAGCCGGCACAAAGGGAAACCTACCAAACCTATGCATTTTTAAAAACTAGAGACCTAGGGGAATCCAAGATGGGATGACTTGTGGGGCTCTGGCCAGGTTCTGTTACCCAGAATGCTTTGCAAACCTCAACATTTGGATAAAAAAACAAATTTTCCTTACATTTTGGTGACAGAAAGTTCTGGAATCAGAGAGGAGCCACAAATTTCCTTCCACCCAGCGTTCCCCCAAGTCTCCCAAAAAAAATGATACCTCACTTGTGTGGGTAGGCCTAGCACACGCGACAGGAAATGCCCCAAAACGCAACATGGACACATCACATTTTTTTAAAGAAAACAGAGGTGTTTTTTTGTAAAGTGCCTACCTGTAGATTTTGGCCTCTAGCTCAGCCGGCACAAAGGGAAACCTACCAAACCTATGCATTTTTAAAAACTAGAGACCTAGGGGAATCCAAGATGGGGTGACTTGTGGGGCTCTGACCAGGTTTTGTTACCCAGAATCCTTTGCAAACCTCAAAATTTGGCTAAAAAAGAAAATTTTCCTCACATTTTGGTGACAGAAAGTTTTGGAATCAGAGAGGAGCCACAAATTTCCTTCCACCCAGCGTTTCCCCAAGTCTCCCGATAAAAATGATACCTCACTTGTGTGGGTAGGCCTAGCTCCCGCGACAGGAAATGCCCCAAAGCACAACGTGGACACCTCCCATTTTATGACAGAAAACAGAGCTGTTTTTTGCAAAGTGCCTATCTGTAGATTTTGGCCTCTAGCTCAGCCGGCACCTAGGGAAACCTACCAAACCTGTGCATTTCTGAAAACTAGAGACCTAGGGGAATCCAAGATGGGGTGACTTGTGGGGCTCTGACCAGGTTCTGTTACCCAGAATCCTTTGCAAACCTCAAAATTTGGCTAAAAAAACATATTTTCCTCACATTTTGGTGACAGAAAGTTCTGGAATCAGAGAGGAGCCACAAATTTCCTTCCACCCAGCGTTCCCCCAAGTCTCCCGATAAAAATGATACCTCACTTGTGTGGGTAGGTCTAGCGCCCGCGACAGGAAATGCCCCAAAACGCAACGTGCACACATCACAATTTTTGAAAGAAAACAGAGGTGTTTTTTGCAAAGTGCCTACCTATAGCTTTTGGCCTCCAGCTCAGCCGGCACCTAGGGAAACCTACCAAACCTGTGCATTTCTGAAAACTAGAGACCTAGGGGAATCCAAGATGGGGTGACTTGTGGGGCTCTGACCAGGTTCTGTTACCCAGAATCCTTTGCAAACCTCAACATTTGGCTAAAAAAACATATTTTCCTCACATTTTGGTGACAGAAAGTTCTGGAATCAGAGAGGAGCCACAAATTTCCTTCCAACCAGCGTTTCCCCAAGTCTCCCAAAAAAAATGATACCTCACTTGTGTGGGTAGGCCTAGCACACGCGACAGGAAATGCCCCAAAATGCAACATGGACACATCACATTTTTTTAAAGAAAACAGAGGTGTTTTTTGTAAAGTGCCTACCTGTAGGTTTTGGCCTCTAGCTCAGCCGGCACCTAGAGAAACCTACCAAACCTGTGCATTTCTGAAAACTAGAGACCTAGGGGAATCCAAGACGGCGTGACTTGTGGGGCTCTGACCAGGTTTTGTTACCCAGAATCCATTCCAAACCTCAAAATGTAGCTAACAAAACACATTTTCCTCACATTTTGGTGACAGAAAGTTCTGGAATCAGAGAGGAGCCACAAATTTCCTTCCACCCAGCGTTCCCCCAAGTCTCACGATAAAAATGATACTTCACTTGTGTGGGTAGGCCTAGCACACGCGACAGGAAATGCCCCAAAACGCAACATGGACACATCACATTTTTTTAAAGAAAACAGAGGTGTTTTTTGTAAAGTGCCTACCTGTAGATTTTGGCCTCTAGCTCAGCCGGCACAAAGGGAAACCTACCAAACCTATGCATTTTTAAAAACTAGAGACCTAGGGGAATCCAAGATGGGATGACTTGTGGGGCTCTGACCAGGTTCTGTTACCCAGAATGCTTTGCAAACCTCAACATTTGGATAAAAAAACAAATTTTCCTTACATTTTGGTGACAGAAAGTTCTGGAATCAGAGAGGAGCCACAAATTTCCTTCCACCCAGCGTTCCCCCAAGTCTCCCAAAAAAAATGATACCTCACTTGTGTGGGTAGGCCTAGCACACGCGACAGGAAATGCCCCAAAACGCAACATGGACACATCACATTTTTTTAAAGAAAACAGAGGTGTTTTTTTGTAAAGTGCCTACCTGTAGATTTTGGCCTCTAGCTCAGCCGGCACAAAGGGAAACCTACCAAACCTATGCATTTTTAAAAACTAGAGACCTAGGGGAATCCAAGATGGGGTGACTTGTGGGGCTCTGACCAGGTTTTGTTACCCAGAATCCTTTGCAAACCTCAAAATTTGGCTAAAAAAGAAAATTTTCCTCACATTTTGGTGACAGAAAGTTTTGGAATCAGAGAGGAGCCACAAATTTCCTTCCACCCAGCGTTCCCCCAAGTCTCCCGATAAAAATGATACCTCACTTGTGTGGGTAGGCCTAGCTCCCGCGACAGGAAATGCCCCAAAGCACAACGTGGACACCTCCCATTTTATGACAGAAAACAGAGCTGTTTTTTGCAAAGTGCCTATCTGTAGATTTTGGCCTCTAGCTCAGCCGGCACCTAGGGAAACCTACCAAACCTGTGCATTTCTGAAAACTAGAGACCTAGGGGAATCCAAGATGGGGTGACTTGTGGGGCTCTGACCAGGTTCTGTTACCCAGAATCCTTTGCAAACCTCAAAATTTGGCTAAAAAAACATATTTTCCTCACATTTTGGTGACAGAAAGTTCTGGAATCAGAGAGGAGCCACAAATTTCCTTCCACCCAGCGTTCCCCCAAGTCTCCCGATAAAAATGATACCTCACTTGTGTGGGTAGGTCTAGCGCCCGCGACAGGAAATGCCCCAAAACGCAACGTGCACACATCACAATTTTTGAAAGAAAACAGAGGTGTTTTTTGCAAAGTGCCTACCTATAGCTTTTGGCCTCCAGCTCAGCCGGCACCTAGGGAAACCTACCAAACCTGTGCATTTCTGAAAACTAGAGACCTAGGGGAATCCAAGATGGGGTGACTTGTGGGGCTCTGACCAGGTTCTGTTACCCAGAATCCTTTGCAAACCTCAACATTTGGCTAAAAAAACATATTTTCCTCACATTTTGGTGACAGAAAGTTCTGGAATCAGAGAGGAGCCACAAATTTCCTTCCAACCAGCGTTTCCCCAAGTCTCCCAAAAAAAATGATACCTCACTTGTGTGGGTAGGCCTAGCACACGCGACAGGAAATGCCCCAAAATGCAACATGGACACATCACATTTTTTTAAAGAAAACAGAGGTGTTTTTTGTAAAGTGCCTACCTGTAGGTTTTGGCCTCTAGCTCAGCCGGCACCTAGAGAAACCTACCAAACCTGTGCATTTCTGAAAACTAGAGACCTAGGGGAATCCAAGACGGCGTGACTTGTGGGGCTCTGACCAGGTTTTGTTACCCAGAATCCATTCCAAACCTCAAAATGTAGCTAACAAAACACATTTTCCTCACATTTTGGTGACAGAAAGTTCTGGAATCAGAGAGGAGCCACAAATTTCCTTCCACCCAGCGTTCCCCCAAGTCTCACGATAAAAATGATACTTCACTTGTGTGGGTAGGCCTAGCACACGCGACAGGAAATGCCCCAAAACGCAACATGGACACATCACATTTTTTTAAAGAAAACAGAGGTGTTTTTTGTAAAGTGCCTACCTGTAGATTTTGGCCTCTAGCTCAGCCGGCACAAAGGGAAACCTACCAAACCTATGCATTTTTAAAAACTAGAGACCTAGGGGAATCCAAGATGGGATGACTTGTGGGGCTCTGACCAGGTTCTGTTACCCAGAATGCTTTGCAAACCTCAACATTTGGATAAAAAAACAAATTTTCCTTACATTTTGGTGACAGAAAGTTCTGGAATCAGAGAGGAGCCACAAATTTCCTTCCACCCAGCGTTCCCCCAAGTCTCCCAAAAAAAATGATACCTCACTTGTGTGGGTAGGCCTAGCACACGCGACAGGAAATGCCCCAAAACGCAACATGGACACATCACATTTTTTTAAAGAAAACAGAGGTGTTTTTTTGTAAAGTGCCTACCTGTAGATTTTGGCCTCTAGCTCAGCCGGCACAAAGGGAAACCTACCAAACCTATGCATTTTTAAAAACTAGAGACCTAGGGGAATCCAAGATGGGGTGACTTGTGGGGCTCTGACCAGGTTTTGTTACCCAGAATCCTTTGCAAACCTCAAAATTTGGCTAAAAAAGAAAATTTTCCCTCACATTTTGGTGACAGAAAGTTTTGGAATCAGAGAGGAGCCACAATTTCCTTCCACCCAGCGTTCCCCCAAGTCTCCCGATAAAAATGATACCTCACTTGTGTGGGTAGGCCTAGCTCCCGCGACAGGAAATGCCCCAAAGCACAACGTGGACACCTCCCATTTTATGACAGAAAACAGAGCTGTTTTTTGCAAAGTGCCTATCTGTAGATTTTGGCCTCTAGCTCAGCCGGCACCTAGGGAAACCTACCAAACCTGTGCATTTCTGAAAACTAGAGACCTAGGGGAATCCAAGATGGGGTGACTTGTGGGGCTCTGACCAGGTTCTGTTACCCAGAATCCTTTGCAAACCTCAAAATTGGCTAAAAAAACATATTTTCCTCACATTTGGGTGACAGAAAGTTCTGGAATCAGAGAGGAGCCACAAATTTCCTTCCACCCAGCGTTTCCCCCAAGTCTCCCAAAAAAAATGATACCTCACTTGTGTGGGTAGGCCTAGCACACAGCGCAGGAAATGCCCCAAATCGCAACATGGACACATCACATTTTTTTAAAGAAAACAGAGGTGTTTTTTGTAAAGTGCCTACCTGTAGATTTTGGCCTCTAGCTCAGCCGGCACAAAGGGAAACCTACCAAACCTATGCATTTTTAAAAACTAGAGACCTAGTGGAATCCAAGATGGGGTGACTTGTGGGGCTCTGACCAGGTTTTGTTACCCAGAATCCTTTGCAAACCTCAAAATTTGGCTTAAAAATAACATTTTCCTCACATTTTGGTGACAGAAAGTTTTGGAATCAGAGAGGAGCCACAAATTTCCTTCCACCCAGCGTTCCCCCAAGTCTCCCGATAAAAATGATACCTCACTTGTGTGGGTAGGCCTAGCTCCCGCGACAGGAAATGCCCCAAAGCACAACGTGGCACCTCCCATTTTTTGACAGAAAACAGAGCTGTTTTTTGCAAAGTGCCTATCTGTAGATTTTGGCCTCTAGCTCAGCCGGCACCTAGGGAAACCTACAAAACCTGTGCATTTCTGAAAACTAGAGATCCAGGGGAATCCAAGATGGGGTGACTTGTGGGGCTCTGACCAGGTTTTGTTACCCAGAATCCTTTGCAAACCTCAAAAGTTGGCTAAACAACACATTTTCCTCATATTTTGGTGACAGAAAGTTCTGGAATCTGAGAGGAGGCACGAATTTCCTACCACCCAGCATTCCCCCAAGTCTCCTGATAAAAACTATACCTCACTTGTGTGGGTAGGCCTAGCGTCCGTGACAGGAAATGCCCCAAAGCACAACGTGGACACCTCCCATTTTTTGACAGAAAACAGAGCTGTTTTTTGCAAAGTGCCTATCTGTAGATTTTGGCCTCTAGCTCAGCCGGCACCTAGGGAAACCTACCAAACCTGTGCATTTCTGAAAACTAGAGACCTAGGGGAATCCAAGATGGGGTGACTTGTGGGGCCCTGACCAGGTTTTGTTACCCAGAATCCTTTGCAAACCTCAAAATTTGGCTAAAAAAGAACATTTTCCTCACATTTTGGTGACAGAAAGTTTTGGAATCAGAGAGGAGCCACAAATTTCCTTCCACCCAGCGTTCCCCCAAGTCTCCCGATAAAAATGATACCTCACTTGTGTGGGTAGGCCTAGCTCCCGCGACAGGAAATGCCCCAAAGCACAACGTGGACACCTCCCATTTTTTGACAGAAAACAGAGCTGTTTTTTGCAAAGTGCCTATCTGTAGATTTTGGCCTCTAGCTCAGCCGGCACCCAGGGAAACCTACAAAACCTGTGCATTTCTGAAAACTAGAGATCCAGGGGAATCCAAGATGGGGTGACTTGTAGGGCACTGACCAGGTTTTGTTACCCAGAATCCTTTGCAAACCTCAAAAGTTGGCTAAACAACACATTTTCCTCATATTTTGGTGACAGAAAGTTCTGGAATCAGAGAGGAGCCACAAATTTCCTTCCACCCAGCGTTCCCCCAAGTCTCACGATAAAAATGATACTTCACTTGTGTGGGTAGGCCTAGCACACGCGACAGGAAATGCCCCAAAACGCAACATGGACACATCACATTTTTTTAAAGAAAACAGAGGTGTTTTTTGTAAAGTGCCTACCTGTAGATTTTGGCATCTAGCTCAGCCGGCACAAAGGGAAACCTACCAAACCTATGCATTTTTAAAAACTAGAGACCTAGGGGAATCCAAGATGGGATGACTTGTGGGGCTCTGACCAGGTTCTGTTACCCAGAATGCTTTGCAAACCTCAACATTTGGATAAAAAAACAAATTTTCCTTACATTTTGGTGACAGAAAGTTCTGGAATCAGAGAGGAGCCACAAATTTCCTTCCACCCAGCGTTCCCCCAAGTCTCCCGATAAAAATGATACCTCACTTGTGTGGGTAGGCCTAGCTCCCGCGACAGGAAATGCCCCAAAGCACAACGTGGACACCTCCCATTTTTTGACAGAAAACAGAGCTGTTTTTTGCAAAGTGCCTATCTGTAGATTTTGGCCTCTAGCTCAGCCGGCACCTAGGGAAACCTACAAAACCTGTGCATTTCTGAAAACTAGAGATCCAGGGGAATCCAAGATGGGGTGACTTGTGGGGCTCTGACCAGGTTTTGTTACCCAGAATCCTTTGCAAACCTCAAAAGTTGGCTAAACAACACATTTTCCTCATATTTTGGTGACAGAAAGTTCTGGAATCAGAGAGGAGCCACAAATTTCCTTCCACCCAACGTTCCCCCAAGTCTCCCGATAAAAATGATACCTCACTTGTGTGGGTAGGCCTAGCTCCCGCGACAGGAAATGCCCCAAAGCACAACGTGGACACCTCCCATTTTTTGACAGAAAACAGAGCTGTTTTTTGCAAAGTGCCTATCTGTAGATTTTGGCCTCTAGCTCAGCCGGCACCCAGGGAAACCTACAAAACCTGTGCATTTCTGAAAACTAGAGATCCAGGGGAATCCAAGATGGGGTGACTTGTAGGGCACTGACCAGGTTTTGTTACCCAGAATCCTTTGCAAACCTCAAAAGTTGGCTAAACAACACATTTTCCTCATATTTTGGTGACAGAAAGTTCTGGAATCAGAGAGGAGCCACAAATTTCCTTCCACCCAGCGTTCCCCCAAGTCTCACGATAAAAATGATACTTCACTTGTGTGGGTAGGCCTAGCACACGCAACAGGAAATGCCCCAAAACGCAACATGGACACATCACATTTTTTTAAAGAAAACAGAGGTGTTTTTTGTAAAGTGCCTACCTGTAGATTTTGGCATCTAGCTCAGCCGGCACAAAGGGAAACCTACCAAACCTATGCATTTTTAAAAACTAGAGACCTAGGGGAATCCAAGATGGGATGACTTGTGGGGCTCTGACCAGGTTCTGTTACCCAGAATGCTTTGCAAACCTCAACATTTGGATAAAAAAACAAATTTTCCTTACATTTTGGTGACAGAAAGTTCTGGAATCAGAGAGGAGCCACAAATTTCCTTCCACCCAGCGTTCCCCCAAGTCTCCCGATAAAAATGATACCTCACTTGTGTGGGTAGGCGTAGCTCCCGCGACAGGAAATGCCCCAAAGCACAACGTGGACACCTCCCATTTTTTGACAGAAAACAGAGCTGTTTTTTGCAAAGTGCCTATCTGTAGATTTTGGCCTCTAGCTCAGCCGGCACCTAGGGAAACCTACAAAACCTGTGCATTTCTGAAAACTAGAGATCCAGGGGAATCCAAGATGGGGTGACTTGTGGGGCTCTGACCAGGTTTTGTTACCCAGAATCCTTTGCAAACCTCAAAAGTTGGCTAAACAACACATTTTCCTCATATTTTGGTGACAGAAAGTTCTGGAATCAGAGAGGAGCCACAAATTTCCTTCCACCCAACGTTCCCCCAAGTCTCCCGATAAAAATGATACCTCACTTGTGTGGGTAGGCCTAGCGCCCGCGACAGGAAATGCCCCAAAACGCAACGTGCACACATCACATTTATTTAAAGAAAACAGAGGTGTTTTTTGCTAAGTGCCTACCTGTAGATTTTGGCCTCTAGTTCAGCCGGCACCTAGAGAAACCTACCAAACCTGTGCATTTCTGAAAACTAGAGACCTAGGGGAATCCAAGACGGGGTGACTTGTGGGGCTCTGACCAGGTTTTGTTACCCAGAATCCATTCCAAACCTCAAAATGTAGCTAACAAAACATATTTTCCTCACATTTTGGTGACAGAAAGTTCTGGAATCAGAGAGGAGCCACAAATTTCCTTCCACCCAGCGTTCCCCCAAGTCTCACGATAAAAATGATACTTCACTTGTGTGGGTAGGCCTAGCACACGCAACAGGAAATGCCCCAAAACGCAACATGGACACATCACATTTTTTTAAAGAAAACAGAGGTGTTTTTTGTAAAGTGCCTACCTGTAGATTTTGGCCTCTAGCTCACCCGGCACAAAGGGAAACCTACCAAACCTATGCATTTTTAAAAACTAGAGACCTAGGGGAATCCAAGATGGGGTGACTTGTGGGGCTCTGACCAGGTTTTGTTACCCAGAATCCTTTGCAAACCTAAAAATTTGGCTAAAAAAGAACATTTTCCTCACATTTTGGTGACAGAAAGTTTTGGAATCAGAGAGGAGCCACAAATTTCCTTCCACCCACCATTCCCCCAAGTCTCCCGATAAAAATGATATATCACTTGTGTGGGTAGGCCTAGCTCCCGCGACAGGAAATGCCCCAAAGCACAACGTGGACACCTCCCATTTTTTGACAGAAAACAGAGCTGTTTTTTGCAAAGTGCCTATCTGTAGATTTTGGCCTCTAGCTCAGCCGGCACCTAGGGAAACCTACAAAACCTGTGCATTTCTGAAAACTAGAGATCAGGGGGAATCCAAGATGGGGTGACTTGTGGGGCACTGACCAGGTTTTGTTACCTAGAATCCTTTGCAAACCTCAAAAGTTGGCTAAACAACACATTTTCCTCATATTTTGGTGACAGAAAGTTCTGGAATCAGAGAGGAGCCACAAATTTCCTTCCACCCAACGTTCCCCCAAGTCTCCCGATAAAAATGATACCTCACTTGTGTGGGTAGGCCTAGCGCCCGCGACAGGAAATGCCCCAACACGCAACGTGCACACATCACATTTATTTAAAGAAAACAGAGGTGTTTTTTGCTAAGTGCCTACCTGTAGATTTTGGCCTCTAGCTCAGCCGGCACCTAGAGAAACCTACCAAACCTGTGCATTTCTGAAAACTAGAGACCTAGGGGAATCCATGACGGGGTGACTTGTGGGGCTCTGACCAGGTTTTGTTACCCAGAATCCATTCCAAACCTCAAAATGTAGCTAACAAAACACATTTTCCTCACATTTTGGTGACAGAAAGTTCTGGAATCAGAGAGGAGCCACAAATTTCCTTCCACCCAGCGTTCCCCCAAGTCTCACGATAAAAATGATACTTCACTTGTGTGGGTAGGCCTAGCACACGCGACAGGAAATGCCCCAAAACGCAACATGGACACATCACATTTTTTTAAAGAAAACAGAGGTGTTTTTTGTAAAGTGCCTACCTGTAGATTTTGGCCTCTTGCTCAGCCGGCACAAAGGGAAACCTACCAAACCTATGCATTTTTAAAAACTAGAGACCTAGGGGAATCCAAGATGGGATGACTTGTGGGGCTCTGACCAGGTTCTGTTACCCAGAATGCTTTGCAAACCTCAACATTTGGATAAAAAAACAAATTTTCCTTACATTTTGGTGACAGAAAGTTCTAGAATCAGAGAGGAGCCACAAATTTCCTTCCACCCAGCATTCCCCCAAGTCTCCCGATAAAAATGATACCTCACTTGTGTGGGTAGGCCTAGAGCCCGCAGCAGGAAATGCCCCAAAGCACAACGTGGACACATCCCATTTTTCCAAAGAAAACAGAGGTGTTTTTTGCAAAGTGCCTACCTGTAGATTTTGGTCTCTAGCTCAGCCGGCACCTAGGGAAACCTACCAAACCTGTGCATTTTTGAAAACTAGAGACCTAGGGGAATCCAAGATGGGGTGACTTGTGGGGCTCTGACCAGGTTCTGTTACCCAGAATCCTTTGCAAACCTCAAAATTTGGCTAAAAAAACATATTTTCCTCACATTTTGGTGACAGAAAGTTCTGGAATCAGAGAGGAGCCACAAATTTCCTTCCACCCAGCGTTCCCCCAAGTCTCCCGATGAAAATGATACCTCACTTGTGTGGGTAGGCCTAGCGCCCGCGACAGGAAATGCCCCAAAACGCAACGTGCACACATCACATTTTTTGAAAGAAAACAGAGGTGTTTTTTGCAAAGTGCCTACCTATAGCTTTTGGCCTCTAGCTCAGCCGGCACCTAGGGAAACCTACCAAACCTGTGCATTTCTGAAAACTAGAGACCTAGGGGAATCCAAGATGGGGTGACTTGTGGGGCTCTGACCAGGTTCTGTTACCCAGAATCCTTTGCAAACCTCAAAAATTGGCTAAAAAAACATATTTTCCTCACATTTCTGTGACAGAAAGTTCTGGAATCTGAGAGGAGGCACGAATTTCCTACCACCCAGCATTCCCCCAAGTCTCCCGATAAAAACGATACCTCACTTGTGTGGGTAGGCCTAGCGTCCGTGACAGGAAATGCCCCAAAGCACAACGTGGACACCTCCCATTTTTTGACAGAAAACAGAGCTGTTTTTTGCAAAGTGCCTATCTGTAGATATTGGCCTCTAGCTCAGCCGGCACCTAGGGAAACCTACCAAACCTGTGCATTTCTGAAAACTAGAGACCTAGGGGAATCCAAGATGGGGTGACTTGTGGGGCCCTGACCAGGTTTTGTTACCCAGAATCCTTTGCAAACCTCAAAATTTGGCTAAAAAAACACATTTTCCTCATATTTTGGTGACAGAAAGTTCTGGAATCAGAGAGGAGCCACAAATTTCCTTCCACCCAACGTTCCCCCAAGTCTCCCGATAAAAATGATACTTCACTTGTGTGGGTAGGCCTAGCGCCTGCAACAGGAAATGCCCCAAAGCACAACGTGGACACATCCCATTTTTTGAAAGAAAACAGAGGTGTTTTTTGCAAAGTGCCTACCTGTAGATTTTGGCCTCTAGCTCAGCCGGCACCTAGGGAAACCTACCAAACATATGTATTTTTGAAAACTACAGACCTAGGGGAATCCAAGATCGGATGACTTGTGGGGCTCTGACCAGGTTCTGTTACCCAGAATCCTTTGGAAACTTCAAAATTTGGCTAAAAAACATATTTTCCTCATATTTTGGTGACAGAAAGTTCTGGAATCAGAGAGGAGCCACAAATTTCCTTCCACCCAACGTTCCCCCAAGTCTCCCGATAAAAGTGATATATCACTTGTGTGGGTAGGCCTAGCTCCCGCGACAGGAAATGCCCCAAAGCACAACGTGGACACCTCCCATTTTTTGACAGAAAACAGAGCTGTTTTTTGCAAAGTGCCTATCTGTAGATTTTGGCCTCTAGCTCAGCCGGCACCTAGGGAAACCTACAAAACCTGTGCATTTCTGAAAACTAGAGATCCAGGGGAATCCAAGATGGGGTGACTTGTGGGGCACTGACCAGGTTTTGTTACCTAGAATCCTTTGCAAACCTCAAAAGTTGGCTAAACAACACATTTTCCTCATATTTTGGTGACAGAAAGTTCTGGAATCAGAGAGGAGCCACAAATTTCCTTCCACCCAACGTTCCCCCAAGTCTCCCGATAAAAATGATACCTCACTTGTGTGGGTAGGCCTAGCGCCCGCGACAGTAAATGCCCCAACACGCAACGTGCACACATCACATTTATTTAAAGAAAACAGAGGTGTTTTTTGCTAAGTGCCTACCTGTAGATTTTGGCCTCTAGCTCAGCCGGCACCTAGAGAAACCTACCAAACCTGTGCATTTCTGAAAACTAGAGACCTAGGGGAATCCAAGACGGGGTGACTTGTGGGGCTCTGACCAGGTTTTGTTACCCAGAATCCATTCCAAACCTCAAAATGTAGCTAACAAAACACATTTTCCTCACATTTTGGTGACAGAAAGTTCTGGAATCAGAGAGGAGCCACAAATTTCCTTCCACCCAGCGTTCCCCCAAGTCTCACGATAAAAATGATACTTCACTTGTGTGGGTAGGCCTAGCACACGCGACAGGAAATGCCCCAAAACGCAACATGGACACATCACATTTTTTTAAAGAAAACAGAGGTGTTTTTTGTAAAGTGCCTACCTGTAGATTTTGGCCTCTAGCTCAGCCGGCACAAAGGGAAACCTACCAAACCTATGCATTTTTAAAAACTAGAGACCTAGGGGAATCCAAGATGGGATGACTTGTGGGGCTCTGACCAGGTTCTGTTACCCAGAATGCTTTGCAAACCTCAACATTTGGATAAAAAAACAAATTTTCCTTACATTTTGGTGACAGAAAGTTCTAGAATCAGAGAGGAGCCACAAATTTCCTTCCACCCAGCATTCCCCCAAGTCTCCCGATAAAAATGATACCTCACTTGTGTGGGTAGGCCTAGAGCCCGCAGCAGGAAATGCCCCAAAGCACAACGTGGACACATCCCATTTTTCCAAAGAAAACAGAGGTGTTTTTTGCAAAGTGCCTACCTGTAGATTTTGGTCTCTAGCTCAGCCGGCACCTAGGGAAACCTACCAAACCTGTGCATTTTTGAAAACTAGAGACCTAGGGGAATCCAAGATGGGGTGACTTGTGGGGCTCTGACCAGGTTCTGTTACCCAGAATCCTTTGCAAACCTCAAAATTTGGCTAAAAAAACATATTTTCCTCACATTTTGGTGACAGAAAGTTCTGGAATCAGAGAGGAGCCACAAATTTCCTTCCACCCAGCGTTCCCCCAAGTCTCCCGATGAAAATGATACCTCACTTGTGTGGGTAGGCCTAGCGCCCGCGACAGGAAATGCCCCAAAACGCAACGTGCACACATCACATTTTTTGAAAGAAAACAGAGGTGTTTTTTGCAAAGTGCCTACCTATAGCTTTTGGCCTCTAGCTCAGCCGGCACCTAGGGAAACCTACCAAACCTGTGCATTTCTGAAAACTAGAGACCTAGGGGAATCCAAGATGGGGTGACTTGTGGGGCTCTGACCAAGTTCTGTTACCCAGAATCCTTTGCAAACCTCAAAAATTGGCTAAAAAAACATATTTTCCTCACATTTTGGTGACAGAAAGATCTGGAATCAGAGAGGAGCCACAAATTTCCTTCCACCCAGCGTTTCCCCAAGTCTCCCGATGAAAATGATACCTCACTTGTGTGGGTAGGCCTAGCGCCCGCGACAGCAAATGCCCCAAAACGCAACGTGGACACATCACATTTTTTTAAAGAAAACAGAGGTGTTTTTTGCAAAGTGCCTACCTGTAGATTTTGGCCTCTAGCTCAGCCGGCACCTAGGGAAACCTACCAAACCTGTGCATTTCTGAAAACTAGAGACCTAGGAGAATCCAAGATGGGGTGACTTGTGGGGCTCTGACCAGGTTCTGTTACCCAGAATCCTTTGCAAACCTCAAAATTCGGCTAAAAAAACATATTTTCCTCACATTTTGGTGACAGAAAGTTCTGGAATCAGAGAGGAGCCACAAATTTCCTTCCACCCAGCGTTTCCCCAAGTCTCCCAAAAAAAATGATACCTCACTTGTGTGGGTAGGCCTAGCACACGCGACAGGAAATGCCCCAAATCGCAACATGGACACATCACATTTTTTTAAAGAAAACAGAGGTGTTTTTTGTAAAGTGCCTACCTGTAGATTTTGGCCTCTAGCTCAGCCGGCACAAAGGGAAACCTACCAAACCTATGCATTTTTAAAAACTAGAGACCTAGTGGAATCCAAGATGGGGTGACTTGTGGGGCTCTGACCAGGTTTTGTTACCCAGAATCCTTTGCAAACCTCAAAATTTGGCTTAAAAATAACATTTTCCTCACATTTTGGTGACAGAAAGTTTTGGAATCAGAGAGGAGCCACAAATTTCCTTCCACCCAGCGTTCCCCCAAGTCTCCCGATAAAAATGATACCTCACTTGTGTGGGTAGGCCTAGCTCCCGCGACAGGAAATGCCCCAAAGCACAACGTGGACACCTCCCATTTTTTGACAGAAAACAGAGCTGTTTTTTGCAAAGTGCCTATCTGTAGATTTTGGCCTCTAGCTCAGCCGGCACCTAGGGAAACCTACAAAACCTGTGCATTTCTGAAAACTAGAGATCCAGGGGAATCCAAGATGGGGTGACTTGTGGGGCTCTGACCAGGTTTTGTTACCCAGAATCCTTTGCAAACCTCAAAAGTTGGCTAAACAACACATTTTCCTCATATTTTGGTGACAGAAAGTTCTGGAATCAGAGAGGAGCCACAAATTTCCTTCCACCCAACGTTCCCCCAAGTCTCCCGATAAAAATGATACCTCACTTGTGTGGGTAGGCCTAGCGCCCGCGACAGGAAATGCCCCAAAACGCAACGTGCACACATCACATTTATTTAAAGAAAACAGAGGTGTTTTTTGCTAAGTGCCTACCTGTAGATTTTGGCCTCTAGCTCAGCCGGCACCTAGAGAAACCTACCAAACCTGTGCATTTCTGAAAAATAGAGACCTAGGGGAATCCAAGACGGGGTGACTTGTGGGGCTCTGACCAGGTTTTGTTACCCAGAATCCATTCCAAACCTCAAAATGTAGCTAACAAAACATATTTTCCTCACATTTTGGTGACAGAAAGTTCTGGAATCAGAGAGGAGCCACAAATTTCCTTCCACCCAGCGTTCCCCCAAGTCTCACGATAAAAATGATACTTCACTTGTGTGGGTAGGCCTAGCACACGCGACAGGAAATGCCCCAAAACGCAACATGGACACATCACATTTTTTTAAAGAAAACAGAGGTGTTTTTTGTAAAGTGCCTACCTGTAGATTTTGGCCTCTAGCTCAGCCGGCACAAAGGGAAACCTACCAAACCTATGCATTTTTAAAAACTAGAGACCTAGGGGAATCCAAGATGGGGTGACTTGTGGGGCTCTGACCAGGTTTTGTTACCCAGAATCCTTTGCAAACCTAAAAATTTGGCTAAAAAAGAACATTTTCCTCACATTTTGGTGACAGAAAGTTCTGGAATCAGAGAGGAGCCACAAATTTCCTTCCACCCAGCGTTCCCCCAAGTCTCACGATAAAAAATGATACTTCACTTGTGTGGGTAGGCCTAGCACACTCGACAGGATATGCCCCAAAACGCAACATGGACACATCACATTTTTTTAAAGAAAACAGAGGTGTTTTTTGTAAAGTGCCTACCTGTAGATTTTGGCCTCTAGCTCAGCCGGCACAAAGGGAAACCTACCAAACCTATGCATTTTTAAAAACTAGAGACCTAGGGGAATCCAAGATGGGATGACTTGTGGGGCTCTGACCAGGTTCTGTTACCCAGAATGCTTTGCAAACCTCAACATTTGGATAAAAAAACAAATTTTCCTTACATTTTGGTGACAGAAAGTTCTAGAATCAGAGAGGAGCCACAAATTTCCTTCCACCCAGCGTTCCCCCAAGTCTCCCAAAAAAAATGATACCTCACTTGTGTCGGTAGGCCTAGCACACGCGACAGGAAATGCCCCAAAACGCAACATGGACACATCACATTTTTTTAAAGAAAACAGAGGTGTTTTTTGTAAAGTGCCTACCTGTAGATTTTGGCCTCTAGCTCAGCCGGCACAAAGGGAAACCTACCAAAACTATGCATTTTTAAAAACTAGAGACCTAGGGGAATCCAAGATGGGGTGACTTGTGGGGCTCTGACCAGGTTTTGTTACCCAGAATCCTTTGCAAACCTCAAAATTTGGCTAAAAAAGAACATTTTCCTCACATTTTGGTGACAGAAAGTTTTGGAATCAGAGAGAAGCCACAAATTTCCTTCCACCCAGCGTTCCCCCAAGTCTCCCGATAAAAATGATACCTCACTTGTGTGGGTAGGCCTAGCTCCCGCGACAGGAAATGCCCCAAAGCACAACGTGGACACCTCCCATTTTTTGACAGAAAACAGAGCTGTTTTTTGCAAAGTGCCTATCTGTAGATTTTGGCCTCTAGCTCAGCCGGCACCTAGGGAAACCTACAAAACCTGTGCATTTCTGAAAACTAGAGATCCAGGGGAATCCAAGATGGGGTGACTTGTGGGGCTCTGACCAGGTTTTGTTACCCAGAATCCTTTGCAAACCTCAAAAGTTGGCTAAACAACACATTTTCCTCATATTTTGGTGACAGAAAGTTCTGGAATCTGAGAGGAGGCACGAATTTCCTACCACCCAGCATTCCCCCAAGTCTCCCGATAAAAACTATACCTCACTTGTGTGGGTAGGCCTAGCGTCCGTGACAGGAAATGCCCCAAAGCACAACGTGGACACCTCCCATTTTTTGACAGAAAACAGAGCTGTTTTTTGCAAAGTGCCTATCTGTAGATTTTGGCCTCTAGCTCAGCCGGCACCTAGAGAAACCTACCAAACCTGTGCATTTCTGAAAACTAGAGACCTAGGGGAATCCAAGATGGGGTGACTTGTGGGGCCCTGACCAGGTTTTGTTACCCAGAATCCCTTGCAAACCTCAAAATTTGGCTAAAAAAGAACATTTTCCTCACATTTTGGTGACAGAAAGTTTTGGAATCAGAGAGGAGCCACAAATTTCCTTCCACCCAGCGTTCCCCCAAGTCTCCCGATAAAAATGATACCTCACTTGTGTGGGTAGGCCTAGCTCCCGCGACAGGAAATGCCCCAAAGCACAACGTGGACACCTCCCATTTTTTGACAGAAAACAGAGCTGTTTTTTGCAAAGTGCCTATCTGTAGATTTTGGCCTCTAGCTCAGCCGGCACCCAGGGAAACCTACAAAACCTGTGCATTTCTGAAAACTAGAGATCCAGGGGAATCCAAGATGGGGTGACTTGTAGGGCACTGACCAGGTTTTGTTACCCAGAATCCTTTGCAAACCTCAAAAGTTGGCTAAACAACACATTTTCCTCATATTTTGGTGACAGAAAGTTCTGGAATCAGAGAGGAGCCACAAATTTCCTTCCACCCAGCGTTCCCCCAAGTCTCACGATAAAAATGATACTTCACTTGTGTGGGTAGGCCTAGCACACACGACAGGAAATGCCCCAAAACGCAACATGGACACATCACATTTTTTTAAAGAAAACAGAGGCTTTTTTGTAAAGTGCCTACCTGTAGATTTTGGCATCTAGCTCAGCCGGCACAAAGGGAAACCTACCAAACCTATGCATTTTTAAAAACTAGAGACCTAGGGGAATCCAAGATGGGATGACTTGTGGGGCTCTGACCAGGTTCTGTTACCCAGAATGCTTTGCAAACCTCAACATTTGGATAAAAAAACAAATTTTCCTTACATTTTGGTGACAGAAAGTTCTGGAATCAGAGAGGAGCCACAAATTTCCTTCCACCCAGCGTTCCCCCAAGTCTCCCGATAAAAATGATACCTCACTTGTGTGGGTAGGCCTAGCGTCCGTGACAGGAAATGCCCCAAAGCACAACGTGGACACCTCCCATTTTTTGACAGAAAACAGAGCTGATTTTTGCAAAGTGCCTATCTGTAGATTTTGGCCTCTAGCTCAGCCGGCACCTAGAAAAACCTACCAAACCTGTGCATTTCTGAAAACTAGAGACCTAGGGGAATCCAAGATGGGGTGACTTGTGGGGCCCTGACCAGGTTTTGTTACCCAGAATCCTTTGCAAACCTCAAAATTTGGCTAAAAAAACACATTTTCTTCATATTTTGGTGACAGAAAGTTCTGGAATCAGAGAGGAGCCACAAATTTCCTTCCACCCAACGTTCCCCCAAGTCTCCTGATAAAAATGATACTTCACTTGTGTGGGTAGGCCTAGCGCCTGCAACAGGAAATGCCCCAAAGCACAACGTGGACACATCCCATTTTTTGAAAGAAAACAGAGGTGTTTTTTGCAAAGTGCCTACCTGTAGATTTTGGCCTCTAGCTCAGCCGGCACCTGGGGAAACCTACCAAACATATGTTTTTTTTAAAACTACAGACCTAGGGGAATCCAAGATCGGGTGACTTGTGGGGCTCTGACCAGGTTCTGTTACCCAGAATCCTTTGCAAACTTCAAAATTTGGCTAAAAAACATATTTTCCTCACATTTTGGTGACAGAAAGTTCTGGAATCAGAGAGGAGCTACAAATGTCCTTCCACCCAGCATTCCCCCAAGTCTCCCGATAAAAATGATACCTCACTTGTGTGGGTAGGCCTAGCGCCCGCGACAGGAAATGCCCCAAAACGCAACGTGCACACATCACATTTTTTGAAAGAAAACAGAGGTGTTTTTTGCAAAGTGCCTACCTATAGCTTTTGGCCTCCAGCTCAGCCGGCACCTAGGGAAACCTACCAAACCTGTGCATTTCTGAAAACTAGAGACCTAGGGGAATCCAAGATGGGGTGACTTGTGGGGCTCTGACCAGGTTTTGTTACCCAGAATCCATTCCAAACCTCAAAATGTAGCTAACAAAACACATTTTCCTCACATTTTGGTGACAGAAAGTTCTGGAATCAGAGAGGAGCCACAAATTTCCTTCCACCCAGCGTTCCCCCAAGTCTCACGATAAAAATGATACTTCACTTGTGTGGGTAGGCCTAGCACACGCGACAGGAAATGCCCCAAAATGCAACATGGACACATCACATTTTTTTAAAGAAAACAGAGGTGTTTTTTGTAAAGTGCCTACCTGTAGATTTTGGCCTCTAGCTCAGCCGGCACAAAGGGAAACCTACCAAACCTATGCATTTTTAAAAACTAGAGACCTAGGGGAATCCAAGATGGGGTGACTTGTGGGGCTCTGACCAGGTTTTGTTACCCAGAATCCTTTGCAAACCTCAAAATTTGGCTAAAAAAGAACATTTTCCTCACATTTTGGTGACAGAAAGTTTTGGAATCAGAGAGGAGCCACAAATTTCCTTCCACCCAGCGTTCCCCCAATGCTCCCGATAAAAATGATACCTCACTTGTGTGGGTAGGCCTAGCTCCCGCGACAGGAAATGCCCCAAAGCACAACGTGGACACCTCCCATTTTTTGACAGAAAACAGAGCTGTTTTTTGCAAAGTGCCTATCTGTAGATTTTGGCCTCTAGCTCAGCCGGCACCTAGGGAAACCTACAAAACCTGTGCATTTCTGAAAACTAGAGATCCAGGGGAATCCAAGATGGGGTGACTTGTGGGGCTCTGACCAGGTTTTGTTACCCAGAATCCTTTGCAAACCTCAAAAGTTGGCTAAACAACACATTTTCCTCATATTTTGGTGACAGAAAGTTCTGGAATCAGAGAGGAGCCACAAATTTCCTTCCACCCAACGTTCCCCCAAGTCTCCCGATAAAAATGATACCTCACTTGTGTGGGTAGGCCTAGCGCCCGCGACAGGAAATGCCCCAAAACGCAACGTGCACACATCACATTTATTTAAAGAAAACAGAGGTGTTTTTTGCTAAGTGCCTACATGTAGATTTTGGCCTCTAGCTCAGCCGGCACCTAGAGAAACCTACCAAACCTGTGCATTTCTGAAAACTAGAGACCTAGGGGAATCCAAGACGGGGTGACTTGTGGGGCTCTGACCAGGTTTTGTTACCCAGAATCCATTCCAAACCTCAAAATGTAGCTAACAAAACACATTTTCCTAACATTTTGGTGACAGAAAGTTCTGGAATCAGAGAGGAGCCACAAATTTCCTTCCACCCAGCGTTCCCCCAAGTCTCACGATAAAAATGATACTTCACTTGTGTGGGTAGGCCTAGCACACGCGACAGGAAATGCCCCAAAACGCAACATGGACACATCACATTTTTTTAAAGAAAACAGAGGTGTTTTTTGTAAAGTGCCTACCTGTAGATTTTGGCCTCTAGCTCAGCCGGCACAAAGGGAAACCTACCAAACCTATGCATTTTTTAAAACTAGAGACCTAGGGGAATCCAAGATGGGATGACTTGTGGGGCTCTGGCCAGGTTCTGTTACCCAGAATGCTTTGCAAACCTCAACATTTGGATAAAAAAACAAATTTTCCATACATTTTGGTGACAGAAAGTTCTGGAATCAGAGAGGAGCCACAAATTTCCTTCCACCCAGCGTTCCCCCAAGTCTCCCAAAAAAAATGATACCTCACTTGTGTGGGTAGGCCTAGCACACGCGACAGGAAATGCTCCAAAACGCAACATGGACACATCACATTTTTTTAAAGAAAACAGAGGTGTTTTTTTGTAAAGTGCCTACCTGTAGATTTTGGCCTCTAGCTCAGCCGGCACAAAGGGAAACCTACCAAACCTATGCATTTTTAAAAACTAGAGACCTAGGGGAATCCAAGATGGGGTGACTTGTGGGGCTCTGACCAGGTTCTGTTACCCAGAATCCTTTGCAAACTTCAAAATTTGGCTAAAAAACATATTTTCCTCACATTTTGGTGACAGAAAGTTCTGGAATCAGAGAGGAGCTACAAATGTCCTTCCACCCAGCATTCCCCCAAGTCTCCCGATAAAAATGATACCTCACTTGTGTGGGTAGGCCTAGCGCCCGCGACAGGAAATGCCCCAAAACGCAACGTGCACACATCACATTTTTTGAAAGAAAACAGAGGTGTTTTTTGCAAAGTGCCTACCTATAGCTTTTGGCCTCCAGCTCAGCCGGCACCTAGGGAAACCTACCAAACCTGTGCATTTCTGAAAACTAGAGACCTAGGGGAATCCAAGATGGGGTGACTTGTGGGGCTCTGACCAGGTTTTGTTACCCAGAATCCATTCCAAACCTCAAAATGTAGCTAACAAAACACATTTTCCTCACATTTTGGTGACAGAAAGTTCTGGAATCAGAGAGGAGCCACAAATTTCCTTCCACCCAGCGTTCCCCCAAGTCTCACGATAAAAATGATACTTCACTTGTGTGGGTAGGCCTAGCACACGCGACAGGAAATGCCCCAAAATGCAACATGGACACATCACATTTTTTTAAAGAAAACAGAGGTGTTTTTTGTAAAGTGCCTACCTGTAGATTTTGGCCTCTAGCTCAGCCGGCACAAAGGGAAACCTACCAAACCTATGCATTTTTAAAAACTAGAGACCTAGGGGAATCCAAGATGGGGTGACTTGTGGGGCTCTGACCAGGTTTTGTTACCCAGAATCCTTTGCAAACCTCAAAATTTGGCTAAAAAAGAACATTTTCCTCACATTTTGGTGACAGAAAGTTTTGGAATCAGAGAGGAGCCACAAATTTCCTTCCACCCAGCGTTCCCCCAATGCTCCCGATAAAAATGATACCTCACTTGTGTGGGTAGGCCTAGCTCCCGCGACAGGAAATGCCCCAAAGCACAACGTGGACACCTCCCATTTTTTGACAGAAAACAGAGCTGTTTTTTGCAAAGTGCCTATCTGTAGATTTTGGCCTCTAGCTCAGCCGGCACCTAGGGAAACCTACAAAACCTGTGCATTTCTGAAAACTAGAGATCCAGGGGAATCCAAGATGGGGTGACTTGTGGGGCTCTGAACAGGTTTTGTTACCCAGAATCCTTTGCAAACCTCAAAAGTTGGCTAAACAACACATTTTCCTCATATTTTGGTGACAGAAAGTTCTGGAATCAGAGAGGAGCCACAAATTTCCTTCCACCCAACGTTCCCCCAAGTCTCCCGATAAAAATGATACCTCACTTGTGTGGGTAGGCCTAGCGCCCGCGACAGGAAATGCCCCAAAACGCAACGTGCACACATCACATTTATTTAAAGAAAACAGAGGTGTTTTTTGCTAAGTGCCTACATGTAGATTTTGGCCTCTAGCTCAGCCGGCACCTAGAGAAACCTACCAAACCTGTGCATTTCTGAAAACTAGAGACCTAGGGGAATCCAAGACGGGGTGACTTGTGGGGCTCTGACCAGGTTTTGTTACCCAGAATCCATTCCAAACCTCAAAATGTAGCTAACAAAACACATTTTCCTAACATTTTGGTGACAGAAAGTTCTGGAATCAGAGAGGAGCCACAAATTTCCTTCCACCCAGCGTTCCCCCAAGTCTCACGATAAAAATGATACTTCACTTGTGTGGGTAGGCCTAGCACACGCGACAGGAAATGCCCCAAAACGCAACATGGACACATCACATTTTTTTAAAGAAAACAGAGGTGTTTTTTGTAAAGTGCCTACCTGTAGATTTTGGCCTCTAGCTCAGCCGGCACAAAGGGAAACCTACCAAACCTATGCATTTTTAAAAACTAGAGACCTAGGGGAATCCAAGATGGGATGACTTGTGGGGCTCTGGCCAGGTTCTGTTACCCAGAATGCTTTGCAAACCTCAACATTTGGATAAAAAAACAAATTTTCCTTACATTTTGGTGACAGAAAGTTCTGGAATCAGAGAGGAGCCACAAATTTCCTTCCACCCAGCGTTCCCCCAAGTCTCCCAAAAAAAATGATACCTCACTTGTGTGGGTAGGCCTAGCACACGCGACAGGAAATGCTCCAAAACGCAACATGGACACATCACATTTTTTTAAAGAAAACAGAGGTGTTTTTTTGTAAAGTGCCTACCTGTAGATTTTGGCCTCTAGCTCAGCCGGCACAAAGGGAAACCTACCAAACCTATGCATTTTTAAAAACTAGAGACCTAGGGGAATCCAAGATGGGGTGACTTGTGGGGCTCTGACCAGGTTTTGTTACCCAGAATCCTTTGCAAACCTCAAAATTTGGCTAAAAAAGAAAATTTTCCTCACATTTTGGTGACAGAAAGTTTTGGAATCAGAGAGGAGCCACAAATTTCCTTCCACCCAGCGTTCCCCCAAGTCTCCCGATAAAAATGATACCTCACTTGTGTGGGTAGGCCTAGCTCCCGCGACAGGAAATGCCCCAAAGCACAACGTGGACACCTCCCATTTTATGACAGAAAACAGAGCTGTTTTTTGCAAAGTGCCTATCTGTAGATTTTGGCCTCTAGCTCAGCCGGCACCTAGGGAAACCTACCAAACCTGTGCATTTCTGAAAACTAGAGACCTAGGGGAATCCAAGATGGGGTGACTTGTGGGGCTCTGACCAGGTTCTGTTACCCAGAATCCTTTGCAAACCTCAACATTTGGCTAAAAAAACATATTTTCCTCACATTTTGGTGACAGAAAGTTCTGGAATCAGAGAGGAGCCACAAATTTCCTTCCACCCAGCGTTCCCCCAAGTCTCCCGATAAAAATGATACCTCACTTGTGTGGGTAGGTCTAGCGCCCGCGACAGGAAATGCCCCAAAACGCAACGTGCACACATCACAATTTTTGAAAGAAAACAGAGGTGTTTTTTGCAAAGTGCCTACCTATAGCTTTTGGCCTCCAGCTCAGCCGGCACCTAGGGAAACCTACCAAACCTGTGCATTTCTGAAAACTAGAGACCTAGGGGAATCCAAGATGGGGTGACTTGTGGGGCTCTGACCAGGTTCTGTTACCCAGAATCCTTTGCAAACCTCAACATTTGGCTAAAAAAACATATTTTCCTCACATTTTGGTGACAGAAAGTTCTGGAATCAGAGAGGAGCCACAAATTTCCTTCCAACCAGCGTTTCCCCAAGTCTCCCAAAAAAAATGATACCTCACTTGTGTGGGTAGGCCTAGCACACGCGACAGGAAATGCCCCAAAATGCAACATGGACACATCACATTTTTTTAAAGAAAACAGAGGTGTTTTTTGTAAAGTGCCTACCTGTAGGTTTTGGCCTCTAGCTCAGCCGGCACCTAGAGAAACCTACCAAACCTGTGCATTTCTGAAAACTAGAGACCTAGGGGAATCCAAGACGGGGTGACTTGTGGGGCTCTGACCAGGTTTTGTTACCCAGAATCCATTCCAAACCTCAAAATGTAGCTAACAAAACACATTTTCCTCACATTTTGGTGACAGAAAGTTCTGGAATCAGAGAGGAGCCACAAATTTCCTTCCACCCAGCGTTCCCCCAAGTCTCACGATAAAAATGATACTTCACTTGTGTGGGTAGGCCTAGCACACGCGACAGGAAATGCCCCAAAACGCAACATGGACACATCACATTTTTTTAAAGAAAACAGAGGTGTTTTTTGTAAAGTGCCTACCTGTAGATTTTGGCCTCTAGCTCAGCCGGCACAAAGGGAAACCTACCAAACCTATGCATTTTTAAAAACTAGAGACCTAGGGGAATCCAAGATGGGATGACTTGTGGGGCTCTGACCAGGTTCTGTTACCCAGAATGCTTTGCAAACCTCAACATTTGGATAAAAAAACAAATTTTCCTTACATTTTGGTGACAGAAAGTTCTGGAATCAGAGAGGAGCCACAAATTTCCTTCCACCCAGCGTTCCCCCAAGTCTCCCAAAAAAAATGATACCTCACTTGTGTGGGTAGGCCTAGCACACGCGACAGGAAATGCCCCAAAACGCAACATGGACACATCACATTTTTTTAAAGAAAACAGAGGTGTTTTTTTGAAAAAGTGCCTACCTGTAGATTTTGGCCTCTAGCTCAGCCGGCACAAAGGGAAACCTACCAAACCTATGCATTTTTAAAAACTAGAGACCTAGGGGAATCCAAGATGGGGTGACTTGTGGGGCTCTGACCAGGTTTTGTTACCCAGAATCCTTTGCAAACCTCAAACTTTGGCTAAAAAAGAAAATTTTCCTCACATTTTGGTGACAGAAAGTTTTGGAATCAGAGAGGAGCCACAAATTTCCTTCCACCCAGCGTTCCCCCAAGTCTCCCGATAAAAATGATACCTCACTTGTGTGGGTAGGCCTAGCTCCCGCGACAGGAAATGCCCCAAAGCACAACGTGGACACCTCCCATTTTTTGACAGAAAACAGAGCTGTTTTTTGCAAAGTGCCTATCTGTAGATTTTGGCCTCTAGCTCAGCCGGCACCTAGGGAAACCTACCAAACCTGTGCATTTCTGAAAACTAGAGACCTAGGGGAATCCAAGATGGGGTGACTTGTGGGGCTCTGACCAGGTTCTGTTACCCAGAATCCTTTGCAAACCTCAAAATTTGGCTAAAAAAACAAATTTTCCTCACATTTTGGTGACAGAAAGTTCTGGAATCAGAGAGGAGCCACAAATTTCCTTCCACCCAGCGTTCCCCCAAGTCTCCCGATAAAAATGATACCTCACTTGTGTGGGTAGGCCTAGCGCCCGCGACAGGAAATGCCCCAAAACGCAACGTGCACACACCACATTTTTTGAAAGAAAACAGAGGTGTTTTTTGCAAAGTGCCTACCTATAGCTTTTGGCCTCCAGCTCAGCCGGCACCTAGGGAAACCTACCAAACCTGTGCATTTCTGAAAACTAGAGACCTAGGGGAATCCAAGATGGGGTGACTTGTGGGGCTCTGACCAGGTTCTGTTACCCATAATCCTTTGCAAACCTCAAAATTTGGCTAAAAAAACATATTTTCCTCACATTTTGGTGACAGAAAGTTCTGGAATCAGAGAGGAGCCACAAATGTCCTTCCACCCAGCGTTTCCCCAAGTCTCCCAAAAAAAATGATACCTCACTTGTGTGGGTAGGCCTAGCACACGCGACAGGAAATGCCCCAAAATGCAACATGGACACATCACATTTTTTTAAAGAAAACAGAGGTGTTTTTTGTAAAGTGCCTACCTGTAGATTTTGGCCTCTAGCTCAGCCGGCACAAAGGGAAACCTACCAAACCTATGCATTTTTAAAAACTAGAGACCTAGGGGAATCCAAGATGGGGTGACTTGTGGGGCTCTGACCAGGTTTTTTTACCCAGAATCCTTTGCAAACCTCAAAATTTGGCTAAAAAAGAACATTTTCCTCATATTTTGGTGACAGAAAGTTTTAGAATCAGAGAGGAGCCACAAATTTCCTTCCACCCAGCGTTCCCCCAAGTCTCCCGATAAAAATGATACCTCACTGGTGTGGGTAGGCCTAGCTCCCGCGACAGGAAATGCCCCAAAGCACAACGTGGACACCTCCCATTTTTTGACAGAAAACAGAGCTGTTTTTTGCAAAGTGCCTATCTGTAGATTTTGGCCTCTAGCTCAGCCGGCACCTAGGGAAACCTACAAAACCTGTGCATGTCTGAAAACTAGAGATCCAGGGGAATCCAAGATGGGGTGACTTGTGAGGCTCTGACCATGTTTTGTTACCCAGAATCCTTTGCAAACCTCAAAAGTTGGCTAAACAACACATTTTCCTCATATTTTGGTGACAGAAAGTTCTGGAATCAGAGAGGAGCCACAAATTTCCTTCCACCCAACGTTCCCCCAAGTCTCCCGATAAAAATGATACCTCACTTGTGTGGGTAGGCCTAGCGCCCGCGACAGGAAATGCCCCAAAACGCAACGTGCACACATCACATTTATTTAAAGAAAACAGAGGTGTTTTTTGCTAAGTGCCTACCTGTAGATTTTGGCCTCTAGCTCAGCCGGCACCTAGAGAAACCTACCAAACCTGTGCATTTCTGAAAACTAGAGACCTAGGGGAATCCAAGACGGGGTGACTTGTGGGGCTCTGACCAGGTTTTGTTACCCAGAATCCATTCCAAACCTCAAAATGTAGCTAACAAAACACATTTTCCTAAAATTTGGTGACAGAAAGTTCTGGAATCAGAGAGGAGCCACAAATTTCCTTCCACCCAGCGTTCCCCCAAGTCTCACGATAAAAATGATACTTCACTTGTGTGGGTAGGCCTAGCACACGCGACAGGAAATGCCCCAAAACGCAACATGGACACATCACATTTTTTTAAAGAAAACAGAGGTGTTTTTTGTAAAGTGCCTACCTGTAGATTTTGGCATCTAGCTCAGCCGGCACAAAGGGAAACCTACCAAACCTATGCATTTTTAAAAACTAGAGACCTAGGGGAATCCAAGATGGGATGACTTGTGGGGCTCTGGCCAGGTTCTGTTACCCAGAATGCTTTGCAAACCTCAACATTTGGATAAAAAAACAAATTTTCCTTACATTTTGGTGACAGAAAGTTCTGGAATCAGAGAGGAGCCACAAATTTCCTTCCACCCAGCGTTCCCCCAAGTCTCCCAAAAAAAATGATACCTCACTTGTGTGGGTAGGCCTAGCACACGCGACAGGAAATGCCCCAAAACGCAACATGGACACATCACATTTTTTTAAAGAAAACAGAGGTGTTTTTTTGTAAAGTGCCTACCTGTAGATTTTGGCCTCTAGCTCAGCCGGCACAAAGGGAAACCTACCAAACCTATGCATTTTTAAAAACTAGAGACCTAGGGGAATCCAAGATGGGGTGACTTGTGGGGCTCTGACCAGGTTTTGTTACCCAGAATCCTTTGCAAACCTCAAAATTTGGCTAAAAAAGAAAATTTTCCTCACATTTTGGTGACAGAAAGTTTTGGAATCAGAGAGGAGCCACAAATTTCCTTCCACCCAGCGTTCCCCCAAGTCTCCCGATAAAAATGATACCTCACTTGTGTGGGTAGGCCTAGCTCCCGCGACAGGAAATGCCCCAAAGCACAACGTGGACACCTCCCATTTTATGACAGAAAACAGAGCTGTTTTTTGCAAAGTGCCTATCTGTAGATTTTGGCCTCTAGCTCAGCCGGCACCTAGGGAAACCTACCAAACCTGTGCATTTCTGAAAACTAGAGACCTAGGGGAATCCAAGATGGGGTGACTTGTGGGGCTCTGACCAGGTTCTGTTACCCAGAATCCTTTGCAAACCTCAAAATTTGGCTAAAAAAACATATTTTCCTCACATTTTGGTGACAGAAAGTTCTGGAATCAGAGAGGAGCCACAAATTTCCTTCCACCCAGCGTTCCCCCAAGTCTCCCGATAAAAATGATACCTCACTTGTGTGGGTAGGTCTAGCGCCCGCGACAGGAAATGCCCCAAAACGCAACGTGCACACATCACAATTTTTGAAAGAAAACAGAGGTGTTTTTTGCAAAGTGCCTACCTATAGCTTTTGGCCTCCAGCTCAGCCGGCACCTAGGGAAACCTACCAAACCTGTGCATTTCTGAAAACTAGAGACCTAGGGGAATCCAAGATGGGGTGACTTGTGGGGCTCTGACCAGGTTCTGTTACCCATAATCCTTTGCAAACCTCAAAATTTGGCTAAAAAAACATATTTTCCTCACATTTTGGTGACAGAAAGTTCTGGAATCAGAGAGGAGCCACAAATGTCCTTCCACCCAGCGTTTCCCCAAGTCTCCCAAAAAAAATGATACCTCACTTGTGTGGGTAGGCCTAGCACACGCGACAGGAAATGCCCCAAAATGCAACATGGACACATCACATTTTTTTAAAGAAAACAGAGGTGTTTTTTGTAAAGTGCCTACCTGTAGATTTTGGCCTCTAGCTCAGCCGGCACAAAGGGAAACCTACCAAACCTATGCATTTTTAAAAACTAGAGACCTAGGGGAATCCAAGATGGGGCGACTTGTGGGGCTCTGACCAGGTTTTTTTACCCAGAATCCTTTGCAAACCTCAAAATTTGGCTAAAAAAGAACATTTTCCTCATATTTTGGTGACAGAAAGTTTTAGAATCAGAGAGGAGCCACAAATTTCCTTCCACCCAGCGTTCCCCCAAGTCTCCCGATAAAAATGATACCTCACTGGTGTGGGTAGGCCTAGCTCCCGCGACAGGAAATGCCCCAAAGCACAACGTGGACACCTCCCATTTTTTGACAGAAAACAGAGCTGTTTTTTGCAAAGTGCCTATCTGTAGATTTTGGCCTCTAGCTCAGCCGGCACCTAGGGAAACCTACAAAACCTGTGCATGTCTGAAAACTAGAGATCCAGGGGAATCCAAGATGGGGTGACTTGTGAGGCTCTGACCATGTTTTGTTACCCAGAATCCTTTGCAAACCTCAAAAGTTGGCTAAACAACACATTTTCCTCATATTTTGGTGACAGAAAGTTCTGGAATCAGAGAGGAGCCACAAATTTCCTTCCACCCAACGTTCCCCCAAGTCTCCCGATAAAAATGATACCTCACTTGTGTGGGTAGGCCTAGCGCCCGCGACAGGAAATGCCCCAAAACGCAACGTGCACACATCACATTTATTTAAAGAAAACAGAGGTGTTTTTTGCTAAGTGCCTACCTGTAGATTTTGGCCTCTAGCTCAGCCGGCACCTAGAGAAACCTACCAAACCTGTGCATTTCTGAAAACTAGAGACCTAGGGGAATCCAAGACGGGGTGACTTGTGGGGCTCTGACCAGGTTTTGTTACCCAGAATCCATTCCAAACCTCAAAATGTAGCTAACAAAACACATTTTCCTAACATTTTGGTGACAGAAAGTTCTGGAATCAGAGAGGAGCCACAAATTTCCTTCCACCCAGCGTTCCCTCAAGTCTCACGATAAAAATGATACTTCACTTGTGTGGGTAGGCCTAGCACACGCGACAGGAAATGCCCCAAAACGCAACATGGACACATCACATTTTTTTAAAGAAAACAGAGGTGTTTTTTGTAAAGTGCCTACCTGTAGATTTTGGCCTCTAGCTCAGCCGGCACAAAGGGAAACCTACCAAACCTATGCATTTTTAAAAACTAGAGACCTAGGGGAATCCAAGATGGGATGACTTGTGGGGCTCTGGCCAGGTTCTGTTACCCAGAATGCTTTGCAAACCTCAACATTTGGATAAAAAAACAAATTTTCCTTACATTTTGGTGACAGAAAGTTCTGGAATCAGAGAGGAGCCACAAATTTCCTTCCACCCAGCGTTCCCCCAAGTCTCCCAAAAAAAATGATACCTCACTTGTGTGGGTAGGCCTAGCACACGCGACAGGAAATGCCCCAAAACGCAACATGGACACATCACATTTTTTTAAAGAAAACAGAGGTGTTTTTTTGTAAAGTGCCTACCTGTAGATTTTGGCCTCTAGCTCAGCCGGCACAAAGGGAAACCTACCAAACCTATGCATTTTTAAAAACTAGAGACCTAGGGGAATCCAAGATGGGGTGACTTGTGGGGCTCTGACCAGGTTTTGTTACCCAGAATCCTTTGCAAACCTCAAAATTTGGCTAAAAAAGAAAATTTTCCTCACATTTTGGTGACAGAAAGTTTTGGAATCAGAGAGGAGCCACAAATTTCCTTCCACCCAGCGTTTCCCCAAGTCTCCCGATAAAAATGATACCTCACTTGTGTGGGTAGGCCTAGCTCCCGCGACAGGAAATGCCCCAAAGCACAACGTGGACACCTCCCATTTTATGACAGAAAACAGAGCTGTTTTTTGCAAAGTGCCTATCTGTAGATTTTGGCCTCTAGCTCAGCCGGCACCTAGGGAAACCTACCAAACCTGTGCATTTCTGAAAACTAGAGACCTAGGGGAATCCAAGATGGGGTGACTTGTGGGGCTCTGACCAGGTTCTGTTACCCAGAATCCTTTGCAAACCTCAAAATTTGGCTAAAAAAACATATTTTCCTCACATTTTGGTGACAGAAAGTTCTGGAATCAGAGAGGAGCCACAAATTTCCTTCCACCCAGCGTTCCCCCAAGTCTCCCGATAAAAATGATACCTCACTTGTGTGGGTAGGTCTAGCGCCCGCGACAGGAAATGCCCCAAAACGCAACGTGCACACATCACAATTTTTGAAAGAAAACAGAGGTGTTTTTTGCAAAGTGCCTACCTATAGCTTTTGGCCTCCAGCTCAGCCGGCACCTAGGGAAACCTACCAAACCTGTGCATTTCTGAAAACTAGAGACCTAGGGGAATCCAAGATGGGGTGACTTGTGGGGCTCTGACCAGGTTCTGTTACCCAGAATCCTTTGCAAACCTCAACATTTGGCTAAAAAAACATATTTTCCTCACATTTTGGTGACAGAAAGTTCTGGAATCAGAGAGGAGCCACAAATTTCCTTCCAACCAGCGTTTCCCCAAGTCTCCCAAAAAAAATGATACCTCACTTGTGTGGGTAGGCCTAGCACACGCGACAGGAAATGCCCCAAAATGCAACATGGACACATCACATTTTTTTAAAGAAAACAGAGGTGTTTTTTGTAAAGTGCCTACCTGTAGGTTTTGGCCTCTAGCTCAGCCGGCACCTAGAGAAACCTACCAAACCTGTGCATTTCTGAAAACTAGAGACCTAGGGGAATCCAAGACGGCGTGACTTGTGGGGCTCTGACCAGGTTTTGTTACCCAGAATCCATTCCAAACCTCAAAATGTAGCTAACAAAACACATTTTCCTCACATTTTGGTGACAGAAAGTTCTGGAATCAGAGAGGAGCCACAAATTTCCTTCCACCCAGCGTTCCCCCAAGTCTCACGATAAAAATGATACTTCACTTGTGTGGGTAGGCCTAGCACACGCGACAGGAAATGCCCCAAAACGCAACATGGACACATCACATTTTTTTAAAGAAAACAGAGGTGTTTTTTGTAAAGTGCCTACCTGTAGATTTTGGCCTCTAGCTCAGCCGGCACAAAGGGAAACCTACCAAACCTATGCATTTTTAAAAACTAGAGACCTAGGGGAATCCAAGATGGGATGACTTGTGGGGCTCTGACCAGGTTCTGTTACCCAGAATGCTTTGCAAACCTCAACATTTGGATAAAAAAACAAATTTTCCTTACATTTTGGTGACAGAAAGTTCTGGAATCAGAGAGGAGCCACAAATTTCCTTCCACCCAGCGTTCCCCCAAGTCTCCCAAAAAAAATGATACCTCACTTGTGTGGGTAGGCCTAGCACACGCGACAGGAAATGCCCCAAAACGCAACATGGACACATCACATTTTTTTAAAGAAAACAGAGGTGTTTTTTTGTAAAGTGCCTACCTGTAGATTTTGGCCTCTAGCTCAGCCGGCACAAAGGGAAACCTACCAAACCTATGCATTTTTAAAAACTAGAGACCTAGGGGAATCCAAGATGGGGTGACTTGTGGGGCTCTGACCAGGTTTTGTTACCCAGAATCCTTTGCAAACCTCAAAATTTGGCTAAAAAAGAAAATTTTCCTCACATTTTGGTGACAGAAAGTTTTGGAATCAGAGAGGAGCCACAAATTTCCTTCCACCCAGCGTTCCCCCAAGTCTCCCGATAAAAATGATACCTCACTTGTGTGGGTAGGCCTAGCTCCCGCGACAGGAAATGCCCCAAAGCACAACGTGGACACCTCCCATTTTATGACAGAAAACAGAGCTGTTTTTTGCAAAGTGCCTATCTGTAGATTTTGGCCTCTAGCTCAGCCGGCACCTAGGGAAACCTACCAAACCTGTGCATTTCTGAAAACTAGAGACCTAGGGGAATCCAAGATGGGGTGACTTGTGGGGCTCTGACCAGGTTCTGTTACCCAGAATCCTTTGCAAACCTCAAAATTTGGCTAAAAAAACATATTTTCCTCACATTTTGGTGACAGAAAGTTCTGGAATCAGAGAGGAGCCACAAATTTCCTTCCACCCAGCGTTCCCCCAAGTCTCCCGATAAAAATGATACCTCACTTGTGTGGGTAGGTCTAGCGCCCGCGACAGGAAATGCCCCAAAACGCAACGTGCACACATCACAATTTTTGAAAGAAAACAGAGGTGTTTTTTGCAAAGTGCCTACCTATAGCTTTTGGCCTCCAGCTCAGCCGGCACCTAGGGAAACCTACCAAACCTGTGCATTTCTGAAAACTAGAGACCTAGGGGAATCCAAGATGGGGTGACTTGTGGGGCTCTGACCAGGTTCTGTTACCCAGAATCCTTTGCAAACCTCAACATTTGGCTAAAAAAACATATTTTCCTCACATTTTGGTGACAGAAAGTTCTGGAATCAGAGAGGAGCCACAAATTTCCTTCCAACCAGCGTTTCCCCAAGTCTCCCAAAAAAAATGATACCTCACTTGTGTGGGTAGGCCTAGCACACGCGACAGGAAATGCCCCAAAATGCAACATGGACACATCACATTTTTTTAAAGAAAACAGAGGTGTTTTTTGTAAAGTGCCTACCTGTAGGTTTTGGCCTCTAGCTCAGCCGGCACCTAGAGAAACCTACCAAACCTGTGCATTTCTGAAAACTAGAGACCTAGGGGAATCCAAGACGGCGTGACTTGTGGGGCTCTGACCAGGTTTTGTTACCCAGAATCCATTCCAAACCTCAAAATGTAGCTAACAAAACACATTTTCCTCACATTTTGGTGACAGAAAGTTCTGGAATCAGAGAGGAGCCACAAATTTCCTTCCACCCAGCGTTCCCCCAAGTCTCACGATAAAAATGATACTTCACTTGTGTGGGTAGGCCTAGCACACGCGACAGGAAATGCCCCAAAACGCAACATGGACACATCACATTTTTTTAAAGAAAACAGAGGTGTTTTTTGTAAAGTGCCTACCTGTAGATTTTGGCCTCTAGCTCAGCCGGCACAAAGGGAAACCTACCAAACCTATGCATTTTTAAAAACTAGAGACCTAGGGGAATCCAAGATGGGATGACTTGTGGGGCTCTGACCAGGTTCTGTTACCCAGAATGCTTTGCAAACCTCAACATTTGGATAAAAAAACAAATTTTCCTTACATTTTGGTGACAGAAAGTTCTGGAATCAGAGAGGAGCCACAAATTTCCTTCCACCCAGCGTTCCCCCAAGTCTCCCAAAAAAAATGATACCTCACTTGTGTGGGTAGGCCTAGCACACGCGACAGGAAATGCCCCAAAACGCAACATGGACACATCACATTTTTTTAAAGAAAACAGAGGTGTTTTTTTGTAAAGTGCCTACCTGTAGATTTTGGCCTCTAGCTCAGCCGGCACAAAGGGAAACCTACCAAACCTATGCATTTTTAAAAACTAGAGACCTAGGGGAATCCAAGATGGGGTGACTTGTGGGGCTCTGACCAGGTTTTGTTACCCAGAATCCTTTGCAAACCTCAAAATTTGGCTAAAAAAGAAAATTTTCCTCACATTTTGGTGACAGAAAGTTTTGGAATCAGAGAGGAGCCACAAATTTCCTTCCACCCAGCATTCCCCCAAGTCTCCCGATAAAAATGATACCTCACTTGTGTGGGTAGGCCTAGCTCCCGCGACAGGAAATGCCCCAAAGCACAACGTGGACACCTCCCATTTTATGACAGAAAACAGAGCTGTTTTTTGCAAAGTGCCTATCTGTAGATTTTGGCCTCTAGCTCAGCCGGCACCTAGGGAAACCTACCAAACCTGTGCATTTCTGAAAACTAGAGACCTAGGGGAATCCAAGATGGGGTGACTTGTGGGGCTCTGACCAGGTTCTGTTACCCAGAATCCTTTGCAAACCTCAAAATTTGGCTAAAAAAACATATTTTCCTCACATTTTGGTGACAGAAAGTTCTGGAATCAGAGAGGAGCCACAAATTTCCTTCCACCCAGCGTTCCCCCAAGTCTCCCGATAAAAATGATACCTCACTTGTGTGGGTAGGTCTAGCGCCCGCGACAGGAAATGCCCCAAAACGCAACGTGCACACATCACAATTTTTGAAAGAAAACAGAGGTGTTTTTTGCAAAGTGCCTACCTATAGCTTTTGGCCTCCAGCTCAGCCGGCACCTAGGGAAACCTACCAAACCTGTGCATTTCTGAAAACTAGAGACCTAGGGGAATCCAAGATGGGGTGACTTGTGGGGCTCTGACCAGGTTCTGTTACCCAGAATCCTTTGCAAACCTCAACATTTGGCTAAAAAAACATATTTTCCTCACATTTTGGTGACAGAAAGTTCTGGAATCAGAGAGGAGCCACAAATTTCCTTCCAACCAGCGTTTCCCCAAGTCTCCCAAAAAAAATGATACCTCACTTGTGTGGGTAGGCCTAGCACACGCGACAGGAAATGCCCCAAAATGCAACATGGACACATCACATTTTTTTAAAGAAAACAGAGGTGTTTTTTGTAAAGTGCCTACCTGTAGGTTTTGGCCTCTAGCTCAGCCGGCACCTAGAGAAACCTACCAAACCTGTGCATTTCTGAAAACTAGAGACCTAGGGGAATCCAAGACGGCGTGACTTGTGGGGCACTGACCAGGTTTTGTTACCCAGAATCCATTCCAAACCTCAAAATGTAGCTAACAAAACACATTTTCCTCACATTTTGGTGACAGAAAGTTCTGGAATCAGAGAGGAGCCACAAATTTCCTTCCACCCAGCGTTCCCCCAAGTCTCACGATAAAAATGATACTTCACTTGTGTGGGTAGGCCTAGCACACGCGACAGGAAATGCCCCAAAACGCAACATGGACACATCACATTTTTTTAAAGAAAACAGAGGTGTTTTTTGTAAAGTGCCTACCTGTAGATTTTGGCCTCTAGCTCAGCCGGCACAAAGGGAAACCTACCAAACCTATGCATTTTTAAAAACTAGAGACCTAGGGGAATCCAAGATGGGATGACTTGTGGGGCTCTGACCAGGTTCTGTTACCCAGAATGCTTTGCAAACCTCAACATTTGGATAAAAAAACAAATTTTCCTTACATTTTGGTGACAGAAAGTTCTGGAATCAGAGAGGAGCCACAAATTTCCTTCCACCCAGCGTTCCCCCAAGTCTCCCAAAAAAAATGATACCTCACTTGTGTGGGTAGGCCTAGCACACGCGACAGGAAATGCCCCAAAACGCAACATGGACACATCACATTTTTTTAAAGAAAACAGAGGTGTTTTTTTTAAAAAGTGCCTACCTGTAGATTTTGGCCTCTAGCTCAGCCGGCACAAAGGGAAACCTACCAAACCTATGCATTTTTAAAAACTAGAGACCTAGGGGAATCCAAGATGGGGTGACTTGTGGGGCTCTGACCAGGTTTTGTTACCCAGAATCCTTTGCAAACCTCAAACTTTGGCTAAAAAAGAAAATTTTCCTCACATTTTGGTGACAGAAAGTTTTGGAATCAGAGAGGAGCCACAAATTTCCTTCCACCCAGCGTTCCCCCAAGTCTCCCAAAAAAAATGATACCTCACTTGTGTGGGTAGGCCTAGCACACGCGACAGGAAATGCCCCAAAACGCAACATGGACACATCACATTTTTTTAAAGAAAACAGAGGTGTTTTTTGTAAAGTGCCTACCTGTAGATTTTGGCCTCTAGCTCAGCCGGCACAAAGGGAAACCTACCAAACCTATGCATTTTTAAAAACTAGAGACCTAGGGGAATCCAAGATGGGATGACTTGTGGGGCTCTGACCAGGTTCTGTTACCCAGAATGCTTTGCAAACCTCAACATTTGGATAAAAAAACAAATTTTCCTTACATTTTGGTGACAGAAAGTTCTGGAATCAGAGAGGAGCCACAAATTTCCTTCCACCCAGCGTTCCCCCAAGTCTCCCAAAAAAAATGATACCTCACTTGTGTGGGTAGGCCTAGCACACGCGACAGGAAATGCCCCAAAACGCAACATGGACACATCACATTTTTTTAAAGAAAACAGAGGTGTTTTTTTGTAAAGTGCCTACCTGTAGATTTTGGCCTCTAGCTCAGCCGGCACAAAGGGAAACCTACCAAACCTATGCATTTTTAAAAACTAGAGACCTAGGGGAATCCAAGATGGGGTGACTTGTGGGGCTCTGACCAGGTTTTGTTACCCAGAATCCTTTGCAAACCTCAAAATTTGGCTAAAAAAGAAAATTTTCCTCACATTTTGGTGACAGAAAGTTTTGGAATCAGAGAGGAGCCACAAATTTCCTTCCACCCAGCGTTCCCCCAAGTCTCCCGATAAAAATGATACCTCACTTGTGTGGGTAGGCCTAGCTCCCGTGACAGGAAATGCCCCAAAGCACAACGTGGACACCTCCCATTTTATGACAGAAAACAGAGCTGTTTTTTGCAAAGTGCCTATCTGTAGATTTTGGCCTCTAGCTCAGCCGGCACCTAGGGAAACCTACCAAACCTGTGCATTTCTGAAAACTAGAGACCTAGGGGAATCCAAGATGGGGTGACTTGTGGGGCTCTGACCAGGTTCTGTTACCCAGAATCCTTTGCAAACCTCAAAATTTGGCTAAAAAAAAAACATATTTTCCTCACATTTTGGTGACAGAAAGTTCTGGAATCAGAGAGGAGCCACAAATTTCCTTCCACCCAGCGTTCCCCCAAGTCTCCCGATAAAAATGATACCTCACTTGTGTGGGTAGGTCTAGCGCCCGCGACAGGAAATGCCCCAAAACGCAACGTGCACACATCACAATTTTTGAAAGAAAACAGAGGTGTTTTTTGCTAAGTGCCTACCTGTAGATTTTGGCCTCTAGCTCAGCCGGCACCTAGAGAAACCTACCAAACCTGTGCATTTCTGAAAACTAGAGACCTAGGGGAATCCAAGATGGGGTGACTTGTGGGGCTCTGACCAGGTTTTGTTACCCAGAATCCATTCCAAACCTCAAAATGTAGCTAACAAAACACATTTTCCTCACATTTTGGTGACAGAAAGTTCTGGAATCAGAGAGGAGCCACAAATTTCCTTCCACCCAGCGTTCCCCCAAGTCTCACGATAAAAATGATACTTCACTTGTGTGGGTAGGCCTAGCACACGCGACAGGAAATGCCCCAAAATGCAACATGGACACATCACATTTTTTTAAAGAAAACAGAGGTGTTTTTTGTAAAGTGCCTACCTGTAGATTTTGGCCTCTAGCTCAGCCGGCACAAAGGGAAACCTACCAAACCTATGCATTTTTAAAAACTAGAGACCTAGGGGAATCCAAGATGGGGTGACTTGTGGGGCTCTGACCAGGTTTTGTTACCCAGAATCCTTTGCAAACCTCAAAATTTGGCTAAAAAAGAACATTTTCCTCACATTTTGGTGACAGAAAGTTTTGGAATCAGAGAGGAGCCACAAATTTCCTTCCACCCAGCGTTCCCCCAATGCTCCCGATAAAAATGATACCTCACTTGTGTGGGTAGGCCTAGCTCCCGCGACAGGAAATGCCCCAAAGCACAACGTGGACACCTCCCATTTTTTGACAGAAAACAGAGCTGTTTTTTGCAAAGTGCCTATCTGTAGATTTTGGCCTCTAGCTCAGCCGGCACCTAGGGAAACCTACAAAACCTGTGCATTTCTGAAAACTAGAGATCCAGGGGAATCCAAGATGGGGTGACTTGTGGGGCTCTGACCAGGTTTTGTTACCCAGAATCCTTTGCAAACCTCAAAAGTTGGCTAAACAACACATTTTCCTCATATTTTGGTGACAGAAAGTTCTGGAATCAGAGAGGAGCCACAAATTTCCTTCCACCCAACGTTCCCCCAAGTCTCCCGATAAAAATGATACCTCACTTGTGTGGGTAGGCCTAGCGCCCGCGACAGGAAATGCCCCAAAACGCAACGTGCACACATCACATTTATTTAAAGAAAACAGAGGTGTTTTTTGCTAAGTGCCTACATGTAGATTTTGGCCTCTAGCTCAGCCGGCACCTAGAGAAACCTACCAAACCTGTGCATTTCTGAAAACTAGAGACCTAGGGGAATCCAAGACGGGGTGACTTGTGGGGCTCTGACCAGGTTTTGTTACCCAGAATCCATTCCAAACCTCAAAATGTAGCTAACAAAACACATTTTCCTAACATTTTGGTGACAGAAAGTTCTGGAATCAGAGAGGAGCCACAAATTTCCTTCCACCCAGCGTTCCCCCAAGTCTCACGATAAAAATGATACTTCACTTGTGTGGGTAGGCCTAGCACACGCGACAGGAAATGCCCCAAAACGCAACATGGACACATCACATTTTTTTAAAGAAAACAGAGGTGTTTTTTGTAAAGTGCCTACCTGTAGATTTTGGCCTCTAGCTCAGCCGGCACAAAGGGAAACCTACCAAACCTATGCATTTTTAAAAACTAGAGACCTAGGGGAATCCAAGATGGGATGACTTGTGGGGCTCTGGCCAGGTTCTGTTACCCAGAATGCTTTGCAAACCTCAACATTTGGATAAAAAAACAAATTTTCCTTACATTTTGGTGACAGAAAGTTCTGGAATCAGAGAGGAGCCACAAATTTCCTTCCACCCAGCGTTCCCCCAAGTCTCCCAAAAAAAATGATACCTCACTTGTGTGGGTAGGCCTAGCACACGCGACAGGAAATGCCCCAAAACGCAACATGGACACATCACATTTTTTTAAAGAAAACAGAGGTGTTTTTTTGTAAAGTGCCTACCTGTAGATTTTGGCCTCTAGCTCAGCCGGCACAAAGGGAAACCTACCAAACCTATGCATTTTTAAAAACTAGAGACCTAGGGGAATCCAAGATGGGGTGACTTGTGGGGCTCTGACCAGGTTTTGTTACCCAGAATCCTTTGCAAACCTCAAAATTTGGCTAAAAAAGAAAATTTTCCTCACATTTTGGTGACAGAAAGTTTTGGAATCAGAGAGGAGCCACAAATTTCCTTCCACCCAGCGTTCCCCCAAGTCTCCCGATAAAAATGATACCTCACTTGTGTGGGTAGGCCTAGCTCCCGCGACAGGAAATGCCCCAAAGCACAACGTGGACACCTCCCATTTTATGACAGAAAACAGAGCTGTTTTTTGCAAAGTGCCTATCTGTAGATTTTGGCCTCTAGCTCAGCCGGCACCTAGGGAAACCTACCAAACCTGTGCATTTCTGAAAACTAGAGACCTAGGGGAATCCAAGATGGGGTGACTTGTGGGGCTCTGACCAGGTTCTGTTACCCAGAATCCTTTGCAAACCTCAACATTTGGCTAAAAAAACATATTTTCCTCACATTTTGGTGACAGAAAGTTCTGGAATCAGAGAGGAGCCACAAATTTCCTTCCACCCAGCGTTCCCCCAAGTCTCCCGATAAAAATGATACCTCACTTGTGTGGGTAGGTCTAGCGCCCGCGACAGGAAATGCCCCAAAACGCAACGTGCACACATCACAATTTTTGAAAGAAAACAGAGGTGTTTTTTGCAAAGTGCCTACCTATAGCTTTTGGCCTCCAGCTCAGCCGGCACCTAGGGAAACCTACCAAACCTGTGCATTTCTGAAAACTAGAGACCTAGGGGAATCCAAGATGGGGTGACTTGTGGGGCTCTGACCAGGTTCTGTTACCCAGAATCCTTTGCAAACCTCAACATTTGGCTAAAAAAACATATTTTCCTCACATTTTGGTGACAGAAAGTTCTGGAATCAGAGAGGAGCCACAAATTTCCTTCCAACCAGCGTTTCCCCAAGTCTCCCAAAAAAAATGATACCTCACTTGTGTGGGTAGGCCTAGCACACGCGACAGGAAATGCCCCAAAATGCAACATGGACACATCACATTTTTTTAAAGAAAACAGAGGTGTTTTTTGTAAAGTGCCTACCTGTAGGTTTTGGCCTCTAGCTCAGCCGGCACCTAGAGAAACCTACCAAACCTGTGCATTTCTGAAAACTAGAGACCTAGGGGAATCCAAGACGGGGTGACTTGTGGGGCTCTGACCAGGTTTTGTTACCCAGAATCCATTCCAAACCTCAAAATGTAGCTAACAAAACACATTTTCCTCACATTTTGGTGACAGAAAGTTCTGGAATCAGAGAGGAGCCACAAATTTCCTTCCACCCAGCGTTCCCCCAAGTCTCACGATAAAAATGATACTTCACTTGTGTGGGTAGGCCTAGCACACGCGACAGGAAATGCCCCAAAACGCAACATGGACACATCACATTTTTTTAAAGAAAACAGAGGTGTTTTTTGTAAAGTGCCTACCTGTAGATTTTGGCCTCTAGCTCAGCCGGCACAAAGGGAAACCTACCAAACCTATGCATTTTTAAAAACTAGAGACCTAGGGGAATCCAAGATGGGATGACTTGTGGGGCTCTGACCAGGTTCTGTTACCCAGAATGCTTTGCAAACCTCAACATTTGGATAAAAAAACAAATTTTCCTTACATTTTGGTGACAGAAAGTTCTGGAATCAGAGAGGAGCCACAAATTTCCTTCCACCCAGCGTTCCCCCAAGTCTCCCAAAAAAAATGATACCTCACTTGTGTGGGTAGGCCTAGCACACGCGACAGGAAATGCCCCAAAACGCAACATGGACACATCACATTTTTTTAAAGAAAACAGAGGTGTTTTTTTGTAAAGTGCCTACCTGTAGATTTTGGCCTCTAGCTCAGCCGGCACAAAGGGAAACCTACCAAACCTATGCATTTTTAAAAACTAGAGACCTAGGGGAATCCAAGATGGGGTGACTTGTGGGGCTCTGACCAGGTTTTGTTACCCAGAATCCTTTGCAAACCTCAAAATTTGGCTAAAAAAGAAAATTTTCCTCACATTTTGGTGACAGAAAGTTTTGGAATCAGAGAGGAGCCACAAATTTCCTTCCACCCAGCGTTCCCCCAAGTCTCCCGATAAAAATGATACCTCACTTGTGTGGGTAGGCCTAGCTCCCGTGACAGGAAATGCCCCAAAGCACAACGTGGACACCTCCCATTTTATGACAGAAAACAGAGCTGTTTTTTGCAAAGTGCCTATCTGTAGATTTTGGCCTCTAGCTCAGCCGGCACCTAGGGAAACCTACCAAACCTGTGCATTTCTGAAAACTAGAGACCTAGGGGAATCCAAGATGGGGTGACTTGTGGGGCTCTGACCAGGTTCTGTTACCCAGAATCCTTTGCAAACCTCAAAATTTGGCTAAAAAAAAAACATATTTTCCTCACATTTTGGTGACAGAAAGTTCTGGAATCAGAGAGGAGCCACAAATTTCCTTCCACCCAGCGTTCCCCCAAGTCTCCCGATAAAAATGATACCTCACTTGTGTGGGTAGGTCTAGCGCCCGCGACAGGAAATGCCCCAAAACGCAACGTGCACACATCACAATTTTTGAAAGAAAACAGAGGTGTTTTTTGCTAAGTGCCTACCTGTAGATTTTGGCCTCTAGCTCAGCCGGCACCTAGAGAAACCTACCAAACCTGTGCATTTCTGAAAACTAGAGACCTAGGGGAATCCAAGATGGGGTGACTTGTGGGGCTCTGACCAGGTTTTGTTACCCAGAATCCATTCCAAACCTCAAAATGTAGCTAACAAAACACATTTTCCTCACATTTTGGTGACAGAAAGTTCTGGAATCAGAGAGGAGCCACAAATTTCCTTCCACCCAGCGTTCCCCCAAGTCTCACGATAAAAATGATACTTCACTTGTGTGGGTAGGCCTAGCACACGCGACAGGAAATGCCCCAAAATGCAACATGGACACATCACATTTTTTTAAAGAAAACAGAGGTGTTTTTTGTAAAGTGCCTACCTGTAGATTTTGGCCTCTAGCTCAGCCGGCACAAAGGGAAACCTACCAAACCTATGCATTTTTAAAAACTAGAGACCTAGGGGAATCCAAGATGGGGTGACTTGTGGGGCTCTGACCAGGTTTTGTTACCCAGAATCCTTTGCAAACCTCAAAATTTGGCTAAAAAAGAACATTTTCCTCACATTTTGGTGACAGAAAGTTTTGGAATCAGAGAGGAGCCACAAATTTCCTTCCACCCAGCGTTCCCCCAATGCTCCCGATAAAAATGATACCTCACTTGTGTGGGTAGGCCTAGCTCCCGCGACAGGAAATGCCCCAAAGCACAACGTGGACACCTCCCATTTTTTGACAGAAAACAGAGCTGTTTTTTGCAAAGTGCCTATCTGTAGATTTTGGCCTCTAGCTCAGCCGGCACCTAGGGAAACCTACAAAACCTGTGCATTTCTGAAAACTAGAGATCCAGGGGAATCCAAGATGGGGTGACTTGTGGGGCTCTGACCAGGTTTTGTTACCCAGAATCCTTTGCAAACCTCAAAAGTTGGCTAAACAACACATTTTCCTCATATTTTGGTGACAGAAAGTTCTGGAATCAGAGAGGAGCCACAAATTTCCTTCCACCCAACGTTCCCCCAAGTCTCCCGATAAAAATGATACCTCACTTGTGTGGGTAGGCCTAGCGCCCGCGACAGGAAATGCCCCAAAACGCAACGTGCACACATCACATTTATTTAAAGAAAACAGAGGTGTTTTTTGCTAAGTGCCTACATGTAGATTTTGGCCTCTAGCTCAGCCGGCACCTAGAGAAACCTACCAAACCTGTGCATTTCTGAAAACTAGAGACCTAGGGGAATCCAAGACGGGGTGACTTGTGGGGCTCTGACCAGGTTTTGTTACCCAGAATCCATTCCAAACCTCAAAATGTAGCTAACAAAACACATTTTCCTAACATTTTGGTGACAGAAAGTTCTGGAATCAGAGAGGAGCCACAAATTTCCTTCCACCCAGCGTTCCCCCAAGTCTCACGATAAAAATGATACTTCACTTGTGTGGGTAGGCCTAGCACACGCGACAGGAAATGCCCCAAAACGCAACATGGACACATCACATTTTTTTAAAGAAAACAGAGGTGTTTTTTGTAAAGTGCCTACCTGTAGATTTTGGCCTCTAGCTCAGCCGGCACAAAGGGAAACCTACCAAACCTATGCATTTTTAAAAACTAGAGACCTAGGGGAATCCAAGATGGGATGACTTGTGGGGCTCTGGCCAGGTTCTGTTACCCAGAATGCTTTGCAAACCTCAACATTTGGATAAAAAAACAAATTTTCCTTACATTTTGGTGACAGAAAGTTCTGGAATCAGAGAGGAGCCACAAATTTCCTTCCACCCAGCGTTCCCCCAAGTCTCCCAAAAAAAATGATACCTCACTTGTGTGGGTAGGCCTAGCACACGCGACAGGAAATGCCCCAAAACGCAACATGGACACATCACATTTTTTTAAAGAAAACAGAGGTGTTTTTTTGTAAAGTGCCTACCTGTAGATTTTGGCCTCTAGCTCAGCCGGCACAAAGGGAAACCTACCAAACCTATGCATTTTTAAAAACTAGAGACCTAGGGGAATCCAAGATGGGGTGACTTGTGGGGCTCTGACCAGGTTTTGTTACCCAGAATCCTTTGCAAACCTCAAAATTTGGCTAAAAAAGAAAATTTTCCTCACATTTTGGTGACAGAAAGTTTTGGAATCAGAGAGGAGCCACAAATTTCCTTCCACCCAGCGTTCCCCCAAGTCTCCCGATAAAAATGATACCTCACTTGTGTGGGTAGGCCTAGCTCCCGCGACAGGAAATGCCCCAAAGCACAACGTGGACACCTCCCATTTTATGACAGAAAACAGAGCTGTTTTTTGCAAAGTGCCTATCTGTAGATTTTGGCCTCTAGCTCAGCCGGCACCTAGGGAAACCTACCAAACCTGTGCATTTCTGAAAACTAGAGACCTAGGGGAATCCAAGATGGGGTGACTTGTGGGGCTCTGACCAGGTTCTGTTACCCAGAATCCTTTGCAAACCTCAACATTTGGCTAAAAAAACATATTTTCCTCACATTTTGGTGACAGAAAGTTCTGGAATCAGAGAGGAGCCACAAATTTCCTTCCACCCAGCGTTCCCCCAAGTCTCCCGATAAAAATGATACCTCACTTGTGTGGGTAGGTCTAGCGCCCGCGACAGGAAATGCCCCAAAACGCAACGTGCACACATCACAATTTTTGAAAGAAAACAGAGGTGTTTTTTGCAAAGTGCCTACCTATAGCTTTTGGCCTCCAGCTCAGCCGGCACCTAGGGAAACCTACCAAACCTGTGCATTTCTGAAAACTAGAGACCTAGGGGAATCCAAGATGGGGTGACTTGTGGGGCTCTGACCAGGTTCTGTTACCCAGAATCCTTTGCAAACCTCAACATTTGGCTAAAAAAACATATTTTCCTCACATTTTGGTGACAGAAAGTTCTGGAATCAGAGAGGAGCCACAAATTTCCTTCCAACCAGCGTTTCCCCAAGTCTCCCAAAAAAAATGATACCTCACTTGTGTGGGTAGGCCTAGCACACGCGACAGGAAATGCCCCAAAATGCAACATGGACACATCACATTTTTTTAAAGAAAACAGAGGTGTTTTTTGTAAAGTGCCTACCTGTAGGTTTTGGCCTCTAGCTCAGCCGGCACCTAGAGAAACCTACCAAACCTGTGCATTTCTGAAAACTAGAGACCTAGGGGAATCCAAGACGGGGTGACTTGTGGGGCTCTGACCAGGTTTTGTTACCCAGAATCCATTCCAAACCTCAAAATGTAGCTAACAAAACACATTTTCCTCACATTTTGGTGACAGAAAGTTCTGGAATCAGAGAGGAGCCACAAATTTCCTTCCACCCAGCGTTCCCCCAAGTCTCACGATAAAAATGATACTTCACTTGTGTGGGTAGGCCTAGCACACGCGACAGGAAATGCCCCAAAACGCAACATGGACACATCACATTTTTTTAAAGAAAACAGAGGTGTTTTTTGTAAAGTGCCTACCTGTAGATTTTGGCCTCTAGCTCAGCCGGCACAAAGGGAAACCTACCAAACCTATGCATTTTTAAAAACTAGAGACCTAGGGGAATCCAAGATGGGATGACTTGTGGGGCTCTGACCAGGTTCTGTTACCCAGAATGCTTTGCAAACCTCAACATTTGGATAAAAAAACAAATTTTCCTTACATTTTGGTGACAGAAAGTTCTGGAATCAGAGAGGAGCCACAAATTTCCTTCCACCCAGCGTTCCCCCAAGTCTCCCAAAAAAAATGATACCTCACTTGTGTGGGTAGGCCTAGCACACGCGACAGGAAATGCCCCAAAACGCAACATGGACACATCACATTTTTTTAAAGAAAACAGAGGTGTTTTTTTGAAAAAGTGCCTACCTGTAGATTTTGGCCTCTAGCTCAGCCGGCACAAAGGGAAACCTACCAAACCTATGCATTTTTAAAAACTAGAGACCTAGGGGAATCCAAGATGGGGTGACTTGTGGGGCTCTGACCAGGTTTTGTTACCCAGAATCCTTTGCAAACCTCAAACTTTGGCTAAAAAAGAAAATTTTCCTCACATTTTGGTGACAGAAAGTTTTGGAATCAGAGAGGAGCCACAAATTTCCTTCCACCCAGCGTTCCCCCAAGTCTCCCGATAAAAATGATACCTCACTTGTGTGGGTAGGCCTAGCTCCCGCGACAGGAAATGCCCCAAAGCACAACGTGGACACCTCCCATTTTTTGACAGAAAACAGAGCTGTTTTTTGCAAAGTGCCTATCTGTAGATTTTGGCCTCTAGCTCAGCCGGCACCTAGGGAAACCTACCAAACCTGTGCATTTCTGAAAACTAGAGACCTAGGGGAATCCAAGATGGGGTGACTTGTGGGGCTCTGACCAGGTTCTGTTACCCAGAATCCTTTGCAAACCTCAAAATTTGGCTAAAAAAACATATTTTCCTCACATTTTGGTGACAGAAAGTTCTGGAATCAGAGAGGAGCCACAAATTTCCTTCCACCCAGCGTTCCCCCAAGTCTCCCGATAAAAATGATACCTCACTTGTGTGGGTAGGCCTAGCGCCCGCGACAGGAAATGCCCCAAAACGCAACGTGCACACACCACATTTTTTGAAAGAAAACAGAGGTGTTTTTTGCAAAGTGCCTACCTATAGCTTTTGGCCTCCAGCTCAGCCGGCACCTAGGGAAACCTACCAAACCTGTGCATTTCTGAAAACTAGAGACCTAGGGGAATCCAAGATGGGGTGACTTGTGGGGCTCTGACCAGGTTCTGTTACCCATAATCCTTTGCAAACCTCAAAATTTGGCTAAAAAAACATATTTTCCTCACATTTTGGTGACAGAAAGTTCTGGAATCAGAGAGGAGCCACAAATGTCCTTCCACCCAGCGTTTCCCCAAGTCTCCCAAAAAAAATGATACCTCACTTGTGTGGGTAGGCCTAGCACACGCGACAGGAAATGCCCCAAAATGCAACATGGACACATCACATTTTTTTAAAGAAAACAGAGGTGTTTTTTGTAAAGTGCCTACCTGTAGATTTTGGCCTCTAGCTCAGCCGGCACAAAGGGAAACCTACCAAACCTATGCATTTTTAAAAACTAGAGACCTAGGGGAATCCAAGATGGGGTGACTTGTGGGGCTCTGACCAGGTTTTTTTACCCAGAATCCTTTGCAAACCTCAAAATTTGGCTAAAAAAGAACATTTTCCTCATATTTTGGTGACAGAAAGTTTTAGAATCAGAGAGGAGCCACAAATTTCCTTCCACCCAGCGTTCCCCCAAGTCTCCCGATAAAAATGATACCTCACTGGTGTGGGTAGGCCTAGCTCCCGCGACAGGAAATGCCCCAAAGCACAACGTGGACACCTCCCATTTTTTGACAGAAAACAGAGCTGTTTTTTGCAAAGTGCCTATCTGTAGATTTTGGCCTCTAGCTCAGCCGGCACCTAGGGAAACCTACAAAACCTGTGCATGTCTGAAAACTAGAGATCCAGGGGAATCCAAGATGGGGTGACTTGTGAGGCTCTGACCATGTTTTGTTACCCAGAATCCTTTGCAAACCTCAAAAGTTGGCTAAACAACACATTTTCCTCATATTTTGGTGACAGAAAGTTCTGGAATCAGAAAGGAGCCACAAATTTCCTTCCACCCAACGTTCCCCCAAGTCTCCCGATAAAAATGATACCTCACTTGTGTGGGTAGGCCTAGCGCCCGCGACAGGAAATGCCCCAAAACGCAACGTGCACACATCACATTTATTTAAAGAAAACAGAGGTGTTTTTTGCTAAGTGCCTACCTGTAGATTTTGGCCTCTAGCTCAGCCGGCACCTAGAGAAACCTACCAAACCTGTGCATTTCTGAAAACTAGAGACCTAGGGGAATCCAAGACGGGGTGACTTGTGGGGCTCTGACCAGGTTTTGTTACCCAGAATCCATTCCAAACCTCAAAATGTAGCTAACAAAACACATTTTCCTAACATTTTGGTGACAGAAAGTTCTGGAATCAGAGAGGAGCCACAAATTTCCTTCCACCCAGCGTTCCCCCAAGTCTCACGATAAAAATGATACTTCACTTGTGTGGGTAGGCCTAGCACACGCGACAGGAAATGCCCCAAAACGCAACATGGACACATCACATTTTTTTAAAGAAAACAGAGGTGTTTTTTGTAAAGTGCCTACCTGTAGATTTTGGCATCTAGCTCAGCCGGCACAAAGGGAAACCTACCAAACCTATGCATTTTTAAAAACTAGAGACCTAGGGGAATCCAAGATGGGATGACTTGTGGGGCTCTGGCCAGGTTCTGTTACCCAGAATGCTTTGCAAACCTCAACATTTGGATAAAAAAACAAATTTTCCTTACATTTTGGTGACAGAAAGTTCTGGAATCAGAGAGGAGCCACAAATTTCCTTCCACCCAGCGTTCCCCCAAGTCTCCCAAAAAAAATGATACCTCACTTGTGTGGGTAGGCCTAGCACACGCGACAGGAAATGCCCCAAAACGCAACATGGACACATCACATTTTTTTAAAGAAAACAGAGGTGTTTTTTTGTAAAGTGCCTACCTGTAGATTTTGGCCTCTAGCTCAGCCGGCACAAAGGGAAACCTACCAAACCTATGCATTTTTAAAAACTAGAGACCTAGGGGAATCCAAGATGGGGTGACTTGTGGGGCTCTGACCAGGTTTTGTTACCCAGAATCCTTTGCAAACCTCAAAATTTGGCTAAAAAAGAAAATTTTCCTCACATTTTGGTGACAGAAAGTTTTGGAATCAGAGAGGAGCCACAAATTTCCTTCCACCCAGCGTTCCCCCAAGTCTCCCGATAAAAATGATACCTCACTTGTGTGGGTAGGCCTAGCTCCCGCGACAGGAAATGCCCCAAAGTACAACGTGGACACCTCCCATTTTATGACAGAAAACAGAGCTGTTTTTTGCAAAGTGCCTATCTGTAGATTTTGGCCTCTAGCTCAGCCGGCACCTAGGGAAACCTACCAAACCTGTGCATTTCTGAAAACTAGAGACCTAGGGGAATCCAAGATGGGGTGACTTGTGGGGCTCTGACCAGGTTCTGTTACCCAGAATCCTTTGCAAACCTCAAAATTTGGCTAAAAAAACATATTTTCCTCACATTTTGGTGACAGAAAGTTCTGGAATCAGAGAGGAGCCACAAATTTCCTTCCACCCAGCGTTCCCCCAAGTCTCCCGATAAAAATGATACCTCACTTGTGTGGGTAGGTCTAGCGCCCGCGACAGGAAATGCCCCAAAACGCAACGTGCACACATCACAATTTTTGAAAGAAAACAGAGGTGTTTTTTGCAAAGTGCCTACCTATAGCTTTTGGCCTCCAGCTCAGCCGGCACCTAGGGAAACCTACCAAACCTGTGCATTTCTGAAAACTAGAGACCTAGGGGAATCCAAGATGGGGTGACTTGTGGGGCTCTGACCAGGTTCTGTTACCCATAATCCTTTGCAAACCTCAAAATTTGGCTAAAAAAACATATTTTCCTCACATTTTGGTGACAGAAAGTTCTGGAATCAGAGAGGAGCCACAAATGTCCTTCCACCCAGCGTTTCCCCAAGTCTCCCAAAAAAAATGATACCTCACTTGTGTGGGTAGGCCTAGCACACGCGACAGGAAATGCCCCAAAATGCAACATGGACACATCACATTTTTTTAAAGAAAACAGAGGTGTTTTTTGTAAAGTGCCTACCTGTAGATTTTGGCCTCTAGCTCAGCCGGCACAAAGGGAAACCTACCAAACCTATGCATTTTTAAAAACTAGAGACCTAGGGGAATCCAAGATGGGGCGACTTGTGGGGCTCTGACCAGGTTTTTTTACCCAGAATCCTTTGCAAACCTCAAAATTTGGCTAAAAAAGAACATTTTCCTCATATTTTGGTGACAGAAAGTTTTAGAATCAGAGAGGAGCCACAAATTTCCTTCCACCCAGCGTTCCCCCAAGTCTCCCGATAAAAATGATACCTCACTGGTGTGGGTAGGCCTAGCTCCCGCGACAGGAAATGCCCCAAAGCACAACGTGGACACCTCCCATTTTTTGACAGAAAACAGAGCTGTTTTTTGCAAAGTGCCTATCTGTAGATTTTGGCCTCTAGCTCAGCCGGCACCTAGGGAAACCTACAAAACCTGTGCATGTCTGAAAACTAGAGATCCAGGGGAATCCAAGATGGGGTGACTTGTGAGGCTCTGACCATGTTTTGTTACCCAGAATCCTTTGCAAACCTCAAAAGTTGGCTAAACAACACATTTTCCTCATATTTTGGTGACAGAAAGTTCTGGAATCAGAGAGGAGCCACAAATTTCCTTCCACCCAACGTTCCCCCAAGTCTCCCGATAAAAATGATACCTCACTTGTGTGGGTAGGCCTAGCGCCCGCGACAGGAAATGCCCCAAAACGCAACGTGCACACATCACATTTATTTAAAGAAAACAGAGGTGTTTTTTGCTAAGTGCCTACCTGTAGATTTTGGCCTCTAGCTCAGCCGGCACCTAGAGAAACCTACCAAACCTGTGCATTTCTGAAAACTAGAGACCTAGGGGAATCCAAGACGGGGTGACTTGTGGGGCTCTGACCAGGTTTTGTTACCCAGAATCCATTCCAAACCTCAAAATGTAGCTAACAAAACACATTTTCCTAACATTTTGGTGACAGAAAGTTCTGGAATCAGAGAGGAGCCACAAATTTCCTTCCACCCAGCGTTCCCCCAAGTCTCACGATAAAAATGATACTTCACTTGTGTGGGTAGGCCTAGCACACGCGACAGGAAATGCCCCAAAACGCAACATGGACACATCACATTTTTTTAAAGAAAACAGAGGTGTTTTTTGTAAAGTGCCTACCTGTAGATTTTGGCCTCTAGCTCAGCCGGCACAAAGGGAAACCTACCAAACCTATGCATTTTTAAAAACTAGAGACCTAGGGGAATCCAAGATGGGATGACTTGTGGGGCTCTGGCCAGGTTCTGTTACCCAGAATGCTTTGCAAACCTCAACATTTGGATAAAAAAACAAATTTTCCTTACATTTTGGTGACAGAAAGTTCTGGAATCAGAGAGGAGCCACAAATTTCCTTCCACCCAGCGTTCCCCCAAGTCTCCCAAAAAAAATGATACCTCACTTGTGTGGGTAGGCCTAGCACACGCGACAGGAAATGCCCCAAAACGCAACATGGACACATCACATTTTTTTAAAGAAAACAGAGGTGTTTTTTTGTAAAGTGCCTACCTGTAGATTTTGGCCTCTAGCTCAGCCGGCACAAAGGGAAACCTACCAAACCTATGCATTTTTAAAAACTAGAGACCTAGGGGAATCCAAGATGGGGTGACTTGTGGGGCTCTGACCAGGTTTTGTTACCCAGAATCCTTTGCAAACCTCAAAATTTGGCTAAAAAAGAAAATTTTCCTCACATTTTGGTGACAGAAAGTTTTGGAATCAGAGAGGAGCCACAAATTTCCTTCCACCCAGCGTTCCCCCAAGTCTCCCGATAAAAATGATACCTCACTTGTGTGGGTAGGCCTAGCTCCCGCGACAGGAAATGCCCCAAAGCACAACGTGGACACCTCCCATTTTATGACAGAAAACAGAGCTGTTTTTTGCAAAGTGCCTATCTGTAGATTTTGGCCTCTAGCTCAGCCGGCACCTAGGGAAACCTACCAAACCTGTGCATTTCTGAAAACTAGAGACCTAGGGGAATCCAAGATGGGGTGACTTGTGGGGCTCTGACCAGGTTCTGTTACCCAGAATCCTTTGCAAACCTCAAAATTTGGCTAAAAAAACATATTTTCCTCACATTTTGGTGACAGAAAGTTCTGGAATCAGAGAGGAGCCACAAATTTCCTTCCACCCAGCGTTCCCCCAAGTCTCCCGATAAAAATGATACCTCACTTGTGTGGGTAGGTCTAGCGCCCGCGACAGGAAATGCCCCAAAACGCAACGTGCACACATCACAATTTTTGAAAGAAAACAGAGGTGTTTTTTGCAAAGTGCCTACCTATAGCTTTTGGCCTCCAGCTCAGCCGGCACCTAGGGAAACCTACCAAACCTGTGCATTTCTGAAAACTAGAGACCTAGGGGAATCCAAGATGGGGTGACTTGTGGGGCTCTGACCAGGTTCTGTTACCCAGAATCCTTTGCAAACCTCAACATTTGGCTAAAAAAACATATTTTCCTCACATTTTGGTGACAGAAAGTTCTGGAATCAGAGAGGAGCCACAAATTTCCTTCCAACCAGCGTTTCCCCAAGTCTCCCAAAAAAAATGATACCTCACTTGTGTGGGTAGGCCTAGCACACGCGACAGGAAATGCCCCAAAATGCAACATGGACACATCACATTTTTTTAAAGAAAACAGAGGTGTTTTTTGTAAAGTGCCTACCTGTAGGTTTTGGCCTCTAGCTCAGCCGGCACCTAGAGAAACCTACCAAACCTGTGCATTTCTGAAAACTAGAGACCTAGGGGAATCCAAGACGGCGTGACTTGTGGGGCTCTGACCAGGTTTTGTTACCCAGAATCCATTCCAAACCTCAAAATGTAGCTAACAAAACACATTTTCCTCACATTTTGGTGACAGAAAGTTCTGGAATCAGAGAGGAGCCACAAATTTCCTTCCACCCAGCGTTCCCCCAAGTCTCACGATAAAAATGATACTTCACTTGTGTGGGTAGGCCTAGCACACGCGACAGGAAATGCCCCAAAACGCAACATGGACACATCACATTTTTTTAAAGAAAACAGAGGTGTTTTTTGTAAAGTGCCTACCTGTAGATTTTGGCCTCTAGCTCAGCCGGCACAAAGGGAAACCTACCAAACCTATGCATTTTTAAAAACTAGAGACCTAGGGGAATCCAAGATGGGATGACTTGTGGGGCTCTGACCAGGTTCTGTTACCCAGAATGCTTTGCAAACCTCAACATTTGGATAAAAAAACAAATTTTCCTTACATTTTGGTGACAGAAAGTTCTGGAATCAGAGAGGAGCCACAAATTTCCTTCCACCCAGCGTTCCCCCAAGTCTCCCAAAAAAAATGATACCTCACTTGTGTGGGTAGGCCTAGCACACGCGACAGGAAATGCCCCAAAACGCAACATGGACACATCACATTTTTTTAAAGAAAACAGAGGTGTTTTTTTGAAAAAGTGCCTACCTGTAGATTTTGGCCTCTAGCTCAGCCGGCACAAAGGGAAACCTACCAAACCTATGCATTTTTAAAAACTAGAGACCTAGGGGAATCCAAGATGGGGTGACTTGTGGGGCTCTGACCAGGTTTTGTTACCCAGAATCCTTTGCAAACCTCAAAATTTGGCTAAAAAAGAAAATTTTCCTCACATTTTGGTGACAGAAAGTTTTGGAATCAGAGAGGAGCCACAAATTTCCTTCCACCCAGCGTTCCCCCAAGTCTCCCGATAAAAATGATACCTCACTTGTGTGGGTAGGCCTAGCTCCCGCGACAGGAAATGCCCCAAAGCACAACGTGGACACCTCCCATTTTATGACAGAAAACAGAGCTGTTTTTTGCAAAGTGCCTATCTGTAGATTTTGGCCTCTAGCTCAGCCGGCACCTAGGGAAACCTACCAAACCTGTGCATTTCTGAAAACTAGAGACCTAGGGGAATCCAAGATGGGGTGACTTGTGGGGCTCTGACCAGGTTCTGTTACCCAGAATCCTTTGCAAACCTCAAAATTTGGCTAAAAAAACATATTTTCCTCACATTTTGGTGACAGAAAGTTCTGGAATCAGAGAGGAGCCACAAATTTCCTTCCACCCAGCGTTCCCCCAAGTCTCCCGATAAAAATGATACCTCACTTGTGTGGGTAGGTCTAGCGCCCGCGACAGGTAATGCCCCAAAACGCAACGTGCACACATCACAATTTTTGAAAGAAAACAGAGGTGTTTTTTGCAAAGTGCCTACCTATAGCTTTTGGCCTCCAGCTCAGCCGGCACCTAGGGAAACCTACCAAACCTGTGCATTTCTGAAAACTAGAGACCTAGGGGAATCCAAGATGGGGTGACTTGTGGGGCTCTGACCAGGTTCTGTTACCCAGAATCCTTTGCAAACCTCAACATTTGGCTAAAAAAACATATTTTCCTCACATTTTGGTGACAGAAAGTTCTGGAATCAGAGAGGAGCCACAAATTTCCTTCCAACCAGCGTTTCCCCAAGTCTCCCAAAAAAAAATGATACCTCACTTGTGTGGGTAGGCCTAGCACACGCGACAGGAAATGCCCCAAAATGCAACATGGACACATCACATTTTTTTAAAGAAAACAGAGGTGTTTTTTGTAAAGTGCCTACCTGTAGGTTTTGGCCTCTAGCTCAGCCGGCACCTAGAGAAACCTACCAAACCTGTGCATTTCTGAAAACTAGAGACCTAGGGGAATCCAAGACGGCGTGACTTGTGGGGCACTGACCAGGTTTTGTTACCCAGAATCCATTCCAAACCTCAAAATGTAGCTAACAAAACACATTTTCCTCACATTTTGGTGACAGAAAGTTCTGGAATCAGAGAGGAGCCACAAATTTCCTTCCACCCAGCGTTCCCCCAAGTCTCACGATAAAAATGATACTTCACTTGTGTGGGTAGGCCTAGCACACGCGACAGGAAATGCCCCAAAACGCAACATGGACACATCACATTTTTTTAAAGAAAACAGAGGTGTTTTTTGTAAAGTGCCTACCTGTAGATTTTGGCCTCTAGCTCAGCCGGCACAAAGGGAAACCTACCAAACCTATGCATTTTTAAAAACTAGAGACCTAGGGGAATCCAAGATGGGATGACTTGTGGGGCTCTGACCAGGTTCTGTTACCCAGAATGCTTTGCAAACCTCAACATTTGGATAAAAAAACAAATTTTCCTTACATTTTGGTGACAGAAAGTTCTGGAATCAGAGAGGAGCCACAAATTTCCTTCCACCCAGCGTTCCCCCAAGTCTCCCAAAAAAAATGATACCTCACTTGTGTGGGTAGGCCTAGCACACGCGACAGGAAATGCCCCAAAACGCAACATGGACACATCACATTTTTTTAAAGAAAACAGAGGTGTTTTTTTGAAAAAGTGCCTACCTGTAGATTTTGGCCTCTAGCTCAGCCGGCACAAAGGGAAACCTACCAAACCTATGCATTTTTAAAAACTAGAGACCTAGGGGAATCCAAGATGGGGTGACTTGTGGGGCTCTGACCAGGTTTTGTTACCCAGAATCCTTTGCAAACCTCAAACTTTGGCTAAAAAAGAAAATTTTCCTCACATTTTGGTGACAGAAAGTTTTGGAATCAGAGAGGAGCCACAAATTTCCTTCCACCCAGCGTTCCCCCAAGTCTCCCAAAAAAAATGATACCTCACTTGTGTGGGTAGGCCTAGCACACGCGACAGGAAATGCCCCAAAACGCAACATGGACACATCACATTTTTTTAAAGAAAACAGAGGTGTTTTTTGTAAAGTGCCTACCTGTAGATTTTGGCCTCTAGCTCAGCCGGCACAAAGGGAAACCTACCAAACCTATGCATTTTTAAAAACTAGAGACCTAGGGGAATCCAAGATGGGATGACTTGTGGGGCTCTGACCAGGTTCTGTTACCCAGAATGCTTTGCAAACCTCAACATTTGGATAAAAAAACAAATTTTCCTTACATTTTGGTGACAGAAAGTTCTGGAATCAGAGAGGAGCCACAAATTTCCTTCCACCCAGCGTTCCCCCAAGTCTCCCAAAAAAAATGATACCTCACTTGTGTGGGTAGGCCTAGCACACGCGACAGGAAATGCCCCAAAACGCAACATGGACACATCACATTTTTTTAAAGAAAACAGAGGTGTTTTTTTGTAAAGTGCCTACCTGTAGATTTTGGCCTCTAGCTCAGCCGGCACAAAGGGAAACCTACCAAACCTATGCATTTTTAAAAACTAGAGACCTAGGGGAATCCAAGATGGGGTGACTTGTGGGGCTCTGACCAGGTTTTGTTACCCAGAATCCTTTGCAAACCTCAAAATTTGGCTAAAAAAGAAAATTTTCCTCACATTTTGGTGACAGAAAGTTTTGGAATCAGAGAGGAGCCACAAATTTCCTTCCACCCAGCGTTCCCCCAAGTCTCCCGATAAAAATGATACCTCACTTGTGTGGGTAGGCCTAGCTCCCGTGACAGGAAATGCCCCAAAGCACAACGTGGACACCTCCCATTTTATGACAGAAAACAGAGCTGTTTTTTGCAAAGTGCCTATCTGTAGATTTTGGCCTCTAGCTCAGCCGGCACCTAGGGAAACCTACCAAACCTGTGCATTTCTGAAAACTAGAGACCTAGGGGAATCCAAGATGGGGTGACTTGTGGGGCTCTGACCAGGTTCTGTTACCCAGAATCCTTTGCAAACCTCAAAATTTGGCTAAAAAAAAAACATATTTTCCTCACATTTTGGTGACAGAAAGTTCTGGAATCAGAGAGGAGCCACAAATTTCCTTCCACCCAGCGTTCCCCCAAGTCTCCCGATAAAAATGATACCTCACTTGTGTGGGTAGGTCTAGCGCCCGCGACAGGAAATGCCCCAAAACGCAACGTGCACACATCACAATTTTTGAAAGAAAACAGAGGTGTTTTTTGCAAAGTGCCTACCTATAGCTTTTGGCCTCCAGCTCAGCCGGCACCTAGGGAAACCTACCAAACCTGTGCATTTCTGAAAACTAGAGACCTAGGGGAATCCAAGATGGGGTGACTTGTGGGGCTCTGACCAGGTTCTGTTACCCAGAATCCTTTGCAAACCTCAACATTTGGCTAAAAAAACATATTTTCCTCACATTTTGGTGACAGAAAGTTCTGGAATCAGAGAGGAGCCACAAATTTCCTTCCAACCAGCGTTTCCCCAAGTCTCCCAAAAAAAATGATACCTCACTTGTGTGGGTAGGCCTAGCACACGCGACAGGAAATGCCCCAAAATGCAACATGGACACATCAAATTTTTTTAAAGAAAACAGAGGTGTTTTTTGTAAAGTGCCTACCTGTAGGTTTTGGCCTCTAGCTCAGCCGGCACCTAGAGAAACCTACCAAACCTGTGCATTTCTGAAAACTAGAGACCTAGGGGAATCCAAGACGGCGTGACTTGTGGGGCTCTGACCAGGTTTTGTTACCCAGAATCCATTCCAAACCTCAAAATGTAGCTAACAAAACACATTTTCCTCACATTTTGGTGACAGAAAGTTCTGGAATCAGAGAGGAGCCACAAATTTCCTTCCACCCAGCGTTCCCCCAAGTCTCACGATAAAAATGATACTTCACTTGTGTGGGTAGGCCTAGCACACGCGACAGGAAATGCCCCAAAACGCAACATGGACACATCACATTTTTTTAAAGAAAACAGAGGTGTTTTTTGTAAAGTGCCTACCTGTAGATTTTGGCCTCTAGCTCAGCCGGCACAAAGGGAAACCTACCAAACCTATGCATTTTTAAAAACTAGAGACCTAGGGGAATCCAAGATGGGATGACTTGTGGGGCTCTGACCAGGTTCTGTTACCCAGAATGCTTTGCAAACCTCAACATTTGGATAAAAAAACAAATTTTCCTTACATTTTGGTGACAGAAAGTTCTGGAATCAGAGAGGAGCCACAAATTTCCTTCCACCAAGCGTTCCCCCAAGTCTCCCAAAAAAAATGATACCTCACTTGTGTGGGTAGGCCTAGCACACGCGACAGGAAATGCCCCAAAACGCAACATGGACACATCACATTTTTTTAAAGAAAACAGAGGTGTTTTTTTGAAAAAGTGCCTACCTGTAGATTTTGGCCTCTAGCTCAGCCGGCACAAAGGGAAACCTACCAAACCTATGCATTTTTAAAAACTAGAGACCTAGGGGAATCCAAGATGGGGTGACTTGTGGGGCTCTGACCAGGTTTTGTTACCCAGAATCCTTTGCAAACCTCAAACTTTGGCTAAAAAAGAAAATTTTCCTCACATTTTGGTGACAGAAAGTTTTGGAATCAGAGAGGAGCCACAAATTTCCTTCCACCCAGCGTTCCCCCAAGTCTCCCGATAAAAATGATACCTCACTTGTGTGGGTAGGCCTAGCTCCCGCGACAGGAAATGCCCCAAAGCACAACGTGGACACCTCCCATTTTTTGACAGAAAACAGAGCTGTTTTTTGCAAAGTGCCTATCTGTAGATTTTGGCCTCTAGCTCAGCCGGCACCTAGGGAAACCTACCAAACCTGTGCATTTCTGAAAACTAGAGACCTAGGGGAATCCAAGATGGGGTGACTTGTGGGGCTCTGACCAGGTTCTGTTACCCAGAATCCTTTGCAAACCTCAAAATTTGGCTAAAAAAACATATTTTCCTCACATTTTGGTGACAGAAAGTTCTGGAATCAGAGAGGAGCCACAAATTTCCTTCCACCCAGCGTTCCCCCAAGTCTCCCGATAAAAATGATACCTCACTTGTGTGGGTAGGCCTAGCGCCCGCGACAGGAAATGCCCCAAAACGCAACGTGCACACACCACATTTTTTGAAAGAAAACAGAGGTGTTTTTTGCAAAGTGCCTACCTATAGCTTTTGGCCTCCAGCTCAGCCGACACCTAGGGAAACCTACCAAACCTGTGCATTTCTGAAAACTAGAGACCTAGGGGAATCCAAGATGGGGTGACTTGTGGGGCTCTGACCAGGTTCTGTTACCCAGAATCCTTTGCAAACCTCAAAATTTGGCTAAAAAAACATATTTTCCTCACATTTTGGTGACAGAAAGTTCTGGAATCAGAGAGGAGCCACAAATGTCCTTCCACCCAGCGTTTCCCCAAGTCTCCCAAAAAAAATGATACCTCACTTGTGTGGGTAGGCCTAGCACACGCGACAGGAAATGCCCCAAAATGCAACATGGACACATCACATTTTTTTAAAGAAAACAGAGGTGTTTTTTGTAAAGTGCCTACCTGTAGATTTTGGCCTCTAGCTCAGCCGGCACAAAGGGAAACCTACCAAACCTATGCATTTTTAAAAACTAGAGACCTAGGGGAATCCAAGATGGGGTGACTTGTGGGGCTCTGACCAGGTTTTTTTACCCAGAATCCTTTGCAAACCTCAAAATTTGGCTAAAAAAGAACATTTTCCTCATATTTTGGTGACAGAAAGTTTTAGAATCAGAGAGGAGCCACAAATTTCCTTCCACCCAGCGTTCCCCCAAGTCTCCCGATAAAAATGATACCTCACTTGTGTGGGTAGGCCTAGCTCCCGCGACAGGAAATGCCCCAAAGCACAACGTGGACACCTCCCATTTTTTGACAGAAAACAGAGCTGTTTTTTGCAAAGTGCCTATCTGTAGATTTTGGCCTCTAGCTCAGCCGGCACCTAGGGAAACCTACAAAACCTGTGCATTTCTGAAAACTAGAGATCCAGGGGAATCCAAGATGGGGTGACTTGTGGGGCTCTGACCAGGTTTTGTTACCCAGAATCCTTTGCAAACCTTAAAAGTTGGCTAAACAACACATTTTCCTCATATTTTGGTGACAGAAAGTTCTGGAATCAGAGAGGAGCCACAAATTTCCTTCCACCCAACGTTCCCCCAAGTCTCCCGATAAAAATGATACCTCACTTGTGTGGGTAGGCCTAGCGCCCGCGACAGGAAATGCCCCAAAACGCAACGTGCACACATCACATTTATTTAAAGAAAACAGAGGTGTTTTTTGCTAAGTGCCTACCTGTAGATTTTAGCCTCTAGCTCAGCCGGCACCTAGAGAAACCTACCAAACCTGTGCATTTCTGAAAACTAGAGACCTAGGGGAATCCAAGACGGGGTGACTTGTGGGGCTCTGACCAGGTTTTGTTACCCAGAATCCATTCCAAACCTCAAAATGTAGCTAACAAAACACATTTTCCTCACATTTTGGTGACAGAAAGTTCTGGAATCAGAGAGGAGCCACAAATTTCCTTCCACCCAGCGTTCCCCCAAGTCTCACGATAAAAATGATACTTCACTTGTGTGGGTAGGCCTTGCACACGCGACAGGAAATGCCCCAAAACGCAACATGGACACATCACATTTTTTTAAAGAAAACAGAGGTGTTTTTTGTAAAGTGCCTACCTGTAGATTTTGGCCTCTAGCTCAGCCGGCACAAAGGGAAACCTACCAAACCTATGCATTTTTAAAAACTAGAGACCTAGGGGAATCCAAGATGGGATGACTTGTGGGGCTCTTACCAGGTTCTGTTACCCAGAATGCTTTGCAAACCTCAACATTTGGATAAAAAAACAAATTTTCCTTACATTTTGGTGACAGAAAGTTCTAGAATCAGAGAGGAGCCACAAATTTCCTTCCACCCAGCGTTCCCCCAAGTCTCCCAAAAAAAATGATACCTCACTTGTGTCGGTAGGCCTAGCACACGCGACAGGAAATGCCCCAAAACGCAACATGGACACATCACATTTTTTTAAAGAAAACAGAGGTGTTTTTTGTAAAGTGCCTACCTGTAGATTTTGGCCTCTAGCTCAGCCGGCACAAAGGGAAACCTACCAAACCTATGCATTTTTAAAAACTAGAGACCTAGGGGAATCCAAGATGGGGTGACTTGTGGGGCTCTGACCAGGTTTTGTTACCCAGAATCCTTTGCAAACCTCAAAATTTGGCTAAAAAAGAACATTTTCCTCACATTTTGGTGACAGAAAGTTTTGGAATCAGAGAGAAGCCACAAATTTCCTTCCACCCAGCGTTCCCCCAAGTCTCCCGATAACAATGATACCTCACTTGTGTGGGTAGGCCTAGCTCCCGCGACAGGAAATGCCCCAAAGCACAACGTGGACACCTCCCATTTTTTGACAGAAAACAGAGCTGTTTTTTGCAAAGTGCCTATCTGTAGATTTTGGCCTCTAGCTGAGCCGGCACCTAGGGAAACCTACCAAACCTATGCATTTTTAAAAACTAGAGACCTAGGGGAATCCAAGATGGGATGACTTGTGGGGCTCTGACCAGGTTCTGTTACCCAGAATGCTTTGCAAACCTCAACATTTGGATAAAAAAACAAATTTTCCTTACATTTTGGTGACAGAAAGTTCTAGAATCAGAGAGGAGCCACAAATTTCCTTCCACCCAGCGTTCCCCCAAGTCTCCCGATAAAAATGATACCTCACTTGTGTGGGTAGGCCTAGCTCCCGCGACAGGAAATGCCCCAAAGCACAACGTGGACACCTCCCATTTTTTGACAGAAAACAGAGCTGTTTTTTGCAAAGTGCCTATCTGTAGATTTTGGCCTCTAGCTGAGCCGGCACCTAGGGAAACCTACCAAACCTATGCATTTTTAAAAACTAGAGACCTAGGGGAATCCAAGATGGGATGACTTGTGGGGCTCTGACCAGGTTCTGTTACCCAGAATGCTTTGCAAACCTCAACATTTGGATAAAAAAACAAATTTTCCTTACATTTTGGTGACAGAAAGTTCTAGAATCAGAGAGGAGCCACAAATTTCCTTCCACCCAGCGTTCCCCCAAGTCTCCCAAAAAAAATGATACCTCACTTGTGTCGGTAGGCCTAGCACACGCGACAGGAAATGCCCCAAAACGCAACATGGACACATCACATTTTTTTAAAGAAAACAGAGGTGTTTTTTGTAAAGTGCCTACCTGTAGATTTTGGCCTCTAGCTCAGCCGGCACAAAGGGAAACCTACCAAACCTATGCATTTTTAAAAACTAGAGACCTAGGGGAATCCAAGATGGGGTGACTTGTGGGGCTCTGACCAGGTTTTGTTACCCAGAATCCTTTGCAAACCTCAAAATTTGGCTAAAAAAGAACATTTTCCTCACATTTTGGTGACAGAAAGTTTTGGAATCAGAGAGAAGCCACAAATTTCCTTCCACCCAGCGTTCCCCCAAGTCTCCCGATAAAAATGATACCTCACTTGTGTGGGTAGGCCTAGCTCCCGCGACAGGAAATGCCCCAAAGCACAACGTGGACACCTCCCATTTTTTGACAGAAAACAGAGCTGTTTTTTGCAAAGTGCCTATCTGTAGATTTTGGCCTCTAGCTGAGCCGGCACCTAGGGAAACCTACAAAACCTGTGCATTTCTGAAAACTAGAGATCCAGGGGAATCCAAGATGGGGTGACTTGTGGGGCTCTGACCAGGTTTTGTTACCCAGAATCCTTTGCAAACCTCAAAAGTTGGCTAAACAACACATTTTCCTCATATTTTGGTGACAGAAAGTTCTGGAATCTGAGAGGAGGCACGAATTTCCTACCACCCAGCATTCCCCCAAGTCTCCCGATAAAAACTATACCTCACTTGTGTGGGTAGGCCTAGCGTCCGTGACAGGAAATGCCCCAAAGCACAACGTGGACACCTCCCATTTTTTGACAGAAAACAGAGCTGTTTTTTGCAAAGTGCCTATCTGTAGATTTTGGCCTCTAGCTCAGCCGGCATCTAGGGAAACCTACCAAACCTGTGCATTTCTGAAAACTAGAGACCTAGGGGAATCCAAGATGGGGTGACTTGTGGGGCCCTGACCAGGGTTTGTTACCCAGAATCCTTTGCAAACCTCAAAATTTGGCTAAAAAAACACATTTTCTTCATATTTTGGTGACAGAAAGTTCTGGAATCAGAGAGGAGCCACAAATTTCCTTCCACCCAACGTTCCCCCAAGTCTCCCGATAAAAATGATACTTCACTTGTGTGGGTAGGCCTAGCGCCTGCAACAGGAAATGCCCCAAAGCACAACGTGGACACATCCCATTTTTTGAAAGAAAACAGAGGTGTTTTTTGCAAAGTGCCTACCTGTAGATTTTGGCCTCTATCTCAGCCGGCACCTAGGGAAACCTACCAAACATATGTTTTTTTTTAAACTACAGACCTAGGGGAATCCAAGATCGGGTGACTTGTGGGGCTCTGACCAGGTTCTGTTACCCAGAATCCTTTGCAAACTTCAAAATTTGGCTAAAAAACATATTTTCCTCACATTTTGGTGACAGAAAGTTCTGGAATCAGAGAGGAGCTACAAATTTCCTTCCACCCAGCATTCCCCCAAGTCTCCCGATAAAAATGATACCTCACTTGTGTGGGTAGGCCTAGCGCCCGCAACAGGAAATGCCCCAAAGCACAACGTGGACACATCCCATTTTTCCAAAGAAAACAGAGGTGTTTTTTGCAAAGTGCCTACCTGTAGATTTTGGTCTCTAGCTCAGCCGGCACCTAGGGAAACCTACCAAACCTGTGCATTTTTGAAAACTAGAGACCTAGGGGAATCCAAGATGGGGTGACTTGTGGGGCTCTGCCCAGGTTCTGTTACCCAGAATCCTTTGCAAACCTCAAAATTTGGCTAAAAAAACATATTTTCCTCACATTTTGGTGACAGAAAGTTCTGGAATCAGAGAGGAGCCACAAATTTCCTTCCACCCAGCGTTCCCCCAAGTCTCCCGATAAAAATGATACCTCACTTGTGTGTGTAGGCCTAGCGCCCGCGACAGGAAATGCCCCAAAACGCAACGTGCACACATCAAATTTTTTGAAAGAAAACAGAGGTGTTTTTTGCAAAGTGCCTACCTATAGCTTTTGGCCTCCAGCTCAGCCGGCACCTAGGGAAACCTACCAAACCTGTGCATTTCTGAAAACTAGAGACCTAGGGGAATCCAAGATGGGGTGACTTGTGGGGCTCTGACCAGGTTCTGTTACCCAGAATCCTTTGCAAACCTCAAAATTTGGCTAAAAAAACATATTTTCCTCACATTTTGGTGACAGAAAGTTCTGGAATCAGAGAGGAGCCACTAATTTCCTTCCACCCAGCGTTTCCCCAAGTCTCCCAAAAAAAATGATACCTCACTTGTGTGGGTAGGCCTAGCATACGCGACAGGAAATGCCCCAAAATGCAACATGGACACATCACATTTTTTTAAAGAAAACAGAGGTGTTTTTTGTAAAGTGCCTACCTGTAGATTTTGGCCTCTAGCTCAGCCGGCACAAAGGGAAACCTACCAAACCTATGCATTTTTAAAAACTAGAGACCTAGGGGAATCCAAGATGGGGTGACTTGTGGGGCTCTGACCAGGTTTTTTTACCCAGAATCCTTTGCAAACCTCAAAATTTGGCTAAAAAAGAACATTTTCCTCACATTTTGGTGACAGAAAGTTCTGGAATCAGAGAGGAGCCACAAATTTCCTTCCACCCAACGTTCCCCCAAGTCTCCCGATAAAAATGATACCTCACTTGTGTGGGTAGGCCTAGCGCCCGCGACAGGAAATGCCCCAAAACTCAACATGCACACATCACATTTATTTAAAGAAAACAGAGGTGTTTTTTGCTAAGTGCCTACCTGTAGATTTTGGCCTCTAGCTCAGCCGGCACCTAGAGAAACCAACCAAACCTGTGCATTTCTGAAAACTAGAGACCTAGGGGAATCCAAGATGGGATGACTTGTGGGGCTCTGACCAGGTTCTGTTACCCAGAATCCTTTGCAAACCTCACAATTTGGCTAAAAAAACATATTTTCCTCACATTTTGGTGACAGAAAGTTCTGGAATCAGAGAGGAGCCACGAATTTCCTTCCACCCAGCGTTCCCCCAAGTCTCCCGATAAAAATGATACCTCACTTGTGTGGGTAGGCCTAGCGCCGACGACAGGAAATGCCCCAAAACGCAACGTGCACACATCACATTTTTTGAAAGAAAACAGAGGTGTTTTTGGCAAAGTTCCTACCTATAACTTTTGGCCTCCAGCTCAGCCGGCACCTAGGGAAACCTACCAAACCTGTGCATTTCTGAAAACTAGAGACCTAGGGGAATCCAAGATGGGGTGACTTGTGGGGCTCTGACCAGGTTCTGTTACCCAGAATCCTTTGCAAACCTCAAAATTTGGCTAAAAAAACATATTTTCCTCACATTTTGGTGACAGAAAGTTCTGGAATCAGAGAGGAGCCACAAATTTCCTTCCACCCAGCGTTTCCCCAAGTCTCCCAAAAAAAATGATACCTCACTTGTGTGGGTAGGCCTAGCACACGCGACAGGAAATGCCCCAAAATGCAACATGGACACATCACATTTTTTTAAAGAAAACAGAGGTGTTTTTTGTAAAGTGCCTGCCTGTAGATTTTGGCCTCTAGCTCAGCCGGCACAAAGGGAAACCTACCAAACCTATGCATTTTTAAAAACTAGAGACCTAGGGGAATCCAAGATGGGGTGACTTGTGGGGCTCTGACCAGGTTTTTTTACCCAGAATCCTTTGCAAACCTCAAAATTTGGCTAAAAAAGAACATTTTCCTCACATTTTGGTGACAGAAAGTTTTGGAATCAGAGAGGAGCCACAAATTTCCTTCCACCCAGCGTTCCCCCAAGTCTCCCGATAAAAATGATACCTCACTTGTGTGGGTAGGCCTAGCTCCCGCGACAGGAAATGCCCCAAAGCACAACGTGGACACCTCCCATTTTTTGACAGAAAACAGAGCTGTTTTTTGCAAAGTGCCTATCTGTAGATTTTGGCCTATAGCTCAGCCGGCACCTAGGGAAACCTACAAAACCTGTGCATTTCTGAAAACTAGAGATCCAGGGGAATCCAAGATGGGGTGACTTGTGGGGCTCTGACCAGGTTTTGTTACCCAGAATCCTTTGCAAACCTCAAAAGTTGGCTAAACAACACATTTTCCTCATATTTTGGTGACAGAAAGTTCTGGAATCAGAGAGGAGCCACAAATTTCCTTCCACCCAACGTTCCCCCAAGTCTCCCGATAAAAATGATACCTCACTTGTGTGGGTAGGCCTAGCGCCCGCGACAGGAAATGCCCCAAAACGCAACGTGCACACATCACATTTATTTAAAGAAAACAGAGGTGTTTTTTGCTAAGTGCCTACCTGTAGATTTTGGCCTCTAGCTCAGCCGGCACCTAGAGAAACCTACCAAACCTGTGCATTTCTGAAAACTAGAGACCTAGGGGAATCCAAGACGGGGTGACTTGTGGGGCTCTGACCAGGTTTTGTTACCCAGAATCCATTCCAAACCTCAAAATGTAGCTAACAAAACACATTTTCCTAACATTTTGGTGACAGAAAGTTCTGGAATCAGAGAGGAGCCACAAATTTCCTTCCACCCAGCGTTCCCCCAAGTCTCACGATAAAAATGATACTTCACTTGTGTGGGTAGGCCTAGCACACGCAACAGGAAATGCCCCAAAACGCAACATGGACACATCACATTTTTTTAAAGAAAACAGAGGTGTTTTTTTGAAAAAGTGCCTACCTGTAGATTTTGGCCTCTAGCTCAGCCGGCACAAAGGGAAACCTACCAAACCTATGCATTTTTAAAAACTAGAGACCTAGGGGAATCCAAGATGGGATGACTTGTGGGGCTCTGACCAGGTTCTGTTACCCAGAATGCTTTGCAAACCTCAACATTTGGATAAAAAAACAAATTTTCCTTACATTTTGGTGACAGAAAGTTCTGGAATCAGAGAGGAGCCACAAATTTCCTTCCACCCAGCGTTCCCCCAAGTCTCCCAAAAAAAATGATACCTCACTTGTGTGGGTAGGCCTAGCACACGCGACAGGAAATGCCCCAAAACGCAACATGGACACATCACATTTTTTTAAAGAAAACAGAGGTGTTTTTTTGAAAAAGTGCCTACCTGTAGATTTTGGCCTCTAGCTCAGCCGGCACAAAGGGAAACCTACCAAACCTATGCATTTTTAAAAACTAGAGACCTAGGGGAATCCAAGATGGGGTGACTTGTGGGGCTCTGACCAGGTTTTGTTACCCAGAATCCTTTGCAAACCTCAAACTTTGGCTAAAAAAGAAAATTTTCCTCACATTTTGGTGACAGAAAGTTTTGGAATCAGAGAGGAGCCACAAATTTCCTTCCACCCAGCGTTCCCCCAAGTCTCCCGATAAAAATGATACCTCACTTGTGTGGGTAGGCCTAGCTCCCGCGACAGGAAATGCCCCAAAGCACAACGTGGACACCTCCCATTTTTTGACAGAAAACAGAGCTGTTTTTTGCAAAGTGCCTATCTGTAGATTTTGGCCTCTAGCTCAGCCGGCACCTAGGGAAACCTACCAAACCTGTGCATTTCTGAAAACTAGAGACCTAGGGGAATCCAAGATGGGGTGACTTGTGGGGCTCTGACCAGGTTCTGTTACCCAGAATCCTTTGCAAACCTCAAAATTTGGCTAAAAAAACATATTTTCCTCACATTTTGGTGACAGAAAGTTCTGGAATCAGAGAGGAGCCACAAATTTCCTTCCACCCAGCGTTCCCCCAAGTCTCCCGATAAAAATGATACCTCACTTGTGTGGGTAGGCCTAGCGCCCGCGACAGGAAATGCCCCAAAACGCAACGTGCACACACCACATTTTTTGAAAGAAAACAGAGGTGTTTTTTGCAAAGTGCCTACCTATAGCTTTTGGCCTCCAGCTCAGCCGACACCTAGGGAAACCTACCAAACCTGTGCATTTCTGAAAACTAGAGACCTAGGGGAATCCAAGATGGGGTGACTTGTGGGGCTCTGACCAGGTTCTGTTACCCAGAATCCTTTGCAAACCTCAAAATTTGGCTAAAAAAACATATTTTCCTCACATTTTGGTGACAGAAAGTTCTGGAATCAGAGAGGAGCCACAAATGTCCTTCCACCCAGCGTTTCCCCAAGTCTCCCAAAAAAAATGATACCTCACTTGTGTGGGTAGGCCTAGCACACGCGACAGGAAATGCCCCAAAATGCAACATGGACACATCACATTTTTTTAAAGAAAACAGAGGTGTTTTTTGTAAAGTGCCTACCTGTAGATTTTGGCCTCTAGCTCAGCCGGCACAAAGGGAAACCTACCAAACCTATGCATTTTTAAAAACTAGAGACCTAGGGGAATCCAAGATGGGGTGACTTGTGGGGCTCTGACCAGGTTTTTTTACCCAGAATCCTTTGCAAACCTCAAAATTTGGCTAAAAAAGAACATTTTCCTCATATTTTGGTGACAGAAAGTTTTAGAATCAGAGAGGAGCCACAAATTTCCTTCCACCCAGCGTTCCCCCAAGTCTCCCGATAAAAATGATACCTCACTTGTGTGGGTAGGCCTAGCTCCCGCGACAGGAAATGCCCCAAAGCACAACGTGGACACCTCCCATTTTTTGACAGAAAACAGAGCTGTTTTTTGCAAAGTGCCTATCTGTAGATTTTGGCCTCTAGCTCAGCCGGCACCTAGGGAAACCTACAAAACCTGTGCATTTCTGAAAACTAGAGATCCAGGGGAATCCAAGATGGGGTGACTTGTGGGGCTCTGACCAGGTTTTGTTACCCAGAATCCTTTGCAAACCTTAAAAGTTGGCTAAACAACACATTTTCCTCATATTTTGGTGACAGAAAGTTCTGGAATCAGAGAGGAGCCACAAATTTCCTTCCACCCAACGTTCCCCCAAGTCTCCCGATAAAAATGATACCTCACTTGTGTGGGTAGGCCTAGCGCCCGCGACAGGAAATGCCCCAAAACGCAACGTGCACACATCACATTTATTTAAAGAAAACAGAGGTGTTTTTTGCTAAGTGCCTACCTGTAGATTTTAGCCTCTAGCTCAGCCGGCACCTAGAGAAACCTACCAAACCTGTGCATTTCTGAAAACTAGAGACCTAGGGGAATCCAAGACGGGGTGACTTGTGGGGCTCTGACCAGGTTTTGTTACCCAGAATCCATTCCAAACCTCAAAATGTAGCTAACAAAACACATTTTCCTCACATTTTGGTGACAGAAAGTTCTGGAATCAGAGAGGAGCCACAAATTTCCTTCCACCCAGCGTTCCCCCAAGTCTCACGATAAAAATGATACTTCACTTGTGTGGGTAGGCCTTGCACACGCGACAGGAAATGCCCCAAAACGCAACATGGACACATCACATTTTTTTAAAGAAAACAGAGGTGTTTTTTGTAAAGTGCCTACCTGTAGATTTTGGCCTCTAGCTCAGCCGGCACAAAGGGAAACCTACCAAACCTATGCATTTTTAAAAACTAGAGACCTAGGGGAATCCAAGATGGGATGACTTGTGGGGCTCTTACCAGGTTCTGTTACCCAGAATGCTTTGCAAACCTCAACATTTGGATAAAAAAACAAATTTTCCTTACATTTTGGTGACAGAAAGTTCTAGAATCAGAGAGGAGCCACAAATTTCCTTCCACCCAGCGTTCCCCCAAGTCTCCCAAAAAAAATGATACCTCACTTGTGTCGGTAGGCCTAGCACACGCGACAGGAAATGCCCCAAAACGCAACATGGACACATCACATTTTTTTAAAGAAAACAGAGGTGTTTTTTGTAAAGTGCCTACCTGTAGATTTTGGCCTCTAGCTCAGCCGGCACAAAGGGAAACCTACCAAACCTATGCATTTTTAAAAACTAGAGACCTAGGGGAATCCAAGATGGGGTGACTTGTGGGGCTCTGACCAGGTTTTGTTACCCAGAATCCTTTGCAAACCTCAAAATTTGGCTAAAAAAGAACATTTTCCTCACATTTTGGTGACAGAAAGTTTTGGAATCAGAGAGAAGCCACAAATTTCCTTCCACCCAGCGTTCCCCCAAGTCTCCCGATAACAATGATACCTCACTTGTGTGGGTAGGCCTAGCTCCCGCGACAGGAAATGCCCCAAAGCACAACGTGGACACCTCCCATTTTTTGACAGAAAACAGAGCTGTTTTTTGCAAAGTGCCTATCTGTAGATTTTGGCCTCTAGCTGAGCCGGCACCTAGGGAAACCTACCAAACCTATGCATTTTTAAAAACTAGAGACCTAGGGGAATCCAAGATGGGATGACTTGTGGGGCTCTGACCAGGTTCTGTTACCCAGAATGCTTTGCAAACCTCAACATTTGGATAAAAAAACAAATTTTCCTTACATTTTGGTGACAGAAAGTTCTAGAATCAGAGAGGAGCCACAAATTTCCTTCCACCCAGCGTTCCCCCAAGTCTCCCGATAAAAATGATACCTCACTTGTGTGGGTAGGCCTAGCTCCCGCGACAGGAAATGCCCCAAAGCACAACGTGGACACCTCCCATTTTTTGACAGAAAACAGAGCTGTTTTTTGCAAAGTGCCTATCTGTAGATTTTGGCCTCTAGCTGAGCCGGCACCTAGGGAAACCTACCAAACCTATGCATTTTTAAAAACTAGAGACCTAGGGGAATCCAAGATGGGATGACTTGTGGGGCTCTGACCAGGTTCTGTTACCCAGAATGCTTTGCAAACCTCAACATTTGGATAAAAAAACAAATTTTCCTTACATTTTGGTGACAGAAAGTTCTAGAATCAGAGAGGAGCCACAAATTTCCTTCCACCCAGCGTTCCCCCAAGTCTCCCAAAAAAAATGATACCTCACTTGTGTCGGTAGGCCTAGCACACGCGACAGGAAATGCCCCAAAACGCAACATGGACACATCACATTTTTTTAAAGAAAACAGAGGTGTTTTTTGTAAAGTGCCTACCTGTAGATTTTGGCCTCTAGCTCAGCCGGCACAAAGGGAAACCTACCAAACCTATGCATTTTTAAAAACTAGAGACCTAGGGGAATCCAAGATGGGGTGACTTGTGGGGCTCTGACCAGGTTTTGTTACCCAGAATCCTTTGCAAACCTCAAAATTTGGCTAAAAAAGAACATTTTCCTCACATTTTGGTGACAGAAAGTTTTGGAATCAGAGAGAAGCCACAAATTTCCTTCCACCCAGCGTTCCCCCAAGTCTCCCGATAAAAATGATACCTCACTTGTGTGGGTAGGCCTAGCTCCCGCGACAGGAAATGCCCCAAAGCACAACGTGGACACCTCCCATTTTTTGACAGAAAACAGAGCTGTTTTTTGCAAAGTGCCTATCTGTAGATTTTGGCCTCTAGCTGAGCCGGCACCTAGGGAAACCTACAAAACCTGTGCATTTCTGAAAACTAGAGATCCAGGGGAATCCAAGATGGGGTGACTTGTGGGGCTCTGACCAGGTTTTGTTACCCAGAATCCTTTGCAAACCTCAAAAGTTGGCTAAACAACACATTTTCCTCATATTTTGGTGACAGAAAGTTCTGGAATCTGAGAGGAGGCACGAATTTCCTACCACCCAGCATTCCCCCAAGTCTCCCGATAAAAACTATACCTCACTTGTGTGGGTAGGCCTAGCGTCCGTGACAGGAAATGCCCCAAAGCACAACGTGGACACCTCCCATTTTTTGACAGAAAACAGAGCTGTTTTTTGCAAAGTGCCTATCTGTAGATTTTGGCCTCTAGCTCAGCCGGCATCTAGGGAAACCTACCAAACCTGTGCATTTCTGAAAACTAGAGACCTAGGGGAATCCAAGATGGGGTGACTTGTGGGGCCCTGACCAGGGTTTGTTACCCAGAATCCTTTGCAAACCTCAAAATTTGGCTAAAAAAACACATTTTCTTCATATTTTGGTGACAGAAAGTTCTGGAATCAGAGAGGAGCCACAAATTTCCTTCCACCCAACGTTCCCCCAAGTCTCCCGATAAAAATGATACTTCACTTGTGTGGGTAGGCCTAGCGCCTGCAACAGGAAATGCCCCAAAGCACAACGTGGACACATCCCATTTTTTGAAAGAAAACAGAGGTGTTTTTTGCAAAGTGCCTACCTGTAGATTTTGGCCTCTATCTCAGCCGGCACCTAGGGAAACCTACCAAACATATGTTTTTTTTAAAACTACAGACCTAGGGGAATCCAAGATCGGGTGACTTGTGGGGCTCTGACCAGGTTCTGTTACCCAGAATCCTTTGCAAACTTCAAAATTTGGCTAAAAAACATATTTTCCTCACATTTTGGTGACAGAAAGTTCTGGAATCAGAGAGGAGCTACAAATTTCCTTCCACCCAGCATTCCCCCAAGTCTCCCGATAAAAATGATACCTCACTTGTGTGGGTAGGCCTAGCGCCCGCAACAGGAAATGCCCCAAAGCACAACGTGGACACATCCCATTTTTCCAAAGAAAACAGAGGTGTTTTTTGCAAAGTGCCTACCTGTAGATTTTGGTCTCTAGCTCAGCCGGCACCTAGGGAAACCTACCAAACCTGTGCATTTTTGAAAACTAGAGACCTAGGGGAATCCAAGATGGGGTGACTTGTGGGGCTCTGCCCAGGTTCTGTTACCCAGAATCCTTTGCAAACCTCAAAATTTGGCTAAAAAAACATATTTTCCTCACATTTTGGTGACAGAAAGTTCTGGAATCAGAGAGGAGCCACAAATTTCCTTCCACCCAGCGTTCCCCCAAGTCTCCCGATAAAAATGATACCTCACTTGTGTGTGTAGGCCTAGCGCCCGCGACAGGAAATGCCCCAAAACGCAACGTGCACACATCAAATTTTTTGAAAGAAAACAGAGGTGTTTTTTGCAAAGTGCCTACCTATAGCTTTTGGCCTCCAGCTCAGCCGGCACCTAGGGAAACCTACCAAACCTGTGCATTTCTGAAAACTAGAGACCTAGGGGAATCCAAGATGGGGTGACTTGTGGGGCTCTGACCAGGTTCTGTTACCCAGAATCCTTTGCAAACCTCAAAATTTGGCTAAAAAAACATATTTTCCTCACATTTTGGTGACAGAAAGTTCTGGAATCAGAGAGGAGCCACTAATTTCCTTCCACCCAGCGTTTCCCCAAGTCTCCCAAAAAAAATGATACCTCACTTGTGTGGGTAGGCCTAGCATACGCGACAGGAAATGCCCCAAAATGCAACATGGACACATCACATTTTTTTAAAGAAAACAGAGGTGTTTTTTGTAAAGTGCCTACCTGTAGATTTTGGCCTCTAGCTCAGCCGGCACAAAGGGAAACCTACCAAACCTATGCATTTTTAAAAACTAGAGACCTAGGGGAATCCAAGATGGGGTGACTTGTGGGGCTCTGACCAGGTTTTTTTACCCAGAATCCTTTGCAAACCTCAAAATTTGGCTAAAAAAGAACATTTTCCTCACATTTTGGTGACAGAAAGTTCTGGAATCAGAGAGGAGCCACAAATTTCCTTCCACCCAACGTTCCCCCAAGTCTCCCGATAAAAATGATACCTCACTTGTGTGGGTAGGCCTAGCGCCCGCGACAGGAAATGCCCCAAAACTCAACATGCACACATCACATTTATTTAAAGAAAACAGAGGTGTTTTTTGCTAAGTGCCTACCTGTAGATTTTGGCCTCTAGCTCAGCCGGCACCTAGAGAAACCAACCAAACCTGTGCATTTCTGAAAACTAGAGACCTAGGGGAATCCAAGATGGGATGACTTGTGGGGCTCTGACCAGGTTCTGTTACCCAGAATCCTTTGCAAACCTCACAATTTGGCTAAAAAAACATATTTTCCTCACATTTTGGTGACAGAAAGTTCTGGAATCAGAGAGGAGCCACGAATTTCCTTCCACCCAGCGTTCCCCCAAGTCTCCCGATAAAAATGATACCTCACTTGTGTGGGTAGGCCTAGCGCCGACGACAGGAAATGCCCCAAAACGCAACGTGCACACATCACATTTTTTGAAAGAAAACAGAGGTGTTTTTGGCAAAGTTCCTACCTATAACTTTTGGCCTCCAGCTCAGCCGGCACCTAGGGAAACCTACCAAACCTGTGCATTTCTGAAAACTAGAGACCTAGGGGAATCCAAGATGGGGTGACTTGTGGGGCTCTGACCAGGTTCTGTTACCCAGAATCCTTTGCAAACCTCAAAATTTGGCTAAAAAAACATATTTTCCTCACATTTTGGTGACAGAAAGTTCTGGAATCAGAGAGGAGCCACAAATTTCCTTCCACCCAGCGTTTCCCCAAGTCTCCCAAAAAAAATGATACCTCACTTGTGTGGGTAGGCCTAGCACACGCGACAGGAAATGCCCCAAAATGCAACATGGACACATCACATTTTTTTAAAGAAAACAGAGGTGTTTTTTGTAAAGTGCCTGCCTGTAGATTTTGGCCTCTAGCTCAGCCGGCACAAAGGGAAACCTACCAAACCTATGCATTTTTAAAAACTAGAGACCTAGGGGAATCCAAGATGGGGTGACTTGTGGGGCTCTGACCAGGTTTTTTTACCCAGAATCCTTTGCAAACCTCAAAATTTGGCTAAAAAAGAACATTTTCCTCACATTTTGGTGACAGAAAGTTTTGGAATCAGAGAGGAGCCACAAATTTCCTTCCACCCAGCGTTCCCCCAAGTCTCCCGATAAAAATTATACCTCACTTGTGTGGGTAGGCCTAGCTCCCGCGACAGGAAATGCCCCAAAGCACAACGTGGACACCTCCCATTTTTTGACAGAAAACAGAGCTGTTTTTTGCAAAGTGCCTATCTGTAGATTTTGGCCTATAGCTCAGCCGGCACCTAGGGAAACCTACAAAACCTGTGCATTTCTGAAAACTAGAGATCCAGGGGAATCCAAGATGGGGTGACTTGTGGGGCTCTGACCAGGTTTTGTTACCCAGAATCCTTTGCAAACCTCAAAAGTTGGCTAAACAACACATTTTCCTCATATTTTGGTGACAGAAAGTTCTGGAATCAGAGAGGAGCCACAAATTTCCTTCCACCCAACGTTCCCCCAAGTCTCCCGATAAAAATGATACCTCACTTGTGTGGGTAGGCCTAGCGCCCGCGACAGGAAATGCCCCAAAACGCAACGTGCACACATCACATTTATTTAAAGAAAACAGAGGTGTTTTTTGCTAAGTGCCTACCTGTAGATTTTGGCCTCTAGCTCAGCCGGCACCTAGAGAAACCTACCAAACCTGTGCATTTCTGAAAACTAGAGACCTAGGGGAATCCAAGACGGGGTGACTTGTGGGGCTCTGACCAGGTTTTGTTACCCAGAATCCATTCCAAACCTCAAAATGTAGCTAACAAAACACATTTTCCTAACATTTTGGTGACAGAAAGTTCTGGAATCAGAGAGGAGCCACAAATTTCCTTCCACCCAGCGTTCCCCCAAGTCTCACGATAAAAATGATACTTCACTTGTGTGGGTAGGCCTAGCACACGCAACAGGAAATGCCCCAAAACGCAACATGGACACATCACATTTTTTTAAAGAAAACAGAGGTGTTTTTTGTAAAGTGCCTACCTGTAGATTTTGGCCTCTAGCTCAGCCGGCACAAAGGGAAACCTACCAAACCTATGCATTTTTAAAAACTAGAGACCTAGGGGAATCCAAGATGGGATGACTTGTGGGGCTCTGGCCAGGTTCTGTTACCCAGAATGCTTTGCAAACCTCAACATTTGGATAAAAAAACAAATTTTCCTTACATTTTGGTGACAGAAAGTTCTGGAATCAGAGAGGAGCCACAAATTTCCTTCCACCCAGCGTTCCCCCAAGTCTCCCAAAAAAAATGATACCTCACTTGTGTGGGTAGGCCTAGCACACGCGACAGGAAATGCCCCAAAACGCAACATGGACACATCACATTTTTTTAAAGAAAACAGAGGTGTTTTTTTGTAAAGTGCCTACCTGTAGATTTTGGCCTCTAGCTCAGCCGGCACAAAGGGAAACCTACCAAACCTATGCATTTTTAAAAACTAGAGACCTAGGGGAATCCAAGATGGGGTGACTTGTGGGGCTCTGACCAGGTTTTGTTACCCAGAATCCTTTGCAAACCTCAAAATTTGGCTAAAAAAGAAAATTTTCCTCACATTTTGGTGACAGAAAGTTTTGGAATCAGAGAGGAGCCACAAATTTCCTTCCACCCAGCGTTCCCCCAAGTCTCCCGATAAAAATGATACCTCACTTGTGTGGGTAGGCCTAGCTCCCGCGACAGGAAATGCCCCAAAGCACAACGTGGACACCTCCCATTTTATGACAGAAAACAGAGCTGTTTTTTGCAAAGTGCCTATCTGTAGATTTTGGCCTCTAGCTCAGCCGGCACCTAGGGAAACCTACCAAACCTGTGCATTTCTGAAAACTAGAGACCTAGGGGAATCCAAGATGGGGTGACTTGTGGGGCTCTGACCAGGTTCTGTTACCCAGAATCCTTTGCAAACCTCAAAATTTGGCTAAAAAAACATATTTTCCTCACATTTTGGTGACAGAAAGTTGTGGAATCAGAGAGGAGCCACAAATTTCCTTCCACCCAGCGTTCCCCCAAGTCTCCCGATAAAAATGATACCTCACTTGTGTGGGTAGGTCTAGCGCCCGCGACAGGAAATGCCCCAAAACGCAACGTGCACACATCACAATTTTTGAAAGAAAACAGAGGTGTTTTTTGCAAAGTGCCTACCTATAGCTTTTGGCCTCCAGCTCAGCCGGCACCTAGGGAAACCTACCAAACCTGTGCATTTCTGAAAACTAGAGACCTAGGGGAATCCAAGATGGGGTGACTTGTGGGGCTCTGACCAGGTTCTGTTACCCAGAATCCTTTGCAAACCTCAACATTTGGCTAAAAAAACATATTTTCCTCACATTTTGGTGACAGAAAGTTCTGGAATCAGAGAGGAGCCACAAATTTCCTTCCAACCAGCGTTTCCCCAAGTCTCCCAAAAAAAATGATACCTCACTTGTGTGGGTAGGCCTAGCACACGCGACAGGAAATGCCCCAAAATGCAACATGGACACATCACATTTTTTTAAAGAAAACAGAGGTGTTTTTTGTAAAGTGCCTACCTGTAGGTTTTGGCCTCTAGCTCAGCCGGCACCTAGAGAAACCTACCAAACCTGTGCATTTCTGAAAACTAGAGACCTAGGGGAATCCAAGACGGGGTGACTTGTGGGGCTCTGACCAGGTTTTGTTACCCAGAATCCATTCCAAACCTCAAAATGTAGCTAACAAAACACATTTTCCTCACATTTTGGTGACAGAAAGTTCTGGAATCAGAGAGGAGCCACAAATTTCCTTCCACCCAGCGTTCCCCCAAGTCTCACGATAAAAATGATACTTCACTTGTGTGGGTAGGCCTAGCACACGCGACAGGAAATGCCCCAAAACGCAACATGGACACATCACATTTTTTTAAAGAAAACAGAGGTGTTTTTTGTAAAGTGCCTACCTGTAGATTTTGGCCTCTAGCTCAGCCGGCACAAAGGGAAACCTACCAAACCTATGCATTTTTAAAAACTAGAGACCTAGGGGAATCCAAGATGGGATGACTTGTGGGGCTCTGACCAGGTTCTGTTACCCAGAATGCTTTGCAAACCTCAACATTTGGATAAAAAAACAAATTTTCCTTACATTTTGGTGACAGAAAGTTCTGGAATCAGAGAGGAGCCACAAATTTCCTTCCACCCAGCGTTCCCCCAAGTCTCCCAAAAAAAATGATACCTCACTTGTGTGGGTAGGCCTAGCACACGCGACAGGAAATGCCCCAAAACGCAACATGGACACATCACATTTTTTTAAAGAAAACAGAGGTGTTTTTTTGAAAAAGTGCCTACCTGTAGATTTTGGCCTCTAGCTCAGCCGGCACAAAGGGAAACCTACCAAACCTATGCATTTTTAAAAACTAGAGACCTAGGGGAATCCAAGATGGGGTGACTTGTGGGGCTCTGACCAGGTTTTGTTACCCAGAATCCTTTGCAAACCTCAAACTTTGGCTAAAAAAGAAAATTTTCCTCACATTTTGGTGACAGAAAGTTTTGGAATCAGAGAGGAGCCACAAATTTCCTTCCACCCAGCGTTCCCCCAAGTCTCCCGATAAAAATGATACCTCACTTGTGTGGGTAGGCCTAGCTCCCGCGACAGGAAATGCCCCAAAGCACAACGTGGACACCTCCCATTTTATGACAGAAAACAGAGCTGTTTTTTGCAAAGTGCCTATCTGTAGATTTTGGCCTCTAGCTCAGCCGGCACCTAGGGAAACCTACCAAACCTGTGCATTTCTGAAAACTAGAGACCTAGGGGAATCCAAGATGGGGTGACTTGTGGGGCTCTGACCAGGTTCTGTTACCCAGAATCCTTTGCAAACCTCAAAATTTGGCTAAAAAAACATATTTTCCTCACATTTTGGTGACAGAAAGTTCTGGAATCAGAGAGGAGCCACAAATTTCCTTCCACCCAGCGTTCCCCCAAGTCTCCCGATAAAAATGATACCTCACTTGTGTGGGTAGGTCTAGCGCCCGCGACAGGAAATGCCCCAAAACGCAACGTGCACACATCACAATTTTTGAAAGAAAACAGAGGTGTTTTTTGCAAAGTGCCTACCTATAGCTTTTGGCCTCCAGCTCAGCCGGCACCTAGGGAAACCTACCAAACCTGTGCATTTCTGAAAACTAGAGACCTAGGGGAATCCAAGATGGGATGACTTGTGGGGCTCTGCCCAGGTTCTGTTACCCAGAATCCTTTGCAAACCTCAAAATTTGGCTAAAAAAACATATTTTCCTCACATTTTGGTGACAGAAAGTTCTGGAATCAGAGAGGAGCCACAAATTTCCTTCCACCCAGCGTTCCCCCAAGTCTCCCGATAAAAATGATACCTCACTTGTGTGTGTAGGCCTAGCGCCCGCGACAGGAAATGCCCCAAAACGCAACGTGCACACATCAAATTTTTTGAAAGAAAACAGAGGTGTTTTTTGCAAAGTGCCTACCTATAGCTTTTGGCCTCCAGCTCAGCCGGCACCTAGGGAAACCTACCAAACCTGTGCATTTCTGAAAACTAGAGACCTAGGGGAATCCAAGATGGGGTGACTTGTGGGGCTCTGACCAGGTTCTGTTACCCAGAATCCTTTGCAAACCTCAAAATTTGGCTAAAAAAACATATTTTCCTCACATTTTGGTGACAGAAAGTTCTGGAATCAGAGAGGAGCCACTAATTTCCTTCCACCCAGCGTTTCCCCAAGTCTCCCAAAAAAAATGATACCTCACTTGTGTGGGTAGGCCTAGCATACGCGACAGGAAATGCCCCAAAATGCAACATGGACACATCACATTTTTTTAAAGAAAACAGAGGTGTTTTTTGTAAAGTGCCTACCTGTAGATTTTGGCCTCCAGCTCAGCCGGCACAAAGGGAAACCTACCAAACCTATGCATTTTTTAAAACTAGAGACCTAGGGGAATCCAAGATGGGGTGACTTGTGGGGCTCTGACCAGGTTTTTTTACCCAGAATCCTTTGCAAACCTCAAAATTTGGCTAAAAAAGAACATTTTCCTCACATTTTGGTGACAGAAAGTTCTGGAATCAGAGAGGAGCCACAAATTTCCTTCCACCCAACGTTCCCCCAAGTCTCCCGATAAAAATGATACCTCACTTGTGTGGGTAGGCCTAGCGCCCGCGACAGGAAATGCCCCAAAACTCAACATGCACACATCACATTTATTTAAAGAAAACAGAGGTGTTTTTTGCTAAGTGCCTACCTGTAGATTTTGGCCTCTAGCTCAGCCGGCACCTAGAGAAACCTACCAAACCTGTGCATTTCTGAAAACTAGAGACCTAGGGGAATCCAAGATGGGATGACTTGTGGGGCTCTGACCAGGTTCTGTTACCCAGAATCCTTTGCAAACCTCACAATTTGGCTAAAAAAACATATTTTCCTCACATTTTGGTGACAGAAAGTTCTGGAATCAGAGAGGAGCCACGAATTTCCTTCCACCCAGCGTTCCCCCAAGTCTCCCGATAAAAATGATACCTCACTTGTGTGGGTAGGCCTAGCGCCGACGACAGGAAATGCCCCAAAACGCAACGTGCACACATCACATTTTTTGAAAGAAAACAGAGGTGTTTTTGGCAAAGTTCCTACCTATAACTTTTGGCCTCCAGCTCAGCCGGCACCTAGGGAAACCTACCAAACCTGTGCATTTCTGAAAACTAGAGACCTAGGGGAATCCAAGATGGGGTGACTTGTGGGGCTCTGACCAGGTTCTGTTACCCAGAATCCTTTGCAAACCTCAAAATTTGGCTAAAAAAACATATTTTCCTCACATTTTGGTGACAGAAAGTTCTGGAATCAGAGAGGAGCCACAAATTTCCTTCCACCCAGCGTTTCCCCAAGTCTCCCAAAAAAAATGATACCTCACTTGTGTGGGTAGGCCTAGCACACGCGACAGGAAATGCCCCAAAATGCAACATGGACACATCACATTTTTTTAAAGAAAACAGAGGTGTTTTTTGTAAAGTGCCTGCCTGTAGATTTTGGCCTCTAGCTCAGCCGGCACAAAGGGAAACCTACCAAACCTATGCATTTTTAAAAACTAGAGACCTAGGGGAATCCACGATGGGGTGACTTGTGGGGCTCTGACCAGGTTTTTTTACCCAGAATCCTTTGCAAACCTCAAAATTTGGCTAAAAAAGAACATTTTCCTCACATTTTGGTGACAGAAAGTTTTGGAATCAGAGAGGAGCCACAAATTTCCTTCCACCCAGCGTTCCCCCAAGTCTCCCGATAAAAATGATACCTCACTTGTGTGGGTAGGCCTAGCTCCCGCGACAGGAAATGCCCCAAAGCACAACGTGGACACCTCCCATTTTTTGACAGAAAACAGAGCTGTTTTTTGCAAAGTGCCTATCTGTAGATTTTGGCCTATAGCTCAGCCGGCACCTAGGGAAACCTACAAAACCTGTGCATTTCTGAAAACTAGAGATCCAGGGGAATCCAAGATGGGGTGACTTGTGGGGCTCTGACCAGGTTTTGTTACCCAGAATCCTTTGCAAACCTCAAAAGTTGGCTAAACAACACATTTTCCTCATATTTTGGTGACAGAAAGTTCTGGAATCAGAGAGGAGCCACAAATTTCCTTCCACCCAACGTTCCCCCAAGTCTCCCGATAAAAATGATACCTCACTTGTGTGGGTAGGCCTAGCGCCCGCGACAGGAAATGCCCCAAAACGCAACGTGCACACATCACATTTATTTAAAGAAAACAGAGGTGTTTTTTGCTAAGTGCCTACCTGTAGATTTTGGCCTCTAGCTCAGCCGGCACCTAGAGAAACCTACCAAACCTGTGCATTTCTGAAAACTAGAGACCTAGGGGAATCCAAGACGGGGTGACTTGTGGGGCTCTGACCAGGTTTTGTTACCCAGAATCCATTCCAAACCTCAAAATGTAGCTAACAAAACACATTTTCCTAACATTTTGGTGACAGAAAGTTCTGGAATCAGAGAGGAGCCACAAATTTCCTTCCACCCAGCGTTCCCCCAAGTCTCACGATAAAAATGATACTTCACTTGTGTGGGTAGGCCTAGCACACGCAACAGGAAATGCCCCAAAACGCAACATGGACACATCACATTTTTTTAAAGAAAACAGAGGTGTTTTTTGTAAAGTGCCTACCTGTAGATTTTGGCCTCTAGCTCAGCCGGCACAAAGGGAAACCTACCAAACCTATGCATTTTTAAAAACTAGAGACCTAGGGGAATCCAAGATGGGATGACTTGTGGGGCTCTGGCCAGGTTCTGTTACCCAGAATGCTTTGCAAACCTCAACATTTGGATAAAAAAACAAATTTTCCTTACATTTTGGTGACAGAAAGTTCTGGAATCAGAGAGGAGCCACAAATTTCCTTCCACCCAGCGTTCCCCCAAGTCTCCCAAAAAAAATGATACCTCACTTGTGTGGGTAGGCCTAGCACACGCAACAGGAAATGCCCCAAAACGCAACATGGACACATCACATTTTTTTAAAGAAAACAGAGGTGTTTTTTGTAAAGTGCCTACCTGTAGATTTTGGCCTCTAGCTCAGCCGGCACAAAGGGAAACCTACCAAACCTATGCATTTTTAAAAACTAGAGACCTAGGGGAATCCAAGATGGGGTGACTTGTGGGGCTCTGACCAGGTTTTGTTACCCAGAATCCTTTGCAAACCTCAAAATTTGGCTAAAAAAGAAAATTTTCCTCACATTTTGGTGACAGAAAGTTTTGGAATCAGAGAGGAGCCACAAATTTCCTTCCACCCAGCGTTCCCCCAAGTCTCCCGATAAAAATGATACCTCACTTGTGTGGGTAGGCCTAGCTCCCGCGACAGGAAATGCCCCAAAGCACAACGTGGACACCTCCCATTTTATGACAGAAAACAGAGCTGTTTTTTGCAGTGCCTATCTGTAGATTTTGGCCTCTAGCTCAGCCGGCACCTAGGGAAACCTACCAAACCTGTGCATTTCTGAAAACTAGAGACCTAGGGGAATCCAAGATGGGGTGACTTGTGGGGCTCTGACCAGGTTCTGTTACCCAGAATCCTTTGCAAACCTCAAAATGTGGCTAAAAAAACATATTTTCCTCACATTTTGGTGACAGAAAGTTGTGGAATCAGAGAGGAGCCACAAATTTCCTTCCACCCAGCGTTCCCCCAAGTCTCCCGATAAAAATGATACCTCACTTGTGTGGGTAGGTCTAGCGCCCGCGACAGGAAATGCCCCAAAACGCAACGTGCACACATCACAATTTTTGAAAGAAAACAGAGGTGTTTTTTGCAAAGTGCCTACCTATAGCTTTTGGCCTCCAGCTCAGCCGGCACCTAGGGAAACCTACCAAACCTGTGCATTTCTGAAAACTAGAGACCTAGGGGAATCCAAGATGGGGTGACTTGTGGGGCTCTGACCAGGTTCTGTTACCCAGAATCCTTTGCAAACCTCAACATTTGGCTAAAAAAACATATTTTCCTCACATTTTGGTGACAGAAAGTTCTGGAATCAGAGAGGAGCCACAAATTTCCTTCCAACCAGCGTTTCCCCAAGTCTCCCAAAAAAAATGATACCTCACTTGTGTGGGTAGGCCTAGCACACGCGACAGGAAATGCCCCAAAATGCAACATGGACACATCACATTTTTTTAAAGAAAACAGAGGTGTTTTTTGTAAAGTGCCTACCTGTAGGTTTTGGCCTCTAGCTCAGCCGGCACCTAGAGAAACCTACCAAACCTGTGCATTTCTGAAAACTAGAGACCTAGGGGAATCCAAGACGGGGTGACTTGTGGGGCTCTGACCAGGTTTTGTTACCCAGAATCCATTCCAAACCTCAAAATGTAGCTAACAAAACACATTTTCCTCACATTTTGGTGACAGAAAGTTCTGGAATCAGAGAGGAGCCACAAATTTCCTTCCACCCAGCGTTCCCCCAAGTCTCACGATAAAAATGATACTTCACTTGTGTGGGTAGGCCTAGCACACGCGACAGGAAATGCCCCAAAACGCAACATGGACACATCACATTTTTTTAAAGAAAACAGAGGTGTTTTTTGTAAAGTGCCTACCTGTAGATTTTGGCCTCTAGCTCAGCCGGCACAAAGGGAAACCTACCAAACCTATGCATTTTTAAAAACTAGAGACCTAGGGGAATCCAAGATGGGATGACTTGTGGGGCTCTGACCAGGTTCTGTTACCCAGAATGCTTTGCAAACCTCAACATTTGGATAAAAAAACAAATTTTCCTTACATTTTGGTGACAGAAAGTTCTGGAATCAGAGAGGAGCCACAAATTTCCTTCCACCCAGCGTTCCCCCAAGTCTCCCAAAAAAAATGATACCTCACTTGTGTGGGTAGGCCTAGCACACGCGACAGGAAATGCCCCAAAACGCAACATGGACACATCACATTTTTTTAAAGAAAACAGAGGTGTTTTTTTGAAAAAGTGCCTACCTGTAGATTTTGGCCTCTAGCTCAGCCGGCACAAAGGGAAACCTACCAAACCTATGCATTTTTAAAAACTAGAGACCTAGGGGAATCCAAGATGGGGTGACTTGTGGGGCTCTGACCAGGTTTTGTTACCCAGAATCCTTTGCAAACCTCAAACTTTGGCTAAAAAAGAAAATTTTCCTCACATTTTGGTGACAGAAAGTTTTGGAATCAGAGAGGAGCCACAAATTTCCTTCCACCCAGCGTTCCCCCAAGTCTCCCGATAAAAATGATACCTCACTTGTGTGGGTAGGCCTAGCTCCCGCGACAGGAAATGCCCCAAAGCACAACGTGGACACCTCCCATTTTATGACAGAAAACAGAGCTGTTTTTTGCAAAGTGCCTATCTGTAGATTTTGGCCTCTAGCTCAGCCGGCACCTAGGGAAACCTACCAAACCTGTGCATTTCTGAAAACTAGAGACCTAGGGGAATCCAAGATGGGGTGACTTGTGGGGCTCTGACCAGGTTCTGTTACCCAGAATCCTTTGCAAACCTCAAAATTTGGCTAAAAAAACATATTTTCCTCACATTTTGGTGACAGAAAGTTCTGGAATCAGAGAGGAGCCACAAATTTCCTTCCACCCAGCGTTCCCCCAAGTCTCCCGATAAAAATGATACCTCACTTGTGTGGGTAGGTCTAGCGCCCGCGACAGGAAATGCCCCAAAACGCAACGTGCACACATCACAATTTTTGAAAGAAAACAGAGGTGTTTTTTGCAAAGTGCCTACCTATAGCTTTTGGCCTCCAGCTCAGCCGGCACCTAGGGAAACCTACCAAACCTGTGCATTTCTGAAAACTAGAGACCTAGGGGAATCCAAGATGGGGTGACTTGTGGGGCTCTGACCAGGTTCTGTTACCCAGAATCCTTTGCAAACCTCAACATTTGGCTAAAAAAACATATTTTCCTCACATTTTGGTGACAGAAAGTTCTGGAATCAGAGAGGAGCCACAAATTTCCTTCCAACCAGCGTTTCCCCAAGTCTCCCAAAAAAAATGATACCTCACTTGTGTGGGTAGGCCTAGCACACGCGACAGGAAATGCCCCAAAATGCAACATGGACACATCACATTTTTTTAAAGAAAACAGAGGTGTTTTTTGTAAAGTGCCTACCTGTAGGTTTTGGCCTCTAGCTCAGCCGGCACCTAGAGAAACCTACCAAACCTGTGCATTTCTGAAAACTAGAGACCTAGGGGAATCCAAGACGGGGTGACTTGTGGGGCTCTGACCAGGTTTTGTTACCCAGAATCCATTCCAAACCTCAAAATGTAGCTAACAAAACACATTTTCCTCACATTTTGGTGACAGAAAGTTCTGGAATCAGAGAGGAGCCACAAATTTCCTTCCACCCAGCGTTCCCCCAAGTCTCACGATAAAAATGATACTTCACTTGTGTGGGTAGGCCTAGCACACGCGACAGGAAATGCCCCAAAACGCAACATGGACACATCACATTTTTTTAAAGAAAACAGAGGTGTTTTTTGTAAAGTGCCTACCTGTAGATTTTGGCCTCTAGCTCAGCCGGCACAAAGGGAAACCTACCAAACCTATGCATTTTTAAAAACTAGAGACCTAGGGGAATCCAAGATGGGATGACTTGTGGGGCTCTGACCAGGTTCTGTTACCCAGAATGCTTTGCAAACCTCAACATTTGGATAAAAAAACAAATTTTCCTTACATTTTGGTGACAGAAAGTTCTGGAATCAGAGAGGAGCCACAAATTTCCTTCCACCCAGCGTTCCCCCAAGTCTCCCAAAAAAAATGATACCTCACTTGTGTGGGTAGGCCTAGCACACGCGACAGGAAATGCCCCAAAACGCAACATGGACACATCACATTTTTTTAAAGAAAACAGAGGTGTTTTTTTGAAAAAGTGCCTACCTGTAGATTTTGGCCTCTAGCTCAGCCGGCACAAAGGGAAACCTACCAAACCTATGCATTTTTAAAAACTAGAGACCTAGGGGAATCCAAGATGGGGTGACTTGTGGGGCTCTGACCAGGTTTTGTTACCCAGAATCCTTTGCAAACCTCAAACTTTGGCTAAAAAAGAAAATTTTCCTCACATTTTGGTGACAGAAAGTTTTGGAATCAGAGAGGAGCCACAAATTTCCTTCCACCCAGCGTTCCCCCAAGTCTCCCGATAAAAATGATACCTCACTTGTGTGGGTAGGCCTAGCTCCCGCGACAGGAAATGCCCCAAAGCACAACGTGGACACCTCCCATTTTTTGACAGAAAACAGAGCTGTTTTTTGCAAAGTGCCTATCTGTAGATTTTGGCCTCTAGCTCAGCCGGCACCTAGGGAAACCTACCAAACCTGTGCATTTCTGAAAACTAGAGACCTAGGGGAATCCAAGATGGGGTGACTTGTGGGGCTCTGACCAGGTTCTGTTACCCAGAATCCTTTGCAAACCTCAAAATTTGGCTAAAAAAACATATTTTCCTCACATTTTGGTGACAGAAAGTTCTGGAATCAGAGAGGAGCCACAAATTTCCTTCCACCCAGCGTTCCCCCAAGTCTCCCGATAAAAATGATACCTCACTTGTGTGGGTAGGCCTAGCGCCCGCGACAGGAAATGCCCCAAAACGCAACGTGCACACACCACATTTTTTGAAAGAAAACAGAGGTGTTTTTTGCAAAGTGCCTACCTATAGCTTTTGGCCTCCAGCTCAGCCGACACCTAGGGAAACCTACCAAACCTGTGCATTTCTGAAAACTAGAGACCTAGGGGAATCCAAGATGGGGTGACTTGTGGGGCTCTGACCAGGTTCTGTTACCCAGAATCCTTTGCAAACCTCAAAATTTGGCTAAAAAAACATATTTTCCTCACATTTTGGTGACAGAAAGTTCTGGAATCAGAGAGGAGCCACAAATGTCCTTCCACCCAGCGTTTCCCCAAGTCTCCCAAAAAAAATGATACCTCACTTGTGTGGGTAGGCCTAGCACACGCGACAGGAAATGCCCCAAAATGCAACATGGACACATCACATTTTTTTAAAGAAAACAGAGGTGTTTTTTGTAAAGTGCCTACCTGTAGATTTTGGCCTCTAGCTCAGCCGGCACAAAGGGAAACCTACCAAACCTATGCATTTTTAAAAACTAGAGACCTAGGGGAATCCAAGATGGGGTGACTTGTGGGGCTCTGACCAGGTTTTTTTACCCAGAATCCTTTGCAAACCTCAAAATTTGGCTAAAAAAGAACATTTTCCTCATATTTTGGTGACAGAAAGTTTTAGAATCAGAGAGGAGCCACAAATTTCCTTCCACCCAGCGTTCCCCCAAGTCTCCCGATAAAAATGATACCTCACTTGTGTGGGTAGGCCTAGCTCCCGCGACAGGAAATGCCCCAAAGCACAACGTGGACACCTCCCATTTTTTGACAGAAAACAGAGCTGTTTTTTGCAAAGTGCCTATCTGTAGATTTTGGCCTCTAGCTCAGCCGGCACCTAGGGAAACCTACAAAACCTGTGCATTTCTGAAAACTAGAGATCCAGGGGAATCCAAGATGGGGTGACTTGTGGGGCTCTGACCAGGTTTTGTTACCCAGAATCCTTTGCAAACCTCAAAAGTTGGCTAAACAACACATTTTCCTCATATTTTGGTGACAGAAAGTTCTGGAATCAGAGAGGAGCCACAAATTTCCTTCCACCCAACGTTCCCCCAAGTCTCCCGATAAAAATGATACCTCACTTGTGTGGGTAGGCCTAGCGCCCGCGACAGGAAATGCCCCAAAACGCAACGTGCACACATCACATTTATTTAAAGAAAACAGAGGTGTTTTTTGCTAAGTGCCTACCTGTAGATTTTAGCCTCTAGCTCAGCCGGCACCTAGAGAAACCTACCAAACCTGTGCATTTCTGAAAACTAGAGACCTAGGGGAATCCAAGACGGGGTGACTTGTGGGGCTCTGACCAGGTTTTGTTACCCAGAATCCATTCCAAACCTCAAAATGTAGCTAACAAAACACATTTTCCTCACATTTTGGTGACAGAAAGTTCTGGAATCAGAGAGGAGCCACAAATTTCCTTCCACCCAGCGTTCCCCCAAGTCTCACGATAAAAATGATACTTCACTTGTGTGGGTAGGCCTTGCACACGCGACAGGAAATGCCCCAAAACGCAACATGGACACATCACATTTTTTTAAAGAAAACAGAGGTGTTTTTTGTAAAGTGCCTACCTGTAGATTTTGGCCTCTAGCTCAGCCGGCACAAAGGGAAACCTACCAAACCTATGCATTTTTAAAAACTAGAGACCTAGGGGAATCCAAGATGGGATGACTTGTGGGGCTCTGACCAGGTTCTGTTACCCAGAATGCTTTGCAAACCTCAACATTTGGATAAAAAAACAAATTTTCCTTACATTTTGGTGACAGAAAGTTCTAGAATCAGAGAGGAGCCACAAATTTCCTTCCACCCAGCGTTCCCCCAAGTCTCCCAAAAAAAATGATACCTCACTTGTGTCGGTAGGCCTAGCACACGCGACAGGAAATGCCCCAAAACGCAACATGGACACATCACATTTTTTTAAAGAAAACAGAGGTGTTTTTTGTAAAGTGCCTACCTGTAGATTTTGGCCTCTAGCTCAGCCGGCACAAAGGGAAACCTACCAAACCTATGCATTTTTAAAAACTAGAGACCTAGGGGAATCCAAGATGGGGTGACTTGTGGGGCTCTGACCAGGTTTTGTTACCCAGAATCCTTTGCAAACCTCAAAATTTGGCTAAAAAAGAACATTTTCCTCACATTTTGGTGACAGAAAGTTTTGGAATCAGAGAGAAGCCACAAATTTCCTTCCACCCAGCGTTCCCCCAAGTCTCCCGATAAAAATGATACCTCACTTGTGTGGGTAGGCCTAGCTCCCGCGACAGGAAATGCCCCAAAGCACAACGTGGACACCTCCCATTTTTTGACAGAAAACAGAGCTGTTTTTTGCAAAGTGCCTATCTGTAGATTTTGGCCTCTAGCTGAGCCGGCACCTAGGGAAACCTACCAAACCTATGCATTTTTAAAAACTAGAGACCTAGGGGAATCCAAGATGGGATGACTTGTGGGGCTCTGACCAGGTTCTGTTACCCAGAATGCTTTGCAAACCTCAACATTTGGATAAAAAAACAAATTTTCCTTAAATTTTGGTGACAGAAAGTTCTAGAATCAGAGAGGAGCCACAAATTTCCTTCCACCCAGCGTTCCCCCAAGTCTCCCGATAAAAATGATACCTCACTTGTGTGGGTAGGCCTAGCTCCCGCGACAGGAAATGCCCCAAAGCACAACGTGGACACCTCCCATTTTTTGACAGAAAACAGAGCTGTTTTTTGCAAAGTGCCTATCTGTAGATTTTGGCCTCTAGCTGAGCCGGCACCTAGGGAAACCTACCAAACCTATGCATTTTTAAAAACTAGAGACCTAGGGGAATCCAAGATGGGATGACTTGTGGGGCTCTGACCAGGTTCTGTTACCCAGAATGCTTTGCAAACCTCAACATTTGGATAAAAAAACAAATTTTCCTTACATTTTGGTGACAGGAAGTTCTAGAATCAGAGAGGAGCCACAAATTTCCTTCCACCCAGCGTTCCCCCAAGTCTCCCAAAAAAAATGATACCTCACTTGTGTCGGTAGGCCTAGCACACGCGACAGGAAATGCCCCAAAACGCAACATGGACACATCACATTTTTTTAAAGAAAACAGAGGTGTTTTTTGTAAAGTGCCTACCTGTAGATTTTGGCCTCTAGCTCAGCCGGCACAAAGGGAAACCTACCAAACCTATGCATTTTTAAAAACTAGAGACCTAGGGGAATCCAAGATGGGGTGACTTGTGGGGCTCTGACCAGGTTTTGTTACCCAGAATCCTTTGCAAACCTCAAAATTTGGCTAAAAAAGAACATTTTCCTCACATTTTGGTGACAGAAAGTTTTGGAATCAGAGAGAAGCCACAAATTTCCTTCCACCCAGCGTTCCCCCAAGTCTCCCGATAAAAATGATACCTCACTTGTGTGGGTAGGCCTAGCTCCCGCGACAGGAAATGCCCCAAAGCACAACGTGGACACCTCCCATTTTTTGACAGAAAACAGAGCTGTTTTTTGCAAAGTGCCTATCTGTAGATTTTGGCCTCTAGCTGAGCCGGCACCTAGGGAAACCTACAAAACCTGTGCATTTCTGAAAACTAGAGATCCAGGGGAATCCAAGATGGGGTGACTTGTGGGGCTCTGACCAGGTTTTGTTACCCAGAATCCTTTGCAAACCTCAAAAGTTGGCTAAACAACACATTTTCCTCATATTTTGGTGACAGAAAGTTCTGGAATCTGAGAGGAGGCACGAATTTCCTACCACCCAGCATTCCCCCAAGTCTCCCGATAAAAACTATACCTCACTTGTGTGGGTAGGCCTAGCGTCCGTGACAGGAAATGCCCCAAAGCACAACGTGGACACCTCCCATTTTTTGACAGAAAACAGAGCTGTTTTTTGCAAAGTGCCTATCTGTAGATTTTGGCCTCTAGCTCAGCCGGCATCTAGGGAAACCTACCAAACCTGTGCATTTCTGAAAACTAGAGACCTAGTGGAATCCAAGATGGGGTGACTTGTGGGGCCCTGACCAGGGTTTGTTACCCAGAATCCTTTGCAAACCTCAAAATTTGGCTAAAAAAACACATTTTCTTCATATTTTGGTGACAGAAAGTTCTGGAATCAGAGAGGAGCCACAAATTTCCTTCCACCCAACGTTCCCCCAAGTCTCCCGATAAAAATGATACTTCACTTGTGTGGGTAGGCCTAGCGCCTGCAACAGGAAATGCCCCAAAGCACAACGTGGACACATCCCATTTTTTGAAAGAAAACAGAGGTGTTTTTTGCAAAGTGCCTACCTGTAGATTTTGGCCTCTATCTCAGCCGGCACCTGGGGAAACCTACCAAACATATGTTTTTTTTAAAACTACAGACCTAGGGGAATCCAAGATCGGGTGACTTGTGGGGCTCTGACCAAGTTCTGTTACCCAGAATCCTTTGCAAACTTCAAAATTTGGCTAAAAAACATATTTTCCTCACATTTTGGTGACAGAAAGTTCTGGAATCAGAGAGGAGCTACAAATTTCCTTCCACCCAGCATTCCCCCAAGTCTCCCGATAAAAATGATACCTCACTTGTGTGGGTAGGCCTAGCGCCCGCAACAGGAAATGCCCCAAAGCACAACGTGGACACATCCCATTTTTCCAAAGAAAACAGAGGTGTTTTTTGCAAAGTGCCTACCTGTAGATTTTGGTCTCTAGCTCAGCCGGCACCTAGGGAAACCTACCAAACCTGTGCATTTTTGAAAACTAGAGACCTAGGGGAATCCAAGATGGGGTGACTTGTGGGGCTCTGCCCAGGTTCTGTTACCCAGAATCCTTTGCAAACCTCAAAATTTGGCTAAAAAAACATATTTTCCTCACATTTTGGTGACAGAAAGTTCTGGAATCAGAGAGGAGCCACAAATTTCCTTCCACCCAGCGTTCCCCCAAGTCTCCCGATAAAAATGATACCTCACTTGTGTGGGTAGGCCTAGCGCCCGCGACAGGAAATGCCCCAAAACGCAACGTGCACACATCAAATTTTTTGAAAGAAAACAGAGGTGTTTTTTGCAAAGTGCCTACCTATAGCTTTTGGCCTCCAGCTCAGCCGGCACCTAGGGAAACCTACCAAACCTGTGCATTTCTGAAAACTAGAGACCTAGGGGAATCCAAGATGGGGTGACTTGTGGGGCTCTGACCAGGTTCTGTTACCCAGAATCCTTTGCAAACCTCAAAATTTGGCTAAAAAAACATATTTTCCTCACATTTTGGTGACAGAAAGTTCTGGAATCAGAGAGGAGCCACTAATTTCCTTCCACCCAGCGTTTCCCCAAGTCTCCCAAAAAAAATGATACCTCACTTGTGTGGGTAGGCCTAGCACACGCGACAGGAAATGCCCCAAAATGCAACATGGACACATCACATTTTTTTAAAGAAAACAGAGGTGTTTTTTGTAAAGTGCCTACCTGTAGATTTTGGCCTCTAGCTCAGCCGGCACAAAGGGAAACCTACCAAACCTATGCATTTTTAAAAACTAGAGACCTAGGGGAATCCAAGATGGGGTGACTTGTGGGGCTCTGACCAGGTTTTTTTACCCAGAATCCTTTGCAAACCTCAAAATTTGGCTAAAAAAGAACATTTTCCTCACATTTTGGTGACAGAAAGTTCTGGAATCAGAGAGGAGCCACAAATTTCCTTCCACCCAACGTTCCCCCAAGTCTCCCGATAAAAATGATACCTCATTTGTGTGGGTAGGCCTAGCGCCCGCGACAGGAAATGCCCCAAAACTCAACATGCACACATCACATTTATTTAAAGAAAACAGATGTGTTTTTTGCTAAGTGCCTACCTGTAGATTTTGGCCTCTAGCTCAGCCGGCACCTAGAGAAACCTACCAAACCTGTGCATTTCTGAAAACTAGAGACCTAGGGGAATCCAAGACGGGGTGACTTGTGGGGCTCTGACCAGGTTTTGTTACCCAGAATCCATTCCAAACCTCAAAATGTAGCTAACAAAACACATTTTCCTCACATTTTGGTGACAGAAAGTTCGGGAATCAGAGAGAAGCCACAAATTTCCTTCCACCCAGCGTTCCCCCAAGTCTCCCAAAAAAAATGATACTTCACTTGTGTGGGTAGGCCTAGCACACGCGACAGGAAATGCCCCAAAACGCAACATGGACACATCACATTTTTTTAAAGAAAACAGAGGTGTTTTTTGTAAAGTGCCTACCTGTAGATTTTGGCCTCTAGCTCAGCCGGCACAAAGGGAAACCTACCAAACCTATGCATTTTTAAAAACTAGAGACGTAGGGGAATCCAAGATGGGGTGACTTGTGGGGCTCTGACCAGGTTTTGTTACCCAGAATCCTTTGCAAACCTCAAAATTTGGCTAAAAAAGAAAATTTTCCTCACATTTTGGTGACAGAAAGTTTTGGAATCAGAGAGGAGCCACAAATTTCCTTCCACCCAACGTTCCCCCAAGTCTCCCGATAAAAATGATACCTCACTTGTGTGGGTAGGCCTAGCTCCCGCGACAGGAAATGCCCCAAAGCACAACGTGCACACATCACATTTATTTAAAGAAAACAGAGGTGTTTTTTGCTAAGTGCCTACCTGTAGATTTTGGCCTCTAGCTCAGCCGGCACCTAGGGAAACCTACCAAACCTGTGCATTTCTGAAAACTAGAGACCTAGGGGAATCCAAGATGGGGTGACTTGTGGGGCTCTGACCAGGTTCTGTTACCCAGAATCCTTTGCAAACCTCAAAATTTGGCTAAAAAAACATATTTTCCTCACATTTTGGTGACAGAAAGTTCTGGAATCAGAGAGGAGCCACGAATTTCCTTCCACCCAGCGTTCCCCCAAGTCTCCCGATAAAAATGATACCTCACTTGTGTGGGTAGGCCTAGCGCCGACGACAGGAAATGCCCCAAAACGTAACGTGCACACATCACATTTTTTGAAAGAAAACAGAGGTGTTTTTGGCAAAGTTCCTACCTATAGCTTTTGGCCTCCAGCTCAGCCGGCACCTAGGGAAACCTACCAAACCTGTGCATTTCTGAAAACTAGAGACCTAGGGGAATCCAAGATGGGGTGACTTGTGGGGCTCTGACCAGGTTCTGTTACCCAGAATCCTTTGCAAACCTCAAAATTTGGCTAAAAAAACATATTTTCCTCACATTTTGGTGACAGAAAGTTCTGTAATCAGAGAGGAGCCACAAATTTCCTTCCACCCAGCGTTTCCCCAAGTCTCCCAAAAAAAATGATACCTCACTTGTGTGGGTAGGCCTAGCACACGCGACAGGAAATGCCCCAAAATGCAACATGGACACATCACATTTTTTTAAAGAAAACAGAGGTGTTTTTTGTAAAGTGCCTGCCTGTAGATTTTGGCCTCTAGCTCAGCCGGCACAAAGGGAAACCTACCAAACCTATGCATTTTTAAAAACTAGAGACCTAGGGGAATCCAAGATGGGGTGACTTGTGGGGCTCTGACCAGGTTTTTTTACCCAGAATCCTTCGCAAACCTCAAAATTTGGCTAAAAAAGAACATTTTCCTCACATTTTGGTGACAGAAAGTTTTGGAATCAGAGAGGAGCCACAAATTTCCTTCCACCCAGCGTTCCCCCAAGTCTCCCGATAAAAATGATACCTCACTTGTGTGGGTAGGCCTAGCTCCCGCGACAGGAAATGCCCCAAAGCACAACGTGGACACCTCCCATTTTTTGACAGAAAACAGAGCTGTTTTTTGCAAAGTGCCTATCTGTAGATTTTGGCCTATAGCTCAGCCGGCACCTAGGGAAACCTACAAAACCTGTGCATTTCTGAAAACTAGAGATCCAGGGGAATCCAAGATGGGGTGACTTGTGGGGCTCTGACCAGGTTTTGTTACCCAGAATCCTTTGCAAACCTCAAAAGTTGGCTAAACAACACATTTTCCTCATATTTTGGTGACAGAAAGTTCTGGAATCAGAGAGGAGCCACAAATTTCCTTCCACCCAACGTTCCCCCAAGTCTCCCTATAAAAATGATACCTCACTTGTGTGGGTAGGCCTAGCGCCCGCGACAGGAAAGGCCCCAAAACGCAACGTGCACACATCACATTTATTTAAAGAAAACAGAGGTGTTTTTTGCTAAGTGCCTACCTGTAGATTTTGGCCTCTAGCTCAGCCGGCACCTAGAGAAACCTACCAAACCTGTGCATTTCTGAAAACTAGAGACCTAGGGGAATCCAAGACGGGGTGACTTGTGGGGCTCTGACCAGGTTTTGTTACCCAGAATCCATTCCAAACCTCAAAATGTAGCTAACAAAACACATTTTCCTCACATTTTGGTGACAGAAAGTTCTGGAATCAGAGAGGAGCTACAAATTTCCTTCCACCCAGCATTCCCCCAAGTCTCCCGATAAAAATGATACCTCACTTATGTGGGTAGGCCTAGCGCCCGCAACAGGAAATGCCCCAAAGCACAACTTGGACACATCCCATTTTTCCAAAGAAAACAGAGGTGTTTTTTGCAAAGTGCCTACCTGTAGATTTTGGTCTCTAGCTCAGCCGGCACCTAGGGAAACCTACCAAACCTGTGCATTTTTGAAAACTAGAGACCTAGGGGAATCCAAGACGGGGTGACTTGTGGGGCTCTGACCAGGTTTTGTTACCCAGAATCCATTCCAAACCTCAAAATTTGGCTAAAAAAACACATTTTCTTCATATTTTGGTGACAGAAAGTTCTGGAATCAGAGAGGAGCCACAAATTTCCTTCCACCCAGCGTTCCCCCAAGTCTCACGATAAAAATGATACCTCACTTGTGTGGGTAGGCCTAGCGCCCGCGACAGGAAATGCCCCAAAACGCAACGTGCACACATCACATTTTTTGAAAGAAAACAGAGGTGTTTTTTGCAAAGTGCCTACCTATAGCTTTTGGCCTCTAGCTCAGCCGGCACCTAGGGAAACCTACCAAACCTGTGCATTTCTGAAAACTAGAGACCTAGGGGAATCCAAGATGGGGTGACTTGTGGGGCTCTGACCAGGTTCTGTTACCCAGAATCCTTAGCAAACCTCAAAATTTGGCTAAAAAAACATATTTTCCTCACATTTTGGTGACAGAAAGTTCTGGAATCAGAGAGGAGCCACAAATTTCCTTCCACCCAGCGTTTCCCCAAGTCTCCCAAAAAAAATGATACCTCACTTGTGTGGGTAGGCCTAGCACACGCAACAGGAAATGCCCCAAAATGCAACATGGACACATCACATTTTTTTAAAGAAAACAGAGGTGTTTTTTGTAAAGTGCCTACCTGTAGATTTTGGCCTCTAGCTCAGCCGGCACAAAGGGAAACCTACCAAACCTATGCATTTTTAAAAACTAGAGACCTAGGGGAATCCAAGATGGGGTGACTTGTGGGGCTCTGACCAGGTTTTGTTACCCAGAATCCTTTGCAAACCTCAAAATTTGGCTAAAAAAGAACATTTTCCTCACATTTTGGTGACAGAAAGTTTTGGAATCAGAGAGGAGCCACAAATTTCCTTCCACCCAGCGTTCCCCCAAGTCTCCCGATAAAAATGATACCTCACTTGTGTGGGTAGGCCTAGCTCCCGCGACAGGAAATGCCCCAAAGCACAACGTGGACACCTCCCATTTTTTGACAGAAAACAGAGCTGTTTTTTGCAAAGTGCCTATCTGTAGATTTTGGCCTCTAGCTCAGCCGGCACCTAGGGAAACCTACAAAACCTGTGCATTTCTGAAAACTAGAGATCTAGGGGAATCCAAGATGGGGTGACTTGTGGGGCTCTGACCAGGTTTTGTTACCCAGAATCCTTTGCAAACCTCAAAAGTTGGCTAAACAACACATTTTCCTCATATTTTGGTGACAGAAAGTTCTGGAATCAGAGAGGAGCCACAAATTTCCTTCCACCCAACGTTCCCCCAAGTCTCCCGATAAAAATTATACCTCACTTGTGTGGTTAGGCCTAGCGCCCGCGACAGGAAATGCCCCAAAACGCAACGTGCACACATCACATTTATTTAAAGAAAACAGAGGTGTTTTTTGCTAAGTGCCTACCTGTAGATTTTGGCCTCTAGCTCAGCCGGCACCTAGAGAAACCTACCAAACCTGTGCATTTCTGAAAACTAGAGACCTAGGGGAATCCAAGACGGGGTGACTTGTGGGGCTCTGACCAGGTTTTGTTACCCAGAATCCATTCCAAACCTCAAAATGTAGCTAACAAAACACATTTTCCTCACATTTTGGTGACAGAAAGTTCTGGAATCAGAGAGGAGCCACAAATTTCCTTCCATCCAGCGTTCCCCCAAGTCTCACGATAAAAATGATACTTCACTTGTGTGGGTAGGCCTAGCACACGCGACAGGAAATGCCCCAAAACGCAACATGGACACATCACATTTTTTTAAAGAAAACAGAGGTGTTTTTTGTAAAGTGCCTACCTGTAGATTTTGGCCTCTAGCTCAGCCGGCACAAAGGGAAACCTACCAAACCTATGCATTTTTAAAAACTAGAGACCTAGGGGAATCCAAGATGGGATGACTTGTGGGGCTCTGACCAGCTTCTGTTACCCAGAATGCTTTGCAAACCTCAACATTTGGATAAAAAAACAAATTTTCCTTACATTTTGGTGACAGAAAGTTCTGGAATCAGAGAGGAGCCTCAAATTTCCTTCCACCCAGCGTTCCCCCAAGTCTCCCAAAAAAAATGATACCTCACTTGTGTGGGTAGGCCTAGCACACGCGACAGGAAATGCCCCAAAACGCAACATGGACACATCACATTTTTTTAAAGAAAACAGAGGTGTTTTTTCTAAAGTGCCTACCTGTAGATTTTGGCCTCTAGCTCAGCCGGCACAAAGGGAAACCTACCAAAACTATGCATTTTTAAAAACTAGAGACCTAGGGGAATCCAAGATGGGGTGACTTGTGGGGATCTGACCAGGTTTTGTTACCCGGAATCCTTTGCAAACCTCAAAATTTGGCTAAAAAATAAAATTTTCCTCACATTTTGGTGACAGAAAGTTCTGGAATCAGAGAGGAGCCACAAATTTCCTTCCACCCAGCGTTCCCCCAAGTCACCCGATAAAAATGATACCTCACTTGTGTGGGTAGGCCTAGCGCCCGCGACAGGAAATGCCCCAAAACGCAACGTGCACACATCACATTTTTTGAAAGAAAACAGAGGTGTTATTTGCAAAGTGCCTACCTATAGCTTTTGGCCTCTAGCTCAGCCGGCACCTAGGGAAACCTACCAAACCTGTGCATTTCTGAAAACTAGAGACCTAGGGGAATCCAAGACGGGGTGACTTGTGGGGCTCTGACCAGGTTTTGTTACCCAGAATCCATTCCAAACCTCAAAATGTAGCTAACAAAACACATTTTCCTCACATTTTGGTGACAGAAAGTTCTGGAATCAGAGAGGAGCCACACATTTCCTTCCATCCAGCGTTCCCCCAAGTCTCACGATAAAAATGATACTTCACTTGTGTGGGTAGGCCTAGCACACGCGACAGGAAATGCCCCAAAACGCAACATGGACACATCACATTTTTTTAAAGAAAACAGAGGTGTTTTTTGTAAAGTGCCTACCTGTAGATTTTGGCCTCTAGCTCAGCCGGCACAAAGGGAAACCTACCAAACCTATGCATTTTTAAAAACTAGAGACCTAGGGGAATCCAAGATGGGATGACTTGTGGGGCTCTGACCAGCTTCTGTTACCCAGAATGCTTTGCAAACCTCAACATTTGGATAAAAAAACAAATTTTCCTTACATTTTGGTGACAGAAAGTTCTGGAATCAGAGAGGAGCCACAAATTTCCTTCTACCCAGCGTTCCCCCAAGTCTCCCAAAAAAAATGATACCTCACTTGTGTGGGTAGGCCTAGCACACGCGACAGGAAATGCCCCAAAACGCAACATGGACACATCACATTTTTTTAAAGAAAACAGAGGTGTTTTTTGTAAAGTGCCTACCTGTAGATTTTGGCCTCTAGCTCAGCCGGCACAAAGGGAAACCTACCAAACCTATGCATTTTTAAAAACTAGAGACCTAGGGGAATCCAAGATGGGGTGACTTGTGGGGATCTGACCAGGTTTTGTTACCCGGAATCCTTTGCAAACCTCAAAATTTGGCTAAAAAATAAAATTTTCCTCACATTTTGGTGACAGAAACTTCTGGAATCAGAGAGGAGCCACAAATTTCCTTCCACCCAGCGTTCCCCCAAGTCACCCGATAAAAATGATACCTCACTTGTGTGGGTAGGCCTAGCGCCCGCGACAGGAAATGCCCCAAAACGCAACGTGCACACATCACATTTTTTGAAAGAAAACAGAGGTGTTTTTTGCAAAGTGTCTACCTATAGCTTTTGGCCTCTAGCTCAGCCGGCACCTAGGGAAACCTACCAAACCTGTGCATTTCTGAAAACTAGAGACCTAGGGGAATCCAAGATGGGGTGACTTGTGGGGCTCTGACCAGGTTCTGTTACCCAGAATCCTTTGCAAACCTCAAAATTTGGCTAAAAAAACATATTTTCCTCACATTTTGGTGACAGAAGGTTCTGGAATCAGAGAGGAGCCACAAATTTCCTTCCACCCAGCGTTTCCCCAAGTCTCCCAAAAAAAATGATACCTCACTTGTGTGGGTAGGCCTAGCACACGCAACAGGAAATGCCCCAAAACGCAGCATGGACACATCACATTTTTTTAAAGAAAACAGAGGTGTTTTTTGTAAAAGTTCCTACCTGTAGATTTTGGCCTCTAGCTCAGCCGGCACAAAGGGAAACCTACCAAACCTATGCATTTTTAAAAACTAGAGACCTAGGGGAATCCAAGATGGGGTGACTTGTGGGGCTCTGACCAGGTTTTGTTACCCAGAATCCTTTGCAAACCTCAAAATTTGGCTAAAAAAGAACATTTTCCTCACATTTTGGTGACAGAAAGTTTTGGAATCAGAGAGGAGCCACAAATTTCCTTCCACCCAGCGTTCCCCCAAGTCTCCCGATAAAAATGATACCTCACTTGTGTGGGTAGGCCTAGCTCCCGCGACAGGAAATGCCCCAAAGCACAACGTGGACACCTCTCATTTTTTGACAGAAAACAGAGCTGTTTTTTGCAAAGTGCCTATCTGTAGATTTTGGCCTCTAGCTCAGCCGGCACCTAGGGAAACCTACAAAACCTGTGCATTTCTGAAAACTAGAGATCCAGGGGAATCCAAGATGGGGTGACTTGTGGGGCTCTGACCAGGTTTTGTTACCCAGAATCCTTTGCAAACCTCAAAAGTTGGCTAAACAACACATTTTCCTCATATTTTGGTGACAGAAAGTTCTGGAATCAGAGAGGAGCCACAAATTTCCTTCCACCCAACGTTCCCCCAAGTCTCCCGATAAAAATGATACCTCACTTGTGTGGGTAGGCCTAGCGCCCGCGACAGGAAATGCCCCAAAACGCAACGTGCACACATCACATTTATTTAAAGAAAACAGAGGTGTTTTTTGCTAAGTGCCTACCTGTAGATTTTGGCCTCTAGCTCAGCCGGCACCTAGAGAAACCTACCAAACCTGTGCATTTCTGAAAACTAGAGACCTAGGGGAATCCAAGACGGGGTGACTTGTGGGGCTCTGACCAGGTTTTGTTACCCAGAATCCATTCCAAACCTCAAAATGTAGTTAACAAAACACATTTTCCTCACATTTTGGTGACAGAAAGTTCTGGAATCAGAGAGGAGCCACAAATTTCCTTCCACCCAGCGTTCCCCCAAGTCTCACGATAAAAATGATACTTCACTTGTGTGGGTAGGCCTAGCACACGCGACAGGAAATGCCCCAAAATGCAACATGGACACATCACATTTTTTTAAAGAAAACAGAGGTGTTTTTTGTAAAGTGCCTACCTGTAGATTTTGGCCTCTAGCTCAGCCGGCACAAAGGGAAACCTACCAAACCTATGCATTTTTAAATACTAGAGACCTAGGGGAATCCAAGATGGGATGACTTGTGGGGCTCTGACCAGGTTCTGTTACCCAGAATGCTTTGCAAACCTCAACATTTGGATAAAAAAACAAATTTTCCTTACATTTTGGTGACAGAAAGTTCTGTAATCAGAGAGGAGCCACAAATTTCCATCCACCCAGCGTTCCCCTAAGTCTCCCAAAAAAAATGCTACCTCACTTGTGTGGGTAGGCCTAGCACACGCGACAGGAAATGCCCCAAAACGCAACATGGACACATCACATTTTTTTAAAGAAAACAGAGGTGTTTTTTGTAAAGTGCCTACCTGTAGATTTTGGCCTCTAGCTCAGCCGGCACAAATGGAAACCTACCAAACCTATGCATTTTTAAAAACTAGAGACCTAGGGGAATCCAAGATGGGGTGACTTGTGGGGCTCTGACCAGGTTTTGTTACCCGGAATCCTTTGCAAACCTCAAAATTTGGCTAAAAAAGAACATTTTCCTCACATTTTGGTGACAGAAAGTTTTGGAATCAGAGAGGAGCCACAAATTTCCTTCCACCCAGCGTTCCCCCAAGTCTCCAGATAAAAATGATACCTCACTTGTGTGGGTAGGCCTAGCTCCCGCGACAGGAAATGCCCCAAAGCACAACGTGGACACCTCCCATTTTTTGACAGAAACCAGAGCTGTTTTTTGCAAAGTGCCTATCTGTAGATTTTGGCCTCTAGCTCAGCCGGCACCTAGGGAAACCTACAAAACCTGTGCATTTCTGAAAACTAGAGATCCAGGGGAATCCAAGATGGGGTGACTTGTGGGGCTCTGACCAGGTTTTGTTACCCAGAATTCTTTGCAAACCTCAAAAGTTGGCTAAACAACACATTTTCCTCATATTTTGGTGACAGAAAGTTCTGGAATCTGAGAGGAGGCACGAATTTCCTACCACCCAGCATTCCCCCAAGTCTCCCGATAAAAACGATACCTCACTTGTGTGGGTAGGCCTAGCGTCCGTGACAGGAAATGCCCCAAAGCACAATGTGGACACCTCCCATTTTTTGACAGAAAACAGAGCTGTTTTTTGCAAAGTGCCTATCTGTAGATTTTGGCCTCTAGCTCAGCCGGCACCTAGGGAAACCTACCAAACCTGTGCATTTCTGAAAACTAGAGACCTAGGGGAATCCAAGATGGGGTGACTTGTGGGGCGCTGACCAGGTTTTGTTACCCAGAATCCTTTGCAAACCTCAAAATTTGGCTAAAAAAACACATTTTCTTCATATTTTGGTGACAGAAAGTTCTGGAATCAGAGAGGAGCCACAAATTTCCTTCCACCCAACGTTCCCCCAAGTCTCCCGATAAAAATGATACTTCACTTGTGTGGGTAGGCCTAGCGCCTGCAACAGGAAATACCCCAAAGCACAACGTGGACGCATCCCATTTTTTTAAAGAAAACAGAGGTGTTTTTTGCAAAGTGCCTACCTGTAGATTTTGGCCTCTAGCTCAGCCGGCACCTAGGGAAACCTACCAAACATATGTTTTTTTGAAAACTACAGACCTAGGGGAATCCAAGATCGGGTGACTTGTGGGGCTCTGACCAGGTTTTGTTACCCAGAATCCTTTGCAAACCTCAAAATTTGGCTAAAAAAGAACATTTTCCTCACATTTTGGTGACAGAAAGTTTTGGAATCAGAGAGGAGCCACAAATTTCCTTCCACCCAGCGTTCCCCCAAGTCTCCCGATAAAAATGATACCTCACTTGTGTGGGTAGGCCTAGCTCCCGCGACAGGAAATGCCCCAAAGCACAACGTGGACACCTCCCATTTTTTGACAGAAAACAGAGCTGTTTTTTGCAAAGTGCCTATCTGTAGATTTTGGCCTCTAGCTCAGCCGGCACCTAGGGAAACCTACAAAACCTGTGCATTTCTGAAAACTAGAGATCTAGGGGAATCCAAGATGGGGTGACTTGTGGGGCTCTGACCAGGTTTTGTTACCCAGAATCCTTTGCAAACCTCAAAAGTTGGCTAAACAACACATTTTCCTCATATTTTGGTGACAGAAAGTTCTGGAATCAGAGAGGAGCCACAAATTTCCTTCCACCCAACGTTCCCCCAAGTCTCCCGATAAAAATTATACCTCACTTGTGTGGTTAGGCCTAGCGCCCGCGACAGGAAATGCCCCAAAACGCAACGTGCACACATCACATTTATTTAAAGAAAACAGAGGTGTTTTTTGCTAAGTGCCTACCTGTAGATTTTGGCCTCTAGCTCAGCCGGCACCTAGAGAAACCTACCAAACCTGTGCATTTCTGAAAACTAGAGACCTAGGGGAATCCAAGACGGGGTGACTTGTGGGGCTCTGACCAGGTTTTGTTACCCAGAATCCATTCCAAACCTCAAAATGTAGCTAACAAAACACATTTTCCTCACATTTTGGTGACAGAAAGTTCTGGAATCAGAGAGGAGCCACAAATTTCCTTCCATCCAGCGTTCCCCCAAGTCTCACGATAAAAATGATACTTCACTTGTGTGGGTAGGCCTAGCACACGCGACAGGAAATGCCCCAAAACGCAACATGGACACATCACATTTTTTTAAAGAAAACAGAGGTGTTTTTTGTAAAGTGCCTACCTGTAGATTTTGGCCTCTAGCTCAGCCGGCACAAAGGGAAACCTACCAAACCTATGCATTTTTAAAAACTAGAGACCTAGGGGAATCCAAGATGGGATGACTTGTGGGGCTCTGACCAGCTTCTGTTACCCAGAATGCTTTGCAAACCTCAACATTTGGATAAAAAAACAAATTTTCCTTACATTTTGGTGACAGAAAGTTCTGGAATCAGAGAGGAGCCTCAAATTTCCTTCCACCCAGCGTTCCCCCAATTCTCCCAAAAAAAATGATACCTCACTTGTGTGGGTAGGCCTAGCACACGCGACAGGAAATGCCCCAAAACGCAACATGGACACATCACATTTTTTTAAAGAAAACAGAGGTGTTTTTTCTAAAGTGCCTACCTGTAGATTTTGGCCTCTAGCTCAGCCGGCACAAAGGGAAACCTACCAAAACTATGCATTTTTAAAAACTAGAGACCTAGGGGAATCCAAGATGGGGTGACTTGTGGGGATCTGACCAGGTTTTGTTACCCGGAATCCTTTGCAAATCTCAAAATTTGGCTAAAAAATAAAATTTTCATCACATTTTGGTGACAGAAAGTTCTGGAATCAGAGAGGAGCCACAAATTTCCTTCCACCCAGCGTTCCCCCAAGTCACCCGATAAAAATGATACCTCACTTGTGTGGGTAGGCCTAGCGCCCGCGACAGGAAATGCCCCAAAACGCAACGTGCACACATCACATTTTTTGAAAGAAAACAGAGGTGTTTTTTGCAAAGTGCCTACCTATAGCTTTTGGCCTCTAGCTCAGCCGGCACCTAGGGAAACCTACCAAACCTGTGCATTTCTGAAAACTAGAGACCTAGGGGAATCCAAGACGGGGTGACTTGTGGGGCTCTGACCAGGTTTTGTTACCCAGAATCCATTCCAAACCTCAAAATGTAGCTAACAAAACACATTTTCCTCACATTTTGGTGACAGAAAGTTCTGGAATCAGAGAGGAGCCACACATTTCCTTCCATCCAGCGTTCCCCCAAGTCTCACGATAAAAATGATACTTCACTTGTGTGGGTAGGCCTAGCACACGCGACAGGAAATGCCCCAAAACGCAACATGGACACATCACATTTTTTTAAAGAAAACAGAGGTGTTTTTTGTAAAGTGCCTACCTGTAGATTTTGGCCTCTAGCTCAGCCGGCACAAAGGGAAACCTACCAAACCTATGCATTTTTAAAAACTAGAGACCTAGGGGAATCCAAGATGGGATGACTTGTGGGGCTCTGACCAGCTTCTGTTACCCAGAATGCTTTGCAAACCTCAACATTTGGATAAAAAAACAAATTTTCCTTACATTTTGGTGACAGAAAGTTCTGGAATCAGAGAGGAGCCACAAATTTCCTTCTACCCAGCGTTCCCCCAAGTCTCCCAAAAAAAATGATACCTCACTTGTGTGGGTAGGCCTAGCACACGCGACAGGAAATGCCCCAAAACGCAACATGGACACATCACATTTTTTTAAAGAAAACAGAGGTGTTTTTTGTAAAGTGCCTACCTGTAGATTTTGGCCTCTAGCTCAGCCGGCACAAAGGGAAACCTACCAAACCTATGCATTTTTAAAAACTAGAGACCTAGGGGAATCCAAGATGGGGTGACTTGTGGGGATCTGACCAGGTTTTGTTACCCGGAATCCTTTGCAAACCTCAAAATTTGGCTAAAAAATAAAATTTTCCTCACATTTTGGTGACAGAAACTTCTGGAATCAGAGAGGAGCCACAAATTTCCTTCCACCCAGCGTTCCCCCAAGTCACCCGATAAAAATGATACCTCACTTGTGTGGGTAGGCCTAGCGCCCGCGACAGGAAATGCCCCAAAACGCAACGTGCACACATCACATTTTTTGAAAGAAAACAGAGGTGTTTTTTGCAAAGTGCCTACCTATAGCTTTTGGCCTCTAGCTCAGCCGGCACCTAGGGAAACCTACCAAACCTGTGCATTTCTGAAAACTAGAGACCTAGGGGAATCCAAGATGGGGTGACTTGTGGGGCTCTGACCAGGTTCTGTTACCCAGAATCCTTTGCAAACCTCAAAATTTGGCTAAAAAAACATATTTTCCTCACATTTTGGTGACAGAAGGTTCTGGAATCAGAGAGGAGCCACAAATTTCCTTCCACCCAGCGTTTCCCCAAGTCTCCCAAAAAAAATGATACCTCACTTGTGTGGGTAGGCCTAGCACACGCAACAGGAAATGCCCCAAAACGCAGCATGGACACATCACATTTTTTTAAAGAAAACAGAGGTGTTTTTTGTAAAAGTTCCTACCTGTAGATTTTGGCCTCTAGCTCAGCTGGCACAAAGGGAAACCTACCAAACCTATGCATTTTTAAAAACTAGAGACCTAGGGGAATCCAAGATGGGGTGACTTGTGGGGCTCTGACCAGGTTTTGTTACCCAGAATCCTTTGCAAACCTCAAAATTTGGCTAAAAAAGAACATTTTCCTCACATTTTGGTGACAGAAAGTTTTGGAATCAGAGAGGAGCCACAAATTTCCTTCCACCCAGCGTTCCCCCAAGTCTCCCGATAAAAATGATACCTCACTTGTGTGGGTAGGCCTAGCTCCCGCGACAGGAAATGCCCCAAAGCACAACGTGGACACCTCTCATTTTTTGACAGAAAACAGAGCTGTTTTTTGCAAAGTGCCTATCTGTAGATTTTGGCCTCTAGCTCAGCCGGCACCTAGGGAAACCTACAAAACCTGTGCATTTCTGAAAACTAGAGATCCAGGGGAATCCAAGATGGGGTGACTTGTGGGGCTCTGACCAGGTTTTGTTACCCAGAATCCTTTGCAAACCTCAAAAGTTGGCTAAACAACACATTTTCCTCATATTTTGGTGACAGAAAGTTCTGGAATCAGAGAGGAGCCACAAATTTCCTTCCACCCAACGTTCCCCCAAGTCTCCCGATAAAAATGATACCTCACTTGTGTGGGTAGGCCTAGCGCCCGCGACAGGAAATGCCCCAAAACGCAACGTGCACACATCACATTTATTTAAAGAAAACAGAGGTGTTTTTTGCTAAGTGCCTACCTGTAGATTTTGGCCTCTAGCTCAGCCGGCACCTAGAGAAACCTACCAAACCTGTGCATTTCTGAAAACTAGAGACCTAGGGGAATCCAAGACGGGGTGACTTGTGGGGCTCTGACCAGGTTTTGTTACCCAGAATCCATTCCAAACCTCAAAATGTAGCTAACAAAACACATTTTCCTCACATTTTGGTGACAGAAAGTTCTGGAATCAGAGAGGAGCCACAAATTTCCTTCCACCCAGCGTTCCCCCAAGTCTCACGATAAAAATGATACTTCACTTGTGTGGGTAGGCCTAGCACACGCGACAGGAAATGCCCCAAAACGCAACATGGACACATCACATTTTTTTAAAGAAAACAGAGGTGTTTTTTGTAAAGTGCCTACCTGTAGATTTTGGCCTCTAGCTCAGCCGGCACAAAGGGAAACCTACCAAACCTATGCATTTTTAAATACTAGAGACCTAGGGGAATCCAAGATGGGATGACTTGTGGGGCTCTGACCAGGTTCTGTTACCCAGAATGCTTTGCAAACCTCAACATTTGGATAAAAAAACAAATTTTCCTTACATTTTGGTGACAGAAAGTTCTGTAATCAGAGAGGAGCCACAAATTTCCATCCACCCAGCGTTCCCCTAAGTCTCCCAAAAAAAATGCTACCTCACTTGTGTGGGTAGGCCTAGCACACGCGACAGGAAATGCCCCAAAACGCAACATGGACACATCACATTTTTTTAAAGAAAACAGAGGTGTTTTTTGTAAAGTGCCTACCTGTAGATTTTGGCCTCTAGCTCAGCCGGCACAAATGGAAACCTACCAAACCTATGCATTTTTAAAAACTAGAGACCTAGGGGAATCCAAGATGGGGTGACTTGTGGGGCTCTGACCAGGTTTTGTTACCCGGAATCCTTTGCAAACCTCAAAATTTGGCTAAAAAAGAACATTTTCCTCACATTTTGGTGACAGAAAGTTTTGGAATCAGAGAGGAGCCACAAATTTCCTTCCACCCAGCGTTCCCCCAAGTCTTCAGATAAAAATGATACCTCACTTGTGTGGGTAGGCCTAGCTCCCGCGACAGGAAATGCCCCAAAGCACAACGTGGACACCTCCCATTTTTTGACAGAAACCAGAGCTGTTTTTTGCAAAGTGCCTATCTGTAGATTTTGGCCTCTAGCTCAGCCGGCACCTAGGGAAACCTACAAAACCTGTGCATTTCTGAAAACTAGAGATCCAGGGGAATCCAAGATGGGGTGACTTGTGGGGCTCTGACCAGGTTTTGTTACCCAGAATTCTTTGCAAACCTCAAAAGTTGGCTAAACAACACATTTTCCTCATATTTTGGTGACAGAAAGTTCTGGAATCTGAGAGGAGGCACGAATTTCCTACCACCCAGCATTCCCCCAAGTCTCCCGATAAAAACGAAACCTCACTTGTGTGGGTAGGCCTAGCGTCCGTGACAGGAAATGCCCCAAAGCACAATGTGGACACCTCCCATTTTTTGACAGAAAACAGAGCTGTTTTTTGCAAAGTGCCTATCTGTAGATTTTGGCCTCTAGCTCAGCCGGCACCTAGGGAAACCTACCAAACCTGTGCATTTCTGAAAACTAGAGACCTAGGGGAATCCAAGATGGGGTGACTTGTGGGGATCTGACCAGGTTTTGTTACCCGGAATCCTTTGCAAACCTCAAAATTTGGCTAAAAAATAAAATTTTCCTCACATTTTGGTGACAGAAAGTTCTGGAATCAGAGAGGAGCCACAAATTTCCTTCCACCCAGCGTTCCCCCAAGTCACCCGATAAAAATGATACCTCACTTGTGTGGGTAGGCCTAGCGCCCGCGACAGGAAATGCCCCAAAACGCAACGTGCACACATCACATTTTTTGAAAGAAAACAGAGGTGTTTTTTGCAAAGTGCCTACCTATAGCTTTTGGCCTCTAGCTCAGCCGGCACCTAGGGAAACCTACCAAACCTGTGCATTTCTGAAAACTAGAGACCTAGGGGAATCCAAGATGGGGTGACTTGTGGGGCTCTGACCAGGTTCTGTTACCCAGAATCCTTTGCAAACCTCAAAATTTGGCTAAAAAAACATATTTTCCTCACATTTTGGTGACAGAAGGTTCTGGAATCAGAGAGGAGCCACAAATTTCCTTCCACCCAGCGTTTCCCCAAGTCTCCCAAAAAAAATGATACCTCACTTGTGTGGGTAGGCCTAGCACACGCAACAGGAAATGCCCCAAAACGCAGCATGGACACATCACATTTTTTTAAAGAAAACAGAGGTGTTTTTTGTAAAAGTTCCTACCTGTAGATTTTGGCCTCTAGCTCAGCTGGCACAAAGGGAAACCTACCAAACCTATGCATTTTTTAAAACTAGAGACCTAGGGGAATCCAAGATGGGGTGACTTGTGGGGCTCTGACCAGGTTTTGTTACCCAGAATCCTTTGCAAACCTCAAAATTTGGCTAAAAAAGAACATTTTCCTCACATTTTGGTGACAGAAAGTTTTGGAATCAGAGAGGAGCCACAAATTTCCTTCCACCCAGCGTTCCCCCAAGTCTCCCGATAAAAATGATACCTCACTTGTGTGGGTAGGCCTAGCTCCCGCGACAGGAAATGCCCCAAAGCACAACGTGGACACCTCTCATTTTTTGACAGAAAACAGAGCTGTTTTTTACAAAGTGCCTATCTGTAGATTTTGGCCTCTAGCTCAGCCGGCACCTAGGGAAACCTACAAAACCTGTGCATTTCTGAAAACTAGAGATCCAGGGGAATCCAAGATGGGGTGACTTGTGGGGCTCTGACCAGGTTTTGTTACCCAGAATCCTTTGCAAACCTCAAAAGTTGGCTAAACAACACATTTTCCTCATATTTTGGTGACAGAAAGTTCTGGAATCAGAGAGGAGCCACAAATTTCCTTCCACCCAACGTTCCCCCAAGTCTCCCGATAAAAATGATACCTCACTTGTGTGGGTAGGCATAGCGCCCGCGACAGGAAATGCCCCAAAACGCAACGTGCACACATCACATTTATTTAAAGAAAACAGAGGTGTTTTTTGCTAAGTGCCTACCTGTAGATTTTGGCCTCTAGCTCAGCCGGCACCTAGAGAAACCTACCAAACCTGTGCATTTCTGAAAACTAGAGACCTAGGGGAATCCAAGACGGGGTGACTTGTGGGGCTCTGACCAGGTTTTGTTACCCAGAATCCATTCCAAACCTCAAAATGTAGCTAACAAAACACATTTTCCTCACATTTTGGTGACAGAAAGTTCTGGAATCAGAGAGGAGCCACAAATTTCCTTCCACCCAGCGTTCCCCCAAGTCTCACGATAAAAATGATACTTCACTTGTGTGGGTAGGCCTAGCACACGCAACAGGAAATGCCCCAAAACGCAACATGGACACATCACATTTTTTTAAAGAAAACAGAGGTGTTTTTTGTAAAGTGCCTACCTGTAGATTTTGGCCTCTAGCTCAGCCGGCACAAAGGGAAACCTACCAAAGCTATGCATTTTTAAATACTAGAGACCTAGGGGAATCCAAGATGGGATGACTTGTGGGGCTCTGACCAGGTTCTGTTACCCAGAATGCTTTGCAAACCTCAACATTTGGATAAAAAAACAAATTTTCCTTACATTTTGGTGACAGAAAGTTCTGTAATCAGAGAGGAGCCACAAATTTCCATCCACCCAGCGTTCCCCTAAGTCTCCCAAAAAAAATGCTACCTCACTTGTGTGGGTAGGCCTAGCACACGCGACAGGAAATGCCCCAAAACGCAACATGGACACATCACATTTTTTTAAAGAAAACAGAGGTGTTTTTTGTAAAGTGCCTACCTGTAGATTTTGGCCTCTAGCTCAGCCGGCACAAATGGAAACCTACCAAACCTATGCATTTTTAAAAACTAGAGACCTAGGGGAATCCAAGATGGGGTGACTTGTGGGGCTCTGACCAGGTTTTGTTACCCGGAATCCTTTGCAAACCTCAAAATTTGGCTAAAAAAGAACATTTTCCTCACATTTTGGTGACAGAAAGTTTTGGAATCAGAGAGGAGCCACAAATTTCCTTCCACCCAGCGTTCCCCCAAGTCTTCAGATAAAAATGATACCTCACTTGTGTGGGTAGGCCTAGCTCCCGCGACAGGAAATGCCCCAAAGCACAACGTGGACACCTCCCATTTTTTGACAGAAACCAGAGCTGTTTTTTGCAAAGTGCCTATCTGTAGATTTTGGCCTCTAGCTCAGCCGGCACCTAGGGAAACCTACAAAACCTGTGCATTTCTGAAAACTAGAGATCCAGGGGAATCCAAGATGGGGTGACTTGTGGGGCTCTGACCAGGTTTTGTTACCCAGAATTCTTTGCAAACCTCAAAAGTTGGCTAAACAACACATTTTCCTCATATTTTGGTGACAGAAAGTTCTGGAATCTGAGAGGAGGCACGAATTTCCTACCACCCAGCATTCCCCCAAGTCTCCCGATAAAAACGATACCTCACTTGTGTGGGTAGGCCTAGCGTCCGTGACAGGAAATGCCCCAAAGCACAATGTGGACACCTCCCATTTTTTGACAGAAAACAGAGCTGTTTTTTGCAAAGTGCCTATCTGTAGATTTTGGCCTCTAGCTCAGCCGGCACCTAGGGAAACCTACCAAACCTGTGCATTTCTGAAAACTAGAGACCTAGGGGAATCCAAGATGGGGTGACTTGTGGGGCGCTGACCAGGTTTTGTTACCCAGAATCCTTTGCAAACCTCAAAATTTGGCTAAAAAAACACATTTTCTTCATATTTTGGTGACAGAAAGTTCTGGAATCAGAGAGGAGCCACAAATTTCCTTCCACCCAACGTTCCCCCAAGTCTCCCGATAAAAATGATACTTCACTTGTGTGGGTAGGCCTAGCGCCTGCAACAGGAAATACCCCAAAGCACAACGTGGACACATCCCATTTTTTTAAAGAAAACAGAGGTGTTTTTTGCAAAGTGCCTACCTGTAGATTTTGGCCTCTAGCTCAGCCGGCACCTAGGGAAACCTACCAAACATATGTTTTTTTGAAAACTACAGACCTAGGGGAATCCAAGATCGGGTGACTTGTGGGGCTCTGACCAGGTTCTGTTACCCAGAATCCTTTGCAAACTTCAAAATTTGGCTAAAAAACATATTTTCCTCACATTTTGGTGACAGAAAGTTCTGGAATCAGAGAGGAGCTACAAATTTCCTTCCACCCAGCATTCCCCCAAGTCTCCCGATAAAAATGATACCTCGCTTGTGTGGGTAGGCCTAGCGCCCGCGACAGGAAATGCCCCAAAACGCAACGTGCACACATCACATTTTTTTAAAGAAAACAGAGGTGTTTTTTGCAAAGTGCCTACCTATAGCTTTTGGCCTCTAGCTTAGCCGGCACTTAGGGAAACCTACCAAACCTATGCATTTTTAAAAACTAGAGACCTAGGGGAATCCAAGATGGGGTGACTTGTGGGGCTCTGACCAGGTTCTGTTACCCAGAATCCTTTGCAAACCTCAAAATTTGGCTAAAAAAGAAAATTTTCCTCACATTTTGGTGACAGAAAGTTCTGGAATCAGAGAGGAGCCACAAATTTCCTTCCACCCAGCGTTTCCCCAAGTCTCCCAATAAAAATGATACCTCACTTGTGTGGGTAGGCCTAGCTCCCGCGACAGGAAATGCCCCAAAGCACAACGTGGACACCTCCCATTTTTTGACAGAAAACAGAGCTGTTTTTTGCAAAGTGCCTATCTGTAGATTTTGGCCTCTAGCTCAGCCGGCACCTAGGGAAACCTACCAAGCCTTTCCATTTCTGAAAACTAGAGACCTAGGGGAATCCAAGATGGGGTGACTTGTGGGGCTCTGACCAGGTTCTGTTACCCAGAATCCTTTGCAAACCTCAAAATTTGGCTAAAAAAACATATTTTCCTCACATTTTGGTGACAGAAAGTTCTGGAATCAGAGAGGAGCCACAAATTTCCTTCCACCCAGTGTTTCCCCAAGTCTCCCGATAAAAATGATACCTCACTTGTGTGGGTAGGCCTAGCTCCCGCAACAGGAAATGCCCCAAAGCACAACGTGGACACCTCTCATTTTTTGACAGAAAACAGAGCTGTTTTTTGCAAAGTGCCTATCTGTAGATTTTGGCCTCTAGCTCAGCCGGCACCTAGGGAAACCTACCAAGCCTTTCCATTTCTGAAAACTAGAGACCTAGGGGAATCCAAGATGGGGTGACTTGTGGGGCTCTGACCAGGTTCTGTTACCCAGAATCCTTTGCAAACCTCAAAATTTGGCTAAAAAAACATATTTTCCTCACATTTTGGTGACAGAAAGTTCTGGAATCAGAGAGGAGCCACAAATTTCCTTCCACCCAGTGTTTCCCCAAGTCTCCCGATTAAAATGATACCTCACTTATTTGGGTAGGCCTAGCGCCTGCGACAGGAAATGCCCCAAAACGCAACGTGGACACATCACATTTTTTTAAGAAAACAGAGGTGTTTTTTGCAAAGTGCCTACCTGTAGATTTAGGCCTCTAGCTCAGCCGGCACCTAGGGAAACCTACCAAACCTGTGCATTTTTGAAAACTAGAGACCTAGGGGAATCCATGAGGGGGGGACTTATGGGGCTCTGACCAGGTTTTGTTACCCAGAATCCTTTGCAAACCTCAAAATTTGGCTAAAAAAGAACATTTTCCTCACATTTTGGTGACAGAAAGTTTTGGAATCAGAGAGGAGCCACAAATTTCCTTCCACCCAGCGTTCCCCCAAGTCTCCCGATAAAAATGATACCTCACTTGTGTGGGTTGGCCTAGCTCCCGCAACAGGAAATGCCCCAAAGCACAACGTGGACACCTCTCATTTTTTGACAGAAAACAGAGCTGTTTTTTGCAAAGTGCCTATCTGTAGATTTTGGCCTCTAGCTCAGCCGGCACCTAGGGAAACCTACAAAACCTGTGCATTTCTGAAAACTAGAGATCCAGGGGAATCCAAGATGGGGTGACTTGTGGGGCTCTGACCAGGTTTTGTTACCCATAATCCTTTGCAAACCTCAAAAGTTGGCTAAACAACACATTTTCCTCATATTTTGGTGACAGAAAGTTCTGGAATCAGAGAGGAGCCACAAATTTCCTTCCACCCAACGTTCCCCCAAGTCTCCCGATAAAAATGATACCTCACTTGTGTGGGTAGGCCTAGCGCCCGCGACAGGAAATGCCCCAAAACGCAACGTGCACACATCACATTTATTTAAAGAAAACAGAGGTGTTTTTTGCTAAGTGCCTACCTGTAGATATTGGCCTCTAGCTCAGCCGGCACCTAGAGAAACCTACCAAACCTGTGCATTTCTGAAAACTAGAGACCTAGGGGAATCCAAGACGGGGTGACTTGTGGGGCTCTGACCAGGTTTTGTTACCCAGAATCCATTCCAAACCTCAAAATGTAGCTAACAAAACACATTTTCCTCACATTTTGGTGACAGAAAGTTCTGGAATCAGAGAGGAGCCACAAATTTCCTTCCACCCAGCGTTCCCCCAAGTCTCACGATAAAAATGATACTTCACTTGTGTGGGTAGGCCTAGCACACGCGACAGGAAATGCCCCAAAACGCAACATGGACACATCACATTTTTTTAAAGAAAACAGAGGTGTTTTTTGTAAAGTGCCTACCTGTAGATTTTGGCCTCTAGCTCAGCCGGCACAAAGGGAAACCTACCAAACCTATGCATTTTTAAATACTAGAGACCTAGGGGAATCCAAGATGGGATGACTTGTGGGGCTCTGACCAGGTTCTGTTACCCAGAATGCTTTGCAAACCTCAACATTTGGATAAAAAAACAAATTTTCCTTACATTTTGGTGACAGAAAGTTCTGTAATCAGAGAGGAGCCACAAATTTCCATCCACCCAGCGTTCCCCTAAGTCTCCCAAAAAAAATGCTACCTCACTTGTGTGGGTAGGCCTAGCACACGCGACAGGAAATGCCCCAAAACGCAACATGGACACATCACATTTTTTTAAAGAAAACAGAGGTGTTTTTTGTAAAGTGCCTACCTGTAGATTTTGGCCTCTAGCTCAGCCGGCACAAATGGAAACCTACCAAACCTATGCATTTTTAAAAACTAGAGACCTAGGGGAATCCAAGATGGGGTGACTTGTGGGGCTCTGACCAGGTTTTGTTACCCGGAATCCTTTGCAAACCTCAAAATTTGGCTAAAAAAGAACATTTTCCTCACATTTTGGTGACAGAAAGTTTTGGAATCAGAGAGGAGCCACAAATTTCCTTCCACCCAGCGTTCCCCCAAGTCTCCAGATAAAAATGATACCTCACTTGTGTGGGTAGGCCTAGCTCCCGCGACAGGAAATGCCCCAAAGCACAACGTGGACACCTCCCATTTTTTGACAGAAACCAGAGCTGTTTTTTGCAAAGTGCCTATCTGTAGATTTTGGCCTCTAGCTCAGCCGGCACCTAGGGAAACCTACAAAACCTGTGCATTTCTGAAAACTAGAGATCCAGGGGAATCCAAGATGGGGTGACTTGTGGGGCTCTGACCAGGTTTTGTTACCCAGAATTCTTTGCAAACCTCAAAAGTTGGCTAAACAACACATTTTCCTCATATTTTGGTGACAGAAAGTTCTGGAATCTGAGAGGAGGCACGAATTTCCTACCACCCAGCATTCCCCCAAGTCTCCCGATAAAAACGATACCTCACTTGTGTGGGTAGGCCTAGCGTCCGTGACAGGAAATGCCCCAAAGCACAATGTGGACACCTCCCATTTTTTGACAGAAAACAGAGCTGTTTTTTGCAAAGTGCCTATCTGTAGATTTTGGCCTCTAGCTCAGCCGGCACCTAGGGAAACCTACCAAACCTGTGCATTTCTGAAAACTAGAGACCTAGGGGAATCCAAGATGGGGTGACTTGTGGGGCGCTGACCAGGTTTTGTTACCCAGAATCCTTTGCAAACCTCAAAATTTGGCTAAAAAAACACATTTTCTTCATATTTTGGTGACAGAAAGTTCTGGAATCAGAGAGGAGCCACAAATTTCCTTCCACCCAACGTTCCCCCAAGTCTCCCGATAAAAATGATACTTCACTTGTGTGGGTAGGCCTAGCGCCTGCAACAGGAAATACCCCAAAGCACAACGTGGACACATCCCATTTTTTTAAAGAAAACAGAGGTGTTTTTTGCAAAGTGCCTACCTGTAGATTTTGGCCTCTAGCTCAGCCGGCACCTAGGGAAACCTACCAAACATATGTTTTTTTGAAAACTACAGACCTAGGGGAATCCAAGATCGGGTGACTTGTGGGGCTCTGACCAGGTTCTGTTACCCAGAATCCTTTGCAAACTTCAAAATTTGGCTAAAAAACATATTTTCCTCACATTTTGGTGACAGAAAGTTCTGGAATCAGAGAGGAGCTACAAATTTCCTTCCACCCAGCATTCCCCCAAGTCTCCCGATAAAAATGATACCTCGCTTGTGTGGGTAGGCCTAGCGCCCGCGACAGGAAATGCCCCAAAACGCAACGTGCACACATCACATTTTTTTAAAGAAAACAGAGGTGTTTTTTGCAAAGTGCCTACCTATAGCTTTTGGCCTCTATCTCAGCCGGCACCTAGGGAAACCTACCAAACCTATGCATTTTTAAAAACTAGAGACCTAGGGGAATCCAAGATGGGGTGACTTGTGGGGCTCTGACCAGGTTCTGTTACCCAGAATCCTTTGCAAACCTCAAAATTTGGCTAAAAAAGAACATTTTCCTCACATTTTGGTGACAGAAAGTTCTGGAATCAGAGAGGAGCCACAAATTTCCTTCCACCCAGCGTTTCCCCAAGTCTCCCAATAAAAATGATACCTCACTTGTGTGGGTAGGCCTAGCTCCCGCGACAGGAAATGCCCCAAAGCACAACGTGGACACCTCCCATTTTTTGACAGAAAACAGAGCTGTTTTTTGCAAAGTGCCTATCTGTAGATTTTGGCCTCTAGCTCAGCCGGCACCTAGGGAAACCTACCAAGCCTTTCCATTTCTGAAAACTAGAGACCTAGGGGAATCCAAGATGGGGTGACTTGTGGGGCTCTGACCAGGTTCTGTTACCCAGAATCCTTTGCAAACCTCAAAATTTGGCTAAAAAAACATATTTTCCTCACATTTTGGTGACAGAAAGTTCTGGAATCAGAGAGGAGCCACAAATTTCCTTCCACCCAGTGTTTCCCCAAGTCTCCCGATTAAAATGATACCTCACTTATTTGGGTAGGCCTAGCGCCTGCGACAGGAAATGCCCCAAAACGCAACGTGGACACATCACATTTTTTTAAGAAAACAGAGGTGTTTTTTGCAAAGTGCCTACCTGTAGATTTAGGCCTCTAGCTCAGCCGGCACCTAGGGAAACCTACCAAACCTGTGCATTTTTTAAAACTAGAGACCTAGGGGAATCCATGAGGGGGGGACTTATGGGGCTCTGACCAGGTTCTGTTACCCAGAATCCTTTGCAAACTTCAAAATTTGGCTAAAAAACATATTTTCCTCACATTTTGGTGACAGAAAGTTCTGGAATCAGAGAGGAGCTACAAATTTCCTTCCACCCAGCATTCCCCCAAGTCTCCCGATAAAAATGATACCTCACTTGTGTGGGTAGGCCTAGCGCCCGCAACAGGAAATGCCCCAAAGCACAACGTGGACACATCCCATTTTTCCAAAGAAAACAGAGGTGTTTTTTGCAAAGTGCCTACCTGTAGATTTTGGTCTCTAGCTCAGCGGGCACCTAGGGAAACCTACCAAACCTGTGCATTTTTGAAAACTAGAGACCTAGGGGAATCCAAGATGGGGTGACTTGTGGGGCTCTGGCTAGGTTCTGTTACCCAAAATCCTTTGCAAACCTCAAAATTTGGCTAAAAAAACATATTTTCCTCACATTTTGGTGACAGAAAGTTCTGGAATCTGAGAGGAGCCACAAATTTCCTTCCACCAAGCGTTCCCCCAAGTCTCCCGATAAAAATGATACCTCACTTGTGTGGGTAGGCCTAGCGCCCGCGACAGGAAATGCCCCAAAACGCAACGTGCACACATCACATTTTTTTAAAGAAAACAGAGGTGTTTTTTGCAAAGTGCCTACCTGTAGATTTTGGCCTCTAGCTCAGCCGGCACCTAGGGAAACCTACCAAACCTGTGCATTTTTTAAAACTAGAGACCTAGGGGAATCGAAGATGGGGTGACTTATGGGGCTCTGACCAGGTACTGTTACCCAGAATGCTTTGCAAACATCAACATTTGGCTAAAAAATCAAATTTTCCTTACATTTTGGTGACAGAAAGTTCTGGAATCAGAGAGGAGCCACAAATTTCCTTCCACCCAGCGTTCCCCCAAGTCTCCCAAAAAAATGATACCTCACTTGTGTGGGTAGGCCTAGCACACGCGACAGGAAATGCCCCAAAAAGCAACATGGACACATCACATTTTTTTAAAGAAAACAGAAGTGTTTTTTGTAAAGTGCCTACCTGTAGATTTTGGCCTCTAGCTCAGCCGGCACAAAGGGAAACCTACCAAACCTATGCATTTTTAAAAACTAGAGACCTAGGGGAATCCAAGATGGGGTGACTTGTGGGGCTCTGACCAGGTTTTGTTACCCAGAATCCTTTGCAAACCTCAAAATTTGGCTAAAAAAACACATTTTCCTCACATTTTGGTGACAGAAAGTTTTGGAATCAGAGAGGAGTCACAAATTTCCTTCCACCCAGCGTTCCCCCAAGTCTCCTGATAAAAATGATACCTCACTTGTGTGGGTAGGCCTAGCGCCCGCGACAGGAAATGCCCCAAAACGCAACGTGGACACATCCCATTTTTTGAAACAAAACAGAGGTGTTTTTTGCAAAGTGCCTACCTGTAGCTTTTGACCTCTAGCTCAGCCGGCACCTAGAGAAACCTACTAAACCTGTGCATTTTTTAAAACTAGAGACCTAGGGGAATCCAAGATGGGGTGACTTGTGGGGCTCTGACCAGGTTCTGTTACCCAGAATCCTTTGCAAACCTCAAAAATTGGCTAAAAAAACACATGTTCCTCACATTTCTGTGACAGAAAGTTTTGGAATCTGAGAGGAGGCACGAATTTCCTACCACCCAGCATTCCACCAAGTCTCCCGATAAAAATGATACCTCACTTGTGTGGGTAGGCCTAGCGCCCGCGACAGAAAATGCCCCAAAACGCAACGTGGACACATCCCATTTTTTTAAAGAAAACAGAGGTGTTTTTGGCAAAGTGCCTACCTGTAGCTTTTGACCTCTAGCTCAGCCGGCACCTAGAGAAACCTACCAAACCTGTGCATTTTTAAAAACTAGAGACCTAGGGGAATCCAAGATGTGGTGACTTGTGGGGCTCTGACCAGGTTCTGTTAACCAGAATCCTTTGCAAACCTCAAAATTTGGCTAAAAAAACATGTTCCTCACATTTCCGTGGCAGAAAGTTCTGGAACCTGAGAGGAGGCACCCAGCGTTCCCCCAAGTCTCCCGATAAAAATGATACCTCACTTGTGTGGGTAGGCCTAGCGCCTGTGACAGGAAATGCCCCAAAGCACAATGTGGACACCTCCCATTTTTTGACAGAAAACAGAGCTGTTTTTTGCAAAGTGCCTATCTGTAGATTTTGGCCTCTAGCTCAGCCGGCACCTAGGGAAACTTACCAAACCTTTCCATTTCTGAAAACTAGAGACCTAGGGGAATCCAAGATGGGGTGACTTGTGGGGCTCTGACCAGGTTCTGTTACCCAGAATCCTTTGCAAACCTCAAAATTTGGCTAAAAAAACATATTTTCCTCACATTTTGGTGACAGAAAGTTCTGGAATCAGAGAGGAGCCACAAATTTCCTTCCACCCAGCGTTTCCCCAAGTCTCCCGATTAAAATGATACCTCACTTGTTTGGGTAGGCCTAGCGCCTGCAACAGGAAATGCCCCAAAACGCATCGTGGACACATCACATTTTTTTAAGAAAACAGAGGTGTTTTTTGCAAAGTGCCTACCTGTAGATTTTGGCCTCTAGCTCAGCCGGCACCTAGGGAAACCTTCCAAACCTGTCCATTTTTGAAAACTAGAGACCTAGGGGAATCCAAGATGGGGTGACTTGTGGGACTCTGACCAGGTTTTGTTACCCAGAATCCTTTGCAAACCTCAAAATTTGGCTAAAAAAACACATATTCCTCACATTTTGGTGACAGAAAGTTTTGGAATCAGAGAGGAGCCACAAATTTCCTTCCACCCAGCGTTTCCCCAAGTCTCCCGATAAAAATGATACCTCACTTGTGTGGGTAGGCCTAGCGCCCGCGACAGGAAATGCCCCAAAACGCAACGTGGACACATCCCATTTTTTGAAAGAAAACAGAGGTGTTTTTTGCAAAGTGCCTACCTGTAGCTTTTGACCTCTAGCTCAGCCGGCACCTAGAGAAGCCTACCAAACCTGTGCATTTTTAAAAACTAGAGACCTAGTGGAATCCAAGATGGGGTGACTTGTGGGGCTCTGACCAGGGTCTGTTACCCAGAATCCTTTGCAAACCTCAAAAATTGGCTAAAAAAACACATGTTCCTCACATTTCTGTGACAGAAAGTTCTGGAATCTGAGAGGAGGCACGAATTTCCTACAACCCAGCATTCCACCAAGTCTCCCGATAAAAATGATACTTCACTTGTGTGGGTAGGTCTAGCGACCGCGACAGGAAATGCCCCAAAATGCAACGTGGACACATCCCATTTTTTGAAAGAAAACAGAGGTGTTTTTCGTAAAGTGCCTACCTGTAGATTTTGGCAACTAGCTCAGCCGGCACAAAGGGAAACCTACCAAACCTATGCATTTTTAAAAACTAGAGACCTAGGGGAATCCAAGATGGGGTGACTTGTGGGGCTCTGACCAGGTTTTGTTACCCAGAATCCTTTGCAAACCTCAAAATTTGGCTAAAAAAACACACATTCCTCACATTTTGGTGACAGAAAGTTTTGGAATCAGAGAGGAGCCACAAATTTCCTTCCACCCAGCGTTCCCCCAAGTCTCCCGATAAAAATGATACCTCACTTGTGTGGGTAGGCCTAGCGCCCGCGACAGGAAATGCCCCAAAACGCAACGTGGACACATCCTATTTTTTGAAAGAAAACAGAGGTGTTTTTTGTAAAGTGCCTAACTGTAGATTTTGGCCTCTAGCTCAGCCGCCACAAAGGGAAACCTACCAAACCTATGCATTTTTAAAAACTAGAGACCTAGGGGAATCCAAGATGGGGTGACTTGTGGGGCTCTGACCAGGTTTTGTTACCCAGAATCCTTTGCAAACCTCAAAATTTGGCTAAAAAAACACATATTCCTCACATTTTGGTGACAGAAAGTTTTGGAATCAGAGAGGAGCCACAAATTTCCTTCCACCCAGCGTTCCCCCAAGTCTCCTGATAAAAATGATACCTCACTTGTGTGGGAAGGCCTAGCGCCCGCGACAGGAAATGCCCCAAAACGCAACGTGGACACCTCCCATTTTTTGACAGAAAACAGAGCTGTTTTTTGCAAAGTGCCTATCTGTAGATTTTGGCCTCTAGCTCAGCCGGCACCTAGAGAAACCTACTAAACCTGTGCATTTTTTAAAACTAGAGACCTAGGGGAATCCAAGATGGGGTGACTTGTGGGGCTCTGACCAGGTTCTGTTACCCAGAATCCTTTGCAAACCTCAAAAATTGGCTAAAAAAACACATGTTCCTCACATTTCTGTGACAGAAAGTTTTGGAATCTGAGAGGAGGCACGAATTTCCTACCACCCAGCATTCCACCAAGTCTCCCGATAAAAATGATACCTCACTTGTGTGGGTAGGCCTAGCGCCCGCGACAGAAAATGCCCCAAAACGCAACGTGGACACATCCCATTTTTTTAAAGAAAACAGAGGTGTTTTTCGCAAAGTGCCTACCTGTAGCTTTTGACCTCTAGCTCAGCCGGCACCTAGAGAAACCTACCAAACCTGTGCATTTTTAAAAACTAGAGACCTAGGGGAATCCAAGATGGGGTGACTTGTGGGGCTCTGACCAGGTTCTGTTACCCAGAATCCTTTGCAAACCTCAAAATTTGGCTAAAAAAACATGTTCCTCACATTTCCGTGGCAGAAAGTTCTGGAACCTGAGAGGAGGCACCCAGCGTTCCCCCAAGTCTCCCGATAAAAATGATACCTCACTTGTGTGGGTAGGCCTAGCGCCCACGACAGGAAATGCCCCAAAACGCAACGTGCACACATCACATTTTTTGAAAGAAAACAGAGGTGTTTTTTGCAAAGTGCCTACCTGTAGATTTTGGCCTCTAGCTCAGCCGGCACCTAGGGAAACCTACCAAACCTGTGCATTTTTTAAAACTAGAGACCTAGGGGAATCGAAGATGGGGTGACTTATGGGGCTCTGACCAGGTACTGTTACCCAGAATGCTTTGCAAACCTCAACATTTGGCTAAAAAAACAAATTTTCCTTACATTTTGGTGACAGAAAGTTCTGGAATCAGAGAGGAGCCACAAATTTCCTTCCACCCAGCGTTCCCCCAAGTCTCCCAAACAAATGATACCTCACTTGTGTGGGTAGGCCTAGCACACGCGACAGGAAATGCCCCAAAACGCAAAATGGACACATCACATTTTTTTAAAGAAAACAGAAGTGTTTTTTGTAAAGTGCCTACCTGTAGATTTTGGCCTCTAGCTCAGCCGGCACAAAGGGAAACCTACCAAACCTATGCATTTTTAAAAACTAGAGACCTAGGGGAATCCAAGATGGGGTGACTTGTGGGGCTCTGACCAGGTTTTGTTACCCAGAATCCTTTGCAAACCTCAAAATTTGGCTAAAAAAACACATTTTCCTCACATTTTGGTGACAGAAAGTTTTGGAATCAGAGAGGAGTCACAAATTTCCTTCCACCCAGCGTTCCCCCAAGTCTCCTGATAAAAATGATACCTCACTTGTGTGGGCAGGCCTAGCGCCCGCGACAGGAAATGCCCCAAAACGCAACGTGGACACATCCCATTTTTTTAAAGAAAACAGAGGTGTTTTTTGCAAAGTGCCTACCTGTAGCTTTTGACCTCTAGCTCAGCCGGCACCTAGAGAAACCTACTAAACCTGTGCATTTTTTAAAACTAGAGACCTAGGGGAATCCAAGATGGGGTGACTTGTGGGGCTCTGACCAGGTTCTGTTACCCAGAATCCTTTGCAAACCTCAAAAATTGGCTAAAAAAACATGTTCCTCACATTTCCGTGGCAGAAAGTTCTGGAACCTGAGAGGAGGCACCCAGCGTTCCCCCAAGTCTCCCGATAAAAATGATACCTCATTTGTGTGGGTAGGCCTAGCGCCTGTGACAGGAAATGCCCCAAAGCACAACGTGGACACCTCCCATTTTTTGACAGAAAACAAAGCTGTTTTTTGCAAAGTGCCTATCTGTAGATTTTGGCCTCTAGCTCAGCCGGCACCTAGGGAAACCTACCAAACCTTTCCATTTCTGAAAACTAGAGACCTAGGGGAATCCAAGATGGGGTGACTTGTGGGGCTCTGACCAGGTTCTGTTACCCAGAATCCTTTGCAAACCTCAAAATTTGGCTAAAAAAACATATTTTCCTCACATTTTGGTGACAGAAAGTTCTGGAATCAGAGAGGAGCCACAAATTTCCTTCCACCCAGCGTTTCCCCAAGTCTCCCGATTAAAATGATACCTCACTTGTTTGGGTAGGCCTAGCGCCTGCAACAGGAAATGCCCCAAAACGCAACGTGGACACATCACATTTTTTAAAGAAAACAGAGGTGTTTTTTGCAAAGTGCCTACCTGTAGATTTTGGCCTCTAGCTCAGCCGGCACCTAGGGAAACCTACCAAACCTGTCCATTTTTGAAAACTAGAGACCTAGGGGAATCCAAGATGGGGTGACTTGTGGGGCTCTGACCAGGTTTTGTTACCCAGAATCCTTTGCAAACCTCAAAATTTGGCTAAAAAAACACATATTCCTCACATTTTGGTGACAGAAAGTTTTGGAATCAGAGAGGAGCCACAAATTTCCTTCCACCCAGCGTTCCCCCAAGTCTCCCGATAAAAATGATACCTCACTTGTGTGGGTAGGCCTAGCGCCCGCGACAGGAAATGCCCCAAAACGCAACGTGGACACATCCCATTTTTTGAAAGAAAACAGAGGTGTTTTTTGCAAAGTGCCTACCTGTAGCTTTTGACCTCTAGCTCAGCCGGCACCTAGAGAAGCCTACCAAACCTGTGCATTTTTAAAAACTAGAGACCTAGGGGAATCCAAGATGGGGTGACTTGTGGGGCTCTGACCAGGGTCTGTTACCCAGAATCCTTTGCAAACCTCAAAAATTGGCTAAAAAAACACATGTTCCTCACATTTCTGTGACAGAAAGTTCTGGAATCTGAGAGGAGGCACGAATTTCCTACAACCCAGCATTCCACCAAGTCTCCCGATAAAAATGATACTTCACTTGTGTGGGTAGGCCTAGCGACCGCGACAGGAAATGCCCCAAAATGCAACGTGGACACATCCCATTTTTTGAAAGAAAACAGAGGTGTTTTTCGTAAAGTGCCTACCTGTAGATTTTGGCAACTAGCTCAGCCGGCACAAAGGGAAACCTACCAAACCTATGCATTTTTAAAAACTAGAGACCTAGGGGAATCCAAGATGGGGTGACTTGTGGGGCTCTGACCAGGTTTTGTTACCCAGAATCCTTTGCAAACCTCAAAATTTGGCTAAAAAAACACATATTCCTCACATTTTGGTGACAGAAAGTTTTGGAATCAGAGAGGAGCCACAAATTTCCTTCCACCCAGCGTTCCCCCAAGTCTCCCGATAAAAATGATACCTCACTTGTGTGGGTAGGCCTAGCGCCCGCGACAGGAAATGCCCCAAAACGCAACGTGGACACATCCTATTTTTTGAAAGAAAACAGAGGTGTTTTTTGTAAAGTGCCTACCTGTAGATTTTGGCCTCTAGCTCAGCCGCCACAAAGGGAAACCTACCAAACCTATGCATTTTTAAAAACTAGAGACCTCGGGGAATCCAAGATGGGGTGACTTGTGGGGCTCTGACCAGGTTTTGTTACCCAGAATCCTTTGCAAACCTCAAAATTTGGCTAAAAAAACACATGTTCCTCACATTTCTGTGACAGAAAGTTCTGGAATCTGAGAGGAGGCACGAATTTCCTACAACCCAGCATTCCACCAAGTCTCCCGATAAAAATGATACTTCACTTGCGTGGGTAGGCCTAGCGACCGCGACAGGAAATGCCCCAAAATGCAACGTGGACACATCCCATTTTTTGAAAGAAAACAGAGGTGTTTTTCGTAAAGTGCCTACCTGTAGATTTTGGCAACTAGCTCAGCCGGCACAAAGGGAAACCTACCAAACCTATGCATTTTTAAAAACTAGAGACCTAGGGGAATCGAAGATGGGGTGACTTGTGGGGCTCTGACCAGGTTTTGTTACCCAGAATCCTTTGCAAACCTCAAAATTTGGCTAAAAAAACACATATTCCTCACATTTTGGTGACAGAAAGTTTTGGAATCAGAGAGGAGCCACAAATTTCCTTCCACCCAGCGTTCCCCCAAGTCTCCCGATAAAAATGATACCTCACTTGTGTGGGTAGGCCTAGCGCCCGTGACAGGAAATGCCCCAAAGCACAACGTGGACACCTCCCATTTTTTGACAGAAAACAGAGCTGTTTTTTGCAAAGTGCCTATCTGTAGATTTTGGCCTCTAGCTCAGCCGGCACCTAGAGAAACCTACCGAACCTGTGTATTTCTGAAAACTAGAGACCTAGGGGAATCCAAGATGGGGTGACTTGTGGGCCTCTAACCAGGTTTTGTTACCAGAATCTTTTGCAAACCTCAAAATTTGGCTAAAAAAACACATTTTCCTCACATTTTGGTGACAGAAAGTTCTGGAATCAGAGAGGAGCCACAAATTTCCTTCCACCCAACGTTCCCCCAAGTCTCACGATAAAAATTATACTTCACTTGTGTGGGTAGGCCTAGCGCCCGCAACAGGAAAGGCCCCAAAGCACAACGTGGACACATCCCATTTTTTTAAAGAAAACAGAGGTGTTTTTTGCAAAGTGCCTACCTGTAGATTTTGGCCTCTAGCTCAGCCGGCACCTAGGGAAACCTACCAAACCTGTGCATTTTTGAATAGGAGACCTAGGGGAATCCATGAGGGGGTGACTTATGGGGCTCTGACCAGGTTCTGTTACCCAGAATGCTTTGCAAACCTCAAAATTTGACTAAAAAAACACATTTTCCTCACATTTTGGTGACAGAAAGTTCTGGAATCAGAGAGGAGCCACAAATTTCCTTCCACCCAGCGTTCCCCCAAGTCTCCCGATAAAAATGATACCTCACTTGTGTGGGTAGGCCTAGCACCCGCGACAGGAAATGCCCCAAAACGCAACATGGACACATCACATTTTTTTAAAGAAAACAGAGGTGTTTTTTGTAAAGTGCCTACCTGTAGATTTTGGCCTCTAGCTCAGCCGGCACCTAGAGAAACCTACCGAACCTGTGTATTTCTGAAAACTAGAGACCTATGGGAATCCAAGATGGGGTGACTTGTGGGGCTCTAACCAGGTTTTGTTACCAGAATCCTTTGCAAACCTCAAAATTTGGCAAAAAAAACAAATTTTCCTCACATTTTGGTGACAGAAAGTTCTGGAATCAGAGAGGACCCACAAATTTCCTTCCACCCAGCGTTCCCCCAAGTCTCACGATAAAAATTATACTTCACTTGTGTGGGTAGGCCTAGCGCCCGCAACAGGAAAGGCCCCAAAGCACAACGTGGACACATCCCATTTTTTGAAAGAAAACAGAGGTGTTTTTTGCAAAGTGCCTACCTGTAGATTTTGGCCTCTAGCTCAGCCGGCACTTAGGGAAACCTACCAAACCTGTGCATTTTTGAAAACTAGAGACCTAGGGGAATCCATGAGGGGGTGACTTATGGGGCTCTGACCAGGTTCTGTTACCCAGAATGCTTTGCAAACCTCAAAATTTGGCTAAAAAAAAAAAAATTCCTCACATTTTGGTGACAGAAAGTTCTGGAATCAGAGAGGAGCCACAAATTTCCTTCCACCCAGCGTTCCCCCAAGTCTCCCGATAAAAATGATACCTCACTTGTGTGGGTAGGCCTAGCACCCGCGACAGGAAATGCCCCAAAACGCAACATGGACACATCACATTTTTTTAAAGAAAACAGAGGTGTTTTTTGTAAAGTGCCTACCTGTAGATTTTGGCCTCTAGCTCAGCCGGCACCTAGAGAAACCTACCGAACCTGGGTATTTCTGAAAACTAGAGACCTAGGGGAATCCAAGATGGGGTGACTTGTGGGGCTCTAACTAGGTTTTGTTACCAGAATCTTTTGCAAACCTCAAAATTTGGCAAAAAAAACACATTTTCCTCACATTTTGGTGACAGAAAGTTCTGGAATCAGAGAGGACCCACAAATTTCCTTCCACCCAGCGTTCCCCCAAGTCTCACGATAAAAATGATACTTCACTTGTGTGGGTAGGCCTAGCGCCCGCAACAGGAAAGGCCCCAAAGCACAACGTGGACACATCCCATTTTTTGAAAGAAAGCAGAGGTGTTTTTTGCAAAGTGCCTACCTGTAGATTTTGGCCTCTAGCTCAGCCGGCACCTAGGGAAACCTACCAAACCTGTGCATTTTTGAAAACTAGAGACCTAGGGGAATCCATGAGGGGGTGACTTATGGGGCTCTGACCAGGTTCTGTTACCCAGAATGCTTTGCAAACCTCAAAATTTGGCTAAAAAAACAAATTTTCCTCACATTTTGGTGACAGAAAGTTCTGGAATCAGAGAGGAGCCACAAATTTCCTTCCACCCAGCGTTCCCCCAAGTCTCCCGATAAAAATGATACCTCACTTGTGTGGGTAGGCCTTGCACCCGCAACAGGAAATGCCCCAAAACGCAACATGGACACATCACATTTTTTTAAAGAAAACAGAGGTGTTTTTTGTAAAGTGCCTACCTGTAGATTTTGCCCTCTAGCTCAGCCGGCACAAAGGGAAACCTACCAAACCTATGCATTTTTAAAAACTAGAGACCTAGGGGAATCCAAGATGGGGTGACTTGTGGGGCTCTGACCAGGTTTTGTTACCCAGAATCCTTTGCAAACCTCAAAATTTGGCAAAAAAAACACATATTCCTCACATTTTGGTGACAGAAAGTTTTGGAATCAGAGAGGAGCCACAAATTTCCTTCCACCCAGCCTTCCCCCAAGTCTCCCGATAAAAATGATACCTCACTTGTGTGGGTAGGCCTAGCGCCCGCGACAGGAAATGCCCCAAAACGCAACGTGGACACATCCCATTTTTTTAAAGAAAACAGAGGTGTTTTTTGCAAAGTGCCTACCTGTAGCTTTTGACCTCTAGCTCAGCCGGCACCTAGAGAAACCTACCAAACCTGTGCATTTTTTAAAACTAGAGACCTAGGGGAATCCAAGATGGGGTGACTTGTGGGGATCTGACCAGGTTCTGTTACCCAGAATCCTTTGCAAACCTCAAAAATTTGCTAAAAAAACATATGTTCCTCACATTTCTGGGACAGAAAGTTCTGGAATCTGAGAGGAGGCACGAATTTCCTACCACCCAGCATTCCACCAAGTTTTCCGATAAAAATGATACTTCACTTGTCTGGGTAGGCCTAGCGACCGCGACAGGAAATGCCCCAAAATGCAACGTGGACACATCCCATTTTTTGAAAGAAAACAGAGGTGTTTTTCGTAAAGTGCCTACCTGTAGCTTTTGACCTCTAGCTCTGCCGGCACCTAGAGAAACCTACCAAACCTGTACATTTTTAAAAACTAGAGACCTAGGGGAATCCAAGATGGGGTGACTTGTGGGGCTCTGACCATGTTCTGTTACCCAGAATCCTTTGCAAACCTCAAAATTTGGCTAAAAAAACACATGTTCCTCACATTTCCGTGGCAGAAAGTTCTGGAATCTGAGAGGAGGCACAAATTTCCTTCCGCCCAGCGTTCCCCCAAGTCTCTCGATAAAAATGATACCTCACTTGTGTGGGTAGGCCTAGCGCCCGTGACAGGAAATGCCCCAAAGCACAACGTGGACACCTCCCATTTTTGACAGAAAACAGAGCTGTTTTTTGCAAAGTGCCTATCTGTAGATTTTGGCCTCTAGCTCAGCTGGCACCTAGGGAAACCTACCAAACATTTGCATTTCTGAAAACTAGAGACCTAGGGGAATCCAAGATGGGGTGAATTGTGGGGCTCCGACCAGGTTTTGTTACCCAGAATCCTTTGCAAACCTAAAAATTTGGCTAAAAAAACACATTTTCCTCATATTTTGGTAACAGAAAGTTCTGGAATCAGAGAGGAGCCACAAATTTCCTTCCACCCAACGTTCCCCCAAGTCTCCCGATGAAAATGATACCTCAATTCTGTGGGTAGGCCTAGCGCCCGCGACAGGAAATGCCCCAAAACGCAACGTGCACACATCACATTTTTTTTAAGAAAACAGAGGTGTTTTTTGCAAAGTGCCTACCTGTAGATTTTGGCCTCTAGCTCAGCCGGCACCTAGAGAAACCTATCGAACCTGTGTATTTCTGAAAACTAGAGACCTAGGGGAATCCAAGATGGGGTGACTTGTGGGGCTCTGACCAGGTTTTGTTACCAGAATCCTTTGCAAACCTCAAAATTTGGCTAAAAAAACACATTTTCCTCACATTTTGGTGACAGAAAGTTCTGGAATCAGAGAGGAGCCACAAATTTCCTTCCACCCAGCGTTCCCCCAAGTCTCACGATAAAAATGATACTTCACTTGTGTGGGTAGGCCTAGCGCCCGCAACAGGAAAGGCCCCAAAGCACAACGTGGACACATCCCATTTTTTTAAAGAAAACAGAGGTGTTTTTTGCTAAGTGCCTACCTGTAGATTTTGGCCTCTAGCTCAGCCGGCACCTAGGGAAACCTACCAAACATATGCATTTTTGAAAACTACAGACTTAGGGGAATCCAGGATGGGGTGACTTGTGGGGCCCTGACCAGGTTCTGTTACCCAGAATCCTTTGCAAACTTCAAAATTGTGCTAAAAAAACACATTTTCCTCACATTTTGGTGACAGAAAGTTCTGGATTCAGAGAGGAGCCACAAATTTGCTTCCACCCAGCGTTCCCCCAAGTCTCCCGATAAAAATGATACCTCACTTGTGTGGGTAGGCCTAGCGCCCGCAACAGGAAATGCCCCAAAGCACAAAGTGGACACATCCCATTTTTTTAAAGAAAACAGAGGTGTTTTTTGCAAAGTGCCTACCTGTAGATTTTGGTCTCTAGCTCAGCCGGCACCTAGGGAAACCTACCAAACCTTGCATTTTTGAAAACTACAGACTTAGGGGAATCCAAGATGGGGTGACTTGTGGGGCTCTGACCAGGTTCTGTTACCCAGAATCCTTTGCAAACCTCATAATTTGGCTAAAAAACATATTTTCCTCACATTTTGGTGACAGTAAGTTCTGGAATCTGAGAGGAGCCACAAATTTCCTTCCACCCAGCGTTCCCCCAAGTCTCCCGATAAAAATGATACCTCACTTGTGTGGGTAGGCCTAGCGCCCGCGACAGGAAATGCCCCAAAATGCAACGTGCACACATCACATTTTTTGAAAGACAACAGAGGTGTTTTTTGCAAAGTGCCTACCTATAGCGTTTGGCCTCTAGCTCAGCCAGCACCTAGGGAAACCTACCAAACCTGTGCATTTCTGAAAACTAGAGACCTAGGGGAATCCAAGATGGGGTGACTTGTGGGGCTCTGACCAGGTTCTGTTACCCAGAATCCTTTGCAAACCTCATAATTTGGCTAAAAAAACATATTTTCCTCATATTTTGGTGACAGAAAGTTCTGGAATCAGAGAGGAGCCACAAATTTCCTTCCACCCAGCGTTTCCCCAAGTCTCCTGATTAAAATGATACCTCACTTGTGTGGGTAGGCCTAGCGCCCGCAACAGGAAATGCCCCAAAACGCAACGTGGACACATCAAATTTTTTTAAAGAAAACAGTGGTGTTTTTTGCAAAGTGCCTACCTGTAGATTTTGGCCTCTAGCTCAGCCGGCACCTAGGGTAACCTACCAAACCTGTGCATTTTTGAAAACTAAAGACCTAGGGCAATCCAAGATGGGGTGACTTGTGGGGCTCTGACCAGGTTCTGTTACCCAGAATCCTTTGCAAACCTCAGAATTTGCCTAAAAAAACATATTTTCCTCACATTTTGGTGACAGGAAGTTCTGGAATAAGAGAGGAGCCACAAATTTCCTTCCACCCAGCGTTTCCCCAAGTCTCCCGATTAAAATAATACCTCACTTGTGTGGGTAGGCCTAGCGCCCGCGACAGGAAATGCCCCAAAACGCAACGTGGACACATCACATTTTTTTAAAGAAAACAGAGGTGTTTTTTGCAAAGTGCCTACCTGTAGATTTTGGCCTCTAGCTCAGCCGGCACCTATGGAAACCTACCAAACCTGTGCATTTTTGAAAACTAGAGACCTAGGGGAATCCAAGATGGGGTGACTTATGGGGCTCTGACCAGGTTCTGGTACCCAGAATCCTTTGCAAACCTCAAAATTTGGCTAAAAAAAAACATTTTCCTCACATTTTGGTGACAGAAAGTTCTGGAATCAGGGAGGAGCCACAAATTTCCTTCCACCCAGCGTTCCCCCAAGTCTCCCGATAAAAATGATACCTCACTTGTGTGGGTAGGCCTAGCACCTGCGACTGGAAATGCCCCAAAACGCAACATGGACACATCACATTTTTTGAAAGAAAACAGAGGTGTTTTTTGTAAAGTGCCTACCTGTAGATTTTGGCCTCTAGTTCAGCCGGCACATAGGGAAACCTACCAAACCTATGCATTTTTTAGAACTAGAGACCTAGGGGAATCCAAGATGGGGTGACTTGTGGGGCTCTGACCAGGTTTTGTTACCCAGAATCCTTTGCAAACCTCAAAATTTGGCTAAAAAACACATTTTCCTCATATTTTGGTGACAGAAAGTTCTGGAATCAGAGAGGAGCCACAAATTTCCTTCCACCCAGCGTTCCCCCAAGTCTCCCGATAAAAATGATACCTCACTTGTGTGGGTAGGACTAGCGCCCACGAAAGGAAATGGCCCAAAACACAACATGGACACATCACATTTTTTCATAGAAAACAATGCCTACCTGTGGATTTTGGCCTGTAGCTTAGCCGGCACCTGGGGAAACCTAGCAAACCAGCGCATTTTTTAAAACTAGAAACCCAGGGGAATCCAAGATGGGGGGACTTGCGGGGCTCTGACCAGGTTATGTTACCCAGAATCCTTTTCAAACATAAAAATTTGGCCAAAAAAACACTTTTTCCTCTCATTTCGGTGACAGAAAGTTCTGGAATCTGAGAGGAGCCACAAATTTCCTTCCACCCAGCTTTCCCCTAAGTCTCTCGTTAAAAATGGTACCTCACTTCTGTGGGTAGGCCTAGCGCCTATGAAAGGAAATGGCCCAAAACACAACGTGGACACAACATATTTTTTCACAGAAAACAGAGGTGTTTTTTGCAAAGTGCCTACCTGTGGATTTTGGCCTCTAGCTCAGCCGGCCCCGGGGGGGGGGGCAGATATGGCCTAAAATAAATTTGACCCCCCACCCTCCCCAAGCCCCATCTGCCCGGGAGCGACCCTTGCCTACGGGGTCGCTCCCCCGCGTGACATTGGCGCCAAAAAACAAATCCCTGGTGCCTAGTGGTTTCTGCCCCCTTGGGGGCAGATTGACCTAAAATCGGCCAATCTGCCATCAAGGGGGGCAGAAATGGTCTAAATACAATTTGCCCCCCAGGGGAGCGACCCTTGCCTAAAGGGTCGCTCCCCATCTCTAAAAAAACAAACAAACAAAAAACAAACACAATTTTTTTTTGCCCTGGCGCCTAGAGGTTTCTGCCCCCCCCCAGGGGGAAGATCAGCCTACTAATAGGCCGATCTGCCCCCAGGGGGGCAGAAATGGTCTAAAATAAATTTGCCCCCCCACCCCCAGGAAAGACCGTTGCCTACGGGGTCGCTCCCCCTGCGTGACATTGGCGCCATAAATAAAATCCCCGGCACCTAGTGGTTTCTGCCCCCCTTTGGGGCAGATTGGTGTAGCAAAAAATGGCCGGTCTGCCCCCAAAAGGGGCAGAAATGGCCTAAATACAATTTTCCCCTCCAGGGGAGCGACCCTTGTCCAAGGGGTCGCTCCCCATCTGTAAAACAAAAAAAATAAAAAATCCCCGGTGCCTAGTGGTTTCTGCCCCCCTTGGGGCAGATCGACCTAATCAAAATAGGCTGATCTACTCCCCAGGGGGGCAGAAATGGCCTAAAATAATTCCACCCCCCAGGGGAGCGACCCTTGCCTAAGGGGTCGCTCTCCTTGCGTGAAATTCACGAAAACAAAAAAAACTCCCTGGTGTCTAGTGGTTTCTGCCCCCCTTGGGGGCAGATTGGCCTCATCATAATAGGCCAATCTGCCCCCAAGGGTGGCAGAAATGGCAGAAATATAATTTGCCCCCTAGGGGAGCGACCCTTGCCTAAGGGGTCGCTCCCCACCTAAAAAAAACAAAAAACAAAAAAATAGAAAAACAAAAAAATGATCCCTGGTGCCCTAGAGGTTTCTGCCCCTCCTGGGGACAGATCGGCCTAATAATAGGCCGATCTGCTCCCAGGGGGGACAGAAAAGGCCTTCCCAAAAAAATGACCCCCCTGGGAGCGACCCTTGCCCAAGGGGCCGCTCCCTTATGTGTATTTCAAACACAAAAAAAAATCCCTGGTGTCTAGTGGGGTTTCAAAAGCCGGATTGCAAGCAATCCAGCTTTTGAAACCCTGGGAGAGACTTCAAAGGGAAGGAAATACATTTCCTTCCCTTTGAAGCCTCTCCGGACCTCCCCCACGTAATTGAAAGAGAAATGCTGAGCATTTCTATTTCAATCGCAATGGGGGAGACCCTGTGACTAATCAGCGCGCGCTCGCGCGCTGACGTCACAGGGGGGGTGGGGGGGGTTGGGGGTGGAAGGGGAAGGGCTTCCCCTTCCATCCCCGCCTTGGGAGGTGGGTGGGGGGCACAGGGGGGGCACACTAGCGCTCCCCCCAGTTCCCGTGCCTTGGACGAGGTGACCTCGTCCAAGGCACATGGGAACTGTAGCCTTGGACGAGGTCACCTCGTCCAAGGCACAGAACGGGTTAAAACATTGACAAAACACAACATTCAACAATTAAGACAAACACAGTCACATTGGTCTACTAGCATCATGACACCAAAACAATATAACTTCAACTGGCAGTGGAAATGCTGACCAAGCCCCAGAAAATAAATGGAACAGCCCACCCGCAGTACCTTAGCCCTGCCCACTCCTAGCACACATTATCCTGTGACCAAGGGAAGCTCTGTGCGTGATTAAGGAAACCTGATGTCTCTTGTCAATACCAGCTCAGGGGAAAAGATTGCAACAATTTATGTGGAGAAAAGAAAGGTCTTACTTTAATGACCATGGACCCTTCTTGGCAAAAACACAAGCTATGACTAATCCTGGATCCCAATCGTTCAAGTACCCTAGTGTTCAAATCCCCCCCAATTTCACACCCAGGGGTCCTGCATACCACCTGTGTGACAACTAGCGGTCCACGTTAAGCACATCTCACTCTTCTTTGAAATACCACCATTGTTAAGAAGCTAGTGGCACCGAGAAGACCAGGTAGCCTAATAAGATCGAGATGTGGGCCCTATACCACACCAGAGCCTATGCGTATCATCTGCATAACGCCCAGCGGTCCAAGCGAAGGCACCTCTTAAATCAGAGAGCTGGCCCTATGTCACACCCAGAACCTTATTTGTACCATTTGCGACATGCCCAAGGGTCGAACCGGTCAGTAACCCAAAAACCCTGTATTACACCCAGGGGTCAAGCATACTGCCTGTGTTATTCCCCGCGGTCCAAGTGATCACTCTTCTTGATGTTGACAATCAAAAAGGCAAATTCCACAGATTATGTTTTTTACTATTTTGCCACACACCAAATGCTAGGACTACGGCTCTGTTATAGTCTCTTACCCTTGTGATGGCAGCTTCAGGACAGACCTCCAACTCGCAGGTTCAGCAGAACAGTTTCCGCATCTGCTCACCTTTTTTGTTGTGCAAATGTGAATCCATCAGGGTGGGGTCCCCTTCCTTTGGTCTCGTCCAAAGAACCAATCAGCTCCTGGCATGCTCACCAAAATGTTGCTCAAAATGAGAATATACATTAAAAACAAAAGACAAGATGCGTCTGGCAAAACAGGAAAAGGGTTCATTTCATTAAACATTACGGCCGGGAGAGCAGCTACAGAACCGGGGTCCTAGGGCTGTCTTTCATTATCCATTGAATTGAAGCACGTTTTATACATTATTCTGGGTGCAATAAGGTAATAAAAAATATTACTTCCTTAGTAAAAAAATATAAACAGTCATCAAGGAGTCATAAATACAATTCCAGATAGGGAATGCAGGTGGGCCTCGACCTGGAGTGGACACACTGTGGGCCAGCAAATAGGTGTCCAGATGTCCAGCCTGAAGGATGCATGGTCCCTGTGTGTGCTGTGTCTAGATTGGCTAAGTGTACCTAACTCCATGTGGCATCTAACTTTATGGTGTTTTGGGAATGCACACATCCCTCTGGCCATGTGTGCTTTCTTTGAGCCACTCTCTGGGGTCCATTGTAATGTTGCTGTCTATCAGTGGGATCCGATCTAAGTTTTCCTGTTTGCGCATTTGGCTGTCGGCTAAGTGTTACCCCACCTGTGACCTGTCAGTCATTAACCTTCAGGCCTGGGTCGCAGAGCCTGCCTAACCATGTACCTATGTGCTGGGGTTGACAGAGAGTTCATGACAGGGGAATCTAACCATGGTGATGATTCTTTAGTAGTGTATGAAAATGTATCGTTCATGTATACAAATGTCTTTTTGACACGTGTATGGTCATTGATTAATCCAATATCAACGTAATAGTCAGGGAAAAGATAACACTTGGCTATGACATTCTCTTTGCTGAAAGCGATTGGCAACTGGAGTTTGATAGACCACTCCCACAAGGAGAGGATATAAAAATAGTATCTTTCTCAGTCCTTCTTCCTGAAGAGGTTAAGCAACGCGTATGCCATAGAATGGGCTCTTGCACATGCACAAGCCCATGCACTAAACCTAAACCACGTAAGCTGGGATAAGGATTCTCCTCATCACATAACACCCATACAGTCCAGCCCGCAGGGCAAACACAATACCCAATAAAACATGAAACGAAAGCTACACTGACAGAACTTCTCTCATAGCTTGAGTTCAGGGAGAAAATTAACCCCACATATCTTCTATGAATAACCCTTTGTTTCCAGTAGATAAGCCAGATCACTCCTATTGAATAGTCTTAGACTGTAGACATTTAAACAGTCATGCATACACATTTGCAATACAAAATTCACACAGTACGTCTTTAATGAACAATATTGTCTGTAAAAACTGCAAAACAACCTTGATATTTCAAACAAGTTTTTCTACCACATTATAGCACCTAAAAGCAGCAATTTAACTGCCTTCACAATGCCAGACTCTCAGAGCCATTTTTCTATCTCCCTGAGGGGCGTAATAACAACCCTGAACTGTTTGCAGCCAGAGTAACATCAATTCTACAAGATATTGCTGCAGAAGATTTGTCCTATGTTGATGATATATATCTCAAGGATGATAAATTAAACACACATCTATCCATAGTAGATCGCATTGTTTTGGGAACATGGCTACAAATTATATTTCAAGACAAATAAAATTTCCCTTTTCAGTGTCCTATTTTTGGGATATGAGTTATCAAATGAGTGAAAGAACCTGGCTCCACATTTCCTAGGGAAATGTGCTCAATTACAACCAACAAACACCATTAAAAAATTGCAATCCTTGTTAGGATTTTTTAATTTTGACAGAACATACATACCCGATTATGCACAATGGATAGAACCCTTATGCGATTTAATTCGTCCAGATTTTTCCAGTACACATTGGACATCAGAACATACACAGATTCTCAGGTCACTACAAAATAACATGCTTGCATCAAAACATTTACACACAAGTGTAAGCAAAACAAATGTTGTCATCTATATAATAGCAGGTGTCATTGGGTTCACATGTGTTACATTTAATTAGGGTGACACATTGCCCATTTCATAAAAATCACATTTATATTCAAATGCTGAAATGCATTTTGCATCCACTAAAAAATACTAGTGCAGTTCAGATGGCTTTCATAAAGGAAAGCCTTTTGACTCAAGGGAAACAAATAATTGTTGGTATTCCCGTTCCAGCCATCGAGGCTGTCACACAGGCCAGTGTTCCTAACGTGAAAGCCTTACATCCTAGATGGATACAATGGGCCACTTCCCTGACAACTACTAATGTAGATTATGCCTTGGACCCTACACTACAAACTCAAGAATTTCTCCAGTATGAACAATAATACTCAATACCCACTAACATATTGCCTCTTGATCAATATGAACAAATCATATATACTGATGTTTAAGCACAACCTGCTATAGGCAGTAAACTTCAATACTCCACAGTTTACACCACGGTATATGGTGTAATGAAGGATGGAAAATTCCATCTTCAAAAAAACTCTTACACAGTCCCTAGGAAATTATACTCCATGGTTTACTGAATTGAAAGCATTGATCCTGACACCGGAAAATACAGATCACTAATTCCCTATACTCATAGTGTGTGGTTCATACTAGCGCGTCCAGTCCTTTATTGAAAAATTACATTATTAGCACCTGAATGGATTCAGAGACTCAAACGGGAATACCTTAAAGCATAAGATGCTTTGGGGAAAATTGGCACAACTTAAAGACAGCTTGCCACAGGCTCATGTAATACATACTTTGAGTCATCCCGATGTTAGAATGCATGTTGTTGGGAATTCACTGGCTGATGAAGCAGCCAAATCAGCAGTCAAGACAGCATCAGTAGCTGTGATTACCCATACAAGGACAGATGAAGATATCAGGGCTACAGTCAATGCTTCACGCAATGGCACACTTTCAACTAAAAAAATATCCAGAAAAATATTCCTACCACTTAGGTTCCCTAAACATTCACTTTGCAACCATCCCTGGGGTAGGTGTTTGTGTGATACCCCAATGAAGACTGCAGGCTAGAACTAATTATAGCTGTCATGAGCATGTAGCATCTGCCCATGGTGGTGTGGTGGCCACAATTTCCCTACTGCAGAAAGGCTATTGGTAGCAGGGCCTGTACAAACAGGCAAAACAACATGTCCTTATTTGTGACATTTGCCAACAAATTAAAAGTCCCGCTTTTGCACAAACATCGCAGGCACCTCTCCTAGGTTCAAACAAATTGCTTCAATGCAAACACTTGTTGTAGATTCTTGCTCCAGCTTCCACAGAAATTGGTTGATGTTGCACTGTTATTTAAAAATTTGCAAGTCTTTAATTGGACAAATGCAGTAGCTGCATTCCATTTGGACCAGGGCTCTGCTTCTGCCTCCAAGGTTTACAGGGTTACTATAGGGACATTGGGTGTAGCTGTGCATTGTTCTTCTCCATATCATCCTGAGGAAAATTAAATTGTGGAGAGGAAGAACTAGATTTGAAGCAATCTCTAGCAACTAGAGTATTAGGTTGAGGTCGCAGTTGAATCCATCACTTGCATGGGGTCCAGAGAGCATTAAATGATATGTGTAGAAGGACTTTGGGTGGCCGGACCCCCTACGAGGTCCTTTTTGGCATCCAGATGTATGCTCCTTGACATAGGTGAGTGGTGGCAGATATGCCTTTTGACATAAATGAATTTTTTCTGTATTACAAGAACTACAAGACTTCTGGGATAAGCATGCTAATCAGCACCTTAAGCATTCTGCCACTGAAGGAGTAAAAGAGCAACCAGCACCTTCCTGCTGGATTCCAAAAGTGGGGGATTTAGTTCCAGAGAAGATTGCAGTAAAAAAGGAGTTTGGCTCATCATATTGTGAACGTGATTTTGCCACCGCCTGCTGGTTGTAAAGAAAAAAGATTTGTTTCAACTGATCAAGTAAAATTGCATCATGTGGCCCATACTACACAGTAGGCCACAAGGACTCCTGGGTAGTTCCCTCACTCCTCTCAGTACCCTACAGGATACCCCTCTGCAAGTATTGAATAATACTAATATCCCCCTGCCCCCAGTTGTGGAGGGTGGGGAATTAACTTTTGTTGATTCCTGTTACCGCTGCAAACGCAAGAAATACATCAGACGTAGGTCTACAGTTTTCTACTGATACTCAAAGCAACAGAGTTGTCTATGATAAACCACTTTTGGAGGTGTTTAGCAGTTCTCCTTCACATGTTGAGGCTCCTGTATTCACACAACCTGCTTCTGGTTACTTTGTCAACATTGACAACTTCTCTGCTGATTCTTCTCACATTTCACTTCATGCACATGATTTTCTTCGCTGGTTGAAACACACTTGTCAGGTCGAATCATGGTTGTATTTGTGGATTTCCATTTCATTACTTTTCCTGCTCATGTGGATTGGATTTGTGACCAATTTCTTCTTGTTTATAAACAGACATTACCTCTCAGAGCACTCTGCTGTAGAACTGGTAGATGAGGTGTTAAAACCTCATTTGTCTTTCCACAAAATTCGAAGAAATCTGTCCCTTGTGAACATTTCTTCTTTTCTAGTCTCTGATGGAATTGTGTGGGATAAGGTCCACAGATTATATTTTTGGTCCTACAGAAACTCTGCAAATTCCTTATGTTTTCAATGTAGCAATGGATGATGTAATAACCCCATGTGTTATTTCTGATGAAGAAGATGTCAAAGCAGTGACTTCAGTGCGATCTAAGCTTGACAATTATTCTGTATTTGAAAGTGAGGATATGTACATGAATTCTGCTAATTTTGGTGAAATGTTTTGTTACCATCACTATTTACACAGAGCAAGTAATCCATGTGCACTTTTTAACTATACACAATGGAAACATTGCACGACACCACCAGTGGGTAGTCCCAAATCTAATTCAGACAACGTTGCACATTTGTCCGGGCACGACACCTCAGATCCTGTTTGTTATTGATATTAATTAACACCTACAAAAGCGAAGAAAAACATGCTGACCTAGATTAAATTAATATGTTCAAATTCATTTGTTTCGCAGCTGGCAACTAAAGTCTATGATTAATGGAAAAAACAAATGATTTAAAAACAACTTGAGAAACAAAACATTGGCAGGTGCAGGGCATAGATGCCTAATTCAAAGCCTGTTTATTTCCAATACAAATTATTTTTCTGAAAGACACAGTGCAGCAAAATACTTGTTTAGGTCTAGCAAAAATGAAAGAAATGGATGTGCTCATTATTCCCTCTAGTGCCTGTTTTGATAATTGGCAAAACAGTAAATTACACTGAAGAACAGCTCAATGGCATGGCACAGAATCGTACATTTAATTATGCACTTTGAGGGCCTAAAATGTAGCTATTGTGGACTGTGGACACAAATGGTTGTAATGCACATATTTGGAACTCTTCACAGGTTTTTAAAGCAAACAGAATGGACCCTCAAAATGTCCAATCCCAATATTAATTCCTTCTTAGAATCAGTCTTTTCACTGCCAAGGTGAAGGTGTCATGAGGCGTTCTTGGACTCATGGTGGTTCTCCATTTGGGCTTATTTTTATATTTTACATTTTACATGTTTTAGCTGACCACTTTTAGCAATGACATTTGACCCATTTTATGCTTCCTCAATATTATTCCAAGAATACATTGTGCATGCTGCTTGTTTTTAGTTAGCCTTTCTCAACATGTAATCTGTACACTCTGTTTAAGGTTAGAAACATAGTACAAGATATCCTAGTGCTTGTGTTGCCCATTTGGAAACAGTTTCTGATATTTAGACATATCATTTCATCAGAGCTGTGCCTCTAACACAAAGAGGTTTTGATTATATAAACTGTGCACTGCCCCAGAGGGGTCAGAGAAGCACTCTGGCCACTACTGTCCTGAGACGAATGCTGTGTTCAGCATGCAGCTCTGCTGAAGCTGATCTTCCATCTGGCAGAAAAGGGGTGCCAATTCCACTCTAGACCAGCACCCTGGCTCAGCCTTCCAGATACAGGAATCCCAGGCTATCCCACTCAATCAGGCACAGGCAGAGGGTAAACCCGCTATGCTTGCAGAGTGTAGCTAGAGCTAGGTAGGAAGATATAGATTTAAGATCACCTTAGTTGGACTGTTAATTATTTTCATCATGTTAGTAATGCTGGCTACAATGCTTTGTTTTATCTGCCTCTCTGTGCAAGAATACTATTGCTTCAATAAATGTTTGAAATCCTTTATTCATATCTTTCTTGTGTTTACCATGGGCATGCATGAGCAAAACAATCACGGGGTAAGATCTGTTTTCATGACTTCCTCGGGAGTCAGAGTGTCGTGTTTAAGGTCGCTGTAATCATCTCTTACCCTGGGAAGGTTGGGGGTTCAGGTGAGGCACTGTGTTGGAAGTTACTGATGGTAGAGGTGGACTCAGTCACCCATCTTGCTACTGCCTAATACAGAGTCCTACCTTTTAGTGGGAACATGATAACACATTTGTGGTGAGAGAAGAATGCATCAGCGGGGACAGAAGAATGCATCCATTGAAATAAAAGGATGCATCCACAGGGAAAGAAGAATTCATCCACAAGGAAAGAAAAATGCATCCACAGGGTCAAAAGAATGTATCCGCAGGGAGAGAAAAATGCATCCTCAGAGACAAAAGAATGCATCCGCAGGGACATATGGATGTATCCGCAGGGACAGAAGGATGCATTTTCAGGGACAGGCGGTTGCATCAACAGGAATAGAAGGATTCACCCTATGCTCACTAGGAGTAAGTGCTATCAAGGAAGCAGCCAGCATTGTTTATTGGAAAAAAATCTTGGGAGGAGGTCAGTGCTTAATCTGAGCCAGTCGTTGCTGTGGGGCCCACCAGTACTCATTTTTGGGGACCAGCGCCTTATTTTTCCTCATCCTACATCGACCGCAAGCAGGAGAGGGAAAAACACAGAAAGTGAAACACAGAATAGATGTCATTTAGGTGTCACCAGTGGTCACAGATGCTAGTCACGTCAAGAAGACAAGTAGTCAAGTACCATTTGTTTCTGGGACTCATTACTAAATATGTTGTCTATTGCCATTGTGACCATTAACCAAATCGACAATTAAGTTTAGGCACCCAAAAACTCATAGCAGAAATCTCACCAAAGTTAGCCAAATCCTGTACACAAGTAGCACGATAAAGTCAATGATTGCTCACACTGTATAAATGAAAAAATGCAAATACAAAAAATAAAGAATCGAAAGACAACCTTTTTCTGGTTTGGACCACCATAACATTTTTATTTTTGGATCCAGTTGTCCAATTTACCCTGGTGCTCTTTTGGAGTTCCTGGTAATAGCAACAAAGATTATTACAGCACTTAGACACCGCAAGTTTTAAACACTAAAATAAGTTCTTAAACTTTATTGAGTTCAATATTTCAATACCACTTTGTGATATTTTCATGACAATCTGGATGTCTCATATTTGCTTTAGCTCAAACTAAGGCAATACTCTGAAGTTTGGTCAGTCTCTCTTCCTATGCATGACATCCTTGTGTAACTTGTCTACAATTATCATTCATTATTGTCTACCTTCAGTTATCAAGGTATCGCCACTTAAAAAAACTGAAGAATCCTGGAAACTGTATTGTCTTCTGTGTCTCACAACCTTATCTCCATGAGAGTGGAACCACTTTAAAGTACGGCTTAGCACCATTAGAACTAAATAAAAATTACCAGACATTTATGTATGTGGGGGTAATCAGACTGCAGACTAAGAGGTGTAAGACAACAGGATCTGGAACTATCACGACTGCCTCAATGCTTCTCCAAATCATGAAAGAGTTGAAGATTCACCTATTTAAAGAACACTACAGCACAATGTATTAACATCCAGAACTCAGACTATTCTCCTAGCAAGATAGTACAAAAACCCCAAAAGGCAACCTGTGGCCTCATATTTGGGCTAACAAAATATCAAACAGTAGCAGAAAAAAAAGCACAAACCTGTGAAAGCACATCTAAAAATCTTATGCTGACCCCAGCAAAAAAACAATCATGTTCAATATAGAAAGTAAGTTCTATTACCGGATTGAGATTTTTGCATCCCACAGAGGAACCAGGAAATGTTGGTGGTCAGCTACCGCTCCACCCCTCCAGGAAGAGATGTGGGGAATGTGCAGATTATTCTTGTTTAGAAAACCTAAAATTCAAAAGGCCAGGGGGTGTCCATGTAAACTAGATAAATTATGGGGTCGGCAGTGGATCATTTTCAAATTTCTATGGGACAAGCTGCAAAATGCTGTGGGCAGAGACTCTCTTCTTGCTAACTCACAATGCATTGTAATCATGTGCCATGCTATGATTTCATGACTGATGACGTATTGCAAACTATGCTGCTTTATTTCTCTTCTTGAGCTACTGATGTTTATGTTTAATGCCATAAAATATTTTATCAATTTTTATTTTATTTAGTTAGTATTTTCTACATTGTGCAACCTATTTTGCCATGAAATTGGCACTGTGTCCCTTACAGATCTATGACCAAGTGCTACCCTCGCATCTAAAGGAGGAAATTGGGGAGTCAGAAGCATTGATCCATGGCCCCCAATTTCAGCAATATGACTATGCATAATTTGTGTCAAGGTCTACAACATTTGGGGCCATATGTACAAAGCTTTTTTCTCATCACAAACGAATCAGGGCCGTTTGCAACAAGAAAAAAGCAGTTTACAATGCACAAACCCAATTTTGCGATTCGGTAATCTCTTAACCGAGTCGCAAAAAGGGTTTGCAAGTTGCAATTAGGAAGGGGGGTCCCTTCCTAATTGTGAGTTGCAGTGCTATGTTTGATTGTTTTGTGACCGTGAATGCGGTCACAAAGCAATCGCAGTTAGCACCATTTTCAAATTGGTGCTAACCCATTCGCAAACAGGTAGGGGTCCCAATGGAAACCCCCAATGGGACCCCTTCCCTTATGTGAATGCATGAGAAAATATTTTCCACAGACCACTGCCTGCTCTGAAATAATTAAAAGAAAACTTTTCTTTTTTGTTTTTGAAATGCTTCACATTTTCCTTTAAGGAAAAAGGGCTGCATTAAAAAAAAAAATGCTTTATTTAAAAGCAGTCACAGACATGGTGGCCTGCTGTCCTCAGCAGGCAACCATCCCTGTGAGTGTGGCCATTCCCAATGGGGTTTGCAAATTGCTACCTACCTCATGAATATTAATGAGGTGGGTCATTTGCGACCCCACTGCGAATCACAAACAGCGTGAGTTACACTGTTGTGAATTTGGTATTGCAACTCACAATTTTCGAATCGCAAAGATTCACAAATTGGGAGTCGCAACACCAAAGAGTCGAACATCCAGTCCCAAGTGCTCTAAAAATTACAGTCACATAGAAGTGAAATCATGGCATGGACTTTTAATCTTACAGCATCCATTTCTCGAATTTAAGAGGATCATGTAGAAGTTTTTTGTAATGCCTGAAAACGAATTCATACCCCGTGTGTCCCAGACATCCCAACAAAAAATTATCTGTTTTCTGTTGCATTGCGATGTTATGTTTTATGTTTTGCTATGGTATGTTAGTGTTCTCATAGCACTCCAATTCTAGTATGGCTATGCAGTGTTTAGTAGTGCTATGGTTGTCAGGGGAGTGTGATGTATACACTGCAAACTGGAGGCTTTCTCTCTAAGTAAGAGATCTCCTTGTCTGGGGAGGTCAGTTCTGGCCTTCGGCCTCCTACCAGAGGAACGATGGAGCAAGGGGGCTTTTGGTCATTGTTTCATGGAGAACCATCTGCCTTTCTTTATTTATTTCCACCCATCGATTTTTTACTGCTTTTGCACAGTGTCTGCCTGTCTGCCCCTTGTGGAGGATTAATTGTCTGTCCCAGAGCAATGTTAATGCATGAGCAACGTGGGGAAATTTCCAAGAGAAGCCACCTTCCAAGAGCACCCTTCTTTATTAAAAAGGACAGTGAAAAGTTCCAAAGAAATATAAAGACAATAAAAAAACAAATTCCCTTTAATTCGACAGCTGGGCATGTGCTTCACATAAACTTAATGTGCATGCCCAGTTTTCTACCTCGCCACTCTATCTTTGCATCATTTTCTCTCTCTACATATATCTACATCTTTATATTCTTATCACCTCTGTCTCAACTGTCTCCATCTTGCCAATGTCTACTTCAACTCTCTCTCTATACACCTCTCTCTCTCCCTCTCTATCATGGGCACTCCCACTCTGTGCCTTCCTCTACTTATCTGCTTCTCTACCCTCTCTCACTACCTCACAGTTTTCTTTATGTCGCCCCCTCTCTTGCAAGTCATTGTCCGTTTCCATCTCACCTCCATATATCTCTTGTCCATGTACTTCACCTCTCTCTCTTACCTAACTCATCACTGGTTCTCTGTCTCTGTACAGCTGGCCTCACCCTACCTCTCTGTCTTCGTCCTTGCTCCACCACAGTCCATATTTCACCTCTATCTCAGTTCTCTCTGTACCTAAGACCTCCCTCGCTACTTCACCCTTCTGTGCGACACTTATGTCTTTATATCTTCTTCTCTCATTTTTCTCTGTCAATGCCTAAGCTCTCAACTTAAATCACCATTCATTTGCTACCACATCTCTCTGCCTCCTTCTGCCTTTTTCCAACCTACTTCTCCTCTCTCGCTGCCTTATTCCTTTCTTGCTGTCTCTATTTCTCTGTCTGATTTTCTCTATCATTACTTCACGTCCGTCTCTTTGCTTCATCTCTTTTCTCTCTACACCTCATCTTTCTTTCTGCTCTTCACACCTTTATCTACCTTCCTTTTTGCCTCACTACTCTCTTTATCTGATCTGTTTCTCCATACTGTTTCTTATTTTGCCCCTTGCTGTACTACACTGAGCTCTCTACCTTGCATCTCTCTATAGTTCTCTCACTGCTCTACCTTTGCCTCTCTGACTTATCCACTAACTTATCTCTCTTGTTACCTCTCTTTCCCACCCGCAAAAAATAGCAAAGCCCGCCTTACTATGTAATACTCATGTCACGACTTGAGGATCAAGATTAATTGTTCCTGAACTGTGATGTAAGGCACATGCAATAAATGTCAAAATTGTTGTAATTAGCAAAATCACTAACAAACAAGGTGACAGACAAACAGGACTTGGCAGAGCTCATGCTTAATTGTGTCAGCATTGAGAGAGATAGCACATGTGGGGCAGTGGCGTAACGAAAGTTGAGGGGACCCCTCTTGCAAGGCACATGGAGGGGCCCCTTGTCCAGACTCAGTCAGGAGCTCTCAGGCCCTGGCAATGTGCAGAGAGGGCCCCCTTGAATGCGGGTGACTCCCCCCGCCCCCCCCCCCTTTGCGGGCCTCCGCACTTTGTTATGCAACTGCTGTGAGGGAGGTCAGGTGGTGCTCTGGTTCTCTGCACTGAGATAGACTCACCACCACCGTTACCCACTACCTCAGGGTCCCGTGCACTCAGGACAGGTCTTTTATTTAGGGTGACCAGAAGTCCTGGATTTCCTCAGACAGTCCCGGTTTTCAGAGGACTGTCCCGGTGTCCTGACGCTTCTCTTAATTTTAAATAAATGTCCCAGTTTTTGGGACAAAGTTCAGATTATCTAGGGATGCATAAGTTAAAGGTATGCTCTCTTGTCTCAGACGACTACAAAGTCTGAAATAACTAAAGTAAATCATCTGCTTCTGTCAGGCAACATAAGCCCCTGTTTTCTCCCAGCAAAGAGACAGAGTGGGGCGGAGAGAGAGGGGTGGGCAGGTTGGGGGATTAGGGTGGAAGGTCAAGCCATAGCTAATGTTATATATAGGCAGTCTCGTAAATGTGTGTATGTGTATATACACACTCACACATTTTTAGGCATGCATTTACAAAGCTACGCAAAAAACGGGACAGGCCAGATATAAAAGTGAGAGTAAAGTCTTCAGTCCTTCTTTTATGTCTGCCTTGTCCCGGTTTTTGCTCCTCAAAATCTGGTCACCCTACTTTTATTTCATCAAGCATTTCCTAAAAGTCAGTGTTTAATGCTAAGGGCAGCCCCTGATGCCTCTGTCACTTTTTCCCAGTTTCCGGAGATTAACTGCAGAAGGCACTGTGAGGCTCTGAGAGAGAGAAGAGAGGGAAGGCGGAAGAAGATGGAGAGAAAGCGACCACAGAGGGAGAAGTGAGAGAGGAGAGAAGGATGGAGAGTGGATTGATGGAAAGAGAGAGACTGTGCTAGGAGATGAAGGGAGCGAGGCTGGTTTGAGCTTTTTTGTCAGGGGTGCTATAATTTCCTCAAACCGGCCCGGCATGCACTGCGCACAAGAGAATAAAGGAGGAGGCCACTCCTGTGGGAGCCACAGACAAGCCAGGTACGAAAACACTTCTCTTCTAGTGCCTGCAGTGGCATCGCCCTGTATGCATCATGTGGGGAAAAGGAAGTGGGGTCTGCAACTTGTGCCCAATCCGGAGAGAGATAAAAGAAGCATGGCCAGATAGAACCTGCGATTCACCATCACTAGGGCAGTGGCTCCAGTGAGCCAATACAACAGCTCAGCGGGGACATGCAGCAGGCAGAGGGGACCTCGAGCTGAACCAGCAACATGACACAGCTCTGAGCAGAATTGTACTCATTATTTCCTTGTGGAAAACAAAAACAGAGAAACAGATTTTTCAAGCAGTGGAAGAAACGCTCGTTTCTTTCCCAGATAAACATAAGCAAAGGGAGGCCTCGGGACAGACTTTCTCCGATTTTACACGTGTCTGCACTTTGTACTGAGTTACAAGTGATTTTCAGACATCCACAGAGATGTGTGCACTTTACTGGTGTCGTATTGTTTTAGGTTTTAGCAGCCTGATGTGAAAGGGTTACTGGTATGCTGTAAAACTGCCCAAAAGAAGCTATTTCATGCAACATTGTGGCAAGTAGCCATCACATTCTTGGGCAGGAAAAGCATCGTTTTGAGTGTTAACATTGCTCATAGAAAAATAAAATTGCAATGACTCATTATGAGTTATCAAAGTTCTGATTTTTTTTTATATACCCTTCTTGCCACAAAGAGGAAACTGTGAGTCTAAATGTCTAGTCAAACCAGTAGTAAAGCAAAGTTTAAAAAATGACATATATCTCAACAAAAGTATGGAAATCTGCCTCACTCTTCTTGCCACACTCACTCATTCTCGCTCATACAATTTTTAAATAATTCAGTTAAATAATAATATTAGAGTTGTGAAATTTGGGCAATCACCGACGAAAGACATCTACAAACCATTCAATTATGTGTCCGAATGTGTTTTTTGTTGCACTTGTCCTTTGCCATTCGTCTGGATCTGTGCTAAAAAGAAAGGCTAATCTGAATCACCTCTAGGCATTTCCATTAAGATAGGGGACTGAGGCACAGGGAGCTATGCCCAAAATCACACAAGTCAATCAAATAGAGACACCAAGATTTGAACCATATGTGTTTATTTATTTAAGCATCTCTTATTCCTTTTTTAACATCAGAAGATCCCCAATGGATAATTCACAGGATCTCCTTACTGCTTACATTGGGTTGTAAAAATGAGAACTCATGGAGTACCTCGCATAACACTGGTACTAAGGGAGATGCATCAATGCTACGGGTTAATGCAAGTGTCCAATCTGCTGGAGATATTTTCATATAATAAAGATAAAGCATAAAAGTAAACCTGAACAATAAAAAAACTTGCAAAAGACAAGCTGTGTGAGGGTATTCCCTTCATTTGCTAAGTGTGCGACCATCAACATAACCGTATTTTACGCATACCATATTTACTGATGTTGAAATGTAACCTCTTCCCAGTCTCGCCCCTCATATTCCTTTTCCTGTTAAAGATGCCACAAAAACAAAAAATGAAGCATTTGTATGGTGCCTGTGTGCTAAAGTGAAAGTGACTAGTCAATTTTTCAACTTCCATCTTTATTATTTACAAAGTCCTCAGAATCCCCTTATGACATGATCTTTAAACTATATTACTTTCTGACCAATGTTATTGGTTGACTTATAATTCTCCACTATTGCAAAATATCAGCTAACCATTTGTACCGCTGACCACTGAAGATGTTTTCAGCAATGCAGAAACATCTCCCTCATTTTCGCCATGAAAGGTTGACACTTACCATGGGCAGAGGAAAAAGGTTCTGGTTACTTCTCTGTGCTTTTCTAGACTATTCAAGTGTGAGTTATAAACATTCCACAGCGTAATTACACCCCCGAATATATTAATTTTAATATTCTTTGCTGACAGGTGATTTTTCACTATAATAAGGTTGGGTAGATGATCTTCAGTGGAGTGGAAAACTATGGATATTCTGAACTGATTAAGCGCCTGAACACTAGGTAATTTGAAATTACCGTTCTTGTGATTATGACCAGTGAACCAGATCTTTACACTGTTTCTTGCTTTTATTGTGTGAACAACTATGCTACAGAAAGGTCTGTAGTCCACCTTTGCAGGTCACAGTTTCGGGAAACACCAGATCACATACATTTTTGCATCCTTTTAATGGCATCAGAGAAGTCGTTTACGGAGGCAGGTGCATAAAAAAGAAACAATTTATTGGCGCTGTCCACTGTCTCTGCCCATAAACTTCCAGCTGGGAAGACATAGCACTGTTAATTGGCGTGCTTACTTTTCCATTACTGTGCATTACAGAGACAAGAACATGGCGTCGATCCAGGGTCTGTTCTGCAGTACCCTTTTATAAACAGGAGGGTGCAGCAATTTAAGGTAAGCTCATACAAGCTTTCTAGCATTTATCTGGCATCAGAATAGCTTTTTTCTTCACATCGTTTTATTGAGGCCGCTGAGGAGGGGATGTCCTTTAATGATGGTCAGAGCTGCCTACTTTGGAACTAGGGAACCAGGTTGGAGTCCTGGCGGAGGCTCAAAATCCTGTGATTCGGAGCAATGTACTTAATCTCCTGTGCCTTGACCTTTTGTAATGTAACTTGGTGTTCATTTAATGTGCTCCAGTGCTCTCAGGTGCTTTCACGATTTGTAAAACTGCCCAAAAAACACACACAGACTTTCCCATTTCCTCATGTATATAAACCAGAGGTCAGGATAGGCAAAAAATGCATTCCCTTGCTACCCCAGGCACTTGTCCGTGATAGCTCTGGTTCTATGATCGCATTTGTAGCATAGGCAAGGAATTCCTGCTTATCATCATCTCACAAGTGGTACGCCAGATTCAAGACAACCCAACAGGACAGCACTGCAGGTACACAACAGGAAGCACCATGGGCAAAGCAAAACTTGTTTAAGAGTACCTAGGTCCCACAAGAAAGCAGGCTCTGACCCCTATAAAAGTGTAGAAATGGCTGATCTCTTATTGGCATATTTAACTTACCTGCAGGTCCCTAGTATATGGTACTCCGAGTAGCTGAGCCTAAAAGGTCCTTTATAATAACAATACATCACCCCTAAGATACTCCCTAAAGGTTCGCAGGTATTTAAAAGGCAGACATGTGTACTTAAGTACTACTTGACCTGGCAGTAAAATATATCCAGTCATTTTCAATGGGGCAAGGCTGGCTCTCCCATAGGAAAGCCATGGGTTACATTATAACTAGAACCATGATTCAATTACTCAAATTAATAGGATTTTAAAATCCAATCTAATGGTCAAGTCAGATTTTTTACTATTTTGAAAATGCCACTTTTAGAAATGTAGCCTGTAGTAGTCCTTTCAGAGGTGATCCCCAACTATCACCTGGCAGCCTCCTCAGAGGTGTGAATTGCTCTTAGGAAAGGGAACAAAAATGCCTTGGTTTGCAGGAGGTTTTAACTCCTCCTGTCAGGATTTCCTGGAGGATGTGCCAACTGTACAAGCTTCCAAGGGTCAGCCCCTGTTACAAGGAGATGTCACTCATACCAAGGTCTGCCCCTGCCATTGTCCAAGTAGCTGGAGTGGCATCAATTTCAGTGAGGGGTGGGTGAACCTGCCCCAGAACTGGTTTTGCAGGAGAAGATCTTCATTTCCCTAGACACACAGTAAGGATGGGCCTAGAGCTCTGATCAAGAGAAGACCTTTCTGCCATGTTTGATTTTGGCAGAGCAGACACTGTGAGATTGTTTAGGGCCAGGTCCCCGGGAAATGATGTAAAAGTGGATAGAGTTGCTCCTGGGAACTTTTTTCCCTATTGGTTTGGGAGTCACCCCCACCCACAACCTAATGCTAGGAATAAAAGTGGCACCCCTGGATACCTTCTTCAGAACACTGTTGGGCCTGTGGAAGAAAGAAGAAGGACTGCAGCTGGGCTTGAGAAAGAGAACTACACCCACTGTACCCTGTGGAGAGAGACACCAAGGGCTGGACCTGCTCTCACATGAACCCCAGATTCAACAATGGCCTCCAAGGGTTAGCTGGCTAGCCTCCTGTTAAGCTCAGGGAACACAAAAGCAGTAACATTCCCAATACTCTGCTGAGCTCAGTTGACCATTTCCAACTGGATTTTCCATGCACCCTGCTGTTGGTTTCTGAAAGATTAACACCTAACCCCTTAGTGCTGTCCAAGAGGTCCTGGGCCCTTAGCTGGTGAAGATTGGACTCTCTCCTCAACACGAGCTGCCTAACTGGACATTTAGAAACTTTTTCCTAAAAGGACCCGAGGCTACCACTGGACTGCTGCCAAGCCGCAGCCGCTGACATTGCATCATCGGTTGGGTTCAACTTCCTGATCTGCCTAGCTAAAAGAAGTTTGATTTAAAAAAAAGATTTCTGAGTCAGAAGACATAAATCTTCACCAGGGGAAGACACTTAAAGTATCTGGCTGGCAAGGGACCTTCCATGGGCATGGCTGTTTGACTTTCTCAAGCTCAGAGCTTGTCCATCAAAAGTCTACAGCTTCACCGGGACTTTTTCCAAGGGCTATCTGGTTTCAAACCCAGCGGTATCTAACCGCTAAGTGAGTGAGAATAAAGCCCTCTGCACCGGGCTATAGTCCTACCCCAAGAGCCATCTATGCTGTCCTAAATAGCCAGGTTTTGACTGCCTTGTGAAATTCCAAATTTAAACCTAGCCTCCTGATTTCCAGCAGGAAAATATTCCAGAGCCTGCTTGCTGCCATTCGGAAGGCTCTTCTCCAATCTGGCCTTGGTAAAACTAGGAATAGTTACCTTCTTATTGCCAGCTGATCTCAGAGCTCTCCTGGGAGAATACCAAGTGAGAACAGATCTCAAATATCCAGCACTAGTCTGATCAAGTGCCTTGTGCACCAAACATAGTGCTTTGAAGCTAACTCTCTTCCTGATCGGGAGCCAGTGTAAGGCCCTCAATCACTCCATTACAGAGTGGCTTTTAGGGAGCCCAAGAATTAAACATGTTGTCTCATTTTGGATCAATTGCAGCTTATTTAGGGAGTATTGAGTAATATTTAAATAAAGAGTGTTGCAGTAATCTAGGCATGATGTAATAATTGCAATAACTACAGGAACCCTTAGCACCCCAGGAATGAACGCAAAATTTTTCTCAGCATTTTAAGAATACAATGACATGTCTTCACTGTTTTGCTGACCTGAGTCTCAAAGGTCAATTTCTTGTCAACCCCATTCCGAAGTTCTTTTATTCCATTACTGGAGTAGGTAAAGGACCACAGGTCCCCAGCCACCAGCTAGAAATTCAAATGGCACTACTGCAACCGAAAAACAGAATCTCGGTTTTATCCCCATTCATTTTAAGCCAATTTTGCTTCATCCAGCTACTGATCTCCGCCATACAGGATCTAAATGTCGCAGCCACCCCTGTCCAATCCTTACCATTAGGCACAATTATTTGCATGTCATCCACATAGGATGCCACCTGAAGCCCCCCAGACTTGATCAACTGTGCCAATGGGGTGACATACAGGTTAAACTGAGTAGGACTGAGGGTCGAGCCCTGTGGCACTCCGCAAGACAGCTGAAATGGGGAGGCTCTGAAATCTCCACAACTGACAATATTCGTCTGATTCCTAATAAAGGAATGAAGCAGTTGCAGAGCCCTCCCTCTCAGTCCAGCCTACCACAGCCTTCTTACCACCAAAGGAGGAGAAATGGTGTTAAAGCCTGTGGACAGGTCAAGCATTACGAGAATGACTGCATCGCCCTGATCCACCGGCGACGGATGTAATCAGAAGTAGTAATGCGGACTCCAAACTGTGATTGCTCCTGAAGCCATGCTGAGATGAATCTAGGCTTTCATTCTCACTCCAAAAATGGGCTAGTTCCCTATTTAGATGTTTTTCTAGTATTTTGGCTGGCGCAGGTAAGAAGATGGTTCAAAGATGCTTTAGATTATTAACATCTGCACTTGTTTTCTTTTTTTCTTTTTAAGCCGGCGAATAATGGCTTCCTTCCCGTAGTCATCACTTTCTCAAAAGTTATCTCTGAGGCCCCTGCTGCTACCTCAGGGTCCATTTGAAGCACTCTCAGTGGACAGGGGTACTCAGGTGACCCTGATCTGATTTCCAATAACAGAGAAACAATCTTCTCTTGTGTAAGAGGAGCAAAGGCACCAAGAGTAATCCTAGTGGGCCCTTCTCCCAAAGACTCCTCCCTCTGGGGCTCTTTAATAGAGGGAATTCAGAGTGAATATTAAGGATTTTATGCATTAAATATACCGCTATTTTGTGACAGAACTCCTATGATTTCTCCAGATCTAGTTGCGATGGAAGGAAGATAACACCTTTACTGATTTAACCCGTTCATTTGGAATATGTATAGCTTTCCTAATTTTCTGAGATAAAAAGGTGGACTTTGCTTCCTTAATTGAAATCTTATATCTTTTTAAGCAGGACTTTATGTTCCCATTTTTTCTCCAAACTGGGGTCAACTTTCCACCTCCTTTCTTGATTGTGACACTGGCTTGGAAGACTTTTCAAATCATCTGAAAGCCACTGCTTTGAGCTTTTACTCATACCCTTCTTAGTTTCTCTAATAGGTGCTAATTCTTCAAGTGTGGCCCGTAGCCAATCTTTAATGCTTTCTGCCAGTTTAGTCCCACTAACCTCAACCCTCCTGACTGTTTCAACCAATCTATACTCCAATTCCCTTCTAGAGAGGCAACCCCATTTCCTGGCAGCCATGGTCCTGCTGGCTGTATTCAAACCATGCTCGATCGATGTTGGCCTTAACTTGTGATTCATATCTCTGGTTTTCTACATATGATTTTTGTTGTTTTTACGTGTGTTTGTTCATTAAATTTTACTCAATATGTATACATTGGAGTACGTTTTATATTGTGTTACATTTTCTACTTGTCAACTATTTTGGTACTGATAAATGTTTTATACATTTCTCCTAAGTTAAGCCTGTCGGTTCTGTGGTACAGCTACCAAGGGTTGAATTCAGGTTTAATTCTTGGGACCTAACTGGACCTAGTAAGTAATAATGCCATTATTACTTGAAATTGACTGCCATCCACTTCAACTAATAATCCACTTCTCACTGACCAAGACTAAGAAATACAAAATGGATGCAGTGCCACATGCAGAGGTGTTGCAAATGAGAGAGAGGAAAGTGGTTCAACAGTGTTTCACCAGGAAAGATGCAAACCATCAGAGTGCAGAGGTGTTCCATACAGTAAAAAGAAAGAGCAAGTGTGTGAGAAATACAGCCTGGGAAGACCACAGGTGAGGACATTTTGGTAAATTCTCAATGCTGAAATGTCGTAGAATCCAGGTGTAGTACCTGTGACAGAAAATAAACAGGACATAGGGCCTGATTCTAACTTTGGAGGACGGTGTTAAACCGTCCCAAAAGTGGCGGATATACCACCTACCGTATTACGAGTCCATTATATCCTATGGAACTCGTAATACGGTAGGTGGTATATCCGCCACTTTTGGGACGGTTTAACACCGTCCTCCAAAGTTAGAATCAGGCCCATAGTCTTTTAAAACAGCTGCTTAGTAGAAGACAGGAACTTCATTTTAGCATCACACCATCTCGGGGTCGGTGGGAAAAAGGATCGGGCATGAAGGAGAGCAATTGTGCTGCTTTGTTTTTCATTGAGGATTCCTTCCCAGCACCAAGAACATGACTGCCTGGGCTGCTCCCCTGCTGTCCTGTAAGCCTTTCAGCACATCCCCATTGGTACAAAGCAGACAGTATTTTGTTGGTCCCCTGGCTGAAGGGAGCAGGAGAAATTCTGAAATCTCCCTGGCACTCCTAACATTAGGATGAGATCCTCAAGGAGAGAGAATGGTGGTAGAGTAAGGGGAAGATAAGGCTCTACTGGGCAACTGAGTCTTACCTGGAAATATATGGGTGTGTTTTAGTATGAGGTTGGTTTTGGCCACATGAAGCTGAAAATGGCAAATAAGGCTTCTTCAGATGCACGAGAAGGGAATGAAAATATGAGAATTCACCGAAGTTGTACTGAATTCATAAACATGAACCTAAGCATCTGATAGTGGTACCTTCCACGTGCGGTTATATGTAGGCATTTGTACCCGATGTAGCTTTAGCTTGGGCATATGAGGTTCTTCAACTTTTAAATGATTAAAAGCTAGGATGGCACTAATGTCTTGCTGGTTCATCCTTTTGGAATATGGTAGTAATTACTGAGCATGGATGGCTGTGCTTCAAGGTGAGGCTATGTCTGTGCGAATACGGATGTTTCCGGTCTTTTGAGAATGCACCAGTAATGCCTCAGCATAAAAGACTTTACTTGCATTTGAGTTTGTATTTCAGCATGTGAGGATATAAGTGGGTATGCACGGTTCTGTTGAGGGTATCAGGGCTGTACCTGGACATATAAGTCTGTAACTGGGCATATAAAAGAATTCCAGACACTTGATGTCCTTGGCTATATAAGAACGTTTGTAAGATTCTATAACTGGACTTCCGTTTATGAATTCATGTTATTGATTTGATTGCCCTTGTTAAACTGTGTCTGGCTTAACAAATCCTGTGTCCTTGGAGTATAATGGCAGCAACACTGTTATCAGGACAGTTGAGTTCACCGATTAGCTTATTTAAGATAAACATCTTTTAAAACACAGCATAAACTACAAATGAAAGTATTATACGTATTTTCATTACTGACTATGAAACTCAGGTCGAAGCACTGTAGTGTCAAAAACTTAATTGCCCCAAGAAAGTTTGTGCAGACCCCCCGATTCATTATGCCATATTTAAAAAATAGTGTCGAAAGACTTTTCTTCGAGGTGAAAACGCAATACTGTCCAATAAAAAAGAAAATATATCGGGTGTTACGTTCATTCCACAGACACAAGTGTATTGTTTTCACTGATCTGTAGTTATACAGCTTGAATGCCCCAAAGTGGATTGATCCCTACACACATATCTAACATCTCATTCCAAATCGTTATGTCAGTGACATGCCTAGGGTGATATAAAGTTGGCAACTAAAACATCATTGTATCTGCTTTAAAAAGATGCTTCTTTCATTGATCATATACATATTGCAACTTAAAAACATACCTTCTATAATGTCATTTCCTGTGTATTTATCGGTTACAAAAGTCATGTGACGTCACTTCCGGTGCTTTTAACAAGGCCAAAAGTCTTGCGATGTCACTAAGGGTCAAATTGTGCAGTGTCTCTCTTCCATTACCCTTGGCACTTTGGTATTACTGCGGGCTTTATAGTTGAAATCATCAGGGCCACTGAATTACGAAGTGAGAGGGCCAGAGGTTAGGCCTTATAAAAACGCGTTCTGTTTCTTAGTGGGACACGTTTAATACGGCCAGTGCTCTCTCTTCCGCAGACACCCTTCTAGCGTCCTTCACAAGCTCCTGACAAGTTAGAATCCTGGGGAGAGCTCTGAATATGACGCATCTCTCTCGGAGTCCGCTCGGTGCCCCAGCTTCTTTATTTATTCAGCAGGCTTTTTGGCCTGCTCCCCATTGAAGGTCACTTAACACTGCCGGGTGTGCGTGGCTTTAATTTGTCGCATGTTTTGCATGTATTTTTCTTGCCGATGTTTTCTTTTTTGTGTATATTTCGCATGATATTCATTGCATTGTGCTTTCTATGGTTATAATTTGTAATGTACTTCTTTCCTTGTTTTGCTGTAAAGTCTCGATGCTTAACTCTGTTCATTCCCAATCCGTAACATGAAACAACACAATCATGCTGTCCCACATCTCAGTGTTTTTATTCGATCTACCCACTGGCTTCTACCCCACCAGGTTCAGGTAGGACAGTAGGCTCTCAAAATGGCGGACGCAATGTCCTATGCCACCCTAAAAGGCAGAATGTCATCTGTCAAATGATAAATAAGGCCCTTGGTAGCAATTGGTCAGTGACAGCTATGCTGTCAAGCCTGAACTAAACAGCGTGGAATCAACCTTCTCCGTGGTTTTGATCTGGTGCTTTGATAAAAATACAATTTCCTCCATTCCTCATTTCAGAAGCAGTAAAAAAAATGTGCACATTGTTTTGTCCATTTGTCGGTTTTGCACAAGTGCAGCGTGTTTGTAACATGGTTGGAAAAAATGCACTTTCGGTGACACTTTTCATACTCCTTAATCCGTAGGAGCACATGCCAGATGTTGCTGTGAACATTTCTGGTGAACAAAAAAATACCTTTCCCTATTTTTATTTGGAAGAAAATTTAATTTGCAATATGAAATATCTATCAGCAGGGGATTTCGGAAAACCGCGATTCAGTCTGAAAATTCATAACTAAAAGCTGGTTGGGATTGTTAATGTAAATTCTAAATTTGTGGGCATACAAAATCAGAAGACTGTTGTTTACTTTCCACTCACGCTTAACATCTCACTTAATAGTCTCAAAATCCTTCTAAGTAAAACAGTTAAAGCAAAGTCAAAAGAAATTGACTTGAGGACTTTGCTGACCGTGGAAACTTATGAAAACTTGGATCAGCAGGAGAATCTATTAAAGCCCAAATCCTCGAAATTTAAACTGAAAATTTTAGGATCATGTTTGCCTATTTTGCCGTCGACATGAACACACATAGGTAGAAAAACACCAGAGGTACCTAACTTAGGCTTGTTGTTTTTGAACATGGTATAGAGAGGCATTGGCGCATGTTCTCTGCGTCTGCCAAGATTTTTACTTGTGAAAGAAGGAAACTGCTCAAGCCTTTATTTTGTGGACTGAGCATACGTTCTCGCCGGTTTGCCATACCACATTGCTTTCAAGGAACCGACTGCAGATTAATGGCAAGGTTTGTTAAATTTATGGACAAAGAACTATGGGCCAGATGTATCAAGCCTTTTTGCATTCGCAAACGGTGCGAATGCCCGTTTGCGAATGCAAAAAGCCCTTTCAGAATGTATGAAAAGCATTCTGAACGCAATTTTAAGAAATCGCAAAAATAGCGATTCCTTAAAATTGCGACCCTGCTTAGAGAGTCGCAAATTGCGACTCTCTAAATAAGAAATCCAAATAAGGAATCCTTATTTGCGATTTCTAAAGCACATGTAACAAGCAATTCCTTAATGCAAATTGGGCATTAAGGAATCGCTATTACCACCAAGTTGAACTTGGTGGTAACCATGTGCAAATTTTAAAAATGCATTTAAAATGCATTTTTAAATTTACATGTAAAGCGCACATGCCTTTTTGGCATGTGTGCACCTTACATGTTGTAAACAATATTTTGTGGTGCAGCAGAGGGGGCCTAAGGCCCCCAGCACCCTGGACTTTGCATTTCCAAAAATTGTGAATTCCAGTTAGGAATTCGCAATTTTGGAAATGCAAAAAATTCACAAATACGTGCCTACAGGCCCATAGGTGCGAATGGGGCCGGTATCGCAATTTGCGATTCGGTAATAGCATTTGCGATTTTTAAGAAATCGCTATTACTGAATTGCAAATGTGATACATTGCATTTTGCAAATCAGAAATAGCGATTTCTTAAAAATCGCTATTTCCGACTCGCAAAATGCATTCTTGATACATCTGGCCCCATATGTCATTACCTTTAAATATTTCCTACACTGAAGGCATGGTACCAGTATCAGCAGGGCCGACTTTAGGACACTGCGACCGGTGCGGCTGGACTGGGCGCTAACCTGGAGTGGCGGCACTGTGGCTGAGCTGGGAGTGGGGTGGGGTGCGGGGGGTGCTGTTTTAGCAATAGCTTACGATTTAAAATCACCCGTTCCAGAGTTCCTTGTGTGTCCAGCTTTCAGACACCAATAAAAACGTCAAGACAACGCTTGTGATTAATATTACTGCTAGAGAGACAGATCTGAGTTTTTTTCTAGTGGCTAATTTGACTCGCCATAAAGCAGTGTCGAGGGTTAATAGGCCTGCTGCAAAGAAAAAGATCTGTATTTTATTGAGCTAGCTAAGTGGATTAGTAAAACCAGCCTTTACCTTTTGAAATGTATGTGAGAGAGGGTCTATAGAGAGATGTGGGGCACTTTTGCCAGGTGGTAGTGAGGTAATCCGAGGAGGACGTCATGGGGTGTCAAATATGATTGTTGCACTGGGTGCCACAGGCGCTAAAGCTTGACCTGAGCATCAGTTAATGCAATATCGGTTATCAGGGTTATAGGTTGTGTTTATTTACTAGTGTTTTTAATTTTATGGACTAAGAGAGCACTAGCACTTCAAATGGATCCTTTTTTATGAGGCATCTTTACTATTTTTATCATGACTATATAATGAGTTCATTGCTAATTTGGGATGGCTTTAATTAGCCAGCCAAATGAAAGATTGATATACTTTGCAGCCAGAATTTAAAATTAAAAAGGTTTGGAAAGACTTTCACAGAATTGAGTGACGGTAGGAACATAAGACTAGGCTCATGCCAGCAATTTAGACTGCTTGTTAGGCTGAGGCACCTATTGTAAAGAACTATGTGCTATATGTGGTTGAAAGGTAAGAATGCCACAAGGGTCGACTTAATCTAGGGTCAATGATAAGTGTCATTACTTTGATGTGTTGGAATGTCAGTGCTACTTTAAAGATGAATTAATATGTTGGGTGAATTGTTTTACTTCTTGTTTTAGTTGTATGGATAATAAGCTTTACATAGAATTGTTTAAGTTCAATATTGCAAAAGCTCAAGAGGACGTATGTGGGATTTATTTGGTTACATTATTGATTTTACGACTGCAGCGTGCTAGGAAGCCTTCTTTTCCCACGCTGTCATCCACAACCAGCGCAGCTCATGTCAAGTCAGATGTACTTAACCAGGTCGCGCGCCCTCAGAGAGCTGGGCCCGGATCCAGCTGGCCAGCACAGCACGTTTGTCACTTCCAGCATCTTCTCACAGGTTATTGTAGGTCTGATGCGGGTGCGTAGTACACACAACCCCCAACAGAGAGAGGGCCATCTGGGGGATTACAAACTGGGAATCTTGCAGTCGTAAAGGAGCTAGATGATACAAGTGAATATCATTGTGATGTTGTGTGTTTTTCTGTATTCATTGAGTTGTCCTCAGAGGTGGGAAGTTGGTGCCAGCTGGGAGCGCAGGGGGTCATGGATATGTTATTGGAAACAACAAAAGTGACAATTCTGTGTTTCCGCCAGGTACTGAAGAGCAAAGTGAACTTGAATGTTAATGCATTGGCATCAGCTATCCAGGTCATTGTAACATGAGTGTGCAGGAGATATGGGGCCATACTCACAAGGCATAGTGTTTGAAAGTGGGTTATTGGTAGTGGTAAGTATGAACCTACCAGTGGCAATAAGGTGACTAGCCAAATATAGGTTTAGTAAAGATCTCAGTAAATCAGACCCTTGCGCAACCCTTGGTAGCTGTAACCGAGCAGGCAAGCCTAACTTAGAAGACAAGAGTGTAAAGCATTCAAAAACACCAATACAGTAAGTAAGTGAGACACAACACACAATAAAAATCCCACACTGATTTATAAAAATATTTTATATTTCTATGAGTAAATAAACACCAAAACAAGAAAAATCCAATGTGGGGAACCGGAGATATTAATTTTTAAAGAATAAACACTTTCTAGTGTTTAGAAATACAAAGCGCCAAGTTTACCAACATTTTTCAAACTTCAGGAGGTGCTTCCTGAAGTCCTCTTTACAGGTAGAAAGGGTCCAAAACACAAATCCAAGGGTCTAGAATCTCCTGGATGGTCCTTGGGACGTGGGATATGATTTTTTAAAGAATAAACGCTCCCTAGTGCTTAGAAACGCAAAGGGGGTCATTATGACCCCGGCGGTGAGTGTTAATGTGCCAGTAATACCGCTAACAGGCTGGCGGTACATCACGTTACCCCCACATTATGAGAATGGCGGGTTAGCTGCAGACAACTTACCACTTCTCCACTCATACCGCTATGGCGGTATCAGCCGCCGGGCCGGAGATATCAATCTCCAGCCCGGCAGCTGGCACAGTACCGCCGGCCGCATTATGAGCCTGCCTACCACCATGGTTTTCATGGCTTTAGCCACACCGCAAAAACCATGGCAGTAGGCCTTACTGTCAACAGGGAATTCCTCCCCTGTCACCGGTAGACGGCTCCCCACTCCCCCAACAAACACCTGACACCCTCCACCCCTCTCCATCCAAAGCCCCCCACCCTCTTACACACACTAACCCCCCCACCCGGCATTCAAATACATCCCCCCACCCCAAAGCCAAACACAAACACTCCCCACCCCTTCTGATCATCACACACTCACCCCCTCCAATCATTACACACACACCCTACCCCCTCAGATCATCCACAACAACCACACAAACAACACACCACACACAAACGCATTCACACACTCACTCACACATTCATGCACACACTCAGACACACACACACAACACCCCCACCCTCCTACCTCCCTCCCCTGTTGGAAGCCCAACTTATCTTGAGCAAGGAGGTCTTCCGGCAGGGAACGGAAAAGGGCACTGGTACTGCCAGCAGCGCCCCTCCAGCAGAACAACGCCAGGCTGTATTACTTGTCATAATAGGGCTGGCGGCATTCTACTAGCGTGGCGGTGCTGGTGGTAGCAGCGCCACCTTACCACCGCCCGCCACCATGAACATTGCCGGATTTCAACCCTTCTTGTGGCGGAAGTCCAGCAGAGCTCATAACATGGGAACGGATGGTAGCCGCAGTGGTGGTATTTTGGCGGCCGTCTTCGCGGCAGTAGGTGGTTTTTACTGCCAATGTCAAAATGACCACCAAAGCTCCAACTTTACCAAAATTCTCTAAACTTCTCCAAACATAAGAAGGTGTTTCCTGAGGTTCTCCTTGCAGGCACAGAGGCTCCAAAACACAAATCCAAGGGTCTGGAATCTCCTGGATGGTCCTTGGAAAGTTGGACCACATTCCCATAATGCACATGGCCAAATCCTTATAAGTCCAATTGATGCACTCCAGGCTGGGGATTCTTGCTGCAAATGATGCAGATGAAGCTGTTTGATGCCCCCTTTCCCAGACCCCCTTCCCCTCCTCTTGTTCCCATCTCGACACTCGCGAGACGGTTAACTTCCAGTTTCCCCCAGGGGCTGGGAACTACATTTCCCAGCCACCTTGGCACATCGCAGTGTCAAATGATGAAGCAGGACACTATATAGTGTGTGAGACCACCTAGTCTGTAAAGGAAACACCCCCCCACCATCACTACACGACCCTCCACAACACTTAACACAATCTACTCATTAAGTGAGTTTAAGGAGCACCAGGGAACCTTCCCCTGTGTGCAGCTCCTTATTACAAGTGAACCCCATACTCTCTTGTGTTTCTGGTTCTATATATGGGGAGAAAGTATGGGTTGATTCCTTCTGGTCTGTTCTATTTGTTCTCTCCCTGACTCTCTGGATGTGTTATGATAGGTAGAGCAGCTCCAAGCTGCGAGAGTCTTCTTGCTAAATCACTTTGGAAAGCTCCAAGATATTATTCCCACACTAGGGATTTTTAGGATAAGGCAGTATTGTACCCACACTTCCCCCTAATCACACCTACAAACATGGCAGAGGGGCTCACCTTCAACTATGAAGAGATGACAGAAATTCTGTCAGCCCCATCATTTCTTGGTGACACAGCCCTTTCTAAAAGCCTGTCTCAGCTAGGGGACTGGGATACGTTAGTAGAGTGAAAAAAGACACACATGACGACCATCCTTCACGGGGTCGTCCTGACAGTATTTACGCAGCAACACTGCGGTATCGTCTCCAATGAACCACAAATCTTTCTGGAGGCATTACATGGAAACGCACACGGGACTGGCTTATACTCATAATTAAAACAGCGACTAGACTCTCAGAGGCATTATTGATACAGATTAAAACAAGTGAGAATTATCTGAAAACAGGCCTAAGTATCCTCTCTTTCAAGAAGAAATGAGTGTGAACTAATAAAAGTATGAATGAGTATAGGGAATACCTCACACAACAAAAAATCTCAAAATTTCAAAAGGACATAAATCGATTCTCACAGGAGAAAGTGTTCCCCTATACTAATCCAGATTATGTGGCTAAAACTAATAACATATCTGACAATTCATCTAGTAAAAATACCAGTTCAGACACTGACAGTGATTCATCAGTAAACACACAACAGCACCCCAAACGCCGCAGCCAATATCGGGGGAGGTGGAATTATCCACCTATGATGCCCCCCTATCCCCCTTTCAACAACCAACAATGGGGATGGCCAGCCCAACCAAGTATCAGGCCCCCTTTTTCCAACACCCGGCACAATGGTCTTTTCCTGATCCACCTCCACCTTTTTTAGACAGAGGCCAAGGGAGGCGAAAAGGGAAAAGGAAAGGGGTGCACTGGAGACCAGGAGAAGAATCTCTACAGAACGAGACACAGTGAGAGAATGCTCCAGGGACAAGCAAGATGTAGCGATTACTAACATGATAGGTGGAAGTGACAACATCATAAACTTAAGCAACAGAAACATTGACACTCTCGAGTCCAAAGCACTGAATAAAGGTCCAAATTTTGTTCCTATGCCCAAAATAGACTTGTTCAAAACTAGAACTGAACTCGCAGACCTGTTTCGTAAGATCCGCCTCAAAACATTTTTCTTAGAGAGAAACTTTGTTGAACCGGAGAGAAATACTGGACTACGTCCTAAATCAACCTTCTGTCCTACAGCAGGACAGATGCCCCCAGAGGTTCTTGCCTTCGAGAAATCAGTGTCCCGCAAGATCGGTGGTCTTATGGAGACACCGAGCAACTCGTTCCACAACATGAGTTCTGACGAACAGTGTTGAAACGTTTAACATCCGACCCCCTCCATCATAATCAAACCAGAAGACAAGGGTGGGGCCACGGTAATCTTGCCACTAAAAATGTATAGAGATGAATGTCAGTGCCTACTAGAGAACACACAACACTACAAACGCCTGTCCCGAGATCCTACACCAGACATCCAGGAGGAAATTTTCTTCCTAGTGACCAGAGGAGTCGAGAACGATTGGCTCACTAAACATGAAGCAGCCTTCCTGACATAACCTAATCCGAAAATACCCTATTTTTACATCCTTCCTAAAGTACACAAAGGGAAAATCCCCCCTCCTGGAAGGCCCATAGTATCTGGAATTGGCTCCATCTTGGAACCACTTTCCCAGTTCTGTGATTTCTTCCTACAACCGCTAGTAAAGCAAATCCCAACCTATTTAAAAGACACTACTGATGTCCTGGTTCTCTTAGACTCCGTGTCCTTTGATAAAACCACAGAACTCTTGATCACACTGGACGTTGAATCACTCTACACGAATATCCCCCAGGAAGTAACCCTGGGGGTTATATGCAATCTCCTTGAAGCAAATAGATGTGTTTCACGGACACCCCAGAATTCGTACTCGATCTAGCACACCTTGCATTAACAACAAACTATTTTGAATTCAAAAATACCTTTATCTACAAATTCAGGGGACATCCATGGGCAGCACCTTTGCTCCTAGTCTAGCCTGTCTGTAGGTAGACAGCTTTGAAAAACAGGTGGTTCTCCATGATGATAACCCATTCCTGAGGCAGATCAAACTTTGGAAACTTCTCGAACTGGCTCAACTCGGCAAACATTTCCGTTAATTTCACCATGACTATAGGCGATAACCAACTGCCTTTCCTGGATCTTCTAATCTATAAAATAAATGGATTTCTGGCTACAGAGGTCTACCACAAACCTACAGATCGCAACAATCCATTGCAATTTCAGAGCTTTCACCTGAGATCCCTGAGGGAGAACCTCCCCGTGGGACAATTCTTATGTTTGCGTCAGAACTGCTCGAACCAATCAGACTATAAAAAACATGCTAATAAGCTGTCTACTAAACATCAAGAAAAAGATTACCCTGCGCATCTTGTCAGGAGAGCAAACAAATGAGCACGGAACAACAATAGAGACCAGTTGTTATAACCGCGCGAAAACAAGCCCACAGATAGTGTGTGTGACTACGTTCAACCCACTATCTAATAAGATCCAGAAAATTATCAGAGATGACTGGAAAATCCTGACATCCAGTGGCCTCCCCTTTCAACAACCGCTGCATGCCTTCAAAAGAGCCACCAATATACACGATATGGTGGTCCACACAAGACCTACCATGAAACCTCCAAACAAACAGGCAACACTTTGGCATCTACCACTTCCAACAGGTCACCATCCATGTGGCAACTGTAGCGTGTGCAGGTTCACACAGAAATCTACCACGATATACCTTGACTTAAAAACTCTGTGGGTACTGAAATCACTTACAAGTTGTAACAGTAAGAATGTAACCTATATGATGAAGTGCTCCTGCCAGCTTAAATATATCGGAATGACAACGAGGAAGGTTGACACCCACATTTGTGAGCACAGGAGAACTATCCGGTGTAAACGTGACGCCACAAAACTCACAAGCCACTTTATTACGAATAACCACTCCCCGGACGAATTGAAATGGACTGTTCTAGAGCAACTGCCTTCCACGACAAACAACATGTCACAGAAGTTACCTTACTATGAACAACGTTGAGTCTGGAGACTACGCACAGACACCAATGGACTAAATGACAACGTCCCGTGGTCCTCACTTAACAAGTGACTTCATCTCTATGACACACACCAATAATGAGTTTGGGGTCTTTACCTTTGGATCTATATAACGTAATCCTGTGGACCACTCCCAGCTGGGTACTTTCCCTTCACTTCCCTGGTTCTTTTCTTTCTTTCTTTATCTTCTTTCTCTTTGTTCTTCCTTTTCCCCCCTCACCCCTGCAAACCCCCCCTCGTCCCTTTCCTTTTGTCTCTCCCCCTTTCCTATATTATGTGTCCATCGCTCCCTTCCCCTGTCCCTTCTCCTTTTCCCCTTTTTATCCCTCCCTTTCCCCCTTTTCCTTTTTTCTTTTTCCCCCAGCCATCCCCCCTCATTTCCCTTCCACTCACCCTCCCGTTTTCTTCCCCCCTTATCCTTTCCCTTCCTCCTCATTCGCACCCCTCCCTCCTCCCTCACTCTCTCCCTGCCTTGTTCCCCTTCCCCTTCTTTCTCCCTTGGCTCCCCTTGTTTCCCCCCCCATTTCCCGCACTCACCCCCCTTTCCCAGCCCCCCTACCCCTTCTCTTGTTCCCATCTTGCCACTCACGAGATGGTTAACTTCCAGTTTCCCCCAGGGGCTGGGAACTACATTTCCCAGCCACCTTGGCGCGTTGCTGCGTCGCATGATCTAAGCACGATGACATTGCATGGCCTGCCACGCCCCGGGTCCCGGAATCCAGTCCGGGCCGGCTGCAGTGAACGCGCGACCTGCACGCCGCCCTCAATTTCACATTTATTTCCTGGTCTTTAAATACCGCCGCCACACTGGACCATTTACCTCAAGCGGTCCAGTGAGGGGACGGATTAGGCGCACAGCGAGGGCCTCCTTTGATGTTGTGAGTGAGGATTCTTATTTCCATACCCGGAGGCCACCAACTTCGGCGCAGATAAGATCTTTTCAATTTCTGTTTCCTAAGCTGGCGGCTTACCCTCCGCCGTGGGGTCATTTCATTAATTCATTTATTTTCTTATTTTACTTTACTCTAACCGGTTGCTCGATCCGTGTAAAATTGTGATTTATATGTGATTCCTGAGCATGTTGCCCACAGTTTTGGTTGGGACCGCTCTCTCTCTCTTTCTCTTTTTCTTGGGACCATAAATAATGCTACCTGGCATAGTTTATTGCTGGCTCACTCCCCAGTGAGTGCAGCTCTTGGTCAGACATGTGTCTCAATATTAGATTGTAAATAGAAATTCCTATACTTGCTGCCTTCCTATCCTACCTTTTCCCTTATCCTTAGTGTGTGACTATAAGGGGACACTCCCCCTCCTGGAGTCCTGGGGCTAGATGTTCTTCCTTCCTTTTCAGATATGTGTTACACACGTATACATTGCACAACGTTTGCTTTCTGTGTCACTTTTGCGTGTGTTTTGCTGTGCAGTGTTGTGCTTCACAAACCTTAATTTTGCTTTTGTTTCCCTCAGGCCTCTACAACGTAGTTTCTTGTTTCAGGTAGGCCCCATATCATTTTTTACACCATTCCACCCACACTTCCATTGAACGGAGCAGGTTTTCCTTGCATTGCATGACTTTGAGGGATCCGAGGCCCTGAAGAATGCCCCTAGACCTTCTTTGGCTCGTTGTAGAGGGCAGAAACATGTTGGCCATTTACTTTTAGATAGGTGACCCAGTGAGTCCCTACTCTCATAGAGGTGTCCCATCCCTGTTCTTAATCACACTAGGAGACACCACTATTAAAAGTGTACTTTCACACAGGTGACTGTCTAGGTGTTTTTATATTTACCCTAGTTCAGCTGGATCCCACATTTTCCAGACAGTGAAAATTTACACACTCCCTCCTGTTCTTTTAACAGTGAGGTTGAGTCCGCCCAGGTGGCATTGTCCTACCTTGGTGCGGCTAGGTGCGTCAAATGATGAAGCATGACACTATATATTGTGTGAGACAGCACTTAACACAATCTACTTATTAAGTAAGTTTAAGGAGCACCATGGAACCTTTCCCTGTGTGCAGCTCCTTATTATAAGTGAACCCCATGCTCTTTTATGTCTCTGAAGCTCTGTTAGCCAGTAGCTGCAGGAAGTCCACTCCTGAGTCCTTCTTGAAGCAAGGCACCATCCCCAGGGCTGTAGTACCCCCTTGCCCTATTATATACTAGGGACTTACAGGGTCTGTCAGGCCAATTGGAAGGGTACCCTAAAATCTAGTGCACTCTACTACATGTGTGTGATTTAAAATAGTTCTTGCTTGGGTCCGGCTAACAGAGACCAGAACACAGTCAGTTACCATCAGCACCACTCAGCAACAAAAGAATGGAAGTAAACAGGGCAAAAAGATAGGTTTGCAACATGGCCCCCTCCCAAACAAAAGGTGACGAGTCACTAACCTGCAGCCAGGTAGTCCTCATCAGCTAAGTGGAAAAACCTCGAAAGTCCATCTGCGTTGGCATGTTCAACCCCAGGTATGTGTTCCACTGTAAAGTCCATCCCCTGTCGAGAAATTGACCACCTCTAAAGCTTGGCATTCTCCCCCCTCATCTGCACCAGAGAGGTCTGTGGTCAGTCTGAATATGGTCTCAGCTTTTTCAGGGACCAGACCACAGCAAAGGCCTCCCTCTAAATCTCACTCCATTTTTGTTATCTGGGGAGAAGTCACCTGCTAATGAATGCAACTGGCTGATCAAGGCCCTCATCATTTACTTGTGCCAACACTGCCCCTGTTCCTTGCACTGAAGCACCAGTCTGCACCACAAACTCCTTTGTGTTATCAGGGGCCAGCAACACTGGTGCTGAATACATGGGAGCCTTCAGAGTGTCAAAAGCCTTCTGACACTCAGGAGTCCAAATCCCTTTATTTGGCCTCTTTTTTGAGGTAAATTCTGTCAGGAGAACCACATTGGTCCCATAGTTCTGAACAAATCTTCTATAGTACCTAGTCAGACCAAGGAAGGCCCTGACCTATGTCTGGGTAGAAGGAGCTGTCCAATCCAAAATGGTTTGGATCTTGGCCTGGAGTGGTTGTATATGGCCTCCACCTACAAAGTGACCCAAGTACACCACAGAACTCTGCATTATCTGGCAATTGCTGGCCTTACTAGTCAGACCTGCTTGCTGCATGGCCTGAAGCACATTCCTCAGGTGGCTTAAGTGATTCTTCCAAGTGGAACTATAAACAGCTATTTCCTCCAGATATGCTGCACAGAACTGCTCCAACCCAGACAGGACCCCGTTCACCAACCTATGGAAGGTAGCAGGGGCATTCTGTAAGCCAAAGGGAATTGCTTTAAATTGGTAATGGCCCTCTGGTGTGGAAAATGCTGACCTCTCCTTTTCTGCTTGAGTGAGGTCAATCTGCCAGAATTCTGAGGTCAAATCAAATGTACTCAGATACCTAGCAGCCCCTAACCTATCAATGCACTCACCAGCTCTAAGTATACAGTGAGCATCAGTCTTTGTGAGTGTATTCAGTCCTCTGTAGTCCACACAGAACCTTAACTTCTTCTTTCCCCCCTGAGGATTAGATTGTGGCAACAGCACCACTGGACTGGCCCATAGACTGTCAGAGGGCTCAATTACCCCCAACTCCAACATCTTAGCCACTCAGCCTTAATGCTGTCTCTGACATGGTCAGACAACAGTTAATTTTTGACAGGTGGGATGTCACTAGTGTCATTGGGGTGTACACACCAATCAGTGACACCTAGGGTCACAGAGAACAGACCAGCAAACTGTTCCAGCACCTGCTTGCAGTCTCTGTGCTGTTGGTCTTTTAATTTGGGAGAGAGTAGAACTCCCCCCACTGACCCATCTTGCACATCATTGAAGAGGAGGTCAGGCACTTGCTCAGTTTCTTCCTCTTCTCCCACACCTGTGACCAATAACATGGTCATGTCTGCCCTGTCATGGTAGGGTTTCAATCTATTGACATGCAGGACCCCATGAGGGTTCCTGGGGGGTGTTAGAGTCTACCAGATAGGTAGCCTTACCCTTCTTTTCAATGACTGAATAGGGCCAAGTCCACTTGTAATAGAGGGCCCTAGGGGTTACAGGCTCCAACACCCATACCAATTGTCCTGGAGTATACTCAGGCATTGCAGCCTTCTGACCATACCAGTGCTTTAGGATCTCTTGGCTAGTCTCCAGTTTCCTGCTTGCCTTATACATGTACTCTTCCATGCGTGAGTGCAGGCCTAGCACATAGTAAAGCACATTGTTGTTTGCTTCCTTGAGAGGCTTTTCCAAAGACTCTTAGCAGGCACAATGGTCCTCCTGACAGGATGCCCAAACAACAACTCAAAGGGACTGAAACCAACCCCCTTTTGTGAGACCTCCCTGTAGGCAAACAGTAGGCATGGGAGGAGAACATCCCATCTCCTCCTGAGTTTGTCAGACAACCTGTTGATCATGCCTTTCAGGGTCTTATTAAACCTGTACACCAGACCATTGGTCTGGGGATGATATGGGGTGGTGAACCTGTAGGTAACACTACATTCATCCCACATTGTCTTCAGATAGTTGGACAGGAAGTTTGTGCCCCTATCTGAAATAACCTCTTTTGGGAAACCTACTCTGGTGAACACAAAAAGCAGGGCCCTAGCCACCACACGGGCAGCTATTGCTCTGAGGTGTATTACCTCAGGATATATTGTGGTATGATCCACTTCCACCAAGATATATTTATTCCCTGAGGAAGAAGGTGGTTCTAAGGGACCAACAATGTCCACCCTCACCCTCCCAAAAAGGGTCCCAGCCACTGCCAGTGGTTTCAAGAGAGCCTTGGGTGTGCCCCCTGTCTTGCCAGTGGCCTGACAGGTGGCACAGAAGCTATAAAACTCCTTTACCTTCTGAGACATATGAGGCCAAGCCAAATGGTTCACCAACCAGTTCCAAGTCGTGCTCTGCCCCAAATGTCCTGCCAAGCGGATATCGTGACTCAAAGTCAGGATGAACTCTCTGTACATCTGGGGCACCACCAACCTCCTGGTGGCCCCTTCCCTGAGGTTTCTGAGCTCAGTGTAGAACAGCCCATCTTCCCAGTAGATCCTGTGAAAACTACTGTCGTCCCCTTTCTCTTGCTTTAAGGCAGTCTCCCACAAGCCCTCAATGGTGGGACTGTCTCTCTGTCCCTTGCCAAACTCCTCTCTGGAGGGTCCACCGGCTCCTGTCAGTTCTGCCAAACCTGACAAATCTAGAAGGGATGGAGTCCCATCCTCAGAGGTCAGATCCTCCCCATCAGGGTCAGATTCCTGCTGTATCTCTGGAGTTCTCTGGGGTGGCTCACCAGTCCCATAACCCTTGTCCAGTGAGACTTGGGGGCAGATGTATCAAAGGATTTTGCATGCGCAAACTGTGCAAATCGGTAAATTCAACCGTTTGCAAATGCAAAATCACCTTTCATGATGTATGAAAGGCAGTGCAGTGCAATTTTAGGGATTCACAATTTTTAGCAATTCCCTAAAATTGCTACTTTGAATACGGAATCGCAAATTGCGATTCCCTCAATAGGAAATCACAAAGAGGGAATTCCTATTTGCGATTTCCAAAGCACATGTATCATGCATTTCCTAAATGCGAACAGAGCATTTAGGAATACAATTACCACAAATTCAAATTTGGTGGTAACCATGTGCAATTTAAAAAAATGCATTGAAAATGCATTTTTAAAAGTGGCATGTAGTGCACACATGCCAGTAGGGCATGTGTGTGTTTTACACATGCACAATTTATTTGGGGGTGGTGCATCAAAGTGGGCCCTAGGCCCCCAGCACTCTTGGATTGGCATTTCCTAATTTGCGAATTCCTAACAGGAATTCACAAATTGGGAAATGCAAAACCATTCACACCTATGGGTCTTCAGGCCCATAGGGATGAATGGAGTCCCATTCCCTTATAGCAATTCCCTAATAGCGATTGTGAATTTTAAGAAATCGCTATTATAGATTTGCTATTTTCTTACATCCCACTTTGCATTTCTCAAATAGCGATTTCCTAATATTTGCTATTTAAGAAATGCAAACCGGGACTTTGATATATCTGGCCCCTGGCCCATTGTTGCAGGGTCCAAGTTTCCAGCCTTTTTCTTCTGAGTAGGCTGTGACCTGGAAACACCACATACCCACTCAGGGAGCTCCACTATTCTCATATGGAGCCCTCTCTCCACATCTGACCACTCAGATGCTTTGAGATCATTTCCCAGTAAACACTGTACTGGGAGGGAAGGTGACACAGTTACTTCTGTAGGAATTGTCACACCTCTCCACTCCAAATCCACCTTAGCCATTGGATGGAGTTTTGTCCTGCTGTCTGCATAGGTCACCTGGTGAAACTCACTAGGTAGCATCTTCTCTTGAGACAGCAGTGTATCCGTCACCATAGTCACACTGGCTCCTGTGTCTCTCAGAGCCTTAACCTCAGACCCATTGATGTTATGCCTCTGCCTGTACTTGTCTGTGCTTGGAGGTAAGACAGCTAGTGTTGCTAGATCCACCCCACCAAATGATACTAAGGTTGCCTTCTGCCACTTCCCTACCCCTCTCTGGGGCACTCGTCACCCCAACACTTATACTAGCAATCCCTGGAGACTGCCCAACAGTGAAGGGCTTCTTTGTGCAGACAGCATATCCTCTTGTGTGCTCTGGCTGACCACAGTCAAAGCACTTTCCTACTTTTGAGGAATCAAAGAACCTATCATTCTTTCCCTGATACCCGACCCCTTGAAGTTGGATTGGCTCTGGCACCCCTCCTTTCTTTGTTTTTTGTGGGTCTGTGGAGGACTCCTTCTGTTTTTGACCTTCTTTCCCCTGGTGATTCCCCTGGGAAGGAACCTTCCTCCATTCTCCTGGTCACCCCCTTGGTGCTAATTGTAATACCCTGGTTCTGGCCCACTCATCATCTGCATTGACTTGTCCCTCAAGACTAGACAACTTAGAGTCTACTATATACTGGTGTAACCTCTCCTATACACAATGAGATAAAATGTGTTTCTTCAAAACACATTATACAATCTGTCATATGTGCTCACTTGGTTATCAACAACCCAGCCTTCTAGTGCCCTTTCTGAGGTGTCCATAAAATCCACCAAGAGTGTGTACTCACTTTCTGGGTGTCCCTGAACATCACCCTGTACTGCTCTGGGGTCAAACCAAATTCCTCCACTAAGCATCTCCTCATGTGGGTGTAGGATTTAGCCTCCTCCCCCATGCAGAGTAAAGAGCTTATTCCTCCAAGCTACTGGAATCAGTTCCAAAAAGAGTGAACCCTACTCCTTAGGGTGGGCATCCCACATCACAAGGGCCCTTTCACATGCAGTTAGCCATTTGTGAATGTCACCCCTCTATGTACCTGGGTACTTTTCCCTTGGGAAGCTTGGAATCAAACCCCCCACCCCTGGGCACCTCAACATCTTCTTCATTGTCCCTGCCACCATTTCTCTTTCTGTTTTTCTCCTACTGCTCCTTAGCTAACTCTAGCTTTTTTTCTGCTCCAAAGCTATTAAAGCTGATTGGGCCTCAAGATGTCTCTCTGCAAAGGACTGTGGTAGTTCCTGAGTAAGGGGGCCTGCCCTCCTCCCACCATCTGAAGTGATAGACTTAGTACTGGAAGCAATAGAAGCTCTATTCTGTTTGTGTAACTTCAACGCAAGTCCTCATCCACACTGCTGAACACCAAAATGTTGGAAAGTGGTTGTTGGTAGTGGCAAGTATGAACCTACCAGTGGCAATAAGGCGACTAGCCAAATATAGGTTCAGTAAAGCTCTCAGTAAATTAGCCCCTTGTTCGCCCCTTGGTAGCTGTAACCGAGCACGCAGGCCTAACTTAGGAGTCAAGAGTGTAAAGCATTCAATAACACCAATACAGTAAATAAGTGAGACACAACACACAATAAAAATCCCACACTGGTTAATAAAAATAGGTTATATTTTTATGAGTAAATAGACACCAAAACAACAAAAATCCAATGTAGGTAACCAGAGATATGAATTTGTAAAGAATAAACATTTTCTAGTGCTTAGAAACACAATGCACCAACTCTACCAAAATTCTCCAAACTTCTCCAAACTTCAGGAGGTGATTCCTGAAGACCTCCCCGCAGGTACAAAGCACATATTCAATGGACTGGAAGCTCATGGATGGTCCTTGGAAAGTTGGACCACAACTTCCACAATGCACCTGGCCAAATCTTTAAAAGTCCACTGGATGCACTCCAGGCTTGGGGCTCTTGCTGGAAAGGATGCAAGTGAAGCTCTGTTAGCTTGTGGCTGCAGGAGTCTACTCCTGAGTCCTTCTTAAAGCAAGGCACCATCCCCAGGGCTGTAGTACCCCTTGTCCTATTATATACTAGGGACACAAAAGGGTCTGTCAGGCCAATTGGAGGGGCACCATAATACCTAGTGTACTTACTACATGTGTGTGTTTTAACATAGCACTGGCCTGGGTCTAGCTAGAACAGCTCACAACACAGTCAGTCAGTTACCATCAGCACCTGTCAGCAACAACAAAATGGGGGTGAACAGGGTTACAGATTACTTTGCAACACATAGGTAATGGTGTTGCATCTCACTATAAGCAGTTATGCCTTTTTTCTCTGTTTCTGATTTAATACCTGTGCTTATAACCTCAATACATCTGAAAACAGCAGCCGAAGTTGGCAGGGTGTATGTGGACTTAGGTGCCCATATGTTTTTAATATTTTACAAAAACTGTGTCTATACTTTTTTGGTAAAAACAACCATCTCTGATTTGTTAATGGGACCTGGAGGTACGTCTGTGTTTGAGTCAAATAAGAGGAGTCTAAAGTGATTTCATTTATGGATTCACTTGAAGCATCATGATGACAAAATTGTATTACTTTTGAGAGGTAATGTAAGGATGCAGAGTTTTAGAAAGTGTCACATTAATGTACTTATAAAAAAAGTTACTAGAATGTGGATACATTTTTGTGCGCAGTGAAAACTCTTCACAAAGGGTAACTGGTCATCTTCAGTTGCTTATTTCTGTATTTGGTTGTTAAATTAGTGCTAATGAGGTGAAATCTTTGCCCAAACAGTACTGCTATGTGAAAAATGCCATAATAATGAAGTACTACTAGCAAAAAATGTGCTGCATTATACTTTTTAATGTATCTTTTATTAATATATAATTTAGTAAATAAACCCTGTCATATAAGTTGGTGATCCCCTGCGGCATAATTTCAGTGGCCCTTATTACATACACTAACTCACTCTGTGGCAGCCTGTCTTATGCTGTGTGTAATACAATTTTAGAATAATGCCTTATATATTCACAGTGCTTTCTGTTGCATGCTGGGACCTTATTGTACTCTAAATACACAAGTCACTATTGTGCATTGCACCAACCAGGATCCAATTATATGATTCTCTGGTCTCACATACTAACATCAGCAGTAATCACATCAACCAAGAATCATAATGTGAAAGAGAGCATTTCTCATTAATTAATTTAATGTGCATTTAGTTACACTTTAAGGAGTGTGCATTATTCAAATGCAGTTGTGTGAACTTGTGGAGAGGCGGTTGGAGCAGAAGAGATACACCCAGAGTACTAACATCATTTATATAGCTCTCACTACTGAACTGGGGGTATCTTGGCGCTGTGACCCACCACCGCCCCCCAGTGTCACTAAGGGGGTTATTCTAACTTTGGAGGAGGTGTTAATCCGTCCCAAAAGTGACGGAAAAGTGACGGATTTACCACCAGCCGTATTACGAGTCCATTATATCCTATGGAACTCGTAATACGGCTGGTGGTATATCCGTCACTTTACCGTCACTTTTGGGACGGATTAACACTCCTCCAAAGTTAGAATAACCCCCTAGGTGTCTGCGGCAGACTTGTGACTGAAACCTCTGAGTGTTATTGTTGGTAGGAGAGGAATGGGGTATTTGTGGAGGAGCAGAACGAACTGTAAAAGAGAAGAGGACGGTGTTATGAAGAGGGATAGGGCGAAGAAACCGCAACAAGAGAAAAATGAAAATAAAAATAATGCACTGGCCCGGAAGCTCTTTCTAAATTTGGAACGTGCAACGCCCCTGTCCCACTCCCCTTGACCCTGACCCGCAGGAATCTGGGAATCTGCCCTGGAATGTGCCTAGCTTTGACCGTGGGGGTGGGCACTCGTGTGTCAGGGGCACACCCCCAGCAGCGGAGGCTGTTTAAATGAGGATGTGCACCCCCGAGTCAGGTATTCCCATACTCTACCAGTGCACGCACTATACACGCGACCCCAGCATGTGTCCCTGCCCTCGCAAGATGTGAGCGCTCATGCTGCTGCTGTCTCTGATGCCCGGCCGGGTGAGGACATTGTGGGGGGGTAATGGGGGATTCTGTCTGAAGACTTACTAGGTGCTATGGTGCAGCAAGAGCTGCCTAGGATCACACAGTGAAGCCGCATCGCCGCAGTGCACCTCTCAGAATGCCATCTGCGATATCAGTAGGTGTTGTTTATCTGGGAAGATAGCTCAGTGAGTTAATGTGCATCCTGCAAATACCTGTGTTTATCAGCAGTGGAGCAGTGTCAGTACTGCACACGTAATAGTGACAGGAGCAGTAGCAGCACTGATGGCAGGAACGTGCTCAAAGTGACTTTGGAGCTGGGGAACCAGGTTTGAGACTCGGAGTCAGCTCAACATCCTGTGATTGTGGGCAAATAACTTAATCTCCCCAGGCCTACCAAAATGAATGTCCCCTTCTCTAATGTAACCGGTGCTCTCCTAAAATGCTCCAAATCCTTCAGTCAACAAGAAACACATACCACCAAGGAGCGCGAAGCAAAAGAAAAAAGTAGTGTGCAATAGTAAGGTACAGGGCCGATCTTGCAATAATCCATGTTACAGGGTCAGTCTCCAAGGCGGTAATAAAACAGTCTCAAGGAGGGACAAACACAAAGCATTTACTTAACAAACCAAAGGAATTTCAAAAGACAAGCCAAGGAACCAATGAAAGTGATGGGGGTGGTAAAAGACCACAGAAATAGATTACAGCATGTCGAGAGACAGCATATGTGCGCTGCCTAGGCTCGACCTAAAAACGAGAGTGTAATGTGCATGTTTCAGAGCAGTATATTTTGTGATTGGTGACAACCTCTAAGAGACAAAACAGACAATCAATCACAAGCAGTGAAATTAAAAACAATGGACAAGCAAAAACAATAGACATGTACCACTTGTGGGCATGAGCTCTACACACTCACTCCTCCACCATCACCAAGGTGGTGGAAATTCAGAGATATCAAGAAAACAAGCTGCACAGCCAGGGCGGCAGATGCTGCAATGTGCATGAGTAGGAGGACCAAGACAGAATAGAGATGTAAAGTGAAAAAAGTAATTGACCCCAACCTCCCTGGCCATTCTGGGCCAGAACATTTACGTAATCACCCCTCCCTGCCTGGCCAGGGGTACAAAAAATATTTCCAGAACTGGGTGTAAATAAATGAATCTTTCAGACAATCAGAGGTAGCCAGGAAGAAAGTCTCTGACCCTGCCTCTTTCTAAAAGACTTGGTTAGAGTTGAGCGCTCTGTCCCTGTTATAATCTCTCTGTGGTCTTTTAACCACACCCATTTCACGTCCATCACTTCTGTTGGTTCGTGGGCTTGCCTTTAAAATTTGCTTGATTTCATTAATGAAAGGTATGCATATGTCATGCCGTTTCAGTTGTTTAGCCCTCCTTGAGCGCACCGGCCAAATACTGAAAACATGCAAGGCTCCATGTTTTCCATATGATTTCTGGACTACTTTTTCTCTTTATTTTGTAGGCAGCGCGATCTTGCTGGCCATTAATCGAGTGCTTTTCATGACTACCAGTTTAATTCCATTATTTATCCTAGCGCTCCCTTGCGATATCAAGGTTTTACACAGCGCGTCATGCTTTTTTTTTTTCTTCATTACTATGAAATGGCGAATCCGGACCAGTCTTTTTGTTCTGATTAGTCACCTTCATGCTCATGGCGTGGCGCTTTAAATCAGCTAACTTATGTGAAATTGTATTACTGTTAATTTTCAGTTTATGTGGCAAGAAAAGTCCGATTAGGAGTTTACAAAGCTAATAGCTCTAACTCGAGCAAACTCGAGACCCATGGCACTGCAAAAGCTTGTTTACATTATTGTGTACCGTGATTGTTCAATATAGCCTTAGAACCCGCCGTAGTGGGCTCTACCGGCTATTAAAGGTCCGCTCCCGAGTTAAATGCCCGAGCCGAAGGTGAGGGCATTTAACAAGGGAAAGGGCCTTTAATAGCCGGTAGAGCCCACTACGGCGGGTTCTAAGGCTATTAGAACATTCTGCCACTCAGGGCAGAATGTTCTCTTAAAAAAAACAAATTGCTCACGGAGCCCGAGGGGATTAGAATCCCCTCGGGCTCCGTGAGGCTTTGTTCACAGCTGCTGCTGTGAACAAAGCCCATTGGAATGTTGGCGCTGCGGGCTTTTACCGGCCAGTAAAAGCCCGCAGCACTCCATTGTTTTCAATGGAGCCCCCAGCATTCCAATGTTCTAATAATATTGTAGTTACTCAGGATCTCCTCCGAATATGAGTTTGCCATTTTGTGCTTATGTGCCTTTCTAAACATAACTGCCTGTCGTGCCTTGGTGCCACACCACAGCCCGACAGTGTTCTAGTTTTTCAATGTGCAAACGTTTGCTCTGGCAGGCTCACTAGCTCCTAGGGAGGGGGTATGGCCACTGTAGGGAATGCTGTGCAGGAGACAGCAGACCATGCCTCTACAATTATCTTTCTTCCCAAGGACAGCTATCAAAGGACAATTGGCGCATTTGGTATATTGAGGTTTTCCTCTCAGTACAGCTACCTGTGGGCAATCTCTATGCTTCACTCCGCTGTCACAGGCAAGCTGGGGCATAAGTGTCACAGCGCCTTTCGCGGAGCTCACCTGTAACTGTAGTTTTAAATTGTATTTATATTGCTTACTACCCTGGATCCGCAAACATTTTGTTATTGCGTACCCAGTGTTTGCAATCAATCCCCTTTCCTTTGGCACAGAAATCCATATACTCGTAGAAACACTCGCACACAATCACACACCTTCAGATACCAAGTTACACAATCAGAAACCCAGGCAATACATCACACACCTTAAGACATTCATACATAACCAAACACTCACCTTTGCACCCCGCTAGGCACAGTCACTGGCACCATAAATGAACCCACTACCCTTCAAATGGCCACCCACCTTTGACTACCACAAGTATCCTTAGACAAACACACATTATGTTACACACCCACACCTTGGACGTCATTTAAGGGACACCAGGTGTCGCAGCTCCGACCCCTGGCACTGCCTTTGCGACCCCTGGCTTCAGAGGTGGCAAATTCAGTTCAGGAAAACAGTGGGAGCTCGTCCTTATGGACGACAACCAGTATTCTGTTCACTTTGCTTTTTTGTCAATTGTTATTACATTAGTAGTGAATCATAATTATTCACTATTAGCGCAATAAATATATGAGTATGCCCTTCTATGGCAGCTGAGGTAAGTAACTTTGCTTTTTTAATGTATGTTGTGTGCGTGTTTGCAGGTGAGAGTGTTTTATGTGAGGGGGCGTTTGTTTAAGTGTGGATTTGTGTGTATGTGTAAGTATGTCTGTGAGTGAAATTGGAAGTCAAAAGGCGCGTGATGTCACTTCCGCTACCCCTGGCATATTTGGTAAATTGACGTCCGTGACCCACACAAACCATCAGACACCCATTCACTTCAGCAAAGTTCCCCACACACCATCAAAGACCGAGCCACACCATCAGCCACATACATATGTAAGTCATCAGACGTTCGCATCTGGCAGTCAAACATATAATCACACCGTATCAGCTACCCACACACTCACCACCAGATGCCTAGACACCGATTATTTGAGACCCACACACAGTCCGATTTTCATATATAAATACCATCGGATTCCCCGCACGAGCGCGCGCACATACATACACACACCTAGATTTGTGCACAAGAGATAGAACTACAGCCCCTTACGATTGTTGTAGCTAGGGAGGACATCCCTGAACAAAGAACTCTTATGAGAGGAACTGCTGTAAAAGCATACTTTATATTTGCAACCTGAAAACTATGATATTTGTGACTAAAAGTACATTTCTGTACTGTCCCCTTAAAGATGATCAATCTGGAGGACTGCTAACTCAGCACGGAAGTCACGGTTTACAGTGTGTCAGAGAGCTAAAGTTATAATAAATCAATTCTCCATTTGCTGATCTTGTGTGTGAGCACAGCTTCTATGATGAACGGGATTACACGGACTCGTCATGTTTTACCTCACAGGAAAATAGGAGCTGTTTTGTCTGACAGAAAGCTCTGGGACATAGGAATTTATAAGAAGTGCGTTCTTTTGTGACCAGAAAAAATTCAGGACCAATATCTAAGTAGGTAAGTCTGGGAGCAAGTGCAATGATATATGTACACACGATTGATGATGTTTTAGCTTCATTTAATTTTAATTATGGTTATGAAAAGTTGAAAACTCAATAAACAGAGAATTTAAAAAACTGTAAGCAAGCTCATTTTTTAATATAAAGTACATGCAGGGGTGAAAACAATATACAATATAAAATAATAGGAAAAACAGATCCAATTAGAAAGAATGGAAGAGAGGAAATTGAAAACAGAAACTCATCAGTGAATTAGAAGGGGAATAGCTTATGGAAATCTGAAAGTTGTATGATAGCAGTCAAGAGTTAGCAAAGATGTCACAGCAAATTTCTGAAGTTACAGAAGTTGTCATAGCCTTTTTAATATCAGTTGGCAGATTATAGATTGTTTTTCCACGTGCAAGTATCTGTACATAAAACAACCCTCCCATTGCCACAAACCTTCACTGAGATAGACCTCTCAATCACTCCTCTAACAGCCGAGGATAGGATAACCATATTGTTGCATAAACAGTGTCGCCACCTTCAATTTGGAATTTATTTACAATTACCTGTGTTCTAGATATTATGTGTCAATCGCCTCAGTAAAATAATATTTAAATGCATCATTGCATATATGCCGCCTTTTTTTGTAAAAGAAATTTGAAACTACAGTTGATTACCTTCTTGCTATGGAATTTCAGTTACAGTCTTTATGAGGAATAGCCGGGTATGCTGCTGTTTAATGTCTGACTACCAGGCATCACGATTGTGAGGATGACCGAGCATTATGCTACTCCTTAGCACCCTACTTACTGGCATAGGTGCCTCAGCGTGTGTGAGTGCGTGCATGTGTGTGGAAGGGGCTTTAAAGATGCCTAGCCACACAAGGACAGTGTCTCAGCAACTTTCTCAGTATGTGAAACGACTGGCTAAGATTGGTCCTGCTGACCAGATCCGCTCCTACTTTCCTGTCTTGACTTTTTAGGGATGACATGCTATTCTGAGGATAAGTCTGGAATTGAGAATTAGCCACACATGTCCTCCTTGACTTGATGACTAGGATTATGAATCACCAGGAGGGAAAACAACAACTGGTCTAATGGTCATCAGTGATGACCTCATTCATGCACCTAGACCGCAACAGAAAAACACTTTTGGAAAGCTTAATAGTACGGAAATCTCTTTCTGTTAACTTCACAGCCAGTCAAAAGCACATACTTGTGCAATAGGAGCGAGGTTTACTTTGAACAACTTCAAAACAGGACTTCTTAAAGAGCTGTTAACTCATAGTAACTTGGAAAGTTATTGGTTCATTTGATTTTGCTGATACCTAAAAGGAATAGTACTAAGAAAACCAAGTAAAAACTAGTCTATTTAAAAGTGCATAACATACATTTATTTCAGAGCCCCCATTTCACCTCCAATCATTAAAAGTGCTCACTAATTCTGAAACAAACTGGTCCAGACGGGTTCTCCTGGAGGACATGCTGAATCCAAAAGCCGTGTTATGAAGAAAAAATTTCCTCTCTTCTGCTTCCTTATGCGTTCATAGCCAACAAGGCTAGAATGCTAACTTATACGTATACTAATACAGCAGCCAAGATCCAAAGTGCAGTTGCTGAACTCATTCTACACTGTTTCTCCTTGATACATATTTTATAGCATATTAGAGCTAGATAAATTATGTGACTTTGCACTGATCTTGTTCCAATATCTACTTTTCTTTAACTCCTCTTTAATGAACATGCCCTTGAGTCCTATTCCTTCCTCCTTTGAACCCCTCTTCCTGTTCCCCATTATTTTGATTCATTGACCCCTGATGCAGTGAAGCTATTGTTGGGGATTCCTTCTTATTGATTACACCGAATTGCACTTGTCCCAGCTTACAGCCATTTGCCAGAGCGATTGTTGGAAATCTGCCTTTTCTGTGTGATCACCCTGTATTTTATGTCTTTTTCTAGACCCCATATATTTTTGGCTTAGAAGTCTGTGCACCTGAACCCTCTTAACCAGTGGTAAAGGGCATGTGCTCCCCCTTTAAACATAGTCAAATTGGTATATTTGTAATAGGTGCATTTAACTTACACATACATCCCTAGTACATGGTACACAATGTATCCAGAGCCTGTAAGTTAAATGTCACTAGTGGACTGCAGCACCTATTGTGTCATCCACTACAGCGACAGTGTAAAACATGGCTTCATGCCTACCAGTGTAGCCTGACCATAGAAGAGTAAAAACTGCAAATGAACCTGTCAAAATAAATGCTTTTTCACAAGTCACAGCCTCCCATTTAAATATCAATAATGTAACCCTATGTAGGCTGTTGACAACATTGCAAGGTGTATGGTATTTAAAACTGGGACATGTAGAAATGTAATGTTAACATGCCCTAAGAAACTAGCACCCAGAAACTATTTTTCAGTGTTGCAGGTACATCTGTCCTGTCTAGAAAAACAGAATACAGATTGAAAATCCTAATACTGCATCTCAGAAATGGGACTAACTAGAAAAACAATAAAACAATTGTTTTCAATAGTTATTGAAAATTCAATTCAATGGTGAAAACAGATGTTTAAGAAATGTTAAAGAAAGGTAACTTTTAGAAAGTTACATTTTCCCTGCATAAAGTCTCTGGAGGCTACATTTGCATTTGCTCTCCCACTTTTGCCAGTCAGTAATTAGCATTTGAAGAGGTGTTAAAACTGCTCTAAGAGCAGAGAACAAAGGCCTGGGTATGGGGAGATTTGTTGTTCACTTAACAGGATGGCCAATTGGATTTGGACCAGGAACCTGATTTCCATCAAAGATGCCTCCCCTGTCAGGTGCAACTGTTAGCTGACACTTTGGCAGGGCCTTTCCTTTGTCCCCTCAGCCGGACATGTTCAGACAGCAGTGGGCTTCTTTTTGATATTACAGTGTCAAATCCTACTTAAGTGTCAAATCCTGATTGAAAGGTCTGCCGGTGTTTACATATAAACCGGGGGGCACACTTGAAAGGAATGTGTTAGAAATAGTGTCTCCAGTTTGCAGTGGTTTCTACTTTGTCCACGTAGGGACCCTCACTCTAGTCAGGATGAAGGAGTTACATAACTAAGATAACCCTTGATCACCCCGTGGTAGCTTGGCATGAGCGGTCAGGCTTATCCCAGAGACAATGTGTAAAGTACTTGTACACACACACAGCAACACAGTGAAAACACCACAAAAGTACTCCACACCCGTTTAGAAAAATAGCCAATATTTATCTGAATAAAACAAGTCCAAAACAACAAAAATCCAACATACACAAGCCTAGATACAAATTTTGAAGATTAAGGGGGTCATTCTGACCCCGGCGGTCTCAGACCGCCGGGGCCAGGGTCGGCGGGAGCACCGCCGACAGACCGGCGGTGCCCCGCAGGGCATTCTGACCACGGCGCTTTGGCCGCGGTCAGTGCAGGAAAACCGGCGGTCTCCCGCCAGTTTTCCGCTGCCCGTCAGAATCCTCCAAGGCGGCGCAGCATGCTGCGCCGCCTTGGGGATTCTGACACCCCCTACCGCCATCCTGTTCCTGGCGGTTCGCCCGCCAGGAACAGGATGGCGGTAGGGGGTGTCGCGGGGCCCCTGGGGGCCCCTGCAGTGCCCATGCCAATGGCATGGGCACTGCAGGGGCCCCCGTAAGAGGGCCCCGCTTGTATTTCACTGTCTGCATAGTAGACAGTGAAATACGCGACGGGTGCAGTAGCACCCGTCGCACCTTCCCACTCCGCCGGCTCGATTAAGAGCCGGCTTCATGGTGGGAAGGTCGTTTTCCCCTGGGCTGGCGGGCGGCCTTTTGAAGGCCGCCCGCCAGCCCAGGGGAAAACTCAAAATACCCGCCGCGGTCTTCCGACCGCGGTACGGTATTTTGGCGGCTCCCGCCGGGCGCGCAGTGACCGCGCCCGGCGGGAGTCAGAATGACCCCCTAAATCTCAATAAAAGTGCTTAGAAACATGATCGCTCCCATGGGTCTATCACAACATCAATGACAGAGTAGTTCCCAATAGTCAGGTGCCACTTGCAAGGGAGTGCAGGCCGGTCACACAGTCGCATGGACCCCAGGCACAGTACCTTTGGTAAACAATAAAACACAGATGTTGCTCAAAGTTGAGGAGGTGAGGCGTCACAGGAGCCGGTGCAGCATCGGTTCCTTATGCTACCAGGCAAGGGAGGTGAGGCGTGGGCTCCTTACCGTTGCAGGGGAGGTGATGCGTCGTCAGTGGCGAGGCATCAGTTCCTTCTTATCCAGAGGGAGTGATGATTACAGCAGGTCAAGATGCAAGGCTTCAACTTCGTGATGTCGTGATCACACCATAGAGCCACAGGTGCTGCGGCAGTCGCGTGTCCCAAACGTCAGGGATACGGAACTCGAGAATTACTCTGCGGCAGGACTTTGGAGGCACTGTAGCGGCATCAGGCCTGCAGCATCGGTCGCGGTCGTTGCACTCAGCGGGGGTCCACGGCTCCTGACACAGGCAGCGGCATGGAGTCAGACAGCGGCAACAGTTCCGAAGTCGCTCTGGAGTCAATGCACTTGGTTTCTTCTTGGTTACACCAGAACTCACTCCCAAGAGCCCAGGGACTAGATTTGCCACCACTTGGCGAGTCAGAACTCTCAGCAAGAGAGCCCAGGTGCTGGCAGTTAAAGCCTTTGATGTCCCTGAAACTTCTAATAGGAGTCAAGCTTAGTTCAAGCCCTCGGAGAACCTTGAAAAGCAGGATGTAGAAAGCAAAGTCCAGTCCTTTCACTGCCAGGACAGAAGCAGCAGGCAGCAGGCCAGGAAGCAAAGCAACAGGCAGGTTGGCAGTTCCTAATATGGCATCTAGCTCTTAATCCTGGCATAATGTCCCCAGTCCAGAAGTGTTCTGAATTTGTTTTCTCAGAGATGCCATAATTATAATCATTTCTGTCTTTGAAGTAGGCAACCTTCAAAAGGAAAGTCTTTGTAGTGCACAAGACCTGGCCTCTCCCTGTCCTGGCTCGATACACACTCCAGGGGTTGGAGACTTCTTTGTGTAAGGACAGGGCCAGCCCTATTCAGGTGCAAGTGTCAGTTCGTCCCACCTCTCTAGCGCAGGAAGACTCATGAGGATATGCAGGGCACACCTCAGCTCCCTTTGTGTGACTGTCTAGAGTGAACTTACTAACAGCCCAACTGTCATCCTGACCCAGATGTGTATTCCATAGCCAGGCAGAGGCACAAAATGGTTAAGCAAGAAAATGCCCACTTTCTAAAAGTGGCATTTTCAAACTTACAATTAAAAGAACAACTTCATCAATAGATGTCGTTTTAAATTGTGATTTCAGAGACCCAAAATCAATTTTTCTATCTGCTCCCAATGGGAAATTACACTTAAAAGATATTTCAAGGCAATACCCATGTTAACCTATGGGAGAGATAGGCCTTGCAATAGTAAAAAACGCATTTAGCAGTATTTCACTATCAGGACATGTACAACACACCAGTACATGTGTTATCTTTTAACAACACTGCACCTGGCCCATGGGGCTGCCTTGGGCCTATTTTAGAGATGACCTAGATGTAGTAAAATGGACAGTTTGGGCCTGGCTAGTGGGTACACTTGCCAGATTGAACTGGCAGTTCCAAGCTGCCAACACAGACACTGCAGTGGCAGGTCTGAGACATGTTTACCGGGCTACTCATGTGTGCAATTTGATTTACAGGCCCTGATCACCCCTAGTGCACTTTACTAGGGACTTACTATTAAATCAAATATGCCAATCATGGATAAACCAATTACCAATTCAATTTAGACAGAGAGTGTGTGATCGGGTGGACCCGAGCACGTCCCCGACAGCGGCAGTCACTGACGTGTCGGGTAACCCCGACACGTCACTTCCGCGTGGGAACGCTCTTGGAACGAGCGTGGCGTTTCCCGGTTGCCGGGGAAACACCGAAGGACTTCCGGGCCGGGGAGTTCAAGGAGGCGGCCGTACACGGAGACGGGGAGAGAGGAGCGACAGGAGAAAGCACGAGGGAATCAGCAACTACAGAGGAGCGTACCGGTACATAGACGATCCAAACCGAAGACAGGGCCGAGGAGAAGGAGAGTGCTCACGGAGGAGCGCCGGAGGCACGAAACCCAGGAGCCAGCCACGACCCAGGAGGGTCGTGGCTTTCAAAGGTACGGTCCCTGTGGGGAACAAGAGAGAGTGTGCAATCTAAAAAGGCACTGGGGGAAAGGAACTGGGGAGGAGTAAAGAGGGGGGTGGAAAAGGCAGCTGAATAGTGCGTAACTGGGCACAGGAGGTCATCTATCACGTTCACTTTAGTGTGTATACTGTACACTGGTGTCCCACCACTCTACCATCACACCCCCTGACCTTCCCCTTTTCCCCTTTCTTTTGTAACAATACAAACCCAGACGTAATTCATTACTTACCTTGGCGTTCTCCTTCTTTTCCCGGTAATCCACTGGAGCCGTACGGGAGACCTAGGACCCATCGACCTAAAAGACAAAGAAGAAGGAGAAAAGCCCAATTAGAAGACTAGAAGAAACCATCCTGAAACCTTAATAATACTGTAAACTTTGTAACTGAAAGACAAAGAAAAGGAAACCTCACAAATAAATCACTTACTTTACCACTATAACCGCTCTCAGTTGTGTTTATACCGTTCCGCCTGCCACAGAGTACTTGCACTTTAGCACTGGTCAGCAGTTGTAAAGTGCCCAGAGTCCCAGAGCCAGCAAAAACGAAATTCAGCACAGGACCAAAACAGGAGGTCAGAAGCCAAAATGACAGGGCAAACTACACCAAGAGCTGACAAGTCTAACAGAATTGAAACACAATGCCAAAACAATTCTTGTGTATCCACTGTCTGGTTGCTCTAAAACCCTCCCTGCTTTGTTCTTCCATGCTTCTGTCTCTAGGGTTTATAGTGGTAGTGATTTTAGGGTTAGATGTGGTAGGACACTAGGATTACCATAGTACACTCCTCACACATACATCCCCAGCCTTCAGAGGCCAGGTTTAGTGTGGATGAAGACTTTCACCACCTTGAAAATGCCCATAGCAGGTAGAGTTGGCCCTGCATTGATTAAGGCATGCCCCGGAGTCATTCTCACCTACTAGTTCATGCCAAGATTAAATGTGGTTCCTTCAGGTACCCACTTCTGAACACCTACGGGCCTGAGGTAGATCAGCAGAGGACTGAATCTGCTGCCTGGACTCAAGAAAAGTTCCGAAAGAATTGGACCTGTCCTTTTTCTTGTACCCATGACAAACTAATGGACTTCATCTGCAACTATCTGGCTGACCAATGGCAATTGGACCAGGACTGGACCCTACCTGAGGCTCTGTGAGTGCTCTGAGGTCCTGCAGTCTATAGAATTGCACCTCTGTGGTGGATTGGGACTTAAAGTGCTAAAGTCAGAGAGTAAAATCCTTGACCAGGGTGAACCTCGTTGGTCTATACAACCCGCGCTACCACGGTGTTGAGCTCAGATTCATTTAGTGGCTCTGAGGGTTCACCATGACATGGGTTGTGACTATTCCTTGCAGTGAGTAGTCACCCATCTCAAAAAGTAATCCAATTTCTTTGATGTGTTTATCGTCATTTCTCCAATAAAAGTTGCTACATGAGATACAGATTATCGACAACAGTGCGTAATGGATCAGTAGTTCACTTGGGGCGTCTGACAGTGGGAAATGGAGGGGGTGAACTATAAAGAACGTACTCTCACATTAAACATTTACCACATTATTCCCCTTGCTTTGGTTCAGCCACCTTGATATAACTGTTGTCTGATTCCTACCCCAGGAGGACTCCTTTCTGTTGAATCTGATATACTGATGAGTACTGGTCCCTTAAGGGGGTAGGGAGGCATCTCTTCAGATACACTGAGGGGACATCTGTCTCCAGCTGCCAGAATCAGCCACAATGCTGAGACCTCATTTAACCTCCTGAGTAGCTAGGAAGAAGGTTCAAGAAACTTTTAAACTAGCCGTAAATAATCTGCATGTGAAAGTAGCAAACACTTGGTGCATGATCAATGCACTTTGTCACAGAGTAAGAGCCATAGACATAAATGAAAAAAGGAACACCAGACCTCAAGAACCTAGTGTGGCAATCCTTGGTGTCTACCTGTCTCTGAACCTTTTGTTTATGCATCATAAGCCTTTACAACATTGCCTCCAAGAGCAGGCATATGGCTGCCCTTTCTTCCAAGGCCCAATAAACTCCAACTAGACTCCAAGTTATTCCTTGAGAATTTTCCAGTTTTCTAGAGCAATATCAAATCTACTTCTTGAACTGGTCTTAGTGTATGCCACAAGAAAGGACAAGGTAGCTTTCCTTCTCACAAATTTGGGGGCTAATGCTCTATTGAGGGCCGTACACTTAGTTGAGAACCAGGATCCTTAGCTGGATGACTATGGCCTGCTATTAGTAGAATTGTAGACAACGTTTGAGTGCAAGTCTGTTCAATAAACTATCTACAATTAATTTATGGAACTGAAAAAAGGATCATGTGATGTTCTCAGCTACATCACCCAGTTTAATAGACTTCTGGCTGTGAGTAAAATAGCAAATGATGTCCAAGTAAAAGTTGTGTACAGTGGTCTTAAAGAGGAATTAAAACATTCTGAGTTAGATGACTTCTCCCCAAAAGGCATAGCTTCACTTATAACCTTGATGATGCCTTTTTTTCAATATTTTGTTTTCATTTTATAGGTGTGATATGCTTAAATCCATGCAGAAATCACCTGGGTTTCTTGGTTTCACCAAGTATTGTGTTTTGGCATATAGGCCAGTCCGTTAATGATCCTTGGCCCTGAAGAATGCCCATGACTTGTATAGGCTAATGACAGGGGCGGAAACATGTTGGCTTAGGGAGATGGATTGAGCTATTGTCTTCATTTTCCATATCAATACCGGTTTTAGATACAGCAGAAGTCCCCAGCATTATAGGTAATACACCTGGGTACGCCAAGGTATTTTTAACTGATCTGTATCCCTCTACCTGTCCAGTTGTACCTTATCTAAGAACTCCCTCCTTGTTCTTAGTCCCCGGGATATTGAACCCGCTGGGGCGACATTGTCCAACAAAGAGAGGAGAGGTTGTCTATGATGAAGCATTCTACAAATTGTGGGTGAGGCTTCTTCTTCCAAAACATTGGTCTTCCCATGTGGTCTGATAGAACTCATGTGACACCTAAATAGGGCAGTGACTTTACTTTTCAAAAAGGAGTAGTACCTTTCTTCTTTTAGCTACCATACCCATTTGTGTTAGAGTATATAGTCCAGGGAGGGAGTGGTGTTACTTTCCCCTCTCTATCTGTGTGATTAGAGCTTTCTCTGCTTTGCCCATTGTGTTCCCCTGTGCAGAGTTCCCCCTTTGGATTCCTTTTCTCCTCTGACTTCCTGTGTGATCTTGGGCTGCTCAGTACCCAATATTGTATTACTTTGTCTACCCTGCCACCAGTCCTTGCCAAGTACCTGGCAGTTCAAACTCCATCCTTTCCACACTTTTATGTCATGGTCTTCCTTACCCACAGAGAGGTATCTGATATAGACAATAAAGCTTTTTTGACTGTGGATCTACTGGCTCATTCATTGAAACCTAATTTGTGGGCCAACTCAATATCCTGAGCGATACCAAAACCTGACCTTAAGCCATTCAGTCATTCGATACCTTAACGTTCAGGCCCCTTTTTCATAAGACCCAAGAACTGCACATGATATGTACAGACTTCCATAAGGAAGAAATATCTTTTGATGTCATGGATGTACTACACTTTCAAACGATCATAGGAACACCATGGTTCAACAAGCACAATACCTTGATTGATTGGCATCAAAAGGCAAAGGACTTCCAGAAAGCATACTGTAATTGATGTTACTATTCAAATCACGATTGTCCACCTGGATCAGTTGGCCAGTGTTGTCCTACGGTTCCTATATGCACTATGGAAATTGCAGCTGTCCTCTGATATTCCCATTGGATATTCATCATACCTCATCTTTGATGTGAAGGAAGACACACTGCCTCCAAATAGGGAATAAGGGTCTGATTTAGAGTTTGGCAGACAAAGGTTAAACTGTTGATATAGCAGAGTACTTTATTCCTGCCATCGTGAGGGTCCTGCACCCACCAAATTTAAAGATGTCCACCAGCCTAACGAACATCTCTTCATCACAGCAGTGCCTATCAATGTACTAAAAGTTTGATGGACAGATCAGTCACACCTTTAAAGTGAGATTTTGTTCCTAAAAATGCTAAAACGAATGAGCCCCATGAGAAGGGAGTTGTTTCCCTTGGAGTGGGGCAAATTATGCAGTTTTCATTGCTTCTTAATGCCAGGTTTTACCCGGCTATGATGTACAGTGAAAACTGATCATCTGACTCCCCGTTCTAAACCGGAAAGGTGGCCGAATGGCCAAACTTCTGATTATCCTTACCCTCTCGGGCTGTTATAGGAGTATTTCAGTGATTGAGATATAGTAGTCTCCATCACTGACATACCTAATATCCGTCCGTCCGTCAAGTGAGCAGACCTTCAGTTAGGCAGGAAGGGTCCTCCGTGACCATTGTAGACTCAGAATCAAAGCAGTAGGTTGCCTAGCTCAGTGAGCCTCGATTTCATATTTCAACAAAGTACAAATGAGAAAGCAAAAGCTCCGTAATTAGATATTGTACTTATTAATTGAATTCTAATGCACTCGGTCACCACAGCGGTTTCAAGGTGCCAGTCTCTAAACCCATGTGGGTATCAACAAAGGAAAAACAAGCGGAAACCAGGAAATCCAACTAATACACGTTTTGTCGACCATGAAATCCCAGGCACAGATTGGAGTGTGGGGAATAGTAAATGGATTAGGGTTTTAGTGGATCAATCATAAATGCTGATTTTTAAAGTTATCTTAAAAAAAAAAACAAGATATCATGAGTAATCATTTTTTCAAGTGTATTGCATATATTATCTCAATTACTCGAACCCGTTACGTGCGTTCAAATAAACATGCTACTTTACATTAAATAATCTCGGATGTTAATGGGGAACTGAGTGGTGTGTTTGACAGATCGTGTAAATTACCTGGAACCCAAGTGAAACACAAGAAAGGTCAGCCAAGAGAACTTCTGGAAGGCATACGTTGCAATGATTCTGGTACCAAGTGCTTTGTTTACCCCTCTCTCTCTTATATCCATGGTCACATCTATTGTCCCCATCCCTGTTATGTCTCATAAGTGGATCGTCATGACTTAACCATATTGGTAAGCTTTGCGCTGCTCGAGTTCTCTGTGCTAGATCAGCTTATTACCATGCTATGATGTTCTATTGCAAGCCTCCTCCCCTTATGTTCCTGTTTCACTAAAATGTTATTTTTGGGAATGCATCTCTGTAGACCGTTTTTGATCATTGTTATGATTAATTTGCTGTACCACTACAGTTGTGTGTTGGTAACTTCCATTGGAATCCTGTTTGAATCCTTATTAAGTAACTGAAAGATAACATTTGCTTGTATCGAAAACAATAAAAATGGCTTGGGAAAGAAAGGAAAAACACTGCTGCAATTACACTCAGCCCGGTGACAGTTCCTTTGTTATCACGGGGAATCATTGTTTGTGAGTGGGACGCATTACAAAAGAAATCCTTGACTAAGGTTATGATGTTGAGAGTGCTACCTCTAGGAATATAATCTTTGTCCTCATGATGACCCTCTAATGATTGACTCTTGTTCTGAGTCAAAACGTCAACATACATTTCTTTGTGGATTATTCCAGAAGTTAATGGGTGACTTCTAGACACCTGGACTGAAGGGGTCTTTTAGAAGTTCATTCTGTCTGTTATTGATTTTTAACCACAACTGTATATATTGTAGATAATACTTGACACTTTAACATATCACTTTATTCACATTTCACTGCGCCGGTATTTGGGGAGCACCTAACTATACCAATTATTAAAAGGAATGATAATACCTGAATAAAACGATACTTTTGTAAGAACTTTTAACTCTAGGTTTAAAAGGTTTCTTGGTGTAGAATAAGGAGTTTAAACTGTGCCCTAGAAGTCAAATGTTATACTTCCCCTTAAGGCCACTTATTTCTCTTATAAATTCATGTGCCCGGGCACTGGGGTTACTGGATTTGCCTCATTGCTTTTTACGTAACTTCACAGCTCGTCAGTAAAAATCTTTTCTTGGCAATCAGTGAGTGGATAATAATGGTTTTCTGCGGCATCATTCAAAGAAACTCACATTATTAATAAAAACACTTTGAGCACTAATCAAATGTGCAAAGCTTTTATCAGAAGGATCAGGCAGCATTAGATTCAAAATGTAATTTTAAATGTAGCTCAAAGGATGGAAGTGCTCCATGCTTGTGATCATAAAGTGCAAAATGTATGCTGTAGGTGAGGCAAGTGTATACACTTAGCAAGCACAATACATTCACTATACAGTATAATGAAGATGTGGTCAGTTGAGCAATTTCATAAAGTCGATACTAGACAAAGGTGGCCTTGTCTACAAGCCCTAGTTTTTGTTTAAACAATGCCACAGAGAACCAATACTATCGACTCTGTTAGTCAGGTTACCTGGTGATTATAGGGGAGTCCTTGTTCTGTTGTACTACTCTTGAACAGTCAGGGCCATCTTATTCTTGTGCAGCATTCCTGTCCTGTTACTGTACAGTATTTTACTAAAGCATTTCACACCAGCCTAAACTCTAAACAAGATTACAAAAAATACATTCCCATTCAATGCTAGGGAGCTTCCTGTTAAAACAAGAGGTGGGACCCCACTCCCAGTTATCTTAGGTAAAGTCAACATAAACCTCCTCACAGTCTATACCATAATCTACAATTGATGCTGCAATTATGTGCCTCCAATAAGAGTCGACAGTTTGAACTGTAGGTCTAATGATGTGCAAAGATGTCATTGCGACAGTTCTCAAGTCCTAACCTGTGTGGGTGTGTCTATATATATACAGTATATATATATTGCTTCTGTAGAAAGTTTCATGTCCCTCCTAACTCATTAAGGCAGTCAAGTCCATTAACTTCTAACTGTGTTTCCTAGTCTTACTGATACATATTGAATTTCAGTATATATATATATATATATATATATATATATATATATATATGCAGTAGATCATTGCAAAGATATTTGGAAGTTGGAAGAGTCCCCTGTGGTTTGAGAATACTGGTGGCACCCAATTATGAGACCCCCAATCCTGATATGCGAAAGAATAGGCAGAAAACAATAATGAGTCATCAAGACAGTGATGGGCATCTTGATAAAATATGCTGAGATAGGAAGAAAATATTAGAGGAAATTGAGAGTATTCAGTTGGATGTAACTAAGGATCAGGAGAGCATTGAGAAATTCATTAGTGAGCTCAAAGGAAGACTGACAAAAGTAGAAGATTCAATCAAGACGAGAAAAACATTGAAATCTAAAAGGGATAAAATTGATTATGAACGTGGGCAAATATTTACTTTTGCAAGAAATATGACAATTTACGCCACCAATGTTTGAGTGATAGGAACAGAGGGAGTGAAGAGCAGCTATATAAACAAAGTAGTGTTCCCAGCTCTGAGGTAGAAACAGACCTGGCAGAGTCTGAACCAACCAGGGTGAGTGTTCCCTCTGTGGTGAAAGAATTTGATTTTTTAAGACTAGACTGCAGATTCAAACTACGACCTCAGGATCCCCCAAGACCACAAAGAGGAAGAGGAAAAGAAAAAGAAAATGATGGGATCCCTCAAGAGAGAATACCACAAAGCAGGGGGAAGCAAGCAGCATGGGGCAAGAAACAATAGTCAATAAGGACAACAGAAATACAATTATCAACCTAACGGATATTCAGTTGTCTCCTGAGGAAGAGAAAGTGCTCCAACTGGGGTTATCCTTTTGCCCCCCACAGGATATGCAGTATGCACAAACAAGAATTGATCTATTTAAATTTATAAGGACAATGAAATTGAAAAAGGTCTTCCAACTGCAACCTAACAAAAAAGGAAAAGTTGTGCCAGCAGCCAGTACTGATCAAGGTAACCAAAGGGTTGTGGACATGGATTTGATTGTTGGTTTTACAGGAGCTGGAGAACGAAAATCTGCGTCTCAGTGAAACAATTACAGTGGACACAATCAGTGTGGCTCAAAGTACATTTATTGTGAAGATAATACATTGTTTCGGCCAAAGTCCAGCTTTATACCATCGATGCAAAAGGATGCATTAAACACATTCAGTGATTTAGTGGTGGAAGAACTTAAGACGTTGTATGTTGATGTCAACAGGAGGACCAATGTAGACAATAATATGGGCAAAGAATACTGAGCCTTGATGAACAAGTTAAAAACAGACACAGGGACCCTCATTACGAGTTTGGCAGTCTGAGGACTGCCACGGTTCAGGTGGCGGTTGTACAGCCGCCGGCACGGCGGAGAAGACTGCCATTTTATGACCATGGTGGCGTTCCCAACGGACCACAGCCAATACACTGCCAGTATCACCAGTGCGGACGGACCACCACGGATGATGGCAGGCATCTCTAGTCCGGAGGGGACCATGTTATCCTGAGCATATTATGAGTTTGCACACTGCCAGGATTTTTGGGGCGGTTGACCGCCACCAAAACCCTGGCAAAAATGAACAGTATAAAAGGAGACACGTCCAGAGCTGCCATGGAACATGAACTTGAAGTCTTTCCACTGCTCCTGATGGCACTACTACTCCAGAACCAGCGATGAAGACAACAACCGTAAGTACACCCACCTAACATACACTGGAGGGAAGGCCATTAGTACACACGCAGACACAACACATACAGCCGGAACGCCAAGCGACAGCTACACACACACAAACACCCGTACCAACACACAAACACACACACCAACATACACACACGAACTACACACACCACAGACAACATACACCTGCCATACACACACCACCTCGCACAGACACATCACCGCCACTGTCTAACAGATTTATACACAACACCACTGAGTCACACAACAATAACACTACCTCAAACACACAAACACATTGGCGAGGAAGAACACTGCACACTTCCACATGACAACACACACTGACAGCAACAAGTAAAAACTGCACATAACCAATCAATACCAAAACACTGCCATACAACGTGTCAGATGTCACACCACGTCCACACAACACACAATGCACATGACATATCCATCGCCACACACACGGATGCACACACAACAAACACACAATGCCACACAACACCATCACAACACTTCACACCAAGTATAATGCACAAGTTAGCTACACAACTCATGCTGCCACACAATCACATCACATACACATAACACACAAACCAAATCACACAAATGCAACACATCCATGTTGAAGGAAAGTCAGAACCAGTATGTCACCATCAAAACCAACATGCAGCAGGCCCATATATATTAGGCAGAAAAAAAATTCTGCAAAACTATATACAAAATAGGCCTACTGGCCAGTCCAATATGTCTAAGTGCCCCAGGCACCTATGGCACTTGTCATTGCCCCAACTTGTCACCTGAATGCAAAGTGGCTCCACATGGTAGTGGCATCAAGGGGAAAGGCAGGCACCTCAGGGGAGACAGGGGATAGCAGAGGTGGGGGTTATGGCTTAGGAGGGGGGTCCTTAGGCTTGGGTTTAGGTTTAGGCAGGTGCTTTGGTTTCTGTTTAGTTTTTGGAGGCGGCTTTTTGACTATGGGCTTGGGAGGGGTGACCTTGGATTTGGGAGAGTTGTTTTTTATGCAGGGGCAACACCAGATTTGGCAGGGGAGGACTGGGAGGTGGAAGGGCTGGGCTCAGGGAGAGACACAGGGCGCTTCGGGGAATCAGAGGGTATGAGGGTGGTAAGGAACAGGGAACACTCCTATAGAAATCTCTTCTTCGAGACACAAGGGCAGTCATGGGAAAAGCATTTGGGAGTGGTTGTGAGGTGTGTTCTTGTAGGTGTCTTGGGTGCAGGTGCATGGGTTGTAGGCATGTGTGTGCTGGGTGTCTGTTGGGTGGGTGAGTGCGGGCGTATAGGTGTTTTGGGAGGAGGGGGGAGGAGATACAGGGAGATGCCATGGTGGATGAGTGACTCTCTGTTGAGGTGGTGCCTGCAAGTAAGGTAGATGTGCTGCATGTGGGGGTGCTGGTAGTTGTGGTGAGTGCACATGTGGTGAATGGGTTGGATGTATGCAGATCTGGAAGTGTGGTGACTGTGGGTATTATGGGATTTGTGGCTGGATCAGAGATTGTTGGTGTCATGCCAGCAGGTGTGAGTGGTGTAGGGTCTGTAAAGGAGGGGGTGGTGTTTGGGTCAGTGTAGGGAGTGAATGTTGTTGGGTGTGCAGGTGGGTGTTGTCTGTGTGCATGCCGGTGGTGGGTCTTGTGGTGCTTGTGTTTGTCACTTCGAACTGTGTCTGTTGAGGTGGATGAATGGCGGCCTGACAGTGTGCTCTGGATGGGTGTGGGAAGAGGGGTATGGGATTGGGCTGAGGTAGTTGGAGGGGGGGACAGAAGACAAAGGGACACAGGATGCCGTCAGCGAGGAGGCCAGAGCCTGAAAGGATCTCTGCAGGCCAGACAGGGCACAGTGAATGCCTTCCACATAGGCAGTGCTCCGCTGTACCTGAGCTGCCAGTCCCTGAATGGCATTCACAATGGTTGTTGGACCCACAGAGATGGACCTCGGGAGGTCAATAGCCTCCTCACTAAGGGCAGCAGGGCTGACTGGAACAGGGGCAGAGGTGCCTGTGGCAAAGCAGATGCCCACCCTCCTGGGTGAGCGGGCACAGGCAACTGAGTGGGGAGCAACAGAGAGGGTGGTGCTGGTAAGGGGTGTGGCAGAGAAGGATGGTACTGGGCTGGTCCCAGATGTGTCCACCACCGCCAGAGAGCATTCACTGGAGGAGGAATCCGAAGATGATGTAGATGAACCAGTCTGCCCCATGGCACTCCCCTTGCCCTCCGTCCCACTGGTCCCCTTGGCTCTGCTTGTATCAGCCTTCTGGGTCCAGTAGGCTGATGCTTCCCCACTCACTGGTGCCCCTTCTCCTTCACCTGATGATGCTGATGCACACAAAGACAGAGGAGGAGAGGGAGGGAGGGAGAGAGAGAGAGAGAGAAAAATAGGGTGCAAAAGGGTCAATACTCACCTACCATTTACACAGATCAACATGTATATCTCTTCAAATATATTATGGCAGGCCATGACAATGACACTCCATTTCAGCAAATACACATTGGGTAAATCAAGATGCAATTATAAAAAAAATGATATTGTGTGAACATTTTGACTTAGAGAATTTGTCAAGGCTGAAACGCTGCATAGCAGCATTGTAAATGCCAAGGCGATGTCATGCATGACATGTAAACATTATGATTAGACTCCAACCTCCCAGGGGACTTACCACATCTAGTACCATACCATTGTTGGAAAGGCAGGTCCACAGAATGATAACTTCAACAAAAGATTTTGCTGTGCTATTTGCCCACATATAGCAGAATGCCAAGGTTGCTTCCCTACACATTTGCCACACTCTTAAGTCAACATATGTCAGCATGGTTAACTACCATGCCCAAAATCCTGTTCCATTGAGACCATACATGTAGTGGACCCCTGATGCCACCCCCACAACCAGTCCATGCCAGCTTCTATAAAAAATAGAGATTGCGTCAGTCATGGTGGAAGACAATGTGATAGCATTTACACCTCAGGTACACTGATGCAGATGGAAGAAGCTGGTCTGACACAATGTGTGGGGTGGCTACACTCATCCAACCATTGAATATGTCAATAGGATATACACTGACAGCATTGTATTGTCACACATAATCGATTCAGACCCTGCCAGGATGAATGATACCCATTGTCGATGTGCATCTATCACTGATCATATGCACATCTGCCCACAAGTAAGCCACCCAATCCCAAACAAGGCCTGTCATGTCCAAGGTGAGAACCTGTACTTACCCCCTTGTGGCTGCTGTTCTGCCCTCAAGTGCCCATCCACCTCAGGGTAGGCCACCTCCAATATGTGGGCCATTAGAGGGGTCAGGGACTGACAGGCACCCCTCCCTTGTTGGAAGAATGTCCCCAGCTGAGCGAACACGTTCTTTCGGGCCCAGCGTCTCAGGTCCTCCCACCTCTTTCTGCAGTGGGTGCTCCGCCGGCTATTAACCCCCAGGGTCTGCACTTGCTTGGCGATGGCATTCAAGATCCCTTCTTCTAATGGGCGTTGACCTGCATGGGTGACACATACAGACAGAAAACATCATGTAGAGTGGCACCACATCACCAGCAGTGGACTACACACATCATACACATCACATGCCCACACTAATGTGTCTTAACTCCACAGTCACATTTACTCCATGCCCCTTGCATGCATTCACTCCCTGTGCCGTGTGGCCTTACAGCCTCATATACACCCAATATCACACAGTACAATGGAATTGGGCTCACCTGCTCCTCTAGTGCTCCATACAGCTGTCCATACAGGGGTAGGACCCAGTACACAAGTTTCTCCAACTCCTCCTGAGTGAAGGCTGGGGCCCTATCACCTGCAAGGCATGGCATGATGGCTCCCAGGGACAGTATACAGCAGCTCACGTAGTGGAGGTCTTGCTTGCATAAGTGTCAGGAGTCAAGTGAGCTAGGCAGCAGAAAATGGTGGTCACAGCCGCCGCGTACATGATCGCCAGCGGTGATCATCACTGGCCCGAGTCTCCCATTGGCAATCATGTTATCCAATGAGGAGTTGCACAGCTGTTGCGACTGCCTACCTCATGGCGACATATGCCAGTGGAATTACGTAATTTCAATCTGTCCTGTGCATGAAGGATAAGCGGCTGCCATTTTAAACAAATTTCATGGCCTGTAGAACAAAAATAAATGCGTTGTTCCAGCCTTTTGTTCATCATGCAGAGTTGGCCTATGTTTTGCCCTCATGTCTCGGCCCATAAATGTGCAATAATGGCACAGTTGAGTTAGAAGTGCGGCTGTGAATTCCAGTACATTTGCAGCTTCTTGATGCTTCATTGGCGGGGTAACCATATGTGGCACTGAAATAGGTACATACACGTTCTGTTCTGGGCAAATAGGCTGCTGTAACTTGGAACATGACACATTGTTTGTGTGTGACATGCTGTTGGTCAGGGGCTGCAATGTGCAGCTAGGATGGCATACACAGCCCGCCAACATACCCTATATGGTATGTGTAAACTTTAGCGCCATGTCTACAGTGTTTGTTGTGTGCTACAAGTTTAGTGTTAGCTAACACGTGTATAGTGGACATCAATTTGTACATTTTCCTTTCTATGTCCTAGATACCGTGCAATGGGGAGAATGAGAAATGCACCGGTGTACTACCCACTAGTCGACCTTGCTACCCTGGAGCAGAGGCACATCATACACACCTATCGTCGGAATCATCAGACCATCATGGAACTGTGTAATCAGTTGGAGCCGGATCTACACTTTGTTGCCTCAGGCTCCTTCCAGACTACAGTGGGCTTGTCAGCAGGGATGTCACAGCCCATGTTCAGTCATGTGTTGAAGGATGTACTGTATGCTTTTCTGAAACACATGGACAGCTACATCAGGTTCCCTCAACTTGCGAATTTGCCGACTGTGAAGACTGACTTCTGTGATATGGGACACATCCCTCATGTGATAGGGGCCATAGATGGCACCCACATTGCTTTGGTTCCTCCCAGGGCCTATCAACAGTAAAAACTTTTATTCCATCAATGTCCAGGTGGTGTGTCTCGTGGACCAGTATATCTCTGAAGTTACGGCTAAGTTTCCTGAATCTGTGCGTGACTCCCACATTCTGAGGAACAGCAATGTCCCACACATGATGGTACAACTACAGAGAGAAAGGGCCTGGCTAATTGGTATGTTTGCAATATAATGTGTGCAACTGTGATGTCACATGTCATCCCGTTCTGCCCTGTGTCTCTACCGGTATGGTGACAGGTCCTACTTCTGTGCACACAGGTGACTGGCTATCCAAACCTTCCCTGGCCGTTGACAGAAGTGAGATATACTACAATGGAAGGGGAACACCATTTCAATGAGGCCCACGGCAGGACGAGGCATGTAATAGAAAGGACTTTTGGGCTACTGAAGGCCAGATTTAGGTGCCTCCACGTATCTGGAGGTGTCCTGCTCTACACTCCACAAAAGGTCTGCCAGATCATTGTTGCCTGCTGCATGCTACACAATTTGGCCCTGAGACATCACATACCATTACTGGATTATGAAGAGGTGGCAGCTGGACCAGTGGCTGATGATGGTGACATACGAAGTGATGATGAGGATGATGATGAAGGTGCAGCTGACTTGAGGACTGAGCCGATCATCTAATGCTTCCAGTGACATTCAGGTATGAGCAATGTGTATTGTCAGGTAATTTCCTATCTGCCTTCTGATATTGCTCCTCCTGGTCAGTTACAACAGTGGAAGTGTCCTGTGTACCTTTCCCACTGTGTGGCCTGTGGTGGGAGACAGATTGCCCATCAGGATCTGTCATACTCATCTCAAGTCTGCCATGTGTTGATATTGGAGGTTGGTAGATTGACATCTCCTATGTACAGGCATATGGTGTGTTCTCAGTCCTGTAAACTCCAAACAGAGGTTTTGACAATTATAGATTGAGTAGTGTGTATCACTACTTATCCTAACTGTTTCCATTGCTATTCATGGACACTGGCCTTTCCTAACAGTTGTACGTGTTTTTTATTGGCTCATATGAGCTGTGAGCTAGCGAGCAATGGCAATGTGTTTCAGGAGATTATGAATGTAGCATGGTATACTGTGTTCCCATGCCACGTGACAATTCACACTGAGGCTGACTACAATGTACTGCATATGTGTTATTTGTGCCACCACGAGTCCTATCCTGATGGTTGTCCCTGTCTTGGTCCGTTTGCAGGTCGGTTTAATGGAGCTACTCTGGTGCCTGCCTGAACTAGTGGCTCCCTTGACAAATGGGTTCTGGAACATGTCTGAGGTACGGTGTAACCTGCTGGTGAATCCTCCATCTCCTGTCCATGTAACAGACTTATGGTGAATGTGGATTGACACACATTACTTTCTGGAGGACACACATTGGAACATGTTACAATAAAGACACAAATCCAGTTGCTGTGTTCTATGGTGTTTATTGTGCATCTATTGTCCAATAGGTAATGAGTGGTGGCATGGTGGATGAAATCATCAGACCAGGTGGCCCAGCTGTAGGTAGTACAGGTTCAGTGTCCAAGGGCCAATGGAATAATGAAGACAAGACATTGGCCAGTCAACAGGATGTCTCAGTGGCACACAATGGAGAACGTTCAGGTGAGGGTCACGTCCTGGCAGTGGGTTTGGTCTTGGCGTCAACTCCTGCAGGATGTCTAGATGGACGACCATGTTTGCAGCGGGGGGGTCCTCAGCTACAGTTGGGGGGGTGCCAGTAGCCTGTGGTTCCTCAGGTAGGACCTTGATTCCACTAGCTGCAGCAGATGTTGAAGGCTCTGTTGGTATGTAGCTAGTGGAACAGGCCTGCTGGTGGGTGGAGGTCGCACGCAGGATGCTGGTGAGTTTCTTTAGCACCCCTGCAATGGAGGCCATGGTAGCGCTGTGAGCCTGCCAGTGCTGCATTGCCTCCTGGTGGTTTTCCCTCTGCAGCCTTTGGTTTTTCTGCAAGATGGTGAGTGTTCGCCTCATCTAGTACTGGGATTACTCGTATGCTCCCAGGATTTGGGAGATGGTTTCCTGGTCAGTTGAGTGCCTTGGAGCCCCATCCTCTGGCCCAAGGCACCCCTCCCACGCACCATGCACCCTGTGCCTTTGCCTCTGGCACGGTGTGCCTACTCCCAGTTACACCAGGACCTTCATCGTCTTGGGTGTGACGGGTCCATTCTGGTCTCTGTACTGTGGGGTGCACTGCTCATTGAACAGTCCTTGGGACACATGTCTGAGGACAAGGGGTTGGCTGTGCTGTTGATGTCACAGGGTGGGGGGATCTGATGTGGGCAGGGTGAGGCAGGTAGTGGTGGACTGACCAGTAGTCCCAGATGGGGCTGGTAAATCGCCACTGTCCAGACATCCAGAGGAGTAGTCCTCACTCGGGCCTTCATCCTGGGAGGGCTGGCTTTCTCAGGCATCCCCTGCATGGTGGCAGTGGCAGGGATACCTGTGGAGGGAGTGAGGGAGAGTTACATAGTGGAGGTGTAATTGGTATTGTCATTGTGTGATGCATACTGTGGCTTGATTTATATCCCAGTAATGGCAATGACAGATGCAGCACTGTTGATATAGTTTGTGGGTCATGGATACAGAAATGGGTACCATATTCCATCCCGATTGGAGGAATCAAGATTGCATTGCTGCCATTGCCATATAGTAGTCCTCAGTCATCGCATGCAGAAGGTGTAGCGGGTGCAATAGATAGCCATGCAGGTGTTGCAATGTGAGGAGGACATTTCAGGTTGTCATTTAGTCGTGCAGGTGCATTGTGGGAGTTGTAGTGATGGTTCTTGGTAATGGTATCCGTGCACTAGGCCAGGACTGTGTGGGGATAGTGGCTCTGTGGTGGAGTGGCATGCAGGGGAGGGCCATTTGGTGATTGAGTGAGAGGTGGAGTGGGAGATAGGGTGACTTGGGGAGTGATGGGTGGTAGGAATGCATGCTGGACAGGAGTACTTGGTGTGAGGCGAGTGTTGTGGACTTACCAGAGTCCAGTCCTCCGGTTTTTCCAGTCAGGCCCTCAGGATGCAGGATGGCCAAGACCTTCTCCTCCCCCGATGCGAACTCTGGGGGTGGAGGTTGGGACCCACTGTCAGTCTTGTCGATGGCAATTTGATGTCATGATGCCATGGAACACACCTTCCCCTGTAAGTCATTCCACCTCTTCCTGATGTCCTCCCTCATGCATGGATGGTTGCCCACTGAGTTGATCCTGTTGACGATCCTCTGCCATAACTTCATTTTCCTGGCTATGGATGTTTGCTAGACCTGTGTTATTAACAGTTGTGCCTCTACCCTGACGATTTAATCGACCATGACCCTCAACTCTTCATCTATGAAGTGTGGGTGCTTTTGACAGGACATGGTGGTGGTGTTGTGAGTGGGGGGTGTTGTGTGCAAGGGTGCAGTGTAAGGTGCTTGATGGGGTAGAGGGTGCTTGGTTGTGTGTGCTGGTTGTTTTGTGGTGTTTGTGTGCTGCATAAATGTGTGTATAATGTTGTTTGTGAAGTTGTGTGGTGTGTGTTGAATGAGATGTCTAAAAGTACCTATGGTGTACAAGTACAAAATTGAATGTTGTTGCTCCTCGTTGTCTGTGATCGTCATTTGAGCTGCAAAGGATTGTGGATTGTGTGGGAGGTCTTTAATAGTGGTGTGTGTAGGTGTGTCTGGTGTGTGAATGTGTGTCAGGTGTGGATATTTGAACTATCCAATGTGGTGTGGTGTTCTGGCAGAGGTGTGTTTTTCACTGCGGCATTTCGCACCACCAATGATTTTCCATAGTGCAATGACCGCTGTGCTGATCTGTGGGTCGTACTTTGGAGGGAAGACTGTGGTCGGGCGTGGCGGTGCTGGTGGTGGGACCGCCTATCTCCCGCCCTCGGTCATCCTGATGGTCTCGGATTTGTGGCTGTCCTTTGATTGTGTGCTGTGTGTGACTCGTAATACGGCGGGTGGGATACAGCCAACCCTGGCAGTGTTTTGGCACCCGTAACCACGGCGGTCTTGCCAAAAGACTGCCAAATGCATAATGAGGTCCAGAGTGTATCATAAGGAACTCTAATAAGGGGATAATCTGGTGTTGTGGCCCAAAACAAAGTATATGCAGAAAGCATATAGGTAATTGAATGACATAGAGTGTTACAGTAAAGTGCCCTCAACCATCACGAAGAATGTACAGAGAGAGTTTAATTTGCAATTGGCTCATTGGCGAGATTTGGGCTTGATACTTTTTGATGAATATTGTTTTCTGAAAGTTGACCATCCCAGAACACCTATCATGAATCTAATTCCCAAAATTCACAAAGATCAATCCTCCAGGGCACCCAGTCATTTCTGTAATTAGTAGCACCTTTGAAAATACTTCTAAATATGTAGACTTTTTTTTACATGATTTTGTGAATAACCTGCCCTCATATAGTACAAGGCACAGGTGATTCCCTTAGGAAGATTTATGACCTACCCTAGGAAAAAGATTATTTGATGATTACTATAGATGTGGCATCCTTGTACATGAGTATAAAACACTCAAGTGGCCTTAGAGCAGTGAAGCATTTTTTGGGAGCGATACCAATCAAGTTATGGCAACATGCACAAATGGTACTAGCAATGATACAAAGATATATTTTTTGTTTCACAATTAATTCTTTCACCAAAAATGCAGCATTGCAATGGGCACCTGCTTTGCCCCTAGCTATGCTAATTTGCAGATGGACGGGTGGGAGGAGCAGGTGATCCAGACAGAGTACCAGATGGAGTGGGCTCAAACATGTCATACGTTGGAGTCGCTACATAAATGGCCTGTTTTTTATATGGAAAGTCCCAGAAACCAGTGCAAAGTATTCCTTGACAAGATTAACAGCAATGACCTTAATGTTAAGTTTACCAGTACGATCAGCTGTTCAGAGGTGAATTTCTTAGACCTCACTGTGTATATTAAGAACAACAGATTGCAGTTTAAATTGTATAGGAAACATTCCTCAGGAAACTCTGTCCTGCATACTTACAGTTTCAATCTCTGTAACTTGATATGTAGTATTCCGCAAGGTGAAAGTCTAAGAATTAAACATAATTGCAGTGAGGCTGTAGAGCAAGACAAAGCTTTAGGAGAATTGATAAATAGATTCCTGGAAAGGGGATATTCACCATTTGTCATTGTGGACACTAAAAGAAGAGCTAAAATGAAATCTAGGGACCAGGTGTTATTTGAGAAATATAAAGTTAAGAAACAGGACAGGACAGCCTTCCATTTCAGATTTATCACAACATACACAAGACAGGAGGGGGCAATAAGATAGATCCTTCACAAATATTGATATTTAATCATGAACGAACCAATTTTGGACAAGGTAGCACCCCGCAGACCTGGGGTAACCTTCAGAAAAGCTAGATCTATGCAGGAGGAATTGGTTAAGAATAGTCCTGAAGTGAGCAAGCCAGTTAAGACCACTTGGCTCAGTAATTAGAAGGGCTTCAGAAAATGCGAGAGATGTAAGATGTGCAGGCACGCTGTTAGTATGTCATCTTACAAGACACCCTTTGCTAAAAACTGAAAATTAATATCCGACAATTATCATTGCAAAACTGACTTTGCTGTGTATGTCCTTCAATGCCCATGTAAATCGTTGTATGTAGGAAGCACAGTACACTCATTGCACAGGAGAATTTTACAGCACATTTTGGCTATTAGGATTCAGGACAGTACATATCCAGGTGCCAGACACTTTCATGGAAGACATCAGAGTAATGCAGATCTATTGAAATATTTTGTCAATGATGCTGTCCCCCTCAATTTCAGAGGTGGTAACAGAGAAAAGAAACTGAGACAGCTTGAGTCCAGGTATATCTTGGAATTGAATTCCAAGACTCCCAATGGTCTCAAATTTGAGGAGGATTTGCACACACATTTATAGGTGTATTCCTCCTCTCTCTAAACCTGAGGTGTGTTCTCTATTATAAAGCCAGCTCGGCCCTTTTTGGTTTGATAAATGTGACACTAAGGGTATATGTCACAGTATCAGCTTGAGAGAATATGGCGGCTTTTTTAACATCCAGGCATCTTCTAGATGTTATTACCCTATGATCTCACTTTTACCCACTTGGGATTAAAATTGAGATGAGAGCGAGTTGTCTCAGATAGATCTTGTATTGAGATTAGAGTGTTGTCAGTGATTTGTAGTTTGTAGTTTATTAATGTATGAATTAATATTTATTTTTTACTTCATTAATTGTGATTTATGCAACCAGTCATTGAGGCAACTGAAAATGTACGTAATTGCATGGGATGTAAATGACTGGGAGCAAATATTCTAGCACCAGCCACAAATGAAATCGGTAATCGGTAATCGATAATTTAAGTGATTGTATTCTACGCCATGATCTTTGGAAATTTCGTTCTTGTTAGTTTTTATATTTATTGAACCATAATCCTGAGGTATGGGTAATTGTTAGATATGGTATATGTTTGTTGTCTTTTTTCACTGGCTTTGATGACATCACATTTGGTGTCCACATAAATGTGTTGGAAATATGGCACCTCACTGTCAAGGCTGCGGGTCAGCCGAAACATGCTAGATGGTTTTAGGTGGCAAGGATAAACTCGTTTTGATAAGCTAAAAGCTCTGCAGTCTCTGTGTGCATCACCGTCGCCCTCCCTGGTTTCAAGTGTGGAGGATTCTTTGGTTTGTTCATGGAAATAGCTTTTGCCATAAGCCGGTTCACCCTTCGTCTGTGACAGCAGTTGTAGAGAAGATATATATATATATATATATATTGCAGCAATTTGAATTGACAACCTCATGAGTGCTACATTTGGATCGGCAGCCAATCTGTAGTCATATATAATTTGTAAATTATCATCAAAATATAAAAAGTATTAGCTTTTGTAAACCAACTAATTCTTTTTGTAATGAAAATATCCAAAAATCGAGCAAAAGCAATGCAGTTGGTCTCCTTTTTCTTTACATACAAGTGAGACCTACTGACATTATTTTATGGTAGTCTTTAGTGTCTGTCAAGATCGATGTCCATTTTCCACATTTCTGCTGCAGTTTTTCTAGTGACCACTAGGTGGCAATGAAAGGCACCAAACTGGTGTTGTCTAACTTGGGTCTATTGGCAGGAAGAATGCCTAATCTACCAAGGAGGAAATCAAAAATCTCTCGAGGGCGGGACAAACAACGAAAGTGATGAAAAGCAACAAATTGGTGCAAGGCAACCGAGACTCACACGTACGCCATCCAATCTTGAGCAAGGATTTGCTCTGTGGAGTTTTGTATACAATACTGTTTACAAACCCTCTGTCTATAGTGAGACTGCATCTATACCAACCAACCAACCAGAAACAGAAAGCACTGCCAAAGAATAAGAGGTATTTGGGCTCCAGCTCACCCATACTTGTTTCTTTGCAAGCGTTCAGCAGTCTTGTGCCTTGTAAAAAAAAGAAAGGTAAATCCTGTGTCTGCTGACCACTGAACCACTGCTGTCTTCGTAACCGTACTAATCAATGCATTGCCTCAGTGCCAGGGTGGTATTTGCTAACAGGGCATTGGGGTAGTTATTTGCTGTCCCGCTGCACAATATCCCTAGTTTGTTCACAGGTGAAGGATGCATAGGACAGCTGCCCCAGAGACTTGTTGGTATGTCCCTGGTGTGCAACGTGTGATTTATTCCATTTTAAACCCGGAGAAAAATTGTAGTGATTGTCAGGTAAGTAGGTTTAGATTTTCCACACCTAACTTTACATCTCTATATCATCATGGGACAGATATGGCGTTAAGAACAGAGACGGAGTTAAGAACAGTTAATCTACACTTCCCTGTGTGCACTTACCATTCGATATTTTGGTTGCGATATTGTGGTATCATGAAATTCCCTTCTTGATATTTCAGACTACTACCTTTGCCAACATTCGTATATTATGGGAGATGGCAATGACATAATAATACTTTCTACTTCCCGAAAAAGGCTCTATCACTACTGTTGCAATGACCAGGGTTTGCACCAACATTTACTCCTATTCAGAATTTCTAAATTGAAACTGAATCATCATTCATTGTTAAAGGCATGCCAAATTCCTACAACAAACCTCTGCTGCTGATTCATTACAGTTGGGGGGAAATGAATGGGGAAGATTGATTCTCTTGTAGGTAGTTCAATAATGTGATCACTAGCAGCTTCCTGAAAGCAAGCCATAAACTGTGCATGAGCATTCACGAAATCTAATTCATTATTATCAACATATGATCAATACATCCTCGTCCTTACAGATGAACCGTCACCTCTCTTCTTGTTGTTTGTCACAATTAGAGCTCTCTGACAAATAAATGAAATTAGAAAGAATTATATCTCATGTCGCTCTGGGTCTCTTCCCATCACACTGGCTGTGGAGGCGGCAGTTTCTGAGTGCCTTTTCTCTTGAGTGCAGAGGGAAAGGATTGAAGAGTGATTGAGGTACCAAAAAACTAAGATCAGGAGCTATAAATTATAGTATGTTATTAAGGATAAAGTGTAAAATGAATTCTAAAATATACAACAAAAAATTAAGAAGATGGAGTGCACCTCCAAACACGGAAAGTTGTCTACTAGGTCTACTGGAACAGGATGACTGCATTCACCAAATATTAATCGGCCCCCAAATTTACCTCACATGCACTTTTGCAAACAACATATGCTTTCCACTGTGTCTTTTTCGCCATCTCTCAGTCTGTCCTGCTCTTCTTATGGCCTCAGTCTCTGCATTGTCAATTGTGCAAAGCAAAACACCACGGGTAACCTTCATGCGAGTTGTCTAAGAACTAGTTTCACTATTCTATGTGCTAAGTATGCTGAGAACCATAGGATTTTAGGATTTGACTGACAGTGCTCTGCATGGTGCAGACGATCATGTCCAGTCCTCTCCTTACTTCGGGGAAGGGGACAGGCTTCCATCTGTCTATGGGCACGTCCTTCTTTTTTCAAGTCCCAGATCACAAAGGTGTTGGAGATAGAGGGCACCCCAAACATTACTCCCAAATGGCTCCCTGACCAATTCACAAATACTGCCTGGGTATCTTCCCAGTCAGATAGGGTAGGGGTATATCTTGGGCCCTCTTTCTCCTTTAGTAGTCTATCACAAAAAGAGAGAGTGAGAGGTTATAAATGCCCTTTGCATATACTCCCGTATATAACACCTTTTTCACCACAAGATGTGTGGGCCCAAAAAACATTAGTTGCTGTTTTTTAACTGATGCCTACCCTACAAGGTTGTATCTCTTATCCCTCTCACGCTGGATGACTGCAGAAGCAAAGACTGTCTGACTTTAACCCTATCATATTAACTGGTTGTTGAGTCAAGGATCATTTACAGAAAGGAGGCCCACCTTTTATAAAAATCAATATTTAGTTCCCAATAAAAAGAAGAGATGAGCATAAAGATAAAAACATACAAAAGAAAAGAAAAACATATTTACATAAAGATAAAAGAAAAACATCTTTACATCAACAAAATTGCCTTTTATTTACAAAAGTACGCATTCTATTTTTTCAGTTAATTTAAAAAGAAGAAACCACCTTGCCTATTGACTTTAGAGATCCCTTTCCACACAGTCCAATAACCAGAAGATCCTTCTCACATTAGAGAGAATATCTTAACATCTCATCATCATATCCAAAGCACCCCATGATCAAAATATTAATGAAGAAATGCTCCTGTTATAAACTTCTTCCAATCATTTCTTGTCACAGGGCTCACTTAAGCAATCTCATATACAGTGACTCATCAAAATAGCCACGTACAGTTTAGGACCATGTAGAGATGAGCCACAGCTTAGTATTATGTAGACATTTAGCCAAATCAACAAATATTTTGCGGCCTTCTGCCGTTTCTTCGGTGCTCTAATGTACCATACAAAGTATTCAGCACAAGGGTAAATGGAAAAAAAAAGGAAAAGGAAATAAGGAAGAAAAAGGAAAACAATAATTAGATAAACACTCATGTTTTAAAATTAGGTTTTTTATAATTGAACAAAATACACTCAGGGAATGCATTAATATAACATCTGAAGGTAGGTGAGAATATATACATGGTTCATGGTGAAAGTAATCTACTGATTACATAGATAAGTGTAATATAGATGAATAAATTGTTAAAAATAAGAATTGATATTATTATGAAGGGGTAGTCAAGGAGCAGGTTGTAGAACTTCTTTTTCATTAGGGTGACAGGCAAAGAAAACTTTGCAGAATTACTCAAAAAGGTAGTGACTTGGGCCCACAAGACCCTAATGTCTTAAAACCAGTGCTATAGGATGCATACATCCAGTATCTAGTCTATGGGTGTGGCATACAGCATATCACCACACTTGAAAAGATAATTGGGTAAGGTCCTTCCAATTACTTGTAATGTTACTGCCAAGAAGAAATCTAATCGCCAACCCATTGAAATGTATACCCAGTCATAAGATAAACTTAATAGAAAAATATTAGTAATGGTGCAAGGTACCCTATAATGAACAATTGAATTAATTTGATTCGGGATCTATAACTAAAATGCATGAATGAAAGGACATGTAAAAAATAAATGTTTGAGATCTGCTTGTTGGAGGAGCATGACCAGCAAGTATCTGGGAGGTCTGGGTGGATTCTGTGTAAAGTTGAGGAAGATAGGGCCAGATGTATCAAAAAACGAAATTGCATTTCTTAAATAGCGAATTTTAAGAAATCGCTATTTAAGAAATGCAAAATGGTATGTATGAATTTTGCGATTCGGTAATAGAGATTTCTTAAAATTCGCAAATGCTATTACCGAATCGCAAATAGAGAATCCGACCCCATTTGCACCTATGGGCCTGTTGCGAATGTTTTTGCATTTCCTAAATTGCGAATTCCAGTTAGGAATTCGCAATTTAGGAAATGCAAATCCCAGGGTGCTGGGGGCCTAAGGCCCCCTCTGCTGCACCCCAAAAATATTTTTACGGACATGTGAAGCACACACATGCCTTAGGGGCATGTGTGCGCTACATGTCAATTTAAAAAATGCATTTAAAATGCATTTTAAAAATCTGCACATGGTTACCACCAAACTTTTGTTGGTGGTAATTGCCTTTCCTAAATGCCCAATTCGCATTTAGGAAATGCTTGATACATGTGCTTAAGAAATCGCAAATAAGGATTCCTTATTTGCGATTTCCTATTTAGAGAATCGTAATTTGCGATTCTCTAAATGGGGTCGCAATTTTAAGGAATCGCTATTTTAGCGATTCCTTAAAATTGCACTGCGATTCCTTAAAATTGCACTCCCTCCACATTCTGAAAGGCATCTTTGCATTCGCAAACAGCCGAATTTTGCGATTCGCACCGTTTGCGAATGCAAAATCGCTTGATACATCTGGCCCATAGTGAGGGAGTCTGTTATATACATAGAACAGTGTTTGTGTAGTGTTTGCTCCTTTGGAGGATTTTCTATTATTTTCTTCCACATGAAAACAGATCATGTCCTTCCTAAATCTTTTTTTTCAAGTTAATTCCGTTTCCATTTTGTTTCTATCAGTAGAGATACATTGTAAACGGGAATAAATAGTGGGTGCCTTTGGGATTGTAAGTAAGAGCTCCCCTAAGTGTTTAGTGGAGGGGGAAGTAGATTGGGTGCTAGATTGGAAGTGAGTATATGCAGTAGATATGGTGTCTCATAAGAGTTGAAATTTGAAATGAGGGTGTAAAACCAAAAAGAGTTTAAGCTTGTGCCAGGGCCAAGCAAGAATATAAGGCCATTACGGAGGGTAGAAAAGAAGAAACCAAGGCATTAGCTTGAGAGGGCCTGCCCGAAGCCGCTGCTACAAAGAATAATGTCAAGTTTTAGGAGGTCATAAATCACCCTTTTTGTGCAGAATCTGATAGCCTTAGAATGGAAGTGATGATTTCGGAAGATGACTGGGTTTTGAATTAAACTAGAGTCTTTCAAACTGGTTCAACTGGTCAGTTGAGTAGGGAGAACCAAGCAGCAGAACCATTGCTGGTACCTTTGTCAAAAACTATTGAAGTGGAGGGAGTTGAAAGTGCGTTAACCCTTTCGGCCCCCAGAAAAGTGCCAAGCCATGATGGGGTGCCGGTTGATCTTTTCAAAGCATATGTTACATTTTGGGCCCCTTTACTTATGAAGGTACTGAGAAGTGCTGTAGATTCTAAGGTTCCAGACTCTTGGAGATTAGCGACACTAGATCCAATGTTTAAAAAAGGGGATAGATCCTCACCACCTTGTTATAGGCCAATCTCCCTAATAGATGCAACAGCTAAAATATTAGGAAAGGTAATTTGGGGCTGTTTAGGAATGTGGGCAGAGGAAGAGAAGGTGATAGTTCCAGTCCAGCTTGGCTTTAGGCTAGGGGTTGGCACAACTGAACAAGTCTTAAGTCTGAATCTCATTATTAGTAAGTGTGGTCAGGAAAAAAGGGGTCCATACATTTGGCCTTTATAGATCTTACAAGTGCATTTGACCTTGTAAATAGGGATAAACTCTGGGCTATTATGGAGACCATGGGCTTTGAGTCCAACTTGCTCACACTGATAAAGCGCTTTCATTATGATTTAAAAGTGAAGTTTCATTATGGGCCACAGGGAGAACTGACACCTCAGATTTCATCATCCAGAGGGGTAAACACCCTTGTGTATTTTAGCCCCCATTTTATATTTGGTTTACATTATTGGTATCTTGGATCATCTTAGTCATGTTGCTGCAAACGTACCTAGGTTGTGTGGATCCCTAATTCCAATAATCCTATACGCGAATGATACAGTTTTAGTATCTCGTACCGCAAACAGTCTGCAAAAGCTGATTCATTCATTTAGAAAATTTATGGAGGGCTTAGACTTAAAGATAAATCAAACTAAATCCTTTTCATTTCTTGAGCCCAAAAAACATTAAAATAATGACACTGGTTATAAGGAGACTGGCCCTGCAAAGAACAAAGGTTTTAACTACTTAGGGATTACTTTTAGCTCCAATACCTCTTGGAAGGATCATATTGCAATAAAATTTCAGTAGATGTTGAGGAACTCAGAGGCTATTTCTCGCTTTGTGAGAAATTTAAATCACAAACCCTTTCCAGAAATTCTAACCTTATTTAAAACAAAATGCATTTCTGCTGCTACATATGGCGCTGGTGTGTAGGAAGTCCAGGATGATGAAACCTTCCAACAAGTTGAAAACTGCTTTGCTCGCCACTTCTTAGCTATTCCAAGAAATATGGCTAATTTTATTGTGCATTAGGAACTGGGCTTAAGTTTTGTGGAGGACCAAATTAAAATCAATCCTCTTTTATTCTGGGTGAAATGCTGGCTGAACTCAGAAGGGAATTTTACTAGAGAATGTATTTTGGATTGCTTATCTTTACAACATGTGGACAAAATCCCATGGCTTAAGTATGTTAAAACACATTTGACTGAAATTAGTCTTCCTGAAATATTTTTAGAACCATGGCAATTGTGACGGGATGCCAAGATAGTGGTTAAAAAACATTATGCAGAATTCTCGAGCAATGGTAGATTGCAAAATATCAAAGATGAAAACAGTGGATTTATATATTTCGATTGTAACAACAAATAATTTAGAGCCGCATCTGACTTGGTTTTCAAATCCATATTACCATGCTCTGCTAACATATTTCAGGTAAAACCTGGTACATTTTAGGGTTGCGTTCCCCACTCAGGAAGGCTTGGTTCAGGATCTCCCCCCACCCCCATGTTATTGCAATCATGTTACAAAACAAAGTACGGGTCACTTTATTTTGTTCTACCCTCCGAATGAATTTCCAAGAAAAGCTTTTTTAATTCAGTTATTGCGAGGGGCCAGTTTTAATAACTATCAAAAAGCTATGAATTTCTTGCAGAATCCAGGCTCTTTGGCAATATGCTGTGCAGCTTTGAATTTCATTAGATCTGCTCTCTGTATGAGGAAAAGGTATGAGATGTTGGTTTTGGAACGATCTTTTAATGTTTAAATCTTTTATAGGCTGTTTTATCTTATTTTTCTGATGTTTTAGTTGTTGGTTTTAATTATGATTTGCTGTTTTCTGTGCTTTTATGGTAATGATTGTGCTGAATAAAGATTATTTCACTTGATTTGACTTTAAACTTGTGTAGAGGACATAAGGTAATTGTTAACTAAAAGTTTTACCCAAACTAACCCTCTTGTTCCCATGTTTTCCAAAAGATAGTTTTGTTATTAAGTTGTATGTAAGTTAAGAAACGGGTGAATATCTGTGGGAGATTAAGATAGCATAGGGCCAGATGTATGAAGGTTTGCATTCGCAAACGGTGCGAATACCCGTTTGCGAATGCAAAAAGCCAGTTCAGAATGTATGAAAAACATTCTGAACGCAATTTTAAGGAATCGCTAAAATAGCGATTCCTTAAAATTGCGTCCCTGTTTAGAGAGTCGCAAATTGCGACTCTCTAAATAAGAAATCGCAAAAAAGGACTCCTTATTTGCGATTTCTTAGCACATGTATGAAGCCATTCCTAAATGCGATTTGGGCATTTAGGAATCGCTATTTACCACCAGGTTGAACCTGGTGGTAACCATGTGCAAAATTTAAAAATGCATTTAAAATGCATTTTTAAAATGTACATGTAAAGCACGCATGCCCTTTTGGCATGTGTGCACCTTACATGTCCCCCCAAAATGTTTTGGGGTGCAGCAGAGGGGGCCTTAGGCCCCCAGCACCCTGGGGTTTTGCATTTCCAAAATTGCGATTTCTGGTTAAGAAATCGCAATTTTGGAAATGCAAAAAAATTGCAGAGATGGGCCAAGAGGCCCATAGGTGCGAATGGGGCCGGTATCGCAATTTGCGATTCGGTAATAGCATTTGCGATGTTTAAGAAATCGCTATTACCGATTCGCAAATGTGATGTATGGCATTTTGCGAGTCGGAAATAGGGATTTCTTAAAAATCGCTATTTCCGAATCGCAAAAGGCCTTCATGATACATCTGGCCCATAGTGTCTAGTAGTTGACAAAAGATTCAAGAAAGGTAGTGGAAAGAGTTTGTGATTTCTGTGTGAGTGCCAAATATTCTTGGAAGGAGAAAGGTGGTAAAAAGTTTTTTTTCCAAATCAACCCATAATGGGTGATATCTTGGGGAACCTAAAACGCAGTTTGTAGATTGTTTCAACATAAAAGCCATGTGATATTTAGAGAAATCTGGGCAATATGCACCACTATCAGATTTAGTACACTTTAGTTTTAGCAAGGACATACAGAGTTTCTAATTGTTCCAAAGGACTGAAGAAAGTGTAGAATTAATTTTTAATGGCTAAGGGGATGCTAGAAATAGTGTACAAAATAATGAGTACTAATTTCACCTTGATAGTATCAAGATGACCCCACTACGAGAGGTGTGAAGGGTGCCATTGACTAATTCAGAAGATTATCTTATGTATAAATTCTTCTATATATAATGATAAAATGGAAGTCTTAATGGATTGAGTGGACCATAGACCAAGATATTTGATTTGTTGTGAATTTCATAGAAAATTGGAGAATAAAAAATCTTGTTTAAAAGTAAATTTATTTAGTGATAATTCTTGCATGTGTCATTATTTAATTTATAACCAGACACAAGAGCATAAGAAGCAACTTCATGTAAAAACCTTGAGAGTAATGATTGAGGCTGTGAAATGGATAATAAAATATCATCAGCGTAAACTGGTAATTTAATCTGTTGATTATTATAAGTAAAGTCATCAAGATCTTGGTTGTGTCAAGACAAAAAAGGTTCTAGTCCTAAATTGAAAACATAAGTTGAAAGGGGACAAACTTGTTGAACTCCTCTACCCAAAGTAAAATAAGAGGAAGTTTATTTGCAAAGATGACAGCTCAGAAAGATGAATACAGAAGCGATATTAGAGTAATAATTTTTGGACCGAGTGTGGAAAATAAAAGGCTGTTACACTCGATCAAATGCTTTTGCAGAGTCTAGGGTGATAGCTGCTGGGGGTTCAGGTATATGAGTGGATTTAGATAAAACATAAAACATTAGGCAGGTGTTATCAGATAAATATCTTCCCTTAACAAAGTCTGTCCAGAATTATTCATGGTTCTTCCTCTTATCTGACATCCATTTGTGTCGACTAGCTGTAGGGTGTGCTACAGCTAGTCTACAGGGCTCCTTAAATTTATGAATATAGTTCACAAGAAGCACCCATGGTTAGGCACCATTGGATACAGGGGTTACGTCTGTCCTGATCTGACAATAAGCCAGGTTGACTTTGCCATATATGTTTTATACAGCCAACGTCTTATGTGAATGAATTATGATTCAGTGATTGTTTTTCTCCATCATGAAGCTTTCAATACCAGGAGCAAGCCCTGAAGAAGTCCTGTAATGGGACGAAGCACATGTCGGCTGTAATCTTCACCTAATCGGGCTCAAATCTTCAATAACTGGGAATATATGCACTTTAGAACCAAGAAATGGGCCTGGATGAATGAACTTATACGCAGTAATAGGACGTGGTGATAAACAAAAATGCAACAGTTATGATATTAGTACCAAGAGTGTATACTGTTTGAATAGCAGTGGTACCAAGTGTGAATATATAGTAATACAAGCAATGTAAACTAAAATTCATGATGTAATTGTGATACAAGAAAGGAAAAAGTGGGAAAAAACAATGTAAATAAAAACTTTTTATATATTTTGGATATAGTAAAGGAAAAAGAGAATAACACCCGGATGTCCTCAAATAATCTGTGATGATTATTTGTGCATGATTCGACTACTATACAAATGGATTGATTTGGATACATAGAAATTCACATTTGTGCACTCCACTGTTATTTTGTGTTATGATATTCACTGGTCTGTTTTTTCGGTTCCTGTTTTGGCAGGAGGTGTGATATAGTGTTTAGAGCACCATATTTGTTGACGATATGATGTGATGAAATTGGAGGGATGTGAAGCTGAGTTAGTCATTGTTGCCTTAATTTTGTTTAGTATGAAAAGTGAGACCATCTGTTTGATTAAAGTGGAAATATTCATGAAAAAAGAAGTAATAGATGAAGGAAAGGATTTGTCTAATAAAAGTGAGTTTTCTAACCTCCATCTGTTTGAAAGTTGGACGTTGGGAGAATATTTCATTTATAGAGATGGGGGCATGAACAGAAACTAAGATAGAGCCTATATCTGCCGAGTACAAGGTCTGAGATAAATGAGGTGAGAGAAAGACGTAATCAATTCTCGATTGCGAGTAAAGAACTGGAGAAAAAATGTGTGTATTCTCTTAACCCTATAAATACAGGTGTCAGCTAATAGCTGACACCTGCACACCCTCCCCAATGCGGATGTTGGCCATTTGCTGACACTAGGGAGGGATAGACAAGCCCCTCCAGTGCTTTTTTATGTCAGAGGCTCCGGCTGGTAGGAAAGAGCTTCCAGAGTGGCCTGAGCTTTTTTTGTATGTTATGATGATCAGCGTGCAGAGCACACTGACATCATTACATACAAAACTGAAAGTAAAACAAGCCAAAGGGCTTGTTTCACTTTCACTGGATCAGTGCTCAGGGGACATCTCAGCATCCCGAGTACCGATTCTTTTGGGAGATGTATTGTTGGAAAGGGAAGAATCTCCCCTTTCCAATGGTACCTCTGCCCAGTGAATCCCTGCTTCGGGATTGCCATAGGAGAGTGATCCCCTAGCAGGGATCCACCTACTAGACACCAGGGAAAGGGGAAACACCCCCTACGGTAAGGGCTTGCGCTCCCCCTTAATTATTTTTATATTAAATCTTTTTGCCCCGGGGGGGCAGATGAGGGCAATAACCCCAATGCCCACTAGACACCAAGGGATTGTATGAGGGGGCTGCCCAGCATGGGCATGGCCATGCTCCCACCCCACATAAATTAGGAAGCAGTCTTTCTGCCACCCCAGGAGGCAGATGTGGGTATTTAGCCCCATCTCCCCTCCCCCCGGGGACAGTAAGCCCACTAGACACCAGGATTTATTTTAACTATAAGGATGGGGGCTGCCCATCATGGCCATGACCCCATCCAAACTAAATGGGGCAACAGTCTTTCTGCCCCCGAGGGGTCGGATTAGGGTAAAGCCCTCTAGAAGTCAGGGATCTTTTTAAAATATAGGGGCGACGGCTGCCCAGCATCGGCATGGCTATGCCACACCCCAAGTAAATGGGGAAAGCATTTCTGCCCGGCAGGCAGATGGGGGTTATTACCCCAGATCTGCCCATCCTGGGGGGGGGGGGGCAGAAGACCCTCTAGAGGTGCCATGGATTTTTTTCTCTAAATAAGTGTGGGGGGCTGCCCACATTGGCATGGCCATGTCTCCACCCTAAGTAAATGTGGCAACAGTCTTTCTGCCCCCTGGCGCGATAGGCCCCCTGGGATGGCAGAAAGTCCATTAGACTCCAGGGAACTGCATTTGTGCCTTCCAAATGTAAGCCCATGTGTAAGAAAGAAGATATTTTGAAAAATACCCTCTAAAGCATATGCTCATACGGATACCCACAATATCAGATATGTACTAATAACCTCTGCTGCTACATTACATATACTGTGCCCATTTCAGAAATGCATAAAATTATCTTGATATCTATTTTTCCCTCTACTTATTTCACCATATGAATTGATCAATATTCAATACACAATGAAAAAGCATTGTACAGTGCAGCTGAGTTGTTGGCTCTGGGTACCTAGGGATCCTGGACAACATACAAACCCCCACAACCTCCCATATATCCCCACAATCAAAAGGGTCCAGTGAACATAATAGTACATTGCTTTTGTAAATTGGCCATGGCGACAAAGAGTAACAGTTGGAAGTGTTGTCACAAATGCCTGTTTTTTCCTACCTGTTACCTTTCAATATTTCTTTATTTAATCAATTAGTTTATTTGGCAAAACCTTGAGGGTTCTACCCATATGACTCCTTGCGGATTTTGGAATTTCGTTCACTTTTCAGAAAATACTGAGCTTTCCTGGATCACTGATGGGTTTTACTCTAGTTTACACCACAAACTGGAAGTAGGCTGAATGCACAAAAAATGGGAAAAAAATCGCTACCTCTTTGAAAAGGGTGGTAAACATTTTTTTTTTTATTCAGCTCTGTATGTTTCTGAAAGCCAGGAAGATGGTGACTTTAGCCAGTAAACCACTTATTGCTGCCTTTTTTATGAAAAAAACAGGCCCTTTTATTCAGAGCACTTTTTCCTATGTTTCCCAAATAACTCAAAATGTATCTATATTCCTGCTATTTTCTCAGTCCCATCCAGGGGAATCCACAAACCCTGGGTACCTTTAGAATCCTCAGGTTGTAGGAAAAAAAAAGACACCCATTTGGCATGGATACCGTATGTGGACAAAACATTAAGGAGGTCTAAGTACAAACTACCCTGAATAGCCAAAAAAGGACTCAGCACTAGGGGTGTGCGGGGAGCTCCGCTCTGCTGGCGGAACTAACGAAGTTTTGGGAACTCTGCATTGAAGCTCAGAGTTCGTCCAAAAACACCGCTAGCCCTGCCAGCGGAGCAGAGCTCAACCGGTGTGCACTGCAGCCCAGTTATGGGCTGCACAGCACAAGCGCAGTCTGAGCTTGCGCTGTGTAGCCCATAACTGGGCTCCAGTGCGCACCGGAGCTGGGGAGCAGGGGACAGAGGGAGCCAGAGAGCCAGGCCGCTGTGGACTTGGAGGACGCTGATGAGAGGAGGACCCCCTGGAAGACCCAGGTAAATCCTTGTCTCTTTATTTTCCATTGTTGTGCACACTGCTGCACAAACAAAGACTGAAACTGCACCTTTTGCTGCCTACGGCCCTGGCCTGAATTCAGGCCAGGGCCGTAGGCAGTAAAAGGTGCTGTTTCAGGCCTCTTGTGCACCGGCCTGTCCTGTGTGCAGTGCACATGGGGCAGTAGGGTGCACAGGAGGCCTGGCAGATTTCAGGCCAGGGCTGTAGGCAGCAAAAGAAAGGTGCTGTTTCAGGTCTCTTGTGCATCAACCTGCCCCGTGTGCACTGCACACAGGACTGGCCAGTGCACAAGAGGCCTGAAATGGCAGCTTTCACTGCCTACGGCCCTCTCCTGAATGTGCCCCATCTCGGAAGCACTAAGCAAGGTCGGGCCAGGTCCATTCAGGTCTCCGCTGGTCACGGAACTCCGCCTCTGCTGAATTCCACATAGGTTTTTATCAACTCTGTGGAATTCCAGAGTCGAACTCCGTGATCTCCACCCACGCCTACTCAGCACTTGGGGGGGCAGCAGCTAAGGAGTTAATGTGGAACTAGGTAGTCTCTATGCATCAATTATATGTCTCTGTTTAAGAGTGTGAACAAATGCTTTTTGCGATATGTTTGGAATGTATTGAGAGGTAGAGCTCCTATTGATGCAAGGTTCAACAATTTGGTTACAATCTCCAGCAAAAATAAGATTATCTTGTGATCATTGCATATGTTTTCAGGCACTATTGGACCAAAATTGAACAACAGTGGGACCATAAACATTAAAAAACAGAAATATGAATTTTATCTATCAGCAGTTTGAAACGCAAGCATCTTCCATCAGTATGATTCTTTTGGGACATCAATTGAATATGAAGAGAATGAGGGCATAGAATTATTACTTCATTTTTTTCCACTTGCCAGAAAGAATAAAACTTCACCCACCCACCCCTTCCTCAAGGTTAATGATTCTTTTTCTGTAAGATGAGGCTCTTGTCGAAGTGCAATGTCCGCACCAAGCTTTGATAAATGTTAAAGCTCTTTGCTGTTTAACTGGAGAATTCAAACATCTGGCATTTCAAGATATCATTTTCAAAGACATAGGAGAAAAATGGGATGAAAAGATACATCAGACATAACACCATGGGAATTTATTATGACCCATGTAAGTACAAAATAATTCAGTAATATGAAGAGAAAGCATTGAAAAAAATGTATATTGAGCAAGGAAATAGTACAGTGGTAACAGGAAGACAACACCTGCAAGACAAAAACGGGTTATTGGCGAAAAACAGTAGATTAAGAGCTATATAATTGATAATACAACAATCTAATCATAACAACAATTTCTCTATAAGTTAAAATAGCTAGATAAGCCAATGTATAGAGAAACAGACTTTGTAGTGGGAACACATTATTATTTAGGAGGTCTTGAAGTATCCATGTTTTCATTTCTGCAAGTCGCGAGAAAAGTCATCAAATGGATGGGGTCTTCATAAATTGTTGTTTTACTCTTGTAAGTCACTTTAGCAAGGATGGAATATTCCAAAATGAGCACCTAGAGAACAAAGCACCAGTGTCCTACTCAAAAAAGTCTTTGTGTCTGGCTGTATTACTTTTGGCGTAGTCTTGAGGAAAGTAGATGCTGTTATATTTCATACTATTTCAATCCAACACATACTTATTATTTCTGACGTTCCTTACCTAAATTAAAGAAGAGTATATATTCTTTGATGGTATTTCTCACACTGTGATTCTCACATCGAGTCTACAAAAAAATCACAAAACAAACGGAAAAAAAGGAATCAAAATGTACCAATCTAAGAACAAAATGGATCACGAGGTGCCAATCATCAACACTCATTTAAGGACCAATTCCTTACTTCGTGCAAGATCTCTCATCATAATAGTCAAACATCCAATTAATATCTTTCTCTTGAAAGGTTCCATGAATTCTCACCCAATGTCAGTGCGCCGCTCATCATCCTATCTGCAGTATTTAAGCCAATACAATTTTTTCTTACTTTAATCTGATATACCGCACCTTCCTATCACAAGAGAAACTAAGCAAGTTAAACACCCATACCACCCATACCTTAAAGAACCAAGTTAAACAATGGTGTCTGGCGTCATTTCCTTGAATCAAACACGCTGGAAAAGATTGCACCACTACACTACTTTGTTAGGTCACGGCACAGCAAGAAAACAACTACTTAGGGGTAGTAGCAGCATATAGTGCCCCACCCACCTCCACCAGCAGCACAATCATTCATCAACAAACAGGAATGGCAGAAACCAGAATGTGAAGTACGTGGTCGGGTAACATCCCTAGTGATGAGCTTTACTTCATAGCTCATTTGGGTTAGACCAAGCGTCAGAAGGCCACTCCCTCACTGCAATATGCCTCGGAAGAACAACCCAAACATATACCAATGCTACACGGATTTTGGACTAAAGGTCGCAAGAAACAGCCCCCTTCCTCCCCCAACAGACCCCTTCAACAGGGAAACCCCTCCTCTCAAGCCTCAGCATATTTACTTAGTCGTCCACAGCTTGTTCACGCACATCTCCACCATCGTATCCCCACAATCCAGGCAAGCACGTCCCCAAACTGCTAAGAAGGGAAGGAACTGGTGAGCAGGCACTATATAAAAACAGTGTCACATATTATAGAGGCTGACTGCGGTGCCTGGCCTCCAATCTTCCAGTGCTCATAGGTGGTGTCTCTGGGTTTCTTCCGAGTCATACTGACCTTAAAGCCTCGTTTCTGTTGGTCTGCTTCCTTTCACACAGGCTGAAGAGCGTGGCCTCTCTTGGTGTGTCCGGTCAAAGTGCTCTGATCTGTTGATTGCCTTTCGATGACATCAGTAGAAGAGGGCCTTCCTGGCTCGCCTTACTTGCATTCCAGTGCCATTTCGGACAACCCACCTTAAATATTAGCGTGCTCAAGAAAGTCTATTAGTTCAGCATAGCAAACCCAGGGGGGTGTTAAAAGATGACTCGGTGTCACACATCTGAAAGATAGTTTCCACTTGTGGACTTTGCAGAGTGGCACGCTGGGCTAATTTGTTGAACTGAAGTGAGCAAAGACTACAACATCCAGAATGCGTTATTTTGTTTAATGAAATGATAGCCCAGGACTCCCAAGTTTCCCAATGATTTCCATAGTGTGGAGAATTTTCTGTGTGACCTTAACATAAGATGCGGCTAAATGGAGGAGGAAGGATAGTCTATAGTAGGCGGAGGGTGGGTCCTGCTGCCATTTTCTGTTATAAGGTCAGTCACAGACCTTTTTTATTTTCTCGTGTTAATGTTTTGTCTTCAAGTATTTATTTATGCATTTATTAATGCTCAACAAGCCTATTACTAAAAAAAAACACTGGCAATGAATTTCGTTAAAACTGTTTTTTTAACTAATTATGCTTGAACCTAGAATCTTAATAAATTGTGAACGTCGTGACTGCAGGAGGCTGTAGTGGCCGAGACAAAAAAATTAAAACAAAGAAATAATTACTTTAACATGAATGACTACTAAGGGAGTCCTGCTGAAAACGTGAGAGTTTGAACAGTCGATCAATAACCCTCCGCCTGCTCATTGCAGTTCGAATTCCACCTGCCAAGATAAGCTCCACTGCCTATAATCGAATGAGACAAAACACGAGCAGCCCCAGGGCATTTCAAGTACTGGCAAGTGGCCAATCAGAGGCCTGCATTCATGTGCCTGTACGACACCTCAAGGTCAAACACCAACATGCTTCTCCCTCACTTCAGATCCTTCATGGATTAAAGCCAGTACTTGATTAGCCCATGGAAATTGGAGTCTGCTAAGATGGCCATCATAAGGTGGCATGGTGTTTATCCTCCTTATTAATGGCGAGCGCAAAGCGCTCCATCCCTCTTCTAATCTCTCTTTAGGGGGATTTTAACCACACTCATGTTACGTCAGTCACTTTCATTGGTTCGTGGGCTTGCCTTTTAAAATCCGCTTGCTTTTATTTGTGAAAGGCATGCATGCGTCATTCTTTTTCTGGTGTTTAGCTCTCCTCGAGACACCGGCAAACTACTGGACACATACGAGGCTCCACGTTTTCCATATGGTTTCTGGACTACTTTTTCTCTTTATTTGCGCTCGTTTTTTTTCTTTTTTTCATTCAATGTGGCAAGAAAAGTCCGGTTAGGAGTTTACAACACTAATAGCTCTCACTCAACGTAATACACGACCCGTTGCATTGCAAATGATTGTTTTTGATAGGCCTACATCCGAGCGCTGGTCGGCCATATGTGAACAAAAGGCTGCACTGACAGGGCTGGTTCACAGTCTGATATCTGAGCCTCGGTGCTCCTCCTGCGCCATCATGCAGGCATTCTGGGACTTTCCTTCTTTACTGCAGGGTCCCAGAATTCTCATTCAAATTGACAAACCATACCACTTGCCCTTGTTCACTCTTCTTGTTGTCATAGCAGCCAATGTGGAGGTTGTTTACGACATTGTGTCCTGATTGCCCAGCCCCTATTGTGTCTGAAATCTTATTGAATGACATTTGTTGTCCTACCACTGGCAGGCAGTGTGATATGCAGGGAACAAGTTCAGGGTGCACATGGGTGGACCGCGTCCACCCTGTCAAGAAGAAGCTGGGGCCTACTTTAAAATGCTGTACATGTCTGGGTGTAGTTTTCAGACACCGGTACACCTTCAGCAGCGCCTGCACGCCATGTGCTTTAGACCCGAGCAACAAGGTCCAGGCCGCAAGGGGGCTTTCACAATTCAAGCTCCAGCTGGGCCAATGCACAGGTCAAATTTAAGGGGCCTACAGGCCTCCATTTGTTGGAATATCCTGCCTCGCGCCTATCTGGAGCCTAACATCTAGTTGTAAATGCAGTGGGGGGGGAACAAAGGCTTCCAGCTTGTGATCACTTCACAGGTACTTAAGAGAGAAACACTTTAACTTTGTGCAGTCCCTGTGTATGAGCGATATGCACGTACTGCTTTAAGAATGTCAGTGTGACGCCACACTCTATCGTGACGTCCCTTCTTCAAGCCGCGGATGGGCCGCCGCTCCAAATATCGGAGCGCCGGCATCGCCGTGGCCCGCGTTTTTGTATGTCTTCTCTTGCTGCGCGGCCCAGACAGCACATTTCGTGCTCCCAGTCACGCCGCTTGCCCAGCTTGCCTTCCTGATGTTTTTCCTTCCTTACCTGGGGGGAATCCTCTCCTTTCTTTCTTTTTTCTTCTTATTTTCTTTCCACTTTACTTCTCTTCTTGTTCTGGTGTCAATGTTGTCTTCTTCTTGGTGTTCTTTTTCCCAGCATGTTTTTTTTTTCTTTTTCCTTTTATACTACTACTTTTTCCTTATTCTTTCCTATGAGGCTTTCCCCATCCAAGATGGTGTCGTTCTTTCTTCCTGTTTGTCACTTCCTGTTTTCTGGTATATAAGCCTTTCAGTTCTGGTCTTCCTTGCGTTGCAAACACTTTCGCTTGGTGGTGATTCTCGCTCCTGTTCCTTCGTGTTTTTCTCTAGTTCCTGTTGCTCTTGATGTAGATTATTCAATTTTTTCTTTTTTCATTATTTGTTTTTTCCTTTTTTTTCAGGAGTTCCTGTGTAGAGGCTTTTCCCACATTTTGTTTTTTTTTCCTTCTGGGACTCCTTCTGGAGGGTACAGTCTGCTTAGGCGTTTCCAGTCAAGCAGCATCGTGGCTACTAGAAAAGGTCGCCCTTATCTTGGTCAGTCCAGAACCAGCAGAAGCCCGGGTGCTCCTTCAAGTTCTTCAGCCAACGCTGGGAAGCGACATGCAGACCGTGACAGTCAGATGGGTTGGTCTGTTCCAGTATTTGCCCAAAATAGCAATTTAAATAATACTATTTTTTTTATTTCTGTTATAGTGCTACTCATCAAAATGCAGGGCATCAGAGCACTTTAAATCAAACACACTCATTACATTGACATTTAATCACACAAGTTTGTACATCAATGTTCAGGATATGTTACATAAGGAGGTGAGGGTTACAAGGTGTATATCTTTCTTCATAGCTCACTGCACTATGTTAGAAGGAATACAATTTATGAACTGCAAGTAGCAAAAGTATCTGTGTGTTAAAAGCAGTAACCCACTTACCTATGTACATAAAATAAAAATCTGTCCTATGCACTTTACATGATGTGCTTTGCAGGAGACATTTAACCATCTATGCTGCTTTGAGTTAAAAGGGGCACTAAACAAAACACAGGACTCTCCAGCAAATGTGTTAATCATCAAAGTCATCTTGCCATTGTTATTCTCTCAGATATACTAGGAAACCAAAGATCTCTTCAGCGAGTGCCTTTACCCCATAAGATATTTTAAAATTCAGACCTTGCAACCAATTAAGTAGAACAGATTTATTGCCCTTTTTCTCCTTGTTGCCAGTTTCTATGTGGCAGAGTTTTTAAAAACAAATGTATAAGTTGAAGCGCAGATTTTGCGTTAGGATAGCATCACTTTTCTGGTGCAACCCTGATGCAAAAACTATTTTGAAATTTATAGTAGCACACAAATCCTGGTTGAGTTGATTTGTTAAAAAAAAAAACATGAACGCAAAGCAGCACATTGCCCTGCATTGGCTTACCTTGTGTCAGGTAGGCGTTAGATGTGAGGAGTGTTTCTATGTATACTAACAATGTGCTCAAATGTACTCATGATAGACCTACTAATATGTGTGAGATCTTTAGATCTGATGTCACTTCTTATCATGTCACTGCCTGTAAAGTTTGGGTTTGTGATGTTACTTCCTGTGATGTCACTTCCTGTAATGCCATGTGTGATGTCACAGGCCGTGCTGTGATGTCACTGGCATATTGCCTAACTTTCTAGTCCCCCTACTTCTTTTTTTAGGACTTGTGGCCTGGTGATGTGTGTCATCTTGCATGCTGGGCCATGTCATAGCTACCTGTCTCCACCAGGTCTGCTTGCATTGAGATGGTGTTGCTGCCATGGATAGGACATGCCCTTGCGATGGTGGTGTGTACCTCCCCGAGTGCACACACTTAGGGCCAGATTTAGGAAGCCCTTAGCAACACCTTGCACCACATTAGTGTCATTTGCTTTACACTAAGGTGGCGTTAGGTTGGCAAAAACACTGCACCATATTTACAAAGTAGCATAATGCATGCATTTCGCCACTTTGTAAGCCCTTGCACCACATTATGCCTGTGTCAGGCAAAATGTATGCAAGGAGGGGGCATTCTGGTGTTAGGAGGCCCAGAAAAATGACGCAGTGGAATCTAAGAGATTCCACTGTGCCATTTATAGCGTCATTTTTAATGTCTGGCTAAGGCAGGTGTTAAAATGAGAGGCTCATTGTTTTCAATGGGCCTCCTGTCACTTTACAGGATTAGCGCCAATATTTTTGGCGCTAATCCTGCAAAGTGCCAAACTAGCATCAACATTTATGATGCTAGTTCCCTAATGTGCCTCATGGAATGCCGCATCATAAGTACTGCACACAGATAGTGGTGTCAGGGGGGCGCAATGGGGCAGAGGAAAAGTGGTGCATAGTTTTTTCATAAATTTGCCCTTTAGTATCCTACTCTAGTCTAGCTCGCGCCAGGTCTGTGCTCAGAGTCTGCAAAATGAAGGAAAAGGTATGATTACAATAAAAAGCAATGACAGTGTCAACATGAGTTCCTAGCCTAACCCACTACAAATGTATTCGGAGGCACTTGGAAACACTATTAGTGGGAAGTCATTTTACCAGACAGAGGGTGGTCTCATGTCACATTTACAGCTTAAATGTTATTTGGTTTACATGGTTGCATACGGTGTATATGTAGTTTACATGTTCTGTTTGATTAGCTGACCGTCACCACTATTTTTTGGACGAGGCCCTTCAGCCTGTGGGTCTTGGTGACAGTCTTACACGAAGCGAGGGATGGCAGAAAGGCGGTCCCCCACTATCTGACTGGCGGTGCTCGGAGCACTGAAAACACAAGAAAGTTTCACCTCTCTGTAAAATGAATTTCCCTAAATGCTTATTATGTATATTCTTTGAAAGTAACAGTCCAACCCCATATTCGAGACTGATCTGATGCATGTCAATTTTTCCACTTTCCATAAGGGTGAGCTACATCTGCAACTGGCAGTAAGAGGAGGACCCTTGAAGTACAAGAGGGAGTGTCTCCAAATATATGTACAGGAACCATCTGGAGCAGGGAGAGGAAAGACCAGAAATAGAGATGAGGAGAAAAGGAGTGAGGAATGAGGTGGCACAAGGTGAGCAGAGAGATGCACAAAAAAGACTGGAGTGAGAGAGTAAAGTGGAGAGCGAGGGATAATGAAAGGGAGGAGTGGGGGATGGAAAGAGAGTGAGAAGGGGATAGGAAACAACAGTGGAAATATGAGAGATGACAGAGAGGTGGGAGTGAACGGCAATCAGAAGACTAGAGGAAGGATGAGGGCTTAGGAGGCACAGAGTTATGCTGCATCTGAAAACTAAATAAAATGTTCACCAAAAAAAATAGAGGAAGGGGAGTTGATGTCAGGAATTTTCTCGACGGCAACAAGGGAAGACTAGATGGTGCTTCTTGAGCACTGTCTTACTTCTCACTTCTGTCCAACACCGAGGAGCTTCATTTAGAGCCAGGTGGTAATGCAGAATCCTCAGATTTCTGGAGAGAGTTCTTCTAGAGACAACACTCCACACCATTGAATTTGCTTCAACTCAGACGTAGCATGGAGAAGGAAACCCCATCAGAGGGGTATGTGTTGGGTGATCTTCTGGCTACTAGTGTAGCCACAAACCAGGTTTTCCAGTTCAGATGTCGAGAGTTGTCCTTGTGCTCTCTTCCTGCGTCAGTGTTACAAGTATTCAAGCAGTCAAGTCCTTCTGGTTTAAACGGCCCCTATGTTCTCCTTCTGTACTTGCTGTCAGTGGAGCCAGGACCCAACCTGGTTAGCTCTTGAGATCTGACCTGCTCATGTGCGCTCCTCCTTCATGTTCTGATGTCAACGGACCCAGGATCTGCAGTCAAGTCCGTCAGCTTTCATCTGTCCCGGTGCTCCCCTCCTGTATCCTCTGACTGTCAGTGGAGCCAGTACCTAGCAGTCAAGCCCTTGAGCATTGACCTGCTCCTGTGCTCTCCTCCTGTATCCTGTGACTGTCAGGGGAGCCAGGACTCATGCTGTCGAGCCCTTCAGCTCTGAGCTGCCCCTGTGCTCACCTCCTGTACCCTCTCTCTGTCAGTGGAGCCAGGACTCGGGCTGTCGAGCCCTTCAGCTCTAAGCTGCCCCTGTGCTCACCTCCTGTACCCTCTCTCTGTCAGTGGAGCCAGGACTCGGGCTGTCGAGCCCTTCGTCTCTCAGCTGCCCCTGTGCTCACCTCCTGTATCCTGTGACTGTCAGGGGAGCCAGGACTCGGGCTGTCGAGCCCTTCAGCTCTGAGCTGCTCCTGTGCTCACCTCCTGTACCCTCTCTATGTCAGTGGAGCCAGGACTCGGGCTGTCGAGCCCTTCAGCTCTAAGCTGCCCCTGTGCTCACCTCCTGTACCCTCTCTCTGTCAGTGGAGCCAGGACTCGGGCTGTCGAGCCCTTCGTCTCTCAGCTGCCCCTGTGCTCACCTCCTGTATCCTGTGACTGTCAGTGGAGCCAGGACTCAGGCTGTCGAGCTCTTCAGCTGTGACTTGTTCCTGTACTGTCCTCCTGTGTCCTCTGATTGACATTGAAGCCAGGACCTGACCATCAAGCACTTCTGCTCTGAACAGTTCTTGTGCTCACCCTTTGAATCCTTTGAATCCTTTGACTGTCAGTAAAGCCAGATCCCAGCCTGTCAAGCCCTTCAGTTCTGACCTGCTTCTGGGTTTTCCTCCTGTATCCTCTGTCAGAGGAGCCAGGGCTCAGGCTGTCAAGTCCTTCTGCTCTTAGCTGTCCCTGTGCTCTTCTCCTGTATCCTCTGTCATTGAAGCCACGTGCCAGGCTAGAGAGCACCTCTGCCCTGAATTGCCACTGTGCTCTCCTCTTGTACTATCTGATTGTCAGTGGAGTCAGGAGCCAGATTCTCAAGTCTTTCTGCTCTTAGCTGTCCATATGCTTTTCTCCTGTTTCCTCTGATTTTTCCTGGTGCTAGTAGACTTCTCTCCGGCCCTTCTGCACTGAGCTGGTCCTCTGCTCTCCTCCTCTATCTTCTAACTGACAGTAGAGCCAGAAATCATGCTGTTTATACCTGCTGCTCTGAGCTGCCCCTCTTCTCCTCTATCCACTGTAAGTGGTGCGTGCTGTCTGGTCCTGCTGCCCTGAGCCACTCCTGTGCTCTGCTCCTCCATTTTCTGATTGACAGTGAAGCCAGGAGCTTGGCTTTTGGGCTCGGCTGCAGTAGGATTCTGCTGTGCTCTTCCCCAGTGTCAGGCTTGTAACAGAAGTTTAGAAGAAAAAGCTCACATGTTCAGCTAATGCGTATTCTGTCTATCTGTGCCAAACAGGATCCACACCATTACACCCTGTAGCTCTGAGTGTCTGCAGTTTATCACTACTTCTAATCGTCCCAGCCTATGAATACTAGCAGCTACACTGAAGAAATCACCAATCCACCCCAGCCCTGACTACTGTACACCTTGCTTCAGCTCTTCAGAATGGTGTAGTTATATTAAGTCTCTTCTAGATCATTGCAATTCAGAAAAGGGAGTCATTTCTGATATTATTCTGTGCACACACGCATAGCTTGCTTGTTTCGCTCATTATAAAGTGTCATTCAAAGTGTCACAGATAAGGTATTGTAATGTCACACTTCGGCATACTACAAATATGGAATGTCACACAAACCGCCAAGCTCCTGAACTCACTACCAGCCAACATTAGGAGCCCTTAGGAGCATATATACAACCGAAGACAGCTGAAAACATGGCTATTTCCGAAATACTTGCACCACCCACAACCCATCAACTGAGACCAGAAAACAGTTGCCTCCTCAAGTGCAATCCTCAGCTTACAACCCATGAATTGAAAACAACTCAAGCAGCAAACTGTTTTGATATACAGGTAAGCTAGGAAGAGCAGACCTATGGGTCACTGTGGCATTTTATAGTTATGTATTGCATATAGAACAGTTATGGCCCACAATAACACAAAACTCATAATATGCAGTAAAAAGCTGTAACTTATACCTTTTAAATTCACATAATACTTATTTTCTACTATGAGAGTTCTCCAGCATTGTACAGCCAAAGAATAGACATCACCAGACGAACAGGCATGGAATAGCTGAAGAGATCTGTCACACATTGCTGGACAATTTTGAGGACTTAATGTAGTCAACCAGTGCAGGTCACAAGTATATATACAACAATGTGAACGCTTCTTTACATCTCACAAAGACACTCAGATACTGGATGATATTAAAAATGCCCATCCCAACAGATCTCTGAACTTCTCTCTCACTCCAACCACACCAGTCCAGCACCCAACTATACCCAAAATCTCAGACTGGACAACTCCGTGCAGTAACCAGCTAAGTAGACTATATCATATGAAATACCATTAAGGGACTTCCAGAGCTGTTCAAAGCTAACAGCATACTGAAATCCATAAAGCCTCGTGTTCGTCTCTCACACTTCATCATTCACCACTCTGCTATGTGGAACGTCCCATAACACGATAACTGCACCTTGGTGGTCCTCACACACAACATGCAAACACTCCCCACATAGGATCAAAACAAAGACAACATTCTTCCAACAACACCACCCTACACAAATTAGCATGCTACCCATGGACAACATTCTTCCAACAACACCACCCTACACAATGTAGAATGCTACCCATGTACGCAAGTGCTTCAGCACCGCACATAGTGGTAGTTAGGGTTATATAAATGCTGTAATACAATACAATACACATAAGCAAAATTACATTTTGCTAGCTATTGCCATGCCACAGCCCTTCCTTAAATGGGGCCACTGATGGGACTGAAAACAAAATGGACCCCCATCTAAACTCATCATGGTAAAAGTTCCACAGACCTGCAGTACATTATAACCAGAGGTGTGCTCAGCCTTTCATGTTTGCATCCCTACAGTCATTCTAGCAGCTCTAAAATACCAGCTTGAGAAGGTTTCTGAACCGAGCCACAGGGCTCCTCACACTGTTTCCATCTTACCTCTTGTCCACAGCATATCTTGCTGCAATACAGAGAGGATGTGTTCAAAGTTATTGACAAAAGTGCAATTATCCATGTAACAGGGTTAAAGGCCAAGGAGGTAACAAAAGCACCCTAAGGAGGGACAAACGTAAAGCATTTACCTACGAAAACAAAGGATTTTTGAAAGACAAGCCCATGAACCAGTGATAGTGATGGGCGTGCGGTGGGTGTAGTTGAAAGCCCAGATACACACCAACAAGTCGGAAAAGCAATGCTTGCGCGCTCCAATGCTCAACCTAAAAACAGAAAATCATCACAATGGGAGAAAGCAGAAAGCTGCAAGAGTGAGATGAAGAGGTAGGGAGCGGCTGCAAATAGATTGTAGAGGCCCGAGATGGGTTCTGGATTACACTGCCTCAGTATTCTGTGTTCACACATTTAATTGCAGCAGCTGCGTGTTTAAGAAGCGGGCTTTGGGCACTGGCACGTTTTTATTTACAAATTAAGCACGGCCATCTCCACGCCACCACAATGCACCAGGCACTGAAGGTTCCCTTCCTAGGCTATGGTGTTGGTCAGTGTCTTAACACCAGCATGAAGGTAATGAGTAAACGTGCGGTGAAGAACGCAGCATCATAAATGGCGCTGTTACCAAAACAACTGTGTCGAAATGGCAGTCTGCATATATTGACATAAATCATTCCACCAGACCTAGGTGGCTCTGCTGGGTTGTAGGCAGAGCTGAAAAGCATCATGCCCCTTTGATTCTAAGAACAGCACAGTGCAGGAGATGAAGACGAGACCCAAGTTCAGTACCTTAGCATTGGTCTGCGGATCCTCGAATGCCAATGCCACCGATATGGCAGACAATCAGAGAAATAACTGTACAAGTGGGGTCGTCAGTGATCAAAGGTCCAATCGCTGCCGAGCCCAATCGTTATATGCCATTGATCAGCTCGCTCAAGAAGAGGCCGCTGGTAACATTTATTTAGGCCAAAAACTAGAAGACGGCGTTTTTTTTAAGAAATACACCTAAATCCGTTCTCTGAAGATCTGACTAAACCCGGTGGATTTACTATAAACATAGACCAAATAACCACTGCACTTTGAAGGTTCCTGGCACCATCATGCTGTAAACCCAGGATAAAATGTAAATTCAATAAATGCATACATTGGGGCAGGCCATATGCCGTTTTCGAAACTCGTCAATCAACTGGATAAGTGAAAATAGTGATCAGAGCTGTCGCTTTCATGTTGCTTGTCATTGTGTTACAATGCAAAGCAGCTTTGCAGCCTCTGCCAGGTGAATCTACGGAGCGATGCCACATATTGTATCGTTATAAACCGCAGACTACTGGGAGAAATCACATGTCGTTCCCGTGGCGGCCGTCTGAGCAAACACGATGTAGCAATCTGGCAGAACTGTGGAGAATCCAGCGGTGGGATTTCCCTCGGCTTCTGATTTAGATGCAGCGCGAATACACAAGGAGGCGGTTCGATTAGCCTGTCTGCCTTAGGCAATTATTTCAGATTAATGAACGCTGAAATCTAAAACTCGGTGAAGTGGGCCACTTTACTGCAGCAATCTGCCCCCCCAGGCTTAGCTTCAGCGACCGCCCTGTATGATAAATTCCACGGTTAAAGAGCATGTGCATGTGATTCTTGTACATACGAGTGCTCTAAAAGCTGGGGCAATACTTGTGAGATGGCCATGGCCGATCACTGCCCACTTCCTGGCAGCCCTCAATACCAAGGGTGGGATGGCACGGGGCTTCAAAACCTTTTCAAAGGCGTTGATACCATTGTGCTTGTCTAAAGCAAAGTTACTTAATCTGTGGCTAGGCTTCTCCAAATAATAATGATCTACTACTAGGCTACGTTCATTTGTCAATACGTCGAAAACCATGTTATCAGCACAAACAGCAGCGTTGTGAAGAACTCCGCAGCATTAGGGGCGTGGCACGCAACTAAAGAGCCAATTCAACTGGGAGATAGTATTTGATGCTTCGAAAGACAGTCTAGGCACTCCCCTTTTAAAGAACTGGCCAGAACTAACTCCAAGTAACACTTTCCTTGGGACATTCCCCCCTGGGGTATTGTAATAAACAGGTTTATGTTTTTATTGGTATGTAAGTCAAAGTCTCCAGCAGCAATGAGTATTATTGTCTTCTCTAAATATGAACATCCCTAGGAACACCTTTGCACTGGCCCACTGAAGCTCTTTGTGAGATGTAGAATCCGGGGGCATATTTAAGAGCACCATGCACTGCCTTAGCGTAATTTTTTGACTTGGCAAGGGCACAGTGCCTGGCCTTTACAGGTTCACAGGCACACATTACTGAACTGTGAGGCAGATGTATGCAGGGTAGTTCAAGAGAGAAAGTCATGCTAACCAGTGAGCACAGCCCATTCATATCCCTGGCATATCCTTGACATTCTCATGTTAAGCATGTGTTGCTTCTTCAACTTCATTTGAAGTCAGATGGGTTAATGATCCTTGTGGCTCCTTAAAAGTCTTCACCTTGAACCACTTCCCATGTAAGTCTCGGACAGCAGGACCTTGTCTTGACCTATGATCAAGGATGCCTCTCTTTGCTCCAGATAGTCCATTCTCTTGTCTTCAAAGTAGGTGCAGCAGCCTCTGTTTTTTCTATAGGCCCTACGCTTGACTTGGTCATTGAATTAAACAGCAATACAGTGTTATGTTCCTAGAATGCTGTTATCTCAGATGGTGCTGCAGAGCTTTTTCTGAAAGTCTAACTGAGCTAGAGTGTTGGCTCCAGATATTTTACCAGGTTACTGGGGTGACTGATGAGAACCTAGTATCCACTCTGAAGTTGTGCCATCAGCAAACAGAGTCTTTCCGTTGACCAGCACAGAGAGAATCTTAGTTCCAATTTCTAAAAGAAAGAAGGAGTGGGAAGTGGTCAGTGGGATGTGTATTTCAAGGCCACAGGTCAGACATCCCAAGTTAAAACAGGCAGATTACTTTTAAGAATAGAGCTTGCTCAATACCAGGCAACCAAAACATTTGTTTGAGGTAGTGTTGTTGCACAGGAGATGTGTGAAAACATTAAAGGGCTTCTAAAGGTGCGAGCTCCGGGGGGGTTTCCCTGCATCATCTAATGTAGGGAACCCTAATCTTGTGCTACATACTCCTTGTTCACTTGTAGCACAGGGAATCTATCTATCTATCTATCTATCTATCTATCTATCTATCTATCTATCTATCTATCTATGGCAGTCACCACTAGGTAGTTATAGTTAGGACACAGTTTCTATAGAAAAAGTATTTTTCTACTTGCCTATATCTTTAGCACCGGTTGACAAATCTTCACAAAAATTTCCCCCAAAAAGTGTGCCTGAGAATGTTGTTGTACATGGGAAGTTTCAGGGAGCTCCATCAAGTGAAGGCCAAGAAAAAGGGAGGGGGGGGAAGTAAAAAAAAATTAATTTCCTATTATAATTCCCATAGGGACTTTGAACACGACCACAGTCCGAACTGCTGTACAGAACCACACCAAATTTGGCAGAGAGGTAGCTTTTGGTCCACATAGAAGCCTTTTTGTTGTTTGGTGTAAATCCATTCAGTAGTTTTGAGATATTAAAAGAAAAAGAAACATAGATATCTAGAGGTGCAAAGGATTTGTGAATAATAACAAGCTTGTGCAGAGACCTGCAGAGCTCTGATTGGCTGCCAATACTTGTGAGCACATCTGGCCTTATTTGGTCTTTTATAATGTATTAATAAGGGGACGCGTTAGAGGTTTGATGGACCTATTGACTATGCTTAGAGTGATTCCACCATGTACACCATCAATATTCATAACGTAATCAATAGCAATATAACATATGCAACAAAACAATTATCTGGAACTTTGAGTCAGTAATCTTTACACGCCATGACTCATGTGGCTATGAATAACCACGTCTTTTGGTAAAAGTTATAAAGTTTATTTCCCTATATTAGCAATGCTAACATCACGTAGATTAGTCTCAAAACCAAAAATGATACACATATGTAAACAACACAGGCTGACCAAAGCGTTGAAACAATCTCAATTTGAATAATGTGTTGATAATTAAACATTCAAGAGTTACAGTACAAATTAATAGCAACAATAACTGAACAACAGAAATAGCATACATCTAGATTCAAGAGGTGAACAAAATCGATTATTTGTTAATAACATGTCAACACATGTGGGCTTACTAACTAACCCTCCAATTAGAAAAGCATGTTTCGACTTCCTGAAAAACAATTTTAGTCAAAAGTTAATTTGGGAAACATCTAACTAGGGTTCTATCAAAATAGCGGTTGGTACCTAGAAGAAAGAACAAAATCTAAAAGCACTTTGACTTCCTATACCTGTCCTCAAAGGATCAGCAAGCTGGGTTTTCCTTATTCAGTTGGACATCCATCTGGTCAGCATCAGCAACAGGACAGTGAAGGGGATGGCTCAGCTACGGGGGTTGGACTTTAAGCTAATTGAACCAACTTAGAAATCATCTAGCTAAGGAATCAGCATCCACCATTAACAACTAAGCAATGAAGTTAAAGTTAGAAAATAGAAGAGAACAGGAACTGGTCAACTCCTCCAACAGGACTTAATCAAGGCAAGAATAGAAAAACAACTGCAACTGTTACTGTGACTGTGACTGCTCTTCTTCTGCAAAGTGTAGTTTGGATGTACTAAAATCCATGAAGCATTTTCTCATGCCGTCATTGGTTAGAATATCGTACGTTTACAGTAGAACCAATAGCCTCTAAATCTAAACTATAACTAAACACTCTTTCATACGTCGATGATTGGCTCTTCTTCTCCCGTTCCCATCGTCAGGTTCATCAGGTAACTTTTTAGTTGCAATTCTAGCTGCAGTCAGTGCGTCCATTGTTAGCTCCTGGGAACATCTTCTTCTCAAGCATCAAGTCTACAAAGTATCAATTACTAGTGCAGAACATTTCAACAAGCAGTTCTCATGAGAAAGTTTAAGACATTTACAAATCGCTTTGTCAGCTCTGTGTGAACAATGAATTATATTAATTCTCTGCTTTCACAAAACATTTACGAACATTCATTTATGCCATGCAACTTAATGTGAGGCTCAATTGACTAGGCCCAAACCTCAAAATTAATCAGTGTCCAATATTATTATAGCAAATACATAACAATAACTCATTTATATGATTCATTTGTACATTTTATACTACATGTCACACTTGATGATAAACAGCCAAAAGGTCCATCACACTAGATAGGTGTGCTTCATTCAACATGGACAATTCCTGCCCAAAATTCAGTAAGAGCTGTCAATCAACCCACATATTCTTATTCAGGTCCCTCAAATCTACACAGATTCTCAAACATTTACCATTATCCTTAGGTGCCAACACAAATGGTGACAACCATTCTGAGGATTTGATCTCCTCAATCACACCTAGATTTAACAACCTGTCAAGTTTTTCTTTCAAGGGCTCTAACATCAGGTGTTGTTCTTTCCTCACCTTGTGCACTACAGGCCTCGCACCATCCTTCAGTACAATGCAGTGCTCAAAACCCTTCAATCATCTCAACTTCTCCTCAAACACCTCTGGAAATTTCCTCACAATATCTTCATTATCTCCTCTTTCATTCACCAACATGACTTGCTCACATGCATTCGGGTTAACAGTGATACTCAGATCTCTCTTGTGTCTCCACCCCAACAAACAATCCCCTCTTTTTGCCATTGAGACTGCTCCTCATGTCTTCCTCCCCTTGAAATCAATCAACCTGGAAACATGGCCAATAACACCAATAGTGGCCCCACCATAGCCAAACAGCTTGACGTCTGGTTCCAAAAGTACAATTCAGTCTTTCCCATGCACATCCTTCCAAACGTGATCACCACAAAGGGTGTAAAGTGACTATAAATCTGCCAACACGGTTAGTTGTCCCCCCGCCCCATCATTACTTTGCACTCAGGCATAGTCAAATTGCCTTTATCACATACCACATCTCTTGAGACACCCTCATTGTAACTGCAAACACGAAATTTTTGACACCATTACACACTTCATGTACCTGGTGTAGAACTTTGTTTTCCTTACACATCTCAGAAAAACCTTTGCATACTCTGCCAAAATACCTTCTCTTCCCACATTTTTGATATATATAGCATTTCTTGCAAAGCAATTTGGGTAATTAACCATATGTTGCACACTACCACAGTAAAAACATTTGAATTTGTTATGTTCTCCTTTACCATTTATTCTTTCATGACCTTATCATTTTTCTTTGTAGTTGTAACTCTAGAAACACCTCCATCACACAGGTCCTCTTTCCTCATCTCTTTGACCCAAAAAGCAGTGTGTTCTACACCTTCAAGAATGGTGATGGCTTCTTTGAGGGTTAGGTTCTTTGTCAATAGCTTTTCTTGCACCTTAATATTGTTTGTGCAGCGCACTAACTGATCTCTGATTAGTGAGCCTGCCAGGTCCCCAAACTCACATATTCTAGTTAAATTCTTTAAGCTTGCTAATTAGTTGCCTCTATGTTCTGTCTTGCTATGTTGGCAAGCATAGAACTTATGACGTTCAAGAACTACATTTGAGTTCCAAAATGTAGCTCCAACATCCTTACTGACATGTCATAAACATCCCTTGGTTCCCCTTCAACATTTTGTACAGGAATTTCCTCTAAACATTCATAAATATTCCTACCTTCTACCACAAGATTGAGTAAAAAAAAACACCCTGTTTCCTTGATGCTGAAACGTTTTCTCCCCCAATTACCCCTAAATAAGATGTTTTTCCATCTTGGCCATGGTAACGTCGGTTTCCCTGAATCAGAGGAAAATGTTAGGGGTTGTGTCATCCGCGTTGCTGCCATCTCCATGCACAAGAAACTAAAATAATAATCAAAACAATACATTAATACAATTAGTTAACACAAAAAGCGAAATAAAAAACTGAGCATCCAAAAGTAACAGCCAGTTGGTTGAGTGCAGGCAGCTCTTGTTCAACTAGAAGGAATGCGTGTGAGCTGGCTGCTTCAGTTCACAAATCAGTGACTGTAAATAACCCAGAAAAATGTACGATGTAACCTGCCATGTTCCAAAACAATTGTCAAGCCTGTCACTTGAAATAAAAACTTAGTCTAAATGATGCAACACTTTCCTAATCAAAGCTGCCCAATCCAAGATGGAGGAGTAAAATGTCACTTGCCTTGATAACCTGATGATTCTGTAGCATAGCGACAGAAGCGCTGGTCACGATCCAAATTAATTGTATCACTTTGCCCAGTCCAAGATGGCAGAGCAACTTCTGAGAAGTAGCTTATTTCCAAAGGGTGATCAAACGCCGCTGTTAGCTGTGGCAAGTGAATGCTACCTCATGAGAAATAGCAACATTCAGACTTGCACCTGAATAACAGTCTTGTGCCTGGCCGTAACATAGGTAATTTAATGCCATCAGACTGTACATTAGTCTTCAGAACAGCTCCCCAGCCAACAAAAATCTTGCTGCTCCTTTGGAAGGGTTCACAGATTTCCAAGACACTGAGTTCAAGTGTTGACCTTTAGTGCAGTTACATAGTGGTTGGTGTTGTCATCAATCTTGCCCCCTACACAGGCTGGTTGTCGCAAATTTCCTACTGCTGTGTCCACACGAAGAATAGATGAAACTTGGTCCAGTACTGGTGAAATGTAGGTTTACTGAGTACAGCACTGGAGCAACGTCAAACAGGTCTAACCACTAATCCCCTCATGAACATTCAATCAAGAACCTTGACGACATAGTGAACAATCTATGATATAGTGAATGACAGCAATCACAACATAACACTGATTCTCGTCAGGATAAAATATATACATGTTTGGAGCCTTAATTACTCAACAACTACTGAATGGATTTGCACCAAATCACAAAAAGTACTCTTTGTAGACCAGGATCTATGTTTCTGCCAAATTTGGTGTAAATCAGTTCAACCATTTTGGCTGTAGCTGTGTCTAAAGTTTCTTTGGAAATATGAACAATAAAACTGTGCTGGGACCACTGCCCCATTTCTTGGCCCCAGCTAGATGGATCATGCCAAAACTTTCCAAAAAAGAGCTGAGTTAAAATGTTTTTTTTGGATAGCTTTGTGAAGATTTATTAAACGGTGCCAAAGATATAAGCAAACCCAAAAATATATTTCCTATGGAAATATGGTCCTAACTATAACTACCCAGCAGTGACTGGGTAAAATATAAATATAGCACATGATCACAGCCACAGAGCATATGCAGACACATTCAGGGAGAGGCTAAGGGCCCCAAGTTATTGGTATTTTAATATATTTTAACATGAGTCAATAGACATCTCTACTATAGGTACAGGGCAAACATCTTGAGTCTCTACAAGTCAAACCAGTTACCACAAACTGTCAATATCCCCATAGCCTGGGGAACGAGTTCTTGCCATCCTCTACTGTGGCTGGGGGAGCACTGTGGATGCAGCACAAATAGTACAGAGCACCTGAAGTTGGCTTGAGGTTGTTAGGGTCTATACGGGAAAACAAGTCTTGAAGGTCCAGTTTTTAACACAGTGTGATGACTTTGTCCCTGATCCAGGTTTGGATACTTAATAATCTAGGGCTATAGTCAAGGGAGGTGTATCCCATACAGATTGTACCTTACGAGAAGAAAATGGCTGGCAACAAGAGTGGAAAATGTAAAACCTGTATTGCAGCGTTAGAAACTGCAAGAATTACAGAAAACAAACATAGACACAAGAAAACCCTGCAGAATAATGTGTCATGAGAAGCTGGAGACCTGGAAGAAGGTCTCCAGCACTCACATACCAGACTACTTCTTGGAGGAAGCCTGTGAAACAATGACAAAGTCAACAGCTTGGGCTTTTAAATAGTCAACATGTTTTACAAGCTACACCACACATCATATCACACCAAACTCCACTGGCTCCCGATACATAAAAGTGCTCATTTCAAACTCCTCACACATAGATTCAAGGCACTACACAACTTAGGCCCCACCTACTTGAACAGTCACATCTCCTTCCACCCAGATTCTACTGTTCTGCAGGACTCCTACTCACACAAATAGCACGCCTACACAGACCCAGATCAGGAGGATGAGAGTTCTCTTGCATTGCTCCTAAAGCGTGGATCGGCCCCCCACTCCACAACATCCTTCTCTCTTTTTTAATTCCACGAGGAGCTGAAAACCTGGCTTTTCAATTACCCAAGGCAGGGATTGACGCACAGATCTGCTCAGCGTCAGGATACCCTAGCTGGTGGTAGTGCAAATTAAAAAAAAAATAACATAAATTAACATACACAAATACACACAAAAAGCTAGCTGCATTGGATTCTACCTTAGTACAAAGAAAAGGTACATGTGAGCCTGGAGTACATAAAGGGTGGGGGTCATGGGCAAGGAAGGACCCTAACCATCATGTGGCCTTGTTGATGGAGGAGCATGGGGTTAACTACGGCTGCACTGTTCAGTGAATTAACAATTGCCCTATGGGAGATAGAGGGCATTGCTGTATGATCCCAACAAAAAAAAAACTTGTGGGCTTGAAGAGGATCTGTGAGGGTAAAGGGGAGCAGCTGATTTTTAACTTGCCACCAAGGTTAAATATGGGCTGTGCATGCAAGATTGGAGTCAAGGTTGAACTGAGGCTTTTGTAGGGACAGAAGTCCCTAACACACCATCCTTACATGACATCTTAGATGAGTCCTACAGCTCAAAACCTTTTAAGAATTCAAATCTCTCATTCTATCTCACCTGGACTACTGCAAAATCCTGTACACAGGTAGCAAGAAATAAATCCTAAAGAGGTTACAGTCGGTCCACTACGTGGCGGTAAGATTACTTTTTTTCCTTCGGGGCTTCTTCAAAAGCTCCATTGGCTGCCTGTAGAGAGGCGTATTGAATTTGAAGCCCTTAGTACGGCTCATAAAATTATTAATGCTTCAGGTGCTCTTTTTTGTCTGACCTAATGCAACCCTATCTTCCAAACAGAGTACTCTGCTCGGCCGAGCTAGATTTGGCAGTGACTTCTCGGTTCCATAGGAAAAGAGCCAGTGGCTGCTCCTTTCGAGTTTTAGCTGTGGGCCTCTGGAACAGTCTGCCTCCCGAGCTAAGAAATACCCAGAACAATCTTGATTTCAGGAAAAAGCTCAAAACATCGCTTTTCATATATTAGGAAGTCCTGCATCCCCTTTCCTCTTCTTTCTTGGCGAAGTAAGCTTGTTTGGTGGTAGTGCTGGGAAGCCCCGTACAAATATTATTACCATAACATAACAAAATATGACAAATGTGGCTTATGCAAATGCACTTTAGGCTAGTTGGCCCTCTTAACTGTCCTTGCTGCGATAGGAAATCCAAGTATGGCAGGGAGGCAGGAGCTTGGAATAAGAAAGTGGGGCCTGTATTGTCTTTGTTCAGTCCTTTGCTTTGACCCCTGATGAGAAGTAGAGTAAACGTAAAGATCCTCTCCCTAATACGTAAGCATATGCGAGAGCCCAGCCCAAGAAGGAAGGAAGGAATTCTTCCCTGTGTGCCAATAGAGCACTCGGTGTTTCCTACCAAAGTCTTCTCAATGGCCCACTTTGGGATTCAGTGTCATGGTGGATACTACTTCTCTCTGCAAGCAACTGAGCTACAAGGTTTTAACACTTAATACAACTGTTCTCTCAAATTTGATCGGTTTTAAGACAACATCTAAATAATACCTTCCTGCCTGCCTAAGTCCCATCACCAACAGTTGCTTTCCTACTAGTTTTTCGCGGATTGTAGATGCCCCGGAGGTAGGTAGGTTCGCAGTGTTGCTCATTAAAATGAATGCAATTCAAAATAAGACCCTTTATCTCACCCTCTCTTTGGATTAATGTGGCCCTGCTCTAAAGAAACCTATTTCATAGTTTCCCTTTTGTAATTATCTTCGCGCTCTCAGGGCTCATAAATAATGGAGAAGATCACAACCCCCCTTGTCAGTAAACCAAGGTCCAGTATTGATTGAAACATTTAATTAACTTTAGGAAAATGACAGGGACGCTTACAGACGCCTATTATGACAAATGGACTACTCAGAAAAACACAAGGCCTGTGTCAGTGTGGAATGGGCAGCGAGTAAAATTAGTATTAATAGTTCAGTGTCACGTATTGGCATGCCTGTGCTTCAGTCATGCAAGGCAATCTATTTGAGAAGTTTACATTCATTACAATAAGAAAATGGAAAGATGTCTGCTACATGAGAATTAAAGGGACGAGGCGTGGTTAGGACTGGTTACAGGGCCAGACAATGCCAGACAACCGCCAAGTGCACCACCAACAAGGATGCACAAAACTGTCCCCGAAGTGCACTGACCAATGCACAAGAAATACAGATCTGCAGCAAAGTAAGAGAGATTGGCAAATCGTCACTGTGCAAACTGCCTACAAATTCTTCGCATCCGCCCTGTGTCTGGTAATGCTTTGAGTCACAATACAGAGGTCAATTACTGGGTAAACGAAATCAAGTAAAAAAATCTAGGTAGAAGCAAAGGAAATTATCTGGGACAGCTCATTGATACCAGGATAGGGTTATGAATATAGTGCAACTGTGCAGCTTTCGAAGCAAGGTCTGCATTATTCTGGCATTAAATGGCACACGGAAAACAGGGCCAGAGAATTATTACAGAGATCAAAACTATCGACCACCATATATATCAACTCCAGTGTGTTGGATAGTACTATATTGTCATGTTAGGCATATATAGGGAAAAGTAGATTTTCTTTTCAAAATTCTCATCTATTTACCGTGATTATTTGTTGTTGGTCAACACAGTGGAGTTCATACAAGTGCATGTCGATATTAAAACACTGATATGCTGGAACAATACTAAAATATCAGATAGCATGATCCCTTCCTTGAAAAAGTTGCAAAGGTTCTTCATGACTCTGAGAATAAAATGAAAGGTGCTGTGCATAAACTTCTTTCAGGCATAGAAGCCCTGGCACCCCAGAACACCATAGGCTGTGATCGAAAGTCAAACTGATAGAGTAATCAGTTAATTGATGCTTAAGGAAAAGCAACATGGGCCACATACAATCATTGTAATAGGCATTCTGTTCTCAAACACATTGAACCGACATCTCAGGAATCAATCTAATGTGCCATCCTTCTGCGGACTCTTCCAAAACCTCCCACCTCTCATCAATGCAAATTTTAAAATAGTGGACTATACATCCACTAAATGCTAACTCAGGAACTCTACTGTTTCACTATCAAAGTCTATGTCAAGGGTTTTCATCAGTCAGACCACTGAATGTTTCTTCTTACATGTCCGACTGCTTCCAGATGAAGCTCACAAGCAAAAACTTCCATAAACTGTAAAGTTACCATTAAGAGACAACCACCAGGAAACGATGCCGAGAGGTGATTTGCTACTCTGACAAAGAATAAAAAATGTTTTACATTAGCTTTCGGAAGTAACAGCCTACTGCATGGCAGGATAATGAAGGGGACGTGTGCCCAACCACTTTGGCTGTGAGGAAAGCTATGTATCAATCATAGCAAAGGATCTGTTTTGCCGTACAAGAGTTACAAATGGTAACACTCTGGCAATATGCTCCCTTCAGAAGTGGTACTTGCAGCCTCTTCAAAGCTGTTAAGGTTGGTTTGGATGAAGCCTTACAGAAGTATGGCATGGTTGGCTATTTAGATAGTTCCGGAGTTTTTACACAGTGTTGATAAATGATTGATCCAATAATGAAATCCGAATTTCGGAAAGAGATTGTGCCAATGCCCATTATAATCTTCATGGGCATCACCATTACGGATTCTGGCACATGCAGAATTTGAGATCTTGGTAGAGTTTGTAACTTCCATCACCTACGCTAACCCCGGTAATTGCATTTGATGTAAATTCATCTAAACATACTAGTGTCTTCTTTCCAGGAGATAACTGCTTGTGATTTAGCTTGAAATCTGATTGTTAGTTGGCTTTATTGTTGTGAAATATGTAACTAGCTGTATTAGAACATTATTTCGATACTCTATTAAGCCTTCTAGTCTGAAAGTGTCTTTAACATTTGCTAAAGAATTAGTTTAGATATGTCAAAAGATTTTCTAATTTGATTGGAAATTTTACACTACCCTTTCTTGCATCAGAATATGGGTCCTGTTAACCGGTACTTCTCCCTAATTTCCATCCATTGGAACCTTTAAGAGTGAGTGTTGCGCTGTAGAAAGGATGATAAATTAACATACACTCTAAAACTCAGTAATATTAGATGAAACAGATTCTTTACTTAAAAAGATGTCTAAAGGTACAGAGGAATACCTTAAACAAAATGGACAATGTCTTTAATCACAAATTGTGCACTTTGGAAAGCATGAAGTGATCATATGTGTATCTGATGTCAACTACTTCACATCAGCTGCTCTATGTACCGTCCAGGTTACTTGTACAAAATGTTTCTGAACGAAATGTCATTACTGCTAAATAAATTCAATAAATACATAAGCAGAAAAATAAATATTTAAAGACATAAAATGAAAGGAAATTAAAAGAAAATATTATATATAACTTGTGGAACACCCAACCTTAAACTTAATACAATCAGGATGATTTTTCAAACAGCTATCCCTGGCAAGTATCCAACTCACAGTGTACATATAGCTGAGATGTTGTGCTGTTGCACTTAGGTGAAGTTTCATCAACCTAAGCAATTTTTCAAAACCGTTACAACATTGAGAACTTCTTGAAACTGGTTGACAGTTTTCAAAAAAAGTGGATGAAACATTCCACGTGTATTTTCCAATGGGACAAATGCATTTTAAAGGGACAAATGGTGGAGAGATCTGCTGAGATGGACTTTGTTAAAATCATCCCATAGCTGACTGTCATTGTGAGGTGTCAGGAGTGGTCATAGAATGCAGCTTGTTGGGACCTGCAGTGGTGGACTAAATTAAAATCCTGCATCGGCCAGCATCATGTGGCAGATCTCTTCAGGTATTTCATGACGGGCCAGTTGGTGTTGAGAGGTTTATTTTCTGTGGACTGTTAGAGTACTAGTTGAGGAGCATGGCCCTTATCTGTTGTGTCATATCTGAGTGTGTCACACAGTAAAAGGGGATTATTATGTGGCCTATTATGAATTACAATTGACAGACCAACTGCTGAGTGCTATGGTATTACTAGTAGTGTGGTTCTATATAGTATATGTACGGTAATTGCATTTATATGTCACTTACTATCCCTGTTGTGGCTCTTTATGCTGGACAACAGCCTGCTCTGGGACCCAGAACTAGCATTTTTCTTTTTTTTTTTTGTTGATTATTGGGAATAGTCTTGCACTCATACAGAAAGCATGCCATGCAATTACTCCAGTTTCTATGTGGTAGATTAATTTAATAGGACTTAGCTGTGATCTTTAGTGGAAAGGTGAGTTATGTGAATTCATGCACTGGTTGGCAGTTTTAATACAAGTACTACCAGAAATTCGTTTTTGATAGGATGCAAGGGTCTGACTTTTAAAGGAGAGGTTGTGCTCCATGAAATAAGACATGGGCAATTTGCATACATGCAATCATAAGGATTAATGAAACTATACATGTGACTTGTGGTAGGCTGTGCTCAGAAGGAGTAGGCATGCAGAGGATGGAGAGAAGAAGAATCATGTGAAAGGAAAATAAGTCCACGATCTGAAGTTTTAAGTCAAAGTCAGTTTTCATGCTGGATTTTTAGGATTAGTCACTTTGGAGGCCTTTTAAGATGGCATGCTAAATTGTAGAAAAGAAAAAGTTATTTGTATGTGTTGCAATGTCACTGTAGGCCACGGGAAAATTAGCACGCACACACACACACAGACACACACACAGCAATCAGTGTTAGACCTGTCAGTCTTAGGTTGGTCCTTCCCCAAACCTTTTGCCTTTCTCCTCAATTTTTGCTGATCTTGTTTTTTGCTGGCCCTAGGTCTCTGCACTCGTTACCACCCCTAACCAATGCTGAAGTGCATGTGCTCCCTCCTTATAACATGGTAACATTTGCTTATACCCAATTGGCATAATTAATTTACTTGTAAGTACCTAGTGAAGTGGTACTACCTGTGTCCAGGGCCTGTAAATTAAATGCTACTAGTGAGCGTGCAAAAGCAAAAAGAACAGATGTTGGATGGAATGCTGAACAAATCGAATATTCACCCCCCAGTTACAGATCTGGGCTTAATCCATCGGTTTTTTTGCTCATCATACCACCCCAGTTTGGACCCAGCCATATGGAAAATCAGTCTTGACCCTGCTCCCCATTGGAACAGTCCAGCCCAAACTGCCAGCCCTGCCCCTCCCAGGCCCATAAACAAACATCCTGGGATCAGTTTCAGGGTATCACCCCTCATCAGCCAGGCTTGCTTGAATACAGTGGCACAGAGAGCAGGGGACAAACATCTGGACATACTGTTCCAATTTAGGGTATCAAAAGCAAAATTAATAGATGATGGACGGAATGCTGAACAAATTAAACATTCACCCCCAGTCACAGTTCTGGGTTTAATCTGTCATTTATTGCTCACCATGCCACCCCAGTTTGGATCCAGCCATATGCAAATTAGTCTTAACCCTGACCCCCAGGGGAACAGTACAGCCCAAACTATCAGGCCCTCCCTGGACCAGAAACAAGCATCCTAAGACCAGTTTCGGGATATCAACCCTCATAAGCCAAGCCAACTTAAATCTAGTGGCACAATGAACACAGGACCAACGTCTCAGCATACTAGTGAGCTTGCAGCACTGATAGTAGCCCTTTAAACATGACTTAGGCCTGCCATTAAAGCCTGTGTTTGCAGCTTAAGCTGCCATTTTGACCTGGCAAAATAAACCTTTTGCCAGACCCCAACCTTCCTTTTCAATACCCTTAAATACATTTAAGTCACCCCTGGGATAGGCCCTAAACACTACAAAGGGCAGAGTGTAATGTAATTAAAAAGTAGGACATGTACTTTTGTGTTTTATATGTTCTGAGGTACTGCAAGGCCTGCTTCTCCATTAATTAACATTGGAGTTACCCTACTGCATTTAATAAGCTGTAATTTCCAAATGAGAGCATGTAACCACTTAATGTTTGGTATCTTTGAAATTGTAGTTAAAAATGCTAACTTACCTTGAAGTCGGACTGTAAATTACAATTTTACAAATGCCTCAATAGGAAGTTGGCATTTTCCTGCCTTAGTCACAGCTTCGCCACATTTCAGAACTGACGCTTCACTTCGGCTGTGCAACACATCTTCAACATGAATCCTCGCAACTCTCTGCAAACAAGGACATAAGGTATTATTTTCAGTGAACCTAACTGGGTCCCCAACCTTAGCTGGACCACGCTCCATCATGGTCAGCCTGAAGATGTGACTTTGTTCCAGGCCGGCACTACCAGATATCCACAGTTGGCACTTTACACCTTTTGCAGCTATTTTTACTAAAATCTTTAAAACTGAATATCTCTGGTTCACCTGATTGGACTTTTGTCATTTTGGTCTTGTTTATTTATTAAAAATCACTCTATTTTTCTAAAGCTGTTGTGGGATCCTTTTGTGGTGTGTTTTACTATGTACTCATTGAAGTATTGCACAGATACTTTACACATCCCCTCTGAGTTAAGCTTAACTGTTCGGTGCCAAGCTACCCAAGTGTTAAGCACAGGCTAATTTAGGGCTTGCTTGTGACTTCACCCTGAGAAGAATTGTGGTTGCGGCTTGAGAAGGGTTCCACCCCCTCAACCAGTAATGCAATTACTTACACTGGTGTCCAGCAGTGAGGATTTGGACTTGTGTTTGTGGGTGACTTACAGTGATTTAGTATTACACTACTACCCCACATAAAAAATCTAAAACCATTAAAAAAAAAAAGTTCTCCCTCATTGGTCATTTTTTCCAAATCTAGCCTTCTTGCTACCTGAATGTCTGTGACCATACCAGCCAACTTGGAAATTTATGCTGTTGTCTTTGGTCTGTTGCCCTCCCCAGCTCCTCCTGCTGCTGTAGTTGCTGCTGCTGCCCCTGAGAGCCTGCTGACTCTCAGTTCGAGGCACTTCTCCACCGGCAGGCTCCTGCCTGCACCTCATCCCTGGTGGCAAGTGGCCATCTACAAGTAAGTATCTCCGTTCTCTCGCTCTTTCTCTCCTCTTTTTACTCCTTTATTACTCCTTTTTTACTCCTTTTTACTCCTTTTCTCCTTTTACTCCTCTGTACTCCTTTTAACTCCTTTTCTCCTTTTCTCCTTTTACTCCTCTGCACTCCTTTTCTCCCTTTACTCCTTTGTACACGCCAAAGGCAAGCCTGTCTGCGCCCGTCCACGGCTGGACCGCGAGTAGCGCCAGAAACCCTTGTCTCCGATGAGCCATCCCCAGACCACCATCTATTCCTGCCCAGCAGGCACTGGCCACCATCCCACGCTTACGGAAAACCACTGGTGGAGGAAGGTCCTTCACCCACCTCGCAGCAAAGATCTGGAACCACCTTTCCATGCACCTCAGATAGCCCACTGCTCAACATCTTCAGGAATGAGCCTTAGTTGTGGCTGTTCAGATGAGGCTCTGTCCGTCCCCCATACCTCCCAGCGCCTTGAGACCCTCACGGGTGAGTAGTTGCACTCTACAAAAACTGATTGATTGACTGAATGACTGCTAAGCTCAAACAGTTCTGCCAGGAAAAGGGGCTCCCTACTGAGAAGGGTACCAAGAGACTGAAGCAGTAGAAAGCTCTAAGGGCCTGGTGGGAGGTCCACCAGTTACTGGCAACCACAATGGAGCAAGAGGATGAGGATAATCTGGAGGAGCAGGATCTGGATACCAGCCCTGAAAGGCATTCTCCAGAGGAGGGGGAGGACAAATCCCTTGCATTGGGATTCCCACCCAGAGCAGGAAACTGTGTTTCATTGCATGACCTGTCCCCAGAAGAACTGGCGGACAGGAAGGCAGAGAGTAAGTTTCAACTACAAATGGCCAAGATCAGAATAGAGGTGAAACTTTCTCTGGGGTATTTGCTCATGACAGGAGCCTTAAAGAGCTGAAAATGGGGGCCAATCTGCCAGAATCCATCAATGGTGGCAGCATTACCTCAGTGTCTGAAGGTGATAATAAGGTTCGAATGCCAAAAGACCTGGTACCCAGTTATGTGGTGGGGGATGACAATGACAAAAGATTTTCAGCTTCTGTGCCAGGATACCTGAGGGTTGAGCACAGGTTAATTTAGGGTTTAGTTGTGACTTCACCCTGAGAGGAATTGTGGTTGCTGCTAGAGAAGGGTTTCACCCCTCTCAACCAGTAACCCAATTTCTTACAATCACCCACAGGGTAAATACAATTAAATAAAAATACTTTAATTCAAGGGAAGGACACATTTGGAACACGAATGTCGTGTTTCAAATGTTCGAGGAGATTGGTACGTATCAACAGGCCATGCAAGGAGCTTGTAATATGTGGATAGGCTGTGAGAGGAGGTTGGTTCATATGGGAGGGTAGTATGAGGAGCTTGAAGTATAAACATGCAGTGCGAGGGGATTGGTGCATATGGAAAGGAGGTGCAATGATGTTGGTGCATATGGAAAGGCAGTTTGAGGAGGTTACTGCATCCGAACATGCAGTGAAAGGAGGCTGGTGCATATAGACAGGCAGTGTGAAGAGGTTGGTGCATATGGACAGGCAATGCGAGAAGTTTAGTCCATATGGGCACGCAGTGCGAGAAGGTTGGTGCATATGGAAAAGCAGACCAAGGAGGTGGCTGCATATGGACAGGCAGTCAAAGGAAGCTAGAGCGTTTAGACCAGTAGTACGAGGAGGATGGTGCATTTGGATAGGCAATGCGAGGAGCTCGCATTGCTACAGACTTCGGCATCTTAACATCGGACCAGCAGTGTGCACTATACACGAAAACCGCTCTCTCTGCTCACTAAGTTACTACAAAGTTTCAGCGCCCTCAAAAAAAACTTCCCAAACATGAATATAAACCTTCCTAAAATAGTCTTTACCAGGGCTGGCTTTAGGGCGGTGGGAGCGGTGCGGCTGCACCGGGTGCTGACCTGAATTCGGGGGTGCTGACCTCAGAGGGGGTTGTGTTTAGCAATAACTTAGAAACTTGTGATTTAAAAGCACCTGCTGAAAAGTTCCTTGTGCCTCCAGCCTTCAGGAAGCAATTAAAATGTCAAGATACCTCTTGTGATTAATGTTCCTGCTCGGTAGAGAGATAGGAGTTTAGTCTAGGGGCAGCATTGACTCGCCATAAAAGAAGTGTAGGTGGTTAATGTACCTGCTGCAAAGAACAGAACTATATATTATGTGGATAGCTGGGTGGATTAGTTAACCCAGCCTTTACAAGCACTTTAAAACAAATTAATGTATGTGAAAGGGGCTCCCTGGAGAGATGAGGGGCACATTTACCAGGTGGTAGTGAGGGAATCCGAGGAGGTGGTCATGTGGTGGAGGGTGCCAAAAAGACTGTTGCACAGGGCGCCACAGGCGCTAAATCTGGCCCTGGTCTTTACACAAGTATAATGGTGCAGCAAGAGCTGTATATGGTGCTAACAATGAACACCTTCTAAAGCTATAAATTAACACAATTCGACAACGTTTACTGATGAATCGAATTGTCGACTGTCTAAGCACCTAACACGCAACAAATCCCCTATAGCTCAAACTAAAAGAACAATTAATGTACTTTCCGTTTTACTTCGGGTCTTGCTATAGCGCTAAGCACATCATAAAGGGGAAAGCATTAAAATGTTTGAAGAGACGATCGTTAGTAATATAAAAAAACACAGAGGGCGCATATCACGATTCATTGACTCACATCGCCAGAGCCAGCAGTGACTGGAGTTCCCCCTCCTTCCAGCTAATTCAAGACAATCTCTTGCAGAAGACTTCTCTTCATGTCTTTTTCTAAATGTATCCACACTGAAAGAAGCTATTTGTTGCATTTCATGCGTGAAAACACATTTCACAATCACTGGTTAGCCCCGACATCTTGCAAAATCCGCGCAAATATCCCCGTATGTAATGCGCTGTAGGGAATATAAATCTGTGCACTGCCATTTGCGATGAAACCTTCATTAAAGTTTGGGGATCAGTCCTTTATTTAAAATAATCTGTATTGAGCATTTATTCTTTTGATGTGGCGGCCCGGTTACAACATGTTGTTTACATTTCAGAACAAGAAGAGAATAGCTAGTCATCATATCATTACAATGAAAATGTAAATGACGGGCAAAAGCCTACAGAAGTTAAACAAGTAATATCATCATATCATTACAATGAAAATGTAAATGACGGGCAAAAGTTTACAGAAGTTAAATAAATAACATACCATGTCACATAATCGCAGTCCGAAAATTGTGAAAGACCTAGTAATCCAAGCATAGGCCCAATGATTTACACCTGTGAAGATAATAAATATAAAATTTAAACTGAGACAGTTTAAGCACCACGTAGAGGCGGATGCAGTAGAAAAGGGTGAAAGAAAAGAAACCTCCATCAAGAACAGAGGGAACTGAAAAGTGGAGGATAGATGTGTAACGGGAGAGGTAACTTGGGAAAGGGAGCACAAGCAGGAATGAAAAGTGATTATCCAGGAAAAAGGAAGGGAGCATTGGGCTGGGGACACAGGCAGCTGTGGGTGCTCGAGGCAGCGCCTAAAGGGCCCACCGGTCCACCATCCCCGATCTCACAAGGGAGGGAAGGGGATTATAAAAGGGCTCCCGGTTTTAAGTTTTTTTTTTTTTTTTTTTTACATTTCGGTCTGTATTTATATTTTGCTAATTTTATCTGTATTTTTCCATATATATTTCGGGTTCTGTTAAGAAATGAAGCTGAAATTAGTATCTTTCCACATTTATCTAACCGATAAATGTACACTCGTACTTGCATTCCTGACAGGTTTCAATGATATGAATACCGACAGATGATAATTTAAAACACTTACATGAAAACATGCACATTTTAATATCAACCTTGTGCATACCTACTGCATTTTTGACCTCATTACTAAATTGTCTCCTTTTTTAACCCCACACCTGTCAATCACGACACCTACTGGGCTAGCAGTCATGATTAACAGCATTTAGAATCACTCAAACAATTGACACTTTTATCCGCATTTAAAAATAAATTCAGAAAGGAAACAAAATGGTTTCTGTCTGTATTTATCTGTAAAAATCAGTAAAAATGGAAAACAGGGAGCCTTAATTATAAACAACTCAATGGACTAGGCAGGGTAGAGGAGTGGGGGAACACCTAAAGTCAGCTCTTTAAACTGGGTTAACATGGTGTCCCAGGCTCTTGCTATGGGGTGTCGGCGGCGTTGGGGATGCGTCTTCAGATGGTGCTAGGAGTCATGAAACATGTCTATAGTAGTTGAACATATCTGACAGATATATTTTATGACTGGCAAAGTCACATTCATAATGACACTGCCTTAACACAGGGCGGCTCCTCCGTTAGGGCGGAGGGGTGTCGCCCCCCCGCAAGCAGCGATAGCTCCAAAATCTTTAAAATAAAATGACAATAAACTTTGTTTATTATCGTTTTCCTTTAAAGGGGGAGGGGGCACGGGGGTAACAAGCACTGAGAGGAAGTGCACAGCACTCCCCCTCAGTGTGCATGTATGTTTGGCTGGCCGTGTTGGGCCAGCCAAACACACATGTGCAGTAGGCTGTTTCCAGCCCAGCAACACAGTTGCAGTGCTGGAGAGAGCCTGCATAGGCTCCCAGTCTTACCAAAAGTAGTAGTTGTACTGCGTTGCAAATTATAAAGGATACGTTTTTATGACTTATTTCGCCTTACCCCATCATTGAAACTAATTAGTATTAGCTACATCCCTGTAGCTTTGTTACACAAAACGCATATCAATTACACCTCACCGGGTGAAATGATTCAAAGAGAACAGTCCTTATGAGACATGGTAATTCCTTCCCTTACTTTCAATACCTCCACACAGATCTTATTGCTAAGGTAATTTTTCAAAGCCCTTTAATGTAATGGCTGCGAATGCAACAGATGTTTGAAAACTGCTTGGTCAAATGGTTTCCTTCAAGCTTATCCTATTTTAACATTCATTTTGCTCTGTTGGTGTGGAACTCAGAAGTTTCACAACGCGTCCATGAAGGATCATTTGGGACTGGCAAACAGCTAGCTGGGTATTAATATTAGTTTTGCTACCACAGACACAAGGATAAAAGAGGCAACTTCACAATTCCTACACATGACAAAATGAAACATCTTTTGCTTTTGCTTGAATCGCCTGGTAAGGGGAACAATACTTTAAGGTACATATATGCGGAGTTAATTATAAAAAATATATACTCACCTGTATATAATTACCATTACGATGGAGAAGAGTAGTTGTGTAGAGGACACCCATACCTCCAAGGATAGTGCTTCAATAGCAGGTTGGGGAGACTTTTCACCCAATTGCAGCCATTTCCCCATCTCTTACCTCAGTGCTGATGACAGGGAAAACTGGCATATGGGTAGGGAAAGTTGTGTGTGTCCCGTCCTCACATGTGTTTCCCATACCCGAGTGGGAAGCAGTACAGAAAGAGAATCATGGAGCCTTCCTGCTCATTAGTGTAGCTCCTCTGCCCTGAGGCCAGGTTTTCTGCTCCTGCTCAGTGGTTGAAGTTACCAGTAGAGGATGTAAAGAATGCGATCCTGTGCTCCTCTCCTTTAAGGTAGTAGGACACTGCATTCCACTGCCTCTTACTAGGGTAACCACGTGCCACAGAAGCATATTCTGGGCAGGGACTGTAAACATTAAGCACAATGGGTCTACATTCAGGAAATAAATTCAGGACAAAGGGTCAATTTTACTGTACACATCTGTGGAAGTCAACAAATGACATAACAGGTAATAGACAGCCAAGACAAGAACAAATCAAACTACCTTTATGTTCTTTACTTTGTATGGATACAGCAGTTTTGAGCATCCTATGTAACTCGACTTATTAACGTATTAAAAACAAGTAAATATTTGCAAAATGTTCCATCTGACAAGGACAGTTACCACATGATTCTGCCCTTTGCCCTGAATGACAGTACCAAAAGCAGCGCTCTGCTGATAAATGTGGATTTCCAGCTCATAGGCAGTTATTGTCTAGAGACACATGAGAGGGAGATAGAATGTGTGCCACTGCGTTCAATCCCTTTTGTGTAAGCGTAGAATACATTATGTTTGTCAAGAATGATGCATGTACAATTACACCGTCAAACCTAAAAAAATGAATAAGCACTAGAAAAAGTGACAAAGTCTGAACATAGAAATCTTCAACGCAACTTTGTACAGCATCTCCCGGATGACAACACCTCCTCTCTGGATATCGCCAGCAGCCTTGCCCCGCTGAACTTACCTTCTCAGGAACATTTCACTGAAATTTCTTCTAAGTCTGAAAGTAAACCATAACTTTGGACTTTGCACTAGTCTCACGCAACTAGATTCTCGCAGTTGGCACTTTGCTCTTTTACACGCTAGTTTTCACTAAAAACTGTCATATAACTCTGTACTGATTGGATTTAATTTGTTTTGGTGTCAAATTATTTATTACAATTTTCACTGTTTTTCCAAATTGAAGTGGGATTTGTATTGTGATGTGTTTTCACGTTATTACTGTTTGTGTGCTACTTAAATTGTTTAACACAGTGCTTCTAAGTTAAGCCTGACTTCTTTTGTGCCAAGTGTTAAGCACAGGCTAATTTAGTGATGTTTGTGCCTCACCTAGACAAGGAGTGTGGTCGTTGTTTAGGAATTGGTAAAACCCCCCTTTACCCAATAACCCAATTTCTTACAGAACTCCTTTTCATGAAGAGCCCGGCTGAACAGCTGAAAAATGTTGGCTCCAAAGACTTCCAGAAAACCAGGACCATCCTTCCAACTCTATCTGGCGAAGAAGCGTTGCCGATGTTCCAAAGTTTCAGGTTGGTCCCTCTCAGAGCGTTTCTGCAGCAGCAAATCCATTTCAGCGGGATGTCATTGAGAAAGTATCTGGCCTTGCAGAGCCTTGTTCAGATACAGCTTACAGCCTTTCTTCGCTACAAGCTAAAAAAAAGCATGACAAAGGCCAGACTTAGAAATCTTCACCAGACTAAGGAGACAAAAGATCAAAAGTATCCAGACAGAGAAGGACCTTCCTTTGGTATGAACTTTTAATTTCTCCCGCTCAGAGCTTTCCAGCCAAAAGTAAACAGCTTCACCAGGACCTCTTCTGACAGCTGTTCTCATGGAGCTCTTCTTGGCCACAGCCTGCTGGCTTGCCCCGCTGAGGATTTTTTACTTCCATTTCAAAGACTATGTCAGAAGGTGAAACTTCAGACCTGGACAAACCAGGTTGCTGTCTCTGACCCATATTCCATCACAGTCGGCCTTAAATCGCACCTAGGTCCCAGTCAAGCGCAACCAGATGATTGCGGTTGGTGCTTTTTTATTTTTATTTAAACTTTAAAAAATCCTATTTCTGGTCCCCCTTATTGAATGTTTGTTGTTTTGGTGTCATTTTGCTTATTGGATTATTCTCTATTTTCATAAATGGGAGTGGGAGTCCCTCCTTCCATTGTCACTTGCACTGTTACATGCCACCACCTTCCTTCCCTCATTCCACTGTAGCCAGTATTGTTGCTTACCAAGACCCACCCTCCCTTCTTCCGTTGTTGCCTGCCCTAAACCACCCTTCTTCAGTTGTTACCCATGTTATTGCTTGTCCCACCCTCTGTTGTCCATGTGGCCCCCCAACTCACCAGCGCTCACTCTGCGGTTGCCAGCTTCCTGCTCTCTTTGTCTCTGTTTCCTCTTCCCCCAAGAAACAAATAAAGTACTATGATGCGGCCAGCGCTGTTCATGTTGCCCCTCCACACACATTTCCTGCCTGTTGCCCATCCTGCCCAGAAATTAAAAAACTGTTGTGCCGTGGCCAGTTCTGGCAGCATTATATCATTTTTTTGTATTCACTCACATTGCACAGCTGCCTTGCTACTGTACAACATGACTAACAAACATTGACTATGTCTCTAGAACCCTCGTAGGAAAGATCTTTGGGTTTACCAATGCTTGTTTCTTTTTGATTAGGCATTCCACAAGAATGCATGTGTTTTCAAGCGGTCTCCCTTGAGTACTGCTCTTCCCTTATCCGTTTTGCTCTATTTTGCTCTCTTGTTCCCATATGCTCCTCCTCCACCCACGTTGTGCTAGTCTTTGTGTGCTTCCCCTCTTCTTGCTTTCTCATCCTCGTGCTTTCCCCAACAAGTCCACATTCCCCTCTCTTGCCTGTGTGCTTCTTTTTCCTGTGCACACTGCACATTCCTTTCTATCACATTTTTATTTTGTTTCCCCAGCTCTCCTTGTTGGTTTCACCCTCTCACCCATTGTGCTGCTTCTGTGTTGCATCATGCCCCGACCCATGTCATCCTTGTTGCAAACAAACAAAAAAAAATGCTTTTCCTTATCTGTTTACATTTTTTACCAATCCAACTTGAATCTGTAAAGAAAAAGGAAAAAAGCGCTGGCATCATTTTGTTGGGGCACACATGTATGTTATGCATGTCTACAAAATGACACAGATGGACGAGCTATAATGCCTTTTTATTTTTTTACTCTTTAGTCATGCTGCACAGCATCAGGGATGCTGTATAGCATCGCTAAGAACTATTGGCAAAGGAAATAGTTCTTAAAGGAGAGACCTATTGGCTTTGCCTTTGCTTGTTTTCTTGTAGGTAGTCACGGGATAAACAGTCCCTTGGGGGAAAGCCCAAAGATAGCCTTTCAAATGGAAATGCTATCATTTTCACTGCTAATTAATATTCACTGGTGAAACAAATGGTGTTCTTTAACAGAACAATACAGGCAGCAGCAACTGACCCTATCATTGTGAAAGAAAAACATTGTGCTGCACCCCTGTAGCAGAGCCTATCGTCCAGCTAGAGGTTGGTGTACTTTGGAGGAGTGTCTGTAGACTGCAACACCATTATGATGTGACCCACCATAAACAGGCGCAACTCACAATGCAAAGGCAGACAGTGTTTAAAATTATGGACGAAAGGCATCCGTAATGGACCACTCATGCATTCAAGGAAAAGACACTAAAACTCAGAACTGTTCGTGAAAAATATGTATGCGTGGTCACCCTACTTCTTACTTGTGGCATAGTAGAAGTTCCCATGTTTATCTCTCATTTAGCCTGCCGGCTGCTAATGCCTTGGTTACTTACCAGTAATTTTCATTACTCCAAGTCCAGTTCTTCCTCCCATCCCTCCCATTCCTGGCAAGGTGGGGGCAGCTTCAGACTTATTCAAGGTTTGGTTTTACAGAAACTGGGATGGCCCGACTTCATGTACTTAAGAAATGAAGAGGATGTAGGCCATCTTGTAGGGATGGGAACACTAGTGTGCTTTTTTATTCTGGAGTGTTCTGTCCGCAGGAGTAAAGCTCATTGGTAACAACTGTGGTGAGGAAGACGTATGAGGAGGTCATGTTCTAGAGAAGGAACATGCAATGGAGAAAGCAGAGAATTATCAATAAGGCTTTTTTCTTCAAGTGTGTCTCTCTGTCTTAACCAGAGTCAGGAAAGTTTTGCAGAGGTATCAAATGCTGCCATAGAGGTTTCAGTGGTGAGCCCCAATGACCCCCAAATGATGCCCATGCCATAGTCCGATTGGTGAGGGAAGTGAGTTAGTAACCTGATAGCTAAATGTAAATTGATAATTTTCACAATGTATGAATAAAAGGTTAGAGTATTTCTTTTTTAGCAATTTTGCCTGAATCACTCTGCCTAAATTTACAGGTAGTGGCATTGTGGGCATACCTGTTATGTAATTATTGGTAAAAAGCTATTCATAGGGTTCTGTGCTAGACTCACCTTTATAGAAGGGACTCTAAGGGCCTGAATTAGATATTGGCAGATGATTTACTCCATCACAACGGTGATGGATATCCCATCCACTGATATTTAAATCCCATTATATCCTATGGCATTTAGATATTAGCGAACAAGATATCAGTCACCATTGTGATGGAGTAACTCGTCTGCCAATATCTAAACCAGGCCTTAAATTTGGTAAAATGTTGAGAAGGCTATCCTGGTTTGAGGTGATTGCAATGGTAACACCAGTTTTGTGAGAAACATTGCACCAAGTGAAAACCTTACTACATTTTGTGCATAGAATAAATATCCACTGGGGTGAACTATTAAAGAGTTGTGCACAAGGATAATGGTTTTGCAGTGAGCTTCCTAGGCAAGAGCTTCATACATTGTTAGTGATGCATAGCGCTTAGAGGGTGAACTACTATTAGGACTCTATGACGAGCGATTGAGAAGAAAAAAATGACTCTACCCTTCACAGTGTAGAGTTCAGCTGCATTGTAGAGTTGTGATGGGAGAGCTTGCATCGTCACTGCTAAATCTGATCCGTCTACAAAGAGCTGATCCAGTTTTCATCCGTCACTGTCAGTCACCTACACCGGAGTTCAATTTTTAACACAGAGTTCATTGTCCCGTCTTCTTAATCATCAGCAAACGTGGAAGGTTCCGGGTTCAGTTTTCATTGCCTCGGGAAGACAGTTACAACACGGAGGTCTGCATGATCGGTTCAATTTTTTCAGCAGCCAGAATGGGGATGAGTGGGGTCAGGCGTCTGTATAAGACTACTGCGTGGTTGGCTTGATTTCCTTTGCTTCCAAGTCAACTAGCTGCAAGAGGAACGGAAGGGCCAGGAAAGAGTCAGCACTTGTGCTTTCAGTTATTTTTCACAATCTTAAAATCCCTGAGATGGAATCAAAACAAACATGTTTCTTGGTTGTTTTGTCACTCTAAGAAGAGTAGGCGTAAAGAGAGACCTTATGTACCAGCTGTGACTGGCCAATCATATCCCTCACAAATACTGGCCACCCAAAAGTGTTCATGGCACTGGAGAAACTAACAACATTGTAACCTTGTGACATCATGTGAGACAGGCACGCGCATTGCAAATGTTGATGATCAATTAAAAATGTAGAAGACTAAAACCACTTTCAAGCAACGACCAAAGTAGGAATGTACCATATTCCTCAGGCCGCATCAATAATGTACAGTGGCGCTACAGATTGGAACCTAAAGCAAGCCCCAGGTACAATATATATAAGGAACATTGGGAATAGCCTACAAAGTCTAATATGCATTTAACGAAACATAGCTGAAAGCAAGCAAAAATAATGCAAAGCTTGTCTGATTTTCTGCCCTTAATCAGCTGGAGCACCTAAAGTTAAAATCCATACAGTAGTTTATGACATTTATATAACTGTTCTCAATACAAGTGAAGAGAAGTTGGAAAATGTGACTGTAACTAACTGATATTCACTGATCAGCAGGTGCCAAGATTTCATAAGAAAGAATGGATGATCTTAAACTGCTACAGAAGACACAGATAGGAGCTAACTCCACTATTTTTTAAAATTCTCACACTGTTGTGCCAAATCTCAGAACGAAGGTACCCGTCTTACACAGTGCAGACTTTGTGCAAGTGTACAACATGAAATAAAAGGTCTGTGGTACATTAGAAATGTGTGTAAACAGAATGCGTAAACGAATTTTAGTGATCTTTAGGAAAGTTTAAAAACATGGCAATTCTATAATAAAACGAAACGTTTACATTTTAGGCACGCATGAACATTGGTGTTTTTGTACTACACACAATGGGGGTGATTCTCACCCTGGCGGGCGGCGGAGGCCGCCCGCCAGAGTTCCCCCCTCCAAAATACCGCTCCGCGGTCGAAAGACCACTGAGGGTATTTTGGGTTTTGCACTGGGCTGGCGGGCGACCGCCAAAAGGCCGCCCGCCAGCCCAGTGCAAAACACCCTTCCCACGAGGACGCCGGCTCAGAAGTGAGCCGGCGGAGTGGGAAGGTGCGACGGGTGCAGTTGCACCCGTCGCGAATTTCACTGTCTGCAATGCAGACATTGAAATTCTTTGTGGGGCCCTCTTACGGGGGCCCCTGCAGTGCCCATGCCATTGGCATGGGCACTGCAGGGGCCCCCAGGGGCCCCACGACAACCCATACCGCCATCCTGTTCCTGGCGGGAGAACCGCCAGGAACAGGATGGCGGTATGGGCTGTCAGAATCCCCATGGCGGCGCAGCGAGCTGCGCCGCCATGGAGGATTCTAATGGGCAGCGGAAAACCGGCGGGAGACCGCCGGTTTTCCACTTCTGATCGCGGCAAAACCGCAGCGGTCAGAATGCCCTGCGGGGCACCGCCAGCCTGTTGGCGGTGCTCCCGCCGACCCTGGCCCCGGCGGTTCCTTACCGCCGGGGTCAGAATCAGGCCCAATATTATTAAGGCACAGATATTAGTTTATCTGCTTTCTCACAAGTAAGGAGGGCTCCATGATATGCACTTTCTACAGCTATGGAGAGTTTGAGGTGCGGAGGAAGCAGAGACGTAAAGCTCATCAGCAAACATTGATCATTGATCAAGGATCGCTGAAGATGACCCTTTTCTGAAGAGATGGCTGCACAGATGGCTCCTGGTGTCACAACAAGAATATCCCTTACAGTCAGTTAATTGATACATCCCATGTAGTAACTAGGCCTATGCCGAAGTGGAATGGCCACAATCTTGGAAGTACACAGAGATGACCCAAGACTGATACATACAACGCAAATTGGAAAATTCATGAGTGGGTACCACAGACCGGTCACAAATGCAAATAATGCGTCTGATTTAGGGTTTGGTGGACAGGGTACTCCATCACAAATGCAATGGAGTACCCTGGATGCCAAACACTTAGTCCACCCACCTCATTTAGAGAAGGCAGACCATTAATATTCCGTTGACAGAGCCCCTGGTGGCTCCTTTGACAGAATACTTTCACCGAAGGCCCAACACTGTAGGGACCATTGCAGGAAGGACATTTTACCCTCCGTCAGTCATAAACAAATCTATTTTCAGTCTCACTTCAACTGATGGAATTATTTAGTCCACTCTCCTCTCATCTTCAACAAAGCCCGTAACTCATCTGAATAGCACTGTCTCACAGCAATACAATGGCCAAAAAGTGTTTGACCTGGTCCATTAATACATCTTCCTCAACTTCAAATTTCCACACCTCTGCTAAAATTCAATCTTCAGTATCACAAAACATAGCAAGCCCTGCACCAAAAGCCACTTATTTCAGGCTCACTAGATGTTAGGACTGAGCACTGTTACATTAATCCTACCACCAAACTCACCATCCCATTACAGGCAGTGCCCACCCAATCATCCTTACAGCTTTGGACTGCAGCAATGAGGAAGAGCACAATGGAGACTGTGACCATTGAGTGAGGTGGGGGTGCCAGGCAACATAGCTCGAGACTCCGGGAAACACCAACACCATGTAGAGAGGTTGAAATCCCGAGCAAGTAGGCTTTGCCTGTACCACAGCTAGCCAGTGCACCTACTAGTGGTCCTAAAAAGGCCTAAAAAAGGGCACAGAAGGGCAATGTCTAAACAACTTCCCTAGTTCGAGAGATGACCTGCAACGACTACTCTTGTTTGACAGGACTTGCACCCGCTTTCCTGCAATGAGAATTTAGATATTTTGACTTTGCAATTCCCTTGTTCCAGTTCCTTCCTTACTCATCTTCCTCCAGGGGAAGTTCCTTTGGTTTCTGTTCCTCTCCACTTTGTACCTCTTTCTAGCCTCATCCAATGTTGACTCATTCACTCTAAAGTAAGTTAAACAATTCTTTGGGTTCCCAATGAGTTACTCAACTGGCTTGTACTTGTGTCAGCTTTCTATCATTCTCCTGAGGGATTTATCACCATTCTCGGATTATCAGCAAACTTGAATTTGAAATAAGGTAGTTAACTTGGGAAGGCTGGCAGTGGGGTTGAAGTATCAAAAATATAGACTTAAACTGTACCATGATAACATCTTAATGATTTTTCCCCTGTCTTATTTCAATTCCAGTGTTATCACTGCTGTCTGCTTCTCTACCCCTTGCTGATCAGTCTAATATACTGGCAAGCACAGGTACCTTAAGGGGGAAGGGTGACAGCTCTTCATATCTGCTCCTGAGGGTACAACTGCCTCCAGCCATCAGAATCTCACTCTTCCCCATGCCTTTGTGTTCAGAATAGCCCTTTCTGCAGGGTCACCCCCAGCACTTTTTGCCTTCCTCTTCCACTTTTCTGATCTAATTTTTGCTTTTGTTTGGACTCTGTGCACTTTACCACTGCTAACCAGAGTTGACATGTTTGTGCTCTAGCTCTAAAACATAGTAACATTGGCCTAACCCAAACTGCCATGTTTAATTTACTTATAAGTAAAGTGCACTAGATTTGTCCAGGGCCTGTAAATTACATGCTACTTGAGGGCCTGCAGCACAGATTGTGCCACTCACTTAAGTAGCCCTCTGATCATGTTTCAGGCCTGCCATTACAGAGCCTGTGTGTGCAGTTTTATACTGCCATGTCGACCTGGCAAACTAACCTTTCTGCCAGGCCCAAACCTTCCCTTTTTATATATATAAGTTGCCCATAAGGTTGGCCCTGCCCTGGACAACCCAGAGGGCAGAGTGCACTGTATTTGAAAGGCAGGACATGTACTTGTACATTTTACATGTGCTGGTAGTGAAAAACTTCCAACGTCGTTTTTCACTACTGCAAGGCATATCTTTCTCGTAGGATAAAATTGGGACGACCTCATCACATTTTATAAGTGTAATTTCAAATTGGGAAGATATGGGACCCCTAAGTTTGGTGTCTCTGGAATCACAATTTAAAAACACAGTTTATGGTGAGGTTGAATTTTAAAAACTGTAATCCAAAAAAAAATGCCACCTTTAGACAGTTGACATTTGCCTACTTTAAACATTTAGGCCCTCATTCCAACCCTGGCGGTTTGAAACCGCCAGGGCGGAGGGCAGCGGAAGCACCGCCAACAGGCTGGCGGTGCTTCCTGGGCTATTCTGACCGCGGCGGTAAAGCCGCGGTCAGAAAAGGGGAACCAGCGGTTTCCCGCCGGTTTCCCCCTGGCCCAGGGAATCCTCCATGGCGGCGCTGCTTGCAGCGCCGCCATGGGGATTCCGACCCCCTTCCCGCCACCCTGTTTCTGGTGGTTTACACCGCCAGAACCAGAATGGCGGGAACGGGTGTCGTGGGGCCCCTGGGGGCCCCTGCACAGCCCATGCCACTGGCATGGGCAGTGCAGGGGCCCCCTAACAGGGCCCCACAAAGATTTTCACTGTCTGCTTAGCAGACAGTGAAAATCGCGACGGGTGCTACTGCACCCGTCGTACCCCTGCAACTCCGCCGGCTCCATTCGGAGCCAGCTTCCTCGTTGCAGGGTCTTTCCCGCTGGGCCGGCGGGTGCTCCTTTGGCGGGCGCCCGCCGGCCCAGCGGGAAAGCCAGAATGGCCACCGCGGTCTTTTGACCGCGGTGCGGTCATTAGGCGGTGACCGCATGGCGGGCGGCAACCGCCGCGGTCAGAATGACCGCCTTAGTGCCCTCTGCCCCATCAGGGTTGGGTAACAGCTGGGTTTTGAGCATTCCCTCTAGACAGACACACACAAAGGGAGCTTAGGTGTGACTGATGAGCCATCCACATACTGATGGGCCATTATGGGCAGGATGGGAGGGAGTAACTCAAACTTACACCTGACTATGCTGTGTCCTAACCATACACAAAGGGCTGCATACCCCTCTGTCGTAAGTCTGGAGCTGAGGCAGAAAGGGAGGACCTCTGTGCACTTCAAAGACCTTTCTTTGTAGTCTCCGCCACTTCAACGGCAGAACTCTGTTTAAGCACTTGACTTCTGACACCACCACTTCAGCATAACTCTGGGCCTGTGGATACTCTGCCAGGAAGAAGGAAAGCTGTGCTGCTACTAGGTCTGCCACTCTGCTGGACTGCTGCTCTGCTGGACACATCCTCTGCTGTGTTGAACTGCTGCCTGCCGCTCTCTTTGTCTGGGAGTGAGAAGGACTTGACTTGCATCTCTCCAACCCAGAACCAAAGTGACTCCAACGGCTTACTGGCTTGCCTCCTGGTTTCTGAAGTCTCAGGGACACAAAAGACTTCCAACTCACCTGCTACAGCACCTGGACTCTGCCAACGGTGAGTCCTGTCCTGCCAAGTGGTCCAGACCTGGGCCCTTGGAAGTGGGTATAAAGTGCTGCCCCGGGCAAAATCACAGCATTGCCACAGCAGCACAGATCGGAACCAGCACATCACCCCTGTTGCGTGGGTTGGGACCAGCACATCAGCCCCAGCGCATGGATCGAAACTTGCACACATGTCCCATTCCATGGATCAGAGCCAACGCCTCACATCCGCAGCACGAATTGACCTCGGTGCGTCGCCTTCAGAATAGCTACATTTCGGACCCAACGCATCATCGCTGTTGTGTGGAGAAAATTGACACATCTTCGCTACTACGTGGGAAGGATCAACGCAGCGCCTTCACTGCGGGGATCAACAGTGACACATTGCTTCAGCCTGCACCATCGACATCCATGCAACCACGATTAAGGTACTCTTGTTCAGCGGGCCTAGCAGGGCCTCTGTAGCTGGCCCGCGCTCCATCCCGGTTGGATGAACTTTTGACTTTATCCTGATCTGAGGCGAATAGATATCCCCAGTTGGCACTTCTTGTTTCTAAGGGCTATTTCACAGTTTATCCTTTAAAAATTCATATCTTAAGTTCTACGTATTGGATTTGTGTCATTTTGGTCTTGCTTTATGTAGGAAAGTGGCCCTTTTGGCATGGTTACCACCCAACTTTTTGCCTGATATTGATGTTGACTTGACTGAGAGTGTGCTGGGATCCTACTAACCGGGCCCCAACACCAGTGTTTGTCCCATAAACTGTACCATTGCTCCCACAATTGGCCCACCCCTGCCACACAGTTAAGTTCCTTGTAAAAGGTACCCATAGTACCAAGGGCCCGTGGCCAGGAAAGGTCCCCAAGGATTACAGCATGTATTATGCCACCCTTGGGGACCCCTCACCAAGCACATGCACACTGCCTTTGCAGCTTGTGTGTGTTGGTGGGGAGAAAAAGACAAAGTCGACATGGCACCCCTCTCAGGGTGCCATGCCCACAAACCATTGCCTGTGGCATAGGTACGTCACCCCTCTTACAGGCCTTACAGCCCTCAGGCATTGTGCACCATACCACAGGTGAGGGCATAGCTGCATGAGCAATATGCCCCAACAGTGTCTAAGCCCATTCTTAGATATTGTAAGTGCAGTGTGGCCATATAAACTATATGGGCGGGGAGTTTGTCACTACGAACTCCACAGCTCCATAATGTCTTCGCTGAAGTCTGGGAAGTTTGGTATCTAACTTCTCAGCACAATAAACCCGCACTGATAATAATGTTTGATTTATTGATAAATGCACCCAGAGAGCATCTTAGAGATACCCCATTTATTTCAGCCAAACTTCTAGTGCAGGACTGACTGGTCTGTGCCAGCCTGCCACTTCCAGACAAGTTTCTGACCACATGGGGTGAGAGCTTTTGTGCTCTCTGTGGCCAGAAAGAAAGCATGCACTGGGTGGAGGTGCTTCACACCTCCCCCCCTGCTGGAACTGTAACACCTGTTGATGATTCTTAAAGGCTCAGGCCTCTTGTTACAGTTCCCCAGGGCACTCGAGCTAGTGGAGATGCCCACCCCAGACAAAGCCCCACTTTTGGCGACAAGTCCAGAGGTTTAATTAGGGAAAACAAGGAGGAGTGACCACTTCAGCTGGGACCACCCCTAAGGTGTCAAGAGCTGAAGTGACCCCCTCCTTGCGCAATCCTCCATCTTGGTTTGGAGGACAGGGACCAATAGGGTTAGGTCTGTGCCCGCCTACCAAAAGGGAATGGACTCCGGAAGGGTGCAATCACCCTCAAGAACAGTAGCCATTGACTACTGCCCTCTGACCCCTGTAATGCCCCTAAATCCAGGATTTAGGGACTCCCAGGAACCTAGCTCATCAGATTCCTGATGACCTCAAGAAGAAGAAAGAAGAAAAGAAGGACTGCTAAGTCGACCCCCAGCAGAGGCTACTGAAGACACCAGCTAGCTTGGCCTCAGCCCTACAGGCCTGTCTCCAGCTTCTGAAGCCCTGCAACCAACAGGCCATGCATCCTGCAGGGCCAGTGACCTCTGAAAAGCCTCAAGAGGATGGTCTGCATCAAGAGGACCAAGATCACCTGTGGAGAGCGGCCCTGTCCAGAAAGAAACACCAGCAAAGGACTCCATAATTGCCTTGGATCCGCGACTCCTGCCCACTCCTCTGCACCCGACGCCCATGTCCCATGTCCAGGTGGCCCAACCGACTAGAGCTGGACCCCAGGCGATTGTGACCTAGTGTCCACCCTGGGTTGACCCCTCCTGTCAAACACAATGATGCCTGCAGCCTAAACCCAGAGGTCCCCCTGACCACGACAGAAGCGGACGAAGATTCCTGATGTTTAAAGGTACCCCTGCACCTGCAGCCCCATGGCCTTGGGAATCCGACCTTTGGTGCAGCAACACCCATGAGGCATCCCTCCTCCTTGTCTGGCCTTTGGTTTCCCAGAACCGACCTCCTGGACTTAACCTGCAGCATCTTTGTGACCTCTGGAGTCACCCTTTAGAAAAGCATTGGGAGCCCGACGCTGTGTTTGCTCCCTGCCGCCCCTGTGCCACTGAGTTTGTGTGTTTGATGCTGACCTGTAGCCCCAACCGGTACTCCTCTAAACCTCCCAGGTCTGCCCTCCGAAGACATCAGTACTTACCTGCAAGCAGGCCTGATTCCGAGTGCCCCCAGTCTCTATAGGAGCCCATGTTAAATCGACCTCAACTTTGACCTCTGCACCTGGCTGGCCCCGTGTTGCGGGTGATGGGTATTTGGGGTTATCTTGAACCCCAACCTGTGGACATTCTAACCCTCGGAGACTGGAACTGTAAGTCTTGTACTTACCTTAAAACTGTGCTCATTTTTCTTCCTTCCTAGAACTGTGTTGAAATTTGCAGTGCCAACTTTTGAAACAGATATTTGCTGTTTTCTTGAAAACCATTTAACTTGCCAAATTGAAACAAAGTGGTACTGATACACGCTATATACTTACTTGCACATGTAATTACTTGCAACTTGAATCTTGTGGTTCAGAACTAAAGTAACAAGATATATTTTTGATATATAAAAACTATTGGCCTCGAGTTAGTCATTAAGGGCCACATGTACGAACACATTTTCCCATTGACACAGAATGGGAAAAACCCTTTGCTACATCTGGCCCTAAGTGTGTGGTTCATTTACTGAATGTGTGGGTACAACAAATGCTTTGCACTACCCTCTGATAAGCCTAACTTCTCAAACACACTACCACAAAAGAGAGCATTAATTTTATCTACTGTAGCCTCTGTTAAGCCTCCGGGGAATCCCTGCACTCTTTGCACAGGATATCTCATTTTGACAAGGTATATACAGAGCCAGCTTCCTACACTTTATTTATTAGATTAAGCTCTATTTTTCTAACTAGGTGTGGTATATTTTTGTGTGGTGTTTTAACTGTTTTATTGTTTGATGTGTTGCACAAATACTTTACACAGTGCTTCTTAAATTAAGCCTGACTAATCTGTGCCAGGCTACCAGGGTTGAGCAAAGGGTTAATTTAGGGTGTTGGTGACTCGCCCTGGCTAGGATTGTGGTTCCTGCTTGGACAGGGCGCATATCTCTGCCAACCAGAAACCCAGTTTCTAACACTGTGCCACATAGAGTTTGGAAGATAGCTCAGAAATTGTACGGATTCCCTGCAGTCTTTTTACTATGTCATTGTCGCAGGGCTGCAATGTTTTCCATGGGCCATTATAAAATTGTTTGGAATAGCCAGTGGCATGAGCATCTCCCAAAGATACCTCTCTGCAGCACAACTACCACTATCCTGAACAAAGTGAGCAGAGACACCTTTACTCTCAATAGTCTGTCTGCCAACCCAAAATCATGGCATGACCAATTCTCCCAATGTCTGTACAACTCACTTTCATGGCCTAGCATTAGAAGATGTTCTTTTTGAAGCAACACAATGTTAGTATATGGGGCAAAGGTACCATGTTGGTAAAGTTATGCAAAGCCTTTTTCTGATAAAAGTCTAAGAGGGTTTTTACTTGTCCCCTTGAAAACATATACACAGCTACATGTGCATATTTATAAACACATATTCTTGTCTTGCTTCAAGATCTTTTAACCCTGCAGAGAAGGACTGTATTTTTCTTCAATGAGTGGGGGTATTCGCTGTATCATGGTATTTTATAGTGTGGGCTAATAATTAACTATGATGCATAGTGTGTGCTTTATGCAAAATGGATATTTCAAGGCGCAAGAAAACACATTTGCTCTGGATGAAGCTCTCTTTGAAGACTTTTATGAATCAAGTTGGTACACCAGTTGTTACAGATGGATGTTCGACGGCAATAAAGCCATTTGTAAAGCATCTCTGTAAATCATCTGTCCCTTGGCCCCTTTTAGATCATTCTGAGAGGAAAGCTGAAAACCATGCTCCTGGGAAATGCCTAACTGGAAAGTTCAATACAATTTACTCCAAGGTCTGGCACAAATGGGCACCAGTTGTGAATTTGGATCCCTATGTAAAATGAGAGGCATTCCTGTCGGGCACAGATGCTCTGCATACCCCGCACTTTGGTGGGAAGGAACCTCTGACAATTTATCTAATATTTAGGAAAGATGGATTTTGGAAATCCTAGAATTGACATAAATCTTGTGGGATTCCACGAGGAAGACAAAGGATTTCATGTCAGGCCAGGAGACTACTGCATCTAATCATCAGAAAAAGTGCAGTAAATGTACACAGTGATAAATATACCCTGATGACTCACCCTGACAAACAAAGGCACCTTAAGATCTTGTAGTGTCCGATCACAGCTCCTGTGACAGGCTATGTGCAGGCACACCTGTAGAAACCACTAGACAAGGAGGACTTACCCACCTAAGAGTGGAGTGCCTTAAATCCACAGTGGAAGGCAGGGTGACACTGACAATAGACATTGGCCTACCATATTAACTGAAGAAATGTTATAAAGACCTTAAGAGGAGTACAGATAAATCCTGGCAGAGATGCTAGAACAACCTTTCGATTTTACCATGCCACCGGACAAACAATATATAAATAAGTACACAAAAAAAGATGGATGGCCTGCTTGAATTAAACTCAGTCACTGTTAGTGGCCACATCTCAGTCCATTGTTATTTTGCACACCATGCCACCTCAGTTTGGATCCAGCCATATGCAAATAAGTCTTGAATCTGCTCCAAAGGGAACAGTCCAGCCCGAACTGCCAGGCCAGGTCCTCCCTGAACCGAAACACAAGCAACCCAACACTGGTTTCACCCTTATTAGGGCTCATAAGCCAGATATAGCTTGGTCCCAGTGGCACAGTGTTCAGAAGACCTAAGTCCGGGCATACCTGTCCCACTTAGGCCGTCACACTGAAGTATACATGATGTACTGGGATGCTGGCCAAGTAATTACTAGTGGCTGCAATTAATTCAAATAATCCATTCATCCCTTTTTTGTATACTTCAGTGAAAAATTATATAAATGGAAGTGGTGACTAGGGAGTCTGGCTCCCAAGTGGACAATAGAGATTCTCCCAGATTGAGATTCATTGGTGATCTGCCTTTTTGTCAATGAAAATTATGTTCTTTCTGCAGAGAATCATATGTTTATCATAAACTCCAGATTTTAGGAAATTGCCAGTGGTTAACTAGATTGCCCAAAAATAGTTATTGTAAAGCTCTTTGTGAAGCAACTCAGCAGATCAGTTGATACTTTCACCATATTAAATAAAGACCAAACATCCATCATGTGGAAAGTGTTTTTGCCCAAGTAAAGGACTAGGTGTGTATATGTATCCGGGTATTTAGGGTAACTGTACCTCACGCCTCCACCATGCACAGTTTTCTCATCAATAATTTTATTGCAAATGTTGCTGTGATATCAATGATGCCAAAGAATGTGTCATCAATGATGTAATATGTGGATTAATTAGTTGTGCATGACGAAGGAGCAAGTTATAGTTACCTGAGGGCGCAAGTTGTAGTTACTTGAGTTAGCCATAACTATGAATGCTGAATTCCTAGGGTTTTGTGTGAGTAAATTCAGAACCTAACTACAACGTCCATGTAAACTTTGTTTTTTCAGTGAATTTCTATGGTTTTCTTAACATGCACACACGTAAATATGACCAGCACTGCTCACGGCCTTTTGCCATGCACAGCAGACTTTGGCCGCAGCCTATGGCCAGGTCCAGCGGCCAATCCTACTGTTGCGCAACATGAGGCTGGATGCAGTGAGTGGATTTTGTTTCAATTATTCTGTGGATCTCACAGAAAAAAATGGGATTTTATTCCCCATGAGGGGTCCCTAAGAGACCCGTCTATGGGCCTGATTCTAACTTTGGAGGACGGTGTTAAACCATCCCAAAAGTGGCGGATATACCACCTACCGTATTACGAGTCCATTATATCCTATGGAACTCGTAATACGGTAGGTGGTATATCCGCCACTTTTGGGGCGGTTTAACACCGTCCTCCAAAGTTAGAATCAGGCCCTATGTGTCTTATGGGGTCAGGATACATGTATCCTGACCCCTTATTTTTTTTAACTCTTCTTTTCCCAGCTCCCCAGCTGGTGCAACAAACAAAATGGCAGCAGCAACATTTCTGCCAGGTAGGGCCAGCCAATCAGCAAGGATCTGGCTCCACAGAGGACCCGTGTCCTTATATATGTCTATATATTTTTTAAACTCTAATATCTCAGAAATTACTGAATGGCTTTCTGACAAATTTGTTGGTGTAATTCCATCCAGCGGTTCGGCAGTAATCATGTTCAAAATCCCTATGGGAAAATGCATGGGGAAAACGTGTTTAGGGTCCCCCCCTTTTTTTTCAGCCCCTGCTTGGCGGATCACCCAAATCTTTCAAAACAGCAGCTGAATCAAATGAAAAATAAATTTTGAAAATTTCATGAAGATTCAACAAGGGGCGCCAAAGTTATTGGCAAAACAAAAAACGTTGTTCCTGTGGAAACTAGGTCCCGACTATGACTACCTACTAGCGATCACCAGTAGGTAATATATATATATATATATTCACTTAAATAAAAGAAAAGGTTACAAGGATGTTATTGTTAGGCTCACATTTTATACGTACAAACCATAGAAATTCACTGGTTATAGTTAGAATCAAGTAACTATAACTCGTGCCCTAAGATAACTATAACTCGCGCCCCCGCCATTCCGTTTTTTTGTCGAAAATTTTACTGCAAATATCACATTGATATTAGCGATGATGCTATGAAAGATGTCCTGAGTGGCGTAATTTGTGGGGAAATCAGCAGTGCGCCCCCGCCATTCCGTTTTTTTGTCGAAAATTTTACTGCAAATATCACATTGATATTAGCGATGATGCTATGAAAGATGTCCTGAGTGGCGTAATTTGTGGGGAAATCAGCAGTGCATGGTGAGGGCGCAAGTTATAGTTACCTTATGGCATGTAGGTAGTTATAGTTAGACCTTAATTCCCATAGACAAAGTGGGGACCAAGAAAAAGGGGAGCTGGGGGCCCAAAACGCAATTCCCCCTGGCAATTTCCCATAGGGATTTTGAACACAACTTCAACCCAAACTGCTGAATGGAATTACACCAAATTTGGAAGAAAGGTAGATCTTGGTCCAGAAAGATCTCTTTTTGTGGTTTTGTGTAAATCCCTTTGGTAGTTTTGGAGTTATTAAAGGAAAAAGAAATGTGTATATCTAGAGATGTGGATCCATCGCAGATCTGTGGATCCTCAGGCAAAACCAAGGCCCTGATTGGAATGCCGCAACCTGAGTGAAAAGTTGTTGCTGCCATTTTTTTTTGCCAGCTCGGTGGGAAAAATTAAACTGAAAAAGTGACATAAGGGATCAGGATAACAGTATCCTAATCCTATAGGACAGATGGAGGGATGAGCAAATATTTGCCCCAACTTTTGTTTTTGGCCCATCCATCTATCTGTGGATCCACAGTGGCACTCAGCACGGCCACCAGTGGAAATCTGAATGGATCCACAAATTCAAAACCAAATGGGGAAAAAATAGGCCCCCTCACTCACCAGTAAAACACCTTTAAAATTCACTGAAAAAATCAAAGGTTACAGGGATGTTATAGTTAGATATTAGCATTTAAAAAACCTTAGAAATACACTAAAAAAACAAAGATTATAGGAACTTTTTGTTAGGATCCGAATTTTCACCGACAAAAACATAGAAATTAATTTGTTATAGTTATTTTGAGTAACTATGCCTCGTGCCCTAAGTGGGCTATAACTCGCACCCTCATCATGCACAGCTAATTAACCCACATATTACATAATTCATTACATTTTCTATGTCATTATTGATAATACCACTGCAAAATTTGCAATAAAATTACGATGAGAAAAAGAATTTCGGGGAAGCAAGTTATAGTTACCTTAGGGCACAAGGTATAGTTACTTGAAATAACTCTCACAGGTGAATTTCTATGGTTTTGTGTGAGTAAATTCTGATCCTAACTATAACATCCATGTAACCTTTGTTTTTTTACTGAATGTATAAATACACACACTCACAGAGTGTCCCTAATAACAGCCTTCTATAATTTCTAAATACAATACATACCGGATGTTACTATGGCAAGATCAATGAAGTCTTGTCACCTCCTTTCGTCAACAGGCAGATCGACACACAAATATTCTGCCAGAGGTACCTCCTGATGTGCAGCACACTACTCAGGTGAGCCTTAACCCTGTTTTCCCTGAAAGGGTCAAGGAAAATCAAGCAGTTTCTTAAAAACTGGCAACACTCTTTCTCCCAGGAAAGACCAACTCATATTTCGAAAGGGACATCAGAAATTGGAGATTGGACCCAAGGATGTTGGCAGTACCCACAGACCGATAGCGACTCTTTTTTATAGACATGTTCATGTCAAAGTTGAACATCTAGCTTCTGATTTTCTTCAGCAGAAGGCTGGATTGGAGACAATGGTGATGAATGCCTTGCAGGAGAATTGGAGCGTGGGGTTCAGTTATGCTTTTTCACCCTGTATTATGGTCCTTAGGAAGGTGTTAAATGTCTGCTGCAAGAGTGAAGATCTAACTATGGAGATCCCAAAATGGAGTGCAAAAACAAGATCTTATTTTGCACGGTTCTTATAGAACATTTGTAGGATTCTCCAATCCCTCTTCTTCACTCTCAGTGACACCTGAAGGGGGAGAATCACTCTCTTTTTTCAGAAGGGCCTTCTGTGGTTCTTGACACAACAGATTACAAAAGAATGCTGGTGTGCCACAAGGATTTTGCAACTGGCTGCATTTTTTCTAGAGCAGGTCTGGCGCACTGAGTAAGAGTTATCAATCAGGCTTTGAAAGATAGTATAGTTGGTACTGGAGAAGGATTTCGATCACTTGAGATGGCATATACTTCAGATTCAGCATGTTTTATCGCAACCAACAAAAAAATGAAAGGTGGAGTGCTAGTAGTGGAACACTTGTTGGTCTGCAAATTCGTGATGAATATTAGTCTAATCAATCAATCAAACATTTACAGAGTGTGGCAAAACACCCGTGAGGGTCTCGAGGCGCTGAAGCTGTATGCTACTGTATGGAGGAATGATTAGTTGAACATCTAGGTCTCTAGCAAAGCTTCAGAAATGTAATTACACTTATCTGTGGGATGTCAACAAAGTATTGCATCTCTTTAGATTTAGCTAGAAAATTAGGATCTCTCTAAAACAAATCGACAGATAGGCTGATGAATAAATGAAACGACTTTCTGGTGCAATCTTTCCCTTAATCTGTGATAAGACTAAAATATTCACTTTTTCTTCCCACTGATTTTTTGAACATTTTGTGCTAATCTTTTCTTTCAAGAATACATCTTTTCTTGTAGGACTACAGGTTCATTCTTAGCAGAGTCATCTTTCCTAGTACAGTGCCAAGTATCTATATTGTTATTTTGGTCCTTATTTTATTAAATACAACAGCCTAACACAAGATACACACAAACCTCTGCTTAAAATCTAGTTCCCCTTTAAGTGCCCACATTACAGCACTAGTTACACCAACAAGGGAGACTGAAAGAATCCTATTGTTACCGTCCTATCTCTCTCTTGGATTCGCTATCTAAGCTCTTCCCAAAGCTGCTTCGGCCATGTTATGGTAATGTAGCTTTTGTGTGAACCTACTACCAGACATACAATTTTATTTTGCTGAGGCTGGAGCATTCTACATCAGTGCCTCAATCAATACCTGGCTTCATCCAAATATGTTATTACCAAGAACACTACCTTTGATGCGCATTGAGGTGTTGTGGCTCATAAGGGAGTACACCATAAGTTATAAAAACAAAGATACTGAGGTTTAAACAGTAGTCTTGTGGCTTTACAATTGAAAAGTTAAAAGCTATGCTGTGGAAAAGTTATCATTTTATTTTTTTAAGTCTTCATGTGCTCATGGATTTCATTGAAAATAAACTATTTTACAGAGTTGTACTGGGGCTGTACTCAACCCTGCTTGCCACAGAGACTCACAATTGTTGCCAGGCAACGCTCTCTGAGTGTGCTCAGGCCTGGCATTGTGACATAAAGATGGCCTGCCAGCGGTCGCACTCGGACAACTGTGAATGGACTTGGAAGAAAAGAGACTGTGGGCATTTTCTGCTGAGGGAGGAGCTCCATCAGTTGCGCTGGACGCAACTTGCTAGGACTAAGAGTGTGTGGCCACAGCCCAAGGATGGGACTGAGGGGTGAGAACATGATGGACGGGCAAAGGAAAGGAGGTGAGGAGGCAAAGATTTGGGTGTGTGTAGATAAGGTCTCTGGGATAAAAGGGTGTGCTATACACTGGAACCCACTGACAAATAAGAGTGATAGGATAGACTGGTATCATTGATAAAGAGTTGGGTAGCTCAAGTATTTAATTCATACGTTTAGAAGAAAGCACAGCAATGGCTTACAGATAAAGTGAAAATAAAGAAAACTGTGATTAGTCCCTTTTGTGATCCTTTTCCTGCAATTTCTCTAAGTAAAGGGGACATACTCTGATATCTAGTATGTAATACCTTGGTCATAAGCAGAGCTACATTTACAATACTCGGATTGAAACAACAACTTTATGTAAATCGCAACAAGGCAGATCAAACACTGACAAACAGGCTAAGATAAATTATTCACATGGACAGGAATTTATCTGAAAAACCGGCATTGGTGAGGAAACACATTTTAAGTCTTTGAGTTATGAACAATAGGATGATTACTTGAATATTACCCTGCCCCTCCTAACCCTAATACAGCTCCAGACTGAGACTTTGCTGTCTATGATTTTTAGTGAGTCGGCAAATAATACTACTAAGGGTGTGATGTATCAGAGGTATTTACCCATTCTACGTCTATGGGGATATGCGTTGGTAGATAGGGGTCTCAGTTACTTAAATCTAAGAAGTCAATATTACCTGTTGGGATGCAGATGATTCAATGCGATGTTTGCAAACTTGGTAACAGGACCACTGAAAATCTTGTTTATCAAGTTTATTTTGGATTGGTGTGCAAATGAGTTAATGCAGAAGTCAATATTGCAATCAGCACAAGCCAGTAAAATATACCCCAAAAATGCACATTGAACAGCCCTATCACTCCAATTAACATAGTCTTAAAATATATTTGCTAAGTTCTGGGCCTTAAATGCTAGTGCAGACATTACCACCTATAGTACTTGGATCAGTCTGGTTTTGTGCACAGAATGCAGAACAATTGGAGCATCAAGAGAGTGATCCATTACTAGGACAGGTAGTAGGGAACGATGCTCTGACAATTTGTGTAACACTTGAGGCCCCGAAAGCCTTTAAACATGTCAATTGGAATATTATGGGGAAAAATACCTGAAAGCGACAGACTAGGTAGAAATTATAGAAAGCAGAAAGCAGACAATATGTGCGAAACGACCAGACAGGGTTGTCTTTTGTCTATTCTACTGTTTGCCCTGAACTGCTTACACTGCAAATAAGGGGTCATTTGAATATGTATTGAATTCAATAGAGTGGCGAAGATAAATTAGTAATGTTTGAGGGTGACATATTAACTATGGGTTCCCCGCTGAAATCAGAACCTATACTGGGCCTTTAGTTGAAGCAAATTAAGAATTTTGTATGATTCAGGGTGATAATGCAAAATACCTGAAATTCTTAACCTTTCCCTGTCCTCAGCCCACTCTGATGAACTAAAAGTAGTCTGCCCATTTAAACAGGCACTTAGTATAGTACACATCGCGATCACAAGATAGCTATTCACACATCAGTTGACTTCTTGCAGGGATACTGGAAGATCTTTAATGGTGCATCTTTTCCTTTTGTGGTTTAGTAGGGTTGAAGTCATTAAAATAAATATTTAGCAGCAAGTTATTCGATCCAGGCACCACCAGTTGCTATTAAAAAATAAACATTAGACCGACTGCAAGTGTGAAATACCAGATGAATATGGGGGAGAAGAGGAAGAACTAGTGTAAAACCACAAAAGTCAGGTAGGTTTGCCCCTCCTAAATATGCATTTCTTTCTAGAGCATATGTACACCCATAGGTATCTTGAAGCTAGGACACACTACAGAAAGCATAGATAGTTAACTGCAGTCTCACACTTACCTTTAAAAGAATACACGAGCCTTTAGGGTACTATGAAAGACAATAAAGCTAGAGTACCTTTAGAGGGTAAATGGAAGATTGTTCCATAGTCATGGGCCATTACCCTCAAAGCTCTGGAATCGCAGTGGGGGCAATTGGCACAGAGGATGGGCTGTGATAGTAAGCCTGTTGAGCCAATAGTTCATGTAGGAATACATTGACCCACCCAATTGGAGAGAAGAGGCGACCAGTTTTGTGGCAGGCTCTATGAACCAAGCAAAACATTTCAACTAGATTTGCTGCTTTGTTAATAGCTAGTGCAGCAACCAGTGGACAGCCGAGACGTGCACAAACCTCAGTAACCGAGAAACCAAACTTAAGGCGTTGTCCTGCAGTCTACAAAGTGTATTTATCACAGTGGATTGTAGACCAAGATGTAGTGCATACCTTTATCTAGGTTGGTGGGGAAACAGACCCCTATAACTGCATCCACGGAGGATAAAAAGAATGGGAGGTTTTTCTATAGCATGAAAAGCTGCATAGAAGCAAGCTAACCAAACCTTTTGGACCTCAGTTTTAGAAAACAAACTCAGAATACAATACCCAGAATCTTGACCATCGTAACAGGAGCATGATACTCCTACCTAGTCTGGCAAGCATCTTTTAGGACATTGGGAGGAGTCCCCTCCTATCACCAGGATTTAGGTCTTTTCAGTGTTCATCTTGGGGATGTTGGCTGCCATCCAATTCTGGACAGCAAGCAATTTCCCAGCTGGCTGGTACACTCAGGGACTCATTAAGAGTTTGGCGGGCGGCAGAGGAAGTGCTAACAAGAGGAACTTTATGGTGTCTTACATTGATGTGTTCTTTAAAAATCAACTGTGTGTTTGTGTTGAACCAAAGGGATTTTGATTATTGAATGAGGAGAGAGAACCCATAAAATGTTCAAATTCCAGACACATTTCTAGACTTGGCCCTCATGCAAAGCGTAAGTCCTGGAAAACAATGTCATGCACGATTTCAGTTTCTGGATATCTTTGTTTCACAAGATACTAAGATAGAGTCAAATAGTTTTTGCATAAGTTTATGTTGTAATTTCGTGTCCTACACTCAGGGATTTAGATGCTCTATACAGAGGTTAAGGACAGCTTCTGAAAGAGAAGCCTGGGGAAACATAGTGAGGAAATAATCTGGGAATCAGGTGTCATCATCAGTATAAACTGTTGCCAATTAGAGCAAAGAGGGAAATTAATTGAGGACAGCAGTTAAGTCCCATGCATAAAGAGTAAATGGAGCGCCCAGAGGTCAGTGTGCAGAGCTGGTTCGTGATTGGATCTGCAGGTAACCAATGTCTTATGGGTAGGCTGCCATAGACCACTTGGATCTTGTTTTTATCCTGAAGAACACCCAAAACCCCCATTGTTAGATTCCAACTAATTACTGCTCGCTGCTGTGGGGGTGAATTGTATTGATAAAGCTCCTTGTAGCACTTTGCCGGGGGGGGGGGGGTCGGTGCTACTGGAACATCTGCCAAATTCGGATCCAGGGAGGAATGGAGAGATGAACTGTCAACTTCAGGGTATCCACATAAAAAAGACGTAGGGGAGAATGCCCCTAATGTTGGAAAAGCCATTTCCAGATGAAAGGATGATTAACTGCATGTGAAGACGTTTTGAGGCCAGGGAGTCCATCAATTTTGTGTTGCATTAAATTAATACTCATGTTAAAGTACTTTATTTAGAGATGTAAAATGGAAGGAGTAGGAAGTTGATGCAGTGACAGTTCAAGCTGAAGAGTGCTTTGCTTTCCTTATTAGACTGGTCAGAGGATGTGACGGTGGATGTTATCCCTGGCTTCAATAATGTCCATTTGCATCCGTCCTAGGCAGTTTTTTGAGCTGAATGACAAGGATATCCATTGTTTTTGGCCTCCTAGGATTAACAAGACAAAGTATTTTCTTATGTTTGATGACTTGGCATTCATGGGGGAGGTGAGGGAATTGATCAGCGATTCGTCGTAGACAAATTTTCTATGCAACAAGCACAGCCCCTCACGTGACTGAGTGACAGATAATGAGATAGGCTTTGTTATTAGGAAATGTTTAAAAGGCTCTCATATTAATTTTACTAGGCTTGCGGTGGCTGGCTATAAAAAGCAGTGTTGTATGTAATTTCAAGGAGGGACAGATTATAGTGGCTGGACAAAAGGGGTCAGGATGAGTAGAACAGGGAAGAGAAGAGTACAGGTATGCCAATGTGAGTTGAGGTATAGGAGTCATGATCAAAGACAAATGTTTAGGAGCTAAAAGGCAGAAAGAATTCCTTCCTAAATTTTGTGCTGCAACACTGGATGTTTGTACCAAACTGCTAGCTATGATGGTGGAGTATGCAATGCTTTGATGAAGCCAGGAAGATGGTGATGGAGTGCAATAGTGCAAGTATGAAGCGTACAAAAGGTCATTGAGAATGGATGTGGGATTGGCAATGATGGTTGTGTAGATCAAGTGGACACTTGAACAATGGTTAGACCCACATTTATTTCATTACTGTGAATTATGGTGGAGCATAAAGTAGACAACGGTGATTAACGCATCAGAAATGTGGAAGGCACTGAGTGATAGTTATTGTTGGGGATGGTCCTTTCTGCAGGGCCATCCTCAAACTTCTTGTCTTCCTCCTCCCTTTTTTTGGCTGTTTTTGTTGTCCTTAGTTCTCTGTGCACTTTAGTACTGCTAACCATTGCTAATGTGCGTGTGCCCTTTCCTTAAAATATGGTAACATTGGCTTATCCCCAATTGGCATACTTAATTTACTTGTAAGTCCCTAGTAAATTGCACTATCTGTGCCCATGGCCCATAAATTAAATGCTATTAGTGGGCTAGCCGCACTGATTGTGCCAACCACTTGGGTAGCTCTTTAAACATGTCTCAGGCCTGCCTCATGCACAGCATGTGTGTGCAGTTTTCAGCCATCACTTTGGCCTGCCAAAATATTCCTTTGGCCAGGCTCAAGCCTTCCAATTTAATACATATATGCCACCCCGAGGATAGGCCCAAGACAGACCAGAGGCCTGGGTGCAGAGTATTTAAAAAGTTGGATATACACTTTAAAGTTTTACACGTCCTAGTAGTGAAAAAACCTCAAATTAATTTTCCACTACTGCAAGTCCTATCTCCCCCATAGGATAACATTGGAATTGCCACATAACTTTTTATAAATATACCTTCCAATTGGGAAGAGATAGATTTTCTAAGTCTGATATCTCTGAAATCAAAACCTATGGTGTAGTTGGATTTAAAATTGGAATTCTGAAAATCCCACTTTTAGAAAGTTACCATTTTCTTACTCTAACCAATTGGTTCCAGCTGCCTGTCTCTGCTCACATGTCTGGGCTGGGTTGACAGCTGTGCTTTGTGTATTCATCCTAGACAGCCACACACAATGGGAGCTTGGAGATGACCTGTTGGGATTTGAAGGGCCATCCTAGGCAGGATGGGAGGGAGGAGCTGAGCACAGTCTCACTCGCACCTGAATAGGCTGTATCCTATAGACACACAAAGTGCTGCATAACCCCCTGTAGTCAGTCTAAAGCCACGGCAGGAAGGGTGGGGACTCTGTAAACTTCAAAGCATATTTCTGAAGTCTCCCCCACTTCAAAGGCCCAACTGGGTATAAGTACTGGACCTCTGACACTTCAGCACAGTTCTGGACCTGTGGATACTCTGCCAGTAGGAAGGACTGTTGTGCTGCTACAGGACTGATATCTGCTGGACTCCTGCTTTGCTGTGCTGACCTGCCGTTCTCTTGCATATCTTCTACCCTGAATTCAGAGTGACTTCAAGGGCTAGTTGGCTAGCTTCCTGATCTGAAGTCTCAGGGACCTAAAAGACTTCCAACCATCCTCCTTCTCCACCCGGACTCTTCTATTTGTGAGTCTGCCCTACAAAGTGGTGCCACCCCAACCCTGGATCCTTGGAAGTGTGGGTCTAAGGTGTTTGCTCCAGTGGAACAGACGCATCCTCTGCTGCAGGAGCAGAACTGACCCATAGCTGCAGCTGCGTGGAGCAGAAGCGGTGTATCACTGCTACTGTGTAGGTCGGAATCGACACAACAGACTTGCATTGCATTTGGAAGCACCACTGTGCAACGCTTTCCCCGGCGCAAGCTCTTCACATCTCTTGTTGATGGCAGCCTTGACAGCAATGCTACAGCTCTGCATCGCAGCCTCAACATTCATCAGACCCAACACATCGCCTTAGCTGTGCAATGCATTCTTGACACTGGCCTCTGCATCGCAGGCCCCGTCAACAGAATCCTCAATGACGATGCAACAGGACTTCACTCCACAGCCTTGCTGCATCTCAGAACCAATGCATTGCCTCGGCTGCATGACACATTTTTGTCTCAGATCCACCCCAGGATTTAAGATACTTTGGTTCAGCAGGCCTAACTGGGTTCCTGTGGCCAGCCGGCACTCCATCACAGAACGCCTGAACTTTTAACTTTTTCCCGGTTCTGCACAACCAGATATCCCCGGTTGGCGCTTCTTGATTCTACGTGCTATTTTACAGTTTAATTTAAATAATTCATAACTCAAGTTCTAGTTATTAAATTTTTATTGTTTTGGTCTGGTTTTATTTATTAACCTACGTTCTTTTTTTCTAACCTGGTGTGGGAGCCTTTTTGTGTGGCGTTTTCACTATTTTACTATATGAATTGTTGCACAAATACTTTACACATTGTCTTCAAGTTAAGCCTGACTGCTCCGTGCCAAGCTAAAAAAGGGTGAGAACAGGTTAATATGGGGTTTGCTTGTGACTTACCCTGACAAGAAGTGTGGTTGCTGCTTGGCCAGGGCTCACACCCCAGTCAACCAACAACCCAATTTCTCACAGTGATATTACTGTGAACAGGCTGTCATGATTGTTCAAGGTCATGGAATTCCCTATTTCTGAATTGTAGAAGACGGCGCAAAGTTTACTGGGAATGACTGAGCAGTGGGAGTGCTGGGAAGATGAGGGTAAGGCATATCAACAGCCTAATGGAGATTGCAAGAGCATGTGGCATTTTACAAAATTAGGAGGGTGTGGGGGGTCAGGGTTGCAAGGCACATGAAAGCTACCTACATCTAGCAGCAAGCTCAGCATTACCCTCCCCCCGAGCTGGCAGCAAACCTTCAGTTATTATTTTAGAAACAACTTTTTGTCAATTGTGCCCTGCGGAAAACTATCACTTCATAATTTTTCTTTCCTTGATGAGCCCACGTAATTGGAAATAAGGCTGAAATTCACATACAGAGTCATGGGCCATGGCATAGTTGCATGGATGGCCATTAGCACCTGCAAAAAAGGGACAACAGTGGCAAAGTGAGGTTTAAACATCAGATATTAGATAGTAAGAGATGCTTATTGTCTTGGTTTAATGCCGAGACAAACATGACAGAGTGATAAAAACCCATAAACCATTGTCATAGGAGTTGCAAGTCTCCACCAAATCAATCTTGGGTCACTAAGCATCGTCCTTAAGAGTTCTTAGTGTATTTATTATCTGAAAAAAATATTAGGTAAATAACTGATCATCTGCATTCTGTGAGAGGAGTCCGGAACTATCAGGAAGTGGTTGGGTTAAGTGCTCCTTAAAATACAACCCCATCTATTTTTTTTTAATAAAAAGTAAACGCCACTACCTTTTGGCCTCAGGTGTCTCTTTAAAAGGTTCAGGGTGAGCTGGCAGCATTAGTTTAAAAGCATACAATTTAGTGAATAAACGTTTGCCAGTTCCATCTGCCCAATGTAGATGTTGCTCCGGCAAACCGGATCATATACCGATCCAAAGCTTTCACTTTTTGGTGGTTCTAAATGGAGGCAGAATACAGACACAGTGCCAGAGCTTGACTGCAAAGTACCCACTTCTGCCCACTTGTGACCTGTGAAAGAAATATCAAGCAATCGGTGTAGTAAGATCAGAACCCCGATTTCCATTGTTCTATACAGTATGCTACCCTCACAATGTAGGTAGTACATTGGGAGTTATTACATCAGTGGTAAGTTCTGCTACTTCTCAGGTATTATTAAGTAGTGAGAATGGTTTTAAATGTATTAATATATTTATTATAGGACATACATTAGGTACATTCACAATATGGACTACATCTAAACTAAATTAGTTTCAAATCAACGAAAATATATTTATAATACTAATAATGTAGTAATTATAAATGTATATTAATATTATTAATTAAGGCAAAAGCCAGATGGCAGCTGCTGGGCAAGAGCCATGGGGGTTGACGTTGTTTGCCTTTAGTGTCCTGTGGTCCATCCTATGATACATCTGCTGCAATTTAGGCCAAGTACGCCCTTTCCACACTTGACTCTCAGGGCAAGCAATCAAAGTCTTCTCAGGGAGGTAGAGTGGGGCCAAAGATTCATAACTCATAAAACACTCACACAACAGACATTATAAGTCACTATCAAGCATAGTGCTTTTCTTTATGAATAAAAAGATAGTACTTTAATGTAATAGTAAGCTATATTCTTACCTGCACTAATAGTTCAGTGAGGTCCCACCTACAATTTCTAGATGAGAGACTCACCACCTCCAACGTCCTATTTTTGGTTTCTATGTTGCCCCAAATCTCTGTGGTATCTACCAGGAATAACAGGTCATAGACAGACACAGGTACAGGTTCACTAAGCAACAACCATTAGCAGCCCATAGGTCAGTTGAGCTTGAGCCTAAAATAAAAAAGAGCTCACTCCAGCAATGTTAATTCCCCGACGGAAGGCTTATCTTTACAGTTCAAGATGCATTCTTTCACTTCCAGACACCATGTGACCTGTCTGCAGGGGACACAGATCGGTGCAGTACCTGTTCATGCACTTGTGTGTTTGTGCCAGCACAGGACCACAGATCGCTACCTCGCTCCTCAATCAGGCTGCTTGGTTGAGTAACACTGCAGGTCTTTTGAAGTTGCAGTGTCGGGGCCACAGGGCAGGTTCTGTGTCACGGCAGCAACAATGATCTTCACAGGATATGCTACACATCAGGCAGCAGTTGCACAAGTCCCTGTGGATCCTCTGTGAAGGTGGCATACAGTATGCTGCTGTCAGTAAAGCAGTTTTCTTCATACAGTTCGCTAAATGAATCGCGCACAGAGAGTGGGTGACCTATCACGTCTTTTGTCAATGGTTGTTGCGCTCCCTATGTCAGCCACCTCCACACACATTCCTTTCTTGGACAGTCTCTCATCTTGCAGGGCCAGGCACTCTCCTTCCTTCTCTGAGCAGTCAGGCCAGCTTTAGCAAGTTGAGCAGACTACAGTTGGTCTCTTCACCTCTTCCTGACTGACTATCATAAAAGACACCAGCTATGGTCTTGTAGCAACTTTTCGAGTGTGCTTCGGATAGCGAAGTTGCTTGGAAATGGAACAAAGTGGGATGGTTCTGATCCCATCTTTATACTCATTTTCCAGACCAGGGATGTAAATTGACTGTTTAAGGTTCAACCCCATACTCCTGCAGCTACCTAGATATCATGTTAAGTGTCTGTTAGAAATGCGGTCTCTGGTTGGCAGTCAGTTTGCACTCTGTCCAAGCAGGGACCCTCATTCTAGTCACAGTGAGAGAGTTACACTCCTATGACAACCCCTGCTCACCCCCTTGGTAGCTTGGCACAAGCAGTCAGGCTTATCTCAAGGCAATGTGTAAAGTATTTGTACCAACCCACGCAGTCATACAGTGAGAACATTACAAAATGGACACCACACCAGTTTAGAAAAAGATGCAATATTTATCTAAATAAATCTAACAAGACCAAAACAACAAAAGTCCAACATAAACAAGTAAAGATATGAATATTCAAAATAATTGTCTTACTTCATAGAAAACAATGGAGATGTTGCTGTTACACAAAGTACCTGGTTTGCATAAAAAATAAAGCCGCACAGGTGAGTGTGCATCGGAAAAGTCAGCGATGTGTTGATTTCTTACTCGCAAGTGAGGCTGTGCGTCATTTCTTCTCTGGCCGGTTAGGCGATGCACCATTTTTCTCTCCCACAAGTGAGTGATGCGTCGATTTCCAGGCAGGGCACCTTGGATGCCTGCAGGTTTACAATGATTTTGAGACCCAGCGACGATGCATGAGAAATCTGGTCGCATTGTGTGGGAAAACCGTGATGCGTGGGGTTTGCGTAGTTTTCAGCAGTCGCAAGGGGGTGTTTGCATCATTTCTCAAGCCGTGATGTAGGTGATGCATCGATTTCAGCCGCGAGGTGGGTGGCGCGTCATTTTTACAGTTGCATTGCAGGTAATGTGTTGACATTTTCCCAGCATGGCTTCCGGTGTGTGGATTTTAGTCTTTGTTCTACCAGCTTCACCTTTCAAGGGCCCAGGGACTGGGTAGGGAACCACTTGGCAGGACAGGAGTCTCAGCAGAGAGTCCCGGTGCTAGCAGAGGAAATCTTTGATGGCCCTGAGACTTCAAAACTGGAGGCAAGCTCAGTCCAAGCCCTTGGAGATTCTTCACAAGCAGGAATATACCACAAAGTCCAATCGTTGTCCTCTTTCAGGCAGAAGCAGCAACTGCAGGCCAATCCAGCAAAGCACAAGCAAAGGGGCAGTACTCCTCCCCCAGCTCTTCTCCTTGGCAGAGGTTCCTCTTGGTTCCAGAAGTAATCTGAAAATCTGGGGTTTGGGGTCCACTGCTTATACCCCTTTCTGCCTTTGAAGTAGGCAAACTTCAAAGGAAAGTCTCTGTTGTTCACAAGATCCTGCCTTGCCCAATCCTGGCTCCAGACACACACCAGGGGTTGGAGACTGCATTGTGTGAGGGCAGGCATTGCCCATTCAGGTGCAAGGGACCACTCCTCCCTCCACTCTAGCTCAGATGGCCCATCAAGATATGCAGGCTACACCCCAGATCCATTTGTGTCTGTGCCTAGTGGAGATTCACAAACAGCCTAACTGTCCGTCTGACCCAGACAGGGAACACAAAAGTGGGCAGAGTCAGAGAATGGGTTAAGCAAGAAAATGCCCACTTTCTAAAAGTGACATTTTCAAGTTAACAATCTAAAAAACAACTTTACCAAAAGATGTATTTTTAAATTGTGAGTCTAGAGACCCCAAACTGCATACCTCCATCTGCTCCCAAAGGTAAACTGCACATAAAAGATATTTAAAGGCAATCCCCATGTTAACTTATGAGATAGGCCTTGCAACAGTGAAAAACTAATTTGGCAGTATTTCACTGTTAGGACATGGAAAACACATCAGCACATGTCCCACCTTTAACATACACTGCACCCTGCCCATGGAGATAATTAGGGCCTACCTTAGGGGTGCCATACATGTATAAAAAAGGAAGGTTTAGCCCTGGCAAGTGGATGCACTTGCCTGGTTGAATCAGCAGTTTACAACTGCACACACAGACACTGCAGTGGCAGGTCTGAGCTATGTTTACAGGGCTACTCATGTGGGGGGCACAACCAGTGTTGCAGGCCCACTTGTAGCATTTGATTTACAGGCCCTGGTCACCTCTAGTGCACTTTACTAGGTCCTACTAGTAAATCAAATGTCCTGATCATAGAAAAACCAATTACACATACAATTTCCACAGCGAGCACTTGCATTTTAGCACTGGTCAGCAGAGGTAAAATGCCCAGAGTACCAAAAACAGATTCCAGCATACAGTCAACACATGAGAAGCAGAGGCAAAAAAGGCAGGGAAGATCACGCCAAGGAAGCCAGGTCTAACACTGTCCCTGATGTTGATGGGGTGTGAAGTGCTGCAGAGTTAGAGCAACCCTTAAGAAGCCATTCTTCAGCCCCTGGTCTATCAAATGTTACATTTTTCGCAGGTTCAGGTTCTATCTCCCTCCCTGTAACCCCTTAACCATCAGGATACACCCTGTCACAGGCTGCAGTAGCATATCCCTATCCTTGCAACATCAAGAATATACTGTGAAGTCGGCTGCCACCCCATGCAATCCCAGGGCATTGTTTAGCACTCCACTCACCCCTACATTTTTAATGGTATCAAGGGATGCCCCCATCCTAAGGCCCCAATTGAATAAATGACCACCAATTCCCTGCATTCACGTCTCTCTCCAAGAAATCTAAATGACATAATATACTAACCACATTCTGCATCCACGAAGACATAATACCCTCCCTTCAGCAACAGGGGATTTTGTGCAATTCGCTTTATGCAGTACCCGGATGTCATGATCTTCTTCACGACTCCCAAATCCAAAATAACCATAATCGTTCCCTCCTTCTGTGTAGTACATTGTGTCATGTTTCATCTCTGTTAACTGCCATGTGGGGAAATGTAATGCGCCACACCTCCAGACAGTCCTTCGTCATAAGTGAGTCCCTAGTTGTCTGATTTTACATATACAGGTGGAAAATCATCCGTTTCTTCAAATGCAATTATTTGAAATGTGAAAAATGAAAATGAAGACTTATTCTGAATTATTCTCAATGCTGTCAATCATGACGGCCGGGTTAATTGCTCTGCAAACTCACAAGGGATTTAAAAAAAGGGGAAAGGTTTTCTAATGAAGCTTTTAACAGGTGCATGAGTTCATGTGCTTAAACTACAATGCTAATATCTGAATATGATATTATTGTATTTAGGTGGTGCCTCGCATAGGTCTTCTTAGAGTACTAACACCCATCAGTCATCCAACTGTGATTGCATCCTTATTTAAATAAAAGTGAAACTGTACTAGTTGCAGGTTCAACTTTTTACAAAACTAAAAAAAAAGATACATCCATGCAGATAAAACTACCAAAAAACAAATACGGAGAAATACAACCGTGAAAGATTAAAAAATACACACACCACAACCTAGAACCCAGGCTATCAGCCAACGGCACTTTGTAGACTGGGGTTTTCAAACACAAAATTGCAAGGTTCAATATGAAACAAATTCCAGAATGCTAATCGCTGCTGTCAGGAAAGGCTAAAATTGTTTACGGCGTCACACGAGTTGTGCCACTTTTCAGATAGATTTGGTGTAAATCTACGCCAATGTGTGCCTACACCTATGATACAGTCCCTGGGCATCATGTGTTGTTTGCTTCCTGCAGCTACCAATCTAACCCTCTTTGCCACCTGTAGGCTGCTTAGTGTTCCCCCACCCCTGTTATCAAGATGGGGCCAACTTTTGATTATCATAAAATCCAGAATTATATTGCCCTTTACATCCAATCAGAGGGACAACTCTCTCATTCGCTCATCAAAGCCTCCATTATTTTTTGATTTTGCAATCGCTATAACAAGCACAAAATCAACCTTTTTGTATTTCCCCACACTAAAGTGTGAGAATAGCTTTTTTGTTTGTCCAGGTTTTTGCCTTTCCTTCAACAGACACATCAAAAGAAATGAAAAGTGTTACTTGAGGAACTGATCTTGGAGGAGTAGGAGATGAGTTATATGGGTTTGAGTGGTGGAGCAAACTGCATCACAGAACTATGAAGGAAGGAAAGTAATGCCATAATCATGGTATATTCACTGCATGCTCTCCAATGCACTTTCAATGTGGTCTGTTTCTGTGTATTTTACCACCCATCCCTCAGCAGCACTTTATGACTTAAAAGGGTCCAGGAAGTACTTCTAACAACTTATTTAACCTTTGACCTCTCCGTTGAGCTTTTACGTAGTAGGTATGTTTTTAAAAAAAAATGAATAACAACTATATAACCATTTACACTAACTGCAGTGCATTGAAAACACTGCTTATTGCATCACACACTGCATTCTAGAATATTTTTACAAAGTAAAAGAAATTAGACTTTTCTCACAAGGGGTGGTTATTGCGATTCCCTCTTACTGCAACCTTTGTTTATATTTACTGCACTTGATCTAAAAGCAGAATGGCGCAGCCTGTACATTCTGCTCCGCTGTGAGCAGCATGCTATATTTATTGCCATTGTTGAGGGAAAGGAGGGTCATCATGACACACTTGAAGATTCGCCCTTTGTATGTTTTGGCCCCTACTCACACGCAACTTCAGTAATAAATAGAATTTTACATTCAGCACCATCTGCATATATGTCATTTATATGAAATGAAAAAGGTGCGGAGTGTGAAAGAGGACTGCAGAGTATAAGAAGAGTGCTTCAAAGGAGTGGTGCACAAGAGAAGGGCTTTGTGCAAGAGCAAGGTGAGAGAAGGGGATTAGAATGTGTATGAAGCGCTGTGTCGAGGGCACCGCCGCAATCAGGACAGCGACCCCTGTCACCTAGAGCGACGCCCAATCTAAAGCAAATACTCAAAGAATGACGCAAGGCGATTCACCAATCTGCTGCATTGCACCCTCTGACGCAGACGACGATGCAGACCGATCCTCTGGTGATGACAGCTCTACGTCCACTTGGCCTTCACACAAAGTCAGAACCACTGCCAGAGGTGACGCCGCAGACTGCTGATCTGATGGTGTGAACTTGTCGGCCTCCCCATGCGTTCTGCTCAGCCACCTGAGGCCTCACAACAATTGGTTACTCACCCGTGGACACTGGGATCTTGCAGATGCAACCCCTAGTAGGATGTGAAAACCTCCCGCTCTTGCATTCCTCCTTTCCCACCTGACGCTGCTCCTGTGGAAGCGGGTGCATCATCAAGAGGAAGATGAACATTGATTGCTGTCACATTGGGGGCACTCACGATACTGGGAGCTTCGATATCACACTGTGCTGCACGAACCTGACCTCACATAACATAGTGTGAAACTTGAAATTATAAGTTTGGACGAACACAGCCCAGTGTGTATCGTCCCAATGGTAATTGCTATGTTCTCTCATTTGAGGTTGTTGACGTTGTTTGTTTGAGTTAACATTTTACGTAAGCAGGATTTCATGGATATCATATTTGACCATGCGACTCGTGGCCCCACCCGACCAAACCTCGGGGTGGTGCTTCCTTGATAACTTTCGACATCTATACACACGACACCTATCAAAATCATACTGTGGAATGTGCCAGGCATCCAATCTCCTAAACACTGGTATGCTATCTACACCTACCTTGGGAGAGACTCCATACACATAACACTCTTGCAGGAGATTCGTTTGACACAACAGAGGTGACCAGACTACAGCACCACTGGCGCAGACACATGTATGCGACAGGTTATTCCTCATACACCATTGGAGCACTCATTTGGGTTCGCTCTGGAGTGCCCTTTAAAGCTGAAGAAGTGTTGACAGACACAGAAGTTGTCTATGTCCTGATTAGAGGCAGATTTTACCCCTCCCCATACTGTGGCTACCTCTAATGCTCAGACACTTTGAGACTGTCTGCAAAGCTGGCAACTCACGGATGTGGTGCTCTAGTAACACTACTAACTGAGTGTATTCCTTCTATTCTGCACCACATCACCTACACGTCAGAATGGACAGATTAGTTGAAAGAGATGGCCTTATGCCAAACCTCATAGACATTGACTACCTTGGCCACACCCACTAAGACCTCAACCCCCAATACTTGACCATGGGGTAGTCGACCACTCCCCTTTACCCACCTGGCGCCTGCAACCGACGGCACTGGAGGACCCGTTGTTCCGGTCCTCGATTGATGTGGCCATTAACACTTACTTTGAGCATAACACTAATACAGCGACCACATGCTTGGTGGAGTGGGATGCCTTTAAAGTGACGCTACAGGGACTCTGCCTGGGTGTTAATTGGAACATGCGTTGAAACTTGATAAGAACATTCTTGGCATAGAGTACAAAGTAATGCACCTTGAAACAGTAGTAGCACACATGTCTACCTGCAGACCCTGCCTGATGGCGACCAGACAGGAACACTTGCTCCTGGAATGACTACTGTGCCTCAGATACACTACCCACTCGGCCAAGACACACACCACAGCTGATAGAGTAGATGCACTGCTCGCCTGGCTAATCTGGTAGGAACATCGGAATGGCCCGATAGCAGGGATACACTCAGTGACGGGTGAAAGGCTATATGCACAGCTTGACATCCACACTGAACTCACCCGCCACTACATCCTGCTATACATGACTACAACCACTGCCCTCTCGGACCATATTATCATGTATTTATAATCCATACGGCTGCCTACTATAACACCAGAACAGCCCCTTGAGTTAGATGAGCCAATTACGGCATTAGAGATACAAGGAGTGATGACGCAGAAAAAGAAGGTCCGACATATATTCATGTATACAGAGTAATCAATAAATATAATGAAGTGTGATTTTAGTAAAAGAAAATATGTACGAGGGAAATTGTGCCCTCGGGGTAGTTCGCCATCATTGTAAACGAGCTTTATTAATCATGAAGTATTGAAAAATGTAGTAATCCGTCATAATCGCAAATGTATGCCATAATTTCTTGTTTGAAAACTGTTTTGCTTAGCTTAAATTTAGTACAGGCTTTGGCCTAGTTGCCTGGTCTCAAATTCTAACTGCGTGATTTTCCTTGAACTAATGAAACATATATTCTTGCTTGAAGTTGTATTTTTCCAGTAGAAACTGGCTGGTACACTTATCTCCAAGGTTTCGTGCTAGGCCAGTTACATCCCCTTTCATACAAGGTCAGTCTCTGCAGGTGCGGACAATGAAGGTACAGATAGTAAAATAATTGCCAAACCATGATACAATTTGTGTTCCAAGGCTCCAAGGACAGTGTATGCATAAATGGGCGCTAGTAAAAGACAATTTTTGATTGGACAATTTGAAGCCAACCTATGAACCCTCCAATGGAAGACCCTGCAGAATTTGGAATGTTTCTTACTTAAACCCACCGGACAAAGAGAAGTCAGCCATTTTCCCTCGATGCCAGTTTGAAGCCTGATGCCAGACTCCATTTTGGACGACACCCTGATGCCCTTTTCTCTATCTGAGAGAAAGAGACTTTAAGAATTTTCATACTAGAGACTTTAACTTTGATTTGCCCCCGTCTTGCCCATGCAGTAACTTTGCCCCATTCTCCTTGCCGCTGCAAGGAAGCTTGCCCTTAACTTTGCCCCTTTGAAATTTGCCCCATGCTGATCAACCGGTACCTGAAGGACGAAGACTTTTCTTGAATGCTGATTGTATTTGGTAAATATGAAAGGATAAAAGTATTATGCATTGTGTTTTTCCTTTTAGGTACCAACTGCTATTTTGATAGAGTCCTAGCTAGAAGTTTTCCAAATTTGTGTTGACTAAATTCGTTTTGCATGAAGTCCCACATGCCAATGCTAATTAGAGGTTAGTCGAGGTTTTCATTCAATGTATCATGAAGAATTGAAATCTTGTTATGCTGACCGAATGTATGCAATTAGTCAAATACAGTTAGTCACATTGGTGATTTGCATTGCTATAACAGAGTGTATCATTATTCAGATTTTACGTAGATTGCGTTTCTTCCGCTGTTATGGACAGCTAGTAATGTTCATATACATATATCAATTGGTTTTGAGACATATATATATATCGTGCTAGCTTTGTTAATATAGGGAAATAAATTCACTAACTTTTAATAAACTGGTGTGGTTATTCATGACTGAAAGGTCATGGTGCGCCGAAATACCAACTGTTATTGATTTCTGATGTGCTATATTGACCTATTGATTGGGTATTTATTACCGATTACAGTAATTATTGATCTGAGTGACTCGACTATTTTAGGATGAGGAGAGCCCGACTCGGTTAAAAGATTCACCGACCTCCAACGTGTCCAGGTACAGGTAATTTATAAGGGCTGGACGCGTTACCAGTTGATGGTAGCAGAGATTGATGGTTTAGCCCTTTGGGACCCCATCCGAACAATAGACAGAGTCAAGTTAGAATTTTCTTTGATAAAATAAGTTGGAGGGATGATGATGCCCTAAGTCCCCAATGACTTTCCCGGGATCTCAGAGCTTGCGAATGGAGGACATGGAGGTGTGAGAATGGTTTCGGCGTTTCTAGTGACGGTATGAGTGAAGTTAGGGTTTTGCGCTTGCACAGCTTATCGCCGCAGATTAATTGAGAAGTTTGTGAGGACTTTAGGGGGGTTAAAAGATATTAGAGGAGTGTTACTCCAAAGGTGTGAGAGTAGGGAAGTCGTCGAACTTCACGTGTGTGCAGCGCTTTTGAGCAGAAAAAATTGTCCACGTGGTTGTTGATGTTGAGACGGGCCCTGCGAGGTCAAGAGACTCCGGAGTATGTTGAAAAGTGTATGTGACACTTGTTTGATGTTGTGATCTGGTCGGTTTAATAGGTTGATCGGGCGTGGTCAACAAGTCGGTATGAATGTTGCAGAGTGAAAGAAAATTTCGACTTTGAGATTTGACGAATTCTAAAGTGCACTAGAATAGTTCATTGATCAGTTGAGAGTAAAGTTTGCGGGTCAAATTTTGCTTGCGAAAGTGGGAAACCGAGAAAGATGGAATAACTGCCGAGGCTAGTGAAAAATCCCTAAGGTTTCTGAAGCGATTGTATTACCTTTCCTGTAGTAAACCGACAGATCTGTTTTATTCTTTTGGTTAAGTGCTCGCGTTATATTGCAGAAATTAGTTTATGAGTGAAACCGAATGAAAAGAGGACAAGCCGCGGGACTTTGTCAGCCGCAGTGTGTGAGTGTGACGTCACTAGGAGCCGCGCTGGGATAGGTCGGTTGGTGAGAAGGGTCGCGCACGGATTGGACGCAGTCCGTGAAGCACAATTGGAAGGGGAAAGGCAAGCGAAGAGTATTCCGGGAATTAAAGTCACCAATTGATTACATATTTTAGAAAAACAAAAGACGGAAAGATGAAATTTTTCAAAGCATTTAAGAGTGCCATGAGGGGAGATGTTTATATTAAAGCAAATGTAGAAGAAGAAACACCGCCTGAGGGTACACCAGCTTACATCGTCATTGAAGAAAAGGGTGTAGCGCCATGTCTTTGGCTAAAACAATGGTGCAAATTGACAGAAAAACATGGAAGTGTAGCGTTCCCTATCCATGGGTCGTTTAACCTAAGGGTTTTAGAAAATCTGAGATTTGCGCTATACGACATGAAAGTACCTCCAAGGCCAGCACAGTTTGAGGCATTAGCGATTTGGGAGCTAATAGCTAGAAACCAACAACAAAAGAAATTTGAGACAAGAATAAGGAAAGTAGAAAAGACACTAGCGGATGCTAGATGGGACAGCACACAAAAGGTTTGGAGATCAGACGTATTGCAGGGAATTAAATTGTTTCCAGCGATTACTGATGAAGCGGAGACGGAAGGAAGGAAAGCCACCTGTAAGACAAACAGGAGTCAGTCCAGAGAGGGAGAGAGCAATAGAAACTCGAAAAGGGGAGACGAGTCAGATGATGAGGAGTTCATTATACAATTGCTGAATGATCGCCCACCACCATACGTGGAAAGCGAAAAAGGCTCAAGTATTAGTACTGCCCCTCCAGAACCAATACAGGGTAATGTAACACCAAATTTGAGAATATCTCAAAGGCCGAGCAGCTCTGACATGCCTTTCTCACCACGAATACCACGGATTCAGAGAATGTACCCAGACGTGCCAACATTGAAACCTGCTGATAATTATCAGCCACAGGTTCAAAGGCACTGTTGCGATGAGCATAATGTGGGAATGACTTCCGATTCAATGGCGCAGGGAGGACAAAACTATCAGAGACCGACATTGATTCAAGCTGAATCAACACAGTTCTCGATGCCCCAAAAACCGACACAAGAAGTGCGAGTAGTAGAAAGCCAGTTAGGTATGCCAGCAATGATGAACCACAATGTGGGGATTAACATGCCACAGAATTCGGGGAACAGACAGAATCCAGACGCGATATCTCTACCTATCACTGTAGGTCCACCAGTACCACTGTACATACAGGCAAATTCAAGCATCAGCGACCAAGGGTTAATGATACAGAATGGGACAGGGAGGAGATGCATAGAAACCACTCCAGAGACAACTCCGATGGCGGCACTGCCAAATGGATCTGGGTCCTTCTTGGAATTTAGTCCAATTCCAATTTGTGCTCCGTCAACCGTGGTAAGGTCACACCCACCACTATTAGTACCGTTAACCTCACAGACTGAAACATTACAGAAACCGTCGATGGCAGTTGATGTAACTGCTACATTGATGGGACTGAACGCGCAACAGTTGACACAATGGTTCAACAGCCTGAACTCCCCACAGAGTACATCAAGTGGGAAGGGAGAAGAATACCTGAATAAAATAAGGTTGGGTATGGAGGCAGATGAACTGGTAGAGGGAACAGTGGGTTTGAACAGATTGGAATCATACACAGAGGAAGAACTGAGATACATGTGCCCTAGGATTACAAGAGAAGTGAGCAACATACATAAGAAATTACAAGAAATCGCAGACAGAAACGAGATCGATATAGGTAAGACCAAACACCTAAGCAGAAGTTACAGGTTAGACTTTGAGACAAAAGATTTTGAACACATGAGATCCGCAGGGATGAAAACACACCTTAAAGAGATACTGCAGAGTGCACAGGTTTGAAGATGTTTAGACAAGTGGGAAAGCAGGTAGGTTAAGAAAAAGGACAAAAAGAAAGAAAATACTTCAGAACGAAGTGAGAAAAAACAACAGAATGATGATCTGATAACCATGTTACCAATGAGAGAGACAGCAGGGGGAAAACTTGTACATGTACCATGGCACAGGTGCGATATTCAATCCTTTACGGATGACTTTCCCAAATTAAGAGAGAAGCCGATTGAGTGGTATCAACAAACGGATAGATTTGTGAAACGCGCGAAATGTCTCTGGGAAGACCTGAATACCTTATTTGAAATTGTGGTTCCGGCTGATTTGTGGGAAGATTGTAAAAGGGCTGTAGGTTGGCCGACGAGTGAACCAGAGAGAGATAGGGACACAGGTACGCCATCACCTACGGTAATGAGTTTGTACCACAAAGTGATCGAGCACTTGAAAACCAAGCTTGCGACGAAAAATGTGGATTGGCAAAGGATTGACAGGACCGCTCAAGAGGTTAAAGAATCTATACACGCGTATTATGAGAGGTTGTTGAAAGCGTTCAAAAATTACAGTGGCACGGAAACGATTGAGCCAAAGGACATGCTCCATTTTGTGTTCAGGTTTGTGGAAGGGCTGAGACCCGAAATTAGCCAGATGATTAAATCGCATTTGATTTGTTGGCAGTCAAAGTCGATCGAAGAAGTGTTGAATTATGCAAAATACTGCAGTGATGAGATTGAGATAAAGCAGAAAAGATTGAAGGAAAAGGTGATGGTGATGCAGCTCAGAGCAGCTCAGACAGGTTTACAAGGTTTGCAAGGGTTTCAACAACAGATGCCGCAGCAGCAGCAACAGGGAAATGCTATGTTTCAGCCGCAGATGAGAGACAGAGGCCGAGGAGGTTTTGTGAATAATGGTCCTGATTTGAATACCGTTATGATTCCAAATGGTATACAGGCAATGAAGAAGGTGATGCCATGTCACACGTGCGGAATCGTCGGGCACTGGAAACGGGAGTGCCCAATGATGGTGCAGGAAGGTGTAGGTCAGCAAAACAATGATGTCAATGCATTTCAGACTATGAGAGGACCAAAACAGAGAGGTCCAAATCCAAATTTCCAAAACAATATAAATCAGCTGCAGGGTTTACAACCCATGCAACCGCAACAGGTGCAAATGCCTCGTGTGCAAATGACACAATTGCAGCCAATGCAACAGCAGTTTCCTATGGTACCTAATCAGCAAATGCAAATACCCTTAGCACCAATGAATCAGCAGCAAGCAATGCTTCCTCAACAGGTCACGGGTCAGGGAATGAGTCAAAATGGCACAGTACACCAATTCCCACTACACAGCGAGAATAGAATAAACGATGTATGGGAGAGTGGAAGTTCAGATGAGGAGGGAAATTGTGTGCTTGCAGCATCTTTGGAAGTTGATCAAAAGGGTCCGTATGTGGAGGGAAGAGTTATGGGTCATCGCGTTTCATTCTTGGTTGACACAGGAGCTACACGTTCCACTGTTAGGAGCATTGAAGTGCCAAATTTGCCACTTTCAGGGAGAACAGTTCAAGTAGTGGGAGTAGCAAACAGGTACCTGACGAACCCAATCACAGATCCAGTACAAGTCAGAATTGGTAACTATCAAGGGTCACATAATTTTGTGGTATGTGACTCAAGCCCGATATCACTGTTAGGGAGAGACCTATTGTGCAAATTGGGATGTTCGATTATGTGTTCGAACGATGGAATTAGAATTCAGACGAGCAGTGATGGGGAAGAAGAGGACAGTGTAGAAGGGGATGAGATGGAGACTGTCGATGAAGAGTATCCTCTGATTACCCTTTTTCCGATGATCACTGAAGCAGATATTCCAGCTGAATTACAGGAAACAGTCGGAAAAGAAGTGTGGGATATGACAGGAAAAGAGGTGGGATTGGTGAAAGGAGTGGAGCCAGTGAAAGTGACCGTAAAACCCAATGTAACCTTTCCCCAGACCTCACAGTACCATATGGCACAAGACACCCTCATGAAAGTCGCCCAACTCATTGATGAGTTTGTAAAGCAGGGAGTACTGAAAGAAGTGTTAAGCAGTCCATGTAATTCACCAATTATGGGACTAATAAAGCCAAGTGGAAAGGTACGAATTGTGCAGGACTTGGGGAAAATAAATGACATAATAATTAAATGCTGCCCTGTAGTACCAAATCCAGCTGTGATAATGTTTCAAGTCCCTTGTGATGCCGAGTGGTTTTCAGTCATCGACTTGTCACAAGCATTCTTTTCGGTGCCTCTTCATGAGGACAGCCAATTTCTCTTTTGTTTCAAATTCTTAGACAGAGTTTACAGTTGGTGTCGAATTCCTCAAGGGTTTTCAGAGTCACCGTCAATTTTCAATCAGATTCTAAAGAAAGATTTGGAAGCGTTGGAATTGCCATTTGGATCAACCCTAGTACAGTACATTGATGACTTACTGATTGCATCCAAGACAGAAAGTGACTGCACAGCCGACACCATTGCCCTATTGAACCATTTGGGAAGGAATGGACACAAGGTGTCTCCTTCAAAATTACAGTTCTGTCAGAAGAAAGTGAAATATTTGGGTCACCAAATAGAGAAAGGGTCACGGAGAATAATGAAGGAAAGAATAACAAGTGTACTTCAAATGAGTCCCCCAAAGACGAGGAGGGAGGTGAGGAAGTTTTTGGGAATGGTGAGTTACTGTCGCCAATGGATTCCCAACTTCTCAACCCTAGCAAAACCTTTACTGAAACTGACCCAGAAGGATGCATTGGATGAAATTGAACTGAAAGGAGAAGAGATGGATGCTTTTATTGAATTGAAGGAATGCATGTGCAGGGCTCCAGCTTTAGGTATGCCTGACTACACAAAGCCTTTCACATTGTTTTGTCATGAACGTGATGCATGTTCCTTGTCTGTCTTGACCCAAGCCCATGGCGGCGTAAACAGACCAGTAGCATATTTTTCAGCTACTTTGGATCCGGTTGCAGCAGCACTGCCAGGGTGCTTGCGTGCCGTAGCAGCAGTTGGTATCAGCCTCACTCAGAGTGAAGGAATAGTGATGGGACACCCTTTAACAGTCATGGTCCCTCACTCAGTTGAGATACTTTTGACACGTTCCCTAACACAGCACATGACTGGTGCTAGACTCACAAGGTACGAAACAATAATTCTGGGATCACCTAATGTGCAGCTGAAAAGGTGCACTACGTTGAATCCAGCAACCTTGTTTCCCAGTGAAAATGCTGAAATTGAGAACGCTGAAGACATCGAGCACGACTGTCTTCAGGTGACTGAATTTTGCACCAAACCAAGACCTGATATCAAAGATACCCGATTGGAAGAAAATGATCAAGTTATTTTTGTTGATGGTTCGTGTTTAAGAGATGCACTGGGAATATTGAAAGCAGGATATGCTGTATGTACTGTAAAAGGTGTTCTGGAAGCATCTTGGCTTCAAGGAGTTTACTCTGCACAGGTAGCAGAATTGGTAGCCCTTACTAGAGCTTGCCAACTCTCTGCATTGATGAAAGTTACCATTTACACTGACAGCCAGTACGGGTTTGGGATAGTGCATGATTTCGGACAACTGTGGTCACAAAGAGGTTTCATGACCTCTTCAGGATCACCAGTGAAAAACGGTGAAAGAATAAGAGAATTGTTAAATGCCATTCAATTGCCAGGGGAAGTAGCAGTGGTAAAATGCAGTGCACACTCGAAGGGACAAGACTATGTTTCCCTGGGAAATGGATATGCGGATCAAGTCGCAAGGTTTTGCGCATTGAACTGTATATTGCTTAGGGATGAATGGAATTTGATAAGTGAACCAGAACTCGAACCAAGCGAAATATTTGCTCTAAAGGTGATAGATACGATGGACGAATTGAAATCCCTACAGAATGATGTCAGTGAGGATGAAAAACTCTTGTGGACCAAGTCACAATGTGTAAAGAGACTAGATGAATTATGGGTTTCAAGTGAAGGGAAATTTGTTCTTCCAAATAGCCTTTTGACACAGATAGCCAGATTTTACCATGGACAAGCTCATCTTGGGAGGGATGCCATGATTAGGTTGTTTAAAACTGATTGGTTTAACCCCAAATTCCGTCAAGTTGCTGAAGCAGTTTGCCACCGTTGCGTCATTTGCCAACAGATGAACGCAGGGAAGGGAACCGTAGTAAATTTGAGCCACATTGGAAGAGCAGGGGGTCCATTCAGCAGGATGCAAATGGACTTCATTGAGATGCCTGTGCATGGAGGCTTGAAGTATGTGTTGGTGGTTGTGTGCATTTTTAGTCACTGGATTGAAGCATACCCTACACGCAGAAATGACAGTCTCACAGTTGCAAAACTACTCTTGAGAGAGTTAATACCACGTTTCGGATTCCCGATCTCTTTAGAATCAGATAGGGGAAGTCACTTCAATAATGAAGTAATAAAATTGCTTTGTGCAGCACTGAACATTGAGCAAAAGCTGCATTGTAGCTACCGCCCTGAAGCATCAGGTCTAGTGGAACAAATGAATGGCACATTGAAATCGAGAATGGCGAAAATATGTGCATCGACAAACTTGAAATGGCCTGACGCATTGCCTTTGGTACTAATGTCAATGAGAAACACCCCTGACAGAAAGACTGGACTGTCCCCACACGAGATTCTCATGGGCAGAGCTATGAGACTTCCAGCAGTCCCTGCAAATGCGCTTTTGAATATTACAGATGATATGGTGTTAGACTACTGCAAAGGTCTAGCTGATGTGGTTCGCTCTTTCTCTCACCAGGTGGAGGCAACCACCTTGCCACCGATCCAAGGTCCAGGACACGCCCTGAAAGCAGGCGACTGGGTCGTGATAAAGAAACACGTGAGGAAATCGTGTTTGGAACCCCGTTGGAAAGGACCTTTTCAGGTGATTCTGACGACTACCACCGCTGTGAAGTGTGCGGGAGTTCCCAACTGGATTCACGCCAGTCACACAAAGAGGGTATTGTGTCCCACAGACGAGGAAGCTGAAGCGCTGAAGTTACCAGTACCTGATAACAAAGTGCCAAGCGCTGAGACAGAGCGAAAAAGAACTAGAAGCGAACAGGCAGAAATAGAGGAGGGAGAAATATTCTCTGAGGACGAAGCCACTTGGGGAAGACCAAGAAGGAGCCCCAGAAAGCGACGAAGCAGCTGAAGGTAACAAAGAGCCCGAAGCAGCTGAAAGTGACAAAGAGCCTGAAGAAAGTAACGGCGACAAAAGGCTCGAAACGGGTGAAGAAGCAGGAGAGCCTGATCAGAGGAGGGCTTTCCCAGAAGCAGACGATACAGGAAAGGAACAGGAAAACCTGATTGACTTTCCAGAGGGAGAAGACGAAACAATACAGAGTGAAACTGTTCAAACTCCTTCGGAAGAAGTTGCAGGTCCGTCGAGTGGACCCAGCGCAAAACGTAGACAAAGCATATCACCAGTAAAACTAAGAACTAGAGAAACATTAAACGACAGCGAAGGGCCAAGAGTGAAAGAAAAGAGAAAGGAAGTGTCTGTTGTAGTACCAACGCCAAGTGAAGAAAAGGACTTGGCCAAAGAGGAAAGCACCAGTGAGAAAGAATCAAAGAGAGATGCAAAATTGAAAAGAAAAAGGATACCGAGCAGGAGGTATTCCGGTCCGGAGTGGGCGTACGTAGCCAATAACGATTGGTCAGACGAATTCGTATCCCTCAGTCTTGAGAACGAAGAGGCAGAACTTCATTTTGGAAATAAAAACTTTATGGACTCTGTTGATTGAAACCATTGATCACCTGATTGACTTTTCAACCGGCTAAGACATTGCTAATTTGATTGACTTTGAAACCGATTTTGAGACAACGCTGCTAACCGATAAGAGACTAAGCCGCTAAAGAAACTGTGTGAACATTGAACTCGTTCAGCCTTGTAAATACCTGCAAAACGCTTTGATAAAGTGTCTTCAACTTTCTGATTCTATACAGATCATGACTAGCTTCACTACACAGGGGCGTAAAATGAAGTGTTGTAAATACATGTGTATAGGCTTAATAACCGCATGCGTACTAATAATCGTAGCAATAGTTCTTGGAATGCATGGTAAAAGTGAGAGTGAGACGAATGATGCTTCTACTTCTAAACCTATTATCGTTACTGAACTAACAGCTCTGAAGAGACTCGAGCAAGACGAGAGACACTTGCACGATAAGAAGGAACTCTCATCTAACGTTTTCTATCGCTTACTGAGTGAGTATGTTGAGACCATGGATGCGAAAGATTGTTATGTGTGTACACAAATACCTACCTCAGTAGTGGAAGGGGTAACGTATCACAGCATGCCTCTTACGTATGGAATTACATGTAGTATAGTAGCTTCCAGATTTTATGCTCAAAAAGACATTCATTATTTCTATACTAATTACGATGTTACTTTTGCATATGTCCCCATAATAGGGCATTTAAGTAAGATAGCTCGAGATTATTATGCCAAATTAATGAGGGAATTCTTCGAACCGATGTCACCTTTTCACACAGCTCACGCACATAGAGAGAACCTTACATGCTTGCTTTCACCAGTAGAAATAGAATTTTTAGACCGCACTGATGATTGGAAGAATGAAATGAAGGAGAAATTAGAGAGGGAATTACACGAAAGGACGTCTGTAGATAATTATGCTTTTGCTGCAATAAAGACACAAGGGAAAACAGCTTTAGATACATTGCATGTAGGAAGATTTTGTATACATAGGTTTCCATCATATTATGACACAGTTTTTGTGGGAACGAGTGAATGTAAACATACGTATGCATTTCAATCTAAGTGGACGTTCATGCTGAATGGACAAGACCCAGTTATTCCTGGAGTCTATTATATTTGTGGACTCAACGCCTATTATCGTCTTCCTAAAGGATGGTATGGGAGGTGTTATTTGGGAATAGTGTTCCCAAAGGTTTACCAACTAGATGACTTAAAGAAATTTCCAAAGCTGTCTGAATCACATCGTGTTCAGAAAAGGGAGACAGCTTCTGGTGTGGTAGGAGACATATTTGGAGCATTGATTCCTTCAGTAGGAGTCATATTGAATTCAATCAAAATACGAAAGTTGTCTACTATTGTGGATAACATGCTGACAAAGTTTTCAGGAGCTATAATCCTGATGGATGCTGAACTCGCTGCAGAAAGAGATATGACTCTTCAAAATCGGCTTGCCTTAGACATTCTTTTAGCAAAGGATGGCGGCGTTTGCAAAATGCTTGGTACTCGTCACTGTTGTACATATATACCAGACAGCAGTGGAAAAATTAGAACGATGCTTACAAATTTAACTAAAGAAAGTGTAGATTTAAAGGAATTGAAAGAACCCGGAGTTTGGGAGAAAGTTGGAAAGGGATTTGCTTCCGTGGGAAGTTGGCTCAGCAACGTTTGGAACGGATTGTTACTAAAAATAGTACATGAATATTGATAATATTAATTTGTTTATTAGGCTCTTGGGGAACATGGAAAGCTTTCAAAATGTTAAAAGCAAGGAACAAAAGAAAAAGAGAAAAGAAAATAGAGAACAAAATGGTGGAAATATATAGGGAGAAGTCAAAAGGGACTAAAAGAAAAAGGGAATTGACTGAAGTGCCAAATTACTATACAGAATTTTAATGGAATCAAATTTGTGGGTAGATTTGATGTGATGACATAATTAGTCATCAGAGGAGGGATTGATGACGCAGAAAAAGAAGGTCCGACATATATTCATGTATACCGAGTAATCAATAAATATAATGAAGTGTGATTTTAGTAAAAGAAAATATGTACGAGGGAAATTGTGCCCTCGGGGTAGTTCGCCATCATTGTAAACGAGCTTTATTAATCATGAAGTATTGAAAAATGTAGTAATCCGTCATAATCGCAAATGTATGCCAGGATTTCTTGTTTGAAAACTGTTTTGCTTAGCTTAAATTTAGTACAGGCTTTGGCCTAGTTGCCTGGTCTCAAATTCTAACTGCGTGATTTTCCTTGAACTAATGAAACATATTTTCTTGCTTGAAGTTGTATTTTTCCAGTAGAAACTGGCTGGTACACTTATCTCCAAGGTTTCGTGCTAGGCCAGTTACATCCCCTTTGATACAAGGTCAGTCTCTGCAGGTGCGGACAATGAAGGTACAGATAGTAAAATAATAGGCAAACCATGATACAATTTGTGTTCCAAGGCTCCAAGGACAGTGTATGCATAAATGGGCGCTAGTAAAAGATAATTTTTGATTGGACAATTTGAAGCCAACCTATGAACCCTCCAATGGAAGACCCTGCAGAATTTGGAATGTTTCTTACTTAAACCCACCGGACAAAGAGAAGTCAGCCATTTTCCTCGATGCCAGTTTGAAGCCTGATGCCAGACTCCATTTTGGACGACACCCTGATGCCCTTTTCTCTATCGGAGAGAAAGAGACTTTAAGAATTCTCACCCTAGAGACTTTAACTTTGATTTGCCCCCCGTCTTGCCCATGCAGTAACTTTGCCCCATTCTCCTTGCCGCTGCAAGGAAGCTTGCCCTTAACTTTGCCCCTTTGAAATTTGCCCCATGCTGATCAACCGGTACCTGAAGGACGAAGACTTTTCTTGAATGCTGATTGTATTTGGTAAATATGAAAGGATAAATGTATTATGCATTGTGTTTTTCCTTTTAGGTACCAACTGCTATTTTGATAGAGTCCTAGCTAGAAGTTTTCCAAATTTGTGTTGACTAAATTCGTTTTGCATGAAGTCCCACATGCCAATGCTAATTAGAGGTTAGTCGAGGTTTTCATTCAATGTATCATGAAGAATTGAAATCTTGTTATGCTGACCAAATGTATGCAATTAGTCAAATACAGTTAGTCACATTGGTGATTTGCATTGCTATAACAGAGTGTATCATTATTCAGATTTTACGTAGATTGCGTTTCTTCCGCCGTTATGGACAGCTAGTAATGTTCATATACATATATCAATTGGTTTTGAGACATATATATATATTGTGCTAGCTTTGTTAATATAGGGAAATAAATTCACTAACTTTTAATAAACTGGTGTGGTTATTCATGACTGAAAGGTCATGGTGCGCCGAAATACCAACTGTTATTGATTTCTGATGTGCTATATTGACCTATTGATTGGGTATTGATTACCGATTACAGTAATTATTGATTATTGATCTGAGTGACTCGACTATTTTAGGATGAGTAGAGCCCGACTCGGTAAAAAGATTCACCGACCTCCAACGTGTCCAGGTACAGGTAATTTATAAGGGCTGGACGCGTTACCAGGAGCCATACGTGTCCTCACTACTGGCAAGACGCCGGGCCCTGACAGAATCCCCACAGAATATTATAAAACATTTGCCCCGCAACTGGCCCCACGACTGCAGGCGCTCTACGAGGAGGCCTTGCGTGCTGCCTCACTCCCTGCTTCCATGAGGGAAGTAATCCTCATCTCGATCCTCAAACAGGAGAAGGATCCTACAATCTTGAGCACTTATCGCCTGCTAGCACTCCTTAACGTGACTATAAAATACTGGCAAAAATATTAGTGGACTGCCTAGCTCCCCTAGTACCTGTCTTAGTACATGAGGATGAAAATGGTTTTGTACCAGCCCGCATCACCTCATTAAAATTGCGGTGCTTTTTCCTCCGCCAATCTTGCCCAGATCATGATGCCTAGTCCTTGATCTGGAAAAAGCCTTTGATTCTCTAGAGTGGTCTTCCCTTTTTGCACTCCAACTGAAATACGGAATTGGGTCTCACTTTATACGCCTAATACGCCTCCTATACACAATACTGACGGTAAGAGTAAGAACAGAACCCCTAATATCTGATCCAATTGAGATATGCAGAGGCACCCATCAGGGATGCCCCCTCTCTCCAAAATTGTTCTCCCTAGCCATAGAACCACTAGCAGTAGATTTGCGTGAGCGCGGCACTGAATGAGGAATACACTTAAGCTATGACACATATTGCTTCACTCTATGCAGATGATATTCTCATATACCTCAAAGATCTAGGGCCAGATGTATCATCTAACCCTTTTGCGATTCTGTAATAGCGATTTTTAAGAAATCGCTATTTCTAATTCGCAAAATGGTATGTATCATATTTGCGATTCGGTAATAGCGATTTCTTAAAAATCGCAAATGCTATTACCGAATCGCAAATTGCGATACAGACCCCATTCGCACCTATGGGCCTGCAGGCCCATATTTGCGAATTTTTTGCATTTCCCAAATTGCTAATTCCTAACTGGAATTCGCAATTTAGGAAATGCAAAACCTCAGGGTGCTGGGGGGGCCTAAGGCCCCCTCTGCTGCACCCCAAAAAATATTTTAGGACATGTAAGGCGCACACATGCCAAAGGGCACACATTTGGGATTTCTTATTTAGAGAATCGCAACTTGCGATTCTCTAAACGGGCTCGCAGTTTTAAGGAATCGCTATTTTAGCGATTCCTTAAAATTGCATTGCCAATGCCTTTCATACATACTGGAAGGCTCTTTTGCATCTGTTTGCGAATGAAAAAAGGCTTGATACATCTGGCCCCTAGACTCTATACGAAGCGCACTAAAGCACACCCTTAGTAAGTATGAAGAACTGTCTGGTCTGTGGGTCAATTGGACCAAATTCTGCCTCTTACAGCTGAATCCCATCACCCTACATTGCTCAGGACCCCTATTACCTGGCAACCAACCTCATTCTGGTACTTGGGAATCAGGGTGTACCACAGCCATGCGGATCTACTGGACAGCAAACCCAAGCGAGCGATCACATCGCTGAGAGCGCAAATGTCCTTCTGTAAGACAATCCCCCTATCGGTGGTGGGTCACATGGCGATACTTGAGATTGCAGCGCTCCCTAGATTGTTATACTACTTTGCAATCCTACCCTGTACTTCCACCCCAACTCTTTTGTACACTTGAAAGCACACTCAGGGACTTCATATGGACCGCTTCTCGCCCTCACATAGCGACCACTAAGCTGTACTTGCCGGCTGACTGCGTTGGGCTAACAGTCCCATACTTCGAACATTATTATCTTGCATCACAATTGTAGTATGTGGCACGCTGGCTGCGCTACCTGCGTGGGTACCTACTAAATAACTACACCTCTTCCACCGCTGCACAAAAGCACCTACGCCAGAGCCCCTGCATCTGCGAGTGGCATATTGCTGCTATCACTGTAGTTTACGTCTCACAACAGGAATACCTACATACGACCCCACACTGCCCCTACTGGGAACACTGAGAGGGAAGCACATCACCACCAGAACTGAACTGATCTTCTGGCATAAAGTGGGTATACACACAGTGGGGAACCTCTACGACGACGGGCGCTCCTCACTCATGAAGCTCTGATGGAAAGGGCGGGCCTCCAGTCGGCCATTTCCTACTCTATACTTCATGTACTTGGTGACAGCGGGCATTTGACTCACTGGCTAGCTGACTCCTTCCACACATACAACACCGCCACTTCTGTCACTTCGGGCCCGTTAGGAACGAGACTGTGACAGGCCATACTCTGATAGAGTGGTCCATAATATTGGAGAGCCCAAAATTGTCCCTTGTAGCGCCTGCTTCTGTCGGAAACAACTATATGTAGTGCATAGAGCCTACCTCACACCTGCCAAAATCAATAAATGCTTTCACCGAGTGGATGCTGAGTGCCCTTGGTGTCATCTGACAGACGCAAACCTTAAACATATGCTTTGTTACTGTCCTTGGCTGTGTCATTACTGGCAGGAAGTGAAACGCATTTTATCTCTTAGCACTGGGCATAGTGTATTGACCACATCGGAGGCCTGTCTGTTAGGCTTATATAAGTAAAGCAAATATAAGACGACGTCCTGCTTCATAGACCTCAGCCTACTGATAGCTAAACGACTCATCACCCGCAGGTGGAAGTCGTCAGACCCCACACTCCGACACATTGGGTACAATCATTGAGAATATGGTCACAAGCTGAGAACATTGCCCTGCATAGAGAAGAAATCCCATGGCTCCGTAAATATCCCATAGCCAGCGCATGGGACACTATCATGTCTGCCTTTCGGTCTGCAGCCCATAGCTCTACAGGTAGCACATCAGGGCTCCCCATTTTCGAACCCTTACCACTGGAGGAGACGTGCCCCCCACTTCTTGGACAGTCTGGACATCGTGAAGCACTAGACCTGACCTGACCACGCCTACGACAACATACAGTCGAATGATAGGGAACACTGCCACGTACTCCCTCCACTCGACGCTGATGTTGGGGGGCACACGGGAACTATGAGACACAAATATTGAATGTCTCTAGACTTTACCAGCACTGTTACATCGTTACATATAAAACATATTGTTTGTTTCACATCTGGACGCACGCACTCCACAGAGAACACACTTATAATGGAACAGCATATACTGCACTTGATGAACCTACTATGTCGCCATCACCTTCACACAATGGCCTATATATGTCAGTATCTGATAACTGGAAATCATGATCACTGCTGGATTATAACCCTACTGTACTGTGCACTATAGAACACAAATGCTACTCAACTAAAATGTGGAACGTTAGATCTTTTGAATTTGATACTGTACCTATGTTGATATGTCAAAAAGCAATAAACAGATTTAAACAAAAACAATGAAGGGTTGGGTCGAGAGGGCATGCTGTGAAAGATGTGAATGGATACTTTATATATGTATACTGCAGTGTTTTTTTTTTTATGGGGATGCCTTGTCTGACAGGTTGTGCTGTATTTTTGACTAAGAAGGGTGCTGTTTCTGTAAGCAGTAATGTGATTTAGTGTATATGGTAATATGGCCAGTAGTGTTTTAGGATCAGCCTACCAGACAGTGCACTTATCTGATTGCAAATGGCAGATTGTGGGCTTGCCAGAACATACAAGGGTTTGGAGCCTAGCTGTTACTTATCACTGGTGGGCTTTCCTGTCACTCATTTGTCTGCTTCTTATTCGTGTCTCAGCTTGTCAATCTTACATTTTTCTCCCCAATGAAGCATAGCCTCTTCACTGTCTCTTTTGACTGACCGGCTTCTATGCTTCCACTACTTGCTGTTCAAGAACTACTTTTTTCTTTTTTGTCTCCCCCACACTTGGTGTTGCTTACTGTCAACCAAGTGCTTCTCCGCATTCTCCAGCATGTTGCACTCGCTCTCATGACCTACCCCATCCGTTGCTTCCCCTTCCCACCCCCTTCATTATCACCTTTTGCTTCTCCTCCTCATCTCCTGCATTGCCTCCCCGACTTGTCCTCTGTGTTGCTCCCCTCCATCCGCACTCTCCCTGTTTTCTACCATCAGGCACGATTTCTCTTATTGATTTATTTGTTGGTCCAATTTGGATTAGCAAAAAAAAAAAAAGACAAAAAAAATGCAGCCACGTCATGTTTTTTTTTTTATTATTGTTTTCTTATTTACCCTTCCTGCACATCGTCTATTAAAAAAAACGCAGAAAAAACAATGACAAAACAAATCGGTCTCAAAAGCTAGATCTGCAAATGCTCATTTCGACATGTAAGCATTTCAGGAAGTACAGAAAGCCTAAAATAATATCCTGAGCCGCCCCACAGGGACCTTTTTTTTTTTTTTTAACAATCAACACTATCGTATGTCGTTCTTTAGTTGACCCATAACTGCGTAAAATGCCACAAAAACTCAAATATGTGCACCAAAATTGTTTTCTGTCGTAATTATCATGGGTGTGTGGACAGCAGACTCGTCGAGCCACGCACTCCACTCATTTGCCCACTTGAGCACCACTCACCCAGTTACAAACACGAGCTGAGTACAAGTACTGTACACAAGGAACAATCAAATCCTATTGCAACACAACGGCTGCAAGGGGCACCGCAGCTATAAAGCGATTACAGCCCCCACAATCACAAGTAACTGTGGTGCGGTTACAGCGGACAGCTAAAGTGCCTTAATGTGGCAAAAGCAAGATACAGGTAGAACCGAGAGTGCACAGCCGTCTGCGGTACTTCCTGTCTCGTATTACCCTGTAAGGAGATCGCCGAGTGAAAGCAACGGAACAGATAACGGCTTGACACTTCGCAGCATATAACTGTTATTTAGGAGCACAGTGCTTCTATTGAGCCTCAGCCACTCAAGTCGTTGCTAGGGACGCCGAACAGATCCAGCCTGACGAAAGGCTTGCAGCTTGCAAATACTTAGCGTCAAGCCTGGATAATTGGCTAGTTTTACGGCTGGTAACGTTTTCCGGGACAGTACGGTGACATCTTCCGGGGCATCAGCTGGGCGGTTTCCTAGTGGATGGGCGGGGCGTCGTTTAGGGGAGGGACACTTTACCTAACCATTCGGAGAGTTTCCGGGGAAATATAGTCGAAAGACCCTCCCAGTTCCGCCCGTTTGTCTGCCAATCAATTTGAAAACAGCTGTTTTATTATCTTCTCTCGTCTTGGTGTATATTACAGAGGCATTCGGGTGATAAAGATCTTCTGCTGGAAGGTAAGGACCACTTTTGGGAATCTTACATTTGGTTAGTGAGTTGGCATGTAGACATAGAAGAAAAAGAATATTAGTGAGTTCCACGGGTATTTGGTTTTTCAGAACAGTTATCCAGAGCTGGCCTTTTTTGCTGTGGTCACACAGGGAGCATAAAATGCTATATTGACGATTAACTTTAGTCACCCATATCTTAACTGGCAGGTTTTCATTTTGCCTATGTGGGACTTTTCCAGGTTTTCAGTGTTTTTATCGGTGGCATTTTATAGCACAATGTGTGGCACTTAAAATGACATCTTGTTCCGAGAAAAACAGATTGCAGTTAACCGATGAGATAAATGTCAACAATGCACCATTTTTTGAATTACAATGTCTAGAATAGGGGTTTTCAGCATTTTCTGTAATAAGCCAAACTCATCTTACAATGAAAATCCATCCGAGCTAATAAAACTATTAGAGATGTGATCGATAAAACACCAGGCAAGATTACATTAGAGGACATCATATGCAAAGATTACCCAATAGTGATCACTTCAGTACATAAGGCACAGTTGTGAGTAGTAATGTAACAGTGCTTTGTTAATGTGCAATGCCTCTATATGGGTAATACATAACAGCCATGGGTGGAATGCCCCTGGCACCAAACTAATATTAGTAATAAATCTCCCCAACACCCTTTGATTTGTCTCACTCAAATATCTGCTTTAACTATGTTTTGGAAATTTAAATATTTTACTCCCTACAACAGCTCATGAGTTCTGAAAATACCCACATTTTCATCTAGAAGACATGCTTTTCCATTTTGGTACACATATATTAATTCATCCAAGCATACATGTTAAATTTAGTTATAATTGTATGTATATGGAGCTTACTACCCATGACAAGGCATCAAAGCGCTTTTCGGCAAGTAGCACGCTACTCTGGAACCCAAGAAGAATTAGTGGTGGATTAGTATAGTATAGGGAAATATGAGTACAGTGTTAGTATGAGTTAATTTGAGCACAGGATATGTGAATTTGTTAGTTGGTTTGACTAGAGTAAAGGAGGGATAGAGGAGGGAAGAATCCAGAAGTGTTAATTGGGAGTTTATATTAATAGGATGAGTAAAGGAGAGGTAGAGGAGGGAAGAGTCTGCGGAAAGGGGTTAGGGAGATCATATTAGCAGGAGGGGTTTTGGATGAGTCAAAGGTGAAATAAATGAGGGAGAATTTAGTAGGGTTGTTTGGGAGATCATAGTAGTAAACTGAGGTTTGGGGTGAGCTAGATGCATTAGAGGAGGGAAGAGCTTAGGCTGGGTTATTTTGGAGATGAAAGTAGCAGAATGGGTTTGGGATGAGTCGGAGTGGGGATGGAGGATAGAGTGTGATGGGGAGACAAGGTAAAGCTTACGCGAGAGAACATTTATATTATTGTTCATTTTTTTTATTTATTTATTTATATATTTTTTAAAACAGTTATTTATATTTTTAATTTTAGTTATAGATTTAATTTTATTTTTATTTTTCTCTAGTACAGTAGGACTAGAATAATAAATATATATGTAAATACATTGTAAGGCAATCTATGTGCAAGGAATACATTAATGGGCATAATAATATGAGAAGTAAAATCGTTTTGTCTAAATACAGACTTTGGAATATTTGATGTTAATTAATAAGTGTACTTTTACAACATTCATTGATCTTTCCTCAATTTTTCAACAGAGAAAGGCTTGCTGCTAAATAGTTAAGATAACATTTGCCCATTGTAATATAAAAACACTATATACATATTTAGAATATATACATAATCAGATTATAAATATTTATCAACACAGGCATATGCAGTCCATTGCTGTTTGAATATGGTGGTTATGAAGGAAAGAGCCAAGTCTGTAGTTGTCTTCTGAAGACAAGATAGTTATCCGTGGGTCTTATATTTGGAGGTAATGAATTCCATAGTTTGGCTGCTTGAACAGAGAAGGATGTACCGCCTATTGTCTTTTTCTTGTATTTGGTATTTTAAGGCGGGGTGCCAATCTTGAGCAGAGGTGTGTTTGTTGAATGTAGTTGGTTATTTTGTTTCTGATGAAAAGCGGTCCTGTTCCATGTATAGCTTTGTGGGTGATACAAAGCAGCTTGAAGGTGGATATTCTGTAACCAGTATAGTGCTGTCAAGGCAGGGGAGATGTGGGCTTGTGGCTTTACATGTGATAGTAGCCTGGTAGCTGAGTTGTGAATACTTTGTATTTTTTTCATAATAGATAGAGATGATCCATGGTAGAGGCCATTGGCATAATCCAGTTTGGATAGTACAAGAGAGACAGTAGTCTGCACCTTGCGTGGAAATCCGAGGTGGGGGAAGATGGGTCTCAGAGTCTTCAAGGTGATGAAGTTTGATTGTGCTAATTTGTCCACTTGGGCATTCATTGTTAACTTGGAGTCCATGGTAATTCCAAGGCTTTTACGTCCTTGGATACTTGCGGAAGTGGTCCGTGATCGTCAGGCAAGGCGCACAGTGGGTCATAATTGTTCCAGGTGCCACATGTGAGTATTTCTGTTTTGGAAGCATTTAGTTTGAGAGGGATCCAAGTCATCCACTGATCAATGGCTCTGAGGCAACTGAATATTTGTGAGTTTTCAATGTCTTTGGGGCATTCCAATTTAAGTAGTATTTGTGTGTCATCTGCATAGTTGTAGCATGGGAGTTGAAAATCCTTGATCAATTCTGGTAATTACATCATGTAGATGTTGAAAAGCATAGGTGAGATGATTGCTCCATGGGGGACCTCTGATTTTGTGAGGTAGGGTTTGGACCAGAAGGGCGGGAGAATAGATAATATTATTTCTACTTTGAAGGTGGTATGTAATCCAGTCGAGAGCAGTCCCTTCTATTCAGGCTTCATAGAGTCTTTGAATTAGGGTGTCATGATCAACAGTATCAAAAGAAGCTAAGAGGTCCAAGAGAAGTAGTGCAGTAACTCCATTGCGGTCGACTGTGTTTTTAAGATCATCCCAAATTGCTATGAGTGCCGATTCAGTGCTTCTTACTGGGTGGAATCCAGTTTTGTAGTCTAAAAGTATGGAGTTGTCTTCAATGAATTGTGACAGCTGGGCGAATGCTGCTCTTTCTATCAGTTTACCCAGGAAAGTTTCATTTGTAATTGGCCTGTAGTTGTTGGGATCCTGCGGGTCTAGGCTGACTAGGCTGCACACAGGAGAGCTTCTTACAGGTATCTAGAGAGCTACCAGTAGCTCACAAGCTACTGTTTGGAGAAGCATGTTTTTAGAAAGGCCTTAAAACCTCAACAGTGCATCTGAAGTGTGTATGCAGGATCACTTCTTTGCTTCCTTTAATGGAAAGTGCTCCAGTTGAAAAAGTCATAACTGGCGGAAGGTGTCAGTTAAGACATGGCACATGGGCAGCTATGTCATGGACTTACCACATCAAACTACAAGGGTGTGGAATTTTTAAAATAATCTACTTGTCCAAGGGCCAAAATGCTAATGAAATCAACATGTCCTGAAAAATCCACTTGTCCCACCTACTTTCTACATCAATTATAAGGGCTGACACAGAAACATGTAATGTGTTTTTATTTTGTTTTATTAAACCAATAACTATTCAGGGCTTCGTAGTCATGCTAAAGAAAAACTTGAAAAACAGCTACATTATCTCTATTATCCAAAAGTATGGCAATTGTATAAGAATACAGCAGTAAATGATCTTGCATGGCAAGCTGCTCTAAGACTCATTATTAGCAATACTTCAGTAGTTATGATAGATGTGGCCTCTTCTGTCCTCATACATGCTTTGTGCCTCCTGTTGTAAGCCAGAGATTAATAGTTCTGCTGGGGTCATATTCCTCAAAGTTGGGCCCTTCTATTTTAAGAAGCATTAGATCTTGGAGAACATCTTGATTTAAGTGTGTTCTTAGTGGGTTCTTAATGACGTTAATTGCAGTAAACACACGTTCAGCTTCTGCTGTAGACACACTAAATGTGAACATCATCTCCACGAGCTTTAATATATTATAGTTAACTTAGAAGGTTTTGTTGCTAGCAGTGTGGAGTATGCAGGCAATACAGGAATGCCTTTCGTCGGAAAGCTTTTCATATGGGTTTTGAGTCCACAAAATTCCTCTACAAATGCCAACCACTCATCTGTGATGAAAAGTACTTCAAAATGTTGAACAATTGCCTCAGTATCAGAGAGTCCATATTTATACAGTTCCTCTGTACTCTCTGGCCATAGTGTATAATCAAATGCCTGAAACCCTTGAACTGGCATGGAATTAAACTTTGCCAGCCTCTCATCAATGTACTTAACTATACTGTCAATGAGCTCACTGTCACTTTGGATTGTTGCTGGTGGTGGACAGCAGCCTGATAACTTTATTTCCCAGCCATCAGTAGAAATGTTTCCAAACTTTTTTTCTTCAGGGTGGTACAGTTTTTTAAACTGCTGCATGTATTCACCCAACTCACTCTTAAGGCCTACTAGGGTCAATGCACACCTCTCTACAGCAGGTGGAACATGCAATAAAAGCAGTTCATTAGACTGAAATAATTCTGAAAGCTGAGACACTGGCTTCAGAACATCTCTCAGGCTGTAAAGGTTTATTTATACATGTAAAGCTAGTTACGATGGAGAGGTACATTTTTGCCTTAGCAGCAGAATCATCACTCCCAACTGCAACCCGCCCCTGGTGTAGAACCACTGTCTGCAGGTTTTGTTGCATGTCTGCCAAAGCCCCGGTTTTGCTGGATAGCCATACAACCTGTTTAATATCAGTGAAATGTGCAAGGTTTTCATTAATTATTCTTGAAATTCCTTTGGCATGTCTTCGTCTCTATACCAGTAAAATATAAAAATCCATTTAAAAGTTTCTTCAAACTGACAAATTGAGGGTTTGGATTTTACAGCATCTAGGATCCCAAGCAGAAGTTTGTGAGCTACACAGTGGAACAATAGAAGAAAAGGAATGTCTTTCTTTAGAAGTGCTGCAACTCCTCCCTTAGATCCCATCATAACTGCAGCACCGTCAAAATTGACAGCTATTAGTAATGGGCCTGGATATTCTGTAGACCTTACATCTACTAAATCCAAAGATAACCTTTGGATTCCTTTAGCTATACCATGGATACTCAAAGTACGGCCTGCGGGCTTCATGCAGCCCCTCTGACCATTACATGCGGCCCTTCGAGCAACTGGAGCACTGGGCAGCTGTTTGTTAGACTCTGCACTAACAATAAAAATATGAAATACATGCACAATCATTTATTTCAATCTCAATTTGTCTTAAAGAAAGGAAGTAACTAGGGACTCCAGCACTTAACTTTAGAAACGCCTTCATTTTTAAAGACCTCTTGCAACACAAGTGTGAAACTAAGACAGCCTCTTCAAAATTAAAAAAGTGTATTTAGTTAACATGCAGCACCTTTTCGCCTTAGTACAAATTATTTTATCAATGCATTGAGATGTATCTATTTAAAAGTGATAGTTTTCAAACATAAATTTGGAAAAATAAATTTGGAAACATTAATTATTTCCCTAACCCTGAGAACATCACCAATAGTAAATTAAAGAGACAAGTCACTTGGTATGTGCGCTTTATGGGAGGCCTGGGTTCCTATCATACATGAACAACATTACACTTTAATAAATCAAACATAGAAGCAGGTTTTGTGCAGCACACCATGAATCGGGTATTTCGAGGTCATCTTAAATGTGATAATGCAGAAAAAGGAGGGAAAGTGAGACTAAACAATTGTCTAGGATCACACAATTTGGAAAAGTGGGTAAGCCGGGATTAGTTCCAGGTTTTCTGCTTTCCCATTGTTTATTTCAGCCACTAGATGTATATAATTTACTTCTACATCTACCTTGTCACCAATCCCCCCAGCCACCCTACCCGACCCCCCCACTCCCCTGGCATCAATGCAGCCCCCAGGCACATCACAGACCAAACTTTTTGGCCCCTGGGAAAATGTTTGCGAGTACCCATGAGCTATACCATCCAGAACACCGCAAGCATGTGCATGTTCAAGTGGAACAAGATCCACAAATAGAGTGTAGGGTTTGCCATCATTGACTACTCTCACCAGCACAGTTTCCTGTTCAATGATGGCACTATCTGTGCTTCCGTCAGCAATAATGCAAATGAAGCGAAAATTTGAAACTATGTTTTTTGATGTCCTGTCGAAGTATATCTGCCTCACATCTTATGAACTCAGGCTTTTTCACGGTTTGTATAATTGTTCTCCTTTATCCACACCAGCTTTCTTCATAGCCCTTCATATGGTTTCCATGACTGAGAGTGGCTTACCTTGTTTTGCAATTAGGTAAGCATTGTTAAACAAGATAGTCAGTTTCTTTCTTTCTCTCTCCTTCAGCTTTTGCAGTGCTTGCATGATGAGGGGCTGCTCTGTAGGGGGACTGGAATTTGAGGTACTTGCTCTAAGAGTCTGAGACTGCAACACGTTTCTTTCATTTCCTGGCGGTGCCATAAAACACATATCATATATGGCTTGGTAGTTTCATGAGTTCTTATTGGTTCAATGCGCAACTGGTCTCATCCACTTAAGAATGCATTTCTACCTGAACCTGAATAGCTGACTGCTACAGTAGGATATTTTTGGCAAATATTGCAGTACGTTTTTGGTCCTTCTCCTTCCTGATTTTCCTTCAGGGGTAGCCATGGCCAGGATTCCACCCAGTGAGACAGAAAAACTTTTTCTTTTTTTCAGCATCATACTTTTTGTTCTTGTTTAGGTTGGGATTATGTGGGGTGGTACAGCACTAAACCTCAGTTGGTTCTTTTTCGTTTCCTTTTCCTGGCTTTTCTTTATCAGTGCCTTTACTTCTTTTGAATCCAAAGTTGAAAATACTTTGCTGAGATATATTTGCCTGTCAACAGAACAACGTGATCAAGTCTGAGACTACTTGATTCAGTTTTATAGTCACAGTCCAGAAATGTAGAGCTATTTGTTGCAAGAGCCTTTCATAGGAGACTCCAATAAATCTAGAGAAAGTTTTCCAAACTCTGAGAACGAGGGACTGAGGTAGCCTGCTGCAATGAAGCTTTATGCTGCTATGTTCGTAGTGATTCTGTTTCCTGCCAAGTTGTGAAGGCACTGAGTCTGGTGCTACACTGGCTGCACAGTACACGTAGAAGACAAGAAAAGATTTACACTAGAACAAGGATGTGGGCTTTGGAAAAGGACAAGTTTACGTAAATGGGATTCAAATCTACCATCCTTGTTACCATAAAAAAATTCAAAACCATTAGAAATTATGTATAATTGACTGCTTAAGAAAGATCGATATATAAAAAATAAATAAAAGTAAATAACAAACAGAAGGAAGGAAAAATGAAATAACGTTAAAAAAAGGAACAAAAGATAAAGAATGAAAGAAGGTAAATAAAAGGAAAGAGGCCAAAAAGGGAAGAAAAAGGGAAAGGCTAACGAGAAAGGAAGACAAAAAGGAAAGAAAGAAGAATGGATGGATGGAAGGAAATAGGTTCCTTATATAAAAAAACAAGATACTAAAAAACTAATTATACCCCACCTATGTAAATAAAACTGCTGCAAATTAAACACCACAAAATGTGTTTTTTCCTAGGCAAAGTTTATTAAAGAACAGTGGTGAAAAAGAGCTTAGGAATGCAATGAAATAGTAGCAGTCCACTTCAAGGAGAATGTTAAATAGTATTGGAAAGAAATAGGGACTAATGAAGCTGAAATGTGCCATCTGCTCACTTCCAATGTGTCCTACACACATTATATATATATATATATAATATAATATAATTTTAGTAAAATCAAAAGACCATGGCTAAAGCCAGACCTAAAAGGCTGTGATGACTCAACCGCATGCCATTCTAATTACACAGGCAACATGCATGTGTGATGATGTATACATGTATCGGAACGCATACGAGCGGAATAACTCCACTGCCGTTTCTTTTTTAGTTTACTGAACTGAGAAAGATCTCACTTTTCTGACCTATTGGCAGTGCCTTTTGCTGATGCTGTGCAGCATGCTCAGCAAAAAGCTTTTGTCCGAAGCCGTGTAGCATTGTAAAAATAAGAGCAAAAACGCACAGGCATGATGATGTGAGACCATTTCCTAGGCTGACAAATGTACAAGGATGTATGGAAGGATATGCATCAACATAAATGCCCCTATGGTATGAGCGTGCAGTTGTACTGTTAAAAAATCGACAGACTTTGGCTTGCCTACAGATAATTGTCTGTTTCATGTCCTGCCAGGTAGCTATATAGAGCTGTGTGGGATTCCCTTTATCTGACTAACCAACCTCCCATATTCTATACCCTTTACTTTTCCTACACGCTGACATTAACAGTGCTTAATTTTTCTAAATAAATCTAAGCCATGCAGATCCAAATGTCAGGCGCATGGACCCTTGTAAACCAGTGACTGAAGCCTCACACTCTGACCCAAGTGTCAAACACACCACTTATAAATCAAGGTCGCGTGCCATACCACAGAACCACAGCCCTCAATTTAGTTCTCTCAAACCTTCGTACCACATACAAGGCCCTCATCAAACATACCATGAGACCTGCGCATGACATACAAACACAAAACCAAAACACACCACGCACACACCCATCTAAGTCTACTACGAGAAATGTAAGCCTTTCACATTTGTCAAATGAGCACAGCACAGAACACACTTTTACACAGATCTTATTGCACATTATGGGCCCACATTTGACACGCAGACTCATGCAGTGATGTAAAGGTGCAGGTATGAATTATCTACATTTATTTAATTTGTGAAGGAAGGGAATCAGCATTCCTCAGAATAGGTGCAATACTTTTTAACAAGAGAGCACACACACTTACTTGTAATAAATGAGTACTTGAAAATATATTTCAGTGTGAAGCTCAGGACCCATATGTTCAAACAGGCCAATGTCATGTGTACATTCCCATGTGGCACCAGGGTCTGACTGGCCATCAGGCACAGCCCGATGGCTGGTCTGATAGGTCTGCATGTGGGCCAGTATTTTGACTGTTTGTGGGCACAGCTTTATGGTCTGCTAGGTGGTTTTACTATTGATTTCCCTGGTATTAAAACAAACGTTGCCTGTGGCAAGCCATGCTGTTTTCCACATCTCGCAAAACACTTAGGGGGTCATTCTGACCCCGGTGGGTGGCGGTCGCCGTCCGCCTGGCGGGAACCACCATTTGACCGCTCCGCGGTCAAAAGACCGCTGGCGGCATTCCGACCTTCCCGCTGGGCCAGCGGGCGCTAAAAATGTTAGCGCCCGCTGGCCCAGCGGGAAGGGGGCCTGCAACATTGAAGCCGGCTCCGAATAGAGCCGGCGGTGTTGCAGGTGTGCGACGGGTGCAGTTGCACCCGTCGCGCTTTTCACTGTCTGCTACGCAGACAGTGAAAAGCAGGCTGGGGCCCTGTTAGGGGGCCCCAGGACACCCGTTCCCGCCAGCCTCTTCCTGGCGGTGTAAACCGCCAGAAACAGGCTGGCGGGAAGGGGGGTCAGAATCCCCTGGGCAGCGCTGCTTGCAGCGCTGCCCTGGCGGATTTGCCCAGCCGGGGGAAATCCGGCGGGAAACCGCCGGACCCGGTTTTCTGACCGCGGCTTTACCACCGCGGTCAGAATGGGCAGGGAAGCACCGCCAGCCTGTTGGCGGTGCTTCCTCCATTCGCGGCCCTGGCGGTCTTTGACCGCCAGGGTCGGAATGACCCCCTTAGTGTGTCTTTACAAGTGCAGTGCTGCCTGGGCAGCATAAAGTGCAGTTATTCACTGTCTCCACGCACTGTTGCTGCAGCTATTAGAACTGATGCAGGGCTGGCTTTAGGGCTGTGCGAGCAGTGCAGCCGTACCAGATGCTGAATACAAGGGAAGGGGCTTTGTTTAGGAATAACTTAGAAACTTGCGATTTAAAAGCACCTGCTGAAAAGTTCCTTTTGCGTCCAGCGTTCTGGAAACAATTAAAATATCAAGATTTTCAGAGAGAGATGGGAGTTTTCTCTAGCGGCAACCGTAAACCAGCGTAGAGGGTTAATAAATATGCCTGTTGCAAAGAACAGATTGGATTTATATTTTATATTCATAGCTGAGTGGATAAGTAAAGTCAGAGCCTTTACAAGTGCTTTCAAACAAATGAATGCATGTGAAAGGGGGCATTGGAGAGATGAGGGGCCGGTTGGTAGTGAGGGATTCCGAGGTGGTCATGGGGTGGGGGCTCCAAAAAAGTCTGTCGCACAGAGCACCACCAGCGCTAAAGCCGTCCCTGAACTGATGTCACAGGACGAACAGCAACAGTGCAGATGAGTCAAATCGAGCAAATCCCAGCAGCACTTTTTGCTCTGATTTTTACATTTCCTTCATCATTTTGAATGTTTGCACAGCCTCCTTGTTTAACAGTAATGCACGTTTGTGTAATGACAATGGCCTGCCCTGCCTAGTGATCACATGGGGAGCAAGGCCCTTTATTTACTGTTAAACAAGGACCTTGCTTCCCATGTGATCATTAGGCAGGGCAGACCAACGTCATTGCTAGCACATATGTACGCCTTCGCGTACGTTTAAACAAGGGCCTTGCTGCCTGTGTGATCATTAGGCAGAGCAAGCCATCGTCATTACACATAAGTACTTGTAATGACGACTGCATGCCCTGCGTAGTGATCATACAGGCAGACAAGTAAAAACACAGCCGACAACAGCATTCTTTTTTCCTAAAGAAGCACTAGCACCATGCAGCCTTTACCTCAGTCTCCTCTGCTGCGTTGCTCTGGCGTGGCAGCCACTTGCTCCATTCCTTGGTGTGGGCTGCAGACAAAGGTCACTGTTTACTCGCCACAGAGACAGAGTGCTTAATCCAGTGTTTGGAGGGGGCAGGCCACAGATTGTTCCTGGTAATATGATTGCGTAGCCGCGGGGGAGGGAAGCGCAATTCAGTGCTCACAGACCAATGTTAGACTGACAAAGTTTGAGCGCTCACAGCTTCAACTATTTACTGATTTAATGTCTACTTGTTCGTTGGACAAAATAGAGATTAAGGGGGTTATTCCAACTTTGGAGGAGGTGGTAATCCGTCCCAAATGTGACGGATTTACCACCAGCCGTATTACAAGTTCCATAGGATATAATGGACTAGTAATACGGCTGGTGGTATATCCGTCACTTTACCGTCACTTTTGGGACGGATTACCACTTCCTCCAAAGTTAGAATAACCCCCTAAATCTTATTGCCCGTCATAAAAATCAACATGGTTCGGGTGTTGGGCGATATGATTTTACCACCCCTGATAATAATAATTTATTGGAATTGGTATTTACAATGGATTGTGGACATGGATGGAACTATGTTTCCCATCCTGGACAAGAGAAAGTAAAACATATTGCAAATTATTTTAACTAAGAGTTTTACGATACCATTAATGACTAATGTAGCAAACTAGAAGCCAGTACCCTGGGCCAGGCTGATGTGAAATGACAGCTGTGTGTGAGGCCAGTGCAGGAAGGTCTTAATGTTCCATGCCATGAGCAGGAGAGGACGAGGGGGCAAGAGGCAAATACTTTTCATGTTACTGTGTAACAATTTTATTTAAACAACTTAGCCAAGCCCAGGCTGAGATCGCCATAGCAACCCACCTCTTCTGGGCTCAGCTTATACCATGGCAGCTAAATCAAGACTCTGTTGCTGCACTTCGTTCCACAAGGAGCTATCTTCAAGGAAATAAGTGACAATAGCATTTAAATGTGATGATGTCAACACCAGCACTAAAAAGCATGATGGTAACGTGTAATTCATGGTAATTGGCAGGACTGCCAAATTGTGGCATAAACGCACAAGGATGTAATAGATGATTGAAGACAATGTTGTTGTGGACATACGCCATGTTGGTGGGGAACTGCTAAATGTTTCCAGACATGGTGCATGCATGGAGCTGGAGGTTAGGTTAGATGTTCTCACTGGCTGAGCAGACCCAGACCCTTTTGGATCCCCCACTCCTTCAGGGCCCCAGCCTGGCGTCCGGCTTACCTGCTCCAGTCTGGAGCAGTAGGTTGCTGGAGCAGTAGCTGCTATCTCTACATGACTATACACATTTACTGCAGGTTGATAATTGTGTCAACAAAATGTCTATCACTTATCTCCCATAGATAGAGATGAGGTGCATTTGTGCAAGGTGTGTTTTTTCCTGTCAGGAAAGCTGTGCTGTGGGGATGCTGGCATCGTTTTCACTGTTCCTTTGAATTGTGTGTCTGTGTTCATTCCTGTGTGTTCTTGTTTTTTGTGTTTGTAGATCAAAGTTACATGTATATCATTTATTCGCCCTGTCTGCAGTCAGTGGTTACATATGGTGCAAGTTGTGTCTGTGTGTGTTGTCTGGTAAGGTAATCTCGTGATTTAGTTTATTGGTGTGTTACTAGGCCATGATCGCTGAGACTTTGGCCCTCATTGGTGGTCTTAAGACTGCCACGCTTGCGGTCTTACCGCCGCGGTCCTGGCGGTAAAGACCGCTGCATTACAAATTTGGCCAAAGCCACAACGCCGCCAGTCCCGCTGGTGTGGTTGGACCGGCACGGCTGGCGGTGAGCTCCTCCGGGCCGGCAGCATGCCTAAAACCACTGGCTGTATTAGGAGGCAGCAAACCGCCAGGCTTTTTGCGGCAGTCACCCCACCATGAAAACCCTAGCGGTAATGCACCCGGCGACAGGAATCCCAATTCCTGTGGCCGACACATGCATCACCACATGTCCACACACTTGCAGACACACACTTCCACCCGACCGCATACATCCAGACATCGCCACCCAACCACACGCATACATCCAGATACCTCCACTCGCTCGCACACAAAGACACGCACCCCCACCTAACCTAACACAAACAGGCACGCACCCCCACTCGCTTGTACGCATACGCACCCCCTTCCGCATTCATACACACCTCCACCCCATGCTCCACATACGTTCACACACACACCACCATGCATGCATACAGTCACACACACACACACGCACGCATATCCATTCCCATAGACACACACACACACACACACACACATGCATGCTTGCACACACCACACACATGTACCTACCACACACACTTCTCCTCTTCTGGTCGGTCCACCTACTTGTCTGGGCCACACAGCAGTCCACATCGAGGTGGTCGTCCAGGAGGGGATGGATGTCGGTGGTTCCACCGCCGTGCCATATTACTGCTGTAATATGGCGGGCAGAATACTTCCGGTGTGGCGGTGCTGGCGGTTGACGTGCCTTTCACCTGCCGTCAGTCAGGCTGACGGTGTTGGATTTCCACCAGTTTATGGGCTGAAATCCATTTGTGGGAATTAAATTCAACATCCTCCTTGTCTGCCAACGTCAAGCTGTGGAACCTGGAACAGATGAGACCGGAGGAATTTCTCCAAAGGGACTCAGATTTTCCTGATCAATGTGTCCACTCTCAGGAATGAGTTATTTCTGCCTCAGCGCCAAGGTTCCCCACCTTATATACTTTTAACAAAACTTAAGAGGAAGGTTCTAGTAACCCCTCTCCCTTCGAGTAAATTGTGAAATTCAAGCAATGACTCTACTGGGTCAGTGTTGAAAAACACACAGAGATTGGCCAGATCCCAAGGTGTATTTCCAAGATCGAGCCGCACCCTTCTCTGCCATAAACATTCTCATCCTTGTACACATTTTTCAATGTTGCATCCCCCATGTTGTGTTACCTTCCCTTCCCTGGTGATAAAAGCGAAAACACGTTAACAAGCTGTGCATGGAAAAATACCCGTGCCATCAATGTGATGGCATTTGAAGCTAAGCTAAGCCCAAAATTGAGTCAGTGGTCAAGATGGAATTGGTAGTTAAATACAGATAGCATTACACTCCACCCTTTGACCAGTGACTTCCATATCATACTGGTTTAAAAGTAACACATTTTGGTTTAAACATTGTTAATAGATTAGGTATGCATTGTACACAGCAAATGTAGCATGATTATAATACAAATCACTACGAATATTCCACCTAAAATATTGCGTAATTGCCCAAAATCAAGTGAAGAGTTAAATAACCGGTCCCACCACTCTTTGTCCACATCTTCTTTTACTCCTTTCTCCAATTCATGTAAAGCGTCAATATGAGACTGAATAGATTTAGAGTGGTCTGATAGGTTAAAACAGCACAGGCCCTCAAATTCTGAACAACCATGATCCTGCTTTAACAGTAAATAGTCAATGGCAGCCCTGTTTTGCAATGCAGTTTTTCTAGTACTTCGTATATCTAGCAATGACTCAGCTAAAGCGATAGAGGTATGATTGATGTTCTTAACCATTAAACATGCTAACTTGTTAACTCAAGTATTCTAAACAGCTAATCCTGAAACTCCTACTATATCCCTTGGATAGCGAGTATGTAGAGTGAAATGGAAACCTCATGCGTCCTAATCATGTAAAAGCACATGGTCCACGAGTTATATTGGCAGGAATGTATGTATAATTGGTATTTCCACAAGAGAACAACCACCCCACTGGTAGTTTGACATGCTTGATGTGGATAGTAGCAGTCACCGTGTATAGACAAGACATGCTATTGTCCATTTTCTTACAGAGTTTATTGTTTCTGTGCTGACACAGTGCTTGTTGTCTCCACGGGATCTCTTAAGGAGACCCCATTGTTGCCTCTAGGTGCACTTGAGCACAATTTCCGATTTTGTGAGAATCACAAGTTAAATAATAGCAGACATCACCAGTAGTAATATTGTAAGTAATCACATGAGTTAGGTTATCCCATTTCTCACCCATTACCTCTCAGCAAAACCTGCAGTACTCATACAATGAAAGGTGTGACAAAACATCACTCTTTTGAATGGCTCTATCTTTGTTGGTGCCATTAAAGATTTGCAGCAAAACACTGGCAGGAATTGGGATAACCACCAAGCAGGTGGAGATAACATCCATTGTACTTTCAATATTGGTCATGCAAAAGTCTGACCTGTTGAGCATGACTTGTGCCAGATGAGTCCAAACATTTTTAGTCGAGTGCAGTAAAGGTGTGGTCGGTCAATCGTTTCAGATTTGGGGGCATTTGGTCCCTCGAACCCACACGCACACACCCGAAGGAACACCACGTAGAACAGCTAGCACAAAGACACCTTGTAGTAGGATCTATAAAAGAGACAAGTATGATCATTCTCGCAAATAACATGTATCTGAGGTATATACTCCCACTCTTCTTTTCCTGGTTTCATAACTAGCAGGTTGTCATTGCCCTTTGCTATGATTTCTGCTGGTTCGGGAGGACGATTTGGGGAGTCTACCCACACTTTCACACAAGGGCTTTTGTCAGTTGAGCCAGAACCTCTCTCCCCACGCACTGTAAGAAGGGCTGGGGGAGACCCCTTTTTCACTATTCCTCCATACACTGGGATAATCACGATTTGTGCAATTCTATCTCCAGGTTGTATTATCAAGTCAATATCTCCACTATTCAGGAGGATTGTTTTTATTTCTCCTTGGTTGTCTGGATCGATCACTCCCCCCCCCCCCCCCCCCCCCCAAGACCTGAATACCTTTGAGTGCCAACCCAGATCTGGGAGCAATCAATCCAAAATGCTCAGGGGGAATCTGTATTCCAACATCTGTTTCAAGAATTCAATATGTGGGTTTTTAAAGCATGCAGATCAAGACCTGCGGATTCTGGTGTGGCTCGGTAAGGAGCTAAGGCTCCTGGTTTTATTTCCCAATAACATGATGGTGTTGGTCGCAACATGGGGTTGTATCTCTAACGTTGGGGTAAACATTCACAATAAAGGTGTCTCTGCATTTGTCAATGGTCTGTTATTCAAAATTTGGCGGGCTTCATTTAAATGCTCTCCCCAGTTTCTCAAAGTTCCATCTTATAGTTTTCGTAATTGGGCTTTCAGCAAGCCATTCATTTTCTCAATTAGTCCTGCAGCGTGTGGATAATATGGAATGTGATAAATTATCTCAATATTGTGTTGTGTGCATTAATCTTGTACCAGTATTCCTTTGAAATGTGACCCGTTGTCACTCTGGACTTGGAGTGGGGCTCTGTAATACAACATTAACAAGTCCAGAATTTTGATAGTATTATACTGAGTGGCATGTTTGCAAGAGACCGCAATCAGGTAACCAGAATAAGTGTCCACTACTGTTCAAGCGTATTGACACCCGCTACTAGTCAGTAGTGACCCAATGTAATGAATTTGCCATATCTGCCCCAGCAATTTCCCTCTCCCCAACTGACCTTTATATGTTTGCGGGACAAATCTTTATTGTGTGTGTTGACAAATAGGGCACTGCATGATCACGTTTTCTTCAAATCTAGGGCACACTGCATCCCTCTAACCTCTGCTCACCTGATAGTGGCCTTCTCTCGCAGATGTCCACATTTTTGGTACGCCCACTTAGCCATCCCCACCAAGTCAGAATCTTGTGTTGCAACTTCTGCCTCTGTGATTTTGGCTTTGTCGTCTGCAAGGGAATTAAACCATTGTTCTAGTGAGTTGGTGGGACAGTGGGCATCTACACGATACACAGTAACAGTACTTTGCTGTAGCATTTCTCAAATTTCTTGCCACAACTCTTTGCCCCACAGCTCCTTAGAATGCATTTGTCAGTTATGTGCATGCCATATGGGAAGCTAGGTGGCTAACCCATTGGTGGCAGACCAAGAGTCCGTATAAATGTGACAAGTCTCAGGCAATTCTTGTTTGAGGGCCTGATAATATGCAGAATTGTACGCTGTATTGACTACTCTTCCCTTCTCCTGTAGTGGATAACAACTGCTTGGTGACTGGGTTACATGACACTGCCTTACAATATCTTTTGACCCCCACATACTTGATAAACCATCAGTGAACCATACATGCTTCCTATCCTCAGAGGATAAGGATTCAAATGGCTTACCCACCTCACTGGTGACTGTTTTACCAGTTGTGCCTCATGCACACTGTCATCACCCTGCACAGGGTCTTGGGCGACCTGTCCATGCAGGGCTGCTGTCCCTGCTGGTCCCACTCGGTCCCTGTCTTATATGTACAATTTCCACCGTATTATACTAGCCTCTTGTCATGTCCTATGCTGTGAGTTTTAGGTGAGCTCATTACCCACTGCATTATTGGAATCTTATGTCTCAGAATCACATTATGACTTAGGGTCATTTGCGCAGTATCCGCTAGAGCCCAGTAACAAGCAAGTAACTGTTTCTCAAAGGGAGTGTATCGCTCTCCAGCATCGGATAGCTTTTTAGTCCAGAAACCCAGGGGCACCCTCGTTCTTCCCTGTTTTTGCCACATGCTCCAATTTGCATATTGCCCCTGAACGGTTACATATAACTCAACGTCACCTTCCTGTACTGGCTATAAGTCTAAAGCTTGTTGAATCGCCTCCTTTGCCAAGTCAACAGCACATTGCTGTTGCTCTCCCCACCTAAACTCATGTTTCTTTCTTGTCACTTTGTACAAAGGGGCCAACATTTGACTTAAGTGAGGGATATGCTGTCTCCAAAAACCAAACAATCCAATGAATCGCTGAGTCTCCTGCTTGGTGAGGGAAGTGGCAAATTCTAAGATCTTTTCTTCTGCCTGCGGCAACACCTCTCTATGTCCCTGACTCCACTGAATTCCTAGAAACGTCACATTATGAGAGGGTCCTTGTATCTTATCTGGAGTAATCATCCACCCTTTGCTCTGCTAGAAATCCACAACCCGATCCAACTGAGTCTGCACTTTTCTTGTGTCTCTCCCTGAATCATCACATCATCTATATAATGGGACAACTGCATCTCTGGAATGACAGATACTTCATCCAGGTGCTCTGCCACTAGCCGGTGACCTATGGTGGGGCTATGTACATACTATTGGGGAAGCCTTCGCATTCGGATTTGTCTGCTGCCGTAGGAGAAACTAAATTGCTTCTGACTCTCAGGGGCCAATGCTATAGAAAGGAAAGCATTGAGAATATCAATGGTTGCGTACCAGGTCCCTTTTATGTTTTCGTATTCTCTAAATCAAAGTGATGATGTTGGGGTCTGCAGCAGTCGAGGGGGGTGTATATTCAATTTGCAGGACTCAATAGTCATTCTTTAGCGCCCCTCAGGTCGGCGCACAGGCCAAAGAGAATTATTCCATTCAGTGGTGACTGGAGCCACCACACCCGCCTCCATCAGCTCCTGTATAGTCTTACTTATTTCCTCATGCCCTCTTGGAATCCAGTATTGATTCAAACAAACCACCTTGATAGCTAGGGGCACCTTCACTGGGGGTATCTTCAGATGACCCACCCTCACTGCTGCCACTGAAATGTATCTCGTTGATCCAAATGATAACAACCATCATCCAAGTATAAAGTCACCCCCTTCAGAATGTCAATTCCCAGTATGTACTCTAGGAGGGGCACAATCAAAACAGTATATTCTCTTTTTGATGTTATCCTTATTTTCAATTGAACAGTAGTCTGCACGGCGGGGGTTTGTTTTCCACCCAACCCTGTGATGGTGTAGTGCTTACCGGTAAACCTTTTTGAATTTCCATAAATTAAAGAGGCGTCTGCTCCGTTGTTGACTAATGCCCAGACCCTTTGAAGATTTTTGTGCTTCCAGTGATTTGCTATCTTCAGGAGTGCATCCCTGCACTGGAGCTTGGCCTGTTTCCTAATATGATTTAAACCTGTCAACTTTTGCCCAAGTCAGGTCTGGATCTATGCTCTCATATGTGCGAGGAGATTCCTCTCCTTCCCTGTTCTCAGCAGTTAACCAATCGCTGTCCAAATCTTCCTCCTCTTTCACTCGTGAAGAAACATTTTTCTCCCTCTTTTCCTCCTGCATCTGTGGCTGGCCCTGATTCACTCATTTATTATCTTGCTTGTAAACTTTCCTGCTGCCTTACTCTCTGTCCAGACCTCTCTTACAGTACATCTCCTACAAGCTTTTGGTATCTAGCCCATCAATCTGCTCCTTGCTGACACCATCCTTCAGTAATGCCATAAACATGTCTCTCCTAGATACTCTTATCTGTGCGACCCTCAGACCTCGAGGCTCTCTCAGGTTTTGTCCAGTCTCCAAGCTCTCCCAACTCGCGAACTGACTCCAGCACGTCTTTCAATGCCTGCCCTGTCTCATTAATTAGGAGAGTCATTATTAAATGCTTGTAAGCTGGAGGAGCAAGGCGAATAAGTTTATTTCGCACTGACACAGAGAGCGGTCCATCTAACAGATGGTGAGCATCACCCAGGAAAATAGCAGTTTTCATTCCCTCTTCCTTAATTCTCTGCATTGCATCTCTTAAAGTGTTCCAGAGCTTTTCATTTTGCGGCCAATCTGATTCTGTAGGCTACTTATGGTTACACCCCACAGCTGCTAACATCAGTAGGTTGATCTGTTGGTTACCCTGATAACCCCTAAACTGCTCCTGTATTATGGGGGTCAGTACTAAGAGCACAAAACGTAGGAGCATCTCCTATATCTAACATTACTCAGAGGCTCCTGTGTCAAATAATCACATCATCCATGTAAGTAATGTTCCCCCAGATCTCTGCTTGAATCAGTCTATAATATCATTAACTTCTTGCTGGGTGTAATCTTCTAGGGAGTGCATCTCAATACCTCCCGGGTTCTGTGGAGTGCCCTGTATCACCTGTCTAAATATTGGCTGTGCACAAACCACTGTCTGTTCATCTGGCTCAAGATGGCCCCCACCTTTTTTAACTGCCTCATCACTGGAATCTGAAAAATCGGTTGAGTCCCATATGTTTCCGTCCCAGATTTCCGGATCCCAATTTAACCCTGCTTTAGACATAGATAAATTAAATTTCTTTTGATTGACTTTACCCCTCTGTTTCTGATACCTTTATTGAGCGACTCGGACAGGTGCCTTCTCGGTGACAGATTGATAAGTATCTGCTTTATCTTGCAATAACTCATTCTGACAAGACAGCATGGTTACATCATTTTTAGCTTCAACTAGCTGCCTCTCTAATTGCCGGCTTTCTTGTTCTAGCGGCCTATATTTTAGTATAAGAAAATAACAGGATCAAGCCCCGTCTGCTTAAAACAGATAAATAATTCCAGAGGTACTTTCTGTAAACAGTTTTTGGCTCAGCATCACTAAGACCTCCGTCCCAGCTCTCACATAAACCTGCTCCACAAGACCATTCATTTGCAAGATAATTATAAGGTGCTTTTTCCCACCCTGGAATCTCATTTGGAACCTGGGAAACCACCTTTGACTTTTTGCCAAGCATTTTTCACTTTTAAATCTTTTACCTCATATTCTGCTAACTAAGCCAAATTGTTCTGCTTTGCTTCAAACTAAGAGAAAACTAAGCTAAAGAATGCAACACTCTTAGTCTGAGTTATGAATTTATTAAGGCACTTCCCAGGTCTCAAACACAAATATATGAAAATAAAAATGGGAGCACTTATTTTGAATCCAGCAACACACGTGCAGCATAATCACAGCAGTTGGATAATAATCAATTTATTGCAAATGTTGCAGTGATCATATCAATGATGCCATAAAAGAAGTCATCAGTGATGTAATGTGTGGGCTAATTTGGTGTGCATGGAGAGGGCGCGGGTTCTAGTTTCCTTAGGGCACGAGTTATAGTTACTTGAAATAACTATAACAGCTGAATTTCTGTGGTTTTGTGCATTTAAATTCAGAACCTAACTATAATGTCCCTGGAACCCTTGTTTTTTTCAGTGTATTTCATTTTTTTTTTTTTTTTGCAGCAGGGCCTGGCCTGTTACCAAGCCTACGGCCAACCACCCACATGCATCCAGCCCCAAACTGTGCACGGCCCTCCAGCCAACCCTCTATATGCATGTAAACTGGCGCCATGCTCTGCAGGGCCTGGTGCCACGCACGGCCTTTGGCTGTCGGCTCCCAACAAGCAAATGCAAACAGATATTTCCTGGGAGTGGGCACCCGGGGACATTGCAGTAGCCAGCCTTGGGGGCTGGTGGTCCCAGTGGGCCATTATTGGCTCCACAGAGGAGGCTGCACAAACCCCCTCAAACATTAAAGTTAGCCGCAGGGAGGTGGTGGTCCCCGGGGGTCAGCGACAGACCCCCTTCATTATGTTTTTGTTTTCCAGCCCCTGGGTGGTGGAGGCCCCCAAGGCACCCCCCTTCCCTTATTGTGAATAAATTGCTGCTGTGAGGTGGCGGTCCCAACGGCTGCAAGGGGAGGGAGTCCTGTGGACCATCTCTTCCCCAGTATAATTAACCAATTTTGCCCCAGGGAGGTGGTGGTCCCTGTAGTGCGGGGGTACCATGCGCCCCAACACCCCCCCCCCCATATATAATTTTCTGATATCCCTGGGGAGGTAGAGAGGTCTCAGGGGCTTGTTGATGAGGGGCACCCTGCGGACTCCCTCTAACCTAATTGAACAATTTTGTCCTAGGGAGGTGGTGGTCCCTGAGGCACGGGAGGACTGAGCGGCCCGTTGCATGCTACTCATTTAAGCTCAAGGGAGGTGGCATCCCTGGGGCTCTGGGGGGGGGGTCCTGCAGACCCTCCTAGTATAATTAACCAGTTTTGTCTTAGGAGGTGGTGGTCCCCGGTGTCCCCATGTGGCCCCTCCCTCATACTTTTAATTTAAGCCCAGAGGAGGTGGTGATCCCAGGGGCATATATCAGCCCTGTGGGGATGGGGCCCTTGCACCCCTTCCTTATTTTTGACATGCCCCCAGGACCTGGCCCACCTGCGGGCTTTCTTGAAAGAAGCTTGGGAGCCCTCACTTGTTAGTGGGTTTTTATTTTATTTTTTACATTTTGCCGGATCTGCTGCAACTCTCTGCGAAATTATTATTATTTTTTTTCTTTAAAAAATACTTTTTTGGCCTGGGGGGCCCTACAGGGCCCCAGAGCTAAGGCGTCAGGGTGTCCCTACCCTGGTCCCTTTTTCTTATTTTCTATCTTTTTTTTCTGGGACTTGGCTGAAGCAGAGTCCCAAACTGGCTGCCCTCACTTGCTTGTTGCAATGTTTGCAGGCAATCAGATCTCCACACGTGATCGGGAGGGTTCGCTTAGCCTTCGCATTCCTATATATACATATTTGAATTTTCTTTAATATCTAAAAAAAACTACTGAACGTGAGCATCGTATTTGTTTGAACATTTTCGTGAACATTTGTCAACCGGTGCCAAAGATATAGGCAAGTAAAAAAAAAAAAATGTTTTTCTATAGAAACTAAGTCCTAACTATAACTAGCTAGTGGCAACCGCCACTAGGAGATACATATAAATTCACTGAAAAAAACAAAGGTTTCAGGGACATTATAGTTAAGTTGATGTTTTACCCATTCAAAACTATAGAAATTCAGCAGTTATAGTTATACTTATGTTAAGAAACTATAACTCGTTGCCCAAAGTTACTTTGCGGAACACGTTATAGTTTCTTCAGATAAGTATAACTATAAGTGTAACTATAACTGCTGAATTTCTGTGGTTTTTTTATAGATAAAACGTGAACCTAATTATAACGTCCCTGTAACCGTAGATTTTTTTTCTGTAAATTTCTATGCTTAGTTTAACGCATAAGTTGATATTTGTGTCAGGTTGTGGCAAGCCAATCAAGACCTTGCATTTTTATTGCCCACACGGGGTCCCTGTTCCCTCCATGTGTCCTATGGGGTCTGGATACTTGTATCCTGACCCCTTGTATGTTCATACACTTTTTTTTTTTTTTTTTTCCCACCCACAGACAATGCAAGAAACAAAATGGGTGCCGCAGCTTTTCTGTCAGGTTGCAGCCAGCCAGTCAGGGCCTTGCTTTTCGTTCAGATCCGCATAGGGTCCAAGGAGGATCCGTGTCCCTATATATACAAATTTGGTTTTCAATTAATAACTAGAAAACTACTGAATGGATTTATACCAAATCAAAAAAAGCTCACTTTCTGGTCCTAGAGCTAGCTTTCTGCCAAATTTGGTATAAACCCATCCAGTGATTTGGCACTGGCAATAAAATTCAATGAAGTAAATAGAGGTAATATCTCATTTCTGCAGCAAATTAGATCCAATAGTGTGTCAAATGTGTGTAGGATCTGGGACAGCTTTTGTTGACTAAATGAAATCCAATGAGTTAAAACCCAACTCAGATACAACTGAGGTTCTTTTCGTGGGAGGGTCTGTTAATGGGTGGTCCTACGACTGGTGGCTACTATTTTTGGAAGTCCATGTATCTGTGCAATAACTGTGACCTATGTAGGCTTTTAGGGCCAGGTGTAACAAAGGGTTTTACCCATTCTGTATCTATGGGAAAATGTGTTCGTATATATGGCCCTTGTTTCTCAGTAATCCTCAGTTTTCGCTAGTCAGTAAGACTTCTTACAGTTGCCTTTTCTGTTTGAGAGTGCTGAATAAGCTTATCCAAATCTTTGTTTCATACTGCCTCTTCCCTGTGAATCAGAGAGTGAATGGCTTGTGTCAGGATTACTGAAATTTCCTATCCTGCCTTTCCTCGCTATTTGATCAAACACCTGCAACTCTAATAAGATTCAGATTAATCTCAGTCTAGCATTTTGATCACTTTATCCAGCTACCTGGTCAATCTTCAATGATTGTAGCAAAAATACCTGTTTTCAAAAACCTCTCTCTATCACAAGGCTTTATATGAGCAGGGCTCTTCATTTATACCGAAAACGTTCTCACCTTACACTCCAGGCTACTGGTTTTACTAAGACATCTCTAGTTTGCTGATGGGTGGCCGCTGATTTGTTTTTCCTACAGCCAAAAAGTGGAACTCTCTTTCTCTTAAGCTTGGGAAAATGTTTTAAATAATTTAAGTAAACATTGTGCTTAGCACAGAGGCTTGTATGTGAGGAAATGCACAAATATCTATTCAGGAAAGTAATCTGGGAGATGAGGAATGAGCAAAGTATTCTGCATATCAAATAAGCGTCACATATCTGTTATCAGAACAATATTATAATCCATAAAGGTGTATACTTGTAGACTCATATTTCTGAACATTAAAATAATGTAAATGAAAGATAAAGAACTAAAAAAGTCTAGGATGCTACATAGGCCCATGTTACCATAAAACGAACCTTCAAGATATATTTCTTTGTTATATTTGGAGAAAATGTGTCCTTTGATTCAAAGAGCTGAGACAACTCTTTGGATCAATAGTGAGTGCTTTACAATTCAATGCACATATTGTGTAACTTGCTTGTAGCGAGAAAAAACATTCCTTATGAAATACAATCTTAACGTTTTTGTTTCTACAGGTAGTAACCTTCGAGGGACATGTATGATGAATACTAATCAAGGTAAGTGTAACTGAACTTCATATAAAAGATGGATGCTGAATAGAGATTAGTATCTCCCAGAAAAGTAAATTAAGATGGATTGTCTCTGCACATATGAACAGGACTGTACCCTATTGGTTTTTTTCTTTTGATAATTTTTTCATTGGCAAGAGCCAAGTTGCTGTGTCTTTAGAGATATTTGACCCACGTCCACTGAATATGTATAGAAATATTTCTATCTTGTTTCCAGTTCACTATCTTGGTCTTGAATGGCGAGACCAACAATTAGTTTATAGGTAGGGCTTTTATATGGTTACTGGCTTGTACAGGAGAGAAAAAGAAAAGAAGCACAGGCAGACTATTGTTGCTTTAATGCCAAGGTGGTCAGGGATTAATAGTGTCACAGACATTTGTCCAAAGAACATTGATCATTTTACACTAATATGGCTTATGCAGTAAGCTTTCATGCTCCTTTCATATATTATTTCCAAGACAGTAAGCAGTTAATTTGTATTCAATGTAGTTGTTGCTTTGAATGGGGATAGGCAACTCTATGACTAAAATCTTCTGTGGTGGTCTACTCCCAGGTCTGTAGAGGTATGAGCTCTAATTTGTATATTTTAGAAGCAGAAAGTGTTGGATAATGGAACAGTAACAGTAATGATTATGTCAGCAGTGAATTAATCTGTTTCATTTACCTTGAGCTACCTGAATTGAAGAAATTTGTAAAAAACAAATCCTACATTTTGGGTTCACAGTGTTGTTTTAACTGTCCGAAGGGCTTTTATCAAATCCATTCATGCACCGTTGATGCTTTCCACATCAGTGACTTACTATCAAGAGAAGCTCATCTAAGTTATGAATGAATAGTTTTGTTCGTGAAAAGATAAACTATGCTACCTCTAGCAACAAGTTCAGGCTCAAGATTTAACAGGAAAGCCTGAAAATGTTGTAGATTAAGGTTCAAACCCAAATGCAAAAAAAAAAAAAGGAAAAAAACACAGGCCACTTAGCATGAAGTAAACTTGCAGAAAAAAATCAGAAACAAGCTGGAATATGGAGATCTAAGGGGCACCTACGAGCAAGCAACACTCTTAGTAAGCAAAGTTGCAAAGCTTAGAAAACCCAGTCCAGTCCTCTTTGTTTTTTATAATTACAATTCAAAAAGTGAATTGTGAGAAAACATGAATTGAATTTCCTGCATCTTGTCGTGAGAAAAACTTTCAAGGAACTCTTTGAATTTGTTAAATTAACAAAAAAACAAATGCCAAAATAAAAATTGTATTCTAACAATTTAGTACATGGAACACTATAAAGACACCGAATGTACTCTGAGAATATGCATGTGATGTGACAGAGGCGCCACATGCAGTTGGTCTGGAAGCAAGAAGGCTACGCCTCATACACAGCCCTACATGGCGGTGCATTCAAGGAAGGATGGCTGCTTCACATATGATTCAGCCCAGGTGGTTTCCAGCAAGTGAACTTGCACAAAACCTACACCACAAACAGCGGTTAATTGTTTGCCTAAAACCGAAGAATGCACATTTGCACAGTAATCTCCCAACACTTATGTTATGTTTTAATGAAGAATTGAAGCTGCAAAAGCCCAAGCAAAGTGCACTGCCCATGCCAAGTGCATGGGCATTGCAGGGACCCCCCCTGCACCCTGTCCCTAACATCCGTTTCATGGCGGTACTACCGCCATGCAACCTCTGTCGGAGAGGGGAGTCGTAATCTCCAGGGTAGCGCTGCGGTGGCAGATTAGGACCGTCAGTCTGTCCTGTCGTGGTAAAGTGGCAGTCTGACACCGGCGCTACCGCCGCTGTCGTAATGTTGGTGGTCAGACTGCTACATTGGCGGTGGTCCGACCGCCACTGCGAAGACCGCCAGGGACATAACGAGGGCCTATATCTCTTGTAGCATGCTTATTTTATGTGGACCTTATTCTTTTAAATACAACAGAGATCAAGAGTTCATTTTTCATATGAAGTTGATTAAATTCTTAGCTCTGTCTTCCAGCAGGAAATCTGGGGAACACCTTAATTCAACAAAAATTGTTTTCTCATAGTACCTGATGGCATTTAAGGATTATATCACAGAAATTTGTGAATTAGGAATCCCATTTCTTTTGCGTTTGAAAGTTCATTTGGTGCTCTGTCTCCAAATCTAATCTTGATTCTTTGAACATCTCAAAATGGCAATAGCTCTAAAGCATATTTCTAACATTTGCTTCCTGTCTCTTTGACGTGATAAAAATATAGGTGAAGGATTGGCTGCTTTTTTTCTCTTTTCTTCATGTTTGGTCATATTATGAAAACATGTTCTCATATTATAGCGTAAGTAATTTGTTTGGCTCAGGGACTCTTCTGTTATCTGCTTAAGACGTTGCTAATTTCTCCCATCTTAAAAAGGCACAGTATGGATGGCATGATTCCCTGTTTACTATTGCCAGCTTGCTTTTTTAAGTTAGTTAATTATAAATGGTGTTGCATGTCAATTTCAGGACGACAGTGAGCACCAAAATCTCTTCCTCTCATGTCTGTCTGATTTCATCGAGTGCACTGCACAGAACTACCCTCTTTAGGCGATTGATTATCTGCTTTAGCCTACTCACAAGAGCGTCACCAGCCTATTTTGCCTACTTTGGCATTTGATATATATTTCTACCTACGAACCGGGAACTGTGGCTTTGTCATCTGCCAGGGTCCTCCTCCTTCAGCCTAAAAAGAATGTAGTCAGAGGTGCCTCAGTCAAGGGACAACTCCCCTCCCCATTGGGATCAGGGCACCAGGGCAGTTGTCCAGAAACATTGCTGTTCCAGAAGAGGAGGCAACCCTTGGGCAAAATGGACAGAGGTGCAACAGGCCTTTCTCCTTGGGCTTGACAGACAAAGAAGTGCCTTTTGGGACTTACTTTCCCCAGAGAGCATTGCCTTTTTTAGATTATTCTGAAGTCTGTAATACACAGGAGAGGTTAAAAAATGTGTAAAGGTGTTAGAAGTATTGAACTATGCCCCTCTTGCCAAAGTGGTGAAGTTTGGTTCTATTATTTTGTTATGTATCCCAGTATTTGTGGACAAAAAAGAAAAAGTGGCATTTGAAGCCAATATCCATTGCCTAAAGAGCTGTCTTTCTGTGATTGAGGTGTGGATGGAAGTTCAATGTCTCTGTTCCCCCTGCCAGAGTACTTAGTCATTGTACCTAGGAAGGACAACTAAACCAGCCAGTCTTGCAGTACAATTAAAGCAAAACATGGAACTGACCCCTTGTAGTTTCTTGTCCTTGGATTCCTAATTGTCGTCATATTGCCAATAAATCTCTAAGAGCTTAGTACCTGTATCCCAAGTCAATGACGAGTGCTTTCTTCGCCACAGACCCACTGCTTTGAGTCATTCTGCTAAAGGTTGAACCCTGCGGTTTAGAACTGCTAATATCTCACCATGTGCGGGTGGGCGTTTCTTTTGCTGTTCTTGTTATGGTTGAAACTTTGACGCCATCCATTATAACTCGTAAATGTTATATGTATATAACCAATAATGTAAAAGTCATGACATCACCAACAATATTATAATATGCAATTCTTTATTTGCCTTGCCATCTTGTATACTGTTGGTACATGGATTGTCTAATTGTATATGCCAATGCCAGCAAAATTGATGGTTTAAAAAAGGACTAAGTATCTATATCTGTCAAGTAATTAATTCATGTTGTTAATTTCTAGCCTAAGACTCTGGCATTGTTTCTCCTACATTTGGATGGAGGTATCACTGTCATTCAGTGTGTGTCACAAAATAGGTGCTACTTCAGTTGGGAGTCACTGGCACCTACTGCGGCACACCAGACTGCTCAGGTCGGTAGGCACAAGTATGCTGGGTGCACAGATCTTGGGGAACGACCTAGCCTTGGTGATCACGCAGTTCACACCGACTTCAGGGGGTCCGGCGCTCTGACCGTAGTGTGCCTATCGGCTGATTATTATTTTTTTATTTTTTTATTTTTCTTTTTAGACTCCATGGCTGGGCGCCAGCAGTTTCAGGCAGTCTTCAGGATTCTAGGCTTTCCCTCCTGCACTCTTGCCAATGGGTTGTTTGGCACGAGGGAGCAGCAACAGAGGCAGACAAGAGGCCCTGATTGATTGTGAAGAGGAAAACAATTTTTCCTCATGGACTCCCTGCACCACTCCATAGTATTTATATGCACCATTATGGCACCACTATACCCTTTTCGGGTTATTGAAATCTACTTTACAATACCTTGCTACAAGGCTTGTACCTAGCTAGTATGGAGGCCTGTTTGCTATACTGTTTCCTGTGCTGTTTCTTCCTATATGATCCCAGTTTAAGGAAGATTGTTTTCTTTAGAGAAGGACACGTACCAATACCTTTTAATGAGATAGTTTGTCAGGTTCACCATCCATTGAGCTACTCCAATTTTGTCCCTTCTGCTTTCCCTTATTTTATTTGGAGGATTTGGATGTTTGAACTTTAGCAATTACTTTGGAAATTCGTTGGCCTTCTCAGTCATATTCTGCTCTGTCCTTAGGACAGCATTTTCCTCAGATCTTCTCTTGACTTTGACCCTTATACAACATCTGCAATGTGCTTCATAGCTGACTTGCAAATGAGGTTTTTTCTGCCTTTTGGGGCTTTTCCTCCGACAAAAACTATTCTTATGAAACATAAGACATCGCTCACATAACTTCCAAAGTGCAGAGTGGCACCTCTGGAAACGAAAAGAAAGTTTTACTGTTTTTGTTCGGCCATTAACAAGCATATGAACTGTGCTCATATCATTAAAAAGACAAAAGAAATTTACCATACTTCTCCTGTACCCAGTCACTTTATTGGCTGCCCTGGGACTATTGTATCAAGTTTAAGTTGGATTGTCTCACCTGTGAAGCATACATTTTAAAGCGACCACCATATTTCTCTTCTGAATTATCCTTAGCAGCAGGCTTTCCCCCTAGTCTAAGCAGGATTTTTTTTTTCTTTTTGCCATACCAGTAGTCAGAAATTCTATATCTCTGCCTGCTTCACGACATCCCTTGAATTTTGGAATTCAGTTCCTCCTTCCCTATCTCTATCATCTTTATAATTGTGCTTGGGGATAAGAATGGAACTTTTTGTTGATTGTCAGCAGTAAACTAGAATTGCTATTTGTTTTCTCTTGGGGCTGGTATGTTGCTTTGCACTATACATCTATTTACCTAAAGATGTCTGTTTTTTCTGTGTATTAAGACGTGTTCAAATAGACATTTGTATTTGTACTAGTTTATAACTACTTATACATCGCCAGGGGTGCACTCCAAATACTGTAATTAATAAACAGCATAGATAATGTTGAAAGCATACGGGACATAGTGATGCCTCTGAAACGTCATGTTGGCCGTCACAGGTAGGCTAACCTATCAACATGAATCTGATTTTCAGTAGTGGCTTACTCTTTAACTAAAACATTTGGAACATGGTGACGTAGTATATGATCTACATTTTTTTTTTTTTTTTTGCATGATTGCCCCATTACTTACTATATGGTGCCATTGAAATGTTTTATTTAATACACGGATCAAAGTAAATATTTTTCTATCTACAGTTCTGCTGCTCCTGAGTGACAGAGGAGGAATGTGTTTTATTTTTATGTTTCATGAGATCATTTTTCGGGCATTCTGTTAAGTCTACGTGATTCAGGCATTGTTAGTTGATCCGCTTTGGACCACATCGGGCACATGTATGCATGTTCTATTGGGCTTCCTTTTTAGGTTGCATCCTACCTGGTTTACTAAATACATCTTGGGGACTTTTAGGAAGTTGACCTGTGAATGCATTCTACTCATTGATTACCATTGGCTTTGTGGTTTTTCATTTCTACTTTCTGGCTTTCCATTTGCTGAGTTTATTTGCCTTAGGCTCTCCAGGTTCAGTTCGTCCCTCCTGTTGCCTAAACTGTGTTTTCTGTTTTCTTCCACAAACTCGCTTTCTGATAATAGGCCTTTAACTCTTGTTCTTATCTCGTCACATTTGCTGTGCATTCAAAGACCAAGGTCAAATGTCACACGCTGTCTTCCAAGGGCAATTGTTTACTTTTCTTTCTCCGACTTCAAAGTGACAGGATTTATATGACAATCTTGCTGGATATTGGGAGTAGGAAATAATTTTTTTCTAGCACACGACAACTTTAAATCAACTGTGAAAGTATTTCAGAATATATCAGAGTAATGAACGCACACATGAAGCACTTTTTCTGTTATTCTGAAGTGTGTTGGGGACAAATACTTTAAGATCAACATGAATAATTAAACTGGGTGATGCAATTTCCACACATTGAAATCCGTGCACAATTGAAAATGTGTTGTCTGTAATGGCGTTGTGCTACTACACCATGAATACTCCCCTCTACGCTGATCCACTCTACTTTGCACCACTCCACACTATTGCGCTCTGCTCTGCACCACTCCGCTTTACACCACTCTGTGCCACTGCACTCTACACCACTCCACTCTATGCCACTGTGCTGTAGGCCACTTCACTCTACGCCTCTCTAGTCTACCCTATACCATTCTACTCTGTCAGTGCACTCTTCGCCACTTTACACCATTTCACTCTTTGCGACTGCTTTCTACACCACTCTAGTCTAGGGCACACTAATCTGTTCTGCAGAACTCCACTCTACGCCACTGTACTCAATGCCACTCAGCAGTGGTGCAGTTTATGCCAGTACACTCTACGTCAACGCACTTTAGTCTGTAACACTCAACTCTGTGCTCCTGTGCTCTATGCCAATCCACTGTACAGCACTCTAGTCTACTTTGCACTACTGCACTCTATGCCACTGCACTTTACACCACTGTACTCAACGTAGTTGCACTCTGTGCACTCTATGCAACTGCACTCTCCCTGCATCACTCCACTCCACTCTACACCACTTTACTCGGCTCTGAAAACAATCTACTCTATGCTAATGCACTCGTCTCCACTCTGTTGCGCTCCACCCTGTGCCACTGCACCCTGCATCACTCTGCTCTTAACCACTGCACTCTATGTCAATGCATTCTACACAACTGCACTCTGTTACTGCACTTTGCACCATGGCATTCTACTCTGCATCTCTGTACCCTGTGCCACTGCTCTCTACTCCCCTCTTCACCACTGTATTCTGACACTCTGCTCTTCAACACTGCACTCTTGCCACTGTACTCTCCACCACTCTACCCTGCACTACTCCACTCTATGCCACTGCACTCTATGCCACTATATTCTACACCACTCTATGCTACTCTGTTCTGCACCACTCTACGCCACTGCACTCTGCCACTCCAATCCACGCTGCGCCACTGCCCTCTGCATCACTCAGCTTTACATCACTCCACTCTAATCCACTCTGCCCCACTCCACTCTGCACCATTACTCTCTTCTATGCTCCACTCTAATATAGCCACTGCATTCTATGCTGCGCATTTCAATTACACAGCAATCAATGCATCTGCACTATATGTCACTGTGCTCTGCAACTCTCTACACCAATGCACTCTGCACTAGTCCTCTCTACTCTATGCTACTCCAGTCTATGCCACTCTAAGCCACTCCACACTATGACACTCCAATACATGACACTCTGCCACTCTATTCTACAAAACTATACTCCACTCTTTGCCATTCCACGCTACAACACTCCATGCCACTCTCTTCCATGCCACTAACTTTTAGCCACGCTGAAAAGTAGTCACGCTGTGAACAACATGGCAATTGTCAAAGCCAGTATCATGCCCGTTCATTAAATTGCTTTCTTATTACAGCTGCTGTCGATCCCTGCTTTGGAAAACTTAAAAAGGCACTTCCCACTGTTTTCAGTCGACCCTTTCTGAAAGCGTAGACATGAGAAGTTTCCTGAAGTTTGCCGGGACAGCTGGTGGAAAACTGGGACTGTCCAGGCAAATTCAGGACTCTTGGTCATCCTACACTATGGGCCTCATTACAAGTTTGTCGGACGGTTTAGACTGTCCTCTGAACGTCCGACGTGGGGAGGTTGCCAGTCATACTGGCTACCTCCCTGCCTGGCCCATTAAGAGTTTTCCATTAGGTCAGCGAGCAGAAACCTGAGTTTCCACCCACTGGCCTAGCGGGAAACGGCCTACAGCATTGTCTCCGGCTTGTAATTGAGCCGGTGGCAATGCTGTAGGGGAAAGGCTACACCAGCACCCTTGCAATGTTCACAGTAGACAGTGAACATTGCGAGGGTGCTGGCCAAGTGCATGGGCAGTGCAGGCCCACCCCCGGGGCCCCCTTTCACCGTTTCTCTGCCAGCCTTTTCTTGGCGGTGCTACTGCCATGAAATGGCTGCCGGAGAACGAGGTTGTAATCCCCAGGGCAGCACTTCCCTGGTGGATTAGGACCACCGCAGTCGACAAACCGGTGCTGGCGGTCCCACCAAGGCATGACCGCAGTAGTTAAAATATGGCGCTCGGACCACCGCATTGGTGGCGGCCAAACCACTTTCTGGGAGTATAGCGGCCGCCCCTAGTAATGGGGGCCTTTGTCTGTGATTGTGTTTACATAAGACATTTTTTAATGTTGCCAGTTTTCCTTAAAGAAAACAGGACTGTGTTTTCTCCCTTTTTTCAAGATTTACAAATGGGAAATAGTTCAAGTGGGACCCAATTCCCGTTGCCAAGGGGGACCTATTTCCATTTGTAAATCAGATACCACCCCCTTTTGATGTGTCTGGATGTGAACAATGGTTTGCAACTGCAATTGTTTGTGGTTGCATACCATTGGTACATTGCTCTCCGACTCGTAAATAAGATGGGGGGGCCACCTCTTTCACGCCCCCTCCTATTTGTTTTTTGGATAGGGCCGCAAAAGCCCTTTTATAAATCAGAAAGAATTTTCCAACTTGTAAAAGGACGTTTGTACTTAAATAAAATCCCTTTTGCTGCAAACCCTCTGATTTTGCAAATTGCTGGATTATTGTGGGAATTAACACTTGCGGTTACGAGGAAGAGTTAAGTACAATGTGTTTGATCTCTAGAAAGGAGTGCCAACAACTGCCACTCTAACAGACATAGAACGATGATAACAGTCTAGCCATGCATGAGTAAGCACGCTTACACACACAGCAGGGAAGAGAGACTGGGTAAGAGATGACCGAAAGGGCAACGAATAACAATACGATAGCATGTAAGCAATGGCAATTCAAGTTTACACAGGGTTTGCGATCATAGAAGTGCTTTGTACATGAGGCCCTAGCTCTAGTTAGGAGTACATTATTTATAATGGAAAAGTACTGGCACTTCTGAATGACAAATAAGTACTGTGGCATAGTGAATACTGGCACATCTGTGTTTCAGTTTTCAAGCACAGACCTACTTTAATTGCTGGTGCCCATTGTTGGTTGGCAAACATTACTTCACTGAATTTAGAAGAACCAACTCCTTTCTGAACACCTTCCAGCTCACATAACGTCGGAGGTTAATTGTCAGGACCAATCGCCCCATTCACGGCTAATGCATTTCTGTCACTATGAACGCATGCCCCTAGGCACATCGTTTTTGTCCTGTCTCACATTCACAGAAAAATTGTATGTCGATTACTGACAAAATATAATCACCCACAAAGCTCCAAGCACAATGTGCATTGATTATTTTTCAAAACTACCAGTACTTTTAAGCTTATATGCTGTACATGTATATCCAATGGGGCCACTCAGATGGAAAGTGGTGAGTGATGAACATTGTGTTCTGCTTGAGCTCTAGTAAGAAGCTAGGTTGTTGGATTGAGGGAATAATAAATCTATATCGCCTTACAGTGCTCTTTTCCTTCGGTTTGCTCACCCATAATCACATGGCTGCCCTAAGTTATCTGTATCACAACAGGAGCTAGATAATTTGTCCTTTTGGCAGTGGCACCCCTTGACTGGATTGCTATCCTGGACCATGGACCAATTACCCCTTTGAACACCTTTCAAACTGCCTTCAAGATCAACTGACCTAGTGTCTCTTAAGTATTCTTTTACTTTTCCTACACACCACTAGCTACATTTTTTACACATGTTTAGTTCCCTTTAATTGTAGAGTTTTTTTTTATTTTTTATTTTACAATATTTCTAACTTGGATAGCAAGGTACATTCACAGCAATGTGTCAATGATCATAGCATTACACAAATAAATTTCTAGCTATATTGAGGTATTACAGAGGCATTCCTACATCAGTTCTCATTTAACATGACCCAGTTTTGCAAGTTGGAAATCAGATGTCTGGAGTGTCATATGAGTAGATGAATGGCAGTGTTACAATCTGAAATGTATTTTTAATAGGGTATCTGTCAAACCGTAGGCTTAGCTGCCATTTGTTCATTCTCTGACCTTTGTAAGTAAGCCTGAAGGGGACACCATTTTGCTCTTGGGTGGAATGTTCAGGTAAAAGATATGGCATATACCTCCAAACTGTCATTACAAAAAACTAGGTCACTCAGCCAGTTCTTAATTGTAGGTACTGGACTTTTTCACCACCCCATAAGCACTCTCCTCTTGACCAGCAGGAGTGTAATTGCTAGATGTTGGACAAAAATCATGTCTGAGGTGATATCAAAAACTCTGGGTTGTTTAACAATAAACACCAGTTAACACATAGATATTCCAATGTGTCTTCATTGCAGAGGTTTTCACAATGATATTGTCAGTAGTCTCTTGTTATATTTGCGTATATGTAGTTCATTATACCATTACTTTGACAGCTTGTGGACACCTATTCAGAAGGAAATAGGCAGTAACTTACAGTTATGTGTAAGCCCACCACTGTTCGGGTTTCTCCTTAAAGGCCATCAGTCTCAGTTAATCGTTTGCGAAAGATTCTGATTTTGTTGGGTTCTGCTCATCATCACTTTGGAAATTATCATCCTTCACCAGAGAGTGGAATGTATGAAGTAAATGATCCCATATGTCACTCTGAGAATACCGGCATGGTGGTTTCATAGACCACTTACTAGGTATCATACGTCTACATGTTTCGTCTTGCTCAACTGAAAATAAGGCCTTTTACTGATCCATCTGGTTAGTAAGTTCAAATAACTTTGAGAGCCTCAGTCAAATAAAGTGTCTTACGCAAACCTGTGCACTCTTTCTAATGACTTTGGTGGCATGTCTCCTCAGTGGTCAAATCTGTAACCCAGGGATCACACAAATAACCGTGTCACCCACTCCTCAGTATGGCGGTGTAGTGCACAGGTAGGACTGATGAAATGAAGCTACACATGAATCAGAGGGAGAAGAAATATCTTCTTGAGACTTAAGGCATAGCTTCCTCAATTTCAAGTAAAAGTTGTACACATCATCACCGGCAACTGGACAGCCATGTAACAATCAAACAAACGGGACTGAAGAAATCTTCACTCCCTGTGCGTGCTGACTAATCAACAAAAGGACTGGGGCATTCACAGTATCATTTTTCTATCTATGATTTTTCACCTCAGGTACATGCTCAGGTAAGAACAATATCTAAGTGGACAATTTCAACGGCTACTACCATGCTACTCACAAATGGTAGATTAATTATTTGGCCATTCAGTCCATCTTCAGTAAGTTGGGTTTTCTCCAGATCAATCTGTTTGTGACCCAAGGCAGTCATCGTTCTCCTCTGTTAACATCTAATTTGGAAGTAGAAGTGAAATCCCTTAGGGAATGTTATTTATCTCGATTGGTTAGAAACATTTTTCTATACATTTCTGCTAATGCTAAACAACTCTACAAAAAAAAAATATTTGCAGCAAAATAAATAAAATATTGCCATCCATGTTCAGTTCGAAATTATTTTCAGACGTAATTTTTTAAGCTACTTTTTTGTAGTTCTATATAGTGTGAACTTGCCCTAAGGACGTTAAAGGACTTCACATGAACATCAGATTACCTTAAACAAAATCAGATATATTTTCCTGGAGCTTTCTCAAGTTCTAGATCTGCTTCTGCAAGATGCAGTGTTGCTGTATCCTGTCCTACCAGTTGCTAAACAAGATGGCCTGGCTTCTAAAAAATTAGCATATGCAAATGTGGACTTGTCAGAAACAACCATCGCTGTTGTATGTGCAACAAAAAACTCTCTCAGGCATCGCAATGAGCTTGGATTGTCTTGTTTTTGTCCCTGGTCAATTGAGCATCACATTAAACCTGAAATGGATCATTTGCATCACATCTTGACTGTCGTAATACATTTTGCTGATATAGAAATATTAGTTGACTTCTAGAGACATAACCTCTCCGCTATTGTGGTCGACCTAATTTTCAGTGGAGGCGCTTGTCCTTCGAAAAATTGATTAGAAGACACTTTGATTGAAGGAAGTAGCTTTAGAAAGCAGAGCTCATGCCTCCTCCTCCCTCAGTGTGGTCTAAACCAGGTCCTTACAATTTCCATGCACAAACCATTTGGGACAAAGTCATTTTTTTAATTTTAACTTCTTCATATAGAAAAGTTTGTTAATATTTGGTATGCCCTTAGCTAGAATTGTTTGGGAACGTCAGACTTTCACCTTAAATGAGCCATACTGTCCCCCAAAAATAAAGTGGTACTGAGAACTGCCCTCCTTCCTTATATTAAGTTTTTGACAGAATTTCATCTTCACCAACAGGACCGAGGAGGAAGTATGCCACCTAAGTAGATGTGTGAGGGCTTACCTAACATTTTTGTGAAATGCTCACTTCACCAAGAACATACACACAGAAACTGTACCTAATCCATGGATGAATGATCCCACTGTGGGAATTGTACTGATCGAGCGGGCTTTTGCTTCATTGTTTGTTGGTTATGTGTTGGAGGGTGTGAATCCTGTTGCCATGATCCCTCTAGTTCCTCCCTTTTTCTATATAGAACTTCATCTGATAGTTAATGAAAGGTGTGCTAGAGGTAGTGGGGTCCGAGAGGATATACTTTGGAAAGGACAAGGAGTGCTAACAAACTGAGCAGAAAAGACTCCTGTGTGTGTACCAAACACCAGGAAACATTGAAGGTCGTTCTGATGTTCAATTTGTGGGATGATAACTTGGGGGGAGTTGCCAATTTCAACTGTGCAAGGAATATGTTAAAGGGTAGATGACATGGCTTTCTCGAATGTTCTGTAGGTTTGATTGGTATTCACCTAGTTTGTCGAGAGCAGATTCCCCTGAGAAATTGGGCGGGGCGGGGGTACAGACCTCTCTACTTTCTATTCCTTTGTGTGGATTTACGCTATGCAACACCTCCCTATCAGAACTTCTACTGAGATGTCTGTTATGCTGACACTTTCCTATATTTCCTGAGACTTGATTAGGATTTCCCTTTGGTTTAGTTTAGGATGTTTAGATTAACTTAGTTTCTCCAATGATTAGGCAAGAAGACCAAAATGTATATATTGATCATCAAATTCTTTTTTTCTTTTTTTGTATTGCCTCAACTGAAATTCTCGTATGCCTTATGCTTATACGATTAAACTTCATTCAACGCTTTACCTCACCTTTGGTGATTTTGTACTTAAATAGCATGTTTTTGAGATTCATTTACATCAGTTTGGCCCCTAATTTGTAATAAACATTTGAACTTTATACTCTGTCTCTTGGAGTTAATGTGTGACCAAGTAGGTTACACACTCAATTAAATCAAAATGATTTTAACTCTCCTTTACCTTTCAACCATCCTAAAAAGGTCCACCGGAACAAGAGAAGTAATAATAGGGGCGCAAAGCATCATCAAGAAGATTACAGCCTAGCAGCAGACTCCAGTTCTCATTGCAGATATGCTTGCGCCAAGGTTTATTCTTGCAGAGACTTAACTTTTTTATTTTGGCATTGAAAATAAGCAGTGGCAATTGTTCTGGTACCTGTTCTGCCCGACTGGGTCGTAGGCCTTGAACTCGTCTTCTGCGAAGCGTTCCTTAGTCTACTTCAGAAAGGACTTGAAAATCTGGCTTTTCTTTTGATTTGTTTTTTTTTTGGTTCGGTTACTGTCTCTAGATAGTTTGCCTTTTGTTTCTAATTATGATGTGGTGCGTGGAGCTGCGTGTTATAAATAAAATAAACTAATCACTTGCATTCCATTGAAAGTGTGCACGCGCCGTATTGTGTCATGCAAGGAACCTCAGAATGTTATTACTAGTCGCATAGTAGGGTCATTGAAGATGCACCAGACCTAGTTTGAGAGGACAACTACAGTCTGCAGTGTATTTAAAAGTTCCAAAAAGAGAGCTGATGGCTTTTTGCTGTTGGTCCCCAAGGGTTTTCACAAAATGCCTGTATCTCAGTAACAGCTGGTTGTGGCTAATAATTTCAGTGTCGATGGCACTTGGGGGACTGTGACACCCACTGAGGCTACAAATGGCAAAATGTTTATCTGCAATAACTGTAAGTCGTAGAGAGGTGTTTAAATTATCCCTAGTTCATCACAACCTCACACATACAGTAATGAAGACAACCTGGGGAACCTGATGTTCCTTATGGGACTGAAATTGAGAAATCAAAGAACTCTACTGTGTCATGAGGGATTGAGGGGGGAAGTCTCAAAGCCACACTCACTGTCAGTCACTGTGCCACATGCCTTCCATAATGGACAGTAGTGTAGATTGAGAGCGCAGTGCACACGCGATTGCAGTCTTCAGTGTGTCCGCATTTTCTCAGCCCTCCTGTCACACAGATGATTTTGATTCTTTCAGTCTCGGTACAGGTGAGGTAAATTGCAGACCTTTAGCTTACTTGGAGGCTGCTCCTGGAGTATGTCCTTGGTGCAGGTTACAGATAGTTGGACATTCGTTATTGGAAAGACCACTCCTTTCCATAGCTTACAGCCCTTTGTTCAAGGAAGAACCTCGTATTTTTGTTTGCAAGAGTGAAAGAATTTGCCCCAGGATGTTCTTGCAGCATGAAAGACATAATGGTTTCACAAAATTATATCCAGCTAAGTTCTATAAATCTGGGTACATCATCATCATTGTTAAGTCTGCCTTTTGTTTCTTTTATATTTTGCACCACATTCAAGTCAAATTACTTTGTTTCATTCCGATAACCTGAACCATAATAATAAACAGATTGTTAAAAATTCGGGATAGTTTATATTAAAATTTTGATAGGAACTATCTGTATTACCGTTAAACCTATACATAAATCTGAGCCCAATCAGGTGCCACCACCATAAAGTACAAAAGAATGACAATAAAATCTTTAAAACCCCATTCAACCAGTACTTAAATCCATTCCCATTAAAATACAATCACCATAGGTATGCAGTACTAATAACAATAAAATCAATAAAACCTAATTTCAAATATAAAATAATTTCTGGCCTAATCTTTTTGGCTTGACAAATAAATTTTGCCATTGGAAAATAGATAAAGCTTGAGTTAAGTTGCAGGCGATACAAGTGGACAGGTCTGCAGTGAGTAAAACCCGCGTTTTTCAAAAGGTATATTACATAACAATTTACTCGGTCAGTATAAAAACCACAAAACAATAACAAATGTAAAATGATTTCTTTGGAGATGTCATCATGGGGATACATTAGTAAGGTATCCTCCAGAGTACATTTAAGGGAAAAAAACACAAATAAGTGTACCCTACTTAGGCGAAGCCTTTTTAAAACACGTTTTTGTTGTACATTAGTTACCATTGTGATGTAAGATTCAATGCCACCATTAATTAGAAAGGGGGCATGCTTCATGATTGTCACATTTTTCTGATCATTTTGTGCCCTGACACTTATTCTACGGTTATAAGTATTGTTTTAAAGTCATGTTTGCTTATTCTTTTAAATGTTTCTGGATCTTCAAAATACCTTGCTACTCCCATCTTATTGCACATATATTTTTAATATAGGTTAGCCAAGGAAGCTGCATCCAGCCTTAAACAATCATGTATAATTTCTCTATTTATGTCAGCAGCTGACTTCGACCAGATTGAGTACCATAATAATGAGGATGAAACTATGGTGCGATCGTCCATGTATGACATGCCTAGTTCTTGATGACTGATACCAGTAGAGGAGTTAGTTGAGACAGCCAAATTTCTTTTAAAACAACTGCTTTTTACCATTTGTAAAGTATTAACATTCACATAGCCCCAGATGTCTGCTCACACACATTTTGCAGGGTAAATTGTTGTCCTCTCCTTGAGAGGTTTCATGCTCAACCTGGTGGCAAAGCTAAACACTATAACATAGGTTTTACTGTGGTTATTACTTGGGCCTACGTTGTCCGTAAGTATAGCACAACTGTCCAAAAGGCATTGTAGACCGGACCCTGTGCATGCCATCTGGACCGCATCATTAGGATATCACAAGATAGGAAGCAAGCATATAGCAGTTTGGGGGCTATCATTGGTCTTCACCACCAGGTACTTCTCTTTGCTGTTTATGTATAGAGTAAACAGGAAAGATGTCAAAACACACTTCATCCTCACGCCTCTGCATATACTAAACTGTTTGGTAACACTCCCCATTCCTTCCATAACGTACACATGACGTAGTATCTAGGTACAACTGTCTCAAAAAGGTAACCATTGAGGTGTTGACTCCCATTTCACCCATGAGTATCCGTAACTTGGCATATCTAACACCACTGAAAGCACTTGCTAAATCCATAAATGCCAAGGTATATTTGTTTACTAGAAGATGCAAATGTAAACATTGTTCAGTGGTGCTAGTGCCTTCAAGGAACTAATATTGAACATCACTTATAAGTCTTTGCTCTTCTGACCATTCTTACAGCCGTGATAGTAATATTCTGCTGAAGACTTTTGTGTTGAGTCAAGTAACGAAATAGCCTGCAACAAACAGCTTGTATCTAGTCTATTCCACTTTTTAAAAATTGGTACTATTAGTGATTGTTTCCAGGAGCTAAGCGGGCCAATGCTAATAGCAGCATTCAGTACATTAGTCAGTAGAGGGGACCACAGATTGGGTTTGTTGGTGAACATATCTAGTGGAACCCCATCCGAGCCTGGCACTTTACACTTACTGCTACTTTTAATACCACAGATAACTTAATCTAAGCTAAACTCAGTAGGTCCAGATTTAGCTACATCAGCACTATGCCCCTTAAACGTTGATTCAGCACCTACTCCTTAAGTTGGGGAATAATAAATGCAAGATAAATGTTCTGCCCAATCATTTGGATGGATTACTGTTTCTATAATAGGGGCCGAAGGTTCCCTAAAAACGATGCATTAATGACTCTCCAAAAGGCCGTTCTTTCCTTCTTGTTACTGGCTTGACATAGGGCCTCCCACGCCTCCCCTCTAATAAAATGTGTCTTTCTCACCAGTGTTTTTATTATGAAACCTGCATCTTTTCACAAGCTACTTAATTCTTCGGGTTAGTTAGTGTGTTTTTAATGCTTACTGAGCCGTTTAGCTAGCTGCACCAAACTACCCAAATGGTTTAGTTTGGCCTTTAGGGGGACGTCTAATAAGTGTATCTTGGATCTGTTTTGACACAATCCCAATTGAATGTATTATTGAGTCCCCTTCAGCAGTTTTCTCCAAACAGATATCCACGAGAGCTTTATATTCTTTAATAACTGTTGCAAGGAATGACTTGGAGACAATTGAATTCCATTTTGTGGCTGGGATATTCTGCTTGGCAACCTCTAAGCCTTGAAATGACTTGGAGGTTTACTTTCCTCACCGTTTGTCTTAAATTCAATCAGTAGTGGGTTATGATCACTCAAACACATTGATGCGACCTCAAAATTACATAGGTTAAATTTAAAGTTTTCAGTGACAAGAATAAAATCAATGACGCCAGTTATATTGTTACCAGGAAAGCAGGGGGAAGGGCACAGTGTCGGGTACACATATCTTACAAATTGAAAATTAGATTAATTACTAAATTGTTCAGATCCTCCCCTTAATCATTATGGGGAAAATTAGTAGAAGCCTTTCCCTCTGTATTAGTCAAACCGCAGAAGCCTGCATGTGGACTCATTGAAGTCTCCAAAACAAACAACATCAGTTTTCCCCCCTCAAAAGATTGCATGAAATGATTTAGGTCTTTTTCTAGAACCAGAATGATATTATAACTGGTGCAGTCAAATAGGCTGTTTATAATAGTTAACAATCGGGAGCTTTCTACTGCTTTTCAGCTCTAGAAAACTAAGTTGGTAGACTGAACAGTTCATGAGGGTATTTGTCATCATATTAGGGAGGCTAGTTGATATCATAATTGTTAGGCCTCCCTTTGCTCTCCCCTGCCTGGAGGTGGTATGTTAGTGCAATATTTGTAGCCTTGTAAATAAAAAGGGGCTAGTGACCTATGTCTCTTGAAGGCATAAAATGTCATAGTCCCTAATAGAACTTACCCAATCTGGATTCATGAGTTTAGGCTTGACTCCTACTATGTTCTCTCATAAAATCTCTGCAGCTGCTTTTATTGTAAAATATGAGTGATGTTAGGAGGGTTTACGTCAATAGTCTTTGTTTCTGTGTCAGTATATGCTGGACTCCATGATACGTAGTTACCCCTTTCCACCAAAGGCCGAAGGATTATAACCGTTGACAAATGTCAATCCTGATCATTCAGGGAGCTCAGTGGGGCAAATAGATGGTGAGGTGGGACAGAATGGGACATATGGGGTGCAGCCAATTGGATGTTTTGAAAAATAAGCATGGCTTGGCTTACGCAATAAGATCTACCATGCTCTGAGGGTTTATAGCAAAAACCAAGGGTGTGACGAGAGATTTGTCATTCTGTACTAAGGGTGAAGCCAAGATTCATAGTATCCTTTCGCTCTACTGCAAACACCTAAAATTCACCACATCTTTAGAATGAGGACCATTGGGGTTGCCTCATGCAGCAGTCGTAGGTAGTTAATTCACTTGACACTGGCCTGTCCCCTTGCATTATGTGTAGACCAGGTTTATGCAAAGAGGTGTTTAGGTAACGTGGGCTGTGTATAGGTACCACAGGGGCTCATCTGTCATGGGAGTGGGATGAAAGGGTGATGACCCACTGGCTGGATTGGTTACCTTAGGAAGTTTCTCCTGTGTATGCTCCTCAATATTATAAGTCTTTGGTGTTGACACCCTTCTGCTCAATGTGTACCTCCTTCGATATACTAGATAATTATTAACGTCTGATTCAAGTGAACCCAGTCTCTTGAACATGGTGTTAACACTTTTCTTCATCCGTAGCTCCGGTGGTTGAAAATAGGTGGCTATAGTCTCCTGAATTAGGTGCTTAAGATTCTCTGAGTCCGAGGCTGAATGTGAGCACCTGTTAAGCCATGATGTGCCTTCTCCCTATATTATGTGGACAAACCTGTCTGTGTTTTGCATTTCGCCCCACATTCTGAGAAGCTGGTTTAGATTTTTTTGGCAGGTGGAAGAGCAGTACTGTCAGTTGGGGATGCTAACTCAATAGTCAGTGAGTCATTCAGAACACAAGAATTAGTGGTGCTGTGTGCATCAGAATCATTGCTTTCTGGGAAACAGCACCCGGCCAAGAAGGAGATGATTCATAATTGCGGGTAGCTGTATCAATCCCTGTATGTTGTCTTACTTAACATTACTTATTTCCTTATTAATTGCTCTGTACCGTTTGATGGTTGACGAGTTCTCCGTACCCATTGTTGGAGGTGCAGTTTTTCTTTTTCCCATTGTTATAGCACTAGGCAGGAGAAAGAGAACAAAGGAAGATCAGCCCAGCCCAGCCTTTGTCGTGCTCAGGCAGGCCTGTCTAGGCCCTATCTTCATCCATGCGCAGCCCGCAATGCAAGGCAGGTGTGTCCGATAAGGCACATGAATCGGAGCCCTACCTCCTCCTCACTCGTAGGGACAAGGTGCAGTCTGGGGCGATGAGTATAACCCCCCCTGGCCCCCACTGTTGTGCGTGTCCACGACAGTCACTTCCCAGAGTACATCACTGAAATGGGGTCAGTGTCTATTTTGTCTCTTGCGAGGCAGAGAGACGTTGATAATACGATCCGTATCTTTTATTTACATCTTCCATTTGTGACAGAAGTATCTATACCCTGATGATATTCCTGCAGTACACAAAACTCGTATATTGATGTATTGTGTATCAATTGGAAGAATAGCTACTCAACCTGCCTTTTTACAATAAGAGGTGCCCATGCCATACATGAATTCACAAAAAGGTAGGCTCCGTCATCTTTATCTTGTGTATGCACTCGCATCTGCTTTTTTTTGTTTGTTTTTTACAAAACTGATTTATTATTTTAATTGCTAAGAGACAATGAACATCATCTATGCACTTGAGTGCTTTGGAGAGAAAAAATAACACCCTGTGCAAACCCCCTGGATTTATGAATATTGCTTATTTACAGCAATTGAAAATGCCGAAACACATATTTTTGCAATTGATAGCTGACACAGCGAATGCCAACATACAGAATTTTGTTTTGAGGCATCTCGTGTATTCATATACATATTGTTTGGCTGGCATGCACCAGTCCATATCCAAGTACGTGCTTTCAATCAAAGGTAGGACTGGACTTCCCCGCAGTTTTGCCACTTCTGTGGGTGCAACTATAACACCGAGATGACGAAGAGTCTTATGGGCTCTCGGTTGCGGGTCATCAGCCCATATTCCCAGGAACATTCGTTTGGACTACCCTGATTGCCTGCTTCCCAGAACTACATTCAGACAGCATTTTACTCTATTCCGGAATCGTCCTAAACTTGGGACTGTTCCAGAGTATAGGACAAATATCCCTGGTCTGCCTGCAATATCTCAGACATGGGTCTGTGTCTGAGTTTTCATTTTCTTTAAAGGTCTAGTCCTGGTATGGTAGATTTTCTGTAGTAGTGTAATTTGCATCATCATCCTGAAGCCTGCCCCTGTGGCCACCAAACTTGTTACTGTAGGGCCTCCTCCCATTCCGAGTCTTCCCATATCTGGTCCCTTCTAACACTTCAGGTTAGTTACAGAGCCTTGGGCATTACTGATCACTGTCTTGAATGTCAGGGACACTGTCTTTTGAAGACTGTACTATACCAATATCCTATATTCTAATAGTGCCCCTTCCAATAACTTGGTGTCTTTGGGTGTATGTACACACAGAGCATGTCTTAGCTGTAGAATCTGTACACCCCAGCATGTGTTAGACTATATCCTTCTTGCAAATGGATCAATGTTTTTAGTTCATTCGTGCCCCATATGTCTCCCAAGCCGGAAATCCTTATTTTATCCTATCGGCTGAAGGCATTTAGCTATCTCTGTTCTCTCAAATTATTGCTAGGCTGCAATGGTACGGTATCAACTTAAATATTTTGTGGCAGTCTTCCACGTCTTAACCACCTTGTCTGTATGTGAGGGCAGTTGCCTCATACACCTGCCACAATATAACACTACTGGGTATCTGACTTCACCCATCGCCACTGCCTACCCTGACTGAGAGATCTTGCTGCAAGGCGAAAACCCATGCATTAATTACCTCCACATGTGACACCAGATATTTCTACCAATCACTAAGCGTTATGCCCCCATGCTACACACTTTGGCACAATGACTTTAATACTATTTTGCTGGAAAGAGGGGAGCAGCCCATCCCACACTTTCTCTGCGGAAGATCAAGCCCAGAACGCAACAGGGTATACTATCATGTTAAGATATGAAATCCGTATCCTTGATGTTCCAGATGATGCTCACATTGATCTATGGTGTGTATGATGAAATGGTTCATAAATTGAAACCCCTGTGGTCAAAGCCAGTGTCTGCAATGGAGAGACTAGATATCAAAAATGGCCCCAGCTACTATGAGACGAAGTGTTATAACATTAAACGTAAAATTTTGCAGGCTCTAGTTCAGCATCATCATGATCTGGTCAGTGAATGGCTCTTTCATGCCTTTAGGAGAAAGTATAAATATTTGCTATGAACTATAATGCAAGAACCACAGAATGCTCTGTGGGGAGAATTGAAAGAAGCAACAAAAACACCAAGAGGTTCTGGGAGGTTATTACTCATTAAGAGAGGGGAACAGCAAATAAACTAGAATGAGATATAGGTCCAAGGCAGTGAGTCAGTCATTTTAGTGATCTGTATAGGTGAAATATTTGCACCTGTGGGTCAGAGTACTTGCAAAGGTATTTAACATCAATAGCCAACATTAATATCCCCCAATCCTGTCAATCAGCTGTCCTTATACTCATCTATAAGAAAGAAGACTGCGGTTCTCCTTCTAATTACTGGCCTGTCTCTCCTTTAGATGGAGCAGGTAGAAGTATTGGTAAAATTGTATTAAACGGACTCCAATGGTGAGTGGACTAATAAAATACTTTAACTGAGGTGCAGGGTGGCTTCATGTCAAGGGTAGGAACAATCAATCATTACTGTTGTACATGATGTCCCACAACTTTACAATAGTTAAAGGAGCATCACTATACCCAGCATTCATTTATCTGAAGTCAGCATTTGATCCTGTTGATCGCACAAAAGTATGGAATTCACTGGCTATGCAGAGGGTAGAGGGCTCTTTCTTATGATTCAAAATGGCTGTTCATATGTGCAGTGCAGCTAAGGTTAGGTATGGACCAGCTGGTGAATGTAGCAACGTATTCCTTGTAGAAAAAAGGTGTACACCAGGGTTGTGCACTGGCTCCTCTACTTTTAAAGCCTTTTATTAAACTATGTAGCTGACCATCTTTTGGAGAACACTATTAATGTCTCCACAATAGCTATCCGGAAGGTTCTGAATCGTATTTTTGCAGATTATGTGGTTCTGGTGGCCCAAACGGAAAATGGAGTGTATAAATTAGTAAACAGCTTTACCGACTATTGTAACAAGAAAGTCCTCACCATCCACCTTAGTAAGACCATAGTTATGGCATTAGGATCGTCCCCAGGATTAGAGAGGAAGCTTTTGATAAAGTACAAGTGCATTCAGAGCGTAAAGCTCTATGATTAACTAGGGATACGATTTATAAAGAAACTTAGTTGGAAGGTCCAGATATTGAAGTCAAGGTCTAGTCTTACTTAAGTCTTCCAGGGTAGCATTGAAAATCAGGCAAAAAGCAGGTGCTAAAAAGTATTAGCACCATACTCCAGATATATAAGCATAAAGTGGTACCAGCTGTGATCTATAGCGCTGAGCTCTTGGGGGTGGGGGTATGATAACCTAGATCAACTGCAAGTACAGAAAATATCATTTTGAGGGCACTGCTATGGCTGGGACCTGACACCCCCTTGTTAGCACTTTCTATGGATTTTGGCCTAACACCTATTCCTGATCTTCCAGCATTAACCCAGTGCTGTATTGAAACAGGCGTTTAAGGAACCAGCATTCCATTCCATTGTATATTTGTGTTTGCTGGAGGATACCTGCCGATGTGGAGGTTCAGGTAGAGGTAACTACCGGGTGCATGTAAGGAACTTGTTACCTGAACTGCAATTGGGGGGGGCTATGAATAGACCAGAGTAAGGCAACGCCATAGAACTTGTGAAAAACGCTACTACAAGTTTAGGAAGGAAACCAAGTTCACTGCAGTAAAACCAGACAGCATATTGAGTGATTACCTTGCTAGTAGAGCATGTCCTAGCTGAAAGACCTACCTGGACCAGATAGGTCCAGAGCTGAAATGGTCACTATATATTAAGGTTAGATTGAGGATTTTCTCCACTAGGGACTATCTTGTTAGGTGTGCAAAGCTTCAAAGAGAAAGATAATATTGTGCTTGCATGTTCGGGGAAAAGATGATACTTTGCACCTTTTTGTTATGGCTTTTTTGCACAAAATGTGCTACTGCCCATAAAATATTATTGTTTTGTTTATTCTGCAACCACGATGTTGGCTCCACTAGTACTGTCTTAGCTTTTTGTCTTAGGATGGACGATGAAATATTTTTTAACTCCATACCTTCATATCCCTGGTTAGTCTGGCCATGAGTGAGGGTGTTGTTAGCCTCAAAGTAGTTTTAGGATTTGGTGGACTGTTTTATGATGCTTGATTGCTACCACATAGGTTGTGATCTGTACTGTATATGCACCTGCACGTTGATGTTCCACTTTATACAGGGTGTGCATAGGTATGAATGACAGGGTGGTCACCAATATTTTAAACCTACTATTGCTATTAATATAACATGTAGTAAAGCACCCTTTTTGGCATGGTTAGCCTCCACATTTTGCCTGGTACCTTATGTAATTTAGACTGAAAATGCACTGGGTTCCTGCTAACCAGGTCCCCAGCGCCAAATCTCTTTCCCAAAACTGGACAGTCGTTTCCAAAGTTGGAAAAACCTTTAGTACCCTCTGTAAGTCCATAGTAAATGGTACCCCTGGTACCTAGGGCCTGGGATACTAAAGAAAGTCCCTAACTGCTGCAGCACGAACTGTGCTACCCTAAGGGAGCTCTCACCAAGCAAATGACAGGCTGCCATTGCAGGCTGCATGTCTTGGTGCAGACAAAAGTGAAAACACATGGCACACAGCCTGTGTTTCATGTCCCCGAACACTGCATGCAGTGTATGTGAGTCATCCCTCTAGCAGATCTTACAGCTCCAAAGCAGGGTGCATTATAATACATGTGAGGGCATATCTGCGTGAGCATACATGCCCCTGCCATGTCCTTGTCAATTCTCAGACATAGTAAGTGACCTGGGAAGCCATTTTAAATACATGGTGCAGGACACAGGTCACTATGAGTTCCGGAGCTACATGATGGCTCCACTGAACATAGGGATGTTTGGTATCAAACATCCCTTATTGGCGAATCCATGCTGAAGCCAGTGTTGGATTTACCAATACATTCACCCAGATGGCACCTTAGAGCTCCCCCCTGAAAACCTACCAGATACTAGAGTGTGGACTGACAGGTCATGATCAGTTCAGCCACCTTAGTCATGTTTACGACCCCTTAAGGTGAGAGCCAGCGCTCTTGGGGGGCCAGAGACAAAAGCCTGCACTGGACGAGGGTGTTGGCACCTCCTCCAGGTAGGATGGACATTTCAGGGCAGAAGCTTCAAAAGCCTACCTGCCTTTGTAATGCAACCCCAGTCTCTCCAGATGGTGGAGATGACCAACCCACCTGCCCTGACCCCACTTCTTGGCTGCAAGACAGGCGGGAAAATTAGTTAGATTAGGAGGTGTGCCCACATCATGCCAGTCCCACACCTGAGGTTGATGAGTTGAAGTGGACAGCAATTCTTAAATTCCTCCATCTTGTTTTGAATGGAATTAGACCGCTAGGGTCGGGGATATGCCTACTTCCCAGTGGAAGTGGTCATAGAGAGGGTGTAGTCACTCTAAAGGTGGGCAACCCATTGGCTGCCACCTGGCACTGCCTGCAACACCCCTAAATTGAGTAATTAGGTGACACTCATGAACCCAAGAACTCAGACCCTGATGACTTAAGAAGCCCAAGGACACTGAAGAATATCTTCAGTAAAAGAGGAGAAAAGAAGAAGCTGGCCTGGTACCAACCCCGCCGGCCTGTCTGCAACCCTCAACGGACTCTGCATCACAAGATGGCCCGTCCTGCAGCTGAGTCTCCAGAAACCCAGGAGGACTGGCTGCCTTCGAAAAAAACTTAAGACTATCGTGAGCAGCGGACCTACTCCCCTACCAACTCTGAAGAAAGGAGTCTGCAGCTTCTGGAACAGCAAAGACCTAACACTTGAAGTCATCACTGCACACGCCGTCACCAACCCGAGTGGGAGTGGATCTCAGGTGCCAAAAAGGTACATCAGCTCCCCAGAGTCAGTCCATTGTGGTTTCACCCCTCCTGGACTCCCCAAAATCACCTTCAGCCTCTTCACATAAGCCCCATTGGTGGTGAGAGAAACCTGAAGCAACCACTGCACCCATTGCCTGTGGGCAAGCTGAAGCGGGTCCCTGGTGTCAATGACGCCCCCAGCTCTCCTGAGCTCAAGTCCACTATGGTTTCACCCCTCCTGGACTCCATGATGACGCCTGCAGTCTCAGACCACAGGACCCCTTAACAGCGAGTTCTCCTAGACACACAAACCCAACGCCAAAGGGCACCCCTGTATTCGTCCCCACCCCCGGGCATAAGAGAAGAGGACCAAAGATGCATCTACATCCCCGAGCCCCCCACGTTTGTTACCTACCTGTTTGTTTTATACGGTTAGCTTCCTAGCCAGAGCCTGCAGCCTGTTTCCACTAAGACCAATCCTCATTGGATTACATTTGGCACCTGACGTCGTACTGCATCTCTGCTCCCGGCTGCTCCAGTGCTGCACGTAGTGACCTGTTGGTTTGGTCCTGACCATTGCGCAGTCCTCACCTTACGTCACAGAGATTGGTTTTGTAAGTAGTCCTAAAGTACATGTTTGCTGGACTTATTTTCCTCCCATATGTTAACATTGAAGAACTTAAAAATTGCAGTGAGTTCACTTTTGCAAGTGCAAAGTATTTATGCATAAATATGTGCTTACCTTGTTATAAAGTTCTTGGTTTCAAACTATCTATAAAAAGTAGTGTTATTTTTCTAAATTGGTCTTGGATTTATTCTTTGATTGTGTGTCTCATGTATTACCTCTATGAGTACAACAAATGCTTATCACTACCCTTTGATAAGCCTAACTGTTTGCCCCCACTACCATAAAATAAAGCATTAGTACAATCTACTTTTGCCTTTGCAAACCAATTGGGGATCCACTGGAATCTGCACGGTGTACTTCTTTTTAGTGCACCATATAGAGAGCCAGTTTCCCACATGATGTGATCTGTACTGTATATGCACTTGTTTTTTTATATATTGACTAGCTGTGTAGTGCTAATTTATTGTAAACTTGATTAATTGAATTGAACCTATATTACCTTCATTTTGCATCTACAAACTGAATCAATGGTCTACATGTATTGCAAGCAGGGCAGCAGAGCATAAGTGTTTGAGGGACTGCTTAATGTAATGATTGATAACGAAATAGAACTAAGATGTAGTCTCAGCATGTACATAGAGGGAGACAGTTGTGCTTTTAAATTGAGTAGGAATTGTGTATGTCTTTTTTTAGAAATAAAGTTTTAGTTGGGAAATTATGTTTTATAGAGCAATGTTATAGACGCACCCAATTTTATTGTGCACAATAATTTTACTATGTGTTATTATATGGCTTAATGCTAAAAAATAAAGACAATGTCGATCTGATTTGATTCTGAGGAAGGTGTCTTGAAGCAGATAGAAACATTGAGAAGTAAAATCATCTCACATAGTGCTGCTCCGCAAGGAAGGGAAAGTGACAGCTTCCTCCAGTGTTTTGCTTTCATTCTGAAAGTCATCTAGTACCATAAGCAAATTAGATCTATGAAACATGCCCACATCACTTTAACACTTCTGTTTTCTCTTGAGGTTCAATTCTATCGTCTTTCAGGTGAGATGTTGCTCTAAGCGAAAAGCATATTGCTTGTTCAGCCACTTCCTGAGTGTTTTAGAGGTCAGGGAAAGAGAACCCTCAGAGAAAGTGTTGTAATGCAGGGGTTTTAGCTCCGGAAGCAAATGCTCAGCAAATGGGTGTCCTTCCCATGACCTTATCTGAAATGAATATTGCAGAAAGTTAAGGCTGCCAGTCTGTGAAGTCGCAAGTGACTTTGTGAGAGATTCACATTGTAGCATGTTTTCTTGTCGACTAAGGGGTATTTGGAGGAAAAGAGGGGCCATCTATGGAAGGATGCGGTTGATTTTGGGAGAGGGTAGGTGGCCATATGAGCCTGTAGGTAACTGAATGAGAGATTAGAGATGACTTTGAAAAAGTGAAGAAGTGGCCACAAAGCAAAAGTGACTGGGTGAAAACATGTAACTATCCAATACTAGGGTGAATACGTATGATGATAGGCAGACTGACACCGCTGACAATACACTGATAACCGTAGAAGCTCAGTAGTGAATGTGAGAATGAAAGATTAACTGTATGCATGCCAGTGTGTGACAGTAGGTGGGAGCAGCTGTGAGAGCACAGGAAAAGCTACAAGCGAAAGAGTGACAGAAGGCAAGCGGGATGGTTAAAGAGCACAGAGGTGACTTATACAACCATACCGGCAACTGTATGAGAGGTAGTGGGGGCATTCTGTTAGGCTAGGGGTGGCTGAGAGTGTTGGGGTGTGTAAGAGTTAATTGAGTGTCTGAGCGGGCAGGGTTATCCAGGGAAGATGGTATTTGTGGGTTATGTGAGAGGGAAACCACTGTGAGAAGAATGGGATGCCATGTGAGATCTTCTATCTCCGGTCTCTGTGAATGAGGGATAGGCACCTGATACACAAGGAAAAGAGTTTGGTAAAAAGAGACAGATATCATTGAGACCGGAGAGGAGGGATTGTGAAGGATGGAGTGATGCATGTATGAAAATGGTGGATGCTGAGAAGGGACAGATTACATTGACAGAAAAATACCAGCAACTCCAGCCCTCTACTACTTCTGGGTGGCATTATGACTAATTCTTCTGATCAGTTGTGTCTCCCCTGCACACCTCACCCCCTCACCAAACCCCTGTCCGTAGCACTTATGACAGCACTCCAATCTTCACAGGAGCCACAGATTTGTTCCAATTAAAATTACAGTAGTGTACATGTATCCAGAGCACAGGGTTCAGATTGGGGGTAGGGGTCCCCTGGAGGGCTTGATTGATCTCAGGGAGACACCAGCTAGAGAATTTATTATGCCCGTCCCCGTTGAAGAGAAGAAACACCATGCCATGTTGAAAACAGTGTTGTTGTTTTGTGAAATAAAATGGTGGCAGTGGGTCACTCTGTAACAGGCCATTAGTAATATATTTTGTCAGTGCTGTCCTGGCTGGGAGTAGGTGTAAATGATGGTCGGAGGCATATGGGAAGGAGGTTCCAAATAACCCTCACAGTTTCTCCCCCATATTTCTCTTAAAAGATCACACTGTGGATACTTTTACACATTTAGGAAGGCTTGGCTGTCATTAGAATTTTGGCAATCATGTAGCTTATTTCTTTAGGTCCAAGCCTGCTAGATAGCGGAGCTGTCTGGTTTGATAAAAACATCTTGTGGTCCTTTAGAAAGCTGATCTAGGAATGCGTTCCACCCATTCTTTACCATTGACATTATGGTTTGTAACTTACATTTCCTAGCTTTGTATTTGCTGACTTTATTTGCTTTAGGCTTTCCTATTTGAGTTCATCCCTCCCGTTACCCAAACTATGTTTACTGTATTCTTCCACAAACTCTCTTTCTGTAAACAGGCCTTTAACTCTTGTTCTTATCTTGTCACATTTATTGTGCATCAAAGAAAAGAAGTCAAATGTCCGATTCTTTCGTCCAGGGAGTCTGATGTTTATGTTCCTTTCTGTAAAAGGAAGATGATTTATGTGACAATCCAACTAAAGGGAGATAATTTATGTGACAATCCAGCTATGCACCTATGTGAGAGGAGAGGGTGTTGGTTCATCATCATCATCACTTTATTTCGGTAAAAACATACCATAAAAGTACAATACAAAACAATTCAAAAATTAAAATAGGAATAAAAGTAATAAAATTAGAATTGTACTCTAAAATCAGCAAAATTTAAGACAGGACGAAGCAATGGCTAAATATTTCTGTGAATATGAAATTTAAAAGGAACATACAACCTCAGCTAGAAAATAAATACAATGAACTAATATCCATGCACTTGTGTATCACAGCTATATTCTGTTATGCCTGCTTCTGGTATCTATTGCTTAGTTTTATTCTTTAAAATCCCAAGACTAATGTGCCAAATGGATTCAAAACATTTTGCCAGAGGGCACGCAATTTGTACTGATGAATCTGCCTTGAGCACTCTTAGAGCAGGGAAGCAGTTCCTAAAGCCCATTTGTTTGCATAGAGGGATAATCCATAGAGCCCCCTGTTTACGGTATGCAGGACATTGAAAAAGAAAATGGGTAACAGTCTCTTCATTCTCACAGCCCATCGGACATAACTTGGTACTATTGTTCATATTGGACCATTTATAAGTTAGGGTGTTGGTTACTTTTTTCCTAGCACACAACAAAAAAATGAACTGTGCTGATGTTTCAGAATTTGTGCGAATGAAGCACATTTTTTTGCACTTCTGAAGTGTGGTGGAAACAAATATTTGTATACGATCGAAACACATCAATACACTATTATTTGTGTGCAGTAACGTCATATTTTGGCGCATGTGTAATGGTCATTTCAATTGAAAATGCATTGTGTGTAATGCCAGTGTGCTACCACACCAAGCACACTCCACTCCACTGTATGCATTCCATTTTATGCCACACTACTCCATTCTACGACACTCCAACCCACCTAATCTACTCTACTCTATCCCACTCCTCTCTGCCTCACTCCACTCACCCAAATCTACCCAACCCCCACTTCACTCCAATCTACTCCACTCCAATCTACCACACTCCACTAATATGTACTCCACTTAAGTTAACCCTCTCCACCCCAATCCACCTCACTCCAATCTACTCCACTTCACTCTATCCCAATACACTCTACCCCAAATCTTCCCCTCCACTGTCTACTCCACTGTACCCCTATCTATTCCACTACAGTTAACTCCACTCCAGTCCACCCCACTCCACTGCAATCTGCCCCACCCCACTCTAGCCCAATGTGCCCCACTCAAATCCACTTAATCTACCCCACTCCACTGTATCCAAATCTACCTCACACCACTTCACTCCAATCTGCCCCTTTACAATCTACCACATTCCACTCAAATCTACCCTACTCCACTCCAGTCTAATCCACTCCGCCCCAGTCCTCCCCACTCCAGTTTATACTTGCGCATTCTGCCCCACTCCACTCCAATCTACCCACTCCAGTCACCCCTCTTCAATCTACCCTACCCCAATCTACCCCACTGATTTCAATCTACCCTAGTCTAATCCACGCAGTATACCCCACTCCACTCTTCCCCAGTCTATCTCACGCCACTCCAATTTCAACTTCACTCTAATCTATTCAACTCCAATCAGTCCCGGCCTACCCCACTCCATTCTACTCTACTCAATCTACCCCACTCCACTTCACTCCATACTACCACAAGCCACTCAAAATCTACCCCACTCCATTCTAACCCACTCCAAATAATCAACCCCACTCCAGTATATCCTACCCCCACTCCACCCCTAACTACCATACTCCAAACTCCCCCATCCAATCTAGCCCACTCCTGTCCACCACACTACAGTCTATCTCACCCCACCCACTCCAACCAGTTCCACTCCAATCTACAGCAATTTACCCCACTCCTATCTGTCTTACTCCAAACTACCCTACTCCAGTCTACCCAGCTTCACTCCAGTTTACCCTACCATAATCCACCCAATCAATCCCGGTCCAAGTCTGCCCATTTCATCCTAATCTATCTCACTCCACTCCAGTCTACCCCTCTCCATTCGAATCTACCCCTCTTCACCCTCTCCACTCCAGTCTACCCCAATCCATTGCACTCCACTCTTCCCAAGTGTTCCCCGCTCCACTGCAGTCTACTCCACTCCATTCTACCCGTCTCCACCCCAGTCTACTCCACTCTATCCTAATCTACCCCAAATCAATCTACCTCACTCCAGTTTACCCTACCATAATCTACCCAATCTATCCTACTCCAAGATACCAAACTCTACCCATTCCACCCTAATCTACCCCACTTCAGTCCACCCCTCTCCACTCCAGTCTACTCAGTCCACTGCACTCCACTCTTCTCCCAATCTACCCCACTCCACTGCAATCTACCCCACTCCAATCTACCCCTCTCCACTCCAATCTACCCAAATCCACTGCACTCCACTCTTTCCCCAATGTACCCCGCTGCACTGTAATCTATCCCAGTCTACTCCACTCCATCCCAATCTACCCCACTCTCCCACTCCAATCAACCCCAATCTACTCCACTCCGGTCAACCCCCACTTCACTCCAATTTACCCTACCATAATCCACCCAATCTACCCAAGTCCAATCTACCAAACACTACCCATTTCACCCTAATCTACCCCACTCCAGTCTGCCCCGCTCCACTCCAGTCTACTCTAATCCACTGCACTCCACTCTTATCCAAGTCTACACCGCTCCACTGCAATCTAGTCCACACCAATCTACCCCACTCCACCCCATTCTACCCCAATTCAGTCTACCCCACTCTCCCACTCCATTCTACCCCAAACTACTCGATTCCAATCTACTCCACTCTAATTTAACCCACTCTACCCCTCCATTCTACCCCTCTCCATCCCAGTCTACCCTACTCCACCTCAATCTACCCGACGCCAGTCTATAATGCTAATCTACCCAACACCCCCACTCCAATCTATCGGACTCCATACCACCCCACTCTACCCCTCCACTACACCAATCTATTCCACTCTGCTGTACCCCAATATACTCCATTGCACTCTAGCTCAGTCTACCCCACTCCAATCTACCCCACCCCACATCACTACCTTTTAGCCATGCTGAACAGCAGCCACACTGGTGTACAACATGGCTAAAAATAAATTGCCAAAACAAATAGCTCTCACATAGGGGAAACCTGTTGGCTTTGCCATTTCTTGTTTTTAGAAGAGATGAGTGAAAATAACTCTGTTTTTGATTTGTTACATATGTTTCAGAGCTGCCAATTTTATATAATAATTGTGAGTAGTGTTTTTCAATCTTGCGGCCGGTGTTTTAAAAAAAATGTTTTTATACACATGTGGTTGATTATGCAGCATCAAAAAAGATTGAAAAACATTGTGCTAAAACCACTTCATACAGCGAGATAGCTCAAGTGAAATGGGGGAAACAAACTTAAAGAATAGTACCAGTCCCATGAGAAGGTGGGTTGCCGTTAATACAGATACAACAGAAGATAAAATGTGTAGGGTGAGCAGCATGCAACACCCTAAATTGAAACATTAGCAGAGCTAGATGAGCAAAAGCTTGCATCAGAAGGTGGGTTGTGGTTCATACAAAAGCAATTTTAGATCAAACTCAGAGGGTGAGTGGTTAGAAGTGCCCACAGTTGAAACACTAGCAAAGTTAGAGAGAGGAGAGAATCTACTGTGTGTAGCATGTAAGTGCAGTCACTCTTGCCTATATCAGGTGAACTTCAACCCTTTAGGAAACTCCTCAAATCACAACGTTTCCTCTTAATAGTTGTATGCATTCTGTGTCTAGATAAAGTCATCTTTCACTGGGAAACCCTCTATTGAATGAAAGTGCTTCATATGAATGAATAATGTAGATACATAAATATGTCCTAGTGGTGCAGTGGAAAGTGTGCTGCAATTTATTAAAGGACATTGAGAGAATATACCTGGGCCGCCTGGTAAAATGCACTGCAGACTTTCCCAATCCCTTGTTTGTTTGTATGTATGTATGTGTTTGGCATTTGTACTACTTGAATGAGGTCTTATCCCTAGTGCTGATTTTTTTGTTGTCATGGGCATACACGGATCATGCATGTGCGCCATGACACAGGCCTGTCTGATGGATTGTGATCTGTTTGGACAGGGGGCTCTTGAAGCGCTACCCTTTAGTGGTGAAAGGCTACTGCCTTTGCCAGAGTGAAGAATCACAAGCACAGTGGTGGAAGGCATACCTTATAGTGGTCAGTAAAAGTGAAAAGGCCTTTTTTACTGATGCCATTGAAGTGAGGCTTACAGGCTCACTGGTTTAAAGTTCCACTACTGTGTGCTTAGCTCACCTTTGGCCTACATCAAATTGGTGTGTAGGGCTGCTCAGTGTGTATATGTTTTATACATGTTCCTCTGAGTCGTACAATATAGCATGATGCAGTGCTGGGTGGTACCTGTTTTTTATATACATGTACTGGGTGTATGTGTGCCTGTGAATGGTACAAAACATGGAAGATTCTGGTTTCCATGCTGAGCTCCATTTTTGGAGAAGCGTGAGGCGGTAGAGGAATACCTCAACTGATCTGTGGGTTGCTGCGTTCCTGAGAACTGGGTGGAGAACACTGGGAAATGGGAGAGGCAAGCTCTTCAGTGATTTTCAAAAGGTGCTCTTTGAGAAGTCACTCGGAAGGGGCCTAGACACATCTCACGAAGGAAATGGTGCTGATACAAGAATCATAAAGAGTAGGACTGAGGCCACAGTGGTATTACAAACTTTTGATCCTCCAGTCATTCCAATGGCCTATGTTGTGGGACTGTCAGATCTTGAGTAACCCCTGCTGTGGCAGGCTGCTTTCTAGAGGAAGGGAAGGGTACTGTAGAATGTATTACAAAAGGAAGCAAACCCTCAACATACACTTCAAAGACTGACATTAAAGTGTAATGTGTGTCTGGAATTGGACTGTTGGAAGGTGGGTCATTAGTTGTGTGGCCTGCACAAGTAATGGGTGCGCACTCAACCACCACTGGGAACCAAACATCCCATTGTAGTGCTTGACTCTCGTAGTCGTTGCAGAGTAGTCCAAAACTTACTCAAGGGAGGTGGTGTGGGTTAGTAATCACTCACACACACAACTCAATACTGTGCAACAATTTACAAATATGCACATGCTTTGGTGACATTGCGTAGTCATTCTTGTCTCACACAAATGGAGAGGTAGATCAACAACCCAAATGGCAAAACATCTGCCTGTTATTTAGAGTGGGAGCACCTAATACTGGCAATAACGTACATCTACTTTGATCACTAGTGGCTGGCAGTCTCATCACTCAAATTAAGCATTAACAAGAAACATGTATAGGTATGTTGGAATAATTTGTGTTGTTACAACAATGATTTGTGTTGTGATCTATGCAGTATAACCACAGCCCTAAATGGTATTGGCAAAGTTTCATCATATTCCACATTGAAGCATTCAATATAAAAATGATGCACCGTTGACGTAGTCCCTAAAGGACATCACTTAATTGTTCATAACGCCATCCCTCATCCCTAGAGGGTGCCTTTTCACATGACCATTCACAGGGCACATCGTTGGCCACCACGCTGCAGCCACACTTCATCACATTCAGCGTAAAATGCTGCACTTTAACCATAGTGCCTAAAGGACTCCATTTCTGCAGAAACACATGAATTTATAACCCTTCACCCATAGAGTGTGTTTACATTATGACAATTCATTTTAATCACATTCACCCCTGGGTTGGGGTCCTGGCCCCCCCCCCCCATTCTCTTGATGGAGTGCATGATGGCGCTCCCCAGCTTAGCTTCATCTTCAGGGATGGGGTCCTGGGCTCCTCCTGTCCAGCATCGAGCTAGCACGACGGCGCTACCTCCCAGGCACATTTTGCTGGGAGACGCATGACGGCACTCGCCGCCCATTTCCTCTTCGTGGGGGCGACCCTCTGGCTCTAACCCACCCCCTGGGCAACTTTGAAATCGGCGGCGGAGCCCCCACATGCTTCGTTGCTGGTCCTCCCCAGGGGGTCAAAGGTCATGAACTTTCCAACGGGGATAGCTCCGGCCCCCTTTGGGCCAATCTTGGGTGATCTTGGTCTCTTTTCGCTCCTGGTGGTCAGCCCTTGCATCTGAAGCACTTTCTTCAGGCATCCTGGCCTCAAAGATCCCAACCTTGTGTAGAGCCAATCTCACTGAAAACCTGTGCCAGCCTTGCACTTGGGTGTCTCTCTCTAGGCAGCATGCCCGTCTTGCACAGAATCCCAGTCTTTCCCCAATTGTCCTTGAGGGGGGAAGTATAAGGGGACCAACTTACCTGGTCCTGGGGTGTGCCCCACAGGGTCTGGGGTCAATCAGGGGCAGAGTATTTGCCCTAGCGAGCAATGAGGGAGTTCTTCCTTCCAGTTGTCCATGATGCCCATTTTCAGTCCCAGTGTTCCTCAGAAAAGCACATTCCAGAGTGAGCTCTCTCCATTGTGCAAGACCTTTTAAGTGGGGCGGAAGTGTCCAGCAAGGCTGCAACTCTGGCCTATCCCTGACATCACCTCTCCACTCCTGTCCCAACCTTTCCTGCATAGTCTTCTGGGATAGTTCAAAATGGCTTTGCCCAGGAGTCAGTTGTTACATGTGCTCTGAGGGCCTCCGCTCCCTTCCTTCCTGAAATTCTTGCCAGGACCTCCCCCAGCAATTGCTCCAAGAAGCCCCTTCTCATTGAGTGGCCTGGGGGCAGGTCCAGTTCCTGGCATCGAAGGATAGTTGGCTGATTGATGCCGGGCCCTGTCCCTGTAGCTGGAGAGAACAATGATTAATCCAGCCCAGCAAGGTCACAAAGGCCTGGGCCCTGATCTGGAGCTGAATCAGAGAAAGGTGACATTCCTGGCTTACCCACAAGCTGTACAGAAATGCTTTTGTAACGCACTGCATTGTTCTTTCCATACAGGTTACAGTGTACATTGGTGCGACTCTGGAAACTGTGGACCCTAGTGAACTGGAGTTGCGTCCTAGAGCAGCCGTTCTCATTCTCATATAATGGAGTGTCAATACAGTAAAGCAAACTGACTGTCCCTCACATGTGAGCATCCACCTCATAAGGCTTACTCTAGGTCACCACCCACTCTGCATTGTCCCTCCTGCGCCAAGCAATCTAGGCACAGTTCTTGGGTTGCACACAACAGGAGTCCTCCCCGCTCAGCACTCACACGGGAGCACACTTGGCTATTAGGCTTCCCCACAGTAAAAGGTTGAAAACTCGGTGAACCAGATAGTCAGAACTGCCCTCTCACATTTGTCACCCAGCTTATTCCTACAGGGAAGAAGTAGCCACTAGGCATGAGTATTCTTCACCTGGTCAGCGATAACAAGTGAAGAGGGGTTCTGACCAGATAACTTACTCGTCTGTTGTCTGCTACCCCTGGTATCTTACACTGGCTGTTGGCTGCTAAGGCCACCTCCTTCACTCACCCATGAGACCACCTTTCACTACTGGGACCCCAGACTGCCTTATGAACCCTCCTGGTTCTAGGTTGAATAGGTCCAGGTCACTATTTGTCTACATGTTCTGAACAGAGCTAATCCTATCCTTGCCCTGGGTCATGCAACATTATTCCCGCCACTCTATTGGACTGAGTGGACTGTGAGTGGGTGCGTGAGTATCTGAGTGGGTCTGTTAACGGGTGCGTAAGGGTTGAGTGGGTGTGTGAGTGGGAGAGAGAGTGAAATGACCACAGACACACCTGGACTAGAACCCCCAACTTTTAGTGTGAGGGGCTGTTACCTTCATCATTAGGCCACAGGTGTCTTTTCAATCAGATCTCCACACGAGATTGAAAGGGGTCATGAATCCTTTACATCCCTTTATATACTAATTTGGATTTTCGTTAATTTCTCTAGAACTACTGAATGGATTTACACCAAATAACAAAAGGCCTCTTACTGGACCAAGAGCTACCTTTCTGCTAAATTTGGTGTAATTCCGTCCAGTGGTTTCGGTGCTGTCACTGTTCAAAATCCCTACAGAAATATGAATGGGAAAACTCATTTTGGGACCCCCTTTTTCTCTGCCCCTGCTTGATGGGTCACCCCGAAACTTTCCAGACAACAGCTGAAGTGAGTGTAAAAATGTTTTGAACAATTTCCTGAAGATTTGTCAACCGGTTCTAGTTAGGTTGGCATTTTACCCATAAAAAACCACAGAAATTCAGCAGTTATAGTTATACTTATAGTTATTCTTATGTTAAGAAACTATAACTCACTGCATAAAACTAATTTACTGCACATGTTATAGTTTCTTCAGATAGGTATAAGTATAGCTGTAACTACTGAATTTCAGTGGTTTTGTATGGGTAAGATGTCAACCTAAATATAATGTCCCTGTAACCTCTGTTGTAACCTTTGTTTTTTTCAGTGAATTTTTATGTTTTTTTTTTTTTTTTGTAAAGTAATATCTATGTACTGCACCTTAATACTACCCCACTGCGCACAGCCCTTGGCCGTGCATGGCGGGGGTGGCTCGCAGGCCAGGCCCTGTGCCCCTCCACATGCACCTAACCCCATGCTGTGCATGGCCTGTGGCAGTGCGCAGTGGGTTCTGGTGTGTGAGTAGGTTTCATTTTCATTGTCTTTTTTAGATTCATGAATCCTTCACGAGTTTACAGGTGGGCTGTACTGAGCACTGCAGTAGATCTGTGGGTCGGCCTGAAATAAGTTTGGCTAATTTTTCCCGGTGAGGGTTCTCTCGAGGACCCTTCCATCTCCTATGGGGTCAGGATACCTGTAGTCTGACCCCTCAGGTCAGTTTTTTTGTGTTTTTCCTCCCCCAGTCTGATGCGACAAAGAAAACGATGGCCACAACTTTCCTCCCAGGTTGCGGCCAGCCAATCTGGGCTTTGCTTTTCACCCGGATCTGCAGATCCTCCTAAAGTGGATCTGCAACGGGTTAGCGTCCCTAAATATTTATATTTCTTTTTCCTTTAGTAACTAAAAATACTGAACGGATTTACACCAAAAAACAAAAAGAGCTCATTCTGGACCAAGAGCTAGCTCTCTGCCAAATTTGGTGTAATTCAGTCCAGCAGTTGTTGTGTCTAAAGTCCCTATGGGTAATTGCATGGAGAAACCACGTTTTAGGACCTCCCTCCCCCCTGTTTGATGAATCGCCCCGAAACTTTCCACTTAGCAGTCAAAGTGACTGTTGTACTGGTTTTGAAAATGTTGTGAAGATTCGTCAAACGGGTCCAAAGTTATAGGCAAACCAAAAAATACTTTTATATTATCAAGGTACATATGTGTGAAGTTAAGCATGGTAAACCTGTACTTAACTTTATATATTTACCTTCACAATATTATGATTCTCGATATTTAGGCCTCGTTATTTTGTGCCCATGCTGGTGGAAAACCCTGCCTTTCAGCTGACATTACTTTCTCCATCTTTGCAGTCAGTGAGTTCTGGTCACTTGCGCTTGCCTTTTACTCTATTTGATTAGGTACGGAGGGAGGCTAATGTAAGAGATATAGAGATGTCGGTCAAACCTAACCATTTGACATTGATGAAGGTCAGATGAGAGGAATGCACAGTTCCATGTGAACTCTGTCTGACCCAACACCTGGGGTCCTCATCTGAAAGTCTCAATGAATTGCCATTGATTTCCTGTCTGCTAAATGACCCATAGCACTGCCCCCTTGGGCCATTAAAAAGAGAGCTGATGGCTGCACAGCATTTCCAAGGTCTGCACATCCACGTATTCCTAGAGATAATTTAGTCTTGTTGGAGGCGTGACCTCGTGTGACCTTGAAGGGGCAGTTACCATCCTGTAGCGCTCCGAAACTATACCAATGGGTGATGAATGCACTTGATTGGTAATGTCGGCCTTTGATTTTTGTGCATCTGTTAGATTAGACAGCGTTGAAGGCCGCTGTCTTTGATTTTTCTGTTATTTAGTGCTAGTCTGTTGGGTCCTCTGTTCAATCGGAATATATTTAATATAAGGCCACAATGTATGTTGTTTCTACTTTTAATTTTCATGCAACAGATACAATAGGCGGACTTGTGCAATGTATTGAAGTTGTTTATTCAGAATGCGGTGTGACATGTGTGCCTCGTTTAAGTGGTAGTCAATTAGTACTTTGGAAAACAACAATTTATCAACGCCTTATTGAATTAGCCTAACAGTTGTTACTTATATGGTTATATATAGATAAGTAGTGAATATTAAAGTATCATTTATGTTTTTTAAACGATTTGGGAGTGACATTGTCTTAGATGTTTTGTGTCGTAATTTATTTTGCTTAGAATTCATCCCACTGCCTGTTAAATAAACATTCGTTTCTGTAATGCCCGTTTGCAATCTTTCAGCAGTGAGAACGTGCCCCCAGATGAAGTGATTGATGTTTGTACATGAGTGTCTAGGCGGCGGGCATTTACAACCGATAACGGTAGTGGTAATTGTAATTAATCTCCGATCACTGACTTGCTTTTATACTGGGTATTGTTGCACTTTGCCGTCGAAGTGCTTTACGGGGCCACAATGTTCGTTTGAATAACATATCTTAAATCGTCTTCAAAATCCGGTATTTGCAGCAGAAGTCACATTTTTAGTAACGCCTTGTAATTTTTTTTTTTTTTTTTTAACAAATTATCTTTATTACGTTCCATCATAGACAGATTAGCAAGCATCAGTGTTGCTGTCAAAACCGTTGGGTTGTTTAAAGTACCAAAGCAGCCATTGCATTTCAAGTAAGAGACCCCTGCCTTCGACCCTCACTCTGTTTCTTACAACATCAACTGTGTCAGTCAGCATAAAGCATCATATAAGTCTCCACCAGCCTAGTGGATTGCAGAAATGTATATGAAAAGAGTCTCAGTTCTCAGTATCTGTGATATTTGGTATAGCCACACCTCACCTAATATGGTATCATGGCGCTGAAGCAGGAGCTATATGGGCCGCGCCAGGGCCAGGGTTAGGTGAAAAGACAGGTCTTCAGTGTCTTGCAATTTTCAAGAACTAAGGAGGAGGATCTGATGTGCAGGGGCTGTTTGTCCCAGGCTTTAGGAGAAGGCACAACCTGTGAGAGCCAGAGGGGTCGTTGAGGGTATGCCTGGCCACTGAGTTTTGTATGGTCTGTACACTTCTGGTCAGTTGATTCCAGCATAGTGTGTGTTGCCATAGTCCAGCTTATTCATGATTAGGGCTTGGGTGACGGCTCTGCAAGTATTGGTAGGGAACGATCTGAACACTCTTTTGAGCATCTTGTGTACGGAGGCAGGATACGAAGACTGCATTCACTTGGCCGGTCATGGTGAGTTGGTTGTAAATTGTTATTCCAAGGTTATTTGCGTGGATTGCCGGGAGTGGAATAGGTCTAAGATTGGCAGGCCCACCAGGTGGAGGCCCAGAATGAGATGTCTTGCTGAAGATTACTACTTCTGTCTTGCCTGTGTTCAGCCTGAGGCAGTTGTTTTTCATGCATCTGGCATCTTCAGTCATACAGGCGAAGACACCGTGCTGGGTGTTTGGTGCCATTTTGGAGAGGGAGAGTACGAGCTGGGTGCCTGCAGCATAGGATATGATGATTCCCTGGGCACAGAGGATGCTGGCAAGTGGAGTCACGTAGGTGTAGAATAGAGTGGGGCTGAGTGAAAATCCTTGTCAAACTTCACAGAACAGGTTGACGGTGTCTTACCTGAATGAGGCCAGGCTGACCGGAAGGGTAGGACTGCTTAGGAAGAAGCATATCCAGCAAAGTGCTGGACCTTGGATGCCCCCTTCGTGCAGTTATTGGATAAGGATGGGATCGGAGATGGTGTTGAGGGCTGCGGAGTGCTCAAATAGGAAGAGGGCCATGGAGTCATTTCTGTCTATGATCATTCAGATGTCATCCGTTGTGACGATGAGTGATGTCTCTGTACTGTGGTTGGGCCTGAATTCAGACTGAGTGGTGTTGAAGAGGTGTTTTCATTGAGGTTGGTGGCTAGACTTTTGGTTGCATATTTTTCATGACTTTATTGGGAAGGGTATCAGGGAAATAGGCTGGTAGTTAGCTAGTGTTTTCGGGTGTGCTGAGGGTTTCTTGACAAGAGAAAGTACTGTGCCTTGTTTCCAGGCATCCAGGAAGGTGACTGTAATGATTGAGTCTTTCCATTTTAGGGTGAGAGCTTTGCTGATGGGGGTCCATTCATTTAAAGATGTGGTAAGGGCTGGGGTCTGATGGTGCTTCAAATTGTATGGACTGCATGGTTGTTGTGGCTTCTTGAGTGTTGATTGTGGGCCAGGTGGTCAGAGTGGTCCTCTGGGTGTTGGCAGAGATGGGCAGGAGGGCTGCAAAGGTGGAAGAGTCTGGTTGGGGCTTAAAGATTTCATAGACGCTGGTGATCTTGTTGCTGAAGAATAGGGACGGCTGGGTGCAGGGGTCCAGAGAGGGGTGTTACACTGGTGGAGCTTGCTGCTTGACAGATGAAGTTTTTCATTGTGGCAAAGATTTCCTTGGCGCTGTTGGTGCTGTTTTTGAAGTGGTCAGTGAGCAAAGAACATTTGGTGGCTCTGATTTGCTGACAGTAGCATGTGAGGCTGGATTTGTAGGTGCTCTTGTTGGTTTCTTTCTGACTTAAGTTCCATCTGCGTTCAAGTTGTTTGCAGTGGCATTTGGTGAAACTGAGCTTTTCCGTATACCAGCTTGCTGGTTCTATTGGTTCTGTTAGCTTTGAGAGAAGACTGGCCATCTGCACAGGCGGTGATCCAGGCATTAAAGTTACAGATTGATGCAACAAGGTTGTTATTCTGTTAAGGCTAGTGGTGTAGGAGTTCAGAAGGCCAAGCTACTTCTGAGATCGTGTTCCAGTCCTGTTGTGAAGATTTGGTGATAGTGTTTCTGCGGTGGTGTGACATAGGTATATTTCTGCCTCCATTTAATTCTATTGCTTATGCAAAAACTAGGATAATCCCCCTCATACAATCATCACAGCATTGGGTCAACAGCAAGGGTTTTCTTTAATTTTCCGCTGGCTCCAATGCAGGGAAATAGTGATCCTCGCACTCTAAAAGAGGCCAGGGAATTGCAAGGAGGGTGGAAGAGACATCAACCAATTTTTGGCAGCTGTTCTTTTGCTCCCCTTTAACTGAAGGGGGCTCTCAATGTCAGATGTTTTTTCTGCTGAAGGCCAAGCCAGGAAATTAGAGGAGCTCCACCTAATCAGACCTGTGAGGACAAAATTTTACTTTCTAGAACCGCGAGGAGTATGCTTCAAGTCTACCGGGACAAAGCCTGAAGATAGCATGGCCAGTGTTCTAATGTTATGTATTCTTGTGTAATGCAAGATTCCATTTAATCCCCCCAAACCAGCCCAGTCATTGTGTAATGGCCTCAGCTGAGATAGAGGAGATCTACTCTATGATGATGAACTGCAAGTTAGTGAACCAGGGGCAGTGACTTGGGTGTACATTTCCTCATTACCATAATGAATCATCTGTCCTTGTTAGGACGTGAATCGGTAAATAAATTCAGGGCTTGAACACAGAATACAATCGAAAGGCCTGTTGGTTGGACAGTTGGGGGCACTTTGTTTCTTTAAAATCCCTATACTAGTTTGCTACATCTCTAGAGAGCCACCATTGCCATCATTCCCATTTAGTGCCAATGGGAGGTGGGTGATGGCTCCTACTCCTGTGCCAGGGTAACATTTTCAGCCCACAGGCAGTTATGCATGAGTATACAATCAGCCTTATCTGGTCCTCCGCAAGTGGGAAGCCAAAGCCCAAAAGAAGGAAAGCAACATCAGAAGGGAGCATCCCAACATTGTTTTGATAACTGCCAAGATTTCAGTTCAGAAAAGTTGGATGTGGGGACAATCCCAAAAAATATACTTGATATCTCCCAAGAGACCATATTCCTCCAAAGGAAGAGTCCTCATGAAAGGGTGAATTCTGTGTTCAGCTTGGCAGGGGTAACAGTCAAATGCCCCTTTGCAATGAGCTTCTCTGCCCAAGATAGAGCAAGAATGTTGTGCCAAGTCCCACCAAAGACACATGCATTATTGGGCCTTATCCATGTCACCTTCCAAAGCTGCATCCTATTTTCACTTGCAAGGATTATGTAATGGGGAAGCTTTCTCCAATGAAAAGGTGTACATGGCTGAGATAATGCCTTTTGAACTATGTTCAAAACCCAGTGCCTCAGTTGCGCATAATGGAATCCTTCTGAGTCATTAACCATAAAGATGCACTTAGTGTCATCAAAATAGGATCTCAATATTATGAAGCATGTCCAGTACTGTGAGGCATGCCACTTATCAAATGTGCTAGGCATAAACACATGTAGAAAGGCTTAATTAAAGTGCCTAGGGGTGTGTGCAAGGGGAACGAAGGGAGACTAGAATGTTTTGTTAGCATGTCCCAAACAATAAGCATGTTGTTTGCAGCAGTTCTAAGGGAAGCATTTGAGGGCCTGTCCTGCTTAGGCTTCCATGTCAGGTCTCGGGTGTCATGACTACTATCGCTCAATCCATGTGTGAACACAATTTGTCTGTTGTCTGTAGACATCAATCTGAGAGAACCCATACCTCAGAAGCAGTTTCTTGAGCTCCAGAAATAAGTCCCTCTGAATCACAGTAGGGAGGGCTTGAAAAATAAATAATGGTATGTGGCCTCCCAAGCAGTGAGAGAAAGAGTGGTGACAGCTGCCCGAAATCAGTATAAAGGGAACTAAGGAAGAGGACATAATTAACTCCATAGAGCCCTGATGGATTCAGGTTGATATGAACCAACAAGTACATAATGAGTCATCTAATCAAAAGGTATTTGGGGCTTGAGGGTCTCTATGCCCTCTGCCCAAAGTTAAATTCGGAATTTGTAAATTAGCCATACTGACTCTGAAACTGGAGGTTTTATCAGTCAATTGGACTTGGAAGTAAAGGATGTATGTGGCTGACAAGGCAAGAGTCTGGAGGACATGTCTGCAAACAAGGTTTTTTTTATCTACAATCTGACCAAATTGTAACCCCTTCATAGACTTGTATTTTCCTAACCTGGGCTGCAAATGTCTCAGTGCTGAGGGCAAAGTGTAACTGGGAGAAAGGCCATCCCTAGGAATTTCCCTTCCTAAGGGCAAAATGGTGTGACAGATTACCATTTAGGGCAGTTCTGAAGATAGGGGTGCAGTACCCCACTATGGCCAACTTTGTAAATCTGGTCCAAATCCTATCTTATAGAGCACTTCAACAAGAAAGCACCAGTCCACCAAGTGAGTGCCTTCTCTGGGTCCAGTGATATCATCACTCTTGTAATCTGTTTTCTCCTGGCTTTTTCCACTTGATAGATTATGTAGCGTTTGCCCTTCCTAATAAATCTGAGTGGGTCAGAATGTGTTCAATCCAAAATAAGGTTATCAAATCTGGTTGTGAATAATTTGGGTGAACTGTGAGTCCCTAGGAATCTTAGTTTAGGCAGATTGCCCTGCTTAAATTTCACAGAGATTGTGACTACCCATTACGGAAGTCACTCTCCTCTAAGCACTAGCATGTTGAAGAGCTCAATTTGATTTGGGATAGAGAGTTTGCAAACGTTTTACAGAAGCCACCTGTAAATCTTTCTGGTTCCTGGAGCTTTATGAAGCCTGGTGGACTTAATAGCCGCTTAAATGTCTGAGGTAGAGTTAGGGGCTTGAGTGCATCTCACTAGTCCAGGGTTCTGGCTCTTTGAGTGCTATTGATAAGTTTGTGACTTGTTCCTATTTGTGAAATGAAGCAGGATAGTACAAGGCATAGAAAGCCCAGAACACCTCCAGTTTCTCCTCTTCTGCAGTTCCACTTTGAAAACCAAATCCATCATGAAGCAAAGATGGAGTAGGTCTGCACCTCCCCAAGGGTAGTGTTTGTGGACTTAGTTTGAGGGAAGTGTAATAGGTGCCTAATTCGAGTTTACTTTGAAGGACAAGAGACATTATATCATAATCTGTTTGTGGATACCTTTGGTGGATGTGAAAGAAAAATGTGTGTTCTCCTTGATTTGCGTTGTGTTTATGCCCTGGGTTGCTCAGACAAAGGCCATGGAGTGTGTTTGATGGTTTTCGAGAAGGCATGGAGCCCACCACTGACGTTCCTGTTCAGTCTTTCTTAGCATGCCATACCAGATTAAAGTCCTCTGTGAACAATATATCACCCTCCACAAAGCCTGGTAAGGTCCTGAGGAAGGAAGTCAGAATCTTATCTTGACCAGTGTTAGAAATATGCACCATAGAGATTGGAACTCCTCTACCAAATACCTGGCCAGTAACTCTAACATACCTCCACTCCTTATTTTTTCTACTGACTGTAGGGATGAAGTTTGTGGATCTGTGCAAAAATAGAGCATCAACATTGTGCTTTGTTCAAGCTGATGAGCAACATGTTTAAGGCACGGCTTATCTGACCATCAAAGGTGTGATTCCTGCATAACTATGACATTAAATCGCCACCCCATTCCCAAAATATTGCCACAGTTTAACTTTCTTATTGAGAGAGTATAGTCCTTTAACATTGAGTGATAATATTTTACCTGTCAAAAGATGCGAGGTATCTATGCTGATGAGATGAGCCACCTGGACTAGCTAGCCTTCATCTGCCTATATGCATGTCATGTGATGCAGTCTATAACAGAAAACACCTAGATGATGCTGACAACCTTAGAACTTCTGTGGATCAAACCATAGGTATTAAAAAGATTAGCAGTAACAACAAAGGGCTTGGCCAGCACTCAAGATTGGTCCTCTCATGTATAAGTGAATGATTTGGGTCTGAGTATAGCAGGCCACTATTATGCTATAGATGTGTAGCTCATTCGGGTACCTGCCACGCAGTCTCAAAGTGTAATTAAAAAAAAAAGCATGATAATAGAAGTAGTGTTTATCCCACCCCCCTTCTGACATCTGGCCAAGAGTTGAGTGAAGTAAATTCCTACTACAGTATGGGACCTGGCTGAGACTGCCTGCTCATTACACTCACAACAGAGGTGTAATCAAATCACCTTGGCTTGGCCAATACAATTAGTCAAGTGGCGGTTTGCAGATTTATTTCTTGTGGCGAATATAGCTGCCATCTCATTCACTCTAGTTTGTAGTTCTGTGTCGTGTCTTGATTCCACTTTATAAGTAGATAATTGACTTTAAAGAGTGGCCATGGCAGTGTCTTTCCTTTGCACATTGGAGGAGTTATACGGCTCTTACTGTCCCTCCTGAATTTGAATGTCTTGGAACCGCTCTCTCTGGCCCGGTCTGTGATGTAGTGTGTCTTATTTTGATACTTAACTGAAATGCCAAATGATGATAGGTCGGAAATCCCGCCATCACAAAAGCGTAACAGGAGTGATATCTTGGTGCAGTGAGTTCTCAAATCTTTGAAGGAAGATCAGGTCTGAATGCCTCCTGGCACAGATGACATTCTTCTGTTGAAGCTGTGGAATTTAGCAACAATGCCTTTCATCCCTGGATGAACTCCTTGGACACTTTCCAGTCGGATTTCAGGATGGTCGTTTCCATGAAGCTCAGTGAACAATCCCATGAAGAAAGACTCTGGGTTGGTTCCCTCAGCCCACTCCTACCAGCCCCTATATATTTCTGTCTGTGAGTGATTCACCAGGTTCTAACATTTCAGGGTGACCGCTTCAGTTTGCTTCTGCTGGGTAGACAGCATCACTTTATGCCCATGTCTAGCACTGCCATGTCCACAGAATCAATATTCCATCTATTCCAGGCCACCAAAACACAAGTCTCAGACTGCAAATCTGGAAATGGTGTGGTTCAAGTGGAGACTTCCTCAGTCTCCTCACTTATGTATACTGCCTCCTTCAGAATAAAAACTTCACAAATTTAGGGAAGCCCCTGCAAGGATGACTGATGATGGTAAAGTCAATGGGAGCCCCCTTCACATCCTCTCAGCCCACCTAAATAGCAACACCTGCCCGTGGACATTTTTGAGCTAATTGAATACCCCCAGGTCTCCTTCTTTTCATGTTTTAATCATTGGATTGTTGTGCTGAATATTTTGTATTTATACGCTCCATTAGAGCAAACGTCTGCAGTGAACCCCTCAGCCATGATTCTGTATTGCATTTTTCTGTTTATCTCTTCAGTACACACACTTCAGATGGCCTTGTGTCGACCAGCTTTTCAAGATACCTTTTAATAGGCTAAGTGGTGTTGACTTTTTGTTTCTGACTGGAGTCAGATGGTGCAGTTATTCCAGCTTAATGTATGTTTCAACTGTGTGTCTGTCCTACTAACTTGCACTTTTTATCGTTCCTAATGTGTATTATATTTTTGTCTGTTTTTCATCAAGTGAGCAAACAACCGTCCATTCCTAGATATGGGTTGGCGAGCCCATTCAAAGGACATTTCAGTACCAAGAGCAATGGTAAGTCAGAACATTTGATGGTATTGATGTGATGTAATTTTGGATGTCAGATTCAGGAATCTGTAGTAGATACCCTGGTGTGTCCTGCTACTGGTCAGATCAGGCTATTTGCCAACACTCTGCTAAGATGCCTCTCCCGCTGCAAGTCTTTGTCGATTTTGGTCTTCCTTTCAGACCAGCCTGTTTACTTGAGGCTATGGTCATACATAATTCCTCCAAGTCACTTATGCAGCTCAACAGGCTTTCCTGCAGCACTGGCTACACTTTAGAAGTACTGCTGGGTTGCCATGGAGCGACAAACAGAAATTAATTACCATACCTATTTTTTGTGACATCCTTAGGCTTCTGTTGACCCTGAGAATTCAGTTCAGGGTTTAGTATCTATTTTTAAAGCAACCAACACAAAGTCTACATGCAAATGTTGACTCGCCCAGCAACTCGCCCAACCCAACCATTGCATCTTCAAATTACAAATGTAACCTCCCTCTTTCTTTTAAACAGGTGACTTCTGAGGCGATTTGCCCACTTCTCAACGCGTCCCTATTTGTCAAACATGTTAGCATGCTGCACAATCGGTCAAGGCATTGACTTCCAGAACTCTCACAATGTAGCCACAGTTGTGGTGTTCCTAATTGGGTTTAAAAAATTTAAACCCATTTTACAGTTACTGTTTTCCTATATGATCAGTGATCACAAAAGGATAATATTGCAGTTCGTGTTAGATATTTTCATAACGGTACGATCACATGTTCCTCTTGGCCCTATGATGTAATGATCAGAACTTCAAGAATTGCATGCATTGCAGTAGAGACTAAAATGTTGGGGCTCGAACAGAGCACTTTTCAATTGCGAAGTTTTGATATATTCCCAAATGTGTGTTTCTTTTGCTGAATTAGCAGTGCTACATTGAGAGTTAATGTTCACTGTAGTGTTTGTTGTAATGTTTTGAGTCAAACACAGATCTTAAATTATTTCTATTAAACTAACTTGAAATAGTACGCCTTGGTGATGCAATGCGAAAGTATTTAAAGTCAAACAGACCTTTTTCATATGATGATAACACATTCGGGAACAGACCAATAAGACTCTTTGGTGGTGCAACGCTCGAGTTTAAAGTAAGGTAGAGTTCTTTCAGATGGCAGTGACACCTTTAGTGAACAGGATAAATGTTGTGCTGCATTTCTTAAAGAAGCAAACATTAAACCGTGAATGCATATAATAGAAATCAATGCATATGATTCGAAGTCAAGCCTTGTAATAACCAAAAGCATCCATTTACATGCCAAAATAAGGGCAAATGCAAGTATCTAACAGAAGCTAACTCAAAAGTTATGTTATTTGAGGATGCAAAGTAGGTCTTATTATTTCAAGATTGTCTTGTGCTATGTTTTCACAGGCCCAGAGTAACTACTCTGCTTTTTTATTTGTAGAAATGGAGTAGATATGGCCATTAAAACCTGTTCTTAATAGCTAGATAAACCCTATAGTATTGTGATTTTTGCAACATTTTGAGCCTATTCAGTTGCTGTGTCACGTGAACCACATTCCTACATATCCTTGGGTTTGCTGTGTGGAACACCACAACCCCTTCAAAAAGTACTCAGAGTTTTTGACTGTCTTTCTGGAGTAATGCAGATCTTTTCTCTATCAAAATGTAATTGCCGGCGTACATGACTATATTCAACTTCAACACTTTTTTGTGTTTTTTTTTTTTTTTTTACTGGGTGGCAGCCCTTACCCCCTTTGTAGCATTATCCCACTGCAGAGCTAACAAACCTATTTGTTTTTTCTAAACAGGCCCACCAGGTTTAATATTGGAAAGTTTCTAGAGCCATAGCTTTATTGCTAGTAGGCAGACATTTATCTTCGAATTTAGGGATGGACAGTTTACTATTCTTAATGCCATTAGACATCTTAATCTCACCCTCAATCGATCAGATTTGTCCCCATCTTCTCTGTTAAGTCTTTTTTTGCAGAGGAAGAAGGCTGAGTTTCTAGACATCTTTCAGACAGCCCTAGAAGAGCTCCAATTGATATTTTCAGATAGGTATCTGGGCTCAGAAGTTCTAGAATCCATTGACAAATTATTAGGACTGCACAACTTGTCAACTCCTGCAAAGATATTAAAGTAAGGAGACTACCATGTCCAAGGAGGCTTGTCGCAAGAAGGTTAGTGGAATTCCTGATTCTACGTTCAGATGTAAATCAGATGAAGTGTTTCCGTAAAAGTAATTTCGGAGCTTTATGCACGGCAGGAACTGAAAATGCTGAGAAAAGAACGACAGACAAAAGTATGTCAAAAGCAATGAAATTAAACTGTTTTCGAGGAGCAACATGGCGTCGGTGTAGTTTGCGGGCTCGCTAATCCCGCCCACCAGGAACCAAGCACACAGCTGCCGCTGTGTCCCCGGCTGAGCGGCCGTCACCAGGATCAATGATTGCGCACCGTCTAAGGGGAACGAGGGGGTGGGAGCCCCCCTTCGGCTGCCTGGTCGCCGCCACCCGGAGGGGGAGAGACAAGGCGGCAGCGGCGCTCGGGAAGAGGACGCCGAGCGCCTCGTGGATAATTTCGAAAAGATTACCTGGGAGTCCGCAAACGTGCGCTGGAGCCCCAGGAGGTTTAGGACTTGTGGCTGTGCCGGGTGGCCGGGGCAGAGGCACCACGACATAGTGAGGGGGGTGTTGGTTGGCCGTTCCTTCACCCAGAGGAGAAGAGGGTGTGAGGAGCCCGGGCTAGTCATTTGTCCCCCAAGCTGATTACTCGTGGAAAACCTGCAGCAAACCAGGTATTAGAAAGAAGGCAAATGAAAGTTTTTTTTTTTTTTGTGTTTTTTTTTTAATGTGCATCGCAGCCAACTTGCTCCCTATTTAAAAAAAAAAAAGTAGCAAATAGGCGGAGAGTATTTGTTAAAAATGTTCTCAATATTGACATTGAGGGATTTTTTTTCAGACTGTCAATCAACCCCCCTATTTCTAATATGGATTATTTAGGTATTATCTGATACTGTCCTTTCTCACGGCTGGGGAAACGAGGAGGGGGGTCAAAGAAGGAAAAAAAAGGGGGGGGGGCATAAAAGGAGAAATAAAAGACTTGGGGGCTCCAATGTTGTTGGGCGCACAAGTTGATTCATCTTGGCACCTATATACTCCCTCACGGCTTCTGAGGAGTGTGATTAAACGAACAATATCGGATGCGCTAACGGCAGCGGCTGGAGCAATTGGACTTATTAGGCTGTTATCCCATGTGTTAAAAACAAATATGGCACCCAAAGCTACTCGGAATCCTGGAGACAAGAATGAAGGAGTTAAGACAACACGTGTCGGAAGAGATAAAGGAGAGCCAGCAGGAGTAAACATAAGCCTGACGTCAATAGCAGGCAAAGCAGTTGGGAAAAATATGCCAGGATTGGGGAAAGATGCTAAGATGAGCGACAGTACTACCCCCCCCCCCACTGGAAATCAAGGGCAAAGGCAAAAGTCAATCTACTATTACGACTTTTCTTGCAGGCGGGTCGCAAGATAGCTTCTCTGTACATATAAACCCCTCCTCTGAAAGCAATACGCTAGGTAGAGTCTACTCTCCCGAGTATTACTAGCAGGAAGTTGTGTACTGAGAACAATGAACCTTTTATTAAACCTATACAAGGCTCCGAGAACTTGTCTGAGATCGAAGATAGTAATAGGGAGACAAGAGAGAAGGAGCTCGCCCCCCCGCTTGGAACAAACAGCCCCAAACACAACAGTCTGATCAAATCGAGCAGCCGGAGCGTCCGAGTAGGGAAGGAACTGCAAGTACATCAGGACCTGCAGCGGAAAGGGAGGACCTACATAAATCTCTAGGAAGCCCTAAAAGATGGGGTAAAACAACTGGAAAAGACCCTCAACTTGTGGACTGGAGCAAAGATAGTAGTGATAAATTTTACTCTTTGACAGAAGAGTCTGATCCCAGCAACGTTGATTACAGTTTTGGTGAGTCTGAAGATAGTGAGACATCGGAGGCTGGAAATAAATCTTCAAGCAATGAGCCTACAGTGCGCCAGCTGCGCCGACAGCGGAAATCCGTTCTCGGGAGGGTTTTGAAAACTCGACATCTAGGACTTTAAAGTGGGACTATTCCGGTATTGGACTAGCAGATACTTCCACCATAAGTAACCAGGGCTCAGTTAATGGTAAAATGGAAACAGATATAGGAGCTCCTGCTGGCAATTTGTCCGCGATGGGCACTGAGGCAGGGATGCTGCAGTCAATATATAGTTCAATTAAAGAGCTGCAAACAGAGACTAGGATCGAAAGCCGGCGTGCAAGGATTGGACAAAGGACAAAGAGATTGCAGGGGTCGGTTCGTAAGGTTGCAAAATCATGCACAGAAATTGAAGCTAAGTTATGCTCAATGGAAGAAAGTATAGTGGCAGTTGAAGAGGATGTCGATACTCTCAAAGAACAGTGCGCTAGGAGAGACGAACAATTGACGGATGTAATGTGGAAAATGGAGGATTTTGAGAATAGACAGAGAAGGAACAATCTTCGATTTCTGGGTACACCGGAAGGGCTAGAAGGAAGTAATATACGGACTTATATGGTCAACCTCCTGCGTGGGGCCTTTCCGGAACTGGGGAATTGGGATTGGGAGAACGAGCTGCAGCGGGTCTATAGGTTTCCGACAACCCAGCGGGAGGGGGGCCAATGGGCAGATTCTAAATACCCCAGAGCTATCTTAGTTTATTTTGGAAATTACCTACTACAACAGGAGATATCTGTTAAAGCTCGTCCTAATACTCCACGTACGGTGGATGGGGTTACCTTCTTTACTCGCCCTGATTTCTGTCATGCCACTGTTGAGCCTCGCTATTGAGCTAACAGGATGGGCCCCTCCCTATATTGTATGTGGTGACTTCAATTTTAATGGCTCTTGGGAGGGATTACAGGATTTATTAGCGCCCACAACTAAGAAGTATCAGGGGCATAAACCTCGGGTATATAAGGCAATGGTCGCCATTCAGATAGAATTAGGACTAGTGGATGCTTGGCCGAGACTATGTAAGCCAGACCCTGGATATACTTATTATTCGGTCCCCCATGCAAAATTAGCACAACTCGATTATTTTTTTATCTCTCCTGTATTATTAAACCAGGATAGGATGGAGTCATATCCACGGGTTATATCAGATCATAACCCCTTAGTATTTGATTTGGAATTGGATGGGCTAGAACCAAAGGCTAGGAGATGGACATTTGAAAGAGGGCTCCTTAAGGACTCGGAATATTGTGAGTATATGAGCAAGTGGATAGCTGAATTCTTTGGGTTCAACCAAGGGTCAGCTCCAGTAGAGATAGTCTGGGATACCTTAAAAGCAAGAATTTGAGGTGAAACGTTGAGTTTCAGTATTAAAAGGCAGAAAAACGCCCAAGGCAGAATAAAAGACTTCCAAACGAAGCTCAGGGCACTAGAAAGACAGTTGGTTATAGCGATAGAAACTGGGGTTGATAAAAAGAGGGCTCAGGAGCTAACGCTATAGCTAAAGCAGCAATTAATGAGGCTATGGCTAAAAGAATAGTGGAAAAATATTTAGCGCAACGTTCACAAGGGTATGAGTACGGAGAAAAATCCGGGTGTTTGCTAGCAATACGGGCAAGTCAGAAAATAGCATCCGGGTCATTAGAGAGATTAAAGATTGGCAAGGACAGACAGTATCAGAAGTGGATGGAATTAAGAAGGTGTTTCATAGATGCTATACGCAACTATATAATGATACATCTGTATATCCGGAGGAAGAAATGCTGGAATTTTTACACCCCATTAAAGTTGATAAGCTATGTGAGAGTGATATTCTATACATGGGAGAACAGATAGATATCTCGGAAATTGATAAGGCAATGAGTGATCTTGCCACCGGAAAAGCCACAGGCCCTGACTTCATCCCCTTAGAGTTTTATAAAACTTTTAAAGTATTATTGCTCCCGGTAATGATAGAGCTATTTATTCAGGTACAGAATGGAGGGGTAACCCCTCCATCATGGGATATGGCCAACATAGTAATGTTTTTGAAGAAAGGGAAACCTCCATTAAACCCGGCCTCATACCGGCCGATTACATTAATCAATAGCGATGCTAAAATATATTCAAAGATACTGGCCGCTCGATTATCCCTGGTGATTAGGAAGCTAGTTTCCCCTAGACAGCATGGGTTTGTCCGAGGAAGGGATACTACCGATCATATTCGGAGAGTTCTCGCACTCTTTGATGCTACGGAATTAGCAGAGGAACCTATGGCAGTCGCATTATTAGATGCAGAGAAGGCGTTTGACCGGGTGAACTGGAATTACCTGTGGTATGTAATGGAGTATTATGGGTTAGGGAAGAAATGTATTGTAGCAGTAAGGGCTCTATATAGACTACCGGCAGTGAAAATACAACTAATGGGAGGACAATCTGAGAGTGTCCAGGTCAGGAGAAGCACTAGACAGGGATGTCCATGTTCTCCTCTCCTGTTTGCTTTATATATATAGATCCCTTGCTTAGACAGTTGGAAGAAAATAATAAGATTCCACCGATTCACAGGCAGGGATGGGATACAAAAGTCCTAGCATACGCAGACGATATAGCTATATGAACTCCCACCCCTGATTCGGCATTGAGAGAGGTTGAAAAGGTGTCGATGAAATTTGGAAGATTTTCTGGATATCTGTTAAACAGAGCTAAAACGCAGCTACTGGCTAATCAATACACAAGCACCCAGGATACCCAAAGGGTGGATCACGCAGTATATTTGGGTATAAATATTACATCAAAGTGGGAGAAATTGTTAATTTAAATCTGGATCCCATACTTGCGAAAGCCAGAAAAATATGTGCAGATGGAATAACCTACATTTGACTATTATGGGGAGGTGTAATATGGTGAAAATTATTTTCCTCCCTAAGCTGCTGTATCTGTTTCGTGCTGTACCGCTGAGCTTTACTAACCTTAGATTCAAGGAGATAGAGTGGTTATGAGATTCATCTGGGCTTATGGTAAGTGTAGAAGAGCAAGTAAATTTATGTCTCTTCCTCGAGAAAGGGGGGGGTGGTCTTTACCGAATATAAAATTATACCAAATGGCAGCAGCCTTTCAGTATATGCGCCCACTATGGGGTCCTAAGAAAGAAGGGACCGTGGAAGAGGATTGCCCTAATATATATGAGCTGCAGATAGGAGCAGCAGCCAATGGGTGCTTGGTTACATTTCATGAGCCCGGATACTTTAAGAAAACTCAATATAAGGTATTGGAAGCAGCCTATAAGTGTTGGCGGTCATGGTATAAAAAGAAAGGACTTGGCAGATAAAATTATTATACCATGATTGAGAAGAATCCATCGCTCCCCGAAATATTTAAGGATAGATGTATGGCAAGTTGGGCCTCTTTAGGTATAGTGAGGTAGGGAACTTTTTCGATAACTCTTGGGTCAAGGCGTTCGGTGATCTACAGGAGTGGTATGGTTTAGAGCGAAGGGACTTCTTTAAATACTTACAGATATGAGAGTTTCTCGCAAGGAAAACAGGGGGTGTGCAGGGATTTAGAAGTGACCAATTGTTGAATGACATCCTGGCCAACCCCAATATAGCAATCAGGTCAATTTACCCATTACTGTTGGCAGAACAGCCTGACGATTTAGAGAAGAATAAGGAGAGGTGGAGGGAGAAGCTAGTGGACGGGAGTAATAACTTTATAAGGTCACTAGAGTTGGGACACACTATCCTACTCTCCTCCTCCCTGCAAGCGCAACACTATAAGACCATGTTTGACCTGTATCATACCCCAGCTCATCTCGTCAAATGGGGGAGGCTATCAGGAACAAACTGTCCAAGATATGGAATAGACATTGTACACATGATGGCTACATGTGGGGAACTAATGATATTGACGGAGGGTATTCAATCTGTCTTGAAAGAGGTTTTGGGATATGATCTTGCTCTTACCTCCGAGATCATGGTCCTAGGGGTCGCTGGAGAGGTGGGCGGCCCACATAGAGCATTTATTTTTGTGGCCATGGCAGTGTATCGAATATGTATATCATCTGCGTGGTTGAATGCACGACCTCCGTCTTGGCAGCAATGGTTGGCTAGATTGCTGTCTGTATATGATTTGGAGATGGCATTGTATGAACGTAAGGGGAAACATGCTAGGAGGAAAGGGAAGGCAATATGGGGGTCATTCCAGGACTGGATTCTGGCTCATAATGATTAATGTTCAAATTAAAATCAGACTATTTCCCCCCAATTCAATTTCAATTTTTGGAAATTTCTCCCCGTCTGGACTAGTCGGGTTGTTCTGCTTCCCATTATTTATTTAGGGGGCACTTTTCTCCTAATGTTTATTTCTTGTTGGTTTGAATTTTTTTTATTCAATGTAAAGTGATGTAAGAGTATGTTCGCTGTATGATTCCTTTCCAAGAAAAAAAATAAAATAAATTAAACTGTTTTGTAATTGCTATTTGTAGAACTATCTTGTGTGCAGTTTTATGCAGGTTGTTTTGTGGTTTATTATAATGAAGTATGTTTGTTGTTCTAGCTTTTTGCACTGGCTCTTCTGGCCGCTTGAGTGACCAATACCGGATTCGTGACCACATGGTGTCCCACTACCGTAAAATCCTTTCAGCCAGAGGTAAAAATATATGCACGCAAAGGAGCTCTGTACCATCATATTGTTTGATCTTTGTCTTCAGAGTGCAAAGCGCAAAGCCATACATACCTAGGGAGTTCAACAAAGTCAGACTGTCCAGATTCTTCTCATTGCTTTTTTTTTTTTATACCTTTGATGTCGTTTTTTGGGTGTGATGACAGATAAGGTAGTTGATTTTTATGTTAACGGTATCGACTAGCCATTATATTAATTTTGTAGGTTAATGAGACAAACTTACCTTTACTTCAACAAAGAACTTTACACAGTGCAATAATCATTTTTATGTGCCAGTTTCACTCCAAATTCTGGTAAGAAACACAGACGCGTTTATCTTTTTTGACTTATCAGACAAGTGATCTTAGAGCCATCAGTATTTATGGATCTTGTTGCAAAACTAGAATTGATCTAACTCGGCTTCAAAGATAGAACAAGCATTTTGAATTTAACGGGTGTTGCATTTGTTCGAGTTAGAGCTATTAGCGTTGTAAAGCAAAAAAAAAAAACGCAACGCGATCGTTCTGCGTGTAAAATAAACAGATAAAGTAGTCCGGACTCCAGGCTGAAAACATCGAGCCTCGTATGTTTTTGGTACTTTACCTGTGCTGTGTAGGTGGGCTAAACACCGGAAAAGGCATGACGTATGCATGCCTTTTACAAATGTAAGCAAGCGGATTTTAAAAGGCAAGCCCACAAACCAATGTAAGTGACTGACGTGGCATGGGTGTGGTTTAAAGCCCAAAGAGAGATTACAGAATGGACGGAGCACTTTGTGTTCGACCCATAAAAAGGAAGCATTCTACTTCAAAGAGCACTCACAAGAGAGCAGCAATTGAAAATGGGTTCAGTGTCAACAAAATTAATTTCAATTGTTCATCCTGTGTTTCAGACTGAAACAATGGGTTTATTTGGCCTTACACTAATAGTTAGTAGCATATGTTTACAGTATTGGGGTATATATCATGTTACTTGAACCCAATATTGGAGGCTGCCTTCCTGCACTCCATGGTAAAACCATGTAGTATGTGATGAGTGGTCCACGTCATTGTCCTGATTGTATGTCAAGTGTTTGGAAGAGTGCATGGGTACATGTGAGGTGGGGACCAATATTGGAGACTTCAAAGACAATTGCAGCTGCATGTTTTGAGTCCTCATTTTGGAGGAGGGTGTTCATTGGTTCACCACACTAGTTTGGGTCTAATTTTTTTAATTGATAGTTGGACTGGCCAACATGCCACAGAACTCGATATAAACTTGTCTCTTCAGCATACCCAGTGTTCACCTTTTAATTGAAGAAGTTCTGCACACCCCTATAACGGGACAAGAGAATCATATACAGAATTCTCGGTTGTCTCTTTTGAGGGGAAGAAATGTACCCGTAGAACTAAAGAGAAGATATCTGCTGGTAACCTCTGCTGAAGGAGGCAGACTACCTTGAGAGCTTAAGATGTTTGCTCTGCTGGATCCTGAGTCCAGTTATGCCTATCCTGCTGTGAGGCATTTTGAGATGCTGAGTCAGACCAAGACCTGAAGTGCTTTACCACTGTTCAGACTGATATTAAGAAACTTATGAATTTGAGATGCGTGCTCAAGAAGTATGGTATTGCAGACTAAAGTGTGACACCAGTGTAGCACCCGAAGGTGGCCTGCCATTCTTGAGATCCCCTGAACATGGAGTATACTGCACCCTTCAGCAAGTGACCAAATTTGCAGGCGTCAGACCAGAATGTTTGACCTCTCGCAGCACTTTGAGTAGTGGTCCATTATCACTATGTAGCCCAGCACCTGTCCTGTGTTGCAGACTACAGTCCAGCAACCCACTGTGATAATCAAAAGCACCCAGAAAATAAGTTGTGTTCCACTAGCACCTCAGCCATCCTCTCTGAGACCAGCGGGGCATCACAAGACAGAACAACCATCTAGCACCTGATTTGGTAGAAAATAAAAACTTTAAAAAGGGCTCATCACCTGCGAAGGCCCTTTAAAATTATCATGACTTAACATATACCTCTGTGTTTGCACCCTCTGTGGCTGCACAACTCTCGATGACCCGAAATCCCCTGCAGATACACTTGTAAAAGATTGCACAAAGAATAATAAATATTCACAGGAAACAATTCCTCTAACAGACGCTAGACATGGCGATTTCTGATAGATAGAACTACCCGTGGACTCCTCACATTATGAATTCTCCCCATGCGCCAGCATTCAACAGAATTTTTTTCTTCCCAGCTCTCTACTTCACCGAGGAGTCACAATTGCCAGACTCACATGCGACTCCGTCTGACTTCATCGTGGCAATAAGAAGTCCTTGTCGGTGTACTGACGTCAGTTCCCTTTTTTCCGTGCCTTCGAAGCATAACGTTTTTTTCCTAGCTTTTGGGAGTTACTGTCACCGAAGGTGTTAATTGTAGGGTACAATGTCTCCTCCTCGAAAATCCAGATTCAAGCCTTGTCTGGATTGCGGGGGACGCATGTCGGTGATGGATCCTCACAATGACTGCCTGTGGTGCTTGAGTTCTGAGCACGATGTGGAGGAGTGTGGTTCATGCCAGAGGATGAACCCAAAGGTGCTCAAGGAACAGGAAGCCAAACTTTTTTTGGCCAACGCGAAGGAAAAGCAGAAGCATAGGAGTCATCGTAGGTCTTCTTCTGAAAAATCCTCGAGGTCACACAAGAAACGTCGTCGGCATGATTCCCGGCGTCATTCGGATAGAGTTCGGTCCCGATCGAGGTCTCCATCAAGTCGCCATTGTGCGACGTGGGAGATTAGTCCTCAATTTCATTAGTCTTCAATTCTGTGGCCCCTGGTGGTGCACCGGCTGGTCCCACAGGTCCATTGGCCTTTTCAATAGGCGCTTCGGCTCCATATAGACTGGTGCAGTTTATGCCCTTTTGCCCTGCGGAAGGTGTTGATCCAGCGCCGGCGCCAATACCGTTGGTGTCGCCCGGAGCACCTTTGCTCATTCTACGCCGATGAAGCGGGCCCAGGTGTCCTCGGCGCTGATGGATTCGGCTCTGGCATCCGATGGAGCGTAGGTATGTCTCCTGGTCCACGTCAGCCAAGATCTTCGACGTCGGTGGGTTCCATGTCTACACCGAGAATAGAGGCCAGGTTAAGGTCAAGGAGAAAGGCTCTCAGACCTTTAGAGGAGCAAGAGTATCAGAGGCAACTCCTGGAGGAAAGAGAAATTGCTGAAACCCCTGGGGACTATCAGGGTTTGGACTCTGCAAATGGTCTAGATACTTCCCCTGAGTGGGATCTAGCCTCTCCTGGGGAGTTTACAGAGGAGGCAGCCTCTTTTCATTCTGTGGTAAGGAAGGCAGCAGATTTTCTGGACCTCCCACTACCATCTGCAGAGGGTAAGACAAATATCTTAACTGAGGTCCTCCATCCTGCCTCAGAGCCACTTTTACCTTTTAATGATGCTCTTACGGAGCCTATTCTGGAAGTTTGGAAGAAGCCTGTGACTTCGTCTGCTGTTAGCAGATCGGTTGCAAGGAGGTATAGAGTGGCTCTGGGGGACCCGGGTTTCCTGTTGAAACATCCAACTCCGGAGAATTTGGTGTTACAGGCTTCATGCTTGTATCATTTGGCTCCTGGTTCCTTACCTGGCACGCCTTCAGACCGGGAATCCAAGAGGATGGAGCAATCTGCCAAAAATACCTTTTCTTCATGTAGCATGGCCTTCAAATCTGCCAATGCGACTTGTGTTTTGGGCAGATACATACATGCTGTGATGGACGCGTCCAAGGCTGTGCTGCTGGATCTGCCTTTGGAGATGCAGGGACTCCTGTTGGATTCTCAGGCTGCAGCTATACAGGTTATACAGTCGGGACTGGACACTACAGATTCTGTGGCCAGAGCAATGGGCACTTCCATTGTCACCAGAAGACATGCGTGGTTGAGGTCTTCTGGGTTCCCGACCCTCTTGGACCTGCCTTTTGATGGGGACAAATTGTTTGGGGCTAAAGCTGACTCTGCATTAGAGCGCTTTAAGGAGAGTAGGGCTACTGCCAAGTCCTTGGGCCTGCAGGCTTCCACTGCCACCCCATTCAGATCCTTTAGGAGGTTTAGGGGGTTCAGGCAAGGAGCTTCCTTCGTGGGAGACCCCAGCCGGTAGGCCAGCAACCTTCAAGTCTACCCTATAGATCCTATAGAGTTAGAACAAGAGGGGCGACCCAGCAGCACCCTGCCTGTTCCTCTTCCTCCGGGGGATGCAGCAAGGAAAGCAGCCTTAATTCTCCGCCGATTGTGTCTCATGTTTCTCCTGTAGGGGGGAGGTTATTTCATTTTTCCGCAGGTGGGAGTTAATCACATTAGACTCCTGGGGCCTCCAATATTGAAGGGAAGGGTTATGCCCGTCCTTTTCGGGAGTTTTCCCCCTCCCTCTCCTACCCACCCATCCTTTTGCACAGAAGATCATCTCCTGTTGTTACAGCAGGAAGTTCTAGTCCTTTTATCAAAAGGTGCAGTGGAGTTGGTTCCAGAGCAGGAAAGGGGTCAGGGTTGTTATTCAAGATATTTCCTGATTCCCAAGAACAATGGTCGTTTGAGGCCTATCCTGAACCTGAGGGTTTTGAATTGGTTCCTCAAACAGGAGAAATTCAAAATGCTGACTCTAGCGCAGGTGCTTCAGGCGTTGAACAAAGAGGATTTTTATGGTGTCGGTCGACTTACAGGATGCTTACTTTCATATCCCTATTCTGAAGTCACACAGGAAGTATCTCCGGTTTGTGGTGGGGTCGCAGCACCACCAGTTTGCAGTCCTTCCGTTTGGTCTTACTTCCGCACCTCGAGTCTTCACAAAGGTGATGGCGGTGGTTGCAGCAAGTCTCAGGAGGAAGGGAATAGCGGTATTCCCTTACCTGGACGATTGGTTTACCAAAGCCAAATCTCCAGAGCTCGTGTTGCTTCACCTGCGGATGACAACACAGTTGTTGTTCGATCTGGGCTTTTCAATAAATGTGCCCAAATCTTACCTGAGCCCTCTCAGTGCCTCCTGTTCATAAGGGCAGTACTGGACACAACTTTGGATCGGGCCTTTCCTCCGCCTCAGCGGATTCGGGACATTCAGGCGTTGATTCCAATGTTTCGAAATGGAGCGGTTGTTACAGTCCTCAAGGTCCTACGTCTGCTCTGTCTGTTCGCTTCTTGCATGTTGTTGGTCACTCATGCACGCTGGCATATGAGGGCTCTTCAGTGGTGCCTCTGCAGGCAGTGCTTTCAGCACAAAGAGGATCTCCGAGTCAATACCGATCTCCAGAGACACTGCAGCGGACCTGTAGTGGTGGGCTGTGGACGGCAACCTTTCCCAAGGAAGGCCGTATTCACTACCGCCTCCAGTGGCCACGGTTATAACGGATGCCTCCACTCTGGGGTGGGGAGCTCATCTGGGGACCTGGAGGTCAAAGGTCATTGGTCTCCAGTGGAACAGATGTTTTATATCAATCTGTTGGAATTGCGGGCGATGTCTGGCTCTCGAGGTCTTCCTCCCTTCCCTTACCTTCACGGTCAGTCGGTCCAGGTCCTGACCGACAACACTACCGTGATGTGGTATATAAACAAGCAGGGAGAAGTAGGGTTGTGCCTTCTCTGCAAAGAGGCTCTGCGGCTCTGGTCCTGGGTTCAGGACCATCAAATTTGCTTGGTAGCAAACCATCTGGCTGAAGTTCTGAACGTGCGCGCGGACAGTCTCAGTCGGCAGTTCTTGGCCAATCAAGAGTGGCGGCTCCATCCAGACCTGATCCATTACATCTTCCAGATGAGGGGGTTTCCTCAGGTTGAACTGTTTGCCACTCGGGAGAACGCGCACTGCCTGTCGTTTTACAGCCTCCAGTGTCCGGTGCAAGTAGCGTTGGGGGATGCGTTTCAGATGTCCTGGAACGGCCAGTTGCTTTACGCGTTTCCTTCCATACCCTTGATTCCTCAGGATTTGAGGAAGATTCGCCAACACCAGGCCCAAGTCATCTTAATAGCTCTGGATTGGCCGAGAAGGGTGTGGTACACAGATCTTCTCCAGCTTTCACTGTTCCTTCCGCTCCGTCTCCCTCACAGGGCAGACCTCCTCTCGCAGTCGCAAGGGCAGGTTTTACACCCCCACCTCCAGAGCTTGCACCTTCATGCCTGGAGATTCAATGGGGCAATCTGAGTTCCTTTTCTCTCCCGCCAGAAGTGGTGGACGTTATTTTATCGGCCAGGCGACACTCCACCAAGTCTATCTATGCTGACAGATGGGCAAAGTTTGTTGACTGGTGTGGAGAGAAGCAAATTGATCCTGTACGACCCCATTTGTCAGATATCTTATTATTTGCATTGTCCTTATTGCAAAAGGGTTGTGCAGTTGCAACTAACAAGGGCTATTTATCAGCACTGTCGGCCTTTCTGTGCCTTCCTGACCAACCTTCCTTGTTTAAGTCCCCTATAATTGTAAGGTTTTAAAAGGACTAACTAATAGGTTTCCTCCCACTCCTTTTGTTATGCCTCCAGTGGGAGTTGAATTTGGTTCTCACTTTTCTGATGGGTTCACCTTTTGAACCTTTGCATTCTTGCCCATTAAGGTTTTTGGTTTTAAAGACCAGTGTTCCTCACAGCCATCATGTCTGCTAGGCGTGCGAGTGAGCTTCAGGCTCTTAGTGTAAAACCCCCTTTCACATCCTTTCATGCAGACAAGGTGGTGTCGAGAACCAGGGCTGCTTTCCTACCAAAGGTAGTTACTCCCTTTCATATGGGGCAATCCATCACACTCTCGTCCTTTTACTCTCCTCCCCATCCATCGAAAGAGGAGGAGAGACTGCATCGGCTTGACCCAAAGAGGGCTTTAAGCTTTTATATTGAAAGGACCAGAAAATTTCGAGGGGACGATCAACTCTTCATTGGCTATGTTGGGCAGAGGAAAGGCAAGGCCGTCCATAAAAGAACGCTGCCCAGGTGGGTCATTCTTTGTATTAAAATCTGTTATTCTTTGGCAAAGAAGGATCCTCCTGTTGTAATAGGACCCATTCCACCGGGGCTAAGTCTGCCACTTCAGCCTTGGCTAGGGGTGTTCCAGTGGCTGACATTTGTAAGGCCGAAACTTGGGCTTCCCTCCACACTTCCTTTCTTGGTTATGTGGGATCTATTTAATAAAGGGTCCCGAAGAAAACCATTGACCCACTATTCGGCGCAAATAGGCTGAAACATGTTGACTAGTCCAGTTGGTGTGAAGGGCAAGTAATTTGTTCCAATCATAACCACAGTTTTTATTCTTACCTTATTCCAGTCATAATACATCAAAACTTTGTCTTGCATAAAGGTAATTTTAAGTTACTTTTGTCATTTTCACTGCACTTTCTCACAGATCCCAACAAATCTCCATGACCAATGGTGACAGTCCCTCCTGGTTAGAGGTACGAACATAAGGCCAAATGATTATGCTATCAGCCTTCAGTACACCAAAAGGAGAATATAATTGGTAGAAAATGGCTCCCAAGGGTCTTAAATATCATCTTGGGAGAACCCTGGTGATCTATATGGAGAGGCTCCATTCTTGTTGATGTCTAAGGTAGTTGTATGGAAACCAAGAGGAAGCTTTGTTTTGCTTCTGCCCCCCCCCCCCCCTGTAATAAAGATGAATTCCAAATAGATGTGAAGTAGGTTCTTTTATTTGAAGTACCTTATCCACGATCCAGCAAAGCAGCCTTCCATCAACCGGTCCCTTCACTCTCCTAGAATCCCCTCGTCCCAACACTCCATCTGACATCAGGTATGACATCAGTCCCATGCACAGCATTCCTACAGCATACCTTTCACTATCAAACTACCACACACCTTCCCCCTGAAGAAAAAAACAATAAATATATAAAAGAAAATAATACTTAAACCCAGACATAACAAACTAGATAAAATAGTAAATATAAGAAATTCACTGCAAACTGATATATAAACTCATGAAAATTTCTTTGAAATCACCACACGATTGAGATTCCATACTCTTCCATCTTTGACTTTCACAGCATTTCCGAACAACTTAACAACTTCAAAAGGACCTAAATATTTGCTTCCACTTTTATACAGCATTGGTTGTTTAACTAAAACTTTATCCCCAACTTTTACATCAATTACACATGTGTTTTTCTTATTATCATATCCTAGTACTCTTTTCTTCTTTGAACACATTTCTTTTCTTGTTCATTCTTCTCTCTCACGTCTCTCCAGAACACACCCTCATTTTTCCCATAACTTACCCACGCAGGTGCTAACAAAGTGTTAGCTCTGCGTCCTTTAAACAATTCAAACGGAACTTTACCTGTGGTACTGTGAGGCGTCAACCTGTATGCATGTAAAAAATTCTTAAGACCTTCCTTCCAATTTCTATTTGCCGCAATCTCCAATTGTATACACTCCTTCACACTTTTATTGAACCTCTCCACAGTGCCATTTCCCTGAGGATGATATAACGAACACTTTTTGTGTTCTATTCCCCTTTCCTTAAGATATTTTTCCATCTCTCTTGACACAAGTTGAGGACCATTATCAGTGACAATGGCATTAGGATACCCTGCACGACCAAAGATCTCACTCAAAAAGTCCAAAATTCTGAGTCTCCATACTGCAACTAATACACATCTCCGCCCACCTAGAAAATTGATCAATTAACACTAAAATATAACTGCACCCACCTCTCGCATGAATGGGTCCAACCACATCTACAGCTACAACATCCCAGGGCTTGTGCGACACTTTCCCTAAGACCCATAGGTGGTACTCTTACTTTGTAAACTTTGTCACTGTTGCAACAATCTATACAGTTTCTGATTTTCCTTTCAATCATGATGTCCATACCAGGCCACCAATAATTGAGGCGAATTCTCGCTTTCGTTTTGCTCATCCCTTGGTGTCCTTCATGTCCCAACTCCATTATTCTCTCCCTCAAAATTGCTGGAACTACCAATCTTGAGCCACGCAAAAGTACACCTCCCTCCACCGACAGTTCATCTTTTATCTTCCAATAACTTTCTAACTCCCCCTTACGCTTCATATTCATGTTCCAACCATTACAGAGACTACTGCATACCCACTGTAACACAGAGTCTTCTTCCATCGCCTTTACCCACTCTTCTCGTCCTACAATTCCTTCCGTTATACTACATACACTAACATCATCCTCCATGACTCTACTTTCATTCTCTTCTGTTACTGTACAGAGTCTAGACAAGCAATCCGCCATCCTGTTGGTAGACCCTGGAACATAACATACCTCAAAATCTTGCAAACTAACAACCCACCTACTAATTCTGCTGGATATGGTGTCAAGACCTTTGTTCACGAACACTTCCACTAAAGGTTTATGATCGGTGAAAACCTGAAAACTCTTTCCCCATACAAAATTCCTCAGTTTGTTAATTGCCCAATGAACACTCAAAGACTCCTTCTCAATAGTGGAGTAGTTGACTTCAGCCCCTCGCAAAGTTCTTGAACAATATACAATAGGTTCGAGCACACCCTTTTCTGCTTCTTGCAATAGAACAGCACCAAGACCCTTCATACTTGCATCTGTCATTACAACACACTCTCTTCCTGGATCAAATGATTTCAAACTCTCAACACTCGATAACTCTCTCTTTAAACTTTCAAATTCTTCCTTACAAACATCATCCCACACAAACTCACAACCCTTCTTTAGCAATTTACGCATGTGCATTGTTTTAGATGCTAAATTTGGCAAAAATTTGGCATGGAATTCTACCATACCAAGGAATGACAAAAGTTCTTCTTTTTTTTCCGGATCACGCAACTTCAAAATATTTTCCACTAGATCTTCCTTTGGATACACTCCATCTGAGGTTATTTTGTGGCCCAAATAGTCAATTTCAGTTCTACAGAAGGAGCATTTCTTAAGTTTTAGGGTCAAACCATGCTTCCTCAAAATTGTAAGAACCTTCCTGACTCTCAACTCATGTTCTGCTTCCGTCTGCCCATGAATCAAAATGTCATCCTGGAAAAACTTAACTCCAGGTTCAGACCCAAACAAATTATGCATGACTCTTTGAAATACTGCCGCAGCGGAAACCAAACCAAACGGCATCCTTATAAATCTGTAGGTTCCGAAAGGTGTGATGAAGGTTGTATAATTTTTCTAGTCTTCATGCAACTTGACCTGATGATAGGCCGACGTCAAATCAAGCTTACTGAAAAACTTTGACCCATGCAGTAACGTGACCATTTCAGTTATATTCGGCAAAGGAAATTGGTCACTTACAACACATTTGTTCAGATTCCTCAAATCCACACATAATCTGATCTCTCCTGTCTGTTTGCGCGCCACTACTATTGGAGAAACCCATTCAGAAGCTTCCACTGGTTCAATTATTTCTTCTTCACACAGCCTTTTTATTTCATTCTCCACATCTTGTTTCATAGAGATGGGAATCTGTCTCACTTTTGCTACAACAGGGATTGATCCTTCCTTTACTCTTATGCGATGAACATAGTGCTTTAAACAACCCAGTTTATCATTGAACACATCACTGTATTCTTTTATAAATTTAGGAGGATCCAAATTGTCTAAAGAAACTGTGCAGATATTCCTGAGATTATCAATGAAATCATCTTTGATCATGACCGGAGTAGAAGAATTAGCATCCAAAATGATATTTAGATCTCTTTGATGGGGCCAACTCAGGACACTATCTCCTTTGACTGGGACATAGATTTTCCCATGAATTGTGTTTGTTTTGAATGTAATGTCCGATTCAAAATACCCTCTCAAATCAATACTTTGTCCCCCATAGGCACCCGGAATAACATCGGGTTCTTTTAGGTTAACTTTTTGACTGATTAGTTCATCAAAAACTTCACTTGATAACAGTGTCAACCAAGCCCCTGAATCAAACAGTACTTCACTGCTTATTCCTAAAATTGTAACCACATCTTTAGGATAGTTTTTCTTCTGAGTATTAGTAGTAGAAACAGATAGGATGCAATCTTCCACAACCTTTACTGCCAATTGGTTTTTTGATGACTTACAACATTTGGCAAAATGTCCTTTTTTGTTGCATAGCCTACAAGTCATATTAATTGCTGGGCATTTCTTATATGATGCATAATGTCCATTGTTGCCACAACGATAGCACTTCATGTCCCTGAACCTAGACCACGGTTCTTGTACAATGACTTTCTCCTCTCCTTTCACACCATCTACTTCTTTCATGTGATTCTCTTTTCTTGCAGTGATTTTGTTAATCGCACAGCTTCTGCCTTTTTCCAATTCTTCAACACACGCTAGTGTGTGCTCCACTCTTTTAGCTAGAACGATTACTTCATGAAGAGGTGGGTCATCCTTGCTCCACAATTCCTGTCTTACTTTGTCGCTCAAACATCTTAACATGAACTGGTCTCTGATACGTTCCTCAACTGATGCTCCAAATTTGCACGTAGATGCTAACTTCCTTAACGCCGTTATATATTCCTCAATTGTCTCTCCTGGCCTTTGTTATCTCATCCCAAAGTGATATCTTTCTAAGATTGTGCTAACTTTTGGTAGAAAGTGTAGATCTAATTTTTTTAAACACAAGTCAAATTCATTTAAATCGGTTCCTTCATCGCCAGTATCTGGTAGAGTCTCGAAAATTTCCTGACCCTCACATCCTAAACTATGCATCAGGATTGCCGTCTTTCTTTCGTTTGATAAATTTGTGCCACACACCCTAGAATAATGAAGGAAAGTTTTCTTCCATTTGGACCACTTGATAGGCGGTTCCCCTGGCACCGTTAGGAAAAATGGTGGAGGTGAAATATTCTGCATATTTGGTATGTAAATATGTAAATATGTAAATATTTTTTTTATTTTTTTATTTTATTTTGTATTTCTACACATCTTTATGTAGTTGGAAAACTTCTGGTTTATTTTCTAATGGAACTTGCCCTTGTTTCATGGTTAAGATCACTCTTAGAAGAGGAAACTGTAAATGTCACCGGTGAAGAAAAGGTAAGAATAATATTCTTGTAAATCGTTTACAGAATGAGCCAAATCTGTAATCTGTACACTTAGGTAATGTGCAAAATGTTTACTCTGCTCGTGGTATTATGAAAATGCAGCATTATATTAACGTTGCCGGATTTTCAAAATGCGGTGCGCAATATGGTGCGCGATCGATAATTTTTGTATATTCTGCACGCCCGCAGTCACGTTCTTAACAGGGATCAAAGTAGAAACTTGACAAAGAACGTAATCCTTCCACGCTGCCTGTGCACGAGATTGCTTTATTAGCGCGTGTTACTTGAACAATGCTCGCGCTGTGCTGCACGCGCATGGAATGTTTTCTTTTCTTCTTTTCTTTTCAAAATTAAACAGCACTGTTTGCGCTTTTGAAAATAAATTATGTACATAAAAACAAACGGATGCCAGAGAACACGAAGAAAAATTATAATGCTCACCACTGTGACAGTTAGCAGGATAGTTTGTAAAATGAAAACGAGGAAGCTATTCAACATAGATGACGTATGATGTGTAGATAAAAAGGTTTTCATTAATCCAGGTGTTAAGGTACTCCAGAAAATGTCGTCCAGCTCGTCGCCAAATGTAATAAAGATGAATTCCAAATAGATGTGAAGTAGGTTCTTTTATTTGAAGTACCTTATCCACGATCCAGCAAAGCAGCCTTCCATCAACCGGTCCCTTCACTCTCCTAGAATCCCCTCGTCCCAACACTCCATCTGACATCAGGTATGACATCAGTCCCATGCACAGCATTCCTACAGCATACCTTTCACTATCAAACTACCACACCCCCCCCTCTTGATCTGGTGGAGTTTGTAAATTAGCCAAACATTCTTAAATTATGACATATCCTAATTTATGAGTATGTGTATGGCTTTGTGTCTATGCCCAGTTTATTAACAATGGTAATCTGGCTGTATTATTTATCAAGCTACATTTCTGTTAATTTGGCAAACTGCCATTCAAAGTGAGCTGACTTAGTATCAATAACGGTTCTTGTTTTTATTTATTTAGCTGCTGTGGACTGTTCAGTTCCCAAGAGTATGACCACGAGCATTAAATGTAAGCAACTTCTCATAAAATGTTTTTTATCTGTTAATTTTTCTTTGAAAACAACTCACAATTTTGTCTTTCTAACATACTGCCTATTAGAGGGCACTGTTGGTAATAGGCTATTGTGTGGCCAGCACAAGTAATAGTTCCTCAGTTGTCCTCAGTGGGAGCCGAACATCCCATTGTAGCGCTTGGCTCTCACAGGATGATAGCAAGGCAGAGCAGTTGAAGGCCTACTCAAGGGATGTGGTGGGGGCTAGTAATCACTGACACTCAATAATAACACTCAAAAATGATTGTCTAGTCAGTACTTTTTCTTTAGAAAAAGAAGTACATTTATTATGCTCACAATACTAAATATTATGCAGTAATTTACAACTACACATTGGTGAATAAAACATACCATAGATGATATTGTGTGGTCACTAGTGACCCCCCGCCTCCCCCCACCAGAGGGTTCACTCTAACTTATCAGGTGAGTTTCAACAGTCACTGTGTAATAACCATATTAGTCTGGCATAAATCATTGGCATAGGTGTGATAAGGATGTATCAATAAAACTTATGTAATCATCCTGAAAACCCAATAAAACCTTTATCAGGAAGTAACTCAGTTTTTGTGCATTCTTTCATGGACTGGACATTAGACTGGACATTAGACTGTCATGATTCGAAAAATCCCAAAAGGGCATCCCAGTAAACTAGCATGGTGATAAACTATTATAGTGTACCTATACAATCAGCCCTTAGAGGGTTTAACCACATGAAAACAGCTGGATAAAAATAATTCCAGTGCACCTATACAATCAGCCACTAGTGGGCATAACCACATGAACAGTACATGACACATTTGTAGGCCTTCCAGAATATTATCATATACAAGGCCCTTAGGGAGTGAACTACTCCTGGCTGTAGAACAAAAGCTGTAGTCATGAGAGAGCTTTGAAACTCCTTGACCCATGGGAATGGGAATGGTAATGGTTTTGGGGTTCCACCCAACTTAGGGTGGAGTCCTAGAATATGACATAAGGAGAAAGAGCACATCACACTGGACAATTTGGTGGTGGTCCCTCTTCCTAGGACCGCCACACGCTGAGATATGGATGAAAATGGAAGTAAAGTAAAAGACACCACAAAGCATTATTCGGCAAGTCTCCATCAGTAAATATCATAGTATTGGCTCTCCCGCTGAGCCGGGGAGAGGAGCGTTGATTTTATTTTGGTTGTTCTCCTTCCTGAGTGGTTTCGCACAGTATTTCTCTTTTAACTGGGGGGAGGTGGGGTGTGTGTAAGTGGAGTGTCTGGTCCCACTCTGGCACCCCAGAGCTTGCTATTGTGGCGGGGCAGCATAGGTAGCTCAACCCCTGGCTGCCCTTGTCTGTTCCCTGGTTTGGCAGCCCTATTGTGTGCTACCAAAGGAGCCAGCCGAGCTTCTGTGTGTCTGCCCACTCCAGCGGGCAGATGTGAGTTGTAGAGGCTGCCTCCCGTGGCATCCCAGAGCCCAGGGATCGGATCCTAGGCCCTTCCTGGCTTAGTGGGGAAGCATGATGGCACTTCCCTGCATTCTTGAGATTCTGGGGGTCCAGGGAGGGGGTTCTGGTCTGCTTTGTCATAAATCTGCGTGGGGGATGGAGTCCCTGGATGAGATAGGAACAAGAGGAGAGGATCCCACGCACGCCGTCTCCCCCATGAGGGTAAATCCAACTTGCTTGTGTCATTCTTTGGGCCCTGGTCCACCTCGGTGGAAATTATTTACCAAGCAGCAGAGCCCCATGTGATTCGAGGCTGGAAAGTAGGTCAAAAGTCACCAAACTCTAAAATGCCATAACTCTGGCCCATTGGGCCGATCAGGACAATTCTAGGCTCATTTTACTCCTGTCGGTGAACTCTATCCATCAGGGGCAGTAACCTTCCTCACCTCCAAAGCAATGCAGACCTCCAAAAGCTGGTCCTCCTGGCTCACTGCGCTAGAGCCGTCTGGTGGGTTGGCTCCAGTTGTCTGGGCACTCTCCTTTGTTCACTGGACTTGGGCATTGCAGAGTGACAAAAGGCCTGGGCTCTGATCTTGAACTGAGCCAGGAAAACATGAAAACCCTTGACTGACCTGCAAGATGTAGTAAACATGTTGTAAGTTACAGATTTGGTTTTCTCGCATGTTACACTCCAATTCAAGATGTCAGAGGTCTTTGTAGGCCAAGGGGAAGGGAAACTACATTCTAAGGCAGTTCCCTCCCTATGTCTATAATGGAGTGTCACTATAGATACAACAGTAAGACACGCTGGCTTTCCCTAATAGTGTACGCTATCCTCAGGTGAATATGTATCCCTGCAGAGTCCCCATTGCTCCAAGCTGTTACAGGTCTGCACATGACAGTTGTCTCCTACGCCAGCCCGCACACAAGTGCACACGTGTTCACATGTAACTAGCTAAGTGCCTCATACACTCGCTGCATCGTGGCGGCCTTAGTTTAAAAGAGAGACACTGGCGGTAAACATGCGCAGTCCGTTTACCATATGATTGCCATGGGTGAGAAACCGTTAGGGAGGAACACCCACAGTAAAATGTCCAAAAAAACGGGCAATCAGAAAAGCACAAATAAAATCTGGGCGTACTGCTGGGGCACATCCCATTGCAATAGGCACTCATTTCACAAACTGTTTAGATGTGGGAATTGTAGTCAAGTCTAAGGACTCTTACAAGGAAAGGATGGGGTGGCTCCCCCTTGGAACAATGTAGTATTTTACAAGCATTAGCAGATTGACCAACATGCCTGTTGTCGGACTTTAAGGTAATTTCTCTTATTCCAGGTACTGAGTCATAATCCTATTTAAAGGAAATGTGAATCTGCTTGAAGCCAATTGAAAAAAGGTTACGTAAATCATTTTCAGAGTGGGCTGTCCAAATCTTTGTTCTCCATGTCCAAGATGCTACTGCCACTCTAGCAGTTCAAACAGATAAAGATACAGCTCAAATTGGGGGAGTTGTTATTCAGTTCTAAGATATCACTTGTGGTGCTTGTTACCTTCTTGCTTCTCACACGGACCTGCTACCGAGCCTTCAAAACACAACCGGAAACCCATTGTAACAACCCTCTTTCACTGACAAAACCCCTAGTGACCATCTGTTCATCAGTTGGTCTAAGGGCAAAGAGGTTAAAGCACAAAGCTGTACAACATCATGGTATAGAATGCTTGGCTAATAGTTCTATTATTGCTGACTGTCTTCAAGTTTTAAATCTAAAATATGCTAACCTGAATTCTATGTAAACAGTCAATACCAAACTCACCAGCATGCAAGCTGTACAGTGGTGTATATACTACAAGTGCCACCTTGTTCTTCATACGAAACTCACTATTAATCAGAACTGAATGTGGGACATGCCACTCTTTAATCAGCAAAAAAGCTTGATCATAAATGCATTTGGGTTTTCTACTTCTGACAATTATTTATAGCATCTAGTCTAATGTGCTGCATAGATTGTGTTCTTGAAGGTAAGGAATAGGGACTAATAACTCTGTTTCAGTGTGCAAAACTAATCACTCACAAAGCATTTTGATCAGCTATCTCATTCTCTTTATAACTGAATTCTGGGCCTGCATGTACGTACAAGATTTGCCACATGCCCAATCATGATGCGTACCCAAGACAAAGGAAGTGATTTGGCCCAAATAATAATTTAAGTAGGGGTCCAAATCTACTGCATTCTTCTCCTTTACTCATACAAAATCGGGCTAGAAAACACTTCATAAAGACACAAAGGAAAGAATCTGTTGTAAAAGAGGCAGGAAAGGACAGTTCCAATATCAAAATTTAGTTTGAAGATTTATACTGTCATCGGCTTTAGTGGAGATGAGAGGTTCATTCAAGACTGGTACTTCTCAGATATAAAATGAGTAAACAAATTAACTATCTCTTGTTTGTTGTTCATTGTGTTTACTTTCCCTTGGCATTGTCTCCATAGATTGCAATATTTTAATATAACCTATTTTAATTATTTGTTATGTGGTATCCCACTTACTGTACCTGAGACACCATCCGGAACAATTGTTTAGAGCAACGTTAGTCCAAGAGGACATGAGGCCTGGGTAGATATTACCAAGCAGCAGTTTGTTCCGAGGGTGTGAAGGAGGTTCATATGACAATATAGTGAGCTTAGGAAGAATATGGGTCCTGGCTAAGTGAAAAGAAAAGAGTACTGTTGCTCCATAAAAAATACTATTTCCTCTGCTATGATTGTGAGCCACAGCTAAAATGTTGAGATGCCCTGGAAATCATTGGATACTTTTTTCAGAAGAGTAAGCCTTTAAGTCCGTTACTAGAAGTTGTTTTATTTACACTCTTTGATGTTTGTCTTGGTTGTGACAGTTCAAAATATAGACAGAAGTATTTCTGTAATTGTAAAGCCCTTCTACCTCTGAAAATGAGTCTATGTTTGATGGTGTGGACGTTTCTCGTATCAGAATTGAGAGTGCTGCTCTTGGTTCATTTATTTCACCTTGCCTTGCTCTGCAAGTACAGATTTTTCGTTTAGATGCTCTGGGCATAAAGCATCTGACTGACAAAGAAGGAGACAGACCATTTAGAACTAGATATTGGCTGAATAGAACAATGGAGGTGTAGCCAGTTGACGGATGTGCATCATAGAACAAACCAAAAGCATGATCCCATGAACCATTCAGTTGAATTTGGGGAAGGGTGGTGTTGAAAATGGTCATCCTTTGTGTAGTAATCTCTACCCCATTTTTGCAGAGCCCATTTTTTTGGTTTTAGTACTCTGCACGCTTTACACCTGCTAACCAGTCAGAAAATGCATGTGTTCTCCCTTCCAAACAAGGTAAAATTGGAACACCCCTTACTGTTGCATTTAATTTACATATAAGTCCCTAGTATATGGTCGTACAGGTACCCAGCACCTGTAATTAGTGGGCTGCAGCCCTCATTGTGCTGCCCACTAAATTACAAAGGTAAAACATGTCTCAGGCCTGCCATCGCAGCCTGTGTGTGCAGTGGTAAAACTGTAATTTCGATCTGGCAAAATAAACCATTTGCAAGACTTAAACCTTCCTTTTTAATACTTATAAGTGACACATAAGGTAAGCTCTGAAAGGTTATAGGGCAGAGTGCATTGTATTTATAAAAGGAAGGACATGTGTAATAAAGTTTTACACGTCCTGGCAGTGAAAACCCCGAAAGTTATTCTTTGTTCTGGAAAGGCTAATCTTCGATAGCGTAACACTGGTTTCTCTTATTACATTTAATAAGTGATAACTTCAGTATGGGAACAGCTATGAAAATACTACACTCATTGCAATTTAAAATCCTCCTTAGTAGTATGAAGTTTGATTTTAAATTACTATTTTAAAAATGCTGTTTTTAGAAAGTTGGCATTTTTCTGCTTAAACCAAATGTGCCTTTCTGCCAGTGTCCATGGTCACATGACTGTTAATGGCTCATCTGTGTTGCAATGCATATTCCTCCTAGACAGCTGGCAAAGGACCTGGATGTAGGTAAGGATGCTCCTCTCCTAAACAGAATGGCCAGGGGGTTGTACCCAGACCCTTTCTAAGCTTCAAATGGTAGTCTAAGGGCTTTCCCTGGCCCTTTTCTGACTTCAGAAGATGCCTACCCTCTTTCTGGCAAATGCAGCTCACATGCCTGCCTGCCCTTTCTTTTACTAGACAGGGTGGAGCCAAACCCAGGGGCAATAGAGAAGAACTTACCAGAACTAGTTTAAGGATTAGACAAAAGTGTTGTCCCCCACCCACGGGCTGGCACTGGGTATGAAAAGTGGCATCCCTGGAACCTGAAATCAGAACACTCCTCGACCTGAAAAGATCTGGAGGAAAGACTGCCATGCTGTCTGAAGAAGGAAGACTGGACCTGATAGCTTTAAACCCAGGACCCCAGAAGAGACTTCAAGAGTTAATTAGCTGACTTCCTGTTTGAGCCAGAGACACAATAAGCTTTCAGAGGATTCTCTGTCTTTCAAAATGACCTCACCTAACGGTACCTAACCTGCACCCTCCTGCTGGCTTCTGTAGGAGTGAGTCCTGACCACCCAAGTGCTGTCTTCAAAGCCGTGGACCCTCTATTGGAGTCAGAGTGTACTCCGTCCTCTTCAAGGGAAGGTTTCATCAGATCTGAAGCAGTGTGGCAGAATGATGCAGGGCCTCACATTAGAGCACAACACAGCTCCTGAATGGTAGCTTGATGGACCTGGCCCAGGGCTGTGCAGAGCCTTGCATCGCAGCACCGTGCACCCCCTGCACCAAGGACAAAAGGTGGCACACAGCCTGTCCTTTGCCCAACCAGTATTCCATCGCTGTTGAACTTAACATTTAACCTTGTTCTGGTCCAGCACAATCACATACTTGCAGTTGGCGCTTTGGTCTTTTTTGGCTTTAGTTTCACCTTAAATTTTAAAACTCATAACTCTGGTTCTACTGATTAGATTATTATGTTTGTTGGTATCATTTTATTTATTAAAATGTCCTTTTAAGGGTTGAGTCTGCGAGTGCATGCGCTAGCAAATGCGTCTCACTTGCGAGACTCTGTTGTGTACAGTAAAGGACTTGGAGCCCTCATGCCACTCACCATTTATTGGCCTGCCCGCACGCTGCTTTACAGCCTCCTAATTCATCACTTCAGGCCTGACATTATTTCCGTTCCTCTATCTGGATGTGGGATCAAGCACTGATCCAATCCAAAACAATCTGCCCCACTCCTATCCAACACACCCCACTTCATCCCACTTCACCCCACTCCAATCCAACACAGTTACCAGCCCCCTACAATCAAGTCCACCTCACACCAATCCAATCCAGCCCAGTCCAGTCTACCAAACTCCAATCCAATGCACCTCATCCAATCATATTCACCCCACCCCAATCCACTCCAGTCCAATCCACCCCAGTCCAACCCACCCCACTTCATCTCACCCTACTCCTGCCCAGTCCACCCTACTCCTATACAACCCACACCACTCCTATCCAACCAATCCATCCATTCCAATCCACCACACTCAAATCAAGTCTACTGCTACTCAATCCACCTAACTTCAATCCACTCACACAACCCAACTCCACCCCAATACAGTCCACCCCACTGCAGTTCACCCATCTCCAATTAATCCACCTCACCCACTCCAGTCCAACCCAATCCACTCAACTCCAATCCACCCCCACTCCAGTCCACCCCAATTTACTGCAGTCCACCCCATTCCAATCCACCCAAATCCAATCGAACACACCCCACTCCAATCCACCCCATCCCACTTCGATCCAATCCATCCCACTGCAGACCACCACACCCCAATCCAGTCCACCCCACCTCATTTCAATCCACCCTACACTTCAACCCAGCCCACTCCAATCATCCCCACTCTACTCCAGTCCATCCCACTCTACCCCAGTACAGTCCACCCCATCCCAGTTCAGTCCACCCCACTCCAATCCATCCAGTCCACCCCACCCTACTCCAGTCCAATCCACACCACTCCAATCCAGTACACTCCACTCGAATTCAATCCAACCTAGTCCAATCTACCTCACCCAATCATATCCACCCCACCCAGTCCCTTCCACCCCACCCCACTCCAATCCACTCCACTCGAATCCAACCCACTTTATCTCCCCAACTCCAATCCATCTCACCCCACTCCTGTCCAACCCACCCTACTCCAATACAGCCCACACCACTCCAATCCGACCAGTCCACTCACTCCAATCCATCCCACTCAAATTAAATCCACTGCTACTCCATCCACCTCACTCCAATCCACCAAAGCAACCCAACTCCACCCCATTCCAATACAATCCACCCCAGTCCAGGCCTATCCAATTAATCCATCCCACCCACTCCAGTCCAACCAAACCCAAGTCACCCCAAAGCAATGCAATCTGCCCCACGCCAACCCTCCCCAAATCAATCGATCACACCCCACTCAAATCCAATCCACCCCATCCCACTGCAATCCAATCCATCCCACTGCAGACCACCACACCCTAATCCAATCCACCCCACCTCATTTCAATCCACCCTGCACTTCACCCCATCCCACTCCTCCCCGCTCACTCCAGTCCACCCCACTCTAACCCAGTCCAACGACCCCATTCCAATTCAGTCCACCCCACTCCAATCCAGTCAGTCCATCCAACCCACCCCAATCCAATCCAGTCCACCCATTTCAAATCCCCAGTACACCCCACTCCAATCCACCCCACTCCATCCCAATCTAATACATCCCACTCCAAACCAATCCACCCTGTTCCAATTCAGTCCTATCACTCCAATCTAAACCACCCGCCTCAATCCAACCCACCCAATCCATTCGCCCTCGCCCCATTTCAGTCCACCTCACCCGATCCACTGACTCCAATCAACACCAGCTGAATCTATCCCACTCTACTCCAATCCAATCCACCCTACAACTCCACTCAACCCTACAAAACTCTCTGCCACTGAACAACTGAAATCTACTCCCCTATACTCAGTAAATCAATCAAACATTTGTAGAGCATGGAAAATCACCTGAGAGGGTCTTGAGGCGCTGGGGAAGTATGCTGCTGCGTGGAGGAATGATCATTTGAATATCCAGGTATTTAGTTCTCTTCTGAATAGCTGGAGTGATGGTGCGGTCCTGAGGTGCAGGGGAAGGTTGTTCCAAGCCTTGGCTGACAGATGCAAGAAGGAGCGTCTTGTGCTGTTGGCCCAATGGAGCCGTGGGGGTTCTGTGACAGAAAGGGAAGCTGATTAGAGGGGTCTGGTCGGTTGGTGGAAGGTTAGGCGTTTGTTGATGAATGCTGGACTTTTGTTGTGCAGGGCCTTGTAGGCGTGGGTCAGCATCTTGAACTGGCATCTCTTCTGAATCGGGAGCCAGTATAGTTTTTTGAGATGGGGTGTGATTTGGGTCCTTCTGGGGAGGTCGAGTATGAGTCTTGCTGCTGAGTTCTGTATTGTTTGTAGACTCATCAGGAGGCATGCTGTGATTTCCAACATAGAGCCTATTTCTGTAGTCCAGTCTACTGGTGATGAAAACCTACATGACCGTCCTTCTTGTGTCTGCTGGCAGCTGCCTGAAGATCTTTCAGAGCAGGCGAAGGGTGTGGAAGCAGGTAGATGAGACTGCACTTGTTTCTTTATGGGTAGCTTTTTATGCTGGGTGATGCCGGGGTTGCAGGCATGGTCTGTTGGGGTGGGGCGTGTGCTGAGCTCTGCGGGCCACCATGTGTCAGTCCACCGCGAGGTGTTGTTCCAAAAGAGGAGGACCTACGCTTTTTCGGTGTTGAGTTTGAGACAGTTTTCCTTCATCCAGTCCGCCTTGTTTGTCATGCATCTGTGGAAGTTAGTTTTTATGGTGGAGGGATCTTCGGACGGTGAGAGGATGAGCTGTGTGTTGGTGTAGGAGATGATGTCAAGTCTGTGTGATCTGATGGTGATGGCCAGGGGGTCATGTAGGTGTTGAAGAGGATTGGACTGAGGGGTGATCCTTGGGGGGCTACACAGATGATCTTCTTGGGCTGTGAGATGAACGGTTAAAGACTGATCTTTTGGGCTCCAGGTCCAGAAGGATGAAGACTGCTATTTCCCCACGGTCCAGGAGAGCTCTGATGTAATCTGTGGCTGCAATCAGGACTGTCTCGGTGCTACTCAACTCTACAACACTGTACTACCCCGAATCTACTGTATGACACGTTGACAAATCCACTCTTAGACTCTCCTCCCTCCTCCATGCCACTAACTTTTAGCTATACTAAACAGCAGCCATACTTGCATACAACATGGCAAAACACATCGCCAAAGCCAGTAGCTCTTGTATAGGTGAGAGCTATTGGCTTTGCCAATGCGTGTTCTAAGTTGATTTGATATCCTTGTTGTGTTGTGTTTTCACTTTATTTCCGTTTGAGTGCTGTATAAATATACAGTATTGCCTCCAAGTTAAGCCTGGCTGCTTTGTGCCGAGCTACAAGTGGATTAAGCACAGGTTTTTTCAGTTACTTTTGTTGTTCACTCTGACAAGGGCTTTGATCATTTCTCGAAGGGGGTGAGCACCCTGTTCAACTGATAACCCGTTTTCCTACAGGTGATTTGTCTTTGCAGTTGACACTTAGATGGTCATATTTTTTAACTTGGTCAGTATCTGGAAAAGCTGGCAGGATGATTACATTTTTTCTCATTTTAATACAGAATGACCTGTCTGACATATATTCAATGTATGATTTATGACAAGATGGTCTATTTCTGCATTTCCTGGTAGGATGGTATTTAATGGATATTTGGTAGGATAACCTTTGACTGAAAATTTAGTTAGTATTGACTCTTAACATGGTTGGTGACTTTTGTAGGATAGTGTCTTTATGGGCTAACCCTGTGGGGAGGAGGTTGTCTTCTCCTTCTGCAGAGGTCATTTGCTTTTCTGCAGCTGGTGATAGTATGAGCTTCCCCCTGAACTGTTGGTAGATTTACCTTTTTCTACAATAGGCACATTATTGTCCAGTTTTATTGTGTTTTGGAAATAGGGAAGTGTTTCCTATCTCAGGAATTTATGAGGGGATGTTCTGTGCCTGAAAGTGCTGGGTGACTTTTATTTTTACTTTTACAGTGAAGAACTCTGAATTCAATAAGAACTGCAACATTTTAGCCCCATCCTTTGACAGAATGCTATACATGGATCATTACACGATGCAGCACTTGATTTAGTTATGAGTTCTTAGAAGTACGACTTCAGATTTCCTGATCTTTTGTTAAGGCTGAGTTTGAATGAATAGAAGCGTGCTCCCGGAGAATCACAAAACGTGTTGAAATCCGGTTCATAGAAATAATATTGCAAACCACATACATCTGTTAAAAATACTATGGAAATTAGAGTTCTGCGGAACGCCCATCTTGCCTAGATGAAATGATTAACTTTAAGAAAACTTGTATAAATAATTGAGGTAAACACTCTCACCATGTTCTTTGTCAAAGGCCTCTATCATAAGCGTACTATGTCAAGGCCCGTTTTTTTCACGTTACTCGAGGCTGGCAGTCACGATCCCAAACTGCCTTTGTGCCAGAGATGAGAACTTTCCTCATCCGTAATCGATCTACTGTTTTGTTTGTACGTTGTTGTAGAAACAGGTGAAGTTAGCAGTGACTCGCACACCATGTAGTGAAATATTTAAATTGACTTCTATTAAGTAAGGTCAAAAACACCTCCAAAGTCGAGCGAAGACCGATTTAAGATTGAGCGCAAAATAGCGTCTTTTATTTTTCTTTGAGCATTAATTTAAGGTCGGTAAAATGGCGACCCAGTGAATGAAACAGGTTACAATTTTTGACCTTCCAGAAATAGCATGATCGTCAAGGGAATGTGGGTAGCGTTATCAAATATCCTGGGGCAAGGCTTTGCATGATATACAGTTTTCTACCACTAGCATACATCAGTCCGTGTGAGCCACTAGCCCCTTATGTTTTTTTTAACATCTTCCTATTGAGCATTTTTAGAAACAATACCGTTACCATAGCAGTATATCACATTTAGTCATAGAAAAGAGAGAGCCAGTTTGACGGTATACATAATACATGCATTCCTTAACAATGCACAAACAGTACCAACTCCCGTCGAAATATGCAAACAAAACCAGAACCAGGGAACACATAACAAGCATTTGCAATGCAATAGGTCTCGCATTTGTGAGAGTTGGAGCTATTGGTGTTGTAAATGACAATTTATTTTACCTATGTGTTTTGGTTTGGAGTGTATTGGATGTATGGCAGGTGTCACAGTAACCCTACCAGGCCTGTCACTGCAGGACAGAGGACACAACAAGCTGCCATTTTGGGAGTGCTCTTGCCTCATTCCTACAGACTGGCTGTGATATTATTCACAGGAGTCCAGAGGGTAATGAGGAAGCGCTCTGCACCTGTGATAGCGATTGTGTCTGTGGTTGGGGGGGTGGGGTCGCCGGGAACCAATGTAAGTGATGAGTGTGGTTAAAGCCCACCGAATAGATTACAACATTTTGAGAAGAGCAGCACTTGCATGCTGCTATGCTCGACCTAAAAAGTTACTGATTTTGTGTTATACATACACAATTGACAGAACCTCGTGAGGGGACGAAGGGTGGGGGAAAGTTGTTGCTTGCAGTTATGAACAGTCAAGTAAGGCTATATTATGCAAGTGACCAAGGGCACAGGCGAATGGAGATGTTTCCACGCTAGCAGATACAGTTGGCTGATCTATCAGTAGAGGGTCAGTGGAGTGTCCCCCAGATACAAAGGCTTCAAGCAGTGTCCCAGTGCTGTCAGAAAGGATATTTCCAGAGGCCTCGTAGATCCTCAGAGTGTAAGGCTGCGCTCTCAGCCATCTCCCATACCTCCGTCCAGTGAGCCCACTGCAAATGGCTGAGGGGGACGTTTTGATTTCCAAGAACGTATGGCAATGGCATTATGCACAGTATCCAAGAACGGATGATTTCCCTCGTGGCTGAAAGGAGTGCTAAGTCAAGGAGTTTATTGAAAGCCTTGTTTCTCTTTGTGCGTTTAAACAGGCCAAGGTTGCATATGTCCTAAGTGCGTAGTGGGGGAACCTCAGTAATGTGGGAGGGACGGACAGTTACAGACATCCAGTAATCTGACAGTTGAGGGCACTACCAGAACTTGTGTCTGAAATCTACATCCTCAAGCAGGCAATGGAGACAGGAAGCATCTACATGATGGAAGAACTGATTGATCTTCGCAGGGGTAAGGTACGTTCTATGCAGGACATAGAACTGTACTAGCTTGAAAGGTGTGTTCGTGAGACAGTGGCAGGTAGGCCAATCTCACCGCCCATTGTGTATTACTTTTATTGACCCTCACAAATTCCCATTCTACTGGTCACGGATCATTGGGAGGGACAAACAGGTGTGTTTGCGCCTCGCTTAGGTAAACCATGTGACCAGGTGGCTCCTTGCACCCAACAAATGTAGCTGATGGAGCACCTGATGGGTGTTTGGCTCAGGCTGCAGTGTCCCCCAGTGCGCTCTCAACGTATCAATGATGAGTTATAAGTGAGGAATTTCCTAGGTGTGGAAATCCAGATTGGTTCCGTAGTTCACTAAATGGAATGTGTTCATTATCAGAAAAGAGGTTGCCTAGGGTATGGAGGCCCACAATGACAGCTATAGCAAGGGGGCTATAGCTGTCATTGTGATGTGTGCACCTACTTGATGTGCCGAGCAGTGGCAACAAAGGGGAATACAACACTTATGTGTTAGTGAGACGTATGTAGTGATGAAAAAACTACAGTACCATGGACAGCAGTCACATGGGTGGAATGGGGAAGTGAGTGAAAAAGATGTAGCAGGCACTCCAAATTCCACAGAGATGTCGGTCTTACTGTGTTGTCAAGGTTGCATTCAGCAAATCACTGTGCCACCCACTACAGCTGGGAGTGAGATAGTAGTGTTCAAAATTGGGAGCCCCCAGGATGCCCCTATCGATTGGCAGGTACAGTTTCGCCAGTGCCACCCAGCGGCGTTTGCCATGCCAGATAAAATCACCAACATCAAGCATCAATGGGGTAACCCTGTATTCCTCAGAACCTGGGTATTAATTTGTATAAAGAAACGCTTGCTTCTGTAGGAGCAAAAATTAATGTTGTGTCTACAGTTCTTTAGTAACTACTTCAAAAACACGTCAATCTATTTTTCTTTTCAAAGAACGGGCAACTTAAGATAAAGTGTGTTCACAATAAATGAAAAAACACATGTGAGTATTTCAACAATGTTTTTGTTATATTCATAGTAATTTCTGTTGGTCATAACTATACATTTATATTTACTTTCAAGTTGACGTAGGTTGCTTTATGAGTAGAAGGTGAAAAATGCTTGTGCAGTGCCTACAATGAGCACAATATGACTAACTAAATAAAGCAACCAAACTAAATTAGAATTCATGTGGTACGTGCAACAGAGTGTGAATGTCACTGTTGTTGGCCTGTCTGCGATAATATAGATTGTGAGTCTCCTATTAAGGAAAATGTGAAATTTTATCTCTTCTCTACTGTCTCCAGGACTGTACAGGTACTTTCTACTTGATCGTTGACGTTTTGGCTATCTATCGAAGTGTTTGCAATGAAATATCAGCACATGTCTTCTTCAGGACCACGCTAGAAGCAACCTGTGTGTTGAAAACAAGCATTCAAACTGAGGACTAATGTCTGTGACTAAATGTATTGTGGTAGGCATTGTATAGCAAGACCTAACTCACCTGGAATGATGTAGTGCCTCTAACCACATTGTTACCAAATCAAGTGAAGTTTCTTGCAACTGTCATCAATCCGAGGTTTGTCCGCCCATGTCTGACAATACTTTGGGGTTGTGAGTTCTAAAAAAAAAAAGAAAAAAAAAAAAACGTTTTAAGAATGTAGTGACAAGAGTGTAACATAGTCCCCGAATACCTGCTATAAAAATAACTGTCAGTAGATACACTAGCCTTGAGCTACCAAAGTGGCAAAAACAATGATCCAAAGCTTCTCTCACTACTATGAGATAATCAAGAGAGAGTAACTCTCCATACATATGCAACAAGAATTTCGCTAAATAAAATAAAAAGGAGAAGGTAATATCTCTCACCTCCCTGCATTAGTGCTACGGAGTCTGCTGGTAGCCCTTTGCGCAGCACAATTGTCCCTCTGGATAAAGGAGAAACGGCACGCCGCATGTGTGCATGCTTCCACCATGAAGGAGACCACCCAAGCTGGCCAACCCAGGGAGGTGTTCCATGCCTCCTGGTTAATGCCCATGGCTCTTATAGAGAGGGAAGGATATTATGTATTACAGTGAAGTACCTCAATAGTCTTTCTATTCATGCCATTAAAACTAGTGTTGTACATGCACCCAATCTTGAGGTGGTGTACTCATACATTCACAGTTGACTCATAATACCTTTTTTGATGCACCTTCGCTATATCAATTGTATCACAGACTGGTGAACATATCAGATGTACAAACTGGGTAAATACATCCCTTACCAAATACAAATTATGGCGAAAGTCAAATGGAGATGAGTTCACGAATTAGCACAAGAACCACATATCATAATTGTGTTTAAAGAAACGAGTAACATAGTGCATCATCCCACTATTCATACAACCTCTTGAGTACCAGCGCACAAAAACCAGCATGATATTAATCACAAGATCCTGTAGTTGGAAAACAAGGTCTAGTGTAGTTCATACAATTACAATTGTTGTAAACATTGCAGACCGGGAATTTTTCATTAGTATATAACATAATGGTCAAAAGAGCTAATATTGGAGCCCAGGTAACACTTGTCAGTCAACCAGTATTTAGATGGGCCACTTGTTGAGCAATCCCTTCAAACACATTTAGACCCTAGACTGTGTCCAGTAAATGTATCCATTTGTGTTCTCTCATATTGAGTATATTGGTCATGTTCCCACCTCTTGGATTGACAGTGAACTTTTGTACTACTACCCTTGTCAGAATGTCTCCTGGGTGCCCTGCGTGATTTGATAACAATGTGGTTCGAGGTCTCGCTATACCACGCTTATCACAATACATTTAGTCACACACATGGGATCTCAGTTTGAATATTTGTTTTAAACAACACAGGTTGCTTCTTGCATAGTCCTGAGAAAGACCTGCTCTGATGTTTCTTTCAAATGCATTAATAGAGGGTTGAAATACTGATGATCAAGAAGAAAGTACCTGTACTGCAAAACAGTCCTGGAGACAGCAGAGAAAAAATAAAATTCCACCTTTTCCTATTTAAGAGACTCACAATCTACATTATTGCAGACAAATCAATGACAGTGACATTCATATTCTGTTGTCCATATCTAGCAAATTCCAATTTATATTTGTTGTTTTATTTATTTAGTCACATTGCGTTTGCTGTATGCGCTGCACAAGCACTTTTCACCTTGCACTTATGAAGCAACTTTCGTCAATTGAAAGTAAATATTAATGTATAGTAGGACAAACAGAAATTACTTTGAATATAGCACATTGTTGCTATACACCTGTGTGTGTGTTTTTTTTCCATTTAATTTGTACACTCTATTTTATGTTAAGTTACCCATACTTTGAAAAAGAAGTTCAGATAGATTTCTTTATGGTGCACTCCCTAAAGTACTGTAGACATTACATTGATTATTGCTCCAACAGAACCAACTGTTTCTTTATACTAGATAAAGTCATCAAGCATGTGCTCAAGTGTGACAAAGAAGGATTTCTGTAGATATATTGGAATGTTGGTAAAGTAATCTAGTTTATGTGAGAGTACCACCATCTTGGACAGAGCAAAGTGTCCTGCTACTGATAGTGTCAGGGTCTTCCAGAATGCTACTAGCCTGTGCAGGGAGGATAGTACCCTCCATATAATGCTGTACTCCAGTGCCACCGCATCATGGTAAATCCGAATGCCCAGATAGTGGACCGTGTCGGGCTGCCATTGTACCAAATCCTCACCCAACTGTAGGGCAGGATCTGCCACTGCGGTGGCTAGCGGGAACAGAAAGGACTCGTCTCAGTTAAAATGGCAGACACGTGATATCGGCAAAGGAGGTGAGCTGACCTTCGACTGTTGGCAAAGGCTCGGCAATGTCCCACACTTCGAGAAGCATGTGATCGGCATAAAGCAAGACAACATGCACTCCATCTCGTAGAGGGATCCCCCAGTAAAGTCTCTGCTCCATCAGTTTATGTGCTGGGTGCTCCAAGGCCAGGGAGAAGAGAAGAAGGAAGAGAACCAGCCCTGGTGAGTGCCTCAGCTTATGTGTATGGGTTCAGAGATGTATTTATCAGTCTTGACTCAGGCTAGTGGCTCTGTGTATAGGAGCTTGGTGGGCCCAAGCATGCAGGGACATAGACCATATTTGGTCTACACCGCGAAAAAGTAGCCTTACTCCAGCGAGTCAAAGGCCTTCACCTGGTCCAGTATCAAAGAGCCAGGTTGCGGCCTGCCGTCGGATATAGAACCTGGAAGAGGCAATGAATATTCAAGGAGGTACCCTGACCTGGTACAAAACCATTCTGGTTCTTATTTACTATTTGCAGAATCACTGGCACCAGCCTGTCCACTAGAATTTGACAGAGTATTTTGTTTTCAGTGTTGAGCAGTGTTAAAGGTCGGTATAAGCAGAGGGTGGACAGGTCGCATCCTGGTTTGGGGAATGAAACAATCAAGGCTTCCTGAAATGCCTCATCATACAAAGTTACGATGTTGGGGTACAAGTAGCATAGCATATGTTTTGTAAAACTCCTAAGGGATCCCGTCCAGGCCCAGAGTTTTCCCCTACAATAGCGATTGGATGACTTCATGGATTTTGAACGAAAAGGGGCTGCTTCATTAAGTTCCAGCACTAAATCAGATGGGACCTGGGAGAGTTATGCATCCGTCAAGAAAACTTTTATAACTGAGTCGGCGACCTTCCCCCTCCAACTCGTAGAGCTGTGCATAATGTGTGAAAGCTGCATGGGTCTCACACTGAGAATGCAGCTCTGCAGCCGGAGATACAGCTATGGACCTAATAGGGCCCTGTTTAATTAACCAGGTCAACAGAGCCCTGGCTTTATCTGCCCCTGGGTGAGTCTGGGCAGAGTGCGCATCATAGTTGAGACAGCGTAAGTGTTCCAGTAGGGCTGTGTTTTCCCATTGCTCACAAGTGAGCCAGCGTATACCTTCTGACGAGGAGATAGCCTGCTTCTAGAGATATAGGAGATCCTGTTTTGCCCTCATAATGTCCCAGTCCAGCTGCATCCTCATGCCCGTCACTGTATTCATACATTGGCCCCTTATAGTAACTTTAAATGTGTCCTATTCCACAAGACAGGACAACGCTGTGCCAGTATTTATGTTGAAGAATTCTAGGCAAGACATATCCAAGGTCGCATGAAGCGATGCATCGTCAGAGCTACAGGCAGAAGTGCTACTTCAGTATGGGTGAAGGGGGGTGTGTCATTGTCCCAGCAGATCCTGACGCTTTGGGGGTTGTGAGCCCAGTGTGTTCTCCCTAAGGAGTCAGTGTGTGTCAAAAATGTGACCAGGTTGGCTGAACAGACAATGCTGTCAAGACGCACAGGTAAATTGTGTGGATGACAATGAATGGAGCAAACCCTCTCTCACTCGTAATGCCGACACCATGTCTACTAATGGTGGAGCCAGTTACTCAGGTGTTTTCCATTGGAGTGTGTTGGAGTCTGAGGGAGCGGATGGTAGGATCTGTCCAACAGCATGTCCAAGACGCTTTTGAAATCTCTGCCTAACAGCCACAGACTCCCTCCCTATCGCACCAGCACCCATGAGAGACTGTTGAAGAAGGTGGGTTGCTCTGAGTTTGGAGCATAAATCGTTCCGAGCAGTAAACAGTGGCCCTCTAGTGTGCCTGCCACAAAGAGATAACAATCCTGCGGTTCAGCAGCTGACTCTGTAATCACAAAAGGAATACCCTCTCTTTTTCCTCTGGCATAAAATTAATAGTTGGTTGTGAATATCTTTCCTCTGCAGGGACCTGAGTGATATGCGTCTCTTGTAAGAATGCTATGTGTGCACTGCAGAGGCCCAGGTAAGAGTATATCGGGTATAGCCTGAGAGGAGCAGGTGCATCCCCTAATGTTCCATGTGATTACATTAATGTATTGCGTTGTAGATGTAAGGTTGGGACTTCAGGTCAGTGCTGTTGTCCTGAAGACAACAGAGGTCAGGCAAATAGTACAGAAGAATCTGTGTGTTAGCAATGTACATCCTAAAACAGTAGAACTTGGTTGCAAATACCAATGGCAGGGCTCAAACGGCGCCCCATTCAAACTGAATGAAACCAAACACCATATTTCCAGTGCAGTGAGGGAGACCTGGTGAGTGAAGTAAGGGGCGCTACAGGGTGGGACCGCATGTTAAGACAGTAAATGTAAAAAAAACATTAGAAGAGCAAGTTAACAGGAACCACACAATGTAGAGAACTCTCACCTGTAGATCAATATGTACAACTCACATTGCATCAATGAGCGCACAGTAAAAGAAAATAAATCAGTAACACATAAATGGTGTGCATACCACAAAGGGACTGTCTATCTGGAGCCACGTATTGCAAGGAGCACTAGCCCATATACTAGTTTGTGCAGCAAACCGGCGGGTGCTTTGCAAGTACCAGCACAGCAACATTGAGACAAAGGAGGAAAAAGGTGCACTACAGTCAAAGGATATTGTCTGCTGGCTATGGTGTACCCGCCAGTTGTGTGATCGAGCCCTTCTGATGAGAGCACGACCATGAAAATCTGCTGTCTCCTTTGGAGGTATGCCAGCAACAGATCAGCGGCACAGAAGGACTACTTGGCCTCCAGGGTCTGCTTCCTCTCACGGATCACTGGTGCAAGTCCGAGGGCACGCCGAATGCTGCTTTGGAGAGGCTTCTTGCTGTTTGTGCACTTGTCAGTGTATGCAGTATATCATACCCCAGCCAGGGTCAGATGGCGAGGAAGGTGTGCCACCACTGTCATGTCTCTCCATCCTGTCCCAGGCCTCTGTCAGCTCTGTGAAGAAGTAGGATTTTCTATTGAGGATCACTTGCAGTCATGCAGGGGAGAGAAGAGATAATTGTTGATGAAATGGTTGCAGTTTGCCCTTGATATGTTGAAAGGTAGCACTTTGGCTCTGTACTGCCACCATATACTTTGGGAGCACCATCACTAGTTGTCTACCATCAGGGAGCCTGCAGCGCAAGCCGTGCAGACTATGGCGTCTGTCTTTGAAGTGCAAGAGGTTCAGAACCACAGGATGCTGGGGCGACTCCTGCAGAGGTCTGTGAGCCGGCACCTCGTGCACCCTCTCTATAGGGAAAAAAGATCAGCAAGGCGTCAGAAGCTGTGAAGGGCCTGGTCCAGGTTTCCATGTAGGTAACAGCATACTTTCCCTCCACATTTTCAGCAAGGCCAATAACATGAGAGTTTCTCCTGCACAAGTGTTCCTCCACATCATCTGCTCAAACCTCCTGCAGTTCTAACACAATCCTGTAGCAATTGCAGATTCTTCTGAGTGTCCGTGGACACTGGTTGGCGATCAGCCAACACGGGTTCAATACCAGTTACTCTGTCCGCCAGCTTCCTGTGGTCGTCGCTGAGGATATTAAAGTCTACTGCCAAAGAAGTAATCTCTTTTTCCATGGAGATTCACAACCTCTCAGATGCCGCCAGCACTATAGCTAATTTATCCTTAACAGTTGGTTGTTGTGCTGCTGTGCTGCCAGTGGCTGCAAGGTCCCCAGCATGGGGTGCCTGGGAAGGGACAACAGACCTAAGGGCAGGCGGAGGGAGAAAAGCATTTGGTGGGGATAGGAGCGCTCCTTAGTGCTGGATAGAGGGTCTCCTTGGGTTGCAGACAAGAGGACCTTACAGGTTAGTGGAGTTGATGGTCCCCTGCTTGGGGCAGGCACAAGAATAATTGAATAATAGCATGCTTCCTCCTGGATTTCCAGGTGAATCAGATCTCAAGATGAGATAGTTGGGTGATAAAAGTTGATCAAGCATGAAGTTTGAGTATTCCAGTAATCATATTTCTGTTCCACAACAAAATTCAAGGTCAAATGATTCACACAATTGAGACATCTGGAAACAGTGTTTAATTGCTGATCTGATATTTCACAAAAGGGCTATCGGATGATTTCTTGAGGGTAGAGGAGAGTGATTTTGAGTCCAATTAGGTGTAGCTTTTGATAAGGTAACAGTATAATATAAATTTCCTGACTTTTCATTAGGTCTTCGTGGCTTTGCATGGAAAGGAGAGAATATGGTTATTTTATGCAATAAGAATGGCAGTTATTCTTCTTACATTTTAGCCGCTTAAATTTGGTGAGTTCTAGAAGAAATTGGACCGTAACGCGGGTCCCTTATACATTCTTGCCACGCTTAGCACTAATTAGTTACCAGTGACTTGGCAAGTCAAAGAAGCATCCACTCCCAATATGGCTGCCTTTTATGAAAATGAGGAAATATTATGTAGTTCGGAAAAGCTGCTGCCTGGCCAGCTATTAGACGGTAAACATTACTATCCTTTGTAATCAGTAACAAAGTCTTATTATTAGTGTGACAATCTAATGTGCTATGTTTCTGGCAAGAGGTGCAAAAACAAGTTTCCTGATAAAGTCGATCTGGGCTGTAGTTCAGGATAATAAAACCAGCAGGAAAATCCCAAAGGATTGCCAGTTTATATTAACTGGCATAGTTTTTCAGCCCTGGGAAATTACCTTCAGAACCATGCCAGCTTTTTTCTATAAACCTTACCCCACCAAGTAGGACTTCATATCCTAATGTTTACTCAAATCATTTGCACATTATCCACATTATTGCATTGGATTCAGGCGGTGTAGTTAGATAGTAACCACACATACAAGCTTGAAGGAAAAATATCTCAGCACCTACAAATCCCAAAACAGCAATACATTAATGATCATTTCGTAGCAAGATGAGCCACCAGTAGCAGTGTGGCAGTGTTACATTTGCCAGATTAGCCTCATTATATCCTTAAAATTTGATCAATATGGGCAATGCAATACTGAGTCCAGAATGTTTTACCCTAGGCAACGAGTCCCTAATTTAGAGTATGGAGGATATTACTCCATCACCCTGACTGACATCTCAGTCCCCAAATTTAGAGATTCCACCAGCCTGCAAAACTCTCTTAGCATTGGCAGGAACCACTGTCATGGCAGTTCTTGCAAAGCTGTAAGTTTGACGGATGGCTCTGTCAAACCTTTAGAAATTTTGCTTTTTTCAAAAACAAACACCCATTGCTGGATGTGGTTGAGGAACAGAAAAAGTCATATGACCACCCACTCTAAATTGGGTGGATGGTTGGATGTGTAACCACCGGCAGTCTGTACTTCTTCAGGCTGTCAAAGGAGCATGTTGGCACTTGGTCGTCAACAACCGTCAGTCCACCCACCTCTAAATCGGGCGGCGAACCATGAGTTTGGTTGACATGGTACTTTGCTGCAGTAGTGATTTTGTACCTTCTCTGCAAACTTAAATCCTCCCTTCAATCCTTCTCATTTGGCCCCAAGAAAGTGACAAATTAGTGGACAATTTATGGCAAGTTTCGTTTTTTTTTACTATGTACGTAAATATTTTGGCGTAAGTAAGCAGGAAAGAGGAAAATGTTCATAGAATCTGTTTCTAAATTTCTTTTACTATTTTTTTAGATTTTTCTCACAAGTGTTATTGGAAACGCTGTGGGGTTTTACATATTTTCTCAAAATTTTTATTATAAACAGCGGGATTCTTCAAGTAACAAAGATATGCTTCATATTGCTCAATAAAAAGGAAAAATAATGAACTTCCTTTTTTTCTAGCAAAAGAAGTATTAATAAAGTTAATGGGAACTTTGTGTCTCAGGCTCACTAGACACACAGGAGGCATTTGTCAGTGTTGCCATACCTTCTTTGACTGGTGTGTGTGAAAAGAGATGTGCGACAAGGTAAGCAGCCTTCCTCTCTTCCTAGTGCCTTCGTTGACGGGGAAACTCATAAGACTTGCCACAGCTGCCTCTCTGGCTGATTGATCAACTGGTGACCAATGACTCTGGTGACAGAGCAGGGAAAAGATCAGTTACTCGACCGCCCTGCTCTCACGCCTTCTAATTGTGGGAGACAGATACAGATAAGACTCTCTAAGAAGAGCACCTTTCCATTCAAGATAATCTAGAGTATGCTATGCGGGAGTGTCCATCCTAGCAGTAACTACACCTTTTCATCTTAATGTCACTAACTCCCCACAACAAGTAGCCATTTTCTTGCCTCGCAGGCAAGGCATGTGGATTGGCTTTGTTGATACGCACCTTGTTTTTGGTGGCACCATTTTATCATGTTGCCCTCTTCCCTTCCTGAGAGGGTGTGCTTTGAACAGTGTTTTTATTCTGATTGAATTAAAACATGCCTTTCTAAATCACACATGTGGTTTAATGCAGGCTTCAATTAGTGCATTACATCTGGTAGACCGTTCTCAGTGACTGACCTTCGCAGAAGTTGCATCTTGTGTCGAGGCAATCTGTACCCCCTAGTTATCTGCATTTTCTGTGTTGGAACTCATCTTAAGTCACGAAGAAACTAACTTCTGTTGATGCCCAAAAATGAATTGATACTGAAAGGTCCTGCACCTCTTGGCTGGACTGGAGCTGTCCTATTAAGTTAAGCCACATTTGTTTCTTTGCACACTCATCTAGTGTTCAAAGCCTGTTGGTACTGATAAGATGGTATTTGTTGGACTTTGTCCTTATGCAGGGTCATCTCCAGTCTTTTTGCTTCCTTCCTCCTATTTTTTTTTCTGACCTGTCACTGTTGGCTCTAGGACTCTGAGCATTTTATCACTGCTGACCAGTGCTAAAGTGCAGGGGCTCTCCCATCTAAAGTTGGTATGATTGGCTTATACATAATTGGCATATTTAATTTACCTGTAAGTCCCTTGTACAGTGGTATCTCTATACCCAGGGCCTGTAAATTAAATACTACTAGTGGGCCTGCAGCGCTGCTTGCGCCGCCCACTGAAGTAGACTTTCAAACCTGTCTCAGGCCTACTAGCGCAGGGCCTGTGTGAGCAGTTTCTGCCACAGGGACCTGGCATCTAAATTTACTTGCCAGGCCCAGAACTCACCTTTTAATACATGTAAGCCACCCCTAAGGTATGCCCTAGCTAGCCCTATGGGCAGGGTGCCATGTATGTAGAAGGCAGGGCATGTGCCAGGTTGTGTGGCCTGTCCTGGTAGTGACAAACAGCTTAACTTGGTGTCTCACTGCTTTGAGTGCTACCTTCTCATAGGATTGCATTAGAAATGCCCTGACTTATGTGTGAGGGGTATTGTCTGATTTATGAGGGATAGCCTAGGCATGTTTGGTATGATTGTGATGGTGATAAAAAATGCTGCGTACTGGTGTAGGTGTATTTTATATTACTATTGCAGAAATGCCACTTCTAAAAAGTGTGCATTTCTCTGTGCTTATGACTGGTGTTTTGCAACTTGACTCCAATCCACGTCTGGGCAGAGTGACAGTTGGGGCTTTGTGCATACTTTTCAGACAGCATGTACACAGGGAGGGTGGAGGTGTCAGAGGTGCATCTTCATACTGAATAGTCTGCCTGGGCTACCAGAAGGGAGAGGTGGGGCACACCTACATTTGTAAAGGCTGTGCCCTGGCCTCACACAATAGGATTGTTTACCCCCCCACTGATGTTTGGAGCCTGTGCTGGAGGAGAGATGGGGCACTCCCCAAACCAGTTTTAACTGGTTGGAACCTCCTCTCCCTACCATTGTAAAAGACTGTAAGGATTGAGTATAAGTACAGGGGAATTTTCTCCACAATTTGGAGGCTCTTAAAATCATCTGGGAGCTGAACACAAAGGACTGGAAGGACTCACCAGGAACCGCCAAGGACTGCTGCTGTTGTGCTGACCTGTGACCTGCTTGGTCATGGTAAAGGACTTGCCACCTGCTTACATCCTCTGTGCTGGCCTGTTGCTGGGCCCCTCCCCTTGTGGGCCTTTTTCTAGGACTCTTGTCCCCGAGGGGCAGGGTGCTGTGGCCCCTGACCCCTGCAATGATTTTCCGACACGAGGAGTGCTTCAACATATAGCTGTGATTAGCGCTCTGGAAAGCACTGCTGCTGTGATGTTGCTAGCGCTTGAAAAGCGCTCTTCCAAATTGTGGCCCGAAATTCACAGCTGCGACCCGGGGTTAATTTAATGCCCAAGCACTTTGAAAAGCGCGTCGTGGTGCCTGGAATCACCGCCGTAGCCCAGGGACGCGTGCTTCACAGTGCCCCCAGGGCAAGGTCCACTCCGTATAGCGCCCCCGGGGCATCAGAAGGCCCTGGTTCGGGCCATAACTTCACCGAAGGCAGGTAGGAGAGGAGGACGCCTCTCCTTGGCTTGCCGAGCCCAGGAGGGCTCTTTGTGGGATCATGGGCAGAGTGGCAGCCTCGCCAGAGGCTCGCCCGTGCCACAGGTCCCTTGTGGACCCCTGACAGAGCTGTGGTTCCCCCCGCCTTGGAAAGCCAGTACAGGCCCGGGGGGGGGGGGTTGGGGGTGGTGATCCCTAGAGATCGTTGGCACCAGGAGGGGCCTGTCACCAATCGGAGGGGGTGCGTGGTGTCCTCCTACGCCGCTTTGAGGACTTTGCCCCCCTCATGAGGGCCGGTTGAGGCCTTGGGCCCGCAGTGATCATGGGCCCCTGGAGAGGCCCATCAATAACACAGAAGAGGCTTGTGCCACCCCCCCTCTGCCTCAGAGGATATCAGAGGCCCCTGTTTAGCGCAGAGGAGCGTCGGGGGGCCTTATTTTGTTTTCCAGGCACTGGAGGTGCCTTTATCATCAGACCAGGTACTTTGAAATGGACAATATATAGCATAGGTTATTTTTAGAGACTTTGTTGATGTATATGTTGCCTACCTAGGTTTATGATGTTTTATATATGTATGCAAATGTTCCTATTATGGGCATGCCATGCTAATATGTTTTTATGACTTGCCATATGGTTTATAATGTTCCTACTATGGGCGTTTATGATATTCTTATGACAAGTGCTTTGGTATAATAACGTGTTTCCTGACTACTGCTTATGTTGCAGAATACTGAGTATCCTGTGTGTTATATGTGACTACTGCTAGCCTGCAGAGTAACTAATGTGTAGTGTTCTAACAACTGCTAAGGTAGCAGGTTACTACTGATATGTGATGTCTGGTCTAATAATTGCATTGTGTACAATATAGTATATTTTCATATAACTTGGTGTTGTGTTTCCTTTGTGGTGAGGATAGTGCATCACATGTGTTGTGTGTGTTGTGCAAACGCAGTACACCTTGCCTCTGGGATAGGCCTGACTGCTCGTGCCAAGCTACCAAGGGGGTTAGCAGGGGGTATCTTGGACGTGTAACTGCCTTGCCCTGACTAGAGTGGGTGGGTTCTGCCTGGCTGTGGTGCATACCATAGCCAACCAGAAACTCCATTTCTAACAGTATTCAAATCTCCCAAGTTTCAGGGCCTTCCACCATCAGTCCGGAGTGGCAAACCAGAACATGCACATTTGCAAGTATCTGTTGGAGGGAAAGCCCAATGTTGCAGTGGGAAACCTACCATTGCTGTCCGCATTAATTATTGCTGCTTTTGCAAAAAAGGAACTTGCTTCCTTTCTGTATTCTTTCGTAGACAAAACAAAAGATGAAGAAAAGTCAACCGTAAAGCATCCAGCAAAGAAGTATATGTTTTGTTCTTAGCCCTTATCAAACATTTCTTCACTTGTTGCAACCACAGATTCTATTTGGGATGAATACCCTTTGTGGGTGCACGAGACTCTGATTGTCAACTTGAAGCATGCATCCCCAGTTGGAGGATGGTTAACATCCTTATTAGAACAGTTGCTGCATATCACTTCTGACCACAATTGTCTTCCGAATTTGAGTCCAAAAAAATCAAAATTCCTGGGCAATTGGTGAAGTATTTTTATAGGTAGGCCAGCTGTCCCTAGGGATCCCACTTTTGTGCCTGGTGCCTAGAGCAACGTTTGCCCCTGACTACTCTCAGGATAGCTGAGGAGTGAGCAGTTGGGGCCCTGAAAGAGTCGTACAGATTGCCCAAAGTCTTCATAGATTGGAAGACATTGGAGGGTAACCATAGAACTATATTACCTTCATTTTTAGTGTACTGAGTTGAAGTTTTTTAAACTTACAATATTTTAATAACTTTTTGATGCTCTATGGGTGGAAGAACCTAATGGATATATGCTGGATCCAAACTGTGATTGGCTAAATGCTGAATATTAAGTTTTTTTAATTGATTTCACCCTTTAATGCACTATGACTTTTTATCAAATACTTTATGCTAATAGAATTTGTTTGTTTATGTGTTTTTGTATGATTTTATCGAAAAATGTTCAGAATGAATCTCGTTGGTTGGTTTGATAGTAATGTTTGCTGTCACCTCATTTCATGTGTGATGTACCTGTTACAAATGTCCACTAAGTTTTAAAGTAATTTTTTAAGTAAATTGATGCTTACCTTGCTAAAATGGTTTCTGGGCTCTTATTGGGGCTCGGTCATTGGATTCATAGTGAGTCCAGGCTAGAATATGCCAATTCTGAATATGGAGATCCCAAAACAACTAGTTTAGGAACCACAGGTTGAATGAAAATGTGAAGTCTGGCTGACAACCTGCTTAGGAAGGTTCAACCAGGTCTATAAGGCTGGAAACAAACACCATAAATAGCCGTGTTTACTATAAAAAGCTGGCATATCTTATATCATTGCCTTCCTACCACTATACCTGGTATCATGGGAACAAAAAGTGCTGCCCTACTACAACTGAGTGTTGATATTCACCAATAGTTCCTTCCTGTGGACCTTCATCTTGTCCTGTGGGCAACTAGCTATTGTCCAGTGGTGAAACAATGCTCTGGAATCCTTTCTATGTAGGTGGCACCTTGTTTCCAGAAATGCAAAGTGCCCCAAATATGTATTGTGCACTTAAATGCTGCCTTCACTCTATCATCCTACCTCAGCTCTGAACTGTACAGCATATAGAGATCTGTTAATGTATAGTGTTTCATAAATGTTCTATACACGAAAAAGGTGTCAATTATAGCTTTTGTAACTGGTGTTTCTGAACAAAGTCAGCATTTTTATGATAAGCCATGACTTGTTGACTGCAGGGGTGACCAGTAGAAAAGGCTAGAATATACTTCAAAACCTTCATGAATTATCCTACCCTAGCTTGTGAAGAAATTGGTGTGAACCGGTGGGGGAGAAGCAAGGAACTGCACTAGTGTCTCAGAGGAGTGGGGCTGCATGCCCTTCTACTTGGTGTGAGGATTCATTGCTCCATAAAGCTGGTAGACTGCTCCCATACAAAAGATTAGAGGAGAAACTGTTTTCTGTCATGCCAGCAGTGTTCATTGAAACAAACTTCAGAAAGAAAGCCAAGGGAGAGTTCCATTATCCACATTATCATAAAGGGTCCCTCCACTTGCTGCAAGTTACAACAAGTAATGAATGTGATTGCTGTCCAGGTGCCTGGATTGTGGAACTAGTTCTAAGAAGCTACAATATCAGTTCAGCATTTTCATCCTGTCACCTTTGAACAGCAGTTCAAGTCCTGTCTCCCTCTTTTAGCTGGACTGCCCCCAATACCACCCGTCATCAAACTCAAAGCCCTCCTTGCCTTCCAGCAAGATCCAGTCATGCTGTCTGGTACTGAAACTATTGCTGTACTCTATAAAAAGTGGAAAAGCCAAATGCAAAAGTTAAGTTAGATTTGACGAGGTTATTGGATTTTTTTAGTGTAAAAAGTACATGTAAAAGTACCTTTTTTCTTGCATTGCAGTCTCTTCCAAAGAAATCACCTGGCCTTTTTTATTCAAGGGAGAGAGACTCTGTTTAATGTATGTAAATGTAATCTAAGTATCGTCTTTTACTTTTTTATGGGGAGTAGCACAATTTGAAATGTACTTGTTTTGATGTGCTTTGAGTTCGTTTCATGCACAAATAATGGAAAAAGTAAAGTATCAGTCCGTGCCCTAATATCTGTTTGCATATTTATTAATTTAGACATTTTTGTAAAGTGCAAGGTGCCACCATCAGATAACCTCAGGGTTCTATAGGTGGTTGAGAAGAAGCAAGTAAAAAGGAATGGGGGGGAGCTAGAGCTGGATCAGGTGGGTTTGTAGCTGTGTTCAGTATTCTTCAGACGTGACCCCACACCTGTTCAGAGTTCTGTTAAAAGCAAGTTTAAAAAATAAAAGAAGCAAAATAATTGCTTTTGTGGTTGGGTTCAGATCTGAGATTAAAGCCGAGGGCGTTTCATAGTCTAGGACTTTGAATTCCCAGGGATCTGCACCCTGTTTCACATTCTTGAAGGCTGGTTGGTTGATCAGATTTCTGGGAGCTCACTGGAGGATCCTAGTTGGCGTGTAATGAGGTGTTATTTTCAGTAGGGTTTCTGGGCTCTTGCCCAGTAAGCTTTATGTAATCTACAGAGGATCTTGAATTTAATCCTGGTGTCCACTGAAGGACAACGTGGCACTTTCAGAGCATGGTTGATGTGGTATTGCTTGCAGGGGTTTAGGTACATTTCGGCTGCCAGTGTGTATTTTACTTTTTGCACCCTACAAATTAGATTCCTGGGAATGCAAGTGCAAATTATGTATATTTGCAAATCTTTTGCCTGAAATTCTGCTTAAAGTATCAGACTTTTTTGGCAAATAAAGCTGATGTTAAGACCTTTATTTAGCAAATTTGTCGGCTCATAAACACTGTGTACTTTGTCGGTGTGTAGTTGTATAGACTTGTGCAAGTAAAAATGCCTATTGTACCACTGGAACTAGTGCTTGATCTGCGCATATCAATATGTAATTTGCTTTCAGTTATGCAAGAAACAACTTAAATGTTCTCGAAGGTGGTTCTGTGAACTTGTGATAAAAGCAATTGATTTTGTGAGAGCATTCAATTCTGGGGCTGCATGGTATTCATGTAGTTCCAAACGTTAGGTATAAAAAAATTAAAAAGTGTCACTTTGTGCATTAGAACCTGAGATTGAGAAGCAGAACCAACACAAAGGACATCAAGGAAAGCACGCAAAAGAAAGCAACTTAAAAAATACAGAAACCTATTTTAAAAACAGATAGTGCAAGGATCCACGAAAATCACATTGCGTAGCAGAATATTACAGTAATTTATATTTGTTGGGTGGCCACAGAACCGGTCTGGTTGCATAGGCAAAAATAAATGTAGTATACTCAGCATACTGAAAATTGATTTTGTGTGTTTACGACTTTCAAGCCATCACCACTTTAAATGTGAAAAGAATATTTTTTATGAAATGTTTTTACCGCATAATTATACTACATTTTCCTTTGGGGTTTTCAAGACAGTGACCAGCAGCGGAGGGAAAAACTAAAGAAGGACATACACCAATTTGAAAAGCTTCTATCACTTGGCTACCTTTCTCGCTCCTGTTCTGCTGATAGTTTAAGATCTAATTCTGCTGTGCCTAAGAAGGTAATTATTTTTACTTGTTTGATTTTGTTTAAACCATTTTGTTACTTTTATGTAGTAGCATGGATAACCTAACTGCTTATTTCTAGGCCTGTTCAAATTATCAATAAACAGGTAAGATAACTCATTAGGGTGGTGCAATTTGAAACCAGTTGAGGCTGGCTCAGCTTGTTGTCATCCTGAGGTTGGTGAGTTGACCATCACGGATATGGGAAAATGTAACAAATATTATCATACAGCACGTTGATAACCAGTTTTGCTGGAAGCACTAAAGGAAAACTATACAAGATAATGTAGTTTGTTGAAAAAGAATGATAGTACCAGAATGGGTCATCAGAGCAAGAGTCATAACATTGGAATAGTAGGGGACAACAGCAATGTTGATTTGCTTGTAGTTCTTCAAAATGCAACTCATATTTGGTAACATTAATGTACTTGATTCCTGCTGCATTGTTTCTGTGCGCAATTCAAAATCTAGATGTAAGATGTTGTTAACTTTTAAAATTGTTTCTCTCTTTCAGAATTGCAACATTTTAATTATTACTGTAATTGACACCTTCTCCAGGTCCACTGTAGGCCCCATGGCTCACTCAGCCCATAGAGTTTGAAAGATTAGATGATCTAGCAGAGAACAATTGTGTTTATTCTCATTAAAATCTCTTTGCATGTGTACGGCACCTGACTGCTTAACCCCAATATCTGCACTAAATATCCTGTCTCAGCTTTACCTTTCTATCACACATTAGTTTGCATGATTCCAGCTCCTTAGATTTTGCAAGGAATCAAAATCTCACAATTGTGCCTATTAATGCCAATTCACTGTTATTCCATGTTCCTTTACGAGGCCATCCATTGTAAAGAAAAAGTGTATCATTCTTACCCAGTCTTCCATCATCAACGATGATTAACAATAAGCGTTCTGGAATGTCCCTTTGTTTGATGTCTGGTTGGGCTGTAGAATCTTTTATGAAATCATTCATAAGATGGCTTCTATAATGAACCACGTTTCTAAAGTATAGTACTTGCTTGTTCCCCACTTTAAGTGCATCCAGCTTTGTTTCAAATCCTTCTCTCAGGAGGAGCTACACACTTACATTTGTTTTAGAGCACTTGGTACCAGAATATTGACGTCTAAATACCGACCCACAACAAAATTGACTGCTAGATCTTACCTTGCACAATAAGGTCAAGGTGAGTAGATGTGGAGTTAGAATAATAAATCTGGTCTTCTCTGTCTGCTTGCCTTGACAGTATTGTACAAGGTGGGCTTTTGCAGTCAGTATAATTGTATCTGATATCTTAAGATGCATTTTTAAAGTAACTGTTAAGTTATTTGTGTTGTGACAAGTGGCAGTGGATTCCAGGTCTCTAATTTGCTCTTGTATGTAAACGTTTATTTTGAAATATTTTATCTTGTTTTTCCTGGTAAATGCCACTCTCTACTTCCTACTAGTCCATCAGTAAATTAGCCTATTACTTTTAGTATGAGTAGATGTTATTACATGGGTTTGTATGACCAATGAATGAACATGCCCATGAGGGAGTTCACTTTTGACCCTGTTTGGATGACTGTTTAGTGCCATAATTTATTTTCTGAAAAGCTTGCATTCACATATGGGGATGATATTTCTCTTTGATTTGAGAACATCTGTCAATGTCCAGGCGTTTGCTCTGGAGCTGTGCCTTTTTACTTCTGCCTCTTCAGTGGACTTACATACCAGCGCTGCAATCCATTCCAGTTTACTTAATTCCATCCTTTTTTACCAGAACTCTGGATCTCATGCTTCTCATGTCTCCTTTTATGTTTAGTCCCAGTGGATAATCTTTAGTGATCTCAGAAGTAAGACTGTAGGTGAACATGGAGAAAATGGAGATTCAAAAGATTTGGGAGAAATACTCAGTAAATATTATCACATAACCCGTTTGTTCTGAGTAGGATCAAGTATCTCATAGAAAAAGTCAAAAATGAGCAGATTCACTTATGTAGTCAAAGGTGTATTCTTTGTTCCCATCTTGAAATACAGATGCAAAGCACAGCTGTGTTTCATCCCCAGGATTATGGGACTTCTTTATGGCGGATGAGAGACACATACACAAAAATAAGCAAATGCTAAAAATACATACATTACATTACTGTGCAGAAAACATATCAAATACCATTCTAGGAACATATGATTTTGAAAACATAATCTTGATCTGACTATTAACAGGATGACTCAGAGAGGATATAGCTTACCTGCTCATTTGAGATTTTTTCTATGAAACCTTGATCCTGTTCAGAACAAACTTGGTTGTTGTGATAATATTTGCTGAGTGCTTCTCCCACATCTTGTGGATGTTTTTTTCGATTCTTCGTTTTTATTTGGAACAGTTAACACAGGGAGTTGAGCACCTGTGTTGCAAAATGATTTGGAGTGCTGTGACTTACACCACAACCATTGTTTGGGAAAAGGGAGATGCCTAAAAAAGCTCAGGCACAAGCAGTTGACAGGATTATGTGCAAGGGAAAGAGATGAGGAAAGATGTAAGGTATGTCCCAGCTAGAGCACAGGAATTTTGCATATACACAATAAACCTTTCATGACTGTATACTGCTAAATATACGATTGACTGTAAATGTTAGAGATTACTGATTATTTTAGATTTTAGGAATTGTGTTAGTCATGAACTCTTGATGAAAGTGTACGTACTAGGCCAGTGGTTCCCAACCTTTTGACTTCTGTGGACCCCACTTTATCAATACTGGGACCCGGGGACCCCCACTGGACCATTTTTGGAATTCGGGGACCCCCCCATTAAGCCATCACTGAAAGATCGAGACCTAATCTATTACTATTATTTAAATTTTTAAACACTGGCGGACCCCCTGAGGAGGCTTCGCGGACCCCCAGGGGTCCCCGGACCACAGGTTGGGAACCACTGTACTAGGCAATTTATTTATTGATTTACTTTTGGTGACTTGTCAGGCACCACATGCTGCTAGCAGCTGCTTCTGAGTGTTTAAGAAAGGAAGGTGATGCTGTTGAAGAATGGGATAACAGTGGAAAATATTAATCAGGGGTAACAAACAGGTCAAGTTCAGAGCATGTAGGCTAGTTGCAATCCAGTTACTAATATGCAGAGGAAAAGCATGGTTATTTTGTGTTAAAAAGTCCAAAATAGGCAGATTCAATTCCCCATGCCCTAATTAAACATTTAGCATCTAGCCTTTCTCAGGTTATTATGCAGTATGTGGATGATTCACAATTCAATAGTCAGTTGACTGAGTGAAACGTATGATGGAACAGGAAGGTTAATTTCCAGTCTGAATTTGTCATGGAGTTGCTGTTGTTGGGAAGGCTTGGTTCCAACTTCTTCAGGGTTTGTTACACATGTTTCCAACATATTCACCCATGCCGTTCTTGTTAAATGGCATAGGATGAACCTGTTATCGGATGCCACTCAGATTGTATGATGAGGTGTAGTTGAAGACTGAATTAAGCACAGCACAGTCCTCTGCTGAGATGGTGCTTGGTTAGCGAGTGTAGATGGCACACTATGGAGTGCATTTGTGGCTTTCAGAGGGTACTGGTGTGTGGAGAAATGTGCTGCCCAGAGATTCCGGTCTTCTAGGGGCACCTCTGAAATTCTCTTTGCTGCTACAGATAGTAGGACTAGTTAAGTGTACAGACACAGCAGCAGTTGTTCCTACCTCCAGGCCTGCTAGCAAGAAAAGAGATGGAGACCTTTCCACTATCTTTTACATAGCCTCATCTACCTAGGGTTGGCTGTTGATAGAAACTAGAAGTCCCAGGGAAAAGTAGGCTTTTTAATTTGCGAACCACTCAAACCTACCTTTTCCTAGCTTTATGATAACAGTGAGGTCAACAAGCCACCCGACTCGAAGGTGTGATGGTCCTTCCCACTTCTGGACGAATTCAGTGAGGTCACGGACAATTTGACTACAGATGCCAGGACATAGAGCAATAGGCCAGTCCCCTTTTCCCTCTCCAGGCACTGCTACTTATGAGGCCTAGGAGTTCATGGGTCCTCTGTGAAAATAGGGCCTTTCCTAACTGTTCCCATCCAGCGAGCTGTCCTGCTGATTAATACTCTGATCTATATGGACCAGGGTAGTGTGCATTGATTCTTCTCTGATACATTAGGCAAGCTTCTCAACCCTTCTTTGGGAAAAATAATGGAGAATTGGTGGTAGGACAGGGCAGCAACCTAGTTCCTCCAGCTTGCCAAAAAGTGAGGGGCATGATTACAGTCCAGTTCCTGTGGGTGAGAGTCAGTCCATCAAAACTATAGCTAATGTAGTTATTGCTGTGGGCCCCCTATGTTCCCTTGTTAGGGGCTACCATTACTCCAAGGGCTAAAAAGGATAAAATACTTGAACACTGACTTAATGCTTGTTTTTAAAAAAAGTGTACCATCTTGTAAGCGATCCATTTCCAATATGGAGGATAATGAGTCTAAACTAGCCATTTCTTGTCCCCTTTAGTTTTTAGTCTCACTAGTGAAAGATGGTTCATGGACATCTGCCCTCAGCCATCTGTCCCCAGTTCCCTCTTGTCATTCTCCCACCCACACTTGGCTGGTGTATAAAGCATCTCAAGAATGATTAGTCGCGTATTTTATAGTCTTTAGAAAAATATATCAAACATACAAATTATGGAAATACAGGGTGTCCAGCCAGCACTCAAGACCTTTTGATTTTGCTGTTTATTTCCCTCTTTTTTTATCTCAGGAATTTGTTTTTGAAATTTTGTCAAATTAAACAGTAATAAGTACTCATAACCTAGCTTATCTCTACAGGTACATGTTAGGAATGAGTCTAAAAGGCAATGTCTGCAGTTGCAAATCACTTATACCATACTATGTATATGGAAACATTTTTTTACATACATGGTAATAAAACGCATTTCATATGGGTGAACTATTAGGTCATAATGAGGTTAAAAGATAAATCAAGCAATCATAATGAACAGGTACCACCATATTGGAAGGGAAAGGATTATATAGTAAAGAAAAAGTAGGAACACAATCATAATCATCATGAACAGGTGCCAGAATTATTGGAAGGGAAAGATTAATAGAGTAAATAAAAAGTAGGAACACAGTGTGCTCTTTATTGAAAATCCCCAGATATGATTTAATTGCAAGCGCCTAGCAGACCTAAAAAACCAAAGGATGGGCCAGGAACTCACCTCTCTACTCAACACCTCCATCACCAGTGCAACCTTCCCCGACGCTTAGAAACACACCAAAGTCAAAACACCATCCAAAAAAAACCACTGAAGACCCTAGTATACTCAAACTACTGGCTAATCTCCCTGCTCCCTTTCCCAGCTAAGGGACTGGAACAAATCATCAACAAGCAACTCATGACTTACCTGACGCAGAACCAGCTACTCAATGCCTCTCGAGCAGCTTATGCAGCGATCACAGCACTGAGACCGCCCTGATTGCAGCCACGGACAAGATTCCTACCCTCCTCGACTGAGGAGAAAGTGTCCCTGATCCTCTTTGAACTCTTGGCAGCCTTTAATACTGTATCCCACCACATAGTGATCAAACGACTCCACCACATCAACATCCAATGGGACGCATTCAGATGGATCACCTTCTTCCTCACCGGAAAAACCCAGAGGATTCACCTACCTCCTTTCACCTCTGAACCAAAAGGCATCACCTGCCAGGCCCCCCTAGAATCATCCCTCAGCCCCATGCATTTTAATGCTTATATGACCCCACTAGCCAACATAGTCAGATCCCACCGTCTCAACATAATCTCCTACACAGGTGACACCCAACTCATCCTCTCGCTCACTGAGAAACCCACCACCATTACAATCAACTTCAAGAGATGCTGGACAAGCATTGCTGAATAAATGAAAGAAAACTGCCTGCAGATAAACACAGACAAGACTGAAGTTCTGATCTTCAAGAAGAGCAGCAATACATGGAATGATTCCTGGTGGCCTTCATAACTAGGACCTGTACCCACTCCCTTCAAACATGCCAGAAACCTTGGTATCATCATTGACAAAAGACTTACCATGAAATCACAGATTAACACAGTCTCCTTTGCCTGCTTCTTCACTCTGCGCATGATTCGTAAATTCTACAAGTGGCTAGCCCCGCACATGACATGAGACGCACCATAGCAACGTCCTTCTACATAGAAATCTCCTCACAACTGCTACAAACACTTCAGACCATACAGAATGTTGCAGCCAGACTCATCCTCAACCTTTCCCGGCGAGCCCACATCACACCACACCACACCTCAAGCAACTCAACTGGCTTCCTGTGCAGAAGAGGTGCGTTTTCAAGCTGCTGAACCATGCACACAAAGTTGTACGCAACCGAGGACCTGCCTACATTAATCACCACCTGCATTTCCCCCAATCGTCAAGAAGACTACGCTCTGCCTCCCTATTGCTTACACACACTCCATGCATATACAGAAGCAGAAGTGGAGTGTAGGAAGCTGAGTTCTAGTTGCAGTACCCCTCACTCCCACTGACCTGACCCCCCCACCACACACACACTGTTTGCCCTGTTTTTTTATGCAACTTTGACTGAAGTGCACTGGGTTCCTGATAACCAGGTCCCCAGTACCAATGTTCCTTCCCCAAAACAAGACAGCTGGTCACTTTATTCCCAGGTGGCCAGGCACTTTAACAACTTTTTAAGTCCCTAGTAAATGGTACCCATGGTTCCTAGGGCATGGGTACTGAAGAGGGCCCCTAAGAGCTGCAGCACAACTTGTGCCACTCAAAGGGATCCAGCACCAACCTCATGCAGGCTGCCATTACATGCTGCGTGACAAGGCGCTCCCAAAAGTGAAAACACTACATTGCACACAGCCTATGTGCTGTGTCCCCTAAACACTGCATGTAAACTTTGTAAATCACCCCTACAGCAGGCCTTACAGCCCTAAGACAGAGTGCATTATATTACGTGTGGACATATCTGCAAGAGCAGATATGTCCCTGCTATGTCTTTGTCGATTCTTAGACGTAGTAAGTGAACAGGGAAACCATTTTAAATGCATATCCTGGGCCCTGGTCAATACGAGTTCCCCAACTACATGATGGCTTCACAGAAATTAGGGATGTTTGATAGCAAACACCTTTTATTAATGAACCCTCAGTGATTTCAGTGATGGATTTATTAATACATACACCCAGGGGCACCTTAGAGGTGCCCCGTGAAAATCTACCAACTGCTAGGTGGCTCACTGACTAATTCTAGCCAGCCTGCCACCAACAGATGAGATTCTTACCCCCAAGGTTGAGAACCTGTGCTCTTTGGAGGTCAGTAACAAAGCCTGCACTGGCAGGGGTGTTACACCGTTACAAAGTCAGACGCCCACCTCCTTTGGTATGCAGCTCTGTCCTTTCTCAGAGGAAGATGCTGACCCCGTGGCTCAGAGCTCATCTGGCAGCTGGGCAGGTGGGAATATTAGCTGCGCAGGAGGCAAGTTGCATTTCCAGGCTGGACACATCCCTAGGGTGTCCAGCCTAAAATGAACGCAACCTTAGGAATTACACCAGCTTGTGTGTGGCTGGATTAGGAATTCTGGGATGGAGTGATTCCCACTCCCCAAAGAAAGTGGTCATCTAGGTGGCATAGTGACCCCAAGGGTAAGCAGCTCATTGGCTACTACCCTTTACCCCCTTAACACCTCCTAAATTGAGTATTTAGGGGACCCCCTGATACATGGAAACAGATTTTCACTGGACACAAAAGGAGTGGGCAAGATGCCTGCTCGCCAATGAACCAAGGAACACAACAGACTTGGCTCCAATCCTGCCAGCCTGCCTGCTGCACCAAACCCTCGAGGAGCAACTGACCAACTGCCACTGCAGCATCAAGAAACCAGTAGAGCTGCCACTGCTCCGCACATCGCCAAGAACTCCCTTGGAGCAGAGGAGCTGCTTCCTTGCATCTGCAGGCAGGCCAACAAAGAACAGTAAGGACCAGAACCCCCAAAAATCCTACATTGGACATCACCACTGCACTGGAGCTGCCTAGCCTGATCTAAAGTGGGCCAACTGTGTCAGCGTTGTTCCCAGGCCCTCCAGAAATGAAGCCCACCTTGACTTTGCCCACTGTGGACTTCCCAATGATGTCTGCAACCTGTTTCTGCAGACCCACCTTCACTGTGACCTCCTCCATTGATGGAGACCCGACAGTCCTCTGCACCCAGATGCCCAAGACCAAGAAGAAGAGGATGACTGGTGCCCCTACATTCTCCAAGCTCGTGAGACCTGAGCCCACTTGTTGGTTCGGCCGGACTGGATCCCTAGTCCACGCCTGCGTCCTATTTCTTTGGACCCCCTCCACCACGAATGCCACCAGTGATGGACCCGAGGGTCCAAACCACCTATGCACTCAGACACCCCGGATCAAGGAGAAGAGGTCCACGGGTGTCTTTGTCCCCGAGCATCAACCGAACCCCCTTGGTGGTTCACCTGAACTGCACTCTGTCCACCCCTGCAGTATCTTTGTGACCAGACTGACCCCCATAGACTTACACGGACACCCGATGCTGAACTGCACCCTATGCCCCACTGCCGTCCGAGGTGATCTGTTCATGTGGCCTAGGACCCTGCCCTGTACTCACCTTAACTCCAGAAGATTGGTCTCGTAAGTTGCTGTGAAGTACGTGTTTTCCATATATATTTTTGCTTCCATAATGCAAAATTGCAGCTGCAGAAAAATTCACTGTCGACTTTTGAAAACTCAAAAAATCCTATCTCCAAAAGTACTCTCCTGATTCCAAGAGATCTTGGTATCTACATTTACATGAAAGTATGTGTTATTTTATTAATTGGTGTCAGATTTCTTTATTGAATGTGTGTCTCACTGCCTGTGTGTGTGTGTGTGTGTGCCTTACATGCATAACACTACCCTCTGATATATCTAACTGCTCACCCATGCTACCACAAAAGAGAGCATATAGTATGTCAGTTGTGCCTCTGTGATACTTTGGGGGTTGGCTTGGACTCTTTGCACAGTGTACCTCTTTTTGGTCCACAATATAAAGAGCCAGCTTCCTACATGGAGGACATGCCTTCTCCCGCATATCTGGCAAAAACCTGAAACAGCCTCCCCATGCATCTCCTGACTATCACCTCTCATCTGGAATTTCATAGAGTCCTTAAGACCTGGCTATTCAAATGAGCCATTGAGACCTGCAAACACCTAGATACCCTCTATGGTGATTAATCGTGATTTACAAATCCTGTTTGATTGGAAGCAGTCCAAACACAGTATAGTAAAGAATTGATTTACAATAGACTGCTGTACATCAGTACCATACCCACATCACCCCTTCTCCTCAAAACATAAGTTGATGAAAAGTATAACTTTTGAGCAAGAGTGTCAATGTTAACTCTGTCCACCGCTCAGTTATCAGCAATCCATACTAAGTTGATTGACAATTCAAGTAGAATATATTTTCTACAACCATCTGTTTTAGGATGTGATATTAAAATTGGCCGGTGTCTCTGAGATTTATTATTTTTAAGAGCTACGGCCATGAATGCTGAATTTCCTCTGTGACAATAGCTGATCATGTTTTTAATGTTGTGATGCAGGATATTTAAAATGTGATTGGTACGGTTTCAGCTTTTCATTGAGATGATTTGTTTCACTGCAGATGTTACATTAAAAGGCTTTTTCAGTGCTGAGAAACACAGATTGCTTCATCAGTGGGAGGAATTTGAAATAATGATCTTTGTCAAGAGGCTTGTTTATGAGTAGGTCTCTTGCTCCAGGATCATGTGGTGAGATGTGACCTGTCTACTTGGTGAAGGTGAAAGAGCAGGGGAAGTCGCCAATGGACAACAGATGATGTTTTCGTTCTTATTTTATTTCCACTCCTAATTTAACCTTCCTTAATGTCTTCTAAGATCACCATCTTCCATAATTTCGATATACAGCAACACAAAGCAGTTGCAACCTATTTAGCCCTGGTTATAACCTTTTGATGAATGTAAGGAATGAATTTCCCTTTCACTCCCTATCTTTGTTTCTAAACATATTAAAGGGTCAGGAAAGACCTTGTGGGGGCTTGCCAAGATTGGGTAGTGCATATGAAACTTTGGCTTTTTTGTGTCCAAGGACTGGTTCAATGCAAAATTGAGACTTGTTCAAAAAATGCATATTCTAGTCATTGATTGATCCACAGTATACTTTTCATGTTGCACAGTCCCAGTTCCTACAGTATCAATGGTTGCTTAAGGAAAACCAAGAAATCATGGGAGACGTTCCTCAAGGTCCCATGAGCATCTGCTATGTTATCTGTGATGCTGAACTTAACAATGGGCAGTAATGCTAGCACCCATAAAAGTAGGCAGCAGTCGCAGAAAAGTTTGCTTGCGAAACTAAGGAAGAGGGCGGTGGGGCTGAAATACGTGTTAAAGTTTGGATCATGGCACATAGAAATGTTAAAGCATTGACAAATGCTAGATTTAAATACGTGACTTGTTTAATACTGAATAAAATGGAGCATTACAATTTTAAAAAATTGCTAGGATCCGATAAACAAGAACTCATTTGGCCTATCTACTTGGACTCTCACGGATAGGTACACCGTACAGGCTAAAAGAGAAAGCAACAATGTTGGCTCTCACTTTAGCTATGCACAGGATAGCAATAAAGTGGCTCAGGTCAGAAATGCCTCGCAAAGACTACATGTTGAGGGACCTGACTGTGAGCGAAGAAGTCTGCAGGAAAACGATTAAGAATGTCTTGCTAGAATGTGATCTGATTGACTGAAGAACATTTGTCCATGGCTTCTGTACCCTACCGTTATGCTCTGGTCCTGACTTGATATTCATATGTGATAGTATTGATGAAATGTCGATTGACGGATAGGAACAGGTGTGATTACACTAACACCCAAGGACAGAAGATACTTTTATTGAAGTGGCTTATGTAGTGGTCTTAACCCAAGCGGATAAACTTATTGGGGTGTCGCTTGATTGCGTATGCTCAGACCAACATGAATGTAACCTCTCTGCGCTCTTTAATGATTGTTTCTTTTTCTTTAAATTTGTGTGTATACACGTGTACATTGTTGTTTAAAATAATGAAACAAGTGCATAAAAATGGGCAGGAAAGGTTGTTCTGAGAGAGCACCTCGTTTTTGCAGATGCTGAATTGCTGTTGCGCAGCTTAATATTGATGAACTGTGTGGTGGAGGGTCTACACCCATTATATAAAGCAGGTTAAATTAATCGTGCACTTTGTGAACAAATGAAGAGAACGTTAGAAAAGAAAAACACTTTTCTTTAGAAATACATAATTGTTTATTTAATAATGGCTAACGTGTTTAGTGTTCTTTCAAAGACCGTTATGGTTTCTCTGCACGATTACTTAATTGGATATAATTAAGAAAACAACCATACTCCGTTTTGACGCCTAGATCGGATCCTGAATTTGACATTGAAGCCAAATAAATGTCAAAAGAGTTCGTCTAATGCCAGGAAGCAATTCAATTAGATATCTTATAGTCCTTGGCATCCTTAGTCAGTAGACCTGTCCTTGTGTCTCCTTGCATTAGTTTTCATCCATTAAATACAAAAGCAGTTTTTTTAGATGAATTTATGTATATGCCAAAACGTACAGCAGTGCTAAATACATTCCCAATCAATCGTCCTACCAATGTATTTATACAAATAATGTGCTTGCTACTTCACTAATATATGTTATATGCCCATCTTTTCTCTGTAAACACGAATTAATCTCGAATGTTTATTTCAAGAAGTGAAAAATATATCCACAGTTAACTCTTACAGATACATGCAGTGAAAACCCTAGCAGTTAAGATAAATAAGCGTTTTACTGTTATGAGAACACTTTTTTAAAGGGGACATATCTGGGACTGCTGTATGGTATTAAAGGTCAATGTGCGCTGTTCTCTTAACTGTGGTTTTAGACAAAATACTGAATGGAAATATTTTAATTGTGCATCATGCAAATACTATTTCGTTTCTGATTGCTCTTATCAAACTTGCTGAGAAAAATCTGGGCACATAAACCTTTGGAGGTTGTAGTCCGTCCATTCCAGCTCAAAGAAGCTGACAGCTAGCGAATTGCTTCAGTCGTTGGGTACTAGATGCGAATTACTCAATTGATTACTATTGCATTTACTGAATTTTTAAAATCTTGGAAATCATTAATTTTCATTACTTTCACTTTGGATGGAAAAAAAAGTGATTGCAGCAACAGAAGTGTTATTATCCATGTTGATATGATATCTGTATTGTAATAGCCTGCTCTGTATTTTGCCTCTAAGAATGCAAGTTAAGAGACCTCGCTAACCACCAAAAGAAAAAAGGTGCACCACTACTTTTTCAAGTGGCTATGATCTGATGAGCAAAATCTTTAAGGCAAAAAAAGTGGGTTTTTTTCCACTGCCAACAGATATGTGTTAATCGCCTCCAATTGCTAGCAGATCAAACTGTCTATAGGGGATACCCGAGCGTGGGTGGGGGAAAGGGAATTCACTGGTAGACTCTGTCCCAAAATGTCTGATCCTGCATCATTCAGGCAGGATGTGGGTAGTTGGGTCATTCCTCTGAAACACTACTTATCAGATTGCCTCTATCCAAATTTATATAGGGAGGTTGGAGTTGGTTAGAATTTGTTCATTGAGAAATAGAGTTTATTTTGCATTACAGAGATATCACGGAGATATAGCCGGATGTTCGACCATGTTGCTGAGTCTACTGTGTCTCTGAACTCTTCATGCAAACTTGTGATTAATACATGGGGCTTATGTTGTATTATTAGGTCCTAAAATTATGAAAGATATTTCTTGTTATGTTATGGGCATATTTACTGTCTTCAGTTCATTATGAGGTTCCTTTTAAGGTGCCACTTAATTGGCAAAATGTTCTTATTTATAGATTTGAATGACATTCAGTCATTTTGAGAGAATGCCGAAAGAAGAGAAGGAGGGAAATGAATGAGATGAACTCAGTCTCCTCACATGAATGTCTTGAACTCCTTTTCTAACCAGCCTGTGTCAGTATTTGTAACCCTGGAAAATTGGGTTGCCAAGGATTTAAGTATATTTGCTCATACACATGTCTTTAGTGGGGTGGTAATCTCTTCCCAAATTTGAATGTTCCTTCTTAGAATGTTTAACCTGACTTTCTTGAAATGCACAGATTGATTATACTTGCAGACAAATCTGGAAAGTCTGCATTGGTTCATCAGTGCATACGGGGACGGTCTTGGCTTGACCCCAGAAACTAAATATTCTTCGGAATGCCAGAGATGATTAGATGGGTTGTTAATTGGAAATGGTCACCTACTGTTAACATTTGATGTAAATGAAACCCTATAGTCTACAGAACCTTATAGTTCTGGATTTCTTACAAAACAATCATTGCATTGAGCTATTACCTCAAATTGGAATATGCAACTGTTATTCAACTGGCCTTTGTAACGGTGTCTGGGCTCATCATTCCACACTAGATCACACGCAATGACCTAAAGGACAAACTCTCTTGTCAACATTATTATTCAGCATTGATCTCTGCCCCTAACACCCTTCGTAGTCATGATCATATAATACAAACATTCTTCCTGCGCATTCTGAGTAAACAGATGATTACACTTTTAAATGGCCTAAAGCTTTCCTATTCTCTGTGACACCTCCCCAGAACTGCTGACTAATTCCAAACTCTGCTCATCCACTGTGCACAGTAAGATAGACCATTAGTCAGTGATCCAAGGCCACATCAAGAGCAACATTGTGAACCATACGTGACTCAAGAATGACAATCAACATCCAAATCGGATCATTGGAAATCGATCTTTTTTTTTTTTTTTACATCGTGCTGTAAATATATTCATGATGTCTTCGTACAGGCTGGTCCTTTTTGCATATGCCAAATAATACATGTAAAATACATGTAAAATATTAAACAAGTATGTAGACAAATATGTAGACAGAGCTATTAACAGAATTACTAACATGACATTAAGAGTATAAACTAGCAAATTGCAGAAGCGTTTAATGGTTTTTTGAGTTCCACCCTCCACAATTTCACAAAGGCAATAATTGACACATTTGAAATCCTCAGAGCGCTCCGGTAAGTTGAGGCACAAGAATAAGTCAAAGGAAGCAAAACGTTCTTCGACTTCACCTCATCCCTTGACAGGTGAGAGGAGTGGGAGTGGGACTCTGCAGAGTCGGAAGGGGCCACTTTGGGTTCCACACTGGCATCTTCAGCCTAGACTCTGAGGGGCATCCAGGGATCCATTCCTAGAGCCGGACTGGTGTCAGTTGTACCACCTCAACCTTCCCTGGCGCCGTTCGTGCCCATGGGTGGCGCTGTCCCCATTCTCATTGCTGACTCTAACACAGAGTCTGATGGATGTCGCACAACACCAACTCCGGCGCTGACAGGGGCCTTGACACTTGTGTCAGATCCTGAGCCTTATTCCTACGGGCTAGGTTTCGGTGAGGAATGGGAGGGGTCACTAGACCCTCTGGAACACTAGCTCCAAGACACCATTGACTGGTGTACGGACCTGGGTGAGGCCAGTGGACTGGATACCTTCCCAGATACTGGCATGCTCCCCCCACCCCTACTGTGGCTACTGAGGAGGGAGCTTCCTATTCTCTGGTGTGAAGAGCAGCTGAGGTCCTGGACCTCAAGTTGCCTTCGATAGCAGTCAGGACTAACCTGCTGACAGAGGTGCTTCAGCCTGGGGCTTCATCTGAACCCAGGCTCCCATTTAATGAAGCCCTTACAGATGTCCCACTGGGTACCTGGTCCAAACCCAGCACAGGGGCTCCTGTGAACAGGACAGTTGTCTGCCGCCATCACCCTGCACTGGGTGATCCAGGTTTCCTGATGCAACACCCTACCCTTGAGAGCTTGGTTATCTAAGCCTCCATCTCCCAGTGCACGTTCCCTTCCAAGCCCCCAGGTAGGGATCCAAGAGGTTGGACACATTTGGAAAGAAGATATTTTCTACCGCCAGCCTGGCATTGCGGTATATGAATGCTGCGTCCTTTTGGGCTGTTATTTCCATACGCTGTGGGATACAGTTGCACAAGTGCTGCCACAGGTCCCGGGGGAGGCCAAAGTTGTAATTTTCCAAGCACTTGCTGATGGGAGAGGCACAGTGAAGTTCACCATCCTCACTGGGAAGAGCAGTACTATCAACAGTAGCCTTGAGGCGCCCCACCAAGTTGATGATGTCTGGCTTTTCGAGGGATGTCCAATGCAATCTTATGGGCATGCCAGTTGATGGCACCCGTCTCTTTGGAGAGAAAGCCCATTCGTCGCTGAGAGCTTCAAGTATTTGTGTGCTACAGCCAGGTCCTTGGGCCTCGCGGCTGCCCCTTGCCCCCCTCAGTCTGCTTTACATCCCATTCTTGGCTACGGAAGGGGAACCCAGCAATGTCCATTCCCCTACAGCCACATGCTACCCAGCCTCTGTGTGGCTGGGGACGTGGGATCCACCATCCTCGTGGATCGGGGAACCAGCGGTCTGGTCAGTCCATTTCCACCCATCCACAGCTGCCTCCAGATCTACCTGGTCTTATTCTCCCACAGAGGGCCCAGTCGGAGGCAGAATTTGCCACCATCACCTGCTCTGCTTTGAATCCATTACATCAGACAGGTGGGTTTTGCAGATAGTCTGAAGAGGCTACTCCCTCCCCTTTGAGACTACCCCTCCATCCATGCCATCATCCTACGATCAGATGACGGAGGATCACTCAACACTTCTCCAAGAGGAAGTTTCGTCTCTCATGGTCAAAGTAGCCATAGAGAGGGTCACAGTTCAAGAAGTAGGTTGTTGTTGTTATTCCTGCTACTTTCTGGTACCCAAAAAGGACAAGGGACTCTGGCCTAACATAGACCTTCGGTCCCTCAATCTCTTTCTCAAGAAGGAGAAGTTCAAAATGCTCACTCTAGCTCAGGTTCTATTTGCTCTGGACCTAGGAGACTGGATGGTAGCGCTGGACTTTTGGGGCTTGTATTCCCATATCCCCGTCCTGCCTGACAATAGACGTTACTTGCGGTTCACAGTATGCCACAAGCACTTTCAGTTCACTGCGCTTTTGGTCTTATCAGCGCCCTTTGGGTGTTCACCAAGGTGATGGCGGTGTGTGCAGCTCATCTGAGCAGATCAGGGGTTTCAGTCTTCTCCTATCTTGATGACTGGCTGTTGAAGGCGGGCTTGCCGAGGCTGTCGTCTCCCACCTTCTTACTATGGCAGACCTCCTGCATTCGCTGGGGTTCACTATAAATGTGGCAAAGTCACACCTGACTCCCTCTCAGAGGGTCTGTTCTGGACACAGAGCAGTTTTGGCTTATCCTTCCAAACGACAAGTACAAGATATTCAGGTTATGATACCAATGTTTCCTACTCTATCCTGGATTTTGGTGGGAATGACTGAGGCTGCTGGGTCTTATCGCCTCCTGCATCCTGCTGGTGACATGCCAAGTTGCATATGCAGGCTTTGCAGTGGGACCTGAAGCTCCAGTGGGCGCAGCTTCTGGGGAATCTCTCCAACATGGTCCAGATCTCAGAGTGAACTGCACAAGATCTGTAGCGATGGCTAATGAACCACGATTGGGCCAGAGGCAGATCGCTCTCCTCTCCCCAACCAGATCTGACAGTAGTGGCAGATGCATCACTCCTGGAATTGGGCAGCCACCTGGGAGAGGCAGAGATCAGAGGCATATGGTCTCCTGCGGAGTCTAGACTTCACATCAACCTGTTGGAGCGCTGGACGATCAGACTAGCATTGAAAGCATTTCTTCCTTGTCTCAAAGGGAAGGTAGTGCAGGTGTTCATGGACAACATCACCGCAATGTGGTACTGCAGCAAGCAGGGCAGGTGGGGTTGTGAAACCTTTGTCAAGAGGCTTTGTGCCTCTGGACGTGGCTGGAACAATAGGGCATTAACCCTGGTGGTTTAACATCTGGCTGTCTGAACGCCAGAGCGGACAAACTCAGCCAACAATGCTTAGTCGATCACGAATGATGTGTCTGTCCAGAGGTGGCGCAAGGTCTCTTTCAGGAGTGGGGAGAGCCTTGGCTAGATCTGTACACGTCTGCAGAGAATTTGCAATGTCAGCACTTTTGCACATTGGAGTTTCCAAGGCGGCAATCGCTCAGCGACACTTTTAATCTTGAGTGGAACTCAGGCCTCCTGCACACCTTTCCACCCATATCATTTCTGCCCTGAGTTCTCAAGAAGTTCAAGAACAACTGGATCCAAGTAATCCTCTTGGTTCTAGACAAGGCAAGAAGAGTATGGTATCCTCAGCTACTGAGCATGGCCATCGATCTTCTGATCAGACTACCCCTTTGGGAGGATCTTCTGTCGCAGCAGCATGGGAGTGTTCTCCACCCGAACGTGTCCAGTCTCTGCTTTCTTGCACGGAGATTGAACGGTGGCAGTTAACAACTTTTGACCTTCCACCTGAAGTCTGTAATGTAATCTTGACAGCCAGGCGTCCCTCTACCAAAATGGTATAAGCCTGTCATTGGTAGAAGTTTGTGGCATGGTGCACACAGAAGTCTAATCCCCTTTCTGACCCTCCTTCTGAGGTTTTGTTGATTTATCCTTTGTCTGGCCCAGCAGGATTCTGCTATGGGCACTCTCCAAGGTTATCTGTCTGGCATTTTTTCTTTTGTGCGGTTGTCTGATCAACCTTCCTTGTTTAAGTCCCACATTGTAAATAGGTTCCTTAAAGGCCTTACTCATGTTTCCTCCTGCTCCATTCATTATGCGCCAATGGGATTTTAATTTAGTTTTGACAGTTCTGATATGTGCTCCTTTCGAGCCTCTCAACAGTTGTTTGCTCAGGCTTCTCAGTTTGAAAATAACCTTCCTTATGGCCATTACATCTGTCCGCAGGGTGGGTAAGCTGCAGGCATTATCTTCTAAGCCACTCTACCTTTCCATCTATCCTGACAAAGTGGTACTCCGCATGAGGGCCTCCTTTCTGCCAAAAGTGGTTACGCCCTTCAATGTAGGCCAGTCTGTCACCTTGCTTACTTTTTACGCACCACCATATGCTTCTAAGGGAGAGGAGAGACTCCACCGCCTGGACCCGAAAAGAGCATTGGGGTTCTACCTCAGTCGTATCAAAGTTCTGAGTAGATGATCGACTCTTTGTTGGCTATGTGGGTGCGAAGAAAGGTCGGGCAGTAGTGAAGAGAACCATCTCCAGATGGGTCATACTCTCCATTATCACCTATCCGGTGAGGACGATGATGGACCTATGGGTGATTGACGCCACCGAACAGCGCACAGTGAAACTGCTCAACACCAATTCTCCAGATCCAGACTGACACCTGGAGAAATTTTCAGGTAAGGAATCTGCAACTAGATATTGTCTCTAGCAGCTAAGGCGTTACCGAAGGTAAGTAACTTGTTTGTTAGGATTGATGGATTGGAATGCTGATATTACCGCCTTAGGGAAAAAGTATTTGAGGCTGGTAAATATGTTATTTCTGATTTGTAAGCCCAACTAGGTGCTATATTCAGTCAATGGGCGTGCCTAAATGCTGACGGTGTACATTTGGCCACATTTCAGGTTGGGCTCTGAGCTTGATGCGGGTCATGGTTGATAGAGGTTTTAAGGTGAGGCAGGGTCAGTGTCAGGACTTTCAGAAGTACATTATGTGGTTGAAGAAGTTTAGTGGACGTGGAAGGCTACAAATGCGGAGACCACCTAGGGTAGTGGGGTGTGCCCAAACAAATCTGGTGAGTGAATTACTGAAAGGAGGGTGTAGAGGAGGTTGATGGTGATGTGGTAATGTATGGTAAAGGGTGAATGATAAAATATTTTGCAAAGTTGGCATGGCAGTTGGTACAGGTATGAGGGGATAGTTGTTATAGCTTCAGCAGTGCTCTGTTTTATCTCTTTAAAGACCAGCTGTTTCAGTTATTTGACTTGCATCACGATAATTCCATTGATAAAAGTTGATGATGGTGTTTCTGTGGCCACTACTTAAGATGGTGTAGTCGAGTCTGTGTCTGCCTTATATTTCTGAGAAATTCTTTGAAGTGAGGTTGGACTAGAAGGTGTCAAGCCATGATCCTGAGCTAGTGGTATAGAAGTGATGGTCATTGTTTGTCATTTTGGTCTTTACGTTTCTGTAGACTTGCTAAGAAGCTCTCTTTGGTCTCATGGGAACGCTGATCAGTCTTTTATATTTGCAGAGTGAGGTTTGTGGGTTATGCATAGAAAAGCCGTTTGAACCTGTGCAAAGCAAGTTAGAGTGTGACACTCAACATTTCCTGGTTATGTGTCAGAATTTCAAGTGTGTAGTCTTTTGGCAGATATTAAATGGGGAGAGTTTAAACAAACAAAAAACAAACTACTAAAGGTGCCGGCAGTGCTTTTACGCCTGTAATTGCATCCGTACCTACTCCCAGATTTACAAGAGCGTCTTAATTTTAACCTTCACCGCTTAGCATATTCCTATGCCATTTCGCAGGCTATTGGCTTCACTTTTAAATTTCCAATGAAAATGTTTTTTTTTTTTGCATCATTAGCCCACTTAGGAAACTTTCTTCTTTTATTTTGAGGTTAGGGTCACGGGTAGCCTTGATGTTTTAGGTCACAATGCAGTTGACAGCTTAGTCAGACATGTAAACATATGTCTAATGTAGTAATCTACTGTGATTACTTTTTAGGGCTTCAGATAGTGAGGACCGAGAACTGTCACACACCTTCATGCTGTGCTCTATTGGTTTCTCTGCTATCAGTTTACCTCTTGAAATACATCTACTGTAGTGTTTCCACAGCGCTTGTACTGATATGTGGTCATTCGTTTGACATTTGTGTCTAGTGAGTATGGGGTTCATATGCCTTGTGGGCATACTGGGTACACTTTTTTTATCGACATCTATATATCTACGCCAATAGGGCACTCAGAGGGTTAATCAAAAGGTCAACAAGCCTGGAGAAGTTTTAAAGCTGTTAGTTCATTATGATTTTGCATTAAGAAGAACTCATTAATAGGACAGTTTATTTGATATTTGTATAATTATCCTTCACTAATGGAAGGCCATACATTAGGTCGGTATTAAATTTGCTTCTATAATCCATTTGCAACTGTTTGAGCTAGTCATATTTCGTAGAGCTTTAATTTGTGAGTCAGACTAAATATGATTTAAAAGCATTTTTGAGAACTTGTCAATTTTTCCTTCCATTTTTTTTATTTTAGAGCTTGTCTTCTGATGAGTGTTAAATCAGTTGAGATGGATACACAATACTACAAAACATGAAGGGAGCAAGCCAGCAGCAAATATTCAACTTGTATTTGTTTGCAGGATAGTTTTATGTTTAAGGAAGCGATGATAACTAGTTTTCCACAAACCGTTCCAAACAGGGGTAAAGCTGACAGTGGTCTATATTTATTTGCCATTATGATTTAATGGTGGTGAGATGTGCAAGTGTTTAACCCCTCAGGTGCCCTGGATGACGTGGTTACGTCTGCTGCTGTGGCGCCCAGGTGTCGGGACGTAACCACCTCTTCCAGTAATGAGCCCTCTGGACAAGAGCAAGCCTCACACCCCCCTCCCATGGGCAGGGATGGAAGGGGAATCACTTCCCCTTCCTCCCCCACACAGTGAACACTTAGGCAAGGGTCGCTCACCTGGTGGGGGCAAGGTTATTTTAGGCCTTTTATGTCCCCCCTTGGGGCCAGATGGGCCTATTTTTATTAGGGGGCGGAAACCACTAGGCACCAGGGAATTTTTTGTTCTCGCCAATTTCACGCAGGGTGAGCAACCCCTTAGGGAAGGGTCTCTCCTCTGAGGGACAAATTTATTTTAGGCCTTTTCTTCCACCCTTGGGGGCAGATCGGCCTATTTCTATTAGGTACCACCAGGCACCAGGAATTTGCTTTTTTTTTTTTTACAGCTGGGGAGCGACCCCTTAGGCAAGGGTCACTCCCTTTAGGGGGCAATTTTATTTTAGGCCATTTCTGCCCCCCTTGGGGGTAGATTGGCCTATTTTTCTTAGGTCGATCTGCCACCAAGGGGTGGGGGGGCAGAGACCACTAGAAACCAGGGATTTTAATTTTTTTGTGACAATTTCACGCAAGGGGAGTGACCACTTTAGCAAGGGTCGCTCCCCTGGGGGCAAATAAATTTTAGGCCATTTCTACCCCTCTTGGAGGCAGATCAGCCTATTTTTATTAGACCGCTCTGCCGACAAGGGGGGCAGAAACCACTAGGCACCAGGTATCAGAGTGTGTGTGTGTGTGTTTTGGGAGGGCAGCCCCTTGAGCAAGGGTCGCTATACATGGGGGCACTTTACTGTTGCCCATTTCTGCCCCCCTTGGGGGCAGATAGGCCTATTTTTGTAAGGCCCGTCTGCCCCCAAGGGGGACAGAAAGCCCACCAGAGACCAGGGAAGATTTATTTTCCAAAAAAGAGGGTGGGGGTATGGGCATACCCCCACTCCAAATAAATGGGGACAAAGTTGTTCTGCCCACCGATGAGCAGATGCAGCATTTACCCCTGATCCACTTCCCCAGGGGAGGGGGGGGGGATAAAAAGCCTACTAGATGCAAAGGAATAAAAAAAAAAAAATTGTGGTGTGGTGGCAACCAACCACTATGGGCACCCCAACTGAAGGGGACAACAGTCTTTCAGCTCTCCCCCCACACACTAAAACATCTTATCCCACGGCAAGCAAGAGGACATGTGATTATTTTGGGTTTTAGTTTTACATTTGGGCCATGAGAGCTTGTCTAACTCTCAAAATCGTCCCACTTGGAATGGTGAGGGCTGAACTTTTTGGACTTTGGGATGCTGCCATGTAGAAAAATCTACGAGACCTACACACATCTGAAAACTAAACATCTGGGCGAGTCTAGGGTGGTGTGCTTCACATGCTCCCCGCACCATTTTCTTACCCACAATGCCCTGCAAACCTACAACTTTGCTTGAAATCACACATTTCTCCCACATGTTTGTGATGGAACCTTCCGGAATCTGCCGGAATCCACAAAATTCCTACCACCCAGCATTGTCACATCTATAACAATAAAAATTCTGCCCACTTGTCAGCCTGAAAGTGTTTTTTTCAAACTGCCCTTTTGGACCCACTTTGGTTCCCCCTCATTTTTTACATGTTTTTGGCTCTTCCCTGTCACATGCACTTGGCCCACCTACACAAGTGAGGTGCTGTTTTTACCAACAGACTGAGGGAACTTTGGGTAGTAGGAAATTTGTGCTGGTGCTGTGATCCCACACAGAAATGTAGGAAAAATGTGTTGTATATTTTTTTAGCTAAATTTGAGGTTTGCTGAGGATTCTGGGTAAGAAAACACTGGGGTATCCACCCAAGTCACACCTCCCTGGACTCCCTCAGGTGTCTAGATTTCAGAAATGTTTGGGTTTGGTAGGTTTCCCTACTGCTGAGCCCAGGACCAAAAACGCAGTGTTTTGGGGCATTTCCTTTCGTGGGCACTAGGCCTACCCACACAAGTGAGGTACCATTTTTATCTAGAGACCTGGGGGAACGCTGGGTGGAAGGACATTTGTGGCTCTTCTCAGATTCCTGAACTTTCTGTCACCAAAATGTGAGGAAAAGGTTGTTTTTTTTTTGGGCCAAATTTGAAGGTTTGCAAAGGATTCTGGGTAATAGAACCTGGTGAGAGCCCAGCAAGTCACCCCATCCTGGATTCCCCTAGGTTTGGTAGGTTTCCCTAGGTGCTGGCTGAGCTAGAGGCCAAAATCCACAGCTAGGCAATTTCCCAAAAACCCATCAGATTTTAATGTAAAAATGTGATATGTCCATGTTGCGTTTCCTGTCGCGGGCATTAGGCCTACCCACGCAAGTGAGGTACCATTTTTATCAGGAGACTTGGAGGAACACAGAATAGCAGAATAAGTGATATTGCCCCTTCTCTTTCTCTACATTTTTTCCCTCCAAATGTAAGACAGTGTGTAAAAAAGAAATACCCTGTCATTCACATGCTAGTATATGGACCCCGGAATTCAAAGAAGTGCATATAACCACTGCTTCACAACACCTTATCTTGTGCCCATTTTGGAAATCCAAAGGTTTCCTTGATACCTATTTTTTAGTCTTTATATTTCACCAAATGGATTGCTGCATACCCAGTATACAATGAAAACCCATTGCAAGGTGCAGCTCCTTTTTTGGCTCTGGGTAGCTAGAGTTCTTTATGATCCTACAAGCCCTATATATACCCGCAACCAGAAGAGTCCAGAAGACGTAACGATATATTGCTTTAAAAAATCTGACATTGCAGGAAAAAATTAAAGCGTGGAGAAAAATGGCTGTTTTTTTCCATCTTAATTTCAAATGGATTTATTTCAGCTGTTATTTTCTGTAGGAAAACCTTGTATGATCTACACAAATGGCCCCTTGCTGAATTCAGAATTAAGTCTACTTTTCAGAAATGTTTAGCTGTCTGGGATCTAGCAGTGATTTCACATGCATTTCTGTCACTAACTGGAAGGAGGCTAAAAGCACAAACAATTGTAAAAATGGGGTATGTCCCTGTAAAATGCCTAAATTGTGTTGAAAAATGTGGCTTTCCGATTCAAGTCTGCCTGTTCCTGAAAGCTGGAACGATGGTGAGTTTAGCACTGCAAACCCTTTGTTGATACCTTTGTCAGGGAAAATAAATACAAGCCTTTTTCTGCAGCACTTTTCCCACTTTTTTGTTAAAACGAAATTGTTGCTGTATTTTGGCTACTTTCTTGGCTCCTCCAGGGCAACCCACAAATGCTGGGTACCTCTAGAATCCCTAGGATGCTGGGGGGGGAAAAGTATGCAAACGTGGCGTGGGTAGCTTATGTGAACAAAACGTTATGAGGGCCTAAGCACGAACTGCTCCAAATAGCCAAGAAAAGGCCTGGAAGCGAAGGGGTTAAAGGTATGAGTAATGTATTTATCTTTATGAATGCTTTTTTTCCCTCGTTCTCTTGTTGGCTGTCGCCTCTGTCTTTTTTGCTATTTTGGAGACTCGCAAAATAAAATGGCACCATTCCAAAGTTTCAGAAATTAAAAGAAAGCCTAATAACATAAACATGACCTTTAGTCGCGCATTGCTGTTAAATGCAGGTTTTCTTATTGTGGTCTAAATATGTTCTCAAAGCTGTTTCGCTGCGTCTAAGCCAAAAGTGTGCAGTGGGGGCCTGCAGCTGTGCTTCTCAGAATTCTAGAAGTTGTTTTTTAATTGCATTTAATATAGAAATGTTCACTGCCCCTTCTCCCAATTCATTGTAAAACAAGCGTCATCAATAATGGTATTGTGATGTCAGAGCTGTACTGTTTTTGATACCAGTGGTGCTCTGCTTTCATCACACAGATATATGCTGTAGAGATTTTATGGCTATACTGACGTCAGTTGTGTTGGCTAGACAGAAAGGTGCTTCAGGCTTTATATATGGGATAAAGTACCACGTCCTGTACATTATAAGGATATTGCAAGTCACTGAGAGGTTGTATGACCATATAGAGCAGACGTCTTGAAACTGGGGAGCTGTGACTGCATTCTCATGGGGGGGTGCAAAAAGCTCAACAAATACTTGTAATTGAAGATGGCCTGGAAGCCTGCCTTTATGTGAATGCCGTCCCTGAAATGGTTAAGAAAACATACATGGGGACTCTCATAATGGAAAAGAATGTATTTCCATTCGATTTGTTTAACTCGCATTTATTTTTTGTTTAAGGTTTCTGTGTTATTTTATATGCAGGTAACTTAAAGTGGAAAAATAAAATACTTACAGAATATTTTGTTTATTTTAGCCACGTGATGGCACTGTCAAAAACGTGACTAAAAAAGAACAAAATATTATTCCAGTGTTCTGTTTTTCGCTTCAATTAATTGCATATAAAATAATGCAGAAACCTTAAACTGAAAATAAATGCAAGTTAATCTAGTCAGATGGAAATACATATACTTTTACGTTATGAAGTTTCACTTGGGTAACATGACCACCACTCCACATGTAAGGAAAAGTGCCTTGTATATTTACAGTACTACAAGCTGCCATCCTGGAGCAGAACGCACTGTGAATTTGCAACTCATTATTTGAAATTGGTATAGTTCACAATGTAAGGTAGACTTCTCCACAAGGATTTGATATTTTAAGAAAAAACAGATGCTTTCAACAAATATATTTTAGTAATTGGTAAACTATACCTAGTTGCAAGCAATTGTCAATGAAAATAAACTTTCTAGAACTCTGCTTATAACACCCTTACACTAAGTATCAAAAAGAATAACTCATTGTCCGCCTGAAGCCTCAGGTGACCATCCGTTAAAGCCTAAACTGGATTCCAAACATCCTTTACATTTGGTGATTGAACATTTGCTCACATTTGCATTCTTTCAGGTACCAGGCACCCTGGTGAGAATGCCTGTTTTGTTCTTAGCTCTTTATCCTTCCCTGAGCTTCACAGCACATAAACTCCTGCCCACCTCAACCCCACCCTCCTTTCACTTTCAAGCAGAGGCACTTCAAGGGCCACAACAACTGTTCAGCGATGTTTGTTTGTTTGTTTTTTTGTTTTTTGTTTTTAACAAAAAGTACGGGACCTGCTTTTGTAAAATTAAAAAAGCATGGGGCACGTGGGTCTCCATAGATCCCGTCCACTTCAACCCCTACACCCTACATATCGTTCAAGCCGAGTCGTGTGAGTGACAGGGAGGAGAAAGTAGGGTCACATTCAGATCGAATGCTCTGATCATCCTGACCCCTTGCGCCTCAGAGTAACGGTCCAGGAGAAAAAGGAAAGTACTGAGCTCCTTGGATAGCATCGAAGAGATAGCCCAGAGGAAGTGATGCTCTATGGGGGGCAGGGATAATTTTTTTTTAATTACACATGATAGAGACAGCTTCCTTGGAGGGATGCCTTAAGAAAGGTGTGGCGTTGTTTTTTTTTAAAGGCTTTTTGTTGCAGCAGGTGCAGTTGCATTGGCAGCCAGACTCACAACACCCCAATTATGGGGCCTTCTGTTTTTGGTTATTTTCTGTTTTGGTTTGATATCTTTGTATGTTTGTAAGTCTCACATATAGCCTAGATTATGAGCTACAGAAAAATACCCTTGAAATGATCTCCTAAGCACCGTCCAGGAGCTCACCTTTACCCGTCGCACTCTCCCTATTCTTGCCATACATTTTTGGAGGGGGTGGGGGTGACTTCAAAACGTTTTGCTTAGCGGGGGCTCAGAGCGGAAAAGTTTGAAGGTTTGTGATGGAGAGGAACGAGGCTGAAGGTTACAGAGCGAAGAACGAGAACTTAGTTATTCCTGAAAAACCTATCATTCTGGTGGGACTGGCAACATTGGAACTATAGGGCATCTTAAACGAGGGCCTTAGTAGTTCAGCAGTATGTTTGAATTTCCTCGTGGAGTTTCACGTTCATAGCTGTTGATTTTTAACCTGACTGTACCTGGTGATTAAGCATTCAAAACATCTAAATCTATCAGAGTATTTTTGCCAGTTTGTGTTTAAAGTTATTTTAACAACATTAGAGTTCAGCAACAAATGTTTCTTAGCATGGTTCTTCAAAATAAGTTGTTTCATTGATAGCTTAACACTGTTGTTCTCTGTTCCAGAGCTTGTATGGCACTGAGGACAACAACATGGTCAACAGTATTATCTCTCCTTGCATGGAGAATCCACATTTCCCTTCACCACGATCAAATCTTTCTTCACCTGAACAGTGCCTTGTCTCGACCAACACAGCTGGAGAGATTCAACATTCTACCTGGAAATGCCTGAGTTCTTCCACGTCAGGCATAAGCGTTGGGGTCTCCTCTGTTAAACGGCTATGCAATACCACATCAATCTCCTCCCCTGATGGAAATATTCCCAGAGAGGACAGTTTTCACAAGTTTCAGGACCCCCTTGCTAAAACATACAGTGGCGATCTCCTTGAAAGACATTCACACCATTTCACAGACAGTCGTCAGCCATTTAAGCCGCGCACTTTAAAGACACAAGCCAAGTCTGTTCTCGCTCAGTACAGATACTACACACCACCGAGAAGGAAAAGACAGGACAGCATGAAGGAGGCTTGGACGCAGACCGACATAAGGTAATAACAGAGAGGTTTATTTACAGAAACATTGGGAAATTAGGTTAATCAGTATGGTTTCTGTAAAGAAATAGAGGTTTCTTCAATTGTAACACAAATTTATTTCTCTCCGACTGTGAATAATTATTTGCCACCCACAACACTGCCATCACACCCAATCATCAACGTCTTCCATTGGACAACTATTACCATAACCATAATTAACCAAACCTTTTAGGTGACTCACTCATATTGCAACCATTGTGTCTGTAGTCTTAATTTAATTTTTCAGTGTTGCATTTTTTTAGGCAGAGACACAAAAGTCAATTGAACCTCTGCACATGCCTCTGGTAAATGTTTCGGAGTTAAATGAGGTTTATGTACAGTTTTAATGACTACTGTGTTTATATTGTGCTGTGGCGTAGTTCTACTATGATTTAGGAAATCAAATTCTTGGTTGGTATAAGCTCCAGATTTCTCTCGAAAAATGTTAACTTGTTTGCCAGATCTTCCAAGAATCCCGATATGAAACAGATCGCTTCTTAAAGTCAACAGCCTGGTGCACTTAATGTAAGCTTTCCAGTCAATATAGGGACTGCGTTAGCATTATTTTTGATAGCCTTGCTATCAAAGAACCCACTGCCATGATCCATCTACAGCCATAAAAAATATATCCATGTCAATAGACTCAGCTACGTGTCCCCAAAGAGAAAGATCGTCACAACGAATACACTGTCCAGATCATAGGATGATCTGAAAATACATCAACACATGCAAAAGGTTCTCCATCAAGAGATCTTCATTAGCATGAAAAACACTGAGGGGGTCATTCCGACCCTGGCGGTCCATGACCGCCAGGGCCGGGGACCGCGGAAGCACCGCCAACAGGCTGGCGGTGCTTCCTGGGCCATTCTGACCGCGGCGGTAAAGCCGCAGTCAGAAAAGGGGAACTGGCGGTTTCCCGCCGGTTTACCCCTGGCCCAGGGAATCCTCCATGGAGATTCCGACCCCCTTCCCACCATCCTGTTCCTGGCGGTTTTTACCGCCAGGAACAGGATGGCTGGAACGGGTGTCGTGGGGCCCCTGCACTGCCCATGCCACTGGCATGGGCAGTGCAGGGGCCCCCTAACAGGGCCCCATAAAGATTTTCAGTGTCTGCTTTGCAGACACTGAAAATCGCGACGGGTGCCACTGCACCCGTCGCACCCCTGCAACTCCGCCGGCTCCATTCGGAGCCGGCTTCCTCGTTGCAGGGTCTTTCCCGCTGGGCCGGCGGGCGGCATTTTGGCGGTCGCCCGCCGGCCCAGCGGGAAAGCCAGAATGGCCGCCGCGGTCTTTTGACCGCGGTGCGGTCATTCGGCAGTGACCGCATGGCGGGCGGCGACCGCCGCCCGCCGCGGTCAGAATGACCGCCTGAATGTCTTGGCGTTTACTCATTTCAATCATAAAAAATCAGAGGTGTTCCAATGAAGAAATAGAGGTTGCTGCAAATGTTGCAAGAATTCCTTTCTGCCCACTGTGAATAATTATTTACCATGCACAACACTGCTATCACACCCAGCCTTTCCCATCTTCTGTTGGACCACTATTACCAGCACCCTCATTAGCCAAACCTTTTAGGTGACCCACTCGTACTTCAACCATTGTGTCTGTGGTCTTTATTTGATTTTTCAGTGTTAGATATTTTTAGACAGGTTCTCGCTGCTAACTTTCTCAGAGCTATTAAGTGAGGTTTATGTGCATTTTACACTGACTACTTTGTATTTTTCTGTAGCATAGCTATACTGCATTATAAGAAATCAAATTCCTGGCTGGTTAAAGCTCCCAACTTATTTCTATAGAAATACTCTAATGTGTTTGCCAGGTCTTAGGTCTTCTACAGGGAGTGCAGAATTATTAGGCAAGTTGTATTTTTGAGGATTAATTTTATTATTGAACAACAACCATGTTCTCAATGAACCCAAAAAACTCATTAATATCAAAACTGAATATTTTTGGAAGTAGTTTTTAGTTTGTTTTTAGTTTTAGCTATGTTAGGGGGATATCTGTGTGTGCAGGTGACTATCACTGTGCATAATTATTAGGCAACTTAACAAAAAAATATATATACCCATTTCAATTATTTATCATTACCAGTGAAACCAATATAACATCTCAACATTCACAAATATACATTTCTGACATTCAAAAACAAAACAAAAACAAATCAGTGACCAATATAGCCACCTTTCTTTGCAAGGACACTCAAAAGCCTGCCATCCATGGATTCTGTCAGTGTTTTGATCTGTTCACCATCAACATTGCGTGCAGCAGCAACCACAGCCTCCCAGACACTGTTCAGAGAGGTGTACTGTTTTCCCTCCTTGTAAATCTCACATTTGATGATGGACCACAGGTTCTCAATGGGGTTCAGATCAGGTGAACAAGGAGGCCATGTCATTAGATTTCCTTCTTTTATACCCTTTCTTGCCAGCCACGCTGTGGAGTACTTGGACGCGTGTGATGGAGCATTGTCCTGCATGAAAATCATGTTTTTCTTGAAGGATGCAGACTTCTTCCTGTACCACTGCTTGAAGAAGGTGTCTTCCAGGAACTGGCAGTAGGACTGGGAGTTGAGCTTGACTCCATCCTCAACCCGAAAATGCCCCACAAGCTCATCTTTGATGATACCAGCCCAAACCAGTACTCCACCTCCACCTTGCTGGCGTCTGAGTCGGACTGGAGCTCTCTGCCCTTTACCAATCCAGCCACGGGCCCATCCATCTGGCCCATCAAGACTCACTCTCATTTCATCAGTCCATAAAACCTTAGAAAAATCAGTCTTGAGATATTTCTTGGCCCAGTCTTGACGTTTCAGCTTGTGTGTCTTGTTCAGTGGTGGTCGTCTTTCAGCCTTTCTTACCTTGGCCATGTCTCTGAGTATTGCACACCTTGTGCTTTTGGGCACTCCAGTGATGTTGCAGCTCTGAAATATGGCCAAACTGGTGGCAAGTGGCATCGTGGCAGCTGCACGCTTGACTTTTCTCAGTTCATGGGCAGTTATTTTGCGCCTTGGTTTTTCCACACGCTTCTTGCGACCCTGTTGACTATTTTGAATGAAACGCTTGATTGTTCGATGATCACGCTTCAGAAGCTTTGCAATTTTAAGAGTGCTGCATCCCTCTGCAAGATATCTCACTATTTTTGACTTTTCTGAGCCTGTCAAGTCCTTCTTTTGACCCATTTTGCCAAAGGGAAGGAAGTTGCCTAATAATTATGCACACCTGATATAGGGTGTTGATGTCATTAGACCACACCCCTTCTCATTACAGAGATGCACATCACCTAATATGCTTAATTGGTAGTAGGCTTTCGAGCCTATACAGCTTGGAGTAAGACAACATGCATAAAGAGGATGATGTGGTCAAAATACTCATTTGCCTAATAATTCTGCACTCCCTGTAGGAATCCTGATTTCAAAGTACCAGTTATTTACCTGTAAAAGATTGCTTTTTAAAGTCAATAGCCTATAGCACTTTACGTAGATTTCTCAGTCCCTATAGGGGCTGATCATTGTATCTTGAATGATACCTGAGTATTGGGAGCTACAGTAAGATCATCTTGCCGCATGACAAACAGCAGCCCCTACTACTCAGAGCTCCATTTTTATTCGGCCTCTAAGAGACACCAGACAGACTATGATGGTAGTCCAGCTACAATTATACTCCTGAAAGTTTGGCTAGAGACAAAGACTGAGCAACCGGTTATTAGCATGTCCCACCTTCTAGTGATGCTGACGATGAGGAATGAGCTCCTTGATGCCCTTCTTACCGAAAGAGACTAACCGCAATCCGAAGGTAGAAAAACAGTCCATGGGCCATGGCATAATGATGAGCAAAAGGATGAATTTGTAAATTTACAAACTGTATTTTTTTCCAGTGTATCTTTGCCACTGATTTAATCAAGGAACCTTGTAGTGCACTGTAATACTGTTAGTGCCTTCTCTGCTAACATTGGCTCCTGCATTACAAATACTAACTACTTGCCTTCTAGCATGGAGTTGCCTCCTTTGGTATCCCAAATGGGTATTTCTTCATACATTTGCTTTGTGTTAGGAAAAACCATCAATGTAAAAGTGAATTTTACAGATTAATAGGGCTTCATTTGCTATAGCTGGAATAGAATCCACACACCGAGGCCCTCATTACGAGTTTGGCGGTCTTCGGGCAAGACTGCCATAGAAAATCCTGCCACCATACTGCCAGTGTTGGCGGCACAGTGGCTGCCGTATTACGAGTTACAAGCACCAAGCTGATGTAGTGCTACATGCACTACGTGCAAGATAAACAATGGTGCAGGGTGTGGACCATTGGCCTCTGCTTCCATTGGCCTTCGCTTCCATTTTGGTTCATGACTCCATTTTGTCGAGTCTGGTTCAGTGCGTAAGGCACTGTTCTGTGTTTTTCCACAAGCTTCGGCAAGCTGAAGGGTGGGGTGTTTTTCTGCTCAACTTCGCTCCATCTGCCTGATACGAAGGGCGCTATTTACATTCCACGAGCTATCAGTTAGAACAACAGGGGGATGCGCCTGTACACAAGGAGGAATGCAAGCTGCCTGTACCCAAGGAGGAATGCAAGCTTCACCTTGGAGCCCTCTCCTGGGAACTTGGCCCGTTCTGAGGAGACGTCTCGAAGGGTGAACAAGGTACCGCCGATTGCACAATTTGTAAAGGAGGGGGTCTTTTTCTAGAAAAGACTCCTGGGCGTTAGTAAATACTTTAAAGGTTGGGGGCCTGGATGGACTGGTTTGGGAACTCTCTTCTGGGTTGGACGCAACGCCAGGAGGACTGATTGACCCGAAAAGAGGCTCCCTGTGCCAGCTGATTTGGGTTCCCCGGCTTTGTGTACGGCGGAGGGATGCAGACGCTCTTTTCGGTGAAGCTTTTCAATTTATTAAGTATATTGTGTGTGCGTACGTAATATGCACTTATTCTTGCAGTCATTTTCATGCTATTGAGCATTGAAGTATATTGTGTGTGCGTGCGTAATATGCACTTATTCTTGCAGTCATTTTCATGCTATTGAGCATTGAGGTATATTGTGTGTGCTTGTATTATATGCACTTACTCTTGCAGTTATTCACAGAGTGCTTATATCTTCATCATTATTCTCATGTTATTCTCCTGATGTGTATATATATATATTAGTGTGGTTTAGTTTTGCTAGCTGAGAACTTGCCCCTTAAATAAACTTGATTATTCTACTTACGAAGGTGTCTGAGAGTGATTGCTTTACATTGCGCCTTAAAATATCCTGAAGTGCATAGTTCCGATATTCTGAAGAGTAAAGCAAAACAAATTGACGTAGTCGGCAGGATTCGAAAAAAAAAAAAAAAGGGGAAAATGCTTAATAAGATCAAAGCGAACTCAAAAGCAAGTTCTCATGTAGCAAATCCAGACATAGAAATACCGGGGTGGGAAACTGCCCTGTATAAACTTTTAGCTCAGGAATGGTCACGTTGTGCTGGTTTGTGTGAAAATTGGAATGCGTGTATGTTGAATGTAGAACCTGAAGATGTTCTTACATGTTTACAAAAAGTTTCAATTGACAAGGGAAGGGAGATTTGTGCGTTGGGGAGGCGAGGCTGGATCTTGCTTTCTGCGTACCGAAAGTTGTATGAACATTTTTTACAGTTACAAAAAGACCACGAGCAGCTGGAGAAGGAGTTAGTAGGAGCCCGAAATTCCTCTACCATGCTAGCTTGTCAAAATAAATTATTAAGTGATAAGTTGGAAATGTACCAACTGGTTGCAGAGAGAACGGCCGTTAGCGTAGCTAAATATAAACACAAGAAACGAAGAGGGAAAGTTAATAAAAAGAAGGTGCATTTAGCTATCTCTCAGGCAGGATTAGCCTTTGACCCTGAATTTTGGGATGGAAACATCTGGGATACATCTGATTTTTCAGAGGAGTCCGGGGGCGATGACTGCCAAAATGTTAGACCGGAAAAGACAGAGCGCAGGAATGTTGTCCGTGCGCAGCCCATATATCGGCGAAAGTTACAGCATAGCCCAGCTAATCCTGGAGGGGTGATGTTGGATGCCCTGGAGGATTATACACAGCAAGAACTAAGTGATGTGATAGACAGATTTCGACAGAGGTCTGGGGAAACATTGCTTACGTGGATGATGCGGGTGCACAATATGGGTGGCCAGGGGGTCCAATTGGATCACGGCGACGCCCCGAGGCTTTGTATGTTAAGTACAGACCCGGTTATCCAAAATGAGTTTAGAACTTATCCAGGGAATGGTCCCATGACCAATTTGTTGGAGTTAGCTGCGCAAGGGTGTGCTCAGAAGTATCCGACAGAGTCAGACTGGCCGCCTAATGATAAACCTTGGTATACTTTGAGAGATGCAGTACAGAGATTGAAGGAAGAATGGATGAAAACAGCTATCTTTATGGGTAATGCCCATGATTTGATGAATGGAATTTTAAGTGTGTCTGTGCGAAACCGGTTGATTAGGGCCGCTCCTCCTGCATATAAGCATGTCATCATGACTTTGTTAATTAATCAGACGGGTAACCCATTGTCTCAGGTGGTAGAAGCGGTGCGTGAGTTAAGTGATTTAGGAGAATGGGCTAAGCCAGAGAGGAATTCACGGTCTGAGAATCGTACTGATAACAACAGGGTGACAAGGCGAGACATGTTTCAGGCCTTGCTGCGAGATGGGGTGACCAGGGATGAAATTGATGGGATAAGCACCAAAGACATGTGGGAGATGTACCGCAAACGCGGTTTGGATAAAAAGGAGGGGAGCAGGAAAGGGAACAAGAAGGATAACAAAGTGGTGAACCAGAGAAAGGCAGGAGGGGAGGAGCGTGAGGGTGAAAAGGGAGAGAGAGGGAGAGAACCCCACAGTAGAGAGAGATCCCCAGAGGATGGAAATTGGGAGGAAGAGCACCGAATCGCAGAGGGAACCCGGAGCAGGGAGAGAGACCGGGAACTGACAGGTTCTGGGAAAACTCGAGGAAGAGAGTGGGAGAGGGAGCTGGTAAGCTCAGAGAGGTTGCGAAGCAGAGACAGGGAGGAGGAGTTCCCTGAGAATTACCGCAAACTGTATCCAGATCTGACTTGGGCAGACTCTGATGTGCGCAGAGTGAAAATAGATTAGGAAACAGGTCAAACTCCGGTGCAGGGATGGGCTCGCAAAGATAACAGACCTCATGTCAAAGTAGAAATTTATTGGAAACGTGGAAATGTTCAAAAAGTTCGAGCCCTCGTTGACACCGGAGCGGAGGCCTCTTTGATTCATGGCAACCCAAGAAAATTCAGGGGACAGTACTTTACCATTACGGGATTGGGCGGAAAAGAAACCCCGGCAGTGCAGATAGTGGTTCCCATGAAAATAGGGGCACTTCCAAAGAGAGAATACACTGTCTTGATTGTGCCCATTCCCGAGTACATTATTGGAATTGACATTTTGAAAGGGATGACCCTACATTTGGAAGATGGATGTTATCAATTTGGTTCCAAAAGATTTATATCAATAGCCGCCGCAAGGGTGGGGCTGTTGAAGATTCCTCCGGTAACACTTCCCCAAGCTACTAAGGTGATTCAAATGAAACAGTACAGAATACCGGGAGGACATGAGGAGATTAGCCAGACTATACATGATTTACTGGAGGCCGGGGTAATAGTTCCCATCACCACTGCGTGGAATAATGCCCTCTGGCCTGTTCATAAAAGTGATCACAGTTGGAGGATTTGCATTGATTATCGCCAATTGAATAAACATACACCTCCTCTGACTGCAGCGGTCCCAGACACCATTACCTTGATTGAGAACATACAGAAACACAGTGGGACTTGGTATGCCACCATTGACATTGCCATTTCAGCTTATAGGATATACTTAGTTGTAAGTTGGCCAAATGGTCCAAGGGTGGAAATGTAGTGCTACATGCACTACGTGCAAGATAAACAATGGTGCAGGGTGTGGACCATTGGCCTCTGCTTCCATTGGCCTTTGCTTCCATTTTGGTTCATGACTCCATTTTGTCGAGTCTGGTTCAGTGCGTAAGGCACTGTTCTGTGTTTTTCCACAAGCTTCGGCAAGCTGAAGGGTGGGGTGTTTTTCTGCTCAACTTCGCTCCATCTGCCTGATACGAAGGGCGCTATTTACATTCCACAAGCTATCAGTTAGAACAACAGGGGGATGCGCCTGTACACAAGGAGGAATGCAAGCTGCCTGTACCCAAGGAGGAATGCAAGCTTCACCTTAGAGCCCTCTCCTGGGAACTTGGCCCGTTCTGAGGAGACGTCTCGAAGGGTGAACAAGGTACCGCCGATTGCACAATTTGTAAAGGAGGGGGTCTTTTTCTAGAAAAGACTCCTGGGCGTTAGTAAATACTATAAAGGTTGGGGCCTGGATGGACTGGTTTGGGAACTCTCTTCTGGGTTGGACGCAATGCCAGGAGGACTGATTGTCCCGAAAAGAGGCTCCCTGTGCCAGCTGATTTGGGTTCCCCGGCTTTGTGTACGGCGGAGGGATGCAGACGCTCTTTTCGGTGAGCTTTTCAATTTATTAAGTATATTGTGTGTGCGTACGTAATATGCACTTATTCTTGCAGTAATTTTCATGCTATTGAGCATTGAAGTATATTGTGTGTGCGTGCGTAATATGCACTTATTCTTGCAGTCATTTTCATGCTATTGAAGTATATTGTGTGTGCTTGTATTATATGCACTTACTCTTGCAGTTATTCACAGAGTGCTTATATCTTCATCATTATTCTCATGTTATTCTCCTGATGTATATATATATTAGTGTGGTTTAGTTTTGCTAGCTGAGAACTTGCCCCTTAAATAAACTTGATTATTCTACTTACGAAGGTGTCTGGAGTGATTGCTTTACATTGCGCCTTAAAATATCCTGAAGTGCATAGTTCCGATATTCTGAAGAGTAAAGCAACACAGCTGACAAAACACAGCCAGAAATCCAACACTGCCAGTGCTAAAGGTGAAAGAGCGACTGACCGGCCGCTGGGCCCGCCACGCCGACACCATTCTGGCTGCCATATTAGGAGTCGGAATACAGCACGGAGGGAAACCGTTGGCGGTGCGCATTGCGCTGGCTAGAAAATCACCACCAGTAGAAGGCAACACCAGATTGGACAGTCAAATACCCCACACCTGAAACACATACACACACCTGTTCACTGCACCATAAAACACACCCCCTCTCGCCCCCTCTAACCCTTGCGAATACTACCACGATGCAGAGGTACACGAACCACTGCACATTGACCACTGAATACACACGGTGCACGCATCCCCCCACAACATGTCCCACCACAAGCACCCACGCTTCACTGACAAAGAGTTGCAGGTCATGGTGGACGAGGTCATCAGAGTAGAGCCACAACTGATGGGAGCACAAGTCCAGCAAACATCAATGGTCAGGAAAACTGAGATATGGCAGAGGATCGTTGACAGGGTGAACGCAGTCAGCAGCTACCCATGCACAAGGGAGGACATCAGAAAGAGGTGGAACGACCTCAGGGAAAAGGTCCGTTCCATGGCGTCCAGGCACAACGTCGCCCTCAACTAGACTGGCGGTGGACCCCCAACTACTCCCCTTGACTTGACAACCTGGGAGGAGACTGTCTTGGACATCATGCAGCCTGAGGGCCTGACTGGAATCATTGGAGGGTTTGATACTGGTAAGGAACCTACACCACCCCTGAGCACTAACCACTCCAGTCCTTTATGCCTCCCAAGCATCTACCACTCCCCATCATATCACAAATCACAAGAATGCACCCCCCACTATCACTCCACCTTCCTGTTCTGCATTCCACATCACCCCGTCCTTCCATCCACACACCCAACTCCCACAGTGCTTGCTAAACCTTCGCTAGCTCCCCAACTACCACTCCCACAATCCATCACTAGGCATGCCGGATCTGAGTCACAGTCACACCTCAGAATGGTGCACCTGCATGGACATTCATCCCACAGCCCACCCAGACTGCTAGCCAACACCACCTCACTACCTATGCCAATTACAGCAATGTGAAACAGCAAACCCACATCTACAATTGGTATGACAAGCATGGCCCAAAGGCCATTCACCACGCAGTGTCAGCATTGCTGCAAGTGTCATTGCCATCCCTGGGTAATGATTCTACCCACTGCAAGCGGCACACCATGACACTACAATGACATTTCCACGTACTAACTCTCACCCTTTCCATCCACAGCTTACCCTGCTACTGCCATCCAGCAGAGGATACTATGGTCAGACAGCCATCCCAGGATGAAGGCCCCAGTGGATGTCTGGAGGACATCAAATTCCTGGGCCATCTGGGACGACTGGCCAGTCCACCCGCAGCAGCCCCAACCTAGACACCATGGACTCACCCTCCCCTGTGGCTACAACACCACAGCTAGCCCCTCCCCCCCAAACCTGTGCCTCAGGACCAACTCAATTAGAGGTGTGCCCCACAGTACAGGGGCCTAAGTCAAGGGCACCCGCACCAGACAATGAAGGTCTTGGTGCTACTGGGAGTGGGCACACTGTGCCTGGGACACAGGCGGCCAGGACTAGTGGGAGGGGATCTGTGGTCCAAGGGAGGGGGCAGCAACATCAGACTGGCCAGGAGGCTTTCACCCACATCCTGAGTGAATACCACCAAACCCAGGACACCATGGCCCAGATCCTCACTACCCTGCAGGAGTCCCAGAGGCTACACAGGGAGAACCATCAGGAGGCCATGCAGCAATGGCAGACCCACAATGCCACCATGGCCTCCATAGTTGGGGTGCTGACGGAACTTACCTCCATCCTGCGTCGGTCCACCTCCCAGCAACAGTCCCCCTACCATTAGGCAGATCACATCTGAGCCCTTCACGTCAGCCGCAACCAGTGGAAGTAAGGCCCTGCCACAGGACACCAGCACCCATTCCCCTGTAGCTGAGGAGCCCCCACACAAGCGAGGACGTCCAACCAGACATCCAGTCTCCACTGATACCAAGACCACCGCCAGGAAGTGAGCCACTTCTGAACACACACCCTTGTATGTCACAGCGACACCCTGTTGACTGTCCACTGTCATAACACCTTTTTCACATGGCCATCATACTGAACAACGACTCCCCACAGGTGGGCTAAGTACTCTGATGATCCCACTCGCCATGACCGCACTCATCAGCCCTTGCACTTGTATTATGAAAATAAACACCTTTGAAGACAGTTTCTGTCTACGTCTTTATCTCCCGTGAGTACATAATATACAGCCATGACATATGTAATAGGAAGACCTTTCAGCTACCAATTTATGTGACATTACCAGAAGGTGGAGCAATCATTTACAAGTTATGTAATACAGTTAACAGCACCACATCTAAAGTAATGGGTTCACCCTATACACACATTGAACACACAGCCCTGGTAGCAGCCCTGCACACGGCACACATTGCTACTGGTTAAATATCATGGCTTTGACACAAACCTGTATGTCAGTGGAAGTATTATTGTATCAGGTCTGCTCTGAACTCAGCTCCATCCTCGTCATCCTCCTCCTCATCACTCCCCATGTCCCCTTCATCAGCCACTGGCACAGCTGTACCCTCCTCAGCATCCAGTAACAGGATGTGACGTCTGAGAGCCAAATTGTGTAACATGCAGCACGCTACAATGATCTGGCACACTTTTGCTGGTCTGTACAGTAGGGCCCCTCCAGTAAAGTGCAGGCACCTGAATATGGCTTTCAGCACTCCAAAGGTGAGTTCTATTACCCCGTCAGGTCCTACCATGGGCCTCATTGAAACAGTTTTCTGCTGCTGTAGTCGGATGCCTGAGAGGTGTCAGTAGCCATAGCAAGTTGGGATAACCAGAGTCACCTGTGTGCACAGAGGTAATAGGCGTATTGAAAACTGTAGGTAAATCTGGAAGGTGGTTTAGAGTGTGCAGAATACAGATGCACACATATGACACAATACATACTGATGAGCCAGGCGTGATTCCTTTGCAGTGGTGCCATCAAGTGTAGGATGTTGCTATTCCACAGTATGTAGGCATCGTGTACTGACCCTGGGAACCGGGTAGTCACTTGAGTGATGTAGAGGTCTGCGAGACATACCACCTGACCATTGGTTGAATAGAAGGTTTTAAGGTTCCTAAACACCTGTTTACTTCTCCTGGGTGGCATCAGGGCAGGGTGGGTTCCATCAATAGCCCGATCACATGTGGCACGTGCTACAGCGTAAAAGGCTGCTTTCACAGTGGGCAGATTGTCACTTTGAGGGAACCTGATATAGCTGCCAATATGTTTGATTAGGGCACATAGGACGTTCTCCAAGACGTTACTGAACATGGGCTTGACGTTCCGGCAGCCCAGCCAACTGTTAGTTGGAAGGACCCTAAGGCAAGGAAGTGGAGGGCTGCCAACACTTGTACTGTGGGTGTGATGGCATTGGGATGACGAATACCAGGCCGCAGATCCGGCTCAAACAGCCTCACAAGCTCTATGATGGTCTGACGGTTGAGCCAATAGCACTGGATGACATCCCTCTCTCCAAGGGTGGCAAGATCGATTAGGGGCCTGTAGACAGAAGCGTTCCTCACCATCATTCTTCTACCATACCAGGGAGTAGGGGGGAGTGGCAATCATTATGTGCATAAAGGATTGTGTGGACACAGTGGAGCTGTGCATAGGTAACTAACATCCATGATGCACCTCTTTAACCCCCTTTGTACACATTGTAGAAGTAAAGTGGCAGCCGCCTGTCCTGCATGTACAGGACAGATGGAAGAGGCGAATCCCGCTGGCGTAAGACGTCATGGCTGTAGGCGGTCGCTACCGCTGTGCAACTCCTCATTAGATAACATGGTTGCCTATGGGAGACATGAGCCAATGGCAGTCACCGCCGGCGGAGACGATGATGTCCGTGGCGGCCGTGACCGCCATTTCATGTGCTCATGTTCACTTGACTCCTGGCACTTGTGCTGAGAAGACCTCCACTGCGTGTGCTGCTGTGTTCTACCACTGGTAGCCAGGATGCCACATGCTGCAGGGAATAGGGCCCCAGCCTTCTCACAGGAAGAACTTGAGAAGCTTGTGGAGAGTGTCCTACCCCTGCATGCCCAGTTGTATGGGGCACCAGGGCAGCAGGTAAGTGCACTATGATTGTACTGTCTGTGAGTGGTTCGATTGTGGATGGGGGCCTTGGGAAGAGGATGAGTGACTTGTGGAAAAGACCTGGCTGAGGGCTGTGAGGACAACTGGAAGGTTGAAATGTGCGTCTGTTCAGGGGATGTGTTGTGTCCAATGCAGTCCCTAAGATGCCACGCTACATGACTCTCTCCTTTTCTCTGTGTCATCCATGCAGGTGAGCGCCCATCAGAAGGGGACCTGGCATGCCATCGCCAAGCAAGTGCAGAACCTGGGGGTCCATGCCTGGCCGAGTACCCACTGCTGGAAGCGGCGGGAGGACCTTAGACCCTGGGTGAGGAAGACCGGAGAGGCCAAGCTGGGGACTTCCTCCCAGCAAGGGAGGGGTGCCCGTCAGACCCTGAACCCCCCTTATGTCCCACATTTTGGCAGTGGCGTACCCTGAGATGGATGGGCGCTTGAGGGCAGCACAGCAGCCACAAGGGGGTGAGTTCACATTCATACTTAGGTTATGTGGTGAGTGATAGGTGCAACAAAAGAGGGACAGGGAGATTGATAAAGGTCCGGTGTACGTCCTCCCAAGTTAATGAATATCTCACAAAGAGTACAAGGTTCCTACGTATTAAATATGAAGGCACAGGTTCAACACCAACAGTACTAATACTCAAAAGGGCAAGCCCTCACACATCCTTAGGATGTCCTGCTTCATCATAGGGCCTGTTCGACGTCAGACTGGCGCCGCAATATCTGATGAGCCCCCAGAGGGGGCACTCTGCCCGAACTCTTTAACAACAGTGTGTGCCAAAGCTAAGGGTAGGAATGATTATAGACCTACCCTAAAAGAAAAGCAGAGGAAACCAAAAACAGAATAAAATTGGCTCAAAGACCTCTGAATTGCTAATTTAAATTATAGTGGAAGGCGTTGGTCAAGATTAAAAACACACAAATAAGGAGTGGGTGGGGAATAAGGTTCCCCCACACGCAAAAAAGAGGTGCTGTTAAAGAAACTATTCCCAACAGCTAGTAACTCTGGTCAACATGTTTTGCGCCCTCTTTGTCCCTACGAATCATACGGCGCTTCTTCAGGACCAAAAATAACATTAATTTTTCTGCTTTACTACATACCTCAATGGGTTATCGGAGTGCAGAAGATAGTTACATGAACACCACATCCTAAACGACCTAAATAAGTGAACCTGTGTAACAGAAAGAACATTGCATTACGTATAAGCGTCATTTGAACAGTCTGGTCACCATCTATTGTGAGCAACCAGTGACGTTGTGGTCAACAGAGTGACAGTTGTGAGCAAACAAAACCATGCACCAGTAGGTACATTAATAAACTCCTTAGCCTCCCCTCTTAGGGAACGAGCTCCTTGGGATCAGTGATAGGTGCAGCCTGTGCAGTGAGTAAAGGCTGTGGAATGTGTGCTAGGTAGCTATTGTTGGACTAGGTTTGGGGCACATAGAGGCCGAATGGGTTACATACAAGTGTTCATATGTCGTGCAGGATGCGAGTTGAGGTTGACTTTACTGCTAAGTGGCATCGATGACAGGGCAACTGTTTAGTACATGAGCAGGGCCTTAGATGTGGACAGAGTACCTGCTTCTGGAGTTCACACACATTGTACTCCCAACTATCCAATCAGTGTTGCTGGGGGCCATATCCCTATCTGCTGGCATGTGGGGTATGTGTAGTCTGTGAAGTTTGAGATTTCACATCATACAACTAAATGTGCTTGGGTTATTTGGCTGTGCAAGTATGCCTCTAAACACCCGTAGAGTATTAAATTTGGGTCTAGTGATCTTATAGAGACATGAGCCAATGGGGTGGGTCAGGCATGTGTTGAGGGTATGGCTTTCATCCTGTACAGGATACATTGTGTGTCAGCATGAGTGAAACTCGTGCATGACTGAGGCAGCACACATCGGCTGTCATTGCAGTGGCATGTGTGTGAGAAGGCATGGTATGTAATGATATGGCACTATAGAATGTAGAAGACACAGTAGAAGAGAATCTCAAAAAAGGGTCGAGAATGTTAACCCAAGCAATGAAGTCAGTCACCAAGTCAGCGGCACCGTGCCAGATGATTAAAATATCATCGATATAACGGCGCCAAAGTTTGATATTGTCCATATACGGATTGGAATCAGTAAGCACAAATGATTCTTTAAATTGATACATATAGAGACAGGCCAGACTCGGTGCCAAGGTGCTTCCCATTGAGGTCCCTCGTATCTGATGGTAGAGTTGGTCTTCAAATCTAAAATAATTCTCAGTCAGAGCTTGGGAAGTATATTGCATGATGAAAGAGATATGAGTCGAGAGTGTTGATGTCTGCCTGGACAGGAAGTCCTCTGTAACCTGTAGGGTAGTCTCCTGCAGAATATTGGTATAGAGCGATTCCACGTCTAAAGTTATCAGGACCTGGACTTGTTCCGTGGCATTAATCTGATCAATGAGGTTGAGAACTGAAGTGGTGTATTTCAGAAAAGTAGGTGTTTCTTGTACCAAGGGTTGCAAAAAGTGGTCACAAAAAATGGATAATGGTTCCAGGACCGAGCCAATCCCTGATACGATGGGTCGTCCTGGGGCGGTGTAATGGTCTTGTAAATCTTGGGCAAGCAATAAAAATACGGAATACGAGGGTTGGGAGTGTCTAGAAAATCGGCCTCTTTCTTCGTTATCCACGCATGAGATGTAGCCTCATTGATCATAGATCTTGGCCTCACTTGTAGGTCTTCAGTAGGGTAATGACTGATCGGAGCGTAATAAGTGGTATCACTAAGCAGGCATAAACACTCTTGTCTGTATGTCAGCGCATCTTGGATGACTATCGCGCCACCTTTGTCAGCCGATTTTATGACAATGCTGGGATCAAGTGACAAGGACCTAAGTGCTTCCTTCTCTTGTGAAGAGATGTTCTGAAAAGTCTTATTGGGGTGTAACTTCTTAACATTTGATAACAGCTTTTTCGAAGGCAAGGAGCAGTGGGTGGAACAACAGTTGACGACTTTCTAAGGCCTGAGTCTTCTTGAAGGTCTAGTGGTTTATTTTGGAAAAAGATATGGAGTCTGATCTTTCTAAAGAATTGAGACAATCCAAAATTTAGACAAAAGAAATCTTCCTTAGGTGTAGGAACAAAACCAAGGACTTTATTAAGAGCACAGTTCTCAACAGTGGAAAGTGATTTCGATGATAGGTTGACTACTAAGTCTTGGGTGTGGAATTCTTGCCCTGACTCCTGGTCACCATCTGGGGTTCTTTTCTGGACCAATGTACATGGTGCCTTCTTTCTCTGCGCCTGCCTCTTCCTCTGCCCCGGCCTCGACCTAAAAAAGAACCATTGGCAAAATAGGGGCGTGGCTGGTAAAAAGGATAGGGAGGTTGCCAAGGTATGGGTTGATGCAGCGGAAATTGGAGGTTGTTATAAAAAGGTTGCACACCACCATCACTAGTGCTCCAGCAGTCAGAAGATGAACTATTGCTATAGGTACGTGGTTTCCTGTACGTAGAGCCTGAGTCATCGGAGGACCGTGACTGCGTCTCAAACTCATAGTCTTCTTTGATGTAGGGGTACACTTTCTTTCTATTAAATTTACTAATGTCTTTTTGCAATTTGTTGATTTTCTGTTGAGTAAGATATTCTTTATGTTCGTTCAGTTCCGTATTAATCTCTGCCAACCGTGTTTTGAATGAGGCGATGGACAGGGTGGTCTTGAGTGCGCTCTCCGTCAAATTAATCTCGATAGTAATAGATTAAATAAATGTAATACACTGCCACTGTCACCACAACAGCAGACCCCCATTCATGGACCCCATACCCTACATCCGCACGCACCACAACAGTCAACATAACACATGCAGCACATCCACCCTACCTGCACACAACACCCCGAAATTCACTCACACATCCCCGCCATCTCCCTGTTTCTCCTCCACTCCTCCTCCCTATACACCTTTACGCCCACACTCATCCACCCAACACACACCCAGCACACACATATCATACACCCAAGCACCAGAACCCAAACCACATCAACGTACACACCTGTCAACCATCCCCTCTCCCTCCACTCCCAAACGTCTTACCCATGACCTAACTGCTGCACCTAATAAAAGATTCCTGCATGAGTTTTCCCTGTTCCCGTCTCCTAGTCCAATCCCTGCCCCCCCTTCTTGTCCCCCACTCTCCCCTCAAATGCCCTGCTAGTCTTCCCAGAGCCCTGCCTTCCACCTCCGGGCTTGGCCATGCCCCGCAGTCTGCAGTGCTGCCACAACAGGCACACCTGCCCCTCACCGCCCTGGTAGCCCTCCATCTGGGTCCCCTGCTGTGGTGGCCTCCACCGCCATACCACCTAAGAAGGCAGGAAACGGGGCAAGGCTAAGGCGTCCCCCTGAAAGCAGGACAGTAAGGGGGGAAAGTCTAATAAGAAGAGGAAGGACCCCCCCCCCATACAAACCCTGATCACCCCTCATCCCTGAGGTGCCTGCATGCCCCATTGATGCCCCTGCCCTGTGGGGGTCTGCACATTGCAGTCAGGAGTCAAGTTGGGCAGTCCTCACAAGCCCAGTGTGCCCTAGACATTTGGACACTGATGCATTGGCCCTTGTGTATACAGTTATTGTCATAACATATTAGCTATTTCTAATAATATTTTTTTTTTACAACAGCACCGTTGGTGTCGTAGCTACATATCTTGTCCTGGCTTTCCTTGCACATGTATGTATGGTGACTGTGTGTGTGTACGAATGTCCTTCCCTCTAGTGTATACTAGGCTGGGGTACTTACGGCTGGTGTCTGCGTCACTTGTCCTAGATGTCACTGGCCAGCAGGAGCATTGAAAATACTTGCAATTTGCATGCCATGGCGCCTACAGACGTGCCTGTGTTCCAGAAGGTGGGTGCTTCCTTTTATGTTGTTCATTTCTGCCATGCTTTTCGCAGCGGTTAGACTGCCCCGGAAAGTCCTGGCAGTGTGCAACCTAGTAATACGGTGGGTGGAAACTGTCTGACCGCTGGCCTGAAGAGGCCTTCTGCTGGCAACAGCGGTCCGTCCACAATGGCGGTCCGGACAGAAACTTGACTGTGTTCTGCAGGTGTCTTCCTAGTACTCGTACTTTGGTGGTCTATGCCGCTGGGCCCACGGTGGTGTGACCGCCATTTCCACCTGCGGCGGTCCACTGACTACCAAACTCGTAATGAGGATCCTAGTCTGGTTGCAGTGTAGTAGCTTGTCATCTGAGGCAAAAACCTTTGGCTGTGTCCACTCTTCTGTATGAGACTTCTTCCATTGTCAATAGTTCTTAGGGTCTTCGTTGTTTTCTGGTTCCCTACAACTAAGGGCCTACAACAGTTAACTGACGTTCTGGCATAAAGCAAGTTGAAGGGATTTTACAGAATCAGTGGTTCCTCTCAAGGGGGTTATTGCAAGCCAGAAAAAAAACCCTGATGAATATGCAGTTTGCAAAACATCCCACCATATTTCCTTTCTGGTTATGAGATTCAGTCAATCTGCTGGCTAACGCACTTTGTAAGGCTTTGTAAAGAAGTTGTAAAGAAGTTGTAAAGAAGTTGCAGTCCCATTAACAAGGCTGTTATGAAAACAGCCCTTTTAGAGCATCTAGACCACTTGCATGTCTGCCTAGACCTGCAGTACCTCCCATTCTCCTGTTCCCACACTGTTCATCAGTGATGCATAGCTTACAGTGTGCGAGTCACAGATTTTCATCTTTCAGTTGTCAAGAGCATGAAAGCAAATACATTTCTAAGGTTTCATATTAAAATACAATTTGTCAAACAAAAACCTAAAGTGAAATGATATATATTTTAAATTGTTGCCCGGGGAGGGAGTGGAAGTGTTCCTACAATGATGGCGTTCACTAATCACGCAGCGGGCTTTACTTTTGGATATCCCAATGTAATTACGAAAGAAAAAACGCACTGGCTAAGGCTGTGTTAATAGTTTGCGCTACCAACTTTCTGGCCACTAGAAACGTAAGAGACCCTTAGCAATGCAGGGCACAGGCACGGAAATGTGTACAACTCATTACCCTGTGTCCTCCTCAGAGCTCATCATTCCACAGCTTAACATACAAATCGGTGACAACAGGGCCGTTTCAAATTACTTTTGTTAGCAAAGACTGGTGCAATCAGTACACGCACAGGTGGTGATTGCATCCAGTCCTCCAGCCATCTCAGCAGAGGAGAGAAAGAAAGGCATCTTTTGCCGGTGGCCAGGTGACCTATTGAAATTCACAGCTGGCGTAAAACAGAGTACATACCGGGAGGGTCACTCGCTGCTGATCTATCGGTGTACAGTGTCTCATTATAGGGAAAGCTTGTACACCAAGGCCACTTAAATGCGACAGCCATAGCCCAGAAATATCAATTATGGGCTCCTTTTCGGGAAAATGTGATCAAATGCCTGCTTGCCTTGAGAGCAGGAAACCCTTGGACTGGCCACGCAGAGCATGCGAGAAGTGAAGGCTGTACCATTGACTGCTGGACATTTTTGAGACGGAGGAGCCCATCTCATTAACAATAGCGCAAGCGGCCCTCACCTACACAAAATACGCTGCATAATTTGCCTTCTCTTTTCTGCATGATTTAGTCAAACCTAGCGCATAATTTGTTCTTCGCCGACGCATTTTTTCAGTGGCCCTGCTCTTTTGCTATGTGAATAACAACTCAGGGGCACGCACGATTTTAAATGCCGCAGTCCTGTCACTGCACCACCTGTTATGCACATATGAGCTGCATCACTACTTATAACACTTTTTTATTTAAATTCATCAACATGCTGCACAGCAGACACAATACTGTATAACATAGCTTACAAACATTGGCAAAACCAATAGCTCTAGCTAAACACTTATAAGATCCAAAAGGTGAGACCTAATGGCTATTCCAGTGCTTGTTTTCTTTCTTCTCCTGCATGGTGGAGCATTCATTTTCCACATTTATCAGATTACATGTGCTTACAAATTCACATTCTCATCCTCTGTAGACAACCAGGACAATTTTGTTCAACGTTTGCTATGGTGCATCAATGAAGAAAATCTGTTTCACATCGTTTTTGATGCGTGTGTGATAATGAATAGACCAAACGCTCTTCAGTCAGACCCCGTTATACAGCAACTTTGCTCCTGATCAAACAAGGAACAACATTGTTTTGCATAATTTTTGCAGCTTGTACAAGGGAGTAGCCAGAAAATTAAAATACCCCCTACTTTAAACCAAAGCTGCTACGGCACCAAGCAAGCAAAGAAAGTCATCTCAACCCTCCCATGAAGAGCTTTCTTGTCTCTTAGATCCGTTCATCCTTTCATCCACCCATAGACATCTCCCATTTCACCTTGACATTCTGAAATCCATTCAGTCTTTCTTCCAACATTCAGTTTCTCACCATTCGGTCCATCTGTCTGCCCTTCATTATCCAAACCTATCCATATTTCTTCGAACCTATCCGTCAAACATATCAATCTATCATCGATCCATTCTTTTACTGTCTTATCCATCTTTTTTCACCCATCAGTTCATCCATCCTTTCGCTCATCCATTCACCCTTTCACTCCATCCACCTGACCTGTCTTTCACTTATCCATCCTAGCTTTCCCTCATCCACCATACCTTTCATTCATCCATCCACCCTTTGACCCATCCATCCTCTCAGCCATCTATTACCCTTTCACTCATTCATCCATCCTTTCACTCACTCGTCCATCCATCTTTTCACTCAGTTATCCATCCATCTGTTCACTCATCTGTCCATCAATTCACACTTTCACTTATCCATCTGTCCATGCTTTTATCCAGCCATCCATATATCCTCCCTTGCACACATACTTTCACTCATCCATTCTTACATCCACCCTTTCACTCATCCTTCCAGCCACCCATCCATCCAGCTTTTCACTCCATTCATCCATCCATTCACTTATTGCTCCATTCATTTACCGTTTCACTCATCCATCATCTCTCATGATCCATTTATCCACCCTTACATTCATCCATTCTCCCCCTTTCACTCTTCCCTCCATCCTTCCTGCCTTTTGACTCACCCATTCTTTTACTCATTCATTCATGCATCTATCCATTGACCCTTTCGCTCACCCAACCATTCACCATTTCACTCAGACATTCATCCAACATCCATCTGTTTACCCTTTCACTAATCCATCCATCCTTTTACTTACTCATCTATTCACCTGTTTACTCATCTGTCCATCCAGCCACCCATCTACCCCGCTTTCACTCATCTACCCTTTCTTTCACTCATCCCTCCTTACATCCATCCTTTCACTCATTCATGTCTGTCCTCTCTTATCCATCCACTCTTTCTATCCATCCATCTATCCATCCATTTACCCTTTCACTCATTCATCCGACCACTTATTATCTATCTTTTCACTCATTATCCATCCTTTCACACTTCCATCCATCCTTGCTCTCAATCAATCAATCAGTCAAAAAATTTTGTAGAGCGCGCTACTCACCCATGAGGGTCTCAAGGCGCTGGGGGGGGGGGGGGGGGGGATCAAAAGGGGGCAGGGAGGGTCACTGATCGAACAACCATGTCTTGAGGTTCTTTCTGAAGAGCAGGAGGTCTTTGGTTTTGCGAAGGTTGGTGGGGAGGGAGTTCCAGGTTTTGGGGGCGAGGTAGGAGAAGGACCTGCCTTCTGTGCTGGTGCGTTGGATGCGGGGGACTGTGGTTAGGGCGAGGTCGGCTGATCGGAGGTTGCGTGTCATCCTTCTCTACATCCTTTCACTCATCCATTCACTCTTCCATTCATCCATCCTTCCTCCCTTTCACTCACCCATCCAGGCATCCATCCACTCACCTTCCAGCCTTTTACGTTAATTATGATCCTTTGTCTCGGATTTGCAGACAGAAGCGGCCTATCAAGAACCCCACCCCCGCTGTAGCTGCTAAAGCTGGGGAAAGGGGGAAAGGAGTGTTGCCTACGCCTCTGAGCTTGTATCCTAAAAAAAATTAAAAAGCTGTTTTTACCTCAAACATAGACCTAGCCTTTAGATTGTGAAAGTGGAACTGAAACATGTTGCTCCTCTGAGTGTTGTTACTGAAGGAGTGAAATAGTGAAAAATCCCTTTGTTACGTTTTTGGTACTTGTGCAAACTATTGTGTAATATCACCCAGACTAAAACGAGCCAAACCTCTCAATCAATCAAGCAAGAGAAATTATTTAAGATAAACTTGTCCTGCTTTTTCATAGGTGGGAATCATATGACAGTGTGGACGGACATTAGTCATCAGTCTGACATTGGGGAGGATTCTATCAGCTCTGTAAAGAGTTTAATGAGGACCAATGTCAAAGTTTGTGTTCAGTATGGTACATACAGGCCTGATGCCACATAAAATGTAACTTGCATTAAAGGTCTACAGAAAGTTCAGATTTCATAAGGGCACTACAGGTCACTATTAGCAACACGAAATTCTTCATTTAGGCATTGCCACAAAACACAGAAGCGGTAATATAATTCCCACACTGCGTTACAGTTGTAATTAGAGTTTTGCATGACAACACGGGATTAACGTGCAGTATCAAGGTCAAATACGGGCAGTAATTGAACCTGTTTACTTTTACCATTGCATGTATCTGCTATTTAGCATTGCTGGCAGTTACCAAGCGTTATAACAGTAAACGGTGTTAATGTTTAAACACACCAACGCGGTAAAAGGTCCCGTAACTTAACTATCTTGGTGTGCTTCTCGGCTACTTCATCCTCTCTGTGACAGGCGACCGCCTAAACTTATGTTGAAATGTCTGCCACCTCATAGAGTTAGCCCTCCCTATACCTGTGAAACGCCCTCTTTGTGGCCGTGGCATGCTCCGACAGCTTAAGTTCACTTCTCGAGGCCAGCACATCTGCAGTCTCTGATAATATGATCCTGCAAACGGCTGCGACATGCAATCTTTGGAACCTGCCATGTGCTCTGTTCCCACAAATGACAACGTGCCCAGACACACGGATCCTCCTTGGCAACAGTGATCATGGAAACTTCTAACAAGGGGCTTCAAACGAAAAGAAACAGCAGACGGGTGAAACTGCATGGGAAGAGTTGTGTATCTGTTGTGTCCATGGTACGGGTTGAACGCAGGGCCTGGTAAAGGTTTTTCGTTTTTTTGAGGGGAAAATCTGATTTAGATGTTTTAAATGTGAATATGCCACGGTGTTAAGGTCCGCTCTTTGTTCTTTGTAGTTTGAAGTTTAGCAGCTCAGATAAAATATCTTAGAAATAGGACAGAGGGGATCTGTTATAACAAGAAGGCGCTAGATATCGGTAGTCCTCTTGATAATTTCGATTTGGTGGGAGGTAGGGGGAATGAGGAAAGGTCCTCCCATTTTCCTTAAACAAAATGTAAAGAGTGATGATGCTCCTGATTTTAAACTAATTTCTCAATAATAAATGTTCCAGTTTTGGTTATCGAATTGCTAATTCCTGTGCTCCAAAAAAGGGTTTGTTTTTGTTTTGGCAGCAAGACCATAGATCAGAATTCAAAAGGAACTCCATTCTCGGGACCTTTGCATTTTGCAAAAATGAATAATAATTCTATTTTTATGTCTGGCTTTAGACTGGCCAGCTGATGACAATGGTGTTCAGTCACCATTTAGCTCTGGAGTTGATCCAGTGTTAAAATATGTGAACTCAATCAAGTGGCACAAGGAACTTGTTTAAAAAAATTATTTTCCGATCAGTTTGTCAGAAGCAAAGGGAGATACTGACGTGCCAGAACAACAATATGTGTGAGCCAAGACAAGCATCAATATCTGAGCCTTTTTTTATTTCTCCATAAGACTTATTCTTTTCATAATTGGACCGATCAGTTGTTTTAAACGTAGGTAGTCTCTGCACAGAACCTTCCAACAGCCAGTGCAAGATGAGTATAGCTCCTATACATCATAGCACGGACATACTGCATGTCACTAGTGTAATGTATGATGTGCTTTTTAAGAAGACTAGTAAGCAGCGTAGAAAGTCAGCAGAAGAATGTAATTTGAATATTACTGTATTACCATTGATGAGAGTAGATGTGATTTAATGCACTGTTCAAAACAAATTTAGATGTTTCCTCTGCTGTTAATTATCTTGATTCAGAGACTGTTGCCAGAGTGCCAATTATGCAGTTTGCAGATGATTCCTAATTGCATTTGCAAATGCCAACAACATTTGAGACATCACACAGTATTACAACATATACCTCATGTGAATAGAGCAAACTATGGTAACCTCAACGATAATCCCTAATCTTAGAATAAAAGAATAGACAGTTGAACTGAGCAGAGTGCCTGATCTCAAAATAAACGATGTACTTTTTTGACTGTTGCAAAAGCAATTTTAATAAATTGCTTGATCCAGACAGCCCATTCGATTGAGTCAGAACCACAGTCTGTACACGGAACTGCGCATTTTGACTGCTGCATATCAAAATCACTTTATTTTTTGTTTTTTGACATCATCAAACAGTAGTGCTTCAGAGGACTTTGCAGAGTATCTTGTGCTTCTAATGGATACTTCTAACCGCAGATGTCCTGTTTTTTAAATCTCTCCAAGCACCACACTGGATTTGGAAAACTCTGCAGTAGCTCCTTTGCATTGTTTGGTGGTGCCATTGGCCTCCATGATGACGCTGAACGTGATGACACAGTCGCATACAGGTACCACATTTGTGCATTAGCTCAGCAGTTCCTCTTTTTCCTCGCCCTTTACAGACCTGGAGCTCTACTCTCAACTTGTATTATTAAAACAAATGCCCTGTCAGTGTGCAGGGATGTCTCTCCACCACCCAAAACGAAGGGGTTTAAGATGTAGTGCACTTGCGGAAAACACATGGTAATGGGCTGACATGGCATCCGTCTTTGGTGCCTCAGCATCAAACAATTCTTCTGGCCCTGCTAAAAATGCTCTTTGGATACATTTGAAGACCACCAAGGAATAAGAAGCAAAGGTTTATGTCACTAAAACCAAAAAAACTGGTCTGTCCCAGTCCAATTCACAAGGCTGTTTCCGGTCCTGTTGCCATTCCTGAGTAAGTCCAGGATTCGATCAAACAGTAGGTCCAAACATAAACATAAGAAGTCAAAGCAGGGTTCAACTCTTTCAATGCACTCTAACATTTGGAAGACATTGCATAGTTGGCGATCCAAGAGACTAACTGTAACTCTGAGTGTAAAATCACATTCTGAGCAGGTCTTCTCCCTGGAACTGATGTGCCACAGGTTGCTGGGGCTGTTGTTGATTTAGCAGCAGAATGAGGCCATCAAGGAGGTCCTGCTGCAGCTCTATAAAATCGTCCTGATTCCTCTGCTGCATCTCCGCAACCCATGGATCCACTGGGCTTCAGTTGACCTTCACTAGTAGGGAATTCCCCAGTACTGACAAACCTTATTTGCTTTGAGCCTGGGCCTCTGCCGACTCAAGGCCACTCTGCTGGTGCGGGAAGGCCACAATGACAGAGGTGAAGGTTCAGGAACACAACTGAAGTTTATCAACTGATCCAGAGCTGGCTTTGGCGAGAGCTTACTCCATATGCACTAGGATGACTCCCCATCCTGCTTGCTTGTCTACCCTGTCAATATTACAAGAGATTAGAGTCCATTTTTGGTTCTGTGTCGGATGCCATCAAGGGGCTTGAACATGCTCCCCACAATAAGGATAATAATGAGGTGGCAGGTAACATATTCCCTTATTATGCTGATGCTGGCCTGTATCCCGTTCTTTAGAATGCCAGTGGCTTGAACACTTCACGTGGGACTAAACTGAATTCTCCATTGGGTCATCCTACTATTTAGAATCTTGGTTCTGACAAGTGACTTGGGTCTACTCACAGACTAAAGAATATAGTTACCTACATTCTTGTTTATGGGGGTCGCATTCCTCAATGTGGGTATTGTTTAGGAAGGTGTTCCGTTCTGCTTCTCTTGGAAGGATCAGTGAACCATCTCTGCTGGGCCCCACTGGGACAGCATGTGCCAACTGCTTTACACTTTTCACATCTGGCTGTAGTTGGTTGAGCTGCTTCACAGCATGTCTTCTTGGCCTTGCTGTTGATTGTAGGTTGAGGGCTTCTGCACAGAACGTTGAGCTGGTTCATGCAGACATCTTTGAAATTGGTTAGAATACACAATAGTTTAGTTCAGACTCGGTCCTTTGAGAATCCAGATCCTTTGCTTTTAGTTTAGTTATATTCCAGGCCAGATAATTCCTTAGGAGGTGATATTTCCTTTTAAGTCTCTTAAGGTGTACTTACTTTATCATCTGTTCTGCTCGTGACATTCCCACTCCATTATGGCTAGGTAAACCGTTCCGTTCTTTTTCTGGCCTCCTGTAAAGGGGTACCTTTCACCTTCACAACAAAGTCTGCAGTTCCACTCTTGACTCCCACCATCTACCACATGACAGTGCTACAGGAACACTAATGAGAGGATCTCTGCCCAGCACAAGGCCTAATTGGGTTTCTAAAGGGGCTTTGTCTGCTCTGTTCCCACTTCATTCTAGTTTTCCTCCCTTCCATTTTCTTTACCTCATCTAAACCTCACATTAGTGGCAGATATGTCAATTCCAGGCTGGCGGGGTCACTTGAGTGAAGTGGAAGTCAGAGGTTCGATTTCCTGACTGCTAGGCAATACAATGTGATCCTGCAACAAGCAGATCAGTGTGGAGTCCTGTTCCCTCTGTGTGGCGTCTCTTTTTTATTTTTTTTTCAGAACAGTATTACAAAAGGAGGCACTTTACATGATAGCCGAGCAGCAAAATACATTTTTGTTGATGCCCCTAGTAAACTATAACAACAAGGAGGGTCCAGCAAAAGAGTGGACAGGGCACCTATTAAGTCTGTCAAATCAAATATCCGCTTCAGAAATCAATACTAAACCCTCAAGGGCAACCACAACCTCTCTCGCAATGGTCCTGCACACTTTTCACTACCTGGAGCGTACAGAATTTAGAACTGCAAAATGTCAGAATGTGAAGAGCTTTAGTATCACATATAATAAAAACATCTAATTATATCATGAAGAGACCGATTACTCATCATATACCTATCAACTTTGTTCAACCTCTTTTACCACGAATGGGGAAAAAAATAAAATACAGTGCAAATTATAAAAATAAATCTTTTTACATAAACAAATAATTAAAACCAGCAAAGGGTACAAATACACAAGACAGCCTTCATATGTCTTTGTCTTCACTAAATAATTTGAATCTTAATTCAGGATACATAATGTACACAAATAATTATCATCTATTGTATCCCACAGTTTCCCAGATTTAGTGAAAAAAAAATCAGTCAACTCATTTCGGTGGAATATTAAGATGTATCCACCTTCTCAGGAAAAAATCATCTTCCAGATTTACAAACATGAAAACCTTTTATGCTTCAATGATCCTATTCGGGGTCTATCTCCATGTGTTGAAATCCCACTTGGCATGATAGCCCAATAATATTAGAGTTTAAATTTCAAAGGCAAAAAAGTAATCAACTGATTTGTATGGTCTGGCGACGTTTGCACTCATATAAGACTTCGCCTCCAGGGTGGGGTCTCAATCTTATGCTATGTTTAAAACCATCTCAGCTATGAGGTATGGCATACACGTTGAAAGGAGCCTGTTTCCTTAGTTAGTAAGCTCATCTAGTCCCTTCTGCCTTTGTTGTAGCGCAGTCGCCAACCCGCCTGACCGCATGTGATTTTTGTGGTACTAAATTCTGGATGCTTCAGGTAGTGAAAAGTGTGCAGAACTATTGCAAGAGAGGTGTGTGATTGGTTCTGGTTGCCCTTGAGTGTTAAGTATTGATTTCCCATGGGAAGGTTTGATTTGATAGACTAATGCGTTACTTGCCAAACTGTAGATTGTGACCTTGGTGGGTCACGAAAGTAAGAGGAATGAATAAAGATGCCTTTAAATTATGTGTTTAACTTGTCACAATTTCCGTGATTCTCATCACATGTCAGGCTGCTTTATTCTTACTAACATGGCGGGACTGGTGTTTAATTTTCTTTCTCTAAATGCAAAGAGAGAGGAGTTTTTAAAGTTAATTGTGTGTCTGATGTAATTTTTTGCAATACACAGCACAATGTAAGTACATATAAATGAATTGTTTGCATCCAGCAGTTAGGAATGCAAAAATTAAGCTATTTATATTTTAATTCTGATGTGTGCTAGAAACAGAGAGAATCCAAATCAATACAGTTACTTGGTGATGCGCCACTGATAAATATTCACAGAAACCGGATTTTTCACACATCATAATTTGTGGGTTGCAAAGGTTTGTGTTGTAAAAAGTTGGTCATGGTTCTAAAACGTTTGGGAACCACTGCACTAATATTTATTTGACCACATACATCGCAATTGGTTGATTTACTTTGGGATACTCCTAGGGATACTTCTAGGTGTTTGCACTTTTTTACTTCGTGTCATGGGTTTTATTTTCTCACCTTCCATATAATTTGTGGTGTTTTTGCACTTGGCTTTTTTCTGAACATTTTATTTTGAAAGAAAAGAATCATCAGTCTTGCTTTTGCACCAAATCAGAGAACATTCTGGGAGCATTATACGTAGCCTCATATGTTAAACTTTTCAAACGTGTGTACTTTCTTTTTTTTTTTTTTTATATATACATATAACAATATGTTTTGGGCGTCAGGCTATAGGAATTAGACACCCCAAACCTCCAGAAAGAGTAGATTGACCGAAGGTAAGTACGACCAGGAGTGCCTGCAACAATTAATCAAAAGTCCTGTAGGTGCCACATTGCATATCCAGGGGCAAGAGCATGGTCTTGGGAAGCCATCCTAGCACCCCATCCACAAATCTGCGAATTCAGCCACTACCACTTAGTCATTGTCACTTAGGTGACTCTCAGGGCTTCTGTGATTCCCACCTCCTTCCTTCAGCCATGCTTAGACATGTCTGCTGAAGAATTTGGGCGCCAGTTTGGGGTCCATGAAAAGATAAATTTTTCTTTCTATCGCAAAGCAGAGCTTTACGGAGATGGAGATACGGTTACCTTAATACAACTCTTCTCCAATCTCTCTCATCAGCCAGAGAACCAAATCTGGGTCCTTTAAAGTACATAAATCGGGCGGTGAAAAGCAGGCAAATCTCCCAGAAGCAGATGTGGTCCCAAGGAGCGGTGCACCCTCTCCACTGAAAGTATCAGTGTGAACTCCTCCCTGGTGAACAGTGATTGCAGCATGCTTTCTATGAACATTTCCATGTGCTCAATAGCTGTGGATTCTGGTAGTCCCAACATTCATAAGTTGTTGTGACGGGATCGCTCGTCAAGATCTTCAATTTTACTCTTAATTAGCAAGAACTTTTTCCATGCGCAACAGCTACTTGTTATTAGTAGTTGTCATCTTCCATATCAGAAACTCAATGCTCAAGCTGGTGATTACCATTCTTATGCTTATCCAAACATTTTTTTCATGTGGTCGATCCTATTGGTTAGTGAGTCAATTTGAAAGTCTATTGTGGCAAAGCTGTGCTTCACATCAGTTTGCAGGCCATGCAAATCCTAGTCCGACATCAGCTCTGCTAATTGTCCTGCCTGAGATGATTCAGGAAGGGTGTCTTAATTTGTGGATCACACAGAGCGTTTTTTGTTTTTTTTTAAATAAAAAAATAGTTTAGTCTCATTCGAGGCATCTTTGCCCATCACTGCGGCCCTCATAACAAATCTGAGAGGTGGTAGCTGCGTGAGACTGCAGTCTCTCTATCCCCTTGAGTGCCTTTTCATGTCCTCTGGTGTGCTGGTCCCACCTCATTGCCAGGTACAACGGGAGAGCACGAGCAGACTAAGGGTCCACCAGCCCGGCACAGGTTACTGCTTATTCATGCAACAAGCCCCAGGCAACAGAACATGGTGAGTTCAGCTAGGTGGCACCCCAATCCACTTCCCATGCTCAGGAAATGGCTATCAACAGCACCACTGCCGGGTGAGTCTGTGCAGCACTATGCACCCAGTGGTGTGTCAATGTTATTCAATTTGACGACGGCTGCGTTCATACCCAGCTGCTTTAGGTCCTGTCTGTGCATTTGCTGCAGCCGATAGTCTCTCGGCGGCCATTGGTGGAGAACCTCATGCCATCAATGGCTCACTTGCCCCGCCCAGTGTGGTGGTCAAAAGTGGGGGTTGATCTCCTGTTGCACCCCCCCCCCCCCCCCCTCAGTTGATTAAAATAGCACCAAGCCACCATCCCTGCTGCAACATTTCCACACGTTCTTCACTCACCTGGTGGGGTCTAAGCCACCAGTCTGTTCCTTTCTCGGGCAGGCCAGAGAAGGGAGCCCAGCCACATCTCGTTTCTTCCCTATGCTACAGGAGCTCATTTGCAGCTGCACAGGCCCAGTGGAGCCAAGCAGTCTGCCCACTGGCTCAGCTCCTTGCTGTTACCTCAGTGCCCTGCGTGATCTGGCCAAGGTACTCTCTCCAACAATGTTTGCACTGATGGGCGCACATGCCCCCTCTACCATCATAAGCCTGCATTCCACAGGTTGATCAAAACTGCAGTTCTGCTTAGGCCCAGTTCACCGCTGCTAGTCTCATTTCTTGGTCTGCCATTGCACCCGAGAGCTGGGGATCAGCACACTGCACTTCTCCGTGTCCATGAATTACTATCCCCCGGTGCTGGCAAGGAGATCGGTATGTTCGGGTCAGGATTGCTGGTGGATCTTTAGAATGTCCTGCATAGCCTAGATCGCAGGCAGCCACTTCTGGGCTAGATCTCTGGCGTCCAACAACCAGCTGCCTAATTAATATTCACTAGGTAAGTCATTCTGTGATTTCCTATGACTAGAGATTTTGTGATATGGCCTATTAGTACATAGGATGTATAGCAGAATCAGATGCAGGTTGCAAATAGCTGGGATGCAATCTGCAACCACTATTTGCTGCCTGTCTCTTTGTACACCTGACCCCTAATCTCTCAAAGGGGCTTAGCATGAAAATGCAAAGCTGAAAATTGTAATTTCTGTACAATTTTAGTAATTCCTGTGTTTAATTAGGCAATACTTGTCTGACTCGCCTTCTTAATAATGAATGCATGACTTTGTCTCCCCAACATGCCTCTGAAAGGTGGACATAGCTTGGGAGCAACTAGCAACATCCATCTTTAGCTTACCACTCCTTTACTTTGTTCACCAGCATAACTAACACCTTTTTCCTCCATGGTCCATCTACATGCCCCATTGTCATCTCACATGTCCTCTGATAGGCCACAACATCAGTGAGAAAGATGAGTTTCTCTCTCTCCTCTGACACCCAGTGACATGACGGCATGAGCAATTGTGAATAGGGCTCTCAAGAGTCAACATTAGCCCCCTCCAATCCTCATACTAAATTATGTTAAATAGCTTGTTCCTAATGGTTGGACTTGTCCATGTCAACAATTGCAGTTTTTACCTCGACCACCAGTGGCTTATAATGGCCAGATATTTTATTCCCATCGGTCACTTTCTTCATGGACAATAAGTACTTTTCCCTGGACACACTGTTGTACTTCAAAGCTTATTATATTTTCCACTGAAATTTCCCAAACTCAGTAATGTGTTCTGTCCTTCCTGATTCCCAAATACTTTGTTTCCTTCATTCAGTTTACTCATAGACAATAATTCCTCCTGGTCCCTGAACAGATTGTTGGCCTTCAAATGTTATTATTTTTTTCACAGCCAGTTCCCAAACTTAGTAATGTCTTCTGTCCTTTTTGTCCGCAAGAAACCCTGAGTCTTGTGTAGAGTCACCATTGACAACCTCTTCCTTGCACCTCTCCTCTCCTTCTCTGCCCCCTCATGGCACCACTGTGACTGACAAGTCTGTGCTCTCACACCTATCCATACCCATGCTCTCACGCAGTCATGTTAAGCCTGTTAAACATGTGCTCTAACTCACTGACAGCAACCATCCCAAAGCAACTTCCTTTGGGTATTTTTACTACCACCACACATCTCCATAACCTCAAGTCTTACTCATGGTGTTGCATCACACAATTGTATTATTGCTGTATATCTTGACATAATCTCATATACTTCTATGAATCTGCCTAGTTCAGCTGCAGCTGAAACAACTCCCCCTTCAATGAACGTGTTCGCTTCTCCACTTTAATCCTTGTCTATGACATTCACTGTGTTTGAGGAATTAGGTCACTGTTGAGATGAGCCTAAAATCCTTGCTGTGGCAAAGACTGTTACCCTTTTAAGTGTCACAAAGCAACCTGTATCTCTGCTTTAAGAGCCCCCTTGTTAGAAACTGGGTCTCTAGTTGGCAGAGGTATGCATCCTGTCAACCAGGGACCACAATCCTTGTCGGGGTAAGTCTCACACACACCCTAAATTAACCTGTGCTCGCCGGCTGATAGCTTGGCGCAGAGTAGTCAGGCTTAACTTAAGAGGCAATTTGTAAAGTATTTGTGCAACACCTCATTATGGTAACACAGTGAAAGATACCACAAAAAGGCTCCACACAGGTTTAGAAAAATAGAGCATATTTATCTAAGTAAAATAACTTGGCATGACAAAAATCCAATCAGTAGAAGTTGAAATATGAATTTTTAAAGATTAAATCAAAAATACTGCGTAGGAGTCACTAGCAGTCAAAAGGTTACTTGAGGTTAAGAGGGACCGGTGCAAAAACAAAGTTCAGATTGACCACGATGGAGGGTAGGCCAGCTAGAGAACCCATGCAGAGTCTGTTGAAACAGTACCTTTGATGGAGCAAATCGTCGTCGTTGAGGGCATGATGCGTCTGTTCCGATCCTCACAGTCTGATCCTGTATCAGCATCCAACTCAGTTGAAGTGAATGCAATGCATTGTCATCAAGCCACGCAGAGTATTGTTGTCAGGCCGTGCAGGCTGTGAATCCAATGTTGTCACACAGCCTCAGCATTCAAGGAGCAATGTAGTGGGATTTCTCAGGCACTTGAGGTGATGTGTCGGTTTTTGCAGAAATTAGCTGCAGAACCCACTTCTGAGCCCCACGACTGGAGTGGGCACCTCAGGCAAGGGTAGGACTCACAGATGGCAGAGTCCCGCAGCACCAGGAGAGTTGCAGGCAGTTTTTGATGTCGCTGAAACTTCAGAAAAACAGGGGGCAAGGCAGCAAGCCCTTGCAGTCACTCTGGGTTCACCAGGATAGATCCAGTCCTTGTCCTCAGCAGGGCAGACATCAGCAGGCAGCAGGGCCGCTCAGCAAAGCAGAGAAGCAGTTCCTTGGAACAGTCAGTCCAGGCAGAGTGGCAATCCTTACAGCTCAGCAGCTTTCTTCCCAAGTCCAAAACGGTACTGATTTAGTGGGGTTAGAGACCCAGTACCTATCCCCAAATGTGCCTTTGAATGGGGGTGACTTCATAGCAGCTCCTTGAAGTGCACAGAGATCCTTTCTTCCTAGCCCTGGCTCCAGACTACCAGTAGGGGGTAAGAAGCCGTTTGCAGGTGACAGTCACTTCCCTATCGAAGTAGAAGTTTTAGCTCTCCACTACCCTTCTGGCCCAGGAAGGCCTATCCAAATGCAGATGAGTCCTTTGACACACTCCCCCTTCTTGTGTTTGTGGCTGTCTAAAGGGAATGCACAAAATGTAGTTATCACCTATCCCAGATGTATAATAGAGAAAGGTTGCAAGGCACATAAAGCATTAAGAGCAGAGAAAGACCCACTTTCTGAAAGTGGCCTTTCTAAAATAGTAATGTCAAATTGTCTTTATTGGTAAAGTCAGATTTATCATTACCATTCCAATGATCTGAAACATGATGTAGCTACTATTTTCTGATCTGGTATTACAGCTTAAAAGAATATTAGGGAATTCCCAATGCTGGCCAATGAGAGGAGTAGGTCTCACAGTAGTGAAAAACGACTTGGGAGTTTTTCACTACAAAGACATGTAAAACTTAAACGTATATGTCCTGCCTTTCACTTACATAGCTGCCTGCGTTATGGGTCAGCTAGTGACTACTTTGTGGTGACTTGTATGTAATAAAAGGAATTAGGCTTTGAATGCTAAACTGCAAATGCAGTGAAATTGCGCACACACATGCTGTGCAATGACAGGCCTCAGACAAGTTTACAGGTCTACTTAAGTGGGTGGCTCCTCAGTGCTGCATGCCCACTTGTAGTATTTAATTTACAGGCCCTGGGTATATGGTATACCACTTTACAAGGAGCGTACACGCAAACTAGTGTAAACCAATGTTGCCATGTTTAGAGAAGAGAGTACATGCACGTTAGCAGTGGTTAGCATTGGTAAAGTGCTCAGAGTCCTAAATCCAACAAGAAACAAGGTCAGAAAAAGAGGAGGATGAAGACAAAGAGTTTGGGGTAACGTTGCCAAAAAAGGCAATTTCTAACAGCCCTCTATTTGGTAAATCCAGGCCTTTTTCCCCCCATGCCAGACTTCTGGGAACATGAAAATATAAAATGTTCCAGCTGTACCCTAGCAGTTCCCTACAGGTCTAAGATATATGCACCCTAGCCTCACAAAGAACAAACCCTCCTTCCTCAAGACCTTCAACACAGGCAACAGTGACTGAATTACTGACATTGGGAAGTGTCACTTTTAGGAGGAAAAAAGTGAACAGTCAAGAAGAGGAAGGCATACTGATGCAAGCCTGTGGAGGAGACAAACACTGGCAGAGTAACCCTGAACGAGTGCATCTGATTAAAGTGCACCCTACACCTCAGGAGTAAGAAGATGTGACTTTGTCCCCCAAGTGTGTGCACTGATGAAAGGAAGTGGGAGTGGCAACAACAGTCAGCAGGGCCCAGCCAAGGAGATACAGGTTATGGGTGGAGTGCAGCAGATGTAAATCAGCAGATAAGAGTAGCTGCATCCCTATCCACTTTTGCCCCAGCATTGGTCTTGAGAAGTGTATTTTACTGCCTCGGTAGGTTGATGCTAGAGTGATGCTTCTATATGTTCCCATGAGCTTGGAGAAAGGGGGATTGGACATAACAGTAGGTGTCCGTAATTCACCATAGTGACTATTTTACTAGGAGTCCTTTGCCTCCCTCACCTTCCTCCAGGCAACCCTTCGGCCTAACGCTCTATTTTCAGTGTGGCTTCTGGCTGTACTTTTCATGTGAACTGGGTATTGGCAGCATAAGCAGCAGGTGAACGGTAGCCTGGTCTGGGCGTTGCTGAGTTGGATACTGACACCTACTCTTCAAACGGGGGTGTAATGCAGGCCTCCTTTCAACTCAAGGCTAAGGGTATCTTTGAGATGTGGGAGTCTCAGGGGGCCCTTACCACATTCTTAGTGGATGGGGTCCTGTTTCTTTACACCTCTGCCTCCAAAATGTTAATCTACTTTGTGCTGGGCTGCAAAAGAATCCCTTTCTGTGGTGTGCGCGCCCGTGAATCTGGAGGAAGGGAAACCAAGAACCACGAGTGCAAGTCAATCACAGCTAAATTCACAAAGATTTTAGCAGTGACTGACTTATGAATTTCTAAGAGTAAGTCATTCTGTGTCGTGGAATTTTTTTTGTGAATTGAGCAACTGTTCTATAGTTGATAAAAGTATGAAGTGTGTACACAGGGCTTTAAGTGGGATGAAAACACTGGTGGGGGGGGGGGCTCTTGAAGGGGCTTGGCGTGTATGATTAAGGGCGTGGCTTTAAAACAGGTAAGTTAAAAATCTGTGGTTATCATAGGGTGCCGCCCGACTGGCATTTTGATGCTTCTTTCTGCCATTGCATCCAGGTATATAACACAACAAATTACTACCTACAACAAGCCAGGACTACTGGTTTGTCAATGGTTCTTAGCATAAGATAAATAAGTAACAACAATGGCTTAGTTGTATACATTGTTGAAAATGCTTTTTGAAATGATGAGACTGTGAAAGAACCATAACGAGTCTCTTCGAAGTTACATCGGAGGCAGTGAAGGGCGGTACTGCTGCCTAGTTAAGATTTTTTTTTTTTCACCCTGAGGGTGAGGGTAAAAATGGAGACCCCGATAGGGACTCGTCTCAGCACCTGCTGTTTAGAATTGCCGATGCTCAGTACCGACAGGACCCGGCCCACTTAAAGCCAGAGGATTGCTTACACCAGGACCATGCCTTAAAGCTGTTTTGTTCTGAAAACATGTTGGTGTTTTAAACTTACTGGAGTGGCCTTCCAGTAAGTTTGATCTCCGAGCATTTTTTGATTTTTCCTTTAGTTTAGATTTTGTTTCCGCCTTTGTTGTACTAAACTTTTCTACCGTTTAGTGGTTTCAGTAATTAGCAGTTGTCTTTATATTTCATTGGCTCTTTTCCTGCACAGCTACGTCTTGCTCAACAGTTTGTGTGAAATCTGTGCAAACATTTACCTGCACATTTGCCTTTTCCTTATCACCCCCCCTCTTGGACTATGAGACTAACTCATAGGATGGGTCTCAAGTCGTAGTAGTCTACATTTAGTGGTGACAGTGGTTATTTGATGTGTTCCATTTCGAGCTGGCTTTTAGTTGGTCTGCTTCCGTCTTATGATTGACCCAGATGGCTAGGGTCTGCCATTTTGAAGATGAAATTTCGTCTTCATAATGGTCTTCTATACAGATGAAGCTATTGTTTGAAATGTCATTGTCTATTCCACATCACTTTGGAGAGCTGGGAAGTGCCAACCAAGCATTTTATAAGGGACTTTATGGACACTACTCCATGTTGTGAGTGTTTTTTTATTTTTATTTTGTTTTTTAACACACTTTTGTTTTCCTATTGTAAAAACCTTTACTTTTGCTGCCAGTTGTTAGTATTGAAATCACTTAATAAATGTTTTTGCATTGTTCAATGTGAAACGCACTAAGCTTTTACTTATGCAAATAATTATTAATACATATTTGTAACATATTTTAGGAAAGAATGCAATTGACACCTTTCTCGATACATTCCTTGAAAGATTTTTTTTATCTTTTATTTGAATGATTTCTTTTGAAGCATCTTTGTGTTGGTTTTTATGTCTCTCTTACTGTTAACGCTAATATGTGTATGTTTTTCTTAAGGCGGCCTGAAACTCCTTCTAAGAAAGATGCTACTCAGTCCCAAAGAAAGAGACAGCAGGTATGTGTAAACACCACTTTGTTCGATAACATTTATTTAGAAAAAGATCCTTGTGGTCAATACCAGGCTTGTTTTGGCTACATATTGTTACTATGTAACTCATCCCAGACCCCCAAAGCCTAACAGCGTGTTAAGGAATTGACAATAGAGCTAATGACAGTCATTGAGAGAGACCATTTGTTTTGGTTGGGAAAGAAATAAGTAAGGTATATTCCTCAGGCAGGGTATATTCTGCCTCGGTACTTGAAGCAATGCACCAACCTTTTAGGTATTATACGGTAAAACTTGTTAATGGGATTGCATTCGAGGTATATTATGGCGTGAATCTGTTATGGGCTCGTTTTCAGTGCATCATCCTGCCATCTAGTGGTTGAGTTTGGAATGCTAACTTGTTTTCAATTACTTCAGATTGTGTAAATTGGACACCTGGCCCACAATGAAGAAGACTCAGACCCGACTGAGCCGCCCATGTTCACATCATGCTGAGATTGTCTAACTCTGGAAACAGATCGCGGTTGTGTGCTGCTAGAGCTCACGTGATAAATTCCTTTTATAAAAAACATAAACACAAAAAGGAAGCCTCCTGAGAAGAGGGACTTTGGGTCAGTCCCCTTAAGCCATTGGATTTCCTGCACTGTTCCTTGTTTGTGATTGCTTAGATGGGCTGTCCGTCAGTCACAGAGGTCCTCTTGGAAGTTACATTGTCCCGTTGAGTTTCCGTTTAGGATTTGGTGATAAGCATAAAGTAGTACTTGCATCTGTCACAGTCAGCGATGAAATATTCTCACCACCCGCCCGTCCTCGTGGTATTCCACCACTGCCTACCTCCCCTGGCCACAACCATCCTAATATGTGTTTCCTGATTTTGATGCCACCCGTGCTTCTTTCAATGGAGAGCACCTGGCTTCAGTGACATGATGCAGTTGCCACAGAGTAATTAAACCAACAAATGGTGGTCCTTGCTCTTTAGAGGACAAATTCTTTGGTGCCACAAATAATTACACGCAGTACAACTTGGGCCGATAATATTCAGAGCTTTGGAAGATCACCTGCTGCTGTTTCCAGGCCGATGCCGAAATATAAATTTTGTGTTCCTTCCAACTTTTCTATTCTTGTCACTTGCGGGCGCCTGTTTTCTTAACCACTACCATCTGGTTAGGAAGCACACAAGATTTCAGGAGAAACAATCATGAAGCAAACTCAAGTGGACTACTCCAGGAGTGAAGGAATATCTACAGCATGACAGATGATCGACAAAGAATATATATGAAATATATATTTGAAACATATATGTTATATATGTTTCAAATACAATATTTACAAAATATGTGTAATCTTTGCATTGCATGAGACCATATCCCTACTGGATTTAAAGCTTATGAGCTTCTCAAAGCCTATCATTATAAAACTGGCAATAGAAGTGTGGGAGCGCATACTTGAAGGCGCTGGGACACACAGCAGCTGAGAAGTTGTCAACCGATAGAGTAAGTCCGACATGTTTTGAACTCTGGAAAAGAGCACTACAACGTTCAAGAGTTGAAGGCCAAAGGGACATATTTTGATTTGGAAAAAGATGGTATGTTTGAGAACCGACTCATAGATTTGCACAAAATTCCTGGTAGTAAATGTGAGAGTTAAAAATTCCTTATATCAAATTTCAATGGATTCTAGAATTGGGACCTAATTGAACTTTCCAAGCAGTACAGCGCTTGGGAACTTCAAAAATATAAAATCATGTAGGCGGCAGCGTGAGGAATTTAGGCTGGCTCACACTGAGATCTTTCAATACTTGAAGCTCAGACATACCCTAGTGTAATATGTGAAGAATGGAAGTGATGTACATGACAGGTCCCCTTTTACAAATTGGATAATATCTAGATCCTTTAAGAAATACAGTAAACTGTTCATCATTGTTGCAGTGGTGGCGTTATGTGTTGTGGCCATGCTGTGTGGCATCCTTATCCCTCCAGACATTGAGTCATGGTGCTCAAATATGGACTATTGTATGAATGCTAAAAGAGCAATCTATACCAGCTGGTTTGTCTTCAGATATTTGGATAGGTGTTGGGACCATGGGTTAGCCATTATGGGCTACATTGATTAAACATTGAGTCGCTGACCACTCTTTTGATTCTTGACTGTTGTTTGGTCATACTCCTGGACCAGCATTCTTGTCAATGTGGTGTACAGATTGGTCATTGTTGACTTTTTGGGTGCAAGCTTGCTAGCTTAAACTAAATTGTGGGTTGCGGTTATCTCTCGATGTATTTCAACCTTATTGTTCTGTGTCCTTTCATCTTCAAGGAGAAATACATTTTAAAAAGCAATAAAAATGATTTGAAAACTCCTGCAGCGAAAAAGAGACGACTATTCTTTAGGGCAAAACAAACATTCAAACAGAAACATGGAGACAACACTGGTCTTGATACCGCATCATGCCATCGACCACGAAAAACAAATATCTGCCTCAGTTCAGAATTGTCCACATCATTACAAGCACCTGGATATCCTGATGGTAAAGTAGATATTAGTTTCAAGCTGAAGATTCCATCTTCATGAAGATTCCATGTGCAAATCCAACACACTTTGAAATAGTTCCTCCAAATTTTAGAAGAGACTACCATGTTGAACTTCCTTCTTTAAGCAGCATTTGTACCTAACCAGATTCATCTCTCTGTAGACCAGGCAGCTCTGCAGGATTTCTGAAGTGACTGACGTAACTACCCTGCACGTCACCATGGCCGTCATGTAGAGCATCTGCCCCAGGTGTGTTTGACTTGGAACATTCCAGGTGGGACATGTGAGATCAAGTCAGCAGAGCATCCACCACCCATAATCCAAAGACATCATGCACGAAAATACAGTAATCTATTGGGAGATTATTTCTAACACCTGCTGACACAGGTTTTCACGTGCTCATTTCTGTCACCATTGCAGTGTTGCAAAGGCGCTGAAATTCTCAGTGACCTGTGAGTACTTTGTTGTGGTCTTCTTTTGCCTCCATAAATTTGTTTAAAGTAATGCATTTTCTGCCACATTGGAACGCTGACTCCAGTGGCCTCTATTTACCAAGTTAGTAATATAATGTTTATCAGTTAATAAAAAACATACACCTACGCTCAGCACAGCACCATAATGCACATCACACATTAAAATCAATAAAACATGCACAAATAACATTCTGATACCATAAATCATTAAAATCCAGTTACACCCATGGAGGTAATGCATCGGGCCGTGTTCAGGTATTGTGCATGAACAAGTACATTCAATAAAAGTGCCTAAGATATAAAGTTAAAAGATTCTTTATATGGCAGAATAATTATCTCCCCGGCGGTTCATCCTAAGCTGAAAATGCGTGAGAAAGCAAAGTATCAAGTGCAAAAATGCATGCATCACAAACTTGGTTTAGCGGGAAAGGTGATTAATAAGCTTTTTACCCCTAGCAGCCTGCCATGACAACATCAGAACTCCACTTCAGATTTCCTGCTTAAACCCACTAATTAGGGTACTCAACCCTTAGAGCCCTTACAGCCTCCCTCTCTGTCATATTACACACAGATGCTGCCACAGTATACCCCCATTGGGCCCATCAGCCTTGGCATCTGTGACCCTAATTTAGGAAATGGAGACACAATGTTTCCCTCATGGAGCCCATTATCACTGACTTCCACGGGCCCGGTTTGAGGCACATAGTTCTTGTTAATAAGTTCTATAAAAATGTCCAGGAATTGCACTAGCTGGATATTAAGCATCATGTTCCTAGTGTCCAATAATTGAAGTACTGTCGATCTGCACGTTCTTATCCCCAACACTCTAAATTCTTTCCTCAGCAAGCACCTCCGCTGTTCACCCATGGCTGGGCAGATACAGAGAATGAGCAAAAACATCTCATTGGACTGGTGACACAAGCGACATCGAGTTTCCCTGCTAGGATTGCTTTATTGCCATTTTGGTGCAAAGTCTAAAGTAGGAAGCCCTCTTAGTCTTCATCTTGGAAACCTTTGCTTCACCTTCAGGATGCATGTTGCTTCCAAAAGTGGCTGGGTGTTTTGAGTGTCATAGGACTTCAGCACTAGTCTGGCTACTGCTTCTTTGTCTTCTAGTCAGCTTTGCAACCTGATCCTTTTATTTACTAGCCTTTTAAACTCTTGTGTCGTTGTATCCAGGCTCCAAAGATCGCCCAACCCAAGCTTTTCTATACTCTCTTCCAAATACATTTTGTATAAGCCTTTTCCTCTTTGCAGGTTAATTTTGGTTTAGACCAGATTGGTTAGAATGCCCTTTACAGCACATCTCAGTTTGTGGCAGCATTCTATGAACGCTCCAGGCCTAGTGAGAAACTGTTTTATCAGTGAAAACTCCAACCTAACGAGCTGGTGATGCAGATTTTGGCAGCCGGAAGGCTTGCTTGTATGCTTTTACCACCTTTTTATCCAGTATATCACTTTCCCTCCTTAAGAGAGGGTTGGAATCAACTTTGCCTTCATTATTTCAGCCAGTGGCCCGAGGTTGTGACTTGAATTGTTTTGCCAGTCTAAAAAATGCAAAGTTTAACACTAGGGTCTTTTCCTTGATCTTTCTCTTTAGAAGGCAAACATGGCGCTGGATTCAATCTTGACTCCCAGGTAGAAGTACCCCCAATTTTCCACGATTAATGTTCCATTAAGGCACCATTTATGCTGATTCAGGATCCATCGATTTAGCAAGACCATCTTCGTTTTCTTCAAGTTGATTTCAAGCCCATTGTCCTCAGCATATGTCAGCAGGTGATCAATCACCCTTTGCAGACCTATCCTGGTGTTGCTGAGGAGGAGCAGGTCATCTGCTTACAGGATGTTCGGCAGCAGTATGCCACCAAGGCTGGGGGCATGTCATGCCAAGTTATCAAGAGCCGGTGAAAGATCCAAAATGTATAAATTGAATAGAAGGGGGCAAGAACCCACCCCTGCTTTAAGATAGTCAAGGATTTTACTTCTCTTGACCGGTATGAAGCACCCCTTACCCCCCCAAACCTTGATTTTCACCCACCTATCTATATAGAGCATCTCAATTGCTTTTAATAGGTTGTCCTCAATTCCCCACGGCAAAGCTTTGCCCATAGCTTACCGCGTGGGACACGGTCAAACACTGCTTTAAAATCTACAGAACACATGCACAGTGGTGTGCGGGATGTTTGCGCTCGACTGAGAATTAGACCCACTCCCATGAGGTTAGTTAGTGTTCCTTGTTTTTTTGTAAACCCCGTTTGTTTTAAAGTCACCCTGTTTGTATCTTGTGCCCATGCTTCTAGATTTTTGAGCAGTAGTGTTGAAAATAATTTAAGGTCTACATCCAGAAGAGTTATTAAGCAGTAGTTACTTGAAGAGGAGGCAGCGCCCCCTTTGAAGTTTGGATGTATTTTTGATCCTTTCCAGCTTCTTGGAGAGGATTGTGTTAAACATCACAGTTGGAAAGTTTGCCCACTGCGAAGTCTTTTGCGTGAAGGCAGCCTGGGGGATAGCGTTTGGGCCTGAGGCACAGTCGGGACGGGCATTCTCAATGATTCTGGTCACGGCCCGAACCGTATACTTTAGTGGCATTATTGCAGCAGCTGCTCTCTTATTCTCCGGGTGCCCTTCTGGGCCAACTGCCATTTCGTAAGATTCGGTTAAATGCGACTTCAGGTGTGCTGGCCAATCATCCTCATTAATGTTTGCATTAAAGGCCAATCTGGTGCCTTTCTTAATGTCATTAATCAACTTCCAGAACTCCTTTGAATTTTTCTGCTTTGAAGCGTAGAGGAGCTTCGCCCAGGGAACTTCCTGCTTGTGTCTTTTGTGCGGCCATGTCTCTTTTTTGAGTACTCTTCGCCCTTTTCGTAGGGAGTTCAAAAGACTCTGATTATCTAGGGTGCGTCGTAATAGCCTATATATTTCACCAAAACTGTCCCTCCTTGCGTGAACATGTTTTAGTATGACCGTGTTCCTTCTGGGTCCAATACAATCACCCTTGCTTGTGCACTTGATCGGATATTTAGTAGTCAGACAATTGGTGAAACGTTCCCAAGCGTTCATCGGGCTCAATTCATTTTGAGCGAAGAGCTTGAGGGTTTCTACGGCCTCTCCTACTAAAGTTTGTCTGTCCTTTGGGTTCCACTTTAGGCGCTTTGAGTTTTCCATGTAAGCATCTTTTTCCAGGGCCCTTACGGTCTCCAATTTGTATTTTACGGTTCCAATAATTATTTATTGTGGGTGGTGATCAGCCTGTGAGTGATAATAAAGTTTACTATGCTGGTATATCATTTGTAATTTACCATTGTGTAATCTAGGTAGGAGTCTGATTTATTGGCTTTCCTAGACCATGTTGGCGGAGTGTCGTCACGCAGATGACCATTTAGCATGATCAGTCCACCCAGCTCACATGCTTTTACCAGTTTTTCTCCCACCTTGTCCTTTCGTTTGTAACAGGGAAGACTCTTAACTGGAAGCGGGCCAGTGGCCTTGATGTGTTCCTCGCCTGACTGATTCAAGTTGAAACAAGCCAATGTGCACGGTGACATAGGTTTTTTAAAATATATGTTTTAGATACATTTGGCTGCTGTTTTGGCTTCTTCGGGTTGATGTACACGTTTACTAGCACCTGTGACTTTTACCTGGTTGAGGCGCCCAATTGTCTAGGAGCAGGAGCCAAAAGCCCGGGATCGCTCATAGGTAGTCCTGTGGCTTTTATCATTCACCAAGTGAATAGTGTGAATATTGTGGCAACATTAGTGTCTGTTCCAAGGTAACTGGGTTAAAATATCTTGGATCTTCAGTCATTACTTTCAGGAACATTATGATAACTTCAGTCAGTATTCCAGCTACTTCCTCTACAATGGTGAAACAAGTGGTTGGTCACCTAAGCACCAATAATCTTTCTTGGGCAATTCCTCATTCTTCTCTTATAGGTCTCATCCTCATAATCTTAACAATCTTAACACCCATCCAGTGCCTGTTTTAAAGGATTTTTTCCTATGAGTTTCTGATTTTAGTTATTCTGAAAGGAAGGCAAGTTAGGTTGCCTCCAATCTTTAATCCATGGGTTCCCAGACAACCACATAAGATGTTATGGACTTTCTGTTTGGGTTGGGCCTCATATTTCTGTGGTTGCCACTCATCCTGTCCTGTTTGGTTCACCTTAGAGGCATCTCCCAGATCTGTAACAAGAGCTATCCACTTTGAATTACACACTCTGTAATCCCCAGTGTGCTACTGCAAGTCCACTGTACAGGCATCCTTAATATACTCTGCCAAACGTGGCTCAGACAGGTTTTGGCAGATAGCTACATTTTCCTCCTGTGCCGTTGATTCAGTTATTTTTGCTATCACACACACCCAGGTCCCATGCTGTTATTTGAGAGTATGTTTACGGTTCATCAGGTATTAAGTGGGCGTATGCCCAGACCTCTTGACTGGGGCATTTTATTTTCTCACAAACATTCAGGTACTTTATTATCTGAATGCCACTGAGAGGCAAACGATACAGTAAACCGTCTGCCTTCTGTTCATTCAGCGTTTGCATAATTTATTCATTCAGCACTTATTGGTTCACACTCTAAAAATACCTATGCATACAGTCATGCCTATGGAGTAGTTTCCTACCAGCTTCATGGAGATTCATGAGCAGTGACTAGGGGACAAACAAGTGGCACTGGGGACAACGCCTTAATATCCAAACTGTTTCAGCTGGAGGGTTACAAATTCTGCCAAAGAGAAAGGAACATTGATAAGATTAGCGGGTGTGAAAGGGAGTTCATTTTGGGGCATCTGATTGCTAGGGGTGGGATCCACAGCTGGATAGCGATCTTTCTGTTACGTATGTCAGTTCAGCAGGGAGTTATTCATCCATGCATTAGTCCCACTGCCTTCATTTTCCTGATCTTGCTATCCTCATTTAGTGAATCCATGTTAATTGCCTTTATAACAGAAGGTCGAGGAAGATATAGTGTAACACAATTTTCATCATACTGGCAAAAAATATCTTAACTATACTTGTCTCAAGCCCTACATTTTACAGATATTGCAAAAACGTTTTAGATGTGGTTTGACTTAGAAATATGGGGCTATTGATATTCTTTGGTAAGTCAACTCCATAGATAGCAGCAGAGCTGTTAAGTGTGCTGAAAGTTCTTAATGTTGAAGTCTATGGAATAGTTGTTTAAAGTTGCAGGTAGCAATGTCTAATGGTGCTTGTGTGGTCCATACCACTGAACCTCTCTTAAAAAATTTTTTAAAAAAAAGTTGACCTCTTGATTTTGTTTTCAGAAATTAAGCCAATGTTAAAGTTAAGTTAATGATGGATAAATGTCTAATTATTCCAGCTAGTGTTGTCCTTGATAAAATATTTTAGCTGCTCCCCATCATCAATGCTGTCAGTAGTGGTGAAAGAAAATGTGCTTGCCAAAGAGTTAATGCTCCTGGTCCACTCACCTACACTTCATCGTCATAGAGGCAACTCTGCTGAAGCCATTACTCGATGACTGGGCTGGTTTGGGAAACATTCTTGAAATGTTGCATTACACGGGCAGGCAGACCAGTAGAGCAAAGGCCATTCTATCTTCAGGCTTCAACCCAGCTTATGGTTGACTTGAAACACACTCCTCAAGGGTGCAGAAAGCATCATGATGTCCTCACAGGTCTGAAAAAGTGGAGCTCCTCTTATTGCTGAGCTCAGCCTTCAGCTGAAAAACCTCTGACATTTAGGGCCTCCTTCAGCGAGGGGAGCAACAGAAAAGCTGTCAAAAATTAGGAGATATATTTTCCCCCTTTTCTGCATTCCCCAGCCTCCTTTATCATGTGAGGATCACTATGTTCCTGCGCTGGAGCGAGTGTGAAATCTGTGAAAACTCTTGCTGTTGGGGTGATGATTGTGTGACAGGGATTGTCCGTTTTTGCATAAGCAATAGAATTAAGTGGAGGTTGAAATATACCCATCCCACACCACCATTGACACACCATCACCATAGCTTCACGACTGGACTGAAACAATATCTCATAAGTATCCTAGTCTCAACTCCTACACCTGAACTTCTGCACCACTTGCCTTAACACAAGAACAAACTCCCTGAAATCATCTTCAGCTTCAAATACCTGGATTGCCTCCTGCGCAGATATCTTGGCTCCTCTCAAAGGCAACAGAGCCACCATACCTCAAGCAAGCTGGTACATGGAAGAGACTGGTTTCAACAAGCTCCACCACAAACAACTTTAACCCAGATGGAGATGAAATCAGAATGACACCGACATGAGAATCTACAAATCCACCCTCAGAGGCTACTTTCAGCAAATTAGAGCTACCAAACGTTCTGTTTGGTACCGACTACATCAAAAACAGCACAAAAGTGTCAAAGTCTTTGCCATAGTGAAAGACTTCACCTCTCCGGCAGCAAGCTCCATAAGGGTAACCCTGACTCAGGATCTCTTCACCCAGCTTTCTCTATTATTCAACAGCAAGTTTCATTTTTTATTTATTATGATACGGAACTCCTACGGAGGTCCACATAACAGAAGCATTAAATAGAAAAAAATAACAAAACAATAATAGAAAAGACAACAAATAGAAAATATAAAGCCTCTAATACTAATATAATCATCAATATCAATCAACATAAAATGTCCATTATACAGTACCTAAAAGAAAAAAAGAATAAAAAGAAAAAAGGATAGATATTAAACAAATCCTAAAGGAGGGAAAGACAAACACCAAAGAGTATAAAACACAAATTTAACGTATAAAACATATTCAATAAGTTCCTTTTCAGGACTGTAGAAAGGACAGAGTGCACAAAATAGCATACAAAATGTTAAATTTGCAATAAATAAGATACAGTACATTCCTTTAAGTGCAGTCTTGTCAAATAGCAGTATACATACAATACAAAATACACCAGAAATGCAGATCTAAAAGAAATAACTAAAAAATGCATCTTCCAACACAAATCATCAAGGGCTACAAGATAGAATAGTGAGCATAAATAAATGGTTCTCCATACAAATCAGCTATTCGGAATGCACTTTTTGACGATTCTTATACATTCATCACTTATGGCCCAGGGCTCTAATAAAATATCCTACCAGGGACTTACAAGAAAATGCAGTTAATTAAACACCAAGATCACCACTATCTATGAAAACTTCAAGCCCCAACCAGACCCCTCCACTTTTGCAGCTCCCCCACTCAACTCTACCAACACCCAGACGGCCACCCTGACCACCTGCCCTTCCATCACCACTCAAGAAACTGCAACAACCATGCGTCCATACAGTCCAAAGCACCATCAGACCCTTGCCCACACCATGGGCCAGATGTACAAAAATGCAATTTTGCATTTTTTAAATATCGACTTTATGCTAATCGCTATTTAAGACATAGCAAAATGCTATGTACAGAAATACCGATATCCTAATAGCAATTCCTACAAAGTAGGAATCGCAATTAGGAAATCTGTATTAAGAAATCCCAGTGCATTTTAGTCAATAGGCCAGTTTGCATTTCCTAAATAGTAATTTCTTAATAAGAAATGCAAAACCAGGGATGGTAAAGGGCAAAAGGCCCCCCTTGGTGCACCCCCAAAATAGGGGTGCACCTATAGAGCACACAAATGCCTAAGGGGCACGTGTGGGTTCTATTGCAATAAAAAAAAAAACTTTGAGGGCTTTTTCTTTTTTTTTAATTGCACCTGGTTACCACCGACTTCAAGTCAGTGGTCGTAATTGCATCTCCTAAATGCCCAAGTCGCATTTAGGAAATGGTTTCTACATCAAAATAGGAATCACAAATAGGTAATCCCTATTTGCGATTTCCTATTCTGGGAATCACATATTGCGATTTTCTACAAAGTAAAAATCGCAATTTGCAATTTCTTTAACGGCCTTTGTACACAAGAAAAGGCTGTTTTGCATTTCTTAACGACCCAAAATACTAATTCGGACCATTATGAAATGCAAAAGGTCTTTGTACATCTGGCCCCACGTCTTTATCAAAGAACTGGACCACTTCAGCACAGCTCTTGCTCTGATCCTGAATGACTCAATCATCACAGCCACCTACCCGAACACCTGGAAATATGCTACAGTACCTCCGTTCTCAAGAAGCCCTCAGCAGACCCAAAGAAGATAGCCAACTACCAGCCTATATACTTGTTACCCTAACTGGCTAAATTAATGGAAAAGATGAGAAACAAATGCCTAGCCACCCTTTTCACTGACTGCTATCTCTTTGACACCACTCAATCTAGAGGCAGGCCCAACCACAGTACAGAGGTTGCACTCTTCATAGCCATTGATGACATCAAGATGATCATGAACAGAGGTCACTCTTCGGCCCTCATCCTCATCATGTCGCCATCTTCAACATCATCTACCATCCTTCCTTATCCAATGACTGCATAAAGCCAGCATCCATGGTCCTGGACTTTGCTGGATTTGCTCCTTCCTGAGTAGCTGCAACCTATCGGTCAGCCTGACCCCCTTCACCTTGGACACTTTCAACCTCATCTGGAGAGTTCCACAAGGATCTTCACTCAGCCCCACTCTATTAAACACCCGAGGCACTAAACACCCGGGCCAATTTCTTCACCTGCATGACCAAAGTCACCAGATGGATGAAAACCAACTGTGTCAATCTCAACACAGACAAGACAGAAATAGTAATTTTCAGCAAAGGCACCTCACTCTGGGGATCCACCCGGTGGGCTGCTGAACTGAGACCTATACCACTCTGGCAACCCACCCAAAGAACCTCGCCATGACCGTCCAAGTGAATGCAATCTTTCTTCTGCTTTCACACACAAGGTGCTCAAAGAGATCTTCAGGTGGCTCCCTGCCAACACTGACAGAACCATCACCCAAGCCATAATCACCAGCAGGCTGGCTACAGCAACAAATTATCTGCTGAAATCAAAACTGAACTGACCATATCACTCCAGACCATACAGAACTCAGTGACTAGCCTCACCCTCAACCTCCTACTCTGCACTCACATCACCCCCAACAAACAAGCGTTTTTCCAGCTACTCACGCACATCTACAAAGCCTCACACAACATTGCTCTCATGTACCTCCATAACTGCATAAACTTCCACAAACCTTCCCGATGCCTTTGCTCAGCCAGACTCCTACTTGCCGACCCCCTGCAGATGAAGATCTGACAGTTGTGCCTTCTCCTACCTCCCTTCTACAGCCTACAACATCCTGTCCCTGCACAGCAGAGCCTCCTCCTCAGTTCTGGAAAACTGCAAGAAACTAAAGACCTGGCTCTTCACGTAGCCCCGACCCTGACTTGCCACATACAGCTCTTGCTCCTGGGTGTGTTGTGTGCTATACAAATACACATTACATAACTTAACAAATTACATTTGTCAGTAAAGTTGTACCTTCCAGTTTTATGGTCATTTATGTCACTGCCATACACTTCTCCTTCTATCTCTTATTGGGCACTGTTGGTAACTGTCTGGCAGCCTTATTTGTGCCATGACTAGGGAATTCATCTATTAATGGTCGTTGCTAATGGAGTCTCAAGTAAACAGTTCAATTGTTGATGACCTGCAAAAAGTATTTATTTTTAAGAGGTTTTATATAGATGTGCTATATGTCCATTGTCTTAGGATACCCATCAAAGGTTAACCTCGGATCTTCCCTAGTACCAACTCAAAACTTCAGCCTCTTCAGAATGCTGCTGATGAGCCTGGCCACTGAGACCACATTACACAAGCATACAAGACTTGCCTTTGTGACATGTACCCTTAAGCATTGAATTTAAATCTTTGTGCATGTTGAATCAAGCACTTAAGACAAGAGGATCTCATACCTGCATGATTCCTTACTCCAAATCCTCACATCAGAAAGAATTTTTAATGTTTGTTGCTTTTTCGCTATAACCCCCAAAATGTGCAGTGCCATGCCAATCGAGGTGAGAAACATTTTGAAGAGGGTTTTTTTGGGAGAAGACTGAAATCCTTGTTATTTTCTCGATAGGTGACTGCCTTTGACTTAATGATTCCCTGTTTTGATTTGCTGAACTGCTCCAGTGCCATGTATCCCACTGACGACCCGGGGATGTCTAAGAAACATTAACATAAATGATGATTTGTCAAGTTGGTACTGTAGGCTAGGTGTACCCACAGAATGACCAGGAAAGTCTGATCATTCCAGATTTGCAGGATAACCACATAAGATAATTGTTTTATTTAGGCAGTATTTTTATAGCACGTTCTAGACCTGAAACGGGTTGGTAAAACACTTAACAGGAGACAAACGGTAAGGCTCAGCTGCATTTTGCATAAACCAAGAGACATATGGGTAGGCAAACAGCATGCGATTAAACCAAATTAATATAACGTGACAAAAAGATGTATAGGTGTGGGGAGGAGTAGTATTAATAAACATCTGTGAATACAGCGAGGATCCATTGCAAGCACTGAGGAGCTTGTGTAATACGTAGACGAACAACTCCAGCTTAAGGTTAAAGGCAAGAAGGGAACACAATTGAGAGTTAATTGTGCAAGGTTAGCAAATGATTTTTTGTTTATTTTTTAAGTCTCTTAGAGAGGGAACATGTTAACTGCTAGACATGAGAGGTACAGATCCTGTGTACATTCCCAGAGAAATTGTTTCAGCGTGATCCCCCATCTCCCCCCCCCCCCCTGAATTTTCAGGATTTCTGGGCAAACAAGAGTCTCGCTACTAAGTGTAAGTTTTTTCCAGAAATGTTGGTTTTGTGCGAAAGGTTTTCAGAAGTGCCACAGGGTTGTGCTTTGTGTTACACAGGCTGTCTTGTATATGTATGCATTTCCTGTCCGACAGGACTGGAGGGATCTGATCAAATTCCCTGGTTCCAGGGATCAGTTAAGCAGCAAAATGTAAAATGGCTTTTTTGGGGGATGGAGGTGCACATCGTTTATGGGAAATCGAGTGAATAATGTGTCTGCATATTTATTACCTAAAAATCACAGTCGATTTTAGTCTTCAAATCTGCTTTGTGGAAGAAAAAATTCTTACGTTTCTCACAGTTCTGAATGTGTGGCTAGCTAGAGCACAGGCCACTGGGATTATGCGGCAGGGGAGGACCAAATTATGTGGCAGATTGACAAAATAATGCGACCTAATGCGCACATTTTGTGATAGTATTTATAATGTCATTTTTTTTACGTTAGCGCTGTCTAGGCAAAGGTTTCACCTCGTTAGTACCAATTTAACATCAAATACAGCAATAAAAGGATTACCATGACCACAACAAGCAACTCAAAGATGTCCTGCCAACCTTTACACAAGACCTTACACTGCGTGGAAACACGAAACGTCTCAATTTTAGTAACCTTTGATCTGTTTCTGTTTTTGTTAAAATATGCAGATTATGCAGTAGATGGTGAATTGTGCGGTAAATCAATAATAATGCAGACAACGCTGTGGACGAACAATCACATAATTGCAGTGGCTCTGGCTATTGCTTTAACAGGTGCTCCTAAATCAAGTTTAGTTTCAAGAATGGCGCCTGTGGATTTTGTTGTATGATTTTGGGAGCAAGGCAGTGCTTAATTTGTGCTTGTTGTTTCCGGTGCTGAGCACCGGCACTTATTTTTGAGGGCCGGGGCTTATTCTTCAGCCTCAAGCATTTGCTGCAAGCAGAAGACAGGTGGAAAAGACAGAGGAAGGGAAAAACGAAAAAGCGTCACAAAGGGAGAAAGTAGAAAGTTACCAGAGTGAGCTGAAGGGGCAGCGAGAGGCTGTAAATGGACTGAAGAGGCCTGAGATGGCTTCAGGATTACGCCGCCTCAGTATTCCGTGTTCGCACATTTAAATAAAGTAGCCCTTTGTTTAAGAGGAGGGCTTTGGGCACCGGCACCTTTTTATTTACAAATTAAGCACTGGAGCAAGGTCTTGGTGGGCCAAGTGTCTCACCACTGAGATGGGTGCTTGTGATATGGATGGGCGAAGACGAATATTACAAATTTGGTTTTCTTGGATTTAATTTCTGTTTCTTGTGCCTAATCCATGATTGGACAAATGATGTGATATTGGATATATATATAATTAGTAGGCTCAACACCTAAGTTGAACGGTAGGTGGGCCAGTAGTATTGACCTTTGGATAGCTTCAGGTATGCTGATGTAAGTTTGGAGTAAAAACTTTATACCCGTCCTGTGGTAAAGTAAAGAAAGGAAAATGCTGTGATCAGTTGTGTCAAATGCAGACCACAGATCGGATCTAGCAATGCTATCAGGCAGGGTTTTCCTAGCAGCTAGCATTGATATATATCTTTCAAAGGTGGCCACGCATGACAATTAAACTGAGCCTCAGAGAAGCACAAGAGTGGCTGGGTGCCGACTTTGTCTCCAGTTGACCATTCAAAAGCTAAATGAGTGGTTACAAGAGCATGCTTTTGTAAGGTTGGGAAGGCAGCGCTGAGCTCTAGGTGGGTGGAGGTGGTGGACTCAGTGAAAACCAAGCAGACAGTAAAAAGCACAACGGGTCTGGCCATGGGGGCCCCTACACTGCCCATGCCAAGTGCAGGGACCCCCAGCTTTTACATGGCAGTGCAACCACCATGTAAAAGCCTGCGGAAAGGGGACTCGTAATCCCAAGGGAAGCGCATATTGAGACTGCTGCCCCCCCCAGGCCGTTGGCCTTGTAAATGTGCCGGTGGTGGTGCCAGCGGTCCGCCATGGCACTCTCGCCATGGTCATAATGTGGAGGTTGGACCACTGCATTGGCGCGGTTCGACTGCCACCCCGAGTCTGCCGGTCCTAGGACTGCCAGACTCGTAATGAGGGGCTGAGTTACGAGCAAAAAATGTTTGTAAAAGTAATGCCCTGCAAAGCATTATGGGGTGAGTTTTTGTGCTGCAAATAATATAGTATGTTGACTGCAATGCTCAGAACATCCCCTAGAGGACACCACAATAAAAACAGCATTTGAAAGAAGCATGGTCATGTAACCATACAGTCAGCCCTTAGAGAGCATAACCAGATGAAAAAAGAATGGGAGAAAGTAATATAGTGTAACCATATATTTAGTCCCTAGAGGGCATTGTGTACTACATATTATTAAGGCTTGCAGGACTATTGCAATGATATTACAAACTAGGCCCATAAAACATAACTTCTCCCAGATGTAAAACAAAAGTTCCAGCCATGAAAAAGCTTAAAAGGATAATGAATGGTGGTAGGAGTTATTATTTTAGAGTCGCTACTAACATAGTGTGGGGACGCAGAGATGATGTAGACAGAAATAGCACAGTGTGGTCAATGTTTTGAAGGTGGTCCCATTTCCTAGGACCACCACTGGCTGAGTAATGAGCAAAAATCTTTTGTAAAAGTAATGCCCTGCAAAGCATTATGGGGCTAGTTTCCATGACAGAAATATTTTAATATGTTGATATGACTGTAATGCTTAGAACAGCCCCTAGAGAACACCACAATTAAATGGTCATAAACATGCAAAAAGAAAATGGCAATAAATAATGCAGTGTAACCATATATTTACCCCTAGAGGATATAGGGGGTCATACTGACCCTGGCGGTAAAATCCGCCAGGGCCAACGACCGCGGGAGCACCGCCAACAGGCTGGCGGTGCTCCCATGGGCATTCTGACCGCAGCGGTACAGCCGCGGTCAGAAACGGAAAACCGGCGGTGTACCGCCGGTTTCCCGCTGCCCTGGGGAAGCTGCGCCGCCATGGGGATTCCGACCCCCATTACCGCCATCCTGTTCCTGGCGGTTGAGGCCGCCAGGAACAGGATGGCGGTAAGGGGTGTCGTGGGGCCCCTGGGGGCCCCTGCAGTGCCCATGACAATGGCATGGGCACTGCAGGGCCCCCCGTAACAGGGCCCCACCAAGATTTCCAGTGTCTGCCATGCAGACACTGAAAATCGCGACGGGTGCAACTGCACCCGTCGCACCCCTTCCACTCCGCCGGCTCCATTCGGAGCCGGCATCCTCATGGAAGGGTGTTTCCCGCTGGGCAGGCGGGCGACCTTCTGGCGGTCGCCCGCCCGCCCAGCGGGGAAACCCAGAATACCCGCGGCGGTCTTTTGACCACGCAGATGTATTCTGGCAGTTCCAGCCAGGCCGGCGGCTTCCTCCGCCGGCCGGGGTCAGAATGACCCCCATAGTGCATTACATATATTGAGGGATAGCACGTCTATAACAATGATATTACAAACAAGGCCCTTAAAACCCAAGCTATTCCCAGTTGTAAAACAGAAGTTCCAGCCATGAGAGAGCTTAAACAGAGACTGAGTGGTGGGAGGGTTTGTTATTTTGGGGTCCCCGCTAACCTAGTATGTGGACCCAAAGATAATGTAGACAGAAAGAGCAAGTTGTCGTGAACCTTTTGGTTGTGGTCCCGTTGTCCTAGTACCACTGAGGCTGAGTTATAAGCAGAAATGTTTAGTAAAAGTAATGCCCTGCAAAGCGTTATGGGTTGAGGTTTCCAGAGTGCAGTGAATATTGTAGTATCAGCTCTCCTGCTTTGCTGGGAGATTCGCTTTTGTTTTGAGAATTTCTGTTTTATGTAAAGCATTCGCCAATTTCAAGTGTTTTAAGGGGAGAGACACAATAAATGACTCTGATGAGGCAATTGTGAACAATGTGACGGGTGCTCCAATACCACCGATCGAGTTCATGCTTTGTGCCTGTTCGCTCTGTGAGTGCAATGGACGCCATGCAGTACAAAGGGGAGAGCCAAAAGAAATAGTTTGCCCACACTGAAGTATATCGACAATCGTGCAATAATGCATGTAACAGGGGCAGTCTGCAAGCTGTGGCAAAAATAGCCTAAGGCGGGACAAACATAAAGCATTTACCAATTACATCAAGTGATTTTTGAAAGGCAAGCCCACGAACGAGTGATGGGCGAGACATGGGCGTGGTTAAAAGCCCACAGTTCTTACAACAGGTCAAAGCACTTACGCGCTCGACCTAAAAATAGAGGAAGAGGAGAAATATAGGGAAACCGTGAAAGAGGAGAAAACATAGATCAAAAAGATCTTGCAGAAGTGTAGCAAAGAGACAGAAAGTGTATGGTGGTAAAAGTAAGAGACATGCCATGCAATCAAAACTAAGCAGTTGTGGTATTCAGCAGCTCCTGCATGCAGTTGCATGCTGCTCGTTATTATATATATATTTTACAAACTAAGCAGTGTCCAAAAGGATATACCTTTAAATTAGTTTACCACTTAATCTAGCTAAGATGATGGTCTTCTGAAGCATAATGGTGATGCTACAGCGCTGAACAGCAGGCACGCACATCAGTTTCCTATATTCACAGATTATTGGGGACAGTGAAGTGTTGAAAATATACACACTTAGCGTGAAAGTGCTGCTTTTTAGGATGTAGTGCAGCAGACAGTGCAGCTGTCTGGTTGCAAAGATAGGTTAGGGACATGCTGGAAACTTTCCTAGAAATGCACTTCGCCCATTGCTTACCATTGGTGTTGTTGTTTGTCTCTTGTGCTTGCTTGCTTTTTGTGTGCTGGCTTTATTTGTTTAGGCCCGTCCGTCATATCTTCGTCCCTCCCATGCAGCATAACCTGTTTACTACCTATTGCGACTACTGGTTCCTGTGTTCATCCACAAGTGCTCGCTTTTCCGGATTATATTTCTTTCTTGTGAAGCACTCCGTGACATTGTTTGTGCTTTCTAGGTGACTTACCTGTGTTTCTTCTCCCCCACCCCCTGTGGTTTGTGATGCTGTCTCTCTCTTGCCTTTAGTTCCCTACTCCCCACCTCCAATCATATTATCCTAATGCATTGTAAAATACTTACACCTTGCCTCCAAGAAGCTTCACTGAATAGTAGAGATTACCTACTGCTCTGTGGCCAACGTGTGACGGGGGTACTGCAGTTCCATGAGGGCCCTGATCAATGAACACAGGTAGCAGAGACTGCATCGTCCTCGCTGCACCAAAACTCACCTTCCTACTGCTATTGCTTTTCTTTTTTATTTTCATGAGAAAAAATTGTCCTGCAATCCACTTATGTGCCCCATGTGGTGTATCTTTCTCCCTGGCTTCTCAGGAGAGGATGGCTACAGTCTTCCTCTTACTTTATTGCTTTAACCGCTTTCTTAGCTTCTTTCTGGAGAGAAAATGGAAGCCCTGAAGGGTCATGTTGCAATTTGCTGCAAACCTCCTGGCGCTGGCACTTCTTGGGCAGCCACTGTTGGGCCCATGTGTATTACAGGCTCTAACATATATATAATTATATTCAGCACCTGGCAACAGCTTTAGGGTCTCACCTGGACAGCACATGAGCTGTCCCTACAAGTCTACTGTTATAAAAAAAATAAAACGTGAAAGTGCTTAAACCCCACCTGTTACCTACCATTGATTGGCTTCAACGTTATTCTCATTTCCTTGCTTCTCATTGGTCCACAACAAACAAAAGAAAGGGGCTCTAGTGGGACTACTCTACAATTTTCGTCATTGACAATAACACTCCCATTGTTATTGGCTATATTTTATTCCAATCTTTCATATGGTATTTTGATGTTTATAAATGGATATCTCCTGTACACCTCTCAAAAATGTAATAATTGGTAGCACTGATACAACAAAAATGTATTTGCGATATAACAACTAAGTCTCAAAATCATATATAAATGTTTATACACGATTATTCCCTAAACATAACTCCATCAGGGGACAGTCTTTACAGAATTTCTAATTATGAACCGTCTAAAGATAGTACGCTCATTCAAGCATGGACCAAGTACTCATGGATATTTTTTATTGGTGTCCTTCCACTGCTTGCGCATTGATTGAGGTACTTTTTTGTTACTTTCCCCTGTTGTTGCGTTCTCATCGTAGCTTGCCTGCATTGCTTTCACCCACCCAGCTTCCGTCGTTGTTGTTTGCCTCCCTCCATCCTCGCGTCATTGTTGCTGCCCCCCGTCTTGTTGTTTGTACCTCCTCCAATGATAGAAATTAGTTAACCATTCTTATTTTGTAGCTACCTATTCTACTTGATCCATTACACTCCAAAGTAACATGAATATTTATTTGTCTTTTGTGAAATGCACTTTGCCACTTAGATTTTTTAAAAAAATAACAGACCGGGAGAAAAAACGCTTTAAATAATAGCATGAGGGATCGAGTGGCAGGGTTTCCATGTTTCTGTTTCTAGAAGGAGGCTATGGCAAAAGAAGAACAAGTGCACAAAAGGCGGTGCAATCCTTGTCCATCTTCTGTCTCAATCACGGACTTGCACCTCTGTTGGTGTGTGTCATTAGTGAGCCAAGCCAGGAGGCCTCCTTCTCCCACTCCGAGATCCAGGTGATCCTGTGATGAGCATCATTTGTATTTGAAAACCTGGTCCATTTTTCCTGTATCCCTTTGGTGCCCTTGTGTTTTTAGGTTGCAGTGCAAACAACAAAATGTACACCAAAGGGAGCAAGAGGCAGGCAGCACACACTGGCAGGCTGCAAACTTGGCGATGTTATTGTGTTAACATGTTTAAAATGATGAGGTGTTTGCACCCTTCTGGGTATACTTTTTCCTTTAAGATTTGGACATGATTTTTTTGTCTCGCTTTTCTTACCTAACTTTTAGCCATGCTGCACAGCACCGTCGCAATTTTACTACGTGGCTAAACCACTTTGACACAGTGAATATCTCTCGCATAGGCGATGCCTGCTGGTTTTGCCCATGCTTTTTGTCTTTCAGACGGTCCCGGAAATCTTAGTTCAGATTAAATATGCTTTTAACGTGTACTTCTCCAGTTTCTCTTATTACAATTGGGAACTAATATATTCCAAAAAGCATTTAATTAAACATCTTATCAAAGGAGGGTGTTTTTGCCAGGCACATGTCTTTCCACGTCTCGAATGGCAGTGTTATTTACAGCTAAAACCTCTTTTAGCAGAGCGATTTTCTTGTACTTAATTTGAGCAATGCATCCAGCAGAGCCATGGAGAACGAGAGGCCCAGAGCTGTCATTTCAAGGGTAGAAAACAGCACAGCACATTGACATTTTAATATACGAAGACATGTGCGAGGCATTCTTTCAGGTGAGTCAACACAGTCTTATTGTTGGTGGTGCATCTAGAGAACCTGAATCACAGAATTATTTTACCCAAGAGTGCAATCAAAACTGGAAACAGCTGAAGGTATGCTGCGTTTTAAATGTTAAGAGAAAAATAATGCTAAAAGAGGCTTGTGAGAAAATAAGATAGCCTACACTGACGCCACTTTTTCAAGATGATATGCGTTTCTACCCACCAACACTGACGTTTCACATAACGTGGCCCTTATTGTACTTGCTGCATCCTTAGCCATAAGGAAGTCGATATATTCGGAGTGTTTCAAAATGTCAGATTTGGACTCCTTTATTTCGCTCTTGCAATGAAACATTATTCCCCTACTGTGCACCTCTGGACCTCTGCTTGGTTAAAAGATGCGACACATCGGATATGCTGTATTTGCAGGTTTATTACAAATGTTAGAGAGTCATCACTGGCAGCAGGTCCAGATTACTGTCCTCTGGATGTAATCATTCCAGAAAGAAGACAGCCTTCTGGTTCAGGATCAGGTTCTCTAGCAACTTTTGCACTACATTACTTCCACCTTCAGAATCGGAAGCTTTAGCAATTTTACTTGAGTTATGTCTTGGTGTTCATATTCCCTTGCACTTCTTGCTCTGCCCGAATTCGTGATTCGAAGTTTGTGTAGGAGAGCCAAATGGTTAAAATTCTCCACTGATATCTGCTATTCAGGTGAGAACAACCTTTGTTTATCTAGTGATGGAGAGATAGAAGTATCGAGCAGTGGTACTCAGCATCAGTGTCTGTGAAATTGTGGGTGATTTATGAGGCTTGGTAATCAGGGGGTTCAAAGAAGATATTGCATCCACCATTTTACATGTAGAAATGCAAACTCTGGCACCTACATATCATCTTATCTGTGCCCACTACACTAAAACCTTGGATAAAGTCTGTTTGTAAGTGCTGAAAAAATCTACACTAAAAAAGGTACGGACTTCATATCCTGTTGGCACCTTGGCTACAGCTTGTGAAATTATTATGCATTAGAGGTATTTGAGAGCTCCAGGCCTGCATCCTCTTAAGGAAGGGTGCCATTTCTGGGACTCTTGTTTAACCCCTTTGCTGCAGAGATGCATTGGTGGCTGATTCTTGGATTGATTCTGTTATTACATCCTCTGTAAAAAGAAAGGAAATCGTGGTGACCCTTGTATTTACTGCTTTATAGGACCCTGGATTTAGAAGCCACATTTTTTTGTCCACATTTTGTTAAAGGAACTTGAAGACTGGATGGACATCTAGTAACCTGATATTATATCAAACAAATTCCATTGATCTGTTATAAACTCTGTAAAAAAACGTTTCTTTCAATACTTCTGATCTGCATGGAAATCATAATCACCTAACAGCATTTCAGGATTGCCCATTGTGCTTTTAGAGAATGATAGGAATACATCCTTGATCTCATAAGTTAATAAGAATGAAGAAACCATACAATGTCCCAAAACGTACTCCCATCCTCCCCACACACCTTTCCCAACTATAAAGTCAACTCCTCCCCATCTACCAATGACTCAAATAAGATACAATGCATTTTAGATGTTGTAGCATCTTTTCAAGAGCACTATTGCACACAGTGGTGTTATAGATGCCTCACCTCCTGTATTTAATTGTATTAATTTTAAATAGCATAATATTGAGCCTTTACTCATTTGAAACTTAATCTAAGCGAAACCACTGGGGATACTGCTTTGCCTTGAAACGAAGCGCCTGCCACAACCTTATCCAGATCAAAACTTAGGACCCAATTCACTTAGGTAAACGTAGACATGAAGACTATGTTTAGACCTGAAGCCTAAGGTCCTAGTTCACAAAGATAAACTTTAACTTGAAGGCTAAGGGTCCGATCCACAAAGGTAAACTTCAAGTCTAAATTTACCTTTGTAAATTGGGCCTTTAGACTTCAGGTTTATTCTTAGACTTCAGTTTACCACTGTGAATTGGGCCCCTTTCAGTACCACACAGCTGAATCACAATCCAATCCAATTGCACGCTTTGTAATGTCGCAAAGATCAAACCAAAGCCCCAATCTCCAACTCCTTACAAAAAGAAGGTTCACCCAGTCTTGACTCCTTTCACCCATAACCTACTTCCCACTAAGGCAAAAAGGAACCAAAAAGACGAAAAGAAGTGCTTATTATTTACATTAAATCCATCAATTGAGAAAAATAGAAACTGTTCAGACCCCAACATTTGAGTAATGGAAAGCTAACAGTACTGTCCCAAATTCTAATAATCTCACTATCAATCTAATCTGCTTCCCTCGACGCCATAACACATCTCTTAGTGGAGATCTAATTGAATATTCAACTAACATGTTACTGCCATCCAACACTCTTCTACTTCTATCTAAGTTAGCATGGACCAGTAGCTAAGCTAAAGGTGTAACCACACTGAAACGATTGTTGTAAAGACAAAAATCTACACCAACACTGAAAAAAAGCAATTCATTACAAGGGATCAATCCTGGATCTCATTATAACTTCCCCTTTACTTATCACAGGGTATGATTCCATAACACCTGACAGGTTTGACTTTTTAGTTTATCCTGTTGTTCCTAACTGTTCTAGGCACCAAATATCTGAAGCATACATATGTGCTGTCTTGAGACAACAAATATATTACTCCTTACTATGATCTCAAACATCAACTCCCTCTATACTAAAAATCACAACGAAAATAACACCTCAACTTTTGTGGTCCACTCGAAATTAAACTCTTTGCCAAAACACACACCCTTACAAATGAAAAAAAAACAAAAAAAACCTCTTATAAGCAAGAAAAATGAGTAACCACTTTTGAAGGTAATGTGTGAGAATAAACAATATTGTTAAATAACAGAGGAGTCCTAGAATTCATACTCAAATTGACTGTTTTTAAATTTTACTTGTATGGCACTGGTTCATGAAGAGACTTCATTAACACATTTGAATCCAATTTCAAAGTACTAGCCATGCAATTTAGAGAACTGTGGCATACTGCATATTCTTTGGAACTGTAACAAATGTACAGAATGTCACATCTTTAACACTTCTCTCCCTCAGTCTTCCTAAGCATGCTCCTTAACATATCTGATGGCTAGCCACACATGCGCAAAGAAGAATTGCCACTGCACTATCAGTTGCTGAACTTTGAATCTTATGCCTATAGAATCACAGGCAGTCCACTTACAGAGCGACTGGTTCCAAGAATTGATAATAATGGTTGAATAGTAGAGAATAATATACAGGTTCTGAGAATAAACTAATCATTTAACTTGATCTGCAGACATTTAGTGACAATAGCATCATTGAAAATTAACTTAAATACCCATAATGGCATACACAAATCTTGATAGTCTTCCACTAGTGAAATTTGATACTACTGACTGTATAGCAGAATAAGATTTACTAGAGTCACACGTCACTTCCACCCCTCTACTTCTATTAAGACTATGAAGAAGAAGAAAAAATTATATCATGAATCTCAGCTTCTAACATACTATTATCAGTGATATGTTACATATAGTTAATGATTAAATTGAACGTTTCCACGCCTAGTTTACACGTATAACTCACCATGAAGAGACATTTCTGCCTTAGTATGTCACAACAATAATCTACAACATTCCATAGAGAAGTTGAGCCCCCAATTGAAGGTGTAAGTGAGTGAGCAGGCAGTCTGGCAGGGACACTGATTTGGATAATGAAAATGGGTGAATGATTCATGATAAAATACACACTTACGTTAAAAGTCTCAATGTACTGGAAGAATTAAAATGCGTGGTCTTGTGAAGTGTTGAATGTTGTTAAGTTTTTTATAATGAAGAAGCACAACTGAATTATTGGGACTAATGTACTGTAACCTGAAAAGGTTCAATAAGGAATTGGTTTACAAACAAGAACACAGCGCAACTATACACAACACAGATCTTCCACAACATAACACACAACACATCCACAATAACAGCACAGCAGAGCAACCCAGATCACATGACAACAGAAAACAACCACTGGCAAGCAATAACTAAAGGACTTATCACAGCAGCAAAACAACATTAATAACACAAAACACATTTACTTGAATAAACAACAAACATAACATGATACATTATTGAAAGCAACATAATACAACCCATAAGACTCAACCCATCACAGCAAAACAGACACTAACAACACTCCACTATATTTTACTCCAAAACAAAAGTAAAACAGCACCAATATATTGCAACAAAAACAACACAAAAGTAAAACCGTAATAGAAGAACAAAACAGACAATATAACACAAAGTAACAGCAAAAAAAAATACAAAGGAGTTGTGGTTTGTAGGTTTGTGTTGTTGTTATGTCAAAAACAGCTCTCTTAGGTTTCTTATAAGGGCTAGGAACTCCTTATGCTACTTGGAAACAACACAGATCAAATGTTTGAAAAACAAACGTTTATTTCTTTGAAAAACAAAATATAGAAGCTAACAACTGACCAGAGAAGCTATCTGAAATATGTAAGACTCAGGCATCATCAATAATACCACCCGCACCACTAGGAGGGGCTCCTCCGCTAAGGCGGAGGAGCGTCACCCCACTGCTTTGAGCAGTGCAGAAAAATAAAATGATAATAACGGAATGTTATTATAATTTTATTTTTCATCAGGAGCCAGATTAGGGTGGGGTGGGCTGAGTGTGTTACAGGTAGGAGGGGTCTGTGTACCGTAAGTACGCATGACCGTTTGGTCGGCCGGTTGAATTGGGCCCGCCAAACCAGACATGCGCACTTAGCATTTCTCCACCCTGCCGTATTGCGCAAGTGGGTGGACAATGTGCACAGGCTCCCACTTCCTGTCTGAGCACGGAACCAGGCCGCTCCTACCAATCACGATGTTGCTGTCATGCTGGTGACAGCAGCGTCATGATTGGCTTAGGGGAGTCTCGGGCATAGAGTTGTAATCCTGTGTGCAATCTTCAGTGAGGAACTACACCTTGTGGGTACCGTCCCCCTGCCAACAATGTTTCCTAGTGTTTACAACCCTTGTGTGTGACAGGGGAAAAGCCACTGATTAAGCACTGATTGAGCACAGTTGCAGTTCACTCAAAATACCCTCAAAGGTTAGATGCACACAACAGCTCAGTACGATTTCACCAATTAAATTTCACTTGGTAAAAGTCTTACATTTGGCAGAATTCTGTCTGCTTCCTCAGTCTCTCTTTCCACGCAGTTTATCCCCTGTGATAACTTGCATTTTGTAGATGTAACTCCGGCAGTGCAGGATGGATGTGTGCAGCACTCCTAATCCTACTGTAGCAACTCTTGTCCTACTCTGGCCATAGCTGCGACCTTGATCAGAAACTATCAGTTGCAGCCTCCTCAAGTCTGGAGCAGATGGGGTGCGTGGAAGATTGGTGCAGTATGTGGGCCAATCCACCATTAAGTGGGCCCTGGTGTTCCACATGGTAAGAAGATGCTGAACTTCTCCTCATGGATAACCTCCCTTCCAACAAGGTCTGTCGCATTCCTTCCCTCTTTCAGCTGGCAGGTCCTCAGCTTCTCCAACTGAAAGCTCAATCTTCATCTATGTCCTCTCACTACTGGTAAACTGGATGTGATGCAGACACCAGCCCTAGTCACACAGTAGTTCTTCAAGTACTCTGCAGACCACTTAATTCACTGGTCAAAAGGAGCATGCAATTGAAACAAAGTGAGTCGAATCCCACTTTTATGCAAATTTGCTTTTGGCAAAGGGCATGTGGATCCACTCTGTAGGGTTTCAGAGCTAGTGGGGATATAGATCTTTTGCAGATGTCGTTCTGAGGCTGCTCTACAGGCACAGACTTTGCGCATTGTTAAAGACTGTCACAGCAAGTAGAAAATGGGTATCTCTGCACTAGTCTATCATCGGCCTTCCTGAAGCAGTAAAATAGATGGATAAAAAGATAGGCCATGCCTGCTGACTTCCTCCCCTGAGCAATAGAAAATGCAGTCTTTCACCTTTTATCCACCAAATGGTCGTGCCCAGGCAGAACTAATCATCAGGCCTCTTCTAAATAAGATCTCTTTTAATTTCTAAGGATAGCCCTATCTCCATTCTCCCTCACTTCAGTGTCTGGATCTCTACCGTTCAGCTATACAAATATTCCTGCATAGTCAATACAATTCCACTGTCTGGTCAATACAATTCCACTGTCGGCTCAATACAATTTCTCTGTCTCGGAAAACTGTATTCACCCTCCATCCTGTGTCATGCCTAGCTGGATTTTATTCAAAAGAGTTTGATTTTAGGAACCTAAATACTATGAATAATTGTCATGCTTACATCTTTTTTCCCATGAAAACATAAAAGTTTATTTTTGTTGAGGAGTTTTCAGGAAATGTGCATCACCATACTTCTGGAATAGCGGTAATTGGCTGTTTAAAGCTTTAGCGGTTAGGTCAAGAGTTAGAATGTCATCTGTGTATAACAGGCAAAATATTGATTGCCCCCCAATACTTGGAGAACAGCCTACTCCTTTAAAAAAAAAAAATACTGCCAGATCAAATATACAGAGGGAAAACAACAATGGTGCAAGTAAACACCCCTGGCTTTAAACCATTTTTCACCAGGAACCTCTCCGATAATCCCCGGTCACCCCCTAACAAAACTTGATACCAGGTTGAGGAATGATGGGTGACAATTAAAAGCAATAGAGTTCCAGGCATGTCGAGGTTAAATAACTTCTTCCACAGAGTTGGACCCTCAACTTTGTGAAAAGCTGTGCAAAAGTCAATAAAGACAGCATATACTTGAGAGCCTCTGGTCACATATTTTTCATTATTGAGTTGCAGGGCTGCAATATTGTTTAAGGTCCCATGTTTTTTTCCAAAAGCCCGTTTACACATTCGTCATAGGCGTTGTGGTCACTTTGATGACATTGCAGTAGTACTTAAGTGCCACCCCAGCCTGCTGACGTCCGCTCTTTTCTTTCTCTGCCATGTGCAGATCCAGAGAAGACCAACCCTGGTCTATTCTTGACCAACTGTGACCTTTTTGTCTGCTTTTTGGATTTTTTGGTGCGTCGGGGGATGTCTCGTCAGACCAGCTTCAAGCTTTGTGACGCCTGTAACCGCATGATGTCAGTGACTGACCTGCACCTGGCCTGTTTATGGTGTCTGGAGCTGAAGTTGTGCTCCGATTGCCGGGCCATGAACCCAAGGCTTTGAGGGAGTGGTTCCTAAAGTTCATGGAAGCCTAGCGCTCAACTCCACGTCGCTCACGGTCTCAATTGAGAGGAAGGTCTCAAGAACGCTCGCAGAGTCATCGCCACTCCTCCTCATCCCTTTCAAAATCGTTGGGACATTTGGGTCACAAGAAGAAGTTCAAGAAGGCTAAACCTTCCTCGACTTCACCCCGTGGCTCGGCCGATGTGACGCGGGAAGAGCATCAACGCTTGAAGCCTCCGTCCACGGATCCTACTTCTGGGTCTGCTCCGCACCTCCTTGAGTTTCAAGGAGCCAGAGCCACCCCTGCCCAGCTTAAGGAGTTCTATGAGGCCATGCGCTTCATTTTTTGGGCAGACTGACCACCCCCTCCCCACCCCCCACGGCGGTGCCTTTGGGGGCTGGGGTTTTGGATGGGGGCCCTTTAGGTTCTCCGCCAGGGGCTCTGGCTCCTGGCTTCCGAGGGCCCCTCCGGATATGTTCTCGGATTTTTGCCGACACCGGTCGTACCATTGCAACCTTCCCCGGCCCTGGCAAGACATCGACGCTCCTGACGTTGGTTGGGCCCGTAATCAACAGCGATCCTGATCCCTGACAGAGCCGGAATGGCGTAGATCGACACTCTTTCCGACTTCGACATGGCTTACTCATGCCAGGTTGGATTCAGACCCTTATTATTATGGGTATGATATGAGGAAGGATTGGAGGGGTTGATGACCTTTTAGAATACCAGCTAGAAAACCCTAACTTGAAATGGGCACAGGAATTGGGTGACGCTAGTGGTCTGGATACTTCTCGAAACGCTGGCATGCTTTCTCCTCCTACTGTGGCTATGGAAGAGGGAGCGTCTTACTCCATGCTGGTCAGTAGGGTGACTGAGGTCCTTGGCCAGTAGCTTCCCACTGTGGCAGTTGGGATTAACCTTCTGACAGAGGTGCTTCAGCCAAGGGCTTCTACTTTGGAGCCTCTAATTTCATTTAATGAAGCCCTCACTGATGTCCTACTGAACGACTATTCCTGTCCCAAAACCCCACGCCTGAAAGTCTTGTTATCCAGGCTTCCTAGTCATCTGGCACATTCCCATCCGCTCCCCCAGATAGGAAAACAGAAACTGGACCAAACCTGGGAAGAAGATCTTTTCTTCCTCCAGTCTGGCATTGTGGTCCGTGAACATGGCTTGCCTTTTGGACCGCTGTACCCATTCACTGTGGGATTCCGTCACGCAGGTATTGCCGCAAGTCCCGGAGGAGGCCCAGGCCATCATCTTCCAAGCCGTTGCTGATTGGAGGGATGTGGCTAAGTTCATGATTCGTTGCGGGCTGGACATGACCATGTGGGCAGAGGGCAGATCAGATGTGTTGACGATGGCCTTGAGGCACCACGCCTGATTGAGGATGTCTTCTTTCTCGGAGATGTTAAACAGTCTCTGATGGACATGCCCTTTGATGGTACCCGTCACTTTGGAGACAAAGCAGACTCGGTCCTCGAGAAGTTCAAGGAGTCCCGAGTTCCGGCTCGTCCCTTGGCCTAGCAGCTGCCCCTCGCCCACCACAGTCCCCTTTTTCACCCCTTTCGTGGCCACAGAAGGGGCTCCCTGTTGCATGCTTACCCTGTCTGCCACAGAGCTGCACATGCTTCCTACCCACTGCGTGGCCGTGGATGCAGAATCCCACTGGCTCATGGGACAGGAAACCAGAGGTTTTCCCAGTCTACCCCCCACCCCTGCAGCAGCCTCCAAGGCTTCCTAGTCCATCCCCCCATCCCCAACCAGTTGGAGGCACGATAACCATCACCTGCCCCACTGGGAATCCATCACAACGGACAATGGGGGTTTTGCAGATCTTCCGAAGGGGCTACTCCCTCCCCTTCGAGATTGCCCCTCCGCCATGCCTCCATCCTATGGCCGCTTACCGGAGGATCTGGCACTTCTCCGCAAGGAAGTCGAGGCTCTCTTGGCCAAGGGAGCCATAGAGAGGGTCCCTGTGCCAGAAGTAGATTGTGTTTGTTATTCCCACTACTTTCTGGTTCCCAAAAAGGGCAAGGGCCTACGTCCTACCCTAGACCATTGGGCCCTCAATCTCTTCCTCAAGAATAAGTTCACAATGCTCACTCTGGCTCAGGTCCTGTCTGCCTTTGACCCAGGAGACTAGATAGTAGCGTTGGACTTGCAGGACGCTTACTTCCATATACCCATCTTGCCTGCCCATAGGCCCTACTTGAGATTCGTGGTAGGTCACAAGCACTTTCAATTTACTGTGCTCCCCTTCGTCCTTACCAGCACCCTTCGGATGTTCACGAAAGTGATGGAATTGGTTGCAGCTCATCTGCACAGGTTAGGGGTTTCACTCTTCACCTACCTCGACGACTGGATGTTGAAGGCGAACACGCGCCGGAAAGTCGTCTCCCACCTTAAGACTATAGCAAACCTTCTGCATTCTCTGGGATTCACTATTAACGTGCTGAAGTCACACCTGACTAATTTTCAGATTATCCCTTTCATCGGAGCAGAGCTGGACCGAGTGCAGTTTAATGACTTATCCTCCAGAAAAGCAAGTCCAGGATATTTAGGCTATGATTCCGATGTTTCAGTCTCTATCCTGGATTTCGGTGAGAATGACTCTGAGGCTGCTGGGCCTCATGGCCTCCTGCATCCTGCTGGTTACACATGCCAGAGAGCATATGTTGGCTCTGCAGTACGACCTGAAATTCCAATGGGCGGAGCATCAGGGGAATCTCTCCAACATGGGCCACATCTTGGAGGGAACTGCGAAAGACCTGCAGTGGTGGCTTTCGAATCGCGAGGGGGTCAACAGCGGATCCCTCTTCTTTCCCCAACCAGATATCACAGGAGTGACGTATGCGTCACTCCTGGAATGAGGCGGCCACATGGGCAAGGTAAAGATCAGGGGTCTCTGGTCTCCGGCGGAATCCGGACTCCACATCAATTGTTTGGAGCTCCGGGCGATCAGGCTTGCATTGAAAACATTCCTTCCCTCTCTGAAAGGGAAAGTGGTGCAGGGTTTCACAGACAACACTACCGCCAAATGGTACTGCAACAAGAACGGCAGAGTGGGGTCGTGGACCCTTTGTCTAGAGGCTCTACACTTCTGGAAATGGCTGGAACATCAGGACATCACCCTGGTGGTTCAACATCTGGCGGGCTCTCTGAACACCAGAGCAGACAAACCCAGCCGTCGATGCATAGCCGTTCACAAATGGCATCTCCATCCGGAGGTGACGCAAGGTCTCTTTCAGCAGTCGGGATAGTCTTGGTTAGATCTGTTCGCCTCTGCAGAGAACGTGCAATGGCAGCTGTTTTGCGCGTTTACGTTTCCAAGGCGGCACTCGCTCGACAACACTTTTCATCTTGCGTGGAACTCCGACCTCCTTTACGCCTTCCCGCTAATTCCACTTATGTCCAGAGTTCTGAAGAAGATCAACAACGACTGGGCCCAAGTAATCGTTCTGGCTCCCGACTGGGCACTAAGGGTCTGGTATCCAGAGCTTCTGAGCACAGCTACGGAACCTCTGATCAGACTGCCCCTTTGGGAAGATCTTCTGTTGCAGCAGCAGAGGACCGTTCTCCACTCAAACCTCTCCAGTTCCGCCTTCTTGCGTGGAGATTGGGAGGCGACAATTGACAGCTTTCGACCGTCTGCCCGAAGTCTGTGATGTTATCTTGGCAGCCAGGCGTCCCTCCACCAAAACGGTATACGCCAGTCATTGGCATAGATTTGTGGCATGGTGCACCAACAAATCTGACCCCCTTTCTGCACCTCTCTCTGATGTTTTCTTGTTCATCCTTTCTTTGGCCTACCAGGGTTCTGCTTTGGGCACCCTTAAAGGTTATTTATCAGCCATATCCGCTTTTCTTAGATTGCCAGATCAACCTTCATTATTCAAATCTCCAATTGTTGGGAGGTTTCTTAAGGGACTTACCCATTTGTTTCTTCTGACCCCGTCCATTATGCCCCAATGGGACATGAACCTGGTCCTGACTTACCTCATGTGTGCCCCTTTTGAGCTGATGCACAATTATTTGTATTGCCATCACCTCTGCTCGCAGAGTGACTGAGCTTCAAGCTCTTTCTTCCAAGCCACCATTTTTGTCTGCCCACCTGACAAAGTGGTACTTCGTACAAGGGCCTCCTTCCTTCCTAAAGTTGTTACCCCTTTTTATGTAGGCCAATCCATCACTTTGCCTACTTTTTACACACCCTCACATCCCTCTCATGAACAGGAGAGACTCCACCGTCTGGTTCCAAAAAGAGCGTTGCCGTTCTGCCTCAATCTTACTAAAGATTTCTGGGTGGATGATCAACTCTTTGTTGGATATGTGGGAGCGAAGAAAAGGCAGGCGTGCAGAAGTGTACCATCTCCCGATGGGTATTGCTCTGTATCAAAATGTGCTACGCTCATGCAAAGAAGCAACCTTCTGAGGGCTTGCATGCTCACTCAACAAGAGCAACTGCTGCTGCCACAGCGTTAGCATGCTGAATTCCTATCCTGGATACCTGCCAGGCAGCAGTGTGGGCATCTCTGCACACTTTCACAAAACATTACTCCCTGGACATTCAGATCCGCAGAGATGGCTACTTTGGTTGTTCAGTCCTGCAGGACTTTTTAGTATGATCTTGTTTCGCAGCCCACCACCGAAGATGGTATTGCTTGGGTATCTATTCTAAGGTAAGGAATCTGCAACTAGAAGTCTCTATCAGATGAACAAGTTACTTACCTTCGGTAACGATTTATCTGGTAGAGATATATTCTAGTTGCAGATTCCTTACCGACCCACCCACCCTTCCCCCTTGCGAACTGGTTTCTAGGGACAGGGATTTCCCTTTCAGTGCCCTAGCTCTGGCGCACCGATTTCAGTGTTCTTCATGGCTCCGCACTACTGGCGTGAAAAGTCATGAAAAGAAACTGGCGTCCGTGCACCAGGGTGGTGCTTAAGTAAGACCACGATGTCATCACGGCGACCACGACGCCAATGCCGAACGCAGAGTCAACGGATGCCACCTGATGACGCACAAGGGTACTGTTTGAAGAAAAATCTCCGGATCCAGTCTGACACCTGTGGGAAATTCTAAGGTAAGGAATCTACAACTAGACTATGGGCCCGATTACAACTTCGGAGGAGGGTGTTTATCTGTCCCAAATGTGACGGATATCCTGCCCACCGTATTACGAGTTCCATAGGATATAATGGACTTGTAATACGGTGGGTGGTATATCCATCACATTTGGGACAGATTAACACCCTCCTCCAAAGTTGTAATCAGGCCCTATGTCTCTACCAAAGGTAAGTAACTTGTTCTTTCAGCTGACAGTCAAAACGTTGCAAGAGGTTTGGGCAGTTTTGATCAAAAATCTCGAGGTTGGGCAATCTGCCCTCTAAAAGTTGCTTATTGCATGTAAGTGATTCCATTGTTGACCTGTGGCACACAGGTATGGTGGCCTGCTTTTAGGATATTCCATCTAGAAATAACTGTTGAAACTCTATTCTTCAATACCTGTACAAGCTCTTAGAATGGAGTTGCCCCTGAGGACTGCAAGTACAAAGGTTGGTAAATTGTGATCAATTATGAGCTGTTTACATCAAGCCAGGTACACTGTTGAGACTGTGCAGTGACTCGCATAAACTTCACTGCAGAATGCTATGAATAATGTGATCTTATCACTCGGCCTGCATTCCCACCTCATTTATTTGATTAGTAATGAGAGTATTCTAGTATTTATTGATTCAGCTTTACAATAAAGCCATACAATATTTAGACATAAAATGTACAAATTACAGATTACCTAGATGCACGTGGTGCATTAAAACAATGCATACTTCACGTAATACAACATTTTAAAAGACAGTCCCATAAACATGTTCCCTTATTACTACCGTGCTTCCCTACTGCGTATCCTTGGTTATGAATTAAAGCCTAGATAGGTTGTACACCTCGACTGGCTTACAGTTACTCCACATAGTTTCCCTTGATGACATAGGTCGGGTCCAAGATTTTCACGCGTTTATAGTCCTTAACTTCAGCAAAAATAAAGTGCAATATTGCAAGTCAGGAGGCATTCAATAACAAATAGTAGCGTAAGTAAGATAAGTCAAAGGCGCATCTCCAGCTCAGGGAGGGACTAGCATAAAATAGTGTGTCTACAAAAATGAGAAAAATCAATGGCATTGTACAAAGGTTCATGAAAATAAAAAACGGGCAGCTCGTGATATTTATAACTGCGCAGAGACGGTGGCGTAACAAAGGCCCCGCAGCCCCGTGGTGTGGGTGTGGGGCCCGACCTCAAGTGGGCCCCCCCTCAGCACAGTACCCTAGCCTGAAACCTCCTGGGTGAGTCCAGAGGGAGGGCCCCTTCATGTACTTTGCTGGGGGGCCCCCTCAAGTTTCGTTACGGCACTGTGCAGAGAGCAGGTAAACTGCTGTGTATGGTTGTCATTTAAGGCGGCTTTAGAGTTAAGAGTATTAGACCTTCTCAAAGGCTTTATCTGTGCAAGAGTAGCTAAAGTGCATCTCTGTACGGCAAAGCCTAGGATAAGCTATATCAGTGCCGGAGGTGGATCTTGCAAGACCGCTACCAGTGCTGACCCACCACTCACATATACGGTGCAGCCTCCCGCAGAATAAAAAGTGCAAGTGCAATTCGGACCATTAGCAGCCAATTGTGCCAAACAAGAATAATAGATACATTCTTATTATGCAAAAGTTCAAAAGGATAAACACGGATGGGTAGTGGTATTATAACTGTGCAAAGAGCAGGTTAAGTGCTATAAATAGTTATCATTTGAGGCGGTTGGTGGTTTAAAGTATTAGTCACAAAGACTTTATGTGTGCAAAAACAGCTAAAGTGCATCTGTATAAGGCAAAGCCTAGGGTAGAACATGTCAGTGCCAGGAATGGGCCTAAGCAGCCATAGACCGTCTTGCAAGACCACTATAAGTGCTGACCCACCACTCACAAATGAGATGAGGCCTATGCAAAATCCAATAATTACACTAAGCCTCCATCAGAATAAAAAGTGCAAGAGCAATATGGGCCATTATCAACCAACTGTCCCAGGCAAGAATAAAAGATAAGCTTGCTTATTTCCCTTCCTTGCTGTAGTTGCTGCTCTTCAGCCCTGCTTTCAGACCGGTCACCTTTCCTTCCAAGCAATAGGTGTATATAGGATGCTACAGCCCGATAAGTTTCCGGCTGGTCTGATCTATAGAAGAGTGTTAAGGTAAAAAAAAAAGAATTTATAAAAGTCCTGAATTAAAGTATTCACAATTATTCTTGCCGATGCAACTTGAGCATTCACACAACAAACAAGCATTTTCAATGCAACGGGTCTCGCATTTGTTCGAGTTGGAGCTATTAGCGTTGTAAAGCAAAAAAAAAAAACACCTTCGCCATCGCGCTATGTAAAATGCAGCGCAATCGCACTGCGTGGAAAATAAACAGATGAAGTAGTCCGGACTCCAGGCTGAAAACATCGAGCCTCGTATGTTTTTGGTACTTTACCGGTGCTCTGTAGGTGGGCTAAACACAGGAAAAGGCATGACCTATGCATGCCTTTCACAAACGATAGCAAGCGGATTTTAAAAGGCAAGCCCACGAACCAATGTAAGTGACTGACGTGGCATGGGCGTGGTTTCAAGCCCAAAGAGATTACAGAATGGACGGAGCTCTTTGTGCTCGCTCATAAAAATGGTACTCCGAATATCTAATTTAACCTGAAACACTATCACACTTACTTCAAAAGTAGGATCCCATTAAGTAGATAACTGACTGTTTGTTACTTCACATAGCCTACTTGCCTATTAAGGTATCCCATGTGCCTGAGCGAGGGTGCCCTTCTCCAAATGCTACTGCCCGATGTGTAGGAGTGAAACAGAGTGTGTAATATACTTAGTTTGTGATTGCCCATGTTAGAAACATTAGTGGGATGATCAGTTATAAATATGATGAACATATGTTCTCAGATTATTGCTGTAAATAATATTATATACGCACATGAATATGCTAATTGCTTGTAACCTTGCCAAGCATTAAATAAATACATTAAAAAATCGATTAGTGGAGTTCGGTCTTCAAGCCTAGTTTGCAGTATGCACGGTCTACTGTTTGTTAGGAAAAGCCAAACATCTGTGGGACTTAAGGAATCTGCTTCTTTTGGAATGTCACAGAAATCCAACCTCCCCACTCTCCTCCCCTAATTCAACCCCTCAAATGATCTTTCAACACTAAACTGAGTTGGAACTTAAGTTGGAGCAATACCAGGCCGCTGCTAGATTTCGTGCAGATTATTGAATCCAGGTTAGAGTTATTAAACCCAAACGTTCGTTTTCTGTGGAAATACGAACTCAAACCTAATTATAAATTCGCTGTTGCATCTCTGTGGTGCACACGGGATCGCCATTTTCCTCCAGTATACAACCCCTGCCTGTTTCTTCCTGTCTCGTGAGCGGATTTAGTATGTTCAGCCCTGTTTATGACATCACTCCTCTAGGTTCCATGTTCTTTTCTGAAGTGCTTCTGTAAGATCGGTGGCTGCTTCCACGATATTTAATAGCATGGCTTGCCAGGCTCCCTTTCTGCTGGACCCTCGCTCTTTAAAACAGGTTGATGCTTAGTTGACTCTGGAATTTGAAATGGGGTCTAGGAAAGAACGCCCATCATGTGAGAAGTCCTCTATGCTTCATCTCTTGGAACAGAAGCTGGGCAAACCAAAGGAGGAAAATAAGCAAAAGTCAGTGACTGTCACTCAACCGAAACCCATTGTTCAAAGTCTGGACCTCGAAGCAAACTCAAACTGCCCTTCGACTAAACTTTCTTTTCTTTCCTTGATCGAAGAGCACAGACTGGGTGATATCCTGCTCTGTATTCATGAAGAGTTTAAAATCCTAGATTACAAAATGGAGCAGATGTCTAGTAACATGACTAATATGTACAAACAGATGAACTACTTTCTCGACAGAGCCACAGTGTCCGAGAGCCGCCTCGACAGTCTTGAAGAAGGGACTTCTAAAATTGCTGATAGCGTTTTTGCACTACAGACAGGGATCACTGCAGTTTCTGATGACATGGACTGTCTCACGGTTATGTACGCAAAACTTAGACAGATGGTCAGAAACGTTCGAAAATTTAATATAGAATACGTCATTGAGGTATGGTATCTTTCATCTAATACATTCTTTTTTATATTACCCATCTCCTGCCAGGTCGAGGTGGACCCACCAGTCAATTTCCCTGTACTTTTTTCATCATTCTGCCTTGCGCTTCCTATCCTTAACTGAATTGAACCATATAACAGAAACATCCCCTTCTGAATGTATTTTTGGATCATCACAACTCAACCAATTGAACAAACACACCTGAAAGTGATACGTGAAAGTGGTGCCACACGTGACATGGGATCCACAGCTAATCTTACTGTCTGGTGTGAGGAAGATGGGACTGCTTAAGAAGGGGTGTGGATGGTTGATGTTCTGGTGTTGGGAGAGAGAAGAATTCTGCTTGGTCCAGAAGATAAGCAGACAGTGGGAACACTAAGGATAGGATTATGTAATTTGTGACCCAGTGGAGTTGGGTGCTGGTGCTGGTTAGGAGAAGGAGGAGAACGTTGGTAATTATGCCAGTTGGCAAGTTCCACACATGTCAAAGAGATAAGCAAACAAAGAATTGGGAGGGAACCCAGAGCTATTAGCCGTGAGGGTCAGGAATGGTGAGCAGTTGAGGAGGGTGAGGTGGAAGGACAACTATATCGGAGGGAAGGGACAGAGATCATTTTGCTGCAAGGGTCGATGTGATGGTAAACCGGAACAGGGGCAGACTGTCAAAGTGGCAGAAGGTGGACTTGGTTCTTTCCTTCCAAAGGTTTACCATAGAATGCATGCTGCCTTACACAGGTGCCTGCAAAGAGGGCCTGTGTGGCTTGATATGGACATGCATAGACACTGCCACCACTGACAGGGATACAGTGGTCCAGACACAGGGCAGTGAAGGGTCCACCGCACTACATTTCTGGCTGCCCTTTACCAAACCATGGAGATCGGGCCGGGAAGAGTGTTCTCCTTGCTTGCATTTGAGCCATGGTATCTTTGCAACGCTGCTGCCTGGTATGTGAGGGAAACATGCACATTCTCTGCCATACTCTGTTTTCTGCTAGACTTGCTGTGCTTATTATCTATTTTTAGGGACTTATGTACTTATGCTGTACGTGCTGTACCCCTTCAGTGTGAGGGACACTTGCCCTGGTATTAGCTGTGTGGCAACTGTTGTGTGATGGAAAGCTTGAATGTGTTCCATTAGTTCTGCAGCATTCCACCGAGTGTGTGAGGGAGGGGGTTGTCCCCTGTCAGCTACCATTGGTCCACCTGTGAATGTGAAGACACTTCAGTGCTTCTGGCTGTACTGTACCTTCTCTCTATGTAAGGGAAGCCTGCACTGCTGCCCTAGTTTTACCAGTGCGCACCTCTGTTAGCTGTGCTGCGCCTTTGCTATTTGGGTGGACATCTGCACTGTGGCGCGCATTACCTTGAGATAACCTTTCCACTGTGCATAAGTCAAAACAGTTGCTTTTGTTAATGCACGTGTCTCTTTGAAGCGAAATTGTCTCCATACATTTTTTCACATTTGTGTCAATTTGCAGTAGCATTGGACAAGGTACTATAGCTCCCCATAGCCCACAGCTAACCTGTTGAGATAAAGTCAATAATTTTTATGTTAAATTATTTCCACTAAGTATAATGTGGGTCGTGAGATACGTGATTTTTCACACTCCAATATTAATGAGGTAATGTGAACATGATCAAATTAATCCGTCTTTTTCATTTTTCAAAATTGCTGAGTCGGTGTTCTCAAAAAGAAACAAAACTCTGAAAATAGACATGGTGTTAAAAAATTGAGCTTATGCATTTCTTCAAAATGATTCATGTCCGATTTCTCAACAGTTCTGGGTGTCACTATGCATACAAAGGCCTTCTACAAAGTACAGCCAATGCAAATCATGCTCGTGTCCTTCAAAACTGAATTTTAAAACCTATTATTCATCCTCTCTTATTCAGAATGACTTGCAGCGAGGTTGAATGGAAGATATGTTTTTCACTTTCACAGCAAATGCATCAAAATAGTAATGCCTTGATTAACCCCTTTTTTTTTTTTTTACTTTTTACTTTCAAGTCTTCTCGACACTGTCTAGTGTGCGCTTTCTGATCCTCAGATAATTCTTTTAGTTAAAAAAAAAATGTTACTGCATTAATTGCACAGCATACTACAAAGCTGCCCAAAAATAGAGATCGAGCCGATAGAGCAAAAAAAGAAGAAAAACAAAGAGATAAGAATGAAGTAGGTAAAAATGTTCAAGGAAATTAATGTGCTTTTAAACAGCACCCTAAAAAGTGATTCCTGTTGGCTAGTCATGAAGATATTTGTCTACGTACAGAAGCACAGTAGAAAGTGAGCTACTCAAAGCTCAAACGTGAGTCTGAAACACTCCATGCCGCAGGTAGCAATTGCGAGCTGGGATGATGGCTACAAAGAATTGCCTGAAATGGTGGCAGAAGGTAATAATCCTTAACAAGCGTAATTAGCTCATTAAAGATCAAAATACATTTAAATAAAAAATGAAACGGAAAACAAATAATTTTCCCCAATGAATGTGATAATCAAGGACATGGAGCAAACATATATGTGCAATCCCCCACACTGCCCCCAACCATACCGTATCGTTGCTTTATGTACATGAACAGGTGTTATGGGGAACTACATTTGTTCATTAGAGCATTAGTCAAAATGTTTTTTACTTTGCTTGAGCCTGAGGCTAGAAGGCATGACAAAGGGATGCAAGATTTACTAAGAAAAATGCACTTTACGTCCCACCACTTGACTAAAGAACAGTGCAATTTACATCCCACAGGTTGACTAGGGCTCTGGTTGGTGTCATCCAAGTTGTTTAGAATTCAGGAGAGGAATAGCAAATAAAGACCATAGATAGGGAAGGCTAAATGTTAGTAAAAAATAATCCAACATCAGGTAATCTCTAAGGATCCTGTTAAAGCCTTGCTTTTAACTAAGGCGCCACTTGTTGTATATAACATGTTTGATGGGGTTCCGATGACTAAGATTGCAGCTGTCATGTCACGTAACAGCTTGGCATCCATCTCATAAGTTCTTGATGTAGACCAAATGATGGCAACTCAAGCCAAAATAGCACCGGATAACCCTTAAATGCATTTTCAGCATCAAGTAAAGCATGCCCAGAGGAGCAGTAGACAGTATTCAAGTGGGTGGCCTCTAGGTTTGTATGTACAATTGTTGACAGTCGAAGAGACTCAAAGCAAGAGACCCTATTCTTTCTCTAACAATGCCCACCTGAACCTTAGAGAAAGTGGGGAGTTGCCTTAAGACCTTCACCATATACAGCACCTGGTGGGCATCCCTCCAAAAGCCACACATGGTTACTAATTCGCAGTAAGCACACTCATGATTACCACCTCCCAGTAACCACACTAGCTTCCAGTTGGATCACAACATTGCCGCTTCTCAGCTAGCTCTGAAATCATTCCCAGTTTTGATTTGGCGGTGTATCTCTTTGCCAGTTCTGAGTTAGCGCATTACATTATCAGTGCTCAGCTGGCAGTAAATCCATTGTCTCTAGAGGGTGAAAGAGTCATGCAACTTAGTCAATCACCATGGCACTTTCTAAGTTGGGCCAGAATATTTACTTCCTGAATGACTTATTGCTATGTGGTTAATGCTAATAGAAACATCAAGGCTCGAGAAGGATTTCCTATCCTTACCATGGTGGCCTAGTGAGGATCCAAGGGTAGGAGTGGTAGGGAAACAGTCTTGTAGCAGTAATCAACAACAATAATGAAGAACTAAGAGAATGGAGTAGAATCTATCATTTAGGTGAAGCCGACATCTCTGTGATGTCAGACATGTATCACGCTCTTTTGGTATCAGTTGAACATTGTTGGCCATGTGTTTGAGAATGTTTATTTTACAGCTGTTGCTTGTAAGACCAAATGCTAACATACTAGAACTGGCATTGGCCAGGCCCAGTGATCAACAAAAGATTCTTCCCTCTTACACTTGACTTTAAAAGAATTCCGTGGGAGGTGAGTACCGTGAGAGCTGTTCTGTAGGGGAACATGAAGGTAGAAGGGTAGACAGTAGCATTGATAAGCAGTAAACCCAAGTTAGCATCCTACACACTTAGAGGCTATGTACATTCAGATGGCCTGCCTAGTCGCGCCCCATCTCCCACTTACCCAAGCACTCTCCGACATACTCTTTACTGTCAGAGGAAATAGGGACCCATTCATTACATAATACAAAGTAGCCAAGGAGGGTCATTAGTCAATCTCACTTGTGTACATGTAAAAAAATAAGCTGTTATGCCACTACTAAAATAATCTGCCACCAACCATTAGTAGTTTCACGGCCTGGTCATGAGGACAATACCCACCTATCTTAAAAGGAGTCATACTTTAGGGTTACCCCATCACCCATCAGAATCTAGCCCTATTGTGGTCAGCGGCATATCAAAATAATTGAAGTAATTGTCAGGAAACTTGTATTATTGGTCCCTTGCACCAGAAAACATACCAAAGTCTGCCAGAATAACATGAGAAGCGGGTGGTCACAGGCACACTATGCCTATGATTTTCAACCCCACACAAACCCATATCTCTCGTTCCCAAGCTGTACCTCTGCGGTGACTGCGAGGGAGCATAGGTACAGCACAGTAGAGCATAGCCAGCTGCGGTTACTGTACTGTTGGTCTGTGTGCAGCTTTCACTCCTGCTGGCTGCACTGTATCTCTCTGTAAACGAAGCTTGCACCTGCTGCTGCCCATGTAATTTTTCCTGTGTGTTAATGGGAACATGCAATGCTGTGCTGTTAACTGTAGCTCACACATGTCTAAGGCTTGGACCACTACTAGCTATACGTTCCCTATTACATGTTGGTGATAGTGCTTGCAGATACCTTTACAATATATAAATGATTGGCTTTGTCAGTGTTTAAGTTGTTGTAAAACGCGTATATCTTCTTTGCAGGCTCCATTTCTGACACTTTTATAGAATATCTTGCATTTCTGTTTTCCCTAAACCAGAATCACATATAGCCTGCACATCTAAACCTTTGTACAATACTGAACTATTTTTGTTCCCGCAACTCTTTTTAGTTCTCTCCAGGGGCATAACTTGGTCAGTAAGAATGGGGGTGGTGTATGCTTCAGACTTCCCAACAATCATCATTCTGGCATATCTTGTTAAAATACATTATGAGAAGCAGAACACAAGGGGTCATTAAGAGGCAGTGGAAAAAGAGGAGTGTGGGTTGTTAGGGGTAACAGAATAGTTTCCAAACTAACCAAATTGTAAGGCAGAGAAGAGAGAGTGTGTGTATGTGTGTTTTTTTGTCTGTGAGTGCTTGTAAAAATCCAGGGTGAAATCCGATAGACAACTTACTACACCTGACTGAAAGCACCTTTACCCAAATAGTTACTATAGAATACATTTTTAGGAGGGTGTAACACCCCAAACACCCCTCCACCCTCGAAGCTACACCCCTGAGTCTCGCTTCCAGACAGCTTTAGCTGCTTGACCAGAGCCACGTGTCATCAGTCGATCCATGCAAACGTACATATAGTAAAGAGACTTTTGGGTAGCCCCTTTCAGACTTTGCTAGTGTAGTGAAGCTGGCTTTAGGCATTGGCTGACAGGGTTGTCCATCAGCACTGACATCAGCCCTTGGCATTTCGCAGATGTAACATTAAAAAAAAATAGTTCCGCCCACCGGCACTGTAGTTTTATTCCCACAGGACCCCTGTTTACCCAACTCATTCTTAGTATTTTGTTGTGTTTTTATTAGTTTTCTGGTTGTAAACTATGGCTAACACTTCCCTCACTTCCACTTACCCCTATGATGTGTGCCGCGGTCGGATATCATACCAGTCTTCTTACTGGCTTAACCCAGTTTAGCATTAAGAAGTTTTGCACAAGTATATTACTTGTACGAATACGCACACGGGACAGAAACGGTATGTGAAAAGACACTTTGGGGCATTTTTATGGAAAAGTGGCACATCATTCATTTTTCTGGGCATCCCTATACGGGAATGCCTCTTTTGCACACATTATACCTGGCAGTTTTTAACATGTGGTCCGCAGAACATAGGGGCCATTCAGGTGTTCCGCAGACCCATATGACCTCTAAACATAATTTTCACATACTTACAAGCACTTTGAACTGCATAACCATATAAAGGTGGTTCCTCCTCCGAGGATAGTAATTTAATTAAGTAACTCTTAACGGTCACTTCATGTCTATCGTATTGCCTACCCAATGCATGTAATATATGCATTAATAACCAGTAAAGATTTGTTCAAAAAAATAATCGTAAGTATTTTATAAACGTTTTAAGCCAAAAGTTGAATCTAACCACTCAGTGATCGTTGCATGTATACACAGCTAGACTGCCCAAAAGGCCCTTTGTGGCTTTACGTTCTCCCACCCACTGCTTTACATGGTTAGGCAGGTAAAGACTTCAAGGCCTACACTTCTTGTGTTTGAAAAGGGGCACGCCTGCACTTTTCTCCAAAGCTGAAATACTTCCACAGATAGAGTGCCCCTTCCCAGTAGTCAGCAGGGATTCTGGCATATGAGCACTAGCTCTTCTAGCTTTTATGCAGTTGCTGTCTCTGTCACCTTTTACACAGACCTTGCTTGGTCTCCAGCTTTGCCCATCTAACAAACTAAATTGTTGCCTAGTGTGTGCCCGAGGACCGTCTCTTATACCGGTGTGTAGTCACTCTCAAATATAAACATGCAGATGCAGAGGATATTTAATGTGTTAGGTTTATATTATGTGTGCTTGTTTGTGTGTTTTTGTGTATTGTTGAGGTGAGGTTCAAATCGTAGACATGTCTTGGGGGGGTCCCTGTCTTTCAGTTATGATTCAGTGGAGTCAAAAGGTTAAGAACCTCTGGTGTAGCATATAGAGTATGCATGTGTTTTACCTGCATTACCTTATACATGTTGTGCATATTTCACTCCAAGGAACTTCAGTCCTTTGCTTGGGGCCACAAGCTGACCATTCCTTGGTGAGCTCTTTGCTCCCCAAAATACACAACCTCTTTTCTTCTTTTATTTACAGTTAACTCTAAAAAATGCATGGTAAACTTGAAGGGTGGATGAGACTGGCAACTGTGTTTCCTCTGATGTATTACTAGACAGGGCCACTGGAATTATGTGGTAACAGAGGGCCAAATCATACGGGAGTATTGACTATAGTATGCAGAAAGAAAATGTCAGTTATGCGACAAAATACATCACACTCTGAGGCGCCCAAATTTACTTTTTTGTGATTAAACATGTATTAGTACTCTATGGAAAAACGTTACACAACATAGATTCAGCTTAGGACCTAAATGCAGCAATTAGCAACTGAAAAGGTACAACTAAACAATTGCAAAGGGTAGGCCACTGTGCGACAGCAAGTATTTTTTTTTTTTTTTAAATCTGCATTTTATGTAGCAGATGGTGAATTAATTGGGAAGTGTGGTAAATCCATAATCATGGAAAATACAGTGGTTTAGAGAATCTCATATTTCCAGTTGCCCTGATTATAAAAGGCATGTTCCCATTCGACCTCGCTTCTTGGGAGTACAGTGTTGTGGGTGGTGGGTTGACTTCTTAACGTTGTAACAGCCTAATACCAATTATTTAGCAGGAGGAGGGAGATGGGGCTATTTGTAGTATAACAATTATGAGAAATGCCTTGTTTTGGTAGACAGAATCATGTTAACGGGGTCATCTGGTATATGATGTCACTACGGGTCCCAAAATCCAACCAGGCATCACACACAGGAGTTCTCGAATCCTGATTATTCCAGTCCAGTCCCTACTAAATAGCACCCAAATAGTATCCCGGTGCTTCAACTTTACCTTAGTGATAGGTAGTGATGGAGAATTGGCTAAAGGAACTTCAATGTTCACCTTTTCACCAGTGGCCCATTTCAGTACTGATTTCAGATTACTTTAATACTCTGATTTCATGCCTGCAATATTTTCAGCTCCAGTAGGGTGTTCCTTGGTGAAAATCTACACAGTCAGTAACATGCACAATCGAAAAGTGATGATTGGAGAAACCAGAATCAATTTGACCCACTGAAAATATCTCAGGTTCATTCCATTTCATCGTTTTTAGCTTATTCGTACTGTAACAGGATACGTCCACCTGCAAAGCAGATATGGCTTCTCCTCAAAAGGGGCATTTAAGCCAAACTACCAGGCCACGACTGCTCTGAAGTGGAACACAAGCAGCCCCTCCACACTGGAGTCTAGTCATAACTCATCCTCGCTTTCACCAGGTATTTTATATATTTAGTAATTGTTGTAAAGAACTGCTGAACACCGTGTCAGCATCAGCGTACTCTTGTAGTGGAATACATGTAGGAGGGAATCTCTTAGTTTCTTTCTTTCAATAGCAAGCAAAGGTGTTGCAGTAAATGTCCACAGCAGTGAAGTATGACTCTCACACAGCCCTTTATGAAAGTAAATGATATATGAGTGGATGATTTACTGTGTGCCTCTATTTATCAGACAAGTTGGGTCAAGCTTAATTCCACTCCCAACAGAGACCAAGAACTACAATATCTCAGGGAGAAACTCACGGATCTTGAGGGCCGGGGTCGCAGAGACAATGGGGGTCATTCCGACAGGGCCGGGGACCGCGGATGCACCGCCAACAGGCTGGCGGTGCATCCTTGGGCATTCTGACCGCGGCGGTACAGCCGCGGTCAGAAACGGGAAACCGGCGGTGTCCCGCCGGTTTCCCGCCGCCCTAGGGAATCCTCCATGGCGGCGCTGCAGGCAGCGCCGCCATGGGGATTCCGACCCCCTTACCGCCAGCCTGGCTCTGGCGGTTTTGACCGCCAGAACCTGGCTGGCGGTAACGGGTGTTGGGGGGCCCCCTAACAGGGCCCCACCAAGATTTTCAGTGTCTGCCAAGCAGACACTGAAAATCGCGACGGGTGCAACTGCACCCGTCGCACCCCTTCCACTCCGCCGGCTCCATTCGGAGCCGGCATCCTCATGGAAGGGGGTTTCCCGCTAGGCTGGCGGGCGGCCTTCTGGCGGTCGCCCGCCAGCCCAGCGGGAAACTCAGAATTACTGCGGCGGTCTTTTGACCGCGCAGCGGTATTCTGACGGCGGGACTTTGGCGGGCGGCCTCTGCCGCCCGCCAAAGTCAGAATGACCCCCAATGTCTGCTTCTTCGGGATTCTGAAATGGGCGGAGGGCATGGATGTCAAACCTTCCTCATCAAGAACCCCCCCCTGTTGGAACTACAAAGGGCACACCGACTGGGCCCTATGCGCGGAGACCAGGAAGCCAGACCTCGCACCATCATCGCCCTTGATTTCTCCCGGGACACCAACGAGAAACAGAGAGCATTCTTGGCGCTGCATCCTCAACTTCGTCAATTGGACATCAAATTCGGCCTGTTTGAGCCTGCACGCATGTGGATAACAAAGGACGGCAAGTCTAAAGACTGTCTTGATCCTCAAGCCTTACGCCAGTTTCTAGATAGCCTGCTGCCATGACCCATGGATTACTCACACAATGCTGCCTCATCCACTCCACGTTTGCAGGAAGCATCCTCCCATCCTCAGCACCGTGCAGCGGGGCGAGGTCCTGCTGGGCTTCAGTCCCCCAAGAGAGGCAGGCCTACTGATCGACCTCCCCGTTCACATGAGGGCAGGGAAACGGCTCTCCAGGCAGTGGCAAACCTCACCCATGACCATGGCAGAGACAAAACTAGGTCCCCACTGAAGCCCATGCCAACAGGGGACCGAGTGTCCTCCCCACCAGACCTCGACCACATGACGACAGAGACATCCAGGATGGGTCTCCCCTCTCACCGTCTCTCTGGCCCGGATAAATATCATGTAACTCAACAATTGGTGCTACGGCCTAGAGTACCTGAGATTGTGTCTCTCTCTTGCCCTCAGAGAGCTCGATCTTATGTGTAATGTTCTTGTTATTGTTTTTGTTGTTTCTGACAGGTTCACGAAGTAAGACATTTGATACCTACCCCTACACCCACATTGGGGTGCTGTTTGTTACTTGTTACCTGCTGTTGCACCCTTACCATGGCCGCTACGGCCTCACTGTAGCATCTTTCGCCCCCTTTTCCATTGCGAGCCCCGCCTCCATCGGGGTTCAGTCGGTAAGGGGTGGATTACTAACCGGCCTCTTTATGGGACACAGCCATAGACAGAGACTGGAGGCTTTGCCTCAATCCTCAAATACTCCAATCCCTACCCTTTGCCTTCTGGACCTACCCTCTCCGCCCTAGCTCCCCCTGCTCGACGTATCACACTGCATGCTTTAGATCCCTGCTATGGTGGCAAGACCTTGCTGCCCACTCGTCCCCGCCACCTCTCCTCCCCTCCCCACCGCTGACCCTAACCCATTTCACATGGGGCAAAATGTCCTGAATGTCCGACAACGTCCTGCGCCCTGACACATTTCTCATCCAAGCTGAGATAAGGCACACTGGCTGTCCCTTCTCCTGCCCCATGGGTGGAGCCCTGCCCCCCCAGGTGCCCATTTGGGCAGCTATACTTGACCTGCCCCCTACGCACACCGCCCAAGACCTGTCACCGCTCCCCCCTTACTAAACATTACTCCCTCTGCGCTCATCCACAACCAGAACAGCCACCTCCAGCTTCCCTAATATACTGGTATGGTTTATACTGTAACATCCCCCGTTTCCCCCCTCCCTTTTCACTAGGTGGAGGGTTTACGGTGCTCAGGACACACAAGTCTAGGTTCACAGTTCAGAGTTTCTGAATAGCGCCGGAGTCTTCCCCTCTACTCCGGAACTACCTCCCCTTGTCCTCTCTCACCCACCCCCTACTTGTACCCGCTTGACTCCCCCACCCCCGTTTTTCCAGTACTCATTTTACCCTGCTCCTTTCCCAGCACACTACACCCTATACAACTGCAACACTAAACAGTGTCCATCTTGCCCTTCCCTGTCACCTGCATTAGCCATGCTCATTAAGGATCAAGGGCTCCCTTCCCAAATCCTACTTACTTGTTCTTATATGACCTAACTCTTCCAACCCCACATCTCATAGTCTATCACCGGGGCCTCCACTTGCGCTTCTGACTAATCGTCTCGTTGAACGGATGTCACAGTCTAACTCCACCAGTCTCCCCTCGAACTTGATAGCCATCTCGTGGACTGTCCACGGCCTCACTCACTATATCAAGAGAAAGAAAGTACTAACCTATCTGCAGTCCCAAAGGGTGGGCATTGCCCTACTGCAGGAGACGCACCTATCCCAACCTGAATCTGATAAGCTGTGCCGTGACTGGGTGGGAAGATCAATCCATAGCAGCTGCCCATCTGCCTTCTCTTCCAGCCCAACTCGGAAGTGTGGTGTTGCCATTCTCATTAGAAAGACCTTACCCCTCACTATCCTGAAAACATGGTCAGATCCCCAGGGATGCTACATCTTAGCCTAAGTCAATGTAGCGGACAGGGTCCTTTGTTTAGGCTCGATCTACACCCCCACTGGGAACAAGCAGTCCTTTTTCCTTTCCCTCAATCACCTCCTCACGGAAATCGATGCTTCGCATTACTTTCTGGGAGGAGATTGGAACCTTGCTATTGATCCGGTCCTCGATCACACGGGCCCCTGAGATCATTCTAACCAGACAGACAGAGCCCTCTTACATGACATACTAGCTGATCATGGCCTAACCGATCCATTGCATCTAGCCCATCCACGGGACGGAATACTCCTTCATCTCAACGGCCCACGGCTCCCAATCCAGGATTGATTACTTCCTGATATCCCATGGGACAGTGGCGTTACCTGGCGACTCCGGTCTTCTACCTGCTGCACTCTTGGACCACTCCCCTGTTCTCCTCGCTTCAAACCTGGGTCTTACCTACCCGGGACGCAAACCATGGAGACTTAATATTTCCCGGGTACTGCACCTGCCCAAGGCAAAACCCAACTACAGTCTCATGTCTCCACATATCTCGCAAACAATAAAGGTTCTGTCTCCTCCCCTAGAATGTTGTGGGCATCAGCGAAAGCGACTCTCTGTGGCCAATTGATGAGGGATGCGACACTCGCTAATGCCAGATAACTCTTCCACCAAAAAGACCTGGAAGCGCATATCGCAAACTACACGCGTACATATTCCACTGACCCATCCCCACTTAACCGCCGAAAACTAGAACATGCCAAGATGGACTTTAACACCCTTTACAGATCTAAGGCTGAACATGCTCTTCAGAGGCTGAGAGGGCGTCATTATGAACACGGGGGAAGGCAGGCCGCCTCCCGGCAGCACAGTTGCGCCAACAGGAAGCAGCACTTGCCATCCCGGCAATACAAAATGCCACCAGCAATATTACCACCCGCCCTAGGACATTGTCCGCGAATTTGCCATCTTCTACCGGGCACCCTCGAAACGGTGGAAGATCCTGAACGCCTTACCACATTCTTAACGGGCCTCTATCTGCCCACACTTACAGAGGAAGGCAGAGACCTCTTACAGGGTGAGATTAGCAAGGAGGAAATTGCTCAGGCAATTACCAAACTTTCATACCACAAAGCACCAGACGAAAACGGATTCCCAGAGGAATTCTAAAAATGGGAAGGCGTGGATGTGGTGGATAATCTATACAAGGCCTTGGACCTATCTCCCACAGAGCTACCATAGCAGTCCTACCCAAACAAGGGCAGGAACCCCTCACTGTGTGGCAATTACATCTCCAGCTTGAATGGAGATATTAAAATCCTGGCTAACCGTCCACGGAAAGTCATCCTTTCCCTTGTTCACTATTCTCAGGTGGAGTTTGTGCCTGGTCGATCATCCAGGAATCATTTACCCACTCTGGCCCACACACTCTGGTCCTCCAAGGACCTACCTGATGAAGCTGTCCCCTCTCACTGGATACAGAAAAGGCGTTCAACAGAATAGAGTGGTGGTACCTCTTACAAGTGTTACATCATTTTGGCTTGGGTGATGAGTTCAATGATAAGGTACTATGGCTCTATGAATCCCCTACGATGCAAGTGAATTGCAGGGGTTTTGAGTCTAAACCCTTTCCTGTTAGGGCAAGGCATCTGACAAGGATGCCGTCTCTCCCCGCTCCTGTTCCTCCTTGCCATGGAGCCGCTGGCAGCTGCTATTCGACAGGACCCAGGCATCCCGGGTGTTCCTGTGCGAGGGGGCACATCCAAGATATACTTAGACGCTGACTACATATTGCTTACCTTAACGGATCCCCAACACACTCTCCTAAAGCTCCGGGCCTTCTCTCTGACTTCGCAAAGTTATCAGGACACAAGATAAACTGGGACAAAAGCGAGGCATTACCTCTGTCACGCCCTACCACCAAAGTGTCAGTCGCGGCCTTCCCTGTCCACTGGACACCATCCCGGCTCAAATCCCTGGGTATATACCTAAACCGGGGCCTAGGCCGCGTTATTGCCAACAACCTGGACCCACTGATTGAAAGCACCCAAAGGGATTTTGCGAAATGGTGGCACCTCGGTCTTTCCCTTTGGGCCAGGGTACAGGCAGTACAGATGATGACGGTACCCTGTTTAACTTATGTCCTCGGGTTTCTACCCCTCCTTATCCCACTTCCCACACTACGTGCCATTGATCGTAGTAGACGCTCATTTGTCTGGGGTGAGGCAAAACCCATCTAGCCGGCGCTAAGCTCATCGCTCCTGCGGAGGCCTTGACCTTGCCTCTGTGGAATACTACGCATTGCCCCTCCATTTATCGCAACTCAGTTACTCGATGCCGGGGGCAGTAGATACACCGCAATAGGTTCAAATAGAATGCAAGCTTCTAGGCAGCTCGCATGGAATGGACTTGCTATATGGCACTGAGGAGGCCAGAACCCGGGCTACTCATCCGGTGATACAGCCATGATGAAATCCTGGCAACGTGCTCATCGCCTACTCGGCATGGTCACGCATCTTCACGAACGCCCACCACTCTGGGGCAACGCCTGGCTTCGCATACGAGGTCAGACACTAAACTGGAGGGAATGGCGAGACTTAGGCATCACACACCTGGGACAGATCCTCACCGCTGGGTCCCTCAAATCTTTTGCTGTCCTGGAGGCAGAATATAGCCTACCCCGTCAAACATGGAAATGCATGCAATTACAGCACTGCCTCAATCAGTGCCTGAGACCCTGTCCATTGTCCCTACCGCCTTCTCCGGTGCTCTCGTACCTGCATCTGTGGGGCAAATGCCATGGGGTGATGTCAGGATTACACGTGCTCCTGAATACGCCATCTCTTTTCCCTCCCCCTCTTAAACACGCTCTGCATCTCCTGCCAAACAAAACTTCAAACAGAGTTTGATCCGGTGGAATGGGCGGAACTCCTGGAGGCACGCGATCGTGGCACTAGAGAGGCACACATGAAATTTTGTTTATTCAAAACTCTACATGATTGGTACTGGACTCCGGCCAAATTAAGGGCATCAGAGCTCCTGCCCCATGCCCAGTGGTGGTGCTGTCCTGCCTCCCGTTGTGACCTAATGCATGTCATCTGCAACTGTCCTTCTATAGTACCTTATGGGGAGGAGGTGGGCAGTTCGCTCCAAAAGATATTCCCCCTCCAGATCCCATTTTCACACTCCCTGATCTTCCTACAAGAGACTGGAAACATCTCTACGCTGACCCGCCTGCAGGCCCGCTTACTACATATTGCACTCATTATGGTGAAACTTTGCATCTTGCGTCACTGGCACTCCCCTACTCTCCCTACCCATGACTAATGGCTCAGGACAATGTACCAGAAGGCGACATTTGAACACACCATCTATAACTTACAAGACAACCTACATACCTTTCTAATTATTTGGGATCCATTTCTACAACTAATAAGGGACTGAGCAAGACTGCATACTGATGCCTTATGCCCCTTACCCCTGCCTCCATGGGTTAGCTCCCCGCCTGATCTGACCACCCCTGCTACCATAACACACAGCCCTCTAGCCGGCCCCCCTTCCTGCCCCCTATCACCCTGCCCACCTCCATCCCCCTGCTGCCCCCCTTATCTTTCTTTTTCTTTCCATGCCCAGTCATATCGGCCCCTCCAGATTCCTTTTAATTTGTTATTACAGAAGTGTCATGAAGCCCCCGATTGAACCACTCATTACCTCCCCAATATCATCTTACACAGGACACTACTGGTGAGCCTCGACCTGTCGAAGCACGGAGCACCCTACACATACACTTTCCATGTCCACGTAAGCAGACTAGGGGACCTAAGTCACCTCTCCTCTGAGACCAAGATGCCCACTCGTTTCATATATTCCGCCTCTCCCCCCCCCCACTTTAATGGGAAGCATATCCCCTATTCTGAACGCTACACACACCAACTAGCAAGTGCGCTCCCACCCCTGATAGGGCTGCCCTCTACTATATCCTGTTAGACGTGGACCTATACCTACCATGGATGATGTATCATTGTGCCGCCAGATTCTCTGCCTTGACTACGAATGTATTCACATATATGTGTACTTATGACAGGTGCCTCCTACTTTAATGTTACAAGATATACCTTATCTATCTTGATCTTGATTTTGATATATGCTCAATAATAAAAGAAATGCAAAACAAAAAGGATTTGAAGTTTAAAATGTGGCCTAGATGTATAACTTAATTGAATTTCTCAGAAAACTGAGAGCATGAAGCAAGAGCTATAGTTGAAAGAAGCAAGCTTTTTGCCACTCATTATTGAGCTAATCATTAACCGCTAGGCATGCTTTATATTAGTGCACTATTTTGAAAGTCAGCTGACCAATCTTCAGGATGAATGGAACAGAATTGAAATCATCTACTGGCACTACTGTTTTCCATAGAGCTCGAAGTTGTAATAGTTCCAAACATTTTTTAGGACCGCAGAACTCTCAAACCTTCTTGACCAGAAGATTCAAAAAGGGCAAAAGAGAAGATGCCCACCAAGGAGATCCTAAATAATTACTGGATTCTATCTTCAAACTATGATCAGCCTCCCTTCACTGTGTTAGATGGAACAAAATGCAAAGGATAAACATTTTGGTTGCTTAGCATGTTATATGTAGAAGATCTATCAATGGATCATCTAATTTCTGTTCACCCCTTCCCTACGTGCAAATAGTCCTTAATACCATTCTGGACTTGACATTCTGCTATTTTCAAGCGAAGTACTAGAACTAATTAGCTCTCTGGTAAAGGTCTTAAAGAAACTTTAAATTTCATATGGACTAAATGACATAGTTGTCCACATGTCATGTATATGCTCCCCTTGTTTCATCAGGTCTTTTAAACCTTAGAGCGTTCCAAAAACTAGAACATAAAATAGGAAAAGGTGAAACTAAAACAGTGGTGATATGGTTCAGTTCTGTACACTTTGACCCACAAGATTCCCCGAAGCCTAAGATATATAGCGAGAAAAGTGAATTGGCAAACATGTAGAAACATGCACAAAAACTACCACCATAGTTAGATAATTCAAATAACTTGGTTTGAGTTCCCTATCTGAGTACCACATTAGTTGTTGCTAGTGAAATAGGTAATAATCCACCCATAAATACTTTTTCTTATTGCCAAAACTGGATAGGTGAAAATTCCTGTCTTGCGTTTTAGTTTAATTTTGAGCTTGATAGTAAACCTTACATGCAAATGTGCCTTACCTATTATTAGTATATTTACATGTCGAACTTAAAAACAATAAACATGAATATGGTTACTGGAGTATGTTTGTGATTAACTCGAAGCTGCAAAATGCTGTAATTATGCAATAACAAATGTAATGGGCTGTGATGCTTAGTTCATTCAGTCAGGTTTTCAGGTGCTATAGAGTTGCTAGGGCTCACTATTTGAAGTATTTTACATAATGATCATTGTTTAAGCCCTGGAGGTGCAAATGTGTTTGAATAGCAGATAGGTGTGAGACCAGTTACATTTGAGAGTTTTATTTATGTCCCCTATGCCAAATGTATTGAACTTAAGTTGTGCTGTGATTAATGGTAAAAAACGAAGTAGTCACAACCATTGTTGGAAAGCATTGATTTGTCCTCTTTAGTGCTATCTACAAGTGATATGTTCGAAATCATGTGTCTCTGCCATTTTGGGTCCGTGTCCATTGCCCAAGCATCACATTGAGCATAAGGACAAGTCACAGGAACAATCATTTGCAGTGATAGTGTACTCTCTAGTTAGATTTGTGAATTAATGATTACAAGAATGGAACATGGAGATTGACTGAGTTAAACTGTACTTAAATGTAAGGAGCATAATATTTTAACCTGCTTCCTGTTACCATAAATGTGTGGGACAGTTAAATGGTTGAGTATCTGCTTAGTGCTTTAGTATGATATGAATCTGGCACTATTATCGGCTTTTCCTAATCAATCAATCAATCAGGGAATTTGTAAAGTGCACTACTCACCCGTGAGGGTCTCAAGGTGCTGAAGGGAGGGGGGCTGCTACTGCTCGAACAGCCATGTCTTGAGGTGTCTCCTGAAGGTAAGTAGGTCCTGTGTCTATCGCAGGTGGGTTGGAAGAGTGTTCCACGTCTTGGCAGCGAGGTGGGAGAACGATCTGCCACCAGCGGTCGTTCTGTGGATGCGTGGCTAGGTGGCAAGGGCAAGGTTGGCGGAGCAAAGCTGTGGGGTCTGGGTAAAGAAGGAGAGACGTTTGTTGAGGTATTCTGGTCCAGTGTTGGGCAGTGCCTTGTGAGCGTGGGTGAGGAGGTTGAACGGGATTCTCTTGTTGACGGGGTGCCAGTGTTGGTCTCTGTGGGCTGTGATGTGGCAGTGGCGGGGGTTGTCCAGGATGAGGCGTGCAGAGGCGTTCTGTATGCGTTGCAGTGTTTACTGGAGCTTGGCTGTGGTGCCTGCGTAGAGGGCATTGCTGTAGCCCAGTTTGCTGCTTACGAAGGCCTGGGTGACCATCTTTCTGTTTTCAGTGGGGATCCATTTGTAGATCTTCCAAAGCATGTGGAGGGTGTTGAAGCAGGAGGAAGAGATGGCGTTGACTTGCTGGGTCATTGATAGTGATGAGTCCAGGATGAATCCCAGGTTGCAAGCATTGTCGGTGTGGTTCCCAGTGTGGCAGGCCACCAGGAGTCGTCACATGTGGAGGGCCGGAGCCGAAGATGAGGACCTCAGTTTTGTAGGAATTCAGTTTCAGGCAGCTGTTCTTCATCCATTCGGCGATGGCCTTCATTCCTTCGTGGAGTTTGGTTTTGGCTATGGCGGGGTCCTTGGTGAGGGAGAGGATCAGCTGGGTGTGATCGGCGTATGAGACTATGTTTAGGTTGTGAGATCAGGCGATGCTTGCGAGCTTAGCCGTGTAGACGTTAAAGAGAGTCGGGCTGAGGGATGATCCCTGGGGTACGCCGCAGATGATTTTGGTGGCTTCAGAGCGGAATAGAGGGAAGCAGACTCTCTGACTTCTGCCGGTGAGGAAGGCGGTGATCCAGTCCAGGGCTCTGTCACAGATCCCTGTGTCGTTGAGGTGTGTGCGTAGGGTGTGGCGGCAGACGGTGTTGAACACGGCTGAGAGGTCCGGAGGATGAGAGCTGCGATTTCGCCGTTGTCAAGTATTGTCCTTATATCAGCGGCGTCGGCGATGAGGGCGATTTTGTGCTGTAGTTACGGTGGAATCCGGATTGGTCTGGGTCCAGAGTGTTGTTCTCCTCGAGGAAACGGGTCAGTTGTTTGTTGACAATTTTCTCTATGACTTTTGCCGGGAAGGGGAGCAGGGAGATCACCGGAGGTTCTTGAGGTCCTTTGGGTCCGCCTGGGATTTATTGAGGAGGGCGTTGATCTAGATGTGTTTCCAGCTCTCTGGGAAGGTGTTGGGGTGCGATGACGGAGCTTGCTTTTTTGAAGATATGGTGAGAGCAGCAGTCGGATGGTGAGCCGGAGTGGATGGTGTCCATAATTTTGATGGTGTTGTTGTCGTTGATGTGGGTCCATGAGAACAAGAGGCTGGTGGTTGGTGAGACTGTCGTGTCAGTGGTTGACAGGGGGTGGTCTGAGTCATGAAGCTGTCATGGATGTCTGCGATCTTGCAGTAGAAGAAGGTGGCTAGGGAGTCGCAGAGGTCTTATAATGGTGGGCTGTCGTTGACGTTGGAGCCATGGTTGGAGAGCTCCTTCACGATGTTGGAGAGCTCCTTATAGCGGTGTGCGTTGTTGTCGATGCGTTCTTTGAAGGCGGTTCTCTTGGTGGTTCGGATGAGTTGGGTGTGTTAGCGGATGGTGTTCTTGAAGGCAGTGTGGTTGTTCGATGTCTGATCTTGGCGCCATTTCTTCTCGAGTTTTCGGCATGTTTGCTTGGAATCTTGGAGGTCGGTGGTGAACCAGAAGGCCTTTCTGTCGGTGCGTCTGTTAGAAGGTTTCTTGATCGAGCGATAATGTTTGGAACAGTCGTCGATCCATTGCCTGAGGTTGCTGGCTGCTTTGTCAGTGTCTGTGGTGTCAATAGGTGGGTTCCGGAAGAGGGTAGTGACCAGTTGGTCTTCAGTGACCTTGTTCCATCTGCGATGGGGAATCCGGGCAGGTGATGGTGTGTTGTGGGTTTCTGGAAGGAGAAAAGGATGCAGTGTTGGTCGGTCTAGTGGAGTTCGGTGGTGTGGCTGAAGGAGACTTGTTTGCTGGCCGAAACAAATGGGGTCAAGCGTGTGTCCTGCGGAGTGGGTGGGTGTCGTGACGAGCTGCTTGAGGGCGAGGTTGTCGAGCAGGGTGGTAGAGTTGTTGTCGTTGGTGTTCTCGAGGTGGAAGTTCAAGTCCCTGAGGAATATGTAGTCTGTGGATGCTAGAGCGTGCATGCTGATGACGTCGGTGATGGAGTCGCTGAATGGCTGTCGGGGGTCTGTAAGTGAGGGTCCCTCTGAGGGTGGTGTTTGGGTCGGTGTGGATCTGGAAGTGCGGGTGTGCGGCGGTGCGGAGGGTGTCTTCGGTGCTGGTTGTTATTCTGAGGGTATTCTTGTGGACGATGGCGATGCCTCCTCCTGGTCTGTTGGTGCAGTCCCTGCGGGTGATCTTGTAGCTGTCTAGGACGGCTATGGCAATGTCGGGCATTGAGGAGGGGTTGATCCAGGTCTCGGTCAGGAAGGCGACGTCTGGGGAGGCTGATTCGAGTAGATTCCAATGTTCGACAGCATGTTTGTGGACGGAGCGGGTGTTGAGTAGGATGCATCTGAGATGGTTGTGCCCTGCCTTGGTGGGTGGGTCGTTGGTGTTGAGTCTGGTGAAGTAGCAGTTCAGGCAGTAGAAGGGTCCGCGGATGAGCTGTGGGGTGGCTTGATGGCAGGTGGGTGAGCGGCTGGTGTTTAGCGGGTGGAAGGTGGTGGTGTCGTAGTGGAGTTGGGTGTTGCGGCTGTGGGGGTGTGGTGAGAACTAGGGGTTCCGGCGCTAGGTGCGGTCCAGGCGCAGATGGGCTTGCCTTAGGCGCGCAAGCGGCACAACCGCTATTTAGTAGGGAGGGGGAAGGAGAGGACAGCTGGGAGGCGGGGTGAAAACGGCGCAAAAAAGGGGGTGGGGCAGCAGTGTCGGGAGTGCAGTGTAAGAGAGGGGAGGGGGTGGGGTCAGAGGGGCAGCAGGGGGGATGGGGAGGGAGAGCGAGAGAGAAAGAGAGAGCGGAGTGAGGGGAGGGAAAAGCAAAGAAAGAGTGTAAGGCAAAAGGAGCACTGTGGAGAGCGAACGGCAAAAGGACCACAAAGGGGGCAAACACCAAACAGAGAGCGAAGCAGAGAAAAGGAGGAGAGAGGCAGAGGGCAGCCTAGTAGGAAAGCCGAGCTCTCCCACTAGACACCAGGAATGAGGCGCAGGCAGAAGCCTGCTGGTTGAGGAGGGCCTCCAACAGAGGTCAGGAGTTCAGAGGAACAAGGGCTCTACTTACAGGTGGAGCCACGGGAGGCAGAGCAGTTCACTGACCAGGTCAGTGGTATTGCTCCTAATACGTGCTATGTTATCGGCTATTTTAGAATATGGTGCTAACAAGCCTAAGGCTTTGACCTGTAACGTTAGCTGTTTTTCTACATTCACCCATCCTGTTAAGGCACTCTTGACAACAGAGCCGCTGCCAGACTCTGCACCTAGAATGGCATGTGTTTCCAGTATGTCAGGGACGTCTTGGCAAATCAGGGCTTACAAATGCTTCCATGAAATCATTGTTCAACTATTTAAGTGCATAATTGTCAAAATCCGCCATCATAAAATTTCAAGATCTGGTTACCCAAGTACCTTGAAAGAAAATAGCTTTCAGTCATGAAACAAGTTGCTTTATGAGAGAACACATTTATCTCCAAAGTGATAGAAGCTTCTTTTAGGCCTGTACATATTTGTCATATAAGGACTTTTACTTGGAAGGATTTTCCTATTTTCTTGTAGTGTCTACAAGAAGAGATAGCTGCAATCCTTCTCTTGTTGACATGGTATTCTTCGGGCCATTTTGGGTTTGTTATTGAGATTAAGCTTGTTTCTCATATTGTTTTCACCCCCCTTTCTCCCAGTCTTTACTCAACTCCTCCTACTACAGAAGATGAGTCTCTTATTTATTTTGACTTAAAGGAACGTCTTTGTATCTTCGTATTGCATTGATGGCACAAGTACTTCTTACAGATAGGGAGGATCATTCTTGTTTATGGTTCCGGACTCAAGGTTAAAGTTGTCTCTAATCAATGTATTTCCAGGCCGAAGCGTATAAAAGGGCCTCCTCCCTTAGAATGCTCATTTGCTGTAGCTAGGTTCACATTTTACACCTATATATACATACATTATGGCTTCTATTATGAACATGTTACAAAATTCCTACCACCCTTTTCCACGTCACTCAAGTGGTCATTCTGTAAGAGGAAAGATACCAGGGCAACTTTTTTGTGCAGATGCTATTTGAACAGCTAGATGGAAATGCATTTCTGCATTATACGGGAAGCATTGTTTGGATACTTATGCTAGAGCAGAAATTCCACTTGGTCGTTCTGGTAAATGACAGTTGGCACAGCCTACAATGAGCTCCACTCTAAAGGACTGTTAAATAAATCAGCAATCTGAATGCTCGTGCCGACATTTGCGTGTGTAACCTTCGGGTCACAGGTTCAATCCCAGTCAGGCCAGCTAATCTAGTAATTCTACTGCACTTAACAAGTTAAGTATAATTGAAGTGGGTACTACTAATACACTATTTAGATTGCTTAGAAGCAGCTAAACTGTAGCTCAATGTTAACAAACATTGGCAAATCCAATAGGTCTCGCCTATACAAGAGCTATTGGGTAATTGGACAGAAGTGATAGGACTCGGGTGGATTGGATTAGAGTGGAGTGCTTTGTTGTGGGGTGGACTGGAATGGGGTGGATTGGACTGGATTGGGGTGGACTGGATTGGAAGGATTGGAGTGGGGTGGATTTTGGATTGGATTGGAGTGGGGTGGACTGGATTGGAATATGGTGGGTTGCGATGGGGTGGGGTGGACTCGAGTGGGTTTGGTTGGATTGGAGTGGGGTAGGTTGGATTGGAGTGGGGTGAAATAGAATGGTGTGGATTGGTTTAGGTGGGCTTGAGTGGGGTGGAATGAAGTGGGTGGTTTGGATTGGCGTGAGGTGGATTGAAGAGGATTGTAGAGGATTGTATAGGATTGGATTGAGGTGGATTGGATTAGATTGAGTAGATTGGATTTGGGTGATCAGATTAAGGTAGATTGGATTGGATTTGGGTAGGGGATTGGAGTGGGTTAGGGTGGATTGGAGTATGGAGGGTTGGAGTAGGGTGGAATATTTGGAGTGGGGTTGATTTGGTTGGGTGGATTGGGTTGGATTTGAGTGGAGTGGATTTAAGTGGGGTGGACTATGGTGGATCTGGGTGGAGTGGCTGGATTAATATGGTTTGGAGTGGGTGGATTGGAGTGGGATGGGATGGATTCAGATGGACTGGATTGTCCAGGAGTGGGATGGATTAGGGTGGATTGGATTGGAGTGGGATGGATTGGAGCGGGATAGGATTGCACTGGAGTGCAGTGGATTGGGTTGCAGTGAATTGAGATGGATTTGAGTAGGTGGATTGTTTTGGATTGGACTGGTGGAATGGATTGGAATAGGGCGGATTCAGGTGGGGTGGATTGTTTTGTATTTGTATGGGGCTGCTTGAACTGGGATTGATTGTTTTGGATTTGAGTGGGGTTGGTTGTTTTGAATTGGAGCGGGACAAATTGTTTTGGATCAGAGTGGGGCAGATTGGAGTGGGGTGGATTTGAGTGGGGCAGATTGTTTTGGTTTGGAATGGAGTGGATTGTTTTGAATTGGACTAGGGCAGCTTGTTTTAGATTGGAGCAGAGCAGATTGTTTTGGACTGGAATGGGGCAGATTGTGTAGGATTGGAGTGGGGTAAATTGTATTGGAGTAGGGCAGAATGATTCAGATTGGAGTGGGCAGATTGTTTAGGAGTGGGGCAGATTGTTTTGGTTTGGAGTGGGGCAGATTGTTTTGGACTGGATTATGGCAGATTGTTTTTGGTTGGTGCTGTTTGTTTTGGATTGGAATGGGGGAGAATGTTTTGGATTGGAGTGGGGCAGATTGGTTTGAATTGGAGTGGGGCAGAGTGGAGTGGAGCAGATTGTTTTGGATTGGACTGGGGCAGATTATTTTGGATTGGAATGAGGCAGTTTGTTTTGGAGTGGGATGGGTGGGGGGTCATTCTGACTTTGACGGGCGGCAGAGGCCGCCCGCCAAAGTCCCGCCGCAGTAATTCTGAGTTTCCCGCTGGGCTGGCAGGCGACCGCCAGAAGGCCGCCCGCCAGCCCAGCGGGAAACCCCCTTCCATGAGGATGCCGGCTCCGAATGGAGCCGGCGGAGTGGAAGGGGTGTGCGACGGGTGCAGTTGCACCCGTCGCGATTTTCAGTGTCTGCTTGGCAGACACTGAAAATCTTGGTGGGGCCCTGTTAGGGGGCCCCCAGGGGCCCCACGACACCCGTTACCGCCAGCTAGGTTCTGGCGGTCAAAACCGCCAGAACCAGGCTGGCGGTAAGGGGGTCGGAATCCCCATGGCGGCACTGCTTGCAGCGCCGCCATGGAGGATTCCCTTGGGCAGCGGGAAACCGGCGGGACACCGCCGGTTTCCCGTCTCTGACCGCGGCTGTACCGCCGCGGTCAGAATGCCCATGGGAGCACCGCCAACCTGTTGGCGGTGCTCCCGCGGTCGTTGGTCAGAATGACCCCCTGTGTGTGGTGGATTGGGTGAGTGATTTAGATTGGAGTGGGGTGGGGTGGATGGGAATGGAGCGGATTGAATTGGTCTGGGGTGGATTGGATTGAGTGGGGTGGACTGGCATTGACTGGAATGGGGTGAATTGGATAAGAGTGGGGTGGATTCGGGTGTACTGCACAATTGTATGGTACAGCACAGTCCTGAAAATTACAAATAACAAAGAAATATTGTGGCTTTGCAATATTTAGAACAAGATAATCATCATCATTTGAAAACAGTGCCCACAAGCAAAAACAGAACAAAACATGAGTGCAATGTGAGACAAGAAGACTTGGCAAAATAAAAGCAATCTATGCTAGGCCTGCAGTGATCAATTACGAGGCTGTAAAGAAGAGTTCCCTTTTTTGTTGTTTTAAGTGTCTTGCAAGCGAGACGCATGCTCTAGTGCATGCTCTCTCCGGCTCAGCCCTAAAAAAGTTGATAGTCTCACAAGGTATAAATATTGAAACAAGCATGTGAATCTATATCCGATTCAACACCATAAATAAAAAGTTACTTAGTTCTAACAATGGTCTCCAGAATTTGAAAGTGCAGTCAAAGCCTCTTTTTAGAACCTGAATGAAAGGTGCGCTACTTTTTTGCTGGGCTGTGACGATTTATGGCCTTATTGATAGCATCAAGATCTTAACCTTTTAGACTCAATCACAAGGAAAGGCTAAGAAAGTTTCTAAAAAGCCAAATTAGCTTATGTATTTTGGACGCTACCAACAATGCAGAACGTTTGCTGTGGATAAGTGATAGTTTCTTTCCGTTCTTTAAATCGAGCAGTTACTGGACCCTTTTTGTTGACGTTTAAAGGGAGGTTTTATTCATCAAGCACACAACTTTGAGTAAATGCTCTGCAGAAATCTTTCCACTTCAATTGAAGGGGACTGCATTATCTTGTTTTCAGTCATTCATATATCTGTCATCAAGCTTTCAGCATTGTGTATGAAGTATTAGTTAATGAAACATTTTGTATACTTTCAGTCTCTAGAAAAAAGAAAACCTACACAGTGTCATTTACTTGAAAGAACCTTAGTGACTGATGTGCAGATGATGCATGACGAGATAAGATAAAATATTTTTGGACACCAAATAACTAAGATCGCGTTTCCATTTTTTTAATGAATGCGTTTCTCTTTACAAAATCAGATTTGTTTTTAATTGTCATTGCTTATTATCCCATGTTGGCTTACATTTCCAGAATGAAGATCTTGAGATCACATCTACTTCTGGAATGGAGGACAAGTTGGATTCATCCCGGGTGCCAGGGAATCAGAAAGAGCGGGAGAAGGACTACACTGAGCAGTATACTTTGTCAAGGTACAGTGTTTGCAATGACAATAGCTTCCTGTTTCTCAGATAACAGTTTTATGTGTAGGTTATTCATTGTTTTTACATAGTCCTCAGCACAGTCATACCACTGCCTCGGAGCACTTCAGGTAGGAGGATGAGACTGAGTGTACATTGTAGCTCAGGGATTGAACAAGACCAGGGAAATAGAAAGACAGTGTTTAGGTAAAGTTTTCAGATTATAAATATTTCTAGTCAAATATCTCATTTTGCTTCGAGTTGGAGGGACAGCTGTTGACAATCAGAGCTTTGGCAGTGCACTGAGATTTGTGACTGTTGTGTATTCCCCAAAAATGTTCATTTCTCATCGGATGTAAAGAGTCAGTGTAAATTTTGAAAGCCAAATATAGGTTTTTGGTCAGGTCTGGGAAGCTAGTCCAGAACATAATCAACCAAAGCATTATGGGCAAGGCACATAGTTTTGATTGTCATCCATTTTCAACCAAGGCTGGTATATCAGTAAGGGGCTTGAGGTCTGTTCGCTTCAAGAGTGAGGTGGGGCTCACGGTAGAGGTGGGCGAGCCATCAAATTAGCAGGGAAAGCTGTGCCAAAGCCAAGCCGAGGGTTTGGCTTGAATCTTAGAGGTGGTGCATGAGCTGAGCTCTGAAAATATCCGATATATGAATCATACAATATATGATAGTCACTATTTATTTAACAAGTGTAAGCTTTGACATTAATAGTGAACATGCTAACGAAGATCGTATAGCATTATACAGCGATGACCTCCTTGTTTACATGGCTGACCCTGTTAACACTGGCCTGCGGAGCTTTAACCTCCTACGCTGCATTAAGGAGGCATTGGGGCTTCGTATGAACCCATCAAAATCAGTTCTGGTGCCATTGTTACACCTGGCAAGCCTACAGGGGTTTGGAAAATGGGATCTATTGGGAATCTTCCAACTTGGGGACGTATGGACAGGAATGTCCATGAGGTCCTTTCAAGACCTGCAAACAACATATCAACTCTCCCACACTCAGTTTTATAAATACCTTCAGCTCTGTTGTGCCCTCAATATGCATTTGTCTCATCTCAAAACTCTTCCAGAATACAGTCCGCTTGAGGCTAAACTGCTTATTTGGGCACTGGAGAGGGGGTGAGTGTCTCAAATTCATAAAATGTTAACTAACCATGCACCAGGTGATCTAAATCACATCAGATCTCGTGAGAACAATGGCTGGGACCCCTTGACGAAGCCTTAATGGCACAAGTTTATTTTTTATATGGTCCCCAACTCTCAGTGCCCTAGGTTCACTGAAGACTCGGCAGGCGTCTTTCATTTGACTTGGAGCTGTCCCCATATTACACCATTTTAAATGGTGCTCTTCTATGAACATGCTGAAATACTGGGGTGGGCGCTTCCAATGTCTCCATTGATGGTCCTATTGGCGGTAATGGAGGGCATAGGTGGCACAAGGGTAGAACATACCTTTGTGGGAACAGTCTTGATGGTGGCGAAAAGAGATATTGCGACTAGCTGAAACTCATGGACTACACCGTCCCTCTCGAAATGGAGGCGAGAGGTCAATTGGTCGACAGGAAAAGCCAGTATACTTAGCGATGGGCTGTCCCCGCAAGCACGCTAGGGTGTGGGGGAAATAGTTGGGACAACTACCATAAAGTTACTGGAAATCCAGGTGATTAGTATTTCTGCACCATTTTGCCTTGCATGTATTTGGATGATGAATCTTGTATTGAATAGATGTCTGTCTATTGATGGCTTGCTTCCAGAGGATTGGTGTGCTTTCCCTTGTGTTTTTATCTTTGAAAAATCAATAACAATTGTTTATTAAAAAATAAATAGGGAATGTTATGGCATTGCACTTGTGACGTATTTAAAGTGATATTGATAGTTTTGTACAACTGATAGTATGTACTCATATTTTTGCAAGTGCTTTCCTACGTGGTAATGGGGAAAAAGGAGTTTTGGTGCAATATACTATTTGCCTTACATCGCACAATTTAAGCGGGGAAGCCGCAATTTATCATGGTTTTCTGGTTTCACTTTGTACAAATCGGCCAGTAAATGGGTATATGTTGAGGCTTTTTTTAACCTCTTAGTGCACTTTTTAAAATCTAGTGTGAACTCGACCGGAAGGTATTGGAGCGATTTACATGAGCACCAGTTACATTCATTGTTCATTGGCATGGACAGATAAAGTGATTTGAATATCACAATGTCAAACCGATGCAGAGGTTCAAACCTGGTTCCCCAGTTCCACTGTTGACAGCACTGACCGTAACGCCACAGTCTGGTTAGAGGAGGTTGGGGCTGGAAGAAGCCACATGGGAGCCCAGCTTGTTATGGGCTTGAAGTTCCAAAAGGACATTGAGCTGAGCCAGCATTCAATGGCTCACCCATCTCTAGCCTTCGGAGTTTGCAGAACATATATGCTGTCTTAGCAGGAAGACTGATTTATATTTTATTGTAATATTCAAGGAGGGACCTACTGAGTGTCTGTGGTCGATCTCCATTAAGGGTGATGCTCTAGATGTTACCTAAGAGAGATTTGGTGTGATGTCGAGAGCAAAGGAAGGCAATGGAAGTAAGTTAGTAAAAAATGTCACTTGACCCACAAAGCCATCTTGTCTTTGGTGCATTCAGAGACAGCTAACTTAACTACATCCATTTCAGAACTTGTGTAAGGTAGTCCATAATTTGCCTTCATTGAAATGATTCATTGAGCTCCTTGTATGGCTGTCATCAGTGTAGATACAATGACCCTGTCTTCTATCGTCCAGTATACTCACAAGGAGTGTGATGAAACCATTGTAGAAAATCAACAGGATCAATCCTTGCTGCACACAGGAGGAGATGTCTGAGGGTAACACAGAAACAAAATAAAGGTTTCACTACTGCATCCATTTTGTTAATGATAGGAGACATTGAAGGGAAGTACCTCCCACCTCAAACGATTTATAGAATCCTTCTGATAAGGATTGTGGCAGACAATGATTGGGGCAGATGCCTGGTCCTGGTCCAGATAGATCGGCAACTCTGTTATAAGGTTTATTAACATCATTTCTGTAACTCAACAAGTGTATAGGCTAGATAAAAATGTAGATATAAAATTGTTCTGTCGCAGGTATTCAGGCTGTTGGGTAGTCACCATGGTCAAGAGAAGATTTGCAGCTCAGGGAAGGTATAAGGTATGCCATGGTCTCTGTTTCTGCTTTGCAGATTTTGAACATAGCGGTAATTATGCTATTTATAAGTTCCTGTGTGCTGATGCCAGTAGTCAGAGATGCTTTCATAAATTTTGTCATGAGTAGGTAGAGAGGACCAGTTTGAAAACCTTGGCCTTGCGTTGTCGGACGAATTGCAGATAGCTTTAGAGAATCTTTGACCTTTGTTACTGGCTTCCCTTCACAGCCATGTTCACCAGGGAGGGATCTCATTGTCCTAAAATTTTGTGTCAAGCATATCAAGTCATGGATATTGGCCCAGATTGTTTTGAATTTGTTTTAGAAGAAAACCAATTCTAATGAAGTCACATTTGGTATTTGTCACGAGAGAGTAGCAAGCTTGGGATCAATCTTACAGAATTGTTTTTACAAGTTGTCATATTCAAGGATCAAGGATGGAAAATATATTGTTTTTGGTCTGAGAAGTATGAGTTTGTTTCCACAGCAGTGCATAAGTATTACCTGAGATCGTCCAGGAAATTTTTTAAACATGCTGCCATCCTCGTGCATTTTAGCAGGGTGGAACTCCGTGGAAAAAACTTTTATTGTTTGCAGATTTTTCTGACTAGGTTTTTTGTTTCTTGTAAAGATTCATCTGGTTAAGACCTGTTGACACTTCCCCTTTCCATGATGTGAATCCAGCACTGAATCTGTTGAGGGAAAATCAGAGTTCCTGATCGATGTAAAGTTGGGGTTTATGTTCCTAATGTTCATAACGGATAGTAAATGTAATGAAATGTTGTCGGAACAGGAGAGCAGTGTGCAGCCAGAAATTGAGGTGCAGAACCCAGTATAGGTGAAGCTTAATTGGGGAAGGTTACTCAGTATGGCTCACTGAATGGGCATTAAGATCCTAGACTGCCCACGTGATTGACAACGTAGTTCGAAATGTCAGGAACTCAGATGCTAATGTCTGCCAGGGTATGGTTGGAGATGGTGAACAAGTATTTGGCAAAGTTGAGTAGGTCATAGAGGAAAGATGTGCTGTAAGAACAGTGATAGGTTGTCAGACCGGCATAGAGTGGTGGAATTCCAATAGCCCAACGCCAAGTGCATATTGCTTGGGGTCAAGTGCAACAAGTTTTCACATATTTTCCCCCCGCACCTCACACCCTTTATCTGCCAGTTTACAGTAACACGTTATGGATCAGGAAAGGGCATTGTCTACAGAAAGGTAACATTTGTGTCTGTCTGTTAATGCTGTTTAGACTTGTATTTATGCTTCATTAATGCAAAGACTTTATTATTAAGGTGAGTGGGGTAAGAAAATATTGTAAGCTCCGGATTGCACTACTGATAGTACTTCCTGTATAAAAATGTGTACACGTTTGCAAAGTTTAACAGTATGAGGCTACGTGTAATGCACCCAGAAAGCTCTCTAATAAGATGCACATATTTGCAGGACGTTAATAGCAATAGTGAGGATTCTATTCTTTCAAAATCAAAACTTTCATCAAAAAAATGCAACTAGAAAAAAAAAAGTTTTGCCACTCTACTGTAAAATTTTAGGTACCATGCTAGAATTTACAAAAAATATATCTATAGTGGAAATCAGTGTAACCAGTTTGAACAAGATTATGGAAATCATACAAATAAACAAGCATTGGCAAAGCCAGCAGGTTCGACCTTGGATGTCAGCCTTTTGGTTTTGTCAATGCAGGACTTGTGACATGGTTTTTGTAAAACTTGATTGTTGTGGGAGCTGCCCGGCCCTCACTATTATAACAAACACTGGCAAAAATCAAACATATTATTGGTCTCAAAAAAGCACACATTGCCACAGTAGTTCCTAGCATTGAACAAAACTACTTTGTGTGACAATATGCTCCTAATGAAATAGCACAATGCTCTCACACATAGCGAAATCAGCCAATAGATAGATAAAGAGTGACAGACTTTTAACAAACGCAAAATATTTTTGTCAATGCCAGACCTAATTAGGGGGCAAATCCTTACAGGAAGTCAAAGAAGTGCACCCATAGTATACATATTCCTGCATTTGCTCATGGGAAAATCTGTTTAGCGTTTTTCCCCAACTGTTAGGAACACATTTCCAAGCTTTCTCAGTATGGAAAAAGATTAGAGAAGAGCTGGCAAAAACCCCTAAAACATGCAAGTTCATAGGTTTGCACCTACTCAAAAGGACATTCCAACCCTGGAACTATTGCTTACTGCTACTACAGCAGCATATGTACATCTGTGAAAAGGTGGCAAAATTAGGGATTTGCTAGTATTCATACCCTGCAATAGTATGAGCCCTGGCATAATCATAGAGGCTATTATCAAAGCCCTTATATAATGAGATTGCTGCCATAATTTGTCGCCGCACTCCATGGCACCAAAGGGACAAGTGCATTTTGAAACAGGACAAGTAGATTTATGAAGCAACCTGTCCCATGGACAAGTAGATTTATTAAAGTCCACACCCCGGCAGGCAGATTCTGAGACTGGACTAATGAGCCATTTGAGGATTAAGTTGTTCAGGTATGCAAATGATTACTACAGTCTAATGCCCATATATTATTTAATAGAAAAATAAAATGATTAGCTTGTTCACCTAGCTCGTTCATCTACTACATTTCACTGTCAGTAGACAGGGCTATAGTTCTGATGTATGGCCTGTATGAATGGTTTTAATAATGTAACAAATTGTTTTCATGAACAGCCATGAACAGTAAGTGGTGAACAGGTAGATGTTTTTTATTAAAAAAGAAAGCTTGACTGATTAGGCACTTTTTTCCAAAATGCGATGACACCTACACTGCCTTCTTTTAACAGGTGTTTTGTTTTTTTAACCACTACCCTGTGGACCTCAATTGAAAGCAGAGAATATAGCTAATTGCATTGCTAAGGCTGACCTGGATGCAGCACTTGATGTAGTTTGTGGCTGCTTCAGCAGGCAGGCCAGGAGATGGTGTTGGTTTTGCATTCACATTACTTTAATATAAACATAACTAGAGTCATGTTGATGTGCACAAGATAGGCACTGAGCAGTGGTAGATGTGGCAAAGTTGAACTGAATGCTGATGGTGTATTTCGCCTTTTGAAAAGTCAGAATTCTTGAGTTGTGTAGGCCTTCCTGCCTTTAACAGATGAATGAGGCAATAACAAGACTCCAAAGAAGAAAAATAAAAGATGGTTTCATTATTAAAACTTTTTTATACTTGTAACCAAATAATAATTTTAACATATAACTAAATATGTAAAATAAAAAGAGCTCTTGATCCTGATATTACAAAAACATAGCTAAGTCAGTTCGTTCTCCTACTTAATTTTAAACACTTTAAATTGGATTATTTTGAGTATATCTTACACACATAGATCCCAAAACATACACTACAATTCAGTCGGTTACTTCCCCCGCCCCTTGGTAAAATGTATAATGTAATATGTCATCCATACTTTTCACATTTCTGAAAAATGCATCTTAGGTTCCTATAGTTTATCAAGAATTGTCAACTCTGTCTCTATTCGCTTTCTTCTACAAACTTCTCCACCAGTGGATGATTGAAAGTTCAAAGGTTCTGGGATTTCTTTGTCTTTCAAAATCGTTTTAGCTGTCCAGGCAGGATCTTTAGCCTTGTGTCTTGAACCATGGACCTTTTCCATCTTCTTATCCCCATTATTCACTCTTGAGAATCACACTGCCCCCAGCCTTTGGCTTACACCTTGCATTCCTCTTGTGTTGAAACACTGACTGCAAAGCTGGGCACAGATGGAAACATACTGCTTACTTAATGATCTTGCTTTCTTATCTCCCCTTCACTCCTACTATTCTTCTCTGCAGTGTAAATATCAATCCATCTAATATCTGGTTATATATTTTTTTATATTGTTTTTCTTTTTTTATAAAGGTCAGATAAACAACACCAAGGTTGGGTTAACCCCTAACATTTAATCTGCGTGTAAATGACAAAGACAAAAAGTTGAAAAAACTAATGACAACAAACTAAAACACCCTCAAAATGTAACATAAATAAAAAGGACAGTGTAAAAAGAACAGAAAGGAAAGATGGATTGATAAGGGAGAACAAGTAAGACAGCAGTTGTTTAAGAGACTGAGAGTTATGGTAAACCTATAAGGAAGGAGGTTTAAGCAAATTTGCTGACCCCCCATACAACCTCTGGGTATGCAGTTACCTTCATGTCCAAAATCTTCACTCTTCTCCTACCTCTCCCTTCCCTTCTTCCTCTGCCACCCTTCCCCTATTCCTCTTTCTTGGATTCGCTTTTTCCAATGTATAATTCTGAACAAACTTCCTGTCTTATCAAAAACAATCAGCTGCTTCTTTTTCTTCCTTTGATCCTAGTCGCTTATTCCTTATATTTCACTTTTATCCTTAAATTGAAACTTTCTGTCATTTGTTATTTAGTCTCTCTGTTTTTTATATGGAATCTTCCTCAGGTCATATAAACATGCCACTGTTTTCACCATAAAAAAAAAAAAGAAAGTTCACTCTTAGCCTTTCTTTAACACAAACTAACATCCTATCCCTTTATAAACTTGTTGAGAATGGCTTCTATGTCAAACAATGATTCTATCATGATTGTATTCTCTGTCTTGTCTCTGTTTCATTCTTGATTTTGTCTTGTCACCACCACTGAAATTGCTGTCTTCTCAGTCACTGACTTATGTTGAAACCTCAGCCTGGCATAATAAACCATCCTCTGCTCTTATCCTGCTTAATCTTTCTGCTGAATTTCACTACGTTGGTCACCCTAGCTTGATGTCTTCGCTGTTACTCTCTAGCTTGATCTCTCCTCGGTTACTCTAGCTTAGTGCCTTCTCTCTGTTCAGTAGGAGTGTATCCACACCAGCGATTTATTATTTCACTAATCACTTCTATGCTGTGTCTTAGGCAGAGCACAACAAGTGATGGTGTTCCAAAGGCCCCGTTCTGCACCCTCTGTTTTTTCATGTTTCTTCTTTGATCTTTTCATTTTGACATTCCTTCCACTTGTAAACATTGCCTAGATTTTAATTTCCTTCTTCCAGCACCCCCATCCTGCCCCTGACTCCTCTTGGCAAATCCATATAGAGATGTTTATCCTTTATCCAATTCTGGATGATTTGCCACTTCTAATTTAACATATTCCTAACAAATATGCTTTTTCCCAAAGGCCTGCCTCCCTCCGTCTATATCAATCCCTCCTAATCCTCTATCTTTCCTCTTTGGCACATAATCTGATTGTTTTCTTTAATTCCTTCCTCTCCAGCTTCAAATACAATACCTCTGCTTCTTATATAATCTGATAAAATATGACCCTATGTTATTTCCCAAGTTACTAAGATTCTCTTTGTTCCTATTTTTTTTCCTCATCTTCAGTACTTCTCTTCTTGCTGGTATCCCCTGCCTATGATGTAGCCCCTCTTCAAGCCTTCATCTCCTCAGTCTGGTCTGAGTCCTTCTGTCACCTTTGTTCTGCGTTGGTCTCTTTTCCTCTTGATTTCTTTAAGTGCTGTCATTTCAGTCTTTCATTCTCTCTTGCTCTCTTTGTATTATCTGGGCCCATATCTCCCTGTTTTATTTGCCAACCTTTAATCTCTACATTCCTTCTCAATCTCTTCACTCGGCCTGCTAATTTATTCTTGCTCCTCCCCATCCTCCAGGCGATCAGTCTTGCTCCTTATAATTTTCATTGGTTTCCCCTAACATTGAAATGCCCTTCCTTTATCAACGCTTCATCTCATTTTCATTGCTTGCCCCAGCATTGAAATGCCCTTCCTTCATCAATTCATTATGCCCGAGCTTCTCACTCTTTTAACTCCCATCTGAAGGACTATCATCTATTCCCATTTTTCTTCCCAAATAATTATTTTAAACTGTTCATATGCTGTTCTTTTACAATATTTATACTATTGTTTCATTTACTTGCACAAAACATTGGCAAAAGTACTATGCACAACAAATAAAGTAAATAAGGCTGCTGAGATTTCAGGAACATTTGGAGCTCTATCATGCTTATATTGTCGGCCTTTGCATGTGCATTTACTTTCCGAATATGCTGTATTAATACTGGTATACACCTGACGCTGTCCACTAGTTGGATGTGGCTCATAATCTCCCACAGAGACTTTTCCGCGTAGTGAGGTACACTTGGCATCTGGGTTTGCAGTTTTTAACAAAGCTACAAGATCTTTACTGTGTTGCCAATGGCGTTTTTGAAATATACTAACCTCAAAGGTCAAGACAGATGGTATTATCTTGGATTGTTCTTGAGTCACCACAGTTTGTTTTTACTTCTAGTTTGCGTACTATCTTATATTGCTCCCAGATTGTTTGCATTTTCTGTGGGATCAGAAAGTCTCTATCCCCTTCTTGAACATTTGTGGATTAAGATGAGGCTTAAGTCTTAAAGAGGGCGTAGTACAGTGTTTTTCATCCAATAAGGTTTCCTTAGAACAGATAATAGGGTAAAATATAATGACTCTTCCACTTCCATTTTACATAATATTTTCCTCAGTCGGACATTAAGGTTGGATCGCATGCCATCTAGGAGAACGTAAATCATATCCTCTATCACTTAAAATGTGAAGCAGAATGACAAAGTGAGCTCTATACATTCTTAGTCATCTCATGATATCCTGTAATTGAGTGACTGAACAACGGTAAAGTTAGCTAAACATTTACAGAGTTGCTTTACATGCTACCCTCCCTAGGGTCATGTTTTCTACTCTAGAATTTCACAATTACATTTTTATCATTTTGTTGATGTTGGCACCTCTCTTTAGTGCATCAATATATAATGGTTTGATAACCTATTCTTTCTACCACCTACCCTGTGTTGACAAACGCCAGAGGACAGTCATGCTCTATAACCACATTGCATAAGTCACTAGAGTCATCAAAGTTGGATCACACCCTATGAGATTTTTTTGTAGAAAGTCCAGAGGCCCCTAAATAAGGAATCCAACCATACTGCAAGTGGTGTGAATTATTTGGTGCACTGTAAATAGAAGCCTCACTTCATTTTCGTCTCTTTGCAGCTTGATATTTGCTCTTCATTTATTATCTCCTCTGCATGTGAGCAAATACTTGCATTAACAGAAGCTGCTTGTGTAAAGATTCATTGGCTCTTGGAAGGGTTCTTAAACAAGAATTTTAGTTTTCTTTTTTCTTTTTTGTGTTTTGCTGCTATTGCCCTATATAAATTACAGAAAGAACAAATAACTTCTAATAAAATCAAGCTTTGATGACCTTAGGCATGACGATCTGCTAATTAAATCTTTTACATGCCTACTATGGCTATCAATTCTTTAAAAAGGAAATTATAAAAGCAGCCAGTAGTCCTGATTTTTATATACCGTTATGGTACTTCACAAATGCCTTGTTGTGCAGCGTTTAACTCACAGCAACAACTATCAAACTTTAGACAGGAGTTGAACCGATCTATGAGAAGGATCTAGTCTTTCCGAGAGATGATGAGGCTCAGTGCTACAATTATCACTGCGAGATTGCAAAGCCTTTCTACATTTTCCCATGAGTTTAAAAAATCTGATTTATGTAAGGTCACTAGACTTTTCAAGCCAGTGATAGTGATGCCTAAGGCTACAGTTATCATTGTAGGATTGCAGAATCTTGTCATGTCGACCCCATGAGTTGGAGAATCTGACTTTAATTTAAAAAATGTTACTTGTTAATGTTGGGACAGTCTTGAGGCATAATGAAAAAGACTCAGTTTGAAATAAGCCTTTGAAGTCAACCAGTCTCATTACACTTCGCTAAGAGCTTCTGCAAATGCAATGATGCAAAGGAAACAGTTGTACCTGATTGTCATGTAATACAGTCTAAGCTTGAAGGAATAAATAATGTTCTTAGTTTAATATAAGAGTTGTGAAATCTTTGTCTAAGTAATACAAAACATTTTACAAATGGGTAAAGGAGACGCAAGAGCAAGTGAGAAAGGAGACGCAAGAGTGAGATACTAGAGAGGGAGACCTCAGAGACATGACGCTTGCACGTCATACGCTGCGCGAAGCCCCAGGAGAAGCAGAGCTAGTGGAGCTAGCTGGAGTGGTCCAACAAAGTCCGACAGGGGCAAGGTGAGGCAGCGAGTGAGAGCAGGCAGGCAGGTGGCACAGAGAGCAGGAAAGCCCTTTGCTTCCCGACCCAGCACGTTCCCATTCTCTGCTTGGCCACAGAGTAGCGGCAAAGCAAAATGCAAAGTGAAAACATATTGCAGAATGTTCTGCATGACCAGTGGCAACTGAAGGCGAACGTGGTTAGAGTGCCGGTGGCATTAGAACCAGGGCACAAGGGCAGAGGCCAGAGTGGTGCAGAAGCAGTTGGGCTAGGTCTTAGTGCTGCTTACTCCACTCTGTGTGCTCTCCAACCATCCCAACTAAATCAGTGGGAATTCAATAATCTCAGCAACTTCAACGTGTGCTGCATTGTATGTTGCGGATATAGTGAACTTCGTAGATGCTGGAGAGTGCTTATCTGATAATCGACTGCTGGAAGTAGCCCTAAGGTTGTGTGATCTGCTCTTAAGGCCTGGAAAATTGGAGTAAGATCGAGTTTGAGATTGAGGCTGGGTGTCACTGCGTGCTCGTGCTGTTCCCCCTTTCTTGTTGGCTAGTGCTACAAGCACTTTGTTTCACATTGCTAGTTTTCACTTCCGCCTGTTTTAGGATGATTAAGAGGCTTTAGTGGCATCAGCCCACGCATAGCATTGGATACCAAGACCAGATCAAGTCCAAGATCAGCTGGTTGTTAACTGAGAACTTGCCTGCTGCGCCAAGACTACGTGGAAAAATGACCTTGAGGAGCAGATGAAGTTAATAGTACAAAACAGGTAGTTCTGAGGCGCTCACTGAGAGTGTTTAGCAGGCTGATTATGGGGCACCCCAAGGCAAAAGGATATGGGTGGAAAGAGACCTGGACCATGGTAGGAGTAGCTGGTGCCCTTTATGGACTAGAGCCTACAGCCCTCCCCTCCTGCTAATACGCTGGGTGCCTGTGATGAGATCACAGAGAGCAGGGCTGTTTCCAGAACCCCCCTGGGGCCAATAACTAGCTTTTACCAGAAGGTGGACAAGGTGCCCTCTTACAATGGACTACTGAGCCAATAAGGATAGCTAAGCAAGCAACAATACAGGGGTCCACCCAAGTTGATAACAGTGGTACGGTCCGTGCACGATATATCCCCAAAAACTGTCTCGGCCTGCAGCTGTTGAGGAGGCTATCAATGGACGCTTAGAGGGACTTAGCGAAATGAGGGTTAGCAGAGATGTAGAATGCAGCCCCCCACTGCTCCATGTGTGATCAACAGTAACCTCTTGCTTGGGAGAGAATCCTCGATTTCGCCCCCCCTCCAGAAAATGCTACGGTCTCTCTTTTCCAGGGAGAAAGAGTGGTGAAGCTTGTTTAAAATGTCCTGTCTCCTTCTCGGTTTCTCTCCCAGGATAACTGGAGCTGGTTGGCGGGGGCCTTAAATAGTACCAGGATGAAGGGGAAACCATTACATCATGGTTTTAGCCACAATCTCCATGTGGTCTCTTGGAATGCTGCAGGACTAGTGAACCACACAGGCAAATTAGATCATATCTGCTCTCTTCAGGCGGAACTAATCCGCATCCAAGAGACCTGGAGTATAACTTTTTTTCCAGGCGGTACCGCTATACTTTTAAGTGATAAGTACAAGTGGGAGTTTGAAATTATCCCGGTCTCACAAAATTCTTACCACATAATTAGAATTGTTCCAATATTGAAGGATGGCAGGAAAATGCCAATTTTAGTGGTAAATGCTTACATTCCCCCTGATAAGGAGCATGATAGGAGGTTATTGCATATGCTGAATTGTATTTCTTCTCTTTTAGGCTCCTATGAAACTGTATGTGAAGTATTGATATCTGGGGATTTAAACTGCAAAATCTCTAACCTCTCCACTTTTAGTGATACTGAGAGGGAATCTGTCCTCAACATTCCTCCTATCCTATTTCCTACAAGAATTAGGACTGACAAAAGAGGGTTTATCTTATTAAAAAGCTTGAGGGAACTTAGCTGCATAATTTTGAATGGCCGATTTCAGTCGGACTCGCCAGCAGCCTTTACTCATAAATCCCGTCTGAGTAATTCCATCATTGATTATTTGTTGGCCTCCTGCTCTCTAGCACAAGTAGTGGAGGACATGACTATCATTGATACTCCATTTAGTGAACATATGATCTTGAGCCTTACGCTAACACTCCAAATGTCTCCTACAGAGACATGGAATATTAAGGGCCATTACATCAATTTTAATGGGAAAACAGATAAAATCTATTGGTCGTCTTTGAAAACAAATTCTGTGAAAGAATCACTTGAAATGGTCATGAGAAATATTGATGACTGGCATGAAGACCCGTTAAAATGTTTTTCTGACTTCATGCGAAACATCACTTGGAGAGGCCAGTCAAAATGTACTAAACAACTCCACAAAAGAAATTAAGGCTCCCTCTTCTCCTTTTGAATAGGGAAATCAATATTTTGGTTAGGTTGCAGTATGGGTGGGAATCTGTGGAGTGGAGTATAAGAATTTCCCTTCTCAAGAGGAAAAGAGTACGGATGAAGGAGGGAATAAGGAAGGAGGAGGCAGATCAGGGTTGGATAGCCCTGAGGGAAGCAGCCAGGTTTAAAAATACTCATACATTTTGGTCACTCATGTCTGAAGGCTGAGGGTCACGTAAAACTCCCTCAGTCCCTCCGATAACTGAGTCAGAATGGAGGGACTACATTCTCTCCCTGTATGCGGAAAATGAGGAAGTTGAGTTAGATGAATTGGACCTTAAGATTGGTAGTTGGTTGGAGCCCGATGCCTTCGGTGCCCCTTCAATTACTGAGAGAGAGGAGTTGTTAAGGTCAATGAGGGCCTCGGGAGCAAGGGGCCCAGACGGGGTCCCAATGGCAGTAATCAAAAAAGAGCCCTTGCTTTGGGCAAAGATTCTTAACCCAGTATTTCACTCCTGTTATTCGAATGGTAATATTCCGGGGTCTTGGACGGGGAGTATCATACTCTCTTTGTACAAAAAGGGTGATAAATCTCTAACCATAAACTATCGGCAAATAGCCCTGCTGTATGCTGTTGGTAAAATCTTTTCTAAAAGCATACTGGTGCATTTAACATCTTGGTTTGAAGAAAATTCGATCCTCCCAGTTGAACAGGAAGGTTTTAGGAAGGATCACAATACCTTAGAAAATATCCTTCTAATGCAAACTATAAATGAAAAGTATGTTCTGGTTAGAGGTGGGGTAGTATATGCCGGTTTAATTGATTTCTCTACAGCTTTTGACAGGGTGGACGATAAGATATTATGAAAGAAATTATCAAAATTGGGGGTTCCTATAAATCTGCTACGCTTAATTATAGCCCTGCACTCTTCAACATGGCGTAAAGTACTGCTAGGTGGAGAGCAGGGCCTGTCTACAGAATTCACGACTAAAAATGGTTTAAAACAGAGTTGCCTGTTGGCATCCCTTCTCTTTTCTATATATATTCATGACCTTCCCTCTGCACTAGGAAACAACCAAAGTTTTCCGCCCATAATTGGAGGCGCTTCAATTTCTTGCCTTCTTTATGCAGATGACATAGTGGTGCTTGATGTCACCCCAAATGGTCTTAATAGGCGCCTGGCTGCCTTATATGATTTCCTGAAGCAGCATCACTTAAAAATAAATGTGTTAAAATCTCAAGTGGTATGCTTCTTGGAGAATAAATCCCGTAAAGTTTACATGGTCAGTGGGTCAGCAGAGTTTGAAGCGGGTGAAATCCTACTGTTTTTTGTGAAAAACGTTATCCTGCTCCCTTAGTGATCGAGACCATATATGTAATAATATCAGCAAAGCTCTGCCTCAGTCCCATGGGATATCAGCCTTTTATAATGCTGTGGGTCGGCGGCATTTTTCTTACTTACTATCTGTATATCAAGCAAAAATCCAGTCCACCCTCCTGTATGCCATAGAAGAAATAGAAATTTCAAAATGGGAGTTTTTGAACAATATAGAAGGTCGAATTTTAAGAAGCTTGGTCTCCTGTAATAATTTGGTTTCTGTGTCAGCCTTAAGGCTAGAATTTGGCATCAAGAGTATTTATACTCAGGGCCTAGCTGCTGTAATTTGGAGAGCCTTCTGTCTTGCTCAGAGCACAGAGTCATCCTTAAGATTCTTACCATATAAATAAATATTTGGTTCATTAAGAGAGAAATCTCAATTTTACAGAAATATTAATTTCACTATGCAATTGCTTCAGTTAGATGTTCATTCATTGTTATCTATAATATCTATACATCCCTTGGCATTTAAAAAGAGCCTAAAAGAGGCGATAAGGGCCAAAAGCTTCTCTTTGGACATGGAGTTTTGACAAAAAAATGTGGAGGCTCAGTACATTAACTAACTCTGCGACATTCAATTACCCGCAACCCTATTTATTGTGGAATTTACCACATGGAATAAGAAGTTTTCTCATTTTGTTGAGATTTAATAGGCTTACTCTTAAAGATGTAACGGCTAAATGGGATGGATCCTCAAATATTTGCGATCTTTGCCAGCTGGGGATACAAAACTTTAGGCATGTGCTATTCACTTGTCCGATCTTAGTGGAGTTAAGGAAAAAATGGCTGAATCTGCTGTGTGCGAATTTTAATATATGTTCCCCAGATGAGATGTTGAAATGTATGTATAACCTCTGAACAAAAATTTTGTTTTAGGATTTTTAAATTTTTTAAGTCTTTTTTAAACCTGTATTGACCTCATCACCCTTTTTGGGGGGACGCAACGAGGTAGCTACAATCTGAATACACTAGTATGTATTACAGCCTGGGATGCACCGTTCTGGGCCCTTCCAGGACCTATCTGTTTTGGTGTATGCACTAATTCTTCGTCAACTGGTATCTAACTCTTCTCCTGTTGTTGGGTCGCATATCATAATGGTTACACTGAACTTTGCATGCGTAATTAGTTAGCGGGGGAAGAAAACAAAAGGGACCAAACAATAGGTTTTTGAGTGTTTGTCGTTGTTCTTTATGTAAATATGGTATGATATTTTAAGCCACCTTAGATACTAATTCTGCAGAAGGCAATAGTACCTCCAGGGGGGGTGTTTGCCTGGACGACTCTATACTTCAGAGTATCCCTGCTAGTCAGTTCTTGAGGAGTCTCCTCAAGGATTTGTAATTTCCGAGGTCATGGCTGCACTAAATAGAGTTTTATCATTAATGCTCACGATACTGGAGAAGTCTCTTGGGGGAACAGAACATATTGAGTCATTATTAACCTTGATATTACAGGCTGTAGCCCCAGACGGAAGAAACCTCGATGCCACGCCCCAGCTGGATGGCTATTGCCGGTCCAAATATCCAATAGCCAAAAAACAAAGGCACCATCTGGAATTTCTGCCCAGATGCTCTCTGTAATGCAAGCTGGAAGTCAAACAAAAACTGATGTGACTGCGGTTGCTTTCCGAGCTGGCATGTTTGCGGCTGTGGAGAGGGTGATGAGGCCACTCCAGTGCGAGGGACCATCAGTCCATAGCCGAGCATCAAGCTTGTAGCCCAGAAAACACTGCGTTATTGCTAAACCTAATTATACAACGAACTGTAGTGCGGATAGGTCAGAGGTGAGACCATCTGGGTTGCCAGGACAAGCACCAAGTAAAACTGGTGAAGCATTGAGCAACCTAGGGGTTCTCGGACTACAGCATAGGGACAGAGAAAACGCAAGTAATACTATCGGTCCAACAAACAGCAAGAAGAAGAAGGGAAATGGAGCGAAAAAGTTGAAGGGTGATAAACCAATTCCAGTATACTCATTAAAATGGTTGTTTTCCACCTCGAAGGGACGCATTGACAGTTTTATGACTGTTTTAGGACTACTCCCCCTTGATGGAGCTCGGAAGGTTTTTGGGAAAGTCTTGCCTAACTGTTTACAGGGAAGAGTAGATGCCCAAGACATAATGACAGAAGTGCAAGCTGGTTTTTGGTCCTGAAGAGGAACGATCGGCCAGGCCCTTCACCTCTATATGATCTCATACAAGTTCATGAAAATCAGGAAGTCCTTGCAGCAGCGGTGGTTTCAGCCCCTTTTAAAATCCTGTGGGGCATATTGTACCGAGGCCGCTCTAGCACTTTACGTTAGGCCTGGCAACATTGGTGCACACAATTCTGTAGCATCTTATATATATGGGATGCATGGCCCTGCTTGAGAGCATTACCAACTAAGCTGGGTCTGACCGAGCTGTAAAACACCCAAATCCCCAGCTCTTGATTGTGTACAATGAAATTGGTCATCACCATCGTCCTTTTATTGAGTGGATCTTGGAGGCCCGCAGTATTGGGATATGTGTTGCCAGTGCTAATTGTCTTATGCACAAGAACCTTTTCTTTGTATCTTCTTTCCTAAAGTGCTCTCTGCACAGCAGGGGCTGGCACTAGTCCTTGGCATCTAATGTGCTGTTGCAGTCCCTAGATGATTTTATTGTATTTGTATATATATTTAATGAGGCGGCCTCGTATGAATTAGTCAATTGGTTTACAAGGCTGTGCGCCTGCTTGTCGCCTATTTCTTTTTTTCTTCTTTTCAATATTGTTTTTTATTTTATAATTGGTGTTAGAAATTGGGTCTCTAGTTGGCAGAGGTATACACCCTTGTCCATATAGGGACCACAATCCTAGTCCGGGTAAGTCACGCACAGTCCAAATTATCCTGTGCCCGCCCTCTGGTAGCTGGGCACTGAGCAGTGCGGCTTAACTTAAAAGGCAATGTGTAAAGTATTTGTGCAATAAATCATGCAATAACACAGTGAAAACACCACAAAAGTACACCACAGTTTTAGAAAAATAAAATATATTTTTCTGAGTAAATTAAGGTAAACAAATGATCAAGATTTGATAAGTACAAGTCGGAATATCACCTTTGCAATGAAAGAAGAGTCTTAGATCTTTAAAAATCAACAAATGTCTCTTGTGTGCACAAAGTACCTGGTATGCATCAAAATTACAGACACGAAGACCGCAGAGGAGGAGATGCATGGAAAAAGGAAGGTGTGTTGGATTTCCTGATGCTCACAGACAATGTGTTGATTCTACCACGCTGCAAGGGCTTTGCTTTGATTTCCGGCGTGCAGTCTTAGATCCTCACTGCGATGCAGGGTCTTTTGATGTCCAGGGATGATGGGTGGAAATCCTGGGTGTGCAGGACGAAGTCACAGGTGCTGCATCGATCCAGTATGGCGATGCGTCAGAGTTTCTGTCACACGGCAGGCGCTGCATCGATTCCTCATGCAGGAAGTCGGACTGCATCGTTCCGGCTCGGCGATGCATCAGCTGTGTGTCAAAGTTCCGGTTGCAACACAAGCACTGCGTCGATCTCCACTCGGGGAGCCGGGCTGTGTCATTCCAATTTGGTGATGCAGCGATTCTTTCACCACTGGGCAGGCTGTGCATCATTTCAGGCAGGCTGTACGTCGATTTTCGGCGCACCAGGAGTTTCCTTGAAGAGGTAAAGTCTTTTTGGCTCTGAGACTTCAAGAACAGGAGGCAAGCTCAATCCAAGCCTGTGGAGAGCACTTCTCTGGAGAGCCAGAGGTCAGCAAGGCAGCAGGGCAACAGCAAGGCAGCAGTCCTTCGCAGCAAAGCAGTCCAGGTGAGTCCTTTGGGGAGCCAGGCAGCTCCTCTTAGCAGGTTGCAGGATCTGGTTCAGAGTCAGGGACCCAGTTTATATACCCAAAAGTGCCTTTGAAGCGAGTTAGACTTTCTAAAAGTGGCATTTCAAAAATAGTAATATAAAATCCAACCTCGCCAATAAGCAGGATTTTGTATTACTATTCTGGCATACTAAACATGACTGTTTACACCTTTCTGGTCAGAATCTGCCACTCAAGCAGTATATGAAGGTAGCCCTGATGGTAGCCTATGAAAGGAGCAGGCCTCACAGTAGTGGGAAATGAATGTAGGAGTTTTCCACTACTAGGACATAAGAAACACACAGATATTTGTCCTGCCTTTCACCACCACAGCACCATGCCCTATGGGGTACCTAGGGCCTACCTTAGGGGTGACTTATATGTAGAGAAAGGGGAGTTTAAGGCTTGGCAAGTACTTTTAAATGCCCAGTCGAAGTGGCAGTGAAACTGCACGTATAGGTCTTGCAATGGCAGGCCTGAGACCTGGTTAAGGGACTACTTATGTGGGTGGCACAACCAGTGCTGCAGGCCCACTAGTAGCATTCAATCTAAAGGCCCTGGGCACGTGTAGTGCACTTTACTAGGGACTTACAAGTAGATCAAATATGCCAATTGGGTATGAACCAAAGTTACCATGTTTTAAGGGAGAGAGCATATGCACTTTAGCACTGATTAGCAGTGGTAAAGTGCGCAGACTCAGAAAAGTGGAGGGAGGCAGGCAAAAAGTTGGGGGATGACCAAAGGCTGTCAGGTCTAACAATTGGTAAGTGTTTTTATTGTATTGTTGTTTTTACGTATATTGTCTTTTATCTAACTGTAAGTCTTGCAGCTGAAACAATAAATTAATTAATAAGTAAATAAACAAGGTCTTTGAAGAATTAAGAAATAGTGCAAATGTAATGGTTTTATTACAGTTAGCAGTTTTTCTGAGTAAGATGCTATTCTGGCTTGATAACCTAAATCAGCTAATTTTGTTAACACATGCCTCACAGGATTTTGATTGTCAAATGTAAGTGATTTATTCTGCCAATGTAAGCAGTTCCTTTTTTGTTTTCCGCGGTCGATGCTCCACCGTAAAGTCCATCCCCTGTAGGGAAATGGACCACCTCAAGAGTTTAGGATTTTCATCCCTCATCTGCATGAGCCATCTGAGGGGCCTGTGGTCTGTCTGAACCCGGAAGTGAGTCCCAAACAGGTATGGTCTCAGCTTCTTCAGTGACCAGACCACAGCAAATGCTTCTCTTTCAATAGCATTCCACCTCTGTTCCCGTGGTAATAGCCTTCTGCCAATAAAGACTAACGGTTGGTCTATACCCTGCTCATTCATCTGTGCTAGAATCACCCCTATGCCATGCTCTGAAGTGTCTGTCTGCACAATGAATCTTTGTAGTAGTCAGGGGCCTTGAGCACGGGTGCTGTGCATATAGCTTCCTTCAGGGAGTCAAAGACTTTCTGACAAGCCTCTGTCCAGCTCACCAACCTAGGTTGCTTTTTGGATGTGAGTTCTGTTAGCGGGGCCACTACGGTGCCATAGCCCTTAACAAATCTGCTGTAATACCCAGTGAGACCCAAGAAGGCTCTCACCTCTGTCTGGGTTCTAGGTGGTTGCTAGGCCTTGATTGTCTCAATCATGGTCTAGGAGGGGGCTACTGGGGTACTGGGGGGGGGGGGCTGCACTTTGCCGCCACCTACTAGGTGTCCCAAGTACACCACGGAACCCTGCCCAGTCTGGCACTTACTGGCCTTGATGGTCAGGCCTGCCTGTTGCAGGGCCTCACGCACCTCCTTGAGGTGGCGAAGGTGTTCCTCCCAGCTGGAACTATAGACGCACAGAATGCATCCTTGCCAGCTAGGACCCAGTTAACCAACTGTTGGAAGGTAGCAGGGGCATTTTTCAGTCCAAAGGGCATTACTCTGAACTGGTAATGACCTTCAGGAGTAGAAAAAGCAGATCTCTCTTTAGCCCCCTCAGTCAAGGCGATCTGCCAGTACCCTGACGTGAGATCAAAGGTACTGAGGAACCTGGCAGTGCCTAACCTGTCTAAGAGCTCATCAGCTCAGGGGATGGAGTGAGCGTCTGTCTTTGTGACAGAGTTGAGACCCCAGTAGTCCACACAGAACATAAGCCCTGGCGTGGCACTGGGAGCAGCAGCCTTGGAAACCAACACCACTGGGATGGAACAGGGACTGCTGGACTTCTCAATCACTCTTAAGAGGCTACCTATGTGGGTGGCACAACCAGTGCTGCAGGCCCACTAGTAGCATTCAATCTAAAGGCCCTGGGCATATGTAGTGCACTTTTCTAGGGACTTACAAGTAGACCAGATATGCCAATTGAGTATGAACCAATGTTACCATGTTTTAAGGGAAAGAGCATATGCACTTTATCACTGATTAGCAGTGGTAAAGTGTGCAGAGTCCTGAAACCAGCAAAAACAGTGTCAGAAAAGTGGAGGGAGGCAGGAAAAAGGTTGGGGGATGACGACCCTAAGGCTAAGTCAAATCTAACAATTGCTAAGTGTTTTTATTGTATTGTTGTGTTTGCGTATATTGGCCCTCATTACGACCCTGGCGGTTGATGATAAAGCAGCGGTAATATTGCCAACAGGCCGGCGGTAACAAATATGAAATTATGACCACAGTGAAAACCGCTCAGACAGACAGACACTTTAACACACCGACCGCTGGGGTGAAAGCAACAGGCACCATGGCGTTAAACACCTACAGCCAGGCGGAAGACAATGTTCCGCCCACTGTATTAAGACACAGGGAACCGCCACCTTTTCCGGGGCGGTACCAACGACATCAAAAGCCTGGTGGAAACACTGCACAAAATTGAAAGGACTCGCCTGTGGAGACTCAGGGAAGAACCACGCCCCCATTGAGCCCGAGTTGCATGTGTTCCCCATGATCTTCTACCTTCTGCCCCATTACAAACACCAACGTCGGTGAAAACGACCACAGTGAGTACTGCCGCCTAGCATACAGGGGAGGGGGAAGGAAAAACAGAGTGACACACACACCAACACCCCCACCCCCAATACCATACACATAACCAGATGCAGTAACATTACATATACACCCCGTACCACTCAGGAATAATGCAAGGACAAAAGGAATTGATTAAAGTGAGTGTAATAAGTCAAAATAGTATAAATACGTGCATCCAAATAAAAAAGTATATACATATTTACAAATGCAGGGACACTGCCCAGTCCTCAATGTCCATGGGCCAAAGGGCCACATCACATAGTCCAAGGCCCCACCGTACTCCTGCAACAACATGGAGAGAACACTGCAGGGGCATCAGGTCGAAAATAGACAGGCACCTCAGGGGAACGGGGAATGTGGGGGCACCTCAGCTGGAAGATGGTACAACGCCACTGGTCCTGGAGGGGGCAACATATCCTGTGCTTGGTCCTGGGGAGTGCAAGACCATAGTCTCTCAAGTGGGTGATTTGCCCACTGGCTCTGGAGGGGGTAACATGCCCTGTGCTTGGTCCTGGGAAGTTCAAGGCCACAGTCTCTCAAATGGGTGACTTGCCCACTGGCTCTAGAGGGGGCAACATTCCCTGTGCTTGGTCCTGGGGGTGATAGGCCAGTCTCTCAAGTGGGTGATTTGCCCACTGGCTCTGGAGGGGGCAGGATGCCCTGTGCTTGGTCCTGAGGAGTGCAAGGCCACAGTCTCTCAAGTGGGTGACTTGCCCCTGGTTCTGGAGGGGGCATTGTGCCCTGTGAGCTTCATCCTGTGGAGAATGGGGTGAGTGGATGGCTTCTTCCACTGGTTCTGGAGGGGGCATAGTGCCCTGTGATGCAGATCTTGGGAAGTGCATGGTCACGGTCTCTCACCTGGGTGTCAGACCCACAGGATTTGCTGGGGCCAGGCCGCACAACAGCCCATGGAGGCAGGACTACACACTGTCCGCTGGCGGTGACAGCTGCTCAGTGGTGGTAGTGGTGGTGCTGGTGGCTGTGCTGGCAGTGGTGGGGGGATGTTCCAGCCCTTCCCCTGCTGCCTCAGACGGCTGCCCCCTGGGGCTGCTGCTTCTGGCAGTGGTGCTGGTGGCGGTGCTGGCAGTGATGGGGGGAGGCTCCAGCGCTTCCCCTGCAGCCTCGGACGGCTGACCACTGCGGCTGCTGGTAGCGGTGCTGGCAGTGGTGGGGGAAGGCTCCAGCCCTTCCCCTGCAGCCTCGGAACCATGGTTGGAGGTGGGGGCTCCGACTGAGTCCCAGCCCAAGCCTCTTGTCCTTTCTGCCTGCTGGTGCAGGCCCCATACCCCTTCCTTTTAGCAGCTGGGGGTGCCTTCTTGCCCTTCCTTTTAGCAGCTGGGGGTGCCTTCTTGCCCTTCCTTTTAGCAGCTGGGGGTGCCTTCTTGCCCTTCCTTTTAGCAGCTGGGGGTGCCTCCATGCCCTTCCTTTTTGCAGCTGGGGGTGCCTCCTTGCCCTTCCTTGCAGCCCTTGGTGCAGGCACCCTTTCAGTGTGGCTGCCTGGTGCCCAGGATCCTCTCCCACCTGGAGTAGCTGTGGACACTACTGTGTCCGTGGACTGGGTGGCTGAGGTGCTTGCCTGGGGGGGAAGAGGTCAAGGGTAGAGATAAAAAGCTTCTTAGGGACATTGGGGCGGGAAGAGGGAGAAGGTTTGGGAGTGGAGGCAGAGGGAGTGGTTGTAGGAGGTGCCAGTCTGCTGTGTTTGGGTGCAGGTGCATGGACTGGATGCTGTTATGAGGTGGATGGCTGTTGGGTGTCTGAGTGCTTGCGTTTGTGTACTTTGGGAGGAGGGGGCACAGACACAGTGGGAGAGGACATAGGGGACGTGTGCGTGGGGGTGGGGACTGCCAGTGAGGGGCGTGTGCTGTTAGGTGTGCTGGTAATGGTGGTAGTGGATGAGGATGTAGTGCATGCAGGTGTGAGTGTAGACTCAACTGAGAGGGAGGTGGACGACAAGGATGGGGCCACAGTGGAGGCAGTGGATGTTGGTATGACTGCTTCTGGATGGTGTTTGTGTGAGTGCCTGTGGGATGAAGTGTGGTGCTTGTGTTCGCCATGTCCACTCTTGTGTGTTGTCCTGGGTGCATGCTCGTCTGACTGTGTGCTTGGGATAGGTTGGGGTTGAGGGGAATGGGATTGGGTAGAGGAATTTGGAGGGGGGAGACTAGAAACAATGACAATGCCTGCCATCAGAGAGGAGGCCAGAGCCTGGATTGATCTATGTTGGGCCGCCATGCCAGTGTGAATGCCCTCCAGGAATGCATTTGTCTGTTGAATTTGGGCTGCCAGCCCCTGGATGGCATTCACAATGCTGACTGCCCAACAGAGATGGATCGCAGGAGGTCAATAGCCTCAGGGCAGCATGGCTAACTGGGGCAGGGCCTGAGGTGCCTGGGGCAAAGGAGATGCCCACCCTCCTGGGTGAGCGGGCACAGGAAACTAGCTGAGGGACTGCTGGGAGGGCGGTGCTGGTACCAGGGGTGGCGGCTGTACCTGTAGCTGGGGTGGGCACAGAGGTGTCCGCAACCACCAGGGAGCTTCCATTGGAGGAGGAATCCGTGTCAGAACTTTCCCCTCCTGTCCCCCCAGTGGTGCTCCCCTCGCCCTCCGGCCTTCACCGTCGGTGGATTCGGCATCCTGGTTCCTGTGGGATGCAGCTCCGTCGCTGGTGCCTCTGCTCTTCTGCCAGATGACGCTAATGCACATAAGGACAGGGTGACAAAACAAAAAGGGGGGGGGAGAGACAAAGGATACACTGGGTCAATGGCGGCACCAACACCACTGTTGGCGTACACAACACACTCACACACACATGGGGAACAGCCGTACGCACTAGGCACAATGCTAGTCACCAGGCCATGGATAGGGACACCTAACGCCAATTGCAGCATACCTGAGACCCACAGACCCCTGCCCAGTTGTGGATGCATACTATCTTGGTTAGAGTACTTTCACATCAGATCCCTGCGATACCAGGCCTGGCCTAGGGGCACCGACAGGGCGCACACACCCCAACCGGATCCCACCCCACCAGGTGCAAGTTGCATATTGGGGTACTGTACTCACCCCCTTGTGGTTGCTGTGATGCCCCCAAGTGCCCATCCAGCTCCGGATAGGCCATCACCAGTATGCAAGCCATCAGGGGGGTCAGGGTTCGACGGGCACCCCTTTTTCGTTGGGAGGCCTTCCCCAGCTGGGCCTCCATGGTCTTCCGTGCCTAGCGTCTCAGACCTCCCACCTTTTCCGACAGTGGGAGTTCCGCCTGCCGTAGACCCCCAGGATCCGCACGTCCTTGGCGATGGCACACCATATACCCTTCTTTTGATGGGTGCTGACCTGTAGGGAAATAGACACAGGGAAAACTACTAGTCCGCCCGTCCTGCCTGTACACTCATGGCCCAATATGCCCCTTCCCATCCCCATTAGCACAGACATGGACCCATACATGCTGCACCCTGCCCAGGGCCCATCCACCACCCACCCCCTACATGAGGACTTCACACACAGCACTCCATGCATACACGCACCATGCATCGTACTCACATTGTACTCACCTGATGGTCTGGAGGCCCATACAGCATTCAGTTCTGGGGTAGGACCCCATCCACCAGTCTCTCCAACTCCGCTGAGGTGAAGGCAGGGGCCCCTTCCCCAGTCACACGAGCCATGATCAGTTCCAAACACAGGTCACAGCAGCACATGCACTATTGGTCCTCTCCTGTTGAAGGTCAGGTAGCAAGTGAGTGAACAGATAGAAAATGGCAGAGATGTTCGCTGGCATACATCACCATTGACCACTGTACGCCATAGGGCCCAATGTTATCCAATGAGGAGTTGCACTGCAGTTTTCGACCGCCTCGAGCAACGGCGCACAACGTCATCGAAATTACCTTATTTCCACCTGTCCCTCCATAAAGGACAGGGAGACACTATTTCAGAAGGGGGGGGGGGACAGGCCATGGATCCTAACTGCGTCACAGTACACAAATGCACCATTTGGACATCTCCAACAATATAACGTTACAATCACCACATGCATTGAACTGTAGTGGTTGGAATTAAGAGATAATGACCAGCTGCTCGCCATTTTGCCCCATAGATTGCAACTGCTGCGGATGGATAGGAGATGGAGACATCCCCCCCGTGTACAGACCCCTGGTGGACTTGGCAACAATGGAGGACAGGCACATTATCCTCACCTACAGACTGGACAGGGCCACAATCACAGAGCTGTGTGCCCAATTGGAGCCTGACCTAATCTCTGCCATACCCCCACCTGGATCCCCCCTCTTGTGCAAGTGCTATCTGTGCTCCATTTCCTGGCAACTGGCTCCTTCTAAGTGACAGTGGGCTTGGCAGCAGGATTGTCTCAGCCAGTGTTCTCAATAGTGCTGACCAGAGTGTTGTCTGCCCTGATTAAACACATGTGCAACTACATTGTTTTCCCCCAGGTGGAGGATTTGACCACAGTGAAAGCTGATTTCTATGCAATGGGACATATCCCCAACATTATTGGGGCAATTGATGGAACACATATTGCATTTGTCCCCACCCCGGCAAAATGAACAGGTGTTCAGAAATCGAAAGGGCTTTCACTCCATGAATGTGCAGATGGTGTGCCTGGCAGACCAGTACATCTCCCACATCAGTGCAAAATATCCTGGGTCTCTGCATGATGCCTTTATCCTGAGGAATAGCAGCATCCCAAATGTGATGGCGCAATTCCAGAGGCACAGGGTGTGGCTAATAGGTGAGCCCTGGTTCCCACCCAGTATATGTTGGTGTATGGGTATGGTGTGGCCCTAAGGGTTAGTGTGTGGCTATCAGTTGTCCCTCAATATTTGCAGGTGACTCTGGTTACCCCCAACCTCTCATGGCGACTGACCCCTGTGAGGAATCCCAGGACAAGGGCAGAGGAATGTTACAATGAGGCACATAGGCGAACAAGAAGAATTATAGAGAGGACCTTTGGCCTCCTGAAGGCCAGGTTTTGTTGCCTCCATTTAACAGGTGGATCCCTGTGTTACTCACCCAAGAAGGTCTGCCAGATCATCGTGGCATGCTGTATGTTGCACAACTTTGCCTTGCGTCGCCAGGTGCCTTTTCTGCAGGAGGAGGAGGCTGGAGATGGCTTTGTGGCAGCAGTGGACCCTGTGAAGATGAGAAGGCAGAGGATGAGGATAACAGAAGTGCAATAATTCGTCAATACTTCCAATGACACACAGTAAGACAGTGTAAATGCACATTTAATTGACAGTTTTCTGTTTGACTGGTCACTGGCAGGCTGTTTTTCCCACTTCTATGGCCACTCACTGTACCCTTTGACATCTCTATTTGCAGATATTTGTGTCCTACTATCGCTCCTGGTATGTTGACTGCAGCCAACTACAGGTCTTTCCTATGTATACATTACTGTACAGTTGAATTGCAATGTTTAAACCTTGCTAAATGAATACATACTTAAATCATTTGACATACTCCATACATGTATTTTTTCCAAAGGGTGTTTATTTAAGTGATAAGAAGTAGAAGGGGTAGTGGAATGGGCTGGGTTGATGATGGAGGAAATTCCAGGATAGAGTCCTGTCTATTTGTATCACAGGTGCATTGTCCAATGGGGCATAGGAAGTGAAGCAATGGCATTTCAAGGTGGACAAGGTGACAGAGTGGGACACAAGGGTGACAATCAGGAGAGTCTTATTTCCTGGCGGGGGTCTTGGCAATAGTCTCTGGCTTCTTCCTGGATCGCAGGGAACGTTTGTGAGGTGGTTCTCCTTCTACAGGGGTAGGGGTGCTGGTGGCCTGTTGTTCCTGTGGCGGGCCTCCTGTCCACTAGCGGCAGAGGAGGTGGAGGGCTGTTCATCGGTTTGGCTAGTGTCAGGGGTCCGCTGGTGTGCCACTGCCTGCCTCATAGTGTTGGCCATGTCTGCCAGCACCCCTGCAATGGAGACCAGGGTGTTGTTGATGTCCTTCAAGTCCTCCCTGATCCCCAGGGACTGTCCCTCCTGCAGCCGCATGTTTTCCTGCAACTTGTCCAGAATCTGGCCCAGCGTATCCTGGGAATGTTGGGATTCTCCCAGGATTGCGGTGAGTGCCTCCTGGAGAGTCTGTTTCCTGGGCCTGTCCTCCCCCTGGCGCACAGCAGTCCTCCCAGCTTCCTGTTGTCCTATGCCTCTGTCCCCTGAACCATGTGCCCACTGCCGCTGACTCCAGGTCCCTGATCGTCGTGTGTTTGTGGTGTGGCCTGGGGTCCCTGTAGTGGTGGACACACTGCTGATTGACGTGTCCTGGGGACAGAGGTATGGGCCCGCTGGGTGGGGGCTGTGGTTGCGTTTCCTGAGGGGGGAGGCTCTGTGGTGGTGTGCGACTGTGTCTGAGTGTCCAGAGATCCCTGATGGACCAGGTTGCTCATCCAGATCCAGGCGAGCAGAGCTGCTGTCATCAATGTGGGCCTCTTCTGTGGGGGGACTGGATGTTGCTGGCACCTCTTCTCCGGTGACATTAGTTGGGGTACCTGTGGTGATGTGAATGCAGTGTTATTGTTTCTGCGTGTGACATATTGTGCATGGATGTGTTGCCCTCTATGGTTGTTGTTGCCCTGGCAGATTTTCCTTTGTGTGAGTTGCTATTTGTTGGGCTAGGTGATTCTCTCCAGTTTGCATGCAGTGGTTATAGGTGTCCATGCAGGTCTGTGAGGGGTATCCATGCATTGGTGTTTCATGCAGGGTTTGGTATTGGGATGAGTGGGTTGTGATGGTGGGGTATGTGGGAGGTGGTGAAGTGATGGGAGTGAGGGTAAGGGTGAGGGTTTGTGATGGCATACAGGTTGGGGGGTGATAGTAATAGAGAATTGACTTACAGGAGTCCAGTCCTCCTGCTGCTCCTGCCAGGCCCTCAGGATGCATGATTACCAAGACTTGCTCCTCCCATGTTGTTAGTTGTGGGGGAGGAGGTGGGGGTCCACCGCCAGTCCTCTGTACAGCTATTTGGTGTCTTGCTGCCACGGAACGTACCTTCCCGCGTAGGTCGTTCCACCTCTTCCTGATGTTATCCCTTGTTCTGGGGTGCTGTCCCACGGCATTGATCCTGTCCATGATCCTCCGCCATAGCGCCATCTTCCTAGCAATGGATGTCTTCTGCACCTGTGCTCCAAATAGCTGTGGCTCTACCCTGATGATTTCCTCCACCAGGATCCTCAGCTCCTCCTCAGAGAATCTGGGGTGGTGTTGTGGTGCCATGGGTGTAGTGTGGGTGGTGTGGGTGAGGGTGTGTAGGGTGATGTGTTTGGGTGTGTTATGTCAGGTGTGTGGATGGTGTGTAGGTGATGTTATGTGGCTCTGGTTGTGTGGGTGCTCTTGCTGTATCTCTCTTGTGCCAATTGTTTGTATTCGTAAAGGATTATGGGTAGTGTGGGTGTGTGTTTTTATAGTGGTGTGAGTGTGGTGTGTGTATGTGTGTCAGGTGTGTGTAGTTTGAATTGCACAGTGTGGTGTAGTTTTGTTTGTGTGTGTGTATTTTGAGTGCGGCGGTATGTCCCGCCATTAGTTTACCGCCATCGAATGTCCGCTACTGCGATTCATGGGTCATAATGTGATGGGCATAGTTCTGTTGGTGTAACGGTGTGGGTTTGGATTCTGCAACTTTATCACTGACCTTTGGGCTGGCGGACTTGTGTGTGTGGCTGTATAGTGACGGATTGGTATGTGTGTGTCATAATATGCTTGGCGGTTATCCGCTGCCGCGGAGTTATGTTGGATACAGTAGGCATGGCGGTAAGTGATATTTAGGGCAAATGTCATAATGAGGGCCATTGTCTTTTATCTAATTGTAAGGCTTGTAACAATAAATAAAATAAATAAACAAGTAAATAAACCAGGTCTTTGAAGAATTAAAAATAATGCAAATGTATTGGTTTTATTACAGTTAACAGTTTTTCTGAGTAAGATGCTATTCTGGCTTGATAACCTAAATCAGCTACTTTTGTTAACATATGCTCTTAGGATTTTGATTGCCAAATGTAAGTGATTGATTCTGCCAATGTAGCAGTTCCTTTTTGTTTTCTTTCTCTTTAGGTACCCATCCATAAAACAATTGACGTCCCATTCTCCCTTGATGCAGAAAGTAAAAAACGAGTAAGTGTCATGTTTGGCAACTCAGTTCTCCTAATTCTGAGTAATGTTAAACAAAGAAAAGGTCCTTGCTTTTAATCTAAAAAAATGATAAATTAGATCCCAATAAGCTTCTCATACAATTTACTTTTAATAATCACCGATCTAAAAAAGGTAGTATGACAAAATGAGTTTGCTTTGAACTTTCTGATGGATACAACTACCTGTGGATTCCTCACCTAAAGAATTTTCCCCCATGCGCCAGCATCCAATGGAAATTTTCTTCTAGCTCTGCGCGTCGACGATGACGTCACAATTGCCCGACTCCCACGCGATGCCGTATGACGTCATCCAGGCAATAAGAGGTCCTCGTCGACGATGTAGATGATTCCCTTTTTTCCGTGCCTTCAAGTAACGTTTTTTCTTTGAGGCTACCAGGGAGCTACTGTTTCACTTCGTGTGTTACAATGTCTCAGCCACGGAAGTCGGGTTTTAAACCCTGTAGGGAGTGCGGCGGCCGAATGTTGGTCACAGACCCACACGAGAATTGTTTGTGGTGTCTGAGCTCTGACCATGAGGTCAAAGCTTGCGGTTCATATCAGCGCATAAATCCGAAGGCTCTCAAGGAGCGCGAGGCCAAGTTGTTCTTGGCAAGGTCAAAGAAGGAGAGACATCATCGTCGTAGGTCTTCTTCCAAGTCCTCAAAATTCCACAGGCGTCATCGAGACTCCCGACGCTGGCATGATTCACGACGCCGGTCGAATAAGGACCGTTCCCGTTCGAGGTCGCCGTCAGCTCGACGCCGAACGACTTGGGAGGTTAGTCCGACTGTGACACCTCCGCCTCGGGCGACTCCTACTTCTCAGACGTCTCCGCTGTCGATCTTCGAAGTCGATCCTCACCAGGATCCGGCAGTCTCTCCGGCGCAGACAGAGATGCCCACACCGACATCGCCTGAGGCACCGGCTCCGCAAGGATATCCGGTGTTCCCGGCGCCAGGCACAGACCCTGACGCATTTCTTAATGCGATGTTCAACATCTTTGCCACCATGGCTCCAGGAGGTGTTCATTCGGGACCTTCGGGTCCCCTTGGCTTATGACATGGGTGTTCCGGCTCCATACTGTCCGACGCCCTTCATGCCTTTCCTTCCTTCGAGAAGTGCTGGTTCGGCCAATGAGTTCACCGCAGCTTTCATCTACACTGAAGAAGCCTACGGCGCCTATGGTTCCAGCGTCGGATGAATCCGATGTTCGACACCGTCCGAGGTCTTCGGCGTCGGCAGATGCCTTATCGACACCAAGGATAGAATCCATGCTCCGCTCCAGGAGATTGGCTCTGAGGCTGCTTGAGGAGCAGGAGTATGAGAAGCAGCTCTTGGAAGAGGGTGAGATTGTGGAGCCCCTGGGAGACCTGCAGGGCTTGGACACTGCTAGTGGTTTGGACACTTCCCCGGGGTGGGACTTGGCATCTCTGGGGGAGTACACTGAGGAGGCTGCCTCTTTCCATTCGGTGGTCAGGAAGGCGGCGGATTTTCTTGACCTTCCTCTTCCAGCTGCGGATGTTAAGACAAACATTCTTACGGAGGTTTTGCATCCTTCTTCAGCTGTGGCAGAGCCGCTTCTTCCTTTTAATGAGGCGCTCATTGACCCAATTGTGGAGGTGTGGAAGAAGCCTGTGACTTCTACGACAGTAAATAGGTCGGTTGCGAGGAGGTATCGGGTGGCTCCTGGAGATCTAGCGTTCTTGTCCAGACATCCGATTCTGGAGAGTTTGGTGGTGCAGGCTTCATGCTCCTCACGCTCTGCTCCAGGATCTTTTCCAGGGGTCCCTGCAGACAGGGAGTCCAAGAGAGTGGACCAATCTGCTAAAAAGGTGTTCTCTTCATGTAGCATGGCCCTCAAGTCAACGAATGCTACCTGTATACTGTGCAGGTACATCTATGCTCTCATGGACGAGGCCAAGACACACTCTGCATTGCCTCAGGAGGTGCTTAACCTTTTGGCGGACGCTCAGGCGGCGACCCAGGTTATCCAATCTGGGCTTGATACATCGGACTCTGTGGCCAGGGCTATGGGCACGTCTATAGCGACAAGACGGCATGCCTGGCTACGGTCTTCAGGATTCTCTTCCGATGTGCAGACAACCTTACTCGATCTGCCCTTTGATGGGGATAAACTGTTTGGGACAAAAGCTGATTCTGCTTTGGAGTGGTTCAAAGAGAGTAGGGCACGGCAAGATCCTTGGGCTTGCAAGCTTCCACCTCCACTTCCTTGATATCGTTTAGGAGGTTTAGGGGGTTTGGGCATGGCTCTTCCTTTCGAGGGAGATTCCAGTCAGCAGGACAGCAACCTACTACAGCTCACCCCTATAGATCATTTAGGGGAAGGGGTAGGGTTCGTACCAGAGGGGCCCCCCATCAGCACTCTTCCTCTTCCTCCAGAGGGGTGCAGCAGGGAAAGCAGCCTTAGTCGTCCATCACTCCCTTTGCATGCATCTCCTGTAGGAGGGAGACTGTCTCAGTTTCTTCACCTGTGGGAGTCAATAATATCGGACTCCTGGGTCACCGATATTGTGGGGAAAGGTTATACTCTTCCCTTTCGGGAGTTTCCCCCGCCCATCCTTCTGTTCGGAAGGCCATCTTTTACTACAACAGGAAGTGCTAATCCTTTTGTCAAAAAGTGCAGTAGAGTTGATTCCAGAGCAGGAGAGGGGTCAGGGCTGTTATTCAAGATATTTCCTGATCCCCCAAAAAGGATGGTAGGTTGAGGCCAATCCTGGAGCTGAGGATTTTGAATTGGTTCCTCAAGCAGGAGAAGTTCAAAATGCTGACCCTAGCACAGGTTCTTTTGGCGTTGAACGAAGGGGATTGGATGGTGTGTGTCGACTTGCAGGATGCTTACTTTCATATCCCGATCCTCAAGTCGCACAGGAAGTATCTCCGGTTTGTGGTGGGGTCGCAACACTATCAGTTTGCGGTCCTTTCGTTTGGTCTTACTTCGGCACCTCGAGTCTTCACGAAGGTGATGGCAGTGGTTGCGGCACAGCTCAGAAGGAGGCGGACAGCAGTATTCCCTTATCTGGACGATTGGTTGATCAAAGCCAAGTCTCCGGAGCTCCTGCGGCATCACCTACAATCGACAACCCAGTTGTTGTTCGATCTGGGCTTTTCGGTGAACATGCCCAAATCTCACCTGGAGCCCCCTCAGTGCCTCCTGTTCATAGGGGCAGTACTGGACACAACGTTGAATCGGGCCTTTCCTCCGCCCCAGCGGATTCAGGACATTCAGGCGCTGATTCCAATGTTCCAGAATGGGGCGGTCGTTCCAGTCCCCAAAGACCTTTGTCTGCTCAGTCTGTTCGCTTCTTGCATTCTGCTGGTCACTCATGCACGCTGGCACATGAGGGCTCTTCAGTGGTGCCTCCGCAGGCAGTGGTTTCAACACAAAGGGGATGTTGAGGAATCGATAAGGATCTCCAGAGACGCTGTAGTGGATCTTCAATGGTGGGCTGCGGTCGGCAACCTTTCTCAAGGAAAGCCGTTCTCGCTGTCACCGCCATTGGCCACAGTGATAACGGATGCCTCCACTCTAGTGTGGGGAGCTCAGCTCATCTGGGGGACCTGGAGGTCAAAGGCCATTGGTCTCTAGTGGAGCAGAGGTTTCACATCAATCTGTTGGAATTGCGGGTGATCCGTCTGGCTCTCAAGGCCTTCCTCCCTTCCCTTCGCGGTCGATCGGTTCAAGTCATAACGGACAACACTACAGCAATGTGGTATATAAACAAGCAGGGAGGAGTGGGGGTCGTACCTTCTCTGCAGAGAAGCTCTACGGCTCTAGTCCTGGGCTCAGGACCATCGGATTTGCTTGGTAGCAAACCTTTTGGCCGGAGTTCTGAACGTTCGTGCGGACAGTCTTATTTCGACCGATCACGAGTGGCGTCTTCATCCAGACTTGGTCCTTTACATCTTCCAGGTGTGGGGGTATCCACAGATAGACCTGTTTGCCACTCGGGAGAACGTGCACTGCCCGTCGTTCTGCAGCCTCCAGTATCCGATGCAAGGAGCATTGCAGGACGGGTTTCAGATGTCCTGGAAGGGTCAGTTGCTTTACGCGTTTCCCCCCCCATACCCTTGATTCCTCGGGTCCTGAGGAAGATTCGCCAAGACCGGGCCCAAGTCATCTTAATAGCTCCGGATTGGCCAAGAAGGGTGTGGTATTCAGACCTTCTCCAACTCTCTCTGTGCCTTCCGCTCCGTCTCCCTCACAGGGCAGATCTCCTCTCGCAATCGCAGGGGCAGGTTCTACACCCCCACCTCCAGAGCCTGCACCTGCATGCCTGGTGATTGAACGGGGCAATCTGAGTACTTTTTCTCTCCCACTTGAGGTGGTGGACGTTATATTCTCGGCCAGACGACACTCCACCAAATCTATCTATCTATGCAAGCAGGTGGGCTAAATTTGTGATTTGGTGTGGAGGGAATCAAATCGATCCCTTGTGTGCCCACTTATCTGACATTCTGTCATTTGCGTTATCCTTGGCGCAGGGGGGTTGTGCAGTTGCCACTGTTAAGGGTTATTTGTCCGCGCTGTCAGACTTCCTGTGCCTTCCAGACCAACCCACCTTGTTTAAGTCCCCAATAGTTTTGAGGTTCATTAAGGGTCTCACTAACAAGTTTCCACCCACTCCATTTGTTATGCCACAGTGGGATTTGAACTTAGTGTTAGCCTTTCTTATCGGTTCACCGTTTGAACCGATGCATTCATGTCCCTTGAGGTTTTTAGTTTTGAAAACTGTTTTTCTAGTTGCCATTACATCTGCTAGAAGGGTGAGTGAGCTCCAGGCTCTTAGTGTGAAAACCCCATATACTTCCTTTTATAGGGACAAGATGGTGTTAAGGACCAAGGCGGCTTTCTTACAGAAGGTTGTTACACCCTTTCATTTAGGACAGTCCATCACACTTTCTTCCTTCTATCCTCCACCTCATCCATCAAAGGAGGAAGAGAGGCTACACGACTTGACACAAGAAAAGCGTTAAGCTTCTTCGTCGTCAGGACGAGAGAGTTCAGACAGGATGATCAGCTCTTCATTGGTTACGTGGGGAAGAGGAGAGGCAAAGTTTTCCAGGTGGGTCGTTCTTTGCGTTAAATTGTGTTATTCTTTAGCAAAGAAGGAGCCTCCTGTGGCGTTAGGAGCCCATTCCACCAGAGCTAAGGCGGCCTCTTCGGCCTTGGCTAGAGGTGTTCCTGTGATTGACATCTGCAAGGCTGCAACTTGGGCATCCCTCCACACATTTGCTAAACATTATTGTTTGGATTCTGAAGATAGGAGGGACGGCCATTTTGCACGGTCAGTCCTGCAGGATTTCTTTGTTTGACCATTCATGCACCCACCACCGAGTGCGGTACTGCTTTGGGACTCTATTCTTTAGGTGAGGAATCCACAGGTAGTTGTATCCATCAGAAGAACAAGTTACTTTCCTTCGGTAACGCCTTTTCTGGTGGATACACTAGCTACCTGTGGATTCCTCACGGTCACACCCGCCTCCGTTTGCCTGGTTGGTCTTACCAATATATCCTTGGGTGAGCATCTGTATATTGTTGATGTGTATATACTGGTGCAATGATTTATATATGTGTATATAGTTGTTTATGTATACATACACATATATGCATATATTTCATTTTGTAGGACTGTATACGGTAGGATGTTTATTTCTACTCGTTATTTTTCATATTGGTTGTAATAAATTATGGTATATAAGTTTGATTGATGTGTTCATGTCAAATATGTAGTGCCAATGTTCACCTGTTCGCCTCAAAGGCACGTAAAAAATGGTGATAACTGACGTCTGCACGTCGACGAGGACCTCTTATTGCCTTGATGACGTCATACGGCGTCATGTGGGAGTCTGGCAATTGTGACGTCATCGTTGACGTGCACAGCTAGAAGAAAGTTTCTGTCGGATGCTGGCGCACGGGGGAAAATTCTTTAGGTGACGAATCCACAGGTAGCTTGTGTATCCACCAGAAAAGGCGTTACCGAAGGTAAGTAACTTGTTCATTGTGTTCTAAAGGTGGATTTTAAGTGACTTAAAATGTGTAAAGAGAGTTTTTAAATTTTAAAGATCACTCAGTACTGTTTTTTTTTATTTTAAAACTGAATTACAAAACGAAAGCTAAAAGTAATTTTACATGGGTCCTTTAAAAGCTATGCTTTTTATTATCTGAAATTTCCTTTAAAAGCTCGAAGGCTGCATTTTAGTATAAGACTTTTTATGCTATAAAAATGTTCATTGTATGATGAGCTTCAATTTGCTCAGCAAAGACTAGTGTAACTCTTGCTTTTTGTTTATTTGCTAAAGAGCCATAAGTGAGCAAAGGCAGCTTTCCCTAAGTCTGTAATAGGAATAAAGTACCCTAATGTATGTATATAGGCGTTACAAACCTCGTGAGACAAATATATTTCTCAATTAAAGGAACAAAAGAGACTGCCTATTTCAGTGACTCACAGACAGTGCCTATTCTGAAAGGGGTTTAATAGTTTTAGTAATAAGTCACTAGGTGACTCTACATCATAGGGACACCCTGTTACAGTTTTAGGGTCTCCTTTTACAGGCCATTCTTAGTTGTGTTAGTCGAGTTGAGTTGACATGAACCAACAATACCATGTCTAGAATGGATTAGACTGTAAAAAGAAATCCCAGGACTGGATAACAGTCTCACTGTTCACATGGGCTCAACTGGTAAGCTTCTATAATGAAAGGAGCAGATCAAACCAGTGACTATGCAATGATCATATTGACTTAATACAGTCACAGTTTTCATCCATTCTGGTCACTGGCTCTAGGCCCAGCCACTGAAGTAGGCTACCATTTTTGTCAGGATAAGTGTTAGAACCTGGGCGGTAAGAATTTTAAGTCTTGCTGCACATTGCGAACATGCCCAACAGGGGAATATGATTAAGGAAACTTAGTGTGATCAACACAAGTCACACCACCCTGAATCCCTAGGTTTCAGAAATGCCTAGGATTCATAAGGTTCCTGGTTGCCAGCTGACCTAGAGCCCAAAGAATGCACCTATTCACCATGGTAAGATGAAATTGGGATGTACACCTTCTTTTCAGGCTATATGTCAAAGCTATCCCCAAAAATATCAATTTTTTCTCTCACTTGTCATGGGGATGGAAATGGAGATGTTGTACGTCCCAGTGGGTAAGAAAGACTATTGAGACATTAAGGGTGGGAATACTACCTGATGTCAGAATGAAGCGCCATGCAAACTGCCCCAAGGACGGCAGAAAGACTCTTACCCCTTTCTGTCTGGGTTGGAACATTGCCCGATGCCAAAGTGGGTTGCCCCATCCTTTTTTTTTTTTTTTTTTTTTTGCTATAGTGTCTAGTTTTTGCTCCTCTCTTCCAGTGGGAAGGATTGAGTTAAACCTCCCAGTGTACCCTCAGGGAAGGCAGAAATACTATTGCTCCTTTTGGGTTGGTGGTAGGGTCCGATTCCTTGGTAGGTTGCCTCAACCCCCTTTTTTCGCCAATAAATACCTAGTATGTAGTGGCTTTTTGCTCCTCTCCTCCCTCCGACAGACATATTGGGAATAAACCCTGGGTAGGGCAGAAAAGCTGTTGCAGCCTTTTTAGAGTGGGGCATGGGCTTGTGACAGGGTGGCCCTACCAATCCCTTCTTTTTTATTTTCAAACTTTGTTCTTGGTGTCTAGGTGGCAAGACCTCCCCAGATCTACCCCCCGCAGGGAAGAGAAAGACAGAAAGGTTGTTGGGGTGGGCATGGCCCGATGGCAGGGTGGTCACCTCACCCCTTTGCTTATTTGTTTTATTTACCCTGATGTCTAATAGGCTTTCTGCCCCAAAGGGGTTGATTGGAAAAATCCACCCATTTCCCTCTCTGGGGAGCTAGAGTGAGGGACAAAAAGACTACCATTTTTTAAATTAGAAGTACTTGCCCATCTCTGGGCGACTTGCCCCTTCCCTGGTGACTAGTTGGTGGGTCACTGCTTAGGCAATCTCGGGCCCGTGGCAGCCCCCAAGGAGGGATCCATTAGAAAGCTGTTTGGTGCTCGGGGAAGGGTTATGCTCCTCCCCTCTCCCCAAGCACTGTCAAGGTGAAAGTTGACCACGCTTAAGGGTACAGTCTGCTTCCATCTTGTTTGCTATAGCATCAGCGCGCTGCACGTCACAGCAAACAAATAAAAAAGCTTAGACTTTCCTTCATTCAGACTTTTTTTTTTTAATGAAAAGTAAATTCTTCTGCTGCAAACAAATTTAGACAAATCATACACAAAGCAGTCCAGGCAAGAAACCATGCAGAATAAAAACATTGTCTGATGTTGGCTGTTAGTCTTTTTGGCTTTGTCAGTGTGTGTTTTTCATTTTTTGTCATGTTTTTTGTAAAACTTAGTTTTTAGGAGCTACCAGGCCCTAGCTGATTTAAACAGTAAGCATTGGCTAAAGCTACAATATTTTTGTTGCCTCACAATTCACACTTTGCCGTTATAGACCCTGATACTGAAGGGAACTACAGTGTTGATGTGCTCTTTTTGAATGAGTAGAATGCTGTCACTCACAGTGAAGTTAGGCAATGGCTAAATTGAGCTGACACACCTTCACGTGTTGCACATTGTAAAAGGTGAAAGAAAAATGTGAAAGGCACAATAACAGAAGAGTGAAGAGAGCTGGCTGATGTCCTGCTAATGATTTATATAAAGTTTGAAAAATCAGAAGGTCTTGAATAATGCCAAACTTTTAAAGGGACAAATTCAGGATCCAGTAACCATTCAAAGAGCAGAAAATAGTTAAAATAACAAACAGGATCATACCCAGGGCCAAAATATCAGTTAAGAGTGAAACTAGTTGTAACTCATGGAGTTGTCTTCCTCATTAGTTTCTACATCTTGGTAAGAGCCGAGGATCCATGATGCAACATCATGGTAGGTGCATATCGTAATGATAACGTTTCTAGTTTCTCCCATTGAATCTAGTACTAGGTATCAGTAGTGATGTTATGTGTACACTCCAGTAGTTGATCAAGCTTCATTAAGCATTTGTCATTCCCTAATGACATACCAACATCTTAAATACTTTAAAGTGGCCTGTAAGGTAATGACCATGAACTACAGATGCCTATTCCCCGGGAAGATCCTCAGGGCTGTACCCACCTGGAAACAGGACCTCATACTACAAATTGTAAGACGCTGTCAAGAGTACAAGTATTGTCAAAGCCAATAAGTCATGCCTTTGAAAATAGTTGACCGATCCTTTGGCTTTGTGAATGCTTTTTGCTGATGCTCAAAGAAGTTAAAAGTGCACAATTGTGACTCTCTTAAAGGAGTGACTCAGAAGCAAGTTGAAGCTGCTGCACTCTCCAGAAAATGAAAACACAACTTGTAAGGGCATGGGATCAATCACTGAGGGGGCAGAGACCTTGTGTACTAGCTTTTGATCATGAGCTTGCCACAATTCACAAGGTATGCAGATCATGGAATATGTGGCACGTGGCATAAAGTCATATTTTCATGGAAAAAGCTTTGACGAGGCAATTGTGTGATTTCATTTGCCCTGTACATAATTACATATATTGACACATTTTTTTAAATGTTTACATTTTGTAGCCCTAACATTTTTTCACAAGGGAAGTGAGATGAAATGACCGGAATCAAATGATGGTTGGACAAGAGCTAAATCTGGGATTGGAAGCTAAGAACCATATCACAAAGAACTTGCAATTTTGACCACGAATGGGAGGTTTCGTTGGGTGTGTGAGTACCAGAAGCAGCAGAAATTGGTGAATGATCTTTGTCTACAACTGTGTGTTTATACACATCTACATACAGTTAAGTATGTGTACATACACATATATATGTGTGTGTGTGTACTCTTGAAGGTAAGTAGCAGCAGAACTTTACGAGTGCACCTGTAGACCTTCACTTACGTGACATATGAAACGGTGTGCTTACAACTACATATTCACAAAACATAGTATGCTGCCACCACCACACTACATACTAAAGCCATGACAAGAACATTAGTCCATTGCTAACCAGGACAGGTCCAGTACCTCTGTCATGTCAATGGTCAGACATAATATTGCCTTTGTTTACAACTGTGTGTTTATACACATCTACATACAGTTAGGTATGTGTACACTTGGGGGTGCGTGGTCACACCATCGACCAAGATGGCCGTACTTCAGTGAAGCTCTGGAGATGGCTGACCGACAACTTTGTGTTCATCTTCCAACTAACCCCATTCTTGAAAGCCAACTATGCGATTGGAGGCACAACAACCCCTGCATCAAGTGGAATGTTCTTTCCCCAATGAGCGACTGCATGAGGGACAAGAACAGTGACTGCAGACAGTCGACCCAGCACTGTCTTTGGAGGCCCACAGCGACAGGGGCCATGGGTGAGCCTAAGGACCGGGCTACTGAGCCCTGCTGGTTGCGTTGCCTGATCCCTCACCCGCACCACGCGCTCTAAAAGCCCCAAACAGTGAACAACCACATGGAGGAGGCCCTGCATGGGCGATGGGCTGAGCCACGTCCACGTATTTTCAGGCCGGGATGTTGCCTGCCATGTTACTGCGTGGGGCCTACTAAAACGGCCTGCTGTCAAACACAACCGCCTGCTGAGTTGTCCACGCATCCAGTTCCTGCATGCTAACAACCAGCTGTGGACGGCGGGGACTGCACCTGGAAACACTTGCTGTGTCTCCTGAATCCCTCCCTTCACACAAGGAATCTAGGAGGAGTGGAGGCAACCTGACGACAGCACTGGGAGGACCCGCAGGGCCACATACCATGCTCTGTTATTTACCTCCACCCCACCTCATCATTTTAACTGCTTCAGGACTTACTGTAAAGTGATCCGTGGTTCTCCAAGGCTCGCTAGCCTAATATTCGCTGCTCAGTTCTTACTGTGCCGCTGCATGGGCTAGCTGTACAATTCCCTGGCCCTGGTTCTGTGTGATGGAGTGAGGCTTGATGTGCCCTACCTACACAGTCCTTCACTTCTACATCATTGGCACAAGACAATATGGCTGTCTCCTATTATACTTATACTGCAGCTCTCCTTGAAGACCTTGACACCTACTATCTGGCGCACCTAGGAGGTAGCGCTAACCACCTGCTTGCTTAGTTATCACCATGGGGAGCAGAGACCCCAGGTAGAAAAAAACTCTTTCTTTTGATCAACCTAAGAGGTCAAGGTGCCAGCACTCACTTTCTGACACTGAAGACTCCCCACTGGCTACTGCCACATTACCGCACATGGAGGGTGTAGCTGTGATTATGGCGGAGTTGCACGCAGGCTTTAAATCCATTGACGACTGCTGTGGCACCCTCAGAAGCAGACCAACTAGGTGAAGGAATAGACTCTCATATGGTCTGGATAGACAGGGTAGAATGACACATCTCTGACATGGAAGGCAACAACGCATCGGCCATAAAACACCTAGAGGCAGTGGAACGGATGTTCAATTCCACAGTAGGTAAAAACGAGGACCTCGAGGCGAGAATGTAAATTGGATAGCTATCACACCACTGGCATATGCTAGCCTACCAACAGCATTAACTCATATCAGCACATTTCCCTTTGTGAGTTATGTTTGGGGCTTTTAACTTTCAGACTCATGAACACCTGACTTTTCCTGTTGTCTAGTCCTATGGTAACAAAGGGCACCTACCACTCCAGTGTTACCACACCTCTAAGTATACACCGCTCTGTTTATGATTATGTTATGTCTTTCTTGGAATTGGATTTACCAGGTGCTCTCAACCTAGTTTTGGTGGGGGGTTTGGGTTGAATTGGCTGAGTTTAGTTTCTGTTTGACTGTTTACATACTACTATACTACTATACTATGACTTGACATTCCACACCTCGTAGTGCAACCATTTTCCTACATTTCTTTCTCCATGGGGTCCACACATAGGGGGACAGAAGGGGCTAGACCTTTCCTACATCACCTGAAACATCTGGGGCATTAATAAGCCCAAGAAGGGCCCACAAGTACTTTCTTACCTGACATGCCATGGCATCAAGCTGACGTTCTCCAGGAAACACACCTAGCACCCAAAGACATTTATACGTTTGCATCAGCGTGGGGAGAAAATAGTATTTTTTTTTATTTTTTTTACCTACTATAGTTTCTACTCTATAGGGATCTATACCCTGATTCATCAGTGTCCCTTTCACCTACCATAAGCATTTCATAGACCAAGAGGGAAGATATGTCATTATATCTGGGCTACTAGCGGCAAGACATCTCCTTAGTAAATGTATTTGCTCCCAAAAATAGACTCCCCCTCTTTTTCATCTAACTGTCTGCGGAACTGGGACGGGTGGAGACCGAGTTAATTCTACGCGGGGTGACATTATTATGGTGCACAATCCCATGCTGGACACCATCGGCTTGACAAGTCACAGTATGCCTTGTGCATTGCGAATCCTGCAGGATGTCATAGACACCTAACAGATATCTGGCGCTCTCACCACACCTCTGCTGATTTTATTCTGCCCCTCATGTCTGGTCTTGGTTAGACTATTGGTTTATAGCCAAAAGCGCTCTCCTGGGGTTGAGAAACTTAACTCATTTACCCCGTACACTATCAGACCACTCCCCAATTGAAAATCCCCTACAACAGTGGGATGGTTAGACAGTGGGGATACCCTAAAAACGCACTACATGACGCAGTATTTTATTCTGAACTACGGAACGATACCCCTGAATATTTCATACTTAACACGGGGCCTGTCACAATACAGGCTACCCTCTGGGAGGCGTCTAAGGCCTATATTCGCCGACTATGCATTGCCAAACATTCTGAAGTATTTAAAAGCATCCAAAATAATCTAGCGCGTATAGAGCAAGAATTTTTGATTATCAACAGAGAGTCTCTTCGGCAGGGCCCAGACACACATCTACATCGGTGCTCCTTATTGTTGAAGGAATTTAGAGAGCTCTCGGACAAGGAGGTGGCCTACCTTGGAATGTTTGCCCAGGCCTGCAGGTATGACGAGGGCATGAGACCGGGCTGCACATTGGCCAGATTACTGCACCCCAATTATCATAGTACTTGTATTACTGAAGTCCCTACTGACAAGGGGACGACTGGGACCAACAACACTGGTGTAGCCACAGCATTCCTAAACTATTTCCAATGATTGTACACTACACGTTCCATTGACAGCCCTAACACTATAGCTGCATACTTGGTGCCGATAGAGATGGTTTGCCTGACGGGTGGACAGCAGCATTATCTTGCAGCCCCTATCACTAGTGAAGAGATAATTCAGGCAATTGATTCCTTCGATGGCTCCAAGGTACACAGGCTTGACGGCCTCACTGATAGTTTCTATAAGGCATACAAATAGATTGTGGCCCCCCACCATTTGGAAATGCATCGAGAGTCTCTTGAACTGGCACCGTCCCCTCCATTCTTAGGGAAGCCGTTATAACTTTGCTGCTCCACCCTGGTAAGCCGTCACAACCATGCTCTACATACAGACCTCTACCCCTACTCAACCATGATGACAAAATACTAACCAAACTTCTTGCAACACGCCTCTCGCTCCTGATGAAACAAATCATCTCTCCCATACAGTATGGATTCGTACACCATCACTCCACCACATTCACTCTAGTCACCAACTTCGTCGTACTGATTCAAATCTCCCCAACGAGCTAAGCAGCGGTTGCTCTTCTCGATGCCAAGAAGGCATTTAATTCACTAGAGTGGTCATTTTTAAAGCCAAGCCTGAGTAAATAGGGCCTTGCTCACAGCGTCCTTAACCTCATGATGCTACAGTATACTGAACCCACAGCTAGGCTCGGGTGAATGGTTCGCTCACAGTCCACTTCACAATTTTCAAAGGAACTCGCCAGGGCTGCCCTCTATAACCATTGCTTTGTATCATTGCACTGGACCCATTAGTTTGACAACGAAAATGGCGTCAATTACAATGTGGCCTACGGTTTAAACATGGCCCACTCTTAATTTCCATGTATGCAGATGATATATTGCTTTTTCTTAGAGATCCCACCATACACCTGCCCCCAATCATCCGAGAAATTATTATATTTGGATGCCTTTCTCGATTGTCCTTTAGCTGGAGTAAATCAGAGCTCTTTCCTTTCACCAACCCCCAGTGCCCTGTAAGTTGAAGTACCGCTGACATGGTGTGATGATCCCCCGATACCTCAGTATCCTCCTGCACAGACAGCAAGAAAATGTGGTAGGGCTAAACTACGGACCTGCAGTTGAGAAACCCGCCACTCAAATTGAGCGATGGATCACACTTCCGTTGTAAATGGCTGGAAGAATTGCCATTATCAAAATGGTCGTCCTCCAACACTTTTTATGTTTGTTTTTTAATATCCTGCTACCATTGACTAACAGCGTTTTCACCAGACCCACAGGTCTACTTCTTCACTTGGTTTGGGCCGGTGGATGGCTTAGCTTTCGAATGGGAGACACTTACACTCCAATATGAAAGGGGTGGCTTTGAAGTACCCTATTTACATTTGTATTACCTGGTGGTGCAATGTAATGTTTCTTATTACTGGTACCACTCGGATGCTAGACTACCGTATCTGGAACCAGAGCAAGATCAGGTGGAGCACACCCCCCTCTCTGCCATTTTACCACTATGCCCCACAGACATCCAAACGCTCTATATCACCAGCTGGGTAAAAATATGCAGATATTTGAGCAGTGAGTTGCTCTACTCCCCAGCCTGCCCCTAGTCTACAACCTTTGGCTACCATTGACCCAGGGACAACTGGTTCACTGCACTCTGAGGGATCACCATATTCATACCATTGGCAACCTTTTTCCATATGTCCTTCTCATAACACGCAAGGTTTTGGTAGCCTCTGGAGACACCACCCCCATGGACAACTTTGTCCTTCAACGGATACAGGACACATTGCGTGATAGAATACTAACCTACCCAGTGGAACCTGAAGATTTCCTTCCACTGACATTAGTGATAATGTCTTCTTACACGTCTCGCCTGGTATCCCATCTATATCAGTCTTCCCTAGCCTTAAAAACAGTGGGCATTGAGAGGGCCCGCAGTGCAGGGAAGCAAAACTTGGGACACCCACTCACAGACAAGATATGGCGTTTTTCTGCATGCAAACTAAACTGATCTCTACCAATCACAGACATAAACTGCTCCTCTACAAGTTCCTTCACTGAGCATATATGACACCGATATGCCAGGCAAAAATTCACCCCACATGCTCTCATAACTTTCTGAAATATGGTGCAGGCCAAGCGGACCTCATGCACCTTGCATGGACTTGCTGTGCACTCACACCTACTGGGCACAAATCCACAGCTCACTCTCAGTAAAGATTGAGCTCCCTGTTCACCCTGACCCCTTGCTAACACTCCGGGGTATGTGAAGCCTCTCCCATCTGGCATTAGAAGTTTCACTGCAATTGTATTGTTGCTAGCCAGACACCGGATACCCATGTGCTGGGGCACTGCCAGAATCCCCACCAAGGACGATTGGTTGAATGTTCTGATTTTATGCGACCTCGTCAGCGAGATTTACGCTATATTGCAACCCCGACCTTCAGGCCCAAGGACATTTGGCAACCCCTATATATATGTATATACTCTTATATGCGCACCACTCTATGTACCAGCAGAACTTTACATGAGTGCACCTGTAGACCTTCATTCATGTGACACAGATAAAAAGGTCTGCTTACAACTACAACTACAGATTTGCAAAACATAGAACACTGCCATCACCACACTACATACTAAAGCCATGACAGGACCAGTAATCCATTGCTAACCAGGACAGGTCCGGTACCTTCCTCATGTCAATGCTTAGACCTAGGTGCACATGCTGGATTAGCATAAGGCTGGGGCCAAATTCACAGTTGAGCACTCTGAACAGGGGAACACGACTGTACAGTAGACATTCCTGCCCTAATCCCTACTCTGCTGTGAATCACTGCATCACACAGTGCTGTGCTCTAGAAATGCCATAATCTCTCTGATAAAGTTAAAATTGACCACCAGCTTTATCAACACAAGAAAGTTGTCTGATAGTGTTCTAGCAAGATTTTCAGCCTGCTCAGCAATATGTGTCAGTTCTTACCAGAGCAATACCCCAATCTTTTTGTGAAGATCTATTATTCACCTCAGTGTAGATCTGGGTTAGCAAATAGCAGCAGAGCTTTACATGAGTAGGCATGTGGACACTACTTATACAGTTGAAACAGTCAGGATGCCTCTGAATCCCATCGACTCCTAGTATAAACTATATTGAAATAGCATTAGAACCCTAGACACATCTGAGCCACATGTTGGCCTAGATAGGCCGTGGACCTGTTTGTCTCAAGGTCATTAATGGTCTTAACACCGCAGCACAGACGAACATGAAATCAATAAGTTCAAAGCATTTTCCCTTGACATCCTTGAAAAAGCGAGGGTCACCAATAGTTGGGCCATGCCTATCAACTGAGGTCATATTGCAGCCCGTCACAGGCATCTACCTTCCACTCTGCGATGACTTTACCTATCTGAAAGCTCACAGAATTATATATCATTGTGATCAACCGTATGTGCCAAATAATGGGGGTTATTCTAACTTTGGAGGAGGTGTTAATCCGTCCCAAAAGTGACGGAAAAGTGACGGATTTACCACCAGCCGTATTACGAGTCCATTATATCCTATGGAACTCGTAATACGGCTGGTGGTATATCCGTCACTTTACCGTCACTTTTGGGACGGATTAACACTCCTCCAAAGTTAGAATAACCCCCAATATCTCTCCGTTTGGCCATACCTTCCGTATTCTTTCTCTTTTGCCTTTTCATGCAGTGTTTTTCTTGGTGCTTTGATGAAGCCTTTGGCGGAGGTCATCTTGTACAATGCAAGCAAAGTCCTCAACCAGGCAGGCAGATAGGTCTTGAAATACCAGCAGCATTTTCACAATGTGACAAATTGGCAAAAGCAATAGGCAGGGATATGCTTTTTGTCGATCTGTAAAGTTTTAAATTAAAATCACACAAGATGTTTGGAAACTAAATTACTATAAATTGGTATAAATCATCAAAGCCTTCCTTCCTTCCTGCAGAGTTCCCCTTGGTTTATGTCTTTTCTTCTCAGACATACACCTCAGCTGTATGCATGATCCTGATACACATCTTACACTAGGGCTGGAAAGAAATACATTCTGGAGGCTAAAAAGGCTTTTCATCAAAAGAGTAACGAAACTATTTGTTTTCCCCAAGCCTTCTAATATTTATTGCCAAGAAAACATTGTTAAACAAAAACAGTCTTAATGGCTATAAAATCCTAAATTTCCATTTTTTTGATTCATAAGCTTTACATTGCAGCTAAGTGCATCCATCATTCAGAGTTATGCACAGTGAAGAGGATTGTATCCCAAGGTTTTAATGTGTTGCATCAGTTACTGTTGAAGCCATAATTATGTGAATGAAAACAGAAGGCAATAAATAGGCACTATAATCTATTACCTAATTGAAATTATGAATGCTGATATTTGAAGACTTATCTAGACATAGGCCGGCGGCACGTTTCTCTGTCGGGAGACCAAGTAAATTACTCCATTGCACTGGAGGAGGGGCTGCCTGCCAAATTTAGAAGTGACCACCAAGTTGGCGGTTGTTTCTAAAGTATTTATAAGAACCCCCGTCATGACAGTTCCAGTCAATGATGTTTGCAGGTTTGGTGCAGAGCTCCATCAACATAATCTAGCCCACACCAAACAGTTTTATTTTTTTATTTTCAAAAGGAAAATCCAAAGTGGTATTTTTATTTTGAAATTAAAAAGAAAATGCACCCCTCGCAATGGGAGTCCTCTCCCATGGCGAGGGAGAGTATTTATCTTTTTTTTCACTGCCCTTACTGGAAAGGTTTTCTTGGTAGTGACGGGCAGTGTAAACTAAGCTCAAATTCCGCCCATCTAAATTCGGTGGGTGAAATTAAAGGTCTGCCTCCGGTGGCCCTTATTGCCCAGGGCCATCAGACGGGTTTACTGACAGCAGATACCCAGTAGTCTTCACCATGATTAAACCTAAGATGATTGTATGGTTGTCTGACAGAACCACGCATGCAATTACCACGTATGCCCTTACAACATGTAATTACATCGCTTGCATCATTACCACGCATGCACTTACAACAAAAGTATTTTACCACACAAATGCCTTTACCACCTGTGCCTATATCACAGAAAGTTTGTGGTAAAGACATATGCTTGGTAAAAAGTAAGGTGGTAAGTATAACATATATATAAAATTAAGGTTTGTGTATATATTTACACACACACACACACACCTTGCCACCCACAAACCCTACCCACATACCCACCCTAAAAATTCCCTTACCACCTAAAAACCCATACCCACCCTAAACGTTCCTTACCACCCCAAGACCCATACCCAATCTAAACACCCCTTACCACCCTAAAACCTATACCTACCCTAAAATCTAAAAATGCCCTTAGCACCCTAAAACCCATATCCACCCTAAATCCTAAAAATGCCCTTACCACCCTGTAAAGAAATGGCTCCCTGTTGCAGTTACCCCCCACTTTTTGCCTGATACTGATGCTGACTTGACTGAGAAGTGTGCTGGGACCTTGCTAACCAGGCCCCAGCACCAGTGTTCTTTCACCTAAAATGTACCATTGTTTCCACAATTGGCACAACCCTGGCACCTAGGTAAGTCCCTTGTAACTGGTACCTCTGGTACCAAGGGCCCTGATGCCAGGGAAGATCTCTAAGGGCTGCAGCATGTCTTATGCCACCCTAGGGACCCCTCACTCAGCACAGACACACTGCTTGCCAGCTTATGTGTGCTGATGGGAGAAAATGACTAAGTCGACATGGCACTCCCCTCAGGGTGCCATGCCAACCTCCCACTGCCTGTGGCATAGGTAAGTCACCCTCTAGTAGGCCTTACAGCCCTAAGGCAGGGTGCACTATACCACAGGTGAGGGCATATGTGCATGAGCACTATGCCCCTACAGTGTCTAAGCAAAACCTTAGACATTGTAAGTACAGGGTAGCCATAAGAGTATATGGGCTGGGAGTCTGTCAAAAACGAACTCCACAGCTCCATAATGGCTACACTGAGTACTGGGAAGTTTAGTATCAAACTTCTCAGAATAATAAACCCACACTGATGCCAGTGTTGGATTTATTAAAAAATGCACACAGAGGGCATCTTAGAGATACCCCCTGTATTTTACCCAATTGTTCAGTGCAGGACTGACTGGTCTGTGCCAGCCTGCTGCTGAGAGACGAGTGTCTGACCTCATGCGGTGAGAGCCTTTGTGCTCTCTGAGGACAGAAACAAAGCCTGCTCTGGGTGGAGGTGCTTCACACCTCCCCCCTGCAGGAACTGTAACACCTAGCAGTGAGCTTCAAAGGCTCAAGCTTCGTGTTACAATGCCCCAGGGCACTCCAGCTAGTGGAGATGCCCGCCTCCTGGACCCAGCCCCCACTTTTGGCGGCAAGTCCAGGAGAGATAATGAGAAAAACAAGGAGTCGTCACTGGCCAGTCAGGACAGCCCCTAAGGTGTCCTGAGCTGAGGTGACTCTGACTTTTAGAAATCCTCCATCTTGTAGAAGGAGGATTCCCCCAATAGGGATAGGAATGTGACCCCCTCCCCTTGGGAAGAGGCACAAAGAGGGTGTACCCACCCTCAGGGCTAGTAGCCATTGGCTACTAACCCCCCAGACCTAAACACGCCCTTAAATTTAGTATTTAAGGGCTTCCCTGAACCTAAAGATTTAGATTCCTGCAACTACAAGAAGAAGGACTGCCGAGCTGAAAGACCCCTGCAGAGGAAGACCAGAAGACACCAACTGCCTTGGCCCCAGACTTACCGGCCTGTCTCCTGCCTTCCAAAGAACCTGCTCCAGCGACGCTTTCCAAGGGACCAGCGACCTCTGAATCCTCTGAGGACTGCCCTGCTTCGAAAAAGACAAGAAACTCCCGAGGACAGCGGCACTGCTCCAAAAGAACTGCAACTTTGTTACAAGGAGCAGATTTAAAGGCCCCTGCAATTCCCCGCAAGAAGCGTGAGACTTGCAACACTGCACCCGGCGACCCCGACTCGACTGGTGGAGAACAACCAACTCAGGGAGGACCCTCCGGCGACTCTACGACTGTGAGTAACCAAAGTTGTCCCCCCTGAGCCCCCACAGCGACGCCTGCAGAGGGAATCCCCAGGCTCCCCCTGACCGCGACTGTCTGAACTCCATTTCCCGACGGCTGGAAAAGACCCTGCACCCGCAGCCCCCAGCCCCTAAAGAAACGGAACTTCTGTGCAGGAGTGACCCCCAGGAGGCCCTCTCCCTTGCCCAGGTGGTGGCTACCCCGAGCAGCCCCCTCCTTGCCTGCCTGCATAGCTGAAGAGACCCCTTGGTCTCCCATTGAAACCTGAAGGAAACCCGACGCATGTTTGCACACTGCACCCGGCCGCCCCCGCGCTGCTGAGGGTGTACTTTCTGTGCTACTTTGTGTCCCCCCCGGTGCCCTACAAAACCCCCCTGGTCTGCCCTCCGAAGACGCGGGTACTTACCTGCTGGCAGACTGGAACCGGGGCACCCCCTTCTCTCCATTATAGCCTATGTGTTTTGGGCACCTCTTTGACCTTTGCACCTGACCGGCCCTGAGCTGCTGGTGTGATAACTTTGGGGTTGCTCTGAACCCCCAACGGTGGGCTACCTTGGACCAAAAACTGAGAACTGTAAGTGACTTACTTACCTGTGAAAACTAACAATAACTTACCTCCCCCAGGAACTGTGAAAATTGCAGTGTCCACTTTTAAAACAGCTTATTGTGTTTTATGACAAAAGTATTCATGCTAATGTAATGATTCAAAGTTCATAGAGTACTTACCTGCAATACCTTCCAAACAAGCTATTACATGTGAAATTTGAACCTGTGGTTCTTAAAATAAACTAAGAAAAGATATTTTTCTATAACAAAACCTATTGGCTGGATTTGTCTCTGAGTGTGTGTACCTCATTTATTGTCTTGTGTATGTACAACAAATGCTTAACACTACTCCTTGGATAAGCCTACTGCTCGACCACACTACCACAAAATAGAGCATTAGTATTATCTCTTTTTACCACTATTTTACCTCTAAGGGGAACCCTTGGACTCTGTGCATGCTATTCCTTACTTTGAAATAGCACATACAGAGCCAACTTCCTACATTGGTGGATCAGCGGTGGGGTACAAGACTTTGCATTTGCTGGACTTCTCAGCCAATACCTGATCACACGACAAATTCCAAAATTGTCATTAGAAATTGATTTTTGCAATTTGAAAAGTTTTCTAAATTATTTAAAGTCCTGCTAGGGCCTTGTGTTAGTCCCTGTTAGCATTTCTTTTAGAGTTTAAAAGTTTGTAAAAGTTTGAATTAGATTCTAGAACTAGTTTTAGATTCTTAAAAGCATTCCAACTTTTAGAAGAATAATGTCTAGTACAGAGATGAATGTGGTGGAACTCGACACCACACCTTACCTCCATCTACAGATGAAAGAGCTAAGGTCACTCTGTAACATAAGAAAAATAACAATGGGCTCCAGACCTACCAAAGTACAGCTCCAGGAGCTGTTGGCAGAGTATGATAGAGCCAACCCCTCTGTGGATAACACAGAGGAGGATGATAGTGAACTGGAGGAAGAATCCCCTCCACCAGTCCTATCTAGGGAGAACAGGGCTTCTCAAGCCCTGACTCCAAAAATAATAGTCAGAGATGCTGGCTCCCTCGCAGGAGGGTCCAGCCTCCCTGAAATCACTGAGGATAACTCTAGTGAAGAGGACATCCAGTTAGCCAGGATGGCCAAAAGATTGGCTTTTGAAAAACAGATCCTAGCCATAGAAAGGGAAAGACAAGAGATGGGCCTAGGACCCATCAACGGTGGCAGCAACATAAATAGGGTCAGAGATTCTCCTGACATGTTGAAAATCCCCAAAGGGATTGTAACAAAATATGAAGATGGTGATGACATCACCAAATGGTTCACAGCTTTTGAGAGGGCTTGTGAAACCAGAAAAGTGAACAAATCTCACTGGGGTGCTCTCCTTTGGGAAATGTTCACAGGAAAGTGTAGGGATAGACTCCTCACACTCTCTAAAAAAGATGCAGAATCTTATGACCTCATGAAGGGTACCCTGATTGAGGGCTTTGGATTCTCCACTGAGGAGTATAGAATTAGATTCAGGGGGGCTCAAAAATCCTCGAGCCAGACCTGGGTTGATTATGTTGACTACTCAGTGAAAACACTGGATGGTTGGGTAACTGGAAATGAAGTGTATGACTATGTTGGGCTTTATAATTTGTTTATGAAAGGACACATTTTAAGTAACTGCTTCAATGAAAAGTTGCATCAGTATCTGGTAGACCTAGGTCCAATTTCTCCCCAAGAATTGGGAAAGAAGGCAGACCACTGGGTCAAGACTAGGGTAACCAAAACTTCCACTGGGGGTGACCAAAAGAAAGGGGTTACAAAGCCTCCCCAGGAGAAAGTGGGTGACACTAGAAACAAAGAAAAAGAGTCCCCTGTATGCCCCCAAAAACCAGACCAGGTGGGTGGGCCCAGAGACACAACCCAAAACAAAGGTGGTTACCAGGGTAAGAGCTGGGATGCCACTAAGGCATGGTGCCATAACTGTAAACAGACAGGGCACCACACCAAGGACACTTCTTGTCCCAAAAACAAACCCCCTAGCAAAATCCCAGGGGTAACCAGTGTAGCCATTGGAGATGACTCCTCAGATGAGGAGGTCTTCATAGCCTTCAACTGGAAAAAGGGCCCAACAGGTGAGTTGGAGATTCCAGAGGGAAGTAGACACTTCCACCACCTACTGGTGAATGGAATCCCAGTCACTGCCCTGAGAGACACTTGTGCCAGTCACACTATTGTGCATGACAGGCTGGTGTTCTCAAACCAGTACATCCCAGGTGAGATGGCCAGAGTAAGAGTTAGCCCAGACAGGGTCACAGATAGGCCTGTGGCTTTTGTGCCCATAGAAGTGGGTGGGACTTTTAGCTGGAGAAGGGTGGTAGTCAGTACAGACCTCCCCCTTGATTGTCTCCTTGGAAATGACTACCCAGAGGTTAGTCAGAGCCCAAGAGAGGAACTGGTCCAGTGCCAGTCCTCTCCCAAGGATTCTGGAGTTCCTGCCTCTGCAGTAAATGCAAGTAGGCCCCAGAAGAAAAAGAAAAGAAAACAGTGTAGGAAGGGTGGACAACCTTTAGCCAAGGTTCCAGCAAGCCAAGGAGATTCTGCTCCAGTAGGGGAGAACTCCAAAAGTGGCACTGGTAAAGTCCAACCTAACCCACAAGAAGTCCTGGCTAGTCAGGCAACTGTTAAGCCTGTGTGGGTGGCTCCTCAGCTAACAGAAGAAAGAGTGGAAGAAGGGTGTTTACTACAAGATGTGGTAACCCCCCACTCTAATACAGCAGACAGGCACCCTGAACCCAAAGAAGCCTGTAACTTAGCCCCTTCCCTTGTAGGTGAAGAGCTAAAGGTGTGGTTCTGGGCACTGACAGCTGCCAGTGGCCTCTGCTGGGTGTTAGCCTTTATGGCTGCCCTATCCTTGGCATGGTGGTCAGACCCCATGCCAAATAGCAAGTTAGGCCCCCTGACCCTGTTGGTCATGGTGGGGTTACTCCAGCTCTGGGTAACCTCTTTGGGTAAGTTAGGGGTGACCCTGGCTAAGATAAGATTAGCAGAGGTGGATACCTCTAACCCCAAAATAGAGAGAATGGGTGAAGACATTAAAAGCACAGACAAGATGCAGTTCAGATTAGGTCCTATCACTGTGGAAGTGGGTCAGTTCCCCAGAGGGAATGACCTGGACAGGAGGATGTAAGGCAGAGTAGGCCCTGCAACAAACCAGCCTATTTCCTCTACTCTTCCTCGCCTGACAGACTAGGAAGACTCTCCCAGCTTTGGCTGAGTCTCCTGGCCTGTGGGCTGGGGGGGGCTTGTGTAAAGAAATGGCTCCCTGTTGCAGTTACCCCCCACTTTTTGCCTGATACTGATGCTGACTTGACTGAGAAGTGTGCTGGGACCCTGCTAACCAGGCCCCAGCACAAGTGTTCTTTCACCTAAAATGTACCATTGTTTCCACAATTGCCACAACCCTGGCACCTAGGTAAGTCCCTTGTAACTGGTACCTCTGGTACCAAGGGCCCTGATGCCAGGGAAGATCTCTAAGGGCTGCAGCATGTCTTATGCCACCCTAGGGACCCCTCACTCAGCACAGACACACTGCTTGCCAGCTTATGTGTGCTGATGGGAGAAAATGACTAAGTCGACATGGCACTCCCCTCAGGGTGCCATGCCAACCTCCCACTGCCTGTGGCATAGGTAAGTCACCCCTCTAGTAGGCCTTACAGCCCTAAGGCAGGGTGCACTATACCACAGGTGAGGGCATATGTGCATGAGCACTATGCCCCTACAGTGTCTAAGCAAAACCTTAGACATTGTAAGTACAGGGTAGCCATAAGAGTATATGGGCTGGGAGTCTGTCAAAAACGAACTCCACAGCTCCATAATGGCTACACTGAATACTGGGAAGTTTAGTATCAAACTTCTCAGAATAATAAACCCACACTGATGCCAGTGTTGGATTTATTAAAAAATGCACACAGAGGGCATCTTAGAGATACCCCCTGTATTTTACCCAATTGTTCAGTGCAGGACTGACTGGTCTGTGCCAGCCTGCTGCTGAGAGACGAGTGTCTGACCTCATGCGGTGAGAGCCTTTGTGCTCTCTGAGGACAGAAACAAAGCCTGCTCTGGGTGGAGGTGCTTCACACCTCCCCCCTGCAGGAACTGTAACACCTAGCAGTGAGCTTCAAAGGCTCAAGCTTCGTGTTACAATGCCCCAGGGCACTCCAGCTAGTGGAGATGCCCGCCTCCTGGACCCAGCCCCCACTTTTGGCGGCAAGTCCAGGAGAGATAATGAGAAAAACAAGGAGTCGTCACTGGCCAGTCAGGACAGCCCCTAAGGTGTCCTGAGCTGAGGTGACTCTGACTTTTAGAAATCCTCCATCTTGTAGAAGGAGGATTCCCCCAATAGGGATAGGAATGTGACCCCCTCCCCTTGGGAGGAGGCACAAAGAGGGTGTACCCACCCTTAGAGCTAGTAGCCATTGGCTACTAACCCCCCAGACCTAAACACGCCCTTAAATTTAGTATTTAAGGGCTTCCCTGAACCTAAAGATTTAGATTCCTGCAACTACAAGAAGAAGGACTGCCGAGCTGAAAGACCCCTGCAGAGGAAGACCAGAATACACCAACTGCCTTGGCCCCAGACTTACCGGCCTGTCTCCTGCCTTCCAAAGAACCTGCTCCAGCGACGCTTTCCAAGGGACCAGCGACCTCTGAATCCTCTGAGGACTGCCCTGCTTCGAAAAAGACAAGAAACTCCCGAGGACAGCGGCACTGCTCCAAAAGAACTGCAACTTTGTTACAAGGAGCAGATTTAAAGGCCCCTGCAATTCCCCGCAAGAAGCGTGAGACTTGCAACACTGCACCCGGCGACCCCGACTCGACTGGTGGAGAACAACCAACTCAGGGAGGACCCTCCGGCGACTCTACGACTGTGAGTAACCAAAGTTGTCCCCCCTGAGCCCCCACAGCGACGCCTGCAGAGGGAATCCCCAGGCTCCCCCTGACCGCGACTGTCTGAACTCCATTTCCCGACGGCTGGAAAAGACCCTGCACCCGCAGCCCCCAGCCCCTAAAGAAGCGGAACTTCTGTGCAGGAGTGACCCCCAGGAGGCCGTCTCCCTTGCCCAGGTGGTGGCTACCCCGAGGAGCCCCCCCCTTGCCTGCCTGCATCGCTGAAGAGACCCCTTGGTCTCCCATTGAAACCTGAAGGAAACCCGACGCGTGTTTGCACACTGCACCCGGCCGCCCCCGCGCTGCTGAGGGTGTACTTTCTGTGCTACTTTGTGTCCCCCCCGGTGCCCTACAAAACCCCCCTGGTCTGCCCTCCGAAGACGCGGGTACTTACCTGCTGGCAGACTGGAACCGGGGCACCCCCTTCTCTCCATTATAGCCTATGTGTTTTGGGCACCTCTTTGACCTTTGCACCTGACCGGCCCTGAGCTGCTGGTGTGATAACTTTGGGGTTGCTCTGAACCCCCAACGGTGGGCTACCTTCGACCAAAAACTGAGAACTGTAAGTGACTTACTTACCTGTGAAAACTAACAATAACTTACCTCCCCCAGGAACTGTGAAAATTGCACTGTCCACTTTTAAAAAAGCTTATTGTGTTTTATGACAAAAGTATTCATGCTAATGTAATGATTCAAAGTTCCTAGAGTACTCACCTGCAATACCTTCCAAACAAGCTATTACATGTGAAATTTGAACCTGTGGTTATTAAAATAAACTAAGAAAATATATTTTTCTATAACAAAACCTATTGGCTGGATTTGTCTCTGAGTGTGTGTACCTCATTTATTGTCTTGTGTATGTACAACAAATGCTTAACACTACTCCTTGGATAAGCCTACTGCTCGACCACACTACCACAAAATAGAGCATTAGTATTATCTCTTTTTACCACTATTTTACCTCTAAGGGGAACCCTTGGACTCTGTGCATGCTATTCCTTACTTTGAAATAGCACATACAGAGCCAACTTCCTACACACCCCAAAACCAATATCCAACCTAAAAATGCCCTTACCACCCAAAACCCATAGTCACCCTAAAACCTAAAAATGCCCTTACTACCTCAAAACCCATACCCACCCTAAAACATAAAAAACCCTTACCACCATAAAAAAAAAGTAATTACCACCCAATTATATATATATAGGTGGTTTTTTTTTTATTGTATTAATACTATACCCCACCCTCACGCCCCATTGTAAATAAGAGCCAGCAGCCGCTACTTGAAAGAACTGAAATCATTTTCAGCAGAACACAATAAATTAAATCTAGTTAATCGAAAGTTAAATAATAATTTTAAAATGAGAATAATGAAATGGAAAACTGACTGACTCGTTTCACTTGCAATAATCACAGACTGCGCACAAAACTGCTCATTGAGCCTCGTACTATGCTAGACACGTTTTATTTTGGATACAGTCTGTCTTGTTACGTTCTGTATTGTGTTCGATCTAGGGATATGTTTTTTATCACTAGGCTCTTCTTTAAACAGCCACATAAAGATCAGTCAGATGCTAGAATCCGTAGAACAGAGGTGTTGGGGTAGGAAAATTTCTTGATAGTTATTATGTTGCAGCGTCTGGAGTATTGGCAACAGTAAGGAGCTCAGGGCCCCTCAAGTGGCATATGCCGTGTCGCCCGCATAGGGGAATCCATACATTTTAAGGTCTGGCGTCAGTCAAGACCCTTAGATTTTACTAAAATCATATGCATAATATACCAAGAGGGGGGGGGATCTGCCATCCCTCTGCACTTATTGGTCTTTTACTGCGTCATTTACATTTTGATTACATCACAGAGCATGGGGGAGGAGAGTCAGCAACTCCAGCCTTTGGCTGGCTTCAGCGCGAGTTATAACGCTCTTCCTCTTCACAAAGAGCACATGCACACACACGTGAGCTCCCTTAAGTGCCACAGACTACTGTGACAATGTGTGATTTTTTTTTTAGACCAAAATATATTTTTACGTTTTGTAATTTATTTATTTTTTTTTTTTGATGAAGGGGGCCCCGGCAGCTTCCATACTAATGAACTTTTGCAAAACATTTCAAAATAACAGGCATTGTCAAACCCAAAAGGCTGGGAGGCCAACGCCAGATCTGTTTTCTTTGGTAATGCTTATTTAAATTTTAGCACAGTTTTGCAGCTTCACAAAACTTGTGCCCATCTAAATTAATAGTCATGCAAGAATTTGAATTTGTGATATAAGGCTTTAGCTTATGAGCTTCTTTATTGCGGTTACACTAACCCCATTTTTTAAATCAAGTTTTCTATGGCACATTGTGTGTTGATAAGTGCTATTTCTATAGTTTCTATTGTGGAAGGCTTCATATTTAGGAAGATATAATATGAACAGCTGATTCTTCCACTGTGACTGAAGGGGCATCAAGTTGAGGTTCAGTCCAGGGTCACAAGGACCGTGGATAAAGAGTGTATCCTAGCTTTGTAGACCTTGTTTGCTGCCAGAGATTGTGGGTAGGCCCTTAAGGTGTGAATATGAGATGTAGTGTCTTATAAGTGAGACATGCCAGTTTCATCTTAGTTCTTGCCTCAGTAGGGTCCCATGAGCTAAATGACTTTATTTTGGGATTTACTCCAGCTTGTTTTTTTGTTTTAAGAATTTTGTTTGTAAAAGGTTCAATTAGGGTATTTCGAGTGAATGTTCCATGAAGGCTTGTTAAATGCATTGTTTGTACATTCTTTCTCTTCTTTCTGCAAACCATTTCAGATATTGGATTGTTTTTGTACATGGGGCCTTTCTAAGGACTTGCACTTATTGTTATCTTCTTTTTATAAGGCATTGTGCTTGTTTTATACTTCATACTTGGAAACTTAAGACATTTTGGGCTCACCCAAACATTTCTAAAGGGGTTGCCCTTAAAGTAATGGGATGTTCCCCCACTGACTGGGCTGAGAGCTCCAGTGCCCTCATATTCGCCTCCTCCACCCACTGTGATGTCATCACCGGTAATGCCTAGTAATGCTAATGCTTTCACCAGTGGTTTAAAGAGGCCCCTCATGCTGTCTTCAGTAGCACAGGTGGATCTTCTCTGTTCTCATTCACAGTTGTTGGGCAGATATACAGCCCCTCCATCTGGCATTTCCTCATTGAATGGATTGCTATTTAAGGCTGGCGGCACTATGGTAACTAGTGCTAGGCCTTTATGCTCCCCTGAGGATCACTTAGGGATAGGAGAGCCATTAAATGCCCAGCTCTAGAAAGCCTTTTTATAATACTTACTTCCCAAGGGGAGAGCTGGGGCAGTGCTGGAGGGCGAGACAACTGGTGTCCTCGAGTACCTTGGACCCCTCACTTCACAGGCCTTGCCTATCATCTCTGCACCTCCAGTCTTCATGGTCACATGTGAGGCTTACGTAGTGGGTGACATTAGAACATCTCTGGTCATAAAGGGCCTCCTCTCCCATCTTGTCCAGACAAGCAAGCTGTTATAACTTCCCATTTCCCAAGACATGGTAGAGGCATTATGAAGACAATAAAACAAGTCGTCCCCGTCACCCAAGAGGCTGCTAGGGGCCTTTTATGCCCCTTCAGTCCTTGGACCCCTACTGCATGACCTGAACCCACCTCTTTCTTCATCCCACTGTCTTGAGTAGTAACCCGGTAGGATGTAGCAGGATGTGTGATTCACAAGCACACTCCCCACCTTGTCCGTAAAACCGCCCCTTGAGTTTAGCCATGCATGAAAGGAAAAAAAACATTTTGAATCAAGTAATATCAGTGTTTGTCAATTTATTGATCAGTTAATTAAAACTGTTACAAATAAAATTGTGGATTCAAAATTAATTAATAAATTAATTTTAAAAAATGTTTTTTTTAAACAGTAAAAATAGTCTACATATTGTCTCCATTTGTAACAAGGGGATGCTTACACACTATTAGAAACCACGTGTGCCCTGCTCTCTGTTCCAGCTACCTGAGCTAGCAGCCTCCTGAGAACGGTCACATAGTTTGCACATCTTGCCAAAGCCCAGGGCGCGGAATGTGAAAAACAAAGGTTGGATACCTTCATACAGGACCGTGCTCCCCGAGCCAGCTCTACTGGAATTATTAGCTGTCTTCTTTTAGCTGCTAATTTGGGACAGCAGCACAGAAGGTGTAGCCAGCTTTCTTGATGGTAAGAGCAGAGCCTACAGGCGCTTTTTTGCCTGTGTACAGACCAAGAAGGATTAAAGTTCTTAATTGAGAGGACTAATGTTCGCATATACAGGATTTGATGCCGAGTGCCTGCATTTATGGCTTTTAGGAGGTACGGTTGAGGGGCTCTGACCAAATAGGAATCATTTAACGCAGGCACTGTTATTGGGGTTTTAGTTATCAATATATCAGACTCTCATGAGAGTTCCTTTGCTCTCTTGTTAATCAATGTTTTCCAAACACTGTAGGTCACTGTGGGGGTGATTCGGACCCCGGCGGGCCAGGGTCGGCGGGAGCACCGCCAACAGGCTGGCGGTGCCCCGCAGGGCATTCTGACTGTGGCGGTTTGGCCGCGGTCAGATGCGCAAAACCGGCGGTCTCCTGCCGGTTTTAGGCTGCCCTTAAGAATCCTCCATGGCGGCGCAGCTCGCTTCGCCGCCATGGGGATTCTGACAGCCCATACCGCCATCCTGTTCCTGGCGGTTCTCCCGCCAGGAACAGGATGGCGGTATGGGTTGTCGTGGGGCCCCTGGGGGCCCCTGCAGTGCCCATGCCAATGGCATGGGCACTGCAGGGGCCCCCGTAAGAGGGCCCCACTTTGTATTTCAGTGTCTGCATTGCAGACACTGAAATACGCGACGGGTGCCACTGCACCCGTCGCACCTTCCCACTCCGCCGGCTCAATTCTGAGCCGGCGTCCTCGTGGGAAGGGTCTTTTGCACTGGGCTGGCGGGCGGCCTTTTGGCGGTCGCCCGCCAGCCCAGTGCAAAAGCCAAAGTACCCTCAGCGGTCTTTCGACCGCGGAGCGGTATTTTGGAGGGGGGGGAAGTCTGGCGGGCGGCCTCCGCCGCCCGCCAGACTCAGAATGACCCCCGTGTCTGACAGCTGAATGGAAAGTCTTCTGTGCTTTACTAAGTTGCGTGTGCCACTGGTTGCCAGGAGTCTCGAAGTCTCGAGTCTCGAAAATCGTTCTCAGGTGATGTTTTAACGTGAGCGAGTTGGCCTTCCTGAGACTGATGTAATATTTCAAGATTGCGGCTTGACAATCTACCTGCTGTGACTTTAGGCCATTTCCAATCTGAGCCTGGCACGATGTGTATAATTTGGTTGTTGGAAAAATTTTAAGTATGCTCTGCAGTCAGCCTGTTCTATGGTGGATTCTAAGCACCCCGGTAATGCCAAGTAGCCATATTGCAGAGCAGGGAGTTATGTCGCCTTTGTTACTCTCTATATTGGTGCAGCCGATGCGCTTCTGAGTTGTGAGCCTGTATGTGATGACAGCAGCTTTGTGTCTAATTGTGTTTTTCTGTGCCCCTACCTTGTTGTTTTCTGTGAACCACACTCCCAAGTAGTTGTATTTTCTGGCGGTGTTGATGATCTGGCTTCCCATTTGCCATGTTGTGAGAATTTTATTCTTGCACCTTCCAAATAAGTACTTTAATCTTTTCTTAGTTAACCTGCAACTGATTGGCCTTGTTGAAAGTGTTAAGGGTGTTTAGGGCTCGCTGTAGTCCGGTTTTCGTACATTATCACAATATCATCCCCATACTGGATGATTTGGAGTCTTGTGGGGCTCATTTTGGGCAGAACCAAACTACTAGCTTTCAGATATTTCTCCAAATCTGCAGTATACAAGTTAAACAGTGCTGCTGTGCCGAGGACGTAGCCATTACGTCCTCCGCACACAGCCCAGAGGGAGCGCTCTCGCTCCCTCTGTGTGCTTCCCCCCACCCCCCCAAAGGCAGGGATGGAAGGGGAAGCCCCCGACCCCCCCCCGTGACATCAGCGAGCGAGCCCTGGAAGCTCAGCTTTGCATTTCTCTTTCGATCATGTGGGGGAGGCCCGGAGAGGCTTCAAAGGGAAGGAAATGTATTTGTATTGCTTGCAATCCGGCTTTTGAAATGCCCACTAGACACCAGGGATGTTTTTTTTTTTTTTTAAATAGACATAAGGCTCCAGGGGGGGCATTTTTTGGGGAGGCCTTTTCTGCCCCCCCCTGGGGGCAGATCGGCCTATTATTATGCCGATCTGCCCCCAGGGGGGGCAGACACCTCTAGGCACCAGGGATATTTTTTTTTGTTTTTTGTTTACTTTGTTGTTTTAGGTGTGGGGAGAGACCCCTTAGGCAAGGGTCGCTCCCCTAGGGGGCAAAATATATTTAGGCCATTTGTGCCCCTCTTGGGGGCAGATAGGCCTATTTTGATGAGGCCAATCTGCCCCAAGGGGGACAGAAACCACTTGACACCAGGGAGTTTTGTTTTTTTTACGTGAATTTCACGCAAGGGGAACGACCCCTTAGGCAAATTTATTTTAGGCCATTTCTGCCCCCCCTATTGTTATTAGGCCGATCTGCCCCCAGGGGGGGCAGAAACCTCTAGGCGCCAGGGCAATTTTTTTTTGTGTTTTTTTTTTTTTTTTTTTTTTGTTTTTTTAGAGATGGGGAGCGACCCATTAGGCAAGGGTCGCTCCCCTGGGGGGAAAATTGTATTTAGACCATTTCTGCCCCCCTTGGGGGCAGATTGGCCGATTTTAGGTCAATCTGCCCCCAAGGGGGCAGAAACCACTAGGCACCGGGGATTTTTTTTTGGCGACAATGTCACGCAAGGGGAGCGACCCCGTAGGCAAGGCTCGCTCCCAGGGGGGGTTGAGGGGACAAATTTATTTTAGGCCATTTCTGCCCCCCTGGGGCCGGCTGAGCTAGAGGCCAAAATCCACAGGTAGGCACTGTTTTCTATGAAAAAATGTGATGTGTCCACGTTGTGTTTTGGGCCATTTCCTGTCGCGGGCGCTAGGCCTACCCACACAAGTGAGGTATCATTTTTATCGGGAGACTTGGGGGAACGCTGCGTGGAAGGAAATTTGTGGCTCCTCTCAGATTCCAGAACTTTCTGTCACCGAAATGTGAGGAAAATTTGTTTTTTTTAGCCAAATTTTGAGGTTTGCAAAGGATTCTGGGTAACAGAACCTGGTCAGAGCCCCACAAGTCACCCCATCTTGGATTCCCCTAAGTCTCTAGTTTTCAAAAATGCACAGGTTTGGTAGGTTTCCATAGGTGCCGGCTGAGCTAGAGGCCAAAATCTACTGGTAGGCACTTTGCAAAAAACACCTGTTTTCTTTCAAAAAATGTGATGTGTCCACGTTGTGTTTTGGGGGATTTCCTGTCACGGGCGCTAGGCCTACCCACACAAGTGAGGTATCATTTTTATCGGGAGACCTGGGGGAACGCTGGGTGGAAGGAAATTTGTGGCTCCTCTCAGATTCCAGAACTTTCTGTCACCGAAATGTGAGGAAAACGTGTTTTTTGTTTTAGCCAAAATTTTGAGGTTTGCAAAGGATTCTGGGTAACAGAACCTGGTCAGAGCCCCCCAAGTCACCCCATCTTGGATTCCCCTAGGTCTCTAGTTTTTAAAAATGCACAGGTTTGGTAGGTTTCCCTAGGTGCCGGCTGAGCTAGAGGCCAAAATCTACAGGTAGGCACTTTGCAAAAAACACCTCTGTTTTCTTTCAAAAAATGTGATGTGTCCACGTTTCGTTTTGGGGCATTTCCTGTTGCGGGCGCTAGGCCTACCCACACAAGTGAGGTATCATTTTTATCGGGAGACTGGGGGAACATAGATTAGCAAAACAAGTGTTATTGCCCCTTGTCTTTCTCTACATTTTTTCCTTCCAAATATAAGAGAGTGTGTAAAAAAGACATCTATTTGAGAAATGTCCTGTAATTCACATGCTAGTATGGTCACCCCGGAATTCAGAGATGTGCAAATAACCACTGCTCCTCAACACCTTATCTTGTGCCCTTTTTGGAAATACAAAGGTTTTCTTGATAGCTATTTTTCACTCTTTATATTTCAGCAAATGAATTGCTGTATACCCAGTATAGAATTAAAACGCACTGCAGGGTGCAGCTCATTTATTGGCTCTGGGTACCTAGGGTTCTTGATGAACCTACAAGCCCTATATATCCCCGCAACCAGAGGATTCCAGCAGACGTAACGGTATATTGCTTTCGAAAATCTGACATTGCAGGAAAAAGTTACAGAGTAAAACATAGAGAAAAATTGATATTTTTTACCTCAATTTCAATATTTTTCTTTTTCAGTTGTTGTTTTCTGTAGGAAACCCTTGTAGGATCTACACAAATGACCCCTTGCTGAATTCAATATTTTGTCTAATTTTCAGAAATGTTTAGGTTTCTGGGATCCAGCATTGGTTTCACGCCCATTTCTGTCACTGACTGGAAGGAGGCTGAAAGCACAAAAAAAAAAAATCAATGGGGTATTTCCCAGTAAAATGCCAGATTTGTGTTGAAAAATTGGGTTTTCTGATTCAAGTCTGCCTGTTCCTGAAAGCTGGGAAGCTGGTGATTTTAGCACCGCAAACCCTTTGTTGATGCCATTTTCAGGGAAAAAAACACAAGCCTTCTTCTGCAGCCACTTTTTCCCATTTTTAAAAAAAAATCGAAATTTTCACTGTATTTTGGCTAATTTCTTGGCCTACTTCAGGGGAACCCACAAAGTCTGGGTACCTCTAGAATCCCTAGGATGTTGGAAAAAAAGGACGCAAATTTGGCTTGGCTAGCTTATGTGGACAAAAAGTTATGAGGGCCTAAGCACGAACTGCCCCAAATAGCCAAAAAAAGGCTTGGCACAGGAGGGGGAAAAGGCCTGGCAGCGAAGGGGTTAAGATACTAATAGAGTCCGTATTCGTTCCATGATGAGGGCATTGTGTCAGCCGGTTTTAAAGGTACCTTGTATGTTTGATTTTATGTATCATTCTTATGCACTGATTTTGATTGATGATGTGCTAAACGTTACTGCGTGGGTGTGCATGTGTCCAGGTAAAATGTAAAGAACAGTGCCTGCAGCATACGATATCAGCAGGTTAGAGATAATCTTCCAGCTGAAGCCTTGAAGGTTTTATTAACCAAAGAAAAATGAATGGCCTGGGAATCACAAAGTCAACCGGCCAGAGTTTTCTCTTGTACGGGCGAAATGAGCGATCTCCTCAAGTGATGGAGAAGCACAGATGGATACAAGAATGCTCTTAGAAATCGAATAGGGTCATCGATTAATTAAAATTAAAATCCAAGCCGGTGTTTAGACGGAGTTCAAGAGAACGAGTGAAAAGACCTTCAAGTACTAGCGATAGAATGAGAATATTTTTGTTGACCAAGCTAGTCTCTTTTTTTTTTTTGGTCTCGAGTCATATCATCCGACATTGGCACTTCCTGTTAGTAATAGTAGAAGGAGCAAGAAAACTTAAGCAAGTTAGTTTAGGCTAATGAGGATTTCATATTCTACAACAGCTGTGCTCTGTGCCTAGTCACTGTGGACCAGATTCACTGAAGCTTGTATTCCTGATCGAAGTAAGCACGCCCTCTGCAGTGCCGATTTACAAAATGAATGTGGAAAAGGTCTGGCATTTGCGAAATCCCTCATTCACCGAATAAACACATTTTGAGTCCACTACACCCCTTTCACATCTTCCTCCAAGGTGGGGGGAGCCTGGCGTAGGTCTCCCACACAGAATGACACAATGCATGCAGGGAGGGGAAGATTAATTGCCATATCTGCACTCTACGTCCCGCAGATAAAACCCGGTGCAATCCTTGATGTTCAGGGTTACATTTTCCTCTCTAGAGTTAGGAGTGTAGTAATTTCCATTTCCATGCACAGTCCCATTAATACCTGAGATATTGGCCTTCTGTAGGTGTCCTCTGCCCTCAGCAGGTGTCTCTCCACCTACCTCTGTAGCACAGGGGAGCTTGTGAATACCACAGGCCGGGACCACGCTAGCAATGCTGCTTACCGGTGTGACATGCAGGGCACAAGTACGAATCACGGTGAACGCAACTCAACTGTTCTTCCTTTGTAGACTGATAACGTTTGTGATGCTAACGTATAACATCTCTCTTACCTCGCCTAGACACCTAAAAAACGGCACTATTAAGCGCTATATCAACCATGTTACTTATGGGCGGGAGGGTGATATAGACAGCTCAGCATCCCTGCAATCAGAAGACACGCCTCTCGCAGACTGACCACTTTTTTTTTTTTTATAAATCAGGCCGTGCATGCAGAAGAAATTCAGTAGCTAATGTGCTTCTCGCAGATATATTTGTGAAATGTGTCTTATTCGTGCCCCATGCTATCTGCTCTGCAAAATGGAATAGACGATGTGCACTTAAAGCGGAGAGTCCATTTGCACTTGACTTGAAAGTATGTATGGCGCAGACCACTGGTTCTTAACCTTTTGACTCCCACTTTATAATGACCGGAACCCTGGGATCCCCACTGAATCATTACTGGAAGCTTGGGACCCCCACTCAGTCACTACGGGAAGCCAGGGACCCCGCCTGGCCTACTTTTTGTTCGACGATTTGAACCGTAAAAAAATTACACTAAAAATACACGCATCGAACAAATACACAAATTATGAACTATGCACAAACAAATATAAAAAAAATAAAGATTGTAATATTATTAGGAAGGTTGGAGCTTTCCTAAATTCATTTAACGCCACTCCCTGTTTATACTATATTCTGTTTGATGTACTTGCATTTGTCCCACAAATCAATCTAAGGACACTAACTTAACTTTTACCCTCCAATTTCAAATTCCTACACTTTCCTAGACCATTTTAAATCAGTCTTCTTTATTTATATTCACTTTATTAATCAGTTAATATTATTTAAACTTCTAAAACCGTCGCAGACCCCCTGAGTACCCTTTCCGGACTCCAAGGGAGTTCCAAGATCAGAGGTTAAGCACTACTGGTGTAGGTCACACGTTGAGCTTGTCAACAGAGGCAGTAATTAGGATCATTTGAGATAATCGGATTAGCACCTGTAGACACATATCGTAGAGGGAGTCTCCCTACCTGTAAACTATGCTGTGATAACCACTTGTTTTGTTTAAAACTTCATACCACACTGTTTGAAAGAACTATAAATAGTATGTTTAATAGTACCCCGTTTATAGTACCCAGTTTCAAGAAGGAGGAAGGCCAAGTCTGCCCTGTTGAGATTAAAACTTGTGACCTTCAGCATACTGTAACAAACTAGCTCCTAAACTGGTAGAGCTCTATACGGAGTCAGTAAAGATAGTTCGCCTTCCCCCCCTCTGACGAAAGAGGCCTTAGTCATACCTTTACTAAAACCAGGCAAACCAACCACAGAGGTGCAGTCATACCATCAATTATCCATGTTGAACATGGATTACAAAAATCCTGACTAGAATCCTGGGTACGCGCCTCCTTCCACACATGCCTAAACTGATCCATCCAGATCAAACTGGCTTAATTCCGCACTGCAACACAGCCACCAATATTCAACGCCTCATCTCTCTCCTTCACCCCCAACACCCAGAGACGGACGGAGCAGTGATAATAGCAATCAACATAGAAAAGGCTTTTGATAGCCTGAGATGGGACTATCTATATCGGAATATGGAGAAGATGGGGCTGGTGCAGGGATTCATCAACTGGACCAAACTACTAAAGGGGCGCCAGCAGCCCCAGTCAAAACGGGTAGGACAATATCAGAATCCTGTGTAGTAGGCAGAGGTTACGAGACATGGTGGCCCCCTCTCCCCCCTCCTATTTGCAGTAGCAGTGGAACCACACTTGCAGCCAGGGTTCAAGATTCCTACATCGACTAATAATACACGAGTACCCACATAAAATAGCGTTATATTATGCAGATGATATGATTCCTTTCCTCCGCTGATTCAGAATTGCTGGGACCCATCACACTACTCACACTTTGGGACTTTCAGGCCTCTGAATAAACTGGCAAAAATCACACATCTTCCCACTCCACAGAAACAGCCCCCCCCCCCCCCCCCCAATACAACCCACAGGGTATGAAATTGGAAGAGTCCACGTTTGGGTATCTTTGAGTACACATTTATCACAAACCCTGTGACTTCCTGGAGGGAAATGTGGGTGCAGCAGTCAGGAAACTCAGGGGAAATGTGGCATTCTGGAGGACACTTCCACTGTTGGTGGCAGGCCACAAAGCAGTAGCTAAAATGGTGGCATTACTGCAGCTACTTTCCTTCTTTACTACTCTACCAATCTACCTTCCACGATCCTTCTTCTGGGAACTAAATACAATAATACTTGAACACATTTGGGAAAGGGTAGGTGCAGTGCAGCCCTGAGCAAGTAGCAGTGCCCAATCGAAGAGGGGGGGTCTAGGGCCCCGGACATGGAAATATATTATCTAGCAGGTCAACTCCAATGGTTCACACAATGGCTCCATGCATGGAATCAGCCAGATGGAGTAGTACCCCACAATGTCCCACCCTGCCTAGCACTACTTCGCATCCTGGTGGCACCCAAACAAGCTCACCCCGACGGTTCAGTAGAACTACAAGTAATAGGGCACTTCTGGTTATGAGGTATGCAACGCACTCGTACACCATCCCCATACACCCCAGAACTCCCGCTAAGATGCTTAGTAACCCTGCCAGGAGGACAGGTCCCCGGGGGAGGAATACACGATGGGCGGAACACAATATCACCACCCCGGGCGACCTTTATAGGGACTGGCAGCTCTTGCCCTTTGGAGACCAGTGGAAAACTATGGACTACGACAAGGGCAATTCCTACTACATTGAACACTAGTCACCATAATTAGGCGGCATTGGGGAAAGGGACCCACAGAACCCCAGCATCATTTGGGCTGCCACAAACTATGCACCACAAGTGGCAAGCTTAAGGCAATAACGCTATTGCACAGTGCATTACGAGCTGACACATTACTCCCACTAGACGCCTTGCACCTTAAATAGGAAGATGATTTTGGCTTCCCTGTAGACGACACAAAATGGTCCACGTCACCTCGCACACAAGTACAATATCCCGAAACACCCGCTTTAAATTTATAAAGTTCTTTATTCTGCATAGGGTTTATCTCACTCCTGGTAGAATAGCTCGGATATTTAAGACAGAGGATACCCATTGCCCACAATGCTCAGAACAGAAAGCTGACTTTTTTCACATGCTGTGGTCCTGCCCGCAGTTGACAGTTTTTTGGGAGGAAGTGTTTCACTGCATATCTGAGGTAACGGAGAAACGGATCTCAACTACTGCTATGAATGGCCAACTGGGGAGTTTTCCGTGCCCCAACTCACTCAAACTGACTACAAAATTTATAGATCTTGCTTCTATAATAGCTAAAAGAGAAATCACAATGCATTGGAAGGCTCCCAAGAGCCCTTGCATAGACAGATGTAAAAAAAAAAACATGTTGCTGTGGGCAGAACTAGAAGGGTGAGTGTTATACCATGAAGCAGCGAAAGGACATTACACTGCCGATAAACCAGGGCCTGCGGCTGCTTAAAAGAACCTGATCTGAGTACCCCAACACCTCCTTATCACCTTCACAACATACGGAGTCTGAAGAAGCAAGGACCACTTAAGATCCATTCCTTTAGAGTGAAGATCTTAAATGGACAGGATACGCAAATGTGGTGGTAAAATATGCGTGCTATGTTGCAGATGAAAGGAACAGTGTATAGTTTGACAAGGTTAGATTGTTCTTAACCGAGAAGGTTATATACACATAATTAAGATGGTGATTACTCTATAACAAATGTATGCGACCCTCTGTTTGGTTTGTTTTAAATGGGATGCCAATAAAACATGTTTAAAAAAACAACTTGTGACCTTCAGATCATGGCATTGTTAAAAGCGAATGTTCAACTCACCAAGCCACCCTCCAGCTTATAATGGAGTACTATTGATATCTAGGTCGAGGTGGCCACTACCAGAGAGGTGTTGTTGGTCCGTTGTGTGAGCCCGGTGTGGTGCAGTAGGCTGGTCCGATTGCCCCAGGGTCGGATGGCAGGTTAAGAGGGCAGTAACTAAAAGACGGACAATGTAGAGGCAAATGTGCAATCACTTAAGCGAGTGCAGCGCCCTACGTTTGATGTAGTATGTACAGATGATTGTTCGGGTCAAGCATTACATCAGCACACATATCCAATTACCCTGAAGGTGGGCTTAAGTTGCCTCACTGCGCAGCAGATAGGGTGGGTTTCGCCCCAATGTTCTGATTAGGCCCATTCCAGTGGAGTTCTCAGTTTTACATCTTTGGTACCACTTATTCATGCAGTGTCTGTCTCAAAGATACGTGCACAGTAAACACGCAGAGCCTCGAACCGTGCAGCCCCCGGTCTGGCTAAACAGCCCATTATGCCATTAATCAAAATACAATTCAATTTCTTGATTACTATAGTGAATTAAAATGTTGCGAGAACACTCGTTCCACGAATACTGGTGCCTAAGGACATATAGGCTGATTTGTGGACCTTTTCAGCAGATACAGCTGCCAGAATATTGTAAATTACTAAACAGAACATGCGCTGGTGGCCTCGAGCATGGAAGGGCAGCTGGTATCCCTGTGCTTTCCTTGTCGCTGTAAAAGAAACAAGTGATCTTGCAGTTGTACTCCTTCCCACTGCAGCATTTATTCAGCTATGAATGACGGGTATTGAAATACATGTGACAGTTAAAAGTACGTACTCAATAAGATAAAAGTGAATACCAGCAGCCAGTGTGTATCAGCAAAGGTCCCACCCTTTTGTCATCTGTCAACAAAGCTGCACAATAGAGTTGTGCTTTTTTTATATGTAATGCTATACAGATCCCTAGTGTGTTGTGCAGCCTCTAAAATGTCCACAGGTGACTAGTGTTGCTGCAGATGTCCATTTCTGATGATGATCTAGATCCCTAGCTCTCTGCGGTAGACACAGCACCAGCAAAACCCCATTTAGGGTTCTAGATCCCTCCTACCTCAACATATGTCTAGTATAACGGCAGATCCCTAGGGCCTGATTATGAGTTGCTTGTAATATTCTGACCCATGCATTAACCCCTGTTTACGCATGAGTCGGAATTATGAGTGTGAAGGTATTTAATGCATCCGCTATTCATCTCAACCTTCATTAAATCTCGACAGGTCAAAACTGCAGACATTTAACTGAGGAAAACATATGGTATTTACCGTATCATGCGGACTTTGGTGTGTTAAACACCAAAATCGACATGTTATTTCCCATAAACTCGTACTAGATTTTATTTATCTCACCCGATAAATAATATACCCCGTGACATTATTCTTTTTTATGGGTGATAAAGCCTGAACTCATAATCAGGCTCATAGTGTTGTTATCTGGCAGCACAGATCACAGATCACCTAAATTGTTGCTGGTAACAGGTTGTACGGATCCCCATTGCTGCTGCTGTTCTCTTATTATTTTCATTGATATCAGCTGCTTTTGCATTACATTCCCAGTGTTGCCACAGACCCACAGTATCGTTGGCATGTGTCAAGAAAAGAAAGGAACAGGATTGAATCTGAGCCTGAAGGATGCTGGATCATGGTTCTTCTTGGTGTATGAGAGCACTCAGCTCATTTGAAAAAGTGTTTCAGTTGGTAGCATTTTTATAATTTTAGAGTGAAAGCAATTCCTAGTACTAGTGCAATCTCAGATGTGCAGGTAAACTCTTACATTGCAAAGTGTGCTTTATGGTTAACCTCTGTGTTCTCATTAAAGGGAAGAAGAACTGCAATATCTGGAATTTGTTGCTGATGTCACCAATGAAATCCTGACTCTTGGGTTGTTCTCAAACAGGTTAGTCTTTAACACACATCGTTCTCCAAGAATACGAACCCGATTCTGAAAATATATGCTAGTTTAAGTGTTTTGAAAGCATGAATCTGTGTGTCTTGATCTGTCTATCTATCTATCTATCTATGCATACTTACATACATATATATACATACCTAAAATATGTGTGTGTTTGTAGATAGAGCGAAAGAGAGTCACTGTAAAAAAAATTACAGTTGAAAGGTAAGGAATGGGTGTGGCTCAAATAAGTAAAACAATTGAAATTCGCCTTTTATGGTTATCAACCACCGCACTCAACACACTCCATTATTCACATCGTCCACCATGTTGTTAGCGTCGTAGCTTTTTCTGTGTGTGCCGTTTCAAAATTGGTGTTATGAGCTTGGTGAGGGTGGGAGTTATAGTTTGTGTTTAGTGTGTTCATAACCATAACTGGCAATGTTCACTATTTCTAGGGAGGCGTTTAAGCCAGAACCAAAAGTCACCTTTTGTCTGCCATTTTTTCCACAGTGAATCTGCCCTCAACTATATATAAAACACACAGACACACTCTCACACACACATATATTTGCACAAAAAAACTTTTTTTGGGTTTGCTACTAACTTTGGTAAGTCTTTACAAAACTTTCCCAAAAAAAGTTCATCCACCACAGCACCTTTTGAAATTCTGACACTTTGACAAAGTCAATAAGTCTTACGTAAAATAACACCCTTTACATTGTAACATCACATAGTCAGCCCGTGGGAGTTGGGCACAGGGGCTGGTCTGTGGCCATGCCCTGTGCCCAATCCCCATGTTGCCCCAACCCAAGGTTGTGATCTGCAGTGGGTAAAGTGCCAGCCAGCACCACGTTGCACACTGTGTTAGACATCTTGCTTTTAGTAATTCGCTGAAAAAAACTGATGTGTCTTTTAGTGCACAAGTAATATATACTGCTGCATTGACCCAAGTCTACAAGGTTTGGCTTTCCCACCCAGTGCCTGCCTGGGTTCAGTGCACTACTGCTTGAGCCGCAAAGTCCAGGTTAATGTGGCTGACACAACCCCAATGAGCATACCAGGTGGTATGGCGCCTGTGCTTTCTGGGTTACTAACAGTCCTGTAAAGGGGTCAGGGACGAGTGGTAATTCAAACCCAATTTTGTGCTTTAGAAAAGCACACTCAAGCAATGTACTAAGAAAAGACGCTATGGGGGTTATTACAACTTTGGAGGAGGTGTTAATCCGTCCCAAAAGTGACGGTAAAGTGACGGATATACCACCAGCCGTATTACGAGTTCCATAGGATATAATGGACTCGTAATACGGCTGGTGGTATATCCGTCACTTTACCGTCACTTTTGGGACGGATTAACACCTCCTCCAAAGTTGTAATAACCCCCTATAAGTTTTAAACTGTTTATTTCAACAGTCTCATCCTCTTGCTTAGTGCATGAGTAATAGCCCTACAGACTATGATTAAAAGAGCACTCATATATGTTGCTAGCAGCAAGAATAAGATGAAATATTCTAACATAGAGTATTTCTAATACCCTAAAGACTACTTCTCGGTAGATATTTCAAGTAACTAACTTGCGCCCGCGCCATGCACAGTGTTGTCATTAGTTATGTCTGTTCGGTTGTCATCAGTAATGTTATCAACGATGACACAGAACATGTCATGAGTGTTGTGATATGTGAGGTCATAAGCAGTGCATGGTGAGGGTGACATTTATAGTTACTTGAAATAATTATAACTGTTAAATATTAGTTTTTTTTTTTTTCGTTTTTTTTTTAGTTTAAAGGTTACATTTAAAGGGACATTTTCACCTTACTATAACGTCACTTCATCCTTTGTTTTTTTTTCCCAATGAATTCCTGAGGTTTTTTTTAATGGAAAGTAAGATGTCATTACCATACCTAACTATATTGTCACTTTAACCTTTGCTTTTTCCAGTGAATGTCTAGAGATTTTTTGTTGTTGCATACATTAATATTTTATCTCCATACGTGAGGCCAGCCCCCTCAAAAGCCATGCACAGCTTCTCTTGTACCTTGTGTTTTTTTTTTTACATTTTCAGTATACAGGGTCCTAAAATAGAGGCTGTAGCATTTCTCTCCATGTTACGTCCAGCCAATCGGAGCCTGAGATGGCGGGATCCTATCACTCTCTCTGGAGCGAGGCAGTGGAAAAAAAACCCTTAGCCAATCAGATCACTCTTTTAATTAGAAGTTGAATGATTGTGTGACTCTCAGGAGCCTCCAGCGAACCAAACCATCCAGATATACAAAGTTTTTGAACCGTAATTCCTGAAAACCGCTGAAAGTATTTACACAAAAACAGGCTTCTTGGACCAAGATCTAGCTTTCTTCCAATTTTGGTGTAATTCTGTTCAACCGATTTGGCAGTATCAGCACCAAAGTAATCAGCAAACCAAAAAACGCTCTTCATATGCTAACTATAACTACACAGTGGCAATTAAAATGTAGACATGTATTCAATAACTTAGTTATAGTTAGGAAAACATTATTTATTGTTTCAATACAAACCAAACCTACACTGCACAAACATTACAAATTCTAAAGTTATACTTCTACCTTAAATGTATACTTTACTCACCAGCTTCAAATTACTATAATTCGCACACCTCTGAACAGTGTTGTTAGCTCGTTAGCCACACTACAATAACTGTAACTCACACCTTTACAATGCCCTACTTATTATTTTGGTATTACAACACTTCTTCTATGTGAAATGGTAGCTTTCATAACAACAAATAACATCTCAGGTGACATCATTTGTGAGAACACTGCATTGTAAAGGGGTTAATACAGTGTGCAGTTCCTATCCAATGCCAGGGATCACACCTTATGGCCCTACATTGGTGGAAAATGGTTAAAACTAACCAGGAATCCCCTGTAGAAGAATTTTATTTGTGGGGTCCCTGTCAAAGATTAAAAGCCGATAGCCTAATATTTGAGAAAACAATGTTCCTTATATTCTCCTTAAAGGTTGACATGTTTCTTGCCCATGGATGTCAATTCACCAAACTGCCAGGGGTAACAGAAGCGACATTACATGCCCTTTGAACTTCTCCAATGATGTCACAGCAAATGACATCATAAGACATGCGATCCAATGACATCACAGGAAGTGACATCATGTTAACTTTGGGCCCTATGATGTCACAAAAAGTGACATGATACAACGTTTTGAACTGGTTCCAGGTAGCACATCTTTACTTTGGTTGGTCGCACTACACAAAGAGGCTGGAAAATCTCTAGCAGCTGAAAATGAAATACTCTATTAACAACGTTATTCAAATCCTGCTGAAAATGCAGCATGTACACTGTCCGTGTCAGACAGTATCTTCAGATACATAACTGAGATAATGCAGTATGGTTTAAGAACATTTGAAATAGTGTCAAACAATGGAAAATAAGGAGGCCAAGTTGGAGACACCTATATCAAATATGTGTTATATCATGGGAAGATCAATGGGCATGTATTGCTCGATATAAGTGTACTCGCTTACCCCAGGTAAGGAGACATTGCATCTTTTCCGGTTTACCGATAATTTCTTCTACAGATAAAAGTGCACATCATCAGTAGAGTACATGTGTCATTCAATCGTGCTCTTGCTCCACAAAGTAGTGTATTAACTGTATTTTAGACTGTTAAGAAAAGGAGGGCACCGTATAAATTGGAAAAGTGTTGACTTAAGAGTTAAGGCTGACGTACCAGGTAGAAAGACACATGTTACTCACATAGAAGATGATACTGGCTGCCATATTGATACTGCATGAATGACCAAAGGAGAATAGTGGGTATCAAGCAGTACTTTAATGGCTGAAAGTCAAGAGTCTGTTATAATGCTACTGCTTGGCTTCCTTAAAAAAAGACAACACTAAATGGGTAGGAAATTGTTGCCTGCCAGGAAGGAAACAAGAAAGACAAGAGTTCAAATGTCCACAGAGGAAATGTCTGCTGCTATGGGCAGCTGTGGTTCTGATGATGATTGGGCTTGCTGCTATGAAGAAGCTGACACAAGGTTAAGTTGATACTTGACAAGTATGAAGTCAAGAATCGGGCTAATACGGCAGCATAAACAGTTTACATATTCCTATATAGGACACTAGCAGCTATAAAGAAAAGTTGCTGTACTTATGATTGGGGCAGTGTAGAAGAGAAAAAAGCCTTTGGTGGACAGAAGGTTTGCCTTAATTGGCAGGAAATCAAGTTGAGGCTGTAATGCTTAGCAGCATAGTCGATGTTGTTTGCATGTGCCTGAATAGAATTCTAGGTACAGGGACAAGTGGCAGCACCTATGCTACTTGGCCAGCTTGACAAGAAGGAACTGACTGGATGGCAATTTATTGCATGGCTACCAGGAAACACAGGAGAATGACAGTCTGTTGATGAATGGTAAAATCCGTATGTATGTTCATGGACTAGAACTGAATTCTGCTATGAATAACTGCCATGATAATGCTGATTGTCCATTATAATAAGAAACTGAAAAGCTAAAAGGTTGTTGGCTAACACAACATTAAGAGAAAGTGGACAGCACTGCAATGCGTACTGAACAGTGTTTACAAGTAGGCTGCTACAATGAGTAGCTATTGAACAGATGCTTTCTGATGTCTTGATAACGATATAAAATACCATCAAACGGTATGTTGTTGCTTGTATGACCGGGCATCAAAAGTAGGCAAACAGTGCTTAGACTTGCTTTCTTCAACTCCCTACATATACTGAGCTGATGTAGTGAGGCTGCAAAGGGCACTGGATTCTGCGATCATTGCCTGACCTAGTCATGCAGCATGTCTTCAGGGTGAAGAGACACTGCCTGGAGAGCAATTGTCTCTTGTTTGCATGCATTTTTGGCAAGATAGCTCATTGAGTTTACCACCTGCTGCATAAATTGCTGTTCAATCTCGAGTTACAGGTTTAAAGTCCACTGTCTCTCCTCATCCTCTCACCATCCAGAAGTCAATGAAATTATAAACCTTGAGTTGGGTAACAAAAAAACAGAATGACTAGTTCGGCTGTAAGAAGCTGCCTTGCAGTGCATGAATGGTATATAAAACCTGTTATGTACAGAGATGAAGTACGTAATAAATATATTGCAAGCCACCTCAGAGGTACACACAGGGGGCTTAGTTCAACCACTGAGTCGTGGGAATATGAGTCTCATATTTCTACAACTAAAAAAGCAGTGTGCTGCAGTGAGGTGACCAAGGTTCGTGATGGACTGTTTCCATGAGGAACAGGGTCAGGACTGATTTCCATTAGGTGGACCTCAGTCTAGAGATACAGAGGGTTAAAAATAATGCTACTCCAAGCGATTGCTACGGGTTAGAATATTTGAATATTTGCAAGCATTCATCCCATCAACTTTTAGGTGTTTGATTGCCAGTAGTATGCCTGAAAAACTGAAACTAGCTCAGCTTTTCGAGCCTCATGTTTGCGAATTCCAAAAAGTATTAAATTTGCACCCAATCACAGAGTACTATGGGTGTATATTTACTACTGTTTTGATTAATCATTTACTATGAATATATTTAAGATCCTGATGCAAAAAATGAACTTGTTAAAACCTCCTATTGAAAAGAGAGTGGCGAGAAAAGCTGACACATACTGCAGAACCATCTAAGGGCCTCCAGACTAAACAACCAAACCAAATATGCATATGAGGTATGTCACCCCATAAATACCCCTCCTAAAGCTACACCTCTGCCCGTCTCAGTAGGATGCAGTAGTTCTTCCTAAGAACTCATGGCTACTGTCACATACTAAACAAAGGCCTGGAGTCCATGCCTTGGGAACACTTATTATAAATGTATTTTCACTGCACGCACTCTTCCTCATTTCTGCTCAAGAAGCCTTGATGGAAGAGTTGAATTGTCAAATCAATGCATGTAGACAGGGCTTCATGTTTCTAGTCCTTGCCTTTATCTAATCATTTAATCAAAAGACTGACGGCTGCATGTACTAAGCCCAACTCACAAATAGAGGAGGGAGCGCAGGCAAATTAGTAGGGCGAACTAAGCCAAGTTCAAGCCATGAGTCTGCCATGACTCTAAGAGTCCGTGCACGAGCCAAGCCATGAAAACATTTGGTTTGTATATTGTACAACAAATATAATGGGAAAAATGTATTTCTTCAACTTACTGAAGCGTTTCGCGTTTGTACATCACATTATTTAGCTGCGTATCAATCAGTCAATCAATCAGTGGATTTATAAAGCGTGCTACTCACCCATTAGGGTCTCAAGGTGCTGTGGGGAGAGGAAAGCTACTGGTCGAAGAGCCATGTTTTGAGGCGTTTCCTTAATGTCAGGAGGTCCTGGGTCTGGCGAAGGTGGAGCGGTAGGCAGTTCCAGGTTTTGGCGGCGAGATGAGAAAAGGATCTTCCTCTGGCAGTGGTGCGGCAAATGCGAGGGACAGAGACGAGGGCGAGGCTGGCAGAACGAAGATGGCGGGTGGGGGTGTGGAAGGTGAGTCTGTCGTTAAGGTGGGCTGGACCTGTGTTGTGGAGGGCTTTGTGTGCGTGGCTGAGGAGTTTGAAGGTGATCCTCTTTGAGACGGGTAGCCAGTGCAGGTTTCTGAGGTGGGGGGAGATGTGGTAGCAGCGTGGGACGTCCAGGATGAGGCGGGCGGATGCGTTCTAGATTCGTTGCAGCTTTGTTTGGAGTTTGGCCGTAGTTCCTGCATATAGGGCATTTCCGTAGTCCAGTCGGCTGCTGACGAGGGTGTGGGTGACAGTTTTTCCTGGTTTCGACAGGAATCCACTTGAAGATGTTGCGGAGCATGCAGAGAATGTTGTAGCAGGAAGAGGAGATTGCGTTGACCTGCTGAGTCATGCTGAGTGTAGAGTCCAAGATGAATCCTAGGTTGCGTGCTTGGGTGGTGGGCGAAGGTGCGATTCCTAGGGAGGTCGGCCACCAGGAGTCGTTCCATGCTGAGGGTTTGGTGCCGAAGATGAGGATTTCTGTCTTGTCCGTGTTTAACTTGAGGCGGCTTGATTCCATCCAGCCGGCGATAGCGTGAAGTCCGTTGTGGAGGTTGTTCTTTGCAGTTGTAGGGTCTTTTCTGAGGGAGAGGATCAGCTGGGTGTCGTCTGCGTAGGATACTATGTTGATGTGGTGGGTTTGCGCGATGTTGGCGAGTGGGGCCATGTAAACGTTGAAAAGCGTTGGGCTGAGAGAGGAACCCTTGGGGATGCCACAGATGATCTTGGAGGCTTCTGAGAGGAACAGCGGAGAGGTACAAGAGGATGAGTGCTGCGATTTCGCCTTCATCGAGCATGGTCCTGATGTGGTCCGTGGCAGCGATGAGTGCGGTTTCAGTGCTGTGGTTTTTGCAGAATCCGGATTGGGAGGTGTCGAGCGCCAGTCTGTCTTCCAGAAACTGGGATAGTTGGCTGTTTACGATTTTTTCGATGACCTTGCCTGGGAAGGGGAGGAGGGAGATCGGTCGGTAGTTCTTGGGGTCATCTGGGTCCGCCTTGGCTTTCTTCAGCAAGGCGTTGACTTCTGTGTGTTTCCAGCTTTCCGGGAAGGTGGCTGACTCGAAGGAGCTGTTGATGGTGTCGCAGAGGTGGGTAGCAATGGTGTTGCTAGCTTTATTGAAGATTTGGTGTGGGCAGGGGTCCGATGGTGATCCGGAATGGATGGAGGCCATGGTGTTGGCAGTGTCTTCTTTGTTGACTAGGGTCCAGGTGTGGAGGAGGTTGGCATCGCTCTGGGTGTTGGGTTCGTGGGTGTCTGTGGTCTGCTGGTGGTTCTGGGGTTTGAAGCTGTTGTGGATTTCTTCTATCTTTCGGCGGAAATGGGTGGCGAGGGAGTTGCAGAACTCCTGCGATGGCGGGGGTTCATTGGAGCAGGTCTTTGGGTTGGAGAGCTTTTTGATGCCGAAGAGCTCTTTACTGTTGTGCACGCTGGTGTCTATGCAGCTTTTGAAGTGGGTCCTTTTGGTGGTGCCGATCAGCTGGTGATGATTGCGGATGGCATCCTTGAGTGCGGTGTGGTTGGATTCGGTAGGTTCAAGGCGCCAGATTTTCTCCATTCTGCGTCAATTCCGTTTGGATTCCTTTAGGTCTGCAGTGAACCAGCTGGCCCTGGTGCTGTGGAGGGTGTTAGAGGGCCTTTTGAGCGGCGTGAGGGTGTTGGCGCAGTCTTCAATCCATCGATGCAGGTTGGTGGCGGCTGTGTCGGGATCTGGGGTCCTAGAGGGTGGGGTCTGGGCGAGGGTGGAGGTCAGTTGTTCTGTTGAGATTTTGCTCCAGTTGCGTCGGGGGGGTTGTGTGTGGTGGTGGCAGGTGACTGGTTTCTGGTAGGAGAAGTAAATGCAGCGGTGGTCTGTCCAGCTGAGTTCCGTGGTGTGGCTGAAGGAAACGTGGCTGCTGGCTGAGAAGATGGGGTCGAGTGTGTGGCCTTAGGTGTGGGTGGGCGATGTGACGAGTTGTTTGAGGCCGAGGTTGGCGAGGTTGTACACCAGGTTGGTGGTGTTGATGTCGATGTTTTCAAGGTGGAAGTTCAGATCGCTGAGGTGGATGTAGTCTGTTGAGATGAGGGCCTGGGCGCTGACGATGTCAGCGATGGCGTCGCAGAATTAGGATCGGGGGCCCGGGGGTCTGTAGATCAGTGTTCCTTTGAGGGTGGTGTTGGCGTTGCCGTGGATGTTGAAGTGGAGGTGCTCGGCGAGGTTTAGGGTGTCGGGGTGCTGCTCGAGACTTTGGTGCTTTTGTGGACTATGGCGATTCCTCCTCCTAGCGTTCAGGGATGGCAATGGCTATGTTGGGTTCCGAGGCCGAGTTTGTCCAGGTTTCGGTGAGGAAGGCGATGTCCGGTGAAGTTGAGGTCAGTAGGTCCCAGAGTTCAATTGCGTGTTTGTGGACGGAGCGGGTGTTGAGTAGAATGCAGCTGAGGTGGTTGTCGGCAGGTGTGTTGTGGTGCTTCAGGGTGCAGGTGAAGTGGCAGGCTTGGCAGGAGAAGGGCCCCTTAATGTACTTCGGGGTGGCCTGGAAGCAGGTGGAGCAGCGTCCTGGATTGAGGGCGTGGAGGTCTCTGGCAGTGTAACGGCATCTGGTGGTATGGGGGTCCCGCGGGCCAGGTGGACTGGTGCTGGGTGCGGTCAAGGCGCAGACGGGCTTGCCTCTGGTGCGCCTCCGGCGCGCCAGCGGCGCAGTCGCACAGCGACCGCCATTAAGAAGGGGAGGTGGGAGGGAGGAGCAGCTGGGAGGCGGAAGGGGTAGGCGAAAGGGGGCTCGAGGGGGGCGGGGACGCAGCGGCAAAAGCAGAGGGAAGGCAGAGGATCGGCTCAAGGAGAGCCGGCAAAGGAGCGCACAAGGGGCAAAAAGGCACAGAAAACGCTAAAAGCAGTGAAAACAAGGCACAATAAGAATAATAAAACAGGCACAATAAAACAATAGGCACAAGTCTAGGAACGCTTACCAGCAGCCCACTAGACACCAGGGATGAGGCACAGGCGGGTGCCTGTGGGTTGTGGAGGGCACCGAACACGCAGCAGTAGCGTGGGCGGGGGTCGGGGACACGGCACAGCTAAGTGGTGCTGCGCGCGTGGGGGAGCGAGCTCCGGACCGAAAACAGGTCATAGGTCACTCATGTGACGCGCAGCGACTGCCATTAAGAAGGGGAGGTGGGAGGGAGGAGCAGCTGGGAGGACGGATTGGAAGGCGAAAGGGGGCTCGAGGGGGCGGGGCCGCAGGGATGCAGCGGCAAAGGCAGAGGATCGGCTCAAGGAGAACCGGCAAAGGAGTGCACAAGGGGCAAAAAGGCACAGAAAACGCTAAAAACAGTGAAAACAAGGCACAATAAGAACAATAAAACAGGCACAATAAAACAATAGGCACAAGTCTTGGAAAACTTACCAGCAGCCCACTAGACACCAGGGATGAGGCGCAGGCGGGTGCCTGCGGATGGTGGAGGACCTCGAACACGCAGCAGCAGCGAGGGCAGGGGTCAGGGACACGGCAGGTGGTGCTGCGCGCGTGGGGGAGCGACCTCCGGTCCGAAGTAGATGAACACTTATTAAAACTGATAGCTTTTAGAAGAATTAATGACTTGCTCCTCCCAACGCCAGTGCCATTAGTGAACTAAGCGGCACGTCAATACTCATGTAAACCCTAAACAGGGCCTAGATTCTTATTATAGATGGAGCAACATTACATTCTAATAAATCAAATGTAAGAGCTGCTTGTATAGCACACATCCTGAACTCAGGTATTTAAAAGTGTGGTAATGTGACACTAAAGAAAAAGGAGGCTTTGTGAAATAAAATAGCTGCCTAGCATCATACAATTCGGGCAAGCAGGAACGCCGGTATTGACTTGAGGTTATCTGTTTTCACATTTTGAAACTTAGCCAGAGTGTTTCAGTGATACTCGTTTTCCCCTGTACATCACTTTGCTCTGCAGTCTCTCACTCTCTTTGACACTTGCAACCTTTTTCTCCTTACTTCTAAAAATCCTTCATCTGCATAACTCAAATGTCATCTTTTTCCTCTTCAGAACCATCTTTTCACCTACTTTCATCTTTTCCACTTCACCATCCTTCATGCCCCCAACCCACTTAGTCACACTGTCTTCTCCTTTCCTTTGATGCTGTCCATATTTATAGAGCTGTGTACTTTCTTTACACACTTACAGTTGGCACATTTATGACAATCGCTCTCTGAAATCTGCAGAGAGGCCAATGGTTGGATATGCATGTTGTCTCGACATCCTTAGATCCACTGACAGCTGTTGTGACAAACTCATGTGTCTTTCATCGTCTGCTCCAAAGCTCTCACCATATACCTGGAGAAAACTTAGTTTAAATTGTGCACTGTATAAAAAGGCATATGTTGAATGAAAAAACTACAGAAACAAAGCAGTGGGGAAAAAGCAAATACATTTAGGAAATGCGAGGTGAAGGAAAACGTGATACATGAACAGGAACAGTATCTCTGACATTAATTAGCTTAAAGGTTGTTATAGTCACTATTTAGAAGTCAAACACTATTCGAGCCAGTGATGTTAAAGATATGAATATAGGGCCTCATAAGGGCCCATCGGAAAGCTGTCCTGCTTAAATGCTGGCTAACAGGAACCAGGGACTGTATGAGGAGATGCCATACAGCACTCATCATTCTTACTTTCACTCCTTGGCTTCACACACTGTGTGTAATATGATCTCTGATTCTGAGCAGAGGCAGGTAAGGATTTAGGTGAAAGGGGCTGTTTTTTGTTTGTATTCTTGAACATTCCTTTTAAAAGCAACATAGTAACGCTTCCTAAAAATTAAGGAATTCTGTATTTCAGCACTAATTAAATAATTTTACATTTTCCTTTCTAACACTCATGTCTTGCTCTTGGACTGCAGAGCTGACCTGAGCATCAGTGGCCTGGCCCCATCAGGTCTAATTGCACATTCTACACCACTTGCCCATTGTACACTTCTGCAAATGTCATGAAATCTCAAAGTTTTAGGAAGTGCCCCCTTGACTGAACTCCGAAATTAAGAGGTAAGAGGCCATATCGTGCAATTTGATGTCTGTAATTTGCAACCTGTGCATGTATCCCATGCTCATGTAAAAATCGTGAGCATTAAATCTGTATTTACTGAGAGCTTGACTTTATAGGAACTTCTTACAGCTGTATGCTGAAGTGCATGAGACTGGGATTCAACTTTATTGTGAAGCGGAGGCAGCCTACCTGTGTGCATACTAGTAGCACGACGCTGACCTCCGAGGAATCATGGACACTCCTTCAAAGTCAGGGTGGGACACACATGCCACGTCATGGTCGTGACTGTGCTCCAGATTTAATAGTGTGCAAATCATAAATGCAGGTCTTAGGGCTACAGCATGAGGCCCCTTCCTCCTCGGCAGCCGTATTTAAAGCGAACATCGAGCTGAAGCTGCTCCGATGTCCACCACGCCCAGGCACACCTTTGGGTGGGTGAGGGCTCTTGCTCCGCTAAATATACACTTTTTCTGACCATACGGTGTGATCGCTGGCATTGGATAGGAATTGCATACTGTATTATGGCATTTAAAAAAAATTAAAAGAAAGGTGTAAAAAAAAAACATTCCAGTGTGAGTTGTGCAGCTATACTTGTCCCAGGCGGTCTAACCTTGATCGACACATGAAATGGCACACTGATGAAAGACCGCACAAGTGTCATTTATGTGGTAGGGCTTTCAGAACAGTCACACTCCTGCGGAATCACTTAAACACACACACAGGTAAAGTATTCATAGAAGAAATAAATATTTCATTTAAGTCTAAACTTTATTTAAAATACAACAAACATGCTGGGACACACTGCGTCAGTTTTGAAGTGTTTTGCAATGATATAATACTTAATAGTCACTGTCAAGGGTGTGGAGTTTTTATAAAATATCTACTTGTCCAAGAGATGCGATACTTTAGAAATCTACTTGCTTTTTATAAAAATCCAGTGTCATATTTGTTGTCATGCAGTGAGGTGACAAGTTTTTGCAGTATTCGTTATATATCAAAGCTGTAATAGCACTCTTTTATGTGAGAGTATGAACTCTAGCAAAGATCGATTATGCCACATTTCCGATTTTAACAGGCTTGGAACATATCAGAGTTATATTTATTTATGTAAAATCTTTGACTAATTACCAGCCATATTTATGAATGGGCTCGATTTAGTGCAACTTTTTATTTTTTTGTTACAGTGGGACTCTGAATAAGCATCCGAAAAGCGCTTTGACGCCTCATCAGGGGTAGTAAGCACTATATAAATACTATTACAATTACAGAAACTGAGAAGCTCTTGAACAAAGCTTGACTGATCTGATTGTCGTAACTTGAGCAATAGATACAGCCTATAATTTTCGAGAGGCATTCTAAGTTGCCACTTCTCAGTTAATATCAGTGAATGTGGCACTAAAAGGCTACCAAATCAGACTTGACTCTTACAGAATTGGCATGTTTTAGCCTAAACTCGTAACAAACTAGCTAGTAAGCAGTATGTTCATCGAAACTTCTTTGCCAGGAATGTGCACAGTGGGTGATGGAGAACCATTATGGCACTCCCAAGAAATGTGCCTGTTCGAGGGTAAAACGTGAGAGCCCTTCTCACCAAGCAATATAGATCAGGGGTGTGTAAAAAAAAAAAAAGACTGAAAGAACAATTTTCCTTGATAATGTGAAAATGTTATGAAGCCTAATGCAAAAATAAAGAAATGTAACCCTTTGTAAATTGTACAAAGCCCACTAGCAGACATCTATAGCCAAGTACCAAATCTTTTCTCCGAAGTATCCCAATGAGACATGTCAGAGCTGAGATGGACTTTGAATAGGTAAACCCTATGGGTGACCAGCACCTCTGGTAAATACAAATATACCTGTCCATGATTCTGTTGAGCCCTACCAATTAACTCATAAATTAACGTGGCCTCTCTCTCTCTCGTGGATCCAGAGTTTTGACTTGGAACAACGTTAGGGGGGTCAAGAACCTGGGGAGCCTCTTTCACTGTATTCACTGTGTTGGATATTTCATTATATACTTTTTAAAACCACTTTTATTGTTTTTCTCATATAACATTAGACAATAAATATGTAACATTTCAGTTGTTATAGACAGAAAAAACAATCTGATATGTGTGAAGCATCAACCCCATCTCTGGAGCACATGGCATGTTTCCAAAATCCAGCAGGGGAAACACATATTTAGTATCATCATCCAGAATCTAGTTCCCTCTGTGTTGGTGGTAGATGCAGTGTTTAACTACATTTGCATGGTTATTTAACATTGGAACTAGTTCAGTCCATTTTATGTATCCTAGCTGCCATATATCTTAGCAAACCTCCTGGAGCATCAGCAATTAGTAAAGAGCACCTTCTCGGCAGGCTTGCATCAACAGTCCATGTTGGAAAACCACATATCAAATCTCGGCAGCAGTACATTTCCTGGCTTGCTTGAGTTGAAAATGTTTCTGCCTCTAAAGTAGCTTTGGTTAATCCTCACATAATCAAACCTGACCTGGATCCACCGAGCCCTCCTTTCTTCATTGTCATTTCACTGCTTTCTTCAATTACTAAGTTTCTAGGCTCTTCTCTGGCATTACATTCCGGAATTACCAGGAGCCAAACTATCTTGCAAGTAGCATTCAGACTGGCTTTGTCACAAATGTTTTGCTGCTTGCCAGCCTGTTCAACTGGATGGTCATCCTCTGGGGGCCCATATTTTGCCCTCGTGAGGAAGGAAAATGCCATAAACCGACTGGCTCATGAACTGGAACGTAGTGGGATCTCCGTGTAAACCATACTTTCAGATTGCCGCAGAGGCCTTATTCTTCTTCTGCCAGCTGAAACGTCTTCATTGCCCTATGCCTTGTCTAGCTTGTTAGGTTGTTCCTTATCTGTAGCTGCCCTTGCAGGGTTCAAGACCAGACTATGGTAAATCCGCTTTATTTAGGTCTCCAGAAAATATTTGATTTGTTGTCTTAGGTAGCCCAGAATGCTGCGATGTTTCTCATCACAAGGGAACATAAATTTGATTCCCCCTGCTTCCTTTAGAGTTCACTCCCCTTGTTCCCAAACCGTTTTCCCTTAGATGACCTTTAGGTCCCTCTCTGTGATTCAGCAGAACCTCAATCCCTCCAGTTTTTTAAATATAACCTTCAGATATATACCAACCCATGCATGATCTATATGTATCTGATTTAAGCTGCAACATGTTGGTGTCTCTACATTCTCGGTGCTGGTTCAGAGTCTCCAGAATATGTTCCCACTGCCCCATATCCTATCCATCTTCTCATTTGGAGACTTCTTGAAATGCAGCTATTTTCTTACTGTTATCAGGTGCGATAGCAGTTAGTCTTGGTATGGAATCCCCATGAAACCTTTGAGTGTAGGCCAAACTTAACCTATCCAAGCCATATTGCACATTTGAAAAGTGAAGGAATTAAATTTAATTTCCTATTAATTATGTAGACATTTACCATAGTGTTAAATCTAACGCTCTAGGCATTCCCCTAGTCAAAATACCATTTGTTTCATTCCTTTTCGCGCAATGCGAATTAAATTGTGAATTTGTGTGGCCATTTATTTATTTACATAATGCTAAATGTCTCTGAAATTACCTTAGCATCAGGTGAACAACTTCCAACAACGAGCACCCTGATCTGTCAAACAACAAGTCTTGCGACAGCCTTGCGGCTAGAAGTGGCTTGTGAAGGAAGGTAGAAGCAACATAGGGACTTGTGGGTGTGGGTGGTCATGAGTGTTCACCCAAAATGTTCCCTGACCTACCTGTTACAGACATCTCAAGAGTCCGGAAGAAGGGCACTGTGAGTACCAGCATCTGAATAATGAAAGCTGTATGTGTGTGGCGCTTTGCATTTCCTTCAGAGTGACTAGTGCTTAAACAGAGCTACACTTACCCAGAAGACTTGTTTGTGAAACGTTTAGCTAGCGCTACGAAAATCTGGACTTATTATATGGCAGCAGGCAGCCCCCACACACACACCCACAACTATACAGGCGGTGTATTAACCACACCAGAATGCAGGATTCACCTGTCAAAGGCGCCCTACTAAGCACAAGAATGTTATTTCAGAAAGACTGATTTGTGTTGAGTATGGGTGTTTGAAACTCGTTATCTGCATGGGTAAAGTCCCCTCGTTTGTTTAGCCCTTCCCCACCAAGCAATAGTATGTGAATGTTTTAGGGCATTCATACATGGTTTTCGTGCATTTCTTTTTGGCGCCCTAAAGAACCTATTTACTAATAGTTCATGCAACACAACGGAGCGTAGCCAGACAAGTTGCAGCACTGCGTTGCGTGGATGGGAGAGAGCGGAACAGTGCCGTATGTTCCAAGAGATGGGTCTGTTCAGCTCCCTCTGTGCGCCAACGCACTTGTGGCTGCCAAGCTCCAATGCAGGCACCCTTCCTTGCACCATTGAGCAAGGGTGGCTGCGTTAAGGGCAGGATTGTTTCTGTGCAAGAAGGTATGCCTTTCTTCACGAAAACAGTCCCTGGAGGCATATTGCTCTTTCTGTGTGTGCTGCCAACAGCAATGGGTGGATGTAAGCTCCACCCGTGCAATGCGTACCAGACTCAAAGTAACGCAAGGCAGTGCTGTGCACTGTTACTTTGTATTTACTTACCACGCAAAGCCACACAAACTGACTTTTTGTAGCTTAGTAAATGCTAAAATACATTTTGGGTCGGGACCTCGCCACAAACTGACAAACCTAGATGCGAAATCTTAATAAATCTGGACCATAATCTTCCTGCTTTCTTTTCACCCAAAGCTGCAACAAAAATAAACTTCTGATGTGAACAGCCATGCTAGGGCGGTAACAGGTGATCTAACCTTACAGGCCAACTCAGCTCTGTTTTTAAATTATAGTATCACATTGTAGTTCCTGGCAATGGGGAAGGGAGAAGTAAAGCTTTATTTAGCATTCACTTTTAAAAACTTTGTGTATAAATAAAACATTTTGCATTCGTAGTCGAGAAGATCATTATAACAGTTCTAATTGCAGAGCAGCATTTAAATAGAAGGCTAAATGTCGTATGGGTGTGTTGATGTGTTTGTTCTTCTGTCAGTGGGATTATTATCTGGTGGGCCTGCCGCTCAAAATATGGATAAATATCCACCCACATAAATGTTTTTGTTAAAGACAAAGCACACTACATTCAACTATTATTTACTCAGTCTGTTTTTGCCATAATAGGGATTACACTGAGAATAGCTCAAGTTAACATGTTCTTGGAGAGAGGAAAAGGCAGCCTGCTGGCTTCCAGGAACATGTAGAAAATGTATCCGACCACAACAGTTCCCCAGTGAAAAGTGGAATCCCTGGACCGTGCACATACGGTGTAATAAACCAGAGTATCAGATGTTTATTGCACACAAATGATGCTAAACCGCAAGCGGTATTAATATCGCCAGTGATGCTCTGGAAACATGAGTAAAGTGTGCTGTATTCCTAAACGACAAGCCAGTATCTGATGCTGATCTGGAACGTTTGTCCACATTTTGGAACCCCCCTTAAGACTTGATGCAGTATGTTCCTGGGAGGAGTATGACTTACAAAATGGAGCACAGGTGAAACATCCTCTATTCATTGTCTAAGGGATGGTGCTGTTTCTGGCTCCTGGCTCTAAAAAAAATGTAGTCTCAGTTACACAGATTAAAGTAACTACGTAAGGCACTGAAAATATGTTTGAGGTCACAAAATAGTACTGTGCTTAGTAGGTTCATGGCCAAATCAGTGAACATGCTTGCCCCCTTGGTCTGCTCAGCTTTCATTTCCTCTGTTCTGTCCTCTAACTTAAGGAATTGGATGTACCTGACCACAGCGTGTGTGCAGTTTTTGTTTTTTGTTATTATTGCTTTCTTTGTGGTTTCATAATATGAAAAACTATAGCTTCATGTTTGGTTCACTACGGAAAGATTTAGAAGAGCTCTGCAAAACCTAAGGAGATGGGAGGGGACAAAGTGGAAGACTGAACCTATATGTTTGGGAAACAATGCTTTGAAGAACTAATGGAAACCCCTGTCAAAATATGCGTTGACCATCTATAGTTAATCATGTATAATACATGGATAACCATACCTTGCCTGTGGCCACAAAAGCAGGTAAGGCACCCCAGAGCAAAAGCCCATGAATTCAGCACATACATGGCACCCCCAACCAAGAGATCAACAAGAATCCCCACTAAGGCCGGCTGTAGACTGGTAACTGATTGGTACCCACTGGAGTAAAAGTTAGAAATACTCTATAAATACCGTTTAGTAGAGGGAATCTAAACAGTGTGACCCACATTTTTGATGGCATTCTCATGAAATTGGAGTGTATTTCAAGAAAGCATTTCTCCAGGGCTTTCAATAATAAACCCTTACACCAGGCCAAGTAGAGCCTTGAGCAATCGGGATCTCTGGTCCAGGGAAGATAAGCAGAAAATAAAGAGCAAACATGATCAGTCAGCAGCCGATGGCTATCATGTACCATACTTACAAAGGCAGTCCCAGCAATAACATTACCTTAAACAGATTCCCAAGCCTCAAAACAACCTGTTCCATTGCCACCTAAAACAAACAGTGAATATTTCTCTAACTGAACCAAGTATATTTCCCAACTCAATTCAAGTTCCTTTCTTGTCCAGCATGTTTGTATAATGTTTGACAACTGGACAAAGATTATGATTGTGTCATGAGCGTAAAGGTTTCAAAGTAAAGCGTCAACCCACAATCCGTACCTTAAGACTGGTATACAACCCTGAGCAAGAAACTAACAGTCAGGGAGATAGCACCCAAGAACAGCATTAACAAATGGGGAAAAACACAGATACAGAAGATGTGCACTGCCTTTGGAAAAAGACACAACTGGAACAGAAATGAGGGTCCTCGCTGATGAAAAAGTGGGTCGGCACTCATACAGGAAACAGGCAGCAGCTTTGTTTTTATTATTTTTATTATTACCTAGGATCAGCAGGTAATTAAAAAAAATATGAATATCTGAAGCTCCAGAATATGCATCTTTAACAGCTTATTGAGTATATTTGTTACATATTACATATCTGCTTTTTATAGATCTTCAATGGAAAAGTATGCTCAGGCTGGTTACACTGGAGGTCTAATTATCAGGGCATAAATAACCTTTGCTATAATAGCCATCCCTTTTGTTGTAGTTTATAAATAACATTTTCTTACGTTTTCCATCCTTTTTTTTTTATAATTCTGAGAAAAGATTGGGCCTCCATGACTTCATTTAAAATGTAGTATTAACCTTGGCATAATACTTAAGCAGGATTGTTGCACTATCTGGCCCTTTACTCCTGAACCTTCGGCAATCAAAAATCTGATCTCCTTGCCACATTGGGCAGTTTCATAGGACATGTCTGATAATACACATATTTTATGCTTGCGGTAGTTTTAAATAATTGATTTGATCTGGCTTTAATCAGAGCCTCCTCGTTAATATGATAATCTGATAAGGAGGCCAGGATCATACAATAATGTAAGCGGGGCTTGCGTTTGGGCTAGGAACCAATTTATGGGTCTCATAGATTCGATCGTTTAGTACTGCCTCCCCTTATAATGTTCACTTTTTTGTACCTTCTGCATCCTCAGGAATTTCCAGGAACCTCAAATCCAAATAGAGAGATCTGTTCACAAGGCGTTTGTTTTTCTGATTATCAGGACACTTTCATTCTTCCTATGTTGGAGCTCAAACATGTCTTTCACCACACCTATTCTCTTCCAAGCTTCCGTTAGGCAGGTTGGAAAAGTTGCTAACTTAAAATCAGCTTTGTCCAATGTAGTCTGTATCTGCTTTCCCTGCTATCTATGTTTTTTTCTCGAACAATGTAGATTTTCCTAGTAATTTATGACGGAAAGTCTTAATTTTATTAAAGACACGGAGGCGAATATTATGTGCTCTTTTCTTACTTTAATTTAAACAGCAGCAGTCAAGAAACTACAACTCCCATGAGGGTTAGCTAATGTCTAACCAATGGGAGCAAAACAATAACCAGAACTGGCCCAATAAGAAGGGGCCATAAACCATAGAGTGCACCCTTGACTGCTAGCAGCCCTCTTTTCTTGAACGAGCAAGTCAAATAGAGTCATGGAACAAAGGATAAATAAGTCCAACAATTGCCAGAGATAAAGAAACGGAACACAAGTCTTGAACCACAGCGATGAGCCGAGAGGGCGATGGTTGAGGAAACTGATCCTGGACAGGTTGCGATGACGCCTCCAGAGATCTCTTCTTGAGGATGGAACTGATTGAGCTAGCGGCGTTACCCGGAAGCTGGAGGCAGTGCTGGAGTCGCTGGGAGGGAAAGAAAAAGTACATATTATTAGAAGTACTGTGGTGGGATAATATTCACCTCCGTGTCTTTAATAAAATTAAGACTTTCCGTCATAAATTACTAGGAAAATCTACATTTTATGACAAGACCGGAGGCTCTATTATGCACGTTTAAAGCTGGTCAATAACTAAAGAAGAAGCAGTTCTAACAGATTTACAATAGAAGGTTTTAAAAACATTATCGTTTGACCAGTCTGCCGACCTGAGAATGTCCTCTAAACTGGACCCAATAGCGAAAGCTTTTGAGGCCATAGCCCCCCTGGAGGAATGTGCTCCAAAAACTGAAATATCTATTCCCGCTAGGGACATAATCAATTTAATCCAGCGGGCCAAAGTTGCCGAAGTCACTGGATTGTGGGGTTTTCGAAAAGAAATCAATAATGGATTGGAAGAGGACGTTCTCAGGTTAACGGTTCTTTTTTCATTTTCCTTTAAACAAAGACCTACACATAACTTTGGTTTGTCCGGAAAGGGTAGAAAACGGAATGTAAGTTAGTTTGGTGCGTTTAGAAATGTGAAATAGGACCCCTGAAGGTAAGAATTGTCGGGCAGAGACATCTAGGGACCTAACGTCCGAAGTTCTTTTTATAGAAATTAAGCATAGCAACATGGCAAGTTTAGCAGAAAGCATTTTGAGGGAAAGGCTTGGGTTATCTGGCCAGGAGAGGAAAAGATTTAAAACCAGAGAGACATCCCAGATATGTGAATACTTGGCAGAAGAGGGTTTGGAGAGCTTGACTCCTTTCAGGAGACGACAGATTAAAGGATGAGACCCAATAGGGTTGCCGTCAATATTTGAGTGGTTCATGGAAATAGCCGATCTGTAAAGATTTATTGTGCGGTATGACTTACCTAAGCCCGCCTGGGCGGCTAGGAAATTAATAATAAGACTTAGATCCGCTGAAAAGGGATTGGAACACTTTCCCAGACACCAGCTTGACCAAAGAGCCCAAGCTGATTTATAGGCTCGTCTCGTGCCGGGAGCCCATGCGTTATTGATGAACTCTGAAGCTTCTGCCGAAATAGTATGGGTCTGTTGGGTAGACCGGAAATGAGCCAGGCTGAGAGTGTTAGAGATTGGTCGAGAATCAGATTGTGAGGGCGATCAAAAGGATCTAGAATGAGGGATGGAAAATTCGGGAGTAGAATAGGAAAATCCACAGTCAGCTCGAGTAGGGGAGGGAACCAAACCTGAGATTGCCAAAAAGGGGTTAGCAGGACGAGGGATGCCTGCTGACGTCTGACCTGGTTCAGAACCCTGTTGATCAGGATGAAAGGAGGCAAGGCATAGTTGAGGGAACCGGACCAATCTTGTAGGAAAGCGTCTGTAGCCAAAGCCAGTGGATCCAGGCGCCAGCTGAAAAAATGGGGAAGCTGAGTGTTGAGTCTGGACGCAAAGAGGTCTATTTGGAAAGGACCCCATTTCCTTTCTATCTGATGAAAGACTGACTGATGTAATTTCCAGTCGCTGGAGTCTGTGAGGTGGCGAGAATGCCAGTCTGCATTGGAATTCAATGATCCTGGTAGATATTCTGCTAAAATGGAAATTTTGTGGGACAGACAAAAATCCCAGAGGCTCTTGGCTAGTAGAGCCAGCGGTCTGGACCTGGTGCCCCCTAAACGGTTGATGTAACGCACCGCTGATATATTGTCCATACAGAGCAGAATGGAGCATCGTGCTCTGTTTTTTGTGAAGCTTTTGATCGCAAAGGAGCCTGCAAGAACCTCTAAACAATTTATGTGCAATCTGGACTCCTCTGCGGACCATATACCGCCAGTCGATATCGAACCACAGCGGGCGCCCCAACCCGTTAGACTTGCATCTGATTCTAACACAAGATCGGGCACAGAGGGGAAGATGGATCTGCCGTTCCAAGCCTCTAAATGGGATATCCACCATTGGATTTCCATCTGGGATTCTTGGTCCAAGGAGACGAGGTCGGAATAAGCCAGCCCTCGACGAAGATGAAGGATTTTGAGGCGCTGAAGGGCGCGGTAGTGAAGGGGTCCTGGATAGAGGACGAGAGAAGGCCAACGACCCTTGCAAGGGCTCTGAGAGAAATAGAATCTATTTGAAAGCCCAGAAACTCTATTTGTTGACAGGGTAGAAGAAATGACTTTTCGTGGTTTATAATGAAACCGAGGTCTGATAGGAGAGAGGATGTTATCTGTAGGTGAGATAGCAAAGAGGATTTGCTCTGGTGCATGATCAAAATGTCGTCGAGATAGATAATCAGTCTGATACCTAGGGAGCGTAGGAAGGTTACGACCGGTTTCAATAGTTTCGTGAAGCACCAGGGTGCGGAGGATAGGCCGAAAGGAAGAGAGGAAAAGTGATACGTTTTTGAATTCCAAAGAAAGTGCAAAAACTTTCTGTGAGAAGGATGAATAGGAACGGTCAGGTATGCGTCCTGTAAATCTAGTCTGACTAGCCAATCGAACTGGAGTAAAATATCCCTGAGATGGATAATTGTTTCCATCTTGAAGTGTCGGTAGATGACAAACTGATTGAAAGATTTTAGGTTGATTACCGGTCTTAGCTTTTTGTTCTTTTTGTGGACAAGGAATATACAGCTGGTGAATCCGGATGGGTCTGGTGTGCAAGGATGGATGGCGTGTTTTTCTAAGAGAGATTGGATCTCTGAAGAGATTAGAGAAGACATTTCTAGAGAAAACTTTGGAAGAGGAGGAAGACAGAGTTGGAGAGGGGGAGAAAGAAGTTCGATCTGGTATCCCTGAACAGTGGAGAGGACCCAAGGATCTGCAGAGATTGACTTCCACTTTTGAAGGATGAAGCGAAGGCGACCTCCCACGGGAGGGCCAGAAAGTTGGCTTACCTTGATTAATGGGCGGTCTGGAGAAGCGCTGGCCACGGTTGCGGAAACCCCTAGTTCTTTGTGGGTAAAAGTGGGGTTTGAACTCGTGAGAATAGGAGTTGAAGGAATTAGCATATCCTCTTGAGCCTTGGTTCCTGTATGTGCGGCCGGTAAAGCGGCTCCTACCTCTACCGGCCCGGGAAAAAACCCGTTGGTTAAAAACCTTCTTGAGATTTTGTTGGGCTTTGTCCAAGGATGAAAACGTCGAAAGGAAACGGCTCATGTCTTTTATGAAATTATCACCAGAGTTTCCCGTCGGCCTGAATGCCGGGGTCTCTAGTGGCCAAGTTAGCTAACTTGGGGTCCATTTTGAGTAGAAGGCCCTTACGCCTTTCGTGAATGATAGCAGAGTTCGCATTACCCAAAAGACAAAAGGCTCTCTGAGTCCAAAGGGAAAGATCTAAGGGATCAATAGACGATTCCTCTAACCTGGCTGATTCAGCTATGTCAAAGATCCTTGCCAGAGGGCCTACCACATCCAGGAGCTTGTCTTGACAAGTGGTCCAGGCCTTGTCCACTCCCTTGCGGGGATCCTTACCGAATTTGGTAAAGAAAGTGATGAGTGAGTCATCAATAGTTGGGGTTGCCGTAATATTGGAATCCAACGATGGTCTGGGACATTCTGATTTTAATATGGATCTGGTCTGCTTATCTAAAGGAAGGCGTAAGCGGGAAGTGATGTAATCACCTACATGGTCTAACGGGAGCCATTCTGTTGAGTCAGGATGGTGTATGAGGGACGGATCAAACATAGGAACACCCTTCGAGTCGACTACGCTGGTAGAGGGACCACCTGCCGCAATTTTGATACGTTTGGGGGAAGGAGAAGATGGTGAAAACGTATCATCTGGATTGTCAGACTGAGACAACTCATCCATGTCCTCATCGTCCGTGTCCAAAATTTTTGAGATCACAATCTTTTTAGGCGCAGTAATGTGTTTTAATTTTGATTTACATTTCGATTGAGCTGTCGTACATTTGGCGGAAATCCCCTCCTTAGTAGGAGGCCTGGGAGGAATCAAGTCCTCAGTCTGGTGTGAGGCAAGCTCACTTTCTGTCTGTGCGCCTTTACGTGATTTAACAGAGGATAATTTCCGTTTTCTGCTTTCCCCCGCAGAATGGGCCATAGATTTGGACACCATGGACATGACAGAATTCTCAATGTTTTTTGACATTTTTTCCATAGATGCTTTCATGGCATGTTTTACAGAGGACTGGATAAATTTATTCAGATCCTGTTTGAAGGATTCTTCCTCCTCCTCAGAGGCGGACCTTGAGGGAGAACTCCCTAAATCCATAATAAAACAGCAGTAATTGCGGGCAAAAATGCCTGAAAAACAGAGCCCAGAAGAGTATTTAACAATGCACTCAGGAGAGGTTAAACAAGGGTTAATAGGAGCAGCACGCTCCGTGTGTTGGGACTAGGCTCCTCCCCGAGGCGGAGATCTGGAGGGAAAACCCAATCGAGGAGCGGGGCGGCACTGGTTAGAGGCAGCAATACGAACGCTGTCCTCTGGAGCCGGCGCCGCGTGGAGCCGAGTGAAGAAAACGGAGAAGACACGTAAAGCCGCTTGAAATGGAGCTGCGGCGAACAGCAGAGCCGGTGAGGTATTTCCTGACAGACGTGCGTCGGACTGAGACGCGCGCTGACAGGATTAGAAGAATAACTGCGCGATAGAACGCTCGGCGGAGCGCACGCATAGAACGGCCGATGCCGGCAGGAGGGGAGGGGGGGGGAGAGAGAAAACGGAATAAAACCGAGTTAAAACCGCCGTAAAGCGGTGAAAAACAGTAAACAAGTTATCCCCTCGATATAGGAACAATAAAGAAATGATAAAATAATAAATGCATCAAATACACTATCTGAAGACTATTAAGTACATAGGAGACGAAAGGAGAGTACTTATCTTGACTGCGAGCAGCAAGAAAAGAGGACTGCTTGCAGTCAAGGGTGCACTCTATGGTTTATGGCCCCTTCTTATTGGTCCAGTTCTGGTTATTGTTTTGCTCCCATTGGTTAGACATTAGCTAACCCTCATGGGAGTTGTAGTTTCTTGACTGCTGCTGTTTAAATTAAAGTAAGAAAAGAACGCATAATAGAGCCTCCGGTCTTGTCATAAAATTATATATTATAATGCACCTTGTAGGATCTCAGGGCTTGAAAAATCCACTCGCATTGGCCATTGGCGAGTCTTATTTGATCACGTTGAGCTACTTTTAACACTTAGTTGACAATGAACAGGTGTTCTGTTCAGTTGAAAAGTGGAGGGGCAATACAAGATGCCTTTAAATCTTGTTCTTATGTCACATTTGCTCTGTGTTCACAAACAGAGGTCAAAAGTAAGTTTTTCTTACAATTAATTTTCCTTGTGACTGCAGAGTTCCAGGACTTTGTAAGGTGACCTGTGTGACCTGCTGCTTAGAATGTAAAATAAAAGGATATAGGGTGTTAGGTTTTTCCTAACACACAACCTTTAAATTACTAAGTCAACTGTGCAAACATTACAAAATATATTTCAGTAGTTGTGAAAGCCCTTTTTAATATTTCTGTGTGATGAAAACATTTTTTATTAGGATGAAAACACATCAGAATACGTTGCATGTTGATGTGCAAAGGATATGTTTTCTGAAACCCAATTTTCACAGATTGTTAATACACTATATAGTTTTATCAGTAAAGCTGCAAGTTAGTGGAGAGGATTTTGGACATTTCTTGGAAAGTTACTATGTGTAGGTAACAATATGTTACCACATCATGGTTTAGTAATATATTTATTAAATTGAGTGTTTAAACAAACTGAGAAACACTCCTGCCCTGATGGCAATTTTGTTAGTAATCCAAAAGAAGTCCTAGGCTATGTGGGCTAGACCTCATGGGTATATGGGCTAGACTCTTGTGATGCATGCAGCAAACTTTGGTCTACTTAATGAAACAAAAGAGTTTGTTTTCGTACTGCAGAAATGATTAGCTGTCGTATTTGAGGGTGCAATCATATGTTAGAATTAAGAAAAGGTGACTTTGTAAACTTTTTGTCTAGGATCACACACGTTGAGACCCGTTTACGGGTCAAGCACATAACAGTTAGGTTGAGTAGATTATTTAAATTACGCGGCCTACAGGTCTAGTAACATTTTTATGATTTTTTTCGAGCCCCGGATCTCTTGTAAAGTGTTCTGCATGATTTTTTAATTAATTAAATCTTGATTTCAAACTATCATTTCACACTTGTGTCCTAGGTGTGAGGAAGTGGAGGCAGATAATTCGATTTAGTGATGTTCTTCATCTTCTGAATATCTTCCTGAACTCTCATATGCTTCACTTTCTTCATAGTTCCAACATCTGTTCTGTTCAGAAAGGCACATGCTTTACATGTAGCTGGTCTGGTGTGTGGTGGACAGATATGGTATTTGCACCTTATACTAGGTCCAGGCAACCTCTGTTAGTGAATGAAGACAGTGCCTAGAAAGCCAGAGCTCTAGTGGTAGCTGTGGTGAGCAGCCAAGACTTATCTACAAGGAGTGTAAAACACTTGCAATACCACAGCAGTCATTCAGCAACTTATCTCACATGAAATGAACCACACAGTTTTGCAAAAATAAAGGTACTTTATTACAGTAACACTGAACTAGATTACTTATAGGCAGTCCCACAAATGGAGTTAAGTACACAATAGATATATATATATATATATATATATATATTTATATATATATATATATATATATATATATATATTCGGTGGCATGTGTAGCTGCAGATACACATGCTGTGCATTTTCCTGCCATCTAGTGTTGGGCTCGGATTGTTACAAGTTGTTTTTCTTCGAAGAAGTCTTTTCAAGTCACGAGACCGAGTGACTCCTCCCTTTCGGCTCCATTGCGCATGGGCGTCGACTCCATCTTAGATTGTTTTCTTTCCGCCATCGGGTTCAGACGCGTTCCTCTTCGCTCCGTATTTCGAATCGGGAAAGTTAGCTAAATTATCGAAAAATCTACGGTATTGTTATCGTTCGGTACCGGGTTAGTGTTATTGTATCGGCACGGACATCAAGAGCGCTCCGGCGGCCCTTCGGGGCTTCCGTTCTTCACCGAGGCCTGGTCGTCCCGACCACACCCGTCATCGAAGATTAATGGACCGGACCCCCTTCTGCTTCTGTCCTAAGTGTCATTCGAAGTATCCTTATACAGACCAGCACCTGGTCTGTATTCTGTGTTTGTTACCTGAACACAGGGAGGATACTTGCGAGGCTTGTCGAGCATTTCGATCGAAAAACACCCTAAGAGATCGACGAGCAAGAAGACTGCAAATGGCGTCGACACCGAGAGAGCAACTCGACGTCGGAGAGGAGGAAAGCATTTCCATCCAGGGATCGGATTCGGACGAATCCGAAAGTGACCAAACCTCGACGGTGCAGCGAACAGTGAGTAAACCTGCCCCTTCCAAAACTCACAAAAATATATTTAAGGCCAAGGGGACGCCACCGCCAACAGGCTATGGCTTAACCCATCGAAAAGAAGGTGACCAAACATCGGCACCGAAAAAGGCCAGGGATTTGCCGAAGACTTCCGACTCCGGTCGAGATTCCGGCACCGAACGATCTCGACACCGAGAGTTCGACTCACCCAAAGTGAGAAAAATATCTTCGGAACTGAAAAAGGCTATATCTGAAACCTCGGTACCGAAAAAAGCGGCTTCGGAGCCGAAAAGAAGCTCTTACACAGAAGAGCAAGGACTTTCCAGCCAAATGAAGGAAAGACATAGATTTGAGCAGGATGAAGTATGGAAGAACCGGACCATACACAAAGGCGGTTACATATCCAGAAAGAGACTGGAAAAATACAAACTTTACCTCCAATCAAATCTAAAAGGAAACTTCCATTTCAGGAGACAGAAATGCAGCCTAAGGCAAAGGTGGTTAGAGACAAATCCCCACCACCAAGGTTTTCACCACAACTGTCCCCACCGCACTCACCACAACTGTCACCAGTGGGAACACCTCCAGTGCAGTCACCCACACATATAGGGATGACACAGAATGATGCTGATGCATGGGACTTATATGATGCACCAGTATCGGATAACAGTCTGGATTGTTATCCAACAAAGCCGTCACCTCCAGAAGACAGTACTGCATATACGCAGGTACTATCAAGGGCAGCTATGGTCCACAACGTAGCAATGCACTCAGAGCCAATAGAGGATGATTTCCTGTTTAACACCTTAGCATCCACCCACACTTCCTATCAGAGTCTTCCAATGCTCCCGGGTATGCTCAAACACGCAAAACAAGTATTCCAGGAGCCAGTTAAAAGAAGGGCTATCACGCCTAGGGTTGAGAAGAAGTACAAGCCTCCCCAACAGATCCTGTGTTCATAACACAACAACTTACACCGGACTCAGTGGTTGTAGGAGCAGCAAGAAAGAGAGCAAACTCTCAATCGTCAGGAGACGTTCCACCGCCTGACAAAGAGAGCAGAAAGTATTGACACTGCGGGCAAACGAGTGGCAGCACAAGCAGCCAATCAATGGCGGATTGCTAGTTCGCAAGCCCTACTTGCTCGCTACGACAGGGCACACTGGGACGAGATGCAACACATCATACAGCACTTGCCCAAGGAACATCAGAAACGTGCTCAACAGGTCGTGGAAGAAGGACAGGCCATATCCAACAACCAGATAAGGTCCGCACTAGACTCTGCAGACACGGCAGCACGAACGGTCAACACAGTGCTAACCATTCGCAGGCATGCGTGGTTAAGAAGTTCTGGATTCAAGCCAGAGATCCAACAAGCGGTGTTGAACATGACATTTAATCAGGAACAGTTGTTTGGGCCGGAAGTTGACACAGCATTTGTGAAGTTGGACACGGCCAAAGCCATGGGCGCGCTGTATTCCCCACAAGTCAGAGGCACCTTTAGGAAACCACAATTTAGAGGAGGTTTTCGACAGCGAACATCAGAGCCTTCCACCTCTCAAACCAGACCCACCTATCAGGCACAATATCAAAGGGGAGCATTTCATGGTTCCTATAGAGGACAATTCCGAAGGGGAAAGTTCCAAGCAACCAAGCCAGACCAAACAGTGACTTCAATGTCACAAAAACCCAACACTTATCACCAGTGGCGGGGAGGCTAACAGCATATTTTCAAAACTGGACACATATTACCACAGACGCATGGGTCCTATCCATTATCCAACATGGTTATTGCTTAGAATTCACGAAATTCCCGCCAAATGTGCCTCCAAGAGCACACAATCTGTCCAAACAACACTTAGACCTATTACAAATAGAGGTCCAAGCACTATTACAAAAACAAGCAATATAACTAGTACCCAATCATCAGAAAGGAACAGGCGTCTAGTCACTATATTTCCTAATTCCAAAAAAGGACAAAACGTTAAGACCTATCTTAGACCGCAGAACACTGAATCTCTTCATCAAATCAGACCACTTCCACATGGTAACACTTCAAGACGTGGTTCCCTTACTAAAAAAGGAGGAATACATGTCAACATTGGATCTCAAGGATGCGTATTTCCACATACCAATCCATCCTTCCCATTGGAAAATACTTAAGGTTTGTAATGCACGGCGTACACTATCAATTCAAAGTGCTACAGTTCGGGATAACAACAGCCCCAAGGGTATTCACAAAATGCCTAGCAGTAGTAGCCGCTCACATAAGGAGACTGCACATGCACGTATTCCCATATTTAGACGACTGGCTAATAAAAAGCAACACTCAACAACAGTGTCTTCTTCACACGCAATACGTCATAGAAACTCTACACAAACTAGGGTTCTCTATAAATTACCAGAAATCAAATCTGCAACCATCCCAAATATAACAATACTTGGGAGCAACACTCAACACACAAAGAGCAATTGCCACTCCAAGTCCACAAAGGGTCCAAGCGTTCCAAAATGTAACATCAAGCATACAGTCAAACCAACACTACCCAGTAAGGTTTGTAATGAAACTTCTAGGCATGATGTCTTCATGCATAGCCATTGTCCCAAATGCAAGATTACACATGAGGCCCTTACAACAGTGCCTAGCAAAACAATGGACACAAGCACAGGGTCAACTTCAAGATCTAGTGTTGATAGCCCGCCAAACACACTTCTCGCTTCAATGGTGGAACCCTATAAATTTAAACAAATGGCGGCCATTCCAAGACCCAGTGCCTCAAGCTGTTATCACAACAGATGCTTCCATGATGGGGTGGGGAGCACACCTCAACAAGCACAGCATGCAGGGTCAATGGGACAATCAGCAAAAACAACTTCACATAAATCATTTGAAACTGCTAGCAGTGTTTCTAGCATTAAAAGCATTTCAACCACTGGTAGCCCACAAACACATCCTTGTCAAAACAGACAACATGACAACAATGTATTATCTCAACAAACAAGGGGGGACACACTCGTCACAACTGTGTCTCTTAGCACAAAAGATTTGGCATTGGGCAATTCACAATCACGTTCGCCTGACAGCACAATACATACCAGGCATTCAGAATCAGTTAGCTGACAATCTCAGTCGAGATCACCAGCAGACTCACGAATGGGAAATTCATCCCCAGATCCTACAGTATCACTTCTTACTCTAGGGAACACCAAACATAGACCTATTCGCAACAAAAGAAAACGCAAAATGCCAAAACTTCACGTCCAGGTACCCACACCCTGAATCCAAGGGCAATGCACTATGGATCAGTTGGTCAGGGATATTTGCTTACGCTTTTCCCCCTCTCCCGCTCATTTCTTATCTGATCAACAAACTAAGTCAAAACAAACTCAAACTAATACTCATAGCACCAACCTGGGCTCGCCAACCGTGGTACACAACACTGTTGGACTTATCAGTAGTACCCCACATCAAATTACCAAACATTCCAGATCTGTTAACACAACACGAACAACAGATCAGACACCCAAATCCAGCATCGCTCAATCTAGCAATCTGGCTCCTGAAGTCTTAGAATTCGGACATTTAAATCTTACACAAAAGTGTATGGAGGTCATTAAACAAGCAAGAAAACCTACAACAAGACATTGTTACGCAAACAAATGGAAAAGATTTGTTTGCTACTGTCACACTAATCAGATTCAACCACTACATGCCTCCACAAAGGACATTGTAAGCTACTTATTACACTTACAGAAGTCTAATCTAGCATTCTCTTCCATTAAAATCCATCTCACTGCAATCTCTGCCTATCTGCAGATTACGCCTACAACATCACTTTTTAGAATCCCAGTCATTAAAGCATTTATGGAGGGACTAAAAAGAATCATATCCCCAAGGACACCACCAGTACCTTCGTGGAACCTTTAATATTGTATTAACACGACTCATGGGCCCACCATTCGAACCCATGCATTCTTGTGAAATGCAATATCTGACTTGGAAAGTAGCCTTTCTAATAGCTATCACATCACTTAGAAGAGTAAGTGAGATACAAGCATTTACTATTAAGGAACCCTTTATACAAATACATAAACATAAAGTGGTTCTCCGTACAAATCCAAAATTCTTACCAAAGGTCATATCACCATTCCACCTAAACCAAACTGTGGAACTCCCAGTCTTCTTTCCGCAAACCGACTCAGTAGCCGAAAGAGCCTTACATACATTCGACATAAAAAGACCACTAATGTATTACATTGACAGAACAAAACAATTTCGTAAAACAAAACAATTGTTTGTAGCCTTCCAAAAACCTCATGCAGGTAATCCTATATCCAAACAAGGCATCGCCAGATGGATAGTTAAATGTATTTGCTATATTAAAGCAAAAAGAGAATGACCTATTACACCAAGAGCACATTCCACTAGGAAAAAAGGCGCCACAATGGCTTTTCTTGGAAATATACTTATGACAGAAATTTGTAAGGCAGCCACCTGGTCTACGCCGCATACATTTACTAAGCATTACTGTGTAGATGTGTTAGCAACGCAACAAGCCACAGTAGGACAGGCTGTATTAAGAACATTATTTCAGACAACTTCAACTCCCACAGGCATGTGTATCTGCAGCTACACATGCCACCGAACGGAAAATGTCACTTACCCAGTGTACATCTGTTCGTGGCATGAGACGCTGCAAATTCACATGCGCCCTCCCACCTCCCCGGTAGCCTGTAGCCGTTCTTAGTTGAATTAAAATTGTAAATATGTAAATAAATATTAACACATTAAGTACATACATAACTACTCCATTGCATGGGCACCTCCAGTATACTCACAACTCCTACCTCACCCTCTGCGGGGAAAACAATCTGAGATGGCGTCGACGCCCATGCGCAATGGAGCCGAAAGGGAGGAGTCAGTCAGTCTTGTGACTCGAAAAGACTTCTTCGAAGAAAAACAACTTGTAACACTCAGAGCCCAACACTAGATGGCAGGATAATGCACAGCATGTTAATCTGCAGCGTCTCATGCCACCAACAGATGTACACCGGGTAAGTGACATTTTCCATATATATATATATATACATACATACATACATTTGGTATATATATATATATATATATATACACAGTAATTATAAGGAATTAGCATATAGAAGCAACGAGCATTAGCAAGAAATAGTGAAAAATAGTTAGGGCCCTATAAGGGAGGCCAAACCATATACTAAAATAGGGGAATGCGAAGTGAGGTCCCCCACCCAGGGCTGTGGAGTAGTTAGAAGAGAGCTGGGAGCCCAGGAGCTACAGAGAAGTCCTTGGGGTCATGCAGATGATGTCCCACACCGGTCGCAGATTGTCTGTGGTCAGGAGGACCACCAACAAGCCTGGCAAATGCAAGTTGGAGCAAAGGACGATTTGCAGTGAAGAGGACTAGCAAGGTCCAGGAGACTCAACCCTTGGGGGGAGTCTGGGCTGACCCTCAGCAGTCGGGAGAGCCAGCAGAAGCAGTCACAGCCCCTGCAGGCAACCTACTGGCAGCAGGCACAGTAAGTTGCAGTGAAGCCTGAAGAGGAGTCATACATTACTGGAGCAGCAGAGGAGAGACTGTCCTTGCAAGGATGAAGTGCTGAAGGCCGGGGCTACTAGGAGCCTGAAGACCCTTTGGAACAGGAGTCAACAAGCCTTGGTTGCTGCAAGAGTCACGGTGCACAGGGGTACTGTACTGCAAGGAGATGCAAGGGCTTACTGTCTCCCAAGTGGGACAGCAAGTAGAGAGGACCAAGGGGACCACTCAGACCCACCATCTGTGTTGGAGATTCTTCCTGGAGCCAGATGACAGAAGATCGCAGCAGCCGGCTGTTGTTGCCTTGGTGCCTGCGGATGCAGAGGAGTGACTCCTTCACTCCAAGGAAAATTCCTCCTTGGATCTTTGGTGCAGCTGAAGTCTCGCAGGCCCCAGAGGATGCACAGCCATGGAAATGTTGCAAATACTGGAAGGAGCTGAAGAAACAATGTTGCAAGGCGAATTTGTCTCGGGAGTTGCAGGCTTGTTTGGTTCCTGAACAGTCCAGCAGTGGTTCCGGTGGCCAAGAGCAGAGGAGGTTGATGCAGAGGAGTCCTGGTGGAGTCTTGAATGCTGAATCTGGGGATCCACCCGCAAGGGAGTCCCTAAATAGCCTTTACAGGGGGATTGGTCATGCTGCAGTGTGACCACCTATCAGAGGGGGTCACAGACGTCAGTCACCTGTCCTGACCAACCAGATGATTCCAGGGACTTCTGCACATCTTGTTTTCAAGATGGCAGAATCAAGTGGCCACCTGGAGGATCCCTGCACTGGTGCAAACCAGATTATGCAAGGAGGGCACTAAATGTCTGAGGTGCTGCAGCAGCATGGGATGCCTGAAAACCCTGAAAGACTGGTAGGAGCAATACTGTGGGGGGTGGAGGAGGGGGGGAGGAAGTGAGAGTTCTCTAAGGAGCCCCTAGGGTGTATGGAATCATGCTACCAATACTGGCATCAGTATTGGGGTATTATGATTCTGACATGTTTGATACCAAACATGCCTAGGTTTGGAGTTACCATTATGGTCAGTACACAGGTAAAATGGCTTCCCTGCACTTACGAAGTGGAACTGGAGTTCATAGGGGCACTTCTGCTCATGCAGGGGTGCCCTCACACACAAAGAACCTGCACCCTACCTTCTGGGCTAGGAGGGCCTACCATAGGGGTGACTTACAGTGACCTGGTGCAGTGACCAGCAGTGAAAGGGTGCATGCACCTTTCCACGCAGGCTGCAATGGCAGGCCTGAAGACATAGTTTGCATAGGCTCCCATGGATGCCATTATGCATACTGCAGCCCATGAGGGAACCTGATGTCCAAATGTTCTGGGTACCTAAGTATCATTTACTAGGGACTTAGAGGAGTACACCAGTGTGCCAATTGTGGGGTGTAAAGTGTACCAAAGCAACCACATTTAAAGGAGAGTACACAATCACTGGGGTCCTGGTTAGCAGGATCCCAGTGAAAACAGTCTAAACACACTGCGAAACAGGCAAAAAGTGTGGGTAACCATGCCAGAAAGAGTGACTTTTCTACAGGCTTCATTTAGTTAATCATATTTATGGCTTTACATGCATTTTAAGGGCTGCTTGATTGTCTTATTGGCTACAATTTTACTCTATTTTCTGAGTTTGTTGTGAATTTCTCCGACTTGCATTCAGCATAGCTCTGGCTTTTTCTAGTTTTTCTTTTACTTTAGTCCTAAATTAGATTAGGTACCTTGATAATGACCAGATCTGAGTTTGAGAAGGGAGCGCTCTTTGGAGGGTTTTTTGGCATTGTTATTGCTCAGGGGTAGCAATGGAAGACTGTATCTCCATGAGGGACCTATCATTTTTTTTATTTTTTATATTTAACACTTGCCCGATCAGGCTCTTCAATGGAGGGTTTGGATTTTTTCAGGGCAGATAGAAGGCCGGTCATTTATAGGCAGCCTTCATTTTTTGATCCCACAATTCATATCTCCTCAGTATTGGCACGTTATTAATTGAAGTTGATTTTCTGCTTGTACAGCCTGCATTGTTTGTAAATCTGTATTATTTTCAGAGAGTACTGATAACTCGAGCTTTTGTTCCCTCTTTTAATAGCTCATGGCTGCCTGCCAGAAACATTTGAAGGCATTCTGTTGCTTCATATGCCTTTCCTAATGCAGGCTCTTTCAAATGTGTTGGGATTATAAAAAAAAAATTATTTGATGGAGACTTTTAGCTGCAGATTGCTTAACTCAGAATAGTCCCCAGGCATCAGACTGGATCCAGAAAATCTTGAGCAGTACCTCTGGGGAGGCAGGTGACGTTGACTGGCTCCACATTGTCCGTGTTGGAAGTAACCTGCGCAGTGCCTATATAGGCCACTTCAGTGCTCTAATATCAGTATTTTTCTTTCTACACCATCAGCCCAGATCTGGAGCGAGCTACCAGGTCCATTTTTTGTACTATTTTTTTTGACATTTTAACAAACGTTTTTGAGTTTGTCTCACCGTATGCATAGGTAATTTAAAAACTGTGTGGTAATCCCTGTGGTTCCTGTCACAGTCCCCCACCTGTTTTGCCTCTGGTGCGTAGAGTTGGGCCACAACTCCAAGGCCTGTGAAGATTGTTGTGACATGCATCCCATGGTGCTTTAGTTGCTGTCCTTGAAGCACGTGGTTGCCTGACACCAGTCGACAACGCTATGTTCCGGGTGACGGTCAGCCAGAAGGTCCTGCATCCGTTTGCAGAGCTGTTCTCAGCGCTCTTCCTGAAGTTCTCAAAGAAGGAGTTATTTGTAGGTGGGGGGGGGGCAGGTGGTTCCAGGCCTTGGCAGCGATGGAGGAGAAGGAATGGCCACCGCTGCAACAGATTTGGTGTGTGTGTGCGAGGGCTAGTGAGGAGAAGCGAGGGTGTCTGGCAGGTTGATGGAAGGTCAAGTCGGTGGTTAAAGTAGGCCGGTCTTGTTTGTGCAAAGCCTTGTAGTTATGCGTTAGGATCTTGAACTGGCATCTCTTCTGGATGGGGAGCAAGTGGAAGTTTCTGAGATGGGCAGGGGTGATGTGGGCACGTTTGGGGAGATCCTGGTTGAGTCGAGCTGCCACGTTCTGTATGGTCTGAAGTCTTTTGAGGAGTTGGATGGAGATGCCCATGTAGAGTGCATTGCCATAATCAAGGCGGCTGGTGACAAGGGCCTGGGTGATGGTTTTCCTGGTGGTGACTGGGATCCATCTGAAGATCCTGAGGAGCATGCAGAGGGTGCGGAAGCAGGAGGAGGCAACTGCATTGATTTGTCTCTTCATGGTCAGTTCACCGTCGAGGATGATGCAGAGGTTCTGTGCATGGTCTGTAGGTGTTGGGGTGAGTACGAGTTTGGCTGCCCACCAGCTGTGGTCCCATAGGGATGTGTTTCTCCAGAAGATTAGTACTTCTGTTTTGTAAGAGTTGAGTTTGAGACAGTTTGCTTTCATCCAGTTGGCTGTGTTGGTCATGGTGTCACATAAGTTTGTCCTGGTGGTGTGGTGAGTCTTCGGTGAGCGAGAGGATGAGCTGTGTATCGTCCGCGTAGGTTATGATGTTGAGACCATGGGATCTGATGATGTCCACCAGGGTGGTCAGGTAGGTTTTGAACAGTGGGTGGTAAAGGGATGATCTTTTGGGATGCCGCATATGATGTTTTTGGGTTCGGAGGTGAAGGGAGGCAGCCAGATGCTCTGGATATGTCCTGTCGGGAAGGAGGCGATCCATTTGAGGGTGTTCGCTTGTATGCCGATGTTGTGTAATCTGTTGATGAAGGTGTGGTGGGATATGTTGTTGAATGCTTCTGAGAGGTCTGTGAGGATCAGAGCAGCAGTATCCCCGTGATCAAGGTGTGTTCTGATGTTGTCTGCGGCTGCGATGAGTGCAGGCTCAGTGATGTGGTTGGCTCGGAATCTTGATTGGGAGATGTCAAGCAGGTTGGTTTGCTCCAAGTATCCGGTGAGCTGTTGATTGATGGCCTTCTTGAGGACTTTGGCGGGGTAGGGGAACAGCAAGATCAGGTGGTAATTATTTAGTTCCCCCATGGTCGATGGATGGTTTCTTTAAGAGGGGTCTGATCTCTGAATGTTTCCATTTGTCTGGGAAGACTGCTGTGGTGTTGGAGGTGTTGAGGATGATAGTGAGTTCCATGCTGATGTGATTGGTTCAGGGCTTGAAAAAGTGGTGTGGGCCTGGGATGGAGGCTGCTCCACAATGGATGGATGACATTATGGCTGAGGTGGATTGTGTGGTAAGCGGCATCCAGGTGTTGATAATTCCGCTAGTGTGTGCTGGTTGGTTGAGGCTGCTGAGGCTGAGGACTGTGGGTTGGGGATCGAAGTTGTTGTATATGGTGGCAATCTTGTGTGAAAGTAGTTTGAGAGTGTGTCACAGAGTTCTTGGGAAGGCTGGATTTGGTTCTCTGTTGCTGCCGCCAACAGTCTGAGGAGTCAAAGCGTTATTTGGATTCACCAGGCTGGTCCAAGTCTTCAGGCTAGGCGTGGGAACAACGTCACAAGTGTAGGTCCTGCTCCCTTTCGTCAGCTGCAGAGTCTGAGCCTGGGCCTGCTCCACGCCTCCCAGAGTATCCCAGAGCCGGAGAAACCCCCACCCATCTGAAGGAGTTTTATGCTCTCTCTTGGTTCCGTTAGTTTTATGAGGCCATGCACCTCATATTTGGGTGGGCCAACAACTTCAGACCTCATGGGTTCGGCTGGTGCCCCCACTGGATTCTCCTGAATGCTCCGCTCTCAGCACCAGTCAGGCCACTTGCATCCAGTTCTAGATCCGGATGGGCTACAGTCGCGAGACCGCAGCCTTCTCTAGAGCCTGTTTCAGCAACATGTTTCCTGGGACCACTGACCCCATCCTCATAACCAACTCAGATAAAGAGCCAGACTGGCATCACCCAATGCCGACTCGCCCTCTTAATTTGGAGCCAGGGCTCTCTTTTTTTCAAGACCTGTGAGGAGTAAGATTGGGGAGATCTGAGTGTCCTTATGGCTATTTAACTCCTTGGAAGAGCCTGAAGGTAACTGGCACAAGGAACTGGTGGATGCCAGTGGTTTTAATACCTCCCAACTGGCTTGGTTCTCTTCTCCTAGAGTGGCTGTGTGCGAAGGGGCTTTTGCCATGGGGGTGATTAGGGCAGCTGAGGTCCTGGACCTTGAGCTGCTCCTGATGGCAGGCAAGATGAACAGATAGCAAAGGTGCTTAAGTCGGGAGTCAACCCCACAGAACCTTTCCTTCCTTTTAATAAAGCCCTCACAGATGCTGTGCTCAGGGTATGCACCAAACATGCAGCGTGCTCTTATGCACAGGACAATTGCCACCGCCACCACATCGCTCCTGGGGACAGAGCTTTCTTCAGCCAGCACCCCACCACGAAGAGCCTGGTCATCCAAGTCTTCACTCCCAAAGTTAACCCTGGCAAGCTCCCTAACGCACCACCACATATGGAATCCAAGAGGCTGGATACCATTGGTAAGAGGGTGTTGTCTGCTGCCAGCCTTGCCCTGCAGTCTGAGAACATGGTGTGCCTCTTGAGCAGATATACCCACACAATTTGGGATTCAGTTGTGTAAGTGCTACCCAGGGTCTCAGAGAAGGTTCGAGCCAACCTGCCCAGGAATTGCAGATGGCAATAAGGCAGAATCAGCGCTCCAGCATTTTAAGAATGGCAGGATCACTGCCTGGTCACTGGGTCTCACCATGGACCCACACCAGCACCATTTTGCCTTTCCTCCCTTCTGTGACTAGGGTAGGGGCTACCAGCAGCATCCATTCTCACCCAGCCACCAAGGCCAACAGGTTCCCCAGTCCTTTTGTGCTAGCAGACGCAGTACCCACGAGCCCTGTGGGACCATGGTCAGAGGTCCGCCCAGCCACCCTAACCTCATAGGAAGCCACAGCATCCAAACCCCTTTAGTTTGCCCTCTCACCATCCCAAGCAACAGGTCAGAGCCAGAATCAGGCACCATCTGCCCCACTGACAGTCCATAACATCAGTAAATTAGGTGCTTAAATTGTTCAGCAGGATTACATTCTCCTGTTCACATAAACCCCGCTGGCTGTGCCACCATCCTTGACTGGCTGCTGGAAGATCACCTCTCCCTTAGCCAAAAGAGCCATTAGAAGTGGTTCATGGTTGCTATTCCCCTACTTTCCCCAGTCCAGGAAGGATGGAGACCTCCACCCCATATTATGCCTACGCTTTCTCACTTTTTTCTTGTAGAAGGAGAAGTTCAAGATGCTCGCATTGGCTACGTCGTGTGTGCCCTGGACACTGGAGACTGGATGGTAGCCTTGGACTTGCAGGATGCTTGTTTTCACATACCTCTCCTGCCTGCCCACGTGTTACCTGTGGTTTATGATGAGCCAAGAGCACTTTCAGTTGGCTGTACTCCTTTTTGCCTTACCTGCACCTCTCAGGGGGTCTCATCCAGTCGTCTTTCCAACTTAGGACTACAGCAGACCTCCTGCATTCGCCAGGGTTCACTATTAAAGGTGTTGAAGACACACCTGAATCCCTCAGGCACTTCTTTCATCAGAGCCATTCTGGATTCGGGGCAGTTTCTGGCTTATCTTCCGGAGTGGCAAGTTCAGGATGTTCAGGCTATGATACAATGTTTAGACCTCTGTTCTGGATTTCATTGAGACTGACACTGAGGTCCTTATTACGAGACTGGCGGTCATTAGACTGCCAGCCTCGCCGTGGCAGTCCTACCGCTGTGGTCCCGGTGGTATGGATCGCCACATTAAGAGCTGTGCGGCTTGGCAGACACGGCCATTGGGGCGCACCTCCAACCTGGCGGCAGGCCTCAGCCTGCCGTCCGGATTACGAGGTTGCCCACCGCCAGGCTTTCCGTGGCAGTCACCCCACAAAAACCCTGGCGGTCATGCACCTGGCGCTAGGAATCGTCATTCCTGTCGCCGGCACACACACACACATGTCCCCACACATGCACACATCCCCCCCACCCATCCACACACTCACAGGCACCCCTTCACGCACAGATGCATTCATATACCCACCCATTCAGCATACGCATACGTGCCCTCAGACACCCCCACCCACTCACATTCATCAACACATACACCCCCACTCACTTGCATTCATCCATACACCCCCATACACGCGCACACACATATACTTGCAGACACGCACACATTCAGCACCCCCTCCGCAAACACGCACCCAAACACACCACAGACCCCCTACCCTCCTTTCAGACGCCTACTTACCTTTTCCGTCGAGGAGGACATCTGGGATTGGATGGATCCTGCGGGTCTTCCCTCACCGCCATCACCACACCAGCAGGATAACCCCAAGCCGTATTACAGAGTCCTGCTGGCGTGGCGGTGCCGGCAAGGGAACTGCCTCTGCGCTGCAGACCATCAGCACGAGTGCTGGCTGCTTTCTGCCCCAATAATGGTGGAAAGCAACCAGCACTCGTAATATGGCAGCCTTCTGACCGTCAGCATTGGCTGGCCGCAGCTGCATCGGCGGTCTGTCAAAAAGACCGCCAAAGTCGTAATGAGGGCCGGAGTTTGCTGGGCCTCATGGCCTCCTGCACCCTGCTGGTAACACATGCTCCCGGCACATACGGGCTCTGCAGTGTGACCTAAAGTCACAGTGGGCTCAGCATCACGGGAATCTCTCCGATCTGGCCCAGGTATCAGAGGGAACTACAAAAGGCCTGTAGTGGTGACTGACGAACTGTGATTGGGTCAGCCACAGATGCCTCCTGTATGCCTTCCCTTCTATACCACTTCTGCTCAGGAACAAATGAGCCCAAGTCATTCTGATGGCTCCGGATTGGGCATAGAAAGTATGGTATCCAAACCTTCTGAGCATGAGCATCTGTCCTCGGATCAGGCTGCCTTTTTAGGAAGATCTGCCACAGTAACAGGTCAAGGTTCTGCACCCAAACTTGTGTATGCTCTGTCTTCATGCATGGAGATTGCACTGTGGCAACCAACCGTTTTTGGCATTACTGAAGTGGATCACTTAAATCCTAAATCCCCATTGCCAGTTTACCAGTGTTTAGACTTACTGCAAGCATTTCTCCCATCACCTTTTTTTGTGCTTGATGTAACGCCTTAAGTTACGGAGGGTATGCCCAGACATGGGTCCTGTCCGGTGCTCATTGTGTCACGAGAACCAAGTTGCACCTGATTGACAAGCCCCAATCAGGGCAAAGCCGGACTTGGGTTGCTTATGTTCAGTTTTAGAGAGGACTTAATTTGGCAGATCAGGCCGGCCTGTTCTTATTGGAGCAGTACCAAAACTGATTTGCATATGGCTAGGTCTAATCCGAGGTGGCGTGGAAGGCAAAAGAACGATGGGCTGGAACGCTACCCAGATCGACAACCAGCGGTTAGACTTATTGCAAGCATTTCTCCTATCCGCTTTTATATGTTTGGTGATTCTGTTTATTCAGGCACTCAATTCCATTTTTTCCCAGATTTATCCAGAAGTACCTGGCATAGTCAGCAAAGAGCTTAGGCTGCATCCTGTCTTTTGCTTACCCCGGTGGGCTTAAGGCTAAATTTCCTTAGAACAAAACTAAAAACAAAGGTGTCCATGCAGAACAATGCAGCAGCTTACCTTCCTACGAAGAATTTCTGTCAGCTTGTTCCTGTACCAAAATGGGGTGCATCTTTCTCTACTCTTTAACAGAAAGGGCGAGGTTCACAAATGGTCGATAGGAAAAACACGGGAGGTAGAAAATGGGGTCATGGACGAGGGATTAGAGGTTTGGTGCAACAAATAAACGTGTGGTCAAGTTTAAAGCAAAAATACAAAGCATAAAGCTAGATTATGTCTGACAGCAGTACAATAGTAAATATTTTGCCTGTAAATGGCTTATATATGATCAAGAGGAAAAACTTGTTTGTGCAGTTTTTAGAGAAGACTAAAGTCAAAACTATTCTAATGCAGAAGCCACTTATAACCACGAAGAGCTCTGATGTACTGACTAGATATCAATGGGTTGCGGAACCAAACGATAAAGCAGTGGTCGGTGGTAGTCAACATAATAAGAAAAGAAAGTGAACGATTCTCAGGGCAAGAAAAGTGGGACGAGCAAGCCGATCAATGGCTGCTGATTTAGTTAAGGAAAGGAATCGTAACAATAACAGTAGGCAGCTAATACTGTCCTGTAGCTGATGATCCCCTAGAAGAAGTAAATCAGGGTAACCCATTTTTCGAACTCCATTGATAATAGCTAACATACCGATTACATAACATAACCCCACTGACATAGAAAGGAAATTGTTAGAAAAGAAAAGGGCCATAGGTCGGAATCCTTGAATGAGAGAGTCTCTGAGGGCGTATAACCTAGTCGACACCTGGGAGGCATAGCATTCTGGATTATTAGGGTTTACTTGTTTTAATAAACACTATGAAAGTCAAGACAGGATAGACTACTATTAAAATCTGCTGAACTGGAATGGCTTAAATCTGAGAATTCCCCAAGTACTGTGAGATCCTGCACTTGCTTTGATCAAAAAACAGCAGGAAGTAATTTGACATCAGTCCAAGAATTGTTTGATCTAAATAAAAGGTGGGTCTGCCATATATGCATCTAGGAGATTTTTTTAAAGCGTATCTGAAAGGTATATTCATGTTAATTAGGAAACTAGCTTGACAGAGGTTTCAGCAGAATGAATCTGAGTTTACAGAAGCATCGAGTGCCCATAAATCTTACTCCAGAAAACATTAAACACCTGGAATTAGTGCACACCAGAATAGAAAACATTTAGCCAAAAAATAGATTGTAAATATACTAAAGTACATGACGTTTTTCTAAAAAATTTTCAAGCTCTGTGCCAGCATACTGACTCGGATGAACCGGGACATAACAGAAGTTCTCAATAAAGCATCGCTAGATAAAATAACATTGGAAGATAAAATCCACTTAATTGCCTATTATCTGGTGATGAAATTAGAGAGGACATACGTTCACTCCCAGCCACAGAGGCTCATGGGGAGAACACACTTCCAAATGAAATCTATAAAGTGCTCACTGACATCTTGGTACCACACATGGCTCTAGTCTTTAGTAACGTCAGTCAAGGCCACACTCCCACCCTATAAAAAAGGCAAGCTAGTCATATCCCTGAAGCCTGCCAGTCACCCAGGCGTTTGTGGCTCATCCAGGCCAACATTTTGTTAAATGTTGATTATATCATTTGTATAAAAATGTATGCAATAAAGCTGGCAAAAATAATCAATCATCTTGTTTCACCTAATCAAACAGGTTTCATTACTGGATGTCTTATGTCATCCAGTATGCTATGTTTGAAAATATTTTGACATTTGCTGCGATAGAAATAACTCATATGGCTTTTTGGTTTCTGAATGCAGAAGGTGCATTTGATCTGCTGAATTGGTATGTTTTTACAACGAGTAATGGAAGAGATGGGTGATCCTAGCAAATTCATCAGTCTTCTTGGCTCTGTGTACCAGAGATATAAGGCCGATATAAAAATAAATGGGGCTTCTGTTGCATGACCTTGGTTATTTGGGCTGGCATAACAGTCCAAATTGTACCATACTCTGATGCTTTCTTGAGACTGGAGGCTGGTCCTTACCAGAATTTAAATTTTACTATATAGCTGACCAAGCTCAAAATGTGAACTACATTGTTGTGGTGGGCAAACAAGGAATTCTGGGATATGATGCACTACGACAGCTCGTGTCCACATTAATAAAACATTATTTAAGATGTTAAGAGAAATTTACAAAGGACATGCCAGTATTTAAAGAAGATTAAAATGTTGAACGAAAGAGACTGTATCCAATTTTGGAACAGCCCACGGCTGTCTGCAGATGTCGCATGTGTTGACACTGAGTGGTCTAAAAAAAGGTATATGAGAAGTAGATTAAATATTGGACATCAATGGGGTAATTAGCTTCGCTGAAATGCAACACAAACGTGAAATTGAATTTTGGGGTGGGGTTGTTATATACCTACATATGATAAGCAGTTCTTTTTTCATTACAAATAGAGAATATCTGGCTGTTTGACACAATTTTTATAATGGCTGTTTCTAGCCGTAGATTCCTCACCTTTACTATATTCTGCAGGCGCTTGACTGGATTGGAACACTTTTCATAGTAGTGCTCCCGTGAGCAACTAGGTCGTGCTGTGCAACTCTTTGTTACCTTCATTGCGCCCAAAAAGTAATGTAGGAACCCTCATTTAAGCACCATTCTTGTGCACCAACGTCAGTTCCTTTCTTTCCACGCGATCAAATGTGGGTTCAAAGCTAATCTCCCACTTTTGTTGGTCTTCAACAACTCTCAAAAAAGAAAGTAAGTGTTTAGAGAATGTTGTCACCTCCTAAAACAACAGACTTCAAACCTTGACTGCAGAAAACATTTGTCAGTTGCAGACCTGCATAGGGTGTGTCTTCAGCTCCAAGTTGTGCAAGGAGTGCGCTGTCATGCAGCCAAAGGTGATCCGAGACCGCAAAGTGAACCTTTACACAGGAAGAAATCAGGGGCCTCATGTAAGTCCCACTGTCACTCAAAGTCAGTGACATGGACCAGCTCCCGAGGCCTTTCTTTCTAGAAGTCTTCTTCATGATAATAGTCATCCGGTAAGTCGAAGTCAAAGCGGAAACATAAGAAAGCAAAACAGTGTTTGACCTTGTCCCACCACTCTGTCAAAAGAGACATCACGTGGGAATAAAGTTGTACTCAGTCTCTTTCCCGTACTCCGATTGAGAAGCTAATTCTGCAGTTAATTCCGATGTCACCAGTGGTCCCTGGTCATTCATCGGCTTCATAGGAGGGGAAGGCCTTTAAGGAGGTCATACTGCATATCTTTGGCACTCTTGTGGCTCCTTCTGGTGTGCCTGAGGGCCCCAAGGATCAGCAGGGGCTTTAGATTGATTTCCGCAATGGGATCCATCCTCGGTGTCCTGTGAACCCCTTGGATCCATCATGAGTTCCGCACTGTCTTCCACCCCAGATCCAATTCCCGAGTCGGTCTCCCCTTTATCGGCACAAGTGCCAACACCACCAGTGACAGTGGAGAAACTGGTGCTGGCTCCAGAATCTGGAAAGACAATTGTCATAGTGGCACCACGGCCCTCTACTCTTTTACTGAACACTTCTTGTCTTTTGGCATTAAGAAGACGAGTCCAAGAGGGATACAACAGTTTTTTTGTATAACTGATGCTCCATGTGACGAAATAGAAAGGTGATTTGTAAATAAAAAAATAATAATTAGTAAGTGGTCACCACTCTGGATGTGTTGCTCCTCCACTGACACAAAGTAATCCACAAAAAATTGAAACACCATGAGAGGACTGGGGATGCTAGAACATAATGAAGATCAACCCTGCAGAGAGATTCCGTCTAACAACACCGGGCTCCTTTGGGTCAGATGCCGTCTTCTTGGATGAGGACCTCTTTTTCCAAATATAGCTGCTAACCACAGCCTCGAGCATTCTACTAATAGGCACTTTTATTTTGCTAGTGACCTGATTCAAGCCCTGAGCTTCAGTCAGGTAATGAAAGGTACATCACGCCCAGCTGGCCTGGACCTACTCCTCCGTACCAGTAGTCAGGGCAGGTTGCAAGTTTTTATCACCACTTTAGACATTGCAGTCTTTTATGAACCAAAAATAACAATATGTATAGAAGTTAAGTTTTAACTAAAGAGCATGAAAAAGCTAGAAATTAACATATATGGCTCAATATAAACAAGCATTTGCAATGCAATAGGTCTTGCATTTGCTTGAGTTAGAGCCTTTGGCATTGTAGATTCATAACTGGACTTTGCTTGCCACATACATTGGTCAACCCTGCCTCATCATTTTGTTTTTTCCTGACATATATTTCCAGTGGCCCTGCATACAACCAAAGCACTTCCATTTACCCGCTTCCTCTATCTGCAGCAAAAAAATGAAAATGTTGCCATTTAGCATCCTAATTTAAACTTGCCATGCTAATTCCATTAGAATACCACTTTCACCACCCCACCATCTGAGTTGCTGTCTGGCTAACACAATTCCCCCCAAAAAGACACAAAACAGCCACAGGGGAGAAATAAACTAGAAGGGGTACCCAAACATATCACAAGTGTTCAAACGGTCATAGTGTAATAAGGATGTTAAGTTGGCCTGAATCGTGGTCATAATTGTAATAAGGAGAGATTATTAAAACATATACAATTATCATATAAACCTTTATGAGAAATAAACTTTTGGCCTTAGACTGTAATGCCCACAACAGCCCCTACAGGGCACAAAAACATAAATATAATTTGTAAGACACATGGTCATATAACCATATTGTTAGCCCCTAGAGGGCATAACCCCATGGAAAAAACAGGAGAAAGTAATGCAGCATAACCATATATTTAGCCCCTTGAGTCTTTTTAGGGCTCGCAGGCCGACGACATTGATATAACAAACAAAGCCTTTAAAACAAAACTTCTCCCCACTGTAAAACAAAAGTTCTAGCCATAAGAAAGCTTGAAAGCATTGAATGGTGGGAGTGGTTATTATTTTGGGCCACCACAGGTTGAATTATGACCAAAAACATTTTGTAAAAGTAATGCCCTGCAAAGCATTATGGGGTGAGTTTTAGTGCCGCAAACATTATACTATGTTGATATGACTGTAATGCTTAGAACAGCCCCTGGAGAACACCACCCGCTGTGCCGGGAGAGACACTTTTGCTTTGCTTTTAGTAAGTTGATTGCTATGCTCAGAACAGCCCCTCTTGGTCACCACAATAAAGAGAGCATTTGGAAGAAACATGGTTAGATAACCATACAGTCAGCCCTTAGAAAGCATAACCACACAAAAAAGAATGGGAGAAAGTAATGCAGTGTAACCATATTTCTGATGGATACAACTACCTGCGGATTCCTCACCTAATGAATTCTCCCCATGCGCAGCATTCGACGGAAACTTCTCTCTCTAGCTCTGCACGTCGGCGAGGACGTCACAGTTGCCTGACTCCACGCGGCTCTGTGTGACATCATCGTGGCAATAAGAGGTCCTCGCCGCCGTGCTGACGCCAGTTCCCTTTTTTCCGTGCCTTCGATAACGGTTACTTTTCTGTTACCTGTATCGTTAGCTCTTCAGAAGGGATACTTTGTGTATTTCCAGGATGTCGGCTCCAAAAAAGTCGGGTTTCAAGCCCTGCAGGGAATGTGGAGGTCGCATGTCTGTGACTGATCCGCACAACGATTGTCTTTGGTGCCTCAGTTCCGATCACGACGTCCAAGAATGCGTATCCTGCCAAAAGATGAATCCTAAGGCATTGAAGGAACGCAAGGCGAAGCTTTTCTTGGCGAGGTCCAAGAAGGAGAGGAAGCGGCACCATCGGTCCTCTTCTGGAAAGTCTTCCCATAAGAAGTGACGTCATCGTGACTCCCGACGTCGGTCCAGAAGTCGGTCGGCGTCGAGGTCTCCATCCTCCCAGCGCCGCAAGTCTTGGGAAATGAGTCCTACAGTGTCCCCTCAACCTGTGAAGCCGCAGACGTCCCCAGCGGCGTCAGTCTTTGAAGTCGTGGAGCCTCAAAGTCATCTGGCTTCGCCGGTGCATCCTGAGCCTGAAGAGTACAGCCCGGCGCCGGCACTGGCTCCACAGGCTTATCCTTCGTTCTCAGCTCCGGGTTCAGATCCTGTGGCATTCCTTAATGGCATGTTTCAGATTTGTCAAAATATGGCTCCGGGAGGTGGTGCGCCGGCTGGCCCCACTGGTCCCCTGGCTTTCAATCTCGGCGTTCCGGCTCCATATAAACTGACGCCGTTTATGCCATTTTGTTCAGCTGGAGATTCGAGTCAGGCCCCTGTGCCGACAGTGCAGCCCTTGACGTCGAGAGTGAGACCTTCAACGCCGGTGTCGGAGGTGATGGAGCCGAGAGGTCGGATGTCGGCATCGGATGCAGGTGCCTTCTCCATGGTGCCGATGGATCCATCTGCGGGGTCGGATGGATCGGGAGAACCTGTCATGACGCCTTCCCGGCGCCATTCACCGACGTTGCTCCGCTCCATGTCGACGCCGGGGCTCAAGGCCAAGTTGAGGTCACGACGAAAGGCCCTTAGACTTTTAGAGGAGAGGGAATATCAGCAGCAATTCCTCGAAGAAGGGGAGATCACTGATCCCCAGGGTGACTTCCCTGGGTTGGACACAGCAAGTGGTCTTGATACCTCTCCAGAGTATGACTTGGCCTCTCCTGGTGAATATACAGAGGAGGCAGCCTCTTACTACTCTGTTGTTTGGAAGGCCGCAGCATTTCTGGATCTTCCTTTACCGACGGCACAGGTGAAGACCAACCTTTTGACTGAGGTTCTACATCCTGCAACAGCCATGGCGGATCCTCTTCTACCATTTAATGAAGCCCTGATGGATCCGATCGAAGAGGTTTGGAAGAAGCCTGTTTCCTCTTCGGCTGTTAGTAGGTCGGTGGCCAGGCATTATAGATCTACGCCTGGGGACCCGGAGTTTTTGTCTAAACACCCTTCACCTGAGAGCTTGGTGGTGCAAGCATCCTGTTCTTCGAGGTCGGCTCTAAAATCTGCCAATGCAACATGTATTCTGGGCAGGTATATCCATGCCATAATGGATGCGACGAAGACTGTTCTTCCAGACATGCCCCAGGACTTGCGTAGTCTTCTTTCCGACGCTCAGGCGGCGGCTACCCAGGTTATTCAGACAGGGCTGGATACCACGGACTCTATTGCAAGAGCCATGGGGACTTCCGGTGCCTCCAGACGGCATGCGTGGTTACGCACTTCCGGATTTTTGACAGACGTCCAATCTACGTTGTTGGATCTGCCCTTTGATGGGGCAAAACTGTTTGGTTCAAAGGCGGACTCTGCGCTAGAGCGCTTTAAAGAATGTAGGGCCACAGCTAGATCTTTGGGTCTGCAGGCTGCTTCTACCCCATTTCGATCTTTTAGACGGCTGCGTGTTTTTGGAAGAGGTGCTTCCTTTCGTGGGAGGTCACAGCAGCCGGGGCAGCAGTCCTCCAGCCTCCCTTATCGCTCATACAGGGGGCAGGGTAGAGTCCGCACAAGAGGTGCCACCCAGCAGCAGCACCCTTCCTCTTCCTCTGGAGGGTTACCTCAAGGAAAGCAGCCCTAGTCCTCTTGCCATTGTTGCTCATACCTCTCCGGTAGGGGGGAGGCTTTCACTTTTTCTCCCCATATGGGAGTCCATAACAACAGACTCTTGGGTCATCAGTTTAGTGAGAAGAGGTTACGCCCTTCGCTTTCGGGAGATTCCTCCTCCCTTCCCTTCCCTCCCCGTCCTTCCTTTTGTTCAGAAGATCATCTCCTGCTGTTACAACAGGAGGTTCTCTCCCTATTATTGAAGGGTGCAGTGGAGTTGGTTCCAGAGCAAGAAAGGGGTCAGGGGTGTTATTCCAGGTACTTCCTGATCCCCAAGAAGGATGGTCGTCTGAGGCCTATTTTGGACCTGAGGATTTTGAATTGGTTCCTCAAACAGGAGAAATTCAAAATGCTGACTCTATCACAGGTGCTTTTGGCGTTGGACAAGTAGGATTGGATGGTGTCGGTCGACTTGCAGGATGCTTATTTTCACAATCCCATTCTCAAGTCGCACAGGAAGTATCTCCGGTTTGTGGTAGGATCGCAGCACTACCAGTTTGCGGTCCTTCCTTTTGGTCTTACTTCCACACCAAGGGTCTTCACGAAGGTGATGGCGGTTGTTGCAGCACACCTCAGGAGGAAGGGAGTTGCAGTATTCCCCTACCTGGACGATTGGTTGATCAAAGCCTAGTCCGGGGCTTGTGTTGCGTCATCTGCAGCTGACAACCCAGTTGTTGTTCAGTCTGGGTTTTTCAATAAATCTGCCCAAATCTCACCTAGAGCCCTCTCAACGTCTCCTGTTCATAGGGGCAGTACTGGACACAACATTGAATCGAGCCTTTCCTCCACCACAGCGGATACGGGACATTCAGGCGTTGGTTCCAATGTTTCAAGAAGGAGCGGTAGTTCCGGTCCTCAAGGTCCTTCGTTTGCTCGGTCTGTTCGCTTCTTGCATTCTGTTGGTCATGCATGCACGCTGGCATATGAGGGCTCTTTAGTGGTGCCTCCGCAAGCAGTGGTTTCAACACAGAGGAGATCTCGGGGAATCGATAAGGATCTCCAGAGACACTGCAGCGGATCTTCGATGGTGGGCTGTGGAAGGTAACCTTTCTCAAGGGAAGCTGTTCTCGCAGCCAACTCCGGTGGCCACGGTGATAACGGATGCCTCCACTTTAGGGAGGGGAGCTCATATGGAGGATCTGGAGATCAAGGGTCGTTGGTCTCCAGTAGAGCAGAGGTTTCATATCAATCTGCTGGAGCTGCGGACGATTCGTTTGGCCCTCACGTCCTTCCTTCCTTCCCTTCGCGGTCAGTCAGTTCAGATTCTGACAGACAACACGACCGCGATGTGGTATATCAACAAACAGGGGGGTGTAGGGTCGTACCTTCTTTGCAGAGAGGCTCTGCGACTCTGGTCCTGGGCTCGGGACCATCGGCCTTGTGTAGTGGCAAACCATTTGGCCGGGGTCCAAAACGTACGTGCGGACAAACTCAGTCGCTTCTTCTTGGACGACCACGAGTGGGGTCTGCATCCGGATCTAGTTCTTTACATCTTTCGGATGTGGGGTTTTCCCCGTATAGACCTCTTTGCCACTCGAGAGAACGCGCATTGTCCGTCGTTCTGCAGCCTTCAGTATCCGATGCAAGGAGCATTGGGGGACGCGTTTCAGATGTCCTTGTGCGACCAGTTGCTTTACGCGTTTCCTCCCATACCCTTGATTCCTCGGGTTTTGAGGAAGATTCGCCAAGACCGGGCCCAAGTCATTCTGATAGCTCCGGATTGGCCAAGAAGGGTGTGGTATGCAGACCTTCTCCGACTCTCACTGTACCCGCCGCTCTGTCTCCCTCTCAAGGCAAACCTCCTCTCGCAGTCGCAGGGGCAGGTTCTACACCCCCACCTCCAGAGCCTGCACCTTCATGCCTGGAGATTGAACGGGGCAACCTGAGTTCCTTTACTCTCCCACCGATGGGTCAGGCGACACTCGACCAAGTCGGTCTATGCAAGTAGGTGGGCTAATTTTGTTCGTTGGTGTGGAGAGAAGAAAATTGATCCCTTAAATGCCCATCTTTCTGATATTTTATTGTTTACATTGTCATTGGCTCAGCGTTGTTGTGCTATGGCCACAGTTAAGGGCTATCTTTCGGCTTTTTTATATCTTCCAGATCAGCCCTCTCTATTCAAATCTCCTTTGGTTGTTCGATTTTTGAAGGGGCTTACTAATAAATTTCCTCCCAGGCCTTTTATTATGCTGCAGTGGGACTTGAATTTGGTATAAACTTTTTTGATGGGTTCCCCCTTTGAGCCACTTCATTCTTGCCCATTTAGATACTTGTTTTTCAAGACTGTGTTTTTGTTTTCCATCACATCGGCTAGACGTGTTAGCGAACTGCAGGCTCTTTCTACTCACCCACCTTTCACCACTTTTTATAAGGACAAGGTGGTTTTGAGGACCAGGGCGGCTTTCCTCCCCAAGGTGGTGTCTCATTTCACTTGGGACAATCAATAACTCTCTCGACGTTCTACCCTCCTCCGCATCCATCTAAGGAGGAGGAAAGACTCCATCGTCTGGACCCTAAGAGGGCTCTTAGTTTTTATGTCGACAGGACGAGAGAGTTCCGGTTGGATGAACAACTCTTTATCGGATACGTGGGAAAGAGAAAGGGGAAGGCCGTCCACAAGAGAACGCTCTCCAGGTGGGTTGTTCTTTGTATTAAAATATGTTACTCATTGGCAAAGAAGGATCCTCCTGAGGGGATCAGGGCTCATTCCACCAGGGCCAAGTCAACCTCGTCGGCTTTGGCCAGGGGTGTTCCGATGGTGGACATCTGCAAGGCTGCGACTTGGTCTTCCCTCCACACCTTTGTGAAGTATTATTGTTTGGATGCGGAGGTGCGGAGGGATGGCCATTTTGCGTGGTCGGTGCTGCAGGATTTCCTGGTTTGACCAGACAGACACCCTCCTCTGAGGTGGTACTGCTTTGGGACTCTATTCATTAGGTGAGGAATCCACATGTAGTTGTATCCATCAGAAGAGCAAGTTACTTACCTTCGGTAACGCTTTTTCTGGTGGATACATTAGCTACCTGTGGATTCCTCACGGTCCCTCCCGCCTCCCCGTTGTCTGTTTGGTCATACCAGGATCGCCTTGGGTGTGCACTTCAGTGCTTTAGTTTCAAGGTTTCTACATATGTATATATGTTTATAGTTCTAATTCAAGTTATTTTCAAGTTTGCAAACCATTAATGTTGGTATGCGCCCTTTTTTAAAGAATTGTGTAAAGATTTTTAGATGAAGATTTTATATAAAGTTTATTCTTTTTAATCTTAAAGGGTGTAGATTGTCGATGTTCTTTATATGTTTCAAAGGCACGTAAAAAATGGCGTGAACTGACGTCACCTCGGCGGCGAGGACCTCTTATTGCCACGATGACGTCACACGGATCCGCATGGAGTCGGGCAATTGTGACGTCCTCGCCGACGTGCAGAGCTAGAGAGAGAAGTTTCTGTTGAATGCTGCGCATGGGGAGAATTCATTAGGTGAGGAATCCACAGGTAGCTAATGTATCCACCAGAAAAAGCGTTACCGAAGGTAAGTAACTTGCTCATTTAAACCCTAGAGCAGAGGTCTTCAAACTGGGGGATGGGCCCTCCTAGGGGGGGCTCAAGTGATCCCAGGGGGGGCGCCAGGCTCTGGCCAAAAGAAGCATTACACAGATAACAGGGTTTTGTTTTAAGCAGAAGCATGCTATTACATTTAAAAAAAGGTAACAGTACTTAAGTGCAATGTTTAAATAGGTCTAGACATATTTAAACATTGCCATCTTTACAAAATAATTGTGAAAAATTCTGTGGGGGGGGGGCAATTATTTTTATTTTTCAACTGGGGGGGCACGGCATTAGAAAGTTTGGAGATCACTGCCCTAGAGGGAGTAGTCCATTGCACATTTTCAAAATTATCAGGCCTCTTGCAAGGATGTTACAAACAAGACCCATAAAACATAACTTCTCCCAGCTGTAAGACAAACGTTCTAGCTATGAGAGGGCTTAAAAGGATAACAAATGGTGGTAGGGGTTATTATTTTGAAGTCCCCACTAACATAGTGTGGGGACCCAGAGAAGATGTTGACAGAAAGAGCACATTGTGGTCAATGTTTTGAAGGTGGTCCCATTGTCCTAGGATCTCCACAGGCTGAGTTATGAGCAAAAATGTTTTGTAAAAGTAAGGTCCTGCAAAGCATTATGGGGCAAGTTCCCGTGTCACAAATATTTTAGTATGTTGATATGACTGTAATGCTTAGAGCAGCCCCTAGAGAACACCACCCGCTGTGCCTGGAGAGCCACTTTTGCTTTGAGGATTTCTGTTTTACATAAAGCACTCACCAATTTTAAGTGTTTTAATCGGAGAGCCAAAATAAATGACACTGATTAGGTAACTGTGAACAATGTGACCAGCGCTCCAATACGGCTGATCGAGTTTATGCTGTTGTGCTTGTTTGAGCTGTGTGCGGCAAAGGGGAGAGACAAAAGAAAAAAATAGTTCACCTATGCTGAAGTATATTGGCAATCGTACAATAATCCATGTAATGGGGGCAGTCTGCAAGGAGTGACAAAAACAGCTTCAAGGATGGACAAACGTAAAGCATTTACCAATGACGTTAAGTGATTTTTAAAAGGCAAGCCCAGGAACGAGGGAAAGTGATGGGTGTGAGATAGGCATCGTTAAAAGCCCACAATACTTTCAACAGGTCAAAGCGCTTGCGTGCTCAACTTAAAAAAAAGGAAACTGAAAAAATGGCAACACTGAAATATGTAAACTCTTTGGTCATTGTCTCATATGTGTTTTTTAAACATGTTTCAACTAACAGAGTAAAATTATTTTATGTGAAAATATGATGGCAAATTGGCTTCAAAAGTTGGGCATAGTGGGGGAACCACGGATCACAAAAATATAATTTAACCATGGACATGAATAGTCACGGGACATATATGAGGCGAGAACAGGTGATTTGTGTGTGCTTTTTGATGCAAGTCATGACACCTGTCCAGAAGGAGAGGTAACATTTTGTCACCAAGTTTACTGTTTAGGGATATATGACGGCTGACTTACATGAGAAGCTTAATTTTTAAAGTTACTTTTTTACAGCTTTCGCTCCTTTGGAAGACAGGTTGGTTGCTGGGCCCACACCCCGCCAAAAAACTATCTGTCCATCTGTCCTAGTCTTCTATGTTTATTGTGCAGCTGAACTTAGCTATGATCCATCTTTTCTTTAAGACAACTTTTATTCTACAAGACATCGACGTACTCCATTTTTTCTTATTTTTGGGTCCATTCATACACCGGATTCTTCGAGTCATAACCAGGTTCCATGTTTCCTTGGCCTTAATTGTGGACTTAGACGACTGTGGCCTCAATTAGAATTTGTTCTATCTTTCAGTGAATTCCTGGCCAGTGTAGCAGTACTCAGCCACTGACATTCTTTAACCTCTTTCGCAAGAAGTATCTTGATTACAAAGAGGTGGAGATGCTTGGCACAGCAGCTGCCTACCTCAATTAGTATTGACCTGTTACAGCGGTACTCAGCCCATCAACAGGAAGCTACTAGTTGTGGGAGCCAAGGAAGTGATCAGATCAACTTCCCAGTGGCTCACTTTCCAATATACCCTTTTGGAACATGCATGGTGTGCTCTTTATCTTTCTCTGCTGATGTTGATTGCATGCGGCTTGTCTGTGTGCCTCTTGTCACCAAGAACTTCTGAGGCTCATTCTTTTTCGTTATCTTCTTCAGTTCTAACCGATCTCTCATAAGGTTTGCAATTGTCAATCTTTGATTCTCTACTAATGACAATAGTTCAGTTTGTGATAAGTGTAATACACGAGCCACTGGTAGAACTTTTTTGTGACTGTTTACTGTACTAAGACTTAGCAGCTAAGTTTTTTTCTATCTCACCATTTCACAAAGCGTTTGGTTCACCTCAATGTAAATTTTATTGTGTCACTGCTCTCTTTGTCTACTTAAACAGTCCAGTCTTGGCGACTGTATAGCAAACTACTTGATATAATGCTGTGGACTCTGCCGTTTCATTGGCCTTTTTTGCATCTTAGACATTTCTTGCTGCAACGTCATACCTGGAGAGAGATATAGGCCTAATTACGAGTATTGTGGTCACTAGACCGCCAGACTCGCAGTGGCGTTCTGGAGTGCTGCTGCTGTTGCGGTCCAACTGCCACATTACAACCCTAGCGGTCCGACCGCAAGGGTACCACCGTCTCTGCCGCACGCAGCAACACCCTGCTGATTACAACCTGGAATTCTGCCAGCCTTTTCATGACTGTTTCACCACCATGAAAAGGGTGGCAGAGAACAGGTGAAGGGGGGGGGGCAGCACTGCCCATGGCATGAGCAGTGCAGGGGGTCCCCCGCTCAGCTCCCTCCTAATGTTCAATGTCTGCTGTGCAGACAGTGAGCATTACGAGGGTGCTGGTTCCCCCTGAGGACGGCAGCATTGTTGCTTGCTTGGTTATGAGCCGGCGACAATGCTGCTGCCACGTTCCTGCTGGGCTGACCGGAGGAAACTTTGGTTTCTGCCAAGCAGTCCAGCGGGAAAGTCATAATGTGGCCAGCGGGTAAGTCGGGAGTTTCCCTCCACGGGCTATTGTTGAGCTATTGCCAATGTTTTCCAAACCTGTTTTTTAGGGTTCTATTTTCAGGGTCGGGCTTCAAGATTACATCAGCTTTCTCATTCAGCCTTTTCTTTTTTTTTGAGCTTCTGCGGGGGATTCCCTTAATCCATGACCCAGATTGATGGGGCATTGTAGGACTAACTTCAACAATGAAATGGGCTAGGGCACATTCTGCACTGTGAGGGGAGACAGCTCGGATCTTATTATTTTCTCACTCCTTGTCCCCCAGCCATTTGTTCACAGAAAGGGAATTGCTTATTCACAGCAGGATATATGGGGATATCAACTTTTCCCAGGCCTGCGCACTCCTTTACTAAGCTTGTGCCTTCCCTAATCGTTTCAGATATCACAAGGATGCTTCACTGTACAATGATAAATTGACATGTTGGACCTGGTGCAAAGCAGTGATTGCTTTAGCTAGGGTGGGTAAAGAGGTATCGACTTTCATGTAAGTTTTGGTGTGTCCTTTTGCAACCCTGCTGCCCTCTTTGTGGGTATCTACAAATATCTAAGAGAATCTCTTTTCCCACAGATAGCTGTTACAGCCTCCCGACTGCCCACACTGTGCATGCCATGAGGAATTGGGCATACATCGTGGATCATATTAAACTTACCCCCTTAGGCCTCGGGTTGGCTATTTGAAACAACCGAATGAACTCTACCCAGCAAATAATAATGGACTGCCTTAAATGCCATCAGGGCATGAATATTCCATGTTTCGCGTGCTTGGGCAGACCTTCTGTTTTCAAATCCAATCGTCATGAACAAGTCTAAGTGATGAAGGACAGGCGCCTGAAGAGGGATGTAGGCGACTTAGAGATGCCCGCTAACAGGCAGTTCCTTGCACTACAAACTCGTGTTGGTATTGAGCCTTACCTGCAGTTTGCAGGTAATCCGTGGGAAGGGGCTCTGTTGTTTCGGTTCAGGTTAGGTACCATCTGCAACTTCTTTGCTTTCCTTTGGGGCAGTATGCGGGGGACTGTTTGCCAATTTGCCCATGTGACGATGCTTCACCATGTCCATGGACCGTTGTTGGAATTATTTTTAAAATGCGCCGTCCACTGCCAAACCAGCTTGTACTTTTAATGTTAAATGTATTTTTTCATATGTTTTAGTTGTCCGCTTTAATGATTATTTTTTAATCGAATGAAAGAACTGTTTTATTTGATCTGATTGTGTCTATCTTAACTGCTATCTAGACCATGCCCCCCTATTACATCCCGTCATAGAGCTAGTATGTTTATTAGAAAATCAGATGTTTATACCGTGAGTTACAAGCTCAGCCTTTAATCTTCAGAGTTCCTAAAAATTAGCATATCTGTGTGGGTGATAATCACATCTGTTATCTGGATTTGAGGCTTCAGTGACACAGTGCTACATAACAGATTTAGGGGGTCATTACGACCTCTGCGGTCTTTTCGCAAGACCGCCGAGGTACCACCGTGCTGAAGACCGCCAGTGGTGGCGGTCTTCCGCGCCACGTATTATGACCGCTGGCAGCCCGCCGTCCTTTTTCGTACGGAAAGCCGCCAGCAGCCATACTGGCGGACGGCGGGAAGGTGGAGGTTGCTCAACCTCCACCGCCACGTCAACAGAACACCGCCCACTGAATCACGTCCCATGATTCGGTGTGGCGGTGTTCTGGTGACGGTGTTCTGGTGGCGGAGCTGCCCCCATGGATCCCATCCCCTCTTGGAGGATCAACGGACAAGGTAAGTTGATCGTCTGTTAGGGAAGGGGGTGGGGGGTGTTGTGTGCGTGCATGGGGGTGTGCATGTGGGAGTGTAGAGGGGGTGAGTGAGTGAGTGTATGCGTGCGGGGGGTGTTGTGTGTATGGGAAATGTGTGCGGGTCGGACAGTGTGCATGTCTGTGTGTATGTGTGCGGGTATGTGTTGTCGGGGTGTATGTGTGCGTGTAGGGGTGTGTATATGTGCATGTTGGGGGTGTGTGCGTGTAGGGGTGTGTATATGTGCATGTTCGGGGTCGCGGTGGGGAGGGGCGTTGTGCCACCTTTGGGGGGTGGCAGGGGGGTGGAGGGTGTGCGGGGAGGATTCGTGGGGTGTAGCGGGGGTGGGGGAGACCCCTATCAGTGCCAGGGAAGGAATTCCCTGGCACTGATTGTGCCTACCACCATGGATCTCCTGTCGGTTCCCAACCACCCGAGATCCATGGCGGTATGCAGGGTCCTGATACCGTCGGCGGTCTAGTGACGACCGCCGGGCTGGAGACCGCAATCTCCAGCCCAGCGGTCTTCACCGCCATGGCGGTCGGAATGGTGAAGTGGCAGATGACTGCGGCGGTTACATAATTCCGTTTTTTTTTTTCCGCCGGCCTGTTTGCGGTCTTACCGCCGCTTTACCACCGACCGCCAGGGTCGTAATGAGGGCCTTTATCTAGCAACTGTGTATTCACGAGCTCTGGGGTCTAATCCCAGCTTCTCCATTTTACCGAGTTGTGCAATCTTTGGCACATAACTCTATCGCTCTGGGCCTCAGTTGCAAAATTGTGAGCACTTAAAAAAAATTCAAATGGTTGTATTAAGTGCTGTATAAATAAACAAACTCTTAAATGAACTCTAATTAAAATCCTGAGAATAACAATACAGTCATGTTTCTAATTTGTTTCTCTTTCGTCATCGGCAACGTCTCTGTCCTGTTTTTCTTTGTGTAGCTTTACTTCATTCTGTAGTCTCTGCTTTCATTCTGGGGAAAAAGTTATCTGTGTGCCTGCATTGCCACTGCTGTTGTCTTCTGTCATTTTCACAAAAGGGGTGCAACCTTAGTTCGTCCTACTGAGACAGTAGAGCACATGGCAGTGAGGTGTAATGTAGTACATTTACAAGGTTCCAGAAGTTAATCATTGAAACCTTAAGAGACCACGTTGGTATGAAAGACATAGTACTGGGCTGGTTGAAATCCTGTCTAGCAAATCACTCTCAACTGATCAAGATTGCCATCTCCATCTCTAACCTGATTCCTGTAACACAAGGGGTTCCCCAAGAATCTGCTCCTAGTTGCCACCCTCTTCAGTCTATAATCTTGATTCATTGGGTTACAACATCAGTGGGTGTAGCATAACTTGTCACTAATATGCGGATACCATCCAGCTGTATTTGAAGATTTCCTCACCTTAGGACATAACTTACTGACTTCATCTCTCAATATCGCCTAATTCTGGATGGATAGCCATTGCCTCAAATTCAATTCCAATAAGATTGAGTTCCTACTTACTTTTTTTAAGTATGCCTCCAACCCAGTTCAAAACAACTTAGACCCCACTGGTATTTTAGATTGCACTCAGACTGCCATTAAAAGAACCAAATCATTGGGCTTCATCCTGGATAATCAATATAATTTTCATAAATACATGTATTGCATTTATTTACTGGGCAAAAGTGTTAATTAGCAGCTCAGACCTATAAGTTGAATCAACAGTTATTTACAAGAACAGGACATCGAAGAAGTAATCTGAGCCTTGGTACTTTCCAGATTAGTCTGTGTGAGTGAGATGTTCTTTGGCATCCCAAAATTCACTTTGCCCACTTAAAGCCACACTGCATGCTGCAGCCTGTTTTACCTCAGTGACAGGCCATTATAACCTCATCACTTTTGTACTTACCTCCTTTACCAAGGTCCCTCTCAAAGGCAGATCAACTGTTAAACTAGTGTATTTAGTTCACAAACTCTAACAATCCGAGTATACTAATTATCTTGCTATGAAACTAAAGGTTAGAGATGGAACTCACCGCCTGTGCATCTCTGGTCCTCTTGTGCTTGAAACCCCTGTATTCAACAAAAAAGCATATCCAAAAACATTAGTCTTTTCACCTCTAAGCCTAAACTTGAAATTCTTTAACTCATACTAAACATGCAATCACATCTTTTTTTGTACTCAAAACAGAAAACTTTCATGAGTCTTTTTCCTTCCTCTAGTTACCTCTTCCTTTTACAGAAACCTGACGCTTCACTTTTCTGGGAGAACCATTGGAAATTTCTATTGTGGAATATGCATGTAACTCCTCTGCTGTCTGTTAATTACATAGTTTATCTAATACACTCTTCATGTGACTGCGCCTTCATCCTTGTAATAAGTTGTGTATACAGTAGTATTGATCCTCATTTTAATACCCTGAGCTGGAATTCTCCACAGTTTGTTACTGCTTGTGTTTTAGTTCTGTATTTCTAAGTAAAGCGCTCTGTTGATCGTGAGCCTTTTACTTGCTATATAAAAACACTCGAGGTAAATTCTATGAAGGGGAGAAAGCACTCAGTTTAAATACAATATATTTGCGTGACCTACAACATCTCTAAGGTAGTCCATCTAGGGCTCTGTGAAAGTCTTGGGACTCTGCAGGTAAAGGCAAAGTGAAAGAAGTGGACAGTGTGTAGAAAGATAATAAAGGGCGAAGTAGGGATAAAGAACGTAACACGGAGGGGTTATTGAAAGATAGTTGAAGACCCCAAGGTTGATACCTACCCTTGGGTGTAGTAGGTGGATCCCAGCAAGGAAGGAGAAATAACAGAAGGTAATATGTTCTTCATGTTTATCCAGACCATCAGGGCAGACGAGCATGTCACAGGCATGAAGCCAGGAGTGGATGGGGCAGAAAGTGTGTGAGTCTCAACTGGGTCCCAACAGGTTAAATGGAAAGAGTGCACATGGAGTCAACTCAGTTCAGGCCCTCTGCTAGAATAGCCCTTTCAGCACTCATCCTCCTTATGGTGGAGAGACTTCACATGCGTTTGTCACAGCATCAACCTGGCCAAATTTGAAGTCTTGCCTCGTATCATACACAAAGGTGAGGGTATTTGGGAGAAAGTTTCCAGCACCGGATGCGCTCAGAAATCACCCAGTACCCATTCTAGTGTAACAATAAATTATTAATAATTGTTTTGAGACTCCAACAAAATGTGAAAAGTTCAACAGTCCATGTATTATCCTGAACATACAATTGATTGACTACACAGTTTTCAACACTTGCATATTGTTATAGATTAAACTCTATCTCATAAATGTTTAGTAATAAATGATATGCTATGTTGATAGAGTTCTTGAACTGATAATGTATTTCATCCAGTGCAGCCAACGTGTTTCACTGTGCAGAGCTCCTCAAGGCAACATTGGGGTGGAGCTCAGCTATGCCAGTGTCCTTACATGGTTTTAGGCCATATAAAACGACATCACTGCATGTATAAAAAAGTGAACTTTGTTTTTGTACAATTCAGACATGAGATAAGAGGCAATACGCTGGTGAAATGGCCAAATGGTTACAGGGAACCCTTGGTACTTAAAGTTCCTCCATCTGGATCAGTAAATGGGCCTCCAGAATTTGTCCTCAACGCAAGAGTATAGTCACTATCTGCTGAGCTGAAATCAGCATTATAGACACTCTCTTCACTGCTTCTTTCTTGGGCTTTTGCCTTTTTTTTGCCTTATTGTAATGGTCACGGAACGCAAGTACAGGAATAGGAGCACAAGGTTTCCCAATTGAACCATTTATTTTTCATCACTGCTGCACTCACATTGTTTCCTGCATGTCTTCTTCACCAAAAGCAACCAAGATCCTGCCACTCCTATAACTGCTCGTGTAGGACTTTCTTTAGATCTGCCCTGCCTTTCTGATGGACAGGGAAATGGTCTCTGATTCAGAGAGAAACTCCTGGTTGAGAAATGATGTTAGTATCACTGTTAAGCACAAGTCCTCCTCTATTGGATGGACATTCTGGTACGTGGATATACCCATGTTTTCCAGCTTCTGCACCTGATCTTCTGGGCCTTTAGGATGAACAGTCAATGCCATTGCACTTGAAAGGGACATGGGGATTCTTTGACAAGTCACTTTTAAGTTGTTGGACCAGTGGTCCCGTTCTTCTCCATCTTTCCCTCTGTAGCATTGACCCTTGTCAGACTAGATAAGCTGAGATGCAACACTTTCCATCTTTGTCTCAGAGGCTATTCCCGTTCTTCATGACAGCCCATTGTCTCATTTGTCCTATAACGTCAATTAAAACCCTCTCAACTTATTTATAAGAGTGAAAAGTCTTCCATTGGCTGTTGATGTGCAAATGAGGTTTGCCACTTAAGAAAATGGTCTGCCAGTGTTAGGCCTGTCACCCGCTTTGCAGCTGTAACTGGTGTTCGAGTTGCTTCTCCTGCTGTGTTTTGCCCGTATTGCTCTGGTCTCTGCTACTAATTTTTTGCTGCACTTGGGGTGTCCTGAGGTCTCCACAGTGGTGCCTTAGTTCATTGGCCTCCAGGTACCCTTAACAAAGATCTGAAAGATGTGACTTGAGCCCCATCACTGGGATGTAAGGACATTCACTCTTGGTTGGGGTAAAAGCCTTGTTTCGATCATACCTCATAAAGGGGGACATGGAATCGCAAAGCTCCTTGTACTAATCTCTTTTCTGCCCTAGACCCAAGGTGTACTAATGCACAGCTGCTGGCTCAATAGGAGTGCTCTCGTTCTGCATCCCGTTGGATCTTATTTCTTCCCAGAACCTCTCATTGTCTTCGCCTGAATTCTGTTTCTTTGGAAAGTGGTCACAGCAGTCTTGCTCCATGTCTGCTCAAAAGAAAGCTATGGCTTATTCTGTTGTTTAGAGCCCCATGCCATTGAAGCCCACATCGCTCCAGCTGCTGTACGAAGGGTTCAGAAAACACTTGGAACATTTGCGATTCCTGTCTCAGGGCAAGTGAAAAGGCCTAAGACAGTCGCAGAGCTTGGGAAGACACCACCATTCCAGAGCTGGCATACAGACCAGACGTTGTTTATCACTTCACAACATTTCCACAAGTGCACTGTATAATAACGTAGTTACATTTAATTATTGGTGCAAGAAAGCACGATTTAAACTGATCAAAAATGAGAAAATACTCCTAATAACTTAATTAACATCATAATTATGATCAGTTGATTAATACTATCAACAAGAGATCACCATCTTCTTATTGAAATGACACGTGTCTTACCTGGACCAAATATTTCACCTCTAGAGAAACTAAAGTAGATGTGTTCTTGACCTTGTAAATCTCAAGCCAGTGTCTAAACTATTAGTTTTAAACAAGCTCATTGATAATTGTGTGGCCATTCACTTTTGAAGCCACATAAACAAGTAAAATCTCTTGGGACTGTATTAATTTGGCATTATATATCAATGCAATATCCATCCTGTCACCGTGTAATGGATATATGGAGTCACTGCTAACCAGGATACCTGAGATGGATCTTTTCATCCAGCAACATGCACACGCAGCCCAGACCTAGATAAGCGTTCCATATCGAGAAGGCATCAACAGAGCAAAAGACCACTAAGATGGATAGCATCTTTCTCTCTTTAAATGAATCATATCAAGACAGAGAACTCTTTCTTTAGGATAGGTATGCCGATCTCTACCTGTTCACTCAATGGCACTAGTCTGCTGGCCCGATCATTAGGCTTCATTTCGCACTGACATTTCATTTTTTTATCATTTAAACAGCTTGACAAAAACTTCAATTTTTTTAGAATTTGAAGAAAAGTGAAAAGGCTTAATCTGCCGAGAAAACATCAGAGGGAGTTCAAGCTCTAATACTATGTTGAAGGACAATAACATACTAGAAAGTTAGCCAAAGCCATTCTAAGCTAAACAGTGTGCCTGGTGAGAGCTTTAAAAACCATGTAACATGTCCTCGTTTAAAACTGAATTGGCTCTGTCTTAAAACAAAAACACCTTTAAAATGTTTATGCAGCTGTTGTGGGAGCAGGGCCATGGCGAAAGGGTGTTAACAAAAAAATCGTAAATGACATGTGCGCATCTCTGTATATATTGGCACATAGACATTCATTTTGGGCATACAGGGCGCATTGATGGCATCAGGTTGCCCACTCATGGCAAATGTGGTAATTCTTGGGTTATTAGGATACCTATGTGCTTGATTTTCCCATCCCTCCTGGTTGTGTGTGTTTATCTCTGGACACCGAGTGCTCCAGGATTCATTTTGGGCGTTTAATCCTTAGCTAGTTCATTTCAGATGCTTGTGTTTTGAATTGCTTTTGCATTAAGATCAAATTAATAACATTGCTTTAATCCACTGTTGATCTCAGATTGTCTTTTCTCTTGTAGCCTATAGAAAGCAATACTTCTTACAACTACTTTTACTAACTATTTTCTTGAATACGAAAACTTTCTATTAACATATAATTGTTTGCCCTTTACAATTATTGCATTAGTGGATACCCACAATAAACCTTCATTTTCTTTATCTTGCTCCTGTACTCCTTGTATCCTTTACTCTTTTTTAATTATATCAATATCTTTTAGTATCTTGCTTCTGTCTTTGGGCACATTAATGAGTTTCATACAGCAGATATAGAGCCACGGGATATCACAGATATTTACGTTGATCTACTGAAAACATCGTTTTGTGGGTGAAGTAGCTACAAAATGTTTTGCTGCACTTTTTAGTATGCGTGGAATAAACGTGTCACCATGTGCCTATTGAACGCAATCCAGATATGTTCGCTTTGCTAATGCTTGTTCATTTGTATAGGTAACGTAATATAATTCATTTAATTAACAGAGAAGGCCCTTCCAGTCCTTGTTTAAACTATTCCCTGCTTTGATTACCTTTACTTTCTGTAGTCCATGACAACTAATTATTAGCTATATTTTTCGAAATGCTTTCGTTTACTTGCTTTAGAACATCGTTTCTGTTTAAAGAGGCTTTACCATTCTTACGTAAACCCACAACGACCACCATCCCTGCTCAAAGGAACAGAGCCTGGAAGAAAGCAAATGACCATCAAGAAAGGCCATGACCCACCACTGGCACTGATATGTCGTTACAAGGGTGGGACTTAGCAGAAACGTTTTTAAGTTTTGCAACAGTGTTACAAATCAGCTACAAGTTATCATCTTACAAAATATGTAAACAAATGCTGGATACATTATCGTTCTGAAGGAGACTCCTAGTTGCAGATTCCTTTTCTTTTGAATATCCTCATGCATCAGACTGGATCTGGAAACTTTTCAGCAGTATCTATGCATGCCAGTAGGTTGCACCGTACAGATCTGCACAGATGTTTTTCTGCTCCAGAAATGTTGTGCGGACCTATTAAGACGCCACTCCCACAGGCTGACGTCCGTTCCTTTCTTTTCGCAACACCTGACACTGATATGAAGCTCTCTTCTTTGTCTCTCAGAGACCTTTACCTCAAAAAATGAGTTGAAATTCAGCAGTGTGCAAAGCAATGTCACCCTAAAAATCACTGGTTTCAAGCCCTTTTAAGGACTGTCGCAAAAAGGTGTCTATGATCCCCATCAGGTGTGCCTTGGGTCGAGTTACAACTCTAAGGCCTGCAACGACTGCGCATCTAGAAAACCAAAGCTTATCCGAGACTGCAGGATGAAACTCTACACCAGCAAACATAAGAAGATAAGGGACCTGCCTAATTCGGTGGCCCAGTTCGGTTCTTGTTCTAGACATCGATGAAGCCATTTCTGAAGCCAGTCTTTGTTGCGATTTAATTCGTCCAGAAGTCCCAAAAAAAGCACAAAAAACTAAAACAGGTCTGGGCCCTCTCTCGCCACTCGCGTTCCCCTGGCTTTTGTTCTTGGTCCTGGAGTCCATCAACTTCTGAACCGATCCCACAACTGGTTCCAGCAAAACCAGGATTTTTCGGCCTGTCCGTCACTCCTAAATAGATCGTGGAGTTCTGCAAGGCCATGTTCCGGATCTTCAGATTTTTGCCTACACCCTCCGGCGCAACCTTGGGCCCCAGGGCCCAAGGAATCAAGAGGCTCTCCCTCTGGAGTATTGCCAACGGAATCGCCCGTGGAGCTTGTGTGACCCTCCAAGCCCATCACAATGCCTCCAGCATCAATTCTGATCCACGCCTCCGGCGCTGCATTACATACCAGTTCCTGGGACTTCGACGCCAGTGCCACATACCTCGCCTCTGGACAAGGAGATACTCATTGTATTCTCTGTCGGCGATGATCAGACCTTGACCGAAGCTGCCCCCATCTGATTTCGAGGCACTGCTTTCCCACTTGATTTTCCGCCTCCACAAAGGAGAGCACACAACTTACATTACCTTTTCCCCTCGGACTCAGACATCAATTATAAAGCAGCTAATGAGTTCGCTCAGGCTTATCATAGTGACACCTGGCACAATGAGTTGCAGGACCACTTTGGCCTTGATATCTACCCTAAATCAGGTCTTGTAGAAAAGTGCCCTCTTTCTTGACATGGTTATCCCCATTTTCTGCCTGTTGTCAGTGTGTTTGACTGTGTTCACTGGGATCCTGCTAACCAGGACCCCAGTGATTATGCTCTCTCCTCTAAATTTGGTTGCTTCTAACCTTTCTACCCACGAGTGGCAGGCTGGTGCCCCCATGTAAGTCCCTAGTATATGGTACCTAGGTACCCAGGGCATTAGGGTTCCAGGGGATCCCTATGGGTGCATCAGTTATTCTGCCACCCATAGGGAGCCCATGCAAAGGGTTCAGCAGGCCTGCCATTGCAGTCTGCATGAACCGGATGCACGCATCCGTTTTCACTACAGGTCACTGCACCAGGTCACTGTAAGTCACCCCTATGGTAGCCCTCTCAGCCCAGAGGGCAGGGTGCAGGTACCTGTGTGTGTGTGAGGGCACCACTGCACTAGCAGAGGTGCCCCCACTAACTCCAGCTCCATTTAACTGGACTTCGTGAGTGTGGGGACGGCATTTTACGCATGTACTGAACATAGGTCACTACCTATGTCCAGCTACATAATGGTAACTCCGAACCCGGGCATGTTTGATGTAAAACATGTCCGAATCATACCCCAATACTGTTGCAATTATTGGAAGTATGATCCCATGCACTCTGTGGGCTCCTTAGAGGACCCCCAGCATTGCTACCGCCAGTCTTGCAGGGTTTTCACAGGCAGCCTAGCTGGTGCCACTCTTCAAATAGGTTTCTGCCCTCCTGCTGCTTGATCTGATCAAGCCCAGGATGACAAAACAATGGATTTCCTTTGGGAGAGGAGGTAACATCCTCTCCCTTTAAAAATAGGTGTGACTGACTTGGGAGGAGTAGCCTCCCCAAGCCACTGGTTTTGCTTTGAAGGACACATTTGGTGTCCTCCATGCATAAACCAATCCATACCGGTTCAGGGACCCCCCTGTCCCTGCTCTGGCACGAAACAGGGTGAGGGAAAGGGGAGTGACCACTCCCCTGTCCATCACCAGCCCAGGGGTGCTGCCCAGAGCTCCTCCAGAGGGTCCCTGGGTTCTGCCATCTTGATTTCAAGGTTGACAGGGAACTCTGGGAGGATTTGAGTGGCCAGGCCAGGGAGGTGACGTCAGAGGCACCCTCTGATAGGTAGTTATCTTGGTTAGGTGACCAAGCCCCTTCTTTGGGCTATATAGGGTCTTCCTCTGGGGTGGGTCCTCAGATTCAGCTTGCAAGACTCCAGCAGGACTCCTCTGCAACCTCTGCTTCGATGTCTGGCCCCAGGAACTGCAACTGGACCCTCCAGGAACCTACAAGCCTCAGATCCATGAGGAAGACTCTTCTACAACATTGTATCTGGAACTCCTGCCAATTTTGCAACATTTCACCGGCTCTGCATCCTAAGAGGACTGCAACTCTTCAGCCTGCACGAGAAGAAGAAGGAATCTCCCTTGGGGTGTAGGCATCACTTCCCTGTAAGTACAGGTGCCTGGCTGCATCGACGACCGACTGCGTGGATCTCCCCTTATCCTGAGTGGCATGGGTTCTGCAACACGGGTGGTGGTCCAGAGAGTCTCCCTTGGTCCTCTCTACCAACTGTCGCACTTTGGTGGTCGTAAGTCCTTTCCACTCCACGCAAGACAGTACCCCGTGCACCGCATCCTTTGCAGCTGCCAAGGCTTGTTGCTTCTCCTCCAAGGGGAACTTCAGACGATGTGTAGCTCCAGCCCCCAGCACTCCCTCCTGCAACTTCTGGACCTTTGCATGGTCCTCAGGCGACGTGGGAGTAACTTCTGTGGTAGTGCATGGGCTGCTCCAACAACGTCTGTGTCTCTGTAGGGTGGGGCACCTGTGGGTACTGCCTCTGCTCCTGTGGGCCTTCTGCGACATGGAGGTTCCCCTGTGACTCCCCCTCCAGGGTAGAGTCCTACTGGACCTTGCTGGTCTCCGGCAGCACCCCTTTCCCTTCAACCACAAGTTTGCCTTTGCCAAGGCTTGTTGTTGGAAATCCTTCACCGACACTCATCTGCAATCCAGCTTCCAGCGTGGGACACCTTTTGCATGCATCAGTAACTCTTCTCCAGCTTCGGTGCTGCAGTGCTGACCTGTCTCCCTTCTTCGTCAACCAATTCCAAAAAGTACCTCTGGATGGGTAGTATCTCCTACTTCCCCCTGGACTCCACAGACACATCTGGACTCTTTTCACAGGTCTCCATCTTCAGTTTTTCACTGCTGGTTCCTTGCAGGCTGTTCTGGGTGTCTTCATTTTCTTATTTTCTTCCTTTGGGGTGGTTATAGGGAAATCCAGTGTTTTACTCCAGCATTCCTGGTCGCTGGGGGTTTGGGCTCGCCCTAGGGCTGATGTTGCATATTGCTATTTAACACTGTTTTCTAACCCTTTTTATGCCTCTTACTGTTTATGAGTGTGTGTGTTTGTGTGTGTGTGTGTGTATATATATATATATATATATATATATATATATATATATATATATATATATATATAATGTGTGTGTTCGATGGCATGTGTAGCTGCAGATACACATGCTGTGCACTGTTGCTGCCATCTAGTGTTGGGCTCGGAGTGTTACAAGTTGTTTTTCTTCGAAGAAGTCTTTTCGAGTCACAGGACCGAGTGACTCCTCCCTTTCGGCTCCATTGCGCCTGGGCGTCGACTCCATCTTAGATTGTTTTATTTCCGCCATCGGGTTCGGACGTGTTCCTCTTCGCTCCGTAATTCGAATCGGGAAAACTTAGAAAAACATCCAAATCCGTCGGTATTGTTTGCGTTCAGGAGCGGTTTAGTATAGTTACATCGGCACCGACGACACAACCGCTTCGGCGGTCCTTTGGGGCTTCCGCACTTAACCGAGGCCTGGTCGGCCCGACCACACCCGTCATCGAAGACTCATGGACCGGACCCCCTTCCGCTTCTGTCCGACGTGTCACGCCAAGTATCCTTATACAGACCAGCATCGAGTCTGTAATCTGTGTTTGTCGCCAGAACACAGAGAGGATATTTGGGAGGTCTGCAAAACTTTTCGATCCAAGAAGACCTTAAGAGATCGACACGTAAGACGTTTGCAGATGGCATCGAAGTCGACACAACACCTCGACGTCGAGGAGGAAGGAATGAGAATTTTGATTCAGGGTTCGGATTCGGATGACTCCGACGGAGAACGGCCACCGACGGCGGCGCAAAAAGTGACTAAACCTGCCCAGTCCCAGACCCAAAGTCAAATAAAGAAACAAAAGGCCTCGGGGACGCCACTGCCGGAAGACCATGGCTCGACCCACAAGAAAGGCGGTGACCAAATACCATCATCGGCACTGAAAAAGGCCAAGTTAGTGCTGAAGTCTTCCGACTCAGGTCGAGTAACCGGCACCGAAAAGAGTTAACATTGATTGGTCGAGTCGAGCAAGCCTCGAAAGAGCCTCTCGGAGCCGAGACCAACAGTATCTATGGGGCTTTCGGTACCGAGAAAACCGGCTTCAGAGCTGAAAAAGACTTCCTATACGGTAGAGCAGGGGCTCTCTCACAACTCAAAGAGAGGCACAGATTCGAGCAGGAACTGGATTTGGAAGAGCTTGAGCAGACTCAACCAAGGCTACAAATCCAAAAAGACACAGGGAAAATACAAACCATCCCTCCGCTCAAGTTTGAGAAAACTGGCTTTTCAAGAGACTGAAACTGAGCAACCAAAAGCCAAAGTGGTTAGAGAAAGGTCACCACTCCCACATTTCTCACCACAAACGTCACCACTTCACTCGCCACAACTGTCACCAGTGGGTACACCAATGGACCAGTCACCCACACGTACTGGGATGACGCAGGACGATGCAGACACCTGGGATCTATACGACCCACCAGCTTCAAAGCCTTCACCTCCAGAGGATAGCACATCTTACACGCAAGAACTGGCCAGAGCAGCGACATTTCACAATGTTACCATGCATTCAGAACCAGTGGAGGATGACTTTCTGTTTAACACTCTGGCATCCACGCACGCTTCGTATCAAAGCCTGCCAATGTTACTGGGCATGCTTAAGCATGCACAACAGGTTTTCCAAGAACTAGTGAAAGGAAGGGCCATCACACCAAGGGTCGAGAAAAAATATAAACCTCCCCCGTCAGACCCTGTGTCTATTACACAACAGCTCCCTCCAGACTCGGTTGTAGTGAGGGCCGCAAGAAAGCGGGCAAATTCACAATCGTCAGGGGATGCGCCACCCCCTGATAAAGAAAGCTGCAAGTTCGACGCAGCAGGAAAGAGTGGCATTGCCAATTCACAAGCCCTCCTTGCCCGTTACGACAGAGCACATTTGGACGAGATGCAGGATATTATCCAACATCTACCAAAGCAGCATCAAAAGCGTGCTCAACAGGTGGTGGAGGAGGGACAGGCCATCTCCGCTCTGCACTGGACTCTGCTGATACAGCAGCACGGTCTGTCAATACAGCAGTTACCATCAGGAGGCATGCATGGCTACGAAGTTCTGGTTTTAAGCCAGAGATCCAGCAAGCGGTATTAAATATGCTGTTCAACCAACACCAACTATTTGGGCCGGAGGTGGACACCGCAATAGAGAAGATGAAGAAGGACACACACACGGCCAAAGCCATGGGCGCGCTCTATTCTTCTCAATATAGGGGAACATTTAGGAAGCCACAGTTTAGGGGAGGGTTTAGACACCAACCCTCAGAGCCATCCACCTCCCAAACAAAACCCACTTACCAGTCTCAGTACCAGAGAGGGGGGTTTCGTGGTTCCTACAGGGAACAGTGCCCAAGAGGAAGGGGAACATTTCAGCCTGCCAAGCAGACCCCTAGTAGCAAGCAGTGACTTCATTGTCACACTCCCCCAACACACATCACCAGTGGGGGGGAGATTAACAAGATACCACAGCAATTGGTCAGACATTACCACAGACACATGGGTTCTATGATTTATCCAACATGGTTACTGCATAGAGTTCACAAATTTCCCTCCAGACGTTCCCCCAAGAACACAAAATGTCAGCACAACATCTAGACCTACTACAAATAGAGGTGCAAGCACTACTAGCAAAACAAGCCATAGAAATAGTACCCCATCATCAGAAAGGAACAGGGGTTTACTCCCTATATTTCCTTATTCCCAAAAAAGACAAAACATTAAGGCCAATTCTAGATCTCAGAACGTTAAATCTCTTCATCAAATCAGACCATTTCGACATGGTAAGACTACAGGACGTAGTTCCCTTACTAAAACAAGGATAATACATAGCAACACTGGATTTAAAGGATGCGTATTTTCACATACCCATTCATCCATCTCACAGGAATTACCTCAGATTTGTAATACAGGGCAACCATTACCAATTCAAAGTATTGCCCTTCGGGATAACAACAGCACCCAGAGTATTTACAAAATGCCTAGCGGTAGTAGCAGCTCATATAATGAGACATCACATGCATGTATTCCTGTATCTAGACGACTTGGTAATAAAATCCAATACTCAACACCAGTGTCAAAGTCACACGCAGTACGTAATAGATACTCTACACAAACTAGGGTTTTCTATAAATTACCAGAAATCTCACTTGCAACCATCCCAATTACAACAATACTTGGGAGCCACACTCAACACACAAAAAGTGATTGCCACTCCAAGTCCACAAAGAGTTAAATCGTTTCAAAATATAATATAAGCATGCAACCAAACCAACAATACACAGTCAGGTTTGTAATGAAACTACTAGGCATGATGTCCTCATGCCTCGCTATTGTCCCAAACGCACGACTAAACATGCAGCCCTTACAACAGTGCCTAGCAAAACAATGGACGCAGGCACATGGTCAACTTTAAGATTTAGGGGGTCATTCTGACCCTGGCGGCCGGTGGCCGCCAGGGCCACCGACCACGGGAGCACCGCCAACAGGCTGGCGGTGCTCCCGAGGGCATTCTGACCGCGGCGGTTCAGCCGCGGTCAGAAAGGGTAAACCGGCGGTCTCCCGCCGGTTTACCACTGCCCGTTGGAATCCTCCAAGGCGGCGCAGCTTGCTGCGCCGCCGAGGGGATTCCGACCCCCCCTACCACCATCCAGTTCCCGGCGGTCCGCCCGCCGGGAACCGGATGGCGGTAGGGGGGGTCGCGGGGCCCCTGGGGGCCCCTGCAGTGCCCATGCCACTGGCATGGGCACTGCAGGGGCCCCCGTAAGAGGGCCCCTACAAGTATTTCACTGTCTGCTTGGCAGACAGTGAAATACGCGACGGGTGCAACAGCACCCGTCGCACCTTCCCACTCCGCCAGCTCGATTACGAGCCGGCATCCTCGTGGGAAGGGAGTTTTTCCCTGGGCTGGCGGGCGGTCTTTTGGCGACCGCCCGCCAGCCCAGGGGAAACCTCAAAATACCCACCGCGGTCTTCCGACCGCGGTACGGTATTTTGGCGGCTCCTGCCGGGCGCGCGGTGACCGCGTCCGGCGGGAGTCAGAATGACCCCCTTAGTGTTGATAAACCGCCAAACACAATCTTCGCTTCAATGGTGGAACCCTGTCAATTTAAACAAAGGGCGGCCATTTCAAGACCCAGTGCCTCACGCCATTATCACAACAGACGCTTCCATGATTGGGTGGGGAGCACACCTCAACAATCATAGCATCAAGGTCAATGGGACAATCAACAAAAACAACTTCACATAAATCTCTTAGAACTACTAGCAGTCTTTCTAGCACTAAAAGCCTTTCAACCCCTTCTAGTCCACAAACACATTCTTGTCAAAACAGACAATATGACAACAATGTACTATTTAAACAAACAGGGGGGGACACACTCGTCACAACTGCGTCTCCTGGCACAAAAAAAATGGCATTGGGCAATTCACAACAACATTCACCTGATAGCACAATATATACCAGGCATTCACAATCAGTTAGCCGACAATCTCAGTTGAGATCAACAGCTAACTCACGAGTGGGAAATACATCCCCAGATTATAAAAGGTTACTTCTACCGCTGGGGGACACCAGACATAGATCTGTTTGCAACAAGACAGAACGCAAAATGCCAAAACTTCCCATCCAGGTACCAACACCCTGGCAGTCCAAGGGCAATGCTCTATGGATTAGTTGGTCAGGGATATTTGCTTACGCTTTTCCCCCTCTCCCGCTCATTCCTTTCCTAGTCAACAAACTGAGTCAAAACAAACTCAAACTAATACTCATAGCACCAACGTGGGCTCGCCAACCGTGGTACACCACACTGTTGGACTTCTCGGTAGTACCACGAATCAAACTCCCAAACAGACCAGATCTGTTAACACGTCACAAACAACAGATCAGACACCCCAATCCAGCATCGCTCAACCTAGCAATCTGGCTCCTGAAGTCTTAGAATTTGGATATCTAAACCTTTCAAATTAATGTATGGAAGTCATTAAACAGGCAAGAAAACCGACAACAAGGCATTGTTATGCTAATAAATGGAAAAGGTTTGTTTTCTACTGCCAAGCAAATCAAATCACGCTATTAGAGGCCTCCATACAAAACATTGTGAGTTACTTACTACACTTGCAAAAAGCGAATCTCGCTTTTTCTTCCATTAAAATTCATCTCACTACAATATCTGCTTGCCTGCAGATTAAACATACAAAGTCACTTTTTTAGAATCCCAGTTATTAAAGCATTTATGGAAGGACTGAAAAGGATCATACCTCCAAGAACCCCACCAGTACCCACGTTGAATCTCAATATTGTACTTACACAACTCATGGGTCCACCATTTGAACCCATGCATTCTTGTCAAATCCAATTCTTGACTTGAAAAGTAGCTTTTCTAATAGCCATCACTTGATTACGAAGAGTTAGCGAAATTCAGGCGTTTACTATCCAAGAACCCTTTATACAAATACACAAACATAAAGTGGTTCTCCGTACAAACCCACATTTTTTACCAAAAGCCATATCACCGTTTCATCTAAACCAAACAGTTGAACTCCCAGTCTTCTTCCCACAACCAGACTCGGTAGCAGAAAGAGCACTACATACATTAGACATAAAAAGAGCGCTAATGTATTACATAGACAGAACAAAAGCATTTCGTAAAACTAAACAATTGTTCGTTGCTTTCCAAAAACCCCATGCCGGTAACCCAATATCCAAACAGGGCATAGCCAGATGGATAGTCAAATGTATTCAGGCCTGTTACCTCAAAGCTAAAAGAGAATTACCCATTACACCAAAGGCACACTCCACTAGAAAGAAAGGAGCCACAATGGCCTTTCTAGGTAATATACCAATGACAGAGATTTGTAAAGCAGCGACCTGGTCAACACCTCATACCTTTACTAAGCGTTACTGTGTAGATGTGTTAGCAACACAACAAGCCACTAGGACAGGCTCTATTAAGAACATTATTTCATACAACTTCAACTCCTACAGGCTGACCACCGCTTTCGGGAGGATTACTGCTTTGTAGTCTATGCACAGCATGTGTATCTGCAGCTACACATGCCATCGAACGGAAAATGTCACTTACCCAGTGTACATCTGTTCGTGGCATGTTGCGCTGCAGATTCACATGCGCACTCCCACCTCCCCGGGAACCTGTGGCAGTTTTAGTTGCACTTAAATTGTATATATATGTAAATAAATATTCCTTTACCGCAAACTATGTACATACATATCTACTCCATTGCATGGGCATCTTTAGTATCCTCATTCTACCAACTCCTACCTCACCCTATGCAGGAAAAACAATCTAAGATGGAGTCGACGCCCATGCGCAATGGAGCCGAAAGGGAGGAGTCACTCGGTCCCGTGACTCGAAAACACTTCTTCGAAGAAAAACAACTTGTAAACACTCCGAGCCCAACACTGTATAGACAGAAAGAACTTTATATCTGGTGTCAACAGGTGTGCAACTCCACCACGGACCCTGCTGCATAGAGGGCCTCATAGGCCAAACTAGCCCCATTCAGATAAACCCAAAAGGCGGTGCACCGCCAAATACGCAAACACGTAGATTGTAATAGGAGTCCAGTACTCCAGTAGTAGAAATGAAAAGATCCTCCTTTTTAATATTGTTAAAGTCCACTGCTTGATATTCGCACAATTCCGTACATACATCAATGGGTGCAGTAAAATGACAGCCAACGCGTTTCGCCCACCAAAGGGGCTTCTTCAGGGCTGTAATACAACATAGGACAAGAGTGTACAAATTGTAATACATAGTAAGAACCTATTTACATGGAGGCACAAACAGTGAAAGTAAAAATAGACAATGATTCGCAATGAACAGAATAAGTAAGGATACGTTTTTGCGTACCAACACAGAATGAGACACCCTACACTGTAAAATACAAATATTAGAAAATGCACAAAAGTGCCACAATAATATAGTATCTAAATAACATGTAACATAAAAGCCCGGAACAAATGTATATAGCTAATACCAAGAGGGAACAGGAAAGGTGGCGAGGAACATATCCAAATTACAAAAAGCGTGAAGATAAAATAAAATAAAATAAAGGTGTCACCCAGTGCATGACCCTGATATTGTGCTGAAAGAACAGAAGTGAGAGAGACGTATTGAGGTAGAAAATGTTAAGATGAGACACCGTTAAGACAAAATAACACCTACGTACCAATTATTACAATGAAGATTAAGTATAGAATAATGTAAGGAAAGTGCTAATGAAAAAAAGAGAGAAGGCGTACCGGAACAGTAACCAGTCAGTCACAGAAATCGAGTCCAAATGATAAATGGAATACCTAATGAAGGAAAACACAAATCAATCGAATTAACAAAAGAAAGTGGACTTTAACAATATTAAAAAGGAGTATCTTTTCATTTCTACTACTGGAGTACTGGACTCTTATCACACTCTACGTGTTTGCGTATTTGGCGGTGCACCGCCTTTTGGGTTTACCATTCTAGATACGGTTCATTTTTGTGCCATTTCCCCAGAGAAAGAGAGTCCATAACATTCATGCTATGATCCTGATGAGGTTGACTCTGAGGCTGCTTGTACTGATGGCCTCCTGCAGTCCTGCTGGTCGAGCACACCAAGTAGCATATGCAGGCTCTGCAATTGGACCTGAAGTCTTGGTGGGCCCAGCATCATTGGGCCCTCTCCGACTACATCCAGATTTCAGAAGAGACTACAAAAGATCTGCATGGGTGGCTACTGTACTGGGATTGGGTCAGCAAGATATCCCTCTCCATTACCCACCAAAAGCTTATAATGGTGGTCACTAGACTGCTGCTGGGATGGGGTGGCTGTCTGAGGCAGAGGTCAGGGATCTCGGGTCTTCCATGGAGTCCTGGCTCCATTTCAACCTTGTGGAGCTGAGGGCTATCTGCTTGGTGCTGAAAGCCTTCCTTCCATCCATCAAGAGGAGGCTGGAAGGTGCTCATGGACAACAACACCGCCATGTCATACTGCAACGTACAGAGCAGGATGGGGTCACAGACCCTGTGCCAGGAAACTTTGCACCTCTGGAAGTGACATGAACACTAGAAAATCTTCTTGGTGGTGACCCACCTACAAGGATCACTGAATGTCAAGACTGACAAGTCCAGTCATCCGCGCCTAGGGGATCACAAGTGGCAATTACACCCGAAGACGGCAATGTCTCTTCCCTGAAAGGGAAGAACCTTGGCTGGATGTGTTCATCACCGCAAAAAATGCACAATGTCAGTACTTCTGCATGTTGCAGTTTCTAAGGCGGAATGCTGGACTCCTGCATGCTCTTCCACTCTTGCCCCAGTTTTGCCAAAAATTCAGAACACACCGAGCCCAAGTAGTCCTAGTGTTTCCAGATTAGTCATGGAGAGTATGCTATCCAGAACTCCAAGGCATGAGCATCTGTTTTCCAATCAGACTGCGCCTTTGGAAGGATCTGCTGTTGCAGCAGCTGAGCAGGATTCTGCATCCAGACCATCGCAGCCTACATCTTCATGCTTGGATATAGGCAGCGACAGCTGGACATCTTCGACCATCCTGCAGAGGTTATTTTGGCAGCCAGGGGTCCCTAGACAAAAACTGTATACTCCTGTTGTTGGGGCGAGATTGTGACTTGGATTGGTAATTGGTAGATAGACCCCCCTCCAGGGCAAGTTATCCAACGTTTTGTTGTTTTTGTTCCTAGCTTGGCAAGGCCTTGCTGTGGTTACAGTTAAAAGGTATCTTTTGTCTTTTTCTGTGTTTTTTTAAGTTACTAAATCAGCATTCTTTGTTTAAGTCTAGAAGTACATATGCAATTTTTGAAAGGGTTACTTTTGTTTCCTTCCTCCCCCTTCATTATGTCATTGTCAGCCCTGAACTTGGTCCTCACTTTTCTGATGTGCACTCTATTTGACCCACTTCACAGCCACTTCCTTGCGGCTCCTGACCGTGAAGACAGTGTTCCTCATCACTATAACATCGGTAGTGTGTGAGCGAGCCTCAGCCTCTCTGTGTTCACCCACCATACACCACTTTCTTCCCAGAACAAACTGGTTTTGCATATGCAGACTTCTTGATTGTCTAAGGTTGTGATTCAGTTGCAAATGGATCAAAACGTCACCTTGTTGGCGTTCTGTGCTGAGCCTTACCCTTCAAAGGAGGAGAGGAAACTCCATCACTTAGATCCCAAGAGAGCAATGAGCTTATACATGGGCGTCCCTCCATATGTTCACAAATCGCTATTGTCTGGACAGTTAGAAGGGCTCTTTACCTACTTGGTCCTGCATGGGCTCTCTGGTCTGAGACCATTCATAGATCCACCCCTGAATAGATACTGTTTTGGTATCTATTCAAACAGTGAGAAATCGGTGGCTAGAAGTCTCCTTCAGAAGAACAAGTTACTTATCTTCTGTAACGCTATTTCAGGTAGAGAAACTTTCTGGCCACAGATTGCTCACCTACCATCTCATCCTCCCCATTCAATGATTGGGCTTCAGATCCCAAGTCTAGAAATCTGTACACTGGTCACACCAATTTACTTTTGGGGCTCTGCGCCTGGAGGCACAGACAGTTTTGAAAACAGCTGAGATCACCGTGTGGGAGTGGTGCCTTTATAGGCCCTGCCTGTCATTTCCAGAGTGAAACATCATCGGTACAGAGCCTTATGGTGCCACCCAATGGCGCACAGAGGTAATGATGAAAAGTTTCCAGATACAGTCTGACACCTGGGGGAATATTCAAAAGGTGAAGAATCTGCGGATAGATGGAGTCTCTACCAGAAAGAGCATTACTTAAAGTAAACTTGTTCATTCTGTAGTATCATATTGTTGGTCATTGTTTGATGTCAAGAGCTCTATTATCCACATGCTGATGTTTGTGGAATTTTCACACTGTTACAAATAATACATTACACATGGAAACTGAAATCTAGTAATATGTTGAATATGGAAGCTTGCACCATAACGCTATCAGGAATATTATAGGTGCCAATGAAAGTTAAACCTCTTAAACTATGTTTGTGAAGATTCTTAGAATTATCTAGAATATACCACCCATCCCATCTACACAAGCTACATCCTAAGTCATGTGTGCCTCATAGGTGGCAAGTTCTTTATCCAAGGTCCACATGCATGCCTAATTGGTCTCTAGGAGAATACCTCTAAACTGACACCAGTCATTACAAACCTAGTAGTGTTTCTGTGGACATCCCCTGGCTGTGTGTACCAGCCTTTCCAGACTCATACAGCAATCCATCCCCTTCCTCCACCCCTCGAATGGTGGAGGCTCTGGATCATTCCATGCTCAGGCAATGTCACCTTTGGTCACCAGAAGACCAAGGCACAGCAAGGCCATTTATATCTGTTACTGTCTATATCGACTATGGTGTGCAAGAGTGTCATTGTGAAGCCACCAACCCAGAACCCCTGCCTCAGTTACACAGGCAAGTAGGCACTCCCTTCCAAAAGGGGACTATTTTCTCACAAAAGAAACAGTTTGCATTAAGTCTCTGTTTTGCTTTAACTAATGACCGAGCTGACAGATATCTCTGGAATGCACTTCTAGGTTCAAAGAAGACATTTATTATTATTTCACCACGAGGTTCCTAAAAAAGGAGATTAGTAGGTCGAAAGCACACGTTTAAAATTAGTCTCAGCAATGAAAAGAAAATATACCCAAAATGATTCTCAACTGTAATGTACACAGCAAATATGTGTAGTTCTGATTATGCAAAGCAAAGAATAAAGTAAAAATTCATCACCGTAGGGCCTGCCAAGCTCCTCATCTTTCTCATGCCAGCAAGAAGATGACCCCGTTCAACTGCGAGAAAGATACCTCCACCCTCACAGGACAGATATGTCAGGCATTCTAAGTCTAATCCTAACCGAGGTCTTGGAAATTCCACCTCTCCTGAGCAGGGCCACCTTTTTATATCTTAAAGAATCAGAGAGGTCTTTCTGGAAAAAAAAACTCCCATAAAAAAGAAATATTCAAACATGCTGGCTAATGTAGGTCAAAGTTGAAAGGAACGTGTTGAGAATTGGCCAACATCCTAAGGCATTTCTCCCAGTGCCAAACCGTTCCCTGCTTGCACAAAAAACAGTCTGGTACATTCTTTTTGTGCTGACTGACTGTTCGGTGATAATATGTCCTGGCTCTTCGGTGAGAAAGAATACGGAAAAAACAAGCACAATTTTCAATGTGGAAAAACACAGAGGGCTTTAACATAGCAATGTCTAACACCACGATAAAGTCAATAGGCAGCTAAACTGAATACAAAATGCAATCTGCGAACAATAGACAGCTAATCCAGGTGCAAAGTAGTGCAACACAGTCAGTGGTCAAAAACACATATTTCACTACAGTCACCACAATGGGACAAGCATCTCAAAGAAAGTGGAGTTACCACCTTCTGTTTCAGCGGCTGTATGGAATAATTTATTGAAAATAATAATACACCAATATATTGGTCAGGCTTTTGCTTCTGAATCCAGAGAGTAGCTGCAAGATATACACAGCATATATATATCTACAAATGCTGTTGAAAACTTATTAGTGGTGAATGACCTATTTTTGATGATTTAGCAGATGTTTCATCAATTTCTTTGCATGGGGAGAATATCCCAGATGTAGAAAGAAGAGGGGAATCTGATGGGGTAAGAGTAAAAAAATTGCTACTATGAGTAACTTTTTTGGGTTCCCGGCCTTACAATGGATATTAATATTGTAATTGACATCTAAGCTGTATGTGGGTCTAACTTGCAATGTTTGTGTTTTCTCGTCACGGCTGCGTAGGGTTTTGGAAAGAGTGTTTGAGCGCCATGTGGAACAAAATCGCCATCGCTTAGATGAAGTAAGCCCTTCCTCCTTTGACAATTGTTTAAAACTTCCATGTTGTTGTTCTGTTGTACATGTGCAGTATGCAAACAGGATGTCTCAGTGATCTGAATGGAAATCTGTTTGAAGTTCATGGGTTGAGTTCCTGGCAGACTCAACTTTCCATCCTTCCGAGGTTGTTATACTAAGATAAATTGGGTAATAGTAACATCTCTTATTTACACTATCTATAATTGGCACAAGTGTGGTTTGAAGCGCTTTTAAAAAATGCTATTGTTAATACTGTTACTAGACTCTTCTCTCAAAAAGGTGGCAGTTTTACTTAGTACAATAAAACATACATGGTAAGTATATCAAGGAATTTACTGATGGTGGAGAATACACATCTAAAAAGGGTTTTTTCTGTTTTCAGCACATATTATTAGTACTGTAAGATAATAGTAGCTCATTAGTAGAATGTGCCTTACTAAATATTTGCCACCATGAATGAATTTATTGCTAGTCTTTTACTGGGTAGAATTTTCAGACCACAACATTTCTATGTAGATAGTTTTTCCACCTGTGCGTCAGCTGTGTCACTTAACAATGTGGTTCTAATTGTGCGTTTGCATCATAGAGCAGCATAAGGGATCAGCCCTGGAGAAAGACCAACCAATGTTTTCTGCAGAATAATGACTTTAGTTAATCAGTCTGTGTTTTTGAATATTACATATTGGTCAGAAAAAATGACTATAGGTGAAATATTGAAGAGTGCACTTTGTATTCAAGAATCCCCTGTGACCTTCCACATGTTTTTTTGCTACAAATCCTTGTCTTCTGTTTTTTTAACAGAGGAAAATGCATCACCTCTTGAACATCCTCCGATCAGACCTGGGTTATAAGAGAGAGAGCACTGAAAATCTCAACAGCAGTGAAACACATAGTTTTTTACTCAGGAAGACATCAAGATCTAGATTGGAGCTTGATACAGAGATGTTAGGTAAAGGTATTGAGAGGTATGATTATCTGAGAAACAAATTTTTGTCATCACCTCAGCAGCTACAAATTGAAGAGTTTTTAGAAAAGGAAATTGGACAACAAAAAAATGGAGAACATATCCTGAACAATTTTTTAACAGAAGATCTGAGCCCACCTAAGAATTTGGATATGTACCAGGGCACAGATCCACTCTCCTCAGATCATGATGTTGAACTCCTGTCACTGGATCATGACCTAAATCCCAAACCGTTAAATAAGGATCTTGGTCATGCTCCGCCAGAGCAGGATGTGAATTCCAAACCACTGGATCAGGATGTGAGTCTTCTCTCGTCACACCAGGAAGAACGGCCAGATGCTTTACACACTCCAGAACCAGAGTCGGACAATTCTGACACTTACTGCAATCTTCAAAGGCAGTCAAAAGAAATAGAAAACCTTGAAAGATATTTTGCACGGTCTGTCATGGTTTCTGCTGAGAATAGTGAGACTTCACTTAATTTAGCAGAGATTCCTCAAGCCGACTCTAGTGGAGCAGGTGATGTGGAAAGTGAAAGAAATGATGTTTTTTTCCAATAAATTCCATATAGGTTGCTAAACCGGAACACTACAAACGAAACGGTTACTTGTGGTGTATTGTCCAAATTGACTAATCATAGAAAGAAGGAGAACGTGTTGATGAGGGCTGTCATTAAATTATCAATCAAAAGTTAAAGACTGAGAAATTTTTTGTGTACTATCAAGTTGAATAAAGTTGTGTAGACGGAAGATAAGCTAGAATTGAACCCAGGAGAATAACAGAATAATTTGTATCTTAAAAACAGTGGTGTTACATCTGCCCTTGCACCTTCCGCAGTGAGGGTGGGCCCGAGCTCCAGGGCCCCCCACAACACCAGTACCATTGGTCTGAGAGCTCTTGACTGAGTCTGTGTTTTTGGGTGGGGGAGGTGTAAGGGGGGGCTTCAATTTAGTTTGCAGGGGGAGGGCTCATGTTAACTGCTTAACCTGCACACATTTATTATGTGTAATTTAAATGTGACACTTCCAGAGCAAGTCTTTAAAATTCCCTGGATAACTTTAAGCTTGGATGTTGAGTGCAGATCCAGAAGGTCCAAACACATGCCAAGTTAACCAAATGCTATATACGTTATTTTCCTTAAGGTTTATATCAATATCCTGAAATTCTCACATGAATTCCACTGCCCTGGCTAACAAAAGTACAAGTTGTTTGGGTTTCCTCTTCAGACCTGTACTGTATATAGGATCTCCGGTACCTTGGAAAGATGTTACCACTTTTCCTAAATTCATGAGACTGTGTTGACCCATTTTAATGTTCATTTGCCCCAAGAATAAATGGATACTTTCTTTAAAAAAAATATGAAAATGGTGTGTGTGTATAGTTAAAGAGTATACTTGCAGTTAATTCACATTGGTCAGTGCTGTGATGGATATGGAGCATCAAGCATGCAGTTTCATCTGGCGGGGGTACACATCATCCCAGGCCAATCAAGGTCTATCATTTAATGGTATGACTGCAAGTTAGGGGGCGATTGTTTGTTATGTTTTGCAATAATTTTCATTGTGTTGAGATGATTAGTTAAAGGGCGAGCAATTTAATAGACCATCTTCATCCATAATGAGTACTAGTTGATGTCACATGGGCGTTTACTGAAGCCTGTCAAGATTCTGAATAATGAACTGGCTGTGGTGAGAATACTCAAACATCTGGTCATATACAGAGACACTGTTGTGTAATATTTTGCTTCTAAGCACGAGAACTATAAGGCCAAATTTAGGATCTACTTTGTTGAGGACATAAGAGTTTTTTCTGTATCAGTAGCTAATAGATCATTTCAATTTCCAGTCCTTTAAGTGAGGAGGGACATTGTTGGTGTCTGAATTGATAGGTGTTGAATAGTATTGGGGGTTAATATTGAACCCTGAGGAACTCCAGAGGGTGTAGACTTAGAACCAGACTACGATGTTGGAAGAAATATAAACCGAGTATGAGAAGTAAGAAACTACTCAAACCAGACCACCGAAAAGGGTAGAAGCCACACATTTGTAGTCTGGAAAAGAAGATTGTAGTGTCAGTTGTATCAAACATAGCCAATAAATCAAGCAAGATTAGGGCCACACTGTCTTCTTTGTCAATACTAAGGGCCTCATTTAGAGTTTGGCAGACAGGTTACTCTGTCACAAACATGACGATCCCATAGGCTATTACGGGATCGTAATATGGTGGACAGGATAACCATCCCATTTGTGACAGAGCAACCCCTTCCGCCAAACTCTAAATCAGGCCCTTAGTCTGAAATCGTCTTAAGAAGTAATGACCAACGCTGTGCAATATCCTGCTCCAAGTCCACCTTACCCTGGATAGAGCAGATTATTTGAATCAGTGAGAGACTGAAATTGGTTAAACACCAACGTTTTTAGCAATTTTGTGAGAAATAGCAAGAGGGAAATGGGGCTGAAATTATTAGGATTGAAAGGCAAAATAAAGAGTTTGTTTAGGAACGGTTTTATCATGGCTGCTTTCCAGTCATCTGAGTAAACGTATTTTGATAAAGGCTGCAAGTAAAGGAGCAAGTTGTTTCATGGTATGAGTAGGGCGTAGGTCCAAAGAGGAGCTTGAAGTTTTTGAACTAGAAATCACCTGCATAATTTCTGAGATTAAGATTCATCCAAAAAAGAAACTGCTGGATATTGCCTAATTGGTTGTGTTATATGAATGAGGTGAATCATCAACAGGAGTGTTTGTTTGTGTAAAAAAGAGGATCCTTCTCTACTGTGTTCCTAATACCCCTAAAATGTTTTTGAATAATGTGGCACAGATTTGTTGGGAGCTTAGCAACCGGACCTTTTTGGCCCATACCAGTAAAGTCTGAGATTTGCACCTGCCACTTAGCACAGCACACATTGAGCACAAATGTTTGGCAATGGGGTGTGTGTGTGCAAAACAAGATGTGCACATATTGTATACGCACAGGTTTGTCTTTACAGAGGTACTCATTTTTACAGAATATGTAGCATGTAAATGTAAGTATATAAACAACAAAACAGATCAATTTCTGAGCAAGCCTTCTTGCAGGAGTTACATACTAAGCACTTTCATTGGGAAACAGGTTCTAGTTTTGGCAAGGGTAGGTCCCCATGTTTACAATTTAGTGCTCAATGTTTTCCATGTAATTTCAATGTCAATGTAATTTTAACTTTATTATGTAGGCTATGAGTCACAATGTCTCTCACATAAAAGACAGGCAGATCAGTCTACAGATAAACACAAAAATACAAAACTGGTTAGTTTGGTTTATTACCCTGAAAATATATATTTAAAAATGCAGGTAAGCTATCCACTTAGATTGCAGAATTAGAATTAAAATTAGTGACAATACTTCCCAACTTATTAAAAAACACCACACATACCTAATTACAATTCATGCAGGTATAAAAACTTGATGTATTATTGAAGAGAAATGGCATTCAAAAATATGTATGTTAGAAAACAGTCTGATCTGTGTAACTGTAATTGTATAATTTTGTGTAACCAGAATTCTACATTTTCCCAGCACAGGCACTGACAAGTCTTCCTAACTGATTTTTGCTAGGGGCTCACATTTCTTTTTTTTTTTATTAGTCTTTTATCGAGGATAAACCATAAGTTCTTATTGGTCCTATTAAATTCTGTTCTTGTTGCAGAAACTCACATTCCCGACCCAAGCCCATAGGTCATGCTCAGCATTTTCACTCTGCAAAGATACGCATGAACCAACTACATTATTGGCTAAACCTTCTAAAGGCCTTTTCTTTAAGTTAAAATATACTTTCTTAACTACACAATTTATGTGATCTTTCCATCCCAATTTATTGAAGACCAATTGGCCGAGATGAATGCTGTCAAACTACCTTCATTGGTTCAGAATTTACTTTGCAAAGATAATTGTTCCTTTTTCCAAAAAAACTGTTGAGATGAACTAATCCTCCGCTTGCTTTGCTTCAACTAGTTATCAAGAGCTTCTATCTGTTTCTGGAGACTATGCTGGATCGTACAAATAAATGCATGACACCTCTCTTATATTTAGAGGATATGACCCTTCAACACAAAGTTTTGGTGGTACATATGTGATAAATACATTAAATAAGATAGACACCAGGATACTATTCTGCTTCCCACATTGACCATTGTAACTTGTTGCACCATTGATTCTACCTCATTTCTTTTCAACTCGACAGATGTGTTCCAGGACAAACAAAGTTAGTAAAGCAATATCAATGCCTTTGGCCTTTAATTATGACCATTGGAGGCATCTATTCAACCATTTAAAAGCCGGACGCACATCACTATATGATAAAAAAAAGGCTTGGTTACACTGTTTCACATGTTCAATTGCTAAAACAGTGATCCATTGTACTCCGTATTGCCCAAAACCTGGTTTGAAAACTGATTGCCATTCGCTCTCTGTTAGTAGATACAAAGATCGTCTGTTCCCTTTTGTATGCATGTTTTGTGTACGTATTCCTGCTCTCCTCCTCTCTGGAGTCAGACATGCAGGTATTGTTTTACAAATCAGCCAATGGCTACCCAAAGATTTCACAGTTTTTTAATTTCTACCAGAGACAGGACAATCAATGGTCCATTGAGAACTTATATTCTTATACCCTAGTGTGCTCTTATTTTAGTGGATTGATGCATCTTCCTGCAACAGTCTCGTTGATTTTCAAGCCCCCTCCCCCTCTACTCCACCTACATAGTTTGATTTGCTACAGTAAAAAAACATTTCTGGAACATATTAGTTTTACATTTGTGTTCTCCGTTTATAGAGGTTGGTTGCTTATTTGAACCATTTATCATATGAAATGTAACAATGTTTATGTAGTACTGCCACTTTAAACTGCAAAACAATAACTTGTGAGTTTTACCAAGAAGCGAGTCAGTAACACAGATTGGAGATGAATGTTAGGTCTTATGCATTGTCAGCTTGTATGTATGCATGCTTTATCTCGATATCAATGAAGTATATGCACTGGATATGAAACCGATTAGGAAAGCACTTGTCCATATGTAGCATAAAAGGTACTTAAACGGTTTAAAGATGCAATGGGCAGTCAGCCAAAGAGACGCAGTGTCAGTAATCGTGTACCTTGCTTTTGACATAGCAAAGAACTGGATATACACATGGGCACCTTAAGGGCTCTGCTGTTAAAGTGTTTTTGGCGTAAAAGGTTTCCTCTTGTTTCAAAGGCATAGTCCTAACTCTAGGATGAATGTATTACTTAAGCTGCTAATTTATTAACACACAAGAAGCACTCAGATCCAGAACTCAGTCACGTGCTAAAGATTTATAGTTTTAAATAAAATAAAAATGTAATTTCTTAACTTGGAGTGGTTTCTTTAATGACTGTAAACACTTTATTTTCCAATGTTAATCTTATGATATTCGTATTTGGTACGCTTCTTCCTGCATCTACCCATTCAGGGGCTTTTCTCAAAGAAAACATATTTGCTTGAGTTTACCTTAGATCCTGTTGCAGTTCTTTGAAGGCTTACCTTAACCATTAGATAAGAACAAAATGCGAAGGGCTTGTGAGGCAGAGACGTGTGCAGTAACAGATGACAGTTGCAGGTTTCTTGCTGGAAGGTATAGGCGACCGAAGATAAGCAAAGTCAAAGCCAGGCCAATAGAGAAACACATCTGTTTCATACAACTGACAGTCTCGTCCAGATCCCTGCTACTTTAAGCTTTGTCAAGTACTGAGATGTTGATCGCCAATTGAAGGCTTTATCTGCACAACTGCTGAGAGTAGCCATCATACGGATAATGCTTGCATTTATTGTGATACCTGATTTGTGTCGGTCTTCGATGATTTTGTGCTTGTTTAGCTCAAACAGCGGCGTTTTTTAAAAATTAATATGGGGGAGGGTGCAGTGGTAAAACCCCAAATTGTTATCAAACAATTATACGAAGACTTTTGCATGTTAGTGTTCAAAATGGGAACGATATGGGAGAGACAAAGAAAGCGAATATTAAAATGAAAATGTAACTATATGGTCAGCATGTTCTGGAATTTCATTAAAAAAAGATATTGTGGATTTGTTTTTTTGTCCTCTCTCTGGTACTCCATATACTCCAGACCAAGGCCCTTATTGTGACCCTGGGGGTCTTCTGACTGCCAGGGCCAGGGTGGCGGTTTCACCGCCGACGGGCTGGCTGCCAACCCACCACAACCCCGCCTGTACCACCAGGGCAGTTGGACCCTCCGGGCAGAAGGTTAGCATTTCCGACCAGGCAGTCCAGTGAAGACCCCCAGCAATATTTGGAGCCGGCTTTCCACCAGGGGTTCTGCGGCTGTAGCACTGCCATGAAAACCCTGGCAGATAGGCATCCGGTGACAGGAATTTTCTTTCCTGTCACCGGCAAATGACTCCCCCACCCCTCTCCAAGCCAATACCCCCCCCCTCTAAGCCCACCCCTTTTCCATACCAGAACCCCCACCTCACTACCTGAACAGCACCCCACCCCCCTCCTAGTACAGTGCCCCCGCATCTACGCGCACAGACACCCACCCGCACCCTCATACTCATTCACCCACCTCGCATACACTCATTCACACACTCTGCCTACACTCATACACCAATACTGACATACACGCATTCAGTCACAAACATCCATACACGCATACAGTCGCAATCATCCATACATGCATTCACCTCAACATCCATACACTCACTTCAACATCCATACACGCACTCACCTCAACATCTATACACTCACTCACTTCAACATCTATACACTCATTCAACTACGCATACACACATACATTCACACACGCATACACACACCCATGCACACATGCATATACACACCCATACACACGCAGACAACACCCACTTGCACACACAACATCTCCTCACCCCTCCTCCCCTGTCGGACAATCGATAATATAACATAATATAGAGTGAATGAATGTTGAAAATGTAACAAAACTAGCCTTGTAGCTGAGTTTTTAATCTGTGGTCTTATCAGAGCAAAAAAATGTTATACAATATTGTGTCAAGTACTGCGAGGCCATCAGCTACAAATAAATGATAACATTAATGACTCATAAAGTAGCACATATTCTAGATGCATAAATCTGTGAGGCTGATCTGCACATAAGGAAAGTATGAGCGGCAACATGGGGATCCAAACTCCCTTCCACAGACCAGTCAGCAGCAAGTCTTGTGGTGACCAGCAGGATAAGGTTGTAGAAAAGACCCTCTAGAGTAAGGAGGAGAGTTTCAAACTGAGTAATCAAGCAAGGAAGGTTCATAGCCAATTCCAGTCACTGATGGAACCAAACCGAGATAGGTTAATCTCTGCAATGAGGACGAGACAGCAGGTAAACTGTCTCATGAACAGAATTACCCTCAAGTGAAATAATTAAAAAGAAGGAACATCATAGGAGCAGAAAACTTTCTGTTCAAGTAAATGACTTCTGTTGCAAAGGCCTGCGGGTTCACACACTAGCTCAGAAAGACACGGCGATAGCAATTCAGGAACACCCCAAGATCTTCAAGTCTGGAGTTTCTCGCAAATCAAAGACATCCTAAATTAAATGAAGGATCCATCATCCAATCTTTTGAGTCCCTAAGGTGCCAGATGTACAAATCTGCATTGTACTCTGTGGTGATGATGATATGAAAACAGTGATTCCAAAAGTCTCTGGAGATGGCTGCATGAGTTATTGATCTTTGCCCCATGCTTATTCACGAGTGAACTCCGTGGCGGATGCTGGCAATAACACTCGATGGGGCAGAGCGAGGGGAGTGTGGAGTGCACGGGGACAGCGCGCAAGGGAGTCGGGAATAATTTTTAAAAAACACTTACCTGCCACACGCTGCCTCTGTGTTCCTTTGCGTCTCGGAGCTTCTCTGCTTGCTCCCCTCCCCACACAATCCAGACGCTTCTGTCATGCTGTTACCCAGCATTTCAGTGGGCTGAAATGCTGTTCAGTTGGGGACTGGGAGCCAGCGCTGGTTCTCCACCCAGCTGTGCAACACAGCCTTGGTAGAGAGCTCTAGGAGTGCATGTCGGTTTGGCCAGCCTAAGTCAGCCGGCTAAACCGACGTGCACTTAGAGTGCACCTACCACTCTTCCTCCCAGCTCCTGACGCAGAGGATGGCTCCACCCCACCCTAGACTGGCGGACTTGATAGTGATAAATAAAATGATAATAAATCGTTTTTTTAATGATCTATTTTTCTGGTGCCTTTCAGCAGTGGGGCGATGCTCCTCCGCCATAATGGAGGAGCAGCCCTTGAGTGAACTGCAGGCAAATAGCCCATCCTGAGGAATGTACTGACGTTTGCCATTAGGAGTCGGGCCAAAAACAAGGCTAAGGTGCAAACAAGAAACTCCAGGGATAGTATTGTGTTAAGTACTATGTGCATTCCCTGAATAAACCATTCAGGTTAGCTCCTCAGACTGACCAGAGGGCCTCCGACTAGAAAACCATATAAGGAGTCACCGAAGCGGGCCTTACCATTGGAGGCCTTAATGGTTTAGAATAACTAGAGAAGCAGAGAACTTGGGGCCAGATGTACAAAGGTATTTTCTGGCCGCAAGCAGCCCAATTCACCGAAGCAGCCCGCTCACAACCAGAAAAATGCCTTTTGATGTATACCAAGTCCTATTTGCCATTCAGTAATCGGGTTTTGCCATTCAGTATTAGGAAGAGACATGTTTACGGCGTCCCTTCCTAATACAGAATCGCAGTGGTATGTGTGAATGTTTTGCAGCCAAAATGCGGTTGCAAAACATTCACATTTTATCACCTATTTCAAGTAGGTGGTAACCCATTCACAAATAGGAAGAGGTGCCCTTGGGGACCTCTTCCCCTTTGAGAATGTTAGTAAAACATTTTTTAAGCGCAGTCAGTGGTCCCACAGACACTTGAATTGAAGGGGGAGAGTGCAAAAAGCTATTTGGTAACCAGCAAATATCTGTAATACGCCCTCACACTTTTGAGCTATCAGGTGCATGAAAGGAAAAAAGACGTAAACATGGGGGCGGAGGTGTAGGGTTTACCTTAGGTGGTCAAAGTGATGCTCCTTGCACCCTTATTTTGCACCTCAGGCAGCACTTGCATGACCTCTTAACTTATGGAGACTTTAGGTGAGCCATCATGTCCATGGAACAACTGAATAAAGCCTTTTCTTGATCACCACCTATGACAAAAAGTCGTGCGGAACATGCATTTGAGGCTGGCCTAAGCCTTGTCCAAGGTGATGAAGATGAAGACAAACTTGCAAAGGGAACTAAACTTATCCTAAAAGAGAACACAATTGGTATACTCCAAAAAAGACTTAAAGGAAAGTTGAGCTACCTTGGTGTCCATGCAAATTAAGATAGTTCTACATTGTTGTAGGAGGCTGGCTCTCTATATAGTGTACAGAAATGATGTGCACTGTGCAGAGAGTCCAAGCAACCCCACCTTGGTTTACAGAGGTAAAAACTAGATCATCTAATGCTCTAATTTTTATGGTAACTTGGTCGAGCGGTTAAACCAGTCTTGGAGAAGTGCTAAGCTTTTGTTCTACTCACAATATCAATAAATGTGGGCACACTCAAAAGAATAACTCAAGACCAATTTACAAAAATACTTCAGATTTTATATAAAGTTTTAAAGACCAAGATCATCAAAACTGGATAAGTATTTTTTAAGTAATGATTTTCAAAGTTTAGCAAAAAATGTATTTTTGGTTGTACTTATGCACCATAGGAATCAATGGGAGAAAACTTTTAAAATGCATATAAAATTAGGCAATGCGTTTACCAATGTCTCCTGTTTTTAGGTTGAGGTAATCGAGGAGCCTGTGGAGCCTGCTAGAGATGTTTGAGCATGATCAGCTTCTGAAAGTCTTGGATCTGGTGCAGGACAGGCAAGGTGGATCACTTGGAAATGCACTGCAAAGGTAGACTTCAAGGTACGTTGGTGGGTCCCCTTAGACTGTAGAGGTCGCAAGGGGTGGGGGACCCTTAGAGCACAGTTGGTTCTCCAGTGCAGGGGCCAGGGAGGCTGGGTGCAGAGCAGATAAGTGAGCCAAAAGCGGTGCGTAAAGGCCCCCTTGGAACCAGGAGGCAGGTCAATTTGAGGGTGGACTGCAGGTCAACAGGGCCATTCTTGGGATGGTTCTTTAATGTCCTGAAGTCCCTTGACTGGGGCTTGCTTCTTGTCTTCAGAGAGTTCGAAGTGGACTTTTCCTCTTGGTGTCCAATGCTGGGGGTCCAGTACCCCTGGCTATTGCACGGTTCAGCCACTGGAGGTCGCAGTACCACCAAAGTTGGCACACCAGCCGAGTTTGTCCGCTAGGTCTGCCGGCTGGAATTTGGTGCGGCTGCCGATGTCTGGTTCCTTGGTCAGGGGCCGGTCAGTGATCTGGACTTCACTGGTCTTTGCTTCTTTGTTGCAGGGAGTGATACCTATACTCTGGAGGGAGATCCTTGGTACTATTCAGAAAAATGGAGGCCCTCTGGGGTTTTGTAGAGTCCCTTTGATGTCCAGTCAAACCTTTAGCGGCGATTATCGAGTCCTGGGTGCAGCAGGCAGGGTATGGCACCTTTTTTTGTGCAGCAGGACTTCGATTTTCGAGTCTTGGGTCTTGTTTGTTTCTGGCCTTCTTGTGTCCTTGGAATCCGATCTGTAGGTCTACGGGTCCCCACTAAATACTGCATTTAGTGGGCGTTTAGCGGAGTTCCTAGTAGTGACCAATGGGTCATCTACCTTCGGGTGGCTACACCCAATATGTAACCACTTCCTGTGGGCAGAAGTCACTTCCCTTTCCCTGATTGGCTATTTTCCTACCATGCAAGATGGAGGAAAATTAAATGGAGGGGTCACCTCACAGGGAACACCTTAGGGGTGATGGAGGCTAGGGGTGGCCACTCCTCCTGTCCTTTGTGCATTTTCCTGCTCCCACCAAAAGTGGGGTTTGCAATGGGGGCGGCCATCTGCTACTAGCATCAGGGCTGGGAGTCGAGTTTCAAGGACGGCATGTCCTTTGAAGCTTGCAGGCAGAGCCGTGCATATTCCTGGGACAGGAGGTGTAACACCTCTTCCCAGGAAGGGCTTTGTTTTCAGAACCCAGAGAGCAAAGGCTCTCACCCCAGGATTCCAATATCTTGTCTGGTGGTGGCAGGCTGGTTCTGACTGGCCAGCAAACATCACATGATTGCTTTTGCACGGGTCACCTCCAAGGTGGCCCCTGGGTACCTTTTTCAATAAATCCAATACTGATATCAGTTTGGATTTATTGTCCTGAGTTGTTTGATACCAAGAAAACCAGGGTTCAGAGTGGCCATCATGTAGCTTTGACACTCATACAGACCAATTTCCAGCACATGCATTTAAAATGGCTGCTCTGTTCTCTCACTATGTCCCAAGTTTGGCAAGGACACAGTACCAGCATATTGCTCATGCATCTATGCCCACACAAGAAGACAGAGGTGCTTCTTTTTGGTAATAACGCCACCTTTTGGAGCACCTCCTGGTGGCCTTCCAATCCTGCTTCACTTCCCACACCTGTACAGAAAGTAAAGACCTTAGGGGTGCTGTTCGACAGTAAGCTTTGCGTTTCTGATCAAATCAATCAGGTTACATCATCCTGTTTCTTTCTGCTCAGGATTTTTTAAAATGTTTTTCCCTACATTCCGCTAGACTTGCATAAAAGGGTCATTATGGCTCTTGTCCAGAACTGATTATTGTAAATCTTTGTTACATGGGCTTACAGAAGCACCTGGTGCATAAACTCTAAACTCTGCAGAATATTCTTGGCCTTCACTGGTTTTCCATTGGTGAAAGGATTAAATTTAAGGACCTCTGTATGGCTCATAAGGCGCTTCATAAAATTGGCTCTCGATAATTAAAAAAAATAATTCTGCTGGGTTGTGCCCAACCGTAAGCTCCGGTCCAGTGCAGCCAAGTTGGTAGCCATCCTGAGAATTAATACAACAAAATGGAGAGGTCAGAGCTTTTTCTATTCTACCTATAAACCATGGATTTTAATGCTCTTACTTTTAAGATCTCAAGCTAATTTGACTCAATTTAGGAAAATGCTAAAAACCTGGTTCTTTTTATCTCTCACCAAATAGGATTACTCATGATGGTTTCTCTCGAGGACGCTAGCGCCAAGACGCTGTCTAGCATTTGTGCCCTTTACAAGTTTTTAACTTACTTACCCACAATGAAAGCCATTATGGACTTCCTTCCTTGAGCATTTCAGAAAAGACAGTCAATAACTCAACCTCAAGAGTAAGGTAGACCTTAGGAGTTATGGCGGTGCGGGGACACTATGAGCAGAGCATTCTGTGAACTGCTTTTTCCAGTGGGGAAGCAAACAACTGAAAGGTAAGCACATTGACATGCACGGACTCAGGTGAACATAGGTTTGCTGTAGAGATCCATAATGATGGGGTCAACAGATGAGCTGGAGGCAGATGAGGCCCAGGTGAAAAGTGAAGCTGCTAGGGAATTAGTAAATCAAACATGCCATGGGGAGGTGTCATCACCGGCCCTGCTGCACTTTTTTCCAGATAACTTTTTCTTAAGGTCTGATTTAGATTTTGGCGATGTTACCAAGCCACATTTGCGTGGGACCTGAGAAGACTGTCAAGTCGACAGTATCCACCCACCATATTTAGGTGTTACAGCTCTACAAGTGGAGGACTGGCAACGGATTGCTGACGGAGGGATATGGCGGCGGGACCCAGTGCACTTCTTACAATGGCAGTCGCTATGTAATAGAGGTAAGTGACACACACACACACACTATCCCATAGCCATATGTATCCCACTGCACTACACACCATACCACATACATACCATCGTGCAGGAAACACACACTGACATATATCCATGACGCTACACACACACACCATTGACACTGCACCCACTGAATATACAACCACATCAGCCAACACAATTGCACCCTCAGCTACACAAACACACACAACAACACCAATCATCTGATTGTGTCACACAGCACCAGAACATACACAACAGGGGGGTGAAATTTAATAAAATATCTACTGGCCCTAGGAAAAGGTTGCATCATAAATCTACTTGTCCTGTAAAAAAGTCCACTTGTCCCTTTGGTACCATGTAGTGCAGCGACAAATTATGGCTGCAGTCTTATTATATAAGAGCTCTGATAATATGCCAGTGCTAATATTTTAGCAGGGCCTGAATATTAGCAATTTCCTAATTTTGTCACCTTTCTGCGGATCTACATACTGGGACTGGAGGTAGCGTTAAGCAATATTCCCAGGGTTGGGATGCCTTTGGAGTCTCTGTAAACTAACAATCTTGCATGTTTTAAGGATTTCACCAGCTCTCCTCTAATCTTTTCCCATACTGAGAAATGATAGAAATTTACTTCTGACTAGGGCAGAAATAAAACTTCTTCCACAATTGGTAAAAAAAATGGTTGGAGGGGAAATTTAACTTGTAAACGCTCAGTAAGTTTTCACATGAGCAAATCTACACATGCATATTTGCTCAAGCTAAAATACAATTCACAAATATCTTCCAGTAGTACGATTTCCTGGTCTACTTCTGTAAAGTCTTGTGAAATTCATAAAAGTTTTAATTCTGCACTAATGCAAAGACATACACCATGGGTTTAGTGTAAGATTTGGGCACTTAATTAGGTCTGGCATTAACCAAGACATTTGTATGTGTATTAATATTCTATTTCTCTTTCTATCCATGTATCGGCAGGCTTTATAGTGATAGCATTCTGCTCTTCCACAAGGAGCATATTGGTACACAAAACAGTTTTGTTCAGGGCCTGGAACTACTGTGGCAAAGTGTGCTTTTTTTAGACCCATTTTTTTTTGTGCTATTTGGCAGTGTTTGTTACAGGGTTGAGGGCAGGCAGCTCGCACACCAATAACGTTTTAGAAAAATTATATCAAAACAAAACACACATTGACAAAACCAAAAGACTGAACACCAATGTTGGCTCAATTGGCTTATTTTCATGTTTCCCATAATCTTGTTGAAACTGGTTACACTGATTTTCCATTATGAATATTGTTTGGGAAATACAATCATGCATCAACACGTTTTACTATATGATGCTTCAAAGAATAATACCTAAAATGTCACAGTAATTTAGAAAAACATTTTTTTTCCTACTTTCGTTTTCTTTCTGAACATATTATTTTGAAAGAAGAGAATCCTCAACCTTGCTTACAAGTGTATGTGAATATTTGCACCTAATCACAGAGCATTCTGGGAGCATTGTACTTAGCCTAATATTGGTAAACGTTGCAAATGTGTGTGTACCCTTTATTTTTTTTACTAGAACCACTGTCAGTAGTGCAGTGTGAACTTACAACATTTATTTAGAGTGTGCACCCCAATAATGAAGGCTTTGCATTAATGAACAGCATTAAAATAGGGACACATACATTACCTCAACTGCAGACAGTTCTCTTCACTGTAAACTGCTAGTCAAAGGGTTTGTGCTGCAGGGGGTTGGGCCTACATGTCCCAAGGATAACATAAACATGAAAACTAGGTATCCTTGACCCCAAACAATATGTCCTGGGCGTCTGGTTATAGGAATTTCACACCCATGCATAACATAATCAGTGTCACATGCAAGTGACACAATACAGGTACAACCACATCACCCACTGCAGCTCCCTCCACCTCAACCAGCCAATCCACACACACATACACATAACGACTCATATACACAATAGATAGCACAAACCCTCCTGTAAAATCCCCTTGCAATGCACACACATGGACACTTGTCCAGTGTGAGTTTACCATCATTGTGGTGACAGTATCCATTTGGAAATGAATGAAGACACCACAATGATGTGTATATGTGCGCAATATGCTTGTTGTGCATGTGTGTCCCCAGTCATGGTCGACACAATTGTCTCCTCCCACGTATGCATGTCACAATGATTTTTAAAAAGTATTGTGATTTGTGTATGTGTGCAGTGGTCCCAACCTCCCGTGCAGTGCCCACCCAACGTACTCTGGCAATGCAGCATCCCTATCTTGGAGACCGGCCACCGGGGGTGACAATGGCAGCAGTGACAGCAGGTGCTGCCCAGTCAAAGACTGAGGTGGAATGGAGAAAATAAGTGAGTTTTTCCCCTCAATCCCCCAACTCAGAAGTTGGGGTCAGACTACCACTTTTTTCTTGGCAGTAAGGCACATCCAAATCTGCATGGCCGGAAGGGTGGCTGGGGTCCCGCTGGCAACCACTTGTCACTCTCCCACCGTCGACACGATGAGTGTTTCTTGTTAGAGACGGCAGTTCGAATACAGGATTTCATCTTTGGGACGCCAATATCTAAATAAGGCAGGTAGACCGGCAGACAGGTTTTCAGACAAAAAGTCGACGGCGCCTCTGAGCAAGCGTTAAAAGTGCCAAAATAAATTACACGAAAAAATCTCTGATTTATTTGCGCCATTGTTTTGGCCCCCTTTGCATACATTATGCCTGACACAGGCATAATGTAGCGCAAAGGGTTAGAAATACATGCATTGCTCTACTTTGTAAATGTGGCAGTGCAATTTTGGCCTTGGGCCACATTAGTGTAAAAACAAATTACGCTAAAGTGGCGCAAGGAGGCGCTAGGGCCTCTTAAATCAACTCCAATGTGTTTACACATTTACTGCTGGGAGTAGTAAAAAGCTGTTTTGCCTATTGTGCCAGGTACTGCCCTAAAATTACTTATAAACTAAAATGAAGGTACTGCGCCCAATGTGAAGACACTAAACAAATTGAAAAAAACAGGTCCAGTGGCCCAAAAATTGACTGTCAAGCTCCGTGCATACTGTGCCAGGTCCTGCCTTAAAATTACTAACAAACTAAATGATGATACTGCGCCCCATGTCAAGGCACCAGAAAATTAGAAAATCAAGTCCAGTGGCCCAAAAAACTGTCTGTCAAGCTCCAGCTAACACAGTTAGCCCGGTTCGGAATTACAATCATAAAATGTATGTAGTCAATTCATAGTATTCTAATGCCTTAGAATGTTTTTCACAGATGCTTTCTATACCCCTTAAAGAAGTAATTCGGAATTTAATCCTGTGCTTTGACTCCTCTAGTCACTTCAGTTTGATTCCTTTGTTAATTGCCTCTTGCACATTTATCCTGGGGATGAGAGATTGAAGAGTTATCTGGAAATTCAAAGATTAGTATTCAGATTAAAATTAGTGTCACTAAGGTATCTGGAGATCTTGCATGGAACATTATTTTCTCCTGTCTCCACTGTGTCTAAAGGCCTTTAAAAAAAGGAATTCACCATTCTTTCTCCAAGAAAGGTAACCCATGATACCGATATTAATCATATTGTGTGCCATCCCTTATAAGATTATGGTACCTTTTGTTTCAAGTATTATCTGTTTCATTTTGCCACTTTAGGCTGTCAAACATTGTTTTAAATGTGTTTTTAATTCAGAAGTTTTGTTTGACATTTTACAGACAGAGAAGAGTACGTGACCGAGAATGCAATACAAGTTCACATTCAGAGCCGGCGCTAGGCACGGGCAGCGTGGGCAGCTGCCCGGGGCCCTGCGTCGCGTCTGTAAACATGCAAGAGGGGTCCCACAGCAATGCCTTTCAAAAGACTCGGTTGTGACAGTGGTGCAGTGCTGTGAAGCTCTGGGGAGGGGGCCCCATCCCCTGGGCCTCGCAGCCATCAGCCCAACAGTCTTCAATGATCTAATGGCTGCATCTGTATGAGAACACTGATTAGATGGGTATTTGAAGTGCCTTGGGTATGAAGTGAGCCCTGCCCCTGCGTGAATGAAAAGCAGGGTATCCTGCAGGGCTCACAAAAAAAGACGGAAACACGTCTGACAATGAGCATTGTTCACCTTAGGGTTGCCAGCTTTCCAAGCGAAAACTTTCACAGCCATTTGTTGTTTGTAAGAGTCTGCAAAGGCACATACTTTATACTAAATATGACTTTAAAAAATAGTAAGTATTAATTTGTAACATGACTTTTCTGCCTTTCTTTACTTTAGCTATCAGTCAGGTATTTTTGATGCATCTCTGGAACAGATATAAAAGTACTTTCTATTTGTACCTTCTGTTTGCTATATATACGGGTAAGGGTTTTTAAAAAAACGGCTTTAGGAAATTTTACTTCGGTCAGGACTTAAAAAATACCGGAGGTGCTGGTAGAAAACCGGCCAGGTGGCAACCCTATTCACCTCGGATAAAATAAAAGGGTGACCACAGAGATTGGAGGTGCAGTGCTTTTGAAGGGGGTATGCCAAAGGAAGCAACTAAGAAAAGAGGTGGGGGAGTGATGACAGTGTAAAAGTACTTCAGAGAGGTGATGGATGAACACAGTGGGGCCAGAATGGTAACAAAGAGCAACAGGCTTGAGGGAACAGAAAGCGAAGGAGAGCAGTGTTATGTGCAGGGCCATTGCTAGGTATAGGCTTTGTGGGCAGCTGCCCAGGGCCCTGCGCTCAGGTTGAAAACATGGAGCCCTGCTTCTGTGTGAAATGCCACACTATCAGTCCACCAACCTTCTCCTTCAGTGCCACATCCCCAATCCGACCATATCACAAATGTATTTTTCAAGGGAGGTGTCTTGCACTCCCTCGTCCAAGGGGGTGGTGGCGGCATTCCTGGGGGTGCAGGAGTGGGGGAAAGGACAACAGTGAGTGGGGAAGTGGGCAGCAGTAAAGCCAGCAATCGTGTTGGACCACAATGTCAGGAGTGAGGCAGCACCTCCCTTAAACACCTGCCCTGAAGGCTTGCCTTCCTTTTCTGTTTTATGTTTCCAGGCAACAAAAGGGCCCATTTGTTCCAAGGACCAGCCGTACATTTTTTTAGGTGAGAAGATGTGGGTTGGGAGAGGAGGGAGCAGCCAGAAAAGACTGACATGGCAGGACAGGGTTTAGCAAAGCTCAGTCCCTTTGGCCTGTAAGAGCTGCATCAGACTACAAGGTCCAGGAATGGGCCCCCCTTCCCTGAACCTTGCCACCATTTTCCATTTCCTGCCTGGCCCAGGGCCTCCACCTCCTTGGCCTAATGCTTTGAAGCCCAGGGCATGTAACTCCCTCATCTGGGCTTCGCAGCACATGGGGTAGTTTAATGCAACTGGTGAACTAGGTACACGCCCTGGCGTAGGGTCTGAAATCCTGCGATTCTGGGCAAATCATTACACCTCCCCAGGCCTAAAAAAAACCTGACCTTTGTAATGGAATTGGCACTTTCGTAAAGCACCCTGAAGACGCTTCTCAGCGTTTGTGCTATATAAAAGTGCAAGAAAAGGAACCACAATGCCACAGTCACCTCATCCTGACACTATGCATCATGCATAACTTGTGAAGCCCCTGCTGAATGGATGGATGGAAGGGTCGGTGGATGGGAGAGTGAAAGGGATGAGTGGATGGAGTGAAAGGGTGGATGGACGGATGAGCGAAAGGATAGATAAATGTGTGGATGGATGGATGAGTGAAAGGATGGATTTAAGGGTGGACGAGTGAAAGAATGGATAGATGAGTGAAAGTTAGGGTGAAGGGATGGAAGAAAGGATGGATGGATGAGTGAAAGTGTGAATGGATGGATAGATGAGTGAATAGATGGATGAGTAAGTGAAAGGATGGATGAAAGGGTAAATCGGTGGATGTGGGAAAAGATGGAGTGAAAGTGTGGATGGATGGGCAAAATGATGGGTGGATGAGTGAAAGGGTTGATGGAGGGATGGATGAGTGAAAGAGTGGATGATGGCCAGGTTTAGAGATGGATGGATAGGTTTGGATATGAAGGGAACATGGATGGACATACATGCAGAATGGCGAAAGACTGAATGATGGATGAAAGGATGAATGGGTGACAGAATGGTGGTAGTGAAAGAATGAATAGAAATGATGGATATCAGCGGGTGGATGGGAGGATGAAATAATGAATGGATAGACGCGTAGATGGAAAAGATAAGAGTTCTTCTGGGGAGGGTTGCAATGAGTTGTTTGGTTTGCTTGATGCCATAAAAGCTTTGGTTCAAAGTGGAGGTGAGGGGGGTATTTTAATTTTTCTAGCTATCCTTTGCCTAGTGTGGCAAATCTGAATTTCTCTGTGTTTACTTATGGCATATCTACATCATATGTATGGCATTTTGAGTGCCCCTCACTGCTACTTGAATGTTAGACTACTAACTGCAGATTGTTTTAAGTGTAAAGTTTTTTGTTTTAAGTGTAAAGTTCTAAGGCGATTATTTTAGTGCCATAAGTTGTGCCTTAGGTGTATCTTGTGCATGTAGCAATAGGCAAGGTGTCCAAAATAAACTGTGTACTAGTGTATTCTCTGTGCCTTCTTCAAGAGCACTGCAGAGAATAGCATCTTTGTGACACCTGCCAGCCAGTGCTAGCTCCTGTTACGGCAAACTTATTGCAGATTTATGCAGTGCCCACAGAATCAAACTCTGGATCCCTATTTTAAGTCCCACTTGTTGATGCACCTATAATGATGCCCCCACAGCAACCCCCCGCTTAATTCGCCACCACAGCAAGAGCTCTTTAATAACATCCCCTCTGCAATGCAACAAAAGTACTTCTTAATGATTCAAGAGTATATAAGACCAGTTCTCCGGGGATAAGTAAGGCATCAGTTTCCAGTTTATAGCTAAAAAACAGAACTATTCCACAGCAGTCTTGAGGCAAAACCTAATTGTTGATATTGTTTCTCTGCTCTGATGTTACAAAGGCCAAGCTCTCATCTCACAGCAGCAGCAGGACTAAAGAGTACTGGTATACTAATGCAACAAATACACTCTTGTCTTGTACACTCACAACTGACTTCACTAGTGGTTTCAAAATGAATGCACCATCAAACTTTTTTCCAGCCACAGTGCAAGGAATTTATATGAAAGCTATCTCTCACTTGCACAGATTTCCACCAGAGAGGTTTCAAATTGCTTCTTTATACCACATGTAAGTAGTTCTGCTGTTACTTTCTTGCATTCTGGAACTTGACTTTTCATTTTTTCCTCATGAATGCAGCAGTACAAGATCCAAATGAAAGGAATAAATCAAATGAGAAATAAGTTTGGGAACTGTAAAAACTCACATTTTAAACAGCCTTATTATTAAATGGGTGATTCTTTGATGCAGCCTCACATGGAGGCATGACACTTGTCTACAATACATGCTTTGCTTTGTTTATACAGAACTCTGCTGCCTTTTTAGTTCTGACCTGTGATTTATAAAGCTTTCAAATAAAAATGAAAAGGTTCAAATATTTGAACTCAACCTTATTTCGCAATATCTTTTTGCATAATTTTTAGGTCTCGCGTAGACAGCACTTGAGCTGTCTCTTCGAGACATGTTGTTAACTCAGCCAGCTTGCGGGCCACTCACTACTTACCATTGTTGGGCTTGAAAGTCGCTCTCAACTGCTTGCTTCCTCCTGGTCAGCTTTGCCATCAGCACTTCCCTCTTCTAGTATGTGACCCTTCCCTAGTGCGTAGTCGAAGTACTTGTGTCCTTACGATTTTCGGAGCTGCTGTTTATTTTTAAGCCACTTTACAGAGAGTGTGTTTTGTTGCTGGCTTTCCATGTGATCCCTGCAACCATCTGTTTTCTTCTTCCTTCCCTGTTGCCCCTCCCTCCCATTGCTGCGTTGGCCTACCACCCAGCACAATAAATTATCCAGAGGCCAGATGCCTTTATCCGATCCTGCTTCATGAAAGCCTTTGGATTTAGTTGATGGTTTTAGTTAGCGCAAACTCAACCCCATGGTATTGGAGCACTTTACACAAGGGGACATTAATTCAATTCAACTCGTTTTCCTTGTAGCTTTCTGTCCTGCTGTTGGTTTCTTCCTCATTGTAGCTTCCCTCTGGTTGTTTGTGCCGCAGGTTTGTTGCTTGGCTTATGTCTTGCTTGAAAGACAGAGCTGTGCAGTGTTAAATGATGTTATCTGTCTAAAGACACTGCCCTGGACTGACACACTGTGGACGGGAATTTCAGAGCTTTGATTGTGATGGCGCTATGTATTCAGAACGAAGGTTGTAAAACTCGCTTCTCAATACCCGCTACACTAAAAATTAAGCTGATTAAATAAAATGGCATAACACTTCTTGGGTAAACAGATCTCGCTCTCCTGTGACCTGTGTATTTATACTAAGAATTTGATGCTAAATAGATTGTATTCATGTTCTTTGAGCTGCAGTTACATGCAGATGTACAGTATTTTACAGTCGTTTACTGCAGAATGTTTCTTCTGCACCTTACAGGTGTTTGATGTTGGCTTAAGTAACAGTGGCATTGCTCACTGTGCAGCCCGCACTTCCAATTGATTTAGTAGATTTAAAAAGAGGTGTTCCTGTTTTCCAACACAGCGCATGTTTTGTATTCAATCGAAAATCACAAGCTCTGAAGCAGGCGCTGAGCCAACTGAGCTCTCCTGGTAGAAATCTCAGATAGGCAAGGATACCTGTTCTGAGGTCGCTTTATCTGTGTTAGGCTCCTGCTCCATGATGGAACTCTACAATAAGACAGGTATGTTAAAGTGAATCACTTCAAGGCGCTTCTGTAAGGTGGTCACGTGGAAAGCACAGTGAAACAAAGCCATGCACACTAGTGAAAGCATCCTTGCCCTGCTCGCCTGCGAACACCTAGGACACGAAGAGGTACTAGACGTCTTTGTGGCGATTACAAACAAGTGTACACATTTTACCTATGTGATTTCAATCGATGCGAGCTTAACATTTCCACATTGAGAGTTGCGTAATGTTATAAAGACCAGCTCCTCAGTTGTGAGCTGCTAATTGAAAGACATTTCTGCCAGCCGGGGTCAGATTTAAAAGCAGGGTCCCTTCCTGCCAAGAGCCATGGTCCATGAGCAAGCAAAACACCAAAATCTATGAACGACTATGTTAACACCGTTTCAGACCAGTGGTTTACAGATCTCAAAACGAAGTGGGTGAGAGAAAGCAGAAATATCTAGGCTGAAGGACTGTGGGTTCAAAGCCAGGACTTGATGAAAATATCACATCATACATGGCAGCACTGGTTGGGTTACTGTCTGAAATACTGATTACAGCACTGCCACAGCTGTGTGTGGTGTGAGATTTAAAAGTCTCCTACATGTTTAGCGCATACCACTTTGCATCTCGGCTCTTGTAGTTAAAATGTCTCTATTCAAAGTACATGACTACAAGTATCAGAATATAAATAAGCTAGAAAAAAATGCAAGGAGCTGTCAACTGGCACCATGTCACTAGGTGTATTTTCAGACAGTCCTCCTCAACTAAACCCCAAGCATTCTGGGACTTGTAGTTTCAGATTATAGTTATAAGAATTAACCTTCACTGTGCACACAATGGCGAGTTCAGTTGACTAAAAAATAAGGACTGACTGCAAGTCATGCTGATGAAAACGAGCCAGTTGGCAGATCGTCTCACGTGACAGGGTGTGCTCTTTAGTAAACAGCTGCATTATGAACCGATTGAACTGTAGTCTCACATGCCTGCAGCAACTGTATTAACCATCTGAGCTATCTTGCTGTATGGCTCAAGTATGGTTACCAGATGGCATTATTTCACCAAGGAGGCAGTGTTCCAGTAGTGGGCTTTCATTTAACAATCCAATGCATTCTTGTAGTTATATTCTTGGTTCATTCCAGTTGCGCCCATTGAACTAAGACACCTGAAAATATGAAATTGAAAATTAAAGACGTTTTAACCTAATGACTTGTGGATAATATGTTACCGATATAGCATGCTTTCAGAACTGAGTTTTCATTTAGAAAGCCTGTGTATTCCAGCAGCCGCTATTTCAAATGAAACTAGCAAGTAAAAAAAAAAAAACGTTGGCAATAATTTGCAAAATGAAAACGAACAAAAAGCTTCTGAAAGAGATCGGTGCGTGGAACATAAGTCTCCGAGGAACACGAGTCTGAATGTTTCATTCGTAACAGCGTTTTCGCTAATATTGCAGAGCTCTTTATGTAACTTGCTGTGTAGGTTTGAATCCTGGCATAGACAACTCAGCCTTTTATCCCCCTGAATTCAATAAAAGAAGCACTCTAATTTCAATAATAACCACATACCTTTTATACACCAACTAACAATTATTTATGTGGGGGTAAGGGTGGAAACTGCAACAATAACATGGGCTTAACTTCTTTCAAGCTGGTGCAGAGAGATAAAGAATTCAGTGGAAAGTAATTCAGGTCTTAGCAAGTATTTCCTTTTAAATTCTGACTCTTCCTTATTTTTCCTGAGTAGAAAGTAGAAATAAAAAATGCTTGTTATAATGACAGAAAATATGACATTCATTGTACAGTGCAGTACCTTAAGATATGTTTGCTTTTCCTCCAGTATTGTGATTTTCTTTTCTCCCTTTTTTAAGTAACACTTTAATAATCAGCATTGCCAAAGCCAGTAGCTTGGCACTCGTTTAGAAAAGTGAGACCTATTGACTTTGCCAATGCTTGTCACCATAGCGATGCAATTGAATTAACATTCCGGAGTGTTCTGGACCTTTTATCATGCACTAATCTGGAAACAATCAGTTAATATTGAGTAAGGAATCCATCTTTGTGAGACCTGTGCCTAGCATGTGACTAATGTAATGCATTTAATAAAGCTTTAATATAGACTGACTTACTTCATTTGGGGATTTATGGTTTTATCCAAGTTACTGATATCCATACAAGTTCACTTGGCAATACCAAAGAAGATCAGAAGTCCAGTGATGTTACTTTCTGCAAATCAGAGGGGCCTCATATCTTCCTTTTCATCCATAGCCCCAAAAATCCTAGGACCGTCCGTTTACATTTTATGGTATAAAAATTACAATCCATAATGAACAAATAAAGGAGTGGCATTATTCGTCTTAAGATCCATCGGTAGAGTGTATTCATACAAAAGCTAGTGAAGTTCTAACAATGCTGTATTGCTTGCGTCGTGAGAGAGGAAGAATGACGAGGGATAGGAGTACAGATAGAAGAGGACAATAATGATCCAGTAGGAGAGCAGATGATAAAGAGAGATCAGCAGAGAAAAGGAGGAGATGGGCAGAATAGGTGGTGGAACAAGGAGGCAGGGCTTCACTTACTACGCTCCAAAGGGATGTGGGAGTTTGTTTTGTTTTGTTTTAAAAGGATAAGCTTATCTTGTGTGAGGGCCTGGCTAAAGTGGGTTTGACGTCTGCAGATAAAGATAAAGTTTGCCCCATAAGCATTTGGAGGAGCTAGAGTTAAGGTTGTTAAAGTGGGCAGTATTGTCATCATTTCTTATTAGGCACACCCAAGCCCACTAAGTATGGCATGAAACATGCTTGGTATTCTTTAAATTGCATAGGATGGTTTTGATATCTGTTGATAGTAGTAGGTCCAGTAGGAGGAGATCATGGTCATTGGAGGTTAAGTGGAAGATCTATGGCAAGTGGGGCTAGAATATTGTTACATGAGTTAAGGGTGACCTGAATTTGAAAGATATCTGATGGTTTGTTTGAAAAGAATACACAGGGTCTGTATGTGTTTACAATTGAAGTGTGCGTGTTCTCTCTGTTTAGAGTTCTGAGCCAACAGATGGCAGATGGCAGCTTCTATCAGACCAAGTTTGAATATTTTTTGTGGAGTCCTAAAGACATTGGCACAGCTCAACACTCCTTTTGTGTAAAGCACAGAATTTGCAATGGTATGGCAAAGGGGGAAATCTTGTGCTTCAGGGATTGGTCTCAAATGGTGGTCCACTGTTTTTCGTTAATGGTTTTTATGTTTATTTTGGAACATGAAAAATCACAATCTTTATATGCGTCTTGTTTTGGGTGTTGCTACTATCTAGAAACCTGTACATTTTAACAGCTAATTGATCTTTTATAGACACTTTCACAAAATATGATGGTTTCTGGTGATTGTGGTTTGTCTACCTTTCGAAGAGCAGATTTGAGTTGCACAAAGTTTTAGATGCCCAGGTCTAGTAAACTGTATGCTCCCTGTAACATGGCATCGGATATTGGTTGTTGAGCTGAGCCAATGTCTTTGACAAAATGTATTCCTCTTTTGGCCCAACTTTCCCATAGAACATTTTTCACATCTGTCTTGATTTTTGGATTAAGGTACACTGAGGTCACGTCTGAGCCTCATATTCTGTGTTGAAATGTCTTGTATAGATATTTTATGGCATTTATGGTGATTCCTCTCAATAAGTTACATGAGTGGGAGACCTTAAGATTATCTGTTGTTAAGGTATTTATGAGAGAGATGGGTTTTACTAGGTCAGGTTCAATTTCCACCACAGGAAATAAGTGCATTTGAACCATGTTCTAACCATTAGCAGGCTTGCCTCGTTATTAAGGCAGATTGTTAGTTTAAGAAGCTGGGTAGACCAAGGTATCCACTTGGTCTCTTTCTTTCAAGTTTGGAGAAACAAAAAGTCTTGCTTTTTTATTTTTTAAGATGAATTCTGATATAGGTTTGTCTAGCCTTTTTAGAAATCTGTTAAGTGTAATAGAAACATACTTGTAATGAAATTAACCTTTGGTAAGATAATAATTTTAATGCAGTCAGGTCTGCCCAACTAGGTTATGAACATAGGTGACCAGGAGTCTGTTACATTTTTAATCTTTGAGTATAGGTCTGTCTCAATGTGAACTCTTGTGCAATCTCGGTTTCTCATAAAATTCTATTTCAAAGTATTTTAATTGACTAGCTTGTCACTTGAGTCCCGCGTTTACAAGAATCCCTGGAAAACACAAGTGATATACCAGGAAGGTCTCTGTTTTTCATCATTTAGTGAGTATTCTGAGACACTACTATAGTCACTGATTATTTTAAGAATTTTGAGTTTCATAAGATCAGCATCTTCTATACAGGTTAGTAAGCTGTCTGCACATGCTGCATTTTTTAGTGGGTTAGAGGGAAACAGGATTTCTTTGATGAATGGGTTCAAACGCATGTCAGTTAGCAAAGGTTTTAGGACTTGTAGGAACAGTAATGGTGACAAAGATCAACCTTGTGATAGCCTTAATTTCTTTGACAAGGGGATGTTAATTGTAATGGAAGCTGATGGGTGGATATTTAAAGCCTTAACAATGCATTGAGAGAAGGGTTCTAGATTGAATTTTCTTAGAACCAAATGCAGAAAAGTACAACAAAACATTTATCAAAGGCTTTTTCTGCATCAAATGTCATGGCTATTGTTGGAGAGGGTAATACTTTGGCCTTCTCCAGAACATGCCCAAATAGTCTTATGTTATCTGATTTGTATATACCTTTAACAAATCCTGTTTGTGTAGAATGTGTAAGTGTAGATAGGACATTTCCAGTCTCAGGGCCAGCATCTTCGACATATTTTGCAGTCAACATTGAATAGTGAGTTTAGCCTGTAATTATTGGGGGTCCATGGGATCTTCTTTGCCATTCTTATGTATAACCCTTATTGTGGTGTACGAGGCAGTCGCCTGAATTTCACCTGTGGTTCTAAACTAGGCAAAGAGTTCTTCCAGATGTGATAGCAAGGTTTTTTATAGAAGGAAATTGGGAAACCATCTGGGCCCAGGGCTTTGCTACATTAGGGGTTGAAAAGCTTTAAATATTTTGGATCTTTGGATTTCCTTTGTTAGTACAGCACATGATTCTTCTTTTAGTGAGGGGAGTTTTAGATTGTTGAGGTAGGCCTGGCATTTGTCTGGATTCTTTGAGTAGAATGTAGAAAGATTCCCAAAATATCATTTCTGTCTGTCTGTATGGCTCCAAATTCATTGTTTATAGCAGCAATATAGGAGTTGTTACTTTTGACCTGGAGGTACTTAGCCAGGATTCTCCCTGCTTTTTCACAGCTTTGTATTCATTCATTTGCATTCATTAACCTACTTATGTTCCCTTCCACTGAGTATTTATTAAATTCATATTTAAGGGGGTTTAGTTTTAATGAGGTCTTGCAGTCTCTATAGGAAATGAGTTACTGTTCCAGTTTTTAAATTTCTTTCTCAATGGAATTGAGTTTAACATTCAAACCTAATTTCTTTTTGCCTTAATATCACTCATGACCCTCTTCATAGCATCCCATAATATTTCTGGTTGGAGGGCAGGTTTGCTATTCTCTTTTTTGAATTGTATTATGGTGGTGGTAATCTTTTTTTTTAGTATCTGATACAGATGTCTAGCTGCAGATTCCTTAGCTTAGAATAATTCCCAGATGTCAAACTGGCTTCAGAAGGTTTTTAGCACTACCCCTGTGTAGGTGACATCTTTCAGCTCCGCTGTGTCTGCTGTGAAAGTGACATGTTCTGTACCTATATAGGTGCCATCCAGGCACGTTGATGTTGCTTCTTTCCTTTCTGTGCCAGATAGCATTGATCCAGGCAGAGCTACCCTCAGTCATTTTTTTTACTGGCTTTTTTCAACTTTTTGTTGGCTTTTTAAGAGATTTATTTTCTAGTGTGAGGATGTCACCTAAGAAACTGGTTGAGAACAACTAATTTTTTTAGGGGATTTCCAAGCCTCACTTATGAACAGGCCCTTTGATGGCTCATCTTTTTTGAGAGAAGGTGGACTTAGCACTGGAGCACTTTAAGAACAGCAGAGCTACAGCCAGGTCCTTGGACTTGTTTATTTACAACCCCTCATCACCTCCAGTCTGCTTCTGACCTTTTTGTGGCCATGGAAGGGGTCTCCAACCTTGTCTTCCCAGCCCTTTTGTGGCCGAGGACACTGTTCCCATGGACCACATGGGAGAGGTAGCCATAGGTCAGGTCAGCCCACCCCCTCCAACAGCTGCAGCCTCCAAACCTCTTTAGTTTGCCCTCTGACCATCATGGGCACCATAATTAGAAGGAGGCTGTTGGGTTTTTCAAATCAATCAAAGGGCTATTCCTTCCCCTTTGTGACTACCCCTCTACCCATGCCACCCACTTACTACCTGCTTACAGAGGACTACCTCTCTTTGCTCCATCAGGAAGTGCCAGCTCTCTTGGCCAAAGGAGCCATAGAGAGGGTGCTGGCATCAGAAGTAGTTCATGCTTGCTATTCCCACTATTTTCTGGTGCCCAAGAAGGGTGGAGGTCTTTGTTGTATTCTAGACCTGTGCCTTCCCAATCTCTTCCTGAAAAGGGGAAATTCAAGATCCTCACGCTTACCCAAGTCCTGTCTGCCCTGGACCCGGGAGACTGAATGATACCATTGGACTTGCAAGACGTGTTTTCCACATTCCCATCCTACCTACCCACAAACTTTACCTGCGGCTCACAGTGTGCCAACAGCACTTTCAGTTTGCTATGCTTCCCTTCGGCTTGCTAGTACCCCTCAGGAGTTCACAAGAGTGATGGCTGTGGTTGCACCTCATCTGCTGAAGTCAGGTGTTCCAGTCTTTCCCTGTCTCGATGATTGGCTGTTGAAGGTGGGCTTGCCCTAGCAAGTCATCTCCAATCTCCAGACTACGGTGACCCTTCTGCACTTGTTGAGGTTCACTATCAACATGCTAAAGTCACAACTGCCTCTCTCTCAGATGCTCTCTTTCATCCGAGCTGGTCTGGGCAATTTTGGGCCTATCCTCCCAAGCAGGGAGTCCAGGATATTCAGGCTATGATACAGATGTTTCAGCCTCTATCCTGGCTTTCACTGAGACTTGCCCATAAGATTGTTGTAGTCCTCATGACCTCCTGTATTCTGCTTGTTTCTAATGGCCACTGTCATATGTGGGCACTACAGTCCGACTTGGGCACTGCATCAGGGGAATCTCTCTGACATGGCGCAGATCCCAGAGGGAAATACATAAGATCTCAAGTGCTGGCATACGAACTGCGATTGGGTTATTCACAGACAACTTTCCCTTCCCCAGTTGACTGTGGTCACAGATGCAGCACTTCTGGGATACAGCATACTTCTGGGGGAGGTAGAGATTAGAGGAGTCTGGTCTCCGGTGGATCACTTGAACCTGTTGGAACTTTGGGTAATTTGCTTGGCATTGAAAGCCTTTCTTCCTTCGGTCAGTAGAAGGCTGGTGCAGGTGTTCAGGCACAACACCACTGCCATGTGGTACTGCAAAAAACAACACCGCATGGGATCATGTGTCAGGAATGAATCATTCTTAAACACATTACTAAAGGGCTTAAAGTGGGATTAAGCAATAGTAATCAGAACCTGAACTTGGTTTCACATTTAAACTCTGTTTCACATAACACTACTGTGACAGATTTTATTTGTTTTAGCTTCTATGCCACACATTTGCTAAAATAACCCCATTAGTTGGACCGGTTTCACAAATAAATCGCTAAATGGTTAAATTGTAGTTTCAAGGTACACAGTATATTCATGCTGGGAAACAAAATGTTAAAACAGGTGCAGAGTTAATAAGGCCAGCATGACTAATCTGCCACTGTTTTCAGCATGACTCATCACAATGGAGTAAACGCAGCCTTCTTGCCATGTGTATTAGCGATGATTCATCGCAATGCAGTAGGCAGAGTCTATTTGAACCCACCCCAGGCACTAACCTTTGCTGCACATCACGATTCCTGAGCCGCTGTCATGCCTCTTCGGATCCCGAAACTCCAGGCCGTAGGACTTCAGAACATTTACTCACCTCATATTAAGAATCTGATACTCCCCTTCGATCCTCAAACAGTACGGTACCTGTGAAGAAAGAGACATGATTAACATTGTAAAAAGGAGCTGCAGCGCTACACAGCAAATACAAACAACAAGGAAGGAATTACTCTAAGTATATTTTTGTTTTTTTTGTTTGAACAGTAATTGTACAAGGATAAACGAAAGGATATTAAAAGACAGAGACTTATATTTAAATTCTGGTTGTTTCTTCATGTAAAGATATTTTATAGCTAAGAAGTGAAGTAACTTCCTAGGGTACTGAACGCTAAACCCAGGGAATTGCTCTTGTGGGTACTTTTTATTTAATGTATTGCCTACATGTTATTAAGTTGATTACATTGTGCATGTTATGTGTATATTTCAACTAGTTTTTCGCATCATCTCTTGGAATCATTCCATCTACACGGCCCCCAGTGTAATTCCCCACGCCACACCATTTTCCAGTGACCTTTCTTCACAACTTCTCATAAGAAGACCTTCTGCCATACACATGTACAATTTAAGACACCATAAGGATAGGGCAAGCTATAGAATCAGGGTAGGGACAGTGGGAGGGAAATCTATTTCCTTAAGGTAGGGCCCTATGAATTCAGTCTTGTTATCTCCCAAGGTCGATGATTGAACACAATGGAAAGGACATCTTCCTGGAAGGCCCCCATCCCAGAATCTTACCTATTACCCCAGACATATTGGTTTCCCAGGTGGTAGGTAGGGATTTAGGAGGTGGATCCCTATCGTCCCCGCAATGTAACAAACAACTCTTCTTCAGGTAAGAGTGTTCCTTGGAACTTGTACATCATAGGCCCTTTGTTGAGATGCTCTACATCTCTGGACATGGCTGAAACACCAGGGCATTTTCCTGGTGGTTCAATACTTGGTGGCCTCACTGTACGCGAGGGCAGACAAACCATCTAAAGATGCCTAGAAAATCATGAGTGGCGTTTCCATCCAGAGATGGTGCAAGGACTCTTTCAGCAATCAATGTCAACAGTTTTGTGCGTTGGAGTTTCAAATGCGACTCTCATTCAGAGGCAAATTTTGTCTTGAGTGGAGCTCATGCCTCCTGTGTGCCTTTACACCAGTACCAATCCTGCCCAGAGCTCTCAAGAAGATCAGGAACAACTGGGCCCAAGTTATTCTTGTGGCTCCGGATTGGGCATGGAGAGTTTGCTATCCCGAGCAGTTGAGCACAACCATAGGTCCTCTCCATCAGGCAGATTTTTTTTTTTTATAAGTAGTACCCCTGCTTGCCACAAGGTGGCATCATCTGCGCTGGAAGTGACGAGCACGGTACCTATATAGATTTCATGCAACCGCCAAATAGCATTGATCCAGTCAGAGCTACCCTCAGTCATTTTTTGACTGACTTTTTTTGTTACTTTTGTTGATTCTTTTTAAGAGTTCACTTTCCTGGTGTGAGGATGTCACCTAAGAAACTGGATATTTTCTAACCATGTGGTGCCTGTCAAAGACAGATGTCTGTGACAGACCCCCACTTGGTGTGCTTGTGGGGGTGGTGCATGACCATGAAGAATATTGTGCCATGCACTCAGAGGCACTGAGGGAGGGATCCCTCAAGCAGCACACCTCCCAACCTCGGATGACTCTGATGCTCAAGATCCTGTTCGCGCTGAAGGTCCTGGAATCTTTTGCGTTTGCACCCAGTGATAGTCGTTGCACTCGTGGTCATCAGTGAAGTCGCGTAAGTTCCACAAGCATAAAAAAAATCTAAGAAGTCGAAGAGGTCTTCGACTTTGTGCTTCAGGCGAGATGCTGGAGCATCTGCAGTTCAAGCCTTTCAATTCAGGAGACCCTGGGTCAGGGTCGAGTCTGCACTTCTCTGTTTTCCCCAGAGTCGGAACAACTCCCACCCACCTCAAAGAGTTTTATGAAGCCATGCACCTTATATCTGAGTATCCTTGCACCGTCAAGGTTCAGAAGGGGCCCCCCATTGGATCCACAAAAACAGGTTTGTCCTCGGGCCATTCAGGCCCCATGGATCCCTAGTTTTATCCAAAGCAGAGCCACCAGTGAGACCAAGACATTCCTCAGCGTCCGCCCTGGTGCAGACGCTCTACTGCAGCACCATCCTAATAGTCATTCCCAACTCCCGTTCTTGCACTGTCCGGGGACATGCTATCCGTACTGGAGCCACTCTTTTACTTTTGACAGACCTGGAGAGGGACACAAATGGGAGGGGTCTGAAGACCCTAATGGCTACCACCATCCTTTTGATGAAAATGAGTACAACTAGTATGAGGAACTGGCAGAGGCCTGTTGGTTAGAAACCTCACTTTACACTGGCTTGGTCTCTCCTCCTACCATGGCTTTGGTGGTGCATAGGGTGGCGGAAGGCTTGGCTCCCCCAGTGGCAGTCAAGACGAATGCCTTGACAGAGGTGCTTCAACCTGGAGTTGCCCCCTCTGAATCTTTACTCCCCTTTAATGAAGTTCCAGCCTCCTGTACACCTTTCCGCCAATACCACTCCTGCCCAGAGTTCCCAATAACATCAAGGACAACTGTTATTCTTGTGGCTCTGTATTGAACATGGAGAGTTTGGTATCCCAAGCCGTTGAGCATGACCATCAGTCCTATAATCTGGCTTCCTCTTTGAGAGGATCTTCTGTTGTAGCAACAGGGGTGGGTTCTGCACCCTTCACCTTCATGTGTGAAGATTGAGCGAAGACAGGTGATAGCTTTTGGCCTTCTTCCAAAGTCTTGTGATGTTATTCTGGCAGCCAGGCGTCCTTCCACCAAGTCAGTATATGCCTGCCATTGGGATAACATAATGACAAGGTATGAATTCCATACCATCGACCCTCCCCCAACCCCACTTTCTGCATCTATTTCCAAGGTTCTTCTGTTTGCTCTATCCAATTGGCCCAGCAGGGCTCTGCTCCAGGCACAGTTAGAGGTTATCTTTCAGACATTTCTGCATTTTTGGAAAGGCCAGATCAACTTTCTTTTAAGTCACCTGTTGTGGCTAGGTTTCTTAAAAGCTTGCAGTACGTTTTCCCCCCCAGGCCATTCATCGTGCCCCAGTGGGATGTAAAACTTGTTTTCATCTTCTTGATGTGTGCACCCTTTGAGCCTCTGCACAATTGCCCTCTTAGGCTTTTGACCATCAAAACTGCCTTTCTAATGGCCATAACAATGGCCAGGAGAGTCAGTGGGTTGCAGGCAGTCGTGACACATCCTTCCTACACTACCTTCTACTAATACAAGCAGGTTCTCTGGACATGTGCCTCCTTCCTTCCAAAGGTTATGACTCCCTTCCATGTTGGGCAAAACATCATGCTGCCTACCTGTAGGAAAGTACCATCTTGCCTGGCATGATACCCCCATATTTCACTGTATATATGTTGTTTTAGTCTGTCACTGGGACCCTGCCAGGCAGGGCCCCAGTGCTCATAAGTATGTGCCCTGTATGTGTTCCCTGTGTGGTGCCTAACTGTCTCACTGAGGCTCTGCTAACCAGAACCTCAGTGGTTATGCTCTCTCTGCTTTCCAAATTTGTCACTAACAGGCTAGTGACTAAATTTACCAATTCACATTGGCATACTGGTACACCCATATAATTCCCTAGTATATGGTACTGAGGTACCCATGGTATTGGGGTTCCAGGAGATCCCTATGGGCTGCAGCATTCCTTTTGCCACCCATAGGGAGCTCTGACGATTCTTACACAGGCCTGCCAGTGCAGCCTGAGTGAAATAACGTCCACGGTATTTCACAGCCATTTACCACTGCACTTAAGTAACTTATAAGTCACCTATATGTCTAACCTTCACCTGGTGAAGGTTGGGTGCAAAGTTACTTAGTGTGTGGGCACCCTGGCACTAGCCAAGGTGCCCCCGCATCGTTCAGGGCAAATTCCCCGGACCTTGTGAGTGCGGGGACACCATTACACGCGTGCACTGTACATAGGTCACTACCTATGTACAGCGTCACAATGGTAATTCCGAACATGGCCATGTAACATGTGTAAGATCATGGAATTGTCCCCCCAATGCCATTTTGGCATTGGGGGGGACAATTCCATGATCCCCCGGGTCTCTAGCACAGGACCCGGGTACTGCCAAACTGCCTTTCAGGGGTCTCCACTGCAGCTGCTGCTTCTGCCAACCCCTCAGACAGGTATCTCCTCCTGGGGTCCAGGCAGCCCTGGCCCAGGAAGGCAGAACAAAGGATATCCTCTGAGAGAGTGTGTAACACCCTCTCCCTTTGCAAATAGGTGTGAAGGCTGGGGAGGAGTAGCCTCCCCAGCCTCTGGAAATGCTTTGATGGGCACAGATGGTGCCCATCTCTGCATAAGCCAGTCTACACTGGTTCAGGAATCCCCCGGCCCTGGCCAAAACTGGACAAAGGAAAGGGGAGTGACCACTCCCCTGACCTGCACATTCCAGGGGAGGTGCCCAGAGCTCCTCCAGTGTGTCCCAGACCTCTGCCATCTTGGAAACAGAGGTGTCTGTGGCACACTGGACTGCTCTGAGTGGCCAGTGCCAGCAGGTGACGTCAGAGGCTCCTTCTGATAGGCTCTTACCTCTCTTGGTAGCCAATCCTCCTTCCTTGGTAGCCAAACCTCCTTTTCTGGCTATTTAGGGTCTCTGCTTTGGGGAATTCTTCAGATAACGAATGCAAGAGCTCACCAGAGTTCCTCTGCATCTCCCTCTTCACCTTCTGCCAAAGGATCGACCGCTGACTGCTCAGGACGCCTGCAAAACCGCAAAAAAGTAGCAAGACAACTACTAGCAACCTTGTATCGCTTCATCCTGCCGGCTTTCTCGACTGTTTCCAGGTGGTGCATGCTCTGGGGGTAGCCTGCCTCTTCTCTGCACCAGGAGCTCTGAAGAAATCTCCCGTGGGTCGACGGAATCTTCCCCCTGCAACCGCAGGCAACAAAAGACTGCATCACCGGTCCTCTGGGTCCCCTCTCAGCACGGCGAGCGTGGTCCCTGGAACTCAGCAACTCTGTCCAAGTGACTCCCACAGTCCAGTGACTTTTCAGTCCAAGTTTGATGGAGGTAAGTCCTTGCCTCCCCACGCTAGACTGCATTGCTGGGTACTGCGTGATTTGCAGCTGCCCCGGCTCCTGTGTACTCTTCCAGGATTTCCTTCGTGCACAGCCAAGCCTGGGTCCCCGACACTCTAACACTCTACCCTGCAGTCACATCCTTCTGAGTTGTCCTCCGGCGTCGTGGGACTCCCTTTTGTGACTTCAGGTGGACTCCGGTTCACTTTTCTTCTAAGTGCCTGTTCAGGTACTTCTGCAGGTGCTGCCTGCTTCTGTGAGGGCTCCCTACGTTGCTGGGCACCCCCTCTGTCTCCTCATCCAAGTGGCGACATCCTGGTCCCTCCTGGGCCATAGCAGCATTCAAAAACCCTAACCGCGACCCTTGCAGCTAGCAAGGCTTGTTTGCGGTCTTTCTGCGTGGGAACACCTCTGCAAGCTTCTTCACGACGTGGGACATCCATCCTCCAAAGGGGAAGTTCCTAGTCCTCTTCTTTCTTGCAGAACTCCAAGCTTCTTCCAACAGGTGGCAGCTTCCTTGCACCCTCAGCTGGCATTTCCTGGGCTCCTGCCCACTCTCGACACTGTCGCGACTATTGGACTTGGTCCCCTTGTCTTACAGGTACTCAGGTCCGGAAATCCACGGTTGTTGCATTACTGGTGTTTGTTCTTCCTGCAGAATCCCCCTATCACAACTTCTGTGCTCTCTGGGGGTAGTAGGTGCACTTTACACCTACCTTTCAGGGTCTTGGGGTGGGCTATTTTCCTAACCCTCACTGTTTTCTTACAGTCCCAGCGACCCTCTACAAGCTCACATAGGTTTGGGGTCCATTCGTTGTTCGCATTCCACTTTTGGAGTATATGGTTTGTGTTGCCCCTATACCTATGTGCACCTATTTCAATCTACTGTAACTTTACATTGCTTCCTTTTGCTGTTATCTGCATAATTTTGGTTTGTGTACATATATCTTGTGTATTATATCTTATCCTCATACTGAGGGTACACACTGAGATACTTTTGGCATATTGTCATAGAAATAAAGTACCTTTATTTTTAGTACTTCTGTGTATTGTGTTTTCTTATGATATTGTGCATATGACACCAGTGGTATAGTAGGAGCTTTACATGTCTCCTAATTCAGCCTAAGCTGCTTTGCCATAGCTACCTTCTATCAGCCTAAGCTGCTAGAAACACCTCTTCTACACTAATAAGGGATAACTGGACCTGGCACAAGGTGTAAGTACCTCTGGTACCCACTACAAGCCACGCCAGCCTCCTACACTACCTTATTTACTCCACTGTCTGGACCCAAAAAGAGCATTATCATTCTACCTTGACAACACAAAAGAGTTCCAGATGGACGATCAACTCTTCTTGGGCAATGTAGGATCTAAAAAAGGTAAGGCCTTGCAGAAACAGATAATTTCAAGATGGATAGTGCTCTGCATCAAGATCTGCTATGCATTGGCCCAGAAGCAACCTCCTGAGGGTTTACGTGCTCATTCTTCCAGAGCTAGGGCTGCAACCACTATGTTAGACAGCAAAGTCTCTGTTGTGGACATCTGTCAGGCATGGGCATCTTTACACACATTCACCAAGCACTATTCCCTGGATAATCATTTTCTTTGCAATGGGAACTTCACCCATTTGGTCCTACAGGGCTTTTTGATTTAAAATTAGCTTCGCAGACCCACCTTTGGGGAGGCATTGCTTGGGTGTCTATTCTATGTCAGGAATCTGCAACTAGAAGCCTCTTTCCGATGAACAAGTTACATGCCTTGGGTAACACCTTAGCTAGTAAAAACTCTGTCTAGCCATAGATTCCTTACAACCCTCCCATTCTCCCTGCTCTGAAAGCCAACACCATTCTCAGGGCCTTAGCTTTTTCACACCAGTGGTCAGTTCTCATCATGGCTCCATGCTCCTGGCATGGAAAGTTACGAAAGTAACTGATGTTAGTACCCAGATGGTGCCCATTGTAGGTACCAAGCATGTCACTTCCGGCGTGGAAGACGCAGAGCCGAATTATACCACCTACTGATGCGTAGGGATACTGCAAAAAAAATTAGCCAGATCTAGGCTGATGCCTGGGGATTATTTAAGGTAGGGAATCTGCATCTTCGTTTCCATCACACTTCACAATTATAGAAAATGTGCTTGTTTTTGCTTTCCTAAAATGCTGAATTTGTACTGTTCATTTACATGTATTTACATTTTGTTTTGTGTTAAAAATTCGTCATCCTACAGCCTTTCCTTGTACCCCAGAAAAAATATCACATTATTCATTTTACTTTTCTTTCTCTGGCTGCAAAGTGAGAGGAGTTTGTAAAGATCAATTCCTATGATAAAAATTAAGCAGCAGTTTGTCAGAAGACATAGCCTGACATTTGACCCCTGTATTTGAAGCGTAGCAAATGCAACGAGATAAATACAGAGTTTAAAGGTATCTTTATTTATTACTTGGACTTTCAAGGCCCACAAAAATCGGTTGGTAACCCACAGTTTGAGAAACACTGATTTATGAGATAAGGGGGGTCATTCTAACCCTGGCGGTCGATGACCGCCAGGGCTAAAATGACGGGAGCACCGCCAACAGGCTGGCGGTGCTCCCATGGGCATTCTGACCGCGGCGGTACAGCCGCGGTCAGAAACGGTAAATCGGCGGTATCCCGCCGGTTTCCCGCTGCCCTAGGGAATCCTCCACGGCGGCGCTGCAAGCAGCGCCGCCATGGGGATTCCGACCCCCTTACCGCCATCCTGTTCCTGGCGGTTGTCACCGCCAGGAACAGGATGGCGGTAATGGGTGTCGTGGGGCCCCTGGGGGCCCCTAACAGGGCCCCACTAAGATTTTCAGTGTCTGCATAGCAGACACTGAAAATCGCGACGGGTGCAGCTGCACCCGTCGCACCCTTCCCACTCCGCCGGCTCCATTCGGAGCCGGCATCCTCGTGGGAAGGGGTTTCCTGCTGGGCGGGCGGGCGGCCTTCTGGCGGTCGCCCGCCCGCCCAGCGGGAAACTCAGAATAACCGCGGCGGTCTTTTGACCGCGCAGCGGTATTCTGACGGTTCCCGCTAGACGGGCGGCTCCCGCCGCCCGCCAAGCTCAGAATGACCCCCAAAGTGTCTTGTTGAGATTATCCAGGATTGGGATATTGATAACAAAGATGATAAGACCATTCTTATTCTTTTTAAGGTTTTAAGGTTTGTGATAAGCCACCTGTCTTCCTGGTCTTGAATAGAGTCAATAATCGATTTACCAACTTCTTTGGAAATCAGTGTAAGGACAGATTCCTCTTTTTGGTGGATGTTCTGCATACTACAGGCCTCAGAAATTGTTGTTTTTTGTAGGAGAATAATATCTCCTTGTAGAAGTAATCCAGAAAATGTTCCCTTTTAACTGGATAGTTGAAGGAAAGTGCCTCTTTTGAAATGGTTAGCCCCCCACCCACTTTCAGCCTGGTATTTGATGTGGTTTCGAAGTTGTTAGTGCCCAGGGTGCCTTCTAACTAGGTTCCCTGGGCCGGATCTCTTTCCCAAAACTGTTGTGATGCATTTGCACAATTGGAAACATCTTTAGGTGCCCCTATAAGTCCCTCGCAAATGGTACTGAGGTACCCAGGGCATGAGGCATTAAGGGTAGGCCCCTAAGGGCAGCAGCACAGATTGTGCCACCCTCAGGGACCATGCATCCAAGTGCACCCAGCACTGCCAATTGCAGGGCTGAGTGCCCTGGTGCAATCCTAAATTGCAAAAATTACATGGCACACAGCCTGTGTGCCCTGTCCACTATACACTGCATGCAATATAGGTAAGTCACCCCTCTGGCAGGCCTTCCAGCCCTAAGGCATGATTCACTATATTGCATGTGTGGGCATAGAAGCATGAACAATATGCCCCTACTGTGTCCATGCCACACCTGGGACATAAGTGAACAAAGCAGCTATTTTACATGCATGTGCTGGACACTGGTCAGTACAAGTTTCACAGCTACATGATGGCCACTCTGCACCCTGGGTGGTTTGGTAGCACACAACTCAGAATGATAAATCCAAACTTGTACCAGTATTGGATTTATTACAAAATGTATGCAGGGGCCATCTTAGAGGTGCCCCCTGCAAAAGCTAACTACCATGGTATGGGTGCTGTCTGGTCAATACCAGCCTGCCACTTCCGTAAAGGATTCTGGAACCCTGGGGAGAGAGCCTGTGCTCTCTAGGTCCAAAGAACAAAGCCCTTCCTGGGCAGAGATGTTACACCTCCTTCCCTAGGAATGTGCACTGCCCTTCAAGAGATCTTCAAAGGGCTTACTGCCTTTGAAACTCCACCCACAGCCCTGCTGCTAGCAGCAGATGGATGCCCCATTGAAAACCCCCACTTTTGGTGGGAGCAACAGTGGGAGCACACAAAAGGACTGGAGTGGCCACCACCAACTTGCACCACCCCTAAGGTGTCGCATTTGAGGTGACCTCTCCATTTCATTTTCCTCCATCTTGCATGTCAGGAAAACAGCATATCAGGGATAGGGAAATGACCTCTGCCTACAGAAAGTGGTCACATAGTGTGTGCACCCACCCTACGGTAGATGACCCATTGGTCACTACTAAGTACGCCCCTAAATGCCCACTAAAGGCAGTATTTAGTGGGCACCCCTAGAGCTGCAGACTAGATTTCAAGGACAAAAGAAGACCAGTAACAAAGAAGACCCAAGGCTTGAGAACTGCATTCCTGCTGCACAAAGAAAAAGGTGCAAAACGCTGCCTTCCGCACCCAGGGCTCAACAATCGCCACTAAGGGGTTGCTTGGACATCGGACAGACTCTAAAAATCCCCAGAGGACCTCCAATCTTCTAAAAATCACTGAAGATCTCCCTCCAGAGTGAAGGCATCACTTTCCTGCAACAAAGACTAAAAGACCACTGAAGTCCAGTTTACTGACCAGCTGCTGACCAAAGAACTGGATGCCCCACCTGGACCAAGTTTCACCTGATGGACCATGAGGACAAAACCCACAAGTGTGCCAGGTTTGGTTGCACTGCACCTTAAAATGTCTCAACCATTGCACTGGTCACTCAGTGTCGAACACCAGGAAGGAAAATCCACTCTGGACTCCAAAAGGGCCAGGAGGAATCCCCAGTCGAGGGACTTCTGAAACCACAAGAACCATCCACCATAGTGGCCCTGCTGACCTGCAAGTGACCCTCACAGTGACTCACCTCCTGCTTCCAAGGACACCTTTGTGCACAGCTCTTGGCTTATCTATCTGCTCTGCACCTGGCCTCCGTGGGCCCTGCACCGGAGAACGAGCTGTGCTCTAAGGGATCTCCAAATACACATATCCAAGATCTGAATGTCTGGCTGCTGTACTCCCAGGATGAAACTGAGAACTTTCTTGAATACTACTGTACAACTTATGGCTGATTCAGAGAAGCACCAGTAGATGAAGTGGAAGCCTTTTCGAATAGAGCACCACTGTGCTGTGCTCACTGAAATCAGAGGAGAGTGAGACCCTAGGGGTGGGGGTTCCAATGAAAAAGCCATGAAAAACATGACTAGGGACAGCACACCAGGCATGTTGCTTTGGAAGGCAGAGAGCTTCCAGCATCAACTTAGGAGGCCTTGGTAGTGCCCCTACTTAAACAGGGTAGGTCTACAGAGGAGATGGCCGTCTATAGGCCTCAATCACTATTTAATTTAGATTTTAAAATACTCAGGTGTACCCTAGCCTGCTGGTTGTTACCCTCCTATACCTGCTTTGGTTCATATAGTTCAAAATGGGTACATACCTACACATATTACATCCCTTAATCCTAGGACACTTTACAGAAATATCGAATGAAACTGATGTCAGTATGTTCCCGGATGTGATGGTGGTTTCTGTCAACCTTGAGAAGGGGTTTGATACCCTGCAGTGGCACTACTTGTAAGCAGTCATGACTCTGAAGCTGTTGGGCTCAATAGATTGAATTGTAATTTTCTAATCTGGTGACAAGAGTGAAGACAAACAATTTTCTTACCTTCGGTAACACCTTATTTGGTAGAGTCTCTAGCTAGCTTTAGACTTGTTACCCTTTTATTTAAACTGATTTTTGTTGCATTTTCAAAGGAAAGAGGCACAATAAGGCAGTCAGTATCCAGCAATCCATCGTAGAATGCCCCCTAGTGCGTATTGGTGAAGGCCCTTGTGATTAAAGATGTGAAGTGGGTGGGGTGGGTGATGTAATGGCCCGATTATGAGGGGCAGAAGCTAGGAGAATGACATACGTGATTTGTATCTGCAGGAATAAAGTATTCTAGGCTGGATCTTTGGGGGCCTAACATGGTACAACCGCCAAACAGGGTAGAACAAGGGAGTTAACCATAGGGCAAGGAACTGGGTGTAGATTCCTTACATTAAAATATTCCCCAGGCGTCAACCTGAAACCAGAGAATCTTGATCTGTACCTCTGTATGCCAGTAGGTAGTTAGTGTCGATCTGCTCCACGTCGGAGGCATTGTCCTTGCCAGATGTGACATGCATGGCGCTGACATCAGTTCTCTCCTCCTCCTTGGAGAGGTGAGGAAGGCAAAGAAGGTCAGCAGATTGATGCTCTGGAGACTGGAAAGCTGTTGCAACTTTCAGCAGAAAAGAGGCATGGTTGTGGATGATTTACGGAGGGGCCAAATCCCAGTAAAGGTTGTTGATTCGAAACTGGTTATGGATTCAGGAACAGATCAAGGTAGTCCAAGGGTGAACCTGCTCACAGAGACCCAGTCAAAGAACCTCCCCCCAAAACTGTGGGGCCAAAAGGCTCTCCAGAGGTGCCGGAAGCCCAAATGAGTTGCATAGCCTTATAAAACTTTTACTTGGGTAGGGTTGACACCGGCTCCAGAAAAGTCAGTGATGGTCTGAACCGAACCAGGTGCAGGCTCTGCAGGGGTTGGTTTGGGAGCTGTGTCTCGATCGATCGTTTCATCCCCGCACCTTGTGTAAAGACCCGGGCAGGAGCAGCAAAGTTGAAGAATGCTTCAACCTCTTCCATTTCTTCTTGTGAACCTTACCTGATAACAATTTGGACCTTGATGACGACTGGTGGAAGTGACTCCCAGAGCAGGCGGGGTACATTCCACTTGACTGGGACATTGAGTGGTGCAGAGTTGTCAGGTGTCAAGGGTCCAGGAGCTTTATGGTGTATGCCCAGATAGCTTTTGGATTCATTGTCCGACAGTCAGGCCTGGCCCTGGAGTTGTGGTCCAGCTCCAGGCAAACCAAGTGGGAGTCTGTTACTGACATTTGTCTGTGACAGGCTCCATATGGTTTTAAACCCACAGGTTTATTTGGGAACATCCCTAAGACACACTACTAGCCAAAAGTGTTTTTTTTTTTAAAGCATTTAATAAAAAAATCAAAAAAAGAGGTAGCTCTTCCAGATCCGTGCAGGTTGTGAGCAAAGAACGGAATTGATGTCAGTGCACTCAGGTGGCGCATGTAGGCACCTCAAATATCACATTTGGCATGGGCGACAAGTACAATGCCAAGCCAATCAGCGCCACCTACCAGCGCCCATACGTAACGCTCATGATTTTCTGGATACAATCTGACACCTGGGGAATATTCTATGGTGAGGAATCTGCAGCTAGAAGTCTCTATCAGATAGGTGGTTATACATCTCAGCAACACTGCATGCTTAGAGGAAGAAGAGAAGGGTGACCTCTTTCCTGCTTGTTTTCACTACTGCAATAGAACCATTTGCTTTGGTTGCTAGAGCTGAGGAGCATGTAATGGCTATACCACTATTAAATGGTATACACACTGTATCCTCTTACGTTGATGACCTGTTTCTATACGTTTGAGATTGGCCAGTGGATTTAACACTGACATTACAACTGGTGAATTTTTGGAAACATCTTGACTTAATACCAAAAGATTTAACACTTGTGCCTTTCCAATTGTACCAGACAGTACGGAACTTAATGTGGGTGACCTTGGGATAACATGGCATCCACACTTAAATATCTGTGAACATATACCACCATGCAACTGACCTTATAGATGGTTGTGGGAAACTGGCCCTTTGTTGCAGTACCCCTCTCACACTTTTTGCTAGGCTTCTGGATGCAACTTGAACTAGAGTGCACTGGGATTCTGCTAACCAGGTTCCCAGTGCCAGTTTTCTTTCTCTAAAAATGTCAAAGATAATTGGCAACACCTTTAGCTGCCACTAGAAGCCCTTAGTAAATGGTACTTAGGTACCCAGGGCATGGGGGTACTAAGGGTAGGCCCCTGAGGCCAGCAGCACTGATTGTGCCACCTCTAGGGCAATACATCCAGATGCACCCAGCACTACCATTGCAGGCTGTGTGTCCTGGTGCAAATCTAAAGCACAAACTCGACATGGAACACTGCCATTGTGCCCTGCAGTGCCAGTGTGGCCTGCCAAAAGGGCGACTTATAGTGGATACACTGCATGCAATATAGGTAAGTCGCCCCTTTGGCAGGCCTCTCAGCCTTAAGGCAGGGTGCACTATATTGTATGTGAGGGCATAGCTGCATGAGCAATATACCCCCACTGTGTCCTTGCCAAACCTAGGACATAGTGAATTAACAGAGCACCCGTTTTAAATGCATGTGCTGGACACTGGTCAGTATGATCAATCGAAATGGTACCAGTGTGGGATTTATTATAAAATGTACCCAGGGGTCACTTTAGAGATGCCCCCTGTAAAAGCTAACTACCCTGGCATGGTTGCTGGCTGGTCACATCCAGCCTGTCACCTCCAGAAACAAGTCTGAACCCCTGGGGTGAGAGTGCCTGCTCTCTGGGATTCAGAGCAAAGCCCTTGCTGGGTAGAGGTGCTAACATGCCCTCCCCCAGGAATGTGCACTGCCCTGCTGGTGAGCTTCAAAGGGCTTACCACCCTTGAAACTGAACCCCATGGCCTGCTGCTAGCAGCAGATGGCCACCGCCGGTCCTCGTGGCCACATAGTCGGAGCAAAGTATCAAGTTGCAGACTCCTAGGGTTGATTGTAGTGGCACCTGGGCATCGGCCTCCTGTTGTGGCACTCTTCAGAGAGGGAACTGTAATGCTAATGATATTTAAACACCAGCTCCATCTTGACTAATGACTCTATTTTGTGCTTAGCTTAGCTTCACACACCATTAGGTATTTTTCTGCGCACAGCTTGTGCAATGTGTTTATGCTCCTTCTCACTAAAGAATGGGTCCATAACACAGGGGAGTGAGGAACACAGATAATAAGATGTATAAGGCTGAGAATGTTTATGGTAAGGCAAGGAACAGCTTGGTCTTGGTAAAACACCATGAGAGTTGGCCAGTCTCAGGCGTGCTCCTTTCCAACACTGACCTGGTACATGTAATAATTATTGTTGAGTTCACTGCTGTGAATATTTTCCATGTTGCACTTACATTACTGCCTTTAAATAAAACTCACGTTGTTTTTGTCTGCTCATGAGACTTGAGAAGCGTCTTAATAAATTCATTACTCAGACTAAGAGTGTTGCATTTTTGGCATTCCTTTCATTTCGTCAGTCTGAAGTAAAGCAGAACAGGGTTGAACAATGAAGGGTAAAGCAGGATGCAGCAGGATATTATATTCTGGGTTGAAAGCATCTCCCAGCTGCATCTAGCTGGCCATCTTGCTTGACTATACCCCCCCACACACAATTGACTCACTTATCAGGGAATTGATCTGGTATAGTGGTTGTCAGAGACTATTGCTGCAAACACTTAAGACTCATTTTAGAGGGCTGCTTAAGTGCACCAGATTATGAATTATATTATCTGGCACCACAGCTGCAATGCTTAGCAAGATAACTGGATTGGAAGAATCGAGTAGAGATGGGACAGTTGTGGAGGGAATCTAATCTGAGAGCCCTCATAGCCTTTTTACTAATGACGAAGTCCAGGGTACAGGGATACACAATACTCCTTTCTGTCACTCTGAAATGTTGGAAACACAAAAAGAGATCTGATAGAGACATCCACCTGCAGATTCCTTATCTTAGAATTATCTCCAGGTCTCAGACTGGATCTAAAGGTTTTTGATCTGTACCCCAGACCTACAGTTGTTATTTTGTGGTGCTTGGAGCAGAACCACAACTCCAAGGCCTGCAAGGACTGCTGTGCCATGAACCTAATGGCACAAAGGGAACATTCCTTGAAGTTCCTTGTTGCTCAAAGTCAGGCGACCCTACGATGCTCTCAATTCTCATCACGTGGAAGGTCCCTGGACCACTTTCGGAACCGCTACTGACAACTGTCGTCCTATTTGGTGTTGTCATGTAAGTCTCACAAACAAAAGAAGCAAAGCATTCTCGGACTTTACCGTGCCGATCAAAGTCATCTAATGATGTGAGGGAACAACACAATTGGAGTCTTTGTTCCTCTGCGGAGCCTGTGTCTGGGTCTGCTCCGCGCTTCCCAGAATTTCTTGGAGCCAAGGTGGCCCCCAACCAACTCAAGGAGTTTTATGAGGCTATGCACCACATATTTGGGTGGTCCGACCCCTCCAGAGCGCCTTCGGGCCCCACAGATTCAGGGAAGACCATACTGGACTCCCAAAGATGGGACCACCCTAAGTGCCAGTCAGGTGGATCTACAGCTAGATCCAGAGCAACTCCATCCGTGAGACCATGACTTTCCGCAAAGTCCAGTCCAGTGCCATAGTTCCCGGCTTTACTGGCCCCATCAGCATTCCTGACAATGATACAGGGCTAGATCGGTGTCATCCAAAGCTGCCTCCTGTGGGTACCAGGCCCTCCAAGTTGGAGCAAGTGCCTTTTTCGTTTTATAGGGCTGGGGAGGGCAACCATGAGGAGGGGTCAGAGGACCCTTATGCCTTCCACCACCCCTAGACAAACCAGAGGACAACTGGTATGAGGAACTTGCGGATGCCAGTGGGTTGGACACCACCTGACACTGGTTTGGTCTCTTCTACTGTGGTGATGGAGGAGGGAGCATACTCTGCAATGGTGGTTTGGAGGGCAGCTGAGGTCTTGGACCTTATGCTGCAATTGGTGGACATCAAGACAAACGCCTGAAGACGTGCTTCAGCTGGGAGTCGTTCTCAAAGAACCTTACCTCCCATTCAATGAAGCCCTTACAGACATTCTGCTTGGGGCCTGGTTCAAGCCCTCATTAGGAAAGCTGTGCAAAGGACAGCTGACCAACACCGGCTCCGGAGGACCCCAGGTTCTTCACCCAGCTCCCCACCATGACCCTTGGTGGTCCTTGCAAAGAGGATGTTCTCTTCCACCAGCCCAGTGCTGAAGTTGGTGAACACTGCATGTCTTTTGGTCCAAAACACACACTGTGTGGGATTCAGATGTGCAAGTAGTGCCTATGGTTTTGGAGGAGGCCCGAGCCATACTCACCCAAATCATATAAGATGGGTGAGATGGAGCAAAGTTCACCATCAGATGTTGTCTGGACATGACTGACTTGCTAGGCACAGCGATTGAGTCATCAGTGGCACTCAGAAGCCAAGCCTGGTTGAGAACCACTGGCTTTTCGGTGGATTTACAAGCCTCGTTCATGGCATTGATAGCTCTCTCCTTTTTGGCGAAAAGGCAGACTGTTTTTTAAAGATAGCAGGGCTATGACAAGATCTTTGGGCCTATCTATGGCTCCCCGACAACCTCAGTTTGCCTTTTGCCCCCTCAGTGGTTATTTTAGGGGCTACTAACTGTGTCCTTTCAATCCCAGCCATCAAGGCCAACAGACTTCCCAGCCTTGTCATGGCTGCAGACGCAGTTGCCACAGACCATGTGGGACTACCAGACAGAGTTCAAGCCAGTCCATCACCCTTCCAGCAGATGCCACCCCCCAAGGACTTTTAGTTTGACCTCATACCAGCATGGATATCCAATGGGAGGCAGGATACGCTGTCACCTGTCCAACTCACAGTTAATTTGATTGGACAAGTGAGTTCTTCAAATCGCCCAGAAGGGATAGTCCATCCCATTTCTAGAACACCCCCATGCCACCGTCTCATGACTGGCTGACCAAGGACCATGTTCCTTGTGTAAGTTTTGGCTCTTTTGGCCAAAGAAGCCATCAAGAGTGTGTCAGCATCAGAAGTAAGTTGTGGTTGCTATTCCTGCTACTTTCTGGTGCCCATAAAGAACAGAGGCCTTCCTCCTAATCCAGACCTGCGCCTCCTCAACTTCTTCTTGAAGAAAGAAAAGTTTAAGATGCTCAGGTTAGCTCAGGTTCTGTCTGCCCTAGCCCTGGAGACTGGAGACTGGATGGTAGTGTTGGGCTTTCAGGACACGTACTTCAATATTCCAGTCCTGCCGGCCCACAGACGTTATGTGCCATACACGGTAGCCCATGGCTACAATTGTCTGTGCTCCCATTTGGCCTTCCCAGCACCCTTGGGTGTTCACCAAAGTGATCGCAGTGATTGCAGCACGTGTGGAAATCAGGGGTTCCAGTCTTCCCCTTCCTCAATGATTTGCTGTTGAAGGTGAGTGCGCCCTAGACTACATCAGACCTACTGCACTTGTTATCAATGTGCTGACATCATACCCGACACCCTTTCAGGTTCTCCCTTTGCTCTAAGCTGTTCTGGACACAGTCAGTTTCAAGTTTACGCTACTGAATGGTGAGTCTAGGATAATCAGGCTATAATTCCAATGTTTCAGATTATGGTGGATTTCGGTGAAACTGACTCTGAGGTTGTTGGGCCTCATGCATCCTGCTAGTAGCACATGCCCACTGGCATATGTGGGCTCTATAGTGAGACCTGAAGTCCCAGTGGGCACAACATCAGGGGGATCTGTCCAACATTGTCCCGATCTCAGAGGGAATTGCACAAGACTTGCAGCGGTTGATGACGAACCATGATTGAATCAACAGCAAATACCACTCTTTTTCCCACCCAGAGATGACTGTGGTGACAGGTACGTAACATATGGGCTGAGGTGGCCATCGGGGAGAGGTGGAGTTCAGAGGGTTCTGGTTTCCAGCACAGTTCCAATTCCATATCAACCTACTGGAATGGTGAGCGATCTGACTGGTACTGAAAGCCTTTTGTCCTTTGATCACTGAAGGCTACTTTAAGTGTTCATGGACAACACAACCACCATGTGGTACTGCAACAAACAGGTTGGGGTCTTGGATCCTGTGTCTAGAGGCCCTGCATCTTTAGACATGGCTGGAACTTCAGGCCATTTTCCTGGCGGTTGAACAACTAGCATGCATTCTGAACACTAGTGCAGGCAAACTAGGCCTTTATGTCTAGCATATCACGAATGGAGACTCTGTCTGGAGGTGGTGGAAGGTCTCTTACAAGACTGGTGAGAACTTTGGTTTGATCTGTTCGCCACTACCGAGAACATGCAATGTCAGCAGTTCTGCTCACAGGAGTTTACAAGGCGTCTCTCGCTCAGAGACACCTTTTGTCTCGAGTAGAGCTCAGGCCTCCTGTACGCCTTTTTGTTGATGCCTCTCGTGCCCAGAGTTCCCAAGAAGATCAGGAATGATTGGGCCCACATCAATGTTGTGGCTTTGGTTTGGTCACAGAAAGTTTGGTATCATGAAGTCCTAAGGATGAGCATCAGTCCTCCGATAATGCTGCCCATTTGAGAGAACCTGTGATTTGATTCCTCAAGGAACTACAACACCTGTTTCCCCCAAGACTAATCATTATTCCCCAATTAGACCTCAATCTGGTCTTAATGTTTCCTATATGCGTGCCCTTCAAACCACTGCACAGCAGTCCACTACGGTTACTTCCCATTAAAACAGCTCTTCTTGTGGTCATAACATCAGCCAGGAGGGTAAGTGAACTACAGGGCACTCTCTCGCCATCCTTCCTATATGCCATTCTACCCAGACAAATTGGTTCTGAGAACCAGTGCTTTCTTCATTCCAAAAGGTGGTGACTCCTTTCCATACAGGCCTTCTACACAAGAGGGGAAACTCCACTGTCTGACCCAAAAAGAGCGTTATTGTTCTACATTGGTGTACTAGAGAGTTCCGGTGGAAGAACAACTGCTCGTTGGGTATGTTGAGCCAAAATAAATAGGAAAGGCTGTGCAGAAATAGACCATCTCACGATGGATAGTGCTCTGCATAAAAGTCTGCTATACACCGGCAAAAAAGTAGCCTCCTGAAGGTTTGCATGCTCATTCCACCAGAGCCAAGGCTGCAACCACTATGTTAGCTGGCTGAGTATCTGTCCTAGGCATCTGTCAGGCAGTGATGTGGGTGTCTTTACACATGTTCACAAAGCACTATTGCCTGGACGACAGGTCTGTTGGGCACTTTGCCCGTTCGGTCCTGCAGGAATTTTTGATCTCATCCATTTGCTACCCCATTTCCAGGAAGGTATTGCTGGGTATCTATTCTAAGGTAAGGAATCTGCAGCTAGAATTCTCTATAAGATGAACAAGTTACTTACCTTAGGAGGTAATGTCTTATCTTGTAGATTCTTTATCTAGCCGCAGAGTCCTCAACCCTCCCATTTTTCCTGTTATGCAAACAGATTGCTGCATAGGGTTACCCTTATGAGGCCTGTAGTTATGCACATCAGTTCATCAGCATTCTTCATGCCTCCGCACTTCTGGAGTGGGAAGATTGCGAAATGAAACTGATGTCAGTGCGTTGAGTGGTGCCTATGTAGGCAATGCACATGTTACTTCTGGTGCAGCTGACATTAAGCTGAACTATGCTACACACTGGTGCACAGGGGTACTGCACAAGAATGTCTGGATCCCGTCGGATTGCTCGGAATAATTCTAAGGTAAGGAACCTGCAGCTAGATAGTCTCTATTACATAAGACGTTACTGAAGGCAAGTACCTTGTTCTTCTCGATGTCACTTGTAGGCCCCCTTTGCCTCTAGCCGGGCTCCCATAAGGAGACTCCTCTGCATTTTCACAGCACATCAACGGTTGTGGATTAATGAGGAGATACTTACAATTAGGGAAGATAATTTATGTGGAGATATTTATAGAGGAGTAAGTTTGAGCTCCAGGATACTTTTTGAACTGTGGCTCCTTGATGCAGTGCTTTGAATGGTAGAGTGCAAGTGAGCCCCCACAGAATGAGTTGCTCCAGCTTCTCCTGACGATGGGTGCAGGTCGAAAACTGGTAACCTGATTATACAGGGAACTTAAGATGATGAGAAACATCCTTCATGAAGTCAGGTTAAGTTGGAAGTCAAATATTGGGTCTCTGATCTAGATGATAAGAAATGGAAGAGAATATTAGCATACACCCAGAAGGTCTCTAAGAACACCAGGTTTGAATACATACAGTTTAATTTTCTCCATCATACATACCTATTCCCCTGGAAAATAGGTGAGTTATTTTCTTGGGGGCATTTTAGACAGGGATTGCGATGTACATCACTATTTGTGGACTTCTTCCATATGGTCTGGAGCTGCCCCTGGATTGGGGCTCATTGGGAGCAAATCATTTGCCACCTGCATAAAACGTTGAACAGTGAAATTATATGTAGTCCTAAGCTATGACTGTTTTTCTGCAACCTAAATCTAAAAGAGTGGGTAATAGATACAAGACCTGGCACTGGTGTTGACCAAACAATTGATAGCTGTGACATGAAAAACAGGTGGTGGACCCACATATATTAGGTGGAGGGGGTGTGGAACAATGGGCAAGAGAGGGGAAGCGCTGAGACAAGAAGAGGCATGTGGAGTGCACAGGCGCCCTATGGCTGATTTATGGGAGGGGCGGTGTAATTAAGACTTTTGTTGACTATTATAATTAAAGCTTGGTACAATTTAATATTTGCCAACCAGATCTACATCCGGGCCATGCCCAGAGTTTCCCTCCTCATATTGTGAGATGTTGGACGCTTCCACTCTATTCTCCAGTCAGCCTCTATATTTGATTTCATTATACTCATTCCAGATAAACAGTTATCCATGATTATTGACACCACTTTCACCACACAGTGGGATTGCTCTTATGGTTATTGTTGTAAATTGTTATGGACCTCATTTCTCACTGATACACGAATACCACTGAACATTTGATCAATGAACAATTATATGCTTATTACATTCAATATGTAAGTGTATAAATGGTTTTGAGATACAATATAATCAATAAAAAGGGTTTTAAAACAAATGTATGGTGTTGGATTTGTTCCAGCTCTCAGCAGGAGTACAGTTGTTAGACTTTTCATCCTTGGCGTGGTCTCCCTTTACTTTTTGCCTCTGTTTCCCAGATGGTTGATGTGTGCTGGACTCTGTGTTTGCTGTTTTTGTTACTCTGGGCACTTTACTACTGCTATCCAGTGCTAAAGTGAAAGTGCTCCTGTATAAAATGTGTATGAAATTGGCTTTCCATGATTGGCATATTTAATCTACTGGTAAGTCCCTAGTACAATGCACTAGAGGTGCTCAGGGCCTGTAAATCAAATGCTACTAGTAGGCCTGCAGCACTGGTTGTGCCACCCACAATAGTAGATCTGTAAACATCTGTAAACATGGCTCAGACCTGCTACTTTTTAGGTTTGCATAACAACATAAAGACCAAAAGGTCACACCCGTACTTCCTCGACATAGCACAATGCAAATCCCACGTAATTAACATGAGTACATGCTCGATATTAGCCGCATTAGTCAGGGACAAAGCACACAACGGCTGCCGCACCTAAGGCATAGCCACTGAACAATCTCCCCAGGTTCCTGTCCACTTCCCCCACACTCCGTTGTATTTATCTCTTGCTTCATATACTAGTTTTTCTTGTTGGGCGCACCAGTCTACTCCACGTTGCGAGTGCCGTCGCCGTCTCCGCCTTCCAGCCAACTGCGATGTCTCTCTTCGTTACCAGACATGCCACTCCCAAAAAGGCCCGTTCCGCTCTACCAGACACTACTCCCTCCAAGACCCCCAACAAAATCTGCAGGATTCTGGAGATTTCGGTTGCCACTGCTCGCCAGTAGGTTACTATGTGTGGACAGCTCCACACCATGTGGTAAAAGTCTGCATTGGGGCCCTCACAGCGGGGACAATCAGCACGGGTTAGGAGACCTGCTTTATGCAAATTGTCGGGTGTGAGGTAGACCGTATGTATATAGTAGGTTTGCACCATGCGAAGACGGGAGGTCATAGTCAAGGTTCTTGGGCCATCAGTGCGTCTCTCCAGTCCTCGTCCTCTATGTGACACAGCCATTTTTCCCACCGCTCTCGGAGTCTGACAAATGTCTGTGTTGTGTTGGTGACCAGGGTGCGGTATATTTGCGACACTCACCCTTTACCCCAGCCACCCATCAGAGACTTGGCCTCCATGGGGCTAAACTCTGGGAGGGCCATGCCAGCCTGGACGAGCACGCTTAGGCCCATATTGATACTTTTTGACACAAATCAGCGCTAGCGCAGATTTGCGGCAAAAAGTTTACTGTCGGCTAACGCCATTCCAACGCGCCAGCCGGGCGCCTTATTTATGGAATGACGTTAGCCGGCACTGCGGCCTGGTTAGCGTCAAAATAAATGACTCTAACCGGGCAGCGGAGGCGTAGGGAACAATGGGGGTTGTGCGTCAAAGAATGGTGCAAGTCCAGTTAGAGTAAAAAATATTGACTCTAACCTGACTGGAGTCATTTTGTGACGCACAACCCCCATGGAAATGACTCCTGTCTTAACAAAGACAGGAGTCAAGCCCCCCTGCCCAATGGCCATGCACAGGGGACCTCTGTCCCCTGGGCATGGCCATTGGGCACAATGGCATGTGGGGGGCCCAAGTTAGGCCCCCCATGCCACTTTTAAAAAAAAGGGTGGCAGGGGGTGTCCCTGGGGGCAGGCGTTAAAAAATTACTCTAAACTGGTTTAGAGTAATTTTTTGAGGCCCTTCCCCTCCCCCTCGCGTGCGTCATTTTTGCATGGGAGTATAAATAAGGCGCAAAGGCCTTAGAGTCATTTTTTGCCCCAGAACACCTACCTTGCATCTCATTAATGCAAGGTAGGTTTCCACAGTAAAAAAATGACTCAAACTCCATAAATTTAGCGCTAGATGGGTCTAGCGCCAAAGTATAAATATGGAGTTAAGTTTGCGCGATTTGTGTAAAATAAAATGACAAACCGAGTAAAAATATGCCCCTTAGTGTGTGCCTGAGTTGTAGGTATCTAGGGAATTGGGTCCTGGCGAGCGAGTATCTCCGTTGAAGCTCCTGGAAGAACCGCATGTGGGGGCCCTCCCAGACGTCCACCAGTGGTGAAATGCCTACAAGGTCCCATTTTTGGAACCCCTCCAGTGTAGAGACCTCTCCCAGACGGGGTTTGTTGGGTAAGACGGCACCACCAACCCATCACCCCCTGTGCCGCCCTCCATCCCATCAGTACTACTCTTGTCACTGCTGGGACCCTACGTCGCAGGAGATTTACCATACAGCAGCCCAACTAGGCCAGAGAAGCCCATTGTCAGAAATTCTAGTTGATATGCAGGATCTGACCAGCCTCCCCCCAGCCAGTCGTAATCACCAGCAGGTGCACTGCTAGGTAGGGTAGGGTTGGACATCCCCAAACCACCTTCATACACATCTCCTTGACAGGTGCTCAGTGCCAGGTGGGGCCGGGTATTATACCATAGAAATTGCCGTGCTACTGCATCCATTTCCTTAAACCACTGCTTGGGTATGGGGTAGAGGTAGTTCTGGAGCAGATAGAGGAACCAAGGTAACAAGCGCTATCCTTCCCAGGATGTTGAGGGGCAGGGTCTGCCAACTCTGGAGGTCATCATTGACCTTCCGAGTGAGCGGTGAAACGTTAAGTGACCATACCAGTTCAGGTAGCAGAGCTACAGTTATTCCCAGATACCGGAAGCTGTTGCGTCGGATAGGGATGGTATTCTGCCAGTCGTAACAATCCCTCGTTGGGCGCAACAGAACCAGCAGAGATTTTCTGGGGTTGAGTGTCAGGCCAGAGGCCTCAGAAAACAGTCCCAATAGCTACAACACCCGGGGTCCGCTGCTGACCGGGTTGGTCAGGAACAAGAGTACATCATCCAGGTACAGCACCACACGGTCTTCCCGTCCAGTGGGCCAAGACCAACCGTCGATCGAGGGGTCCTCCTGTATAAGCTTTGCAAGTAACTCCATTGGCAGTGCGCAGGGTAGAGGGGACCCCTAGTGGGTTCCCAGGCGAATAGGGAACTAGTCCGATACAATTCCGTTCACCTGCACCCGTGCCGTTGGATTAGAATAAAGGAGTTTCATTAGTTCTCGGCATTTAGGACCAAATCCGGCGCTCAGAAGCACCTGGTGAAGATACATCCAGTCCACCATATCAAACGCCTTTTTGAAGTCTAGGAGTAGGAGTGCCAGAGGAGGGGTTAAGAGGCCCCGGTTAACCATCGCCACATGCAATCGTCTAATGCAATGTCTAGTACTTCTAGTTGGCATAAAGCTGCACTGGTCCAGGTGTATCAATGAGGACAGCACCCTTTTCAGTCTGGCAGCTAGTATCGTGGACAGTATCTTAACTTCGGTGCTGAGAAGTGAGATGGGGAGGTAGGCAGAACACTGCCACGAAGGGGGGTTGCTCTTGGGGATCACCACTATGGTGGCCTGGTTGAGACCCAGGGGAAAACCACCCGTCTGCTCAGTTTCTTCAAACATGGCAAGCTAGTGAGGGGCTAGGATGTCGCTGCATTTGCTGTAGAGCTCTGCCAGGAAGCCATCAGGGCCAGGGTTTTTTCCCGCAGCCAGTGCTGAGATAGCGTCCCTGACCTCCTCAGGTATTATGGGTTCATCGAGGTCTTGTCTTTCAACTGCTGAAATTCTAGGGAGGGACACCTCCCCCAGCAAGGAGGTCTCCCTCTCCACTCGTGCCCTGGACCGCTCCTCGTAAAGTCTTTTATAATAGGTGGCAAAGCTTTGCACAATTTCGTAAAGTGTCCGGGAGAAGGCTCCCGATTCTTGGACAACCTCAGGGGCGACTCTGTTTGCCATGGCTCGGGACGCGAGCCAATACAAGAGCTTTCCGTTCTTGTCCACCCACCCGTACATGCGGGCTGCAGAGGCTTGCCACATGTGTTTTTCCGTTTCGAGAGTAGAGTGCCTGATCTCCTCTCTAGCCGGGGTTAGCTGCCTCGTTATGGATGTGTGCATAGAGATGGTGAGCTGGCGTTCGAGTCGTAACGTCCTGGCCTCGAGTTCTGACACCCTTTGGTTCCGCACACGGAGGAGATGCTTATTCTGCCTCCTGAGGGTGGCCTTACAAGCGGCCCAGATCGTGCCAGGTTATGGCACGGACCCCAGATTGTTTTCCAAATATTGGGTAAGTTGGTCTCTCAAGGCTTGGGAATAGTCACCATCTTGTGAATACCAGGCATATAGCAGCCACATAGGGCGTTGCGTGGCGTTTATGTCATGCCTGTCTTGGACTTCTCCAATGATGCGGATGACCAGCTGCAAACCATACATCCGGATACCCTCCAGAAAATCCTGGGTACCATCCAGACAAAATTTCAAGTCGCAGAGAGGCTAGCCAGCATTGCGGGGTCTTCAGATGAACCACCCAACAGCCAACATGCACCTCTTGCCAGCTCAACCACAACACTGGACGCCCAGGACCCAGCACTTACATTATATAAAACTGTGGTAGGACTCCAGCGTGAGCTGGCTGATATGGTGCGGGTGAGGACGGAGACTGTGGAGGGTACGCTAGAGGCAAATGAGGACAACTCATCTTCAATACGAGGCACCAACTCTTCACTCCCTAGCCTCCAGCAGTCCCCAGCTGACATTGTCATGAGGCTGAGGTAGGAGCAAATGCCCAACCACAGTGCCACCAGCAATGCTGCCAACAGGCTGGGAGCAATACAAATGACTTGGAGTCTATCGAACAGAAGCAGGACTTCCTCAATGCCACCTTGGGTGCCCTTCACTGTGGCGTTGCTGCAGTGCTGCAGACCATGCAGGTCCTCCTTGCTGCTAAGTTGCCTCCTGTGTTCCCACAGATGAGAGCTGCCATGGGCACAGCATCCACATCAACAGCCCCTGATGTGTGTCTCCCCCTCTGTTTCAGCACCTACAGCACCCCAGTCACAGGAGGCACCACGTACATCAGAGAATGAAGATGTGGAAGGAACATCTTTCACTAGGAAAACTGCCCTGTAGCTTTTCTCTGTGGGACATGGCCCCTTTCACCTTTGCTCTGTGCCAAAGATCATGCCAGTGTCAATACACCTGGCAATGTACACAACTGGAACTCCCCACTGTCTCACATATGTGGACTGTCATTGTGGCCAATCTTCCCTAATGGCAATGTGATCCCCCTACTCACTAAATCACTCCTCTTCAACACATGTCCCATGACATGTTCAACCCCATGGACTCTCCGTCTGGACATCCACTGGCCCTATGCACCTATTGGGGTTGTTGTCCCATGTACTGGTCCTGTCAAACTACAAAATATTTGGACATGTAAATAAAATCACTTGGTCAAACCTGTCTGGCGTATGTGTATTTGAGTCAGGAATAAGTTGAGCATGGTGCATTGTCTCAGGCAAGTACGCTGACTACTTACCAAAGGGATTTGTGTGATTTGCAGTCCCAGACAAAGCCACACAGACTGACTGAACATACTTTGGGAATATGATAAGTAAGTTGATAAAGCCCAAGCTGCTGCCACCCCTCAGACAGGTTTCTGCCCTCGTGCTGCTTGAACAGCACAAACCCAGGAAGGCAGAACAAAGGATTTCATTTGGGAAAGGGGGGGAAAACACCCTCTCCCTTTGGAAATAGGTGTTACTTGGCTTGGGAGGGGTAGACTCCCCAAGCCACTGGTATGCTTTGAAGGGCACATTTGGTGCCCTCCGTGCATAAACCAGTCTGCACCGGGTCATGGACCTCCAACTCCTGCTCCGGTGCGAAACTGGACAATGGAAAGGGGAGTGACCACTCCTCTGTCCATCACCACCCCAGGTGTGGTGCCCAGAGCTCTTCCAGAGGGTCCTTGAGTTCTGCCATCTTGAATCCAATGTTGTCAGGGACCTCTGGGAGCATCTCAGTGGCCAGGTCAGGCAGGTGACATCAGAGCCCGTCCTGATGGTTGGTCACCTGGCTAGGTGACCAATCCCCATTTCAGGGCTATATAGGGTCTGTCTCTTGAGTGGGTCCTCAGATTTGGCTTGCAAGATTCCAGTAGGACTCCTCTGCAACCTCTCAGTCGCGGTTCCAGTGGCTAGAAGTCGATGTAATCCTTCAGGAACCGACAATCAGCATCCACTACGAAGACTCTGCTTGCAACATTGTTTCCACGGCTCCTTCGAGCTTCTGCAACACTTCCCTGGATGTGCATCCTCTGAGGGCAGCAAGTCTTCAGTCTGTATGAGAAGGAACAAGGAATCTCCCTTGGAGTAAAGGAGTCACCCCCTTGCATCCGCAGGCACCAACTTCAACAAAGGCCGATGGGTGGATCTCCTCTCATCCCGAGCTGCATGGATCCTGCATCAGGGATGGTGGTCCGGAGTAGTCATCTTGGTCCTCTTTGCCAGCTGTCCAACTTTGGTGGAGGTAAACCCTTGCCTTCCCACGCAGGACAGTTCCCCCATGCACAGTGTCTCTTCTAGCTACCAAGGCTTGTTTGCATGTCCTCCAAGGGATCTTCATGCTCCGTGTCATCCCAGCAGTCCATCCTGTAACGCACAGCCCTCAGTATGCTTCTCTTGCGGCATGGTACCCTTCTGCAGTTATGCTGTGAGGGCTCTTCTGTGAATCCTGGTGCCTGGTCCAGTGGGTCTCCTGTGGGGAGCAGTCTCTTCTTCTGTGGACTCTCTGCCTAGCTGAGGGTCCCTCTAGGACTCCCTCCATGGGTTGAGTCCTCCTGGACCTTGCTGGTCCCCGGCAGCTCCACTTTTGCTTCACTGCGACTTCTGCCTTTGCCTAGGCTTGTTGGTGGCTATTCCACACCACTGACCAACTGCAATCATCCTTCCAGCGTGAGACATCGACTGCATCCTCCAGGAACTCTTCACCTACTCCAGGGCTGCATTCCTGACCGTTTTTGTCCTACCATCGACCAACTCCTGCATCCACAGTTGGGTGGATAGTAGCTCCTACTCCTCCTGGACTCTTCTGTGACTTCTGGATTTGGTTACCTTTTTCCACAGGTCTTCCTCTTCAGGAATCCACTGTTGGTTTCTTGCACTCTTGTCTGGGTGTTGCTTTTTCCTTCCTTTTGGGTGGTTTGGGGAAAATTCAGTAACTTACTCCTTTTTTACTGGTCGCTAGGGGGCACTGTGGTGCCCCCAGCTCCCCTCTACACATTCCACTTAACTAGGTGGGAGTCCTGTGTTTAAATTTTTTTAGAATTCAACGTTAACGCGGTGAAAATGACTGTGAGCCGGTTTACAACGTCGCACACCGGATACTCGCCTTTTTTTGACGTAATTGCATCAAAAAGCGACGCAAACACTGCAAAACGTGCAAAGGAGAGCCAAAATGGATCCCAGAAGCTTTGAGAGTCCCCAGGAAGATGACAACAGACCAGGAACCAGCCAGGAGGACCCACACAAGACCCAGGAGAGGGAGAAGAAGAAAAGGAAGTGTTGGTTCAGTGCAGAGGAGCAGGAAATACTATTCAGAGAGGTGACGGAACACCAGCACCAACTTTTTGTCACCTCTAAATTGCCAATTGGTAGGAGAGAGGCAATTTGGCAACAAATTGTGGACAAGATAAACAGTGTGGCTGAAGTATGGAGAACAGTCATCGAGTGCAAGAAACGCTGGCATGACTGCAAGCGCAGGAGCAAGGAAAGATGGCCAGGAACAGGAAGGCAGCACTGCAGACTGGAGGTGGGAGTCCAGCACAGCAGGAGGCCCTGGACCACATGGAGGAGATGGTGGCAGCCATCATCCCTGAGGAGATCATCACGGGGATTCAAGGACAGGACAGTGCAGACTACCAGGAGACAATACAGATGCAGGGTAAGTTGCATGGGGAACAAAAATGGCTATTTGTAAACTGTAAGGGGGGGACACCTACCTACTACACAATGCATGGAAATCATGATATTAAGGGAGTGGAATGGGCAAAGGAGCACGGCACGGGGACATGGGCTGTTCAGAGGAAACCTGTGGCACAGTACTACACTACACTACATGGTATGCTGCCATGCCAAGGATGATGGAAAGGTAACGCGAGTCCAGGAGGGTAGGGTACAACGTAAAACTGGCCTGCTGCCACATGGCAGCTGGTATTGTCGCTACATGAACTAGGGCTCCATTAACAGTCTCAGGCAATATCCGCAAGTGGAATTTAACATTGACAACAGTTGCCACTACCACCCCTGGTGTGTGCGCAGGTCAATTAGCTAATGGCAGTTACGTGCCCATGGATCAAACACACCCAAATTAGAGGGTTCAGGATGACAACATTATCAATCCCCTGAAATCAATCACAATGAGCCAAACCAGACAAATGTGAATGTCCATAGTCGCTACAAACATCAGCCATAGTCATAAACATTATGAGGTACACAGCAGTAATGTCATACCCATACTGCATATGTCAGGATCCACCCTGTGTCTGGGTCACAATAGCTGCAATGACACCATGCAACATCCCAACTGTTCTACTGCTCAGACAAGAGCATTGAGGGGGAGAACATGTGTAACTGGCTAGTGAATACACCCACACAGTCAGAAGAGGAACTGGAACACTGCTAGGACCATCAGTGCAATCCAATGTAGCACACATTCCCCAACATCAACATTACACACTACCAATGCTGACATCTGTAGTGTGCCATGCCAGTGCTATACATAGTATATGCTAGGTCTCAGAAACATATAGCTGGATGTGAAATATCTGAGACTGGGGCAGTTCCACATTGTTAAGTGTGGTGCAAGTGCCATCAAAACACCCACAGCCAGTGCAAGGCCACAACATGAGAATTGAAGTATACGGAGGGTTGAGTAGAACAAGAAGGTGGCAACATAAAATTTGGGCTGAACCTACACCTAGAGGATATGACGCGGACATTGCCCCAAACTGCCCACACTACATGTGACATGCAGGTGGGGCATAGACCCGGGAGAATGCTAATATTAATGACAGGAACAATGAACAGGAACCAATATCACAATGTGCAACTATTAGGAAGTCAGTCACATTACACATGCCACAAAACAGAACACTAATTGTACCATATCTCATTGCAGAGGACGATGGCTCTCCTGGGGATATGCCAGTTCTGTACTTCCCTGATGACATGGATGACGAGCTGACAAACATCAGCCAGCAGACCCTCTAAGTTGTCCTCGGAACCCTCCAGACCCCACCTTCAGTCGCAAGGAGGAGCACAGATACAGCAGCCATCACAGAGGACCCACCCACCACCCCAATAGTACAACCTGCCAGCTCCAACTCAGCTGAGGACTCTGACAACACTGGCACCAGCTTTGAGATAACTGTAGTTGGAGCACAGCGGGAGCTGGCCAAGGAGGTGCGGGTGGGGATGCAAAATATGGCAGCCAGCCTAGAGGGGGTGCGTTTGTGCATGATGACAACTGCAGAACAGGCAGCAGCCATGCAAGGGGGAACATCTATCTTGCAAGAACTGCAACAAAGCGTGAAGGAAATCAGCACTGCAGTAAGGGAGTTGACACAACACCTCCAACAACAAACCTTTCAACAAATGCAATATTGACCCCCTCAGGGCCGACCTGGCTGCCTACCACAGTGATGTAGCTGCTATCCTTAAGAACCAGCAGCTCCTCCTTGCTGCAGTACTGCCCTTAATAGCCCCACAGTTGGCAGCTACCGGGATTTCGGACTCCACGTCTTCAAACACTGAATTGTGTGTTGCCCCTTCAAACCCACCACTACCAAGAGCAGAGGAGACGACACACACATCAGAAGATGAAGACGTGGAACTGATCACCTTCGCCTGTAAGAGTATCCCTGTAGCACAAGTCCATGCCACATGGCCAAATATAACCAAGGTCCTGTCTTTTGTAGCATGCCAGTCTTGCAACAGGTGCTCACAAGCACTGTTCTCCAGCCCGCTGTTTATCTTGTCACTCTGCCCTGTGATTGTCTCTCACTACCTCATTGGCAATCCGTGTTCCTCTGCCCTGTATGACACTTCACCCCAGCATGTCCAATGACATGTCCTTTTGCACTTGTGTAGGATCACAATGGAAGGTGTCAGGCTAATGGACTCACAATCCTGGACTATGTAAAATAGCACTACAGCACTTTAAAATAAATAGCACTTACACAACCACTTTGACTCTGTGTAATGTGACACATCAAACGTGAGGGAGATTAGTGATATTTGCCTCATGTCAATACAACTGGCCTGAAAGAATGTGGGCTGATAACTATGCACTGTGGTCTGGATTGTACCATCATCTACCCTTCCTAAGGGCTAAATCTGAGGTAACTAGAAACTATATAGTATAATGCTGTGTTGGACAGAATAAGTCTTCTTCAAGGGATGTCAAAGCAGAAACATATTGGGGGTCATTACAACCCTGGCGGACGGTGTTAAAGGTGCGGTAATACCGCAAACAGGCCGGCGGAGAAAAAAAGGGAATCATGACCCTGGCGGAAACCACCAACAAAGACAGCCACTTTAACACACCGCCCGCCACGGCGGTACAGACAAGCAGCGCAGCAGTCACCGCCAACAGACAGGCGGAAGACAATGTACCGCCCATAGTATCACAACCCGTCTATCCGCCACCTTTTCCAGGGCGGATTCACCATGGATAAAAACACGGCGGAAACAGTTTCTGCAATGGGAAAACGCTCACCTTAACACATCCCACGAGGAAGGAAGACACCATGGAGCCGGAATTACAAATCCTATCGGCCCTTGTATTCCTACTCATCTACGATGACCAACGCCGGCGCCGGCGAAGACAACGGTGAGTACTGCACCTACGACATAGGGGAGGAAAAAGTCAGGGGGACACACACGCAACACCCCCACCCCCACCCTCGCATATTACAACACACACACCAATGCATTTAGAAACATCACAGTAACAACCCACAACCCCCCCGGAAGAATGCAAAGACAAAACGAAATCAGTTCAAACATTGCAATGTATCAATATACATGTCTCAAATATATACAGATATATTATAAAATCATTCAAAAGTATATACATTACGAGAAGTAGTGCAGATAAGCACATATCAATGTCCGTGCACCACTAGTCCAAAAATGCATGGGCGAGGCCCACACAAGATACCTGTCCACAAACGGAGAGAACACTGCTGGGGCATCAGAGAGAAATACAACAGGGACCTCAGGGGGAAGGGAAGGGGGGGAACCTCAGCCGGATGAGTGCAAAGCCAGATCCACGAGGGGGCTCCATGCCCATTGATGTATCCTGGGGAGTGCAAAGCCACAGTCTCTCAAGTCTCTACAGTGAGTGGTTTGCCCACTGGACCATCCAGGGGAGTGCAAAGCCACAGTCTCTCAAGTCTCTACAGTGGGTGGGTTGCCCACTGGACCATCCTGGGGAGTGCAAAGCCACAGTCTCTCAAGTAGATAACACCCTCCACTGGTTCTGGAGGGGGACTGGTGCCCAGAGTGCTTCATCCTGTGAAGGACAGACAGAGTGGATGGATCTCTCCACTGGTTTTGGAGGGGGACTGGTGCCCAGACTGGATTAGTCTCCCTGTGACAGTTCCTGTCCCGTCACTGTCCCAGCTACACATGGGATAACGATGCTTGATGTGGCGGTCTTTATCTTCTTCAGCGGTGCATGCCCTGTTCACCGGTGCTTTGCCATGGCGGTCTCTGGACTGTTCAGCGGTGCTTTGCCATGGCGGTCTCTGGACTGTTCAGCAGTGCTTTGCCATGGCGGTTCTGGACTGTTCAGCGGTGCTTTGCCATGGCGGTCTCTGGACTGGGCATTTGTGTGTGGCATGACGTTCTCTGGACTGTTCAGCGGTGCTTTGCCATGGCGGTCTCTGGACTGTTCAGCTGTGCTTTGCCATGGCAGTCTCTGGACTGGTCAGCGGTGCTTTGCCACGGCGGTCTCTGGACAGGGCATTGGTGTGTGGCATGACGTTCTCTGGACTGGGCATTGGTGTGTGGCATGACGGTCCCTCATTGCCCAGCTGGGCTGTGGCTGCCGGGGCCCTCATGGGCAATGACTCTGGCGGTGGTCTCCTGCCAGTGATGATACTTGGGCCCTCCTGGTCACTGACTCCAGCGGTGGCGGTGGTCTCCTGACCAGTGACGATACTTGGGCCCTCCTGGGCACTGACTCCGGCGGTGGTCTCCTGACCAGTGACGATACTTGGGCCCTCCTGGGCACTGACTCCGGCGGTCGTCTCCTGACCTGTGACGACGGTGCTGGCGGTGGCGTCCCGGCCGCCGGGAAGGATGCCACCCTTCTCCGCCATGATGCTCACACCAGGCTGTGCAGACTTCTTCTGGCCCTTCCCCACCTTTGTAGGAGTCACAGCTGACTCTGCAATCCCCCTGGGACCCCTGTGAGTTGTTTTGCCTCCAGGAGTCTTCACACGGTCCCGTCGGCCACTTTCCAACTTCAGAGCCTTTACAGGGGGTGGACTGGCAGTGCCTTGGCTCGTTGTCACACTGCCTGCCCTGGTGGCCGGTGCACTCCACACACCTTGAACACGCACCACTGGTACTGGAGGCTTTTTGGCTGAGGCGCTACGACAGGACTGATGAATTGGAGGGGGGTGGTGGGGGCAAAAAGGTCAACTTTGCAGAGGGACAGTTTCTGACGAACACTGGGTTGGGTAGCTGGAGGGGGTCTGGGAGTGGAGGAAGAGGAGGTGGTTGTAGGAGGTGTCACTTTAGGTGTTTTGGGTGCAGGTACTGGAGGCTGTCGTGAGGTGGATGGATGTTGGGTGTGTGGGTGCCCGCGTTTGTGTACTTTGGGAGGGGGTGTCACAGACACACTGGGAGAGGACACAGGGGACGTGTAAATGGGAGTGGAGGTGGTGATTGCAGGTGAGCGGGGTGTGGTGCTGGGGTGTTCTGGTGCGAGTCCTGGTGCCTGTAGATGTAGTGCATGCAGGTGAGAGTGTAGACAAGACTGGGAGGGAGGAGGGAGACGATGAGGAGGGGGACACAGTGGAGGCAGTGGATGTTGCTGTGTCTGTATGTGTGTGATGCTTGTGTGAGTGCCTGTGGGATGTGTGGTGTCTATGTTTGCTTGAGCTACTTTTGTGTGTTGAGGTGTGTGCATGCTGGTCTGATGGTGTGCTTGGGATGGGCTGGGGTACAGGGGATTGGGTCTGGGTGGAGGAGGTTGGAGGGGGGAGGCTAGACACAAGGACAATGGCTGCCATCAGTGCTGAGGCCAGAGATTGCAGGGTTCGCTGAAGGACAGCCTGACCAGAATGAATGCCCTTCAGGAATGCATTACTGTGTTGCAACTCCCTTTCTACACCCTGGATGGCATTCACAATGGTAGACTGCCCAACAGTGAGTGACCTGAGGAGGTCAATGGCCTCCTCACTGAGGGCAGCAGGGGTGACTGGGGCAGGGCCTGAGGTGCCTGGGGCGAAGGTGATGCTCACCCTCCTGGGTGAGCGGGCACGGGGCGAACGCTGAGGGGCTGCTGGGAGGGCGGTGCTGGTAGGGGAGGTGGCGGCTGTACCTGTAGAAGTGGGGCGCACAGATGGTGCCGTCACCACAAGGGAGTTCCCATCGGCGGACGAGTCCGTGTCGTTGGTTGGCGATCCGGTGGCCGACGTGAAGCTCCCCTCGCCCTCCGTCCCACTGGTGCATTCTGAGCCCGTGGTGTGGCCCTCCATGGCCATGTGGGATGCAGCACCCTCGTGCTCCGGTGCCACTGTACCTCCGCCTGATGATGCTGATGCACAAAAGAACAGGGAGAGCACAAAAAGGCGGGGGGAAAGACAGAAGAAAGACAGGTTGAGTGCATGGCATACCGCTACCGTTGGCGGACAATACAGACACAGCAGCCCCCTGCACTACGCCGTGCTCCTGGCCTCTACAGATGCAATTTCTAGGATCTGGCCTACATGGCTATGGTGGACATCTGCACACATGGATGCCACAGGGGCATGTATACCTGTACTTGGCACTCTACTGCGGTGGGGTAGAGTGCCACATGGCCTGCATTACGGAGGGGCCTAGCCTACGTATTTCTGCCTGGCCTAGGTACACCCACAGCCCTCCTCCCTCAGCCAGCCCCTCCAATGCGCGCCAAGTACCCAGAATGAGGTTGTACTCCCCCCCTTGTGTCTGCTGTGATGCCCTCAAGCGCCCATCCAACTCAGGGTAGGCCACCGCCAGGATCCGGAACATCAGGGGGGACGGTCACCCCTGCCACGTTGGGAGGCCATCCCGAGCTGAGCCTCCGCCGTCTTCTTGCTCCAGCGGTGAATGTCCTCCCATCTTTTCCGGCAGTGGGTGGCCCGTCTCTGGTGGACCCCCTGGGTCCGGACGTCTTTGGCGATGGCACGCCAAATGTCCTTCTTCTGGTGGGCGCTGACCTACATGACATGCACAAGGGAAGAAGAGAAGTCATTACCAACTGCAACGTCAAAGTGAGTGTCCCCCCTCCCTACCCTAGCCATGTGGCACATTCATTCACATGCATTAATGTTCCCTGAACTCTGCCCCCTTCCCTCTTACAACCAGCCCTCTCCACCCAGACCTAGCCCATACAACGTGCTACCTGTGTACTAACCTGTTGGTCTGGAGGACCGTAGAGTAGCGTGTACTGGGGGAGGACCCCGTCTACTAGTTTCTCCAACTCTTGAGCAGTGAAGGCAGGGGCCCTTTCCCCAGACGCAGCAGCCATCGTAGCTTCCAGACCGAGGTCACAGCAGCACTTGCAGTGTAGGTCCTCTCCTGTCGAAGATCAGGTATCTAGTGATTGAACAGATAGAAACTGGCGGTGACGTCCGCGGCGGTGACGTCCGCAGCGGTGCGTATCATCACCGGCGGCGCACTTGTTCATTGGCTCCTGGGACCCATAGGGTCCAATGTTAACCAATGCAGCATTGCGCCGCGGTCTACGACCGCCTACCGCGACGGTGTGCAACGGCAACGCAGTTACCCCACAATCCCATTGTCCCAGTTTAGAGGTCAGGCAGCCACCATTTCAGGGCCCCACATGGCTTCATTTACTTCTGCGTCATACATAGCTAGGCCTACACTCAACACACATACAGGAAGGGTTTTGTGTTTGGTGTTGTGTTCTGTGTAACTGTGGGTACATACCTGGAAAAAAGTTGACTCTGTGGTCGCTGTTGTCCTTCCTAGGCACCGTCATTTGTGACAATTGAGAAGATGGCGGAATCCTCCGGTGTACCGACCGCTGGTGGACCTGTTGACAATGGAGGAGCGACATTTAATCGTCACCTACAGGTTTGACCGTGCCACTATCCAGGAACTATGTACCCAGTTGGAGCCAGACCTGATGTCACCAATCCGCCATCCCACTGGAATCCCCCCTGACGTGCAGGTGCTGTCAGTGCTCCATTTCCTTGCAAGTGGCTCTTTTCAAACAACAGTGGCCATGGCATCAGGGATGCCCCAGCCTATGTTTTCCAACGTGCTGTCCAGAGTGTTGTCTGCCCTGCTGAAACATGTAAGGAGATACATCATTTTCCCTGAGGTGGAAGATTTGGCTACAGTGAAAGGTGACTTCTATGCCCTTGGACATATCCCCAACATCATAGGTGCTATTGATGGCACCCATGTAGCTCTGCCCCCCCCCCCACAGGAGTGAACAGGTGTACAGGAACCGGAAGAGTTATCATTCCATGAATGTACAGATAGTATGTTTGGCAGACCATTACATCTCTCAGGTAAATGCTATGTTTCCTGGCTCAGTGCATGACGCCTACATCCTGCGGAATAGCAGCATCCCTGATATGATGGGTCAACTCCAGAGGCACCGTGTGTGGCTATTAGGAGACTCTGGTTACTTCAACCTGTCCTGGCTATTGACCCCAGTGAGGAATCCCAGGACCAGGGCAGAGGAACGGAACAATGAGGCCCATGGGCGGACTAGGAGGGTGATCGAACGCACATTCGGCCTCCTGAAGGCCAGGTTCAGGTGCCTCCATATGACAGGTGGTTCCCTATTCTACTCACCGAAGAAGGTGTGCCAGATCATCATCGCCTGCTCGATGCTTCACAATCTTGAATTGCGACGCCAGGTGCCTTTTCTGCAGGAGGATCGTCCAGATGACGGTGTTTTGGCAGCTGTGGAGCCTGTGGAGCCTGTGGACAGTGATGAGGAGGAAGCTGAGGAAGAAGACAACGACAACAGGGAGTCAGTCATACAGCAATATTTCCAGTGACACACAGGTGAGAACATTTTCATTTTTACCATTACATTCACTGTCACACGTCTTCCTCTATCCTGTGTGTAATTTCATAGGATTATTTGGTAACTGAGTTGTTCCTTTCCATTACGGTTTCACAGGTGTGCTAACCAACGTGTGTCATCTGCATGCATCCTTCAAGGACTTGTGATGTGTGACATAGGTATGTTGCCTTTACAACTAGAAACGCATTTTGACACTGTCATTGATAATACATTTTACCAAATCATAGACTGACTCAACATTGTTTTGTGGTTCAAGGGTGTTTATTTAAGTGCTCAAAACTCCTGTCCACTAGCGCCGGCGGAGGTGGTGGGCAGTTCATCGTCCTGGCTAGTGACAGGGGCCCCTTGGAGTGCCACGGTGTCCCTCATGGTTTTTTGTATGTCCTTCAGCACCCCTACGATGGTGCCCAGGGCGGAGCTGATGATCCTGAGCTCCTCCCTGAACCCCAAATACTGGTCCTTCTGCAGGCGCTGGGTCTCCTGAAACTTGACCAGGACCGTCGCCATCGTCTCCTGGGAGTGGTGGTATGCTCCCATGATGGATGAGAGGGCCTCGTGGAGAGTCGGTTCCCTTGGCCTGTCCGCCCCCTGTCGCACAGCAGCCCTCCCAGTTCCCCTGTGTTCCTGTGCCTCCGTCCCCTGGACCGTGTGCCCACTACCACTGCCCCCAGGTCCCTGTTGTAGTTGGGGAGGTGGGTTATCCTGGGTTCCCTGTAGTGGTGGACACACAGCTGATTGACCTGTTCTGGGTACAAAGGTTTGGGCCCGCTGGGTGGGTGCTGTGCTGGTGTTACCAGAGGGTGGAAGGTCAGTGTTGGGCTGTGCCTGTGCAAGGGGAACCGACTGTCCCGAGGCCCACGATGGTCCTGGCTGGTCATCAGGATCCAGTAGGGCAGAGCTGCTATCGTCACTGTGGGCCTCTTCTGTGGGTGGAGTGGAGTTGTCTGGACCCTCCGGTGTGGTGACGGTCCTTCGTGATCCTGCAGGGGCATAAGAGCATGATTATTGCATATGTGTGTGTCATGGTGTGCAATGGGTGGGTGTGCATGTACCCCAGTGCAAGCATTCCTGTGTGTGGGTTTGTGTGATTATGGTTAGGGGGTTGTTATGGGTATGTGCAGTGAGCATGCTTTGGTGAGGGCTGACCATGCTTTGTTTTTCCATGCGGGCTTGGTGTTGGGATGGGTGGTTTGTGTTATGAGTACATTAGTGAGGAGTTGGAGTGATAGGGGAGGGGGTGAGGGTGGGGGTGTGTGATGGCATGCAGGTAGGGTGGGGGATATGATAGTTGAGATTTAACTTACCAGTGTCCATTCCTCCACCGACTCCTCCGAGGCCCTCTGGATGCATGATGGTCAAGACTTGCTCCTCCCATGTTGTTAGTTGTGTGGGAGGAGGTGGGGGTCCGCCGCCAGTCCGATGTACCGCGATGTTGTGCCTGGATACCATAGAACGCACCTTCCCCCGTAGGTCGTTCCACTTCTTCCTGATGTCCTCCCGATTTCTTGGATGCTGCCCACAGCGTTGACCCTGTCCACGATTCTTTGCCATAGCTCCATCTTCCTGGCTATGGATGTGTGCTGCACCTGTGAGCCAAATAGCTGTGGTTCTACCCGTAGGATTTCCTCTACCATGACCCGGAGCTCCTCCTCGGAAAAGTGGGGGTGTCTTTGGCGTGACATGGGGTGGTGTGTGTGATGTGTGGGGCGGCGTCAGTGTTGATGTGTGTGGTGATGTGTAGTGGTGTGTGGTGTTTTGTGCGTGGATGTTGTGTGGGTGATGGTGTTGTGTGCCTCTGTGTGGTGGGATTGTCTATTCTGTGCTGTCTCTCTGGCCTTCGTGACTAATTTTTGGTCGTAGGGGTTTGTGGGTGATGTGGGTGTGTGTTTTATATTGTGTTGGGTGTGTGGGAGTGGTGTTTGTATGTGTATCAGGTGTGTGTATTTGGAATTGTCCAATGTGGTGGTGTTTTGGAGATGTGTGTGTATTTTGAGCGCGGCGGTGTGTACCGCCAATGGAATACCGCGGTTGAAAGACCGCCACGTGGATTCGTGGGTCGTAATAGCATGGGCGTGTTTTGTTTTCGCCAGTGTAACACTGACCTTTGGTGTGGCGGACTTGTGTGGGTGTCTGGATTTCGGTGGATTCCGAGATGTGTGTCATAATAGCTGTGGCGGAATTCCACTGCCGCGGCGGTGTATTGCCGGTCTTCTGCACGGCGGTAAGCGGCTTTTACGGCCAATGTTGTAATGACCCCATTGTCTTCTAATTTTTCTTCCAGACAATCTACGTATGTGACATTTGACACATATTTTTCCTCACACACACCATACCGCAGGAATGGATGTGTATGAGTATACATACAAATAAGTAACCTGGCTGTACAATGTAACAAATGATAGGTGTGAGTTATGTATACTATACTACATGAGATTATTCCATCACTCACCTTACCAGGGTTCACATGAACATCAGGCTGCAGGCAGACGTAACAGTGTCTTCAATACCAAATCTGGTCTCAAAGTATGTCAGATTGAAAACATACATCCAAACTTAGCAACACATTGCGATCCATAGTAACCTTGAGTGGTGGGTGCAATGGATGGCAGATGCATAGAGAAGTAGCTTTGGTGTAGCTGCCAATGTGACAGCTTAATATGGATTTGGATGCAAGATGGAACACAAATGCAAATACTAAATTGACACTGTTCACCCATGGCAAGGCCCTGATCCCCAAGCATATGATACATACTGTAAAGGAGTACCTAAATATTTATTTACAGTAAAAAAAAAAAACAGATACTAAAACTAGGGGAAACACCTTAACTAACCTAACCTATCCTAACTACACATTACCCACAACTGGCCCTAACTAACCTAAGCTAAACTTACTTATCACATTTAACTAAACACTCTAAACATCAACCCCCCAGCCCCCTTATATGACGGGACACATGGAAGAAAACATATACTAACCTAAAGATATACTATCTTATACTAAACAAATATATATTATTTTGGATTTTGTTTTTCTTTCTTTTTAAGCACAAAAACACCAACATAATTTCTCACCTGCCCACCCACACTCATAAAAAATAACATGTAAAAATATCATACCCCACCCTCCAACCCACTACTACTAACTAAACTAACAGCCTATGCTAACCTAACACTAAGCCCCCTAAACCCACTAATTAAAAGAACCAGGAAAGAGGAGGGAGGGGAGGGAATCATGGTGTATAAGATTTACAAGTTCGCCCTTCCGCAGGGTCTTCTTAATGGCAGGCACCCTCTTATTTATTTGTGACACCTCCTGCAGCAGCCTGTCCAGTCTGCACAACATCCGTTGCATAGCTCTAAAATCACCACGGTCAGTGACTGCAGCAGGGGTGGTCTGAGTGCCAGTTGTTGAGGGTTGTCCGGTTGATGGTACCATGCTTGGAGGGGGAGATGGATGCAGGTGCTGCTGTCAGTGGTCCTGCAGCTGAGGAAGTCGATGGTCCTGCAGTGGTGGCTGTCATCCTTGGTGTCACCTGGGTCGTAGTGGTTGTGCTGGTGGTGGCGGCTGTTGTGGACACCGAAGGGCCTCCTTCACACCCCTGAGGCTCTTTCATGGCGATAACGCAGTGCCATATGCGGAACCCAGACTCCACATCCAGAATGTGGCGGTAACGCATCACCCGCCGCTGAAATTCACGGATCTGGCTGGCATCCATATTGGCTGCTGTTAAGAAAGATAAAGCCAAACATTAGGTACTTCATTGTGTGATGTAGCTACTGATGAGAAGCAGACAATATATATAATGTAGCTGAAACAGGCCATATCACCATACAGATCACAGATTCTCCCTGAGGAAGTACATGCCAACGCAGCCTACACATGTCCTATCTAACAGCACAGCAATGCTCTAAAAGATGTGTACCAACTTAAATGACCTATGCATCATTGTTCAGCTATTAGTCACGTAAAAAATGCTGCAAGTCCTCCACATGTGACAGGCCAACTAATGACTATCTTGTGGATGACAATCAAGGGCCACAAGATCTGTGATTTGTAAATGGAATTGCCAGGATGGTATGCAGTTGTTAATCAAGAGTGGGTATCCTAGGTTTGGACAAGTGAGTTACAGATTTACATGTCTGTGTACTAAACGTGGATCATCACACCTAGCTACACATTTCATAACCCTAAGCCTGTGCCTCAGGGGGGGATGGACAAGCAACACATACTTTCAAACATCAAGGACACCCAGGAAGCTTTGGACAGCTGTACATGGGTTTAGGCAGTCCACCACAGGTAAGGAGGGTGTCCAACTAGGATAGACACAAACCATGGACAATCCCATCTACATTTATGATTGTAATTGCAGACAATTGTCAACATCATTTGATACCACTAATACCTGTCCTACAACAAGCAGATAGATGCAAGCACACATCTGGGCATGAGCTGCATGCACACCTATGACATTGTACTCAAGTGCCACACACATGTAGCACAACATGTGGAGCTACATGCTGCTAGGAAGTTAAACAAACAGTAGAACGTGTTCATTAGTGAACTGGGAGGCTCAAGTCTGTGGGTAAGACTTTGGCATTCCTATTCTGTGAGATTCATGGCTGACTTCCTGACTAAATCATGAATATGGCCCTCTGCTAAATTTTCATTATAAAAAATGTATCAACAATTGTCACCCTATTCACATGGTCATGCCTACAGGGCTGCACTGCAATCCCAAAATATGACTCTACGCTATAGATTGTCTAACTCAAATTACATTTCAGATCATGTGCCAGCACATCATACTTTGCTATGTGTCCAACACACAGGAGTCAATCATACAACACCTGCAAACACAACACAGAACAGAAATATCAACACTTACTGGATATGTCTGGGTCCGCAAATCGAGCCACTTCTCCGATTGTGTAAGGGGCAGGTCCACCTCTAAGGCATGGAAGGGTGAAATGTGCTCAATGCCTGTGCACTGTACAACACTTTCAAATACAATTACTGTGTATAACATTATATCTGAAAGTCCAGCCTCTCAGGCATGATGATACTCCAACATACATAGCACGGCAAACATGTATAGACCCTGTCATTCCAGTGAGTGATACTCCTACATCTGCACACATGCAGTGGCCCTAACTATCATGAGGTGACAAACATGCTACATCAATTGGTTGCAGACTCATTTATGGAGTGTACTCCTCTCATCATTTGTAGTAATGAGAGACATGCTAAGGCACATTACTGGAGCACTGCAATACCAGTCACTCAGGTATTGTGGCTTGTGCATCAAGGGACAATTAGTTACTGTGTGATGCTCATGTGGGTAGATTGAAGGTCATGATTTATTATGCTTTCTATGGTCCCTTAAGTGTAGGGCCTGAGTTGTGTGTAGGTTACATATGCTACATTAACCGTGTACCCTGAGCCACATAGGCCCCCTATGACGCCATAATGGCAGGGATCCTGTGCGTTAACTGGTGACAATTTGACACAAGACATGGATTGGACATTTTTAATATTTTAATACAACACTGAGATATATGCTGACAGTGTATATTGTGGTCATCCATGACAGAATGCATGGACGCAGGTGTAGTCATTGCACCTGAAATGTGTCACTCATTGCCCTGTGTACCCATAATGGGTTTTGGAAATCACAGTTAGCCACATTCATCATCTTACATTTGCCAAGTAAGGAGATCAGCGGTGTAGGAAAGTATCATCTTGCCTGGCATGTTACCCCCATTTTTCACTGTATATATGTTGTTTTAGTTGTATGTGTCACTGGGACCCTGGTAACCCAGGGCCCCAGTGCTCACAAGTGTGCCTGAATGTGTTACCTGTGTAGTGACTAACTGTCTCACTGAGGCTCTGCTAATCAGAACCTCAGTGGTTATGCTCTCTCATTTCTTTCCAAATTGTCACTAACAGTCTAGTGACCATTTTTACCAATTTACATTGGCTTACTGGAACACCCTTATAATTCCCTAGTATATGGTACTGAGGTACCCAGGGTATTGGGGTTCCAGGAGATCCCTATGGGCTGCAGCATTTCTTTTGCCACCCATAGGGAGCTCTGACAATTCTTACACAGGCCTGCCACTGCAGCCTGAGTGAAATAACGTCCATGTTATGTCACAGCCATTTTACACTGCACTTAAGTAACTTATAAGTCACCTATATGTCTAACCTTTACCTGGTAAAGGTTAGGTGCAAAGTTACTTAGTGTGAGGGCATCCTGGCACTAGCCAAGGTGCCCCCACATTGTTCAGAGCCAATTCCCTGAACTTTGTGAGTGCGGGGACACCATTACACGAGTGCACTACATATAGGTCACTACCTATATGTAGCTTCACAATGGTAACTCCGAATATGGCCACGTAACATGTCTATGATCATGGAATTGCCCCCTCTATACCATCCTGGCATAGTTGGCACAATCCCATGATCCCAGTGGTCTGTAGCACAGACCCTGGTACTGCCAAACTGCCCTTCCTGGGGTTTCACTGCAACTGCTGCTGCTGCCAACCCCTCAGACAGGCATCTGCCCTCCTGGGGTCCAGCCAGGCCTGGCCCAGGATGGCAGAACAAAGGACTTCCTCTGAGAGAGGGTGTTACACCCTCTCCCTTTGGAAAATGATGTGAAGGCAGGGGAGGAGTAGCCTCCCCCAGCCTCTGGAAATGCTTTGTTGGGCACAGATGTGCCCAATTCTGCATAAGCCAGTCTACACCGGTTCAGGGGACCCCTTAGCCCTGCTCTGGCGCGAAACTGGACAAAGGAAAGGGGAGTGACCACTCCCCTGACCTGCACCTCCCCTGGGAGGTGTCCAGAGCTCCTCCAGTGTGCTCCAGACCTCTGCCATCTTGGAAACAGAGGTGCTGCTGGCACACTGGACTGCTCTGAGTGGCCAGTGCCACCAGGTGACGTCAGAGACTCCTTGTGATAGGCTCCTTCAGGTGTTGCTAGCCTATCCTCTCTCCTAGGTAGCCAAACCCTCTTTTCTGGCTATTTAGGGTCTCTGTCTCTGGGGAAACTTTAGATAACGAATGCAAGAGCTCATCCGAGTTCCTCTGCATCTCTCTCTTCACCTTCTGCCAAGGAATCGACTGCTGACCGCGCTGGAAGCCTGCAAACCTGCAACATAGTAGCAAAGACGACTTTTGCAGCTACTCCGGCCCCTGTGCACTTCCGGCGGAAATCCTTTGTGCACAGCCAAGCCTGGGTCCACGGCACTCTAACCTGCATTGCACGACTTTCTAAGTTGGTCTCCGGCGACGTGGGACTTCTTTGTGCAACTTCGGCGAGCACCGTTTCACGCATCCTCGTAGTGCCTGTTTCTGGCACTTCTCCGGGTGCTACCTGCTTCAGAGAGGGCTCCTTGTCTTGCTCGACGTCCCCTCTCTCTGCTGGTCCAATTTGCGACCTCCTGGTCCCTCCTGGGCCTCAGCAGCGTCCAAAAACGCCAACCGCACGATTTGCAGCTAGCAAGGCTTGTTGGCGTCCTTTCGGCGGTAAAACACTTCTGCACGACTCTCCACGGCGAGAGGGATCCGTCCACCAAAGGGGAAGTCTCTAGCCCTTTTCGTTCCTGCAGAAACCGCAGCTTCTTCTGTTCAGTAGAAGCTTCTTTGCACCCGCAGCTGGCATTTCCTGGGCATCTGCCCATCTCCGACTTGCTTGTGACTTTTGGACTTGGTCCCCTTGTTCCACAGGTACCCTAGATTGGAAATCCACAGTTGTTGCATTGTTGGTTTGTGTCTTTCCTGCATTATTCCTCTAACACGACTTCTTTGTCCTTAGGGGAACTTTAGTGCACTTTGCACTCACTTTTCAGGGTCTTGGGGAGGGTTATTTTTCTAACTCTCACTATTTTCTAATAGTCCCAGCGACCCTATACAAGGTCACATAGGTTTGGGGTCCATTCGTGGTTCGCATTCCACTTTTGGAGTATATGGTTTGTGTTGCCCCTATCCCTATGTTTCCCCATTGCATCCTATTGTAACTATACATTGTTTGCACTGTTTTCTAAGACTATACTGCATATTTTTGCTATTGTGTATATATATCTTGTGTATATTTCCTATCCTCTCACTGAGGGTACACTCTAAGATACTTTGGCATATTGTCATAAAAATAAAGTACCTTTATTTTTAGTATAACTGTGTATTGTGTTTTCTTATGATATTGTGCATATGACACTAAGTGGTACTGTAGTAGCTTCACACGTCTCCTAGTTCAGCCTAAGCTGCTCTGCTAAGCTACCATTATCTATCAGCCTAAGCTGCTAGACACCCTATACACTAATAAGGGATAACTGGGCCTGGTGCAAGGTGCAAGTACCCCTTGGTACTCACTACAAGCCAACAAGCCTTGCTAGCTGCAAATCGTGCAGTTGGCATTTTTGGACGCTGCTGAAGCCCAGGAGGGACCAGGAGGTCGCAAATTGGACCAGCAGAGAGAGGGGACGTCGAGCAAGACAAGGAGCCCTCTCTGAAGCAGGTAGCACCCGGAGAAGTGCCAGAAACAGGCACTACAAGGTTGCGTGAAACAGTGCTCGCCGAAGTTGCACAAAGAAGTCCCACGTCGCCGGAGACCAACTTAGAAAGTCGTGCAATGCAGGTTAGAGTGCCGTGGACCCAGGCTTGGCTGTGCACAAAGGATTTCCGCCGGAAGTGCACAGGGGCCGGAGTAGCTGCAAAAGTCGTGGTTCCCAGCAATGCAGCCCAGCGAGGTGAGGCAAGGACTTACCTCCACCAAACTTGGACTGAAGAGTCACTGGACTGTGGGGGTCACTTGGACAGAGTCGCTGGATTCGAGGGACCTCACTCGTCGTGCTGAGAGGAGACCCAAGGGACCGGTAATGCAGCTTTTTGGTGCCTGTGGTTGCAGGGGGAAGATTCCGTCGACCCACGGGAGATTTCTTCGGAGCTTCTGGTGCAGAGAGGAGGCAGACTACCCCCACAGCATGCACAAGCAGGAAAACAGTCGAGAAGGCGGCAGGATCAGCGTTACAGAGTTGCAGTAGTCGTCTTTGCTACTATGTTGCAGGTTTGCAGGCTTCCAGCGCGGTCAGCAGTCGATTCCTTGGCAGAAGGTGAAGAGAGAGATGCAGAGGAACTCGGATGAGCTCTTGCATTCGTTATCTAAAGTTTCCCCAGAGACAAAGACCCTAAATAGCCAGAAAAGAGGGTTTGGCTACCTAGGAGAGAGGATAGGCTAGCAACACCTGAAGGAGCCTATCACAAGGAGTCTCTGACGTCACCAGGTGGCACTGGCCACTCAGAGCAGTCCAGTGTGCCAGCAGCACCTCTGTTTCAAAGACGGCAGAGGTCTGGAGCACACTGGAGGAGCTCTGGACACCTCCCAGGGGAGGTGCAGGTCAGGGGAGTGGTCACTCCCCTTTCCTTTGTCCAGTTTCGCGCCAGAGCAGGGCTAAGGGGTCCCCTGAACCGGTGTAGACTGGCTTATGTAGAATTGGGCACATCTGTGCCCAACAAAGCATTTCCAGAGGCTGGGGGAGGCTACTCCTCCCCTGCCTTCACACCATTTTCCAAAGGGAGAGGGTGTAACATCCTCTCTCAGAGGAAGTCCTTTGTTCTGCCATCCTGGGCCAGGCCTGGCTGGACCCCAGGAGGGCAGATGCCTGTCTGAGGGGTTGGCAGCAGCAGCAGCTGCAGTGAAACCCCAGGAAGGGCAGTTTGGCAGTACCAGGGTCTGTGCTACAGACCACTGGGATCATGGGATTGTGCCAACTATGCCAGGATGGTATAGAGGGGGCAATTCCATGATCATAGACATGTTACGTGGCCATATTCGGAGTTACCATTGTGAAGCTACATATAGGTAGTGACCTATATGTAGTGCACGCGTGTAATGGTGTCCCAGCACTCACAAAGTTCAGGGAATTGGCTCTGAACAATGTGGGGGCACCTTGGCTAGTGCCAGGGTGCCCTCACACTAAGTAACTTTGCACCTAACCTTTACCAGGTAAAGGTTAGACATATAGGTGACTTATAAGTTACTTAAGTGCAGTGTAAAATGGCTGTGAAATAACGTGGACGTTATTTCACTCAGGCTGCAGTGGCAGGCCTGTGTAAGAATTGTCAGAGCTCCCTATGGGTGGCAAAAGAAATGCTGCAGCCCATAGGGATCTCCTGGAACCCCAATACCCTGGGTACCTCAGTACCATATACTAGGGAATTATAAGGGTGTTCCAGTAAGCCAATGTAAATTGGTAAAAATGGTCACTAGCCTGTTAGTGACAATTTGGAAAGAAATGAGAGAGCATAACCACTGAGGTTCTGATTAGCAGAGCCTCAGTGAGACAGTTAGTCACTACACAGGTAACACATTCAGGCACACTTGTGAGCACTGGGGCCCTGGGTTACCAGGGTCCCAGTGACACATACAACTAAAACAACATATATACAGTGAAAAATGGGGGTAACATGCCAGGCAAGATGGTACTTTCCTACACAACCCCCCCCCAAACGAAGGACAATAAGACTAGCCATGACCTGATGAGTCTTCATTGTCTAAGTGGAAATATCTGGAGAGTCCATCTGCATTGGAGTGGCTACTCCCAGGTCTATGTTCCACTGTATAGTCCATTCCCTGTAGGGATATGGACCACCTCAACAATTTAGGATTTTCACCTTTCATTTGTTTTAGCCAAAGTAGAGGTTTGTGGTCTGTCTGAACAATGAAGTGAGTGCCAAACAGGTATGGCCTCAACTTCTTCAGTGCCCAGACCACAGCAAAGGCCTCCCTCTCAATGGCAGACCAACGCTTTTCTCTAGGGGTCAACCTCCTACTAATAAAAGCAACAGGTTGATCCTGGCCCTCAGAATTAAGTTGTGATAGGACCTCCCCTACTCCTAATTCAGATGCATCAGTTTGGACATAGAATTTTTTAGAGTAACAAGGGCTTTTCAGGACAGGTGCAGAGCACATGGCCTGCTTCAGCTCCTCAAAAGCTTTCTAACAGTTTGCTGTCCATAATACCTTTTTAAGCATTTTCTTGGATGTGAGGTCATTAAGAGGGGCTGCAATGGAGCCATAGTTCTTAATGAACCTCCTGTAATACCCAGTGAGGCCTAGGAAGGCTCTCACCTGAGTCTGAGTGGTAGGGGGAACCCAATCAATAATTGTTTGTATTTTCCCCTGAAGTGGTGCAATCTGTTCCCCACCAACAAGGTGTCCCAGATAAACCACCTTACCCTGCCCTATCTGGCACTTTGAAGCCTTGATAGTGAGGCCTGCCTTTTGCAGGGCCTCCAAAACTTTCCATAGGTGGACCAGGTGATCATCCCAGCTGGAGCTAAAGACAGCTATATCGTCCAAATATGCTGCACTGAAAGCTTCCAGCCCTTGCAGGACTGTGTTCACCAACCTCTGAAAAGTGGCAGGTGCATTTTTCAAACCAAAAGGCATTACAGTAAACTGGTAATGTCCTCCAATGGTAGAAAATGCAGTCTTAGGTTTAGCATCTTCTGATGATTTGATCTGCCAATACCCTGCAGTCAAATCAAAAGTGCTTAGATACTTGGCAGATGCCAGTGTATCTATGAGCTCATCTGCCCTGGGTATAGGGTGAGCATCAGTTTTGGTTACTAAGTTGAGACCTCTATAGTCTACACAAAACCGCATTTCTTTCTTTCCATCTTTGGAATGGGGTTTTGGTACCAGTACCACAGGAGAAGCCCATGGACTGTCAGAGTGCTCAACTACTCCTAGTTCTAACATTTTCTGGACCTCTTGCTTTATGCAGTCCCTGACATGGTCAGGCTGCCTATAGATCTTACTTTTGACAGGTAAACTGTCTCCAGTATCTATAGTGTGCTCACACCAAGAAGTGGTACCTGGCACAGTAGAGAAGAGTTCAGAGAATTGATCTAGGAGATTTATGCAATTGTCTTTCTGCTCAGCAGTAAGACAATCAGCCAAAACTACACCTTCCACAAGAGCATCTTGTTCTGTGGAAGAGAAGAGATCAGGTAGAGGATCACTGTCTTCTTCCTTTCCCTCATCAGTTGCCATGAGCAGGGTGAGATCAGCCCTGTCATAGTAGGGTTTCAGGCGGTTGACATGGAGCACCCTAAGGGGACTCCTGGCAGTGCCTAAGTCAACTAAATAGGTGACTTCTCCCTTCTTTTCAACAATTGTGTGGGGACCACTCCATTTATCTTGGAGTGCTCTTGGGGCCACAGGCTCCAAGACCCACACTTTCTGCCCTGGTTGGTACTGAACCAAAACAGCCTTCTGATCATGCCATTGCTTCTGGAGCTCTTGGCTGGCCTGAAGGTTTTTACTGGCCTTTTTCATGTACTCAGCCATCCTTGATCTGAGGCCAAGTACATAATCCACAATATCCTGCTTAGGAGCTTTTAAAGGTTGTTCCCAACCCTCCTTTACAAGTGTGAGTGGACCCCTAACAGGGTGTCCAAAAAGAAGTTCAAAGGGGCTGAAGCCCACTCCTTTCTGGGGTACCTCCCTGTAGGCAAAAAGGAGGCATGTAGAAGGATATCCCATCTCCTGCGGAGTTTTTCAGGGAGACCCATAATCATGCCTTTCAGAGTTTTATTAAATCTCTCCACCAGTCCATTTGTTTGTGGATGATAGGGTGTTGTGAACTTGTACGTTACACCACACTCCTTCCACATGGCCTTTAAGTATGCAGACATGAAATTGCTTCCCCTGTCTGATACTACTTCCTTTGGGAAGCCCACCCTGGAAAATATTCCCAGGAGGGCCTTTGCCACTGCAGGAGCTGTAGTGGTCCTTAAAGGAATAGCTTCAGGATATCTTGTGGCATGGTCCACTACCACTAAGATGAATCTATTGCCTGAAGCAGTAGGAGGGTCAAGGGGGCCAACTATGTCAACCCCTACCCTTTCAAAGGGAACCCCAACCACAGGCAGTGGGATAAGGGGTGCCTTTGGGGTGCCACCTGTTTTGCCACTGGCTTGACAGGTTTCACAGGACTTACAAAATTCCTTTGTGTCCTCAGACATCCTAGGCCAATGAAACAATGGAACCAATCTGTCCCAAGTTTTCATTTGACCCAGGTGTCCAGCTAGGGGAATGTCATGTGCCAGGGTTAGGAGGAACTTTCTGTACTCCTGAGGAATCACTAATCTCCTGGCAGCTCCAGGTTTAGGATCCCTATGCTCAGTGTACAAGAGGTTGTCCTCCCAGTAAACTCTGTGAGAGTCACTGACATCCCCATTAGCCTGTTTGACAGCTTGCTGTCTGAGACCCTCTAATGTGGGACAGGTTTGCTGTGCCACACTCAGCTCCTCTCTGGCAGGCCCCCCTTCACCCAAAAGCTCAGCCGTGTCTGCTTCCAGCTCCTCTGGTGTAGGTTCTGCACAGGGAGGGAATTCTTCTTCCTCAGAAGTAGAATCCACTGTAGAGGGAGGGATAGTAGGAAGTGGTTTGCTTCTACTAGCCCTAGCTTTAGGGAGCACTTGGTCCATTGTTCCAGGATCCAAGCTTCCCTGTCCTTTTTGCTTTTTGGCCTGAGCCCTTGTCAAAGCAAAAATATGCCCTGGGATGCCCAGCATTGCTGCATGGGCCTCCAACTCCACATCTGACCAAGCTGATGTCTCCAAATCTAACTGGTGACAATTTGACACAAGACATGGATTGGCCATTTTTAATATTTTAATACAACACTGAGATATATGCTGACAGTGTATATTGTGGTCATCCATGACAGAATGCATGGACGCAGGTGTAGTCATTGCACCTGAAATGTGTCACTCATTGCCCTGTGTACCCATAATGGGTTTTGGAAATCACAGTTAGCCACATTCATCATCTTACATTTGCCAAGTAAGGAGATCAGCGGGTATATAGCAAACTGACACTGTCACATTATTAAAACATGGTTTTGCAAATGTACCACTGTGTCAATCATAATGATGTAGGTTTCAATTTGTATGTACCTTCGGAATGGCAGCAGTCACAGGAATGCTGGTCTTCTGATCTTAGCATACACCCATGTCTGTGATAGCCTGGGAAGTAAGTTATTGTACATATGCTGCCCTAGATCAGCAGGGGTGTACCAAAAAAACTAGATAAGTATTAGGGAACTTTATATGTATGATGGAATTGGTCAGGGGTCCCTTGCACAACATCATGCACGTAATACATTGTGACCATGCATTCCCCAACGTCAGGTATCCCACGATGACCCCATAATTTATGAGAAGTGCATGGCTATAGAGTAACACAGATGGGAAATGCATTAGCTCCGTTCCAGCTATTGTGCCCAAGGCCAATTTAAAACACACAGGTACAATGAACAGAGGGCCAGGGATAGTTGTTATCCCTCAATTTGTATCATTTGCTTCATGTTATATGCTACAGCTATGGAAAGTAGCACCAAACATTTAGAAATGAAGCAGTGTACATTACTTTGGCATTCATTCCTAATTTAATTGTGGCACAACCAAGTCAAACTATCAGCCTAAGATATTACCAGAGGATAGAAAGAAATTGGTACATATGGGCCAGAATACAGTTCAGGCATGTATTCTAAATAATTGGGGGAACACATTAATTCTTTGAATTAGCTGGTGAAAAACATCTCTTTCCTGGTACACTCACAGACCATGGATAAAACATATGTTAGAGCCGCATTAGCATCATCTATTGATGTGAAGGCAGCACTAATTTACACGCTACAGTTGTGTTTTGTAACTTAGGGCAGCTGTTGCATCAACAAATGACGGTAATGTGTAGCAATTATTGTATAACTCAGGGCCACTGTATGTTTAACTTGCATTCCACATGTCCAAAAACATTGCCTGCAGCATATCAACAAATCTGCTACTGTCACTACAGAGCATTTAAATGTGCACATTACTCTGAATTGTACTCACCAACAGGGCCACCAATCACAATACCCAGGTGATCCAGCAGGTCTTGCTCTCTGGCAACAAGGTCAGCCCAGCGTCGCTTTAGTTGGTGGTCATTGCGTGGTGTGTTGTAGACACGACGCAGATGGTACAATACCTTTAACCACCGGAGCCTCCTCGCCTCTGTGTGATACCCCTGTATCACCCTGCCACCTGCTTCGATCATCAAGGGGAGGAAGTGGCACACCAGCCAAATGAATCCCCCCAGCTCCTCCTCACCCATTCTCCCCAGACGTGGCCAACCCAACATGACAGAAGTAATATGAAAATGTAAGGGTACAGAGGATAATAAAGGGAAAGGAAGGAGGAAAATGAAATGAAAGTAACCCTAAAACAGCCCAACTATCCCCAAACTAACAATACCCACAACAGACTCCCAACAGCACAAAGACAAAATTAGACACCAAAAATGACAAATAAACACTTACAATGAACAACTGAGACACTTACAAATAACACAGATGACAAATTGGATGGCACACAGGAGAGAAAATCACAATTGGGACAGACAAAACTCTGAGCACAGCCACACAGTCTAGAAAAATCACAGACTGCAAAGTGAAAGTGAAAGTACATCCACTGTACCAATTCAGTAAACAGGATATCCTATTACATCACTTCCTGCCTCAAATGCTATGTGTTTTTATTATGATGCATCAAAACAGTATGACGCTTACAGTCTGTGCGTCATTTTTTTAAAGCACATGCTTACAAATTACCCTGTATCAATAGTTCCAAATATTTTGCATTGGTAACCAATTTAATGGGGTACAGTGTAGGAATTACCGCTCGGGGGTGCCAATGGATGTATCATGGCTGTGAGCGTCATTTTTCTATGCATATGCGGCAAGTTTTGACGCATATGCATCTTTTTTACCAGTATGCGTTAAAATGTATGTCTTTTACTGGGTTTGGGTAATTTCTCACATTTCTATAGTACATGACAGCTGTAACTATACAGAGATAGGCTGTTTGCACCTACATTGTGCATTCCAGTGTTTGGGCACATGTGGCAGATCACACTACTGCGGACCATGATCCTCTAGTTGTTGTACCGGATGAGCACTCTTCACTGACATAATAGGTACCCAAACTTTTGGGATACAAATTGGTATTACCCAGTTTGAGCAGGTTGTGTGTCAATAGAGGATAGCAAGGCTACGCAACTTACTACATAAAGTCATTGCCTGTGTGTCAATGTCTGTGAGTTGGCTATTTCAATTTTAGTTGGCCCTCTGTGTGAACATCACAAGACATGTTTTAATAAATTTGCTTGTGTGCATATGTTGTAAATGTGGATAAGCATCAGATGCTATTCAGTGTGGCAATGAGTCAGGAAATGTGTTTGTCATACACGTAGCAACAAATGCTGTGTGAACTTCCCTGACTTTTGGGACAAAAGCATCTCCCATGACAAACTATGCACAGGATAGATAGAGAACGGGTGATAAAGGCAATGTTACTAGACTAAGCCATCACATGTACTGGAATGTTGGATACCACTTCCTGGTCACTTGTTTGTATACTACCCATGAGTCAGGCATTTGAAAATGCTATGTATGTACAGTGTTTGTGACACAGAGTCCCAAAACAAAACCAAAAATGTAATGTAACTCCACAGTTAGAGTCATATAAATGACCTATGTTTTTCTTGTGGCAGTGGAGGACCAGCAGACCAAGCAGCATGTGTTCACATATTTCCAGTGGTTAAATGCACAAAGGTGTCCAGTTCAAGTGTGTGGCCATGTGTACCCTGTGTCATTATTGGGGTCCATGTTGTCACAGTTACATGCAGGTATAGTCATGAGTCTGTGGTGCCATTCCTTGCATTAACAGAGTATCCTTCAAAGCAGAATTGAACGAAAGCCAAAGAGGAATTGAAAACACACATGGGGATAGTCCAGCTATGGTACTGCTGAAGTTTTATGAGACTGACAACAGGGCAACCTTGGTGTGCTCACAAAGTTGATGAATCAGTAATTTTAAACCAGCAGGTTTCATCACAACATTTGCACTCAGGGTGGCTTCTAAAATTCCCACTGCAACTGGGAACATCAGTGCCTCTGTGCTGATTAATCTCACAACTATTCACCACGCAAGCCCCATCAATAGGTTGGGGCCAATGTGAATCTGTGTGTGGACTATCAGGGCACAAACATGTTTTGTCCTTTCATGCACATTAGCAAACATTGTTGTGCTGGAGGCACCATACCCAATCCATGCATACTGCCATGGTACACTGTCACTGTTTGTCACTCATGCATACATGAAACCCAGACAAGGGATGGGCCGTGATTAGGCTATTTGAAGACATGTCCCACACCATGATACGATAAGTAAACTGATTACGCTATACAATCTATTTGAGGATTCATTGTAGACCTACCAGACACAATACCCCAGGAGGAAAGTGAGGGCATGGAAAGCAACTATGAGGCAAATGTAGCCACAGGGAACTTTTATGGTAAAAGAAAGACAGGAACCAATCAGGCTAATAGGATGGAGGCTCTGTCAGGAACTACCATGAACAAGGCAAATACACAGTGAGCAGACTGAGACTGGGAAAAGCTGGAACAACACTGTGGAAAATTAAAACTGTATTTGTCTGGGGCTGCAATGTTACACAGTCACCCAAAGCCTGTGTTACACAAGTGATTTTTACGGCAATGCATAACAAGGATATACATATAATGGCAGCTTCTAAGCCGTTCCAGGCAGCAGCAAGGGCAGTGCAGGTTCAAATGGCTGGTCAGCATGGAAGTGTTCACAGGTGTGTGCAGCACACAAGTCCTGTATGTGAGAATCAAGTTCAAAGGGCCAAAAGTACCTTTCACATGGGAAGTAATGGACAGGTGATTACAGGTCCCACAGACTACAAGGCAGTGCATTATATGACCTGAAGTCCTTGCAGACAGATGAACTATGACTATGGCATGCCATACTAAAGAGGGAAGCACACTGGCGTCAGAATGTGAGTCTGGGTGTGTGTAGAGGAAGGATTATCTGGGTACAAATAGTCCATTTCCAGGGGCCCCTAGAGAAAGGTGGGGGGAGACTGAAAACATGGCAGTGGCAGGACTTATGACCTGGGATGGACTGCGCAGGGCATGTCTTGTGAGCAAGCTTGTCATACCTGGGGCACTTATGCTATCCATTTGCAGCTTACATGGACTTCTTGTCACACATACTCCTTGCAGAGACAGCTGATGTCCAACTTACTGCTTTCAAGGGTCTGGTCATACATTCCTGTTACCAATGCAATAGCACATATACTGCCTCATGCATGAGGCAGTTTTTTACCTTATGAATGATGGTGTCTTAGTTGTGTGCCATATGCTGCAATGAACCATGTTGCCAACATGTATGTGTGCCATATCTGTGGTCCTCTGATATTTACCTTCAAATGTGAAATAGACAGGATATATGTCATTTACACTGTGTGTGAAGTTGGGTGTACATTCATACCCATCAAATGTGATGTGGATTTTCCATGAGGCTAAACTCTGATTATGAATCCTAGGGATAATGTGATGCATACATAATTACCCATACCATGATATAGTGATTAGAATAGGTGTTTAATGACATATGGTAAGACAGTGGTGATGGTGACTAGAGTTAAGTTTGAAGTTTTGTACAATGTGTTGTCTCCGATGCAATCCTGCTGCAGTGTTTGGATGGTCCCCCTCATGTTGATGGACAACATCCTCCTCTTCAGGTATTTCTGGGTCTGGTTCATGGAGGGGGATATTCCTCCTTACACAAATGTTGTGCAGGATGGTACAGGTCAAAATGATCTTGCAGACCATTTCAGGTGAGTATAAGAGGCTGCCTCCCGTGATGTCGAGGCACCTGAATCCTGACTTCAGGATGCCAAAGGTCCTCTCTACTATGGTGCGTGTCCTCCGATGTGCATCATTATAGGCACACTCTGATGCTGTGCTTGGGTTTGCAAATGGGGTCATGGTCCGTGACTGGATCCCATATCCCTGATCAGCTGAAAGAGAAAATTAGTGAAAACTTTTGATGGAGCTTGCACCATGATTATTTGCATGGCAGTTGTTGTCTTGTGTTGTCTGTGACTCATCTGTGTTTGTGTTATTGTGTGGAATCCTAGGCTTCTAGGATGTACCATCGGCATTAGGATGTTTCATTATCTGAACTGGTGTTTGGCTGATTGACCGGATGTCAGTGGGATTTTTGTAGACTTGCAGTACATTGTGTACTCCCATGCATTATGTCATGTGAAAGAGGTGTCCATGTGTCTTAACTAGGGGTGACATGATACTTCCATACACAGAATCAATTCCACAGTGGTGGTAACACGGTTGCATCTATATGGCCTGGACATCCCATCCAATTTAACATATGCAATAGAATTTGTTAAACATCAGTGAGGCCCTTTTATTTGTCTAGGTGACAATGTACAACACATCTCTATAAGTTGGCAGCACTGATGTGTTGACATTGACAATGCACAAATATCCCATGTGTGACAAGCCCTTACTGTGTTGACTCGTGTTCAAATGTGTACTTACACTACTGAACCTGGTCCAGTTCAGCTGGCTAACTTGGTTGCGGGGTTGGCGGTTTAAGTGGCAGAAGGTCCATATGCCTGTACATCTGTTGTGTATATGTGTAATTGTCTCAAACCGTATGTATAGTATTGTGCACTTTGCAATATTGTCACATCAATATGTGTTCTTAGCACAGTCCACTTGCTTATTGGTAGTGGGCAATGTCAGACCAGGAGTGATGTGAGATGTTGGTACAGCCTCAATGATTCCATGTCCCATTCATTAGAGTCATCATCATCATGCTTTGTGTGTCATGGTGTTATACCTGTAGCGAAACACATTGCATACCCCTTACACTGCACATATTGTTTGGAAGGGTATGTGAATGAGTGTTATTAATGTGATATTGTAAGATTAATCTTCCAAGTTGTACTGGCAGTTAAGGCCATGTCATTGTCACTGTGTGGTTTTAAATTGTTCCCTTGTGTCTGGGGCCTGGCATCTGTTGTTATTTGCATCTGTCATTTGTCCATAGGTGTGTATCCCATTGGGTCAGGATATCAAACATGACTAGCAGTGTCACAACCTCAGTGGTGTATGTGTTGTGTGTCCTACAGGGTTGCTGTGCTGTGTGTATATAAGTAGGTTTCTGTACTTACCAACAAGTGGGCCATTTCCATATCGTCCATCCTCGAAGTGTTGATTGATGGTGCAGTGGCAGAAGATGAATGAATCACGTACACTCCCAGGATACTGTGCCACGATGTTGGTGATCAAACCCCGGTGATCAACAATGGCCTGCACATTGATGGAGTGTGTGTGCTTCCTGTTGCGGTATAGATGCTCGGTTGCAGCAGGTGGTACAATCCGTACATGTGTGCAGTCAATGGCATCAAGCACGTGTAGGAAGCCGTTGATTTGGTAGAAGCCCTGTTTGGTCTCCAGCTGCTTCTACTGTGTGTTAGAGGAGCTGATGTGGCGGGTTGTGAGGGAGATGATGGCATCCAATACCTTGGGTAGGAAGGCAGAGAATGATGGCTGTGAGATTCCGACAACCAGCACTTCAGTGGTTCGAAATGTGCCACTTGACAACATGTGGAGGACAGCTAGCAGCATGGCCTCAGGAGGAATGATGTGGGGTGTCTGTAAGCTGGGTGCCAACTGTGGCTCAATGTGGTGCAGCAGCTGCTGAATGGCTTGCCAGTTGAGTATGTACCTCTGGATGATGTCTTGTTGCCTGAGTCCCAGAAGGGTTGTCCTGGTCCTGAATATTCTCTCCTGCCTTCTGCGTGGCCTTTGGGTCGCTGCTGGTGTGGTGGAAGCTGCTGCTGTTGGTCCTGTGCTCTGCATCTTTGTGCATGCTGGATGAATAGTACCTCCATTTCTTCCTTTTGGAGCTCTGCTGTTGCTTCCGTGTGTTTTCCTTAAGTAGTGGTGTGTTCACCCCATTTTAACGCCTGCCCTGACCCAGGTGTGATTTTTTTGCGCAAAGCGGGCTGTGCGTAATTTTTTGCCTCCGCCTCCCAGCTGTGTGGGATTTTTGCACGGTTGGATAAATATGGCGCTCGGGTGTTTAAGTAATTTTTTGGACGGGAACGCCTACCCTGCATGTCATTAACGCAAGGCGGTTTCACGCATCCAGAAAATGACGCACACAGCAGAATTTTGGCATTTGCAGGGTCGGGCGTCAAAGTATAAATATGATGTGGGGTTTGCGCCAAATTTGCGTAAAAATTTTTGAGGAAAATTCGGCGCAGGCAGAGTATAAATATGCCCCTTAGTCTGTTTACTTACCTCCTATTGAAGGGTTGCCTCTCTAGTACTTTTTGGAATTGTGTCACTAAAATAAAGTACCTTTATTTTTGTAACGCTGAGTGTTGTCTTTCATGTGTGTAAGTGCTGTGTGACTACAGTGGTATTGAATGAGCTTTGCATGTCTTCTAAATAAGCCTTGGCTGCTCAGCCACAGCTACCTCTAGAGAGCCTGGCTTCTAGACACTGCCGACAATACACTAGTACCCACCACACACCAGGACAGCTTCCTACAGTAGGAAACAACAGTTTTAATATCATTAAACTAAAACTCCTTAAACTACCTAACCTACCCAACCTATCCATCCTAACCTAACTTACACTATCTTATCCTATTCCATCTACAACTAACTAAATTTATCTTAACTTGAGGGGGCGTGGTCAACCAAGATGGCCGGCGCGACACGTTAAGTGCGCTCCGCCGTCCCAACATAATCCTTCAGGTATCTTGGGGTGCCTGACTGTCGCGGCATCCCTCAAACAGGGAGCGTCAGTGCCCCGACGGCTGTAGCGGGTTCATGCCCACTTTTGGTGATTATTGGAGCCCCAGTCGGGCGAGTGCGGAGTTTGGCCTGTACCGGGCGGGCGCAGCCTTGCGCCGGATGCGGTGTGACTGCGGCAGCCTTTTCTGGTGGGCGCCGCCACTTGACTGGGACCGGAGTGGGTGCCTGGTGTTCCCAGTGGGGGGGGCGTTCTGGGGACGCCCTCCCCGATGTGAGCAAGGCGGATGTGAGGAGCTGGGGTGGCCGTGTGGTTTTCGGCTCGCCCCACTGCGCGATCGTGAAGAGGAGGAGGCAGGGGTGCCTCAGCCCCATCTCCGGATCATCTTGTATTATATTGGGGCCAGATATATTTCCCCCTATGCTAAGGATCGTCCCTGTGCTGGGACGATGAGGAGCGGGGGTCGGAGTGGAAGTGGCACCTGGCCCAATCTGGGTTGCAGAGGAGTGGCCTAGGGTGGCACAACGCATTGCAGAGCTTTCCTGTGTGAGGCGATGGAGGTCACCAATCTGTTTTCTGTGGTTTTGGAGTTTTTGCAGAGGTGTGTAGGTCTGGGACCTCTAACCTTGCGCACAGTGAGCACACCTGACCCATGCTTGGTCTGAGTTGACGACGCGGCTGCGTGGGAATTCAGTGGCCCCCAATTGTAGATATTCGGGCTGGACAACTTATCTGCATTATTCCACGGCTATTGCAGCTCAAGGGAGCTTCATTTCTGCTCCTTGGAGTAAGGTACGGTGGTGAGACATCCTATTATCTCTCAGTAAAGGTGAGATGGAGCGGCATCGGCAGACCACGCCGTTGCAGGGGAACACAATGGAACAATATACTACACCTACCCCGCTCCCGCAGTGACAGACTCATTTGGGGGGTCTGGAGAGGCATTGGTGGTGCCGGGTACTTCGGATGAGCCCTCACGCGCTGAACTGAGTGGCCCTGGAGTGGAAAATAAAAACGGTGGCTGTGGAGGTGAACCTTCTTTGAGCTGATCTCCGCAAGCTCTCTGATAAAGTCAAAGTAGCGGAGGGATCTACTGTGGACTTGCAGACGGAGGTTGGCACCCTGCGCAAACAGATGGTTCAGGTTACTTCCACTGTTGGGATGTTAGAGGCGAGGTTGGAGGACTCATAGGGTAGATCCCGACAGAACAACGTGCGCCTCCTTGGATTTCCGGAACGCGCAGAAGGCTTCATGGTGGAAGGTTTAGCTGAGCAATGGATCAGTGATGTATTGCAGCTGGAGGGGTTGACTGTATCCTGCAGACTGCCCGAGAGACCGACAGGGCTGTCTTTGAAAATTGCAAAATATCCATTTACCCGGACTATACGAATAAGGTCCAAACCTCCCGAAAGGGTTTTTTGGAGGTGAAGGCCAAGCTTCATGCCATGAACATCAGATGCATGTTATTGTATCTGGCACGTTTGAAGGTGATCTCCGGTGGCAAGTCACAGTTTTTTGATCATCCTGAGGAGGTCTGGAGATGGTGGCTAGAGATGGGGGACAACGTTGGCCTGGGTCATTCTGGGCGGGCTGGAGTTGGCTCGGCTTGTACTTCTGGAGTGGACGGCACAGACTGGAGGAGGTGTGGATGGGCCCGATGCAGGTTCCTGCACAGCAGTGTGATAACTGTCAGCAGAACTGAAATCAAACAGGATGGTACTATGGCGGTGGTGGATCCTGAGCGGGCCATCAAACTTTCTGACTCATCAGATGGGGGAGCTGAGATGCTTTCTGTTGATTCTTGAATTTGTTGGCATTTGGTGGATACAGGTCTTGCGGACCCGCCACTGGTCATGTGCTTTGGCCTGAGGAACACACCTCGCATAGTTGGGAGCGATGGAAATGTTAAGGATGTTGGTTTAAAGGGTCTTCATATGCATTTGTATTTTATGAGTGGGGGAAAATGCTTTTTCTAGACTATGATTGGTTGGAGTGGTAGGTACTGTGTTTACTGTCGTCGGGACGGGGGTGGTCACTTCCACTGTTGTGCTAGGCAGTGGTTCCCAACCTTTTGACTTCTGTGGACCCCCATTTTATCAATACTGGAGCCCGGGGACCCCCACTGAATCATTATTGGAACACGGGGACCCCCGAGGAGTCATTACTGATAGCTGGGACCTAATATTATTAAATGTTTTAAGCAGCCGCGGAGCACCTGAGGAGGCTTCGCGGACACCCAGGGGTCCCGGCCCACAGGTTGGGAACCACTGTGCTAGGGCTTTTGGGTCTGGGCTGTTGTCCTGGCAGCATACATATATATGGATCTACAGTAATGTTTTGATATGTCTGTTTTACTGTTTATCCGGGGTGGGTACAGGGGTTTAGGGGTTTATAGTTCACACAAGGTTGCATATGTTTGATGTTTACAACAGCAGTGCATTGTTGAGTGTGGGATGAGCAGTAGCGACTTGTCTTGCCTTCTCCTTTTGGGCGGGGGTGGGTGAAGGTGACGCAGGGGACAGGTGGATATGAACTCCTAACATGGGTCGACAGATTAATATACTGACATGGAAGGTCAGGGGGCTGAAGAGCTATACTGCACGTTATAGAGTACACTCCTTCCTGAGGCGACATAGGGTTCATATAGCGTGTCTCCAGGAAATGCATATGAGAGAGGAGGAATCACATAAGTTGGCTAAAAAGTGGCAGGGTCAGGTGTTCTCCTCATCCTTCTCCTCCTCTGCAAGGAGAGTGATGATATGGATCAAGCCCGGGGTTCCTTTTACACATATCTATAGTGAAGCTGATGTGGAAGGGATATATATACAGCTACATAGTACATTGGATGGACTGCCCCTTACTATTCTCAAGGCTTATGCACCAACCATAGACGATCACTCCTTTTATGACAATATACCTGAAGTGCTGGGGGAGGGGGGAGCCGCTCCTCCAATATGGGCTGGAGATTACATTTGTATATTGGATGGTAAGATGGATCGTTCTCCGTCTAAACTGGGCACTAAACCATTAATGACGAGATCCCTCACAGAGGTTATGCATAATCTAGGGCTCAGGGATGGATGGAGAGTACTACATCTGGAGACTAGGGAATACACCTGTGATTCTAAGATGCACAAAAGCATATAGTCGGTTGGACCATTTCCTCTTGGGTGGATTGACTTGTTCACAGGTAATTGATGTCAAGCATTTAGGGAGGTTTTTGTCTGATACACGTGCTGTGGGGATCTGATGCCAAAGTGACCCGCAGTTGGTGTATGCCTACGTCTTTTCTGCTGGATGTTAGTTGTTGTGAGAAAATGGCAGTGGCCCTTAAGGACTATTTGGACTTGAATTGGGGCATGACTAACTCAAGGGGTACGGAATGGGAAGCCATGAAGGCGGTATTAAGGGGAGTGTGTATCAGCACTATCTGTGGGGTTCATAGGAACGTACAGACTGGGAGGGTGCACTGGAGGTGTGACAGCACCAGACGCTGATAACTCGAGAGGTTGATCAAGAGAAGCTCTGGCTGTTTAAGAAGGTCAGGAGCTGGTGGAACACGCTGGATAAGGTTACCCTTATATCGTACAGAAAGCGACTCCATAGGGAGGGAGACAAGTCTGGTAAATTGCTGGCTTGGCTCCTCAAGCAGGAGGATGAGTCTCCTCCCATCCTGCGCATTAAGAACGCAGAGGGCGTGTAGGTTACCAATCAAAGAGATATCCTTTGGGTGTTAGTGGAGCATTTGCAGGTTGTGTCCAGGGTTGGTCCTCCCATCCTGGATGTTAGCTTAGGAGAGTTTCTGAGGCAAATGAGACTTCCGCAGCTGGGATCGGACAGTATGGAAAGTCTAGAGGCTGAGATAACAGTTGAAGAAGTGGGTGTGCGCCTGTGGAGGCATTGTCGAAATCTGAATCACCGGGTGGGGATGGTTTCCCAATCGAGCTGTACCAAACGGTTACAGAGGTTGTTGGCGGTATGTGAGGAAGCCTGGGAACTGGGCATTCTCCCTGAGACCATGCGTCAGGGCATTGTCTGTTTAATGCTTAAGCCTGGGGGGGATTCCGATGTTCCTTCCTCCTATTGTTCACTCACTCCTATTCACCACTCACTATGCTCAATTCGGATGTCAAGATTCTGTGCAAAATTCTGGCTACTCAATTGCGTGGAGTGATCCGGGGTTTGGTACACGAGGATCAAGGTGGATTTATTTCTGGTCGTAGTACGACTTACAACTTATGCCGTTTGGCACACATTCTGCATGAAACCTCGGGGTGGTGGATGAATTGGTTTTAGTATCACTGGATCTAGAGAAGCCGTTTGATACGGTGGAGTGGGACTACCTACAGGCAGTCCTGCAGGGAATAGGATTTGGCCCCCATTTTTTTGCTTGGGTTCGTTTGTTGTACACCGCTCCCACTGCATGAGTTCAGGTGAGCGGAGAGCTCTCTGACTCCTGGGCGATTGGTAGGGGGACCAGACAGGGATATCCACTGTCACCGCTCCATTTTGCTTTAGTGGTAGAACCGCTGGCGGTCTGGCTGAGTGAGGAATTGAGGTCCTCTGGTGTTCAGGTGGGACGGGTTACTCATATTTTCTCCCTATATGCCGATGATGTGTTGATATACCTCCAAGAGCCACGTGTTTCGGTCCTTTTGTTGTTACAGTTGTTGGACGAATTTGGGGCTTTATCTGGTCTCTGGGTGAATAGGAAAAAGTCGCTCCTGTTTCCTTTAGGATCATTATGTGGTGCCCTGCTGGAGGATTTGGCAGTGGTGGGGCTCAGGTGGGAGCTCAAAAGTTTTAGATATCTGGGCATATGGGTCACTCATATGACAACAGCACATGTGACGCACAATGTTGAGTGTGTGGTGAATGGTCTGGAGCGCTCTGTCGCGTTCTGGAATAAGCTGCCTCTCTCCGTGATGGGAAGGGCGGATGTGGTCAAGATGGTGTTCTTGCCGCGGTGTCTTTACCTTTTGCAGAATTCTCTGTTTCCGCTGGCAGCTCGGCTTTTCAATCGTCTGAAAAGTTTGTTGATTTCCTTGGTCTGGGCTGGTCCTCGTAGCAGGGTGGTGTTGTCCACGTTACAAAGGGATATGGAAGATGGAGGCTTGGCACTCCCTAATATTAGACTCTATTATTATGCAGCTCATTTACAACATGCTGCAAAGTGGATGACCCAGTTGGATAATTGGGAGAAGTGACTATTCACAGGCATGTTGGTAGGAGGGAGATTGGTGCATGTATTAATGACGGGCAGTCGGTCGGAGAGTCCTGTCCCCTATTTTGTTAAAACTACAGCAGGGGTCTGGGAGCAGGCTATTAAGAAAGTACTCTGACGTGCCCCATTTCATAGGGAACTAAAGATTTGGAGTCTAGCCCCCTTTCGGAATATGGATACTCTAATGTCAATGGACGCTTGGAGAGTGGGTGGCTGCTTGGTGGCGGGTGATTTATACCCTAACTGGGAGCTTATCTCCTTTCAGGAGGTGCAAGATTTGTTCGGATTGAGCTCTGGTCAGTTCTTGCAGTATGCCAAGATTGACCCTTCCTCCTATTGTCCACTCACTATGCTCAATTCGGATGTCAAGATTCTGTGCAAAATTTTGGCTACTCAATTGCGTGGAGTGATCCAGGGTTTGGTACACGAGGATCAAGGTGGATTTATTTCTGTTCGTAGTTCTGGTCTGGATTCCCAGTGGCCCCCCCTGACATCAAAGGTGTTGAACGGCTTAGTAAATTGGAGAGAGGATTCCCGCTTGGTTACCCTGTTTTATAGAGCGATGCTTAGGGATCGTGCGGGGGTGGAGTGTGCAGCGCGTAGGGCCTGGGATTGAGATCTGGAGGATCCTCTAGAGGATGTGGACTAGAATATGGCACTGTCTCTGGTACGCACGTTCCTTGTACCCACAGATTCAAGTTGTTTCATTTTAATTGTGTTTATCGTGTATATCTTACGCCTGCTCATCCTAACAAGATGGACCCGACATGAGAGACTGGGTGTACTCGATGTGGAGAGATAGGGGCCTCCTTTCTCCACTTAGCTTGGTCCTGTAGTTAGGTGCAGCAATTTTGGTGGGTGGTGGTTCGGAAGATAGACGGGGTCACCAGTTTGGGGCTCGAAGCAATGCCTTTGACTTGTCTCCTAGGTATACTACGGAGACCAAAGGGTAGGCACGTCCCATACAGTTTTGCACAGCTCACGCTGGTGCTGGCTAAGCGAAGGGTGGCTATAGGCTGGATGAGTACACAAATCCCATCCTTTGCTAGCTGGACCCATGATGTTCTGGAATGGGGTGTTGCCGAAGAACAAAACATGAGACTGACATGTAGGGAGGAGGGGGCTCTGACTGGCATAACAGCTTGCAGTACATTATTAGAACGTTTCACAAGGGTTGAGGAGTCCAGCTCTGATTGCAGCACTGATGATGATTGTTGACAGTGGAATGTTATGCTGTGCATACAGGTGACAACCAACAATGGTGATATGGTAACGCTGGTAACCATTGTATCTGAATGAGTTGGTTACATGGGAGCTTTCGGGAAGGGAGGTGGGGGTATCTATTATTGTAATGATTGGATATACTCCATGTCTCTGTCTGTATGTGTCATCATTCTCCGTTCAGGAGAGCAACAGATATTGTGGTGTCTCACATTGATATGCACTGCTTTGTTTTTTAAACTCAATAAAATAGAGTTATGAAAAAAATATATGTATCTGAACTTATCCTATGCAGTCGACGCCAACCCCTCGCCTCCCTTAAAACACATCTGTAGACAAAGACAACCGCAACTACACCTATACAAAAACAAACTAAACATCTAGGTCTAAACAAAGATATTTGTTTTCTTTCAATTTTCTTGTTTTTTTTGTATTAGATTTTTTATTACACACACCTAAAACATCATACCCTCCCCTAAAACCTCCCAAAACAGAAAAAAGCCCTTAAAACACCCCACCCCTTATAAAAACCACTATGTCCTATAACTAAACTACACTACACTACCTTACCTAAACCTATCTAAAAACCCCAATAATAAAAACAACTATATTCAAGGGGAAAGGAGGTAAGTTCAAATTGTGCCAGCCAGCTCCTCAGGGCTTGCAGACGGCTGCCTTGATGGCACAGAGCATCCCCATCATCTGAACTTATGTTCCATGTTGGCCATACCTAGTTTGTGGTCCGCCACCTCCTGGCATATGTCCTGCTCAAACTCTGCCCACTGGACCTGTAGTGGGGGCTGTGCTGGGGCCTGGGCAGTTGGTCCTGCAGTGCAGTTTGATGGACCTGCCCCTGCAGGCCCACCCATCAGTGGCCAGAAACTTTCCAATGGTAGTGATGGGCGGAGGTGTTTGTTGTCGGGGGAAGGCATTCCATGACCCTGATGCATGTTCCCTCCAGTACATCTTGCCCATCTTTTTAAATGTCTTCTTCACCTGGCGGATGAGGGTGCATCGGTCCATGCGTCTTTCGAGGGCACACCTTTGGGATAGGCTCATGTTACCTGAGTAAACAGTAAGAAGACATGTCAGACAAGGTTTTGTTTGACAAATGAACATCAAGGAGGTCGTGTAAAAACAATCTGCAATCATCACATGATGCACATCACAAATCACAAGAATATCTTGGAGGGTAAAACGAACATTCATCTGCTCAATATCCTTCTTCTCCATATTGATTATGTTCAAAGTACTAAGCCTAAGCTACTGTCACACACTAGCAATGCCCCGTCTTGACATATCTGTGAATTACCATGTCTTCATTGACTATGGTTATGTAAAATGCTGTATTGTGATCATGGCATTGCACATCCATCATGTTGCATTGCTCATCAATGTCTCTTCTCCAAACCACATTGCCCTTGGATCCATTGTCATTTATCAAAGTCATCTGAGCAAGGACTGTGATTCAGATGGCATGTCTAAAAAAAAGTATTGGCCTGATATGGGAAGGGCACATATCTGGACACATTTCTAAATGGAACCTACATGTGCCAGGTATCACAGGTGAGTATGGAGGGTGAATAGCCCACTCACATCACCCAGAGATGCATGAAATTACTCCCAGATCCACCCATGTCAGTACACGGTGGGCCATGCCACAACTCCTACCATACTTCCTGAGTAACTACATGGGTCCCACAGTGCAGCCCACTGCCTGTACCATGTGTCCATAATTCATGTCACCTTGCTGCACAACTGCACTTTGCACAGCCATTTGATTGGTGGCTGCATGAATGCCCTACATCAGTAGTGCCTTTTGACTTCTGTGGACCCCACTTTATCAACACTGGAACCCAGTGACCCCACTCAATCATTATTGGAATCGAGGAACCCCCCACTGAGTCATTACTAAAAGCTTGGGACCTAATCCGTTAAAATTATTAATTTTCATAAGGAGCCGCTGACCCCCGTTAGGAGGCTTTGCAGACCCTGAAGGATCCCCAGACCACAGGTTGGGAACCACTGCCCTACATCACATCTGCACAGGAATCTTGGAACAGCAATCCATTCCTGCAGACTATCAGGGCCAGCACTATCTGTAGATGAATTGGGAATTGGCATGGCCTCTTAAACTGTCGTATAGGCATCTCTCTAGTCTAACACACATTTCCCGATCTGTGAGGCTGACAGGGGATAGCAATGTTGATACATACAACCTAAAGAATGTGGTGTCACAACTCATGATTAAAATCAACAGCAATTCCAAGGTGTTATGTTGAGCACTGACCTGCTCAGCATAGGACCCGTGTTACACGGTTCTCAGTCCTGGCCATACATGATTTACTGTGTGGCACACACACCAGGAACATGTTTTGAGAACCCCACATTGCCAGCCTACATAGATGTGTTGGTGCCTATACCTCTGGCATATGTTCTCCTTGTCAGCACTGTGTTTTGAATCATAAATCATGGGCCTCATTTCCTAGGCCATACCCGCATACTGTGCACTGGACCCTCTTTTTAACAGAGGCTACGGTAGCACAGTGTTGCAGCCCATATATGCAAGGCCATGCCAAGCCACCTAGCTTGGCTTTTCAGGGACTTGTCACTATGGGCCCCTTTTACGCATGAAACAGCGTGAAAGGGGCGTTCCTTGGGTGTTGGTGTGAGTTCTCAATGAACACCCATGGAATGTCAACGAAACTGACAGATGGAGAAATAGCTCTGTTTTTCCCCGTTTGTCCCCCCCTTCAGAATGCAGCACACATGGTGAGAGGAAGACACCTCTTGTGATAGTTTATGTGCACAAATGTGTCCATTCCTGCACAAAAACAACCATCCCCACATTGCAGGCATCCTTGTACCATGGTGGAAGAGTGCCTGAGTTCGCGCAAGGCCCCAATTTGTGCACAAACACAGGGGGAGAGGACAGAAATGCCCCGTATCCTGTAGATATGCAACATTTCTCCCCTTCCCCAGTGGAACAAGGTGGCCCAGCAAGACTCTTGCTGCGCCAGACTGCGTCACAGGGCTCCTAAATAAGCCCCCATTTCTGGGCGAGCCGAACACATCAGAAATGGATTGCACCATAAGTAACAACAGCCTATCTGTGAATCTGCAAATCCTTCCTCAGGTATACAGTGTCTTGCCATGTTCACCCATGAGCCCACTACCACATATGCTCACAGATCCTGGCACTGATGTAATTTCTCTTTGCCCATACCAGCAAATTCTCAGTGATTACAATCCGCACATCTTTGACATTAGTCAGATGCAAATGCACATCCAGGAGTTAACCTTGCCCTTATTGTCCATAAACAAGCATAGCCTATACACTTTGCCTTTGTATAAATGCACTTTGTACATGGCATTGCACACAGCATACAACATCACACACAATCCTTGCACTAGGTATTACACATACAGGATGACACTCACTGGTAGCATCGGGGTCATGGAACCTATCCACCTCTCCACTGGTGTATGGCTCGGGTTCACCTGCAAGAAATAACATGAAACATAGCACTATGAATGTTGCAACATAAACACTGTGGTCAGATATTGCACATTACATATGACTTACAAATGCCCATAAAAGCATTATGGTTCTGATGATTCCATTACGCTATTGGACATGTCCCAATGTCATACAATGGTAGGTCAGGCTGACGTAAACATATGTGATGTTACCATACATATATTTCTCAGGTACATTGTTTATGGTTCTCAAATGACTTACTAACCCAAGATTTTTCAAGGCAAACTGAGTGTAATGGTACTTAGCACCTGCATGACTCATGGCACACACTCAGCCATGACTCCCAATACTCCAGCCTCACTCTTATCTTCTCCTGCACTTGAGTATGCAACATACAACAGTAGTCAGACATCCTTGTCCCCTCATTTTACAGACATCCTTAGATGTCATTGCTGCATGGCCAAAGACAATGCACATACATGCTTTCGCCATCAGCAAAACACTACATTCTTTTTTGTTTCAGGTACAGAGGTGTGTGTGACATGTACATGTGTTTGGCATTCCACATGTTATGACTATGTACAGAGCCACATACATCCTGCCTTATCTACATGAGACAAGATCCAATGAAATGTCCCAAAATTGCATTCCTAATGCTAAGGGATATTGCCCAGGGCAACACATGATGACGTGCACAGGCAGCAGGCCAAGTTTTCAAAATGTGCCCATTTCCTCAGGCTGCACACAGCACATGAGCTGACTGGCACTGTGGTGCTAACAGGAAAGTGTCCGACATGTATCCTAGGGACACTGCACAGTTTGGGTGCAGGAACAGCCAGTATTCTGATACCTTTGTGTCATGCCTTGTCTCTGACATGTCTTATTTGGGGTGTGCTGACATGTGAGACCAGACATTTGTCAGCCACATGGGGGGAGGGGCGGAGGGTCACAGTGGTCCAGTGGAATTGAAATAGTTTGTTTATCCATGTGTTTGTACTTACTATGTGTGCTGCTGTCTACAGCACACACAGACAAAGGCCAACACCACTGAAGAAAGATTGTATATGTCCCTTCCTGCACATGTACACTCGTCTCTGGCAACCATGTACCCTGCACCATGCGACAAGGGTGCCTGCATTGTTGATCATCAGCATTTTGTGGGTTGGCACAGGGGACAAGGACAGGAATGTGCCCTATGTCATGATAATGGCACATTGCTGCACTTTTCAGTGATGTTGGTGGCACAGCAACAGGACTTGCTGCCCTGCCCATGGGCACCAGAAATCTAATTGCAAATGCAATACAGGAATCGCTCACAAAGACTGTGTACTTACCAACAGTTCCACTGACCTGGACCCCAGGTAGTCCAGTAGGTCATGCTTTAGTGCCAAGATGTCTGCCCGCCGATACTCCAGTTGGTGGGCCGTCCGGTGAAGCTCAAAGATCCACATCACATGAAATTAGACCTTGTCCCAGTGCTGCTTCCGTGCCTCCGTCCTGTAGTCCTGGATGATGCTGCTGCCCATGGCAAACATGTTTGGGAGGTAGTGTGTGACCAACCAGATACACCAACCCAACCCCTATGCACTCATCCCACGGACCCTTCCCTTCCCTGACATGTCCACACCCAAACCCTAAACTACCCTAACACAAAACAAAACTCCAAACTACCCCCAACTACCCCAAAAGACTTAACTACCCCCAAGGACAAACACCCGACAATACACTCTCAAAACAATACAATAGACAAATAGACAGGACAAAACAGACGTTAAGGACACTACAGAGACAGAAGACAGCACAAAAGACTCCTCCGCCAGCACTCCTCAACACAGCTCTAACAACACACAACCTCTCTCAACGACAGACAAAAAGACTGTGACTGTAAGAGAAAGTGAAAGTAACTTTGCAGCTCTGGTTTTCCACATGGCTGAGCCATTACATTAATTCCTGGGCTGCTGCGGCACGTTTTCTGACAATGTGTAATTTTTTTTTTACGCCCCAAGCCTATATGTGGATTTTGCAGGACACATGATGAAGAACCTTGAGGAAGTTCTGATGCAAGCATGGCCTGCGTCAATTTTTGGCACATGCAATGGCAGGAAAATACACGCATTGGGACAAAGAGTTGATTTTTGACAAAATAACTCAGATATATTTGTGTGCATGGTGTCATATGGAAATCAATTTTCTAGTAATATGGGTTGCTGCGTTGCCTGTGAATAGTTGTGTTTCACACACTCCTCTCTTTTCATGTGTCCAACGTATGTATGGAAAGTGTACATGGGTGAAAGTACATGCATTACAAGGATCAGGCCACATTTCCTACGATTTGTTGTCAGAACACCTTCAGAGGGTTGTCCCATGTGCCAACTATGTGTTGGCACCTGAGTCCATTTCTTAGTTTACCCCAGGGCTGACATGGGCTAGCCATGGAATGTGACCCACATACCCATATTTGCCATATTGCCCGCATGCCATTTTGCTGTGCTGAGCTGTGTAATTTCCAAAACAGCAGGATTTGCAGTATTTCCCAGAATATGGTACACATCTGTGTTTTCCCTTGCGCAGACGCAAAATCAGATGCCTAGCACCAACGCAGGCACTCTTGCACCATGGTACGATTGTTTTTGTGCAGAAAGGGACACCTTCCTGCACAAAAACAAACATTAATGGTGTTTTGCTCCTTCTATGTGTGCTGCAAAATACAGCACACATAGGGGCTCATTTACAAGCCCCTTGCGCCACCACAGTGTCACTTTTTGGGATGCTCGGGTGGCGCTGTGCCCTGTTCCATATTTACCAGGCAGCTTTAAGCCACTTTTCATGGCTTACTGCAGTCCTGTAAATATGGGCTGCCCGACAACATATTTCTGTGGCAGAGGCGTGCAATGGATGTTGCTGTGGGCATAGCCATGCAACACCCGTTGCCCAAGATTTACAAGGAAACGTAAACCTGAGGCAGCACCAACAAATGACGTCTCCCCAGGGGTGGGCATTAGAGTTGCGCAACGAGGAGAAATACTTTGATTTCTCCTCGTGTTTTTGCTCTTTCTATGTTTGATGCATTCTGCGGCACACATAGAAGAAGCAAATCACCATTAATGATTGTTTATGAGCAGGAAGGTCTTCCTTCCTGCACAAAAACAATCACGCCCCCAGAAAGCAGGCATCCTTGCGCCATGGCACAAGGGTGACCGGGCTGGCACTAGGCAGCTGATTTAGCACCTGCGCAAGGTAAAACACAGATATGCACTATATTCTGGTAAATATATGACCCATTCCCTCCGTTTTGGAAACAACACAGCTCGGCGCAGCAAAATTTCTTGCGCCACAGCGCTGTGCCATTTCTTCGTAAATGAGGCCCTAGAAAGAGCAAAAAACGAGGGAAAAAAGTATTTCTCCTCATTGTGCCACTTTAACGCCACTCTTAGGGAGGCATTCGTTTTTGGTGCTGCCTCAGATTTACATTTCCTTGTAAATCAGGGGTAGTGTCAAAAATCAATGGGTGTTGCGTGGCTACACCCACAGCAACACCCGTTGCATGCTCCTTTGCTGCAGAAAACTGCATCGCGGGGCCCATATTTACAAGGCTGCATTAAACCACAAAAAGTGGCTTAGTGCCACCTTGTAAAGGCCTTGCAGGGCAAATTGCCACCGAAGCGTCTCAAAAAGTTCTGCTCCTGTGGCGCAAGGAGTTTGTAAATAAGACCCTTAGTACACACGTATATGGATATGTGAATGGTGCTATTTGCTCATGTTCCCCCCCACCTCCTATCCAGGGTCCTCCTATCAGGGGACACAAGGCCAGTTTGACACAGGATATTGTATCTGCACATTACACCACATTTGACATACAGTGGACAGTCAAAACTTCCCTGCCCTATTATCTACTAGGGACTTATAGGTAGTTGGATTCAACTTGCCCTATTATGTACTAGGGACTTATAGGTAGTTGGATTTAACCTTGCCCTACTATCTACTAGGGACTTACAGGAGTCTGTAGTTGGCACATGTGCTTGTGCCAATATAGAATATGCCTTTTATCGAGAGTAGTGGTCCTAGGCCTGGTTAGCAGAGCCAGGGTCAGTCAACACCATTTTAAGGGACAAAAAAATGTATAGTATATGCAAACTGGATGACTTTTCTCACAGTGACAGGGCAGGTAATTTGGCCACACACTGTTTGTGATGCTATGTGTTATCTTACATAGGTACACTCGTGTTATCATGCTCTTCTGACACTGTGTGAGCCACTCATATGTACTACACACTAGTTTTTTGTTAACTCAGCAATGTTGCTGCTATTGGAGTTACATTTTGTGCTTGCTCCCCATCTTCCGCATACTCATCGTCCAGCTGTTCCAGCTCCTCATTATCATTGGGCCATGGGAGATTATGGCCTGCATGTGTGTTTGGCAATATGCAACACAGAAGTAGTGGTTTATTGGCGGCTGCTGGGGAGTAGGGTAAATTGTCCCCAAACCTATCCTGACTCAGCGAGTAATACTGATGTACTCTGGAAGTCCCCTCCACAATGTAGCAGGTCCTGATCAGGCCATGATTTGGACTCTGCTGGGCTTCCATGTGGGTGTGTTTATGAGGAGTAGTCACCCACAGCTACAGACTCTATACTTTGTCAGCTGCACAATGAGTAGGAGTGCTTTGGGGTTAATGATCTTTACAGTTAATGTTCCCACATGCGAATACAAGTCATTCTATGTCCTGATGTACTCAGACCTATTGCCAACAGTGGGAGACATGCTACGACATTGATTGGCATATGTGCTGGATGATCACCAATTTTTCAGACACTGTGCTCCACATACAAATGTAGTCCTCTGTGATACACTTACTATTTGTCTTACATGTGAGTGCAAATGATGTTAATGCTGTCAGCAATGTTCTGAATCTTTCACCTATTGATTTGACACATTTTTCACACTGATCAGCTGTTGCAGTTCCTGAGTACTACTTACAGACCTTGGTAGACAGTGTTGCCCTGATGCATCATATAGTGATTCCTATCTATCTGTTGTCCTTTTGGATCAACAGTCCAATGGCAGACCTGACTGTTTTCATTGAAACACCTTTGTTTGGTAGGCAATGCAAACATTACACACCACACTTTTCAGAGCTCATTGCATTGTGAATGGTACTTAGAGGATGACAACAGTGTACACGCTAGATTGGCAACTCTTGGGGCCTACTCATGGTTTCCTGGATGTAGATTTTTTTTTTTTTTTTTTTTTTTTAGAAATGGGACTGTGCCAAACACTCCAATACATATGTTGTATATAATCATTCATTCACATATTTGGCAGTCATGCCTTACTCCACGTTTCCAGCTAAAGAAATGCTGCACAATGTGGGCATGTTGCCATGCACCAGCAGCAGTATTCTGTATGTCCGGATGATTTGGCATGTCATCCTCCTCCTCTTCCCATGGAGCCTCCTGCTCCTCGTCCCTGGGGACACTGGTTTTTACAAAGATAGTTTGCAAAATGGCACATGCCAGGATCATCTTGAAGCCGATGGGTGGAGAATACAGCAGTCACCCACCAGCCAGTATCTCGATCGCCAAAGCAAATAGGAGTGGCAATAGGGGAAACCTTGTCTGGTGCCCCTCTCGATCAGGAATGGGTTTGAGGGTTCCGTCAAAATAGAGGGCCTTAAAACATGACACGAATAGAAGGCCAAACTTTGTCTTGTGAGGAACCTGCAACAAAAACCTCCAACATATGGAATCAAAGGCTTTCTAAAAATCAATTGCTAAAAAAGCATGAGGAACAATCAATTCATGCCTCTAGGCTATGATCAGATGTAGTCTTCAAAGGCAGTGTCTAGTGTTGCGTCCAGCCATAAAATCATTCTGATCTCTGTATATTAATGTAATAAATGACCAGCTGATTTGCAAGTATCTTTGCTAAAATCTTTGTTTCTGTGTTGAGTAAGATTAGTCAATAGGATTGCTTAGGTTTCCACATAACCACGATTGTCGCCCTATGTAGACCTAGTGGCATTTAGTTGTCTTGATCACTTATTTGTACAAAGAATTCAAGTGGGGATTGATCTACGACAAGACTATTTTTTAAAGCATTCAACTGGAAAATCATTCGGACCCTGTGTTCTCACTGTGTGTAATCCACAATTTTGGCCGTTGTTATGATCTTGTTTGAGCTATATCAGCTCGGTATGTTGGATTAACCTCCTGGGTGCCCAATGCGAGCTGGTCTCGTCCTCGGCCACGGTTCCCATGTGCTGGGGACGAGACCAGCTCTTCCTGCACCTGGTCCATGAGGGGAGCGCTAGCGCTTCTCCAGTGGGCCTCCCACCCACACACACCCCAATCAGGGATGGAAGGAGAATTGCTTCCCCTTCCACTCCCGACCCAGAGACGTCTGATGACGTCAGCACGCTGACCTCATCAGAGGTCACCTCCCATTGCGCTGGAAGCTCAGCTTCCAGCACGATGGGAAGAGAAATGCAAAGCATTTCTCTTCCAGCTGGGGGATGGGGCAGGCAGAGGCATGAAAGGAAAAGAAAGGCCTTTCCTTTGCTTTCATGTTTCTGTAAACATTTCTGCAGCCTGATGGTGAAGCGATCAGGGTGCAGGAATGCCCACTAGGCACAAGGGATTTTTTGTTTGTTTGTTTGTAGTTGTTTATGAATAAGGAGAGTGGCCCCTTTGGCAAGGGCCACTCCCCAGGGGTGCAATTAATTATTTGGCCTTTTATGCCCCTTATTTTAATTAGGCTGATCTGCCCCAAGGGGGAGCAGAACCCACTAGACCCAAGATATAATTTTGCAAGGCAAGGGTCGCTCCCCTGGGGGAAAATTATTTTTTTGCCCATTTCTGGTCAGCCTAGTTTTTTATGCCAATCTGCCTGAGGGGGCAGAAACCAATGGACTCCAGGTTTTTTTTTTATTTTTAATTTAAAAAAGCAGGCAGTAATGGTAAGAGGTAATGCACATCCCATTTGTTGTGTAAAAATTCTCTATCATCAAATTCAATTGATAGGTGCTTCAACTTTATAACACACATGTTGCCCTGATGTTTAACATCTAAACAGATAAACTCTCTGGATTACTAATAACAACAAAACATAATTTAGCACTCCAAACAAATGTCACTTGTCTGAACAATATTTTTTTGCAGTACATTTAATAATGTGTAATTATTGTATCAGCAAGAACAAAACATAATCTAATAAATTGTGAGGAAAACATCTTGTTATATGAAGTCCAATTTTACATTTATATGCTTCGTAAAATGAGACAACAAACTGTAATCCAGATGTACATAAAAGTTGTAGTGTTAGTTGAGAAATATTACTGGGTAAAATTGAAGGAACAGCTGTTTCGTCCCAGAATTGAGACTTCTTCAGATAAAGAAAAAAGCAGAACAAATGTTTTGAAAACACAGGTGTACAAGAGTTAAAAGAATTCTGTAGTCCTAAGTTTTGTGGGTCTACGTGATCTTCAGTTTTACCCAGCAATATTTCTCATTATGTTTTCTTCTTGCTGATACAATAATTACACATTATTAAATGTACTGCAAAACAATATTGGTCTGACAAGTGACATTTGTTTGGAGTGCTCCGTTATGTTTTGTTGTTATTTTCTATTTTTAATCAGTTTCACGCAAGGGGAGCGACCCTTCAGGCAAGGGCCGCTCCGCTGAGGGGCAAATTTATTTTAGGGCATTTATGCCCACCTTTGGGGCAGATTGGCCTATTTTCCTTAGGCCAATCTGCCCCAAAGGGGGGGCAGAAACCACTAGACACCAGGGATTTCTTGTTCATGTCAGTTTCACGCAACGGGAGCGACCCCTTAGGAACGGGTCGCTCCCATGGGAGGGCAAATTCATTTTAGGACATTTCTGCCCCCCCCCGCCCTTGGGAGCAGATCGGCCTATTTTAAGGGGGGGGCAGAAACCACTAGGCACCAGGGATTTCTTTTTTTTTTTTAACAGATGGGCAGTGAACCCTTAGGCAGGGTGTGTGTGTGTGTGTGTATATATATATATATATATATATATATATATATATATGTGTGTGTGTATATATATATATAGCCCCTTGGGTAATGGTCGCTCCCCATGTGGGCACATTACTATCGGACATTTCTGACCCCCCTTGGGGCAAATCGGCCTATTTTTGTAAGGAGCAGAAAGCCCAGCAGAGACCAGGAAAGATATATATATATATATATATATATATATATATAAAAAAAAATTCAAAAAAAGAGGTTGGGGGCATGGCCCTACTCACACCCCAAATAAATGGGGACAAAGCTGTTCTGCCCACCGGTGGGCAGATGGGGCAATTACCCCCAATCCACTTCCCAGGAACGCTTCCATGTAGAAAAATCTATGAGACCTAGACACATCAGAAAACTAAACATCTGGGTGAGTCCAGGGTGGTGTGCTTCACATCCACCTGCACCATTTTCTTACCCACAATGCCCTGCAAACCTTCTACTTTCCTTGAAATCACACATTTCTCCCACATTTTTGTGATGGAACCTTCCGTAAACTGTAGTAATGCACATAATTCCTACCACCCAGCATTGTGGCCTTTTTACCGATAAACATTCTGCCCCACTTGCCAACCTCAAAATGTTTATTTTTGCCTCAAACTGCCCTTTTGGACCCACTTTGGTTCCCCCTCACTTTCAACATGTTTTTGGCTATTCCCTGTCACAGGCACTTGGCGCACCAACACAAGTGAGGTATCATTGTTACTGGGAGACTGAGGGGGAACTTTGAGTGGTAGGAAATTTTCCCCGGTGCGGTGATCCCACACAGAAATGTGGGAAAAAATTGTTGTTTAGCTAAATTTGAGGGTTGCTGAGGATTCTGGGTAAGAAAACACTGTGGGATCCACCTCCCTGGACTCCCTTGGGTGCCTAGTTTTCAGAAATGTTTGGGTTTGGTAGGTTTCCCTAGATAGCTGCTGAGCCCAGGACCAAAACCACAGGCCCCCACCCCTTGCAAAAACAGTAGTTCTGAATCTGATAATTATGATGTGTCCACGTAGTGTTTTGGGGCATTGCCTGTCGCGGGCACTAGGCCTATCCACAGAGGTGAGGTACCATTTTCATCGGGAGACCTGGGGGAATGCACAATAGACTTAAGTTTGTGGCTCCCCACAGATTCCACAACTTTGCAACACTGAAATGTGAGGAAAAAGTGTTTTTTTTTCTTTTGCCAAATGTTGGTTTGCAAAGGATTCTGGGTAACAGAACCTGGTGAGAGTGCCACAAGTCACCCCATCCTGGGTTCCCCATGGTGTCTAGTGTTTACAAATGCACTGGTTTGGTAGGTTTTCCTAGGTGCCACCTGAGCTGCAGACCAAAATCTACAGCTAGCCACTTTCCAAAAAACACGTCAGTTGTCAATGTAAAAATGTGATGTGTCCATGTTGCTTTTTGGGGTGTTTCCTGTTGCGGGCACTAGGCCTACCCACGCAAGTGAGGTATCATTTCTACTGGGAGACTTGGGGGAATGCTGGGTGGAAGGAAATTTGTGGCTCCTCTCAGATTCCAGAACTTTCTAACACCGAAATATAAGGCAAAAGTGGGTTTTTTTGAGCCAAATTTTGAGGTTTGTAATGGATTTTGGGTAACGGAACCAGGGGAGGGTCCCACAAGCACTCCATCCCATCCTGAATTCCCATAGGTGTCTAGTTTTCAAAAATGCACATTTGGTAGGTTTTCCTAGGTGCTGGCTGACCTAGAGGCGAGAATTCACAGCTGGGCACTTTCCAGAAAAACACATCAGATTTCAATGTAAATATTTGATGTGTCCATGTTGTGTTTCCTGACGTGGGCATTAGGCCTACCCACGTGAGTGAGGTACCACTTATATCAGGAGACATGGGGGAACACAGAATAGAAGAACAAGTGTTATTTCCCCTTGTCTTTCTCTACATTTTTCCTTCCAATTGTAAGACAGTGTGTAAAAAAGACATATATTTGAGAAATGCCCTGTAATTCACATGGTAGAATGGGGACTCCGGAATGCAGAGATGTGCAAATAACCACTGCTTGTCAATACCTTATCTTGTGCCCATTTTGGAAATACAAAGGCTTCCTTGATACCTATTTTTCACTCTTTATATTTCACCAAATGAATTGCTGTATACCCGGTATAAAATTAAAACCCACTGCAAGGTGCGGCACATTTTATTGGCTCTGGGTACTTAGGGATCTTGATAAACCAACAAGCCCTATATATCCCCACAACCAGAAGAGTCTACCAGACGTAACAGTATATTGGTTTTGAAAATCTGCCCCCTCAGGAAAAACGTGGAGAAAAAAAGGCTGTTTCACCTCAATGCCAATATTTTTTTTCATTTCAGCTCTTATTTTCTGTAGGAAAACCTTGTAGGATCTACACAAATGACCTCTTGCTGAATTCAGAATTTTATCTACTTTTCAGAAATATTTAGCTGACCGGGATCCAGCATTGGTTTCACAGTCATTTCCGTCACTAACTAGGAGGCTAAGAGCACACAAAATAGTAAAGACGGAGTATGTCCCAGTAAAATGCCAAAATTGTGTTGAAAAATGTGTTTTTTTAATTCAAGTCTGCCTGTTCCTGAAAGGCGGGAAGTTGGTGAATTTAGCAAAGAAAACAGTTTGTTGATGCTATTTTCAGAGAAAAAACACAAGCTTTCTTCTGAAGCCCTTTCCCCCCCCCCCCATTTAAAAAACAATTGTAAAAAAAAAAATCACTGTATTTTGGCTAATTTCTGGGTCTCCTCCCACAAACCGTGGGTACCTCTAGAATCCGTAGGATATTGAAAAAAAAAGGACGCAAATTTGGCGTGGGTAGCTTATGCGGACAAAAAGTTATGAGGGCCTAAGCGCGAACTACCCCAAATAGTCAAACAAAGGCCTGGAACTTGAGGGGGGAAAAGGCCTGGCAGCGAAAGGGATAAGAAACTAGACCAGGAAGTCTGCTAAGAGTGAGTTTGCCAGCTCAGATTCAGAAGGAATACGGCATGCATAAAGGGTCCAGTAAAGGAGGCAAGGTGTCAGCTATAGCCCTTCCGTATGTAACTATATTGCCGTCTCGGTTTATTATATGTGGGATCACCAGTGATTGCATCTCATGAGTGGCTAACCAGTATAATAGATTCCCAGGTTTGTCCCCGAATTCATATACATTACTGTGGGAGGCCATCCAAAATGTAGCAGGTACGGTCAATGGATTTGCCTTAAAGTCGTTTCTTTAAGCATTTAAGTTGCCTATGATGCAGTGGGAGTTTGGACATGCTACGAGATGCTCAAGCTCGATCACCTGTGTCTCAAGGGAAACTATCAGGACCTCTTGATCTTATGTGTTCAATACTATAAGGGCCATAGCCTGTACCCTTATCACAGTTTTGAAGGCCTCCAAAATGGTGATATGTGAGGGAACAGAATCCTGGTTAATAAAGAAGTATTCCTCAACGTCTTCTCAGTGGGATGCCACTGGGTCTCAGTTCGGAAGCCACCACCAGCCAAACTGCCAGTTTCTTCTAGATCTGGGGCCTTTGCCAAGTACTGTCAGCAATATTGGGGAGTAATCTTATATGCCCCCATGGAGAAAGTCTATGGCTGCAACATCTAGTGTCAAGCATGAGGCAAACATAGTTCAGACAAGAAACAAGAATCAATGGCCGTGGAGTGATATGTGTATACTAAACTATCCAAATGTCAGCAAGACCGATGGGGCTTACCTAATCGCAATGTTTGCTATAGGAAACTCGTGAGCAGTTAGTGAAGCCCACAAGGTAAACTCTGTCAAAGCTGTAGCGGCCAAAGAACCTGCAGTTATTGTCCTTTAAGTAAGTCTCTTAAGAAAAGGACTGGGTTGTGTCATTCAACAAATAGCATAACTTCTCCTTTATTTATCTTGGTATTAAGTCCAATGGAGTTTTATGACATGAGTTTGTGCATCGTGGGGTTTGGAATCAAATCAGGTCTGGTCATTGTGCTCTAGTATTAAAACACTGTAGAGTTGTCATGCCTGTCCTCTATCTTGATGAATATTTAATGAAACCAATAAACCCCCCCCTTCCCATTTTACCCCCAACTCCGAAGCATCTTTCATCCATTACCACTGAACCTAAGGAAATAAAAACAAAAAGAAGAAAATGGTGGGGTTAAATTCAAGCTACAGTCGTAGTCCATCTGATCTGAGGGTTAAAATAGTAGGGAGGGCTCAGTATGCTACTTTGGCACCTCTCACCTAGAGTGCTGTCATTAGTGTTGGATATGATGCATCCTGTTCATTCCACCACTGTGTAAGTTGAGTGGCAAAAGTTTGAAAAAGCACAGATGGAGAGGTCTGCCTCGTTCAGACAGCGTGGCTAGGCTCCTCTATAACCATTTTTTAGGTTGAGCATGCAAACGCCTTGACCTGTTGTAAGTCTTGTGGGCTTTTAACTACGCCCACCTCATCCCCATTACTTTCACTCATTCGTGGGCTTGCCTTTAAAAAAAAAACCTTGATGTCATTGGTAAATGCTTTACGTTTGTCCCACCTTGGGGCGGCTTTGTTACCGCCTTGCAGACTGACCCTGTTACATGGATAATTGCACGATTGCTGATATACTTCAGCGTGGGTGAACTATTTTTTTCTTTTGTCTCTCCCCTTCATGCTCCATGGCAGCCATGCCAACAGCGCAAACGTCGTCGGCGGTATTAGAGCGCGGGTCACATTATTCACACTGTTACCTAATCAGAGTCATTTCTTTTGGCTCTCCACTTTACGCTCCATAACTTTCCTAAAAACACTTATAATTGAAAAATATAAATCCGCAACGCAGCTCTTCCGACACAGCGGGAGAGCTGATACTACAATATTCACTGCACTCGGGATACTCGACCCCATAATGCTTTACAAGCATTCTGTTTCTGAGAACATTTGTGCCTGTAACTCAGCCTGTGGTGGTCCTAGGACAACGGGATCACCAACAAACCGTTTAGGACAATGCACGCATTCTGTTTAGGTCATCTCTGGGTCCCCACACTAGATTAGTGAGGACCACAAAATAATAACCCCTCCCTCTATTCAGTGTCTTTTTCAACCTCTCTCTAATGGAGTGAAGTTTTATTTTACAGTTGAGAGTAGTTTGTGTTTTAAGGGCCTTGTTTGTAATATCATTGCAGTAGGCCTAAGCTCTGAAAATGTGTAATGCACTACGTCCTCTAGTGGCTAAATATATGGTTACACTGCAACACTTTCAGTCTTTTTCTTTGAATGTTGTTATGCCCTCTAGGGGCTAACTATATGGTAACATGACCATGTTTCTTACAACTGCTATTTTCATTGTGGTGTCCTCTAGGGGCTGCTCTGAGCATTACAGTCTAATGTCAAACGTTTATTTCTGATAAACATTTTTATTGGGTTTATATGATAATTGTATGTGTTTTATTAATATCTCATTATTGCAATTATGACCATGATCAGGCCAACTGAACATCTTTATTACACTATTAGAAGACTCGATATGTTTGAGTGATCCTTCTAGTTTATTTCTCTCTTTCCTCCTCCGTGGCTGTCTTGTTTTGGGAATTGTGTTGCCAGCCAGCAACTCTGATGGTGAGGTGGTGAAAGTGACATTTTAATGGAATTAGAATGGCAGATTTAAATTGGGATGCTAAATGGCAACATTTTCATTTTTAGCTGCAGATAGAAGAAGGAGGTACATGGCAGTGCTTTAGCTAAATGCAGGGCCACTGGAATTATGTGACAGGATAAGACCAAATTATGAGGCATGGTTGACCAACTTATGTGGCAAGGAAAGTCCAGTTATGAATTTACAATGCCAATAGCTCTAAGTCAAGCAAACGCGAGACCCACTGCATTGCAAATGCTTGTCTACAGACTGTAGTCTATTAACATTAGAAGTCTCAACCATCATGATTTTCTATCATCCATCTACACAGGAAGTGACAGCACTGGATTTCCCATCATCCATCTGCACTGGAAGTCACATCACTGGCTCTCCCATCATTCATCTGCACAGAGGTGACATCACTGGTTGCCAGCTAAAATTGTCTTTGAAAGAAGAAGCCAATTAAGAGGACTCATTTCCATTATTTATTGGCACAGGAATTGACATCACTGGAGTCCCCATCATCCAGCTGCACAGGAAGTAACATCATCCCTCCCACTGTTTCTTTTCTTTGCAGATTCAGAGATTTTGCTTTAGGTGGTTCAATCTGGCTCATAAAGTCTTCATAATACAAATGATCTTTAAAATCCAAGAACCTGCGTGTCAGTTCTCCCATACTACCCTTGTATAAGCACAGACTGTTTATAGGAAACCAATGTCTTTTCTTGAGGCACACCAAAGTTTGTTTTTTTTAAATACTGTGAGGATTAGTCCACAGTTCACTACTTAGACATTTTTTAACATGTTTTAATCGTAGTATGTTACCTTTACGATCGAGTGCCAATATTTCGGTCAATGTCTCCCTCATTGGCAGTGGAGAGCTATTGTGCCAGACTCTCACCCAGTATGCTAGGGGTCTAAAGGCTGTCCCATGAATTATGTTTTTTAGATCAAGGTCCAGACATATCAGGGTTAAAAGCGCATTCTGGGGTAAACCCAGGGTTGATTGCATAAAGACATTCTCAACTTTTTCCAGCGCGCCTTGGTTTTGAGCACCCCAAAGTTCTGCACCATAAAGTACAGCACTAACCCCTTTCACTCAGTATATTTCAATAACTTGGACAACTGGCCTAAACATGGTTGATTTCAATTTCCTTGATATGGCAAAGCTAGTCCCACTCTCAGGACAGGATCTATTTAATGTGGGCCACAGTTTGGTCATTCAGCTACCCCAATCGTTCTAGCAGCAGGGGTGTGGAATTTATTAAAATATCTACTTGTCCAGGGGACAGGTTGCTTCTCAAATCTACTTGTCCTGTAAAAAGATCTACTTGTCCCTTTGGTACCATGTAGTGTGGCAACGAATTATGGCAGCAATTAATAGCCTCTCTGATTATGCCAGGGCTACTACCATAGTAGGGCTTGAATACTTGGAGTTTCAATCCCTACTGTAGCAATTTCCTTATTTTGCCACCTTTCTGCAGATCTGCATACTGGGGCTGGAGGAAGCAGTAAGCAATAGTTCCAGGGCTGGAATGCCTTTGAGTCTGCAAACCTACTAACCTGCATGTTATAAAGATTTTTACCAGCTTCTCTCTAATATTTTCCCATAATAAGAAAGGTTGGACATTTACTCCTGACAATGGCAGAATTAGAACTTCTTCCAGGGTTGGGAAGAAAGTGGCTGGAGGGAAAATGAACTTGCAAATGCTCAATAGATTTTCACATGAGCAAATCTACACATCGTATTTACCCACGCTAAAATATAGTTCACAAATATTTTATAGGGGTACGACATATACCATGGGTGCACTTTTGTGACTTTCTTTAAGAATTTGGGGCCACAAGTAGGTAGGTTCAGATTTGTGACCTGCAAATTGCGAGTCGCAAATCCGAATGTAGGATGGTGTCCTTGACACCATCTGTGATTCGCAAGGGCTTCGCAAATGCCCACATCATGAATAATCATGAGGTGGGTCGCAATTTGCGACCCCCTCACGAATGGTGGCCTGCTGGAGACAGCAGACCACCATGTCTGTGACTGCTTTTCAATAAAGCAGTTTTTTTTGTAATGCAGCCCGTTTTCCTTAAAGGAAAACGAGATGCATAACAAGAACGAAAAATGAAACGTTTTCATTTCATTTTTTCAGAGAAAGTAGTGGTCCACAGGACCACTGCTTGCTCTGAAAAAATGTTTACAGTGACATTCACAATGGGAAAGGGGTCCCATGGGGATCCCTTCCCTTTTGCGAAAGTGTTAGCACCCATTTGAAATGGGTGCAAACTGCGATTGGTTTGCACCCGCGTTCGCGGTCACAAAACAATCCTACATTGCACTGCGAGTTGCAATTAGGAAGGGAACACCCCTTACTAATTGCGAGTCGCAAACCCGTTTTGTGATTCGGAAACCAGGTTACTGAATCGCAAAACTGGGTTTGTGCATCGCAGTGTGCTTTTTGCACGTCGCAAACAGCGAAAGTCGCTGTTTGCGACATGCAAAAAGCTACCTACATGTGGGTCTTGGTCCCTAATTAGGTCTGGTGTTAACAAAGACATTTTGTTTTTATTAAACTTCTATTTCTCTCTCTTTCGGCTGGCTTTACTGTGAGTGATCGCATTCTGCTCTTCCACAAGGAGCATATTGCCACACAAAGTAGTTTTGTTCAGTGTCAGGAACTACAGTGGCAATCAGTGACGTAACGAAACTGGAGGGTGCCCCTTTGCAAAGAACATGGAGGAGCCCCCTCTCCAGACTCACTCCGGGCAGGTGCTGTGCTGACGGGCCCCCTGGAGGGCGGCTGCGGGGCCTTTGTTATGCCGCTGGTGGCAACGTGTGCTTTAAGAGTTCAAAAACTTTTTGGGGGGGTTTTGCCAATGTTTGTTACAATGTTGAGGGCCTGGTAGCTCCCACAACAATAAAGTGTTACAAAAGCCATGTCAAAACAAGACACGCATTGATGAAACTAAAAGACTTATAAAAATATGTCAGATTAGTTGGCTTTGTCAGTGTTTGTTTATTTTCATGCTTCCCATAATCGTGTTGAAAATGGTTACACTGATTTTCCATTAGAAATATTTTTGGGAAATACTAGCATGCATCAACACATTTTACTAAATGACACTTCATTTGCATATAATCAGAGAGCATTCTGGGAGCATTATACTTAGCCTATTAGCCTAAACTTTTCAAACATGTGTGTACACGTTTTTTTTTTTTGTACTGGAACCAACGTCAGTAGTGAAGTGTGACCTTAAAACATTTATTTACAGCACGCACCCTAATAATGAAGGCTTTCAAATAATGAACCATAAATACAAGTTCGAACAGCATTATCTTTTGGAAACACATTACCTCAACTGCAGAGAGTTCAACTCTCTGTAAACAGACAGCCAAAGGGTTTGTGCTGCAGGGGGTTGGGCCTACTTGTCCCAAGGACAAAGTAAACATAAAAACTTGTTGCCCTTGACCCCAAACAAGATGTCCCGGGCGTCGGGCGATAGGAATTCCACATCCCTGCAGCAGTTTGCAGAATTGCATCCCGATCTCTGTAATTAAGGAGTCAGAAGATGAAAGATCTAGGCACAGTGCCTAGAGGGGGTCTTACCATCCAGGAGCAGCTGGACCGCTCAAACTATGAAGCATTGGGACAAATGGTCTTTCAGTATCCATGCAGTTTGCCATGTGGTAATAAACTGGGTCAGGTTGATCTCTCCATTCTCTCTGGTACCCAGACTATACGCACATTATTCCACCTGGAGTGGCCCTCTGTGTATTCAGCTGGATCCTCCAATTCCCTAGAGGTTCTAAGAAGTTGTGCTACGTGTCACTGGAGGTCATTATGGTGCCTTCTGCTCCAGACATTATGTCTTCAGTCTCTGTTACCCTAACAATGACATTTTGAAGATCTTTTCGGAGAAGGAAGATCCATACTCACCATGTTAATATTACTTTACAGGGAAACATGTGTCATTGATCACCTGTAAAAGCTTCCAGTTTGTCATCTGTCTCGGGTAACACTAAAGAAGTATCCGCCAGTGTCGAATGCTTGGAAACTTTGTCAATGGTGGCTTGCCCACCAGATGCCCCAACCTTCCCTATGGTTTGAGAAGGGAATTGGAGGTCTTGTGAGTTTCTTGGCAGATCAACTTGCACAGAGTGAAAAATCAAGAGTGATGATTTGGGGAAATATTCACTCGTTTACAGCAGTTGGGTCCTGGATAGCCCCACCAACACCTGCACTGGTCAGAGGGCACAAGCCTCTTTGGGCCAATGTTCATCTTCAGGTGTCTGTATCCACATGTCAGAAGATTGGGCCTATACCCCATCTCAAGCAAACGCTGTTGATTGATAGTTCTCATTTATGTAGGGATGTGTCACTCTAGATATAGAGAAATAAGCTGTGATGGCCCAAAAACTGAATAATTCTTTGTTTCGGTCAGATACTGTACAGATGTCTGTCTGTCTGGCTCACAATAATTAATTATAAAGACTTAAATCAGCAGCCTTTATGAGTCTTTGTTCATTTCACAGATTTGAAAGCACATCTGTTTCCTCACTAAGGTGGTGGAGGCTGCTTTAATCAGTGGGAAGGAGTTTTCAGCTACATGGGGCCCAAGGTCAGTAGTTAATGGCAGTTTATGCTCCACTTCAAACACCAAAGAGCAGACCGTGGACCCACAAGGGTAGCACCAGCCTTTGGCCTTGGCAGGATGTCTCCAACTTGGGAAGCTCAATCCCCTATCCTCTGTGTTACTGTGCAGGCTGCAGCCTCCTGCCCAGCAGACCGTCAACGCAACATGGCCCAGATGGATCGGTTGGCCCTGCACCCGCCACAGTCTCCAGAGGAAGACCACCTCACCTCTAGCACCTCTTCCAGCACCGCCAGGGCCTTAGTTTTCTCAGTCCTGACATGGAGGTCGCTCCATGCCCCTAATTAGGCCCTCTGGAGTTACAGGATCTCCGGAAACCGGACCAAAACAAACAAGGCAGGGGCTCAGGTTCCTACACTATACTACTTTCACCACTCTCTTGGCTCTGGGTGTCCCGGGAGCTCAGGGCAGTGACCAGTCATTGGACTTGTGAACAGGCATTCCACGACTCTATTAACAATCCTCAAGGGCCAGATCAATAAGGGATTGTGGAGGATATCAGGAATGCCAAAGATAACCCAAAAAGTAAGAGCTGCCATCTTCAATGGCCTACCATACCTGGAACTTAGAGATCTTGCATTAAAACTCTGGCTAGGGGGTAATAACAACCTCAGAGTCCAAGTTCCCTGAATTTTCTTTGATGAATTTAAAATTGAAAACAGTCAAATATGAACATGTTTAATAAAAGAAAAACAATTAACATCTCATCCAGTGGGATGTAACAAACTCCTAGGCCATTCAAGCACTGTCCCCTTGGTTTGTAATACCTTCAGAACTGCATTTATAGAAGAAATGGGAGCCCTTCACAACATCACACCCTAAAACACAAGGGTCATCAGGATATTGCTTCCTGGATAATGTAGCGCTAATGTACCTCTTGTTACATATTAAATATATTTAATAAAAAGGAACAGCGGTTATGAAAGATACTTAGACTTTAGACGCAAAGAAAACATGGGCACTTTAAGGTCAGTGCAATAAAACAAAGTACTTTCCAACTTGGTATGATTTCAAATATTTATTTCCATGGCAAAAATAGACTATATTCATTTTACATACATGGCACTGTACACAATCAGTCATAAAAACATTTCCTGTCTATCAAATATAATATATTCATTGTTTTATAAACCAGTTTTAAAAGATTTAAAGCTGTAATGATCATATATGTTTACAGTGATAGCCAGGCACACTCAAACTAGCTAGCCATGGCGTTTGCAAAAATAATACTTCAAAATATTCACTATACATGTATGGAGTATAAATATAACCCTGCTGACTGGTTTGAGAGTTGTGGAAGGTGGTTAACAAAGGCTACCTGTGTCACTTGTTGGGTCCACAATGTGCAGTGCGGATACATAATGAGATAATGTGTCTGTCAAAATACACAAATATGTATGTACACACACACATGTAGTGCATCATGTGCAATGTATGCACGCTGCAAGGCTAAGAATGGAGTGATCCTCTGTGTATCAAATATCTTTAAATATAGAAGCGTGTTATGCTCCTGGTTTTAGTCTTAACCTACAATGAGTCAATTTTGCCCCTCCACAACAACCTGTATCATCAAAAGGTAGCCATGACCCAGCTTTGTTCTACAAATCCATGGACTGTTTGGGGATCTCCTTGAAGATAAAACTGCCATTTCCTTACACCTTACGGGGTTTGTATTTTCAAAGCCAATGAGCATTTGCCCATCAGCATGAATACACATTTCCACAAGCTTGTCTGCTTGGAGTCCTTAAAGTGCATATAGTTCAGAAGGGCAGTAATGTGTGATGACAGGTTAAAGAACAGACTTAGCTTGAAATCATTTTTTATAACATTACCTTAAGGGTCACTTAAGGAGAGGGTGCATATATGCATCATATGTTTTCTTTCTGCAAATGATGTAGCATAAATGCTTAATCTTTTATAAAAGTAATTTCTGGCAAGCTACACCTCCTTACATCAAAGTAGGCCCTGCTTATGGAATAGGATCTAAAAAGAGCTACTTTAAGCCGTATATGAGCACCTCTTTATTACTAAACCTACACAGGGTGGTCAACAAATTAACCAGCTCCTCAATGAGGGAAGAATTATGCTACACAGGCTAATCTGTATTTATCCTTTGTGTATGTTGTGAAAACTCAATCTAGGAAGCCAGTCTTACCGTCATTGTTAGCTAATGAACTGCATTACGCCTGGCCTGAAAATCGGGGAAGCCATCTTGAAATATACTGCCTAGTTCTAGGAAACTGTCAACTTTTAAACTCGTCATATTTCCTTTGTCACTGCATGCCTCCTTCTTCCACAGAGATTACTAAGATTCCAAACCAGTCCAAACAATCCATTTCAGAAGAAACAGAGTGTGCTGTAGATGGAAGTTATTTACCCCACTCTCAACAAGTAACACAGGAATTAGTTTGTCAAATGCACTGTACACCACAATGCATCAGTACTTAGAAAGGTGTAAGCTTACCAAAATTAAATGTTTGCACAAATGAAGCAGATTAAAGACAAGCAATATACATATATATATGAAAAAGTTCAAATTATACAAAACCCTAAAAAAACATAGCCAAACAGCATAAATAAAACTAGGATTGCAAATGTGCCTTCTTCATACAAGAATTTTTTTTAGTATAAATTAAAAAGAAAAAGTATGCTATTCCATGTTTTCTACAGCAGGGTACCAGTTTGGTATTGCTTGTATTCGAGAGAGAATCCATGTTTTGGAGAAGAAAAAAAAGGGTTGTTGATTAATTAGAGAGCCAAGATGCTCAGGCATGGGAAATAATTTTGTGTTGGCTCATCATCTTTGCTCTGCTGTCCTTTATTTGTATTTCTGGTATTTTCATAAAAAAAGGGCATGGAAACATTATGAAAAAAATACATAAATGTCTTTCTGCTTTACAACTGAGAACATATGTTCCTACGAACACAACAACACCATTTAGTCTTTTTCATATGTTATAGGGATAGAGAGAGAGAGAAGGGGGGAGATCGAGAGAGAGAAGGAGAGAGGGAGAGGGAGAGAGAGAGAGAGATTCGTTTTTATATCAAAATCTAGGTAGTCCACGGAATTCTTTCAAGAATGCACACTGGGCCCATCCAGGATATCCGATGAACAACACTGGCTAACCCCAAATTGATCTCGCCGGTACGATTTACCTGAAAATTGGTGCTCACAAAATCAGACTCTCCCATTCAATAATATTCTGATACAAAACACTTCCAAGGGCTACCTGTCAAAGTATGCATGATGGATGAATAGTATAATTCAAATGTTAACACAAGGAACTTTGGTAAATAATCACTCAACTTTGGAGCTCTCTGCATCATGTCAATCACAGCATCCAACATTTCTCAATGAAATATAAAACTATTTCATCTGGCAAAAATAGTATTATTATTTTACATTTAATATTTGGGTGTCTACAACTGTAATACAAAATCACCCTGGGTGGGAGGCAATCTCAGTGCCGGCTGCAGCAAATCTCAAGGAGGGGGAAGGGAGGGGAAATTTAAAAAAAAAAAAAAAAAAAAATACCTTACCTGTCCTGCCGCCCGCCTGACTCCTCAGATGGTGTCTCAGCAGTCCCTGGGACACCAGCACAGGCTGCCCACGCAATTCTGGCGCTGCTCTCATGTGATATCTAGCATGAGAGCAGCACCAGGATTGGTATGAGCGGCTTGGTCTGCTGCTCAGACAGTGCATGGGAGTCTGTGCTGTTTCTCCAACCCGGCTGTGCAACACAGTTGGTATGGAGAAACCTAAGTGCGCACGTCAGTTTGATTGGCATAAGACATCCCGCCAAACTGACACACACACTTTTAAGTGCCCTCCACTCCTCCTTCCCCATCCTGGCTCAGCCAACAGCTGAAGAATAAAACAATATTAAAATATTGTTTTATTTCTCAGCTGCTGTCTGTTAGCCAGTGGGGTGATGCTCCTGCGCCATTGCGGGGGAGCTGCTGCCTGGCATTCTGTTCAGCTGTTGCTATCCCATTTGTATTCTCCATCACCTAGGTATATTTTATTTTTCATTAACCATACTTTTGGATGCCAAACTGACATATGCACTTTTAAGTTCACTCCACTCCTACTCCCCCTTCCCATGGCCCAGCCCTGCCCCTCGCTGCACACGCTGGCTCAGCCAGCAGCTGAAAATAAAATATTGTTCTATTTTTCAGATGCTGGCTCTTAGCCAGTGGGGTGACGCTCCTCCGCTACTGCGAGGGAGCCACCGCTGGGCATTCAGTCCAGCTGTTGCTATCGCATTTGTATTCTCCATCACCTAGCTAGACTCTATTTTTTGATAAGCATACTTTTGCATTATTTCAAAATACCATTAGTCTATTAAAAGATTCCTTTTGTGTTTTCACTTCCTGTACAAAAGTAGGTTATCTAGTGAAAGCATTTACAGGGGCTGTTCACTTGCAAGTCAGTTCCTGATTTTGCATTTATTTTTATACAGAAGATGCAAAACTAGGAGATGGTTCGCTTTCCGTTAGAATACTGCATTCACATACAGATACAGCCTATGCAAATAAATATTTTCTTTACGTAACAGAAGAATCAGAAGAATTTAATAAATAGAAAAGGAAGGCAGCAGAGGAAGTGCTTTACTGGTTTAGCAGCTGCTACTCTAAATGTTTTATCTCAGAACTTCAATTAATTAGTTGTCATGGTAGAAAAGTAAAAGAATATTGAGAAAGGAGACTTTAAGAGGTCCAGTTTTGTTGCATGCCAAAAAGGAAAGGGTGGCACAGTGGACTATCCTATGCATAGTGATTTGCAAGTCACTCATTGAGTAACAGGAACCTTGTGGAGTTAGGACAGAGTCCAATATGCTCATTCCTACTTAGCACTGTATTTCTAGAAACATCACAACCGCAAAGGTAAGCCTTTTGGGAAACCAAGACAGATGCTCTTACTGTGATCAAAGTGAGCTTTGACAGAGTGATGAATCACAGAACATGAGGGGGAGATATATATAAATATATATGGAAAATGTCACTTACCCAGTGTACATCTGTTTGTGACATGTAATGCTGCAGATTCACATGCTGTGCACATGTCGCGATCTAGTGTTGGGCTCGGAGTAGTACAAGCTCTTTTTCTTTGAAGAAGTCTTTTGTCGAGTCACGGGATCAAGTGACTCCTCCTCTCAGTGATAGTGTGCAAGGGCATCGACTCCTTTGTTAGACTGTTTTCCCGCAGGAGGGTGAATGAAGAAAGGAGTGAAAGATTGTGTATGTACAACTTATAGATGTATAAAAAGTAAATAAGATGCCCATGCAAATGTAGATACATATGTACAAATAAGTACTACAACTACAGCCTCCCGGGGAGGAGGGAGGGTGCATGTGAGTCTGCAGCACTACATGCCACGAACAGATGTACACTGGCTAAGTGACATTTTCTGTTCGATGGCATGTGTAGCTGCAGATACACATGTTGTACATAGACTAAAAAGCAGTTTGAAATAGTGTTTTTAACACTGCTTGTCTAACACTGGCTTGTTGTCTAGGTAACACATCCACACAGTAATGCTTCGTGAATGTATGTGGTGTGGACCATGTAGCTGCTTTGCATATATCTGTTATTGGTATATTTCCTAAGAATGCCATGGAGGCAGCATTTTTCCTAGTGGAATGTGCTTTTGGAGTTTTTAATAGTTGCCTTTTTGTTTTATGGTAGCATGTTTGAATACATTTTACAATCCACCTAGCTAATCCTTGTTTTGAAATGGGATTACCATTTGAGCTTGTTGAAAAGCAACAAAAACATGTTTAGTTTTCCTAAAGTCCTTTGTTCTGTCTACATAATACATTAGAGTTCTTTTTTGATCAAGAGTGTGTAAAGCTCTTTCAGCAGTAGAGTCTGGCTGTGGAAAGAAGACTGGCAATTCCACTGACTGATTAATGTGAAAAGGTGAAACCACTTGGGACAAAACTTTTGGATTTGTCCTAAGCACTACTTTGTGTTTGTGTACTTGGAAGAAAGGTTCTTCTAGAGTAAATGCCTGAATTTCACTTACTCTTCTCAATGAAGTAATTGCTACTAATAAGGCAACCTTCCATGTGAGAAAGTGAATAGCGCGAGTGCATGGGTTCGAATGGGGGCCCCATAAGTCTTGCGAGTGCAATATTAAGATTCCATGCTTTAATTGGTGGAGTACTGGGTGGAATAATGCATTTAAGTCCTTCCATAAATGCTTTAATGACAAGAACTCTAAACAGAGAGGTATGTTGTATATTTTGTAGGTAGGCTGATATGGCTGTTAGATGAATCTTAATAGAGGAAAAGGCAAGAATTGCTTTTTGTAAGTAAAGCAAATAACACACAATATCTTGTACTGATGCTTTAGGTGGATCTATAATTTTAGTTTGACATTAATATATAAACTGTTTCAATTTATTTGCATAGCATTGTCTGGTTGTTGGTTTACATGCTTGTTTTAGAACGTTCATACATTCTAATGGAAGCTGTAGGTATCCAAATTCTATGACTTCAGGAGCCAAATCACTAAGTTGAGCACATTGGGATTGGGATGCCTGATTTGACCTCTGTTCGGACTTAACAGGTCTGGTCTGTTTGGAAGCTTGTGATGTGGTACTACTGACAGATCTAAGAATGTCGTGTACAGTGCTGGCGTGCCCATGTGGGACCTATGAGTATCATGGTGAGGGAAGTGTGACATTTTGTTGACCAGAAATGGAATTAAAGGGAGAGGGGGGGGAAGCGTAAGCAAATATCCCTTCCAGTTGATCCATAGAGCATTGCCCTTGGACTGAGAGTGGGGGTTTCTGGATGCGAAGTTTTGAAATTTAGCATTTTTGCTTGTTGCGAAAAGGTCTGTTTGGTGTTCCCCACTTTTGAAAGTAATATTGAACTACCTGTGGGTGAATCTCCCATTCGTATATTTGTTGCTGAGTCCTGCTTAGAAGGTCTGCTAGTTGGTTGTGTATTCCTGGGATGTATTCCGCTAGCAGGTGAATGTGATTGTGAATTTCCCATTTCCATATTGTTTGAGCTAGAAGGGACAATTGGGAAGAGTGTCCCCCCCCCCGTTTTTTCAGATAATACATTGTTGTCATATTGTCTGTTCTTATTAAGACTGTTTTGTGCATGATCTGTGGTTGAAATGACTTGATGGCTAAGAACACCGCTAATAATTCCAAGTAGTTTATGTGGTAAGTTTTTTGTATTGAGTTCCATTCCCTTTGTATCGTTAGATTGTTGAGATGGCCTCCCCAACCTGTCATTGACACATCTGTTGTGATTATGGTCTTGAAATGGCCTCCTCTTTGTTAAGTTGCTGAGATTCCACCATTGCAGAGATTTGTAAGTTTGGTGGTCTAACAACACTAGATCATGTAACCGACCCCGTGCCTGAGACCATTGTTGTGAGAGACACTGTTGCAGTGGTCTCATGTTTAGCCTTGCGTTTGGTACTATTGCTATGCATGATGCCATCAATCCCAACAGTTTCGTGACAAATCTTACTGTGTAAGTTTGAATGATCTGCATTTGTGATATGAGGTATTGAAAAGCCTGTATCCGTAGTGGATTTGGGTAGGCTAATGCTGAATGAGTATTGAGAATTGCGCCTAGATAAGGTTGAATTTGTGCAAGATGAGTTTTCTGATAATTGACTGTGAACCTTATGTGTGTAGGGTATATATTGTGTATTTTGTGTGTTGTTGGCATTTTAGAATGGTGCTGGATTTTATTAACTAATCGTCTAGATAAGGGAAGACATGTATGTGTTGTCTTCTGAGGTATGCCGCTACTACAGCTAGACAATTTGTGAACACTACTGGTTCTGTTGTTACTCCAAAGGGTAGTACTTTGAACTGGTCGTGGTTGCCTGATATTACAAACTTTAAATACTTGCGGTGAGCTGGATGTATGGGAATGTGGAAGTAAGTGTCCTTTAGATCTAACACAGTCATGTAATCTTATTTTTGTAACAGGGGAATGACGTCCTGTAGAGTGACCATGTGAAAATGTTCTGACAGGATATTTAGATTTAGAGGTCTGAGAGCGAGAATAGGTCAGAGAGTACCATCCTTCTTTGGTATAAGGAAGTACAGCGAATATACTCCTGTCATGGGAACTATTTATATTACCCCATTGAGTAATAGAGATTGTAACTCTTGTTTTAATAAAATAGTGTGTTCTGGACAGAGTCTCAGAACGAAGGGGAATATTTGGTGGCGCGGAGATGAGCTCTAGGCAATAACCATTGCGTATAATTGAGAGTACCCATTGAGCTGTGGTGATGTTTTGCCAGTATGAATGGAATTGTTGCAGTCTTCCTCCCAAAGGAGACGTATGGGATTGTGTGATGTTTGGGAAGTCATTGTTTAGTGGGTGTGGAAGCACCCTTTGAGGCTGAAAATGTTCCTTTGGCCCTGAAATGTTGTCCTCCGTAAGAGCATCTAAATTACCCTCTCGAGTAGTACTGCTGTCCTTGCTCTGGGTGTGAGGTGGAAGCCTCTGCAGTCGGTTTTAAAACCTCCCCTAAATTGCGGTTTCGGAAAGGAACGCCAAAATTGTGTGGTATAAAGTGCTCCCATGGCTTTTGCTGTGCCAGAGTCTTTCCTAAGTTTCTCAATGGTTGTGTCCACCTCTGGCCCGAAGAGTTTCTGTTTGTTAAACAGCATATTAAGGACCGCTTGTTAAATTTCAGGTTTAAAACCTGAGGACCTCAACCATGCATGTTGTCTAATTGTGATACTGGTATTAATCCCTCTAGCTCCAGTGTCAACTGCATCTAGAGCAGACCTATTCTGATTATTTGTTATGGCCTGACCCTCTTCCACAATTTGCTGCACCCGCTTTTGGTGTTCTTTGGGTAGGTATTGCAAGAATTTTGCATCTCATCCCAATGTCCCCTGTCGTATCTTGCCAAAAGGGCCTGGGAATTGGCAATACGCCATTGGTGGGCTGCTTGTGTTGCCACCCTTTTGCCCGCAGCATCAAATCTTCTGCTTTCTTTGTCAGGGGGTGGAATATCCCCCGAAGACTGACTATTGGCACGCTTCCCGGCTGCACTGACCACAATAGAATCTGGTGAATTGTTGTGTGATGTAATTTGGATCCATTGGTGCAGGCTTATATTTTTTGTCAATCATCTGTGTTAAAACCATAGCTTTAACTGTTTTTTTAAATATTTCCTCTGCGTGCCTAAGCATACCAGGAAGCGTTGTAAACACTGGTATTGCCTGTGAGTTGAGGATAGTGTATTAAAAAGAGAATCCTCTTCTAAAGGTTCCACAAGCATTTGTACCCCATGGTATGCAGCTGCCCTAGATATTACTTGGTTATAAACTGTACTATCCTCTGGTGGAGATGGTCTAGTAGGATAGAGATCTGGATCTCTGGATGGTATAGGTTCTGAGTCGTACATGTCCCATGGGTCTACAGTGTCTCCTTGTGAATAAGTATGAGTGTGATGGTAACAGTGGTGGAGTGAGAGGTTGTGGTGAAAAAGAAAGATGCGGTGAATGCGCTGGAAAAAGCTGAAAAGGTTTCAGTTTTAACTTCCCCTTGATAATGTTGGCCGGTGGTGGGGCAGTATCAAGAGTCTTTTGAAATGCTAGCCTTCTTTTAGTCTGTGGAGGCGGAGAAGTAATAATTTTTCCAGTCTCTTTCTGGATTTATATTCTTCTTTGCTTGCTGTCCGTAGCATCTAAAATAGATTGACTGTCCGATTCCTCCATTTGATGGTCAGAGGTATGTATTGTGCACTTAGAAGAATGTTCAGTGAATGTTTTGGGCACCTGCTTCAATCGAGTCGAAAGTCCTGTGTCCTCTGCACAGGATGATGTTTTCGGCTCCGAAGTCGGACTGAGGTGTTTCGGTTCCGAAGCTGTTAGCCGAGGTTTTAGCTCCGAAGAAGTTCGTACTCTTTTCGTATCCGATGATTGTGGGCGTTGGCTCGATTCGGAGGTTGAGGTTTGAATTTTTCGTCTCAACCCAGACACTGAAACAGGCGTGGTAACCTGTTGATGGAGTGTTTTGGCCTTTTTCAGCACTGAACCCAAGAGTCAGTCGACGATTCGTTTTTTTTGGGTGGAAACAAGCTTGAGAGCAGTGATGCACCTAAGGCTTTGCCTGATTTTTTTTTAGAAGTGGGTGTTGGGTCAGGTATACTCACATACTGCGCCGCTGCTAACGGCTGGCTGTCCTCGCCTGAATCTTGTTTGGAGTCAGAGTCTGGGATCGAAATTGCCATTTTTGCCTGCTCCTCTTCGAGGGTGTTGGTGGTGGACTGTGTGTGCTTGGACGCCATCTCCAATCTTCGTGCCCTTCGATCGCGTGGTGTTTTCTTCTATCAAAAAGACTGACATGCCTCATAGCTTTCCTCAAGATGTTCTGGAGAAAGGCAGAGATTACAGACCAAGTGCTGGTCGGTGTAAGGTAATTCAGCATGGCACCGAGGACAGAATCAGAATGGAGTCCGATCCATCAGGCTATGACGCACTAGACCCGAACAGGCCCAAGGAGGGAGCGAGCACCCGAAAGGGCGTTTCCTTGATCCCGACTGTACTATCGGATCGAATGCAGAAGAAACCGCATTTGAAACAATACTGACGGTATGAGAAAAGTTTGAGATAATATATAGAGTTTTAGAATCAAAAGTCCCAGAGCAAGAGGTAACACGTCCGAACCCGACGGCGGAAAGAAAACAATCTAACAAAGGAGTCGATGCCCATGTGCACTATCACTGAGAGGGGGAGTCACTCAATCCTGTGAATCGAACAAAAGACTTCTTTGAAGAAAAACAACTTGTAACACTACGAGGGCCATCACTAGATGGTGAGATATGCACAGCATGTGTATCTGCAGCTACACATGCCAAAGGAACATATATATAAACTATGTTTTGGGAACAGCAAAGATGCCCTTTACACTGGTTATAAAGGTTAATGGCACGTTAGTTTATTTATGTATTACATGTTTTTTACATCAATGCCCTACCTGTATAAATATACTCTAGGATATAACAACCACAGAGAAAAAAGTTTGCTTACAAAATGATTGTCAGACATCATTAAAAAATATTCCTGCAAATAACTTTGTGAATTGGGTCCTTAAACAATCAGCTGTAAAGGGAATTGAAGAAATGGGGTAGGTTTAGAGAAAGGGGCTCCTGCTTTTATGTTATAACTGACTCTTAATATTAGCCCCTACATGTCCTTCTTATCCCAGTCCTTGAAACAAAGGGCAATAAATTTGAAAAAGGATAAGCGTGTTATCTGTCACTGACGGCAGGGCAGTCTCACTCTGTAAGACCGGGTCGGGCGCGACCTCATTTGGGGTAGTTAAGTTTTTACCTGTATGTGATGGTTTTATTATCTGTAAGCCCGATTATGGATTTAAAGAAAAAATAATTACTTTGAACATTACAGCTTTAGGAGCAAGCTTCTATAATGTATTACTATTGTGCATCTGAGCTCTATCAACCTTCGAAGAATGAACGCTCAACAAGATTTCTTCCCTTTGCTATCAGGTTACATACAGCTTTTCTTACCTAACCTGCTCTACAGTAGCAGGCAATCGTAATAAGATCTACACGTATGTTGACTCTCTTTTCAATAGTGGACATTGATCCATTACAGCAATGGATTGCAAGTAGTGTATTTTGTATTTTAACAACATGTACCGTTAATATTCATTAGAACACTGGAATGTTGAGAACGTCATTAAAGACAATAGAGTAGCTCTGGGCTTGTAATGGCTGGTATAAGCCCAAAGCTCCAACGTTCCAATGTTTGTCTTATGTTTCTCCCATTTTTAGAACTTTCTACCCTTAGTTGGTGGAAATTTCTAATAGCCTTTTAGCACATTTGCCATGAGCTATACCGGTTGTTAAAGGCCCTCTCACTCATTACAGGCTATTACCAGCGGCTCAGGCCTAAAACTAAGGTTCAGGGTTTTTAACAACCAGTATAGACTTCAAACCATAACCTTGAAGAACAGTATGTGTTGTGTTTTCATCACCAAGAAACAGAGGTGCTATATGAACCGCTATAAAAGGTTCATGTTTTGCATGTAAAAGGCTTCTGAAAGTTAATCATGCTTGCGAATACATTAAGTGTATCAAACTGAGGACAATCTGGCTCCTCATTGAAGATTGCTAATATCATAGAAACTTCATATATTGTGAATGCAATCAAGGTGAGATTAATTTATGAAAATGACGACTGCCACGTTATGGCTGTGAGTGATACTGGCAGGTCACACTACTGCTGTGCTAGGTTTCTCAATTCTCGGAAAGCACCAGAATGACCACTGATCCCTCTTGCCAACAACTAGGATAATATCATTAGCAGATCCGATTTTAGCTTGCCAACAGATTAGATGTACTGGTGTAAAGAAACCTGATCCAAGTGTACCAGTTTAATAGCTTCTTCTGCTCAGTTTATGGTAGTCATCCGGTAAACTCAATTACTGCAGTGGTCTACCATATATCTGCCATTAACGCATAGCTAAAATGATTTCTTAAACTGGTGCAGAAAATTATAATGCATTAATAGGGATATACCCTAGTAAGACAGCCAAGTAGGGTACAACTTATCACATACAGAAAGCATGTGGAAGTAGGAAGTTGAGCCTTGCGTTTCTGTTGTACCTACTCTGTAAATTAAGTGTGGCTCAAAGACTGAGGTGCACCGCATTTGAAGCGAAAACTCCCTCCTCCGTTCAGCAGTCATGACTCCACTGGCGGAGTCAAGTTGGCGCCTAGACTTGCTGCTTTAGGAAGAACACTCGTATACAGAGAGGAAGGATAGCTCAGCAACCAGATGTTAGGTGAGCGTTTTAAAGCCCTCCGCTATCTGCATTGTTGCCGAAAACGGTCACCTGACAAATGCAGAATTATAACAATTCTCCCCCACAATCCAGCTTAACTTTCTTGCAAAAATACATGAGAGGGTGGGGGAAAAAGCATGAATTCAGCGGATTCAAAAATGCTCTTTTAACATATATTTTCCTCCACTTCCTGGTACAATGGTTGCCTTTTTTTGGGCGGTTTTCACTGTCCATTTCTCCTGTCGTAGTCAGTGTTAAGACACGAGATAAGGCCAACCACACGGTTGCCACATTTCTCATATCCATAAATGAGGCTGATTGTGAAGAAGTGGCATCTCTCTCTTTTGGATCTCTTATAAGAAGGACTGCAAAGTGAACGAGGCACCTTCGCTACAATTGTTTACAGTCTGCTATTTTCAGAGCGGCCCTGTTTAAAACAAGTAGCACTGAGCATCATGTGGCAAAATGTTCAGTTTACCCTATTCTAGTGGATATACTGAACTGATAAGTCACAAGACAATGTTTTAAAATGGACACCCTTTTCAAGATTCCTTACAATGTATGTTAGGAGTTACAAAATTATAGAGACAAGCGCTTAACCATGTAGTGTATGAAAGGGTCTAAATATTGTGAGACTCCATTCAAAAATCACATACGAGAATCGGAAACAGCACAAGAGGACTGTTTACATTCTCTTACATCCCTTTGTGAATCACCCCCGGAATGTCCAACCCCCTAATAAAAGTGCAAAGTCGGCACATTCATTTATATTTGTACATGAACAGAACCTGAATATTCCCATTGTATTCCTAGTTTAATATTTTGGGGCCGCCTCACAAAGGCATGTAGGCATATATGATAAAGTATTAAGGGGGTACTTCTTTATGTAATTCAAAATGTCTTTGGGGATAGGCCTGTTTGTTGTTTTATCTTTTCGTTTAATGTGTAGTGTATTGAATGTTTTGGTGCCATATTTTAAATATGTGCACTGTCTCTTTCCCTACAGCATATTATTGTTTTACCAGCTTGCTGTCTTTCTTTAGCAGCTTATTGTTAAAATAGGAAATGTCTATTTCCCTCTCAGGTTTACATTATTAACCAGCGGTGTAAGTTTCTCCGTTCCAAGACCTTTTTGACACAAGCTGATCACTTGATCGGAAGGTCCGAGAGGGGACAGAAACACAGTGGGCTATTTGTACCCAACTCATTGATGTAACGGTCAGTCAGTCAGGGAGTCAGAGAACACAAGTGACGGGGAAGCACCGCAGGCGTTTTGCCGCGATATTTGCAGTTCATGGGCACCAGTGTGTTTCCAAAGGCCCACAGACGCTTGTGCAACCCCTACTGCTCTATGCATTTCCCAGCACAACAGTTTGAGCCTACTCCATAAAAAGGGAATGTTCCCTCGTTCGTAAGAGTTCTTGGCCCCATGCAAAATAAAGCATGCCTTTGCTTCCGTATTGTTACAGACACAGGCGTGGAGATATAATGATCACATGGGCAAGTTCACCACTTAAAAGTGGACAGTTAACGCTCTTTTGTGAAGTGGCACAATGGTCCCTGGTGAACACTCAAATTGGGGGCAAGTCAAAGACTGCTGCCTCTGTCTGGATGGTGGGTCTGCGGCCCCTCCAAAGGCAGACCGGCCTCCACAAGAGGTAAAACACAGAGTGGCGGGTCAATCTCCAATCTGTTTCGCTGCTGCGCTCCCTTCGGTGCATCTGCACACAACAAGGGTACGCACAACCCAAAACAAGGCCACGGGTGTTACCTTACCGTGCCCTCTGCCATCTATGTGCCCATACTTAGAATGAGAAAAGGACTACAAAGTGGTGGTAGGTAAAGAGGGGAAAAATACAGAACTAGCTTCAGGTAGCCAAGCCCTCATGATATGGTGCTGGTTGACATCTCCGTAAAACGGGAAGCCAATGTAGATTACTGGGCAAGTTATTTAGGTTTTTTAATTACTTGCTGTGGGAGAGAAATAAGTTCAGAAATACAATAATAAACAATTACTTCATATCGAAAGCTAGGAGAACAAATTTGCTTTTCTCATAGGAAAATAATAACTACAAAAAAGTCTAGGTGGGCCAATAAAAGCACACCATGCTTTCACTCCCTGTTTACCATCTCATTACTTACACACATTCCTTTTTCTACAATGTTAGTCATTTTAAAATTCTTCAGCTAAGAAAATACTCATCCCTAATAAATACGGCGTGTTAAACTAAATAGATAGACAAAATCGGTATTTTAGCTATATAAATAAAACAGCCCCAAAAAGTGCTTTAAAAAGAAGCGTGCGTCCACTTTGATTTAAACCGGTAAAATCCGACATTCAGTTCAAACGGAGAAATAATACTGATAAAATGTCCTTCATGTCACCATCCACGCAGACTCGGAGGCTGCAGGGTTAGCTGTGTCAGAGTCAGCATGGAGAACCCTGCTGAAAGGTGTCCGCTTATTGACCTGCCACACTCACATTGACAGCAGAAATGTCTTACACACGTTCCAAACGGAAGTGCTGTGGACCCCGGCCTCCCAAGTGAGAAATGTATCGTCTCGGAGTAAATAGCCCCAGCCTCGGATTTTTCCATTTGTTTCTTTTGTGTTGTTTTGTGCTCCTCCTCCTGTTTAATTTTCAAAACTCACGGACCAATTGTTGTCATCTCCCAAGCAATGCCAGGTTGATCATGTTTGGGCAACACTCATTGTCTGATTCCCTGTTCAGGGATCCGGTGAGCCACGAGTCACGTTTTGGGATCCTGTTGTGCATGACGTCCTCCAAAAGCAGCCACTCGGGAGGATTTTACGCATGTGGAGTAAGGCTGTATATAACACATTTCACAGCGAGCTGAAAACTCAGATTTCTAAGCAAAGAACTGTGGCAGGGCGGAACACATCATAAGTGCTTGACTGTGTGGGGAATCCAGCCCCCATTCTAGCCCTGTCAAGGAACCTCCTGGTGAGGAACTGCACAACTTTCTTCAATGGCAACAAAGAGCCTACTGACACCTCTCTTGATGACCCTGGTTAGGCTCGGTTATGGACCACTGCACAACTCACTCAAGTACATTGTGATGGCCATCAGAGCAGCATTTGTAAGCAATCACGTTTACCAAGAAACCGCTCCTGGGTATTGTGTTGCTGTGTAGCACAGATGGATCCTTTCATCATCCAAAATCTAGATTATAAACTCGGAAATCTCACCAAAACTAGTCGAAACATATCATTATCAACCTTTGGAGCTCGCTCTTCCTTTTACTGAAATGTCTCTTGACCAAACCACTCCTTGGTTTACACAGACTGCATTCATATTCACCAGTGAGGAAGATCTTTTGCTAGGTAGACTCGTGTATCAAGCATTGGGCTTGAAAGAGTAAACAATAAAGCATCACGGACATTCATCTGAGGTTAAACAGCTACCACAGTGTGGGAGATTTCCCTACGGACCCGCTCCATCTTCAGGTGTTTAGTGGTGCCGATACTAGAGACTTTGCTTGCCTTTAAAAACAGGCACAACACGCCAGAATCCGAGTGTCTCCAACGTATTCGTCACCTTTTCATAAATCACTTCTTGAGAAATTACAAAGAGGCCACTATGCCTGCCTAAGTCAATTAGCACAGGATTCTATAAAACTCCAATTAGGTCTAGGTCCAGTCGGGTTAGGCAGTGCTCAAATCAGTCTGGAACTTTTGAGGAACTCTATGAGCACCTTGTAGACAAAAGTGTACTGGCAGATAATCTGAACCATCATCATCCGCTGCCGCCTCAGCATGTCCAGTACTTTTGGGATGTCCAGCATCTGAAACAAAAGACACAGGAAAATAATTCAGCATATCTACAACAGGATGGTGGAGCTAGTCAGGTCTCAACTACAAGATGAACAAATGTGCTACTAAGTCACAGAACAGGCATTGTAATGATAAGTCTGTCCATGGAATGGTCCCAGTCTGCTGTTTCATCTTTCAAAGCACTGAAGAAAGGAGCTGGTTTATTGTAGTGTTCCAAATACAAACTTTCCCACACCTGCCACTTATGTCTAACAAAAAAAGCATAACAACTTCTAACATTAACACATCTATTTTTACTGTTAGATGTAAGGAGAAAGAAAGAGAGAGAGAGGGCCATCATGCACTCCGACTAACAATTTTGCTCACTGGTCAAATAATATAACAAGAGTCTGTGGTATCCCATTTCCCCTTGAAGTTCTTATTCTGCTAACTGCTTGAGTGACCGGTCTTTCCTCAGTTTACTTTTCAATGATGTATGCCAAAGGTACTAGGTACGCAACTGTTCACACATTATAATTTTATTAATTCTGCCTTCTCCATTGTTTTCAAATGCAAAGCCATTTTTCCTTAGCCCAGGCTACAATAAGCCCGAATGATTCTCCGAATTTCAGTTTTCTAATGATGCTGTGTTTATTTGGATAGTCTATGTAACGCTAGGTAATCAGGGTTAGGAGTTTCCATTTTTCATACTAGCATTAGGGCCCACTGCATTCTTGCTACACCACTGTTAAGTTAGCATCTTTTTCCGTCCTTCGTAACACGACTTAAGTAGTCCTATATCACCTAATTTCTGAATTTTGTAAATGTATTTGTATAGCACTTTATATCCCACTGCAAGTCGCTTGAATGCGTTATTCAACAGACAGCATGCTACCCTGTGCTGGAGTACTTGATTGAAAGGTGTTGTTTTTCTATGGGCTGGTTTGGGAAGTGTGCGTGGGTGACCAGAGTGGCGCTCTTATTGTCACTTGGGTTGCAGGTCATGTTGGAGGAATGATGAGTGAGAGATAGGGAGTACTCAGATTACGTTATATGCATTCTACTCTACACGTCCCATACTTCGTTTATGGTGATTACCGCAAAGTTATCATCCACCTCCTGTATTAAGTACGGCAATAAGAACACCTCCTCTGTAAATTTTGCAAGTCTAGAGAAGAGAGAAAGTACAGTGATCCATCTGGACAGTCTACATTACAGTCTGTTCTGGTAACCACCAGCTGAGCTACAAGTTTTAGGAAAGGGCTGTTCAGGGGGTATTCATGTTTTTCAGCAATGACTATAGGTGCCATGGTACAATTAAATGTAGTGTTACTGTGAATTTTGGGACAATCTTGAGTCGTGGGAAATCAGCTCTCACCTTGAGAGTTGTTCATTTTTTTATGGCAGTGCATCAGAAAAGTTCTGCAGGTTGACCTTGAGAACATTCAGGTTATTTTATGCCAAAACATAGGATGGTCTTGTAAATTTCATATCTCAGCAGACAAGATTATCCAAAGTTTCACCACCTTTACTAAGAAAAAGTCCTTCCACCAACGGTCTTTAGCTATCCCCAGTTTCTTATATCTCCTCAACTAATTCAGCAAAAGCCTTAAACATTTATTTCTTTAGCTCGTTCCATTTATTTTATGAAGGTGCTGCTCTGCTTATCTGGCCGATTCTTGCTGATCTTCTTCGGAAAGTAGTGAGTGGTCTCTTTTCTTAGACGTAATGTCTAGGTTTCCAATGAGGAGAGAACAGCTTTCCTTGGTCATGAGTCTTCCTCTCCTTAATGTCCTCCGGCCGTAATTTGATGTCTCTACATCCTGCCTGTGTATCCTTGTTTCATTGGTATGCACTCTAGAGGCCTTTGGAGTAAAAGGCTGCTACCACGATTTTTCACTCAGTGTCAGCAGTTTGCCAGACCAGACTGGTCTCAACATACAGAAGCAAGCAGGCAACCCAGGCAGAACACCTTGTGTGAAATCAGCCCTAATCTGAAGCCAGCATATCTCGAAAAATATATAAGGGGCTATGAATCCTGCTCTCAGCTGCAGGATGTAACCATTTCAGTTGGAAAGGGTAGAGTGGATAGGCACCATGACGAAAAGGAGATGAGACACTATCAAGCTAAGTGTCCAACAATCACAGGGTTGTTCATTTTATGTTCAAGTATATTCTTAAGTCAACCCCCCTTGATCTTCATCCTCATCAAAGCCTATTAGTGGTATCACCTTGCAGACTGCTGTAGGATCACTAGTGAATCCTGACATGGGGCTCAATCAAGGTTCAGGTGTCTTCTTTGTGATGAACAGCTTTTGCCCACATGCAGCATTTCCCTTCTTGCACAAGACTCAGACAGTGTCATCAGGGCGCTCAGTGCTTCACAGTCTCTTCACTGCTCCTCTCACGATTATCCCCCACTCCACTGCTGCCACACCTAGCTCTTATGTCAGTTCCGTATTGAAGTACAGATTGTGCGGAAGAGGGGGAGATCACAGATTCTCTTTATGTAGGCATCACCTGCCATGGTCCAGCTCTCCCAGTTGCAGAATAGATCTTGATGTGTCAGAACCACTTCATTTCACATACGAGGCCACTAAGCAGCTAGGACATTACATCTGCCGGTGCTATAAGAACCAATGCGCCAGAGCTCCACAGGTATCAAGGCCTTTCTCTTTTAGCCTTGTGTCGGTAAGCCAGATGGCACAGTTACTCAGAGGGGGCTGGATATGTACCTTGGAGAATAAAGCGATTTTCTGCACTTTCTCTAGCTCAGAATTCCATCCCTAGGACACACTCGGTTTCTCGAATTCAATGCCATGTGAGGTCCGATGATGCTTACCAGATGGCACTACACAGGGGTAAAAGTGTTGACTGAAAAGGAGGTCACACCTCTCAGTTGCTCAAGAGTCAGCTATTGATTGTTATGGATGGATAGCTATTGCCCAGTGAAAACTGGTACATGTGTGATGGAGATCTTGGGATCCCTTATAATCGGTCTTAATTAATGTGCTTTGAATGAGAAAACAGTGCCTCTCATACTATATGCTAGAGCGGACTCTCACTGTAACTGACAGACTAAAGATTCTTCATCATGGTCCTGACAAGTAAAGTAGATTCCTTAATGTTTCTGAATCGGAAAATGTACCATATTCCAGATACGGAAAGCACAAACATCTTACAAGAAAGAGACCTAGCTAAGAATTTGTACCTACTTCCTTGAAAGCCACCAAAATAAAATAAAATACAAATAATGGGGAATCTAATAGTACAGGTTTGATTAACTTCTCCGATGCTGGCATCCTGCTATAAGAAGCAATAACTAACCCCAATTATGCTACAAAGAAACTAGCATGAGTCACTCGTGAATATAACATGCACATGCGCGTTTCAGCATGGCAGCTTTCCTCTCCGTTAAACTGCAGTTATTTTTAGCACTGGGAGGGAAAGCTTACATGATGGTAACAGCATTACAGGGTTCTTAGTGGTCACAACACCTGAAAGGAAATGACTGTGGTGACATGGTCTGCCATTTGAGAAACTCTGCAGCTAAACATTACCCCTACACCCTCAAGAGATCTGGTCTGCCCTGGAGATGGATCATCAACAAGGAAACTATGTAATAGCTACAAGAGGCTGAGCTCTCAAATAACCAACTATCCGATTTCAGGTTGTAGGTGTCTGGAGACTTTTCAGTCACGGTTAGGAATAGGGTCTGTAGTTGGCAGTGGTTTGTACCCTGACCAAGTAGGGACTCTCACTGTATTCAGGGTAAGGGAGTCAGGGCAGGTAAGATAACACCTGCTCACCCCTTTAGCAGCTTGACCTAAGCAGTTAGGCTTATCATCTCAGAGGCAATGTGTAAAATATTTGTGTGTGTGTGTGTGTGTGTGTACACACACACACACACACACACACACAGTGAAAACACCACAAAAGTACTCCACACCAGTTTAGAAATATAGCCCATATTTATCTGAATAAAACAAGACCAAAATGACACAAATCCAACAAACACAAGTAAAAATACGAATTTTCAAAGATTAAATGTAGTATAGCGCATAGAAACACAATAGGGCTATTCCAATGGCTTATTGACTTCCTACAGTCTGGTGCCACCCGTGAGGATGTAACAGGAGGCAAGCTCAGTCCAAGCCCTTGGAGAATCTTTGGAAGCAGGGTGTAGAAAGCGAAGTCCAGTTTCTTCACTTCCAGGACAGAAGCAGCAAGCAGCAGGCCAACACAAAAAGGCAACAGGCAGAGTGGTAGTCCCTCCTACAGCATCCAGCTCTTCTTCTTGGCAGAATTTCCTCAGTCCAGAAGGATTCTAACTATGTGGTGTCGTAGGTCCAGTACATATACCCATTTCAGTCTTCGAAGTAGGCAAACTTCAAAGAGAAGCTTTTGTAGTGCACAAGACCCTGCGCCTCTCCCTGCCCTGGCTCCAGGCACAATCCAGGGGGATGGAGATTGCTTTGTGTGAGGACAGGCACAGCCCTATTCAAGTGCAAGTGTCAGCTCCTCGCACCACTCTAGCTCAGGAAGACCAATCAGCCTGGTGATGGGCCATCAGGATATGCAGGGCACACCTTAGCTCCCTTTGTGTGACTGTCTAGAGGGAGTGTACAAACAGCCCAACTGTCGTCCTGACCCAGACGTGTATTCAGCAGACAGGCGGAGGCACAGAATGGTTAAGCAAGAAGAACAAGTTACTTGCCTTCGGTAACAATTTATCTGGTAGAGACATATTCTAGTTGCAGATTCCTTACCTTAGAATTTCTCTCAGGCGTCAGACTAGATCCGGAGATTTTTCCTCGAGCAGTACCCTTGCTTATCGTCAGGTGGTGTCGGTCGAATTTGTGGGCTTCATGGTCACTGTAATGACGTTAGGAGTTGTATATAGACTCCCTATGCATGGGGATCAGTTTCTTTTCATGACTTTCCACGCCAAGGCCCAGAGCCATGAAGAACAGTGAAAATGGTGTGCCAGAGCTAAGGCCTTAAATGGGGAATCCCTCTCTTTAGAAATCAGTTTGCAAGCGAGTAGGATGGGTGGGCCGGTAAGGAACCTGAAACTAAAATATGCCTCTACCAGATAAATCGCTGCCAAAGGTAAGTAACTTGTTCATCTGATAGAGACTTCTATTTGCAGATTCCTTACCTTAGAATAGATACCCAAGCAATGCCATCCTCAGTGGTGGGCTGCGAACCAACCTCATACCAGAAAGTCCTGTAGGACCAATTACCAAAGTAGCCATCTCTGCGGACCCGACTGTCAAGGCAGTAATGCCTTGTAAACGTGTGCAGGGATGCCCATGTTGCTGCCTGCCAGATATTCAGGACAGGAACTCTGCGTGCTAATGCTGTGGTAGCAGCAGTTGCTCTGGTGGAATGAGCATGCAAGCCCTCAGGGGGTTGCTTCTTTACCAAAGCGTAGCACATTTTGATGCAAAGTAGTACCCATTGTGAGATGGTACATGTTTGGACCGCCTTCCCTTTCTTCGCACCACATATCCAACTAAGAGTTGATCGTACACCCTGAAGTCTTTAGTTTGATTGAGGTAGAATGCCAACGCTCCTTTTGCATCCAGGGGGTGGAGTCTCTCCTCTTCATGAGAAGGATGTGGAGGTGCGTAAAAAGTGATGGACTGGCCTACATTAAAAGGTGTAACTACTCTGCGAAGGAATGAGGCCCTCATGCGTAACACCATGTTGTCAGGGTGCACAGACAAAAATGGGGGCTTTGAAAAAAGAGCCAGTAGCTCACTCACTCAGCGAGCAGAGGCGATGGCAACAAGAAAACAGTTTGAAAAGTAAGAAGCCGTAACGATCGATTGTATAACGCTCAAAAGGAGCACACATCAAGTAAGTAAGGACAAGATTGAGGTCCCACTAAGGCATGATAAATGGAGTGGGAGGAAACAAAAGGGTGAGTCCCTTAAGAAATCTACCAACAATAGGAGACTTAAAAAGAGAAGGTTGATCAGGCAATCTAAGAAAAGCTGAGATAGCCGATAAGTAACCTTTAAGGGTGCCCACAGCAGAGCCCTGATGGGCTAATGAAAGGATGAACAAGAGAACCTCAGAGAGAGGAGCAGAGAGGGGATCAACAGACTTTTTGGTACACCATGCCACAAATTTATGCCAACAGGCGTATAGTGTTTTGGTGGAGGGACACCTGGCTGCCAAGATAACATCATAGACTTTGGGTAGAAGGTCAAAAGCCGTCAACTTCTGCCACTCAATCTCCTCGCACAAAGGCAAAGATTGGACAGGTTTGTGTGGAGAACAGTCCCCTGTTGCTGCGACAGAGGATCCCTCTGAAGGGGCAGTCTGAGTGGAGGATTTGTGGCCCTGCTCAGTAGCTCTGGGTACCATACTCTCCATGCCCAGTCCGGAGCCACCAGGATTACTTGGGCCCGGTCATTCTTGATCTTCTTTAGAACTCTGGGCAGAAATGGTATAGGGGGAAAGGCATAAAGGAGGCCGGAGTTCCACTCGAGACAAAAACAGTAGCTGAGCAAGTGCCACCTTGGAAACTCCAACGCACATAACACCTGACATTGCGTGTTCTCTGCGAAGGCAAACAGATCTAACAAAGGCTCTCCCCACTGCTGAAAGAGACCCTGCACCACCTCTGGATGGAGACACCATAAATGATCAGCTATGCATAGATGGCTAGGTTTGTCTGCTCTGACGTTCAGAGAGCCTGCCAGACATTGAACCACTGGGGTAATGCCTTGATGTGCCAGCCATGTCCAGAGGCGCAGAGCGTCCTGACAAAGGGTCCAGGACCCTACTCCGCCCTGTTTGTTTCAGTACCACATGGCAGTAGTGTTATCTGTGAACACATGCACCACTTTCTCTTTAAGAGAGGGAAGGAATGCTTTTAATGCAAGTCTGATCGTCTGGAGCTCCAAAAGACTGATGTGGAGTCCAGACTCTGCCGGAGACCTCTGATCTCTGCCTCTCCCATGTGGCCGTCCCATCCCAGGAGTAACACTTCTATCACTACCGTCAGATCTGGTTGGGGAAGGGAGAGGGATCTGCTGTTGACCCAATCCTGATTCGAAAGCCACCACTGCAGAGCTTCCGCAGTCCCCTCCGAGATCTGGACCATGTCGGAGAGATTTCTCTGATGCTAGGCCCACTGGAACTTCAAGTCCCACTGCAGAGCACGCATACGCCATCTGGCATGTGTTACTAGCAGGATGCAGTAGGCCATGAGGTCCAACAGCCTCAGAGTCATTCTCACCGAACCCAGGATAGAGGCTGAAATATCGGAATCATAGCCTGTATATCCTGGACTCGCATTTCGGGAGGTTAGGCCCGAACCTGCACTGTGTCCAGAACATCTCCCATGAAAGGGAGCATCGGGAAGAGAGTCAGGTGTGACTTTGGCACATTTATAGTGAACTCCGCGTGTGCAGGAGGTTCACCGTAGTCCGAAGGTGGGAGACGAATTTCTGGGGCGTGTCCGCCTTCAACAGCCAATCGTCGAGGTAGGGGAAGACTGAAACCCCCCAACCTACGCAGATGAGCATCAACCACCGCCATCACTTTCGTGAACACCCAAGGAGCCCTGGTAAGGCCAAAGGGAAGCACGGTACACTGAAAGTGCTTGTGATCTACCACGAATCGTAGGTAATGCCTGTGGGCAGGCAAGATGGGGATAAGGAAATAAGCGTCCTGGGTCCAAGGCAGACAGAACCTGAGCCAGGATGAACATTTTGAACTTCTCCTTTATAAGGAAGAGATTGAGGGCCCAAAGGTCTAGGATAGGAATTAAACCCTTGACATTTTGGACACCGTTAAGAAGTGGGAATATCAACCACAATCTACTTCTGGCACAGGGACCCTCTCTCTATGGCTCCCTTGGCCAAGAGAGCTGCTACTTCCTCACAGAGAAGTGCCTGATGATCCTCCGGTAAGTGGTTAAAGGATGGAGGCATGGCCGGAGGGGCAGTCTCGAAGGGGAGGGAGTAGCCCCTTTGGACAATCTGCAAAACACACCTGTCCGTAGTGATGGATTCCCAGTGGGGTAGGTGATGGTGAATCCTGCCGCCAACTGGCCTGGGATGGGGGGACGGACTAGGAAGGCTTGGAGGCTGCAGCGAGGGTGAACTGGGCAGACTTCTGGTCCCACGAGCCTGTGGGATTCCACCTCCCCTGCCACACAGGGGCTGAACTGCATGGGTGGCACGCTGGCTGGGATAGGGAATGCAACAGGGAGCCACTTCTGTGGCCACGAAAGGCAAACTGTTGGGGCGAGGGGCAGTCAAAAGGCAGAGGGACCGAGCCATAGACCGGGAGTCCTTGAACCTCTCAAGCACCAAGTCCACCTTGTCTCCAAAGAGGTGGGTGCTATCAAAGGGCATGTCCATAACGGTCTTTTGGACATCCCCTGAGAAACCAGATGTACTAAATCAGGCGTGGCGCCTCAAGGCCACCATCGACGCAACCGATCTACCCAGAAAGTCAGATGTGTCCAGCCCACATCAAATAGTGAACTTCGCCGCCTCTCTCCCATCAGCAACTGCTTGAGAGATGATAAGCCCGGGCCTCCTCTAGTATCTGCAGCTAAACGGGCGCAACCGTATCCTACAGGGAGTGGGTATAATGGCCCCCAGGGACATCAAAAAAAAATCACCAAAGACTAGACAAAAGTGTTGAAATTGGTCAAAAAATGACCAGGGTAGCTTTCTCCGGATCAGCCCATGACACAGAAAGAAAAAAACTGACGTCACTGCACATAGGCGGCGTCTATATAAGACCCCAACGTCATCATGGTGACCATGATGCCAATAACACCTGCGGAGTCGACCAAAGCCACTTGACAATGTGCAAGGGTACCGCTCGAAGAAAAATCTCTGGATTCAGTCTGATGCCTGGGGTGAATTCCAAGGTAAGGAATCTGCAACTAGAAGTCTCTATCAGATAATGCCACCTTTCTAAAGGGTGGCATTTTCAAACTTACAATTCAAAAACCAACTTCACCAAAAGATGTATTTTTAAATTTTGAGTTCAGAGACCCCAAACGCCAAGTCTCTATCTGCTCCCAATGGTAAATTACACTTAAAAGGTGTTTTAAGGCAATCCCCATGTTACCCTATGGGAAAAATAGGCCTTATAATCGTGAACACCGAACTTAGTAGTATTTCACTATCAGGACATGTAAAACACACCTTACATGTCCTACCTTTTAAATGCACTGCACCCGACGCATGGGGCTGCCTTGGGCCTACTTTAGGGCTGACTTACATGAGTAAATGGGATAACTTGTGCCTCACAAGCGGGTGCATTTGGCAGGTCGAAATGGTAGTTTAAAACTGCACACAGACACTGCAGTGGCAGGTCTGAGACATTTACAAGGCCACTCATGTGGGTGGCACAATCAGTGCTGCAAGCCCATTAGTAGCATTTGGTTTATAGGTCTTAGGAATACATAGTGCACTTCACTGGGGCTTACTAGTGAATCAATTATGCCAATCATGGATGAGCCAATCACCAAACAATGTAGACAGGGGGCACTTGCACTTTAGCAGCACTGCTCAGCATTGTTAAAGTGCCCAGAGTCATAAAGCCAGCAAAAATGAAATTCAGCACAGGATCAAAAATGGTAGGTCAAAAGCAAAAAGACAGAGGAAACCACACCAAGAGCTGACAGGTCTAACAGTCGCCATCTCCAACTGATATTTATAGCTAGTTTTCTCCAGATCAGGACTCCTTCATTTTGTCTGATCTGTGTTATATGCAGGTTACACATGAGTTTGCTTCGGTTTTCCATATGCTATACTAGAGGTATCCTAAATTTAGATGCCATCTTCTTAAATTTCCTAAACTCTGGTAGCAAGGTCTTAGGGAAGACTGTTACAGGCAACCTGGATATCAGGTCTGTTAATTTATAAATACCTCAATACATATGCGTGCATCTACCTCACCAACAAAGGCAAGAATCTGAAATCTGTGTGTCCCCTCTCTATTCTTATTGCATACAACTCATCATATTGACCTGTGCTTGCAGTGCATCAGCCATTCTTCCTGTTGGCTCATTAGATGTACTGATAATCTCTTCCAGCACAGCATTAAATGATTTTTGGGGAGCAAGGATGCTTACACTCTCAATGCCCCTTCTAGGAGTCAAGGAGCATTCCCACATTGGTAATTTTCTCTCTTTCTACGGTGATACATTGAAATGACTCGTCCTGAGGGGTGTGGACCAAAGGACTATTGGTGCAATTAATATTGCAGTGAGTAACTGGTGTAGCCTGTAAGGGGCCAGACAAATATATTCTCAGTATTTGTTACTTAATTCTTATGAAACACCTTGCCAAACTGGGCACTGAACTAAAGGCTCCCAACCACAACACAGAGTATGCAGAACAGTTGTGGGTAGCCTACATGGCACCCTTGCATATGGTCCTGGAACAAGACAGATGTTTTGTCTTTCTGCATGCCTATGGATGCCTTCTAAATGAATGATACTGGCATCTGTGTAGCACCCTCAGATAGCTACAAGAGACAACCATAAGACCAATCAACGCCTAGTTTCACGGTTGATGATGAAAGGACCCACCACAAGTAAGAGAGGAAACAAGAGACTATTTCCAAGACTGGCAAAATAAACTCCCACAGCATGGCAAATGCTATGGAAGCACATATTGTCTGATACTGAGTAAAATAATTGGTATGTGCAAGACCATAAAGTAGTGGAGTCTGCAGGTGTGCATTTATTCTGCTGATCCCCATTCAAATTTCAAACTCTTTGTACAGCAGGAGTTGCTCTAGTACTTAGCCTAAAGCCATGGCATCCCATGAGCCTGAAAGAAGGCTGATCAGACATTAGCACAGCCACACTTTAGTATGAGCATAGGCATTCTGAATGACTAGACCTCAATTTGTGCCCGTGGCTCTCAGTGTGTTACAGCCCTTGTACAATGCTGGAGAAACGTCCATGCGTGGATATTCCAGAACAGGTCAGCAACCACTACATTGCCCTTCCACTGCTGGCAGCTCTATTATTTATATATTTCGAAATGCAACTGCACATCTGTCACAAATACTTCGTCTTACACCCTACTACTAGTTACCCAGAAGCACACAGCCTGTTAACCATTAATTTGTAAAATGGATTAAATGTTTCAGAATGAGATCGTATGTGGGAGTGACCGATACAGACACAGAAGTACAATACACTTTCTAGAACTCTAGCAATTGCTGATGGTAAATTCTGAAACCAGCTCTGGGTATGTAAAAGCCCAACACGTATGATGCATAACATATAATTATAAGGCATGTATCAATCACAATAACAAAGAGAAAGGCAGTCACCTCATTGTGTTCCAAGCAAGCAATCATGATCTCAGACAGAATAACCACTCCGGTTCTTCCGACTCCAGCACTGCAGTGTACCAGCACAGGAGGGTTCGGACTATTGGGCTCGGTGGTGCTGTTTGTGTGCCGACGCACTGACTGGATCTCTTCTAGGTAGGCTATGGGTAGAAGTGTGGGAAAATAAAGGACAATCTCATACATCAAAGCAGTGACATTTTTATGATAAAAGCAACAAATATTTTCTATAATGGAATGTGGCATTTTCACACAGTTGCTAAAAGACAAGGGATAGCAAGAGGTTTCTTCAGTGACATGTAACATCTTGCAATTCAAGTGGCATCCATGCATGTCAACAAGTCATTGTTGCGATAGGTACCATGTACTCAAATTTGCTACATAGGCTGCCTAATGTTATGGCAATTATGCCCTCTGTTATTTATTATTTGTGCCATCACAACTACATTTTATTATGGGTAGTTTGTTTACTTGCCCTTGAATGCTGCTCAAACGTGTTTTGGTATTATGCACTGTGTCACTTTCATTATTTCACCCGTACTGTATATTTCCTTTAATAATATGTTATCTGGTTGTTTAAGGCAACATTTTTCAACCTTGTATGGATACGTTTTTATATTGGTCATTTTCGTTGTGCTCAAAAATAAAAAGTCATTGTTTATACTTCTTTTTAGTTATACCATAATTTACTCATAATTTACCCTCACAGAGTCTTTGTAGGTTTTGGTACAGATTGAGAATAAATAAATCTGCAGTTGCTGAAATATGGCATTGTTTTTAGCTGGATGCAGGTTACAGAAGGTGCAAAAATAATAGGTTCCACCATTCTGTATGAAGCAGATGTGTGCCCCAAATTTCTCACTGGGACTAGCTGCTTTTGTCCAATTCTATGAATAGGAACAACCACATGCCTCCCATTGTGTTGCAGGGACAAGCCAGGTGCCAGTATTTTACTTTTAAACAGAACAGCTGGGTGTATCCAGGTTATTCCAAACACCAGCTCATGGCTCAGTTACATACATGAACCTGCACAGGGCCTAATTTACTTTTAGGATAAAGAGAGAGTCTTACAAAGATATTCAATTTCCAGAGTATGAGGCCTGGCAATTCAGGCAGGACTTTTTTTCTAAAGGAGCAGGACCATTTCTGATTTGTGTAAAGCTAGCTTCAGTCTTTAAAACTTCTAACTGCACTATAATAAAGAAAGTGTATGTACTCGGGGCTCAAGAATATTCAACTAGCATCTTTTGCTTTTGTATGAAATTGCTCTTGGTTCATTCATCTTTCAAAATGAAGCAAAGTAAGAAGTGTTAATTTCCAATTGCCCTTCTGCACAGGAAGTGACATCACATCACTGGATTTGCCATCATCCATCTATACAGGAAGTGACATCACTGGTTTACCACATCGGTACCCTGCGCTCCTCCCTCCTCACAGAAACTATCTAAAGGCGGCTGCAGCACAAGACGTGCTGCTGGCACGTTAAAGGCCCAGCACCAGGAACCCTGGTTCCCTCCTATCCACTGATACCCTGCTACGCTCCTCAGTTCTTTGAATCTCAGCTGCCACTCGCTGCACTGCTGCCCACACCACACAACACAGAAGGAGTGTTCACATGCACCTCCCGCAAGTCCTCATGCACTCTCCCACGCCCTACACCACCACTCCTGCAGCAACAACACCCCAATCGCTCACACAAACCAAATGCTTACACAGACCAAACACCACCCAAACATGCCACATTTGCATGCATGCTCCTCAACACCCGCTTCCTCACCACACAAATGTATGGGACCTACTGTATGACCATGCTCTGGACCTGCTATTTCTTACAGAAACATGGCTAAACCCAACCTTGGCATCAAACTTTGCTACTGCCATTCCCCTCGGCTACAAGATCTTCAGGCAAGGCTGTCAGCACAAACCTGGAGATGGAGTCGCCATCATAACAATGATACCATCAGCTGCACCACCTACACGGACACCTACACCAACTACCTGGGACACCTCACGTTCAAGATAAACATCACATCCAACTGCTCTCTTGGCGGAACCCTGGTATACAGACCAGCAGGACCCCACACCAAATGTGCCAGTGACATCATGGAGTTCGTCGCACCTCTCATCGTCAATGACAGCGCTATCATCCTCCTCTGAGACCTTGAGATTGACCTAGAAGAGTGCACAACCCAAACACTACATCTCTTCTAAGAAACCTCAGAACCCTTTGCCTCACCCAGCATGTTATCGAACCTACCAACATTGCTGGCCAACTATTGGACCTGATTTTCTCCTCAATCAGCAACATCACATTTGAGAAGCCAGTAAATATGACTTGGACAGACCACGCCCTTGTCAGATTCAGAATACCCATCTCACATCATTACAGACCTACCACTACTGCAGCTGGAAAAACATGACTGAAGCGGAGTGGACTTCCACCCTTTCCAAGCACAGGCGTGAGCACAACAGCAATGTGCTCAAAGACATCAAAAATATCAACAGCTAGATCACCGCATGCACCAACACCCTGGCTCCTCTCAAATACATCCCAATGGCAAGAGCCCGACCACAAGCCAGCTTATACACAGAGGAACACAGGCTGACAAAACGCCACCATAAGCAACTACAATGCAATGGAGAACAACCTGAGGCACTGCAGGTAAAGGCATCTTCAAATCAGCCCTAAGGCGCTACCACAGGCAGATACGGAACACCAAGCACACAGCTCCTGCAGATCACATCAAAGCCAGCACTAATGGCAGCATGAAAATCTTTGCCATCAAAGATTTCACCACGCCTCCTGTCACCTTTAGCAACATCAGCCCCTCACAAGACCTTTACAGCAAGCTCTCAAAATTCTATGTAACAAAATCACCTCCAAATACAGCAATTTCCAACCTCAACCAGACCCCGTCACCATTGCAACTCAACTTCCCATCACAGCTGATGAATGAACCCTGACCCCGTGGCCTGCCATCACCACCATCAAAATTGCTCCTACCATGAAGACAATCCAATCTGTGGCTCCATCTGACCCTTGTTCCTATCACACCTTTACCAAAGGCCTCCTTCTGATTCGCAAAGCACTAACACCTATTTTCAATGCCTCTATCAACTCAGCCATATTTACAGACACATGCCACCACCATGCCCCTGCGCAGGAAACCATCCGCTGACCCAGACAAACTTTCCAACTACAGACCGATCACCCTCCTACCATACCTAACAAAGGTCTTTGAGAAACTAGTCAACCGAAGCCTCAGCAAACACTAGCTCCTTGAAGCCACTCAGTCTGGATTCAGACCCAACACCAGTACAGAAATAGCACTCATCGCCACCACAGGTGACGTATGCACGATGCCTGAGAGAGGATGTATTAAGTTGTCTCTGTATATACTATATCATAGTAAGAGATAGTGTGCACAGAGTCCAAGGGTTCTCCTTAGAGGTAAGATAGTGGGAAAATTAGACAATTCTAATGCTCTATTTTGTGGTAGTGTGGTCGAGCAGTAGGCTTATCAGAGGGTAGTGTTAAGCATTTGTTATACACACACAGGCCAAAAATGAGGAACACACATTCAAAGACTTAACTCCAGGCCAATAGTTTTTATATAGAATAATATCCTTTCTTAATTTATTTTTAGAAATAAAAGTTCAAGATTTGAAGTAAATACATAAAATAAAAGGTACTCCAAAGAGGTAAGTTAGGAACTTTGAATTTGAGCAGTAACATACACAGTTTTAGTTAAAAATGGCAATAAGCTATTTTAAAAGTGGATACACTGCAAAAATCAACAGTTCCTGGGGGAGGTAAGTAATGGTTATTTTGTCAGGTAAGTAAGACACTTACAAGTTCAAGTTCCTGGGCATAGGCAGCCCACCGTTGGGGGTTAAAGGCAACCCCAAAGTCACCACACCAGCAACACAGGGCCGGTCAGGTGCAGAGGTCAAAGGAGGGCCCAAAACACATAGGCGCCTATGAAGAACAGGGGTGCTCCAGTTCCAGTCTGCCAGCAGGTAAGTACCCGCGTCCTCGGAAGGCAGACCAGGGGTTTTTTGTAGAGCTGAGGGGGGGGGGGGGGGTAGGCACACAAAACACACCCTCAGCCACACAGGGGCAGGCAGGTGCAGTGTGCAAAGCAGGCGTCGGGTTTGTAATAGAAATAAATGGAGGGACCCTGGAGTCACTCTAGCGGTGCAGGCAGGGCACAGGGGGGCTTCCCGGGCCAGCCACCAACTGGGCTAGGCAGAGGGTCGCCTGATGGTCACTCCTGCACTGAAATTCGGTTCCTTCTGGTCCTGGGGGCTGCGGGTGCAGTGCTTGGTCCAGGCGTTAGGTTCCTTGTTACAGGCAGTCGCGGTCAGGGGGAGCCTCTGGATTCTCTCTGCATGCGTCGCTGTTGGGGTGCAGGGGGATCGTCTCGGGTTACTCACGAGGTCGCAGTCACCTGGGAGTCCTCCCTGTAGTGTTGGTTCTCTGGAGCTCAAGCCGGGGGCGTCGGGTGTAGAGGGTGAAGTCTCACGCTTCCGGCGGGAAAAGTGAGGTCTTTTAAAAGTTGCAAGAAAGTTGTTGCTGAAGTTGAACAGAGCCACTGTTCACAGGAGTTTCTTGGTCCTTTGGTTCAGGGCAGTCCTCTGAGGCTTCAGAGGTCGCTGGTCCCTGTTGGATGCGTCGCTGTTGCAGTTTCCTTCGAGTCAAGAGACAGGCCGGTAGGGCTGGAGCCAAAGCAGTTGTCGTCTCCGTCGTCTCTGCAGGGCTTTAAGGTCAACAGTCCTTCTTATTCTTTCAGGTTGCAGGAATCTGATTTCCTGGGTTCTGGATCACCCCTAAATACTGAATTTAGGGGTGTGTTTAGGTCAGGAGGGCAGTAGCCAATGGCACCTAGACTCATGTCAGAAACCTCAGAATTATCACTGACCACAAACTGTACATGACCCCAAAAGTCAACGCCATCACTGCATCCTGCTTGAACACCCTGAAGATGCTGAGGATTTTCAAATGGTTGCCAAGGAACACTAGAAAAACTCTAGTCACTAGCAAGCTGGACTATGGGAACGCCCTCGACAGCAGGATCATGAAGCAACTTGCTACGGGTCTCGGCAGCCAGACCCATCTTCAACCAATCACATGGAACTCACATCACATCTCAGGGAATTGCACAGGTTCCTAAACATACTCCATTCAAGCTCCTCACACACACATTCAAGGCACTATACAACTTTGGCCCCACCTAATTGAATAGTCGTATCTCCTTCCACCACCAACCACCCAGACACTTCTGCTCTGCAGGACTCCTCTTTGCACACATCCCACGAATACACAAACCAGATCAGAACAACAGGCATTTTCTTACATTGCTCCTAAAGTGTGTTACAACCTCCTACTCCAAATCAGAGCCTCCACCTCTCTTCTTGAATTCCACTGAAGCTGAAGACCTGGGATTTCAATTAACCAACGTACCATATCCACTATGCTCACGCCTGTTCAGTGCCAGGATACCCTTGTGGGTGATAATGTGCGTTACAAATGCACATAACATAACAAGAACATTTTGTTGCAGCATCAGCTTAGGGAGTTCAGGTACAGTCATTTGGTGAACCAAACCAACTCTCATGTCATCTCTACTGGCTTTTCCTAACTACACAATCCACAGTGCATCTTTATGTGTATTACTTGTTTGACACAAGCACTACTTATGAATTTGATGTTGCACGCATGACTAAACTCATGATTGGAGTATTTTTCAATCGGACTGTACACAACAAATGTGTTTAAAGACTTTAAAAGTAAGTATGATTAATTCCGAAGTTGGTAGGAATTACGTAAAAATATACTGTAAACACTTTCCAAATACATTCTAAACGTAATGATTGAGGACTTTCTTCTCATGCCCCAAAAATGCATTTGTTGAACAAGTTACTTACCTTCGGTAATGCCTAGGTGGCACTCTTTGGCTCTGAGTCTGTTGTCTGCATCGTCGGCGTTGTCCGCTCTGGAAGTGATGTCTGTGGCACCTATATCGTCACCAGCCAAGTGCGCTGACATCAGTTTCTTTTCACGACTTTTCACGTTAGAAGCGCAGCGCCATGAAGAACACTGACCACTGGTGTGGAAAACGAGACCCTGAAAAGTAACAGCCCTGTCCCAAGAAATTTGTTGGCGGAGAGGATGGGTGGGTCAGTAAGGAATGCGCGGCGAGATATAATCTCCACCAGATAGAGTATTACCAAACGCAATTAACTTGTTCATCTAATACAGACTTCCACCTGCAGATTCATTACCTTAGAATCGATACCCAAGGAATACCTTCCCCGAAGCAAAGTCTGCAGACCAATTTCAAACCAGAAAGCCCTGCGGGACCAAATGGATGAAGAGCCAGTCCCTACAGACCTCACTGTCCAGGCAGTAGTGCTTTTAAATGTGTCCAAAGAGGCCCCTGTTGTCGCCTGGCAGATATACAGGACCGAACTCCGCATGCTAAAGCAGTGGTCGCTGCTTTAGCTCTGGTGGAAGGAGCTTGGTGCCCTCAAGAGGTTGCTTTTTGGCCAGTGCATAGCAGATCCTAATGAAGACTACCACCCATCTGGAGGTGGTCCGCATCTGCACAGCCCAACCTTTCTTCGTTCCAACATACTCCATGAAGAGTTGATCGTCCACTCAGAACTATTTTGTTTGCTCAAGGCAGAACGACAATACTCTTTTTGGGTCCAGATGGTGGAGTTGTTCATCTTCTTTAGAGGGATGTGGAGCAGTGTAAAATGTAGGCAGGGTGATGGACTGGCCTACGTGAAATGGACTGATCACTTTCGGATGAAATGAGGCTTTTGTGTGATTGGGAAGCCTCAGTTTGTCAGAGTAGACGGTGAGGTAAGGTGGCTTGGATGACGAGGCCTGGAGCTCACTCTTCAGGCAGATGCAACTGCCATGAGGGAGGCTGTTTTGATTGCACGCAGCCTGAGGGGACAATTATGGAGAGGCTCAAAAGGAGCACACATCAAGAATGTTAGCACAAGATTAAGGTCCTGCTAAAGATGATAAATGGTGAAGGGGTAAGGGATGTACAAGACCTCTGAGAAGGAAAATGTCACTTACCCAGTGTACATCTGTTTGTGGCATTAGTCGCTGCAGATTCACATGCTGTGCATAGTCCGCCGTCTGTGTTGGGTCGGAGTGTTAAGTTGTTTTTCTTCGAAGAAGTCTTTTCGAGTCACGAGACCGAGGGACTCCTCCCACTTCGGTTCCATTGCGCATGGGCGTCGACTCCATCTTAGATTGTTTTCCCCGCAGAGGGTGAGATAGGAGTTGTGTATGCTAATAATAGTGCCCATGCAATGGAATAAATACGTATGTACAAAATGAAGGTTTAATGTAATATATTTACAAATGTACAAATGTTCAAGATCTACTTCTAAACGGCTACAGGCTCCCGGGGAGGAGGGTGGGCGCATGTGAATCTGCAGCGACTAATGCCACGAACAGATGTACACTGGGTAAGTGACATTTTCCGTTCGGTGGCATGTGTAGCTGCAGATACACATGCTGTGCATAGACTAGTAAGCAGTTATCTCCCCAAAAGCGGTGGTTCAGCCTGTAGGAGTGGAAGTAGTTTGAAATAAAGTTCTTAGTACGGCTTGACCTACTGTGGCCTGTTGTGCAGATAACACATCTACACAGTAGTGTCTAGTAAATGTATGAGGCGTAGACCATGTTGCTGCCTTACATATTTCGGTCATTGGAATATTTCCTAGAAAGGCCATAGTAGCACCATTCTTTCTGGTTGAGTGTGCCTTTGGTGTAATAGGCAGTTCTCTCTTTGCTTTAAGATAGCAGGTTTGGATGCACTTTACTATCCATCTGGCGATACCTTGTTTTGAAATTGGATTTCCTGTATGAGGTTTTTGGAAGGCAATAAATAGTTGTTTTGTCTTCCTAATTTCTTTTGTCCTGTCAATGTAGTACATTAGTGCTCTCTTGATGTCTAATGTATGTAGTGCTCTTTCAGCTATTGAATCTGGCTGTGGGAAGAACACTGGTAATTCCACTGTTTGGTTTAAGTGGAACGGTGAGATAACCTTTGGTAAGAATTTTGGATTTGTTCTTAGAACGACCTTATTTTTGTGTATTTGAATAAATGGTTCTTGTATGGTAAATGCCTGTATTTCACTTACTCTTCTTAGAGATGTGATGGCAATGAGAAATGCAACTTTCCACGTTAAGTATTGCATTTCACAAGAATGCATGGGTTCGAAAGGTGGACCCATGAGCCTTGTCAAGACAATGTTGAGGTTCCATGAAGGAACAGGTGGTGTCCTTGGTGGTATAATTCTCTTTAGGCCCTCCATAAACGCTTTAATGACAGGTATTCTAAATAGGGAAGTTGAATGAGTAATCTGCAGGTAAGCAGATATTGCTGCGAGATGTATTTTTATGGAAGAGAAAGCTAGATTTGATTTTTGTAAATGTAGTAAATATCCTACTACATCTTTTGGAGATGCATGCAATGGTTGGACTTGATTATTATGGCAGTAACAAACAAATCTTTTCCATTTACTTTCATAGCAGTGTCTAGTGGATGGTCTTCTAGCTTGTTTTATGACCTCCATACACTCTTGTGTGAGGTTTAAGTGTCCAAATTCTAGGATTTCAGGAGCCAAATTGCTAGATTCAGCGATGCTGGGTTTGGATGCCTGATCTGTTGTTTGTGTTGTGTTAACAGATCTGGCCTGTTGGGTAGTTTGACATGAGGTACTACTGACAGGTCTAGTAGTGTGGTATACCAAGGTTGTCTTGCCCATGTTGGTGCTATTAGTATGAGTTTGAGTTTGTTTTGACTCAATCTGTTTACTAGATATGGAAGGAGAGGGAGAGGGGGAAAAGCGTACGCAAATATCCCTGACCAATTCATCCATAGAGCATTGCCTTGAGATTGCCGGTGTGGATACCTGGATGCGAAGTTTTGGCATTTTGCGTTTTCTTTTGTTGCAAATAGATCTATTTGAGGTGTTCCCCAAATTTGGAAGTAAGTGTTCAGGATTTGGGGGTGAATTTCCCATTCGTGGACCTGTTGGTGATCCCGAGAGAGATTGTCTGCTAGCTGGTTCTGGATCCCTGGAATAAACTGTGCTATTAGGCGAATGTGGTTGTGAATTGCCCAATGCCATATTTTTTGTGTTAGGAGACACAACTGTGTTGAGTGTGTTCCCCCCTGTTTGTTTAAATAATACATTGTCGTCATGTTGTCTGTTTTGACAAGAATGTATTTGTGGGTTATCATTGGTTGGAATGCTTTCAACGCTAGAAATACTGCTAACAATTCTAGGTGATTTATATGAAACTTTCTTTGATGTACGTCCCATTGTCCTTGGATGCTGTGTTGATTGAGGTGTGCTCCCCACCCTGTCATGGAAGCATCTGTTGTTATCACGTATTGTGGCACTGGGTCTTGGAAAGGCCGCCCTTTGTTTAAATTTGTACTGTTCCACCATAGAAGCGAGATGTATGTTTGGCGGTTTATCAACACCAGATCTAGAAGCTGACCCTGTGCATGTGACCATTGTGATGCTAGGCACTGTTGTAAGGGCCGCATGTGCAATCTTGCGTTTGGGACAATGGCTATGCATGAGGACATCATGCCTAGGAGTTTTAATACCATCTTTGCGTGTATCTTTTGTGTTGGATACATAGCTTGTATCACCTTGTGAACATTTTGAACCCTTTGTGGACTTGGAGTGGCTATCCCTTTTGTTGTGTTGATTGTCGCTCCCAAGTATTGCTGTGTTTGACACGGCAAAAGGTGTGACTTTGCATAGTTGATGGAGAAACCCAGTTTGTAAAGGGTTTGTATAACATAATCTGTGTGGTGTGAACACTTTGTTAGCGAGTTGGTTTTGATTAACCAATCGTCTAGGTACGGGAACATGTGTATTTGCTGCCTCCTGATATGTGCAGCTACTACTGGTAGACATTTTGTAAAGACTCTTGGTGCTGTTGTTATTCCGAATGGCAACACTTTGAATTGGTAATGTATTCCTTTGAATACGAACCTTAGGTATTTCCTGTGCGAGGGATGTATCGTTATATGGAAATACGCGTCTTTTAGATCTAACGTTGTCATGTAGTCTTGCTGTTTCAGTAGTGGTATTACGTCTTGTAACGTGACCATGTGAAAGTGGTCTGATTTGATGTAGGTGTTTAGTGTTCTGAGATCTAATATTGGTCTCAGACTTTTGTCCTTTTTCGGTATTAGAAAGTACAGTGAGTAAACTCCTGTGTTCTTTTGTGTTTTTGGTACTAATTCTATTGCGTCTTTTTGCAGTAATGCTTGAACTTCTAGTCCTAGAAGGTCTATATGCTGTTTTGACATATTGTGTGTTTTCGGTGGGACGTTTGGAGGGAGTTGGAGAAATTCTATGCAATAACCATGTTGGATAATTGCTAAGACCCAAGTGTCTGTTGTTATTTCCTCCCATGATTTGTGGAACTGGCTTAGTCTTCCCCCCACTGGTGTTGTGTGAAGGGGTTGTGTGACCTGTGAGTCACTGTTTATTTTGAGGGGTTTTGGGACCTTGAAACTTTCCCCGGTTTCTTGGGAATTGGCCCCCTCTGTATTGGCCTCGAAAGCCACCCCTTTGATATTGTCCCTGGTAGGTAGGTGGTCTTGTTTGTGAGGTGCTGGCTTCTGTGGCTTGACCTCGAAACCCTCCTCTGAAAGTTGTTTTGCGAAATTTGCCAAATGTGCCTCTGTCCTGCGGGGAATAGAGTGCGCCCATGGCTTTGGCTGTGTCAGTGTCCTTCTTTAATTTTTCAATTGCAGTGTCCACTTCTGGGCCAAACAATTGCTGTTCATTGAACGGCATATTGAGCACTGCCTGTTGTATCTCAGGTTTGAAGCCAGATGTGCGCAGCCATGCGTGCCTCCTTATTGTCACAGCAGTATTTATTGTTCTTGCAGCTGTATCTGCTGCATCCATAGAAGAACGTATTTGGTTGTTGGAGATATTTTGCCCCTCTTCAACCACTTGTTTCGCTCATTTCTGGAATTCTTTGGGGAGGTGCTCGATGAGATGCTGCATCTCGTCCCAATGGGCCCTGTCGTATCGCGCTAGGAGTGCTTGCGAGTTGCCGATGCGCCACTGATTTGCAGCTTGTGCTGCAACCCTTTTCCCAGCTGCATCAAACTTGCGGCTCTCCTTGTCCGGAGGTGGTGCGTCGCCTGATGTATGCGAGTTGGCTCTTTTACGAGCTGCTCCTACGACTACTGAATCTGGTGTCAGTTGTGATGTAATAAAAGCAGGGTCTGTGGGCGGTGCCTTGTATTTTTTCTCCACCCTTGGAGTTATTGCTCTGCTTTTAACAGGCTCCTTGAAAATCTGTTTAGCGTGCCTTAGCATTCCCGGGAGCATGGGAAGGCTTTGATAATGGCTGTGGGTGGAGGACAGGGTGTTAAAGAGGAAGTCATCCTCAATAGGCTCCGAATGTAGAGATACATTATGAAATTCGGCTGCCCTAGCTACCACCTGTGCATATGCTGTACTGTCCTCAGGTGGTGAGGGTTTAGTTGGGTACGACTCTGGACTATTGTCCGATACTGGAGCATCATAGAGGTCCCATGCTTCCTGATCATCCTGGCTCATGGTGGTATGAGCTGGTGATTGTGGTGGAGTCTGTGCCGGTGATACATGAGTTGACTGTGGTGGAGAGGGTGGTGGAGTTACCCTCTTTACCACCTTAGCTTGTGGTGGCTTGTCTTGTTGTTGGAAGTCAAGTTTCCTTTTCCTTCTGATTTTTGGAAGAGTGCTGATTTTCCCTGTACCCCTTTGGATAAAGATCCGCTTTTGCGTGTGATCTACCTCTGTAGTTTGTAATTCCTCCTCAAATCGGTGTCTTTTTAGTTGGGAGGACAGTGATTGTTCCTCTGAGTAGGAACTGGTTTTTGGTTCGGTTGCCGGGTGTTTTGGCACTGAAACCGTGTCTTTAGTTGTTTTTGGCTCCGACAAGATCTTTCTCTTTTTCGGTGTCTTGGCCTCTCGGTGCCGACCGTCTTTGGTGCGCTATCTCTGTGCCGAGCAGCTTCGGTGCCGCTGTCTCTGTGTCGAGTAGCTTCGGTGCCGCTGTCTCGGTGTCGAGCCTTTTCTGCACCACTCTCTCGGTCCCGAGAGTGTTGCGTGCCTGTGTCTCGACCCGAGTCGGACGACTTCGGCACCAGCTCGCCCTTTTTCGGTGCCGATGGACGGTCACCTACTTTATGGGTTATGCCATGGCCTGTTGGCAGTGGCGTCCCCTGGGCTTTGTCTGTTTTTTCGTGTGATCTTTCTTTCGACGTCTTACTCACGGTTGGTTGCTCGTCGACGTCGAATTCTTCGGAATCTGATTCGCGGATGGAGAAAGTTTCTTCTTCTTCCTCCTCCTCCTCGAACCCTTGTTGTCCTGTCGGCGTGGAAGCCATCTGCAACCTCCTGGCTCTTCGGTCCCTGAGCGTTTTTCTCGACCGAAACGCGCGACAGGCCTCACACGACTCTTCCTTGTGCTCGGGGGACAGGCACAAGTTACAGACCAAATGTTGGTCTGTATAAGGATATTTACTGTGGCATTTAGGACAGAATCGGAACGGGGTCCGTTCCATCAGTCTCGATGTTGCATGCGGTCGGGCCGACCAGGCCCCGACGGGGGATCGAAAATACCCCGAAGGGTTACCGGAGCTCTTTAAGGCTCGGTGTCGATTTGCCCTAACTATCCCGAATGAAACAATACCGACACATTTTCCGTTGATTCTGACTAACTTTCCGACCCGAAACACGGAGCGAAAAGGAACACGTCCGAACCCGATGGCGGAAAAAAAACAATCTAAGATGGAGTCGACGCCCATGCGCAATGGAACCGAAGTGGGAGGAGTCCCTCGGTCTCGTGACTCGAAAAGACTTCTTCGAAGAAAAACAACTTGTAACACTCCGACCCAACACCAGACGGCGGACTATGCACAGCATGTGTATCTGCAGCTACACATGCCACCGAACACCTATTTACAATAGGGTACTTAGAGAGATGGTTAGTCAGGCACCCGCAGGAAAGAAAAAATAGCAGAGAGGTAGCCCTTGAGAGTGCCCAACGCACAGCTCTGCTTGGTAAGAGAATGCATGAAAAGGAAAACTTGAGAAAGAGGGGCAGAAAGGGGATTGATTTGTTTTTCTGCACACCATGCCACAAATTTTTTCCAACGGCAGGCATATACCATTTTGGTGGAGGGACACCAGACTCCCAAGATGACACCACAGACTTTGGGAGAAAGGTCGAAAGCTGTCAACTGCCACCGCTCAATCTCCACGCAAGAAGGTGGAGACTGGACAGGTTTGGGTGGAGAATTCTCCTCTTCTGCTGCAACAGAATATCCTCCCAAATGTACAACTTCATCGGAGGGTCATTGACCATACTCAGGAGCTCAGGATACCAGACCCTCTGTGCCCAGTCCCGACCCCCCAAGGATAACTTGGGCCTGGTTGTTCTTGAGCTTGTTGTGAACTCTGGGCAGCAGTGGTATGGGAGGAAAGGAGTACCGGAGGCCTGCACTTCAGTCGAGAAGAAAAGCGTCTCCTAGTGAGAGCCACCTCGGAATCTCCAGCGTGCACAACTGTTGACGTACAGGTTACTTCTCTTCGGTAATTATATACCTGGTAGAGAAATATTCTAGTTGCAGATATCTTACCTTAGAATTTTCCACCAGGCGTCAGACTGGATCTGGAGATTTTTTTCTTCGAGCAATACCCTTGCACGTTGGTAGGTGGCATTGGTCAACTCCGCAGGCATTGTAGTTGCCGTGATGACTTTGGCAGTAGTACATAGACGCTGCCTCAGCCCAGTGACATCAGTTTCTTTTCACGACTTTCCACGCCAAAGCGCAGAGCCGCCAAGAACACTGCGATTAGTGCACCTGAGCTAAGAACCTGAAAGGGGAATCCCTGTCCCTAGAAATCAGTTCTCAAGTGGGGAGGATGTGTGGGCCGGTAAGGAATCTGTAACTAGAATATGTCTCTACAAGATATATCGTTACCGAATGTAAGTAACTTGTAGGTCTGATAGAGATTTCTAGATGTAGATTCCTTACCTTAGAATAGATACCCAAGCAATGCCTTCCTCGGAGAGGGCTGCGAACCAAGATCATACTAGAAAGTCCTGCAGAACCGAATGACCAAAGTAGCCGGCCCGACGGACCTGACTGTCCAGGCAGTAATGTTTAGCAAACGTATGAGAGGATGCCCATGTAACTGCCTGGCAGATATCCAGGACAGGAACTCTGCGTGCTAACGCAGTGGAAGCAGCAGTTGATCTGATGGAATGAGCGCGCAATCCCTCAGGGGGTTGCTTCTTGGCCAAAGCGCAGCACATCTTGATGCAAAAAAGTACCCATCGAGAGATGGTATGTTTTTGCACTGCCTTCCCTTTCTTTGCACCCACATATCCAACAAAGAGTTGATCGTCCACCCGAAAATCTTTAGTACTATTTAGATAGAACGCTAATGCTCTTTTTGGGTCCAGGTGGTGGAGTCTCTCCTCCTCATGAGAAGGATTTGAGGTGCATAAAAAGTAGGCAAGGTGATGGACTGGCCTACATGAAAAGGCGTAACGACCTTGGGAAGGAAGGAAGGAAGCCTTAGAGCGCAACACCACTTTGTCAGGGTGGACAGACAAGAATGGGGGCTTTGAAGAAAGAGCCTGAAGCTTGCTCCCTCACTTTGCGGGCAGAAGTGATGGCAACAAGAAAAACAGCCTTGAAAGTAAGGAGCCATATTGGACAATTGTGCATTGGCTCGAATGGAGTACACATTAAGAAAGTAAGGACAAGATTGAGGTCCCACTGAGGCATGATAAATGGAGTGGGAGGAAACAAATGGGTGAGACCTTTAAGGAATCGATTGACATTAGGAGACTTAAAGAGTGAAGGCTGATCAGTTAACCTAAGAAAGGCCGAAATAGCAGATAAATACCCTTTAAGGTTGCCCAAAGCAGAGCAATGCTGGGCTAAAGAAAGAATGAAAAAAAGAACCTCAGAAAGAGGAGCAGAGAGGGGGTCAACAGATTAGTTGTTACACCATGCCACAAATTTATGCCAATGACAGGCGTATACCGTTTTGGTGGAGGGACGCCTGGCTGCCAAGATAACGTCACAGGCTTTAGGTGGAAGGTCAAAAGCCGTCAACTTCTGCCACTCAATCTCTACACATGAAGGCGAAGATTGGACAGGTGCGTGTGGAGAATCGTCCCCTGCTGCTGCGACAGAAGAACCTCCCGAAGAGGCAGTCTGAGTTGAGGATCCGTGGCCCTGCTCAATAGCTCGGGATACCATACTCTCCGTGCCCAGTCCGGAGCCACCAAGATAGCTTGGGCCCGGTCGTTCCTGATATTCTTGAGAACTCTGGGCAAAAGTGGTACAGGCGGAAAGAAGGCAGGAGTTCCACTCGAGACGAAAAGAGTCTTCGAGCGAGTGCCGCCTTCGAAACCCCAACCCGCAAAACAGCTGACAATGCGTGTTCTCTTCAAAGGCGAACAGATCTAACCAAGGCTCTCCCCACTGCTGAAACAGACCTTGCGTCACCTCCGGATGGAGACGCCATTCATGATTGGCTAAGCATCGATGGCTGAGTTTGTCTGCTCTGGCGTTCAGAGAGCCCGCCAGATGCTGAACTACCAGGGTATTGTCTTGATGTTCCAGCCATGTCCAGAGGCATAGTGCCTCCTGACAAGGGGTCCAGGACCCTACTCCACCCTGTTTGTTTCAGTACCACATGGTGGTAGTGTTGTCCGTGAACACTTTCACTACGTTCCCTTTGAGAGAGGGAAGAAATGCTTTCAACGCAAGCATGATCGCCCAGAGCTCCAGAAGTCTGATATAGAGCCCAGACTCTGCCGGAGCCCAGAGGCCTCTGATCTCCGCCTCTCCCACGTGGACACCCCATTCCAGAAGGGACACATCTGTCACTCTGGATAGATCTGGCTGGGGAAGGGAGAGGGATCTGCAATGGACCTGATGCGGATTCGAAAAGCCACCACAGCAGGTCTTTTGCAGTCCCCTCCGAGATCTGGACCGTGTCGGAGAGATTTCCCTGATGCTGCGCCCACTGGAACTTCAAGTCCCAAGCAGAGCCCGCATATGCCACCTAGCATTTGTCACTAGCAGGAGACAGGAGGCCATGAGGCCTAGCAGCTTCAGAGTAAGTCTCACTGAAACCCAAGACAGAGGCTGAAAGATGGGAATCATACCCCAAATATCTTGGACTCGCTTTTCGGGAAGATAGGCCCGGAACTGCACTGTGTCCAGAACAGCTCCGATGAAAGGGAGCGTCTGAGAGGGAGACAGTTGTGACTTGGGCACGTTTATAGTGAACCCCAGCGTGTGCAGGAGGTTCGCCGTAACCAGAAGGAGGTTGACGGTTTTCTGGGGCGAATCCGCCTTCAACAAACAGTCATTGAGATAGGGGAGGACTGCCCCCCCTGATGTCCGCAGATGAGCTGTGATCATCGCCATCACCTTAGTGAACACACAAGGGTTGCTGGTAAGGCCAAAGGAAAGTACAGCAAACTGAAAAGCGCTCGTAGCCTACCGTGAACCACAGGCAATGCCCTGTGGACAGGAAGGGCGGCAATGTGGAAATTTGGGTGTTGCAAGTCCAACACTACTATTTAGTCTCCTGGGTCCAGGGTAAACAGGATCTGAGCTGACATGACCATTTTGATCTTCTCCTTCTTGAGAAAGTAGTTTTGGGGCCATAAGTCTAGGATAGGACGAAGGACTCCGTCTTTCTTTGGCACCAGAAAGCAGGGGGATTAGCAACAACCCACTTCTGGCATTGGAACCCGCTTTACAGCTCCCTTGGCCAAGAGAGCCTTGACGTCCTGGCAGAGAAGTAACATCCTCTGTCAGCCTGTTGTAAGATGGTGGCATGAGGGCGATGTGGTCATGAAGGGGAGGGAGTAGCTCCTTCGGTTGATCTGCAAAGCCCATCTGTCCGATGTTACGGACTGCCAGTGGGGCAGGTGAACGTGTATCCTGCAGCCAACTGGATGCCCATGACGGTATGAGGGCAGTTTAAGAGGGTTTGAAAGCTGCCAGGAGTTGTGTGGACTGACCTGACCCCTGGCCTGCCTGACCTATGAGGTCTGTGTCACCTTCGGCCATGCAGAGGCTGGGGAGCGTGCATTTCATGGCAGCTGGGAGGGTATTGGTGCAGCTGGAATCCTCTTCCATATCCACAAAAGGAGCGAAAGGCAGATTGTGGGTGATGTGGGGCCATAGAAAGGCCCAAGGACCTGGCTGTAGCCCTACCGTCCTTAAAGCGCTCTATCGCCAAATCTGCCTTGTCTCTGAAGAGATGTGTTATCAGAGATGACTGGACTTCCCTTGAAAAGCCCATTGAGTCAGTTGTGTCAAGTCCACAACGTATGGTGAACTTTGTTGCTTCTCTCCCACACCATCATTGCAAATGACACTACATCCTCTGTAGCCACAGAAGGCAAAGAAAGCATACCAGTGTCTGGAGACGTATCCAGTCCACTGGCTTTGCCCAGTTACTCACAACAGTCAAAGTTGGGGACTGTATAGGGCTGGTATTCTTCATGGTCCTCACACTCCTCCCTAAGTCCTAGCCCGTAGGAATAGGGCTTTGGCTCCAACCTGGAGGATTTGGCTACAGATGGCAGCAGAAACAGCATTGATCAATGCCTCTCCAGCTTTGTGTCGGAGTCGGGATCAGAGTGGGGCCAGGACCGCCAGCGGAGCTGGGAGAGACAGCATTAGGACAGGCATTGGGGAAGGTCGAGGTGGTACTACTGGCACTGGTCCAGATTCAGAAAAGGATCCTCAAGGCTTGACTGGAGCCAAAACCGGTGACCCCGGCACTAAACAAGAAGGGGCCCCTTTGGACTCCTCAGGGGCCTGAAGGTGCACCAGAGGAGTCGGTCTGCCCAAAAATGAGGCACAGGGCCTCATAAAATCCTTTCAGTTGGGCAATAGTCGCTCCGGATCATTGGGGAGGAGCAGAGCTGACCCAGGCTCTAGCACGGAGCCGAGCCAGCACTAGATGCACAACGCTCCCTCATCTCGTCGGCCAACAAACAAGGTGAAGTCGAACATCTCTTTGACTTCTTTTTCTTCTTATGGTGGGACATACCCAAGTGGCACGACAACTTTGAGTGTGACAAGGATCTCGGACTCCACAACCGCTCCCAGGAGAAAACAATTCAGTGTACTTTGCATCGCCGCATGTCAAGCCACCAGGAGCTTGAAGGATCGCCCCCTCAAGGCCTTCAGGTTTATGGCGCTGCATTCAGAACACAAATTGGGGTCATGGTTGCACTCGAGACCCCCAAAGGCATAAAAAGTGTGGGTCCATCACCTGCAATGGTCAGTGACAGGCGCCACAGGGCTTGAAGCCAGCCTTCTTGAATGACATCCCTGCCACCCCAGGAGGAAAACCTAAAAAAAAAAGACTTGACAAAATGTTGAAAAAATTCAGTCAAAAAGGGGCTGACGGGGTAGCTCTTCTCTAGATCAGTGCTGACTGGCGCGAAAGAAAAGAACTGATGTCTGTGCTCCTTGGTGGCCTCTATACAGGCGCCGCAGACATCACTTCCAGCGCGGGTGACGCACGCAGAGCCGAACTACGTAACCTACAGGTGAGCAGGAGGCATGCTCAAGAAAAACCTTCCAGATCAAGTCTAACAGTAAGGAATCTGCGGCTAGAAGTCTCTATAAGATTGTGTAAGACTAACCGTTTGAGATGGCTCACCTAAGCAGGGTTTGGGGAAGAGAGTAGAGTATATAAAATCTGTAAGTGTACTTTCACTACTTATTCCAACTGAAAAAGGCAGTCTTGAAAGCACAATTACACATGGACAACTTGTGCATGGATACACTGAAATCCCTACTCACATGTGCACAGAAACAAAATTGTGTAAGGATGCCTCAAACCACCATAGAGGCTTTTTAACTTTTGCTCCAGAATTGATCTGCTTAGGTTCATAGAAACATATTGCAGAATCTCTTTAAGGAAGAAGACGAAGTGTTACAAGCAATTAAAGAATAGTTTTAGACTAATACGTGGAAGCGTTCTTTTTTTGATATATGAAAAATGACCTTTTCAGTCACTAGCAAATAGCAGTTCATTTTGGATGGAGAAAGTATACTTAAAGGTTTTATTAGGGTTGGCGTCACAGATATTCAAGATGCACCAAACAATGTAATAGAAGCCAGACGTAACTAATTGGACTTGAGGGAAGGGAGAACTTGGAGGAAGAATACCACAGCAAACAATATGCAGAAAAATTGCAATTTAGTCTGACTCCTAAGTGGTACAACATATTCCTAGTTACACTATTCAATGGCATTCTAGAACTATAGAGTTTTTAGGCACATTCTACTTATTTAAATTTCTCTCCTCTAAATGAGTGAACCTTCTGACATACTAGTCAATTCAGAAGTTCTATTAAAGTTTTGTGGCTTTGGTATTTGTATCCTGAAATTATTGGTATCTTAAACACTAGCAGAATGTGTATGATCTAATAAGAAAAGCTTTCTAGATCGGATCAGCACAATAAACAGCCCACTAACATAATATATATTTGCAAATCCAAACGTAAAAGTATGTCATTTCTAAATTTCAGACAATTCTGAATTTTGTGATATAGCCACAAAATTATTTCAAAAGGCAAAACAATGCTTTAGCTGTCCAAGGAAGACCAAGAGAAAGACAAACCATATGGTGCCGCAGTTATTTTATGTAACTGGATCTTACGAGGCACTGCATAAATCCTCAGTTTGAAACAGAACACCAAATTTCCTAACAGACCAATGGGTTTTATTTTTTTACAAACAACAACGTAAGCTCACTCACTTAAATAAGAATTAATAAGACCTGATGGTACAGCCACCGAACCAGTCTTTAACGCAAGGGTTGAATAAAATGACTTTTGGCCTCTTACATATTTGTGTGTGTCGGAAGAGCACATCTATCTTGCTTAAAATGATAATTAGTAACTTGCAGTTGCTTTTGACAAGAGTTGAGTTATTTTGTGTACACTGAGTTTTCTTATTTTAACCAACAGTTTTATGATCAAGGTAGGTTGCAAAGACAAAATCCAAAATCAATGAGTGAAATACATTCATGGCTTAAATTCAGTCTTGTAAACAGCAAGAACAATTGTTTTATTTTTCAAAAGCACAGCCCTTTGTGAGTGTAGGCTTTGAAATTTGCCTCTAAAGGGCTTTGACTACACACAAATGGCCGAGCCTAATTGTATAAGACTTCATCTTTATGAAGTCTCCGTTAACCACCCCTTAAATATGCTTTCCATTACATGAATATGGATATTCTTGTGCTGGACTTGGGCCCATCCAATGTATTAATCAAAGCCTCCAAAATGAATGTTTGGAGGCCAGGTTTTCAAGCTCTGCCTAGAGAAGATTACTTGAATGACAAATCTATTCCCAAACCAAAAAGCAAGTGTGCAGACTTACAAAGGAAGCCCTTGACATCATCTGGGCAGCCGTGCTCTGGCCAGTCCGTATACTGGAGATGCCATACAGTCCTCTCCTGACCAGTTAAGAGGTGTTTGATCTTCAGGCCGGTGGTGGCGTAGCAACCAGAGTCCGTACGAAAGCGAGTAGTGATTTTAAATCGCCCATAAGTGACTGTGTTGTGCCTGGAGCCGAGCCTGGGCCAGTACCTGAAGCTCTTCTCTCGTCCACCCTCCTTCAAAACAGATAAAGAAAATGTAAGTCATTAATGTGAATTAAAAAAAATGCTGCAAAGATTGGATTGTCAAGAAAATTTACACAAATAGCCTACATGCTTCGGACTCCCGCAGCAGCTCTAAGTATAAGTCAGTTAGTAGACAGCTGCACCTGCTGTTGAAATCAATTAGTAACCTGTAGGTCACGTATTCGAATCCAAGCAAGAACAAATTACCCTTTTACCCTCCAGAGCTCAATGAAAATCCCTGAGTTAATCAACAGTAATGCCACCGTACACTATCTTGGAGAGCGAGTTAAAATGCCTCACATAAATGCCCATTATTGTGATGACTACACATTAGATATGCATCTCACATGCAATAAAAGAGTTCCCTCTCCCTCTTGAAAAAGAACTCAGGTGAATTTTTTTATTTTTTTTATTTTTACAAACTAGACAGATAGTTCGCTCATAAGTTAAAATTGCAAACCGAATTCATAGTTCCAAGCCTTAGTTCAGAAAATGTAGCCCTTTGTAAAGTTATCTAATTCGTCCTGGCTTTAAACCTTTCTGAGACAATCAATGTCTCTCCTAGTCTGAATAGCTTAACTGTTATTTTTTTTAAATCTAGTCTTATTTTACCTTTTAACAGCATGGTACTTGAGCAATACACTATATTATATTATATTATATTATATTATATTATATTATATTATATTATATGAGAACTCCATTAATAACAAAGGAACAGCAGAGGCCTACCTGAACTGGTATAGCCCCACTGCTCTCAACATTTCAATGTCGCAATAAACAGCCTCTGCCTTTCTCTTTCCCCTGCCTCTCTAAAATATATTTGGCAAAGGAAAGCGAAAGGCAGAGGCCGTGCAAGAGAACACATGCAGACTTGACCATTTTCTCCTCCTGCAGGTCAGTGTCACAAGGCCTCAGAAGGAGGGAGGGGTGAATGCTGCTCAGTCCCTGGGTCTCCCTGGCATGGCTGAACTACAAAAGCTGAGGAGAACCAGGTGCTGGCTTTAGCCCCCCCTTCTACAGCTTCAGCTGTGAATAATCAAAAGTAACAGCCGTGGGCCCGCACATGGTTGCAAACTATAGGACAGAGGTTCCCAACCTTTTGACTTTTGTGGACCCCCACTTTATCATTATTGGAACACAGGGACCCCCACTGAATCATTATTGGACTCCGGGGACTCCAACTGAGTCAATACTGGAAGCCGGGGACCCAGGCCAAAACATTGTTGATGATTTGAACTGCAAAACAATACACAAAAAATACAGAGGCAAGCATTACATCAAATACAAACACAAATGATAATACATTTTATTCCATTTGCAAACAAATAAAATACAAAAATAAAAATTTTACTTTTCTAAACTCGATTGAAGCCACACACTGTCCTTAGTTTATTATGTTTGATGCACCTGCCCTTCTCCCATGAATCAATCTGAGGACACTAATTTAATTTTTATCCTCCAATTTCAAATACCTTGACATTTACAGAATGTTTTAATTTTTTCAATTATGCATGTAGCCACTTTATTTATATACACTTTATCAATCTGTTAATATTAGTTATTTTTCTAAGCAGTCACGGACCCCCTGAGGAGGCTTCGCAGACACCAAGGGGTCCCTGGGCCACAAGTTGGGAACCACTGATGTAGGACATTCACAGCAAAAGCTGTGAACAAAGGTTTTGGAGCAGAAAGGGATTTCAACCCTCTCCGGCACCCGAGAGGCCTTTATTTTTTTAATTAGAACATTCTGCCCTCATAGGGCAGAATGTTCAAATATTTTTATAGCCCTCAGCAGCTGGGCTATACTAACCATTAAAGGCCTGCTCCCTTGTTACACTGGAGCAGGCCTTTAATGGCTAGTAAAGCGAAGTCATTTCCATGCTTTTACTCTCTACAGAAACACCAATGGGGCAATTTGAAATAAACAGTCAGCGATGAGATCATCAGACAAACATTTGTATGTGTGGCGAAGGAGTAAATGGGGACCTAGTTCTAAAAAGATTCCCTTGGGGACACCTTGGCATACGCTTATACACAATGCATGCTCCCCTTAGCAAGGGAACCAGCTTCTCTGCAACATGAACATCCGATATGCGGGATCAGAATGTGACATCACTGAGCTTTTGAACGAAATCCTTAGAGAGACTTGAGCTTTCATCAAACGAATGATCAAATATACTATTTTAAAATACTAAAAAAATAAACAAAACTCAGACACTAACACATTCAAAACGGAACTATTTTTAGAGTGAGCTACAAAATACCAATGTTAGAAATTGGCAACGAGTCCAACTCGATTCTCCAAAAATGATAAGCTACATCAAAAGACAAAAGGCACTTAGTCAAAATTTTCCATGCTGTACTTCATTCCACTAGGCTAGCGGACACATTTATGCCTGCCCTGGCAGAGTATAGACCATCATATTTTAGAGATCTTCACCAGCCTTTTGGAGAACTGTGCCACAGCAGCTCCCCAAAAAGCTTGTGGGCACCATGTTTACTGTGCCCACTCAGCACAGTTTTTGCTTTCAAAACTAATCTAAGAAAGTTTTTGTTTTGTTACAGAAAAACAAAAACTAAATGGCTCTGACATGCAGAGATTTTTTTCCCCAGTGCACTGGGCCATTAGTGCTATATCCTTTTCAGGACACCACTTTCCTTAGCGGTCCCAAACATGAGAAAAGTGTATGCTAGGATGCCTACTTTCAGTATGGTAGAGCAGGTGAAGTACTATCACCAATGCCTAAATAACCAAAGGGCCAACATACAAAGGAGTCCCTTAGAGACGCCACTGTTTGCTCTGCCATTAGAAACATGGCTGTTCCCCCAACACTAGATGGAGTGAGAAAACAGCAGCATTGGCTAACTGGGTGTTCCAACACATTTTTGGAAGATGACCATGATTAGATTAGGTTTTTAAAGCATTTATGTGCTGTTTTGTAAATCGGATATTGCTGGTATGCAAACCCATATAACTGGTGTTCCCATTTTCTTTTATTTCTTGTGAGCTAACAGCTGCCTATTCCTAGACCCAACATAGTTACTGCTTGGAATGCTGAGCAACGTTTTATTTATACATAATACAAAATAATAATGTTGGTCATTTTTGGTAGGCGTGTGGCTTACAATAGAATGAAAATAATGAGAGCACTGTGAAGTAGAGGTAGGAACTCATTGAAAATTGTGTCCCATAAATGCTAGGAGGAAAGGGAGGAAGAGAAAGGTGTTCTTAACATCTCATTCCAAGAGGGAAAACAGGATGGGGATTTTCTTAATGGTGAACAGTACAGCAGTTTTATAAACAGCTTTGTTGATCTCTGATTGTGTGTTGTCAAGGTAACTATTTCAGGGCCAGATGGGGGAAAGATCAAGGGATGTTTCAATCCTGCATTGAGCACTCTGCATGACCCAACTGAAGGGTCACACTCTTTTCTGAATTAAATTTGTCAAGTGGGATTCAAAAGAATACAAGACTTGGGTCATGCTTCTTCATTTAAACTATGTGCATGATATGTACCACATATGTTGATGAATGCACATTAGGTGCATTTGGAGGAAATATGAGGAAGGGTTAGTGTTCAATCCTGGACATAATGTACCCAGAAAATGAGTTACTTACCGTTGTTAACATCTTTGGAGTGGATACTCCATCTAAACACAGATTTCCCACCTTTAGAATTCCCATATAAAGACTGGATCTATAAAATTCCCTCTACAATGACCCTTGGCTGTTGCTAGGATGTGCAATGTGGCTCTGTGGTGAACTTGTACTATCCCAGAAGTGACAGAGCAAAGTCACATAAAGGAACTACCCCCGAGTGTGGACATTACGTGTTTTTCTTTCTGAGTCCTTCAAGTTGGATCCAGGTCTCTGCTCCTAAATTTGTTGTCCTCCGGACAACACCAGTGAAAAGGATGACAGTGTGGCAGGGAAGAGGTGTCCCCTGAAAAAGTCAGGTTTTGAGTTGCGAAGCGACTGAAGGAAGCAGATGTCAGGCACAGACCCTCAAAACTGACTCTGGTCCCTGGTAATAACTCAAAGTTGTGTGAGAAATATGACTTCCTGCACCTGAAGTCGATCGGGGAGCTGGAAGCAAAACAAAGCTCTATAAAGCCAAACACAAGTGACTACGCTGAAAGCAGCATTACCATTCCAAGTTGCAAGCTGCACCCGAACAGAGAGTCAGTCCCTCACAAGGGCATGCTCAAAGTTTTCAGGTAAGTTGAAAAAAAGCCATAATCACAAGAAAACTAAGCGAGATTCCAACTGTTCTCACCACGCAAAATCAAGCAAGAAGCTGCAAGGGCCTCAATTCAAGGGCCCCTAGCTTCCAGCCTGTTCCAACTCCTATGCGGTCGTAGAGATTTCCCCAGCAGACCCCAATTTTGCCCATGCTGTCAGTTAGACCTGTCAGCCTTAAGGTGGTCTTCCCCCAAACCATTTTGCCTTCCTCCTCCATTTTTGCTGACCTCGTTTTTGCTGGCCTTAGGACTCTGCGCACTTTACCATTGCTAACCAGTGTCAAAGTGCAAGTTTTTGCTCCTTAACACATGGTAACATTGGCTTATACCAAACTGGCATATTTAATGTACTTTTAGGACTCTAATAAAGTAGTACTGCATGTCCCCAGTGCCTGAAATTAAATGCTACTAGTGGCCCTTCTGCACAGATTGTGCCCCCCTAAGTAGCCCTATAAACATGTCACAGGCCTGCCATAACAGCCTGTGTGTGCAGTTTTGAAACTGCCACTTTGACCTGGCAAAATAAACCTGTTCTGTACATGAGCCACACCTAGGGTAGGCTTTTGAGAGCCCAAAGGGCAGGGTGTGATGTATTGAAAAGTTAGGGCATGTACTTTTAAGTTTTACATGTCCTGGTAGGGAAAACATCTTAAATTTGTTTTCACTACTGCAAGGCCCACCCCTCCCACAGGATAGCACTGGAGTCATGTAATTATATTTAATAAGCTGTCATTTCTAAATGGGAGCAGCTACGCAGTTCATGTTTGGCATCTTTGGAACTGTAATGAAAAAATTTAAGTTATGGTGAGATCCAATTTTAAATTACAATTTTGAAAATGCCACTCTTAGAAAGGTGGCATTTCCCTACCTTAGCCCTTCAGTGGCTTATAACCTGTACCTGGGTCAAATGACTGGGTGTAGCTGACAGTTGAGCTTTGTGTATTCCTCCTAGACAGCCACACACAATAGGGATCTTAGGTATACCTGGATGGGCTATCACTGGCAGAATGGGAGAGAGGAGCTGGGCAAAGCCCCACTTACACTTGAATAGCCTGTCACCACACAAAGGGCTGCACACCCCTTGTAATTAGTGTGGAGCCAGGAAGGGGGAAGCATGATGCCTGGGGACTTCAAAGGAAAACCTCTCCCCCACTTAGAAGGCACAACTGGATATAAATGCTAGACCTCAGACACCACCATTTCAGTACACTTTTGTATCCGCGGGAACTCTGGCAGGAAGGGCTGCTGAAAGGACTGTCACTCTGCTGGACTGCTGTTGTGAAAGACTTGCTGCCCTCTTGCCTGGGTGAGAAGAGCACTGGACTGGCAATTCCACCCTTGAAACCAGGACACCAGACTGACTTCAAGAGCTAGTCTGCTGGCCTCCAGATCTGAGCCTCAGAAACATAAATTGCTCCCCAAAATTCTGCACCAGCCCCTGGACCCAGCTACAACAAGTTCCTGACCCCACCCCCAAATGGTGCCCTTCAGGTCCTGGACTCCTGGTGTGGCTCAGGGAACAAAATTCAAGCTTTTGGGCTCTTCGAGACTGAAAATGGGCCTGGTCACACCAAGAGCTCGCCACTTACACCGCAATTCCTTCCAGGGCCTGGCAGCTGCATCTTTGCGCAACAGCATCGACAGCTAACAGGGGACCGCCAACACAAAGCTCCAGCAACGCCCACCAGTGACATCTGGTCTGCTCTTCGTCCTACCCTGACAGCCACCTATGACACTCTTTCTGCTCCTCGTGGACGAACAGGACTCTTGCCATGAATTTGACAAGGTAAACTTCAGCAAGCCTAATCTGGTGAATGTAATTGACCTGAGCTCCATCGCAGTTGGCCTGAAAAAGTTACTTTCACCCTGCCTAGTGCAACCAAGCAGCCGCAGTTGGCACTTTGTGCTTTTTGACACTATTTTACACTTTAAACTTCAAAAATACACAACTCCGGATCTACGGACTAGATTTTTGTCTATTCGGTCTTGTTTTATTTATTACATTGTGCTCTATTGTTCTAACTTGATTTGAAACCCCTTTTGTGGTGTGTTGTCACTGGGTTACTGTTTGAAGTGTTGCACAAATACTTTACACATTGTTTCAAAGCTAAGCCTGACTGCTCTGTGCCAAGGTACCAGGGGGTTGAGCACATGTTAATTTGGGGTTGCGTTGCCCTGACAAGGATTGCGGTGTACTACTTGACCAGAGCTCACACCGCTGTCAACCAACATACCAATTTCTTACACTGTTGTAGACCCAGCAACAGGTTGCATTCTTTAAGAAGGTCATACTGCAGATTTGTCTTCTTGCTCCCTCCAGAGCACCTTTGACCCGTGCAGCCGCAGGGGCATCCAGCTGAACTTCTGTTGGCAGGCCCTCCCTGATGCTGTCTGCCCCTTCTGCACCTGTTCCCTGGTCCTTACCGATCCTAGTCCAGATCTCCATTATGGTTCGAAGTTCCATACAGTACTATTGAGGGAAGCCCTCAGAGGCCTAAGAACTAGAGACAATGTTCAGCATTGGAATATGATACTGGACAATTTTAGAGCACCCAACACTTCTAACTCTGATGCTGAGGCCAATCTCTCAGAACTTGACCCTGCATAACTAACCAAGATACTCATACAGGAGATTGTACAAGAGGATAAATCTGTTGTTTATTAGTGAATTGATCTAACACATTTATGCAATTGATAGAATGTGCGGAAGTGAGAAGGGAGGGGGAGGGGGGATCACAAATTGTGGAGTTATTTCATTATATATGCGTTGTCATGCAGTTATAAAGCAATAAAACAGATTTAAAAAAAAAAAAATGGTTCAAAGTTCCACTTAGGTGCCCTCTGTGTAAGCACCGCAGCAGACTTCATGGGTATCAGTACTGGAACTGGCTCCAACATTCGTCTCCAAATCTAAGCTGACATCAGTGGAACAAAGGAGAGAAGAGTGCCCATTGTTTTACTTTTAAGGCAAGTACAAAGGACTCTCACTCTCAAATATTTTCATTTACTGCAACAATATTTTACTGTGGGGAAAATATACTCTCTGCTTCTCATAATCAAAGAGTTGCAGGCCAACACAAATTCCTCTTCTACAGTGACATACGCAAGCAGACAGCCTAGTGCTATTGGGGAAAACCCAGGATCACAATAGAATGCTGGTGTATTGAATTGGTGTTCTTCCTCCTACACAATAAGAACATTATCATGCCACCAAAAGTGCAGAATAAGTTATTTTTGAGATCTGACCTTGTAAAATGGGCAGAGGCAGAGACTACATTACTGCATGCATGAAGACACAGGGAAGGCAGTGGTGTGGATGTAGATGAATGGGATGCCATTTTGTTTCCCTTGACCAAAAAGGACAATAGTAAACTTCCACAAGGAAATACTATACTCAAGGAAACAGAGAAACAATGTGGCTAGACAAAAATTTCCACTCCAACCTTGAAAGAAGTAAAAGGGAAATATTAAGGTGGAGAGGCTCAACCAGTGTAACAACAAGTATCCATCGCACCCTTGTGCAATGCACCATAGCCACCCTTGAGCAGAATCAAGAACACAGTGTTTGGTTTAGAGGCAAGGTCAAGAAGAAGCATGATTGCAACTTTTGTGTTAGCCCAGCGCCTGCGAATGAGCACATTTCCTGTAAGCCAAGTGGTGGTGGCGTTGTGGAAGCCTTGGGGTGAAACTGCTAAACACAATGGCCAAATCTCACATGATTAAAACCTTAAGCAAGACAGACAGATCAGAATTTTTGGTGGCCATTTAGGGTGTAAATAGGGCCACACTCATTTCTTGTTGCCAGTTATCGCAGCAGCAGTGAGGAGTGGATGCAGCTAGTGGTGAACATTCCAAATCCGGGAGAATCACCAGGAGAGTTGTTCAGTAAAGATCAGATGGCTGTCTGCAGAACTGGTATGACCTATCCATAGTTTATGAATATTTAGGAAAATATTTAAAGAAGGGTCAAATAATAAATCAAGGTAGTTCCCCTAGTACATATGTTGTTCAAATGACCATTTAACAACCCTGATTGTTCAAAGGTATTGGGGAAGTATCTAAGGAGTTTGGCAGAACACTGATAATCTTATTGAAAGAAACCATTTTCACCTGAACTTGTATCCCCGGCGACGTGGGACATGCAGAAAATGAATGAAAATCATTAAACTAATCATAGGCCGGGGACTGAGAACCTAGATGAAGAAAAGGTCCTAATTGTGATATCAAGTAAATAGGTTATAAGTATATTTATGCATACAACAAACACAGTAGGAAAGTAAACATTACTTACCTTCAGTAGTAATATGCTGGTGGATCTTACTTTACGAATCTTCTCTTAGTGTCAGACTGTTCCTCTGAAGGTTTTTCCCAGCAATAGCTAGCCTGTGTTCTAGGGTGGCACCATGCAGCTTCACCCCCCTGTTGGCAGGCTGGATGTGACATAACTGGCACATATAACAGGCAACAACTAGCTCACTGATGTTAGTTTCGGAAACTGTTTTCACACCCCAGTAAGGCATGAGGAGAAACATCAGTGACAATAATAGTATAGGAGCTTTTGCATACCTTGGAAAATGATACAGTGCAGCACAGAGGAGAAGGAACGGTTGAGAGGAATCTGCAGGAAGAATATGTATCGACCAGCTATATTGCTACTGAAGGTACGAATTTCTTTCTGATTGACACATCTACCAGTAGATTCCTCACCTTAAGAATGACCCTCTAGGGGGTGGAAATTAGCAGTGCCAAACCAAGAAATCATGCAGTACAGCCCTGACAAAGTACTGATCACTATGTGCTTGGACTGTGAGGCAGTAGTGTTTGCACAGGTATGCATGGATGACCACATGGCCAATCAAAATGGTAGCAGCCAAGGGCTTAGTGAAAAACGGAACATATGCCCTTCATAGAATCTTTCTAAGCAAAGGTGGAACAGATCTTCCTTTGTCAAATGACCCAATATAAAATGGTTAATCTAGTCAAAGCCATGGCTTTCTTGGCTCTGGCAAAGCCCACAAGGTGCTGGTCATCCACTCTGTCAGAGACTGCATGTCTAGGATCCAATCTATGCAGCTGTTTGTCGACCTTAGTAGGAGGAGGGATGAGGACAACAAGGCTGGGTACATATGGATTGGCTCGAAAGGGGATGCCATTAAGAAAGTCATCACAAGATGCAAATCATATCGAAGAACAAAGAACAGTGGAAACGGATACCGGTAATGCAAACCTTTCAGAAAACAAGACAACAAAAGTAATCTAAATAGCTATGGCTGAACAGAGACACAAACAAATGCTGACAAGACAGTAGGATAATCCTTGACAGTAGCCACTGCCAACCATTGCTATGCAAGAGACAGTATGAAATGCATAACATCAGAAAGGCATAGTACAGCTTGAGTGCTAGGGGACTGAGGTACGACCTGAACATCCTGCTGCAAGAGCCAATCCACTGTGTTCTGGAAAGAGAGGGGTGTGTGGGAGTAGAGTGCCAACAGACCGGCTCTTAAAATCCTCCTTTGCACAATCTGGGGAGATTAGAATAAGTTACACTCAATATTTGTGTACCATCTGCAGGACTTTTGGCAGAAGCAGAATCTAGGTAGATGCATACAAAAGATCTGAGGACAGCTGAACCTAAAGGCTCCTTCCAGGGAAGAGAAGTGTACAAAGCATAGGGCACTTCCTTTTCCAGGCCATGGTTAAGAGATCCACAGATGGATCTGTAGAAGATCATCTCTGTAGAAGATCATCCCTTATTCTGTAGAAGATCATCTCTATCATTTTGGGGTTTAGGGCCCATTTATGGCCTTCCAGTGAGAGGTAATTAAAAGCATCCACTCTCAAGGTGAAGCTCTGCCTCATAGGCATTCAGTTGAAAATTCTATGCCAGGACCAGAGGCTTCGGATATGCACTCTTTGTTCATTTTTATTAGCTCAGCAGCCCAACTTTATATAAGAATAACTAATCTGGAATTACAACTCCCATGAGTTCCAACAACAAAAAAGTCAACCAATAACCATGCATCTTTTCCATGTAAAACTTATCACTCAGAACAACACTTATTCTTTCTTCACTGCTTGGCCTCAAGAGATAAGTGTTTCCTTATGTGCACTCTTGCATGAAAGAATTGCAGTGTTTGAGGTTTCTTTTGCAGCCAAACACTGGTTTAAGATGCACATTCCCCTTTAGATTGTTCCTTCCCAAGGAAATCTGGTTTAGCGTGGGGACAGGGAATTCAGAGTAAGGTGGCCTCCACTATTGAAGAACCATCTGAACTAGACAGGTGCATTTCTTTTTTTAGGGATTTCTCCTTTCCCATCTCTCTGAGGATGCTGATTCGGCTTAGCACAGGAACTATCTGGAAGCAGCACTGCTCTTAGTTAGCGAGTCCGCGGGGCTGCAAGGCTGCAGGGATGTCACCAGGGGACACCTGGTGATTATTCATGGACTAGGACTCGCGGATAGATAATGGCCTCAAAGCATCCAAGCCGGTCTATCAGTGGAGCGTGCACAAAGCAGTGGTGTGGGAGTTACCAGCAGTGCTCATGCAACTTTATTCCTCTTGTCCATTGTATTCTAGGGCAATTCAATGTAACACTGCCTGTGTGGCAGGTGTTTAAGAACTGAAATTGTCCAGGTAACTTTACTGCCAGTTTCAAGATACACATCACCTAGAGAGTATGGTAAAAGCAGGAAAGGAGGCTATTATTGGGTGGATGCAAGAGGGTCAGATGGTTCTTCCCACTTGATGAAGAGTTTGTTGATGCAATGGATGCATTTAAGTTTCAAGTTCAAGTTTATATTATTTATGATTAGGAACTCAAAACGCGGTCCACATATAAAAGACAAAAAGCTAAAATATGTACATAAGCAATTTAGCCATCCTCCCAAAAAAAACCCAGAGATTTAAATATATAGAAAAGCGCACCCACCCCTAGCCCGTTGGCCCATAAAATGCATTATAATAAAGTGCATCAAAGCAAGGTCCACATATAAAAGACAAAAACTATTAAATATTAAATATGGATATAAGCAGTCAAATTCTTTACCCATCTGCCCATACAAACATAGCATTAAATGTATAGCAAATCACTCACATACCTTGCCTGTCTGCCCATAAAGTGAAATTATAATAAACTGCATCATAATAAGAGATCCACCCACTTGCATTAAACTACAAGTTACTTACCTTCGATAACAAAATATCTGGTAGAGACATATTCTAGTTGCAGATTCCTTACCTTAGAATTACCCACAGGCGTCAGACTGGATCTGGAGATTTTTCTTCGAGCTATACCGCTGCGCGTCTGTAGGTGGCGTCGGCCCACTCCGCAGGAGTCGTTGGCATTGTAGTCGCTGTGCTGATGTTGGGAGTAGTATATAGATGCCACCTTTGCGCAGTGACGTCAGTTTCTTTTAACGACTTTCCACGCCAAAGCGCAGAGCTGCTAAGAACACGGAGATTGGTGCACCAGAGCTAAGGACCTGAAAGGGAAATCCCTGTCACTAGAAATCAGTTTGCAGGTGGGGAGGATGGGTGGGCGGTAAGGAATCTGCAACTAGAATATGTCTCTACCAGATATTTCGTTACGGAAGGTAAGTAACTTCTACATCAGATAGAGACTTTTAGTTGCAGATTCCTTACCTTAGAATAGATACCCAAGCAATGCCATCCTCGGAAGTGGGCTGTGAACCAAGATCATACTAAGAAGTCCTGCAGGACCGAACAACCAAAGTAGCCATCCCAACGGACCGGACTGTCCAGGCAGTAGTGTTTAGCAAACGTATGCAGGGACGCCCACGTAGCTGCCTGGCAGATATCCGGGACAGGAACTCCGCGTTCTAACGCAGTGGAAGCAGCAGTTGCTATGGTGGAATGAGCACGCAAGCCCTCTGGGGGTTGCTTCTTGGCCAAAGCGTAGCACATTTTGATACAAAGAAGCACCCATCAAGAGAAGGTATGCTTTTGCACTGCCTTCCCTTTTTTCGCACCCACATACCCAACAAAGAGTTGATCGTCCTCCCGGAAATCTTTAGTACGATTAAGATACAACGCCAACACTCTTTTTGGGTCCAGACAGTGGAGTCTCTTCTCCTCATGAGAAGGATGTGGGGTGCATAGAGAGTAGGCAGGGTGATGGACTGGCCTTCATGAAAAGGCGTAAGCACCTTTGGAAGGAAGGAAGCCTTAGTGTGCAACGCCACTTTGTCAGGATGCACAGACAAGTATGGGATTTTAGATGAAAGGGCTTGAAGCTCACTCACCCTGCGAGCAGAGGTGATGGCAACAAGAAAGACAGTTTTAAAGGTGAGGAGCCGCAAGGGACAATTATGCATCGGCTCAAAGGTAGTACACATTAAATAAGTAAGGACAAGATTGAGGTCCCAGTGAGGCATGATAAATGGAGTAGGGGGGAATAAATGGGTGAGGCTTTTTAGGAATCTACTCACAATAGGAGACTTAAAAAGTGAGGGCTGTTCAGGTAGCCTAAGGAAGGCCGAAATGGCAGATAAATACCCTTTAAGGGTGATCAAAGCAGAGCCCTGCAGGGCCAAAGAAAGAATGAACAGAAAAACCTCAGACAGAGGGGCTGAGAGGGGGGATCAATAGATTTGTTGGTATACCATGCCACAAATTTATTCCAACAACAGGCGTATACAGTTTTGGTGGAGGGGCGCCTGGCTGCCAAGATAACATTGCAGACTTCGGGTGTATGATCAAAAGTCATCAACTCCCTCCGCTCAAGCTCCATGCATGAAGGCGGAGGTTGGACAGGTTTGGGTGAAGAACCGTCCCCTGTTGCTGCGACAGATGATCCGCCAGAAGAGGCAGTCTGAGTGGAGGATTGATGGACATGCTCAATAGCTCTGGATACCAGACTCTCCGTGCCCAGTCCGGAGCCACTAAAATGACTTGGGCCTGGTCGTTCTTTATCTTCTTGAGAACTCTGGGCAGAAGTCGTATAGGCGAAAGGTGTAAAGGAGGCCGGAGTGCCACTCGAGACGAAAATCATCTCCGAGCGAGTGCCGCCTTCGAAACTCCAATGTGCAAAACAGCTGACATTGCGTGTTCTCTGCAGAGGCGAACAGATCTAACCAAGGCTCTCCCTATTGTTGAAAGAGACCTTGCGCCACCTCTGGATGGAGACGCCATTCGTGATCGGCTGTGTCTGCTCTCTCTGCTCTGGCGTTGAGGGAACCTGCCTGATGTTGAACCATCAGGGCAATGCCCTGAAGTTCCAACCATGTCCAGAGGCGTAGTGCCTCCTGACAAAGGGTCCAGGACCCTACTCTGCCCTGTTTGTTGTAGTACCACATAGCGGTAGTATTGTCCGTAAACGCCTGCACTACTTTTCCTTTGAGAGAGGGAAGAAATGCTTTCAATGCAAGCCTGATCGCCCGGAGCTCCAGAAGATTGATATGGAGCCCAGACTCTGCTGGAGACCAGAGGCCTCTGATCTCAGCCTCTCCCATCTGGCCACCCCAACCCAGAATTGACGCATTTGTCACTATAGAGGGATCTGGTTGGAGAAGGGAGAGGGATCTGCCGTGGACCCAATGCAGATTCGAAAGCCACCACTGCAGGTCTTTCGCAGTCCCCTCCAAGATCTGGACCATGTCGGAGAGATTCCCCTGATGCTGCGCCCACTGGAACTTCAAGTCCCACTACAGAGCCCCCATATGCCATCTGGCATGTGTTAGTAGCAGGATGGAGGAGGCCATGAGGCCCAGCAGCCTCAGAGTCAGTCTCACCGAAACCCAAGACCAAGGTCGAAAGATCGGAATCATAGCCTGAATGGCTTGGACTCACTTTTCGGGAAGATAAGCCTGAAACTGCACTGTGTCCAGAACTGCTCCGATGAAAGGGAGCATCTGAGAGGTGCGACTTCGGCACGTTTATAGTGAACCCCAGCATGTGCAGGAGGTTTGCCATAGTCTGAAGGTGGGAGACCATTTTCTGGGGCGAGTCCACCTTCAACAGCCAGTCGCCGAGGTAGGGGAAGACTGACACTCCTAACCTGAGCAGATGAGCTGCAACCACCGCCATCATTTTTGTGAACATCCGAGGGGCGCTGGAAAGGCCGAAGGGGAGCACGGTAAACTGAAAGTGCTCATGACCTACCACAAATCATAGGTAACGCTTGTGGGCAGACAGGATGGGGTTGTGGAAATAAGCGTCCTCCAAGTTCAACGCTACCATACAGTCTTCTGGGTTCAAGACAGACAGAACCTGAGCCACGGTGAGCATTTTGAATTTCTCCTTCTTGAGGAAGTAGTTCAGGTCCCGAAGGTCTAGGATAGGACATAAGCCCTTGCCCTTTTTCGGCACCAGAAAGTAGCGGGAATAACAACCACGACCTACTTCGGGCACAAAGGCCTATTCTATAGCTCCCTTGGCCAAGAGAGCTGCGACTTCCTGGCAGAGACGTGCCAAATGATCCTCTAGAAGGTGATTGAAGGATGGAGGCATGGCTGATGGAGCAGAATCGAAAGGGAGGGAGTAGCCCTTTTGAATGATCTGCAAAACCCACCTGTCCGTAGTGATGGAATCCCAGTGGGGCAGTTGATGGAGAATCCTGCTGCCATCTAGATGGGAGTGAGGGGACGGACTAGGAGGGTTTGGAGGCTGCAGCGGGGGCAGAGGTGGACTGGACAGACTTCTGGTTCCCTGTCCTACGCCCACATGGGATTCTGCGTCCCTGGCCACACACAGGCTGGACAGCATGAGTGGCATGGTGGCTGGGTGGAGGACGCGACAGGCAGCTTGTTCCGTGTCCATGAAAGGGGCGAAAAGCAGACTGTGGGGGGGGGCGAGGGGCAGAGGATAGACCAAGAGACCGAGTCATAGCAGGAAATTCTTGAATCTCTCCAAGGCTGAGTCCGCTTTGTCTCCAAAGAGATGGGAGCCATCGAAGGGCATGTCCATTAGTGACTGTTGGACATCCCCAGAAAAACCAGAAGTATGCAACCAGGCGTGGCACCTCAAGGCCACCGTTGTAGCAACCGATCTGCCCAGAGTTGTTCGTGTCCAGCCCTCAACGGATTGTGAACTTTGCTGCATCTCTCCCATAGTTCACAGCTTGGGAGACAATAGCACGGGCCTCCTCCAGTATCTGTGGCAGAACTTGTGCAATCGTATCCCACAAAGCGTGGGTATATCAGCCCAAAAGGCATGCGGTGTTCACAGACTGCAGCGCAAGACTGGGGGAAGAAAACAACTTCTTACCAAACTGTTCCAGCCTTTTTGATTCCCTGTCTGGGGGGCAGAAGATAATGTGCCTGAAGAAGAGGAAGCCTGGATAACAAGACTCTCAGGAGTGGGGTGTTGGGACAGGAATTTAGGGTCGTTCGAAGACGGCGGATGGCGGAGTGTGATAGTCCTTTTCACAGGAGCCCCTGTGTTGGGTTTGGACCAAGAACCCAAAGGACAGCGGTGAGGGCTTCATTGAATGGCAAAAGGGGTTCTGAAGTGGAGGCCCCAGGCTGAAGCACCTCCGTCAGGAGATTAGACCTGACCTCTACAATAGGAAGCTCAAGGCCAAGGACCTCAGCTGCCCTACTGACCACCATACCATAAGTCGCTCCCTCCGCCGTAGCCACGGTAGGAGGAGACAGCATGCCAGCATCAGGAGAAGTATCCAGACCACTGGCATCGCTCAATTTCTGAGCCCAGTCCAAAGATGGGTCATCCTGGTATTCATAAGGGTCCAGGAACCCCTGCAATCCCTCCCAAAATTCGTACCCATTAAAAAAAAAGAGTCTGAATCCGACCTGGGGCGAATAGGCCCGATCGAAAACAAAGGCGGAGTCTGCTGGTGCCACTCCGACTCTGAGTCGTCGGGGATAAGGATCGGGTCGATGTCAATAGTGGGCACTATCGACGTCGAGAGCATTGACAATTGACCTGGCGCCAGGGAAGGTCTCAAGGGTGTGACCGGCGCGGATCCGCGAGCAGATCCAGAGGGGACCTCGGTGGTCGGAGCCAAAGCCGCCGGCGTGGAACCCTAAGGCCCCTCAACCGAACTCCTTGGGCCCAAAGGCACCGTATCGGGGTCAGCCACCCAAAGATGAGGCGTATGGCCCCCATAGAACTCTTTAAGCTGGGTGGGGGTCGACCCGGCTCCGAGAAACTCTGGGAAACGTGGAGCTGACCCAGACGCAGGCTCCGAGGATGGAGGCCTTGAGCGTCAATGCTCTTCCCGCGTTGCATCAGCCGAGCGGCGGGCGAAGTTGGAGAGCAATGGGACCTCTTCGACTTCTTCTTCTTCTTACCTGTACCCGAAGATTTAGAAGAAGATGAGTGATAATGGCTCCAGGAACGGTCTTGAGACCTTCCTCTCGATCGAGACCGTGACTTACGCGGAGTCAAGTCCCGGGCCACCATAAGCTTTAGGGACCGCTCCCTCAAAGCCTTAGGGTGCATGGCCCGGCACTCGCAGCACGACTTCGGGTTGTGGTCGCTCTCGAGACACCACAGACAAACCCGATGAGGAACCGTCACTGACATCATGCGGTGACAGTCCTCTTTCGGCTTGAAACCGGTCTTCGGGGATATCCTCAACCCACCAAAAGTCTCACAAAATCTGCACAAAACAGTTGAAGTCGGTCAAAAACAGACCAGGGTAGCTCTTCTCCGCATCAGTGCGTAGCGCAGAAAGAAAAGAACTGATGTCACTGCACGAAGGCGGCATCTATATACTACTCCCGACGTCATCACGGCGACTACGATGCCCGCGGAGTCGACCAACACCACCTACCGACATGCAAGGGTATTGCTCGAAGAAAAATCTACGGATACAGTCTGACGCCTGGGGGAAATTCTAAGGTAAGGAATCTGCAACTAGAAGTCGCTATTAGATAGAGTTCGTACTACACCCCTTACCAAACTTCCTTTACAAGACAACGCACCATCTTCACGATGCATATTCTTAGAATAAAATGTAAGAAACATTTTAAAATATAAAAAATTCTAAAACAAAACTATTCATAAGAAACTCGGGAGCAGACAGCAAAGAAAGAGGGAAACAAAGGGGTTTTTGCCATTTATGCCGAAGTGGGCCAAGGGGTAGACAAACAAATAAAACAAGGTTTACGTCTTGGGTTTCGGCACGCACAAGTTATACTCTTTAGCTGAACCAAGCCATTTTGCCAGAAGCGCATTCAAGGCTAACAACCCCTGGCGAAGCAGCATCCAAAAACGCCAAACCCTATGTGGTATATTCCATGTAATGTAAGCTTGTGTTTTTTTGTTTTGTTTTTTTATTTTTTTACTATTAAGGAATTCGCTAAATTCGGAAAAGATCTCTTTTTTACACAAAAGTCCAGTCGAAAGCTTAAGGACCACGTCGCCTGTTCCAGGCCAATTTTCAACTGCGAGTGGGATATAGCCAAGACCTGATTGCACGCTAAATCCAGCCTTTCTAGGGCATAAGAAAAGTTATTGCGGAAGGAATATATGATGTTGTTATTGTTTGCAAAAATGTATTTCCGTAGCAAGGCCCTTAGAGTATTATCCTCACTCCTTGTGAAGGAAGTGGCCCAGTGTATACCCCCAGCAAATCCCTGGAGGAACACACTTCCTAGGCCCATTGCCAGCCTTATTTGTATTAACAGACAAAAGCTTTCTAAAGATTTTACCTTCCAACGGATTCAGAAACCCCCATTTAGAGTAGTCAATGAATTCCAAACCGTAGAGAGGGGATGCGGGAATTTTAACTAGGTAAACCACTAAGAGTAGTGCAAAATGCCTTCTTCCCGTGGCCGTATACAGGGCCCCTAAGCCTCTTGCTTGACAACCAGCTTTTGATATGTTAGATATTATCTGAGCTGTGTCACTAAGATTCCTGCAAACTATTTTCCCTTAGAAGGTATACGAGTTCACAATTTCCAACTTTTGATTACCTAATGACCAGTGGAAATTTGGGAACTTTATTTTTTTTATTTCCATGGAAGCATAAAACCTTGCTTTTCGAGACATTAACCTTTAAACAGAAAGACTCGGATTACTTTGAGAAAGACTGGAGACGATTCTGTAAGCCTTTAGCGGTTAAATCAAAGATTATAATGTCATCGGCATACAGTAAACAACAAACAGAGTGCCTGCCTATTTGCGGGGAAAAGCCCTTGCTCTGAGAAAGGAAAGAGAAAATCTGAGATGTATAGGGAGAAAAGCAAGGGCACCAGGAGACATCCTTGCTTTAATCCATTCAGAGTGGATATCTCTTGGGATAAGCCTTTATCTCCCCCTAGAAGAATTCTACACCAAATAGAGGAGTGGAGAGCTATCACTAACTCAAGAAGGATAGTAAGCATACCCAAGTTAGCCAGCTTTTTCCATAGCAAATCTCTTTGTCAAACACCATTGAAAAGTCAATAAATGCGGCGTAGGACTACTCCACCTCTTAATTTCACATACTTTTTGGTAATAACTTGTAAGGCTGCAATATATTCCATAGTGCTACGATTGCAACTAAATCCCATTTGCTCCAGGAGAATAATATTGTTCTCCTCTGCCCAGTCAGTAAGTCTGGAAAGCAGACATTTAGTAAAGATTTTCCCAACTGTGTCCAGAACGGAGATCTGCCAACAGTTGGCAGGACAATCATGATCGCCCTTCTAAATTAAAGGCACAATAATACTGCTAACCCAGGAGGGGGGGATGCTTCCAGAGAGGAAGCACCTTTTAAAGAACACAAATAAGATCTTACTCCAGGAACATATATCTTGTTGTATTACAGAAATGGAAAGTTCGCCAGGAACCACTGCGGCAGAGAGACGCTTTTAGCGAATGGCCAGTTCTATCTCCTTTTTGAGGGGTATGTGATGGAATGTATCCCATTACTTTTGGGGGGCTGAAATAATTCTACCCCATTTGAAGCATACAGGGAGGCTATATGTTCAGGCCAACGAGCTTCAGATATGGCAATGGGTGACAAACTCTAGACCCACAGCCTTCACCCACCAATGCCCAAAAACATCTGGCCTAGCCCTTTACCGCTGCTTCCCGAGGTAGATCCAAAGCCTATCCCAAGTCTCTTGCGAGGCAGGCCTTCAAATGCCTCCTCCTTATTTTTAACAAAGCCACCCTGGAATTCCTTTCAGTTGAATAGCCTAAATACTGTATCCTAACTCAACTATTAATTTCCCTACTTAGGTCAATTAAAGGGCGAGGACTCACCCTCTGGCGACTTTTAGGAACTCTGGAAGATGAGTTAATTAACAACTGCTTCATAAATTTCTTATAGTTTTGCAATTCATTTCCCTCCCAGTTATCCAGGTCTGCGATCGCAATCTCCAAAGTCTCCAATACACCTGAAATCCTTCTGAGATCCCACTGAGACCTCCAGGTCTTTTTTTTTTTAAATCAAAGATCAGGATTGTCCGCCCAACTCCCAAGACCCCGTCACTGGCAAGTTAATTTCTAATGTAAAGAGGAGCTGGTTATGGTCACTGACAGAAGTATTTATAATCTTTAAATCATCTAGCAGAAAAAAGCAGAGTAACGAAACACCAAATAATCTAATATTGCCCCCCCCAAAGAAACATGCGTAAAGGAGGCAGGGCAATCAGAGGGAAACCTTCAGTTCGCAATAATACAATTGTTTTCCCTTATAAGATTAAGCAGTAGTTTCCCTCCTTTGTTTCTTCTTATCGAGGTGGGGAAAACGCAGGCTGGAATTTGCAAGGCTGCCTCTCTCTTAGCCTCGTGAACTTGGTGCAGAGCATGGTTGGATATCTTACAATTTAGATCTCCTACTAATACTGTAGAGGGAGGGAACTCACTATCTTGAGGGTTTTATATAATCATAGGTCGCTTCAGGAGGAATATAAGCATTGACCAGTAACAGGGGATGGAGCCCCGAGAAATATTATGCATCTGTAAAGTTAGGGCCATAAGGAGGTTGCTGGGATCTTTATAGCAATCATAATTCCACTTAAGTTTAGTTGACAACAGACAAGCAACTCTCCCTTTGGCATGCCCCCTTCTAGAGGAGGTGGCTTTACAGTCAATAACATGAAAGTCATCCCACGATAAATCCCTATCGGCCTAAGTCTCATGAAGGCAGATCAAATCAGGATTTAAAGGACTAAGACTGGATAATTTTTCCCTACTATATTTTACCCCTGCTACATTCCATGAAATAATGTTTAGGCCTATGCTAGTAGAAGGGTTGAAACAGGAACGTAGACCACCCGCGCCTGATTTAGGACACTCTGGCACCAACCCCACCCATCCAGATCAATATTTTTTTTTTTGCTTAGAGGCAGATTGTATTTCCCGCAGTGACACCTGCCTACCATTCCCTACTAGGGAAACTGTGAGGGCCTGAAATTCTATCCTGAGCCTAAACTCATGCTGGTCAGAATAATTAGAAGACTCAGGATAAGAGTAACAATCTATGAACTTTTCACTGCTCTATTCCCACCAGCCTGATTCAAACTCATGCAAGGAACCACATCAATCCCCGGACATTGCAGAAAATCAGCATTTTGAAGGACCAAATTCGTCAATCGCTTAAAGTGAAATGTGATCACTGACTTGAGGCCTGCAGTCCAATAGGGAAACAAGGACAATGTCATGGCTTTGAATTGACGTCAATGGACTGGATTCTGAGAAGCAGTTTAGCAAAGCAGATCTGTTCAGAATTAAATCTGCTTCAAAGATTGGAATAAAGTCTACTATATGAGTGTCCACATTGTGTCCTATTGCAGAGAGGTCCTTCAAAGATAGAAGGTCATTAGAGTCTCCCAATGGTCTGGGAGGCAGACATATCAGAGCTGTTGAGTTCAGTGCTGAGGGGATCCCAGGGGGCATGGAAGCTCATTCTTGTGCTCCCCTCCAAACTCCCTGGAGGATGCACCAATTGACCCAGGTCTAGGCTGTGGCACAAGGGTAGGATGGGAGTTCAAGTTGGGTGACACCAGACATATCTGCGAAGAATCTGTCATCTAAGTGAAATGTACTTTCCTTTTGCCTTTCGTGTTGATCCTTCGAGTTGATATTTTTGGCCTTTTCACACCTTTAGATTTTTTCCTCTTATTTTTTTCTCCTATTCTTAGCAGGGGAGCAGGTGATTCCGTGGTACAATTCTTTTGATTAGGTGAGATTTTTAAAATTGGGAATACCTCCTGTGAGGCTGATTAGGCTTTGCCGATCGTTTACATTTGACCGGAGAGGTGTCGAAAATAAATCAAATAAAGTCCACTAGCCTATCCAATGGTGCCCTTTTCTCACATATCTAATTACACTGGGGTTTGCCAGCTTGTGTGCTCATCTCCACTCCAGAGCACACCCCGGGGGTCACCTGATCATTTAATAACAACGGGGAGGGGCAGCCCATGTCCCCGAGGGGCCTAGGACTAGACTCCTGATTTTGTTATCTTTAGTCAAATCCTTTAAAATGGCTGCCACAAGGTCAAGATTACAGTGAGATACTCCTACAAATTTCTCCAAACGTTTTAAAATTGATGAAAGAAGATTTTCCAAGCTGTTCAAGGAGGCAGAAAGCCTGACCTCCTGGCCTGGAGGTTAACTACACAGGATACCGCTTAGTCTTGAGCTAGAGTCTCAGATAGGTGAGAGTACACAGAGTTTTGTAAGGACGAAGTACTATTAGACAGATGGAGACCTGTGGATGGATGCATAGGCAAGGAATCCCCATTAGAGTGTTCTTTAGCCTGATACCCATACAGAGATCTAAATCCAAATCAGGCGAGGTAAAGTCTTGGGGACCGGTAACCGGAGTGTCTGTAGCCCTCATGTGAACACTGGATTCTTGGAGAACTCTGGCTGACTTAAGAAGTCTTCCGAAGGAATCTACTGGCGGAGGAGGGATGACTAGCAGAAGGGGAGAGGAGGAAGAAGGGGGATGAGGCAGTGTCCTGGACAGACTCTGAACATTCTGAGTGTTCTGAATAATCTCTAGGGGAGACTCCAGGAGACCTAATACCTTTACTCTCCCCACAGGCTTTTATCAGCGGAGTAGGCCTCTTTTGAGATCCCCTTGGGCAAGGTTTCACTTAGGTCCATGCCATCAGTCGTGCCAGAGAGGAGGTCTTGCTTTGACTCCTTGTGAGAGCTTTTTTCTTTTTCCTATAAAGTGAATATTTGATTCTGGCCCTTCAACTGAAAGGTCGGATTGACCTTATTCCGAAGAGAGTTCAATTTAGTTTTTACACATGACCTTCCCGGGAGCAGACACGCTGAGCGTAATTTCTTTAAGGTCATAATTTTACCTCTTCAACAAACCACTGGGACCAAAATGAAGCAGATGGGAGAAGACATGGGCTCCCACTTTACTGAAGGGCAATAATTCCGGTAGGGATTTAGGAGGCCCGTCCGCCCGAGCACTTCTCCACTCCAAGGAGGTGCCAAATTACTGTTCTCTAAAAACAGAGTAAATCGCAGACAATGCACTCCCAAGGTGCTTCCAGGGCACTTCCAAAGCGATCCACTACATTGCGGTCCGTCTGTCGGTTATGTTAATTGAAGTCCCGGGTTGAGGACCATACCAGCCGCTTCTGCTCCTACCAAGCTGCCTGCTGCCTAGTGCATCGGGCTGGCAACAGGCACGCTAAACGCAAACCTCCAATCTCCAAGCACTGGGAGCACAAGGTGCTCTGCCACTTACTTGGAACTTACAACAGGGGCCGTTGCGCCTTTCGCTGTTAGTTCTCCACAAGGTTTGAGATCTCCAACGCCCTCCCCTTTGATCCAGTAACGTGGGCTGGGTGCAGGGTGCCGGAGGCAACACAGTATAGAGCTGGCTTTAATCTGCCTTTAATCTGAAAGGTTTTAATCCATAAGGACAGCAAAGATGTAAAGAGTCCAGGAGCAAATCTCAGAGGAGCCGCGGGCAGATGGAACTCACCAGTTTTACTCCTTACTTTAGGCGGCACGATGGAAGGCCAGGGCTGGGTGGGGCGACAGTTTTCAGAGACAATCTCAGCTTCCAGCAACAGGGCAGAGAAGAATGGAGAATGGAACAACCAGCTGTGCTGGGTGGAATAGCAGGCAAGAAGGCAGGTAGGTAGGCAGGTAGGCCGGCTGGTTGGTGAAGTAGCCGGTGGTAGGAAGGCAGGCAGGCTTCTCCCTCTACCGTTCTCTTCCTCCACCAGACTCTGCGTACCTTCATGAACCCTCCTGGGTTCCTGTGCTCCCAGATCTCGGGAGTATCCCTACGTGGCGGGCTCCTGGCTCCCCGCGGGCTCCTGACCCCTCAGCTGGTCTGCTCCTCCTCTGCCGCAGCCCCAGCCCCTCGGCACTTCTGCAGCAGCCCGGCCACAACCCAGCACACACTCCAGGAACACATCAGGCCGCCAAAGCAGGCGCTGTTCTCAGCTTTCCCAGACTTTTCAGCAGCTCAATGGCACAGTGGTAGGTCGGTGACGTAGAGGCCATGCTGCCTCACTCCTCGCCCGCAGTCTCCGCGCGCAGCATCAACGTCAACTGCAGAAGGCAGTCTCTAATGCCCTGGAGCCCTTGAGCAAGCAGATATTACTGCTAGTGGTGAAACACTTGATGAACCCCACTGAGAGATGACTGAATCCATATGCCAACCTTTGAACCTCTTGGTGCTCAAGGTAGCCAGGAAGGAAAATTCTAAAGCCAAAGGGCTTTCAAAATCTCCTTTCACAGACACCTTCGAGAGGCTATGGCAGGCTTTTCTCAAGACACATAGGTCATCCTTAGAGGATACCAAGGATAAGCTTGACCTGGACACTACCCCCATCAAGGATGATAATACCCCAGTAGGTGACATCAAGGATAGGGAGGTTTCTCAACATAACCTGGAAGACCATTCAGGGGACGAACCAAGGCCCAGTAGACTGGATGGCTGTCCCAAGCTACCCAGGTTAGAGACAGGACCCTTTGGGGGATACAACTGGGGCAATGAAGCCCTGTGAGATGCTAAGCCCTTATGACATTTACCATCCACAATTAGAGGAGTGGGTTCTGGCAGACAAAGTGGCCCAATATGTAGGCAGCAGATTAGGGAAACCACTTAATAAAGAGGTCAGGGGCCAAGTGTTAGAGACTTGCCCTTATAGATAAGGTTGCTCTAAACCTGGAGACAGATGGCAAGATGCCCACTTTTATAATCAAATGTGTTAAGCATCCAAAGAAGAGGTGGCCTGCTAGGATAAGCTCCTGGCCATACTAGGCCCATTGACTAAAACCCTGGACATGGCGGAAGAGGCAAAAGAGATTAGTGATTTAATTTTTGTGGATATTCTTTCAGGGTGGGCACAACATACGTTTCGTTGGCAACGCAAACTGTGTCCCCTCCACAGAGGCATCATTCTCTATTGATTAGGACTGACCCCCAAACTAGGGTAGTTGGCCTCTATGGAGGCTGGTCCAAAAGCAGATGGAAGAATTTTCGGGGATCCATTCATAAAAGAATTGTGTAAATTTGTAACCGCCTTTTCCTCGTCGGACAAAGTCCAACAATCAATGAAGCATGTCTTCGGACACAAGGTTTCTGGTGGGGTTGGGGGAAGTAAGAGGCGCTCATCCTGCCATGCCTTCTACCCACCCTCCCAGAGATTACAGTTAAAAAGTCCCAATGGCAAGATCTGACAAAATTCGGGGGGTTGTTGCCCACTAGAGCCACTGGCAGAGGTGGCAGGGGCCAACCTTACAAATCTGTCACCCTACCGTTCGGGCTCTCTTTGGCTCCTTTGTGTTTCAGCAAGGATTGTGTTTCAGCAAGGATCTCAAGCAGGTGGTGGAACTGTTTAGGTCACAGGGCCAGCGGTTTATTGTGTACATAGACAACATCCTGTTCTTGAATCATTACCAAGATCATCTGGCTCAGGAGATGGAGTTTGCAAGATTCGTCTTTCAGGATCTGGGGTTCGTAATCAAGTATGAGAAGTCAGAATGAACTCCAGCATAAAAAATGACATTTCTGGGATTTGTCATAGATGCAATGCAGGAATCTTTTCAACTACCACAAAGGAATCTGACGTTCATCCGAATGATCAAGAGGGGCCAAACCTTGCACCTACATCCGGCACGAATAGTGGGCCTTCTGGCATCTTTAATTTAGGCTGTTCTTCCTTTCCACTGTTGGGTCCTCCATCAATTGAAAGCCTCGCTCCTCGGGAGGGACCTCTCTTCTGAGATTCTGATACCTTTGACACAGGAGGACAGGACGGATATGCAGTTTTGGCTGGACCATACAGATGCTGTAAGAAGGTGGCTATCTATGTAGTGCACCAATGTATGGGGGCACTACGCAGATAGTCCTGGCGACCCCTATTGGTTTACAGGGTTACAGATGACAAACCCAAAAGCTCTCTTTTGGGGTAGTGTGGGCGAGCAGTTACTTTAACCAAGATAAATGCTATTGCAGTTTTGAAGTAGAATAGCAAGATACTTGAAGTGTCTTTAAAGCAGTAATGCAAATCTATGAAGAAAACCATGATTTATTGCATACAGGAATTCAGCAGCGACTTACAGGACCAGTTCATAGGAGTTGAGGTAAGTATTAGGCACTGTCTAAGGCAGCACCCACAGGTCACCTCAGGGAGCTCTGGGGCTTCTGGGTGCAGAGGTGCTTTACAACATCAGGTATTCATGGGAAAGGGTCCTGAGGAAAAGAAGCTGAAAAAGAGGACTGGGGGCCAGTCCAACTGAACCAACAGTGGGGCTCAAATCTTGCGATGCCTGGGGATGTGGGGACACCAGTGGACCTCTTCTCCTTGGTCCGGGGTGGACGGGTGCAGGGGTATCCTGGATCGTTGCGTTTCCATAACAGGAGGCAGTCGCGGTAGAGGGGGGCTTGCAGAAAGAGGCTGCAGGGTTCTTCTTGGGTGTCTGCAAGGTGCAGGGAACTAGCTTCACTACTCCACGGGAGATCTTGGTGTTTTTAAAAGTCCGGGCATTCCACCCAGGCTTCTGGAGGCAGAGAAGCTGCAGGACGAGATTACTTTGGTGCAGTGGTCAAGGACTGCCGACAGGGTCAGGGCCAAGGCAGTAGTTGCTCCTCTTTTCTTGCTTGTCATGGCTCCTTGGTGTCCTCCTTTTTCTTGGGTCCAGAGAATCTGTCTTCTTGTGTCAGGGAGCCACCTAAATACTGAATTTAGGTGTGTGTAGGGTAGTAGCAAATGGGCTACCTACTCTTGGTGTGCCTACACCCCCATATGACCACTTCCTGTGGGGAATGGCCATATTCCTATCCTAGAAGGCCTAGTTCCAACCAAAAACAAGATGGTGGAACCCTTCCTCAAGTGTCCACCTCACTAGTCCATCTTAGGCGTGGGGTTTGCCTAGATGTGGTACACACGTACTGAATAGCTCATGTTCCCGCCTGTCCTGGTGCCAAATGGGTCTCAGGGCAGGGGGTGGCTACACCCAGGTCTGGGGAAGTCAGGGAGTTTGAATATCAGAGGTGGCAGGGTCTTTGAAGACCCTGGCCTTGCAGGGGTGTGAAATTCAATAAAATATCGACTTGTCCATGGGACAGGTTGCTTCTTAAATCTACTTGACCTGTAAAAAAAAATCCACTTGTCCCTTTAGTGCCATGTTGTGCGGCAACAAATTATGGCAGCAATCTCATTATGTAAGAGCTTTGAAAATAGCCTATCTGATTATGCCAGGGTTAATACTATAGCAGGGCTTGAATACTTGCAATTACAATCACGATTATAGCAATTTCCGTATTTTGCTTCCTTTCCGTAGATCAACATACTGGGGCTGGAGGAAGCAGTAACCAATAGTTCCAGCGCTGGAATGTCTGAGTCTGCAAACCTACACACTTGCATGTTTTAAGGATTTTCACTAGCTCTTCTCAAATCTTTTCCCATACTGAGAAAGGTTGGAAATTTACTCCTGGCAAGGGCAGAAGTAGAAGTTTTTCCAGGGTTGGAAAAAAAAAGTGATTGGAGGGAAAGTGAACTTGTAAACGCTCAATAGATTTTCACATGAGCAAATCTACACTTGCCTATTTGCTCGTGCTATAATATAATTCACAAATATTTTCTAGGAGTATGATTACTTGGTCTATTTCAGTAAGTTCTTGGGAATTCATGAAAGCCACAAATTCAATGACATACCATGGGTGCACTTTTGTAACTTTCTTTAAGAATTGGGTCCCTAACTAGGTCTGGCGTTATCCAAGACATTTAGTTTTGATTACACTCCTATTTCTTTCTCAATCTGTTGCCTGGATTTACTGTGAGTGGTCACATTCTGCTCTTCCATAACGAGCATATTGGCACACAAAGTAGTTTTGTTCAGTGCTAGGAGCTAGTGTGGCAAGCAGTGGTGTAACAAAACTAGAGGGGATCCCCCCTGCAAAGAACATGGAGGGGGCTGCAGGTGATTTTGTTACGTCACTGGTGGCACTGTGTGCTTTTTGAGACCAAAATAATTTTTTTGCCAGTGTCTGTTACAATGGTGAGGGCCTAGCAGCTTCCACAACAATAAAGTGTTACAAAAGCATTGAAAAAAAAATAAAATAAAATAAAGACATGTATTGAAACCAAAAGACTCTCAACAAACATAGGATTGGTTGGCCTTGCCAGTGCCTGTTTAAGTTCATGCTTTCCATAATCTTGGTGAAAATGATTACACTGATTTTCCACTAGGAATATTTTTTGGAAATACTAGCATGCTTCAAAACATTTTACTAAATGATGCTTCAAAGAATAGCACCTAAAATTTCATAGTAGCAAAACGTGTTTTTTCATACTTGCATTTTTTTCTGAACATTTTTTGAAAGCACAGAATCATCACTCTTGCTTATAAGCTTCTGCAAACATTTGCATCTAATCAGAGAGCGTTCTGGGAGCATTATACTTAGTCTCATATTATTTTAACTTTTCAAACGTGTGCACATTTTTTGTAATTTTTTTTTTTTTACTGGAACCACTGAATACGTCTCTGAATTACGCATTTCCCCCATTATCCATGACTAAGAGACTTACAGACCAGGTCACATTTCCCCCATTATCCATGATTAAGAGACTTACAGACCAGGTCAGGATGCAAAGAGTGAGTTTGGTGCTCATGACACTAGTATGGACATTGCATGCTTAGTTTCCAACTCTTCTGGAACTTTCCTTGGGTTCTCCCATCCAACTACCCCAGATGACAACTGACACACATTGGTGAAGCAGGGCAATCTCCACCTCATGGCGTGGAGGTGGACTGGGGGCGGTGGAGCATCCTAGGCTTTTCAGGACAGACTACATTCTTCATCAGGAAGGCATGGGCTAACTCTATGGTCAAGATATATGGCTCAGTTTGTTGTAGACTGTCTTGCTGGAGAATGGGAAGAGGTCTTGATTCTCTGGGGGTTTCCAGAAACACTAAATCTCATACCAGGATTGTTGGCTATCCTGTTTTCCCAGCAGACCCCAAAATGTGCGTGGTAAAATGTCTGCAGGCTTACAAAAGATTGACAGAGGTGAGGCCTTCAGGGACGAGGCAACTCCTCATAGCAGTTAAAAAAAAAACATTGAAACCGGTATCATAGTCAACCTGTGCACAAGGGGCATGATGGATGAGTGAGGCTGGATTCAAGGTCTCCATTTTCAGGGCACACTTGGTAAGAGGTGCTATGGAATCTAAGGCTATGTCTTGGGTTGCCGCCTGATGACAGTCTACGGGCAGCGGATTAGTCCTCCAATTCTAATTTTACTAAAATGTATTCCAAACCATTGGTGGGAGTAGCATTGTTAGCCGTTGACAAGCTTTAAACTACATTGATCCTAAACCTCCAGTCCTGACATACAATGTAAACTTTCTTAGGTAACCTTAAGGAACGTTTCAATTCTATTAAGAAAACAGAAGTGAGGATTATAGCAGTCAGTGAGACAAGGTCTCAAACCCTCCTGTTTGGCGAATGGAGGAAGGTTCATTAAGGAGGAGTACATTTTCTTGTTGACACATTGACATGTTGTGGGTTGCTGGTGATTATCTTTTGGTAATTCGTGACGTTTGTGATATGACAACTGTAATATATTTTTTGGGCACAACTGATTAAGGTTGTTTCTTATCAGGATCAGAGCAAAAGCAAGATTAGCAGTAGAAGATGGCGAGGAATGGAACTGGGTCTCACAAAGAAAGAGGAAGTATTGCTCAGAGTGGGATGTTTTACATGTAAGAGATGCATTGTTACTGGGGGACTTTTTTTCTTGTTGGGACTCATGGGAGGTGTAGACCCAGATTAGTAGAAGTTGTATAATGTGGAGCTGCTGAGCTAATAAAAGTGAAGAAAGGCCGCATAATGCTTGCCTCTGTGTCATTAATAGAACTGAAACTTTCCTTCACATTAGCAATGAAATTTTACATTCACCTATGCTGCAACCTCTAGGGATTCACCTCCAAAAGCCACCCTTTTGATGTAATGGATGATGGTGGATCTGAATATTGATCCCTGACATTAGAGTAAGAAAGACCTTGAAGGTAAAGCCCACTAGCATCTCTAGTACATGTATGTGCAAACACTGATGTGACAGGGCACAAAGTATCTGCATCATAATTTTGCCTAGATGGGTGACCCAGTCCAGTAAGTAGGCATGACCAGGGTATCATGCACTTTCCATTGAAAAGATGATCCACGTCAAGACTGGAGGGGTGCATCCAGCCAGGCAGGTCAAGATGAATTGACTGGAATATCTGCACCTGAGCCAAGAGACTCCCTTTGTATTGGTGCCCCTGCTGTCACATGGATCACTGCAGGGCACTTATTCATCATCTGGAGGGCAGTCATTCTCCATATGGCGAGCGGAACCAACAGGATGCATGAGGCTGAGTAGGTTTAAGAACAGTAGGACTTTAAAATCTTAGACTTATCTCCTGAATATCCACAATCCTCATAGGAGGAGGAAAAGGCTTCATGCAGGTCATGACTAGCAATGCACATGTGAAAGTCAATCTCTGCACCTGACTGACATGGGACTTTTGGGAATTGAAAGTAAAGAGCAAGCCGTGTAGGAGATTCACCATTCATCAAAGATCCATGATGTGGAGATCTTTATAAGAATCATGAGACTTTGGATCCCTGATGAAGTATTGTAAGGATGAAACATGTTGGCTGGGCTGGACATTTATTATTGAAGATGCAAGAATAACATTTAAACGAATATATATCAGTTTCCAGGAATCAATGGACAGAATACAGAATGTACATGTTCAGACTTTGGACACTACAGTTTTGATACTATAGTTGAGATTTGCTTTGTGCTTTTGACAGCTTTTTGAGTGCTCCCCCATTACTGCAATTATTTGTTAATTTGGTGGGGTTTCTGGGGTAATGGGCCCTCAGGGGCAGATGCACCTTAGTTGTGAACTATAAGTTATTAGCCACTGAAGGAGGACTTTAGCTTTCACTGCCTTTGTTGCCGGTGTATGATCCATACCAGGCAGGCTTACCGCTTCAGAATCTGATAAGAATAATGTCTCCATCAGGAACTGTTCTCCAAGGCAACCTTTGGCCTTTTATTCTGCTGCTGAGATAATCTTAGCTAACCTATACAGTGGCATCAATAATAAGTCTGAAGATGACTGGCTGCAGGGGCGGTACAGTACAGGGCCCCCAGGTAGATAGGGGATGGTGCTGAAACTTAGGTGATGAGGCCAAAGTTGAGAAGGCACAGAGTCATAAGGTGACAAGTTGGAGATGCTGGAGCCATCAAGCACAAAGGAGACAGTCTATCCATGGGCAGAGGGCCCAATGACACTGAATCCAGCCAAAAGTTGTGCCACATAGCCTGGTGAGAGGGCTAGAACTGCATTAAGTCCGCTGAGAAAGTTAGAAATTCCAGTTGAATCTTCTCCAGCTTTTGAATCAGGCTAGAGGATGAGGAAAAGCCTGGCATCAGGGAATGGCACTGTGACTCCAAACAGATCCTGGAACAGGACTGTTCAAGAAAGGAAAATGTTACTTACCCAGTAAGCATCTGTTTGTGGCATGTAGTGCTGTAGATTCACATGCTCTGCATGCTTCCGCCATCTAGTGTTGGGTCCAGAAGTTTTCAAGTTGTTTTTGTTTGAAAAGTCTTTCAAGTCACGAGGTAGAGTGACTTCGTTCTGCCGGCAATGTGCATGGTCCAGACTCCATCTTCAGATTGTTTTCCTGCAGGCGGTTGTGGATTGAGTGTAGTGTAAATATATACTGGAGAAATTGACCATGCGTGTAAATGTATATGAAAAAAATGAAACAAACAAGTGTCTGGGAAGGCAAGGTGGGGCATGTGAATCTACAGCACTACATGCCACAAACAGATGCTTACTGGGTAAGTAACATTTTCCGTTTGATGGCAAGTGTGGCTGCAGATACACATGTTCTGCATAGACTGTAAAGCAGTGCCTCCCAAGCAGTGACTAACCTGTGGGCATTACAGTAGTTTGAAAAGGAGTACGTAGCACTGCCTGGCCTACATTGGCTTTCTGGCATGCTAGAAAATCCGCACAATATGTTTAGTGAATGTGTGAGGTGTTGACCATGTAGCTGCTTCACAAATGTCAGCTATGGGTATGTTACCTATAAATGCCATAGATGCATCTTTTTTTTAACTTGTTGAGTGTTTTCTAGGGGTAACAGATAGTAACCTTTTGGCTTTTTCATAACAGGTTTGGATACATTAAACAATCCATCTTGCTATACTTGATTTAGTAACAGGGTTACCTTTATGAGGTGGAGAAAAAGCAATAAAGTTTTGTTTTGTCTTCCTCAATGCTTTAGTTCTATCAAGATAGAACATAAATGCTCTTTTCACATCTAACGTGTGGAGGGCTCTTTCAGCAACCAAATCAGTTTTTGGCAATTCAATAATCTGGTTGAGATGAAATTGAGATACTACTTTTGGTAAACATTTTGGGTTGGTACGAAAAGCCACCTTGTCTTTATGTATTTGGAAAAATGGTTCTTGTAAGGTTAGTGCCTGGAGCTCACTTACATGTCATAGGGAAGTGATTGCAAATAAAAAGGCCACCTTCCACGAAAGACATTACAAAGGACATGAATGTAGTGATTCTAAAGGTGGTCCAATAAGTCTAGTCAGTACCACATTATGGTTCCAAGAAGGTACTGGAGGCAATCTTGGCGTTATCACCCTCTTAAGCCCTTCCATAAAAGCCTTAATGTAAAGGATTTTTAAAAGCAAAGACTGTTGCCTGTTCTGGAGAGAAGCAGCAATGGCTGCTAAAGGTAACCATATAGAAGTACAGGCCAAGTTAGTCCTATGCAAATTTAGGATATACAAAATAATACTTGTAAAGGGTCCCAATTTTCAGTAATGCAATAGTGTACAAATCGTTTCCTCTTTGCTGCATATCATGTTCTTGTGGTTGGTCTACGAATGTCTTCAAGTGTGTCCATACATTCTTGAGGTAGGTTTAAATATCCGAATTCAAAGACTTCAGGAGCCAAATTACAAGATTTAGGGCCATATGTACAAACACATTTTCCCATAGACATAGAATGGGTAAAAACATTTGATACATCTGGCCCTTAACTCCTTGGGATTTGGGTGCCTGATTTGGCCTTGGTTCTGAGTGAGAAGCTCTGGGTTGAGGGGAAACTTCTCATGAGGCGCTACTGATAGGTCCAGTATAGTGGTGAACCATGGTTGTCTTGCCCATGTGGGTGCCACTAGTATTAATGTGAGAGAAGTTTGGCTGAGTTTCCGAACCACATATGGAAGGAGTGGGAAACATGAAAAAGCGTAGGCAAATATTACTGACCAATTCATCCATAGACCCTTGCCCTGAGACTGAGGGTGTGGGAACTTGGAGGCTAAGTTGGCCATTTTGTGTTTTCCCTTGTTGCAAATAGATCTATGTCTGGGAATCCCCACTTTCGGAAGAAGGTTTGCAGGACTCTGGGGCGAAGTTCCCACTTGTGGCCTTGTTGCTGCATCCTCCTGAGGAGGTCGGCAAAATTGTTGTGAGATACTGGAATGGGCTCTGCTATCAGGTTAATATTGTGTTGAATCGCCCAATGCCAAATTGGCTGCGCAAGGCGAGACGGCTGTAACTAGTGTCCTGACCCCACCTCACCCCCATCTTTGCAGGTAGAACATGGCTGACTACTTTGTTGATAAGATGCGCCACAATGGCTTTGAGTGCTAGATGAACAGCTAGCAGCTCCAGACAGTTGATGTGCAGAAGTCTGTGTGTGTGATCCCAAAGACCCTGTATTGTGAATTCTTGGAGGTGGGCACCCCATCCCACTTGGGAAGCGTCCGTTGTCAGAATGAGTTGTGGAACAGGGTCCAAAAATGGCCACCCTTTCAAAAGCTTGGTTTTGTTCCAACACTGTAGAGAGCGAAAGGTGTGGTTGTCTACCAACACTGGATCCTCTAAGTGACCCTGTGCCTCAGACCACTGGCATGATAGACAATCCTGCAACGGGTGCATGTGAAGACGTGAATGTGGCACTATTGCAATGCAAGAGGCCATCATTCCCACGAGTTTCATAATTAATTTCATAGAGACCCATATAATGGGACTAAAGTGAAGAAGTTGTGCTAGAAAGTTCTGTACGCTTTGTGCATTTGGGCAAGCTATGTCTAACTGTGTATTGATTACGGCCCCAAGTTAAGGCTGTACCTGAAGTTGGGTGAGGTGTGATTTCTGAAAGTTTATTGTGAACCCTAACTGTTGAAGAAAATCTATTGTGTTTTTTATATGGGTGAAACACTGATTGAGCGAGCCAATTTTGATAAGCCAGTCATCTAGGTAAGGGTACCTGTGAACCTTTTGTCTGCAGAGGTGAGCTGCTACCACCGCTAGGCGCTTTGTGAACATTCTTGGTGTTGTGGTGAATCTGAGTGGGAGAACTTTGAATTGTTAGTACTTCCCTTGTATGACAAATCTCAGAAATTTGTGATGAGCTGGGTGAATAGGAATATGGAAAAAGGCGTCTTTTAGATCTAGTGCTGATAGGAAGTCGCCTTGCTGTAGTTAGGGTAACATCTTGAAGTGTCACCATGTGGAAATGTTCTGATATGATGTAATGGTTTAGGAGCACGAGATCCAGAATGCGTCTTAATGAACCATCCTTCTTGGGGATAAGAAAGTAAAGGGATCACACACTGTTCCTCGATGTTGAACAGGTACCGGTTCTACTGCTTCCTTTGCAAGCAGAGATTGAACCTCCTGTTTGAGGAGTGTGATGTGATCTTGTGAGAGTTTGGGTGTGAGGTTTTATATTTGGAGGTGTGGAACTGAGCTCCAGACAGTCACCCTGTTGGATAATATCCAACACCCATTGATCCTTAATTATCTGTTGCCAGTTTTAAAAAACATAACTGAAGGTGCTCTTACAGGTGTCTGATGTTCGGAGGGAAGCCGGAGTAAGTCGCTGTTTGGAGGTAGTTGCAGAGGTTCGAGGGGAGGTTGTTTTACCTCTACGTCTGTAATTACTTCCTCTATAGGACCCTCTGTAGAATCCTCTGTGTGAGGATGTATGTTGCTGACCCTTATATGCCGAGGAAGTTTCAGCTGAAGGAGTTTTAGAAGTTGGCTTATATTGAGGCCTAGGAAAAGTGCCTCGAATGCTGGGAAGCTGAAGTGCACCCATGCATTTGGCGACCTCGTCATTTTTTAATTTTCTTTAAGGGCTGGTCTAATTGAGGGCCAAATAGATGTTCCTTAACAAAAGGGATATTTAGAATTGTTTGTTGCACCGCTTGTTAAAAGCCAGAAATACGCAATCATGCAGATCTATGTAGTAGGACACTGGTACTGTACCTCTGGTTGCGGTATCTGCTGAATCTAGTGCACAGCGAATAGAACTATTAGAAATGAGTTGTCCCTCATTAACAACTTCTTGCCCCTTTAAGTTCTTCCGGGAGATATTGGGGTAACTGCTCCATTTCGTCCTAGTGTGCTCTATTGTATCTCACTAGGAGTCCCTGTGTGTTAGCAATGAGCCAGTGATTTGCTGCTTGAGCTGCCACATGCATTCCTGAAGCATCAATACGCTTACTCTCCTTATCAGGAAGTGGTGCTTCTTACGTTGCTCCATAGTTGACTCTCTTCCTATCGTTAGTCACTACCAAAGAGTCTGCTGGAACCTGACTCCTGATGTATATAGGGTCTGAGGGAGAGGCCTTATATTTCTTCTCCACTCCAGGAGTAAAAACCCGAGCTCTAGCCAGGTCTTGAAAAATGTCACCTGTATGCCTTAACATTCCTTTAAGCATGGGGAGATACTGAGTAGATTTGTGTGAATCAGTTAATGTTTCAAACAGAAAATTATCCTCTATAGGATCATTATGAAGGGATACCGGATGATAAGCAGCTGCCCTCCTTACTAACTCTTGGAAAGAAGTAGTGTTGTCAGGTGGCAAAGTTCTAATTTGATAAGCCTCTATATCTGTGTCTGTATACGTATCTATATCATACTGACACTAAGGATTTATGTCAGTATGTAAGTGTTCCATGACATCTCCTGTATCTCGTGAAAGATGGAGGGAATGAGATGGTCCTTGTGGTGAAATATCCAAGTTGCAACCCTGAAAGCATTGAGGCCCAGAGAATGTTGGTGGTGTGGTGGTTGGTAGAGGATATGTAGAGGGAGGTGGATGAGCCTCTTCTATGTCTTTAGCAATTCTCCTTTGTTTGATTGGAGGTGTACATTGCTCTAGAGCCTCCTCAAACGTGAGCTGTCTCTTGGAGGGGGTGAAGATAACCGTTTTCACCAACACCCTCCCCATTTTAGGCTGGGTATGAAGCTGAGACTACTTGCTTTGTAGCTGTTGCTTTATTTTATGTAGAATTGTCTCCTTGAGTGATATTGAATCTGAAAATGTTTTAGATTTTAGTTTTTTCGGTGCTGAAGCAGGTTTAATTTTCGGTGCAGGAGTTGTAGGAGCTGAGGCTGGTGGTTTTGTTGGTGCCAAGTGAGATGGTACCGAATGGAAACTGGAAGCTTTCTGTTCCTGAACCAAAGTTGTTCGGCTTGGTGTGGAAATGGATACTTTTGGCTTACAGGGAGTGCAGAATTATTAGGCAAATGAGTATTTTGACCACATCATCCTCTTTATGCAGGTTGTCTTACTCCAAGCTGTATAGGCTCGAAAGCCTACTACCAATTAAGCATATTAGGTGATGTGCATCTCTGTAATGAGAAGGGGTGTGGTCTAATGACATCAACACCCTATATCAGGTGTGCATAATTATTAGGCAACTTCCTTTCCTTTGGCAAAATGGGTCAAAAGAAGGACTTGACAGGCTCAGAAAAGTCAAAAATAGTGAGATATCTTGCAGAGGGATGCAGCACTCTTAAAATTGCAAAGCTTCTGAAGCGTGATCATCGAACAATCAAGCGTTTCATTCAAAATAGTCAACAGGGTCGCAAGAAGCGTGTGGAAAAACCAAGGCGCAAAATAACTGCCCATGAACTGAGAAAAGTCAAGCGTGCAGCTGCCACGATGCCACTTGCCACCAGTTTGGCCATATTTCAGAGCTGCAACATCACTGGAGTGCCCAAAAGCACAAGATGTGCAATACTCAGAGACAAGGCCAAGGTAAGAAAGGCTGAAAGACGACCACCACTGAACAAGACACACAAGCTGAAATGTCAAGACTGGGCCAAGAAATATCTCAAGACTGATTTTTATAAGGTTTTATGGACTGATGAAATGAGAGTGAGTCTTGATGGGCCAGATGGATGGGCCCGTGGCTGGATTGGTAAAGGGCAGAGAGCTCCAGTCCGACTCAGACGCCAGCAAGGTGGAGGTGGAGTACTGGTTTGGGCTGGTATCATCAAAGATGAGCTTGTGGGGCCTTTTCGGGTTGAGGATGGAGTCACGCTCAACTCCCAGTCTTACTGCCAGTTCCTGGAAGACACCTTCTTCAAGCAGTGGTACAGGAAGAAGTCTGCATCCTTCAAGAAAAACATGATTTTCATGCAGGACAATGCTCCATCACACGCGTCCAAGTACTCCACAGCGTGGCTGGCAAGAAAGGGTATAAAAGAAGGAAATCTAATGACATGTCCTCCTTGTTCACCTGATCTGAACCCCATTAAGAACCTGTGGTCCATCATCAAATGTGAGATTTACAAGGAGGGAAAACAGTACACCTCTCTGAACAGTGTCTGGGAGGCTGTGGTTGCTGCTGCACGCAATGTTGATGGTGAACAGATCAAAACACTGACAGAATCCATGGATGGCAGGCTTTTGAGTGTCCTTGCAAAGAAAGGTGGCTATATTGGTCACTGATTTGTTTTTGTTTTGTTTTTGAATGTCAGAAATGTATATTTGTGAATGTTGAGATGTTATATTGGTTTCACTGGTAATGATAAATAATTGAAATGGGTATATATTTTTTTTTGTTAAGTTGCCTAATAATTTTGCACAGTGATAGTCACCTGCACACACAGATATCCCCCTAACATAGCTAAAACTAAAAACAAACTAAAAACTACTTCCAAAAATATTCAGTTTTGATATTAATGAGTTTTTTGGGTTCATTGAGAACATGGTTGTTGTTCAATAATAAAATTAATCCTCAAAAATACAACTTGCCTAATAATTCTGCACTCCCTGTAGTTTTCGGTGCTGAGCCCGAGGGTGGGGCGTCCGAAAAAGTTTTTCGATGCCTGTTATGGCTAGAATGCTGTGGCGGTTTAATAGCCTTTGCTTCCAAAGTGGTGGGTTTTTTGGATGGAGAGTGAGTGATTTACTCATGATCTGTTTCCCCGGAGCAAATGCCATGCATTTCAAGCATCTCTTTGGCCTCAGAGTCTAAGTCTTGTATGGAAAATGCCTCCTCCTAAGCAGCTGAGGACTCCTGGATCTCCTGCTCGTGTCAGACATGATGCCCTCGATACAGAAAATGTCAGGGTGTCTTCCGTCTCTTGTCTCCACATTTCTCATGGACGAGCTCTTCAGTCACGCAGAAAGATTGGCAGGCCTCACAATCTTCCTCCCTGTGCTCCGGTGACAGAGGTTACAGACCTGATGTTGGTCGGTCAGAGGGACTTTGGAATGGCACTTCGGACACAAATGGAAAGGCGTCCGTTCTATCAGTCTTTCATTCTCCGAGGTGTAGGATGGAAAAAAAAGGGCCACCCTAAAGGCGCGACCAGAGGGCATTTATCGAAAAGTTTGATTAGACAGAAATGTCTTTGATGTCAAGCGAAAAGAGACAAAGATAACATGATGGGGAAACAATACCAATGGGTAGGAGAGGGTTTCCCAAACAGAAGAGACTTATTACAGTCTCGAACCTGAGCTTTGAAGAAACACAACCGAACCAGGCAGCAGAAGAAAACAATCTGAAAATGGAGTCCAGGACCATGCCCGTAGCAAGCAAGAGGAGGAGTCACTCTTCCTAGTGACTCAAAAGACTTTTTGAACAAAAACATCTTGCAACATTCCGGACCCAACACTAGATGGTGGAAGTATGCAGAGCATGTGTATCCATAGCCACACATGCCATCAAACATTGGAGATTTTCTCCCTATAGTGTTTCTCCTGGGAAAACGTTTGCTCACAAAGGATTTACTTTTACAAGGTATGCACACTGGCTGGTCTCTGTAGACCCTGAAGAAAACAAAAAAGGTGACAGATTGATTGCTTGAATTATTATCATCCATTTGTCCATCGTTTTGTTTCCCACCATGCCACCATAGCCAAGAGCCAGTCATATGCAAATCAGTCTTGGCTGTGCTCCAATAAAACCGGTCCAGCTTAAACTGCAAGCCCATATCCCCTTTAAACTGGAACACAAGCAACCCCATACTAGTTTCAGACTATTTGGGCCTCGTCAGTAGGGTGCAGCTTAGTTCCTGTAACACAATGTGCACAGGATAGGCATCTGGCCATACCTGAAACACTTAGGGCGTCACACTGTGGAAATAAAAATGTGATGTATGGATTGCTGGACTGCTCTCAGTCACTAGTAATTACTCGAAGCCACACCCCAGTCCACTTTTTCGCTGTTCACTTTTTTTTTTTTTACACCATATCACCTCAGACAAGGGCTTTGAGCAAAAACAACTGGACCTCTCATTCCCTGATGACCAGCAGGTATTGCAGTTAGACTCACACTCCATATGTAGATGTTGTGCTGGTGAGGTAGAAACTTCTGCTTGTTGGACTTACGACATGGCATGAATCCTGAAACCTTCAGAGGAGACATCAGATCTAGTCACTGTCAACAGCAGAGGGGTGTTCATCTGTGAAGCACCGAGAAAGAATTCAAGACCACTTCAATGAGGTGCAGAACAATAGGAACTGACATCAGTGTACAGACGACTATTACATGCAGGTGACATGTCAGATGAGTGGAGATATAGCTGCCACCTGACGGCGACAAGGATCTATTGCAGGAGACCAGTCTGAGTCCCAAGCTGAGGATTCTGTACAAAGATCGATCTCTATCACAAATGGAAGACTAATGAAGCTGGGAGAGGACGCAGTACTAGACCTAGTTAGATTATGATGCTGTCCAGACTTGAATATACATAGATGGTTGCAAACGTTCTAGATTTCCAACACCTGAAACTCTGACTCCCAGTCCACTCCTCTGTACTTCAGACACAGAGGACGAGCAACAAATTTCTCCCAAGCTTAGATAGACCCCATATTGAAAACACCTGTCAGACAGAATGTTCCTATATGCAGCAAAGGAAAGTGCAGGAACCTACTTGACTAATAATACAGGGCAGCAGCCAATACAGTAGTTTGCTGGGCAACACTTAGGTTCTTTCTTTGGCAGGTCAATATGGGAATCTGTGGGAAGGGTAAGTAACCTTCAAGAGTTAAAGGTGGAATATAAAGGACAGCAGCAGCAACATCACTTGCTACACCTTCAAAAGAGGATGTTCATAATAGTTTGTAGATGTGCTACCTAGTGCAGAAACTAATGTGGAGGGAATAGTACCCATGAATTCAGATGAATGTCAACGTCAGTTTGAAGAAATAAATGGAAATCAGACAAAGAGATTTGGAGATAATTATGGCCGCTACATATTATTCCGATCTGAGTGATACAAGGACTGATCTCCTTCACAAGAGGAAATACCAACATATGTACTTTCACTAGAGGAACCGCAGGTATCCTTAACGCAAAACACAATGCTATCAGTACTGAGTTGCAGTATACAGGAAGAATAAGCAATTTCACAGGAATCCAATGGATATGGGAATGCATCAGAGACTAAAGGGTTACACAAAACTCAACAAATGGTAACATTACATATAGCCAAAATTTAAGTGTGGGGATCCAGAAGGGGGTAGGGGAATTTCAGACTCCAGTCGGTACCCCACAGCTAAATAGGACTAGCCAAGTTAATCAGCCAACAAAGAGGAATACTATGCACCCCCACCCTTTACCAGGTAAACAAAATCTGCATGTGAATTCCCAGCCAGGTTGAATTTCAGCTTTTTCTGAAGACATTTACCACGTCTGGGCTGGTGCTAAATGGGATTGGGGGACACAGTGTGCCTCATGGGCTGTGGGAGTAGTTTGGAGGAAAGTAAGTCAGAAGGAGAAGAGGAGAAAGCTGTGGTCTGGCTGGGGTGTGTATTCCATTCTCCCCACCATGAAGATGCAGGCATCAGGTGAGGGCTAGGTTGTGCAGATGCACACAACTCACTTCTGGTGACTGTAATCAGGGTCAAAGTGTTTGCCGAAGTTCTAACACCAAAGCTTACAGTTTCATTCTGAGGAGTTTATAAATCAAAAACTATCCTATGAGGACGCTTGAATTGTAGTTGTGGTTCATACTACCTTGTAATCATAATATTTAAAGATTTCAAGCTTTACACAAAAGTATTAGCAATTTGTTTAGCTCAAGTTACATCACTCCTGTTTCATAACTGACATTGATATGTGTATCCTGACATCGTATCTCAAGGTAGTAATTCTACATGTGGAAAAGGCCTTTGCCTGTCAACCAGTGTTTCATTTGAGCAACTCTTCATTTTTTTCAATGGCGATTTTATAAGAGCTATCCGGGTTGTATCATGGAATGTATGCAAAGATAATTACCAATTGCCGGACTTTAGACATATTTAAAAATCAACTGATGGACAAGTCAGGGCCTCCTCTCCCATTCTCCTCCTTTCTTATGTAGCCAATTAAGCAAAGCATAATGAATCGGTACGATATTCTTGGATTGATTATTGGGTATGCAAAAATTGCTATGAAGATTTCATGATAATCTACAGGATCAAAATGATAAAAACAAGATGTATTTCTGCATCACTCGGATTCTGAAGTGGGGATTAATGTCACCCACTTAGAGGACCTAAACAAGTAAAACTGAGAAACAATTTGGTCATAGGAGGGATGGCAAGATGATACCAGACACATTTAGGTTCTTTGGTCAGAGATCACTGGCAAATAGAATTATCCTTGAACTTTCATTACCTAATGCAGAACTGAAAAATCGTGAATAAGATCACTTTTATAGGGGCTTACAAAACAGCACAGACTTTGATTCAAAAATTAATTTACAAATTAAGCAAGAGTGGAGTGGCGAACTCCAACATTCAGTGCTACTATTAAACATGTTTTTGTATTTCCTGCATTGTCAAGTGCAGAACTTGCTTAACTTTTCCAGAAGAAGTGTACAGCTATCAGCAAGAGCCTCTCCTGTATACGTTTTCCAGTGCTTATCTTCTTCTGCAAAGTCTGTTGTTAGGTTGTGGCAGTATAGGTGTTCAATTATAAGCCTCTAGGGGAGAAAAGGCCCGCTCCAATGAATCTGGTCAATAAAGTTCAGGTGACCATTAAATACAAGAAGGAACTTGGCCCACATGCTGAAGATTTAATTAATTAACTTTTTTCCATATTTCCCCTATTAACTTAAGCCTGTCTTATTTCTCTCCCTTACTAATTACCTTTTGGCCCTATCGGGCCCCTGCCAGATGTAAAACATTGTTTCCATTTTCTGGGTCATCTAAATGTGTGCCCTCAAGCAAGTTCTAACTAAATTTTGACTCTCATAGATCTGTCTAATCTCCAAAGCCTAAGCTTACTGGCCGGAACTCGATATGAGCTCAGCAGGCAGAAATTACCCTTGACCTTGATTTTAGGTCAACTCTTCCACCTTTCATCAGCCATAAAATAAGCCACTACTGCCCCCATTTCAGAATTGCTTTTGAGTCAATCCAAAACCCTTGAATCCCAAACATCCGTGATATTATATTCCTTTAAAATCAATCCCATGAGTTTATTCTTAAAAATTCTGCCTGACCCAAGTTTTGCATTAAATCTGCAATGCAAAATAATTATCTCTCAAATTGGGGAGTGCTAAGCTGCCATCCTCCAAATCATTATATAAAGTGCCCAGTGGTAGTCTCACGCTTTTATTCGGCCAGATAAAAGATGGATTTCACTTTTTTTTTTTAAATAAGATGAACCTAGCGCAGACGCTATAGTCGAAAAAAGAAAATTAAACATGGGAAGAACCACTATCATAATCAATGCAACCCTCCCTAGAACAGTGTGGGAACGAGTTTCATTGTGTGAACTACGCTTTAACTTTAAAAAGTAGCAGGGAAAAGCCTCCTTAGGCCCTGGGAACCCCACCCCTCCTTTTAAATTCAACTTAAAAAGGAGGAGGGGCTCCTGGCCAAGCCTCATTAGGCTTCAGGGACCCCATTGCTTGGGCCCAAATTCAAGTTAAAAAGGTGAGGGAAGTTGCACAGCCAGCATCAAGTTAGTAACCAGCAGCAAATATTCCACTAAGACCTCTAGAAATGACTTACAGAACTCTGTCGGAAAACCATTAGGGCTGCATACCTTATAACTTGGAAAAGTTGTAACCATCTCTACCTGCTCTTCTTTCGAAAATGGATGTGCTATACTTTCCACATCTTCCTCAGTAGAAGTGGGAATATCCAACCTCGCCAGGAAATGCTGTAAGGCTCCCTTATTGATCACTTGATTATGACTAAAATTTTGCCTAAAGTGTTCAAGCAGAATGTTACCCAACATGGTTGCTCCTTACAACGAACCCCCAAAATTGGGCACTTGAGAGCAGGGATCTGGATATTCTCGGGCCTTCCATACTAGAAACTTTCCATCAAAATTACTCTCCTCATACATTTTCTGCATGTAGGCCTGATTTGATACACAGCACTTAGCACAGTCACTTAATGCCCATTTAGCTTTCTCAGGGTCTTTTCTATTCGCCTCAGATGGCTGCCTCAGAAATGTACCATGAACTTCCTGACCAGCCTTCACCAAGGCCAGTTTCTGCTTTCCGGTATTTCTACTGTTGGCCAAATCCTTCACGATCACCTGACCCTTATATATGTTTTCAGTGTATTCCAGACCACATTTGGCTGGGCCGACCCATGATTCCTTAACAAAAATTATTTAATCTCTTCTTTCCTTATCCTGACCCATCCCTCCTCTTTAGATACTGTATAATAAAGTCCTGCCTCCTCACTTGGGGACTGTCCATTTCCTCCAAGATCTCCAGGGTCTGCTGACCTTTAAAAATCAGGGTTCTAGAAGTTTAAAAAAATAAATGAAAATCAAATCAATCCGCGAGGCGCTATGAAACCTTCCAGAGAAGCATGTACATTCTTTCCTAACTGAAAAGGCATCCCTTCAAGGGTCAAGTAATGAGAGAATTTTGATTTCTGCATAATGCTCATCACCTTGTTTTTTTTTTGTCTTTTAAAGTAACCGAGGAATCTATACTGGGATTTTGCAAAAAGAAAACTCAGAAAATGTGTTGGAAGGTCCAGTAATGGACAGTGTAATAGTTGTCAGTAGACGGACACTTTATAACATGTTAGCATCTTTTTAAGCTATTTGCAATGAATGGACAAAAAAAAAAGAGAAAGTTTAGGATATTATAGGGGTGAAAGTGGTCCCAAATGTCCATCTTATGGTCTTTGGAAGCAATGCCCTTCAAAACCGTAAACAGTCACATTTTTGGTCACAATATCAGTTAGGAGCTTGGTAAAATTTGAATCCTAGCTGAATCCACTGGGAGAGGCACAGATGACGTGATTGTGGAAAAATTTGCAGGAAAAAAAAAGGGTTAATTTGGAAATGAGACTTGGAACGCATTAAAAAAACAAATCTGTTGCAGTATGGAAAAGGCCCTTACCAGGAAGTGGTAAAAGTCTAAAATGTCATATTGAGTGCTTACTTAGGAAAACAACAGGTCCTGTGGCCTGAAAGTTTGGTCAGAGGCAAGAGGCCCGTGGTGAGCGCTAGGAATATCAAGAGTGCCGAATACCAAGGCTACGTAGTCTTAATTCACCTGATGTCTCTTTAAAACAAAAAAAACACTCCTCTTTATCACACTCTTGCAGGCTCTTAGTCATCCATTCCTTTACCCTTTGTCACAGTTTTGCCATCGTTCTCTTCCTCCTCCTTTTGTTCTTTTCTTTTTGTTTTTCTCTCTCTGGTTTTGCATGAAAGTCTGAGAAGGAAAAATAAGTGTTGCTCTAAAAATTGTGTGCCGGTTGGCCCCACCTGCAACTCCAGACTCAAATTAAGCACTGGCCATACCATTCTTTGTAAAGAGAGATACATACATGGTTTATCCTACCCTCATTTCAACTTGTTTCTCTTTTCTTCTATACGTTTTTTTACTCACTGGCTTTTGGTGCATGTTAAGTGTGGTTAGGTAATAACTCTCACAAGTGGCACATTAACATGGCAGCTGAGCTAGTGCAGCTTGTACTCGTATAAGTGACCTTCTTCTCTTCCATGCACCAGTATAGATTCTTGCTCTAGTGTTGGTATCACCAGTCTGCCTCAGGCCTGAGCAGTACCTTGTTTCACAATCAATAGAACTTAGTTAACACATGTTCTATGGTGTCTTGCTCGCTTACTTATGCCTACTACCTCTCCTGGAGTACAGGCCATCAACAAGTACTTTCCAGTCATCTCTGTCTTAAGCTTTTCTTTCAATCTGACTCCAGTGTAACCCATTTACTTGTAGTCAGCCTCAAGGGCTCGGCACCAGGTGTATTTTGGCCTTCCTCTTTTCCTTTTCTCTTGAAGGTTTTCAGGTCAGGCCTTGCCTGGTTGTGTTTGATGCAGGCTTGAGAAGGGAGTTACCTATGCAGCTTCAGTGTAGTTTCCGCAATTTCTTCATGAGAAGGGAGTTGAAACGTCACCTTACTTCGTCGCTGATGGTGTTTGGCCAGCAGATTTGGAGGATTTGCCTCATATCGGTGTTGACGAAGGTCTGGACTTTGTTGGTAGCGGTCACTGTCTCCTCTAGTGTTCTGTTCCATACAGAAGGATTGAATTTATGTTGGTGTTAAAAAGCTTGATTTTGGCTTGAGGTATCAGGTCTTGGAGCTCCAAATCTTCTTTAGCTGAATGAAGGCAGCCCTTAATTGACTGATTCTTGCCTTGACGTCAGCATCTGTGCCTCCTTGCTTGTCTAGGACACTGCCCAAGCAGGTGAAGGACTCAACCTCTTCCAGTACATTGCCTTCAAGAGTGACTGCAGGAGTGCTAGCCATGTTGGCCTTCAGGATCTTGTTTTTTCCCCTGTGGATTTCGAGACCAAGCTGTGAAGGTGTGTCTGTCGTTCTTCACTTGCACCTGCAGATGGGTTTGTGAGAGTAGGGTTAGGTAATCTGCAAAGTTCAGGTCCTTGTGCTGCATCCATGAGGTCCGCTGGATCCCATTTCTTCTCCCTGCTGTAGTTGTTTTCATGATCCATATATGGGCAGCAGGAAGGGAAAAGGCAAGAGCAAACAACCCTGGTTGACTCCTGTCTTCACTTCAAGAGTTGTCCTCGATGGCCTATCTTTTCATGTAATTCCCTTATAAGAGTTCCTGATGATTCTGGCACACTGTAGTGGCAGAGGAGTTTCCAAAGGGTCTCTGTCCATGCTGTTGAATGCCATGCCTTCTCATAGTCAATGAAGTTGACACAGAGAGAGGGATTCCATTCCATCCACTGCTCAATGATGATGCAAAGTTTTGCAATCTGGTCTGTGCAATATCCATCTTTGCAGAAGCCAGCTTGCTGGTTCACAACTGAGTGTCGACTTGCTGCTTCATTCTGTTCAGTGTTGAACACGTTGCCTAGGGTTGAACTATCCATCTGTAGTTTGCACAGTTACTCAAGTCACCTTTCTTCGGGAAATTGATGAGATTTGCCTCCTTCCGGTCTGATGGCACTTTCTCCTCTTCCCACACCCTTCCAAACATGGGGTAGTGCATCTCTACTGATGTTTCAATGTTTGACTTCAGTGCCGCTACAGAAATTTTCTCAAGTCCTGCTGACTTCCCATTTCTCAGATGTTTGATATGATGTAGCAGAAATGTTATTGCTACTGTGATATCACAGTAATCATCTATCCGTGACAGTTTACTCAGTTTATCTGAAGCTCTAGTGGGTTAACTGTAAAGTGTGAGCTGAAAGCCTATATTAAAGGTGCTCTCACTGTAGACTAGTGATTTTAAATGATGTGATATAGCCCTAAAACTAAAGTATAATCATTTGTTTTGATTTCCTGTGTTTATCATATTAATAGTTTTCACAAAAACAACAATGAATTTCTAAAAAGAAATGTTTTGAAACTTACATCCAAAAGTTGAAAATGCAGTCCTGCATTATAGCTAATGGAATGTATTAACAGAGTTATTTTTTTGATTCTACTGTAACATGAACACTGACAACACCTATTCATGAGGAATTCATCATTTTAAAGATGTTATATGTGCATTATTTTGCATAAATGAATGTGCCAGGTTAAATTTTATTTGCTTCAGTTGAGCCATATTGCTTTGCTAGGTCTCTGACTTTAAAAGAAATGACATGTTAGCAAAAGAAAACTAGCTTTGTCATTCTTTTCAGGCTTCAATCCCATGGAAAGCTAGCTTGGAAATAAATATTTTATTGTTTTAACCATAGTGAGCCTCAGAGAGTAATCTTGAGCCCAGTATATTGGGGAACTGTGGAAGTAGACTGTATACAATTGTTTCAACCCTCACAGATGAGATAAGATGGGTGCCTTTCCCATGTCGGTAATGGGAATCTTTCCTGATGTTTCAAATGACTGTGGCATGATGGACTTTGATTGGACAGTTACACCTTCTGATTCATGTGGAATGATGGATGAGCGAATCATCTTGCACTTTGGACTTTACCGTTCCCCAGGTGGACTTCTATTCTTCATTCCACTACTCTTTCTGGATCCTCTTGGGACTATGTGAAATACAGACCTCTCTAGCCTTACCCTTCATTTTCAATGCTTCACTGAGACTTAGAAATATTGTCCCTGCCCAAAGAAGAAGGCTCTTGACTGAGCTTCTGAAATGCTGACACCTTCCCTTTTTACCTACTTTTTGCCAACTTTAGTCACCTTTTACCCCAGATGTAGTTTTTCTGAATTCTTTTCATCTATTCTCTTTTTGCTCTCATGTGTCTCAGCCCAGCACATTAATGTGTGACTTGCTCATCTGTAGTGATCTCACTTGCCCTAGCTAGCTAACTTAGATGAATTTTAAACTGCCTTAATGCTTAAAAGAATTGAACAGTGCTTGTTTTCTACCCACCAAATTATTCTATTGATGTTTTGTATTCCTGTTATCGAGTGTTTAGTCCTTTTGATATTATATTGCTTGAATCTTGTTTTTCGCCTTAGTCATCCCATGACAATTCTGTATATTTATAATCTTGTTTTGAGAATCATTTACATAGTTACATAAATCTGAGGCTGAATCTGTAATAAAATCCTTAACTTTATTTCAGACTGGAGTTTTCCTTGTATGGTCTAATGGGTCATCCGGTCATCTAAATTATACTGTTTTGAGTTTTATGCCTTCTTTTCTACCCCATATGCTGGGCAAAAAAAAATCACTGGCATGATTTGAAGCATAACCGAAAAATGCTTTACCAGATGGCGTGCCGTATTTCTTCCTTAGTTAGCCTTCTACAGTCGACTGGCAATTCCTTGTAAGCTGGTTGTATGTCTGGTGGAGACTCCGGCACAGGCTGGTTCAGCAGTTCATCAACGTGCTCCACCAGTCTTCGTTGTTGACCTTCTTTACCCATGATGATCTTCCCAGTGTTGTCTTGAACAGGCCTTTTTGGCTTGCTGTATCGGCAGGAGAGTTTCCTTGTTATGATAGAGTTCTTTTAAGTTTCCAAGGCTTGCTGTTTCCTCCATTTCTGTGGCAAGACCATTAGTAAATCTTCACTTCTCTGCTTTTAAATCTTCTATGTTTCCTTGTTATTTTTGGTCTATTCACCTTGAGCGTTTCCTTTTCCTGCTCTTATTCGGCTTGTTTTTTTCTTTCTCTCTTGGATTTTGCAAAGGGTCTCAGTGGAGATCCATTCTTTATGCTGGTGCTTCTTGGGACCCAGAACACCCCCCCTCCTGGCCAGTAACTCATGGGAGGTTGAGGTCACTGTTTCTTAGATCTTATCCCATTGACTTTCTACTGGCTCTCTGTCGTCCTCCAGTTCTTGCAGGACTTGAAACTTGTCACTGAGGGTGACTGAGTGTTCACTCTGATTCTGTGCACCTTTGAGGGGGGTGGTATTATATCACTAGTGTAGGTTTGTCAATTCCATCCATGCTTTAGCCTGGTCACAGAACAGTGATGGTTTGAGATCATGTCTGCTCCTCTCAACACTTTCACATCCTGCAGGGACCTCTGGAACGTCTTGGCAATGAAGGCCAGGTTGATCTGATTCTCTGTTGAAGGGTCTGTTGACATTCACTCTACCTTGTGTATTCTTCTGTGGGAATACCTATAAAACTGTTCAGGGCAGAGAGATCTGTAAGACTTTCACCATTCTCGTTCGTCTCATTAATGCCATGGTTGCTCATGATCTCTTCGTACCCAGTGTTGTTGCTTCCAATCTTGGCAATGCGGTTCCACATCAGTATGGTGATGCCTACCTCAAGACTGTCACTTGTAGACACAACACTGGATAATATTCATTTTGATTCTCTTTTTCTTTGTGAGGAATGTCGCTGTGACTGTGGGCAACCCATTCAACTAGAGTTCTGTTAGCTGCTAGCATCAGTGCTACTCCCAGAGTGTGTGGAGTGTTCTCTTCCTCATGACAGCAACGTTCCTCCTGGAGCAACTCTTTTCTGTCTGGACTGTATCTACCAGGTCTCACTGAAGTTAAGCAGCGCAAAGTTATATTTTTCATCTCTGCTGCCACTTGGACTGTGTTGCCTGTCTCTTACATGGTCCTAACATTCTGTGTCCTGATGGTGATGGTCTTGGTCGAAAGCAGGAGGATCAGTTCTGTGGCCTACAGGGATCTCAGGCTTTTACAAGGCCGGCATGTATTTGGTTGATGTTTCTGTAGCTGGGATTTTTATTGTATACTTGGTGGGGTATCTAGCCCCACACATAACCCTCCTCCTTTCGCAGCAGGGCTTGGGGCCAGCTATTACAGTTTTGTGGTGTATGGAAATCACCAAATTTTCAAACATCCCTATTGCTGTCACCAGTCTTTTGTCCTCTTTTCATTTGGAGGAGTCATACATTAGTGACAGACTTCAACTCTGACTGCAAACTTTCCCACCACAACACAAGCTAACCCACTCAATCGGAAAAAACTGAGAAAAATCGGGGTAAGAGCAATAAGGAAAGGAATAGGGTAGTGGCCATCTGTAGACGTCTGGTACATGTCCCACAGAATACACCTTCCTTAGTAGGTCACAACACATTTATCGCCTATTTGAAGTCCTTCTGAACCACAGCCACTATGGAGCTCTAATACAAAAGGTTGCAGCTTAAGGCAATAGGGTACTTCACAAGAGGAAAGTACATCTCAATATGGGCAGCTTTATTAATACCATTTACACTGAGAGATCATCACAAATACATTCCTCACCTTCAAAGCCATAATAATGGTGTAAAATCTACACTTACCTAATAAGGAAAAGAGAAAACAGATCCACACTAAAGCATAAGGGGTCAATCTGGCTTGGTGAATAAAAGGGCTAATGTCTGCTGTAAAAGTTCTACATTTGAAATCGTAGGGTCAAATTTGATGTTCTGGATTTAGTCTTGGATTGTTTATAATTCACCCTTCGGCATAAGCATATATTGAAATCTATTTTTGAGAAGTATAGGATTAGATCACATTATGATGCACTGCTGGTAAGAACACAGATGCACATTTTGGAGTTACAATTGCAATAATATGTTTTTTAAAAGTCATTCAGAAAATGGCATAGAAGCCTGCTAGTTTATCATGTAAAGAGTTATTAAGCAAATGATAATTGATTTATTTCAATTGATCATGGATGGCAATTATTTAATGAATGATATGATGTATTTCATGACGTTTTGTTAGTAAACTAATACATCTGAATTAGTAACATCTACAATTTTAGTAATTCTATGATCTCAGAACATCCAACTTATGTCCTATTCAATGAAAATGAGAGTCAAACATATTAACACTCGATTTATTCTTTAATTCCAATGGAAAGAAGTTTTATTTACAACATAGTAAACTACACAAAAATGAATAGTATAATCCAAGGGCACTCACCTCTTCTGCAGTTACCATGGCAATGATGGCGACACCTTGCTCCCACACCATCTGCCAGAAATCTTGACAAGTATTCTGCAGTGGGCCTTGTGTGGCGATATAGTCCCATTCTTCTCCAGCAACAGTGACCTGGAAGAAAATTCAAGAAGTTGCAACAACAGTGAAAAGTTACTTGGCACTAGGTGAATGTGATAAACATGAGCTTTTCTCTGCGAGGATAACATGTGTTACCATGTATGGAGAACAATTGTATTTTCGGTCTCCTTGCTCACTCACAAGAAACTTATATATTGATTGTGATACAGTCTGGCTTTATTTTTTTAACAAACCAATTTTTGTTGATTTTCATCTGTAACAGAACAAAAATGTACAAGTAAAGTATCAGCAAATGGCCTGTAATGACTGTCTTCATTTTGAGAAATTAAGAAGATGTAGTCCGGTATTACTAGCCAATTCAACATTTAGTCCGTTATCTGTTGGACTGTAATCATTTACAGCCCAGTCCCACGAAACTGAGTCAACCATAGTCAATATATTTTATTATGTTTCCTGGGGCATTCCTGAGGCATGGTGGGAGCAATGCTCCATACTCTGTAACCCAGTCTATATATGATTCCAATTTTCCCCCCACTTGTCCAAGGTAGGAATACGCATTAATGAACTCCCTCCTGAGATGTGCTGTTGGAAAAGCTATTTCGTTGCCTTTCGAATTGCCCTTAGGTGCCAGACTGGATCCACAACCTTTTCCAAAAATTGCTCCTGGACCCGGAAGGCAAGGCCATCTGACTCCACTACAACTTTGTACCATCTCAGAAAGTGACAGCCTGGATCTTGATAAAGGCACCATGCCTGCACACTGACATCAGTTTAATATTGAAACCTACCTCACCCTTAGATGTTGTGCATCAGTGACAAACTGAAAACAGTGACATTGTGCAAAACCTAATCAGGAACATTATTAACACCCAGAACTCCACTTCAAACAAATGGGGGGAGGGGGTGGTGAATAATCTGCAATTAGAGTATCCATCAGAAAGACAGTTACCAAAGGTAAGTAACTTGTTCTTCTGATGGATATTTCTAACCACAGATTCCTCACCTTAAGAATGAATACCAAAGCAGCACCCTATGAAAGATGGTGGGTATGAAGAGTGGATTTTACACTAGGAGTCCTGCAGTCCCAAGTAGGCAAATTGAGCTTTCCCGTGGAGTTGATACAATAGTGCCTGGTGAAGATGTGGACTGATGCACATATAGCACCTGGAAGATGTTAAACACTGGAACACCTCAACTGAAAGCAGTATTGGCAACATTGGTTCTGGTGAATATTATATAACAAAAAAGTCAAACAAATAACCTTCAATGGTGCTATTGAAAACCCTTGCAAAAGCCAAGAAAAAGAACAATCAAAAGTACTTCACAAAGCTTCAACAGAACCAGATAGACCAGATGGTCTTCACACCTAGGCCACAGACTTTGCAAGTGGACAGAATAGAGAGACTTGGTGGAAGGACGCCAACCAATGATATCCACACCCTCTGAAGTTAAGTCAGAAACATAAACCTGGTTCCACTCCGTCTCCACATGTAGACGTATTGGCTGTAGTGGTTCAGAAGAAGATGGCTGGAACAGTAGGTCCTCCTGAAGAGGATGACATAATGAAGGATAAGTGCACAGACTCAGTGGTATGGAGTACCTGACCCTCCAAGCCGTCTGTTGAGTTAAAAATGATCTGAGCCTGGTCCTTCCTGGTCTTCTTCAGAACTCATGTAAGCATCTGTAGAAACAAACTCATAAAGGAGTCCCTGGAGACTATCACTCCTCCAACCAGCAATCAATGAGCCTCCTTCGCAAGGATGGTGCCATGATCTGCATGCGTCTGAACAGAAATGGTAGGAACAGAAGGGGGAGTAGATAACTGCAAGACAGTCAGGTATTAGAGCAGTAAAGGCAGTGCAGTTTGGAGCACCAGCTGGGATGATTTGCTATGGAGTTAAGGTAGTCCCAAGGAGTAGCTTAGGCACTTCCTGTATTGTTGATGACACTGGCGGACCAGAGATAGCAAGTTTCCCAAAAAGGCAGGCTGAAGTACAGTTGTTATGGAACTGCTCATGAGACAAAGTCAGCATTGTCAGAAACGGCCTATATCCAACAGACATGTCCATCATGGATGCCTAAACATCCTTAGAAAAGCCTATGGTGTGCGTCCAAGCTTGAAGCCGATTCATCAAACTCATGCCCATAACATAGCCAATGCAGTCAGTAGTGTCCAACACAGCCCATAAAATATATTTTTTTTGCATCTTGCCAGTCATGAGTCGCCCCGGCAGAACTCCTCTCGGAGAGTGGACAAGAACTCGCCCACCATATTCACCATATCCCAAAAGAGCACGAATATAGTATCCTCACAAGCAAACTGCAATGAGGAACCTCAAAGTCAAGCTGACTGAGAAGAAAACTCTCTTGCCTAATGCGTCAATGCAACTTTGTTTCCTGTCGGGGGGAGAGGAGAAGGTACTCATTCACCTTGCTGACCGAACTTTGAACCACAAAGCTCTTGGTTGTCAGGTGCTCCAGTGCTCTAACAACTAGCGTTTTCAATGCAATAGTTTTCACATTTGTGAGAGTTAGAGCTTTTGGCATTGTAAATGACAATGTTTTTTTACCTATGTGTTTTGGTTTGGAGTGTAGTGGAGGTATGCCAGGTGCCAAAGGAACCCTCCCCGGCCTTTCACTGCAGGAGAGCGGACACAATAAAGCTGCCATCTTGGGGGTGTTTTTGCCTCACTCCTACAGACTGTATACCCTAGAGATGCAAACCTTTGAAGTGTGCTTACCTAAACTTTTATAGCACCAAACAAGCAGCACCTTTATGCCATTTAACCCGAAGAATGAGGGGGTGAAAAGAGTTAGGGGCAAAGAAACGGGGGCAGCCAAATGTTTCTGTGTGTTAAACTTCTAAAGGAATTATTTCTCTACATTGGCAATACCAGCCTAAGTTTTAAAAATACTGACTGTATACAAAGAGAATAACAGAGGAGGCAGCTCAACTGCAAATGAATGATAGCGATTTCGTTAAGAATGGCACCTGCTTTGCAGCTCTATGAAATGGCAGAACATGTATTACCAACCGCTATATAAAAAAAAAAAAAGTTATTCACAGTCTGCCCCAACACGCACCTGACAAAGAGCCCTGGGGGAGCGAATACGGCATATGGGCCAGAGCTGCTGACTTTCGAACTCTGAAACACAGCTCGTGTCTCGGCACCGGCTCAAAATCCTGTGATTCTGGGCAAATCACTTCATCTATCCTTGCTACCAAAAATGATTGTGTTCTTGTGTAATGTAACCGGTGCTCATGTAAAGTACTGTAATTCCTTTGAATCAAGCTCTGCTACATAAAACTGCAAAAAATAAATAAAAGCGTTCCAGTACCTTTGTGTTGAGTTCAAGCTACACAAAACTGCAAAAAATAAAAAAGACATTGCATAGAAACAGCAAGATGCCCGAAACCAAGGAACAGGAAGAAACATAACGCCATCAGCACAAATTGGCGAGGCAAAATGAAAAAATAGTGCGCAACACTAAGGTATCTCGCTGATCGCACAGTAATCCATGTAACAGGGTAAGTCTCCAAGGTGGTAACAAAACAGCCTCAATGTGGGACAAACAAAAGCTTTTACCAACGACATCAAGTGATTTTTGAAAGGCAGGGCCAGGAATGAACGAAAGTGATGGGAGTGAGATTGGTGTGATTAAAGCCCACAGAATAGATTACAACATGTCGAGAAAAGCAGCGCTTGCACGCTGCTATGCTCGGGCTAAAACGTCAGGGTCACCAGGAGCGGCCTGTGGTGCCTCCCAATGTTGTAACTCACTGGTGGTGCTGAACACAGTTTTGGTCATGCTGCTGGCAAGGCCTAAAGGGCAGCAAGGGCACTGAGGTGGAAGGGCCAGGCTAAAAGATTTTTGTAACCAGGTGTGCTTTGGTCTCCACTGTAGGTAAATACAGTTCCTGCATCACTACAGACCACCACTGCAAAAGAGGCACTTTCTCCTGTCAGCAGACCCAGTGAGGCGCCCAATTCCATTTTAGAGGAGATATCAAGGTTACTGGGATCTTGAACATTCAACTACAGACCTGCATCAGTATAGTGAGGAGGTAGAAAATGTCCACAACCAATTCCACACCATCAGACAGGTAGAGCATACTGAAGTCCTTAAACTGCATCTGAATCTCAACCAAAAGTATACTCAAGCTGTCATTAGTACTTGCTTTAAGGGAAAGACACACTTGCAAAACGTTCCCACATCAAAGGCTGTGCAGTAGTAATCTCATAGCAAAACATGGGGCGAGATCTAGTTAAAATCAAACTTGGATCCAAAAGTGGCACTGGCCAATGGATTCAGAACCAGTACCTTCAGAGCACAGACCGGCGCATAAAAGGCTGGGGCCGGTATAGCCTCGGACATAGGTGTGGGGGTGTGGCCTGGTGGTGGCAGGGAGTCAAGCGGGTGGCTGATATGGTCAGATGTGTTGGAGCACGCCCCCACCACACGGAGCCTGACTGCAGGACCTGACGGATCCATGGGACCAGAAGGAGCAACAAAGGTAAAAGGGACCCCGTATCTTCTGGTAAAGCTGCAGCAAAGCCCCCTTGAAGGCCATGACCTGCTGTGGAGTTAACATTGGCCGGATAATTTGCGGCACATCAGCCCCAGTTGGGGAACAAGGTCAGAGTCGCAGAACTAACATGTAATCTGTCCCTTGGAGTGTTGTGACTGAATGATCGTTGGCTGGAGCAGGAGCGGCAGGTCAACGCTCCCACCTAGACTTCTTGTGCTTGAGCGGAGACTAGTCTTTTGACTTCATCTCAGACATAAAAGAGGGCATCGACCTTGATCAGGGCCAGCGGTTAGATAGGGCACAGTTCTGAGATTTGGACCACGACTGGCCTGGTTTCTAGTGCTTGGTGACTTAAAATGTCAACGCCTATTCCAAGATGGCCTTCAGATAGCATTTGTTGCATGACTTCATGTTTGTATTTGGTGCAAACGTCGTGCCTATCTGAAATTGGCATGTGCTTCCTGCATGTGCAGCATGGTTTGAAGCCTGTAGTCTTCGGGTGAGCCATTTCCCCAGTACATGGTTGTAAAAAGATGTTTAGGTAGACCCCCAACAGAGTTTGGGAGCACAGCTCTGGATCTGCACTGAACAGTTTAGAAGAAAAGGGACTGAAATCAGCATGCCAGAATAGCACCTAAATAAGGCTGCTGGACGTTACTTATGGAGGAGGGACAAGGCCACCATGGAGTCCAATGACATCACCTACCATCATGAGGGAGCAATTGCTTAAAAACGTTCTGGATCCAGTCTGGGGTAATTCAAAATATAAGTAACCAGTGGTTAGAAGTATCCATCAGAAACATGTATACACCATTGGTGCAGAACTATAGGCACAAGTATGAACTGGCAATGTTTTATGCATCCCATAAAACTCATGTAAGTGCGTCTTTGGTGCACAGAAACATGCATTATGCATTATGCATCCTTCAAATTTATTGCTGATACAAAGTCTATTTCATCTGTAGAATCACATATGGTAGTTATGATTTAGAGCCTTTATCTTCTGACCAATCTGCTCAGTGGGTAGAGGTTCAGAATAGGTTATCGTCTGCAGTCTTTTTTTTGGAACCGAGAAGGTATGTAGAGTACACATCTTTAATTCAAAGTGACATTGTTGATGGCTCCCCACTTGTAAATTGTTGCCTACCAGTTGACATCTCCCAGTCCCGCTCCTACAATACAACTCAATGGAGCATTATGGGGGCCAAGTTCACATACAATTAAAGCCATACTGATGGTCATCATCCACAATTTAGAACTTTTACATAACTGAGCTATTAGATGGCAGGATTATGCATAAAATAAATCTGTGACCGATTCACATGCAAAGGCCAGGGATTAGAGTTACATAAGGCTCATAAACAAAACAAAATAAAATATTTGTAATGACAATCTCTGTATGGCTTTGCACTCTTCTGTTTGGGTCTATATATCTCTTTGGGTTCACTCATCCGTAATAACGGATTTTCACTATATGTTCCTCTTCTCTGTGTGTCCAATGCAACTTCTGATGATTTTCCTTAATGGTGCTGGTGCTTTTGAATGAACTACATTTATGTCCACTTGTCCCCCTCCCGTTCCTTCTCACCATCAACCTCCTTTTTAACAATGGTTACATTTGTGATTTTCCCATTCTGCACTTGTGACGGAGAGAGAAAAGTAGCAGATGTTTTAAATGGGTTTTCCCCACAACTATCTCTGATTTTCACTTGTGCTCATGGAGTATGAATATTTCTCAAAGTACTTACCACAGGGTACCTGTGCAGACTGACAGAAGTGGTATACTACAAGGGACTATAGACATCTAAGAATCACGAGGAGATTTTAGCACTTGCCAGCCTGCATGTTTACAATACATTTTATATGGTGTGCTGCAAAACATTTTAGCAGAATATGTATAGTTGCGTTCAGAATGACTAAAAATGATAATATGAATCATGAAAAAAACAGAAGATGACACAAAACAGAGAACATGGAAGTAAATGTTTACACTCATTGAATTTTTGATTAAAAAACATGTTAACTTCCTATGGAATTTGATCATTTGTTTTGGTTTGCGTGCTGATTAAATTGATGTGGCAAAGCTTGAAAAGCTACTGTTGGCCAAGATTATGGGAACAGCTGAGGAGCCTTTGTTCGCTTTTCCTTTTGAACCATCTATCCCTTTGCAGTTTTGAATTTGATTGGCATTGTAATACCAAAAATAATATGGTTCATTTATTTACTGCACAACAAAAACAGTAATAGTTTTATCGATCTCAGAAGGATGAACAGCTTACTCTAACCAGGTAGGATTCAAACCTGGGATTTGTTGGGTAAACATACGGCACTAGGCCTATTAGCATCTACCTGTTTTTTTGTTTTTTTTATATAAGTCACCAGCCTGCCCCTTTGGACAAAGATCTAAATGCTGTGTTAAGGGGAGGCTTGAAACCCTATATGAAGATGGTCATTGTTTTTTTGGACTGTACCATTTAGACCGTGTCAAGAAGGTTGCATTTGTCATGAGTCCCATGTCCAAACTCATGCAAGACAAAACAGGACATAAAGACAAATCTCACTTAATTTCCAAGAAACTACTTTGTTTCATTTTCCACTTTCATTTGGAGCATTTCAGCCTTCATTAGCTTCTACCTTTTGTGCAACCAACGACTGCATAAGCTGTTTTTTCCTACAATGGAGAGTCTGTTGGAAAATAAAAATCTCACAGCTATGTTGACCAATATGTTACTGGCTGAAATTCTCTGTGTTAATATAAAAATAAGAGCATTGTTTTAAAACTGAAAACTACAAACAAATGACAAAACAGGACAACACAATGTTGAGGTGCTGATTTAGTGCTTTGCAGGCAGTCCTCCAATGTGCTGTATCCAAACCTGGTGACAGAAAATCCACTGTAGTGCACATTATTTTTTTTAACATAAAAATGTCATTTCTGGGTGGAAAGTTCCATGGGAATTGTGAAAGTGTCTGCATAAGATGGTGGACTTGTAGTCGCCTATTGTAGACACTAGAGAGGTACCCTAAAATGAGAGCTCCGTCAGTGCCCATATATAGTGTTTCCCTTAGAGGGTGGGTGAGTCCTACTATGTTAAGTATAAAAAAGTCCGCTTTTTTGTTGCAAGCCACCAAGGTCTTCCGAGGCGCTACTATGAGTAATATTGCAGCAGATATTTTCCACTAGATGGGGCACCTGAGGTTCCATCATCCTTGGCAGATGTTCTTCCTTCCCTACCCCTAAGATTACAATAACCTTCCCCAGACTTTACCTTTATGTGCGAGGCATTGATGTAGCCAGTGTTGTTCTCTTTCGTTGGCACCAGCTCTACCCTGCAATCATCATAGGGAAGCACATCCTGGTATCTGTTTCGCTCAGCGTTTTCTGGAAGCCGGGCTGTTGAGCATTCCCCACCGTCCACTCGCTTTTTCTGGATGTTCTCGTATTCTGTAAACAACATGGAGTGCTCCAGCCGCTGCTCTAATAGATTACACTGGAAGAAAGGGGAAAATCTTGTCAACATCAAAATCTTCCTCTTCAAACACCATTCTTCTAATCTCAGAGTTTGATTTTTGACCTGTTCAAGAAATGTTGGTCGGTGAAAGTCATGTATTATTTACTGCCTTCCCACTGTATAACTGTTCTGAGCCTTTAACTGAATCACTCTTGATACCAGGCAAAGCATGGTGCAAGTTTAGAAAATTCAAGCATATGCAAATCTCTTAATTTATGGGGTGAAGTTTCACAATAAAAGGGGCTTGTGAAGTATGTGTTTAACCAGACGAATACCCTTGTCTGGTATAATGAAGTGAATTTTCCCCCCTTTGTTATAGTCATCATTCCAGTAGGGCTATCTGGTATCAATCTTCAAGATTTGTTTTTCTCAGAGTACGGTCACTAAAAGTTTATTTTTACACTGTTTAAACTCATGGAAAACTGCAGGTCCGTTTTTGGTGCTAAAACATCAAAATATTATGGAAAGAAAGGAGTTCCTTACTTAAAGAGGAAGTGTGTGGCTTCTCAGCCATTTACATTCAGCCCAAGAAGAGTCTTGGGGGCAATGTTTTTGTACTTTAAAGTCAATAAATCAATCAAGGATGTGTCCTTTGCTAATGGAGAATGATTGCACTCCCAAACCTAGAGCAATTGCTGGCTCTAAATTAGATCACTGGGATGCCCTACACGCGGGTCCACCCAAAGGGCTCATTCACAAGCTGGAATGTTACAAAACTAAACTGCCAGATCTGTTATTAATACATCACAAGAGCTTGAAAACCCCTCATAAAATATATGATCATATCATTTCATAATACATAGTTTACAAATCGGCCAGATGTACAAAGACACTGGTTGCAAAAAAATGGTCGCAATTTAAGACCAATCTTTTTGCGACCAATATCTAATTTTGCAAACCAACCTATGTACTATTAGGGCAGTCTGCAAAATTACTTATCACTGTGGACTGCAGTCCGACCTACCTAATGATATTCATTTTGAAGGTTGCAAATTGTTACTCTCTCCAATCACAGGAATGGTAGCTTGCAAGGATCAGCAGACTACTAGCCATGTGACTGCTTTTGAGAAAAAAAAACTTTTTAAAAAAAGTAGTGCTTTTTCATTTTTTTTACGGGGAATGTTGGCAGTGATCCCCAAGACCACTGTCTACTCTTCATGAAACGTGAACCCCAATTCACAATAGGGAAGGATAGTCTAAACACTGATACATCTAGTACTGATCTGGTTTTTAGACGGGACGGTCAAACCATGCCCCTTTCAAATATTAACTCAGTATTCAGTTGTAAACCTATTTTAGGAGTCCGTAAAAAATGTGTTTTGCACATGGCCAAAAAGTTTTCTGCTATAGCAAACTCCAAATCGGAGAGTTTGAAACAGACAAAAGAGTTTCATACATCTGGTTCCAAATACTTAAAGCTACAAACTAAATTAATTTGCAACTCTGTTAAGCCACCGACAGCAGAGTTCTCCTTTCAAGTAGCCAAAGAATCTTTTAAGAGCTTCTGCTTTAAGCCGGTTGCCATCCTGAAACAGATTCTCAGAAAAGCCAAAATGTGTATCTTGAACATGGAGGCTAACTCGAACACGGAATACCCACAACCAAAAAACACATATGCCAGGTGGGACATCAAACACAAACCAGAAAAATAGTTACCATCCTCGAATGGCAGGGAACCTGCACAGTAAAACCGAGTAACTAAAGGGACATAGCATAGCCAAACACCCTTGGAAAACATGCACCCTTAATCTACACACTGACCAATACCATTGATCACGAAGTCCCACTAAACTGAGAGTAGGTGACAGGCACTGACACCCTTTGGCTAGATTAAGTCAATGCTGGATATCTGCATCCAGCAGATTTAATTATTACCCTTCTTCAAGACCCTTAAGATGGCATGTGGAGCACCTCAAGGATCATCCCTCTCTGTGGTCATTTTCAATGTGCACACTGTCTCATAAACCATACGCCGGTAAAGCGATTTTTAATTGTACAACAATACACAGATCCACTAAAAAGTCTAAAACGGATGTAGGGGATTAACAACAAATTGGGTTTGCTTGGCAAATGTCCAGGCCTGGATACAAAAAAGCGAGCTCTCAGATCCAAGAACAACAACGGGATATTGGGTCGACCACTCTCACTCCAGCAAAATTTAAAATAGAACTTTCCTACAAAGCACTTTCCACCCATCACTACTGCATGCCCCCACCCGTACACCATATGACATATAACTGCTGGGATCATAGCTGTGGTGAGTCCGATCTGGCTCACTGTGCTAGCATCAGAACAGGCATCCCAGAAAAGTCCGTGAGCAAACAAAGGCCCCGAAACACACTGCATCACTCCAGCTTTAAGGAACTGCAGTGGCTTTCTGCGAGAGAGAGAGAACACAAGTAAAGGCTCTACAACGTTCACAAGATGCTACACAGACACATGGACTACACGACGGTACCTTCTCGCCGTACCAGATGGTCAGATGCCAGGATGACACATTATGAACTACTTTCTCGTTACCAGGTACTAGAGAATGCGGGGGATAAATCGGATACATTCTAAAAGCAGCAGTCTCATCTTTCCTTCCCCACTTAAGCCTTCTTGGGATTCCTCCATGGTTTCAAAAATTACCTGTTTCTATCGAGCAAAGGCCCCGACCCCGCCACAGAGTTACGAACCCAACACACCGCACAACCAAGGCACTAACTACTTTAGGATGTTTGGACCACCCTACTCCCCCTTCCATCTTCTCAAGCGCTGTGAAGCGGTTGTCTAGCAGCAGAGAACAGAGGGGCAGAAAGTTAGATAATGGGACACCGGCAGTGCGAGTATCTCAGAAACAGACTATGGAACGGGAGAATGGAGGCAGAGTAAGTGGAAATAGCAAGCTGCATGTTGGAGGACTAGCACTGTTAAGTATCACATTGTGGGGCTGGGGGAAAAGACACGGAGTAATGCGCGGCTAAACAGTGTCCAAATGTGTATGCACTCTTTAAAAAAAAAAACAACCACGTTGTACGCCTGATTATTCATGAGCCTTCAGAGTCTGTTAAACCCACGCCAATATTTTCTTCCTTAGAACACTGGGAATATACGTCAAAAAAAGACCAGGGAATTTAAGTGCTAAATATGAGATGGTAGTTCTCTTATCAACCCTGAAAAGAGTGTTGAGTCAAACCCACAATTAATTGAGCCGTTGCCTGAAGCCCGTACACATTTTTGAGGTCCACGTGCGATGGGCTGTCCCAGTCAATCTTTATGTTTGATTTAATTCCTTTACAAAAACAGACTATAAATCCCAGAATTCAAGAAGAAAACCTGGACAGAGCAGATCGGACATGGAAACTTGGCATCTATGTGCCTGCAGGCTTCAAAGAGATATGTGCAGCAGACGCGCTATCTGTCCAAACCACCTCTCTACAGGGGGTGCGTTTGCACAGAGACACCATGGGGTCCCACATACCCGTTCGTCGTTGGTTGCCTGAGCGGGCTCCTCCTTTCCTTCGTCTTCCAAAGGCATGCGCGACAGCGTCAGCCCGTTCAGCGCCGCCAGCTTCAGAGGCCCCATCTTTTTCGCTTCCGTCTTGTTGCTTTTTTTCATGCCCTAAAACGACAAGAACATGTTTTGTAAACATAACATGTAACATTGAACCATGACCGGTAAAACACGACCTGGAAATAAGCAAAACAGTGTTGGGAGAGTTTTGAGCTCTTAGGGGAAAGCTTGAGGTTCAACAGGTGTGCGCGCTGCATCCTGTGGCGGTGCGGCTCGGACGGCGCACTGCCGGGCACGCTGCCTGCTCCGAGCCGCTCCCCGACGAACTGCAATTCTTGCAAACTGCCAAAGCGGTACAGGAATGGACGGAATGTTAAATCTTGGCCCGTCTACATTCCTGTTCTTGCCTGTTGGCAGAGGGGGTTAAACGCCTTAGCGCCATCATTTTCGACATAGGTTCAATTGCAGTGCGTCAACCCGCGCCAGGAAAAAGTATCAATGTAAACTCACAGTCCTTTTCCATCCAAATATACTTCAGACAGATTCCATCATGGGATAGTTAATGACTGATTGCTTGATAGTACCCCCCAGCGCACACAGGTATAGAGACAAAACTTGCAACTGGGGCATGGAGTGAGACTTGCACTGATCCTCCACCATCTCGGACCGCCAAGCCTCAGGCTCGGTCCTAGCTCAGTCTGGGACCCTCGCCCCGCCTTGCTGCGATGCAGGCCGGAGGATAGGGAAGATGGGGCTAACAGTCTTCGGCGCAGTGCTGCAGACGCCAGAGCAAGATCGTTGTCTGTTGCTGAGAGATGCAGGGCATTCATGACGCAAAGGAGTGGGACTTTTGTCCGGCCTCACGAGCCTAAATCAACAGATGCGCCATGAGTGGACGGCATTATCAGGGGTATTTTGTGGATGTTGCATGGTGCTGAAAAACAAACACTTTTCCCTGCAAAATATATGTGACAGACTTCGACACATCACCCATATTAAAATAAATGAAATAAAAACTGTTAAAAAAAAATACGCAAAGGAAATTTAAGGTCATCAGGAACAGAGCTGGTTCTACAAGGGGGGGGGAGGGCAAAATAATTGGGGCCCCGGGCCAGCGTCTACTTTGCCCATGCCTTAAAATATCTCTGATGGCGAGCCGTAGGAGGAGGTCCGGACCAGTGCCAAGCCTGTCGCCGGGACACCTAAAAAAGCATTGTGTATGACATCGTGCGCTCACAACGTGCAAGTCGCTGCCCTGCTCCCCCAACAGAGAACACTCACAAGGAGAGAGACAATTTTGATTATGGTTTAGCCAAGGCGTATCCTTTTATCTTTATTTACACAGCATCAATGAGTAATGAGCACCAAAGTTTAGCAGACATTATAGTTATGAGAATACAGGACATAAGATGAGCAAAAGAGATCAAAGATTGTACCAGCATTACAACAATTGTCTCCATCTTCCCATTTCAGCTCAACACACCAGAATGCATAGTGCCAGAAGGCCCCTATTACTTTTCCGTCACCCATGCCCTCAACCAAGGGCATCCCGGGGATTATTGGTAAGCATACCTTAGTGGCAACTTCCCCTCTGTCTCACAGAAGGATGGGCAATACCCACAGTTCCATTCCAACACATACACCAGGGCACCTCATATCGCTCCATCCCTGCTGGGGTACCGGTTACCAGGCAAATTCCCCCAAAATGTACAACTCAAGGCATCCCAGAGTATGGCAGAAAGGTTCAGGACCACCAGCAGGTCAGTCCCCCTTCCTGCCAGCCATGCCCACACAAATCAACACCCCTCCACGGGGTCAGCTCAGTAAATCAGTAAAAATTTTTGGTCAGCCACTTTTTCTGCTGCTAGAAATTCCGCCATCCAGGAGTGGGTGTCTGATCCGGAATGCTGGAAGTTGGTCCGCGGTGGGGAGAAAAAGAGGCTGGACCTTCGCCTCTTGATGCTTTGAAGCTTCTGCCTGGGCGCCTCTTGATGACATTGCAAAACCTCCATGGCGGCGAAATGGAGAAAGGGCTCCACACCTTGGGACCTGCCCGTCGAATGACTATTTTTGGGGATGACCCCATCTGGGGACGATATCCGGCTTGGTAACCAGTGTAGTAACCCCAATAAAGATTCTCTCCATTCTCTGTCCACCCTCATCCTCCAGCAGCCCCAGCAAAGCAATCTTAGAAGTGAGGTCCAAGGGCTGGGCCAAGATCGACGAGAGCTCCCTCCTTTATCCCTTTCCAATAGAGCGCAGTCCGTGGCAGGACCAGGCCACATGGAAAAAAATCTGCATCCGACCAAGAGCATACAAAGCAGTATGTCCGGAGGATCCTGCCAGCACAGTGAAGCCGCAAGGGTGGTCATGTAAGCAGGGCAGGTGCTAGGCAAGGGCAGTGTGGGCAGCTGCCCAGGGCCCCGCCTCAACTCACCAACTTGGTGACCCTCACCAGAATGCCACAGTCAGGCCACGGTGACACACACATCCTTTTGTGCTTCATGTCTTTCCTTTTGAAAAAAAGGGGTCACTTTGCAACTGGGCAAACGGAAGGGGGGGTCCTCCCCTGTGCCTCGCTGCTATGGAGGCCCCCCCTTTACTATGCTCCCAGTTGCCAGGAGACACATTCTGCAGGTCTGTCCTACAGTTAGGCCTGCCCGGCTACTCACACATAGGCACCGTGGGATGCCTGTTGTCCTACAGTTTATCTCCCTCCAAGTATTAACACATAAGCAGCTCTCACACATTCAGCCCTTTATGAGAGTCAGAGGTGCTTGTAGAGGGCTGAAACAGAAAGGGCTGCAGCCCGGGAGGGGTCTGCACAAAGCAGCTTTAGAAGCAGGGGCACCTACTGAGATGCTAAGAGCCCTGAATGTGTCACGTTGTATGAAAATTAGAGCGGCCCCACACATTCCATTTCAGCCCAGGCCGCAAAAATCCTAGGACAGTCTCTGTATGTTAGTAATGTGTAGGTAATTAAACTGAACCAGCCCAAGTCATGTGGAGATAACCAGTAGTCAGACAGATCTGCTCTTTGATTGTGTCATTGCAAATGATCTCCCAGAGGTTGGTCAGAATCCAAAAGAGGAACTGCTCCACTGCCATTCCTCTCCCAAGGATTCTGGAGGTGCTGAACCTATACTTAGTACAAGAAGGCCCCAGAAGAGAAGAAAAAGGAGAAAGTGTATGAAAGGCGGGCAACTTTTAGCCAAAGTTCCAATAAGCCAAGGAGATCCTGCCCCGGCTGGGGAGAGCTCCCCAAGTGACACTGGTGAAGCCCTGCTTGATCCACAAGACATCCTGACTAGTCAGGCAGCTGATAAGCATGAGATTGTGGCTTCACAGCTAACAGAAGAGAGTGGAAGGAGGGAGTTTGCCAAAGGATGTAGTAAACCCCCCCTCACTCTAAAACAGCAGACAGGCCCCCTGAACCCAAATAAGCCGATAAGTTAGCCCTTTCACTTGTCAGGGAAGAGCTAAAGGTGTGGTTCTGAGCACTGACAGTTGTCAGTGGCCTATGCTAGATGTCAGCATTATGGCTGCACTGTCATTGGCATGGGGGTCTGAGCCCATGTCAAATAGCAAGCTAGGCCCCATGAGCCTGTTGGTCGTGGTAGGGTTAGTTATGTTGTGGGTAACATCTTTGGGTAAGCTGGGGGTTGCCCTGCCTAAGATAGGGTTAGCAGAGGTGGACCCCTCTCATCCCAAAGAAAAGAGAATGGGCGAAGAAACTAAAGAAGCAGAAAAAGTGCATTTTAAATGAGGTCCTAACATTGTTGAGGTAGGTTAGCTTTCTAAAGGAAATGACCTGGACAGGAGGATGTAAGGCAGAGTAGATCCTGCAACCATCCAGCCTGCTTCCTTACTCTTCCTCGCCTAACAGACTAAGAAGCCAGTACCAGGTTGTGGGTGAGTCTCCTGCCCTGGTCCTGGTAGGTGGAGGGGGAGGATTTGTGTAGGTAACTGGGTTTTATTGCAATAGTCCCCACACTTTTTCCCTGGTATATGATGTAACTTTGAGTGAAGTGCACTGGGCTCCTGCTAACTGGGTCCCCCAGTACCAGTATTACTTCCCCAAAATAAGACAACTGGTCACTTGTTCCCCAAGTGACTAGACCTTTAGCACCTCTGTAAGTCCCTTGTAAGTGGTGCCTCTGAATGGCTGCCAGTGCTTCTCCAATTACCAAAGAACCTCCCTTGGAGTAGTGGAGCTCCTCCCCTGCAGCCACAGGCACCAAACGCAGCAATTCCAATACCTGAGCTACCGGACCCCTTGCAGCAGCCAAGGCTTGTGTCCAAACCAGGCACCAACACCAAGGAAAACCAACCTGCAAGTTGAGGGTCTTCAGGGACAGTGAGACCCACATTGTGAGTGGCCCAGCTGTTCTGTTTGCTCCTCTTCAGCAGAAACCAAGACAAAGTCAGAGCCTTTGAACCCCGCCACCAGACACCTCAAAGCGCCTCTGCACATGCACCACACAGCCCTAATACGAGGGAGATGTTGGTGCCAACAGGGTCCCAAGACCCTGTAAGGCTAAGCCAACCCTTGTGTTTGCCAACACTGGACTTCCAGTCGATGCCTACAGCCTCTTTTGGCAAGCCCCCGCCAACTGCGAGTGACTCCAGCACTAAATCTTACACCAAAAGATACAACTGCACCCAATCTAGACAGCTTGAGGAGAGGTAGACCAGGTGTCCCTTCGTAACAGTGTTCCCCTTGGACTTTCCCCTAGTCTCAGCTTGCAGCCTCTTCCTGACCGGACCTTTCCCCACTGAAGTGAAAGGGACAACCAACGCCGTAATACACCTCTGCATCGGACGCCCCAGAGCCTCTCGAGGTGACCCCTTGGACCTTGCCCCATACTCACCTTAAGGCCTGGACAGCAGTACTGTAAGTCATTGTTAAGCGCCCAAATGAAGTACATGTTTTTGCCCTATAGGATTACATTACCGCACCCAAGAATTGCACTGTGTCAACTTTTAAAAACTGTAAAAATGCATAACTCAAACAGTACGTACCTGATCTTGGTATCTAAGTTCATATAAAAGCATGTGTTATTTTTGTAAACAGGTGTCGGATTTCTTTATTGAGTGTGTCTCACTTCCTGCCTTTGTGTGTACAATAAATCCTTAGCAATAACCTCTGATAACTGCTCGCCACACTACCACAATGGAGCGCACTTAGGGTGTCATTTGTGCCTTTGTAATTCTTTTGGAGGTTGCCTGGACTCTCTATTTAGTGGACCAAAAAGAGGTACACTATACAAAGAGTCAGCTTCCTACACGGGCCAATATAGCAACACCGGGCCCCAGGTGGACTCTGAAAAAGAGCGATGAATCAGGGCCCCGTAAAGCGGACTCAAGAGCCTTTTAAGGCCAAGCAAAGTCAATTCCACGTGGTAAGTCAGGTCATTCCGCCCCGAATGAAACCAATCCTTAATCACCATCAATTGAGTGGCTAGGCCGTAACAATACAAATCAGCCATACCCATCCCACCGTCATAGGGGGATTGCCAGCTGTTAACAAAAGACACGTGGGATTGGCTACCCACTAAAAAAAACCAAAAAAACTTAAAGGCATTTTTATTTATTGCTTGGACTTTCACGACCCACCAAAATTTGGCTCAGTAGCAATCCACAATTTGGGAAAAACTGTTGTAGTGTCATATGTGTATCTCATGTTACAAACAATATTGTGGGAGGATGAGTCAGAGAAAACTGAGCTGGAGAGCACTCATAGGATGGCCAACTTAGGGAAATCATGTGGTCAACCCCTGAGTATTTTGACGAGAGGCCACTAATTGAGGCTAAAGGAAAGAATCACGGAAGCAGTCAGAGAAACAGAGGACTTTCAGTTAGTGGGTTCCACAATTACCCTTTATTAAGATCTCCCTTTCCTAACATTCAAGTAATGTGGATAATTTCACCCGGTCAATGGTTTGCAGAGGGCCAATAATACAGCTTATATAGATGGCGTATTAGAATAGATAAAGCAGCTAAGTCCTTGGCAGAGAAAAATATATTTTATGACAATCACCCCCGCCAAAATGGTACCACATGAGGAGTGTACCCAAGCATTGACTCAAAATATCAACAACATGGATTTGGCTGGAATTTAGTGATGAGTAAGAAGGTGTGGGCCAAGCCCTCAATGGAGACCATATGAATGGAGATGAAGGCAGCCATAGAGTATACTATGGCAGCAGGGATCCCTCCCCCATGTGCAAGTGAAGAGAGGACTTACCTGAAGCTGCCAGTGCCTACGAGGGAATATGAAGCATGTTTGATGGCTTCATAGCAATTTTGTGAGCTGCAGGGGCTCTGGGGTGGGCAGGGTAGTTCGGTGTTCACTCAGGTTTAAACGGTCACGAAACAGACCAACAAGATTTTTTAAGAGTATATCTCTAGGTAAAAGTAAGGGAATCACATTCCTAAAAATTACTAAGCATAATTCATGGTGAGAGGAAGATGAGGGTCTGGGAAATTATGCATTCCAAGCATGAGAGGAAGGTAGAGCCTCGTGTGTACAGTTTCATATACTTTTTGTGAGTTTAATGTCTAGGGGTCTACAGGTCATCTCTCAAAACGTACTGTGAGTAAACTCCCAGGTGGCATGCATCATGACTCTCAGTGCTTAACTTGTGCACAAATAACAGCCAGGGCCCAAACTGTTGTTCACAAGCTGGTGGCAAGGACAACTGAAGATTGGGCGCCGAACACTTAGGGTGCGTAGTCTTAATCTCACCTTATACCTCTTTTATCCACCATCAGACACTCCCTGTCTCTGTATCTCAGCCCTAACGGCTCATTTTGTCCCTGATTACTCATTTTTTTCTCTGTTTATCCATCACTCTTTACCTCCTTCTTACAGCATTTCATGTCTTTCTCTCTCTTGCTCTGGGTAAAAGTCTGATAAGGAAAAGGCAATAGCTAGATGCCGGAGCAGAATGATAATTATATAAAATAAGATATGTAGTGCAACAACAGAAAATTAGAACCTTATGTTGGCCAAAACTATCAATCACAGATGGAGGTGGCAGGGATTGGTGAGCGCTCTGCAGGCAGAAAGAGACTCCACCAGAAACAGTTATACAAGGTAAGTAACTTTTTCATCTGATGAAAACTACCTCTACTTGAAGATTACTCATCTCCTGAATTAATTCCCAAGCAATACCTATCTACGGAATGGAGGGCTTTGATGGATGGTTATATTAGGAAGCCCTGTACGGAAGATCCGGCAAGATATCCTTCACTCCTCACCTCTGAATCCAGATCACAGTGCTTGGAAAAGGTGTGAGGGTTTGACCAAGTGGCTGCTCTGCAGATGTCACCCAGGGACTCCCCTAGCCAAGTCAGATGTTGAGGACTTGGCTCTCATGCTCCCCTGCGGCTCTTTTTGGGCCATGACATAGCAGATTTTAATACACAAAATAATCCATCTAGATGAGATCATTTTCTGCACTTCTTTTCTTTTCTGCTGCCTACATAGCCTATGAAGACCTGGTCATTCGTCATACAAGTCCTTTATGCAGTCAATATAAAACTTCACCACTCGTCACGGATTCTGCTTGTACAGCCTCGTTTCCTCCTTTGTAGAGTTAATTGGGAGGGGGGAGATGAAACAGTGATCAATTGATCCAGATGGAAAAGAATCACCACCTTTGGGAGGAAGCAGCACTGGTTCTGAGGATCACCTTGTCAGGATTAGAAGTGGTCAATGGTTGCCTGATGCTCAATGCTTGCAACTCACTGACCTGCCTGGCCGAAGTAAGGGTAGCTAGAAAAACTGTTTTCATGGTTAAAAGCCTTAATGATCAACTGTGAAGGGGTTTGAACGGCACTCCCATCAAAAATGTAAGAACCAAATTCAAATCCCACAATGCCATTAACACAAGTAGTGATAGGAAACACACTGGTTAGACCTTTCAAGGATCGCAAAGCAATGGGGGTATATGAAACAAGATGGCTGATCCGGGAGGCAAAGGAAGGCTGACAATGTTCCTTGAGAGCCCATCATCATACCTAGGGTACATAATTCCTGGGCAAAGAAAGTGTGAACTTGAGAATGCTAGACAGCTGCGCTATTGAGGAGTCAATCTGGTGATCGGCTCACCAAGCGTCAAACCTGTGCCACCTCCTGGAGTAAACAGATTCATCATCAGGCAGCTAAAAGGCAGTCGAGTGTCCCCGCTTAATCTCCATGCATGATGGTGTAGGCTCAGGGGATTTGGGTAGGACCTGTCCATCCGACTTGGAGAGAAGAACCACTCTGAGAGAAAGACCGAGCAGGGGGGCATAGGTAGAGATGCAGAAGGTCTATGTACCACATCCTCCTCAGTCAATCCAGAGCCACTAAGACGACTTGGGCCAGGTCTTGGCAGATCTTCCTTAGAATCAAAAGGTATCAAGGGTATGAGAGGAAACAAGCAATGAAGAAGGAAGTTCAATTTCAACTGAAAAAAGTGCCCTAAGTCTCCCTGCACCAGATGGTGGAGGGTGCAGAACTTTGGGCAATGTGAAATGTAATGAGGGGCAAAAAGATCCACATGGGGCAGGCCTCACTGGGCGAAGATGTTCTTCACAACCTTTTGGTGGAGATGCTATTCATGGTCAGCAAGATGATGCCGACTCAGGCCATCAGATCTGGTGTTCAACCTGTGAGATGATTCACCACCAACCACATTCTGTGCTTGTGCGGCCAGAACCTAAGCCTCAGAACTTCTTGTCAGAGAGACTGAAACTCTACTTCCTCCTGCTTGCTGACTCCACGCATCTGAGCATGCACAGAAGAGCAGAAACAACTCATGGACGTCCCGCATCCTCTGCATAGGTGAAAGGTTCGGCCCATGGTGATATTCAGTAAAGCCCTATGAACAAGAGCAGCGAGGGCTCCAGGTGAGATTTGGGACACGGACTAAGAAGCCCATGCCATTCAGCAGGGATGCCGTCCTGGGAGTCCTGGCCTTTAGCAGTCAGTTGTCTTGGTAGGGAAAACCTGTTATCCCCAAACTCCTGAGATGGGGTACTACCACTTCAATCATTTCTGTGAAGACTTGTGGTGCCAAAGATAGCCAGAGGGAAGAACTACAAATTGATAGTGAGTCATGCCCACAACAAAAATGCAGGCTCTTCCTTTGGGAGTACAGGATCGGTATATGGTAATACACGTCCTTCAAGTTGAGTGACAGTTTCAATCCACCAACTTTGAGCGCCAGAAATAATGGAGCATGCAACATTATCTTGAACTTCTCCTTGCACAGGAAGAAGTTCAGCGCCCTGAGGTTCAGGGTCGGACAGAGACCGCCATTCTTCTTTGGAAGAAAAAAGTAACAAGATCAACAACCTTGAGCAATATACTGTTCTGGCACCAACCCCACAACTCCTTTCTAAAGCAAGACTGCCACCTGTTGCTGCAGTAGGAAAATGTGTTCCTGCAATAAGTCTGAAAGGGGAGGGGAATAAAGGGAGGAGACAGCTGGAAGGCTAGCACATACCCCCTTTCCACCATTTATAAGACCACTGGTCGAAGTTATGGTCCATCCTCTAGGCCACTGGAACATGGGACACCCAGTTTCCCACCGGCCTCAAATATCCCTACTGATGAGAACTAGAGCTGTTTCCCTATGGTGGCTGGGAAAAATGACTGCCTGAGGGGCCTCTACATTTCCAAGGCCCCTGCACTTTCACAGAATGGGGTTCTGAGTTTGCTGCTGGGCAAGGGCTGCCGGACGTTGACAGAAACAGAGGCTTCTCCCAAATCCACAAAACTTCCAAAACCCTTGGAATTTCTTCCTTTGTGATTTGAGATTGTCTGTGGCAGACTCCATTTAAAACATTCTGAGGCTGAACCCAAATAGCTTGGCACCTCAATCAAAGTGGATTTCCTACCCAGAAAAGAACAGGTGGCTCGCCACCAGGCAGGTCTCATGACAGCGACGATGTCCCAATTATCCTGGTACCTGAATCTTCCATCTCCAATTCAGACTACATAACCTGCCCTGATGCTAATTGACTGTCCCCGACTAATTCTTGGAAATGTGCCAGATGTTCCTGGGGATGATTTAGAACCAGCATACCCGTCATGTCCCAGAGTGTGTGTGTGTGTGTGTGTGTGTGTGTGTGTGTGTGTGTACATAGCGCCATGGCAGGCACCTGGCACTGAGTGACTTTACCCAAGCCTCAATCCTTTTGGATTCCTCATCACCCTGTCCAGTAGGAATGTTTCCAGGTGTCAGCTTTGCCGGAGAGGAGGCCTACATCACTAGACTTTCTGGTGAATGATATTCAGATAGGAATGATGGAGGATAGTTTATACCTTATTGCAATCAACCTGTTGATCGCAGGGGGTGAGGATGCATTAGTCCAATTAGCCAAATTGGTGTCTCAGAGTGCTTCTCTGAATGGTAGCATTGGTGCCCAAGTGTAGGCCGAAGGTTGTAGGACTTCGGTAAGAATGTTGGCCTTATTTTCAGCAATAGGTAAAGGCAACTCAAGATCCTCCGTCACCTTTTTGATAATGAGTAGTAGGATGCTGTTCCAGGAGCAAAGGGCCCAGATGGATCCAGGAATTCCAGCTCAGGTTAGGTATCCATACCAATAGCTTCAGCAAGCCCCTGAAAATCCTGGTCAGAGTCTGTGCCAAACAACCCCCAAAAATAGTGTTTCTCTTAAAACTATCTCTCCTGCAACCAATGTTATGCCTCCTTTCTAGAGTTTTGTATCAGAGCCTGAGAAACTAAAGTAGCCAGCTCTGATGTCATCAACGGCATCTGGGCTGGGGGGGGACCTACATTAGTAGCGAATGTCTTTGCTGTGCTAGGGTTGGTGCCTAAGGTGACGATTATTGGACCATCAGCATCACTGACAGCAGTAAAAAACGAGCAAATAACACAGAGTAGGCAGAGAGGTGGAAACACAAATGCCATCCTTATAGACCCCATAAGGTCCAAATATGATCCAGACAGGACTATAGTATGCCTGAATATCTCAGACATGGAGATGAAATAAGGCGCCAGAATGTCTAGGTATGACTATTGTGCAAATCGAATGACCCTATCCCGTCTCCGATTTCGAGCACCAAACGAACCTGAGAAAGTGACAGTATATTCAACTTCTCCCTGCATATGAAGAAAGTCATTACCCTGAGGCTCAGGATCAGATGGAGACTGCTGTCCTTTGGAACCAGTAAGTAAAAAGTTTACCAACCTTGACCAATCTCCTGCTCTGGCATCAACTCCACAGCTCCTTTCTGAAGTAAGGCCGCCACCTCGTGTTGCAGTAGAAGAAGGTGTTCCCGTGAAACAGAAGGTGTTCCCGAGGACAACTGGAAGGGTAGGGCAATACCCCATTTCTGCCATCTGTAGGACCACTGTTCCAAAGTTATGGTCCTCCAGGTCTTTCGAAAATGGGATATCCGGCCTCAAATATCCCTACTAGTGAGAAATAGAGCCGTTTCCCTGTGGTGGCTGGTGAGAAGGAGGCAACAGTGACCGCTGAAGGGTTGTACAGCCTCTACCCTTCCTAAGCCAATGTAGAGTCAGAGAATGGCGTTCATAGTTTGCTGTTGGGCAAGGGCATCTCCCAAATGCACAAAACTACCCAAAACCCTAGAATTTCTTCCTATGGGGCTGAACACCAAGAGAGTGGCCGTGGCAGAACTAGTTTTTAAAATATTCTGTGGCTGAACCAAAACACCTTGGTACCTCCATCAAAAGGGATGGTCTACCTGGGAAAAAAACCAGTGGTTCTCTACCAGGCAAGTCTCCCGACATCGACAGATGTCTCTATTCTCCCATGGTTTGCCCAAGGCAGTGGTAATACCAGCTCCTGTGGCGGAGGAGCCTTGACTAACCCCAGCTCTGAGAGGCCTGGGTGACTTCCTTGCACTTGTGTTTGCTCCCATGCCTCCTCCTTTTCTTGTTCTATTACTCATGTGTGTGGTCTAAACCTACGCCTCCCTCTACTGTACTTAGTGCCGGCCATAAAGAGCTCTGCTTCCCTCTCTTAATGGCCTTTGGATGCATGCCCAGGAACGACTTGCAAGATTCTGAGTCATGGCCAGAGCCCAAGAGCCCCTACTGCTGTGGAAGAGCTATGTAGAAACGTTTTCCAGACCAGTGTGGTGCCTAGAAGAGTTTAAAAGAGGTGAGAAATCTGCAGGTAGAGGTAGCCATCAGAATACAGAGATTTAGGAATTAATTTGCTGGGGACACATTTCATATGCAGGCTAAAAAGTTTAATTCATGGACTCTAACATTTTATTCAGGTGGATGCCAGAGGCAAATTAGGAGTTCAGGGCCCTCCATTATGTTTGGACTGGTGAATACCGAGTGTTGGGGGGTGGAAAAAATATTTCACAGCATTGCAGACTGTGTTAGGATTTCATTTGTAAGCATTAAAGTATGAATTGATAATTAAAAATGAATAAAAATAGGTTTAATTTTATACATTAATCGCCTTGAGGCAGTGCTTTCTAAGCATGAGCTGGATGTCCCTAGAGTGGAGGACAGACCAATACCTGCTCTCTTGTATGCAGATGATGCCGTTTTGGTCTCCTGTACTGCACAGGGTCATCAGCGCATTTTAGATATTTTTTATGATTTTATGGTTTGTCTTGACCTGACAATTATTTTTGAAAATCTTATGTAATTGTGGTGGGCCCAAAGAACACTAACAAAATTTGCCATAAAAGGACAGCAAATAACTTGGGTGGAATTTTTTTATTACTTGGGCATCCTGCTCGACTAACACTGTAGATGTAAACCATTGGTCAAGAAGATTACAATATCTTTTAGAAGGACACTGGCGGGCACTGGCGATTTTTCTACAAGCCTAGGCCAAAAGCCTATAAAAATTTTGTTGGAATGACTTTTCTGGTCTGTCGACCCAGAGTGCACTGAGGCCTGTTAATCAGACCTTAGTGCCAGTGCCCTGACCCTAAAATGTGTGTCGAATTGGCTTATACCAGATTGGCATAGTGTAACTCACCTGTAAGCCCCTGGATTAGAGTACCAAGATTACCCTGGGCAAGTAAGGTGGAACTTCACCCGAAGGATTGCAGCACTGGTTGTGCCACATGGGTGTAACACAGATAAAACAAGTCTCCCAGTTACCATTGCAGACTGGAAGAGCAGTCTGGAAACTGATAGCCTGACTGCCATTTAAAGCAATGACATCCCAAGCCACCCTCTCAATTTGTGTAAGCCATCACTATGGAAGGCCTACCAAGTCTTGAGGCAGGGTGCAGGGGCAGAACATGTATTTTACATGTTCTGACAGTAAAACACAAAACTGTAGTTTTTACTGTTGAAGAATGTGGTTGGGCAATTGGCAAGTGCAGGGTTACATGGTGACCCACTCAGCTTTGCTAACTCCTGAACGATGCATCCAAAGTTGATACTTCAAGGTATAAAACAACTTGTTACATTAAGCCCGACTAGACTGTCTAGTTGAAATTAATTAAACAGGTTGTGGTGTGCAACTTTTACTAAGCTGCCGCTTTGCTGAATTTAGTCTCCTGTGCCCTTAACGGATGCACATGGAGCTTGAACCCGAGACAGCTTTCTGCTCTCCTAAAGAGCCATGCGAACGAGTAAGGGAAGGAGATAACAGGGGCTGCATTGGAGAGAGGCATTACCTCCCTCCTGCAAGAAGCCACAAGGATGTTGACCCAAAAGGTGAGCTCTAAAGCTGAAGCCACCTTTGAAGAGCAAATGGGGAATACTTGGGAGAGGGGAAGCCCCATTCTTTAGGTAGACTAGTAGGCACTCAGGAAGAAGAGATGAAACCTGTTGTCAAATTGTATTTCCAGGAGCATATAGTCCCCTTAGTAGCCACACCTCTGGGAGCTCTGGACGCCACAGAGGGGTTCTGCCATGTTGGAAGTGGGCAGAATGGTGCATCTCAGGATAGTCAAAAGCCACATCAAAAGCCACACTTTACACAAAGGGGTCATCAGATGGGAGGGTATCTCATTGGCTACCAACCACACCCTACCCAGAGGGCATTTTCTGAGCATAAAGGAATACTCCTGGTACCCCAAACTCAGTTCTCAACTGGACTGGAAGAAGGACTGCCCTTCTGCACTGTGGGCCCGGCAAAGAGAGACTTCACCGGCGTGGACTATGCCTGTTGTGTTCTGATTGTGGAGAAGTAATATCCGGAGCCCAGCCAAAGCAAGAGACTCTAAGAATCAGTTGGCTGACCTCTTGTTCACAGCACAGGGCCACAACAGTTGAGGAAGCATGCTGGGGCAAGTTGGTAGCCCAGAATCTTCACACTTCCACCAACCACCACCATGCAGCACCAGAGAACAGGAACTGACGCTCAAAGCTGCACCAGAGTCCGCTGGATCCAGTAGAGTCTTTGGAGTCAGCATGGTAGCCCAAGAGATGAGTAATCGCCCAAGGAAGGATTTGGCTGTCACTGCGAATCCTGGCGCTGGAAGTCCAGTGGTGAAAGAACTTTTGCCAGTACTGGGTGGACTTCAAGGAATGTCAACCCCTGACCAGGACTGCCTCACCCACTCCATGGACTGAGGAGTAGCCGCAGGAAGACCCCTGTCGACCGCATCATATCCACAGCATCTTCAGCATCCTGAATCTCTTGCATCAAGACCACTTCCATAGGAGCATTCAGCAAAGGATAAAGGGCCCTTGACCTGACTGAAGGCTGCTTCTCCTGTTGAGGAGAAAGTTTCTAAGGGCTTTAATGGTCCCCCCATTCGCTCCCTGTCACAGTTGGTCACCCACAATAACTCTAACTGCAAAACAAATAGAAACTTTTAAGTGAGAACATTGGCTAAGTGTCAAAATCGCTGAGTTTACCAATGCTTCTTCACGGTTGAGTAAAAAGTGTACATTTATCTTGTAAAATTTATATCTCCGGAACTCTTCGGTGGATCTTTTTGGTTGTGTTGTCTAAAAATACAATTTATTTTTGTAAACTGGTATTAAATTTCTTGAGTGTCTTGTGGATTTCTCCTTCAATTCTTTAGATGCTTTTTAAATGCTTTCCACTTTTTCCTTTCCGTAAGCCTTGTTGTTTAAAGCCACAGCTAGAAGGTTTAACAAATGTAACCTTCTGGCTCTAAAGGGGTTGGCTAGGTGTATTACACGTCACACTACCACACCAAAGAAATACACCCCATTTCCTCAAGAGGGTCAACATGCTTGTCAGTACATCAAGCCACAAACATATCCCAACAGCAGGCGTACACGGTCTTTGTCGAAGGATGCCTGGTTGTTAAGACAACCTCACAGACTTCAGGAGGGTGACTGAAGACTCTCAGCTGCCGCCATTCAATCACTGCACATTAAGGTGGAGCGTGCATAGGTTCAGGTGCAGAACCCTGCCCTGTTGTTGCGACAGAAGACCCTCCAGAAAGGGAAGCCTGATCAGAGGACCGATGCTCATGTTCAGGAAATCAGGATACCATACCTTATGTGTCCAGTCAAGAACCACAAGGATGACTAGAGCCCAGTCCTTCTGGATTTTCTGCAGAACTCTTGGTAGGAGTGGTATCCTCCGAAAGGCGTATAGGACTCCTGAGCTCCACTAGAGAAGAAATGCATCTCTTAGCAACAGCCATCTTGGAAACTACAACGCACAGAAGTACTGACATTGCATGTTCTCAGCGGTGGCAGAAGAGATATTGAACCACTGTTGAGTGAAGACACCATTTGTGATCCGCAAGGCACCGACAGCTGATTTAGTCTACCCTGGCGTTTAGAGATCCTGCCAGTAGGTCCTGTACGAGCAGGAAAATGTCCTGACATTCCAGAGGCGCAGGGTTTCCTAGCACAGGGTCCAAGACCCCTCCCTGCTCTGGTGCAATACCACATAGCAACAGTGCTGTCTGAACACCTGAACCAGCCTTCCGTTGATGAAAGGAAGGCTTTCATACCAAAAGGTTGATGTGGAGCAGAGTCTCTGCAGGAAACCAGAGTCCTCTGATCTGAAAGGTGATGAAATACCAGGCCTCTGCAGATGGGCTGCAACCACAGTCAAAACTTTTGTGAATCCACGAGGGACACTGGTAAGGCCAAAGGGTAGCACGGAAAACTGAAGGTCCTAGTGGTCCAGTGTGAACCGCAGGCAACATCTGTGGGACAGCGCATTGGTATATGAAAATGTGTCCAGAAAGCCCAATTCTACCATCCAGTCTCCAGGGTCTAGGGCAGACAGGACCTGAGCCAATGTGAGTATTTTGAATTTCTGATTTTTCAGAAACAGTTGCGAAGGCACAGGCCTAATATAGGGCACAGACCTCCATCCTTCTTCAGCACCAAGAAGTAGCAGGAATAGCAACCACAACCTACTTCTGATGTTTGCACCCTCTGGATGGTTCCTTTGGGCAAAAGAGCCTGAGCTTCCTGATTCAGCAGGAACTCCTGGTCCAACAGGCACAGACGGCTGGGTTTCTGTGACTGGGAGAGCTTAGCACCGCCTAACAATTTGGAGCACCAGTTTGATCAAAGTTAAGGATTGCTAGCGAGGCATGTGGTGCTTGCTCCTGCCACTGTTCCATTGCCCAAGATATTGCAAGGGCATATTAAAGGGATTTGGAAGTGGCTGGAGATGTGAGGATGGGTGTTAGACTGGGCAGGTCTCTGGCCTTGGGTTCACGTACACAAAACGAGGGGGGAGTCTGCTGACTGTAGTAGCTGGGAGGAAATAGATGCAGCTGATAGCCCCTACCATAGCCATGGAAGGACTGAAAGACAGAATTGGGTTGGCGTGGGGCCATGGAGATTACCAGCGACCAGGCAATAGCCCTACTGACCTTGAAGCATTTGAGCGCTGAATCTGCTTTGTGGCCAAAGAGGCGAGTTCCATCGAAGGGCTTGTACCTAGGAGATGCCTGGACACTGCCTGAGAAGCCAGCTGACTTTTGCCAGGCATGCTGACAAAGTGCCACAGGCGAAGCAATTGCTCTAACTAATGAATCTTTCGTGTCCAGTCCGCAGGGCATTATGAACCTTGCTGCGCCCCAGCCATCAGCGATAGCTTGGTCTCTAATGAGACCATGGGCAGTACTTGCACAACAGAGTCCCATACCTTGCGGGTATACTGGCCCAAGAGGCTCTCTGTGTTCACTGACTGCAGTGATAGGCTGGCCGAAGGGAATATCCACTTGTCAAAAGTATCCAGCCTCTTGGATTCCCTCTCTTGGGGTGTTGTAGGGAACATACCAGGTTGAACTTTGGAAGTGGAGGCATGGACAGGAAGGCCTGTCCAGTGCTTGGCCCAGGCCCCAAACAGGATAACAGTGGGGGCTTCATTAAAGGAGAGAAGAGGTTCTGTGGGGGATACGCCGGGTTGAAGCACCTCTGTCAAGACAATGGTCTTTGATGTCACCCACGGCAGCGCAAGGTCCAGGACCTTCCTTCTAGTCTCCCCTCCTGGTGTGACTGCAGCCAGTGTCCGGGGAGGTGTCCAGACCACTGAGATCAGCCAGCTCCTCATACCAGTTACCTCAGCCAAGGGCTCTCCCATAAGGATCTTCAGATCTGCCCCAATCGCATTCCCTACAAAGCCGGTCAACAAAGGCAGGTGCTGTCTTCAACCCGGAAGGTCTTGGTCCTGTTGGACACCTGCACCAATGTCAGACAATGCAGGTCTAGCTCCATATCAAGATCAAGTATGACAATGGGGTCAGTGCCGCCAATGTGCATGGGAGATGCTGGGAATGGCACCACATGAATGGACTCTGGTTAAGTTTGTGGATTTGCAAGAACAGATCCGGATGCAGGAACAGATCCAAATAGCCTGACTGGTGCCAAGGGCGTACCCACCGTCTGGAACCCAGTCGGGGAACCTGCCAAACCTATAGGGCCCAGGGTGCTCCAGAGGCACATGGCCTCATATAATTCTTCCATCTGGGCGGGGCTGCTCTGGGAAACTTTGGGAGGCACAGAGCATACCCAGACGTGACATACAGGTGTGGGGCCTAGATTTGTAACATCGTTCCTGTGTCTCATCTGATGGCCTTGCTCCAGGCACCGCAAGTAAATTAGATGGAGGTCTGACACAGGCATCTGCCGTTGACAGGATCCACGCCGTTTAAACCCCACAGGATTTTTAGGAGATATCGCTAATGCACATAAGATCGAAAAAAGTAGCCCCAAAAAAATTACTGAGGGAGCTCTTCCAGATCTGCGCTGATGATGAAAGAACTGATGTTAGCATGCTGGAGTGGCGCCCATTTAGGCACGTCATTTCTGTTGTAGACAACACTGACAGTGGATCGACACCACCTACCGGTGCGCAGCAGTACTGGTCAAGATTTTGCAGATCAAGATTGGCACCTGGGGAATATTCTAAGTTAATGAATTTGCGGCTAGAAGTCTCTAGCAGATATATAACTTCATGAAAGTTTCATGATTTTTTTGGGGAAAAAGAGCGATGGTAATATACGGCTTGCCGGAAAGGAATGCATGTAAAGCCATATGCACTCACGGCACAACCTTTTCTTTAAAGAATCAGCATATGTGAGAAGCAGTAACTGGGTCCATCAACAGGTGTTGAAATTCCTTCTATTTAGTGATAGGAAAGTGTCCGTGTACCAGCAGTATTAGAATAAAAGTAGAATAAAAGTAGCTTTTCTCAAAATGTGAGATGCTCCCAGTTTTGCTCATTTGGTAGTGCTATCTGTAGGAAAGTACCATCTTGCCTGGCATGTTACCCCCATTTTTCAGTGTATATATGTTGTTTTAGTTGTATGTGTCACTGGGACCCTGGTAACCCAGGGCCCCAGTGCTCATAAGTGTGCCTGAATGTGTTACCTGTGTAGTGACTAACTGTCTCACTGAGGCTCTGCTAATCAGAACCTCAGTGGTTATGCTCTCTCATTTCTTTCCAAATTGTCACTAACTGGCTAGTGACCATTTTTTACCAATTTACATTGGCTTACTGGAACACCCTTATAATTCCCTAGTATATGGTACTGAGGTACCCAGGGTATTGGGGTTCCAGGAGATCCCTATGGGCTGCAGCATTTCTTTTGCCACCCATAGGGAGCTCTGACAATTCTTACACAGGCCTGCCACTGCAGCCTGAGTGAAATAACGTCCACGTTATTTCACAGCCATTTTACACTGCACTTAAGTAACTTATAAGTCACCTATATGTCTAACCTTTACCTGGTAAAGGTTAGGTGCAAAGTTACTTAGTGTGAGGGCACCCTGGCACTAGCCAAGGTGCCCCACATTGTTCAGAGCCAATTCCCTGAACTTTGTGAGTGCGGGGGCACCATTACACGCGTGCACTACATATAGGTCACTACCTATATGTAGCTTCACAATGGTAACTCCGAATATGGCCATGTAACATGTCTATGATCATGGAATTGCCCCCTCTATGCCATCCTGGCATAGTTGGCACAATCCCATGATCCCAGTGGTCTGTAGCACAGACCCTGGTACTGCCAAACTGCCCTTCCTGGGGTTTCACTGCAGCTGCTGCTGCTGCCAACCCCTCAGACAGGCATCTGCCCTCCTGGGGTCCAGCCAGGCCTGGCCCAGGATGGCAGAACAAAGAACTTCCTCTGAGAGAGGGTGTGACACCCTCTCCCTTTGGAAAATGGTGTGAAGGCAGGGGAGGAGTAGCCTCCCCCAGCCTCTGGAAATGCTTTGTTGGGCACAGAGGTGCCCAATTCTGCATATGCCAGTCTACACCGGTTCAGGGGACCCCTTAGCCCTGCTCTGACGCGAAACTGGACAAAGGAAAGGGGAGTGACCACTCCCCTGACCTGCACCTCCCCTGGGAGGTGTCCAGAGCTCCTCCAGTGTGCTCCAGACCTCTGCCATCTTGGAAACAGAGGTGCTGCTGGCACACTGGACTGCTATGAGTGGCCAGTGCCACCAGGTGACGTCAGAGACTCCTTCTGATAGGCTCCTTCAGGTGTTAGTAGCCTATCCTCTCTCCTAGGTAGCCAAACCCTCTTTTCTGGCTATTTAGGGTCTCTGTCTCTGGGGAAACTTGAGATAACGAATGCAAGAGCTCATCCGAGTTCCTCTGCATCTCTCTCTTCACCTTCTGATAAGGAATCGACTGCTGACCGCGCTGGAAGCCTGCAACACTGCAACAAAGTAGCAAAGACGACTACTGCAACTCTGTAACGCTGATCCTGCCGCCTTCTCGACTGTTTTCCTGCTTGTGCATGCTGTGGGGGTAGTCTGCCTCCTCTCTGCACCAGAAGCTCCGAAGAAATCTCCCGTGGGTCGACGGAATCTTCCCCCTGCAACCGCAGGCACCAAAAAGCTGCATTACCGGTCCCTTGGGTCTCCTCTCAGCACGACGAGCGAGGTCCCTCGAATCCAGCGACTCTGTCCAAGTGACCCCCACAGTCCAGTGACTCTTCAGTCCAAGTTTGGTGGAGGTAAGTCCTTGCCTCACCTCGCTGGGCTGCATTGCTGGGAACCGCGACTTTTGCAGCTACTCCGGCCCCTGTGCACTTCCGGCGGAAATCCTTTGTGCACAGCCAAGCCTGGGTCCACGGCACTCTAACCTGCATTGCACGACTTTCTAAGTTGGTCTCCGGCGACGTGGGACTCCTTTGTGCAACTTCGGCGAGCACCGTTTCACGCATCCTCGTAGTGCCTGTTTCTGGCACTTCTCCGGGTGCTACCTGCTTCAGAGAGGGCTCCTTGTCTTTCTCGACGTCCCCTCTCTCTGCTGGTCCAATTTGCGACCTCCTGGTTCCTCCTGGGCCGCAGCAGCGTCCAAAAACGCTAACCGCACGATTTGCGACTAGCAAGGCTTGTTGGCGTTCTTTTGGCGGGAAAACACTTCTGCACGACTTTCCACGGCGAGAGGGATCCGTCCACCAAAGGGGAAGTCTCTAGCCCTTTTCGTTCCTGCAGAAACCGCAGCTTCTTCTGTCCAGTAGAAGCTTCTTTGCACCCGCAGCTGGCATTTCCTGGGCATCTGCCCATCTCCGACTTGCTTGTGACTTTTGGACTTGGTCCCCTTGTTCCACAGGTACCCTAGATTGGAAATCCACAGTTGTTGCATTGTTGGTTTGTGTCTTTCCTGCATTATTCCTCTAACACGACTTCTTTGTCCTTAGGGGAACTTTAGTGCACTTTGCACTCACTTTTCAGGGTCTTGGGGAGGGTTATTTTTCTAACTCTCACTATTTTCTAATAGTCCCAGCGACCCTCTACAAGGTCACATAGGTTTGGGGTCCATTCGTGGTTCGCATTCCACTTTTGGAGTATATGGTTTGTGTTGCCCCTATCCCTATGTTTCCCCATTGCATCCTATTGTAACTATACATTGGTTGCACTGTTTTCTAAGACTATACTGCATATTTTTGCTATTGTGTATATATATATCTTGTGTATATTTCCTATCCTCTCACTGAGGGTACACTCTAAGATACTTTGGCATATTGTCATAAAAATAAAGTACCTTTATTTTTAGTATAACTGTGTATTGTGTTTTCTTATGATATTGTGCATATGACACTAAGTGGTACTGTAGTAGCTTCACACGTCTCCTAGTTCAGCCTAAGCTGCTCTGCTAAGCTACCATTATCTATCAGCCTAAGCTGCTAGACACCCTATACACTAATAAGGGATAACTGGGCCTGGTGCAAGGTGCAAGTACCCCTTGGTACTCACTACAAGCCAGTCCAGCCTCCTACATTGGTTGTGCAGCGGTGGGATAAGTGCTTTGAGACTACTTACCACTCTTGTCATTGTACTTTTCATAAGAGAAAAATATACAAAACAAGGTCAGTGTATATACACATAGCCAAAAAGTTTTGCATTTCCTCTTTTCACTCTTTTCTAAGTGCTGAAAAGTACTTCTAACTTTCTAAAAAGTTCTAAAAAGTTTAAAAAGTTTTTTTCTCTGTCTTTCTAAAAGCTCTGACAAACTTTTTATCTTTTACTATCACTTTAACTCTCTCTAAAAATGTCTGGCACAGGCCAAAATGTTGATCTGTCCAAACTTGCATATGATCACCTTAGCTGGAAAGGAGCAAGGAGTCTCTGCATAGAGAGAGGTTTGAGTGTAGGGAAGAATCCTTCCTTAGAACTGTTAATTAACATGCTTAGAGTACAGGATAAGGCCATAAGTGCCCAATCTGTTGAAAAAGTAGCTAATGGTTCTCAATCTGATCCAGGGACTCCCCCAGGAAAAGATTCAGGAAAGAAACTTCCTAGCCTGCCCATTACTAGACAGTCTAGCATAGTTGGTAATGATGATGAGCCACACCATATAAATAGTGTTGTCTCACATCATAGCAAAAGCATTTATTCTCACCATACTGGTAGTGATGTTTCTGTTAGCCAAGCTGTTAGGGTGGCTTCTGTAAGGGACAGGTCTCCTGTCCATTCTCACCATACTTCTGTTTCAAGGCATGTCCCTCCCACCCACCCTGATGACAGATTGTTAGAAAGGGAGCTCAATAGATTGAGAGTGGAACAAACCAGACTGAAGCTCAAGAAGCAACAGCTGGATTTGGATAGACAGACTTTAGAAGTAGAGAAGGAGAGACAGAAACTGGGTTTAGAAACCCATGGTGGCATCAGCAGTATTCCCCATAGTCATCCTATAAAAGAGCATGATTCCAGGAATCTGCACAAGATAGTTCCCCCTTACAAGGAGGGGGGTGACATTAACAAGTGGTTTGCTGCACTTGAGAGGGCCTGTGTTGTACAGGATGTCCCTCAAAGGCAGTGGGCTGCTATCCTATGGCTATCATTTAGTGGAAAAGGTAGGGATAGGCTCCTTACTGTGAAAGAAAATGATGCTAATAATTTCCAAGTTCTTAAGAATGCACTCCTGGATGGTTATGGCTTAACCACTGAACAATACAGGATAAAGTTCAGAGAGACCAAAAAGGAGTCTTCACAAGACTGGGTTGATTTCATTGACCATTCAGTGAAGGCCTTGGAGGGGTGGTTACATGGCAGTAAAGTTACTGAATAATGACAGCCTGTATAACTTGATCCTGAGAGAGCATATTCTTAATAATTGTGTGTCTGATTTGTTGCACCAGTACTTGGTGGACTCTGATCTGACCTCTCCCCAAGAATTGGGAAAGAAGGCAGACAAATGGGTCAGAACAAGGGTGAACAGAAAAGTTCATACAGGGGGTGACAAAGATGGCAACAAAAAGAAGGATGGTAAGTCTTCTGACAAGGGTGGGGACAAATCTAAAAATGAGTCTTCATCAGGCCCACAAAAACACTCTGGTGGGGGTGGTGGGCCCAAATCCTCTTTTAATCAGAACAAGGAAAAGAAACCATGGTGCTATTTATGTAAAATAAAAGGCCATTGGACAACAGATCCCAGTTGTCCAAAGAAAGGCACCAAGCCTCCTACCACTACAACCCCTACTGCTACACCTAGTGTCCCTACTAATAGCAGTGGTGGTGGGAGTAAACCCACTAATAGCCAATCCAAGGGAGTAGCTGGGCTCACTATTGGTAACTTAGTTGGGGTTGGCCTTGTTAGGGAGGCCACAGAGGCTGTGTTAGTCTCTGAGGGGGCTATTGATTTAGCCACCTTAGTTGCTTGTCCCCTTAATATGGATAAGTACAAGCAGCTACCCCTAATAAATGGTGTTGAGGTTCAGGCCTACAGGGACACTGGTGCCAGTGTGACTATGGTCATAGAGAAACTGGTCCACCCTGAACAACACCTACTTGGTCACCAGTACCAAGTAACCGATGCTCACAACAACACACTTAGCCACCCCATGGCTTTTGTAAATCTCAACTGGGGGGGGGGTTACTGGTCCAAAGAAAGTTGTGGTAGCTTCAGATTTACCTGTAGACTGTCTATTAGGGAATGATTTGGAGACATCAGCTTGGTCAGATGTGGCGTTGGAGGCCCATGCAGCAATGCTGGGCATTCCAGGGCATATTTTTGCTTTGACAAGGGCTCAGGCCAAAAAGCAAAAAGGACAGGGAAGCTTGAATCCAGGAACAATGGACCAAATGCTCCCTAAAGCTAGGGCTAGTAGAAGCAAACCACTTCCTACTATCCCTCCCTCTACAGTGGATTCTACTTCTGAGGAAGAAGAATTCCCTCCCTGTGCAGAACCTACACCAGAGGAGCTGGAAGCAGACACTGCTGAGCTTTTGGGTGAAGGGGGGCCTGCCAGAGAGGAGCTGAATGTGGCACAGCAAACCTGTCCCACATTAGAGGGTCTCAGACAGCAAGCTGTCAAACAGGCTAATGGGGATGTCAGTGACTCTCACAGAGTTTACTGGGAGGACAACCTCTTGTACACTGAGCATAGGGATCCTAAACCTGGAGCTGCCAGGAGATTAGTGATTCCTCAGGAGTACAGAAAGTTCCTCCTAACACTGGCACATGACATTCCCTTAGCTGGGCATCTAGGACAAATGAAAACTTGGGACAGGCTTGTTCCCCTGTTTCATTGGCCTAGAATGTCTGAGGACACACAGGAATTTTGTAAGTCCTGTGAAACCTGTCAAGCCAGTGGCAAGACAGGTGGCACCCCAAAGGCACCCCTTATTCCACTGCCTGTGGTTGGGGTTCCCTTTGAAAGGGTAGGGGTTGACATAGTTGGCCCCCTTGACCCTCCTACTGCTTCAGGCAATAGGTTTATCTTGGTGGTAGTGGACCATGCCACAAGATATCCTGAAGCTATTCCTTTAAGGACCACTACAGCACCTGCAGTGGCAAAGGCCCTCCTGGGAATATTTTCCAAGGTGGGCTTCCCAAAGGAAGTGGTATCAGACAGGGGAAGCAATTTCATGTCTGCATACTTAAAGGCCATGTGGAAGGAGTGTGGTGTAACGTACAAGTTCACAACACCCTATTATCCACAAACAAATGGACTGGTGGAGAGATTTAATAAAACTCTCAAAGGCATGATTATGGGTCTCCCTGAAAAACTCCGCAGGAGATGGGATATCCTTCTACCATGCCTCCTTTTTGCCTACAGGGAGGTACCCCAGAAAGGAGTGGGCTTCAGCCCCTTTGAACTTCTTTTTGGACACCCTGTTAGGGGTCCACTCACACTTGTAAAGGAGGGTTGGGAACAACCTTTAAAAGCTCCTAAGCAGGATATTGTGGATTATGTACTTGGCCTCAGATCAAGGATGGCTGAGAACATGAAAAAGGCCAGTAAAAACCTTAAGGCCAGCCAAGAGCTCCAGAAGCAATGGCATGATCAGAAGGCTGTTTTGGTTCAGTACCAACCAGGGCAGAAAGTGTGGGTCTTGGAGCCTGTGGCCCCAAGAGCACTCCAAGATAAATGGAGTGGACCCCACACAATTGTTGAAAAAAAGGGAGAAGTCACCTATTTAGTTGACTTAGGCACTGCCAGGAGTCCCCTTAGGGTGCTCCATGTCAACCGCCTGAAACCCTACTATGACAGGGCTGATCTCACCCTGCTCATGGCAACTGATGAGGGACAGGAAGAAGACAGTGATCCTCTACCTAATCTCTTCTCTTCCACAGAACAAGATGCTCTGGTGGAAGGTGTAGTTTTGGCTGATTGTCTTACTGCTGAGCAGAAAGACAATTGCATAAATCTCCTAGATCAATTCTCTGAACTCTTCTCTACTGTGCCAGGTACCACTTCTTGGTGTGAGCACACTATAGATACTGGAGACAGCTTGCCTGTCAAAAGTAAGATCTATAGGCAGCCTGACCATGTCAGGGACTGCATAAAGCAAGAGGTCCAGAAAATGTTAGAACTAGGAGTAGTTGATCACTCTGACAGTCCATGGGCTTCTCCTGTGGTACTGGTACCAAAACCCCATTCCAAAGATGGAAAGAAGGAAATGCGGTTTTGTGTAGACTATAGAGGTCTCAACTTGGTAACCAAAACTGATGCTCACCCTATACCCAGGGCAGATGAGCTCATAGATACACTGGCATCTGCCAAGTATCTAAGCACTTTTGATTTGACTGCAGGGTATTGGCAGATCAAATTGTCAGAAGATGCTAAACCTAAGACTGCATTTTCTACCATTGGAGGACATTACCAGTTTACTGTAATGCCTTTTGGTTTGAAAAATGCACCTGCCACTTTTCAGAGGTTGGTGAACACAGTCCTGCAAGGGCTGGAAGCTTTCAGTGCAGCATATTTGGACGATATAGCTGTCTTTAGCTCCAGCTGGGATGATCACCTGGTCCACCTATGGAAAGTTTTGGAGGCCCTGCAAAAGGCAGGCCTCACTATCAAGGCTTCAAAGTGCCAGATAGGGCAGGGTAAGGTGGTTTATCTGGGACACCTTGTTGGTGGGGAACAGATTGCACCACTTCAGGGGAAAATCCAAACAATTATTGATTGGGTTCCCCCTACCACTCAGACTCAGGTGAGAGCCTTCCTAGGCCTCACTGGGTATTACAGGAGGTTCATTAAGAACTATGGCTCCATTGCAGCCCCTCTTAATGACCTCACATCCAAGAAAATGCCTAAAAAGGTATTATGGACAGCAAACTGTCAGAAAGCTTTTGAGGAGCTGAAGCAGGCCATGTGCTCTGCACCTGTCCTAAAAAGCCCTTGTTACTCTAAAAAATTCTATGTCCAAACTGATGCATCTGAATTAGGAGTAGGGGCAGTCCTATCACAACTTAATTCTGAGGGCCAGGATCAACCTGTTGCTTTTATTAGTAGGAGGTTGACCCCTAGAGAAAAGCGTTGGTCTGCCATTGAGAGGGAGGCCTTTGCTGTGGTCTGGGCTCTGAAGAAGTTGAGGCCATACCTGTTTGGCACTCACTTCATTGTTCAGACAGACCACAAACCTCTACTTTGGCTAAAACAAATGAAAGGTGAAAATCCTAAATTGTTGAGGTGGTCCATATCCCTACAGGGAATGGACTATACAGTGGAACATAGACCTGGGAGTAGCCACTCCAATGCAGATGGACTCTCCAGATATTTCCACTTAGACAATGAAGACTCATCAGGTCATGGCTAGTCTTATTGTCCTTCGTTTGGGGGGGGGGGGGGGGTTGTGTAGGAAAGTACCATCTTGCCTGGCATGTTACCCCCATTTTTCACTGTATATATGTTGTTTTAGTTGTATGTGTCACTGGGACCCTGGTAACCCAGGGCCCCAGTGCTCATAAGTGTGCCTGAATGTGTTACCTGTGTAGTGACTAACTGTCACACTGAGGCTCTGCTAATCAGAACCTCAGTGGTTATGCTCTCTCATTTCTTTCCAAATTGTCACTAACAGGCTAGTGACCATTTTATACCAATTTACATTGGCTTACTGGAACACCCTTATAATTCCCTAGTATATGGTACTGAGGTACCCAGGGTATTGGGGTTCCAGGAGATCCCTATGGGCTGCAGCATTTCTTTTGCCACCCATAGGGAGCTCTGACAATTCTTACACAGGCCTGCCACTGCAGCCTGAGTGAAATAACGTCCACGTTATTTCACAGCCATTTTACACTGCACTTAAGTAACTTATAAGTCAGCTATATGTCTAACCTTTACCTGGTAAAGGTTAGGTGCAAAGTTACTTAGTGTGAGGGCACCCTGGCACTAGTCAAGGTGCCCCCACATTGTTCAGAGCCAATTCCCTGAACTTTGTGAGTGCGGGGACACCATTACACGCGTGCACTACATATAGGTCACTACCTATATGTAGCTTCACAATGGTAACTCCGAATATGGCCATGTAACATGTCTATGATCATGGAATTGCCCCCTCTATGCCATCCTGGCATAGTTGGCACAATCCCATGATCCCAGTGGTCTGTAGCACAGACCCTGGTACTGCCAAACTGCCCTTCCTGGGGTTTCACTGCAGCTGCTGCTGCTGCCAACCCCTCAGACAGGCATCTGCCCTCCTGGGGTCCAGCCAGGCCTGGCCCAGGCTGGCAGAACAAAGAACTTCCTCTGAGAGAGGGTGTGACACCCTCTCCCTTTGGAAAATGGTGTGAAGGCAGGGGAGGAGTAGCCTCCCCCAGCCTCTGGAAATGCTTTGTTGGGCACAGAGGTGCCCAATTCTGCATAAGCCAGTCTACACCGGTTCAGGGGACTCCTTAGCCCTGCTCTGGCGCGAAACTGGACAAAGGAAAGGGGAGTGACCACTCCCCTGACCTGCACCTCCCCTGGGAGGTGTCCAGAGCTCCTCCAGTGTGCTCCAGACCTCTGCCATCTTGGAAACAGAGGTGCTGCTGGCACACTGGACTGCTATGAGTGGCCAGTGCCACCAGGTGACGTCAGAGACTCCTTCTGATAGGCTCCTTCAGGTGTTAGTAGCCTATCCTCTCTCCTAGGTAGCCAAACCCTCTTTTCTGGCTATTTAGGGTCTGTGTCTCTGGGGAAACTTGAGATAACGAATGCAAGAGCTCATCCGAGTTCCTCTGCATCTCTCTCTTCACCTTCTGATAAGGAATCGACTGCTGACCGCGCTGGAAGCCTGCAACACTGCAACAAAGTAGCAAAGTAGCAAAGACGACTACTGCAACTCTGTAACGCTGATCCTGCCGCCTTCTCGACTGTTTTCCTGCTTGTGCATGCTGTGGGGGTAGTCTGCCTCCTCTCTGCACCAGAAGCTCCGAAGAAATCTCCCGTGGGTCGACGGAATCTTCCCCCTGCAACCGCAGGCACCAAAAAGCTGCATTACCGGTCCCTTGGGTCTCCTCTCAGCACGACGAGCGAGGTCCCTCGAATCCAGCGACTCTGTCCAAGTGACCCCCACAGTCCAGTGACTCTTCAGTCCAAGTTTGGTGGAGGTAAGTCCTTGCCTCACCTCGCTGGGCTGCATTGCTGGGAACCGCGACTTTTGCAGCTACTCCGGCCCCTGTGCACTTCCGGCGGAAATCCTTTGTGCACAGCCAAGCCTGGGTCCACGGCACTCTAACCTGCATTGCACGACTTTCTAAGTTGGTCTCCGGCGACGTGGGACTCCTTTGTGCAACTTCGGCGAGCACCGTTTCACGCATCCTCGTAGTGCCTGTTTCTGGCACTTCTCCGGGTGCTACCTGCTTCAGAGAGGGCTCCTTGTCTTGCTCGACGTCCCCTCTCTCTGCTGGTCCAATTTGCGACCTCCTGGTCCCTCCTGGGCCGCAGCAGCGTCCAAAAACGCTAACCGCACGATTTGCGACTAGCAAGGCTTGTTGGCGTTCTTTTGGCGGGAACACTTCTGCACGACTCTCCACGGCGAGAGGGATCCGTCCACCAAAGGGGAAGTCTCTAGCCCTTTTCGTTCCTGCAGAAAACCGCAGCTTCTTCTGTCCAGTAGAAGCTTCTTTGCACCCGCAGCTGGCATTTCCTGGGCATCTGCCCATCTCCGACTTGCTCGTGACTTTTGGACTTGGTCCCCTTGTTCCACAGGTACCCTAGATTGGAAATCCACAGTTGTTGCATTGTTGGTTTGTGTCTTTCCTGCATTATTCCTCTAACACGACTTCTTTGTCCTTAGGGGAACTTTAGTGCACTTTGCACTCACTTTTCAGGGTCTTGGGGAGGGTGATTTTTCTAACTCTCACTATTTTCTAATAGTCCCAGCGACCCTCTACAAGGTCACATAGGTTTGGGGTCCATTCGTGGTTCGCATTCCACTTTTGGAGTATATGGTTTGTGTTGCCCCTATCCCTATGTTTCCCCATTGCATCCTATTGTAACTATACATTGGTTGCACTGTTTTCTAAGACTATACTGCATATTTTTGCTATTGTGTATATATATCTTGTGTATATTTCCTATCCTCTCACTGAGGGTACACTCTAAGATACTTTGGCATATTGTCATAAAAATAAAGTACCTTTATTTTTAGTATAACTGTGTATTGTGTTTTCTTATGATATTGTGCATATGACACTAAGTGGTACTGTAGTAGCTTCACACGTCTCCTAGTTTAGCCTAAGCTGCTCTGCTAAGCTACCATTATCTATCAGCCTAAGCTGCTAGACACCCTATACACTAATAAGGGATAACTGGGCCTGGTGCAAGGTGCAAGTACCCCTTGGTACTCACTACAAGCCAGTCCAGCATCCTACACTATCTCTCCTACTTTTCACAATGCGCAGTGTCTTCAGTAGAAGACTGGATAAGTGAGCTAACTCAAATAAAGCTGACGGTAAGAATGTAAGGTAAAAAATAAAAAATAAAGTACAGAAAAAATATTTCAAATCTCTAGAAAACTGTTGCAGGTTTGATGTTCTCAGCCATATGCCCCTTTGCGATGCACCACACAGCATTTTCTACCTCTGGCTATCACACTTGTGATAAAGCAAGCCGAGTGAAAACGCAGCAAAGCTTACCACTATGCTTGACTTTTTTTATTTTTATTTAGATATAAATATGATATGTTCATTATGTTTTACAATGCTGGATTTCGTGTTCTCATGTGTGAAACACAATTTCTAAAGTGTATTTTATATCAATAGTATTTCCACAAACTAAAGTAATGAATGATTTTCACCTATCTCAAAAAGCCTCATCTCACCTAAGGGTTTACTTAAAAAATGCTTCAAGTACTTTGTGTCTGTGGTTCGGTGGTCACCATTTGCCTTTAAAGACACTGGGCAACAAGCCTTTGCATTCTATCTGTGACTGTGGATATCATGCGTTTGGCAGCTTTCTCTTCTTTTGCAAGACACTCTGACCACAGAAGCTGCAGATTAAACATGTGTATCCTGTTTCAGCATTCACCCGAGTTTTGCAGTTGTGGGTGTCATGCAGAGAAGGATAAAAAAATTTTTTATTTCACTGGCAGAACTGCACAATTTAATACTAAAGTTTTTTGGAGAGTGCACATTCACATAAGGAATTTGTGTCAGTCTGCATGGGTGTGTGCAACTAAACTATTCACATCTATGTTTTTGCTGTACAAAATGTAAAGTTGGGTCTGACTGACGCTTTTGTTACCACATATGCAGATCTGTAGTCACACTACATTTAGTGACGGGTGTGAACAAAAGTATAACTGTAGTAAATTCCCTTCTACGTGTTTCTCTGGCACAGAGCTCGATCAGAGAAAGGCACAATGCAGACAGAGGGCACACCTACCTACCTGCATAGAAGGCCTTCCTAATCCCAGGTACACGCAAGGCAGGATCGTTGGTTTAAAGGATATAATTTTACCACTAAAAAGAGGGTAGAAATTATGTCATTTTCATTGTCTCTAATCCGAGTATGTGGACTATTTTCTAAAACATCCCATCTTCCTTCACCCATGTAGGAAATTTAAGATCATAAATATAGCAGCATGCACATTATTATTCACATAATTCCAAATCGAGAAACGCAGTTTAAGACTGGTGCTGCCACAATGACACCTTTTTCTGCGCTGAAATGTGTCCTGTATTTTAGTAAATCAGTTCCTGGGTGTCTACAGATGTAATATAGGGTTAAATGCATGCCTTATAAAACTACGAAGCAAACAAAGAAAGTAGATCAAGTCGTTTGCTGACGTGGTTGCCAATAAGAGAAGTTGAAACTTTTTATTCAGTAGTGTGAACAGGTTTAATAATGTGTGCTTTTATGTTAGTCGCACTTCATGTAGCACACTGTGTAAAGAGGTTTTATGTCAATGCAGGTACTACACATCATAGGTAGAGATTATGCTTCTTAATGGTGGTCGGTAGAGGAGTATATTGTGTAAAGCACTATGAGGTTTATTTTAGCACCTGACTTACTGCTTTCTGTCCATGGAGTTAGGAAGCGGGACTAGAAAACCTATCCATTAGAAGAAGAGCATTTCAATAAGGTAGAAATAGGCAACACAACACCATAGAGTGCTTAAGAGAGGGCAGTATCATTACTGTGTAACCAAAGAGTATTAGATGGAACCGCTGTGGAAACGAATGTAAAGTCTGAGGTGTGCCTAACTGTTGCTTCAAAATACTACTGAATATCTGAGAGTCTGATATTGTGACCTGAATTAACATGACCTTTATACTGGGTTTTTTAATTGTAAATGAATTATTTCCTGTAGTAGAAATATAAAAAAGGAATAAAAAAGGTAAAAAAATAATAAAAGCATGAAGTGCGTGTCTTAAACTACAACCATGCTCTAAAATCACTTATACTTACTCCGAGAGGCGGAAGCCCTTCGACAATCATTTGATTCCCTGAAAGCACATCAGAGACCGGTCTCTTCTTGGCAGAATCCTTCTTGACTCTGTACCTCCCAGACATTGTGAGGTCCGATTCCGATACGGATGGAGCCATCATGCCCTCTCCTCTCCTTTGAAAGTAGGTACCTGCCACTAAGTAAACTTGGCTACTGTCAACCACTGGTCTTGCCTCCATTTCGGAGTCTAGAGTTACAGGCATCTGTTCAAAGACTTGCAAGGGGCCACCTGTCATAGCAGAGGTGAAAGGATAAGGTGGTGCAGGTTCTTCGGGATAGCTCCCTTTGATTGCAGGAATCTGTGTTTCGTCATTGGTAAGAGATAACTGAGATGGCTGCACTTGGCTTTCCTCTTCAAGGTCTTCATCATCCTCACTGCTATGTATCAGCATAGTGGCATCTGAGAGAGATTTCTTGTGAGCATACTGTGCATTGCTCTGAACCTCATGAGATTCCTCCTTTGTCCTTTCCACAAATACACTAGGCTGTGAGCTGGCAGTCTTCACCCATGGTAGTCCCACATCAGCTGCAGAGGCTGACATAGTTCTCTCTTTTATCCGTATACCTTCAAAGTTGTGAGCTAAGCCAGCTATTTCTATGCTGTTCCTTTTCTGCAGTTGCAGCTGTCTGGCTGAAGTGAGGGGCTCGCTCACTTCCTGTAGGGAGTGTGCCACCGGCAAGCTGTCTTCCTGAAACGTCTGCACAGAATGATGAACTCGCCGGGTAATGAGATCTGGGTTGCTGCTGCTAATGTAAAGATGGCGAGAAAGATCAGGTGTGCTGTTGGCTGGCCTTGGGTAAGGATATGGGGGAGGAGGACGATACACTTGGGTCTTCATGATGTTCTGAGCAGGGTAGTCCTGGGCTTGATGTTGGACATTGGTCAGCTCAGGAACGCTGACTGCTCCAACCACCAGACGCCTTTCTGTGGGATGGGGATATGGAGTCTGGCTGTGAAAGCTATAATTCAGGTTGAATGGATAGTGATTCGCTTGGGTTGTAGTAAATGGTGCATGCTCCCGGATTTCAGGCTGGCTGTACACCAGTGCATCAGGCCTGCTGTAGGCATACGAACTGCCAATGTTCAGATTCCTCATTGAGTGACTCTGCCGTTCTGTGTGCATTATACCTCGGTTCAGCTGCCTCATCACAGTCTCATAATCTGGGGTGGGTCGATAAGATGGTGGTATCAGAGCACTATGGCGATGTGTGGGTACATAGTCTGGTCTCATAACATCACTTCCGGTTATGCTCGGATTAGATGACATGGGGGAGGGTTGGATATATTGCTGAGGGTTATTTAAAGAGTTGGTGCTGTGAGCACTGTAGACACTGCCGTTGCGGATTCTCCCATTGTAGTCATGAGGTGCTCTATCCAGACTCGTCTGAGAGTGACAGTAGTAGCCATTTTGATTGCTCACAAAAAGATTGTCTGAAAAAGCAAATAACAAAACAGTTACAATCTATCTGAAGTACAAGTGCAGTACTTTTAAGTGATTACTAGACAGAAGCTAGAAGAAGAAAGATCATGCCTGTAGTCCAACAGTTATTCAATCAGACTTTAAGTACATTCAAAAAAGAAAAAAACAAGCAACCGAGTGCTTTCTATATATGTTCCCAGGATCTCTCAGGATCCATCAGGACTGACCCAACCCAGCTCCAATTATGGAAACAGTTGAACACGCTCCTTTTTAAAAAGTACACCACACAGAAGAGCTAACTTTCCACTCACTTGACTGTATCCTTGCCTTTTAACTTGTACAGTGTTCCACTGCTTGTGGCTAGGTTTGCAATATACAAATACACACATAAATAGATACATACATGAATAATCACTGCATCACCAGGGGTTCTGTTTCAGCAACGTAGGTCTGCCAGGCTAGATAACAGCCTTTTTCTCTTTAATCACCTCTCACTGGGGCACACTTGCAATTGTCATTAATTATCTTTCCCTCCTGCTTTAAGCCTTTGAGGTCACACACAGATCAGCTCCGCATTTCCAGAAGGCAGCATGACACATTGATAAATACTACCTATTTTGGCCTTGGATATCTATTTTTGAAATATTATGCTGTAGCTAAAATTTTCAGCCCTGGGAGTTTGCGCTCATATAGGGTACAAACAACAATAACAAAAACATTTTTAAAACAATCTGAGCTTGTGTGACTGATGCAGCATGCACTGCACTTGTGCATCCACAAGTACTGCAGATGGGGGCAGGAGGAGGGGGTGAAGAGCCGTGTGTAATTTGCGCTCTAGCCTGGGTTGAGACGAAGTTTGGTTGGAATAGCATGATGTCTGCAGTAAATTCTGAGAAAAAAAAAAAATCAGCCAGGCTTTCAATGACCTTTCAAGTCCTCTCCGAAAACCCACTTCCACATCCTGGTTCTGTAAAGGCTTCAAGAAAGTTTCTATTGTACTCCAAACTATAAGAACTTACATTGATCAGTACATATGAGAACACATTAGAAAATTATGCTTTAATTCTGTTTTGTATTCCATTCTATAGACTACACATACTCCTGCCTAGAACTGAATGAAATATATCTCCTTTTTATAGATGAACATTTGCAGAGTGCAGCCTTCACTGCGAAGGGTAGTGAGACAAGCTAAGTAAGTGATTGCTTACAAATAATTACGGGAGATCAAAACATGAACAGAAAAAAACATATATACACAGCAAGAAATAAAACACGAATTGGCAAAGCAATACATAGGTTTTATATTTTCAGTTACATTTTTCAGAAGGCAAAATGGTTTGCCAAACATCTAACAGTATATCATGAAAAATAAATACTTCTTTGAGGGAAGCTAAAGCCGTCTCTTTGTATTTTTTAAGCAACTGCTACAAACAGGTTATAAAAAAAATCAACAAAAAAAAAATCAAGCTGCAGCTAGACCTAAACATGACCAGCACAAATGAATCCAGCAATTGCTGTGCTGCATGGGTCACCTTATGAATAACATCCTGTCCAACTATTAAACGTTTAGTACAAAGATTATGTTCCTCGTTGCTCACAGAGCCTGAAATAAAAATGTCCTGAATCTAAACTTGCAAAGCAATCATCTATCACCAAGAAATATAAGACACAGCTGCAGTTCCTAAACCTAAGCATCAGTAACATGGGATTTATATATGATCTTTTTAACTTGTGAACCGGCCATTATGCTAAATGTGCATTGCTGTATCCAGTGGTTTATCTTTATAAGGGCAAAATGTAAGTTGATCCAAGCAAGTCCCAGGCAGTACTCAAAGGCAAAGTCCTAACCTTAACCCTAGAAAGAAAATTCCTTGGGAACATGTTCTTCATCAAAAGCATGCAGTTTTCCATCCCAGTTGAATATGTGATAGGTGGCTATGCTTTTACATGAGGGTAGCTCAGCTCTGCTCTTGGTGTGGGCTTAAAAAGAGAGAAAATGTATAGGTATGTCAGCAGCACAAATTGTTTCCGGATTCAAGTACAATTTAGATTGCCTTAATTCTTGATATGATATACTCATAAGTTTGACCCATGGAGGATCACGCCAAACAAGAATAAGATTGTTTTATTCTACCATGCATACTCAATTCAGTCAGGAACTCAAGGATGCCTTGCGTGTACCGTCATATAGAGAACAGAAGGATAATTCTTAGTCTATAATATATGTTGAGAAGGACTGAGGAATTCGCAGCAATGTTGTTGTAAAATAATTTTCCTTTTCTTGCATTAGGTTGATATTGTTTTTAAAAAAAAACATTTTATTTGGTTTTCAACAGGTGCATAGCATATCCGAATATGCATTACATATTAGTATATCTTCAAAGCACCAGAAAAAAGGAAATATAACAAACAATCCTCTCCCTCCCAAACCATCCCCAGACACATGAGCCCACTGGTACTTCGAGCAATCCCCAATTCCATTCCTCCTCTGCCCACAGTATATTCCGGAAGCCATTCAGCATTCGATAACATATGGCCCTCCTACTGGTCCATGAGTCAATACTCAACAAGCGGCTATACATCTAAGGAGTAGTATGTCATCCAGTCTCCCCACACCTTCTTGAACTTCCATGGGCAGCCTCTATTTATATAGGTCACCTTGTCTCTCATCATGAATTCATCCATTCCTCTCCTCCCCACCTCCACAGAGGGACATGTCTCGGAGCCCCAGAGGCAGGCAATATCTCTCTTTGTCACCATCAGTCCAAGTCCACAGAGCAAAAGCTTCCTTCGCGGCCAATCAATATCGTTGGGTATTCCCATTAGAATACATTTGGGGTCAAGGGGTATCTGGGCTGATACCACCCCTCCCATCTCTCCTACTATCTTATTCCAGTACTCCTGGATCACTGGGCACTCCCAAAGTTTGTGTAGAAAGGTTCCAATGTTCCCTCAGCATCTAAGACAATTTGGATGCTGCACCCTTCCCATCATATGTAAACGTTGTCTATCATAATATACTCTGTGGAGGATTTTGAATTGAATTAGCCTGAGTCTTGACCGGATAGCCACCTCTCTTGGAAACATCAGCGCTGCCTTCCAGTTTATATCCTCCGATTCCCCCAGCTCAGCCTCCCACCACCTCTGCAGTTTCAGAAGTGAGTTTGGCATGTTAATATTGATAGTCTTATATGTCAGGCACGTTGCTTTAGTGACCAACCTTTCATCAATAATCTACCTTGTAATGGGGCATAGTCCGGTATTCCCTCTCTCGGGAGACTCCCCCTATCCTCCAAGCATGTCGCAAGCGTGCGTAATGGAAAAATGGTGTCTTGCTAAGCTCATACTCAGCCCAGAGGGCTGCAAAAGGCATGATATCACCCTCCTCCAGCACATTTCCCACCTTTGAGATACCAATCCAGTCCCAACTCTTAAAACTTGTCAGCTTCCTAATTTCTGACAGCCAGTCTCCCTCCCAGAGGAGGGTCTCCCTGGTGGGGCGGCAGTGCCATCCCATTAGCTTGGTGGCCCTAGTTAATGCCCTGAGGGCCACTCGGGTGGCCGGCAAGAGATGTCTACTCCCTCCTCCCCCATATAAGTAGTGTTTACAAGATTTCCTTTCCCACTGCAATCTCTCCAAGCAGAAGGTAGGATGATCTCTGGGTAAAAATAGCCAATCATTTACGTTAACCAAGTGCGCTTCCCAGTAATACGCCTCCAAATCTGGGAGAGACAATCCCCCTGCATAGTGGTTGCGCTGTAGCGTCTTGAGGGCTATTCTCAGGTGTTTCCCTTCCCACAAAAAGAGCCGCACATCTCGGTCTATGGTCGCGAAAAGTCCCGGTTGGATCTGGTAATAAGTGTTTTGCATAGCATAGAGGATCCTCGGAAGAGGGATCATCTTAACCATGGCCACCCGCCCCATCAACGTGAGAGGAAGAGTTCTGCACCTCTCCAGGTCATCCCAGCATTCTCTCATTATCCTCCCCAAATTACTAACATGACAAAGTTCTGCACTGTGTGTCATATAAATACCAAGATATCTGAATCCTTCAGTAGAGCTTTGCAGGTGTACTGGGAGGGAAGGAAGCACTACGTCCCCCTGCGGGGCATATTGTATTAATTTATCCTAATTAGTTCGATACCCCGAATGCTTCCCATATTCTTCAAACCGATGAAAGAGTATTGGTAGGGATATCTCTGGGTGCGCAACATATAAAAGTAAGTTGTCTGCATAAAAAGAAATGCATTCTTCTTCCTCCTCCTCCTCCCTCAGCCTGAAGCCATGGAGTCCAGAACATGCACGGACCCTACAAGCCAAGGACATCCCTGTCTAGTACCCCGGGTGATGGGGAATTCAGAAGAAAGGATCCCATTCACTCTTACTGCCGCTACTGGGTTACAGTAGAGCAGCCTCACCCATTCCCTGTATCGAGGGCCAAATCCGAATCACTCTAATGTGGCTTCCAGAAAAGGCCAATGCACCGCATAAAATGCTTTCTCTGCATCAAGGGCTAAAAACCGGTGTGGATCTGGGCGGTCCAGTATGATATTCAGCCAGTTATGCGCTCGCCTCAGATTGTGTCTTGTAGAGTGTTCCGGCATAAAGCCAGATTGATCCATATGAACTAGGGGGGAAATAGCACCATGAAGGCCGGTTGCTAACATTGTGGCCAAGACGTTGACCTCCACATTAAGGAGGGAGATCGGTCTGTAGGATGCACACAACCACTTGGGTCTCCCTTCCTTGTGTATCCCAACTATTTCAGCCCTTCCTAAATCCGGGGGGAGAGTTCCTTGTCTTCATGCCTCCAGAAACATATTTAAAAGATGGGGAGCTAGGATATCGCGTAAGCTCTTGAATATCTCAGCCGGGAACCCATTAGGGCTCGGGACTTTGCCCGGTTGGAGCCGTGTCAAAGCAGCTGTGAGCTTCTCTAGGGTGAGATCTCCTTCTAGTTCTGCCTGGGTCTCTGCATCCAAGACAGGAACTACTATATTTTTTAAATATTCAGCAAGTCGATCAACGTCTTCCAGTGGCCTTGCCCTATAGAAGTCACTATAGTAGTAGGCAAAGGTCTCCACAAAGTACTTATCAGAGGACACCCTAACCCCCTCCTGGGTCTCCACCTCCTGTATCCACCTCACTTCCATCTTCTTTCTCCCAAGCCAAGCCAGGAGTTTCCCAGCCTTGTCCCCTGCCTCATAAAGCCTATAGTGGATGGCCCACAACTGACTTTTAGCCTCTCTCTGTGCAGTTTCTCGGTATTCAGCTCTTGCCAATTCCAGCTGGCAGAGTGCAGAAAGAGGCGGCGTCTGTCCTAGGGACTCCTCAAGTACCAGTAGCTGGTGCTCCAGCTTACTTAGGGTTTCTGTCTCTCTCTTTCACTTCTGGGCTACTAAATTCTGAGCACAATCAAGAAGCACCATCTTGTATGCCTCCTACAGCACCACTGCAGACCCGACTGGCTCCACATTGTCTCTAACATATAGCTCAGTGTCTATCCGAGGCCAACGTGCCACTTCAAAATCTTGTAGGTTCCAGGTGCCCAACCTCCACCTTCTGTCCCTCCCAATTCGACTTCCTAGACGCACTATCAGAGGGGAGAGGTCCAACAAAGCTCTCGCTAAGTAATCCGCCTGTTGTATAGTGCCCACCTCTCCAGCTGGGGTAAACATATAATCCAAACTAGAAAACACCTTATGGGCCCCAGAAAAATAGGAATACTTTCTGTCTACGGGATGGGCTCTTCTCCAGAGATCCAAGAACCCCAGTGGTGTAGCAAATTCATAGAGTGGGGCATGAAGGTTTCGGCGTCCCGGATCTATCAATATCCGCCACCATCACATCAAGGAAATCCCCTCCCCAAACATGAAGCGGGGAATGTACCCCAAGGAAGAACTTCGCCAGTGTCTCCAACAGGGGAGCCTGGAGCCTAGGCAGGGCATTTGCGCTCATCAACAAAACCTCTCTCTGCCCCCAGAACCCTTTCAATCCCACATATCTGCCCTCCGGGTCTAACCATTGATGGGTGATGCAGAGGGGGGGGGAACCTACAAAGCAAAATCGCTACCCCTCTAGATCCAGATGTATATCCCGCGTGAGCCAGTGTGACATAAGGCCATCTGCCCAAAAAGGTACACTTTGTGCCCTTAAGGTGTGTCTTCTGAAGGAGTACGACATCCGGTCGCAGCCTCTTTATATATTGGGACACTAAACCACGCTTAACCTTATCTCCCAGTCCATTCACATTCCAAGAGAGGACGGTAAGGCCCTGTGCGTCCCCCAAAGGAGTCCTCATCTCAACACTCATGGGGGCCATTTGGAGCTACAGGCAATAATAGAACAGTTCCTCATCATCCGGGAGCCCCCAGAAACATAAAGGGGATGCTCGAGAACCAACTTCACAATTATTAGACCGATCAACTGTATGTGTCTGTGGGTTAACTTTGCAAACCTCAAACAAGAAGAAGAACAAAACCCCCTGAATAAAGCCCCATCCCACCCCCCCTCCCGCCGGCCCCTGTGAGTAATAACTCCCATACACCAACGCAACAGGAGTCAAGAGGTCTGTAGCCCCCCTCTCCCCTCAGCTGTCCAAATGAAAATCTAGTTTAAGGGGGGGGGGTCACCCGCTACAGAGAGCGGAGACCCTTCAGGTCAGCACACAACGCACCTAAACTTTGTTGCCCCCAAGAGAGACCCCAATATCCATGTGTGAGTTCTCAATCAATGGAGGGGGGGCGAGAGAAGCTGTTCCGCACTCCTCTGGCCTCTACTCACAATGTTGCCTCTCCGGTCTCGTTGGCCCCCAGGGCCTCTTTATCAGTTCCCAATCTATTAATGGCCTCTAACAACGGATGAGGAGACTCCCCGTCTACTCCCAAATGGATCTCAGGTGTGAGGGAGTCAATGTCTTCCCTCCTGTCTCTCTTCGGGATATTCATGCTGCGATTCCCTTCAGAATCAGATAAATCTGCGTCCCCCCCGTGTTCTGCCGGGGCAACCGCCACAGCGTGTCTCTTCCACCTGTCTGTCTTCGCTGTCCCCTATGTCAAGGGAGAGACCACTCTTTTGGCCTCGCTCCCTCTTCTTCCTTGGGCCCGTCCCTCTGCTCCCCCTCCCGGGGAGCTGAGGGCATTCCTCTAACCACACCCAGGCCTCCTCCGGGGATTGAAAAAAGAATGCTTTCCCCTGAAACAGGACCTTCAGCTTGGCCAGAAAGACAAGTATGTACTGCAGCTGAAGACTGCGAAGCGTGGCTTTGACAGAGTCAAAAGTGTGACATTGTTTCTGAACTTCTCTGGTATCGTCTGGAAAAATCTGGGTCCTAGAGTTTTCATACCAGACTTCCCCCATTCTACGTACCTCCGTTAAGATCATGTCTCAGACCTGATAATTTAGAATGCGGGCAATCACTGGTCTGAGTGGGTGGGGTCCTGGAGGGGGCTTCCCTCCAACGATCTATGTGCCCGCTCAATTACAAAACATGTGGAAAACTTTTCAGGCGGGAGGACTCTCTGGAGCCATGTATCCAGAAACCGGTTCATATCTGTCCTTTCGAGCCCCTCCGTAAAGCCTACAAATCGTAGGTTGTTTCTCCGAGCCCGGTTTTCCGTGTCTTCCAGTCACCATACAATATCTTTATTAAGGACTCTGTTCTCTGATATCTCCTTTCGCAGGTATCTGACGGTGTCTTCCAGATCCAAGATTCTTGTCTCCGCTGTCGTAACTCGTTCTACTACATTCCGCAGATCCTGCCACAGAAGAGAGACCTCTGAACGTACCTCTCCTATTCGCCCCTCCAGGGTCTCCCTGGAGGCCTGTATCGCGGAGAGAAGCACAGCATTATTTGGGGCCGCAGGAGGGTCAGAGGCCGGTAGCGGGGGCGTTCGGATAGCGATCCATTTTGCCCTGTTGAGGCGGCTTGGGCTCCTTGTCTCTCGCCATCTGAAGATTCAGACAGTCTTTCCAACCCTGACTGTCCACCGCCTCCCAAACAATGTGCTTTGGTCATTGAAAGGCAGCAGAGTGGGGGAGGGGAGAGGGGGCGTCATCCAAAGCCCATCTGGCCCGCTCATGGCGTACTTTTTCCCCCCGGCACCTCAAGTCTGCAGGTCTTTTCACAGGGACCTCCCCGGCCTTCCTCCTCTGTCTGGGGTGATCCCGCCACTCCATCAACCCCTTCAGCCTTGCCTCCCCCTCCGGCGCGATCCCACCGGCGAATCGGGGTCTCACCTTCTGTGCTTCACGCCTTTCTCATGTGGAGCCAGGTGATCTCCAGACCAGCTCCAGCGATCGCCCCGTCACCCCAACCGACAAGCGGGGCAAGGGGGGGGATGTGGAGGGGTGGGTTCACTGGCCCTCTGATCCCGGGCCCCCACCCGCTCCCCTCAATCTGCAGTGTCCTGGTTGATTGGCCCTTCTTGGGGTCGGATCACGTCACTAGCTCTCCCCAGTTCCCTCGGGGCTAAATTCTCCAGGCGTGATCCCACGGCAGGCCTACCTTTGGGCGGGGCGCGGGCCATCTTTGCCGCCGTCATGTCCCTCCTGAACGCCAGCTGCCAAGGTGTCACAGGCCGGGAAGCCGTGCGGGTCTCGCGGCCGCCCAGGAGCGCTCCATTCTCTGAACAGCTGCTTCTCTTGCTGCGATCAGCCGCTCCCCCTTGTGCAAGCACTCTGGAGTTTCTCCCTCGGGCCCGGGCTCAAACCGGAGAGTTAAGGATACGTGTTCAGGATTTTAGGCGGAGGCCGTATGGAGCTCTTTCAGTGAGCGTTAGTCCCCTGCACCATCTTGGCTCCACCCGTAGGTTGATATTGTTGTGCCACAAAAAAAATACTACCAAAGGACCTGAATTAGAGTTTGGCAGACTAGAAGTCCATCCAGTCCACCTAATTAGAAGTGCATAGGATAGAACTGCACTTGAAATGAGTCAGAGGGGATCTCTGCCATGTTTGTGATGGGAGTAGCCCACCTGCCAAACTCTAAATCAAGTCTAAAGGCCACCAAGTAAGGTCTATAAACTCTTAACATCTCCTATATTTATTTCTCAAGAGCATTCATATTTAATATATTGATGGGGTTGCACTTGTTTACATCAAACATATATACGTTACAGCAACTATTTATTCATAAAGATTCCATACAATCAACACAAAACAACAATATTTGAAAACATTTCTGCAAATATACATGGCTAAGACCATATAATACATGGGATTCTGTAATTCCTGTATAAACGTAAGTTTATAATTTCATTATAATCGGTGATTTGTCATGTAACAAGTCGCTGATTATAAAGAAAAGACGCCAGAACTCAACTATTATAAGGTATTACAATCAAGTTCTGACGTCACAATGCCTGCTAAAAAACAGGGGGAACCCTATACCCCTAACCTGCCCAGGGTAAATACAACATCACAAAAGAGAAAATGACAGGTAGGGACAAATTAAATCCTAAGTTATACGAACAGTCATTAATTCTGTTACTCCTGAGTTTATTTCTTTCTCCTATTTATTGCAAAAAAGATTTTGTAGTAAAAAAGGATCTATGGTTGTATAATACAAAACTTAATACACATTACATAAATAAATAGACCGTTACTCACAATACTCACAAATAAACCACAGTGAAAAAAACAACCAAAAGTGGTGCCCTACATACTTGAATAGTGGTCACTATTGCGTAACTCCACATGTGAGCCACTTCTATTAACTAAGGCAATGGGCTTTTCATGCACTTAACTATCAACGTCTTGTGTATTTCTTTCACACAAGCGTGATATAGTGCATTTTAAGTCTTTACAATATAGTCCATTATTTGGCAAGCCCAATGCACTTGCAATGAAACGAAGTCAACGCGTTTCGGCCTACTGATTTAGGGCCTCATCAGGACTGGAGACGGGCAATAATAATTTTGTAGGAGAACAAACGGAGGAAACAAATCTCTTTTACTGTCTCTCGTCCTCAAGCGGTGGGCCAAGCTGCTATTGCTTGTTTTAACCGAAGTAGACCAGCGAGGCTCATATCAGCCATCGGGTACGGCGTATCCTGGTGTCACTTTCTTTTTCGGCAAGACTGCCTCGGAACGCGTCTTCCGTGTGTAGGTCGTTGCTTTGGCGACGTCTCTTAGCAACTCTTAGAGACTGCTACACAGGGTTTGAAATGACTGAATTTCAGTCATATACACTTTAGGTTGCAGAAAACCCTTTTCAATCTGGAAGATCTTCTTAGGGTCAATGTTAATGACTTCAATTTGTGATAATATTGAGGTCAAAGGAGAGCCAAAGGCTGAAGGTCTTGCAGTACAAGCTCAAGCTGCACCATCCTCATTTCATAGTGCATCTTAGGCGTGGCTCATGCTGACATCAGCTCGAAGTCTGTACAAAAATACCATCATTTTACATGATCACCAACATTTATATTAACTGATGCTGCTGGCTTTATGATTGTGTGCATTGGGACTCTGCTAAGCAGGCCTCAAGTGCATGTGCTCCGACCCCAAAAACATTCGGAACTGGCTATACTCCTCATTAACATACTCATCGTACCTATAAGGTCCTAGTATATGGTGCAAAGTGTACCCACGGCCTGTAACTTAAATGTCACTAATGGACTGCAGCACCCATTGTGCCACTCACTACAGTGACATGTGAATGTTTGCGTATAATTGCAGCCTTTCTGTGCTGTTTTTAATACTGCAAATTCGACTTCTGACAGACCTAAATGCACCATTTAACCCCTTGGGTGCCCTGGATGTAACGGTTACATCCTGGGCACCACCACTCGGGTGCCCAGGACGTAACCTTACATCCTGCACCAGGCCCTCAGGTGAAGCATTAGTACTCCCCGCCCCCCACAGGATCTCTCCCTCAGCCCAGGGCTAGAAGGGAAAAATTGCTTCCCCTTCCACCCCCACCCCTTCCCCCAGTGATGTCTGATGACGTCAGCGCGCAATGACTTTATTAGAGGTCACCTCCCATTGCGCTAAATCAGAGAAGAAACAGATTTGTTTGTCCTCATTACAGGGGTAGGGGAGGTCAGAGGCGAGATCATGTCTCTCTGAGCATTCCTTCAGCACGATCGCATAGTTGGAGTGGTGAGGGCTGCACTTTTTTGGACTTTGGGATGCTGCCATCTAGAAAAATCTACGAGACCTAGACACATCTGAAAACTAAACATCTGGTTAAGTCCAGGGTGGTGTGCTTCACATGCACCCCACACCATTTTCTTACTGACATTGCCCTGCAAACCTCCAGCTTTGCTTGAAATCACACACGTTTCCCATATTTTTTTGATGGAATCTTCCGGAATCTGAAGGAATCCACAAAATTCCTACCACCCAGCATTATCGCATTCATACCGATAAAAATTCTGCCCTACTTGTCAGCCTAAAAGCCTTTTTTTTTCTATCCACCCTTTTGGACCCGTTTTGGTTCCCCCTCATTTTCAACATGTTTTTGGCTCTTCCCTGTCACAGGCACTTGGCCCACCTACAGAAGTGAGGGATCATTTTTAACGGGGAACGTTGGGTGGTAGGAAATTTGCACCAGTGTGGTGATCCCACACAGAAATGTGGGAAAATGTGTTTTTTTTTTTAGCTAAATTTGAGGTTTGCTGAGGATTCTGGGTAAGAAAACACTGGGGCATCCACGCAAGTCACACCTCCCAGGACTCCCTCGGGTGTCTAGTTTTCAGAAATGTTTGGGTTTGGTAGATTTCCCTAGATGGCTGCTGAGACCGGGACCAAAAACGCAGGTGTGCCCACCAGCCCCAGCCCCACCCCTCCTTGCAAAAACAGGTAGTTTTGTATTTGATCATTTTGGTGTGTCCACATAGTGTTTTGGGGCATTTCCTGCAGTTGGTGCTAGGCCTACGCACACAAGTGACATACCATTTTTATCGTGAGACCTGGGGGAACGCTGGGTAGAAGGAAGGTTGTGGCTCCCCTCAGATTCCAGAACTTTGCAGCACCAAAATTTGAGGAAAAGTGGGGTTTTGTGCCACATTTTGAGGTTTGCAAAGGATTCTGGTTAACAGAACCTGGTGAGAGCCCCACAAGTTACTCCATTCGGAATTACCTTAGGTGTCTGAAAAATGTACAGGTTTGCTAGGTTTCTCTAGGTGGCGGCTGAGCGAGAGGCCAAAATCCACAGCTAGGCACTTTGCAAAAAACTGGTCAGTTTTCTTTGGGAAAATGTGATGTGTCCACGTTGTGTTTTGGGGCATTTCCTGTAGTGGGCACTAGGCCTACCCACACAAGTGAGGCACCATTGTTATCAGGAGACTTTGGGGAATGCTGTGCAAATGATTCTGGGCAACAGAACCTGGTGAAAGCCCACAAGTACCCCACCCTGGATGCCTCTAGGTGTGTAGTTTTAAAAAATGCACAGGTTTGGTAGGTTTCCCTAGGTGCCAGCTGAGCTACAGGCCAAAAGCCACAGCCACACTTTCCCAAAAACACATCAGATTTCAATGTAAAAATGTGATGTGTCCATTTTGTGTTTTCTGTCGAAGGCATTAGGCCTTCCCACGCAACTGAGGTACCATTTTTAGCAGGAGACTTAGGGGAACACAGAATAGAAGAACAAGTGTTATTGTCCCTTGTCTTTCTCTACATTTTTACCTTCCAAATGTAAGACAGTGTGAAAAAAGACATCTATTTGAGAAATGCTCTGTAATTCACATGCTAGTATGGGGTCCCCGGAATTCAGAGATGTGCAAATAACCACTGCTTCTCAACACCTCATCTTGTGCCCATTTTGGAAATACAAAGGTTACCTTGATACCTATTTCTTAGTCTTTATATTTCAGCAAATGAATTACTGTATACAAGATACAAAATGAAAACCCACTGCAAGGTGCAGTTCCTTTATTGGCTCTGGGTACCTCGGGGTCTTGATAAACCTGCAAGCCCTATATATTCCAGAAACCAGAAGAGTCCAGCAGACGTAACTGTATATTGCTTTTGAAAATCTGACATCGCAGAAAAAATTACACAGACTAAAACGTGGATAGAAATGGCAGTTTTTTTCACCTCAATGTCAATATTTATTTTCAGCTGTTATTTTCTGTAGGAAAACCTTGTAGGATCTACACAAATAATCCCTTGCTAAATTCAGAATTAAGTCTACTTTTCAGAAATGTTTAGCTGTCCGGGATCCAGCATTGGTTTGACACCCATTTCTGTCACTAACTGGAAGGAGGCTAAAAGCACAATAAATAGTAAAAATGGGGTATGTCCTCGTAAAATGCCAAAATTGTGATGAAAAATGTGTTTTTCTGATTCAAGTCTGCCTGTTCCTGAAAGCTGGGATGATGGTGTTTTTAAGCACCGCAAACCAGTTGATGCCATTTTTAGGGAAAAAAAACACAAGCCTTCTTCTGCAGCCCTTTTCTCCTGGCTAATTTCTTGGTCTCATCCAGGGGAACCCACAAACTGTGTACCTCTAGAATCCCTAGAATGTTGGGAAAAAAGGACAAAATTTGGTCTGGGTAGCTTATGTAGACAAAATGTTATGAGGGCCTAAGCGCAAACTGCCCCAAATAGCCCCAAAAAGGCCTGGCACCTGAGGGGAAAAGGCCTGGCAGCGAAGTGGTTAAATATTACTAAGTCACCCGAAGTAGGCCTTAATGCCCATAAGGCGAGGTGCATTTTATTTAAAAGTAGAACATTTAAAAGTTGAATGCTAATCATTTCCCTGCAGTTTAAGGCCTCAAACACTATTTCACTGTAGCAGAGTTGAAACAAGGGGATACAATATTAAATTTGATCATTATCTTCAGCGTGGAAAATTCTTCAAAATTACTTTTTTTACCTTTTCAAATATTTAGTTCAAGCCCAATTTGCTGGTGAGGTCGGATATAAAATAAATATTTTGGAAAGTTACCTTTTCTCTTTCTAAAACCTCTAGAGACCCATTTGCATAAGCTTCAATTTTCATCTGGCAGCTGAATAGCCCCCTTGATGAGGTGTGAATTTGCTCCCAGAGCTGGGACATAAGCCTTGGGTGTATGGAGAGCAGAGTTCTGTTTTTCTGGCAGTATGACCATCTGGGTTGTACCCTGGAACATGATTATCTTCAAAGAGATCTACTCAGTCAATTGTTAGCTCACACCTGGGCACAGCCCTCTTTTGTCCAACTAGTCAGTCAGGCACCAATCCCATTTGGAGAGGAGCTGCCTGCAGAACGTTTTTAAAGTGACAAGAGGAGTTATTGCTCATTTCTTTGATCACACTTCTGCGGTGAGCACAAGAGCTCTGCACAGCGGAAGAAGGGTTCTGCCATGTTCGTTTTAGGTAGAGAGGGGCGCTGTGGGTTCATATTAGCGTACTGCTTGGGCACACTTATTTTAGCTGCAGGCCTGCGGCCTGTGCGCTTTTATCTTGTTCATTTTCAATAATTCCTTTTATTATTTTAGCAGGGCTTCGTTTTAACATTGATACTTTATTCTTTTTATCAGCTTCCTTTCCATGCAGGCATTGTTATTCATTCCTTCGCATAACATTTCATCTTGTGCCCCTGCTCAAGGCTGTGCATGATAATCTACCAAGTATTGCCTGTCCAAGAATACAAAGTCAACTTACACAGAAAGACGCATCATCATGGCAGGTGAATTCTTAGAAAACAACAGGTTTGAGTACAAAAATATCACACTGGCAAAATAAGGTTAGAGGGGACATTCCAGCAATCCATCTTATGCTGTACCATGTCGTCGCAGCTCTGCTGAACTTGGCCTGGTCGCTCCAGTCGCTTGGGAGGACTGCCAGCAGACCACAGGCAAAGACCCGAGCTTTGGTTTGGTAAAAGTCCTACAACATGATTGTTTTCAGTAAGGCAACTGCTACAAAACTGGGAAGCTACCCTTGGGAACTTTTTCCCTATTGGTTAGGGAGGGGCCAGGATTCACTTCCAGCTTAGCGCAAGACATAAATGTGGCATGCACTTCAGAACACTATTAAACCAGTGGAAGACAGGAGGAGGACTGCACCTGCTGCCGAGACATGTGAAGGGACCTGAAAGGCCGGGTCTGATCCCACCTGCACCCAGGACAAAGGAGTGAACTCCAAGGGTAAGCTGGCTCACCTCTGGTTATTCTACAGCGACACAACAAGCCGCTAGAAACCTTTTTCCTGAACAGCTAAGCTGGCCAGTTCCAACTGGACCTCTCCTGAATCCTGCTGATGGCGTCAGCTGGAGTGAGTCTTGACTCCCACACTTGCTGCTCCTGATGTCCTGGGACCCTTGGCTGTGTCAGAGTGTACTCCTCCTAACATCCTGATAAAAAACCTGGGACTCAAAAACCCCTAAAGAACTCCAGAGGACCGGACATGACTGCCAAGTCAATCACACAAAGGCGAGTTGGCAGAGGGTTAAAGATTCAGGTTTCTCACACTCTGAGCCTAGTGGAGCCCTGTTTGGCTACAGTTTCCAGCCTTGCCCTGATGGAGGAGTTTCCAAGCTCAAACATTTGACTAAGTTCAATGCAGAAATAGTCATTGGGCAAAAGCGCCAAAACTATTCGGCCAGTGAGGGACCATTCTTGGGCGTGAAGTTGAAGTTTGTATTTCTCTCACCCTGAGCTTTCTCGCAAACGTCAACGGCTTCACTGGGGCCTTGTTCGATGGTTATCTGGCCTTGTGGAGGCCTCCTTAGCCACAGCCGCCTGCCCCAATGAGAATGTTTGACTTCCATTTTAGAGAATAAGTTAGAAGGTAAAACATCTGACTGGCTTTAACAGGGTTTATGTACCTGCCCAGCACTCTACCGCTGTCAACACAAAATCGCACATAAATACCAGACAAGCTCAACCAGATAACTGTGGTTGGCACTTAACGTTTCTGGGTGAAATTTATTTAAAAATATAAAAAAAATCATATCTCCAGTTCCCCTTATTAGATTTTTGTGTAATTTTGTTCATTAAAATATCATTTATTTTTATATGTTTGAATGGGATTTTGACTGTGTCAGGTTTTCAAATTAACTGTTTTGGTACTTCTAAATGCTTTACACATATTCTTAAATTAATCATGTATTCTCAGTGCCATAGCTACCAGGGATTGAGCTCAGGTTTAAAATTACTGAAAGCTCAACCGGACCCAACAAGAATATTGACATTACTTGCGGTGGACTACCGTCCGCCCCAACAAATAATCCACTTTCTTTCACAAAATCAGAGAATGGTGTCGTAGTTGGATTCGGTACTAGCACCGGTGGGGTCCATATCAGCACTGACATAGTAGAAACTGCTGTGGACACTGGGGCACAGTGAAAGTCTGAACTGGCTTTAGTACAAGCTCAAGAAGGGGTGTGAGTACTATGTATCGGGAGCGGGGCCACCAGTGCAAGTCCAACTAGATGCCCCTGTGGCTCTGTGGACCCTGGAGGTGTGCCAGAGGGAGCCAGTAGCACCTTGAAGATTTGAAGCATGGCCTCCTTGAATGTTGCCATTTGCTGCGGGGTCGATGACAGCCTGGAAATTCAGGGTACGTCAGGATCAAATGCGGGACCAACAGGTTCAGAAGACATAGATCTTTCTCGCTTTGCAACTTCTCTTTAGACTTCGATTGGCAGATTGGGGATGAATCCTGCTTCCTTTCTTATGGAGCATTTTTTACTAAATGGAAGACTGAGTGGGAACGGAAATTCACAGAGAGAAATCTTGTGATCATGACAGGGAATGGTCCAGGGACTTGTAGAGGGACTTCTGGTACGTACACATCCACTTCTTAAAGCTTTGCCTCCCGCTTTCTGATTGTCTCTGGCTGCATGAGGGGCCACTTATTGTAAGACCCTGACTCATGGTTGAAGCCCAAGCACACACTGTGTGGGTGCGTGACAAACACCTGCAGTCATGGCATGGCTTTTATCCTATTGTCATCAGGGGAGACAAGTCCACTGGCACCCTCTCTGGATAATTATGGAGTCATCAGAAAATCAAGTGTTATGAGTGAAGCTCTGCTCCCTCGTTGAATGGCGTGGGAAAAAGTAAGCAATGTCACCCTGCAGGGGTAGCACTTATATGTGGCTGCGCTCCTTCATCTAAAGGGCAGAATGAAGTCACAGTGAAGCCAAAATGCACTAGCCATCAGCACACACAAAGCGTTGCTGAAAAAATGTATAGATTCAGTCTGCTGCCTAGGAGTATTCCACAGATGAATACTCTGCGATCAAAAGTATCAATTCGAAATATATTTATTATATGAAGATGTTTCTGTCAGGCCAGCAAGTTGTTCTCGACTCAGACACATGACTGGATACTTCCTTTAATAAAAATACTTGTATTCTTTGCTCCACACTTGCATAGATGGAACATCCAGCAAATTTCGTTCAATATAATTTGAAACTGCTCAGTGGGATCAATGTAGTTTCTGAAAAAAAATATACGCAGTACACTTCAATTAAGCTACACTCGAATGAGGCATTATGGCTTATTTTGAAGAAGAAAACTGGTAAATTATAGAAGAAATGTGTCTCAAAGTATACTCAAGAATGCCTTCTGATAAACTGACATGTTCGTGGCGTTCCAAATTTAAATAGTACACTATCTGCATGCACCACTACTTAAATGATGTGTCCAATTTCATTTACTATCTAAGTACCATCACCAATTAATACATCCCAGTTCATGACACACTTTACTGACGCAAAATATCATGCGCCTTCTTCCTTCAGATCATACAGCATCTTACAGCTAAATGTTTACTGTACTACATACAGTTCCATATTTAGAATCACTTTGCCCCATTTTCAAAGGCGCTGTGAATTCTATAAAACCTAAATGAATAGTACCTTTTTAATTATCTTGTACTCTGCATTTAAAAGATGCATATTAAGGCACTGGTCAGTAGCAGCCAACAATGCTCTGAATACATTTTGCCCATATCTAAGAATATCCTTTTTTTGTCCAAGATGGATGTGCTGTATAAAAACCTGCCCATCGACTTTGGAGTGGAAGTTAGGAGAGGAGACATATGGGTCAAAAAACTGGTCGGCCTTGTCCTATCACAGTTCTTACAAAGTGGAATAGTAAGCTACTGATTCCATGTTGACGGCATCATACCTGCTGTGATGAAACATAAACAACAGGAACTGACAAGCCAATAGGTCTCTCCTATGAGAAACCTACAGGCTTTGTCAATGTTTGTTTGTGTATAAATAAAAGTAAATTAAAAAGTGCTGTGACATGGGTAACGAGGCAGCTTTGTTTTTACTTTCAACCATGTTGCGCAGCAGTCACGCAGCTGTACAATATGGCAAAGAAAACTTTGACTAAGCCAAATACCTCTACTATTTGGCTTTTCAATGCTTTAAGCCATGCTTTATAGCTGTGTGGCTGATGTGCACCATGGTTGGGTGGGGGAAAAAAAAACTATATCACGGCCAATGTTGACTGCATCATAGCACTTTTTTTTTTTTTTTTTTTTTTTACATTTCAGCCATGCTGCACAGCAGGTAGGCTGTTATACAGCATGGCTAAAAAATAACACTGACAAAGCCAATACACCTTTGCCAATGCTTGTTGTTAATGGACGGAAGTACTCTAACGTATTACATTCTTCTTTTCTTGAAAATGTGTCATAATAATTTGGAGCTCATAGAAACGTCCCCAAAAACCCTTGCTGTTGTAAGCTATACAATGCCCTATATTGGGTGCCTGTTGGTATGGTGAAATTAGTAGTCAATATCATAGAAAGTATGCCATTGTTATGCGGTCATTAAGGCCTTTAGGAAAAGACCTGTTGATTTGTTTCATACAATGTGTCTATATTTGGAGAAAGGTTTGATGTTTTATATAATTGTTTTGTTTGTCCACTTTTTCCATTATTTGCAATCTGATTGTGACCTTGTGTAATGTAACTGGTGATAAGGTAAAACAAACATTAATCACCTTGCTGAGTCCGTGGTCACTCCTTCCCCACGCTACAAAAGTTCCTCAATCATAGCGCAGCGGTGGTCAAATACTAATTAAAATAAATCACTCAGTACTTGGTCTGTGTTCCAAACAGACAACAGGAAGTGACATGTTACATGCGCTGCTGAATTAGAAGGCGGCAAAGAAGAGTGATGCTGCCAAGGAATGGTTATAACTGTTAAGACACAACTGGCTGTTGCCAATCGACAGTACATGCATGCTGCGTGCAGGCTCAACTTGAAAATGGAACCTACAGATCGTCTACTACATGCTCCAATTAATCTCAAGCTATGTTCTGTAATTAATATTTCCCCTTCCTAGTTTCACACTTGCATGCCGAGCCTCTTTATGCCTATCCAGTAGGATGCAATGGCATTGATAAATTGCTGTGATAAGTGACTTTCCTTCCACTTCACTTTCTTAACAAATTTCCTGGGATATGACATTTTTGAGAGCACTGAGTAACATGCACGACATCCAGGTTATTTGAAAATATAGTTTTGAAACAACGCAACAAGAACTACTCTGCGATTACTAACATTATCAGTATGTTGTGTTTCAAAGACACTAAGAATATTTGTTGTCACCGCCACTGAATCGAATAACTCACATTAAATCCACCTTGGATTATTAGAATGCTTCCAAACCAAGGTTTTATAAACCGTCTGATCTTGTTAATGAACTTTTCAGTTAGTCAAAACTCAAATACAAAAGTGTAGAGATGCCGCTTTTTTATGCGATTTGGCAATACTCTAGTGACATTGTGTTCCTTTGGAAAAAGTTATCCACGGGGTTCACATTTAAAACTGACAAATATGAAAAAGACCGTCATCAGCTCTTATCAATCACTGCCCTTCACAGTCAAAGGACACTACATCTGTTAAACAGGACAAGTGGACTGAGACCCGGCAGCCTGATAGAGGCAAGGACCTTAGGGCCAGATGTACGTAATTTTTTGCATGGCGCAAACACCAAATTTTGCTGTTTGCGACATGCAAAAAGTACATCGCGATGCTCATTCCCATTTTGCGAGTCGGTAACCTGGTTACCGACTCGCAAAATGGGAATGCGAGTCTCAAATAGGAAGGGGTGTTCCCCTTCCTATTTGCGATTTGCATCGCAATGCAGAATTGCTTTGTGACCGCGAACGCGGTCGCAAAGCAATTCGCAGTTACCACCAGTGTCACACTGGTGGTAACCCATCCCCATGGGACCCCTTCCCCTTTGTGAATGGCCCTGAGAACATTTTTTCAGAGCAGGCAGTGGACCTATGGACCACTGCCTGCTCTGAAAAAATGAAACTAAAACGTTTCATTTTTTCGTATGTATTGCAACTCGTTTTCCTTGAAGGAAAACGGGCTGCAATACAAAAAAAAGAAAACTGCTTTATTTAAAAGCAGTCACAGACATGGTGGTCTGCTGTCTCCAGCAGGCCACCATTCCTGTGAGTGCTGCGAATCGCTATGGGGTCGCAAATTTCGACCCACCTCATTAATATTAATGAGGTGGGTCTTTGCAACCCCCTTGCGATTCGCAGATGGTGTCAGGGACACCATCCTGCATCTGGATTTGCGAGTCACAAATTCGGATTTTGGTACATCTGGCCCTTAGTCTCTTCATGTGCTGGCCTGCACAGTCTAGTCTTTACAGTGTGTTGGTTATTAGTATAGTGTTGTCTGTAAACTAGCCTATAGGAGGGTCACAAACTACACATCTATAATCATTTTGACTTTCAGTTAAAGTAAAACACGTCAGCCAAGATAAAGGTTTATGTTTTGTATGCCGTTTGAAAAAGTAACTGCATAGGAAACGAACAGATACTGAACAGAAAGAGGGTCCTAACTTGAACTAAGAGGAAAATGACGTTTGGGAAGGTGAGGCAACAGAGTTTAATTTGAATTCTGTGGTACAGTCAACCCCGTGCAGTATGATAAACAGCCTTCAGTTTAGCAAAGTTACACTCCCACGGACAAGTACAAAGAGGGTTTTAATGTACTATCCAGTCTGGAAATAAACTCTTGGACGGCTGGAAGAAATTCAAAAGCTGAGAAGAAAGGCTATATTCTTCTCCGTAGAAAAAGCTTGAAGGAGCGGCATGCTTTTTTGGAAAACGGTGCATGAAAATGCGAGATTCTCGAAAATGTTGAGTACATACAGGTGTGATGCAACAATCGGATGTTCAACAAGAGAAGAAAGTGGCGAGGCGGATTGGAAATACAGTGTTTAATGGCACAGAGGCAGTGCACATTCATTTGTAACCGAGCTGCGGATCTGCTTGGTTGCTGGGTACTAACAACATTTTTGATCAAGTAAATTGCAATGTCATCTGTTTTAATTTTTTTTTTATTTTATGTCTACTTTCAATACTTGATCTCTACTGAGGATACTTTTTTGCCATGGCTCTCTGCAGAAGAAGAGGTGTTGGGTGGGGTGGGGCAGGGGGTGTGCATGTGTTTCTCTACTATCATGTGTGCTGTGCAAAGGTGAATAGTTGTTCTGCCTATGCACATACGCAACACTGAGTGCTGAGGTTATGTACACAGGTGCCAGAAGGACTGTTGTCTTGGTATGAAAATGTACCATAAATGTATATATCGGTGTACGCATGATTCCCTAGACTAGTGTTGTCTGTGAGTACAGCTATTCAACTAGCTTTGTGTGGCCTGGTATGCTTGCAGACTTGATTTTACGTTCTATTAGCTGAGCATTTCCACCACTCATCTAACATCACTTTCAGTGTGCACCATTTTTTCACGCTTATTAACTATAACATACAGACAAGTGATGTTAAACTAGTAATGATTACAATAGAATATAACAAGAGCTATTTGGTAAACGACAAACTGTGCCAACTGTAATTTTGAACAGTATCAATTATTATTTTCTCACATCTGCATATACAACAGTGAGACCCCCCCATTTACCTTGGGAAGTAGTGTACGGTTCATTGTAGTGTCCATTGTAGTGCAGCTGAGGCGGAGGGATCATGTATGGCTGTGGCTTGGGCTACAAAAGTATTAAAAAAAGACAGGTCTATGACTATGCAGGGCACAACCCCACTACAGGTCACAACCAATGGGTACAGAGAAGCATGTAACTCAACATCAAGAAATGTGTTGAAGCTGTGCGACTTAGAGGCCACTTAAACCACGTCACTCTGCAACCCACCTTCCCCACAGAAACACACGGCATCATACTGCAACCACAAAGACATCATGCAACCATCTACACTGCAGAGGACAGTCAAAAAGGACCCATGCTGTTTTCTTTTCAACTACAACTACATACACCACAGGTACATTACATCACATTACGTCCTTACTCTGTATGTGATTCTGTAACTATTTACCAAGCACAAGACTTCAAATGCACACACTGCATACATGAGCCTCAAAGATCGGTCAAAACCGACAGTTATCACTAACATTTTTCATTGTTGTTCTGACTGGTAAATCACCATCTGAAACCTCATTATAGCCACCTTGCACAGCTGAACAGGCAAACGCAACTGAAACAAGAAATTACAATTACATTCAATTTAGGTACCTTTCTTGTAGAAAAGTATTAACCTCATGGTTTAGGACTTGACATGAGACATTTTAAAATGAAGTTTTTTTTTTATTTATAAAGTTGTTTTTGCAAAGGTAATTTTTGTTTCTAAGTCTGTTGTATCAATTTTTTTAATTAGTTTTTGTCAAAATGTTAAAATACAAAGAAGAAATCCGAGAGCATTAGTCAACACTGCATTAAGGAATACACAAAACGGGAAACCGCATACTTTTCTTTTCTTTTAAAAACAAGAACTGATGAATGACAACAAAAAAGTAAATGCCATGAAACTGGAAAGAGGCTCAGTGAGACAAGAAATTGAGGCACATGTGGTAGATTAAATAATGATGTTCTAACCTCAAAGTACAGCACTATTTCAAAAATCAGAAATGTCACTAAAATAGAGTAACCAGGATGTGTAGTGCAGACTAAACGTTTTAAATACCAGGCACTCTCCATCGTACATGATATGTTCCATTTGTGGTAAAAAGACATTAATTTGAAAAAAACAACTACTTCAGTTGCTTAAATAATTACCATTCTTACCAGTGATATTCTGGACGAAGAACCTCGCCGGACAGGATTTACAGAAATAGTCTGGGTTTGCCTACAAAGAAGCCACAAAAACAGAATCTTATTTTAAGTCAATTTGAAATGTATGCCTATTAATATATACCAGTTTTCAACTTTGGATACAGTGAGAAAACACTGACATTTGCAGCCAAGATGTATGTGACTAAACCACGTAAACAGAATACGGTAAGAGGTAAGCAGAGATGCACTCAATCTACTCACTTCTCTACCTAGCTGACAGTTCCAAAGCGGTCTCCAGCTTTAATGAAATCGAAGAGGTGTTTCATTATATTGCTACTGTAGAACACTTGTATCGAGACCTTTGTGCAGACATTTTCTTTTGCTTCATACATATTTGCCAATAACGTATAGTTATTGAAGCCAACTCACACACTAAAACCTCTGCTTTATCTGGCCTCCATAGCCAAAGATGTCCAATAAATTTGGTATGTTTTTAATCAAATGTGAGACTCGATGTTTGTTTATATTTTAAGTAGAATTACATTGTAGATACTTTCAATGAATTCCAATTTGTCCAAAGGGATTGTAGAGGCAACATATTTGCATACTAGCTATGCCAGTAAGTGGCACAATGTCTTGTTAACCTTCCACGTGGCTCACACAAAGTGTAATATTTTGTTTAAATCATAGTCTAGGTTTATCAAGACATAGGCACCTCAAGTTCAAGAATTACAGTTATACGCAACAGACGCACAGCCAAGATGAGAAACGATTGTTCAGGCTCACCCCTTGGGAGGAGAAGGACGAGACAGAATTGGAAAGCGTGGAAAGGACAGGAGGAGGAAAGATTTCGGAGTGCCTTCCACTGGAGGGCTTTCGGAGTCTCTGAAGACAGGAGACATAGAAAAAGTTAAGAACTGAAGGTAGAAAGTTCATTTGAATGTGATAATTACTGAGGTATGAGGTTCTTAGCCACTATGAATGGAAAGCATGCTACAACTCTCTAGTACTCGTACATGTTAGGTAAATTGTTTTGGATACCCAAAAAGACATGAACCACAATGCAAACTACCATAAATTTAGCCATGTTCTAAATGAATGCCATTCATCATCTCAGGGTCTCAACAAGTGGTAATATGTTATTGGAATTAAGAGCTCTTTTAACTAGTTGTATGACCTACTACCAACGTTATACAATTTCTAATCGTGATAAAGAGAAAGGAAATTAAGTACAGCAAGTTATAATGCCACAGACCACCAAGGGTGCATTCTTGTACAAGCAGTAACCGAATAAACAATACCAAGACAGTTGGGTGAAAGCAAAATATGAAGTGTAGCTGTAGCTTGAGGCAAAAAATTAAAGTCCTGCAATATATTATGGAAGTTTTAAAAAAGAAAAATAAATCGAACGTATTGCCAATGAAGTCCTGGATAGTTACTAAGCTCCATGTGCCACCCCACAATTTGTTTCAAATTTTTATGGCCTCTACTTTGAGTCAGTGTGTTTGGCTCGGAGGACATTTCGGAGGCTACCTAAGTGGCCTTCGGAAAAACTGAAAATCTATATCTTCTAACCATCATTACCAACTATAATAATCTTACAACGTTTTGCTACAGGTTGACACCTGTCTTAGCACTGACCTTTACAAAATTGCAGTTTTTAGCCATCAGAGTCTGGCCAAGCTCATACCTGCAAAAATCAATGTTTGGGGAAATCGCTGCTTTACAAGATAGAAGAATTATTAGTGCAAATGGATTAGCTGGTGTTCGTGGCACCGCAGAACTGGACCTAACCCCGTTTAAGGGCTTGATTGTCCCAGAAAGGGAGCAGGTCAGAGCAATGGTATCCTTTCCATTTACGTACATGCTATTGCACCAGAGTCACCTTTACCTAAGCACACCGGAAGCAACAGGTAATGGGAGGTAGACCATGATGAGGCAGCCCAGTTCAACATCAGTTCCAGCATTCCAGTCCCAGCAAATTCCCCCCTCCATACATACACAAACAAACACTACCCTTCTACCTCCACCATAGGAGTCCCAGTTTACTGAAGACACTGCCCAACTCACAATGCAAGAAAACATTGTAAAACATACACATTAAAACACTATAAGTGAACTACTGCCTTTCTAAAAAACACCCAAGTGCTCAAATGTGTCTCACTTTCGTAACACCTGGGTATCGTAGGGTAGAGAGGTACAGAAAAAGTAAAAATAAAACCTGAAACATAACAAAACTAAATAGAATAAACAATTTTGTAGGAAGCTGGCCTGATGTGTGGTGGGTACCTGAGGTACTTACACCTTATACCAGGTCCAGGTATCCCCTATTAGTGAGGTGTAGACAGTGTCTAAAAGCCAGGCTCTCTCGAGGTAGCGGTGGATGAACAGCCAAGCCTTATCTAGGAGACATGCAAAGCTCATGCAATACCACTGTGGTCACACCGCACTTACACACATGAAAGAAAACAGTCAGTTGTACAAAAATAAAGGTACTTTATTTTTGGAACAAATCACAACAAAATACTAGAAGGGTAACCCGCCATTAGGAGGTAACGAATAAACTAAATATATACACTAGTAATCAGACATAGGCATTGAAAAGGTTAGAAAACAGTGCAAATAGCAATAACCAATAGTGACCCTGGGGGGAGCACAAACCATATACTAAAAAAATGGAATGCGAACACAGGGCCCCCACCTAGGTAAGTGGAATGTGTAGAGGGGAGCTCGGAGTTCTAGAAGCAGCCAACGCTTATCTAGTAGACATGCAAACTGTGTGCGGCGCCCCTAGCTAGTTTTGATGGCGCCCCAGGGAGCCGCGGCTCCCAGTTTGGGAACCACTGGTATTGGGGTATGATTCTGACATGTTTGATACCAAACATGCCTAGGTTCGGAGTTACCATTATGTAGCTGGACATAGGTAGTTACCTATGTCCAGTACACACACAAAATACCGTCCCAGCACCCACAAATTCCATGAAAATGGAACTGGAGTTCATGAGGGCACCTCTGCTAGTGCAGGGGTGCCTTCACACACAGGTACTTGCACCCTGCCCTCTAGGCCAAGAGGGGCTGCCATAGGGGTGACTTGCAGTGACCTGTAGTGAAAAGAGTGCATGCACCCTTTCACACAGGCTGCAATGGCAGGCCTGCAGATACATTTTGTATGGGCTCCCAATCGGTGGCATAGTACATGCTGCAGCCCACGGGGATCCCCTGGTATCCCAATGGCCTAGGTCCCATATATTAGGGACTTACATGGGGGCACCAGTATGCCAAATGTGGGGTGTAAGTAACCAAGTTACCAAGTTTAAAGGGAGAGAGTATAATCACTGGGGTCCTGGTTAGCAGGATCCCAGTGAACACAGTCAAACACACTGACAACAGGCCGAAAATGGGGGTAACCATGCTGTGAAAGAGGGTACTTTCCTACAAATTTCCTCAATATGATGGTGGCCTTTTTCTAATGAGCTTGCAGATCCTATTTTCATTACTTAATGACTGTCCTTTGTTGCTGTGTTTATTGTGCAAACACACCCAAATTGGTAGTTTACTGGTACAGAAACCCGACTGTCTCAGTGTTGATGGGCTAAAGGCATTCAAACATCACTTAACGGTATGAATTCCACTTGCAAAGGGAGGACCACCGGTTTGCATTCTAGGCGTCAGCCAGCAAGATCGATGGAGAACAGCCTCCTAGTTAATTAGTTTAATTCCATAGCAACAAACCTAAAGAAAAAAGTCAGTCCTTATTTCAGGCGCATAGAAAGCTGCCAGACAATATCTACAGATGGTAATCATGTGGTCTTCAACAACCAGTGTGCCATATTCCAGAAATATTATATTCACTGCTGACAATGTGAGGATTGTATATTTCCATAAAAAAACAGAACTGCTCCCAGAACAGGGGGGAAACAAAAAACAACGAGGGAAGACAAGAATACTTGCCTCGACTGCTAATCCTTATCTTTTCAGTAAGTTTTATAACACGCTTTTACACAATCAGCATATACCCACGAAAATGTACAAAAATTAGCTCACATCCATGCGATAGCCAAATCTTAGCCTTTTGTGTCAAATTGTTTACCAACATAATCCAACCGTTGGCACTTATTTGCTTTTGATATATACAGTAATATGTCAGGGGAATAAATAAGTCATATTTTATTACAACACCACATTTACAATTAAAGGCTAAGCAAAAACGTAAAAGCATATACGCAATTTTTGTGGAATTACAGTATTTATTTTCCACAACAATACACAGCTGGTGTCTTGGGCACCTGCTTCCACCCTGACCAGCGTGCTTTAGAGCAGGGTGTTCACTGCAGACTCAAGTGTGGAGGAAGAAGAAGTCATCCACTGCGCTCAGCATTCTCAAGAAGATCATCATTACTAAATGGGTCCACTTTGGCTTACCGGATGCCCTGTCCATTAATGATATAACTCAAAATCACAATTAGTGACCAATATCTTGAAGTATGCAGGAGCTGTCGAGTTACAGAATTATGCCAAGACCACACCGCTTCTTAAACCATTTCTAATAAAGCTTTCATCCAATTCACCAGGCCATCTCCATCCTTTGTGTTCAAGCCACAGTTACCGGTTTTCATTTTACAAAACACATACTTCCCACAAAGACTATCTGACGTTTGAGGGATCCTTGCCGTCGATCTTGTTTAACATTCAGATACTTAGTTTCTATGACCCCATTAGAAGATCAGATGCATGTCAAAGACGGCAAATCATACCCGTGGCTCTAGGACAACTAAAGAAGGAAAGGGACTTATGAACATTTTAATTAATCTGTATTCAAAAGATTTCACAGGGTGAAAATAGCTTCAGATTGCAGTGCACCTCTGTCAAATATTTGATTATAGTTTGTAAGTGTTTTTTTTAATACAATTGACCAGAGGTGCTCTGAGCGGTTGTCTAATCTGGCCCACTATTCATTATAGGAGAGTCCACGGACATTCTGCAGGTTAACTTTTCTTGATGTCTCTAGAAAGACTCTGACTTCATCAGACTACAAATATCAACAAATAAAGCATCGTAGGGCAAAACGGAGTCGACTTGTATGAGTACAGATTGACTTAAAACACTCCCATCTCATCTGAAAGATTCAAGACATGCTGGTTATTCACTTCCTCAGGCGAGTTAGTAGGTTTGCTACTCCTGCCAATGTTCACACACTAGTGTGAATATGTATATCAGGCCAGATTAATAACTATCACCACAATGTGAAGGTTCTTCATTAGCATTCCGTTAGTAAAGTGTTTGATTTTAGCTTTTTACTAATATTCACATATGTCTTCTGGCAAGTCTCTCTCTATGTGAAAACACATTTAACATGATATTCGTCACAGTTTCTTTGAATGGAAAAATTAATTTGCCGAAATACAGGATCAATTGGGTCTTGTTTGCTAACCACCATTCGGTGGTTAGAAGTAAAGTCGAGGAACAAGGAAAAGTCTAAACACCCAGCACTAAAAGCACCCTCCTCAATACCAGTGTTGGCAAGTTAGCGGCTTTTAAAAAATAGAAATCACATTAATAAGCTGTGGTAACGGCTTACAGTGATATGAATAAAAAAAAAAAAAAAGAACAGTCAACGTTCTTCAAAACGTTTATAAAAATGTTTTCTGATTCGCCGTGTATAAATATCTTTTCACTAAAGCATAGACATGGAGATTTATCTTAATTTTTCTAAAATTTCCAGTTTGCTACATAATTTTTTTTTAACATCTGTTTATTTAAGATGTACAAAAACGTCAATAATATAAAACAGCGTCACCAACTAATACAGCGAGGCAGTTTTGAGTGTATGCCACCATTACAATCATATCGGGAGCAAGGTTCCCAAAATAATAAATTACAGCAAACACATCAGATATTCATTTGTTTGGAGGACCAAACGCCTTATATTATCCGATTTTTGCTTGTGCATCGTCACCTCTTGCAGATCTGCTTTTCTGAACTACTACAGAAATCCATGAGAATTACCTCTGTGAAAAGATTTAGAAAGGGTCAAACCTCACCTAAAGACATAGGGCCTGATGTAGCAAAGGTTTTTTTTACCCATTCTGTGTCTATGGGAAAAAGTGTTCGTACATATGACCCATAGTTCATCTCAGCCCAGATTCCATTCCCCTTCTTCTAAAACCAGAGTAGAACCAATACCAATACCCAATTGTGAAAACAGGCTGCTGAGTTGTGATTATTGGAGTAAACCTGAACGTACTCTCCACCTGCTATTTCCTTGGGACGCACACCAGACATTCAACTGGAACCTCATATTACATTCTGGGATCACCCTCGCAGGAAAATTCCAGGTGCTAAAAATTTGGGGATCAATTCCCAGACCTAAGCCTTCTTTTCTGATATTCTCCATTGAAATTGTCATCAGCATGAGCAGGGGAGCCCTAAAGGATGGTGGGGTCGGGGCCTGTGGGCTTTTGACCAAGGCTCCCCCCCTTTTGTGGCCCATCATCACAGCCATGAGATGTGGCAATCTACGGGACACTGCATCAGTCCATGCCATGTAGTACCAATGCCAGCATATTGTTTTCATCTTGAGTCCCGTTCTGCGCTGCTTCACATGGGCTAGTACCTTATAACTTGCTGGCTTCACCTGCAAGCAGGATGCAGTGTACTTGAGAGGCAGACTGCCATGGCACAGTTGGCAGAGACAGTATGTGAATTTTAGGAGGCACTTGGTTTTCTCAGGATTTACACTGGTGACCAAGCACCTGTCTCTTAATTCCAGAATTCTCTGAATTCAGCAACTAGACCCCATTCAGGGGATGGGGGTGTCGGGTGGGGCAAACAAGTGCTATTGGGTCCTAAATGTGGTGGTGGAGGTTATTTGCCACTTGTGTTCTGGGGTCCTTTCTACTATGGATCTTGAAACTGGGCCACGTATAACTCAACTCTTGATTCTCAGAGTTGTTAGGGTGAGCGTTTAGGTGAGGCCTACATTTAGCAAATGTAAAAGGTAGGCAATAATATCCTATAACATATGTTTCAAATGGTCCAGGTTCATAGAAATGCAGCAGTGAAAGAAGGTTTGCTGCTTAACAAGCCCAAGTTGTGGGCCATCAGGCTTCCTTTAAGAAAAAAATAATTCCTGGGGAAGGCTCAGGTATCCAAATTCCAGGCCCTTATGTACCAAATCACAAAGTTGACCTGTCCAGAATCCTAAATACCTCCCTCAACCTTGCCCCTGGGTGAGAAAGTCCAATCTGAGCATGAGTCTCTTGTGAGTGTTGATGGATATCTCCAGAAAAGGGGAGCACTAAGGCATTTTGCATTTTCTGGGGAAGCAAACAAGTCGATATGTGGGCAGACCTAGTTTTAGAAGTAAATGAGTGGAACCTGGGGTAGAGTTCCCAATCATAGACTTGTTAAGAGTCCTGCTGAGTAGGCTGGCAAAGTTGTTGTCCACCCCCGGGAGATGCTCCGTCATGAGGTGAATATTGTGGCAGAATGCCCAATGCCAAATACCCTGGGCTAACGGAGACAGCCACCCTGCTTTTGTGTGTGCCACCCTGCTTTTGTATATTTTAAAATGCAATCAATTGGTATTTCCTGATGTGCACTATTTTGTCCCAAACGACTTGCAAGAAGTATTTGAGCGCTATATAAATGGCTAGCAGCTCCAAGCAGTTGGTGTGGTGACCTTGCTGTCAAGAGGTCACATTCTCTGGACAGTCATGTTGGAAAGATGTGCATGCCTCCCCATGAGCGAGGAGTCTTTGCAGATGGTCACTTGCTGTAATTCGTCTGCAAAAGGCCTACCTCGTAACAAGTTTCTGTTCATTCACTGCATTGAGTGCTGTGCCTTGGCCTATACCAAAACTATATCTTCCCAGTGAAATTCGACTTGGGGACACTGAAACGCAAAACATTCTTGGAGGGGGGCACAAATGAAGCCTTGATTGTGCAATAACAGGGATGCACAAGGGAACCATCACTAGAAGGTGCATGACAGTGTGCACTGTGAGCTGATGGTGCTGAAAAAGAGAGAGCACCTGTTTAAAGGGGGGGTTGAAGGATTGGGCAGGTAAAGTTTTGTAGGTGGTAATTGATCGAGTTTATGGCGAACCCCATGCAGTGGAGCAAGAACACCACTATAGGTGATTGTGTTTGATGATTGCTGATCAAGACAAAGAAGGGAAATACAAGAATTCCGTCCCTCTCCAAAAGCGCAGTCACCACATCTAGACACTTCGTAAACACCCTTGGGGTTGTGGCAACTCCAAAAGAAATTACTCTGAATTGGTAATGGTGTTCACTTACCACAAAGCAAAGAGTGGCAATGAGCAGGGGGGATGGGTATGTAGAAATAGGCATCCTTGAGATCAAGTGCCATCATGAAATCGGCCTGTTGCAGGAGGTGGATGACATCCTGCAGAGCTGTCATATGGAATTGTTCTGATGGGATCTAGCACTTATAGGGCCATAGGTCAAGGATGGACGTGACCGAGCTATCCTTCTTGGGGATGAGAAAGTAGCTGCCGCTCCTTTGGTGTTACAGGGAATTCCTCTCTGTGGCGCCCTTGTGTTGGAGGGCGTGTTGGAGGGAGAAACATTTTTTCCTAAAATATTTGATTAAGATGAAATTGAGATACCATTTTTGGTAAATATTTTGGATTTCTACGAAGAACTACTTTATCCTTATGTATTTGGAAAAAAGGGTTCTTGTGAGGTTAATACCTGCAGCTCACTGACACGTCTGAGGGAGGTTGTTGCCACTAAGAATGCCAATTTCCACGACAGAAACTGTAAAGGACATGAAAGTAGTGGCTCAAAGTGTGGGCCCATTAGTCTAGTGAGGACCGCATTAAGATTCCATGAAGGCACTGGGGGTAGCATTGGCAGTATTATTCTTTTAAGCCCTTCCATGAAAAGCTTTAATGACAGGGATTCTGCAAAGAGTAGAAAGTTGTCAGTTCTGATGACAAGCTGCCAAGTGTAACCTTATGGAGGTGTATGCTAAATTTGCCTTCTGTAAGTGAAGAAGGTAAACAATGATATTTTGCACTGATACTTGGAAGAGGTCCCAATTTTGAGCAATGCAAAAGTGCACAAACCATTTCCATTTTGCTGCATAACATGTTCTAGCAGTTGGCCTATGTGCTTCCTTATGAATATCCATACATTCTTGAGGTAGATTTAGATAACCACATCCTAGGGCCTCAGGAGCCTAATTGCTACGTTTAACTCCTTGGGGTATGGGTGTCTGATTTGTCTGTGGTTAGGACTGAGAAAGGCTTGGTTGAAGGGAAGCTACTTATGTGGCACTACTGAAAGGTCTAAGAGTGGTGAACCACGGTTGTCTGGCCCATGTGGGTACCATTAGAATGAGTGTAAGAGAAGTTTACCTGAGCTTCTAAACCAGATGCGGAAGGAGAGGGAGAGGTGGAAAAGCATAAGCAAAAATCCCTGACCACTTTATCCACTGTCCTTGTACTGAGGGTGTGGGAACCTGGAGGTGAAGTTTGGGCATTTTGCGTTTTGCTTTGTTGCGACAATGTCTAGAAATCCCCACTTTTGAAAGCAGGTTAGAAGGAAATGGGGGTGGAGTTCTCACTTCTGCACTTGTTGCCATATCCCGCAGAGGAGGTCTGCAAAATAGTTGTGTGTTCCTGGGAGGGGTTCCACTAAGAGGTATATATTGTGAGGAATGGCCCAATGCTAAATTGTCTGTGCAAGGCAAGACAGTAGTAGAGAATGTGTGCCCTCCTGTTTTTGCACATAATACATGGTTGTCATGTTGCCTGTGCGTATGAGAACTCCCTTGCTGGTGAGATGAATTAAAAAGGCATTAAGTGCTTAGTGAACAGCTAACAACTCTGATTAGTTGTTGTGTAGAGTTTGATGGATGTGATCCCAAAGATCCTAAACTGTGAGATCCTGGGGATGAGAACCTCACCCTGTCTGAGAAGCGTCAGTTGTGAGAATGATCTGGAGAATAGGGTCCAGGAATGGTCACCCCTTTAAAAGGTTGGTTTTGTTCCACCACTGCAGAGAGTAAAAGGTGCGGCTGTCTACCAACATTAGATACTCTGAGGGACCCTGTGCCTGAGACCATTGGCGTGATAGACATTCATACAAAGGGCGCGTGTGAAGGAGGGAATGTGGTATGATTACAACGCAAGAAGCCGTCATTGCTAGGAGTTTCATGACTGATTCGACTGAGACTAGGTGACTGAGATGAAAGTAAGACACCTGTGTTTGAAAATTGTGCACCCTTACTGCATTTGGGTAGGCTATTCCCAACTGCATGTTGAGAATGGCCCCTAGATAGGGCTATAACTGAAGTGGAGTTTAGATGTGACTTTTGAAAATTGATGGTGAAGGCTAATTGACGAAGTAGGTTTATTTTGGTTTGAGTATGGTGCAAACCTTGTTTGAGATTGCTGGCTTTGATAAGCCAGTCATCTAGGTAAGGGTAAAATGAGTTTTCTGCCTGCACAAGTGAGCTGCCACAATTGCGAGGCATTTTGTAAACACCTTTGGAGCTGTTATGACCCCAAAGGGAAGCACCTTGAATTGGTAGTGCTGTCCTATCACAAATATGGGATATTTGCGATGTGTCGGGTTATGGGAATGTGAATGTAGGCGTTCTTTAAATCTAGTGCTGAAAAATAGTCACCCCGTTGCGGAAGTGGGATCACATCCTGAAGTGTGACCATGTGAAAGTGTTCTGATATGATGTAATGATTTAACGGCCTGAGATCTAGGATAGGTCCTAGGGAGCCATCCTTTTGGGGAAAGTGAAATATAGCGAATATACCCCTGTTCCCTGATGTTGTAAAGGAACTGGGTCTATAGCTACTTTTTCCAGTAGGACCTGTATTTCCTGTTTGAGGGGAGCAAGATGGCCTTGTGAAAATTTGTGAGTGTTATTCCCCATATACAAGCCTTTGTAAAATCCTCTTTGAGAGTATGTGTGAGGTTGACCTTTACTGTTTGATAGTAAGGTTTCAGATGTGGGAGGCTTAGAGGCTGTTTTAAACGGAGGCCTGCAAAAAGTACCATGCGAGGTAGGGAGTTGAAGCAACCCCATGTATTTTGACACTTCTTTGTCCTTCTTTATCTGATCTACTTGTGGGCAGAAAAGGTGTTCTTTATCAAATGGTACATTTAAGATGGCCTGCTGTACCTCCTGTTCCTTTCTCCAGTAGGACCTGCATTTCCTGTTTGAGGAGAGCAAGATGGTCCAGTGAAAATTTGTGAGTGCGAGGGGGGAATGTTTGTAGGTGTGTACTTGAGCTCCAGACAATAACCATGTTGCATAATATCCAACACCCATTGATCTGTCATCCTTTTTTGCCAATTTTGAAAAAATAACCGAAGACGTCTTCCTACAGGTGTTTGGTATTCAGAAGGAAGGTGGAGTGAGTCCCTGCTTGGTGGCAGTGAAAGAGGTTCGAGGGGAGGGTGATTTTAATCCTCTTTGAGAGGATGTGTGGGGTTGAGCTTTACTGTATGATAGTAAGGTTTCAGATGCGGAGGGCTTAGAGGCTGTTTTAAACTGAGGCCTGCGAAAAGTACCACGTGAGGCAGGGAGTTGAAGTGACCCCATGTATTTTGCCCCTTCTTTGTCCTTCTTTATCTTCTCTACCGCCTGATCTACTTGTGGACCGAAAAGGTGTTCTTTATCAAATAGTACATTTAAGATTGCCTGCTGTACCTCCTGCTTAAAACCTGAAAAGCGTAGCCTCGCATGTGTTTATTACTCTTGCTGCACAGCAGATGGAATTGTTGGATATTAATTGCCCCTCAGTAGCAATTTTCTGGCCTCTTTTCCTGTGCTCCTCTGGAAGTCACTGGAGAAGTTCCTCCATTTCATCCCAATGGGCATGATCGTATGTGGCAAGTAGATCTCGAGTATTGGCGACACGCCAGCGACTGGCCACCTGAGGAGCAACACACTTACCAGAAGCCTCAATGATCTTACTCTCCTTACCCGGAGGCAGTGCTTCATGCGCAGATTGTGGATCAGCTACTTTTCTGGCATTAGATACTACTAAAGAGTCAGCAGGTACGTGACCTTTAACAAAAACTGGGTCAGATGCGGTGGCCTATATTTTTTTGCCACCTACAAAAGGATAATGCGTGCTCCAGCTGGGTCCTGGAAAATATAATTGCATGCCTCAACATACCTTTAAAAAAGGGTAGATATTGAGTGGACTTGTGTGAAGTGGTAAGTGTTTAAAAAAGAAAATCATCTTCGATGGCCTCTTTGTGAAGAGGCACCTGATAGTACAAGGCTGCCCTCCCAATGAGTTCTTGTAAAGTTGTAGTATCATATGGTGGGTTGATCAAGCTGGGTAGACCTCCATGTCAGTGTCCATATATGTGTCCACATCATATTGAGACCAAGGGTCTGTGTCTGAGTGGAAAGACATAATATCCCCCGTGTCCGGGGTGTCCTGAAATGAGTGAGGTGAGCCCTGTGAGAAGATGTCAAGGGGGTCACTTTGAGAAGGTGGAGGAGAAGGAGTAGTTGGTGGTGGTGGTGGAGATATATGTAGAGGTGGGTGGATCTCTGACAGGTCTTTCTCCATTCTCTTTTGTGTGCCTGGAAGGTGTTTCCAGAACCTCTTTAAAAAACATTTGTTGTTTTGAAGGAGTAGTAACAACAGCTTTGAACAGCAATTTCCCTGTCTGTGGCTGTATAAGCAGTTGTGACTGCTTAGCATGGAGCTACTACTTCATACTATGATGTATGGGCTCAGGGGATGTTGTGGACTTCGAGGCTATGGAGCTAGCAATTTATTTTTGGTGCTGAGGCGCTCTTTTTTTTGGTGCAGAGGTGCCTAAGTTGCCATGCTGAGGCAGGGAGTCTTTTCAGTGTGGAAACAGTCGGGGTTGAATGGAAGTGGAAGCTTTTGGTGTGGAGGCTGATGTCATTGAGTCTTTAAATTTACCTACCATGGCCTGAGGGCAGTGGTGGCTCGCTAGCCTTCCCTTCCATGCTTGTGGACTTTTTGGTCGGAGAAGAGGGAGTTTTATTCATGGTTGGCTGATGTTAGAAATGGGTTTCTGGTTGGCTATGGTATACACCTGAACCAGGTAAAACCCACCATTCTAGTAAGGGCAAGGGAGCTACACACCCAAGGTAACCCTTGCTCACCCACTTGGTAGCTTAACACGAGCAGTCACACTTACCCCAGAGGCAATGTGTAAAGCGTTTGCATAACACACACACTAGTGACACAATAAATACACTGCAAAAAAAAAACGCCACAACAAGTTAGATAAAAATACAATATACTGCATAAAACATAATTAGACCAATAACGGCATGCATCGGTAGTACCCTGCTACACAGGCAGTTGTCAGCTCATTACACAAGTTACTAGAACTCTGTGAAAACAGGCAGTAGTCAGGTAAACACATAGGTTACTATTAATCTGCAATACGGGCAGTAGTTAGATCATCATTATCACCAAAAATAAAGGTACGCAGCCTGGAACATTCCCCCCAAAGGCAGATCAGAATTGTCACCAAGATAAATGCACATGTCCTAATAAACACATTATAATTGCTGCTAATAAAAGGAACAAGCACATGAACCCTATACAACTATTATACCCCCCTACCCCAGGCACATGTCATCATAAAGCCTTCCCTCCCCATACACATACTGTAAACCAGTGGTTCCCAACCTGTGGTCCGGGGACCCCTGGGGGGTCCGCGAAGCCTTCTCAGGGGGTCTGCGACTGCTTAGGATTTGGAATAGTATTAACAGATTAGGTCCTCAGCTTTTAGTAAAAACTCAGTACGGGGGAATGGGGTCCCTGGATCCCAGTAATGATTCAGTGGGGGTCCCTGGGTTCCAGATATGATAAAGTGGGGTCCACAGAAGTCAAAAATTGGGAACCATTGCTATAGACCGTATCACCACCAAACAGAAGGGTATAACCCATTTACTCCAGGTTCTAGTACACCGCCTACATGCACTGTGAAGTAATCGGACATATCAGGGGAATGTAAAGCATTAGGTAACAGTTACGGGGAGATGAAAGCAAAAATGTGGAAGCTTTTTACCTCCAGGTAATACGATAATTTCTTGGTCGCGCTCTCCGTCCTTGAGCAGCCAAGAAGAAGTATTTTCTGGACAAAGAGTAGCTTCCTCGCTGATGCGGTGGGAAGAAATGCTGGCTGCGGGCATCGGTGAAAGAGGACAGGCAGTGCTGGACCCCGTGGTGTCTGCGAGCCCCCGGTAGTCCTCTGAAGCAAGTGAGGAGACCAGGGGGAGAGGTGCCGGCAGGTTCTGTGGTACGGCGGCCAACTTAGCACACAAGGAGGGGCTCGCTCAATGGACGTTAGAGCCCTTCGGGGGTAAGTAGGAAGATCGGCACACTCGGAGGGTGATAGAGTGAATTTGTGTGGTGCTTCCTCTGGGGCAAATATGGTACTTCCCAGTCGCTTCCTCCTTCACTCGAGAGGCCGAGAAATTGGCAACTCCACAAAGTCTGTCTCTGGCACGGATCTGGGGAGCCACAGGAGGCACCTCGACTCAGGGTTTTACGGTACTCTTCCTCAGTTGCGATCTCCCTCACTTGAGTGGCCGGGAATAGCGAGTTGACAAACCCCAGCTCTGCCCCAGACTTGGGAAGGCACAGAGGCACTTGTTTAGTGAGCCATGTAGCATGGACAGCAGATACCTGGCGGATGAGGCATTCAATACGCTCTAATGTTTGGAAAAAGATGGGAGGTATAGGGCACTCACCATGCGCTCGTGACAAGCAAAACATTGAGGTGAATCCACACATCACTCTCAGTGCACCCAGTATAAAAATAGTGGATAATGAAGTACTCCTCAGGCGGCATACTTGTAGAAATCAGGAATAAAAACCAGCAATCTTCACACATGGGGCTTCTTGGGAGATCACTGGGGTACACAGGTTCAGGCAGTCCAGCATATCAGGGCAACAGTGGCAGTTTCTCCAGGCTGTCCAGCAGTGCCAGGGAAGTCCAAGTCAGGGAGCAGCTGGTAGCAGGGAAACAAGCAGAAAAGCAATCCTGATGAGTCCTTTGTGCCACCCAGCAGACACCGGGCAGCAGGGCAACAAACATAAGAGCAGTCCAGATGAGTCTTCTGTGCAGTCCGGTAGACCCTCTGACAAAGGTTCAGTCCCAGGTCCAAAAGTGCTCTATCGAACAGGAGCAAGGGTCCCCAACTCATTCTCAAAAATGCCTTTGTTCAGGGGGTAACTTCAAAGGAGTCCTTTCAAGTCGAGCACAACACCCTTTCAACCCAGCCCTGTCTCCAGACATCAGTAGCGGGTAATCAGTCCATTGTGTGAGGACGGGACACAGCCTAGTCATATGTAAGGTGTGAACAACCCTCCCTCTCCCCAGCCCAGGAAGACTATTAGTATGCAGATGCCTCTTCTGTCACACCCAGTCCTTCCTGTGTGATCGGTGTCTGGAAAGTATGCAACAATTGGAGCTGTCACTCTACCCGATATGTGGATTGGAGTCAAGCCGCGAAAGCACTAAAGTTATATGCACAGAGAAATACCTTGTAGGAAAGTAGCCTCTTTCTAGCTTGGTTACCCCCACTTTTTGCCTGTTTAACTCTGTTCCCTGGGATCCTGCTAACCAGGACCCCAGTGACTGTGCTCTCTCTTCTAAATTTGGTTGCTGTTAACTTTTTCTTCCCCCAATTGGCCTACTGGTCCCCTCATGTACGTCCCTAGTATATGGTACCTAGGTACCCAGGGCACTGCGGTTCCAGGGGAACCCTATATGCTGCAGAAGTTATTCTGCCACCCGTAGGGTTCCCATTCAAAGGGTTCTGCAGGCCTGCCATTGCAGCCTGCGTGACACAGGTGCAGGCACCCATTTTCACTACAGGTCACTACACAATGTCACTATAAGTCACCCCTATGGAAGGCCCTCTCAGCCCAGAGGGCAGGGTACAGGTACCTGTGTGTGAGGGCACCCCTGCACTAGTAGAGGTGTCCCCACAAACTCCAGATCCATTCTCCTGGACTTCGTGAGTGCTGGGACGCCATTTTACACGTATACTGGACCTAAGTCACTACCTATGTCCAGCTTCATAACGGTAACTCCGAACCAGGGCATGTTCGGTATCAAACATGTCGGAATCATACCCCAATACTGTTCCAAGTATTGAAGTATGATTCCATGCACCTTGGGGGCTCATTAGAGGACCCCCAGCATCGTTACCACCAGTCTTACAGGGTTGTCAGGCAGCCCAGCTGCTGCCACCCCTCAGACAGGTTTCTGCCCTCCTGTTGCTTGATCTGATCAAGTCCAGGAAGGCAGAACAAAGGATTTCCTTTGGGAAAGGGAAGTAACACCCTCTCCATTTGGAAATAGGTGTGACTGGCTTGGGAGGGGCAGCCTCCCCAAGCCACTGGTTTGCTTTGAAAGGTACATTTGGTGCCGTCCGTGCACAAACCAGTCCACACCGGTTCAGGGACCCCAAGTCCCTGCTCTGGCGCGAAACTGGACAACGGAAAGGGGAGTGACCACTCGCTGTCCATCACCACCCAGGGGTGGTGCCCAGAGCTCCTCCAGAGGATCCCTGGGTTCTGCCAAGGTTGGCACGGCACTCCGGGAGCATCTGAGAGGCCAGCCAAGGCAGGTGACGTCAGTGCCCCTCCTGATAGGTGCTTACCTGGTTAGGTGACCAATACCCCTTTCAGGGATATCTGGGGTCTCTCTCTTGGGTGGGTCCTCAGTTTCCACTTGCAAGATTTAGGCAGGACTCCTCTGCAACCTCTGCTTCGACTTCTGGCCACTGGAACCGTGACTGGACCCTCCAGGAACCAACAAACGCTGCTACAACGAAGAAGACTGTTCTGCAACTTTGTTTCTATGTCTCTTGCCATCTTGGCAACATTTCTCTGGCCATGCATCCTCAGAAGAGTGCAACTCTTCAGCCTGCACAAAGAGAAGAAGGAATCTCCCTTGGAGTGAAGGAGTCACTTCCCTGCAACCGCAGGCACCTACAACAAGCGACGACTGGCTGCATGGATCTCCCCTCATCTTGAGCTGCGTGGATCCTGCATCACGGGTGGTGGTCCGGAGTAGTCCTTTTGGTCTTCTCTACCAGCTGTCCACCTTTGATGGAGTTAAGCCTTTGCCATCCTAAGCAGGATAGTACCCCCGTGCACAGTGTCTCTTGTAGCTGCTAAGGCTTGTTTGCATCTCCTCCAAGGGATCTTCAGGCAACGTGTAGCTCAGACCCCCAGCACTCCATCCTGCAAAGTACAGCCTTCTGCCTGGTTCACCTGCGGTGTGGGATCCTCTTTTGTAGTGCTGCGTGGGCTTCTTCTGAGACTCCTGTGTCCCTGTCCGGTGGAACTCCGGTGGGTGCTGCCTCTGATCCTGTGGACTCTGTCATTGAGGGTCCCCTGTGACTCTCCCCTCCTGGATTGAGTCCTCCTGGGCCTTGCTGGTCACCAGCAGCACCTCTTTTCCACTAACTGCGAGTTTGCCTCTGCCAAGGCTTGTTGGTGGAATTCCTGCACCGACACCTGTCTGCAATCTTCGTTCCAGCGTGGGACTTCAGCTATATCCATCAGGAACTCTTCTCCAGCTCCAGGGCTGCAGTGCTGACCTGTTCTTCATCATAGTCGACCAACTCCTGGGTGGGTAGGTGCTCCTACTCCTCCTGGACTCTACTGTGAGTCTTGGACCCCTCTTTCCACAGGTCTTCTTTCTTCAGGAATCCACCGCTGGTTTTCTTGCAGTCTTGTCTGGGTGTCTTCTTTTTATTCTTTTCCTCTTTTGAGTTGTTTGGGGAAAATCCAGCGATTTACTCCAGCATTCCTGACCGCGGGGGTACTGTGTTACTTACCTCTGTGGAGTTCTAGTACTACTATCTCCCCTCTACACACTCCATTTACCTAGGTGGGTTCCTGTGTTCGCATTCCATTTTGTTAGTATATGGTTAGTGCTCACCCTAGGGTCACTATTGGTTATTGCTATTTGCCCTGTTTTCTAACCTTTTCTATGCCTATTTCTGATTACTTGTGTATATATTTAGTGTATTACTTACCTGCTAATGGTGGGTTACCCTTCTAGTATTTTGTGGTGATTTTGTTCCAAAAATAAAGTGCCTTTATTTTTGTACAACTGAGTGTTTTCTTTCATGTGTGAAAGTGCTGTGTGACTACCAGTGGTGCTGCATGAGCTTTGCGTGTCTCCTAGATAAGCCTTCTCGTCCACAGCTACCTCTAGAGAGCCTGGCTTTTAGACACTGCCTACACTTCACCAAGAAGGGATACCTGGACCTGATGTAAAGTGTAAGAACCATTGGCACCCACCACACACCAGGCCAGCTTCCTACATGCCCACTTTCTAAAAGTGGCATTTCTTAATGGTAATAAAAAATCCACTTACACCAATAAGCAGGATTTCTCACTGTTGTTCCAAACATACTAAACATGCCCATACTATTCCTCATAGATCAGAAGATACCAGAGACATGTCAGGGCATTTCCAATGCAATCCCATGAGAGGAGCAGAACTCACAGTAGTGAGAAGCTAAATAGGCTGTCACTACTAGGACATGTAGTACATGAAGACATCTGTCTTACCTTTTATATACACAGCACGCTGCCCACAGGGCTGGCTAGGCCTACATTAGGGCTGAATTAGGTGCAGCAAAAAGAGTTTAGGTTTTGGCAAGTAGTTTGACTTGCCAAGTCAGGGTGGCAGTAAACTGCAGTAGAAGGCCCGAGACACACCTGAGACAGGTTTGAAAGGCTACTTCGGTGGGTGGCGCAAGCTGCGCTGCAGGCCCACTAGTAGTATTTAATGTACAGGCCCTGGGTATAAGGGATACCATTTTACAAGGGACTAGCAGGTAAATTAAATGTGCCAACCAGGTGTACACCAATCATACCAAGTTGAGAAGGGAAAGCACATGCACTTTAGCACTGATCAGCAGTGATAAAGTGCTCAGAGTCGTAGAGTCGTAGAGCCAACAAAAAGAAAAATATAGGAAGAGAAAGGTAAAACTTTTGGGGATTACCATGCAAAAAGGGCCACATCCACTAGTTTACCTTGAGGAATTTCCTGCATCTCAAGAGCTATGTTAGCTTCGGAGTTGGTATCTTGGATGGAAAAAGCCTCCTCTTCAGCAGCTGAAGCTTCATGAAGTTTCCGCTCTTGTTCATTCTCGGACATGATGTCTTGAAGTTTGAAAATATCTTGTGTGCCCTCCACTTTTTATCCCAGCATTTCACGGCGGCAGGCTCCCTGGTCATGCAGTATTTTTCAACAGGACCGGCAGGTTTTGCAGTCTTCTTCTCTCTGTTCTGGCCACAGACAGAAGTTGCAGACCTGAGGCGTCATTATAAGTTTGGCAGACGGAAAAGGCCGCCTGACAAACTCCCGCAGTCAGGTTACCACCTGTGCAGTCCCCTTCCTGTGGTCCCCATTAAGAGTTTCCCGCTGGGTCAGCGGACGGAAACAGAGTTTCTTCAATACTCCTGAACCTGCAAGAACATGGTTAGACCACAACATTCCGGACTCCCACAAACAAGACCGCCGGAAGTCAGCACCTCCAGTGCTGATCCTGCCATCGTTGTCACAATGCAGTGATGGATACCGTATTCGAGTTCCAGCTCCAATTCCCACACCGCATCTCCAACCACTGTTGTTTGAAGACAGTGTGTTCTGTGACACATTAGCGACAACTATTCACACATATTTTACGGATATACTGGTACTGCCTCATCTGAACAGATTGAATGGGAGGCACAGCCTTCACGGTTGTGATGTGAGACGCTTCCATAAACACATTGGTAGGTGCCTGAGGTGACATCATGGGGAAACTCATTCGAGTAGAGAATAGCTTAGTCCCCCCGGAGCAAGCGACATCGCAAACTCAAGATACTACTTCCCAACTCCAAGATGCGCAGGCGGCATACGTCGAGTTACTAGAACAACTCCAGCTTATAGATCATAGAACTTACCTTCAAAAGTTGCATACAAAAGCAGATAGGTCAGGTACCCTCCTTGCCTGCCTGATTAACCCAGAGTTATCACTCACTCCTATTCTCCTCATACATACACCTAACCACGGGCAGGTTACTACTCAATTGGAGTTAAATAACACATTTCTGGAATAATAAATACACTGATCTATATACCACTTCAACCATTGTCGATTCGGCCAAAATACCCTCATACTTCAGTCAGTTAACGCTCCCCCAGGTGGAGGCAGCTAGCTGTGAAACCCTTGAAGCTCCCATTTCCGTGAACGAGATAGAAGGAGCAATTAAAGAATTAGCTCCCCAAAAAAAAACACCAGGCACGGACAGGCTGTCGGCAGAATTTTACTCCATGTATGCCACAAGTCTAATTCCACACCTTGTTAAGCTTTATAATGTCTCCCCTAGAGAATGGGATGCTACCCCCTTCGATCTGACAAACACTGGTTACGTCACTTCTCAAGCCAGGTAAACCACCTTACAACGTGTGCCCTCTTACAGGCTCCTATCACTGTTGAACACCAAATACAAAATCCTTAGCAAAGTCTTGGTGCGCCAATTACTTCAGTTACTCCCCAATTTGCTGCATGTAGACCAGTGTGACTTCGTCCCCCCCCTACAGTACCTCCTTGAACATATGTCAACTGTTCAATATTATGTTCGCTGTGCAGCAGCGTAGGTCATTCGCCGGCTGTCTTTCTCTAGATATCAGACAAGCCTTTGTTTCCTTTATCTTAGATTTCTTGTTGTCAGCACTTGCCGCCTATGAGATACCTCCATCATACATACGCTGGGTCAAATGTGTATACTCTAACCCTACAGCAGGAGCCAAAACCAGATCTTACCTCTCAGCCCCATATCGGGTGTCACCTGGCACAAGACAGGGTTGACCCCTGTCCCCACTTCTGTTTGTTCTAGCAATGGAACCTCTTGCACAATACTTCCGTCAGGGGGCTTGGGGATGGGGAATCTTTGGTGACTGCTCGCTTCATGTGATATCATTCTAGGAGGAGGACGACATGGCCATGTACTTTAATGACCTATGTGGTGACCTCGGAGAGGCAGCCCACTTGATGTCTGAATTCGGTGACCTGTGATATTTCTGCATAAATTCAAGCAAATCCTACACATTTTCCTTTAACGGACTTATAATGCCTTAATGGTTCCATTCGGGGCTCTGCAAATCCAGTTGGTTTTGCTATCTTGGTGCACAGGTATACTGCAGTTCGATTGATATCCTAGATGGCAACCTAGGCTGGGCGATCGCGTCACTTAGGTCACAGGTAAACCTTTGGATTACCCTTCCCTTGTCCGTGGCAGGTCAACTGGCATTGTCCAAAATGGTTCTCCTTCCTTCGCTTATTATACTATTTTGTGAATTTAGCAACATTGGTTCAACCTCAAATGTTTGCCACACTATACACCCTGTTAATAGATCTGATATGGGGCACAGGCTGCCGCAGCCTGACAACACTACAATTACTGTTGGATAGAGGTGGCATGGGAGTCCCAGACCTGAAGTCCTACTGTATAGCAGGACAACTGCAATGATCAGCGTACTGACTGGCAGGATATAATGTAGAGCAGCAGTTTCCAACCTGGGATCCGCAGCCCCCACAGGGGTCCATGACACATTCCCAGGGGGTCCATAGGCCCTTCTCCAGCTGGGGACTGTGACAGAACAGTGTGTGTTTTTATATTTATTGCTTCCTTTGCGCAGCAGTTTTAAAAGCACTACAACGTTCCTTATTTATCCAGCATCATTCAGGCAAAAATGAAAGCATCAAGAAAACGCTGGTGATTAATGTCCCTGCTGGAGAGACATGGGAGTTTTGTCTAGTGGCAGTTTTGACTCATCTAAGGTAGCGCAGATGGTTAATATGCCTGCTGTAAAGAATGAGTAACATGCAAAGAACAGTATTTTATGTGCATAGCACAGTGGGTTACTGCTTTTGTCGCACAGATTCTCTTGTTACTGAACAGTTCATAAGTTACAATCATTATCTGGCACAGCGAGCTATAAAATGCAATCAAAGAAGTGCATGGCACAAATTAGAAAGTTATGTTTTTGTTCCCAGTCCTTCATTTTCCTTATGCTGCTAAACATGGTTTGCTTGTAAGAAATACACTCTTATTATTAAAGTAAAATCTAACCACTGTGCCATGTTCTGAATCCAGAGTTCATGCTTGTTCCAGCAGTGATTCAGCGGGGGTCCCCAGGAGTCAAAAATTGGGAACTACTGATCTAGAGTAAATTGGTTAAAATACCCGTATGTCCCTTAGTGGACAACTACACAAGTTATTCTGTCCAGGTTCCTCTCTCCCCACCAAAAGCCCCTTATTTCTAAGAACTGCCCCTTCCTATTCAAAGCTAGCCATAAAATACAAACACTTACTTCTACCATATGCCCCCAATATACCTCTCATCAGCCTTTCCACTCCACCGGGCACCTTAACGGCTGGGATGTTGCGTCCTTGGGATAAAGGAATGGTGTGGGTTCTCTTTTCACGGATGGTTCATTAATGCCTCACCTCTAGTTTACACAGACTCCTGGGCTACTGAATACACTATTCTTAACACATGCTAGCATTGTTGGATACATTCAACGCTACTGGTCCCCAAATCGAACCAAGCCTGAGACACACAAATTGTTACAAGCTCTACATACTATGAGACACAGGAAACACCCCAGATTAAGTGGCTGAATTGTGGACTCCAAACTCATCTTAGGCTACCCCTGGTGTCACTCAAGCGCAGGTGGGAGGCTGATATTACCAGAGCAATAACAGATAAAGAATGGTCCTTCTTATTACAATAAACCAGTCTCACGTAATACGTTTCAAATTTATACAATGTTTTATATTCTAAAGGGCCTACCTCACGCCTTACAAAATAAACTTGATGTTTCCTCTGCCTCAGCGTCCTTCCCCCAGGTGTCATATGCAGAATGTAGACCTGGTACATATGTTATGGGCTTGTCCCTCACTGACTGCTTACTGGAAGCTGATGGGGTGACATTGTCAGCTCTGACAGGGAACGGCCATTGGTGCACACTAGAACAGTGTATCCTAGGTTTATATCCCAGAACTAAATCAGCCCAGCCAGGGCAACCTCCCGTTTTACAGTCTCGACTTTCTTACTAACCAAACGTTTGCTGACAAGACATTGGAAATCCTTGCATATTCCTTCAGCTGCCCGATGGAGGGAAGAGGTGGTGCAGTGCGGACTGGCAGAAAGCGCTGCAACTCGTTGGGAGGAATACAGAGGACTATGCAAACAGCTGAGATCACTGGAATGGAATACCTTATTGGAAGCATTTAAAGCGCAAGACAGTGAGGGGTGCAGTGCTCACTATGCTCACAAAATATTCTGTCACTATACTGTCGTAGCTGGACTCTTGGTCTAGGCAAGACTACTGGTTTAGGGATGACAGCACTTTTGTTTGCAGGCGACTATGACAATCCTACAATAATTCGCAACTGTTGACCCAACCCTTCTGGCTCACAGGCAGTACCTCACTAAAAACCCAAACAGTAAAAGATGATTTATGACAGCCGTTACGCATGGACTCAAGAGTGCAACATCTCAGGGGAGTCGATGTTCAACCGAGATTACCCTTTTCTCACATGAGTCTCAGTCAAACACAGGCAATGAAGAAGATGCATTAACATTTTCAAGAGGTTTTACTAACAAGACTGCAATCTACTGTAAATTGCAAGGGCTGCAATGATTTAGATAATGAAAAATGCAAGAACCAGAATTGTAAAAAACGAGTCATGAAAAGAAAGACCCCCACCATCTTGCAATAACATGAGATGTGAAATAGCCCTAAAACACTAGCACGATGAACCTAATCTCTACCTACAGAGAGCTAGATGTGATAAACCTAATATGCCAGTACCATGTCCATGACAAGAGTCCCCCAACCCTTGTTACCTTGGAATTAGGTCTCTAGATCAGACTCCATGGAGACACGAAGTCTGGGTCTGCATCAAGGCGACGTGTAGCATAGATAGCGTTGATGGCCTCTGGTTGCAATCCCTCTGATAACCTTGTCTGCATGAGATGTATTTATACAGATCTTGTAGGACCCCTGATGCAGGTATGTTTCCAAACATTAGATAAGAAGGTATGTTTGGGGCGGCAATTATATAAAAAATTCCCTGAAAAAGTACATTATGTTACTGTCCCAAGGATGTGGGACAGTACATGAAGTGAATACTTATGTATATCATTTATCTTTGACGCTGATACTGACGCCTTTACAGAGTGGCACTAATAACGTGAAATGAAAACATCTTCCTTACTATAAACATAACAGCCATTTTGGAAGAAATAATTAAATAAATGTGCTAAAACAGAGCAGGCTAAGTAGGTTAAAAGTCACTAGGTGATGGGGGCACAGGCCTGCAAGACAGAAGGCTAAGCTATCTCCTCAGTCCCAATAATACCAAATAGGATCCACTACAACATATTGGGCCCACATTGAGGTTTTTGTTCCTTCCTCACCGTGTGCCCTACTATGCCATACCTACTCATCAAGTCCATGCATGTTTTAGCCCACGTTCCAGGAGGACATAACTACCCAACCAATAGTCATACGTTAGGTCACGACTAAGTGCAATGCTGTACCCTTCCTACTTCCTCCATACAGCTTCAGAACCCTTACGATGAAGACTACCACACACTACCACATGCAAGTTAAGTGACTTGCAGGCAGTTGTTGGGTGGGAGGGTAATTGCATTACTGTTATAATTGGAAGTTTTGAACACACTTTTCGATAGCAATCATTGCATTACACTTACGCTGCTATAATGTAATAGGAAAAAAGGGATAATCATTACATATCTTATCCGATTCTTTATGTATCTGAGTGAAAAATGCAAAAACTGCAATAAAGTTTGTGTTTAAAAAAAAAAAAGGTTAAAAAAATAGACTCGCAGGAGCCTCATGCTCCCACCAAATTGTGAAGGCTCATGGGAAAAACGGGCCCCTAGACCAATCACAGACCTCCATTTTTGAATTTGTGCTCTTGCTGGAAGCGTGTGGGACTCTTGTGAGCCCAATCACCCAAATATGTAATCATTTCTGACCCTTAATTTCCCCAAAACTGTGGAACAGATTTACACCAAATCACAAACAGCACAATCTGCGGAGCAAGATCTAGCTTCCTGACAAGTCTGGTGTATTTCAGTTCAGCAGTTTTTGCTGCAACAGTGTCTAAAAAAAAGTCTATGGAAAATGCATGGGAATTTTATGTTTGCGACCCCCTTTTTTTCCCCCTCACACCCGCTTGATGGATCACCCTATAAGTTTCCAAAAAGGAGAAGAGGTGGCTGAACTTTTTTTTATGGGCAGGGTTTGTAAAGATTTGGCAAACGGGGTCAAAGTTCTTAGCAAACCAAACAACACTCCATCTATGGAAAAGCAGACCTAACTATAACTACCTACTGTGACCGCCAGTAAATAAACTAAAATTTTCTGCAGCAGATTCACATGCTGTGCATTAGTCCGCCATATAGGGTTGGGCTCAGAGTGTTACAAGTTGTTTTTCTTCGGAGAAGTCTTTTTTTTTTTTTTTTTTTTGAGTCACAGGATTGAGTGACTCCTCCTCTTCCGTTCCATTGCGCATGGGCATTGACTCCATTGTTAGATTGTTTTCCCCGCGCGTGGTACAGGAAGGAGTTATAGAGTATTTAGGTATAAAGTAAGATATGTCCATGCAAATGTAAATGTATGTACAAATGTGTTAACTTAAACAACTACAGGCTTCCGGGGAGGAGGAAGGGTGCATGTGAATCTGTAGCAGAACATGCCACGAACAGATGTACACTGGGTAAGTGACATTTTCCGTTTGATGGCATGTGTAGCTGCAGATAGACATGCTGTGCATAGACTACAAAGCAGTTTGTCCTCCCAAAAAATAGTGGTGGCTAGCCTGTAGGAGTTGAAGTTGTTTCAAATAATGTTCTTAGAACAGCTTGACCTACTGTGGCTTGTAGTTGTGATAATGTGTCTACACAGTAGTGCTTAGTAAATGTATGTGGTGTTGACCATGTAGCTGCTTTACATATTTCAGCCATTGGTATATTCCCTAAAAATGCCACTGTTGCACCTTTCTTTCGTGTAGAATGTGCCTTGGGAGTAACTAAAAGCTGTCTTTTTACTTTGATATAGCATGTTTGGATGCACCTTACAATCCATCATGCTAAACCTTGTTTTGATATAGGATTTCCTTTATGTGGTTTTTGGAAAGCTACAAATTGTTGTTTAGTCTTTCTAAATGGTTTAGTTCTGTCTATATAGTACATTAAAGCTCTTTTGATGTCTAATGTATGTAGAGCTCTTTCTGCCAGAGAATCTGGCTGTGGAAAGAAGACTAGCAGTTTCACTGTTTGATTAATATGAAATGGTGATATAACTTTTGGCAGAAATGTTGGATTTGTTCTTAGTACAACTTTATGTTTGTGTACTTGGGAGAAAGGATCCTCAAGAGTAAAGGCTTGGATTTCACTTACTCTTCTTAAAGATGTAATTGCCACTAGGAAGGCAACTTTCCATGTTAGAAATTGAATTTGACACAAGTGCATTGGCTCAAATGGTGGTCCCATAAGTCTTGTAAGCACTATATTTAGATTCCAAGATGGAACTGGTGGTGTTCTGGGTGGAATTATGTGTTTCAAGCCTTCCATGAAAGCTTTAATGACATGAACTCTAAATAAAGAGCTATGTTGTATATTTTGTAAATATGCTGAAATTGCAGTAAGATTTATTTTTATTGAATAAAATGCTAAATTTGATTTCTGTAAATGAAGTAAATAACATACAATATCTTGTATTGATGCCGTAAGAGGGTCTATATTTTTAGATTGACAGTAATATACAAATCTTTTCCATTTGTTTGCATAGCACTGTCTAGTAGTGGGTTTACTTGCTTGTTTAATAACTTCCATACATTCTGACGGGAGTTGTAAATATCCAAACTCTATGACCTCAGGAGCCAAATTGCTAGATTGAGTGCTTTGGGATTTGGATGTCTCATTTGACCTTTGTTTTGTGTCAACAGATCTGGTCTGCGTGGGAGTTTGGAATGTGGTACTACCGATAGATCTAGTAATGTGTCCCACGGCTGTCGTGCCCATGTTGGTGTTAGGAGTATCATGTTGAGTGAAGTTTGACGCAACTTGTTGACTAGAAATGGAAGGAGTGGGAGAGGGGGAAAAGCGTACGCAAATATCCCTGACCAATTGATCCATAGAGCATTGCCCTTAGATAGGGGATGTGGGTGTCTGGATGCGAAGTTTTGGCATTTTGTTTTTTTGCTTGTTGCAAACAGGTCTATTTTTGGTGTTCCCCACTTTTGAAAGTACTTTTGAAGTACTTGAGGATGAATCTCCCATTCGTGAGTTTGTTGGTGATTTCTGCTGAGGATATCTGCCAACTGATTGTCTATCCCTGGGATGTACTGTGCTAATAGATGAATTTAGTTGTGGATTGCCCATTTCCAAATTTTTGGGGCTAGAAGGGACAGTTGGGATGAATGTGTCCCTCTCTGTTTGTTGAGATAATACATGATTGTCATGTTGTCTGTTTTGATAAGAACAATCTTCTGCGAAAGAAGAGGTTGAAAAGCTTTGAGTGCTAGAAAGACAGCTAATAACTCCAAATGGTTTATGTGTAGCTGTTTCTGTTTGACATCCCATTGTCTTTCAATGCTGTGATTGTTTAGGTGAGCTCCCCAACCAATCATTGATGCATCTGTTGTAATTATGGTCTGAGGCACAGGGTCTTGAAATGACTGCCCCTTGCTTAGATTGGTAGAATTCCACCACTGAAGGGACATATATGTTTGGCGGTCTATCAACACTAGATCTTGGAGTTGACCGTGTGCCTGTGACTATTGTTGTGCAAGGCACTGTTGTAAGGGCCGCATGTTTAGTCTTGCTTGTGGAACAATTGCAATACATGATGCCATAATTCCTAGAATTTTCATGACAAATCTTACAGTGTATTGTTGATTTGGTTGTATTTGTGGAATTAAATTTTGGAAAGCTTGTATCCTTTGTGTATTTGGATATGCTAGAGCTTTTGAGTATTTAGTACTGCACCTAGATACAGTTGTATTTGTGTTGGTTGAAGGTGTAATTTTTGGTAGTTTATTGAGAAATCTGGTGTGTGTACACGTTGTGTATGATTTTGGCATTGTGTATGACTGCTTGATTTTATTAGCCAGTCGTCTAGGTATGGAAAGACATGTATATGTTGTCTTCTTAGGTAGGCTGCCACTACTGGCAAGCACTTTGTGAATACCCTTTGCGCTGTTGTTATTCCAAAGGGTAACACTTTGAATTGGTAGTGTTTTCCCTGAATGGCAAACCTGAGGTATTTTCTGTGGGTAGGATGGATGGGTATGTGAAAATACACATCCTTGAGGTCTAAGGCTGTTATGAAATCTTGTTTCTGTAGTAGTGGGATGAAATCCTGTAAAATTACCATGGGAAAATGTTCTGACAGGAAGTAAAGATTTAGGGGCCTGAGGTCTAATACTGGCCTGAATGTACCATCTTTTTGGGAATTAGAAAGTATAGTGAATAAACTCCGGTTCCTATCTGAGACTTTGGAACTAACTCTATTGCTTGTTTGAGTAGTAGAGATTTGACCTCTTCTTGTAACAGAATTGTGTGTTGTGTGGTTAGTTTGTGAAACCTTGGTGGAATAGTTGGAGGGGTGTTTATCAATTCTAGGCAATAACCATTGCGGATAATTGATAGCATCCAGTTGCCTGTGGTAATAATTTGCCAATGTGTGTGGAACTGCTGTAGCCTTCCCTTCACAGGAGAGGTGTGGAGGAGAAGGGAGAGGTGTGGAGTGGAAGGGAGTAAGGGAAGTCACTTTTGGGTGTGTTGCAGGCTGCTTAGAGGTCTGGAATTTTCCTCTATTTCTGGAATACTGTCCCCTGTATGTGCCCCTAAAACCACCTCGTTGGTACTGTGTTTGGTAGGGTGGTTTTGTTTGGGAGGTTGAAGCCTCCGAGAGCTGTGGTCTGAAACCACATCGGAATTGAGGTTTACGAAATGACTATATGGTGTAGAATAGAGTGCCCCCATTGCTTTAGCTGTGTCAGAATCTTTTTGTAGCTTTTATATTGCTGTGTCTACCTCTGGTCCAAAAATATGTTTTATATCGAAGGGCATGTTTAACACAGCCTGTTGTATTTCTGGCTTGAATCCAGAAGATAGGAGCCATGCATGCCTACGGATAGTGACTGCTGTGTTGACACTCCTTGCAGCAGTATCTGCTGCATCTAGGGCAGATCTTATTTGGTTATTTGTGATAGCTTGCCCTTCCTCCACAACCTCTTGAGCCCTTTTCTGCAGTTCTTTGGGGAGATGCTGTATTATATCTCGCATCTCGACCCAGTGGGCTCTATCATAACGAGCTAGCAGTGCTTGTGAGTTTGCTATCCTCCATTGGTTTGCTGCTTGGGACGCAACCCTTTTCCCAGCAGGATCAAATGTCCTGCTTTCCTTATCAGGACGGGGTGCATCTCCTGAGGATTGACTATTTGCTCTCTTCCTGGCAGCACTAACCACAATAGAATAAGGTGGTACCTGATGGGTGATATAATCAGGGTCAGAAGGTGCAGGTTTGTATTTCTTTTCTATTCTAGGTGTTATGATGCGTGCTTTCACTGGCTCATTAAAAATGTGATCTGCATGTTTTACCATGCCTGGGAGCATCGGGAGGCATTGGTACCTAGAATGAGTTGAGAATAATGTGTTCAATAAAAAATCCTCTTCTAGTGGTTCTGTATGCATTGTAAGCCCATGATAGGCTGCAGCCCTAGCTATGACCTGGTTGTATACAGTAGTATCCTCAGGTGGTGATGGTTTAGAGGGGTAGGTGTCTGGATCATAGCTTGGGATGTGATCAGGGTCATAAAGATCCCATGGATCAACAGTGTCCTGCTGTGAGTCATATGAATGTGTTGGCGAATGCATTGGTGTAGGGCTGGTATGAGGACAGGTAGGCAGGTGCGGAGAATGAGGAGTAGAAGACTCAGGAGGTGCTGACTTCTCTTTCTGTTTTGGCACTTTAGCTGGAGGCTGCATAGTGTCCAATTCCTCCTGAAATGCTAGCTTCCTCTTTGTTTTTAAAGGAGGTGCTGTGACAAGTCTCCCTGTTTCTATATGGATGTGGATCCTGGATTGACGCTCATCCATAATTTGAAGTATAGGTTCTATCTCGGACTCCTCCTCAGAGGTTTTATGGCTTTCTTTAAGTCTTTTAGAAAGTCCGTGTTCCTCTGTATATGCTGTTTTTTTTGGCTCCGAAGTGAGTTTTTTCGGGATCGAAAAGGTTGAGGAAAGTCTCGGCTCCAAAACAGTTCTTCTTATTTTCAACTCCAAAATTTGGTGTTTACTGGAGTCTGAAATGGAGCTCTTTGTCGACTGTGAGGTTTTCGGAGGGGTGGCCTTTTGTGGTGCCGAAGTGGAGGGTCAGTCGCCGAGAGCCTTTTTTTGGGCCGAGCCATGGCCTTCCGGCAGTGGCGTACCCAAGGCCTTTTGTTTTTTCTTTTGTGAGTGTAGAGGGGCAGACGTACTCACATCCTGGCCGGCTGCAACAGGTCTGTCTTCCTCAGATTCCTGCTCCGACTCCAAATCTTGGACTGAGATCGCTGTTTGCAGTAGTTGTTCTTCCTGTACGTTGAAATGTTCTCCACTCTTCAACGCCATTTTGAGCCTTCTTGCTCTTCTGTCTCTTAAAGTCTTTTTCGATTGGAAGGATCGACAGGCCTTGCAGTTTTCCTCCTGATGGTCCGGAGAAAGGCAGAGGTTGCAAACCAGATGCTGGTCTGTACATGGGTACTTTGTGTGGCACTTAGGGCAGAATCGGAATGGAGTCCGATCCATGAGGCTCTCCACGCGGTCGGCCCGAATAGGCCAGAGTTGGGCACGTGCCCCCCGAAGGGTGAACAAAATTGTTTCCCCGACGGTATTGCTCTGTCGATGGAAGAATAATAACCCGATCTATACAAAACTGACGAAATGAAAATGTCACTTACCCAGTGTACATCTGTTCGTGGCATTAGTCGCTGCAGATTCACATGTTTGGCACAGTCCGCTGCCTGGTGTTGGGCTCGGAGTATTACAAGTTGTTTTTCTTCGAAGAAGTCTTTTTGGTCACGGGACCGAAGGACTCCTCCCTCTTTGGCTCCATTGCGCATGGGCGTCGACTCCATCTTAGATTGTTTTCCCCGCAGAGGGTGAGGATGGAGTTGTTTGGTATAAATAGTGCCCATGCAATGGAGTGAATATGTATGTATGATAAGAGTTTCTAATAATTATTTACAAATGTTCAGATGTTTAAGGTTTATGATCTACTTCTAAACGGCTACAGGCTTCCCGGGGAGGTGGGAGGGTACATGTGAATCTGCAGCGACTAATGCCACGAACAGATGTACACTGGGTAAGTGACATTTTCAGTTCGATGGCATATGTTGCTGCAGATACACATGTTTGGCATAGACTATAAAGCAGTTACCTCCCCTAAAAGCGGTGGTTTAGCCTGTAGGAGTTGAAGTAGTTTGGAATAATGTTCTTAGTACAGCTTGGCCCACTGTAGCTTGTTGTGCATTTAGTACGTCTACACAGTAGTGTTTAGTAAACGTATGAGGCGTAGACCAGGTTGCAGCCTTACATATTTCGCTCATAGGAATGTTTCCTAGAAAGGCCATTGTAGCACCTTTCTTTCTGGTTGAGTGTGCCTTTGGTGTAATAGGCAATTCTCTTTTGGCTTTAAGATAGCATGTTTGAATGCATCTGACTATCCATCTAGCAATGCCTTGTTTAGAGATTGGATTTCCTATGTGTGGTTTTTGAAAAGCTATGAACAGTTGTTTTGTTTTCCTGATTAGCTTTGTTCTGTCAATGTAATACATTAGTGCTCTTTTGATGTCTAATGTATGTAGTGCCCTTTCAGCCACAGAATTTGGTTGTGGGAAGAACACTGGCAATTCTACTGTTTGATTTAAATGGAATGGTGAGATTACTTTTGGCAGAAATTTTGGATTTGTTCTTAGAACTATTTTATTGTTGTGTATTTGAATAAATGGTTCTTGTATGGTAAATGCCTGTATTTCACTTACTCTTCTGAGGGATGTGATTGCAATGAGAAATGCGACCTTCCAGGTTAGATATTGCATTTCACAGGAATGCATGGGTTCGAAAGGGGGACCCATGAGTCTTGTTAAGACGATGTTAAGGTTCCATGAAGGAACTGGTGGTGTTCTTGGTGGTATAATTCTTTTTAGCCCTTCCATGAATGCTTTAATAACTGGTATTCTAAATAGAGACGATGAATGAGTAGTTTGTAGGTAAGCAGATATAGCTGCGAGGTGTATTTTTATAGATGAAAAAGCGAGATTTGCTTTTTGCAAATGTAGTAAGTATCCTACTATGTCTTTAGTAGAGGCATGTACTGGTTGTATTTGATTGGCATGGCAGTAGTAAACAAATCTTTTCCACTTAGATGCATAGCAGTGTCTAGTGGAAGGTTTTCTAGCTTGTTTTATGACCTCCATGCATTCTTGTGTGAGGTCCAAGTGTCCGAATTCTAGGATTTCAGGAGCCAAATTGCCAGATTCAAGGATGCTGGGTTTGGATGTCTGATCTGTTGTTTGTGTTGTGTTAACAGATCTGGTCTGTTGGGTAGTTTGACATGCGGTACTAGTGAAAGGTCTAGTAGAGTTGTATACCAAGGTTGTCTTGCCCATGTGGGTGCTATCAGTATGAGTTTGAGTTGGTTTTGACTCAACTTGTTTACTAGATATGGAAGGAGAGGGAGAGGGGGAAAAGCGTACGCAAATATCCCTGACCAATTCATCCATAGAGCATTGCCTTGTGATTCGCGGTGTGGGTACCTGGATGCGAAGTTTTGGCATTTTGAGTTTTCTCTTGTTGCGAACAAATCTATCTGGGGTGTTCCCCAAATTTGAAAGTACTTGTTCAGAACTTGGGGGTGAATTTCCCATTCGTGGACTTGTTGGTGGTCTCGCGAAAGGTTGTCTGCTAGTTGGTTTTGTATTCCTGGAATAAATTGTGCTATTAGGCGAATGTTGTTGTGAATCGCCCACTGCCAAATTTTTTGTGTTAGGAGGCACAATTGTGTTGAGTGTGTTCCTCCTTGTTTGTTTAGATAATACATTGTTGTCATGTTGTCTGTTTTGACAAGAATGTATTTGTGTGTTATTATGGGTTGGAAGGCTTTTAACGCTAGAAATACTGCCAACAGTTCTAGGTAATTGATATGAAGTTTTGTTTCGTGTATATCCCATTGTCCTTGAATGCTGTGGTGATTGAGGTGTGCTCCCCACCCTGTCATGGAAGCATCTGTTGTTATAACGTATTGAGGCACTGGGTCCTGAAATGTCCGCCCTTTGTTTAAATTTTTGCTGTTCCACCATAGAAGCGAGAGGTATGTTTGGCGGTTTACCAACACCAGATTTTGAAGTTGACCCTGTGCCTGTGACCATTGTGATGCTAGACACTGTTGTAAGGGTCGCATGTGTAGTCTTGCGTTTGGGACAATGGCTATGCATGATGACATCATGCCTAGAAGTTTTAGCGCAAATTTTGCTTGTATCTTTTGGTTTGGAAACATAGCACTTATTAGCTTGTGGAATGCCTGCACTCTTTGTGGACTTGGAGTGGCAATTCCTTTTGATGTGTTGATGGTTGCTCCTAGATATTGTTGTGTTTGACACGGTTCTAGGTGTGATTTTGTGTAGTTGATGGAAAACCCCAGTTTGTGAAGGGTTTGTATGACAAAGGTGGTGTCGTTTGCGCATTTTTTTACTGTGTTGGTTTTGATTAGCCAGTCGTCTAGGTAAGGGAACACATGTATCTGTTGTCTCCTGATGTGTGCTGCTACTACTGCTAGACATTTTGTGAACACTCTTGGTGCAGTTGTTATTCCGAATGGCAACACCTTGAATTGGTAATGTATTCCTTTGAATACGAACCGTAGGTACTTTCTGTGAGAAGGGTGTATTGGTATATGAAAGTACGCATCCTTTAGGTCTAATGTGGTCATGTAATCTTGCTGTTTGAGCAGTGGAATGATGTCTTGTAGTGTGACCATGTGAAAATGGTCCGATATGATGTAGGTATTTAGTGTCCTGAGATCTAATATTGGTCTCAATGTTTCGTCTCTTTTTGGAATTAGAAAGTACAGGGAGTAAACTCCTGTGTTTTTTTGTTGTACTGGTACTAATTCTATTGCATCCTTTTGCAGTAGTGCTTGAACTTCTAGTCCTAAAAGTTCTAAATGATGTTGTGACATTTTGCGTGTTTTTGGGGGGGATGTTTGGTGGGAAGTTGTGGAATTCTATGCAATAGCCATGTTGGATTATTGCTAATACCCAATTGTCTGTTGTAATCTGTTGCCAAGATTGGTAGAATTGGCTTAGTCTTCCCCCCACTGGTGTTGAGTGAAGGGGTTGCGTGACTTGAAAGTCACTGTTTAGGTGGAGGTGTTTTTGGAGTCTGGAATCTTCCCCTACTCCTTGGGAATTGACCCCCCCGATATCCCCTGAAACCACCCCTTTGGAAGGAACCCTGATATGGTGTGGTTCTTGATTGTTGGCTGGTGGTGTCTGTGGGTTGGCCACGAAACCCCCCTCTAAATGGAGTTTTTCTGAAAGAGCCTCTGCTCTGCGGGGAGTAGAGTGCGCCCATGGCTTTGGCCGTGTCTGTGTCCTTTTTAAGTTTTTCAATGGCTGTATCCACTTCCGAGCCAAACAGTTGTTTCTCGTTGAAGGGCATATTAAGGACAGCCTGCTGGATTTCAGGTTTGAAGCCTGAAGTGCGTAGCCAAGCGTGTCTCCTTATGGTGACAGCAGTGTTGACTGTTCTTGCTGCAGTATCGGCTGCGTCTAGTGAAGAGCGGATTTGATTGTTTGAGATCGTTTGTCCCTCTTCCACTATTTGCTGCGCCCTTTTTTGGTATTCCTGGGGAAGATGGTCTACGAGAAGTTGCATCTCGTCCCAGTGTGCGCGGTCATATCTGGCCAGCAGCGCTTGTGAATTTGCGATGCGCCACTGGTTGGCTGCCTGTGACGCCACTCTTTTCCCTGCCGCGTCAAATTTTCGGCTTTCTTTGTCCGGAGGTGGGGCGTCGCCAGATGTATGTGAATTTGCTCTTTTGCGAGCTGCCCCTACTACCACAGAGTCGGGTGGTAACTGCGAAGTAATAAACACTGGGTCTGTGGGTGGTGGTTTGTATTTCTTATCCACCCTTGGGGTGATGGCTCTTGATTTTACGGGCTCCTCAAAAATTTGTTTTGCGTGCCGTAACATCCCTGGTAGCATTGGGAGACATTGATATTGGCTATGTGTAGCCGAGAGGGTGTTAAATAAGAAATCATCCTCTATAGGATCGGAATGCAGTTGGACATTGTGGAAGTCTGCAGCCCTAGCCACCAGTTGCGAGTATGAGGTACTGTCCTCTGGCGGTGACGGCTTTGTGGGGTATGACTCGGGATCATTGTCCGGCACTGGGGTGTCATACAGGTCCCAAGCGTCTTGATCCTGATCGTCATGACTTATGGTAGTTTGCGCTGGTGAGTGCATTTGTGGCGGTGTTTGTGCCGGCGATGCCTGTGGAGGAGAGGGCGGAGGCGTGACTTTTTTAACCACTTTGGCTTGTGGTTGTGTGTCATCCTTTGGAAGTCCGATCCTTCTTTTCCTCATGATTGGGGGAAGGGTTGATATCTTCCCTGTATCTTGCTGGATGCACAGTCTCTTTTGTGTGTAGTCCGATTCTACACTTTGGAGCTCTTGTCCAAATTTGTGCATTTGGCCACTTAGTCCTTGTTCCTCTGAGTAGGATGAAGGTGTGGTATTTTTCGGCGCCGAGAGAGAATCTTTTTTCGGTTTCGGCACCGACAGAATTTTTGTTCCTTTCGGCATGGATTCTCGGTGCCGATGTTTTTCGGTGCCGGTATCTTGTTTTTGTCTCTCGGAGCCGCTTTCTCGGCTCCGAGGTTGCTCCATGGCGGTCCCTCGACCGGAGTCGGGTGTCTTCGACGGGTCGCCTGATTTATGGGTCGAGCCATGGCCTGTTGGCAGTGGCGTCCCCTGGGCTTTCGGTTTGTCGATGGATTTACTTTTCGACGTCTTACTCACAGTTTGTTGCTGTTGTTCGACGTCGGAGTCTCCGGATTCTGATTCCGGAACCGAGAATGTTTCCTCTTCGTCGTCGAAACGTTGTTTTGTCGACGTGGACGCCATTTGGTGACGCCTGGCTCTTCGGTCCCGGAGTGTTTTTCTGGACCAGAAGGCTCGACAGGCTTCACAGGTATCCTCCTTGTGCTCGGGGGACAAGCACAAGTTACAGACCAAGTGCTGATCTGTATAAGGATACTTACTGTGACATTTTGGGCAGAAACGAAACGGGGTCCGTTCCATCGGCTTCGATGTCGCACGCGGTCGGGCCGACCAGGCCCCGATGGGGGATCGAAACTGCCCCAAAGTCTTCCGATGATCGGTGTCGATGTACCTAACTATCCCGATACCGAACGGAACAATACCGACGCTTTCTTCCGAGATTCTGACTAACTTTCCGAACCGAAACACGGAGCGAAAAGGAATACGTCCGAACCCGACAGCGGAAAAAAACAATCTAAGATGGAGTCGACGCCCATGCGCAATGGAGCCAAAGAGGGAGGAGTCCTTCGGTCCCGTGACCAAAAAGACTTCTTCGAAGAAAAACAACTTGTAATACTCCGAGCCCAACACCAGGCAGCGGACTGTGCCAAACATGTGTATCTGCAGCAACATATGCCATCGAACATATAGTTTTGCTAAGTTTTCCGAATCGAAATCTCGGAGTGAGAGGAAACACGTCTGAACCCAACGGCGGAAAGAAAACGATCTAACAATGGAGTCGATGCCCATGCTCAGTGGAACCGAAGAGGAGGAGTCACTCGATCCCGTGACTCAAAAAAAAAAAAAAAAGACTTATTCGAAGAAAAACAACTTGCAACACTCCGAGCCCAACACTAGATGGCGGACTAATGCACAGAATGTGTATCTGCAGCTACACATGCCGTCGAACATATATATATATATAGATAGATAGATAGATAGATAGATAGATAGATAGATAGATAGATAGATAGATAGATATAGATATAAAGTTATACACACACATACATATGTGATGGCTAAGCAAACAACTCCCACTGCACACAAACAACTCACATTACACTTCTTTAAATTATTGTGAACTCCATGCTGTAAGCTACCTTACCAACTTACTGGTACGCAATTTACTTGCCACATCAGGGTGGAAGGCTGTCAGACTGGCCATGATTCTGAATTAGTGATCTGCAGCCCATTGCGTATTTCAATAACAATTGTTTAACTCTAAGACCAACTGCCAGTTGCATCTTATGCCCCTGCACTTAAGTACCTTTCTTCGGCTGCAAAACATCCCCTTCTCTCCTTCTTCTGATGCATTCTCATCACATTCTGCTGAACTTCACTGTTTCTCTTCAGCTGAATGCCATACCATCTTTCCTACTTCACTTTATCACTTTCTCTTCTGCAGCACTTTCATATGCTGCTCTTTACCTCGTTTCTAACACAACACTCAATTTTAATATTCACTTGCTGCTGCCCACCCTCATGTCTCCCATTAGACTTACTTGTGATTATTTTCTGCAATTCATCCCCTGCTCCTACCTATCCTTATGCACTTCATGCATTTTTCCTGATTTGCTGCATATTTCTCTTCCTCTCAAAGGCTCTGTCCCTTTTCTGGAGATTCTTTCTAGCCACTCTCTCCCCTGCTTCATTTAGCCTTCTTTTGCAGTTTATTTCTTTTCCTCTGTCACATTTTACATTCTTCTTTCTCGCTCCACTTCACCTTCTTTTTTGTTCCACATCATACCCTGTACTAATTTAAAAAGTGCAACATTAAATCTTTTTAATAACAAGGAACTGTATGATTTACTTTTAAGACACAAAAACTGGATATTGTTCTTTGCTGAGATCACCTGGGCAAGCTGTTATAAATTCTCCTCAATTTCTTCAATTTTCACAAAGGTATGGCATCTATATTTTACACTGATGGCATACGGCTCTCTTTGCGAAATACCTCCTTGAAAGACGTATAAGGAGTTGTCTAAAATCGAAGCATATATTTTACAGAACATTAAAACATTAACATGGAGAAAATACTGCTGATGGTGTCCAATACCCCTCCCCCTCCTACACCCCAGACTACCAGTTTTATTAAGTATTTTTAGGTGTACCACTAACCCTTGAGCTAAGAGTGTCCTGTACTCTGGTTGCACTGCATCACCAACTCTGTGACTGAAGAGAGGTGACTAGATATGGGAACTGAAAGGACCTGTGGGAAGTTGACCAGGTGGCCAACCAATAAAAGGAATGGCATTTGGTGTGTAAAAAGAAAAAAGTAATGTGTGGTAAAAGCTAGAAGTGAATTAAGCAGGTTGCCAACAAACAGATTAAAATACTGTGCAGCTGAGAAGAAAGAAATTTAGTTTACATTCTGCAATTTCATTCACTTTAAAACTTACAGGTTGCACTTGTTGAGTCTATAAAATTTATGCCTGGCAACACACATCCTCCACACGTACTTGGCAGTCTCCATGTCATCCTAAAAAACAAAAACGACAGCTTACATTACTTCATGAATAAAAAGAAAATAAACAGATGGGCGTTGGTGAGCAAATAGTTGCTTAAAAAAGTACCACGATTAGTCTCACTATTTTGCGTTAAACCATATCTGTTGATTAGTACTCCATGACAGGTTTCTAAATCTGTGGAGCTGTGCCTTGCATGCAAGAAGAAACTTTAATAAAGGACTGTGGTGGGGGAAGGAAAAGTCCAGCTGACCACGGGGAATGTTTTCTTCTATTATAAAAAAGACAACAATAGCTTTGGTTTGCTGATCTAGAACTGGGGTGTCCAACGTAAGTCCAGGAGGGCTGGATCCATTCCATATCTTTTTAAAACCCATTTAAGACAAACTTACATACAGAAAGTTTAAATGGATCATGTATAGCCAGTGGTTATCCAGAAAATCTGCGATGGTTCCAGCCCTCATGGACATACATTGAATACCTCTAAGAAAACAACTAAAGGAAATAGGAGGCCATGGTGAAGCGTCAGTAATTGTTGTATATAATTTTAATGATATATCTTATGACTGACCAAAGCATTTATGTAATGACACTGGCTTGAGACGAGGGAGCTATATGCCTGTGCTTTGGTCATCGAGTGTAATCCCTTGATAAAAGTCAGTGGCTCTGTGGTATCTAGATTATAAAGAATATCCTGCATTGCACATTATAAAGGATAGGTTTGTAGTATTTATTTCATCCTACTACATCACTGAAACAATTTAGTATTAGTTCTATCCCTGTAATTTATTGCACAAAAACGCATAACTACACAATTTTGACAAACTTGTTCCAGGCGAAACAGAGCCGTCCTTAAGAGATAAATCAAATTCTCGCCTTCTTTTGGATATCTCCACACAAATCTTATTGCCCCAAAACTTATTGCACAGGTAATCGTTCAAAGCCCTTTAATGTAATGGCTGTGAATGCAACAGGGATTTGAAAATTACTTGTACAGATGGGTTTATTATCATAATTTTTCATGCATTTTGCTCCACTGGTGGTCCCACAACGCACCCATGATGGATCTTTTAGGAATGACAAACAGCTAACTAGGTATTAATACAAGAGTTGCGCGGCCACAGATGCAAAAAAAAAAAAAAAAAAAAAAAAGGCAACGTCACAATTCCTGCACATAATACGAAACACATCTCCTTTATTTGAATGGCCTATTAAAGAGAAAAATAATTGCATTGTATAAGACTTCTATGTGCGATATTTCAGATAAAGTTTCATCTTTCATATGAAAGAAAGGATGTTTGCAAACATGAAGAAGTATTTTAGATATAATCTCTAGTGCAAAATTAAACACACCGAAAAGGAGTTGGATATTTGCTGCAAAAATATATTTTAATCAGTTAAATATAAGTGAGATAAAAAAACACATGCTGTAGTTCAGAATGTGTAGACCATGCAGAGGGATTATATCTTTTGTATCATTTTCTAGTATGCAAAAAATAAAACATGTTGCCCTAAATATCTCCTTTCTGCCCATTACTGCTCATGTAGAAAAAAAACAGAGCAGAAGAAAAGTTCAAGCTTCGTTTTCGTTTTCGTTTTGTTTTAACTATAGCTTTTAATTGTGCTCCACACCTTGCCTTTCCCTTCGGGTACTGGCTCTGGTAGCAGGCAAAGTGAAGTTAGAACTCAACTGTTCCAAGTTGTTATAGTTCAGGCTACATATATATATATTTTTTATTACAGATGACTAGGCGCGTCATAACCTGCATGTAATAAGGAAATGGAAATTAGAGACAATCGTTTATACAGGGATTGCAGGATTCCATCAATTATAAAAGATTGAAGGACAAAATTGATGTTTCCACAGGGGTCCATACAGACAATTAAGTACTGATGCCAGCCACTTACATTTAATTACATATTTGCGTCAGAAATCCTCCATTCAATTGGTTGATGCAGAAAGCTAACATCATTGCCTTGAATTTTGGCAAAACTTAGCTCTTCAAACTGAAGAAACTAGCTTCCCATGGTGGACACCACAATCTGTATGGTGGACATGCTCATAGCAAGTGCAACAAAAGGGTCTTTAACCAAAACTACTCTTCTCAAAGGAGAGAGGAGTGGCAGGAATAGGTTAAACCAAGAGGAGGGGATCAGACAGAAGAAAACTGGATCTAGGAGAGCAAATGTTAAGTAGTGTGTGGAGATAATGCATTACCCATGCACTAGATTGTGTCTGGGCATAATAAGGGGACATGAATACAAAATAAGTCTGTGATCTGTCCAGATTTTGCTTAATGGCAAATCCAGACATGAGGCACATATTTTTGAGAGTAAAGAAGACTAAGGAGTTAACTACATGCCACCTTATAACCTCACATACTGAAACACAATCCTTAACATACACAAACCTAGCGAGGAAATATAATGAACTAGACATTACAGGACCCATCAGTTCGTAGTGCTGTTAGCCACTTACTATACTTACACATTAGTTGACAAGCTACACCAAGCCCAACTTAGAAACTAGGTAAGTAATTTGGTTCAGCTCTCCAGCCTCACCAACCAAAACAGTTACAAATCTTTAAAATTGACATACTCACTTGTGGCCGCACATATCCACAAAACCAAATTAAACTCCTGTCTGTAAAGGAAGTGCTTCAAAATGTATAGCCTGTACTAACAAAAGACACTATAAAGCACACAACTGTCTGACTGTGTGCTGTGGAACTATAGCTTATCAATTAATAGTTAAACATTAAGTATTTGTGCAGTACCTTAATATTGTTTTAATTGTTCATCATAGAAAACATAAATGTATCTTCTGGGGAACAAAATTATTTGTTAATGGGAAAGATGCCATTACAGAAAGCTCAAATTTGCAGGAATGTGTTCTTCTTTAATTAAATGGATTTACACCAGGGCATAATCTGCAAGGTTTGGCCAATTGGCTTCTCCATAGTGTCCTACTGAATCAACAGTTTAGAATGCGGGTTGAGATTAAACATGGAGAACAGTGACTGAAGAGAAGGGAAGGTTTGGAGAAAATATATTTCAATTGATAAAAAACTGAAAGTAAAGATATAGAGAACAGATAATGTTCAAGGATCTAAATACCTCTGGTTGCATTTCAATCAGAGCTGCCCAATGATTTGATTAGGTAAATGTTTGAATGTGTGACTGGAAACATTTTAAGTATTTTCTATTGAAGCAATAACACCCGGTTTCCTGTAAGTGGAGGCAGTCATCACTACCAAAGCCATGGTTGGAGGGGGCATGAAGGGCATCCCATAGGTCAGGATCGCCTCATTACCACCATACCACTTCTGCTGCACTGCACTGCTGGGGAAAATCACAATTGACTCCAACTGTAGATCTCCATACTGTAGTGAATGCCTGTGAAGGCACCACTGTGCCAACATGCATACATGACCAGCAAAATACAGGAAGTGAGCAGATATAGGAATCTACGGACCTTCAGGGCTGGAACTCAGGTGCTCGTTGGAAGGACCAGACCATCTCTTGAATATACGTAATCATTTAGGGTGGAAGAAAGGCATGGAGAAGGGAGGTGTCCTGTACTGGCCCTATGAATAGGAGTCACTGTGAGGGCCACAGATAAGATTTGGGCTTGTTAATCAAAAACCCAAGTTGACCAGGGCAGATGCGGTCGACTGCAAATGGCTCTCAAAACCACCCCAACAATCTGGCTCTGATAAGTCAGTCATCTAAGTATGGGAAGTGGAAGAATACATCCTGCAAGTCCAGTGACACCATCCAGCCTTCAGCTTCCAACATCAGCAAAACCTGTGCATGTGTCAGCGTTTTTCCAGGAATGGGCACTGTCCTCCGTCCTTCTTCGACACGAGGAAATAGCAGAAGTAGCAACCTTGGCTTTCTTTCCTTTGCCGACACTAGGCTCACTGCTCCATTATGTAAAAGAACTGCCACTTCTCTCTGAAGAATGGCCAGGTGTTCCAGAGGAAGACAGAAGGTGGGGTGGGGGGAGCAGACAGGTGTCTGAAGAAAGGGAAGGGTCTAACCTCTGAACAATTTGAAGAACTCACTGGTCCAAAGTAATGGCTTTCCAGGTGAGCAGAAAGGAGGATAAGCACCCTCCCACATGCGTCAAGTGTGTTAATGACAGAAATAGGACTGCTTTCCTGGGCAGACCACTGCATTTTGGGGCATTTGTGCCTGCAGCTGGTAGGATTGCCTCTAATGAAAAAAGGAAACCCCTGGAGAATCCTCAAATGTGATAAGTGTGTCTGTAATCCTGTAGGGGTTGCACTTTCTGGGTACCTAAGGAGCAAGCAGTGGCCTTGCTGGCCATAAATCTCTTCAGGAACGTATCTGCATTTTCGACAAATAAACTTGTACCACTGAAATGGAGGCCTATTAAGTTGGTTGCATATCTGTTGAGAACTTTGAGGTTCTGAGCAAGGCATGGCATTTGACAGAGCCCTGGCTTTATGACATGCCTGGCAGTAGTCTGACCATCATTAATAACTTCATGGAAGTGGTCCCACAGAGCATGGACATTGCATATCAGGAGGCAGTTGGTCTTCTGCCTACCGATGAAAATCTTCTTCCTCGTGCTTCCAGTCTCTTTTATTCTCTGCCCAATGAAGTAATGGGGAACATGCCTTGTAAATGCCCCATGGAATGTGACGCTTGGGTCACTAGGCTCTCTGGTGTGGGGTGGGGTGGGAAGAAAGGAAGAAAGGATTCTTAGGAGTGAGACAGTAATGTCTGGTAACTAGATAGCTGACTGCCAGAGCATATGATGGTTTCTACCATGTTGCTAGTAGAGAGTCCAGTAAAGCATCATATAAAGGCAATCAAGGTTCCAAGTGGGCAAGGAGAAGAACCTCAGTGAGGGCATTCGTTTTATCATCTACTGTATAAAGTTGCAAACTAATAACCCCAGTAACCTTTTTATCTACCAAATGAAGTGACATGATTTCAGGAGTTGGGGGCCCAGCAGGAAACTCTATGTCTATACTTGAAGTATCTAGGTCACTGTCTGTTGACAACCTAGGTATTTCATAAGGGTATTCAGCCACCTCAATATATAGGTACAGGTTATAAGAGCCAGAATCCAAGCCAAAGGTATCATGGATGTGTTGCCTGTAGTTCTCCTCATCAATCAGCCTTTGATCTATGTTGTGGCTGGGGCTCTGTAGGGGGTGAAGGCAGTGCCAACTGCTCCTAGTACAGTACCGGTGAAGGCAGGAAGCAGGGGTCAGTGACTTCTGTGGCAGCGTCGGCCAGGACGTTGATGGCAGAATAGAGAAGCTAGCTTCCAGAATAAATACTGAGGATGAAATTGGAGCTACTAGACCTGTGGCATACAGAGCCATAGGCATGAACTTGGGAAGTCCAATTTGAGAAGGTTCTCCTGAAGGGTTTGAAGCACTAGTGAGTAATTAAAGCACTTCATTTAAGACTAACGCTGGATCCCTGCATAGCAAAGGGAACTCTGGCACCTACGAAGCCAGAGCAGAAGGATCCGATTGTAAGGGCACCAGCACAGTAGAGTCAGAAAGACAGGCATCACCGTTGGCTCCAAGACTGGTTCTCACTAAGGTGCAGGTCACTGAGCCACCAGGACCAGGGTAAGTAGGCCCTATTTTGACCCCTTCCACTTAGAGGACAGCAATCATGTAGAAGACTCTAACTGCCTTGATGTTGCCTCTTCAAGAGTTAATTCTTCTTGGTTTCCTAAGAGTGGAAAGCAGGCGATCTTGAATGAAGTTTTCTTCTGTAATTGTAGATCCTGGCCATGAAGAGCTTGGCCTAACGCTCCTTCATGGCTTTCTGAGTCAATTGGGTGAAGGAATAGCAGGTCCAAGAATTACGCACCAATAAGGTTTTTTGTGAGGAAGTGAGCTCTAGATCTGCACTGAAGACACACAAAAAAAGAATCTGACGTCACTGCAACAGGATGAGCCCTTTGTAGCTTTGGTGACATCATATGAAGCCACTTCTGGCACCAAGACAAAGCCAGCGCACCTACTGGCAACATGAGAGCTTTTAAAGCTTCTGGATCCAGACTGACATCTGGGCTAATTCTACAGGTGAGTAATCTGCAGGTGGAAGTATCCATCAGAATTTAATTTAGCCCCTAATCAAGTCCTAGATTGTGGTAGTGCATCTGCAGCAAGAGGACAAACAGACTGCACACACTGGGCTCATAAAACAAGGTAATGGTATTTGCAGCATTTGACTTTCAGCCATACAGTTTAAACAATACAGTGCTCAATTCTACACAATACCTTATCCAAAGCAGACAATTTACTTGTTGATAACTATGTATTCAACTTAAGGGGGCGTGGCCTGACGGCGATGGCAGAGGAAGCCTCTCCGTGAGGCTCCTGCCAGAGATCCCCACTCCGGTCCAGCCTGAAAGGCAGTGGACCCCCAACCCGCCCATTTGCCTGGCTGGATGTGCGTAGGGGTCCCGAGGCTCATTTTGAGGGGCCCGATCCCGGAAGGAAGAGAGTTTCGGGGCCGAATTGGCGGCCGACGGAGTGCCGCGAAAAAATAAATAAAAAAAAAATAAAGATGGCGCCCGCGATCTGAACGGCGTACCCAGCGGCAGACGATCCACTAAAGCTACTCCCTGATCCTTTCCCGCTCACCCCTCTGGGAGACAGGAAGTACAAGGGGACCTGGTGGTTCCCTCTGGGGACCCACGCCGCCGAACAGGGGGGCCCAGCACTGAGTCTGTGCTTGGATAAGGACCGCGGAGCACACACAACATGGCGACTGACACCCGAGGGAAGGACCGAGTGGATCACGGTGAGAGGCGATAATTCCGGGGTTCCCCCAGAGCTCCTTTGGGAGCTCCCCTCTGAGGACGTCTGATCGCAGTCTGCACGGCAACGCCGGGGGGTACTTCTGGGGAGGCTCGACTCCATGGACCGCCGGAGGTGAGCTGGAACGAGTAGGGCGAAGTCGGCGACTTGAGGGGGCGAACCTGGCCTGCACTGGGGCACGGTGCAAACGGCCCCCCTCTACAGAGGTCCCCCTAGGTGAGCAGTGCTACATACAGGAGAGTGCAGGGGGCCCCCAGACACTGGATGGGAGTCATGCATGCTTGAAGGCGCCCTTCACGAACGGTGAGGCTGCTTGGCTCGACAGGTCCACACCCTGACTGGGAGGAGAGAGAGTGTCCTGTCTACCTGGCGTGTGGTGTCCCCCAGAGGTTCTTAGCGGCCTAGAGTGCGGAGGGCAGCTGGCACTGGAAGGCGATAAACCTCTTCCACGTGTACCGAGCGCCAGAAACAGCAACTCTCTAATAAAAAGGTCGGCGATCCTTCTGGCAGTGCAGTATACAACGCAGTGGTGGGAGAGTAGATGTCCAGAGCCCACCGACCAGACGGAGTTGGAGCCATACCCCAGAAAATGGGTAAAGTCGGTCGCCGGAGGGACATAGAACAAAAAGGTGGGTCCTCAGCTGAGGCACAGGCAGACCCGTCTGAACCCAGGAATGGCGCTTCAGGAGAGGGTCGTGACGATCCACACTTCAAGGTGTCCTACAAGCTATAACGGCTTCCCGTGTAGCACTGGAGGGGAAAATCGATGCTTTGGCCACGGATCTCACAGTACTGCGAGATGATCACCGCCGCCTGGCAGAAAAGGTGTCCACCACCGACAGACAACTTAAAGAGCTTCTTCCGGAGGTCAAGGATGCCACTAAGTCTACACAGCAGCTGGAGACCAGGATCAGGGCCCTGGAATTAAGGGCCGAAGACGCGGAAAATAGATTGCGACGCAATAACATACGAGTGATTGGTATGCCTGAAAGTGTTCCACAAACTGGCCTGGCGGAATTCCTCAAGCGGTGGCTCCGAGAGGACTTAGCGGGCGACGGACTTTCTCCTTTTTTTGCGATTGAGAGGGCACATAGAGTTCCGTCGCGTCCTCCCCCTCCGGGAGCCCCCACGCAACCTATAATAGCCAGGCTTCTTCATTACCGAGATAGGGACTACCTGTTGCATCAAAACAGGACCAAAGGGGACCGCACAATGGACAATCACACGGGTTCGTATCTTCCCAGACTTCTCCCGGGAAGTACAGAAAAAACGGGCCACCTTCAGAGCTGCAAAACAGAAACTGCGCCAATTGGGTCTACAATATGGCATGCTGTTCCCGGCGAAGCTTAGAGTAGTGACCAAAGACAGTACACAGTTTTTCACTACGGCGGAGGAGGAGGTATGGCAATGGCTTGATCTGCTTCCACATGAGGGGAATGGTCCTCCGGCACAGGGCCCTGAACATGGACGGAGGAGAAGGGCAAAACGCAACACGGCCCGTATAGTAAATAGTCCCTCACCTGTGGAGATGCAAACTGAGAGGCAAAAAGCCATGGAGGCAGCAGCTTCATTGAGCGGCTCTGATCGCGGATCCCAAGTACAGACTGCTGCGGACTGTGAACCATCTGATTCGGACCATGAATCCGAGACTTCCCAAATATCCGACAGATCGGGCCCGGCCATAACACCGGGCACTTCTGACTGTATCATATGAGAATCCTCCCATCGAACTACACTTGCGCCAGTTGTCCTGGTAATGAGAGCCCCCCCTGGCAGACACCGTGGAGGCCGGTGAGATGGGCGTATTAGCTGTCACTATGGCGGTCGTACCCGCCAGTTGGATGAGTCCGGGGTCCACAAGTACTACTATATCTTGCAATCCGGTAGTGGGGATTAGAGCGATGGCCCACTCCTTTTGTGATCCAGGAGTTACCCCACTTTTGATAATCTAGTTGACATTTCTTGAAGTTTGGATGAGAGCCGTTCAAACTTTTGTCCTGGGGAAGGGGAGTTGGGATGTTAATTGTTGGGGCTTGTTTAGGGGGAGTGATGAGTGGTGGATGTTTAACACTGGTCTGCTGATGTTATATAATGTGAAAGTAGGGATCTTCGTGGTATATGCTAGCCCTGCATGGGGTATGTCACAGACGGGGATTGAAACACAGTTATGGCGTCGTTAGGCACTTATAAATTTCTCTCATGGAATGTACGGGGCATGCACACAATGTCTAAGAGATATAAGGTATTCTCACATTTACAGCGGAGGGGGATTCAGATTGCGTTGCTCCAAGAAACACATTTAACCCAGGCTGAAGGGCTAGCACTGCAGAAAAGGTGGAGGGGCCAGGCATACTATACCTCTTATTCCGCATTCGCCAGGTGCGCCTTGATTTGGATCAGAGCCGGGGTTCCATTCCAGTTATTAGACACGCTCATAGACCCAGAGGGACGTTTTGTAGCAATCCAGGGTCGATTGGAGGGAAGAGATCTAGCGTTGATCAATGTCTATGCCCCGAACTGGGACCAGGGTGAGTTCTTTACACGCCTATCGGGCCTCCTAGCCACCTATTTGCAGTTCCCCCTAGTGATGGGGGGCGACTTTAATTGTGTGGCCGATCCCTCTAGGGATCGCTCCCACCCTCCGTTACATGATTCCCCTCTGATGAGAGTAGCAGGGCTATTCTCCTCCTGGCAGACGAGTTGGGGGCTGGTGGATGTCTGGAGACGACTGCACCCAGAGACCAGAGACTATTCCTTCTTCTCCCCCCGGCATGAGCTCCATGTCCGCTTGGATGTGTTTTTCTGCTCCCCAGACATTTTCCCTCAGGTGCATAATGTTGAATACCTGACCCGCACAATCTCTGATCATAACCCGCTATTACTAGAGTTACGCTGGGGTTCGCCCCCTTCCCGCATCCCCACCTGGCGACTGAAAACTGAGTCACTAGAAGACGCACCCTTTCGTGAGGAGCTAAGACAGCATATTACCCACTACTTTGTAGATAACGAGGCTTCATCCAATAACCCCTTGATTGAATGGGATGCTTTTAAAGTGGTGGTGCGTGGGCGCTGTATTGCGGGAGCGGTGGGGGTCCGAAGGACTCTAATTGGGGACCCTGAACAAGCGGAGAGTGAGCTGCGAGAGATGGAGAAAAAAAGGCCTGAAAATCCGCTCCTTCAACCTACTATCTTCGAGCTTAGAGCAACGGTCGCTGACTGTGTGGAGCGTCTTTGATGCTTTGACTACCAAAACTATATCACACGAGCACACGGGGAGAGAGACAAGGCGGGTCGGATGTTAGCTTGGGTAGTTTCGCAAACGCATAAGACATCACCTATCCTGGAAATGATATCGGAGTATGGGAATCCCCTTCACGGGCAGGAGCAAATTAACTCTCACCTCATGACCTTTTACGAACGATTATATAAAAGCACTCTTCGTCCCGACGGTAACTCCACCGATAGTTATGTATCTAGACTGCAGTTGCAGACACTACCACCAGAAGCTGCGACACAACTTGAGGGCGCCATCACACAACCAGAGATTCGGAGGGCCATTAGTGAACTATCGAGGGGAAAGACTCCGGGGACAGATGGTCTCCCTATCGAATTCTATGCCACGTATATAGATTTGTTAGCTCCTAGGCTCGAGATTCTATATCAATCCGCCAGAGACCGGGGAATTTTACCGGCAACAGCGAGGGAGGCGGTAATAGTGCCCTTGCTTAAACCTGGGAAAAATCCTGCGGAAGCTGGGGCATACAGACCTTTATCCATGCTGAACCTGGATTACAAGATCCTCAGCAAGGTTCTGGCCTCTAGGCTTCTCCCCCACATGGCAACACTAATACATACTGACCAGGCAGGGTTCATCCCGGGGCGCAACACAGCGGATAACATACGCAGATTTATAGCGGTCATGAACGATCGAAAATCGACTAGCCCAGCCCCTGGAGTGCTCGCAGTCGATATAGAAAAGGCCTTTGATAGCTTGGAGTGGGCCTTCCTTTATACAGTGATGTCCCGCCTTCGTTTCGGACCTGAATACATTGCCTGGGTCAGATTGTTGTATACTGAGCCCACTGCTAGGGTACGGACAGGACGGATTATATCCAGACCTTATGTCGTTGAGAGGGGTACCAGACAGGGGTGTCCCCTATCGCCGCTGCTATTTGCACTGGCTATGGAGCCATTAGCAGCTGCGGCGCGCGGTGGTGGTGGTGGGGGTCCCGGCATAGTGGCAGGGGGCAAGAGACATCAAATAGCGTTGTATGCGGATGATCTGTTGATCTTCTTAGACGATGTACACAGAGACCTTCCCCGGACCCAACATTTGCTCTCGCAGTTTGGTGAGCTTTCTGGACTTCGGGTGAATTGGGGCAAGACCGGCCTGTTTCCTTTGAACACTACTGTAGCCCCACCATTAGAGTTGGGAAATGTCCAGTGGGTTCCAAGATGCCTCTCATACTTGGGGGTCAAGATTTTCCATGACCCACAGGATATAATAGACAGCAATATTGGAGGCTCATTGCGTTCCCTCCGTTCCAACATGGCTTTCTGGCAAACCTTACCTCTATCTGTAGCGGGGAGGGTAGCCATCCTTAAAATGGTGGTGTTGCCTCGCCTCCTATATAACTTCACGGTCCTGCCAGTATGGATTCCTAAGGCCATATTTGCAGAACTAGAATCCATAGTCATAGCCTTTATCTGGGGGGGTGGACAGAAGCGAGTGGCTCTGGCCAAACTTCAGAGGCGGTCCACAGACGGAGGCCTAGCAGTCCCGGACTTTGAGGCTTACTACTTGGCAGCACAGCTCCAGTGGTTGGCGCAATGGATAGCCAACAGTGCAGCGACAGGGTTGGGGGTAAAGGAGTTTACTCCCCCAGAGTCTAGATTATACGAACTGTTGTTGGGGCGTCCGGGTAATGGGACGCATGATTCCCTTGAATTTAAAGTCCTTGCGTGCTGTTGGAGGAGCTTATTGCGTAAACTTAAAGTAAAGGCCCCTTACTACCCTGACTTACCCCTCTTGTCCCTAACAGCTTTGCCCCATCGGGGTGACTGGGGTGGACTCCAGTCCTGGGTGGAGGCCGGGATACAGACGGTAGGAGCACTATTTAAGGAGGGGACACTGATGCCGTTTGAAGTCCTTCGGACACAATTCGGTCTACAAAGAGGGCACTTCTTATTGTATGGCTCAGTAGTGGCTAGTATCAGGAAACACTGGCTGACATGGACAGGAGAGCTCACTACACAAACAACCTGTACATATTTGGCGACTTCTTCTGGCACCTTTAAGGCAGTTTCTAATCTCTACAGCAGGATTCAGGCGGATAGGACCATACCTTTGACTCAGCTCAAATCGTCTTGGGAAGTAGACCTGGGCACAACTATATCCGATGTGGACTGGGAGCGTATTCTGGGGGGCTTCCCCAAAATGACTCGCAATGCCAGATTTAAGCTGATTAATTTTTATGTACTGCATAGGGCATATCTCACCCCTGAACGGATCAGCAGGTACTTTGAAGTGGAAGGAGTAAATTGCCCGAGGTGCGGGCTAGAGAAGGCGGAATTTAGGCATATGTTCTGGAGCTGCCCTACGGCGGAGGTGTATTGGGCGGAGGTGAGCCGACTGGTGGCTAGAGCGATAGGAAGAGAAATCCCTTGCACAATAGGGCATTGTCTGCTTGGCTGGTTTCCACGCACGGCTAAGTACAAAATAACCAACAGGTTCCGAGACTTGGCCTACGTACTGGCCAAGAGGGAAATAGCGATGTCCTGGAAGAATCCAATTGGGCCGAGACTGCCCCAATGGACCAGAGAACTAACTAGGTGGGCTGGGTGTGAGAGCGCTGTTTTACATAGTGAGGCCAGAAGGGGTTGGTGGCTCCTGGAGGCGGCGCAAGGTTGGGATGCGATATTAGACTCCTTTAAGGAGGAATGCCGATTAGGTCCAGTCCCCTGATTGAATGATGATTGGATGCTTTGAGAAGTTACCAATAATCCCAATCCATTGGTGCCAATACGGATGACCCCAGGGCAGGATCATACGGTTGGACTAGAAGGGGTAAATACTCTCACACTGTGAGCGGAGGGTTGACTCCTTCATAGCACACCTACATACAATACAACTGTTCAGATATGCTACCAGTATCATCACTGGGGGGTGGGGCACTGTTGGGGAAGTTGAGGGATGGGGGGGTAGGGTAGTTGTTGCAACATCAGATTGCTATTAGTGCAGAGAAGTGTAGATTAAAAAAGCCCTTGCTCTCAGAGTCACTGTATATTCTCTTATACTATGTTTACCTACTCACTGGTTGATCGAAATTGCAATAAACTTTGTTTACAAAAAAAAAAAACTATGTATTCAACTTAAATCTGCACACTAGTAATAGTTCAGCCTACACTTTTGAATACTTTTATAACCAAGTAAATAGGAAATTAAAAAGAAACTAATAAAATTGTTGTGTCGATAAAAAGAAAAGCAGTAGAACCTGGAATCTTCACCTGTTCCTCTTACAAGACATAACTTTTAAAATAACTATAAACGGTGACAATACAGAAGTTTTAAACAGAAAGTTAGTTTCAGATCCCAAATGCAAAAAATGATTGATAAGCTTTGAAAAAATGTCATAGGTAGGGTGATCTGCTTTTAATGTTTTTAAAAAGATACAAGACAAAAGTCAATGTATTGTTTTCCACAAAAACACAAGACCTGGAATCAAAAATATGCTTACAGACACAACCACAAAATTCTCTTTGGTGAGAACTAGATGGAAAAACATATGCCGTTACTGCAAAACTCAGAAGGAAAGAAGAACTATCACTCTTTTCAGTTAATCTGACGTACTGGGGAAAAAGTGGGAAAAGGGAATGTCACCATATCATAATTTAAAGCCAATGTTCAATAGAAAAATAATTATTGAAATAAAGAAAATTACTGCAGGGTTTCACTTTACCTAAAAATCATTGAAATAGTTCTTCAAATACCACTCTTGGCTGTTTAAAATTTCACCTTTCTCAACAGAAAGTAGACCATCGTTAAAAATAAAAACAGCAAAAAATAAAATTAGAATTTTACTAACCATTATATAGCTTGGCAAACTAAGAACCTGATTCAGGGTTTGGCAGACAGGGTATTCTAAACCTTTGCTTCACCTACTTCATTTAAAGACTGGAGAATCTTTGGTATTCCTTTGACGGAGCCTCCTGTTGGCTCTGTTGATGGAATACTTCCTCAGATGACCCAACAAAGTGATGGGCCAACAAAGGAAGGACAGTATACCGCCTGCACTACTTAGAGTGGATATGTAATGCCTTTCTTTTCCTGGCAGTGAGGGACAGGAACAACAATAATGACCCACATTCAAAAAAGTAACTCCCACTTTAAAAGTTGTTTTATTTCAAAACACCAACAAAAAAAAACAAAAAAAATTGGGTCCACAACTGTCAAAACTTACAGTAGCCATCCACAAAAAACGTTTAGTACACGGAAAGTAAACAAGCATCACTGCAGTTCCTTTTAATGTAAAGAGATGACCGTTGTGACTTTACCCTGGCCTGCGATGGTGGAAACTAGACCTGGTAGAGAACGATGGATATGTATCTATTTGATTACCCTAGGTGACTGTGACCTGTTTGAGAATCAAGTATTGCTGGCATTCAATGGTATTTTTTCAAACACAAATTGGTCATGAGAGCAGTTTCTAATGTCTGGAGCGCAGATCAGAGAGGTGAAACTTATATGGATGCATGAGAGCACTGAGCCCACTACACATCCTAAGTTTAACTGCCTGTTCTTTCACGGTTGCACTAGTATTACTGTCACTGCCCTTTATCCCTCCCTGTTGCAGCAATCCAGAGTGGATATCATGAGACTTGGGCAGGCAGTTGAGAAAGTGAAACTACTACAAAACCCCTTTCAAATATGAAAAAACGCCTGTGTTAATATCATTTAATTCAAAATACTATACGGGGCTATCTCACACCTTTGAAATTACACAAAGGAATATGTTACTTATCCTCTAAGCATCTGTTCTTGGCATGTAGCGCTGTAGATTCATATTCTCTGCATACTCCTGCCATTTAGTACTGGGTTTGGATGTGTGCAAGTTGGTTTTCTTCGAATAAGTCTTTCGAGTCAGAAGGCAAAGTGACTCCTCCCCTCGGTCAGAATGCAAATGGGCATTAACTCCACTGTTATATTGTTTTCCAGCAGCTGGGTGAGAATGGAATGTGAGTATCAGTAAACAGATTCCATGCATAAGAAATTATAAGAAGGAACTGCAACGGCCACAGGTGTCAGGGGAGGAGGGCGGGCCCTTGGGATTCTACAGCACTACATGCTGCGAACAGATGCTTACAGGGTAAGTAACAAATTCCATTCAATGGCATGTGTGGCTGTAGATACACATGCTCTGCAGAGACTAACACAGGGCCCTCCAGAAAGCAGTGACTAACCTGTGGGTGTTGTAGTTGTTTGAAAAAGAGTATGTAGCACTGTCTGTTCTACATTTGACTGCTGGCGAGCTAATACATCTACACAATAATGTTTAGTGAAAGTGTGTTGTGTAGACTATGTAACTGCTTTACAGATTTTAGCTATTGGTATATTTCCCAGGAAAGCCACAGAAAGTCCTATTTTATGGGTAGAGTGTGTTCTAGGAGGTGTGGGCAAAGTCTTTTAGCTTTGGCGTAACCTGACTGAATGCATTTAATTATCTATCTGGGAATGCCTGATTTAGATATGGGCATTCCTTTGTCAGGGGGCGAAAAAGCAGCAAAGAGTTGTTTGACTGTGCCCTACCCTTTAGTTCTGTAAATGTGGTACATTAAAGCTCTTTTTACATCTAGTGTGTAGGAAGCTGGCTGTGTATATACAATACCAAATTAGGTATAGTGTGCCCAGATTCCACGGGTTACCCAGAGGCTTAACAGAAGCTAAAGTAGATAATGCTAATGCTCTCTTTTGTGGAAGAGTGGTCGAGCAGTTATGCTTATCAGAGGGTAATGCAAAGCATTTGTTGTACACACAGTCAAGAAATGAGGCACACACTCAATGACCAACTCCAAGCCAATTGTTTTATATAACAAAAATATATTTTGTTACTTTATTTCTAGAACCAGACGGTCTTCGTTACAGGCAAGTACAGTGGTCAATAGGCATCAAGCATAGGTATAAAATGTACTTTGATTGGTTTTTGCATATAAAACAGTTTACAAGTAATACTTTTCTATTTCAAAAGATGACAGTGCAGTTTTTCACAGGAGTCAATAGAGTCCTGGGGGGGGAGGGGGCACAAGTTATGAAGTACACAACTTACGAATCCAGTCTTCGGGGGTTAGGATGTCCACAGGTCAAAGTTTAGGCTGACCCCAAAAGTGCACCACCAGCAACACTGGGCCTCCTGGGTGCAGAGGTCAAAGTTGCCATCAGGTTTACAAAGGAATCCTATGAGGACTGGGGTGCTTGGTAGAAAGCAGATTGCACGTAAGTTCCTGCAGTTCCAGGACACATGCCTGGGGTGTTTAGGTCAGCACCTGTGGGGGCTTGGGGGGTGTCAACAGTTCACACCAAACACACACTCAGCGGCACCGGGGCAGCTGGTTGGAGGGTGCAAACATAGAGCTGGGTGCTCAATGCTTTTCAATAGGGGGACCTTGGGGTCACAAAAGATGCTGCAGGCTGGGTCCAGAGGGTCGATTCCAGGTAACCAAAGACTGGACAGGTAGTGGAGACGCCCACTGGATGTTGCTGGCTTAATCGGTCAGATTCCCCAAGGACAGGGGACTGCGGGTGTAGGCGCTCCTTTGGCACTGGCATCTTCTTCGGATCCGGTTGTGGTCAGGGAGGGTCCTCCAGATTCAGGTGGCAGGTGTTGTGTGCTGGCCAGGAGGGGTCAGCCCAGAGTGGACTCAAGGTCGGAATCGCCTGGGGACCTTCTCTGGACCGGGGGCCACCTGGACTCGGGCAGTGGGTGTCAGGTGCAGAGTGGACAGGGCTCGCGGGTCCAGGGCGGTTCTGGAGTCCTGTTGGAGGGTTTCTTCTGGACAGGGCTGCTGCCCTCCGGAGTTCTTGGTCCTCTGCTGGGCTGGGAGTCCTCAGGGGGTGTGCAGAGGTCGCTGGTCCTGCAGGATACATTGCCTTCTTGGAGCAGGGGCATTTGAAGCTGCAGGCAAGTCACTAAGGCTGGAGCCAAGTCAGTTGTCATCTGGAGGCTTCACTGCCAGTCCTTCTTTCGGCCGCCAGGAATCTAATGAGTAAGGTTCAGGGTAGCCCCTAAATACTAGATTTAGGGGTGTTACAGGGGTCAGAGGGCAGTAGTCAATGGCTACTGTCCCGGAGGGTGGCTACACCCTTCCTGTGCCCACACTCTTTGGGAAGGAGGGCACATTCCTAACCCTATTGGTCCCTATCCTCCAAAATAGGATGGAGGATTCTGGAAGGAGGGGGTAACTTCAGCTCAGGACACCTTAGGGGTGTTCATAGCTACAGTGGTCACTCCTACCCGTTTTACCAAATTTTCCCGCCAGACCTGCTGCCTGGGGCTTGGTCTGGGGGGCGGGTAGCTCTATAGCTGGAGTGGCCCGGGGAACTGTAACAGGAGGCCTAAGCCTTTGAGGCTCACTGCCAAGTGTTACAGTTCCTGCAGGCGGGGTGTGAAGCACCTCCACCAAGAGCATGCTTTGTTCCTGACCCCAGAGAGCACAAAGGCCCTCACCCCATGGGGTCAAAAACTTGTCTGTTAGTGGCAGGCTGGCACAGACTGGTCAGCCTTACACTAAAGGGTTGGGTAGTATACCAGAGCCTTCAGTGAAGCCATCACAATACATGCTGCAGTCCTTAATGACCCTCCCTGGTCACAGAGCCCTTGGTACCACGGGTTCCTTTTACAAAGGACTTTGCTGTGTGCCAATTGTGGAAACAATGGTACAGTTTAGGTAAAGAACACTGGTGCTGGGGTGTGGTTAGCAGGATCCCAGCACACACTAGCATCAATACTAGGCAAAACATGGGGGGTAACCATGCCAAAAGAGGCACTTTCCTACATAGTGTATCAAGGGCCCTTTCTGAAACTGAATCAGGTTGCAGAAAGAAAACAGGTAATTCACCTGACTGAGGGGGAAAGAGGACACCACCCTCGGAAGGAATTTTGGGTTAGTTATAAGACTACCCTGTCTCTGCGTAGCTGGAAGAAATGCCTGCAGCTTACTGACACGCCTGAGTGAAGTGATGCCCACCAAAAATGCAACCTTTCAAGACAAAAATTGGATGGGGCAGTTATGCAACGGTTCGAATGGTGGACCCATAAGTCTGATAAGTACAATGTTGAGATTCCATGCAGGTGCAGGAGGAACTCTACATGGAATTATTCTTTTAAGGCCTTCCATGAATGCCTTAATAACTGGTACCTTGAACAAGGATAAATTTTGTCTGTTTGGTAGGTAGGTAGCCACTGCAGCTAAATGCAGGCGTATTGGAGTGTAAGTTGGACCAAAGGTCTGCAAATGAAGAAGGTAGCAGACAATGTTTTGAACAGTTGCATTAAATGGATCAATGCGCTTACTGGGGCAGTAGAAAACAAATCTCTTCTATTTAGCAGTATAATAGGCTCTAGTCGTGGGTCTATGAGCTTCTTTAACAATGGTTATACATTTAGGTGGGAGATTAAGGTAATTGAATTCTATGACCTCAGGAGCTAAATTGCAAGGTTGAGTTCCTTTGGATTTGAATGCCCAATTTCTCCATGGTTTCGAGTGAAAAGCTCCAAGTTGAGGAGAAGCTTCTCGTGGGACACTACGGAGAGCTCAACTAGTGTGGCGAGCCATGGCTGTCGAGCCCAAATGGACGCTACCAGAATGAGGGTGAGAGACGTTTGCCTGAGCTTCCGAACCACACAGAAGAAGAGGGAGAGGTAGAAAAGAATAGGCAAATATCCCTGACTAGTTCTCCATAGAACATTGCCCTAGGTTGGTGGGTCTGGGCATTTTGCGTTGTTTGTGGTTGCGAACAGGTCTATCTATGGAAACCCCCAGAAGGACTAGGGTTGGAGTTCCCACTCGTGGACTTGTTGCTGCATCCTGCTGAGGAGGTCAGTAAAGTTGTTGTCCGCCCCTAGAGGTGATCTGCTAGTAGGTGAATGGTGTGACGTATTGTCAACGCCAAATCGTATGTGATAAAGTGGCAACAGCAGGGAATGTGTCCCTCTTGTTTTTGTTTTTAGATAAAACATGGCTGTCATGTTGTCTGTCTAGACCAAGACAACGTTGCCTATCATATGAACACTTTAAATGCTAGGTGAACAGCTTGAAGCTTGAGATAATAGATGCAGAGGCCCTGGTGTTTGGTGCCCCAGAGACACTGAGCTGTGAGATCCTGTAGGTGAGCACCCAATCCTCTGAGGGACATATCAGCTGTGAGGATGATGTGGAGATCAAGGTTAGCCGTTCCTTTGATAGGTTTTGTGTGTTCCATCACTGCATAAAGTGATGTGTGGCCGTTCACCAACACTAAATCTTGTAACTGACCCTGTGACTGAGACCATTGGCGCACCAGACAATCCTGCAGCAGGCGCATACGAAGTCTGGCATGTTGTACTATTGCAATTCAAGATGCCATCAAGCCTATCATTTGCAAAACTGTTTTGAAGGTTACAGGTTGGTTAGGGTGAAACAGCTGAAGTAGAGCTTTGATGTTCTGAATCCTGGCTTGGTTTGGGTAGGCTAAACCATGTTGTGTGTTGAGAATAACCTGTAGATACGGCTGAATCTGTAAAGGTTGAAGGTGTGATTTTTGTATGTTTATGTTAAATGACAGCTGATGGATAAGAGGCAAAGAGTGGGAGTGAGTGTGTTGTGGACACAACAGAAGCACACTGTCCTCAATGAGGCAGTTATCCAGATATGGAAAGACATGGATGCTCTGACTGTGTAGATATGTTGTGACTACCGCTAGGTATTTAATGAACATATGGGGGGTGCGGTAGTGACTCCGAATGGGAGCACTTTCAACCGGTAATGCCTTCACGCTATAATGAACCCGAGGTATTTGCAGTGAGCTGGATGGATTGGGATGTGAAAGTAAGTAATTTTTAAGTCTAGTGCAGACATAAAGTTGCCCTTTTGTAGCGGCGGGATCACGTCCTGAAAAGTTACCATATTGAAATGTCCTGATAGGATGTAATGATTCATCGGCCTGAGGGCTAATATAGACCAAAGTGATCCTATCTTTTTGGGGAATTAGAAAGTATAGGGAGGATACTCCTGAGCCTTGCTGTTGAATAGGGACAGTCTCTATGGCTCCTTTGTGGAAGAGAGCCTGCACTGGAGTTTGTCTTCGTGAGGTGGGATATTTGGAGGTGTTTTGATGAGGCCCAGACAATAACCATGTTGGATAACATCCAACACCCACTGATTTGTTGTTATTTTTTCCAGGTGGGGAAGAAATGTTGTAGTCGCCCCCCAACAGTTATTAAATGGTCGGGGGATGAGAAAAGAGTAACTGTTTGGAGGTGGAGTGTGTGATGCAAGCAGAGGCAGCCTTTCCATGACCTTTAGAATTGTTTCCTCTGTATGTGTCTCTGTAATATCCCCTTGATGTTGTTGTCCGTAGGAGGAGGTATAGGCATCTGATGGTGTAGTTTTGGTGCCCTGTTTGTATGTGGGACGCCGAAAGGAAGCACAAGGAGTGGGGCTTTGGAGCCCCCAAAGATTTTGCAACCTCTGTTCTTTTTCATCTTTTTCAGTGTTTGGTCCACCTGGGGCCAAACAGGTGCTGCTTGTCAAATGGGACATTGAAGATCATATGCTGCATCGCTGGCTTAAAGCCAGATATGAGAAGCAAAGCATGTCTACACAACAGTATGCTAGTATTGATGCCCCTGGCGGCTGTGTACGCCAAGTCAAAAGCACACCCAATTGAAATATTCAATATTAGTTTACCCTCTCAGACAATTTTTCACCCCTTTTCTTGTACTCCTCAGGGAGATGTTGAAGGAGTTCCTCCATTTCATCCCAATGGGCCCCGTTGTACCTTGCCAACAAATCTTGGGTGGTGGCAATTTGCCAATGGTTGGCAGCTTGAGCTTCAACTCTCTTCCCTGAAGCATTGATGAGCTTGGATTCTTTATTTAGTGGAGGGGCATTTGCTGTTGTCTGAAAATTGTCTCTCAAAACTGTCCCAAGGATCTTTGGTCTGCTGGTCTGCTTCATCTCCCACTCCCTTATCAGCAGTGTAGAACTGTGGGGAGCACTGTGGTTTAATGTCCTCTATATCACTTTGTGAATGATGCGTAGAAGGGAGTGGTCTGGAGAAGGTGGTGAAGGAGGTGGTAGAGGTGGAGGAGAAGCAGGCAAAGGAGGCTGTAGAGAGCTGGTTGTAATGTCTGTCTTTTTCCTCTTAGGAGGTACAGGTAAAGTCAATAGCCTCTTCAACGGATAGCTGAAGCTTTGACGGTTTGAGTGCTGGGTGCACTGCTTTTTCTAAAATCCGACCAGTGAGACGCTGTATAAGTAGTTTTTTGGGTTTCAGATCATGCCTCTTTTGTATTGTTACACGGATTGGTTCTAAAGCAACTGTTGATGCCAGAATGAAGGATTTCAGTGGTGAACTAGGATTTTGGTTTTGGCACAAAATGGTTGGAGCAGAAGTGGCAGGTTGTCAGCTCTGGGCCAAGGCTGGTCGGTCCAGTACGGCAGCGGGAAGTTTCAGCTTCACTGTCGGCAGCAGTGGCCTGTAAGCCGTGGTTTCGGTCGGAAACATGTGTCTCTTGATGGGTTGGACTCAATGCATTCTGTCTCGATATGGGAGTCAGAACCAGAGTCCTGGATGGAAAGGGCCTCTTCATCAGCAGTCGAGGCCTCTGACAGTTCTTCCTCTGTCTGCTCAACATTGTGTTGGCTGTAGATGCCGCTTCGAGATATTTACACTGAATTTATCTGAGACGCAAGTGAAAGTCCTGCAACGTTTTCTTTCATCGAAAGGATCAACAGTCTCACAGTCATCTTTGTTACGGTCAGAAGACAAACACATGTTGCAAACCTAATGGAGCACTGTGTGCGGGTATTTCTCACAGCAGCTGAGACAGAATCAAAATGGAGTTCATTTCGATCAGCAGCGCATCGCTGGTCAAAGCCGATGAGATGTGAAAAGGTCCAAACTGGTGAGGCTGGAACGCGACGACTAACACGTCAAACAGACAGGTGATTGTTTTCGAAGGACGACAGTGGAACGCAAATGAAAACAATACTAACGGTATAGAGGTCAACAATGAACCGAATGGAGCCCGAAATGGTTTCGAACCAGAATGATGAAGAACACGTCCGAACTCGATGGGGGAAAGAAAACAATCTAACAATGGAGTCAATGTTGATGAGCATTATCATTGAGGAGTCGTCACTTTGCCCTGTGACTCAAAAAATGTCTTCAAAGAAAAACACCTGGCACACATCCAGACCTAACACTAGATGGCAGGAGTAAGCAGAGCATGTCTATCTACAGACACACATGCCATCAAACAATAGTTCCCAGCATTACTGATGAAATCCACAATGCCACTGGTGCCACGCTGAGATTACTCCTTTTTTTCACATTGCCTAGTTCTTTTCCGTTTTAGAAATCAGTTTGTACATTGACCTGTAAAGTAACTGGTAGAGATGACCCCACACACAACAGGAGCCAGTGTTTTAGGGTTGTACAAGAGGACAAAACCCTCCAAAATAGAAGATAATTTAGTTGACTTGGCGTGGTTGCTTGCCAAGAGACAGATAGCCATGGGGTGGAAGTTATCTTAGAGACCACTGCTGGGTGCCTGGCTCAGAGATGTATTGAAATGGGTAAAAGCAGATGCCCTACAGGCTCTCCAATTCACAAGTGGTAGTGCTTTGGTATAACTATGTGGGATGCCATGATGGTGGCCCTCAAGGCGAAAAATTACATTTGACCCTGTTAGCCATGTATAATTACATCTTGGGAAATGACCTTGCTGTGGTGGCAGATACCATCTTTAAATTTCCAATGGTTAAGGTAAATGGTGCGCCATAATTGATACGCAGACTGTTATCTCCTCTTCCTCATTTTCCAACCCCATTCTTTTGCATCCCCGTGTAACTGTACTTTATTTTCTGAGCAGGTATATTTTGGGTATTGGAGAAATGTTAGTGTAATCTATACATGCCATGTTATGCCTTTTTACTTATTAGAGTTTCAGTTTGTATCATAAAGATGTGCCTGTACTGATGCTACAACTGCAGACTTTTCTGTTTATACTCAGAGCTGCAGCTCATCATATTCCTTTTCTACTGTTTGCTGTATTAACTGTAAATATAATGAAAAAACATGCATACTCAGCATTGTAATGCCTCGCATAGGTCTATCTCTGTTCAACTCACTACCAATGGTGTTATGTGTACCCCTGTAACACTAAAGAACGGTATACAATAAGAACTCTCATCATCCCACTAGAAATCCTGGCAAAAAACAGGAAATATGTGAACATCTAAGCGTTTCAAGCAGGAGCTATGGTTTGCAAACTCATGCTACTCGATGCTATCCCTAATTTACCAGAGATCAGCTAGTCCAACTTTACCAAGTGTCAGTGATACCTTTATCAACTTCTGTCGAGACCCTAGGGAAACAGTCCACACTTCCTTTAATCTGCATTCTTGTTGAACACACCAACTTGCCAGAACTTGAGATGTGCTCAATATCACAGTGTAATCATTAACAATCATAGCATGCATTTAGAAACATGCAATCTAGAGCATGCAGCATCCTAACTAACTTCAGTGTGGTCATCAGATCTATGCCCTCTCAACTTGAGTGTTAAACTGCTTATGTGCTGTTTAATCAATATCAGTAACACTTAGGAATAATTTCCAGTAAGGCACATGGTGACTATACACTTTATATTCTGAGTCATATTCGCTCTATTCTCTGTTTATTGGATATCTATCGCAGAACTGTTCTGGAAATGATTACTGATTCCAAAGTATACCTTGGGAATGTTTTCAAGAGCTTTACCAAGAATTAATGTTTTATAGTTATGTTTTGATAAAGTGAGATGTACCATTTACCGATTGCCTTCATAGCTGTGAAAAGGCATCTGCAATTCATCTAGTAAAGTAAATTTGGCATCCATTTCAATTTATCTTCTGTCAATATACTCTGGAATCAACAGACGAGAATGAAGCATAAAATGTGTGTCCCATTTATTCAAGCTTCGTTCAAACTAAGGTAACCATTTATATACATAGATGAAGGCACGACTGAGGAATATTCCTCTTCTTTGCATTTAGAGTAATGTTGTGGAGAATGATGGACATTAGAAGCAGGTGTGTTCATGAACATTGGTTCATAGTTATTAGTACTGGGAAAAACATGTCCAGTTTATTGATATTTCTTTTGTCTTAATTCATCAAGAACATGGTCTCCTACCAACCCTTTGCCTTTTCTCCTCTCATTCTCCTTTTCTCTGCGAACTTCATTTTTGCCATTCCTGACAGTGACATGAGAATCCAAGAGGAAGAGGTATGAATGTTCAACAAAATCCCCAACATCCCAGTGGAAGAGGTAACTTATGACACCTTTTTAGGTTACTATATTAAACTGGCTAAATCCAAGACTCTGTCTCTATAAACTGCCCTGGACAAATTTTCATTTTGAAACCTTGAATGTGGTTTATTATTACTATTATTATCCAGATTTGTACGGATTTCTCGCTTTTCTTGATCACCCGGGTTTGGACTTTTTACTGTGGGTGAGCCTCATCACCAGTGTTTCACCCACAGTAATCACCCGGTAAACGGACTGTGCGTGGTTACCGCCAGTGCCCGCCTTTTAAGATAAGGCTGCTGCGACACAGAAAGGGTAAGAAGCACGTACACTTCTGAACACATGTGGGCTGCATGTGGGAGACTACTGCTGTGTGCAGCTTGGTAACAGTGCACAGGCAGCATGGTGCATTAGGGACTTTGCAGGTATAGGTATTCACCTGGGAAAGGCCTCATGAGGAAATTGTACACTATTTGGGAAAAGTCACTGTGCTTTACTATTTTAGCTATAGTGGCACTCCATTATACACTTAGGGAGGGAACTGCCTATGAGTTTATCTTCCCTTCCCCCTGGCCTAGACAGATCATTGACGTCCTGAACTAAAGTATAGCCGGTGCAGGAAAATCAAATTTGCCACTTCCAAAATGATAACTGTACATCTTGTGAGTCATTCAGAGTTTTCATATTACTCTGGCTCAGCTCAGGACCAGAGCTCAGGCCTGTTGTCACCCTGCTGTGTCCAGTAATTATATTCTCTCCAGCAGCAGGAACAAAGGGCGCTCCCACACAAAGGGCGCAATTCGCACTACTCGTACTTGCTCCTGAGAAGGTAAAGGGGTGGGGTGGAATGCTCTATATCAATCACTCAACTGTCACACTGCACCAGGGAGGAGCCTACCGGAGCCCTCTGAACAAAAAAGAGTCCCCTGACAACTGGAGCCAAACCACGGGGGGGGGCAGCCTATGAAATTCTAGTGTGCAGGTCCCTGGCAATGAGGTCAGCAAGGGGTGGAGCTGAGACCCCAGGTGTTGATTTGATCAGTGGCTCCTTGATGACGCCATTTTGGTTTGTCCCAACATGCAGTGCACAAGGGTTGGGACAAGGGTGAAGAGGTGATGTGGCACCCCAGGATTGGTTAGGGGCGCCTGTCTTGTGGAACCTTCCTCTCCCCTTTGTAAACTGTTGCACAAGGGGAAGACGTTTCTTCCCGCAACCTTGCTACCTGCTTCACTGCTGGATCCTGGGACTGCCATGGAGAACAGGACTGTGTCCAGCTGACCCAAGGACCAGAGGGTCTTCTCAAGGGCCAGTGACGCTGGCCCCCTTACACTCCCTGAGGACCAGCTAGGGAAGCCTTGGACTTCTCTGTGCCCACCAACAAAGCTGCAAAGGAGAACTGGCACAGGGTGCTAGGAGGACCATCTTTTGGAGGACTGCAGTGCTTTGGAGAGGAGGAGGATTATTGCTACTGTCCCTGGTGGAGAGAGCTCACCAGCAGGAGTAAAATGAGCACACGGTCGTCAAATTGTGCCCATCCCTAAGTTGAGGGGCATCCTAAAATCATCACCAGCTCTGGTTTGATTTGCATTTTCCAAGGTCTCCTACAGCTGGAGATTTTGCTCTACAGCTGGGAGTGATTCATTTTCTAGAGGCGTTGCGTGCTAAAATTTTAGAATGTCCAAGAAGGCCTGAGAATGTGTAATGCATTATGCTCTCTAGGAACTGAGTGTATGGTTATATTGTAATGTCTTTAAATCTGAATATAGAGTAATGATATTTTAGGTGCTTATACCGCCCAGAGGCTAAATGTTTGGATTCACTGCAGTGGTTGATTTTTCAATATGATATTTTTATTGTGGTGCCCTCTAGAGGTTATTCTGACCAATACAGTCTTATGCTATTTTTATTGTGGTGGCCCCTAGAGGCTGACCATTATAATGGAATCCCAAGTATATGAAAGAAGGCGACAAACCCAAAGTTTACTTCTGGTGAATGTTTTATTGGGTTTTCAGATTGATTGTATGTTTTATTGAGGCATCATTATTGCAAGTACGACAATGATTCATGACAAAATAATATCCTTAATATAACATGACTGTTTTAACAGCCTTGATATGTTTGGATGACCCCTCTGGGGGTGGTCACCAGTGGGTGTCCAATGTCAGCTATGGTATAATGCATCTGCCAATGTATATTTGTAAATTATTGCATAATATTTAGTACTGTGTGCATAATAAATGTACTTCTAACTTCCTAAAGAAAAAGTACTGACTGGACAATTATTTGAGTGTTATTGCTGTGTGCTAGTGATTGGTGATTTCCACCACATTCCTTGAGTAGGCCCTAGACTGCTCCGCCTCACTACCCCGTGAAAGTCAAGCACTACAATGGGGTGTTTGGTTCCCACTGAGGACAACTGAGGAACTATTACTTGTGCTGGCCAGACAACTAATGGCTCAATTTCCAGCATACCCAGAGACATCCCGAGAGCTGATCTTGAAGCCCGTGGTTAAAAACAGCCAGGTTTCAAGCCTCTTATGGAAGTCTGAGGGTAACCTACATGCTCTCAGATCAGGGGGGGACAGAGTTCCACAGCTTTGGGCCTAAGAAGTAAAAGGTTCAGCCTCCTTGCCTGGATCTCCCAACTCTGGGAACTGCAGTTAGGTCTAGGTTACTCAACTGCAAGGATCAGCTGGGTGTGTAGGGTGACACCAATAATCTTAAGTATAAGGGGCCAGAGTTTTAAAAACATTTATATACATAACATAGTGCATGAATTGGACTTGACACTCAACTGGGAGCCACTGCAGCTCACAGAGCAGGCTGGTAGTGGGATGAAACTTGGTGGGGGCAGGGGGACAGGTGGGGGGTGTGCAGTAGGAGTCTAGCAGATGCGTTCTGCACTACCTGGACTCTCCTAAGGAGGTACTTTGACACCCCTCAATAGAGAATGTTTCTGTAATCAAGACTTGAAATGACCAAGGTCTGGATGACTGTTCACTGGGCCGGGTACGGGAGACACCTTAGTAACTTCCTAAGCCATCTCAAGATGGCAAAGTAAGTGGCAGACACTAGACATTTTAGAGATTGGATGGTTCATGGACAGATTATCGCCAACCTAGACTCCAAGATTCTTGACTACTGGAGCCCGAGGTTGGTAAAGTACCCATCACTTCTGGCCACAGATGTGGACACCATAGGTGGTGACAGCTGCCTAGCCATAGAACCTCCGTCTTATCTCCATTTAACTTAAAGCAGTTTGTGTTCATCCAAGTGCAGACTTGTTTAAGAAGGCTATTCAATGCCTCTGCACTGTGGTTCTCCTGCGAGGACAGGGAGACAAAGATCTGAGTAAAGTCTGTTTAAGACAGGAGAGTGAGACAACATGTTTCTACAATGTCTGCAAGTTTCCTTACGTACAAAGTGAAGAGACTTAAGATCAAGGGGGAACCCTGAGGGACCCCAGATGGGTGAAAGAACATCTCCAATATAAAACTGGGGGACGTTCTGGGTATAGGGCAGAAAGAGAGAGTTGGGGGGAAGAGGATAGCGAGAGGTGAGAGAGAGAGAGAGAGAGAGAGAGAGAGAGAGAGAGAGAGAAAAAAGTCTGTTTTAATCCCTTGCTTAAAATGAAGAAGAGATCTTTTCACTGGCAGAGCGGAGTAAAACTGGTGTCCTTTTTTATTAGCAATATTTTTATTGTATGGGTAAACAACAGATTTGTACCATTCTCTAAGTTGCAAGAAACACAGCCTATCCAAAAGTGAGATCTGGAACTATCTCAAACTAAAGCTGTTGTCTCGTCTATGGTGCCTCATGTTCCCAGTTCTGAATTTGAATCCCCTGAATATATCTACATTTTGGGAACAAAAAAAAGCCTCCCAAGTTTATCACCTTTTACTTAATGATATTAGATGGCTTAAAAGGTCAGTAAAACTTGGGAAAAAGATTTCCATCAGCCTGTAGGCACCACTTCCTGATGAGGATACTATTCGCATTAAAAAACAAAAAACAAAATCCTTCCCGCTATACAACTCATTACAGGATATGCTCATAGGATTATACTTGTCTCATCTGAAGCTCAGAAGATGCAGACAGTCCTTTTTTCAATTTACATTATTTCAGAAATCCATCCATCTTTAATGGATGGTCAACTGTGGCCATCAGCAATTATTCAATATTGTAGGAAGTAATTCTACATTTCCGATTCCAGGCTTGCTGCTAGCTTTGAAACAGAACTCAAGCTGCACCTTCACTGAGAAAGGCCAACATGCTCAAACGAGAGTGTGATTGCTTGTATTTCCATTCAGAGGGTTGGTGGCTGCACAGTTCCATCTAGACTGTAGCTACTGGAGTAGGCCGAAGGCTGATTTACATAGAGTTTCTCTCTGGGAATGGAATGGGGCACAGAGTAAATATTAATTGTGGCTGAGATTAACTTAATACCCCCTCCCTTTACTTTTTGTTCCTCCAGTGCAGATTTGGCAGTGTTGCATTCACTATTGAAGGATTCAGAATTTGTGTTAATCTGCAAGAGAAAGTAAGTAGACTTGCACATATAAGCTGATAAAAGTGGTTAACCCAAATGCAAAGTACTTACGAAAGCACTATTATTCCATGTATTTGAAAATGCCTTAAGGGCAAATCATATTTTTTTCCATTATTTAATTTATGGTATAGGAGAATAAACAAGGTATGCTTCAACAAGAGAATATGCACAATATTTTGCACAATAAAAGCGCAAATCAAAGATTTAAGAGAAAGGCTAGAGAATAGATAGTGCTGATGTATGTTGTCCATTTTACAATTTTTAGGAAGAAAAAAACAAAACATGACAAGATGGAAAACAAAACGGGGAACACTCACATTCATAAATCTTCATAAGGTGATTGTGAAGGTTTTTAACAATGTATTCTTAAAGCCCAGAAAAAATTTCAAGAGGGGACCTCAATGTTACACAATGCAGTGTTGCCAGTATAGATGGCTCAAAAACCCTTTTAGACTGAACACTGCTGAATGATTGCGGTTTGTGGATTTCTCCACCACTTTTGGAGACCAAGCTTTGTGCTGAGAAATGCTGTCAATGTACGGTGTTTCACAACCACTAGATTAATTCATTATTAATTAATTAATGCTCTGTCTGAGGCAACTTGGATGGTGAATCGTTCCCTCCAAGCGTAGGAATGGGATATAGCTGAGGAGGTTTGGGCTTAAACAATCACTTCAATTTTTACATGTCCAGGTCAGACTAAGGGCTTCATTTGGAATTTAGCAGAAAGTGAACTTGGTTGCAACTGCAATGGAGTACCTTATCTGCCAAACCCTTAGCCCGTCCACATGATTAATGGGCTAGTGGAACTTCTGTATCTTGACAATGGAGCCTACTACAGTTGTTGTCAAGAGTGCTCTGTTGGCCCAACAGATTCAAGCCTCTGTCTGATATAGATATATGCTGAGGGGCACTATGGAGGGGGAGGGGAACGGGCAGTTTTCACCAGGTAAAACGTCGATGGACTGGGAGTCATTCCTTTTTGACTTATCAAAATCAAACTCCTGCTTTGCGTGTTTGCTTATAGAAAATTTGTTTTTTTTATAAAGGTTGATGAACGTCCATCATTTGACTGTACTGCCCATCAAACTTATTACACATTGGCAGGAACCGATGCAAAGATGGCACCTGTCAGTGACTAAAGATGTCTTCAGGCCCAGGGAACATCTCCAAGTGAGGTGGATTAGTGGTCTGTCAGGGCAACAATGCATTTTACTCCGTCATTCTGAAGAACTGAAGAAGGACAAAGCGTACTCCTTAGGCTAAATTAGGGCCTTTAAAGTTAGCCTAGGATTGTAATGGATTCTTTATAGTAATTGTCATAACACCTCAAATGTAAGGGTGTAATCCTTTAATTCAACCATTACTACCAGGCAGGTTCTTTCCAATTCCTAAGCATAAAAATACCAATTACCAATCTCAAGGACTTGAAGTAGATTATAATGTTCCTAAATCATGATATTGTTATAAGTTTAACATTTATTTGAACTAAGTAGGAAAAAAAAGATTCACTCACTGTTTGGAATTGGATGGATTCCTCCTTGCTTGCAAGCTCAAGTGTAAAAAAGGACTTGTTGTGCGACATGTTTGCAATGTCATGCCACCTACAGACAGAAACATTGAGACACAAAAAATAAAAGTGTGGTTATATTGTTACCAAAGCACCAGAGAACCAAATTTCCTGATCCTGAATCAAAAGTAGGGAAAACATATTTAAAGTAGTTTAATTTCAAAAGTGAGCACTATTAAATAATGATGTATTGACAATATCCTTTCATTTTCCCCCTAGATTTCATTTATAGAATAGGAAGGAGATTAAACACATTAGGTCTTAACAAGGGAGACCATGCCTCATTTTGAGTTCTAAACAAGAAAAACATTTCAAACAAGAAAACAATCTTCAGAAAGTAGCTCAGTATAATCAATAAGAATTTAGTATGGTTCAAACTTATTTACTCATATCAGAAGTTGGCAGCAGAGAATATTCCCCATCACTCAGTTTTCAGAACTCAGGGAAGACAACAACGCAAAGGAGCTTTGGTTTGAGAATACCATTATATTCCACCTGACCATTTAGGAACCGTGTCAGAACCACAGTTCATACTTGAAGCCTGTGTGCAAATAGGGATAGAGTTCTTTCAAGGCCTTGGAACCACATCAGCCCACTGTTAAACACATACAGACCTGCCTGTCCTATTACCTGTGCCCTTTAGAAAACAATTTTCTTAGCAAAAAAGACTGTAATATCCCCCCAAATACGTGCACTTGCATAGATAACTACATAAGAAAATAATTAAGCTAATTTATAGTGGAATGTTTGAGAAATATTCGGTGTGTAGTGGGGTGGCTGTAGTGCCTATGTGGACGATATCCAGCTGATTGCCTCGCTATATCCTGGCACAGGCTCCACCTCCGCTAAGAGACGGTATCTCACTGGATGGCAGCCAGCTGCTCAAAGTTAAATGGAAAGAAGAAAGAGGTTATGACAGTGGGTAATAATCCAACTCTATGGGAGCAGATTACTTGGCCTCCCTCCTTAGGGCAAGGTCCAATGTCCAAGATGGAAGTCAAGAGTCTAGGGATCACTTTGGATGACATCTCTCCATGGCCTCTCAAGCACAAAAAGGTGGCTGGCTGCTAGTTTAAAGGAAAACTTTAAAATGGCTCCCAGTGGAGCCACAAAGAATAGTGATTCAAGGACTGTTTCTGTCACGCTTAGATTATGGCAACTTGCTTTTTTTGGGTAGACCAATGATGGTCATTAAAAAGCTTCAAATTTTTCAGAATGCGCCAACTCGAATACTGTTAGGCAACCCTAAAACACAGTCAGCACAGGTAGCACTGAAAACCCATCACTGGCTACCTATAAGCAGCAGAGTACAATTTAAGGTACCATGTTTTGTTCATCAGGCAAAACATAAAATTGGCCCACATGTGCTCCAGCAACTGATCACGGTCCACTAGGGATCTTAGGTCTCATAACCTGGATCTTCTTGACGTTCTGAGAAACAAGCGGGCTACAAGTGTAGACTAGTCCTTCACATATCTTGCACCTAAACTCTGGAATTCCTTGTCCTTCAGGCTTAAAATTGTAAATAGTTTTATGAGTGTTAGAAATTGGCTAAAAACCCACCTCTTGCCCAAATTAGTTTATCGAAGATTCTCTCTCTAGCGCTGGGAAGCCGGGCTTCGGGTAGCCAGGGGGTTTATAAAACCAGTGAACAGAATAGAATAGTGAGGTTTGTAATTCTGGAAAATTCGTTTGTGATTGAATATTAAAAGTCACCCACAACTTAACAAATATACTTGTAAAAATATGACTTGAAATATAACTAAGCCAACATCTCCGATCAAACCTCAGGAAGCTTTAAACAAGCATTGGCACAGCCAATAGGTCTCACTTTAGGGACCTTATAAGTGTTTAGCCATGCAGCACATTATCCGACTACCCATATATTAGACTACCCAATGAGTCACAAAACCTAACATAATCAAATGAAAACGGTCTGAAAATCATTAACTACGTTATGGAGAAAGCCTGGAGCACATAATGAGCTTGTGGCACACTCGAAAACAATTGAAAATATGTATTGCAAGTTATGCTCATGCAATGTGACATTAATAATGATATTTAAAACATTAGGTGCTGGTTTCAGACAGTGCTGCAGTGCACATAAACATCTGATGGGTTTATGAAAGAATCTGGTGCAGCCAAGAGAAGGGGAGAGAAACCAATATGCTAAGGCTGCAGTGAGAAGGCAGCTGTGCCTTTTCAAATATCCTACGTGTCTTGAAAAATAAAAATTCTATGGCCTGGATAGTGGGGAGGATTAGGCACACCCCACTCCCATAAAGATTGGGTAAATTGTTAGACTAGTTTAAAAAACATGCCATAAAAGAAAATATAGTAATAGATATGTTTTTTTAAATAAAATACAACATTGTTCTCACAAAAAAAGTCACACTTATAAGGCAAGAGCTGGAGCTTTGCGTGTTTCCACTATCACCAGAAAACTCTGTGGTCGCTGCTACGTCTTCTGTAGAAAAAAAAGTTATCCACCAAGCAAGGAAAGGAAAGCAGTACCACAGGCTGTTAGTAGGTGTCCCTAAAGAGTTCTAAAGGGATCTCGTTTAGCCATAAAACGTACTGCACCCTTAATGCAGCCTTCTAAACAATGTTTTTTAACCACACTCTTTTCCGCTGAATGCAGTATCACAGGCATAGAGACCACTGAACTCATCAGTTATTTCTAGCAGGAACTTGTACTTGTTGTGCTGCATGAGGCAACACACTGAATACATTGATGGGAGGCACCAGCTACTAAAGTATTCAGCGGGCAGCCGTCTATAGCAAAGGCAACCCCAGGAACATAGGGAGGCAAGTGTAGCAGCAACCAACCTTGCTATATCCAATATTCTTTCACTTGTGTCCCTGTAGATGGGTTGGGGCAAGAGGAGGAGCTTAGAGTTTTCTGGTGATAGTGGAAACACACAGTGGTAGCTGCTAGTCCCCTGTAAAATAAAAGAACATCCGCCAAGCAAGGAAAGGTGCAGAACCACAGGCTGTTACTAGGTGTCCGTATGGAGCTCTAAAGAGACCTCCATTAGCCACATAAGGTACTGCAACCTGGGGTCCGCGGCCCCCCAGGGGTCCATGGCACATTCCCAGGGGGACAAAAGGCCTGGGCTGTCAGGAATGAACTTCTCCAGCTGGGGCCTCCGACAGACAAATGTGTGCTTTTATATGTATTACTACTTTTGCGCAGCAGTTTTAAAAGCACTGCAAAGTTCCTTGTACATCCATTATAATTCGGACAAAAATGAAAGTGTCAAGATAACTCTGGTAATTAATGTACCTGCTGGAGAGAGATGGGAGTTTTGTCTAGTGGCAGTTTTGACTCATCTAAGGTAGCGCAGATGGTCAATATGCCTGCTGTAAAGAACGTGTATCATGCAAAGAACAGTACTTTTTGTGCATAGCACAGTGAGTTACTGCTTTTGTCACAGAGATTCTTTTGTTACTGAACAGTTCTTAAGTTACAATCGTAATCTATCATAGCGAGCTATAAACTGCCAACAAAGAACTGCATGGCACAAATTAGAAATGTGTGTTTTTGTTCCCAGTCTTTCATTTTCCTTATGCTGCTAAAAAAGATTTGCTTGTGTAGAAATACATTCATATTATTAAGAGTCAATGCTAACCACTGTGTTATATTCTGAATAAGGAGTTCATGCTTCTCCAGATCAAGCGCTCTTAGAAAATGCCTACCGGTGTGAATGATGTGAATCCTACACCTTGTACTATCCTGTAAAGTGCTCCAACTTCCTGGTATGAGAGGTGCTATAAAACAAATTAATTACATGTGACAGAGAAGTTATTGAGGGAAGGGAGGCCCTTTTGGTTTTACTTCCTTTCCCCATCACATATTTATGTGAAAAAGCTTTCTCAGATCTTTTGTACATAAAAAATAAAAACAGAAATTGCTTGGCAAATGTAGCATCCGACCTGAGGAGTCAGCCTTCCTAAATAAAACCAATGAAAAATTAGTTGCAGAGATGCGGTGCAACCTTCCCATTACAATTTTTGCAACTTTTTACAATATAAAATATTTGTATCTTTAGTAATTTGAGTATTTGTACGGTGTGTACTTGTTTGTGTATTTTTTGCAAGTTACTGCTTTAATGTTTGAAATTCAAATCGCACAAATTGCCTGGGGGTCCTCGGCTTATAGCAGTGATTCAGTGGGGGTCCTCCGGAGTCAAAAGGTTGGGAACCACTGTTCTACAGGACATTTCTGTCCACTCTTTTCTGTTGGATGCAGTTTCACAGGCATAGCAACAACAGAACTCACTCATTATTTGTAGATATCACGCGCATTTACGGGCACACACTTGTGAATTTGGCTGTACGCTTTCAATATAAACAGAAGCACAATACCTTTATTGCATAGTGGAAGGGGAGGGAAACCAATGTGCTGTGGCTGCACTACAGAGACGGCAGCGCCATTTAAAATACAAGAAAAGTTCATTGCGCGTGGGGACATGCATAATTATGTTCTTTAGTAAAACATGAAAACTCAATAGCACTCGGGGAAGTTCCTAATCTCGTTCTTCACAGAGGACGAAGAACAAACAGCTTAGAGGCACAAATCATAAAGTCAATTGTACTCGACGAAGTACGTTGTTGTCGTGGCTTGAACAGACACCCCCAAAAAAAAAAAACAGTGCTCACAAAGCATCGTAAATAACATGAAGAGTAAGGGCACATGTAACCGGGGCAATCCTCATGAGAGGTTAAAAATTAGAAAAGGAGTGACTACTAAGCCTATTAACCAAAGAAAAGCAAGCATTTAAGAACAACAGTAAAATAAACCAATGATAAAGATGGGTGTGCTTCAAGCCCACACTGTAGGTACAGCATGTCTCAAAGAGACAGCGCGCATGCACTGCCTACGCGAGACCTAAAAATAAGAAGTGTCTGTAATGGGAGGTAGCTAATTGCAAAAATTACAGCAAAGTGATAGGAGAAGATGTTGAAGAGCATGACAGGAGTGTCAAATATTGTTCCACAAAGGCTAGATCCACGCCAGATTTCAGGGATGTCTATGAGTTATATACTTCTATTTTCAGATTCTAAATGAGGATCAGTAACATATGTCAACAGCTACCTGAAAATGTGATATGGATCCAGTCTTCATCTACAAACAACCCTGTGATAAACTTGAATATAAATGTGGACAAGATTACCCAAAATAAGTTGAAAATGCTCTTGCATGGAGCATTTTTCCATGCAAGATTTCAAAGTTCCAATACACAGTGGTAGCATGTTTCAAGGTATATAGCAACAAGGGAACCAGTTTACTCTGAAACACTTCCAAATATTACTTTACAAACCATGGTTATTTCCTCTTCAAACACAGACTCAATTAAGGTACAGCACTCCTCGCCAAACGCAAACCACCCACCATAAATCATCTAGAGAACACATTTCTTTTTTGATTGTCAATTTGCTTACCAGAACACCACAGGCGGTCTGCCATTTTTGTGCTTCACAAAGATACCATCCAAACATGCTCCGATACAGATATCGTATCCTCGGCTGTCCTGTAAGCAGCAATAAAGAACAAATTGCAAGAACAGAAAATAAAGTGGCTAGTATGACACTATCAGCAAACACAAACCAAGGCAAAATGACTCCCATAATTACAATGTAATTCTAGCGAAACATAGTGCCAGTTTACTACCAAAGAACAAATGTGGATGCCATCAGACCTTCAGGCAAACCAAGGACCTCAAAATTCCTTCTATAAATAATATATTCTAGTACCAGAAAAAGTGGAATCTGGTTTAGTGGATTGGGGAATATGTATTCCTACTGAGTTACAAAGGAATATTTAACAGCTGTGGGTGTGAATCTGGAGCTTGTTGTCACAACCAAGCCGTTAGAGCATGGTGTGAATTAATGAAAAACAAAAACTGAGAAACCACACTAGAGGAAACAAATTAATGGAAAACCAAATTTTAAGATAAGACAATTTTAGGGAAATACAAAAAAAAAAAAAAAAAAAAAAATAGTAAAGGAAACATTTTAATGGAAAGATAATTTGAAGGAAAATCCACAATTACATTAAACTTGGGTGGAATTTTAGGATTTAGTGATGGGTGGCATTTAGTGATGTGAGAGTTTTTAAGGTTCAATTATGGGCAGCGAATCAGGTGGTGATGAGTTTTTAGGGTTTAGAATGCGGTGCAGTTTAGGATGGTGAGGGGTTATAAGGATTCTGGGACGAGCGGAGTTTTGATGTACAAAGGTTTTTTTTGCGATTCAAGGATTAGTAGCTTAGGGTGATGAGTCCTTATGGGTCATGGATGGCTGATGTTAAAGGGCCATGAGGTTTTTTTAGGGTTTAGAAATGGATGAAGTTTGGGTGTGATCAGGTGCTATAAGGGGTATAGAATGGGTGGGGTTTAGGCCTAGAAGGGGGTTTTAGGGTTCAGGAATTGGTGGAGTTAGGGGTAGTGAGTTATTTTAAGGTTCGGGATGTTGGATTTTTGGAATAGAAAGAGCTTTTAGGTATCAGGGAGGAGTATAGTTTAGGTGTGGCTAGTGGTTTTGGGGGCAGGGATTAAGGGTGTTTAGGGGTTGTCTGGGGTGAACGATGGATGGTGCTTATGGATGGTGATGGGTCAGAGAATTAAAAGCATCCAAAGTAACTGTCTGACAATGTAAACTATATAAATATTAAATAATGTCCCTTGAGATAAAGCGCTGAAATAAATATCTCCGACAAAACTGTTTCTGAAAATAAACAAACAAAACCTAATTTCAACCAAAAAGACTTTGTATGTATTGGTTTCTACGAAAAGGGAAATGCCATTAATTCTGAAACTTCGCATTAAACAATTTAGATGAAATGGTTTCTTAGTAATGGTATTCCATGGAATTGTTTTTCTATTAAATCACATACCACTGTTGCTGCATATAAGGTCCATTAACTTTGCCTAAATTTAGTACTATGACCTTGAAGAAGCACCCATCACTTCTAGTCAATAAGCATTAATTGACGTCACAGCTCGCTAGTTACAATAAAAACTTAGATGTTGCACTTAGAAGGCTATTATTAGATCAACATGATTAAATTATAGTAGTATTATTTTTGCATCGTCTCATAAATTAGCCAGAAACATCCATGAAAAAACCTACAGTATTTTAAATGCTTCACAATAGTCAACCCTTCAAAATCCCTCAATCTAGGAGTTTGCAGTTAGATGTTTACCCTGGAGCTCACCAACAAGTGACTGGGATTCCCCCTGAATATACTTGGTTATGCATTGAGCTGCTTTTGTGCATGGTGTAGAGACAACTGTGCCCCCCAAGTGGCTTCTTGCTGTCTTTATGGACACTATCTGGGGCACACCACTCTGTTTATTGCCCGCAAATGTCTGCTGTGTTGCATAGTGTCCTCTGTGTTCCAGGACTTTCCCTTATGATACACTCCTTAAAGTAGCGAAGGTAAGCTGTTGGGTTAGCTAGAAAGGGCCTTGCAGAATTAAACGTCATTTTTGTAAATGCCTGGATTCTTCACTTAATTCTGAGATTCTCAGTGCTGGCTGATGACATTATAAAATGAGAGTATCTTGTTTCAGGTCTGTCTGTCCCTGCATGCATTGTTACCAGTTAAATGCAAGAAGCTCGCCTCTGGACCTCATGCAATGCACATAATAATTGCCATCTGCCACACTTCTGCAGACATGTGCCTCTTACAGCACCTCATCACAAAACCTGCAACCAAAATACTCCACTCTGTACTTCAGGCATGAACAACCAACGCCTTGGTGTTCATTCATGAATGCATCTGCATGCCTGCAACCAAAGCCAAAGTAAGTGCTTCATTAACACACCGGGAACAGAACTGTGCTGTAAAAATCCTAATTAGCAACAAAGATTCCTGCAAAGCATTATGTACTGCCTTAAAAGCAAAATGTAATCACTGAATACAGACTATACCTTTGCAGGGTAACTTTCTTCTCCATAGCCGTCCATCCTTTCTACCTCCTGCATGTATAACATTTCTGTCTCAGGTGGAGTGAGGCCCCTTTGAAAAAGCAGAAAAGTCACAGTTAGCATTTTTTGGCCCCTGAAGTCAATTAAAAACTGTGATCAAAGTCAACATTGTGTACACGTCCAGATATTAGATTGTGTTTATTAGATAGGTTCTAAGCACCCACAAAAAAGCAACAGAACTAAAGCACATGGAGACCATAAACCCATTTAAGGGTGTTAGTTGTGATTAGCAGTCTACTTGCTGGTTGTCAGTTACTTAACCATGAGACCATGTCTTAGCAGGTGAATGTATAGGTATTAACAAATAATCAGAGAAAAAAACAAATGCAGCTTGTTCTATATGACAAAATAAATAAATCCCAGAAATATAGCAGCTGGCCCCCTTTCCAGTTTCTTATATGCAAAAAGAAAAAATCCACAGTACATAAGAGGTCGCACAGCCCACTATATCTTGACTCCCTCAGTAAAACCTTGGCAATTCTTATGAATCCATGGATGAAATAAGGGGATACTGGATACAATGCGTCATTGTTAGACTTCATAAGCGCTGTATAACTTAGTGGCACAGAAGGCCTACGATACTATATGCAAGAGATGAAGCAAGATCCAGATGTATGTTACGGTGCACTGGCATTGAGAAACCATAAAGGGTATAAGGACGATTATAAACTAAATAATAAATAAAATTAATATTAACTGTTTCTCGGTTGATGTGGTTCTAGAGGCAGCTGTATTCTCAGACACTATAATTCTGAGATAGCCGAACGTCCTTCCAAGCAGCCATAGTAAAGGATTTCATAGCATGTAGCATGATGCATATATATATATATATATATATATATATATATATATATATATATATATATACAGGGAGTGCAGAATTATTAGGCAAATGAGTATTTTGACCACATCATCCTCTTTATGCATGTTGTCTTACTCCAAGCTGTATAGGCTCGAAAGCCTACTACCAATTAAGCATATTAGGTGATGTGCATCTCTGTAATGAGAAGGGGTGTGGTCTAATGACATCAACACCCTATATCAGGTGTGCATAATTATTAGGCAACTTCCTTTCCTTTGGCAAAATGGGTCTAAAGAAGGACTTGACAGGCTCAGAAAAGTCAAAAATAATGAGATATCTTGCAGAGGGATGCAGCACTCTTAAAATTGCAAAGCTTCTGAAGCGTGATCATCGAACAATCAAGCGTTTCATTCAAAATAGTCAACAGGGTCGCAAGAAGCGTGTGGAAAAACCAAGGCGCAAAATAACTGCCCATGAACTGAGAAAAGTCAAGCGTGCAGCTGCCACGATGCCACTTGCCACCAGTTTGGCCATATTTCAGAGCTGCAACATCACTGGAGTGCCCAAAAGCACAAGGTGTGCAATACTCAGAGACATGGCCAAGGTAAGAAAGGCTGAAAGACGACCACCACTGAACAAGACACACAAGCTGAAACGTCAAGACTGGGCCAAGAAATATCTCAAGACTGATTTTTCTAAGGTTTTATGGACTGATGAAATGAGAGTGAGTCTTGATGGGCCAGATGGATGGGCCCGTGGCTGGATTGGTAAAGGGCAGAGAGCTCCAGTCCGACTCAGACGCCAGCAAGGTGGAGGTGGAGTACTGGTTTGGGCTGGTATCATCAAAGATGAGCTTGTGGGGCCTTTTCGGGTTGAGGATGGAGTCAAGCTCAACTCCCAGTCCTACTGCCAGTTCCTGGAAGACACCTTCTTCAAGCAGTGGTACAGGAAGAAGTCTGCATCCTTCAAGAAAAACATGATTTTCATGCAGGCCAATGCTCCATCACACGCGTCCAAGTACTCCACAGCGTGGCTGGCAAGAAAGGGTATAAAAGAAGGAAATCTAATGACATGGCCTCCTTGTTCACCTGATCTGAGCCCCATTGAGAACCTGTGGTCCATCATCAAATGTGAGATTTACAAGGAGGGAAAACAGTACACCTCTCTGAACAGTGTCTGGGAGGCTGTGGTTGCTGCTGCACGCAATGTTGATGGTGAACAGATCAAAACACTGACAGAATCCATGGATGGCAGGCTTTTGAGTGTCCTTGCAAAGAAAGGTGGCTATATTGGTCACTGATTTGTTTTTGTTTTGTTTTTGAATGTCAGAAATGTATATTTGTGAATGTTGAGATGTTATATTGGTTTCACTGGTAATAATAAATAATTGAAATGGGTATATATTTTTTTTTGTTAAGTTGCCTAATAATTATGCACAGTAATAGTCACCTGCACACACAGATATCCCCCTAACATAGCTAAAACTAAAAACAAACTAAAAACTACTTCCAAAAATATTCAGTTTTGATATTAATATATACAGGGAGTGCAGAATTATTAGGCAAGTTGTATTTTTGAGGATTAATTTTATTATTGAACAACAACCATGTTCTCAATGAACCCAAAAAACTCATTAATATCAAAACTGAATATTTTTGGAAGTAGTTTTTAGTTTGTTTTTAGTTTTAGCTATGTTAGGGGGATATCTGTGTGTGCAGGTGACTATCACTGTGCATAATTATTAGGCAACTTAACAAAAAAATATATATACCCATTTCAATTATTTATCATTACCAGTGAAACCAATATAACATCTCAACATTCACAAATATACATTTCTGACATTCAAAAACAAAACAAAAACAAATCAGTGACCAATATAGCCACCTTTCTTTGCAAGGACACTCAAAAGCCTGCCATCCATGGATTCTGTCAGTGTTTTGATCTGTTCACCATCAACATTGCGTGCAGCAGCAACCACAGCCTCCCAGACACTGTTCAGAGAGGTGTACTGTTTTCCCTCCTTGTAAATCTCACATTTGATGATGGACCACAGGTTCTCAATGGGGTTCAGATCAGGTGAACAAGGAGGCCATGTCATTAGATTTCCTTCTTTTATACCCTTTCTTGCCAGCCACGCTGTGGAGTACTTGGACGCGTGTGATGGAGCATTGTCGTGCATGAAAATCATGTTTTTCTTGAAGGATGCAGACTTCTTCCTGTACCACTGCTTGAAGAAGGTGTCTTCCAGGAACTGGCAGTAGGACTGGGAGTTGAGCTTGACTCCATCCTCAACCCGAAAAGGCCCCACAAGCTCATCTTTGATGATACCAGCCCAAACCAGTACTCCACCTCCACCTTGCTGGCGTCTGAGTCGGACTGGAGCTCTCTGCCCTTTACCAATCCAGCCACGGGCCCATCCATCTGGCCCATCAAGACTCACTCTCATTTCATCAGTCCATAAAACCTTAGAAAAATCAGTCTTGAGATATTTCTTGGCCCAGTCTTGACGTTTCAGCTTGTGTGTCTTGTTCAGTGGTGGTCGTCTTTCAGCCTTTCTTACCTTGGCCATGTCTCTGAGTATTGCACACCTTGTGCTTTTGGGCACTCCAGTGATGTTGCAGCTCTGAAATATGGCCAAACTGGTGGCAAGAGGCATCGTGGCAGCTGCACGCTTGACTTTTCTCAGTTCATGGGCAGTTATTTTGCGCCTTGGTTTTTCCACACGCTTCTTGCGACCCTGTTGACTATTTTGAATGAAACGCTTGATTGTTCGATGATCACGCTTCAGAAGCTTTGCAATTTTAAGAGTGCTGCATCCCTCTGCAAGATATCTCACTATTTTTGACTTTTCTGAGCCTGTCAAGTCCTTCTTTTGACCCATTTTGCCAAAGGAAAGGAAGTTGCCTAATAATTATGCACACCTGATATAGGGTGTTGATGTCATTAGACCACACCCCTTCTCATTACAGAGATGCACATCACCTAATATGCTTAATTGGTAGTAGGCTTTCGAGCCTATACAGCTTGGAGTAAGACAACATGCATAAAGAGGATGATGTGGTCAAAATACTCATTTGCCTAATAATTCTGCACTCCCTGTATATATATATATATATATATATATATATATATATATATATATATATATATCTCTCTCTCTCTCTCTCTCTCTCTCTCTCTCTCTCTCTCTCTCTCTCTCTATATATATATATATATATATATATATATATATGGAAAATGTCACTTACCCAGTGTACATCTGTTCGTGGCATGATACGCTGCAGATTCACATGCTGTGCACTGTTCCTGCCATCTAGTATTGGGCTCGGAGTGTTACAAGTTGTTTTTCTTCAAAGAAGTCTTTTTGAGTCACGGGACAGAGTGACTCATCCCTTTCGGCTCCACTGCGCGTGGGCGTCGACTCCATTTTAGATTGTTTTCCCCGCAAAGGGTGAGGTAGGAGTTGGTAAAGTAAGGATACTAGAGGTGCCCATGCAATGGAGTAGAAATGTATTACATAGTGTGTAGTAAAAGATTATTTATTTACATATTTACAATTTACATGCAAGTAAAATGGCTACAGGCTCCCGGGGAGGTGGGAGGGCGCATGTGAATCTGCAGCGCATCATGCAACGAACAGATGTACACTGGGTAAGTGACATTTTCCGTTCGATGGCATGTGTAGCTGCAGATACACATGCTGTGCATAGACTACAAAGCAGTAATCTCCCCAAAAGCGGTGGTCAGCCTGTAGGAGTTGAAGTTGTCTGAAATAAAGTTCTTAATACAGCCTGTCCTACTGTGGCTTGTTGTGTTGCTAACACATCTACACAGTAATGCTTAGTGAATGTATGGGGCGTAGACCAGGTGGCTGCCTTACAAATTTCTGTCATTGGTATATTACCAAGAAAAGCCATTGTGGCGCCTTTCTTTCTAGTGGAGTGTGCCCTTGGTGTAATGGGTAATTCTCTTTTATCTTTAACGTAACAGGTTTGAATGCATTTAACTATCCATCTGGCAATGCCCTGTTTGGATATATGGTTACCTGCATGAGGTTTCTGGAAAAATACGAACAATTGTTTAGTTTTACAAAATTGTTTCGTTCCGTCAATGTAATACATTAGTGCTCTTTTTATGTCTAATGTATGCAAGGCCCTTTCAGCTATTGAGTCTGATTGTGGAAAGAAGCCTGGGAGTTCCACAGTTTGGTTTAGATGGAATGGTGATATGACCTTTGGTAAGAATTTTGTATTTGTACGGAGAACCACTTTATGTTAATGTATTTGTATAAAGGGTTCTTGAATGGTAAATGCTTGTATTTCACTCACTCTTGTAAGTGATGTGATGGCTATTAGAAAGGCTACTTTCCAAGTTAGATATTGGATTTGACAAGAATGCATGGGTTCAAACGGTGGACCCATGAGTCGTGTTAATACAATATTAAGGTTCCAGGAAGGTACTGGTGGTGTCCATGGGGGTATGAATCTTTTTAGTCCTTCCATAAATGCTTTAATAACTAAGATTCTAAAAAGCGATGTTGTATGTTTAATCTGCAGATAGGCAGAAATTGCAGTGAGATGGATTTTAATGGAAGAGAAAGCTAGATTAGACTTTTGTAAGTGTAGTAAATAACTTACAATGTCTTGTGTGGAGGCATCTAGTGCCATAATTTGATTATTCTGACAGTAGCAAACAAATCTTTTCCATTTGTTTGCGTAACAATGTCTTCTTGTAGGTTTTCTCGCTTGTTTAATGACCTCAATACACTCTTGTGAAAGGTTTAAATGTCCGAATTCTAAGAATTCAGGAGCCAGATTGCTAGATTGAGCAATGCTGGATTCGGGTGTCTGATCTGTTGTTTGTGTTGTGTCAACAGATCTGGTCTGTTTGGTAGTTTGATGTGGGGTACTACTGATAAGTCCAACAGTGTTGTGTACCACGGTTGGCGAGCCCTGGTTGGTGCTATGAGTATTAGTTTGAGTTTGTTTTGACTCAGTTTGTTGACCAGATAAGGAATGAGCGGGAGAGGGGGAAAAGCGTAAGCAAATATCCCTGACCAGCTGATCCATAGAGCATTGCAGTTGGACAGAGGGTGTGGGTACCTCGACGCAAATTTTTGGCATTTTGCGTTTTCTTTTGTTGCAAATAGATCTATGTTTGGTGTCCCCCAGCGGTGGAAGTGATCTTGTAGGATCTGGGGATGTATTTCCCATTCGTGAGTTTGCTGTTGATCTCGACTGAGATTGTCGGCTAACTGATTCCGAATGCCTGTTATGTATTGTGCTATTAGGCGAATGTTGTTGTGAATTGCCCAATGCCAAATTCTTTGTGCTAAGAGAGACAGCTGTGACGAGTGTGCCCCCCCCCGGTTTGTTGAGATAATACATTGTTGTCATATTGTCTGTCTTTACAAGAATGTGTTTGTGGGCTATCAGTGGTTGAAACGCTATTAATGCTAGAAATACCGCTAGCAGTACCAAGTGATTTATGTGAAGTAGTTTTTGTTGATTGTCCCACTGACCTTGTATGCAGTGATTGTTGAGGTGTGCTCCCCACCCAACCATGGAAGCATCTGTTGTGATAATGGCGTGAGGCACTGGGTCTTGAAATGGCCACCCTTTGTTTAAATTTATAGGGTTCCACCATTGAAGTGAAGAGTGTGTTTGGAGGTCTATCTATCTAGATCTTGTAGTTGACCCTGTGCTTGCGTCCATTGTTTTGCTAGGCACTGTTGTAAGGGTCGCATGTGTAGTCTTGCGTTTGAGACAATGACTATGCATGAGGACATCATGCCTAGTAGTTTCATTACAAACCTTACCGTGTAGTGTTGGTTTGGTTGTATGCTTGATCTTACATTTTGGAACGATTGCACTCTTTGTGGACTTGGAGTGGCAATTGCTCTTTGTGTGCTGAGTGTTGCTCCCAAGTATTGTTGTATTTGGGATGGCTGCAGATGTGATTTTTGGTAATTTATAGAAAACCCTAGTTTGTGTAGAGTTTCTATGACGTATTGTGTGTGAAATTGACATTGTTAATGAGTGTTGGCTTTTATTAGCCAGTCGGCCAAATATGGGAATATGTGCATGTGCTGTCTCCTTATGTGAGCTGCTACTAAGGCTAGGCATTTTGTAACTACTCTGGGGGCTATTGTTATCCCGGACGTTAGCACTTTTAATTGATAATGTTTCCCTTGAATTACAAACCTAAGGTATTTCCTGTGAGAAGGATGGATGGGTATGTGGAAATACGCATCCTTGAGATCCAGTGTACGTCTTGAAGTGTTTATATAATCACTAAAGGTGTGGGGTAGTAGGGAACCGAAAGTAAGACTGGGTCAGTCTTAAATCGGTGTTGGTTAGGTGGCTTTGGATCCTAACGCGGGGGAATCATTGTTGGAGAATATCCAGACAGGGGGGGTGCTGTGTAGTCCCACAGGGGAAGGGGGAGTCTCCCTTACGGACTAGGTGGTCTCACACACATAATAGTGTCATGCTTCATCATATGACCACCTAGCCACACCCAAGCAAGATGATACTGCTTGGGCGGACTCAACCTCTTGGTTAAAAGAACCGGAGGGAGTACTGAAATTAAACTTACTGGATAGTTACTTAGATCCAGCTGAGGTGAGTAATAAAATTACCAAGCATGTCACTGATAGTTGCTGCTAGTTTTAATATAGGTGCATGCTGGTAAGACTAAAAGCAAGGGGAAAAGGCTCGTTGGAGAGTAATGTCTCCTGGAGTCTAAAATAAAAAATGGATGACCAACATGTTTCTGCCCTCACTAGGTGCTGGTAGGTCAGGGGCATTCGTCAGGGTCGGAGCACACGCAATAAGTGGGGTGCTCAAAGTGGATAATGAATGGCCTACCTGAACGGGTAGTTCACGGTGGGGTAGGTCTGTGATAGAAGATAGATAAACCACAATTATTCAGAACATATTTAGAGTGAGAAAAACCGTGGCAAACCACTGCAAAGCACACAGCACAAGGTGAAAATATGTAAAAATAATGAAAAAGGCAATCACACACGCATGCAGATGTGACTTACCAAGGGGTAGGGGGCGATTTGCCTCTGGTCTGGCTAATGCCGGGGAGGGGTTTTCCCTTTTAGTCACACTCTGAGGAGATTAGGCGTTTAAGTAGGGAAGAATGGGGAGAAGAAGATAAAAAATGTGTAGAGAAAGGGCAGAACATAAGGGCGCAAGGAAGACCTAGATAGGGAAGTAAGGAAAGACAGGGAAAGCAAAAACAGGGACATAGGGAAGGGAAAAGGGGAAAAAAGAGGGGGGGGGGCTAGGGTTGGCGGTTGGTGACAGAGAAAGGAAGAAAGAAAAAAGGAAAGAAGGAGAAAAGAAGAAAATGAGGGAAAAAGGACACAGAGAAGAGAAGAAGGAGAAAAACTGGAAATAAGGAAAAAAAAGGGGGGGGGGGGAGAAAGGAACAGGGTAGGAGCTAGGCAGAATGAGGGAAAGAAGGGTGAAAGAAAATATCCAAGGGGCCAGGGAGGCCAACACTTAGTGTTCTGAGATCTAAGATAGGCCTTAATGTTTTGTCCTTTTTTGGAATGAGGAAATATAGTAAGTAAACGCCTGTTCCTTTTTGGTGATTGGGTACTAGCTCTATTGCTTGTTTTTGTAACAGTGCTTGGACCTCTATATGTAATAGGTATAAGTGTTGTGGAGACAGTCTGTGCGGTTTTGGTGGCACATCTGGAGGGAATGTTGTGAATTCTATGCAATAACCATGTTGTATAATTGATAGGACCCATGTGTCTGTGGTAATATGTGTCCAATTGTGGTAGTATTTGGTTAGCCTCCCTCCCCCCACTGGTGACAAGTGTTGGGGAGTTGGGGTGTTGTGACGAAGTCACTGCTTGCTAGGGCTTGGTTTGGCGGGCTGGAATTTCCCTCTTCCTCTTGGGAATTGTCCTCTATAGGAACCACGAACCCCCCCCCCCCCCCTTTGGTATTGTGATTGATAGGTGGGTTTTGTTTGGGAGGTGGAAGGATCAGATGTTTGTTGCCGAAACCCCCCTCTAAATTGTGGTTTCCTAAAAGTGCCTCTGAATTGTGGGGAGTAGAGCGCGCCCATGGCTTTGGCCGTGTCTGTGTCTTTTTTCATTTTTTCGATGGCAGTATCGACTTCCGGCCCAAACAACTGATGTTGGTTAAACGGCATATTTAATGCCGCTTGTTGAATTTCTGGTTTGAATCCAGAACTCTGCAGCCATGCATGCCTGCGAATCGTTGGAGCTATGTTAACAGTCCGTGCTGCTGTATCTGCAGAGTCTAATGCTGACCTTATCTGATTGTTAGAAATGGCCTGTCCTTCTTCAACTACTTGCTGGGCACGTTTTTGGTGTTCCTTGGGCAAGTGCTGGATGATGTCTTGCATCTCGTCCCAGTGTAACCTGTCGTAGCGTGCAAGTAGGGCTTGTGAATTTGCAATTCGCCATTGATTGGCTGCTTGTGATGCCACTCTCTTGGTCGCCGCATCAAATTTTCTACTCTTTGTCAGGTGGTGGGGCATCCCCTGACAATTGTGAGTTTGCCCTTTTTCTTGCCGCCCCTACAACCACTGAGTCCGGTGTGAGCTGTTACGTTATAAACACTGGGTCTGTTGGGGGTGGCTTATATTTCTTTTCGACCCTAGGCGTTATAGCTCTTCCCTTTACAGGTTCTTGGAAGACCTGTTGTGCGTGCTTGAGCATGCCCGGTAGCATTGGCAGGCTTTGATAGGATGCATGGGTGGATGCCAGAGTGTTGAAAAGAAAGTCATCTTCCACTGGTTCAGAGTGCATCGTCAGGTTGTGGAACGTAGCTGCCCTGGCTAGTGCTTGCATATATGCTGTACCGTCCTCTGGTGGTGACGGCTTGGTTGGATAACACTCTGGGCTGTTATCCGATACCGGTGGATCATATAAATCCCATGCATCATCTTGGGTCATCCCTGTATGTTTGGGTGACTGCATTAACGGTGTTCCCACTGGTGACAAGTGTGGTGAGTGCAGTGGGGATGGTTGTGGCGAGACCTGTGGTGGTGGTGACTTGTCTCAAACCACTTTTGCCTTTGGTTGCATCTCTGTTTCTTGAAATGCAAGTTTTCTTTGAGATTTGAGTGGAGGTAAAGTCTGAATCTTGCCAGTATCCTTTTGGATATGTAACCTTTGTTGTCTTTTGTCAGGTTCTTCTATATCCAACTCTTGCTCAAGTCTATGTCTTTCCTTGAGTTGCATGCAAAGCCCTTGCTCCTCAGTGTATGAGGTTCGTTTCGCCTCCGAGGCCGCTTTTTTCGGTACCAAAGTTTCTAACGGAATAGTCTTTTTCAGTTCCGAGGAGCTTTTACGTGGTTTGGTCCTTTCGATCAATCTGTGTGGAAATTTTTCAGTGCCGGAATCTCGACCGGAGTCGGAAGTCTTCGGCAACTCTTTGGCCTTTTTCGGTGCCGATGTTATCTGGTCACCTTCCCATCTGTGGGTTGAGCCACGGCCTGCTGGTGGTGGCATCCCCATGGCCTTGAGTTTCTTGGCGAGACCCTGAGTTTGGGACGGGGCAGGTTTACTCACAGTTTGTTGCACCGTCGAGGGTAATTCACTGTCGGATTCATCCGAGTCCGTTTCTTGGATGGAGATACTTTCTTCCTCCTCGACGTCGAGCTGTTCTTTCGGTTTTAACACCATTTGCAGTCTTCTTGTGTGTCGAACTCTCAAGGTTTTCTTTGTTCGAAACGCTCGGCAAGCTTCACAAGTATCTTCTCTGTGTTCGGGCGACAAACACATGTTACAGACGTGGTGCTGGTCTGTATAAGGATACTTTGTGTGACACTTAGGACAGAAACAGAAGGGGGTCCGGTCCATTAGTCTGGGACGACGGGTGTGGTCGGGCCGACCAGGCCTCGATGAAGAGTGGAAGCCCTGAAGGGCCGCCGAAGCGGTCTTGATGTCGGTGCCGATACACTAACACTAAACCGGTACCGAATGAGAACAATACCGTCGAATTTTCGATACTTTAGCTAACTTTCCCGATTCGAAATACGGAGCGAAGAGGAACACGTCCGAACCCGATGGCGGAAAGAAAACAATCTAAAATGGAGTCAACGCCCATGCGCAATGGAGCCGAAAGGGAGGAGTCACTCGGTCCCGTGATTCGAAAAGACTTCTCCGAAGAAAAACAACCTTGTAACACTCCGAGCCCAACACTAGAAGGCAGGAACAGTGCACAGCATGTGTATCTGCAGCTACACATGCCATCGAACATATATATTGAAAATGTCACTTACCCAGTGTACATCTGTTCGTGGCATCAGTCGCAGTAGATTCGCATGTTTTGCAATAGCTCGCCATCTGGTGTTGGGCCGGAGTGTTACAAGTTGTTTTTCTTCGAAGAAGTCTTTCGAGTCACGGGACCGAGTGACTCCTCCTTTTGTCTCCATTGCGCATGGGCGTCGACTCCATCTTCGATTGTTTTTCCCCGCAGAGGGTGAGGTAGGAGTTGAATTGTAGTAAGAGTGCCCATGCAATGGAGTGACTAAGTATGTACCTATTTAAGGTTGAGATGATACATATACAAATAGTTGAAGGTAACTTCCAAACTGCTACAGGCTCCCGGGGAGGCGGGTGGGCACATGCGAATCTACTGCGACTGATGCCACGAACAGATGTACACTGGGTAAGTTACATTTTCAGTTCGATGGCATCTGTCGCTGTAGATACGCATGTTTTGCATAGACTAGTAAGCAGTTATTTCCCCAAAAGCGGTGGATCAGCCTGTAGGAGTGGAAGTAGTTTGAAATAATGTTCTTAATACGGCTTGACCTACTGTGGCTTGTTGTGCAGATAACACGTGTACACAGTAGTGCTTGGTGAATGTGTGAGGCGTAGACCATGTGGCTGCCTTACATATTTCTTGCATTGGGATGTTTCCTAGAAAGGCCATGGTAGCACCTTTCTTTCTGGTTGAGTGTGCCCTTGGTGTAATGGGCAGCTGTCGTTTAGCTTTAAGGTAGCAGATTTGGATGCATTTAACTATCCATCTGGCTATACCTTGCTTTGATATTGGGTTTCCTGCATGAGGTTTTTGAAATGCAATAAATAGTTGTTTAGTCTTTCTGATGTTCTTTGTTCTGTCAATGTAATACATCAATGCTCTTTTGACATCTAATGTATGTAGTGCCCTTTCAGCTACGGTATCTGGCTGAGGAAAGAACACTGGAAGTTCCACTGTTTGATTTAGATGGAACGGTGAAATAACCTTTGGCAAAAATTTAGGATTGGTCCTTAGGACGACTTTATTCTTGTGTAGTTGTATAAAAGGTTCCTGTATTGTAAACGCCTGAATCTCGCTTACTCTTCTTAGGGAAGTAATGGCGATGAGAAATGCCACCTTCCAGGTTAGGAACTGTATTTCGCAGGAGTGCATGGGTTCAAAAGGTGGACCCATAAGTCTAGTTAGGACAACATTTAGGTTCCATGAAGGAACAGGTGGTGTTCTTGGTGGTATAATTCTCCTAAGGCCCTCCATGAATGCTTTAATGACTGGTATCTTATATAGGGAAGTTGAATAGGTAGTCTGCAGGTATGCAGATATTGCTGCAAGGTGTATTTTAATGGAAGAGAAAGCCAGGTTAGATTTTTGTAAGTGAAGCAAGTAACCCACTACATGTTCTGGAGTTGTGTGTAATGGTTGTATTTGATTAATATGGCAGTAGCAGACAAACCTCTTCCATTTACTTGCATAGCAGTGCCTGGTGGATGGCCTTCTGGCTTGCTTTATGACTTCCATACATTCTTGGGTAAGTTGTAAGTGCCCGAATTCTAGGATTTCAGGAGCCAGATTGCTAGATTCAGCGATGCTGGATCTGGGTGTCTGATCTTTTGGTTGTGTTGTGTCAACAGATCTGGCCTGTTGGGCAATTTGATGCAGGGTACTACTGATAGGTCTAGCAGCGTTGTGTACCAGGGTTGCCTTGCCCAAGTTGGTGCTATTAATATGAGTTTGAGTTTGTTTTGACTGAGTTTGTTTACCAGGTAAGGAAGGAGAGGGAGAGGAGGAAAAGCGTAAGCAAATATCCCTGACCAGTTCATCCATAGGGCATTGCCTTGGGACTGTTTGTGTGGGTATCTGGATGCGAAGTTTTGGCATTTTGCGTTCTCCTTTGTTGCAAACAAGTCTATCTGAGGTGTTCCCCAGAGTTTGAAATAAGTGTTCAGAATTTGGGGGTGAATTTCCCATTCGTGGACCTGTTGGTGATCTCGAGAGAGATTGTCTGCGAGTTGATTTTGGATCCCTGGTATAAATTGTGCTATTAGGCGAATTTGGTTGTGAATTGCCCAACGCCAAATCTTTTGTGCTAGCAGGCATAACTGCGTGGAGTGCGTCCCCCCTTGCTTGTTTAGATAATACATTGTTGTCATGTTGTCTGTTTTGACGAGAATGTATTTGTGAACTATTATTGGTTGGAAAGCTTTTAGTGCTTGAAAAACTGCTAGAAGTTCTAGGTGATTTATATGCAGTTTTGTTTGATGTACGTCCCATTGTCCTTGGATGCTGTGTTGATCGAGGTGTGCTCCCCACCCTGTCATGGAAGCATCTGTTGTTATTACGTATTGTGGCACTGGGTCTTGGAAAGGCCGCCCTTTGTTTAAATTTATGTTGTTCCACCACAGAAGCGAGAGGTAAGTTTGGCGGTCTATTAACACCAGATCTAGAAGATGACCCTGTGCTTGAGACCACTGTGATGCTAGGCACTGTTGTAAGGGCCTCATGTGCAGTCTTGCGTTTGGGACAATGGCTATGCATGAAGACATCATGCCTAGGAGTTGTAATACCATCTTTGCTTGTATCCTTTGTGTTGGATACATGCGTTGTATGATGGTGTTGAAATTTTGAATTCTTTGGGGACTTGGAGTGGCTACTCCTTTTGATGTGTCTATTATGGCTCCTAGGTATTGTTGTACCTTGCGCGGCAGAATGTTGGATTTTGTGAAGTTGACGGTGAACCCTAGTTTGAAGAGGGTTTGTATGATATGATTTGTGTGATTTGAGCACTCTATTAACGAATGGGCCTTGATTAGCCAGTCGTCCAGATATGGGAACACATGTATTTGCTGTCTTCTTATGTGTGCAGCGACTACCGCTAGACATTTGGTAAAGACTCTTGGTGCGGTTGTTAATCCGAAAGGCAGTACCTTGAATTGGTAATGTATTCCTTTGAATACAAACCTTAGGTATTTCCTGTGCGATGGGTGTATTGGTATATGGAAATAAGCATCCTTGAGGTCTAAAGTTGCCATGTAGTCGTGTAGTTTTAGCAATGGTAATACTTCTTGTAGTGTGACCATGTGAAAGTGGTCTGATTTGATGAAAGTGTTCACTACTCTGAGGTCTAGGATTGGTCTCAGCGTTTTGTCTTTCTTTGGTATCAAAAAGTCCAGTGAGTAAACTCCTGTGTTTATTTGTGTGTTTGGCACTAATTCGATTGCATTCTTTTGCAATAGTGCCTGCACTTCTATCTCCAGGAGATTGGAATGATGTTTTGTCAAATTCTGTGCTTTTGGTGGTATGTTTGGAGGGAATTGTAGAAATTCTATGCAATAACCATGTTGGATAATTGCTAGAACCCAAGTGTCTGTAGTGATTTCCTCCCATGCTTTGTAATAATGACTTATTCTTCCCCCCACTGGTGTTGTGTGGAGGGGGTGAGTGACATGTGAGTCACTGTTTAGTAGTAGGGGTTTTGGGGCTTTGAAATCTTCCTCTATTTCTAGGGAATTGCCCTCCTCTATATTGTCCCCGAAAACCTCCTCTATACTGTCCCTGGTAACTGGACGGTGTTGCTTGTGAGGTGCTGGCTTGTGTGCTCTGACCCCGAAACCCCCCTCTAAAGGGTGTTTTACGGAATGTGCTGTAATTCCCTCTGCTCTGCGGGGAATAGAGTGCGCCCATGGCTTTGGCAGTGTCCGTGTCTTTTTGAGTTTCTCAATCGCTGTGTCCACTTCTGGACCGAACAGTTCTTTTTCGTTAAAAGGCATATTGAGAACTGCTTGCTGAATCTCTGGTTTAAATCCAGACGTTCGGAGCCATGCATGCCTTCTGATAGTTACAGATGTATTAATTGTCCGTGCAGCTGTGTCTGCAGCGTCCATGGAGGAGCGGATCTGGTTGTTGGAAATGGTCTGTCCCTCCTCAACCACTTGTTTTGCCCTATTTTGTAGGTCCTTGGGCAGATGTTCAATGAGATGTTGCATCTCATCCCAATGGGCCCTGTCATAGCGCGCAAGTAGTGCCTGGGAGTTCGCGATGCGCCACTGGTTTGCAGCGTGTGCTGCGACTCTCTTACCAGCTGCACCGAACTTGCGGCTTTCTTTATCTGGGGGTGGTGCATCTCCAGATGTGTGGGAGTTGGCCCTTTTCCTAGCTGCTCCTACAACGACAGAGTCTGGTGGCAGCTGTGTAGTGATGAAAACCGGGTCTGTAGGAGGCGCCTTATACTTTTTTTCCACCCTTGGTGTGATTGCCCTACTTTTGACCGGCTCCTTAAAGATTTCTTTTGAGTGCCGGAGCATACCAGGGAGCATAGGCAGGCTTTGGTATGAGCTGTGGGTGGAGGAGAGTGTGTTGAATAAAAAATCATCCTCGACCTGTTCTGAGTGGAGGCTTACATTGTGAAATTGTGCTGCTCTAGCCACCACTTGAGAATACGCGGTGCTGTCCTCTGGTGGAGATGGCTTCGTAGGGTATGCCTCCGGACTGTTATCTGACACTGGGGCGTCGTATAGGTCCCATGCGTCTTGATCTTGGTCACCCTGGCTCATGGTGGTGTGAGCTGGGGAGTGTGATGGAGTTTGTGCTGGTGAGACGTTAATCACGGGCGGAGGAGAGGGTGGTGGGGTAACTCTTTTCACCACTTTCGGTTGTGGTGTCTGTTCAGTTTGGAACTCCAACCTTCTCTTTCTTCTAATAGGGGGAAGGGTGCTTATTTTTCCTGTCCCCTGCTGTATGAAAATACGCTTTTGCGTATGGTCCACATCAGTTGATTGTAGCTCTTCCTCAAACCTATGCTTTTGCATTTGGGAGGTTAGCGAGTGCTCTTCTGTATAAGAGCCTGAAGCTGGGTCGGTTGCAGTTTGTTTCGGGTCCGAAACTTTGTCTTCGTCCTTTTTCGGCTCCGAGGTGACTTTTTTTCTTTTTCGGGGCCGAAACCTGTCGGCGCCGATCTTCTTCGGGGCCGCTGTCTCGGCGTCGAGCCGTGTCTACACCGGCATCTCGGTGTCGATGCTTGTCTCCAGCACTTTCTCGGTCCCGAGAAGGCTGCGTGCCGGTGTCTCGACCGGAGTCGGACGATCTCGGCACTGTTTGGGCCTTTTTCGGTGCCGACGGTCGGTCACCGAATTTATGGGTGGAGCCATGGCCTGGTGGCAGTGGCGTCCCCTGGGCCTTGTAAATCTTCCTCTGAGTGGTTTTCGACGTCTTACTCACGGTTTGTGTATCGTCGAATCCTTCAGAGTCTGAGTCTTGGATCGAGAAGGTACCTTCCTCTTCTTGTTCCTCGAACTCTCAGTGGGCTGTCGGCACGGACGCCATCTGGAGTCTTCTGGCTCGACGGTCTCGGAGTGTTTTTCGGGACCGGAACGCACAACAGGCCTCGCAGGTGTCTTCACTGTGCTCAGGTGACAGGCACAGGTTACAGACCAAGTGTTGGTCTGTATAGGGGTATTTATTGTGGCATTTGGGGCAGAAACGGAACGGGGTCCGTTCCATCGGCGTTCTTCAGCACGCGGTCGGGCCGACCAGGCCCCGACGGGGGATCGAAAAAACTACCCCGAAGGGCACCGGAGCTCTTCGATCCTTCGACGCGGTGTTGAATCTAACTACGCCGATCCCGAACGCAACAATACCGACGAAAATCTTCTGAAATTAGCTATCTTTCCGTTCCGAAACTCGGAGCGACAGGAACACGTCCGAACCCGATGGCGGAAAAAAAACTATCGAAGATGGAGTCGACGCCCATGCGCAATGGAGACAAAAGGAGGAGTCACTCGGTCCCGTGACTCGAAAGACTTCTTCGAAGAAAAACAACTTGTAACACTCCGGCCCAACACCAGATGGCGAGCTATTGCAAAACATGCGTATCTACAGCGACAGATGCCATCGAACATATATATATATATATATATATATATATACACACACACACACACACACACACACACACACATATATACTTTCACATCTCTACATCAAACATGACTCTCCTACAACCATTTTCAAGATTTGTGAGCAACTTTGAAAGAGTGCTGAAAGATATCTGTCACCTGTACAGGGGCACTTACCTAACAATCTATGGAGCATGACTGTTAAAAGGTCTAGTGGCCCTTACAAAAAATGTTTGATGGAAAAGGAACGTTTATGCAAATTATGAATTCATCATCACCACCATAATGTTCTGACACTATGTTGCTTCTACTGGGAGTAAACTGAAATCACTGATCCATACTTGCACTGACAAGTAGAAGGAGAGCAGCTGTAAATAGTATGTTAGACTTGCTTGAAGCAACTATCCTTTACCAATGTGCAACGGATCCACTGCTCCAAAGCAAAGTTACCTTTTCTGTTTCACATCTTTGTTCAGCAAGGCACTGATGACGCAGCACAGGTTGCCAACATCCTTATTACCCACACATGCAAGGCAATATTAGCTGTAATTCCCGCCCCCTCATTATGAATCCTCAGATGCCGCCTGGGCCTATAGTTAGAGGGGCAGGTAATTAACAGCCATTCTAACCTGCAAGTGAGCAAAACAAAGAGTTACCTACCTTTGGTAATTATTTTTCTGGTCGATACTCTTAACTGCAAAATGCTATTGTTTAAATTATCTCCCAGGTGCCAGACTGGGTCCTTAAAATGTTTTAAAGCAATGCTCTTGAGCGCAGGTGAGTGGCATTGTGCAGGTCTGCATTGACTTTGCTTTTCTCTCAGTGACGATGGAGCCACACACAAGCGTCACCCCTGCATTTCATCTAAAGTTTCTATTTTGACTGTAACTTTGCTTGGAAACATAGTACAGCAATAATCAGAGATTCTAGTGGTAGAGTTCTAAATTGGGACCTCCTTACATAGAAAAAGAGACAATTCCACAGGACAGGTGAGAGGGCAGCGAGGAATCTGCAGTTTGACAAAGTATCCATCAGAAAGAGCCTTACTGAAAGTATCTTGGTCTGATGGGTACTTATAAACACAGATGTGTCACCTTTAGAAAAGACACTGAAAAAGAAATTTCCAATGCCTCATAACAAAAAGTCCTGAAAGAAGGAATAGAGGAAATGCCCTTTCTGTTGAACCCGGCTAGCAAGGCAGCAGTGCTTTCATGAATTTATGCACTAATGCTCACATTACAGCCAGACCGATAAAGAATATACACGCCACATGCCAAAGCAGTGGTAGTAGTCTTCGTCCTGGTGGAACGGGCCAACACCCCTTCTGGAGTTTACTTCTTAGCCAGTGTGTAGCAGATCTTAATAAAGAGGACTTATCACCTCAACAAACTCCTTATCTGCACTGCCTTGCCCTTCTTTGTCTGAGAGAATCCCACAGAGCTGATCGTCCATCTGATTTTTTTTTTGTCATTGATGTAAAAGCCTAATGCTCTTCTGTGAATCAATCGGTGTAGTCTCTCCTCCTCTTTTGAGGGGTAAGGTGGGTCAAAGAATGTTGGAAGCGTGATGGATATCCCAACATGAAAAGTAGTCACAACTCATGTTAAAAAACCCAACTGGCCATCAACTTCACTTTATAATGGAAAAAAGGGATGGAAGACAGCTGCACAGAGAGATCTTAGAGTTCAATCACACAGCGAGTTGAAGGCCCAACCATGAAAATAATCTCCAGACTCTGAAGTCGTAGAGGACAGCTGTGCATTGGTTCGAATGGCATGCAGATGAGAAAAATGAGGATCAAATTAAATATCTCACTGTGGTATCACAAAGGGTGTTGAAATAAATAAATGAGTTAACCTTTTAGAAATCTGATCACAATGGGTGATTTGAACTACGACGACTGGTCTGATAAATGTAAAAAGGCTAAAAGAGCTGACACATAACTTAACAGTACACACTGCATGACCTCGCTGGGCTTCAGATAAAACAAACAAAAGGACATCTGACAGCTTGGCTTGCAATGGATCAGTATTGTAGGTGCCACACCAGGACACAAACTTTTTCTAGTGCCCGGTATAGACAGACTTAGAAGGACACCTGGCAGTCATGATGCAGTCAACTGCCACTGCTTAATATCCACTCATGAAGGTGCAGATTATCAGGTATGGATGCAGGATGCTTTCATGTAGTTGTGATAGGAGGTTCTACAAAAGTATTAGTCTGATCTCAGGACAGATGCTCATGCCCAGAAGTTACAAGTACCACACTCTTCTTGCCCAATCCAGAGCCACTAAGGTGACTTGGGTCTGGTTGTTCCTGACCTTCTTCAGAACTCAGGCGGGACAGGCAGCAGCAGAAAGGCATACAGGAGGCCGGTGCTCCAATATATCCTCTAGGCATCTTCATGAGAAAGTCTTCTTGGAAAATCCAGCATGCAAAAGCTTTGATACTGTGCAGTCGCCGGAGCAAAAGATAGAGCCAGGGTTCTACCAGTTCCTGGAAGGTGCGTGTGCCACCTCATTATGTAACCACCAACTGTAATCCGCTGGGCACCGTCATCGGAGTTAATCCACCCTAGCATTCAAAGATCCGGGCAAGTGGTTCACAGACAGGGAGATGCCAGTTCGATAAGCAACACGCCTCAGGCACAGGGCAGAGGAGTACATATATATATATATTTTTTTTAAATAAAAACACTGGCTTCTCCATAGCAGCATCCCTTCTCGGCACTCTCAACACCTCCACTGAGGTTTAAAATGTTAATCCTCTTTAACAAACTCATCAATGTTCCACGATATTCATTACTTCATTCTTGAAATATCTTCCAGCCTTTTATTCCTGTTCAACATATGGTTACAATGATGCAACGAGTATGTGTTTGCACTTTGGATCACATAGGAAGGGCAGGGGCCCGAAATGCATCAGGATTCCTATGTTTGTGTAAAGAGCCGAGTTCCAAAGATGATCCCCAATTGTATGGAAAATGTATCATTGTAACCATATGTTGAACAGGAATAAAATGTTGGAAAATATTTGAAGAATGAAGTAATGACTACCACGCAACACTGATGAGTTTGTAAAAGAGGATTGACATTTAAACCTCATTAGAGGTGTTAGGAGTGCACAGAAGGGACACTGCTTCCGTGCAGGAGACCGTGCTTTTTGAGGTATGTCTCTATCTGCACGGTTGCCAGGAGCTAGTGCTTTGAGGTACGTGTCTATCTACACCCATGGTCAGAGGGTGATACGTCTGCACATCCAGAAGAATTAAAAAGACTCACAGGCAAAAAAACTGACCCTACAGGGTCTAAGAAAGGAGTGCACTGTCCATTTCCAACTGAAGTACAGGACCGAGGAGCCCACCAGCCTTGCTTGTTAAAGTACCATCTGGTGGTGTTGTCTGTGACAATCTGAACCATCTTCCCTTTGACGGACAGTAAGAAGACTTCAGCACTAAGTAGACAGTAAACAACTCCAACAGACTGATGTGGAGATGGGTCTCGGTCTCTGATCTCACCTCTCCTAGATGATCTCCCCCATCTAAGAAGTGACATATCTGTCACTACTGTCTGCTCTGGGTAGGGCTAGAAGAGGGATCTACCGATAGTCTAATTGTGGTTGAGCAAACACTGAAGGTCATTTATAGTCTCCTTTGAATCCTGGCTAGAATCCAAAACATACTCCTTCTGCTGGGCCCACTGATACTTCAGGTTCCACTACATATGTGACCTGGCATAGTTGGCTAGCAGAACGCCAGGAGGCCCACAAGCCTCAGAGCCACTCACCAAGACCCAGGGCAAAGGCTGAAATGTCGGGATCATAGACCAGATGTTCCGGATTTGTGGAGGAGGGAAACTACCCCATATACAGAATGGCTGCAATGAAAGGGAGCCTACACAAAGGAGTTAGGTGTGACTTCAGCATGCTGCTAAAGAACCACAGTATCAACAGGAGGTTCACTGTCTTCTGAAGGCACACTGAGGCACACTGAGGTGGGCAAGGTTGGGAAAAATTGGAATCCCCAACCTTGGAAGATTTGCTGCATCCACCATCATCACTTTTGTAGACACTGAGTGGCAATGGTGAGGCAGAAGGGAGCACCGCAAACTAAAAATGCTCCTGGCCGGCCTTGAACCACAAGCAGCGTCTGTGGGACTGCTGGATCACACATGACACCACAATGAACTCTTACTTCCTTGCAACTTCTCAGGCTGACAGTGGCAGGACTAGGGTGAATCCTGCTTGGCCTTCTAGTGTTTCCAGTATAACTTTGACTTACTGGAAGACAGCGGGAACAGGTTTTTGCTTTTGAATTTGAACAAGACATCCAAGACTTCTTGTGCTGTTTGGTAACATACAGCTTTGCTTCGTGTTCCCATGTTATCCACTGGCTCTTGAGGCCATACTCCTCGCAGGGCATGCAGTCATGTGCTAAACCCAGACACTAGAGGCACACCTCATTTGGCAACTTACAGCTTTGTTTCGCGTTCCCATATCAACAACTGGCTCATAAGGGCATACTCCTCGCAGAGTGTGCAGTCGTGTGCCAAGCCCAGACACCAGAGACACACCTTGTTTATTTGGGACAGTCCCTACAAGATTTAAACCCTCTAGTTTTAGGAGAGAACATAGTTCCCTTGCATATTGAAAAACAGAATTTTTCGGAGAGAAAGAAAAACGTGTCAGGTATGAGGAAAATGTTGAGTGAGGTCCGGATCCCTGTATGCAGATTCAGAAAGAAAAGAACAGACGATGACGTAGAGGTGTGGCACTTACGTGCAACTCCACAGTGCCGTCTAGGGTGAAACAAAGTCAATGCGCAGCCACATGGCACCAACTAATGGTGGATGGGAGCATTTCTGTAAAAATCTTCCACATTCAGTGCAGCCCATGGGGATCGTCTAAGGAGAACCATCCATGAGAAGCATAATTGGAACACTTGAATGTTGGCAACTTTGGTGATGACAACACGAGGGCAGAGGCCATTAATGACAGATATGGACCATCTACTTCAACAGTGCAATGTTTTTTTAGCCTTCTCCCCGAATATTTTACAATATTCTTCCCTCAGTGGGTGGCTATTCCAATGCTATTACAGCTTTTCTGCCTTAGGTTAGAGGCCCCCCTGCTTTCCATACCCTTGCCTGCAATTCAGCCAATAAATGAGCTACAGGGCAGTAAACTACTAGTGCAGCTTTCAGCAGCCAGCAATAAGGCTATATTATAGCTTAATTTCTCACTGCAGTACCCTGTATCAGCATTAAACATCAACTCGGATCAAAAACACAGAGGTATCAGTTGGATGCAACTATAAACCGCTTCAGCATGCAATGTAGGTATGAGAACATCCCACCCTAGAGGCCAGAACAATAATAATTCCAAAACATTTCACATGATCCTAGTAGTGTAGAATTCTCCCAGTGACACTGAATAACAGTTATTGCAGGGGCGATGCCTTTGCATGCAGCCTCTTCAATACTACAACTGGGAAAATCTCCTGCCCCTATAAATGGAATTGCTAAACATCTTCTCTCGGGGCAGGGAGTTAGGACTATAGTTTCCACCACACTACAGCGATAGATTTCACGGTCACTGAATGAGTGTTGCAACATGAGCCAAGGAAGGAGTGATTTTCCTCTCCCTTCATGACTTTAGATTCTGCCTCTCTCACACACATGAAAAATGCTGTAGAGCCCAAGAACAGGCAGAGAGGAGGGGGAGAAGGAGGGAAAGGCAGAGGAGGTTAATTAGGACATTGGAATGCTCCTACACAGGAGAAAAGAGGCTTTTGAAGATTATTTGTGAGGACATTGCTGTACAGAACAGAATAAGCCAATGCCTTGATTGCCTACAAAAGCAAAAATACCATCACCAAATACCCACTCTGTGTTATTATTCATCGCTGGTGTGGAAGGCAAAGTCCATTACAACGGACAATGAAGATATATTGAGGTAACCCTTTGCCATTCTAAGTGAGAAAAGACCATTGCTCATAGCTTACTTGAATTATAGAGGTTAGTCCATATTCATGTAATTTAAGTCAGAAGAATCTATAGTATGCATGCCATCACTGCCACAAAAGACATCTGCATGATCCTTGACAGAGGAGGCACAGCAGCCCTCATTCTCCTAGACATCTCTGCAGCATTTGACAGTGTCTCACATCCTCATCAGATGTCTGCATGAGATTCTGGACCCACACTCCACTGGATCTGCTCCTTCTCAATGGACAGAACACAAGCTGTCAGCCTGGCACCTTACTCTTCAGAAGACTGCAAACTAATTTACAGAGTGCCTCTAGTTTAATCGCTCAGCCCCATCTTTTTCAACTCAAACATGATCCCTAAGGCCAACGTTGTCAGCATCACACACAACATAAACATATTCTCTTATACAGACAACACACAACTCATAATCTCCCTCTCAGACAAGACCACCTGGATGACTGAAGTTGATAACTGGATGAAAGCCAACTATCTCAAGATCACCACTGACATTCACAGTGGGAACCCAACTGGTGGCCAGCCGAACTCGGACCCACACCCCATACACATATCCCATGCCAGGAACCTCGGATGATCATCAACAGCAAAATGGACATGAACGTACAAGTCAACAACGTCAATGCATCCTGCTTCCGCGTCCTGACGATGCTGAGGAAGATTTTCATATGGCTGCCAAGCAACATTAAAAAAAACTGTCACTAATGCCCTAGTTACCAGAGAGTTCAGCAATAGAACTTCCTCAACACAGGGATCACTAAGTAACTCACTAGAAGACTTCAAATCAGCCAGAATTCAGCAGCCTCAAGTTCACACAGACCTCATATCACACCACGCCTCAGAGAACAACACTGGCGCCATATACACAAACTTGCTCAATTCAAACTACACACACAACCACCCACCTTAGGCCCTACGTACCTGAACAGTAGCATCTCCTTCCACCAACCATTCAGACACCTCAGCTCCGCAGGAATCCTACTTGTACACATCCCACACATATACAGAAGCAATTCAGGATGACTAGCGTTCCTTACTTCCCAACTTCCCAACTTCGCATCAGAGCCTCCTCTTCTCGTTTTTAGTTCCACAAGAATCTGAAGACCAGGCTTCCCAATTACCCAACCTACCATAGGGAGGGCTAGGTACACATATCTGCTCAGGGCCATTGTGCCCTCACGGGTGATGGTGAGCTTTACATATATGCAAAATACATTTCTGGAGGAAAAACACTCAGAAACATTGCATCAATATTCGACAGGCTATCTATTTTGATCATGTGTCAGTTTGAGAAAGCAAGTCCTCTACTCTTCTACTGGATTTTCAGTTTTTTTTTTTTTTTTTAGTCATACGTACCTGAACTTCTGATGAAGCAGGGCCACCTTTTGAGTAGCTTCTTCCAGGACATTTTCATCTTGTAGCCATCCCTAAAGAGGATAGACAATTTTATATGAGAAATCAATATAGAGCTTTTCAACAACGTTGTTCTATGTAGACTAATGCATAAAGTACATCTGTAGAGCTTGATAATTTAAAAAGGCATGCCATACCACAGGGCAGCCATGTAGTATTTGAGATAACATGCACACAAAGTATGCTAAGAGGTCTACTTCTCCGTATAGAGTGGATGCAAGTGAATGTAGGGAGCCATATCAGTCTTAGCTGCTATTTCTGAAAGCCCTACGGTCTAGCAAGAAATCTTCAGAACTCCTCAAGTAGTTTTTGGAATAGATAGGCCTTTTGAGGAGGAAAAGAGTCTGTAAGGGGGGCCAATCATCCTTTAAAAAAAAAAATATATATACCTTTAGGTGAGTGCATTTCTGCTCGTATTTACCAACTCGTATTTCTGTTGCAGTGCCTCTAGCTATCTGAGGCAATGGTTTATTTTCAAGCATATGGGAGGGAGAGCTAAAAAAAATATTTTAATGCAAACCAAAGTAATGAAAATCCTTACCACAGGAAACAGGGCAAACCGTTGCAGGAAGTCCTGCGATTCATACTGATCAAAGTCACCAAACTCAGCTGGGGAAGATAAATGAATACATTACTAACATGGCTTATATTAACTATATTTCTTCTGGTTTCAAAAACAGATATAGCTAGTTTAAACAAACTAGCTTGACTGGGATCAAGCACAACAAACAATGGATTTCTATAACCACTGTCAGATTTTCATAATTATAAACTGAGTTATATGAAGGGTTACTGGTGCTACTGCCACTTCTTTCATAAATCCGATATCATGTGTGCTGGATTTGGTCCTCTATGCAGGGTCATCCCCAAACATTTTGCCTTCACCCTCAGGTTGCCTGACCCGTTTTTGCTGGCTTTTAGGGCTCTGTGCACCTAACCACTGCTTAAGCACTTGTGCACTCTCCTTTAAACATGGTGAAATTGGAGTACTCTAAACTGGAACATTTAATTTACTTGTAAGTACCTAGTAAAGTGGTACGATATGGACCCAAGGGCCAGTAAATTAAAGGCTACCAGTGGGAATACAGCACTGACTGTACCACCCACTTAAGTCGCCCTTTTAAACATGCCTCAGGCTTACCATTGAAGGCTGTGGGTGCAGTTTTAAACTGCCATTGCGACCTAATAAACCTTTCTTCTTACTACACAAGTCATTCCTACAGTACACCCTAAACAGCCCATAGGGCAGGGTGGAATTTATTTATAAAACTGGACAAGTATTTTTAAGTTTTACCTGTCCGGGTAGTGAACACAAAATAGTTACATATCTGCAGTCCTAGTTCTGCTTCGTAGGTATATTCATCGAAGTCATAAATGCTGAATAATTCCCCCACAGACTGTGCAGACCCCGGAACACCTACTTTTGTATTTAAACTTTAGGAAAGTGAAATTAAAGAATGTTCATCACTGAAAATAATTTTTCTTAAAGTCTCAGAGTAGTCCGTCAGCGATGCATTTTCCTTCTAAACACTGCAGAAGCATTATTGAAAAATATAACCTAGCCTTTAAATGTGCAACCCTCTGTCATGGAAAAAGGCTGCCTGTATAGAAAACAGCATGAGGAGAAAATGCAGGTTGATAGACTAACACTAACACTAATCGGAGTTAAAAGAAAATAGGTTTGTACCTTTAAGAACCTCACAAGCACCCTATTCCACAATGCACTCCAGTGGCAGTTAGTCTGTGAAAGTCGGATCTTTTTTATGTGAAGCACACAATACATAAGCTTTGAAAGCGGGAAGCAGGGAGGGTCGTTTATGACTTCAATGAAGATACTTACGATACAGAACTAGGACTACAGGTATGTAACTTTTCCTTCTGCATTGTAGGATCTTCATTGACAGCCTTAAATGTTGAACACAGTAGCAAGCTGAAAGAAAGATCCCCATAGATCAGCTATGTGTGTGCGGTAAATTTCTTATGCTCTTAAGCTGTAATAGTTGCACTACACTGAACACACAAATCAAGCCAAAAGCTTGGAAATATTTAAAAAGATTCTTCAATGTTTCTCGCCGAACAGCTTTGGCTTAAGTGTATCTTTCCAGACAATACTGTCATGTAAAAGTGTGTATAGATCTCCAAGTAGCCTTACAGATATCTAAGATTGGAATCTGTATGACGTAAGCTGTGGTTGCTGCCTTCCCTATTGTAGCGTGAGCTTAAAGTTTGCCTGATAAAGGTTTATTAGCAATTTGGTAGCGCAAAGAAATGCATGAAACTATCCATCTTGCTACAGATCATTTTGAAGCAGCCAAGTCTTGTCTTAAAGGAGCCTTCATTTACAAAAAGATGGTTCAACTTTCCTATCCTTTTTGACTTTTGTAAATAGAAATGCAGCACTCTTAACAACTAGAGAATGCAGAGTTCTCTACATTATTACAGTAGAGTTAGGAAAAACGTAGGGAGTGTGATAGACTGGTTAATATGATAATCTGAGACCAGTTTAGGAAAACATGAAGGGTGTGTACGCAGAACTACTCTATTTTGATGGAACATTGTGAATGGTACTGAAAATGACAAAGCCTGTAACTCACCAACTCTACGTGCAGAGAAAAAGGCTATTAAAAAGGCAATTTTCCATGACAAGTGTTGTAAAGCTGATTTAAGAATAGTTTCAAATGGTGGGCCCATCAGCTTTGATAGTACCAAGTCAAGTTCAATTCCCAATGAGGAGAAGGTCTGTTAACTGGACGAAAAAAGTCCTTGCAAACAAATCCCTGACCGAAAGATGGTTGAGTTGGAGACCTTCTGTATCCAGTAATTGCTGCTAAGTAGACCTTAATTGAAACAAAACTGCGTACCTGGCATGGCCAAGAGACATGATATTCTCCTGTACTTTAAAAGGATCATGGTCACCACATGCAAAAAAAGTTTCCACTTGAGGAATGAAACGATCGTGCTGACAGTCGCTTTGATTCTTTAAGAATGCCCATACAATGTTCAGGAAGATTTAGATATCCATATTGAGTGATTTCAGGAACCATGCTGCCAAATTCAAGAATTGGATCAGTGAATTCAAAGTTTGGCCCTGAAGCCTGGATAGGCGAGTGGAAGGCACCTGTGACGTGCTACAGATAACTGGAGATCTGTTTACCACCACTGTCTCGGCCTATCCGGTGCAATTAGAATCATTCTGATGTTCAATTTCCGTAATTTATGGAGTACTAGTATTTTCAGTGGTATCAGTGGAAAAGCATACACAAATGGAGTCGACCAGTACTGGCACTCTGGACGCTAAATCTCAGCCTTTTTTGTTCTATGCCATGGCGAATAAATCTAACTTTGTCTACCCCACTTCCTTGAAGATGTTGTTTACTACATCGTCGTTGAGAACCCACTCATGGTTTTCTTCCTGAAACAGTCTGACGAAGTCTGCTTCTACATTTTGGATTCGCAGAATATGGAAGGTTGTAATTGATAATCCTCTTGCTAGTGCCCAATGCCACATTGTCTGATCTTGGACTGTTAATTGCCTTGATTTTGTTCCACCTTGTTTGTTGATATAGTACATTGTAGTGGTATTGTCCATTTGAATAATTAGATCTTTGGAAGTGCGAGACAGAAGAAAAGCCTTGAGAGCTAGGTATACAGGTTTTAGCTCTGGCAAATGTATGTAATAAGACTTCTCGTTTTGAGACCAATGCCCTTGAACCGTAAGGGCCCCACCTTGACAGTGAGGTGTCGGTGATGATAGTCTGTGATGGTGTTTCCTTCTGAAAGGGTACACCTGCTAGCAGATTTAGAGATTTGGTCCACAAGGTGAGAGATTGACATGCACTTTCTGTTAAATAGATTTGATCTTCCCAGCGACCAGTTCTTTGCGACCACTGATCCTTTAGGAAAATGTGTATAGGTCTCATGAACAGTCATGCATTTGGGACTACGAATATGCAGGATGCCATGGATAGGGCTTGAGAAGGGATACTATCTGACGGACAGTTGGTATGACTAGCTCCATTAACTACGCACATTTTATCTGGATTGTTGATGCACTCTCCTCTGAAGGAAACATTTTTGCCTTTTGTATATCTATTGTGCCCCTAGAAACGCAAGGCACTAGTGTGGAGATTGACTTCTCAACACTGATCTGTAAGCCCAGCTTCGATTACAGGGTTGTTGCAGTTGTGAAGTCTTTCACTGTTTTGACGAGCGGCTCTGCTCTTATTAGCCAGTCACCTAGGTATGGATTCAGAAAAATGCTTTTCTTTTTTACATGTGCTGCTATCACTTCCATGCATTTGGAGAAGGTTCAGGGGCTGACGTAAGGCAGAAAGGAAGCACAGCATATCAGTAATGATCTGTTCCCAGTAGGAATCTTAGAAATTCTCTGTGATAATGAGCTATTGGAATATGGAAATATGCATCTTGTAAGTCTACTGCACAGAGCCAGTCATGTTTTCTTATGTGTGGGTTATTTGATGGAGGGATAGCATCCTGAATTTTTCCTTTTTTGGATATATTTGTTAAGGAGTCTAAGATACAGAATAGGCAGAAACTGATTGGAATGACTTTTCTTTGGACTAAAAAGTACCTTGAGTGGATACCTTTGTTTACCTGATCTGAGGGAACCTTCTCTAATGCTCTTTTCTGTAGTAGAGCAGTCATCTTGTGTTGAAAGTTGTCTAGATGAGCCACTGTAAGAGGTAGTGGACAAACCCTTTTTGTAGGATATTGATCACCCATCTGCCCGAGGTTATGGTTTTCCACTATTCCAAAGAAGAATTTCACATCTCCACCACAGTAGTGGGAAACTGTGAAGACGGTGTCTGATTCTCATGGTTTGTTATGTGATCAGTTTTTGCCCTTAGATTGTGAAGGCTTAGGTGGGGGTGGACCTCCGTTTTGGAAAGCAACTGATATGGCCTTTAAGTCTGGCGCTATTGTTGTACAATTTGATAAGGCCACCTAGGGGTTTGAGCCCTACGGTAATAAAACTACCTGTCCCTAGATCTGTATTGCGGTTTGAAGGCTTTTTTGGTTCTTTAAGGACTACAGCCTTTAATGTTTCTGCCTCATGGTTCATTCATCTGTTCCTCAGTATGTTGGCCAAATAAAGAGGAACCTGTGAACAGCAGATTAGCGATCTTCAACTGCGCATCAGGCTTTAGTGAACATAGTCTCAGTCAGGATGTTCATTACAAGGAAAAGCCATGGCAGAATGATGTGGCCAAGAGCTAGACAAAGTCCACTGCTGCACTAATCGACTGCCTAGAAATGGTGAATGATGGTTCCTTAATTTTCAACCAGTCTTTTTGTCTTTGAGTTGGTAAATCAGACATAAATGCCTTCATATCACCCCCAGATTTCTCTGTGATATCGGCCTAACTTGGCAGCAGCATTGGCATTCCTTAAATGAGTGGAGGCTGTTCCACAGACCTTTTTAACCAATGGCACCCATTTGCTTGCTCTCCCTATCTGGTGGGGCTGTGGATTCCAAAGCAGAAGCATGACTTCACTACACTGCCACTGTAGTCATTGAATCCGGTTTCAGATCAATCCTTAGAAAATCCAGATCCTGTTGCAGAGGACTTTTTCAGGAGCCTTGGTTTAGCAGACTTCACTGTGGCTGGAGTAAGAAACTTCTCCTCTACTATGCTCAGAAGACCAGAAAGAATACGTTTTGGCTTTGATCTTGATTGTAGAGTTTCCAAGACCATTGATACTGTTGGTTGAGGTGTATCCACAGTAATATTTACTTTACAAGCAACCCTTACTAATGCAGCTTGAAAAGTGAAAATATTGTCCACCAGTGACATCCTATCCGGAGACTGAGGTGGAGAAGTTTGATTATAGGACAAATGCACTGAGATGGAATAAGGTGATCTTGACCTTGATCTAGAGTATGAGGGGGTATTGGATCCTCTGCCACGAAGAGTCCTTGGTGGCAGAGTTCTAATCGGGATGGAGCTTTCCATTTTCTAATAGGTGACATGGAAAACCTTTCTACCGGACATATATTGTAAGGGCATAAAGGACTCTGTAAAGGATTGTCCACAGGCATTACGGGCCTTACAGGATGGCGCATATTATTAAAATGAACCAACAGAGGCTATGACTGCTGAGAGATAGATTAATATGTAGAAGGACACCTGGACCATTCTATAGAAGAGGACAGACTGATTTGAGGTACCTTCAGCATTGAGAGAGCTGTGATCGACGTTTGCATAACTTCTTGGCTGGAACTGGAGTCTAAGATGGGGAAAGATATCTTTTTGGCTTCAAATGAGTCTTCATCTTCAACACAGAAATCGAGTGACACAATTTCGACGCCAACCGGTGGGACCCAGATGTTGAACGGGGATTTATTTTACCGCTGACCAAAAGCGAAATGGCGGTAAAGGTGGCACCATCATAGTCTTCAGTGTCGACAGCGGTGATGACAATCTCACCGCCAACCTGAACTCAGAGTGGTGATGATGGCGTGTTGATGTTGACCCTTTTTTGAATGGCGAACAAGATGGGACTGAACCTTTCGACTGCAATGTACTTGGCATCAGTGAGCGGCATCGATGAGAATGGCTTTGTCATCGTGAAGGAGAATTTCGGTCTTTAGATATTCCTCTTTAGATCTCCCTGATGTCTGGCACTTCTCTACAGAATGGTGAGAGGATGATCTTTACATTCTTTTTTTTTCTTTCTTTCCTCTTCTGCTTTCATGTTTTGCATCAAAGCACTCAGTCTGATGCCCACTTGATCCTTAAGCACCCTCTGAAATTCTTTGACAAATGTCAAATCTTATTGTAGGGTGTGAAGGTGAACGACACACCACAGAGACTTTGTGAGCATCAGATCTCACCTCCTTTCTTCCACACAATGGGCATTTGGTAAAAAGAGTAGATATTCTGACTAAAAAAATCCTGTCAGAAATAGCAAAAAATGAATTTAATGGACAAAAGAGATGTCAAATTGTGGAGTACTATATATATATATATTTCTTTTTTTTACAAGCGCTGAATATCAAGAGCAACGCATTTCACCACTGGACCTAACATCGCAGCTCCCTGTCGAAAGTTCCTCAACAAAGGCCCGTTCAGGTTGACGCATGGACTTCACATCTCGATGCCCAGGCCACAAGGTAATTTCCAGCGGACTGAACTCAGTCCTGTATCTGGTTCACGGTCCATTGGCCTGAGCTTATGACTGGACCTAGTTTACCAAGACCAAATCACCATGGGTGGCACTTTTTGCTTCTTAAAGCTAGATTTCTGCAAGATCTTTAAAACTGCATACTTGGAGTTCTACTAATTGGATTTGCGTCAATATGATTGTAGGCATGTATTCGTCAGCACATTGTAGAAGCCATTTTTTTTTTACTTTTAGTTTACCATTGCAAGATGGTGGACACGCATCTTCGTGCAGTAAATTAAAAAATATGAAGTCCACAAAAGAGCTTTACTGGGAAAGAAGCAGCCCAGTAGCAAATTGCACCTGATGGTTCTGTTTATAAAAAGGAAACAAATATACAAATTAAAAAAACAATTGTCGAGGGGTGGGGGAGTAATGGAAAAGCGGATGGTGGGTGAAGCAACTCAGCCTCACCAAAGAGTGGGTATCGGGGTCACCAGAGAGGGTCAGGGGAGCAAAAGATAAATTTACAGGAGTTGGGGGGCAACAGAGAGCATGGAGTGGTAAAGATCAAGGGATGGGAGTGTGTATGGCGGGAAGCAAGAGAACACATGCACTCCCATGGAGTGATGAAAGAAAAACAAAAAAGTAGGTTCCCTTAATGTAAGCTGTGGAATAACACAATATATTCATTCTGAAACAATGGAAACAAGTATGCTCCATGGGACAGACAAGCACAAGAAGTGTCAGGAAAGGCATCAAATAAGTAGCAAGCAAATGAGATGGAAAGTAAGCCAAACAATCATGAGCAACAGACTAACCCAAAGCCCATTCTAAGTACTAATGTACACCATATTAGTTTAAACAAACAGTTGCAAATGTCTGTAGGCAAGACCCAAAAAGGTGAAATTTGCACATTTTCATTGAGGTGAGTAAAGGTATTTCTTGTATCTCCTGGACCTGACATATAGAATCTCGCAGGAAATTGTCAAAGGACAAGATTATTTCAGTCAAGGTTCTTTGTAGCATAATTACATAAAAACTGCTTCTGCAGATACATACAAATCAGCAGGTGCACATGTTGAAATTCAGCTCTTCTACCTGCAGGAGTTTCACTCAGCAAGATGTGGTGTAGTCTTTATGTAGTATAAACCTAGCTAGGAAGCAACAGACAACATTACAAGTAATAGGCAATGATGCTGGATCACAAATATGGGGATGGATGGAGTATACACTAGGGCACTCATTATGAGTTTGGCGGTCTTACGACCGCCACACTTGCGGTCTGGACCGCCACAGATGCGGCGATCTGACCGCCACATAACAAACCTAGCCGTCCGACCGCCAAGATCTTGGATCCCGGTTGTCTGGCAGTGGCGGAGATCCTAATCAGTCAGGGAAGCTCTGCAAGCAGCACTGCCCTGCGACTTACGACCTTCTTCTCCCGCCAGCGTTTTAATCGCAGTAACACCGCCATATAAAGGCTGGCGGGGAACAGGTGCAGGAGGTCACGGGGGGGCTCCTGCACTGCCCATGCCCTTGGCATGGGCAGTGCAGGCAATTAAGTGATCTGCCCAAGCTCATAGGGTGCTGATCCAAGGCTGAGACTCATAAATGGCTCCCCACATCTAACATCGGCAGCCCAGCCTATTAGGCCACATCTACTTTTTCCGTTCCACCTGACTATATACAAATCAGATGGGAAAGATGCCAACTGATCCTAACATGACAGGGTTTTCACAGGCCAATGGCAAACGCCGTTGGTTTGGCACTATCCTCACCACTGGCTTGTGATTGGCAGAGATTGAAGAGAAATTGGAGGAGAGAGGCCCCCCCACCAAACTATAAATAAAGGTCAACGAAAGCTAGAAAGGTCACCCAGAATAACAAAATAGTGTCTACTTTAAACCAGTGATTAGAATTTTAAGTGAGTGTAAACAATCATAATAGCAAACAATCACTGAAGGATTGATTTAGACCGTTAAAGCTTTTTAAAATAAACTTGTGTTCTTAAGTCAATGAAGGGACAGGCTTTACTCTATGCACATAGAAGTGTGGGGAGTATGCTGCATTAACTATCCCTTGCACTTTGTTCTGAATATGAACTATCATCAGAACAATTCCAAATAATACAGCAACAGGAGACTTTGGCATAGCAGCCAGGTTTTCCAAAACTTTCGGGACGTTTTTGGCTCCTATATACGTAAGGCCCAGAGTAACTTCAGAGTATTCCATAAAAAGGCAAATATATGATTTTGTGCTCCCTGCTCAACTCAACCTTCCTTTCAGTATCACTGGTATAAAATGAACAACACAAATGTATTTCAGAATATTCTATCACTAAACACAAACATTTGGTCGTAACATTTCCATTCATATTATTGGCCATTCTCTAAATCTTCTTCGTACAAAATTAATATCCCAAAGGTTTCCGGCTTACACACTACAGGGCTTAATAAACAAACTTTTCCATTATCTTCTAGATAGGATAAACACATCACTGGTGCTGTGCATGGTACAGCAGATTATCACTGCACTGTGGGGGAAGGAGCACCCATTTGACCTTAGGGAATGGTTATACAGACCATGATGCATACTAAGAATGGAGAAAATCACTGTCACCTGAGCAAAGGGAAGACAATTTCAGTGAGCTGCGACCATATTTTATTAATCACATGGCCTCAGAATTCTGAGAACTCACATGCCCAAGGTGTCTTAGGACTCTCACCATAGAGATGAGACTGATGGCTTTGGGTGGCAGCATTACCGCATGTGGGGGGACTGAGTCAAACCCACACCATTTCGCAGCTGTCGGACCAACCCTTTCGGCTAGCTAGCAGCACCTCACCCAAACCTAGAAAGTAAAGGTGATTTGGCAGCCTGCCAACACACTCCGACTCCTCCGGAAAGGCATGGTAGAACTGATCTTACTCCTCTCTCTCATTTGCACATGATCTCATACATGCAAGAGAGACCAAGAAATGCAGGACAGGTTTTGTTTTCTAAGAACTTGCTTGACTTAATAACACAACTTTTCTGTGTAAGGTACACTACGTACTCTTGGACAGGCAATACTTGGTAGATCATATACAGCCTTGAGCAGAGCACAAGGTGAGAACGCCATGCAGAAGAAACTAATAACAATCCTGCGTGAAAAGCAACTGATAAAAAATAATATAACATCTGCGCTGAAATGAAGCCCTGCTAAAATAATAAAAGGAATAAATGGAAATGAACTAGGTTGAAGGGCACAGGCTGCAGGACAGAAGCTAAAAGTGTGCCCAAGCAACAAGCTAAAATGGACCCATGACAAAGGTACTGCACGTACACCTGGCAATTGAGCACACCTGGATTAAATACAGCACTGCCCTGAGAATGGCGCCATATGCTTGAAATTAAGATTGGAGGCCACAGCTATATGCAGGCACTTGAGAGAAACCAACAGAAATGTCAGCGTTCCCACGCAATACCAAGTTACGGAAATTGCTGTTGCCTCTCCCACCCTTGGATGTATGCAAGTGATGGATTATGTTGAACCTTAAAATGGGGATGGGGGTGGGGGCTTCATTTCACAAACTTCTGTCTTCCTGGGAGCAGGGGGAACTTCATTCCACCAATAGCAACCCTGCACCCGCAGATTCCTAGCTTCTATCATTCCTTAGTTTTAACTTTTGGACTTCTAACAGATGAAAATCTCATTGTGATAGGCCTGTTAATCTAAGTAATGACTTGCTGATGTATAAGAAATCTATCAGACAGTCTTCCCCTTTCCACTGGATCTCGCACTTGCTTTTAGCTAAGGCTTTGTCATCCGTGTTAATCCTCAAGTAGAGATATTAAAACGCTTTTTAGATTTGGCTTCACCTATTTCTATAGATAGGCTCTTTCTGCTCACCCTATATTGCCTTCCTTAGCGTCGAGGCCATTAAAAAGGATGGTTTGTAGTGCATAAAAAAAAAAAAACTAAAATAAATTACTGCATCAATGGCACTATTACGCAAGATTTCAACCTCCTTTGCCTCTGGACGAAGCCATCACAAGACACAGTCTTTTAAAACTAGTAAAAAAAGCTGAAAAGCAGTGAATGACAGGGAGCCAATGAAGCCTCTGAAGCCTGTGAAGAATACTAAAATCTTTCAAAAGTGTTCCTAAGCGGAAAGCTCGACCCCTGTCTGAGTCATAGTGTTTGTTTTTTCTGAAGATACCCCATCACCTTCTAGGAGGCACCATGAAGCGCATTAACCAAACAGGGCCCTATTATGTATCTAGCTAGTTTGGTTGCTTTTAGACAAAAAGTCTGCATTTTTGTTAATTGGGGTGAACATAACTACACAAGGTTATCATGGCTTGAACATGGTATTCGATAGCAGCCCTTGATGGAAAACAACCCCAAAATATTTACCATTTATAGTTAATAATAATTTAAAGTTCATAAGTATTCATAATAGGCCTGCACCTCATAACCCCCAAAAAAGCAGGACATGGGTGTGGAGTCACCCAAGGCTTATGAGTCCGTGTTCTTGTGTGTCCCTGCTGAAAATCTGTTCATCTGCTTAGAATGTCAATGCCATGGTGTTGTGACACATCTGAGACCTGCAATTACTGGATGTTCATGGGGCAGAGCAGGTACCACTAATAAATAAAAAGAAAAGTTAACCCTAATGTTTACACCTTACATGTTTCTCCCCCCCCCCCACCAAAGGACCCTCATCCACATATTCTGTCCTCCACGGTGTGCATTATCACTGTGGGGTGATGCCATGGGTAGTATATCACAGGTTCCTATCCACCTGTGTGTCCCGTTCTCCAGGTGAATGTTTTCTTCTACCCAGAGGATGGTTGTCTCAGTGAGAACAGTAGTGAGAAGTGAATTGAAATTACATCATATAGTTAAAAAACGTTTGTTAACACCAATAAAAACAAGCTTTTGCATTGGAATGGGTCTCACATTTGCACAAGTTAGAGCTATTAGTGTTGTAAATTCCTAACTGGACTTTTCTTGCCAAAATAATTGAAAATGAAAAAGTAAAAAAGTTGACAGAAGCAAGTCAATTCAAAGCGCAACGGCCACCATTAGCGTGGCTCCCTGCGTGAATGTCTATAATGGATCGCGGCTGGGATGACAGGCAAACCGGAGGAGGGGCCGTCATATGCTGTAACAGGAAGAGGCATGACGTAGTGTGATGGCCAACAAAAACGTTAACTTAGTCTAATCGCCTGGGAGGGAACTCAGCACACAAAGGAGGGACATTTCACAAAATGCACCAAAAAAAAAAAAAAAAATGAAGAATTTAAGACAAGCACAACAAGAATGAATAGCAAGAGTGGGCGTGGTTAAAAGCCCACAGAGAGATTACAACAGGCCAGAGCGCTTGCGCACTGACAGGGATCATGTTAAAAAACAAAGTAATGTTGTGTGCAGGTAATAAATCCTACGCATATAATAATTCGGTCAAAATGTTTCAGCCTTATATGGCCACCATGGGCCGGGGCCTTTGTCAGGACCTAATAGGCATGAATTACATGCGATTCTCAAGTAATCACAATAAGTATAATAACTCAAAGCCCATCGTCTCAGCTGTATGAAGTCTTAGGGTGCAACAACACTGTAGGCACTAATTGGAGACCTTAATGGGTGTGCAGGTATCTTCATTTTGCAAGCTTTTGCTAAGGATAGAGAGCTCGGTTGGTGAGGATGCCAGTCACACTCCTTGAACTGAAGCATAGCAAAGAGGTGGGGTTATCTTGGAGACAATATGGGAAAAGGTGCCTAAAGCTATAACAGAGCTGTCGTTAGAACCCATGAATGCTTATGGCGTTGAAGGCAGACAGATGAATGTGCCTGAAAAGAGCCAATTTCGAGAGCAAGAGTGACAATCTCACAAAAGAACATTGAGGACCCGCTTCTACCTAAACAAAGCAGAAGTCTCATGTGATCTATGCAGATACTGATGCTACTTGCTCATAGATAAAGAAATGAATTGAAACCATGATCTTACCTCAAATGTAGTACACAAGTTTAGAGGGAAAGTTATCCTTGGCACACGCAGCTGATGCAATTAGTGTGGCTTGCCATTGTTTACCAAGAACATATGTTGGGCAAAAAGAAAAAGGAGACCTTCTCCATTGCACCAAGCTCTGCTGATAGAGTAAGGGTTCCTAAGGTGGGGATGAAGACTGCCTGTACTGTGCACAACTGAAGAGAAAAGAGCAAACCTATGTGCTCTACAAGAATCTGGACTAAAGATCCAGCATGACAGATACAGCCAAATGCTCAAGAGAGGAGAAAGTGGAGAGTTCATTGTCTCAAGAGGTGTAAGCTGAACCTGCAGCAGCAACACACTTTATGGCAATCCAGGAGCTTAACTGACTAGGAAGACAGAATTTAAAGAATGTGCAATTGGTACCTTGGTGAACTACATGCACTGATGCAATGCTTGACAATGAGCAGCTTGAAATTCTGGGATTACCAGTAACCATAGATGTGAATTCATAGGTCCTGACACTGAAGAAGGTTTGAGAGCCCTGATGGGGTGCCTTGTGGTTGACACACAATGGAAAGTTTGATAAAACAAAAGAGGATGACACTGGGGACAGTCAGCACAGTAATGAGTGTCCTCTATTCTCAAGAAGAGCTATGAGCCCTAAAATGAGAGTGAAAGCGGGGAGGGCAGCAGAAATGCATGACAACCAATACAGGCTTCAAATGTGTGTCCTGTCTCATTGGTCAGGATAAAAAAAAAAAAAAAAAAGAAGTAGTTAATGAAGATCAGAACAGAACTGATGACTGAAAGATAATGAAAAAAAAATCCTATTCAACTGAAAGTGTCCTATGAAGGAAATATATTTATTGTTCCCGAATGCAGTGCTAATAGTCCATCTGTATAGGGTCTGGAAGGCGGGGATGGATGGAAATAGAGAATATGGGCGGCCTGTGACTTCGGCCTCACTTTGGGGGTGGACTAGAACTGTTCCTTAGTAGTTGATGTGGTTTCATCCCTGGGGAGAAGGGGTTGGAGATTGTTGGGTTAATGGGTATGTAGCTTTCTCTTCTGAACTATTACTATTATTCACTCCATTCCCTCTATGAATCATAAATTAACTACCAAGTGTGATCATTATTGTATACTTGCACAGGATTGTATTAAAATGGAATACAAAGGTCTACTACCACATGCATAACTTCAGAAGGAGTATAGCCAGCAACTTTGCAGCACTGTGGTCGCTGGTTGAGTGGCAAATTGCAGCTCAAGTCTTCAACAACCTCCTCCTATTATAAGAACTAGTACAGGTGAGTAATTGCCTCTATGGGGACCAAACAAACTTTGTTCAGTCCAGGCAAAGCTCCAGACAGTGTCTGACATGTATTGTATTCTGGGTTGACTCCACATCTGAAAATGTTTTTGGATAAAAGAAACAAAGAACAGCTTCCTAGGCATTATGGAACTCAGACAGAGAATCTGTTAGTAAACTTATCTATGAAATTGGTGTTTGGTACAGAACAAAAAGAGGAGCCTGCAAGTGGGTAATTCTAAAAGCAGAGACTATCATCCTTATAGCAAGGTTTGACATGGAGGTCTCTAGAGTCTAGACTCTCTACTGCCAGCTTGGATATACGTTACTCCAAAAGTCCCAAAACCGCAACACACTAGAAGTTCTCTAAATGGATTTTATCCCTCGGGCACCAAAGCGCAAACCAGTGTCCTTGAATGCAAAAAGGGCCAACATCAGATGAAGTCCATACACTCCTTCAGGTAAAAGGAAGACCATTTATAGAAGTCCTTTCAGCCCAGTCCAAAGCACAGGTAAACCTAGAAAAGATTCAGGAAGATCTAATAAAGGGAGCTACTCTACCACCTGAGCAGAGGATGCCCTGATTCAGTCAATCATAACTAGGGTAAATGGTCTAACCGTCACAAAGAATGCAGACAGGTAGCTACTACCCCTATGATGTCAGTAAAGACGATGAGGTCAACTAAAAAGGTGAGCATTTTAAGTTGATCATCTTCAGGGAAAAAGGTAACTCAAAGTTTATCACCAAAGTTATAGGAGATGACATGATAAAAGGGAAGTCAACAGGCTTGCCCAAGCGAGGGCTTTGGAAAGCTATATCAAATCCGTGCAGCTTTAAGAAGACAGGTGATCTGAAAATGAATAAGAGACTGGAGCTTTGCACGTTTCAGAGAGAAGCTGCAGGATGGCTTTAGCTGGTGGTGGGCAAGTACCTCGCTTTAAACGTTTTTACCATTGCAGTATAAGCATGTGCTAATGCATGCTCCATGCAGCTCTGGAGATTCCATTAATCTAGCAGAAGAGGTCTCGATGTAATAATACTTGCTCGTCAACTGATTTTCTTATCATTCTACTTTGTAGTAATAGGATTAAAGTATAGTTTTCACAGTATTTCGTCCTTCATAGGTGGCTATTAAATCACACAAATCAACTTTCCCAGAAATAAACCTTTACAAGGGAAATGACATATATGGTTTTCTTCCATGCAGAAACCTGCATACCTTTGGTATTATAAAAATGCTCTCAAACCCCCAAAGACCTCAGATTAAGAGATCCTTGCAGTAGCAGGATCAGAAGCTCTTCAGAGGTTTCTACTCTTCACAAGGATGCGGAAGGACACGCAGTGGTAGAGGTCAATACCATGAAGCCAGCAACGCACCAGGAGATGTCTCTGGTAAGCTATATCCAGTCTTTCCTTATGAGAGGTATGGGGAGACTTCAATGATTCATTCAAAAGTGAGTATCCATCACAGTGGACGCGTGGGTTTTCTAAACTGTTCAAGGTTTTCATATACACCTATATGGGACGCCAGCCCAACAGGAGTATCCACGTCCGATGGGGTTTTCAAGGGAAGAATCATGGGTGGTGGATTTCGATGTGACAGAGCTCCTGAGGAAAGGTGCATTAGCCCCCTCGATGTTCCACCCGAGAGGTTTTGAGAGCAATATCTTTCTGGTCGAGAAGCAAGAGAAAGATTTACGTCCTATCATCAAACTCAAGTCTTTCAACAGGTGGGTGGTGGACTGTGACTTCAAAATGGAGGGTATTTATCTCCTCAGGGACTTCCTTTTACCCTAAGACTAGTTGGTGAGACTAGAACTGAAGGATACCTACTAATCATGCCCATCTTCACGCCTCACAGATGGTCCCTTCAACTCGAATGGGGCGGTCAGGTTTACAAATTCACTTGCCTTCCTGTCGGACGGTTTTCCACACCTTGGTGTTTAACCAAAGTGATGAGACCCGTTATGGAATAGTTGGAGGCTCAGGGAGTGAGGCTCATCGCCTATTTAGACAATATTCTCCTGATGCACCAGGGGAGGGAGACCCTTCTCCAACATCTAGATTTGACCAAAACTCTTCTTCAGGACCTGGGCTTCCTCCTGAATGACCAAAAGTCAGAGTTCACCCCGGCCCAACAAATGCTTTTTCTGGGGTTCGAGATAGACACAGTGTAACAGTCCATGTGCCTCCCTCAAAAGAAAATGTCGCCGATTCGCAGGGAGCTGCAGAGAACACTGGAAAGAGAGAAGATTTCTTTATGCCACCTTGCAAGGATAGTGGGCCTACTGTCATCGTCCATTCAGGCGATTTTTCCCAGACCCCTGCATTATCGGGTTCTCCAACGCCTGAAGGTGAAGGTCCTCACATGAGGTCTAACATATGCTCAGGAGATCTCCCTTTGCCCGGATGCTCGCTCAGAGCTTCATTGGTGGCTCAACCACATACATGCCTTAAATGGCAGGTCCATTTTCAGGTCCACACTGGATCCCGTCCGATGCCAGACGGCACGGATGGGAAGCCCACTGTGAAGATATTACCACAGGAGGTCAGCGGTCAGAACAAGAGCTCCTGGTGGGCTCTTTTCCCATTCGTGCTCTATCCTTCTGAAGATGGACAACGTCTCTGCTGAACATTATATCAATTGTCTGGGGGGCACGCGGTCTAAGATTTTGCAGACTTGGCCCAGGATTTTTGGGCCCTCTGTCTCGAACACGATCTGTTGGTGATGGCAGAATACCTTCCCGGGAGTCTGAATCAGACAGCCGATTCAACTGGCAGTTGGACCCTGTCCTTTTTTAACAGATCATGGACCGGTGGGGACCTTGCCAGGTGGATCTGTTTGCATCCAGCCTCAACCATCAGCTACCCCGGTTTTTCGGTTGGAGGCCGGACCCTCTAATGGATGCCACCGATCCATTCCTAGAGGACTGGACACAGTTCCGGGGGTACGCTCTTCCTCCCTTCTCAGTGATAACAAGATTGTTGACTTTGGTCAGACAACAGAAAGCGGGGATGCTCCTTGTGACACAGCTCTGGAGACCGCAAGCCTGGTTTCCAGTTCTTCTAGAACTTTCTATGGCTTCTCCAATACAACTTCCCCAGACCTCTCAGTTGCTGAGGGATTCCCCACAGCAATCCTCATCCCCTGGTTCAGGAGGGCAACTTCACTCTGACTGCGTGGAGGATTACAGGGATCACTGGGACATCCCAGGCCTTTCGGCACATGCAGCATCCCTTATCAAATGAGCCTGGTCTGATTCCACGATTAAGCAATATGGTTCTTCCTGGCGTAGATGGGTACGCCGGTGTTTACGACAAAATTGGGATCTTATGGGCGCAGATATATTCCAGGTCATTAATTTCTTTTCCGTCTTGGCGAACAAAGGATTGGTGTATTGTACTATTATCGCTTGCAGATCTGCTTTTTTGGCTGGTCACGTTCCCCTTTATGATGTCCCTATAGGTGAACATCTCTTGGTGTGTAATCTTCTTAGAGGCATTCGATTATCGATCCCATCAGAACCTAGATACTCCACTCTCTGGGACGTCAATTTAGTCCTACAAACACTCCAATCTTTGCAGGACAATCAATACCTATCTCACAAGGAGCTTTCAGGTAAGCTAGCTAAGCTATTATGCTTAATATCCTGTAAATGAGTGCCAGATGTTTGTGCCTTGGATATCACAGCACATATGTTCACTCCGGAGGGAGTCTCCTTCACTATCTCGAGACAAACCAAGTCTAATACTGGAGTGGTTTACTACCCGTCTTTTCCTGATCAAGCTAAGCTGTTTGTTCCGATGCTTCAGGACATATAAGACCACGACAGAAGAGTACTGACCAGCTGGGACAGCTCAATTGTTCTTATCCCTCAAGAAACCCTTTAAAACCAGTGTCATCTTCTACCATTGCTCGTTGTGTTTGTTGGGTACTCCAAGAATCAGGAATTGACACTTCCTCCTTTGGGGCTCACTGTACTAGGGGTGCCATGGCTATGAGACGTTTTCCCTGGGAGGTAAGTTAGAAGACATTGTCAGGGCAGCTGATTGGTCTTTGAAGTCTCCCTTTAACATCATTTATTTCACTTCAATCCTCAGCATAGCCGCTCTTGTTATCAATCAGCTTTAAACTAGCATAATCCGAGCATCCGGTCCTAACATAGAATGTAAACTTTTCTAGCTATCGTGAAGGAAAGTTTCAATTCTATGAAGGACACAGAGGCGATGAGTATCCCTCCCAAACTTTTTTTCCTTTATTTGTTCTCCTTCCCAACTGTCTGGCAGGCCAGCGTGAGGATAAGTATGCTCTGATTGATATTTGTATGATATCATGGTATGCTGAATATAACTTTGTGTTCTGTTTTTTCTTTAGATGGTACAGATTATTAAATCTTTCTCTGCATTTTGTTTCCTCTGTTCGATTACTAGTGTCCATGACTTCAAGCTATGGATTTCAGAGTTGGCTTATATCTGGGGTTTTTTGTTTGTGGTGTTTCCTTTAGGTTTGGATCAAAAACAAGATTTCAGAAAGGCATCAGATTCAGGCAGCACACTCGAAGAAAGAGTAAGTGTGGTCCTGGATTGCTGTATTCATGGGACTGTATCTCTATGGTTGTTTATACTGCTCAAAAGACTCTTGGGTTTTGCAGTGTTTGATAAGTTGTTAGTTTGTTTATTAAGGCTGCTGAGTGGAAATTAAAGAAGGAGTTAAGCATAATCCTCACCTCCGTGTCCTTAATGGGATTGAAAATTACCTTCACAATAGCTAGGGAATTCTACATTTAACGATGTCCTAAAGAATGCATTTTCAACCACTTGTGCATAGGAACCATCTATGCATCTCATTGGCTTTGCTCAATAAATTGCTGGTTGCTACAATGTTCATCTGGTACACCTGTAATATGATGCTAACTGGCTGGGAACCAACTCTTCTGATAACTTAATAGTGCACTTCAGTACAGTTTCAACATGTCAGGTGATCCTTTCTGCTGACTGCTTTAAGCAAAACGTGAAATCAAATTGCACCTTAAAATAATAAAGCATGTTACACTTCCAAGCTTTCTGTTATAATTAAAGGTTTCATAAATGTTGGCCCTACTCTATCGTACCATGCATTTGATTTCAGATCTATCTGTTGACTGGTCAAGGTGGACTGAGTTAATCAGACAGCTAACAAATCAGATATGTTCGATTTGGTCTTTCGAAGTGGCTATTGTATTGGAGAAATCTGCCAGTTCTCATAATTCAGTCCTCCTTTGTACCAGACACAAAATGCACAATAAAAACAAAACCAAATCCTCCCCTTTAATTAATTTTCAACAACACGTCTTCATAGCAACAAAATCTCTTAAGCTATTTTTGTCACTTGCCTTGAACAGCTAATCCAGCCAGCTGCACCGCTTGATCCAGTGTGCATGGAATATTCCCCTCCAAGACATCTTTTTTTAACTGCAAATAATACTGGTACCTACATAAAGAAATTCAGTGTTAGAGCTCCATTTGAAGCAAGTTGCTTCTCCACAAACTGCTGTTCTATTCTTGCTGTAGCAGCATTTTCCAGGGCGCAGAGAACATGAAAAAGAAGCCAAATAGAAGTGTGCACTTCAAAAGAGGATTAGTGGAAAATATCTGAGATCCTATTGCCATTAATGAGCTTTGTTAGAGGAGCTGGAGCTCATAGGTGGAGGGAGCACACTACACCAATGATAGCTGGTTGCTGATAGAACAGAATCGCCCTCTCCTCATGAAACGTGCATCTTTAGTAAATCCAGTTAGTAAAAGATGCATGAAACAACTGAAAAGAACTATGTTATTGTATTTCGGTTTTAACGACTGAGCAAATTAAAGTATGTAGGAAATCTGCCTTTTCTGCGTAATCATCACTTTTGCTGAATCCTATATTTTTGCTGGTTATAGAACTCAGAAAAACATTACTCCTGCTAACCAGTAGAAATGTTCCAGTGCTCCCGCTTTAAACAAAGACAAATAGGCATATTCCTAATTAGTATATTGCACTTACCTATATGTCCCGTGCATATGGTACAAGATGTACCCAATGCCAATAGTGGATTTCGGTACCTATTGTGCCATCCACTACAGTGACCGTGTAAAACATGGCTTCAGAACTGCCAGTGTAGCAGAATTGTAGTAGTGTGCAAACTACAATTTGATCTTTCGACAGGACAAAAACCATCTTTAAAAAAATTTATATTTCACCTTCATGTAGGCCTTGTTGCCTTAAAGGCTGGGCGGGCGCATGGTGGTTGAAAGTAGGACACATACAAATTTAAAAGTAAACGTATTCTTACAGTGACTAGCACCCGAAAACTATTTTTCACTGTGGTAGGCCTAGCTATCCTATGTAGAAAAGCAGAAAACAGATTAAAAATCCTAACAATGTACCTTTGGAATTGGACTAGCTAGAAAAAAAACAAAATAAAAAAGTATTTTTAATAGTTATGAAAAATCAAATTCAGTGAAACATTGAATGTCTAATAAATATGAAAGAACATAAAGTTTTAGAAAGTTACCTTTTCCCAGTCTGAAGTTTGTGGAGGTTAAATTTGTATTTCCTCTCCCTCTTTGGCTAGCCAGTAATTAGCATCTGAATAGCGTGAAAGAGATTTGAAGTACTTCCCAGGACTCCTCTGAACCAGACAGAAAATTTTGCAAGTATCCTTTTTGACATTACATTGTCAAATCCTGCTTAACAGGTCTGTTGGGTTTGCATACAGTACTAAGGGCACACTTGAAAGGAAGAGAAACAGAATGCCAAAACAATTCTTATGTATCCACTACATGGTTGCTGGAAAACTTTACTTTAGTTCTACCAGACTTCTGTCTCTGGGTTTTCTGTGGCTACAGTGACTGCCCCAAACTGGATTTTAGTGTTAGGTGTAGAAGGACTTGAAATACCACAGTAAACTCCCTACCCTCAGGTGCCATGGTTAGTGTGGCCGAAGACTTTCGCCATCTTGAAGGTTAAAAAACTGGATAGGGTTGGCCCCAGGAACTTTTACCCCATTGGTTAGTGCATGCCCAGCAGTCAGTCAAGGGGTTGAGCTCAGGGTAATTTAGTGACTTTAAGTGTTCACCTGGACATGGGTTAGTTACCCAGCCCAAACAATAATCCAAATTCCTACTAGGAGGTATAACCAATGTGCTTAAAAGTGATCACTCTCAAGGGAAAGCCACACACCCCCATCACTCGCCCAGTGTTATCCTTTTAGGGCTAGCTTGACAGTAAAGATGTTGACAATCTCATGTGAACAACAGGAAATGTGCTTTACGAAGTACTACAGGAGAGGGGATTTGACTCTTCCTACATATTGCTTCTCTTAACTAATACATTTAATTGATTAGAAGTTGTGTGCTCCCCTGAATAAGAGCAACTGTATTATGTTTTATACTATGCTAGAACGTTTATGCCCACTAAAGAAGGATGGAATTGACTATGGTGCCACGTCTATGATGTCATTTGTCAGAGGCAACAGGTCTGATCAGTTATTATGTAAAGTTACCTCAAAAGGTAGTTGTCCTGACCTATTTATAGTGAAATTCAAGTGTCAATAAGACGAACAGTGGAATATTGTTACACTGTGGTAAAACCTGTACATAATATTTGTGCCACATGTACTCTCAGATTATTTAGTCTGCAAGCATTTTAGTGTTGGTCACCCTCTCTTACAAACCCCTGGTCTAGAATATTTGCACTGTGAAAATCATTGTTAGGCTCAATTAGAAGGGAGTGCATATATTTTGCCCACTATATGTTTGTGTACATTTGTAAATTTAAGATGTGTGTCTTGTGGGAAAGCTTATGCTTAATACAGAATGCCTGAGTTTGGTTATTCTAGAAAGCCAATGACAAAGGCTACAGGTCCGACTGGTTCATTGTGAAAGGGTTTCACACATGCAATGGGTCTGTTCTGCTCACTATGAAAGGCTACAAAAACGCCATAAAGCCTACTTTATTCTTTTTTAAAGCAAATGTTAAAGCAAATTGTCCTTTAAGGGTGGGTAGGTATCAAACATGCTTTTTGTCTCAATGAATCTTAGAAATTGCTGTAGCAAGCAAGAGATGTTGTTCCCCACATGACAAACACTGGTGATATAATGTTTTCACAGTTTAAGAGGGAATGTATGTGTTTTCCAGCTGTCTTTTTCCATATCTTAGTATGTTTGTAGCTGCGTGCCTGATGGTAGCTTTTTGGGAGAGCTTAGGCTCAGTACACTAGGAGTGATTACTGTGTTCATGTTCACAAGCAAAAGATACAGGATACATGTGGGATTGCTTCAATGAGAAATGTTAAGTAAGATGCCGTAGAGCTAACCTGCATATTATTATAATAATAATTTTTTAAAAATGGCAATAGGTGTGACTTATTCATTGTGAAAAAGAATATGCAAAAACCAATAGGCCTTTTGAGGTGAATTGTTATTATATTGTGGCATGTAACCTCATGGATTATCACACGAGGAAAGGGTTTGGATGTTATTAACCTCTCTGACAAACTCACAGTAGACTATTTCAATGGGATACTCCTTGTTAGGCCGATTTAAAAGGGGCTGAGTATTGTTTTGCCAACTGGAACTCTGTACATTTTTGTAGATTTATGCATGAATGCCCTGTGGCAAAGCTTAAGCTCAATGCGGTAGGCAATCGTTGGTAATGGAGACAAGCCAATGATAGAAGCTGCAGGCTGGATAGGTTAATTTGAAATTGTTATGCGAAATACCTTAAGTTTGTTCTGTTTATTATGAAAAGCTATGACAAATACAATAGGGCTGACTTATGTATAGTGAATAACATATGTTAAAGATGATAGACCCTTAATGGTGAATTGTTATTACACTGTGTAAAACCTGTAGACAGGAATTTTGTTACATGGAATCTGAGGCTTGTTGTGGAAGGCCCAGGGTTTTCATATTGTTTTACCCCATCTGTCAAGCACTGGATGTAAAAGATTTGCGTTTGACAGTCCTTCTTTGACTTCTTAGGAGGGGTAGCAATTTGTTTTTCCAACTGGAAGTTTATACATATTTGTAATTTTATGCATAGCATTTAGCATATTGTGTGCATTTAGCATTTTCTAATTCCTCCCTTTTTACTTTCCATTCTTTTCTGAAGTACTCAGAAGCTCCATATACCATGCTAATGGCCAGAAGCTCATTGCTCATTTCATCAGCTGTTAGTCTAAAATTGTTGCCTGAAAATAATAAAATATGTGGCACAAAAAAAGCAACATTTGTAATATTTGTGCGGCAGGCACAGAGTGTGCTTTTCACAAAAATACACTGGCCCAGATGTAGAACCATCAAACCAGCACTGAACAGCAGAAGAGAGCTGAGGAGAGGGATGATAGGCACCAGAGTGAGTGCAGATTTCATTATTTAAGGTGCCCTCTCTCTGGCACCACCCTTCCATCTCACTTCCAAGCATGAAATACATAGTGCTGGAACAAGCTGTTGCCCTCCCCCCATCTTAAAATAAAGTGTGAGGAGGGTATATGGCGCTAAATTAACAGCTCCCTCCAGCACATGCATTTCACACTACCACGGTTGTGTGATTGTGGCAGAGGGAGAAGCAGTGGGAAAGAGGGAGTGAGAAAAGGAGGTCAGGAATATGAAAAAGGGTGCAACGAGGGGAGGTGGGGGGGGGGGGGGGGGGGAGTACAGGCTCGAGAAAGGAGGAATGGTGGTGGGAAACAATCATATTGTACTTGTATTTCTGTAGTGCTGGAAAGGGAGGAAAACAAGTGTGATAGTGGCCGGGAGGGTGCAGGTGTAGTCTGACCAAGATTAAATACTCAGTACACAAAAGGTGGAGAGGATGGAGGGAATGGACAACAATCATGAAGGGAGGGAGGAGGCCAGGAGACTGCTAAAGGTGGCTGGGACATTAAAATGCCTGCTAAATCCCAGTCTTCTGCACTCCTTCCCTCCTTGCTGTGCATGTTTAAGAGCTTCCTGGAGGTGTGCTCTCCTTCTTCAAGACACTTGTAGGCATGCAGCCAGGTGAGAGATAAAGACAACACTACTCTCTTGCCCACCCTACTTTTATTGATCCGGCACAGCAATACAGGGACAAATAAAAGATTAAAGGAAGGTATGAGCAAGAGATTACTTATGATTTTGTAGGTACTTTTGTAAAAACTGCAGGATTTTTACAACTTTTTGCATATCACTAAATCCTGGGATGACTGAGCAGTGCTCCTAATCCTAAATGTCTACTGTCCATATGTGTTGTCGTTTAACCATCCCAAAATGACCAATACATTTAAAAGTAAGATATAAGCCATCTTGGAGTCGTACAGCAATTATTCACACTATGCAACACATTCCAAGATGGCTGTCTTTCCTCAATTGCAAAGACATGCCAACCAAATGCCTACAGTAAGAAAAATTCTCGTTTGTTTTCTAATATATTTTAAATATGCTTTTTGAGTTTTTTTTTAGTGTTTTTTTTTATTGTGGATGGGTAAGTGGTTTAATGTAAGAATGCCTCAGTGGATGGATGAAGGGATGCATTAGCACAAGAATGAATGACGGGGGGGGCATACAAGATAGGGGGTATTGTGCACATAAACTTGCCAGTAACTGAAGAGGCACTTTCTGTTATGAGTCAGACCGACTGGCATTGCCAATGCTTGTACCAAACGTTATGGTACTAGTAAGGAAATAATTAACAAGGCGGCAGTAATAATGGGGTGCATGCTGCCCTTACTGCCCCTTTAGGTTCTTGGTGTTCATACTCTGAACCCTTGCTGCACTCACCACACTGCACATGCTTCCCTAACAGATTTATAGTTTAAATAAACATATGGGAGAAACCTCTATATTTCATATGAGGGGACTCACAGATAATACTTAAACAATTTTGCATTTTTTTCTTATGCTGAAGTTGATGTCAAATGTTGCATATTAACAGATAACAAAATATTAATTTTGTTTTTGCTTCAATTTGAAATTATTTCACAAACATGGAGTTACTTGTGGAACCACTATCACATACAGGAAAACATATTGGGAGACATTCACAACTCTGTTTGCTCTGTACTGTATCTTAGTTACGTTACAAACGGCATTTATGCTTCTCAATTTTCCATCCTGTTTTTTTGTAACATAACATCAGAAAATCCACAAGTATGCCAACTTTAATTATTAAAAGGTTTACAATTGGGAAGGGAAGAAGGTATCAAGGAGGTTGGCCAAACATGGAGTACCTACAAACTGTCTTTGAGAATACAGCAACACTACGATGGCCTGGTGTATACCTTGTTAATCTGGAAATAGGTTGAAGTAACTGTCTCCAGGATGGGAATGCAACCCCCCCTCACATTTCATGAGAGTGCAAAGACAGAGGTTACTGAGAGGAAAAACTAACAGTGCAATGTGAACTAAGAATATAATTAATCAGATTGTCCACTTGGAACAAACCATCTGACTGGACTATAAAGAAGGAAGTACATTACTCCCAGAAATTTACAGCTGTTAATTCATAGGACCACTTTGTTAATCCAATGAAGGTCAGAATTTACTCAGGTAACTGCATGTTCGCCTTCATGTTAGAAGGTAAAAAAAAGCACCAAAAAACGCATGTTTGCTTTTCACTCCTTTAATCTTCATGCTATTTATGCGCTGGTTGGTTAGGTCACTGCTTGAATGGCCAATCCTAGGAAAACATGCTCATTCACACCACATCTACCAAGCGACCCATCTCTAGAATCCCTCCTTTTGGTAAGATGGAAGAGTGTTTCCAAACGGCTGCTCAGGAGAAATACTTAATCTTTTGAACAAAGTGTCAGTAAAGTATAGCAAATCTTTGCTTTCAGTACAAAGAAATACCACGCAGCTCTTGTGCTCACCTGGTAATTTCCTGTTGCAGTTGAGAAACAGAAGGCACATAAAACACCACTCCAAAATACACTGTGGGCTCCAGTGCATACTTGTCCAGCTGCTTTTTCAGTGGTTTATCTAAATCCACCCAGCGCCGCAGGTTCTGCTTGTTGTAATACCACAAACTGAAGTAGGTAACCTAAAACAAAGTGAAAAAATGACACAGCTAAGTGGATGCATCATTAGTGTATATCAGGCAGCACTCTCCCACTAATAAATGATCAAGTAAGGCAACATAGTAACTTGTGTATGGACAATTCAGATATGTACACCAGTAATATCCAAACAAGAAAGGCAAAGCCAACAGCTGTGTTAACAAGAGACAGGCAGAGGAGATCTTAGTGCGTGATCAAGCCAGACCTCTTAACTACAGGGATCAAGAAATAAATCTTCACCTGAATGCTAACAATAAGCACTGCTAAGTCAGGAATGTCCTCTGCATAGTAAAAAGGTATTTAACTGTGCCTTGAGTTTCCAACTGCAAGTGAAACTAGTAACATAATTTGTTTTGGCCCTTGTCTCACACTAATCTAATAGGTGGCCCTGTCCTAGACAATGCAAGGGCCAGGACCTATTCAGCGACCTGAGGGGCGCATCAAGCATGCCCTTGTACAGTGGACGTCTGCAACGTACCCTAAGTGAATCATATAAAGTGGTGGTGGCAGCACACATTGTTTTTGAATCTATAGTGTGACCAGACATTTTTCTATATTATGTGTAAAGTTCTGCTATGATGTGAAATTCAGAGTATTGTGCTGATATCCCATGTGCATGTTGAATGCATGTATGTTAAGTGAGTGTAGTAGCTCTATGTGTGTTGTGTGAGTCTGAGCAGTGATATCCATTTCTGATGCCCCTGGTTTAGCATGGCACAAGATCGGTGATGAGGAGGTCCTTCACCATATAGTGGAAGTGAACTGCCTCCCTTCCCGTGGCTCACACGTGGAGAACTAGATCATAAAGTGAGAAGGATGGAGACAGGACTACTTTTAGAAATGCCATGACAGTCTTAATAGCAATGGACTGCTGATTAGTTCTTCCTGATCACTGCCAGTTGGTAAGTGGTATAGGTGAGGGATGGTCCTGCAGTTTCTGTAAACAGCCAAGTGCAGATATCTCACAGTTTATTGTCTCCCTGCTTGGAATCAGGCCAATTGCTGCCTTCTGTGCAAGCCTTCAATTTACACAAAAACTGATCTGGAGAGCTGCCTGGAATTGACATTTGAGAGAGAACTATCACAAACCAGTTCTGAAATTTTGGACAGCGGGTCCAAATGCCCTCTAGAGAAGTGTGCATGAAAGTGCAATCCTAACCAACCAATACTGCCCCAGTCCAGTTTATTCTTCTCCAAAGAAGGGAGTGCTCCAAAAAATACTCAAGGTGCTACTGTTTAACCACAGCATGTGTCTCTCAGTCATTCGCTCAGATGTGAATGGACATATCCCAAAATCAGTACTTCCTCCTGGGGAAGCTGTTGATTTGTCTAAAGAGCCTAAGAGCCTGGCTGCTGAGAGAGGTAAGGAGTGCGTATCAACCTTCTGGAGGACCGTCAGTCCAGGAGAAGCCCAGTGTGTTCCCAGGGTGAGGAGTGTCTAAAGAAAGTTGGCAACCCAAGAGAGAATCAGGGGTGACTGTGCTGTGAGGAGGTCCCCCCTCGATCTATTTGTTCAGTTCACGAATTAGAAGCATCTATACTACACGCTGCCCCAAAGACACCACCACGAGGGGTGGTGCCTGGAGACTGCCTTTTTGTAGCTGCCTTTAATGAGGTAAATTACTGTCACATAGTTCAGCCGAGAGTGCATACTGTGAACCATTTCCCAGAGCAGGGCCTTCACTGTGGTCGCCATAAAAAAAATTCACTTGCATAAGAATGAGAATGCAACCCGCATTCACTGGACAGTCCAGGAAGCCACGAATGCTGAACAGCTAAACCGCAGAGCTTAGTCTGTACCCAAGAATGACAGACAGGAGGCTGCCATACACACTTGACTATTTCCCCCCAAAAAATGAAAAAAAGTAACGGAAAAAAAGAAAAGAAAACCTGAGCCATCGCATCGGAGGCTAATCCAATGAAGAGTACTGGGGATGGTAATAGCGGGACCCCGACCCTTAGGAATGGGAGAAAAACTACATTGAAAAAGAGGTATGCAGGACTTAGCTGTTAGAATGAAACTTATGACAACACAACCCTGTATAAACATGCTCATCTAACTGTATAGTATTTAGTTCTGCTGTGAGATTTACTAAGCTGGCCATTATATTATTGTGACAGTTCGGTGGCTAGTGCCATTTAACTGCTCGCCCTCACCACCCAAAGTTTAAAGAGTGAAAAGGTTGACAGTTGACCGTGTTTGCATAGCAATAGTAGAGTAGGCCCTTGGACACCAAAGGCAAACAATCTCAACCACCACAGTTAGGGTCCAGTTGCTCCAGCCCACCCTGTAGCCCCCCTACTCCCCCAAAAAAGGGTTTGTCACGCATCTTCACCACTAAACTAGGATACCTGGAGTACTATTTTCCACTACAGTATGACAGACAATAACTACAACACTTGTTGATCATTCCTGGCATATGTTTCACTGAGGTATGGTCAAAGCCAGTCTCCCCACAAGTAGTACAAGACCAAGGCAAACAACTTAGCCACCCGTTAATGCACAAGGAAGTCACATGACTATTACTGCACGATCATTGCAGTTACCAATATCATTAGTGTAACCATGATCTGCGCCCACACCACACGCTATCAAGTCACCACTGATATATGATGATTCGAGCCATGTGCATCACAAGGCAGGATCAGGTTTTGCACTTGCACTAACCATAACACAATTTTCAAGTTTGTAGTAACTTCACCGCCAGTGTATAGGCTGCCTTCAGTCCTGACTAATAAATAAGCCTTTTAGTCAGAACTAGTATATGAGCTAGCCAGGCACATGCATCACCAGTGAATGTCTAAGACAATTACTTCACCATTAGTTTGCAAACCAGAAAAGCACCTCTTTTAGTCTATCCCTAAACCAGGCAACACATCACTACTGTATGATCCAGACAAGCACCAACATCAGTGCATGTCCAAATCAGTCCCACATATTAGAGTATTCTGATCACAATAGGTAAAGTAATACTCTATGAAGAATGCGGTTAACACAACAATTAATGTTTGACTTAAGATGCAACTATGTGCAATATAAAGCATTCTATGGATATTACTGAACGATTTTCCATTCTACCTCTATTACGTTTTCTACCCAGAGATACAGGATAAAAGGGAAAACAGACGATGGTGCAGGACTTGCCATTTTAGTGTTGGCTGGGTAAAAGAAGACTAGACTGGCTTCTGGTTATCCTGATTTGCTGTTCTGTACTGTCAACATAGATGGTGCTTTAGTGAATATGACTACAATCCATCATATGGTGACCAAAAGCAATTGGGACTCTACTCTGGGCTCTAAAAAAATGTTTGAGTGTCGATTGTGCTTCTCTGCGATGGGGGAAATAGTTTTTAAAAAAGCATTGTTTTTCCCATGTGCAACTTCTCTATTATCAACTCTACAAGGGACTTAGTATTAGGCAGTTTCTCTACACGTATAATGACTGCTTCAGTCAGAGGGCACTTTTTCTCATGGGCCATGTCCTTCACCTGCCAGGCCATTAAAATATGCGGGGTGTGCTCCGGAGTTCTATCCTATGCTCATTTCACAAACTATGGTCACTAATATGAGTTTCAGTTTTCCTCCCTCCCTTACTAAGTGTCTCCTTCCCTTCAAAAAATAAAACATCAGTAATTCCTGGTCATCCTATAAACAAAATGTTGCTTCAATACTGCCATTAGAGTGCCTTCTGACTTATCATGCTGTCACAACCTTACTCCCTATCCACTGCGATAGTACCGCTGAAAAGATGGCCTGTAGAAAGATTTTGTGTCAACACACCACAATTATTGACTTTTAAAGCTTAGGCAATGTGTGCAATAAATCAACTATTCATTCAGTCTGTCTATTCTGTTGGCCAAGTTTAACAATTCCCTACTGCAATAAGAGGCATGCAGTAAAGCCTTAAATGGAGGACCTCTTTGAGTCACAAAAACATCCTAAAATGGAAGCGTTAACCATAAGGTAAAATAAGTTCAGTCTATCCCCACCCCGAGATTCAATAATTAACACACTCCTAAGTTATGCACTGTTTTCTATAGGTGAGCTGATCGGCAACCCTTCTAAGAAAATATATTTACTTACAATCAAAAGTCTAAGTAATGTTGCACAGGGATGAACAAGAAGGTAGTACTCATTCACAAAGTGATTAAAAATAATCATACAACTTTATATGTACAACATGATGGGTGTTAACCTTTAGTGCCAGACAGAAAAGCCTCAATCATGGCAGAAAAGGGGAGCACCAGTGAGTCGCACAGAGGAGTCAGTGACATTACAGGATGCATAGGTACCATTGGTTAGCTGTTGCTGCAATAGGAAAGTCAAGTTTTCTCCTGGATCAACAGGGCAAAGGATTGTGGAGAAGGCGATGGTGAGTAACTAGCAGAAAGAATAGATTGACAGAGTGTGAGTTTGGCGATAGCCGGTTAAATAAATTGATCTTGGAAAAAGAGAATGGTAGAAGCAACTTAATGTGCTCACCTAAATATGTGAGAAAGAGTAAAAGGTAAAATTAAATGATTATGGTGAAACAAAATCTATTTTATATCCGAATACAACAGTTTCCTTATTCTGGAAGTGTTCTTTTCACTTCCATATTATGGTTAACACCTACATACTGGTTTACAAAGGAATTAAAGGTCATCGAAACAGGAAAAGTTTTAACAATATACATTCTTTCAGGTGCTAAACAAGTGCAGCGACTTTTGAGAAGGGAGGGAGTGGGGGGAATCTACGGAATGTGATGACCTCATACGCCGCTTTGTAGTTTGTGCCTTTGTCGCAATATTTACACTGTTTAAACAACGGTTATTGATCAACTAGCATAATAATCTGCAGGCCAAAAACAACACAGGATCTTTGGAGTCGTACGTCAGCAGAAAATGTTCACCAGTTACCATTTCCATTATGTTTTCTTAGTGACGTCAGGAGTGTTTAGAAAACCTTTCACTGAGGGTATAAATACACCTCTTAAAACATGAATTGCTTAAAGACCGATTACTAAACGTATTTACACACCGAAGAACCAGTGAGGTCTGTAAGTATCATCATTTACAAGTTTGAATGTACTTACAAATTGCGAATTTGAACTTGTACACAAACATTCTCACGTAGTAATTGTAGGAGGCTGGCCTGGCTTGTAGTTGGTACCAAGGGGTACTTACACTCTGTACCAGGTCCAATTATCCCTTATTAGTGTAGAAGAGGTGTTTCTAGCAGCTTAGGCTGATAGAAGGTAGCTATAGCAGAGCAGCTTAGGCTGAACTAGGAGACGTGCAAAGCTCCTACTATACCACTGTTGTCATATGCACAATATCATAAGAAAACACAATACACAGATATACTAAAAATAAAGGTACTTTATTTTTATGACAATATGCCAAAAGATTCTAAGTGAGTACCCTCAGTATGAGGATGCCAGATATACACAAGATATATGTACACAATACCAAAAATATGCAGTAGTAGCAAAAGGAAGTAATGCAAGCAATGTAAAGTTACAGTAGATTGCAATAGGAGCACATAGGTATAGGGGCAACACAAACCATATACTCCAAAAGTGGAATGCGAACCACGAATGGACCCCAAACCTATGTGAGCTTGTAGAGGTTCGCTGGGACTGTAAGAAAACAGTGAGGGTTAGAAAAATAGCCCACCCCAAGACCCTGTAAGGTAGGTGTAAAGTGCACCTACAACCCCCAGAGAGCGCAGAAGTCATTATAGGGGGATTCTGCAAGGAAGACCAACACCAGCAAAGCAACAACAGTGGATTTCCGGACCTGAGTACCTGTAAGAGAAGGGGACCAAGTCCAAGAGTCGCGACAGTGTCGAGAGTGGGTAGATGCCCCGGAAATGCCAGCTGAGGATGCAAGGAAGCTGCCACCGGGTGGAAGAAGCTTGGTGTTCTGCAAGAACAAAGAGGACTAGGAACTTCCCCTTTGGAGGATGGATGTCCCACGTCGTGAAGAAGCTTGCAGAGGTGTTCCCATGCAGAAAGACCGCAAACAAGCTTTGCTAGCTGCAAGGGTCGCGGTTAGGGTTTTTGGATACTGCTGTGGCCCAGGAGGGACCAGGATGTTGCCACTTGGATGAGGAGACAGAGGGGGCGCCCAGCAAGTCAGGGAGCCCTCACAGAAGCAGGCAGCACCTGCAGAAGTACCGGAACAGGCACTTGGAAGAGGAGTGAACCGGAGTCCACCCAAAGTCAGAAAAGGGAGTCCCACGACGCTGGAGGACAACTCAGAAGGTTGTGCACTGCATGTTAGAGTGTCGGGACCCAGGCTTGGCTGTGCACGAAGGAAATCCTGGAAGAGTGCACAGGAGCCGGAGCAGCTGCAAATCACGCGGTACCAAGAAATGCAGTCTAGCGTGGGGAGGCAAGGACTTACCTCCACCAAACTTGGACTGAAGAGTCTCTGGACTGTGGGAGTCACTTGGACAGAGTTGCTGAGTTCCAGGGACCACGCTCGTCGTGCTAAGAGGGGACCCAGAGGACCGGTGATGCAGTCTTTTGTTGTCTGCGGTTGCACGGGAAGATTCCGTCGACCCACAGGAGATTTCTTCAGAGCTCCTGGGGCAGAAAGGAGGCAGGCTACCCCCAGAGCATGCACCACCAGGAAGCAGTCGAGAAAGCCGGCAGGATGAAGTGATACAAGGTTGCAGTAGTCGTCTTTGCTACTTTGTTGCGGTTTTGCAGGTGTCCTGAGCAGTCAGCGGTCGATCCTTTGGCAGAAGGTGAAAAGGGAGATGCAGAGGAACTCTGGTGAGCTCTTGCATTCGGTATCTGCAGAATTCCCCAAAGCAGAGACCCTAAATAGCCAGAAAAGGAGGTTTGGCTACCTAGGAAGGAGGATAGGCTAGTAAGAAAGGTAAGGGCCTATCAGAAGGAGTCTCTGACGTCACCTGCTGGCCCTGGCCACTCAGAGCAGTCCAGTGTGCCAGCACACCTCTGAATCCAAGATGGCAGAGATCTGGGGCACGCTGGAGGAGCTCTGGGCACCTCCCCTGGGAGGTGCAGGTCAGGGGAGTGGTCACTCCCCTTTCCTTTGTCCAGTTTCGCACCAGAGCAGGGCTGGGGGATCCCTGAACCGGTGCAGACTGGTTTATGCAGAGATGGGCAACATCTGTGCCCATCAAAGCATTTCCAGAGGCCAGGGGAGGCAACTCCTCCCCAGCCTTCACACCTATTTCCAAAGGGAGAGGGTGGGACACCCTCTCTCAGAGGAAATCCTTTGTTCTGCCTTCCTGGGCCAGGGCTGCCTGGACCACAGGGGGGCAGAAACCTGTCTGAGGGGTTGGCAGCAGCAGCAGCTGCAGTGGAGACCCCGAAAGGCAGTTTGGCAGTAAGTACCCGGGTTCTGTGCTAAAGACCCGGGGGATCATGGAATTGTCTCCCCAATGCCATTTTGGGGTGACAATTCCATGATCTTAGACATGTTACATGGCCATGTTCGGAGTTACCATTGTGACGCTATACATAGGTAGTGACCTATGTATAGTGCACACGTGAAATGGTGTCCCCGCACTCACAAAGTCTGGGGAATTTGCCCTGAACAATGTGGGGGCACCTTGGCTAGTGCCAGGGTGCCCACACACTAAGTAACTTTGCACCCAACCTTCACCAGGTGAAGGTTAGACATATAGGTGACTTATAAGTTACTTAAGTGCAGTGGTAAATGGCTGTGAAATAACATGGACGTTATTTCACTCAGGCTGCACTGGCAGGCCTGTGTAAGAATTGTCAGATCTCCCTATGGGTGGCAACAGAAATGCTGCAGCCCATAGGGATCTCCTGGAACCCCAATACCCTGGGTACCTCAGTACCATATACTAGGAAATTATAAGGGTGTTCCAGTATGCCAATGTTAATTGGTGAAATTGGTCACTAGCCTGTTAGTGACAATTTGGAAAACAGAGAGAGCATAACCACTGAGGTTCTTGTTAGCAGAGCCTCAGTGAGACAGTTAGGCATCACACAGGGAACACATACATATAGGCCACAAACTTATGAGCACTGGGGTCCTGGCTAGCAGGGTCCCAGTGACACATAACGAAACATACTGACAACATAGGGTCTTCACTATGAGCACTGGGCCCTGGCTAGCAGGATCCCAGTGAGACAGTGAAAACACCCTGACATATAGTCACAAACAGGCCAAAAGTGGGGGTAACAAGGCTAGAAAGAGGCTACTTTCTCACACAACCCCCCCAAACGAAGGACAATAAGGCTAACCTTGGCCAGTTGAGACTTTATTGCCTAAGTGGTGATAAGTGGAGAGTAGCTCTGCAATAGATTGGTTACTCCCTTTATCATCCACTATATGGTTACTTCCCTGTGGGGATGTAAACCACCCTGTTTGAAGTTTTTTAGCTAACCAACAATGTGAAGATATATTTTCAGAGTTTCTATCAGTACGTTTTAGTTTAGAGCAGTGGGAATTGTCCACTGGACCTATTTCTAGTGATGAGAATGCCAGACAGGGATGCTGTCTCAGTAAACCCATAGTTGGGCAAAAACGTTGTCCATATGGCTGTAAGAGAGAACAGGGATGCTGTTTCTCTTGAGTTGGAGAAGGGCAGGGATGCTGCCCTATGAGCTCCACACTAGGGCAGGGCTGCTGTCCTAAGTGTTGTGAGGCAGTGCAGGGTTTCTGCACTAAAGTTTCTCTGGGAGTGTTGGAGGGGTGCTCCATGTTAACTAAAATGGTGCTCTTTTTCTCACCAATATTAGTTATCCCACAGAGAGGTGCTTCTACCTCAGGGAGTATAGCTATGCCAGCTGATGATTCCCTTGGTACAGGTGCCACCCCAGGAGAGGTTTCTCCCACCACAGGAATGGTATCCTGAATGGCAGGGTGGGTAGGGGATACTGTGATACCCTTTTTACCTGTTGTTGGAGAGGGATCCTGAGTTTTTAGGCCTTTTTCTCTCCTTTGCTTTTTCATTTCAGTAGAAATGAGAGGGAACAATTCCTCAGGGATACCCAGCATGGCTGCATGGGCATAAAACTCTACATCAGCCCAACCTGAGGTCTCTAGGTCATTACCTAAGAGACAGTCTACAGGTAAGCTAGGTGACACTACCACCTGCTTAGGGCCAGTAACTCCACCCCAACTAAGCTGAACTATAGCTAAGGGAAGGAACTTAGTGGAGTTATGGACATCAATAATCTTGTACTGTTGTCCAATGATGTGTTGTTCAGGAGACACTAGGTTTTCAATCACCAAAGTGATACTGGCACCTGTGTCCCTGTAGGCCTGGGCCTCAACACCATTTATTGAAACTGTCTGCCTGTACTTATCCATTGTAAGGGGACAAGCAGCCCGTGTGGCAAGGCCAATGCCACTAGGTGGGACAGAAACTGTCTTGGGACTGACTACCCCAGTTTCTATGATGGACCCATAAGTGAACCCAACTACATCCTTAGTTTGACTGTTGCCAGCAGTCCCACCACTTTTACCACTTCTGCTACGGGCACTAGAGTTTGATGTATTAGTGGTGGTAGGCTCAGGGGGTTTACCTGGATAGGACTTATCCCCTGGCGTATGGCCTTTATTTTTACACACAAAGCACCAAGGCTTTTTTAATGTGTGTATGTTGTGAAGAAGAGGAAGAATTTGATTTATCCCCACCCCCTGAAGAGTGTTTAGGATTTGAAGAAGGATCTTTGGTTTTACCCATATCCCCATGCTTATCCTGAGATTTCTCACCATCTTTCTTCTTTCCATCCTGGTCACCCCCTGTATGAACTTTTCTTTTCACTCTTGTTCTGACCCATTTGTCTGCCTTCTTTCCCAATTCTTGGGGAGAGGTCAGATCTGAGTCCACTAGATATTGGTGTAACAAGTCGGACACACAGTTATTCAGAATATGCTCTCTTATAATAAGATTATACAGGCTTTCATAGTCAGAAACTTTACTGCATGTAACCACCCCTCCAAGGCCTTCACTGAACAGTCAACAAAGTCTATCCAATCTTGTGAGGACTTTTTTCTGGTGTCTCTGAACTTAATCCTGTATTGTTCAGTGGTTAAGCCAAATCCATCCAAGAGTGCATCCTTCAAAACTGCAAAATTATTGGCATCACTTTCTCTAACAGTAAGGAGCCTATCCCTACCGTTTCCATTGAAAGATAGCCATAGGATAGCAGCCCACTGCCTTTGAGGGACCCCCTGTACCATACAGGCCCTCTCAAGTGCAGCAAACCACTTGTTAATGTCATCCCCCTCCTTGTAAGGGGGAACTATCTTGGGCAGATTCCTGGAATCATGCTCTCTCACAGGATTGCTATAAGGAATACTGCTGCTGCCACCATGGGGTCCAAACCCCAACCTCTGTCTTTTCTTCTCAAGATCTAGGGATTCCCTGTCTAGAGCCAGCTGTTGCTGTTTAAGCTTCAGTCTGGTCTCTTCCACTCTCAACTTCCCTTTCTAACAATTTGTCTTCAGGGTGGGTGGGTTGGGAATGCTTGGACACAGAAGATATATTGGATTCAACAGAGGGAGACCTGCCCCTAACAGCTTGCACTCTAACAACTTGGCCTTAGGGAACAAAAACATCCCTACTATGATGGGAGCTCCTATTACTACCAGCATTGCTATGAGGTCTGCTAGGGGGCAGATTTGGAAGAGAACCCTGTACACCTCCCTCAAGGGCTCCCCTGAGTCAGAGTGTGAGTTATCTCCTAACTTCTCAATTGGAGTGCCACCCTGGGCCTTATCATTCTCAATGAGCATGTTAAACAGAAATTCTCTAGAAGGGTTCTTTCCTACCACTAAACGTCTATCAATGCAGAGACTCCTTAGGCTCTTAAAGTTAAGATTGTCATATGTTGTATTGGCCATTTTAAGAGACGTTCCTACATCAGACATGATGAAGAAGGTTTAGGGACAGTGAGAAGAGAGAAAACGTTTCAGGACTTTTTAAAGAACAGGAAAAAAATAAAACTTTCAAACTTTTTGAAACTTTTAGAAAGTTTAGGAGTACTTTTCAGCACTTAGCAGAAAGTGTAAGAGAAGAAAAGCAAAACTTTTTGGTTAGGTGTACATACACTGAACTTGTTTTGTATATTTTTCCTCTTATGAAAAGTACAATATGACAAAGTGGTAAGTAGTTACAAGTACTTATCCCACCGCTGCACAACCAATGTAGGAGGCTGGCCTGGCTTGTAGTGTGTACCAAGGGGTACTTACACTCTGTACCAGGTCCAGTTATCCCTTATTAGTGTAGAAGAGGTGTTTCTAGCAGCTTAGGCTGATAGAAGGTAGCTATAGCAGAGCAGCTTAGGCTGAATTAGGAGACATGCAAAGCTCCTACTGTACCACTGTTGTCATATGCACAATATCATAAGAAAACACAATACACAGATATACTAAAAATAAAAGGTACTTTATTTTTATGACAATATGCCAAAAGATTCTCAGTGAGTACCCTCAGTATGAGGATGCCAGATATACACAAGATATATGTACACAATACCAAAAATATGCAGTAATAGCAAAAGGAAGTAATACAAGCAATGTAAAGTTACAGTAGATTGCAATAGGAGCACATAGGTATAGGGGCAACACAAATCGTATACTCCAAAAGTGGAATGCGAACCACGAATGGACCCCAAACCTATGTGAGCTTGTAGAGGTTCGCTGGGACTGTAAGAAAACAGTGAGGGTTAGAAAAATAGCCCACCCAAAGACCCTGTAAGGTAGGTGTAAAGTGCACCTACAACCCCCAGAGAGCGCAGAAGTCATTATAGGGGGATTCTGCAAGGAAGACCAACACCAGCAAAGCAACAACAGTGGATTTCCGGACCCGAGTACCTGTAAGACAAGGGGACCAAGTCCAAGAGTCGCGACAGTGTCGAGAGTGGGCAGATGCCCCGGAAATGCCAGCTGAGGATGCAAGGAAGCTGCCACCGGGTGGAAGAAGCTTGGTGTTCTGCAAGAACGAAGAGGACTAGGAACTCCCCCTTTGGAGGATGGATGTCCCACGTTGTGAAGAAGCTTGCAGAGGTGTTCCCACGCAGAAAGACCGCAAACAAGCCTTGCTAGCTGCAAGGGTCGCGGTTAGGGTTTTTGGATACTGCTGTGGCCCAGGAGGGACCAGGATGTTGCCACTTGGATGAGGAGACAGAGGGGACGCCCAGCAAGTCAGGGAGCCCTCACAGAAGCAGGCAGCACCTGCAGAAGTACCGGAACAGGCACTTAGGGGAGGAGTGAACCGGAGTCTACCCGAAGTCAGAAAAGGGAGTCCCACGACGCTGGAGGACAACTCAGAAGGTTGTGCACTGCAGGTTAGAGTGTCGGGGACCCAGGCTTGGCTGTGCACAAAGGAAATCCTGGAAGAGTGCACAGGAGCCGGAGCAGCTACAAATCACACAGTACCCAGCAATGCAGTCTAGCGTGGGGAGTCAAGGACTTACCTCCACCAAACTTGGACTGAAGAGTCACTGGACTGTGGGAGTCACTTGGACAGAGTTGCTGAGTTCCAGGGTCCACGCTCGTCGTGCTGAGAGGGGACCCAGAGGACCGGTGATGCAGGCTTTTGTTGCCTGCGGTTGCAGGGGGAAGATTCCGTCGACCCACGGGAGATTTCTTCAGAGCTCCTGGTGCAGAAAGGAGGCAGGCTACCCCCAGAGCATGCACCACCAGGAAACAGTCGAGAAAGCCGGCAGGATGAAGCGATACAAGGTTGCAGTAGTCGTCTTTGCTACTTTGTTGCGGTTTTGCAGGCGTCCTGAGCAGTCAGCAGTCGATCCTTTGGCAGAAGGTGAAGAGGGAGATGCAGAGGAACTCTGGTGAGCTCTTGCATTCGGTATCTGCAGAATTCCCCAAAGCAGAGACCCTAAATAGCCAGAAAAGGAGGTTTGGCTACCTAGGAAGGAGGATAGGCTAGTAAGAAAGGTAAGAGCTTATCAGAAGGAGTCTCTGACGTCACCTGCTGGCCCTGGCCACTCAGAGCAGTCCAGTGTGCCAGCACACCTCTGAATCCAAGATGGCAGAGGTCTGGGGCACGCTGGAGGAGCTCTGGGCACCTCCCTGGGAGGTGCAGGTCAGGGGAGTGGTCGCTCCCCTTTCCTTTGTCCAGTTTCGCGCCAGAGCAGGGCTGGGGGATCCCTGAACCGGTGTAGACTGGTTTATGCAGAGATGGGCACCATCTGTGCCATCAAAGCATTTCCAGAGGCTGGGGGAGGCTACTCCTCCCCAGCCTTCACACCTATTTCCAAAGGGAGAGGGTGTGACACCCTCTCTCAGAGGAAATCCTTTGTTCTGCCTTCCTGGGCCAGGGCTGCCTGGACCCCAGGGGGGCAGAAACCTGTCTGAGGGGTTGGCAGCAGCGGCAGCTGCAGTGGAGACCCCGGAAAGGCAGTTTGGCAGTAAGTACCCGGGTTCTGTGCTAGAGACCTGGGGGATCATGGAATTGTCTCCCCAATGCCAGAATGCCATTGGGGTGACAATTCCATGATCTTAGACATGTTACATGGCCATGTTCGGAGTTACCATTGTGACGCTATACATAGGTAGTGACCTATGTATAATGCACGTGTGAAATGGTGTCCCCGCACTCACAAAGTCCGGGGAATTTGCCCTGAACAATGTGGAGGCACCTTGGCTAGTGCCAGGGTGCCCACACACTAAGTAACTTAGATCCCAACCTTCACCAGGTGAAGGTTAGACATATAGATGATTTATAAGTTACTTAAGTGCAGTGGTAAATGGCTGTGAAATAACATGGACATTATTTCACTCAGGCTGCACTGGCAGGCCTATGTAAGAATTGTCAGATCTCCCTATGGGTGGCAAAAGAAATGCTGCAGCCCATAGGGATCTCCTGGAACCCCAAATACCCTGGGTACCTCAGTACCATATACTAGGGAATTATAAGGGTGTTCCAGTATGCCAATGTGAATTGGTGAAATTGGTCACTAGCCTGTTAGTGACAATTTGGAAAGCAAAGAGAGAGCATAACCACTGAGGTTCTGGTTAGCAGAACCTCAGTGAGATAGTTAGGCATCACACAGGGAACACATACATATAGGCCACAAACTTATGAGCACTGGGGTCCTGGCTAGCAGGGTCCCAGTGACACATAACAAACATACTGACAACATAGGGTCTTCACTATGAGCACTGGGCCCTGGCTAGCAGGATCCCAGTGAGACAGTGAAAACACCCTGACATATAGTCACAAACAGGCCAAAAGTGGGGGTAACAAGGCTAGAAAGAGGCTACTTTCTCACAGTAATATGTCAGAAATGTCTGTGTGAGACAATAATTCCATAATGAAGCTGGGGCAGTTGTGAGCTTCTCAGGGCGAGAACACCTGCCAGGGTTCAACGACCACAAAATCACACATTGGTGGGTATTACCACTCTGAAAGAAGCAGGAACGTTAACTATAAAACGAACAGTGATTTAATTCTCAAGAGGCGAAGAGAAAGTTTAGTTTTGAAGGAAGGAGTAACATTGATGGAGGTTTATTTAGTACAGACACTGCATCTCCATTTAAGATCTCATAAATGTTTTAATTAAATCGTAATACCCTTGTGCATTCACACAAACACTCTACCTAACTTGACACGGGCTGAACTCAGGACCATCGATCCACCCCTTTAAGGGCAAAAGACTTTACGGACAAGACTTAAGCGCGTGGTCTTGTGTAAACACCATGCACAAGTCAGATCGACGCAAAATGCATCAAGCACAAATTCAGGTCTCCCAGCAAACAACAGGAACACGACACAACACACAACCGCACAATTCACTCCTGTTCTAGTCCTTGGGTCAGCAATATGAACTAAAATCTGCGAACCATGCATAACACATTAACGAACATGCCACACTCTCCCCAGTCTTTGTCAACTCCAAAGCTATACAACAGAACAGTCCAGACCCCCAAACAGGCTAAGAGAGCACAGCAGTGCAGACATGTAATTTACAAATATAACAAGAGAAATAATTTGTGCAATTAATGTTGTCCATAACAGAACTACGCTATATAACTTTAGGTCTTCCACTATATGAAATTGGCTTCAAGTTGACAGCAATTCTACTCTTAAGCTAGTGGTCTCTTACATTTATACAGCATGGAAAGCCACGAAACATTAAATTGGCCAAAGCTCCGCATTTAAGATGGCTTGCGATCGCACTGTATGTTTTCCATATAGGGAGAACTCACCGCACACATACCTACGGAAGAAGTGCAGTGGGATAAGAACAATCCGCGAGCGGGAGGCACCTACCAAGAAACCTTAAAAATGTTTCTTACTGATTTGCGGACATAAAATTGTTTTAACAGGTCACATTCAAATACACTGAGCACTTTAGTGGGTTTATATGGAGGACTTTAGAAGTCACAGTTGAGCCTGTAATAAGTCTATACGTTTTTAAGTCGTTTTTTTGGCATCTACTTTGAAACCCTTTAATTCAAACTAATCTGGCCTGGTGATATAAACTTGTTTAAGAAATCACTACTGACAGATGAGCACTTAAGTAGGAAACGCTTAGTGGTTTCTATATGCCACAGATGATTGTAATAAATCATTCATGGGTTCCTGTTCTACAGCAGACGTCTTATGAATTTATTTAGATAGATTTATTTTGTAAAGTGATGTTTTACTGAATCAAATTTGGGGATTTTAATGTTGTATACTGTAGTTCTTACATTCATAAGCTGAAACAATGAAATACTACTACTAATAAAATCAGATTGCAAATCCTTATGGCTTTCAGAGCATTTTCCCGTACAGAAATAATTTTTATTACCATCAGTTTATTTCCTAGGGAAGTCCTCCAACAGTCTTCCACGTGAGTATTTCCAATCCTAAAGGTGCCAAAGAATAGTGTGAGATAGGAAAGCCCTTGATTTGTGGCACGCTATCAGCGTAAGTAGTTTCTTTGTTCAAGTTTTTATTCTTATAAAGTACAGATTTAAAACACATACATTTTTTCTTAAAAAGCATGACAGTCGTTTGAAATGGTGTACTACTAAACGCACTATGTAGCCTGGAAACAAACCAAGTTCTCCCAGACACACAAAATTAGAACATTCTATATCCGTGTGTCAATCTTTTTGCCTTTGAGTAGATAATCTTAATATAGAAATGCCAGCTAATTTGTAAATAAGATATACATAAACTGGCACATCAAAAATGCTCTCTTGCGGATGTGGAGTGGGAGCAAATACATTTATGGATGCAGCTGCTTTTTCTGTAGCAGTTTGAGATCATTTTATAATTGGAATGGAGGTGGGTTAGGGCCACACTGCCTATGAGCACAAGGAGATATTACAATGAATAAGACATTAGATGAATTTAGCAGGCAGCGACACAAACAAAAACAAGCATTTGCAATGAAATTGGTCTCGCATTTACTTGAGTTGGAGCTACTGGCATTGTAAATGCATAACTTGACTTTTTTGCCACATTAATTGGTCAACCCTGCAGCATATTATGGTCCTTTCTGCCACATAATTCCAGTGGGCCTGCATATAACTAAACAGCTAGTAGGCATACTGGAATATCTTTTTTTTTTTTTAAACAAGGCCCTTAAAACACAAACTACTGCCGGGTATAAAACATATTTACTTGGCAGTTGGTACAGGCCGCATTGCCCGCGGGCAATGAATAAATAATTGTACCCCAAGAACATGTGCTTACTCGATTGCGGTCCCTTTACTACAGACTGGGGAATCGAACAACATGCCCAGGATTGTTTACACGCTTCAGGAGAACCACCTCACATGATATTAATGATCCTCAGTCAGTCTTGAACTGAAGTATTAGTTATAAGATATTGACAATTGTACAGCATAATCAACTGTAAGCTCTCCTTAAGGTTAGGGTTATAAATACAGACACACAGATCAAGTTTCACAGACTCAAATGTGTGTCGTTCACCTAGTCAGGTTTCTGCTTTGTATTCACAGCTTGATTCACGTTATAAAAATAAAACTGCAAGTCCCAGAATGCAAAACTGAAACAAACTAAATGAACGAATCACACATGGAACTAGGGAGCTGGACAACTCTACAAATACAATTCCAAGGGCTGGTTTTCAGCTTGTATCAAGTTATAAAAATAAAACTACAAGTCCCAGAATGAATGTATGTGCTGCAAAGAATTTGTATTAAGCAGATCAGAGTGTATATAATGTAAAAATGTCAAAATAACTGGCGATTAATGTTCTTTTTGGAGCGAGAACATATTTTTGTCTAGTGGAAGTTTGGGCCCAATATAAGGTAGCGCAGAGGGTTAATTTTCTTTCTGGAGAGAGAACGTACTTTTGTCTAGTAGAAGCTTGGACTCAAGGTAGCGCAGAGGGTTAATGTGCCTGCTGCAAAGAATGGGTACTAAGCAGATCAGAGTGCATATAATCTAAAAATGATACCGCCGATCAAGTTCACTCTGTTAGCACCATGGCAGCCAAGAGAATGTACGTTTGTCTTTTGTAAGCTTGGAGTCATCATAAGGTAGCGCAGAGGGTTAATTTTCTTTCTGGAGAGAGAACGTACTTTTGTCTAGTAGAAGCTTGGACTCATAAGGTAGCGCAGAGGGTTAATGTGTCTGCTGCAAAGAAAGTGTACTAGGCAAATCACAAAGTGCATGTAATGAATAAATGTCAAAATACCTCTAGCAATTTATGTTCTTTCTGAAGACACAACTTACTTTTGTCTAGTGGAAGCTTGGTGCCATCATAATGTAGCGCACAGGGTTAATGTGCCTGCTGCAAAGAACGTGTACTAAGGAGATCAGAGTGGATAAAATGTAAAAATATACTGCAGATTGAGTTTGCGTTCTGAGTGCCATGGCAGCCAAGAGAACGTACTTTTGTCTAGTGGAAGCTTGTAGTCATCATAAGTTAGCGCACAAGGTTAATGTGCCTGCTGCAAAGAACGTGCACTAGGAAAATCACAAAGTGCATGTAGTGTAAAAAGGTCAAAATAACTCTGGTGCTTTATGTTCTTTCTGGAGAGAGCACATACTTTTGTCTAGTGGAAGCCTGGAGCCATCATAAGAAAGGGCACAGGCTTAATATGCCTGCTGCAAGGTACGTGTACTAAGCAGATCAGAGTGCATATAATGTAAAAACGATACCACCAATCGAATTTGCCTTGTGAGCGCCATGGCAGCCATGAAGCACAGACAAAAGAAAAAATAGTAGTTCGCCCACGCTGAAGCAATATCGGCAATCATGCAATTATCTCTGCAACAGGGTCGGTGTCCAAGGCGGTAACCAAACTGCCCCAAGGTGGGACAAACGTAAAACATTTACCAAGTACATCAACTGATTTTTGAAAGGCAAGCCTACAAACGAATTAAAGTGATGGGCGTGAGGTGGGTGTGGTTAAAAGCCCTCAATACTTACAACAGGTCAAAGTGCTTGTGAGCACGACCTAAAAAGACAGCAATACCAAGGCTTTATTTAGTGGCACCACATAAAGGATATTGTAGGTGCCAGGGCAATCAGTCACCACTGATTTGAACATTATTCTATGGATGTAAGAAGCGAGGTAACAAGCGCAGAGTCTGCAGACCAAAAAGAAGGATTCTTATAATAGCAACTACAAATTAGTATACACATAAAATCTATAAAAGGCCAATGACTGTGATGCTTTATGAGAAGAAGCAGGGCAATCAATACCAATAGTGAGATCATCGCAGATGATTGTTCTGAAAGAAAGAAAAGATACCTACAATGTTTAAGATGCCTGCATTTTTCGTTCGACAATGGAAGAAAATAAATAATGAAGCAACTTGGAATAGCAGCATCGTCAATGGCAATTAGTCGCTTAAGGTAAGGTAAAAGAAGAATGCTATAAACAAACACTAGTGACATTAAGTAAACCAGAAAAACAACTCGTATAAAAAGCCAATGTGCTTAATAAAAAGTACCAGGTCGGACATTATTAGCTGGCTGAAAGCCTTTACAATAACTTTACTGGTGCAATTTTAAGGTAATTTTCTCCCGCCACTGTTCGGTGGGTGTCCGGAAAGGAACCTACATTTGCATGTGGCTAGAGCTCAACGTTAAAAACTTAACTAATGAAACTGGACATATTGTATCACAAGACTACCTGCTAAATATTAAAGGAAAGAAAGAAAGTATGATAGGAAAGATGTAACACTGAACTATAAAAATATCCTTAACGAAGACTTAGATAATATGTCAGTGTATCAAAGCGGGACTGATGTTAGAAGACATACCATTTCCTCATCTTTCAGTGGTGAGCCCTATTTACTATTCATTCAGCACCATCTCATCATTTGTACTTTTGCTATACTTATTTTTCCTAAATAATTCTGTTTATTTATTTTTTAAATAATGTTAACTTTACCAATTCCATTAAACCTTTATAGAAAACATGAATATATATACACACACATATATATATATATATATATATATATATATATATATATAAACATACATATTTAGAAATTCACTGAACAAAAATCAAAAAGTTAAAAAGACGTTATAGTTAGGCAAAACAAAGTCAGTTAAAACATACCGTTTTTAACAAAACAACTGAAATTTAACAATTATAGTTATCTCAAGTAACTATAACTTGAGCCCCCGCCATGCACAGTGTAGTCATCAATGATGTAATTTCAAATGTTGCGGTGATGCTATCAATGGTGTCATGGAACATGTAATGAGTGATGTTATGTTGAAAGTAATTAGCAGCATATGGCAAGTGTAAAAATGAATGAGAAAAGACGTTTTGGGCCCTACTCCCCCCTTTTTCCTCATACCCGGCTTTACAGATCACCCTGAAGCTTTCGAGAAAGGAGCTGAGGTGAAAGAACATTTTTTGGAAAGTTTTGTAGAGATTCGTCAAGTGGCTCCAATGTTATAAGCTCAACAAAAAAATGCTTTACGTAGGGAAACGTGGTCTAACTACAACCAACTAGTGGCGACTGCCAATGGGTAATATATCTAAACCAATTTAACCCATTATTCTCTACACATACCCAAATTGCCCTTAACCCCCTACCTTCACACTTTAATGCTTTGTCCTTAAGCCATTTAACCTTAAACCCCCATTCTACACATTTTATCCTGTTAGCCTGAATCACTTACCTTTAACCCTTTTCCCCCTCCTTTGCCTCTTAACCTTGCCTCCTACCCTCATACCCTTACCCAGTTATTCAGAACTCCTTACTTTTGGTTGCTTAATCCCTACCAGTAACCCATTACCCAATAGCACCTTACTCTTATCCACTTACTCTTTACATCTACACCAAGCACCTTAAGCTTACTCCATTACACTTAACACCTACCATCACTTTTAACCCACAATCCCTTGCTCTATAACCTTTACCCTTGCCATTAACCCTCTGCCACCTTTTACTTTAACTCTTACCCACTTACCTCTTTCCCTTTATCACTTTACCCTTAACCTTTTACCCTTCTACACTTACCTTCGCTTTCAAGCCTTTAGCCTCATCTCCTTAACCGATTACCCTTAATCCTTACACATTACCCTTTAACCCCTAACCTCTCATCCTTAACATCTACCTTCAGCCCCTACTATTAACCTTCAACCACAGCGGGGGGCGTGGCCTGCTGAGCAGCGAGATGGCCGCTCTCGGAGTGAGCTCCGCCGGCCGGATCGAAATCCTTTAATTATCCTTCACTTTGGGGCGAGCCTAAGCTGCCAGAACCTGTAGAAACCGTGCAGATGACGGTGCAACACAGGCGGAGGCATGAGACTCTCATATCCTAATGCCTGAGAGGAGCTGGGGAACCGCGCGGCCGGAGGGCGGATCCGACGGAGGCGCCTGCCGGGGCTCGCTGGTGGAGGAGCCGTAACTCGGGCCCGGGGTGTGTGCTGGCGGCGGGTCCTGTGCGGGGGCAGCGCCGGGACGCTGAAAGGTCCTGGCATTGTTGAAAGCAGCCCAAGGGATCCTGTCAGCGCTGGGGTGTCGAGGCGGCCCCCGGGCTGATTAAAAGTGGAACTCGCGGAGCCGTGCAGCCGGGTGGAGGCTCTGGGCTTGGAGCGCTGCTCGCCGGCACGGACGACGCTGGCAGGGCGTGGAACCCCTATAAAAACTACATGTGAGACATTTGGGCTGTACGCCGTCGGACGGAGGTGGCCCACTGGAAATTGTTGCTGGGCCTGTGGCGGGAACCGGTGCAGCAGATTTTGGAGGCGGCGGCTGCCGTTTTGGGGCCAAAACACCGACATCAAAGCGAAGTGGTGCATGGACTGGAGAGCGGCTAAACTCCGGCGCGGGATCTCGCGGATGCCGAGGGCGCCCTGTGGAGGGAATCTGGAGCTTTGGAGGAGGAGGAAGTGCCTGGTCTGCCCGGGTGCCACAGGTGGCATGCTCCGGTGATGCAGAGGTGAGGAGACTGGGAGCCTGTGTGCAAACACAGCTAAACAGGAGGCGGAATGTGGACAGTAGGGACAGGCGCTACTATGGCCTGTCCGGTTGTTTCGAGAGTGCGGGGAGTGAACGGAGGGCCCTCCCCCCCCGCCGACCTGCGCTGGTAGATGATATAGTGGACATTTGCTTACACCCTGGCAACGGTTTTGGTTTAATGCGGAGAGTCAATCTAAGGGAACCCAGTGGAGGTACTGGCGGCGACACCGTGGTTTGTTAGTGTGGAATCAGTCGGCGAGAGCGCCGTGAAGGAGGTGGGGGTGCCCTGCTGCAGCCACTAGGGAGCGGAGGTGGCTGTGGGCCTTGGCTGGTAGCTTGCGGCAGGACCCGGTGGATCTCTCGCTGCCATGGGGAAGCATGATGCTAAGCAGCCGAAGCTGAACTTTGATCATAAGCGCGCCACGCGTCAGGGAGAGGTGGAGGGGCGCGACCTGGCCGCTGACGATCAGGGCGAAGATTTGCGCACATTGATGCTAGAGATGCGCTCCAGCCTCCGTAATATTGACACCAAACTGGACAATCTTACCAGTCAGTTAGACTCTGTGAAAACACAGGTGGCCACACACGAGGCGAGGTTGGACACGCTTGAGGCTCGCCAGTCTGAGTGTCACGAGTTTCAAGTGGAAACGAGAGACCAGCTCCTGCACATGGACAAATTATTGGGAATAATCCATGCGAAGAATGAGGACTTGGAAGCGCGGTCCCGGCGCAATAATCTATGCATCACGGGGATCCCGGAGACCACTGCCATAACTAAAATGGAAACATATATCACTGAACTCCTACACAAATTGTTTGACCCTAGCCTCTCTGCGGTGTTTGCGGTGGAAAGGGCACACAGGTCGCTGGGCCAGAGGCCCCCTGTTGGAGCGCAGCCCCGGCCTATAATTGCGAGAATCCTGAACTACCAAGACCGTGATTTGATCCTTAAACTGGCAAGGGAGAGAGGATCCATCACGCACAAGGGCAATAACATTTCCTTTTACCCTGACTTCACCCCGGCTGTCCAGGCTGCCAGCCGGGAGTTTCTGCCTGTAAAGCGGCTTCTTCTGCAGGCGCAGGTCCCGTACTCCCTCCTCTACCCAGCTAAATTAAAGGTGTCCTTCGAGGGATCTACCCACATATTCACTGATGCCAAGGAGGCGATGAAGTTCGCCAAACATGTGGGACGCAAATCCGTACAACGTTCCAGGGATGCTGCGGAGACAATAGATAGCAGGCTCAGTGACAATGAGTAAACGTGGATCCAATCTAATATATCCTGTGGGAATGGCTCCTATTTAAATGTGACCTTTATCCGCGGAAGGGGGTGGTGCACTTGTGATGCCTGATGTTCAATCCTGGTCATCTGCCATTCTAGATAGATCTAAATTATTAGGTTTTGCGCGGCGAGGATCCCCTGCAGATCTTCCGGCCACCCAGTTTCATACGGGGAAATAGCCGGCATCGCCACATCCCTTCGGGAATGTTCCCTTGTTTACTAAAATGTCACTTTGGGGATAGTATGGGGATGGTTAATCTACGACCCGGTTGGGGGGTTGGAGTGGGTGGGGGGTGGCTGGTTGGGGTTGTTATCTTGTTGTTTACTGCCAATATCTATTGTATGCTATCTGTGTGGTGTCTTGAGCGTACAGCCTGGTCACTGTCAACATGTCTTACTGCACTTTACAAAATGTGTGTGGGTAATGTCAGGAGTGGATAAAACCTTGAACTGTCTCACCTGGAATGTTAGGGGGCTCAACGACCACAGGAAGGCTAGGTTGGTACATGCATATTTGGTACGGCATGGTGTTGATGTCTGCCTATTGCAGGAAACTCATTTGAACACCGCATCCGCCCAGCGACTGCGTCACACCAGATGGGGGCATGTTTATTCAGCTATCTATTCCAACTATGCCCGGGGGGTGGCGATACTGATACGACGCGGGCTGGACTGGCGGGAGGGCGCTGTACAATGCGACCCAGAGGGGCGATATATCTTGGTACAGGGCATTGTGTGCGGAGTTTCGGTAGTATTTGTGGCTGTGTATGGGCCTAATGCGGACTCTCCAGGTTCCTTCCATAAGCTTTGGGGGCAGGTGAAAGCCACTGGATGCGATACAGTTGTATGGGGAGGCGATTTCAATGCAGTACTTGATGACAAAGTGGATAGGAAGGGGGTAGCTCGCACATTAAATCCTTTGGCGGGCTCCGCGCTGCGGGAAATAATGCTGGATGGCACGCTGGTTGATGTATGGCGAGGTAGGCATGGGGACCTGAGGGAGGGCACCTGTATATCGACCTATAGCGGCGCGTGGTCCCGTCTTGACTTCTGGTTGGTATCGCGGGATGTTGCACTGTGGACGACGCAGGTAGAGCACATGCCCCGCACGTTGTCCGACCATGCGCCCTGTATGCTGAGGTTACTACTTCCTGGGGGTCCTTTCCCGGTGTTCTCGTGGCGTCTCCCACCCCAGGCGCTACTTGATATTACATTCAGAGAGGAGATACGGACTGATATCACTGACTATTTTGAGCATAATGAGGGATCGGTGGACACAGAGGCGACTCTGTGGGAGGCCTTCAAGGTCGTCATTAGAGGCCAGTGTATAGCCCGGCAGGCGGGTGTACTGAGGGCGATACGGGGTACTCTAGTAGCGCTGGAAGCCAATATAAAACGACTCGAATGTACTTTCTTAGAGGCTGGAGAATCAGAGGTGGCGGGGCTGTTGAAAACCAAATTATTGGAGTATGAGGAGGAGGCGTCGCGGGAGGTCAAGTTTCTGGGGAAGTGTGCGGAGGCGAGGCGTTACGGCGAGGGAGGGAGACCGGGGAAGGTCCTGGCAAATATGATTAGACCGCCGCGTCCCGCGACATATATCCATGAACTGCGCACGGCTGATGGTGAACTGCTTCATGACAAGGAGAACATTGTAGGAGCATTCCATAAGTTTTATTCTCGTTTATATACCAACACCCATGATGTATGCCCGGAGGGGCTTACATCCTATCTAGATTCCATTGCATTGGTATGGTTCAATAATAACCACAGAGAATATATGGACCTCCCGATAGACGCCGGAGATGTGGCACAAGTTATCAGGAGCCTGCCGCCTGATAAGGCGCCGGGACCTGATGGTCTGACAACAGCTTTCTATAAGGCATACGCAGATGAGCGGTCGCCCCGGTTGCTGGCAGTGTACGAGGAGGCCCTGGAGAGAGGGGTGTTGCCTGCCACTATGCGCGAAGCGCGGATTATCACGCTGCTGAAGCCGGATAAACCTGCTGACGATCTAAACTCATACCGGCCCTTATCCCTGATTAATGTAGATGTTAACATTTTGGCCAAACTGCTCGCGAACCGGGTGCAACCAATGTTGTCGATGGTCGCACTCCCTGACCAATCCGGTTTTATACCAGGAAGGGCGACCTCCCACAACCTGCGAACGATCTTCGCTGCATTACATTACCTACACCCTGAGGTTAGAGCTGCTGTGGTGTTTTTGGATGCCACTAAGGCCTTTGATACAATTGAATGGCCGTATTTATTCCATACATGAAAAAGGATGGGGTTCAGTACGCTGCTGCTTAGGAAAATTCGCCTGCTTTACACTTTACCTACAGCCAGAGTGCGGGTGAATGGCCTGGTGTCTGAACCGTTCCCTGTCTTGCGTGGTACTAGGCAGGGTTGTCCTCTCTCCCCGCTGCTATTTGCCATAGCTATGGAGCCGCTGGCAGCGAGGATTAGGCAACATCATACTGCAAGAGGTATAGGATTCAGTTCTAGAAACCTTCTAATATCACTATACGCGGACGATGTGACCCTTTATCTTACCAATCCTGCGGACAACTTGGATCCCATCCTGCGGGAATTTGTCCGCTTTGAGGGCTTCGCGGGCATCTCCATCAACTGGTCTAAATCGGTAATCTTTCGCCTCACGGACGGCACTGCGGAGGTGCGCTCTGAATATCCCCTGCGCTGGGAGGCGGAAAAAGTCAAATATCTGGGGATTTGGGTTAGCCGGGACCTTCAAGAGATCTGGGGCCTTAACTTTGGCATGGCTATGATGTGGCTGAGCTAACCGGGCGGATCGCGTTGACAAAAATGATAGTGTTACCCAAATTCCTTTATCTATTCGTCAATATACCTATACCGCTTACAGCACACTTCTTTACCACTCTGCGGTCATGCCTGGTGGAACTGGTGTGGGCGGGTGGACAGGCCAGGGTAGCGTGGGACACGCTGGCACGGCCACTGCGACAGGGTGGTTTGGGTGCCCCAGATATAAAATTGTATGCCCTCTGTGCTCAGGCTCAGTTCTTGCATTTTTGGACCCACCCTATCCCTTTTCAGCCTCACGTGGCAGTGGAACGAGATGCGGTGGCACCCCTTCCACTTGGAGTGGCGATATGCGCTAAGGCAAGGCGTCCTAGAGCAGATGTAGATACGGCTAGGATGCTGCATTGGGTATGGGAGGAGTTGCGCAGGAGGGCCGGGGTCCCACTGTTGTATGCTCCATCGCTTCCTCTGTTGCATAACCCGATGCTGCCTTGCGTGGCTGATGGGATAGCTGGTCACCTGATTGACAAGATGCATCTCCGCACCTTTGCGGATCTTTTTCCCAATGGTAAGTTTATGCCTCCCCCGGCGTCGGAGGAGGGGGTACGGTGCCCTTTTCCAAATTATTTCTGTACCATAAACTACGTGCGGCGTGCCGGACGCTATTCGGGGGGTTCCCAGACGCGCCACCAGTCTTTACAGCTTTGGAGGCGGTGGTGGGCTCCCCTTCCCCCCGAAAGCTAGTAACTCGTATTTATCGCCATATGCAAAACATGACACCAGGAGTGGCGCTTAAATCTATGCTGCATTGGAATGAGGAGCTCCAGCCTGAGATTTCTGAGGAACAGTGGGAGTACTGCTGTGGGCAGCTTGCTGAACTTTCGCCAAATTACAAGCTGCGTTTAATACATTTTAAATACTTGCATAGGTTCTACAGAACCCCCATCAGCCTGAAAAGAATGGGGCTTAGGGAGACGGATGAATGTTGGCGATGTGGGTCGGCCTCGGCCTCTTTTCTACATATAGCGTGGTCCTGCCCGAGGTTGAAGGGTTATTGGTCTCAGGTTTTTGTATCGGTAAACCAGATAGTGGGCTGCTCGGACGTCCCTTCCCCTTTGCTTGGGCTGCTAGGTTATGTCAGGGACACTCCGCCAGTAGTGCGCAGGCTGCATGCATTACTTCTACTGTTTGCTAAGCTACGGGTGGCGATCCATTGGGGTAGGCAGAGGGTGCCCGAGGTGAGGGATTGGCTGGCGGATGTAACTTACGGGCACACGCAGCTAACCACATTCTGGGAGTTAATGCCAGCTGCATCTAGGCCCCGTGACATCTGGGATCCGTTTGTGAGTTGGACTCGGGAACATCAGAGCAGGGAATCAGTAGGAGATACTCTAAGTGTATGATCCCTAGGAAGAGGGTAGCGGTAGGGATACATTGCGCTCCTCTCCTCTCACATCATGTAGAAAATGCCCGTAACACTAGCATGATCCTGATCGCTACCCCTGTTTTCTTCCGCGGCTGCCCTCTTTACACACTAACGCAGAATGTTGTGACCCTCCAAGCCCATGTGTCCAGTCTAGGGGCTTGTAATCTTTATTGATATGGACATGTTGACTATTGTAATATGTTCCTTTCTGTATGACACCTAATAGCATACTATATGTGACACACTAATGATGATAACTGGCAAGTTTGTTTGTTGTATTTTTTATATCGTAAAATGCTCAATAAAAAAAAAAAAAAAAACCTTCAACCACAGCCACTTACTCTCAACCACTAATCCCTGTATCCTTAACCCCTTACCATATTTGCAGTGTATGAGATACAACAAAATGGCAAAGGATGAGAAGATCTATGACGAAATTATAGTCCACGAGAAATGCCAAGAAGGAATCAGCAGGACAGGCAACTTACTGCAAACAGTGGTTTGTGAAGGATGTTGGCACTGGGGCGGGGGGTGGGGGGGGCGGGTGTGTGTGTGTTTGTGTGTGTGTGTGTGTGTGTGTGTGTGTGTGTGTGTGTGTGTAAAATGGTTACACAAGAGTGTACAGTGGGCTACGCCTGTAGTGTAAACAACGCTGGTTTGGTGAATTCAATGTTCTGTGGTGCGCTAGGGACTGTGCAGTGTAGTCCTCTTTGTTAGTTTGGCGGAGGGGGGTGTGTCTGTTTGTGTGGTGAAGCAAGTGTGCTTATAGTAGGGTAGTGAAGCTGGAATGTATGTAGCAGTGGTGGTGCTGGTATATGGTGGAAGGTGCATGTACAGTGTGTCTGTTGTGTGGCGGGGGTGTGGGTGCACAATACAATAGCTATAGGGTGGTGCAGGTATTTGACAACATGGAAACGTCATGCATTGTGAATAGGGAGAAGTGTGACAAGTTGGTTTTAGTGAGAAATATCAGTAGCTTGCATATGTGAGCAGTTCTAGATGTCCTCACTGCTGGAGCATATGAGCAGCTGTCCCTTGCGGGCAGAGTGGAGTGTGAGGAATATCTCTCAAAGATAGATGCAAGCTAAGTCCTCACCACACTCTTCTCACCACACATACCACCCTCTACTCCACACACCACACACTGTCCCAACCCAGCAAACCACAGGCCTGACCAATCAGCCTCCATCCTCATTTCAAGATTGATAAATAAAAGCAACAAAGATGATGTTCTAAAATGTACACTACCCGTGGCATTTTTTGACATCCCATGCCTCACAATCCTCATTCACCCTCCTCTTGTGATTCCGAGGAGATAGTAGGCCAACCTAAGTATGGCTAACAGAGAAAAGAATGTACACAATTGAACAGCGCAAGCTACAATGGGGATGCTTCATTCTGCACACATACTTGAAGGTTCACTAACCCAGTGATGTGGCAAACCACTGAATATTCTCACATTGTGCAAACACAACATTATCTTCAGTTCGCGATTCCACATTTTGGTAGAGACAAAGAGAATAGCCCTCTTAAGTTATAGCAATAATGTTTTTGGGCGAACAGTTTTTTCTCTTTTATCATTATTATAGCATTTTAAGACTTAGTTGGTTCTAACTATAGTTGTTTTGTATTGTAATACAATTAGTACAGTTAGTACTCAATGATAGATCTGGATGCTTTCAGAATTTCTGATTAGCTTAAAATGTGGTAGTTAGAAATGGGGTCTCTAACTGGCAGTCGGTTTGCACCCTGTCCAAGTAGGGACCCTCATTCTAGTCAGGATAAGGGAGATACCTGCTCAGATAACTCCTGCTCACCCTATAGGTAGCTTGACACGAACAGTCAGGCTTACCTCAGGAGCAATGTGTAAAGCACTTGCACATAACACACAGTAACACAGGGAAAACAGAACAAAAGGGCACCACACCAGTTTTAGAAAAATAGCCAATATTTATCTATTTAAAACAAGACCAAATATGATAAAAATCCAGCATACAGTAATAAAAATATGCATTCTGCAAGATTTACTCAAAAATACAGTTCCTTGAAGTCAATAGCTGCACCTGGGGCTATCACGGCATCGTGATCAACAAAACCAATAGTTCAGGCCGGCCGCAGCGTCGCAGGCCAGCTACAGTGTAGGGAAAACCCACAAACAGTACCTTGGATTTGCAGGGTGTCGTGTTCCTCGCAGTGAGCTCCGGAGAGCGGCATCACTGACGTCGCGGTGTCGGTTCCAGAGTCCGTGCAGGATTCGTCAGGCCCTTGAAGTCACACGCATTGCAGACCGAACTCCAGGCTGATGAAGGCAGGAGCACTGGCCTGGATGGCGTCGGGGCTGTGGTGCCAAGCGGAACGATGCAACGTGCAGTTGCCACAGGTCACGGTGCAGGTAGCGGCTCGGTGACGGCGTCCAACGGCGGCGGTGAGACCAGGGCTGTGGTGAGAAGCAGGGCGGTGCAACGTGTGGTGTCCACAGGTCACAGTGCAGGCAGAGGAGTCGTTGTTGTAGAAGCGCTGTTGTCGGTAGGCCCAAGCAAGAGGTGCGGGACAGGACAGTGCTTCGTGACCCTCACAAGCGGTGTCCACAGGCCACGGTGCCGGCAGGGATGTCTGGTGATGATACTGGAGTCGATGGTGCTGGCGTCGGTGGACTGTGGCTGCGGTACAGAACGGGACGATGCTTTGTGCTCCTCACGAGTGGTGTCCACAGGCCACGGTGCAAGCAGCGGCGCTGGCGTCAGCAAGAGCGGTGGCGTCGGGGAGGCCCAGGCTGCGGTGTGAGACAGTGATGCTGGAGTGCGGGGCCCACAGGTCGCACTGCGACCAGCGGCTCGGTGAAGTCGTCGGATGACGGCATCGGTGAGACCAGGGTCGCGGTGCGAAGCGGGGCAATGAGACTCCGTGCGGCGTTGGCAGGTCACGGTGACCATCAGCTCCGTTGGCGGCATCGCTTTGGTTCCTCTTTAACAGCACAAAACACAAAATTCCCAGTGCTGCAGGTCAAGGAAACTGAAGTCTTTGGTGTCCCTGAGACTTCCAATAGGAGGCAAGCTCTACTCTAAGCCCTTGGAAGACTTTCTCAAGCAGGACACACAGCAAAGTTCACTCTTTGCACTCTTTTCAGGCAGAAGCAACAACTGCAGGCAAGTCCAGCAAAGGGACAGTAGTCCTCCTTCAGCTCTTCTCCTGGACAGATGTTCCTCTTGATTCTAGAAAGATTCTACAAGGCTGGGGTTTTTGGTCTTCTTCTTATACCCAGTTCTGCCTTTGAAGTTGGCAACCTTCAAAGCAAAGTCTCAAGAGTTTGCAAGATCCTTCCTTGTCCAGGCGAGGCCCCAGACACATACCAGGGGGTCGGGGACTGCATTGTGTGAGGGCAGGCACAGTCTTTTCAGGTGTGAGTGACCACTCCTTCCTCCCCTCTCGCTCAGATCACTCATCAGGATATGCAGGCTACACCCCTGCCCCCTTTTGTGTCACTGTCTAGAGGAGAGGTGTGAACAGCCCAACTGTCAAACTGACCCAGACGGGGAATCCACAAACAGGCAGAGTCACTGAATGGTTTAAGCAAGAGAATACCTACTTTCTAAAAGTGGCATTTTCAAACAAATAATTTAAAAAAACAACTTCAATAAAAAATTTAGTTTTACATTGTGAGTTCAGAGACCCTAAGCTCCACATTTTTATCTGATCTCAAGGGGAATCTGTGCCTTAAGGATATTTAAAGGCAGCCCCTATGTTAACCTATGAGAGAGATAGGCCTTGCACAGTGAAAACCGAATTTGGCAGTATTTCACTGTTAGGACATATAAAACACACTAGTATGTGTCCTACCATAAACATACACTGCACCCTGCCCCTGAGGCTACCTAGGGCCTATCTTAGGGGTGCCTGACATGTAGTAAAAGGGAAGGTTTAGACCTGTCAAGTGGGTACACTTGCCAAGTCGAACTTGCAGTTTAAAACTACGCACACACACACACATACACAGAGCAGTGGCAGGTCTGAGCCATGGTTACAGAGCTACTAATATGGGTGGCACAACCAGTGCTGCAGGCCCACTAGTAGCATTTGATTTACAAGCTCTGGGCAACTCTGGTGCACTTTACTAGGGACTTAACAGTAAATCAAATATGCCAATCATGGATAAACCAATTAACAATACAATTTATATAGGGAGCACTTACACTTTAGCACTGATTAGCAGTGGTAAAGTGTGCAGAAACAATAAACCAGCAAAAACAGACCTGAAAAAAATAGGAGGAAGAAGGCAAACATTTTGGGGATAACCCTGCAAAAAGGACCATTTCCAAAAGTGGTGTAAGCGTTTAGCAATACGGATCAGTAAAATACATATTTATCCTCTAAGTGGCACAGGTTAAGAAGTATCACTGGTTCAGAAGCAGCTTCGGACCTCAGTGAACCCCATTTCTGACACAGTACATGAACTCGCTAGACGCATGAATACCATACACAGGCTTCTAGTAACATTGCCAAGAGTCCCCCAGTAAGCCTTAGTCATCAGCCCTTTAAACATTGGGCAAATTTTAGACTTTGTGCCCTCGATTTTCTTCTGCTTTGGAATCACATCAACATTTCACTATTCCTTTACACAACAAGATGAGCACTGAGAAAAGAATGAGGCAGGCATTCCACTGCCTTCTTGATCTCTGTTTGCTTTGGCGGTTTTGAGCTCCTGCCCGGTAATTGAAAGAATACTAAATCACGTGCGGGTTAAACACATCGCAGAATGTGATTTTTTTCCCCCCTTTGGTTTGAAGAACTGGCTTCACCTTAGTCTGGTCTAAGTCATATTTTGCTTGCCGATATAAGATGTGCACATACATAGAACTAGTAGAGCACCCAAAGTAAGGATGTCTCTAACCTTGAGGTCACAAGGTTAAAGCATGGCAGGACTGAATAGTCATACGTTCAGAGTTTGGTCCAATGAATTTCGGAGTTACGTAATAACAGCAATTACGAGCCAAGTAACAATAACGGAATGGGCTGTAACCACACTAAATTGTATTTTACACAGGGAAGAGTGCAATTCCTTCATATAGATCTGTGTTGATTTATTTATTTTTAACGGTCGACTTCTGACATCACTAATTGCCTGCAACGAGAACATGGCATGACTGATCAAGTGTAATAACATGCTACAGTTTAATTGTGATACTACCATGCCACATCCGGACCAGCATATAGGGGGTCATTCTGACCCTGGCGGTAAAATCCTCCAGGGCCAACGACCGCGGGAGCACCGCCAACAGGCTGGCGGTGCTCCCTTGGGCATTCTGACCGCGGCGGTACAGCCGCGGTCAGAAACGGAAAACCGGCGGTGTACCGCCGGTTTTCCGCTGCCCTGGGGAATCCTCCATGGCGGCGCAGCTTGCTGCGCCGCCATGGGGATCATGACCCCCATACCACCATCCTGTTCCTGGCGGTTTTGGCCGCCAGGAACAGGATGGCGGTATGGGGTGTCGTGGGGCCCCCGTAACAGGGCCCCACCAAGATTTTCAGTGTCTGCCATGCAGACACTGAAAATCGCGACGGGTGCAACTGCACCCGTCGCACCCCTTCCACTCCGCCGGCTCCATTCGGAGCCGGCATCCTCATGGAAGGGTGTTTCCCGCTGGGCTGGCGGGCGGCCTTCTGGCGGTCGCCCGCCAGCCCAGCGGGAAACCCAGAATACCCGCGGCGGTCTTTTGACCGTGCAGCGGTATTCTGGCGGTTCCAGCCAGGCCGGCGGCTTCTGCCGCCGGCCGGGGTCAGAATGACCCCCATAGTGTTAAATGTAGATCAGGGAACAGAATTCCCACTGATGTTTAAAAAGTGAAAATGAGATTTCGTTTATTGCTCTTCTGAAGTATTTTGAGGAAATTAACAGTAATAGATAGGAGAGAGGTAATGCAAAGCTAACTTTCTTGCATGTTGATGGTTCATTACAAACAGCAAGAACCTCTTTGCAAGTTACCACACATTATCAACTAAAGCTATGTGGGAATATGACTTACATTAAATTGTACATATGTTTGCAACAACATAGTAGTGTATATTGGTGTCTGTAAGTTTGCACTGCAATTTCCACATTTAATATACATATCTGCAACCATACTTGTTGATATAAAAGAGCAAGAGACAAATGATTATAGCTTTTTTTGGGGGGCGGGGGATATGTTAAGGTTATATTATAAAGAATGCAATACCCCCTGTTGTAGGTTAAAAAAAGGATATTGCAAATTGGGCCTGGTTCCTATATACTGTATCAGAGCTCCTAAGTGACTTACAATATGGTTGTAATATACGGCAGAAAGTTCCTTATCCCACATAATATATGGTTTAATACATTTCTCATATCAAGAGACTTAATGATGTCCGAACTTGCTGATATTAAGACAATACATCATTAGTTGCCTGTAATCATTTATTACATGTGCCTGTTTACACCACGGTGCTTCCACAGTCACAGCCAGCACACAACCCCCACTGCCATCTCTCATCAATTGAGATGTCATTTAGTGAGGCCTTGTGTCAAGAGCACTATTAGTTTACATTTTTTCACACTAACAACTTGCTCTACAGAAACAAAACAAAATGCTTACCAGTGTAACACTGAAAGATGATTATCATAATCACTTTCTACAATGACTAATAAGTGTCAATTCAACATGCTGAATAGATGCTATCATTGGTGGTTCATTTCATTTTTACTCAGAGTCTGTTTATTAGAATTTCAACAATACACTACAAGAATAAGACAGTAAATTGTCAATATCGGAGTCAGTGCATGGACAGGCTTAAGGTATTTCCACTACATTTCTGATCTTTCTCTTCATCTATGTGTGCAGTATTTAAGAGATGTGCATTATAGGAGGTAAAATACTTAAAGAGCAGGCTTACTCCAGCACCACACATCAAGGACTATACATATCCCCTCTGAGCATGCCTTTACTGCTACACTTTATCATTTGCTAGTTTCGAACTGACATAGGCATGTTTATAGTTTTCATTTCAAACAGTGTAGCCTGGGTAGACTGGGATGCTGGCAATTGATTGTCCGCAATACTGCCCCTCAGATTTGTCGGGAATTGAAAGGGACATGCTGGGGTGACAGGGTTGGGTTGGGAAGATGTCACAAGCTTGAGAGTGGAGTGGGTCAATTTGGGGTATTACAAAGAAGGATGGACACAGGAATAATAAAAAATATCATGATAGAAACACTGCTTTCTGGAGTATTATGTACCTTGGGTCTATACGATCTTGTTGATATTCCACAATGAATCCATTTGGGAAATGCCAAGAAAAAGATATTTAAAAAATAAGGGATAAAATATTTCAATGAATGCAAAACGATACCACAAGTCACCTCAGAGTCCCACTTAGATTTGGGATAAAAATACGGAGTATGTAAGGGGCTACGAGATGGACCAGTGATGAGGTTTTCACAGCCCTACAAAATATCAATTATTATATATCATGAAGTAATCCATCATGCAAATAAGTAAGTGAAAAGGTGCCAAGTTCCATCCCTTAGACAGTGTACTCAGAGAGATCATGAAATCTCTCTGTCAATGTGCCCAACCTTGCTATACATAGTTAGGTGAACTTTTATTGCATTCAGAAGATGTTTTTAAAGGTTCATCTTCATGTTTAAAATTTGAATTAAGGTTTAGCAGATTCACGTTAGACTGCAATGAAACTTTAATAAAATTAGCATTTTCTGGAAAGACAAAAATCATGAGCAACAATACGGGCAACATTTTTCTTTATCATGCGGACTTTAAAGTGAAAAAAACAACGGATATAGTACTAGTCACCAAAAGAAAAACATCCGGTCTACTACACTGAAATGCACTTTCCCTCTAATGGTTGAAGTGTGATGTATTGGTGGGATACATTTTTTTCAGTTTAATGTGGCAAATATTAACCTGAACTGTGAAACAAAACTTTACTTAATTAGCAAAATGAAATGTGGAATGATGATCAGCAAAATAAAATGTGTAAGAATGGACTAATTTGTGTTTTATTTCTTTTAGTATGTTATTTTTTTCTTAATGTCAATAACATAACAACTACTAACCCCAGGGCCAATATAATTCCATAGATCCCCTTCCTTTTGCTTTCCAACCATGTCTATTTCACATATATGTGTACGTTAGAACACACATACACTGGTACTCAGAAATCAGATAGTGCTGCAAACTCCCAGATGGCAGATACCTTCAATTTAGGCAAGGACTTTCAGGTGGTAGTAAGGATGAACATTCAAAATTCCGCATGCTTGTAAGTGCACGTCTCTAATGTGCAGGCCGTCTTAGGAGAACGCATATGACAGTTTGAATGTGAGATAAAGCTGGAAGACTGAAGCACACAAGGGAGTGGCGGGCAGGGCTGCGGTCTCCAGCAAGGAATCAGATAATGCAACTTTCACATTCAGCTGGAAGTAAGCACCTGGTAAGCACAGGAAGGCCCGCAGCATCTTACTGGGAAAATAAAGGAAGTAGAAGTCACCAGGAGAAAAGGGCTACTCAGGGCAGTGGTTCATTCTGGATGGTTTTGCGTTCTCCCCTCACACCTAGTATATGCAGCCTCACATAACTGCAATCACCCTCTCCAATGGAAACACGGTAAAAAGCATTAAAGTCTACCTCATCTAGGATGTACTTACACTTGGGTCAGACAGACCTGCATCATCAAAACTTTAGTCTTGTGGTGGCTCTTGGTCTTCAGGCACTGGGTCACAGAAGGCGGGTTTCAGAAGTTCGTTACGTGGGTTATACAAACTTTTCAACCATTCAAGGCACTTTAATTCATTTCCTCAGTTATTAGCTATGGTAGGCCTTTCTTCTTTTCTGGTGTCTCATTGTAACTCCGACAGTAAGGTCACCAAAACTTTGTACCCTGGCCAAGTTTTTAAGTCTGTAATGGTGTACAGAGATCTGTCTAAATCAAATAGCTTACAGGGCTAGCGTATATGTAAGGTCAGTTGGAGCCACACCAAACAGCACTTATACTCTCCAGAGGTAACCAAATTTAACTCCACCTTCCTTCCAGTACAATCCAGTCACATGATAATGAACAGTAATGCTTACTGTTGCTGACTCCATCATGATAGCAGACACCTCATAATGCTCGCAAGGAATATGTAGCTCTTCAGCAAAAACCACTAGCCAATCCAAGATGGTTAATCTGGCTTCATCTTTTGTCAAAGTTGGACATAGGATTCAACAAATTGGCAAAAAGCACATCCTTTTCTCCATGTAGGAGCAACAACCATGCCTTTGATACAGTTTTTGTTAAGATGCTGCAATCGGCAAACTGTCAACCCAGTGGGGATGAAAATAACATGTTCCATTCTACTTCAGTGAACGTTTTCTTTATCTGATTTGGAAGCATCACAACTTAGGTGGCAATGGCCTGTACTCAAAGTTTGAAGAGGAAGGAGCAGAGGGACACGTAGGGGATAACGAAGGCATCTACCTAAAAGGTAATGCTGCCAAATGAGATACCCAACCAAGCTGGACCTGCCAATGAACATAGGGATCTCGGCTAAAACTCCCCATATCACAATAAGAATGTCACACATATTTTCACACAAGAAATGGGGTGGTTCTAGTATATGACAGACTGCAGGGACAAAACAGAGAGGGTAGTGGGCCACCTCGCCAAACTGGGTGCAGTACAAATGCCCTTACTCTATCTCTATCAATCAGCTGTAACCAACAGTCAATCACGTGAGTGCCTGGATATTGGAGGGTGGATGTTTAGGAAGTCACTGGTACAGACCAAGCCCAGGCAAGCTGACAAATATAAATTGCTACGGTTGCACTTTCTGAAAACCAGCATCATATTGTTTTTTTAAATCAACAAACTTTAAAGCATATTTTTTTTTAAGTAGTTGCCATTAATGCTGGGACATTTTTTACCAAGCTAAAGAAGGGGAGAAGAAAAGTGAGAAACAAAGAAACAAAAAACATCCCCAAAACAGGAAAAGAAGAACCAGAGAAAGTTGCAAATGGTTATCCCCTGACTAATATGCAGACTTTTCAATGCAGTTTTCCCTTGCTGGTGTCTTCGTCACCTATTACTCACTGCAAGAAGAGGCATCTCGGTTGGTGCAGGTAGGAAATGTAAAAACAAATAAATAAATAACAGCAGGCAGAGAAGCAGGTGTATGGGGGGGGGGGAAACACCCTTTACAAATGAATAACCAGGAGAATGCAGGTGATGCCCAGGACATACGGTTTAGGGTCAAGGACCACAAGTTTTCATGCTTATTTTGTCCTTAGGACAAGTAGGCCAATCCCTTGCAGCACAAAGCCTTTGGCTGGCAGTTTACAGTATCACATTAGGGATCAGCGAAGCACATTGTCTGTAGTTAAGGTATTGTTTGTGTACATATGTCAAAGCTGTTCAAGCTTGTAGTTTTGGTTCATTAATGCAAAGCTTTTATTATTAGGATGAGCGCCAAAAAAATGTTGTAAGCTCGTACTGCACTACTGAGGGTGGTTCCATTATAAAAATGTGTACTGACGTTTGGAAAGTTTAACATTATGATGCTACATATGATGCTCCCAGAATTCCCTATGATCAGATGCAAATATTTGAAAGTGCATGAAAGCAAGTTTGATTCTTTGCTTTCAAAATAGAATGCTCACAAAAAAATGTGACTAGGAAAACAAAAATGTTGCCAAACTATGTGAAATTTTAGGTACCATTTCTTTGAAGCATCACTTAGTAGAATGTGCTGATGCATGCTAAAATATTCATAATGGAAAAATCAGTGTAACCATTTTTAACAATATTAGGGGAAACATGAAAATAAAGAAGCATTGGCAAAACAAATATGTTCATATTTGGTGGTTAGCCTTTTGGTTTAGTTAATGTATGTCTTGTTTTGACATGGTTTTTGTAAAACTCTATTACCGTGGGAGCTGCTGGGCCCACACAATGATAACAAACATTGGCAGAGAGAAAAATGATTTTTTTGGTCTCATAAAGCACACATTGCTCAGGAGTCCATGCCACTGAGCAGACAGCTGTCACTCACAGTGAAGCCAGCAGATCGATAGACAGACAGACAGACAGAGAGGACAGACAGAGAGGGCAGACAGAGAGGGCAGACAGAGAGGGCAGACAGGCAGACAGACAGAATGTTAATAAAAAGATAAGGTCTTGATTAATGTCAGACCTAATTAGGGGCTCAATGCTTAAAGAAAGTCACAAAAGTGCACTTATGCTAGATGTTCTTGCATTAATTAGAGGAGATTTATGGCTTTCATGAATTTACAAAAATAGGCCAGGAAATCGTAGTCCTAGAACATCTGTGAACTTCATTTTAGCACAAGCAAATATACATGCCTAGATTTGCTCATGTGAATATCTGTTGGGTGTCTACAAGTTCACTTTCCTCCATCCACTTTTTTTTCCCCAACCTTGGAAGACTTTTCACTTCTACCCTTGTTAGGAGTACATTTCCAACCTTTCCCAGTATGAGAAAACATCATAGAAGAGCCGGTGAAACCCCTAAATCATGCAAGTTGGTAGGTTGACACAGATTCGAACGGCATTCCATCCCTGGAAACACTACATCCAGCCCCAGTATGTGATTTGTGGAGTGGTGGCAAAAGAAAGAAATTGCTAGTATTCCAACTGTACTATAGCATGAGCCCTGGCATAATCAGAGAGGCTATTATCAGAGCTCTTATATAATGAAACTGCTGCCATAATTTGTTGCCACACTAATTGGCACCAAAGAGGCAAGTGGATTTTTTTTTTACAGGGTACGTAGATTTAAGACGCAGCCTGTCCCATGGACAAGTAGATATATTTATAAATTCCACAACCCTGACATTTGAGAAACATTACAAAACACACACACAAGGAAGGGGGGGGTGGGGGTTGAAAGAGCCACATCTTGTAGACCAGTCAAAGTAGACAAATATGGCTTTGTTTCAGGATTGGGATCAGCCTCTGACTGCAAGGGTCACACCCAACTCTACACATGTTGCCTGACTCTTTCCCAAAAACAACAGAAGAGTTCCTGGTAAGGAAGGCTGAGTGTTATAACAGAAAAAAAGTAGGGTGTTGAGGAAAGAGCAGAAAAGGCAAAAGTACTACATGCGTCTAAATGGTGTACTGTGTGCATCGGTGAGATCTACGTGGCGAGATGTCCTAAAACCCCTGGCTTATACCAGTAAACCATGGTGCTCTTTTGTTTGGTGATGGTGATCTCTAACTCTTACGTGGACAATAGTGGAAGAAGAGAAGCAGGTGGAAGAATACTAGGGTAACAAGGTAAGTCTAAGTTATAAAGCAAGAGAGATAAAAATGATTGAGAGAAGGAAGGAGAGTCCCGGAAATAAACAATGTGTACTAAAAAGAGAAAGAAAAAAGCAAAATAGAAAGCGAAGATGTGAGAAGGTGATGAGAAGCAGAAAGTAGTGTTTGTATGTGTTTTACATCTAGTGGTGTCCCCTTCGATTCCCCCTCACCTCTCGGAGCTCAAGTCTCTGAGCCACAGCCTCCAGGCACTCCTGGCCCACACTCTCCACAGACAGGGTAAACTCCACAAACTCATTGTTCAGCAGCTGGATCCGGGCCACTAGGCAGCTCTTGCTGGATACTGTGTACCTCCGAGTCCGCTTCAATTTCAACCCGAAAGGCAGCGGCATCTTCTTTGAACCACAAAATATGTATGTGAATATTTATATGATATGCAGCTTAAGCCACCTCATCATCCTGCTGGCATCAAGAAGAGATTGAGGAATTCACATTTAGGCAACATCAAGGACCCTGTAGGGAAGAGAAGATGTGGTAAATGGCACAATTGCAAGAGAACTGGCAGGCTTTGGTGTAGCTCACATGCTTCACCTCTTCACATCTTGAGTGCAACTAAAGAGCTCATTCATTTATAAAGCATGCTTTTTGTCCAACCACTTTCAGGATTTCTTCAGCCTGTAAGCTGAAAATCCAATTCAAACTGAAGACCCAGAGAGCACTGTATAGCCCATATGCTACCTCATCATTAGGATTAAAGACACCTCCTTTGCACGTAAGTGCTGAAGCAGATTTGTGCTATTCAAATACAGGTCACATAAAATAGTAGGCTATATGCCAGACTTCTGCCCCATAGTCTTATACGATGAACATGTACAAGCAAATCTTCTAGTTACAAGAACCATGTGTCAATTGTAACATGGGTACATTTAATCCACATCATTCCACCTCAGAAATATACAATTTAAAGTATGTGCATTCCAACAATGGCAAATGTGCACAGTGCCAGCATCACTTAAATAACTATTCCTACTATTTGTGAACCAGACAATGACAGAACAAAACTGAAGTTCCACCATGGAGATCTGGAGACAAAGGTAACGGAAAAGACCTGAACACAGGTGCACTCAGTCCCTAAAGCGCAGCCTTAGCCCCAGTCAGTACCAACCATTCACTGCTCCATCAAGCATATTCCCTGGCCTGTCTCATTCTTCACTGTAATCGCTCAATAGTCAAACTATTATGGGGTCTTCTGGCACCAACTCAAGGATTAGGTGAAAGAAAGCTAGTCTAGGCATTATTGGAAAACACAAAAAAAGTTAATCCTATTTGGCCCCAAATTCAGTGTGCACTGTAAATTAAATGATGGACTTTTAAAGAAATTTCTTAGACTGAAGTCTTTTGAACATCAGGAAAATCTGAAGCACACTTGTCCCTTGAAATCCTTCATGACATCAACTGCTGTCCCTATAACAAGCCCCCCCAATTAAACATCCGTGATAAAGTAATTAAAAATGAACTCTTTCTTTTTAATTTGCGAGTTTCACACACACTGTGAATTAAATGGTCATTGTATACTTGTCAGGCTCGTGTGAAAGTGAATGGAATGCCCGTTCACCACACCCAGCGTAACAACGTGAGCAGAACCTTCATAATGTATGTATTAAAAGATTTAATGTGATCCACAACTCAGACGACTGACATCTATGTATACCCCTGAAAAAAAACTATTGTTCTTCTGTGCTCCACCTTTGGCCATTTGGTGCTTTTGATCACTGCAGCATCAGAAGCCCGCTGGTGACTTTATCCATATATGATCTGTTAAGTGGACCACCATTTTCACCTTAATTGCCACAAAGGTCACTAGCAGATCTAAGAAGACCTGAAAAATTGTACAGAATGCAGGTACTCATGCCAGGGCTGAAGGCTATACTTCCACATCTGCACTGTAAAACTGAATGTGTTTTTAAAAGCTCATATATTGTGCAACCAAATTGCAAGCCACATTCCCTAAGTGTAAAATGGATTAAAACATGGATTCAATAACCTGTAATAGTAAAGTACTACCCACTGCCCAACATTCAGCTAACGTATTCTGAAAGTGTTAATTAAATAGTTCGAGTTGTATTAGTTATGATGCTTTCTAGGTGTCACAGATACCAGTATGAATTTGTCACCCACACCCTACCAAGTCAAGAGTCTTCCCATTAACAGAGGCTACTATGAATGGACACTGTGCTTCATACCACAGTAAAAGTGTGATTCTGTGAAAGACTTAGGGATGTGATCTGCTGGAGGACTGAAGAAATCAACATAGCAAATTGTAGTGTGGCATTAATAAATGAAAGAAACAGGTCAAGCATTGGGTCATTTTGCGGCTATCTGTGATGGGTAGCAAGCACACTTCATTTTATATGGTTTGCAGGCATCAGCAGGTACAGGCAGAGTGAGAGAGATAAGCCCCTCCTAATTTACAGTCAATATTGTATAACAAACCTATTAAATCGACAGCAAGTGAAAATAGTATGAGCACTACCTGGTGTAAATTAGCAGCGAAAGGAGGTCCTCATGAGCCCCTGACTGCTTCTGCCATTAAAAGATACCTCTCTGATATACCTTTGCTGTGAAAAAGGGTACATAGGCAAGTGGCTGGCTTCCAGTTATTAACACTGAACAATCATCATTCCCGGGGTGTCAGTCCCATACACAGATGCATTCAAGTACGATAAAGTTTTAATGGAAGGATTGAGCAGTTATATGACTGTTTCCCCACTGCTATGCCAGAACGCCCCCCTTTCTAAATTTTAACAACAGAAGGAGATGGGAACCTAGTTCAACACTTACACATGGTAGTTCTGGAGTCCTGATTCTAGGTTTCTAGACAGCCAAGGAGGTCATGAAGTGCAGCTGAGGATGCACAAGCACATATGAACTCTAGCATTTCAGCTGCAACTCCCCATATTACATACATGGGCTCCTACATTTTAATTATTTACTTGAAGTATATTATACCCCTGTCCAGTCACATAAATATTAGCTGTCCTTAGTGAGTCTAGTCCAAGATGTGCACAGCAAAATCCTATTTTGCTCCACACAGGTTTATTTTAATGTCCAAAAGCTGAGTTCTGGAAGCAAGTGTTTAGTTTGTAGTGCATGATAAGACCCCGTGCACTATGGAGAGACGCACTTCTTGCATTGCTGAGTTATGCAACAGAACCAAGCAGGAAATTCCAAGCTATGGTATTTCTTCTGGCAAAGCAGAGAAGGGCAACAGCTTGGTCCAGAGGTCCACTACCAATATGTGAAAACTTGGATATTTGACATAGTATAGGCAGAGGTGTAACTTAAAATTATGGGCCCGCCCCCTTGCAAAATATGAATAGGGGTCATGGAGTCTTCCATATCCCACAGATATTCATTGGCCTTGGGTGGCATTGGGCCCCTATAAAGGGTTTGGGGACCCCTGCATCACAGGAGCTGCAGAGGCCTGCATTACCCCCTCATAGTAGAGTATATGGCAAAGACATGTTTACAAAACCTCAAATAGGGTGTAGAGGCCCCTGGGGTGCTTGCATACTTGCCGACTATAAAATCTGAAGATGTATTACACATAACATGGATTTGAAAAGGATTTGAAATGTTTTACACGAATATGCCATCAACCTGTGGTAACTTGCTTATATATTTGGATGAAACTCAAGACTGGCTGTTAGCAAATTATTGCTAGTCATCTGTTCAAACTTCACTGATGATGAGCAATGTTATAACTGAGGTTTCACAGGACATTAATGTACACTAATTCATTTTCCTCCCCTCTCCACCCCCCCACCCCCAGAAAACAGTATATTTTGCAGTGCTGAATGCCCTCTTAGTGTACCATGTGGTGACTTCTTTGTACGGTTGCTATAAATCTACTGACATGGAAGAATACTGTAGTAATGAAAATTGTAATGAAAATGGAAAAAATTAATATGATGCTCATACTAGTCTCAGGATTTTCAATCCATCTCCAATCCGAGTGGTTTGTTAACTAGGTGTTCATATTTTTGGTTGGAATTTCTCTCACCTTCCACTTACTTTTGCAGTACTGCCCAGCTAAAGAAAGCAGCTGGTGGAAAAAAAAAAAAAAAGGAAAAACATGCAAGGGCCAGAATGGGGAGGAAAGATTACCCCCCTGGCTTTTCTGGTCACGCTTACCTCTAAATAGCAGCACCTTTCTCCTTTCAGCTTGTACGGCTGAGACAGAACACAGGGGAAAAACTCCCAAGCTCTACAGATGGGCTGGGATGGAGCAAATGTGACTTACAAATGGAAATTTGTAGTTTGGTAAACAGGATTAAGAAACCTAGGTGGCGAATTAAAAAGTTTGGAGAGCTCTGCACAGTCAAACAAATAATTCTGTTTTGGTTATTGATTTTTGTGGAGGAAAGGAATTTGGTATAGCTTTTTACTAGACAGCACATCCCCTATACAGGAGTTCGATCATGCTAATGCCCACCTGGAAGGAAACCCGTGAAAAAACTGCTGTCTGTCCATTTAGAACATCTCTCCTGTCGCTGGACAACGCAGAAGGTCCCGCTGACCGATGAAGCAGCTGCAGAAAAACCTAAAGGACCAATTCCAACTTCAACATTTTGCCGTAGCCTTATAATGGAGTTGTGGACACCTGCCATTTCAACTGTAATCGTAGGATGGGGCCTAACAAACCAGATGCAAAGACCTGAAGACCTTGTTGGATAATTGTTTTGTTTGTTTTACAAGACTCCTTTTAAGGAGGTAGAACTAGGTGCTGAGCAGGACGGCCACTTCTGCCTACCCTCCAAACACCTTTACTGCACTTTGGACCCCTTGATGTGTCACTGGACTCATTTCCCCCTATGTCTGGAATTGTAGGCTGGGTGACCCAATTGAGCAGTGATTCTGATCACTAGAAAAGGACAGACAATCCAAGGTTATCACGCTGTCTGTGACTTCTCTGTAACCAGTGTGAACCAAGATTGCCCTGAGGCAAAGGACAGTCAACCAAGTCCAGCAGGCCAGCAAAAGAATGTGGACAGCAGGGTGTGCTCCTTGAATCATAAGTAGAGGAGGGAGACACCCCCTCTCTTCCTCGCACCCCCCAAGCAACGGAGGTTCCTTTAACAACCATGTATCTTCAAAGCTTTTACATCACCAAAAAAAGAGTAATAGTCTACAGACCATCTGACGGGACCAAAACAAATCAACATCTCAGAATAATATCAAAATTGAAAAAAAGACTTGTTGATTCTGTCCTCCACTTCAGAAAAGAGTTAAAAAAGATCTCCTGGTAAGGAACACATCGATGACCATTTTCAAGGAACCTCTTGAATTCCCCTGGGTGCCAAAGTCAACTGAGCATCCTAGCTCCCTCTTTTATACATGAATGGCGGCCGCTGCGCAGAACCCTGTGTGACCCCCCCCATCCCCCAACCTGGTTCTGGCCAGGAGTCCACTTGGCTCCACCGGCCTGCCTCCATGCCCCTGACCCTGCCGTCTGCCGCCGGGAATAGAAATTCGAGGCCTTCCACCACCCACAGGTACCCTGCGCCTGCGCCTCATCCCTGGTGCCTAGTGGTAGGCATATCTTGTTGTGTTCTGCTTTGTTTGCATTTCGTTTATTTCGTATTTTCAAATCGTTTTTTCGTTTTCTGTACTGTTTTTATCTGCCCCTGTGCCCTTTCTGTATTCCGCTTCATTTTCTGCCATTATTGTTTGCTCGCCCATTTTCAGCCGGCTCTCGCCGGTCTCCTGAGCCCTGCCGCTGCGTCCCCTACGGCCCACCCCCCTCATGCCCCCACTGACCCTTCCCTCCTGCCTCCCAGCTGCTCCTCCTCCCTCTTAATGGTGGCCGCTGCGCGGAGCCCTGTGTGACCCCCTGACCTGGTTCTGGCCAGGAGCCCACTTGGCTCCACCAGCCTGCCTCCATGCCCCTGACCCCCGCCATCTGCCACCAGGAATAGAAGTTCAAGGCCCTCCACCACCTGCAGGCCCCCGCCTGCACCTCACCCCTGGTACCTAGTGGTAGGCATATCTTGTTGTGCTCTGCTTTTTTGCATTTCGTTTTTTCCAAATCGTTTTTTCGTTTTCTGCACTGTTTTTATCTGCTCCTGTGCCCTTTCTGTATTCTGCTTTGTTTTCTGCCATTACTGTTTGCACGCCCGTTTTCAGCCGGCTCTCACCGGTCTCCTGAGCCCTGCCGTTGCGTCCCCCGCGGCCCGCCCCCCTCGTGCCCCTATTGGCCTTTCCCTCCCGCCTCCCAGCTGCTCCTCCCTCCCACCTCCCCCTCTTAATGGCGGCCACTGGTGCACCAGAGGCAAGCCCGTCTGCACCCGTCCGCTCCTGGACCGCACCCAGCGCCAGTCCCCCTGACCCTCGCTGCTCCGACCCCCCGAGGCAACATTACTCCTCTACCAAACTCCACCCCCTCAACCCAGGACCGCACCCCACCTGTGCACAGGCCAACCATCAAGCACACACATGGACCATTCACATGCCACTCATGCCATTTTTCCTGCACTCACACAAACACCAACACACACCACAACAACAACACCCGCAACCACCTTAACTGCATAATCTTAAACACCCGCTCCGTCCACAAGCACGCCATCGAGCTCTGGGACCTGATCACAACACACTCCCCTGACATCGCCTTCTTCATGGAAACACGGATGAATTCCTCATCAGAACCTGACATACCTATAGCCATCCCAGAAGGCTACAAAATCTCCCATAGAGACCACATAAATAAGCCAGGAGGAAGCATTGCCATCAAACACAAAAACACCATCAAAATCTCCACCAACACCCACAACACCCCAGTCAGAGCAGAACCCCTACACTTCCTAATTCACATAAACACCAACACCACCCTCAGAGGAACCCTCATTTACAGACCACCAGGACCCCAACCCCCTTTCTGCGACGACATCGCTGATAATATCAGCTCCCACGCCCTCACCTCCACAGACTACATACTCCTTGGTGACCTCAACTTTCAACTGGAAAGCATCCACCACAGCAACTCCACAACCCTGCTAGACAACCTCATGAACCTAGGACTCAAGCAACTGGTCACCTCACCCACTCACTCAGCAGGACACACGCTTGACGCAATTTTCACCTCCAGCAACCACGTCACTTTTACCCACACCACCGAACTCCACTGGACTGACCACTTCTCCTTCATGAAACCCCCCACCCACCACTGACAACACACTACACCCTACCGAATGTGGGACAAGGTCCCTATAGAACACCCGAATGCCAAACTCACACAAGCTCCACCCCCATCACCAACAACCCCAACATTGCTGCCCACAACCTCACACAATGGTTAACAACTTGCGCAGACTCCCTCACCCCAATGAAAAGTAACAACAACACCCGCACCATCAAGACCGCCCCCTGGTTCACCACAGAACTCCAAGCCTCCAAACGTGAATCCCGCAGAATTGAGAAAGCATGGCGCCTGGAGCCCTCAATGAACAATTTCTCTGCCCTCAAAACAACCATACGCAAACACCACCAACTCATCCGGACCACCAAACGGTCATTCTACACAGAACGCATAGATAATAACTTACACAACAGTGAGAAACTCTTTACCATCGTCAAAGAGCTCACCAAACCCAAATCAGCACTATCGACCCCCCTCACACCCAAAACCTTTGCAACTCCCTCTCCAACTACTTTGACCTCAAAATCTTAGACATACACAACAGTTTCACAGCATCCGCACCCACTGTCACCACCACAGACATGACCAACAGCACAACACCCCCCCCCCCACACCAACCAACTACACACCTGGACCTCAACCAACCACGAAGAAACCGAAAAAATCATGAACTCCATCCACTCAGGCTCCCCCACAGGCACCTGCCCCCACCACATATTCAACAAGGCCAGTCAAATCATTGCTCCCCAGCTCCGCACCGTAATCAACATCTCCATTGACGCTGCAAACTTCCCAGACACCTGGAAGCACTCCGAAGTCAACGCGCTCCTCAAAAAACCCAAAGCAGGCCCGGAAGACCTCCAGAACTACCACCCCATCTCTCTTCTCTCCTTCCCCACCAAGGTCGCTGAGAAGATAGTGAATGCCTGACTGTCTCACTTCCTAGAGGAAAACAGCACACTCAACGCCTCCCAGTCTGGATTCCACAAACCACAGCACTGAGACCGCCCTCATCGCCTGCACAGACGACATCAGAACCAGAGTGGACAAGGGCGAGACCATCGCTCTCATCCTTCTGGACCTCTCTGCAGTTTGACACTGTATGCCACCAAATCCTCTGCGCAAGCCTTTATGATGTAGGAATCCGACACAAGGCCTTAGACTGGCTTCCCTCCTTCCTTGCCGAAAGAACCCAAAGAGTTAGCCTCCCCCCCTCCCTGTCCCCAGCAACCAAGATCATCTGCAGGGTCCCCCAAGGATCCTCCCACAGCCCTACCCTCTTCAACATAAACATGGCCCCGCACGCCAACATCCTCCGCCCCAACGGAATCACCATCATCTCGTACGCAGGCGACACCCAGCTCATCATCTTCCTCACCAGGAACTCTTCCACCGCCAAGACAAACCTCCACGCCGGACTCCTCAACATCACTGAATGGATGACAGCAAGCCACCTCAAACTCAACTCCAACAAAACAGAAATCATAATCTTTAGCCCCAACAAGACAGTATGAGACGACTCCTGGTGGCCCACTGCCCTAGGACCACCCCCAACACACTCCACCCACACACGCAACCTCTGCATCATCTTAGACTCATCTCTCTCCATGGCTCAGCAAATCAACGCCATATCGTCCTCCTGTTTCAACACCCTTTGCATGCTACGGAAGACCTTCAAATGGATTCCCTTAGAAACCATGCACTCATCAGCAGTAGATTGGACTGCGGCAATGCCCTCTATGCTGGTACCACAGCCAAGCTCCAGCAAACACTCACGCGAATCCAGAACACAGCTGCACGTCTCATCCTCAAGCTCCCCTGCCATGAACACATCTACGCTCACCTCAGATCCCTTCACTGGCTGCCCATCAGCAAAAGGATAATCTTCAAAGTCCTTATTCACGCACACAAATCCCTCCACAACACTGGACCAGCCTACCTCAACGAACGAGTAAACTTCCACGCACCTACTCAACTTCTCCACTCCGCTGACCTTGACCTCGCCACAGTCCCCCGCATCCTACGCACCACCTCCGGTGGCAGATCCTTCTCCCACCTCGCCTCCAGGACCTGGAACTCCCTCCCCACCAACCTACGCAAGACCCAGGACCACCTAACTTTCAGAATGCACCTCAAGAAATGGCTTTTTGAGCAGTAAACGGCAACCCTTTCCCCCCTCCCCCCACCACAGCGCCTTGAGACCCTAACGGGTGAGTAGTGCGCTAAATAAATTTTTTGATTGATTGATTGATAAATGCTCTTGAAACATCCCCTTCTATTCTAGGATTGCGCTATGCAAGTCCCTCATGCACAAGCAGACAAAAACCAAGGTAAAAACACAGAGATTTGGGAAGTTAATGTTTTACTTTGCAAAACACATCTGACTATTTTGTTTAGGGAAAATAAAGGGCTCTGGTTCCATTAAGCCAACCGATTAATTTGAAGGAGATAACTCGAATAACATCCAATACACTTTTTACGTCTAGCTTGATATCACAGCTGTCATCACACCTTACATGATCGACAGGAAAAAAAAGCTCTCAGCAATAGTACTGTATGCTCCACCCATGTGTTGGATCTCTTGAACACAGTATTTGATTTGGCAGACGTGCTTTCATTGGGAAAAAAGAGTGCTTATATTGCACTATTAGCCTTGCAGAAACTCTTATTCTCATTACAGCAGGTCTGCGTTGTTATGGTGGCAATACAGGTCTGATCTGTTTATTATATAACGTTACAATAAAAGGTAGCAGGTCTGGCATATTTTGTTGTGAAATGCTTATTTAAAAGTCACTACGAATTTACAGATAATTTTTTATTTTCCATGTATTAAAGTCTGCATGGAAGTATTTTGTTACTTATCTCACCAACTGCTTACTGTACAAGGCAAGAGATTTGGTGTTGGATATCCCCTCTGACAAAACTGTGGTGGTAGAAGATTTTCACTCCTATAATCATTGTAAGGCCTTTTCACAAAATGAAATTTAGGCACAGTTTCAACTTTATAATGGTATGTCTGACGGCTGCCTTGTGGGAAACCCGATGCCTGAGAACAATTATGTCTGAAGAACAGCTCTGATCTGTTCATTATGAGAAGTCATAATAAAGGCAGTAGGCCTGTCTTGTGTACTGTGAAAACAGTTTGCTAAAGCCAATAGGCCTTACATTTTTGTGTTATGACACTACATTACAGGCAGTAGTGTGACATTTTGTTACATGAAATCTCACAGATTAATTTAGTAGGTTAAATGTTTTGGTGTTGGTCCTCTCGACAAACCCAAGAAGAAGAAGATTTGCTCTTTGGTAATTCTTGATAGGTCTTTTAGGGAGGGGTTATTTGTAATTTTATAACTGCATGAATGTTAACTGTCACTCCAAGCACACTTCTATGGGCCTATGTTGGTTGTGGTGTTAAAATGATGGAAAAGGCTATAAGCACTATGGGTTCACTGCAAACAAATTATGTCAGTTTGGTATATTTGATCTGTTTATTACGAAAAGTTAGGATAAAGCAGTAGGCTTCACTTATCTATTGTGAGAAGCATGTGTTAAAGACAATAGGCTTTAAGGATGAATACTATTAAATTATATTTTAAGGTTCCCTTGTGGAAAGGTTATACTCCATACAGCAAGCCCAAGTTGTTTACAGTGAAAAGCCAAAAATAAAGGATATTTGCTTGATTTGTTCATTGGGAAATCTTATTTCAGATGCCTTAGGTCTGAACTGTTTATTATGAAAAGTTATGACAAAGACCTAATTTATTTATTATGGAACACATATGCTGGAGGCAAGTGGACTATAAGGATGGATTGTTATTTCATTGTGTTAATGCCGACAGGCATACATTTTGTACCAAGAATTCTCACAGATTACCTTTTGTAGAACAGAATTATGGTGTTGAGTACACTCTGACAACTGTATGGGTAAAGGATTTGCACTGTATTATTCTTGTTAGAATGTCTTCAAGAGGCTGATTTGCTTAGCTGTCTGACAGGACCTTGTACTCAAAACAAAATTAATTAAAAGTACATAAGTATGTAAATACACACACACACAGAGGGGCTTTGAATCGGCCATCTTTTATTATTGGTCTGTATGAGTCTAATTTACATTCAGCTTCCTTCCATGACTGCAAAAGAAAAGGGCTCTGTGAGTAATGGCGTTTGCCTGATCTCATGTGCACATATTCCTGAAAACGAATGAGCTTTAGTTTTGGCCGTCCATTAGTATTTCATGTTCTCCTTCTAAAGATCCCCTTTCATTTATTTACTTCTTGTGTTTGCATTTTTTTTTTTTTTTTTTAAGAGTACATTACTACTCTCAAGTAAGCGTAACAGGCTGCTTGCTTGCCGCTCATTTCATCTGCGCTGCTCGACATCTTGCACTGCCACTGCCAACAGTGGCACACTATATACAATACTATTTCAAGATGGCCACCCACTGCTATGTTTAATTTTATGTGTTAATGTAGACATATGCCCGCTAAGTTTAGGCAGCGACATGTTTTCTTTTGTCCTACTTTTATTCTTTTAATTAACCTTGCATATGTTCGGGAATTTGTGTGTTTGTTTAACTGTGGCTGTGTAAGAATCTAGTTCAGTGATTTAATGAGGGGTTTGTGGTTTTAAAGCGCAAATTATTTTTCGATCCAGCCTCTTTGGCTTAATTCCTTATAACATTGTTATTACAGCAATATTTAGCAGTATTCTAAGAGGTCCAATAATTTTAAATATCTGTGCAAACATGAAAACAAATCACTCTACTCTGATCCAATTTAATGTCTTTCGTTGGTATGGAATGGCTGTTTGAGACATGTTGCAACATTAAAAATAATAACATGGCTTGAGATCTTATGGTGAGGCTTTGTCTATCAAACAGGTCTGCTTGCAGTATCAAGACCTGCGCCTTCACTAGCTAGTTACCAAACCAACCTACATTTCAAGACACATTTTAAGCAGCATCTTTGCCTCCCCTATACATCAGTTACCAGAAACTAACAGTTTTTCTTGATACTTTCCTCAAGATTTAGGGTTCTTGGTTACAGGGACACAGATGATCACAAAACACCCCAACAATTAATTAGCTGATAACGCATAAAAGGCCTCTTAACACTGGTGGTTGGTGTGTAGAAAGTGCTGGTAAAGGTTTCAAGCCTGGCTATCGATGGAAAGAAGATTCTTCCAATAACATCTCTTTAGGGTGTTGGAGGAACATATTGCATTAAAAGCCCCCTATGAAGATGATGGCCCGAAATCAACATACATACAACACACGTAGTGCATATCCACCAATTGGGAAGTTAAAGGCTGGCCGCCAACAGGCATGCCAAGTGCCTCAAAATTAACAATGCCATTAAATGGCTGGTTTGATCCAGGCAGGTTCTTATGCATCCGAAAAAAGTCACATAACGTATTTATATAGCTGCAAGCGACCTTAGCATCATAACAGGCTTAACTCGGGTGGGTAAAACATGGCTATTATTATAACACTGTTCCTTTCAGCTCAACACCTCATTTTCTGAATTACTCAGCTTTGCAGCAATGCACCATAATGTTTTACTTGATGCTGCAACCTGCAGCAGAAATACCAATATTGGAACGAAGGCAGTTCTAAGTCTGAATTCGCCCAATTGAGGACAATTCAAACTTTTTTTGCACAGATGCAAGCACAAGGTTCATATTAATAACGCATTCCATGGCACCTATCCCACCAGCCTGCCTGCCAGATGCTGTTATTATCAATCTATTCTTCAAAGTGAGACACAAACTGTTGGCGCGTGACCATATGGGGAAAATAAGAGACCACGTTTACCCTGCCAAGACTTTTAGAAATCGCAATAAATGCCAGCTGTACTCACTGATCTTTATTTAGATGGAACAGAAGTCACAGTAAATAATGTATTTCTTGTGCAATTCTTTTGGATGCATGCGCAGCTGTGACTGTAGTAAAGAGAAAAACAATTAGGCTTATACAGCTCTGAGGTCTGTTGTCCATGATGATATAAAAATGTATTTAGCGCCTTAACATTTCAAACAGAAATGTTGTACATAATAAACAATATAAGTACATACAACAATGGTTAGGTGGTCAATAATGAACTGGCATAATCAGTTGAAATTTGGATTTACTTGGATCAGTGGTGTGGACAGCATCAGAGAAGAGAGATTCTTCTAAATACACAATGGGGGTTATTACAACTTTGGAGGAGGTGTTAATCCGTCCCAAATGTGACGGATATACCACCAGCCGTATTACGAGTTCCATAGGATATAATGGACTCGTAATACGGCTGGTGGTATATCAGTCACTTTACCGTCACTTTTGGGACGGATTAACACCTCCTCCAAAGTTGTAATAACCCCTAATATCTAACGATGAAAGGATGCCGACAGCAGAAATAATGCTTTAGAGGCATGAAGCTATAAATCCAAAGCGTGTTTCTCCAGTGGATTGAACCTCCTACTGGGAAATCAAAAGAGGCATTTTTTTTTAGTACATTTTAGACTATTTATTGAGAAATAAAAATTGGGACAAATCTTTAAAAACTGATTTTCAGAGCATGCCCAGAAACTGAAATAAGGATGCTGCTCTCTAAAATATTTACAAGTGGATTGTTATTACAAGCACTGACCAAGGTGGGCACTGTTGTGTACAACTGGTGCTCCAGAATAAAAAATCCTGATCCATTACAACTTGATAACCATGTTACTGCCTGTATATACCCGACTCTCCGGGCAGCAAAATCAAGGACTTAAAGCTTACTTTAAGAGGAGGTAGGATTTATAGACTCAAATGCACCACTATTCAGAAAATAATGCAAAATAAACTGAAGGTCCAATTTAGAAGAACAGGATTTACTTAACAGGCAAATAAAATATAGTTCTCGGATACTAGGCGTTAGAATTTGCAGTGCCATTTAGCCCTGTGGCCAATGTTATTTGACGTGGGAGCATCTGTGTGCTTTTTAAGAAGCCTGCACTTGTCAGATATAACCACATTTTGTTCCTTCAAGAAGAAGTGCTGGGCAAGTTAAAAATGTAATGAATTTGTATGGTATCCTCAGGGCTTCAATTGGGATGAAAGAACTAGGAGGGTCTCTCAATGGGGCGTGGCTGATGTAAATAAGGGTGTGGCTTAAAAACGTAAGCTAAAAATCTGTGCTCAGCATAGTGTGCCACCCAACTGGTATTTTGCTGCTTCTTTCTGTAATTGCATTCAGACAGATAATACAACAAGTAGCATTACACCTACAGCATGCCAGGACTATAAACTTTGTCAGTGGACGTTAGTTGGTTGAGGTAAATAAGTAACAACAATGGCTTCATTGTATATAATATTTGTAATGCTTCAGTTGTGAAAAGATGAGACTGTAAAAGAACTGAGTCTCTTTGAAGTTAGTTCAAAAACAGTGAAGGATGGTACTGCTGCAGAGTTAAGGTTTTTTTTCCCCCTTAGGCTGATGGCAAAAATGGAGAGCCCAATAGGGACCTGCCTCAGCACCTGCTTTAAAAACAACTGCCTCTGTTTAGCACCGGCAGGACCCAGCCCACTTGAAGCCCTGGGTATTCTACTCTAGTATGTTCACAGTCCCCGCTGCAAGGCTGGGCAGGTCAGTGAGGTGGACACTCTGAAATAGACTTCCAAGCAAGACTTTTCAAATTCCAACCAGTTTAAAGCATTATCACCCAAACTGGAACTTTTTTTAAACAGTTCACAGTGGTAAAAGCCAGTTCACACAAAATCTGTATGTCCATTCCACAAGCTATTGAGTGTCTGGCTTTTGGGATTCCAGTACAGTATCACAATGGGAGTTGTAGTGAAGCGGTGAGGGTGGGGGGGTCATAGACCAGATATGAGCTCAACGTTTCTCAATTCCTCAACCTCTAGCAATGTTAGCTTGTTTCTTTGTGCTTCTACAAGTGTCACAAGTCACTACCTCGATGAGTCCAACATGCACAGACTTCTACAGCTAGGCTTTCTACTGGTCTTCCATTCAGTCCGAGGGCCTGCTCCTCGCCCCACTGATCACAGCCAAGTTTCCAGTACTCATGGAAGATTGCCATCAACAAGGCCCTGCCTCCAGTAAACATACTCTGATTTTATGTACGGTCCTCTTCAAAGTCTAAAAATGATGCACAAAGTTGTTAACCCATACAGCAAGTGTTTATTTTACTTTGGGTATACTGGTGGGATGCTAGAGCCAATCAAAGTGTGAAATGTGTTCAAAAAGTGGCATATTTCCCCAATTATGAAGAAGTGTGTTGCAACTATAGTTCTTTCCCTCTAGGGCTTTTCAGTAGCAGGTAATGGCCAGGCTAATCAGAATCATTAAGGATTGTATAGTTGATTTGCACCAGAAATCTTGAGCAAAAGGTTCTCTAGTTCATATGTTGAAGAACACAAAAAATGGGGAATGGCGGGTTTCAGGGGAGTAGGAGGAGCAGTATTTTTTAATGGTTAGGATGGTGATGCTACCTAAACCAACCAGACAGTTGAAGTTTCAGTCAGAACCTAGAAAATAAAGGATCAGCAAGCTGTCAGATGCAAAGAGGACAAAGACAAACTGCAAGAAAATTATATTCTTGCGCAGATTCCCTGATTGTTCGCAGACAATGTATGAAAGGGAAGGCAGTTATTGGGGAACTGTGCAGATTTTACAGGGGAAAGTTGTGAGGTAACATAGTCACTAGAGGTGGAGGTTAAAAGGCTTGGACCGTGAAATAGAACCAGCCACCGTTCACACTATCATCTGGCATGAATGGGCAGTAACCTTCTTCGACCACTGGTGGAGGTGTAACATAAAGGACACCCCTCCAAGGGGCTCCCTGATTGTTGGGTCCGATCTAGGGTGACCAGGCTTCCCGGATTAGCCAAGACAGTCCCAGTTTTTCACCAGATGTCCCGGCAGTTTTCGGGAAATTCAGCTCATGTCTCATTTTTTTTTTTTTTTTAGAGAGGGTCGACTGGTGGGAGGCGCCTTTTTATGTTTTCCAAAACAGTGATAGTTTAATTGAGCAATTTAATTAACAAGCATGATACTGGCTTAAACAAATGCATTTTATTTATGTTCCTATTGGCTCTTCTATAAATCTTTGCTGATGAGCGCTATCATTCTGTGTGCTCAATTGAAGTAAAATTGTAGTCCTTCGACTTTTGTGAAATGTCTCGGTTTTTAAAAAAAATTCTGGTCCTCCTAGTCCAATCGGCAAATACATGAAAGGCCAGGGGAAAAAAATAAACTGGAACAGTGGCAAAGCCTCTTCACTGTATCGCAGGAATTCTGTTGCTTGACACAGCATTCTTTCTCTTTTGTGTCTAACAAACAGAATAGGAATGTTTTCTCTATGGTAGTTTGTAAATGACACCTGTTGCCATATTACAAATACAGCAGTGCAACAGGGTGGGAAGCCGGCTTGCCACTTCCATGCTGATACAAAGCACTCACCCAGCTCACAGTCTTCTGATGGGCATATGCCATTTAATATGTGAACATGCTACCTCTGAAATAAAAACAATGCTGTCTTTTTGTTTTGTGGGAAGAAATAACAATAATTTACATTGCTTTACAGAATGGCTCTAGGCCCCAAATAACAACAAAAGCATTACTTCTGATGTCATTTTTATTACTACCCCAGTTGAACACTCACTAATGGTTTTTATAGCTTACAGTTTTGGCATTTCTCTTTTTTAACACCTCCAAATATAAAGGAGACCTACACTGGTTAACAAAATAATACTAAATAAAAATAATCAATACTAATGCTGCTTAGAAAATCAAATACTATTAACAGATTAGTAAAGTGTATATAAATAAAGAACCAAAAATGAAGTTACTGATTTGTATGAGGAGTGCAAGTGAAACAAACAAAATATAATATAAACAATAAGATGCCTTGATTGTATTTAGAAAAGCTCAAACCTTCCTTCTCATATTTTCTTTTTAGATCTGTAAGTGAATTAAATAAAATATTTATTAATTGGTGCATTTATTTAATGATTTCTTCTCTCTGCATTTTATGGGTATTGTTTTGTAGTTCAAATCATCGAAAATGCTTATGCTGTGGTCCCTGGCCCCTAGTAATGAGTCATTGGTGTCCCTGGATACCAATAAGGATTCGGTGTGGTGGTTATAATAATTACTAAGTAGGGTTCCACAGAAGTCAAAAGTTAAGAACCACAGGCACTGACATCTCAAGCTACGCTCGTGTTGTCTGTCTAATGTCACTGGGAACTCCTCAGTGAAAATTCTCCCCGTTAGTCACCGCTACCCATCTATAATTCTATATGTTAGTTGCGATATGTGCTCACTTTTCTTAGCTTGCTTTCGAGTGCACCTAAAATTCAAAGACTGAAAGTTACACGGATTTTCAGAAACTTTATAAAACGTTACACAATGCATTACATTAGCATATGAACCTCCAGCCACTCAAGTCGGTCCATTCTGTGACAGCATAAGGTGTAGCCCATCAAAACAAGCAATCAGTACTGTCTAAAGTGCTCTAGAATATAGCAGACATCTCAGGTGTCAAAAGTATAATCCTTAAATACATTAGCAAGTTCATACTCAAATAAATGTTAACCAATGTATATTTCTTAATGGAGCCAACAATTATATGATTACAAGGGTTTAGTCGCACGTTGTGACAATAAAACACAAATACACATAGGCAAGTACATCCTGACTATCTTCATGTAAAAACTCCATGCACTATGAATCTTATGGATTGCATGCTCCAGATGCTAAAGTATAAACAAACGCACACACTCTCGCCGTGACATCCGATAATCACCATCAACTGCTGAGCAGCATAGAACTCTTTAAATAAATAGAAACAGGCTATAATCATTTAACAAATACAGAATAGCACGACTTTACACCAGGCTCTGCTTTTCTATAAGCTAAGTCTACTTTTGATTCGGCCAAGCTCAATATCCACAGGGTGACTGTGAGAAACCAACTAGGAACAAGACTGGTGTGCAACCGCACAGAGATCCTGACAGCTCTGAGTTTACCTGCTCTGCCTCACTGCTGGGACGAGTTGCACCTGCTATCTCCCGCCGTGAGTCCTAGGAAACATCCCACTGGGATCCTCTCCGATACTGTTTTAACTCCCTCTCTGTTTATGTGGAAGCCGCGTCTCTACTCCACCCTTCTACCACCTCCTCCCGTCGGACTACTTTTTTACAGAAGCATAAGCTCACTTCCTGCTTTCGTTAAAAAAAAAATACTCTCGGCACATCCCTCCGCTGGATAGAGAGAAAACGGACATCGGATAAAACTCAGCCATTACTTGACGGGCAAATACGGCAGCCATCTTGGAGGTAATCATTTCAAGTCAGATGATTTACAGTTCAACAGAACGTTTTAAAATTGTTGGAAACACTTAGAAACATTAAAGAGCGCGTTTTCTACGCCTAATAAATACCGAGACAGTGGCAAAAATACTGTGCACAACGTTTTAATTCGCGCTCGTACATTCTCGTTCCCACAGGCGACCCACATTATTATTTCCTTTCTTTACAACTTTCTTAGTAATTGAATACTTTCAGCACATCAAAATTAACAGTCCAGCGGCCAAATTAGTAATATGTGCTTCCTTTTTCTGGTAGCATTAGTTGTGTTAAGGCTACGTTTCAGCTGTTGCGCTCGCATGCATTTTGTCTAGTGTTTTGAATGGGGATAGATTAATTGTAGTATATTAGTGAAGGGAACAGGTGAAATGTTGTTGAGAGCAATGGTCACGTGTGCCATGTAATGGAATGACATTGATTAAAAAGAGGGAAGAGTGTGGAAAGCATGTTTTGGGAGTGTTGTAGCAGACAGGAAGGTTGGGCTGAGCCATAGGAAAGGAAGAGGTGAAAGGTTTTTTTTTTTCATGATTCTGTTTGAGGACCGGAGGCTTCTGATTATGCTTTCTCTTTCTTTACTGTCAACACACAGCAGCCAATAAAAAACAATACTACGTTTCCCAAGAGCTCTGCAGCCTCGCTATGGCCCCCAAACAGGGCCCACCATCTACTATATAGATCTTCAGCACTATAGTCCATTATCTTTCTTTGTTGCTTCACGCAGAGATTAGTACATTCCTTTATTTCCCTTATGCTATTGTTTGTTCAAGCATTGCAGCGCGGCTTATTGCCTTCAGGTGCCTAATATTTGGTAATTTAATTAACACGCTCCGCGCGCTGACTTCACACTTGTATCAGCGTTTGTGTATTTTGCCGATATATATTAACCGACGAGGAGTAATTGTGGAGGCTGCGCGACTCGCCTGGAGCAGTCCTCTTTCTACTGCTTGTCTCTTGAATGGGCAAAGCCCGTTTTCTGGTTCTGTGCAAGCGTGTTTCACCGGCAGACTGGGAATCCCTCATGCTCCGTACGCCCCCCGTTCTACGCCCGAAGGGGCTGCAATAATTCCGCCGATCCTGGCTCTAGGAGATTTCTGGTGCTTCCTCCTCTGAAATTTGTAATAAATACCAGAAAGTGCCTGTTTAAGCCCTCTTAGCACCTGGGTCCCCCCCCCCCCCCCCCACCCCATTGATCTTTTCAGTGCAATAAGATTGGGACCTCTGATATTTTATAATAATTATATTGCACTTTAAGAAAATGGCCCAACAATTTATGTTCGGGATTCAGTAAATAAGGCTTTAGTGAAAGCCCTGCACCCTTTTGCTCAACCTATTTTTAACTTTAGAGTTAGGTGCTTTGCCGCAGGCTCGGGGAACCCCGCCCCAGTAGAGGTCAATATAAATTATCCTGGCTGGTCAAACTATGACCCCCTTTGAACAGACCATTGAATCGGTCCTGAATGATCACGAGTATGGTGCCTTTCAGACCCAGAAAGCTACTCCTTCCTTACAGACTACTCAGAATACGACTGATGAATCCAATCCTTCTGACTCTGATGACAACTCAACTCCTGAGAAGCATAAGGGGAAATGCAAGCGCAAGACGCATCACACTGAGGAGTCTCCTACTCCTCCCCCAATAGGAAGCTACAATTTGATCCAGATAATATTGTGCACCCCAGGTCCAGGGAATGGACCCCATGCCAAAAAGTGTCAGGGTATATTCAGTCACGACTTTGAAAACAGTTTTGAGAAAGACATTCACAACACGTTGCGATCAGAATGCCCTCACCCTGCTCTCTCCTGCAAAGTTGCGCCGACCCCGGAATTAGATCCTCACATGGTGACCTTCCTCAGAAAGTACGCGAAAGACCCGAAAAAAGGCATTGATAGAGCCTGGCATGGATGCCAGGACTAATTATTAAACATTTCAGGACCCCTCATCAAGATTCTAAATTGACCAGCACAAGCCAAACAGGCACAAGAAGCAATCGACCCTGACGTCCTGTTGGAATAGGCCCAGAGAGTGATATGTCTGTAAAGGAATGACAATTGTTCTATTTTCACAGAACAACAGAAGTCGCTTCTGTTGCGTGTTGATTCTAAATTGGCAGAGTTAGCTCCCTGTAATGCAGGTCCAGCAGCTAATGGACTATTGTTTGACGACAAGTTTGTCAAGGACCTAGCCAAATATGTGGCTACCTTCTCAGCTTTGGAGAAGGCCCAAACTTCAATCAAGAAGGTGCTTAACAGTAGCCTTTTTCACAGGGCCGGGTGCTACGGAGGTCGAGCGTTAGACCGTTTCAGTCCCCAGACCTCTTGACCATACCATAGAGGCAGAGGGGACTCTGGCTACCAAACCACTTCCAACTTCTACCCATTGCAAGGCCGAGGCTATAGAGGCTGAAATCCCAGGGGGCCTCACAGAGGAGGACAATACAACCAGAGTTCCTCTCAAACAGGTAATAATTCTTCCTTCCGGGGATGTTATACTAGGGGGCAAAGTGAGTATGTTTGCACAAAACTAGTCGCTGATTACACAAGATGCATGAGTACTAGAAACAATAGCAGGTTATCATCTAGAATTTTATTCGACTCCCTGCCAAACATTGATTCCTCCTCCTCTAAGTTTTTATAGATCGAGACGTAGAAGCCCTTCTTCGAAAAGGGGCCATTGTCCCTACTCAACCCCATCCCAGAGGGTTTATCAGTACGAACTTTCTGGTTCAAAAGAAGGGAGAGGGCTCTCAATGCTCAATCTTCGGCAGTTCAACGCCTGGATTGTTTACCGGCATTTCAAAATGGAGGGCATTCACCTCCTCCAAGGCCTATTGTTAGAAGTAAACTGGATGGTCCGTTTGGACCTCAAGGACGCTTATCTGACCATTCCTATTTTTGCTCCTCACCACTGGTTCCTTCAATTCTTTTGGTGAGACCAGTGTTACAAGTTCTCAGCCCTTCCATTCAGACTGTCCTCCGCCCCTTGGTGTTTCACCAAGATCATGCGTCCAATAATGGAGTGGCTCAGAGAAAAGGGTGTGCGTCTGATAGTTTATCTCAACGATATTCTCATCATGGCACAAGAAAAGCGTCTTGTCCTTCTCCACCTTTCCTGAACGATTCAACTTCTTCAGAATCTGGATTTTATTATCAAAATTAGAAAAATCCCAGTTAGAGCCTTCCCAGAATATATACTTCCTGGGGTTCAGGCTATATTCCATATCGACCCAACTGAAACTCCCTTTGACCAAGAGACTAGCTATCAAGAAGGAATTGAAGAAAGCCTTGTCTGCTACTTTGATTTCCTTGAGGGTACTTGCCTGATTGGTAGGCCTCCTGGCTTTGTCCATTCAGGCCATTTTTCCAGGTCCGTTTCATTGTCGGGCTCTACAGCGGTTGAAGATTCTGCCTCTCCGCAAGGGTCTAGCCTACTCGGAACTGATTGTTTTGTCACAGGAAGCCCGAACAGCGCTTCAGTGGTGGTTGACTCATATGGATGCCTGGAATGGCAAGGCAATTTTTGCCTCAGTTCTAGAGATTATCATCTAGTCGGATGCCAGCAGATGGGGTTGGGGATCCAGATGTAGACAGATAGAGACAGAGGGTCGTGATACCTGGAGCAACTTCAACTACACATCAATTCGGGCTCTTTTGCAGTGAAGACACTGTCCCCAGTCAGGACAAGATGTTGTATCCTCTTGAAGATGGACAATATATCGGCAGTAAGGTACATCATCAAGCTTGGGGGGGACGCGATCCCGGATGCCAGCAGAAATTGTGATAGACTTTTGCCATTTCTGTCTAGAACATCAAATTTCAATAACAGCGGAGTATATCCCGGGCAAAGTGAATGTAGTCGCAGACTGGAACTCTCTGTACCTCCGGGATGTCAGCGATTACACCCCAGGTTATTCCAGTTCCTGAATCATCTTTGGGGTCCTTGCTCGGTGGACCTGTTTGCGTCCTGCCTGAATTCTCAACGTCCACGCTTTTACAGCTGGAGACCGGATCCGATAGCGCTCAGTTTGGATGCCTTCCCTCAGTCCTGGACAGGGGAATTGAGTTATGCGTCCCCCCCCTTTCTCCATGATTCACCAAGTCCTCTCCCAGGCCCTTCGTCAGAAGGCAGAGATGATCCTGGTAACCCCATGCTGGAAAGCTCAATTGTGGTTCCCAGTGGTATTGTCCCTATGCTGTGCTGCCCCGGTGCGAATCCTGTGATCGGAGGATCTTTTGTTGGATTCAATAGGGCATCCACATCCTCTAATTCTAGAGGAGCAATTGTCGCTCATGGCATGGAGAATTTCAGGGGATCAGAACAAATCTTGGAGATTTTAGAGGACACTAGAGTCTTATTCTCTCAATCTCTGGTGCCTAGTACAAATAAGAGATACGCCTCAGCCTGGAAACGATGGTTGGATTGGTTCAGTCAGAGGAGTGTGGATCCCTTGGGGGCCTCTGTGGAAATGATTGCTAATTTTTGTCCCATTTAGCAGCTCAAGGTTTAACCTACAGAACAATTAACAACTTTAAGTCAGCTATTTCGCCCAAACATCCTCAGGTTGACGGTAAGGCTGTTGGAGAACATCCTTTAATATGCAGACTCCTGCGTGGTGTACGTTTGGTTCGTCCTCCTCAACCAAAATATTCATTCCTGTGGGACGTTAATATAGTTTTAAAATTCCTAGTAGCCTGGCCAGCCAATAAAGGTTTATCATGAAAACAATTATCGGCAAAATTGACTGTGTTACTTTGTCTGATTTCATGTCGGAGAGTGTCGGACGTCAAAGCACTGAACATTGCAGGTAGGGTTTTTACTCCAACAGGGGTTTCTTTTCGTATTTCTAAACGCCCAAAATCGAATTCTAAATGTATTACTTATCCAAGTTTTAATTCCAAATTGTGTGTGGTGGATTGCTTAAAAGTGTACGAGGATGTCACTTGTGAACTTTGTAGAGATCATTCTGGTCAATTGTTGATTTCATTGCAAAAACTATTTGGTCCTGTTTCATCAGCAACTTTAGCTAGATGGGTAAGGTGGTTATTGCAAGAAGCAGGAATAGATATTTCCGTTTTTGGGGCTTATTCTGTTAGAGGTGCTATGGCTTCAAAAGCCCTTAATTCAGGGTCAAGATTGGAAGATAATATGACAGCAGCAGATCGATCATCAGACTCTACTTTTAAGTTGTTTTATCACAAAATGATTGTAGATGTGGCTTCTGGGGTTATCGCTCAACTTTAAACTAGCAAAATCCAAAACATCCGGTCCTGACAGGGAATCGCAGCAAGAATTTTCAATTCTATTAAGTACACGGGGGCGAGGATTATCCCGCCCGAGTGATGGGTAACATTTTGTGTCAGTGTCATATTGTGTTACGATGAATATTTGCCAACCCGATGTAATATGATGCTTTTTATTCATGTTTGGGATGTTACGTCATTATTTTTCTTTTACATATGAGACAAACTACTCAAAAGATCTCAGGGGAAATCTTCCTTAAGTTTGAAATGATGAAGAGTCGATTCTAAGTTGCACCGGTTGTGCTGGTTCATTTCCTTCGCCAAGAAGAAACCAGGGGTTGGTGCTATGACTACGTTGGTCATGGTGTTGGTTTGTGTCTTTTGATTCCTTGGACTGAGATGAGCAGAGAAAGAGGACAGACTATAGTGCTGAAGATCTATAAAGTAGATGATGGGCCCTGACTGGGGGGGTCATAGCGAGGCTGCAGAGCTCTTGGGAAAAGTAGTATTGGTTTTTATTGGCTGCTGTGTGTTGACATTAAAGAAAGAGAAAGCATAATCCTTGCCTCCGTGTCCTTAATAGAATTGAAAATTCTTGTCACGAAAGCTAGAAAAGTTTTGATTCTTCAGTTTTCCGATTGTTTAAGCTAAATTAAAAGAAATGTGGATATTGTTAATATGTTGCATTTTTGTGTTTGTTTGTATGTTGTAAATGTTGGCGTGATTTGTCAGAGGTTCTTACCTATTCTGTAATGTGCTATTTGGGTGGTATTGTTATCAGTACTGTCCGGCTTAAAGCATGCTTATGAGGTAATTTATAAGTAGGGCTCCCAGTTTTAGGGTATTTTTTTGTTTGTAATTTCCGTCTGTATTCATCTATATTTATTTTGTGGGTATCTTATTGGTATTTATCCATATTTGTTTTGGGCTTTGAAAATAAATGGAGTCATAAAATGATATATTTCCACACTTATTTAACTGATAAACATGCACTTTTACTTCGATGTCTGATATATATATTAGAAAATTAAGCAGTCAAATATAACAAACCACTGCACTCGTAGTTAACTATTAACATAGTATACACATGTTAACATATACACATATTTAAAGAAAGCTTGTCTTGTTTTTTAACTCTCCTTGCTGTCTATATGCTCATCCATTGGCCTGGAATTCATGAAGGCCAGCATGGAGAGTCACTCTCAAGGAGCACATTTTTCTGTATTTTTCCACTTTTAAAAATAAACCCAGACAAGAAACACATTTTATGTCTGTATTTATCAGTAAAAATCAATAAATACGGTAAACCCATCGCCCTCTCGGGGCTTACCTTCATCATTGTCCTGTGATCTTTTTTGGTTTATGATTCTTTATTAATAATGTTGGCACTGTTGTGCACTTGGTGACACTAATTATGTTTTGTAGTTATGGGAGAGGGTTAGCAATATTTCTGTAAACCCAGGGACGTTTTAAGGATATTGGGGGGCACAGGTCTAACATAATTTTGGAGCCCCTGCTCAGAACTCTGAATTTATTATCATTTTAATCGCATTCGTGGCTCGGCTGCTATAGTAAGATCATGACTAACTCGTCTTAAAAATGTAAGTACACATTCAGGTTTTGTAAAAAGAACTCTAAGACAGTCTTGGAATGTCCCAACATTTTAGTTGAGTGTGTGTGTGTGAGGGGGGGGGGGGGTTCTTGAAAACAGAGGCCTTGGGCCAGAGCCCACTTTGCCTTTGCCTTAAAACGTCTCTGCTTATACACTAAGGGCCAGGTGTAGCAAAGGTTTTTACCCATTCTGTGTCTATGGGAAAAAGTGTTTGTACACCTGAATGACAGAACTATTGCAATTCAGTGCAATGTAATTTATATTTTTCTTCAGTACATGTGTATCGTGGGCTAAATAAAGCAACTTCCATGTCTGACATCAATCGTAAAGCGCTTAAGGCACTATTTGGTTAATCAGCTTTCTGTTACAATATCATAAAAACAATATTATATATGAAACAATCCAATAATTGAAAAATGAGACACTGAACCAATGTAAGCACGTTGAAGCCTAGCGTCATCTTCTAATGTGAACTTTCCGTCTGCATCAGAACGCAGCTTCAGGAGCATGTAATTCATTTGCACAGCTGATTTCCCCGCCCTTGGCTCTTGTTTCGCGCATTGAGGAGTCACGTTCTCGCGCTCCCGGCCGTGCGGAAGGATCTAAGGACTGTGAGTCTGGCCAGCCGGACCCATGATTACCGCACTGGGCTGGAATGGCAACAATGCCAATGGACAGCTGCCCCAGTCTCTGTGAGCCACGCCAGAAATAGGGGTTGACAACAAACGTACATGGCTTTCTTTTCCTTAACAGTAACGCACGAGCCTATTTCGAGGCTTTGCATGCCACTTAATACCTTCTGTATTAAATACGCTGCCATAGTTCCTGTTCCTTCGCTGGGCTTGGAGTTGGCACGGTATTCATCACGGTAAATTGTCTGAACAGATTGATTCATACATGTGTGTAGTTTGATCTCAGATGTCGACGAACTTTCAATTGAAGGGCACGGGCTGATTTTGCTCACGTTTTTCACTAGTATGTACATATTTTTGCCGTTTACAGAATACAAATCATGTCAATGTTGTTTAAGGGGACATTAAAAACTGGCCAGCATTCAATGACAAATTACCCCTTTCTAAGCTTTGGTAACTTCTTATGTTTATATCTTAATGCAGATTTTCCTAGTAAAGTCTTAGTTGTATTAAAGACACGGAGGCAGTATTATGCTTTCAGTTCTTGCCGAAATGTTATTAGCAGCAGTAAAGATAACACATAAAAACTACAAATCCCATCAGACGAGAGAGCAACCAATGGGATTGAAAACGTAGTACAAACGAACCACCAACCATTACAACGCCACTGCTGCAATAACTAGCGTGACTGCAACCAGCTCTCTTTTCTTGTGTGAGGTGTCAAAATAGGAAAATGGACAAAATAATAGCCACTGGCATACCAAGTGAAAACAGGTCTTGACAAAAGTTCATAAATCCGGGAAGGAGATTGGTGAGGAGAGATGCAGGACATACAGGAAGCCTATGGCGAGCCGAAGATGTAGCAGGGGTGTTGATGAAACCAGTTGTATGCAACAGAGTGTCACAAGGAGGTTGTCGCAGATGTTGAAGTCGCTGATGGGAGGGAGAAACATGAAGTTAATGTTTCAGTGAGATAATACTCACCTCCATGTCTTTAATAAAATTAAGACTTTCCTTCATAAGTTACCAGGAAAATCTACATTTTATTTTCAGATCAGAGGCTCCTATTATGCCTGTTCAAAGCAAGTTAATAACAGTAGAAGAAACATTATGTACAGGTTTGCAACAAAACACTTTAAAGATTTTGTCATTTGATCAATCAGCTGATCTGTGAATGTCCTCAAGATGGGAACAAGCTCAAATTACTTTTGAAGCCATGGTTTCTCTGGAGGAATAAGCACCAAAAATAGAAGTATCTATACCTGCAAGTGACATGGTCCGTTTGATCCAACAGGCAAGAGTGGGGGAAGAAACTGGTCTATAAGGTTTTCTGAAAGAAATCAGGAGTTAGGTATTTGAGGACGTTCTTGGAACAGCAGTCCTCTGTTTATAAACCTTCAAGCATTGACCCACACAAAGTTTGGGATGTTCTGGGGAGTAAGGACAAAACAGAGGAGAGAGATTGGTTTGCACTGTAAACAGAACACCTGTTGGAGTAAATTGTCAAGATGAAATGTCTAATGCTCTAACATCTGAAAGACGTTTAATGGAAATCAAACATAACAGCATAGTAAATTTAGCTGATAGCACTTTTAGAGCAAGAAAGTCATTATCAGGCCATGAAAGAAACCATTTCAAAACAACATTTGTATCCCATAAACAACTGTATTTTGGAACAGGAGGGTTACAACATTTTACTCTTTAATAGTTGACAAATGAGCGGATGTTCACCCACTGGATTTCTGTTGATGTAAGGATGGTTAATTGAGATAGAAGATCTGTACAAGTTGATAGTATGGTAGGTTATACCACTGCTGGCTTCTGCTGCCAGGAAATTGACAATATATGCTACACCCGCTGAAAAGGAAGCAACGTGCTTTCCCATACACCGGCTTAGTCATAAAGACCAAGCTGAGTTGTAAGCTTTAGTTGTTCCTGGAGCTCATGACTGACTGATGTAGCTTGAAGCCTCTGCCAAAATAAGAGAGGAAGATTGGGAATTCCAGTTATTTTCCAAACTGAGAGGGTAAGGGCATTGTGTATGACCAGTCTGTGTGGACGACCAAGAGGTTCCAGAAGAAGATCAGGGAAGGAAGGAGAACTGGGAAATCCACGGGTAGCTCCAGTAAATGAGGAAACCACACTTGGAATTGCCAAAATTGTGCTACCAGGGTGAGAGTCGCTTTTTGGCATCTGACCTGTGCTATAACTCTGTATTATGAGGAAGGGGGGAATGGCTTAGTTTGTTGAAGTAGTTCAATCTTGCAAAAATCATCTGAGACTAGTGCCAAGGGATCTGGGTGCCATCTGAAAAATTGGGGAAGTTGTGAGTTGAAAGAGGAAGCAAAGAGATCTGTTTGAAAAGGACTCCATTTGTGTAGAAGTGTATTGAATACTGAGGGATGAATTTTCCAGCCGCTGGAATCTCAAAGATGACAAGAATGCCAGTCTGCTACCATTCAGATTGCTTGGTAAAAATTCAACATAAACAGAAATTTTGTTTAGCAGGTAAAAGTCACATTAGTTCCGCTAATGGTTTGGCTTTGGTGCCTCCTAGGTGGTTGATATAGCGAACTGGTGAAATGATGTCCATGCAAAGTACAGTGAAACAACTGACTCTGTTCTTTGTGAGGCTTCTGATTGCAAAGGTGCCTGCAAGCATCTCTAAATAACTGATGTGCAATTTGGACTCCTCTAGTGACCATGAACCTCCAGTCGAGATTGGACCACAACATGCGCCCCAACCCGTTCGACTTGCATCTGATTCTAATACAAGATCTGGGGCTGATGCAAAGATAGTCTTGCCATTCCATGCATCTAAATTGTCTATCCAATATTGCAGCGCTAGATGATAATCTTGATCTAAAGAAGTGTTGTCTGAGTAAGCAAGGCCTTTTTGTAAATGGCTGATTTTTAATCTTTGGAGGGCCCGAAAATGAGGGGACCTGGAAAAATGGCCTGTATTGAAGAAGAGAGGAGACCCACTATTCTTGCTAGCGATCTGAGGGAGATTACAGAACTGCAGAGAGTTTGAAGGATTTCAAATTTGATGGATTTTACCTTTGCCGAAGGAAGTTATAAAGTGGCAGAGGTTGAATTTATAAGAAAACCCAGAAATTCTATTTGTTGAGTGGGAGAAAGAAGAGATGTTTCTGTCACAGATTTGGGCGGGTCGGGTCAGGACTCTGGTTGGGGCACCGCTTGAGGTCACAGAATATCCCAAAAGGTAGTGTACTGGGGCAGAAGAACAGCTAACGGCATACACGTAAAAGGACAGCTATGAAAAAGCACAGGAAACAGAAAAGTAAAAGCAGAGCAACCTTAGTGTGAATAAACAGGAAAAGCATTACTAATGGACAAACACACGGGGGTTACCACTAAGGTTGTACACAGGGTAGGGCTCAGAACTTCCAGCAGCAACAGGGAATGTCAATGCCTCTGTGCAGAATGCTCTTACAGAGAGTCACCCCGCAAGCCCCATAGAAAGGAGGCAGCAGAAGTGATTCTGTCTCTGGACCCTTAGAGCACAAACAGGGATTGTACTTACTTACACAAGACAAGCCCTTGTGGGTCCAGCTAGAAACACAGTGGCAATTCCTGGAAAACAGCAATAGCACACTGTCACTGTTAGGCACTAAAGACTACGTATAACACTAGACAAACGATGGGGGCTGGAATTGCCTCCTGGAAACCAGGAGCCAACCCCAGTACAAAGGAAAACACGTATTCACAGGTGAAGACTGATAGTACACTTACCAGACACAAATACCCAAGAGGCTGGAACAAGCAGAAACAGGAATGGGAAACAGAGAGCAGGCTCTGGCTGGAACAAGCAAGAACAGGACTGGAATACAGGGAGTCGGAACAAGCAGGAAACAGGACTGGGAAACTGAGAGCAGGTTCAGGCTGAAACAAGGCAGGAACAGGACTGAGAAACAGGGAGCAGGCTCTGGAAGAAACACACAGGAACAAGGCTAAAAGACAGGGAGCAGACTCTGACTGGAACAAGCAGGAACGGGGCAGGGAAACAGAAAGCAGATTCAAGCTGAAACAGAACAGGAACAAGACTGGAACACCACCTGATAAAGGGTCTGGAACACAAAGGAATCAAACTCCAATGCACGGCGAGGATCTTGAGAAAATGGCTGCTTATAAGCAGTTCCAGGCTGCACCAAACCCCAGGTATAATCACATGACTGGGCTGCACAGGAGAGGTCTCAGGTGTGTGGAGTTTCTGACACTCACAAGTCCTGGAGGAGGGAATCCAGTAAAAAGGAGCAACTGGACTTCTCCCATAGAAAACAATGTACAGCAGAATCAAGGCTTTCCTGACTACCAGACTGTGCATTAGGGGATATGCAGTCACAGGAAGCAAATGTAATTCTACAAAAGCATACCATAGCAAAAAGGGAAACAAATGGGAATCAGAAAGGGACTCTAGATGAGTGTTCAAGGTGATTCCCACGCTACAGACAGTCCCTTTACAGTGCCTCCTAAATATGGGATGACAGAGTCGTAACAGTTTCCCTGTTGATTAGAAAACCTAAATCCGATAGAAGAGCACAAGTTAGAGGACTTTGGTTTTGTAGAGAGTGAAGACTTTGACTCATGTTAAAGTTGTCATCCAGATAAATAATCAGTCTTAGACCCTCATCTCTGAAGAAAGCTACTACAAGTCTCATCAGTTTGGTGAAGCACCATGGAGCAGATGATAGACCAAAAGGAAAAGAGGAAACATTAAAGGTTTGGCATAACCATTGAACCTGTAGATACTTCCTGTAATGTGGATGAACAGGGACAGTGAGATAAGCATCCCGCAAATCCAGGCAAACCATCCAGTTGTGTTGAAGTAGAGAATCTATGAGATGAATAATAGTTTTCATTTTGAAGTGACAATAGACTACAAAATGGTTGAAGTGTTTCAGATTGATAACTGGTCTCATCTCTGTTTTCTTGTGAATGGAAAGAACTGAGGAAACTGGAATGATCAGGACGACATATGCATATAGCTTCATTTGTAGAACAGGCTGACTCTCTAGGGAAATAAGGGAGGACATTTCTGTGGAGAACTGAGGAGGGTGAGGGAAAACAGATTGAAAAGGTTCTGAGTAAAGCTCTAACCATAGCTTTAGACTGTGTCTAGTACCCATGTTTCTGTGATTATTGAACAGCACTTTGGTAGAAACAGAGAAAGATCACCTCCTACAGAAGGATGACCAAAAGGCACAGTTACCTGTGTGAGAGGTGTACCTGGAACTCTTGTTTACCCTGTCTCGGAAGCCTCCTCTTTTTGGGGATAAAACAGGGGTCTGTAATCCTAATAGGAGTTGTAGGAACCTCAGGAACCTTGATTGTTGTAATTGCGGACAGCAAAGCGGTTCTTGCCTCTGCCAGCCATGGAGAAAACCTGTTGAGAAAACATTTTCTTTAACCCCTTTGCTGCCAGGCCTTTTCCCTCTCAGGTGCCAGGCCTTGTTTTTTTGCTATTTTGGGCAATTCGCGCTTAGGCCCTCATAACTTTTTGTCCACATAAGCTACCCACACCAAATTTGCATCCTTTTTTTTTTACAATATCCAAGGAATTCTAGAGGTACCCATAGTTTGTGGGTTCCCCTGGAGGAGACCAAGAAATTGGCCAAAATACAGCTAGAATTCTGTTTTTGGAAAAAAGAGGGAAAAAGGGCTGCAGAAGAAAGCATGTGTTTTTTTCCCTGAAAATTGCATCAACAAAGGGTTTGCTGTGCTACTTTTACCATCTTCAAAAGTTTCAGCAATAGGCAGACTAGAATCAGAACAACATATTTTTCAACATAATTTTGGCTTTTTACTGGGACATACCCCATTTTTACTATTTTTTGTGCTTTTAGCCTCCTTCCAGTTAGTGAAAGAAATGGATGGGAAACCAATGCTGGATTCCAGACAGCTAAACATTTCTGAAAAGTAAACACCATTCTGAATTCAGCAAGGGGTCATTTGTATTGATCCTACAAGGTTTTCCTACAGAAAATAACAGCTGAAATAAAAACATATTGAAATTGAGGTGAAAAAAACACCTATTTCTCTCCACTTTTTACTCTGTAACTTTTTTCTGCGATGTCAGATTTTCAAAAGCAATATACCGTTACCTCTTCTGGACTCTTCTGGTTTCAGGGATATATAGGACTCATCAAGAACCCTAGGTACCAAAAGTCAGTAAATTAGCTGCACCTTACAATGGGTTTTGATTGTATACTGGGTATACAGCAATTTATTTGGTAAAATGTAAAGAGTCAAAAATGGGCACAAGATAAGGTGTTGAGAAGCAGCGGTTATTTGCATATCTCTGAATTCAGGGGTCCCCATACTAGCATGTGAATTACATGGCATTTCTCAAACAGATGTTTTTTATACACACTGTCTTACATTTGGAAGGAAAAAATGTAGAGAAAGACAAGGGGCAATAACACTTGTTCTTCTATTCTGTATTTCCCCAAGTCTCCCGATAAAATTGATACCTCATTTGTGTGGGTAGGCCTAATGCGCATGACAGGAAACGCAACATGGACACATCATATTTTTACATTGAAATCTTACGAGTTTTTGGGAAAGTGCAATGCTGTGGAGTTTGGCCTCTAGCTCAGCCGGCACCTAGGGAAACCTACCATACCTGTGCTTTTTTCAAAACTAGACACATAGGGGAACCCAGTATGGGGTGACTTGTGGGGTTCGCACCAGGTTCTGTTACCCAGAATCCTTTGCAAACCTCAAAATGTGGCAAAAAACACTCTTGCCTCACATTTCGGTGATAGAAAGTTCTGGAATCAGAGAGAATCCACAAATTTCCTTCCACCCAGCATTCCTCCAAGTCTCCTGATAAAAATGGTACCTCACTTGTGTGGGTAGGCTTAATGCCCGTGACAGGAAATACCCCAAAACACAACTTTGACACATAACATTTTCCCAAAGAAAACTGACCTGTTTTTTGCAAAGTGCCTAGCAGTGGATTTTGGCCTCTAAGTCAGCTGACACTTTGGGAAACCTACCAAACCTGTGCATTTTTAAAAACTCAACACCTAGGGGAATCCAGGATGGGGTGACTTGTGGGCACGTTACCAGGTTCTATTACCCAGAATTGTTTTGCAAACCTCAACATTTGGCAAAAAAAAATGTTTTCCTCATATTTCGGTGATGGAAAGTTCTGGAATCTGAGATGAGCCACAAACTTCCTTCTACCCAGCATTCCCCCAAGTCTCCTGATAAACGTGGCATCTCATTTGTGTGGGTAGGCTAGTGCTCGCAACAGGAAATGCCCAAAAATACAACGTGGACACATCACATTTTCCTAAAGAAAACTGACCTGTTTTTTGCAAAGTGCCTAGCTGTGGATTTAGGCCTCTAGCTCAGTCGGCACCTAGGGAAACCTACCAAACCTGTGCATTTTTAAAAACTCAACACCCAGGGGAATCCAGGATGGGGTGACTTGTGGGGCTCTCACCAGGTTCTATTACCCAGAATTCTTTTGCAAACCTCAACATTTGGCAAAAAAAAACACTTTTTCCTCATATTTCGGTGAGGGAAAGTTCTGGAATCTGAGATGAGCCACAAACTTCCTTTTACCCAGCGTTCCCCCAAGTCTCCTGATAAAAAGGATACCTCACTTGTGTGGGTAGGCTAGTGCCCGTGACAGGAAATGCTCCAAAACACAACGTGGACACATCACATTTTCCCAAAGAAAACTGACCTGTTTATTTGCAAAGTGCCTAGCTGCGGATTTGGCCTCTAGCTCAGCCGGCACCTACGGAAACCTATCAAACCTGTGCATTTTAAAAAACTCAACACATAGGGAACTCCAGGATCGGGTGACTTGTGGGCCTCTCACCTGGATCTATTAACCAGAATACTTTGCAAACCTTCAAATGTGGCAAAAAAAACACTTTTTCCCTCACATTTCTGTGATGGAAAGTTCTGGAATCTGAGGGGAGCCACAAACTTCGTTCTACTTAGTGTTCCACCAAGTGTCCTGATAAAAATGGTACCTCACTTGTGTGGGTAGGCCAGTGTCCGCAACAGGAAATGCCACAAAATACAACATGGACACATCACATTTTCCCAAAGAAAACTGACCTGTTTTTTGCAAAGTGCCTAGCTGTGGATTTAGGCCTCTAGCTCAGCCGGCACCTAGGGAAACCTACCAAACCTGTTAATTTGTAAAAGTTAGACACCTAGGGTAATCCAGGACAGGGTGACTTGTGGGCTTCTCACCAGGTGCTATTAACCAGAATCCTTTGCAAGCCTTCAAATTTGGCAAAAAAAAAATACTTTTTCCACACACTTCGATGATGGAAAGTTCTGGAATCTGAGGGGAGCCACAAACTTCCTTCTACCCAGGGTTCCCCCAAGTCTCCTGATAAAAGTGGCACCTCATTTGTGTGGGTAGGCTAGTGCCCGCAACAGGAAATGCCCAAAAATACAACGTGGACACATCACATTTTCCCAAAGAAAACTGACCTGTTTTTTGCAAAGTGCCTAGCCGTGGATTTAGGCCTCTAGCTCAGCCGGCACCTAGGGAAACCTACCAAGCCTGTGCATTTATCAAAATTAGACACCTAGGGGTATCCAGGATGGGGTGACTTGTGGGGCTCTCACCAGGTTCTATTACCCAGAATAATTTGCAAACCTCAAAAAGTGGCCAAAAAAAAAACACTTTTTCCACACATTTCTGTGATGGAAAGTTCTGGAATATGAGGGGGGCCACAAACTTCCTTCTACCCAGTGTTCCCCCAAGTATCCCGACAAAAGTGGTACCTCATTTCTGTGGGTAGGACTAGTGCCCGCAAAAGGAAATGTCCCAAAACACAACGTGGACACATCACATTTACCCAAAGAAAACTGACCTGTTTTTTGCAAAGTGCCTAGCTGTGGATTTTGGCCTCTAGCTCAGCCGGCACCTAGGAAAACCTACCAAACCTGTGCATTTTTAAAAACTCAACACCTAGGGAAATCCAGGATGTGACTTGTGGGGTTCTCACCAGGTTCTATTACCCAAAATGTATTTGCAAACCTCAACATTTGGCAAAAAAAACCTTTTCCCTCATATTTTGGTGATGGAAAGTTCTGGAATCTGAGATGAGCCACAAACTTCCTTCTACCCAGTGTTCCCCCAAGTCTCCCGATAAAAATGGTACCTTACTTGTGCGGGTAGGCTTAGGGCCTGCGACAGGAAATGCCCCAAAACATAATGTGGACACAACATTTTCCCAAAGAAAACTGACCTGTTTATTGCAAAGTGCCTAGCTGTGGATTTTGGCCTCTAACTCAGCCGGCACCTAGGGAAACCTAGCAAACCTATATATTTTTTAAAACTATACACCTAGGGGAATTCAGAATGAGGTGATCTGTGGGGCTCTCACCAGGTTCTGTGACCCAGAATCCTTTGCAAACATCAAAATGTGGCAAAAAAAACGTTTTCCTCACATTTTGGTGATGGAAAATTCTGGAATCGGAGGGGAGCCACAAACTTCCTTCCACCCAGCATTCCCATAGGTCACCCGATACAAATGGTACCTCACTTGTGTGGGTAGACCCAGTGCCCGATTAGGAAATGCCCCAAAACACAACGTAGACACATCAAAGTGATCTATTACAAAACTACCTGTTTTTGCAGGGGGGGGCACCTGCGTTTTTGGTCCCAGAAAAATAGGTAGTTTTGTAATAGATAATTTTGATGTGTCCACATCCTTTTGTGATGTTCCAAACACTAAAATTGTGAAAAGAAACGCACTTAGGTTATGTTAAAAAGACCCTTCACCCACCAACCAAGTTGGTGGCATGCTTCATCATCGGGGTCCCATCCGAGACACCTAGCATGTCACAGGTGTGTTTCGACGCCTGATTACAGCAAAGGTTTTTTCTTTTTTACCACACATACTGGTTGGATTTGGCATGAGGGTGAGTGATGGTGCAGTAGATAAAATTTTATTAACAATAGATTTCACAAAAATGAAATGCACTGTTAATAACTGGAAGGCCAAAAAACCGAACCAATGACTCACAGCTCGTGAGCTGTAAAGACGTGACAAGGCACCAACCGCTTTACAGTCCACTCACACACTTTTCATACATGACATGCACAAAACCATTCACGCTGCCAGCTGTGGGCCTAGCACATTCAACACTCGCATCAACAGACAGCGCCATTCAAGGGCCCATTACTTTCATGCGCCCACATGCCTGACAAAGCAATCACACCAGCTGATGGGAGTCTGTGGACTGGCATTTGGCTAGCAGTGTGTTGCAGTGGCCAACAGCAAGTCATTATTTACACTGCCAGCCAAGCACCACTCCAGGCACACGCCATCACTTTTTTTTTTACAACAAAGAAACCACTAACTCATTATAAATAAGTACAAAACTACAAACACAAAGGCTCTGACTAAATACATGACAGTAATGCCAACCATATAACTGAACATATGAAAATATAAAACAGGCAGTTTACGCTCACGGTATTTCCCAAAAATTATTTTTGAAACAGCTGGCCACACAAAGCCTAGGCTTTGAAGGACAATCGGGGCAGTACATCCGAGCCGCCCTCGGAATACCTCTTCGGGCACAGACTCTACATTTCCTAGCGGGATAGTCTTTTTTGGGAGTGGTAGGAATCTGATCAGGAAAGTGGCAATCTTTCAATCTAGTCACATCCTCCACCAGTGCTACTCTTGTAACACCGCGCCTTGACGCAGTGTCTCTTTCTGCCCTCGCGGCAGGAACGCGCTGCTGACACTCGGAGCGCCGTTCCCCGTGTTTTTTGGTTGCGCGTCCTGGGAAGCGTGTATTACGCTCCTGGTCGCGTTACATTTACCGGTAGTAATTGTTTTTCCTTTTGTTGGTGGTAGGTTTTTCTGGTCTTTTTCCTTCTTGCCTTGCCATGCTTGTTTCCATCTTGTCTTCTTCCTGTTCATGTCCCAGCATGTTCTCTTTGTTTTATATATTGCCTTCTTTTTCCTAGTCTTGTCTATGGGCTTTTCCCAATTCAAGATGGTGTCCTTTCCCTTTCCTGTGATGTGACTTCCCTTTTTTCAGTATATAAGTCAGTCAGTCTTGCTCTACCTTGCCTTGCAAACACTTCCTTCTGGTTGTGCTCTTCGCTCCTGTTCTTCGTTCCTGCTTTTTGTGCCTTGGAATATTTTTGCCTATTTTTTGTTCCTGTTGTCAAGTCCTGTTTTTTCTTCTTCTCTTCAGGAGTTCCTGTTTGAGGTTTTTCCCCAGTGTTTTTTTTTTTCCCTCTGGGACTCTTTCTGGAGGGTATGGTCTGCTTTGGTGTTTACTGACAAGTGGCACCGTGGCTACTAGAAAGGGTCGCCCTTATCTGGGATTATCCAGAACCTGTAGAAGGGGGTATTCGACAACCCTGTATCCAGAGGTGAGAAGTCAAGCGCAGTTCGTAACAGATTGCAACGCCAAAAGACTCCACGTTGCGATGCCGCCATGGAAAATCCACAGGGAGAGGCGTCAGAAAATGCTCAAGCCATGCTGCAGACTGTCCAACAACAAGCCCAAGAATTACAGCAGCTACGGGGGGAGAACACTGCACTACGACAGGTCTTGTCCTCCCGATAAATGGACATACCACCCTTATCTGCCGCTACTCCTCAATATTCTGGAGATCCTCTAAAGATAAAATAATTTTTAGATGCCCTGGCGGTTTTCTTTGCCTTTCGACCACTCCAGTTTTCCTTGGATAAGGCTAAGGTGGGCTACCTGATCAGCACCTTGTCTGGTCCTGTGCTTGCTTGGGCGACTCCTCTGGTTTCAGCAGAAGATCCAGTCTTGGCTAATTATCCCACTTTCCTGACTCTTTTTAAACAGATGTTTGAGAGGCCTGGGGTAGAAGAAGCCTTATGTGACATTCAGCAGGGCAATCAGGATGTTCTGCAGTATATAACTCGTTTCAAACATTCACCCTGAGTCACAGATCTGGGTCTCATCCATCAGTTTTTTTGCTCACCATGCCATTCCAGTTTGGACCCAGCTGCAAATCAGTCTTGACCCTGTTCCCTATGGGAACAGGCCAGCCCGAACTGCCAGACCAGATCCTCCCTGGACCAGAAACAAGCATCCTGGGACCGGTCTCCGTTAACCTCAGGTCTTGTGGTGGCCTCAACTCCTACACTTTGTTTGACATTTGGGGGGCATCAAGAACATGTTGCCCTTGATCTCATAGCCTCACCAAATCACATCATGATTTTAGGAATGCCCTGGTTAACTCAACACAACCCCTATATCAATTGGGAAACAAGAACTATATCTCCAACGTCTTTGTTTTGACAACAAAACTATTATTCTACTAACTCTTATTGGACTCCTAAAAGGCCCTGTCAGTCAAACAAGGATATTACTAACTCTATAAATATGATCCAGGGAGTTCCAGATTGTTATCAGGAATATATCGGGATTTTTCAGAAACCTAGTAATCCAATTTTGCTGCCTCATCAAAGCTATGACTGTGCTATTACCTTAGTTCCTGAAGAGGTCTTACCCTTTGGTCGAATGTATTCTCTGACAGACCAAGAAAAGAAGATGTTAAAGGAATACTTAGATGATAACTTACAGAACAGATTAATCGCTCCTTCTACGTCTCCTGCTGGGGCTCCTCTCTTCTTTGTCCCCAAGAAAACTAAAGATCTGCATCCATGTGTTGACTTTCGCGAACTTAACAGAATAACGATTAAGGATCGTTATCCATTGCCTTTAATTAGGGGTATATTGGATGCCATTCAAAGAGCCAAGATATTTACCAAACTAGATTTAAGGGGTGCCTATCATCTTCTACGGATCAACGAAGGTGATGAAGGGAAGACAGCTTTACGTACTCCTTTCGGGCACTATGAGTACAGTGTCATGCCTTTTGGTCTGGCCAATGCACCTTCTGTTTTCCAATGATTTATGGATTCAGTGTTCTCTGATATATTAAATCAATATGTAGTCATTTATTTGGATGATATCTTGATATTTTCCCGTGATCCTGAGCAACATACAGATCATGTCCTGCAGGTCCTGGAACGACTTAAGAAGAACCAGTTATTTTGTGAACCAGAGAAGTGTGAATTCCATAAGACCGAAGTAAAGTATTTGGCGTTCTGTATCAATCAACACAGAATATCCATTGATCCTAACAAGGTCAGTGCCATTTTAGATTGGCCTTCTCCAGCATCTATTAAGGAAATGCAATGTTTCCTTGGTTTATCAAACTTCTATTGTCAGTTTATTCAGAACTTTGCCCACCTACAAAGTTTCATAACACAAACTATCAAGAAAAAGAACCTGAAGAAGGGCTTCGTCTCGACCGAAGATGCTGAACGCGCCTTTCAAGAGTTGAAGAAAGCCTTTACCCAAGCACCCATTTTGTGTTATCCTGACACTACCAAGAAATTTATCGTTGTGACTGATGCCTCAGACAGAGCTATTGGGGCAGTTCTGCTGCAGAACAAGACAATGATGGATTGGAACATCCTATCTGTTATCTTTCTCATTTGTTATCAGAAGCAGAACACAATTATTCTGTACTGGAACGAGAATTACTTGCTCTCAAAGTAGCATGTAAGGAATGGAGGCATTTCTTGATAGGTTCCAGAGAGCCTTTTGAAGCCAGGACTGACCATCGCAATCTCCAATGTCTTTGGAGTTTCCAGTGTTGCAACAATCGTCAAGCAAGATGGGCTTTCTTCTTTAGCCAGTACGATTTTGTGATCACGTACATACCTGGCTCCCAGAATTCAGTGGCAGATGCCTTATCCCGTAGATATCCTGACGTAGCCAAGAACTCCTTTCCACATCTTATTGAGTCTAGTAGAATTATCGGAGCTACTCAATTTTTTCAAGAACGTGTAAAGTCAGAGTACCAGTTTCTGTCTCCTTCAGAATGGGATAGAGTCACTCCTGTTTTGCAGAAGAATGACGACTACTTCTATCATCAACATGCTCTTTTCTTACCTACCAAGAAAGTGCAGACAGAAGCACTACAAATGTGTCATGATTCCCTGATAGCCGGACATCGAGGAATCAGGAAGACCCAGGAGCTGCTTCAACAATCATTTTGGTGGCCTTCACTTAAGACAGATACTGAAATCTGTGTGCCAGCATGTCCAGTATGTGCTCAGACTAAGACACCCCGAACTAAGGCGGCAGGTTTATTAAGGCCTTTACCGGTTCCCTCAGCTCCTTTTTGTACTCTATCCACAGATTTCATATGTTCTTTACCTACCTCCTCTGGTAACTATGTAATCATGGTGACAGTAGATTAATTCACCAAGATGGCACACTTCTCAGCCTTAAAGAAACTACCGACAGCCCCAGAAATGAGTTGCATCTTTATGCAGGATATTTTTCACCTCCATGGTCTCCCGCAAGAGGTCATTTCGGACAGAGGCCCTCAAAATGTGTCACGTTTCTGGAGAGCCTTTTGTGCCTCATTTAACATTGAGATCTCCTTATCCTTTAGTTCCATCTGCAAACAAATGGTCAGACTGAAAGAGTGAATCAAGAACTTCAACAGTATCTGAGATGTTACTGTAATGCCACACAAAGTAATTGGTCGGAGTTTCTTGCTCTTGCAGAGTTCTCCAATAATTACACCGTACATAGTGCGACCAAGACCACACCTTTTTATGGCACCTATGGATTACATCCGAGGACTTTCACTACGGTTTCCCGAATATCCTCTTTTGTTCCTGCTGTCACTTCTTTTTCACATCAGATCCGCCAAATCCAGGGCCTACCTCATACAACTCTCTTAGCTTCGAAACAAGCAATGAAACGAAAGGCGGATCATTATCGACAAACGGCACCTTTGTATCAAGTGGGCCACAAGGTGTGGTTTTCTTCCAGATTCCTTCCTTCCCGATTTTCTATCAATAAATTCAAACCACGGTTTTATGGCCCCTTTCGGATTTTGCAAATCTTGAATCCCGTTGTTGTGCGTCTCCGCTTTGCTCATACCTGGAGGGTTCATCCTGTTTTTCATGTGTCCCAGTTAAAACCCTTTGTTGCGGATCCTTACAACCGCCATTTCCAGCATCCTCCTCCTCTTTCCATTAACGAACAGCCTGAATATGAAGTCCAGGAAATTTGTGATTCCAGAATTTTTCGGCGCAGACTGCAATTTTTGGTTCACTGGAAGGGCTACCCTCTCAGTGACTGTTCTTGGGAGGATGCTTCCTCCGTCCATGCTCCCCGTTTGGTTTGCCTGATTTTTTACCATCATCCTGACAAACCTGGGGCCTCGGGGAGGGGACCTACTGTAACGCCGTGCCTTGACGCGGCGTCTCTTTCTGCCCTTGCGGCAGGAACACACTGCCGACACTCGGAGCGCCGTTTTCCGCGTTTTTTGGTAGCGCATCCTGGGAAGCGTGTATTATGCTCCAGGCCGCGTCACACTTACCGGTAGTCATTTTCTTTCCTTTTGTTGGTGGTGGGTTTTTCTGGTCTTTTCCCTTCTTGCCTTGCCATGCTTGTTTCCATCTTGTCTTCTTCCTGTTCATGTCCCAGCATGCTCTCTTTGTTTTATATAATGCCTTCTTTTTCTTATTCTTGTCTATGGGCTTTTCCCAATTCGAGATGGTGTCCTTTCCCTTTCCTGTGATGTCACTTCCCGTTTTTCAGTATATAAGTCAGTCAGTCTTGCTCTACCTTGCGTTGCAAACACTTCCTTCTGGTTGTGCTCTTCGCTCCTGTTCTTCGTTCCTGCTTTTTGTGCCTTGGAATATTTTTGCCTTTTTTTTGTTCCTGTTGTCAAGTCCTGTTTTTTGTTCTTCTCTTCAGGAGTTCCTGTTTGAGGTTTTTCCCCAGTGTTTGGGATTTTTTCCTTCTGGGACTCTTTCTGGAGGGCACGGTCTGCTTTGGTGTTTCCTGTCAAGTTGCACCGTGGCTACTAGAAAGGGTTGCCCTTATCTGGGATTATCCAGAACCTGTGGAAGACCGGGGGTATTCGCCAACCCTGTATCCAGAGGAGAGAAGTCAAGCGCAGTTCGTAACAACTCTAGGAACTCTTGCATGTTACACCACCACAAAGCTCTCTATCACGGACTCCTGGAATTTAACACATTTCATCGCTTACTCAGGGAAACTATCCTTGAACACAATAAAAACAATAAAAGTTGCTAAATTAAACTAATGGATCGCCAATTTGTTATACCAAACGTAAGACTTACGAACAGCAGTGTAAGTTTCCAACCTCTGATCTACTTTATCAACACCACTCATGTGCTAATTGTATTCTAAAATGCACACTGGTTTGCGCACTTCAGTAACTTGACCCCAAACGGCCACAGGTGAAGTACTCTCATCATGGATGGTAGTTCACATAAAGACATCCCTCCTGTCTGCAAATTTCAGAGCTAGCAGCTCATCATTCTGCAAGGAACTGCACTGTCCCTTCTCAAGTTATTTTACAGACAAGCTCCCTTGGATAGCCTTTCCGGTTAGAGCGGATTGTGCCACAAGCAACAGGGTCCACTCTGAACAATTCCTTGAACAACTGTACTCCAGTGTAGAAGTTATCTACATACAAATGATGAGCTTTGTTAAACAGTCGTCTACCAAGTTCCCACACAATTTTCTCACTAACTCCAAAAGTGGGCAGACAACCAGGGGGGTCAATACTGGAATGCCTACCAGTGTAGACCCAGAAATTATAAACATATCCTGTACTACTTTCAGACAGCATATACAATTTAATTCAATACTGTGCCCTCTTGCTAGAAATGTACTACCTAAACACCAAACAACCCTTGAACAGGACCAAAGACTCATCCAACTTATTTTTTTGCCTGGAACATAGACCTCTGAAAACCGATCTACAAAGTGATCAAGGATAGGCCTAATCTTAAAAAGACGGTCATAATCAGGGTGACCCAGTGGCAAGGCTAAAGCATTGTCAACAAAATGCAGCATCCGAGGAAGAAGCAAGTACCGACTACGAGTCATGGTTGCAGGAAATATAGCCTTTGCCATCAAGGGACTCATAGACCAATAAGAAGCCAGTGACGGCTTCCTTATCAACCCTTATCAACCCATCAAAAAAGTCAAACCCAAAAACTTTTTCATCTCTTCCAGATTTGTGGGAATCCACTGGGTAGCTTTAGACTGTGGCCTAAGCCTCGCAGCGTTGTCCCTCAAAAACTGCTCCGCATACAAATTAGTCTGCTCAACAATCTCTTCCAAAATACATCGTCCATAAACAACTCAATTAATTGACAGCCAAAATGTTTTCTGTATTCACTCTACACCTTGGGAGACCAGTAAAAGCAGGCAACTGTGGCTGCTCCTTGTTTGGGGCAACCCAGAGTTCAGGTCTTCCAATGGAAAACCTTTTAGCCACAGGTTACTAAAATAGGCCCATCATCTGCACTGAGAGCGGCTTCCTCCTCAGAAGATTCCTCTTGGACAGAAAATTCACTGCCAGAATCTCTCTCTTCTTCCTCTGCCTCAGATGCAGAGTCAGTCTCATAATCATGATCAGAAGATGACTCAGAAAGCATACCAATAACCTGCTAAGCGGTCACCCTGCAGCTAGCCATGATCCTTTCTAGCAACAAATGGATTGCCAAGAACAACCAGCACTGTCTAAAATAAGTAATAAACAAAGTATGGCTTTATCACAAAGAGTTATGTACAAAAAAACTATACCACTCACTTGCCTAAAAAAGCTAGACTCACCAGCAACTACTCTGCACAGGCACAGCAATCGCCAATGATATCCCACTAAAAAATAAAAAATAAAAGAAAATTAGACATAAGACAAAACAAATATCATTGTGCACAAATCAAAGGACAATTTCACACACAATCCTGCATTTAGTACACCACTTACAAAAATGTCATTCATGCATGGCAACAATACTCCTTTGAGGTCAATTGTTTTTTCCTACCTAAAACATGCAACTACGCAAACTGCATGTCAACCATTGCCAAAACCGCAAGTAGTCACAGCAAAGGAAGCAAAAGCTTTGAAGTAGAAAAAAGAAGCAATGAACTGTTATAATCATAAATGCAAATACTTCGCCAGTTGAGAAACAGCCCGCCACCAAACATTTAGAAAATTTCCGTGGTGTCTAATGGTCTCTGCCGCAGATGGGCCTAAAAAAGCTAGGCCAATCTACCCCCAAGGGGGGCAGAAATGGCCATCAGTACTGTGCCCCCTTTGGGGGGGTGACCCTTGCCCAAGGTGCTGCCTCCCCACACAAAACACACACACAAGATCCCTGGAGCTAAGTGGTTTTTCTCCCCCTTAGGAGCAGATGGGCCTAAAAATAATAGGCTGATCTGCCCCTAAGGGGCAGAAGTGGTCAACAGTTGTGTGCCCCCTTTAGGGGGCAACTCTTGCCCAAGGGGCCATTCCCCCACACAAAACACACACACACAAGATCCCTCGTGCAAAGTGTTTTCTGCCCCCTTGGGGGCAGATGGGCCTAAAAAAATATGGGCCAATCTGCCCCTAAAGGGGGCAGAACTGCCCAGCAGTGCTTTGCCCCCTTTGGGAGGGGTGACCCTTGCCCAAGGGGCCGCCCACACACAACAAAACCCACACAAAACAATCCCTGGCTTCAAGTGGCTTCTGCCCCCCTTGGGGGGCAGATCGGCCTAAAAGAAATAGGGCGACCTGCCCCCAGGGGGGGCAGAAATGGCATAAAATATATTGCCTCACGATCGGGCAGCAGGAATGCTGAAAGAGACATCAAGGGAAAGGAAAGGTCTTTCCTTTTCCCTGATGCCCCTTTCACTAACAATCCCCCCTCCCTACACCCGGCCGCAGCAGAAAGTTACCTGTTTCTCTGTCGTCGTACTGGAAGCAAATGGCTTCCAGCGCAATGGCAGCCTCTAATGATGTCAGCGCGTGATCATTAGATGAGGGTGGGGGGTAGGGGTGGAAGGGGAAGCAATTCCCCTTCCATCCCTGCCCAGGGGATAGGAGTGGGAGGCTCTGGGAGGGAGCGCTTCTTCAGAGACTTCTTTGTCAGCTGGACATCTGTCTGGTCAGCATTCGCAGTGGGGAAATGAAGGGGACCGGCTCAGCCACAATGGGCTCTAAGTTTAGATGAACCAAAATCAAAAGGGCATTTTCTATAGGTCAATAGCTAAGTAATGTCTCTAAAAAGGGCATTTAAGTCTGCTCTGGTCTCTCTGCATCTCGAACTGGAATTCACGTTGGAACAAACTACTGGAACTGGCTCTCTTGCCAAGTGTAGTCGGTGTATATTAGAAGTACACAAAGTATTTTCTCACATTGTCATTGATCAAAATATTGGCTGTTCACAATTGAGCCCATAATTATTAATTCTCAAATCGGTGATATAGTTTGACAGTCTTTCACATGCCGTTGATTGGCTCCTCATCTCCTGTTCCTGTCACCAGTTTCTGTTACGTAACTTTTAGTTCAATTAATACTTATGTTAGTGAGTCCATTGTCAGATCCTGAGAACTTTGCTTCTCACGTATCAATGCTAAAAATGTATCATTAAAGGTACATTACATTACAGCAAGCCATTCTCACAAGAAAGTTAAGACATCATTTAGTAAACGTTGCAACATTACAAACTATTTGGTCAACTCTGTGTGTACAAAGGACAAAGAACAATTCAACTTTTCTCCCTGCATCAGAAAACATTTACAAACATTTATTTAATGCCATGAAACTTAGCATGAGTCTTTGTCGAGTAGGCCTAAAATTTCTCAATTAGTCTATGCATAACAAGTTTAAGCAAATACATATCAATTATACGCTAAAAGGGTCTACTAATACATTTTATTCTATTGTACACATTTTTTTTACATTTAATGCCATTTGTTTATTAATGTCGCACATGTAATGATGGCCACTTAGGTGGGCACATTTTTCAATAGACACTCATTTTCTCTCTATGAACCTAAAACATGTAGAATTCTTAACTATTTATCAATGCAAATTTATTATTGAATAATTCAGCTTTCACAAGCCTTCCTCTGAAGACTGTGTAATCACACCTTACATTCCATAACACACATTTTAGTTAATCTAAAATTGTGCTTCTTGATAAAGTTTGACATTTCTTTTATTTCTCTAATTTTCATCAAAATATCTACTACTTAATGTTTCTTTTTCAATGTCTTCCCTCCTCTGATCCATTTTCTTTTTCTGTCTCTTAATCAGATTGTACAATTTATGAGCTCCCCATATGCCAAGGATACAAATTATAAAAATCAATATTGTCTTTATTATTTTCACAATTATTCCTCATATACTCATGTTTGGAGTACATAAAGCTGTTTAGAGCTTTTGAAGAGCCTTGCACTGCCAAGTGGTGACAGCTGACGTTTTGCTCACCTTTTTGGCTTTCTTTTAAAACGTTCACAATGCTTATTGGGGTATTCTTCTTATGTAATCTCTGTTTGTGATTGGTCTCAGAGATGCCCAGGTACATGAAGCACTCTTTTCTAGTCATAGGGGGTGGATGAGCCAGAAAATCAGACCCAAGTGCTCCTATGGGAGGGGCAACTGTTTTCTCCCCGTTAATCCAGAAGCAAGACAACTAGCCAAAGATGTGGGTAATCTCCAGAATCTATGGCATGGATGAGTTGGAGTGTGCTATATTCATTAGGATTTCATCCGTATACAGAGAGACTTAGGCCCTCATTACGAGTTTGGCGGGTGGAAACGGCTGCCCGCCAGACTCACACCAGTGCGATGACCTTCCCACGGCCCCTATTACGAGTTTCCCGCTGGGTCAGCGGGAAACAGCCCACAAAATTGATTATGAGTCGGTGGCAATGTTGCGGTGCGTAGGGTGCAAGACCACCCATCGCGCACAATGGGGTGACCATGGGGGCCCATGCACTGTCCATGCCAAGTGCATGGGCACCCATGGGGCCCCCTGCACCCCGTCTTCGCCAGCTTTTACCTGGCGGTTGCGCATAGTGGAGAGTCGTAATACCCAAGGCAGCACTGCATGCAGTGCTGCCCTGGCAGATTAGGACCTCCAGCACCCCCAGTCCCTCCAGTGGTGGTAAACTGGCAGTGCTGGCGGTCTGACAGTGGCTGAACCGCTTGTCCAAGGACCACCAAACTCGTATTGAGGGCCTTACTCTTCCTTTTCCGATGACCAACAAAGTCCTCTGATCAGGGCATCCATAAAAGGTCAGCACACCAGTGATTTTATTGTCAGGGTGAACAGTTTGGACGAAAATTGCGACTCGCAAAACCAGGTCGCAACGCAAGAAATCACAATTTTTGCGATTTCTTATTTGTGGTCTGCGAATGCCTTTCATGCATCGCAGACCACTTTTTTGCACCCGCAAACGGACGAATTTTGCGATTCGCACCGTTTGCGAGTGCAAAACATTTTCATACATCTGGCCCATAATCTCTTAATATTATTTAATTTTCTAAGCAGTCGCGGACCCCTGAGGAGGCTTTGCGGACTGCCAGGGGTCCCAGGACCACAGGTTGGGAACCACTGCTCTAGACAGTCACACAATGGGAGCTGAGGTGTGCCCTGCATATCCTGATGGCCCATGACCAGGCTGATGAGTGTTTCTGAGCTAGAGTGTTGGGAGAAGCTCACACTTGCACCTGAATAGGGCTGTGCCTGTCCTCACACAAAGCAAACTCCAACCCCCTGAAGTGTGTCTGGGGCCAGGGCAGGAAAGGGCAGGGTCTTGTGCACTACAAAGATTGCCACTGCCTCAGCACCTCTGAAGTCCTGACAAAATGTGAGTCCTCAGTGCGTGTCACCGACGTCCGTGACACCTGACTCCCCCGCAGCACCTGTTGCCCCCTGGTGTGACCATGACACAGCAAAGTTAGCGCCTTGTATCTTGACCAGTTGAATTCTTTGACACTGCCTTGTTGTAAGGAACCGACGCCTCAGCACCGACGCCACATCACCTCCCTTGCAATCATAAGAAAACAACGCCTCACCTCCCCGACTCCGTGAAACATCTTTGTTTTATCATCGTTTTCCAAGGTACTGTACCTGGGGTCCGTGCAACTTCGTGACCGGCCCACACTCCCTTGTTTGTGGGTCAAACTGTTCAGAACAACTCTAAAACACAGTGATTGCCCCTGTTGGAGCTATTGGGTTTCTAAGTGCTTTACTAACATTTCATCTTAGATAAATATTGGCTATTTTTCTAAACTCGTGTGGAGACATTTTGTATTACCTTCACTGTGTTACTGTGTATGCACAAATACTTTACACATTGCCTCTGAGATAAGCATGACTGTTCATGCCCTGCTACCAATGGCGTGAGCATAGGTTATGTGAGCTGTGTGGCTCCCTTACCCTCACTAGAGTAACGGTCCCTAACTGGAAGGGTGCACACCATTGACAACTAGAGACCCCATTTCTAAAAGAGGCACAGTCCAAAGGATGCGGTGGCTAACTTTGTTGTGGGAGATGAAACTGGCAAGTGGTCTGAAGCCTATGAGATTTCTCTTGAGCTGAATGAGGAGGATTGGTATGGCCAGTATCCGAAGGCACACACTTAGTGAAGGGAGGGATGCTCTACTGGCCCTAGAGAAGGGGGAGAGGATGAGGTATCCCCCTGTGAATTACACCCTTATCAGGAAATATGGCCTCACTCCAGAAAAGTACAGGCAGAAGTTTAGGGACAGCCAAAAGCTTCCCCATCAGTCCTGAGTTTATTGTGTAGATTCCTTTTGCAAGGCACTGGATGGTTGGGTGAAGGGCAGTGAAGTAAAAGATTACCAGGAGCCATCCAATTTGGTGGCAAAGGAGCCCATGTTCAGTCTTTGGCAGATCTGCGCCAGCACCTGATTGAAAGCAAGCTCACTGACCCTGAAGAACGTGCCAAGGAGGCTCACACTGGCTCAGCACCAGAGTTTGGAAGCGACCACCACAAGGGCGGGCAGCGTCCGGACCAAAAGAAAGAAGATGGAGACAAACATAAAAGCAACAATTTCTCTAAAGGTCCCCAAAAAGTTCCCCGGGTCAGGACTCCCAAACACCATCTGAGCAGAAGAAAAAATCGTTCCCTGGCAGAAATCCTTAGGGAAGGCACACCCAAAGAGCTATAAGTGGCAACAGGTTGAGCACTACATGGAGGATCACAAGTGTCTCAAGTGGGCACAGCCCCCCAGACAGACACAAAGACTGGCTAGTTTAGCACTTGAGGAGGAAATTCCCCGTTAGTATGGAGGATAGTCCAGAGGTTACCTTAGTGTCCCTGGGTGACAGAGAGATGGTATCAAAGCCCATATGCCTACCAACTCTAAAAAGTATGGGCAGTGGGTCACCATCAATGGGCAGAGAGTGGATTGCTGTGCTGCAGTGCAAGAAGGATTGCTTCTCTGTTGCCCTGCAGCCCTGCTGTCTGAGTGAAATGTCTGGACCTGCATCTTGAACCCAGGACCACCAGAGTGACTCTAAGGGCTAGTTGGCTGGCCTCCTGATCAGAGTCTCAGTGACAGAAGCCTTGAATCACCTTGAACCCAGCACTTCAAATCTGTCTGCTGTGAGCTCTACTCTCCCAAATGGTGCCACTCCAGTCCTGGACCCATAGAAGTGGGCCTGAAGGTGCTCTGCTAGCCAAGCTGGGGTCCTAGCAGAATAAACACAGCACAACACATTACCTCACAAAACCCCGCATCGGAACTGCTGCGCAAAGCACCCCAATGGAGCACTTTTCATCGAAGTCCCACAGCCCATTGGAATCTCCGCTACAAAATGAATCCTCGATGCAGGCCTTAGCATTGCAAGCCCCTCATCGACGGCAGCCTCGGCAATGACTCAGGACCCCACATTGTAACTCCTGCAACATCTTTGGAACCGGCCGGTGCACAACACATCCTCAAAGCAGGACTTTGTATTGCAAGCCTTTGGTCAACGTATCTGTGATGATGATGCGGGTCCTTGCATCTTCAGCCTCGCAGCTCCCTGGAACCGCTGCTGCACCCCAGGACCTTGCATTGCCTTTGCTGCGTAACACATCCTCGACACTTGGCTCTGCATTGCTCCTCATCCGGAATGTAAGGTACTTTGTTCAGTGGGCCTAACTAGATCCTTGTAGTTGGCCCGTGCTCTATTGTGGTCAGCCTGAACATGTGACTTTGTCCTGGTCTAGTGCGACCAGATAACAACAGTTGCCGCTCTGTGCTTGTAAGCATGGTGTTCACCTAAATCCTTAAAATTTGCTTATCTCTGGTTCTATTGATCGGATTTTTGTAGTTTTGATGTCAGATCATTTATTACATGTTACTCTGTTTTTTCTAAATTGTGGGATTTTCTTGTGTTGTTTTTTCATTTTTCTGCTGTATTGATGCTGCATGAATGCTTAACACATTGCTCTAAGTTAAGCCTGACTGCTTTTGTGCCAAGCTACCGGGGGGGTTAAGCACAGGTTAATTTATTTGCTTGCGTTTCACCGTGAAAGAGATTGTGATTGCTACATCACCCCACCCACCCCCAGCCAGTAACCCAATTTCCAACAAAGACTTTTTCACTACCAGGACACTGCACCCTGCACTATCGCTATTCAGAGCCTACCCTGGGGCTGACGTGTATTAAAAAGGTTTATTTTACCAGGTCAAAATGGCAGTTTAAAACTGCACACACAGGCTGCAATGTCAAGACTGAGACATGTTTAAAAGGCTATGTAAGCTGGTGGCACAATTAATGCTGCAGGTCCACTAGTAGCATTCAATTTATACGCCCTGGGTACATGTAGTATCACTGTGTTAAAGACTTACAAGTAAATTAAATGTACCATTTGGGTGTAAGCCGATTTCACCTTGTTTAAGAGCCAGAGGACAAGCACTTTAGCACTGGTTAGCAGTGGTAAAGTGCTCAGAGCCGTAAGAGCCAACAAAAGTGAGTTCAGAAAACTGGAGGAAGAAGGCAAAAAGTTTGGGGATGACCATACACAGGGGCCAAGTCCAACACAGAGGGACGTACATTTTTTGCTATACACGTGGCAGCTGATAAAATCTATAAAATAGAGATCAGTGAGGTCAAAGTCAACTGAAGCACACATCACAGCTCATTCAGTACGATTACATGATATAAACATTTCTAAATAGAGACACGTTCTTTGTAAGGACTTTTTTGGCTAAGCCATCAATGGTCAACAGATGAATGAGTTAAGCGAGAGCTGTTGAAACTAGGGAATCATTAGGCCATCAGTTTAAATCTTGGCTACATCAATTGAGGATTCCACCCTTCTAAAGATTGGTAAATTGTGTATTATTAAATTAAGTAATAGTAACACCTACAGATGGCAGAAATATGCTATATAACAACGCATTGGTATTGTCTTTGTTGTTATTATCATCATGACTATTATATTGGTTGGTACATTTATCAATTTATTGTTGGTGGTACTTTGCAGCAACCTAGCTAATCTGGAAAATTACGTATACATTGCCTCAAAACCATAAGTCACTAATTATTTTTCAGAGTGATAAAAATGGAGGCTGTCTATCACAATGATAATGCTTGCAGTGTCCGTAACATAGGATCCATTAAAAATGCTACATATTTTATTGAAATATCGATGTACTTCATAAGAACTTCCAGAATATGAATACAAGCTCTTTCACACTATCACACACTACATTTGAGCCCCTGCAGATTGTTATTTTATCTTGTAGCCTATAGCCTACTACCACTCCACTGTTGGACTCCAAGGCAGACTCTCCCACAGCCTAACAAGTGTTAAAACAATGCAAGAGTGTATATTTAACTATATTTATCTTTTTATAATACAATTTGTGAATTAATTTTTATACCTACTTAAAGTCAAACTAAAGCCCCGGTAATATAGTACATTAACACATATTTTAAATGCACTGCCATTTTGTTAGACCATGTTGTGCATTTCACATGTAGCCTGACAGTTCAAGTAAGTCAAGCTAGAATTGCGGATTTAGTGAAGTTAACTCTTTTACCACAGCTTGTTGCAACTTTATCTCAAGTTCTTATCACGTTCTTCACACAACTTGAAGATCCAGGCACCTGCTTGTTAGTCTCTTTCAAGAGTTTCTATTTGTTCTGCTTTCCACTTATTGCATTGAGAAAAATCGTATTAAAGTAGTGGGACCTGCTTGTTAGCATCTTTGAGGAGTTTGTATGTGTTCTGTTCTCCACTTATTGCATTGAGAAAAATTGTATTAAAGTGGGATGAAAATGTATAGTTTTAGCACTGTGTGTGTCAACTGACCAGAGAGTGGGTCGTGAGGACCCTTTTAGCATCTGGTTGGGCACCCCTATCTTAGCTTAGTTTCACAGTTTGTGCCTTTTACATTCATAACATTTTTCTTCATGTTTTGTAGCAAGCCTGCTTTTAGCAATTGTGTTTATGTATTTTATCATCTGCTTCTTTTAAGAAGGAAGAGTTCATGCTGCACATTTAATTAGCCCTTTTTATATGTAATCTGTACTTTTTGCCCAAGGCTGCCATGTACGGTACATGATATGCTAAATTTTATTGCCAGCCCTGGAGTCAGTTTCTATCCTTGAGACAGCATTACATCAGAATTGTTCTCTGAATGCTATATGGGTCGTTATATAAACAACACATAGGCCTAAGGAGGTTAGAGGGCATTCCCGGCATGACCTTCCTTGGACGCGTACCACCCAATAGACAGCTTTGTGATCCTGGTGCTGACTCTTCAGCTTCCAGAGAGGATTGCCATCCAAACAACAGGCAGACCCCTGCTATTCTATTCAGGTATGGGGCTGGGGCTAATCCTTTAGGTCGGGCCAAGCAGTGGGTTACAACCACTACACTCTGAGACCTAAATATAACTTTTTTGGTAGGAATTTCTAGACTCTCTAGAATCACACAAAATGGTGGGGTTGTTTATGTTCTTCACTTAGGCTGTACTGTTGGTTACCTTGTTCTATTTCATCTGCCTTATTATCACAGCACATGATTTTTACACTAGGATGTAATTGCTTTAATATATACATTCAAATTCAGTTCACTTCTTGTGTCTTACCTTGGCATGCATGAGTTATCGAGTTAAAGGGGTATGATCTGTTTTCATGACTTCCCTGAGGAGTCAGTGTTAGGTTGCCACAGAACACCTTTCACCCTAGCAGGTTTGGAGGTTTGGGTGAGGCACTGCAAGCTAGCCAAGAGTCAAGCCAACAGCTACCAAGTGATGTGGGTTGTACCCAGTCTCCCGCATTTGGTGGTGCTGCCGTCCTAAACATGCAGTCTTATTACCATAATAGGAACCACATAACAAGTGGAGCGGTGGTTCACTGAAATTGCAGTGTGAAATTTGAATATTTTTGATGCTTGTCTGCTATAGTTGCATTAAATATATGTTAGACGTCTATGAGCTTTCCCAAATTTCTATTTTCTTTCACATTAGCTAAGGCTGTATAAGGACTAGTACATTAGTGGCACATGACTGTAATATGATCACGTCACAAATCCTCTCAGGCATTACCCCCCTGCATTGCTTACCCTCTTTACAGATGCACTGGTCATCTTTGACTTCTGTCTTTGCCGATGCCTGTGAATGCAATCATGATATTTACTATATGAACCAGAGAAGAAATATCCTTTAAATCAACATCACCAATCAATGCAGATGCACATTAAGAAATATCATGTTTTACCCTAGAAGGCTAATATTTTCGAGTATGAATTAAGTCTGTCTCACATCCTGTGCTCTATACAAGTCTCAGTTCAGTTCTGAGAGAATGCCATCATATTTGTGCCTTAAATATGTCAGAGTTTGGAGAAAAGTTAACATAGTATTGATTTAGTCTGTCTGAACAGATGGTCTAGGAGATCATATGTAAAAAAAGGGTAATGCAGAGGATAATGTTCCAACATAAATGAAAAACTGGTAATTAATATGTGAGCAAGAAAAACCTGAATAAACACCTAAAACAATTAATTTTGTCACATTAATACGCCTACAATGAAAAAAATGCAAAATCCAAAAGCCATAATTGGCAATAAGTGATACTGTGCCATGAGAGTCATGTTTTTTAACCGTAAATATTTTGGATTGAATTCTGGGACAAGTAATTCTGCTTTTTCCAAGTTAACTGTATGTGCCAGTTATGAAAACGTTATTTCATTTCTGAATTTCATAGTTATTGCATTTCATATATTACTGTGTGTATCAATGTATTTTATATTCAAATACGGATGTGTTTTTTTGTTGAGCTGGAGTGTCTTTAATCATCAATTATGCTTGCTTTTGTTTGCACGTTTCTGCAAAGCCTAACCTTGTTTTTAGAGTTGGCCATTGGAAGTGGGATTTTAGGAGAATAATGAACTCAATATTGTATTAATGAGATGATCCTGCTACTTACTCATTCGATACATTTTTGCTGAAAGTAACAAGATTCTGTCATTTGATTAGGTTCCATAGACTTCAATTGAGAGAAGAATATATACTTTACTAAATGTTGTGCATTTTAGCATGAGGCTCCAACTGACCCTTACCTTGTGAGAGTTGTGGTCAGTTGAAGTACCAGTTTTCTTTTTTTATTTGATGTGCTGTTTGCTGTTTTTCAATTAAACACATTTAGAATGAAGGGCTTCCTGGAGTGTTGTCTTATATTTTTAGCAGATTGTGCATTGGCAACAGAAAATTGAAAATCACCTTTGTAAGCAATGGAAATGAGAGTGCTGGACTGGACTCCGCTAGATGACTTCAGGCACCAGAGGTAAGAGAGAAGTTTATTTTGTGGAATATGGTAGAGCATGTCCAGCTTTGGGCCCAGATAGTTGGATAAAAGTATAAGCACAATTGACCGACAATTTAGCTAAAGTCTAACTGTGCTTACTGTACATTTGTTCGCCTCCTTGCTTTGCATGGCCTGTATTGTTTTAATGATGTAAATGTGTTGTTAAAAGGGTGTGCACAATTACTGTCCAGGTTGGAGACATCAGGGAAAATAAGTTGGTTGAGCAGGTTTTGTGAGGAGTCCAGTCAACTGAAAATGTGTAGCGTGAGCAGACTCTAGAATTAGTGTGATAATGGGGAAAAAAGGCAGGAGTGCCAGGATCCTAATCACAGATTGTTAAAGGATGAATGTGAAAGAGAAAAAGACCTTCTGATCTATCCACCTAACATGAAGGGGGTAGGGGTTTACCCAGAAATTGAACAATGCCTAAGGGACATCCAGCTGGAGCACAAGGAGGTAACATGCAACAAAGCGCTATGATGCCCCTGATTGACAGTAAAGCACCCGGTAGAGGAGAGCAAGAAGACAAGAGGATAATTCCACTACTGTGGATTGGTCAATGATCAGTGTATGTTCCACCTGGAAGCATGGAGACCACAGAGAATGGAAGTTTGAGCTACACCACAGAACGATTGTCTAGGATGCATTTCCCTACTCCTCATCCAAGTGATGCTGATGATGAGAACCCTTTCCTCTCCACCCTTCTTCGCTTGACGGAATACCCAGCGGCTGAATGTAGCATTATGGTCAACATCTCATGGACCCTCTCTGATTTAATGAGCATTAAGAACCAATTTCCTAATATCTGGGCAAAATCTGCTCACTTCTTAGAGGAACTGCAGTGTCTTTGAAGAGTGCAGACCCAATGAGGAGGATATGAATCAGTTTTTGTGATTGGTGATGCTCAGAGAGGAATGAGAGAGAGTCACGGAGAAAGCACTGCTGCTAAGTGTGGCCTCTGGAAATAACAGAGATTTGAATGTAGTGAAAATTCTATTGAATGTGGATGTGTACCCAATGAAAATTAATTGTACTAAGCCCTCAAATTGTAAGCACAAGACAAATGAAGCGCTGACTGATGATTTAGACAGACTTAAGGATGTTTTTGAGGGATATTTAGGTGTAGCCCATCCTGCAGAGATAGCTCATGAAGCTATTGGCTGCTTTTTTTCGTCAGGGATTGTTACTGAAAGTTAGGAGTCAGTTGATAACTATCTGTATCAGATGGCAGACTAAGAAGTTAGTTGAACTGGTGACAGCAGCTAACTATTGCATAGCATTGCAAGAGAGGAGAAAAAAGAATGTAAAGTAGAAACTGATGCCATTGAAGGTGCAGAATATACAGGGAGGCGCTAGCCGTGTAAGGCCGAGAACCCCAAAAAGGGAGGAAACGAGGTGGGGATGGAGGGGAGGGAGAGGCAGTGGGAGGGGTCAGGGAGCGGCCTCAGGAGAGAGACAGTCATGTTTGGCTCGCGAACAGTTGGAGCACTGGGTACAGATTTGTCCTAACTTTGTATGTAATGCACAAGCCACCCACAATCAGTTTGGGTTTCATCAGATTACTAGAAATTTCTTTCCTCAATTTTAGGACAGACCGAGAGATATTAACTGTGTCTAGAATACTTAAATCTCAGTACATGGGGGCGTGGTCTGGCCACGGACAGCGATGGATGCCTGAGAGAGGAGCTCCGCAGGACGGCGGGATTGGAGCCGGGGGGGGGGGGGGGAGGTACTGCAGTAGTTAATTTCTCGGACCCTGTCCTTGCGGAGGGTTGGGCGGAGTCGGCGTTGGCCTGCCTGACCGCGTGTGGCCCCTCGTTCCTCCCCCCTATCAGCCTGCTAACACACCGCTGATGCGCGGCTTACTGTGATCTGCAGCGGGACCCTGGGTGACGTCCTCTGGAGCAGCCTGCCGCGTACCGCCTGGCACCGCACCAAGGGGCCCGGAGAGGAGCTGGATCCGGGAGCTGCGACATCCTTGTGCCTAGTGGAGGTGACGTGGCACGGTGAGACTGGCGGTGGGCCGCGCCTCCACCCGGGGCACCATCCATCCTTTCTCTGCTTGGCATTCCCCTCCCCGATGAGAGGGGTCTTCCCTTCTCCCTGCGGCACACGAGGGGACACATTTGCTCCTGAATTAACCGGCGCTGCGCCGGCCCGTCTGGAGGCGAGGACGCGGCGGCCGGATTGAGGAGGTGATCAGCAGATCATTAAAGATCACGGAATGTGTTCAACCCCTATCAAGGTTGCTCAGCATCACCAGCAAACCTTGGTATCACCAGCAAACCTTTCCACAGGATTAGTGTGTTGTCGGCGGGCGGGGCCCCCACATAATGGCCATTCCCTTCACAAAGCTTAAGGGACCCTGAGAGTGTGGTCCCCATCGGATCTGGGCCTGACTTCGATGAATGAGGAGCGGGAGTAGTCATCATCATTGCCAGAGCGCAGCATTATTCTCACTGGCGATTACTGTCTTGTTTACCGTAGTGACACTGTTCTGATCGCCTCCCTACCCATCCCCATTTGCTGCACCGCTCTTCAGGGGGAACGCCGGACTTATTGGAAGCCTCCTACTGAAACTCTGTAAACCGCCTATGCCCCCCTTGCCCTTTACCTCCCCCGCCTTATTGATTACAGAGGGCGGAAAGGGTTACTCCAACGGCCAGGACTAGACCCACGACGATCTTGGAGGTAAGTGTTCTTCGCCCCATGGAGTACCGCACCCTCAAACACAGAAGGGGGGCCTCCCCTTGCCGACACACCCCAATGAAGTAGCCGGCTGTCTGCCCCTCATCGGTTTGAAGCACCCTCTATCTCTGAGGACTTGGACCGCGCCGCGGGCCCCGATTGGGGTTGTGCCAACTATCAGCATCCAGCTGAGAGTGCGTAGCCCCCCTATCCCTTCTCCCTTTCACTTTGGAACAGGAGTTTTGACCTACCTCACTGGTCCAGGAGTGTTGCCTGAGGCCCTAATTTCTTGCAACACCGCATTTAGACTCATTGGCGAGGCCAGAGATGCCAGGCGGTAGGCCATCGACCAAGAACTCAGGTAAATTGGCAATGCAGCTGCTTTTCTCGGAAGTCTTACTTCATTCAAAGGCGTCTCCCCCTGCCCCGGTGACCCAACAGCCCGCCCAGCACCAAAACATGTTGGACCCAGCCCAGGAGTCCACCATGGATCGTATCCTTCAGGAGATATCGGCGGTGGGTAGGAGGCTGGAAGGGATGGACAACACAATGGCCTCATTAACGATGGAAACAAAATCCATCCGTCTGGACATTGCAGGCTTCCAATCACGAGTGTTGTGCTGGAACAACGGGTGTCACTGGTGGAGGCCCACGTTGCATCCTCCCTGGATCGAGATCAGGAACTTTTGTACCTTTGCAGCAAGATGACAGACTTAGAGGACAAGGTTTCCTGAAGCAATCGAGACCGAGGAAATGCACTTGTTCTTGCGGGAGGCACTGCCTAAACTCACAGGCATAACCTTCGACCCTCCCCTAGAGTTTCAAAGAGCACACAGGCTCAGTCCTAAGAGACCCGATGCGACCACTCGTCCCCGGCCAATCATAGCCTGCTTCCTCCGCCACACGCAAGCCTGTCAGATTATACAAAGAGCACGTACACACGGAACCTGCCAGTGGGACGGTCAGGAAATCCGGATATCAGCAGACTTCTCCAAGGAAATCAGTGACCGTAGGAAGGCATTCCTGGCCCTCCGACCCAGATTACGTCAGATGGAGGTGAAATATGGCCTGTTTGAACCAGCGAGAAGGCAGGTTACGAAAAACGGCATATCCCAAGACTTCTACGATCCAGAGGACATGCAATCTTTTCTGGATGGCCTACAACTCATGGACACCTCTATCTCGCTTTCACCTCAAGACTCACACGTAACGGACCAGAATGTCTTACCCCAAGGAACCACCCCAGGAGGCATCCTACAGTTTCCCATCCCAGATCTGGAACGTCTCATGACCAGCCATGATGACAGAGGGCAGGTGCTACATGTGGTGGCACTACACATGCAAGTGACGGACAGAGATAGGTCTTGTTCCCCTCTGAAGCCCCCAGCGGAAACTTCTTGAACTTGCTGTCTTCCACTGGGCCATACGGCGCTGCGGAGCCAGAGGCTCCTGACATCCCCGGACTAGGAATGGCAGACCTTCTGCTACTCTAATGTCTAATGACTGGATGAGTATAAATCCATATTGCTATATAATGCTTATTGTGTTGTAACTGTACTACAATATTTTTCCGTAGGCCCCATGGAGGTCTCCCATAAGTTTCTAGAGTTGTTCAGTCCCTTTTGGGACAGTTGATGCACTGGGCCCTATATCCTTTTTGGTCCTGACGACCCACCCAGTTAGTTAATTTGTAAGCTAATATTATACTGATAATTGGATCACTGATTAATGTTTATTACCTCCATGTACCTCCAGTGCTTATGCGATGAGTGCTTATATAACAACGTTCCTGTGAATATGCTCTATACCTTCTTTCTATCCTCTACCTCGGCCCTCGCTTTGATCCGCTCCACCCTCCTTCCTCCCTTTACCCTCCTCCCCCCTTAGTGCACAAGCGGCGCTGCTGCCGTCATAGAGACTCATGGGGTTTTCCTCCTCTCCCCTCTGCCCCCCTCCCTCCAGGAGACCTATCAGACTGGCTGCAACGCTCCCCGAAGCGCTGGCCCCTCGATGGCATACCGCTCGGATGCTACCATACGGTGGGACCCTGGTCCCGGGGGTGCGGAGAATCTGCGCCCACGGGCAGATATGGTTGAGCGCTGCGCTCCCCCTCTCCCACGGCTGGACTCCCGTTGGCCGGGTGTAGAGGCTCTTAGGGTTTAGGCTTAGACCCGCAGACTACGGTTTAGAATCTTAGGGGCTCTTCTTTGGCTCCAAATCTTTTCCTTCTTCTCCCCCCCTTTCTCTTTCCTCTACCCTTTTCCTCTTTCCTCCTGCGCTGGGGCTGGCACTACTACCCTTGTTATCTTCGTTTTATCTCTCCCGCCACTCCTTTTCTGCGTCTCTGCTCCTCTCTCCTCTTCTTCCTTCTTCCCCCCCTTACTCTCCTCTCTTTTCCCTAGATCTCTGTCTCCCATCCTCTTGTGTTTCCCCCTCCTGGTATCTCCCTAAACCCCATCCCTTCTTTCCCCTCCTCCTTTGCCCCTCCTCCTCCCTTCTCTCCTCCCCCCACCTACCCCACCTTTTTCACTCTTCCACATTAACGCCTTTCCTCTCCCCCTCTCTTCTCGACGGCTTGCACCCCTTGGGCACCTCACCCCTCCTTTCCTTTTTATTGCCCTGTGTTATTCCTCCCATCAGCTTTTTTTTATTACATTTAACCCTATCCTCCCATCCTCTCCTTATCCCTCTCCCAGACCCCTCCTACTCTCGTCGTCCCCTTTAGTCCTCCATCATGGCCGGACACTCAGCTCCTTCCTCCACCCCACTACGGGTCAGCTCCTGGAATGTTCATGGCCTCACCCATTTCATTAAAAGGGAGAAAATACTCTCATACCTCAATACTCAGCGGGCAGATGTGGCTCTCCTTCAAGAGACCCATCTGAACAGAATTGAGTCTGACAAGTTACGACGGGACTGGGTGGGGACAGTGTTGTCTGGCTGTGGCCCTCCCCCACAGGATGCCAAAAAAGTGCAGTGTCGCAATCCTTCTACGAAAAAGCCTACCTCTCACTGCTACTAAATCATGGGTAGACCCGGAGGGACGGTACGTGTTTGCCAAACTGAAATTGGGAGGCTCTTCGATCTGTGTGGGTTCCGTATATGCCCCAACCGGCTCAAAAAGGCAGTTCTTCCTACATATCAACCGTCTGTTGATGGAGATAAGGGCTACCCGACACATAATTGGGGGAGACTGGAACCTGGCTAAAGACGCGATATTAGACAGGACTGGGCCCTTGGACGTAGCCAATAATGGAGACAGGGCCTTGCAATCCAATGTTATACAAAATAATGGCCTAGTAGATTTCTGGAGGTTGACGCATCCGGCGGATAGGGAATATACCTTTTTATCCCCGGTCCATGGTTGGATTATTTCCTTATTTCACATAGCATTGTGGCACACACACAGGATGCGCGCATACTAGATGGAGGTCTCTCAGGTCACTCCCTGGTCTTTTTAGCCATCCAGCTAGGCCTGATGTCCCCAGGGCGCATGCCATGGCGATTTGCTGTCCAAGGCTACCGCACCCCTCAAGGGAAGGCGCAACTGCAGGCGCACGCATCCACTTACATCCACAATAATCTCGGCTCAGTGACGTCCAAAAGGGTCATATGGGTGGCGGCAAAGGCGACCATACGAGATCGCATGATGCTTGACGGCGCACTGGTGAACAAGGAAAGGAGGGCGCGACCAACGGCCCTGGAAACTGAAATCAGGAGCCTGACACGCCAATACACAGACCATCCCTCACTCTCTACTCAAAGACAACTGGAGAGAGCCTGTATGGCTCTGAATGAGCGTTTTACCTCTCACGCCGAATTTGCATTGCAACGCCTACGTGGGAGACATTACGAACAGGGGGAGAAGGCCGGACGTTTGCTGGCAGCTCAACTCTGCCAGAGGGAGGCAACCCTAGCTATTCCGGCCATTAAGGCAAGGAAGGGGAGTGGTCCTCACGCACCCACAGCAGATAATAGAAGAATTTGCGATCTTTTACCATCACCTCTATACACCAGAAACCCAATCCTCTCCTGCCCAGGTAGAGACTTTTCTTAACAATATTGCTCTCCCCTCGATATCTGATGAGGGCTGCGGGTTACTGGAGGGGGACATCACCCGCCAGGAGCTCTTACAGGCAGTCTCCAATCTCCCTTATCATAAGTCACCCGGAAAGGATGGATTTCCAGCGGATTCTTATAAATGGGTGGGGGGAGATACACTCGATGTCCTGCATGGCGCGCTCACTGAGGCGTGTTAGACCAGCTCCTTAGGGGTGATCTCCAACACTGCCATCATTGCTGTTATACCATAGCCTAGCCGAGACCTATTGCTTTGCGGTAGCTACTGACCCATTTCCCTCCTGAATGGAGACATCAAGATCCTAGCCAGTATCCTGGCGAACCGACTGCGTAAGGTCATACCGTCTATTATCCTGCCGGAGGCTGCGCTGGCATTGTCCCTAGATGCAGAAAAGGAGTTTGACCGCATAGAATGGGCGTATTTATTCGCAACATAAAAAAAATTCGGACCGGGTGACCAATTTATATCCAAAATTCGCTTACTGTATGTGCGGGTAAATTGTGTTTTTTTTTTTTCAGATCCCTTCCCTGTCTGCAGGGGAACCCGGCAGGGGTGCCCTTTATCCCCCCTTTTGTTCTTCTTGGCGCTGGAACCGCTGGCGGCTGCCATTCGCGCCTCCCCATTGGTGGTAGGTCTCCCCCAGCCGGGAAGTGCTTCTAAGTTTTACCTATATGCAGATGACATCCTGCTAACGCTAACCGACCTTGAGCACTCCTTGCCCACCCTAATGGGGATTATAGATTACTTCGCACCCCTATCCGGTTATCGGGTTAATTGGGGAAAAAGTGAGGCCCTCCTCCTTTCACAGATAACGACGAAAGCAGCGCTCTTGGGATTCCCATTCCGATGGACCCCGAAACACCTCAAATATTTAGGAGTCTTAGTCAATCGTGGCCTAGAACGCACGGCAGCAGACAATCTAGATCCCCTCATTGCTCGAATGCGGCTGGACTTCGACAAATGGACCCAGCTGGGTCTCTCCATGTGGGGACGGTTGCAGGCGGTACGGATGGTCACAGTGCTGCAATTCACATATATCTTGGGGCTTCTACCCATCCAGATACCTCTTACCATGCTACGGTTGATCAATGCTGTAATCAGATCCTTCGTGTAGGGTACTATGCGTCCATGGTTGGCGCCAGCAAAGTTAATAGCGCGTAGATCCCATGGCGGAATGGGGCTCCCCTCGGTGGAGCATTACGCCCTAGCTCTCCACCTGTCCCCACTGGCCGCAACCCTGCCCGGCCATGTGGAATCGCCGCTGTGGGTCCCAGTAGAGAAGGAGCTACTCTCCCATGCTGGAGGCCTTGATGGGTTCTATCGAATGACCCCCGCAGCCCCAAGTGATTTGAACCCGATACTGAAGACGACACATGTGGCGTGGCAAAGAGCCCATCGTCTCTTGGGGGTTCACCCCTTCCTCCATGCCCAGGCTCCCTTGTGGCACAATGATAGCCTGCATATAGGTGGAACGGCTTTTGAATGACCAGAATGGAGGGAAGCTGGGATAGACCGCCTAGCCCAGGTGCTAGAAGATGATGGGCTCAAACCCTTTGCCAAGCTACAGGAGGAATTCCACCTTTATTCCAAACAAGAGTGGTGATACCTCCAACTCCAGCACTGTCTGCACCAACATTCAGACATTATCCGACGAGGACTCCGGGCCTCACCCATAATAGCGTACATGAAGACATGGGGGAAACATAAAGGAGTAATGGCTGGCCTGTACGATGTTTTTGCAGGTCACCTATACTCGCACCTTGTATTGGACAACTTGCGCCTACAGTGGCAAACCTGTCTCCAACAAGTCTTTGACCCAGAGGACTGGGCAGACATAGGGGATGCACTGGACAGAGGTACGCGGGAAGCCCGTCTAAAATTCTGCCTATTCAAGATGCTTCACAACTGGTACTGGACACCAGCGAAACTACATAGAGCTGGCCTCCTTCCGCACGCAATATGCTGGTGCTGCACAGAAGCACACTGTGATTTGCTCCATGTACTCAGTGGCTGTCCATCGGTTCGGCCTCTGTAGAAGGCTGTTGAGGACACCCTGTCGAACTCCATGTCACTACCATCTCCTTTCCCCCTCTCCCTTATCATGTTGCATGACACGAATCCCCTTCCGGCCTTAACGCAGCTGCAAAAAAGACTATTACATACAGCTCTGGCAACAGAAAAAATATGTATCTAGCGATGCTGGAGATCTGTTGCCCCTCCCACGCCTGAGGAATGGATAGTGGCGATGACTAGTATAGCTCAGCATGAAAGAATCATTTATAATCTTCAAGATCAGGCTACTGTTTTTGCCCAGGTATGGGCCCCATTCCTCACAGATGCTTTAGTCACGCCACTGCCAACACCGATTTCTAGCTAATTTCTCACACCTTTCCTTTCCCCTCCCCCTCCCTATGCCGGATTACCTCCATTTTCTCCTCTTCCTCTTATCCCCTCACCCTCTTCCTTCTTCCCCCTTTTTGTCCCTTCTCCCCTACCTTAGAGACGCTATCACTGCTCACCTGATCTCTTTTTCCGCCCTTCCCCCCTCCCTTTCTTCCCCTCTCTCCCCCCATATTTCATCTTATTTATACCCTCCTCTGTCTCAGTGATGCCAGCCCCCTACCTTCTCCCCCCGTCTCTTTCCTCCCTCCTATTTATCTGGGTCCCGCCTCTAACCCACACCCCCCCCCCACCTCTTCCACCCTCCCTCCCCTTTTTTCCTGTTCTCTCTTTTCTTCTCCCTTCTCACCCGGCAATCCCTGCACTGGCTGGGGACACTCCAATTACTTTTCCCTACACAGACCTTTACATAAGAAAAATGGAAAGCATACTACCTGTCCTATTGACATGGGCGCTGGGTGCTCATCTCTAAAAAACTACGAATTCCATACTTTATCTCTCTAAGTCGTGTCCATAGACACAGTCAGTATTTCTAACCAGCGTGTTTCCCATTATATTACATTGCCGTAACTATTTTTGCAGGACCTATTAGTGATAAACATTCCTTTTTACTTAGCCCAACTAATCTGTTGGGCAGTGTTATTCTCTATAAGCTAAATTGTTCCATATTTTGCACTCCAGAAGAAAATAAAGTACTCCTTATACTATTGCGTGGGAGCACAAATCTACAAAGTAATGCAAATGAAACTGCCCAGTCTCTTGATTTAACCAAGTTACTTTCACAGGTACCATCTACTTCCTGTTCCATGGGAGCCAATGATACGGGGTTCATATAATTAATGGAACTAGTAAAAGTGAAGGTTTACCCTCAGAAGAAGCTACCCAGTATACCCTGTATCCATTAAACCCTGAGGCATAGAAGGGGAAATGCCGGGTAATAGGCATTCTGAGGGATGTATGATGGAACAACGCATGCCCCAACCACGCATGCCTGAAAAACGTGGTCGGAACAACGACGCGTTGTTTCCATGAATGCCTTTACCACACATACCTTTACAATGATTTTTTGTTGTAAAGGCATGCCTAGTAAAGGCCTCTGTGGAACGGCATGTGTGTTTTTTGCATGCCACCCATCACCCGCCCTATAAACACAACTACTCTGACCCGCCCTAAAAACACAACTACCTCGACCGCCACCCCAACTAAAACTACCCGACCCTCCTATCCACCCCAAAAATAAAACTATCCGCCCATAAAAACTACCCCAATACCCCACCCACCTTGAGCCCTAAAACCTACCCCAACCACCCACCTGCCCTAAAAACAACCGACCCCCACCCACAAAAATAAAACTACCCCAGCCCTAAAAACAAAATTATCCTGACCCCTGCCCCTAAAAACCCGACCCCCCCACCTGCCCTAAAAACAAAATTACCCCAACCCCCACCCCCCTAAAAACCCACCCCACCCACCCTAAATACAAAATTACCCCGACCTTCACCCTGCCCCTAAAAACAAAATTACCCCACCCCTTCCCTAAAAACCAAAGTACCCTGACCCACACCCTAGAAACAAAACTACCCGACCCCCCCACCCCACCCCTTAAAAAAAAAAAATTAATAACCAACTACCCCCACCCCTAAAAACTACCTCCAATCCTCTCGCAGCCCCACTTACCTGACCAACCCCCTCTCCCTTGCCCCTAAAAACCAGACCCCCCACCCACCCTAAATATAAAATTACCCGACCCTGCAACCCCACCCCTTAAAACCCGACCCCCCCCCAAATAAAAATCACCCCGACCCTGCCTCTAAAAACCCGCCCCTTCCCCAGCCCTAAATACAAAATTACCCCGACCCCCCACCCCTGAAAACAAAATTACCCCTAACCCCCACCCCTGCTATAAAAACCATAGTACCCCGAACCCCCACCCTATCCTAAAAACAAAACTACCCTAAAAACTACCCCACAGCCCCACTTAACTGACCGTGTCCTCTCCCGATGCTGACCCCCTTTTTCTCTGCCTTAACCACGCATGTCTGTTGTTCAGTACACGCGTGGTTAAGGCAGTGAAAAATAGAGTTATTGTTCCAGTAAGCGTGGTGACGGCATAGCGGTAAATGCGTCTTGTTGCATTTGCCACGTTGTAAGTGATGCTTCCCCATTCTGACGATCTCTACTTTTAGTGCAGTTAACTTCCTAAAGGATTTACAGAGACCCCTTCTGTATTTTCCCAGGCCCGAAGAAGGAACTAAATACGCTGGTTTTCACCCAGGGCTCTGATTTAGTCCAATATGTTAGCAACTTGCTTAGGCATCTGTCACTCTAAATCTTTGCATGGAGGGTTCCAGCTTCCTCCTCACCAAATTGGCTTATAAAGGGCATATACCTTCAAATGATAAATGACAGTCCTGCCTTACCTGAGTGTGATACATTGATCATGAAATCTCAGCTGGCAAGTGTCACCTGTCCTCTAAACGACTGGAAGCCACTCATAAATTGCCCCGCCCTGTAAATGTTTGGGTACTTTCTTTTCTAGGCCTAGCTGGGTATTGCAGGCAGTGGTTCCTGGGCATTGCCAAAATAGCAAAGCCTTTGCAGGATTTTGTCAGAACCTAAAACACACCCCTAAATATGTGCACTGGTCTACTGAGGGCAATATACAATTGTCAAAACTAAACAGGCACTAACACCTGCACTTGACATAGGACTCCCAGACTATGCCAAGGCTTGTACTTTGTATTGTTGTGAATGTAATGGATTTGCATTTCGAGTGTTGGTACAGAGACTTGGGAATTAGAAAAAGCTATTTCAATTCTGGACCCAGTCACACCTGGCTCCCACCATATTTAAGGACTGTAGCTGTGGCAACACATCTTGTTTCAGCATCGGAAAATATGGTGCTACGTTCTCCTTTGACCATTGCTGTGCTTCATCCAGAGGTTGCATTCCTCCTTAATACAAAAACACAGCACCTATCTACAGCCAAGTTGTCCTAGTATGAAATGTTATATTTGTCTGCTTACATTTCCCTGACCCGATGCCCAGCCCTAAACATTCCCTCTCTAATGCCCACTAGTGAAGATAGGGAATACTGTGATTGTATCCTTGCTATTACGCATGTAATTTAACCTTGTGTGGTCTTTAATGTGATTCAACATATTTTGTTGATGGGTCATATCTCAGAAATAATCATTGTGTCCTGATCGCTGTCTATGCTGTATGTACCGTGTATCAGATTGTGGAGAGATGTCATCTACAGACTGTGAAATCGGCTCAAGTTGCAGAGCATACAGCTCTAATTAGAGCTTTATCCAAGGAAAAGGTTGTAACTGTGTACTCGGACTCAAAATATGCATTTGGATGTATGCATCACTTTGGGCTTTAATAGATTCAAAGGGGCTTTTTAACATCGACTGGAACCCCTATTAAAAATGGACAGTATATAAAAATTATTTTGAATGCTTTCCAGTTGTCCAAGAAGATGCCAGTAGTAAAGTGTGCTGCTACAAGCACTCATGGAGAGATGTTTTAAGGGGTAATACCCTAGCTAATTCAGCTGCTAAAATGCTGCCTTGTCTAAACCTGCAGATGTTGCTCTGCATGGCATGAGAACTAGCTTATTTCCTGTGCCTGTGAGGATGGGCCTCTTTTAACATGGTAGTCCCCACTTTGTGCCTGGAAAATTATGTGGTTTCAAACTGTAAGTGCCCTGGGCCCCTGCTAAACAGGTTCCCATTGCCAGATCTTTTTCCCCAAAACTGCTCTATGTACTGGCACTTCAGCCACCCATGTACGTCCCTAGTAATTTCTACCTTATGGTACCTAGAACCTGGGAACTTGAAGAGGGCCCCCCCAGACCTGCAGCACCATTGTGCCACTCTGAGAGGCACCACACCAGCCTCATGCAGAATGCCATTGCAAGTGCATGACGGTGTATTTAAAATGTGCAAACTTGTCATGGCACTCACCTAGAGTGCCCAGTCCACTAACACTGCATGTATTATAGTTAAGTTGCCCCTCTGGCAGGCCTTGCAGCCCAAAGGCAGGGTGCACTATAATGCATGTGAGGGCATATGTTTGCATGAGCAAATATGCCCCTACAGTGTCTTTAAAACCTTAAGGCATAGTAAGTTTACAGGGAAGCCATAGCAAATGCATATGCTGGACACTGTTCATCACGAGTTCTCCAGCTACATGATGGCCTCTCTGAATACTGGGTTGTTTGGTATCAAACAACTCAGAATAAACCCACACTGATGCCAGTGTTGGATGTATTATACCATGTACCCAGAGGGCACCTTAGAGGTGCCCCCTGCCCAACCTACCAGCCCTGGCATGGTTGCTGACAGGGTTTTACCAGCCTGCCACCACCAGACAGAAATCTGGACTCCTGGGGTGAGAGCCTCTGCACCCAGGAGCCAGAACACAAAGCCTTTCCTAGGTGGAGGACTTACAACTTTTCCCCCAAGCAGTCAGCTTCAAAGACCGCTTTTGAAATCTGACCCCTGACTCTGCTGCTAACTGCAGATGGTCGCCCAATGGTTTTCCCCCCACTTTGAGGGGGAAAACCAGTGGGGAAACGAGCCAGAAAAGGCGGAGTGGCCACCCCCAGTCTGCACTACCCCTCAGGTGTGACAGGTGAGGTGACCGCTCAATTTTATTTTCCTCCATCTTGGATGGCAGGAAACTAGCCTATCAGGGTTAGGGATGTGACCCCTTCCCACAGGAAGTGATCAAATAGTGGGTGTAGCCTCCCTAAGGTAGGTGGCCCATTGGCCACTACCAGGTACTCTCCTTGATGCCGACTAAATACAGTATTTAGTGGGCATCCGTAGACCTACAGATCAGTTTCGAAGGACACAAGAAGACCAGTGACAAAGAAGACCCAAGACTCGAGAACAGACGTCCTAATGCATGAAGAAAAAGGCCCCAAACCCTGCCTACTGCAACCAGGACTCGACAATCGCCGCTGAAATGTGCACTGTCTGCTTAGCCCCCAGCACTTGTTCTTTGCCATCTTTTTCGTGGTGGTTATATGCCATGAAAAGGCTGGTGGAGAACATGGTGGCAATCAGCAGGGCGGCTCTGACTTTCAACAAAATGGGAACAAATTAAAACATATTTATAGGTGTTACAAACAGTTCGGAGATATAAAAAAATGGTCAGTTTATCACAGACAAATCCTATCAATCACCTCTGCAATTGTCCCAGACAGACATCATCATGTTGAGCATGGTTGTTAATTTACTGATTCAGAAGGGGGCCAAAAGCATGGACTTACATTCAGTTATGAAATTTCCATTGCACAAGGCTTCTTGTTCTGGGAAAAAAGATGTGCTGTGTTATTAACTAAAAAGCAACCCATACTCCGTAGTTTGCAGTCACTTAAAAATGTAAACTATCATGCAGTTCAGGTATTCTCTCTTACCAGAAAATTGGTGCCCTGCTTAGATCTTCATGGGCCATGCCTAATACTAACTATTCATGAAGACTACCATGTTTTAGAAATTCCAGTGACACAGGTTAACATACTGATTTCCTTGACACTTGATTAGTCTGTCATTGGCCCCAGAAGGCTTCAAAATAGTAATGAATCAGTGGCCTCCATTTTGAGGACCCAAGGCATGACAACAGTTGTTTATCTGTACGATATTCCATTACTGGCTACAGATCAGTTAATTCTTTAGCGGCAAAACCATTCTGCAATGTTGTAGCTATTTAATCTGGTTTTGCATGAATGTGGAGAAAGGCCGCATATAGGTGGTCAATATGAACCTGGCAGGAAAGACTGCCCAGCCGGCAGTTGCAGTAACTACCGCCAACAGGCTGGCGGTCCAGACCGCCATATAATGAAGCACATGAGAAACAGCCAGCGGCCCATCCACTCACCCGCCTCTTGGTAGCGACGCTGATGACTGGGGAGGCCATCTTCAGCCCGGTGGAAAGGCCCTACCCGCCACCATATAATGAAAGACCACACTGCCATCAGTTCCGGGGCAGGAACCACCGCAACGCAAAGCTTGGCGGAAATTACCTAAATAAAGGGAAACACTCACAGGAGGCAGACAGAAGAAGCTGACATGGAGTGAGAGTTGGAAATAATGCCAGTGCTTCTTCTTGACATATTTCTCCAGGACCGTGACCGCCGACGAAGACGACGACGGTAAGTACCGCAGACTAGCACACATGGGAGGAAAGGCCACAATTACACAACCACCCACCCCACCCACACTGCAACACACATCCAACCCCTCCCACCACCCCAATCCATACATACCCTAACAAAATGTACTTACCAGACACAAGCCAAGAAATACCTGCACAAATGCACACACCTGTGCACACCACACCCCCACAGTGAAACGCTGCACAACGGCTTAATATATCATCAACAGGTCTGCTGGGCACTAAAATATATTTATAAGAAATAATAATAAATGTCCAAACAAGGCCATAGGCCAGTCCATATTAAAGTCCTGGAAGGGCAATTATAGCCCACACTTGACTCCCACGATGAAAAAAATCCTCCACTGAGAAGGGGCATCAGTGGGGCAGCTAGGCACCTCAGGGGCAGGGGGTGGTGGGGGTGGGGACTCTGGTTTGGAAGGGTGGTCTTGGGCATAGGTTCTGGAGGTAGAGAGGGTTTGGGCTTGCCCTTGGAAGGAGGAGGAGTGGGCCTGGACCGGGGGTTTGCAGAGGGACCAGGGGCAACACAGGCTTTCTTCCTTCCCTGAGGAAGGGGCACGGGAATGGGTAGGTCGGACTGAGGAGGACTTTGAAGAGGAAGGAGTGAGCTTGTGGAGTCCAAGGGAATGTTTGGGACAAGACTGGGTGGGCCAGTGCGTTCAAACAGGTCAATACAGGAGAGGAAAAGCTTTCTAGGTGCAGCTGGAGGGGTTTTGGAGATAGGTTTGGGAGTTGAGGTTGAGGGAGTGGTGGTATGAGGTGTAGGTGTGCTGGACTTGGATGCAGGTGCCTGTTTAGTATGCACATGTTTGGTGGATGTGTGTGGAGTGGTGAGTGAGAGCATTTCTGTGTTTTTGGGGGATGGGGGGTGGACACAGTGGGTGAGGTGGATGTTGGTGTGTCTGCTTTGGTATGCTGGGTGTGTGCCTGCATGTGGTGGGACGTGTGGTGCTTGTGTATCTCTGTGTGCTTCTTGTGTGTTGATTTGGGTGCATGGCTGTCTATATGTGTGCTTGGGATGGGTGAAGGGAGTGGGGTGCTGGAAGGGGTTAGAGGTGGTGGGAGGTGGGGATAGAAAGAAGAGGGACACTGGCTGCCGTCAAAGAGGAGGCCAGAGCCTGAAAAGATCTCTGGAGGCCAGACATGGCACCGTGAAAGCCTTCCAGGAATGCATTGCATTGCTGCATCTCAGATGCCAGCCCCTGTATGGCATTCACAATGGTTGTCTGACCTACAGAGATGTTTCTCAGGAGGTCAATAGCCTCCTCAGTGAGGGCAGCAGGGCTGATTGGGGCAGGAGAAGAGGTGCCTGGGGCGAAGGAGACACCCACCCTCCTGGGTGAGCGGGCATGGGCAACTCGGTGGGGACCTACTGGGAGGGTGGTGATGGTATGGGGAGGTGGGGGAAGATGGCAAAGAATCGGTGGGCCCAGTAGGGTCCGCCACCACCAGGGGAGCTGCCATCGAAGGAGGTGTCAGAGTCACTGCCTCCAGTGGTAGTTGCTACCCCGTGGTACTCCCCTCGTCTTCCAACCACTGGTCCCCTTGGCGTCGATGGACTCTGCCTCCTGTGGGCTGCAGAATCCCCACTCGCCAGTTGTAAATTCAAGGAAAAATATACATGTTGGGTGGGACACATACACTCCCACCCTTCTCAGGCATTAACCCTCAGCAGACACAATATATGATATGAATGTGCCCCTGACTGGTAGGCATGATCCCACAGTACCCTACATTACCATCCTGGCCCTCTACTTTGCAACACTTTGCAATGGGAAACAATGAGAGACAATGCCAAGACAACAAATCTGCAAATCCATGCGGCTACATTAAAACGAATAGCCCAAACAGGGGACCCCTCATAGTCCTACATTCCCAGCCATATCTACCTAAAGACACGATTCCACAGATGTAGAGGGGGGTAGGACTGGAGGGACACACCTGTCTATGGGCCTGGCACTACAATGCATGCACCCCATAGCACCTAATTACACTCATCACATAGTAGCATCACAACAGTGCTGGTACTCACCCCCTTGTGGCTGCTGTTCTGTCTTCAAGCGCCCATCCAAATCTGGATAGACTACAGCCAGAATGCGGACCATCAGGAGGTTCAGGGTCTGACGGGCATCCCTCCATCGCTGGGAGGCCGTGATCCAGCTGGGCCTCTCCGGTCCTTCGCCTCAGGTCCTCTCACCGCTTCCTGCAATGGGTGCTCCGCTGGTTGTAGACCCCCAGGGTCCGCACTACCTTGGCGATGGCTTGCCACATTCCTTTCTTCTGATGGGCGCTGACCTGCATGGGACACACAGAGTAAAGAAACAGATGTCAGTGTGGGTGCCCCATTAACAAATGCCACGCCAGTTCAACCTGACATAGCCCATGGAGACATACATATAGACAATAGCCAAGCCAACAACTGCCAGACACACTATGAGTAAGCATTCACACAGCCAACAAAAATGCCTACAAGCATCCGCCACATTCACACACATTCAAGGAGGACAAATAACAACTTACCTGGGCCTCTTGTCGCCCATACAGCTTTGCATAGATGGGTAGGACCCCGTCCACCATCTTCTCCAGCTCCTCAGTGATGAAGACCAGGGCCCGTTCCCCTGTAGCACGTGCCATCTCAAGGATCAAAGTCAGAAAACAGCAGCACACGCAATGGAGATCCTCCCTACTCAAGGTGCAGGAGTCAAGTGGCAAGGGCATGGCAAAATGGCGGTATATATTGCAGTGGTGTGCACCATCACCGCCGGCGGTGATCATGATTGGCCCTGCTTCACTATTGACAACAATGTTACCCAATGATCAGGTGCACAGCGGTGAACACCGCCTACCGCCATGACGACTAACACCAGCGGAATGAGGTCACTTCCTACACTACACTACCTGTAGGGCAGGGGGCTGCCAATTTGCATCCACCATGCCTTCATTGTTTGGTCGGGGTCCTAGTCCATGGCTCCTGTCCCTCTCCCCTGCATCGAGTACTGTTATGATTACTAGTCCGCCTCATAGAATCATGGTGGGAAGTGTGCCTACACTGTGATGCAATAAAACATACACACCTCACCACACATTACCCTGACACGATTACCACGTTCTTTGTGTCTGTGTGAGGGACAATTGTGTCACATGTACAACATTAATAGTGGAACCTTGTTATGGAAGTGTATGTCCCACCTTAATGTGTCTCTCATCCTCCCCCATAGGTACAGACCCATCTGGCAAGGGAGGGCCCCATCTGTTTACAGACCCCTGGTAGATCTGGCCATCAAGGGGGAACTTCACATCATCATCAATTACCGCCTGAATCGAGCCACAATCCTGGAAATCTGTGCACAACTGGAGCCTGTTCTGATGCTAGCTAATAGGAATCCCCATGCCATACCTACAACTGTGCGGGTACTATATGTGCTACATTTTTTGGCCACAGGCTCATTCCAAGTGACAGTGGGCATGGCAGCCGGTGTATCTCAGCCAATGTTCAGCCACATCCTGTCTAATGTTTTGAATTAATTCATGCAACACCTGCAAAGTTATGTCTAGTTTCCTCAAAGGGCTGATCTCACCACCATCAAATAAGGATTCTATGCTTTTGCAAATAACCCCCATGTGATAGGTGCCATTGATGGTACCCACATAGCCCTCATACCCCCAAGAGTAAATGAACAGGTGTTCAGGAATCGTAAAAACGTTCAGTCCATAAATGTCCAATTGGTGTGTTCTGCTAATCAGTCCATTTCTCATGTCAGTGCAAGGTTCTGATGATCAGTCCATGATTCCTTTGTCGTGAGAAACAGCAGTGTGCCACACATGATGGGACAACAACAGGGGGACAGAGCTTGGCTCATAGGTGAGTCTGTATGACACTGTTTTAGTTACATACCTGGCAGGTGAACTGTATGCAAGTAGAAAGTGTGTATTTTAACCCTCTTTCACCCTCTTTTCAAGGGGATTCTGGCTAACCAGACATGCAATGGCTCCTGACACCTGTGACAAATCCCAGGACAAATGCAGAAATACATTATAATGAGGCACATGGTCGCACTAGGAGGATGATTAAGCAGACTATAGGACTCCTGAAGGTAAGATTTCAATGCCTGTATCTATCTGGAGGATCCCTGTGCTATGTCCCTGACAAGATGGGTCAGATAGCGGTGGCTTGCTGCATGCTGCACAATTTTGCTGTGAGGAAAGATATCCCACTTCTGGAAGAGGAGGATGCTGTCCAACCACCCCTGCTACCTCAAAGGATGGATGAGAGTGATGGAGAAGAAGAGGGGGAAGACATCAACTCCAGAACCCAGCTAATCCGGCTATACTTCCAGTGACGCTGAGGTACATTTTCTATTATGAAAATGGGTTTACTGCATTGTTTCAGGGTAACTTATTTACTAAGTGCTGTGGTGTCCTTTACCGGTAATGTTTGAACTTTATGAATGAAGAAACAGATGTGTGTTACAGCAATGGAATGTACAGTGTGACATACGTCAAACACTACAGTCTGTTAGATGCCCTCCTGCAATAAAAGCGGCCTTATTATGGAAACCAGCTAATACATACACATTAACATTTGATTGCTGATATCAAATAAGGACAGATATTCTGTGTGTACAATTGTATTTATTTGAAGATAAAACATACATGAGCGATGGGACAGTGGAAAGGAGTGGGCACATGGTGAACAATATACTCAGGTACATTTCCACAGCTGTTGGTAGCACAGGGGCCTAGTCCATGGGGCCATTGGAAGATGGTGAAATGGCAGTGGCATGTCAACAATGTAGCTCAGTGGCACACAAGGGAGACAGTTCAGGGCAGAGTCACTTTCTGGCTGTGGGCTTGGTCTTGGCTGATGTTTTATTGGGATGTCTGGGTCGGAGGCCACATTTGCGAGGGGGAACTTGGGCTGCAGGGGAAGGGGTGATGGTGTCCTGTGAGTCCTCTGGCAGTGCCACCAGTCCACTAGCTGCTGCAGATGTAGATGGCAGGGCAGGGTCCTGGCTAGTGGAAGGGGCCTGCAGGTGGGTGGAAGACTCAGGCTGGATGTTGCTCTGATGCTGCAGCACCCTTGCAATGGAGGCGATGGTATCATTGAGCTGTTTCCATTGCTCCATGGACTCCTGGTGGTGTGCTACCTGCAGCCTTTGATTCTCCTCCAACGTGGCCAGGATCTGGCCCATCCTGTCCTGGGAATGGTGTTATGCTTCTAGGACCTCAGCAATGACATCCTAGGCAGCAGCATCCCTCCTGGGACCACCCTCACCTGGGCCACAGATATCCTTCCACTGGCCCTAGCCCCCTGTGCCTGTGTCCCCTGCACAGGTCTGGCAGTCCCACTTGCACTGGGCCCTTCATCATCCTGCCTGGAGGTGGGTGGAGACTTGGGCCTGTGTACATGTGGGCAGCCAGTCCGTGACCTGGAGACTCTGGTGTGGGGGCATTGGGCCACAGCTGATAGTGGTGGCTGAGTGGTAGGGGTGTCAGTGGTGTCCTGGGTGGGGCTTCTGGAGGGTGACAGTCCAGGACTGTGGGATGGCCCAGGGATTTCCTCTGTGTCCATACATCCCTCTGTAGTCTCCTGAGTGGGGCCTTCATCTTCAGATGGAGGACTGGCACTCCTTGACGTCTCTGTCCGGGTGGCATAGGTGGTGGTGCCTGTGTGTGAGAGAATAGAGATGTGGGTGTCCTCCACTTTCTTGTCCCTTGCAGCACTGCTCACCAGTAATTGGTGGTTACATTCCCATGTAGTAGCATGCAGGGTCCCTTTGTGTTCTTTTTGGTGCATTTAGTGAGGGGGTGGTGGTGCACTGTGGGTGTTGTAATGCTCCTGACATTACATGCATGGGTTGGTGACTGTGCACAGGGGGCTGGATAGTGATTTGTATGGGGGGTTGTGGGCATGCAGGAAACATGGATGGAAGTGTCTGGGTGTTGTGGGCTGGGTAGGGGTTGGGGGCATGGTGGTAGCGAGCGGGATGGGGTATCACCCATGGCTGTTCGACATTCACTGACCGCTGCGCTGATTTGTGCATCATTATTTGTTGGGTGAGGTGTTTGTATGCATGGCGGTGGTGGGGTGATGTGTACTGTGTTTCTGCGGTCGTTGGCCCTGGCGGTGGGTGGAGGTTGTCAATTTTTGGGCGGTATGTCTTTTTGCCATCATTATACTGCGGTGTGCAATCCACTGCCACTGGCGGTCTTTTGTTGGCAGTCAGCACAGCGGTCAGCAGTGTTTGTCGCCAGGTTCATAATGAGGGCCATAATACTTGGGTTTGGAGCAAGTCTCCCAAAAATCTATTCTCCAACTGCACTAGGTCATGCAGCCAGAATAGTGGGCTATTGGCTTGTTCGGGTTAGGCAGTTTTTCCAGGTCCATTAAATTTTTTGTCATATGTTTTATTCAGTTTCCTAAACAGCAGAGTAACTGTATTGCTAGAACACAGTACTTTAAACAAAAAACTATCACACAACATATACTTTTGTACGTTTGTGAGATATGTTTGCAAAATCTATGCTCTTATTTCCTCCTTTACCCCCTTTTCATTGTAGTTGAAGCAAGATTCCCCTGACCGTACTGCAGCTGACTGACTTGCACACAGTCTGGACCATTACCATCACCTTTGTTGCCTAGTGTAGGACTCATTCTTTTATTAGTACGCCAGCTGATATGTCTCCTAGTTTCTTTACTGTAGTTGATCTAGGTTCCCTATATTTTTTATGTTAAGGAGGGCAACTCTGCCCCTAATATATCACCTTGTCTACCGCCAGGCGATGTTCATGTTGGGTTCCCATTCCGAGGTGGTTGGTGGTGCCTTCCACTCCCATTTTCTGGCAATGTCTCTTTTGGATGAAGCCTCCATCTGTACTGGACCTACTGTTGCTTCTAGTGCATTCTTTATCTTTTGCCAGCACTGTTTCATCTGTGGCCCAGTGTTTGCATATCCATTCTAAAAGAGGGTTCTTCCAAGGGTACGTATGCCCATTCATTTGCTACACAGAGTTGGACCATTCCACAGTGTTTTTTGCTGCTTGAGAGTGCTATTACCCCTCCATTCCCCCTTGAAATGGAGATCTCTGTAACGTCCTTAATGAAATGCATGGAGCATCTCTCACCCATAACTGTGTCCTGGCTATTTGATCTGTATTTGATCTAGTTCTGATCTGCGTAGAGTGAGATTGTATCATCCTAGGTAGTGGCCCAGCCCACCCTCTTTATTGAGCTATATATTTGTATCCACTCTGCCAGTGGCACAATCTCTAAAGTTTATGATAGGTTCTAGATTGGGTTCTATTTATCTTCATGTTTTCTGTTAGTTTGTGACATAGTTACTGATCCAGGAGAGAAAATAGGAGCCAAATACCATTTAATCAGGTGTATGGACCAGAAATGGCCATTCGCCTCAGTTAAATGCTTTTTTGGCATCACAAGTTGAAGTCTATTGGTCAGCAAAGATTTTCATCTCAATGTTGGCCAACGATATTGAGTCTCACTTACACATGCGCTTTCCCTACATTTTTAATCAAAATTGTTGTTGCTGTTCTTAGGACTACTGACTTACTCCCTTTTCTCTGGGCATGATGAGCATTTCATAGAGTGGTTTAATTTTGAGATTGGCCATTTTATAATTAAAATTCTGTGGGTAACCCTTAGTGCCCGGGGTCTTACTTGACTGTATTTGCGCGAGAGCTTTCCTTACCTCTTCCTCTGTTATCTCCTCTTCCAGCGTTTGCCTATTTTTTTCAGACAGATAAGGGTAGGGCATTTGGACATAAACTTTAATGTGTGCCCTTGTCCCTCATTTTTTTTAAATGATAGTAATAAGTAGTGGTCTGCAAACACATCTGCCACAACTATGCCATCAACCCTTCTGCCCATTAATGTGGTACTTTATTTTATTTGACTCACTCCCTTTTCTCTGCTGTTTAGTCAAGCCAAGGGTTCCACTTCTTTTTCTCCTACTTCATACAGTTTCCGTTGTTTGCCTCTGTAGTTTTCCAGGCTGTTAGTGATTTGTATTAATTTCTCTTTGCTAGTATCTCTTTCGAGTCTTTCTGAGGGGGTTGAGTGCATGTTCTTTAATTTTAATATCGCTGACTCTCAAGTGGTAGTGTCATTCTCTTTTTGATGAAAGTGCCATACTTTCCCTTAAATCAGTCTCCATTTACTATTGCCCTAAAGGACTCTCATATCGTTTGAGCATTCTAAAATGAGCATTATTTGTCAACAAGTACTTTTCTGTTGCCATTATTACTTCATCCCCCATGTTTGGATTCATAAGGCATCCCAAATTGTTTCTTTTTATTAGTTTGATGTGTCAGAGGAGGGGAATGGTCAAATGTACCACTCGCAAAGTATCTCACATTTTCATATTTGTTGATCAGTAATAACAAGGTGAAGAACTAATGGATCAATGAGAAGTTATGAGCCCCTTGGTATAAAAAGCACCTTTCTCACCTTGTGCATTTCCTTCCATTTGTCACTTAAACCCATGGCTTAAGTAAAATCACTTAAATAATGTTGAAGACACCACCCAGTAGTGTTAGTGCTAGTGAGCGTCTATTAGTAGTAGGCGCATCTAGGTTCTATAGTGTGTTGCTTTGCAGCCCAGGGCAAATATACATTCATCAAAAGAAAGTATTTTCCCTACTAAGTTCCAAATACTGCTTTGTATCTCCCCACAGTGCTTGTCGTCATTTGCCCTCGGTGACATGTAACCAGCTTCCTAATCAGTATTGCTACGTGGCTGGACCTCAAAGCATATCTGGAATAGCATAAGATTTTATATTTCCCCCTTTCAATGAAATGGTATTGATTATCTTTTAGATTTGCCTAATTGGGCTACATAACACCTGCTTTTTTGGTTTGTTAGCACTTTGCTTGATTTTATTACCTAATGTGTTGATTTTCTAGGCCTAACACAGTATTGATTGTATTTTATTTGGGGGTTATATTTGACCATGCTAGCTACGCCCAACAAGGGGGTTAGCATTTTGAATTCTCTATTTTGTCCTACCAAAGCTGCTATTAGTCTCACAGTAAATCTGCAGAATAAAACTCCCTCCTACTCTAGATCATCATGTGATGAAGTTAAAACTGCCCCCCTCACAATGTATGACATTCTTTTTGCCCAAGCATTTGTAAGTTAACTTTTTAACCAGTTTCTCAACAGTCCCCTTTCTGAGAGTTCAAGACTGTGTGATCTCCAGAGCTTCCTACACCCAAAAGGATATTGATTCTACTAGGATAAGTATTTATTGTAATTGGAACTTCTGTTTTGACCCCCACCATCACTGCCGTCATAAGTAAGTTATTCATGATTGATTACGTAAAATCATTACATGAAAAGCCATAAACACAATTACAAAACCACATTTAAGATCACCGTTAATTTCCCACCAACGTCAGAAATTTTACAGAACAAACATTTAAAATTGGATCCTTAGGGTTTAGACAACTAATTATGGCCGGTATACATGTTCTTACATTTCTTTGATTAAACACTTTTCGGAGTAGTTTTCCCCTTTCTGGCAATAGAACCAGACAGATGCAGGATGGATAGCTAAGCCCTGAAGAAGTCATTTGGGATGCAAAATTTCCCAAGACGAAACACGTGTTGGCTGGAAATGCATTATTTTTTGGACCAAAGGCTGCTTAATGTGAAGATTTAATTCAATAAATCACTAGAGGACACCGGACGTTTTTGGAATTCTGTTTGATGCTGAATGAACTGTTTCTTCGATCTACTTAACATACATATCAATTTATAAGTGTTAAAGTGTGGGGGGCCTCATATTGTTTTTCTCTGTTTGATTCAAGGGAATTAGCTCGGATAATCTTGCCCACTCATTTAATTTGTTTAGTAGGAGAGATGCAAAAGGCTTGGCATCGTTATCCAAGAGCGTGATTAAATGGTCCCTCTTTGAAGATAAGGAGCACAATTGACCGCTCCCCCCCCCCCTTCAGGACTAGGGAATCATCTAATTAACCTGCATAAACTTGTACAGTTGCACACATTTTTCTGAACAGAACTCTATGTTCTTCTTGAATAAAGCCTGACAGAAGGCTATTTGGGCATGGAACACCACCTTTAAGACGTTGTGAAGAATAGTGGTCTTTTGATGGGCCAACATAACAACTGCTTTTTTCGCGCTAGCCCTTTCACCTAGAAACTGACCATAAGATCCTTCATAAAATTTCCCCAGCTTGATATTAAATTTGCATCAGGATTACCCCAGGATATTAGTCACTTCCTGCAGCAAAACTCTATGTCATCGATTTTGTGATCATTCCATTTTATTTTCCTGTTGGTTTCTGTATATGAAAATGCAACTGGACAATTTTCAGTAAATTTATACTCGATAGACTGAGGTAAATAATCACTTCTTGTAAGAGGCTCAATCCAAAAGTGTTGAATAAATCTCCATAAATCGGGGCTTGTTTGTATAGTCAATGATTGATTTTGCATTGTTTGCAACGTGGGTCCAAGCCGAAGGTTGATTCTCTTTGTGTCTTCCAAATATGTATTCTTAAAACTATACTGGGTTAGTTTCAAGGATAAGGGTCTTCCAGCTTTATTTATTATTATTTTTTTTTTAAATATTTTTTTATTAACATTTTATTATTTAATAAACAGTATTATGTTTACAGCACCATCTTGTTTGCTTCGTGTTAGTGCATAACAGTGTTAATATCACTACTGTCTACATTGTTTGAATGTTCTACTTCATTAATTATTCGATAACCTTTATACTTTAAACTTATGCAAGAATAGAACATCAGTGGCGCTTCTTCTCGTATGGGTTGCCCAATTGGCCTGGTGTAGCAGAGTCATGTTTTCCTAGCTATTATACAACACCTTTAACTCGTTTCAAACATTAATCAACTTAAACTTAAACACGATGGCAATGTAGGGGGTGGAGGCTGCTAATGCAGGGGGATGCCATTTCTTGGCTTTTCCAGTATGTATGGTGTCATTACTCATAGACTTGTCTGGTTTCAGGTGGGTGGGGCGTCTACCGGGTCCAACCTGTCTGTTACTCAATATCCTGGGCTCTGTCCCCTGTTGTCCGCCTTTTGTTCAATCTCGGCCTTATCGTGTCTTCCCTTATCATGTCCTAGAGGGCGAGGCAACATCTCCTCCCTTCCTATGTTTATCCAGTCTCCACTCCTGTTGGTGTGTCTGCGTCCGCTGTTCTCAATATATTGTCCCAGCTTGTCATTGCTACTTCCCATTTCTGTGCTATAGGGTGGCGACGCAGTCCCCTCCCCTCCTCGCTCTTCAGGACCTGGAGTTCGGCTCTAGCCCATGTTGTAACGTCTTGTCTCCACCCAACCCGGGGGGGCCGAAACTGTGCCTTCCAGTTCTTTGTGATCTGTCTCCTATATAATACCAGTGCCAGACTCAGAAATCGGGTCTCCACTCTTCCCCGCGGCAACCCATCCCCAAAGCCCATCAAACATCTGTCAGGGGTCGGAGTCAGGTTCATATTAAGGAGTCTCGATAGGTCGGACATCACCTCTTCCCACCCCAGTTGGATCTCTGGACAGGTCCATACCATGTGGTAAAAATTTGCGTCTACATTTTTACATCTGGGGCACACCCTAGGAACTCCCCCATAGATTACTGTTAGCCGATGTGGGGTGAGGTACGTTCTGTGGAGGTAATTATATTGTATATATCTCAGTCGCGTGCTGCGAGCGACGGTCCGGGGGTAAGCCAAAGCTCTGTTCCATTCCGCATCTGACGGTTCCCTACCGACTGTCCTCTCCCATCTCTCTCTCAGTGGCCGCAGGGAATCTAGTGCATCCTCAACTTGAACTCGGTATAATTTAGATATCAGATGGGACTCATCTCCTGATGTCAATAGGAGATGCAGCACCCTGTGGGTGGCTGGTTCCGCGTTGACCGTGATCCAGTGCGTTTTCAGCACATGTATCAGTTTATGATACATAAGGAACTGACCCGGGGAGACTCCACTGTCAACAAGATTAGTGAAAGACCTCAACACTCCCCCCTGAAACAGGTCTCCCTCCGTTTCTATTCCTGCTCTCCTCCAGGTTCCGAGGCTCATGCCTCCCAGGTTCCTCTCACCAGCCTCGATCGTAAGTACCGCCAGGGGTAGGGCCGGAGAGTACGGGGGGACAGTGCCATCCCTTTTCACGCACCTCTTCCAACATGCTGATGCCACTTTTGTCATCGGGCTGTGCATGTGGGGATTAAGCTTCCTATTTGTCATTCGAGCAATGAACTGATTTATGTCCTCCACTACTTGGTCGGTGTACCTCTCCAGGTGACCCTTACCTGCGAGCCACCCGGCAACTCATTGCAGCTGGGATGCCAGGTAGTAGGCTTCAAAATCTGGCGCTCCTAGACCCCCCTTGTTAGTTGGCCTGCATAGTATCTGGAGCGAGGTGCGTCTACGACCATCATCCCATATAAGTTCCCTGAGTAATGTGTTTAGTTCACGAAACCACGCTGTTGGAATCAGAAGGGGCAGGTTAGCGAAGTAGTATAGAAGCCGGGGCAGCATGACCATTTTGGACAATGCTACTCTGGCCATTATCGTCAATTTCAGCGATCGCCAGAACCCCACCGAGGACTTTAGAGATCGTAGAGCTCTGCCCAGGTTACCCTCGCGCAAGTCTGCCCTGTCGTGAAACACCTGTATGCCCAAGTACTTAAAGGTTCGAGCTGCCCAAATCATATCCCCATGGCATGTTGTCGGGCGTTCGCCGCCCGGAGCCATAGGGAACACACATGTCTTGCTACGGTTGAGGCAAAGTCCAGATATGTTCCCATAGTTCTCCAGCACTCCCAGCGCCCATGGGAGATCCTTCTCTCCGTCCCTAAGGTAGACAAGTATATCATCAGCATATAGCGAGATGATATGTTCTTGGTGTCCCCATTCCACTCCTCTACCCACGCCCTCCTGCCGCATCTGGGACGCCAGCGGCTCGATGGCCAGGGCGAATAACAGTGGGGACAATGGGCAACCTTGTCTGGTTCCCCTGTGAATTGGGTAAGTTCCGGACACTGTTTTACCTGTTCTCACTCTTGCCAGCGGTGACGTGTACAACAAGTCCACCCATTTGACCCAATCTTCACCCATTCCCATACGGAGCATCACTGCTCTCAAGTAGTCCCATCTGATTGAGTCAAATGCCTTCTCAAAATCCACCGCGAGCAACACCCCTGCTGCAGGTTTCGTGTCGCTAGGCATATTCAGGACCGCAAAGAGACGTCTCAGGTTTAAGGAGGTGCTGCGATTCGGGACGAAACCATTCTGATCTACATGTACCAGAGTTGGTACAAGAGGGAGTAAACGGTTGGCCAAGATCTTGCTTAGTATTTTAAAATCACTGTTTAGCATTGACAGGGGGCGGAAGTCAGTCACCGAAGGTTGCCTAGATTTTGTCTTAGGGAGTGGGACTACCATTGCCTCTCCCATGGTGCACGGCATTATCCCATTCTGTAGCGATTCTGTATACATCTCTACCAACTGGGGGGTCAATTGCTTCTCGAATTTTTTATAAAAGTCCATGGGGAGGCCGTCTGTTCCCGGGGTCTTCCCTGAAGCTAATTGAGCTATAGCTTCACTGACCTCCGCCACCGTCACTGGGCCCCCCAGCCTATCCCTGTCTCCGGCCATCAGGCTCGTTATAGGTATATGTTGTAGGTAATTATCAAAGACCTCCGTACTGATTTCAGCCGGTTTTCCATATAAAAAGGTGTAATATTCCTTGAATGCATCATTTACAGGGCCTTGTCTACTTCTGCATGACCCTTCCTTATCCAGCACATTTGTGATGGGCTAGGCCTCTCCACCCGGCCTCACCAACCAGGCTAACATTTTCCCAGACCTACCCTCTTCAGATTGTAGGGAGGCAAAGTATTTTTGTGTGCTGTGGCATCTGAGTTGTTCTTCGATCTGGGAATGGTCCCTCTTTGCCTGATTATATTTCTCATTTACTAGTGTGCCAGCCCCCTGAGTAAGTTCTCCCTCATGTATTATCTTCTCTAGCGTAATCAGCTCCCTTTCAAGTGTGCATCTCACTCCGGCCGATTGTCCAAGACAAAAACCCCTTGTCACCACCTTGAGGGCCTCCCATTCCGTAGATCTAGAGGTGGTGGATCCACTGTTAAATTGAATATGGTCAGTCAGGTGCTGTCTCAGGGCGTCTCTATATGCTGGGTCCTCAAGTGCTGTAGGGGACAATCTCCAGGCCGGAATGGGGGGCCTAATCTCTGCTGCCATCCATGTTACCAATAGAGGGCTGTGGTCGGACAGTGTACGGCCCAGATATTCTGAGTGAACCATCCCACGTGCAAGGTCTGCCGTACACGCCACCCTGTCGATTCTGGTGTGGAGTCGGTGAAGGCCCGAATAATATGAGTAATCCCTGTCGTGTAGGTGTTGTTCCCGCCATATATCCACCAGCCCCCAGTAGCTCATCCATTCACTAAGTTTCCCAGCTATCTTACTTGACATTGCACCCTGCAGTGGGGGGGAGGATCTATCCAAGTCTACATCTAATATACTATTGAAGTCCCCTCCAACCAAAAGCTCTCCTCTCCTCTGGCGGGTGAGGTGGCTCGATAATTTCGTCAAAAAGGGGATCTGGTCTTGATTTGGGGCATACATGCAGCATAGGACAATCGGTGTGCCGTATAGCCTTCCCTCCAGAATCACGAACCTCCCCTCACGATCTATGTTGGAAGCTTCTATCTCTTTGGGAACCCCTGCACGGATCCAGATCATTACTCCCCTTGCGTACGCTGAGTACTCTGTTGCGAACACCCGCCCCCTCCACCTACGTCTCAATCTCTCAGGTTCACCAGCCGCCAGGTGGGTCTCCTGTAGCATTGCTACCTGTATATTCCTCCTTTTTAAATAAGCCAGTATTTTGTGTCGCTTGGCCGGTGACCCCATCCCTCTAACGTTCCACGTTAAGAAATTGTATTCTGCCATGTTGGTGATTTTTAAATTTACATTGGCTACTCTTTGCTACTCTTACCGTCTGCTGTCCCCTGGTCATTAGTGAAGCACTGTTGTTACGCAACCATTCACCACCCCCGGCCATCCTAACTTGTAACTGCTTATCCCAACTCCCCCTCCCCAGGGCACCTCTCAAACAGTAGGCTGCCCAAAAACAGAAAAAACACCCGTGCAACAGTGCAGCTTGTTTCATCTTTTAGTTGCAGTTCTCGCCAGTCCACCTGTACAGGCGAGATTCCAGTAGGGGGGTGGCCCTGCACGGAGGGGCCACTAGTGCACCATTTGCGCCCGCCCCAGGGTGTCCGGTAAGCCTCTGGGCCTCAGAGGTCGTCTGCAGTTTGTGGGGTCACTACCGGGGCCTGCACCGAGCTGCTCGAGCCCCCGCCGATGACATCACAGTCTCGTCAGATTCACTGCCAGAGTCCTCCCGGGGGGGTCCCCTCTCCATTCACACGGGCCGCTGCCTCCAGTGCTGCTCTTCTGCCACTTTCTTTTTGGTTCCGGGATGGTGCCAAGCGTGGGCGACTTCGGGTCCGTCTTCCCCTGGGGGGCCGGCGCGGTCCACCCCCGGTCGGGCCCCCCCTCCCGAGCCGCTCTGTCTGGGTCCCATGAGCTTCCAGCCATTCCCATGCCTCCTCCGGGGATTGAAGAAATGTTGTTTTACTGTCAAGCATTACTTTCAGCTTAGCCGGGTACAGCAACGAATATTGTATACCTTCGTCCCTTAGAGCCCTTTTGACTGCCATGTATGAGGCACGCTTACTCTGTACCTCTACTGTAAAGTCCGGGAACAGCGTGACTTCGCCATTTGCTACCTTAAATGGGCCCTCTTCTCGCGCCCTCTGTAGCAAGATGTCCCTGTCTCTATAGTGCAGTAATCTTGCGATCACCACTCGGGGGGGCCTGCCCGGCGCCAGGGGCCTCGCAGGCACGCGGTGTGCTCTTTCCAGAGTGTAAAATGAAGTCAGCCGGCCCGGTGCCACCACTGTGCTCAACCATTTTTCCAGGAATTCCACCATATTTGATCCTTCTGCCCCCTCCGGGAGGCCCACCACTCGCACGTTATTCCGCCGGCATCTCCCCTCTGCGTCCTCAGCTCTTCGCTCTAGTCGCATCACTCTATCTCTGAGATGCAACATTTCGGCCTGCAGGTCTTTTTGTTTTGGTGCGATGTCGGCCAGTGTGGTTTCTGTCTCTTTGACTCTGTCCGATAATTTGTGATGGTCAGCCCTCAAGAGGCCCAGTTCGACCGCGACCTGATTGATGTTGTGTTGCAGTGTTAACTTAGTGTCTTCTATCGCACCTAATATTTTGTCCAGGGTGTCCTGTACATCGACCTGCAGTGGACCCTGCATGCCCCCCCCCCTGCGCCCGGGGGTCGCTGTGCGGTCCATGACTTTAGCCCTGTGGCGGTTCTTAGGGGACATCGATTGCGTAGGAGATCGTCCCCCCCAGTGGCGAATCTGACCACGGTGCGTTAGCTCAGGGGATCCCCCATCTAGGACTTCCGTCTCAAGCGCAGTTCAAAGCCTGCATGGGCCGCCAGTTAGAATCCCATCAGCACCAGAGACCCGTGCTTTCTCGCTCTGGATCTCCGTGGACTCGGGGCGTGTTGCACCAGGACACGAGGCACCACACCAGTTCGATCACAGTAGTCGTCACTTCAGGGGCCGGACCGGTCCGGTCAGGCAAGGCGCCCACTATCGACCATCCCCCGTGGTGGGCCACCGCGCGGGGTACCGCGGACCGCTCCAATCCTGTTTCGGCTGGCAAGCCCTGCTAGGCAGTTCATCCACTCTTAAGGAGGGGCCGCAAAGCGCCGCTGTGCCTTACCCCCGGGCCATCGGCCGTCCGCCGATACTCAGTTCCTCGATTGGCATGCCCCAGTCGGGGTCACCCCGGGATTCCCATCTCCCCAGATGCAGCCGGGCGATCCTTCATGCTCTGTAGCCCGGGGCCCACCATGCTAGTCCCAAGCTCAGGGGCCAACGCTCCGTTCACGCAGTAGGCCACCACGGGCACGACCATCCAACAGGGGGCCCCTCTATCCGCCGATCGTCTCGCTCGGCCGAGGGTCCGGTACTTTCCTCCCTCAGGGCGGCCCTCCTGGGGCCCGGCCCGTTCCGCAGGTGTGTGCCGGTGTTCAAAGTGGGTGTCCGCTACACCAGAGGCCCCTTCCGCCAGACACACCGTGCCGCATGCAGGGTCGGCGCCACAGCAAGGCTCCCGGCAGCCGGGCCCCCGTTCTTGTTGCTTCTCCTTACTTGCGAGGATGGGGACGGAGGGCCCGCACGCCCCCGTCTCCCCAGCCGCGTGCCCGCATCACTCGCTCAGTCCGGCTCCCGCCATTAACGCAGCGACAGGCCCCAGGCCGTGGGGCTCGCCGGCCGTCTCCGACGGGCTCCGCCAGGCTCGCTCTGGGCTCCACTGGTGCTTGGGTCACCCACACGGGTTCCCGCACTCGCTCCCCGTCAATTTGCCCCGGGGGGTGGCCCAGGATAACAGGAGAAGTTTAGGCCCCTCCGGAGCAGACGGATCAAGCGTGCGCCATCTTTGGCTTCGTGGCCACGCCCCCCTCGGGTCTTCCAGCTTTATCACAACACTTTTTGATTGGAGCCACCTGTTCTGGTATGTTCCACATAAAATCTTGTTCCAGGAGTTGTTCCTCATTGTATGAGTCAAACAGATTCATATTAAACTCTCCTGTTAATATTATATGTGAATCTCCTGCTTTACCTCCGTTGCTGACAAAGTTAAGATGGACATGGCCTTACATTTCTCTTTGTATGATGGATGAATATGAGCATGAACGTCAATTCACCAAAACGCCAGGGGTAGCAGAAGTGACATCACACGCTATTTGACCTTCAATTTAATTCACACAAATATTCTTCCACATACACACATTCACACTTACACACACAATCTCTCTCACGCAGACACACACTCACCCTCACGCACATACACAACATGCATTTACTTGCCTCAGCTGCCAGAGAGCGCCACAGTCTATCTAATTGTATTTTTATTACACTAATAGAGAATCATTAAACATTATTTACTGTTAGTGTAATATCAAAATGAGAGAAAAAAATGAGAAAGGAGCCTCAACCGACGTCCGTCCTGGCACTGATTTTGCCACCTCTGGAGCCAGGGGTCACAATGACAGTGTAAGGGGTCACAATGGGAAAGCCAGGGGTTGCAGCTGCATCCCCTAAATTACGTCCATGAATATAAGTGTTATCGACTATCAGGGAGAAGCTACACTTCTCTGTCTGACCCTCAATATTGATATGTAAGTTGGTTTTCAGAGGCATATGTGTCACTAATGGTTTTGATGGGAAGGATTGGTGGTCTGGGGCATGCCTCCTTTATGCTCAGCAGAGGGGTTGAAGCTTGTTGATGTAGCATGTGGGACATCGTTTAGTTGAGATGATTTTAGGGGTCTTCCTGGCTTTGGATGTGACCTCTATCTCTTTTGTGATCATCTTCAGGCCTTCTATGGTCGGATTTCTGAGTTAATGGGTTGAGGTCCTGGGTCCTTCCAACCACCATACCCAGGGTACCTCAGGTGTATCAAAAAATAATGTTTTAGAATGGAAAATAATGTTTAGTCTGCTTGACTAGAAGAGCATGTAGCAGACATTTAGTCCTTTCAGTTTCTGCATTGCTCACTCAAAGGATTCCTTTATGGCAGCTCTGCTGTTGTGTAGTCTGGGAAAATGACAATGAGGTGGGGTTCTTATTGGATTGTGCCCCTAAAATGCACTACTTGAGGATCTCATCTCTGTCCTTGTAAATCAAGATACATGCTGTCGTGGGTTTGGGTGGAGGACCGGAAGATGGTCACCGGACCAGGGTCTGATGTGCCTTCTGTATGATGACACACCCTTTGAGTAATTCAGAAGAGATTATCCCTTTAAGCCAAGTTTCAAAAAAGCATTTGGGTGTGAGTCCTTTACACCATCTGGAAATCTGAAGCCCTACTTTCAACATCATCGGGCTTGTCTTCAGTGTATAAGCATCCACCTCTGTCAACCTGTTGACTCTGTGACATGGGTCAGGCCATATTAAGGGCACGGCCAAGCCGACTTCACCAATCTTTGCCTATAGCAAAGGTCTTCAATCTGGGTGGCGCAACCTTGGGGCGTGGGGGGTGTGGAGCTCTGGACAGGGTGTTGGACATTTCCCCCTCACTTCATCCAATCGTGAACTTTTCTTCAGGGAGTATTCTGTGCTGTAAAATGAAGCCGCAGGTAAATACGCCTTTGTGCCAGAAGCCTGTTTCCTGAATGAAATACAAATGTGCACTACAAGTTGATCTGTAACTGTAAAGGATGCTTGGGTGCCGTTCTGGATTTAATTGACCCAATCTCTCAAAGCTTTATGATGACAAACATTTAGGGCCAGATGTAGCAAGCCGTTTGCATGTTGCAAACTGCAAAAAACGCAGTTTGTGCCAAGCAAACGGCCTCCCGCGATGCTCATTCCCAAATTGCGAGTCGGTACTGACTCGCAATTTGGGAATGCGACTCGCAAATAGGAAGGGGTGTTCCCTTCCTATTTGCGACTCGCATCGCTATTCAGACTTGCTTTGTGACCGCGAATGCGGTCGCAAAGCAACTCGCAGTTACCACCAGTGTCACACTGGTGGTAACTCATTCGCAAAAGAGAAGGGGTCCCCATGGGACCCCTTCCCCTTTGTGAATGTTGAAAAAAATATTTTTTCAGAGCAGGCCAAATGGTTTCGGTATTTTTTTCATTTTGCAACTCGTTTTCCTTTAAGGAAAAAGGGCTGCAAAATGAAGAAAAAAACCTGCTTTATTTAAAAAGCAGTCACAGACATGGAGGTCTACTGGCTTCAGCAGTCCACCATCCCTGTGAGTGCAGGGACTCGCTATGGGGTCGCAAAAAGCGACCCACCTCATTAATATTAATGAAGTGGATCTTTGCGACCCCATAGCGAGTCACAGAAGGTGTCTGAGACACCATTCTGCATATGCTTTTGCGAGTCTGAAATTGCGAGTCGCACCGACTCGCAATTTCAGACTTGCAAAAGCATATCATGCTACATCTGGCCCTTATTCTTTTTGAGTGGTAATGCAAAGAGCTAACAACTACGCTGTGAAGTGTGTGCTTTTAATTGTAATTCTGTTCACATAGCTTACTTCACTTGGAGGTGTTGAAGGGTCAGCTATTAAAAAACAGTATTGTATATGCTCTGGTATTATTGAAATCTATATTTTGAAAGCACCATTTTATCTTAAACCTTTTTGTAGTGGACTATCTCATACTGTGTGTATTGCAAGTATAAAATATTTCCTTCCATATTCACAGTGCTTTCTGTCACAGGCTGTGACCTCGTGGCACTAAAAATACACAAGTCACTATTTTCCACTGTACCAACCAAGATTTTATTCTGCTGCTCTCCAGTTACACACAGCCCTCTGCATTGCATTAACTAATAGACGATTCATAATTCACTAAAGTGCACTTCCAAATGAGTAACAACTTTCTTTTATTTATTTTTTATTGAAGCTGACTGTTATTTTATATGTAGCTACCTGACGGTGAAAGACCTAAAAAACGTACAGAATATTTTGGGGCCTATTTATGAGGGGCTTGCACCGGCGGAGCATCACTTTTCTTTATGCTCCGGCGGCACAAGCCTCTCAATCATACCCATGAGGCGAAGCAATGCCACAGTGTGTGGCTTAGCATGACCTCATACATATGGAGTAAGGAATAAGAAGCTCAAGCCACTGTGTTGCCTTATTCTGCGTCAGGGAGACGTTCCATGGGCGTTGTGGTGGGTGTTCCCATGCGACACCCATGGATTTTGATGCTGCACCAGATTTACAAAATCACGTAAACTGGAGCAGTGCCCAAACTTTACACCTCCACAGAGCAGGCGTAATGAGGAGAAATGTTTTCATTTCCCCTCTTTTTTTCCTCTTTCCATGTGTATTGCATTCTGCAGCACAGAGTGAAAGACGAAAATGGCTCTTAGGATTGTTTTTGTGCAGGGAAGTGCCCCTTCCTGCACAAAAACAATCCTTTCTACGTTGGAGCTAGGCAGCAATTTGTACACCAGTGCAGGAGGAAAGGACATAAAATGCGCTGTATTTCATAAATACGATCCATTCCTGCACTTTTATACTGATGTAGGGAAGTGTAGCAAGAAGACTTGTGGCACTGCCCTAAGCCAATTCCTCATAAATTATGATCTTTGTCTTTAGCTACATCCTTGACCAAGTCCCCACACTCACTGACGTTTGGTTTGCTAAACGCTGTTTAATATTGTTTCCTCAAAAAGAACAGTTGATAGAAGGAATGTAGAGCAAATCAAACATTCACCCCCGTCACAGATCAGGGTTTAATCCAGCAGTTTTTTTGCTCACCATGCCATTCCAATTTGGACCCAGTCATATGCAAATCAGTCTTGACCCTGTTCACCATGGGAACAGTCCATCCTGAACTGCCAGACCAGGTCCTCCCTGGACCGGAAACAAGCATCCTGAGACCGGTTTCAGGGTATCACCCCTCTTCAGCCAGGCTAGCTTGAATCTGGTGGCATAGTGAGCATGGGACCCACGTCTAGGGTGAGTGTTCGCATTGTTCAGCACTTCGTCCATCATCCTTTTGTTATACTAATATTATTTCCTCACCATAAAAATGATTTGACATTGGAATTTGGGATGTTTATGATTGTAAATGAAGAGGAGTACCACGTTCTACAAATGTTTGTCAGGAGGGGGTCCTTTGAGAGGGTGTCCCAGCATCAAAAAGTTTGAAGACCTCTGGCCCATAGGGACATTTTTTGGGACTGGGTGGCCTTTGCAATTAGCTCTGGGGATACTGCAGTGTCTCCTTGTGCATGTGGTTCAGTCATAGCAGTGATGTAGTTTCACAAAGTGTAGAATGCAAAATGGCCTCATTTGTGTATTTGCCATTTTACCTGGTTAAGGTTAGAAATGTGTCACATATTATCCTTCGCCGTATTTAGAATTCAATTTATAACCCAGCCAGAGGGTTGGTGCCTGCTTGGTGTGTAGCTACTGATTCAGACAGGTAGTAAAAATGTAGTCCCCCTGTAAATCACAGTGTTATCTGGTGTGCTGACGTAGATTGTTCCCACTTAGTGTGGTGGTGCTACATCATCTCCTATTTTCCCAACTTGATATAGGGCTGTCCCTGCTTCTCCGCTCCACAGGCCCCATTGTGACTTTTTGGGGTTTCGTGGTGAGGGGAGGAAGAAAGGGAGGAATTTGTTTTTAATTTAAAGAGGTTGATGGTGGGGTTCGATCTATCCTGTTAAGTATTGCATCGTTTGGTTGCACCCTATTTAGTGTCGCTCTATGTGTCTTCAGGGCACCAGAAATAGAGCCATCCGGTCTGCTACATCTCAGTTGCTGACTGCCACAAATTCTCACAGCCTGAGACAGAAGATGAGCAGCTGAACTGCACCCCTGCATCTATGGGCGTGCCTGCATCAGTCCTTCCAGATGCTGCTCCTCCATCCACCGCTATCAGCAACAGGTTTGTGTGTTTTGGTGATCTGCTTGCCTGGTTAATGCAGAACGTCTCCCTTGTCACCCCCTTTGCCTATGATCAAGGCCCTGTTGTCTAAGTTTACCTTTGTGAATCAGGCCCGTTGAGAATAATCTCTAAAAGACAGAGTTATATACAGGTATCTAAATGTTCAATGTAAAAGGTTTTATGCACAAGTAAAGTATGCTTGACTCAAGTAACACGCATAGGCAATGCCAATAGGTCTATCTTATAACTGAAAGTGCTTCTTCAGTCACCTATAAGTATAGACACTTAGTAAGTCATTATGCATGCTCTATATCACTCATGCTTGCACTCATATACTCATTCACTTACCCACAGACTCATTCTTGCATTTACTCTTCCATGCACAATAAATCAGACACACAAACACACAGGATGTGGCACACTGCAAATGAACTAAGTAGCAAGCAGCCAGGTAGGACTGTCTATCTAAAAAACACAAGAGGAATAGAAGGAATGTATATGCATGTAGAATTTTTTTAAACAACATTTATTACAAGTGCCTGGCTGACAACTATCCTGCCAGGCCTTGCTTAGAGGGTATAGCACGGATTACCACAGTGAACAACCTTCAACATTCAACTATCATAGTTTCTTAAAGGAGTAACCAACACCAAAATCCATGAGTATTACAGTAATCAATGAGATTCCTTGTAACAAAATACTTATTTACTGGCTTTGACTCAGTGTAATAGCAACCCACATTTAAAGGCCTATTGGCTTTAACATATAGGGCCTCATTATGACCTTGGCGGGCGGCTGAAGCTGCCCGCCGAGATCGGACCGCCGGGCAGCTGCCGATGCAGCCACACTCCTGCCACAGCCATTTGGAGATCCCCGCTGGGCCGGCGGGCGGAAACCTAGTTTCCGCCTGCTGGCCCAGCGGGGATCTCGGCCGCAACACAGGAGCCGGCTCCAAATGGAGCCGGCGGTGTTGCGGCTGTGCGACGGGTGCAGTTGCACCCATCGCGCTTTTCACTGTCTGCATGGCAGACAGTGAAAAGCTGCACGGGCCCTGTCAGGGGGTCCCTGTACTGCCCATGCCAATGGCATGGGCAGTGCAGGGGCCCCCAGGGGCCCTGCGACTCCCCGTACCGCCAGCCTTTTCCTGGTGGTTCAAACCGCGGTAGGGGGACTCGTAATCCCACCGGGGCTATTGTGGCTGGAAACCGACGGCCCCGGCGGTGCGACCGCGGCGCTTCCACAGCGGTCGTGATACCATGGGAAGCACCGCCAGCCTGTTGTCGGTGCTTCCGTCAGAACAGCCCTGGCGGTCTTGGACCGCCATGGTTGTAATGACCCCCATAATCTTTACATTAAAGGCAAACTTTCTCTACCCCAACGGTTTTGTCAGAGTGTAAACAACACCAGACTCCTTGCCTGCGATAGTAATCTATGACAATCCATGTAGCAAAATTCTTGTTTACAGATTTACCACAGTGTGATGACAATCCAGCTTTAAAATCCTATTGGCTATAATTTATGTATTTCACAAGAAATAAGTCAGGCCTAAAGCCCTTGTAATATGTCATAACTTACATGTCAGAAGCATAGCACCTGGCATTAACTTTTCCAAAAGAAACAATAGGGCTTATAGACTTTATCACTGGCTTGTCATCATACCCAACACAGTCCTACTGTTTTCCCCCTACATTTTCCCACAGGGAAACCATTAGATATACAGCCCAAAATTACAAACATACAAAATTACAGTTGGCAAAACAATATACAAGCCATCCTAAGAGGGGTTAACAAGAATGATCAAAGTATAAATATTCCACCTATTGTCAGAGGAGGTGACCAACTGTGAGAAAGTGGTTAGCCCCCCCACTTTTGTGCCTGGTATTTGATGTGGTTTCAAAGTTGTTAGTGCACAGGGCCCCTGCTAAACAGGTTCCCTTGCCCAGATCTTACCAAACTGTTATGATGCACTGGCCCAATGGGCCACACCTTTAGCTGCCACTATAAGTCCCTAGTAAATGGTACTTAGGTACCCAGGGTATGGGGTACTAAGGGTAGGCCCCTGGGGGCAGCTGCACAGATTGTGCCACCCTCAGGGACCATGCATCCAAGTGCACCCAGCACTGCCATTACAGGCTGAGTGTCCAGGTAGATTCTAAAATTCAAAGCTGACATGGCACACAACCTGTGCAACCTACCCACTAGACACTTCATGCAATATAGGTAAGACACCCCTTTGGCAGGCCTTTCAGCCCTAAGGAAGGTGACCACTATACCGCATGTGTGTGCATAGATGCATGAGCAATATGCCGCCTACTGTGTCCTTGCCAAGTCTGGGATATAGTAAGTGAACAGAGCAACCATTTTAATTGCATTTGCTGGACACTGGTCAGTACAAGTTTCACAGCTACATGACGGCCACTCTAAACCCTGGGTTGTTTGGTATCAAACAACTCAGAACAATAAATCCAAACTGGTACCAGTATTGGATTTATTGCCAAAGGTACCTAGGGACCACCTTAGAGGTGACCTCTCAAAAGCTAACTAACCCTGGCATGGTTGCTGGCCGGTCACAACCAGCCTGCCACCATTAGAAAAGATTCTGGAACACTGGGATGAGAGTCTTTGCTCTTTCAGTTCAGAAAACAAAGCCCTTTCTGGCCAGAGGTGTTACACCTCCTCCACCAGGAATGTGCACAGCCATCCTGCTAGCAGCAGATGGCCACCCCCGTTGCAAACCCCCTTTTGGCAGGAACAATGGCGGGAAAATGCACAAAGGACAGGAGAAGGGGCAACCACCAACCTGCACGCACCTAAGGTATTGCATGCAAGGTGACCCCCTCCAATTCATTTTCCTCTTTCTTGCATGGTAGGAAAACAGCCATTCAGGGATAGGGAAGTGACCTCTGCCTACAGGAAGTGGTCAAATAGTGGGTGTAGCCACCCTAAGATAGATGACCCATTGGTCACTACTAGGAACTCCCCTAAATGCCCACTAAATGCAGTATTTAGTGGGCACCACTAGACTTGCAGATCAGATTCCGAGGACACAAGAAGGCCAGCAACAAGGAAAACCCAATGTCCGAGAACAGACGTCCTGCTGCACAAAGAAAAATGTGCCAAACCTTGCCTGCTGCACCCATGACTCGACAATCGCTGCTGAGGGGTTGACTGGACATCAGACGGACTCGACAAAACCCCAGAGGACCTCCGCCCTTCTGAAAATTGCCAAGGACCTTCCTCTAGAGTGAAGGTATCACTCCCTACAACAAAGAAGCAAAGACCAGCGAAGTCCAGTTCACTGACCGGCTGCTGATCAAGGAACCAGACACAGCAGCTAGACCAAATTCCACCTGACAGATCTGGAGGACAACCCTTTAAGTGTGCCAAGTTTTGTGGCACTGAAACCTCCAGTGGCTGAACCTTGCAATAGCCAGGGGTACTGGATCCCCAACTTTCGGAACCCAGAAGAAAACCCCACTTCGGACTCTCCGAACACCAGAAGCAAGCTCCAGTTGAGAGACTTTATGACATGTAAGTACCACCCCCCCAGAGTGGCTTTGCTGACCTGCAATCAACCCTCAAAGTGACCTGCCTCCTGGTTCCAAGGGCACCTTTGCACACAGCTCTTGGCTCACCTATCTGCTCTACACCTGGCCTCCCTGGCCCATGCACCGTAGAACCAGCTGTGCTCTAAGGGTCCCCCACCCCTTGCGATCTCTACAGTCCAAGGGGACCCACCGGATTCACCTTAAAGTCCGCCTGTGCAGTGCTTTTCCAAGTGGTCCCCCGCAGTGGTCCTGCACCAGCTCCACGGACTTTCAGCAGCTGCTTCAGCCGAAACCGTGAGCCGCCCAAACTTCTCCAGCTGGCCCACAGGACATCTAGATGACCTCAACTTAAAATCGAAAAGAGGCATTCATAAACGCATTTCCTGATTTGAAATGCATTTTAACATTTTTCTCCTATTGATTCCTATGGTGAGTAATTACGCACAGAAACAAGACATTTTTGAAACTTTGAAAAATCATAACTTAAAAAGTACTACCAGATTTTGATGATTTTGGTCTTAAAAAATGTATAAAACCTGAAGTATGTTTGTAGATTGGTCTCAAGTTATTCTTTTGAGTGTGTGTCCACATTTATTGATACTGTAAGTACAACAAATGCTTAGCGCTTCTCCAAGATTGGCCTAACTGTTCGACCAAGCTACCATAAAAAGTAGAGCATTAGGTGGTCTAGTTTTTCCCTCTGTAAACCACGGTGGGGTTGCTTGGACTCTCTGCACAGTGCACATCATTTTTGTACATTATATAGCGAGACAGCCTCCTACACCAGCATCACAATCCTTGCCTACTGCAGTAAGCCATGAAAATCCATGTAACCAACAACCTGCATACAGGCTTTAACCCAATGAAATAACAATCCACCTTTAAAGGCCTTTTGATTTTAACATAAGTGTTTCATAGTACATATGTAGGCCTGCTGCTTTTGTCATAATGTTGTCATAATGTTTTATAAAAGAAAAAACAAAAACAGATCAGACTAATGGCACTTGATATACTTCTCCCAATTAACCAATAAGACCTCTAGTTTTTATCACAGCTTGTCGCTATCATAATTTCAGGTCTATTACACTGGCTTTCCACAAAGCAGCCAACAGGCAACATCAAAATTACAAATAAATATAAAATTATTATTGCAAAAACAACATACAGTCGTCTTAAGAGGGTCAAACAAAGATTAGGACAGTGCAAATCTTCTACCCTAAGGCTTCATCTGAAGGTGTGACCAACACCAAAATTGTTTCTTAGTAAGGTAATTTGTGTGATTACATGTAAAACAAAATACCAGTCAGTGTTTTATAACAGCCCATGCTTAAAGGCATGTTGACCTTAATAAATGCCTTCCACGATAACTGAGTTAGGTCTACAACATTTGTTGTAACTTTTCATAAAAAAGTATTTGGCATCTGGCATAACATTTCCCCATTAGCCAATGCACCCTACATCATCAGCTTGTTACAATACCCAACTGCGGCCTCCTGCATTGCACATAAGCAGGGAACCATCAGAAATATAGTGATAAAATGACAAACACAAACAAAATTATACATGGCAAAACAATATACAACCACTCGGTAATGGACCTAGAAGAGGTTTTTACAGTACCCCAGGGGTTTAATCAAGGGGATAACCAACACCGAAACACTTGACTCCTACTGTAATCAGTGAGATTCTATATAACAAAATACTTGTCTAAAGCCTTTAACAAAGCTTAATGAAAAGCCATCCTTAAATGTTTATTGGCTTTAAGAAATAATTTTCAAAATACATTGGTCGGTCCACTGCCTTTGTTGTAACTTTGACCTACTCAGGTCTACTGCATTATGCATAAGCATTTCCACAAGGAAACCCTCAAGCATCAAGTAATAAATATACACAAAATTACAGTGGTAAAACAATATTCAACCTCTCCTAATATAGTTAACAAGAATTATCAAAGTGGAAAATCTTCTACCTGCAGGGGTGTCATGGGGGAAACCAATACCAAAATACTTGTCTACTACAATAATCTGTGAGAATCCATGCAACTCGATAACTGTCTAGAGGCTTTAACACAGTAAAATACCAATCCACCCATAAAGGCTAGACCATGTGGTTTTCACAATACATAATTCAGCCCTTCTGTGTCTGATATATTTTCATAATGAAACATATAGGCCATTGGCCTCAGACATAATTATTTTCCAATGAACCAACCAGACCTTTAGGCCCTCATTCTGACCCTGGCGGTCGGTGATAAAGCGGCGGCCAAGCCGCCAACAGGCCGGCGGTCTAAAATATGCAATTCTGACCCTGGCGGGAACCGCCAACACAGCCCGCCAACTTAACACTCCGCCCGCCACAGCGGTACAAACAAACAGCGCGGCGGTTCCCGCCAACAGCCAGGCGGCAGACAATGTACCGCCCACCCTATTACGACCCACCAATCTGCCACCTTTTCCGGGGCGGGAGCACCGCCGATAAGAACACGGCGGAAACAGACTACGAACGGGAAAACGCTCACCTCTACGCACTCCACGCAAGATTCCGGCAGTATGGAACCAGAGTTGCAGGTCATCCCCGCACTCCTATTCCTGCTCATATACCAGGAGCACGCCCGGCGGCGCGGAAGACATCGGTGAGTACTGCACCTACGACACAGGGGAGGGAAAAGATTACCGGCACACACCCACCCACCCACACCCACTACAACACACACATCAATGCATTCCCACAGATCACTGTCACAACCCACAAACCACCCCCCTCCGAAATAATGCAAAGACCAAAAGAAGAGATCATAAACGGGCAGATATATTGAAATATGTACACCAGTAATCCCAATAAATAAATAAACTATGTACAAAATATATACAGCTACTAAATGTAGTCCAACCACTGTCCGTGGATCACAGGCGTCCTGTGCAAAGGGGCAAGGCCCAGTCCCACGACAAGAACTCCACGGAGAGAACACTGCAGGGGCATCAGAAAGAAAATAGGACAGGCACCTCAGGGGGAAGGGAAGGGGGGGCACCTCAGCCACTTGAGTACACAACGCCAGATCCACGAGGGGACTCCATGACCACTGGGCCATCCTGGGGAGAGCAAAGCCACAGTCCAAACAGTCCATACAGTGGGTGGCCTGCCCACTGGGCCATCCTGGGGAGAGCAAAGCCACAGTCCATACAGTCCATACAGTGGGTGGCCTGCCCACTGGGCCATCCTGGGGAGAGCAAAGCCACAGTCCAAACAGTCCATACAGTGGGTGGCCTGCCCACTGGGCCATCCTGGGGAGAGCCAAGCCACAGTCCATACAGTCCATACAGTGGGTGGCCTGCCCACTGGGCCATCCTGGGGAGAGCAAAGCCACAGTCCATACAGTCCATACAGTGGGTGGCCTGCCCACTGGGCCATCCTGGGGAGAGCAAAGCCACAGTCCAAACAGTCCATACAGTGGGTGGCCTGCCCACTGGGCCATCCTGGGGAGAGCAAAGCCACAGTCCAAACAGTCCATACAGTGGGTGGCCTTCCCACTGGGCCATCCTGGGGAGAGCAAAGCCACAGTCCATACAGTCCATACAGTGGGTGGCCTGCCCACTGGGCCATCCTGGGGAGAGCAAAGCCACAGTCCAAACAGTCCATACAGTGGGTGGCCTGGCCACTGGGCCATCCTGGGGAGAGCCAAGCCACAGTCCATACAGTCCATACAGTGGGTGGCCTGCCCACTGGGCCATCCTGGGGAGAGCAAAGCCACAGTCCATACAGTCCATAACAGACCCCACTGCCACTGGAGGAGGCAAGTTGGCCAGAGGACATCCTGCAGCCCTGCCCGAGATAGATCCTGCCCTGCCACGTCTGCCAAAGGGCCAGCGGTTCTTGCCTTGAAGGGCCCAGTTCAGCGGTTCCTGAGACGGCGGGGCCCAGTTCAGCGGTCCTTGCCCTGAAGGGCCCAGTTAAGCGGTTCTTGAGACGGCGGGGCCCAGCGGAGCGGTGCTTGAGACGGCGGGCCCAGTTCAGCGGTCCTTGCCCTGAAGGGCCCAGTTAAGCGGTTCTTGAGACGGCGGGGCCCAGCGGAGCGGTTCTTGAGACGGCGGGGCCCAGCGGAGCGGTTCTTGAGACGGCGGGGCCCAGCGGAGCGGTGCTTGAGACGGCGGGGCCCAGTTCAGCGGTCCTTGCCCTGAAGGGCCCAGTTAAGCGGTTCTTGAGACGGCGGGGCCCAGCGGAGCGGTGCGTGAGACGGCGGGGCCCAGCGGAGCGGTTCTTGAGACGGCGGGGCCCAGTTCAGCGGTTCTTGAGACGGCGGGGCCCAGTTCAGCGGTCCTTGCCTTGAAGGGCCCAGTTCAGCGGTTCTTGAGACGGCGGGGCCCAGTTCAGCGCTCCTTGCCTTGAAGGGCCCAGTTCAGCGGTTCTTGAGACGGCGGGGCCCAGTTCAGCGGTCCTTGCCTTGAAGGGCCCAGTTCAGCGGTTCTTGAGACGGCGGGGCCCAGTTCAGCGGTTCTTGAGACGGCGGGGCCCAGTTCAGCGGTCCTTGCCTTGAAGGGCCCAGTTCAGCGGTTCTTGAGACGGCGGGGCCCAGTTCAGCGGTCCTTGCCCTGAAGGGCCCAGTTCAGCGGTTCTTGAGACGGCGGGGCCCAGTTCAGCGGTTCTTGAGACGGCGGGGCCCAGTTCAGCGGTCCTTGCCTTGAAGGGCCCAGTTCAGCGGTTCTTGAGACGGCGGGGCCCAGTTCAGCGCTCCTTGCCTTGAAGGGCCCAGTTCAGCGGTTCTTGAGACGGCGGGGCCCAGTTCAGCGGTCCTTGCCTTGAAGGGCCCAGTTCAGCGGTTCTTGAGACGGCGGACGGTCTATGGCCAACTGCTAATTGCCTGGTGGTGCCCTCCTGGGCAGCGGGGATGGTGCTCCTTCACTGCCCACCTGGGCTGTGGGTGGTGGGGCCCTCCTGGCCAGCTGGGCTGGGTCCTCCCTGGGCAGCGGCTATGGGGGTGGTGGGCTCTCCCGGGGCAGCTGTGCCGGTTCCTCCCGGGGCAGCGGCTATGGGGGTTGTGGGCTCCTCCTGGGCAGCAGGCCTGCTGCCTGACCTCTCCGACTTGCTGCCCTTGCCCTCCTTAGTCGTCGGCCTGTGGCCCTTTCCTCCCTTTGGAGCTGTGGCTGGTGACTGTCTCTGGGTGGTGTCCGGGGGGGATGTAGAAGGCGGGCTCCTGCGGCGCCCCTTCCGCCTTCTGCTCCTCTTCCCAGGGGGTGGGCTGGCTGTCCCCTTGCTGCTGGGCGAAGATCCAGACATGCGGGCTGGCGGGCTCCAATACCCCTGCACCCTTGTCAAGGGGGCTGCAGGGCTGGTGGTGGCTGAGGTGCTCTTCTTACCCTGACGAGAAGGAGGGGGGGGCTCAGGGTCAGGAAAGAAGTTAGTAGTGGCGAGGAAGAGCTTCTTGGGACAATGGAGAGTGGTAGGTACAGTGGGAATGGGAGTGGAGGGAGAGGATGTGGTTGTAGGTGAGTCACGTTTGCTGTCTTTGGGTGCAGGTGCAGGAGGGATAGGCTGTCGTGAGGTGGATGGCTGTTGGGTGGGTGGGTGGCTGCGTTTGTGTGGTGTGGAAGAGGGGGTGACAGACACAGTGGGAGAGGACACAGGGGACGTGTAAATGGCAGTGGGGGTGGTGACTGCACGTGTGCGGACTGGAGTGGAGGGTGTGCTGGTGATGGAAACAATGGCTGATGGTGAGGTGAATGGAGGTGTGAGTGTAGACGTCACAGGGAGGGAGGAGGGAGACGAGGAGGTGGGGGTCACAGAGGTGGTAGTGACTGTTGGCATGTCTGCATCGGAATGTTGCGTGTGTGAATGTCTGCGTGATCTGTGGTGCTTATGTTTGGATGAGCTTCTCTTGGGTGTTGAGGTGTGTGCAGGCTGGTCTGATGGTGTGGGTGGGACAGGCAGAGGAACAGGAGACTGGGAGGAGGGAGTTAGTAGAGGCAGGCAGGAGACAGGGACAATGGCTGCCGTCAGTGCTGAGGCCAGAGCCTGGAACGATCGCTGATGGGCAGCCTGACCCGAATGAATGCCCTCCAGGTACGCATTGCTGCGATGAACCTCCCTCTCCACCCCCTGGATGGCATTCAAAAGGGTAGTCTGCCCAACAATGAGCGTTCGGAGGAGGTCAATGACCTCCTCACTGAGGGCAGCGGGGGTAACAGGGGCAGGGCCTGAGGTGCCTGGGGCGAAGGAGATGCCCGGCTTCCTGGCAGAGCGGGCACGGGGCGAACGCGGAGGGGCTGCTGGGAGGGCGGAGATGGTGCGCTGGGTGGCGGCTGTACCTGTAATGGCGGGGGGCACGGATGGTGCCACCCCCGCAAGGGAGCCCCCTTCCGAGGACGTGTCCGTGTCGCTGCAGGGTCCAGTCGTCCCCGTCGTGGAGCTCCCCTCGCCCTCCGTCTCACTGGTCCAGTCTGACTCTGTGGCATGGCCCTCCTGGGCCATGTGAGATGCAGCTCCCTCCTGCCCCGATGCCACTTCTCCTCCGCCTGATGATGCTGATGCACACAAGCACAGAAAGACAAACAAAAAGGGGGGGGGGAGAGAGAAATAAAGGGATATTGAGTACATGGATCTCCGGTACAGTTAGCGGACATGACAGACACAGATGCCCCCTGCACTAAGTTGCGCACTTGGGGTCCGCTACGCATTCCGTGGAACATGCCCTACACGCCTAGAGTTGACAACTGCACCCATGGATGACACGGCCCAGGGATGGCTGTACTGACAAACTACTGAGGGTGGTGGCTGGGGACACAGGGGCTTACGGGGGTGCCCAGCCTACAGATATCGCCCTGGCCTAGGGGGACCCCCAGCCCTCCTCCCCCAACCAGACACCTCCACTGCGCGACAACAGAGTAGATAATGCTTGTACTCACCCCCTTGTGTCTGCTGTGCTGCCCTCACGCGCCCATCCAATTCAGGGTAGGCCACCGCCAGGATCCGGAACATCAGGGGGCTCAGTTGACGGCAGGCACCCCGCCTACGTTGGGAGGCCATCCCCAGCAGAGACTCGGCGGTCTTCTTGGTCCCGCGGCGGATGTCCTCCCACCTCTTGCGGCAGTGGGTGCCCCGTCGATGGTGGACCCCCAGGGTCCGGACTTCCTTGGCGATGGCACGCCAAATCCCGATCTTCTCATGGGCGCGGACCTATGTGACACGTACAGGGAGGGAGAAATACCACGTTCAAGTTTGTCTGCATTTTCCTTTCCAGTGGCCCAACGCCCCCCATCCCCGCCAGGCCCCCCGCCATGACCCCCGCCAGGCCCAACATGCCCCCCATCCCCGCCAGGCCCCCGCCAGGCCCAACATGCCCCCCATCCCCGCCAGGCCCCCCGCCAGGCCCAACATGCCCCCCATCCCCGCCAGGCCCCCCGCCAGGACCCCCGCCAGGCCCAACATGCCCCCCATCCCCGCCAGGCCCCCCGCCAGGCCCAACATGCCCCCCATCCCCGCCAGGCCCCCGCCAGGCCCAACATGCCCCCCATCCCCGCCAGGCCCCCCGCCAGGCCCAACATGCCCCCCATCCCCGCCAGGCCCCCCGCCAGGCCCCCCGCCAGGCCCAACATGCCCCCCATCCCCGCCAGGCCCCCAAGCCAGCCAGTGGCCCCAAATCCATATTGAATTAAACTCACTTGTTGGTCTGGAGGACCGTAGAGTAGCGCATACTGGGGGAGGACCCCATCCACAAGTTTCTCCAACTCCTCTCCAGTGAAGGCAGGGGCCCTTTCCCCAGGTGCAGCAGCCATTGTCCCTTCCAGACCGAGGTCACAGCAACACTTGCAGTATAGGTCCTCTCCTGTGAAAGTTCAAGTCGCAAGTGGATAAGTAGATAGAAAATGGCGGTCACGTCCGCGGCGGTGCGTCCCGCCACCGCCGGCGCCCTTCGCCATTGGCTCCTGAAACCCATAGGCTTCAATGTTAACCAATGCGGCTTGGCGCCGCGGTCTTGGCCCGCCGCCCGCCGCGGTGTGCCACGCCAGCGCATTGACCTCACATCCCATTGTCACACTTCACAGGTCAGGCAGCCGCCATTTCCAGGGCCCACATGGCTCAATTTCAACTGCGTCACACAGGCCTAAGCCTTGCTTAGCCACTCAGACACGCCATTCACTGCATAGAGAATCGTTTACTGTGCTAGCTGTGAGTACGTACCTGTGGGTTGCTTGACTGTGTGCTCCATGTTGTCCTTCCTAGGCACCGTCCGCTGGGTTGGGCGAGGAGACGGATGAATCCTCCCGTGTACCGACCGCTGGTGGACCTGTCGACAATGGAAGAACGCCACATTATCCTGACCTACCGTCTTAACCGTGCCACTATCCATGAACTGTGTGCCCAGCTGGAGCCCGACCTGATGTCCCCCATCCGCCAACCCACAGGGATTCCCCCTCTGGTGCAGGTCATGTCAGTACTCCATTTCTTGGCAAGTGGGTCATTTCAGACAACCGTGGGAATTGCTTCTGGGATGTCTCAGCCCATGTTTTCGAAGGTGTTATCCAGAGTGTTGTCTGCCCTGATGAAATCCGTGAGGAGCTACATCATTTTCCCTGAGGTGGGCGAATTGGCTACTGTGAAGGGTGATTTCTACGCCCTTGGACATATTCCCAACGTAATTGGTGCCATTGATGGGACCCATGTGGCTTTGGTTCCCCCAAGAGACAGGGAGCAGGTGTACAGGAACAGAAAAAATTACCATTCAATGAACATCCAGGTGGTGTGTTTGGCTGACCAGTACATCTCGCATGTAAATGCCAAATTCCCTGGGTCAGTGCACGACGCCTACATCCTCAGGAATAGCAGCATCCCTTATGTGATGGAACAGCTACAGAGACACCGTGTATGGCTAGTGGGGGACTCTGGGTACCCCAACCTGTCGTGGCTACTGACCCCAGTAAGGAATCCCCGGACCAGGGCAGAGGAACGGTACAATGAGGCCCATGGGCGTACTAGGAGGGTGATCGAACGCACCTTTGGCCTCCTAAAGGCCAGGTTTAGGTGCCTGCATATGACAGGTGGATCCCTAATGTACTCACCTAAGAAGGTGTGTCACATCATCGTGGCCTGCTGCATGCTTCACAACCTGGCTTTGCGCCGCCAGGTGCCTTTCCTGCAGGAGGATGGTCGAGACGGTGGTGTTGTGGCAGCGGTGGAACCTGAGGAGAGTGACGAGGAGGAAGACGACGGGGCTGAAACAGACAACAGGGACAGAATCATTGAACAGTACTTCCAATAGGACACAGGTAACATTTCAAAGATAATTTAGTAAATGTTAACTACTCTCCAGCATCTCTGCTGCCTGTCTATTTGCCCCAGTGTATGATGACTGAGTTTTGGCTTTTCCCTCCCTATTTCAGATCTGGGGTCCCCACTACGAGTCCTGTGCTTCGTTTCCCCATGGACTACAGCTTTGTGGCAGCTGTTTGTTGACTTCACCATGTACAAGGACATATTTGCACTGTCATGTCAATTACAATCTATTGAAATCACAGCCAGACTCCAGATATTTTGGTGCAAAATAGGTGTTTATTTAAGTGCTCAAAATGGGATGGGTGGTTTCAAGTGGGTGGGGGCTATGGTGAAGGAATGTCCATGGCAGAGTCCAGAGTAACAGTCACACAGGTGCATTGTCCAGAGGCCTGTGGAGAGATGGAGCATGGGCAGTTCAAGGATGGACAGGGTGACAATGTGGGACAGTGGGATGACATCAGGTGGTATCCATTGCTGGCGGGGGTCTTGACATCCTACTCTGTCTTCTTGTGAGATCTCAGGGCCCTCTTGCGGGGTGGTTCTTCTCCTGCAGGAGGTGGGGGTCTGGTGGGCTGCTGCTGTGCGGGGGCCTCTTGTCCACTAGCGCCGGCGGAGGTGGTTGGCTGTTCTTGGTCCAGGCTAGTGGCAGGGGCCCTTGGGTGTTGTTGAGTGTCCGCCCTGTTGTTGACGAGGTCCTGCAGCAGCCCTACCATGGTAACCAGGGTGGTGTTGATGGCTCTGATGTCCTCCCTGTACCCCCGATAGTGTTCCTCCTGCAGTACCTGGATCTCCTGGAACCGGGCCAGTACCGTCGCCATCGTCTCCTGGGAGCGGTTGTATGCTCCCATGATGGTGGTGAGGACCTCGTGGAGAGTGGGTTCCCTGGGCCTCTCCTCCCCCCCCTGTCGCACAGCTGCCCTCCGAGTTCCCCTGTTTCCCTGGGCCTCTGCCCCCTGGCCGGTGTGCCCACTACCACTGCCCCCAGGTCCCTGTTGTTGTTGGGGTGGTGGGTTATCCTGGGTGCCCTGTAGTGGTAGACACACCGCAGATTGACGCGCCCTGGAGACAGAGGCATGGGCCCGCTGGGTGGGAGCTGTGCTGGTGTTCCCAGAGAGGTTTGGGTCTGTAGTGGCCTGGGCCTGTGTGAGGGGAACCGACTGTCCAGAGGTCCCCGATGGTCCGGGCTGGTCATCGGTGTCCAGGTCGACAGAGCTGCTGTCATCGCTGACGGCCTCTTGGGTGGGGGGTGTGGATAATTCTGGCCCCTCCGCCGCGGTGTGTTGACGGTCGGGTCCTGCAGGGGTATAGAGGTATGGTTATAGTTTCAATGTGTGGCATATGGGTGTATCTGTGGGTTCTCGTGTCCCCAAGTGCTGGCATTCGTGTGTGGGGGCTTTGGTGAGGGTGGCTTGTGGGGGGGATGTGTATATGCATTGGGCATGCTTTGGTGATGGGTGTCCATGCTCAGTGGACGCATGCAGGCCTAGGTTTTGGGATGTGTGGGTTGTGATGGTGAGACATTGGCGGGGAATAGGTGTGCTGGGGGTGGGGGTGAGGATGGTGGTGGGGGTGAGGATGGTGGTGGGGGTGAGGATGGGGGTGGGGGTGAGGGTGGGGTTCGAGGATGGGGGTGAGGGTTGGGGTCTGATTTGGCATGCAGGTGGGGGGGAAGCAGTATTGAAGCTTCAACTTACCAGTATCTATTCCTCCGCCGACTCCTGCGAGGCCGTCAGGATGCAGGATGTTCAAGACTTCCTCCTCCCATGATGTGAATTGTGGGGGTTGAGGTGGGGGTCCTCCGCCAGTCTTCTGCACGGCGATGTTGTGCCTGGATACCATGGAACGCACCTTCCCCCGTAGGTCGTTCCATCGCTTCCTGATGTCTTCCCGATTTCTGGGGTGCTGTCCCACTGCGTTCACCCTGTCGACAATCCTCTGCCATAGCTCCGTCCTCCGGGCAATGCTGGTGTATTGTATCTGTGTGCCGAACAGCTGGGGCTCTACCCGAACGATTTCCTCCACCATGACCCTGAGTTCTTCGTCTGTGAAGCGGGGTTGTCTTTGGGGTGCCATGGGGTGGTGTGTATGATGTGTGGGGTGGAGTATGTGTATTTAAGTGAGTTGAGTGTGGTGGTGTGTGTTGTTTTGTGTGTGGATAGTGTGTGGGTGATGGTGTTGAGTGGCTGTGGCTGTTATTTTTTGGATGCTGGTGTCTCGCTCTTGCCTTCTTTACGAATTTTTTAGCGTAGGGGTTTGTGGGTGATGTGGGTGGGTGTTTTATATTGTATTGTGTGTGTGGGAGTGGTGTGTGTATGTGTATCAGGTGTGTGGGATTCAAATCGTCCAATGTGGCTGAGTTTTGTTCGTTTGTGTGTATTCTGTCCCGCCAATGGAATACCGCGTTTGAATGACCGCCGCGTGGATTCGTGGGTCGTAATGGCATGGGCGTATTTCTGTTGGCGTGACGGTGGAGGTTTTGTCACCTCCACCTTTCCGCCGACCGCTGGTCTGGCGGTCTGTTGTGGCGGTCGGATTTTCGGAGGTTTGCCTTCTGCGGGTCAGAATGACCGTGGCGGGTTTCCGCGACCGCGGCGGGATTATGGAGGATTTCTGACCGGCGGTAGGCGCCTTTTACCGCCGAGGTCAGAATGACCCCCTCAGTCTTTATCTCTTGCTCCATATCCAACTCAGGCCCCCGGTATTCCTCATAAGCTTGCCTGCAAGACAACTATTGGTATGCAGTCATAAAATTACAGTTATGCACAAAATTCTACTTGGCAAGATAGTTGGCAACAAATCCACACATTTACAAAAACTTTGTAACAAGGATTCTCAAATAGAGATCCTCTACTACAGGAGTTTGTCACAGTGTTTTCATAACAAACAGATCATGCCTATAGCCTTGCTCACTGTCTTATCACAATAAACAAATCAGTCTTGATGTATTAAGAATAAGCTTTCCCACAAGGCAAAAAGTGCAGTACAATTATGCTCTTTTTCAGCAGAAGCACAGATCCTGCCCAATCAAAATCTGTACTCAAAGAAAATTAATATCTGGAAAGAGCCAAAGCCCCTCTCTCTCAGTAATGTCTCTTAAAGTTATTTTTCTGTTGATCGCATAAGGTTGAGTGACTGCTGTGCTGTTAAGCCAATCTTCAAAAGGGAGACAGTCGTTAATTTCCCTAGACATAGTGACTTTAGTCGATCCCTAGCTACTGAGGTTGCTTGAGAATAGTGCCAAACATATCCAAGCCCAAGAAGTAGTAATATGACATTTCCTAGCTATTGTGAAGGAAAGTTTAAATTCTGTCAAGGACACAGAGGAGAGGATTGTGCTCAACTCTTTCATTTTATTTACTCAGCAGCCTTAAACAATAACCTTTTAAACTCAAAGACTACATATACCATGAGACTTTGCAGCACAGTCAATACAATAACAACCATAGAGTCAGTCCTATATAATCAGCAACAAGGAAAAGCACTTCCTCTTTCTTCTTGTGAGAAAACCTGATCCAAGCGTTCTGATCAGAATTCTTGCTTCTGGTCTGATCCTAAGAAAAAACAGGACAAAGAGAATAAGTCCCAGATCCTGATAATTTAGCAACAAATCATCCAACAGAGTTAACAGTACGCCATAGGAATACAATGCAAGAAGATTTTTAACAATTGAATTCACAGAACATCAGTAAATATACTTATCCACAATATTGTAACCTCCTAGAATCTAGGATGGGTGATGATGTGAATCCCATCAGGAGGAATAATCCACGCTCCAGTGTCATTAATAGGTCTGAAACTTTCCTTCACAATAATTATGAATTTGATATCCTATGTCATTACCAGATGCTCAGATTATGCTAGGTTAAAGATAGGAGACAACCAGTAATGCAATGCCTGTGATCTGCTTGAAGTAAAAGGTCTTAAACTCAGAATCTGAAGACCAATCTGCTAATTTGAAAATATCTTCCAGACAGCCCCCAGGAAGAAGGCCTTCAAAGCCATAGCTCCCCTTGTGGAATGGGCCCCAAAAGCAGATGTGGCAATCCTGGTTTCTTCTAGAACACATCTCGCCCAATGCGCAATAGTAATTGCCGAAACCGATCTGAAAGGTTTCTTAAGGACTATAAAGATTTTGACTGTCCCAAGGGACGATATTGCATGCTCATGGCTTCATACACTCTCAGACAGCGAACCACACACAATTAAGGATGACAGGGAAAAGCAGGATAATACACCACTCTATTTGTCTAGAAAGGGTAAATGATATCCTTTCAGTGGTGAACATTTGTGCTGTAATATCCAGTGCCTGCACATCAGACACTCTCGTACAAGACATGAGATATAACAGCATCACCAACTTACCTGTTAAAGCTACATGTGATAGGTATTGACTATCTTTCCAAGATCGTAGCATTTGTAAGCACCACATTGATGTCCCATAGGGAGGAATACCACAGTTCAGGTGGAATAGACAAACGGATACCCCTCAAGAGTCGACAGACCAGAGGATGTTCATCCACCTGTATGCCGTGAAGTGGCACATGTCTGGCTGAGATTGCTGAACAGCATGTATTAATTGTGTTGTATGCCAGCCCTTTAGTAGTCAATTCAGACAAAAAGTTGATGATATGCACTACATCTGCCCCCACGGAATCAAGATCCCTTTGCTGACACCAGCATGACCACCTGCGCCATGTCGAACCGTATCTCTTGATTATAGAATCGGCCCATGCTCTTATGATGAGAGAAAGCCTGCTTCGAAAGGCCTGGGACTTCCCAACATCCCCTGTAATCCTCCAAACCATCAGTAGGAGAGTTCTGTCCTGAACCAACTGGTACAAGTTGCCATGTGAGGAGTCCAGGGAAGAAGGATTGGAAAATCCATGGAAAATTCCAGAAGAACTGGATACCATACTTGTCATTTCTATAGTGGTGTCAGTAGGAGGATTACCTCCACCTTCTGACATCTGAACAATGCTGTGAGTCTGGCTATCATCAAGAATGGAGGGAATGTATACCTCTGAATCTAACTCCAGTCCTGGAGCAAGGCATCTGTCACAACTGCTAGAAGGTCCGGGCACCAACTGAAGAAACGTGGTAGTTGATGGTTGAGGAGTGATGCAAAGAGATCCACCTGACACGGACCCCACGGATCCCTAATCCTCTGGAATAGAGAGGCATCTAGTTGCAGTGGACTGGAATCCCTCAGATGTCTGGCTTGCCAATCCGCTGTCTAGTTGAGTTTTCCCAGTATATGTTTCACTGTCACCGACAATTGATGCTGCAGACAATGATTCTAGAAGTCCCCGCCAGTACCTTGGAATAGGTACCTCCCACCCCCTCCAAAAGAAACTGTGTATATACAGCACCGCTGAGTTGTTGTCCATCTTTAAGAGAATGGAAAAGGAAACTTGTTCTAGTGCTAAAGTCTGCACTGCAAAGGATCCTGCAAGTAGATCCAGGCAATTGATGTGTAATGCGTCGTAGTTTTCGAACCACTGTCCACTTGTAGTAACATCTCCTCATCTTGTTCCCTATCCTTGGCGACTAACCAATTCCAGGGCTGAAGGGCGCTAGAGAGCCTTCCACAAGATGGCCACACCAGAGTGAAGCTCTTGGACCGGGACATAATATCCGCACATTATCCTACAATTTTCCACCAATCCCACCCATACAGAGAGATCCCCGCATTGGTGGTGACCTGCTGAACCAAAACCAGTAAAATAAACGTACCATCGAGCAGAAGCGGCTCTTCCAGACCCATGTTGTCCTGCACCGTGACAGCCCGGGATTGCGATGGTGATGAGTTACGGACCAGCATGCTCCACCAGGTGACTGATAGACCTGGTGCTGTGAGAAGCCACATACAGTTATTATGAACATTAAATACTTTATAGGACACTGTGCCATATGTGCATAAGTGATTATCTTGCTAACTTGAGTCCTGCGACTTGGGATGCAGGACCCTACTCGCTCATGGGGGACCTCCATTGTCTGTAGCTGGGGCAATACGTATCCAGGGGAAAAGCATCTGTGATATTTGGAGAACCACTACTCGCTGCACCGTTTTTGGACTATGGTGTCGGGCACAGTGCCACCACAGCTGCTGGACTGAGCACACTGCTACAGATCTGGGGACAGATTAACGTGAGGTGGGAGTACACCTTGAGGTGCAGCATTCTCTGGACACCGCCCTGCATGGCTTGTGTAGGCCCCGGCGACCTGACCTCCGCTCCACAATGGGGAAACATGACACACAGCAATCGTGCCTCACTTTTGACTATAAACGTTCTAGCCGCAAACATTGTTGGACTCGGAGCAGGACAGGACGCCACAGGGAGGCACACCATTGGAGGCTACATTGCTGGCTATGCAGCAGAGTCTGCAGTCAATTGACAGCAAAATTGGCAGACTGAACCTCAGAATGGATAATACGGCAAGCAAATTGATAAAAAAGCAACTCGTATTACTGACACAGAACAGCGGCTATCCACAAATGAAGACCTACTCCAAACCATGAAAAAGCGATCACTGTTATACAGGCCAAAAATGAAGATCTGGAGGTGCACTCCAGAAGAAGGCCTGCCAGAGACTACCAACACAGGGAAAATGAAGTTATTTGTTGAACAACTACTGCATGACTTATTTGGTGCTAACCAGTTCTCTAGCATGATGATCGTCAATCGTGCCCACAGATTTCTGGCGCCACAACCATCCCTGAGGGACCGGGCCCAATCATTGCACGATTACTCAACTATCGGGACCGAGACATTGTGCTTCATCTGTCCAGGGAACAGAAAATGATCCAATATCAGGGCAATGAGATTACCTTTTTTCCTGATTTCACCATGGCGGTCCAGCTAGCATGACGTGAATTTCTGCCTGTGAAAAAGAAACCACAGCAGACTGGCATGGGATATGCCATGCTTTGCCTAGCAAGGTCACGTGTTGACCTGAAGGAGGGGCAGAAGATTTTCTCGACACCACAGGCAGCCTCTGACTTCATCGAAAAAAGCTGGAATTGGTTGCTTCACTTCATTGGCTACAAAGGACACCAAGTCATTCTGCTGCATAATGAGGGAAGAGCAGTGAACTAGGAGGTTACACCCCATTATGTACTGGTATGATATATTAACATATTAGGTCACTGTTTTACACAGTTGCATGTTTAACTCCAAGGTTATGTGGTGGGTTAGACTCCAAGGTTACGTGATGGGTTAGATTCCTGGTCACCTACCTTCTACCAAAGGCTTACCGGGTCTCTCTCTGCCCCCCCAGTGGGAACGCCCCACTTCCTTATGTTTGCACTTTGTGCACTTCTAATTTGTCTGGGAAATGTTTGGTTTCTGTTGGGGATGGGAAATTTGTACAAAGAAGGCAATGCCTTTAGCAAGTTGGGGAAACTGAAATGTGGGAGGGGGAGGGAAGTTTAATCTGCTTAAAACTGCCTACAGGAGATGGTTTCATACTGCTCTGATACCTCATAGCTATTGCAGTAGTCGCACCGCAACATGGATTGAACAGACACATCAGTGCTAATGTGGACCCCACTGTGGCCCTCTTACCTTTTTGTCCTGGAATGTGAGGGATCTAAACAACCCAAAAAAACTAGACAGATGATAGCTTATTTCGACCATCACTGCGTACATGTTGCATTACAACAAGAAATGCATCTATCAGACCGTGCAGCAGATGTAGTGGTGGCGCAATGGGGGTGATCCCATATAATCTCTAATTACTCATGTATGCTTGAGGAGTGCCCATCCTAATTAAAGAGATGTGCCATTTTAACTTACACAGAAGTGGACACCCATGGGCTATATGTGATTGTTATGCCTGGTATACCACCCAGCCATGTCTGTTACACAAGAATCAAAAACGCTTTCTCTCTTATCGGCAGTAGGTGTCAAGAAGCTGGAGAATGTATATCCAGATAATTGTTTTACTGAAATTTCAGAACTACCACAGGACCATCGCCAATCGTCCCTTTAGTATTTTACTTATGTGAGGCTACAGGCGGTGGTGCATGAATATTACGCAGTGTTAGAAATGGGGTGTTTGGTTGGCAGTCAGGTTACCCCCTGTCCAAGCAAGGACCCTCACTCTAGTCAGGGTAAAAGGGAATCACCCTCAGCTAACCCCCACTCACCTCCTTGGTAGCTTGGCACAAGCAGGCAGTCTTAACTTCAGAGTGCTAGGTGTAAAGTATTTGTACCAACACACACAGTAACTCAATGAAAACACTACAAAATGACACAACACAGGTTTAGAAAAATAGAGAATATTTATCTAAATAAAACAAGACTAAAATGACAAAAATCCACCATACACAAGTCAAGTTATTAATTAAAATGCAAAGAGTCTTCATGTTCTTTTAAACATAACGTTAACGCTTTTAGCGTGAAAATGTACCTGGGCTGCGTCAAAATAACACGCACGGGCGAGTGTGCGTCGAAGAAGGTAAGCGGTGCAGCGATTTCTCACCCGCAAGCGAGATTGTGCATAATTTCTCCTTCTCCGGTCCGATCGGTGGGCGTAGTTTCTTTCCCCGCAGGTGAGAGATGCGTCGATCTGGACAAAACACCTTGGGTCCGGGCAGACTTGCGTTGTTTTTCCATACCCAGCGATGTTGCGTCGTTGCAGCCTCCGTTAGTGATGCCGAGTGTCATTTCTCCAGCCATGTGCGTCAATTTCACAGCCGCGCTGCAAGCGCTGCGTCGATTTCAGCCGTGGAGCCAGCGGCACGTCGTTTCTTTAGCCGCTATCGGAGGTTGTGTCGGAAATTGCCCTGCTCGTGATCTGTGAGTGGACTTCCAACCTTGGTCCACCAGCTTCACCTGTCAAGGCCCCAGGAACTGGATAGGGCACCACTTGGCAGGGCAGGAGTCTCAGCTGAGGCTCCAGGTGCTGGCAGAGAGAAGTCTTTGCTGTCCCTGAGACTTCAACAACAGCAGACAAGCTCAGTTTCAAGCCCTTGGAGAGTCCTTCACAATCAGGAAGGCACACAAAGTCCAGTCTTTGTCCTCTTGTACAGGCAGAAGCAGCAACTGCAGGATAGCTCCACAAAGCACAGTCACAGGCAGGGCAGCTTGTCTTCCTCAGCTCTTCAGCTCTTCTTCGGGCAGAGGTTCTTCTTGGTTTCCAGAAGTGATCTAAAGTCTGTGGTTGTGGGTGCCCATCTTATACCCATTTTGCCCTTTGAAGTAGGCTTACTTCAGAGAAAAGTCTATCTTGTTTGTGAAATCCTGCCTTGCCCAGGCCACGTCCCAGACACACACCAGGGGGTTGGAGACTGCATTGTGTGAGGGCAGGCAAAGCCCTTTCAGGTGTGAGTGACCACACCTCCCCTCCCGCACAGATGGCTCATCAGGATATGCAGGCTACCCCCCAGCCCCCTTTGTGTCACTGTCTAGAGAGAGCTGCAATCAGCCCAACTGTCAAACTGACCCAGACAGGGAATCCACAAACAGAGTCACAGAATGGTTTAAGCAAGAAAATGCTCACTTTCTAAAAGTGCCATTTTCAAACACATTTTCAAACACACAATCTTAAATCAACTTACTAAAGGGTGTATTTTTAAATTGTGAGCTCAGAGACCCCAAACTCCACATGTCTATCCGCTCCCAAACTGAATCTACACTTTAATCATATTCAAAGGCAGCCCCCATGTTAACCTGTGAGAGGGAAAGGCCTTGCAACAGTGAAAAACGAATTTGACAGTATTTAATTGTTAGGACATATAAAAAACATTAGTATATGTCCTACCTTAAACATACACTGCACCCTGCCCTGGGGCTACCTAGGGCCTACCTTAGGGGTGTCTTACATGTAAGAAAAGGGAAGGTTTAGGCCAGACAGGTGGGTACACTTGCCAAGTCGAATTGGCAGTTTAAAACTGCACACACAGACACTGTAGTGGCAGGTCTGAGCCATGTTTACAGAGCTACTAATGTGGGTTGCACAACCAGTGCTTCAGGCCTACTAGTAGCACCTCTAGTGCACTGTACTAGGGACTTACCAGTAAATCAAATATGCCAATCATGGATGAAACAATTACATACACATTTTGTATAGGAGCACTAGCACTTTACTACTGGTTAGCAGTGGTAAAGTGCCCAGTGTACCAAAAACAGCAAAAACAGAGTCCAGCACACATCAACAACCTGGGAAACAGAGGCAAAAAAGTTAAGGGAGATCACGCCAAAGATGAAAAGTCTAACACCCAGGAAGATTTCCACAGGCTCCCCACTGCCCTATGGTCGCTACAGACTTTTCTGACCAAACCCACCGATATGGGAGTTGTGACAGCTGTCTATGAAGTGGTGCAGGAAGATGAAGCACAAACTACAAGTGTTCCCCTAGAGTGGTGGAACAATGTGCTTGATACACCACTCACTGAGTCAGAGTCGATATTCTGCTTTACATTGACAGGGCAGCTTACTGCAAACAGTAATTTGTGCATAATCCATTTCAAATGTTTACAGCACATGTACTGTACTCCAGTGCAACTGACCAGACTTGGACTCAGACAGGAAGATAACTGTGAAAGGTGTAGGAGACCAGGTGCAGATTTCTTACACTAGCCTGGGGATCTCCAAAATATATTGATTTTGGGAACAAATTACGCACCCCTTGAAAGTTGTAACAATGGAACTAGTACCTTGTGACCCCCATATTTTTGATGGGCTATATTAAATCTCTGCAGCCCGCCACTCGATGGCTAGTTGCTGTTGGCTTTTACTAGCTAAAAGTCGAGTGGCTATTTATTGGGGGAAAAAAGAGTTATCCAACTTTGCCACAATGGGTTAAAGATATTGCTTATTGTAGAGACCAGCTATAGACCCATATGGAAGAACTGCCAAGTGCCTTGTGCCCATAGGACTACTGGGCACCAATGACTGTATATTTATTGACACTGAATGTGGGGTTCGGAATGGGGTCAGTCTTGTTTTGAAAAATAATCCAAACTCACATAAATATGCAGAATTTCTGACTGGATGGGTGGGGGCTGGTCGGATCCAGCCTACCGACTGAAACTCCAAACACTGGGCTACAATCAGATCCTTGATATGCTATACGGGTGTCCAATTCCCCAGGCGATGCCTGAGATAACTAGGGTGGTCCTACTGGGATGGCGGGAGGCCTAAAAGAAATCTGGTTGGTGGAACCGTCTCACTCAGCAAACCCCACTCTGGCGAGGTAGAATGTTGACAGAGACGTCGGCGCTGGAGGGATTTCACAGTTGGGACACCATCGGTATCTCCCTACTTGGAGATGTTTGGGTGGGGTCACGGATACGCTCCTTCGAGGAGCTCCAACGACTCTTCTCTTTAAATAGAACTCAGTTTCACAGATACTTACAACTCCGCCATGCGCTGTCTGTGCATAACCAGGGCGGTGAAACCATACCGGAACATAGTCCTATGGAGACGAAGGTGCTGATGGGAAGCCTGGGAAAGGGGGGGGGGGTTCGCAGATATACCGCTCCTTGAGGAGGGCCCCTGTCGCAGGTGGGAGGGTTGGGTGGGCCCAGTGGGGGAGGAGGAATGGAGGGAGGCACTCATGGCCCCACGGAACCTTACAATGACATCCCGTTTCAGACTGCTGCAGTCCTATTTTCTCCACACGGCCTACCTCACACCACTCAGGCTACACAAAGCGGGCCTCCGACCTCAAGCCGATTGTCCTCGCTGCTTTGGCCCAGCAGCAGACTTCTTCCACATGGTGTGTGTTCCTGTCCATCTATAGCATCTTACTGGAGGGCGGTGGTGGGAGAGGTTTCGAAGATCCTGGGTAGTGAGATCAAACTGGCTCCGATAACACTCCTAATGGGGGCATTGGAAGAGGTGGGGCTCAGGAGGGCAGACCGAACCTTCCTGGGTCTGGCATGCCTAGTGGCTAAAAGAGACATAATGACACACTGGAAGGCAGCTGAAGCACCAGCACTGGCCAAATGGTGACAAGGAATGGACTGGTGTGCCCGACATGAAAAACTTGTATACGAAGCCAGAGGTTGCCCAAAGAAATATTATAAGATATGGGGGAAGTGGGAGGCCGCAGGATATTCTTGAGCAGTGAGCACCCTGTCGAATCTACCAGATCTGAGGGTGTCCCATACTCCGGGGGTGCTGCTTACTAGGAGCCTAGTATATGAATATATAAACTTATATAACTCTTATACAAATTTTTGTCTACAATTCTTTACAAAGCTGCAAGTGGAACTTTAACTGTAAATTGTTACTATTGTCCGCAAGGCTTGTTTGAATCTGGAAGAATATTCGTCTCTAATGCTTCAATTTAATGCCTCTTATTGTTTATCTTTTTATGTGTGTTATTTTCCTTCACCTGTCTTCAAAATCAATAAAGTTCTTTATAATTAAATTTAAAAAAATATGCAGAATTTCTTTTCTTTCTGTATTTGTCTTGTTGATAATCTACAACACTGTATAATCATGTAACTATGTTGCTGCCATGCTATGACGCGGTTATGCAAATATGTCCTGCTGTTTTTTTTTTGTTTGTTATTGGAATCGTACTGAAAATGTTTATTAAAAAGAATAACATTTTTTTAAAAACCATTCCGGGGCCGACCCAAAGATAGCCCTGCTGTTCCATGCATGCATGTGGTCGAGCCACCAATGTGGATCCTTCTGGGCCTGCTGCGAGAGGCAGACCTCCTGTGCTTATGTAGGCCCCTCATGAGGTGTTGTGCCTTCAGGCATACAAGCGCTCGATAATGTAATGGGCTCGGAAAAATTACCTGGATGGCAGAGGACAGTAGCCCCACAATCCTGACCAGATGTCAAAGTGAGGACTTTGCTCTCTCAAGCGTTTTGCGCAGTTCCCGGCAAATAAGCAGCATCTTCCTCGGGGTGGAAGGAGTAATTTGTGGCACTGTACAGATCTCAAATCCCAGGAAGGTCAGTTGTTTGACCGTAATAAACCCCGATTTATGAACTATCACAATAAACTCAAAGTCTTGAAGGAGAGATGTTGTCATCTGGAGATGGGAGACTAAGGTGGATTTCTCCTGATGCATCTAGAGGATGTTGTCCAGGTATACATTGAGCCTGACTCCCCTTGCGCAAAGCTATACTATGATAGGGCAAAGTACCTTCATGAAGCACTAGGGTCTGGAGGACAGACAGAACGGAAGACAAGTGAATTTGAAGACCTGCCTGCCCCATTCAAACTGAAGAAAACATCTGTGAGGTGGAAAGATCAGGATAGTGAGGTAGGCACCCTTCAGATTGAGTCTCACCAATCAGTTGTTGGGTAACAGTATGTCTCTGAGGAGGTGAATGCCCTCCATTTTGAAATGTCGGTATACACCTGTTGATTTCCTTCAAATTTATTATGGGTGGGTAACCTATGCCTTTCTTTTCCACTAGAAAGATGTCGCTCAGAAAAACCTTGGGATGAAGAACTGAATGGGTAATGGTTCCTTTCTCTAGGAGCTCTGCTACTTTTTGGTCTACCACCCGTGTTCCTTCCTGAGAGAACAACAAGGGTCCTGGATGGGAGTGTTGACGAGGTGTGCCACAGAACTCTATGTGGAATCCCATCACAGTCTGGAGAACCCACGCATCCCCCGTTATGTATGTCCAACTGTGGCTGAACCACTGCAACCTGAACCCCAGCCCTTGTAGGGAAGAAGGGATATTGCTTACTGGTGGTGCCAATTGGTGTGTAGTTGGTTCCTCAGAAGGCCTCCGGGACCTATGCTGCTACCTCTGGAAGGGTAAAATCCTCCAAATTACTTCTGGTCTTGCCACTGGATGGTCTGGAGTGGATGGGGATTGGAATGGTATGTTTGGCAGGAGGAGCGCCCCCTTCCTCTTCTGGTCCCTCCAAACTCTTCTGGACGACGATTTTGCAGCTGGATTGCTGCACTTTATTGAGTGACGCAAAAGTGTTAACACAATGAGCAAGATCTGTAAGGAAAGGTTCTCCGAAGAGACCCCCATTCACCACCGAACCAGCCTCTGTGGTTGCCAAGTCCCCAAATTTAGGTTCAATCTTGATGAAGCGTGAGCGCCAATGCTTAGTTGTTAAGGTACAGTTGACATTGCCTAAAAAACACAGGGCCCGCTGAGCCCAAATTGAGAGTATAGACAGGTCAATCATATGGCCTGTTTCTTTGACCACCTTGGCCATGTCCAGGATTTCTGTAGGAAGAACCAGGATATCAAGGTCCTTAACCTGGCAGGATCTCAAGGATTTGCGTCCTTAACATATTTTGTGATGAACGTTGCCATCTTACTATTTCTGGGGTACAAGCAACCTTACCGGCTAAAGATGGCCTACAGCATTTGACCCTTGGTCAACCCGTACCTCTTGGTCCATAGGCTTTCAAATATGGCTGGCTAAACATAGTGCCACCTTAGCGGCGGGCACCCAGTCTGTAGAACGAGGATGGTATAAGTCCTCAGGATTGAGCAAATCTGGGATACTTTGAGTCCAGCACTGAGTGATTGCCGTTGTCTTCCAGCCTGGATTTCTTGGCACTGCCCTCTGGTCGCCACTGTCTGCATGGACCTGGTTCATCACCAGAATCCCCGTTAGGGGGGTCCGAATCCTCCCAGGCATTGTCATCTGTCCTCTGCTAAGAATGGGAATCATCAATGGGGGTACAACAAGGCCAGGAATCATCCTGAGCATCCAAGGTGTCAAGACACCATTTAAGGAAGGCCTGGCACAGTCTCTCAAAGGCACCAGAGAGAGGTGAAATCAACCTCATTTTAGCAGTGGCTTTGCCCTTGCGGGCACTCCAAATGTCAAGAGGACACACTAGTGTCAAGCCTTTCCCCATCTGTGGGCAAAATACTGCGATCTGCAGTCAACTGAAATATTTTTTGACTCAGGGGCTCCAGGGCCGAAGAAATCACACTTTAAGAGATGTATCAATAGCATCTACCAGTTCTTCATGTATAGGAAGGAGGGTACTCTCTTTCTCCACCTCCTCCCAGTACTCATCAGATATGCTTGCTATGGCTGTGCACGCTGTTTATTTTATATATATATATATATATATAAAGATCAATAGTAAGGCAAGCACTGCCGTCTAGGATCTGCTGAGCTGACAAGTCTTGAACTGAGATCTGATCGGCTCCCACCAGATCAACTAGGGAGAGTTAGCAGCCATCTTAGGTCTCGGGACTCAGTCCTGTATCCTACAAAAATTATTTTAAAAAGACATAAGAGGGCAGGGGATGGATATCTTGACCCCCCCTAAGGCCTGGTGGTGGGGTCTGGGGCCAAAAACGTTTTTTTTTTAATGTTTGCCACAAATTTGGGGAAGACGCAGCAAGATGAACAAAACAAAAAGAAGCACAGGCTCCAGCGCTTCTTTCTTAAAACCCCACAGGGTGGGACAGGGCCCAGGCAGGCAACCCATGTTTAATTTTATGGCGATGGCGGTCACTTGGCTCCCCTCCCCAGGCCATTTGTGGCCCTGGGGACCCTATTCCCGAGGGCCTGAAGTATTTTTAAGGTGAGGGGGGCACTCGTCCCTTCTCCCCAGGTCATTGGCCTGAAGTATTTTTAAGGTGAGGGGGTACTCGTCCCTCCTTCCCAGGTCATTTTCAGCCCTGGGGACCTTATCTCCCAGGGCACAAAGTATATTTAAGGGGTGGGTGTGCAAGGCCCCAAACCTCGTGCTACTTTTAGCCCCAGAGACCCCATCCCCTGGGGCCCACTGTATTTTGTAGGGAGTGTGGGGCCACGTGACCACCCTCCCTGACTCTTCAAAAGGCCCTAGAGACCGCATCTCCCAGGGCCGCTACTATTTGAAAAAGATAGTCATTAATAGCCCCGGGTATCCCACTTCCCAGGGCCAGCTCACATGCTGTGTCTTGTTGAACCCAGCTCTGAGACACAGCAGTTTCCCTTTCTGCACCGGCGCTTAGGGAAACCTGTGCTTGCTCCTCCCTGGGGGGAGCATTTTTAAAACACTCGCCAAACTAGAGCAAAAACAAAGTATTCTACCAGTGGGCAGGGGCATTAAAAATGGTGAATCCCTCCCCAGCTCTGGGTGCCATAGATGGACACCAGGGCACCTACCTTTAATTGATGTGGGCTCAGAGCAAGGGATCCCCGAGGCCAAATATGGCTCTATATATGTATATATATTACTTAATGGCTGCTGCTACCAGGTATTTATAGTTCGGACCTAGTTTCTATAGAAACATCTTTTTTGTTTTGCTAATAACTTTAGTGGTTTAATGAATCGTCCCACAAAATATGCCGCTTACTTCAGCATCTGTCTGTAAAGTTTTGGAGTGATCTGTCAAGAGGCAGGGGGCCGAGAAGAAGAGGGGGGTCCCAAAACATTTTCACCCCATGCATTTTTACATAATGATTTTGAACAGGAATGGTGCCCGAATGAATGGACAGAATTACACCAAATTTGGCTGAAAGGTAACTCTTGGTCCAGAAAGCAAACTTTTTATTATTTGGTGTAAATCCGCTCACTAGTTTTTGAATAATTAACGAAAAAACAAATTTGTATATATATGGATGCAAAGGCTCCGAAAACCCTCCCAATTTTGTGCTGAGATCTGATTGCCACCCAACACTTCAACAAGGAAGTGTTGGCAACCACGTAAAAAAAAGAATTAAAAAAAGAAAAGGGGCCAGGGTAAGGACACGATGACCTGTTAGCTCTGGTGCTGAGGTCACAGAGGGACACCCTCAGAACAAAAAAGCATTTTTTTTTTAAATGTCATCAAGAGACTTGGTGGATCCATGAATCTGCCAAAAATTAGCAGCGGGTTCCAACCAGGTCCCGTGGAATTGAATGAGTGGAGGCGTGGGGGGGTGGTAAGTGGGGTGCACGTGGCCTTGTGGAGCCAATAATGGCCCTGGGGACTGCCACCCTCCAGGGCTGGCTCCTGCTATGTCCCAATGTGCCCAACCCGGGACACAGCTGTTTGCTCTGACTTGACGGGAGCTTTGACAGCTCCCAACAAGTCAGAGTAAACACTCCGTTTCCAGCAAGTGAGAGCTGCCAAACAGCTTTCACTTCCTCTCTGTGACAGCAAAGCTGGCTCCCGCAGGAAGCGGGCAGCCTGCTGGGATGACAGGGGCCTTCGGGCTCTCCTGCGGTCCCCAAACATTTGGCATGACCGGACCCTGAGAGATGTGGTCTCTGGGCTGAGATAGGCCCATGGAGGGGGGCTGCATGTTTGGAGTTCCAGCGCTGAGATCGGCCGAGAAAGGGGGCCCGGGTGGCCCTCCTCCCCCCAAAAAATGTAGAATGCTGGGCCCAGGGGCACGGGGTCCTAGCGCCCGAGATTGGCCCAGGGAGGCGGTCCCTCCCCCAAAAAATAAATACATAAATGCAGGGCCCAGGGGGGTGGGTCCATGGGGCTGTAATCGACCAGGGGAGTGGGGCCGCATGGCCTTCCTCCCAAAAAACAAGACATTTTAGAAGGCTGGGCCCCGGGAGATGGGGTCCCCGAGGCTGAAATAGGCAGAGGGGGCATGCAGCCCTGCAGCAAACTCCTGCTGCACATGGCCAAAGGCCGTGCGTAGTGTCGGGTTCAATGGTTAGGGGGGTTGGCCACAGGGACTGGCTGCAGGCTAGGTCCAGCGGCCCACCATACCACGCAAGGCTGAAAGGCGTGCACAGCGCAAGATTGGGTGGTTATAGGGGGTTGGCCGCAGGGCATGGCCACAGACCGGGCCCTGTGGCCAACTGCTGCTGCGCACGGCCAAAGGCCTTGCGTGGTAGTGGTTGGATTAACATATAGTAATGAAAATTACTTTACGTTAAAAAGAAAATAGAAATTCACTGAAAAACCCAAAGAATACAGGAACATTATAGTTAGGAAATTGAATTTAAAAAATCATAGAAATTCACTTAGAAAACCAAAGGTTACAGTGTCATTATAGTTCACACTTTAAACGTACAAAACAATAGAAATTCACCTGTTATAGTTATCTCAAGTAACTATAAGTGGTGCCCTAAGGTAATTATAACTTGCGCCCCCGCCATGCACTGCTAATTACCCCACAAATTAAGGCACTGATGACATCTTTGATAACATCACTGATAATATCAATGTAATATTTGCAGTAAAAAAAATTATGAAAACACTGTGAATGGCGGGTCGCAACCCCACCCCTGGTCCCCAGGGACCACCACCTCCCCGGGGCTACATTTTAAAACAATATGGGGGGTGGGCGCAGAGCCCCTGGAGACCACCACCTCCTCGGGCTATTTTTAAATTATTTTTGAGGTGGGGGCACAAGCACCCCCAAACTCAGGGACCACCACTTCCCTGGTGCTATTTTAAATTATTTATAGGGGGGCCTCAAGGACCCCCACCTTCTAGGGGCAATTTTAAAATATTTTAAAATAATTATTAGGGGGGCCACAAGGACCCCCCCAGGGCCCCAGGGACCACCACCTGCCGATGCTATTTTTAAATTATTTAGAGGGGGGCTGCAATGACCACACCTGAGCCCCGGGGATCACCACCTCCCTGGGGCTCCATTTTAAAACAATTAGGGGGAGGGGTTTCTGCATGGGCCCCACGGACCACCACTTTCGCGGGGATATTTTCAAATTTGTTTAGAGGGGACCTCCCTGAGGCCAAATACTCATTTTAATAAATCAATGAAAACGCCGCTTTCAGCAAGCAGAGTATTTGCTTTTGCTTGGTGGGAGCTATGAACTCTCGCCATGCGAAGCAAACAGCTACCTCTCAAAGATGGGCACCTTGTGAGGTCGCAGGACCCAACAGTGGGGTATGGCGGTCCCCAGGGCCATGTATGGCTCCCTCCTTCTTTCGATTTCACCTCGGGGAGGTCGTGGTCCCCAGGGCCAGAGGGGGTTCACACAGCCCCCCTGGTAGATTTAAAAATGGTAGCCCAGGGACGGCTGTGATCCCCGGGACATGTGGGTGTCCCCAGGATCCCCCTAATCATTTAATTTTTTAGCCCGGTGATGTGGCAGACCCTGGGGCCTGGGGGGGGTCCGTGCGGCCCCCCTGCAGTTTTTTAGCAATGGCGCCCCAGGGATGTGGCTTTTGAAAGCCCTGGGAGGAGGGCCCTGTGTGCCCCCTCCTCATTTTCATATAAACGTGCATGCCCTCCGGACCAGACCCATCTGTGAGCAAAACTAAAAGCAAGTGCAGGAGACCAGGCTTCCTTTCCTTTTTAAGTTCACAGTGAAAGTCACAAATTTTGCTGTGAATTTTTTAAAAAAATGCTTTTTTGCCCTCACAGAATCACAGGGGGAGGCCTGTACCAAAGCTAGGGGCTTAAAGTGAATGCACCCTGCCCCCTTTTCTTTTTTTTTTTTATACATTTGTTTTTTAGACAAATGACTGCCAACACTTCCTGGCTGAAGTATTGACAGCCAATCAGACCTCTGCACGAGATCAGGAGTATTTGCGAAGCCTTCGTGCCTCTAGATATACAAATTTGGTGTTCCTTGAATATCTCAAAAACTACTGAACCGATTTACACCAAATAAGAAAACGGACACTTTGTGGACCAAAGCTACCTTTCTGCCAAATTTGCTGTAATTCCATCCAGCGGCTCGGACCGTAGTCGTGTCTAAAATCTCTAGGGGAATTAACATGGGAAATGCACTTTTTTGACACCCTTGTTTACTTGGCCCCCGGCTTGACAGATCACCCTGAAACTTTCCATGCACAACAAGACCCTTAGGCACACTTCTTTTTGGAAAATGTTGGGAAGATTCCACCAAAGCTATAACTATAACTTGTGCCCTAAGGTGACTATAACTTGTGCCTCTGTCATGTACAGTTTTTTCATCAACAATTTTACTGCAAATATTACATTTACATTATCAATTATGTTATCAAAGATGTCATGAGTGCCATATTTTGTGGGTAATTGGCAGGGGCATGGCGAAGGGGTGAGTTATAGTTACCTTAGGGCACAAGTTATGGCTACTTGAGATAACTCTAACAGGTGAATTTCTATGGTTTTGTAAGTTTAAAATGTGAATCTAACTATAACGTTCCTATAACCTTTGGGGTTTTTTCAGTGAATTTCTGTTTTGTTAGTTCTGTTTCCTAATTATAATGTCCCTGTAACATTTTCAGTGAATTTCTACAGTTTTTGTAATGTACAGTAATTTTTATTACTATACGTTAATCTAACCACTCGCGCACTTGGCTGCAGGGCCTAGCCTGTGGCAGCCCCTGTGGACAACCTCCATAACCACTCAAGTTTGTGCCGCGCATGCAGGGCACAGTGGGGTTAGCCACAAGGCCTGGTCTGTGGCCAGTCCCTGCAGCCAACACCCTGTAACCCCCCAAGCCTGAGAGAGATAGGCAGAGACAGAGACAGAAAGTTAGAGATGGAGAGAGAGAGAGCGATTTAGGCTCTGATGAATGATATACTGATATTTCCAGATAAATTGAAAAGAAAAATGTTTTTGTCAATTAAAAAGAGTATTTATGGTTGAAAATAAACTAAAGCAGGAAATGACTACAGACTCACTTAGACAAGAACCCTTAACTTTTAGTGTGCATGTCTGAGACCTTAACCACTAGGTCAGAGGTGACTCCTTACTATGCATTGTCCATACTTAGCCATGCCATTCAACCCACAGATTTTGAGGGTAAAAAGACTTCAATGTTTCATCACTAGGAATGTTTAACAGTGAAAACACTAGAAAATAAACAGACACACTGCCAAGCGATACTAGGATTTGAACCTTCAGCCTACGGAGTGGTAGCACAAGACATTGACCATTAGGCCAGAAGTGACGCTGTTCTCCTCTGCATCCAAAAAGTAACTATAACATTGCTACCAAACATATTTTGGCAAAAAAATACCATAAAAGCATGCTAACAGAATTCATACATTTCTCAAAGGAGTAAAAACATATTAAGAAAGTCAGTAAAATCAAACCCATCATGATATAAAAGGAAATATCTGATCCAAGACATCCTGAGATCATTTAATACAAGTAGGCAAGTTGTCACTATAAATATTATAAAATTGAGCAATTTATAAAAATACACGATACACATCACCATAAAATGTTACAACATAACTATAATTACGAATCTTTGTGCAAAAAACAGTGGGGATTGCTATCTCACTATTACTAGCGATAGCTACATTTGTGCACTAATAGTGTCCATTGTAGGTATAGAATTTATGCTTTGATGTTTTCCTCTTGCACACCAAATAGCCTCTAAAAACCTTGCCAATGGGCATACCACCATCACATTGTTTTACATATTCTAAGAGCCGAGTGGCAATCCCTAATGCCCAGCGATTTACATAATGGCTTTATCCAGTAAGCCCTCTGTTTTTTATACACCTGGTAAAAAAATAAAACATGTTCAACACTCTCTTGGATCATACATCCCACTGGAGAAAAATCAGTTGGATTTTCCGTTTGTTTCCATCTTGATGTAAAAGCCCGGAGGGGTAATGATCCAAGTCTAAATCTAATATAGAGTGCTCAAACTCATAGTAGCACTTAATTAATAGAAAGTCCTCTGTCAGACTGAAAGATGGAACTAATGCCATCTCATTTACTTGTTGGCTTGACCAGTAAGTGTCCTTCAAGATCTGGTTGGCGTTCTTCTGGCGATGGATAGGGTTGGACCAGTACAGGCCTAGACCAAGCTTGTGGAAGAGAGTTTTTATGTTTTTACACCATGGAACTTTCTCTATGTTGGGGGCTGCTGAGACTCCTCTAAGCCAAACTCTAAAGTATCTGTAGGCCATAATCTGATTCAATATTGAAGTGGCCTTAGAGCAGCTGAATTTGCTATAGAGTACAAATTTAAGTCCATTCGTATGGGCGAAGTGGGAGAGCTCGAAGGCACTTTTAATAAAGGTTTTATATACAAGTTTTCTGCTCTCTCCAAATCTTGCAAGTTGCAATACCCCCATAACTCAGCACCGTAGGTGACTCCTCCTCTGACCTGACTTTTATAAATTTCCATTGCTTGTGTAATAGAATATCTGGGTGATCTGGAAGCAAATCTCAGTATAACACCTGCTTTTTGTTTCAGGGACATAATACACTTTTTTCAGATGGGCAGACCATTTCTGTGAGTCCTCCATCCTAATTCCTAGATAATCAAAATCTGTTACTCTTTCTAAGATTTTCCCATCAAGCATTATCAGTTTCCTCATCCTACATCTTAAGTCCCCAAACACCATATATTTGGACTTATATGCATTAATTTGGAGGCCATAATCCCTACAAAACCCCCCAAAATTCTCAATCATCCTAGTTAAACCTGTGGCGGTTTGTGAAAGCAATAGGGTATCACCTGCAAACAGGAGGCATGGTGTCTCCATCCAGTTTCGGGGCATTGTTTTCACAATCGAGCAAGTAGGATATGCATGCATTTATAAAAAAGTGTGGGGGCCAGTACGCAACCATGTTGCATGCCTTTCTGTAGGGAGAATTCCTCTGTGAGTTCACCATCTGTTCCCCATCTTATTCTAGCATAAATTGCAGTATATAGTTCTTGGATCAATTTTAAGAGGGGTCCTGGAGCTCCAATCTTGCCCATAATTTCCCATAGTTTGTCTCAGGGAACCAAGTCGAAAGCGGACCTAAAGTCCACAAAAGCGACAAAAAGTCTCCCTGCCTCTGGATCAACAATTTTCCATTTTATAGTTAGAAAATGAAAAATCTGATCTATTGTGCTTGTCTTCTGTCTGAATCCTGCCTGCAGGTGACTTAAGGCATCATTGTCCTTTATCCAATCCCTAAGCCTACCCAAAGCTTGGTAGGAAAAAATATTTTGTAAGTTATCTAGGAGGCTTATTGGTCTGTAATTGCCTGGAATTATCCTGTCCCCTTTCTTATGGATTGGGACTATTATCGCACCTCTCCATGTTTGGGGTATTTGGGATCCCCCCAGAATAGAATTTGAAATGCTATTGATGTAGGGACACCAAAGGTTGGGGTCAGATTTAAACACATCACAGGGAATTCCATCTAGACCTAGCGCCTTTCCTGATTTTTGTGCTAAAATTACTTTCTCTGTTTCCCTTAGGGTAAATTGTATGAGCATGTCTTTGTCCAATATGTCTGTCTCTATAGGAGTTTCATTACCTACAGAAGGAATTTTCTCCTGTTTGTAAAGATCTGTGAAATACTGCATCCAATTTTCGGCAGAGATTAGGTCTAGAATTTTCGTTGCGCTCTCTAGTAGCAATCAAAGGCCAAAATCGTTTGGAATTTCTATCTTTTGCTGCTAGTAGCAATTCTTGCCAAGTCTCCTCCTCCCATTTGGACTTGCAGATCTTAGTTGTGTGGGCATACTCACGTTGAGCTAAGGTTAGATTCTCACTATTGTTTGCCCTTACTGCCTCCAAGAGTCTGCTCTTGGCCTGTCTACAGTCTTTGTTAAACCATCTACAATTGCTCCCCTTGCACAGTTTTTCCCCTTGTAAGCTCTGAAAAATAGATCCCTCAAAGAGGAAAAAAACATTAAATGTTTATCCATGTGCAAGAGAACATGTAGACGGTACTGCCACAGTGAAGTACTTGAGGGTTAAGTACTGCATTTTGGCCATTAACCCACTGGATTTGGCGAAGGTCTCCCATTTAATTGAGCGTTTGTTGTTTGCTACTGTAATGGGGACCATACCTTCACATTCCCGCTGCACGTTAGATTTGGTCGAGTGCCACCTCTCACTCTGTACTAAGATGGGTGAATAGTTACTACTACATTGTTCTCTCACCTTAAGATCTTTAAATTCGTGCCAGATCCTAACATCGATCAGGACAAAATCAACAGAGCTGTTATAACTCCCTCTAAAAAATGTCAGTTTAGGAGGCATGTCGGAGGGGAACAGCCCATTTCCAGGGCGAAGGCCGCACGTTAACATAAAATCAATCACCTGGAGAGCCCTAGTACTAAGTTTAGGCTGGTTCCTTATTGAAGAAAAAGGTGGAATTTCCCATGGGGAATCCTCTAATTGGGTTAGTTCAGAAAAAAGGGAATTTGGCTCCAAGGACACATTCAAATCTCCAGCTACAAGAACGTAATAGGTAGGAAGAAATTCTGAAATCAATACACTCAGCATGCTAATAGAAGTGGTGATTTGATTCATTGGGCCTGGTCTATTATATACATTGACACATAAAAACTTGGGGCCCTGCGTTAGCTTAATTGAAATTGCCAATATGTCACATGAATCAACATATATTTCCCTTGTTTGCCCTGCAATGAGAATGTTAATTCATGTAATAAGGCCCCCCACTGCCCGCCAGCCACAGATGGTCTTGCTTTCTTGCAATATGAGATAAACCCCTGCCTATAAATGTTCGAATTAGACCAGGTCTCCTGAAAAAGACAAACATTAAAAGTGTCAATAAACTGTGTCAAGAACGACTAACCTGACTCCAGCTGGCCCCGTGTCAGTTCCGGTGCTTCTTTCCAGGCTTCCGCTGCACCACCTGCAGTTCTGTATGGCCTAAAAAAGAAGAGCACAAGAAAGGTGATTCAGACGCTCTCTCTGCAGACCACAAATGCAAGGTAAACCAGATTCACATAGCGTAGAGACTAGAAGCATTTTTCATAGTGCAGAAACTGGAGTGCTGCTCTACAGTGATTACGCGACACCAAGCGCCTTATTTAGAATAGTTTCTTTAAAGGTTCAAGACTAGTGACAGTGAAAATCAAGGATTTCTTATGAGTCCTGGAAATCCGTATTTCCTCTAGAAGGTGCACCTTACAAAAGAGAAACATTGCCTTGTAACTCACGAACCGCAGCCATTCCACAGGCTTTAAGAGACTCAGGCCCTCATTACAACCCTGGTGGTCGGTTTTAAAGCAGCGGTAATACCGCCAACAGGGCGGCGGAAAAAAAAATTTAATCACGACCATGGCAGAAGCCGCCAACATAGACAGCCACTTTAACACTCCGACCGCCACGGCGGTAGAAACAAACACCGCGGCGGTAACTGCCAACAGACAGGCGGAAGACAAGGTTCCGCCCACTGTATTACAACACGCCTATCCGCCACCTTTTCCGGGGCGGAACCAACGCTATCAAAAGCACGGCGGAAACAGTACACAGAAGGGAAACCACTCACCTCTCGACACGCAGCGAGGAACTAGGACGCCATGGACCCGAACTACACGTCCTGCCCATGCTGGTCTTCCTCCTTCTGTATCAAGAGCAGGACAGACGCCCTCAACGACCACGGTGAGTACTGCACCTACAACACAGGGGAGCGTGGGAGGGAAAAGAGAGTGACACACACACGCAACACGCAATACCCCCACCCCCACCCTCACCCACAACACCATACACACAAATACATGCAGCAACATTACATATACACCCCCTTACCCCCTGGAAGAACGCAAGGACAAAAGGAAATGATTGTAACAAGTGTAATCAATAAAAATCAGATAGTGCAATTTCAAAAATAAGTATATACAAATATGTACACTAACTATACAAGTCCGGATAGTGTTCCAATCATTGTCCGTGGACCAGTGCTCCCAAAATGCGTGGGCGAAGCCCAGACAAGATACCTGACTCGAAACGGAGGGAACACTGCAGGGGCATCAGATCGAAATGAAACAGGCACCTCAGAGGGGGGGGGGGGGGACACCTCAGCCTGATGAACGCACGACGTCACTGCTGCACGAGGGGGCTGCATGCCCACTGCTGTATCCTGAGGAGTGCAAAGCCACAGTCTCTCAAGTCTTTCCAGTGCGTGGTTGGCCCACTGCTCTATCCTGGGGAGTGCAAAGCCACAGTCTCTCAAGTCTTTCCAGTGGGTGGTTGGCCCACTGCTCGATCCTGGGGAGTGCAAAGCCACAGCCTCTCAAGTCTTTCCAGTCGGTGGTTTGCCCAATGCTTTATCCTGGGGAGTGCAAAGCCACAGTCTCTCAAGTGGATGCTTTTCTCCACTGGTTCTGGAGGGGGCTTTGTGCCCAGAGTGCTTCATCCTGCCAAGGACTGAGGTAGTGGATGTCTTTCTCCACTGGTTCTGGAGGGGGCTTGGTGCCCAGAGTGCTTCATCCTGCCAAGGACTGAGGTAGTGGATGTCTTTCTCCACTGGTTCTGGAGGGGACTTTGTGTCCAGAGTGCTTCATCCTGCCAAGGACTGAGGTAGTGGATGTAAATCTACACTGGTTCTGGAGGGGGCTTTGTGCCCAGAGTGCTTCATCCTGCCAAGGACTGAGGTAGTGGATTTCTTTCTCCATTGGTTCTGGAGGGGGCTTTGTGCCCAGAGTGCTTCATCCTGCCAAGGACTGAGGTAGTGGATGTCTTTCTCCACTGGTTCTGGAGGGGGCTTGGTACCCGGAGTGCTTCACATGCAGTGTGGCTGGTCCCATTCCCTCACATGGGTGTGGGTGCCACGAGATTGCCTAGAAACAGGTAGCATGATACGCCATGGAGGCAGAGACATACCCCACCCTGCTGTGGCTTCGCCTGCCACCTGCAGGTGCAAACAGTGATGAGAGTCATGCGTCACGAAAACTGGGCAGGGTCCAGGACGTCTCCTCCAGATTCGGACGGCTGCCCACTAAGGATGATAGCCATGTCAGCTGTGGTGGCACTGTCTGAGCACGTCGCGGGGCTGGTGGCGGTGCTTGCGGCGGTGTCTGTGGCGGAGGTGCTGGCGGTGGTGCATGTGTCAGAACCTGTTGAGGGACACAGCAGTACGTCTCCTGCAGCCTCGGACGGCTGCCTACTGGGGATGATGCTGGGTACTGTTGCTGAGGCACCAGACGTGCAGGTGGCGGTGTCCACCGCCGTACGGGTTGGTGTAGTGGTTGACAGAAGGGGTGACTCTAGTCCCTCAGTCGGAGCCACTGTGCCCTGTCCTGACCTGCTCTTCGGCTTGTGTCCCTTCCCAACCTTTGATGTGGCCGCTGGTGTCTTGCCACTGTCCCCTTTTGGTTTGGAGGAGCCCTTGCTTGCTGGTAGGTGCAGCTTCTCCCTCTGGGATGTGGGCACCTTCTTCACCTTGGCAGGTGGTGGAATGTCCTTGGCCTCGCTACGTGGAATACAGGCAGCCCTGATGGGTGGTGCACTTGATGAGACCGCAGTTGCTGGCACTACTGTGCCTGGGGATTTGGTGGCTGAGGTGCTGGGCTAGGACCTGGAAAGCCTGGCCCTAGGGGAAGGACAGGGTGGGGAGGTGTAGGGAAGAGGTCAAAGTTAGCAAGGAAAAATCTTTTAGACACACTGGGACGGGAAGATAGAGGGGTTTTGGGAGTGGCAGAAGAGATAGTGGTTGTAGGAGGTGTACGTTTGCTGAATTTAGGTGAAGGTGCATTGGCCGGAGGCTGTTGTGAAGAGGATGGCTGTTGAGTGGGTGTGTGCCTGTGTTTGTGTACTTTGGGAGGAGGGCTCACAGACACACTGGGAGAGGACACAGGGGACGTGCGCATGGTTGTGGGGTGGTGATTGCTCATGAGGGGTGTGTTGTGATGGGCGTGCTGGTGATGGAGGCAGTAGCTGATGATGTTGTGTATGCAGGTATGAGGAGACGCCACTGGGAAGGAGGTGGACGAAGAGGAGGAAGGGGGCACAGTGGAGGAAGTGGATGTTGGTATGTGTGCATGGGTATGGTGCTTGTGTGAGTGCCTGTGTGATGATGTATGGTGCTTATGTTTGTCATGTCCACTCTTGTGTGTTGATGAGTGTGCATGCTGGTCTGATGGTGTGCTTGGGATAGGCTGAGGTACAGGGAATTGTGTCTGGGTGGAGGAAGTTGGAGGGGGGGAGGCTGGACACAGGGACAATGGCTGCCATCAGTGCTGAGGCCAGAGCCTGAAATGCTCTCTGTTGGGCCGCCTGCCCAGAATGAATGCCCTCCAGGTATGCATTTGTTTGTTGCAAATGCCTCTCAACACCCTGGATGGCATTCAGAATGGTAGATTGCCCAACAGTGAGGGACCTGAGGAGGTCAATGGCCTCCTCACTGAGGGCAGCAGGGCTGACTGTGGCAGGGCCTGAGGTGCCGGGGGCGAAGGAGATGCCCACCCTCCTGGGTGAGTGGGCACGGGACACACGCTGAGGGGCTGCTGGGAGGGCAGTGCTGGTAGGGGGGTTGGTGGCTGTACCTGTTGTTGGGGTGGGCACAGAGGTGCCCGCCACCGCAAGGGAGCTCCCATCAGAGGAGGAGTCGCTGTTGCTGGTGTATGCTCCTGTCCCCATCGTGGAGCTCCCCTCGCCCTCTGTCCCACTGGTGCCTTCAGACTCCGTTACTTCACCCTCCAGGGCCATGTGGGATGCAGCTCCCTCCTGCTCCAGTGCCACTGCTCCTCCGCCAGATGATGCTAATGCATGCAAGAACAGGGTGACAAAACAAAAAGGGGGGTAAAGACAGAAGAAACACATGTTCAGTGCATGTAACACCACTACCGTTGGCGGACACAACACACAGGGAGCAGCCCTATGCACTAAGCCATGCACTAACAGTTCTTAGGAAACCCATGCCCATGGGGGACGATGCCTAAGCCCAATTGCTGCACACCTGGAACCCACAGGAGCCTGACTATGTGTAGATGGCTATTACCACTAGTGGGGTTGGGGTGCCACAGAGCCTGCCTAACAAGGGACCTACCCTACCAAGTTCGCCCTGGCCTAGGGGAACCCACAGCCCACTTTCCCGAGCCAGACACCTCGTAAAACACGCAGAGTCCAACTCCGGATAGGCCACCGCCAGGATCTGGTACATCAGGGGGGTCATGGTGCTACGGGCACCCCTTCCACGTTGGGAGGCCATCCCCAGCTGGGCCTCCGCCGTCTTCTTGCTCCAGCGGTGCAGGTCCTCCCATCTTTTCCGGCAGTGGGTGCTCCGTCTATGGTAGACCCCCCAGGGTCCGGACGTCCTTTGCGATGGCACGCCAAATACCCTTCTTCTGGTGGGCGCCAACCTAGAGGAAAAGTGAAGTTAGAATGGATGTTACTATCCCGTACAGTTCATCTCACGCATTGCCTAAACACCTTCCACCCTGGACCAGACATACATACACACACACTATCCTAACATGCTGGCCTGTCCCCCCCCCACCTTCTTCCATCTACGACACTCCATACAATCATGTGCCATCCACCATGCTCACAGTGTACTCACCTGTTTGTCTGGAGGACAGTACAGTTGCGTGTACTGGGGGAGGACCCCATCCACCAGTTTCTCCAACTCCACCGAAGTGAAAGCAGGGGCCCTTTCCCCAGACACTGTAGCCATTGTCGCTTCGAGACACAGGACACAGCAGCACTTGTAGTGTAGGTCCTCTCCTGTTGAAGGTCAGGTATCAAGTGACGGAACAGCTAGAAAATGGCGGCCACGTCCGCGGCGGTGCATACCGTCACCGCCGGCGTACAACATCATTGCCTCCTGGGACCCATAGGGCCCAATGTTAACCAATGCTGAATTGCGCTGCGGTCTTCGACCACCTACCGCGACGGTGTACAACGCCAGCGTAGTTACCTCATTTCCACTTGTCCCACCTTACAGGTCAGACAGCCGCCATTTCAGGGGGCCACATGGCAGGCAAAAAAACTGCGTCACACCTATTTAGGCCAGGAATACGGACAGACAAAGGCACATTGCGAATTTGTAATGTTTGTGCAAGAAAACACATTGTGATACCTAAGTATTGAATGACCCTCTGCTCACTGTTCTCCTCCATAAGGCACGTCTGCTGGGGCAGGTGATGAGATGGCGTCAGCCTCCGGTGTACAGACCCCTACTGGATCTGTTGACAATGGAAGAGAGACACATCATTATCACTTACAGACTTGATCGTGCAACAATCCAGGAACTGTGTGCCCAGTTGGAGCCAGACCTGATGTCAGCTATCCGTCAACCCACAGGAAACCCCCCTCTAGTGCAGGTTCTGCCTGTACTCCATTTCCTTGCCAGTGGGTCTTTTCAAACAACAGTGGCCATGGCATCAGGGATGTCCCAGCCAATGTTCTCTAACGTGTTGTCCAGAGTGTTGTTTGCCCTGCTGAAACACATGCGCAGCTACATCGTTTTCCCTCAAGTGGAGGATTTGCCAACAGTGAAAGGTGACTTCTAAGCCCTGAGACATATCCCCAACATCATTGGTGCCATTGATGGTACACATGTGGCATTCCCCCCCCCCCCCCGCAGGAATGAACAGGTGTACAGAAACCGGAAAAGCTACCATTCAATGAATGTGCAGATGGTGTGTTTGGGCAGACCAGTACATCTCCCATGTGAATGCCAAGTATCCAGGCTCAGTGCATGACGCTTACATTTTGAGGAATAGCAGCATCTCTTATGTGATGGGGTAACTCCAGAGGCACCGTGTGTGGCTAATAGGTGAGCCTAAAGTCCCCACACAGTTGCATTTGGTGTATGGGTATGGGAGATTCCCTAATGTTTGGAGGATGTCTAACAGTTGTCCCTCTATATATGCAGGTGACTCTGGTTACCACAATCTGTCATGGCTACTGACCCCAGTGAGGAATCCCAGGACAAGGGCAGAGGAACGCTACAATGACGCACATGGGCGAACTAGGAGGATAATAGAACGCACCTTCGGCCTCTTGAAGGCCAGATTCCGGTGTCTCCATCTTACAGTTGGATCCCTATACTACTCACCGAAGAAGGTGTGCCAGATAATCGTGGCCTGCTGTATGTTGCACAATCTGGCTTTGTGACGCCAGGTGCCTTTTCTGCAGGAGGATGGGCCTGATGGTGGTCTTGTGGCAGCTGTGGAGCCTGTGGACAGTGAGGAAGAGGAGGCAGAAGAAGAAGATGTAGACAACCGAAACAACATCATAATGCAATACCTCCAGTGAGACACAGGTAAGAAGATGGAACTGCTTCCCACATCTCATACTATTGTTGGGTTGGAGCTAGCATAAGTCTGCCTTTTTCACTCTGTGTATGGACCCTGACTTGTTACTTTGCATTTCCATTTCACAGATATGGGTCCCAATTTGTGCCCTCTGCTATGTTTATTGCTGGTCTACAGCTGTGTAACATTGGTATGTGAACAAGTACATTGACATTGCTATATTCTAGAGGTTTTGCAATTACACATTTGTGAAAGCACAGACTGACTCCAGATTGTTTTTTGATTCAAGGGTGTTTATTTCTGTGCAAATAGGTGGAGGGGGTTGTGAAATAGGCTGGGGTGACGGTGGAGGACTGTCCATGGCAGAGTCCAGTCTATTTGTATCACAGGTGCATTGTCCAATGGGGCATAGGAAGTAGAGCAATGGCAGTTTAAGGTGGACAGGGTGACAATGTGGGACAGAAGGGTGACATTCAGGGGGGGTCTTATTTCCTGGTGGGGGACTTGGCAATGTTCTCTGTCTTGTTCCTGGATCTCAGGGACCATTTGCGGGCTGGTTCTCCTTCTGCAGGGGGTGGGGTGCTGGTGGCCTGTTGGTCCTGTGGCGGTGCCTCCTGTCCAATAGCGCCGGTGGAGGTGGAGGGCTGTTCATCGTCCAGGCTAGTGTCAGGGGCCCGTTGGTGCGCCACTGTGTCCCTCATGTTGTTGGTAAGATCTGCCAGCACCCCTGCAGTGGTGACCAGGGTGGTGTTAATGGACACTAAATAAAGGTACACTGTTCCAAAGAAAATGAAAATGAAAACAGGAGACCTGTGATCTCAGGAGCGAGAACCCTCAACCATCACTCTGGATGACTAGCATCATCATCGGGAATTGCTCCTCACTAGGCCAGCACTACAATGCCTAGTGGGCACCCCGTAGTGGGGGCTCTCAGCCGGATCTTTTTTTTTATAGTGACTGGTAAGTTCGACTATGCAAAGTGTGGATGGTATAAGTCATCACCAAAAACAGGAAAGAGGTTAAAATTGGTTATTCATCCGTTGAATACCATCATTTAATCTGTCTGACATGACAAGGATGAAGACCAAGGTTAAAAACAAAAATTTGAAAGTTGGGTTGAGGATTATGCTCAAAAACCTTTCAAAAAGTTGATAGATGTTATAGAGAGTCTTAAACAATTAAAAGAACCTCTATATTATGGTCAACATGTTTCGCGTCTATTGGTCCATCCGGATCCATTGACGCTTCATCAGGACCTACGTAATTCAATAAACAGACCTCTTTTAAGTGCGTATCATAAATCAAGATACTTAGAGACCGGTCACTTACTTAAGTTAACTGGTTAATACAGGTACCCTGAAAAACAGAGAAAAATAAAAAATAGAAAAGTATGGAACAAATCTCACAATTTTGGAAAAACTAAAATATAAGTGTAAGTTAACGTAACCAAACACAGGTGCAGAAACAGAGAACGGGACATCACACGTGAATTCATGCTTACCAACCCCTACTCGGGAACAGGTGCCTTGGGTATTGCGTCTCTGGGACTCAAGGAGACACTAACTATAATGAATAATAGTGAAAACAATATTGAGACGTCACATAGAGAGTTAAAGATGTTGACTTCGAGTAACCACAAGAATAGTCAAGGATTCAAGGGCAGTTATAAAAAATATATCTATATGTATGGCCTCATGGTGCCACAATTGTCATTATTATCAATTTGACATAATACATGGTCAGATTACGCCCAACATGCAGTAAAGGTATTACTGATTCCAGCATATACCGTAATACTATATCCTAGAATAACTGATGTAGGTAGATAATGGGGGTCTAGTGATACAATGTTCATGCATTCAGCGAGTCCGGAATGGACTCGTTGTTACGATCGACCCGCGCTTATAAATTAAATGGGCACGGTCGCGTACATACTAACCAAAAATGTCAAACATTCTCAATCACCCGCAACCAGAGTACTCACATTATGGATCCCTGGTCCTGCTTGTGGACCTACCCTCGGAGACAGCCAACCCAGAAGCAACCGGGTCAGGCGCTCTCCAAGCAATAAATAGACGCAGCACGTCTAAGCGCGTCTAATAGTGAAGATAGAAAAAGGACTCCCGCGAGTCCGGCAAATCATAAAAGTCGAGGAAGGACTACAAGTGCACGATCGCACTTGTAGTCCCGAACCTCAAGGTACTGCAGGTTATTGTATTAGGTCATAGATTCTCCACATTAAATCAGGGCAACAGATGGAAATCATTATCTTCTTAGCTGTATAGCACAAAACAATGAAAAAACAAAGGCACAGAGTCAACCATATTCCAAGACTCAGTATGAAAGCAGGGTTTTGAAAAAATAGATATATACAGTATGTGTGCCATTTTTGACAAAAAGCTTAGATTAAGGCTATAAAAAGGGAAGAAAAAATATATATATATAATACAGAAAAATGACCAAAAATTATGAACAGTGAACTGTTATTTACGTGCCAACATCGCTCCGAATGGCCTTCTTGTGTCGAATATACCACGCATTTTCTTGCAAGATTTAGCCTTTAGAAAAGACTGGGCCCAAATAGCCTGGAAGTGTACGAGAGATTGGTTAGTGTTGATCATTAATACTTCCAAAAGGTTGGCTGACACAATCACTATTCAAATGAATGCCATTGAGAATACTCTAAAAACAACTATCTCAGTAACCGCATTTAAATGTTGTCTCTCTGAAATCACTGCTGAGTTGAATGAAACCAAGGAATTCCTAACCCAGCAGAAGATCTCCAAACTTCAGAAAGACATCACCAAATTCAGCCGTGAAAAGGTTTACCCCTACATAAAAGATGACTTTGAGGGGGAGAATCGATCCCAATCATCCGATGAGTCCCCTGCATCGACAGACCAACACCAAAAAACCTCTCTGGTTCTCTGACACCCTCAAAGAATCAAAGAAAACTTGTCGTGCCCTTGAGAAGGCCTGGCGCAAGGACCACACCGCTGACAACATGACCGCCCTCAAGAACGCTACACGCGAACACCACCACCTGATCCGCACTGCCAAAAGGAACTTTTTCACCGACAGACTAGACAAAAACAGCCACAACAGCAGAGAACTCTTCAGCATCGTCAAAGAGTTCTCCAACCCCAGCGCCAGCGCCAACGCCGTCACGCCCTCACAGGATTTGTGCGAATCCCTCGCCACTTTCTTCCATCGCAAGATCAGCGACCTCCACGACAGCTTCGGACACCAGACCCAACCATACACCACTGAACCCGCTTCCCCGGACATCACCCTCAACAACTGGACCCACATCAACACGGAAGAAACCAAATCCATCATGAACTCTATCCACTCCGGCGCCCCTTCGGACCCCTGCCCGCACTTCATCTTTAACAAAGCCGACGACATCATCGCCCCGCACCTCCAGACCGTCATCAACTCTTCTTTTTCTTCTGCTACCTTCCCCGAATGCTGGAAGCACGCTGAAGTCAACGCCCTACTAAAGAAACCTACGGCTGACCCAAGCGACCTGAAAAACTTCCGCCCCATCTCTCTTCTACCTTTCCCAGCCAAGGTAATAGAAAAGACCGTCAACAAACAGCTGACCACCTTCCTGGAAGACAACAACCTGCTCGACCCTTCACAAACCGGATTCCGAACCAACCACAGCACGGAAACCGCCCTCATCTCAGTCACAGACGACATCAGAACCCTGATGGACAACGGTGAAACAGTCGCCCTCATTCTCCTCGACCTCTCGGCTGCCTTTGACACCGTCTGTCACCGCACCCTAATCACCCGCCTACGCTCCACCGGGATCCAAGGCCAGGCCCTGGACTGGATCGCCTCCTTCCTCGCTAACCGCTCCCAAAGAGTTTACCTCCCTCCGTTTCGCTCAGAACCCACCAAGATCATCTGCGGCGTACCTCAAGGCTCATCGCTCAGCCCGACACTCTTCAATGTCTACATGAGCCCCCTCACCGACATCGTATGCAAGCACGACATCATCATCACCTCCTATGCCGACGACACCCAACTTGTACTCTCCCTCACCAAGGACCCCGCCAGCGCCAAGACCAACCTACAAGAGGGTATGAAGGACGTCGCAGATTGGATGAGGCTCAGCCGCCTAAAGCTGAACTCTGAAAAAACGGAAGTCCTCATCCTCGGCAACACCCCGTCCGCCTGGGACGACTCCTGGTGGCCCACGGCCCTCGGCACCGCACCGACCCCCGCAGACCACGCCCGCAACCTCGGCTTCATCTTGGACCCTCTTCTCACCATGACCAAGCAAGTCAACGCCGTGTCCTCCGCCTGCTTCCTCACTCTCCGCATGCTCCGTAAGATCTTCCGCTGGATCCCCGCCGACACCAGAAAAACCGTGACCCACGCCCTCGTCACGAGCCGCCTGGACTACGGCAACACCCTCTACGCCGGGACCACAGCCAAACTCCAAAACCGCCTGCAACGCATCCAAAACGCCTCGGCCCGCCTCATCCTCGACGTACCCCGCAACAGCCACATCTCCGCACACCTGAGACACCTGCATTGGCTCCCAGTCAGCAAAAGGATCACCTTCCGTCTTCTCACCCACGCACACAAAGCCCTCCACAACAAGGGACCGGAATACCTCAACAGACGCCTCAGCTTCTACGTCCCCACCCGCCCCCTCCGCTCCGCTGGCCTCGCACTTGCTGCCGTCCCTCGCACCCGCCGCTCCACGGCGGGTGGGAGATCTTTCTCCTTCCTGGCGGCCAAGACCTGGAACTCCCTCCCCACCAGCCTCAGGACCACCCAGGACCACTCCGCTTTCCGGAGACTCCTAAAGACTTGGCTGTTCGAGCAGCGATAACCCCCCCTTTCCCCCCTAGCGCCTTGAGACCCGCACAGGTGAGTAGCGCGCTTTATAAATGTTAATGATTTGATTTGATTTGATCTGCACCACTAAGAAAATCTCGTAACTACAGCAGTGGATCCTCATCTGATGGGTGGAGTACAGACGATAACCAACCACCACAACCTTTTTATAACTATTCCCCGTACCCCATACAACAGGCCATGCCGTGGCAAGCACCTTATCCCTTCTTCCAACCACGACCAATGGTACCGTTTGCCCCTTTTTTAGGCCGAGGCCGGGGCAGAGGCAGAGGCAGAAGGAGAGGCAGAGGCAGGCACGTCCAATGGTCCAGAGACAAACCACAGATGATTACCAGAAGCCAGTCGAAAAATCCCCCACTGAAGATTTAGTTGTCAACCTTTCATCCAGACAACTCTCTGAAGAAGAAACTACTGTGCTTAATAAAGGGTTAGGTTTTGTTCCAACCCCTCAAGACGACTTTTTCCGTCTCCATATTGAACTAGCACAATTTTTCCGGAAAATTCGCCTGAAATTTTTCTTTAAAGATAAACCAGATGAACCTCAGGCTCTTGACTCAGGCCTCAGAAAACCGTCAACCTTTGTCCCATCTACAACAGTAATGCCAAGCGAAGTCTTAACCTTTGAGAAAGCAGTGTTATCTGACTTAAATAATCTTTGTCCTAAACAAGTCTACATTAATATTCCAACTAAAGAAAGGATAGCTCTGACTTCGTTAGCATCTGACCCTGAGATAACTATAAAACCAGCTGATAAGGGAGGAGCTATCGTGATAATGGATTCTGTTGACTACAGAAGCGAATGTTCGTGTCTTTTGAGTGATTCCACCCACTACGTGAAAATTAATCGTGACCCTACAGAAAAACTACAGATACAGATTAGGACTATTATTGAAGAAGCTAAGAATAACTTGTGGATTTCTCCAAGGGAAGCAGAATTTTTGGACACACCACATCCACGGATACCGTATTTTTATTGTCTGCCAAAAATTCACAAAGGGAAGAAACCCCCCCTGGTAGTCCCATAGTATCAGGGTTGGGTTCAATTTTGGAACCACTTTCGATCTTTTGTGATCATTTTCTACAACCATTAGTAAGAAATTCCTCCACCTACTTAAAAGATACTAAAGAGGTGCTGAATTTGATTGAATCTATTAATGAGGTTGATACCATACAAGCGATTATTACACTAGACGTAGAGGCACTTTATACCAACATTCCCCAAGAAGCTACCTTACAAGTAATAGAGACTGCCTTACATGAAGTATCATCAACCTTGTCTTCTCCTGTTTCTTTCATCTTACAGTGTGCCAGGCTAGCTTTGACCGAAATTTTTTTCCTCTTTGAGGATCAATTCTACCATCAAATTCAAGGTACCTTAATGGGGAGCACCTTCGCTCCCAGCCTAGCATGCCTTTATATGTATGATTTTGAGAAGAAACACATCTTATTGCCAACCAACCCTTTTTTCAATCAAGGTAGGTTATTGCGCCGCTATATAGATGATATTCTGATCATTTGTCAAGGGTCTATGATCCGGGCAGAAGAATTCATAACCTGGATCAACACCCTCGATCCATTCTTGAAATTTACAGCCACTGTGTCTGCTCACCAACTACCTTTCCTAGATCTGATGATCATAATCAACAATGGTAAATTACAGACCAGTGTGTATCATAAACCCATGGATCGCAATTCGCTCCTACTCTATCAAAGTCATCCCCCAAAGGCTTTGCGGCACAATCTACCCTTTGGACAATTCCTGCGTCTTAGACGTAATTGCAGCTTACCTAGAGAGTTTGATCAACAAGCCGACATCCTTCAAAACAAACTTTATGACCGGAATTATCCATCAAGAATTGTCAATCAAGCACGAAAGAGAGCCAGGAACAATAATAGAGAGGCACTATTAGCTCCCAGAGACCAATGCTCCCAATCCAGGCTGACGTGTGTTTCGACCTACACTCCTTTGTCAAATTCTATTAAGAAACTGATTAGTAAAAGGTGGTTCATACTCACGAGCGGCGGTTGCAATTTACAGAAGCCTCTGTTCGCTTTCAAACGGACTGCTAACATAAGAGATCTAGTGGTACATACACGCCCTCGTACTCTACACGACCCCCCTAACCAAAAGACACTATGGGACCTTCCACCTGTTGTGGGCCACCACCCTTGTGGGAATTGTAATGTATGTGGCCTGACTAAACATTTAAAAAAACTCGATTTTGACTCCATTGATTCTTGGTATCTCAAAAAACATACCAATTGTAATACCAAGAACTGTATTTACATGATATCGTGTCCTTGTAACTTACGGTACATCGGGATGACATCCAGACCCGTCAAGACACGTATTAATGAACACAGAAGTAACATTAGATGTAAAAGCCTTACTACAAAATTAAATGTCCACTTTTTGGAGGTTCAACATTCCCCTGACGACTTATGGTGGGTGGTAATTGAAGCATCTTCCATTCGCCCTGACGATTCAAGAGCTCTTTTCAGGATCGAACAAAAATGGGTGTTTAAATTGGGGACGCATCTACGGGGACTTAATGATGATATCCCCTGGACCTCCCTTTCACCCTGAACTCTTGATCCAGTTCACTATGCATAATTTTTGGTCATTTTTCTGTATTATATATATATTTTTTGTCTTCCCTTTTTATAGCCTTAATCTAAGCTTTTTGTCAAAAATGGCACACATACTGTATATATCTATTTTTTCAAAACCCTGCTTTCATACTGAGTCTTGGAATATGGTTGACTCTGTGCCTTTGTTTTTTCATTGTTTTGTGCTATACAGCTAAGAGGATAATGATTTCCATCTGTTGCCCTGATTTAATGTGGAGAATCTATGACCTAATACAATAACCTGCAGTACCTTGAGGTTCGGGACTACAAGTGCGATCGTGCACTTGTAGTCCTTCCTCGACTTTTATGATTTGCCGGACTCGCGGGAGTCCTTTTTCTATTTTCACTATTAGACGCGCTTAGACGTGCTGCGTCTATTTATTGCTCGGAGAGCGCCTGACCCGGTTGCTTCCGGGTTGGCTGTCTCCGAGGGTAGGTCCACAAGCCGGACCGGGGATCCATAATGTGAGTACTCTGGTTGCGGGTGATTGAGAATGTTTGACATTTTTGGTTAGTATGTACATGACCGTGCCCATTTAATTTATAAGCGCGGGTCGATCGTAACAACGAGTCCATTCCGGACTCGCTGAATGCATGAACATTGTATCACTAGACCCCCATTATCTACCTACATCAGTTATTCTAGGATATAGTATTACGGCATATGCTGGAATCAGTAATACCTTTACTGCATGTTGGGCGTAATCTGACCATATATTATGTCAAATTGATAATAATGACAATTGTGGCACCATGAGGCCATACATATAGATATATTTTTTATAACTGCCCTTGAATCCTTGACCATTCTTGTAGTTACTCGAAGTCAACATCTTTAACTCTCTATGTGACGTCTCAATATTGTTTTCACTATTATTCATTATAGTTAGTGTCTCCTTGAGTCCCAGAGACGCAATACCCAAGGCACCTGTTCCCGAGTAGGGGTTGGTAAGCATGAATTCACGTGTGATGTCCCGTTCTCTGTTTCTGCACCTGTGTTTGGTTACATTAACTTACACTTATATTTTAGTTTTTCCAAAATTGTGAGATTTGTTCCATACTTTTTGGTTTTTATTTTTCTCTGTTTTTCAGGGTACCTGTATTAACCAGTTAACTTAAGTAAGTGACCGGTCTCTAAGTATCTTGATTTATGATACACACTTAAAAGAGGTCTGTTTATTGAATTACGTAGGTCCTGATGAAGCGTCAATGGATCCGGATGGACCAATAGAAGCGAAACATGACGACCATAATATAGAGGTTCTTTTAATTGTTTAAGACTCTCTATAACATCTATCAACTTTTTTAAAGGTTTTTGAGCATAATCCTCAACCCAACTTTCAAATTTTTGTTTTTAACCTTGGTCTTCATCCTTGTCATGTCAGACAGATTAAATGTTGGTATTCAACGGATGAATAACCAATTTTAACCTCTTTCCTGTTTTTGGTGATGACTTATAGCATCCACACTTTGCATAGTCGAACTTACCAGTCACTATCAAAAAAAAGATCCGGCTGAGAGCCCCCACTTCGGGGTGCCCACTAGGCATTGTAGTGCCGGCCTAGTGAGGAGCAATTCCCGATGATGATGCTAGTCATCCAGAGTGATGCTTGAGGGTTCTCGCTCCTGAGATCACAGGTCTCCTGTTTTCATTTTCATTTTCTTTGGAACAGTGTACCTTTATTTAGTGATTATTGTTGGGAGATTGTACACTGGACCATCAACTCTACCGGTCCCTCCTCCTTTGTTAATGGTGTTAATGGACTTCAAGTCCTCCCTGATCCCCAGGTAGTGTTCCTCCTGCAGCCGCTGGGTCTCCTGAAACTTAGCCAGTACCGTGCCCATGGTCTCCTGGGAATGGTGGTATGCTCCCATGATGTTGGAGAGTGCCTCGTGAAGTGTCGGTTCCCTGGGCCTGTCCTCCCCCTGTCACACAGCAGTCCTCCCAGCTTCCCTGTTATCCTGTGCCTCTGTCCCCTGAACCGTGTGCCCACTGCCACTGACCCCAGGTCCCTGATTTTCTTGGGTTGGTGGGTTTGCCTGGGGTCCTTGTAGTGGTGAACACACTGCTGATTGACGTGTCCTGGGGACAGAGGGATGGGCCCGCTGGGTGGGTGCTGTGCTGGTGTTTTCTGAGGGGGAGGCTCTGTGGTGGTTTGGGACTGTGTCAGGGGAACCAACTGTCCCGAGGTCCCTGATGGGCCGGGCTGGGCATCTTTATCCAGGCGTGCAGAGCTGCTGTCATCACTGTGGACCTCTTCTGTGGGGGGACTGGATATGTCTGGCACCTCCTGTCCGGTAACGTTGGGTATGGGTCCTGTTAGGGTGTAAATGCATAATCTTAGTATATGTGTGTGCCATCTTGTGCAATGGGTGAGTTAACCTCTACTCTTGTGCTTGCATTATCGCAGTGGTCCTTGTGTGATTTGTGATTTTGAGGCATGAGTATCTCTACTGGACATGCTTTGGTGAGGGGTGTCCATGCATTGATGTTACATGCAGGGCTTGGTTTTGGGATGTGTGGGTTGTGGTAGTGGGGTATCTGTGGGGTGTTGGGGTGATGGGGGTGAGGGTGGGAGTATGTGCTGGCATGCAGGTAGGGTGGGAGGGGATTTAGTAGTAAAGATTTGCCTTACCAGAGTCCAGTCCTCCTGCTACTCCTGCGAGGCCCTCAGGATGCATGATCGCCAAGACTTGTCCCTCTCATGTTGTTAGTTGTGGGAGAGGAGGTGGGGGTCCACCGCCAGTCCTCTGTACAGTAATCTGGTGTCTGGATACCACAGAACGTACCTTCCCCCGTAGGTCGTTCCACCTCTTCCTGATGTCATCCCGTGTTCTTGGATGCTGTCCCACTGCGTTGACCCTGTTGACGATTCTCCGCCATAGCTCCATCTTCCCAGCTATGGATGTCTGCTGCACCTGTGATCCGAATAGCTGTGGCTCTACCCGGATGATTTCCTCCACCATGACCCTGAGCTCCTCCTCTGAAAACCTGGGGTGTCTTTGAGGTGCCACGATGTGGTGTAGGTGATGTGTGAGGTGCTGTCTGTTGTGATGTGTGAGGGGATGTGTTGGTGTGCGTTGTTTGAGGTGCGTGGATGTTGTATAAGTGATGGTGTTGTGTGTCTGTGGATGCTGGTGTTGTGTTAGCTAATCTTTCTCTCTGGCCTTCTTTCAAATTTTTGGTTGTAAGGGTTTGTGGGTGATGTGGGTGTGTGCTTTATATTGGATTGGATGTGTGGGTGTGGTGTGTGTATGTGTGTCAGGTGTGTGTATTTTGAATTGTCCAATGTGGTTGTGTTTTGTACATGTGTGTGTATTTTGAGCGCGGCGGTGTGTACCGCCAATGGATTACCGCGGTTTAAAGACTGCCGCGTTGATTTGTGTGTCGTGATAGTGTGGGCGTATTCTTGTTGGCGTGACGGTGTGGGTTTTGGTATCACCCGTTTATCACTGACCTTTGGTGTGGCGGACTTGTGTGGGTGTCTGTATTGTGGCGGATTCCGAGCTGGGGGTCGTAATACCTGTAGCGGAATTCCACCGTCGCAATGGTATGATGGCGGTCTTCAGCACGGCAAAAAGCAGGATTTACCGCCAGGGTTGTAATGAGGGCCTCAGTGTTTGTTATGTATATAGACATTGAGAGTTTATCTGTTGGATTAAGAGACAAGGGGGGTGATTCCAACCCTGGCGGTCGGTGATAAAGCGGCGGCCAACCCGCCAACAGGCCGGCGGTCCAAAAAATGGAATTCTGACCCTGGCGGGAACCGCCAACACAGCCCGCCACTTTAACACTCCGACCGCCACGGCGGGACACACAAACAGCGCGGCGGTCACCGCCAACAGGCAGGCGGCAGACAATGTACCGCCCACCCTATCACAACTCACCAATCCGCCACCTTTTCCGGGGCGGGAGGCCCGCCGATAAAAACACGGCGGAAACAGACTACGAACGGGAAAACGCTCACCTCTACACACTCCACGAGGAATCTGGACAGCATGGAACCCGAATTAAACATCCTACCTGCTCATCTACCACGAGTACGAACGCCGGCGCAGACGACAACGGTGAGTACTGCACCTACGACACAGGGGAGGGGGGAGGAGGAAAGGTTACGGGCACACACATATGCGACCCCCCTATCCCTCTCAACTATCTACACACCAATGCAGAGCACCAAGTCACAGTGACACCACCCAAACCCCCCGGAATAATGCAAAGACATAATTAAACTGAGAAACAAAATTTATGTATAAAATAGGTTCATTGAAGTCATGGTAAAATAGCAATATGAATTGTAAAAAATCAAGTAAGAACATAGCGAAACCGATAAACATAGGCAATAAGTCCTGCACAGTCACTTAAATTTCCACTGTCCGTGGGCCAAAGTGTATCAACACATGGGCAAAGCCCACACAGGAGACCTGAGTCCGTTGGAGAGAACACTGCTGGGGCATCAGATGACAAAACTACAGGCACCTCAGGGGGAAGGGAAGGGGGGGCACCTCAGCCACATGAGTCCACGACGCCAGATCCACGAAGGGGCCACCATGCCCACTGTGCCATCCTGGGGAGTGCAAAGCCACAGTCTCTCAAGTCTCTACAGTGGGTGGTCTGCCCACTGTGCCATCCTGGGGAGTGCAAAGCCACAGTCTCTCAAGTCTCTACAGTGGGTGGTCTGCCCACTGTGCCATCCTGGGGAGTGCAAAGCCACAGTCTCTCAAGTCTCTACAGTGGGTGGTCTGCCCACTGTGCCATCCTGGGGAGTGCAGAGACACAGGCCATCAGGTGGATTACAGACTCCACTGGTCATGGAGGAGGCAGGGTGGCCCGAGTGCAGCGGGAACACTAGCTCGACACAGAACCGGCACTGTCAATGGGCCAGCGGTGCTTGACAGGAAGGGACCAGCGGAGCGGTGCTTGACAGGAAGGGCCCAGCGGAGCGGTGCTTGAGACGGCGGGGCCCAGCGGAGCGGTGCTTGACAGGAAGGGCCCAGCGGAGCGGTGCTTGAGACGGCGGGTCCCAGCGGAGCGGGCCCTGTTCAGCGGTGCCTGTCTTGGCGGTGCCCTGTTCAGCGGTGCTCTTCACGGCGGGGCCCTGTTCAGCTGTGCTCTTCCCGGCGGGGCCCTCTTCAGCGGTGCCTGTCTTGGCGGGGCCCTGTTCAGCGGTGCTTGTCGAGTCATTCAAGGGAGCCAGACCTGGCCAGGACTCCATGCTTAGTCGCCCTCCGACCGTGCAGTTGCTGGACCCTTCTGTGACGGAGTCCTGGGCCCTTGGGTGTCCTCCCTCACACCCGGGATGGGGCTTGTGGGGCCCTCCTGGTCCGCGCTCCTGCTGGTTGACTTCTCCGCCCTGCTGCCCTTGCCCTCCTTCGATGAGGCTCTCTGGCCCTTGCCTCCCCTGGATGTTGTGGCAGGTGAAGTGCCACAACTTTGGTCCTTGGGGGCAGCCGTGTCGGTCTTCTCGCGGCGGCCCTTGATTTTACGGGTCCTCTTCCCAGGGGGGGGGGGCTGGCTGTCCCCTTGCTGCTGGCCGATGTATCAGTGCTGGGAAAGGGTGGACTCCAAAACCTGTGCACTATGGTGACACTTGAAGCCGGGCTGGTGGTGGCTGAGGTGCTCTTGGGACTCTTAGCAGATGGAGGGGGTGGGTCAGGTGGGTCAAAGAGGTTAAGTTTGGAGAGGTAAACTTTTTTATGACCAAGGTAAAGGGTAGGTGTAGTGGGAATGGGAGTGGAGGAAGAGGATGTGGTTGTAGGAGAGTCAGGTGTGCTGTCTTTGGGTGCAGGTGCTTGTGACGTAGGCTGTGGTGATGTGGTTGGCTGTTGGGTGGGTGGCTGCCTGCGTTTGTGTGTCTTGGAAGAGGGGGTGACAGACACAGTGGGAGAGGACACAGGGGAAGTGTAAATGGCAGTGGGGGTGGTGACTGCACGTGTGCGGACTGTACTGGAGGGTGTGCTGGTGATGGAAGTACTGGCTGATGGTGGTGTACATGCAGGTGTGAGTGGAGACGTCACAGGGAGGGAGGAGGTAGACGAGGAGGAGGGGGACACAGAGGTGGTAGTGACTGTTGGCATGTCTGCATCTGGGTGTTGCTTGGGTGAATGTTTGTGTGATCTGTGGTGCTTATGTCTGGATGAGCTGCCCTTGGGTGTTGAGGTGTGTGCAGGCTGGTCTGATGGTGTGGATGGGATAGGCTGAGGAACAGGAGACAGAGACAGGGTGGAGGCAGTTAGAAGAGGGAAGCTGGAAACAGGGACAATGGCTGCCGTCAGTGCTGAGGCCAGAGCATTGAACGATCGTTGATGGGCAGCCTGACCCGAATGAATGCCCTCCAGGTATGCATTGCTCCGATGCACCTCCCTCTCTACCCCCTGGATGGCATTCAAAAGGGTAGACTGCCCAACAATGATGGTCTGTAGGAGGTCAATGACCTCCTCACTGAGGGCAGCAGGGGTAACTGGGGCAGGGCCTGAGGTGCCTGGGGCGAAGGAGATGCCCGCCTTCTTGGGCGAGCGGGCACGGAGCGAAGGCTGAGGGGCTGCTGGGAGGGCGGAGCTGGTGCGCTGGGTGGCGGCTGTACCTGTAGAGGCGGGGGGCCCAGATGTTGCCGCCACCGCTAGGGAGCTCCCTTCCGAGGACGTGTCGGTGTCGCTGGTGTCACCACGGGTCCCCGTTGTGGTGCTCCCCTCGCCCTCCGTATCACTGGTGACCTCGGTGTCTGTACCATGGCCCACTGGGGCCTTGTGAGTTGCAGCTCCCTCGTGCTCCGATGCCAATTCTCCTCCGCCTGATGATGCTAATGCACACATGCACAAGAAGATAAAGAAAAAGGGTGGGGGGAGAAATAAAAACAGGTTGAGTGCATGCATTCTCAACACCGTTGGTGGAGAGGACAGACACAGGAGCCTCATGCACTACGCCGCGCAATCGGGGTACATTACTCAGTACTTGTGACTAGGCCAACAGGTCTATAGACAACAAATGCTCACATGGGTGATGCTGGACCATCAATTGCTGTACTTGGCACCCTACAGAGGAGGGGGGCGGGGGCACAGGGCCATGCCTAAAGGAGGGGACTACACTACAGAAAGCGCCGTGGCCTAATGTCACCCACAGCCCTCCTCCCCCACCCAGACGCCTCCACTGCACGTAAGGATAGCAGAATGTGCTGGTACTCACCCCCTTGTGTCTGCTGTGATGTCCTCACGCGCCCATCCAAATCGGGGTAGGCCACCGCCAGGATCCGGGATATCAGGGGGGTCAGGGTACGACTGGCACCCCTCCTAGGTTGGGAGGCCTTCCCCAGCAGTGACTCGGCGGTCTTCCTGGTCCCGCGGCGGATGTCCTCCCACCTCTTTCGGCAGTGGGTGCCCCGTCTGTTGTGGACCCCCAGGGCCCGGACGTCCTTGGCGATGGCACGCCAAATGTCGACTTTCTGATGGGCGCTGACCTATTTGACATGTACAGGGTGGGAAAGGAAATATCATAATTTTTCTGCATGTTAGATGTGATTGGCCCCCCCTCTCCAACCTTGCCATGTGGCACATGCTCTTATCTGTCGTGCCTTGCACTCCTCATTCGCTCCCCTCCCCACCATCTTACATCCACCATACACAACCCAGGCATAGCCCATTCAACGTGTACCCAGTGTACTTACCTGTTGGTCTGGAGGACCGTAGAGTAGCGCATACTGGGGGAGGACCCCATCCACAAGTTTCTCCAATTCTTCTGAAGTGAAGGCAGGGGCCCTTTCCCCAGTCGCAGCAGCCATTGTCTCTTCCAGACCGAGGTCACAGCAGCACTTGCAGTATAGGTCCTCTCCTGTGGATGATCAGGTCTCGAGTGATTAATCAGATAGAAAATGGCGGTCACGCCTGCGGCGGTGCGTACCGCGACCGCCGGCGCACATCGTCATTGGCTCCTGAGACCCATAGGGTTCAATGTTAACCAATGCTGCTTTGCGCCGCGGTCTTCGACCGCCTACCGCCACGGTGTGCCACGCCAGCACATTGACCTCACATCCCACTGTCACACTTCACAGGTCAGGCAGCCGCCATTTCAAGGGCCCACATGGCTTAATTTCTACTGCGTCACACAGGCCTAGGCCTTGCATTGCCACTCATACAAGCCATTCACTGCATAGCGATTCGTGTACTGTGCAAGCTGTGGTTACGTACCTGTGGGTTGCTTGACTCTGTACTCCATGTTGTCCTTCATAGGCACCGTCCGCTGGGACTTGCGAGGAGAAGGAGGAATCCTCCTGTGTACCGACCGCTGGTGGACCTGTCGACAATGGAAGAACGACATATTATTCTTCGATACCGACTTGACCGAGCCACTATACATGAACTGTGCGCCCAGCTGGAGCCAGCGCTGATGTCCCCCATCCGCCAACCCACAGGAATTCCCCCTCTGGTGCAGGTTCTGTCAGTCCTCCATTTTTTGGCAAGTGGGTCTTTTCAGACAACAGTGGCTATGTCATCAGGGATGTCTCAGCCTATGTTTTCTAAGGTTTTGTCCAGAGTGTTGTCTGCCCTGATGAAATACATGCGGAGCTACATTGTTTTCCCTGAGGAGGATGATTTGGCAACTGTGAAGGGTGATTTCTATGCCCTTGGACATATCCCCAACATCATTGGGGCCATTGATGGGACCCATGTGGCTTTAGTACCCCCAAAAGACAATGAGGAGGTGTACAGAAACAGAAAGAATTACCATTCGATGAATGTGCAGGTGGTCTGTTTGGCTGACCAGTACATCTCCCATGTAAATGCCAAGTTCCCTGGGTCAGTGCATGACGCGTATGTGATGCGAAATAGCAGCATACCTTATGTGATGGAACAGCTACAGAGACAACGTGTGTGGCTAATAGGTGACTCTGGTTACCCCAACCTGCCTTGGTTATTGACCCCAGTGAGGAATCCCCGGACCAGGGCAGAGGAACGGTACAATGAGGCCCATGGGCGAACTAGAGGATTATAGAACGGACCTTCGGCCTCCTGAAGGCCAGGTTCAGGAGCCTGCATATGACAGGTGGATCCCTCATGTACTCACCAAAGAAGGTGTGCCAGATCATCGTGGCCTGCTGTATGCTTCACAATCTTGCATTGCAACGCCAGGTGCCTTTCCTGTAGGAGGATGGTCCAGATGGTGGTGTTGTAGCAGCTGTGGAGCCTGTGGAGAGTGAAGAGGAGGAAGACGACGGGGACGACACGGACAACAGGGACACAGTTATACAACAGTACTTTCAGTAGCACACAGGTAAGAATCACCCACGCCATTTTACATTTACTTCAGGCCTCCTGCATCTCTACTTTCTGTGTTTCCCCCAGTTCCTTTTAACTGATTTTTGACTTCCCCTTCACTTTTCAGAGCTGTATGACCCACTGCGTGACGTCTGCTTTGTTTGCCCATGGACTAAAGCTCATTGACATTGGTATGTTGTCATCACAATGTAACTGAACATTATTGAACCGTTATGTGTGATACATTTGTTAAGAATACAAGCAAACTCCAGATTTTTGAAGTGCAATTAGTGATTTATTTTTAGTGCTACATATAGGTCCATGATAGTAAAACGGTGATGGGTGGGGGTGGAGTAATGTCCATGGCAGAGTCCAGTTCTCAGTTTCACAGGTGCATTGTCCATATGCCTGTGGAAGGATGGAGCAGGGGCTGTTTAAGGTTGGACAGGGTGACAATGTGGGACAGTGGGATGACATCAGGGGGTATCTTATGATGGCGGGGGTCTTGGCATCCTACTCTGTCTTCTTTTGTGATCTCAGGTTCCTCTTGCGGGGTGGTTGTTCTTCAGCAGGAGGTGGGGTTCTGGTGGCCTGTCGTTGTGTGGGGGCCTCCTGTCCACTAGCGCCGGCGGAGGTGGTAGGCTGTTCCAGGTCCAGGCTAGTGACAGGGGCCCTTTGGAGTGCCACATGGTCCCGCAATGTGGTGTCTATCTGGTTGAGGGCCAGGACTATGGTCCCCATTGCGGAACCGATGTTCCTGAGTTCGTCTCTGAACCCCATGTACCGTTCCTCCTGCTGTGCCTGGATCTCCTGGAACCTGGCCAGTACCGTCGCCATGGTCTCCTGGGAGTGGTGGTATGCTCCCATGATGGTGGTGAGGGCCTCTTGGAGAGTGGGTTCCCTGGGCCTGTCCTCCCCCCCCTGTCGCACTGCAGCCCTCCCAGTTCCCCTGTTTCCCCGGGCCTCTGTCCCCTGGACGGTGTGCCCACTACCACTGCCCCCAGGTCCCTGTTGTTGTTGGGGTGGGGGGTCAGCCTGGGTGCCCTGTAGTGGCGGACACACCGCTGATTGACGCGTCCTGGAGACAGAAGCATGGGCCCGCTGGGTGGGAGCTGTGCTGATATTCCCAGAGGGGGTTGGGTCTGCTGTGGCCTGTGTCTGTGTGTGGGGAACCGACTGTCCAGAGGTCCCCGATGGTCTGGGCTGGTCATCAGGTTCTAGGTCGACAGAGCTGCTGTCATCACTGGGGGCCTGTTCTGGGGGTGGGATGGACAAATCTGGACCCTCCTGGCCGGTGTGTTGGCGTTCGGGCCCTGCAGAGGTAAAAGAGTATGGTTATTGCTTCTGTGTGTGCCATGGCGTGCGATTTGTGGGTGCCCTTGTCCCCCAGTGCTGGCATTCCCTTGTGGGAGGAGATGTGAGGGTGGTTTGTGGGGGGGGGGTGGGTATGTGCAGTGGTCATGCATAGGTGATGGGTGTCCATGGTTTGTGTTGGCATTCAGGGTTTGGTGTTGGTTTGGGTGGGTTGTGCTGGTGAGACATTGGCAGGGAGGATGTGTGCTGGGGGGTTGGGGTTGGGGTGAGGGTGGGAGTGTGGGTTGGCATGCTGGTGGTTGGGGGGGGTGGGGTGAAGTAGTTGAGATTAGACTTACCAGAGTCCATTCCTCCGGCTACTCCAGCGAGGCCGTCAGGATGCAGGATGTTAAAGACCTCTTGCTCCCATGCTGTGAAATCGGGTGGAGTGGGTGGGGGTCCGCCGCCAGTCTTCTGCACAGCGATGTTGTATCTTGACACCATCGACCGCACCTTCCCCCATAGGTCGTTCCAGCGCTTTCGGATGTCTTCCCGATTTCTGGGATGCTGTCCCACAGCGTTGACCCTGTCGACGATCCTTTGCCATAGCTCCGCCTTCCTGGCTATTGTGGTGTGCTGCACCTGTGTGCCGAAGAGCTGGGGCTCTACCCTTATTATTTCCTCCACCATGACCCTGAGTTCTTGGTCCGAGAACCTGGGGTGTCTTTGGGGTGCCATGGGGTTGTGTGGATGAGGTGTGGGGTGGTGTTTGTGGTGATGTGAGTGGTGGTGTGTGGTGATGTGTGCGTAGATGTGGTGTGGGTGATGATGTTGGGTTCCTGTGTGTGTTGTGGTTTGCGTTCCCTGTGCTCTCTCTCTGTGTATTGCGCCTTGTCTCTGATTTTCGATTTGTGGGGGTTTGTGGTTGATGTGGGTGTGTGTTTTATATTGTAATGGGTGTGTGGGAGTGGTGTGTGTATGTGTATCAGGTGTGTGTATTTCGAATTGTCCAATGTGGCTGTGTTTTGTAAGTGTGTGTGTATTTTGAGCGCGGCGGTGTGTACCGCCAATGGAATACCGCGGTTGAAAGACCGCCGCGTGGATTCGTGGGTCGTAATGGCATGGGCGTATTTCTGTTGGCGTGACGGTGGAGGTTTGGTCATCTCCAGTTGATCGCTGCCCGCTGATGAGGCGGCCTTCCGTGGATGTCAGGTTTTTGGCGGTTTGCCAGTTGGAGGTCAGAATGACCGTGGTGGTTTACCACGGCCGCAGCGGTATAATGGTGGACTTCTGACAGGCGGTAAGGGCCTTTTACTGCCGAGGTCAGAATCACCCCCAAGGTGTTCACCAGTGCTTTGAACATTTATATACTCCCAGGATTATTGGGACATTTTCTGTTATCTTTGGCATGTTATTTAATTGGAACTTCTTCTCAAGAAAAGAGGTTATGTTTGCTACAATGGTTATCATCCGTATGTCACAGTGTTGATGAGTACACTTATGTTACCTTGCTCCCACCACAGTGCTAATTAAATGATTTTCCTTACAAGACCATCACCCCTAAAACATCTGATCCCAGTCTTTGGTGGCCTGGTTTCAAGACTTAAGCCTTCATGTATGCAGAACCCAGCAGTCCTGACAAATATAGAAAGCATTCTTGGAAGAGGTGGTATTTTTCTTCCTGTCGCCCTAATTTCATCACATTGCTACCTCGTCAGGTCCCATTGGGATTCGGGGACTTAAGTTCCCCCATCAGAACACCCTGTAGTTCAGGTGAGTGGCTCACAACATGGTCCCCGGGGTCTGTAACAGACCCCCTTCAGTATTTAAATTGTGGACTGGGGAGGTGGTGGTCCCCAGGACTGCGTGGGGCCCTGGTTCCCCCCCCCCCATTTTTGTTGACAATTTGTACCCCGGGGAGGTGGTGGTCCCCGGGCTGCAGGGGGGGGGGCGGACGCCCCCAGCAATTGTTTAAAAATGGTACCACCTGCTCCCCCGCATTTATTTACTTTGAAGCCCTGAGGACCTGGTGGTCTCTGGGGCTGGGGGGGGCGGGCAACCCCCACACATTCAAAATGTCAATGCCACTGAGATCTGGCCCACCCAGGGGCTCCTTAAAAACAAGCTTGGCAGCCTGCACCTTTTTTTTTTTATCCTGAGAATTTGCAACGTTGATGCGATATTGCCGCAAAAACTTTTTTTTTAAATGTGTTTTTTAGCCCTAGTGATGTCCCTCTGGGTCACCAGTACCAGAGCAAAGGGGTCAGGGTGTACCTACCCTGGCCTCTTTTCTTTTTTTGTTTCACTATTTTTCTGGGACTCTGCTGAAGCCAGTCCCAAGATCGCTGCCAACAGTTACTGGTTTGAAGTGTTGGCACCCAAACAGAGCTCTGCAGGTCCGTGCACAACCTTGTTATTATTCACAAAGTTGTCACGACCTCAGATATACACATGTATTTTCCCTTTTATATCCCAAAAACTACTGAACGGATTTACACCAAATAACTGAAAATTTTATTTGCGTACCTAAAGTGACCTTTTTCCAAATATGGTGTAATTCTGCCCATCAGTTTGGGCTGTAGTTATGCTCAAACTTCCTGTGTGAATTAACATGGGAAACGCATGTTTTTTAAACCCCCGCTCCTTTTTCTCGGCCCCTGCATGATGGATCACCCCGAAACTTCCCAAGCGCAACAAGAATCTCCAGCACATTTCTTTTAGGAAAATTTCGTAAAGATTTGTCAAACTGTGCCAAACGTATAAGCAAGTCAAAAAAGTTTTGTCTATGGAAACATGGTCCTAACTATAACTACCTAGTGGCGACCACAACTGGGTAACATATATGTTACCCCATGGTGGTCGCCTCACCTTGATCATGGATTTTCAACATCCTCCTCCTAAAAATTGGAGAGAACCTTCTATATCAATAGCAATGATGGAAAGTGTAGAGAATATGATTCGGCCAATTCAACACCAAAGCATCTACTCCTCAGGCTTCTACCTCCAGACACCAGGAGCAAAATTTGTGAAAGAGAGTATTGGCCCTTGTTGCAAACAGATCCAGATAACGTTTTCCGAATTGTTTGCATATCTTTAGAAAAGTCAGTCTGGACAATGTGATCCCCTGAAATAATGGAAACGTCCCACTGAGGTTACTTTCTATCACATTGTCCATTCCTTTGATGTGGCAGCTGACAGATCTAACAACTTCTTCTCTGGCAAGTACCTAACTAGGCTGCAATTTAAATTGAGAGCCCTCAAACCGGTACTCCCCTGTTGATTTTTATAATACACTGCTGCTGTGTTGTCAGTCTTGACTAACCCATTTTCGGGTGCAGAAAATGATGAAAACACCTCACAGCTAGGAAAATCGCCATATGCTCTCTCCAATTTGATGATCTGCAACAGCCCAGAAACGACTATTTGAACTGGCAAGCTTTGTTTAACAGCGTTGCTTCCGAACCAACTGTACGATTTATATCTTGGCGGTATGTATACTTTATTGCAACTCGAAGTTAAATGATCCGCCTGGTAAATTTAAAAATGGGCAGACATTAGGTTTAATCTGCGCCGTGATTAAACCCCTTCAATGGCCCTGTGGAATATGGGCTGTCGGTGGCAGACCTTTAATTTCACCCATCTAATTTAGATGGGTGGAATTAGAGGTTAGTTTTTACTGCCAATCACTGCCAGAAAAGCCCTGGCTGTAGGGGCGTTAAAAGTTCCTGAATGCTTCCCTTGACATGAGAGAGCACACCTATGGTGAGGGAAGCATTTTCTATTTTTCCAAAGTAGGATTTTCTTTTTTAAAAGAAAAAAGAAAACAGTTTGGTGCAGGGCTCCGTCATGTTGTCAGAGCCCTGCACCAAACTGTAAACTGCATTAACAGGAACCTCACAGCAGCTCCTGCCAGCGCTTTAGAAATGACTGTCTGCTATGCGGTCATTTCTAAATCAAGTGTGCAGCACCTCCATCAGGGTGATGGAGTAATTTACTCCATTTACTTGATGGAGAAACGAGCTGCCTGCCTATATAAAAATCAGGCTCCAAGTCTGCTTGCCTCTGTAGCTAGAACCACTGGGGAATCTAGGTGCATTTCCACTCACCTGGAGAGATTCGAGAAATCTAGCCATGAAAGACTGTGTCTGAGCACTGGAGACAGAAGAATCATCATGTCCAACAAATCTACTGTTGAGAAACAGTTACTGTTGAGAGGCCTCAGGAGAAGACGAAGATGAAGTCTCACTCGCTCAACTGTATGAACAGTTGCCACCATGTGCCTCTGAGTTTCTACCCATAACATGGCAGGAGCCTGTTCCTTGGATGGAAGATCAAGAATTGCAGACTACAGATGTAAGATCCACTTTCTTGGAAGAAAAGCTTTCCCAAGATCTGTCCTGAACCAAGCCCCAATGGACACTAGATCACTGTATAGAGAAAGTTGCCATTTGTTCAGTGGAAGGCCCACACTTGAAATGGTCACTTTTGTGTGCTTCCAAAACAGCCAAATGTGGTTCAGGTCTCTGCATGCAGCAACCAGTCATCCAGATAAAGGAAAACAGGAATCCCTAGAACATTTAGGTGAGCTACAACTGGAACCTTCATTTTCCTAAATACCCTTGAGAATGACTGTATGACCTGACAGTCTTAGGGTGGTCATCCCCCAACTTTTTGCCTGCCTCCCTCTACTTTTCTGACACTGTTTTTGCTGGTTGTAGGGCTCTGCGCTCTTTACCACTGCTAACCAGTGCTAACGTGCATATGTTCTCTCCCTTAAACAAGGTAACATTGGTTCATCCCCAGTTGGCATATTTGATTTACTTATAAGTCCCTAGTAAAGTACACTATATGAGCCCAGGGCCTGTAATTTAAATGCTACTAGTGGGCCTGCAGCACTGATTGTGCTACCCACATAAGTAGCCCCTTAACCATGTTTCAGGCCTGGCATTCCAAGGCCTGTGCGTACAGTTTCACTGCCACTTTGACTTGGCATTTAAAAGTACTTGCCAAGCCTTAAACTCCCCTTTTTCTACATATATGTCACCCCTAAGGTAGGCCCTAGGTAACCCATAGGGCAGAGTGCTACGTAAGTGAAAGGCAGGACATGTACATATGTGTTTTATATGTCCTGGTAGTCAAAAACTCCTACATTTGTTTCCAATACTGTGAGGCCTGCTCTCTTCATAGACTAGCATTAAGACTGCCCTCAGATATTTTTTGAGTGGTAGATTCTGATCTGAAAGGGGTAACCAGGTCATATTTAGTATGGCCAGAATGGTACTAGAAAATCATGCTTATTGGTGAGGTTGGATTTAATATTACTATTTTATAAATGCCAATTTTAGAAAGTGAGCATTTCTCTGCACTTGAAACCATCTGTGCCTTACAGGCTGTCTCCACTCAACGGCTGGTCTGTACTGGATGACAGCTCGTGTGTGCATTTCACCCAGACAACCACAAACACACAACACTCAGTCACAACTGCATTCATCTGCCTACTGAATCGGTCTTCCTGGGCTGGAAGGATGGAGGGCATGACACTTACATTTCGAAGGCCAGTGGCCTGCCCTCTCACAATAGACTGATAATCCGCTGGGACCCTGGAAGACAGGACTGGGCTGAAAGGGGAACCTATGCACTGAAATAAACACTCTTTGAAGTCTCCCCCACTTCAAAGGCATTTTTGGATATATAAGCTAGGTCTCTGACCCCACCAACTCGTACACTTCTGGACCTACACCTGCACCCTGTCAGAGGTGCTGCCTGGCTGCCGAAATGACTCATCTGAACTGTTTTGCTGAGATGGACTGCTGCCCTGATGTTGCCCTGCTGGCCTCTGACCTTGCTGGAAGGACTCTGCCTTCCCCAAAAGTGCTCTCCAAGGGCTTGGATTGAGCTTGCCTCCTGTTTTCTGAAGTCTCAGGGCCAACAAAGACTTCACCTTTTCAAGAAATTCCGTGAGTGTCGAAAATTGATGCAACGCCTGCAGAAATCAATATGAAGCCTGTGGTGCGGCCAAGAAATCATCACACAGCTGACTAGAACGACGCAGCCCTGACTGGAAATTCGATACAGTGCCTGCCTTGCAAAGGAAAATTTGACGTATTTCTGACACGATCGACTCAGTGCCTGTTCCTTCCTCCAGCACGTTAAGGATTTTCAATGCATCCTTCCTGGGCGTCAAAATATCTCTGCATCACAGTGAGGAACCAAGACTGCGTGCCAAAAAACGACACAAATCCCTTGCAGCATGCAAACGACGCATCGTCTGAGCCACATCGGAAAATCTGATGCAACAACTTGTTTTTCCCCGCATCTCTTCCTCTGCGGTCCCCATGCATGGTTATTTTTGACGCATACCAGGTACTGTTTGTAACAAAGAGACAACTGTTTATTTCTAAGGATTGAGACTCTGAAACCTTTTAAAAGTGATATTTTAACTTGTGCTTATTGGATCTCTGCCGTTTTTACCTTATTTTATTCAGATAAATATTATCTATTTAAAAAAATGTGTGGTGTATTTCTGTGGTGTTTTCAGTGTGTTACTGTATGATTTATTGCACAGTTACTTTACACATTGCCTTCTAAGTTAAGCCTGACTGCTCAGTGTCAAGCTACCAGAGGGTAGGCACAGGATAATTTGGATTGTGTTGTGACTTACCCTGACTAGGATTGTGGTCCATACTTGGCAAAGGTGTATACCTCTGCCAACTAGAGACCCCATTTCTAACAATGACTTTAGGCCAAAATGGAGAACCCTGAATTGCTGATGATAGTAGTCACCACACTCCACTCTACCCCAATCTACCCCACCATATGCTACCCAATCTACCCATCTCCACTATATCTCTCTCAACTCTACCACAATCTACACCCACTCCACTCTACCCCAATCTACTCCACTCAACTCTACCCTAATCTACCTCACTTCACTCTACCCCAATCAACCTCACTCCAATCTACTCCACTCTACCCCAATGTACCCCTCTCCATCTCTTCCTCAATCTGTCCGACTCTATCCAAATCTAACCCACTCAACCCACTCCATTCTACCCCAATCTACACCATCCCAATATAGCCCAGTCTACCCATTGTACTCCACTCCACCTCGCTCTCCTCTAACCCACTCCATTCTACCCCTTTCTACCCCACTCCAACCTTCCCCAATCTACCCCACTACAATACAGTCTCCCAATCTACCCCACTTCATGCTGCCACACTGTACCCCAATCCACTACAATCTACCCTAAACTACCCCACTCCAATCTACTGCAGTCTTCCCCACACCAGTCTACCTCAATTCGCCCCTCTGCAATGCACTATAATCAACCCTAATCTACCCATGTCAGTCTGTCCCACTCTACCCCACTCCACTCTACCCCAATCTACCTCACTCAACTCTATCCCAATCTACCCCACTGCATTACAATCTACACCAATCTACCCCCTTCAACCTAACCCACTCTACCCTACCCAACCACACTCTACCCCGATTTACCCAACTCTACCCCGTCTACCCCACTCTACCCCAATCTATCCCACTATAATCTACATCCTCTCCAATCTACCACACTGCAGTTTACCTCACTGCAGTTTACCTCTACCCCAGTCTACCCAACTCTACCCCCAATCTACCCCATTCTACCCCTCTCAACTCTACCCCACTCTAGTCTGCCCCAATCTACACCACCCACTCCAACCCATTGACTTTTAGCCATACCAAACAGCAGTCACATTGGTGTAGAACAATAGGCAAGACCTATTGGCTTTGCCAATGCTAGTGGTTCCAGTCATGAGGTAACATTAACTAGTATTGTAATGACTGGGACGAGGGCGAGTAACATAGAGATAATGCATAATCATCACCTTTGTGTCCTTTTTAATAGAATAAAACAATTCCTTACCATAACTAAGAAATGTTACACTCAACAAGAACGTAAACAGCCCTGCCAAGTTTCCCAGTTCCATGTGTGATATGCTACTCCAGTCCACGTTTTTTTCCTTTCATATCTTGCCATTTTAGGCTTGTTTCATTATGAAACAGGACTACAAGTCCCAGAATTCAAAACAATAAACCTGGACTCAGGCAGCACATCACACATGGAAATAAGAAACCTGGCAATTATGACGTAAATAAGAAGAAGTTCGGATGTGACGTCACCCAAAACTTGGCTTCAATTTATTTAATTTTATGTCAAGACCGGAGGCTCTTATTATGAATTATTTTCTTATTTTATTTGCAACTTGAACCACAACTCCCAAAAGGCTTAGCAACGGGCTAGCCAATGGGAGCAAAAAAGTAGTCATGCACTGGACCAATAGGGAGTCACCACAGGCCATAGAGTACACCCTTGGCTGCAAGTAGCCCTCTTTCTTGCTGCTCGCAGTCAAGATAAGTATTCTCATTATTTCTCTCCATATCTGTGTTATTGCATTATTGTCTATTATTAGATATTTTTGCTGTATATTTCACCGTTGTGGGTTGTTTTATTGAAGCGTTTCATAACCAAAGCTGTTTCCCGTCCCGCCCCACCCCCTTTCCTGGCATTCCGCTCGCATGCGTCGCTCTACCTCGGTTCCCAACCGCCGCACGTTCTTTATAGCCTTCCTCGCAGGAATCCTTTACAGTGCGCTTCGCGATCGTTCCGCTTACCGCTCCGTTTCCTTTGGATTTTTCCTCTGAGCGCGTTCTGCCTTAATTTATGAACACTGCCTTTAATTTATTGCCTTTGACCCCGTTGCTCCTCTGTGGTCATTCCAGCCTCATTCGGGGGCGCGGCCTCTCGTCTCTTCCGCGTTTCCTTTCCTGGTCTGTGATGCTTATAGCCCCACCCCTCAGGGAAGTGTTTTCTCCTGCCTAAGAGTCTCTCCTAGTTAACCCATTCTCAGCCAAGTGTTTTTTCCTCACTATTTTTACAATTTGACTTAGGGAACCTTCCCTAATAATTCCACAATTTATTTTTATTTTTTTGCCCCTGCTTCATTTTGATTATATGGATTCAGACAGTTCTCCTGTCATGCCTGAGTTAAATGAGGACAAGGGGGTTTTTAATCAAGATTTTAATACATTTATTCAGTCATCGGTAAAACATGCTTTACAAGCATCCATGGAAAAAATGTTGAAAAATATTGAAAATACTGTTAAGTCCATGGTGTCCAATTCTCTGGCCCATTCTGCGGGGGAAAGCAGAAAACCAAAGCAGTCTACAAATAGAGCTGCTAAAGGCGCTGAAATGAACAGTGAGCTTGCCTCACAACAGATTGGATTCTAAACACTGTTCAGGGTTATTACATCAAACTTTATTCCCCTCCTTTTCAGTCTCTTTCTTCTCCTTCTCCAAAATTCTCTCTTCTGATGTCCTCTCTCATTCCTTAATTGCTTCCTCCCAGGCCTCCTGCAAAGGAGGGGAATACATCAAAAAATCTTAACTCTTCCTCTACTGTTCATTCCAAATGCAAATTTAAATAAAAAAATTCTGATGACACGCCAAAAAAGATAATTATTTCTCATATTTTGGACATAGATGAAGATGACATGGACGATTTATATCATTCTGACATTCCTGATAATAATTTGTCAACCTCCTCTCCTCCTCCTAAGCATCTCAAACTCTCTCTCACCGATGCGCCATCCAATATTGTCGATTTCGAGGGTGTTCCAATGTTTGACCCCACTCTGATCACCCCAATTCTACAGAGTGGCTTCCTTCTGCGCATGTGGGAGAATATATTTTTTCCCGTCTTCATCTCCCTCTGGAGAAGCAAACTTGTGCGAAACTCAGATCGGAGTGCCTAAGGCCTTCCCTAGCTTCCAACATTACCGCCACCCCCTCTATAGATCAGTCCCTGATTACTTTCTTCACCAAATTTGGTAAGGATCCCCATAAAGGGGTTGATAAGGCCTGGACGACTTGCCAGGACAAGCTTCTGGACGTGGTGGGTCCACTTGCCCGCATTTTCGATCTGGTGGAATCAGCCAGACTGGATGATTCATCTATCAACCCTTCAGATCTTTCCCTCTGGATCCAAAGAGCTTTCTGTCTCCTAGGAAATGCCAACTCAGCGATCATTCACAAAAGAAGAAAAGGTATTTTACTAAAGATGGACCCTAAGCTGGCTAACCGAGCCTATCTGGATCCTGGCATTCAGGCCGACGGAAAGCTTTTTGGTGATTCTTTCATCAAAGACCCCAGTCGTTATGTTTCTACTTTCTCTTCAGTTGACAAAGCTCAACAATCCTTGAAAAAGGTATTCAATCAACGTGTTTTTGCACGGGCCGGCAGAGGCAGGAGCCGCTTTACCGGCCGCTCGTACCGAAACCAAGGTACAAGAGGCTCCTACAATTCTTATAACTGTAGGAAGTTGGCTCTGTATGCACTATTTCAAAGTAAGGAATAGTATGCACAGAGACCAAGGGTTCCCCTTAGAGGTAACATAGTGGCAAAAAGAGATAATACTAATGCTCTATTTTGTGGTAGTGTGGTCGAGCAGTAGGCTTATCAAAGGAGTAGTGTTAAGCATTTGTTGTACACACACAGGCAATAAATGAGGAACACACACTCAGAGACAATTCCAGGCCAATAGGTTTTTGTATAGAAAAATATCTTTTCTTAGTTTATTTTAAGAACCACAGGTTCAAGATTTACATGTAATACTTCAAATGAAAGGTATTGCAGGTAAGTACTTTAGGAACTTGAATAATCACAATAGCATATATACTTTTCACATAAATCACATATAGCTATTTTAAAACTAGACATAGTGCAATTTTCACAGTTTCTAGGGGGAGTAAGAGTTTGTTAGTTCTTGCAGGTAAGTAAACCACCTACGGGGTTCAAGTTTGGGTCCAAAGTAGCCCACCATTGGGGGTTCAGAGCAACCCCAAAGTTACCACACCAGCAGCTCAGGGCCGGTCAGGTGCAGAGGTCAAAGTGGTGCCCAAAACGCATAGGCTTCAATGGAGAAGGGGGTGCCCCGGTTCCAGTCTGCCAGCAGGTAAGTACCCGCGTCTTCGTACGGCAGACCAGGGGGGTTTTGTAGGGCACCGGTGGGGACACAAGTCAGCACAGAAAGTACACCCTCAGCAGCACGGGGGCGGCCGGGTGCAGTGTGCAAACATGCGTCGGGTTTTCAATAGGTTTCAATGGGAGACCAAGGGGTCTCTTCAGCGATGCAGGCAGGCAAGGGGGGGGCTCCTCAGGGTAGCCACCACCTGGGCAAGGGAGAGGGCCTCCTGGGGGTCACTCCTGCACGGATCCTTCAGGTCCTGGGGGCTGTGGGTGCAGAGTCTTTACCAGGCGTCGGGATCTGGGAGTCAGGCAGTCGCGGTCAGGGGGGAGCCTCAGGATTCCCTCTGCAGGCGTCGCTGTGGGGGCTCAGGGGGGGCAACTCTGGCTACTCACGGTCTCGCAGTCGCCGGGGAGTCCTCCCTGAAGTGTTGCTTCTCCACAAGTCGAGCCGGGGGCGTCGGGTGCAGAGTAGCAAGTCTCACGCTTCCGGCTGGAAACGCAAGTTGTTTTAAAGTTGCTCCTTTGAAACAAAGTTGCAGTCTTCGGTGAACAGAGCCGCTGTCCTCTGGAGTTTCTTGGTCCTTCTAGAGCAGGGCAGTCCTCTGAGGATTCAGAGGTCGCTGGTCCCTGGGGAAAGCGTCGCTGGAGCAGTGTCTTTAGAAGGGGGGAGACAGGCCGGTAGAGCTGGGGCCAAAGCAGTGGTGTCTCCGTCTTCTCTGCAGGGTTTTTCAGCTTAGCAGTCCTCTTCTTCTTAGGTTGCAGGAATCTGAGTTCCTAGGTTCAGGGGAGCCCCTAAATACAGAATTTTGGGTGTGTTTAGGTCTAGGAGGGCAGTAGCCAATGGCTACTAGCCCTGAGGGTGGCTACACCCTCTTTGTGCCTCCTCACAAGGGGAGGGAGTCACATTCCTATCCCTATTGGGGGAATCCTCCATCTGCAAGATGGAGGATTTCTAAAAGTCAGAGTCACCTCAGCTCAGGTTGCCTTAGGGGCTGTCCTGACTGGCCAGTGACTCCTCCTTGTTTTACTCATTATCTCCTCCGGCCTTGCTGCCAAAAGTGGGGCCGTGGCCGGAGGGGGCGGGCAACTCCACAAGCTGGAATGCCCTGGGGTGCTGTAACAAAGGGGGTGAGCCTTTGAGGCTCACTGCCAGGTGTTACAGTTCCTGCAAGGGGGAGGTGATAAGCATCTCCACCCAGTACAGGCTTTGTTACTAGCCACAGAGTGACAAAGGCACTCTCCCCATGTGGCCAGCAACATGTCTTGAGTGTGGCAGGCTGCTACAACCAGTCAGCCTACACGGGTAGTTGGTTAAGGTTTCAGGGGGCACCTCTAAGGTGCCCTCTGGGGTGTATGTTACAATAAAATGTACACTGGCATCAGTGTGCATTTATTGTGCTGAGAAGTTTGATACCAAACTTCACAGTTTTCAGTGTAGCCATTATGGTGCTGTGGAGTTCGTGTCTGACAGACTCCCAGACCATATACTCTTATGGCTACCCTGCACTTACAATGTCTAATGTTTTGCTTAGACACTGTAGGGGCACAGTGCTCATGCACTGGTGCCCTCACCTATGGTATAGTGCACCCTGCCTTAGGGCTGTAAGGCCTGCTAGAGGGGTGACTTATCTATACTGCATAGGCAGTGTGAGGTTGGCATGGCACCCTGAGGGGAGTGCCATGTCGACTTACTCGTTTTGTCCTCACCAGCACACACAAGCTGGCAAGCAGTGTGTCTGTGCTGAGTGAGGGGTCCCCAGGGTGCCATAAGATATGCTGCAGCCCTTTGAGACCTTCCCTGGCATCAGGGCCCCTGGTACCAGGGGTACCAGTTACAAGGGACTTACCTGGATGCCAGGGTGTGCCAATTATGAAAACAAAAGTACAGGTTAGGGAAAAAACACTGGTGCTGAGGCCTGGTTAGCAGGCCTCAGCACACTTTCAAATCAAAACTTAGCATCAGCAAAGGCAAAAAGTCAGGGGGTAACCATGCCAAGGAGGCATTTCCTTACAATAACCAAGAGTACAAACCACAATTCTACCCTCAAAGGACCAGAGGCTTCCGCAATCGTGGACAACGTTATTCCAGACCCAACAATTCACAAGGTAAGCCAGTTTTCTGGCCTTCCCGTGGGACGGTGTTTACAATATTTCTTCCCAAAATGGCAGTTAATTTTCTCAGACCCTTGGATTTTAAACACTGTTCAGGGTTATTACATCAAACTTTATTCCCCTCCTTTTCAGTCTCTTCCTTCTCCTTCTCCGAAATTCTCTCTTCTGATGTCCTCTCTCATTACTTCAGAGGTTCAGTCATTCTTAGACAAAAACGCTATCCAACCCTCACCTCCCGATCTGTTGGGATTCACCAGTTCCCTCTTTGTAGTTCATAAAAAGAACAAGAAACTCAGGCCAGTAATCAATCTCAAATCATTCAACCAATTCGTAGTGTACTGCCATTTCAAAATGGAAACTATACTCCACCTCAGGGACATCCTACTTCAAAACGATTGGCTAGTCAGACTAGATCTTCAGGACGCTTATTTGACTATTCCTATTCATACTTTTCACAGGAAATTCTTACAATTCCAGTGGCTCTCAAAAACTTTTTTCCTCCCTTCCTTTCGGCCTTTCTTCTACTCCCTGGCGTTTCACAAAACTGTTGAAACCGGTTGTGGCTCATCTCAGATCTCTAGGTATCAGACTCATAACTTACCTCAACGACATTCTCATCATGCATCAGAACGTGTCTTCTCTGCTTTCACACCTTCATACCACAACCTCACTCTTCATCGACCTCGGTTTCCTCATAAACCACGTAAAATCCATGGTTGTCCCTCCTCAACAAATAGAGTTTTTTGGGTTTTAAATAGATTCCGTTTCAGCCACCCTCCACTGTCCTTCCTCAAAGGTTTCTTCAATCAAAAAAGAACTTTCCCTTACGCTCCAAAAGGATCTAATTCCACTCAGATCCCTTGCAAAGGTGGTAGGTCTTCTTTCTTCCTCAATTCAGGCCATTTTTCCAGGCCCCCTTCACTACCGCGCTCTTCAACACCTAAAAATCCTTCACCCTTCGCAAAGGACCTCATATCTCTGGATGCAGAATCCCGGATGGAAATTCAATGGTGGATATCCCATTTAGATGCCTGGAACGGCAGATCTATCTTCCCCTCTGTGCCCGAACTTGTATGAGAATCAGATGCAAGTCTCACAGGCTGGGGCGCCTGCTGTGGTCCAATATCAACTGGCGGTATATGGTCCACAGAGGAGTCCAGATTGCACATAAATTGTTTAGAGCTTCGTGCAGGCTCCTTTGCGATCCAAAGTTTTACAAAAAACAGGGCCCAGTGTTCTATTCTTCTTCTCATGGACAACATATCTGCAGTACGTTACATAAATCATCTTGGAGGCACCAGATCCAGACCTCTTGCTCTTCTAGCCAAGAGCCTTTGGGAGTTTTGTCTATCCCACAAATTTTCCCTTCTAGCAGAATATCTTCCAGGCTCCCAGAATTCTATAGCAGATTGCCACTCCTGTCCTCTCAAAGATACCCGCGATTGGAAACTGCATCCGTCAGTCTTTCAAAAACTCTTGAACAAATGGGGTCCCTTTCACAAAGACCTCTTCGCATCTCGACTCAATTCTCAGCTGCCGCTCTTTTTCAGTTGGCGTCCCGATCCTCTAGCTATGTCCACAGACAATTTTCTTCAAGACTAGTCCCAGTCGCTCAACTATGCATTTCCTCCTTTCAATTTAATCACCTGGGTCTTAGCCCAGGTCAGACGTCAAAAAGCTTCTCTGGTCATCGTGGTTCCCCTCTGGCAGTCCCAGGTTTGGTTCCCTCCTCTTCTCGAGTTAGCGACAGATTTTCCCCTTCTTCTCACAGTTTTCCCGTCTCTCCTACTGGATCCATCCGGATCTCCCCACAGTCTAATTCTCAACAATTCGTTAACCCTTTCAGCTTGGAGGGTCTCAGGGTTGCCCAACAGACCTTTCCAATTTCGACAGAAGCTTCAGAACTCATTAGTAACGCCTGGGCTCCTAGCACAAAGAAGGCCTACAGATCAGCCTGGTATCTTTGGTCAGGCTGGTGTGTGGGAAAATGTGCCAATCCCTTTTCAGCAGATCTAAACTTAATCATTAACTTTTTAGCAGTCCAGGCAGGTTCAGGTAATAAATCTCTATAGATCAGCTATTTCCATGAGCCGTTGTTATATTAATGGCAAACCAATTGGAGAACATCTTTTAATCTGTCGCCTTTTGAAGGGAGTAAATTTTTTTTTTTTTTTTATCTTTTCTTTTTTTTTGACCCTCATATATCTTCCAAATTTCCCTCACATCACCAATGGGGGGGCAGCAAAGGTTCTCACCCAACTGCTCCCCACCCATCCCTAACCTCGTCACCCCTGTCCGGGACAGATTTTCCATCCATAACTCTACAGCGGAAAGCAGAGGGAATGATATAATCATATGATCACATCCTATCTATTTATACCTCCCATTGCTTCAGCGGATTCCAAAATCTGATCCTCTTACAAACTTTATAACAGTCAAACTTATGATAGTGAATTAGAGAATTTTTCCATTTGATAAAAGTAGGGGGGACAGCACTGATCCATTTCCTGCAAATCTCCCTTCTCACCACAAGCATCAGATAAAACAACAGTTTAGCTCCATCTCTACCCATTTTATGTTTCTCATATGAGCAGCCAAACATCACAATCGAAGGTTTTAACTTTGGGCTTGTGGGAAGAATGTCATTAATTGCATCCCCCACCTCTTGCCAAAATGTACGAAGTAAAGGGCAGTCAATAAACATATGTAGATCATCAGCTGATGCAAAACCACACTTCTTACACCTCACCACGTTATCTTGTCTCCGCCTGGACATTTTTTTGGGAGTCCAGAAGGCTCTGTGGATAGAAAATAGATGATTTCTCCTTAACGCAGCGGGTTTAACAGTGCTATACAAAAGTGTAGTTGATACTTGCCAAACGTCTTTAAGCTGCGGCTCCGGCAAGCACTCCCTCCAGATTTCTTCCGGGAGGTTAAATTCCCCATCCACAATATCCAACATCAGCCAATACCATCTCGCCACTTCCTTCTTCATCGAAATGTCCAGCTGCATCTGGTCCACCAGTCTGTTAGTACTTCCCACTTCCTCTGTTACATTCCCAACCCAGGACTTCATCTGAAGGTATTTGAACTTAGACAGCCCTCCTCCTACCTCGATATTAAGGTTATCAAAGTCTCTAAGTTCTTCATTGTAACAAAGATGTTTCCATTGCAAAAAACCTGCCTCTCTAATGGGAATAGCCAGGGCGTCTTTAGTCCACTCCGGGGAGCCAGGGGAGTCCCAAATCGGCGCATATTCATTATAATATGACAACTTTGTGATCTTCCTCACCTCATACCACAACACTGCCCAATCATATAATATCTTAAATCGCATTTTTTTAAAGAACTTCGGACCCCAAACTTATACAAGAAACTTCTCTAGACCTCATGGCCTTCCATCATAGCAGTTAACACCTACCCCAGCTCAGAACGATGGAATGCATAAAAACTCTGTCTTACATTTTTTAACTGATATGCCCATGCATAGTACTGTATTACAGGAGCTGCCAGACCACCTTTTTCTTTCTTTCTCCTGAGCTTTTTCCATGATATACAAACACCTTTTGATGCCCAAATGAAACTGCTAATTTTCCCCTGCAATTTCTTTAAAGCAGCCTTGTTAAACATTAATGGCAATGCATTGAAAATAAAAGTTAATTTAGGGACGATCACCATTTTTACCACATTAATCCGACCTATTATAGTTAGTGGAAGATTTAGCCACTTCCTCAGCAAAAGGTCCACCTCCCTCATAACCCGAGCAAGATTTATTTCCGCCATTTTACATATATCATGTGTCACCGTAATCCCCAAATATTTGACTTCTTTTTTTACATTCGCTACCTCATCATTTAGTTCCATATTCCATGCCATAATTTCGGTCTTTTGATTGTTAACCGCAGAAATCCCCCCAAAATCCTCTGTTAACTCTTGTAGAACTGGTTTAGCCTGGCTTAGGTTCGCTGTATAAATCATTAGATCATCTGCATATAAAGAGACCTTCTTAACCAGGTCTCCAGACCGGAAAGGCGGTATTCTCTTATCCCTCCTAATTCTGCAGGCCAGTGGTTCAATATAAAGGTCAAACAATAGAGGAGATAATGGGCACCCCTGTCTCGTCCCTCTTTCTATCTTTACTGAAGGATTGAGCATATCGTTAACCAAAATTCTTGCACTTGGGTCCTGGTAGATTTTTTTCAATATTCTCATAAATTGGCCTCCGATGTTATATGATTCACAAACCGTCATCAAATAACTCCAATTAACCCTGTTGAATGCTTTTATTGCATCCAGCATTACCACCGCCAAAGGCATATGCAATGACATAGCTAAATCAATCGACCCTACCAATCCCTGTGTCATTCATGCATATGCCTACCTTTCAGAAACCCTCTCTGGTCTGTATGTATGAGTTTCCCCATCACCATCGCTAATCTATCAGCCAGGAGTTTGGCAAAGATTTTATAGTCACAATTTAACAGTGATATTGGGCGGTATGAATCACACTTACTAGGATCCTTACCGGGCTTTAGAATTAACGTAATAATCGCCTCTTTCCAAGAAGGAGGAAGGTTCTCATCTCCCCCATAATCTTGTCACATAATTGCTTCAGAATTTTTTAAATGCTGCTACCCAGAGCTCGATAAACCTCCATCGGTAATCCATCTGGTCCTGCTGCCTTCCCCAATTTACCTGCCGAGATGACCCTTTCTACCTCACTGAGCTGTACCGGTTCATTAACCATCCTTCTCTCCTCTTCATCCAGAGTCGGTAACTCTAATTCCCCAAGCCACAGAAATTTTTAAAAAGCCCTCTTCCACCTGCTCAGCGCCTTTACTAATCTGACCCGAGACCTCATCTCGGATTTCTATCACCCGATTCCTGACCCTATCTGATTTTATCTTCCAAGCCAGCATTTTACTGCTATTCTCACTATACTTGAAATGCATCACCCTATTAGCTTCACATCTCAATCTAACCCTACGATCCAAAAGAGCTGCCAGCCCCAGACTAGCTGCCTGACGTTGCTTAAAAAGGTTGTCCAACTCTTCACCCTGCTCCTTACTTAACACTCCCTGCTCACACTGTCGTATTTGAAGCTCCAAGCTACTTATTTCTTCATTATATAGTTTCCTCCTATATGCAGCAATCCTAATCAGACATCCCCTCAAAAAGGCCTTAAATGTATCCCAAACTATCGCTAAGGGAGCTGAACCCAAGTTTATCCAAAAAAAATCCTATGAATCTGCCTGCAATTCCGTAACCACCTCATCTTCCAGAAGTAAGGTTTTGTCTAAAGTCCACCTTTTTTCTCTCCCTTTTGTTGGCAACCTGAGAACTAAACTGACCGCTGAGTGATCTGATAAATGAGCCCCAATATGTACAACTGACTCAACAAAGTCCCTCAAACCCATATCCAACAGGAAATAGTCAATTCTGGACTGATGCCTATACTTCTTATTATAATAAGAGTAACCTCTCTCTGACCCTCTTTTATCCCTCCAAACATCATATAACCCCCATTGGGACATCATTACCCGAATCTGACCCTGCATTTTCTCGTTTACTTTGGACCTACTACCCGCTGATCTATCTAATTCGTAATTTAAAACAACATTGAAATCACCTGCCCATTTTACAGGATCTAAATATTGTAAAAGACAATCTGAGAGGAGTTCCCTTAATGGGCCTACATCATCCCTATTAGGACCATCATATCCCACCAAGGAAAAGAGATATTCAAAAGCAGACAGCTTCCCCACCACCCACCTCGCCGAGTTACCTATGGGGCCTTCCATAAAAGTAATACTGGCATGTTTCTTAATTAGAACAGCCACTCCTTTACTACCACTCAAACAATTTGAGCTGGCTATCTGCTGGACCCACCCGCATGTCTTAAAAACTTCAAAACATTCCTCCCTGGAAAGATGAGTCTCTTGTAAAATCAAGATATCGAACGGGACATCTCTCAAAATATTGCACCAACCTTTTCTGCCTACTCTTTACCCTGAGACCATTTACATTCCAGGACAGGAGTCTCAAGTTCTTTATTGCCATTTTCTGACATCCAAACCACCTACTTTCTTCCACCCCCTACCCACCCCTGCCCCAACCCCCCAGCTCCACTTACCACAATGAGGATCTTTTTTCCCCGCAATATACTCCCCAATCAGTGCTCACCATCACCGCCCCTCCTTCCCTTCCCCCCAAACTACTTACACCAAAGATAATCTTTTTTACCACTATTATACTCCCCACCCAGTGCTCCCCTCCACCCTCCTCCTGCACCCCACCCAATCCCCCTCTTCCCCTGGGAACCCTCCCAAACATTGACCTGACCTGGGTCAGAGGAGGGTCACCGCTCTTAAGTTAGGACATTGCCCACAAAACCTCCCTACCGGGGAACACTACAATCTTAGGTTAGACCTGCTTCATTCCTGCCTTCTTTCTCAATTTTCATAATCAACTCGTCCACCTCCTTCCAGTCTGTAAAATTATACATCTTATTATTTACCATAACTTTTAGAGAAGCAGAAAAACTCAACTGAGCTGTAGCCCCCAGTTTTTTCAAAATATCTATTCTTTTACCCAGCTCCCAATGGCAAACCAATCGTAGAACATCCTTTAATCTGCCGCCTTTTGAAGGGAGTAAAATTGTCGAAACCTCCGTCTTCCAAGTATTCTTACATTTGGGATGTATCCCTCGTATTGAACCTGTTTCTCGCTTGGCCGGATAATTCGGGCCTTTCCTTAAAAATGCTTTCTGCTAAACTAACAATGTTGTTGTGTTTAATCTCTATTAAACTAGTCTCTGACGTTAAATCTTTGAATGTTTCTTCCCGACAATTCATGCCTACGGGTGTTTTATTTCAGATTTCCAAACGCACCAAAACCATTCTCCATTCTGTCTTTTACCCCTTTTTTCCTGACAAACCAAAACTCTGTGTGGGTCTCTGTTTAAAGGAATATGAGAAAATAACTTTTAACCTAAGAATGTCCCCTTCCCACCAACTCTTAATTTCCTTTCGTAAATCACACGTTAGCCTGTTGGGTTAAATGGGTTATGTCCTTAGCGGGTATAGATATTTCCACCTTTGGTGCCCATTCTTCCAGGGGAGCCATGGCTTCTAAAGCTTTTTCTTTGGGCTCCAGTCTAGAGGACATTCTCAGGTCGGCCGATTGGTCTAATGATCATGTTTTTAGAACTTTTTACTGCAAACCTGTTAAAACTGCAACTACTTTGGTTATTGACAAGCTTTAAACTTGCATAATAAGAGCTTCTGGTCTTGACATAAAATGTAGATTTTCCTAGTAAGTTATGACGGAAAGTCTTAATTTTATTAAAGACACGGAGGCGAATATTATCCCGCCTCTATTTTACTAATACATATTTTTTCTTTCCCTCCCAGCGACTCCAGCATTACTGCCTTCATCGGGATAACTCCAGTCTGTCTACATCTGCTCCTGTCGACGTTGGACATCAATATTCTTCATTCCTGCTTCCTCAAGACCTTCGCTCTTCCCCAAGTTTTGCCTGGCTTATTTCCTGTGTTCAAGACTTTCTCTCCTTCACTCTCGCTTTGGCAATTATAGGACTGATTTTTACTTTGTTTCATGAATCTGTTTGAACTGCTCACACAAGAAAAGAGGGCTGCTTGCAGTCAAGGGTGTACTCTATGGCCTGTGGTGATTCCCTATACTGCATGACTACTTTTTTGCTCCCATTGGCTAACCTGTTGCTAAGCCTTTTGGGAGTTGTGGTTCTTGACTGCTGATGTTGCAAATAAAGTAAGAAAAGAATGCATAATATTCGCCTCCGTGTCTTTAATAAAATTAAGACTTTCTGTCTTAACTTACTGGGAAAATCTACATTTTGACTCGTAAAAACGTCAGATACGCTCACATTGTTTCGCATACAAGTTTGTAAGTTGCTTTATGAATAATAACTGTAAAATACAAGATTTCCTCACCGTTTTTTTGTTTTTATTTCGAAGACCGGTCGACCCTGACAGTAGTCTCTAATAGTTCAAGATGGCCCCCACGTTCCTCGATAACTTTTGTTTCTTTGCACAGTAGTGTAATTTACCTTTACCAATCAGAAATGGCCACCGGATTCTAGTTCTTCGCCATTTTTTTGCTTGGAATGAGATAGACGGAGTGGAAGATCCAATATGAACGCTTAAACCTATGTCGATCTCACTAACACCACCACGCTCTCCGCGGGTCCGTCTTCGCTGTTTTATGTTCCCATGCTGTAGAATGTTGAATTGTGACGTCACAAGTGACAACACCGTTCTGGAGCTTGGTGGCCAGGAGAGGGCGCGCTGAGAGCAGACCTGCTGTATATGCTGCCGCCGGCTTCCGGAAACAGCTGAGCGGAGCAAGCATTCGGATTTTGTGATTCTGCGAAAGGCTGTCTGGGAAACCCGGTAGAAGGCTGGAGCAGGAGTGTGCCCATCTAACCGGGAGTATGGAGATCGGGACTGAAATCAGCCGTAAGATCCGGGTAGGTGAAAAGTGTGTCTGCGATTTGAGAAAGCAGAGGAGGCTGTGGGGAGAAGATAGTTATACTGCTTGAATGCCGTAAAGTGTCCTTGGTAAGGAATGTGAGTGAGGAGCTGAGAAGCTGAGAAGCAGCATTTGTGGTCTTCTCCTTCTTGATTGTGCACCAAGGAATCTTAGTAACTGCCCTGGCCTTGCAGGAAATATGCACACTTTTATGCAATATGGGACTTTTTCTTGGGGTGCAAATGTAAGGGGTTCTACTTCTTCGTTCGTAGTAAGTGATTGCTGTTCTGACGTCTACTTTACCGTATGTGCATTATGTGATATGTACTTTAGTGTATTCCTATTCTACTTATTGATTTATAAAATTTAGCATGGAAAGTGCTTTTGCCTAAAACGCCTGGGGCTAGAACATTTTTCATTCAAGCTGTGCATTTTGTCCTTATACAGAACTTGTGTATACTGCCTTCTTTAAGCTGAGAAAGGTGTTACCCTCTTTCATTGTGACGAAGCAGCAGCTGTCCTCATGTGATGTGGTGAATGTATTTGTCCTTTGCAGAGCTGAGCCATTTGTTTGGTTCAAGGAGTAAGGCCGTAAAGTGCATCTGTCATAGAGTTTTGCAATTGTTATATAACTCTGCTTGCAGAAAAGCTCACTGAACCCAATGGATGAGTCGGTGTGATTCCGTAAATAATACAGACATCCCCTGCATCTTACGGACATGTTCTCACGCTGTGTAATGAGGCCATGCATAGAAATGTTTTTTGAGTTTATATTTTTGTGCATCAATGTTAATGTGTACTATGCATTTTCACACATGGTTCTATGCATATAGACTGAATAACCATAATTGAAATTCAAGCAAATTTCTTATTGATTCGAAAAATCTACTCACCCACTCGCTAAAGCGAGTTATATTTTATCAGGCTGAGCTAGTTTTAGGACCTACTTGCCCCTTCTGGCAAGTTGACACAGAACAAGCGTTCTGATCATTCACAAAGTGAAGTAGCAATAAAGGTTGACAAAGAACAGGTGTTCTGTTCAGCCTGACATTTGACCTCTGTCATTGAATACACAGCAAATGTGACAAGGTAAGAGAAATATTTAAAAGCCTGTTAACAGAAAGCTAGTTTGTGGAAGACAATAATAAACAAAGTTTGGGCAATGGGTGGGACAAACTTAAGCTGACAGGCTAAAGCAAATAAAGCCAGAAAATGCAATCCCAGAAATTGTGAGTCACAAACACAAAGCCAATGGTAAGCAAAGGGCGGAATGCACATCTAGGGTTGGGTTCTGACTGTCTTCAAGAGGTCTTTGGCAAACATTCAACCTAAAAATGAACTGTGATTATGTTTCACAATAAATCAGAATTTGTATCAAAGAAGCACTTTTTATAATTCTGCAGTGCGGTGGAAACAAGAATTTGAACACAATCAAAACACATCAATACACTAGGTGATGCCATTTGCACATTTTATCTTTTGTGTACAGTAAAAACGGTGTTTTGGTGCCAATGTAATGGTAATTTCCTCTGAAAGTGTGTTGTCTGTAGTGGCAGTTCGCTACCACATCAAGCATACTCCACACTATGCCACTCCACTCCATTCTATGTCCTTTCACTCTATGCCACCCACTCCATTCTGCAACACTCCATCCTACGACAGGCCACTCCTCTCTAAACCCTCCACTTTAAGACACTCTGTGACAAGCCACGTCACTCGACCCCCACGCCACTCACTCCACAACACAACATGCCACTCAACTCTACGCCACCCCACTGTACACTCCTCCACCCACCCTACTCTGCCCAACTCCAATCTACCCCAATCCACTGCAGTCTATCCCACTACACTCTACGCCAGTGTACTCCAGTTCACCCCACCTCACTTCGCTACAATCTACCCCACTCTACACCACCCTGATCTAACCCACTCCACCCCAGTTCAGTCTACCAAGGTCCAGTCTACCCCCCCAGTTTACCCACTGTACTCTACCCCACCCCAGTCTACCCCACAACACTCCAACCTCCCCCACACTAACCTAGCCTACCCCACCCCACTCCAACCTACCTCAGTTCAATCCACTGCGATCCAATCCATCCCACTGCACTCTACCCTATTTTACCCGATTCCACTCTGCCCACTCCAGTCTACATTACTCTACACCACTCTACTCGAATCTACCCCACTCCACTTCACTCTAGTCCAATACGCTCAGTCTAACCCAGTGAACGCCATCCCAATCCAATGTACCCTATTCCACCCCAGTCTACTGCACTCCACTCAGATCACCTACCCTAGTCTACCGCACTTCAATCCAACCCACTGTACTCCAATCTGCCCGACTCCACTCCAATCTACCCCACGTCTCAACTCCACTCCAATATACTGCAGTCCAATGTTCCCCCTCCACTCTCCACTGCTACCTATCTACCTCCTCACCACTCTAATCTACCCCACTTCACCAGAGTGTACCCCACTCCAAGCTACCCCACTTCAATACACCCCACTCAAATCTACCCAACTCCACTTTGCTTCAATCTACCACACTCCGCTCAGATCTACCCTCACTTCACTCCAGTCTACCCCACTCCAGCCTAACCCTATCTACTCCAATGTAATCTACCCCAATCTGCCCCACTTTACCTATTTCACCCCACTGAAATATACCCCTTTGCACTCTACCCCACTCCCTTCAATCAATCCCTACTCTAATCCACCCAATTCCCCCCACTCCACCCTAATCTACCCCACCCCACTCCACTCCACTCCGATCTACCCCATTCCACTCTTCTCCAGTCTAGCTCACTCCAGTCTATCCATCTCTACTCCAGTCTACCCCACTACACTCTACCTCAATCTACCTCAGTCAAATCTACCTACTCCAATGCACCCAATGTACCCCACAACATTGTACCTCAGAACTACCCCCACTCCATTACATTCTATCCAATCTACCCCACTTCACTCCAGTCTAGCACATGCCACTCAAATCAACCCCACTCCAACCCAGTCTAGTCCACCCACCCAATCCAACCCACTCAGCCCCACTCTAATATACCCTACCCCACTCCAACCAAATCTACCACATTCCAAAGCACCCCACTCCAACATACTTTAATTTATTCCACCAAATCTATTCCACTCCACTCCGATCGACCCCACCATAACCCAATCTACCCCACATCTTCTCTACTCCGATTTACCCACTCCAAACTACTCCATTCCTATCTATCTCACACCAATCTCTCCCACTCCACTCCAGTCTACCCCACTTCACTCTATTCTACCCTACCATAAACCACATAATCTGCCCACTCCACTCCTCCCCGCTTTACCCTAATCTACTCCACTGCACTCCAGGCTACCCCTCGCCAATTGACCCAACTGCAATCCACCGCAATCCACTGCACTCTTGCTTAGTCCACCCCACTACACTCCACTCCAGTCTACCCCAATATAGCCCACATCAATCTACCCCACTCCACCCCCCCACTCCATTCTACTCCACTCTAATCTACCCCAATTTACTGCACTCCACCTCAGTCTTCCCCAGTTCAATCTACCACCTTTCTCCACTGCTTTCTAGCCCAATCCAAACTACTCCACTCCAATCATCCACCTCCAGTCTAGCCCACTCCAAACAACTCCACTCTGATTTGCTCCACTTTACTACATATCTACCCCTCTCCAGTCTACCCCATCCTAATCCACCCCACACTACTCCAGTTTACCCCACTCCACTTCACTCCATTTTCCCCACTGTACCACGCAGCACTCAAATCTGCCCCACTCCACTCTAATCTAACCCACTCCATGCCAGCCCACAACAATCTATCCTTCCTTAATCTACCCCACTGCACCCACCCCACTGCAATCTACCCCACTACACTCCACTCCAGACAACCCAACTCCAATCATCCCTCTTCTGTCTACCACACTCCATTCCACCCTAATCTACCCCACTTTACTCTCCTTCAGTCTCTATCACTGCACTCCAGTTTCGACCCGACTCGTCTACCCCAATTCAATCTACCCAACTTCCCCACTCCAATGTTTTCCACTCCAGTCTACCTCACTCCAATCTACTCCCATCTACCCCACTCATTCCCAATCTACCACACACCACTCTAATCTACCCCAGTTTACCCCACTCTCAACTACTTAAATCTACCCCCACTCCATTGTATTCTACCCTAATATAATCCCCCCACTCCACTCCAGTCTACCTGACTCCAGTCCACTCTTCCCTAGTATCCAATCCACTCCAATCTACCCCATAATATCCCTCTCCACTCTACCCAAATCTACCCTACTCCTATCTACGGCACTCCAAGCCAACCTACTCTAATCTACCCCTATCTTTCCACTTCAATCCAGTCTACCCCAATTCAATCTACCCACTCCAATCTACAATGTTAATCTTCCCACTCCAATCTGCTAAACTTAAATCCACCCCACTCCATTCTACGAAAATCTACCCCACCCCACCCCACTAACTTTTAGCTATGCTGAACAGCATCCACACCGGTGTACCAGATGATTAAAACACATTGTGCCCTTGCATAGGCAAGACCAATTGACTTTACCAATGCTTGGTTAAATATTGGCACGTATCTAACAGGCTTTATTATGTGGTACATAAAAAAAATGGTTTTAAAAGTTCTCTTTAAACTTGCACAGTAGTTGAGCAAAATGTATTTGTTTTTCAAATTGCAGTTTTTTTGTGTACATTATATTATGAAAGTATACAGTCATCGATCTTGCATTCATGCTTTTGCATGCATTTGCATATAATCAGAAAGTATTTTGGGAGGGTTACAAATAGCCATACATTTTTACATTTTGCATAAGTGTACTTGTTTTTATATTAGAACCACTATCAATATAGCAAGCTGAGTTTACAGGTCACTGCCTTTCTTTGGAGTGCTCACCCTAATAGTAAAGACTTCAATTAATGAATTATGTATCCTGTTTTGAACAACCTGTATTAATGGATACAAATTTTGCACTGGTGGAAGTCAGTCTTCTATCCCCCCCAACCATGCTGTGGAAATTTAAACTGGCAACCAAAGGATTTGCACTGCAGAGCGTTGGGCCTGTTTGCCTGTGGCTAAAATAAACATGACATGTGTCTTCCATGACCCCAAACATTATTTCCCGAGAATTGGGCAGTAGGGATTTCGGATCTCCGCATGTTGTGTCTTAGTCCTTCTGCTCACTATGTTGTCTGATTCACTTAATGTTTGTTTTGGGTCCAATATTGTTTAAAAATAAAAAGTTAAGATATTTTCGTGTAAACAGTTGACTTTCTCGGATGTAAATGTTTCTTTTCTATCAAGGTCACTGACAACATGTATTGATGCACCAGTCAATGCAGACCGTGCAAGATGATTTCCAGCTGTTTCTTGAAAGTGTGTTTCTCACCATAATGGCTTTGTTTAACCAGTTGCTTTAGAACACAGTAACGTTTTATAATGTAACGAGGTGATTGAAAGCTATTGCTACGGAATCCATTTTAGTTTCCTGAATACCAAGTTCGAAGAGCCGTAGTCAAACAATGCTTTCACCATGTTGATTGATGATTTTCCCTGATCCACTCATGAGGGCTCCCAGATAGAAAATCTGCTGCAATGGGTCCTTTACAAATGCAAAATAAACCTTTCCCTAAACATCTTTGCTTTAAGCATCTGCCACTGAGAAATTCACAAGCATTTGTGTGAGGCTAGTTTCAACCTTTTGCACCTCCAACAATTGAAGTCTTTTTCAGATTCAATTCAGCAATTTTTATTTATTTAGTTTTTTTTTAACCTTATTCAGTCAGTGCATGTTATGTTTTTTTTCCGTTGGAGTTATACTGTCTGAAGATTCAGACAAACTAGTCACCCTACTCATGAAAGTGAATACTTAAAGTAGCTGATAAGCTTGATCCTGGTGCACTTTGTTTCCATCCGAGATGTGAGCCATGAATTAACCTCATACCTGATAGTACTAATGCTTGTCTTTTATGGATATAACCTGAGATGAAGAATCATGGTGTCTCTTATGTGGAGAGGATGAAAACGGAACACTCCTAAAGAACGCTTCCAACCTAGTGTGTCAATAGGAACGTGTTTTAGTGGATTGGTGCCAGAGGTCTAGGATAAAGAAAGGAGCACTTTGTTAGAATAAGTGGGGTTTGTGTTTCTGTTTGAAATTGTGAATTTCCTTTTTTGACTTCTTATTCAATATGTTTTCCAAGATGTAGCTTGATGAGAACACAGTTGTCAGCCATACAAAATTTAAAAAGTTGTCTGGCCACCGAGATGGCACGTTTTTGTTGTCTTTTTCCATCAACGGGTAATATGCATTACATCCCTTTTGCCATGTTTAAATCATTTGTCCATTGCTCTCGTGGATATTGATGTCACCAGAAGTCCTCGATGGAAGTGCAGAATCATACATATTACACGGTATTCTGTAATGTATTCTTTCTCTTCATATATATGATAACTTTCTTGTATGTCTCATGAAAAGGGTGTACATGGACTGAACCAAGAGGAAGGACTTTGTGTATTCTTATAATCCAGCTGCTGTTGCTTCTTTTTGGAGTTTTGAGACGAAAATTGCACTGCACTTTATAAGAATTATGTATTTAATGATATGTAAAAAACGCAAGTACATTGCACTCTGTGAGTTAGCCTGATAATGGTCTGCTGAGTGAGGGCATGCATTTGAGGTATTAGGTGACTTATAGTGGTTGAAATATATACTGAGCTGCCAGAATTAGGTATATATGATGATGAATTGGCATAACTGTTATTCACCAACACACTCAGGGAACAGAGATGGTCTTTTTAGTGTGATTTAGAACCACGTCACTGGTGGAATGATGTTATAATTGTAAGTCATTAGTAGAATATAAATACAATACTTGAAACTAACCGTCTACCTTTGAGAAAAACCCTGAAAGATGGTTAAAACATTAGACACCTCTTTTCGCACTATTTATGGAAGGGGCATGACGTACACTGGATTTTAATATATATTTTTTTAAGTTCTCCCCCATTTGTCAGGTTTTCCATCACTACGATGGCCCAATCTGCCGTCTTTTGACGGTGTGGTTGCACTTCTAATATGATGTGAACCACCTGAATTTTCTATTCTTTCATACAGATATATATCTATTCTACTATATGTCTAGGGAGAGATGTAAACAGATACAGTAGCAGTATACTCTTTATGCGTCTTTCTGAATTATATGAGGAGATCAAAAGCTGGATATGTCATTAGGCTCGAATACAGATGGAAATTAGGATTCCATATTAATCATCTATATACTCTACAGAATAAGAAATGTAATGCAGTTCTTACTTTAGTAATAAAACTGCATGCTTAGGACAGCCGGCTGGCAAAGTGTGGAAGACTGAATCTATCAACGCGATTAGTAACTGCCGGCCTAACTCCTGGCTAGCTCACAGTGCCACAACCAAACCTCCAAACCCATTGGGGTAAAAGGTCATTATGACAACCTGAATGTGAGACTCCGACTCCGCAGGGAAGCTGTGGAAAACGATCTTACCCTTTTTGTACTATTACTCATTCATGCCAAGAGGAGATAATAAGATGCAAGATAAGCTCCTAATACATTTATTGAAATAATCACAATCTAACATATAAAGAGTGGGCTGCGATAATTAGGCAGATGAAACACAGCAAAGTAATTAGCATTACAAACATGGTGAAGATGATAAACAGTCCAACCAAGATGGATGTGGTTCTAGATGTACTAGAGACTCCTAGCTAAACATATTTCTACTCTGAGCACATAGCGGTTGTAACCCTCTGCCTGGCCTAAAGTATTAGCCCCATACCTGGAAAGCTTGTCAGGAATCAGCCTGTGGTGTAGATGGCAATCCTCTCAAGAAGCTGGCAGATCAACGCCAGCCGAGCTGCATGTCACTCAGCATGCCTCCCAGTATAGCTGTGGCTGAAATGCCATCTACCCTCCTTGGGTCAGAGCAACGTTTAAATAATAAACTGTACCACATTGTAAGTAGAGTTCTGATGCAATGCTGTGTCTAGAGGATAGAATCTGTCTCCTGAACGGGCAACACAAGCCAGCATATGGCGTACTGCATTCCATAGCCTTGGACAGAAAGTATTGTTTATATGTCATGTAAAGGCTAACTAAACGAGCAGCATGTTCCTTGCTTTCCTAAAATAAAAGCGAATTTATAAAATCTGTGAAAGCCATTGCTAAAAAGCAGCTTTACTAAAATGAATAAAATCTGAATAAAACATGAACTGTAAAACAGCTAAAGAAGGGTGACCAACCTCGGTCCTAGAGGTCCTCACAACACCCTTCCCTTACCAGTTATAGTAAACAGATTCTAAAAACCCATTCTAAAATACTAGAAACAATACAAACAGAACAATAACACATCTAGAATTCTAAAAGCAATACATCCAGCACATCAGTTGAAAGGGAGTTCAAGAAGGGTTCTGCATCCAATAGAACCATGACAGAACCATTAAAGCCTTGGTGAGGAAATCGAAGGATCAAACATTATCGGAGGTCTTAGCCCCCCACTGAGGAAGTAGCATCCTGGTCAATGCTTGCTCTTGTAGAGCCAGACGGAAACATCATAGGAGCAGTAGCATCCATATCCAAGCTGGGTGGCTCATATAAGGTGTCTTGGAATAACCTTAGTCTCATAGGACATCTCCAGAAATTAACCCTCATCGGGTGCATCACAAGATGGATGTCGGTAGATAGTATCATTTACTCCACAAGATGCACATCCAGTGCACCCTCGAAAGGGCACCAAACACAGCAGAATACAAGCTGCATGCAGTAAAACCAAACTAGTCAAAATGACAAAGACCAGTTGTTATTTAATTCCTTGAATAAACATATTCCAAAGAGTCATATCATGCATTCATGACACAGCTGGGAGTGTCGTAGCTCCTCCACCATTTGGCTTGGAAATGGGACATCCATTTTGGAGCAAAATGGCAATAGCATAAGGCCGCCAATTAATGGCAATTCAAGCAGTATGCCTCCAAAAACATTTGAAAATAGTGAATGGATGAATGATGGTACCACTCCAAAACAGTTAGTAAAGTGCTGACAAAACCAGACGTAATTGATGTAAAAAATTGCACAACACATGCAGTTTGAAAGCATTAAAAAAGCATCTCACAAGTGCACTGAAGTGCCTTTAAAAGTTAGTATTTAAAAGTGTCTGTATCTCAGCAGATGGCATTGCCACTTGTAATTTGAATTTTTTTACTGGCAGACGTATGTGCAGTGTGTTTTTGGAACAAAAGTGCTTTCAGTGTGCTCAGATTGTCAAGGTTTACATTGAAGGTAGGAATGGAAGACCATAAACTTGCTACCCTAATCTCATGGGTGGAGGGGAATAGCACATTTCCACAGCAGTTCAGCATTTGAGAAACCAAAGTCACATATGGGACACCTGCTCTCATCCCACAGCAGCATTGATCACTCATCATTTAGTAACTTCCATTCAAAAGTAACTGAAACACTGGGTGAATCAAGGGTACGGGAACTCCCTTCAAGTAACCTGTTAAATTAGCTATTTCAGGTGTTACAAATGCCATGCAATGTCACCTGTTTACAAATCACTGCCACTGAGAAATAATTCCTTCCCCCACTCATACATTTATAAACAAAAGGCAGATCCCACACCTCATGCAGAAAACACTTCTCTAAAGCTTCAAATCATCTACCCACTGTAAAATGTTTCAAAGACAAAGTGAAAGGAAAAGTGTGATTTGGCAGGGAAGATTACTTCATGTACTAACTACATTGATGCCTGTGTTTCAGACACTGTAATAGTCAACTATTCTAACGTGTCTACATTCAGCATTGTATATGTTGCAGCCTTGTTTGCCATTATCTGTTGTTTGCGTGTTAGGTTAAATGGTGAAAATAACTCTTTTGATTTCACATGCTTCCAGGGCATATGTTCGATTTCAGAACCTGTAAAGTGCAGCTCATCTGAATGATGGACCTAAGCTGACTCTGTCCATAATGTAAAAATGACATAATTTTGTATAATGTCTATTGCAGATGACATAATGTTGTTTAGTGTGTCAATGCGAGTGGGCAATGTACTCATACCATTATCCACAACAGCTAATTCTCTAAGTTTGCCTGATCTACTTGCCTTAAAGAAGCAGCAGCTTTCATTTGAGAAAGCTTCCATATTTTATTGTATATTGCATATAAGAATCATCTTTTGGAGCATGGTGATATATGACCTAACAACAAATCTTGCCAATCCATGTCCTCAGAGAGGAGAGAGAGGTGTTTGTTTACAGGTGTTGATGTGGAATGTTGTAACCATTGCTGGCATGACTTTCCCACACTGTATGTAGTTACATTCCCTGCGTGTTGTGCCTCACCATAACAAAGGTCACATCTGCTTGCTATAAGACCCAGTGTAGAGTTTATAAAATGTGCATGACAACCATTTCTGTCCACTAGCCACAACAACCACCCGTTGGGACCTGAAAGTGTAGAATTAAATGTATCATTTATAACCATACCATTGAGCTGATCGCCTGTGTAATTTACTAAGCTTTGCCAATTGTCAAACTTTGCAATTGAATGAATACTGGGCACATTCATATCTTTAAATTTTGCTATACCTAAGCAAGTTGTCTGTGGAACAGTGTTGTTCAGAAAAATCATATGTAATTGAATCAGACATGCTATAAATAAGGCATCCATGCCCTGTACTTGGCAATCTTTTGTTCCTCAAACAGAGTCTAATACTCATGTCCCTTGATGGCTGGTTGGGAAATTAATAAATTAATTTACTAGCAGTCAGCATATTTTTCCTTGTTTTTGTTGATGGTAATTTGAAATAATATGATACAGGATCTTTAGTATCATGCCCAGAAAATATGTTAATTTGTCTAAATATGTTTTGGAACTCCCTACTGATGCAGTGGGACAATGTTTCCATTGTGTGTAATTTAAAGTTGTATGTTGGGTGTGTAGTGATATTTGTGTTTTGACCACTGACTCCGTGTCTCACCACTTTGCACTTGGCTTAGCTGTCCACCGTTACATTAGTGGTCACAAGTTACAGACTCCGTTTTGTATTCAGCTTAGCCTTAGCTTCACCACCACATTAAAGGTACAAGTATTTTTCCAGTCAAAACATGTTATGCAACATGTTTTCTCGTTCCTATTTTTATTCAGCGTGTCTGCGTGTTCTTTCTTATTAAGGGCTAGAACATAACGTGGAGGAGTCAGTCAGTCAGCAAGATAAGGATGTACTAGGATGATGTTTATGGTACAGCCGGGAACCGTTTAGTTTGGGGAGGGACACCTTGGAAACTTGGCCATTTCCAACGTGTTTCTTTCAAAGCTGACCTGAAGTAGCTTTGAATAACAGGGAGTGGGGGGAGGTTTTCTAGAACTCTTCCCCCATGGCTTGTTTAAGGTATATAAGAGACCCAGGATTGACAGTGGGAGATTCAGAGACTTCGGTCAGGATTTTGACGTCGAATGCCTGACACCCCATGAGGGTAGAGATCTCTCTCTCTAGCAGCCAATCCCGGATCCACGGCTTGAAGTTACTGAGAGAAAGATGAAGGACCAGATGGGCCCCATGGTGATTAATTTTTACTTATTATTTGCTTTGCATTGTGTATGAAAATATATATATATATTTAATAATATAGGTATTTGTATCTTTGCATGTATATATTTGCTCTTTATAGATTGAATACTCTTTGTACATGTTCTCACTTTATTGTTGTGCACATTTCAAAGGTGCCCCTTCAGTTGTACTGACCTTCCTTCACGAGCCTTGCAGAGTGATTTAATAAATGTCTTCTTTAGACTAAGAATCACATTCCAGAGATTCTTTTTGACTCTTTTCAGTGTCTGAGTATTTTGGCTTGGTAAGAAGTAAAGCAAAACAGGGTGCTAGCTCTATATAGGTATTGGTGTCCATTATAAGAATAACAAAACATTTCACCATCATTTGCAGAGTTAATTTGCTTATCTTCACTTTCAAATACAGTGTAATATTCAAGTTTTCATGTCCTAGTCATCAGACACAACGCCAGGTGTAATTATATCAACCATAGAAATTTGAAAAACATGCAGATCATGAATAATCTCAGTGGGGCCAAATATATCATATGGAACTTGTCCCAAACCATCCTATCAGGAACTGGAATAGCAGAAATGTTCACAAGGGACAAGTCTGTTCGCACTTAGTGGGAAGACAAGTGAGACTTCAATACCTCATCTACCAGTTCAACAGCAGAGCATTCAGGAAGTTAATGCACATTTATAAGCATAAATAAATAAGACAATTGGAAATCCAATCCACAAGAAGAAACCAGGCAGTGTGAGTATAATCCACAAGTAGGACCATGGACGGAAAAGATAAGTGTTTTTAAGTCAGTGAAGAAGTTATGTATACCATGAAGCGATGTTCTTGAGTTTGAAGAGACGTTGTCAATATCGAAGAAGTATCCAGAAGCAATCTGTGTGAAGACAGGAGCCACTGCAGGTGAAATGGAACTGGTAGACTCCTCTTAAGGTGGTTCATCAGAAACAACTCTGTTGGTTTGAGATGTAGTCGAGGCCTGTAGGTTTACGTGTTGTGCATTTCTGGTGCTTGTAGCGGTAATTGGAATCAACAGAAGTTTATTCTCTGCCCTCCCCAGCTGAGAGGAAACAATTTCAGCATTGTTTAATGCTTGAAGAGGTTTTCCTTTATGGTAGTGAGAGGGGTTACGGAATTACCTAGGAGTCCTCAAGGTCAGTGATTCCCAAATCTTTGACTTTTGTGGACCCCAACTCTATCATTATGGGAACCCTTTGACCCCCACTGAATCATTATTGGAATGTGGGGACCCCCACTGAGTCATTACTCAAAGCTGGGGACCTAATCAGTTAATATTATTTAATTTTCTAAGCAGTCGCGGACCCCCTGATGAGGTTCCGTGGACCTCCACGGGACCCCGGACCACAGGTTGAGAATCACTGCTCCAGGTCTACTGTGTAGGATCGGCTACATGATGCAACTTGACTTGATCAATGGAGACATGTTTGTCTATACAACCAGCAAGTGGTGGTAGTATCACAGTTCTGGTACCTTGGATTCCAAGAACTGGCACTGATGCACGGTATGATGGTCCGAAGACCTTTTTTACCATAATCTTTTAACAAATTAGATCCCCAACTTTTGGAATCCATCCTGTAGATGCTGGTGAATCCCTCATTCCCAAAGTGGCGGCATGTATAGTAGAAAGTCCATCTCAGAAGTGTTGTAGGTCCTGTGAGACTTTTATTTATGTCAAAAAAAGCTTCTTCTGCCACTGCGCCATAACCATCAAGATCTGGGACAAACATTGAAATGCCAAACAGGACTTCATATGGGGCACATCTACGCAAAGATCTTCTAGACAGATCTATGACCTGAACCTAATACTCTAGCTTTTAAGGATTGCTTTAAGTCTTGTTTTGTTCTTACCACTATCAAATTTCACTCAGGATGATAGGGGGAAGAATAATGCACAGCTACAAATAGGGTTCCCTTGATATCCCTGTAAGCTTTTGAGCCAAAATCAGTACCCTGGTCCGGGTGGAATGTAGCAACTGCATATGTCAGGTGAAGCCTTGCAAATCTTTAATAACGGTACAAACGTCAGCCAATTGTTAGGGCCAAACCCAAAGGAATCTGGAGCAAGAGTATACAGCAAGTAGAATATATTTGTATGCACCATCTGAATTTAAAGGACCAAAATGGCCCAGGTACACACTTTGCAGAGGCTTTTTTGAGACTAAGAGGGGTGTCTCTAGTGGGCACTTTATGGTGGAACCTTTAATTTGCTGGCATATGTCAAAACGAAGGGGATATTGCGTTGTCCGCTTGACAGACTATGCCACCCATAGCATTTTTGTAGTAATGAAATAGTAGCTGCCACACCAGAATGGGAAGAAACTAAACACTCATGCGCTGCTTGAATTAATTCTAGCCTACTTTCTTGGTTGGGGATAACACGATCACCCACCCATGGAAATGTTACATAAGAAATGTTTTGGGCACTTAAGTGGTGGGAAAATTTTGCTGGATATGCTTTGGCTAAAGGGGCACCATTGGCCAGAGCATTTACGGGAGCCAGTATTTCATCATCTACCCTCATATGGGAACGAGTAATCGCAACTAAAGTTGCAGTAACAACTGCAGATTTGGTTGTTTCATCTGCCAGTGAATTCCCTACAATGTGTATTCCAGTAAGTTGATGGCCCAATGTGTGTATTACATGAGCATGTGGCAGTTTGTCTTTTAACACTGCCTCCTTCCTCCATAGCATTTTATGTCTGATGGTATTTCCTTTAGTGTCTCTGATCCATTACTGTGCCAATAATGCAGATTTTCATTGAAAGTCTGGGCACAATAGTACGAGTCACTCGCTATAAGTGCAAGGAATTCTGTATCTGTATCTTCCAGTTCTAAAAACAATGCTTTTAGTTCAGCTAGCTGTGCAGTGCAATTCCCAAAGAACTGTGTAAAAGTCTGTTGAGGGTGGAGTTCTCCTTCCCTCACAATACCATAAGCAATTGAGCAAGCCACAGAGTATTGATGTTTGGTACCTACATTAATTTGTGCTGAACCATCAGTGTAAATAATATATTGATACTGAGCAAGAGGCATAATGTTACTGGGCATGGCGTACTCCAGTTAATATTGGCGGAACTCTTGAGTTTGCAACTTTGGGTCAAAAAAAATAGTTTACATCAGTGGCAGTCAGGGAAGGGGCCCATTACATCCATCTAGGATGTAAGGCTTTTGCGTTTAGAATGCAAGCCTTTGTCACTGCCTCTAAGGCAAGTAGTGAAGTTACACAACAATTATGTGTTTTCCCTGAGTCAGTGGTCTTTCCTTAATGACAGCCATCTGACCTCCAATCAGTATTTTATTCAATGGATGCAAAACACATTTCAGCATTGGAATATAAATGTGTTTACCTGCAATCTACAGCATGTTACCCTCATTGAATGTGACATAGGTAATGCCAGTGGCACATGGAATGATCCGGATGACCGAGTTTGTTTTATAGTCAAATGTGTGTAAGTGTTTTGCTTTAACCATGCCAGTCTGCAGTGATCTGAGTATTTGTGTGTGTTCTGGTGTCCAGTGTTTACTGGAAAAATCTGGACGAATAAAGTCATATGGTAGTTTTATACATTGTGCATAATCAGGTATGTATGTTCTGCCAAAACTGAAAAATCCTAGCAAGGATTGTAGTTTTGTATGGTATTTGGTGGATGTAATTTTAAAGCTCATACCCCAAGAACTGGAACCAGTTTCTGGTTTCTCTTTGTAGCCATATTAAGCAAATCCCAATACAATGCAATCTCCTCTGGCTAAATGTGTGTTAAGTCATCTGTCAGATATATGCCGTCTTTATAGGGCATTGCCGCTGAATCAGTATCATGCAATATTGATGTCACATAGACCGAGAACAGCCCTGGACTGTACTTATACCCTTGGGGAATTCGACAAACTCTGTTGTGAGAGCCAAGCGCACTAAAAGCGGTAACATCCCTGCTTTTAGGCACAAAGGTTTGGCAGAAAAAAGCCATTGGAGATATCTGAGGTTGTTTTGCATTTTTTGCGGACATTATTGTTTATTAGTGCTGTACTATGGGAATTTTGTATTGAAATTTGCATCTATAACTATTTAAATGTCTGTAATCTAAGACTGTTCTTTAGGTATGTTCTGGCTTAGCTGTGGGAAACAAAGGTTATTCATAGGAGATACGCAGAGTTCAGTTAGTCCCTGGTAGCTTTGACTTCCTGTTGTATAGGCTATTGTGTTTGCACTGGCAGGCTGGACCTTATGGGTATTACATGAAGGAGAGAATCCCAATCCCAGCCCACAAGTTTGTGGTATAATGCCAGGCTTGTGGAAGAGCCCAGTCTGAGGCTTAAGGTTGCTTTACTTGATCTGGAACGAGGACTGAGAAAGAGAGTAGAATCACATCTTCCCTTTGTGGGAGGGTTCTAATAAACTCTGGTGGCCAGTCTTATTCTTCCACGAGTATGTCATATCTGAGTGTTAACCTTCCCCAGAAAATGACTTTTATTGTGCGTATTCTGTCCCCCTCAATTTTAATGTTCAATTTATAGACTCTGTCCGGAGGGATGACTCGCCTGTCTGAGTTTTCGACTTCTAGATAGCTGCTAGTTGCTCTCACATCTAGAAACTCTTGAAGATTTTGGCAAACTATTGTGACCTCTGCTGCACTGTCGAGCAGAGTCACTGCCCATGTCCTGTTCCTCAGCAGTGTTCTCAGTATGTGTGGCATATTTGGCTGAAATTCCTGCAACCACCTTCTTTTTGAATTGGGATTTTTGTTGAGGAAGTTTCTCTTCCTTCTTTATAATGACATCGGCTGAGTGTTGTGAGTTCATTCTTGGTTTCACGTACTCTTCTTGTCTGCACTCTGACCGCCCTGCTCTCTCAGACCATTTATTTGATGAGTCCCAAAAAGAACAAAAAGGGTGTGTATCAGTATACTGGTTACGGTTATGCAGGCTGTAGCATTTTTCAGAGCTCCCTGGCTGCAGAGATTCTCCTTGTATTTTTGTTTTATCTTTATTACATTTTTGTTTGTCCCTGCCTTTTTTAGAGGACCCCTGAGCTTGTTTGGTATTACCAAGAGTGTGCAATTGCTAGAGCCTGATGCCCAGAACATATTGTTTGGGTCATGGACAACAAGTCTTCATGTTTTTTGTCCTTGGGACAAGTAGGCCCAACCCCCTGCAGCACACACCCTTTGGCTGCCAGTGTACAGTGCTACAGTATGGATGAGAGAAGGGCATTGTCTGCAGTTAAGGTCATATTTGTGTCCATGTGCTAATGCTGTTCCAACTTGCATGTATGGTTCATGAATGCAAAGGCTTTATTATTAGGGTGAGCACTCTAAGAAAATGTTGTAAAATCGGACTGCACTACTAACAGTGGTTGCAGCATAAAATGTGTAGATATGTTTGCAAAGTTTAACAATCAGAAGCTATGTATAATGCTCCCAGAATGCTGTCTGGGTAGATGCAAATATTTGCAGACGCTTGAAAGCAAGAGTGATTCTTTGCTTTCAAAATAAATGGTCATTAACAATTCAACCAGGAAAAAAAACGTTTTGCAGAACTGCTGTGAAATTTTAGGGAGCACTTCTTTGAAGCATCATTTAGTAAAATGTGTAGATGTATGCTAGTATTTCCCAAAAAATATTCCTAATGGAAAAATTAATGTGAACAGTTTCAACAAGATTATGACATTGGTGGTCAGACTTTTGGTTTTGTCAATGTGTGTGTTTTTTGGCAGGGTTTTGTAAAACTCTATTGTTGTGGGAGTTGGCGGGCCTTCACCATCATAGCAAACATTGGCAAAAAGCAAAAATGTTTTTCAGTTTTAAAAAGTACTACTTGCCACAGTAGTTCCTGGCACTGAATAAAACTACTTTGTGTGCCAATGTGCTCCTTGGGAAAGAGGAGAATGCGGTCACTCATGGTCACGTCAGTTAATAAATAGAGAGAGAGAGTATTTTAATAAAACAAAAAGAAAGTTTTGGAACACAATTAAGTGCCCAGTTCTTAAAGAAAATTACAAAAGTACACTAATCCTATATGTCCTTGCATTAATGCAGATTTACAACATCAATGAATTTACAAGGATTCACAGACGTTGGCTAGGTTATTGTACTCCAGAAAATATTTGTGAACTACATTTTATCACGAGCAAATACGAATGTGTAGGTTTGCTCATGCGAAAATCTGTTGAACGTTTATAGGTTCACTTTTTCCAATCACTTCTTCCCAATCCTGGAAGAAGTTTTACTCATGCCCACATCACAAGCAAATTTCCAACCTTTCTCAGTATGGGAAAAGATTAGAGAAGAACTGGTGAAAACCCCTAAAACATGCAAGTTAGTAGGTTTGTACAGACTCGAAAGGGCATTCCAACCCTGGAAGTATTGCTTACCTTTATTTCTAATCCCAGTGTGTAGATCTGCTGAAAGATGCAAAATAAGGGAATTTCTGTATTTAAACCCTTCAATAGTATGAGCCCTGGCATAATCAGAAAGGCCATTATTCAATCTCTGGTATATTGAGGTTCCTGCCATAATTTGTCACCACACTACATGGAACCAACAGGAAAAGTAGATTTTTTTTTTACAGGACAAGTAGATTTATGAAGCAACCTGTCCCATGGACAAGTAGATATTTTATAAAATTCCACAACCCTGTATTATAATTTTTGGGATTATCTATAAACTGTGGCTTGTTTGGTCTGGCCCCCAAATTATCCCTACCTACACATGTATAAATCTCAGCAATTACTTTTGGTAGCTCATGTTCCTCATCTATAAAAAGAAACTATGGAAGCTATTGGTGTACCTCCAATGCTGCTGCTGCTTCCCCTTTTATATTTTAAAAAATAATTGAAGATGCTGTGGCAAACTACAAATTAATTTCATCTCCAGGGCAGGGGCGGCCCCGTATTAGTTTTGAATTTGTTTTAATATCCCTCGGTAGAACCGCAAGAGATATAGTGTGCCATGTGTTAGGGCATATATTGCTGCAAAAACTGAGCCCCAAGTAGCATAACCATCAATAGAGGGTACCATCCCAAATGGCAAGCAGATTGTGATAATTCTATGTCTTGGGGCCTCGTATAGAGAAACACTGCTTCCAGCTGTTAAGTTTTTTGAGCAATCCAAAACGTATTTACCTCCTGTTTAGTGGGTGCTTCCCTGAAATAGCATTCATAGTCACTGGGTTAATCTCCAGTGCAGCCAAATTTTGTTGGACTGCTGGAGCAGCCCTTGTTGGGCAGTATTTAATGTTCGCATTACGAATTGAGTTAAGTGTCTTTATTGTCTTACTATGTTATTTTACAATAATGGGCACAGATCTGCTGCCTGCAAATTTTGTATATGTGGATGTGGAGTGTAGGCAGCTAGAAATGGCCATTTGGCCCCATTATTGCTGAGGGGACCCAATATAACGTGTGCAACAACATGTGGGAGGGTGCTCTGGAACCAAGTTTGATATTCCTGATATGTTAGAGGTATTTCTAAATAGGTGCATGCTTTACATTGTGCTTAGCCACTGTGTATGTATGAAATGTATTTGAGTTGGCATCAACTGCAGGAAAGGTCACCCATGAATAAAATATTTCAGTTTTGTATCCTTTGTGTGCCTCAACCAAGAATGTGACATCTCCACCCCACTAGGTAGCCCATTTATAAGTAAATGACAACATGTCTACAATTTGTTAGAATAACTACAGGATTCACAATTTTTAGAAAACCGAATTCAGATGTGGAAACACCAAATGGGGTATCCTTTTAAATGTTCAAGCTTGAACAACCTACAGACAAATATAGGTGATCACTAAATAGCTGAGAAGGTTATTTCCCTAACACCAGGGACATCTCTGTACAAAAGGTAAATAGGGCACCCTAAGCATACAAGAGAAAACTACTCAGAAGATTTGTTAAATAAGTATCTGACCTTGATACGTTGGTGGCACCATGTTATGCTGTTCCTACTTTAGTAATAGGACTGCGTGTTAAGAATGGCAGAGCGGAAAAGTGCTGGGAGACTGAATCCATCCATCCACACAGTTAGTAACTGCCAGCCTAACTCCTGGGTAGCTCACAATGCCTCACCCAAACCTCTAAACCCATTGGGGTAAAAGTTGACTATGGCAACCTGAACACGAGACTCCAACTACCAAGGGAAGCTGTGGAAACAGATCTTACCCCTTTCGTACTATTATCCTGCATGCCAAGGATAGACAAACAGATTCAAAATTAGTCTCCAATACATTTATTGAAACAATTGCAATCTAGCATATAAAGAGTAAGCTGTGATTATCAGGCAGATGAAAAAAGCAAGGTAATCAGCATTATGAACATGGAAAAGAAGATAAACAGTCCAACGATGATGTATGTGGTTCTGAATGTACTAGAGGCTCTTACATAACCCTATGTCTATTCTAAGAGCATAGCGGTTGTAACCCTCTGCCTAGCCCGATCTAAGGGATCAGGCCCAGCCCCATACCTGGAAAGTGTCAGGAATCAGCCTGTGTTGTAGATTGCAATCCCCCCAGGAAGCTGTCAGATCAGCTCCAGCCGAGCTGCATGTCACACAGTGTGCATCCCAGGATAGTCATGGCCGGAATGCTCTTTGCCCTCCTTGGTTCAGTGCCCTGTTTATATAATAAATCATACCACATTGGAAGTACAGTTCCTATGCTATGTTGTGTCTAAGTGGTGGAAGCTGACTCCTGAATGAGCAACACAAGCTAGTATATAGCATGCCATGCCCCATAGCCTTGGAGAGAACATACTGATTATATGTGGTAGAAAGGATAACTAAACTAGCAGCATGTTCCTTGCTTTCTTAGAATAGAAGCGCACTGTGTAAAAACCATTGCTAAAAAGCAGCCTTACTAAAATGAATAAAATGTGAATAAAACATTGTTAGACCTGTCAGCTCTTGGCGTGGTTTCCCCTGTCTTTTTGGCTTCTGAGCTCTTGTTATGATCCTGTGCTGAACATTGTTTTTGCTGGCTTTAGGACTCTGGGCAATTTACCACTGCTGACCAGTGCTAACGTGCAAGTGCTTCCTGCGTAAATTGTGATTATGATTGGTTATCCATGATTGGCATATTTGTTGTACTGGTAAGTCCCTGGTAAATGGCACAAGAGGTGCCAAGGGCCTGTAAATCAAATGCTACTAGTGGGCCTGCAGCACTGATTGTGCCACCCACATGTGTACCCCTTGAAACATGTCTCAGACCTCTGTGTGTGACGTGTTAAACTGCTTTTTGACCTGGCAAGTGTACCCACTTGCCAGGCCCAAACCTTTCCTTTTACTACGTGTAAGTCACTCTGTGGTAGGCCCAAGGCAGTCCCATCGACAGGGTGCAGTGTATCTAAAAGGTAGAACATGTCCAGGTGTGTTTTACATGTCCTGATAGTGAACTACTGCCAAATTCGTTTTTTACTATTGCAAGGCCTATCTCTCCCATAGGTTAACACAGGGATTGCCTTGGAATATCTTTTTAAGTGCAGATTTACGTTGGGAGCGGATAAAGATGTGGAGTTTGGGGTCTCTGAACTCTCCAATTACAAATACATCTTTTTGCAAAGTTGTTTTTTAGATTATAAGTTTGAAAATTCTGCTTTTAGAAAGTGGGCATTTTCTTGCTTAACAAGTCTGTGCCTCAGCCTGGTGGTGGAATACACATCTGGGTTAGACTGACAGTTGGGCTGTTTGTGAATGCACTCTAGACAGTGAAACAAAAGGAGCTGAGGTGTGTATTGCATATCCTGCTGAGTCTTCCTGAGATTGAGTGGGAGGGAGGAGCTGACACCTGCACTTGAAAAGGCTGTGCCTGCCCTCACACAATACTGCCTCCATGCCGCTAGAGTGTGTCTGGGGCAGGCCAAGGAAGAGGCAGTGTTGTGTGCATTACAAAGACTTTCCTTTGAAGTTTGCCTACTTAAAAGGCAGAAATTAGTATACATATTGGACTGTTGACCCCCCAACTTTAGATTATTTCTGGATCAAGAGGAACCTCTGCCAAGGAGAAGAGCTTGATACTTGAGGAGGACTTGCCACTCTGCTGTTGCTTTGCTGTGCTGGTGTGCCACTGCTGCTGCTTCTGCCTTAAGAGTGACAGGACTGGAGTTTCCTTTCTGAAATCCTGCTTTCGAAGTTTCTCCAAGGGCTTGGACTGAGCTTGCCCCTGTTCTGAAGTCTCTGAGCCATTAAAGACTTCATCTGTCAGCACATGGGCTCTTTTGCCGAGACACCTACCCTGCCAAGTGGTGCCACATCAAGTCCCTGTGCCCTTGAAAGGAGAAGCTGATGAACCCAAGGTGAAATTCCACACACATCAATCAGCAGCAGAAAAATCAATGCAGTGCCTGCATCGTGGCTGAAAAATCGACGCAGCACCAGTGAAATCGCTGGTTCAGTCCAGATTCATCGCAGCAGTGCGACAGGATATTGCCACGCATCGTCCATGGGAGTCAAATCTTCAACATTACCACACAGACCTGAGGCTGCCGGGCATCGGTCGATGCACCCCTTCCCTGCGACAAAAGAATTGATGCATTGCTTACCAATCATAGAAAGAATTGATGCACTGCCTCACTTGCAAGTAGGGAATCGACGCCTTGCTTGCTTTCGGATGCATGCCCACCCCAGCAGCTTTATTTTTTACACATACCAGGGACTTTGTGCTAAAACAATTCATGCATTGATTTCTGTGAATTAAGACTCCTTTTTTTCTCTTTTAAAAATTCACATCTTTGCTTGTGTATGTTGGATTTTTGTTGCTTTGGTCTTGTTTGATTTAGATACATTTTTGATATTTTCCTAAACTAATGTGGAGTCCCTTTGTGTATTTTTTCACTTAGTTACTGTATGTGTTTGTGCAAATATTTTACACATTGCCTCTGAGAGAGGCCTGACTGCTTGTGCCAAGCTAACAAGGGGTGAGCAGGGGTTATCTTAGGTGTCTGACTCCCTTACCCTGGCTAGAGTGGGGGTCCCCACTTGGACAGGATGTAAACCACGGACAGCCAGTGGAGAGTTTGTCTGGATCCTGAGATGTGATTCATATGTTGAAGTTTATGGGCTTAGTGTAGGCCTTTGTTTTCAGTCTTTGATATTGCCATTCTACTCTTTGCCCTCCCTAATTATATGGTATTTGCATGGCTTGGCTTATGCATGGTTTCTTAAAGCCAAACCAGACCCTTGCTCGCCTCTGGCTTCCTCTATTAATTTGCTGACACGCCCATCTCTGATTGCAGCTCTGGTTTAGTATGTGGGGCCCTCAGTCACTTGATAAAATGATTTGTAAAAGGCAAGGACTGGAAACACAGAGCCCTGCCTACATGCACTGATTTGACAACTCTACCATCAAGGCTCTCATAGTAGAGACAAAGAACTGCGCACAGTGAAAATACATTTAAAATACATGATCCCACGGCAGGAACATTAGGCCGTAATGTTGTACATGACTGTAGCCATGAGTTCCCAGGGAGAACTACCTGACCCAGGTGAGTCAGGTAGGGGAGTACCTTCTGGGTGTAGAGGAAGGGTGTTTGGAGTGTGTCAGTGTTTTGCTTTCACTAATGACCGAGCTGACAAAAATCTCTGGAATGCATTTCTTAGTTTAAAGAAGACATTTATTATTACTTCACCACAAGGTTCCTAAAAAGGGATTAGTAGGTTGGAGGCACACGTTTAAAAATAGTCACATCAATGAAAGGAAAATATATCAAAGTGATTCTCAACTGCATTGTACACAGCAAATATATGTGATTATATTATAGCATAAATGCAAAACAAAGGATGAAGTCAAAATTCATCACCGTCGGGCCTGCCAAGGCTCTTCATTTTTCTCATGCCAGCAAGTTGATGACCCTTGTTCAACTGCGAGAAAGAGATATCCACCCTCACGGGACAAGTGTCTGTGTCAGGCATTTGATGTCCAATCCTGACCGAGGTCTCAGAAATTTCCCTCGCTACTGACCAGGGCCACCTTTTTATATCCTAAACAATCATGGAAAAAGCCTTCTGAAAGACGCTTCCCTCTCAGATGTAAATATTCAAAACATGCTCGCTACTTTAGGTAAGAGTTGGAAGAAAAAACTTTAAATATTGGCCAACATTTCAAGGCTCCCTCTTCCTAGGCCAACCTGTTCCCTGCTCTGAAGAAAAACAAAAAATATGCGCTTCTTTATCATGCTATCGTGTTCGGTAAGATAAAATACGAAGAACACAAGCTTAGTTTGCCATGTGGAAAAACACAGCTCATCTGTAAGGTCTCAACTGCAATGTCTAATGCCACGATAAAGCCATTAGGCTGAATACAAAATGTAATCTGCAACTGGTGAACATTGAACAACTAATATGCACAGTGGTGAAACACAAAGTCAGTGGTCAAACCTACCTATTTTCACTACAGTCAGCCAAATGCATTTTTGGCTTGGTACTTGGTTCTGAGGTCCCTGAGTCGCATCTGCTATGTCTGTTTTTCTCATCGGTCTGGTTTTTCCACAAGCAACTTCTAACTGGTTAATTGTTTGGAGAGAAAACATGAATATGTAGGGCTTGATTCATAAAGTTAACTTACACTTTTGAGTACGATCTCAGGAGGAGTTATCCCTCCTCATCAACAGCCTCAATCTCCTAGCTGGATCATTTGGAATGTGTTCCATCTCCCCTCAGAAGAGCCATTGGTGTATCATTTTAAAAATGGACACTGTTGCTGCAGTTCAGTATGTCAAGGGTCTGTAGGGCAACTAACTCTTGCTTATTAGCAGACATTGCCGAAACCTTTTGACACTACTACCTGGCTCACAACATATCTGTACTGCCAATGCATCTTCCAGACAAGGAGGACAGTGTGGAAGACCGGAATTTACATAATCTCAGAGATTCCAGCGAGTGGAAATTTAATTAATCTTTGTTTGCCAGGATATGGGAAAAATGAGAACAATGTCAAAAGGAATGTTTTGCATCTTGCCTGACTTTCAAACTGATTTATTTTGGAGTTGGGGATTAGATTCTCGGTAGTGGCAATGGATTCCTTTTTGCTTGACTAGAAGGGCTCAGATTATGTATTCACTCCCTTAACCATGCTTCTGAGCGTATCACTCCAGATCTTAAAGTAGAGAGCAGAAGTGATTTTATTTTCTACTTAGTAGAGGACATTGACTTGGTTCCCAGGCTTCCTGGAGCCATTGAGCCAACAACTCTGGATTCTTCATGAAATTCTGAATCTTCTCCGGGATATTATAATATCTACAGCCTGAAGACTTTCTGGAGACTTTGGCAAGTGTCAAAACTTTCTGAACAAGCTCTGTCTCATCGATAATGCCTGGTTCTGCTCGAGTCACTGATCAGCAGGCTGTATATTCACACTCCAGAGCATGGAACAGGATGTGAACCTCGTAAAAGAAGATGTGACCTTTTTGGTAAATTTCCTGGCATCTTTTGCAGCTGTGAGCCTCTCTTATAGAACAGTGAATTCCTACCACTCTTCAATTCAGCTGTTCCCATTCCTGTTGCAGCTCACCCCATTGAGGAATTCTTTGGTTTCCAAATTGTTGCAGGGTATTCGATTTTATTCTGCCCTTCAACTGAGATACTCTGTTCTATGGGATGCCTCTGTGGTGCTGAAGTTTCTCCTGCCTTGGCCTGACAGTAAGTATCAATCCAAGCAACAACTTTCAGTTAAGTTGGCTATTCCTCTTGTAAACAAAAGTGTCAGGCACTCTTTCAGTGGATATACTTTTCTACAATCTACAAGAACAAAGTCCATTTGGACAAGTATCTTTCCCAGACTTTTAAGGAGACCAGTAACTGTGTGTGGTAAACCTATAAGTCTATGAAAGTGTCATTCCTAACCTCAGCTCAACACTTTGTGACCAATTACCTTTTCGTTTTCTTTTTGTTCTTTGACAGAATTTAAAATTCTTATTCATGTTTGAGATAAGCTTTTCTATTGTTCAGCAACAAGTGAATGGTGTACTGGTATCCTAGACTGTTTAATAACTTAGTGTGGGCATAGCTGACCACATCAGATAGCAGACACAGATGATTTGGCTCTGGATGGGCCCCGTTATGCAGTGCTACATTATTGTGCTAAATCCTTCACATACAGGCATCATCAAGCATGCAGCTGTAGTGTCCAGGGAGATTACAGTTCCTGAGGAAGTAGGTGCAGTTATGATGGTCTCCCCAACTGCTCATGCTCTCTCTGCTGCAACTGAGGCCTATGGTAATCTGATTGGGAACTTCTGGATTCCACTCCTAAGTATCTCCCTCTTCCTGTGCAGTGTGCCCAACAGCATTGCATGAGTGTGCCTGAATGAAAGCCCCAATCTTCTGTACCACACAGTGGAGATCACTGGGATGGCCTAACATATGTAGTATAAAAATGTATGATATGCCAAACCGCTGGCTCACTTGGAGGCAACTGGTAACCCTGGTTGCGATACACACTACACCACTTTGAAAAGGGAGGCCTGAGCGGCCATGGTAACTCAATTAACAAGACTTCAAACATGGTAGAAGGCAAGAGTAACATGCCCTTGTGGAAAGGGCTAGATAGACAAATGTGCCAAATCTGTGACAGAGGCAGTCCAACAGCTGCTGCGACTCATGGCATGGCAGCAGATACCACTATGCTGTCTACGGCACAGATACTACAAACTACCCAGGATAATCGATTCTAGGTGGAGGGTAATAGTAGAGAATTCGGTTTAGTTGTCACTCTACGTCCAAGGCAATCTCTGCACAGTGGCACCCAGTTTTGAAAATCCATTTTTATAATTCTAAATCCCTTGAGCTGCACATTGATAAAAAACAGCAGAGAAGCTGGGACCTCAGCCTGACCACCAACACCCCACCCACCAACCCCACAAGGTTAACTTGTGAGACAAGTTGAGGGGCTGGCTTACACTTCCCTCACTGGAATAGGCAGAACAACATCAAAAAGATTATGCGCCCAAGACTGCTTTACGCACTCTAAAATTACCTTTTGAGATTCTAACGTTTTTAGAGTTAAATCGCAGGTATGTGCAAACTTAGTTTTGGCTAAATAAACAGCTCAATTTGTTCTTCATTAAATGTGTCCATTTGGTTTATGATGGCAGGCAGTCGCGGCTGACTTCCAGCTCTACTTCTGATGCTCAGCTTGTCATGGTCAATGACTAGCTTTTCGGATTGAGAGATGACTGTGCAACCCATTTAGAAAGGGATCTGTTTAAAGGCTGCCCCCTTCTGGCCTCACTGTATAAAGCCACCACTCCAGAGTCACTGCCCTTGATGACAGTGGTTACTCCTGGACTGCTGGTGCTTGAGCTTTCTAGTGGATGGACCGGAGTCAGCAAACATATGCACGAGAATGCCCTGTGGTGTGGTAAGTGGCTGATTCTTGTGGCCTCACTGGACAGTTTAAGAGCACAGAATCTCAAAGGAATCTTCAAGACAAGGGATCTATACGAAAGAGACCACATAAAGCCCTTAGACACATTATGCGACGTTCTACAGCTTCAAAACATTACTGGTTTATGGAAACCTACAATTATGCCTGTACTGAATAGAATTGTCACTTCTTCTGAAGTGTAGCACTTAAAAAGCAGAAAATATGTTAGAACGTCTGATCAGAAATAGCACCTCCTGCATTTATAGATAGGGTAATAATTGCACTGGACACCATTTTATAGTTCTGAGCACAATGAGAATGACATCGAAATACTAGAGGAAGTGGACAGAAGACAATATAAACATTTGCACTTTAGCAATATTCGTCCGCTATCAACTGATCAAAGTAAAAAAATTTCACAGTGCGCTATACACCTGAACAACTATGGAAAATGGACAGAAACAAATCCACCTGCCTGCAGGCCATTTCAGGCTGCTGCAGGCACTTTTAGCTGTATAGTATTCTATCACCAGTGGTGGGTGGCCAGTGGAATTAGACCCTACTGTAGGACCTCTAGAGATTATGGAAGAGCAGCAAAACTCAATGCGCACACCACTTCCTGAAGTGGATGATTAAAGAGAGAAATGGCGAGACAGTGATGCAATGCCAGACCCTTCCAAATGGTTTGCTGACGGAAGGAAAAGGATCACAGTATCTGTGTGGAGGAAGGAATATAAGACCGGGTTATCCTGGGGTACAGAAGAAAATTTAGGAGGAATTATGGGATTGGTTCCGCTGTTTCAGAACCTGTATCATGGTAGACAACGAAGTACACCGGGAAGGACATTATCTTTTAACCTGTAAAGTGTGACAGGTTTAAATGTATTTACTGTATGAACTGTGCAATTATTAGCCTATTAGAAAGTGGCAAATTGCTTGAATAAACGAATCGCGCAAATTCAACAAAATGTGAGATGTTATGTTATGTTAATGTGTTTTATATAGCGCCATACTACCCGGAGGCTTCGTAGCGTTAGTCCAGTTTTGACTTAAACTAGGATAATACAGTTTTAATATGCCCAAGCTAACTAGGAGCCATGGGTCTCTTCGACAAAAAGTGGGGCTATCTGAAATTGAAGTAGGGGTTGCACAGCGGGAGCACAAAGAGACTGGGGACATCAAAGATATTAGTATCACACGAGCTACGGTGGTTTCGTCTGTGGAAATTAGGAGTTCGTTGTTTTCCAGTCAAGGCCAGTATTCCGGCTTCGTTATGTAAAGTGAAATTCAGTAAAAGCTATTGAGACGTAAATGTACTGCCTTTTGTTGCTTTATAACAAGTTATAGTAATGTTCTGCATGCTGCTTATCTGAATGAACATGCATTACAAAAAATTATAAAAAGGACATTCTAATGTGTTAGCTTATATTTTGGTAATTTATAGTTGTTTCACCTGCTCTCCTGACTAGATTTTGACCAAAGATTCTCTTACATCTTAGTTTTTTCCTGCCTCAACTCACACTTGAGTTTTAACCCTATTATTATTCACAGTGTACGAAAAGAGGAACCCCTGGTTGTGTCATCTGAGAGAAATTACATTTTTGGGGGGAGACAGTTTGAAGCACATGATTTTCTTACTGTGCCCCTAATTTGCATCATTATTTTTTTCATTCTCTTTAGGGCGCCATCAAGGGAAAATTGCAGGAGCTTGGTGCATATGTTGGTAAGAGAGTTTTCATGCGCTAATGATGTGTTCTTGTTAGCTGTAATAATTAGACCTACCCCTCTGTTACATGTCTGTATCTCCAATATGCAGAAAAAGAATTGTACGTTCATGTATACCTCCATGCACATGGGCCCTTTTGTTCTTATGATAACAAAAGGTTGCCGACCGAGGTGCTTAATGTAAACAAGTGAACACTTTTTGTTGTCAGAATCTCAGAACCGGCTCGTGTGTAGGACCTGCCTCTTCGTGTATAAACAGCAGTTCACAAACCAGAGTGTACACATTTCATACCAGCTGTCTTACATACCCAGTTTTGGGATGCCACCGATGTTGTAATTATTTCCGTCACAAAATGTATATTCATAGGAAGTTACAAAACCTCTAGTCGCATCAATTAATAATGAGACCGGAGGCATTTTTCAAACTTCTACAAAAGCTGGTGAATTCAGGATGAATGCTTGCGCGGAATGGCAGACCTCCCTTCCACCTGAGTTCATATTTCTGCAAACAGATTTTTTTTTTAAATAACTGCAATGTTAACCTTGATTGAAAGACATTGGGGAAGCATATAGTGACCCACGGGAACACAGTCTGTCCCACCTTTCAAGACCACCTGGGGAAAAAAAATACGTTGCAGGTTTCCTTTTTCCGAATCTGTTACTCCGCCATCTCTACGACTCACAAACAGGAGGGTGGCCTTTTTCATGCCTCTTCGCATTAAAGATTTTTAATGAGTTGCGAAAGCCATTTGGCAAATCGGAAAGGCATTTCTGGCTCACAACATTTCTTTTGTACGTTGCACAATGGCATTTTGCGGTCGCTAACCCTATGTTTTTGCTAACCGCAGGCTTTGCAACCACGAACTAACTTTGTACATATAGCTCAGAGAGTCTCATTCTGAGTTTGAAACAAGAGTTACAAAATAATCGTGCTGCCTGTACTCGTGCTGATGCTCAAATGGTGTAAAAATAGTACAGGTTTTTAATGGTGATCAATCAATTAAGCCATCCAAATTAAATGACATACCATTAAAAAAAAATTAAGCAGAGGTAGGTACGTACCTTGCGTGGGGAGGAGAAGTTAATGACAGGGAACCATAGTACAGAGTTTGCAGGTGATGGGCTCTGCAGGTTTAAGGGATACGGCTGAGACTAATAAATATATGCATCTGTTGCAGTAAAGCACAGCATATTATTTTTTTTTTTACTAGGTGGTAGGGTTTGAGAGATGTACAGAAGTGCTCAACTTTCACAATAATTAAAAAATTAAAACATAATTAAAAGGCAAAAGAAATATTTTTGCAAAAAAATACGGTTTCAATCACTATTTTGAATTAAGATATTTAATTGATGGGTTTTGAACCTTTACTTTTAAGGTTGTTAAATTAGATCCAATTAAAGTTAGTGACACATTGTCTTTTAGTGTCAAAAACTGCAAGCGTCAGCACAGAGGCTACTGCCTTCTTCGCTGTGAAAAAGAGATCAGATAAAGGCTAGTTGCACCAGCTGCAAAATAGCTCCTTATCTTGAGATGAAAAAGTCTGACAAAAGTGAGAATTGCCTGCAAAGAAGAGACGTAAACAGTCTTAACGTAGAGGTGCACTGATGTTAATGGCCAGGTATATCAAACTCTAGAACTGTTTCACAATTTCTTCGGAGGTATGTTGTTGAGGCTTCTTTCTAATGAACATTGCCACACCCCTAAGGCGCTTCCTCTAAACAAGTACATTCAAGAAAGTAACCTTGCTAGATGTAAATAAACGTTGAAGCAAATATATTTATTGAGAAAGTATTTAACTGCAGCAAGACCTCAAAAAGTAATGTAAACCCCTTCTCAGATGTCTTTACATATATTTTAAATAAATATTAATATGTAGCACCACAAGTAAGTATCATTTGTCACATCCTGGACAGGCACGCTGCTCATCCTGCCATTCAAAGTCATACAACAAATAAATACCAACCACACAAACAAATCACATGACTTAAAACCAAAACGTTTTGCTTTATTATTGCTTGTTTCTATTTCACGCTGTGTATGCTGTCTTTGAAACACTTCACTTTCTTCTCAAATAATTATTTTAATAAACTTTGATACATTGTCAGAACTTTTAAATATTTTAAAGTGTTGCATAGTCTTCGGGAAAAATTCAGAAAAACAATCATGCAAGTTTTGTAGGAAACAGATATTGATACCTGTCCCCCTTCCATCGACTTGGAAAATTTAGCTGGAAGAAATTTTTTTGTGCGGTAATTCTGCTGTAGAACTTTGTTGGACAAGAATTCTCTCTTGCACTCTCTACTTTTCTTCAAGATTTCACCACTGAAGTTGTATTTTCACTTACTGCTATTCTCACCCACCCACCAAAGCCATTGGAGGGGCAATATTCTACAAGGCAGGAGTTTTGTTAATGAAACTAGCATGGTGTTAATCATTACTAGTCAAGACAAAATGGAATTACTATTACCTTTATAACTCCATCATCAGGAAAAATTGTACACTAAGGATGTCCGTCTGCCTTTGTGTTAGTGAGAGTCTCTTTTCTCTTTTCCTCCTTGCTTCCGTTGCAATGCTTATAGGACCTCAGGCTTTAGGAATGTTGTGTTTTCAGATTGTTCTGCTAAATATTCCTTTATGCCACTGGAGTCAATTGGCCAAAATTGATTAGATTCCCTTTATTTACTTATCATGAGGGAATACTCCTGTGGTTTGTAGAGGGCATTATTCATTTCGCCATTTAAATTACTTTTTTGGGGAGAATCTCCAGCTTAAGTAAACGAGACTGGAGCTTTATTGTCCTTTTCATATCTTTATGGTACTACAAGCAAGCTATCTAATGAGCCGAGTGCTGTAGTTTGCTGATTGTGCACCTTCATAGCTCTCCTTTTTTTACCACAGATGAAGAACTCCCGGATTACATCATGGTCATGGTTGCCAACAAGAAGACTCAAGAGCAGATGACAGATGATTTGTCACTCTTTCTAGGAAGCAGTACAAGCAAATTTACAGTTTGGTACGGTCATTGAATTACTGATGTATAAATGTTTCTCACTTGAAATTTCGTGCTTGTTGGTCAAATTGCTGGAAGCATAATTTTGTGCTTTGCACAGTGGAAAGCGTTCTTTATTGGCCACTGTAAAGAAACTGTTTTATAATATGATGTGGTTGCACTACCTCACCATTTAATAAACTCGCCTTGGGTCTAGTCAGGCTTATTGGCAATACCTTAGCTCAACCTTGGGTAGCTGTGGCTTCGAGCAGAAAAGCTTTGAGCAGTGAGGCTTTGTCAAAGGGACACGTCCGAATCTTTTAGAAGTAAAAAGGCAACTTAATAAAAAGATGTATGAGACAAAGAAAATCTAACACCAATTTATTTTAAAAAAGGTTCTTATTTTTGTGTATTTTTAGACACCAAAATGAACAAAATCCACTGGAGAATGATTAAGCAAACAATAAATCACTGCTTTTCATTCACAAGCAAGCATTGGCAATACATGTGGTTAGTGGTTACTTGGAAAACTTTGTAAAGTTGTGACCAATTACTCCGTCCCAATTTGGGTGACCAGCTCTGGTAGGGACCGAGTCATTGGGACCAATGAGGCTTGGCAGGACAATTACCGTGCTGTCTAGGCAGTCTTGTCCTGTCCAGTTCCAATCTCCATGGGCGAACCACGATAGATGTCAATGAAGTAAATGGTCCTGATCCAAGGGATACAAGATGCTGAAGGATGCTAATCTGGTGACGAGGGTTATACTGGGGCCACCCTTCAGTCCACGAACACAGTGGGGCAAATTTTACCACAGAGGTCGATGTACCTCAACATCTGGTTGAAGCCCAGCCATAAACCACTTGGCACTTATCTACTGGTCCCTGGTTACAGTGAAACCATCAGTTCTCTTTAACTGAGACTAATATCTGTCTTGGGAGCCCAAACTGCACTCTGGCAACTCTCCCTGGTCCTGCAGATTCGGGTGCAACTTTTGAATGTTGAGAGTCTATCTCTCGGCCTCATTTCAGTCGGTAAGCCGCGGTCAGGCAATCTTGGCAGCCAGCTTGCCAAGGCATGCTTCTTCAGCATTTGTGGCCCTCTATAGCTGTAAAAGTCAGCCAACAGGCTCTTGGAGTAACTTCTGTCTGGGGCTTGGGGATGACTTTTCCTTGAGTAGGGGATCACAAGCACAGTCCTACCTTTGATAGCCCAAGGTTCAGCAGGTGCAGCCCAGTGTTTGGTGCAGCCTCTCTTCACTGGGTCAAGGGAAATGCAGAGCAGTCCTTCTTTGGTCATTTCTCCAATGCAGACGTGATCTGAGGTCTGGGTGCCTGGAATGGCACTTTTATACCCAGAACACGCAGTGAGGGGATGCAGTGGCTACTAGTCAATAGGCTACCAGGTCTCCTCCTTCCTGATGTCAACTTCCTGTCAAGTGTGACATCTTGCTGTCCTAGAATCCACTATTCTCTCCACTCCCAATATGGCAGAACCCCCCTGTGTGTGTAGAGCTTGATAGTCCACTAAGGGCTACGCACCAAAGGAAAACTGGTTTGGCAACTTTGTTTTTCCTGTCTGTCCATGAAGCCAACCGTCTACGAGAACAAAAGAGCAGCCCCTCTTGTGGATGTCCACCAAATCCCCCTCAAAGGCGGCTTCCTCTTTGAAGCTTGCCTTATAGGCTCACACCCTGTTTGGCCTTCCTTCGAGGAAGAGATAACGCATCTTCCAGCAGCAAGCCCTTTTTGTTTCTTCCTGAAAGTTGTTCATAACTACCGCCAGAATGATAAAAGACTAACTCGCGGGCAAAACCGTAAACAGTCGCTCGAAAACTTAGGAGTAGCAAATTTCTGAAGTTGCAGTGTACTAAAAAGTTACATTAAATTCATCTTGGGCATCAAGTTAAGTTTAAGGTAATGATTCATTTGATATCTTGAGGCACTTGAAGTACCAACTTTTGTAGTCCCATTCAGAAGTTAGCACTGCTGAGTTGTCGGAGTGTAACTCTGTACTCGCCAGTGGAGCCACTAGCCTTCCACAGTCGAAATGTCAATTCAGGGTTAGTACTGTCAGGAAAAGTAAAATAGAGAAAACACATGTCCAATTTTTTAATATATTGCACCTTGTCTTTAGGGTTCAGTAAGCCTGCCTTAGGGGTGAGGTTTAATTATTAAAAAAGTAGAGTATGGAGGCGTGGCTTCGGGCGTCAAGATGGCGGTCGCACTTTGAGAGTGCTCTGGACCCCTCCGTCATCCGCCCTTAATTACCGTGGTCCAAGGGAGCGGAAAGCGCTATACATGGCGCCCCGGTGTCCCGGGGACCTGTAGAGAAGTCTGGCGGGACGAATTGATGAAAAGCCGGCGGCTCACCCTCGTACGATGACCCGGCTGCTCCCGTGAAGAGGAACTCAAGATGGCGGCCGCTGCGAGTTGTGCCCGGCGGATCTGAGGTGGGCTTTGGGGCCCCGACGAAGTCGTCTGCCGCGGGTCGAGGGGTGGCGAGAGGCCTGGTGAGAGCTGGGGCGCGCCCCGCGGGTGGATCCCTGCCGCGGGGCGCCGGCGCCCCCACCCCCCCGTCGTGGAGGAGGGCGCGGGGTGACCGGCGCCGCACCGGCGCGCGAAGCGCGACCCGGAGGACCGGGAGCCCTCCCTGACCGCCTGGGCGGCTTGCGGTGCCGGGCTGGGGCCGTGGCGGAGGCCCTGGCCCCCGGGATCCTCCTGCTGGGGGGAATTTAAATTTGGAGGCGAGAGGCCCGGTGAGGGCTGGGGCGCGCCCCGGGGATGGATCCCTGCTGCGGGGGCGCCGGCGGCCCCCCCACCCCCCCCTCCTGTCGTAGAGGAGGACGCGGGGTGAGCGGCGCCGCGCCGGCGCGAGAGGCGCGAGTGTGATCCGGAGGACCGGGAGCCCTCCCTGACCGCCTGGGCGGCTTGCGGTGCCGGGCTGGGGCCGTGGCGGAGGCCCTGGCCCCCGAGATCCCCCTGCTGGGGAGAATTTAAATTTGATGGCGTGCTGAGGACCAGGACCCGGCTGAAAAGCAGAGTGGTGCCCCGGGGGGGCAGGGAAGTGAATCGAGCGAGCTGGACTGCGGCAACATGATGGACTGCGAGTTGAGCGGTGGAAGGCAACACCTTGAGGCAAGTGGATATCCTGGGTTCCGGGTCGTGCTTGGTTGACTTTAGACCCTGGTCGGAACGACAAGAGAGATCGAGAGCGCGATCGCGACAGCGCGAGGCCTACAATGGAGGCGCAGAGCCCTTAAGGTGGAGAGACCTGGGTCTGGGTCTCGGACGGGTCCCCCCCAACTGGTGGAGAGAGCGAGGAAGGGAGCTGAAAAGAAGGGGCCAACGGTGTCATCGCCGGCCGTCCTTACGTGATCAGACACAGCGAACCCCCCCACAGTCCATGGTACTTAACAACGCACTAAATTCTCAGGCTTGAAACCGCGTTAAGAAAGGGGTGGCCCACCTGACGCCCGCCTCAAGTGCCACGATGGGGAAGGATAAAACGAACAAACAACCTCCGCCCTCCCAACAAAAAATCGACCAGTTCACGACTATGACGGGCCAACGAGGAGGGGGAGAAGTGGCTGGTGGGGGTTCAACCCCTGATGGGGTGAGTGCCATTCTCCAAGCTATTCAATCATCGCAGATAGCCGTGGAAACGAAAATCGGTGAGGTGCGAGTGGACGTGGGCCTCATCAGACAGGACCTTAGAAATGGTGTAACCCGAATTACGGAAGTGGAAACCCGAGTCTCCCAAACCGAAACCGATTTGTCCGACCTCAAAGCCAAAGTAGCCCAGCTGCAGTCCCGAACCGGCGAGCTTCACCGTCGTGCAGAAGATGCGGAAAACCGGGCCAGGCGCAACAACCTACGTTTCATAGGTTTCCCGGAGGGCATAGAGGAGGATAAGGCCGCCGAATTCCTGGAGTCGTGGATCAAATCTTGGATGCCTGACCAATCCCTCTCGCCCTTGTTTGCAATTGAAAGAGCCCACAGGGCGCTCGCGCCTCGCCCACCTCCGGGCGGTCCGAAGCGCCCGATGATCGCGCGATTCCTTAACTTTAAGGACAGAGACAATATCCTCAGGGAAGCGAGGCGGCAAGATGGTACGCAGTGGGAAAACCACAAAATCCTAATTTTCCCGGACTACACCAGAGAAGTCCAGACCCGCCGTAGGTCGTACGAACAGGTTAAGCAAAAACTAAGGGCAATGCAGCTCTCATACATGCTCCTTTTCCCCGCTCGCCTCAAAGTCCTCATGGCTGGGAAAGCTTACTTTTTTGATTCCCCGGAGGAAGCTTGGGACTGGCTGACGGAGGAGGGCATTGGAGCCCGAAAGGGTCCCCCCGGGACCACTGGAAGAACCCCATATGTCGGGCCCTCACCATCAGAGGGGCCCCAGAGGAGCAGGCGGCGCACCAGATCCCGGAGAGGCAGGCAGAAGATGAAGCAGCCCGGGACTCTGGTCCTCATACTAAATCTAACACTGAGACTCTTCCGGTGTCCCAAACACCGTCCCAACCCGCCGAGGATGGGCGATTGAGTCATTCTCCGGTACTCGGCTGACAGGAGATGTGGGACCCCTGCGTGAGACGTAAGGGGATTCGGGCATCGCCTGACCCTCTCAGGCGACCCCTAGCGAGATTAACATCGATGTTTTCCGGGGGCTTCCTAGAGTATGGTGTGGAACGCTTGTTTTGTGACTACTAATTGCAACTGATCCGAAAGAAAGGAGGGGTCCACCACTCCACCCCAATGACAGTTTTACTGGCTGTCTGGTTTTGGTTGGGTACATGGGCGACAGATGCTTCCGGGGGGGGGGAGTATGGGGAGGGGGGAGTTTAGGGGGGAGGGGAAGTTTAAGTTAGGTTTACGAGGCGACAAGTTGGTTAGCCTGGTTTGTAGATTTAAAATTTTACGGTCATGTCCGAAACGGTCATCCCTGGGCTTGCTCCCGCACATCCAAACATGCCCAACAGTGTCATACCTCACGCTTGGCCCTCAGTAACCCAGGTCCTCTCCTGGAATGTAAACGGCCTGTTAGACAAGATCAAAAGATCGGCAGTATTTAACACCCTCCGCAGGTATTCCCCCGCAGTAGTTTTACTACAAGAGACCCATCTTCTTGGGTCCAGATGCCCTATGCTTGCGAGAGGAGGATACGATAGGGTATATCACGCAGGGTTTTCCAGAGGCTCTAGAGGAGTGGCCATTCTGCTCCACCGATCTCTGCCTATGGTAATCTCTTCCACGCAATCTGACTCACAAGGTAGATTCATGGTGGTCACGGGGACTCTTCACGGACAACCGCTAAACTTGGTGTGCGCTTATGCGCCCCCAGCAAATCACAACTCCTTCTTACTTTCGCTCCACCGAGTAACCTCAGGATTACCCCAGGGAACTACCCTGCTGGGAGGCGACTTTAACGCGGTCCTTGACCCAAGGCTGGACATTTCTGGGGAAGCTACCATACATAGATCCAAGCGGGCCTCAGCCCTAAGTAGTTGGGCGGAAAGCCTGGGCTTGTGTGAGGTGTGGAGCACCTGGCATCCCAGGGAGCGCCAGTACACACATACCTCGGCAGCCCACCAGACGCAATCCAGAATAGACCTGGTGTTTATGCCCGCCCTAGATTTCTTAAAAGTAGCAGGGGCTGAGATTCTTCCACGGGGGGTCTCCGATCATGCGCCAATACGGATCCGGCTGGGTAGAGCAGACCCTACCAGACGGCCTATGTGGCGCTTGAACGCGTGGCACTTACAAGATACAGAATACACCCAAGAGATCAGGTTGCACCTCGACCAATATTTCGAATTAAATGAAGGCTCGGTTCGATCCCCAGGAATGCTATGGGCTGCTTGCAAGGCCACTATTAGAGGACATGCCAGAAGCATTCTCCGGTCCCGTGAACGAGATCATAATTCCCAAATCACCGAGCTAGAGAACAAGGCCCATAGACTCGAATGCCAACATATAAACTTGGCATCGGCCACGAACATGAGGAAACTGACCAGGGTAAGAGAAGATATTAAACATATAATGCTAGATTCGGCCAAGCACATGTGGAGAGCCTCAGCAAGCCGAATTTTTGGATGGGGGGATAAAAACGGGAAACTACTGCATTGGCTGGCCACCCGCCCCATGGCTAACAGTATTATACCGGAGATCTTAGATGACTCAGGCACCCTTGTCAAAACAGCAGTGGAAATCGCACATAGCTTCGCCTCTTACTACACCCGTCTATACGCCAGGCATCCACGCCCTGCTGTTGAGAGGGAGTCCCCCCTACTAAATGAGATTACCCTTCCCGGGGTAACTCCAGAGGCGAGAGACAGACTGGACGAGGCCATCGGTCTTGAGGAAGTCTGCAGCGCAATATCGGGACTGGCATCAGGCAAAACACCAGGTCCCGACGGCTTTCCAGCGGAATTTTATAGTAAATGTAGCGATATTCTGGGTCCCCACCTGCTCAGCATGTACGAAGAAGCGGAAAATCAAGGCCGCTTCCCAACAGAGATTGATCAAGCCACTATTGTGGTGATCCCCAAAACTCAACCCCCATCGCGACAATGTTCAGCGTACCAGCCTATCTCGCTCCTAAATGTGGAAGTCAAGGTACTCTCTTCGATCCTTGCTTCCAGACTGAGGGAGGTAATGCCCACGCTGGTGCACCCTGACCAGTGTGGTTTTATGCCCACTCGTAGCACAAGGCACTGCATCAGACGATTACACCTTGCTTTGGCGCACCGCAAAGTGCTATCGCATACGCAGTTGGCACTGCTTTTACTCGACTTCGAAAAAGCCTTTGATACGGTAGACTGGTCCTTCCTCAATCAAGTCTTATATAAAAACGAGCTCGGACCTAAATTCCGGGGACTGGTGAAACTCCTATACTCTAATCCGACGGCTCGAATCAGGGTGAACGGAGTAGTCTCCGACCCAATCCCCATTGGTCGTGGGACTCGACAGGGATGCCCGTTATCTCCCCTGCTCTTCGCACTAGTGATAGAGCCACTGGCGATACTAATGAGAGGCGACCCACTGATCGAGGGCTGGCACTGGCCCTCTGGCTCGGAAGACAGAGTAGCTTTGTACGCAGATGATGTGCTCCTGTACATCTCCAATCCATCCAAAAGCGGCCCACGCGTCCTAGAGATCCTTAGACTTTTCGCGGAAGCCTCAGGGCTGACCCTGAACCCTGCCAAATCTTTACTGATCCCCCTTCATCGCTCGCACGAATGTATAGATTGGCAACGGAATATCCCGATACGGAGAAACAGCTTTAAATATCTCGGGATACATATCTCATTTCTCCCCGAGCTAGCGTGGGAACTCAATGTCACGCCGCTTTCAAAGAAAATCAAAACTGACCTTCTACGCTGGAGGACCCTCCCCCTGAATCTACTTGGTAGAATAGCGCTGTACAAGATGATGATTCTCCCCAGGATCTTAAACCTCCTGCAGAATTTTCCACATCCCTTCCCCGTGAGATGGTTCATGGAGATGGACTCTTTAGCACGCCAATTCATATGGAGTGGCTCACGTACAAGACTGTCGCTAAAAACCTGTCAGAGGGATGTTTATGAGGGTGGACTGGGTATGTCGAATATTCAATACTATTATCTAGCGATGCACATACTTGTAATTAATGACTGGATGGGAGGTGGATGGACAGACCCCGCATATCAACTAGAATTGCAGACGATGGGCTACCCACAGATCCTTGACATGCTCTACGGGAGCCCGATACCCCGGGATACTCCAGATGTGACCAAAATGGTACTTCTGGGATGGCGTACAGCCCAGAAAGTGTCGGGGTGGTGGGGACGCCTAACCCAACAAACCCCGCTATGGCAGGGGAAGCAGCTGATACATGTAGCAGGCCTGGAGGGCTTCCAGAAATGGGACACCATAGGGATCTCCACACTGGGAGATATTTGGAGAGGGACACATATACGATCTTTTCAAGACCTCCAGAAACAATATTCCTTAAATAAAACACAATTCCACCGATATCTCTAACTACGTCATGCCCTACTAGTCCACCTACAGACAGGAGACAGCATACCCGAGCACAGCCCCATGGAAGCCAAGGCACTGATGGGAGTTCTGGGAAGGGGAGGGGTTTCTCAGATTTACCGCACCTTAATCACTGCCACTGGGGGACCCCTGAGAGAGCTTCGCCAAAGGTGGGAGAGTTGGGTGGGACCCATGGAGGAAGCGGACTGGACAGAAGCACTAGTGGCCCCACGCTCCCTGACAATGGCCACACGCTTCCGTTTAATACAATCCTATTTCCTTCACGCCGCATACCTCACACCCGCTATGTTACATAAGGCAGGCCTCCGCCCCACAGCGGAATGCCCCCGCTGCAGGTATCATACAGCGGATTTCTACCACATGGTATGGACATGCCCGATTATAGTGGCCTATTGGGAAAGGGTGGTGCAAGAGATATCTGAGGCCCTACAGAAGGAGGTAAAGAGGTCGCCATTGCCCCTACTTCTCGGGGTGATGGGTGATACAGAGCTACGAAGAGCAGATCGGTCCTTCTTAGGGGTGGCATGTCTGGTGGCCAAAAGGGACATAATGGCAGACTGGAAGGCCAGGGTGGCTCCGGCACTGGCTAAGTGGAGACGGGGAGTGGATTGGTGTGTGCAGCGAGAGAAACTTGTGTACGAGGTCAGAGGTTGCTTACACAAACACAAGAAGATATGGGGGAAATGGGAGGATGTAGCGGGCCTTTAAGAGGGGAGGGTGAGTAACATTAGTAATGAAAGCGGCAGGGACCGAGGACTGGACCATTATTGTTTTGAGGCCCGTTGGCTTCAGGTTGTACTGTATTTATATTTGTTCTATGCAAAATTAATAAAATCTCTTTATCAAAAAAAAAGTAGAGTATGGGCTTTGGTATTACTCAAACTGGCGATGTTAAGCTAGCAGTCAAAAAACGGTTCTGCCAGCCAGCAGTGACTGGCAAGGAGTCATACTTTGCTCTTTTTCACTTGTGTGGCACAGTAACTGCTGCAATCTAAGCGAGACACTTTAACATACCTACCCTAGGTACGCCTGGGACCATATACTAGGGACTTATATGCAAGTTAACTGATGAGAATTGTGGGTAAACCAATCAGACAAATTCCTTTAAAGGGTGAATGCACTACCACCGATGTCTGGTTAGCAGGCCTCAGTACATGTTCAGAGTCGAAAAACCAGCAGCAGCAGTCAAAAACGTTGAGGGTGATTATACAAAAATTGGCACTTCCATGCACATACAATACACATTACATGGAAAAGGTCTTTAGTTTTCTTTGTCACATTTTATCTCACATGGAGTTTTATTATGACTGGGCCAGGTAAGTGGTGAGGATTGAAGAATTTCACTGTTCAGGACATTAAGGTCACAAACTAAACACTAGAGAGGTTAGGGAGATATTATTGCATTTGCTTGCTTATACAAACATTGGGCCTGATTCTAACTTTGGAGGACGGTGTTAAACCGTCCCAAAAGTGGTGGATTTACCACCTACCGTATTACGAGTCCATTATATCCTATGGAACTCGTAATACGGTAGGTGGTATATCCGCCACTTTTGGGACGGTTTAACACCGTCCTCCAAAGTTAGAATCAGGCCCATTGTCTCTTATAATTAAATGGATAATCAAGGAAACAGTAATTTTACTAAAACCAGTCTAATTTATCTTGCCCCATCCTGACTAGTACCCACCCCACACAAACTTGAGTTTGCAGCATGATGGTATTTCATTGAAGCACTGTGAGTGTCTACTGACAAAGACATATTTTTTGGTTAAAGATTTATCATGCAATGATGTTGGAACTGCAGCAGGTGTGAGGGGACATACCTTGCGCGTTTGTGATTGTGAAGACTTAAATTGGGGTGGGATTATTAAGAGAACACACACACACACCCACAGCTGTGTGATGCATTGATTTTTTTAGACAGTTTGGAGAATGCATTACTTGGTACAATAAACACCCCACAGGAGTGTAATGAATTACTTTCAGTGGAGGCCACCATATGTTTTTCAGATTTGTGAAGTCTGAATGCCATTGGTGTGTGAGACTATAGAAAATCACTGATGGCAAACAAATTAGGTAGGCTGGACTGGCACCAGGAAAACAGAATAGTCTTTCTGGGTAGTTGACAACAACTTGCAGGTAAAAGTATAGTTCTTAAAAACACAAAAGATGGGAAATTCAAGTGTTTCACCTACAACTAGTTGGAATCTCTGTGGGTATGTGTGATTAGATTTTAAATGGATGAATTAACTACTTTCTTGTCTATTGCTTCTTATTCAAAACCTTGGTATTGGCCTTAATTTCACATTGTGAAAGACCTGCAAAATTATTGATGTCATGAAGCTGCACTGTGACTCTAAAGTAACCATAATTCACTCATGCATTGATGTCTCTCGGCAGTAGAGCTGGAAATTTTTAGGTTTGGTATTAGCTATGACCTTGCACTTTTACTAATATTGTTTTAATGCCTTCAGAGTATTGAGGTGACCCCTGAAACCTGAGGCTATTGCCAGAGTGTTGCGGACATCAGTCTAGTTGCTTGACACCACTCTGACTCAGTAATTGCATTGCTTCCTTCTTTACGTCCTATGGTATGCAACTGCATACTTGAGTGGTCTGCATCCTATTTCTTTGCTGCTTGCTGAGGGACACGAGGCACTTCCCACTTTGTCTCGTTTTGGAGGCACAGATTTTCGGAAATAATTAAAATGCCATTGATTATTTATCCTGTTGAACCGCCAAAGCTCAGATCCACAATTTCTACTGTCCCTCAGTACAGTGATTTAAGATAAGAGTCAAAATTGAATGCATTCTGTTTTCTGTTTTGTAGGCTTCATGGAGTGCTAGAAAAACTTCGCTCAGCCACTTCTGGTGAGTAAAATTATAGCAGGGATAGTAACAGCTCTTGGGTGGAAAGTAGCAAATTCATATGTGGTGCTTTCTTATTTTCTTTAACTGTGCACAGGTTTTTGTTATCCAGTCGTGTCCCATTTGTACATAGAACCAATCCATTACTCATTCTTCCTTAACTCTTATTTATGTATTTATTTAGCTTACATAACATAAACGCCAGACACCAAAGTCTAAGCAGTGTACATTGCAAACTGGAAATAGTAAGTCAATCATGTGGCACCATTCTACAGTGATTGCCATAAATGTACCATAGAGGATAATGTTGAAGAAGGGCTGTTATCAGTGCAGGATACAGAGAAAAAAAGGACTCATTATACAGTGGTTGATGATTGGGTGCGAGGACACATGAATGAATGTGTGGAGAGTTGATGTTCCTAAACATCTAGTGGATGATGTAGGTCATGGTGGTGTTCACTGATGAAAATCAAAGTGTTTTTATTAACTTGTAGTGAAAAAACACTAAGAAAAATACATTAGGAACTGTCAAATGCACACCATTTTTACAAAATCTCTACCCTTGGAACAGTAGCCATTATTTCTTTAGAACCTCTCCCTTTATTCAACTTGTACTCTGCCTCTCCTTTGTGATCAGCTAATGCCAAGTGGCAGCATTCCACAAAACAGACTTGGATCCTCAGTTCCAAGTGGCATAAGCATGAACATAGAGACTGGAGCAAAAATGTTTCAGAGTGCATATACAGCCCACCTATTGATTATGTGGAAGCTATTCTTCAAGATTCATTCATAGACAGAAATTCGGCAGCATACAAGCATGAAGGAGAGCTACTTTCACACTTCGAACAAGAACAGCACATGCACCAGTCCTTACGTTCATTGGGTGGGGAGGAAGGTTGACCCATTAAGAGATCTCACTTTTCTGCGTGGTGGTTGCTTCTGTTAAATTGTAAAAATATCCACTGCTTTCCTTATGAACTAATTTGCAATATTATGTTGAGTGAACCATTCCAAGTTGCTAACTTGCCACTCTGGAAGCCAACATCTGCATACACTTAAAAATAAATCACTTGGTTTTGGTGTTTGTTCTATTGAAAAATGTGTACTTTGTGGTCGATATTGACCACCATGCTCAAGTTGCTCATTGAAGAAGCATAGTTATATCCAAAGGCAGCTCAAATAGTAACTTATTCAGTTGCTAGGAATATCGTTTGGTTATGAGAAGTGAATATATTGTTGGCAACAAAAATTGCCACATATGTTTGACAGCCATGGGATTCATATCCATGTTTTCATTTGCATGCTCCAGAATAGTTTCAGACACTATCTGAATATCAGTGATGAGCATATGCAACTTCATGGAGGTAATTGCTCAGGAAAAGGAAGTCTTGACAGGCAGATGCAAACATATCCCTTTTAGTTTTAGTGGACCGTCAGTATTTTTTTTTTTCAGAACAAACATTGAAAAGAGATGCACATTGAATAGGGATCTGCCCAACAACTATTACCTTGTGATACAGAATATTGTGTATTGAAAACCAAAAACCTAGAAAATATCTTTTTTCTGGGGCTTCGAAAATCTGTGGTTTTAACATGCTACTTACACAACTGTTAAGAGACAATATGCATTTTTTATAGAGTAGAGTGTTGGACAAGTTTGAAATGCTGTACATTTTTAACTGCTTTAACTGTGTAATGGCTGTTTAGTGAAGGCACCCTTCTTTTAGCATTGAGCCCATTATTTGACAGGGGCTTTTTGGCTGGTATGATGCATGCAAGGGTTTCATCTTTGGAGTCCTCTGTAGCAGTCCCTACGCCAGTCTCAGGCATGCTTTGGAGTCTTCTACAACATTCAGATAGTATGCTAACATTATGAACAAAGAACATTAGTCTTTGTGTGGGTGATGATATTAAAGATAGGAAAAACAGGATCTATGGGTGACAGACTGAGAAGAACCTGAGGTGAAGAATATTTTAGCAGGGATGAAGTGGAATGTGAGAAATTACATTTTTGTTAAAGAGGGGAAAGAAAATGAGACTTGTCAAGAATGCTCAGGGAAGTATGGGTGACTTTGTCTTCATTCTCTTGTGTGTCCTTCTCTTTCCCCTGTCTTTGAAGGCAGTCCCTTCTCCTCCTCTCCACTAAAGAACCATTGTGTGCTTTCAATCACACTAGTCTGTGATTATCAGGTACCAGGTACAGGGAATGAAGGGTACGTAAGACAACCCCCTCTTTTCACCAACCTATATAGAGTCTGGAACGAAAAGATTTCAAAGTTTGAGTGAGATTGCTCACTGGAGTGTTGAAGTTCAGGCCAAGAACTCTTAATTCATGCTTGATAATGACCAGTTGTCTCCAGAATGAGTCTGTCTTGTGTGATTGGCTGCTGTAGTTTAGTTATATAAGTTGCCTGCTTAGAACGTGAGTCAGGGAGGAATACTGTTATTCAAACAGCCATTGATGTCAATGAGGGAACACCTGCTCATTTTACCTCAGAATCTTCCCTTTGTCCACACCCAGCCTCTCTTATTGTGCGGACAAATTGCAAATTTCAGATGGCTGTAACAACAGGTTTGCAGGCTGAGCAGCCTGGAGGTAATACAAGGAAAAAATAAATAAATCCACAGTATGTTTGTCTGTAATATAAGGTGTGCCAGGATGATACATCCTAAATCGATGCATACATACATTTTACATCTTTGAAATAATGCAAATTGATGGAACATAACAAAGCTATGATTGTATTAATTAACTTAAAACGCAGTACAAACAATTATGTGATTTCAAATATTTGAAAAAAATAAAGTTAAGTAATCATTACTTTAACACCCAACAGTAAAATGAGGGAAAGTATTTGAAAATTTAAAATCTGAACTTGCTTTTATAGATCTAAATCACTATAGTTAAAACAAAAGACTGTCCACTAAATCACGCGTCCTTTAGGCCCAAAATGGTGGAATTCTCATCCAATATCATTGATAACAAAAAGAATAGTTCAGCTTTTTAGATAATGCAGACTGCAAACTCAGTTGTCCGTTGGTGCAGTGATAACATGTATTGTTATTATTGCCTGTCCACGGAATGCGCAGCTCTTTTGGTCATATATCACTGTGATGACGATTCCTACATGAAGATCAGAATGTTCCATCCCCATATGTACAGTTGTATTGTGGCTTTTGAGAAAACTGTCAATAAATTAGGCTGTCAAAAAAAGTGTATTGTAATCACAAAACTCTATTCTGTAATGTGTGTTGGAAAGCGGTAAGGCTGAGTGAACTCTGCTAAAAATCATACCTGTGACCACAGGTTGCAAAAGTATTAATTCTAGAAAAAGGGATACTAAACTTTAGAATCTAACAAAAATTTTATTCAAAAAGGCAAATAATAAATATGAAAACACTGTCTTCGGCACAGACAGTTAGTTGGAATATTTTTGCTTTGTTTAGTATTGGAAATGTGTGATATCTAGACAATAAAATGTTAAGCGGTGAAACGACCGAAGCATAGCTACTTATATGTTTATAAGTAATTTGTACAGTGTTCCATGGTCCACAGAGGCTATGGCCATGTTTTTGCAAAACCCATTAATAAATTAATATAGTTATTCTCATCTTTAATTAACTCATACTTTTGATTTGGACTGGTGAATAAACATGGTCCTTCCAATGCACAACATCGTATCAGTTAATGTCTACATCTGAAATGGATTATTAAATTAATATTTTAGGCCAGAATTGCAATAGGAGTCCGACCTAACTCTGTCGATCAGTGCTGCAGGTAAACTAATTATCTAAATGCTTTAACCAAATAAATGAAATTAATTTATGCAGCACTTATTTAAGAGTACTTGAACTCCCGTTTATATACAGCTATTTAAATCTCTGTCATCTAAGTATTAAACTCAGTTAATAAGTGAGCCAAAGGACCTTAAACTGTACTAGTGTTTGCTTATTTGAGTTTCCAGGAGGGCATAGTTGGACAACCACCCAAATAGAACCTAACCAAGTGGATTGGCAACCATGCTCTTTATTGTCAGGCCTGGTTTCATAGACAGAGCCCTGAGTCAATTGTTCCTCATTTGGGTAGGTTTAACATGTTTTAAAGTGTCATATTTCCTTTTGATATTTTATAGTTGCTTGTATTGTCTATTTTGAAGCACTTTTCTGTGGTATAGCTGAAAAGGAATTAGTGTTGATGAATCTGCTTTTGAGTACCACCATGAAATTGCACATTTTGTCTGGTGCCTCTGGAACAATGTTCTGATCCCAGATGCCTCTACAAGTGTTTAAAATGATTTCTCAATTATGTCAACCTAGAGTATATGTATGTTATTTGATAACCAAGTTTATTAGGTTTTTACACAATCCTAACAAAGAACATGTGTACCTTACATCACCAGCCGCTCGGAGAACATTGTTTCCTTAAATACTTTTCTGGTCTAAGTATCAGTAAGCATTTAGCAAACCCAGGCCCAGTCCTTAGTGGTTCCACCATTTCACCTACATGTTAGTGTATTTCTATGGACAGCCCCGTGACACATATCTAGGCTAACCTAAAGTATATTTTGTAGAGCACTTCATTTGTAGTTATTTTATGTGGCAATTGTTTGACAACAAGACCATATTTGTTGGTATTTTAGATCCCAGCAGTCAGAAGTCAACTGATGCCATTATTTTTGAGAGCAGTATGCCAGCGAGTAAGAATGTATCTGGTGGCAGTGAAGATGGAATGCCTAATGATCCAGGCCTGTCCATCTCTCGGACAAGAGTTGAACGTCTCGACACTCGTGTTGCTACCAGCTCTCTTGGGCAGGAAGCCTCTTATGTCAGGTAAGACAGTAAGCGATTCAAGTGTCAGGCCCGCACAACCTAAAATCTAAAACAATTTTCAAATGTGAAAGGGTCACTGCTTCAAAAGGAAGTATCTGATTGAAACTTATGGCTCGTTTCCACCAAACTGAGATAAATCTGAGAGCTACCTGGAGCAAAGAACCTTGTATATGGTGGGTATTCAGTTCTTACCACCACCACTGATGGTGCTGCTACGTAGATATCATATGTTTATTTCCATAATGGTGATTTCTTCCTAATGGAAACAATAGCAGAACAATGTAGTCTTGTGGGAACTAAGAGGTCTCATAAGACTTTGATAGACATTGGAAGGACTACTGTAATTGCCGAAACTGTGTGTTCGATGGCATCTGTCGCTGCAGATACACATGTTGTGCATAGCCCGCCATCTGGTGTTTGGTCGGAGTGTTACAAGTTGTTTTTCTTCGAAGAAGTCTTTCGAGTCACGGGACCGAGGGACTCCTCCTCTTTGTCTCCATTGCGCATGGGCGTCGACTCCATCTTCGATTGTTTTCTTTCCGCCATCGGGTTCGGACGTGTTCCTTTCGCTCTGGGTTTCGGAACGGAAAGTTAGCTCAAAATCTGAAAATTACGTCGGTATTGTTGCGTTCGGGATCGGGTTAGATAGCATCGACATCGAATCGAAACGATAACATCTCCGTTGCCCTTCGGGGTAGCTTTCGATCCCCCGTCGGGGCCTGGTTGGCCCGACCGCGTGTGACATCGACGCTGATGGAACGGACCCCGTTCCGATTCTGTCCTAAATGCCACAACAAATACCCATATACAGACCAACATTCGGTCTGTAACCTGTGCCTGTCGCCCGAGCACAGGGAAGAAACTTGTGAGGCCTGTTGTGCGTTCCGGTCCCGAAAAACGCTCTGTGACCGACGAGCCAGAAGACTGCAAATGGCGTCCACGCCGACAGGACACCGAGAATTCGAGGAACAAGAAGAAGTAGAAGCCTTCTCGATCCATGAATCGGACTCGGGACGAATTCGACGACCATGAAACAGTGAGTAAGACGTCGAAGATAGCACACAAGAAAACTGACAAGGCCCAGGGGACGCCACTGCCATCAGGCCATGGCTCAACCCATAAAATCGGTGACCGACCATCGGCACCGAAGAAGGCCGAAATAGTGCAGAGATCGTCCGACTCGGGTCGAGACACAGGCACCCAGCCATCTCGGGACCGAGATAGTGCTGCCGACAAAGATCGACGCCGAGATAGCGGAGCCGAAGCTGCTCGACGCAGAGACAGCGGCACCGAGGAGGATCGACGCAGAGAGGGTTCGACTCCGAAAAAGAGAAAAGTCGCCTCGGAGCCGAAAAAGAGCGTGGACATAGTTTCGGTGCCAAAACGACCCGCAACCGAGCCAACTACCGGTTCCTATTCAGAGGAACAATCACTGTCCTCTCAAATGCGAAAGCATAGATTCGAGGAGGAATTACAATCCACCGAGGTGGACCACACTCAAAAACTGATTTTTATACAGAGTGGAACAGGGAAAATAAGCACCCTTCCCCCTATTAGGAGGAAGAGGAGACTTGAATTCCAACAAGAACAAGCACCACAAACAAAGCTGGTGAAGAAGGTAACTCCGCCACCCTCTCCTCCACCTGTAGCTCACATTTCACCGGCACAGACTCCGTCACATTCACCGGCTCACACCACCTTAAGCCAAGGTGACCAGGACCAAGATGCTTGGGACTTATACGACGCCCCAGTGTCGGACAACAGTCCAGAGGCGTATCCTACAAAGCCCTCACCACCAGAAGACAGCACAGCATATTCACAAGTGGTGGCTAGAGCAGCAGAGTTCCACAACGTGTCTCTACACTCGGAGCCTGTCGAGGATGACTTCCTCTTCAACACCCTCTCTTCCACACATAGCACCTACCAAAGCCTGCCTATGCTCCCAGGAATGCTAAGGCACGCAAAGGACATATTCAAAGAGCCTGTAAAGAGTAGGGCAATAACACTGAGGGTGGAAAAGAAATATAAAGCACCTCCCACAGACCCAGCTTTCATCACCTCACAACTGCCACCAGATTCGGTTGTGGTAGGGGCAGCTCGCAAGAGAGCAAACTCTCACACATCGGGCGATGCACAACCCCCAGATAAGGAGAGCCGCAAGTTCGATGCAGCCGGTAAAAGGGTCGCAGTACAGGCTGCAAACCAGTGGCGCATCGCTAACTCTCAAGCGCTCCTAGCGCGATATGACAGAGCCCACTGGGACGAGATGCAACACCTCATTGAGCATCTACCCACAGAACTACAAAAGAGGGCGAAACAAGTGGTTGAGGAGGGCCAAAACATCTCCAATAACCAGATACGCTCCTCTATGGACGCAGCGGACACAGCAGCAAGAACAATTAACACGGCAGTAACCATACGAAGGCACGCGTGGCTACGAACATCTGGTTTTAAACCAGAGATACAGCAGGCGGTGCTCAATATGCCATTCAATGAGCAACAATTGTTCGGACCTGAAGTGGACACGGCAATTGAGAAGCTAAAAAAGGACACTGACACTGCAAAAGCCATGGGCGTGCTCTACTCCCCGCAGAGCAGAGGCACTTTCAACACCTTCCGCAAGACAACCTTTAGAGGGGGGTTTCGGGGTCAAGCCACACAAGCCAGTACCTCACATTCAACACCGTCCACCTACCAGGGACAGTACCAAAGGGGAGGCTTTCGGGGCCAATACAGAGGAGGACAATTCCCTAGAAGCAGGGGAAAATTTCAAAGCCCCAAAACACCTACAACCAAACAGTGACTCACACGTCACTCATCCCCTCCACACAACACCAGTGGGGGGAAGAATAAGTCAGTATTACCAAGCGTGGGAGAAAATAACAACAGACACTTGGGTCTTAGCAATTATCCAACATGATTATTGCATAGAATTTCTACAAATCCCTCCAAACATACCACCAAAATCACAGAATATATCAAAACAACATTCGGACCTCCTAGAAATAGAAGTTCAAGCATTACTGCAAAAGAACGCAATAGAACTGGAACCAGATACACAAACAAATACACGGGTTTACTCACTGTACTTTCTAATACCAAAGAAGGACAAAACACTGAGACCAATCCTAGACCTCAGAACACTAAACACATACATCCAATCAGAACACTTTCACATGGTCACGCTACAGGAAGTGTTACCATTGCTAAAGCAACAAGATTACATGACAACCTTAGATCTCAAAGACGCGTATTTCCACATACCAATACATCCGTCGCACAGAAAATACCTAAGGTTCGTATTCAAAGGAATACATTACCAATTCAAAGTATTGCCGTTCGGTTTAACAACTGCACCAAGAGTCTTCACAAAATGCCTAGCAGTAGTGGCTGCACACATCAGAAGGCAGCAAATACACGTATTCCCGTATCTAGACGACTGGCTAATCAAGACCGACTCACTGACAAGGTGCTCACACCACACAGATCAGGTCATACAAACCCTCTACAAACTCGGTTTCACCATCAACTATGCGAAATCACACATTCTGCCGTGCAAAGTACAACAATACCTAGGAGCGACAATAGACACAACGAGGGGAATAGCCACTCCAAGTCCACAAAGGGTTCAAAATTTCCAAAAGATTATACAACGCATGTATCCAACACAAAAAATACAGGCGAAGATGATATTACAACTCCTAGGCATGATGTCATCATGCATAGCCATTGTTCCGAACGCAAGACTACACATGAGGCCCTTACAACAGTGCCTAGCATCACAATGGTCACAAGCACAGGGTCGCCTTCTAGATCTGGTGTTAATAGACCGCCTAACATACCTCTCGCTTCTATGGTGGAACAATGTAAATTTAAACAAAGGGCGGCCTTTCCAAGACCCAGTGCCACAATACGTGATAACAACAGATGCTTCCATGACAGGGTGGGGAGCACACCTCAATCAACACAGCATACAAGGACAATGGGATGTACATCAAAGAAAGCTGCATATAAATCACCTCGAACTACTAGCAGTTTTCCAAGCATTAAAAACATTTCAACCAATCATAACTCACAAATACATTCTTGTCAAAACGGACAACATGACAACAATGTATTATCTAAACAAACAGGGGGGGACACACTCGACACACAAAAAATATGGCAATGGGCAATTCACAACCACATTTGCCTAATAGCACAGTTTATTCCAGGGATCCAGAATCAACTTGCAGACAATCTCTCTCGAGATCACCAACAGGTCCACGAATGGGAAATTCACCCCCAAATTCTAAACACTTACTTCAAACGTTGGGGAACACCTCAAATAGACTTATTTGCAACAAAGGAGAACGCAAAATGCCAAAACTTCGCATCCAGATACCCACACAGGCAGTCTCAAGGCAATGCCCTATGGATGAACTGGTCAGGGATATTTGCGTACGCTTTTCCCCCTCTCCCTCGCCTTCCATATCTAGTAAACAAATTGAGTCAAAACAAACTCAAACTCATACTGATAGCACCAACATGGGCAAGGCAACCATGGTACACAACACTGCTAGACCTATCAGTAGTATCCCACGTCAAGTTGCCCAACAGGCCAGATCTGTTAACACAACACAAACAACAGATCAGGCATCCAAACCCAGCATCGCTGAATCTAGCAATCTGGCTCCTGAAATCCTAGAATTCGGACACTTAAACCTCACACAAGAATGTATGGAAGTCATAAAGCAAGCTAGAAGACCATCCACTAGACACTGCTATGCAAGCAAATGGAAAAGGTTTGTTTGCTACTGCCATCATAATCAAATTCAACCATTACACGCATCTCCAAAGGATGTAGTGGGTTACTTACTACACTTACAAAAATCGAACCTGGCCTTCTCTTCCATTAAAATACACCTCGCAGCAATATCTGCATACCTGCAGATTACCCATTCAACTTCACTATTTAGGATACCTGTCATTAAAGCGTTTATGGAAGGCCTCAAAAGAATTATACCACCAAGGACACCACCCGTTCCTTCATGGAACCTCAACATCGTCTTAACAAGACTCATGGGTCCACCCTTTGAACCTATGCATTCTTGCGAAATACAATTCCTAACCTGGAAAGTTGCATTTCTCATCGCCATCACATCTCTAAGAAGAGTAAGTGAAATTCAGGCGTTTACAATACAAGAACCTTTTATCCAACTACACAAAAATAAAGTAGTCCTAAGGACCAATCCTAAATTTTTGCCAAAGGTTATTTCACCGTTCCACCTAAATCAAACGGTAGAGCTACCAGTGTTCTTCCCACAGCCAGATTCCATAGCTGAAAGGGCACTACATACATTAGACGTCAAAAGGGCACTAATGTACTACATCGACAGAACTAAAAACATCAGAAAAACTAAACAACTGTTTATTGCATTTCAAAAACCTCACGCAGGAAACCCAATATCGAAACAGGGTATAGCCAGATGGATAGTTAAGTGCATCCAAATCTGCTACCTTAAAGCAAAAAGACAACTGCCCATTACACCAAGGGCACACTCAACCAGAAAGAAAGGCGCTACCATGGCCTTCCTAGGGAATATTCCAATGCACGAAATATGTAAGGCAGCCACATGGTCTACGCCTCACACATTTACCAAGCACTACTGTGTAGACGTGCTATCCGCACAACAAGCCACAGTAGGTCAAGCCGTACTAAGAACCTTATTTCAGACTACTTCCACTCCTACAGGCTGAGACACCGCTTTTGGGGAGATAACTGCTTACTAGTCTATGCACAACATGTGTATCTGCAGCGACAGATGCCATCGAACTGAAAATGTCACTTACCCAGTGTACATCTGTTCGTGGCATCAGTCGCTGAAGATTCACATGTGCCCACCCACCTCCCCGGGAGCCTGTAGCCGTTTGGAAGTTAGCTTCAACTTTGTACATTTGTAAATATATTAAAACTTAAATAGGTACATACTTATTCACTCCATTGCATGGGCACTATTACTAACAAACAACTCCTACCTCACCCTCTGCGGGGAAAACAATCGAAGATGGAGTCGACGCCCATGCGCAATGGAGACAAAGAGGAGGAGTCCCTCGGTCCCGTGACTCGAAAGACTTCTTCGAAGAAAAACAACTTGTAACACTCTGACCCAACACCAGATGGCGGGCTATGCACAACATGTGAATCTTCAGCGACTGATGCCACGAACAGATGTACACTGGGTAAGTGACATTTTCATTACTGCTCAAGTAAGCAACCACATTGACCCTACGATTTTCATATGCTACCTCTTCCCATTAACACAGATAGAGGAATTTGATGCTCCCTCACCAGATTTTGCAAGTGGCTTTCTTCAAATTGTCCTAATAATTTTACTCTGCATTCCTTCCTCTCAGGCATTTGTGTTTAAATCCTTTTGTAACATTAGTGGCGCATGTTGTTGTCCATCCCTCATTTCACTTTCATCTGATGTTAAGGGATCAGACACAATTGTACCTTAATGTGCACAAATCTAGTAGAGGGAGAGAAAAGATAAGCTTTTCCTAGCCCTTCCACACAAGGACTCAAGATCTGGACCCCCCCACTCCCCATCCCACCCTCTAGAAATTTGTCTGGGACCCACAAAACACAGTCCCCTTCCAGGGAGACATCAACAGATTTCAGAAGACAAGAAACTCAGATAGTGAAAAATGAAGACACACTCATCTTCTTCAACGAATATCCAGTTCTGAAGCAGGGGACATGGACCATCAGTGCTGCTTTTGGGCTTTGAAATAGTTCTGCTCTTCTTCATACATTGAAACAATACTACTACAACTTCATCATAATGCTGCCTTGCCCACTCCTTCCTCACATTGAGGCCGTTTATAAAGGTGTGTTAGTCATTTTCCAAACTGTGGTATCAGAACCATCTGGCATTCCTGTACTGTCAAGCATGGCCTTCTTTCCTGCAATGGAGCATGCTTGTGGTTTCTACCATGAACTGAGATTACAAGTAGCCTAATATCCATACTCAATGGGCCTCATAACATTGGGTATTTATCTAGCACCTCACTCAAAGTGAAGAACGAAATCCCTGCAGTGGTACCTAAGGAACCAGTGTAATCTGGTTTATGACAAACTCTCAAATTAAACTGTGACAACTCAGGAACAGGCAGAAGCAGAGAGAAACAGTCTTCTGCATGGCCAGATATTTTTCATTCCAACTCATCAGATAACTGTGGTTGGATAAACATTAGTAATCAACTGGAGGGCACATGTATATGGCAATTCTTTTGCCATACTTTCGTCCTTTGCAGGAGTCTTGTTTCCATTAATCATTTTGAAGCTCAGAGATATCTATTGAAAGCCTTTCTCCCATCATTGCAGACCCAGTTCCTAAAGACGACCATTGCTGTAATGTATTACATTGACACAGTTCAACCTGTAGGATTAAGATTTTTAGAATATAAAATTGTACTTTAAAGACATTTACCTAATAACAAGTAAGTTTGCATGAACTTGCGCCACAAACGCAGACACACTGAGAATGTTGGCTTTGACCAGTAAGAGGAGGGAGATGTAATCCAAGCTACAGCAAGAAACCTTTGTGGTATGGAAGTGGTCACAAGTTCATATGTTTTGGATCTGTCAAGTGTGGAAGTATTTGCTTCTTTCAATTCAGCCAGTTGGATCCATGGAAGATGCTTTTTTTCTCGTCAGGATGTTCAGACCACACGGTCATCCTAGAGATTCCATTGATTCACAGAAAATAAAGGACAAGTTGGAAGTGATAATTGTTACCCAGTGCTGGTACTAAGTATATAGCCTTCTCACCTGTGGAACTCTATGTATGATCACCCTGGAGATTTCCAATGACACAGACTCTTGTAGCCCAACAAAGAGGCAATTACTTTAACCAAATGATCTAACCCTCAACTTTCAGTTGTGGAGGTAGAGGTGAAGAATCTTAAAGCATATCATTTTTTGAGGATGTAACAGAAGTTATATTGCAAGTCCATATAAGCTGCAAGATCAAGGACATTCTTAAATTCTTGCCTGTAAAGGCAATTTGATATTAAGGGTGGGAGTCACATATTACTATAGCAGTAACTGAGGTAGGGCTCGGATTATGCAGAGTAAAAAGATTCCTGTCAGCTTTTTCATCATTTTTTCAGATCAGTTTTAGTTTTTTGCAAATCCTTTTGAATGTGTTTCCACGTAGACTATGTGTTATACCACCCCAGGCTGGCATAATATCCACCTTAGAAGATATACCTGATGTAGAGCATTGCTGTTGTAGTGTTTGAAAGATGAACAATCTGTGAGAAGACAGAAACATTCTTCCACCAGATTAGCTAGTTGCCAACCAACCAACTATAGTGTTTTCATCTAAATTGACTTCGGATGCCTGTCACTCTCCCTTCGTTTGTGTATTTAAAAAAAATCCTAATTGGGACAAATTGAACACTGGTTGCCTCTTATGTAAAATCTATTTTGTAATGGCTCAAAAACTGAACATTTTCAAATGCTGTTACACAGTGACAATGCAGTCCTTTTTGTTGCGGATTATCTGATTTGTGTGTTGAATTTCTTCAGGCTCCTTAGCGTTTATTTGAAGTCCTATGCTGCATTACCTTAATTAGATTATTTTATGCATGTGATAGGCATGCCTTTTTTTCCTGATTAAGGAAAAACAAGATACTATTCCTAGCCTAAATGGTAGATGGCAAAGCTGTTCACATAATGTGAACCTACAAAACCTTTATTATACACTACTGATGTTTTTCTGTACTTGGAATTATGGTTTGATTTTTACCAAATTTAAGGAATGCTCAAGTGCCTCTTTCGCGAGTTCTGCAGCTATTCACCCCTGATATAGCTGACACTTATATGGCCTTACTCAGATATTTTATTGATTCTTTTGGCAAGAAGAGTCCATTGCTCTGTACTTTTGTCTAAGGACTTCTTTTTCTGCTGTTATTATTTTCTCTGTGTGCCTTGAGATATAGTTTATTCCACCCATTGCAGTTAGACTGCATTCATCTTTGGGAGGGTTCTGGGATTCCAGAACAAATGACACAGAAACATTCTTCAAAAGAGCTACTAACTTGAGCTTACATGGCATGCCTGCCTCTAGGTAGTTACATTGGGGGGACCTTTTTAGAAAATAGGTTACCCCATTACATCATTTATTTAAATTGTATTTGCTTTACACTCTTTAATATCTTTACTGAAGCATAATGCTTGGCTCCTCTTTGCTGCAAATGTATTCTTTCTGTTACTTGAAGGGATTGTTCTGCAGACCAGCTTGGCTAATCAAAGGTACTGATCCATGCCAAACCTCCCCATTGGTGTAATTATGTCAACACCTGTGCTTCTTTTTGTTTCGTTACTCGGGAGGCTTCCAGAGTCTCTCCTTCCTTCTCCCCTAATTACATAAATGCAATGTCCTTTTTCCCCCACAGGAATTGCAGTGCATCTACTTGAGTGTTGTGTGTATTCCTGATTTCCTCCTTTCCTATGCTCCTTTTTTCTATTCGCTGAGATTCTGCAACTACTGTCAGTAATATATAAGGCACATTACAAATCACCAAGGAATATGGTCTCCTTTTATCATTCTTCCACTTAGCACTGCCCTGCCAGAGTTCCCTTTTAATTGCCTTCTTTTCCCTGTCCTTACTTTTTGGCAGCATGTTAAACCGTCTGTTATCGAAATCTGCCACTTAAATTTTTCTTTGTACCGTCTCCTACTCGTTACCTTATTAAGTGACAAACTGGATAAATCCACTTTGATAGCACAAACATAACCTTACCTAACTGAAGAATATAGAGCAATGAGCTTAAAATCTGTCCCCTGCCTGATATTCTTGCTTGTAAATTCTGACAGTTGCAAATTACTCCACTCTGCGAAAGTTCCCTTATCTACCAAGATGTGGACCACTTAGAAACAGAGAAATCCCTGTTATCACACTCTGTCGTTTGAGAAAGAAAATACAACTAAACTGAATTGTACTTTTACAAGAAAAAGAGATTTGGAAAAGTCTTTGTGTTTCCATTTGCAACAGTTTCTAAGCAACTGTATGTTTGAAAACGCAAAGTCCTTTGTGGTGCTGCTTCTCTTTTTATAATAATCACTGCTGGTTAAATGTGATGCCCGAGGGATACTAATCACCGCAGTACACATTGTGTTGTTGAGACTCACATTGCCCAATAGGGACTTCCTGTAAAAGAGAATGGTAGCATCCTCTGCTTCTCTTATTGTAATAAACCCTTTTAACTAATTTTACACAGATGAAAGGACAAAGAGGCTCCAGGCATTTATTTTCCATTGCTAGTTACATACATTTTTTTAAGGCCAGTAGGAAGACATAGTTTCTGGTGATTATGGTGTTTAATGAGTTTTTTTCAAAACATTTTTCAATGTTTGTTTTAAGATTTTCGGGCTTTAATGCAAGGGTGTTATTCTGAATCTTTTTTGTTGTTTTCTTTGACATGCAATATAACTAAGAGGCTGTCTCAAGAACACTTGCATGTCTGGAGCTGCATTCTGCCATTCAAGCAGCCTGTAGCCTTGGAGTGTTTTTCCCAGCCACTTGTCACCATGCTGTGTCTGACCTGAACCTGAGAGATGATTAGGGTGGGAAGCTTGTCACATTACAGAGTTGTATTATGAAGTGTGCATAGAATAAAGACCCCTCTGTGATCCACCAGACATGTTTTGCAAACAACACCTTCGTTCATGGAAGTGCAGGCTGTCATTCCATCAACTCCCTACTTTGCCTGATTCTTTACAGTGCCTGATCCAGGTCTGAGCGCTAACTGGGGCAAGGTGCATGTTATGTTTGCCCTTTCCCTCTTTAATAGGATGTACTTTAGAGGTCCTAAAGTAGACACATTTAGGGTACCGTGGCTATTTTGGGTAATATCAACTAGAGCTCTGCCTGCAGGGGCTTCCTCTATTTGAGCATTCTTATGCTGGGCAAGGGCATTGTTTGTTTTTTAGTGTCAGTTACATCCAATTTTGGGTTGTTTTTAAAGTGTTAATGTTGTTTGGAAGTTAGGTGTGAATACTATAATGTTGTCTCTCAAGAAGGAAGTTTATAGGAATGAAAGTAAAATCCAGTATACCAATAGGACTAATTGATGAGAGTGGTCTGCCAAATAAACCTAACAGTATGTATTTAAATGTCTTAACTTACATTACATCCCCAGCTCTCCGAAATGCAGTCCCTATTTTCTATTCAGTCACCATACCATTTTAGTCAGACAACCTTAGCATCACTCAAATGTTCAAGGTGGTTCACAACAGTAGGCATGAGAGTACTGTAATAATGGAGGAAATTTGCTTTCTAAGCCATTAGCGCAACACAGTGCCAGGCTATGGAGTATAGCATTTGTATTTTAGCGTGAATAAGTTTAGTTACTGACATGAGGCATTTCTTAATCAGTGATCAGAGATTCGTGCTTCATAGTGCAGCAGGCATATCCATCAGGCCTAGGCTGGGTCATGCGTGTTCCTCTGCCTTCCCCTGTGCATTCTAATAGCTCTTCTTTCAGCTTCCATCCATGCCTCGTTTCAAGCAGCTAGACCATGGTGTTTGGTCAAAATGACAATTTCCAGGACAATGCTACTTGCCATTTGACAAACACCAATCTGTGATCAATAAGTTTACATTCTGTTTTGATTGTCTCGAATGTGACTGTAATTACCAGAAGGCATAATTCTCGAGTACACAAATTTGGTCTGACAATGATCATAGCTGAGTTGTCTGTAGGACCGTCCTCCAGTTCTGAGGCAATCTCCGGCAGTACTATACGATATGTAAAAAAAAATTTAACAGATCACATCTTGGGCAGATTCATATGTTACGGTTTTAAATATGTTTGCTGTAAATAATTGAATTGCATGTACTTCAAGCATGCTTTTCTAGACTCATATGCAGTAAATATCTTTTACCGTACCCCATTCACCCTCTGTGACAGCCTTCCCAAGTCAGGTTCCCTGTGCTTCCTTGCATCATGCAACCACACTGCAGTGCTCTACCACAGCTCTAAGTCCAGTTGGGCAGTAGCCATGCCCATCAATATTTGCTGCACTTTGGTTTTAGATGGTCCATCAAATGAATGTCCCCTGATCCTGTGGACTGCCTTCACAAGCTGAGTTACCATGCCTTAAACAGTTCTCCTTCTCTGTTTACTTCTGCTGTTGATCATAGTCTCTAAATAGCTTTGTATCTATCCACTCCAAACCTAGAGATGTATCACAGCGGCTCACACCCCACCTCAAGTCAGTAATCAAAGCCTTAAGCTTCTTAAAAATGATTGAAGTCAACAATACGGAAATGCTGGCAAAGTAGCAGGGTCTATGAAGTACATCCATTCTAGTCAAAGGCACTTGTCCTATCACAGTCTTCTTCACTTTTCAGCCTGCCTTCCTTGTCTGAGGCTTTGTGAACCATACCCTTCTCTTCTGCAGTTCATTTGGCTTGCTCCACAGAACAGGTCAGACCCTACATACTGTCTTTAGGGTCATAATCCTGTGCCCAACCTTAAAGGCTCCCTATTCTGTCTTGATATCTCCCACCAACCCAGCATTTTCTGTAGGATAGTTAGCAATCACATCTTAAGTCATGCCCTGGAAGGCCTGGTCCCGCAGTACGTGTAGTTGTAGCCAGCATGTGGGTTTGCAAAAAGGTAGTTTACCCAGCTGCAGCAAGAGAAGGAGGAAACATTGATTGAATAATGTCGTGCTCGGGTATTCATCATTAACAGGCAAACCAGTTGTGTGGTGACACAAGTAATATATTTAGTCTAGTGTGGAAATCATACACCAGTGTGTTCTGTTAATATTGCCTATCTAATTTGTACAAATCTCTTTCCTATTACATTTGTCTCGCCATTACCTAAATTTCATTGCTTTCCTGGTACTATGTTCTGGGTAGCTGAAGAATGACTATCCCAGTCTAGGCAATTGACTGGGCAATTGAGAAAATAATCTGGTCAGAAACAGCACAGTGACTGCAGTTGAAGCGTATGTACCCGACCTGCAACTCAGTGTCCACCATTATGCTGGTGCAGACAAAGAGCATTCCTGGCTTTACCTATATTAGACTCCTTCATAAACGTAGAGTATCTTGTGTAGAACACCTGTCCCTTCTAGAACTTCTGAAATGTCTGCCCTTTATTATCAGTAGTATGTGTCTCCTGCAGAAAAGATATATGAATCCTTCTGTGCGTTATATTGGCACATATTTTGTGCTGCTTAGCTGGGCTAGCCATACCCTGAATATTACATTTCAGTATTTACAAGAAAATTCCTCTCACCTTTTGTCTTGTGCTGGAATCCAAGATGCATGATATTTTTACGGCAGTGGCATCTATTATCATGCATACAGGGTGAAGAACTTTACTATGCATATTTCCAGCCAGTAAATGCAAATCCACTCCCCAACTGCTTTCCAACCAAGGACCCAGTAACTATTTCCCCATCCATTAAACCCCGGGCTACCCTACTGCCAAACTTGAATATGAAGTTTAAAACCATACAGAAAAATTGAAAAATGACCAAACATAACTAATAATAATGTCTAATGTTGTAAAGAGTGAGCAATTTTCCCACAAAGTTAAAGAAGATGAGAGGGGGGTTCTTAACCTTCTGCATCGCCATGTTCGTTACTGCAGCTTTTCATTTCACTAATTGCATCGCTTAGGTCTTCTGATTCTTTTTTGGTGTCACCTGTTCCACGCCATGTTTCATTGCCATTTGGTGGCACGATGCTAAGTGTCACTTCACCTTCAGTCACTCTTTGACATTCACTTCTAAGTTTCCTTTGATGTTGTAAATAAATGTGCTGTTCTTTCAGCTACCACCCATAGATTTGCTGGTAAAAGTAACATGTACTTGAGGCTCAAGTCAAAGAGTTTTCTCTTCTCCACCTAACAGGAGTTCTATTCATGGTGCTCCTCAAGTGTGTAATTTAGGAATATGTGCACAATGGCATGTTCATATTTTATAGAGTAGATGTTTCTTGCTCTCTGGAGGATATGGCCACAGTCGCTATTAATCACTAGTTTTGCTATAATTGCCAAAGTCTGAAACATGCAGGTGACAGGCGTAGAAGCACCTCGTGCACCCTTTCAGTAGGTAAAAACTTTGCCAAATCCTTAGGTGTCATGACCTTAAGGAATAATAACACTTCTTGTCTGGCTAAACACACACAGCCTCTAAATTAGCCTGAGTTCAACCCCCCCACAGGACAGACAGGCTTAGCTTAGGGCAATTTATGCAGTACCAAAACAGTAATTAAGCCCAAACACCAAGCAATAAAAATCCTAAACCAGATTAGAAAAATAGAGTAAAATTTAATAAATTAAATGACACCACTCGAAAATCCTATAGGGAGTAATGGAGATGTGAATTTTCGAAAGATTTTAGTGAAAGTAGTGCCAAAAAGTACAAAGGGCAAATGGTTGTAGTAGACCAGGATTTAAGCATGACTTGAGGCTGATTGCAATTGAGCTAGGTTGTTAATCAAATGTTTAGCCCTAGACGTCCAGGGAAATAGTTAATAACTGGTAGGTTGCAATTAAGAAAAATGTAGTCATCTGAAAAAATTAATCAAAAAACGTAGTTTGGTTCTAAACATCAAACTTAACGCAGGTGCTCCTACGTGTGACAGCGCAGTGCAAGTGATCAAGTGAATAAATAGTGCGTAAGTTCTATACAAAATGCAAATTTGTGCATGTGGCTGCAAGGATAGATGGAACAAAACAGCACTCAAAATAAGAGTGTTTAAAGCCTCAGTCAAATACCAGTCTACTGCAACAGTTGTCGGCATTTCGCCCCATACTACAAATGGCACTATGGAGTGGTCTTGTGGAAACTGAATCAAATAAACTTGTGCTGCAGAGGACTTGCACAAGCTCAGCAGAGCGATGAAAAGCACTGGCCTTTGAGATTACAATGCCGGCCAAAGCATTTAATTCCATGCTTGGAGCCTCAGCACATTGGATTTCTCGCATGGCCAGCCTTTCATTACTGATTTATGGTGATTGCTTGGCTGATTTAGAAGCCTCATTTGAATGACTGACTGGAACAGACCATGAGCCCTCTCACCAGTTGCCTGAGCTTGTGCAAGTTCATCACAAACACCAAGTGGAGTAATTCCTGTGAAAATCCTGGAAGTCATAAGGTTCAAACATGTTTTAGAAAAGGATTTAATGTAGAAAAGCTTTGCAGTTTTTTCATAGAATGGGACCTTGTCACTTTTTGAGAAGAAAAATCCTCACCGAGCAGAGCTCTGCTGAAACTGTCGCCGCCGTGGAACTGAATTCTGGATACCTGAAGCAGGTTGGTCCCACTGGTGCTTTGGAGATTATGCACTTAAAGTATTTCAAGTTCTAATGCAGAAACAGGAGGAGGTGCAGGTATATTTGAGCAGGATGAAGCTGAAATCCAGTCAGACACTGTGGCACTGCCAGTCAAATACTTTTTCCGGGGAGTCCTGCTGAAGCTCTAAAGATCTCAAAGAAATGTTTTCCAAAGTTTCCAAACTTTCTTCTGGGGCCCAACCAACCACAAGATACACTTCTAAGGCCCCTTGGACCTTGGTGGATGTCACCTAGCAACTTTCATAGTGTCAGGCAGCGGCACACAGGAAAGGCCAGTCCAGGCCCTGTTACCACTGGTCAGCTGGACACTTCAAAGAAAAGGCCTCTTGCAGCTTGTTTTGTGTTGAGCGTGGTTCCTCGGAAGTGACACTTTCAAGTTCCCCTCTTTCTGGCAGCACAAACTCATGAGTTTTATATTTCTCCAGAGTATCAATGTGGCCAAACAAGGGCAAAGGAAGTTATGGTGGGTACTGTTGGAATGAGACCTGGAAGGAAAAAAGGTTAGTAACCAATTATTAGTTCTATTTTCACAAAGAATTGTTTTTATATTTCACACAAGAAAACACTGGTTGTTTCCACTAAGAAAGCAAAGTCCAGAATTATTGTTCATTGTGTTGAATAACACAAAGTTCTTGATATTCCTGAATCAAAAGATGTAAGAGTTATTTTCAAGTTTCATTGCGATTTCCCAAAACAGATCTATATATCCAAAGGCAAATCTCTACCGACAGGGAACTAGGAGTTAGTTCCCTTAGTGTTTCTTGTGCTGTGGTTGGTTGATCTCCCTTCGCCTGCCACTAGTGCAGAACTAAATGTGCCCCCCTACTTGCCACCTTGCCAGAGTGCTGTTTTTCCCAATTCACCAGAAGAATTTCTGCTTGAGCACCAGAAGGCAGTACCTTATCCTTTGTCGGAATAAGGTGAGCGCAAATAGCACAGTGTCAGGAAACGCTTGCAGCCTTGATCTATAGGAAGGCGGGAACAGCTTTCTTAAATCCAGAAAACCTATTAAATGTTTGGCTCCTGGATGTGGCAGCTCTTTTCAAAAGTAAACATGTATAGCGAGCGCAGCTGAAAGGACATAACCTCTTTAAATGGAGGTGCAGTCTCGGAAGGCGGTGCCCTCAAGCATGTTCCAGAATTTGTACCTGCTGCCAAAGTGAGACAGCAATAAAGTCGTCAAGGTCAGCACAAACAAATGAGCCATCACAATCAGAAGGTCATTTGAGCATGTTCCAGAACTGAAACCTGCTGCCAAAGGGAAACATTGAACGAGGAGAGACCACAACCAAATGAGTCACATAGTGAAGCCCCTTACTTCCATGATTGTTAAAGCATACAAAAAAAGAACAATAAAGAAATTAGAGTAATGCAACATATGTTGTTTAAGCATTGGAACATTATTGGTACAAACATGCTGACGAGAGGCACTTTTAATAAGGTCAAGTACTAGATTGACAGATGCTGGAGAGCTCAAGTAAATTATCCTCCAAGAACTACAGGCAGGTAAAGGTTACTTTCTAAAAGTTACTTTTTCAAAATATCTAATGAAAATCCAAAATTACCATTAAATTGAGCTTGTAATAAAACATAAAATGAATGGTTGAGTTATTGGTATTATAATAATATTATCGGCAGTCGTTGTTGTCGTCTTCAATAGTAAGTTAGTCCAGTAAATGCTGAAGGGTTTGTTGCTGTAGGAAGTGTTGCATGAACGTGGCACAAATGGAACCCATTGATTTTGCCATAGGTCTAGCAAATGTGACAATAAGAAAGTTAGATGGGTAGGAGAGAATGAAGTAGTAGTACAAACTTTATTCGACTTTCAACAAGTCATAAAAGTATCAAATATTATACATTTCAGTATATAATAAATAAGATAAAATTAAATAAGTTAAAATAATAAAAAGGATAAAAAACAGAGTATCTAGTATATCATTAAAATTTCCCAGTCGCAAACATTTAAATGAACTAAATAAAATTACATCGCTACCCCCATAGACTTTCTTGTATTTAATACGGAGCATAAAAAATTAGCCAAAGTTCCACACATCTCAACAGAGGATAACACCTGGAGGGTGGCATACGCGATAGGACACTGGGGCAAGTTGATTAACCTTAGAAGAGGCACTACTAAGCGCTTTCTCTGCTTGGCGTAGAATTTACAGAATAAGACCACGTGAATTGTAGTTTGAGGTGCCTTTGCGTCACAAGGGCATGCCTTTAACGTGGGGCTCCAGTCGTTCATAGTTGGAAAGGTTACTAAACAATGAAATGTATCTAGCCTTAATCTGGTGAGAACAAAACGGTGGCGGGGGTTTACCACATTCGCCAAATAGGGCTGCATGCCCTCCGTTGACAGAATTATTTGGTTATGGATGACGGTGGGCTTTTTTGATTCAACCTCCCATCGTAAATCTTCTAGATACTTTAATGCCAGAGCACTCGGGTCCTTCCTAGAGATTTTTCCCAGCGAGGCTGGGTTTGTGTAATAAACTTTATTACCCATATTTTCAAAAAAGGTCATAATATATCTTAACCAGGGCACCCTTGCTCAGTATGTTGACTCAATGCAGTCAGTCAAAATGGCCTTGTTTAATCCAGTATATTCTGGGGTCCAAACTTTGTGCCATAACAATAATGGTTGAACCTTTATCAGATCTGCAATAAAGGGGACCCCCAGTTCAGGGTGGATAATGTATGATGATGTACCATTTGGTACCATCAGCAGATATCTTAAAAAATCATTTTCCACCGTCTGTACCGGGTTACAGTTGGTATATCCCCAAATTCCAGACCCATACATAACAGCCGGAGTGCACTTGGCTTTGTAAATTTTTATCATGTTCGGCGGGGTAATCCCCCCGATCCTTTGGAAAAAAGCCTTAAGGCCGCCGTTGTTTTAATAAGCTGAGCTTTTTTCATTTTCCTACAGTTGGCCCAGGAGCCCTGTTTGTCAAACATTATGCCCAGATAAGAAAAGGTTCGCGTGGTTTTAACCCTCCCATCCGCGGTAGTAGTAGTATTATAAATCTTGCCGCGTTTCCCACCATAGTTCATAATAAAAGTTTTAGAGCGATTGACGGAGAGTCCCAATTTTGACATAAATGCAATGCAAGTGGTTAAAAGTTTTTGAAGAGCTAGTGGGGTCCTGGCCATTAATACTGCATCGTCTGCATAGAATAGTACCGGGACAGTATGGAGCATACTAGCAGGTATAACTTCCCTGATGCAGGACAGGTAATGTGCCCAACGTAGTCACTCACTTAATTGATAAAAATATACCAAAAAACATCTAAGCTTGTATGTGAAAGAGACCATTGGCAATTGAAATGTCAATGCCCTCTGCACAGCTGTGCCTAATCCCTTTAGTGCCATTTAAAGTACTCTTTTGTTTATGTATTTATTTTAAGGTTGCTTGCTCGTTTCCAATGGTATCCAACAAAGAACATGAATTGTGTCAGGAAATGCTACTAACCCACTCTTCAGTGTTCGCTTAGAAACACAATGCCACTTGAGTATTTCACGTTCTACCAATAAACTATTTGTTTGACAAGTAAAAGATTCCCTCTTTTGTATTCTGCAAGTTATGGCAATATGATGAACAGCTATTTTCAGTTTTTGCTCACCACACATGAACCCGCTGTTCTAGACTGCAGAAGAGTGGATGTGCTTATATTTTTTACCAAGCGCTTTGTCAAGTTTTTAATGTTATGTCCTCCAGAGTCACCTGTTTTTTGCTTTTGTGGTTATTTGTGCCACTCCAATCGGGCCATTTTTTTGTTGATGTCCATTAAGTCTAGGAAATCAGCATCTTTCAACACCATGTCACTATCTTCTTGACCTATACTTGAAATGTGCCTAATCATAACAGAATAAAGTATAGTCTTGCCATTATAAAGTGTATTGTTAATTTTACTTTCTATTATTCTAAGCAGGCAACATTCAGAGGATGGTCCAGCACCTCGCCTTACATCTGCTGTGAAACCCATGAGAGACTTGGCGCCCTCTGAAGCGATCATAGACATCCAGCCCAATGCAGACGACCTCATTGATGAGGACCTCAACTATATGCCTGAAAATCCAGTTCTGCCCCAAAAGAAGCCCTCTGCGTCCACCGTATACGGCACCTCCCGGCCCTCTGCAGCACTTTACAGACCACCAGGGAGCAGTCTGCAACATTACCAGGGCACAGAATTTGCAACTCGCTCACAGAGAGTGCCCCAAGTGAGCATCCAGCCTGATAAGCTTGCAGATTCTGAGAACTGCTGCCCTCTTGAGACAGTTAAGCAGTATGACACAGAAGGATCTGGCCATGCAGCTGAGTTGCGCCGAACCACAACTAAATCTGGGTTTGAAAGGAATGGACGAGAGGTTAGTACCTAATTGTAAATTGGCTTTACCTTTCAGAATGTTACAGGAAGACTTTTGAGATCTATTGCGGATGGGTGTTCATGTATAGCTGTTAGAGCATTAATGAGCATTGCAGATTTCAACGAGACTGTCCCTTAGTTTCCCCGTACCATCACACAACTTTGAGATAAAGAAAAACAATTAGTCCTTTTCCCTACCAGTGCACTAGTAGCTACTGTTTTGTGAAAATTTATCATGATTATTCAGAGCCTTAATTGCTTTTCCTTTTATTTGTCTAATTTTAAAACAGAGTACAATACATAATCTTCAAAAACTGCCTTTGTTTTCTTTAGTCAGTATGTTTTTTTGGCCACTTCCTTGTTTTTATTTTTCTAATCAGATATCCACCTTTTGTTAATCCAGTGGCATACATGCTTGTATATCTGCAGTAAAACTTATTTAAAACGTGGAGGCTGTCTTCTGTGGCACATGAGCAGACTGATATTTTCACACGATAAAAAACAAAATGACTTTGGGGCCCCAAATGTGTGGATGTAATGCCTCTGCCAACCTATAAACTCCTAGTGAGATTCCCTCAGCCTGCCCGGTTACTTCCACCTTAGCATGTAAATATTCTGCAATGCAGCTACACTTTGAACTGTATAGCTAACATAGTATTTATTTCTTATTAAGTTTGAGTCAGAATATCCTCTCGTTTGTAGGCTCTTGACTTATTTTACTGTCTTGCCTCAGAAGACCTCTTTTAATAAATGCAATTTACTATGGTTACAGGTCCTAAAACACCAGTAACAGTATTGGGCTCCCACTCTATTAATATATGGATAGTTTGCATTTGCCATTGTGGAAGTATGTACACAAGCTGGATGCATTATGTGCAAGTCTTTTTCATGCTCCTTGGAAATTGAGTGCTTCATAGCTGGCAAGCAGAAGGTAATTGAAAACCTTTTTGTAAACCTCAAATCCAATTGGTCGTTTTGTTCCGGACAGAGCATTCGGACCAAGAAAATGGTCACTGACTTAAAAGGAGATGTGGGCAGGTGTTCTCACCCTGCAACTATGTCCTATGATGATGTTCTTTAATACCTGTTTCCAGTTTTTTATTTGTGTTTGGTACTGCAATCACAAGTGTCAGAGCCTTCGGTCCAATTCAGGCAACCTAACAAAAAAGCTGCCAGATATCAGAGTATAGGGTTTGACGTGGCACATACTTAATACACAGAGTGAGGCATGGCAGCAAAACTAGTGTTCAATAATGTTAGCAATCATGTTTGGTTCTGTTAGCACAGTGTAAAATGCTACTTAGGGGGTGTTCTGTTGCTACTTTAGTAGACTCCCAGGACTATTTGTTAGATTGTCTTTTACTAGGTAATTCTTCGTGGTTTTGAGACTTCTTTGAACCCCCTCAGATGAAAGAGTGAAGATCAAAGCTTTTGACCAGGTAGTTCTTCCTAGTTTTGAGCCTTTTTGGAACCTCCCTCAGATGAAGAGTGAAGATCAACACTGTTAACAGGGAACAAGATTCTCCTAATCCTATTTAATTCAGTTTTTTACCACAGAGAACAGGATGTTTGTGCCTCCATTTCAGATTTTTCCTGAGCCCAAACAATCAGATGAGACTGACAGAAATCTAACACGTCACTGACTTGCATAGGTGGTGAGCTGGTGAGGTCAGAGAGAACAGCACATCAAGGTGGATAGTGAGGAATCTAACTGTAGACGTTTGGGGTTAACGGGGGGAAGAATAGAGGAAGGTTGGCCACCTCTAGTCTTGGAAATATTGTCATCCCACTATCATAGCCTCTGATGTATTTTCAGGGCTTTGTTTTTGGAGGTGTCTAACATTTTGATTTCAGCAAAGCATAAGTTCACAACCTGGATTTGGTCTAATATTATGCTGAAGCCATGGAGGCAAGGATATCCTCATTCTATGTTTTAGGTTTAGGGATAAAACTGCAATCTTTATGTCGGGCATTGCCTTCAGAAGCTCTATGCAGCAACACAACTAAAGTAATCCATGATACACAAAAGAGCAGTGTAAACCACCATTTCATCATATGCTTTATACGTTTAGAATTTAGCACGTCTTAAGAGTTGTTATTTTAACATAGATAAAAGGGACCCTAATGCAGTCCATGGAATTTTCTGCATTGCCCCCAAATCTTGCTGATCTTTCCAGTGCAGTCATGACTGGAGTATACCACCCTGTCTGCAGACATGCACCAGCTTGTGTTATATACAAACAAACCATGGAGGAAGCTGTTTACAACCCCACACCCTATCAACAGTTTGAGATCACTGCAAGTTTCACTCATTTTAATGAGATGTGCTCCCCAGAAATCCAGCAGCACTATCTTTACTATAGTGCTTTCCAGAACTGTAGAACAATGGATTTTAATCCTGCTCCAAAAAGTCTGTACTTGAGTACATTGCCATATATTAAGAAACATACCTTCTTGTCCCATCCCCTCATACATGTAGCATCATTGATTTCCCCAAATGATACAAGTTGTGGGTGAGCAGAATGATGAACGATCCAGATTGGATTGCTGTGTGCCTCAGGTGCCTTTGAGCTACATCCCCGTCCTCCAACTTCAGTTGGCCCAGACCTTTTTCCCAGTGCTCCTTCAATTTATCTAAGAATTCTGAAATGTCAGAAATCAGTGTCCTATAAGTCTTAGAACTGCCTTTTCTCATTAAAGGTTCTGACAGTGCTCTGTTTTGCAAAGGCTATTTTTTCTCCATTGCCTGTAGTTTATTTGCATATTTTCTCAGGGTGGATCTCAATTGCATATATCTAAAGGCCTGAGAAGCCTGAAGGGAAAGTTCATAACATAAGCATGCAAATGTTTTTATGTCTTCCATTCCTCACCTATTTTCCATCTTCGAGATCCCAGTCCTGTTCCAGGAATAGAATCTCCCCTGACTGTCATCCCCTCCAGATTTTGAAGTCCTTCATGCTTTCTCTTGTAACCACTTCCTGGAAGGGATGCATTTATTTTCCATGCACATAACAGTCTTCATTGGTTCCACTAGTCACCTGAAAACCATACCTCCGTATGTATCCTGAATTATTCTGTGTCCCTCATGGCATGCCAATCTATTAATAGTTATGGTTCCTGTTAGAAAGGAAATTCTTATTTATTCACGAACACTTAATGGGAGGTATCCCTAATTGGAAGCCAAACAGTATTTCCATGTAACAGGCTGTGAAGTCCCACCAACATAAACATTGTTCCAGGGAAATTCTAGGGGTGGCCCTCTTCTAACAGTAGCGTATGAAGTGCATCGTTCAGTTTATCAAAAAGCCCACCATGACCCAGTAGGGGATATTATACAGAATGTATAAGAATTTCTGGGGATTGCCATTTTATACAGTGCCACTCTTCCCAGCAAGGACAGGGAGGGAGTTCTCCCATGCAACTCTTCCTCCTTAAAGTACACCAGTAATGTTATTTGCTTACTGTTAAATAAGATTCTTATCTAGGTTATGTAAATAGCTTGAATCTTCGTCTGGAAACCTGAAGTGAGGAGTCACAGCCTGTTTGGGTGACCAACCAAAAAAGGAGAGAAGTGTAATTGTGCCCTGTTTATGTAAAGTTTTGTGTGCTGTCCCCATAGACTCTTGAATTGTGTAACAGTCAACATTAGAGTTTTTGGGATCATCAGCAATATCATAGGAGCAAATCCATCCTCTCCACCACAGCAGTAGCCTAATGGAGTGTTGTTAATAATAATCGGGGAGTTACTGCTCTGTAGCATACAGCAACAGCTACTCTTACCTTGTTTAATCTTGTGCAGCTTCAAATTTTCTGGACTCTCCATCACCATGTTGGAAGGGATTTATGGTGTTTTTTGAGGAACTTGACTTCTCCCCTCTCACGTATAGGCAAAGACGGTTGCTACATTTAGGGTCATTTTGGATGAGTAGGTGTGTCGTTTTTCACTCACAGACACCTTTGTGTAGAACCACGGGCAGGTTCAAGGCCTCTATTCCATCATCCATGCACCTGAAATTATGTGAAATAATATTTATGAACATTAATCTCCCTGAGACATGTAAAGACAAAGGGCTTAATTTAGAGTTTGATGGACAAATGTGATGGATATCCCGTCCGCCGTATTACGATTCCATTGTTTCTTATGGGGATCGTAATATGGCGAATGGGATATCTGTCACGTTTGTGACAGAGTAGCCCATCCACCAAACTCTAAATCAGCCCAAAGTTGGGTAGCTTGCAAATTTGGGGCACACTTGGGACTAAACACCTGTTGTGAAGAGAACTTGGTTGGAGTGCAGACAGGTGGTAATGCATTTTCTAGTTTCTGCCTGCAACTACACCTGTTTGCCGGCTTGGTGAAAGTCCTCTTTATCAGAAGCCCAAGGCTCCATCATGAACCATTCCTTAGATTTGTAGGGCTTAGGCCTCCCACTGATTTTGTTGTTTTCCCATTCCCAAGAAAACAAAGCTTAATTACCCAGAAACCTTCCTGTGGTGTATTTTGCTTTCAGCTTATCAACAAAGGTTCATTTAGTGACGTCAGGGGCTCGGGTACTCCTACACTCTGTTTTTGATCGGAAGGTACTTCATTAAGAGGTGAAATACACCAACATATTTGTTTCTTGACTGAGTAGATTTGGTATGAAGTGTGTTCCTGTCTTGGACTCTTCCAGGGTACCAACATTAATTTTCATTTTACTTAACAGTCTCGAACCACTTCAGAGCTGCTCCTTTCTGTGTGAGCCCACAGCTAGACCTTACATGTTTGCTTGTTTTGCAGCATGCAAACAAATCTGTGAGAATCCATCAGTGTTTCAATAGTAAGTGAAGACTTCACTCCTCAGTTCAAGTTTTGGTCACTGGTAATTAAACTGTTTTTGACTTAAACAAATCAGTTCTGATGGTCATATGGTTTCAGTATTGCAATCATCTATGTTTGGCTCCATTTTGCACTTTTAAAATGCTCAGATTTTGAGTAGGAAAGATTTGACAGTATTATTCATGAATCCAGAAGATCAACTTGTCTGCAGCATTTTATATTTCTTCCTGATTTAAAACATATGCAATTAAATAATGATTTTTGTATTGATTCATATTTGTGCCCTATGCTTTAAACCTACTATAAAACATACACTTCTAATGTCAATCAGTGCAGACCAGTTTATCGGTGCATGAAATCCTTTATTGTGGGGCAATAATACATTTGTTAGGCAAAATAAATCACTATTTGATACTCATTCAAAACACACACAAACAAATCAGTTTCGAGAATCCCATCTTGTTCAAATGCAACAGGGTTTTCAGTGTCTTACCTTGCTCATGTGCTCACTAAAGTACCTTGTGTACCTTCCAAGGTTCACCCATGCCTAACACTTTTTAAATTTTTTATTTATCAAGGTTTTGATTATTAGTAAACATAACTTCTTAAAAAAATCAACAATAAATCTGTATCCCACATACCCCAAGTTATAGCAAGTCTTATTTCCTACTGGGGAACCCGTGTCTAATGCAAGCATGCACAATAGCATAGCTCACTACCAAACTAAGATTTAATACCTTTATATGTCATCCCAAGATTGTCTCCAACCCCCTGCCCCAGACTGTAGCATGCTTCTGTGGTCACCACTGAGCCTCATAAACAGGCCTTTCCAGTATACAGCAAATGTCCATACACGCCCTCCACACTACCTCTGAAGGGTGTTCAGTTCACCTCGGTTGGCGAGCTGTCTCTCTTTCACGGATCACAAGACCCTTCTGTAGCAGGGTCTCTCTGCGTACATAAACCCCTCATCATCAAAGATGATGAGCAGAGCCATTTTGGGAGTAAGGTCGAAGAGTCCTCCCAGAGCCAACCATATGGAATTCCAAAAGGGAGGGAAAGCTGCTTAGCTCCAAACGTTGGACAGAAAGAGACATTTCAAAGGATGGACAAAGTGGGCAATTGTCCAGAGCCCCCACCTTCCAAGAATTCCAGTGGCAAAGCAAACTTTCTTTCTATTTGATCACTGTCTATTCCATTTCTCTACCTAAACCTCTCTCCCTCTGTACCTGCATGTACCTCCGACTCTGCCTCTCTACCTATCTCTTCATCTTAAAGGGTCAATGGCAACACACATTTCAACAGCTTTTGAGGAACATATAATTTAGTATTGTTTGTCATAATGCAGGCTTGAATTAGCTAGAAACGGGTAATACAATTCAGATTTGTTCTGTACAGGGACTTTGCAAATATGTCTTGCCAGGGGCTTCCAAAATCCTTAAGATGACACTATAGAATGTTAACAACCGTCTCTGTTCCAATGTATCAAAGGGTATCAGCAGTACTTTTCGTTAGGCAGAGCCTGTGTGGCGTCAAGTAAATGTGATGCAGGTACCTAAATTGGATCCAGCAGAATTATGCTGAGTTAGTAAATTCCTGCAGGGCCATCAATACCATTGCTCTTTAAAAATCATGACCGTTCACTCTCATTTTACCCGCAGACCAGGAAAGGAAACTGGAGTGTTAATGACCATGGACTTGTATATGGTTGAAACTGGACCCCGCTGAGGAGACAGGACTTAATTAGTTTAGCCTCTATCAGACAGTATTTCGGCAGGTCGGCAGTCACAGGCAAATATGACTGAAGTGTATGTCTCAGCTGTAGATATTTATAGAATTGGGACCTTTCTAACCCAAATTGGTAATCAACAAATATTTGTAAGCCTTTAATACCAATAACATGGCCAAGTGATGTTATGCTTAGGGTGTCTCAGCCCTAGAATATCTGTAGAGCACTGATCTGGGGTAGACGACCACATCACCAGCTCTGCCTGATTCTTCAAAGTTTATCACCTTCAAATTATCATGCTTTCTCAGCAAACATTTTGCAGCTGCCGATCATAGTGTAATATAATTTGTGCACTGATCATTAACAGTCATTTATGTGTCAGTCACATTAGTCCATTACTGCCAACAGGAAAGCAACCCCAGGAGGAGAAAACTACAGTCTGTCAGTTCTGTGGTAAAAGTGAAGAAATTTAACAGTGATGGTCAGGAAGAGGATGAGGATGATGAAGAGGAAGATGATGACCGTGGGTCACGACCAGCAAGCCTTCCTAGCAGTGTGTCTGTCCCTGCAAAGCCTGAAAGGAGGTATGTCAGTCATGGGGTAAACCCTCTTAGTACTGTTACAAATGTCTTTACTTGTATGCATGTTGTTTATGTGCCTAATCTACCATGTTCAGGTACTGAAGTCATTTCTAATTTAGAATGTTGCAATTTACATTACAATCCTGCATGGATGTGAGGATTGCCAAGTAAGCTGATAAACTAGACAGAGACAGATGAACAAGAAATTTGTCAAATTGGGAGAACAAAAGAGAAATCCAAGTGTCGGGTAAAGAGCACATCAGAGAGTGAAACCAAAGAGCTGACAGTAAAAAGGAGCTTTTGGACAAGAGGCAAAGAGGAGATAGGATGAACTGAGAGAGGCATGCTGTTGTTCCAGAAGGACTAAATCATTAAGGAGGGCTAACACCTAAGATGTATATAATGGCAGTGAAGGCTTGCAATATTGCCTGCCAACTTTGGACACCAGAGAGACCGGGGAGGGCCAAGAGAACTGGGTCCGGTTTGGGTTCCTGGGCACAGAAAAATTCCAGAAATATAAAGGACCTGAACAGTAGGAATACCAGAGAAAATTGGAATAGTGTGAGTGGGAGACAATTGCATGCTTGTGAAGTAAGCATTCTTAGATGGTTCTTCAAAGTATTGTATACATATTGTGGTATTCCTACTGCTCTCACAATTTGTTCACCCAATGGCCCATTTCTTTTGATTTCAGTCTTGATTCTTTATTTGTTATGAGCTATGCAGGTCTCACTTACTCGACAAATTATATAGAATTACTCTATTAATTTTAGTCTTGCCCAGTCTGGATTCTTTTTTTCCTCATTATTAGGAGAGATGTAATTTCAGATACAATCAGTGCTACCAATCAGGACTGTCAGACCAACGGCTACACATATTTTTGATACATAGAGTTAAAATAAAAAATTACATGCAGGGGTGTGGAATTTATTAAAATATCTACTTGTCCACGGGACAGGTTGCTTCTCAAATCTACTTGTCCTGTAAAAAGATCTACTTGTCCCTTTGGTGCCATGTAGTGTGGCGCCAAATTATAGCAGCAATCTCATTATGTAAGAGCTCTGATAATAGCCTCTCTGATTATGCCAGGGCTACTACCATAGTAGGGCTTGAATACTTGCAGTTTCAATCCCTACTGTAGCAATTTCCTTATTTTTCCACCTTTCTGCAGATCTGCATACTGGGGCTGGAGGAAGCAGTAAGCAATAGTTCCAGGGCTGGAATGCCTTTGAGTCTGCAAACCTACTAACCTGCATGTTTTAAAGATTTTCACCAGCTTCTCTCTAATATTTTCCCATAATAAGAAAGAGTGGACATTTACTCCTGACAATGGCAGGATTAGAACTTCTTCCAGGGTTGGGAAGAAAGTGGCTGGAGGGAAAATGAACTTGCAAATGCTCAATAGATTTTCACATGAGCAAATCTACACATGCGTATTTACCCATGCTAAAATACAGTTCACAAATATTTTATAGGGGTACGACATATACCATGGGTGCACTTCTGTGACTTTCTTTAAGAATTTGGGGCCACATGTAGGTAGGTTCAGATTTGTGACCCGCAAATTGCGAGTCGCAAATCCGAATGTAGGATGGTGTCCCTGACACCATCTGTGATTCGCAAGGGCTTCGCAAATGCACACCTCATGAATAATCATGAGGTGGGTCGCAATTTGCGACCCCCTTGCGAATGGCGGCCTCACAGGGATGGTGGCCTGCTGGAGACAGCAGACCACCATGTCTGTGACTGCTTTTCAATAAAGCAGTTTTTTGTAATGCAGCCCGTTTTCCTTAAAGGAAAATGAGATGCATTACAAAAACGAAAAATGAAACTTTTTCGTTTCATTTTTTCAGAGCAGGCAGTGGTCCGCAGGACCACTGCCTGCTCTGAAAAAATGTTTACAGTGACATTCACAATGGGGAAGGGGTCCCAGGGGGACCCCTTCCCTTTTGTGAAAGTGTTAGCACCCATTTGAAATGGGTGCAAACTGCGATTGGTTTGCGCCCGCATTCGCAAAACAATCCTACGTTGCACTGTGAGTCGCAATTAGGAAGGGGACACCCCTTCCTAATTGCGAGTCGCAAACCCGTTTTGCGATTCGGTAACCAGGTTACCGAATCGCAAAACTGGGTTTGTGCATCGCAATGTGCTATTTGCACGTCGCAAACAGCGAAAGTCGCTGTTTGCGACATGCAAAAAGCTACCTACATGTGGGTCTTGGTCCCTAATTAGGTCTGGTGTTAACAAAGACATTTTGTTTTTATTAAACTTCTATTTCTCTCTCTTTCGGCTGGCTTTACTGTGAGTGATCGCATTCTTCTCTTCCACAAGGAGCATATTGGCACACAAAGTAGTTTTGTTCAGTGTCAGGAACTACAGTGGCAATCAGTGACGTAACGAAACTGGAGGGTGCCCCTTTGCAAAGAACATGGAGGAGCCCCCTCTCCAGACTCACTCAGGGCAGGTGCTGTGCTGAAGGGGCCCCCTGGAGGGCGGCTGCGGGGCCTTTGTTATGCCACTGGTGGCAACATGTGCTTTTAGAGTTCAAAAACGTTTTTTTTTTTTTTTGCCAGTGTTTGTTACAATGTTGAGGGCCTGGTAGCTCCCACAACAATAAAGTGTTACAAAAGCCATGTCAAAACAAGACACGCATTGATGAAACTAAAAGACTTATAAAAATATGTCAGATCAGTTGGCTTTGTCAGTGTTTGTTTATTTTTATGCTTCCCATAATCGTGTTGAAAATGGTTACACTGATTTTCCATTAGAAATATTTTTGGGAAATACTAGCATGCATCAAAACATTTTACTAAATGACACTTCATTTGCATATAATCGGAGAGCATTCTGGGAGCATTATACTTAGCCTCATAGCCTAAACTTTTCAAACATGTGTATACACGTTTTTTTTTTTTTTTGTACTGGAACCAACGTCAGTAGTGAAGTGTGACCTTAAAACATTTATTTACAGCACTCACCCTAATAATGAAGGTTTTCAAATAATGAACCATAAATACAAGTTCGAACAGCATTATCTTTTGGAAACACATTACCTCAACTGCAGAGAGGTCCACTCTCTGTAAACAGGCAGCCAAAGGGTTTGTGCTGCAGAGGGTTGGGCCTACTTGTCCCAAGGACAAAGTAAACATAAAATCTTGTTGCCCTTGACCCCAAACAAGATGTCCCGGTGGGGCGATAGGAATTCCATATCCCTGACATGTTTTCCTAAAGAAGTTGCTCATTGATTTAATGTAGTGTGTTGTAGTATGTTTATAGCCTGTGTGGCTGTAGGTACACATGGTTTGAATACTCATTCCATCTAGTATTGGGTCAGAACATTACAAGTTGTTTTTCTTTGGAGAAGCTTTGACTTGGGGATGTAGAGTGGCACCTCTCTTTTTTTTTTTAAATAATATTTTTATTGATTTTAAACAGATGGTAAACAGTGAGATCGAGTTGGAAACACTTATATGAAAAATGTCTACATGGCAAACGCCAGGGTCTCAAAAGATGAACAGTACATTAGGAAGACGTGTTTCTCTTTATATTTAAGTGTGCCGGAGGTGTACCACATATGCTCATTCCAGGCCACAGTACACATACCAGGGGCCCCAGATCTTATATTTCTTCGGGCAAACTTGGGCCCTATATGTGACCTTTTCAGACCTCATATAAAGATCCATGCCCCTCCCCCAATCCTCTATCATTGATGACTCAGTGGCCCCCCTATCTGCGAGCAATATCCCTCTTAACCACCACCAGACCCAGATTACAGAAGAGTAGTTGAATTCTTGGGATATCAATGTCCATGGAAATGTCTAGCAGTATATATTTGGGGTCTGCAGGTGGGGATATGTTAAGGAAATTACCTTGTTCAGTTAATATTTTCTCCCACAATTGATGGACAATCTGATAGTCCAATAGGGTATGTAGGAATGTGGCTGTGTTTTGCATCCCAGATATTCCGGTGATGCAGCTCTCCCAAATTGGTGAAGCCTAACTCGATCATGATGTGCTCTATGGAGTATCTTATTTTGGATAGGCCTCAGACTTATTTTTATTGTGACTTCTCTAGGATGCATAAGGGCCGCTTCCCGTTCAGTATCATCTGTGTCTCCCAGTTCCTTTCCCAAAGTCTCTCTTAGCTTCCGGAGATTGTCTGGGACGTTATTGGTTATAGTTTTATGCGTGTTATGTATAGTCTCCAGAAGATCTCCCAGCTTAGCTATTCCTATGAGGTCCCACGACCGAAACCCTCTCAGTTTCCCAATTTCTCTGAGGCTCTGACCGACCCACAGTGGGGTCTCCCCCGTAATCTTTCCCGCCCACCCCAAATGTTTGCTAGTTTTGAGCCAGGCCTCATTGACTACCTGCATCGCTGGTAGCAACCTCTTCCATCCATGGCCACCATATAAGTAGTGCAAGTATGGGTGTGTCTGAAACTGGAGGCGTTCTGCTTGGTAGATGGGGTGATCCGTGGGCATGTGTACCCACTCATTAATGACAATCAAATAAGCCACCCAGTAATATGCCGTAATGTCTGGGAGGGCCAGGCCTCCATTGTATTGATTTCTCTGTAAGGTCTGCAGTGCTATCCTAGGATGTCTTCCCCCCTATATTAATCTAGGAATTGCTCCATTAATCTTAGTGAAATAGTCTTCGGAGATGGAATAATAACTATTCTGCAAAATTTAAAGACATTTGGGTAGCATTATCATTTTAAACATTGTAACGTGGCCCGTCATAGTCAGTGGTAAGTTTGCCCATCTGCTCATATCTGTCTGACATTCTGCTAGTACATGATAGAGTTTTTGTTCTAGATCTCTTTCTCTATCTAGGGTAATATACATACCCAAATATCTGAACCCGTCCCGTGTTTTACCCATGTGACGAGTCAAATCATCCAACTCCATATTTTCCCCAATCGTGTATAGATGTGACTTATCCAAATTTAAATTGTATCCCAAGTGTTACAGTGCTGGAATAGTCTCCTCTGGGGGCACGACAAAGAGAAGGACATCATCCACATAGAGAGAGATCCTCTCGTCCTCCCCCGGATTGTCCCCTATACTGAAGCATCTAATCACTCGATTCTGAATCCGGCAGGCCAGTGGTTCCAGTTTCATGGCATACAAGTAGGAGGAGAGGGGCCAACCTTGCCTGGTACCCCGTCCAGTTGGGAAATCGGCCGACTGAACACCATTCACCCTGACCGCAGTTGAGGGCCTACTACAGAGGATCCTAATTCATACCTTCATTTTAGGGCCTAAACCGTATTTTTTTCATCACCTGTACCAGAAATGGCCAGTGGACCGCGTCAAATGCTTTTTCAGGATCTGACGTGAGGAGGTTCTGCAGGTCCCTTCTATAACGTACTGTCTCCAGCCTATTTTAGAGTTGACGCAGATTAAGCCTGGTCGACCTCTGTGGCATGAAACCAGATTGGACACTGTGGATTAGAAGGCTGATAACTTTTTTACTCTGGCAGACAGTACTGATGCCTGTATTTTTTAATTTTTATAAAACGTTTTTTTATTTTTATTAATATGATGACGAACAGCACAAACAAAACCCAACAGGTCACTGGTACAATTGGCACAATTATGATAACACATCAGGCAGGTCCAAGGTAAAACAGGTTGATGCATAGATTGGAGCCTCTGCCCCGCACACTGAGCTACAGATCCCTCCCCTACAATAAAACTAGACTCCTTGCCCCGTCCCAGCTGCCCCACACCTTTGTATATTTGGCCGGTCGCCCCACGCTTTGAAGACCAACTTCTGCTGCGCACACCAGTCCACCCCACGACGCCACTTAGTGATCACAGGGACAGTCTTGGCCTTCCAGTTTGCTGCAGTGTCTCTCTTGGCTACCAGACAGGCCACTCCCACAAAAGTCCGGAGTGCTCTGTTGGGACCCACCCCATCAAGTAGCCCCAGAAGAACTGGTAACAGGGCAAGTTCAACCTCTATCCGTACCAACTTCGAGACCTCTCTGAGCACTGCTCCCCAATAGTTGGCTATCTGCGGACAAGACCACACCATGTAAAAGAAGTCTGCACGGGGGCTTGCGCCATGGGGATAATCCGCTTGAGCTACGTAACCTGCCAGGCGTGAGGTATGCCGCATGCAGAAAGTAAGTCTGGACCACTCGGAGCTGGGAAGTCATGGTCAGGGATCGCGGGGCCATCAATGCCTCTCTCCACTTGCCATCATCAATCGGGCCCCTCCATACTGATGCTGGTATTTTAGTTTCTATATTTAAGAGTGATATTGGACTGTACGAGCCACAGTTCATAGGGGGTTTCCTTGGTATGTGTATAACCACCATGGTGGCCCCCCGTCTGGAGGCTTAGCATGGGGATGTCAGCTAGGTAAGATTCAATTTGTGAGGCATTGGCTAATGGGCGATCTCCATATAGGGCCTTGTAATATCTAGCAAATTCCTGCACTATTGCTGAATCCGTGGTGTTGAGTTGTACCCTCTGCATCCACAATAGTGTGGACCCACCTGGTTTCCTCCTCTCTTCTTCCCAGCCAGGCAACATCTTACCATCCGTTGCTGTGCTGCTTGCCCTGTGATTTAGTAAAGGTAGTGTGTTTCGCACTGAAAAGTTGGCGCAAATGGCACCACGCAGTGCACCAGACGATGCATTTACTTGAGTTGATTTTGCTGCTGCTTGAGTAGATTTTCTACTCAAGTGGCAGCCTTCTAACCGTGAACGTTCATAACCGCCTGCGGATTTCAAATCTCACTCACCAAATATTGTTCCCCAACTTAACGTTCTGAAGCAGCATGCAAGAAAAAATTCCACCATTTGGCGATTGGCAGAATTTGGCTGAAACTCTGTGTTACAAGAGTAACAAGGATTTGCTGAAATTCTGCCAGTTCCGCTGGCGGAACAGAATATTCCGTTTATCCCTCCACTGAAGTACAGGAGAAAGGCATGCCGGGAGCTTTCAAGATGCTTCAGGTGTTGCTGTGAGACACTCTAGATCTCTTTGAGGAACAGGGTCCCCTTTACTTTGAGGAAGAGTTAGTAGGTCCATCCGGGGCACCACTTGCAGAACGCACACGTGTTGGTAGAAGTCTCCAACCAGGGACAATATGACCTTTCAGAATCTATGCGCGTGGGAGCCCATGCCAAGAAGACACAGATGTCTGCGAGGCCAGGGGGCCATGATACATCCTCAGAAACAGCCATATAATATGGAAAAACACTGCTTCCAAGGGAGTTAGCCATCAAGCCTTGAATCAGCCAAAAAGAAAACTGCTGTTCATCCGCCACCCTCGAGCCTCGGTCAGAGCTCAGAGAACGTTTTGTAGACAACAGCCATGCCCTAATTTAATACCTTCGCGTTCTAAGGGGCCAAGCCTTTGTCTCTGGTGCCAGAAGCATTACAGCTAAAGTCTGAGCTGAAACCAAGGTCGAAAAATCCCTAGGCACCCAGCTCAGAAACTTTGGAGGCACTTACCCTTGAGAGACTGGCACAGGAGCTCGATGCCAGGCAAAAATTCACCCCAGCACCAGCAGAATTTCGGCAAAGCTTCCACATCATTAGCTGCATTCCTCACTTCCTCTCATTCAATGGAAGAGAAGGCTTACTTTTGAGGAGAAACTTAACGATTTGCTTCGGCATCCAGAGCTTAGATGCAAAGACCAAGTAACAACACCTCCTCCTCCACCTACCTCACCAAAGCAGGTGCCTTTTGCGTCACATGTGCCTTCACCATTTTTTTCATTACTGCCACACACACCACCACCTCATCCATCTTCAATAGCAGTCTCACCACTTCCTCCTGCACCCCTTCCAGAAGACTCTGTTCACTCCTTTGCCAAACATACAGACTGCACCAGAAGGAGACCCATATGATCAGCCCACAGGAATATAGAGGGGTTTGGGGGGAGGGAGCGGGGTTGATCCATGGGAAGACTACAGTCTCGACCACCAACCCTGAGGATCACAACAGAGTCTTAGCCAGCCAAACCATCACCACCAGATGACATCACAGCCTATCGTGCTGTAATACAGCTAGCAACTCAATACCACAGTGTCGCAGTGCACGCCTTTGTTGAGGCCCTCTCTAAGACCGAACATAAAGTTCCCTCCTTACTTATGTTAAAGGGTATGCTAAAGCCAGCCACTGACAACTTTAAGGACCATGTCAGGGCCAGGGTAATCACATCCCAAGTAGAATAAATACAGCTTTGCTGTGGACCTCCTTTATATCAGTGGACAGACTCCTCCATACTCTCTGGTTGTTCACACTGCCAGAAAGGGGTCATGGGGGATGCCCCACCCACGGGTAAAGAAAGCAAGGAAATAGGCACTGAGGGGAAAGTGCAACATTGCAGGTGTTACCACACAGTGGCGCATCACAAACTCAGTGGCATCACTCTAGATTACAGATGGATTCCATTAGAAGGATATTGAGGCATTATTACAGCATTGCCTTGAGGCCTACAGGAAGTGGTGTGAGGCACTTGTTATAGAGCGCAAGTGATTTCCTACCCAAAAATACATTGCGCCCTAGATGTGGCAGACAATGCCTCATGTAATATCAGTATCAGAATCTTGCTTCCTAGGCACGCCTGTGTCCTAGAATCAGGTTTTAAGCTGGAAGTGCAACAACCTCTCCCCAACATTCCATTCGATGGGTAACATCTTTTTTTGTCCCCAGATCGATGAAATGTTGGAAAATAAAGAAAGACATTGATATTGCCAAATTGTTGGGGGCCCTTCAAATAAGCACCTCACAGGGCACTTTTTTGCAGACTACACCCATGAGGGGCAGAAAACCAGCCAATACACCCATCCACAAACATACCAGCGGCATCAACAGTCCTTTCATGACCCTCAAAACAACAGGGTCTATTCAAGGGTAAGCTATAGACGCATCAGTGGTAGGCGCAGGGGTAGAGATGGCTTCAGAAATGGAGCCTCTGGCTCAAGCACTGACGTGCCCAAGCCTCCCCTGATCACATAACACCTGTTGAGGGGAGGATAAGGGTTTTCCCCTCACAGTGGGTGGAAATCACCTCAGACTAATGGGTGCTTGCAATAGTCCAATAGGGCCACTGCCTAGTTTTCCACAGCACCCCATCTAACATACAACCATGGCAAAGGATATTCAGTCAGCAGTACCTCACTCTTTTAGAAGAGTAGGTTTAAACCCTCCTTCAAAAAGGTAGCCCTACATCAATGGAGATGAGACTTCCTCATCCCCACAAAGACAAAACCTTACGAGCCAATCTGGATCTCAGGCAGCTCAACTAATTCATCCTGTCGGAGCACTTTTATATGATCACCTCATTGGACATGATCCCATTGCCTCGAAAAGGAAATTTTATAATGGCATTAGACCTCAAGGACTCCTACTGTCACATCTCAATCCATCCAGCCCATCAATGGTGCCCCTGGCTTGTGGTAAGTGGTCAGCACTATTAGTTCACTGTACTCGCATTATGGGATAAAAAAACAGCAACAAGGGTCTTTAACCTGTCTTGCTGTTATAGCTGCTCACCTCAGAAGGGGAGATGTCCATGTCTTCCCTTATCTGGATGACTGGGTGTAGAAGATGGAAACATACATCCAAAAAGCAGTCAATGTTCTGCAGTCTCCGGTTTACAGTAAACACTACGACCTTAGCAGGTCCAACCGTTCTTAGGCTCAAGTCCTAAACTCTGTTAAAGGGAAAGCTTATTCCTACTTTCAGAGAGTGAAATGGCATTTTAATAGCTCCTCCCTCCTTGCCACTCTAGCGTTCCATTACCACTAAAAACTGTAATTAAAATGCTTGAGAGGATGGCATCATGCACAGCAATTGATCCACATGCCAGCTTACACATGCTCCCCTTGCCACTCAATGGTCACAAATGGAGGATTAGTTGTAGGATCAGAAGTTGGTGAATGCCAGCACTCCAGTCTCTCTGCAGTGGTGGAGTACCAAGAACCTGTTGTCAAGCAGGCGTTTCTTAGACCCTCTTCTTCAAAATATCCTTGCCATCAGCACATTGCTCCTAGAAACAGGCACGTATCTTGGCAACTTAACATACATTGGCCCCTGTTCATCAAAACAGGCACATCATCTACCCATCTATTTCCCTGATGCTCAAAGCCTTCTACACAGCCGTCCAGGGCCAAGTAGTCCTTATAAAGACAGACAACATGACAGCAATGTATTACATATAAAAACTGGGGAGCGCTCATTCCCGCTTGCCATCCACCCTCTCACAACAAATTGGGCACTGGCAGTTCATCAAAACTTACAGCTCTTAGCGGGATATCTCCCAGTGGTAGTCAATTACTTAATGGACCTGTAAAGCAGGGTTCATCAACAAGCCCAGGATTGGGAACTCCACCCTAAAGTCCAACAACAGTCCTTTTGCAGGTGGGGTAGCCGAACTTCTTCGCCACTCATGAAAATGCAAAAAAAAAAAAAATAAATAACTTCCCTTCCAGGTACCGTCACTCACAGTTCAACAGCAATTTATTATGGATGAACTGGTCTGGGATATTGCATAGGCTTTCCCACCTCTTCCACTCATCCCATATGGATGAAGAAGTTGAAGCAAATGTCCATGACTCTCATTCTTGTGGCACCAACTTGGGCCACGCCGCTATGGTACTCAGTACTGCTAGATATGTCTATCTGCCTTCCCCGCTCACCTGAGAAGCTCCCCATCAGGTTGGACCTTTTCAGTCAACATCGGGGACAAATCAGACAGCTGGACCCCGGGGAGCTAAATTTAGCAATTAGGCACCTGAGGTCTTGGAGTACCAATATATAAAACTCCCACACTCATGTTTTACAGAGATCTGAAAAATATTTCTCTACCACTACTCAGCTCTTTGCTACGTATGCTAAGTCATACAAGGGTACGGCAATTTCTAAAACAGGGATTCCAAGCTGGTTTATGAAATGCATTTGTAGGAAAGTGCCATGGTTACCTCCCCCCCCCCCCCCCCCCCCTCACACACATTTTGCCTGATGTTGATGCCAACTTTGATTGGAAGTGTTTTGGGATCCTGCTAATCAGGCCCCAGCACCAGTGTTCTTTCCCAAAATCTGTACCTTTGTTTTCACAATTGGCACACCCATGGCACACAGTTAAGTCCCTTGTAAAAGATACCCATGGTACCAAGGGACCTGTGGCCAGGGAAGGTCCCCGAGGGCTGCAGCATGTATTATGCCACACTGGAGGACACCTCACCAAGCACATGCACACTGCCTTAGCAGCTTGTTTGTGCTGGTGGGGAGAAAAGGCAAAGTCGACATGACACCCCGCTCAGGGTGCCATGCCCACAAACCACTGCCTTTGGCATGGGCAAGTCACACCTCTAGCAGCCCTTACAGCCCTAAGGCAGGACGCACTATACCACAGGTGAAGGAATAGCTGCAGGAGCAATATGCCCCTACAGTGTCTAAGTCCATTCTTAGACATTGTAAGTGCAGTGTAGCCATATTGAGTATATGGCCTGGAAGTTTGTCATTAGAAACTCCACAGCTCCATAATGGCTTCACTGAATACTGGGAAGTTTGGTATCAGACTTCTCAGCACAATAAAGCCACACTGATGCCAGGGTGGGATTTATTGAGAAATGCACCCAGAGGGCATCTTAGAGATGCCCCTCTGTATGTTTTCCAAACTGCTAGTGCAGGACTGAACGCAGGGGGTGAGAGCCTTTATGTTCTCTGTGGCCAGAAACAAAGCCTGTCCTGGGTGGAGGTGCTTCAAACCTCCCCCCTGCAGGAACTGTTACACCTGGCAGTGAGCCTCAAAGGCTCAAGCCTCTTGTTACAGTGCCCCAGGGCACCCCAGCTATTGGAGTTTCCCACCCTCTGGACAAAGCCCCACTTTTGGCAGCAAGTCATGCTGGAAAATTAGGGAAAACAAGGAGGAGTAACTACCCCAGCTAGGACCACCCCTAAGGTGTCCAGAGCTGAGGTGACCACCTCCCTGCAGAATCATCCATCTTGGTTTGGAGGACAGAGACCAATAGGGTTAGGTTTGGGTCCCCCCTCCTCAGAGTGAGTAAACACCCTCAGGAACAGTAGCCATTGGCTACTGCCCTCTGACCCCTGTAACACCCCTAAATCCAGTATTTAAGGGCTCCCCTGAACCTAAGTCATCAGATTCCTGGTGACCTGACAAGAAATAAGAAGGACTGCTAAACCCCCAGCAGAGAAAAAGGAAGACGCAAACTGATTTGGCCCAAGCCCTACTGGCCTGTCTTCTTCTTCAAAAATCCTGCAACAAGAAAGCAACACATCCTGCGGGACCAGTGACCTCTGCCAAGCTCCAGAGTACTGGCCTGCACCACAAAGGACCAAGAACTTCAAAGAACAGCAGCCCTATCCAAAACAAAACTACACCAAAGGACTCCAGAGCCGCCCGGATCCGCAAGCTCCTGACCACTCTGCACCAGACACCCACGGCCCATGTCCAGGTGGCCCAACCAGCTAGAGAGGATTCCCAGGCGATTCCGAGCAAAAACCCACCCTGGGTTGACCTCTCCTGCCCCTCACAACAACACCTTCTGTGTGAATCCAGAGGACCCCCCTGACCGAGAAAGCTCCGAATGAAGATATCCGACGCCTAAAAGGACACTGCACCTGCAGCCCGCAGGCCTTAGAGAACCTGACCACTGGTGCACCAACATTCGGCAGGTGGCTCTCCTACTTGTCCAGCCTGTGGTTTTCCCGAACCGACCCCCTGGACCCAGCCTGCAGCATCTAAGTGACCCTCAGGGCCCCCCTCATAAGAAAGCATTGGTAGCCCGAGGCTCTGTTTGCACCCTGCACCTGGGTGCCCCTGTGCCGCTCAGGGTGTGTGTTTGGTGCCTACTTGTGGTCCCCTGGACTCCTCTAAACTCCCAGGGTCTGCCCTCCGAAGACGCGGGTACTTACCTGCCAGCATGCGAGCAGATCTGAAACTGAATGCCACTAGCCTCCATAGGAGCCCATGTTAAGCTTGCCTCAACTTTGACCTCTGCACCCGACCAGCCCCGTGTTGCTGGTGGCGGGGGTTTGGGGTTAACTTGAACCCCATCCTGTGGACTTCCTACCCTCCGGAGACTGAAACTGTAAGTCAGATACTTACCTGTAAATCATTCTAACTTTTTTTCCCCAGAAACTCTTTCAGAAAATTGCACTTTTTAAACAGATAATTTCCGAAATTTCAAATTTTTTATAACTTATCGATTCCAATCAAAGTGATATTGATTCACATGTAACTTACATATTTATTAATGTACTTACCTGCAACTTGAATCTTGTGGTTCTATAAATTAAGAAAATATATATTTGCTATATAAAAACAATTGGTCTGGGGTTACGTCATTGAGTGTGTGCTTCTTCTATTGTCTGTGTGTGTACAACAAATGCTTTGCTCTACCCTCTGATAAGCCTAACTGCATGACCACACTACCACAAAAGAGAGCATTAGTATTAACAAATTTAGCCTCTGTTAAGCCTCTGGGGAACCCCTGGACTCTGTGCACACCATATCTCATTTTGATATAGTATATACTGAGCCAGCTTCCTCCAGCATTCAAACCTAAGGCTGAGAGGGTGCTCTTAGTACTTCCTGGGGCATACTCTACACATAAGAAGGTGCTGCCCCTGTAGCTGATATACGTAAGGCAGCAGCATGGCCAACACCACACATGTTCAAGAAGCATTACTATGTGTACATATTAGTGTGAAGCAGGTTATGGTTGGACAGATGGTCTTAAGTCTGTTTCAAACATCTGCCTCATCTGTCCGATAGCCGCTGCAGGGAGGACACTGCTTGACAATCAATTCAAAATACTTTTTTTGCAGCCACCCATGATACAAATGGAATATGTTACTTACACTGTAAGCCTTACACTGTACTGCAAATATTATATGACTAAACTGTTAATAAAGACACATAATTGTTAAAAAAAGGCCTTAAACTGTATTTATTTGTTATTGGTATGTAGAGCTGTAGATTCACATGCACTCTTCCTCCTCCCCCGAAGCAGGCACTGATTGCATATGTTTTCTTGCCCTACCTACAGTGCAGAGGACACATAAATGTTCTATACATGCTCCACTTCATTTTTACCTTTCCTCTGCTGTGTGGAATATAATCTAAGGGTGGAGGCTGTGCCCTTGTGCATTATGGACTAAGGGAGTAGTCACTCTATATCAAGTGGCTCGAAGCTTCTTTGAAGAAAAACAACTTCATATGTGCATCCAACACCAGAAAGCTGGAGTATGCAAAGCATGTGAATCTACAGCACTACATGCTATGAACAGATGCTTACAGGTTAAGCAACATATTCCATATATTACATTTACAATCCCTATATTGCTGCATGTGTGTGCTATAGTGCTAATGTTTTCACAAGGGTGTATTTTTGTACATATAAGCCTACAGATATAACTTAAAGCCAGGGGGCATCTATATGAGAATGTGCATTTATCTGTGATAAATGTGGAAATATACTGTTTCCACTCTCCACAAAATCACATGGAGGATTGATGCAAACGGAAATGTCAGAAAACACAAATGCCATAAAACCAGCAGCTTTAACTATAACTCATAGACCTAAGACTTCGGGAAAGCATAAACATAACTGATGGAGAAGATAAGGGTGCTTACCTGTCCTCCTTTGTAAAGTCTCTTCCTGGGTTATGTGTTTAGTGTGATGTCCATTTATGGCAGAGTTTGTTTACTGCATACTTAAGTGATTTTTAGCTCAAGCGCGCAAGCGCTTTGAAATGTTGTAAGTTTTGTGTGCTTTTACCACGCCCATCACTTTCATTCGTTCCTGAGCTTGCCTTTCAAAAACCACTTGATGTTCTTGGTAAATGCTTTACATTTGTCCCGCCTTGAGGCTGTTTTTTGTCACGCCTTGCAGATTGCCCCTGTTACATGGATTATTGCACGATTGCCGATATACTTCAGGTGGCTGAACTATTTTTTTTTCCTTTTGCCTCTCCCCTTCGTGTTGCATGGCGGCCATGGCACTCACAGTATGAACAGGCACAACAGCGTGAACTTGATCAGCAGTATTGGAGCATTGGTCACATTGTTCAGAGTTACCTAATCAAAGAAATACTTGTGGCTCTCCCCTTAAAACACTGAAATCAGAAAAAATGCTTTACGTAAAACAGAAATCATCGGTTGCAACATTTGAATATACGAGGAACAGCGGGGAGAACATGGCGGGCTGCGGAGTTCACGTAGCGCGCTAGGGCGCTTCCGGCTCCGGTTCCTGGGGGGCGTGGCAGGTCGCGGCGGCTGAGCGGGCTGCGGCTGCAAGCACACGGATGTGCGCCCCGCAATTTGTGATATCTGAGGCAGACTGGAGGACAGCTGGGGCTGTCTGGTGGCATCGGGCCGCGCTGGAGCTGTGCCGGACCCGTAAAAGCGTGGCGCGAATTCCCCTTCGGGGGAATAGCAGCAGCAGTAGCTGCAGCAGCAGAACGGGCAGAGCAACAACCGAGAAGTGGCGGCTGGGAGAGCAACCCAAAGAGAATTCAGAGAAGAGAGCCAGGAGGAAAACGGTGAGGCAGTGTGCGGGGGGGGCGACTTCCCTTCCCCCCGCTTCCCTTATCAAGAGTGGAGGGGTCGGTCCAGTGGCCCCGGGACAATTTGGTTGCGACTGCAGAGGAGAAGGGGGACAAAGGGGGATCAGCAAAAAAAAAAAAAAAAAAAACGAAACCTAAATCTAAATCTGGGGAAGGAGGAAAGATTGCGGAGAGGAAGGCGGGAGAGAGCAAGCTTAAGGGTAGAGATAAGTTGACGCCCTCCCTAAGGTCCTTCTTTAAAGTGAGACCAGAGGTAGTTACACTTACCCCTGGGCAGGTCAGAGTTGCAATGGAGGTCACCACCAGGCAGGTGGAAAACGTTGCTGGTGAGGGCAGGGAGGGGACGAGGTCCCCCCCCGCCATAGCCAGGAGAAGAACAGACGGCCCCAGTACTAGTTCAAATTCCAAATGATATGCCCGCAGAGGTTCAAGACTCCGCGCCTAAGTCGGCAGTGGTGGAGCCCCCTCAAGCTGCTTCGGTCATCTCCCCTTTACTGAGTTCCTCGTTGGAGGCGTTAATTTTGTCCATTTCTGAGGATGTAAAAAAAGGCTTTGCGAACTCAGAAGTAAATCAAGGGGAGATAAGAGAGGTTTGTGCTAATTTAGAGAAAAAAATTGACGGCGTAATGGAAAGAACGCAGGCCCTGGAAGAAGCGATGGGGGGTATGAAGGAGGAACTGGCAAAGCATAAGGGTGAGATCGATACATTGAAGAGGAGCGAACAGGCTCTAAAAAACAGGGTTGAGCAGATGGAAAATTATTCGAGAAGAAATCATCTAAAATTGCTGAAAGTGCCGGAAGGTGCGGAAGGGAACGATCTTAAAGCCTTTGTAGTATCACTAATCAAATCAGCAGTGGATCTGGAGGAGACCGAGGATGAAATCGGAAAGGATATTCAGAGAATCCATCGAGACCCCTTTAAGCTGCGAACGAACAGTAGAAGACCTCGGAAAATTTTGATAAACTTTTTGTCATACCAGATGAAAGAAAAGATTTTATCTAGAGCACTGAAACAGAAGTCCTTAAGAGTGGAGGATACTGTGTTTGAGATTAGGTCTGACCTATCCAGGGCTACTATGGATAGGCAGTGGGAACTGGGGAAATGTTTGGAGACTTTCAAATCTTTGGGGGTCTCGGTCCAGCTGAAATTTCCAGCCTTCCTTAGGGTTATGTATAACAACAAAATGTATAATATCAGAGACATTAGTGAAGCGGATGAATTATTGGTAGTGGTCAAAAATGGGCAGTCCACTGAATAAGGCTGCGTGTAATGTTTAATGGTGAAATTCTCCCAGGAACATGGGGGCGCTCTAAAATTTGGATCATTATGGTCCTTAGTTGGGGGGGGTTCTCCACAGGTGGGAGTGGGGGGGAAGGGGGCAGGGAGGGGGGGGGGGAGGTTCACGATTGAGGAGGGAGAGTTGGAAGAAAGTAAAAAGTAGTGCCTCGTTCAACCCAGTTATCTGTTACCTAAGATTGATAGATAGCTAGCAGGGAGAGAAGCCAGAGGGTGCAGAATATATCATTACAAATTCTTTCATGGAATGTTAATGGCTTAAGGGTGCAAGGAAGAAGGGAACTAATATTACAGTATCTGCAGGATTCTACGGCACAAATTTTTGTCTTGCAGGAAACGCATCTAACAAAGGTGGAGTGTACTAACATAATACAAAAACTGAGGTGGGTTCGAACATTTTCATGTACAGAACACAACTATCATAATAAAGGGGTGGCAATTTTAGTTAAACATGCACAACAGGGGGGTGTGGTAATCCTGGAGTCTAGATCAGATTTAGCAGGGCGATGGGTGATAGTCAAAATACAATTTGGGGGTCGTAATTTGGTCTTAGCAGGCTACTATGGTCCCAACTGCGACGATATAGAACCTTTAAAGCAGCTTTTTTCTCAGCTTCTTGAATTTTCGGTCCCGGTTATTTTGATGGGTGACTTCAACGTGGTATTAGACAATGAGCTGGATAGGCATAACTGTAAATCACGAGGTTCGCCTAAGTCGCAACAATATTTAGGGAGAATGATGAAGGAATTTGGTCTGTGCGATATTTGGAGGCAAAGGGCGGGGAATAGCAGGGACTTTTCTTTTTTTAATAAGAAATATAGACATGCGTCTCGAATCAATTATTTTCTATTAGATACGCGTCTGAGAGAGGAGGTGAAGAATATTGCATATCTGCCCTCGCATTTATCTGATCACTCTGCGGTGGTGTTAAATATGTGCTTTCGCCAGACAAGTTGTAGTGACCGGTGGACGATTGATCGGACCCTGTTATTAGATCAGGAGGTGTTGCTAAAGCTGCGTAAGGAAGCCAAATTCTTTTTTAGTGTAAACTTGGGCTCCGCCCCTTTATCTGTAGTATGGGACACGTTTAAAGCGGTCATTCGCGGGGAATTAAGGAGTTGTTCCATCCAGAAACATAAACGGCAGAAAGATGAGATTTATGCGCTGGAGCAGGAAATGCGAAAATATAAAGTTGAAATAATTGAAGCAGGGGAGACGGAGGCTTTGAGGGCCAGCTGGGATGGGTTGAGAAGTCAGTTGGAGAAGATACTACAGGGAAGAATCCAAAGCAAATGGGAAGCAAGCAAATTGGCCCATTTCGAATACGGGGAAAATGCGGGGAAGTTGTTAGCCTGGAAAGGCAAAGCTGATCGTGTTAGGAACTACATCAAGGAGGTTGAAATGGAGCATTCAGGGGAAAAAAGAACGGATGAGGCGGCAATAGAATCTGCTTTTCGAAACTTTTTTTCACAACTGTATTCGGAGGGGCTAGAGGTGGATGAAGGTATGGTAACGGATTGGATGGGGGCTGATATATTTTCAGGTTTATCGTCGCAGGAGAAGGAAGCACTGAATGCTCCAATTACGGCTGAGGAAATTAGGAGAACCCTGACTAGTAGTAAGTCGGGGACGGCGCCGGGCCCGGATGGTATTCCAGTGGAAGTTTATAAGGTATTAGGGGACTCAATTATCCAAGTATTGAACAAATTGTTTGGGGGGGATCCTGGAATTTGGCAATGATATTCTTTTTTCGTGGAATGAAGCTGTGATCTCCTTAATTTTGAAACCGGATAAAAATCCAGCGAAATGTGCCTCATACAGGCCTATATCATTGCTGAACAGCGATTATAAAGTGCTAGCTAAGATTCTAGTGGATAGGCTGAGTAAGATAGCGAATAATTTAGTGCACCCCGAGCAAAAAGGCTTTTCTAAAGGCAGATATTTGCATGAATTAACTTTCGAACTGATCGGGGCAATAGATATGGCCACAACGTTTGGGTCACCATTGGCAATTATTATCTTAGATGCAATGAAGGCTTTCGACCAAGTAAATTGGAATTTTTTGAAATCGGTCTTCAGGCGGGCCAATTTAGGATCCAAGTTTTGTGGGGTTATTGACCGGATGTATACATCCCCTTGTGCTAAGATCTTGGTGAACGGTAAACTTACGGGCCCTATTACAATTTCAAGAGGTACGAGGCAGGGTTGCCCCCTGTCGCCTGTATTGTTCAATCTGTATATTGAGCCGTTTGCTAGAAAAAAAATAAGACAAAATCCTCTTATCTCGCCCTTTCGCTGCAATGGCTGGGAAAAGAACATTTCTTTATATGCAGACAACTTACTAATATATACTAATAAACTGACTCTAACCTTTAACACAGTTAAAGATCTGGCTGAACAATTTGGAAGGATATCAGGGTACCGGATTAATGTGGGGAAAACAGAAACTATGCAGTGGAATATGGAAGTAGGGTCAATAGCAAATAAGCAGGAAATACGGTACCTGGGCATTTTAGTGACCCAAAATTTGAAGGACTTAGCGGAAAGGAATGCTCGAAAGTTATTAGTGGAATGTAAAGTTATGCTACAAAAATGGGCATATCTCCCTTTGACGATTCTCGGGAGGATAAATCTAATTAAGATGTTTATTCTGCCCAAATGGAATTTTGTGTTTTCAGCTATACCCTTGGCAACGCACAAGGGACACCTAGATAAAATGCAACAAGCAATAAGTAGTTTCATTTGGAACTCAAAGGGGCCGAGGATATCATGGAAAAAACTACGCAGAAGAAGGGAAAAAGGAGGACTGGCTCTTCCTGATTTGACATATTATGCGTGGGCTTTCTTGTTCAAAAACTCAAGGATGTTGTTTTTATCCCCAGACGGTTCAGCAGTGGGCAGAATGTATAAGGCTATGGTGTTATCTGAAAAAGGGGGCTTGCAGTCTTTTCTATTTAAATTCGGTGACCCTAAATTCTTCAAAAAAGTTAAACTAAAAGTGCTGCAAGGAATGGCAAGGAGCTGGTACCAGTTGAGACGGCGGTTAGGTGTACATTATTATAGCTATCAGGCCCCTATCTGGGATTCCCCGGGCACCCCAGAATGCTGTCAAGATATCCTCGCATTACCACTTAAAAGGGCAGGTGTGGAAAGGTGGGGGGAGCTTGGGCGAGATGGTACTTTACTCCTTTGGGATGAATTGGTAAGAATAACGGACGGTTCTCTGTCCAGGTTAAAATATTTACAGATAAGACAGTGGGAAAAATAAATTAAGGGGGGATTGGGAGTGGTAAATGCTCTGGAGGAGTCTTTTTTAGATCTGGCGGACTCGGCTCCGGTGAAGAGGTTGGCGGTTTGGTATTGGGAAATATTAGAAACTCTGGATGAGGATTTTGCCCTACCAAGCAAGTTATGGGGCAAGGTAATGTTAGGCGACAAGATAGGGTTATGGTGGAAGAAGTCGTTTGCGACATTGTATGAAGTAGTGAAGCCGGCCCCATTAAGGAAAAACCATCTTTATACTCTACATAGAGCATATATATCTCCGGCAAAACTGGCCAAATTTAAGAAGGGGGAGGTGATCAAATGTCCGAAATGTGGCGGTTAGGAGCAACGGATATACACATGTTCTGGGACTGTCCCGCTATCCGGTTGTTTTGGGAGGAGGTTTTTAGGGCATTATCATTTATGTTAGGCTGGAAAATTAATGTATCACTCCCATTAATTATATTTGGGCAGCTTCAGGATGAGGGGATATGGAAAAGGGTGAACAAAACTAATCGTTCATTTTTGTTCTATGTAATTGTGCTGGGCCGGAATGAAATCTGTAAAAACTGGTTGAAGGAGCACCCTCTGAGCTATACAGACTGGTTGAAGGCAGCTCTCCGTGCGGCGAATATGGACCTACATGTGCAGGGCTCTAAGAGGAACGTAGAAATGTGGTAATCATTATTAAATTGGCAGGGAGTAGCCTAAATCTGTTCCCCTGCTAAGTTCTGCTTCTTTGTATCCATGTGAAACTGACTTAGTTTTTTTTTTTTTTTTTTTTGCTCCAGTCCAATGATTAAGCACCGTTTGACGCCTCGGCAGGTTTGCTTAGGCAGACCGGGAGATACAAAGGTGCATCCCCTGACTTGAGTCTCTCTTCTTAGTCAAGAGGGCGAAAAGGTTACAGGAACTAAGAGGTGGCTCAGTAAGCGGGGCTGAATGAGGACAACAATAAAAAAATAAAAAACACAGAAATCATCAAAACGAAAATGGCTCTCCCGGCACGCAGGAGAGCCGATACTACAATAATCACAGCATTCAGGAAACTTGCCCCATAATGCTTTACTTTCACAAAACATGTTTTCTCATAACTCTGTCCTAGGAAAATGGGACCACCTACAAAACAATGACCACATTGCGCTCTTTCTGTCTACATCATCAGTGGGACCCCACACTCTGACAGTGGGGACTTCAAAATAATAACCCCTACCACCATTCATTATCTTTTTTTTTTTTTTTTTAATAGTTTATTTATTGTATATTAGAGAAAGACAACATACAACAATACAGAAACAGAACAACCCGCAGAGCTAAATACACGAGAATATAAAATCCAAGCCCCGTACAGTCCCTGGGCCCCACCTGTTAAGAAAAAACGCAAATAATTCACTAATCGATGCGCTGATCAAGGCTCCCCCACACATCATTAGGGGCCCCAGTCTCGGCTAGGTAAACATAACCGCTACAGTCTGAGCTCAGGGTGGTTCACAACTAGTCCATCGGGCTAAAAACTGAATGCAAAACACGGGAATAGGAAGAATGAAAGGAAAAGAAAGGAAAAGAGGGCAGGCAGAGGGAAAACTCACAAGCACATACAACGACCAGTGTCACTCTTCCCACTCCCTGAGAGAAGAGCGAAGGCGCACAAAACTCCTAGACTCATAGGCTATCATGCAATGCTAACACAGCCATATTATAAGGCATCCAAGAAGGAGCGCAGCAGAACCCAGATATCCCTTGGCCGGGAACCCTCCGGTGTCAGCTCCCAAAAAATCATCAGCTGCTCCTGACAAAAGGAGGTATCGCGCAGCCAGTCAGATCTACGAGGGGCCCGACCCCAACCCCAGCACATCACCACTCTACTCTTAGCTAGCAGCAAGAGAAGGCCCACCAGCTGTCTATGAGTTTGCCGCACTTCATCCACACATCCAAGCAACGCCAGTCTTGGGGAAAAGGGCAGCTCCAACCCGGTCATTTCCTCAACATCCTCATGACCTCCACCCAGAAAGCATGCACCTCGGCACACTCCCACGCAAGATGCAAAAAACCAGCATCGGGCGCACGGCACCGCTCACAACATGCGTCCGCACGCAGGCCCATCGAGCAGAGACCGCTAGGAGTATAATATAGGCGGTGCAGAAATTTGAAGTGGATCAGGCGGAGCCTGTAGTTGGGTGACAGAGCTCTCATGTGCGCACAGCATCTTTGCCATGCCTGGTCAGATATAGGCACACCCACGTCCACCTCCCATCACATTCTGGCCGATGCACCTAGGTCACCCCTACGCTCCTGAACACAATTATACAGTTTGGGAATAAGTTTATGCGGCGTCTGAGCGCGGCACAGCACCTCCAAGGCTTGACACTCCACTAGTGGGTCTGTAAGACCAGAGAATCGCGCTTGCAGCATTGCGCAGACATGCAACACGTATAGCCGCTGCAACGCTGTAGCGTGTCCATCCTCTAGCGCTTCTCCAGGGGAGATCAATCGCCCGTCAACAAACCAGTCCCCCACTTCAGTTAAACTTGAATTCCGGAGAAAGTCACGCAGCTGCCTATCGCGGAACATCTCAAGATCCTCAACCGAAAGAACAGGCAGCGAAGGAGCGAAGGCAGAGCTCGCAGCAGCGCCATCCAGGCCCGAGCGGTGCACGCCACCGCATCAGCACCTCGAGGCCGGGAGGGATTACCCAGGACTCGGGTCAAATCGTCCGGCCACACCGAATCACTTTCCAGGTCAAGATGCGGCAGATAACGGACCGGCTGCAACCAGTAATACGCAAAGTGCGCCTGAGCACAATAATAGTATAGCTCCAGATCCGGGACAGCAAGGCCACCCAGCTCAAATGGTAACGTCAGCTTCTCACAGGCAATACGAGGTTGCCCACCGGCCCAAACCAATTGTATTAGAGCAGAACGGAGATGTTGCAGAAAGCTTGCCGGGAGTGGGAGCGGGAGGTTAACAAACAGATACAGAGACTTTGGCAATATCACCATTTTCGCAATGGCAATACGCCCTAACAGCGAGAGCGGTAACGAGCGCCATGCCTCAACTTTCCCCTCCAACCACGATAGTGCCTTACCATAATTAGTCAGCCAGAGGGTTTCCACATTGCAGCTCAGCCAGACCCCCAAGTACCGAACAGGACCATCCGCCCATTCAATTGGGTACCGAGAGGGGAAATTCGCCACCCCGCGGATAAAGGCGGCACCACAGACTTGGACCAATTAATCTTAATCCCAGAAAAGGAACCAAAGCGTACTATTTCATCCAACAGAACGTCCAGATTGTTGCGCGGCTCACGAACATACAGCGCAATATCGTCCGCATACATGGATATCAGAATAGACCGCTGCCTGAACGGCATACCCTTATCACTATGGTGCAGGCGCAGCCATGCTGCAAGAGGCTCCATTGCCACGGCAAAAAGTAACAGGGACAGAGGACACCCCTGGCGAGTTCCGTGGGCGACCGGGAAAGAGTCAGAAATAGGCCCATTTGGACGCAGCCTGGTGATGGGGGACGAATACAGCAATCGGATCAATTTCACAAAGCGCGCACTCAGTCCCACTCTAGCGAGCAACGCAAACATGTAGTCCCATGCCAGAGAATCAAAGGCTTTAGCAGCAACCAAGAACACCGCAGCCACTTCCTCCGCGACCCCCCATAGTGCCCACCACTGCAAAAAATGTGCGCAGATTATGGGATGTGGATCTAAACCCAGACTGATCCGGAAGCACCAGCTTCGGAAGCAAGGGCTGCAACCATGCTGCAATCATTTTGGACAATAACAATATTAATCACAGAAAGCGGACGGTACGAGTCACAGCTGTGCGGGTCCTCACCAGGTTTGGGTATCGTGACAATTAAGGCCTCACAAAGTGGGGCTGGAAGAATCCCGGTCTCTAGTGACTCCCCATACACCTCTAAGAGATAAGGTGCAAAAATATCGGAGTACTCTTTATAAAACGCAGGAGTCAAACTGTCCAGCCCTGGTGATTTGTCACTCTGCAAACTACCAATCGCCGCAACAACCTCTTCCTCTGAAAAAGGGGTGTCAAAATAAATGCGATGAGCATCGTCAAACCAGAGGAGAGCAATATCAGAGAAATAAGCCTGAGCAGCAGCAGCGTCTAACTCCATCGGCTCCATATACAAACTCACAAAAAATTGGGTGAAAGCCTGCATAACATCCCTTGTCCCGACCACAGGTCAACCCCCCCCCCCCCCCCCCCCCCCCCACCCCGGGCAGTCAATCTCAGTAACATAGCTACTCGCCCATGGTATGCGCGGCATGTTCGCCAACGTGCGGCCAGCCCTCTCCCCCTCACCATATCGCCGCGCCCAGGCGTACCGTCCCAAGAAGCAAATCTCCTGGAGAGAGAGGCCTCCTCATACAAGGACACTGCACGTCGCAGCTCCGCAAGTTCCGCATCGGACCAGTCCGCCACCAGTCCGCTCCAGATCCGCTATCTGCCCCTCCAGATCCGCCAGCTCGTGGCGCAGCGCCTTCAGCACACCGTGCTGCTTTGAGAGGCACACTCCACGAATGACCACCATGAATGCCTCCCACAAAGTACCAGCTGAGCTCACAGACCCACAATTGTCAGCAAAGAAGTGGAGCACGGCCTCACGAATTTGCTCGCGGAATACCCTGTCCCGAGGTGGCCTGTGCGGCAGCCGCCACTAAAAAGTGCTCTCCAACCCACAGGGTACCTCCAGCACCAGCCAAACCGGCGATTGGTCTGACAGAGTGCGAGACAGGTGCTCCACAGAACAAGTCCAGAGCTCCAAATCCCTCGTGCCACATAGTTAACACACGTGCCCTCTCTAGCGGCACCATGCCTTACCCTCCACAAATCTACTAAAGCACCATCATCCATCACCGACTGCAGAGCTCTGACGGCCGCAACATGCTGCACTACCACCATTCATTATCTTTTTAGGCTTTCTCCTGGCTGGAACTTTTGTTTTACAGCTGAGAGAAGTTATGGTTTATAGGCCTTCTTTGTAATATCATTGCAATAGGCCTCTTAGCCTTGAACATGTGTAATGCACTACACCCTCTAGGGGCTAAATCTATGGTTATACTGCATTACTTTTTTCCTTTCTTTTTTCATGTGGTTATGCTCTCTAAGGACTGACTGTATGGTTACATGACCATGTTTCTTCCAAATGCTACTTTTATTGTGGTGTCCTCTATGGACTGGTTTGAGCATTGCAGTCAGCATACTAGAATATTTGAGGCACAAAATGTCGCCACATAATGCTTTGCAGGGCATTACTTTTACAAAACGTTTGCTTATAACTCAGCCTGTGGTGGTTCTAGGACCATGGGACCGCCTTCAAAACGCTCTTTCTGTCTACATCATCTCTACGTCCCCAAACTAGGTTAGTGGGGAGCCCAAAATAATAACCCGTCCCACCATTCAGTGTCTTTTAAGCTTTCTTGTGGCTAGAAGGTTTGTTTTTACTGCTGGGAGAAGTTTTGTTTCAAAGGTCTTGTTAGTGATGATATTGCAGTAGTCCTGCTAGCCCTAAAAAAAACACTCTATAGGGACTAGGTATATGGTTATACTGCATTACTTTCTCCTATTTTATTTATGGGGTTATGCCCTCTAGGGTCTAACAATATGATTACATGACCATGTTTCTTACAAATTTTATTTTTGATATGGTGCCCTCTCAGGGCTGTATTGAGCATTACAGTCTATTGCCAAATGTTTATATTATAATTGTATGTGTTTTAATAATCTCTCCTTACAATTATGACCATGATTCAGGCCAAATTAACATCCTTATTACACTATGACTGTTTGAACATGATATGTTTGGGTGACCCTTCTAGTTTATTTCTCCTCTCTGGCTGTTTTGTGTCTTTTTTTGGGGTAATTGTGTTAGCCAGTCAGCAACTCTTATGGTGGAGTGGTATTCTATTGGAATTAGCATGGCAGATTTAAATTAGAATGCTAAGTGGCAACATTTCCATTTTTTCTGCAGATAGAGGAAGAAGATAAATGGAAGTGCTTTATTTACATGCAGGGCCACTGGAATTATATGGCAGGAAAAGACTAGATTATGAGGCAGGGTTGACCAATTTATGTGGCAAGAAAAGTCCAGTTATGACTTTACAATGTTCTAACTCAAGCAAATGGGACACCTATTCCATTACAAATGCCTGTTTCTGTAACTGTCTTTGTTCTTTCTGAACACGCCACCCTTCCTTTCTTTTTTTTTTTCAATTACAATTATACTCAGGGCACAGGTGCAGATGCAACCCATTCAGCAACCTAAGATGTCTATTTTCGTTGCACTGATGACTTTTGCTTTGTGTAGTCTTGTGTAGCCAGCAACTTCATCCCTTCTGATGAGCTTGACTGGCAAACCTTCCTAAGTAACAATAGCAAAATAAGAGATGTTTTGTTTCTATTTTTGCCAGCGCCTAAGACACAAGACTGCCACTGAGAAGATTGGTACCCAGCAGCAGTAGCCTTCTGCTGCTACTGTAACTTTCATCTGATCTAGTGTCCCCTGCCTGGACATATGCAACATTCCCCCTCCACTAGTGCAGCTGTACCATGTAGCGTAGAAGAGAGGCTAATGCAAGCAGACAACACTCAAAAGGCTGCCTCTGCATGGCTTCTCATTTAATTTTGTCAGAAAGGTAATTTTACATAAAGTACTTGCCATTCAGCCCTCTCTCCTGTCAGCCTTCTGCAGTGCTTGATTGCTTTTTTATTTGCTTTTTGTTGTTTGGCATTGCCTTTAATGTCCCACATATGTTTGCCAGTGCCAAAACAACAATGGTAGTATTAAAGTCATTAACACCTGTGATGACTTCTGTGGAGCCTCTTTGTCTCTTTGAAACATTCAACTTGCACCGTCATCACCCTTGCATAGCAGTATTGCTAGAGACATTTCTGGATCCAGCCTTGTTTCTGGTAAAGGGGCTAATAAAAGATTTTTTGGGAGACTACATGTGGGAAGTTGGCTCTGTATGTGCTATTTCAAAGTAAGGAATAGCATGCACAGAGTCCAAGGGTTCCCCTTAGAGGTAAGATAGTGGCAAAAAGAGATAATACTAATGCTCTATTTTGTGGTAGTGTGGTCGAGCAGTAGGCTTATCAAAGGAGTAGTGTTGAGCATTTGTTGTACATACACACAGGCAATAAATGAGGAACACACACTCAGAGACAAATCCAGCCAATAGGTTTTGTTATAGAAAAATATATTTTCTTAGTTTATTTTAAGAACCACAGGTTCAAATTCTACATGTAATATCTCATTTGAAAGGTATTGCAGATAAGTACTTTAGGAACTTTGAATAATTACAGTATCATATATACTTTTCACATAAAACACAAATAGCTGTTTTAAAAGTGGACACAGTGCAATTTTCACAGTTCCTGGGGGAGGTAAAGTAATGTTAGTTTTAGCAGGTAAGTAAATCACCTACAGGTTTCAGTTTTGGGTCCAAGGTAGCACACCGTTGTGGGTTCAGAGCATCCCCAAAGTTACCACACCAGCAGCTCAGGGCCGGTCAGGTGCAGAGGTCAAAGAGGTGCCCAAAACACATAGGCTTCAATGGAGAGAAGGGGGTGCCCCGGTTCCAGTCTGCCAGCAGGTAAGTACCCGCGTCTTCGGAGGGCAGACCAGGGGGGTTTTGTAGGGCACCGGGGGGGGCACAAGTCCACACAGAAAGTACACCCTCAGCAGTGCGTGGGCGGCCGGGTGCAGTGTGCAAACAAGCGTTGGGTTCTCTGTAGGTTTCAATGGGAGACCAAGGGGTCTCTTCAGCGGTGCAGGCAGGCAAGGGGGGGGCTCCTCGGGGTAACCACCACCTAGGCAAGGGAGAGGGCCTCCTGGGGGTCACTCCTGCACTGAAGTTCCGTTCCTTCAGGTGCTGGGGGCTGCGGGTGCAGGGTCTTTTCCAGCCGTTGGGATTTTAGAGTCAGACAGTCGCGGTCAGGGGGAGCCTCGGGATTCCCTCTGCAGGCGTCACTGTGGGGGCTCAGGGGGGACAACTTTGGTTACTCACGGTCTCGGAGTCGCTGGAGGGTCCTCCCTGAGGTGTTGGTTCTCCACCAGTCGAGTCGGGGTCGCCGGGTGCAGTGTTGCAAGTCTCACGCTTCTTGCGGGGATTTGCAGGGATCTTTAAATCTGCTCCTCTGTAACAAAGTTGCAGTCTTTTTGGAGCAGTGCCGCTGTCCTCGGGAGTTTCTTGTCTTTCTTGAAGCAAGGCAGTCCTCTGAGGATTCAGAGGTCGCTGGTCCTTGGGAAAGCGTCGCTGGAGCAGGTTTCTTTGGAAGGCAGGAGACAGGCCGGTAGGACTGGGGCCAAAGCAGTTGGTGTCTTCTTTCTTCTTCTGCAGGGGTTTTTAGCTCAGCAGTCCTCTTCTTCTTGTAAGTTGCAGGAATCTAAATCTTTAGGTTCAGGGAAGCCCTTAAATACTAAATTTAAGGGCGTGTTTAGGTCTAGGGGGTTAGTAGCCAATGGCTACTAGCCCTGAGGGTGGGTACACCCTCTTTGTGCCTCCTCCCAAGGGGAGGGGGTCACAATCCTATCCCTATTGGGGGAATCCTCCATCTGCAAGATGGAGGATTTCTAAAAGTTAGTCACTTCAGCTCAGGACACCTTAGGGGCTGTCCTGACTGGGCAGTGACTCCTCCTTGTTTTTCTCATTATTTCCTCCGGCCTTGCCGCCAAAAGTGGGGCCGTGGCCGGAGGGGGTGGGCAAATCCACTAGCTGGAGTGCCCTGTGGTGCTGGAACAAAGGGGGTGATCCTTTGAGGCTCACCGCCAGGTGTTACAGCTCCTGCCTGGGGGAGGTGTTAGCATCTCCACCCAGTGCAGGCTTTGTTACTGGCCTCAGAGTGACAAAGGCACTCTCCCCATTAGGCCAGCAACATGTCTCGGTTGTGGCAGGCTGCTGGAACCAGTCAGCCTACACAGATAGTCGGTTAAGGTTTCAGGGGGCACCTCTAAGGTGCCCTCTGGGGTGTATTTCACAATAAAATGTACACTGGCATCAGTGTGCATTTATTGTGCTGAGAAGTTTGATACCAAACTTCCCAGTTTTCAGTGTAGCCATTATGGTGCTGTGGAGTTCGTGTTTGATAAACTCCCAGACCATATACTCTTATGGCTACCCTGCACTTACAATGTCTACGGTTTGGCTTAGACACTGTAGGGGCACAGTGCTCATGCACTGGTTCCCTCACCTATGGTATAGTGCACCCTGCCTTAGGGCTGTAAGGCCTGCTAGAGGGGTGACTTATCTATACTGGCATAGGCAGTGAGAGGCTGGCATGGCACCCTGAGGGGAGTGCCATGTCGACTTACTCATTTTGTTCTCACCAGCACACACAAGCTGGCAAGCAGTGTGTCTGTGCTGAGTGAGGGGTCTCCAGGGTGGCATAAGACATGCTGCAGCCCTTAGAGACCTTCCCTGGCATCAGGGCCCTTGGTACCAGAGGTACCAGTTACAAGGGACTTACCTGGATGCCAGGGTGTGCCAATTGTGGATACAAAAGTACAGGTTAGGGAAAGAACACTGGTGCTGGGGCCTGGTTAGCAGGCCTCAGCACACTTTCAATTCAAAACATAGCATCAGCAAAGGCAAAAAGTCAGGGGGTAACCATGCCAAGGAGGCATTTCCTTACACTACATATGGATGAGAAGAAAGGTTACTAAAGGTAAATAGTTATTTTTTTGCAGCCCATTAGTAGAGAATGTTTTAAATCTCTCTCTTAGTTAGTTCCATCACGAAGTATGAAGAAACAGGCCGAATATCCCAAACGTATTGCTAGAGGGAGTCATATCACTATTACCTTGAGAATGTTTTTGTTTTATTAATCTTATGTCTTTTACATACTTCTGTTTTTAGACCTACTTTACCACCTTGCAAGCAAGCCAATAAAAATTTGATTTTGAAGGCCATATCCGAAGCCCAGGAATCAGTAACAAAAACAACAAACTACACAGCAGGTAATTTGTTATGCTTTGCAGCGTCTTTCAAGTCTTGTATGTTTTGCAACTAAGCTTTGTGCTTCCTGCTGTCCTTAGAGTGATGTCTTGGCCATCCATTTTCAGAAACTGGATATTGAGTCAGCCACAAAGCTAGAAGGGACAACACAAATATTACAGGTTACGACAATAAGGCAACTATTCTAATAAACATTTGTGAGGTAGAGTGGGCCAGAGGAGAACGCATAAAATGGGAAAACAGGACTCCAGGAGTGGAACATTTTTTTAAAAAGTTAAGATTCCAGCATGGATGAAACTGGGAAACACACTTTCCCTTTTTCATCATTCAGTGAAAAGGGCAGACATGGGGTACAGAAAAAGAAATTGCAGTTGCTCTTAGCAAAATAGCTGAGTACGACTAAGAGATCCTTCAAGCCGATGGAAGATTAGTACAAGATTACTTGTGCTCCAGAATGTCAGTTTTCTGAGGAACGTGATAGCCACATATGCAGATAAATTGACTTTACCTAACTACCTACATTCATGCAACTAAACATACTTTAAAGCCTAGCATTTAATCATTCTTCCTTAATAAATAGAAATCTGCAATACACAAATTATTTTTTGTTAAAGTCACAATTCACACTGATTATCTTATGTTCTTCAGAACACACCCATACAGTTTGTGAAAGGAAAACAAGAGTAGGCCAATGTGAAAGGTATTCCTTCAAAGACATCTATATTTGTGCTTCGAGCACGAGGAAATCCTGGAGAGTTTGCTTAAAAATTTAATTCTTGGATGCCATTTTGGTCTGATATTAGTGGACCGGAGACTTTGAGGTTGCATACATTACAAGAAACAATATTTGAGAGGACTTCTTGCTGGTTTGGTCCTGGTTAACATAACACATTTGCTGATTACACAGGCACTAGGAATGTACTAAGCATTTTCTTTAGGGCACAGCGAGGCACAGCAATCATCCTAAACGTTTCAAAGCTGTTGAAGGGAGGAAAGTGAGGACTTGAAGCTATGAATAAATTAGGTGAGAAGAGGAGGAAGTTGACTAGTCATTTGAACAGTATTGGATTGAAGTGTCAGGATTCAAGCTCTAAGGTCAACCCTGAGAACATTGAATCCTACTATGAGGCTTAAAATAGTGAATGTAATGAAGGAGGCCCAAAACTGCAAACTCTGAAGCTGTGAAAATGTTCACATCCTGTAGAGCCAAACAAACATCTAAAAGCAAACTCGAAGCCCTGACAGAGAAGTCACCTGAAGAGCTACTGTTCCCTAGTAAAACTGATTACATGTGATTTTTATTGAAACCAGATCTCTATCTTGAAAAATGTATTTAGGTTACAGATTCTGGTGTGGAGGTTTAAAAATGTTAAAGTCCTTTTTGCTTTAATTTGTAGCATCATGTTTGTGTTGGACATACCAAAACCCAATTGTTAGAGGTTTTTAAATATTATTATTAAGAATCTTTTAATTGTGTTTTCATTTTTGTGCAAAGAACACTAGTGGCAGAGAAGAGTGCACATTCCACCCTCATCAGTTTTAGGGGATTTCACAGACAATGTTGGTGATTAAAGGATAATACAATCCAGTCTTCCTTGAGAAGGAGTGGTGATTGAATAGCATGTACCTCTTTCACTTGCCCCATTTGTTGTATTTTGTGTGCATTTCCTATTGCAGTATATCAGTTTATTTGTCAAAGTGTAGCAGTCCATTCTGCGTAACCATGTTGCCTTGTCTGGAGGGTATCCTGCTTTCTGTTTTACTATATCATCCCTCTTTGCAGTGATCAGACCCAAGGCCTTCTGTTGCTTTTTCTGACCAGCAAAGAAGTTTTAACATAAATGTGTGTAATTGTGCTGTTTTAAAATAATGGGACAACACTATAGTTGTAAACAAAGAACTTATTTTGTCCACACAGAAGTTAACTGAAAAAAGTAAGACCAACAAAATTAAAATCTCTAAGGGCAATGGCTGGGTTAAAATAGTTTATGTACAGCTATTGGTTGTTTAATAGTATAGCTGGTTCTATAAACATTTACAAGGTATATCCAGTAAATAAACTTGTCCCATGTGTATTTACAGAAACTGGTGGGGGTCAAGAAAATCCCCTTTATCTCACGAGGATTTCCCAGTTTTATGCAGAATGCAATTCCAGCAGTTTCTGTAGTTCTAAAGCAGTTGTGTGCTTCTGGCCTAAGTTCAGGACTTCAGCCCTCTGGGAAAACATTGCACACCAGTGTGTTTTACAATTCTTCAACAGCACATCAGTGATCTGGATGAAGTTGTTTAGATTGGAAAGCATGTATTTGTAGATCATGGTCTCTTCTTCGCAAAAGCCACATACATTTCCTTCATTATCAAGTTCCCACAGCCACTGTGAAAGATAAAAAGTGAGGTATAAAATATGTGAATTGATCTGTGCCACTGGTAATTACTCCAGGCTGCTAATCAGTTTTTTGTGATTTTCTGTTTTGCTCCTTGTTCTACTGCTGACAGGAACTAGCAATGGACAAGTCAGTTTTGGCACTAACTAAAAAGATATTTAAAAAGGACTGTCAGGCAACCACTTTGCCTAGAGATTGCATGCCTCTTTAGTGCCCTATGCAGTTGTTTTTACTTCATCATCATAATTTTCTAATTTATTTTAGGGGCATAAAACTCATAAAACTCATAAAAACAATACACAATATAGTATTGATACAAGATATAAATATAAAATGCAAATTGTGTATCTACAAAGTTATTGTCAAACTATTAGCAGTCTTCCCAAGCAGAAGTCAGGTTGTGGCTGGTATTACAATTCATTTGTATACAACAGATCCAGAGCTGGGCATCATCCAAAATGTAACCAATCCTTTGCGGTCAAGTGTCTTTTCAAAATCGAAAGTGTGTATGGAATCATGATTGAAATGCAGAGACAGGTTTATAATTTAGGAAACTGTCTGTCAAGCTGTTGGCTTTTGTATTTCTATGGTATTGTTCTATGAAATCGCTCCAGAAAGTAGATTTTACAGTGTTCAAGATGTCCCTTTTTAAGGTTAAGGGGTTATTCCAAAATGTATCAAGCCTGATGATCTGATAACCGGATCTTATACAGTGACTTCAAGGTATAGAGTGTGCCTTATCGATAAACAAGAGCTCTTCAAGGCTTTTTCTATATGACCACAGCCTGGTCCAAAAAATAATGGGTTTACAACACCAAGATCCCCAATCCTCCTAAGCCCTATATCAAAGACTAAGTGCATGATGGGAATGCTTTGGGGCAAATTAAAAAGGGATCTTAGAAAGCCATTCTCTTTACAAGTCAAATCTTTGATGTTTCCTGTTCCCCAAATGTCTGCCCCATAGTGTGATGCACTTTGTACCTTGGCACAATAGACCTCAGTTACCAGCAAAACCGGTCTTGATATTGTGGTTTTATACTTCTTGCGGAAGATCTATCTCACAATATTGCCCACTTTTTTGTATGTGTGATTTTCAGATATGCGTGTTGTCAACCCTACTTTCAAGGTAGTCAATATTTTATATACCTTCTGGAGACAAATGCCCTTCATCATGCATCCACACCAGTAGGTTTTGTGGGGGTTGAAAATCATAAACTTGGTTTTGGATATATTCATCTTCAGACCGTGGAGGCAGCAGAACTGCAATCTCACCGGGGTTCTCAAAATCGAAAGAGTGTCATCCGCAAATAAGAAAGCTGAACTTGAGGGTTCCTTCTAATTTAGGGGAGTCGTGTGTATCCAGTGAGGTAACTTATAATTTACATATAAAGAAAACAAATAGAGGCATGTAAACACCCCTGTCATACCCCTCTCCCATTACGAGTGCGATCCGTGAATTCTTCTTGACTACAGCAACGCATTTTGCGTAATTATCTTTGTAGAGTCTTGTAAGGATATTTAGTTAGTGTGAAGGAATACCCATTGATCTGAGGGTAGACCACAGGTACTGCTCCAGAGCAAAAACAATAGCTGCTCTCAGGTTTGTAAATGCCACATACAATTTATCTTTTGTAACAGGTATTCCACATAATTAGGGCAAAACGGAATATCTGGTCTATTGTACTAACTTTAGAATAAAAGCCTGCTTGCTGGGCAGAGTGTATCTGGGATTTGGCTATCCACTCCAGTAGTTTATCAAGTATTTGATGACCAAATACTTTCTGCAGATTGTGCAATAGTTCCCCGGAAAACTCCTATTGCCCTTCTTAAAAATGAGAAAGATTTCCACTTCACACCAGGAGTCGAAAAGGCTACGTTTTAACAAAGCCCTTTTGAACAGAAGATAACCACAGGGGACCCATTCTGCAATCTAAGAGTGTTACAGAACCCCAGGAACCTTAACGGACCCGGGCGCTTTACCAGGATGTAGAAATTTTATGGCTTTGACATTCTCTTCCAGAGAAAAAAATGGGTGCCAAGACCTACGGGCCGATTTATATTTTGTGAATGAGTGTCCTCTAGAGGTAAAAAAACAGCAGGGTATGAATTGTAAAGCTGCGTTAGGCAATCACTTGCCAAAAAGCAAATGCGTCTTTTCTTTTCAATGCTTCCAGAAGATCAGACTAAATTAGAGCAATCCATTTGTGCCTAGAAGTTAACACTATTTATTTGTATGTAGATCAAGCCTCTCCAATCCCTTTTGGGACACGTGATTAAACAACTGTGAATAATAAAGATTTTGACTTTCAACTTTCGTTGGAGAACCAAATGCTATCCTTGGATAATGGGGATTTAAGTGGTAAACCATGTATGCAAGGGATTTTTTAAAGCCACAAACAAAATAGTGTGGAGTTGTATGAATGGGATCTCACTGATACGGTGTTAAGCAAATGGCCTAAGAGGGTGATAAATAGATCACAGATTTGGGTTAGAATGTCTGTTTTGAATGTCAGATTTTGCCGTTTGAGTAATTTTCTATCATTCCCAAGGGTTAAGCATATCCTGGAATACTTGGGTTCAGCTGTGGAATCGAAAAATATGTTATTCCTCAGGGACAATTTTACTGAGTTATGATCGTTATCAGTTTTTGGTACTACGCCAAAGTCTACAGGCAAGCCCATAATTCCATGTCCAAGATTACATGATCTATTCTGCTGTTACTCCCCCCTCTAGAAAACATGTATGATCTGTATGCGTCAAACCTAGTGCACCCATTGCTTCCCCCTAGTCCATGCAAGAGAGTTATGGATGCTAACTGGATGGCTGTTCCGTCCATGATTTAATTGGGTCAACATCTAGCTTTTGTATGCCTCTTGCTTCAGCCTCTTGATCAGTAGAAGTGTCCACGTAGTCTCGTAACTTGTATGTTACATTAAAGACCAGCTAAGAAAAGGAGGGAAAGGGAGGTCTAGCTCTAACGCTGGATATATGATTGAATAAAAAAACATTGGTGAATCCTTATTCTTTTGCATAGAGTGGTTATAGATGTTGTCCAACTTCTCCATTAGCCCTTTCCTCCCCTGGACTGTCAATCAAATAATGTCGGGCTATCTATCACCAATTTTTTAATTACTCAATTTAGGGATATATTAACCCATAGTACAATTCCGCCTGTAGGGTGACCGGCTCTAGTCGGGGCTTCTTCATAGCTGTAATTTGTGTAACCAGATCCAAATAGCAGTTGTAGGGACTAAGGGCCTGATTTAGAACTCAGCAGAGGGGTTACTCTGTCACAGCAGTGACGAATATCCTGTCCGCCGAAATCTAAATCCCATTACCAGCTTGAGGGGGTTTAAAATCGAGGGGTAGCGTATCAGGATTATGGGGCACCAAGAGTGTCCGCTCATATCTCCTGTAATCTGTATTAATTAGCACTTGGTCCTATTGACCTGCTGTCCTGAGACCTCCCAATTGAGACACAGGATCTCAAGGCATCTTGGACCCACTAACGTATGTGGGCATCTCATCTAATGAGGCGGGCTAAAGGTTTAATTGCAAGAGCAAAGAGCAGTGGCAGCAAAGGACATCCTTGTCTGGTGCCCCTGCATATAGGAAAAGGTGATGATAGTACTCCATTGTCTCAGACGTCAGCGTGGTAGCAGTTTAAAGGAGAGCAATGAGCTTATCGAATAGGGGCCCAAAGCCTGCCTTTTTCAGTACCGCCTCAAAGAATGGTCCACACAGTGGTATCAAAGGCCTTCTCAAAATCAATCAGGTGTAAGGCCTGGGGCTGGGAAGCTAGTGCACATGAGAGAGGGTGATTTGCACTCTACGGATACAGTGGCAGGTACTCCTATTCGGCATGAACCCGCATTGATCCGAGTGGTAGGGCCTGATTTAGCCGAGTCGCTGGTACCTTGGCAAATACCTTGATATCTGTATTTATAATGGCAATAAGCATACACAAGAAGCACATGTCCGCAGATAAGTCTGCTTTAGGTAGTACGACAATGATGGCAACATCTATTTTAGGAAGGAGCAAATTAAGGGTGCCAGAAGGTGGGGAAGCAAGAGGAATCAATAGCGTTTGAAAAACGTGATCGGAAACTCATCTGGGCCAGTCATTTTACCTGAAGTCAGGCTTGGTATGGCCTTGTTAATTTCTTTGGCCGGGATCATCTGGTCGAGGTCTCGAGCCAGAGAGTTGGGGATTGAGGGCAAAGATATTTCATCTCATAATCGTAACATGAGCTCTTGCGATAATTGGGGCATTTCCATGTAGAAGGTTCAATCATATTTAGCAAAGGTTTGGGCTATTTCAAACGTACACTCATGAAGAACACCTTGAGAGTGCTAACGCGCCTGGTCCTTAATAAGTAAACTTACAAGGGGACGCGTATAAGCCGATGAACCTTTTGGATCGCATGGAGTATACTAATCACGTAGTGACCAGTGGCATCAATAATCAATGTAAATCAATCAGTAGCCACTAAGAGAATTATTAGTCAGTAAACAATTATAACCATCATTCATGAATAACCACAACTCAATAAAGCGTTTAAGAATTTTATTTCCCTATTGATTACAATTCTAACGCATCTGGCTATCTCAACTTTATTTAATCAGCTCAGAATTATTTTATTAGTGACCACCAATAACACAATCGAATCAAAACTTTAGGAAGCATATATTCAAAAGCTTCAGCATAAGCCAACAAAATGGATATAACGCCATTAATAGCAGAGTTCAGCAATCTATCTGTCAATCATTTGTCACTGTCCGCGTCACCCAGGAAAGAACCTTCCTATACCAGATTAGCATCAGCATGTGGGACTTCATGCAAAAACAATTTAGAAAAATATGAATTTGGAAAACGTCTAGCTAGGAGAAAAACTAAAAAACAGCGCAGTTGGTACCTAGAAGAAAAGGCACAAAGTTAATCAGTTACATTATCATAACTATCTATCCAGGGAATGGGTCAGTAACAAAGTCAGTCTTCGTCTTCAGGTCATCAATAGATCAGCAACCCCTTAGGCTCTCAAGAGTATAAGCCCAACGACAGAATCTCGAACCACATCTCCTAACGTCATCAAATCTCCCCCCGCATCTCGCATTTGCCCTCGCATCTGCTAAATTCTGAAGTTTTAGCCCTTTGTCATGACTTTTTATTAGAATTTTTCAGTCCATCCCCCTAATCCCTAATTGGTCAATCAATCAGCAGATATGACTCTAACTTATAATATTAATTTTACAAATCTATGAGTTCTAATATTTCTTATTTCTCAGTTCATGGATTGGTCCACTGTACTATATTTTCATCATCCGGCTCTTCAGGTATTGAAAATGTTGCATGTTCCTCTTCTGTCAGTGCTCTCATTGTTCAAGTCCTGTGAAAGTACATTTAGCCTATTCTACACATAATTGTATCAATTTGACTTCATCATCTCCTGTCCGTCGATACATTACAGAAAATTCTAGCTAAGCAACTTTAACATGAGGGTGGTTCAGGGTCAGGTCAGCATTGTCACCTTCCTCCAGCATGTTCTACTAAATCAGCTTATTTATGAGGCCTGGCAAATAGGCCACGACCTAAGCTAAGTTAATTCTACATATTAATGCAAAACATAGGTTATACATCTCAATATGACATAGTACTACATTATTCTTATATATTTTAAGTATTTCAAACATTTTTAGTTAATTTTAGTGTAACTTTCATATAAGTGACCGCGTGCACATTATTTTCTCTACGACTAATTTCTCTATGAACTTTTCGTTAATTAAAACATATAAACATTTGTTGATATTTCCTATTAGCATATCTGCGTCAACAAGAGTTTAGGATGGAGTGACAATCAGGAATGTTGTATCTTTTGTGAATAGCCAATATAGTAGCTTGCTCGATTTTTCTCTATGTTCATACTCCTGTTGGGTTGATGCTCTTCAGCATCGTTTAGCTTCTATCAAGGAAACCTGTCACAGAGTAGACCTCGCCAACATCAGTTGTCGATGATCTCTCCAGGTGGGTGATGAAGTGCCGGTAGTTCCAGCGAGAGGATCTGGTCCTCTACTTCTGTCACTTGTTTCAGTGGTGGACTTCCTTGCTCCTAATGGATCCTTTGATCACACCCGTAAGATTGGGCCTATTAGCTGTCCATGGGGTTCTGCTGGAAGTGAAAGAATTACTATTGAGTTCAAAGAAGACTGATTTCTTCCTCTCCATATGCGGCATAGTCGCAATCTTTGAGGTGCCAATTGTTAAGGAGCCACAGGGGAGTGGGTATACGATTCCCCCGTCCGTGATCTCATCCCCCCAATGTCCTTGGACAGTGGAGCTTTCAGCGTCCTATTGCCCTCTCCCAGGCCTTTTCTGGGGTATCAAAGAAATACTTTGAGGCATTATATATTATCTTCAAGTGAGCCATAAAAAGAAGTATGTTTTGAAGATGTAGAGCACGTTGTTTCTGTTTGACCTCCTCGCAGGTGCTTCGGCACTACTAAACTGCTCGGGTATAGTACAGAAAGATCATCATTTTTGAGCTGTGGAAATGCAGGTCTTTGTGGCTTCTGCCTTTGCAGAGGATGGTGTTGCTATGTCGGTGGTTAAGGATATGTGCAATGACAGTCCGGGGTAGGAGCCCAGGCAGCGGCCGCCCAGTCAAGGAACTGTGTGCTTGTTCAATCACAAAGTGCCAAGACAGTTTATCTGCTGGGATATAGGATCGCAGTCATTCCTCCAGTAGACCGTCAATACCAGAGGTCCCAGTCCCCTCTGGAAAACCAACAAAATGCAAGTTCTTCCTACGGGATCGGTTTTCTGCATCTTCCGCCCGAGCTTCCAGTGTGGCTGTCGTGGAGAGCAATTTAGAATCCTGAAGTTTAGGAGCCTGCACTTTCTCCTCCACTGTAGAGACCCTGCCTTGTCCTCCGTCACCCTGCCAGCTGTGTTGCGAAGGTCCTGGCGTAGCAGGGAAACATCCTCTTGGACCTCATCCACCTTGGACTCCACCACCTCTTTAAAGACTTGGATGCCTTGGGAATGACTTTCAATTTGATAGATAGAGTGGGAGCATCCGTGGGGATAGGTACACTGACATTCTCCTGAGTTCTGGCAGTGGGCTTTGTGAATTGGTCCATTTTAGTTTGTGCCGGTGGGGATTTATCGTGTCCCGTTACTAGGCTTGTACCTTGGTCTGTGTCACAGAAATAGGATCTAGGCCCGCTTACCCATTCAGGGCAATATGAGCAGCCAGCACCAAAAAGCAGTCACAGAGTATCTCCCCGACTGTCCGAAGTTGTGCTGCTTCTCAGGCGAATGATCTTCCTCCACTGCCACCAGGGATAGCCAACTGGGTCTGGGGGGAGGCGGGCCCCAGGTGATCAAGTATCCTCTGCAATATGTGTTCCACCGCCCAGCATTGGTGGCAAAAGAAGGATCCAGCACATAAGTCTACCCCCCCCCCCCAAAGCAGACAGAACAAGACGGTAGGGGAGGAGAGGAAGAGGAAGAGGGCGGAAACACCGCAGGGCAGAGGAATTCTAGACCCGTTGAGGTCCCTCATCCATGTCTCTCCAAACCTTACCAGTTCATCAAGATGCAGGAGGGGGAATGAGGGGCGCTCCAGGTGTCCCTAATGAAGACCCAGACCTGTAGGTCCCTTGATCGCAGTGCCAGCACTGGAATGCTTGACTATGTCTCTTGACTGACCCCTGCATTGTCTGGCTTAGCATTTGTTCATCTATGGCCAGTTCACCACAGCAAAGAAGGGGACTCACTGCCTAGCTGCCACTCGTGTCTAACTTGTTCCTCAGTGGCCAGTAAGCAGGAGCAGACCCCAACAGCCCTGAAGAACACCCAGTGGTCCTACCCCACCACCATGCTATGTGCCCAGACGGAGAGGGGGTCATCCCTTTGCTCCCCCAGGACTCCCCTCACCCCCTTCCAGGCCTGATAGGACCTGTCTCTGGGTCTCTTCGTCACCCCCATGGAGATCATTTGTGTCTCACAGAAGGAGGGGCAGTTCCTCAGCCCCAACTAGAGAGCAGAGGTGCCCACCGTTGGGGCAGAGGTGGGGGCCCCCCAAAGCAACCGTGCATGCCATATCCTCAGAAGGAGGGCGCACTGCTGCGTACCTCCTCCAAGAACCATGGCAATGCCAGGGAACCATCCAAGCTGCAGGCCGCCTGATGGTCCAGCTGGCAGGCTCACCTCTCTCTCCACTGCTCTTCCCTCACTGCACTGTCCGCAGCTCCCACAGGCCACAGCGGCAGCTTGGTTGTTGTCCCTGGGAGATACCATGGTGGTGTAGTATCATGGCGGCTTCCTTCTAACATATAGTGTGGTGGTGGGGTGTTGTCGTAGTCCATGCTCTCGGGCAGGTTGGCAGCACATACTTATTGGGTGACAGGAGCAACCTCACACAGACTAAGGTTACATGGGTCATACACCCTTGGCTGTGAGGATGTTCTTATGCTCTGAGACTTTTCCACTATAAGTTACTTTCTTCTGAACAGTTGGCATTATTAGAATTTGAGTCTGAGACACAGAGTTAAGAGGGGAGGTTCTGTCTACAAATATGGACATGCTAACCGAGGAAGTGATGCTCTGATACACCTCCAAAGCTGGGGATTGGGTAGTCAGTCTACTTCTGCTGGTGATCGGGCAAATGGGCCTGGTGAGTAATGCATCCTCTGCTTCCCTTTGTTACAAGGCCTTAGAATTACATTAGTGGATACTCCACGCTGGCTTTGACTGGTTGGACAAGTGGTCACTCTATTTAAAACGTCATCTTATAATTATTTTAAACTGTATGCTAGTGCTTGAGCTCAAGTATTTTTACATCCCTTCAGCATTGAAAAAGGGCAAACCTAGTCAGGTAGGGACCTTGCTTGGCTTCATTAGGAAAGTGCTGCTTGAACCCTGTGGCACAGTGAGTTGTGTCCCATGTCTAGGCATGGACATATCAATTAGAGTGACTCACTGAGTATGAATCTCAACCACTGGTCATTACTCTGGGCAGCAGAAGAAGAACTATTTGCTCTGAGAGATAGGCACCAACCTCAAGCAATTTAGCTTTGGCCCTTTGAAAAAGAACAGCCTAGCCAGAAGAACAATAAGCAGCATTAATGAAGTAATTCCATCCATCACCTTTTGTTTTCTTCGGTTGGATGGGTAGGCCCAGACCATGGTCTTTAGCTTAAAATGCAAGTGAACTGTGCTGGCAAAAAGACTAGAGTATGTGCCAAAAACCAGTGGCTCAAATTAATACAAGAATTCCATTCATCACTTCTTGTTTTTCTCAAGAGATCTTCCAGCTACCAAGGCATCTCTGTCCAAGTAGACTTTGGCCACGATATTCATGGATCCAAAGCAAGGACACAGTTACCTACCTAGAGTCCTAAGATCGGAAATTGAAGTAGAAGGTAGGAAACATTTCTACCATTATTTCCTAAACAGGTAGAGCGTAGATATCCTGCGACAGTCAAGTGGTGCCTTCCAGCATTTACTGTTTACAAGCCGTTTATAAAGGAAGGGAGCTTGAATCAGGGTTCATAATGTGCCCTTTAGTGTATACCATTGACTTTCAATTCAGTTTGAACCTTAACGGAATACCTACTACTTGGCAAACCCCTTGTATTTTATGTCATTACAGCCTGGCTCTTTGGCAGTGTCTCTTAGCCACCAGTTTACCAGAGTCCTTTTGTCAGGGCCGCATCCAGTATGCATGAGTCCTTGAATTTGTAAATGACACCCCTCTAGCTACACATTTTTAGCAACTTCTTTACTGTACATTTCGTCTATTTCAAAATTATTTTGTTCAACCTGGGATTCATCCATCCAAGGGCATTATCCTGTACCTATTGAGCTTAGGAGAGACTATGCTTTAGATGGGGCAGCGTGATAATAGGATTCCCACATGGATGATTTGCAGCTCTGTCCACACTCACTACTTTTTTATATAGATGAAATGCCATTCCTTTGTCACCTGAACATGCCAGAGACAGGGTAGCTCGGAGGTGAGAAGAGGTATCCTGATCTCTATACCAAAAGTTCTTTTTTTTTTTTTTCAACGTGACTTTATTGGTTTCTAATTTGTTTATACATTCAAAGCAAGGGTACCAAAGTATACTAGGCCTAGGTGATACAATAGTTATTCAACATTGTTCAAGCATGCAATAACATTAGGCCAGAGAAAAGTCATACTCTAACAGGAACATTTTGAAAGTTGCTTGATTAGTGTTTGATTGGTATTGCATCTCTTGTTGAAACCTTGCCTTGATAATGTATTATCTAAGCTTTCCAACTGTGAAGTCCTTGAGCATTGGCGATAAACTTCAAAGAGGGAGAAAGGAAAGGAAGAGAAAAGGAGGATGGAGCAGGTTAGACTTTGGTCTGTGACGTTCTATTATACGGCTGTCACTAGTAGCCAATCATTATGATCTGTTGTCTAAGGAACTGAGCAGCCTAAGGAAGGTATTGGCGTATGGTGCAGATTCCTACTATTGTGCGAAAAGACTGTGGCTGGTCTCACACTAGCTGTTGGTGATACAGAGTGGTTTATACCAAAATGTCTCATAAGCACATAAGCTACTTGCGTTGTTCTCAGACAAACCTTCCAGATTTATAGCACTTGGAAATAAATTGGGCTTGTCAAAGTAGACAGAAGATTTGATTGATGAAATGTTACTGCTAATGGGGTGACTAGAATGAGAATGCAAGTGGACAGGACATCTCTACGCTTATTGCTGAGGAGCATCCTCAGTGATCCAAAACAGAATGTGCAACAGAACCCCATAAACATGTCTGTACATATTTATTACATTAGTTAGCAGTCTGCTCAGCTACTCACTGATCCATACCTATCTCTCTCTGCACCCAATCTAATTCCACCACCTTGCTGCTCGTCGTCTCTCCTGCATCCCCTGTCTTCCTTCTCCCATCTATTCGTTCTCTCTAGCTAGTCATTCACTCCCCTGTTGCATTCTATGCCGCTATCAACATCTCTGATTCACCTTGTCAGTGGTTCATCACCCCCATATGCCTTCTGTCACAGAATTCTAAATGCCACCGTATTCATATTGGCCTTGTGTGTTATTTGATCTCCATTCACAATTACATCTTCCTCCCATCCATTGCACTCCCTCACTCTGTTTGTGAAATAAGGAGAAAGGCAGGGTTATGATCTTAATGCAGAATAGGAGGCTTTAAGAATTAATACCATTCTGAATGTAAAATGTCCTATCTATCCTGAGGGAAAGTTTATTAACGTCTTGGAAGCGAAGATTATGCATCATGTTCTTTTACTTTTATTACAATTCAGTAGCACTAGCAAAGCTTCAAACCAGTCTTAAAGACTACATCTCCCAGAAACAAAATAAATTAGGAATTAGGAAACCAGGAAAACAACCAATCACAATCTATAACACATAGGACACAATTCTATGTCAGGACTGGAGGCAAGGATTATGCTAATTTTTCCTCCCTTTATTACTTACATAGAAGCACATCTCTTTGATCCGCAGGGGATAGGCGCCTCATTAGAGCAGCTCTCCCTGCAGATGTCCCTCTTCACAGCACGAGCACCGTGGAAGCCCTGATGCCTTAGAACTGGGTCGGTATTCCTCTATGTAAACGATAGACACCCGTAAGGGTCTGTAGTGAAGGAGCCTTGTGGAGGCATATTTTCCCTCATATTAATGGTTGCGGATTGTGCGCTTTGCCCGCTTCGAGGCCGGGCCCAGGCATGCCAGTGTTTCTTCCCTCTCTAAATTAGAGGGAGCTTGGCCCCAGGGGATTTCCCCAAGTTAATATTGTGCATAAGTACTCGTCAATGTCTAGCCCAATGACAGTGCTTCAGCACACTATATTCCTTCTGGTTTTTCTCAGCCTTTGCGTGGCCTTGAGACCCTACTGTGATGCTTGCCTACCCACTATTCTGTGAGCTACCCTCACGGCACACACTTTAATATAGCAAAATAAGGCGTTTGTTTATTACAATATGCAAACAGATGACTACGTGGAGGATGAAACCATCTCAGTCCTCCACAAAGATAATGAAATTTGCGAGGCGATGGGTGCTTCTACTCATCACACTGTGGCTTCTGCCATTGAACCACTAGAAAGACGCCTCATTCAGCTGGTTTATGCATGCCCTGTCCTCCTTAATCTACTATTGCCCCAATTCAGGGCTGTTCTAGTGGGCCTGAAGCAGCCTGTGCAGGGTCCCCCAAAATGCAGGATTGAGTCAGGGGGATCAAACTGCCTTTAAGGATTAAGCAGGTGTTTTTAGAGCGCACCAATCCCACTCTGTTTGCTAGCTCCTTGGACGCTTTATGCACCCCGGAGGAAACCCTTAAGGTTTTGACTTTGGCAGATGCAGGTGATGAAGATTCTCATGGAGACTCAAATGACGAAGCGGTCCCATTGGGGCCATGGCAACCCTCCCCAGGTTCCGCGTACCCCCTTCAGGGTGTAAGGTAGTAGTTCCCAGACTTTTTTGACCCGCGGCTGCGGCTCCCTATTATGTTACTCTTCTTTTGGCTGGTGGGGGAATGGGGGATCTAAGCCTGGCCTTGGGAGTACTTCCATTTTCCTCCCTGAAAATAATTAGGATGAAGCCGATGGAGGTATAATCATAGTTCCAACAAAATAAAAATATAACAGTAGTTTAAATAAAAAAAACACTTAAATTGGTTAATTCAGAAAAAATACTCCTCAGCACTGGGGTCTGCATATGGAATTTTTTTAACTATTTTTCGTTTTAAGAAGTTGCCTCTAGCTGTGGTGGAACGCCAACTACCCCCAAGAAATAAAACCTAGATACTAGCTGCAATGTCAAGAACAGCGTTATTATAACAAAATGTTTCCATATGTCTAATGAAAGAACAGCCATAGCTGCAAGTGTCCACTAGTACAAAGGAAGTACTAAAAACCTATATATTTCTACAACTCACTATGAAGTATCGGAGAGCACATGGTTCACGTGCACATAAAATATTTCCTTTTTCATCAACGATAACGTTGGTTCAAAGTGAGTTGTGATTTTATTTTAATAATAGCATAAATCCTAGTTATTTATTTTGCCTCACTCATGTGATGTCCGGTATAAAGTGTTTAACTCGCCTTGTGACATTCTAACTGACTGCAATAGGAGTGCTTGATAGTGTGGTAATTTATTCCTGTCTCCTTCACAAAAAACACAATGCATGGCACAGCTAAAGGGGTTTATATTTAAAAAAAAAAAAAAAAGTAAAATGGACACATCAACAAACGTTTTTTTTAATTCAGTTTTTTTTATTGCCAGCAAATATGGTTGTTAAGTAGTGTCAGCATGTTTTCTTCTTTTTTCCTCTTTTTAGTGGGATATGTGTGCAGTAAAAATTAAAAAGCTTAACCATCATATCAGCTTGCCACGGCAAGACCTAAAGGCTTTACCAGTACTTGTTTTAATGTGCGTTGCTTCTCTCATGCCCCAGATATATATGCTTTTAAAACTGAGTGGCGGATCTTTCAAGCTCCAGTTCCCTATGCTCCATTACTCCCTGCATTTTCCAATTTTAAAACTAGGAGAAGGTAATGGTTCGAAACTTGTGGTGAGATGTCTGGTGACAGAGTACCAGAAGTTTTAGATGTGCACCAATGTTAATAACAGCTGGAGTGTCATTTCAACTGAGCCCAAAGCCCTGTCGATCCTGGTTTGCTGTTTTTTTTTCATTCTGAACAGACATGCCACGGAGATTATGAAATAAGTCAATAGAAGGGAGGCCTGTAACTGATCAAACCATCCTACCCTAAAGGGAATCAGCCATAAATATCACAGTGTCAAAGATTTGGCTTTGCAAGACAAATGCCGTACAATTGCTGTAATAAGTATTGTTTGCCTTTGTCTTTTGGCCTATGGTTGTTAAGCAGACGGCTCAGCGAGTTTGCAGGACTCCGACGTAATGTGCTTTTCCAAGAAAAGAAAAAATGCCACACAGTGAAAATCCTAATGCCAGTACACAGAATTATTGGCAACAGGGCTCCTAAAACATACCCAGCAAACAGAGAGAAACACTGACATAACTATCTTGTAAGATCAAATAATTTGTCTGTTTTCTCCTATGGGGTAAAGTGGGGACTTTAGTCTAGCAGGTTCAGTCTTCAAATTTTCTTTCATGTTTACCTGGTCAGTGGCTTCATCACAAGCAAGGAACATATTGATAAGATGTTTTCAGTGTGCTGTTCATGGCGCACAGGGGTGTCGTGATCCATGGATTGGGAACCACTTGTGTAAGGAAACCCTCTGATATGTTGGACTCAGAGGAACAAGTCCAACCCGGTCTGCTGAAATGGCTTCCCTCTGACAAAGTGTGTTCATATGTGGCTAACTGTCTTAGAAAACCATTAGAGAAAGACGTCCGTGCTAAACTGTGGGCAGAATGTCCCCGTCCCTATTTTGCGGGCAAAATATCTTTCACCCCGAGATTAATTCTCAAACGGCCACCTATTTACAGAAATGTATTTGCGATCCCAAGAAAAGGATTGAATGGTCCCGGAAGTCCTGTCCGGAAAAGTTATTCTTATTGGGCCCCTCAAAAAATCCTTCAGCTGGCCAATGAGGCAAAATCCTCTGGTACTCTGCTTTCACCTTAGAGTGTTTCTGGATGGACCCAATGAGTGGTCATTTTTCTTGGTAATGCCAATTGCGCCCTCGCTGTGGAGAGACACTGGTCACTACTCATTAACATGGACCCTAAACTCTGGGATCTCGATTCCATGGAAGCCAGGGCAGTGGTGCCAGACGGTCCATTTGGTGACCTTTTCATCAAGGAATTGTCAAAGTTCATGGCCACCTTCACATCCCTCTGCTCAGCCCTCCATTAAGAAGGTCTTCCAACCCCGCCTTTTTGTCTGGGCTGGTTGTGGTAGAGGGCAATGGGCCGGCTGTTTATATGTACAAGGCCTTACAAGGGGACAAAGCTATCGCAAAGGACAGGACCAGTCTCGTTCCGGAGAATTCTTCCTCACTAGAAGGGGCCAGCACGGAGTAAGAGCACCAGAGGGGCTCCCAGAGGCCACTTCCAAGGATCCCAAAACGGTGAGTGTTCTTTCAGGTTCTCATTCCTGTATAGGGGGACGGTTGGCACGCCTTCTCCACAATTGAGGCTCTCTTACTTAGGACGCTTGGGTTCTCCAAACAGTCTGCAGTTTCTGAATAGAGTTCTATGGTTCTCCAGTCCCTCTTTCTTGTCCATGTTCCCTACATTTTTCACAAGAGAAGACTGCCTTGGTGCATCAGGAGGTACAAGACCTACTCAGAAAGGAGGCGATTACCCCATCCATTTTACAACCTCTGGGCTTCCTGAGCAACTTGTTTGTAGTGGAAAAACAGGATGGCGGACAGCAACCGTCGTCATCCTGAAGGAGTTCAATGGCTGGTTGGTTTACAGCTATTTCAAACTGGAGGGAATCCATCTCCTTCGCGACTTGCTGCGTCCAGATGACTGGATGGCACGTCTCGACCCCAAGGATGCTTACTTGACAATCCCGATTTTTCGGCCACCTTGTCATTTTTCAAAGTTACAGTGGAGGAGTCTAATCTACGTGTTCAGGTCCCTACCTTTCGGTCTTTCCACTGCTCTTTGGTGCTTCTGAAAGCACTGGTGGAACACCTAAGGGCGTTCAGGGTGTGAGCTCAATTGAAATACACAATTCATCTCTAGGAGAGCCTCAGTTTCCTCATCAATGTCAAAAAGACGCTGTTGATGCTGTTTTAACAAACCAGCTTTTGGGGTTTTGTCATCAGTTCAGTGGACAAGACTCTTAGTTTGCCGTCCTGCAAAATTGCAAAGATTTGAGAAAGACGATCTCCAAATAATCGACTTCCTTATCCCAGATGGCTCGGATACTGGGGCTCCTATCCTTCTCTATTCAGGCTGTATTTCCGGGCCCTCTTCTTTACAGGGCATTTGTAATGGCTCAAAGCCTGCTATTTACGCAAAGGAGTTAAGTATTCAGAGCAAGTGCCCCTGATGGAGGAAGTGAAGACCGAAATGCTTTGGTAGGTGTCCCACATGGCGGCATGGACTGGCCGTGCTAAATATGGCTCGGACCCGGACCTTATCATAGAGTCAGACACCAGCGCATCCAGTTGGGGAGTGCACTGCTGCAACTCCAGTGGTGGGAAGTAGTCCGCAGATGAGCAGTACCTCCACATCAGTTGCCTGGAGCTCATGGCACGCTCCTTTGTGGTTCAATGTTGGACAAAGGACAAGGTCAATTGCTGTGTACGGTTAAAGATGGACAACTTGTCAGCAGTTTGCTACATAAATCATCTGGGTGGCCGCAGACCCTAAGTCCTGGTGGATCTGGCCAAAGAGTTTTGGTCTTATTGTCTAGTCAACTATACATCAGTCACAGTGGAATATCTTCCGGGGGCCTCCAATCAGATAGCGGATTGGGGCTTTGAAAGAGTGGCCCAACACAAGTTTTTGGCAATTAGTCATCTGTTTTTTCCCAAACTCAATTCTCTTTGGGGCCCCTTCACGGTGGATCTCTTCACCTCTCACTTGGATCACCACATCCCTGGGTACTTCAGCTGGAAGGTGGATCCACAGTCTTCAGTGACAGATGCATTCCTACAGGATTGGTCAAAGGAAGAGGGTTATGGCTTCCCTCCTTTCTTCATGATGATGAGGTTGGCAGCGCAAATCCAGAGACAGCTGACCAATGTGGACTTGATCACGCCAGTGTGGATGTCTCAAGTGTGGTTTTCAGGTCTTCTGGAACATTCTTGGGATTTTCCCATCCTTCTTCTCCACACTCCTGATATTCTCCAGGACCCCCTAGGTTAGAGTCATCTATTAGTCTTCGAAGGCAGTCTACCTTTCATGGCTTGGAGGATTACCAGGAGAGCTGTAGAGACCCAGGACTTTCACAAGATGCCTGAAAGATTATTGGCTGCAATGGGGCCACAAAGTGGTACAAATTAGCATGGTTCAAATGGGTCCATTGGTGTATTCAACACAAAGAAGATCCCATGGGTTGCAGCGGTGTCCCCGTCCGTACCCTGAATTTTCTGCCATCCCTGACATCTAAGGGCACGGCTTATTGTACAGTCATATATAACTTTATTTCGGCTATAAGCCATAAAAGTAAACAATACAAGACATAACATGATTAAGAAGCATAGCACTTTAAAAATTTTAAGAATGTATAGACAACGTTATTTTTAAACATTTTTTGTTTTTACGAAATCTCAAAAACATATAAAAGTATTAGGTTGTTAAAATGTAACTTCAATTAATTAAAATTTTATCAAACTAATTAAGTATAATCTAAAATCAGGACATTAGAAGCACATGATTATCAGAATTCTAATTCGTGTCACCTGTGTATTTTACAAGAACCTTGCCGCTGAGTGACCAATTTTAACATTTGTCTCTGTTATCCGAGATAAAAGGAGAAAATTGCATAATTTACTTTTTTTACGAACCCTAAATAAATAGTGAGGTCATATATTTATAAAACATACTAATCGTCATTATTCTTTAAACTAAAATCCAGACCGTTTAGGTTTTAGGTTCATCCGGTTAAAAACTGATGTATTAAGTGAATATAGTCTAGAACCAATGTATTAAAATTACACATTTATAATAGTTCTTTTGTTCTTAGTAACCATGCACTTCGCAGATATCCCACCACAGAAAAAACTATTTTATCATTTGTATCAGTTGTTAGGAGTCGTAATGCCGTATTCCATTCCCTTATCCCAATAGCCCTACATAGTGGAGCAATCCACTTTTTCCTAGGTACCAAATATCTAGGGCAGAAAAACATAAAGTGCGCGAGTGACTCTTTTGTCTTTTGACAATGATGGCAGTATATTGAATTGCAGTCCTCCGGTCTCCATTGCGCTGTAAATGACTTAAGCGGAAGAGTCCCTAGTCTAAATTTAATAAATAGTGTTTTGGTATATGGAGGATTTACATTATCCATATAGGCCTCGAACTTGGGACTACATTTATGGTCTAAGAACTGCAAAGTCAGACTACCATGATTTTTTAACCAAATTTGGGTCAGAATGCTCTCCCAGTAACACCTTTTTACACGTTCCTTTGTTCCCTTTGCCAAATTGTGGGGAGCACTCCACACCTCCTCCATTTTAAGAAATTTACACGTATCTCTGATGTATCTGAACCAAGGGATCTTTAATACGCTGTCATTTGCAAGAAATTCATCTAGTGCTTTATGGAGAATGGACCGGTCCTCTGAGGACCAAAGATTAATCCAATACATTAGGGGTCTTAATGCAATTTCATTGTGTATTTCATTTAGGGCTAAATCAAATCTTAGTGGAGTGAGAGGGGTGCTCATCGGCAACTTTAGGAAATTTCGAATAAACCGGTTTTCTACAGTGGTCAGACACCTAGAGTTGGTATGACCCCAAAGCTCGGCACCATAAATTGAGGCCGCTACTGCCACTGATTTGTAAACGGTGATGGCAGGTGTTATCTCCCCTTCACAAGTATTAGCTATTTTCTTAGCTATCACTATAGACCTTTGCCTAAGTGTTGTCAGACTCTTCTTAATCTGTGCCGACCAACGTTGGTCGTCACTTAACCTAATCCCCAAATAATCAAATTGTCTGACTCTCTCCACTGGTTGGCCTGCTATCATCATTTTCCCCCTAAATAGTTTGTGTGGGTTATAGGCCATAAACTTAGATTTTGTTGAATTAATTTCAAGTCCTCTGTTAGAGCAAAAATTATAAAAAGTGTCCAATTCATTTTGCAAGCCCATAGGTGTTCTTGAAATTAGTAAGGTGTCATCGGCGAACATTAAAATAGGGACTGGGGTTCCAGCTAATCTAGGGGCATCATGATTACAGTGTAGCAATTGGTCCACAGCACCGTTTATGTAGAGGTTAAATAGTGTTGGTGCCAAGATGCAGCCCTGCCTAACCCCTCTATTGACGGGTATGGCTTCCGTTAGGTCGCCACTATCTGACCAACGTACATGAGCGTAAGTCCCTTCATGGAGATATCTAATCAGTCTTAGTAGTTCGCTATTGGGTTGATAACTCTCCATAACTTCCCATAATGTATCCCGAGGTACCATGTCAAAAGCAGCTTTTAAGTCGATAAAAGCTACATACAGTTGACTTTTGTTGAATGACAGGTATTTCCAGCAGAGGAGGTTAAACCTAAATACCTGGTCTATTGTACTCACTCCTCTTCTGAAGCCTCCCTGGGATTCTGAGAGAATTTGGGCATCATCTATCCATGTCTGTAATCTGTTCAGCACTTGCTTAGCGAAGATTTTTTGGCTAACATCAATAAGACTGATAGGTCTATAGTTGTTAGGTTGTTCCCTTGGCCCTTTCTTATAAATAGGGACTATAACTGCTCCTTGCCATGTAGTAGGGAGTCCTCCCCCCCTCAGTATTTCGTTACTAAGTGCGTTTAGATACAATGACCACGTTGTCAGACGAGAAAGATATAAATCTCCTGGGATACCATCAAGACCAGGGGCCTTTCCCTTGCGTGTGGATTGGAGAGCCTCTGTTGTTTCTTTTATGGAGAATAAGTCCAGGTCAAATTTGGGTGGTGTTGTACTCCCCCACGTTAGGGTATTGCCAACAGGATCATTAGGTTTTAGTAGGGGTGTAATAGTGCTATTGGTATGTGGTTTTCTGTATATATTTGAAAAGTGCGTCATCCAAATTTCTGGCTGGATGACAGGGTAACTTTCCATTTCTTGAGGGCTACTCTTATCTGACACTAGTTTCCAGAATAGGTTAAGATCTTTCTCCTGGAGCGCCACAACCATCTTGTTCCAATTCCTATTCGCCCATTCTTTTTTTGCATTTTTAAGTACATCTTTGTATACAGTCCTGCTCTTCCTTATCTCTCTTAAATTCCCTTCCTTAAGTGCTCCCAGTAAGTGTATCTTAGCTTGACGGCAGGAGTTGGAGAACCACCTAGAGGTTTTAATCACAGTCTCTGTCCGCCTCCTTACCGTCTGAAAGTGTGGTTTTAGTCGGATGGCCAAGATATTATGAAGATAGACCAAATCAACCAATTTGATATTTGTATGTTTCAGGGGGGAAAGTGTTGTTGCAACTGTTCTATAGATCGCTAGCTGGAAATTTACATCACTTTCAACCCGATCCCATTTCACATTTTTACGGTCATTGGTCCTAATGAGGGCACTATTTGAAGTCCACGTTGATAGTGTCTTGGAACTAAATAAGATAGTGGAAAAGGAGGTACTTAAGGCTAGATGGTCACTATCAATGCGAGGGAGAACTATCATGTCAGTTAGGGATTTCCAGAGGGCGTCATTTACTAAGACATAGTCCAGGTGGCTAGTATATACACCTCTCCTATATGTAGGTGACGCCGGATTGTCTGATCTGGTATTCCCATTTACTATTCTTAATCCCTTTATTTTTATTAGGTCTTCCAGTAGGTCTAAGGCTCCTCCTTCTTTCTTAGATGTAATTTGCACCGGCCCTGATCTATCCCATGAGTCTGTGAACTGGGATCCCTCTTGCTGATTGCCATCTCCGCGGTTCAATTGCATATTGAAGTCGCCCGCAACCATTATACCCCGCCCAATAGGTAAGCAGTTAAGAAATTCTACTATTGAACTCATCTGGATGGTCTGGGTCCTTTGGGTGCCAGGTCTAATATATAAATTTACAATTATTATGTTAACAAGACCTTTAACAGTACTAATTTCAACTGCAACGGCTAATAAATCCCTCAAAGGGGATACTATCTCTTTAACTTTTGGGAACAAGTCGTGTTTTAACCAAATTATCAGGCCGCCTGAAGCCCTACCTGATGGTGATGGTAATGCAGCCTTCTGGAAGGTCCAATAGCCTTCTCTATTTACTACAGATGGCGCCCAGGTCTCCTGTAATAAAATGATGTGGTGTTGATCTATAAGTCTGCACCAGTCAGGATTAGCTGTTTTCTGAGTCAGGCCTGCCACATTCCAGGATAGAATCTTAATCGGTGGGTCATGGTCATGCCCATTTTCTGGTAGATTTTCCCTAGTCTCATATGTACAAAATATTTCTTGCTGGGACTTCTCCTTTGGCGAGCCACTACAATAAGTTTTAGGCTCTGCTCCCAGGATATTAGGTAAGTCATTTTTTGTAGTATAAGAGTCGGGATTGGGTATGCCATTGCTCCCAACTTCAACGGCAGGAACTTCAACGGCAGAGACTTCGCGTCAATCTATGTCTGAAGTATGGGTTTGCTTTCGATCCCTTCTCTGCGGGCAAGAATATTGGGCCATTATAGTACTATTTATCTCTTGTGGAGACCGGTTTGTCAATGATTGCGGAAGTTTGTGAACAAGTGTCATTTGGGAGGAGGTGCCCGGTCTCATTCTTTCCTCAAGTGCCAAAAGGCCCTTAACTAGATTCTGACTGGTCAATTTTATCCCTATGAGATCTGATGTTGAACCTATTTTTATAAGTCTCTGTGCAATGACTATATCGTCCCTTATAATGGATCTACACTTCTTTGTCCTTCTTATCCAATGTATAACTTTATTTTTAAGGGAATCCCCTTGCTCAAATTGATCTTTACTTAGCTTCGGGACGTTTGTTATGTAAATATCATAGACGTTATGTCTAGTCTGGCATTGGAGGTTATTTCCCCAGGGGCATTTGGAGCTTGTATCTAGGTGTCTTTCTCTGTGCACCTTCCAATTATTCCCTGTGTCCAAGGGTGGATTGTAGTTATTACGAACACACGCTGCAGGAGGTGCGCTATTGCCCCCCTGAGTAGTCTGTGTTACCATTTCGACCCTTTGATGCCTACGCCTCTGTGGGATGGGTGTTTCCGGTATTTCAACTGACTTTGGTAAGGAATTAAGGTCTAATTTTTGTGGTATCTTCCTTATATCCCCAATTACTGCAGATATGCCGTCCAGCTTCTCATATATCATATGAGTAAAAGATGTAAGATGCTCTCTAAGGCTTAAAATTTCATCTCTTATCTGTACTAGCTGGAAGACAGCTAGATGTTCATCTTGAGTGGCTATGACTGGGACTGGTTTCTCAATTTCCCTTGAGATGGTTCTCTCTAATTCAGCTGGCGATGGTAGGACAAGGGGTAAGAAGCGGTTATTGCAGTTTGGCAGGGGGGATACACCATCTTGCTGGTTAGGCAGATTTAAGTTAGGGCTCTCTGTTGGATTCTTTAAAATTTCTAACTTCCTAAGTTCTGTGCTGGTGCCTTGGGGTATAGATATCTGCGAATCTCTGTGTACAGGAGCGAAGAAAGATTTTATGACATTAGAGGAGGAAGAAGCATCTTTCCTACGAGATTTTGAGGGTTTCGTGGCTAGCAAACTCTCCACTTCCTCTATAAGATCGTCAATTTGGGTGAGCGTACAATTTTCGGCCGCGTGTCGAGGTGCTCTTTTTGCCCTTCCCTGCTCAGTAGGATTACTGGTAGCTTTCCTTTTCCCCATCTTGGTAAGCTATTTGCCTCAAAGACGTTATAACTAGTGCGTGAAGGGGGAGTTATGAATACCTTGGGTAATAAATTCCATAGGCCCTAATTGGGAGGTAGTGCGATATGGGTAAGATTGTTTGTACTTAAATAGACCCAGGCGCACTGCTTTTAAGGGGCATCACATTTGAGCCTACCTCGTTCAAATTATTAGGGGGGTGGCCCTGCCCTGGCTCTTCCTGGCAATGACGGGCAAGGACGGGACCGCCCTTGGCCCGGGCTTCGCCCGGGCGCCGCCCGCGCGCGTCCCGCACAGCGGGAGCGCGTCAATGTTTTTAAAGGGCTCCTTGCCCTGACGTGTGGCGGCTGGCCCCTCCTCCTGCTCACAAGTGCGCTACCCGCGGCAGCGGGAGCGCGTCAATGTTTTTAAAGGGCTCCTTGCCCTGACGTGTGGCGGCTGGCCCCTCCTCCTGCTCACAAGTGCGCTACCCGCGGCAGCGGGAGCGCGTCAATGTTTTTAAAGGGCTCCTTGCCCTGACGTGTGGCGGCTGGCCCCTCCTCCTGCTCACAAGTGCGCTACCCGCGGGAGCGCGTCAATGTTTTTAAAGGGCTCCTTGCCCTGACGTGTGGCGGCTGGCCCCTCCTCCTGCTCACAAGTGCGCTACCCGCGGCAGCTGGAGCGCGTCAATGTTTTTAAAGGGCTCCTTGCCCTGACGTGTGGCAGCTGGCCCCTCCTCCTGCTCACAAGTGCGCTACCCTTGTACAGTCAACTCTTACTGGTCAGCTATATCTAAAGGTCATTTCCCGATTCAGGATCTTCCAGTTGGAGAAAACCCCCTGGTATGCAGACTTCTGCGGGGTAGTTGCCTTGCCTTGCCGCCAGAACCTAAATACTCCAACTTTTGGGATTGAAATGTCGTTTTGATATTTCCTGGAAAAGGAATTAATATATTTCAAGCAGGGAGTTGCCAGCAAAACTGGCAATGCTGTTGTGTCTAATTTCTTGTTGTAGGGTCTTGGATGTGAGAGCCCTGGACATTTCGAACTTGTCTTTACTCCACATGGAGTAACCTTTTATGTTTCCAGGAGAACCAAAACAGATTATAGGGTAATTTCTTACCTGGCCTTCGACAAGGTCCATACGTTTTGTGTGGTTCGCTTTCTTAAAGCGTATGAGAATATGACAGAGGGCACTAGTCCCCCAGGAAAACATCAACTTTTTATATCCTTAAAAAACCTTTAAAGTGGTCTCATCCCCCACCATTGCTCATTGGGTCCGTCGGTTTATGCAGGAGGCAGGCATCAATGTAGCACTCTTCAGAGCCCATTCAGTCAGAGGAGCTATCCTCAAAAGCCTTTTCTCTAGGGATAAGACCAGAGGATATTATTAATGCAGCTGATTGGTCCTTAGACTCTATGTTAGGAGGTTTTATTTCAAAACAGTGATGGATATGATGTCTTTGGTGGTGGATTGGATACTCATTAAACAAGCATAACCCTATCCTCCAGTCCTAGAATAAAATTTCTTAGCTAACATAATGGAAAGTTTCAATTCTATTAAGGACATGGAGTCGAGGATTATTCCCTCCCATTCATTTCATGTTTCTTCCATCCCCCACATGATGAAGCTTTCGCTTTATTACTCCGTAAAGATGGAGTATTCTTGATTCTCTGGGTGTTTTAATACACTTGTTTATTATTGCCTTACTGTGGCTATGATGCTGTATTAATGATTATGCTCATGTTATTGTTGATTTTTGGGTCACATTTCTGGAGGGGACTTATGGTGAATCAATCCCCGTTGGATGGTTTACAGTGTTCAGATTTTGTTTTTATATTTTCTTCAGGTGACGATTACACTAAAGGTGAATCATGCGGATGGTAATTTTCTGTCGCGTCAAGAATGAGGAAGTGCCTGAGGAAGGGGCTGTCCATATGGACATTTTGTGGGCTGTTCATTGGTTGTTGTGTTTTTTGTAGTCCTTTCCCGAGGGGGTTATGCGAAAGGTGTTTTTTTCATTAAACTGCTGGAAAGTAATAAAAGGAAGGAATGATAAGCATAATCCTCTCTTCCGTGTCCTTAATACAACTGAAACATTCTGTTACATTAGCTAATACATTTTACATTCCTTAAGAAACTCCCATAGTTTTTAGTTTTTAGCTGTTCAGCAGCAAATGTACTATTGTTCTCTGTTTTGTATAGAAGTGTGAAGAAGTGATTTGCTCTGTGTCTTTAATCTTTGGTCCACGGTGCCTGTATTGGGGTGTTATGGCATGTGACACTGATAATTATGACCTTGGGAACCTCTACCCTCCTTTACATGTGCATTTTGTCCCAGTTGATTTTCAACACTGCTAGTAGGCCCGTTACCTATGGTGTTAAGGTGTGATGAATAGCGGGACGCTAGGGGTCCAAGATTATGTAATCCATGGTGTGCCTGATGCACATTCTGGTGGAGTGATCAGTGCAACCGACAATCTTTTTTTAATGTTTGTAGGTGTGTCACATCATTTATGCAGCGCTGCCCCATTTCTAGTCCTGATTCCAGCTGTTTTTGTTTTCTGCAGCATCTGTCTACCTTTCCTGATTGCTCAACAACCCTAACAGTCACTGTAGCAAAAGAGCTTGCCAAGCCTAAACATCTAGGCTCAAAGGTCTTGTTTCAGAGGGGGTTGTTTTAGCAAGGTGTTTTTCAAAATCCTCATTGGGTAGGTCTTGGCCATGTGACTCAGTCTAGCCTTTTGTGAGATTTTTTTTCCAAGTGGTATACTTTATTGAATACTTTTAATTCTGTTCCATTCTGTTCTAGTGACCTTTGGGAGCCAAACGCTTGTTTCAATCTAACATTATTAGTCATTTTTCCCCTATAGGAATGCTGTATGATTCACCTACAACCTTACGCAGAAAGTATGTGGTTTCAGACTTGTAAGGTCCTCATGAGGCATCTTCTGTAGTTCACTTTTCAATGCAATTAAATAGGTTTTCTATCTACCATAGAACTAGAAAGCAAGTGATGCATATGAAATCATAACCTTCAGTGGGTGAAATGACAGATAAAAGTAGTGGTCTGTATGTACTTATAACAGAAAGAGTAACAAGTAGATTAAATAAACACTCTATAAAATATGAGTGCACAATGCACTCATTATTTTTCACTAAACAGCCTTGTTTTTGAATTTTGAGATTCTGATGTATGACAGTATTACCTAGACATTATTTAGCTGGAAATAAATGCATGTAAGGTTTACATGTAGATCATTGACCTCAAGTGAATTTATACATGACTTTGGTCTCTTGTGTCAAGCGCTCTCTGTGGTAGTGGAGCATTACTTTAACTAACATTAGATTTATATTACTGATTAGAGTCTACTTTATTCATATAAGTACAGATATGTCTTGGTATGTCTCAGTGCAGGTCATATGAGTCCTTCATACGTTACTATATTGCAGCACAGGAAGAGAACCTGAAACATTTGCATTTGTTCCTGTAGGGTGTGCTGATTGTGTGCAAGAAGAGAGTGCTGGATAGCCAGCTTTTAATATATTGCCAGAGTTTTGAGATCCTTTCACTAGCTACCAGTGATGGCATACTTGAATGTATAATTGCCTGTCATCATCACAGACCTGTATTTCATCAAGCACCATCTTATAAAGCAAATTGAACATAAAGAAATGATAGCAATCATTTTTTGCTAAGATATTTTTATAAAATATTTAATTTTCGTATTGATCCCTTCTTTAAAGTTGCATCCAAAAGAAAATTGAAAGAAGACAACTTTTTGCAGCATTTTCAGGGAATTTCCTTTTAGAGATATTATGATAGCAATGGTTCTAACATTTTTGCAAAACTATATTTGATACTTTTGTTTACAGCTAGTCGTGCTAACACCCAGGTTTCTATGAATTAGTATTCTACAGAATTAGCTGATACTGTTTCAGTTAGGATTTTTTTTTCTTTCTTGTATAAAGATGTTAGTTGATACAGTAAGATTAAAGTTGCATTATCTTTCATGTATCTGGTCACAGCACTGATTATCCATACTCATCTCTCCCTGCTTTTCCTTGTTAAGTTCCACAGAAGCAGACTGTCCCTGTGGCTCCGAGAACTCGCCTTCCCCAGGATGATCCAGTGATAGAAATGATTCGTGCCCAGAATGCATTATCCAGGCCCAGCTACCTTGCACAGACTGAGCTACCAAGATCCAGCTACATCACTCAGGCAGACATCCCAGCTTCCAATTATCTGACACAAGTTAAATCCTCGAGGACCAACTATCTGACATCAGCAGATGACCCCAGACCCAGCTACCTCACCCAGATTCAACCACTAAGAGAGTCTGGCATAGAAAAGATTCAAGGTAAGCTATGTTGCTTTAACTACACTATCTCTTGGAATGTGAGACTAGAATACTTTTTGTACAGTGTATCCAGTTGAAGTGATGAAAGATGTAATGAAGTAAAGAAGTTATGAAAAGTGAGTCAGCTGTTGTGTTTTTATGAGAAACTTCATAGGAGGTATATCCATTTTATTTCATTTAAGAAATGCTTAAATTATTAAAATGCTACAATTTAATTGTGGGTCTAACCATCTCCTTTCTGCCATACTGAGTCCACCTCATCGTCTTGGCTCCCTTTTCGTTTTGTCTAGACTGGCTCACTTGTGGAAATCCCATAAGGCTCCTTTCTAAGTCTCTTATCCCTATCGTTTTTTTAACATATGTGTGTCCTAAGCCAATTCTCATTTCTTATTTTGTTGCACAAATCGTCGCTCAGTGGATGATCCTGCTGTTTTATTGTGCATAAATGAGGCAAATGGTGCTGTGTAATCTTGATGAGTAAAAACAACTTGATAAAACAGGTGTCACTGAACCCATCCTTGTGAATCTGCTATTTCCTGAAATTTTCAAATTGAGCGCCATCTCTTTTTGGATCTCAAATTATTTCTCCAAGAATTGCAAATATTGTTTTTTGTTTCTACTTGATACCCATTTTGACACTACCCTCATTCTCATCCGAATTGTTCCCTTCATGCCTTTATCCCTTCCCTTTTTTGTTTCTATTCACAAAATCCTTCTTTATTATTCTCTGGCACCTCACAAAACCTATTTGTGGCATCACCTTTGTCCTCCTCTACCCCTGCTGTTGGTGTGTTGCCAAAGTAATAAATGTCTTTTGGTATTTGTCCCTGAGGTGTGAAGGAAGGGTGTCTCTCCCAGTTTCCCCAATACATCTTACCCTTCCTCCCCCCACACGCTGGGTTCCCTTTTCTGCCCCTCCAGCAGATTTCTTTTCTTTGCACATCCTCCTCCTCATAGTTTTTGCTAAATTGTACACCTTTTCTCTTTGCCTTTTAGCTGTGCTGTAGGCCATTCTCAGTACTCCTTTTTTACTCCTGCTTTCTTTTTACGGCCACAATAGAATAAGACAACCGAAAGCCATTGCTACCTTTCTTTTTTTTTTCTTCTTACTCCAATATTAAAAATAATTTTTAGGGGCTTCACTTTCTTAGATATCTAGGAGTTGTAGGTAACTGCTGAGCAGTTTTCAGTTTTTTATTGCCATATTCAGTACCCCTTCTGTGATGGTTCAAAACGTGTCTTGTCTGGGGCGTTCTTTTGTGGTAGCTTTTGAATTAATCTGACTTTTGCAGATTATTTTCACCAGGTTCTTGTCCATTACACATAACTCAGCGATAATACTTTTACAAGCTTTAGTAAAGGAGAGAAGATTCCTCCTTAACAAACTTTCCCTCTGGATAGAAAAGCCTACATTGAGCTTCTGGTGCACCTTAGTTTTCCCCAGACTGGGACGGTACTCTTCCTCTTGAACTGTTTCTCAACGAGCAGTCCTATGGGAAGATGACCCAGAAAAGGAGTTATCCATTACTTAATTCCCAGAGGAGTCCTTCCTCGATGATTAGGTAAAAGAGCTACTTCTTCCTAAACATTATCCTTGCTTGTGCCTCTTCCTCCTCTATTGATCTTGACTCACTGGCAAGGGTTTTTGTTGACTGTCTTAGGCAGCCTTCAGCTATTGTTCCATCTTTTTGGAGGATTAAACAAGCCAGCAAACCACCTAAAAGTGGTAAATCTCAGAACTGAGATTAGAAAAGCTTGCAGTTTGAAAATAAATGGGGGCAATGCTGTATGGGAGTATTGACTCTTCCCATGGTTGATGCCCAAACAGAGGGAAGAAAAGACATTTTTCTAGACCTAGACACTAGACGGTGGAATAAGGTACAGCATGCTAATCTAGAACAGCACCAAGTTTCAGAACTATTGTTGCAGTTAGCTATCTTGTTTTACTATCTACAGTGAAGACAATATAAACGATCCCAAAATGGCCAGATCCAAGTTCTTCACTCTAATTTTGCAGTTGTTATCTATCTTCCCTCATTTGTATTGACATTTTTTGTTTTACAGCTTTAAGTCTTTTGTGACAAGTTTACCAATTACTTTATGGAATAAAAATCTGCAGGTATTTCAGAATATTAAAGCTGGGGATGGTGCAAAGTCAATCTGCAAAGATTAGAAGTGTCAATGCTTCCGGTTCTTCCTGCTAATAGTGAAAGTGAAGCTTATTCTCTCTTGTCCTCACTAAGGTCTGGGCCTCCGGATGAGTGCTAAAAGCACTGATCCTATTTTGCCTCCAGCTTTGATCCACATATGGAACACCTCCTTTTCCACATGAGTAGTGCTTGAAGCTCGTAAGAGTAGGTTATCAAACCCATTCTCAAGAAGCCTAATCTGGATGCAATTATCATTTGATCCATTTGCTACCAGACACATTTAAAGATTGGTTAAAAAAAATATGTGGCTAATTGACTTTTCAGTTATTTTGAAGCTGCTAACCTTGGTTATCGCGGAGAAAACCTTAGATTAAGCATTGATTTCAGTCACCCTCTTGGCCCTATTTTCTTAGTTATTTTAGCTTCTTTTCATATCGCTGATCACAGCATATTAATCCACTGTTCGGCCACAGTAGGCCACAGTGGGCCTTGTCTTTGTTTTTCATCTTTTCTATCTGGTCGAAGTCAGTCTTTGATGCTTCACCTGTTCCATTCTCAGAAGTCAGCAGTCTTTTGCACTGTCCTAAAGGGCTCCTCTATTTCCACCCATTTAAATTATTATGTATTTGCTGCTTCTAAGGGCCCCAATGAGAATGTTTAATGCGGGATCAGTTTCGTGCACTGATGATTCTCAGTACTGCTTTTTGATTGACCACAATCTGAGCTTCACAGACTTTGTGTTTTTGCCTATCCATCATCAAGGGATTGATCAACGAGAATCTACTGAAGCAGAATGCTAGCAAGACTGAGTTTTTGATGTTGGGCCAAGTCAGTCTGTAGAACTCTGTCAAATCAAATGTTTATTGCAGAGTTAATAAAAACCATTCCAAATTGCCATGAACACACACAATTAAATAGTAATTTTAGTAATTTATTTTAAATAATACAATAAATCCTGGAATAAAATCAATTAAATAGAATTATTTTTTTAACAATGTCTCCTCGAACTTTACTCTACAGTTTTATCAAATTTCAGCAGCAGTTCATTTCGGTGTATATGCTATTAAGCTCTGGCTATACAAATATATATTGGAAGATACAGGTATAACTAGTAATTCAGGTTTAAGAAGCTGCTTATAATTTAGGTCACACAATAGTTAAAAACTTTGCAGCGCTTTCTAGTTGCATATCTGTCAGATTAAAACATTCTTTGACTGCTTAGATACAAAGTCTAATGCCTAAGCATTGGAATGAGGGGCTTAAAAAAATAGATTGGTCAGGTCTGACACTCCTACATCAACATATAATGCGCACCAGGCATTCTGTTTTATAATAACAGAGCCTGCAATTATGTGTGGACCAGATACCTTTCCAATCCTGTTTGATTTCAGCAGTATCAAACAGACTGAATCTAAATCTGGTGTAATTATTTTTCAGGCGTAATTAAACTACTTCAGTGAGATGAGTTTGTAGTTTACCCTTAGCGTAAAGATCTAATACAGTTCCATTGTGTTTCAGTGTAGTGTATTTTTGTTATCTATGTTTAACGATTGTAGTTGCTTTTTTAAATGGTTGTGAATTACAGTGGGTTTAAAAAAGACTCCCAGGTATCATGCACTTTTCATGCAGTATATGCATTATGGAGTACCATTTTATTCCATTGATTGTTCTTTGAGCTTTCCCCTACTTCGATGCACAAAAACATTTTTAAGTGCCCTCCTCTGCAGTCTTGCATTGGTGCTAAATTCTAAATTCTAGTATGCTTGCTGGAGAGACTGTTTAATTAAATTAAACTCTTAGTAAACTTGGACCTGTGGAACCATGTTGTTTGTTCCGGTGAAGTCTCTCCTCCCCAGATACCAAGCTCAAGAGCCTGCAATTCCTGCTTGACTAGTTATCGTCCTTGGATGAACATGTGAGCTCTGTGATATCGTAAATGTTTTCACCAGATGAGACTGTTGAAAAAATTCTGCCTGTACTCATCCCTCAACAGCTATGTGCTCCTGTGGTGAGATTTCAGATTTTATCCAAGCTTGATTATGTCAATGCCTTCTGTTCCCATTGAGAGGCTACAGCAAATTCTGGTGGTTAGGCTGGTACTTATTGTTTGCATATTTGACCATCTCATAGTGGTGCGCTGTGTCCTTCGTTGACCATATGTGAAATGGTGGATTTAAATAAATGTCACCTGCCTGGCACATTGTGGCTTTGATGAGCAGGGGCCCCTGTGAGCCGCATGGGATTCTCTCAGTATTTCATTTCTCAGTCACTTCAGCCAGACTTGCAACTTTTGTTTTGTGTTCTTGCTACAAATGAGTTATGGCTGGGAGTAGGGCCTTTTATTTCCTAGTCGCATGGCACTATAATAGCCATCCAGTTGCCATTTAACAAATTGCAAATCCTGTTTGTTTCATATGCGGTTTAAATATCATCTTTGATGCTAGTAGTTGGCTTTTCTCAGACTGTTCTGTTCTATTTATCACCTTCAGTTTTAGTGTCAAGATGACTTCATGTGCATGTGAACTGACCAGTTCCTGCTCACTTATTAGTCGTACACAGATATCCCATTTACCTAAATTAACCTGATTCCAGCTAATTCCTTTGTTGCATTGGTTAGTGGAGATGCTTGGAGGTAGTAGACTCGAGCTATCTGTTAAGGATTCATCTTCAGGTTACATAGGGCATTTTCACTCCATCATTGAAAACTTTTGTCAAGTTTTCCTTGAGCAGTGGCATGATGGACGGTCCATCATACCTGGCTTTAGAAAGAAGATGGGAATGATGGTTAATCTCATTCCTCCATTGTTTCTCCTATAGGATTAAGGTGTGTGTTGGACATCAGGACCCCAAGCTCCACTAAACTATAGGGGGTTACACAATCCCCAAGTGCTTAAGTCTTCTGCACTCCTTCCTCACAGACAGGGTAAACGTTGTCAGCTGCGGACAGTTTAGGGCTAAAGCTTTTAGTCTTCCTTGTAGGTGCCTCAGGGCTCCTCACTCGTCCCTACCCTTTTCAATTGCCACGTCTCTTCCCTAGCTGCTGTGGTGCGTTCTTTTGGCTTCTAAGCTCTGTTGTATGCTGATGACATGCAAATCATCATGTCAATAACGGACAGCATATCTCTGGTGGCAGACAAGTTTAAGAATTGAATGGCAGGAATCAGTAACTGGATGAAAGACAATTTTGTAAAGTTGAATGCAGACAAAACCGGGGTCCTAATTTTGTGACCCATCAGACCATCGGGTCTGCACTTTGGTGGCCTGGATTGTGTGGTCCGTCACCCACTACAGTGGAGTCAGCCAAAAACCTTGGCCTTCTTTTGATAATTCTGACTTTTAATATGCCGGTTAACTGCATGACCAGTGCTTGTTTCTACATCATTGAAAAAGATCTTCCGGTTTATCCCAGCAGAGCTCCGTAAAACAGTGGCCGTGGCTTTGATCACTTCTTGTGTAGACTATTGCAATACCCTATATTTAAGTATCACTAATTCTTTGTGGATCAAGCTTCAGATTCTTCAAAATGCCCCTGTGCGTCTTATTTTAAACTCTCCTAAACATCTTCCTGTTGCAGAAGGCCATAGGCCCTTCACTGGCTTCCATTTAGGAAGCAAGTGATTTTTAAAGCGATACGCACCGTTTTTCTGGCACTGCACCAAAAGGGACTGCAGCTTATTCAGTTATCTTGTCATTGGTATGTGCCCAATAGGCTGGTTAAATCGGCATCTATAGGATGGAGGTGGTCCCTAAAAGCTACAAAGCCAGATGAGGTGGATATTCTTTCTCCTGCTTTGCAGTGAAACTTTGAATCACCAATCCAGGTCACAATTCTGGAACAGGAATATTGTCGGCTTTCATTAAGCACCTCAAACCCAGCCCTTCTTCCTCTAGTTCTCTAGGTCCATGGGAGTCTCCCTCCTGTCCACTTGGGTATTTTGATTGGCGTAGCGCTTTGACACCATCAGGTTTACTGGGCTTTACAAATTCTCTTTCATTTCATTTCACCAAAGTCATTAACTGCACTAACAATAATCACAAAAATGTGCACCATAAATCCTTCCACTTGTAACATTTTTTTGTCCAATATAATGGGCTGTCTGCATTGGCCAAAAGATTACCTCAACAGCTGCTACAAGTGTCATGGCTTGCAGTGTTGTAGGAATGCTGACATATTGAAATTGCCAAATGTGGAATGATTTTGACTGCGCTTGAAGCCCTTGCTGATTGACAAGAAAACAGAACGAACAGCTATCCTCAAGGACTTTGAATCAAAGGCTAGGTAAAGAATTGATACAGGGTTTAAACCTGTTACTAAGTGAGTGCTTCTAAAAAAGTAAAGTCGAGAGGCATAACAAAATGTCTTAATTTGCTGCATGAAGCTGAAACTCTGTTAGTCACGCAGTTCATAAATATGTGCATTGGTGTGTCAGTCGAAGGGGGGAATATTTATTTCTAAGATGTAAGAAGATCTGCAGCTGGATGAGGATCATATGCACAACAGCCTTACCATTACCAGTCCTCTTTTTAAATCCAGGGTTCCAGTAGAAGACCCCATTCCACCCCCCCACAAAACTCTTTAAATAATTGTTCATGTTTTAAAAAATCATCCGTTGTCCACAGATATTCATTTCTTAGGTTACTGTGGCCTGAAAGATGAATATAATCATGTTACCATCAGTCAAGCACAGATGGTGCATCAGGTTCATGGTAAACAGACAGTATTATGGTTCCATTTACCCTATCGGGGGGCTTGAAAATATCCACAAAATGCTTGGCTTTGGTATCAGTGCACCTTGGAATAGAAATCGATATATAGCATCATATGGACAATTGTTTTACCATTCTGCAATTTCTGGCCATGTAAGGTAAAATCAGTATTCACCATTATCATGTTTAGCTCAGGGAACTTCTCGCATAAAAGTTACAGATTATAGCAACACAACAAAGTAAAAAATTCCATCTATCTAGCTCAATGAAAAAACTAAGGTTTAAGATTTGTTATAGTTAGGAAAACTTCAATTGTTAGGTCTATATAAAATTAATTTAAACTGCACAAAACTTAGAAATAGTTATAAGTTAAAGTTGTACCCTAGCCAAAAACTCCTGCACCTCTGTACACAGTGTTTTGAACGTGCTAGCCAGACTACATTAACTATAACTCAGCCCTCTACCATGCACTGCACGCATTTCTTATAGATAATGTCATTTCAGATGGTATGAGTGTTGTTATGAATGCTATAATTTAACGTGCTGTAAGTGATGTAATATGGAAGGGTGTAAGCAGTGCATGGCGAAGATGCGAGTGTCTCCTTTTTAACAGGGCGTGCGGTTCATTACCAATACAAGGAAAGTGTTACTACTGCCCTTATAATGAGTAAATTAATTACCTTTTCAAGGGTGGGAAGGGATTGGAGAGGATCTGATAGATACCTTTAAACATATAAATTTGTCGTAGGGCACAAACTCCGAGGGTATGCAAACCCTGAAACTACTCCTCCCACAGGCTTCCCTCTTCTGTGAGTAGAATTGCTTACACAGATATCTTCATGCTTTGTAAATCATTTAGTGAGAGTGAGTGTAAAGGCAATTTATGTAGTTGTAAGCCAACCGTGAGCACAGAAATAACTTTGAGAGTGAGGCCCATAACAGGCCCATGTCCATTTATTTGCAGGTGCCCAATCAGCTGCCAGTCTCTGACGGTGCGCAGCAGGGGGGGAATGGATGCAGGGCTTGGCCTCTGGCAAGCCTTGCACCAGTCCCATGCACGTGCTCAACCCCTGTTGCCACACCATAGGCTATTGGGCAGGCCCTGTGCCCAGCTCTCTGACAGCACCCAACCCCCTGCTGCACATGGCTTTAGACTGTTTGCAGCAGAAAGTTGGGCACAGGACCTGGCCTCCTGCCAGGCTCGGTGCCCAACTTCCCACTGGCACTCAACCCACAGTGAGTGGTTAACACCCAAACATATGCCCAAACCCACGGTAAGCACAGCCTTCAGCCATGTGCAGCCGTGGGCTGAGTCTTTGCCCAAGCTGCTCCCTTATGTATACTTTTATTATTTGTTCTTTTTTCAGGGCTTGATTGAGTCCCTGAGTCCTGTAATGGCTGCCTATTACATATTGTCCGAGTTGTGGTCAGTCAGTCAGGGTCTGCCCATCCACTTTGACTGTACCAATAAGAGCATATCTGGACACCAATGTTCTAGGCATCTGTTATCTAATTACCCCCCCCCCCCCTTGCCCACTCCAAGCACGTTTGTAGCACCAATTTCTCAAAAACGTCTGAAACGATTTACACTAAATAACAACAAAAAACTTTCTGATTAAATTTCTGATGTTTTGTCCAGTTTGGTGTAATTACGTTCAGATATTTATTCTGTATGGGAAATAAAAATTTCCTATGGGAATTAACATGGAAAATCACACTTTTGGAACTCCCCTTTTTTCTTAGTCCGTTCTTGGCAGATAAGAGTAAAACTTTCCATGAAGGAGCAAAAGTAAGTGCGTGTGTGTGTGTGTGTGTGTGTATGTATATATATTAGTGTGTGTGGTGTGTGTGTGTGTGTGTGTGTGTGTGTGTGTGTATATATATATATATATATATATATATATATATATGTCTGATGGCATGTGTAGCTGCAGATATACATGTTATGCACAGTTCCTTCCATCTAGTGTTGGGCTCGGAGTGTTACAAGTTGTTTTTCTTCGAAGAAGTCTTTTCGAGTCACGGGACCGAGTGACTCCTCCTTTTCGGCTCCATTGCGCATGGGCATCGACTCCATCTTAGATTGTTTTCTTTCCACCATCAGGTTTGGACGTGTTTCTTTTCACAGCGGTTGTTCGAGTCGGAAAAGTACTACAAACTCTCTAAATTCATCTGTATTGTTTTCGATCGAGTACCATCTATCATCGACACCTCGGTACCGGCGGACACAGATCTCTACTTGCCCTTTGGGGCACCCTCGCCCAACTTGGGCCTGGTCGGCCTGACCAAAAGTCTTGTAGAAGCCTCATGGACCGGACCCTATTTAGATACTGCCCTCGGTGCCACTCCAAGTACCCTTACACAGACCAAAATCTCTAGTCTGTAACCTGTGTCTAGCTCCAGACCACCGAGAGGATACTTGCGAGGCCTGCAGGTCCTTCCGCTCAAAAAAGGCTCTGCGAGACCGAAGAGCGCGAAGGTTAGAGATGGTGTCCAGAAGCACCGAACGCCTCTACGCAGAAGAAGAGCAGATGATCCACACCGCAGTCTCATGTTCGGGGGTCCGACTCCCAGCACGAGTCCGACAACGACCGACTGATAACAGCGGGCCAGCACGTGAGTACGCTTGCCCCGACCCAATCCAAGCCCAAATACATGGCCTCGGGGACGCCACTGCCAGAAGGCCATGGCTCTACCCGTAAGAAAACTACCGGTGACCAAGCAACATCTTCGGCACTGAGAAAGGCCACATCACGAAGCTTTCGGACTCAAGCTGAATAACAGGCTCTGAAATCCTCAAGCACCGACCCATCGAGTCGAAGCCCCGAAAATCCCTCTCGGAGCCGAGGCCAACAACTACTCCAGGCCCTTCGATCCCGAAGAAACCGGCTTCGGAGCCGAAAAAACATACATATACAGAGGAGCATGGACTTTCTAAGCAATTGAAAGAATGCCATAGATTTGCGGAAGAACTTACGCAAATGGAGGAATTTGACAAAAAAAAGGCCAGAATCCAAATTCATAAAGACACTGGCAAAATCCTCACTGCACCTCCTCTAAAAACAAAGAGGAAGCTGGCCTTTCAAGGACATTTGGACACTGACCAGCCACCGGTTAAAGTGCCAAAACCGAGACAAGAATCTCTGCCTCCTCAGTTCTCAACTCAACAGTCTCCTCCTTATTCTCCTCACCTAACGGTCTCCCCACCTATTACCCCCACTGCACAGTCTCCAGTACACTTTGCACAATCACACCAGGATGAGACTGACCCATGGGACCTTTATGATGATCCCATTTCCAACAATAGTCCGGAGTGCTATCCGTCAAAGCCATCACCCCCAGAGGATAGCACCTCATATACGCAGGTTCTAGCTAGGGCAGCGTCATATCATAACGTAGCCATGCTCACAGAACCTCTTGAGGATGATTTATTTAATACGTTGTCCTCAACTCACGCCACCTACCAGAGTCTACCCATGCTTCCTGGCTTGTTAAAACATGCGCATCAAATATTTCAGGAACCATTTAAAGCAAGAGCGATCACTCCTAGGGTAGAAAAGAAATATAAGCCGCCTCCTTCAGACCCAGCTTTTATTACCCAACAACTACCCCCAGATTCCGTAGTGGTCAGCGCAGCAAGGAAGAGGGCTAAATCCCAGTCGTCTGGGGACGCTCCCCCACCAGATAAAGAAAGTAAAAAATCTGATGCTTCGGGTAAAAGGGTAGCATCACAAGCAGCTAATCAATGGCCTATAGCCAATTCTCAAGCGCTAATGGCCAGATATGACAGGGCACACTGGGACGAGATGAAAGACATTATCCAGCCTCTCCCCAAAGATCAACAGAAAAGAGCCCAGCAAACAGTAGAGGAGGGACAGGCAATTACCAACAATCAGATCAGGTCGGCGTTAGACTCCGCAGACACAGCCGCAAGAACTATTAATATGGCTGTCACCATTAGGCGACACGCATGGCTTAGGTCATCAGGCTTGAAAGCTGAAATCCAGCAGGCTGTTCTTTACATGCCTTTTAATGAACACCAACTATTTGGCACACAGGTTGATTCAGCCATTGAGAAAACAAAAAAAGACGCTGACACTGCCAAAGCTATGGGGGCGCTTTACTCAACTCAATACAGGGACTCATTTCGAAAGCCTCAATATAGGGGAGGCTTTAGACCCCAAACATCTGACCCATCTACCTTGCAATCCAAACCCTCTTACCAGACCCAATACCAGAGAGGGGGGTTTCGGGGAACATACAAAGAACAATTTTCCAGATCTAGAGGAAAATATCAGCCCTCAAAGCAACCCATGCATACCAAACAGTGACTTCATCCACATCTTCCCTCACCACACTTCCCCTGTGGGAGGAAGACTGCAAAAGTTCCAGACACACTGGTTACCCATCACAAAAGACAATTGGGTCTTATCCATTATCCATCATGGTTACTGCATAGAGTTCGCACAAACTCCTCCAAATATACCCCCAAAACCCCACAAACTCTCCTCTCAACACATTTCAATGTTGCAAACAGAGGTACAGTCACTATTACTCAAACAAGCCATAGAGCTTGTACCGCATCATCAAAGAGGAACAGGGGTTTATTCCCTGTATTTCCTCATTCCCATAAAAGACGGAACATTGAGACCAATACTAGGTCTCAGAACTCTCAATCTTTACATCCTGTCAGAACACTTTCACATGGTAACACTACAGGATGTAGTCCCATTGTTACATGGCAACACTGGATATAAAAGATGCGTATTTTCACATACCCATCCATCCAGCGCATAGAAAATATCTCAGGTTTTTAATACAAGGAAAACATTACAAGTTCAAAGTGTTACCTTTCGGGATGACAACAGCTCCCAGGGTATTTACAAAATGCCTTGCCGTAGTCTCAGCCTACATAAGAAGACAACATATCCAGTCTTTCTCTCGACGACTGGCTAATAAAAGCCAACAGTTAAACACAGTGCCAATACCATATACGTTATGTAATAAACACACTACACACACTAGGGTTCTCAATAAACTACCAAAGATCACACCTACAACCAGCACAGGTTCAACAGTATTTAGGAGGCACATTAAACACCCAAAGAGCACTTGCAAGCCCAAGTCCACAAAGGGTACAATCATTCCACAACATATTACCACAAATCCAGCCAAACCAACAGTACACAGTCAAATTTGTCATGAAACTGTTGGGCATGATGGCATCGTGCATCGCCATTGTCCCAAATGCAAGACTAAACATGCGGCCCTTACAACAGTGCCTTGCAAAACAATGGTCACAGGCACATGGTCATCTTCAAGATCTAGTGTTGATAGACCGCCAAACACACATCTCGCTTCAATGGTGGAATTCCACAAATTTAAACAAAGGGCGGCCATTTCAGGACCCTGTGCCTCACGCCATTCTTACAACAGATGCATCAATGATTGGATGGGGAGCACACTTCAACAATCACAACATTCAGGGACAATGGGACACCAAACACAAACAACTTCACATAAGTCACTTAGAACTGCTAGCGGTATTCCTAGCACTAAAAGCTTTTCAACCTCTTCTTGTTCACAAACACATTCTCATCAAAACAGACAATATGACGACAATGTACTACCTGAACAAACAGGGAGGAACCCACTCATCACAACTTTGTCTTCTAGCTCAAACAATTCGGCATTGGGCAATTCACAACAACATTTACCCTGTTGCTCAGTATATTCCAGGGATATACAATCAACTAGCAGACGTCTCAGCAGGGATCACCAGCAAACACACGAGTGGGAAATTCACACCCAAGTACTTCACAAGTACTTTCACCATTAGGGAACACCAGACATAGATGTATTCGCCACCAGCCAGAACGCAAAATGCCAAAACTTCGCATCCAGGTACCCACACCCTCTATCCATGGGCAATGCCCTATGGATCAACTGGTCAGGGATATTTGTTTACGCTTTCCCCCCTCTACCGCTCATTCCATTTCTGGTCAACAAAATGCGTAAAAAAAACTCAAACTCATACTTATACCGCCAGCGTGGGCATGTCAACCATGGTACACAACATTGTTAGACCTGTCACTAGTACCACACATCAAACTACCAAACAGGCCGGATCTGTTAACACAAAACAAACAACTGATCAGGCAGCTGAATCCAGCAATACTCAATCTAGCGATCTGGCTCCTGAAGTCTTAGAGTTTGGATATCTACATCTTCCACCAGAATGTATGGAAGTAATTAAACAAGCAAGAAAACCCACTACCAGGCCGTGCTATGCAAACAAATGGAAAAGATTTGTCTTTTACTGCCAATCCAAACACATAACACCTCTTTCCGCATCCATACAAGACATTGTAAGTTACTTACTTCATCTACAAAAAGCAAATTTAGCTTTTTCATCCATTAAAATACATCTCACAGCTATTTCAGCCTATTTACAAAATATACAAAACAAGTCTCTATTTAGAGTACCTGTCATCAAAGCCTTCATGGAAGGGCTAAAACGTATCATAACTCCAAGAACACCAGCAGTACCTTCATGGAATCTCAAAATTGTACTCACACGGCTCATGGGTCCACCGTTTGAATCCATGCATTTGTGTCAAATTCAATATCTAATGTGGAAAGTAGCATTCCTTGTTGCAATCACTTCATTACGAAGAGTTAGTGAAATACAAGCATTCACTATTTAAAACCCTTTATACAAGTACACAAACATAAGGTTGTACTTCGCACAAACCCAAAATTCCTACCTTAAGTCATCTCACAGTTTCATTTAAATCAAACAGTGGAACTTCCAGTCTTCTTCCCACAGTCAGACTCAGTAGCAGAAAGAGCGCTCCATACATTAGACATTAAAATAGCTTTAATGTATTACATTGACAGGACAAAATCATTTAGAAAAACTAAACAGTTATTTGTCGCATTCCAAAAACCCCATACTGGTAATCCTATCTCAAAACAAGGCATGGCCAGACGGATAGTAAAGTGCATCCAAACCTGTTACCTAAAAGCTAAAAGACAGCTACTAGTAACACCAAAAGCACACTCCACCAGGAAGAAAGGAGCAACAAGGGCATTTCTAGGAAATATACCAATCACAGAAATCTGTAAAGCAGCCACTTGGTCAACACCCCATACATTTACCAAGCATTACTGTGTAGATGTGTTAGCAACACAACAAGCCACAGTAGGACAGGCTGTACTAAGAACACTATTTCAAACAACTTCAACTCCTACAGGCTGACCACCGCTTATGGGAGGAGAACTGCTTTGTAGTCTATGCATAGCATGTGTATCTGCAGCTACACATGCCATTGAACGGAAAATGGCACTTACCCAGTGTACATCTGTTCGTGGCATGTTCCGCTGCAGATTCACATGCGCCCATCCTCCTCCCCGGGAGCCTGTAGCCGTTTAAGTTACATTTAAATGTGTACATATGTATATGTTCGATGGCATGTGTAGCTGCAGATACACATGCTGTGCACATCCCGCCATCTGGTGTTGGGCTCGGAGTGTTACAAGTTCTTTTTCTTAAAAAGAAGTCTTTTCGAGTCACGAGACCAAGGGACTCCTACCATTTCGACTCCATTGCGAATGGGCGTCGACTCCATATTAGATTGTTTTTTTTCCGCCATCGGGTTCGGATGTGTTCCTTTTCGCTATGTGTTTCGGGTCGGAAAGTTAGTTAGAATCTCGGAAAAATAGTCGGTATTGTTTGCGTTCGGTATCGGGTTAGTTACAACAGATCGACACCGATTTTGGAAGAGGTCTGGTGGCCCTTTGGGTTTTTTTTCGATCCCCCGTCTGGGCCTGGTCGGCCCGGCCACGTGTCTCTTCAAGGCTGATGGAACGAACCCCATTCCGCTTCTGCCCAAAATGCCACAACAAGTATCCATATACGGATCAACATCTGGTCTGTAACTTGTGTTTATCGCCAGAACACAAGGAAGATACTTGTGAGGCCTGTCGAGCGTTTCGGTCCAGAAAGACACTCAGGGACCGAAGAGCAAGAAGACTGCAAATGGCGTCGGCGCCGACAGGACAAGGGCGTTTCGAGGAGGATGAAGAAATATTCTCCACCCACGATTCGGACTCAGAGGAGATCGAGCACGAGGAAACGTCGAAAACCGTGAGTAAAAAATAAAAAGAAAAAACTCACAAGAAGACCGCTAAAGCCCAGGGGACGCCACCGCCAACAGGCCATGGCTTAACCCGAAAGATAGGTGACCGATCATCGGCACCGAAAAAGGGCACGCTGGTGTCGAAGTCATCCGACTCCGGTCGAGATACCGGCACACAGCAATCTCGGGCCCGAGATAGTGGCTCCGAGCAGGTTCGGCAGCGAGACAGCGGCACCGAGAAAGCACTACACCGAAAGTAAAGAAGGTTTCGTCGGAACCGAAAAAAGCAGCCGAAAAGGTTTCGGTACCGAAACATCCGGCCTCGGAACCTAAAACAAGTTCCTATTCAGAGGAACAAGGACTGTCCTCACAAATGAAGATACATAGATTTGGACAGGAATTAGAGACAATGGAGCCAGATTACACACAAAGACGGCTCCATATTCAAAAAGATACAGGGAAGATCAGCACTCTTCCTCCAATTAAAATGAAACGCAAACTTTCCTTTCAAGAAAAGGACAAACAGCCACAGGCAAAGGTGGCTAAACAAGTAACACCGCCACCATCCCCACATCACTCTCCACAACCATCACCAGTAGCCACTCCACCAATGATGCAATCCCCAACTCATACAGGGATGAGTCAAGATGACCCTGACGCATGGGACCTTTATGACACACCAGTGTCAGATAATAGTCCTGAGTGCTATCCAGCTAGACCGTCGCCACCAGAGGATAGTACAGGCTACGCACAAGTGGTGTCAAGAGCAGCGGCATTTCATAATGTCAGCCTTCATGCAGAGCCCATTGAAGACGACTTTCTTTTTAATACACTGTCGTCCACACACAGCCAGTATCAGAGTCTTCCTATGCTACCCGGAATGCTAAAACACTCCAAACAAGTGTTTGAGGAGCCTGTTAAAGGAAGAGCCATTATTCCAAGAGTAGATAAAAAATATAAACCGCCACCAACAGACCCAGTGTACATTACACAACAGCTAACACCAGTCTCTGTTGTAGTAGGAGCAGCGCGCAAAAGAGCCAACTCGCATACTTCAGGAGATGCACCACCTCCAGATAAAGAAAGTCGCAAATTCAATGCTGCAGGGAAAAGGGTGGCGGCACAGGCAGCAAACCAGTGGCGTATCGCAAATTCACAAGCTTTGTTAGCCAGATATGATAGGGCCCATTGGGATGAAATGCAACACTTTATTGAACATTTACCCAAGGAGTTCCAAAAAAGAGTGCAGCAAGTAGTAGAAGAAGGACAGAGTATCTCCAATAATCAGATACGGTCAGCAATGGATGCTGCAGACACAGCTGCTAGAACTGTCAACACAGCAGTAACAATAAAGAGGCATGCATGGCTGCGTACATCAGGATTTAAACCAGAGATACAGCAAGCTGTGCTGAATATGCCATTCAACGGACAGCAGTTGTTTGGGCCGGAGGTGGACACTGCGATCGAAAAACTTAAAAAGGACACTGACACAGCCAAAGCCATGGGCGCACTCTACTCCCCACAGAGCAGAGGCACATTTCGAAAGACACAATTTCAAGGGGGGTTTAGAGGGCAAAGCACAGAAGCCACAACCTCACAAACAAGGCCCACTTACCAGAGCCAGTATCAGCGAGGAGGTTTTCGGGGACAGTATAGAGGGGGACAATTTCAAAAGAATAGAGGAAAGTTCCAAAGTCCCAAAACTCCTCCAAACAAACAGTGACTTCAAGGTCACAAATCCCCAACACATAACACCTGTGGGGGGGAGACTAACCAAGTTCTACAAACATTGGGAAGAAATTACAACAGACACCTGGGTCTTAGCAATTATCCAGCATGGTTATTGCATAGAATTTCTCAAATTCCCTCCAAACGTCCCACCGAAAACACACAATATGTCAAAACAACATATAGATCTTCTAGGACTAGAAGTTCAGGAATTGCTACACAAAGAAGCAATAGAATTAGTGCCAAAGCAACAGAAAAACACAGGAGTTTACTCCCTGTACTTTCTGATACCCAAAAAAGACAAGAGTCTAAGACCTATACTAGATCTCAGAACATTAAATACCTACATCAAATCAGATCACTTTCACATGGTCACATAATCCCACTGCTCAAACAACAAGACTACATGACAACACTAGACCTAAAGGATGCATATTTCCATATACCAATACATCCTTCACACAGAAAGTTCCTAAGGTTTGTATTCCAAAGGGTACATTACCAATTCAAAGTGTTGCCTTTTGGAATAACAACTGCGCCAAGAGTTTTTACAAATTGCCTAGCAGTAGTAGCTGCACATATCAGAAGGCAGCAAATACATGTGTTCCCGTACCTAGACGATTGGTTAATCAAAACCAACACGCTAAAACGGTGTTCACAACACACAAAATATGTCATAGAAATCCTCCACAAACTAGGTTTCTCAATCAACTACACAAAGTCACACCTTCTGCCGTGTCAAACACAGCAATACTTAGGGGCGACAATTAATACAGAAAAAGGGATTGCCACTCCAAGTCCACAAAGAGTTCAAACATTTCACAATGTAATACAGGCCATGTATCCAAAACAACAGAAACAAGTAAAAATGGTGATGAAACTACTAGGCATGATGTCTTCATGCATAGCCATTGTCCCAAATGCAAGGTTGCACATGCGGCCCTTACAGCAGTGCCTAGCATCACAATGGTCACAAGCACAGGGTCAACTTCTAGATCTGGTGTTGATAGACCGCCAAACATACATCTCGCTTCAATGGTGGAACAGTATAAATTTAAACCAAGGGCGGCCTTTCCAAGATCCAGTGCCACAATACGTGATAACAACAGATGCCTCCCTGATCGGGTGGGGAGCACACCTCAATCAACACAGCATCCAAGGACAATGGGACATACAGCAAAAACAGTTTCACATAAATCACTTAGAACTGTTAGCAGTATTTCTAGCGCTAAAAGCATTTCAACCCATAATAAGCCACAAACACATTCTTGTCAAAACAGACAACAATGTATTACCTAAACAAACAAGGAGGGACACACTCAACACAGTTGTGTCTCCTGACACAGACAATATGGCATTGGGCGATTCACAACCACATTCGCCTAATAGCACAATTTATTCCAGGAATTCAGAACCAGTTAGCAGACAATCTCTCTCGGGATCACCAACAGATCCACGAATGGGAGATTCACCCCCAAATACTAAACTCTTACTTCCAGATTTGGGGAACACCACAAATAGATCTATTTGCAACAAAGGAAAACGCAAAATGCCGATACTTCGCATCCAGGTACCCACAGGATCAGTCTCAGGGCAATGCGTTATGGATGAGTTGGTCAGGGATATTTGCTTACGCTTTTCCCCCTCTCCCACTCCTTCCATATCTAGTAAACAAATTGAGTCAAAACAAACTAAAACACATACTAATAGCACCAACATGGGCTAGACAACCTTGGTACACAACACTACTAGACCTTTCAGTAGTGCCTCATGTCAAACTACCAAACAGACCAGATCTGTTAACACAACACAAACAACAGATCAGACATCCAAATGCAGCATCGCTGAATCTAGCAATTTGGCTCCTGAAATCCTAGAATTCTGACAATTAGACCTCACACAAGAATGTATGGAGGTCATAAGGCAAGCTAGAAAACCTACCACTAGACACTGCTATGCAAATAAGTGGAAAAGATTTGTTTATTACTGCCATAATAATCAAATTCAACCCTTACACGCTTCTGCCAAAGATATAGTAGGATACTTACTACATTTGCAAAAGTCAAAGCTAGCTTTCTCTTCCATAAAGATACATCTTACCGCAATTTCAGCTTACCTGCAAATTACGCACTCAACTTCATTATTTAGGATACCAGTCATAAAAGCGTTTATGGAAGGCCTAAAGAGAATTATACCACCAAGAACACCACCAGTTCCTTCATGGAACCTCAACATTGTCTTAACACGACTCATGGGTCCACCTTTTGAGCCCATGCACTCTTGTGAAATGCAATACTTAACATGGAAAGTTGCATTTTTGATTGCCATCACATCTCTAAGAAGAGTGAGTGAAATTCAAGCATTTACCATACAAGAACCATTTATTCAAATACACAAGCATAATACACAAGCATAAAGTAGTTCTACGGACAAATCCAAATTTTTTACCAAAGGTTGTATCACCGTTCCACTTGAATCAAACAGTAGAATTACCAGTGTTCTTCCCACAGCCAGATTCTGTAGCTGAAAGAGCACTACATACATTAGACATTAAAAGAGCGCTAATGTACTACATTGACAGAACAAAACTAATTCGAAAAACAAAACAATTATTTATTGCTTTCCAAAAACCTCATACAGGAAATCCAATTTCTAAACAAGGCATTGCTAGATGGATAGTTAAGTGTATTCAAACCTGCTATCTTAAAGCAAAGAGAGAACTGCCTATTACACCAAAGGCACACTCAACCAGAAAGAAAGGTGCTACCATGGCCTTTCTAGGAAATATTTCAATGACCGAAATATGTAAGGCAGCAACATGGTCTACGCCTCATACATTTACCAAACACTACTGTGTAGATGTGTTAACTGCACAACTAGCCACAGTAGGTCAAGCTGTACTACGAACATTGTTTCAAACAACTTCAACTCCTACAGGCTGAACCACCGCTTTTGGGGAGATAACTGCTTACTAGTCTATGCACAGCATGTGTATCTGCAGCTACACATGCCATCGAACGGAAAATGTCACTTACCCAGTGTACATCTGTTCGTGGCATTAGTCGCTGCAGATTCACATGCGCCCACCCGCCTCCCCGGCAGCCTGTAGCCGTTTAGAAGTTGATTTTGAACATTTGTAAATTTGTAAATATATTACTTTAAACTTCATTATGTACATACGTATTCACTCCATTGCATATGGGCACTATTACTAGTATACACAACTCCTACCTCACCCTCTGCGGGGAAAACAGTCGACGCCCATGCGCAATGGAGTAGAAATGGGAGGAGTCCCTCGGTCTCGTGACTCGAAAAGACTTCTTCGAAGAAAAACAACTTGTAACACTCCGAGCCCAACACCAGATGGCGGGATGTGCACAGCATGTGAATCTGCAGCGACTAATGCCACGAACAGATGTACACTGGGTAAGTGACATTTTCCATATCTCTATTCCATTGCATGGACATCTCTTTCTTTACACTCTATCACTCCTACCTTACCTTCTGACGGGAAAACAATCTAAGATGGAGTCGATGCCCATGCGCAATGGGGCCGAAAAGGAGGAGTCACTCTGTCCTGTGACTTGAAAATACTTCTTTGAAGAAAAACAACTTTAAACACTCCGAGCCCAACACTAGATGGCAGGACCTGTGCATAGCATGTGAATCTGCAGCGGAACATGCCACAAACAGATTTACACTGGGTAAGTGACATTTTCCATTTTCCACCACCTCCTGGGGCAAAATTATTTTCTGATGTGAGAGAGGTTCAGTGGCCTCCCCCGCAGCCCTGGGGACCTCCACCTCCCCTGGGCATTGAAGAAATTAGGTGCGTGGGGGGCCACGCTGACCCACTCAGACCCTTGTGCACCCACTCACAGCCCCACTCAGACCCTCGTGCACCCACTCACAGCCCCACTCAGACCCTCTGACACCTACTGCACCCACTCTCAGACCTCTGCAGACACTGACTCACCCACTAAGACACGGATGTATGCACTCTCAGACCCAGAGACTCTCACAGCCACTCTCACTCCCAGATACACCCTCTTACACCTATTCTCACACCCAGAGAGATAGGCTGTGGCCAACTGCCACTGTGCATGGCCAAAGGACTGTGTGCAGAGTAGGGCTGGGTTGTTAGAGGGGTTGGACACAGGGGCTGGCTGCCGGCCCCTGCTGTGGACAGGCGAAGGCAGTGCATGGTGCAAGGTTGGGTGCTCATAGGGGGTTGCCGCATGCCAGGCCCTGTGGCCAACTGCTGCCGCGCGCATCTGAAGGCTGTGTGCTGTGGTGCTTGGATTAATTTATAGTAATGAAAATTACTACCTTAGGGCACGGGTTATATTAAACTGAGTCAACTTTAACTATAACAGGTGAATTTCTGTGGCTTTGTACATTTAAAATGTGAGCCTAACTATAGCGTTCCTGTAACCTTTGTTTTTTTTCCAATGAATATATATATATATAGGCATGGTGGGGGCACAAGTTCTAGTGCGCTCAATAATGTATAACTGGTGAATGTAGTGTTGGTGTATATATAGTTTCCTAACTATAACTTTTTTTCCATTGAATTTCAGTGCTTTTTCAAATAGTACATTACAGTGTCGCAAGTGGAGAGTTATCTTGGGCGTCATACAGTACAGAGTAGGAGAGTGTTGTAAAGTCTTTTGTCATAGACTGGAGTATTGTACATTGTAATCAAGTGAAGTTTGGTGTAGTAACGTATTGTGCAGTGTAGTATAGTGTTGTATATTGTAGTGCCATGGTGTCTCATATAGTGGAGTCAAGTATTGTAAAATGGAGCAGAGAGTTGTACAGTGGAATTGAGTGTCATAACAGTAGAGTAAGGAGACATAGATTGTAGTGGAGTAGAGTGTTATAGAGTGGCATAGAGTTTTGTACAGTGTTGTAAAACGGAGTTGTATACATTGGAATGGAGTGTTGGGCAGTGGAGCGGTGTAGACTGGAGTATAGTACAGTAAGAGGGATAAAGTGTAGTACAGTGGAGAATAGTGGTGTGGAGCACACTTGAGTAGGGTAGTGCAGAGTCATAGAGTGAAGAGGCATGTTCTAGACTATAGTGGTGTGGAGTGGCATAGCGTACAGTCGAGTCAAGTGTCATAAATTTTAGTATTGTGTTGTACAGAAGAGTGTAGTGGGGTTTCGTAGAGTATTGAAAAGTGATGTAGACTAGAGTGACATACATTCTACTTAATATTTTTAGAGTGTAGTGGTGTACAGTACAGTGTTATGTAGTGTGGAACAGTGGATTGGCATACAGTGTTATAGAGTACAATGACATTGAGTGGCGTAGAGTGGAGTGGCGTACACTGGAATAGTGGAGTAAAGTGGGGTGCAGTGACATCCACAGGGTTCCATGTAGTAGACTATAGTATCGTAGAGTGGAGTGGCATATTCTGTTGTACAATGTTGTACAGTGGAGTGAAAGGGTATAGGCAGGAGCAAAGTGTTGAAGAGTGGCATACAGTGTAGTATATAGTTGTAGAGTGAAGTTGCTTAGAGTACAGTAGTGTGTAAAGCAATGGAGCTGCATAGAGTGGATTGCTATACAGTAGCATGAAGAAAGGTAAAGTCATGTACAGTGGAGCAGAGTCGAGTGATGTAATGTGGAGTAAAGTACAATAGAGTGTATTGGTGTGTCATAGAGTAGAGTGGTGTGGAGTGTACTGTGTACGTAGGTAGTAAACGTTTATCAATTGGAGTGAGGTCTTGGACAGTAGAGTGGAGTGCTGTGTCATGTGTCCTATAGTGAAATAGAAGTGTACAGGCATAGAGTGAGCATAGAGTTGGACAATGGAGTGTGTGGTAACAGAGTGGAGTAGAATGTCGTAGAGTGCCATGAAGTGAAGTAGACCTTTATAGAGAGGAGCTATGTAGAGTGGAGGACAGTGTCATACAATGGAGCGATGTAGAGTGAATTACCATAAAGTGGAGTAGCATACATTGGAATATTGTACAGTGGACTGTGGAGAAGTGGTGTGGCATAGAGTTGAGTGGTGTACAGAGGAGTGGCTTAGAATGGAGTAGGGAACAGTGGATTAGCATAGAGTGGGGTGGCATACATTGAAGTGGCATAGCGTAGAGTTGGGGAAACTTATAAATTGGAGTGGCGTCTTCTACAGTAGAGTGGAGTGCTGCGTCGTAGAGTGCTTTACAATAGAGTTTACGGCATAGAGTTAAGTGCAAATCTGGACAGTTTATAGAGTGGAGTTAAATAGAGTGGAGAAGAGTACACTGGAGTGACATAGAGTGGAGTAGTGCAGGCTGATATGGTGTACAGTGTAGTAGTTTATAGAGTAGTAGTGTAGAGTGGTGTGGAGTAAAGTTTGATAGTGTGGTTTAGACTGGAGTGGTGTATTGTGGGATGGGGTAAAGCGTAGCAACATACACTGTAGTGGCGTACAATAGAGTGGGAAAGAGTGGAATACCATGCAGTAGATGGGCAAATATTGAAGTTGCATACAGTGTAAATGTGCAAAGTGGAGTACAGTGGAGTGGCCTAGAGTAGAATGGCATACAGTACAATAGCGTAGAATGGAATAGCTACAGTGGAGTGCTGTAGGCTGAAGTAGCGTGCAGTGTAGTGGGGTAAAGTGAAATAGCATATAATCGAGTGGCGTCCAGTGGACCAGCGTGGCATGGAGTGGCGTAAAGTGGAGTGGTGTACACTGGAGTGGCATAGAGTAAAGTAGCATATAGTAGAGTGGCATACAGTTGAATAATGCACATTGGAGTGGTGTACAGTAGAGTGGCGTAGACTAGAAGAGCGTATAGTGGAGTAGCATACAGTGAAGTGGTGTATACTGGAGTGGAGTATACTGGAATGTGATAGAGTGTAATAGCATACAGTGCAATGGTGAACAGTGGAGTGGCGTCCAATGGAAAAACGTAGAATGGATAGGGGTAGGGTGGACTGACATGCACTGGAGTGGCATAAAGTAGAGTAGCATACAGTGGAATAGCATAGAGTGCAGTGGCATACAGTGGAATGACAGAGAGGAATAGCTTATACTGGATTATCGTATAGCGGAGTGGCATACAGTGAAGAGGTGTACAATGAATAGGCGTAGAATTGAGTTGCACACAGGGTAAACACCATAGAGTGGACTGGCATAGAGTGGAGTATACAATTCAATAGCATAGCATAGAATGGAGTGGTGTAGTGAGTGTTGTACAGTGGAGTGGGTTAGAGTGTAATAACATATAAAGGAGTGCTGTAGACTGGAGTGGCGTACAGCGACATGAGGTAGAGTGCAATAGCATAAAAAAGAGTTCCGTACATTGGAGTGGGGTCCAATCCAATAGTATAGAATGAAGTATCTGAGAGTGGAATGCCATACACTGGAGTGGTGTAGAGTGGAGTAGCATACAGTGTAGTGGCATAAAGTGGAATAGCGTACAGTGGAGTTTTGTACAGTGAAGCAGCATACAGTGGAATGCTGTAGCGTGGAGTAGCATCTAGTGGAGTGATGTAGACTGGAGTAGCTTACAGTGTAATGTTGTAGAGTGGACTCTCATACAGTGGAGTTGTGTAGAGTGGAATTCCATATTGTGGAGAGGCTACAGTGGCGCGACATACAGATATATGTGAAATTTAGCAGCAGTGTGGATTATTGTGTGCATAGTAATGCAAAACAGCAAATTGTGCTGTCTTGGGTTTCTCCAGATTCACCTATCCATGCAGGGCTATGCATGTAGGCCTTGCATTCCTTTGTAAATCTGAATTAAGCATTGTATTGCACATGTGACACCATGAGTGACGCAAGATTACCACAATCCAGTAAAACAACTAGGCCTTAGTTATGTTTTGGGTGATGGTATACCGTGATAACTTTGCAGTAATCTGTGGTATATAGCGGTGACAAGCCAGTATATCATTAGGTAATGGCTGTTTTCTGAGAATGAAAAGGCATCTATGATGTTTTTACTACTTTGGCTGTGTTCAGTGTAAGAGCCTTAGATATAGGTAGGTAGTAGGTCCCTATCTATTACCACTTTATTAAATTAGTAATAGGCAGAGAAATGTATTTATATTTTTAAAGGGTGTTGTGTGCGCCCCCTCTACTTTAAGTATTCATTGTGGGCCCTGGTGGATGGGGTCCTTGGGCCTAATTAGGTTCCAGAAGGGGGACAGTGCATCTCCCTCCCCCCCTTTTTCTACTGAGGCCCTAGGGGATGGGGTTCTTTGGGCCCTCAGAGGCTTGTGTATTGGGACCATGCGCCCCAAAACCCTTTGTTCCCCGAGCATTGGATTGGATGGGGGGTGGGGAGGGTGAGTTAAATAGAAACACAGGAGCACATGCTGCTCTATTTAAAAAAATAAATAAAAATGCAGCAGTTTGGCGGACCCTCTACAAATTTCCTACAAAATGTAAAGAACAAAAACATGGTATTGCTCCCGTCATTCTTACCCTGCCCCTTATCTTTTTTTTGTAGGATTCAGGATGTAGTAGTCTTGAGTCCTAAGACGGCTGCCACCACTTTGTGGTTGATGTGGTGGAAGCCAATCAGATCTCAACATCCTTAGTAGCATGATAAATACAATTTTCTTTATCCTTTATTGCTCAATAACTACTGAACGGATTTACACCAAATCACAAAAAACACTCTTTGTGGACCAAGATCCAGCTTTCTGCCAAATCCGTTCAGTTGTTAGGGCTGTAGCTCTGTCTAAAGTTCCAATGGAAAAATGAATTGGGAAAACACGTTTTGGGACCACCCTTTTTCTCGGCCCCCACATTACAGATCCCCCAAAACTATCAGTGTGCAAACTAGTCAAAAAGTAGCACTTTTCTGGGAAAGTTTTGTGGAGCTTTGTCAAGCAGTGCCAAAGTTATTAGAAACATACATGGTGTAGTTACAGTTAGGTCAGGCTTTCCATAGGGAGAGCATTCTTTGTTTTGTTAATAACTGTGGTGCTGTTTGACAAATCTACATGTAAGTTTTAAAGGTTGACTCACCTCAGCCATTTACTAGAAAATGTATGGGTTATCCGTCAAGTTGAGTCTGAGAAAGAAGGAAGTCTTAAAATGCTTTTTTTCAAATGCAATTTATATAATGGAAAATTAAACGATAGAGAAAAAAAACAAGCTGAACAGAATTATACCAAATAAGCAGAAAGCTAGCTCTTTACACAGAAAGAGTGCTTTTAAAAAAAAAAATTTTTATATAACTTTTCTATTTATACCGTTACAGTCCAGAGTTGCAACACACTACAGAAATTATTACAGAGAATATTGTAAATGTTAATGGTGATTGAGAAGTAATGAGTTAAGTTTACATATATCGTTGAGCAAAAAAACAACAGGTTCATATATATAACATATTTTCAGTGCTCTAATAGGCACTAAATTAGTGACCAATAAGGTGCCGATAGATAGAGATTGTTTAAGAACTGAAGAAAGCGCAAACCAAACAAAGTGAGTGAACATTAGGGAGGCTGAGATATTTACCTGAAAAGCAAGCTTTTTGTGATTTGCTGTAAATCTGTTCAATAGTTTTTGAGAAATTAAGGTTCAGTATTTATAGATATATTGACAGTTGCTATCCAGGTATACTCTAATTAGCCACTTTTAAGGGGATCAGTCAATCCTGATTGGTGGGTCATACCCAAAACAATATGTAACAGCCACCATTGTGGGCCTCAGGCATATGGTCCCATCGTCACTGAAAAGGAATTAAAAAGATATATAAAGGAGGAGGGTGAGCACACACTGGCCCCAAGAGGCATGTGGAGGTGTCTAAAAGGGCCCTCCCTTGATTAGCCAGACACAACATGAATTACAAGTTCTGACAGCCGTTGCAGTATTCTGGGACATTTTGAAGTGCATTGTAGTGAAAGGATGTTTTTGAGGGTCACGAAACAGAGCACATATAAAGGGTGATGACAGATTTTAGTCACAACATACATCATTTGTTGTTGATACCATACTAATTTTAGCAATTGTGGTGTATACTAGGGTGATTTTACCCTGTGTAAAATGCTTATCTGCTTTGATTTGATGAACCATATCTGAGAGAAAACAGTTTTTTTTTTCGCAGTGGTTGTGGAAGATGCTAAAATGAGACAATAGTTTCTGTAAATTCAAACCATCTTCCTCAGCTATGTGAGACTAAAGTCCGACATAGTGAGTAGAGCATACACTTCCAACAGAAGCCACATCCTGCCAGTTGTTTCCCACTGTTTTACTGCTGCCTCCCAGAGTTTCCTGGTGAACCACTAGACTGCAAACATTCTTATTTATGACAAAAAAAGTGGCACATCAGAAAGCCATTTTGATGGAATCAAAGCTGTGAAACAGAAAGCATGACCTACCGAGGAAACTGCAGTAAATGAAGAGTTGAGGAAGTGTGATAACAAAAAAGTCTCCCATTATGTCCCCGCCAGAAAACAAAGCCCAAGTATAGCCCACATAGCACCACCACCCATCTAATATAGCCCAGTGATAGAAATGTGCAAAATGCTTAAGTAACTTGTGAAACAAATGATAGTCATCTTATCAATTGGTTAAAAACATAAAAATAGCCACTAGTTCAAAAGCCCTTCGTCACTACCTGGGAACATTTTACATTTCTAGGGCATTAACCGTAACCCTAATTCGTTCATTTCTAAAGGAAATGTTTTGGATTTTACATTTTTGATTATGTCAAGATATGCTACACCTTTAAATACATAGGCCCTCATAATGACATTGGTGGTAAAAACCGCCTACCACCGCGGCGACTGCTGCCAAAAGACCGTCGCCCCTGCTACCATCCGTCTGCCATATTATGACCACAGACGAATTTCCGCCACAGGAAGGGGAGAAATCCAGCTGTGCCCATACTGGTGGAGGGCGGTAAGGCGGCGCTGCTACCACCAGCAGGGCCACGCCAGTAGACCGCCGCCAGCCGTATTATGACAATGCGGCCTGGCGGTGTTCTGCTGGTGGGCGTTGTGTGTGTGGGGCAGGGGATGTGTGCATGTATGTGTGAGTGTGTGCCTGAATGCGAGTGTGTGTTTAGTGTTGTTTGCGTGTGTGTATGTATGGAAGTGTGAGTGCGTGCATGTATGGAAATGTGAGTGCGTGTATGTATGGAAGTGTGAGTGAGTGTATTTGCGGAATTGGAATGCGTGTCTCCAAGTATGTTTTGATGTGTGTGCGTGGATGGATGAATGCATATGTGTATGTATGTGTGAATGAGTGTGAACGGCAGGGGTGTGGATGTATGGGGGTTGTGGGGGTGTTTGGAGAGGTATGGGGGAGTGAGGGGGCCTCCTATCAGTGACAGGGGAAAGAATTCCCTGTCACTGATAGGGCCTACCGCCATTGGTTTTTGTGGCGTTAACGAACATCACAAAAACCATGGCGGTAGGCAGGGACATAATACTGTTGGCGGTCCCATGGCGGCTGCTGGGCTGGAGATGGTCATCTCCAGCCCGGTGGCTGCTACCACCATGGTAGTCGGAGTGGCACATTGGCGGGTTGGCTGAAGTCATAATGTGGCGCTAAGTACCACCATCCTGTTGGAGGTACTACCGCCACATTAGCGCCGACCGCCGGGGTCATAATGACCCCCATAATGTTAACACTCTAGTTGTTCATTAGATCACTGCAGGGAGGGAGAGGGCATGAACTTCAACAACGGAGGACGGGGGGGCGGAGCTATGCAAAGGCAGCAAGCTGACCATGCTGGATGCTGGACAGACAGGAGGGGCAGTTGGAGCACAACATACCATGTAGCGTAGGCAGGGGTGAGGAGCAACACAGCAGACCATGGAGGGAAGAAATGAAGGGTAGGGGCACGAACCCTGACAACGGAGGCTAGGAGGCAGGGCAACTTTTTGACCCTACAGGGAAGGCAGAGGGGCAGTTGCAGCACAACAGACCATGCAGGGCAGGCAGGAGATGCAGTGGCAGTAGCAGCTAATTGGACCGTGGTTGGCAATAGGGAGGGAGCAATCATACAGCAAAGGCAAGAGAGGCTGTGACAGCACAACAAAAAATGGGAGGCAGGAGGGAGGGCAGGAGCGATGGGGTAGGGGCACAGATTCTGATAATGGAGGGCTGGAGGAAGGTGCCAGGGACAGCAGGCTTACTGCACAGGGCAGGCACCAAGGGTAGTGGCAGCACAGTAGGTCATGGAGGGCAATAGAGAGAGGTTGGGAGCACGACAACAGAGGGCAGGGAAGGGGGGGCATGGACAGCAGTCTGACCACGCAGGGCTGGTGGAGGGAGCAGTGGCAGCACAATGCACCAGGGAGAGCAGGGTGGATGGGCAAAGGCAGGCGTATGGACAATGCAGGGCAGGTGGGAGGTAAGCAAGAGAAGCAAGCTGACTATGCAGGGCAGGCACAATGGGCAGTGGTGGCACAGCAGACCTTGGAGGGCAGGAGGTGTGAAGCAAGGATACACCAAAGGCCCATGGAGGGCATGATGGAAGCGATAGGGGCACATACTCAGGCAACTGAAGGGGAGGGGGGACAAGCTGATAACACAGGGCAGGTGGGAGGGGGAGTAGCCACACAGCAGACCATGGAGGTCAGAAGGGAGCAGGATAGAACCTGCACACAGAGATCTAACTTTAGAGAGGGGGCAGGGGCAGCAAGCTGACAGGGTAGGGCAAGGCAGCGTTGACGGGGTAGTAAGCTGTTGACAGAGGGACTTGCAGAGGGTGAATGAGGGGAGACGAGGGCAGTCAGTGATTTGAAATGTCATCAGTAATTTATCAGTTATGTCATTTAATATGTCATGAGTGATGTCATAAGTGAAGTCCTAAGCAGAACATTGCGAGGGTGCAGGTTTTAATAGGCTCAGTAAACTAGAACTAATGCATTTCAGTAAATGTTTTTGTTTTTAAAACAATAGTTTTTATATCCTGTGCTTTTTTCAGTGAATTTATGTTTTTTTTTTTAAGTGTAAGCTAAAATCTTAGTACCTTAGTTAACTATAACATAACTTTAACCTGAGCAAATATCTCTATATATATCTGTATTTATATATATATATATATATATGTGTGTGTGTGTGTGTGTGTAATATTCTATTTATTATCATTATTGAGGGTGTAGAGGAGCCTTGACTCAATGACTCGTGAGGCAAAGTCAAGCGAGTTATAAAACCCTTCCCTTCCCTCAACAATGGCAATTAATAGCAAATTATGTTCTGTGCATATATAGTTTATACCATGTTTTTTTTAATTAATAGGTACATGTTTTAACAAAAGGTACTTAGTCAAAACAAGGCTGCAGGGGGGTAAATTTGTGTGGTATGATAAAATCACATTGGAGAGACCTTGTGAGTTTTAGGAGTTTTGATGAACTGTGATAATAGCGTCAAGTTTGTTGTTTGCACTCTGAATAAATGCGCGGACACTCTATTAGTACGATTACTTCAATTAATGTGTTATTGGGACACGTTTATTTTGACTACCATAGTCTAAATTTATATGTTTACACAGATACTCACACGCACGCAAGATAGCTCCATGAGTTAAACACTCATAAATTCCTTCAGCTATAATCTTCAGGTCATGATTTTGATCATGGCAGGGCCAATGCAGCCTTCCATCCTTCCTTAGTCAGCATAGAGGGTACCATTGCAATGGGCATTAGTAACAATTTAATTTACAGTGCTGAGGGACAGCAAAAATGGGCTGTTTTTATAATGTGATTGTTATACCTGTCAGGTTTTGGTGTAGTTTTCCCTGTCCTTTTGCTTCTGAACTCCTGTTTTTGATCCTGCGCAGAATTTTGTTTTTGCTGGCTTTAGGACTCTGGGCACTCTACCACTGCTGACTAGTGCTAGAGTGCAAGTGCTCTCTGTCTGAAATTGTATTTGTGATTGGTTTATCCATGATTGGCATATTTGATTTACTAGTAAGTCCCAAGTATAGTGCACTATATGTGCCTAGGGCCTGTAAATCAAATAATACTAGTGGGCCTGTAGCACTGATTCGGCCACTCACATGAGTAGCCCCCTAAACATGTCTCAGACCTGCCACTGCAGTGTCTGTGTGGGCAATTGTAAACAACAGTTTCAACCTGGCAAGTGCACCTACTTGCCAGGCCCTAACCTTTGCTTTTACTACATGTAAGCCACCCCTAACATAGGCCCAATGCAGCCCCATTGGCAGAGTGCAGTGTATTTAAAAGGTAGGCTATGTACTCATGTGTTTTACATGTCCTGGTAGTGAAATCCTGCTAAATTTGTGTTTCACTTTTGCAAGGACAGTCTCTCCAAAAGGTTAACATGGGATTGCCTTGAAATATCTTTTACGTGTAATTTCTCATTGGGAGCAGATAGAGGATTGCCGTTTAGGGTCTCTGAACTTACAATTTAAAAATACATCTTTGGGTGAAGTTGGTTTTTGAATTGTAAGTATGAACATGCCACTTTTGGAAAGTGGGCATATTCTTACTTAACCATTCTGTGCCTCTGCCTGCCTGTGGAATACACGCCGGGAACAAGATGAAATTTGGACTGTTTGTGCATTTACTCTAGACAGTAGCACAAAGGGAGCTGAGGTGTGCCCTGCATATCCTGATGGCCCATTACCAGTTTGATGGGTCTTCCTGAGCTAGAGTGGTGGGAGAAGCTGACACTTGCATATAAATAGGGCTGTGTCTGTCCTTACACAGAGCAGCCCCCAACCCCCCGGAGTGTGTCTGGGGCCAGGGCAGAAAAGGCAAGGTCTTGTGTACTACAAAAAACTTCTTTTTGAAGTTTACCTACTTCAAAGACAGAAATGGGTATAAGCACTGGACTTCTGACATCACATACTTTGAATATTTCTGGACTGCAGACACTCTTCCAGGAAAAGCTTAATGCTGTGGGAGGGACTGCCACTCTGCCAGTTGCTTTGCTGTGCTGTCCTCCTGCTTGCTGCTTTTGTCCTGAGAGTGAGAGTTCTTGTCTTAGCTTTCTAGATTCTGCTTTCCAAGGTTCTCCAAGGGCTTGAACTGAGCTTGCCTCCTGTTAAGAAGTCTCAGGGTCATCAAAGACTTCCCCTGCCAGGGCCTGGGCTCTCTTGCTGAGAGTCCTAACTTTCCAAGGGGTTCCAAATCCAGTTCATGGGCCCTTAGAAGTGAGCTCTGATGCAACCATAAAGAAATTAAGCACATCGACTACAGAGCGACTTCGAAACCGATTCCCCTGTCTGACTCCATGCCACAGCCTGCACTGGAGCGTGATCCCAGCTGAGTGCAATGGTGACCTGCAACACCAGCCTGACGTCGCCGCAGCACCTCCAAAGTCCTGCCAAGGCGTGAGTCTTGAGCGCAGTGTCACCGAAATCGGTGACAACTGACTCTGCTGCAGCACCTGTGGCCCCGTGGTGTAATTGTGACATCCCCCAAGTCGACATCTCGCATCTTGACCAGCTGGATTCATCGACCTCACCCGGTTTTAAGGAACCTCCCCTACACCCATAAGGAACTGATGCCTCAGCTCCCCTACCTCGCTGTAAGGATCAGACGCCTCACCTCCCCGGTAGCAGTAAGGAACCAATGCTGCACCGGCTTCAGTGATGCCTCACCTCACCTCTCTGATCCGTGCAACATCTTTGTTTCCTCATCATTTTCCAAGGTACTGTACCTGGGGTCCGTGCAATTGCGTGACCGGCCTGCACTCACTCGCAAGTGGCTTCGGACTGTTGGAAGCGACCCTGTCAGGACACCGTGATAGCCCCAGTTGGAGCTATTGTGTTTCTAACAGCTATACTAAGTTAATCTTTGAAAATTAGTATCTTTACTTGTGTATGTTGGGTTTTTGTTGTTTTGGTTTGTTTTATCTAGATAAAAATTGGCTATTTTTCTAAACTGCTGTTGAGTACTTTTGTGGTGTTTTCACGTGTTACTATGTGTACAAATACTTTACACATTGCCTCTGAGATAAGCCTGACTGCTTGACCCAAGCTGCCAATGGTGTGAGCAGGGTCTCTACTTGGACAGGGTGCAAACCAATGCCAACTAGAGACCCCATTTTTAACAGTGATTTGTCACTTTTCTTTATTAACCAGTCACAAGACGGTAAGGGTCGTGTTGTCTGAACTCATCCCGAGAGAGAAATCCACACCACTTTTTCATAAACCAGTGTGTACATTGTTGTATTTTAAACTGTGTTGTTTATGAAATGTGAGAACTGCCCAGAAAACGAAATGTTTATTCAAAAAACGTTTGTCCCCTTGAAGGTGTGAAACCAGTTACTGCGGGATTGGGTCTTCCCCCGTAGGAATGCATTGTTAAATGAAACAGCCATTCCAAGACAAGTAACAGTAGTGGCAAATACCTCTACTAAATAGTCCCTCTAATTTGCCGGGTGCAATCCTTTCTGTTGTAAGTGCTGTCTATTGTAAAGATCAGTCGTATTTTCCCCCTTGTGTGTTGCTTATTTGGGTAAATAGAATGCATTATGTTATTAATCTAATTCAAAGATGTCGCTAGGTGGCCAGATCGTCTTGGTCCCTGTTGGTATAACTGCTTGAAAAGTAATGTCAGTCAGAGGTCCTTGGGCACAGGATGCTCTCTAACAAACAATGCATGACCAATGCTTACCTTGGATGACCTCACAAAACCCCTGAGGCTTTTTACACTTTACTCTGGTGTTTTGTCATTCCTTGATGTTTATGCACCTTGCCTCTCATTTTGAGTCCCAAGTGATCATTTCTTTAAAACTGTACTGTTTCTCTAATGTTGTTATCCTACTGTTGGTGCTGTTTACCCATTTGATTTACTAGGAACTCATCAGAGGCAGGAGTTGTTTTCCCGACTTCGGCTTGATCCCGCTGAGACTTCAAGGATGAATCGAGGTGTGTAATAGATTTTGTTGAGTGTTTTTACCTTTTTTCCAAATTAAGTGATTTTCAAGATCGTTTTATAATTACCCGCAATCGGAAAAAACAATTAATTACTGTCAAGCTTACTTGATTAGAATCGTAAAATACTTTTTTTGTAAGCTGTGTGTACTTCTGAGGCATTTTTGAAAATTCACTAGCAGCCTGTGTAACTTTGTATTTAATGGCTTCTGCTAACATGTTGTGACTGACTTCATCATAGGCCTTCCAGAGACACTAGGTATCCATCAACCCCTCAGAAACATTGGCCTTGCATGTGACAGTTTTTCATCTATAAAACGCACAGGCATGACATAAGTTTTACTGCATACCTTATCCGTTGTTAGGCCAATTTACACCCTTCTTCCTTTTAGATAATACAGTAGGCACCATATCTGCCAGTGTTTTAGAAGTACGGACTCTACTAGGCCCTACCATGTGTTCTTTAAAATGCACGGGCACGGCATACGAGCTGCTGTTTAGAAACGTGGCTTTATTTTGGGTAGTCTGTGCCCCAACCACAGCAGCCTTCCAGAGAGGGCACTAGTAAATGACCAGCTTTGCCTCTAGCCTGTATGTCATTCTTCGATGAGCTCAGCTTGTGACTACACCAAGGTGAGCTTAGCTTGTAAAGGTATAGTTAATTGCTACTCGTGAAGCATGGAGCACACCGTCTGCCAGTAGTTACATTACCGTAGCACCTTTCAGTAGCCAAATGTATGATTTCACAAACGTTTCCATCAGAGACCTGCATTTGATTTGTTTTTGTGGAGCAGTGTGCTCAGTAAAGTGGATACGTCATCTTTACCTAATTGTGACTTTTTTGAGGGGTCGGAGTGCTGGGCCAGATTGCTTATATATTTCCTCATTTTGTGCAATTTCACATTGCCCGTTAAAATAGAAGTGCGATAAGAGGCCAACGGTATCAAGTGCAGATGCCTGCCTTTAATTCCCAGTTAAATGCATATTCAGGCTGTGTTGGACGCATATTCAGAGTTCTATTGAAGTATGTAGTATCTGTTTTAGTATGTGTTTCTTTATGCTGTGCCTTTAAATAGTTTCTTGTCACCATGTTCCAAATGTGTCATAATATTCCATGGAATCTTATGACAGGCAGTTGGTCGTCAAGTGCTGGAAGGGACGGGAGACTTACTGTCAGCTGGTGCTTCGTGTCGTGGGTTCATCTACTCTGAGAAATAAAAGACACAAACAGTCTTTTACCTTTTTACTGTCTTGTGTCTCACTGTGATCATCGCTACATCTATCTTCTATTGAAAGCTGTTGTGGTTGTGTGTGTCGTGGTAGACAGTACTATGGTAAATTGATACCCAACTGAATAGCACTTTCTGATGTGTTGTTTGTAAGACTTGTGTTTAATGTGTCCTCTACGATGTCATGTTAGTATTGATTGCAGTTGGGGGCTAAACGGCCATTTAAGGCATGTCTGAGCTCTGCTAGATGGGCACTTTGTTTTCCCGGCTTTGTGTTTGGGTAACCTAAGGCCTTTTTGCCATACATGCGGCAGACCTTCTGGTTTTTCAGGGTCTCTGGCCTGCCGTGACTCCCTCAGTCACAGCCCTGTCACACTTTTAGTAGAACACTAGCTTATTTCTTAGCACTCGCTCTCCTGCTTATTACCCTATTATATTCCATGTTAAGCCTTCCAGTCCAGGGCCTCAACTTTTGATGATGATGCTAACTATTGTGAAATAGACTAAACTTTATTTTATATTTCCTTGAATTGAACATTATATGTACATGGCTAGAGGTTGGCTCTGCAGTGCATCCTCATCAATGCTTCATTGTGAGGAATGGTTGCATACAAATTATTTGGTGCAGACGATATGTATATTACATTTGCAGTAGCTTCGTTTGCTGAGGTTCCCAAAAAATCATTTAGAGCTGGACATACAAAACCACTGTGTGATCTCAATCCCTGTGATTTCGAAAAATAGCAGGATTTTTTACAGTAAATTGGCATTTTGATACGTTTGAAACCTATTTAGGGAGTCAGAAAAGCATTCACTGCTTACAAAATGAGTTTACTGACCCATACCAATTTGCAGTTAGGAAGTGGCATTCTTTCCTAATTGCGATTCAGCATTGTAGGCGTCCTAGTTTGCACTCACAATTGTGGCATCAAACCATTGATTAGTTGCTGATGCCTCAAATGAGTTGGTAACTGATTTGCAAAGGGAAAGGTATTCCCTTTGGACACCTTTCCCTTTGTGAATTTTGGCAACGTAAGAATTGTTTTTCCTCTGTTTTGTAAAGCCGCAAGGATCCAGGTTTCCTAAAAAAAAAAAGTTTCCCATTTGGGACTAAAAGCATGGTAATAGGCAGCTGTGTCTCCTCCGAGGTGAGTCACCCTCCTCCACCCTCCCACCCACCAGCAGCAGCTGCAAACCGAAAAATAAAACGATAATAAACTGTTTATTATCGTTTTTATTTTTCACGGGGTGGGGCCACGGGCGATGATAGGATATGGAGGGGAAGTGCACAGCGCTCCCCTGAGTGTGCATGTATGCTTGTCCGGCTGTCTCAGGCTGGCTAAACACACATGCGCACTGGGCTTTCTCCACCCCGGCACTGATGCCAGGTTGGAGACAGCAGGCAGAGGCTCCCACTCTGCCTCGGAGTGCCAAGCCAGGGTGCTCCGGACAATCCTAACGCTGCTTTCATGCTGCCAGCAGCATAAAGGCAGCGTTAGGATTGGCAGCAGGGCAGGCAGGGAATCTGTGCCTGCTGTGACAAAGATCGAGGCGCGGCGGCGAGTCAGGTCATTTAAAAATAATATATTTGTATTTATTGTTTGCCGTTCCCACCTCCCACTCTCCCCCTCCCCCCCCCTTGTCACGCGCTGCCCTGCCTCCTTTGACTGTCACGAGCGGCGACTGGTAATAGGGGTCTGCTGTCCCTTACAGGTCACCAGTCCTGTGTTTGTAGCCAGTCACAGGAGTTTTCAAATAACGACTTGCCTAATTAATATTAATTAGACAGGTCATTTAGGGACCACCTGTGACTGGATATTTTGTGATAGAACTGATTAGTACATAATTAAACACTGGTCGCAAAAAGTTTGTGCATAATATGCGACCACTTTTTGAGGCCAGTCTTTTGATACATCTAGTGCTGAGAGCCTGACTGTATGTTCACTTCGGGCAGGATAGCATGTACATAAATCTTTTGTTAACCTAAGTCATGCAGCATAGCTCCAGTGGGCCAACCGACAAAGCATTTAATCAAGTTAATTTTAAGTGTGCAAACTAACTATTTTACGTATAAATTCCCAATACTGAATTATAGAAGCAGGTGATTTCTTTTTTTTTTACGTCCGCAAAGTGCCTTTGTGAATGTAGACATTCTGGCAGTATGGTGCAATATCTGTATTCTCAGATTTACTGGTGGGATGGGTTTGTCGCCTGACTACCAGAAAAGATACAGGCCGCCACAACCCTGTGTGTTAGTGTGTCTTCTGGTATTTCATGCATGCAGTGAACTACCCTGAAATGCCCACAAATTCTATGTCAATGGCAGGAGTAATTTTCGTTTAAATGTAAAGGTAAAAAAAAAACCTTCCTTTATTTGATGGGTTTCCAGAGGAAGGGATTTCTTCCAGAGAAAACAATATTTTCCCTTTGGAAATTCAAAAACTGAAAAGTTAAATGTGTAAATGTAACTTTTCCTTTACAATTACACATAAAGATTATTCCACTACGTACACAATCTTTACGTGTAGATTTAGTGCCATTGGGTAATCATTGAAATCTGAGACAATCATCAATTTCAATATAGCCTTCATATTCTTATATAGAAGCTGGAAATTTGTTTTAAATGCAGGAGTAGTCCTACAGCAGCAAATACTCGACTTTTAAGGTCACAGCTTTGAGACTGGGACTTAAAGTCCTTCACTGTTAATAGACTTTCATGAAGGCCACAGGGCAGGTAGGGGCCTCGGGTGTCCTGAGGCCCATCCTTTTGTGTTTATGCAAATGGAGCAAAGTACCGCCCTTTCCATATATGGCTATAAGGGTGGTGAGGGCAAAAAGTAATAGGCTTCTCAGTTAGGTAGTATGGAGGCACGTGTAAGGAACTCGGCAATCCACCAACAACATCCAGCCAGTGCTTGTCTTTTCAGAAAATAATTTTTTTTTTTAAATCGCATATCTCAATATTACACAATACTAAACATTTTAATTTAGGATGTAGAATAGTGATCCTGTTTTGACTCACGGGGAGTACACCTTTTATCTCCCTCATTGCTCTCTCCCACTTCTGTGACATAAATGATACAATTCTTCAGCAATTATTGGGAGAGGGAAGCTCAGGTGCAAATTGTGTGCAGTCTGTTCCCTTGTTTGCTGAAGTTCTTAACACTGGTGGTGTAGCAGCCTGGAATTCAGCCTCTATCCTTACCACCTGCGTAGTTCTAACTTGGTGGCTGGATCCTCCTGCATGCAGTGGGCCGCAGTGATTGGATGCAGTAAGTTAGAGGCAGCTGAGAAGGCCGGGCCCAGCTCATGTCTGACTATGGCTGCCCCGGTAAATGCAGTGTTGATCGGTGGTCCTGGTGCCACCATAGAGGTGCTGGTTTAGAAGCTGCAACCTTTTGTGGCTGATGAGGTTGTTGAGGCAGATGCCACCCCTTACTGGGCTGATTGAAAAAAGACATAGGATTTGCCTTCCTGTCTGGGTTGATGCAAACACCTAGACAGTTGCAGCCCGACTGGGCTGATGCAAACAAATTTTGGGTAATATACATTTAACCCTGGGAGACTGGTCATCAAACAAACACTAGCCTCTCAAGTATTCTGCAGAGCTCTCACACCCTTGCTTATGAAGAACTGAAACGAAGTCGGTGGTGTTGGCTCCACTTTCACACACATTTTAGAGATGGGGAATATGGATCCATTGTTTTGGACTTTAGGAACATTTTTTGGTGTTTCTCAGGCTGCTCTTCTGACACAGCACAGTCTTTGTGTAAAGTTATGTAAATTGATGGTTTTCACAGCAGGTAACACTGAGCGGTCTCCAAACTAAGGCCCCCACAACATGAGCACATTAAAGTGTTTGGCTGTCATCTACCTCTCTGAAACAGTAATAAATTATAGACAAAAAGGCAGACCTGAACCAGAAGCCTCATCATCTTTCATAAACTGCAAGCCCAAACTGTACCTATACCATCCACCAAACGACCGTATTCAAGAAGATTTATTCAGCAGCTCCTTGCTAACAAAGTCTTCATGAAATTTCTACAGGTAGTCCTATCTCCATCCTCCTCATTTCAGTGGATGAATCCTAATGTCTTCACTACTCCATCTCAAACACAGAGTCCTACTATAGCATACAAGCCACACAAAAGCTACACGCTTTCAACATGTACACAGCTTGTCCGAGCAAAGTACTGGGAATTCACATAACACTAGACCACTACACAAGATGGGGAGTAGCCCACTCATTGACTCAGATTAAAAAAGGCCTGGTCACACTTACAAATGCAAAACACTATATGCTCCCATTGCCTTTTTATGTGTTATTTTCAGGACAAGAACATTAGTCATCTGTCCACTAGGCACACTTGGTGTGCTCCTCCAGGTCACAGGATAGGTCCTAAAGCCTGAATAGTCACAGACAGATTTAGGACTCTGCTCGCACACTAGATTAGTGTGACAGCAAGGCCAAAAAACACAGTTTAAAACTGAGGGCCTGATTTAGATCCTGGTGGAGGTGAATACTCCGTCACAAACGTGACAGATATCCCATCCGCCGTATTACGATCCCATTATATACTATGGAGATTGTAATACTGTGGACGGGATATCGATCACATTTTGTGACGGAATATACCATCTGCCAGGATCTAAATTAGGCCCTGAGTTACTGTTCTGGGTCGAATACTCACACCACTGAAATATGAGTTATGGCATGTTTATGTGCATTGCATACCATAACGGGCGAATTTGAGTGGTAATGCAGATTTGAGCAAGAACCATGACTCTGATTTTAACTGTTATTTCTCCAGTGACTTTCTTGGGATTTTTCTCATGCACCTAATTTCCGATCCTTGATTGCGGCAGTCCACACCCTGCATGTGCAAGGGGGACATTTTTTAATTACTCTTTTCATTTCCACCGATCACCAAAAAGGCTGTCAACCCGCACGAACGGTATGTAAAAATACTCTATTGACCCTATAACGTGGGAGAACCTAAACCCTTCTAACTAGACATCCATCAGGTGTTTTTAAGGACTCTCACCCTCTGTCAGAGGCACGCTTGATCATAGAGTCTTCGTGCCTGGACCTGTCCCAGCACAGGCTTTACCTTTTAAGACAAGGGAGTACTTTGATTAGATTGGAGGGAGACTAAGGTTAAAATACCCAAGGATCTCTGTTGTTTTAATTAGAGGTACTCCGTGGTATGTGCAAAAACAAAAAGTGGGACGCTTAGTGATGGGTTATTTCCTTTTAAAGGAGCAGGTGGAAGTGGGGAGGGAGAAGAACAGAAGGAGCAAAGGCAAGCCAGTTTTAACAGTGATCTGGAAAGGTGACTACTTGAGGTGCACAGGTTGCCCCAAAGACCTCAGTGAATGAGAGAAAGGTGAAGAGGAATGGCAGATGTTACTGGAGAGGAGGTATTGTGGATGATGTATTTTTCCCATGTGACCAGTGAAAGAAACTTTATTAAAAGTGGCATTGCTCGTTCTCCACATCAGTTTACTGCATCAAAAATGTTATATACATGCCAAGCAGAGTACCCATTGTGGTCCTGGCGAAGGCACTTGGGATCCCTGTTGCAGCCTTGGTATGATGTGCAGGGCAAATGTAGTTGCATTCAGCTGTTTCTCACACAAAGGCAGGACTAGTTTCTAAGTTTTTGTCAGACATTGAGTAACCTCTGAGAGCAAATTAAAACAAGGCTCAAAAAGCTGTTGCGTGACTGAACCCAAGAAAAAGGCGTGCCCTGCAGCCAAGAACGTACTTTTTCCTTTGAAAAATTGTTTCTTTATATTGAAAGTATGTCGGGCATCAGGCTGAATTTTGGTATTCTCTACTCTGAGAAAGACCTAACATCCCAGAAAGGCTGTGACGTTCCTGTGTTTGTTCCCTTTGTAGAGATGTACGAAGAAGACGCACGACCCCTGGACAGCAGGTCATTCATCTTGAAGAGACCAAAGTTGTCCGAAGAAGTAGCCACACAGAATCAGCCCTCTGAAAAGGAAAAGGTGGTTGTGGAAGGGGTACAGGCGCAGCCTGGGCGCCTAATTAAAAACCGGTAAGACCGGAGCACAATGAAATTGATATTTATGAAAATATATTATATTTAACATTTCCGTGTCATTCCCTTCATGGGCAGCATCTCTATATTTTTATCCTTGAAGAACAAACATACTAATTGATTGTGAACAATCATTTTCTAGACTTCATATTGGCAGACATCAATGCTATTTGTATTACACCATTATTCAAACAAATACATTAGCAACAGCTTTAGACATTGTTGTTAGCATTTTGTTGGATGATTCATTGACACATAATGGCAAATGTATTTGTTATACGTGTTGGGGCATTGTACACACTTTGTAATGTGGAAGTAATGGCATCACTCCCCTTGCCCTGTCCCGCTGTCTTTGTCTGTCTCTGTACAGCCTCCTGTTTATCTTTCTTGTCTGTCAATATCACATTCATACATATTGCAAACATGCACGTGCAGCCCCTAGAATATGATTGAAATGCGGCTCAAAAATTCTTGTGCTAAATTGAGGCATATATTTAAATTTACTAATATTTTTAAAGTGAAATTATCATTGTTGTTTATGTATTGTATTGATCAAACAGTGAGCCCTTACAACCTGAAAAACCTGCAAGCCCGAAGTTTATAGTAACTTTGGATGGGGTACCCAGTCCACCTGGGTACGGCTCAGATCAAGAAGAAGCGATGGAATATATTGAGGAAGGACAACAAACTCCTAAACTAACCAGCACAAACCTAGATAAAAAAACAAAAAAAATGGAAGTGCAGCAGAGGATTGCAAGACAGCCCAATAATTCAGATGGTAAGTGAACTATTATAATAAATGTTCAGGGCTTCAGTACAGCTTTAGCAGTACAACCTAAATTGAGAAATACGTGTAGTGTTAACTCTTTCTTTTAATGTTATCTGTTCCATCAATCTGTCTATCTATCTAGAGACATATGTATATATATAATGTGTGTATATATATATATATATATATATATATATATATGTGTGTATATATATATACATACACACACGCACATATATTTGAATGTGCGCCAATAACACAGCTGCTTGGAGTATTTACTTTGTCACAATTAGAATTGTCCTAGTAATTTAAATTCATAATATTATCTGAATCTTTGGAGTGGTGGGATCCATTACCATATGTAAATATTTGTACTTTAATAGTATACCCAGAGGTCTGAGGATTAACATATTTCCAGCTGTCCTGTGTCAACAAACCCCGCTGCCCAGTACCTGATTGCCTCGGCAAGCCTCTGCCCAGGTGTGGGGTGCTGCAGGGCATTTTGCTGCCTTTTGCTGCATTTTGCCTTCTGTCTCCTTTTTAACCTCTTCTAGCCTTTGCCCTGTGTCCCATGCCTCCCCCAGCCTCGCCACTTTTCTTGCTGTTTCTGCCTTCTTTTTTCCCTGCCCGCCCTCCTCCCACTGTGCCCCTTCCACTGTGCCCCTTCCACTGCAGGACTTACTTAATGGTGGTCGCAGTGCACCTGTGCTGCGGGCATGCGCTCTTCGCTGAACTCGGGGCTCTGGCCCCAAGGAACCGGGTCAACAGCTGCTGCATCTCCTCCCCCCTGATCAGAGTCTGACCCTTCACATGCCTCCAATGCCACTTCACCTGCAACACCGAGACCCTCACCGCTCCTGCACTGCCACCTTCCAAGCCTGAGAAACAACTCCATCAACGCATGATCCCTCTGCAGACATGCCACTGAAATCTGAGACACCGTATCCACACTCAATCTGGACCTGATGGTTATCACCAAGACCTGGCTCACCCTAGCCTCTGCCCCCGACATTACCCGCGCCACTCCGCAAGGATACAAACTGATCCACAAAGACCGCCACAGCAAGCACGGAGGAGGCATCGCCATCATGCATAAGGACAACCACCCGTGCACCACCTTTGAAGAAGAGGCATCCCACCTCATGGAACACCTCGCTGCAGACCCCTGGAACTCCACCCTGCTTTCTGGAAGGCTGTCACCAACCTCACCGCCCTCCTAGCCATCAACTCAACAGACTACCTATTCCTAGGAAACCTGAATTTCCATCTAAACGACTCCAGTGATCACACCACCATCAATCTCCTAGACAACCTAAGCAACATAGGATTAAAAAAAATTGTCACCAGCCCCACACACACCGCGGGCCACACCCCGGACTCCATCTTCACAACCAGCGAAAAAATCAAGTTCAGCCACACAACAGAGCTCACATGGATCGACCACCACCTAGTATACTTTGCCATAACTGACAAAGCGGAGCCATCCAACACATCCCTACCTCCCCCTCTCTGCAGATGGGGAAAAGTCACAGAGACCCAATGGACCAATGTGCTCCAGACCAGCAAACCCATCCTCTCTGGTAACATCGAACAAGACACCGGTAATCTCTCTGAACGGATCATTAATGTTGCAAACAAAGTCACCCCAGCAGATCCAGCAAGCCCGCAAGGTGGTTCACCCTCAAACTACACACTTTCAAGTGAGAATGCAACAGGCTAGAAAGATGGTGGCATTGTAGCAGGTCCCACGCAGAACGGACCACCTTCAAAGGTGCACTGAACAAATATCATCTCCGCCTCAAAGGAGCAAAAAAGATCACCTTACTCAGCCACATCGAGGAGAGCACCAACTGCCCAGAGAAACTCTTCAAGATCGTCAAAGAGCAGCCAACGAAAGCACAATCCAACACACCCAGGCCCCCTGCAATTCACTAGCCGACTACTTCCACTGCAAAATCACAGCCTTCTACAGAAACTTTCCCCTCCAACCCATTGGCATCGAACACATACTGACCCCGTCTGAGGACTCCCCCAGCCACCTCATCACAAACTGGAAACCACTATCTATCCAGGATACAGCCACCCTCATGACCTCAACCCACTCCGGCTCACCCAAAGACCACTGCCCCCATTACATCTTCTACCTGGGCCAGAAGGAAATCAGCAGCGTCCTCTCTCCCATCTTCAACACCTCCATCAGGACTGCCACCATCCCTGAAGCATGGAAACAAGCAGATGTCAAGCTAATCCTGAAGAAACCTTCTGCCAACCCCAGCGAACTCAAAAATTACCATTCCACTTCGCTTTCTCAGCCAAGGTCCTGGAAAAAGCCATCAACAAACAGCTCTCGGAATTCCTGGAAAGCACAACTTATTTGACTCCTCACAACGCGGTTTCTGCTCCAACTATAGCACCGAGACCACCCTTATTGCAGCTACTAACGACATTGGGTCCCTCCTTGACCACAGAAAGAAAGTGGCCCTTATCCTCCTAGACCTCTCCACTGCGTTCGACACCATCTAGCACTTCACCCTCACCGCCAAACTCCACCACATTGGGATCCGATGCAGTGCCCTCAAATGGATTCACGCCTTCATCACAGGCACACTTAAAGGGTCCATCTCTCACCCTTCACCTCAGAACCTAAGAGCAACATATGCAGCTTTCCCCAGGGATTCTCTCCTAGCCCGACCTCGTCAACGTTTACGTGACACAGCTGGCTGAGAATGTTTGTTCCCATGGTCTCAAAATCTTCCCTTACGCCGATGACACCCAAGTAATACTCTACTTTGCTGAAGACCACACCACCCCCAGAGACAATTTCAGCATTGCCAAAACACAAGTCACTGATTGGATGAAATCCTACTACTTGAAACTGAACAAGGACAAGATGGAAGTGCTAATCTTTGGAAGCAACCCCCCCTTTGGGATGACTCCTGGTGGCCCTACACCCTTGGACAACTCCAGTCACCGACTGACCATGCCCGCAACCTCAGCATAATCATCAACAGCAAAATCACCTTCAAACAGCAGACAAATGCAGTGACCCCCTCCAGCTTCCACAACCTCCACATGCTACGGAAGATATTAAAATGGATCCCCTTTGAAACCAGAAGGACGGTCACTCAAGACATCATCACCAACAGACTAGACTACGGAAATGCCCTCTATATCGGACTCTCCACCCAGCTCCTCCACTGCCTCCAGACCATCTAGGACACAGCAGTGAGACTCGTTCTAGACCTTCCCAGAAGAACCCATATCACCCCTGCGTCAGAGGTCTACACTGGCTGCCAGTGCACAAGAGGTGCAAATTCAAAGATGTCACCATCACCTTCAAAGCCCTCCACAACATCGGACCCAAGCTAATCAACCACAGACTCTCCTTCCACCAGTCTACCATGGAGCTCTGCTCGACAAACCTCGCCCATGTCCCGAGAGTCGAACAGCCGCTGTGGAGGGCACGCCTTCTCCTACCTAGCTGCCAAGAACTGGACCCCCCCCCATCTTCGCACCTTGTACACCCTCCCCAACTTCAGAAAACACTCAAGGCAAGGCTCTCTTTAAGGAGTAGCTCACCCAGCGATAAACATGAGCGCCTGGATACCCGCCGGAATGATAAGCCTGTGCTTTACATATACTATGATTGATTGATTGTAGAGGATTTAAATGAAATAGGACTTGAAGAATGGAAAGAAAAAGTAAATCAGTCCTCCAGAGAATTCTGAGAGATGTTAATAGATAAAGTGGAGAATCAGAGAGAGACACTGATTAAAGAGATAAAAGAAATTAAGAGAAACTTTTTAAAGTGTGCTGAAAATATGAAAAACAATTATAAAATTCTAGAAGAGGTTATGGTTAAAAATCAAGAAGATCTTCTTAATAGAAATAAATCAAAGTTTTAGTGAGATCAGAGGGATTGTCGCCAGAGACATGTTTATTCATATCCTAAGAAATCTGATCATATGGTGAAGAGATTGGGTACAAGTAAGAACCCTGCACACCAGTCAGAGATTCCAAGCATGTGTACTATTCTGTGTACAGCGATGAGAAGTGAGTCTGATTAAGATAACCTACCAGGGACCATACCTAAAAATGACTAGGTCAGTCACTTTGTTAGAAAAACCTAAAAGACTGAGAATGATGGAAACATGAGCGCTCACCCAAGGAGAGAAATAAAATAATCTCAGGAGTCTGCGAAGGAGAGGAATGCTTAGGGGGAGTGGCTTTAGAACAGGCCATAGAACATGACCAACAGAAACATGTGGATGACTATTTGTGGAGCCTTTTTTCATGTTTTAATGTAGGTAGACCTACAAACTGATAATAAATTGGACTGGATAACAATTTTGACTTTGTGTGCCTCCCATCACCTCCCGCTCAAACTTTTATATATGTGGTTTGAGTGGCCCAGCTATCTATATACATATCTGTGCATGTGTATAAGCACACACACACACATATATATAAATACATGTTTCTATATATGTGTATTTGTGTGTGTGTGTGTGTATATATATATATATATATATATATATATATATATATATATATATATATATATATATATATATGGAAAATGTCACTTACCCAGTGTACATCTGTTCGTGGCATTAGTCGCTGCAGATTCACATGCTGTGCACATCCCGCCATCTGGTGTTGGGCTCGGAGTGTTACAAGTTGTTTTTCTTCGAAGAAGTCTTTTCGTGTCACGAGATCGAGGGACTCCTCCCATTTCGGCTCCATTGCGCATGGGCGTCGACTCCATCTTAGATTGTTTTCCCCGCAGAGGGTGAGGTAGGAGTTGTGTATGCTAGTAATAGTGCATACGTATGTACATAATGTAGTTTAAAGTAATATATTTACAAATTTACAAATGTTCAAGATCAACTTCTAAACGGCTACAGGCTCCCGGGGAGGCGGGTGGGCGCATGTGAATCTGCAGCGACTAATGCCACGAACAGATGTACACTGGGTAAGTGACATTTTCCGTTCAATGGCATGTGTAGCTGCAGATACACATGCTGTGCATAGACTAGTAAGCAGTTATCTCCCCAAAAGCGGTGGTTCAGCCTGTAGGAGTTGAAGTTGTTTGAAACAATGTTCGTAGTACTGCTTGACCTACTGTGGCTTGTTGTGCCGTTAACACATCTACACAGTAGTGTTTGGTAAATGTATGAGGCGTAGACCATGTAGCTGCCTTACATATTTCGGTCATTGGAATATTTCCTAGAAAGGCCATGGTAGCACCCTTCTTTCTAGTTGAGTGTGCCTTTGGTGTAATAGGCAGTTCTATTTTTGCTTTAAGATAACAGATTTGAATGCACTTAACTATCCATCTAGCAGTGCCTTGTTTAGAAATTGGATTTCCTGTATGAGGTTTTTGGAAAGCAATAAATAATTGTTTTGTTTTTCGAATTAGTTTTGTTCTGTCAATGTAGTACATTAACGCTCTTTTAATGTCTAATGTATGTAGTGCTCTTTCAGCTACAGCATCTGGCTGTGGGAAGAACACTGGTAATTCTACTGTTTGATTCAAGTGCAACGGTGATATGACTTTTGGTAAAAAATTTAGGATTTGTCCGTAGAACTACTTTATGCTTGTGTATTTGAATAAATGGTTCCTGTATGGTAAATGCTTGAATCTCACTTACTCTTCTTAGAGATGTAATGGCAATTAAAAATGCAACTTTCCATGTTAAGTATTTCATTTCACAAGAGTGCATGGGCTCAAAAGGTGGACCCATGAGTTGTGTTAAGACAATGTTGAGGTTCCATGAAGGAACTGGTGGTGTTCTTGGTGGTATAATTCTCTTTAGGCCCTCCATAAATGCATTTATGACTGGTATCCTAAATAATGAAGTTGAGTGCGTAATTTGCAGGTAAGCTGAAATTGCGGTAAGATGTATCTTAATGGAAGAAAAAGCTAGCTTTGACTTTTGCAAATGTAGTAAGTATTTTACGATGTCTTTGGCACATGCGTGTAAGGGTTGAATTTGATTATTATGGCAGTAATAAACAAATCTTTACCACTTATTTGCATAGCAATGTCTAGTGGTAGGTTTCCTAGCTTGTTTTATGACCTCCATACATTCCTTTGTAAGGTCTAAGTGTCCGAACTCTAGGACTTCAGGAGCCAAATTGCTAGATTCAGCGATGCTGGATTTGGGTGTCTGATCTTGTTGTTTGTGTTGCGTTAACAGATCTGGTCTGTTTGGTAGTTTGACATGAGGCACTACTGAGAGGTCTAGTAGTGTTGTGTACCAAGGTTGTCTTGCCCATGTTGGCGCTATTAGTATGAGTCTGAGTTTGTTTTGACTCAACATGTTTACCAGATATGGAAGGAGTGGGAGAGGGGGAAAAGCGTAAGCAAATATCCCTGACCAACTCATCCATAACGCATTGCCCTGAGACTGATCTTGTGGTTACCTGGATGCGAAGTCTCTGCATTTTGCGTTTTCCTTTGTTACAAATAGATCTATTTGTGGTGTTCCCCATCTCTGGAAATAAGTGTTCAGTATTTGGGGGTGAATCTCCCATTCGTGGATCTGTTGGTGATCCCGAGAGAGATTGTCTGCTAACTGATTCTGAATTCCTGGAATAAATTGTGCTATTAGGCGAATGTGGTTGTGAATCGCCCAATGCCATATTTTCTGTGCCAGGCGACACAACTGTATTGAGTGTGTCCCTCCCTGTTTGTTTAGGTAATACATCGTTGTCATGTTGTCTGTTTTGACAAGAATGTGTTTGTGGCTTATTATGGGTTGAAATGCTTTCAGCGCTAGAAAAACTGCCAATAGTTCTAAGTGATTTATGTGAAACTGTTTTTGCTGAGTGTCCCATTGTCCCTGGATGCTGTGTTGATTGAGGTGTGCTCCCCACCCTATCATGGAGGCCTCTGTCGTTATTACATATTGTGGCACTGGGTCTTGGAAAGGCCGCCCTTGGTTTAAATTTATAGTGTTCCACCATTGAAGCGAGGTGTATGTTTGGCGGTCTACCAACACCAGATCTAGAAGTTGACCCTGTGCCTGTGACCATTGTGATGCTAGGCACTGTTGTAAGGGCCGCATGTGCAACCTTGCGTTTGGGACAATGGCTATGCATGAGGACATCATGCCTAGAAGTTTCAGCACCATTTTGACTTGTATTTTTTGTTTTGGATACATGGCCTGTATTACATTGTGAAATGCCTGAACCCTTTGTGGGCTTGGAGTGGCAATCCCTTTTGTTGTGTTGATTGTCGCCCCTAAGTATTGCTGTGTTTGACACAGCAGAAGGTGTGACTTTGTGTAGTTGATTGAGAAACCTAGTTTGTGGAGGCTTTTTATGACATACTTTGTGTGTTGTGAACACCGTTCTAGCGTGTTGGTTTTGATTAACCAAACGTCTAGGTACGGGAACACATGTATTTGCTGCCTTCTGATATGTGCAGCTACTACCGCCAGGCATTTTGTAAAAACTCTTGGCGCAGTTGTTATTCCGAATGGCAACACCTTGAATTGGTAATGTACCCCTTGGAATACAAACCTTAAGTACTTACTGTGTGAAGGATGTATCGGTATATGGAAATATGCATCCTTTAGGTCTAGTGTTGTCATGTAGTCTTGTTATTTGAGCAGTGGGATTACGTCTTGTAATGTCACCATGTGAAAGTGATCTGATTTGATGTAGGTATTTAATGTTCTGAGATCTAATATAGGTCTCAGACTCTTGTCTTTTTGGGGTATGAGAAAGTACAGAGAGTAAACTCCTGTTCCTTTCTGTTGGTTTGGTACTAATTCTATTGCTTCCTTCTGTAGCAATGCCTGAACTTCTAGTCCTAGAAGATCTATATGTTGTTTTGACATATTGTGTGTTTTTTCGGCTGGACGTTTGGAGGGAATTTGAGAAATTCTATGCAATAACCATGCTGGATAATTGCTAGGACCCAAGTGTCTGTTGTTATTTCCTCCCAATGTTTGTAAAACTTGGTTAGTCTCCCCCCCACAGGTGTTATGTGTTGGGGATTTGTGACGTGGAAGTCACTGCTTGTTTTGAGGAGTTTTTGGACTTTGGAACTTCCCTCTATTCTTTTGGAATTGTCCCCCTCTATATTGTCCCCGAAAACTTCCCCGCTGATACTGGCTCTGATAAGTGGGTCTTGTTTGTGAGGTTGTGGGTTCTGTGCTTTGTCCTCGACCCCCCCCCCCCCGAAACTGTGTCTTTCGAAATGTGCCTCTGCTCTGTGGGGAGTAGAGTGCACCCATGGCTTTGGCCGTATCTGTGTCTTTTTTAAGTTTTTCGATGGCAGTGTCCACCTCCGGCCCAAACAACTGTTGTCCGTTGAATGGCATATTCAGCACGGCTTGTTGTATTTCCGGCTTGAATCCTGATGTACGCAGCCATGCATGTCTCCTTATTGTCACTGCTGTGTTTACAGTTCTAGCAGCTGTGTCTGCAGCGTCTATTGCTGACCGTATCTGATTGTTTGAGATACTCTGTCCTTCTTCCACTACTTACTGTGCTCTTTTTAAGAACTCCTTAGGCAAATGTTCTATAAAGTGTTGCATTTCGGCCCAATGAGCCCTATCGTATCTGGCCAACAAAGCCTGTGAGTTTGCAATACGCCACTGGTTTGCTGCCTGTGCTGCCACTCTTTTTCCTGCTGCGTCGAATTTACGACTCTCTTTATCTGGAGGTGGTGCATCTCCTGAAGTGTGTGAGTTCGCCCTCTTGCAAGCTGCCCCTACTACTACTGAGTCCGGTGTTAGCTGTTGTGTGATGTACACGGGGTCTGTTGGTGGCGGTTTATATTTTTTCTCCACTCTTGGAGTAATGGCCCTTCCTTTTACAGGCTCCTCAAATACTTGTTTGGAGTGCTTTAGCATTCCAGGTAGCATGGGGGGACTCTGATACTGGCTGTGTGTGGACGACAGCGTATTAAATAGAAAGTTGTCTTCAATTGGCTCTGAATGCAGGTTGACATTATGAAACGCCGCTGCCCTTGACACCACCTGTGCGTAGGCTGTACTATCTTCTGGTGGTGACGGTCTAGTTGGATAACAGTCAGGACTATTATCTGACACTGGCGCATCATAAAGATCCCACGCGTCTGGATCGTCTTGACTCATCCCTGTATGAGTCGGGGATTGCATCATTGGTGGTGTGGCTACCGGCGATGGTTGCGGCGAGCGTGGTGGAGACGGTGGCGGGCTTACTTGTTTAGCCACCTTAGCCTGTGGCTGCTTGTCCTTCTCCTGGAAGGCAAGTTTGCGTTTCATTCTAATAGGAGGGAGAGTGCTGATCTTCCCTGTTTCTTTTTGAATGTGGAGCCTTCTTTGGGTGTAGTCTGGCTCCATTGTCTCCAGTTCCTGTCCAAATCTATGTGTTTTCATTTGTGAGGACAGTCCTTGTTCCTCTGTGTAGGAACTTGTTTTCGGTTCAGAAGCCGGATGTTTCGGTATCGAAATCTTTTCGGCTACTTTTTTCGGTTCCGACGCAACCTTTTTTCTTTTCGGCGTCGTGGTCTCTCGGTGCTGACCCATTTCGGTGCCGCTGTCTCGGTGCCGAACTTGCTCGGAGCCGCTGCTTGGGCCCGAGATTGCTGTGTGGCAGTATCTCGACCGGAGTCGGATGACTTCGACACCAGCGTGCCCTTTTTCGGTGCCGATGATCGGTCACCTACTTTTCAGGTTAAGCCATGGCCTGTTGGTGGTAGCGTCCCCCGGGCTTTTGTTGTCTTCTCGTGAGTTTTATGTTTCGACGTCTTACTCACGGTTTTTGGCGTTTCTTCGGGATCGAGCTCGTCCGAATCCGATTCCTGGATGGAGAAGGTTTCTTCTTCCTCCTCGAAACGCCCTTGTCCTTTCGGCGCCGACACCATCTGCAGTCTTCTTGCTCTTCGGTCTCTTAATGTCTTCCTCAACCGAAACGCTCGACAGGCTTCACAGGTATCCTCCTTGTGCTCTGGGGACAGACACAAGTTACAGACCAGATGCTGATCTGTATACGGATACTTGTTATGACATTTTGGGCAGAAGCGGAATGGGGTCCGTTCCATCAGCCTTGAAGAGACACGTGGTATGCCGACCAGGCCCCGACGGGGAATTGAAAAAAAAACAGAAGGGCCACCGGAGCTCTTCAAAAGTCGGTGTTGATCTGTTGTAACTAACCCGATACCGAACGCAAACAATACCGATGATTTTTCCGAGATTCTAACTAACTTTCCGACCCGAAACACAGAGCGAAAAGGAAAACGTCCGAACCCGATGGCGGAAAAAAAACAATGTAAGATGGAGTCGACGCCCATGCGCAATGGAGCCGAAATGGGAGGAGTCCCTCGATCTCGTGACTCGAAAAAACTTCTTCGAAGGAAAAAAAACTTGTAACGCTCCGAGCCCAACACCAGATGGCGGGATGTGCACAGCATGTGTATCTGCAGCTACACATGTCATCGAACATATATATATATATACTACCTACTAGCGGCCGTCAGAAGGTTGTTATAGTTAGGACCTAGTTTCCTTTGAAAAAGTGTTTTTTGACTTGGCTATATTTTTGCCATTGCTTTACAAATCTTCACTTTTTTTTCCCAACAACAATTGCCCAAGACTCTTGCTGTGCATGCAAAGTTTTGGGGTGACTAGTCAAGCGGGGGCCGAGAAAAAGGGGGGTGGGACAAAAAAGTGTGTCTCATATTAATTTCCATAGGGATTTTGAACACTACTACAGCTCAAAGTGCTGGATCGAATTAAGCCCCATTTGGTAGAAAGGTAGCTTTTGGTCGAGAAAGCGTGCTTTTTCTGGTGTGAATCAATTCAGTAGTTTTCAGGATATGAAAGGGAAAATAAATTTGTATATCTAGGGCTGCGGATCTGGGGAGATCGCGTGCTGAGATCGGATTGGCTGGCAACACTTCAAACAGGAATTGTTGGCGGCCATTTTGGGACTCTGGTTCAGGCAAGCAGCATTTGAAAGCAAGGAGAAAACAATAAGGGGTGGGGGAAGAGGCAGGCAGCAGACATGCATAAAACTGGTCTTAGCGCAAGCAGAAAGAAGTAAGGTAACTATAACTCCCACCCCCACCATGCACATTTCTTTCGACAATAATTTCAGTTCTAATGTTTTATTTATATTTGTAATGACGTTATAGAAGTTGTCATGAGTGCTGTAATATCTGGGGCAATTAGGAGTGCATGACGAGGGAGCGAGGTATAGTCAACCCCTATACCCACCCAACTACGCCGTGTGCAGCGCGGGTGGTCCGCAGGGCCTGGCCTGTGGCCAGTCCCTGTGACAAACCCCTAAACCCCTATAACCACGCAACCCTGCATGGGCTCCCTCCCCAGGCCACTCTCAGACCTGGACTAATTCTTTTTTTTTTTTTTGTTCTTTTTTTGAAGGGGAGGGACTGCAAACCACCCCACCCCCACACAACAGATCTTGGCCCCGGAGACTCCATCTCACAAGGCCTAACCTAATTATTGAGTGGGGAAAGGGGGACGCCCTGATCACCATCTGGTAGTTATAGTTAGAATCGTGCTTCCGTAGAAAGTATTTTTTTGTGTCACTAAAAACTTTGGTGCAGTTTGACTGATCTTCACAAAGTTTTCTGAAAAAGTGCTCTTTTTTCCTAGTTTTTGCATGGAAAATGGGGTGATCTGTCAAGTGGAGGCTGAGAAAAGGGGGTGTGGGGGACCCAAAAACCATTTACCCCCCAAACAGCTGAAAGAATTTACACTAAATTGGGAAGAAAGCTAGATCTTGGTCCAGAAAGGGTACTTTTTGTGATTTGGTGTAATTCCATTCTGTATTTTTTGAGTAATCAAGGCTCAAAATAATTGTATATTTCACGCCTGAGAGGATTTGCGGAGCTGACAGATGTCATGCGAGTTCTGACTTGCTGCCACCATATCAACAAGGATGTGGGGCAGCCACCTTATGACTCAGGACTCAGTTCTAAGTCTTATTAAAAAAAAGGTTAAAGATACAAAGTGGCAGGAAGTTCCTCAAAATGTTCCTTTTGGGGGATGAGGGTGCGTGGTGCCCTCTATGACCTTTTGAGGAGGCCCATCCCCTGGGGCTGTAATGTCAAATAAGGGAAGCGCAAAGCACACCGACCCCTTCCCGGTCCTTCATAGGCCCCCAGGGACCTCATCCCCATGTCCTAATGCCACAAAAAAGAGTCAGGGGACAACGTGGCCTCCCTCCCTGAGCCTGTAAAGGCCCTGGGGACGCCATCCCCCAGCGCCAGCTCAATTACTGTATCCTAGGGAAGCCACCTGACACACAGTATTTTCCTTGCCTCCATTAGAGCGGGCACGGAAACATATATCTGCTTCTACCCTGCTGGAGCATTTTAAAGCTCCTTCCGGGAGGTAGCAGACATGCCTTTGGGCAGAGGAGTATCTTCTCTAACTCACTTTAAAAATGATCCCACTGGGTGGAAGCAGATATGTTTCCCCACCCACACTACCAGGAGCAGTGAAACTACTGTGCCTCAGGGGTGGTCTCCATGCTCCCACAATTTAAGTTAAGAGCAGGAGCGACCCCATGGATGTAGTCCCTGGGGCTTATTAAGACTCAACAAAAGGGGCAGTGCCCCCCCTTCCATTAGCATATATGTTTTGGCCCCTGGGGATTGGGTCCACGGGGCCACTATTGGCACTGGGGGACATGCACCCCCTCCATAAACAAAATAAAAAATAAAACCCACAGGGAAGTGGGTCCTTTAGGCCAAAAGTTGCTCAGGTAGGAGGGCCATGCCCCCCCCCCCTTATAAAAATAGCTAAATAAAAGGCCTAGGGGCTTTTGCCGTGTGTGGTGTGGGCTTGGCTGCCTTTGGGTGTTGCACAGAGGACCTGCGGACAACCCCATTCCGTGCATGAGAAAACTGCATGGTGAGGGCACATGTTATAGTTACTTGAGATAACTATAAATATAATTGTTGAATTTCAGTGTTTTTTGTTTAGTTTAACCGTTGCGTTGTCACTGAAGTTTTCACCTAATTATTGTGTTACTTTAACCTTTTCAGTGATATACATATATATAATAATATCAATGCCAAATTAGATATTGTTCCATGCTGGAGGTAAAAGTTTAAGGGGTCTTGAAAAAAAGATGTTTTTCCTTTATAGCTCCCACATTAAATGTTGCTGTCAATTAGAGCTGAAACCACTGAAAGTATTTATATCAAATCAGGCACAAAGGTAGAAATGTACTCAGAAACCATGCTTTGCTTGGTGTGCATGGTCTTTCCTTTCAGTAGTTTTTGACATAGTCACACATTAAAAAGATCCCAAGTTGGCCGGACTGAAATAAAAAAATTAAAAAAAAGACCTCCTTTGGATGAATGAGCCACAAACTCAGCACTGAGGCCACAAACCTGAATGCTGTGATTGACTGGGTGCAAGAGAATAGTTTCTGTTTCGGCTTTGATTACAGGATGTAGGACACAGCTCTGTCGCCCACAGAAACAAATGCCAGTTAAGAGGGGCAGTGAGAGGGCATCCTGACCCACATATCATATTAGGGGGACTCCTAAAGGGCCCTCCAAATACTGAAAGTTAAAAAGAAAAAATTATTTGTATGCCTGAGTCTGCAGTCTAAAAACACAGGTCGCAGCCTCAGTACCAAGGTCATAGACTAAAATACTTGTGGAACCTCATTGTGTCCCATTTCATAGTCCACTGTCCCGGTTTGGAGGCCTTGGACTGTGGTTGCCATTTGGGGTATGTCACACCTGCGGGCTACTGACAGATTTAGGAGCGAGGGCATACAAAATTAAAATGAAAAAAATAGGTCTAAATACCCTCAGGTCTGTCCTGACATCACTTAAAATTTTAAAGGATTTGTTTATACTGTACTCCTTTTTTGTACAGAGTCTACAAATTTGGCAGGCCTAGCCTTGAGTGGCAGATTTCTTAATAGTCTGCTGACTAATTTCCCAAAACAATGAGCATTCTGAGCATCTCATCGGTTAAGAGCCCAGGTAATCTTCCAACACTACAGAAAGTTCCATTTCCTTGGTAGTGGGAAGAACATCAGAGCAGGTGATACTACTTCCCCTGAGCACCATTTGCAGTACAGATGTCACAGGCTGGAGTACCACAAGTTGCAGACTCATCTTTTGCTGTTGAATATGACAGTCAGTCTCTAAGGGAAATTGGAAAGCATGAAAAACATTTAGACATCAGGGAGGTTTTCATCTATCCCCCATGCAAGGAAAAGGTGAATGTCAAACAGGCATGTTCAAGGACTCTGATCAGAAACTGAACAGGAGGCACAGAAGACTTCTTCAATAAATTGGCAATGCAACTTCACCTAAAATCAAAGCTTGAGAAGGGGTACATGAGGTTTCTGGATAGGCCGAGAAAAAACACTCAAAAACAGGAACAGAAAGCGACTTAAGACATGCTTGAATTGGTGCTACTGTAAGCGGAGGAGACCAGCATCTACTACATCATCTGATTACTACACTGCATGCTATGCGAGAAAAACATCTTTTACTGGGAGCAAAGTCACAGAACTGGGAACCAAATGATGGAGGCACACCACCAAAGATAATTATCAAGAAAAAAAGTTATGTGATCATTCATCACAGAAGTTACAAACAAACTTCCAAAAAATAAAAAATCCCTCTCCTGCTCCAAAATAATAAAAAAAAAACATTCAAAAATCAATGAACTGATGTAGAAGCAGGGCTCAGATTTTCACTTTCCATACATCAATAGTCTATTGGAATTTGCAATTTTGTCACGCTTGTCACAGAATGACACCCTAGGCCGCAAAATACATCACAGTCATGCTGACAGTTAAGTCATTGCAATGCACTTGTTGACAGCGTGCGACTCAAAGGAATATATGTTAGAAGTGGGGTTTCTGGCTGTATAGGGTACGCATCTAAGCCAGGCAGAGCCCACCCACTCTAGTCAGGGTGAGAGAGCTACACACCCTACACCCTGCTCACCCCCTTGGTAGCTTGGCACGAGCAGTCAGGCTTATCCCAGAGGCAATGTGTAAAGCAATTGCACAAGACACACAACACACATGACACAATAAATACACAACAAAGGAAACACAAACCCCAGTTATATAAAAATAAACTGTACTGCATAAAACATCATTAGACCAAACACAATATGTATCAGTACTACCCTGCTACACAAGCAGTTGTCAGAGCATTACATAGGTTACTAGTACTCTGCAATAATAGCAGTAGACATGCAGACATATAGGTAACTGGTTATTCTGCAATGCAAGCAGTAGTCAGTTTGTCATTATCACCATAAGTGCACAGGTCATACATAATAAACATATCACCAGAGATTCAAAAAACACCATCATGAAGGCACATAGCATAAAAGCATTCCTATTAGGCACATGCCAGAATAAACATACCAGACAACATCATGATTGTACATAAGGGGAAACATTCCCATCTGGCACATGTCAGACACCCCAAAATGCACCTGCCATCATGAACATATTGTCAGGAATGCCAAAACATCATAAAAAATGCACCTGCACTTATATTACACGAGGGGCGGTAAACCACAGAATTACAAATGAAGCCCAGGAGCTCCTACTAGAGGGAATGCGGTACTCTGACGAACACGCTGGTTACCGAGGAGCTCATGTGCCCCTACTACAAGGAATGGAGTATCAGACAGATGGCTGGACAGGCACAGGACATCCTCGCTCATCCCGCCAGGATAGTGCCCCAGAGCCATGTTGCTCCCACCACGAGGGCTCACCCTCCTCCACAAGGTAACCTGCTGCACCCTAATGGTGGCAGCCTGTGAATCCATGGTGTGGCTGCTCCGGATTCTTGGCTCCTCCCCTAGAGGCCTGACCTGCTTAGGGCAGCGTGCTGGAGTGGTGCGGAGAGGGAGGTGTGGCTCCAGCTGGTTCCTCTCTTCCCCTGCACTCGGAGACCACTTGTCTCCTCACCGGACGGCCTCCTGGACGGTAAGGATTGCTTCTCTCCTGCCTGACCGCAGGCATCCCTCTCCTCTGTGGTTTCCGGATGCGGCGGTGTCTTCTCCGCAAAGCAGTTCTTGCTTCTTCCCTGGGGGCACCTCCAGACACGTGCTAGCCCACACTAGCTCCACAACTTCTTGGGGCCCATGACCACAAGGACCCAGGGGCGCTTGTCCTGCGCCCGGGAGCATACCAACTTCACATGCGGTTAAAATAAAAGCATTACTGTGCTGTTCCAGTGCTGTGGCCCACAGGGAGTAAAGCGCTCCCCTCATGCTCTTGGTGTCACTATAGCTTTCTTCACGTACTGATGGGAAAAAGGGACTAGATCGCTTTCCCCGAGCTCTGACACAGAAAAACAAAGAAGTAGGGGAATACTGAGGTTCATCTTCTGTGCCAAAGAAATCCAAACAGGGGTAAATGGGGGCACACCACCCATCACCTGGAGACAGTAATGGAGGCACAGGGCTGCAGGGCCCATGCAAGAGAGCCAACAGAAGGGGTCACAGACAGTGGCACTCCCTCTCAGTGACCTAGCAGATCACAGGTCAGCACAACAGCAGCAGTCCTAAGGTGATTCCTGGCGAGTCCTTTCAGCAGCATCCAGTGTCCAGTTCAGTAGTCCATTAGTGTCTCAAAATGTGGGGGGGAAACCCCTGTACTTCCACAGAAGAGGGGAGAATGGATTCCAACCAGTACTAACCGGTTCCAGGAATGTACCCTTTCTTCCTCAGCAATGACTCCAGACATCAGTGAAAGGGGGTGGGGGGCAAATGAGCGCTTTGTGTTAGGCCAGGGCAGAGCCTTCTCAAATGCAGGTGTGCCCCACCTCTCCCTCTCCCAGCCCAGGAAGACCATTAAATATGCAGATGCACTCTTGTGACACCTCCACCCTCCCTGTGTAGAGGCTGTCTGAAAGGTATGCACAAATCCCAGCTGTCACTCTGCCCCAGACATGGTTTGAAGGTAAGCTGCAAAATACCAGAGTTATAAGCATAGAGAAATGTCCACTTTCTAAAATGGTAATGAAAAATCCACCTACAACAATAAGAAGCATTTCTCACTACCATTACAACTGTACCAAAAATGCCTACGCTACCCCTCTTAATTAGACCATACCAGCTAGACATATGTTAGGCCATTCCCAATGCAGTCGTATGAGAGAGGGACTATTCACAGTAGTGAAGAACCAGCTAGGCTGTTTGTCACTCCCAGCACAGACCACACAACCAGGCACATTTCCTGCCTTTTACCCACACAGCACCGTGCCCATAGGGCTAGCTAGGGCCTGCCTTAGGGGTGACTCATATGTAGTAAAAGGGGATGTCCAGGCCTGGCAAGTAAATTTAGATGCCAGGTCCCTGTGGCAGTAACCTGTGCACGCAGGCCCTGCAGTAGCAGGCCTGAGACCGGTTTAAAGGCTACTTCTGTGGGTCACGCGAGCTGCGCTGCAGTCCCACTAGTAGCATTTAATTTACAGGCCCTAGGTATAGGAATACCACTGTACAAGGGACTTAAAGGTAAATTAAATGTTCCAGTTAGGTGTAAGCCAATCATAACAAATTTAAAAGGGAGAGCACATGCACTTTAGCACTTATCAGCCGTGATAAAGTTTTCAGATTCACAGAGCCATCAAAAAGAGGTCAGAAAAAATAGAGGAGGAAGGCAAAAAGTTTGGGGATGATCCTGTAAAAAGGGCCAAGTCCAACAATATAGTTGACTTTTTTCTGCTTTCCTCGCAAAGTATATTGTAACTTTCTTAGAATGCTAGTGGGAGGTTATCTGCACATGCCAAAAATCTAAACTTTGACTCAAGGTTATGCAGTTCCAAGACTTCAGGTTAGTTTCAACCCCACAGCTTGTACTAGATAATATTTTGGTAAACACAACAGAGTTTTCTGACTATGACCTTCAATATTTTCCCAGTCAACTTTTCCACTGAAGCATACATTCTCTGCCCCCTGTAACATCTGTGGTGGTGCCCTGGTTTTATGAACTGTAAAGGCTGGCTTTGGAGAAGGACAACCAAGATATTTTCAACATTTATTTGACCACCTCAACCCCCCCCTCCTCAGTTGTTGATAATGCAAGAAATTTTGAAGCGTCTAAGTGCATTTTCCAAATTAATTTATTATTCTAAGTCATTTGTAAATGTCTATGTGAAGAAACTTCTTCCACACCAATCAGACCTAGAAAAAGATTAAAACTTTGGGCCAAATACCACAATTTTTACCTGTATCCTTGTTATTCAAATTATTTAATTCACCATATTTATAAAATGCAGTTACTTTCCTTTGAAGTTCAAATTGGATCATGTCCATTATCACCAATGTATTTGCATAACCATGATGACCAGGAGGTGTGGTATACAAAGTGCAAATAGTGTGGGGGCTAAGATGCAACCCTGGTGTAGTTCATTCTTTATTAGACATTTTCACGACAGAGGACCACCTACATCTAACTTGACTCTGTTACCTCTTTCGTAATTCTTTTAATAATGATAATAATTCTTGGGGAATTTTTAAGTACTTTAATTTTCGCCGTAAAATCTCTTGATTAACTAAATAAATAGAATGCTATGTGAAAGTCTATGGAACAACTTACCCTAGGTTTCAATTGATCTCTTGGCTATCAGATGGCTGATTGCTCCCTTTTAAATCCCCATTGTTCAGTAAAAATTACCTCTTTACCCTTAATCCAAATCTTCAATGATTGGAGTATGACCTCTGCATATACTTTTTTAAGACATCTACTAAGCGAATAAGCTGATCATTTTTAGGTACCACGCGATCATCCAATTTGAAAATAGGCTTTCTAGCGTTCTGAAGCCTGTTCAGTTTTTGTGATGTATTGGAATTCCGGGGGAACTATACTAGCGCACCATCCTATATTAAATTTTAATATTATTGCAGGGAAATGATCTGGGCAGGCTACCCGCGACAGATTAAGATTAGGTATAACTTTATTTATAGAGTTTACAGTGAAGAGAGAAAATATTCCTTCATTGCATATATAGTGATCGGCTAGAGGATCGAAACATCAATTGGTGCAGAGGTCTTTCAAGTAAACTACCCTCTACTACTATTATCTGGCATTGTGCACCTGGACAGTCTTGATTCTCTGCCTGACCCAAGCTGAACGAATCCCAAAATGTTGTTATATACTTTGATGGAATTGCCAAGAAAATTAGCTCCCAATTGGAACTATAAAATTATGTCTTTTTCTCTCTTATGAAAGACCTATATTCCAATTTTGTTCCAGAATACACTTTATCAACTGATCAAGCCACACTGGTCACTTATTCTGTTTTAACCTGTGTATCTTATTTTTTAAGTCTTGATGCTGAACATCTAACTATACAGCATTATTTTTAAAATTCCTTGTCCTAGTCTTTGGTATGTGCTTGAACTTTTTCAGCTCGACTTCCATACAATTGATTACCTTCTTAATTATTCTGTTACACCAATCAATTATATCCATTTCATCCAATTCCACATTCTCTAAATCTGTGGTTCCCAATACTTGAGAAGGCAATGGTAATTGTTTGCCATCAGTAGGAGTTGTTAATTGCCTTGGGAATACCACGTGTAGAAGTATCATTTTTTTTCCAAAATATATATTTGCAAAGTTAGAGACGTTTTAAATTGGGATGCAACTGCCTTCTATGTGAGCTACTTGTAAGTCACTAATCAGTTCCATGTGCCATGCTTCAATAAAATATATTCTACCTAACACCTTTGTTTGTCCCACTCAAATGTTTGTGTTACAGCAACAACTGCTATCAAGCGACCATTCAAACACATCAATCCCCAATTATCTAAATATTTTTGCATTTCACAGAGTTGGGGCCTCATTACGACTTTGGCGGTCGGACGAGTCGACCATCAAAGCCCACGGGGAGGAGTCTACCATCATGCCTGTGGCCGCACCCAAGCTGTATTACGATGTTTCCACCGGGCTGGCTGGCGGAATCATCATATTACGATGTTTCTGCTGGACAACCTGGTGGAAACAGTGTGACGACATTGGCCTCAGCTCCCTTAAGAGAGCAGAGGCCAATGCCATTACACAACATCACCTTTGGAATGTGCATTCCTGCGGAGCAGACCATGCACATTCTGAGGGTGATGGCAGGGGGGCATGGGCAGTGCAGGGGGCCTCAGCACTGGCTTTCCACCAGCCTTTTCCTGGCAGGGACCCCGCCATGAAAAGGCTGGTGGAAAGAAGACTCGTGATCAGCACAGCAGCTGACCACGACTCTGACTGCCGCCACCCATTGGGAGCCATGATCCTGGCAGGAGCGTAATCTGGCACTCTGATTGCTGGGAGTGCGGCGGTCTCACTGCCTCCGCGGGTTTGGCCGTCCTCGGACCGCCAAACTCGTAATATGGCACTTAGATTTGACACATTTCAGAAATACAGCTACAAATATCTTATAAACTGACATTAAATCACACTGGCACAAGTCTTCCTGCATTGGACTCGGACGTAAATTGAAACCAACCATTAACACAATCAAAGTATTTGGAAACTGTACATTTATGACTCAGATCTTGAGGACTCTTATCATGTAACCTATCACCTAGTATTACATCTACTTTTGCCAAAATCAAATGATGCAGAATTATTATATAAATTGATTTTAAATGCCTGTATCCAGTCACAATTAGTATATACTTGCTTTATTCTTCTGGTTATATTTGTAGGTGTTAGGATTATTAAGTTGCCTGATGGACGCCCAGTACCTCGAGCTCTCGCCTGGGGATATATTTAGCCAAATTCTTCAAACATAGTTCTTTCCATACAACCATGTCTGCTGGAATCATTTCATTCCAATACTTCATTAGTACATTTTGAATTCATCATGCTACCCTACCCATTGATACTCCAGGAGAAAACACCAGGTTGTGGGAAAAAAGTATATCCTAATCAATATCGCTTATCTTAAACTGTTATTATTTTATCCTAATATAGTCTTTGCCTTCTTCCCAAGTAGAATTCTTAGAAGCAATACTGTTATCCATCTGTGTGTCTGGGTCTTGCATGTCTTCTTTATTTCTTGGTAGGGCTATTTTTATATTCCCTTTATTAAACCCAGTAGATCTCCATTGAAGCTTGATACTCCTAAAACCAGCTTATCTATTGAAAATTAGTTTGACATACAATTAATTGCTGCCTTAAGACCCCTTATTTATTGGGTCCGCCTTTGGACATCCGAATACTTGTCCCCCTACCAAACAGCTGTTGCTGAGCTTTTAGCGGATCGCAGTGGGTTAAAAGTTCCATGGCTTAAATACATAAGAGATATGTGCCAACTTATTAAAATGGGCGAGATGTGGTTAGACCCCCATAGCTTGACGAAGGACGCACGAATAAGGCAGTGTTACTGGGAGTTCATTTTGACCCAACTTTGGTCCAAAAACGACCATGGTAGTAGGACGTTACAGTTTTTAGACCAAAAGTGTAGCCCTAAATTTGAGGCTTTTATGGATAATATCAATCCCCCTTATGCCAAAACACTTTTTATTAAATTTAGGCTAGGGGTATTGCCTCTTAATACGTTTACCACAAGATAGTGCAGCGAGGTGCACAAATCGAGATTCTGCCACTTCTGTCCTGAGCAATCTGAGACATTGGCCCATTTTATGTTTTTTTGTCCGAGGTATCTTATGCCCAGGAAGAAGTGGATAATCCCCTTATGCAGATCAATGGGGATAGGGAACATAGTATATCCTTGCGAATCCTTTCTAGTGACACAAGTGATAAGGTGGTCTTTGCCGTTGCCAAGTACCTACAAAACGCTTGGGCCATAAGAACTAGAGAATACACTGCCGACTGATTGGATTGGCTATAATTACTCTAGGCCTTTGCTGACCATTATGGGCATGAAACTACGAAGGTTTGTTGTAAAGAAAAAGGAGATTTGATGTTAGTAGTTAGTTTTACATTGTTGCTATAACTGTGTGTATCAACAGCTTATTTTTGCACAATCTACCGTAGGAAGAAATAGACTATCTTAGGGAATCAATTTTAGGTAGGTTTTCAGATCTATAAAATTAGATAGTTGTCCGGTAATTGATCTAACATATGAGTTTTATATTTTAACTCAGTATAATTATTGTTCCTCTTTTTAATGTTTTATGTGGAAATTGTGCTTTTTATCATTTATAATCTCATTGCATGGTAATTGTATGTTATTTATTGGATACTTTTATGGCTTTTAGCCGAAATAAAGTTATTTATTTATTGAATTGCTCCATTCCTTGAAGTTTTCATTCTTGCTCAGCATTCCATATAGATTTTTTTTTTATAAAGGTCAGCAATATCTTTGTGACTTTCATTCTGTCTTTATCCTGTACTAAGCCTCCTTGTGTGTTTATCATTTGAGGTTATGGCTTTCAGGGAGTGAATGTTTTGAAATATCTGCAATACATGTGCTCAATTTGATGGCCTCCGTTTTTTTAACTATTTTTCCTGATCTAAACAGGTTGACTTGTACGAACAAGCAGTCATCACATTCTTTACTGTCTAGATTTGTTAACTTCATCTTTACCTTATTCATCTGTTTCATCTTGATTCCCTGTGGTTTACCTACTGAGACTATCTAACCTATTTCTTCCAGCAATTGCTGCTGTTCTTGGGACGATTCACCCTTTTGGAAACCTGTTCCATTGAGGAAGTCTGAGCTTCTCCCACTATAGCCTTGCTTCTTGATGGGCATTCCCTCATTTAGATAGTTTACCCCCTTAGATTGGTATATCTTTGAAGTACTGCTCCATTCTCAGAGGTGGGTACACTACTGACGTGTTAATTTTACCTGACTTTGTAGAGCCTTTCTAACTAGTCTTGAGTGCCTCGTTAGGGGAACATGATACCTCCTGTCACGGTGATTTCTCCTTTTAAGAAAAAGAGATCATAAAAATGGGAAAGAGCTTCGAATTGTGACAGGTAAAAGGGCACAGACTTATGCTTTAATGAAACTGGGTATAAATAGATTTTCTTAGGGAGAGTAAGGGCCTGATTATAAGTTCGGCGGACGGGATGACCTGTCCACCGAACTTCAGTTGGAGAGGATGCCACCATACTGGCTACTTGCCCGCTGGGCCCATTGTGACTTTCCCGCTGGGCTGACAGGTGGAAACCAAGGTTTCCACCCATCAGTCCAGCAGGAAAGTGGTGGCAGCATTGTCGCCGGCTCATAATCGGGCCGGCAGCAATGATGCCACATGTAGGGTGCACCAGCACAGCAAGTGTGGCGATCCGAGGACTGCCACACGCGTAATCAGGCCCTAAGTCACAAATTTGATGTTACACAATTCATCACAGTCCTGTGCGGAAGTTGGAATTTGATGGCTGTGCCCAAGACAATGTCACTAACATCAATTTTCACAACTTAAATGTTGCACTGCTGTTTCTGTTTTTTTTAATTTATGTATCAACATAGTGATGTACACTTATAAAAAAGGTAGTGCCAGGCAACACTGAGAGTAATGATTTACTGTAATTAACACTCTCTACGTCTGGTGCAATATAAGCACTTTACTGTGACGGGCCATTAATGCATGTTGATGTGTGGGGTGGTTATTTCCAGTTGCTTTGCAAGGGCCGTTATTGCTTGTGACTTTGTGGGGCTGTTAATTCACATATACTGCCTGAGCCCTTTAATGGCTCTAATACCTGTGGCCACTGAAATGTTTTTATCTGAAGCCAGCCATATATTTCCTGCGTAGACCAATCATTCTTCTGTCTTTCAAACTTGATGCATGCTTTTGCCTTACCATTAATAACATTGAGTGCATTACCACATCACTGCCTTCCCAAGTTGATGTTCAATACTATCTACAGTCATGGATACATACGATGTTTTTGCCCATTGATCGATATTGCTGTGGCAATAGCTGCTCATTACTATTTGTGTCTATGATGCATATTACTAGTAGCAGTCATCAATTTAGTTCTGGTTGGGGACCATAATGCGTACATTTGTTGGGGCCCTTGATGCACTTAATGTGTGGAGCCAATAATGTACATAGAATCTTAGGTCACGGATATATATACCATTGGATTCTCTTGACACATATGTTAATTATTGCTGTTTCTGGCATAGATAATATTCCCGCAAAGAGGTGAAATCTTGGTGAGTATTTTCAGTAGTGTGTACGTACTGCTTAATCACTGGCCCATCTCTCACAGATCTGAGCAAGAGGAGGTCTCTCTATCTCAGAAGAGAGAGCAGTGTAAGTGAACAGACGCAAAATGTTTATGCAACTCTACATGCTGAGCAAACCCTTTCTTTTACAACCAAGAAGTTAGATATTTGGTGATACCTTGCATTTGTAAATACTTTAGTTTTTTGAAAAATATTATTTGCAGGCGAGGAGGAGGATCGTTGTGCTCCAGTGAAGCAGAAAATACCCGAACGATGCAAATATTGGCCAGCCTGTAAAAATGGAGATACATGTGTGTATCATCATCCCACTGCTCCCTGCAAGTACGTTCAGGATTATTCATAAAAACTCTAATTTGTAATCATCATTTTGATCCTTCTGCCGTACAAGGGTAAGAAAGCCTAGATTGTATACATAAAGGCTACTTAGCGGATTCATGTGTCTGTTTTGCTTAACCAGGCTGCTCTCCAGTTGTGTTTTCGAGTTAATATTTTATAACTATTTTGCATAACACAACATATATCATATATTTACATTTGCCCACATATGACTGTGATAAAAAACATGACCATATGGAATGAACAATCCCTTTACAACAACTCTGCCCTCTCTTCCTAGCTTGAATTTTACTGTGATCATTTTAGTGATTACAGCTGAGAATGAATAATAATTCAAATACGAATTCATCATTGGTTTAATAGTTTGAAAATTACTTTCGGCAAAGACGAGAGTTTTTTCTTACATCCACACCCAGGTTGGCATTTTTCTTAGCCATACTTTCATTAAAATGTAAAAGTTTGAAAGCATAGTAAAAAGAGGAGATTTGAGTTTTTGTGTCCTCACTTACCCCCAGCTTATTGTGGATAGAGATTAGGGGTGGGCATTTTCCTTACATCGAACTTTCCTTGAAGGGAAGAGCTAGCAAAATACATAAAACACACAAGAACTTCAAAACAAAATCATGATTCGGTTATCCTCTTCTATTACTGCAAAATTACTGTAAACAAAACCATTATGTGCATGCAGTACCTGTAAATATTAAATATGGCCACTATTTGGTGTGCTCTACACATGCAAAGACAGGCGTGCTCACTCGAGTGGAACAAGAGGCACTGAAAGGCTGCTCTTCACCATGGCTTGTTTGCCATAGGCAGGACAATCTCCCGTTCTGGTGCCTTTTACCAGAAAACTCTGAAGTGTTAATGTATTTGTTACCAAAGGACTTTAACAATTAACAAAAATGTATGCCTATTGATAGTTTGCTTGGTCTCTCTGGAATACCAGATCCTACTAACTTGGAATAAACAAGTAATCTAATGTTCCACGTCTGAAATACTGTTCACTTGCAGGGACCTTATTTCTTTCCTCTGGCGTAATTCTGGTTGGAGAGAAATAACAATTAATACTCTCTTATTTCCCTGCTAGGTAGGAGAACTGGTAGATGTGACAGAATTCCTGCTTCATAGACATTTCTGCTGGATGGTCAAATGGAACAAAATTGCTGGATAGAGAGGGGCCAAAAGGTCTCCTTCCATAGACATAGATGCACAGCCCCTCTGAAGCCTGGGGGCAGTGGGTATTCTTTGCAATTCTTCTGCATATGCTGTAGGGTCTCCACGAGAACAATAGAGGTGGTCCATCTTAGACCCCAAGAGAAGACCAGTAGGTCAGATACCCTGGCGGTGTATTCTGTCAAAGCTTGCAAGTAATGTTTAATTTTCATTCATTGTAGCAGTGCTAGATCAAGGCCTGATATTTAATGGAATGCCCACACAAATAGGCCTCATTCACTTGTTCATTCCCTGGCTTGTGGACATGGGTGAATGCTCTTGCCACCAGGGGATTCCTACTAGTGGGAGGCACTACTCATTAAAGAAGACCTTCTCTGGGGTGGAAGCTCAGTCCCCTTACATAATGACCGCTTAGGTTTAAGAGCCACAAGACGTGAAGTCTGCATAGGTCTGTGACTCAAGGAACATCTTTTTAAATGAATCAATCTCAAGTGAATATTATGTTAAAATATGCTTTGCAGAAGGATTGCTGGATACCTGTTTAAAGAAAAAAAAAATACGACAGAGAGGGGCAGGAGAGCAACAGAGGAGCAGGCTGAGTGCAGGCAGATGGAAAACACCGAAGCAGCTTAGCGGCGAGTAGTAAGAGGAACAACAAAGGAGTAGGGGGTTTAAAAATTAGACAAACAAGTTGGGAGAGGCAGGGACACTATGGAATAGCTCTAAGAGGAGGTGAAATAAACATTAGAGACTGAGAAGAGGAGTTGAGAGTGGGGAAGCACGAGTGAAACAGGAAGAAAACCCGAAGGGACTTCTTGCCAAAGGAAGAAAATGGCAGCAATGTCTGCAATGCCCAATAATTAGTCACCTGGAAAAGATGGCTTGGTAGGATCCTTCGGGTCTCTGGAAGCACCGGCCATGTTGGATGGTCATTTTACAAACAACAGGGAGCAGTAGAGTGTATCCCTACTTTGGCTGCGGGGGGGACTAGTGAGTGTGCTGCTTAAAAGGGAGCACTAGAGTGGGTCCCCGCTTCGGCCCCATAGGGTCTGGTGAGTGCTGTGTTCAAAGCACACAGAGGTACTGACAAGAAGTTCCAGCAAAGCGTAAGCGGATGACAACAGTATTTGGGCCCCGGAATACTGATAAGAAAAACACACGAGGAACAACAGGAAGTAGTATGCTACAGCGATAGAAGCGGAGGAAAAGTGGCTAGCATAGGAGCCAATGAAGAGCAAGGGCGGGATGTAAGCCCCTTTTAAAATTTATATTAACAATAGATATCACAAGCACAGCGCAAGCACTCTGCAGGCGAAACCTAAAAATAACACCATTATAAAGGGCATGCTCATGAAGTCCATTATTTAATAGGCTATCTATTTGCAGATGAGATACTAGGTGTCTTGACTGACCCAGGGTCATTTCAATTGGTGTTAATCATCAGCTAGAGAATTGTTTGGCAGTGGCAGGGTTCAAAATGAACTTTCATAAGCCTCAATCCATAGGAATAGCAGATGCCCAGAATGCTTTCCAGCCTCTGATCCACAGATAGGGGCTTGAGTATGTCCCTGCCTCGATTCAGTTCAGAGGGGGTCACAATTTCTATGGCGCTCTATATAGGATTAACACTCCCTAAATCCCCCCCACCCAACCCCCCACTGCTGGACACATACCTCAAGGGTCTTTAAAGGTGGGCCCCCAAATTTTACAGACGAGATTTCCAGACTCTGTTGTGGACTAATGGGGTTACTTTTATAAACAAAATAACTTTCTCGCTAGATTTCTAAATGTTGCCCAAACCTTCTCACTTCAGATCCCACAGAAAATCAAAAAATACAAACACATCTACTAAAACACATATAAGCTAGCAAACCACCCAGAGTAAACAGATCCACATATTTTCTGAAACCCTCAGAAGGAGGTCTAAACTTCCCATGAATAGCTAGATATTTCCTAGCTTCCCAAATTAGGCTAGGCCCAGATTGGATGATTATGAGCTGACGCAAATCTTGGTTCTGAAGGAAGAGTAATCTACAACTCAATCTAACATTTATTATGGTTGCCCACAAGACATTGAACACAGGTCTATACTCTACTATCAGCCACAAAATCCCTAGTAGATCATTGGGACCACATAATAGTAGTAGAGTAACAACCTTCCCTTCCCCAACAACACTATTACCTCTCAACCCTGACTTCCTTCTGTTACTGTGGCCATTGTTTTTTATCGCTCAATATTACTAAGCCAAAGAGATTAAAAGGAAAGAGCAAACTGTACCAAGCATTTCCATCCTCCCTTTAAAGACAACAACAATCACAAATAAAAACTATACTAGGAAGGAACGGGGGATAGATGCATGCTTGATGGAAGATTTGACTCCAGCTGAATTGCAAGCTTGCCCTACCAAAGGCCTCACCAAACTGTACACTGCTTTGGCGGGCCTACCTGGTGAGACTTGTCATAAATACATGGCTAGGTGGAGAAATAACTCAAGGAAGATATCCGTCTACACAAGGCATAGAGAAAATGCTTTCAAGATATTAACACATTAGCAGTTGACACCCACTGGACTCACATCCACGGTGGGCTCCTATGACTTACGTTGGAGACAGTGCCAAATGCAGGGCACTATGCTACGTTTGTGGTTCACCTGTCCAAGATAAAACCCTACTGGCTACATTTATCAACCTTTTAAAATCTGTCATGAAAGTGGCTCTCACTATGGACCCAGTGGTAGTTCTACTGAATCATCCTGTTTAAAAGAGCACATATCCTCAATTTAGTCCAATGTGGAAGCTAATCTCACTCTTTCTACTAGCAGTCCTTCTAGCCCTAGTTGAGCATAGGAAGCAGATGTTGGCCCTCATTGTAGACTGGTATTTGGCGGTCTAAGGTCTGGCACATATACGCCATGGAGAAGCTGACAGCTATCCTGTCAGATAGAATGCTCTGCTTTGAAAGAATCCAGACGCCATTCAAGAAATTCATATGATGGCAAGTGGACGGAGGAGGAAAGGCCATGCTTCACTAATTCTAAATATCCACTTCCATGTGGTGCCAACAGCTCCTTAAAGATCTACATATCAGCTCTATTTGGGAGTCCTCCGTTATCGTCTACACCCAGATTTCCATAAACATTCAACAAGCTCTGTCTTCTATGCCTCCTCTTTTCGTTATACAGCAATAGAACATAGAATAGTTGTTCTTTGCTTTGACACATGTATTAAGAAAATCTTGGGATGAATTTTGACCATACCTACCCAGCCTAGCCGATATTTTGTCTATCTTTGTTAAGCTTTTCTCCTCAAGTGAAATACATATTTGGGTAGTGGTTCTGAAGAGGACCCATGTTACTTTGTCCTCTCCAAGCTTAAAACCCCAGAGGGGAGCCAGAGGCCTTCACCTGGACCAGATGGAAGTACCCTAGAATTTAGAGCTGAGCTGCAGGAACTGATTGACGGTGCCTCTGAAAGGCACCTTTGATTTTCAGATGGCAGCAAGAGAGGCCCACAAAGTGGCCTTCCCTGACTCTGATGCAGGATGCTGCTGCTGGGAAGAAAACCGCTCCAGATGCGGGCGGAGAGGCAAAGCTGCACATTATGAATTGCGCAAGGGCCAGAGTGCACCGGAGTGGGCCTCCCTACCCCAAGACTTGGACAGGGAGGGTTGCTATTGTCATCGGAGTCTGCTGGAACAATAATCGCTGTATTATGGACTTGAGGAGGGATGCAGTCCACCTCGTAGCACCTATACCAGGTCTCTGAACTCTGAAAGGAGGAGGCTGTTGGTCCCAAGACGTGTTTGTGGAGAGCTTTGTCAGGTTATTGATCCTTGGGATAGGTCTGTTCACTTATGCAGCTAAAGAATGTCACAAAGCTGTAGGATAACTGATTTGATGGGGAGCCCTTGTGAGGAGTGCCGGAGAGTGCAGTGACCGCCAATGAGCAGTGAACCGATCACCCCTTGTATGTTGGCCCATACGAGACCTGTAGTGCTACACCTGCTGTGACTGATTGGCCTGCTATTTGGTATTCATACTGTGGTGCATCCATTGCTTTCTTCCTCCAGACACCATTGATATAAGCTTGTTGCTTAAGGCCTGAGTGGAACATTTATACTTAGCAACAACTGAAGGGGACCACAAAAGGGGCGAAAAAGATGTGAGACTAGAGGATCTGAAAAAAAAGATGCAAATGGCTTACTGACAAAGGTGAAGACGGTGACAACTGCTCTTGACTAAACAATATGAGTAGTTTAAATCAGTCTGCAAATCTTTCATTTGAATTAGACCACACCCACAGAGTATTCAGCTCATATCATCCCTGAATAAAATAACTCCTGATGTTCTGACTAGAGTCACAACAGTGACGGATTTCCCGTCTGCCAAAATCTAAGTCCTATCGGATATAATGGAATTTAGATTTTGGTGGATGGGAAATCCATCCTCGTTGTGACAGAGTAACCCATCCACCAATATCTAAATCGGGCCCTAAGGGAGTTGCAATCCATATATGGTCTCCCTCACTTTTTTGTGTGAACTTGATTCCAAGGGATAGTGAAAATAGAATAATACCGATTAATGGAATAAAATATAGACAAAGCTGTGACAATAGTGTTGGTTTTCGGGCCAAATAAAAGTAAAGAGCAGTTTTATTCTTGGCTCTTCCTCTATATGCCCTTTATTCACTCAACAATTTGATAGTTGGGGGTGACTTTAATGTAGCTCTGGAACCTAGTTTAGATAGGTCACATCTATTCTGGCAGAACTCCCCTCCCCTCAATTGGTCATGGGTCTTGATGACCTGGATGTCACAACAGATGGGAGAATGGGAGTTCACATTTCACTCTAACATTCATAGATCAAACTCACAAATCGACTACATTTTTGTCTCCCTGTGTGTATATTCTTGGGTTGGAACTTCTGTAATGGGTACACAGGTCTTCTCCGACTGCGTAATAGTGACAGTAGCTATACTTGTTTCCTCTCCGGAGGTGTCACTACACAGGACTTGGAAAACGAACAAGGATTGCTTTGGGCCCTTGTCCTTAAAAGGAATATAAAACAAGTTGTTGAAAGAGAATGAAATAGAGGGGGTGTCATGGGCCATGATATGGGACGCCACCAATGTGAGAGTTTGGGCAGACTCATCAACTACACCACAACTTTCTGATGTATGGTCAGGGCCCGATTTATAGAGCTCAAGGCGAAAATCATCCCGAACAGGAGTTAAAAAAGAAAAAATAAACAGGAAAAACAAAAAACCTTTAAGTAGAGCCAGAAATTGGTATTGACAAAATATGCAGCCTACAAATTGCTGGGAGCTAAGAAATAATATTATGAGAAAGGGGTCAGAGCAGATAGGCTGTTAGTCCATAAAATCCATCTGCACAGATATAGGTATTATATACTTACGATAGCGGACGAGGAGGGGCAGCTACACACAACACACCTGGGATTCTTTTAGAGACATTTGTACACTGTTATACAGTTCTTTATGGGAGAGAGCATTGTAGCATTCAATTACAGGTTGACTACTTGGCAAGAGTTTTCTTTCCTGAGATAGACTCAGATATAATAAAGACGTTGAAAAACCTAATAACACTAGAAGTGGTGGCAGAGGCCATTAAAACACTGACAATAATGTCCCAGGACCTGATAGGTAACTTTTTCCTATATGGGTGTTTCAGTATGCCACACACCTTGTTTAAGATCTGCGACTTTTCTTGACGCAGAGGAAGTAATTTCATCAATGATGGACTCTTCTTATCCTAAGTGCAAAATTGGGAAAAGACCCCCAGGCGTGTGGGTCCAATGCCTAATTTAGCCCTCCTAAATAGTGACGTGAAAATCTTTTCTAAGATTTTGACCACTATGCTGAAGGGAGTATGGTCCAGTTTAGTGTCTTCTTCTCAGTCAGCGTTCATCAAACGCAGGCATATAAGAGGACAACATCAGGTTGGCTCTTAACATAGTTGACAAGGTATCATTCATGAGAACCAAGGTCACCCTTCTCTTGGTAAATGTGGAGAATGCAGTTGACTAGGCATTTCTAACCAAAACACTCAATAGAACGAATTTAGGGTCCTGAATTACATTTTAATTCTGGCAAGTCGCTGGAAGTACGTTATCCTCCTCCTCAAGAGTCTGTCTTCCAAGATCCTCCTGTTAGTCCTGCTTCTGTTCCTCCTCCCCATCCAACTCTTCCTCCTCATCACCTGTTGGGGTCTGGTGGGCCTCTGCCCATTTCCTCTATGCCTTTTGGAGATCTGCCTTTTTAGGCAGCCCCCTCTCCTGAGCTGGGCCACAGTGTAGCTCTTCAGGTTGGCCAGCTCAAACTCCATCATTGCAGGTGTGGTCACCAGACACAACAGCCATGTAGAGAGAGTATAACTATGGAAAAATCAAAAAGATCTATCAGGGAGAAATTACTTGAATTGGTTTTAGATATAGGATGGTAGTGTACACCAAATCACAGTATGACGCTGCACAAATGCAAGTCTTATCCTTTTTCTCTGATCACCATTGTGAGAAATTGGTTTGTTGGTTGACTGGTGTGTGAGCCTCGGTAAAGCAGTAACCACAATTCTTTTCAGGGTAAGGCACAGGAAACCACAAAATAACCTGTTCTTAACCTCTAGTATTTTGGCACAGAGCAGGTGTTCAAAGTATTTTCGCAACACTTCAAACGGTAAAATAGTGAAAACACCACACAAAGAGGACCCCACACCAGGTTAGAAAAGTAGAACTTAATTTAATTAAAGAAACAAGACCAAAACGACAAAAATACAATAAATAGAACTTGAGTGACAAATTTGAAAGAATAAACTGTAAAATAGCACTTGGAAGACAAAAGTGCCAACTGGGAATAGCTGGTTGCGCTGGACCAGGAAAAAGTCAAAAGTTCAGGCCAACCGCGATGGAATGTGGGCCGACTGCAGGGACCCAGTTGGACCTGCTGAACCAAAGTACCTTAAATCCTAGTTGTGGAGTGATATGTCCGTTACGAACCACAAAGTAGAGGGGACAGGTGGATTTCCTCCACACAACAGCAGCGATGCGCCGATGTGATGAGGGAGCGGTGCATATTCCTGATGTCTCAGTGTCGAGGAGCCAGGCGCCAGGCTTGCAATGCAGAGACCAATGTCGAGGGTGCTTTATACAGTCCAGGCGATTTGTCGGTTCCGATAAGCGCAGGGTTTGCGATGCAGAGTTTAATTGTCAAGGCTGCCGTTGATGGAGATCCGAGGACTTTGCACCGAGAAAAGCATTGTTGTGCTGGTTTGGAAGACAATGTGCTAGTTTCAAGATGTGAGCAGAAACAGGCAGCAGACACCAAGCGGCTAAAGTAAAAGTAAGAAAATTACATCTTTCTAAAAGTGTCATTTTACGAATTTCAGTTTAAAATCAGACTTCACCATAAGTTAGGATTTTAAACTGTGATTCCAGAGACACCAAACTCTAAAAGTCTATCACTTCCATTTTGTGAATTACACTTGTAAGATGTAATCAGGTAATCCCAATGTTAAACTATGCGAGAGATAGGTCTTGAAGTGGTGAAAAACAATTTTACGAGTTTTTCACCACACGGGCATATAAAACTTATAAGTACATGTCCAACCGTTTAAAATACACTGCACCATGTTCTTGGGGCTGCATAGGGCCTACCTTAGGGGTGGTGTATGTGTATTAAAAAATGAAGGTTTGGACCTTACAAAAGTATTACTTTGCCAGGCCAGGCCTGACCAAACCGTTAGTCAGATCCAAAATGGCAGTTTAAAACTACACACACAGGCTCTGCAGTGGCAGGCCTGAGACATGTTTAAAGAGCTGCTTAAGTGCTTGGTACAGTCAGTGCTACAGGCTCAGTAATAGCATTTAATTTACAGGCCCTGGGCACATATAGTGCACTTTACTAGGGACTTGAAAGTAAATTAAACATGCTAATTGGGTATATGCCAATGTTACCATGTTATAAGAGAGAGCACATGCACTCTAGCACTGTTAGCAATGGTAAAGTGCCCAGAGTCCTAAAGCCAACAAAAACGAATTCAGCAAAAAGGGGATGAAGAAGGCAAAATATTTGGGGATGGCCATGCAGAAAGGGCTATTTCCAACAACTGCTCAAAATCCACATCAAAATGAATGGGGTGCAGCAGATCGAAGAGCAGGGCAGCCTGTGTCCATGCTGGTCCTCACAAATCCTCAGTGACCCACCTGTCCTCACAATTACTGTGTTGTCCAGCGGACAACATGTTGTTTTTGAGAAGCACATGCAGGGGGAATACAGTGGTGAAAAGTAAAGGTGGAAGCGTTAGTAAAGACAGCTCTTTTATAATTTTATATCCTAAACCTGGGCATCAGTCCTTAGAGCCCGAATGGTGACTGCTATTTGCTCTTTGCATCTTCAGGATATTTTGGTAGTCATTATCAGAGGAAGTATGGTACGGCATAGTCATGCAGTTAACACTCTGATTCCCCCTTCGTCCCACTTTCCTCCCTGACCTCTCAACTAATGTATATTGTCTATTTATAGTGACCTGCTGTTTGTAGCACTCAATAACTAAATACGTTTGGCTTACTTTTCCAGGGCATTCCCCAAATGCAAGTTTGCAGAGAAATGTTTGTTTATTCATCCAAACTGTAAATACGATGCCAAGTGTACCAAACCCGATTGCCCTTACACACACGCCAGCCGGCGGCAGCCGGTGCAGCCATCTGAGGTCACAGCTCCTGTATGCCATGTTGCTTACTGCCGATATGACACCCACTGTACCAAAGAAGATTGTCCTTACATGCATGGAAGCCAACTAAATCCCATGCTCCTGCCTAAGAAAAGTAAGTCTGCCAGATTTTCAATTTTATTGGTGAACGTTTATAAAATGGCCATCTATTTTCTGAGAATATGATTCTCAGTCTCTCTAATGGTGCACATCACTTTTACATTAAAATAATTCCTTATCCTTCCAGTGGGAAATTAGTCTCCAAGGTTGCATTACAACAATGTATAGTTACCTCCTTTTTATTAACAGTAAGTTATCAGTGCTTGTAGAACTTTGAATTGCTGACTTTCCCTGCATGTGGTGATAGGCATGATTCTCTCTCTGTTGTGTGATGGTAATGAGTTACCAACTGTCCTAAAGGGTCAAGCTGTACCCCATTTCACTTCTGGGAAGCATAATTCTGCAATTGCTGAAGTTCTTTGCTTGCATGTGTGATTTCATAATCCTGAACACCTGGTATCTTTATCAGTGAGGACCTCGTTATAAGAAGTATGACAGCTCTGATGTTTCCCTGTAATGTTTAAATGTGTTTTTTCAGTTCTAGCACCAGCTTCCTCATCAGCAGCTCAGCAGTGCAAATTCTTCCCAGCCTGTAAGAAAATGGAATGTCCCTTTTACCACCCAAAGGTAGGAAGCTGTATAGCTCAATATATTTTCTTGTGTTTCCAGTAGTTGGTTCTGGTTCAACCTAACTTCACTATGGAGTATTTCAACCTCCTGAAATTCAGCAAAAGCAGTCTTATTGCTGTACTAAGATGTCCTCAATCTGTTAATATTTAACTGCTGGAAACATTAGATAGATGGTACCCAGACAAGAGGACAGCAGACGCAGGTCAGCACAGAATAGCAGGAATCCAGAAAACAGCAGTCCAGCAGAGTTGCATGTCTTCAGCAGCACAGCAGTCCTTCTTCCTGGCAGAGTATCCAAAGGTCCAGAAGTATACTGAAGTGGTGGATTGAAAGGTCCAGTACTTATAGAAGTTAGGCCTTTGAAGTGGGGAAGACTTCGAAGACTGGCCTTTGAAGTGCACTGATCTACCCTTTCTGTCCAAGCTCCAGGCTCAAAATAGGAGGGTTAAGCAGCCCTTCGTGTGTGGACAGAACACAGCCTATTCAGATGTAAGTGAGGCTGTGCCCAGCTCCTCCCTTCCATTGTGCCCAAGATGGCCCATTAAGGCCCATCAGGTGACACCTAAGCTCCCATTATTTGTGACTGGTAGGAGGAATACACAAAGCCCAGCTGTCACCCAGCCCAGACAGGTGATCAAAGACAGGCAGCAGGCACCAAATGGCTGCTAAATGACTAAGGGCCTGATTTAGATTTCGGCTGATAGGTTACTCCGTCGCAACGATGGCGGCTATCCTGTCCACCGAAATATAAATCCCATTATTTAATATGGGATTTATAGTTGTGACGGAGTAACCCGTCCGCCGAAATGTAAATCAGGCCCTACATCTTAATATTTAACTGCTGGAAGCATTAGCTAGATGGTACTCCTAGCACTCCAGTTGCAGTGATATGCTTAGATGCTAGAAACATGTGTATTTGTATGACACTCTGAGCCTTTACGGACATGGTTTTCACCTTTACAGTGGATATTGTTCACTCAAAAAAGGGAAAGAGCTACACTGGCCTCAAATCCTTAGCAAAACACTAATTGTCCTTGTATTCTTTTCCTAGACTAAAACTATGAATTATAAATGTAATACAATGTGATCAACTTAGTCCAGTTGTCTGCCTTTTAGTTGTTACACTGAACATTCTTGTAACATTCCTGTACAAATTGACTTTTATTTTTTTCATTTCTTTCCCCCCTTTATGCTGGAGGCATTTTTGTTTTAGGATTTGTTTCCATTCGGTGCTAATTATTAAAAGTCCCATTTTACCTTTGTGTTATAGTCTGTCATTCTTGCAGTTTCTCTTCCCTGTGGGAATTTAATTTTGCCTGTCTGGCCTCCTCCCTCTTTTCTAGTTCTTTGATTCCTAAATCTTGTGACATGGCACTTGTAGAAACTATGCACCCATTCTTTGTAACGTCTATGGATTATCTGCAATTGGTCTTACAATTTGGGAGATGCAGTTTCCATCATTAGGCCCATTTCTCTTTTAAATGACAGTTATTTAAGGAATAAATATATTGCGGGCACCTTTACTGTGGCTGCTCTTTGATTCACATTGTGTGAATCGGTTTGGTTCAGTCATAGAGAAGCATTTATAGTTTGAATACATTAGTGAAAAGTTAAGCGATTTGTAACTCAAGAATGTGAATATCAACACTGACAAATGAAACCCCCCTTCCTCCATACCCGTGGAATGCCCTAGATGGAGTTTGAGTACTAGAACACCTCTTCAGTGAAATGGTCTCAACACCTTTGCAAATCTAGATGTACACCACAGGCTCAGCATCCTTATGCATGATGTGGCTCTCCACACCCTCAGTCAGCTAGTTTCCCTTTTTTAGCTCTTCTTCTGGGGGCTTACAGCTTGCCTCCACATAGCCTGCTGATGATTGGCGTTCAATAGATGCTTATTATTATTCCGAAACATAACTGTCTTGGTCTGCCTGCACGGTCTTTGACTCTCTCTTCAGTCTCTCAACAAAGCAGGTTTCTTAAATTGTGCTTCCTGTTTGGCTTTCTGTTCTGTGCTATCTCCCAAATATCTATTGGTCAGCAACACTGGTGAACACTGGCTGTCCTGCTTCAGAAATCTGAGGGTGAATTTACACAGCAGAAAAAGTATGACAGAAGCTCCTTATCAGACTGTGAGATTCATTCTCATTGATGCAGACACACATCTAAATCAAAGTGCCTACAATCTGGCTGCCAAATTGCTCAAATCAAACCCTGTCTTGCATACAGGTGCTATGTTAGAAATTAATTTGAGACTCTGCACACCCCAACACTAATAGGGATTTATTCATACATTCCTCAGTGGCCATTATCATGCTCCATTTAGTTTCCACCTCCAGTGAAGCACAGGTCTAGATTTTAGATTCTGGGGAGTCATTTAGGCTCTTAGGCTGTGATCATCTCATGGTCAGCCAAGATTCCTCTTGCTGCCAAAATCTTTTAAAGATGTTATTCTTTTGTGACGTCAGCACCTACAGAAAGCTTTTTGCTGTGCCTCCCAAAGTCTTTTAAAGATTTGATAACATGTTCTAAAGTCCTGTTCCTACTTGCGGAGACTACAACCATTTAGACTGTCAAAAACTAATTTTCTATCTTCACCCTCTTTGGAGGTCCAGCCCAAGTAGCTGTTGGAGAGATGGACAATCCAGATGAGGAGATAATTCAAAGCAAAATTTGATGGCTTATTAGATGACCCTATTTAGGGATTGCAGCAAAAAAAGTTGAATTTCTGTTTTTTTTGCTGACCATAGCTGTGTAGTCCATCCTTCTGTCAAGGTTCTTGGAAATATCTCAGGTGCTTCATCAGCCATATTGGCTCAAGGTGACCTCTGAGTTATGGCCATAGCCTTATTCTTTACCTTCCCTGAACAAGTTATTTTATTCCAAGCCTAATAGGCCCTTGCCAAAACAGTTGGACATAATCACAACCCTCAACTCAGATTGTAATTGTTGCAGGGGCTCTTAACAGTGCTAAAAAGCCTCTTGTTGTACAATGCCACTTGATGGTTGACCGGAGAGACATGATCAAATATCGGGGGCAGGATAGGATCCCATTTCTGAGGGCCTGGAAAGTAAATTTGGACTGGTGCATGATGGCTGAAAAATTGGTATACCATGCCTGGGATACCCAGAAACGTTTGAGGAGGTATGGGGCCTCTGGCGGGCCGCAGAGAACATAGACCCCAAAGCCTTGGGGCACGGCTCAGTGGATACCTGGCTAGAGGTGAGGGCGGTCGCTTTGGGGGCGGGGGGGGCACAAAGCTTTTAAATGTGTAACAAGGGCCGGAAAACCTGTCAGTTGCCAATGTGTGCAGGTTACAAATGTTGGCACAGTGATACTGTTGTATTTGAGCCGGTGTGCCTTCAGTCACCTGGTTACAGGTAATAATTGTTTTGGTGCTATGTTTTTGCACTGAAACTTCCATACATAAAGCTTATAAGAAACAGTGGGGAAAAGCGGTGCCAGTGGCTTCTGGACAAAGCGGCATCGTTTTTGGACATTATCTGCAAAAAACAGAACTACCAAAAATTACTTTCCTTCTTTTACACTGACAAATAGAGACAATAAGTGCAAGCCCCTCCAACTCTTGATTTCTTTTTTTGTGAGTTACCCAAAAGTGGAAGTGAAAGAGAGACGTTGGAGAAATGAACAGCACAAAATGCATGGCACACAATTTGTTTTCAGATTTCTTTTTCTGTCACCTCGTTTAACTAAACCATTGGAACCCTGGAATATTGGTAAAAAATCAGTATGGAAATGGACTAAAGTTTGTTGCTATAAGATGTTGAACTACAATCAAGCAGACAATAAAAGACAACTCTGAGCTGTTTTAATGTGTAGTCAAGTAGGATTTGTGGGGTGGGCAAACACTAAGATGATGTTTGCTCGAAGCTCCTCGAGCGTTCATGCCGTTGTCATTTAAAAGGAAACAGCATTCAAGTTTAGCAAAGGTACTTAATAGTAAATCCAAAAAACATTTGCTACCTAGACAAGATGGTGCCAGAATATGCTGTAGCAGAAAGTGAAGAAGGGTTCCAGGGATGAATTATGAGAGCCAACTGATTGCAAAAGAAAGTAGCAGATTTTGAATGCATTTCCCCGTAAGAGATTAGAAACCACCAAAGCCTTATAGAGAATCAGGCCCTCATTATGAGTCTGGCGGTCAGTCCAATCACCACATTACGATTGTGGCAGAGCCGCTATGGTCGGACTGTCAACACTGCCAGGTTGCCGCCAGCCAGCAGTCTGGCGGTCCCCGGCGGTTGTAATCCACCAGAGCAGCGCTGCTTGCAGAGCACAGCGTTACGGATTACGAGTCCCCATACAGCTAGCCTTTTCATGGCGGTTCCACCACCATGGAAAGGCTGGCGGAATGGAGGTGTCGAGAGCCTCCTGGGGGCCCCTGCACTGCCTATGAACTTGGCATGGGCAGTGTAGGGGCCCCCAAGCACAGCCCTGTCGCGCATTCCACTGCCCGAATGCGCAACGGGTGCTGCTGTATCCGCCGCACTGCCTCAGTGCCGCTGGCTCGATTACGAGCCAGCTGCAATGTTAAGGACCTGTTCACCGCAGCATTTCCCCCCGCCGGCCCTGCAGTGAACTCCAAATAGGGCTGGCGGTGTTTCGACCGCACAGGTGGTCTCGCAAGGTTTGAGTTTGGCTATCTGCCAAACCCATTATGAGGCCCTCAGTATGCTTCTCCCGGGATGATTACGCCATCATGTTGTGAAGGCAAAACTGTCACAACCTCTTATTCATCGTGCACTGATTGTGTCTGCACACCAACCCCAGCATAGTTTCTGTTATCTCACAAAGCCCAATTAGTCAAAAGACACCTTGCTTGTATATTATGACACATCCTACACATTTATATAGATACTTTACATGGATGCATTATTCATCCGCTTGTCCTCAAATTTCCCACATATGATTTTAGTACATTGTGAGAAACCTTAACTGGTAACTCTTGTTTACTGTCACTCTGAGGTGCAGTGCCTCTCAAAGTAGTTTCTTAACCACTCCACAGTATTTGCACCCTCCACGCCTTCCCCTCCATGTCTGGCTAACAGTTGACTGTACTGGGGCCATCCCTGCAACTTTTTAGCTTCGTACTCAAATGCCTCCAGAAAGTCCAACTGCAAATCTGAGAAAGCAGAACTATAACGCCCCATTCCTGGTGTTCTTATTCTAAAGAGAAGGCAAATTTTCACTCAGGGGCCTCCAGTCTTGGTAATAATGGTAGGTCGTTTCCTGGCACCATCTGTCTCCTTGCAGCCCATTACTTGGCCTATGACTCTGGTACAGACTTCCTCTCCAGCCACATGATACACCACAGCTCCCGACACCTGTACTGATGACACAGGTGCTACAAGATGATCCAATGTTGACACCTATGTTTGATCCCAAACCAATATTGGCCCGAGCTCGAACTATGTTGGCCAAAAGATTACAAGGGTGCAGTCCGTTTTCATTCTCTCTGATTCTAATCCTCTGTCTCTACTACAGCTCCATTAGCTTTATGGTTCCGATCAGATGTTACGGCAGGGTGCACCCCTGGGCACTAATGATGATGATGATGATGATGATGATGGTTGTGAAGGGGATGTGTACTACTCCCTCGTTGTACTGATGATGCCTTATAGTTTGATTTATAGAACACCACTGGTCTTGATGCCTCTTATGGGACAGTGCTTGAGCTACCAATGAAAGAGAGGTCCTTATTTATAGTAGTGTTTCATTGTGCTCACCAGTACAAATTTGGAAGAAGCATCCATCCATGCTGCTACAGGAGGTACATTGTTGCTCCCAAGGGTGCCAAAAAAAAGGCCACTGGACTCTGAGAAAATTACTTTCTCTATTTTCTTGTTCCGAAAAAGGATGGTGGGGGTCAGGCCTATCCTTGAACTACGACCTCTGAATGACTTCCTGCAGAAGAACAAATTTGAAATGCTCATGTGTGCCCTGATCTTCTCTGCTCTGGACTACCGACAGGTGATTTCCTTGGACTTGAAGGATGGGCATTTTCATATAGCCATCTTGCAATTCAGCAAGCATTATCTATTGCTTAAGGAGGGCAAGGAACATTTTTAATTTGCCGTGCTTCCCTTCAGCCTCCCTAGCACCTCAGGTTGTTCACAAAAGTGATGGCAGTGCCCACTGCCCATCTTTGGATGTTGGTAGTCCTTATATTCCCATACCTTTTAGACTGACTGCTGAAGTCTGGCTCGCCGCAGTCAATCAGGACCACCTCCAGACAATTGCAGAATTCTTACATCACTGAAGTTCACTATAAATGAGCGCAAGTCCCACATGATTACTTTGCAGATGCTTCCATTCATTGGAGCTCTCCTGGACCACAGTGAAGTTTCTGGACTTTTCCTCCTCAGCAAGTCCAGCATATTCAGACAATGATCCTGATGTTTCAGACTTGATTATGGATCAAGGTGAGAGTGGCTGTGAGGCTTCCTGGCCCCAGCCTCGTGCCTTGTCCTCATCCAGCCATGCCAGTTGGCCTGCTGCCCTGTACAAGACTAATGTATTATGATTTTCGATTGCCTTTTATTGTTTGTAAACACCAATAATAAAAAAGTATGCCAGGTGGCACATGTGTGCTCTGCATTGAAACTTCACATTCCAGTGGTCCCAGCATCAATTAAGCCTTTCCAACACCATAGAGGTCTTGGAGGAGGCAGCTCAAGATTGCAGTGGTGGCTGATCAAACACAGTATGACCATTAGCAGGCCCCTCTCCCTTCCCCACCCAGAGCTGATAGCGGTGACAGGCACATCACTGCTGGGTTGTGGAGGTTAACTGGAGGAGGTAGAGATTGAGAACTCTAATGTGGAGCTTGACCTCTGCTAGAGAGGAATCTGCTAGACCTGGGGACCATTTGTCTGGCTCTGAAGTCCTTCCTGCCATCTGTCAAGGGATGGCCGATGCATGTTCTCATGGACAACATCAACGCCATGTGATATTGCAACAAGGAGGATAGAATGGGGTTCTGGGTCCTTTGCTAGGAGACTGCATCTTAGGAGGTACTTGGAGCATCAGGGCACCTTTCTGAACACCAATAACTTGGCAGTGTACCTGAATACAAGCTTGGACGAACTGAGCAGACGTCGTCTGGCAGATCATAAGTGGTGTCTACTTCCCGAAGTTGTACACGGTGTCTTCTGCCAGTGAGATAACCCTGGCTAGTTATTTTCCCCGTCATCAAGAACATGGAGTGTCAACAATTTGTTGGAGTTTCCTAAAGAGCACTTATTAGGCAATGCATTCCTGCTGGAATTAAAAAAGAAACTCCTGTATACCTGCCTGCCTCTTCCTAGTGGCCCCGGATTCAGTAAGAAGAGTGTGGCTTCCGAAACTCTTGAGAATGAACATCTGTCTTCTGATTAGCCTGCCACTTCATGAGGATCACTAGTTTCAGCAACAAGGCAGTGTCTTCTCTGCAGTCCATTCCCACATGCATGATGATTGAGCAGCTAAATTAACTGGTCCTGAAATGGTGGATGTCATCTTCACAATATGCCCCTCCAAAAAAAAAACATTTATGCCAGGTGCTGGGATCAATTGGCCTTACGGTTTTGTTGCCCAGACGCTAATCCCGGGTCCTGCGTCTACCTGAAGTGCCTAGGACGATTAATTAATTAAATATTTAAGATTCGACGTTGTGTATGGTTGGATCTCTGTGACCCAGCCTGATCTCTTGATTTTGTCTCTGATATAACTGTTATTTATTGTGAACTGAACATTAAAAATGTGGATTTTTATTTTTCACTACCTCTGTTTTACTGTAATTCAAATCCTGATGATGATCCTGCATTAGCTGTGGATTAAAACGCTGTCGACTAGAGTGTGCAGACCTGCTTAACTAATACTATTCATGAGACATAGGCTGTGCACAATTGCTGTATAGTGTGATACACATATTGCACATTCATATCACTTTTGTCGGGGCACCTAGCAAGTTTTGCACCCTACTGTACATATACACTTTGTTTTGTAATTGTGGCGTATTAAAAATATTATTTCACAATAGATTTCCTCCTTATAGATTGATGAACAAAAATACTACCTTACGGACCAATGTTCTTCTGAAATTACTAATTTACCCAGGTCCCTAGGGATTACAGGGTTGTCCTTGTGTTATGAAACCACTAAATTAGGTCACATAGCTTACAATAAAACTTTTAAATGTAAAAAAAAAAAAAGCTCAATTAGGTGTAAGTTTTATGACAGATTACAAATCCCTTTCTAAAAAAAAAAAAAGAAGCTGCATATCAGTTGTACTGTGCATGTTACTATTATTTTATGTGATGGTGACTAGAAGAAACCATCACCAAACGACAGACTCAACTTGCAGGCAGCTACAATGTCACTTAAACACTAACAGCATCATTAACAAGCATTTGCAATGTAATGGGTCTCATGTTTGCTCGAGTTAGAGCTATTAGCATTGTATATTCCTAACTGGACTTTTCTTGCCACATAAATTGAAAACTAAAATTAAAAGAGCTGATATTAGCAAGTCAAATCAAAGCGCCACGGCCGCCATGAGCGTGAGAGCGAGAGCAAATTAACTCCCTGCCTGAATGTCTAGAAAGGATCGCGGCTGGGATGAAAGGCAAACCGAAACCAGAGGAGGGGCCATCACATGCTGTAACAGGAGAAAGCGTGACGTAGTGTGATGGCCAACAAAGATGTTCACTTAATGAAATCGCATGGGAGGGAATTCAGCACACAAATGATGGACATTTCACAAAATGCAAAATATAAAAATTAAGCATTGAAGACAAACACAACAAAGAATGAATAGCAGTAGTGGTCATGGGTAAAAGCTCACAGTGAGATTACAACAGGCGAGAGCGCTTGCACGCTCTACCCTAAAGAGGGCATAGGAAATAAATTACCACCTAACTGGGCACCTGAAGTACAGGCAAAATAAAAAGTCGTTTTTAAGGTAAGATATAAACAAAACACTTTAAAAAGTACACTTCAAAAGATCTGAAGAGAAATTAAGTATTTTTAGGCGGATTTGAAGAATGTGCATAAGTTTTGTGCAGTCAGCAAAATTGAAGGGAGCCAATGAGTGATGTGTGCTGGGCCATTGTCCCTAGCTATATGCTGTGGTAGGCGGAAGCACAGAGTGAATGGCAGTTCAGCAGACGGATGTATGAAGCCTGCTGAGCAAAAGCCCCTCTATGTAGTGTATATTTATGGTGTGCACTTCGTCCCCACTACAAGTGGCCGCAGGGTGAGGTGCCTGACAAAACTGATGACCACTGTTATATCACTACTCTATGTGCAGCTTTCTCCTATCCTCTTAAACCATTGTACATAGGCTGTAGGCTACATGGAAGCCAGAGGTTTCTTTTGACCACGAGGACTTTGATTATCTTAAAAGCAGCCGCTACTGCAATACATTAGTACCGCACTTTTCATTCAATCCCAAACCCTCTTCAAGAGGTAGCTGCACCATAACAGCCAGCGGCATAGAAGTTAGTCCCGCTCAACTAATAAAGTAAATTGGAGAAAGTGAAAAACAAAAGCTATTTGAGTTTGCAGTCAGCCTTCTGAAATATTGCTTCTTAAACGTTTTTCTTTTGCAGGCAGCTTGTCACTATCTTTCTGAACCCTTTCAGTGGTTCCAGACTTTTCTTCCACAGGGATAGAAGATGGGGAACGCTCAGTGGCTTCTGGGTGGTATGCAAGGAAAGAACCCAAATAAATTTCAGTTTGGTCACTGTTATTACAGACTTGTAGTACAAGTATTAAACAGGTCTCAGATAAAAACTAAGGTTTTAGCAATAGGCTGTTTGGATTTTTTGGTTAGGCTACGAAATGATCCAGTGTCTGGCTCTTCGCTGGGGCAGGCACAAAAACCTATGCTTCTGCGAAGAGCTGGACACTACATTTACCAACGGAAAAAACACACACTGCTTTCTCTTGGGGCACAGAATTGTGAGGAAAAAAGATCATTGGGTCACAAGGTTTTAATGTGTTTTTTTGCACACAGAGTAGATCCTAAAAAAAAATAAAGCTTTTCTTCTGACCTGCACTTCCTATACCAGACATGCTTAGTGTTTGTAGTTTGTTCAAAAGACCATGAAAATGTTTTGGTGTAGAGGTGTACAAACACCCCAGCAGCAAACGGGTTCAGCGGGGTCAGCAGCTATTAACATGGGTAGAGCCTATTTAGGAACTGGTTGTTACAAAGAAGGCCGGTCTATATGGGAAAGTGGAGCAGTCCATACAGGGAAGTTTGAGCTTATTGGGTCTCTAGTAAGGGAATTTGGGCGGAGGCAGCAAGCACCTTGAGGGAAAAAGTGTCTTGAAAGGAAGTGGCTGCCTGTTGAAGATGGTGTGATGCCTGTTGTTAAGGTTTAGCCTGTGAGAAGTGTGACGGTTGCTGAGGCAAAGGATTCTATTGAGAGTGGCAAGCCTACTTAGGGACACTTGGAGCGCCCTGAGGATAAATATGTTGAACATCATTAAAACTGGCGAAAACAGTTGGGCGACTAGAGGCCCAATGAGGGAGTTTTGGCTTCCTGAACAGCAGATAGGGACTATTCAAGGGGGCAGATCCTCTACTTTGATACCTAGCAAATCATTAGACTCGGCATAAAAAGGCACTGTTGAATATAGCAGAGTTCATTGACTGTCCTCCAGCTAGAGTTTTGCACCAAGTAGAACCTAAAACCAAACACTGGCAAACAGTAAAAAGCCTTTTTTCTCGCCTTCTAGCCCTGTAGGTACAACACCCAGTGTCAAAGGACTGACTGCACCTTCTACCACCCTGCTTCCTCTGTACCTCCACGACATGCTTTAAAATGGACACGCTCACAAACCAGGTAAGTGAATCTTGAGATGTGATGTAAATCAAGTTTTGTTTGTTTTTGTACAATGCTTCAAGAATCAGCATTAGGCAAGTATTACATTCTGCATATTTGCTTCATCTAAATGTGTTAATGGAAAATAATTGCAAAGCAAATCGTTTTGACCATTACTAGTTTTGTATTCTCAGTTTCATGTTCTCTTTTTAAGTGCCCTAACAGTGTATATTCTATTTGTTAATTTTAAATGATCCCTCATGACTTTTTTTAGTTCAGCTTCACACAGACTTGGCTCTCTCTTAACACACACTAATGAGTTCCATACACTACTAAGCCTGGTATTTCAATTTAAGATGCCCTGCTAGTCACTTGCCATTATCTCAGTAATGATAGGGTTTTGTAATTTTTTGCTTTGTTCATGGAATTCTGCTTCCAGTATTTGTCTACTGTTGATTTTGCAGCCGTACAAGCCATACACATTGGCGTGTTAATAATGCGTGTTTTATTTAGTCGATCTATCCTCAAGAGAGTTAGGCTACATTCTCTAGTAATCATTATCCAATTAAAAGGTGGGGTGAGCATTTTTGTTCCGACAAAAGTGCCATTACTACAGATATACCGCCATCTCCTTCCTCCCTCAGCATTACAGTTCCTCTGTTTTTCTTATGCACTATGCAAGAGCCCTTGCGTCTTGCACAAGATGACTGTGTCCCTGGTAATTAGCAGAAACTAACACACACACACTCACGCTGTTAATGAGGATTGTTCAAACATCTCAACAAAAAAGTTGAAAAACTAGGGTGAACCAAAGTTTGGTTCACCCATCACAAGACACTTTCTGAAATAATATGATGCATCCCTGCTTTCATAATGTAAGAGTGTTGTGTTTTGATTTTTTTAGTCAGGCCACAGTAATGCCTTACCAGGTTATTTTTGTTTCTTCAGTGAATGACAATTGCATACTGGAATTATCTTGCCTGATGGTCACCCAGAGCCGTTGGCCCACTGCAACAGTTTTCTCCAGACGTTCAAGACTTTGGATATTACAGAGTACGGTTTTCATTTAAGGAAATGGACAACCTACTTTGCAAATTGTTCCTACCTTTCAATGTTTGTACATTTTAGTCACTGTTTTTATATGCCTTTTATTGGATAAAAGCAACCAGGGAAATATTTCGAGAGGGAATTATGCAGTCCACAAATCTGTTGTCCTAGTTGTGCAGTTACTATGTTGATGTCATAACGTGTCTCACTCTTTTTATTGCATATGTGACTTCTGGAAATTATGATTAATTTTGTCTTGTGTGAGCCTAACAATGTCTAAATAGATAAATATTTTTGACTGGTGCGCCATTGCATTATTTATTGTATTGTTTTTGGCCCTTGCTGGCATTCTCCTGTGAAAAACGCTTACTTTTAACTAGCAATGAAGTAAATTTTCTCCCATTTGCTAAGGGCTTTCCTCTAGTGATACTACTTTACAGCCATGCTATGCCCATTAATGACTCTGTAGTGCGTTGTACGGCAAACATTATCAATCGGAACATGTGGAATATTTTTACCAGCTTTACATCCGTGTTTATAAACTAGTACTGTAATTGGGTCTTACACAAGATAATTACTTTTATTTATTTTTTACAATTTTTACAATTGTGCCTCAAAAGTGGCTTCGTAACTCCGTATGTGAACAATAAAATACAATGTTCATCTACAAGACAACAGAAGTCTATTTTGCTTATTTGAAAATAATGAAATAAATTGTTCATTATCTACTTCAATTAACACTGTTCCCTCAGCCGGAGACTTTTATGCCAGGAGGGCTGACGTAATTCAGTTAGAAGAGGATAAGCATATCTGCCTAAAAGCCTTGGCCAGTATTTTCTCAAATGGTCTGCTCTGCATTATAGATTTGCTACTCATTATTTCACCAGTGTGGCTTGGAGTTGATGTCTGGAAGAGGTTTATTGAAGAATATTTTGTCATCAAGAAGTAAACTAAATGCATGATCAAAACTTGAATAGGGCTTGTGAAGTAAAATTGGATAAAAACCCGTTGCTTTTGGCTGCTGCACTATGTGAGAAGCTCTTCTTCTCTATGGCCCTTACATATGTGTTACTTTGTACAAATAAGAAAATAATGCATGACTAGAATGGACAGCTGTATTCAACACAAAAACTACAATAAGGCAGTTTGCCATAAACACAAAAGAAAATATCGGCACAGTCTTTTGTTCGAGTGGAGTGACAATGCAATAATTGTGCATTGTGGCTTCCTCAAAAAGGGTAGACTGGTGTCCTAAAATATAACCAATTCCTCAGGAATCATTGGACAAAGCTAAGGAATAGGTTGGGTTCATGCTGTGTGTAGAGCACAAATGCTGTGCACTCTGTATAAAGGCAAGCAGGAAGAAAACTATTAGAAAAATTGGCATACAGGAAGAAGGCATTCAAAGAATTAACTGCATGCACATAGGATGGATACAGTCAACGTGCCTAAGAGCACCAGCTGAAATGAGGGACTTCAAATTGTTTTAGTAGCTATTTGTAATGGCTAAAACAGACTGTATTTTCTTTTATAACCCATAATGAGGCATCTTGGTGAGGGCACTTCTGTGACTTACACAAATCACAGACTCAATAGAATAGTCGTGAATGAGTCCCCATATCTGTAGAATCAGATCTGCGGGCTCCTGTTTTACTTATCATCTAGATTGACAAAATAATCAAGGAGATGCTCTACTATCTTGGCTAATTGCAATCCTGGATAATATCACCCATTGATCTTCCTTAATTGACAATTGAAACCGACCAGCAGACATTCAGTAAACAGACTGTCACTAGTAATTTGCACCACAAAGGTATTCCTTTATGCATTGATTATTTCAAAACTGTTCAATTCATTTATTAATGATGTAGTTGGCAGATTATGATGTACTGGCTAGCCTTCAACCAAATCGATGTACTGGAATTTGCAACAAAAAAAAAACAGATTAGTCAGGCGACATTGCATCACATTCCACAAAACAACGTGAATTCCCGAAGGTGATAAAACAATGTACTCCAATGTATATATGTGAGTAGATCAATTGCCCCACTCACCATCTGGCAAAGTGACCAGGGAGTCAGAGAATCTAGCAGAAACACAGTTAAGTTCCATAGTTTTAAACAACGAGGGACCACCCAGGGCAGACAAACTTGGAGGTGGGTAGACTCTACGGTTACTCTTTTGCAACATTGTGTTGGGGGGGCTAAGTCGAGAATATCAGAGAGAGACATTTGTGGCTAATGTAAGTTCTGGCCTAAGTAGAATGATTATTATTTTTGGCTATTCAAGAAGTGGAACAGGACTGAATTTCGGCCCTTGTACTTAATTTTACTTCACCATCTTCAATCATTGATGATGTTATTTAAGTTGACAGTGTGAGAGCCCCCACTCTTTTTTCACACATGACAAGGCCTGGCATGGACTGACATGTCCCTTTCATAGCTCTTTGGGTTCTATTACTAAATATAAACAAATGAGTTGTGTAACTTCAAAAGTGTGCACCTAGATGTGAAGAATGTTTTTGAAAGAAATGCACCTATGATCGGTTGACTGACTTTACGAAGTATCTCATTGTGCGACCTACATAGACAGACAATTGACATCTACTCACTCTCAGCCTAATAATATAACCAATGCAAAATGTGCTGCATTGTTAACATGTAGAACATTGGCTGGAAACAGTCTTTAGTGAGCATCTGTAAAACCAGCATTTGACGTCTGTCCAGCAAAGACTGCAGTTTATCGATCAGAATGTATTTATTTATTTTATTTGCAATTTTATATAGCGTGGACATGGCCAGAAGGCATCACAGCACTTTACAACACATAGGATACAGGGTTATAGCAGGTTACGTTAATAGTTATTAAGCTAGGACGTTTACATCAGTGTATGTATACAGGAGTTAACACAAGAGACACTTACAACAATAGGTCAGAGATACATGAACAGTTAAACAAAGGCAGATCAGGGTGCAGTGGAGAAATTAAATAAGTCTGTTCAAGGGTGAATTAACCAAGATGTCTGTCAGAAAGGAGGAGCTTGAGATTCTTTTAAAAGGTTGATAGGCAGGTGGATAGACGGAGTGAGGGAGTCAGAGAGTTCCAGATTCTAGTGGTGCTACCAAAGAAAGATGGGTTCATGTGTCATTCTTGACTGAAGCAGCGAGGGTTCCAGGATCAGGGATTGGGCATTTCTGGAACCCTATTTGCACCGGAGATTTTCCGATCTGTCGTTTAGATAGGAGGGTGAGGAAGTGTGTAATGCTGTCTATGTAATGCAAGCACTTTTGAATTGGGCCCACGCTTCAATGGGGAGCCGATGGTGCAGAGGAAATGAGGTCAAATTTCTTGAGACCTAAAACGAAGTGTGCTGCAGCATGTAGCGTTGCTCTCAGTGGGCCTAGGTGAACTTTGGGAATGCCTGAGAGAAGGGAAATTCCACAGTCTAGTCTAGAGAGAATGAGAGACTGCACCACTGTTTTGAGGTCTTGTTCCAGAAGCAATTGTCTGATGCCCAAAAGCAGCCTAAGTTGGTGTTGTGCGCTCGCTGTTGGCCATGACTGCTATGTGGCTGTGAAGATCGAGATGATTATCAAGAGTGATGCCGAGTGATCTAGCACTTGTGGCAAGGGTGGGGCAGCCTTCGAAGACAGGAAAGTTGGCAATCTGTTTTTCAACTGGCGTTTTTGCTTCCGGAGGTGAGATCAATAGAAATTCTGTTTTAGTTAGGTGACTTTTAAATGGTGGGAGGACATCCAGTTTTGAATCTTTAAGAGTGTATTTGAAAGCAGGGCACTGTCCTCCGGGAGATTTTCAAGTATGTTTGGGTATTTTCTGAGGATCACACATAGTGGTTCTGGATAGAGGTTGAAGAGGGTTGGGGGGAGGATCAAACCTTGAGAGACACCTTGGTGAACACTGACTGGTCTCAAGAACGAGTTGCCCATTTTCACAATTTGGGAACGGTTGGATAGGTAAGAGGAGAACCAGTTGAGGACAGTGTCTCCACATCCCATGCATAGTTCAAGAATGTGAAGGAGGTCATGATGGTTGACAGTGTCAAGTGTGGCAGGTAAATCCAGGAGGACCAGGAGGCAGAAGGTGCCAGAGTCAAGGATTATAGGGGAATCATTGACTATTTGTAGGATCGAAGTTTCCGTACTGTGACCCTGGCGTAAACCTGATTGGAGAGTGTCTAGGGGGTTGTTTGTTTGGATGGGTGAGGATAGTTTAGATGCTGTGCAACTTTCAGTGACTTTGCCTAAAAATGGAACCGTGGAGACTGGGCAATAGTTTCTCAGGTCCTCTGGATCGAGATGTTGTTTTTTTAAGAGTGGAGTGATTTGACCCATTTTTAGTCGTTCAGGGAAAAAGCCCTGTTTGGGAGAAGAATATATGGGGAGTAGGTGCGTGGCAAGAGATTAGCTAATAGAGCCTGGAATAGCATCCAGATGATGGTTTGAAGGTTTTACTTTGGAGATAGTTTGTTGAAGGTCCTGCTCGGAGATTGGAGAGAAAGATGACCATGATTGTAGTGCTTTGCATAGTAGAGACTCAATCGTTTCAAGGGAGTCGTTGATGGGAAGTGAAAAATGGATCTCTAACTTTTTTATCAAAGAAATCCACAAAGTTGTTGCAACGACCAGGGATGGCTTAGGAGCCGAAGAGATAGAGAGGTTAGTAGACTGTGCAGTAACTAGAAACAGTTACTTCGCTCTGTTCTTTGCAGAATTCACAATGGCTCTGATATGGGTGGATTTGGCTCTGAGGAGTTGGTCTTTTTATTGTTTTCTCACTTTGCGAAGCTTAGTCATACTCAGGAAAGTTGGTGCTTTTCTCTATTCTTTCTTGTATTTTCTGATAAGCTTTCGTTCTTAATAAAGCTCTTTAGAGAATCCGGGCCTAGAGGGTTTTGGTCTAGATAATTTGTACTTCAGGGGTGCACATTTGTCAATAAGGGATTCCATGCAGGAGTTGAACTTGTCGGTGGCCTTGTTGATGTCAAGATGAGGCGTGATCGCAATTAGGGTGGGAAAGGCCATGATGGCCATGGCTTCTGTGTCAAGGTTAGATGTCTCTAAACCATATTTACAGGAATATGGTGCACCCCTGTGTTTCCCCCACGCTGGCGCTAAATTAAGCTGCCTGTACCAACACAGGCATCCTTGCACCACAGTGCAAGGGTTTTTTCGTTGAGGGGATAGATTGTTTATGTGCAGGAAGGTGCTCCTTCCTGCACATAAACAATCTACAATGGCAATTTGGCACTTCTATGTCTGCTGCAAAATGCAGCACCTATAGAAGTACCAAAGTGTCATTTTGAAATGATAGTTTATGTGCAGGAAGGAACACCTTCCTGCACATAAACAATCATTTATTGTATTCTGCTCCTTCTATGTGTGCTGCAGAATGCAGCACAAATAGAGAGAGCAAAAAACGAGGAGGAATAAAAGTATTCCTCCTTGTTGTGCAATACTAACGCCAGGCCAGAGGTGGCATTAGTTTTTGGCACTGCCTCAGATTTACACCTTCTTGTAAATTTGGTGCAGTGTCTAAAGCAATGGGTGTTGCAGTGGAACGCCCACAGCAACACCCATTGCACGGCCCTCTGACGCAGAAAACTGCATTGGAGGGGCCCATATTTACAACGCGGCGTTAAGTCATAAAAAGTGGCTTAACACCTCCTTGTAAATATGGTGCAGTGAAAAGCGCCACCAGAGCATCACTGAAGGTGACGCTCCAGTGGTGCTAGGGCCTTGTAGATCTGGCCCTATATGTCCAAACAGCTATGAGCATAGAATAGTTGGAGGAAAATGCCTCTCATGGCATGGTTGCCCCCTCACGTTTTGCCTTTTGTTGATGCTAGTTATGACTGAAAGTGTGCTTTGAACCCTGCTAAAAAGGCCCCAGCACCAGTGTTCTTTCCCTAAACTATACCTTTGTTCCCACAATTGGCACAGACCTGGCACACAGATAAGTCCCTTGTAAATGGTACCCCTGGTGCCAAGGGCCCTGTGGCCAGGGAACGTCTCTAAGGGCTGCATCATGTATTATGCCACCCTGGGGACCCCTCACTCAGCACATGCACACTGCCTCACAGCTTGTGTGTGCTGGTGGGGAGAAAATGACTAAGTCGACTTGGCACTCCCCTCAGAGTGGCATAGGTAAGTCACCCCTCTAGCAGGCCTTACAGCCCTAAGGCAGGATGAATATACCACAGGTGAGGGCATAGTTGCATGAGCACTATGCCCCTACAGTGTCTAAGCCAAACATTAGTCATTGTAAGTGCAGGGTAGCCATGAAGAGTATATGGTCTGGGAGTCAAATACGAACTCCACAGTTCCATAATGGCTACACTGAATTCTGGGAAGTTTGGTATCAAACGTCTCAGCACAATAAATCCACACTGATGCCAGTGTGGTATTTATTAAAAAATGCACACAGAGGCCATCTTAGAGATGCCCCCTGTACACCAGTCCAATTCCTAGTGTTAGGCTGACCAGTTCCTGCCAACCTGCCACATCCAGACAGGTTTCTGGCCAAATGGGGTGAGTGCCTTTGTCACTCTGTGGCCAGGAACAAAGCCTGCACTGGGTGGAGGTGCTTCTCACCTCCCCCTGCAGGAACTGTAACACCTGGTGGTGAGCCTCAAAGACTCAAGTCTGGTGTTACAGCTCCCCAGGGCACTCCAGCTAGTGGAGATGCCGGCCCCTCTGGACACAGCCCCCACTTTTGGTGGCAAGTCCGGAGGAGATAATGAGAAGAACAAGGAGGAGTCACCCACCAGTCAGGACAGCCCCTAAGGTGTCCTGAGCTGAGGTTACCCCTGCCTTAAGAAATCCTCCTTCTTGTTTTGGAGGACTCCCCCAATAGGATTAGGGATGTACCTCCCTCCCCACAGGGAGGAGGCAGAAAGAGGGTGCAGCCACCCTCCAGGACAGTCGGCATTGGCTACTGCCCCCCCCCCGACCTGAACACACACCCCTAACTTGAGTATTTAGGGGCGACCCAGGAAATTAAATTCCTGCAACCTGAAGAAAGAAGAAGACTGCTGACCTGAAAGCCCAGCAGAGACGACGGAGACGACAACTGACTTGGCCCCAGCCCAACCGGCCGGTCTCCCGACTCTGAGAGCCTGCACAGTGATGCATCCAGCGGGACCAGCAACCTCTGAGGACTCAGAGGACTGACCTGCACCTAAAAGACCAAGAACCTCCCGAGGACAGCAGCTCTGTCCAAATACAGCAACCAAGAAACCAACTTTAAAGAGACTCCTGCCTCACTCCGGAAGCGTGAGTCTTCACACTTTGCACCCGACGCCCCTGGCTCGTGTCCAGAAGAACCAACACCGCAGAGAGGACCCCAGGCAACTCCAATGACGTGGACACCCTGAGTTGACCTCCCTGCACCCTCACAGCGACGCCTGCAGAGAGGATCCAGAGACTCCCCCTGACCAAGACTGCCCAGTAACAAAGGAATCCGACGCCTCTAGAAGTACTGCGCCTGCAGCCCCCAGGACCGAGAGGAACCACCCACCAGTGCAGGAGTGACCAGCAGGCAGCCCTCATCCTAGCCCAGTTGGTGGCTGGCCCGAGAAGCCCCCCTGTGCCTTCCTGCATCGCCAGAGTGACCCCCGGGTCTCTCCATTGTTTCCTATCTACAACCCGACGTCTTGTTCACACACTGCACCGGGCCACCCCTGTGCCGCTGAGGTGTATTTTGTGTGCCTGGTTTGGACCCCCCCCAGTGCTCTACAAAACCCCCCTGGTCTGCTCCCCGAGGACGCAGGTCCTTACCTGATAGCAGACTGGAACTGGAGCACCCCTGTTCTCCATAGGCACCTATGCTTTTTGGGCCCTACTTTGACCTCTGCACCTGACCGGCCCTATGTTGCTGGTGCTGGGTGTTTGAAGTTGACTTGAACCCCCAACGGTGGGCTGCCTATGCCCCGGAGATTGAACTTGTAAGTGCTTTACTTACTTGAGAAACTAACTATTACTTACTTCCTCCTGGAACTGTTGATTTAGCACTGTGTCCACTTTTAAAATAGCTTATTGCCATTTTTGCCAAAACTGTGTATACTACTGTTTTAATTAAAAGTTTCATACTTACCTGTGTGAAGTACCTTACAATGTATGTACTTACCTAAAATTTGAATCTTGTGGTTCTAAAATAAATTAAGAAAAGAATATTTTTCAATACAAAAACCTATTGGCCTGGAGTTAAGTCTTTGAGTGTGTGTTCTCATTTATTGCCTGTGTATGTACAACAAATGCTTAACACTACCCTCTGATAAGCCTACTGCTCGACCACACTACCACAAATAGAGCATTAGTATTATCTATTATTGCCCCATCAACCTCTAAGGGGAACCCTTGGACTCAGTGAACACTATCTCTCACTTTGATAGTATATACAGAGCCAACTTCCTAAAATAGTGATTTGTAAAGATTTGGTATAACTAGAAAAGGAATTGCAAATTGGGATTGTTGTATCAACAGTTGCTGATGACCCAAAACTTACCAGGAAGTGAACCAGCTGAAGGATTACACACTGCATGGGAGCACTAGATAGTATAAAAAACACCACCAAACATCTCTGAAACTCCATCGTGGCAAAAGATCCACATAACAAAAAGGAGTCAAGCAGAAAGAGTAAGAGATAGCTCTGTAACTGAATTGGGATTTTGTTTGAAAAATGCATACTGGAGAAAATTTAACGTCTTCTGAAAAAGCTTCTATAACTGTTCCAAAAGATACTAAAAAGAAGATATGGACATGTTTCTAAGCAGCTTCAACACAGTTGGAGCGATTAGCTGCATAGAGGATGAAAAAAAAAGTTGGGATGAACCACAGTTATGGATAGAAGAGAAGCTAGCCTACTGGCTACTGGCTTTACCCAGAGCTTTCTTTATATTAATATATGTTAAACTAAATGAAGTATAGCTTGCACAAAAACTGAATGAAGGACTTCCTTCACAGATCTCTGACTTGGAAAGAAACTTCTCCCTGTACACAAACTTGCTTCTACTCCGATGGTGACATAGAATGTTTCATATAAACATTGCAGAGAATCCAAAATGCGCTAGTAAAACATATGCAATGCCTGTGGCCATGATAGGCATCACGTCAATCTCCAATTGCTTTGCTAACTCCCTGTAACCACACAGTCTGTCTTCAAGGCTTTCTGCATAGTCTACAGGGACATGCATGGCAAAAGCCCATTGTTTATCCAAGCTAAGTTTCAAAGATACTCAGAAAACAGAACGTGTAAGTCTCCAATAGCACCATGGTGGAGCATCCCCTCATAAGAAGAATGATGCAGAGCCCCGCTGAACAACAAATTCGTATTGCTCTCAAGGAAAATACACCACCAGGCAATTTGGGGACAACCTCACCAAGGAACCAGAATTATCCTAATTAAAAATGGTGTACACACACATGCGTCTCTCATTCAGTTAATTTCAAGCGTAAGGGCAAACGATACCTGGACTGGGCCTTGAAGAATGGGAGAGGGATCAGGTTACTAGTATAACCTATACCACGCTGCAAAGGCGGTGCTTTGCCTATCTCATTGTGCAGTGGATAGGTATGTGCAGCCTGTCTGCCGTTACAATCATGCAAATCAGGGTTTGCGCTGAGCTAGCATTGAACTCTGTAGTTTCCATTGATTGCCCGGTCTGGCTCAACTTTCTGGTCTTCCTCACTTCACCTCCCCCTTCCCTCTGCTGTTCCATCCCCAGTGCCAGTCTTTCCTTTTATTTGGAGCACTTTTCCCTGAGCCCACCTCTTATTCCACTGTTGCCTCGTTTCTCCTCTCGTCACTCTCACTTCCTCCTATCTGCCTACTTTCCTTCTCCTGACCCTCTTTCTTCTCGTTCCGAGCAGTTTACTCAGAGCCAGGCCTCTTCTTATCCCACTCTCTCTGCTTCCCTTCTACCCTCTTGCTCCTTATCACCTTCCCCTTCTGTCCATCCCTATTTTTTCTTCTCACGTGGTCCCATTTGCCCTCCTGAGTGGTTCCTACTTTTGCCCCACTTTTGTATAATTTCCCTGTCTTCTGTCTTCCTTGCCGCCCTCCTTTTCCACCCTCCATTTTGCATTTCTACCTCTTCTCATTATGACTTAATTGCTCTTTGAGTGGGACTTGTTCCTACCCTATGTTGCCTCCATTCCTCCCTGTGTGGATCCTATAGATCATGCATCCTATAGATCGTGTTTTGTCTGCCTCCAGGGCAGGCAGTGCACGACATGGGATGTTCCACTGACAGTCCTTCGGGGACTGGCATTTAACGTGAAGGCCCTTCATTAGTACACACACCAAGGGTAATCATCTGTCATTCCAAAATTGACTTTGGGATGCTTCTCCTCTTTTTGATGAGCTAGCATCTCGTTAAATGGCTTTTTCTTGTGTATATCTGGTTGTTTGTGTGCAGTGTAAACCTGTAAGTGGCTCAAAGGCCTCCATGGGGGAATTCTATATAGCATTTAGCTTTGCTGCCTAAGCGTTGTGGATGCTTGTGAGTCACCCATTTGTCCCTCCTATGTGGACCTATGGAGCATTTTAATCTAGATGCCTGTTTTTAGCACGTCTGGGGTTCACTCAGCTGCCACTCCTAGGGAAGGTACTTATATCTTCTGCCATGATCTGTGTTGTCTGTATTTAGATATACCCTGGCCTGTGTTGCTCTAGGCTGAACGGTTTAGGCACCTCTTCAACCAGGCACAACAATTATGATTGGCTGGAAACCAAGATGGCAGCTAGGACACAGGAAAATTCCTCAAGGCTGCACTTGATGCAATTTAGATATTTTTATGTAATGTTCTACACCCCTGAGAAACGATATAAGCCTCACGATGTAACGTGCTAATTGTTTGTATCTCGGCACCCAGTTAGGGGCAAAATGTGCTATATAAATGTATCTTTTGCACAATGTAATGCTAAGACAGGAACTTGCAATGTGTTTGTGCTCTCCCTCCTTAGTACGAGTATTGTTGAAAAGTTGAATCATTCAGACAGCACTCTCCTTACCTTTGCTTTCTAATGGGGGTCAGATGGGACTGGGGAATGTCATGAAAAGTTGACATGTAGAGGACTAGTACGAAAAGCAAAGTAATTTGTCGAGCACTTCAGATGCCTAACCCTTCTGTTTATTATGCTCATTAGCAGTACGACTGTATGATTCTGAAACTTAACAATAAAAATATTTTGAAGAAAATTAGGATCATTGCCCTGAATTACATGAACAGGTGTAAAGCTGTTATACATGCAGAATTGAAGTGGAAGCCCTGATGTTCCTCAAAAACCAAGCCCTACAAAATAGTTATTGATTATGCTAAGATTACGTTGTCCGCTAGTCCCCTACTATTTCGTAATGGTAGGCTCAGTTCGCTTCATAAGGCTAAAGTAATTAATTATTGTACTGTAATGAAGCCACTGAATCAAGAACCTGTTAACAAAAAGGCACAATATGTGGATATTCAACTTCTTTTATTTAGAAACCAATTAAGAATGAGGTCCTTAGCATGCTGCTTTTGTCATGATAATAATGCTTCAATAGAGATTTGGACATGCATAGATACTTTTTTTGTGCATAGGTACTTTTTAAAGAGATTATTTGATACTAGACCTGTTAAATTTGAGAATTAGATGCCTAAGGACTGACATATGAAAGAATATCGCTCCCGCACATTCCTCATTTAATTATTCCCCTTCCCCAAACACATGACTTAATCAAGGAATTTATTTTTGTAGCTATGTCGAATCATTGATGCCAGTTGTGGATCTGTAGGACTTCACAGGCCTAGAAATGTTGTAGCAAGTCCATACGAGGTATCTCGTTATTTGGTGATACCTGGTTCTTCCTCCTCGAGCCTCCAGGGATAACCATGAGGGATCCTGAGCTGTTAATTTTTAATCTTTTATCAGTTGGAAGAATGTCATCTCTGAAATCTTTGCCCTTTAAGCCCTACTCCAGGTGTCACTTACAAATGTCTGGGACTAATCCCCTTGCAGAATTCATGTGGTGTTTAGGTGTCACATAACGCCTCATGGGGCAATGAATTCCAAGACTGTTACCAAAGGGGCCTAAACTGGTTATAGTCTATGAAGCAAAGGTTGAGGACCCCTTCAAAATTGTAACCACATTAAGAAGCCGTTCTCTAGACAAACAGGATGCACTACAAATGCAGAATGTCTTCCCCTTCCTCCTACCATGGGAAAAAGAGAAACAGAATAGGTACAGGGACATTTTGGAGTCCTCTTTGTAGCACCACCGGATTCCTCTGGAGATTCCCACAAATTCTACTAATGCATTACATGCCTAGATACTTGCATTCCAAAACGTACTTCTGCGTTTTGTACCTCCCCCATGCAACAGGCCACCCACTGGATCTGCAAGGTGTCATCTTCTAACCAACACCCATCAACCACCATTCTTGATTTCTCAAAATGCAGTGTTTGCTGAAGCGGGCTTTGTAGGTGGCAGTGAAAACCCCTAAAGCAAAATTAATACTAAAAATAAGAAGAGATCTGCTTAGTATCTCCTGGAACAAGAGATAGCATGGATCACAAAGATCACTAGACAGGAGTATTTTTCTAGATTTGAGGACCTTTACTGTTTTCGAATGATTTCCTGTGGCGACCTTGCCTTTTGACGACGCTTAAATGGATGGTACCTGGGAGCTGTGGGAAAAGCCATAATCCTCATCAGAGGTTTCCTTAAACAAAAAAAGAAAGCAGCACCACTGATGCCCATCATTTCTCTCTGTACAGAGTTGTTACTTAGCATGACTACAAAATATACATGTGGATTCAGTCTGGCTTATGAGAATAGGGTCATATAAGGATTTTACTGTACATACTTCCAGGTATAGAAGCACCAACCATCACCCAGACGTTCTCAAACTTCCCATCCCTGGAGCTTCTAAAAATTGTCTCAATACATTCCAAGCAGAATACCTACCACATTCTAAAATAAAATACTAGAAAGTTAATACCTAATATAAGCATCCACCACCATATAAACCTAATTAGGCAAGGAAAGAAAGAAGGCAAATTGGAAAAGAACCAAAGAAGGGAGCTAAGATGGCGGCCGCTTAGAGCCGTAGATCCGAGCCAGCCCGCCTAAAACCCTGGTTAAATCAGGCTATTGGAGGGTCCCCCCACGACACTGTGAGCAGGTGGGGGCCCACTAGCCAGGAGAGGACCGGGAGACGGAGTCCCTGGAGACGCTGGGTGCTGCCGCGGACTGCGCAGGCCGAGTGGACGCCCCAACCAGCTTGAGTGGTGGGGCCTGACGCCACCTGCTGCACGGGCCGCTGATTTAGAGAGCGGCTGACGGCGAAAGGAAACCTGTGGTGCAAGCGTGCACCAACACGCTTGGCGGCTACCTGGGAGCTGGAGCGGGGCAGAGAGGAGAGTTGCGGTGCCCCCGAGTGCAGCCGGCGAGGCGCTGGAGATGCAGCCCTGTCCGGACTCCTGAGGGACGCCGAGGGGCTCTGAGTACCGCCGCTAACCTAGCAGACATCTCAGCTGACTAGAGTGAAGCGGCCCGGCGTTGACTGCCGCGCGGGCCGCTGACTTACCAGAAAACCAGCGGTGAAGGGGGAAAATTGAGGTGCGGGCTTGCGCCTGGACATTCGGCGGCCAGCTGGCTGGAGGGGTGCCGCTGGGGTGTGCACTGTGGTGCCCAGAGCGCAACTGGAGGGGTGCTGTGGGTGCGGCCCAGCCCGGATCCATGTGAGGCAGCACAGTCGATGCTGAAACAGAAGATCCCCCCACCCCCCTGGACTGGTCGTGAGGCGCGTATAGAGCCTGAAGCAAGGTGAGGAGGCAGCAAGGCAGTTGTGGGGGACCCCTGACCTCCGTGGTCTCCTGTGTGTGGGGGGCATTGGAAAAGGGGGCCCCCCTGAAAAGTGTGCATGACGGAAGGTGTTTCTTGACTCGCCCTCCCCTGCAGACGACGGAGGGGCAGTCTATGGGTGTCTGACACTGGGCCCAACGCTGAAACTGCCCCCATGTTCCTCCCCTGCATGAAAAGTAGATCTGCATGGGTGGAGATGGGGATTCCTGCAGAGGAGAGGTTATAGCAGTGCAGGACTGACCCCCTTTTGCGGGACTGACTTGGGGAACTCCCTTGCCATGTGCAGGGGTCCGCGGGCGTATAGCCGCTGGTGCCCTGCGCTGGGAGGCCCATGCAAATTACTGGCCACTGGACGGAGGTGAGCCCTGGCTGCTTCCAGAGCCTTACTGACTATGGGAAAACTCAGGCCCAATTCACAGGGGGTGCCCCAGGCGGAGCTGGGGCCTGCCCGACAGTTGGCTAACGGTGAGCCTGGAGAGAGCGCGCCTACCACGATGCAGGACACCCTGAACAAGATCCTTGGGGCATTTAAGATACTAAGCTAACTCTGAGCCAGGAAATCATAAAGTTCTCTGCCGAATGAAGTCATTTACGAACAGACCACTACAAACTGATTGACAGACTGAAACAACCCTGGAGGAGCTACAACCTGCGCACTGGGCCCTACGAGTCAAGGTCACCCACCTCTCTGAGCAGGTTTAGGTATTGTAACGCCGCTCGGAGCATGCGGAGGGCCGCAGTCAACGCAATAATATACATATTGTTGGAATGCCAGAGGGCGTCGAGGGCCCTGATATGGTGGCTTACCTAGAGTCCTGGCTGCGCACCATTATGGGCGAACGTCCCCTTACGCCATTCTTTGCACTGGAGAGAGCACACTGAGTCCCGACTTCTTAGGCCAGAGCCGGGAACACCACCCCAACCGTCAGTGGCATAACTTTTGCATTACCGAGACTGACCTGCTGTTGCAGGCAGCCCGCGAGACAGGCCCCTTCCAGGTGGCAGATGGCCGTGCCACCTAATTTCCAGACTTTAGAATGGCGGTCCAATCTCGACAAGCCATCTTCCTGGGGGTGAAGCGAGCCCTGCAGGAGGAGGGACTCCGATATTCATTGTTGTTCCCGTCCAAGTTGAAGATTATATTAGATGGCATTACACACTTTTTTCAGGAACCTGATGAAGCATGGGCATGGCTCGAGTCCTACAGTGTGGGCACTACAGGCCCCAAACAGGTGGAATGCGAACATCCTCAACGTTGTGGCAAGATAAGACACCAGAAACTCTGTGGGTGGCCACCAGGTGACAAAACCCTCAAACCAACAGGCGCACCAAGGGATGAGAGCGACGCTCCAGGCGGCGTCCTCTCTGACGGAGGCGAGAAGTTCAGATGATGGCCAGAGATTGGAGCCTGAGACTTTGGACAGGGGAGACTCCACAGATGTAAAAATAATGGCTAGTGTGGTGGAGGAGCTCCCCCACGTGACACCTCAGACATCAGATGACATTGTCTGAATCCACGGGGCCTACATACTCTTAGCCATGTTGTTCTCATACGGCTAAGATGTGGGCAGGCTAGAGCAAGAACAGATCACTCTTGTACTCCTGGGACTGCCCCTTGATTAACCGGCGGACAATCCAATCAGATGATGATACCACTTGTTCATATACTGGTTATTACGGTTTGGGCGGACAGCAGTTGCTTGTCTGCTCTTGGGGTGGGGAGTTGGGGATTGTTAGTATTGCCTGTTCTAGCCTGTGGTCCCTTAGTGATATGTGATGTGCTATTGCAGTGGTCGATGGGGAGCTGCGAGGGAGGGAAGTACATGTTCTCTGATAACCCTTTTAGGTGGTATGGCTGCGACACATCCCTTTTCTAAAATACTGTCTTGGAATGTCAGGGGTATGAGTTCGATTGCAAAACGACCCAAGATACTTTCATATATGGAGCGTAGGGGGGTACAAATTGCCATGTTACAGGAATCTCACCTCACCCAAGTGGAAACAGACAGCCTTCGATGGCGTTGGCGGGGACAATTGTTTGCAACTACATACTCGGCATTTGCAAGGGAGGCGGCAATATTGGTGAGAGCAGACGTCCCCGTTGAAGCCTCTACTATTGACACAAACAAGGAGGGCTGATATGTTTTGGTGGAGGGGCGACTATAGGGTAGGCCGCTGGTCTTGGGTAGCATCTATGCCCCAAATCAGGACCAGCTTCAGTTCCTACATACATTGTCTGCCCGGCTAGGACGTTTTACTAATGTTCCATTCTTACTTGAGGGAGACTTCAAAATGAGGTACTGGACCCTGACCTAGACCGTTCAACCACTCTGCTTCAGGGGGCAGCAGCTATCAGAGTGGCCAAGGGCATGTCGACCCGGATCTCCTACTGGGATCTGGTGGATATCTAGCATCTTCAGAACCCTCTTGGTAGAGATCACTCGTACTATTCCCACCTGTACCTTGTGCACACTAGAATAGATAGAATGCTCTGCTCAGCCTCTCTTAGCGGGCCGGTTACACAATCCGAATATTTGGGCCAGACTGTGTCTGATCATAGTCTGTTGTTGATCCATCTAACCATGATGGAAACTCGCCAACCTATCCCGATGTGGCGCTTGCACCCAGCAGCATTGGAAGATGATGTATATCGCATAGCACTACTATAAAGGTTGACTGAATACTTGACGCTGAACCCCGGGTCGGCGTCCAATAGAGGCATTGACTGGGACACCTTAAAAGTGGTAGTGCGGGGCCATTGCCTTGGACAGACGGTGGGCATCCGAAGAGACCTTGAGCGGGACATTTCGCACTTAGAGTACAACTTAAATAGACGTGACAATGACCTATATTGCTCACTGAAGCACAGGAAAAACTACTGGAGCTTAGGGAGAAATATTAATTGGCGCTAGAGCGCCTTAGATGCCATGACTATAAGACTTATATGGCCAAAGTGCATTATGAGGAAGGAAAAGCGGGGAGGCTACTGGCATGGCTGATCCGCCCAGAGACTGGGGGGATGCCGATCACTCGCCTAATGACTAGGGGAGGAGACATTCTTTACACATCTACTCAGATTAGTGCTGAGTTCACAGCCTACTATAAATCCTTGTATGGTCCTCTCCAGGTGGACTTATTTACCCTTGAGGGAGAGCTTCTTGTCTGCACTGCATCGGAATGTCCTGACTAATGAGGACAGGGTGAGTTGGGCGTGCAGGTATCGGTGGGGGAGGTCAAGGCAGCCATTAAACAGCCAGCACCGGGTAAGGCCCTGGGTGCTGATGGCTTGCCCTCGAAGTTCTATAAATTGGGCTGTGATGTCCTGGCTCCTAGACTGGCGGAGATGTATGCTGAAGCCTATGAGACCAAACTGTTACCAGCCACGACCAGAGAGGCCATAGTGATCCCATTACCCAAATCTAAACATGCCGACAGGAGGGTTACTGACTTTAGGACTCTGTCCATGCTCAACACTGATTTTAAAATCCTTAGTAAAGCGCTTGCCTCAAGACTGCTTTCCCATATGATTATCCTCATCCATGAGGACAAGAGGGGGTTCATTCCAACCTGCAGCACCTCCAATAACCTCCGTAGGTTGTACTCCCTGCTCTACGATGATTTACGTCCCCCTGGCTCGACGGCAATGATTGTGTCGGTGGATCTTGAAAAAGCCTTCGACACGGTGAGCTGGGAATTTCGGACACCACTATGATGCGGTTGGGCTTGGGCACGGCTTGGGGTGACTGGGTTAAGTTGCTTTACACACAACCTACGGCGTGAGTCAGGACAGGACGAACAATTTCCTGTAGCTATGACATACATAGAGGAACCCGACAAGGGTGTCCTTTATCCCTTTTGCTATTTAACATTGCCATAAACCCCACCCCGGGAGGCGAGACTCCCAGACAAGGCCCGAGAATGGGGTATATGTCGACGTCTACGCTTCCATGTAGTCTCCTTGTAGGCAGATGATCTGCTTATCTATCTTAACAATGGTCCAGAAACATTGCCCCAGGTGTTCCAACTGCTAGATGAGTTTGGGTTCTGTTCTGGTCTCCGACTAAATAAAAGAAAGTCCTGTATCTTCCCGGCGGTCTGTGGAACAAGTCATCCATCTTCATGCCCGGAGGAGGTATCTTGGGCACCACATACCTTCCGCTATCTAGGCATCCAGATTTATCATGAGACACAAGACCTCAGAGAAGGCAACTTGGGTCCAGCGACTCGGGCATTGCGGTCCAGTGTCATCTTCCGGTGCTCCCTTCACTTGCGGATTATGGCATGCATATCTCCTATTAAGATGGTTGTGCTGCCCAGACTGCTCTATTATTTTACTAATTTGCCTATTACCCTGCCACCCTCTTGGTTTCGACCTCTGGACATGCTGCTTAGGGGACTGATTTGGGATGGTGGATGGCAGCGAGTGGCACTGGCCACTCTACGACTGTCCTCTGACGCCGGGGGGCTTGGAGTCCCCGACTTTGAGTTTTATTTTCTAGCGGCCCAGATGCAGTGGCCTGCACGGGGGCTCAGTGGAGTGGGGCTTACAGAGCTGACAGCAGATGGGGGAGATCTCAGTAGTGACAGACTGGTAGATGGGCTGCTTCTGCCTACCGCACGAGGCACTAGGAGGGGGTATTACTGACAACAGACCTGGCCAATTAGCGGAGAGTCCTTAGAAGAACACACACAAAGGTGCCTTATGTGCCGGGATATACCACCAGTGGAAAAGTCCCATGGTGACCCCCTCTCTTGTTTTACAAAATGACAACTACACTGTTGGACGACCACGGACCTGCATACGCTAGGCGCCCTATATAATCAGGGAATGCTGATCCCTTTTGAGGATCTTGCGGACCAGACTGGTTTGCCATGCGGGAAATTTCTGACATATGAGGCGATAGTGGGGACTATTCGGACCCTCTGGAGAGGGATAGAGGGTGAACCTCCCACACACAAGGTCTTACAGACTGTGCTGTCCATTGGGGGGGGGGGCTCACACTTGGTCTCCTGGCTTTATAGTGCACTATTGGCAATGGTACATAATCTGCTGGATGCTCTCCAGGCTAAGTGGGGGATGGACTTAGATAGACACCTCACTGACAGGGAATGGAACAGAATTCTTGCATACGCTCCCTCGGTCTCCCGAAACACACGACTAAAATATATACAATATAACTACATGCACAGGACTTACCTAACTCCACATCGGCTGACGCTCATATATGGGGTGGGGGGGGCTGGGATGTGCTGCCCAAGGTGCCGATTACTAGATGCGGGATTTGGGCACATGACATGGGGATGTCCGCAGCTGCTAGAATTTTGGAGGGGGGGTCATTGATAAAATTAACCATGCAGATCTCCCCTACCACAAATCGCCCGGAGAAGATGGATTCCCTGTGGAATTCTACAAAAGGGTGGGGGAGGAGATGCGAGATGTCCTGCACAGAGCGTTGAACAAGGCATGTCAGGCGGGCTCTCTGGGCACGATTTCCAACAGCGCCATGATAGCGGTCATACTGAAGCCAGGACGGGACCCCCTGCTTTGCAGTAGCTACCGACCTATATCCCTCCTTAACGGTGACATTAAGATACTGGCCAGTGTCCTAGCGAACCGCCTGCGTAAAGTAATACCATCTTTAATACATCACACCCAAGTGGGATTTGTACCGTGGCCGAACCTCCAGAAACCACCTTCATACCCTCTGCCCTCTGCCATACCCTTTGGGAGGCTAGGAATGCACCGGAGGCCGCACTAGCACTGTCCTTGGACACCAAGAAGGGATTTGATCGCATAGAATGGCCGTACCTATTTGCGACGCTGGCGAAATTCGGCTTGGGGAACCAGTTTATCTCCAAAATTCATCTGCTCTATGAACACCCTACGGCGCGGGTTAACTGTGGGGGTTAACTGTGGGGGATACTTATACACTGATGACGTCCTTCTAACCTTAACCGACCTGGAGCACTCCTTGTCTACCCTGATGTAGGTCATTGACGAATTCGCACCCCTCTCCGGCTACCGGGTGAATTGGGACAAAAGTGAGACCCTCCCCATCTCACAGATGATGACAAAATCTGCGCTACTGGGCTTCCCATTTCGATGGACTCCGAAACGCCTCAAATATCTGAGAGTACTTGTTAACCGAGTTGCACAAATCCCCCATCCCCTAGTGAAACAAACCTGATTTTGAAGGCAACACGTACGGCATGGCAGAGGGCCCATCACCTACTCGGGATACACCCCTTCGTCCACGCCCAGGCCCCCATATGGACCAACAACAGCCTGCAGATAGGTGGAACGGCTCTTAACTGGCCACAGTGGAAGGGAGCTGTCATTATCCACTTTGCCCAGATCCTAGAGGACGACAAGCTCAAATCCATTGCCAGGCTGCAGGAGGAATTCTACCTCCACCCACAACAGGAATGGAGATACCTGCAACACCAACACTGTATGCAACAGCATGCTGACATTGCCCGATGGGGACTACAAACCTCGCCCGTGGTGACCTATCTGAAGAAACACAAAGGCGTAATGGCAGGCCTATAATGGCAAACTCGCCTACAGTGGACCTTTGACTCTGAAGAATGGATAGACATCGTGGATGCACTGGACAGGGGCACGCGCGAAGCTCGCTTAAAATTCTGTCTTTTCAAGATAATCCACAACAGGTATTGGACCCTGGTGAAGTTGTACAGGACTGGCCTTCTTCCGCATGCGAAATGCTGGTGCTGCACGGAGATACACTGCGATCTGCTTCATATCCTAAGTGGCTGTCCGTCAGTCCAGCCTTTATGGGATGCTGTGAAACCAACCTGGCTGACTCCATATCGCTCCCAACCCCACTATCCTCCTCTCTTATCATACTGCACGACATGGACTCTCTACCCGCCCTGTCACGACCGCAACGTAGACTGTTACTTACAGCACTAGCGACCGCAAAAATATGTATCCTTCAACACTGGAGATCGGTAACTCGCCCAACCCTGGAGGAATGGGTAGTAGCAATGACTTGCATAGCCACACACGAGAGAATGATCTATAACCTCCAGGACCAGGCTGCCCTATTTACTCAGAAATGGGCCCCTTTCCTTGTGGAGGATCTGCCACATCTGGCCTGCTGCTAGCTTCTCTCGTCATGCCCCCCCCATGTTCCGGCTGCCTCTCTCTTTGGAACCCGCCTCAGCATCTTCCATCCCTCTCCCTCCTCCTGCCTTCCTCCCCCTTCGCACACATCTTTCGTATATCTGTACTACCACCACGCATATCCTGCACACCTCCCTGACACATCCCCTCTCCCCTACTACTTTGGAGACTCTGTCACCAGCCACATAGCTCCCCCCACACCCTCCTCTTACTATGTCCCCTTTTGTCTCTCCGACACCAGTCCCCCTCTTCTCTCTGCTTCTACCTCACCTATACCCCCCTTCTTCCTTTTCCACTTTCATCACCCCTCTCCCGGCAAGAAGGGCTGCCTCACTTATCACCACGAAGACCTTAGTGAGTATCTCTCCAGTGGTGACGCAGAGCTACAGCACTACTTCATTACCCATCGGTTTATCTCACAAGATAGATAATAGTCTGAGAACGTTTCCTTCAGACGCTTCCCCACCCCCTCTCATATCACTTGCAGAACCTTCTCTGGGACTTATCCGCCCTCCCCTCATCCAGACCTACTACCGGCTCCCACACCCTCCCCCCCTCCCTTTTTGGAGCGCCGCCTAACTGGTACAATCAAGCACGGATTTCCCAGATGCCCTTTGCAGTCGACAAATTACCCCAGTCTCCCTTTCCCCTCTGCAAACCATACCTTTAACCATGGTTCTCTGTGAAACACAGCTTCGATACCGAATCATGGCTCCTGCCTCTACACTTCCCGTGGGTGCGTTGGAGGCATTCCAGATACACTGACCCTCAGCAATGGGGGAAGCCATGCACAGGGGTCTTATAGATGCGCGAGGCGAGCGCATCCCAAATCGCGGCTTAACATGATACACAATGTCATCTTCTGTAGCATGGTGCCCCGTGGCCTGCGCCTCTACTCCCCCGCCCCTGACCTTACCTGTCCCCTATTATTATTCATCCTTCCAATCGCCACTGTCTTTTGATAACTGTTTGTAAATACTGTTGAAGGTATTTAGTCTACCCTGTTCCATATGAGACGCAGTTGGTACGGCTTCCGCAATGCAATGTACAGGAATCATCATCCCTCGCCCATTAACACTGTATCAATCCGTGTTATTGCCATTAATAAAAAATGACAACACAAAAAAAAATAACCATGCACTGCATAGACGACTAGAGACTATGATGGAGACATGCCTCCTTGGGGTTATTTACTAGGCCACGCCCCAAAAAAGTGGGCAACAGATTTGTTGATCTGGCTCTAGTGCTGGCTAAGCGACGATTATCACTGGCATGGAAACATGCTCAGGGTCCTAGCCTACAGACTTGGGCCCTCATTATGAACACGGCGGTAAACAACGCACCGCTGACGGTGGCGGCCAGACATGCGGTCAGAACCGCCAAATAATGAACCAACTGAAACACAGGCATCCTGAAAACCACTCACCGCCAGCAGAGGAGTGCCGACAACGACAATAGAGCCCACCCACAGGCAGACGGAAAGGCCCTACCTGCCCATCAAATAATGAAGCACTAGACCGGCGTCATTTCCGGTGCGGGAACCACCGCCACACCAAGCCAGGCGGAAACAAATCAAATATAAGGAAACACTCACCGGAGGCTCAATCAACACGCAGAAGCAGACATGGAGAGAGAGTTACAGATCATGCCAGCCCTGCTCCTTGCCATATACCTCCAAGACCGAGACCACCGACGAAGAAGATGAGAGTAAGTACCGCAACCTACGAAACAAGGGAAGAAAGGGCACAGTTACATACCCAACCACTCCACCCACCCTGCAATGCTCCCACAACCCTTCACAGCAGCACAAGACATACACCCCACAGCAAGAGGTACTTACCCAACACAAGGCAAATCCAACCTGCCCAAAGTACATACATGTGCCTCACACCCACAAACAATGAAACGAGAGACCACGGCTCCAGAGTGTGCCTCTAACAACACAGGCCACACTATAACCTTTATTATGCTTACTGAGCAACTGAAGTGCATAAAAGGCCAATGGCCAGTCCACTGTGAAGTAAGTCCAATGTGCCACAATGGCCCTAATTTGACTCCCACAAGTGCTCCACCTCAATGGGGCAACAATGGAGCATCCAGGCACTCAGGGAACAGGGGCAGGGAGTGGCGGGGTGGGGATTTACGACGGGGGGCTTAGACTTTCGTTTTGGCAGGTGGAGGGGGTTTGGTTTTGCCCTTAGAAGGTGGGGGAGTGGGCTTAGACTGGGGGGGTGGCAGATGGACCTGTTTCAGCACGGGGCTTCTTCCTCTCTGGGGAAGGGGCACGGGAATGGGAAGGGTGGACAGGGGGAGGCTGTGACATGGGAGGAGTGGACAGGGCAAGGAGGTGAGCACATTTAGGGACCAGACGGGGTGGGCCAGTGGGTTGGAATAGGTCAACAAGGGAGGGGAAATGTTTCTTAGGTGCAATTGGGGTGGACCTGGAGGAAGGCGTGGGAGTGGAGGTAGAGGGAGTGGTTGTGACAGGTGTAGGTGTGCATGATGTAGGTGCAGGTGACGACAGTATGCTGAGGTGTGGTGGATGTGTGATGGGTGTGTGTTTTGGTGAGTTTGAGTGTCTTGGGAGGAGGGGGGTGGACACAGTGGGACAAGACAGGCTGCCAGTGTAAATTGAGGTTGTCTGGGTGTCTGCTAGTCTGGTGAGTGTGCTGCATGTGTCAACTAAAGTCGATATGTGCCATTGTGGTGACTGCAGGAACAGGGTCAGCAACATTGAATGAGAGTGCAGTGACTGTGGGTGTGCATGTACAGGGGACAGACAGGGAGGCGGAAGAGGTGGGCACACTGGGGGAAGTGGATGTTGGTGTGTGTGCATGTGTATGTTGGCTGTGTGAATGCTTGAGGTGGGAGGTGTGGTGCTTGTGTTTTGAAGTGTGCTTCTTGTGTGTTGAGGTGTGTGCCTGCGTGTCAGAATGTGTGCTTTGGATGGGTAAAGGGAGTCGGGTGCTGGAAGGGGTAGAGGTGGTTGGAAGGGGGATGGAATGACCAGGGACTCTAGCTGCCGTCGAAGAGTAGGCCAGAGCCTGAAAAGATCTCTCTGGGCCAGATATGGCACCGTGAATGGCATCCAGATAGGCATTGGTCTGCTGCACCTCTGATGCTAGCCCCTGGATGGCATTGACGATGGTTGTCTGCCCTACAGAGATGGTTCTCAGGAGGTCAATAGCCTCCTCCGTGAGGGCAGCATCGCTGACTGGGGCAGGGGAGGAGGTGCATGGGGCGAAGGAGACGCCCACCCTTCAGGTTGAGCAGGCACGGGCAACTCGGTGGGGAGCAAATGGGAGAGCAGTGATGTTATGGGGGTGGCGGGAGATGGCACAGTAGGGGTGGGCCCGCAATGGTCCGCCACCACCATGGAGCTCCCATCGGAGGAGGTATCAGAGTCACTACCTCCAGTGGTAGTTGCCTCTCCCGTGTTACTCCCCTCGCCCTCCAACCCACTGGTCCCTTTGACGTCCGACGCTGCATCCCCTCTCGCCGGTGCCTCAGCTCCCTCGCCAGATGATGCTGATGTACACAGACAACACAAAAGAACAGGGATGGGGAGACAAAACAGGAGATACACTTGTAAATAGCTGAATGGAGGTACATTTGTAGGTCACACAAACACCCACCCAGAAAACCTTCCACCAGGCAGCACCTACCGCTATACACATGGCTATGCCCCTGACCAGTGCCCAGAACCCTGATCTGCAGCCATTCCCCAACTAATTTAAGGACCTGACGTTACTCCCCACGAGGGCCATTATGTAGATGGACATCGGTCAGAGACCCTGCCTCTAGACAGCCTAAATACGAATGCACACACACGCATCCATCAAGGGGCCAAAACATGGTATATGTACTGACCCCCTTGTGACTGCTGTGCAGCCTTCAAGCGCCCATCCAGGTCCGGTACGCCACCGACCAGGATGAGTTGCATAAGGGCGGTCAGTGCCCGACGGGCACCCCTTCCTCGTTGGGAGGACTTCCCCAGCTGGGCCTTGCAGATCTTCCTCGCCCAGCTCTGCAGGTCCTCCCACCTCTTCCTGGAGTGGGTGCTCTGCCGGTTGTAGACCCCAGGGTCCGCACTTCCTTGGCGATGGCATGCCAAAGTGCCCTCTTCTGGTGGGCGCTGACCTATATGAGACACACAGAAAAATAACACTGAGGTCAGACACTGACCAATCATATACAGCTGGCTATCGTCCACTATGGGACAGACATTTCAAACAGCCTAACAGCACACACACGAAGCATGTCAGGAACCCTGGACCATACAGTGTCACAGGTGCACACATGTATGCAGCCAACACCCACCACTACACATATCCATGCCCCCCAATCCTCCTCCTACTCACCTGTACCTCTGGCCGTCTGTAGAGCTTGGCGTACAGGGGAAGGACCCCATCCACGAGCTTCTCCAATTCCTTGTTGGTGAAGGCCGGGGCCCTTTCCCCTGCAACCCGTGCCATTTCCATGGCCAGAGGCAGGACACAGCAGTACACTCAGTGGAGTACCTGCATGCACGAGATCAGGGAGTCAAGTGAAGTTGGGGCGACGAGTTTGCGTACGCACCACGGCGGTGTGCACCGTCGCCGCCGGCGGCGATCATGATACGCTAAGATTGCCCATTGACAGCCATGTTAACCAATGAATTTGCTCACAGCGGTAAACACGCTATTACATCAACTGCTAGCGGTATGAGGTCACTTCCACCACAACACTTCTGGATTACAGGAGGCAGACATTTTGGCCTTAACAGCGCAGTTATAAAACCCTCATCTGCACAATGCAGGACCTATTGTCCCCTAAACACCCATAGGCATGTAACATTATACATTACCCCACCTGACCAGTCCTGATATATCAGTGTGGTCATGTTGCTGTAATATCACACACACTAAGCATTAGTGTCTTCTATAATCACGCCAGCTGTGCTGAATGAAAAACAATGTGTGCAGATGTATGTGTGTTCCTCATATGTGTTTTAAACTCCTCCTAGGTACAGACCCTTGTGGCAAGGAAGGGCCCCATTGGTGTACAGACCAATTGTTGATTTGCGGACCATGGTGGAGCGTCACATCATTATCAATTACAGACTCGTGCAACTATTCATGAACTTTGTGCATTACTGGATCCAGCACTGACACCGGCAAATCATAATCAGCATGCCTTCCCTACTGAAGTGGAGGTGCTCTCTGCACTCCATTTTCTGTCCATGGGCAGTGACAGTGACAGTGACAGTGTGCATAGGTGCAGGTTTTTCACAGCCAATGTTTAGCATAATACTGTCTAGATTCCTGAATGCATATGTAGGACACCTATAGTCCTATGTGAGGTTTCCCCAAAGTGCTAACCTCCCTGCCATCAAGTAGGACTTCTATGCCTTTGCCAACATACCCCATGTGATAGGTGCCATCAATGGCACCCACATAGCTATCATCACCCCCAAGAGTCAGTGAACAGGTATAGAGAAACAGGAAGAACTTTCATTCCATGAACATTCAATTGGTGTGTACTGCAGACCAGTACATCTCACATGTGAATGCCATGTTCCCTGGTTCAGTCCATGATTCCTTTGTGCTGAGGAACAGTAGTGTGCCACACAAGATGGAACAACTACAAGAGGACAGAGGGTGGATCATAGGTAGGTGTTTCTGACACTTATTGCCACATAGCAGACAGCCAGGCTGTCTGCCTCTGAGGGTTGTCAATGAATGTCCTGTTTTGCACCTTTTTCTAGGTGATTCTGGCTATCCCAACTTGCATTGGCTCCTGACACCAGTGAGGAATGCTGGAACAGATGCAGAGAGGAATTACAATGAGGCCCATGGACGTACTAGGAAGGTGATAGAGCGCACTATAGGTCTCCTGAACGCTAGATTTCATTGCCTACCTATCTCTGGCGGTTCCCTGGCCTATGGGCCTGTGTAGAATAGTGGTGGCCTGCTGCATGCTGTACAACGTGGCTGTGAGCAATTCTATCCCCCTCTTGGAGGAGGAGGGTGCTGTATATCCAGACCAGCTTCCTCAGAGAGGGGATGAGAGTGATGGTGATGATGATGAGGGGGAAGATGTACAGACCAGGACCCAACTGATACAACTCTACTTTCAGTAACTTTGTGGGACAATTGGATGAGATTGCTGTCTGTGCATCATAATGTCAGTGTGCCTTGTCATCTATGGGGGTGTTGGGTCAATACTCATTGCCACTGTGACCAGTGCTACATAGGACAGATTACAATATAGTATAAAAGTTCAACACATCTGTAGGCACAACAACATGTAAGGCGTGTGGTGCATTTCCTGCTACTCAGATAACAATAAAAGAGTTATCATACAGTTGCATTCATACTTTACTTTGTTTCAACTTAATGACAGGGGACATTATAACAGGTGAAAAGGTGTTTTATTTGGTGCAGGGATAACATTGTGCAGATTACAGTGATGGGAGTGGCTTACTGGTGGTTGTACAATATGGCAACATAGTCACAGCATTGTTGGCAGTAGTGGTAGGTCCATCAATGTTTTCAAGAGTTTGTTGTTGTTTTCACACGGTTTGGTGGTTGATTCAGTGGGACACTTGGAGGACAGTTCTTGCCAGAGTCACTTCTTTGAGGGAGCTTGTTCTTGGCAGGTGTTCCTGTGCATTATCTGGGCCTGAGGGTCCGTTTGGGCTCCTGGTGTTGGCCAGTACAGGTTGAGATGGATGTCACCTGTGTGTCCTGAGAGGGTGGTACATGTGCAGTTGCTGCTGATGCTGTTGTGGTCCGGTCTGTATCCTGGCCTGTAGTAGGGGCTTCCTGGTCTGTGTGGGCCTCAGGCTGTGTTGGGACAAGGTGCAGCAGCGCACCTGCTATGCTGGCCATTGAGGCATTGTGCAGTTTCCACTGCTCCATGGCCTTTTGGTGGTGTGCTGGCTGCATCCTTTGACTCTGCTCCAGGGTGGATACTATCTGGGCCAATATGTCCTGGGTATGGTGATAGGCTCCCAGGATCTCAGAGATCACGTCATGGGCGGCAGCATCCATCCTGTGGCCTCCCCCCTGGGCCACTGATGCCCTCCCACTGGGCCTAGCCCCCTGTGCCTGTGTCCCCTGCACAGGTGTGGCGGTACCACTTGTACTGGGGCCATCGTCTTCCTGCCTGTTGGTACGGGGTGACTGTGGCCTCTGTACTTGTGTTCCACCAGCCTGTGGCCTGGATACACAGGTGTGGGGATGGTTGCCCACGGTTGATGTTGTTGGCTGGGCGGTAGGGGTGTCAGTGGTATCCTGGGTGGGGTTGCTGGATGGTGACAGTCCAGGACTGTGTGAGGGGCCAGGGTGATCGTCAGAGTCCAGGGTTCCATCCCCAGTGTCCTGGGAGGTGCCTCTGTCTCCCTGTGGGCCACTGCCACTTCTTGTCCTGTGCGTCAGGGTGGCATGGGTGGTGGTGCCTATTGGAAGGAATGGACATGTCTGTTACATTAGCATGATCGGATGGGGTGCACAGGACTGGGCATGTTTGTGCAGGTTTCACACTTTGGGGCCATGCAGGTTGCTTTCGTGAGGTTAGCATTGCTTTTTTGCTTAGGATGTGGAGGTGCATTGTGGGTGCTGTAGGCCATTGTGATTCCTTGAAGGGGTGGGTGGCTGTGCACAGGGGGAGGGATGTGGGCCTGTTAGTGGGTTTGTGGGCATGCAGGGGGACTGGATGTAGTGATTGTGGCCTGGGTGGGATAGTGGTCCTGGTGCTAGTTGGAGTGGTAAGGTGGTGCATGCATTCCAGGTGTGATGGATATGGGGTAATTGTAGATGACTTACCGAAGTCCATTCCTCCAGTGAGTCCCTCAGGGTGCAGGATGGCCATTACCTTTCCCTCCCAGTCAGTGTATTCGGATGGTGTTGGTGGAGGTCCTCCACCAGTCTTCAGGACTGCAATATGGTGCCTGGAAGCCATGGACCTGACCTTCCCACGCAGGTCGTTCCGTCTCTTGCAGGTGTCCCCCTGGTGCGTGGATGGTGTCCCACTGCATTCACCTTGTTGACTATTGTCTGCCATAGCTCCATCTTCTTGGCGATGGGTGTGTGCTGGACCTGTGCCCCGAATAATTGTGGTTCGACTTTTAGGATCTCGTCCACCATGGTCCTTAGCTCCCTTTCTGTGAAGTGTGGGTGTTTGGGGGGTGCCATGGTGAGTGTTGTGAATGGTGTCTTGTGTGGATCTAGGTGAGGGTGCTCTTGTGTAGTTGGGTGTATGTATCGTGGATTGGTGCGTTCGGTGTCTGCTTCTGGAGCTCTCTGTATTAGTTGGCCTAATTTCGTTGCAAAGGATTGTGAGGTGTGTCTGTGTGTGTTTTATAGTGTTGTGGATGTGTGTCAGGTGTGTGGGTTTCAAACTTACCAATGTATTAATTTCTTACTGTTGGGTCCACTTGCTGCCCGTGGCGGTCTGTACCGCCAATGGTCGTTCGGCTTCCACTAACCGCCGCAGTGATTTGTGCTTCATTATTTGGAGGGCGGGGTGTTTGTGTGCTCAGCGGTGGCGGGGTAGGAGGTCCAGTATTTCTGCAGACAAGGTCCTGGCGGTGACTGGTGGCAGGGAAATTTTTGTCGGTTTCTGATTTTTGCATCATTGTATGCCGGGTTTCTGTTCACCACCAATGGCGGTGTTCTCTTTGTCGTCGCCACAGCGGTCGACGGTGTTTACTGCCGTGTTCATTATGAGGGCCTTGGACACTAGATGTCACGAGATGGGGGTAGGGCGGAGGAGACAGCCCTGAAGAGGAAGAAAGCAAAGGGATGGGGCCGAGGCCATTGGCCCCAATGTGGACAGAGGTCATCGATGGCTGGGTAAACAGTGCTGCGGGAATAGACGCAGACCCTGTAGGAAGTTGGCTCTGTATATACTATTTCAAAGTAAGAAATAGTGTGCACAGAGTCCAAGGGTTCCCCTTAGAGGCAGGACAGTGGCAAAATTAGATATTTCTAATGCTCTATTTTATTGTAGTGTGGTCGAGCAGTAGGCTTATCAGAGGGTAGTGTTAAGCACTTGTTGTACACACATAGGCAATAAATGAAGAACACACACTCAAAGACTAACTCCAGGCCAATAGGTTTTTATATAGAAAAATATATTTTCTTAATTTATTTTTAGAACCACAAGTTCAATATTTGAAGTAAATACATAATATGCAAGGTACTACACACAGGTAAGTTCGGAACTTTGAAGAACAATAACATATACAGTTTTTGTTAAAATGGCCATAAGCTATCTTAAAAGTAGACAGTGCAAAAATCAACAGTTCCTGGGGGAGGTAAGTATTGGTTAGATTGTAAGGTAAGTAAGACACTTACAAGTCTCAGTTCCTGGGCATAGGCAGCCCACCGTTGGGGGTTCAAGGCAACCCCAAAGTTACCACACCAGCAGCTCAGGGCGGTCAGGTGCAGAGGTCAAAGTGGTGCTCAAAACACATAGGCGCCTATGGAGAACAGGGGTGCTCCGGTTCCAGTCTGCCAGCAGGTAAGTACCCGTGTCCTCGGGGCAGACCAGGGGGGTTTTGTAGAGCACTGGGGGGGACATAGTAGGCACACAAAACACACCCTCAGCGGCACAGGGGCGGCCGGGTGCAGTGTGCAAAGCAGGCGTCAAGTTTTAGGTAGGAAACAATGGAGGGACCCGGGGGTCACTCTAGCGGCGCAGGCAGGCACGGGGGGCTTCTCGGGCCAGCCACCACCTGGGCTAGGCAGAGGGTCGCCTGGGGGTCACTCCTGCACTGAGGTTCGGTTCCTTCAGGTCCTGGGGGCTGCGGCTGCCGTGCTTGGTCCAGGCATCAGGTCCCTTGTTACAGGCTGTCACGGTCAGGGGGAGCCTCTGGATTCTCTCTGCAGGTGTCGCTGTGAGGGTCCAGGGGGGTCGTCTCGGGCTACTTACGGGCTCGCAGTCGTCGGGGAGTCCTCCCCGTGGTGTTGGTTCTCTGGATCTCGAGCCAGGGGTGTCGGGTGCAGAGTGTGAAGTCTCACGCTTCCGGTGGGAAGAGTGAGTTCTTTAAAAGTTGCTTCTTTGTTGCAAAGATGTTGCTGTTGTTGAGCAGAGCCGCTACTCACGGGGGTTTCTTGGTCCGGTGGGTCAGGGCAGTCCTCTAAAGCTTCAGAGGTTGCTGGTCCCTGTTGGATGCGTCGCTGGTTGCAGGTTTTCAACTCAGGAGACAGGCCGGTAGGGCTGGGGCCAAAGCAGTTGTCGTCATCCGTTGTCTCTGCAGGATTGTAGGTCAACAGTCCTTCTTCTTTAGTTCAGGTTGCAGGAATCTGATTTCCTGGGTTCTAGGGTGCCCCTAAATACTAAATGTAGGGGTGTGTTAAGGTCTGGGAGGGCAGTAGCCAATGGCTACTGTCCTGGAGGGTGGCTACACCCTTTTTGTGCCTCCTCCCCGTGGGGAGTGGGGCACATCCCTAATCCTATTGGGGGAATCCTCCAAAACTAAGATGGAGGATTTCTAAAGGTAGGGGTCACCTCAGCTCAGGGCACCTTAGGAGCTGTCCTGACTGGTGGGCGACTCCTCCTTGTTTTCCTAATTATCTCCTCTAGCCTTGCCGCCAAAAGTGGGGGCAGTGGCCGGAGGGGCAGGCATCTCCACTTGCTGGGATGCCCTATGGCGCTGCAAGAAAGGGGGTGAGCCTTTGAGGCTCACCGCCAGGTGTTACAGTTCCTGCAGGGGGAAGTGTGAAGCACCTCCACCCAGTGCAGGCTTTGTTCCTGGCCACAGAGTGACAAAGTCACTCTCCCGATGTGGCCAGCAACTCGTCTGGTTGCGGCAGGCTGGCAGAAACTGGTCAGCCCCCACACTAGAAGTCGGATTGGTATTCAGGGGGCATCTCTAAGGTGCCCTCTGGGTGCATGTTACAATAAATTGCATACTGGCATCAGTGTGCATTTATTGTGCTGAGATGTTTGATACCAAACTTCCCAGATTTCAGTGTAGCCATTATGGAACTGTGGAGTTCGTGTTTGACAAACTCCCAGACCATATACCCTTATGGCTACCCTGCACTTACAATGTCTAAGGTTTTGCTTAGCCACTGTAGGGGCATAGTGCTCATGCACATATGCCCTCACCTGTGGTATAGTGCACCCTGCCTTAGGGTTGTAAGGCCTGTTAGAGGGGTGACTTACCTATGCTACAGGTAGTGTGAGGTTGGCATGGCACTCTGAGGGGAGTGCCATTTCGACTTAGTCATTTTCTCCCCACCAGCACACAGAAGCTGTGAGGCAGTGTGCATGTGCTGAATGAGGGGTCCCCAGGGTGGCATAAGACATGCTGCAGCCCTTAGAGATGCAGAATCTTATGACCTAATGAAGGCTACCCTGATTGTGGGCTTTGGATTCTCAACTGAGGAGTACAGGATTAGGTCCAGGGGGGTCAAAAATCCTCAAGCCAGACCTGGAATGATTTTGTTGACTTCTCAGTCAAAACACTAGATGGTTGGATAACTGGTAGTGGTGTAAGTGATTATGATGGGCTGTATAGCTTGTTTATGAAAGAACATCTGTTAAGCAATTGTTTCGTGACAAAATGCATCAACATCTGGTAGACCTAGGTCCAATTTCTCCACAAGAATTGGGAAAGAAGGCAGACGACTGGGTCAAGACTAGGGTGACCAAGACTTCCACAGGGGGTGACAAAAAGAAAGGGGTCACAAAGCCTCCCCAGGGGAAGAGTGGTGAGACATCCAAGGGAAAAAGTAAAGAGTCTTCTACAGGGCCCTAAAAACCTGCTCAGGAGGGTGGGCCCAGAGCCTCTTCACAGTCCTCAAATGGGTATAAGGGGAAAAACTTTGATCCCAAGAAGGCCTGGTGTCAAATCTGTACTCAGCATGGACACCAAACTGGAGAGAAGGCCTGTCCCAAGAAATGTTCCACAGCTAATACTACTCCAGTTAGCACTGGAATAGCCAGTCTCCAGGTGGGATCAACAGTGTGCCGAGAGCAAATCGGGGTTCACACTGAAGCTACATTGGTCTCCGAGGGTGGGATGGACCTAGCCACACTTGCTGTCTGGCCGCTTAACATGCAAAAATACAGGCAGCAACTCTTAATCAATGGGACTAGAGTAGAAGCCCTGCGGGATACAGGTGCCAGTGTCACAATGGTGACAGACAAATTGGTTTACCCAGGACAGTACCTGGCTGGACAGACATAGCCAGTCACTAATGCTGACAATCAAACTAAAGTCCATCCCATGGCAATGGTGACTTTAGAATGGGGAGGGGTCCATGGCCTGAAACAGGTGGTAGTCTCCTCTGCAGTCCCAGTAGAATGTCTGCTAGGAAATGATCTGGAGTCCTCAGCATGGGCTGAGGTAGAGCTCAAGACCCATGCAGCCATGCTGGGTATCCCTGAACTGGTGTATGTCAAGACAAGGGCACACTTCAAGGCTCAGGGTGAAAAAGAAGTGCTGGAGTCTGGAATAATGGCTCAACCTTCCAATAGAAAAGGAAAGAAGACTAGGGAACCAGCTTCAACACAGCAAAAGAAACAGAACTTCTCTTCCCAGGAAGATGTTCTATCCCCTGAGAGAACTGAGTCCATGGAGCTGGAGTCTTACCAGGTTGAGCTCTTGGGCCCAGGGGGACCCTCAAGGGAACAGCCATGTAAGGGACAAACGACTTGTCCTTCTCTTGAAGGCCTAAGACAGCAAGCAGCTGAGCAAGAAAAAGGAACTGTCAGTGGAACCCACAGGGTCTATTGGGAAGAAGGACTCCTTTACACTGAGGCAAGAGATCCCAAACCTGGTGCCACTAGGAGAGTGGTAGTGCCTCAGGTCATTCTGACCTTAGTCCATGACATTCCCCATGCTGGGCATTTGGGACACACCAAGACTTGGGAGAGATTAGTCAACCATTTCTATTGGCCCGATATGTCCCAGAAGGTAAAGGAGTTTTGTACCTCCTGTGTCACCTGTCAAGCCAGTGGTAAGACAGGTGGCCATCCAAAGGCCCCCCTCATTCCACTCCCAATGGTGGGGTCCCCTTTGAGAGAGTGGGAGTGGACATAGTGGGTCCACTTGAACCTCCCTCAGCATCAGGGAACCAATATATCTTGGTAGTCGTGGATCATGCTACCCAGTACCCTTAGGCAATTCCCCTTAGGTCCACTACTGCTCCTGCAGTAGCTAAAGCACTCATAGGTATTTTTACCACAGTGGGATTTCCTAAGAAGGTGGTTTCTGACAGAGGTACCAACTTCATGTCAGCTTACCTGAAACACATGTGGAATGAGCGTGGCGTGACTTACAAATTCACCACGCCATACCATCCACAAAGCAATGGTCTTGTAGAAAGATTTAACAAGACATTGAAAGGCATGATCATGGGGTCCCTGAAAAACTCAAAAGGAGATGAGATGTCCTCTTGCCATGCCTGCTTTTTGCCTACAGAGAGGTAGAAGGGAGTAGGGTTTTCCCCCTTTGAGCTTCTGATTGGCCATCCTGTAAGGGGACCAATGGCACTTGTAAAAGAAGGCTGGGAGAGACCTCTCCATGAGCCAAAACAAGATGTGGTGGACTATGTACTAGGCCTTCGTTCAAGGATGGCAGAGTACATGGAAAAGGCAAGCAAAAACCTTAAGGCCAGCCAACAACTCCAGAAGATGTGGTATGCCCAAAAGGCTGCTAAGGTTGAGTTTCAGCCAGGAAAGAAAGTCTGGGTTCTGGAGCCTGTGGCTCCCAGGACACTTCAAGACAAATGGAGTGGCCCTTACCCAGTGTATAAAAGAAGAGTCAGATCATCTACCTAGTGGACCTGGGCACTAACAGGACCCCCAAGAGGGTGATCCATGTTATCTGCCTCAAACTCTTTTTATGAGAGGACAGATGTAAACATGATAATGGCGACAGATGAGGACCAGGAAGTGAACCTCTCCCTGATCTCCTCTCCACTGACCATAAGGATGGCTCAGTGGATGGAGTGATCTATTCAGACACCCTCTCTGGCCAACAGCAAGCTGACAGGAGGAAAGTCCTCCAGCAGTTTCCTGAGATCTTTTCCTTGAGCCCTGGCCAGACACACCTGTGTACCCATGATGTGGACACAGGAGACAGTATGCCTGTCAAGAATAAAATATTCAGACAGTCTGAGCAAGTCAAAGAAAGCATCAAGGTGGAAGTCCGCAAGATGCTTGCCTGTGTGTGTACAACAAATGCTTAACACTACCCTCTGATAAGCCTACTGCTCGACCACACTACCACAAAATAGAGCATTATAATTATCTAGTTGTGCCACTATCTTACCTCTAGGGGGAACCCTTGGACTCTGTGCACACTATCTCTTACTTTGAGATAGTATATACAGAGCCAACCTGCTACAGGGGGCATCTCTAAGATGCCCTCTGGGTGCATTCTACAATAATGTCCACACTGGCAGTGTGCATTTATTTTGCTGAGAAGTTTGATACCAAACTACCCAGATTTCAGTGTAGCCATTATGGAACTGTGGAGTTCGTGTTTGACAAACTCCCAGACCATATATTCTTTATGGCTACCCTGCACTTACAATGTCTAAGGTTGTGCTTAGACACTTTAGGGGCATAGTGCTCATGCACATATGCCCTCACCTGTGGCATAGTGCACTCTGCCTTAGGGCTGTAAGGCCTGCTAGAGGGGTGCCTTACCTATGCCACAGGCAGTGTGAGGTTGGCATTGCACTCTGAGGGGAGTGCCCTGTCGACTTAGTCATTTTCTCCGCACCAGTTGGAGTTGTTTGTCTCATTATCTCCTCCAGCCTTGCTGCCAAAAGTGGGGCCGTGGCTGGAGGGGCGGGCATCACCACTAGCTGGGATGCCCTGGGGTGCTGTAACAAAAGGCATGAGCCTTTGAGGTTCACCACCAAGTCTTACGGTTCCTGCAGGGGGAGGTGAGAAGCACCTCCACCTAGTGCAGGCTTTGTTCCTGGCCACAGAGTGACAATGGTACTCACCCCATGTGGCCAGAAACTCGTCTGGTTGTGGCAGGCTGGCAGAAACTGGTCAGCCTAGCACTATGAGTTGGACTGGTATTCAGGGGGGCATCTCTAAGATGCCCTCTGGGTGTATTTTACAATAAATTCCACCCTGGCATCAGTGTGCATTTATTGTGCTGAGAAGTTTAATACCAAACTTCCCAGATTTCAGTGTAGCCATTATGGAACTGTGGAGTTTGTATTTGACAAACTCCCAGACCATATACTCTTCATGGCTACCCTGCACTTACAGGGTTTGCTTAGACACTGTAGGGGCATAGTGCTCATGCAACTATGCCCTCATCTGTGGTATAGTGCACCCTGCCTTAGGGCTGTAAGGCCTGCTAGAGGGGTGACTTACCTATGCCACAGGCAGTGAGAGGTGGGCATGACACCCTGAGGGGAGTGCCATGTCAACTTAGTCTTTTTCTCCCCACCAGCACACACAAGCTGTGAGGCAGTGTGCATGTGCTGAGTGAGGGGTCCCTAGGGTGGCATAAGACATGCTGCAGCCCTTAGAGACCTTCCCTGGCCACAGGTCCCTTGGTACTAGGGGTACCATTTACACAGGACTTATCTGTGTGCCAGGGCTGTGCCAAATCTGGGAACAAAGGTACAGTTTAGGGAAAGAAAAGTGGTGCTGGGGCCTGGTTAGCAGAGTCCCAGCACACTTTCAATCATAACTGGCATCAACAAAAGACAAAACGTTAGGGAGTAACCATGCCAAGGAAGGCATTTCCTTACACCCCCCCCAAACAAAAGAGGATGAGACTAACCTTTTCCAAGAGTGTCTTCATTCTCTAAGTGAAAGAACATGGAAAGGCCATCAGCATTGGTTCCACTACAAAGTCCATTCCCTGTAGAGATATGGACCACCTCAACAGTTTAGGGTTTCTCATTTCATTTGCATCAGCCACCTGAGAGGTCTGGGGTCAGTTTGAACTGTGAGGTGCGTACCAAAAAGGTATGGTCTCAACTTCTTCAGGGACCAAACCACAGCAATTCCTCCCTCTCAATGGCACTCCAGCGCTGCCCCCTGGGGAGTATCCTCCTGCTAATAAAAGCAACAGGTTGGTCAAGGCTATCATCATTTGTTTGGGACAGGACTGCTCCTATCCCATGTTCAGAGGCATCAGTCTGCACAACGAATTGCTGTGAATAATCTGGTGCTTTCAAAACTAGTGTTGTGCACATAGCTTGCTTCAGGGTGTCAAAGTCCTTTTTACAGTCCAAGGTCCAGTTAACTTTTCTGGGCATTTTCTTAGAGGTCAGTTCTGTGAGGGGTGTCACTATTGACCCATATCCCTTCACAAACCTCCTATAGTACCTAGTCAAACCAAGGAATGCCCTGACTTGAGTCCGAGTTTTTGGAGCTTCCCAGTCCAGAATGGTCTGGATCTTGGGCTGGAGTGGCTGAAATGGGCCTCTACCTACAAGGTGTTCCAAGTAAACCACAATACCCTGTCCTATCTGACATTTAGATGCCTTGATAGAGAGGCCTGCTGCTTGCAGGGCCTGCAAAACCTTCCTCAGGTGGACCAAGCGATCCTGCCAGGTGGAGCTAAAGACAGTAATATCATCTAGATATGCTGCATTTAAGGACTCCACGCAAGCAAGGACTTGATTCACCAACCTTTGGAAGGTGGCAGGGGCATTCTTTAAGCCAAAGGGCATAACAGTAAACTGATAATGCCCATCACATGTAGAGAATGCTGTCTTTTCTTTTGCTCCAGGTGCCATTTTGATTTGCCAGTACCCTGTTGTCAAGTCAAAGGTACTTAAGAACTTGGCTGCACCTAATTTGTCAATGAGCTCATCCGCCCTTGGAATGGGGTGAGCATCTGTCTTGGTGACAGTGTTGAGCCATCTGTAGTCCACCACACAAAACCTCATCTCTCTCTTGCCATCTTTTGTGTGAGGTTTGAGGACCAAGACCACTGGGCTAGCCCAGGGACTATCAGAACGCTCAATCACTCCCAACTCCAGCATCTTGTGGACTTGCACTTTGATGCTTTCTTTAACTTGGTCAGACTGTCTGAATATTTTATTCTTGACAGGCATACTGTCTCCTCTGTCCACATCATGGGTACACAGGTGTGTCTGACCAGGGGTTAAAGAAAAGAGCTCAGCAAACTGCTGGGGGGCTTGCCTGCAGCCAGCCTGCTGTTGGCCAGAGAGTGTGTCTGAATAGATCACTCCATCTAATGAGCCATCTTTAGGGTCAGTGAAGAGGAGATCAGGGAGAGGTACACTCTCAGCTTCCTGGTCCTCATCTGTAGCCATTAACGTTTACATCTGCCCTACCAGGAAAGAGTTTGAGGCAGTTCACATGGATCACCCTCTTGGGGGTCCTGCTAGTGCCTAGGTCCACCAGGTAGGTGACCTGACTCTTTTTCTTAAGAAGTGGGTAAGTTCCACTCCATCTGTCCTGAAGTGCCCTTGGAGCCACAGACTCCAGAACCCAGACTTCCTGCCCTGGCTGAAACTCAACCATAGCAGCCTTTTGGTCATACCACATCTTCTGGAGCTGTTGGCTGGCCTCAAGGTTTTTGCTTGCCTTTTCCATGTACTCTGCCATCCTTGAACGTAGGCCTAGTACATAGTCCACCACATCTTGTTTAGGCTCATGGAGAGGTCTCTTCCATCCTTATTTTACAAGTGCTAGTGGTCCCCTAACAGGATGGCCAAACAGAAGCTCAAAGGGGGAAAACTCCATTCCCTTCTGTGGCACGTCTCTGTAGGCGAAAAGCAGGCATGGCAAGAGGACATCCCATCTCATTTTGAGTTTTTCAGGGAGCTCCATGATTATGCCCTTCAATGTCTTGTTGAATCTCTCAACAAGACCATTAGTTTGTAGATGGAATGGTGTGGGGAATTTACAAGTCACCCCACACTCATTCCACATGTGTTTTAGGTAAGCTGACATGAAGTTGGTACCTCTGTCAGAAGCCACCTCCTTAGGAAATCCCACTCTGGTAAAGATACCAATGAGTGCTTTGGCTACTGCAGGGGCAGTAGTGACCTAAGGGGAATTGCTTCAGGTTTCCTAGAAGCATGATCCACTACTACTAGGATATACTGGTTCCCTGATGCTGTGGGAGGCTCAAGTGGAACCACTATGTCCACTCCCACTCTTTCAAAGGGGACCCCCACCACTAGAAGTGGAACGAGGGGGGCCTTTGGATGGCCACCTGTCTTACCACTGGCTTGACAGGTGACATAGGATGTGCAAAACTCCTTTACCTTCTGGGACATATTGGGCCAGTAGAAATGGTTGACTAATCTCTCCCATGTCTTGGTGTGTCCCAAATGCCCAGCAAGGGGAATGTCATGGGCTAAGGTCAGAATGAACTCCCTAAACTCCTGAGGCACTATCACTCTCCTAGTGGCACCAGGTTTGGGATCTCTTGCCTCAGTGTAAAGGAGTCCTTCTTCCCAATAGACCCTGTGGGTTCCACTGACAGTTCCTTTTTCTTGCTCAGCTGCTTGCTGTCTTAGGCCTTCAAGAGAGGGACAAGTCGTTTGTCCCTTACATGGCTCTTCCCTTGAGGGTCCCCCTGGGCCCAAGAGCTCAACCTGGTAAGGCTCCAGCTCCATGGACTCAGTTCCCTCAGGGGATAGAACATCTTCCTGGGAAGAGAAGTTCTGTTTCTTTTGCTGTTGAAGCTGGTTCCCTAGTCTTCTTTCCTTTTCTATTGGAAGGTTGAGCCATTATTCCAGACTCCAGCACTTCTTTTTCACCCTGAACCTTGAAGTGTGCCCTTGTCTTGACATACACCAGTTCAGGGATACCCAGCATGGCTGCATGGGTCTTGAGCTCTACCTCAGCCCATGCTGAGGACTCCAGATCATTTCCATTCTACTGGGACTGCAGAGGAGACTACCACCTGTTTCAGGCCATGGACCCCTCCCCATTCTAAAGTCACCATTGCCATGGGATGGACTTTAGTTTGATTGTCAGCATTAGTGACTGGCTATGTCTGTCCAGCCAGGTACTGTCCTGGGTAAACCAGTTTGTCTGTCACCATTGTGACACTGGCACCTGTATCCTTCAGGGCTTCTACTCTAGTCCCATTGATTAAGAGCTGCTGCCTGTATTTTTGCATGTTAGGCGGCCAGACAGCAAGTGTGGCTAGGTCCATCCCACCCTCAGAGACCAATGTAGCTTCAGTGTGAACCCTGATTTGCTCTGGGCACACTGTTGATCCCACCTGGAGACTGGCTATTCCAGTGCTAACTGGAGTAGTATTAGTTGTGGAACATTTCTTGGGACAGGCCTTGTCTCCAGTTTTGTGTCCATGCTGAGTACAGATGCGACACCAGGCCTTCTTGGGATCAAAGTTTTTAACCTTATACCCATTTGAGGACTGTGAAAAGGCTCTGGGCCCACCCTCCTGAGCAGGTTTTTGGGGCCCTGTAGAAGACTCTTTACTTTTTCCCTTGGATGTCTCAACACTCTTCCCCTGGGGAGGCTTTGTGACCTCTTTCTTTTGGTCGCCCCCTGTGGAAGTCTTGGTCACCCTAGTCTTGACCCAATGGTCTGTCTTCTTTCCCAACTCTTGGGGAGAAATTTGACCTATGTCTACCAGATGTTGATGCCGTTTGTCATTGAAACAATTACTTAACAGATGTTCTTTCATAAACAAGCTATACAGCCCATCATAATAATTTACACCACTGCCAGTTATCCACCCATCCAGTGTTTTGACTGAGAAATCAACAAAATCAACCCAGGTCTGGCACGATGATTTTTGAGCCCCCCTGAACCTAATCCTGTATTCCTCAGTTGAGAATCCAAAGCCCTTAATCATGGTAGCCTTCAGGAGGTCATAGGATTCTGCATCTTTACCAGAGAGTGTGAGGAGTCTACCCCTACACTTTCCAGTGAACATTTCCCAAAGGGTTGACCCCAGTGAGATTTGTTTACTTTTCTGGTTGCGCAAGCTCTCTCAAAAGCTGTGAACCACTTGGTGATATCATCACCATCTTCATATTTTGTTACAATCCCTGTGGGGATTTGTAGGGTGTCAGTATTCTCTCTGACCCTATTTAAGTTGCTGCCACCATTGATGGGAGCTAAACCCATCTCTTGTCTTCCCCCTTCTATGGCTAGGAGCTGTCTCTCCAAAGCCAATCTTTTGCCCATCCTAGCTAACAGGAGGTCATCTTCATTGAGGCTGCCCTCAAAGATTCCAGAGTTACTGGTCTCCCCTGTGGAAGAACCAGTCTCTTTATCACTTATGGGGTCTGAGTTTGAGAAACCCTGTTCTCCCTGGTTAGGACAGGAGGGAGGAAATAATCCTCCTGGTCACTAACTTCCCCATCTGTAGGATTATCCTCAGAGGGGTGGTCCTTTGCAAACTCTGCCAAAAGCTCCTGGAGCTTTACTTTGGTAGGGTTGGACACAGTCTTTGTATTTTTTAACTTACAGAGAGTCCTTAACTCTGACATCCTTAGATGCAGGTGAGGGGTGAGGTTGAGTTCCACCACAATCTCATCTGTGCGAGACATTATTTCTCTAAAAGTTGGGATTACTTTTTAAGAATCTAAAAACTACTTCTAGAACTTAAATCCAAACTTTTACAAACTTTTAAACTCCAAAAGAAATGTTAACAGGGACTTACACAAGGCCCTAGCAGGACTTTTAAAAATGTAGAAAAATAGCTCAAATTTCAAAAATCAGTTTCTAATGACAATTTTGGGAATTTAGTCATGTGATCAGGTATTGGCTGAGTAGTCCAGCAAATGCAAAGTTTTAGACCCCACCGCTGATCCACCAATGTAGGAGGTTGGCTACATGGTTGGCTATATACAGAGCCAACTTCCTACAACGGTTTATCGAGAGAGTGCTGAGTCCAGGATGAATCCGAGGTTGCGGGCATGCTCGGTGGGGGCCAGACCGCTTCCAAGGCCAGTGGACCACCAGGAGATGTCCCAGGCTGAAGGGTTGTTGCCGATGACGAGGACTTCTGTTTTTTTCGGTATTTAGCTTGAGGCAGCTCTCCTTCAACCAGGCTGTGACTGCCCTCATTCCGTTGTGGAAGTTGGCTTTGGCTGTGAGCGTGTTGTTGGTGAGGGAGATGATTAGCTGAGTGTCGTCGGCGTAGGAGACGATGTTGAGTGCATGGTGTCTGGCGATGGTGGCTAGGGTGGCCATGTAGAGGATGAAGAGAGTGGGGCTCAGAGAGGAGCCTTGCGGGATGCCGCAGATGATCTTGATGGCCTCTAAGTAGAAGGGGGAGAATGATTTTTTCGATTCTGTCAGAGAGGAAGGAGGTGATCCATTTAGAGCCCTGTCTTGAATGCCGGCGTCGTGGAGATGAGTCCGTAGAGTGCGGTGGGAGATGGTGTCTAAGGCGGCGGACAGGTCGAGGAGGATGAGAGCTGTTTAGGAGGATGCGACTGTCTTCTGTGGCAGCAAAGAGAGTGGTCTCTGTGCTGTGGTTGGTCCGGAAGCCAGACAGAGAGGGGTCAAGGATGTTGTAGAGTTCAATGTGTTTGGTGAGTTGTCTGTTGACAGCATTTATGATGACCTTGGCTGGTAAGGGGAGTAGAGAGATGGTCGGAAGCTCTTGCGGTCGTCTGGGTCTGCGGTTGGTTTCTTGAGTAAGGGCTTGATTTTGGCGTGTTTCCAGATTTCTGGGGAGGTGGCTGTTTCAAAGGAGCGGTTGATGATGTGCCGGAGCTTGGGTGCGATGGTGCTACGTGCTGTGTTGAAGATGTGGTGGGGGCAGGGATTGGATGGAGAGCCGGAGTGGATGGAGTTCATGATGTTGAGGGTTTCCTCTTTGGAGGTGTTGGCCCAGCAGAGTAGGTGGCGGGGGTTTGGAGAGGCTTCGGTGGAGGCTATGACGGTGTTGGGCGTGGGATGGTCCTGGGTCGGAAAACTATCATAGATGTCTGTTATCTTGTGGTGGAAGTAGGTGGAGAGGTTGTTGCAGAGTTCTTGTGAGGGGAGGATGTCCTTGGAGATCGCTCTGGAGTTGGTCAGTTCGCTGATGATCTTGAAGAGTTCTTTGCTGGTGTGTGCATTGTTGTTGATGCGTTCCTGGAAGGTGTTTATCTTGGTGGTCCTGATGAGTTGGTGGTGTGTGTTTAAGGCTTTTTTGAAGGGTTTGTGGTTGGTGGGGGTCTTGTTGGTGCGCCAATTCCTTTGGAGGCATCTGCCGTTCTGTTTGGAATCCTTGAGGGCTGGGGTGAACCAGTTGGCTCTCATTGATGAGCGTCTGTTGGAGGGTTTATTGATGGGGGCTAAGGTGTTGGTGCAGTCTGAGATCCAGTTGATGAGGTCTTGGGCAGCTGTGTTAGTGTTGAGGTTGTCTGGGGGGTGAATTGTTAAGGTTAGTGAGTAGCTGGTCCTTGGTGATGTTGTTCCATCTCCTGTGGGGTTGGTAGGTGAGCGAGGTGTAGGTCGGAGGATTTGCTGAAGGTAAATTGGATACAGTGGTGGTCGGTCCATTGGAGTTCGGTGATGTGGCTAATGGAGATGTGGTTGCTAGCGGTGAAGATGGGGTCGAGTGTGTGTCCGGTGGAGTGGGTGGGCGAGGTGATGAGTTGCTTGAGTCCAAAGTTGGCGAGGTTTTCGAGCAGCGTCATGGAGCTGCTGTCATTGGTGTTCTGCAGGTGGAAGTTGAGGTCCTCGAGGAGTATGTAGTCCTTGGAACCGAGCGCTTGGGTGGTGGCGATGTCAGCGATGGTGTCGCAGAATGGGGTGTGGGGGCCCGCCAGCCTGTAGATGAGGGTGCCTTGCAGAGTGGTGTTAGGGTTGGTTTCAATCTGGGAGTGGAAGAGTTCCATGTTGGTTGTGGAGTCTTTGGTGCTGGTGGAGAGGCGTAGGGAGTCTCTGTGGACGATGGCGATGCCTCCCCTGGGGCAGTTTGTGCGCTCTTTGCGGATTATCTTGTAGCCGTCTGGGATGGTGATGGCGATGTCAGGAGCCGCAGAGGGTTTAAGCCAGGTTTCTGTGAGGAAGGTGACGTCCGGGGATGTGGTGTCGATGAGGTTCCAGAGTTCTATGGCGTGCTTGTGGATGGAGCGAGTGTTGATCAGGATACATCTGAGGTTGTGTTCTGTTTTGTGGGTCTTTGGAGGAGGGCCTGAGTGACGGAGGCTGGTGAATCTGAAGTGGCGACAGGTAAAGGGTCCCTTGGTGTTACCTGGTGATGCCTGCTTACAGTTGTTGTTGTATCCTGGGTTGAGTGCAGTGAGTGCTGCTGACGAGTAGCAGTGGTGGGTGAGAGGTCCAGGGGTTCTGGTGCTGGTTGCGGACGGGCGCAGACAAGCTTCCCTTAGGCGCATCTTTGGTGCGGCTGCCATTAAGTAGGGAGGGGGGAGAAGAGGACAGCTGGGAGGCGGGAGCGGGATTGGGAAGCCTGTGGGTGGAGGAGGGCCTCGAAATACTGACAGAGGTCAGAGTTTAGTGACAGAAGGGGTTCGCTAACTGGTGGAGCTACGCGGTGGCAGGCAGAGCAGTTCACTGACCAGGTCAGTGAGGTTGCTCTTTTTACTGCGCAGCGTCTGCCATTAAGTAGGGAGGGGGAGGAGAGGACAGCTGAGAGGCAGGAAATGGCGCAGAAAAGGTGGGGCCCCGGGGGCAGCAGCGGCAGGGAGAGAGAATGAGAGAGAGGAGGGAGAGAGAATGAGAGAGAGGAGGGGGCGGGCCGTGGGGCAGCAGCAGCTAGGAGAGAGAGAGAGAAGTGAGTGGCAAGAGAAATGAGGAAAAGATAGAGGGAAGCAGAAAGCGAAAGGCACAAAAACAGAACACAAAGGGAAAACGAGATTTAAAAAAAGAGGCAGAGGGCAGAAGAGCAGAGCTCTCCCACTAGACACCAGGGATGAGGCTCAGGCAGAAGCCTGCGGGTGGAGGAGGGACTTGACTACTGACATAGGTCAGAGTTCAGGGACAGAAGGGCTTCACTTACCAGTGGAGCTATGCGGTGGCAGAGCAGTTCACTGACCAGGTCAGGCCTTCACTCCATAAACCAACTGTACCCCATTAGCAGTGAGTAATGATCTGAGATTAGACTCATGTGCAAACACCTCTGCAAAAACGTAATGATCGTGCCAACAGTTCACTGAAAAAGAAATATTGTGCTAACTAGAGGTCATATCCATGAGAACAAATACATAAGGAGGTGTTGCTCCAAGTGTAAAATAAACCTAAATGTCAAAAGCAACTGTCATTGAGGGCTGTTTGGGAATGGGATCTCTCTACAACCATTTCAGTGATCCTGTTATCACTGACGCAACAATCAACAGTCGCACACCTTCCTTTCAACAAACAAGTTCATCCCTGGCCACATATAACAACATCTCAATCTCTCCTTGGTCTTATTCACATCTTGATGACCACTATGGGCAAAATACACTATATGTGACTTCAAGCCAGAAGGATGAACAAGCCTACACCCTCTCAAGAGAAGTACTACCTGCACAGATAATTTATCTTTTACGCTTTCAAAAACCTTTACCTCCATGCAAAAATCTTCCCAACACCTATTGCCACTAACTAAACCAAACACTTACTTCAAAACCACATCCTTGGCTAATTCTTCCACCTATTCTTTTTTACTAATGCAAAAACCTTGATCAAATTCTTTGTCCCAATTTTCATCAGTATCTGAACTATAAGACACTAATCTGGAAAGACAATCAGCAGTTCTATTTAATACACCAGGCAGTATTTTACAGAAACATTGTAATCTTGTAAGAAAACCACTCTCCTACCAATATGAGAAAAAGACACCCCCAATCCTTTCTTTTCAATATTCTCTTGCAGAGGTTTATGATCAGAATATATACTTGAAACCATACACCACACAAAAATGGTTTCAACTTCTTAACAGCCATCTGTCAACATTGGATACAAACTTCGAATAAAGTTCTGCAATGTCAAGAAATGTTTGAATATCTTCTTTTTTGCACAACAAGGTCCTCACTAACACCTCCTTCAAGAGAACTCCATTTTCTGAAACGATGTACCCTAGAAAATTCAGCTTCCAACACTTAAACTTGCTCTTCAGTGCCTTTAGCGCCATAGTGTGCTCTTGCAGCCCATCCAAAACATGCCCTAGTGGAGCCCCATGTGCAATCAATGTATAACTATTAACCAGAATATTATCTTGGAAACATTTGACCACATGTAGACATCCAAACACAAGACATGAGCCATTGGAAAACCGAGGCCACTATACCCAGGCCTGTTAAAAATTATGTTCCAAACAAGGGATACTCAAAGTACGGCCCGGTCACCACATGCTGCCGTCCTGATATTTATATGCCACCCCCTGGAGAACAGCAGCACTGGGCTGCTGGTTCATGTGACAGGGTATGAACAGTCAGAAAGATATCAAATGAGCAAGCATTTACGTACATGTTGACTAAAATAATGGTAAAGTAGCCAAGAAGGTGTCCTGCACAACTTATCTTTAGGAACACATTCCTTTTTAAAGACATTTTCCACTAAACATGTAAACTATGAAAGACTTTCATCAAAAATTCAAAATTTTACATTTCTATAACATGGAAGTGTTTCACTGCAGTACATGGGCATCACCTTAGTACGTTAGGCATTTGTTAGAAGTGATCATTTTTAAACATGAACTTAGAAATATTTGTCCCTCCCCGTCCTGATAACAGTGCCATTAATGAACCGAGAGGCAATCATTTCGCAGGTGGACCTTGTTGGCGACATAGATTGTTGTTATAATTGGAACAACTTTATAGTTTATTAAATCAAACACAAGAGAAGGTCTTGTACTGCACCCATGCTGACCTCGTGTTTCAAGGTCTCTCATATGTGGTAATAAAAAAAAGGAGGCAAGTGAAATAAAACAATTGCCTAGAATCACTCAATTTGTTCATTTGGGAAAGCCAGGTTTTCTGGTTTAATTTTGTGCAATTCAGCCACTAGATGACTAGTTCTTTCCCTCTCACGTTTTACATCAAAAGTTGATCCTTTGTCCTTAATTACTGCCACTTAAGGTTAGAGTGGGGGTGGCAGACAGAAGCAACATGAATCGGTTTGTTGTCAACACCATGTACATGCTTCCACCTCAGCTCCCCTTACACCACCATGACCCTGCTGGAATGACTGCATGAAATATGTCATTTTTATGATTCTTAAGTCAGTCTAACTTGAGAATATGCTGTAGGAAGTTGGCTCTGTATATACTATTTCAAAGTAAGAAATAGTGTGCACAGAGTCCAAGGGTTCCCCTTAGAGGTAAGATAGTGGCAAAAAGAGATAATACTAATGCTCTATTTTGTGGTAGTGTGGTCGAGTAGTAGGCTTATCAGAGGGTAGTGTTAAGCATTTGTTGTACACACACAGGCAATAAAGGAGGAACACACACTCAAAGACTTATTCCAGGCCAATAGGTTTTTATATAGAAAAATATATTTTCTTAGTTTATTTTTAAGAACCCCAGGTTCAAGATTTACAAGTAATACTTCAAATGAAAGGTATTTCACTTAGGTATTCTAGGAACTTTGAACAATCACAATAGCATGTACAGTTTTGACAAAAATGGCAATAAGCTATTTTAAAAGTGGACACTGTGCAAAAATCAACAGTTCCTGGGGGAGGTAAGTAAATGTGAAGTTCACAGGTAAGTAAAACACTTACAGGGTTCAAAGTTGGGTCCAAGGTAGCCCACCATTGGGGGTTCAAGGCAACCCCAAAGTTACCACACCAGCAGCTCAGGGCCGGTCAGGTGCAGAGGTCAAAGAAGTGGCCAAAACACATAGGCTTCAATGGAAACAGGGGTGCCCCGGTTCCAGTCTGCCAGCAGGTAAGTACCCATGTCCTCGGATGGCAGACCAGGGGGGTTTTGTAGGGCACCGGGGGGGAGACACAAGCAGGCACAGAGAGTACACCCTCAGCGGCACAGGGGCGGCTGGGTGCAGAGTGCAAACAGGCATCAGGTTTTGTGTAGAAAGCAATGGGGAGACCCGGGGGTCTCTTCAACGATGCAGGCAGGCACAGGGGGGGGGGGGGCTCCTCGGGGTAGCCACCACCTGGGCTAGTCAGAGGGTTGCCTGGGGGCCGCTCCTGCACTGGAGTTCGGTTTCTTCAGGTCCTGGGGGCTGCGGGTGTAGTGCTGGTTCCAGGCATCAGGTTCCTTGTTGCAGGCAGTCGCGGTCAGGGGGAGCCTCTGGATTTCCTCTGCAGGCGTTGCTGTGGGGGATCAGGGGGGTCAACTCTGGCTACTCACGGGCTCGCAGTTGCCGGGGGGACCTCCTTGAGGTGTTTTATTCCCACAGGTCGAGTCGGGGGCGTCGGGTGCAGAGTGGAAAGTCTCACGCTTCCGGCGGGAAACGTGGGGTCTTTAAAGTTGCTTCTTTGCTACAGAAAGTTGCAGTTTGTTGAACAGGGCCGTTGTTCTCAGGAGCTTCTTGGTCCTTTAGATGCAGGGCAGTCCTCTGAGGCTTCAGAGGTCGCTGGTCCCTGTTGGATGCGTCGCTGTTGCAGTTTTCGTCGAAGTAGGGAGACAGGCCGGTGGGACTGGGGCCAAATCAGTTGTCGTCTCCGTCTTCACTGCAGGGCTTCAGGTCAGCAGTCCTTCTTCTTCTTTAGGTTGCAGGAATCTATGTTCCTCGGGTATGGGGGCCCCTAAATACTGGATTTAGGGGTGTGTTTAGGTCTGGAAGGGCAGTAGCCAATGGCTACTGTCCTTGAGGGTGGCTACACCCTCTTTATGCCTCCTCCCTGCGGGGAGGGGGGCACATCCCTAATCCTATTGGGGAAATCCTCCTTCTACAAGATGGAGGATTTCTAAAAGTAAGAGTCACCTCAGCTCAGGACACCTTAGGGGCTGTCCTGCCTGGGGGGTGACTCCTCCTTGTTTTTCTCATTATCTCCTCCAGCCTTGCCGCCAAAAGTGGGGGCAGTAGCCGGAGGGGCGGGCATCTCCACTAGCTGGGATGCCCTGTGGTGCTGTACCAAAGGGGGTGAGCCTTTGAGGCTCAACACCAGGTGTTACAGTTCCTGCAGGGGGAGGTGAGAAGCACCTCCACCCAGTACAGGCTTTGTTCCTGGCCACAGAGTGACAAAGGCACTCTTCCCATGTGGCCAGCAACATGTCTGATATGTGGCAGGCTGGCAAAAACTAGTCAGCCCACACTGGAAGTCGGGTATGTTTTCAGGGGGCATCTCTAAGATGCCCTCTGGGTGTATTTTACAATAAAGTGCACACTGGCATCAGTGTGCATTTATTGTGCTGAGAAGTTTGATACCAAACTTCCCAGTTTTCAATGTAGCCATTATGGTGCTGTGGAGTTCGTGTTTGACAGACTCCTAGACCATATACTCTTATGGCTACCCTGCACTTACAATGTCTAAGGTTTTGCTTAGACACTGTAGGGGCATAGTGCTCATGCACATATGCCCTCACCTGTGGTATAGTGCACCCTGCCTTAGGGCTGTAAGGCCTGCTAGAGGGGTGACGTACCTATGCCACAGGCAGTGTGAGGTTGGCATGGCACTCTGAGGGGAGTGCCATATCGACTTAGTCATTTTCTCCCCACCAGCACACACAAGCTGTGAAGCAGAGTGTATGTGCTGAGTGAGGGGTCCCTAGGGTGGCATAAGACATGCTGCAGCCCTTACCTGGCATCAGGGACCTTGGTACCAGGGGTACCAGTTACAAGGGACTTACCTGAGTGCCAGGGTTGTGCCAACTGTGAAGAGAAAGGTACAGTTTAGGGAAAGAACACTGGTGCTGGGGCCTGGTTAGCAGGGTCCCAGCACACTTTCAAGTCATAACTTAGCATCAGCAAAGGCAAAAAGTGAGGGGGTAACCATGCCAAGGAGGCATTTCCTTACATATGCTGATCCAGTTTTGTAAAGAACCTCACACCAGCTAATGTGATCACTATTTAATTTATGCTAGTTGCTGTCCTCAACACTCTTGTTCCTTCCCTCAAACGACACATGCACTGGTCTCACTGTTTCCTTTTTTCCTCAACATCAACATGAGCTAGCCATTCTATGGCCTCAACAGGCTCTATATTTTGTTCATTACACAACCAATATGATTCTCCTTTCATTGCCTATCAAATATTGAGGGAAATCTCTGGCTTTACACACAGGTGGTGCATCACCTTTTAAATTAATATGATAAACATACCCATGTACACATCCTACTTTAAAACAAATAAACTTCAGGATACTCTTTCAGTTACTCACCTTGCAAGTTCTTATGCATAGTAATTACTTAATTTGCCACAATCTATGGAGATGCGTTGGGGTCAAGTTAGATTCCTAGGGCCATATGTATGAAAGCTTTTTCCCATAGGCACGGAATGGGTAAAATCCTTTGGTGTAGCCAACTCAATATTTTGTCCCCTTCATCGTGTACATGCATATTCCCCACTGTGGAGTTGCATGTGAATGTAACTAAACCATGGCAGAAAAACAAGTAAATAGGTTTACGTCCATTAACTGTAAGGTGCTTCATCAGGTTCAAGAAAGTGAACTTTACCCTTGAATGTGTTAGTGAAATCTACATCAGAGACTAGGGTAAGGCACACAACAGAATCCATCAGTATGGACACTCTTACACCATTCAGTGAAACCACATCAGAGGGATGATTGCTTTGCATACTGTTCATACAATCACTGGCCTGCTACACAGCATCATTTACCTCAGAGGTAACTTCCAATGTTTTCTCATTGTCTTTAGAATTCCTTCAACTTTTGTGAAAGTCACCTCTTTTTTCCACATCACTTACAAATAGATTTTAAAATTGTCCATATGACCAGGACTACCACCTCTGAAGCAAACACTTTTGAACTTAGAGCCATCTTTGATTTGGCTGGATTTTTGTTGTGTGCACCCTATATTGTCTGAACAACTGTAGCAATGCCTTTTTTTCTCCAATGCTCTTCCATACAAGCCATAGAATGTTGCATTTGCTTTGCTATAGTGAAACCTCACTAGGTTTAGAATCATCCTTTAACCACAACTCCTGTCTCATCTTGTCACTCCTACACCTTAGTATGAATTGATCTCGGATCCTCTGATCAATCATGCTGACTCCAAAATTGCAGGATAACACTAAGTTACCTTAATCCTGTGACATATTCTTTGATTTTTTCATCTAGGCCTTCTATCCTCATCTCAAAGTGGCGATGTTCTAACACCTTGGAAATCTTAGCACATATTTGTCCAGTTAATAATAGCAATTTCATATTTATTCAACTAGTGGACACACCACTCTCTTCAGCATATTAGATCTCAGGCAGATTTTCAAAAACATCTTTCCCTCGGACAGGACCTAAATAAAGAAGTAGCAAGGAGTTTCCTCATCATTGGATTTGTCATAGTTTCTGATGCTTAAAACGTTCCTTGTTGTCAGACTGGGAACCTTCGGTAACCTTCAAGACAGCAGTACATGCATACACTCATTTACACTGACTATGAACGAAACCTTTTCCATCCTGCCACATCATAATATATGAATCATGTTATATGATCCAAACTCCAGCCAATCAGAACCCACCACCACCACATGCTCCCATGTGTTTCCTTGACTGAAGCTTCCAACTGTCGGATTTTGCACTTCATGTTCAGTGTCTGGAACCCTTTTAGATAGCTCTTACCTTACGAGATGAAAATACATACAGCAGAGTTAAAGGAGTGTACATTATGGTTGTGGCCTCTTTAAATAAATCTTTGTTCAAGGCCTGTAAGACTTGTGTCAGGAAGAACATTCTGGGCACTAGCCAGCTGATTGTAAAATTTGCCAAACATTCTAGGCTAAGACTGAAGGACAGTGAAATACATTTTGCGTTGGTCATTCTGGGGAAGGAGATGGAAAAAGCTGAGCCTTCAACTTCTAAAAAGAAAGACGCCATCAAGCAGGATAAAAAACCCTCTGACTCTGATTCTAAGAGATAGACAGCTCGCCAAACCAAATGCAGTGTGGTAGGAAGGAACACAAGGGGCATGATGTGCAAAGACAAATCAAAATAAAAGGAATTGATCCTGCTAAAGAAGCAATTCCATAAAAACAAAATCAAAAGAAACTACAGAGACAGTCCAAAAGTCTTTGAGATAGTTCAACTGTGATAGGGCATCAATGACACTCAAATCGCTGATGATGATGAACAAAATTCACCAATCACTATTATTAACAGTAAGGATTTATCGTCAACAAGAATAGTGCCATTGAAGACAATGTCACCATCAACATAGCTGTCGACTTTGAAGAATGAAGCATTGAGGGGAGAAAGTCAGATACGCTGTCAATGAAGGAGAGGTCAATGACAGTAAAGATGTCAGCGGTTAAAGATGTACAATTGACGAGAGAGTTATCGTTGTCGCAACATTACTATCGTCAAAGGAATTACTGTTGACAAGTGAAAATCCAGCATTGAACAAAAAGCAAACAATGCTGACACCCATGTCAATTAGAGGAATGATGGATCATATTCAACAAGAACAAGTTGCTGATCTAGTTGATAGTAAATCTAATTTTACTGTTCCCGGCGATTTTAATATTCACGCGGACGAACCAAGTAATGCTGCGGCTAAAACACTACTTACAGACATTGAGGTGCTAGGTCTCACACAGATGATTAATTACTCTACAAATACCAAAGGTCATATGATCGACCTTGTGTTCAGCAACATCTCAGAACTTTCAGCTCAGGCACTCTTTCCTCTGTTAGGCTCATGATGCCGAATACGGCCACTGACACAGGTCGGCTAGCAAACAAGTTATCTCATCGGCACTGGTCTAAGCTAAATTGCAAGGAATAGACCTACGCCCTTGAGGACACTGGAGCCATTCTCCTTAATTCCACCCTAAGTTCAACTGACAAATTCAATGAATGGATCTGCCCATCCTTAGACTCTGTGCTACCAATACAAACTATCACCCAAAGTGCAGGCCATAAAAAAATCACCATGGTTCACTCCTCAACTATTGCTGCTAAAAAAGGAGTGTAAACACCTTGAAAGAAAGTGGAGGAAAACTTACAAAATATCTGCAAAAAACAAATATAGGAAAGCAATTAGACACTTCCATACAGAAATTAAAGCCACACAGTCACTATATTAGGCATCTAAAATATATCAGTCCTTCAACTATCCCAAAGAAATATTTTCAATATTTAAAGAAATCATTAAAGTGCCCTCTCACACCGATCTCACTGAAGCCTCCAAGGAGCATATAAATGATTTGGCCTGTTTCTTTCAAATTCTAGCCATCTATTTAGTTTTTCCAGATATGACCACCCAAAATGACAACATTGCAGGCCAGGCTCAGGATCTCAACTCCAGAGATCCTCTATTAGATTTTCCGCCCTTACGGAGGAATAGGTAAATAACTTGTTACACATTATAAGATCAGGATCGGCACTGTACCCTGCCCCTCCTCACATTTTGCCATTAGGTTCAGACATGATTTCCCCTGCTTTGACTCAAGCCCTTAACGAGTCTTTAATAACGGGCCTTATTCCGTCACATTGAAAACATGCTATCATTAAACCTTCACTTAAAAAGCCTCATCTAGATACAGCCCTACTAGTAACTGTAGGTCAATTTCTCTCTTGCCTACAGCAGCTAAAATGATTGAAAAACATGTCAATAGACATCTGTCAGGTTTTCTTGAAAAACACAAGATCCTTCATCATACTGAAATGGGCTTCAGACCCCAACATAGTATTGAGACTGCCCTTCTGGCAGTAGTCGAAGACGTTCAACGGCGACTGGATTTAGGGGGCACTGCTGCCATCATTCTATTGGACCTAAGTAATCCTTTTGATACCGTAGATCATAACATTCTGCTTCAAAGAATTGTCGATGCAGGCATCAAGGGGCACGCTTTGAAATGGGTCTCCTCCTTTTTGAGGGAAAGAACCTTTCAAGTTCTTGATTGCTCCTTTTTTTGCAACAGACTTCCTCTCAGCTGTGGTGTGCCCCAGGGCTTCTCTCTCAGCCCTACATTGTTTAATATCTATATGTCTCTCTGGCTGAGATTGAGGAACCTTACAGCTTGTCACTGGTTCCCTATGCTGACAATACACAGCTGGTCTTCTATCTCTAAGATCTCTATCGATCTCTAAGACAGGTCAGCCCAACCTGACACCCTGTCTTCAAGCAGTAGCTAGATGGATGGCCAGCTGTAAACTTAAGCTGAACTAAGAAAAAACAGAAGTCATGTGGTGGGTAATTATGTAATTATGGCCCACTCTAATCCCCTTCTCTGCTTTCTGATGGGTTGGAAGGCCTGCCTCCACCAAGAGACAACATAAAGGCCCTCATTACAACCCTGGCAGTCGGTGTTAAAGTGACGATAAGACCGCCAACAGGCCGGCGGAGAAAAAATTGGAATCATGACCATGGTGGAAACCACCAACATAGACAGCCACTTTAAGACTCCGACCGCCATGGCGGTACAAACAAACAGTGCGGCGGTCACCGCCAACAGACAGACGGAAGACAATGTACCGCCCACCCTATCACAACACGGCAATCCACCACATTTTCCAGGGAGGAACCAACGTGATCAAAAACACGGCAGAAACAGGACTTGGAAGGGAAAACACTCACCTCACCACACCCCACGAGAAACCAGGATGCCATGGAGCCAGAACTCCAGATACTCCCTGCGATAGTCTTCCTGCTCCTCTATCAGGAGCACCAAAGACGGCGGCGACGACCACAGTACGTAATGCACCTACAACACAGGGGAGGGGGAGGGAAAAGAGAGTGAAACACACACGCAACACCCCCACCCACTACAAAATACACACAAATACATGGTGCAACATTACATATACACCCCCCCCCCCCGGAAGAAAGTAAGGACAAAAGGAAATGATTTGAACGATTGTAATCAATAAAAAATCCAGTTCTCAAAACTCTAAATACAGTATATACAATTATGTACAACAAATATACAAGTCTGGGTAGTGCACCAATTATTGTCCAGGGACCACTGGGCCCAAAATGCATGGGCGAGGCCCACACATGACACCAGACTTCAAATGGAGAGAACACTGCAGGGGCATCAGATCGAAATGAAACAGGCACCTCAGGGGGAAGTGGAGGGGGGGGGCACATCAGCCAGATGAATGCACCACGCCACTGCACAACGAGGGGGCTCCATGCCCATTGATGTATCCTGGGGAGTGCAAAGCCCACAGTCTCTCAAGTCTCTCCAGTGGGTGGTTTGCCCACTGCTTTATCCTGGGGAGTGCAAAGCCAGAGTCTCTCAAGTCTCTCCAGTGGGTGGTTTGCCCACTGCTTTATCCGGGGAGTGCAAAGTCACAGTCTCTCAAGTCTCTCCAGTGGGTGGTTTGCCCACCGCTTTATCCTGGGGAGTGCAAAGCCACAGTCTCAAGTCTCTCCAGTGGGTAGTTTGCCCACTGCTTCATCCTGGGGAGTGCAAAGCCACAGTTTCTCAAGTCTCTCCAGTGGGTGGTTTGCCCACTGATTTATCCTGGGGAGTGCAAGCAGCAGTCTCTCAAGTGGGTGGTTTGCCCACTGATTTATCCTGGGGAGTGCAAAGCCGCAATCTCTCAAGTGGATGCCTTTCTCCACTGGTTCTGGAGGGGGCTTTGTGCCCAGAGTGCTTCATCCTGCCAAGGATAGAGGTAGTGGATGCCTTTCTCCACTGGTTCTGGAGGGGGCTATGTGCCCAGAGTGCTTCATCCTGCCAAGGACAGAGGTAGTGGATGCCTTTCTCCACTGGTTCTGGAAGGGGCATGGTGCCCAGAGTGCTTCATCCTGCCAAGGATAGAGGTAGTGGATGCCTTTCTCCACTGGTTCTGGAGGGGGCTTTGTACCCAGAATGCTTCATCCTGCCAAGGACAGAGGTAGTGGATGCCTTTCTCCACTGGTTCTGGAGGAGGCTCTGTGCCCAGAGTGCTTCATCCTGGCAAGTACAGAGGTAGTGGATGTATCTCTCCACTGGTTCTGGAGGGGGCTTTGTGCCCAGAGTGCTTCATCCTGCCAAGGACAGAGGTAGTGGATGCCTTTCTCCACTGGTTCTGGAGGGGGCTTTGTGCCCAGAGTGCTTCATCCTGCCAAGGACAATGGTAGTGGATGCCATACTCCACAGAAAGTCGTGCATCATGGAAGCTCCCCAGGCTCCAGGAACTGACCACCAGCCTCGGATGACTGACGACTGGGGATGGCAGCCATGTCCGCGGTGGTGCCACTGGCTCAGGAAGTCACGGGGCCGCTGGTGGTGCTTGCGGCGGGGTAATTCGCGGCAGTGCTGGCGGCGGCCTCTGTGGCATCGGTGCTAGCGGCAGGCTCTGTGGCATCAGTGCTGGGTCGGCGGTGCTGGCAGCAGCCTCTGTGGCGGCGGTGCTGGCAGCGGCCTATGTGGCATTGGTGCTGGCGCCGGCCTCTGTGGCGGCGGTGCTTGTGGCGGCCTCTGTGGCATCAGTGCTGGCAGCGGGCTCTGTGGCGGCGGTGCTTGCGGCGACCTCTGTGGCGGCGGAGCTGGCGGCGGGCTCAGTGACTGCGGTGCTGGCGGCGGGCTCAGTGACTGCGGTGCTGGAGGCGGGCTCAGTGACTGCGGTGCTGGTGGCGGGCTCCGTGACTGCGGTGCTGGTGGCGGCCTCAATGACAGCAGTCCGGTGCAGGTGGCGGTCTTCTCCGCCATACAGGTTGGTGTCGACGTGGACTGAAGTTGTGACACTGGTTCAATTGTCGGTGCCACCATGCCCTCTCCTGACCTGCCTTTTCTTTTCTGGCCCTTCCCCACCTTGGATGGTGGCACAGCTGTCTTGCCACCATCTCCTTTCCCTTTCATTTTCCTTGAGCCCTTGGTGGCAGCTGTTTTATGCTTCTCCCTCTGGGATGTGGGCAGCTTTTTGACTTTTGCAGGTGGCGGAATGTCCTTGCCCTCGCTCCGTGGCACACTGGCAGCCCTGTTGGTTGGCGCACTCCAATAGCCCGCAGTTGCTGGCACCACTGTGCCTGGTAATGTGGTGGCTGAGGTGCTGGGTTGGGACCTGGAAAGCCTGGCACTAGAGCCAGGATGGGGGGAGGTGTAGGGAAGAGGTCAATATTAGCCAGGAAAAGTTTTTTAGACACACTGGGACGGGTAGATGGAGGGGGTTTGGGAGTGGAGGAAGAGGCAGTGGTTTTAGGAGGTGTACGTTTGCTGAATTTTGGTGAAGGTGCGTGGGCTGGAGGCTGTTGTGAGGTGGACGGCTGTTTTGGTGGGTGTGTACCTGCGTTTGTTTACTTTAGGAGGAGGGCTCACAGACACACTGGGAGAGGACACAGGGGATGTGTGAATGGTATTGGGGGTGGTAAGTGCACGTGAGCGGTGTGTGGTGATGGGCGTGCTGGTGATGGAGGTAGTGGCTGAAGATGTAGTGCATGCAGGTGTGAGTGGAGGCGAGACAGGGAGGGAGGAGGACGACGTAGAGGAGGGGGACACAGTGGAGGCAGTGGATGTTGGTATGTCTGCATGGGTATGATGCTTGTGTGAGGGCCTGTGGGATGTGTGGTGCTTATGTTTGCCTGAGCCACCCTTGTGTGTTGAGGTGTGTGCATGCTGGTCTGATGGTGTGCTTGGGATAGGCTGAGGTACTGGGGATTGGGTCTGGGTGGAGGAGGTTGGAGGGGGGAGGCTGGACACAGGGACAATGGCTGCCATCAGTGCTGAGGCCAGAGCCTGAAATGCTCTCGGTTCGCCAGAATGAATGCCCTCTAGGTATGCATTTGTTTGTTGCAAATGCCTCTCGACACCCTGGATGGCATTCAGAATGGTTGATTGCCCAACAGTGAGGGATCTCAGGAGGTCAATAGCCTCCTCACTGAGGGCAGCAGGGCTGACTGGGGCAGGGCCTGGGGTGCCTGGGGCGAAGGAGATGCCCACCCTCCTGGGTGAGCGGCCATGGGACACACGCTGAGGGGCTGCTGGGAGGGCGGTGCTGGTAGGGAGTGTGGTGGCTGTATCTGTTGATGCGGGGGCATAGAGGGGCCCGCCACCGCAAGGGAGCTCCCATCAGAGGAGGAGTCGCTGTCAGTGCTGTCACCTCCTGTCCCCGCCGTGGAGCTCCCCTCGCCCTCCGCCGCACTGGTGGCTTCTGACGCCGTTGTCTCGCCCTCCAGGGCCAAGTGGGATGCAGCTCCCTCCTCCTCTGGTGCCACTGCTCCTCCGCCTGATGATGCTATTGCACACAAGAACAGAGAGACCACAAAAAGGAGGGGGAAAGACAGAAGAAAGACATGTTCAGTGCATGCAATACCACTACCGTTGGTGGACACTACAGACACAGCAGCCCTCTGCACTACGCCATGCACTTAGAGTTCCTAGATTATTCACAGGGCCATGGGGTACAAGGCCAATGCCCGATTGCTGCACACACGGAAGTCACAGGAGCCTGACTAGGTGTAGATAGCTCTTACCACTGGTGGGTTTGGGGTGCCACATAGCCTGCCTCACAAAGGGACCTTGCCTACAAAGCTCGCCCTGGCCTAAGGTAACCCACTGCCCACCTCCCCCACCCAGACACCTCGTAATGCACGCAGAGTCAGATGGATGTGGCTGCTGTGATGCCCTCAACTGCCCATCCAACTCCGGATACACCACTGCCAGGATCCAGTACATCAGGGGGGTCATGGTGCGACGGGCACCCCTCCCCCGTTGGGAGGCCATCCCCAGCTGGGCCTCCGCCGTCTTCTTGCTCCAGCTGCGAATGTCTTCCCATCTTTTTCGGCAGAGGGTTCTCCATCTGTGGTGGACCCCCAGGGTTCGGACGTCCTTGGCGATGGCACGCCAAATATCCTTCTTCTGGTGGGTGCTGACATACAGGAATAGTACAGGGGAAAAGGAAAATCTTTAACCATCCGGACCGTCACAGTCATTGGCCCATGTTCCCACCCTTGCCCTGATGCACATACACTCACCGTCCGCTCATGCAGGGCTCTGTCCCCCCCCACTCTGTCTTCCATCCACACCACTCCAAACAGGCATTGCCCATACAGCATGCTCACAGTGCACTCACCTGTTTGTCTGGAGGACCGTAGAGTAGCGTGTACTGGGGGAGACCCCCATCCACTAACTTCTCCAACTCCTCCAAAGTGAAGGCAGGGGCCCTTTCCCCAGACACATGAGTCATCGTCGCTTCCAGACTGAGGTCACAGCAGAACTTGCCGTGTAGGTCCTCTCCTGTCGAAGTTCAGGTACCAAGTGAGTGAACAGACAGAAAATGGCGGTCACGTCCGCTGCGGTGCATACCGTCACCGCCGGCGTACATCATCATTGGCTCCTGGGACCCATAGGGTCCAATGTTAACCAATGCAGGATTGCGCCACGGTCTTCAACCGCCTACCGCGAAGGTGTACAACGCCAGCGCAGTTACCTCATATCCCCTTGTCCCACCTTACAGGTCAGGCAGCCGCCATTTCATGGGGCCACATGGCATTAATAATAACTGCGTCACACCTATCTAGGCCTTGCATACACACAGTGACAGGCACATTGCGGATTAACAAATTTGGGCAAATTAAATGTTTGTAATACCTCAGTGTTGGCTGACTCTCTGATTGCTGTTCTCGTCCATAGAGCACGTCCGCTGGTGCAGGTGATGAGATGGCGGCATCCTCCGGTGTACAGACCGCTGGTGGACCTGTCGACAATGGAAGAGAGACACGTAATAGTCACCTACAGACTTAATCGTGCAACAATCCATGAACTGTGTGCCCAGTTGGAGCCAGACCTGATGTTAGCAATCCGCCATCCCACAGGGATCCCCCCTCTAGTGCAGGTCCTGTCAGTACTCCATTTCCTGGCAAGTGGGTCTTTTCAAACTACAGTGGCCATTGCATCAGGGATGTCCCAGCCTATGTTCTCAAACGTGTTGTCCAGAGTGTTGTCTGCCCTGCTGAAACACATACGCAGTTACATCATGTTCCCTCAGGTGGAGGATTTGCCTACAATGAAAGGTGACTTCTATGCCCTGGGACATATCCCCAACATCATAGGTGCCATTGATGGGACACATGTGGCATTGGTACCCCCCCCCCGCAGGAGTGAACAGGTGTACAGAAACTGGAAGAGCTACCATTCTATGAATGTGCAGATGGTGTGTTTGGCCGACCAGTGCATCTCCCATGTGAATGCCAAGTTTCGTGGATCAGTGCATGACGCTTACATTCTGAGGATTAGCAGCATCCATTATGTGATGGGGCAACTCCAGGGGCACTGTGTGTGGTTGATAGGTGAGGACAAGGATCCTATACCCTGTGAATAGTTGTCTGGGGTTGTCCCTAAGGGTTAGTGTGTGTCTAACAGTTGTCCCTCGACATTTGCAGGTGACTCTGGTTACCCCAACCTGTCATGGCTACTGACCCCAGTGAGAAATCCCAGGACAAGGGCAGAGGAACGCTACAATGAGGCACATGGGCGAACTAGGAGAGTGATTGAAAGGACCTTCGGCCTCCTGAAGGCCAGGTTCCAGTGCCTCCATATGACAGGTGGTTCTCTCTACTACTCACCAAAGAAGGTGTGCCAGATCATTGTGGCCTGCTGTATGCTGCACAACCTGGCTTTGCAACGACAGGTGCCTTTTCTGCAGGAGGATGGTCCAGAAGGAGGTATTGTGGCAGCTGTGGAGCCTGTGGACAGTGAAGAAAAGGAGGCAGAAGAAGAGGGTATCGACAACAGAAACAACGTTATCCAGCAATTTTTCCAGTGGGACAAAGGTAAGAAGATGTCACTGCCACACACATCTCATACTATTGTTTGAGCTAGCATGAATCTGTCAGTTTCACCCAGTGGATGGACCCTGACTTGTCACTTTGCCTTTCCATTTCACAGATGTGGGTCCCACTGTGTGACCTCCGCTATCTTACCTCATGGACTAGAGCTGTGTTACATCGATATGTTGACAATACAATTGACATTGCTATTTTCCATAGTTATTGCAAATACACATTTGTGAAAGCACAGACTGACTCCAGATTGTTTTGTGATTCAAGGGTGTTTATTTCTGTGCAAATAAGTCGAAGGGGTTGTAAAATGGTCAGGGGTGATGGTGGAGGAATGTCCATGGCAGAGTCCAAGTCTATTTGTTTCACAGGTGCATTGTCCAAAGGGGCATAGGAAGTGGAGCTAAGGCAGTTGATGGATGGACAGGGTGACAAAGTGGGACAGAAGGATGACATTCAGGGGGGTCTCATTTCCTGGTGGGGTCTTGTCATTGTTCTCTGTCTTTGCCCTGGATCTCAGAGACCGTTTGCGGGGTGGCCTCCTGTCCACTAGCGCTGGCAGAGGTGGTGGGCTGTTCATCATCCAGGCTAGTGTTAGGGGCCCCTTGTTGTGCCACCGTGTCCCTCCTGGTGTTCACAAGGTCCTTCAGCACCCCTACAATGGCGACCAGGGTGGTGTTGATGGACTTAAGTTCCTCCCTGATCCCCAGATACTGTTCCTCCTGCAGCCGCTGGGTCTCCTGAAACTTGGCCAGTACCGTTGCCATTGTCTCCTGGGAATGATGGTACGCTCCCACGATGTTGGAGAGGGCCTCGTGGAGAGTGGGTTCCCTGGGCCTGTCCTCCCCCTGTCGCACAGCTGTCCTCCCAGTTTCCCTGTTATCCTGTGCCTCTGTCCCCTGAACCATGTGCCCACTGCCACTGCCCCCAGGTCCCTGATTTTCTTGGGGTGGTGGATTTGCCTGGGTTCCCTGTAGTGGTGGACACACTGCTGCTTGACGTGTCCTGGGGACAGAGGGATGGGCCCGCTGGGTGGGTGCTGTGCTGGTGTTTCCTGTGTGGGGAGGCTCTGTGGTGGCATGTGCCAGTGTCGGGGGAACCGACTGTCCCGAGGTCCCAGATGGGCCGGGCTGGTCATCTTGATCCAGTTGGACAGAGCTGCTGTCATCACTGTAGGCCTCTTCTGTGGGGGGAGTGGACATGTCTGGAACCTCCTGTCCAGTGACGTTGGGTAGGGGTCCTGCAGGGGTGTAAAGGCATGATTATTGCATCTGTGTGTGCTATCGTGTGCAATGGGTGGGTGACCCTGTACTCCAGTGCTTGCGTTCTTGTCTAGGACCTTGTGTGATAATTGGTTTGGGGTCTGTGTGGGTAGCTGTAGTGGACATGCTTTGGTGATGGGTGTCCATGCTTTGGTTTTGCATGCAGGGCTTGGTGTTGCGATGGGTGGGTTGTGATAGTGGGACATTTGTGAGGTGTTGGAGTGATGGGTGTGAGGGTGAGGGTGGGGTATGTGATGGCATGCAGGTAGGGTGGAGAATGTAATAGTTAAGAGTTGACTTACCAGAGTCCATTCCTCCTGCTACTCCTGCGAGGTCCTCATGATGCAGTACAGCCAAGACTTGCTCCTCCCATGTTGTTAGTTGTGGAGGAGGAAGTGGGAGTCCACCGCCAGTCCTCTGTACAGCAATCTGGTGTCTGGAGACCACGGAACGCACCTTCCCCCATAGGTCGTTCCACCTCTTCCTGGTGTCATCCCGTGTTCTTGGATGCTGTCCCACTGCGTTGACCCTGTCTACGATTCGGCCCCATATCTCCATCTAGCAATGGAGGTGTGCTGCACCTGTGATCCGAATAGCTGTGGCTCTACCTGGACAATTTCCTCCACCATGACCCTCAGCTCCTCCTCAGAGAACCTGGGGTGTCGTTGAGGTGCCATGATGTGGTGTGGGTGATGTGTGAGGTGGTGTTGGTTGTGATGTGTGAGGGGATGTGTTTGTGTGTGTTTTCTGAGGTGCGTGGATGGTGTGTGTGTGATGTTGTTGTGTGCCTGTGGATGCTAGTGTTGTTTCTGGTGGTGTCTGTCTCTGGGCTTCTTTCTCAATTATGGTCGTAAGGGTTTGTGAGTGATGTGGGTGGGTGTTGTATATTGGACTGGGTGTGTGGGAGTGGTGTGTGTATGTGTATCAGGTGTGTGTATTTTGAATTGTCCAATGTGGTTGTGTTTTGTAAGTGTGTGTGTATTGTTAGCGCGGCGGTGTGTACCGCCAATGGTTTGAAAGACTGCCGCGTGGATTCGTGGGTCGTGATAGTGTGGGCGTATTCCTGTTGGCGTGACGGTGGAGGTTTTGGTGTCGCCAGTTTATCACTGACCTTTGGTGTGGCGGACTTGTGTGGGTGTCTGGATTTTGGCGGATTCCGGGTTGTGGGTCGTAATAGCTGTCGCGGAATTCCGCCACCGCAGCAATATGTTGGCGGCCTTCTGCACTCCGGTAAGTGGGATTTACCGCCAATGTTGTAATAAGGGCCAAAGTCCTTGGGTTTTTGGCTGGACTCCCACCTGACTATGGAGTATCAATCTAAAAAGCTGGTAGCCACCTGTTTTAGTCTATTAAAATGTCTTAGAAAAGTCATTAGGATACTTCCTTCTCAAGACGAAATACTAATCACTCATGCTCTCATAATTTCACACATGGACTATGGAAATATTCTCTATCTGAGTTCACCTCAATATGTCTTAAAAAGACTTCAGGTGGTGCAGAACATCGCAGCACGCCTACTTATGAAGATTCCCAGACACCTGTCTGCAAAACCTGCTTTAGTTTCCTTTCACTGACTGCCTGTGGTACAACGGATCAACTTCAAGGCCATCTGCACTTTGCGCAGAGTTCTGGATAATAAGGGCCAGGCCTTCCTTACACAGATTGCAACGCCCTACATCCCTAAAAGGGCTCTTAGATCGTCGACGACCTCCATAATTAACAGTCCACGGATTAAGAAAGCATGATGGGAGATCGATATTTAGCATTTAGAGCCTCAAATCTCTGGAATTCCCTTCCCTTGGAGCTCCACCAGGGTACTCAAGAAATTTCCTTTCGTGAGAATTTGAAGACCCTTCTATTCACAGCATAAATTGCCTCCTTGTCTTTCTGCTTCTGCTCTAGCGCTGGGAGGTCTTCAGGTAGCCATGCGCCTTACAAACTCCTAAACTAAACTTATGACTCATCAGGAACAATAGAACCTTTCTGCAGACGATGATTGTTTCACAAGTACCATTGTAACCGCCATGGTTTTTGCTACAGGGAGTTTCACCAGAAGAGGCAAATCATTTACCAGTTTATCATGAAGGCAATGAACAAGATGTGGATCAGCTGCAGGCCTTCTTCAGTTATGAGGCAGACTCGGAGGAAGGAAGAAAAGCAACTCACCCAGGGGAGTTGAATATTGAATATATGCATGAGGATGACGATGATGAGGAATATTCAGAGTAATACGACTGTAAAGGACAAGTCACCAAGGTTAATTCAAAGGAAAAGTAAGGCCTAATGGGTACTATTATTGGAAAGGATGGTATGGGTTCCAATGCAGATGTTGACCTCTTTACAGAATATAATTGCTGACATCTAATAAGGCTTCTACCACAGAGCAGAAAGAGCAGCAGACAAGGTTGTCAAAAACACCACACCTGCCAGTACTACAACTGGTACAGACACAAACACAGAGAGGTGATGGAGAATTACATTTGACAAAGAGAGCGGATCCGGTTGATGCTATGCCTGTTGAAGAAGGACAGGGCAATGATGAAGGACATGTAAGGTCACCTTATACAGATAATAATGATGAAGAGGCTGGTTCAAAAGAACCACCATGGTCTCCTACGGAAGGCTCCGAATAGAACCAGTTCATAGTGCAGAAGATGCAAATTCAGAGCCAGAAGTAAGAGTTCACTACTGGATGATATCCATAGATTTAATTCCCTAATTGAAAAGGCATCAGAGCACCTCAGTCCACTGACAACTGTGGTTGAGAGGTCTGGTTTTCTATTTGATTCAAAGAGAAATCCTGCAGAAGCACACCCACAATACAATTGCTAGATCATTTGTGGGAAGGGGGCTAGCAATGATGCAGAATCCTGCAACTGCCTCAGCACAATTAGCAAGAATAGAGAAGAAATACAAGGCTACAGATGATTCTGCAGGATATATCTTGAGTCAGTCGCATACTGATTTGGTGATCTCAGCAACTGCACGACAGGTCAAAAAATCCTTCATCCCCATGTACAGTGCCGACAGATAGAGAAGGCAGAAAATTGATCTCTATGGGTAGGAAAATCAATGTTTTGGTGACTGATGCAGTTAAGATTGCTAATGCATCAGCAGTTGTGGCTAAATTTGATAGGTAGCAATATGGCACTATTCCTAGGGACATTGCCAGAAGAAAAAAAGGCAAGGGCAATATTAAAAGATAGAGAGCAAGCAATCTCTTCATTGATAGAAGCAGCAATGGGTGCCTCAACATGCACATTTTGGCAGATTGGAAATGTAACAGTCATGATGAGGTGTGGCTAGTTGAAGAGCACATCATTTAGACCAGCTGAATAAACAGCCCTTCAGAGGATATAAAAGGCTGTATCAAAGACAAGGTCAAGAGCAGCAAAATGTGTTTTTTCGTCCCAACAGGCAGTATGGGTCATATGGACAGCATATTACACCTGAATAGCAAATGCTACAACAGAGAGGACAAGGATGTACACAGGGGCAAGATAAAGTGCGTGGAGGAAGTTAATCTTCATTTGAGGAGAAAGGTCATGACTTAACAGTCAGAGGTACCACTCGGTGCAGCTACAGGTGGGAGGAGTATGCTATTTTATTCGAAAGATTGGCAGCCAATAACGACATACAGATGGGTTTTGGATATTGTAAGACACAGACATTTGGGGGAGCCGAAGAAGTAGGTAATAAAATTTATGGAAAAGGAAGCACTAGAGAACATGCCATTGGAGGAGGAATACAGTGACTTCTACACAAGATTTTCTCTCATTTTAAAGAAATCCAGAGAGTGGCGACAATTTTATATTTAGGAGAATTTAATACATTTTATGAACAGACAAAGTTTCTGTATGACACACTACAGGAGATTCTTCTGTTTATAGAGAAAGGAGATTTTCTGATTTCAGTAGATCTGTAGGATGCATATTTCAATATCCTGATTCACAAAAATCCCTCATTTTATGGTAGCTGGTCAACACTACCAGTTCAAAGCCCTCCCTTTTTTTTTTTTTCCAAGACCAGCATCTCGAGTTTTCACAACATGTATGGCTCCAATATCAGCATATGTAAGGAGGAAGGATGGTATACTGTATCCGTGCAGGATGGTATGCTGTATCTGTCCCTGAGCGCCTGGCTTATGAAAACAAGCACACTCAAAAAGGCACAGAACATCACCAGATTTACAAAGGTAGTGCTTTTGAAGTTGTATCTAGCTATCAACAGGAAGAAATCAAATCTGCAACCAAGCAGGGAATTGTTTTTACTTGGTGTAAAGGTAGTATCCTTGTAGGGGATGGTGTTTCGGTTTCAGGAACGAGGCATGAAGATAGTTAAGCAGGTGTCATTTTAATAGGACAAGAAAGAGTTTCAGCGAAGATGTTCAAGGCAATTCGATGAACAATGTTGTCATGCATTCTGTTGATTCCTCATTGTCGACTTTGAATGAGACTTTTCCAGAAACGGTTAAGCAAGCAATGGCAACAGGGTAATGGAGGATGGGACAATATAATACAAATAGCAACACTTTTAAAGATGGCATTTCTTTGGTGGATGCACAAAGAGAATGTTATCAAAGGCCAAGTACTGAAACCAGAAGAAATACAGATCTTTCAGACTACAGATGCTTCTATGTTAGGTTGATGAGTCTATCTACACAAGCTGCACATAAATGATTTGTGGTCCAAGGGGGAGCATCAGTAAACACATAAATATTTTGGAGTTGCGAGCAGTGAGACAAATTGAAAGCTTTTCTGGATGAAGAGAAGGACTGTCCTGTTATGTTCAGGATAGAAAATACAATAACAATGTATTTTATTCAAAAACAAGGAGAAATGGGTCAATGCTGCTCCCGACGGAAGCTTAAAGAATTTGGAGATGGGCGTTCAACAACAATGTAGTATTGATGGCAGAACACATTCCGGGTTTGAATAATGAAGAGGCAAATCAGTTAATGTTGTAGGTACACTAGCACATCCAAGAGCTTGATTACAGTAAGGTGCTGTTGCTTTCAAAATTCAGACTTATTTGGGTATATTCATTACATCCTTGAATATCAAGTTTGCAATAACCAATGCTTGTTAAATGTCTCATTTATTATAACCAATGCTTGTTGATTATACACACTGTATAACACCTGCTAAATTTGTGCCAACTGTATCTGCCAAAACATATGCTCTTCACAATGTAATCTGTATTGAACATATGCCACAATCAGGAGAGTAATTGCTCATTTCCTTAACAAGCAACCAACTGCCTTTCCACCTGCTCCAATTGTAACTTCCAAAACTTGCTCTTCACAATGTGATCTGTATTGATCATGTGCCACAATCAGGAGGATAATTGTTCATTTCCTCAACAAGCAATCAACTGCCAAAAGGCACATGTGCACATTTGCTTATTTAAGGATGCTTGTGAGTCTGAGGCCTTGTTTGGCTTCGTACCTATTGTTCTGATCACCTGTTTCCAGTCAGGTCAAGTTCCTTGTCCTCTAGCTTGCTTCCACTGGAGTTCCAGTGCAAGTCAGGTTCCTTGTTCTCCAGCCTGCCTCCAGTCGAATTCCAGTGTTCCTCGTTCTCCGACCAGCTTCTAGTCAAGTTCCATCATTTCTCCTCCTCTGGACAGCCTCCAGTCAAGTTCTGGAAATCCTCGCCCTCGGGTCGGCTTTCTGCGGGTCCTGGCTCTCTTCTTCTGTCTTCTGCTTATGATCCCATATTTCCTGTAAAAGAGAGAAAATAAGAAAGGTGAAAAAAAAACAGTTTGGGTTCCTCTGAAATTTTAAAGCAAGTAACTTCATTTCAAGGTAAAGAAAGATTAATCGCTTAAATGAAGCAAAACAGAACACTGTCTTTTAACTAATTTATGACAATAAAAACTAGCATGATTTATCGTTTGGGTGGGAATCCAAGATTCCGCTAAACAGACATTAAGGAAAGACGTATTTCCTGTAACAAGCTCCCCCCTGAGAATTAGGAGATCGGAAATTAAGAACGTTTATCAGAACTATTATTGGCAAGAGATTATGCCAGAACACAAAGAAGCCCTTTAGCCAAGTTGAATGTTTTTGAGTTTAGACATTGCTTCAGAGACTCTGAAAGTATTGTATAAAGAGGAAGAGACATGTTCAGCCTTATAGAAACATATACACAATGTGTGAACAATACCTCACATTTTGCAATAGTTTACGTAAATTCAATGTATTAATGAAGTAATTACTTTGCAGCCCAGAATCCTTTTAAACCAAGAATCCAGTATTTTGAGAAATCAGAAGTACTGATGCCCAACACAACATATGTTTCAGGGTCCAACAGTCCACGAAGCAGAAGCAGATATTTTCTTTTTTTCTCTTCCCCAAACCCCCTTCCCCTTGAGTACTTGCAAAAGGGCCAGGTACTCTTCATCCAGTCACTTTCGTCATTGCCCCATCGGAACCCCTGAAACTCAGGTGAGTGGCTTGCATGGAACAGTTAAGGAGACGTTCTATGGAAACACATGAGTGGGAAATAGTCTCCTGAGAAATAATCTCAATAGTTCTAAAATGGGGAAAACAGGTTTGGAGCAAGTTTGCAACAGATCAGAATCGCAAATGCAGGAAATTTGCAAGTAGATGATTTTTCCAGGAACACAAGGCAATGCATTTATGATGAACTGCACAGGGAGATTTGGATATACATTCCCTCAAATACTGTTAATTGTGAGGGTAGTTTGAAAGAAAAGGAGCGAAAGTTGCAAGGTGTTTTTAGAAGCACCTATATGGCTGTATCAACACTGGTATGCAGATCTCTAGGAGATATGTGTAGAATAGCCAGTGCAGTACAAACTGGATGTTCACCTACTTGCAAAGAACAAGGAATGAATACTTCACCACAAACTAGATTTGTTTAATCTGACAGCATGGCTCATCAAGACTTAGGCCCGTATTTATACTCCGTTTGCGCCGAATTAGCGTCGTTTTTTTCGACGCAAATTCGGCGCAAAACTAACGCCATATTTATACTTTGGCGGTAGACGCGTCTAGTGCCAAAGTATGGGCAAATAGCGTCATTTTTTTTGCGTGAACGCCTTCCTTGCGTTAATGAGATGCAAGGAAGGCGTTCCCGTCTAAAAAAATTACGGCGACGCAAATGCGTCGTATTTATACTCCCGGGCAAAAATCACGCCCGGGAGTGGTCGGGTCAAAAAACCCCGCATTTGCGCCACTTTTTAACGCCTGGGTCAGGGTAGGCGTTAAGGGGCCTGTGGGCTCAAAATGAGCCCACAGGTGCCCTCCCATGCCCCCAGGGACCCCCCATGCCACCCTTGCCCACCCCAGGAGGACACCCAAGGATGGAGGGACCCATCCCAGGGACATTCAGGTAAGTTCAGGTAAGTATAATTTTTTATTTTTTTTTAAAAAAATTGGTGGCATAGGGGGGCCTTATTTGTGCCCCCCTACATGCCACTATGCCCAATGACCATGCCCAGGGGACATAAGTCCCCTGGGCATGGCCATTGGGCAAGGGGGCCTGACTCCTGTCTTTACTAAGACAGGAGTCATTTAAATGGCGTCTGGGCGTCGAAAAAAATGGCGCAAATCGGGTTGAGGCGATTTTTTTGCCTCAACCTGACTTGCCCCATTTTAAGACGCCCTAACGCCATTTTCCCCCTACGCCGGCGCTGCCTTGTCTACGTGGTTTTTTTCCACGCACACCAGGCAGCGCCGGTCTGCTAGCGCCGGCTAACGCCATTCCATAAATACGGCGCCCGCATGGCGCTTCAGAATGGCGTTAGACGGCGCTAAATTTTTTTACGCTAAACTGCGTTAGCGCAGTTTAGCGTCAAAAAGTATAAATATGGGCCTTAGAGTCTGGACATTTGAACATTTTAGAAGAATGTAGAGAAGGATTAAGGAAGGCAAGAGCTTCTTTGATAATCAAAATGTACAATCTGAAATTGTGAAGTTTTGACTCATGAACATGTAGGAAAGGATTGGATCCAGCTAATATGGAACCACATGAATATTTGCCTTGTTTATTACATCTGGCTGAGTCAGGCTTGTCTTTTGTGTCAATAAAGGTGTATTCAGCTGCAATTTCGAGATTTCTGAGATCTCCAATTCAGAAGACATTCTATCCTCAGAGAGTGCTAAACGATTTTATCGAATTTATGAAAGGATTGATCAGAAAATGTCCACCAGTTCAAAAGCAGGTGGCAGAATGGGATCAGCTTTGTTTGTTTTACTTTGTTGGTGACGTTCATGAGAGCACTGTTTTAACTAATCCATTAAAGCATTTAACATTATAATTTGTTTTTGTTTTTAATGGAACACTGTTTCCCATCTGCAAGGAGTTTGGGGTGTCCAATTTTCAGAAATGTCTGGATTTGATGAGGTTACCTGTGTGGGGGTGAGCCCAGACTGAAAATCCACAGCTACCCACTTTGCAAAGAAAAGTGTTGGTTTTGAGTGGAAACATTTGACCTGTTCATGTTGCATTTTAGGGCTTTTCCTGTAGTGGGTGCTGGGTTCACCCATACAAGTGGAGTACATTTTTTAGTGGAAGGCATGTAGGAACATTTCTTGTAGGATATTGATGGATTCCGCAAATTTCAAAACTTTCCCTAACAGAAATGTGATAAAGATGCATGTTTTTAGCCAAAGTTTGAATTTTGCACGAACTTGTGGGCAATTAAAATTTGTGAAACCCACGTAAGTCACACCTCCTTGTATTCTCCAAAGTGTCAAATTTTCAGAAATATCTATGTTTGGTAAGTTTCCCTCAGTGGTAGCCGATCCAAGGCTCAAAGTCCATAGCTACCCACAATCCACAGAAATGAATTTGGCTTTGAGTGGAACATTTTGATATACTCATGTTGCTTTTTAGGGTTTTCCTTGTTGCAGGAGCTGGGCCTTTCCACACAAGTGGGGCACCTTTTAGGTTGTGCATAGCAACGCGCAAGCGCTGCTTTTCCAACATGTTGGTATCTATGTGGGCTTTTAACCACGCCACCTCACGCCCATCACTTTCACTTGTTCATGGGCTTGCCTTTCATAAACCCTTTGTTATCATTGGTTAATGCTTTACGTTTGTCCCTCCTTGGGGCAGTATTGTTACCACCTTGGCCATCGACCCTGTTACATTGATGATTGCACATCACTACAGGTGAACCTCTTTTTTTCTTTTGTCTCTTTCCTTCGCGCTCATGCTCATGGTGGCCGTCGCGCTTTGAATTGGCTTCCTTATATCAACTGTTTTACTTTTCATTTTCAATTTAAGTGGCAAGAAAAGTCCAGTTAGGAATTCACAACACTAATAGCTCTAACTTGAGCAAATGCGAGACCCATTGCATTGCAAAATGCTCGTTTTAATTGGAGACATATGGGAACACTGGGTGTTAGTAAATTTGTTGATCCCTGCTGATTCCTGATCTTTCCCTCCCAGAAGTATTAAGAAAATGTGTTTTTTTGCCAAAGTTTGAGGCCTGCAAGGTCTTCCGTATGAAAAAACCTTGTGAGACCCATACTTGTCATACCACCCTGGACTCCCTGGGTGTCTTGTTTTTAGAAATGTCTTTGTTTGGTAGCTTTCTGTGGGTAGAGTCTGAGCTGGAGCCCAAATTCTGCAGCTACCCACATAATGTTAAAACAGTGTTAATTTTGCTGAGTGAATTATGATGTCTACAGGTAGCGTTCTGGGCAATCTTGTGTCATACAAGTGGGGTACCGCTTGTATTGCTGTATCTGTGGGAGCACAGAATTGCAGAACATTTGTTATAACCAATTGGATCTCTCTTTATTTGTGGCTTCTAAATGTAACCCAGAGTGGAAGAAGGAAGACACTTTGCAACATGTTCTCTGGATCATGATTGTATGGGTGACTTCAGATTTAGAGGTCTACAAATAACCACTGTATCTAAACTAAGGCCCTCATTCTGACCCTGGCGGTCGGCGGAGAGACGGCGGTCGGACCGCGAACAGACCGGCGGTATTAAAAATGGCATTCTGACCGCGGCGGTCCCCGCCGCGACCGACCGCTACTTCTCCACTCCGACCGCCACGGCGGTCATGACCGCGGGGCTGGAGTTTGCGCACTCCGGCCCGGCGGTCGTCCCAAGACCGCCAAGGGTATTATGACCCTGCCTACCGCCGCGGTTTCTTGCGGGCGGGAACCGCCGTGCGAACCATGGCGGTAAGCACTATCGGGGCCAGGGAATTCCTTCCCTGGCACTGATAGGGGTCTCCCCCACCCCCCACTACCCACCCGAGTCCTCCCCCCACACCCTCCACCCCCCTGCCACCCCCCAGAGGTGGTACGAACCCCCTCCCCACCCCCACCCCGACATGCACATACATGTACCCCGACATGCACACACCCCCAACATGCACATATACACACCCCCTACACACACATACACAACGGGGACACATACCCGCACACATACATGCCGACATGCGCACCTGCCGAACAGCACACATTACCCATAGACACAGCAGCACCCCCCGCCCGCATACACGCACTCACACACTCCCTCTACACACTCACACGCACACCCCCATGCACGCCCACATCACACAACACCCCCCCACCCCCTCCCCTCACGGACGATCAACTTACCTTGTGCGTTGGTCCTCCGGGAGGCGACGGGAGCCATAGGGACGTGACCGCCAACAGAAGACCGCCAACAGAAGACCGCCACACAGAAATGTGGGTCGTAATTCTGTGGGCGGTGTTCTGCTGGCGTGGCGGTGGAGGTTGACCAGTCTCCACTTTCCCGCCGACCGCCAGTGTGGCTGCTGGCGGTTTTCCGGCGGAACGCTCCCAGCGGTCAGAATGCGCACAGCGGCACACCGCCGCGGTCGGCGGCCTTCACCGCGGCGGTAACTCAGCGGTCTTGCGAAAAGACCGCCAAGGTCAGAATGAGGGCCTAAGTGTCTTGTATATGTTTCAGAAATACATACTTTTGCAAGTCAGCAATCGTGACAAATATAACAGATGAAAAAGTCATCTCAGATGGCTGTTTTCCCCCTAAATGTTCCCTTTATTTTTTATTTCATTGTTTGTTTTTTGGGGAAAAACTTAAAGGATATATACAAATAACCCCATGAATTAAAATTATTGTGTACACAGAAATGTATAGCTTTCCTTGGTTGCCCATGGGTTTCATAACTTTTCGTCCTCAAACTGCGAGTAGGTTGAAACCTGGAAAACAACGGACCACCGCTTACAAAATTGCGAAAACGATGGTGTCCTAGATGATGGCAAGCCCTAGCAGTCAAGTCTGATTTACTGATGTTGAACTTTACAAGCTCTTTAGAACGTACTGTTCGTTAGCAGAATACATAATGGTAAACGTGCAAAAAGCTAAATGTAAGTGAAAGCACCGGTTTTCTGCCAGATACCCGAGTTCCAACTGAGGAATGCATCACTAGCAAATGAGGTAATACACGAATGGGACAGTAGGTGGCGCGCAAGCGCTTCCTAAAGAGTCCATCGATACTTGAAGAGATAATAAATTGCCTTCAGGTGTGAGGTTACTCGCAAAACTGCCCAGATTACTCTGGGGAAACGGAAAGTTAGTTTTAGAAAATATGTTGTTAAAAATTCCAGGCGGAGCGCTGGCCACGATAAACGTGTGCGCAGGAAAGTGCAGAAAGAGTTCATTTCGCCAAGATTTGTTCGAGGCGACACCGCTGCTCAAGGTGTCCAAGCGCAGGAGCATGACTGGGAAACTCCACCTACTCGAATCCAAAGGTGAGAAGGTTTTCCTCAGACGACAGCGGCAGTACACAAATCAACTAAATGTAGACACCGTTAATGACGATTTTTAGAGTAGGAGACGAACTTGATTGTAACACATCTGTTAAACTATTCTTCCTGGTCTTTGGAACGACCTTAATTGTGATGTGACGCACGAACTATTGGAAACCAATAGCGGTTTCAAAACATAAAGGGGCATATTTATACTCCGTTTGCGCCGAATTTGCGTCGTTTTTATCGACGCAAATTCGGCGCAAAACTAACGCCATATTTATACTTTGGCGTTAGACGCGTCTAGCGCCAAAGTATTGGCAAAGAGCGTCATTTTTTAGCGTGAACGCCTTCCTTGCGTTAATGAGATGCAAGGAAGGCGTTCCCGTCTAAAAAAATGACGGCGACGCAAATGCGTCGTATTTATACTCCCGGGCAAAAGTCACGCCCGGGAGGTGGCGGGTCAAAAAACCCCGCATTTGTGCCACATTTTAACGCCTGGGTCAGGGTAGGCGTTAAGGGGCCTGTGGGCTCAAAATGAGCCCACAGGTGCCCTCCCCTGCCCCCAGGGACCCCCCCCTGCCACCCCTGCCCACCCCAGGAGGACACCCAAGGATGGAGGGACCCACCCCAGGGACATTCAGGTAAGTTCACGTAAGTATAATTTTTGTTATTTTTAAATTTTTTTTGGGTGGCATAGGGGGGCCTTATTTGTGCCCCCCTACATGCCACTATGCCCAATGACCATGCCCAGGGGACAGAAGTCCCCTGGGCATGGCCATTGGGCAAGGGGGCATGACTCCTGTCTTTACTAAGACAGGAGTCATTTAAATGGCGTCTGGGCGTCGAAAAAATGGCGCTAATCGGGTTAAGACGATTTTTTAGCGTCAACCCGACTTGCGCCATTTTAAGACGCCCTAGCGCCATTTTCCCCCTACGCCGGCGCTGCCTGGTCTACGTGGTTTTTTTCCACGCACACCAGGCAGCGCCGGTCTGCTTGCGCCGGCTAACGCCATTCCATAAATACGGCGCCCACATGGCGCTTCGGAATGGCGTTAGACGGCGCTAAATTTTTTGACGCTAAACTGCGTTAGCGCAGTTTAGCGTCAAAAAGTATAAATACGGGCCAAAACTGCTTACAACTTGCAGGAATCTGTTCCTTTGAGGGAGCACTCACCGATGCTTGGACCTTCTGGATTAGGTATACGGAGAGAGAATGCAAGACAGCTCTGAGTTGCATGAAGAGGAGAGAGGGGAACATCTTCAAATCTTTTAAGAAGTGGAGCATTCCTTCTCTCTCCCTGCACTGGCGCTCTTTTCGAAGCCACGCGCCAACACAGGCACACTTGCGTCATAGTGCAAGGATGTGCTTTATGGTCGGCATAGATTACTGAAAGGCATTTCCCTCTGTCTTGTGTGTGCTGCGAAATGCGCACACATGCAAAAAAGAAAACAAACGGTTTAAAACATTCCTCCGTGTTACACCTGTCTTGGGAAGGCACAGGAATTTGGCCCATATCCCTGGCTACAATTCTTTAAAGCACAGTGTAGTGTAACCTAGTGTGAGAGGGGGATCAAGGAGGAATGGGATGGCCCTTGGCATGTGCCCTATTAATATTCGTTTCTCCTTTCAAGGCTGGAAGCTACATTTATTTTAAAAGTCACTCTTGCACCAGTTAATGGAATTCTATGTCAGGACCGAGGCTCTGATTATGCTCTCTTTCTTTTACTGTTCCAAACAGCAGCCTGTGAAATAACAGTAAAACAAAAACTGCAATACCCATGAGGTTGACAGTTGCGACTTCTTGTTGGATTAGCCTAGTAGCTTACAAACAAAAGCGCTGTAATTCTTACACCAGTAGTCTTGCTTAGAGCAAGAGTCCAACTACGACACAGCGCTAGATAATATAGTCACATGGTCCAATCATAGTCCAGGACCTCAGCCCATAAAAGCTATGACCCCAAAAGTCACTTCCTCTTTCTTTGCTGCTTCGCAGCCAGATATTTCTCTGCATATTTACAACTTTGGTACAGGAGAATGGTTCAATGGTATGGGGATGAGTCAGGATACTATCCTGAAGATAATTTTGACCAGCTTGAAATGAATCTGATCAAGGCCCTTGATTCTAGGGTGCAGCAATCGGTCAACAACGCCCTTGTGAAGGCATTGGTACCGTTTTCCGGTCAGTTGATTGGTTACGCTCGTATTCAAGGTTGGATGCCGGGAAATCCATCCCTCAGTGAGAATTCGAAGTCCAAGGGCAAAGGGAAACATTGATTCTACATCCCCGGATGCTCAGGCTGACGCCTTTGATAGACTTTACCGCAAAAGAGCCAGTAAACATAATTATAGTAGTGAAAAAGATACTAGCTCTTCGTCATCCTCCTCTGATAATGATTCCTCTTCTGATTTGGACGACCCGGATGTTCCAGGGCCCAGCAAAAGGCCTAAGAAACTGTCTTCACCGCTTAAAGTCTTTGATTTTGACCCCACTGACATTATTCATCCTAGGGCGTCCAACTGGGTCCCTCCTCCTGAGGTGACCTAATACGTGCATTCCCACTTACGCAAGAGCTTTGATAAGGAGGTTTGCGCACGTCTTCGTGCTGAATGCCCCAGACCAGACTTAAAGTGTAAAATTGTGGATTCCCCTGTAGTGGACCCCACGATGATGTTCATGAAAACATTTTCTAAGGACCTGAAGAAGGGTTTAGACAGGGCGTGGCGTAATTGCCAGGACAAACTCTTAGACATGTCAGGCCCCCTTACTAAAATCCTTGAATTGGCTTTTCACTCCAAAGCATCTGGAGTAGCGGTGGACACTGACATTCTGATTGGATGGGCACAGAGAGCCATTTCCCAGCTGGGCAATACTAATTGTGCTATTTCTTCCGAATGCAGACGGACCTTCCTAATACATATTGATGCCAAACTAAATGATCTAGCAACTTCAGAAGCTGGTCCTGCTGCGGATGGAATGCTCTTTGGAGCACTGTTTATGAAGGAACTATCTAAACTTTGCTCTACCTACTCAACCATCGACAAGGCTCAGATGTCCCTAAAATGGTTTTTAAACGTGGGCTTTTTCTCAGGGCCTGTTGTTATGGAGGGCGTATGCCCGGCCGAGGAGCCTTTACAAGCTCTAAAGTCTACTACCCCAGAGATAGAGGAGGCTGGTACGGAGGACCAGCGGAGGCCACCTTCTATCCCACCCGTTCCCGTGGCAGACGCACCAGGTTCCGCAGAGGTCCCAGACCAGGACAACAAGGAGAGATACAGGACGCAGGATATTCTGGTAAGTGTTATACCTTCTTCCCAGGTGACTTGTTGGGGGGGGGGGAGTGGATTCTTTCTTACACAATTGGAAACTGATTTCAGGGGATCCTTGGTGTAGGAAAATGGCTCCCTATTGCAGTTACCCCCCACTTTTTGCCTGATATTGATGCTGACTTGACTGAGAAGTGTGCTGGGACCCAGTGTTCTTTCTCTAAAAATGTACCATTGTTTCCACAATTGGCACACCCCTGGAACACAGATAAGTCCCTTGTAAAAAGTACCAGTGGTACCAAGGGGCCTGTGACCAGGGAAGGTCTCTAAGGGCTGCAGCATGTGTTGTGCAACCCTAAAAGACCCCTCACCTAACTCATGCACACTGCCATTGCAGATTGTGTGTGTTGGTGGGGAGAAAAAGGCAAAGTCGACATTGCATCCCCCTCAGGGTGCCATGCACACAAAATACTGCCTGTGGCATAGGAAAGTCACCCCTCTAGCAGGTCTTACAGCCCTAAGGCAGGGTGCACTATATCACAGGTGAGGGCATAGCTGCATGAGCAGTATGCCCCTGCAGTGTCTAAATCCATTCTTAGACATTGTAAGTATATTGTGGCCATATTAAGCATATGGTCTGTGAGTTTGTCAAAAACGAACTCCACAGCTCCATAATGGCTACACTGAATACTGGGAAGTTGGTATCAAACTTCTCAGAATAATAAACCCACACTGATGCCAGTGTTGGATTTATTACAAAATGCACACAGAGGGCATCTTAGAAGATTCCCCCTGTATTTTACCCAATCTTTCAGTGCAGGGCTGAATGGTCTGTGCCAGCCTGCCACTGAGACAAGTTTCTGCCCCCTTGGGTGAGAGCCTTTGTGCTCTCTGAGGACAGACACAAAGCCTGCACTGGGTGGAGGTGCTTCTCACCTTGCCCTGCAGGAACTGTATCACCTGGCGGTAAGCCTCAAAGGCTCATGCCTTTTGTTCCAGCACCCCAGGGCATCCCAGCTAGTGGAGATGCCCGTCCCTCCGGCTACTGCCCCCACTTTTGGCGGCAAGGCTGGAGGAGATAATGCAAAAAACAAGGAGGAGTCACCCACAAGTCAGGACAGCCCTTAAGCTGAGGTGACCCCTGCCTTTAACAATCCTCCATCTTGAGATTGGAGGATTCCCCCAATAGGATTAGGGATGTGCCCCCCTCCCCTCAGGGAGGAGGCACAAAGAGGGTGTAGCCACCCTCCAGGACAGTAGCCATTGGCTACTTCCCTCCTGACCTAAACACATCCCTAAATTTAGTATTTAGGGGCACCCCAGAACCCAAGAAATCAGATTCCTGCAACCTGAAATAAGAAGGACTGCTGACCTGAAAGCCCTGCAGAGTCGACGGAAGACAACAACTGCTTTGGCCCCAGCTCCACCGGCCTGTCTCCTGACTCGAAAAACTACAGCAGCGACCCATCCAACGGGGACCAGCCACCTCTGAAGCCTTAGAGGACTGCCCTGAACCTAAAGACCAAGAAACTCCTGTGAGCAGCGGCTCTGCTCAACAAACAGCAACATTCTTGCAACTTTTCTACAACTTTCAAAGACCTCACTCTTTCCGCGGGAAGCATGACACTTCACACTCTGCATCCGACGCCCCCGGCTCGAGATCCAGAGAACAGCCACCACAGGTAGGACTCCCAGGCGACTGCGACCCCGTGAGTAGCCCGAGACGATCCCCCTGGACCCTCACAGCGACGCCTGCAGAGAATCCACAGGCTCCCCCTGACTTCCTGTAACAAGGGACCTGACGCCTGGACCAAGCACTGCACCCGCAGCCCCCAGGACCAGAAGGAACCAAACTTCAGTGCAGGAGTGACCCCCAGGTGACCCTCTGCCTAGCCCAGGTGGTGGCTGGCCTGAGAAGCCCCCCTGTGCCCTGCCTGCATTGCGAAAGTGACCCTAGGGTCCCTCCGTTGAAACCAATACAAAACCCGCGCCTGGTTTGCACACTGCACCCGGCTGCTCCTGTGCCGCTGAGGGTATGTTTTGTGTGCCTACTTGTGTCCCCCCCCAGAGCTCTACAAAACCCCACCGGTCTGTCCCCCCGAGGATTTGGGTACTTACCTGCTGGCAGACTGGAACTGGAGCACCCCTGTTCTCCATAGGCGCCTATGTGTTTTTGGCACCTCTTTGACCTCTGCACCTGACCGGCCCTGAGCTGCTGGTGTCGTAACTTTGGGGTTGCCTTAAACCCACAACGGTGGGCTGCCTATGCCCAGGAACTGAGACTTGTAAGTGTCTTACTTACCTCACAATCTAACCAATTCTAACCTCCCCCAGGAACTGTTGATTTTTGCACTGTCTACTTTTAAAATAGCTTATTGCCATTTTAACAAAAAGTGTAAATGTTATTGCCCTAATTCAAAGTTCCTTACTTACATTTGTGGAGTACCTTGCATTTTATGTATTTACTTCAAATCTTAAACTTGTGGTTCTAAATATAAATTAAGAAAATATATTTTTCTATATAAAAACTATTGGCCTGGAGTAAGTCTTCAAGTGTGTGTCCCTCATTTATTGCCTGTGTGTGTACAACAGATGCTTAACACTACCCTTGATAAGCCTACTACACGACCACACAACCACAAAATAGAGCATTAGAATTATCTAATTTTGCCACTATCTTACCTCTAAAGGGAACCCTTGGACTGTGCACACTATCTCTTACTTTGAGATAGTATATTGTGACATGTGCTGCCGGAACCTAACGGAAGCACCACCAATCAGGGAGGAGAAGCCAGGTCACCGCAGGAAGAAGGAAGCACAAGAGGGCAGGAGTCGGGAGTTCCAGGAGAGAAGGAGCCGGGAGGAAAAGGCGAACGAGGAGTGAGACGGAGGAGCGACAGAGGACACCGTGGAGAGAACCCCAGGCCGGAGGACCGGAGAGACCAGGGATCGGTTCGTCCTCGACCGGGGAAGGGAGGACGACGTCCTGGGAAGCGGAGCGCAGCAGCCCGCCACGCTTCTGGAGAAGCGTGGCATATCCAGGTGCATTGAAGCACCATAGTTACGGGAGGGGAGGATGGGGGGAGCGGACCTAAAGAACCAAGGGAGGGGGAGGGAGACACAGCAAGGGTAAATAAGGGTAAACACTGTGAAATGATACGGCACGGGTGAGGTGAGGGATATTCAAATGTGTATATAGGAGGTGCGACAGGCACAAGCTCACAGCAGTGATTATGTAACAAGAAAAATGTAAACAACAGCATTCCAGAGAGCCATAGAAGAAAGAGAACAGGAGATTAGAAGAAGACAGGAGAGAAACTAAGAAAAACCCTGACAGAGAGGGAAAGGACAGAAAAGGCTAATAGATAAGGAAAGCCCAGAAAATGGAAAGAGTGAGAAGAGAGAAGAAAGAAAAGACATCAGAAGAGGTAAAGCCAGAAACAGGAAAGGAGAAAACATAAACACTTACCGAGATTCTTCTTCTTTTCTCCGCATGTGCTTCCCGGGAGACCTGAAGAAACGGAGAGAAACAAGGAAGTAATTACAAGCCATGAACTACAGTAGCCCCAACAGTTAAAGACGGAATGACAAAAGGAAGAAAACCAGCATGAAAATTCCAAATTCTTAAACAATAAACAACACTTACCTACTTGACGGCCGCCTCCTGCGTTGTTATTTGCCCTCATACTGTAACAAGTGGTGTCAGAAGTGAGATTAAAGAAACACATCACAATGGAGGAGAAACCCACCATGGCGGACATAATCGCCCAGTTGGCGGAGGGGCAGCATCATTCACAGATCGTATGGGAACAGCAGATGAAAGAGGCCAGAGAAGAACGCAAAGCCTTGCAGACAGCCCTTAAAAGTCAGGCAACAATAATAGCGAATAATCAGCTGGTACACGAGACAGCTTTGGGGAAACTTACAGATACTATTGCCCATTCCAAGGTTCATCCAAATGTACCCAGTAGTGTGCTGCAGAGGTACCAAGAACAGGAAGACCCGGACTCGTTCTTTACGAATTTTGAGAGGGTTGCCAGCACTGCAAATTGGCCAGAGGAAAAATGGGGACAATATATAGCACCATTACTCACAGGACATTTGCAAGCCACCTACAAAGCCATCAACCCCGGTGGCACTCTTCACTATAAAGACATAAAGAAAACTATCTTGGAACGTGTCGGGCTGGACAGTGAAAGCTATTGCACCAGGTTTCGCCAAACCAAGTGGCAGCAGCAAGAGAATACTCACACTCTCTACTATAGGGTTCAGCATGCTGCAGGGAGATGGTTGCATCCGACCGAGAAAACTCGGGAAGAAATGTTTGACACTGTAGTTTTGGAGCAATATTTGGATGCCTTACCCAGTACCACGCGTAACTGGGTCCGACAACTCCTGGGTTTGACTAATGAGACAGCAGTAGACCTTGCCTGTGCGTATCACCGGGCTCCAGACTTCCAGGCCACATCCAGCAGACATCCACTCCCTTTCCCTGTCCGCCCTACCATAGGGAAAAGTACTTCCCAGCAACCAGTGACGTTACATGGGCCGGAGCGTTCCTTACCTGCCGCAACACCAAATACCAACTATCCGACCACAGGACCCCAGTGTTACCATTTCTCCAAATGGGGTCATATTGCTAGACATTGCCCCCATAAAAAGGACGCAGAGGAACCCATGGAGATTGGGTTAACAAGAGGGCGAGTATTCTGGTCCGGAGGGGATAAACTCTCTTATACCCTCACTATCTTCATCAATGACACTAAAAGAACAGCATTGATCGACTCTGGGTGTAGTCAGAGTGTAATCAGACAGCAGTTAGTATTGCCAGGGCAAGAGGAACCACAAGCACAAGTATTAATCGCATGTGTACACAGGAATCAATGGTACTATCCGGTAGCCACAGTACACCTGAATTGGAGGGAAAATAATGAGGCCTTAAGAGTGGGAGTACTTCCCCATCTAGGTGAAGATATCATCATTGGATTTGACTATGAAGATTTTTCCTCCTTTTTAACCAAAGCAGGTCAGGAACACACCCTTAGGACTTGGTGGGAGGAAGTACCCTTTGGGGCAGGTGAGGGAGAAAGTCGACAACCCAGAGTTGTACTCAGTAGAAGGCAAAAAAGGGATCAGCAACAACAATATATCCAAAATCAGAAAGCCCCGACGGTTGACAGTCCAGAAGTGGCCATTAGGGCGTGTACCATTCGAAACGACAACCTCTCCCTGAAACAGGCATGGCATCAAGCCTTGAATCCGGAAGAGCATGTGGTAGGTCCTAGGTTTATAATACAAAACAACCTATTATACAGAAGACCCAACACCGGCGGAGAGAGACTCTTACAATTAGCGGTTCCCATGAGTCACAGACAGCAGGTCTTACATCTCGCACATGGGGATAATGGGGAAGGGCATCTTGGAAGGGAGAAGACGGAGAAGGCAGTACTCCGACGCTTCTATTGGCCTGGAGTGTTTGGGGAGATACATAAACACTGTTCGGAATGCCCGAAATGTCAACTTTTTAACCCTTCTCACCGACCAGCTCCTCTCCAACCCTTTCCTATCATAGACACCCCTTTTTCAAGAGTGGGTATGGATATCATTGGACCCCTTACCCCCTCCATCTGGGGACGTCAGTACATTTTGGTATTAGTAGATTATGCCACACGTTATCCGGAAGCCATCCGCATTCCCAGCATGCACATTAAAGCCATTGCACAAGCAATGATAGAATTTCTCTCCAGAGTAGGTTTTCCCAAATAAATACTTACTGACCAAGGGACCCCTTTTATGTCCAGACTCATGGCAGAGGTGAGCAAAGCACTAGGGGTGAAACAAATTAGAACGTCGGTATATCACCCACAAACAGATGGTTTTGTGAAGAGCTATAATAGGACGATTAAATCTCTCCTTAGGAAAAGCATTTCAGAGGTAGGGAAAGAGTGGGAGAAAAAACTGCCTCTAGTATTATATGCTATACGCACTCACGTTCAGGCCTCCATGGGACATAGTCCCTTTGAGTTATTGTTCGGCCGACAACCTCTGACCCTTCTAGAAATGTTGGCTGAACAGTGGGAAGAAACAGAGGAAGAGGTGAAAGACCTCTTGACATATACACGTGAGTTAAGAGAAAAACTTCATACGGTATGGGAAGAGGCCCACACCACCCCACGAGATGCTCAGAGCAAACAGAAACAATGGTATGACGCTAAAAGTGTGCTCCGCAGTTTGAAGGTAGGAGACAAGGCATGAGTCTTGCTCCCTAGTTGTGAAAACAAGTTATTGGCCTGGTGGCAGGGACCTTATGATGTTATTGAGCAAATCAATCCCACCACCTATAAATTAGCCATTCCACTAGGACCAGGCAGAGACCAGACATATCACATAAATCTCCTTAAGAAATGGCAGGAACCCTTGCATGAGCAACCCGTTCGGTATATCACCCATGAGACCACAGAGGAAATTCCCTACCTTTCTTTTCCCTCGAGCAACTCTTGTGGGTCCCCTCCCCCTCAGATGAGTCCTACTCTCGCAGAACCACATCACAGCAACTCACCAAATTGATAGAGAAGTACCAAGATATTTTCTCCAAGCGTCCTGGTCGAACGACTAGTACACCACCCGATACGGCTAAGAAAAGATAAAGTCTCCCGACAACGTCTGTACCGTATCCCGGAAGCCAAAAAAATAATAATAGAACAGGAAGTCCAATCCATGCTAGAGGCTGGCATTATTGAGCCATCCGCTAGCCTCTGGTGTTCCCCAGTTGTACTGGTACCCAAACCAGACCGGAGCACCCGTTTCTGTGTAGACTACAGACGTGTCAACAAGTTGCCTCACTTTGATGCCTATCCCATGCCACATATTGACGAACTACTCGAGAGACTAGGTCAAGCCCAATATATGTCCACCTTAGACCTGACAAAAGGGTATTGGCAAATACCTTTGAGAACCGAAGACAATGAAAAGACTGCTTTCACAACACCATCTGGACTCTATCAGTTCACGGTCCTTCTGTTTGGGCTCCATGGGGCACCCGCCACCTTCCAGAGGCTCATGGACAGGATCCTACGACCACATCACCGGTTTGCAGCAGCATATCTGGATGACATAGTAATTTATAGTATGACCTGGGAAGAACACATGCAACATTTAGGCGACATTTTACATGCATTGAGATCTGCCAATCTAACGGCGAATCCAGAGAAGTGCAGATTGGGATATACCAATATCAAATACTTGGGCTATATATTGGGAGAAGGGCAGGTCAGACCACAGGTGGAGAAAATAGAAGCCATCACAAGAATACCTTTACCATTGAAAAAGAAAGATGTGAGAGCCTTCCTTGGTCTAGTGGGTTACTATAGATGTTGCATCCCACAATTTTCCATGTTAGCAGAACCACTCACTAACCTTCTAAGGAAATCCTGTCCCAACACCCTTCCACCTCTCTCTCAGGCTGAACGTCAAAGTTTTGAACACCTAAAAGACACACTGACATCTGGTCCAGTGTTGTGTTGTCCGGATTTTCAGAAGTCTTTCTTTTTGCAAACGGACACCTCCGATGTGGGGCTCGGGGCAGTACTGTCCCAGACGCAAAGGGATGGGACCCAACACCCCATATTGTACATTAGCCGGAAGCTCCTCCCAAGGGAAGTCCATTATCCCACAATAGAAAAAGAATGCTTGGCCATTAAATGGGCAGTGGAGTCTCTACGGTATTATCTCACTGGCAGGACTTTTACCCTGGTAACGGATCACGCTCCACTCACATGGCTCGCTCACAACAAGGATACTAATTCTCATATCCTGTGGTGGTTCCTCTCATTACAACCTTTCTCCTTTCAGATCGCACACTTACCAGGCAGCCAAATGGCGAATGCAGATTTTCTATCCCGATATCCAACCACTGAGCGTCTCCTCCAGCCGCTCTCTAGGGGGAGTGTCTGTGACGGGCTGGCCGGAGCCTGCCCGCAAACTTTCACAGCATGTGCTGCTGCTGCCGGTGGTGAGCCGGAACCTAACGGAAGCACCACTGTAAGGAAATGCCTCCTTGGCATGGTTACCTCCTGACTTTTTGCCTTTGCTGATGCCAAGTTATGATTTGAAAGTGTGCTGAGGCCTGCTAACCAGGCCCCAGCACCAGTGTTCTTTCTCTAAAACTGTACCTTTGTTTTCACAATTGGCACACCCTGGCATCCAGGTAAGTCCCTTGTAACTGGTACACCTGGTACCAAGGTCCCTGATGCCAGGGAAGGTCTCTAAGGGCTGCAGCATGTCTTATACCACCCTGGGGACCCCTCACTCAGCACAGACACACTGCTTGCCAGCTTGTGTGTGCTGGTGGGGAGAAAATGACTAAGTCGACATGGCACTCCCCTCAGGGTGACATGCCAACCTCACACTGCCCCTGGTATAGATAAGTCACCCCTCTATCAGGCCTTACAGCCCTAAGGCAGGGTGCACTATACCATAGGTGAGGGCATAGGTGCATGAGAACTATGCCCCTACAGTGTCTAAGCGAAACCTTAGACATTGTAAGTGCAGGGTAACCATAAGAGTATATGGTCTAGGAGTCTGTCATACACGAACTCCACAGCACCATAATGGCTACACTGAAAACTGGGAAGTTTGGTATCAAACTTCTCAGAACAATAAATGCACACTGATGCCAGTGTACATTTTATTGTGAAATACACCCCAGAGGGCATCTTAGAGATGCCCCCTGAAAACATACCCGGCTTCCAGTGTGGGCTGACTAGTTTTATCACCCTGCCACACACCAGACATGTTGCTGGCCACATGGGGAGAGTGCCTTTGTCACTCTGTGGCTAGTAACAAAGCCTGTACTGAGTGGAGGTGCTTCTCACCTCCCCCTGCAGGAACTGTAACACCTGGCGGTGAGCCTCAAAGGCTCACCCCCTTTGTTACAGCACCACAGGGCATTCCAGCTAGTGGAGATGCCCGCCCCCTCCGGCCACGGCCCCACTTTTGGCTGTAAGGCCGGAGGAGATAATGAGAAAAACAAGGAGGAGTCACTGGCCAGTCAGGACAACTCCTAAGGTGTCCTGAGCTGAGGTGACTCTGACTTTTAGAAATTCTTCATCTTGCAGATGGAGGATTCCCCCAATAGGATTAGGGATGTGCCCCCCCTCCCCTCAGGGAGGAGGTACAAAGAGGGTGTAGCCACCCTCAAGGCTAGTAGCCATTGGCTACTAACCCCCCAGACCTAAACACACCCCTAAATTGATTATTTAGGGGCCCCCAGAACCTAGCAAGATAGATTCCTGCAACCTAAGACGAAGAAGGATTGCTGACCTGAAGCCCTGCAGAGAAGACGGAGACACCAACTGCTTTGGCCCCAGCCCTACCGGCCTGTCTCCACACTTCGAGAGAAACTGCAACAGCGACGCGCTCCCCAGGGTCCAGCGACCTCTGAAGCCTCAGAGGACTACCCTGCATCTAAAAGGACCAAGAACTCCCGAGGACAGCGGCCCTGTTCCAAAGAAATCAAAACTTGCAGCAAAGAAACAACTTTAAAAGGACTCCACGTTTCCCGCCAGAAGCGTCAGACTTTCCACTTTGCACCCGACACCCCCAGCTCGACCTGCGGAGAAACAACACTACAGGGAGGACTCCCCGGTGACTGCGAGCCCGTGAGTAGCCAGAGTTGACCCCCCTGAGCCCCCACAGCAACGCCTGCAGAGGGAATCCAGAGGCTCCCCCTGACCGCGACTGGTAAAGACACTGCACCCGCAACCCCCAGGAACTGAAGGATCCGACCTCCAGTGCAGAAGCGACCCCCAGGTGGCCCTCTCCCTTACCTAGGTGGTGGCTACCCTGAGGAGCCCCCCCCCCCGCCTGCCTGCTTCGCTGAAGAGACCCCTGGGTCTCCCATTGAAACCAATAGCAAACGCGACACCTGTTTGCACTCTGCACCACCCGGCCACCCCTGTGCCGCTGAGGGTGTACTTTCTGTGCTGACTTGTGTCCCCCCCGGTGCCCTACAAAATCCCCCTGGTCTGTCCTCCGAAGTCACGGGTACTTACCTGCTGGCAGACTGGAACCCGGGGCACCCCCTTCTCCATTGAAGCCTATGCATTTTGGGCACCATTTTGACCTCTGCACCTGACCGGCCCTGAGCTGCTGGTGTGGTAACTTTGGGGTTGCCCTGAACCCCCAACGGTGGGCTACCCTGGACCCAACTTTGAACCGTTTAGGTGTTTTACTTACCTGCAAAACTAACCAAAACTTACCTCCCCCAGGAACTGTTGAAAATTGCACTGTGCCTAGTTTTAAAATAGCTTATTGCCATTTTTGCCAAAACTGTACATGCTAATTTGTTGATTCAAAGTTCCTAAGATACCTGAGTGAAATACCTTTCATTTAAAGTATTGTGTGTAAATCTTGAACCTGTGGTTCGTAATATAAACTAAGAAAATATATTTTTCTATATAAAAAACCTATTGGCCTGGAATTGTCTTTGAGTGTGTGTTCCTCATTTATTGCCTGTGTGTGTACAACAAGTGCTTAACACTACCCTCTGATAAGCCTACTGCTCGACCACACTACCACAAAATAGAGCATTAGAAGTATCTCTTTTTGCCACTCTCTTACCTCTAAGGGGAACCCTTGGACTCTGTGAATGCTATTTCTTACTTTGAAATAGTGCATACAGAGCCAAATTCCTACAACCACCAATCAGGGAGGAGAAGCCAGGTCACCGCGGGAAGAAGGAAGCACAAGAGGGCAGGAGTCGGGAGTTCCAGGAGAGAAGGAGCTGGGAGGAAAGGCGAACGAGGAGCGAGACGGAGGAGCGACAGAGGACACCGTGGAGAGAACCCCAGGCCGGAGGACCGGAGAGACCAGGGAGCGGTTCGTCCCCGACCGGGGAAGGGAGGGCGACGTCCTGGGAAGCAGAGCGCAGCAGCCCGCCACGCTTCTGGAGAAGCGTGGCATATCCAGGTGCGTTGAAGCGCCATAGTCATGGGAGGGGAGGACGGGTGGAGCGGACCTAAAGAACCAAGGGAGGGGGAGGGAGACACGGAAAGGGTAAATAAGGGCAAACACTGTGAAATGATACAGCACGGGTGAGTTGAGGGATATTCAAATGTGTATATAGGAGGTACGACAGGCACAAGCTCACAGCAGTGATTAAGTAACAAGAAAAACATAAACAACAGCATTCCAGAGAGCCATAGAAGAAAGAGAACAGGAGATTAGAAGAAAACAGGAGAGAAACTAAGAAAGACCCTGACAGAGAGGGAAAGGACAGAAAAGGCTATTAGATAAGGAAAGCCCAGAAAACGGAAAGAGTGAGAAGAGAGAAGAAAGAAAAGACATCAGAAGAGGGAAAGCCAAAAACAGTTAGGAAAGGAGAAAACATAAACACTTACCAAGATTATTATTATTTTCTCTGCATGTGCTTCCCGGGAGACCTGAAGAAACGGAGAGAAACAAGGAAGTAATTACAAGCCATGAACTGCAGTAGCCCCAACAGTTAAAGATGGAATGACAAAAGGAAGAAAACCAGCAGGAAAATTCCAAATTCTTAAACCATAATCAACACTTACCTTCTTGACAGACGCTTCCTGCGTTGTTATTTGCCCTCATACTGTAACATATATACAGAGTCAACTTCTTACAGTTGGGTTCTGCAGACAGTGACAGGCTTCAGACTGGAGTTTTTCAGTACCCCGAAACAAACTTGTCCTCCTGCCCCAATGTATTTTTCCCTAGCAGATCTGTCCATTATAGATCTAGAGATACAGTCCCTTTTCGACAAAGGGGCAGTGGGTTTTTCTGTCCTCACCCTTACGGTTTAATCAGCCCTATTTTCTTAGTAGACAAAAAGGGTGGAAGTCATCGTCTAGTGTTAATTCTCAAAGAGTTCAGTTGCTGGATATTGTACAGACAATTCAAACGGAAGGGATCCACATGTTGAGGGACATTATGTTAGATGGCGATTGGATGGTTCGTCTGGATCTAAAAGGCGCTTACCTTTCAGTTCCCATTTTCTCTCCTCACAGAAGATACCTCCAGTTTCTGTGGAGGGGACAGTGTCTAGAGTTAAAGGCTCTTGCTTTCGGCCTGTTGTCGGCCCTTTGGTGCTTCACCAAACTGATGGAGTCCATTCGAGCGAAAGGGGTTTGTTTGATAATTTATCTGGGCGACATTTTACTGATGGCTCAGGATCCTCAGACTCTCCAGAGTCATTTGCTGTCGACTATTCAACTTTTACAGAATCTGGGATTCATTATCAATGTGCAGAAGTCACTGTTGAATCCTTCTCAGGTGATAGATTTTATGGGTTTTCAGATAGATTCGGTTAGAGCCCAGCTGATTCTCCCTTCTCAAAAGATTCACAATATCAAGAGGGACTTGAGGTCCGCCTTATCCAACCAGACCGTGTCATTGAGAGCGATTGCCAGGATAGTGGGACTTCTGTCCTAATCCATTCAGGCCATTTTTCCTGCCCCCCTTCACTACCATGCTCTCCAGAGATGAAAGATTCAGCACCTATGGAAGGGTCTGTCCTACTCGGAACAGATTCCATTATCTGAGGAGGTGAAGACGGAACGTCATTGGTGGTTAAATCATATGGAAGCTTGGAACGACAGAGCCATCTTCGGTTCTGATCCAGACGTAATAATCAAATCGGATGCCAGCCAGTGGGGCTGGGGGGGGGGGGCGTTGCTGATCGATTGTGACAGGGGAGCCGTAGGTCTCAGATGGAAATGCGACTTCACATAAATTGTTTAGAGCTTCTCGTGGGCCGATTTGCCATAAAGAGTCTTCCCCTCAGAAGTCAGATTGTTGTATTTTATTGAGGATGGACAACATATCAGCAGTGAGATATGTCAACAAGCTAGGGGGGGACCAAGTCCAGATGTTTTCAGAGATAGCAAATACATTTTGGCATTATTGCCTTCTTCACTGTCTGAGTGTCACGGAGGTTTATCTCCAGGGGGGTTCAGAATACCATAGCAGACTGGAACTCCAGGTACTTGAGGGATGCCAGCGATTGGAGGTTGGATCAGGATCTTTTTCACCAGATTCTTCTCGAAATGGGTCACTGCGACATAGATCTCTTTGCCTCCCATCTCAATTTCAAGATTCCAACTTTATTCATTTGGCATCCGGATCCACTGGCTCTGGGGGCAGATGCCTTCCTTCAGAATTGAAGTCAGTTTCGGGGATATGCATTTCCACCATTTATGATGATTCCCAGGGTTCTACCTCCAGTTCGAAGACAAAAAGTGGAGATTGTGCTTCTAACCCCTCTTTGGAGGGCTCAACCCTGGTTTCCTGTAGCTCTGCTGTTAGCTTGCACTCCTCCTCTCCTCATTCCGCCTCATCAGAATCATCTGATGAGTTCGGAGGGCCTTCAACATCCCTTGGTTCTGTCGAAAAAACTGTGGTTGATGGTTTGGACAGTTTCAGGTCTAGATGGACTTCCCCAGGCATTTCGCAACAGGCTGCAGGCTTCATCAAACAGGCCTGGTCAACAGGCACTTATAAGCGGTATGCATCAGCGTGGCGGAGATGGTCTAGTTGGTGTGACGGACGGAGCATCGATCACATGGGTTTGGCTGTTGACATGATTGTCAATTTTCTAGCAGAACTCGCGGGTTGGGGTCTGGCTTATCGGACGGTGAATAATTTCAGGTCAGCTATTTCTACTGGTCATACACAGGTAGAAGGTAAACCAGTTGGGGAACATCCACTAGTTTGAAAAGTGATGAAAGGGATTTGCATGTCATCTCCTCCTCAGTCAAGGTATTCTTCCCTTTGGAACGTTGATATAGTTTTAAAGTTTTTAGACAAATGGCCATCTAACCGTTATCTTTCCAGAAAACAAATATTGAGAAAGTTATCTATGTTACTTAGCCTTATTTCCTGTAAACGTCTTTCGCACGTTAGGGCTTTGGATTTAGGGAGAACATATTCTCCGGAGGGAGTTATGTTTAACGTCACCAGAAGAACAAAAAACAATTGCAGGTTGGTGACATATCCTAGGTTTCATGAAACTCAACAGTTGTGTGTAGTTCAATGTTTGAAGGATTATGAAACTGCTACAGTTGATATCAGACAAGATATTAAGGGTCAATTGTTAATATCATTGCCAAAACCATTTAAACTGGTGTCAGCTGCTACTTTATCCAGATGGATGAGATCGTTGATGAATGAGGCAGAAATAGACACCTCTATATATGGGGCTCATTCAGCTAGGGGAGCAATGGCTTCCAAGACCTTTGCGTTAGGCTCTCATCTGGACGACATTATGAGAGTGGCAGGTTTGTCATCAGAGTCTACGTTTAGGAAATTCTATCACAAACCAGTAGTTGATGTTGCGACTGTGGTTGTTGGGCAGCTTAAAATGAGCATAATCTGAGGCTCCGGTCCGGACACAGAAACCAAAAACTTCTAGCTTACGTGTCAAGAATTTCGAATCTGTTAAGGACATGGAGGCGAGGATTATCTCGCCCTTCATATTATATGAACCTTATTTGATTATTTTTGATGAGAATTGTATGATTAAAAATTTGTGTTGTGTTTTGGGTTTTTCCTCCCACCCTGAATGATAGATTCTACACAGGTGTTTTTATTCTGAGTATCTGTTATGTTCGACAAGAGTATTACCTTCAATTATTGTTTAGCATCTTTAGGATCGGATGAGAAGACTCTAGGATGGGATGGACCTATTGATTCATGCGTTTGATGAAGACAGCTCTTTGACTTCAGTTTCTCTGATGTAAATGTTGAGGTTGCATCTTGTCCTGCCGCCTGATGAGCTCGGACCGGGATGTTTTGGACTTCAGAATGGTTGTTCATGGACTGTTAATCTGTAAAGAGTTTCATTTCTACTGCGTTCTGCTTCTTATCTGAATGTTACAAAGAAAGAGGAAGTGACTTTAGGGGTCATGGTTTTTATGGGCTGAGATCCTGGACTATGATTGGACCATGTGACTATATTATCTAGCATCATGGGTATTAACATTTTTGTTTTACTGTTATTTCATTGGCTGCTGTTTGGAACAGTAAAATAAAGAGAAAGCATAACCCTTGTGTAGGAAGTTGGCTCTGTATATACTATCTCAAAGTGAGAGATAGTGTGCACAGAGTCCAAGGGTTCCCCATAGAGGTTGATAGTGGCACAATTAGATAATACTAATGCTCTGTTTTGTGGTAGTGTGGTAAAGCAGTAGGCTTATCAGAGGGTAGTGTTATGCATTTGTTGTACACACAGGCAATAAATGAGAACACACACTCAAAGACTTAACTCCAGGCCAATAGGGTTTTTATATAGAAAAATATTTTTTTCTTAATTTATTTTAGAACCGCAAGATTCAGAATTTAAGTAAGTACATAAATTGTACGGTACTCCTCACAGGTAAGTATGGAACTTTGAATTAAAACAGTAATGTACACAGTTTTGGCAAAAATGACAATAAGCTATTTTAAAAGTGGACACAGTGCAAAAATCAACAGTTCCTGGGGGAGGTAAGTATTGGTTAATTTCTCAGGTAAGTAAAGCACTTACAAGTTCAGTCTCCAGGGCATAGGCAGCCCACCATTGGGGGTTCAAGTTACCCCCAAACACCCAGCACCAGCGCACAGGACCGGTCAGATGCAGAGGTCAAAGTAGGGTCCAAATAACGTAGGCGCCTATGGAGAACAGGGGTGCTTTGGTTCCAGTCTGCTAGCAGGTAAGTACCTGCGTTCTCGGGGAGCAGACCAGGGGGGTTTTGTAGAGCACTGGAGGGGTCCTAAACAGGCACACAAAATACACCCTCAGGGGCGGCTGGGTTGCAGTATGTGAACAAGGCGTCGGGTTTTGTAATTAAAGCAATGGAGGGACCCGGGGGTCACTCTGGCGATGCAGGCAGGGCACAGGGGGCTTCTCGGGCCAGCCACCAACTGGGCTAGGATGAGGGCTGCCTGCTGGTCACTTCTGCACTGGTGGTTGGTTCCCCTTGGTCCTGGGGGGCTGCGGGTGCAGTGCTTTGTCCAGGCGTTGGGTTCTTTTGTTACCAGGCAATTGCGGTCAGGGGGAACCTCTGGATCCTCTCTGCAAGCGTTGCTGTGGGGATGCAGGGAGGTCGACTCAGGGTGTCCACATTGTTGGAGTCGCCTGGGGGTCCTCTCTGCGGTGTTGGTTCTCCTGAACTCGAGTCGGGGCTGTCGGGTGCAGAGTGTGAAGACTCATGCTTCGGGAGTGAGGCAGGAGTCTTTTTAAAGTTGGTTTCTCGGTTGCTGTTTTTGGACAGAGCCGCTGTCCTCTGGAGCTTCTTGGTCCTTTATGTGCAGTTCAGTCCTCTGAGTCCTCAGAGGTCGCTAGTCCCGCTGGATGCGTAGCTGTGCAGGTTCTTTGAGTCTGGAGACAGGCCGGTAGGGCTGTGGCCAAGTCAGTTGTCTCCGTCGTCTCTGAGGAGCTTTCGGGTCAGCAGTCCTTCTTCTTTCTTCAGGTTGCAGGAATCTGATTCCCTAGGTTCAGGGTCGCCCCTAAATACTCAATTTAGGGGTGTGTTTAGGTCTGGGGGGCAGGAGCCAATGGCTACTGTCCTTGAGGGTGGCTCGCCCTCTTTGTGCCTCCTCCCTGAGGGAAGGAGGGCACATCCCTATTCCTATTGGGGGAATCCTCCAAAACAAGATGGAGGATTTCTTAAGGAAGGGGTCACCTCAGCTCAGGACACCTTAGTACAGTGGTCTTCAAACTTTTTAATGCCGCGCCCCCCCCCAGTTGAAAAATAAAAATCATTGGGCCCCCCCCTCAGAATTTTTCATAATTATTTTAGAAAGATGGCAATGTTTAAATATGTCTAAACCTATTTAAACATTGCAGTTAAGTACTGTTACCTTTTTAAACTGCAATAACATGCTTCTGCTTACAACAAAGGCATGTTATCTGGCCAGAGCTTGGCGCCCCCCCCTGGGATCACTTGAGGCCCCCCTAGGGGGGCCCGCCCCTCAGTTTGAAGACCTCTTCCTTAGGGGCTGTCCTGACTGGTGGGTGACTCCTCCTTGTTCTTTTCATTATCTCCTCCGGACTTGCCACCAAAAGTGGGGGCTGTGTCCGGAGGGGCGGGCAGCTCCACTAGCTGGAGTGCCCTGTGGTGCTGTAACACCAGGCTTGAGCCTTTGAAGCTCACCACCAGGTGTTACAATTCCTGCAGGGGGAGGTAAGAAGCACACCCACTCAGTGTAGGCTTTGTTCATGGCCACAGAGTGACAAAGGCACTTCCCCCATGTGGCCAGAAACCCATCTTAATGTGGCAGGCTGGCAGGAACTGGTCAGCCTAACACTAGGAATTGGACTGGTATACAAGAGGCATCTCTAAGATGCCCTCTGTGTGCATTTTTCAATAAATCCCACACTGGCATCAGTGTGGAGTTATTGTGCTGAGAAGTTTGATAGCAACTTCCCAGAATTCAGTGTAGCCATTATGGAACTGTGGAGTTCGTATTTGACAGACTCCCAGACCATATACTCTTTATAGCTACCCTGCACTTACAATGTCTACGATTTGGCTTAGACACTGTAGGACATAGTGCTCATGCAACTATGCCCTCACCTGTGGTATAGTGCACCCTGCCTTAGGGGTGTATGGCCTGCTAGAGGGGTGACTTACCTATACCCAGGAACTCTGACACTTGATGGTGAGCCTCAAAGGCTCAGGCCTCCTGTTACAGTGCCCCAGGGCATTCCAGCTAGTGGAGATGCCCGCCCCTGGACTCTTTGGAGGTAGGACCGGTGGCAAAATTATGAATAACAAGGAGGAGTGTCCACCTCAGCCGGGTCCACCCCTGAGGTGTCCAGAGCTGAAATGACCCCCTGCTTGCAGAATCCTCCATCTTGGTTTGGAGGAGAGGGACCAATACGAATAGGAATGTGACCCCCCTTCCCAAAGGGAGTGGGCACAGGAAGGGTACAGCCACCCTCAGGGACAGTAGCTATTGGCTACTGCCCTTTGATCCCTGCAGTGCCCCTAAATCTAGTATTTAGCCCCGCCCCTGAATTTTACTTGCCTGATTCATGGTGACCTCAGAAAGAAAGGAGGACTGCCAAGCTGATCCCAGCAGTGAAGACTCTGGATGACAACTGCATTGGCCCCAACCCTACCAGCCTGTCTGCAGCTTCAAAGACCCCTCCAAGAAGGCGATGCATCCTGCAGGACCAGCAACTTCTACAAAACCCCAGAAGACTGCGTGCTCAGCAGAGGACCAAGAACTCCTGAGGACAGTGGTCCTGTCCAAAATAAACCTCCAAAAGGATCAGCAAGCCCTGCACACACTGCACCCAACACCCACTGCCCGAGTCTAGGTGGCCCACTGGTCCAGAGAAGGTCCCCAGGTGATTCTGACCTTGAGTCCACCCTGGGTTTGACCCCTCCTGGCCAACTCAACGATGCCTGAATCCAGAGGACACCCCTTGACCAGATCCGATGAAGATACAAGACGCCCAAGGAGACCCCTCCACCTGCAGCCCCCTGGCCTTGGGAGAATCTGACCAACAGTCCAGCAACGTCCAGCGGGTGCCTCCCCTACCTGTCCAGCCTTTGGTATCCCAGAACTGACCCCCCCCCCCCCGGACCAAGGACCTCAAGCCCACCCCGGGTTGACCCCTCCTGGCCAACACAATGATGCCTGCAGTCTGAATCCAGAGGACCCCCCTGACCGGATCCAACAAAGATACAGATACCCAAGGAGACCCCTGCACCCACAGCCCCCTGGCCTTGGGGAATCTGACCAACAGTCCAGCAACGTCCAGCGTGCCTCCTCTACCTGTCCAGCCTTTGGCTTCCCAGCACCAACCCCCTGGAACCAGCCAGCAACATCTTTTGTGACCCCCGGCGCCCCCCTGTTGAAAAGCATTGGGCTCCCAGCTGTGTGTTTGCACCCTGTACCCAGCTGCCCCTGAGCTGTTGAGGGTGTGTGTTTGGTGTGAACCTTTGAATCCCTCCACCCCCCATCCCCTGTGCTGACCTAAACCCCCCAGGCCTGTGACCTGGAGCTGCGGGTACTTACCTGCAATCCACTTTCTACCTAGCACCCTTAGTCCTCATAGGATTCCATTGTACACCCAAAGTCAACTTTGATCTCTGCACCCAGCTGGCCTTTTGTTGCTGGTGGTACACATTTGGGGCCAGCCTAAACTTTGACCTGTGGGCATCCTAACCCCTGAAGACTGGAATTGTAAGTTGTGTACTTACCTGTTAACTGTGCTAACACCCCCCACCACCACCCCAGGACTCTATTGACGCCTATGAAAGATTTTACTTTATGTCAAGGTTTGAAATTGGACAGTGTTACTTACTCGTAAACTGCTTTATCTGCAAAAAACAAAGTACAGTTGATACATATGCTTGGTACCTGTTTACAACTATACTTACCTGCAACAAAGATCTTCTGGTTTTAGTAATAAAGTAACAAAATATATTTTTGCGATTTAAAACCAATTGGCCAGTAGTTAGTCATTGATTGTGTACCTCATTTCTTGACTGTATGTGTACAACAAATGCTTTGCCCTACACTCTGATAAGCGTAACTGCTCAACCACACTACCACAAAAGATAGCATTAGTGTTATCTACTTTAGCCTCTGTTAAGCCTCTAGGGAACTCTTGGACTCTGCACAATCTATACCTTATTTTGGTATAATATATACAGAGAAAGCTCCCTACATGTACTAAACTACTCCATATATATTTGTATGTAGTAGAGATAAGGCCGGCGCTGCCTGTTTGGGCAATGCACCGAGGTCTAGAGCCTGGAGGTCACGGTGCTGAATGAGGGAACAGGAGGCTCTGGGAACCCCTATGTCCATTCTCCAGTAGAGTACGCAAAACTTAACTTTGTTTCGCCACCCTTCCTTGCTGTAAATACTGTCCGATGGTGTAATGGAACAGACACACATCCAGTATACAGCAGTGTAGTTTCAGTCTTTTTGTTTTTGTTGTGTTTGTGTGTGTGCGCTAAAGGGGGTGTATTGGCTTGGTTTCTGAATTACTTATGCACACGAGCCAGGAATGTTTCACAGTTGTTTTCCTGTTGTGGGTGGGCAAACAGAGTAAGGTGAGAGTGTGCAAGCTAGGATTTTTTTGTATTCTTTGGGTGGGTAGATGCTTCGGCTAGAGTGTGTTCACTTACTTTGATTGTACAGTGTTTGTGGCTGGATTGTGTATGCAGATTTGCTACAACGAGTGTTTGTGTTCGCTAGGGCTGCATTGTGTGTATATGACTATAATGCTTGTAGCTTATGGGGGGTGTGTGGAGGGCACATACTGTGACTGCAAAGTGTCTGGGTGGTAATAGTGATGGCACAATTTGTATGGGTTCGTACTCATATCTGCAATGTTCGTAACACATTTCTGACATTTATGTTGGAGGACAGTGTGTTGGGTGTAACATGGCTGTATTTTAAAATTGAGTTGCCTACCAAAAAATGAATGCATTAAAAGGGCTTGGATCGATGATGCGTAGCCCTGTGCTGATTGATGAAGGGCAAATCTGGAGACCACGCAGGGTTTTACCTGTACAAGGGGGCTGCCTACCTTCAGCTGTAAGCCCAGCTCTGAAGGGAGGTAAGCACTGATGTCTACCCCCACCACCAGCCCGCGCAAAAGCAAGTGCCGCCACCATTAGGCTCAGAAAAATCCATTGTCCTCTCCAGGCAAAACGCAATGCGCGAGCCCGGCCCCAAGATATAGCGCACTGTGTTGTGCAAGTTCACTATATTTTGTAGTTGTACTCTGTGGCATCCTGATGATCAATCGCCAACAGGTCATGGCTTTGCAGATGATGGCATGGAACTAAACTGACAATAGCCAACAGAGAGTGTGAACAGTGTCCACTCACTCTAAGCTGCCACCTGAGAAACCCATGGCGGGGTCGTAACGATCTGGAGGGACACTGCAAGCGGAAGACCCAGGCTCAGTTCTGGAAGTTCATAGTGAGCATGAGGCGGAGCACAGGGTACGCTAGTGTTACCGAAGCCTCTGTGCATGCTTGAATTGAGTTTTGTTGAGTTTTGTGTACAGGCGTCTCTCTGGTGTGCTGTGTTCCAGTCTGCTGTGCTTATTTCCCTGTACAAAGTATCGCTGTGGGCTGCGGCATGAAGCTTTGCAGATGTGCACAGTCTGAAAGAAAGCTGTTCGAAGAAATGTGTGCAACATGCTCATCCTTTAATGACACAGCTATTGGTCACTAGCATGGCCTCTGGAATTATGCGGCTGGGGAGGGGGGACCAATTTACACAGCAGGGTTGACTAAATTATGTGCCAAGAAAAGGCAAATTGTGTGGTGTTATGCACCACATTTTGTGGCAGTGTTATGTCACTATTTTACAGTTTTATGCATGTTAACATTGGCTGAGCAAATGTTTCACCTCATTGGTATTTAAGATATAAACAAAGCAATTAGTAACTGTAAATTGACCTGTCATTTGGCAACAAAGGCCCTGCCACTGAGTGGCGACACGTGTACCAGCGTTTTCAGCTCCTTTTGGTCTGTTACAAGAATTTTTTTTTTGTTTCTTAAAAGCCACAAATTTTGCAGACGATAATGGATTATGTGGCAGGTGTGGCAAATCCATAATAATGCGGAAAACTCTGTGACACTAGTCACTGGCTTTCAGTCATTGTGTACACAGATACAGATTTAACACTTTCACTGTAGTTTAATAACGCATACTACTTCAGTTTGGCCACTTCTAAGATCGCTAAATAACAGACCTCACTATTTCTTAATTAAAATGTGCAAACTGTTTCAACCTGAGAAGGATAAAATGTTGAGCAAGGTTTAACGGTGTCTTAGAACATTGAAGGTTTATGATATCTTTGCTTATAAACAAAATGAGGAAGAAAATATGTCAGTATTTTTATTAAATGCCTGAGTTTTCAACATATACACGTTTTGTGGCAGTGGAGGTCGCCCGCAGATTACAACTGCTTTGTAGGTAGATTTCCATCAAAACCCATTGGTGGTTGCATGGTAATACCTGATACCACCTCAGGGTGTTGAATTAAAGAGGATCATTTTATGGATATAAATTTTTTTTCATCCTTTGAAAATTAACATTATTTTAAACCCTCAAATGCAGTTTTTACTGGGACAGAGACTGGTAGCCTCATTGGCGAGTACAGAGTTACAAGCAGAACATCTCAACTGTGCTAACATCTGGATGGGACCACCAAAGTTGGTACTTCAAGATATCAAACAACTTGTTACATTTAGCCCAACTTGATGCCCAAGTCAAAATAAATGTAGCTTTTTGCCATATGCTTAAATTTTTTGTTAAATATATTTTATAGTGACTGGGGCGGCCTCCCGGAGCCGTGGTCACGCTCCGGGATTGAAGCGCCGCTTGATTCCTGCCGCATGATTGCGGCAAAGACTTTAAGTGGTGCCCTGCCCCCTGTGAGCTGCGGCACGGAGCTCGCGCCATGGCCGGGGGTGCGGGCTGGTCCTCAGCGGTGGCGGGAGACGCCTGCGGAGCCCCTGCTTCACATTTGCTGCTAGGCCAGTACCGAGTGGTGTGGCCTGGTTTCTGTGGTGGGGGAAGCTGGGGCCCACCGGGGCCAGGAGGACCTGTGTCGGATCCTGCCCGGAAGCTGGGAGCCCGGATAGCTGGTGGTGCCGAGGTGTGTGGCCCACTGGTGTTGGTGCTGTGGTCGGTCTGGCCTGGCTGGGGCCACTTCGAGCCTGGACCACACAGCAGACAAGCGGCTTGGTGTGGACATTGTGTGGGGGGGGGCAGTTGACCCCCCCACCTATGCTGAAGCCATAAAGGGAGCACGGTGGCCCATAGGAGGTCTGAGGCGCGGAGACAGGGCACCTCTGTGTGCGGGACCCTGAAGTGCGGCTGACCCCGAGGAGAGAAGCGGGGGACAGAAGATGACAAAGAGGGAGTTCCGCTGGTGGGCGGCGAGACCCGAGTTGGAGGTACGACGTGGGCGTGTGGCGGGCGGAGTGCTGTTGCCCGGGAGGGCCGAAGTTGATTCGGATTTTGAAGAGGTTCTGCCGCTTGCCACCTAGCCCCCCCGCTTGCCTGCCGGTGTTTGGCCCTGTGGAGACCTGGTTGCTGGTGCTGCGGATCCCCGCTTGCCTTCTGGCACCTGGGTGCTTGGACGAAGCCCCAGTTGCATCCACAACGCCCCCAGACCTGGGCGACTGGTATGGGGAAAGACAAATCAACTAAGCAGCCGCCGGCGTCGCAGCAGCGTATTGATCAATTCGTCAAGCATGCAGCCTCTCGTGTGGCGGGTGACCCGTGCTGGAGGCTACCGCTGCAGAAGGGGTGAATACGATCATTCAGGCCATTCAGTCCTTGCAGCTGAGACTAAGGTTGGTGAAGTGAAAGAGGATGTGGGCCTGCTGCGGCAGGATCTGCGGACAGTGGTGAGTCGCATCAAAGAGGTCGAGGACTGGGTCTCCTAGGCAGAGGATGAGATTGCGGACCTCAAGGCCAAAGTTGCCGAGCTGCAGACCCACACGGGTGAGCTCCACCTTAGGGCTGAGGATGTCGAGAATCGCTCCAGGCGTAATAGCCTGCGCTTTGTTGGGTTCCCGGAGTGAGCGGAAGCAAGCCGAGCGATCGAATTCCTGGTGCGCTGGATCAGATCATGGATCCCTGAGCAGCGGCTCTCCCCCTGGTTTGCCATTGAACGTGCCTATAGGGCCCGTGCGCTTTGGCCCCCGCCGGGCGGTTCCAGGCAGCCAATGATTGCAAAATTTCTCAATTTCAAAGACCGGGACGTCATTCTTAGGTAAGCAAGAGCTCACCCGGACCTCCGCTGGGACAACCATAAGATCCTAATTTTCCCAGACTACACCCATGAGGTGCAGGCCAGGTGCCGCTCCTACGAAGGAGTCAAGCAAAAACTTTGGGCAAAACAACTGACCTATATGCTTCTTTTTCCCATGTGCCTCAAGGTCCTCATGGACAGGAAATCCTCCTTTTTTGACTCGCCGGACTGGCTTACTGAGGAGCATCGGGCGGCCCGGAGGGCCCCCCCCCAGTCTGGGGGCGGCTCTCCAGGGTCCGGCTCCGTCGGCTCCCCGGGATCGAGAGGAGGGCGCAGGCACACCCGGTCCTGCCGGAGCAAAAGGAGTGGCCCGCACGGCACGTCAATGGAGGATGAGCGATCGAGTCTGAGTCCCCTGGGGGGCAGGAGCATGCCAGATGGCCCAAGGGAAAAGAGACCTACATTGACTGTGGAGGAGGAACGCCTTAGCCAGTCTCCTTCGCTCTCCTGAGAGCGATTTGCACGGACAAGAGCTCCCTTCCCAGCACGGTGCGACGGATGGCCGCATTGCAGAAGTCCGACTATCTAGAGGGGTCCCCCACTCCACACCTATTACAGACATTCTGTTCTTGAAGTTTTGGGCAACATATGCTTCTGGACTGGAAGTATGGGGTGGGGGGGTGGTTGGGGGGACGGGTGGGAATGTTCACAATTTTGTTTGGGGGTTGAGTATGAGTTTTGCTACCTTTTTTTCTGTTAGTTGGTCACACCGGGGCTTTTGGACAGACACTGCATGCAACATTACTGATTCCTCACACATGCCAGAGCCGTCTAAACGGGTGCTCTCCTGGAACGTCAATGGGCTCTTAGATAAAATGAAGTGATCCGCGGTTTTTAGGACCCTCTGCCGCTTTGATCCGTCCATAGTCTTACTCCAGGAGATTCACTTGCTTGGTACCCGGTCCCCTATGCTTATGCGAGGAGGGTATGCCGGGATATATCATGCGGGATTCTCCAGGGGCTCTAGGGGTGTGGCCGTCCTGTTGCATCGTTCATTACCCATGGTGGTAGCTGCCTCCTAGCTGTATCCACAGGGACGTTACGTAGCGATATCTGGGCTGCTCGGGGGCACCCACTCAATATCCTGAGTCTCTATGCTCCTCTGGGAGTGCATGAGCGCTTTCTAGTGGCCCTCCGGGACGTAGTGGCGGGGCTTCTTACTGGGGGGGGACTTTAACTCTGTTATGAACCCAGAGGGGGACATCACTGGGCCCTTGTCTCTGAGCCGGGCTACCCGGGCGACCGGACTGAACCGATGGGCGGAGGGCCTTGGCCTCTGCAAGGTGTGGCAGATATGGCATCCCCAAACGCAGCAATACACCCACACGTCGGCAGCACACCACACTCATGCCAAAATAGACCTCTTTCTCGTGCTAGCCCTCGATGTACCTAGAGTCACAGGGGTTGCGATGGGTCTCGGACCACGTGCCACTCCTTCTTTGGCTAGACGATATAGTTGCTGTCCAGCGTTCGGTATGGCAACTTAATGCCTGAGGCTTGCAGGATAGTGACTACACTCAAGCCCTTGGGGACCAGCTTATCAAATACTTCACTTATAATCTGGGGTCTGTACTGTCCCCTGGTACAGTCTCGGCTGCTTGCAAGGCCACCCTTAGGGGGCATGTCAGACATCTTTCGTGTGCGGGAGCGCATGTGTAACCAAAGGGTGTCGGTGCTCGAGGCCAGGACGTTACGACTGGAGGGCCAACTCACTGTCTCCACACATGCATCCATTACGAGACAGCTAGCCTAAACAGCGAAGCACATGTGGCGAGCCTCGGCGGCCTGCGTGTATGGGTTGGCGGACAAGAATGGCAAGCTCTGGCATTGGCTTGCAACTCGACCCGTGGCAAACAGTAGTTGTCGACGATTCAGGAACTATCTCCCGGACGCCGTACAAAATAGCGCAAAGTTTTGCCACCTACTACATGAGACTCTACGAAGAGCAGCCTAGGTCCCAAGTGGAGAGTGAGAACCCCTTGTTGGAGGAGGTGTCCATTCCAAAGATCTCAGCAATGGAAAGACAGGACCTAGACGAACCCATTGGACTTGAGGAAGTTGGGACCGCCATGTCTGAGCTGGCTTTGGGCAAATCCCCGGGACCTGATGGTTTCCCAGCGGAGCTTTACAGTAAGTTTTGCGATATCCTAGCTCCCCCACCTACTTGCCATGTTTGAAGAGGCCGAACAGACGGGTGGTTTTCCCCCGGGCGTTGACCAGGCCACCATAGTGGTGATTCCCAAGACCAGCCCCGCTTCACAGCACTGTTCTGCGTATCTCTCCAACTCACTCCTGAATACAGAAATTAAGATACTGTCCACGATACTAGCCACTAGATTGAAAAGAGTGTTGTCCTCGTTGATTCACCCAGACCAGTGCAGCTTTATGCCAGCTAGAAGTACCCGACATTGTATTAGACGACTGCACATGACACTGGCTAACCGGGCCCTCTTCACCCCTCCCCTGGCACTTCTCCTCTTGGACTTCGAAAAGGCGTTCAACACAGTGGACTGGTTCTACCTTCAGCGGGTGCTCTCGAGTGCTGGGTTTGGCCCTCGATTCCAAGCACTAGTGAGACTCCTCTATTCTAATCCAACGGCCCGAGTGCAGGTAAATGGGGCAGTGTCGGACCACCTTTCTATCTGCCGGGGAACCCGCCAGGGGTGTCCCATGTCCCGCTCCTATTTGCATTGGCGATGGAGTTGCTTGCGAAGCTCATAAGGGAAGCTCCCCTGATCGGCGGTTGGTCTTGGCCCACTGGGATGGAAGACCGCATTGCATTATACACAGACGATATACTCTTGTTTCTGGCCAATCTGGTCAACAGTGGACCTAGGGTGATGCAGCTGCTGGGGCTGTTTGCTGAGGCCTCGGGTTTGATAATTAACCCCAGTAAATCACTATTAGTTCCGCTATGCCCCACAAGGGATTGTTATGATTGGCAGAGCGCCATTCCTATCCGACGCAACAGCTTCCGGTACCTGAGGGTGAATATAGCTCTGCTACCCAAACTGGCATGGTCACTTAATGTCTCGCCACTTACCCGGAGAGTCAAGGAGGACCTCCAGAGATGTCGATCTCTGCCCCTCAACATCCTCGGACGGATAGCGCTGTATAAAATGATGGTACTTGCCCGGTTCCTCTATTTGCTTCAGAACTTTCCCTACCACATCCCCAAGTGATGGTTCAAGGAAATGGAAGCTGCTGCGCTGCAATTCTTATGGCATAATTCCCACCCCCGGCAGGTGTTTCGCGCCTGTCAGGGCGATGTGTACGAAGGTGGTTCGGGGATGTCCAACCTCTATCTTTACTACCTAGCAAAGCACCTACTGGTGGTTAATGACTGGTGGGGGGGCGGGGGAGAGGCTGGTCCGATCCTGCATACCAACTAGAACTTTTGATGATGGGCTTTCCTGGCCTCTTTGCGGTGCTGTACGGTGACCCTTTGCTGCGTAGGGTCCCGGAGGTGAAAAGGATGGTACTGATGGGGTGGAGGGCAGCACAGAGGGTGACAGGTTGGTGGCACTGTCTCACCCAGCAAACCCCGCTGTGGTATGGGTCGTGGCTGGGGGAGGTCTCTGCACTAGAGGGGGTTCCATAAATGGGACCTTATAGGCATTTCGCTGCTGGGTGACATATGGGTGGGTTCCCACATGCAATCCTTCCAGGAGCTTCAGCAGAGGTTTTCGCTTGCTAGGACCCAGTTCCATAGATATCTACAACTTAGACACACGTTAAATGTGCATGTTCAGGCAGGGGTGGTCCTTCCTGAGTTTAGTCCTGTTGAAGCTAAGACACTGATGAGTGGCTTGGGTAGTGGGGGAGTGTCGCAAATATATTGCATACTAGTCACTAACACAGCACTGACACTTGACAAACTCCGAGAGCGGTGGGAGCAGTGGTTGGGTCCGATGGAGGACAAGGACTGGAGAGATGCATTGATGGCCCGAGAACATTGACTTTGACCTCCCATCTTCGGGTGGTGCAGACCTATTACTCCCACACGGCTTACCTTACTCCTGATAGGTTGCATAGAGCGGGTCTCCTACCCCAGGCTAATTGTCCTCTCTGTGCAGGCCCTGATGCAGACTTCTACCATATGGTGTGGAGCTGCCCCCACATGGCAACCTGTTTGCAGGCAGTGGTGACAGAGATCTCTAAAGTCCTGCAGGCAGAGGTCGAGGTTGCCCCGATGCCAATTTTATTGGGGGTCCTGGAGGGGGTGGGATCCAGTAGAGTGGACTGGGCCTTTGTGGGAATGGCATGTTTAGTGGCCAAGAGAGACATTGCAGCAGGTTGGAAGGCGGAGACAGCACATGCAATTGTGAAATGGCGGCGAGGGGTAGACTGGTGCGCCCAACAGGAAAAACTAGTATACGAGGCGAGAGGCTACCCTGCTAAATACGACAGAGTGTGGGGGAAATGGATGGGACCTGGGGAGATAGTTCTGCTGATCTGTCTTAGAGGTAGCGATTGTTGTGTGCGCTGTCTTTGATTACAACTGCTCTTGATTGTATGCTTCTGTTACCTGCATGGGACTTGTGCAATGTTCAGTCAACAAAGTGTGGTTGTGACCTGTTGGCTTTTATGTTGCTACACAAAACTAATAAAATTGCTTATCAAAAAAAAAAAAAATATATATATATATATATATATATATTATTTTTTAACTTTGTCAAAAAACTGAAAGAAAACATCACAATAATGTGCAACCTGTCCTAATATTGACAGGAACCCAAAGTGAATACACCACAGCATCCATAGCATAACATAACTTTCATGGAGCAGCCACTGTACAGCATTACAAAACTAAAAATAGACAGTTCCTAGACCATCCCTCCCTAGGTTGCCGGGGCTCATGTAGATTCCGAACTTGTAATAATTCCTGGGCCATTCTCTGCTGACCCTATCCCATAATAACATCACACAATAAAATTATGGATGGAGTGTTGAAACTTTTCAAACACTCACCCCCAGTCACATATCTAGGTTTAATCCATTGTTATTTTGCTTGCCACGTCACCCCACTTCGGACCCAGCCATATGGAAATCAGTCTTGACCCTGCTCCCTATGGGAGCAGTCCAGCCCGAAATGCCAAGCCAGCGCAGCCTCCCAATCTATGCCTTCTAGGTCCCCAATATTAAGCTCCCACGTACCTCTAAGGGTGGCCATGATTTCCGGCATGTTAATATTTAATGTTTTGCATGTGAGGGATATTGCTCCTTTCCCCATCTCCCCCTTAAGCAAACAAACCTCTAGTGAGGCATATTCCAGAATCTCTGTTCTTTTCAGCCCTTCGGCCAGTTAGGTGTGCTGCAAATCTGCATATTTAAGAAACTGGGTCGGGTGCAAGTGGTATTCTTGTCAGAAGAAGAGAAGGGCATAAGATCTCCAGAATAGCCCCTGTTGTGGAGATACCGATTGTATTCCAGGCCCCAAATACCCAGAGTTTCCCTGTGTCTCCTAGCCATGTTCTTTCCCAAAAGGTGTTTCTTTGGTGATTCTATGTGACCAGCCCATCGTTTTTGTGGCCTTCAGACACGCCGACAATACCACCTGAGCCATCCTCACCCCCCCACCTCCATAGAGGTAGTGTAAGTCTAAGTGCACTGCAAGTAATGCCCTTTCTGGTCGAAAAGTAGAATGGTCTTGATGCGTGTAGGAAGTTGGCTCTGTATGTACTATTTCAAAGTAAGAAATAGCATGCACAGAGTCCAATGGTTCCCCTTAGAGGTAAGATAGTGGCCAAAAGAGATAATTCTAATGCTCTATTTTGTGGTAGTGTGGTCAAGCAGTAGGCTTATTAGAGGGTAGTGTTAAGCATTTGTTGTACACACATAGGCAATAAATGAGGAACACACACTCAAAGACAATTCCAGGCCAATAGGTTTTTGTATAGAAAATTATATGTTCTTAGTTTATTTTAAGAACCACAGGTTCAAGATTTACAAGTAATACTTCAAATGAAAGGTATTTCATTTCGGTAACTTAGGAACTTTGAATCAGCAAAATAGCATGTAAAGTTTTCACAAAAAGGGCAATAAGCTATTTTAAAACCAGACACTGCAATTTTCAACAGTTCCTGGGGAGGTAAGTGTTTGTTAGTTTTGCAGGTAAGTAAACCACCTACAGGGTTCAAAGTTGGGTCCAAGGTAGCCCACAGTTGGGGGTTCAGGGCAACCCCAAAGTTACTACACCAGCAGCTCAGGGCCGGTCAGGTACAGAGGTCAAAGTGGTGCCCAAAACACATAGGCTTCAATGGAGAAGGGGGTGCCCCGGTTCCAGTCTGCCAGCAGGTATGTACCCGCGTCTTCTGAGGGCAGACCAGGGGGGATTTGTAGGGCACCGGGGGGGACACAAGCCAGCACAAAAAGTACACCCTCAGCGGCACGGGGGCGGGCAGGTGCAGAGTGCAAACAGGCGTCAGGTTTGCAATGGAGTTCAATGGAAGACCCAGGGGTCTCTTCAGCGAAGCAGGCAGGAAAGGGGGGGCGGCTCCTTAGGGTAGCCACCTCCTGGGCAAGGGAGAGGGCCACCTGGGGGTCGCTTCTGCACTGGAGGTCGGATCCTTCAGGTCCTGGGGGCTGCGGGTGCAGTGTCTTTACCAGGCGTCGGGTTCTTAGGAGCAGGCAGTCGCGGTCAGGGGGAGCCTCTGGATTCCCTCTGTAGGAGTCGCAGGGGGCTCAGAGGGGTGAACTCTGGCTACTCACAGGGTCGCAGTTGCCGGGGAGTCCTCCCTGTAGTGTTGGTTCTCCGCAGGTGGAGCCGGGGGCGTCGGTGCAGAGTGGAAAGTCTCACGCTTCCGCCGGGAAACGTGCAGTCCTTTAAAGTTTGTTTCTTTGTTGCAAAGTTGTTCCTTCTTTGGAGCAGAGCCGCTGTCCTCGGGAGTTCTTGGTCCTTTTAGATGCAGGGTAGTCCTCTGAGGCTTCAGAGGTCGCTGGACCCTGGGGGACGCGTCGCTGTTGCAGTTTTTCTTGAAGTGGGGAGACAGGCCGGTAGGGCTGGGGCCAAAGCAGTTGGTGTCTCCGTCTTCTCTGCAGGGCTTTCAGGTCAGCAGTCCTTCTTCGTCTTCAGGTTGCAGGAATCTATCTTGCTAGGTTCTGGGAGCCCCTAAATACTCGATTTAGGGGTGTGTTTAGGTCTGGGGGGTTAGTAGCCAATGGCTAATAGCCCTGAGGGTGGCTACACCCTCTTTGTGCCTCCTCCCTGAGGGGAGGGGGGCACATCCCTAATCCTATTGGGGGATTCCTCCATCTGCAAGATGGAGGATTTCTGAAAGTCAGAGTCACCTCAGCTCAGGACACCTTAGGGGCTGTCCTGACTGGCCAGTGACTCCTCCTTGTTTTTCTCATTATCTCCTCCAGCCTTGCCGCCAAAAGTAGGGCTGTGTCCGGAGGGGGCAGGCATCTCCACTAGCTGGAGTGCCCTGGGGCGCTGTAACAAAGGGGGTGAGCCCTTGAGGCTCACCGCCAGGTGTTACAGTTCCTGCAGGGGGAGGGGAGAAGCACCTCCACCCAGTACAGGCTTTGTTACTAGCCACAGAGTGACAAAGGCACTCTCCCCATGTGGCCAGCAACATGTCTGGTGTGTGGCACGCTGGTAAAACTAGTCAGCCCACACTGGAAGTCGGGTATGTTTTCAGGGGGCATCTCTAAGATGCCCTCTGGGGTGTATTTCACAATAAAGTGTACACTGGCATCAGTGTGCATTTATTGTGCTGAGAAGTTTGATACCAAACTTCCCAGTTTTCAGTGTAGCCATTATGGTGCTGTGGGGTTCATGTGTTACAGACTCCCAGACCATGTACTCTTATGGCTACCCTGCACTTACAATGTCCAAGGTTTTGCTTAGACACTGTAGGGCATAGTGCTCATGCACCCATGCCCTCACCTATGGTATAGTGCACCCTGCCTTAGGGCTGTAAGGCCTGCTAGAGGGGTGACTTATCTATGCCATAGGCAGTGTGGGGTTGGCATGGCACCCTGAGGGGAGTGCCATGTCGACTTAGTCATTTTCTCCCCACCAGCACACACCAGCTGGCAAGCAGTGTGTCTGTGCTGAGTGAGGGGTCCCCAGGGTGGCATAAGACATTCTGCAGCCCTTAGAGACCTTCCCTGGCATCAGGGCCCTTGGTACCAGGGGTACCAGTTACAAGGGACTTACCTGGATGCCAGGGTGTGCCAATTGTGGAAACAAAGGTACAGGTTAGGGAAAGAACACTGGTGCTGGGGCCTGGTTAGCAGGCCTCAGCACACTTTCAAATCATAATTTGGCATCAGCAAAGGCAAAAAGTCAGGGGGTAACCATGCCAAGGAGGTATTTTCTTACACAACCCCCCAAAACAAAAGAGGATGAGACTAACCTTTCCCAAGAGAGTCTTCATTTTCTAAGTGGGAGAACCTGGAAAGGCCATCTGCATTGGCATGGGCAGTCCCAGGTCTGTGTTCCACTATAAAGTCCATTCCCTGTAGGGAGATGGACCACCTCAACAGTTTTGGATTTTCACTTTTCATTTGCATTAGCCATCTGAGAGGTCTGTGGTCAGTTTGAACTACAAAGTGAGTACCAAAGAGGTATGGTCTCAGCTTCTTCAGGGACGAACCACAGCAAAGGCCTCCCTCTCAATGGCACTCCAACGCTGCTCCCTGGGGAGTAACCTCCTGCTAATGAAAGCAACAGGCTGGTCAAGGCCATCATCATTTGTTTGGGACAAAACTGCCTCTATCCCATGTACAGAGGCATCAGTCTGCACAATGAACTGCTTGGAGTAATCTGGAGCTTTTAGAACTGGTGCTGTGCACATAGCTTGTTTCAGGGTGTCAAAAGCCTGTTGGCATTCTACAGTCCAGTTTACCTTCTTGGGCATTTTCTTGGAGGTAAGTTCTGTGAGGGGTGTCACTATTGATCCATATCCCTTCACAAACCTCCTGTAGTACCCAGTCAAGCCAAGGAATGCCCTGACTTGAGTCTGGGTTTTTGGAGCTGCCCAGTCCAGAATAGTCTGGATCTTGGGCTGGAGTGGCTGAACTTGGCCTCCACCTACAAGGTGTCCCAAGTAAACCACAGTTCCCTGCCCTATCTGACATTTGGATGCCTTGATAGAGAGGCCTGCTGCTTGCAGGACCTTCAAAACCTTCTTCAGGTGGACCAGGTGATCCTGCCAGCTGGAGCTAAAGACAGCAATATCGTCAAGATAAGCTGCACTAAAGGACTCCAAGCCAGCAAGGACTTGATTCACCAACCTTTGGAAGGTGGCAGGGGCATTCTTTAAACCAAAGGGTATAACAGTAAACTGATAGTGCCCATCAGGTGTGGAGAATGCTGTCTTTTCTTTTGCTCCTGGTGCCATTCTGATTTGCCAGTACCCTGCTGTCAAGTCAAAGGTACTTAAGTATCTGGCAGCACCTAGTTTGTCAATTAATTAATCTGCCCTTGGAATGGGATGGGCATCTGTCTTGGTGACAGCATTAAGTCCTCTGTAGTCCACACAAAACCTCATCTCTCTCTTTCCATCTTAGGGGTGAGGTTTGTGGACTACGACCACTGGGCTAGCCCAGGGGCTGTCAGAGTGGTCAATGACTCCCAATTCCAGCATCTTGTGGACTTCCACTTTTGATGCTTTCCTTAACATGGTCAGACTGTCTGAACATTTTGTTTTTGACAGGCATGCTGTCTCCTGTGTCAACATCATGGGTACACAGGTGTGTCTGACCAGGGGTTAGGGAAAAGAGGTCAGCAAACTGTTGTAAGACCTTCCTACAGTCAGATTGCTGTTGGCAGGGAGGGTGTTTGAATAGATCACTGCATCTACTGAGCCATCTTTAGGGTCTGTGGAGAGGAGATCAGGGAGAGACTCACTCTCAGCTTCCTGGTCCTCATCTGTTACCATCAACAGATTCACATCTGCCCTGTCATGAAAGAGTTTGAGGCGGTTCACATGGATCACCCTTTTGGGGTTCCTGCTTAGGTCTACCAGGTAGGTGACCTGACTCTTTCTTTCTAGCACTGGGTAATGGCCACTCCATCTGTCCTGAAGTGCCCTGGGAGCCACAGGCTCCAAAACCCAGACTTTCTGCCCTGGCTGAAATTCAACCATAGCAGCCTTTTGGTCATACCACATCTTCTGGAGTTGTTGGCTGGCCTCAAGGTTTTTGCTTGCCTTTTCCATGTACTCTGCCATCCTGGAATGTAGGCCTAGTACATAGTCCACTATATCTTGCTTAGGCTCATGAAGAGGTCTCTCCCAGCCTTCTTTTACAAGAGCTAGTGGTCCCCTTACAGGATGACCAAAAAGAAGTTCAAAGGGGGAAAACCCTACTCCCTTCTGACGCACCTCTCTATAGGTGAAAAGCAGACATGGCAAGAGGACATCCCATCTCCTTTTGAGCTTTTCAGAGAGCCCCATGATCATGCATTTCAATGTCTTGTTAAACCTTTCTACAAGACCATTGGTTTGTGGATGGTATGGTGTGGTGAATTTGTAAGTCACCCCATGTTCATTCCACATATGCTTCAGGTATGCTGACATGAAGTTGGTACCCCTGTCAGACACCACCTCCTTAGGAAATCCCACTCTGGTAAAGATACCAATGAGTGCTTTAGCTACTGCAGGGGCAGTAGTGGACCTAAGGGGAATTGCTTCAGGATACCTAGTGGCATGATCCACTACCACTAGGATATACTGGTTCCCTGAGGCTGTGGGAGGTTCAAGTGGACCCACTATGTCCACACCCACCCTTTCAAAGGGGACCCCCCCCCCCCACTGGAAGTGGAATGAGGGGGGCCTTTGGGTGTCCCCCTTTCTTACCACTGGCTTGACAGGTGGCGCAGGAGACACAAAACTCCTTTACTTTCTGGGACATGTTGGGCCAATAGAAATGGTTAACTAACCTTTCCCAAACCTTTCCCTAGTCTTGGTTTGTCCCAAATGCCCAGGAAGTGGAATATCATGAGCTAAGGTTAGAATGAACTCCCTAAACTCCTGAGGCACTATCACTCTCCTAGTGGCACCAGGTTTGGGATCTCTCGCCTCAGTGTAGAGGAGACCATCTTCCCAATAGACTCTATGTGTTCCAATAATCTTTCCTTGGTCTCTTCAGCAGCTTGCTGCCTAAGGCCTTCAAGAGAGGGACAGGTTTCTTGCCCCTTACACAACTGTTCCCTTATGGGTCCCCCTGGGCCTAGGAGTTCAACCTGATAAGGTTCCAACTCCATGGGCTCAGTTCCCTCAGAGGGAAGAACTTCTTCCTGGGAATAGAGGTTCTCTTTCTCTTGTTGTGTTGAAGCTGGTTCCCCAGTCTTCTTTCCTTTTCTCTTGGAGGGTTGGGCCCTTTTTCCAGGCTCCAACACCACTTTTTTACCCTGAGCCTTGCACTGTGCCCTTGTCTTGACACACACCAGTTCAGGGATACCCAGAATGGCTGTATGGGTTTTGAGTTCTACCTCAGCCCATGCTGAGGACTCAAGGTAATTTCCAAGCAAACAGTCTACAGGGATATTTGAGGAGACCACCACCTGTTTCAGGCCATTGACCCCTCCCCACTCTAAAGTTACCATAGCCATGGGATGTACTTTAGAATGATTGCCAGCATTGGTGGCTGGATAAGTTTGTCCAGCCAGGTATTGACCAGGGGAAACCAGTTTCTCTGTCACCATGGTGACACTGGCACCTGTATCCCTCAGACCTTGTACACTTGTCCCATTAATTAAGAGTTGCTGCCTGTATTTTTGCACATTAGTGGGCCAGGCAGCCAGTGTGGCTAAGTCCACCCCACCCTCAGAGACTAATGTAGCTTCAGTGTGAACCCTGATTTGCTCTGGGCACACTGTTGATCCCACCTGGAGACTCGCTATTCCAGTGTTAGCTGGAGTAGAGTTTGAAGTGGAACCTTTCTTGGGACAGGCCTTGTCTCCAGTTTGATGTCCCTGCTGATTACAGCTACGAAACCAGGCCTTTTTTGGATCAACTTTTTTACCCTTGTACCCAAAATTGGATTGTGAAGAGGCTTTGGACCCTCCCTCCTGAGCAGGTTTTTGGGGCCCTGTAGAAGACTCTTTACTTTTTCCCTTGTATATCTCAACACTCTTCCCCTGGGGAGTCTTTGTGACCCCTTTCTTTTGGTCACCCCCTGTGGAAGTCTTGGTCACCCTAGTCTTGACCCAAATGGTCCACCTTCTTTCCCAATTCTTGGGGAGAAATTGGTCCTAGGTCTACCAGATGCTGATGCAGTTTATCATTGAAATAATTACTTAACAGGTGTTCTTTCACAAATAAATTGTACAACCCATCATAATCATTTAAACCATTGCCATGAATCCAACCATCCAGTGTTTTGACTGAGAAGTCAACAAAATCAACCCAGGTCTGTTTTTGAGGATTTTTGAGCCCCCCTGAACCTAATCCTGTACTCCTCAGTTGAGAATCCAAAGCCCTCAATCAGGGTAGCCTTCATGAGGTCATAAGATTCTGCATCTTTTCCAGAGAGTGTGAGAAGTCTATCCCTACACTTTCCAGTGAACATTTCCCAAAGGAGAGTACCCCAGTGAGATTTGTTTACCCTTCTGGTTGCACAAGCCCTCTCAAAAGCTGTGAACCATTTGGTGATGTCATCACCATCTTCATATTTAGTTATAATCCCTTTAGGGATTTTCAACATGTCAGGAGAATCTCTGACCCTATTTATGTTGCTACCACCATTGATGGGACCTAAGCCCATCTCTTGTCTTTCCCTTTCTATGGCTAGGATCTGTCTTTCCAAAGCCAATCTTTTGGCCAACCTGGCTAGCAGGAGGTCATCTTCATTGAGGCTGTCCTCAATGCTTCCCGAGTTGCTGGACTCTCCTGTGAGAGAAGCAGCATCTCTGACTATCACATTTGGAGTCAGGGTTGGAGAAACCCTGGTCTCCCTATCTAGGATTGGAGGTGGGAGTTCCTCCAACTCAGTAGTGTCCCCCTCTGTGAGGCCATCATCAGAGGGGTTGTTTTTAGCAAACTCTGTCAAAAGCTCCTGGAGGTTTACTTTGGTAGGGTTTGAACCAGTTTTTATCTTTTTGATTTTACAGAGACCTTAACTCTGACATCCTAAGATGCAGGTAAGGGGTGACGTTGAGTTCCATCACTAACTCTTTTGTAGTAGACATTATGGGCCTGATTACAACTTTGGAGGAAGGTGTTAATCCGTCCCAAAAGTGAAGGATATACCACCAGCCGTATTACGAGTCCATTATATCCTATGGAACTCGTAATACGGCTGGTGGTATATCCGTCACATTTGGGATGGATTACACCACCTCCAAAGTTGTAATCAGGCCCTATGTTTCTAAAAGTTGGAATACTTTTTAAGAATCTAAAACTATCTCTAGAACTTAATTCAAACTTTTACAGAACTTTTAAATTCTAAAAGAAATGCTAACAGGGACTACGAACACAAGGCCCTAGCAGGACTTTTAAAAATTTAGAAAAATAGCTCAAATTTCAAAAACCAGTTTCTAATGACAATTTTTGGAATTTAGACGTGTGATCCGGTATTGGCTGAGTAGCCCAGCAAAAGTCTTGTACCCCACCGCTGATCCACCAATGTAGGAAGTTGGCTCTGTATGTACTATTTCAAAGTAAGAAATAGCATTCACCGAGTCCAAGGGTTCCCCTTAGAGGTAAGATAGTGGCAAAAAGAGATCATTCTAATGCTCTTTTTTGCGATAGTGTGGTCGAGCAGTAGGCTTATCAGAGGGTAGTGTTAAGCATTTGTTGTACACACACAGGCAATAAATGAGGAACACACACTCAAAGACAATTCCAGGCCAATAGGTTTTTGTATAGAAAAATATATTTTCTTAGTTTATTTTAAGAACCACAGGTTCAAGATTTACAAGTAATACTTCAAATGAAAGGTACTCCACTTAGGTATCATAGGAATTTTGAATCAGCAAAATAGCATGTACAGTTTTGGCAAAAATGGCAATAAGCTATTTTAAAACTAGACAGTGCAAATGTCAACAGTTCCTGGGGGAGGTAAGTATTTGTTAGTTTTGCAGGTAAGTAAACCACGTACAGGGTTCAAAGTTGGGTCCAAGGTAGCCCACCGTTGGGGGTTCAGGGCAACCCCAAAGTTACCACACCAGCAGCTCAGGGCCGGTCAGGTGCAGAGGTCAAAGTGGTGCCCAAAACGCATAGGCTTCAATGGAGAAGGGGGTGCCCCGGTTCCAGTCTGCCAGTAGGTAAGTATCCGCGACTTCGGAGGGCAGACCAGGGGGGTTTTGTAGGGCACCGGGGGGGGACACAAGTCAGCACAAAAAGTACACCCTCAGCGGCAGGGGGCGGCCTGGTGCAGAGTGTAAATAGGCGTCAGGTTTGAAATGGAGTTCAATGGGAGACCCTGGGGTCTCTTCAGCGAAGCAGGCAGGCAAGGGGAGGGCTCCTCGGGGTAGCCACCACCTGGGAAAGGTAGAGGGCCACCTGGGGGTCGCTTCTGCACTGGAGGTCGGATCCGTCAGGTCCTGGGGGCTGCAGGTGCAGTGTCTTTACCATGTGTCAGGTTCTTAGAAGCAGGCAGTCGCGGTCAGGGGGAGCCTCTGGATTCCCTCTGTAGGCGTCAGTGGGGGCGCTCAGGGGGTCAACTCTGGCTACTCACAAGGTCGCAGTCGCGTCCTCCCTGTAGTGTTGTTTCTCCGCAGGTCGAGCCGGGGGCGTCGGGTGCAGAGTGGAAAGTCTCACGCTTCCGGCGGGAAACGTGCAGTCCTTTAAAGTTTGTTTCTTTGTTGGAAAGTGTTTCTTCTTTGGAGCAGAGCCGCTGTCTTCGGGAGTTCTTGGTCCTTTTAGATGCAGGGTAGTCCTCTGAGGCTTCAGAGGTCGCTGGACCCTGGGGGACGCGTCGCTGTTGCAGTTTTTCTTGAAGTGGGGAGACAGGCCGGTAGGGCTGGGGCCAAAGCCGTTGGTGTCTCCGTCTTCTCTGCAGGGCTTCAGGTCAGCAGTCCTTCTTCATCTCCAGGTTGCAGGAATCTAACTTGCTAGGTTCTGAGAGCCCCTAAATACTCAATTTAGGGGTGTGTTTAGGTCTGGGGGTTAGTAGCCAATGGCTACTAGCCCTGAGGGTGGCTACACCCTCTTTGTGCCTCCTCCCTGAGGGGAGAGGGGCACATCCCTAATCCTATTGGGGGAATCCTCCATCTGCAAGATGGAGGATTTCTAAAAGTCAGAGTCACCTCAGCTCAGGACACCTTAGGGGCTGTCCTGACTGGCCAGTGACTACTCCTTGTTCTTCTCATGATCTCCTCCGGCCTTGCCGCCAAAAGGGGGGCCGTGGCCAGAGGGGGCGGGCATCTCCACTAGCTGGAGTGCCCTGGGGCGCTGTAACAAAGGGGGTGAGCCTTTGAGGCTCACCTCCAGGTGTTACAGTTCCTGCAGGGGGAGGTGAGAAGCACCTCCACCCAGTACAGGCTTTGTTATTAGCCACAGAGTGACAAAGGCACTCTCCCCATGTGGCCAGCAACATGTCTGGTGTGTGGCAGGCTGGCAAAACTAGTCAGCCCACACTGGAAGTCGGGTATGTTTTCAGGGGGCATCTCTAAGATGCCCTCTGGGGTATATTTCACAATAAAATTTACACTGGCATCAGTGTGCATTTATTGTGCTGAGAAGTTTGATACGAAACTTCCCAGTTTTTAGTGTAGCCATTATGGTGCTGTGGAGTTCGTGTTTGACAGACTCCCAAACCATATACTCTTATGGCTACCCTGCACTTACAATGTCTAAGGTTTTGCTTAGACACTGTAGGGGTATAGTGCTCATGCACCTATGCCCTCACCTATGGTATACTGCACCCTGCCTTAGGGCTGTAAGGCCTGCTAGAGGGGTGACTGTAGGAGGCTGGACTGGATTGTAGTGAGTACCAAGGGGAACTTACACCTTGCACCAGGCCCAGGTATCCCTTATTAGTGTAGAGGGGTGTCTAGCAGCTTAGGCTGATAGAAAAGGTAGCTTAGCAGAGCAGCGTAGGCTGAACTAGGAGACGAGTGAAGCTCCTACAGTACCACTAGTGTCACTTGCACAATATCATAAGAAAACACAATACACCGATATACTAAAAATAAAGGTACTTTATTTTTATGACAATATGCCAAAGTATCTCAGTGAGCACCCTCAGTATGAGGATAGCAAATATACACAAGATATATGTACACAATACCAAAATATGCAGTAATAGCAATAGAAAACAGTGCAAACAATGTATAGTCACAATAGAATGCAATAGGGGCACATAGGGATAGGGGCAACACAAACCATATACTCTAGAAGTGGAATGCGAACCACGAATGGACCCCAAACCTATGTGACCTTGTAGAGGGTCGCTGGGACTGTAAAGAAACAGTGAGGGTTAGAAAAATAGCCCACCCCAAGACCCTGAAAAGTTGGTGCAAAGTGCACCTAAGTTCCCCAAAGAGCACAGAAGCAGTGATAGGGGAATTCTGCAAGGAAGACCAACACCAGCAATGCAACAACGATGGATTTCCTGACGAGTGTACCTGTGGAACAACGGGACCAAGTCCAAGAGTCACGATCAAGTCGGGAGTGGGCAGATGCCCACGAAATGCCAGCTGTGGGTGCAAAGAAGCTGCCACCGGATGGTAGAAGCTGTGGATTCTGCAAGAACGACAAGGGCTAGAAACTTCCCCTTTGGAGGATGGATGTCCCACGTTGTGAAGAGTCGTGCAGAGGTGTTTCCTTGCAGAAAGACGGCAAACAAGCCTTGCTAGCTGCAAGGGTCGCGGTTAGGGTTTTTGGATGCTGCTGTGGCCCAGGAGGGACCAGGATGTTGCCAATTGCGTGAGGAGACAGAGGGGGCGTCCAGCAAGACAAAGAGCCCACTCAGAAGCAAGCAGCACCCGCAGAAGTGCCAGATCAGGCACTACGAAGTGGAGTGAACCGGAGCTCACTCGAAGTTGCACAAGAGGGTCCCACGAAGCCGGTGGACAACTCAGGAGGTCGTGCAATGCAGGTTAGAGTGCCGGGGACCCAGGCTTGGCTGTGCACAATGGAAATCCTGGAAGAGTGCACAGGAGCCGGAGTAGCTGCAAAACATGCAGTTCCCAGCAATGCAGTCTAGCGTGGGGAGGCAAGGACCTACCTCCACCAAACTTGGACTGAAGAGTCACTGGACTGTGGGAGTCACTTGGACAGAGCTTTTGAGTTCAAGGGACCTCGCTCGTCGTGCTGAGAGGAGACCCAGAGGACCAGTGATGCAGTTCTTTGGTGCCTGCGGTTGCAGGGGGAAGATTCCGTCGACCCACGGGAGATTTCTTCGGAGCTTCTAGTGCAGAGAGGAGGCAGACTACCCCCACAGCATGCACCACCAGGAAAACAGTCGAGAAGGCGACAGGATCAGCGTTACAAGGTCGCAGTAGTCGTCTTTGCTACTTTGTTGCAGTTTTGCAGGCTTCCAGCGCGGTCAGCAGTCGGTTCCTTGGCAGAAGGTGAAGAGAGAGATGCAGAGGAACTCTGATGAGCTCTTGCATTCGTTATCTAAGGAATTCCCCAAAGCAGAGACCCTAAATAGCCAGAAAAGAAGGTTTGGCTACTTAGGAGAGAGGATAGGCTAGCAACACCTGAAGGAGCCTATCAGAAGGAGTCTCTGATGTCACCTGTTTCCAAGATGGCAGAGGTCTGGAGCACACTGGAGGAGCTCTGGGCACCTCCCAGGGGAGGTGCAGGTCAGGGGAGTGGTCACTCCCCTTTCCTTTGTCCAGTTTCACGCCAGAGCAGGGCTGAGGGATCCCTGAACCAGTGCAGACTGGCTTATGCAGAGATGGGCACCATCTGTGCCCATCAAAGCATTTCCAGAGGCTGGGGGGAGGCTACTCCTCCCAGCCCTGACACCTTTTTCCAAAAGGGAGAGTGTGTAACACCCTCTCTCTGAGGAAGTCCTTTGTTCTGCCTACCTGGGCCAAGCCTGGCTGGACCCCAGGAGGGCAGAAACCTGTCTGAGGGGTTGGCAGCAGCAGCAGCTGCAGTGAAACCCCGGGAAAGGTAGTTTGGCATTACCCGGGTCTGAGCTGGAGACTCAGGGGATCATGGAATTGTCTCCCCAATGCCAGAATGGCATTGGGGTGACAATTCCATGATCCTAGACATGTTACATGGCCATGTTCAGAGTTACCATTGTGACGCTATACATATGTCGTGAGATATGTATAGTGCACGCGTGTAATGGTGTCCCCGCACTCACAAAGTCCAGGGAATTTGCCCTGAACAATGTGGGAGCACCTTGGCTAGTGCCAGGGTGCCCACACACTAAGGGCCGTATTTATACTCCGTTTGCGCCGAATTTGCGTCGTTTTTTTCGACGCAAATTAGACGCTAAACTAACGCCAACTAACGCCATATTTATACTATGGCGTTAGAGGCGAATAGCGCCAAAGTTCCCGGAATGTGCGTCATTTTTTAGCGTGAACCCCTTCCTTGCGTTAATGATATGCAAGGGAGGCGTTCCCGTCTAAAAAATGACTCCCAGGCCTTTACGTGGTATTTATACTCCCGGGCAAAAGAGACGCCCGGGAGTGGGCGTGGCTAAAAACGGCGCATTTGCGCCGCTTTTTAACGCCTGGGTCAGGCATGGCGTTAAGGGACAAGTGGGCTCAAAATGAGCCCAGAGTGCCCTCCCCTGCCCCCAGGGACCCCCCCTGCCACCCTTGCCCACCCCAGGAGGACACCCAAGGCTGGAGGGACCCACCCCAGGGACATTCAGGTAAGTATTTTTTTATTTTTTTTTAATAATTTTTTTTGGCATAGGGGGGCCTGATTTGTGCCCCCCTACATGCCACTATGCCCAATGACCATGCCCAGGGGACAGAAGTCCCCTGGGAATGGCCATTGGGCAAGGGGGCATGACTCCTATCTTTACAATGATAGGAGTCATGTTGATGGGGGATGGGCGTCGTTAAAAAATGGCGCAAGTCGGGTTAAGACGATTTTTTCGACGTAACCTGACTTGCCCCATTTTAAGACGCCCATACGCCATTTTCCCCCTACGCCGGCGCTGTCTGGTCTACGTGGTTTTTTCCCACGCAAACCAGGCAGCGCCGGTCTGATTGCGCCGTCTAACGCCATTCCATAAATACGGCGCCCGCATGGCGCTTCAGAATGGCGTTAGACGGCGCAAAACTTTTTGACGCTAAACTGCGTTAGCGCAGTTTAGCGTCAAAAAGTATAAATATGGGCCTAAGTAACTTAGCACCCAACCTTTACCAGGTAAAGGTTAGACATATAGGTGACTTATAAGTTACTTAAGTGCAGTGGTAAATGGCTGTGAAATAACGTGGACGTTATTTCACTCAGGCTGCACTGGCAGGCCTGTGTAAGAATTGTCAGATCTCCCTATGGGTGGCACAAGAAATGCTGCAGCCCAAAGGGATCTCCTGGAACCCCAATACCCTGGGTACCTCAGTACCAAATACTAGGGAATTATAAGGGTGTTCCAGTATGCCAATGTAAATTGGTGAAATTGGTCACTAGCCTGTTAGTGACAATTTGAAAAGAAATGAGAGAGCATAACCACTGAGGTTCTGAATAGCAGAGCCTCAGTGAGACAGTTAGTCATAACACAGGTAACACATACAGGGCACACTTATGAGCACTGGGGCCCTGGCTGGCAGGGTCCCAGTGACACATACAACTAAAACAACATATATACAGTGAAATATGGGGGTAACATGCCAGGCAAGAGGGTTCTTTCCTACACAACCCCCCCCCCCCCCCAAACGAAGGACATTAAGACTAGCCATGACCTGATGAGTCTTCATTGTCTAAGTGGAAATATCTGGAGAGTCCATCTGCATTGGAGTGGGTACTCCCAGGTCTATGTTCCACTGTATAGTCCATTCCCTGTGTAGGAGGCTGGACTGGCTTGTAGTGAGTACCAAGGGGTACTTGCACCTTGCACCAGGCCCAGTTATCCCTTATTAGTGTATAGGGTGTCTAGCAGCTTAGGCTGATAGATAATGGTAGCTTAGCAGAGCAGCTTAGGCTGAACTAGGAGACGTGTGAAGCTACTACAGTACCACTTAGTGTCATATGCACAAAATCATAAGAAAACACAATACACAGTTATACTAAAAATAAAGGTACTTTATTTTTATGACAATATGCCAAAGTATCTTAGAGTGTACCCTCAGTGAGAGGATAGGAAATATACACAAGATATATATACACAATAGCAAAAATATGCAGTATAGTCTTAGAAAACAGTGCAAACAATGTATAGTTACAATAGGATGCAATGAGGAAACATAGGGATAGGGGCAACACAAACCATATACTCCAAAAGTGGAATGCGAACCACGAATGGACCCCAAACCTATGTGACCTTGTAGAGGGTCGCTGGGACTATTAGAAAATAGTGAGAGTTAGAAAAATAACCCTCCCCAAGACCCTGAAAAGTGAGTGCAAAGTGCACTAAAGTTCCCCTAAGGACAAAGAAGTCGTGTTAGAGGAATAATGCAGGAAAGACACAAACCAGCAATGCAACAACTGTGGATTTCCAATCTAGGGTACCTGTGGAACAAGGGGACCAAGACCAAAAGTCACAAGCAAGTCGGAGATGGGCAGATGCCCAGGAAATGCCAGCTGCGGGTGCAAAGAAGCTTCTACTGGACAGAAGAAGCTGAGGTTTCTGCAGGAACGAAAAGGGCTAGAGACTTCCCCTTTGGTGGACGGATCCCTCTCGCCGTGGAGAGTCGTGCAGAAGTGTTTTCCGCCGAAAGAACGCCAACATGCCTTGCTAGCTGCAAATTGTGCGGTTAGCGTTTTTGGACGCTGCTGAGGCCCAGGAGGGACCAGGAGGTCGCAAAGTGGACCAGCAGAGAGAGGGGACGTCGAGCAAGACAAGGAGCCCTCTCTGAAGCAGGTAGCACCCGGAGAAGTGCCAGAAACAGGCACTACGAGGATGCGTGAAACGGTGCTCGCCGAAGTTGCACAAAGGAGTCCCACGTCGCCGGAGACCAACTTAGAAAGTCGTGCAATGCAGGTTAGATTGCCGTGGACCCAGGCTTGGCTGTGCACAAAGGATTTCTGCCGGAAGTGCACAGGGGCCGGAGTAGCTGCAAAAGTCGCGGTTCCCAGCATTGCAGCCCAGCGAGGTGAGGCAAGGACTTACCTCCACCAAACTTGGACTGAAGAGTCACTGGACTGTGGGGGTCACTTGGACAGAGTCACTGGATTCGAGGGACCTCGCTCGTCGTGCTGAGAGGAGACCCAAGGGACCGGTAATGCAGCTTTTTGGTGCCTGCGGTTGCAGGGGGAAGATTCCGTCGACCCACGGGAGATTTCTTCGGAGCTTCTGGTGCAGAGAGGAGGCAGACTACCCCCACAGCATGCACAAGCAGGAAAACAGTCGAGAAGGCGGCAGGATCAGCGTTACAGAGTTGCAGTAGTCATCTTTGCTACTATGTTGCAGGTTTGCAGGCTTCCAGCGCGGTCAGCAGTCGATTCCTTATCAGAAGGTGAAGAGAGAGATGCAGAGGAACTCGGATGAGCTCTTGCATTCGTTATCTAAAGTTTCCCCAGAGACAGAGACCCTAAATAGCCAGAAAAGAGGGTTTGGCTACCTAGGAGAGAGGATAGGCTACTAACACCTGAAGGAGCCTATCAGAAGGAGTCTCTGACGTCACCTGGTGGCACTGGCCACTCAGAGCAGTCCAGTGTGCCAGCAGCACCTCTGTTTCCAAGATGGCAGAGGTCTGGAGCACACTGGAGGAGCTCTGGAAACCTCCCAGGGGAGATGCAGGTCAGGGGAGTGGTCACTCCCCTTTCCTTTGTCCAGTTTCGCACCAGAGCAGGGCTAAGGGGTCCCCTGAACCGGTGTAGACTGGCTTATGCAGAATTGGGCACATCTGTGCCCAACAAAGCATTTCCAGAGGCTGGGGGAGGCTACTCCTCCCCTGCCTTCACACCATTTTCCAAAGGGAGAGGGTGTAACACCCTCTCTCAGAGGAAGTTCTTTGTTCTGCCATCCTGGGCCAGGCCTGGCTGGACCCCAGGAGGGCAGATGCCTGTCTGAGGGGTTGGCAGCAGCAGCAGCTGCAGTGAAACCCCAGGAAGGGCAGTTTGGCAGTACCAGGGTCTGTGCTACAGACCACTGGGATCATGGGATTGTGCCAACTATGCCAGGATGGTATAGAGGGGGCAATTCCATGATCATAGACATGTTACATGGCCATATTCGGAGTTACCATTGTGAAGCTACATATAGGTAGTGACCTATATGTAGTGCACGCGTGTAATGGTGTCCCCGCACTCACAAAGTTCAGGGAATTGGCTCTGAACAATGTGGGGGCACCTTGGCTGGTGCCAGGGTGCCCTCACACTAAGTAACTTTGCACCTAACCTTTACCAGGTAAAGGTTAGACATATAGGTGACTTATAAGTTACTTAAGTGCAGTGTAAAATGGCTGTGAAATAACGTGGACGTTATTTCACTCAGGCTGCAGTGGCAGGCCTGTGTAAGAATTGTCAGAGCTCCCTATGGGTGGCAAAAGAAATGCTGCAGCCCATAGAGATCTCCTGGAACCCCAATACCCTGGGTACCTTAGTACCATATACTAGGGAATTATAAGGGTGTTCCAGTAAGCCAATGTAAATTGGTAAAAATGGTCACTAGCCTGTTAGTGACAATTTGGAAAGAAATGAGAGAGCATAACCACTGAGGTTCTGATTAGCAGAGCCTCAGTGAGACAGTTAGTCACTACACAGGTAACACATTCAGGCACACTTATGAGCACTGGGGCCCTGGGTTACCAGGGTCCCAGTGACACATACAACTAAAACAACATATATACAGTGAAAAATGGGGGTAACATGTCAGGCAAGATGGTACTTTCCTACACCCTGTAGGGATATGGACCACCTCAACAATTTAGGATTTTCACCTTTCATTTGTTTTAGCCAAAGTAGAGGTTTGTGGTCTGTCTGAACAATGAAGTGAGTGCCAAACAGGTATGGCCTCAACTTCTTCGGTGCCCAGACCACAGCAAAGGCCTCCCTCTCTATGGCAGACCAACACTTTTCTCTAGGGGTCAGCCTCCTGCTGATAAAAGCAACAGGTTGATCCTGGCCCTCAGAATTAAGTTGTGATAAGACTGCCCCTACCCCTAATTCAGATGCATCAGTTTGGACAATGAATTGTTTGGAGTAACAGGGGCTTTTCAGGACAGGTGCAGAGCACATGGCCTGCTTCAGCTCCTCAAAAGCTTTCTGACAGTTTGCTGTCCATAATACCTTCTTAGGCATTTTCTTAGATGTGAGGTCATTAAGAGGGGCTGCAATGGAGCCATAGTTCTTTATGAACCTCCTGTAGTACCCAGTGAGGCCTAAAAAGGCTCTCACCTGAGTCTGAGTTGTAGGGGGAACCCAATCTATAATAGTTTGGATTTTCCCCTGAAGTGGTGCAATCTGTTCTCCACCTACCAGGTGTCCCAGATAAACCACTTTCCCCTGCCCTATCTGGCACTTTGAAGCCTTGATAGTGAGGCCTGCCTTTTGCAGGGCCTCTAAAACTTTCCATAGGTGGACCAGGTGATCATCCCAGCTGGAGCTAAAGACAGCTATATCATCTAGATATGCTGCACTAAAAGCTTCCAGCCCTTGCAGGACTGTGTTCACCAACCTTTGAAAAGTGGCAGGTGCATTTTTCAATCCAAAAGGCATTACTGTGAATTGGTAATGGCCTCCAATGGTTGAAAATGCAGTTTTTGCTTTTGCATCTTCTGATCACTTGATCTGCCAATACCCTGCAGTCAAATCAAAAGTGCTTAGATACTTGGCAGATGCCAGTGTATCTATGAGCTCATCTGCCCTGGGTATAGGGTGAGCATCAGTTTTGGTTACCTGGTTGAGACCTCTGTAATCAACACAAAATCTAATTTCCCATTTACCATCTTTGGAATGAGGTTTTGGTACAAGTACCACAGTAGAGGCCCATGGACTTTCAGAGTGCTCAACCACTCCCAGTTCAAGCATTTTCTGCACCTCTTGCTTTATGCAGTCTCTGACATGGTCAGGCTGCCTATAGATCTTACTTTTGACAGGCAAGCTGTCTCCAGTATCTATAGTGTGCTCACACCAAGAAGTGGTGCCTGGCACAGTAGAGAAGAGTTCAGATAACTGACCCAGGAGATTTATGCAGTGGTCTTTCTGCTCAGCAGTAAGACAATCTGCCAAAACTACACCTTCCACTAGAGCATCTTGTTCTGTGGAAGAGAAGAGATCAGGGAGAGGGTCACTCTCTTCTTCCTGTCCCTCATCTGTTGCCATGAGCAGGATGAGATCAGCCCTGTCATAGTAGGGTTTCAGGCGATTGACATGGAGCACCCTAAGGGGACTCCTGGCAGTGCCTAAGTCAACTAAGTAGGTGACTTCACCCTTCTTTTCAACAATAATGTGGGGTCCACTCCATTTGTCTTGGAGTGCCCTTGGGGCCACAGGCTCCAAGACCCACACTTTCTGCCCTGGTTGATACTGAACCAAAACAGCCTTCTGGTCATGCCATTGCTTTTGGAGCTCTCGGCTGGCCTGAAGGTTTTTACTGGCCTTTTTCATGTACTCAGCCATTCTAGATCTTAGGCCAAGTACATAGTCCACTATGTCTTGCTTTGGAGCTTTTAAAGGTTGTTCCCAACCCTCCTTAACAAGTTTTAGAGGACCTCTTACAGGGTGTCCAAATAAGAGTTCAAAGGGGCTGAAGCCCACTCCTTTGTGGGGTACCTTCCTTTAAGCAAAAAGGAGGCAAGGTAACAGGATATCCCATCTCCTGCGGAGTTTTTCAGGGAGTCCCATTATCATTCCTTTGAGAGTTTTATTAAACCTCTCAACCAGTCCATTTGTTTGTGGATGATAGGGTGTGGTGAACTTGTATGTCACACCACATTCCTTCCACATGGCCTTTAAGTAAGCAGACATGAAATTGCTTCCCCTGTCTGATACCACCTCTTTTGGGAAGCCCACCCTGGAAAAGATTCCCAGGAGGGCCTTTGCCACTGCAGGAGCTGTAGTGGTCCTTAGAGGAATAGCTTCAGGATATCTGGTGGCATGGTCCACTATCACCAAGATAAACCTATTGCCTGAAGCAGTAGGAGGGTCAAGGGGGCCAACTATGTCAACCCCTACCCTTTCAAAGGGAGCCCCAACCACAGGCAGTGGAATAAGGGGTGCCTTTGGAGTGCCACCTGTCTTGCCACTGGCTTGACAGGTTTGACAGGACTTACAAAATTCCTTTGTGTCCTCTGACATTCTAGGCCAATGAAACAAGGGGACAAGCCTGTCCAAAGTTTTCATTTGCCCCAAATGTCCAGCTAAGGGAATGTCGTGGGCTAGAGTTAGGAGGAACTTTCTGTATTCCTGAGGAATCGCCAATCTCCTGGCAGCTCCAGGTTTTGGATCCCTTGCTTCAGTATACAAAAGGTTATCCTCCCAGTAAACTCTGTGAGAGTCACTGACATCCCCATTTGCTTGTTTGACAGCTTGCTGCCTTAGACCCTCTAGTATGGGACAGGTCTGCTGTGCCACACTCAGCTCCTCCCTGGCAGGCCCCCCTTCACCCAAAAGCTCAGCAGTGTCTGCTTCCAGCTCCTCTGGTGTAGGTTCTGCACAGGGTGGAAATTCTTCTTCCTCAGAAGTAGAATCCACTGTAAAGGGAGGGATAGTAGGTAGTGTTTTACCTTTACTAACCCTAGCTTTAGGGAGCACTTGGTCCATTCTTCCAGGATCCAAGTCACCCTGTCCTTTTTGCTTTTTGGCCTGAGCCCTGGTTAAAGGAAAAATATGCCCTGGAATGCCCAGCATTGCTGCATGAGCCTCCAACTCCACTTCTGCCCAAGCTGATGTCTCTAAATCGTTCCCTAGTAGACAGTCTACAGGTAAATCTGAGGCAACCACAACTTTCTTTGGACCAGTAACCCCCCCCCCCCCCCAGTTGAGATTCACAACAGCCATGGGGTGGCTAAGAGTGTTGTTATGAGCATCAGTCACTTGGTACTGGTGACCAAGTAGGTGTTGTTCAGGGTGGACCAGTTTCTCTATTACCATTGTAACACTGGCACCTGTGTCCCTGTAGGCCTGAACCTCAACACCATTTATTAAGGGTAGTTGCTTGTACTTATCCATGTTAAGGGGACAAGCAACCAAGGTGGCCAAATCAATGGCCCCCTCAGAGACTAACACAGCCTCTGTGGTCTCCCTAATCAGACCAACCCCAACTAAATTACCAAAAGTGAGCCCAGCTACTCCCTTGGATTGGCTATTAGTAGGTTTGCTCCCACCACCACTGCTATTACTAGGGGCACTAGGTGTAGCAGCAGGGGTTGTAGTGGTAGGAGGCTTGGTGCTTTTCTTTGGGCAACTGGGATCAGTTGTCCAATGGCCTTTTATTTTACATAAATAGCACCATGGTTTTTTTCTTTGTTTTGATTTGAAGAGGATTTGGGCCCACCACCCCCACCAGAGAGTTTTTGTGGGCCTGATGAAGACTCATTTTTAGATTTGTCCCCACCCTTGTCAGAAGACTTACCATCCTTCTTCTTGCCATCCTTGTCACCCCCTGTATGAACTTTTCTGTTCACCCTTGTTTGGACCCATTTGTCTGCCTTCTTTCCCAATTCTTGGGGAGAGGTCAGATCAGAGTCTACCAGGTACTGGCGTAACAAATCAGATACACAATTATTAAGAATATGCTCTCTCAGGATTAAGTTATACAGGCTTTCATAGTCAGAAACTTTACTGCCATGTAACCACCCCTCCAAGGCCTTCACTGAATGGTCAACAAAGTCTACCCAGTCTTGTGAAGACTCCTTTTTGGTTTCTCTGAACTTCATCCTGTACTGTTCAGTGGTTAAGCCATAACCATCAAGGAGTGCATTCTTAAGAACTGTAAAATTCTTGGCATCACTTTCTTTAACAGTAAGGAGCCTATCCCTACCCTTTCCACTGAACGATAGCCGTAGGATAGCAGCCCACTGCCTTTGAGGGACCTCCTGTACAACACAGGCCCTCTCAAGTGCAGCAAACCACTTGTTAATGTCATCCCCCTCCTTGTAAGGGGGAACTATCTTGTGCAGATTCCTAGAATCATGCTCTTTTACAGGATGACTATTTGGAATACTGCTGCTGCCACCATTGGGTCCTAACCCCAACCTCTGTCTTTCTCTTTCTAAATCAAAGGACTGCCTATCTAAATCCAGCTGTTGCTTCTTGAGCTTCAGCCTGGATTCTTCCACTCTCAATCTATTGAGTTCCCTTTCTAACACTCTGTCATCAGGGTGGGTGGGTTGGGCATGCCTTGACACAGAAGAATGGTGAGAATGAACAGAGGGAGACCTTTCCCTAACAGATGGCACTCTAACGTTCTGGCCTACAGAAGTAACACTCCTACTGTGATGTGAAGTCACATTAGTACCAGCTATGCTAGGTGGCCTGCTAAGGGGCAGGTTGGAAAGATTCCCTTCTAACTCTTTTACTAGGGGTGCCCCAGAATCAGAGTGGGAACCATCAGCTAATCTCTCACCAGAAGTGCCAACTAAGGTCTTATCTTGTTCAACGAGCATGTTAACTAGTAGTTCTCTAGAGGGATTCTTCCCTACCCCTAAACCTCTTTCAACACAGAGACTCCTTGCTGCCTTCCAGCTAAGGTGGTCATATGCAGTCTTGGCCAGATCCAGAGTTTGACCTGTACCAGACATTATAGAAAAGGTTTAAGGGACAGAAAAAGAAAGAAAAAGTTTTCAGAACTTTTTAAAGGACAGACAAAAAACTTTTAAAACTTTTTAAGAACTTTTTAAAGTTTAGAGGTACTTTTCAGCACTTAGCAAAGAAGTGAGAGAAGAAAAGCAAAACTCTGTGGGTAGGTGTACATACACTGAACTTGTTTTGTATATTTTTCTCTTATGAAAAGTACAATATGACAAAGTGGTAAGTAGTTGCAAAGTACTTATCCAACCGCTGCACAACCAATGTAGGAGGCTGGACTGGCTTGTAGTGAGTACCAAGGGGTACTTACACCTTGCACCAGGCATCCCTTATTAGTGTAGAGGGGTGTCTAGCAGCTTAGGCTGATAGAAAAGGTAGCTTAGCAGAGCAGCTTAGGCTGAACTAGGAGACGAGTGAAGCTCCTACAGTACCACTAGTGTCACTTGCACAATATCATAAGAAAACACAATACACCGATATACTAAAAATAAAGGTACTTTATTTTTATGACAATATGCCAAAGTATCTCAGTGAGTTCCCTCAGTATGAGGATAGCAAATATACACAAGATATATGTACACAATACCAAAATATGCAGTAATAGCAATAGAAAGCAGTGCAAACAATGTATAGTCACAATAGAATGCAATGGGGGCACATAGGGATAGGGGCAACACAAACCATATGCTCTAGAAGTGGAATGAGAACCACGAATGGACCCCAAACCTATGTGACCTTGTAGAGGGTCGCTGGGACTGTAAGGAAACAGTGAGGGTTAGAAAAATAGCCCACCCCAAGACCCTAAAAAGTGGGTGCAAAGTGCACCTAAGTTCCCCAAAGAGCACAGAAGCAGTGATAGGGGAATTCTGCAAGGAAGACCAACACCAGCAATACAACAACGATGGATTTCCTGATGAGAGTACCTGTGGAACAAGGGGACCAAGTTCAAGAGTCACGATCAAGTCGGGAGTGGGCAGATGCCCAGGAAATGCCAGCTGTGGGTGCAAAGAAGCTGCCACCAGATGGTAGAAGCTGTGGATTCTGCAAGAACGACAAGGGCTAGAAACTTCCCCTTTGGAGGATGGATGTCCCACGTCGTGAAGAGTCGTGCAGAGGTGTTTCCGTGCAGAAAGACCGCAGACAAGCCTTGCTAGCTGCAAGGGTTGCGGTTAGGGTTTTTGGATGCTGCTGTGGCCCAGGAGGGACCAGGATGTTGCCAATTGCATGAGGAGACAGAGGGGGCGTCCAGCAAGACAAAGAGCCCACTCAGAAGCAAGCGGCACCCGCAGAAGTGCCGGAACAGGCACTACGAAGTGGAGTGAACCGGAGCTGACCCGAAGTTGCACAAGAGGGTCCCACGAAGCCGGAAGACAACTCAGGAGGTCGTGCATTGCAGGTTAGAGTGCCGGGGACCCAGGCTTGGCTGTGCACAAAGGAAATCCTGGAAGAGTGCACAGGAGCCGGAGTAGCTGCAAAACACACGGTTCCCAGCAATGCAATCTAGCGTGGGGAGGCCTCAGCACACTTTCAAATCATAACTTGGCATCAGCAAAGGCAAAAAGTCAGGGGGTAACCATGCCAAGGAGGCATTTCCTTACAGTCACCTTGGATTGTATTGATTCCTTTTTGGCTACTAAGCCCCTAACTTCTGCTACCCGCAACCAACAAGCGGAATCAGATTGCCCCATCACACCTTCCGAAATACATCAGGCAATCTGTGCATTGGCGACTGGAGAGACACCTGACCCTAACGGCCTGCCTGCGGTGTTTTATAAGGCATGCTCCACTCTGATCAGACGCCGGTTAAAATCACTTTACGATGAAGCACTAGAAACCTCTCCTTCCAGTCTCCCTTCACAAGACGCACCTCATCTCCTGCCAAACCGAGAACTTACATTCTTAAATTCGTATCACCCTTTAGAGTTCTTAAATACGGGCTATAAAATGTTGGCAAAAGTATTGGCAGACCGCGTGGCACCGCTGATACAGATCTTAATCTATCTGGATCAAAACTGGGTTTTTTCCAGCTAGCAGTAGCTCACTTAATTTGAGGCGATTCTTTTGTATATTGTAATTTGCCCTGACTAGATGGCCTAATGCTGGTTGCCTGGTCTTCGGTTTAGAAAGGGCATTCTATTCCTTGGTGTGATCGTACTTGTTTGCTGTGTTACCATGTTACTATTTTGGCGACCATTTTTTTTTTTAAGGCTTGTTCGTCTACTATATATACTCCTGCTGGCTCGTGTGAAGATGGGCTCTCTTGTCTCTGACTTCATTCATGTAGAACGTGGCACATGCCAACGGATGCCTGTTGTTTCAACAGCCTTTATCCCTGGCAGTGGAACCTCTGGCGGTGCACCTCCATGCCTAGGACCATGACTGGGACGTCCCCATTGGCGATGGTGTCCACTCGGTATCTCTATATGCTGACAACTTACTCATTTATTTCAGAGTTGTATCATCTGTTCCTGAATTGATCTCCTATGCCCTTCCATGAGTTTGCAGCCCCTTCAAGACTGGGTGTAAAATACCTATTCCCATTCTCTCCTCAAACCCAAAACCCTGGACTGGGCTTCTTTGCACCTTTCCTGCATTTGCAGCCACGCACTTGCCCATGGACCTGTTTGATGGCAAAATGTCACATGCTGTCACATCCTTGCGATCCCAGTTGTCATTCTGGCAGACCTTATCCTTATTGGTGGTTGGCCGAGTAGCACTGCTTAAAATGGCGATGCTCCTATTCTACTGTACTATTTTGCTAATTTGCAATTAGGACCTTCAAATAGAACCCCTTCATATGCTGAGTGGCACTCCACAAGTTATATCAGCCCACGGATCGAGGGGGTCTAGTGGTGCCTAACTTTGAACATTATTATTTAGCATCCCAACTTCAATGGGTTATGAAATGGCTTGCAGCATTGCAACCTACTGACACTGCTACACTCTTGTTGGCCTAGAGTCAGTATAGGGTTCTCAGGCTGTTCCACCCACGTGCTCGACTTCCACCAATCCGACCGACCCTACTAAGTGTGATGTATCAATGTTTCAGGCATAGCCTTACCCTTACAAAGTTGACAATTCCTTGTGCCCCTGCACTAGCACTCTTGGGTACTCTGTGAGGTAGCCACTTTACCACTGCAGCGGAACTCTCTGCATGGTCTGCCTCCAGAGACCAGTGGGTAGGCGATCTTTACAGAGAGTGTGTACTTCTGCCTTTTGAAACACTCTTAATGGACACAGGGCTCCCCCCTGGGCAATTTCTCCTACACACCTCACTACTGGGTATGCTAAGACACAATGGGGAGATCTCTCAGGTGAGCTTTCTATGCATCTGACCATTCAGTAACTTCACATCTTGGGTCCAGGGCTCCACTTGGGGCGCTGGCTGTCTGCATCTCTACGATCACATACAGTGCCATAACTCACATCCTTACGTGAACACTGGGAGGTAAACTTCCATCATCCCTGCTCGGGCAGGGATTGGTCCGCCTTACTGGAAAACCCTGTGCGTATACCACGGAATGCACATTTTTGCTTGAATCAGCTATATATTGTGTACAGAGCCTACCTTAAACTTTCTAATATAAATAGTTTTTTTTCACTGGAGTACTGATGCCTGTCTCCGCTGTGAACTACTAGACTCAGATATTGTACACATTCTCTGGGTGGGATCCCATCTGGTAGCCTACTGGACTGGTGTCATTCAGCGACTTGCACATTGTACAGACAGGGACATTTCAAATACATGAGGTGTGTCTGCTGGGTCTCTACTGAAGGAGCATAAAGCATTAAGTCACATAAGGCTTCAGTGACTTAGGGCTAATTGTGGCTAAACGTCTAATTACTCGTAGGTGGACATCGCCTTTACCCCTCACCTTGCAGCACGAGTGCAGTCATCGACCTTGTCACAGGCAGAAAGCATGGCCTACACAGGGAGGATACGGTGGGATTACACAAGTACCCAAGTACTCAATTACCTAAAACTGGGATGCAATGCTAGCCGACCTACACATAGACATCCACGATACTTCCCGGGTACTGGACTCCCAGCCAGCCTGTGATGAAGCCACTGGTGTGGAGGACTAAGATGTCTGACCCTTTGCCTGGACTTGCCATGTACTGTTAGAAGTGGAGACCACCTATGAGAGAGCCCTGATTGGCTGTGATAGCGGGGGGGCTGTGCTGAAGTGAACAAAATATCATGACTATTGCTCTGGGCAATGCACAGTGCAGCTTGGGTTAGCATGTTAGCTAACACTGTTATTACCCTTTCTTTTTTCATTCTGGTTGTCCCAGTTGGGACCTTTCAGTTACTTACATTGAGTATTGCGAATTATTGACACAGTTGTACACTGTATGTATTCCACTGTAGCCTGTATGACGGGCACTGCTGTAAGTATACCCTTACCTACTCGCTGTGATTCCTCATAACTAGATACTATTACACTGTATGTAGGAGTCGCATATGAACCATACCATGTCCTTCTCTTCAACAGTGTCTAACATGGACCGAGCTACACTACTGATCACCTGCATTCATTATAGTGCAGTATGCCTCTATTAAAGACTTATTATTATTGTACACTGTTCTCCTGACGTGAATGTATTTGAAAATGTTTGACAGCAATAAACCGATTTAAACAAAAATAAAGTAGCATCAACTTATCCCACTTGAACCTGTAACCAGAAACTGTCCCGTTCTCCTCAAAGATTTGGAAGCGTGCCGGAATGGTAGAGGCTGACTCTGTCATATAGAAATGGATATCATCTTTATAGAGCAATATTTTCTCTTCTACATTGTCTGATAATCGGAACCCTTTGATTCTGCATTGGGCTCTTAACGTGCATGCCAGGGATTCAACTGTGAGCACAAATAGAAGAGGGGATAGGGGGCAACCCTACCTAGTCCCTCTCTCAATTGGATATTCAGAAGACAACACCCTATTTACTTTTACGGCAGCCACTAGATTGGGGTAGAGCACTATCTGCCTTTTCTGGATTTAGGGCCAAACCCCAGCTTCAGTAGCATCTGCTCACGAACAGCCAATGCACAGCTTCAAATGCCTTTTCGATAATTAAGGAGAGAAAACTGTGGAGATTGTTGGTCGTTCATATTTCAGCCAGCCAGTTATGCGTACGATGTAGGTTGAGCTGCGTCAGTTGACCGGGCATGAATCCCAGTTGGTCTCTATGGATTAGGGGTGTGGTAACCTGCAACAGCCTCATCCCCAGGATTGTGGCCAATACTTTAACTTCAGTATTTAACGGTGAAATTGGGTGATATGACTGCTCTGCCCCCTGGGTTTACTGTCTTTAGGTATCACCGTAATGGTGGCCCTCCGGAGGTCCAGGGATAGCGTTCTCTGTTCCCCTGCCTCTTGGTACAAATGCAGTAGATGGGACCCTCGTAGACTTACATATCGTTTATAAAATTCGGCTGGAATAGTATTCAGCCCCAGCGTTTTCCCTCACCTTAGTTTAGAAATAGCTCCTCAACCTCACTCTACGTAAGATCCTCCTCCAGTGCTTCCTGGGAGTCTACCTCTAGTACGGGAGTGGGAACATCTGCCAAATATTCCGCAATATGGGCAGATGCCACATGCAACTTTTAAAAAGTTGCCACTCTGCCCAGTTTTCCAGCGGCCATTTACTGAGGCTGGCCACCATACAGCCTTCTGCCCACCTGGGGAGATGTCAGCGGTGCCCAGGACAGGTAACAATAAAAGACTGCCACAGAAGTAGGCGTTACCTCCTCTTGGCAGGAAGCCTCTTGGAGCATTGGCACACAGTGAACCCACTAGAGAAGGGGCTGCTCTATTTTCAGGTAGACAGATTGGTGTCCAGGACAGAGAAGGGGAAACACTAGCCAAATCATTCTTACCATGGGCGTGTAGCCCACATCTCTAGGGTGGGCTGCTAACCTTCACTCACCAAGAAAGGGTACCAGACATCTTGGAAGCAGACAGAATAGAGCACTGTGGGTTAGCTACATGCCACACTTCACTGAAATTTGGCATCAGGTGGGAGGGAACCCAGTAGCCTGTTGGCTAATGACCTCCCATGAAGGCACTTTCTGGACATAAAAGGGGCACTACTGGCACCCAGAACTCGGATCTTGTTTGACTCAAAGAAGAGGATGGAAGGACTGCCCTGCTGACCCTGGAACTGGCAAAGAAGAAGCGGCACCAACATGGGACTACACCTGCTTCAAGCAAAGGAAAGGACTGTGCCTGCTGTGTCCTGCTCGGGGAGAAGTTGTTTCCCAAATCCATTTAGTACCAGGGACTTCATAAATCAGTTGGCGGAGTTCCTATTCACAGCACAGGGCTACGAAAGTTAAAGAAGTCTGCTGTAGCGAGTCTGTATCATAGATCACTGGATAGCTGCTCCTCACCACCATACAGCACAAGGGACCAGGACCTGATGCTCCAAAGTTGCACCCAAATCTGCTGGACCTGGAGATTCGTCTGAGTGCAATTTGGTCACCTAGAAGGAGGGATACTACCAAAAGAAGGAAACTGCTGAAACCGCTGTGCTGGGCGACTGGTAACCCTATGGCAACTGGACTTTTGCTGAACCCAGGAGGACTTTGAGGGACATTGACACCTACTGCCAGAATCACCTCACCACGGCCAAGGAGTAGCCCTTGTTGACAGCACAAGATCTTCAGCATCCTTGAGCATCTTGTATCTTTCATTAGGACCACTCCATAGAAGTCAATTGCAAGGAGCCACTGGCTGGAACTGGACTAAAGACTGCTTTTCTTGAGGAGGTAACCGTTTCTTCGTACCTTGCTAGTTCTCTTTACAGGCCCCCTGCCAGAGTTGGCACACCAAATTCCAACTGGTAAAGGTTTCTCTTGAAAACGTTTCTGCCGAATTCCTTTAATTTGGCAGTGCTTGTTTGCACCTGATTTATTTTTTCTTGTAAAGCCTATATCACTGGAACATTCTGGTGGATATTTTTTGTATCCATAAATTCATAAAACTATACTTTTTTTTATAAATTGGTGTCATTTTTCTTGCATGTTTAGTTTCTTTCTCTTTAAATGCTTTACACTTGTTCCTCTGTGTAAGCCTGACTCCTGAGGGCCACAGCTATCCAGGGTTAAGCGTAGGTTTAACAAATGAAACCTAGCTGGTCTGAAGGGGTTGGTAGTGTATCACCAGATGAGATCACACAGCTATTCCATATAATACACCCCATTTCTGCACATTGTTGTCTAGCTGTGTTTATAAGTACTATACAGTTGGTAGCAAAGGAAAGTAATATGAATCCGTCCAAGAAGGCCCCTAGAAAGTAGGCTTTGTGTTTTCCACCTAGTAGGTGAGTTCCAAAGTCCTTTGAGACTCCGTTTTCAAGGAGTTGCTACATTTTTGTTTAAAAAAAAATTTGAAATGTTGTGACAAAGTTCTCTAAGAGTTTCAAAAGTTGGAAAAAAGTTTCAAAAAGTTCTTGAAAAGTTTTTGAAAGTGACTTTGAACAAAGAAAACATGGAGCTCGAACTAGCTAACCTGTCCACCCTTTAAAGAGATGACCTGAGGGCACTGTGCAGAGACAGGAGGCTCAACATGGGGGCTAAAGCAACGGAGGATGATCTGATTAGGGCCCTCGAAGTTTGGAGGGAGGCCCACAGAACTCAGTTAGTGTTGGAGAAGAAAATATCAGCGTGGAAGAAGATGAAGATGATGACAGAACTGTCATCAAGGCAGCAGAGGGGGAAGGATGATTCCCTCAAATCCACACAAACCCGACACCAGGTCAGGTAAAATCTCTTTTTGGTTTGGTGTCCATAAAAATATACTCCTGTTTGTATAAATTGAGATCAGATTTGTTGAGCGTCTAGTTATTTTTTTCTTCCATTGTTTTAGTGTTGTTTAAATGCTTTACACATGTTCCTATGTGTAAGCCTGGCTGCTCATAGCCACAGCTACTATGGGTTGAACTAAGGTTTAACAAACAAAACCCGACTGGTCCTAAAGGTTTGGGAATGTATTACACAGTGAGGTTGAAATATGTTTGCCTGCTTGAACTGTTAAGTATTGGTTAATAACACCATGCTCCACCTGCCTTATAAATAATAGGGAAGCCCCCGATGGGGTATGACTAGCCTGATTAATTATAATTGAGTTGCACACTATGATATTAATGGCGGGTCGGAGAGCAGGCGATATCACTGATGGACATTCACTGATAATAGGAGCCTACGGGTAACCAGTGGGTGAGGAGGGGGTAGACAGTGCTTGTCCTGGCACATGCATACATGTGGACGAAAACACTCAATTGGTTATTGAATTCTTGTTGAGGAGGGGGAAATTGTTTTGTTGAACTGTTTTATGGTTCCTTGTTTTGGGATCACAGCTGCACTACTATAGATATAGGGCCTGATTACAACTTTGGAGGAGGTGTTAATCCATCCCAAATGTGACGGATATACCACCAGCCGTATTACGAGTTCCATAGGATATAATGGACTCGTAATACGGCTGATGGTATATCCGTCACTTTACAGTCACTTTTGGACCGATTAACACCTCCTACAAAGTTGTAATCAGGCCCATAGTCCTAACAGAGGCCCATAAAAGAAGCACTGACCATGCATGCCCTGAATAATTGTAAACTCCTCACCTGAAATGTTCGGGGACTGGGATCATACCAGAAACATTACAGAGTGCTTTCCATGCTTAAACGACAAGGAATAAGTATTTCATGCCTACAAGAGACACACCTTACTAATCAGGAAGCATATAAACTTGCCAAGAGATGGAGGGGCCAAGTATATTATGCTAACTATTCTTCCTACTCTCATGGTGGCTTGATGTGGATTGCCCCAGGGGTTCCTTTCACACTGACGTTATGGAGGCAGACATTGAGGGCCGATTTCTGTTATTGCAGGGCAGACTGGATGGCCTGGAGGTGGCCTTTGTCAGCAGTTTCTGTCCAAATGTGGATGACAGCACTTTTTATGGCGCACTCAGGGGAATGGTTGTCCCAACATTAGAAGCTAGAATATTCTGGGAGTGGGATTTCAACTGTGTCATTGATGGGGAATTATACTGTCATCCCCCCATGTCAAAATACTAAACCTAGAATGACGGCACAGTTGCAGGAAGCAATGGCCCATCTGGGATTGAGAAATGTGAGGAGGGAAGTGCACCACAGATGGAGGGAATACACATGCCACTCACCGACTTATGGCACATACAGTAGATTGAATTGGAATTTGATGTCAGATCGGGTAGCCCCGAGGGTTGGGAAGGTGACTCATCTCTCTCGTCATTTGTCTGATCATGCCCCAGTGGTGTGCCCCCTCAATTGGAAGAGCAGCATCCACCTGTCCAGGACATGGAGATTTCCCTCTGACATACTTCAGGGGACACACGGAAGGGAAACACTGACAAAAACACTCCAACACTATTTTTCAGAAAACTGGCTAGGTACACAGTCGGGCCATGTAGTGGGAGGCGATGAAAGCAGTACCTAGGGGCCAATGCATAGGCTTAATATGCAGAGTGCGCAAAACCCTACAGACCAAACACCTCCAGGAGGAGGGAAAACTAGCAGCACACCAGAGGCTAAAACCCAGTGGAAAAACAGGGAGAAATGACGAGGCCCTAATCCTTAGTAGAGTGTGGTCAGTAAGAGAGCAGCTTGAGTGATACACACTGAAGTCATACCGCCAGTTACTACACAGAGAAGGGGATAGCTCTGGACAGTGACTGGGATGGATACTGTGCAGCGAAACACAGAGACCATCCATCATGCACTTTAGAACTCTAATGGGGACTGATGCAAGCACGCAAACTGCAATAGTAAACTCACTTAAGGCCCACTTATAACAGGTTTATACTAATGCCGACGGCCAAGACCCACCAGAAGTGATGGACTTCTTGGGGACTATTGCTTTGCTGCAGATCAGCAAACTATCAGCCCAGGAGCTAGAGGCAGTTGTTACACTTGAAGAACTGAGGACGGCCTTTAAGGCTCTGCCTGGAGGGAAAACACAGTAGCGGAGGCTTCCCAGCCGAGTTATACCACGCCTATACAGCAGAAATCAGTCAGTGATTACTGGAGGTATATCTTGTAGCCAAAGCGAAAGGGATTCTACCCCCTACAATGAGGGAAGGGCGCATCACAATGATACCAAAACCTGAATTAGACCCCTCTGTTCTATCCTCATATCGACTCCTAACCATGATTAACACTGATACCAAGATTCTCTATAAACAGTTAGTCTACGTCTGCAAACAGTGATCACGCTGCTAATCCATGCTGACCAATGCGGATTCATACCTGGCAGTAGCACCACCATGAACCTGCGACGGTTATTGCATGAGACTGAGGATTCCCCCTGAAGAGATGGTAGTGGTATGACTTGACATTGCTAAAGCCTTCAACACTATCGACTGGCAGTACCTCATGGCAGTGCTGATAGCTATGGGCTTTGGTCCCCAGTATCGGTCTTGGATATGCCTATTGTACACGGAACCGACTGCCACATTGAAGGTAGGCCCATGGTACTCGACACCTTGGATTGTGGGCAAAGGAACGTGGCAGGGGTGCCTCCTGTCACCTCTGCTGTTTGCACTGGCCCTGGAACCCCTTGCATTCCTAATCAGGCAAGCCCTTATGAAAAGGGGAATCGAGGCAGGCAACACACCTCACCTGGTGTCGTATGCAGATGACACCCTCTTTTACCTCAAATCCCCTAGGGATACGTTGCCTCTATTAATACGACATCTGGACATATTCGGGAACATCACAGGTATTGGCGTTAATATGGACAAGTCCCTGGTTTCCCATTAGAAAAGCTCTCCAAAGCGGACCTTACAACTCTACCAACCCTCCCGTTATGTTGGGAAACAGAAACATTTAGATACTTGGGAATGATGATTGCACACACCCACCAGAAATGAATCCAGTATAACCTAGACCACTCTGAATGGCCATAAGGCCTCGATACAAATTTGGAACACGCTCCCATTGTCCATGATCAGGTGAACGGCTGTAGCAAAAATGTTTTTTCTGCCCTGATGCCTCTATACACAGCAGCTTTCATTTGATACACTCCCAGGGCAACCTTCCAATGCCTGCATTCACTCCTCACCGCACTTATATGGAAGGGTGGATGAAGTAGGGTGGCACGGGAACACCTACACTTGCCAACACAACAGGGAGGTCTTGCCCTTCTGAATATGGAAATGTACTACATCGAATCTCAATTACAACATGCTACACACTGGCTTACAGATGCAACCTGGGAAAAGTCATTACCGGCAGATAGTAATAGTACACTCGTTACCACAGTTAATACATTCGGGTGGCAGAAAAATGGAACCGGCTCCCTATCTCATTAAACACACGGCAGCCTTATGGGAACCCACAGTGAAGGTGATGTTGAGGCGGAATCCTTTAGCCAGGGACCTACATTTATGGGACTTGCCTGCCTTCTGTATATTAACTGACGCTGTTGACACAACAGCATGGAGAGATGAGGGATGCATGACTTTGGACGATCTCTACCCTACGGACACCTGCACTATCTTTGAGGCGGTATAGAACACATTCGCTCTGGGATGCAGTTTCTCCCACATACCTGTACAGTAAATATAATTAAAGAACTCTGGTAAACCTATCCCAACTCTCCACCGACATCAATGCTGCTCCAAACATACTGGGAAACAACTCTAAAAGCGGGATACACATTGTTCGTAACCAAGCGACTTGCCTACTGGGAGATGTACAATTTCATAAGGCACGAAAGATGGAATATAAATGTATACAATTGATACTCCTCTTGGCCATGCAGAGGATGGCTATCACTTGGTTCAGTCAACGGGAACCGGATATAGGTAATTGGAAAAAGGATGTAATAAAATGGGTGGTGGCGAGGAGATTCGTTTTCGGCGAGTGAAGAACGATGATAAAGCTGAGGATGACATACAAACCTGGAACACTCTAATGAATAACTTTGCAACAGGAGATAGCCAGGTACTGGAAGAAACAACCGGTAAGGATTTATAAATACACTTAGAATTGTTATTATTTGTATTGCACAGGGAGCACAACAGGTACTCCGGAATTATATGTTTAAAAGATTACAAAATATATGTGGTCTCATTGGGAAGATACCAACTATGTATATGCATATTGATAGACTATAGCATTGATCTAGTTTATTATTGATGTTGTACTTTTGTTTTTTGTAACTGCTGAATACGGACTAAAGTATCCCTCAAAACAACTAATAAAAAAAGATTCTGTGAAAATATTAATTCTGGCAATTTGGGTAATATATTCTTTACATTTTATAATGTTGTTACTTGTTTTACTTTTGTGTTTCTTTTTTCTCTTTCTTGCATTAATTTCATTGTTTTAATTGAGTGATGTAAATTGTAGTTCATATTTTAATAAAAAGTACTGTAAGTTAGGCACCGTCTTTAACTTTTTTACACAAACTGTAGTACTAAGGATTGTTTTAAATACATAAATAGAATAAAAATGCATAATTCTCTTGCGTAGCTCATGTTGTAGCATGATGTTTATGTACCCTGTGCTTGAATGTTTTACGGGTGTTAATGAAGGTTATTTCTTCCAGGTACAAACTGTTTGAAAATGTTACTAATACTTCAGACTAGGATGGGGCCCCTTACAAATTCTCACCTGGGCTATTTCAAATCTCTTAATGGTGGGTTGGCTGATGAGGCTGGTAAATAAGCAAGTGTAACACAAGTGACCAGGTTTCAGTCATCTTTACAGTTAACGTAAAATAGATGTTGCGTGTATTTCAGCTACTAACGGGCAACTTTACATTTTCAGACGTAATTTCTGTCAGAATCTTGTCATCATTTAATCAATAAATGCACTCTCGGCCTCCGAGGGTGAGTCGCGCCGAACACAGTCAAGGTGTGTCCTCTGATCAGTAGGTGAGAAAATAGTGTAGATTCCATTTCAGTTTGTGGGATGGCTAGTGACAGATTTCTAAGAGTTAGGAAAAACTATAGGCCAAGTTTCCAAACTTAACAGTGCATGCCGCATGTCATGGCAGACTGAAGCATTCTTTCTTCTTGAACTATAGTGCTTTTTTTCTGTCCTTTAGTTGGATCAGTTATTTTGAGTGCAGAGGCACGCTGTCTGACACTAGATTTGTGTGTAATTTGTGAAAGTGTAGAATACACAAAACAATCCTAAATCCAGACTAATGACAAAGGTAGAGGGTGACCAGATGTGGTGATCAGGGTCTTGAACCAACATATATAAAGGGCTTTGTTTACGGTGATCCTCAGAAAACTATATATATGCTGCCATGTCCTTTAATAAAAAATTGGAAATCGTTTCCCAAGTTAAAAATTATCATAAAGTAACAAACATTGTGTGGATTTAGTTTCCATATTAAGTTTGCAAAATGTGGACAGAAAAAAGTGTCAAACAATTTATGGCTTCAAAATCTTTAATTAAAATGCATACATACATTTTTACAAGTCCTTCAGGGATGAGTGTGAGTTCAGTATCCTAATAGACACAGCAAACACCAATATTTGTTAGTGCGTGATGTTACCTGATCATCCTTATCCACTCAAATATGGGTAACAAATCTGTGGATTATAGAACAGAGATTTAAAGCACAATCTGAATTTAGCAAAACATCCATTGATCGCATGCATTCTGTTGACTAATCAAAGAGCTATGGTATTTTCACACTACATATCTGTTCACTATGTTCCTAGTTGGTGTGTGGATGAGCCCCTTTCCTGTAAATGATAACAGTGTATCAATTCCTTAAAATCTACTAAGTAAATTAAAATAATTTTTAATGTAACACATCTTTTCAGACCCTGCCATCAAGTGTGTGTAAAATAGCCAACCGCTGTCCTCTGAAGTTCAGAAACCACATGAGTTGCAATATGTATTGTACCTTTTTATTATTTTATTTATCCAAAAGTATCCATATGTACCACATTGACATAAATTAGCTGTTTTCAAAATTAGCTACTGTTACCCTCTGGATTGCGCTTTAGTACCCATGGCACAGCCCTTGCTACTACTCAGGAGCCAAGACGCAGGACCTGTGCACTGTTTGTATTGTATAGTTTCCATTCCTCATCCTTTCTCTAGCCCTTTGGCTCCAAATAGAATACTCTCTTAAGAGAGTATAGATGGCACAAGGGGTCAATCTTGTGGTGTAACTGGGCTGAAGGGGTGAAAGGGTGTTTGATGTCACTTCAGCTACACCAATACTTCAAGAGCTCGTATGGCAGCAGAGGGTTTTGTGAATGCTGGAATGACAAACTTGGTATTTTAACTTCGGCCCTAAAATATTTGGTGAGAGTGAAACATTCCCCAAATAGAGCAGAAAAACAATTTACTTTTGTTAACTCCTTATCTGGTTGTGACTCTATCTGGCCACAGATTACTTACCTTAGATTCCTTACTTTAGAATATTCCACGGCATCAGACTGGATCTAGAACTTCTTTTTTTCTGAGCAGTCCCCTTGTGTGCCGGTAGGTGGCGTTGATTTGCTTTGTCACCATTGTCCACACCGGAAGTGACATGTACGTGCCTATGTAGGCACTATGCCAGCACTATGACCCCAGTTTTGTGACGTTCTGTGCCAGCAGCGCAGGATCATACTGAGGTATTGTGACCAATGTGCCAAGTGAGGTTCTCAAGTACTTCTTGAAATGGAAATCAAAGTTTGCAGAACTGGGAGGGTCAATAAGAAATCTGTGGTGAGATTGTCTCTACAAGATAAGACGTTACTGTAGGTAATTAACTTGTTTATCTGATAGTCTTCTGGTCACAGAGCCCTTGCATTAGAATAGATAACCGCAATACTTCCCCTGAAGCAGGGTCTGCAAACTGGTTAGACTAAAAAGTCCTGAAGGACAAAACAGACAAAATGCCCATCACACCAAACCTGACTGTCGAAACAGTAGTGCTTGGTAAATGTGTGCAGCGATGTCAACAAGGCTGCCTGACAAATGTCCTAAACTGGTTCTTCGCGAGCTTGTGCATTGGTTGCAGATTTGACTCTGGTGGAGTGAGCCTGCAAATCTTCAGGGGGTTGATTCTTGGCCAGTGTGTTGCACATATTGATGCAGGGTACAATCCACATGGAGATGATTCTCTTTTGCTACAGTTAATTGCTTCAGAACACCCAACAAAAAGTTGATCATCCTCCCAATCAGTTTAGAATGATAACGCTCTTTTTCGATGTGGGCAGTGGAGTTTTTCCTCTTCCTTGGAGGGATGAAGTGGAGGAAAAAAGGTCTGCAGCGTGATGTTCTGGTCGATGCAAGATTGTCCTTTCACAAACTAGTAAAATGAACGGACGAAAGACCTACTAGACCATGGTGGGTGGGGAGGTCCTCTTCTCTATTAAATGATAGAGGGTTGTGACCTCTCTAGACAACTACGTACTCAACATTTAAGAATGCCTCTGTTTTAGGAGAGACTCAGAGGTTATGTGCCACATATACCACTTGCTAAAGAGGTGGGAATAAGGTAAAAAGAGCTCCTTTGATTATATATATATATATATATATATATATATATACATATGAGCTCCAGCAGGTCCACAAACAAGGTGCGCTCTACTCGTCGGTGCAGGCATCAGGGAAGGACCTGTTCCCATAAATCATTCCACCAACTTAACAATCGAGTTAAAGATGCTGCACTCACAGAAGAATGATTAGTCCTCTTTTATTAGATAAGAAAAATCCCCATCAACTAACACCAAAGCGCTTCGACCTTCGCGGTCTTGATCACGGTAACCACAAAGGTCGAAACGCGTTGGTGTTAGTTGGTGAGGATTTTTCTTATCTAATAAAAGAGGATTAATCATTATTCTTTGAGTGCAGCATCTTTAACTCGATTGTTAAGTTAGTAGAATGATATATATATATATGACCCTCACCCACTCAATAGTGGCATGCATTACAGCTATTGGGTACTCACGAGACAGAATTTTGTCCGGCGACCAACACCATGAGGGAACAACTGGGCCTTGCATACACTGAGGAGATGGCATCATTGATATTGTCAGTCACCCCACTTCTTCCAGACAACCATATTACACAGAGTTTAGCACAGTCGCACAACTGGGATGAACCGTCAGAACTAAAAAGAAACCAGATGAAGCCTATTCTCCGCGGGGCGATAATGACAGAATACTTGTGGGCCAATGCGGCTCCCACAAGCCTACTGGTAACCAATAAGCCCAGGATCTAATTGGTGGACCCTCTGCTCAGAAAAGTGTAGTCCCTCATCACATGGCAGTGTTCAAGTGATTGGCTCATCTTGATCATCAAAACAGAAAAACGACTTTCAGAAGCTGTGCTTATTAAGATGAAGACTAGCAAGGACATTCTAAATACCCAGCTTAAGATTACTGTCTATAAAAAGACGTTGGAGGAAGTCAATAAGAGGTTGGATAGCAGATCACAAAGACTTTCTGATGCAGAGTAAAATAAAGCAAATAAAAACTTTAAAACGTTTTCACACAAAAGGGTCTATCCAGACATCAGGGATGACTGCAAAAAGAAAAACGACTCCGAAGCAGAATACTCAGGAAGGAGTGATTCGGGATCTTCCAATTCCGACACAGAAGAATGATCAAGCAACAATTCCAATCTAAAGTTGGAGGGGCAAAATTAGAAGAGAAGGGTATAATAATACAGCATATCCACCAAATCAAATGTTTTCTATTTTGCCTGGCCCCTATGGACCCCAAGCATTCCCTGGCCCACCACAGCATATGCCCTTATTCCAATCAAACCAACGTTTTTTAGGGAGAGGTGGCAGGAGATGCAGAGGTGGCAGGCAAGGCGATAGAAGAAATCAGTTGGAGAACTGAGGGAGGGAATGAGCACGACAGAGCCGAACACTGAACCAACAGGAGGGCCTGAGCGGGCTGTGAATATGGTGGTCAATCTCACCACTCTACAGATGAATTGACTGTGCTTAATAAAGGACTGGGTTTTGTCTCCACTACTCAAATTGACAAATTCAAAACTAGCTGAGTTCTTTAGTAAGATTTGTGTAAAAGGTGTTTTGTGTTTTGTTTTTTCTTCAAGACACTCCAACCATTGAGGCAGACTGCAGATACACGGCCCTAAGGAAGAAATCCAACCTTAATCTGCCCCAGTCCACAATACCCCTGGAAATATGGGCCTTTGAAGAGGCAGTAATAAAAGAGGTAGGGGAACTGTGTCCCAGAAGACACCTAAAAGAACCTCGCCAGGGAGGAGAGACTAGCTTTGGAAGCCCTCAGTAAAAAGGGTCACTTGATCATCAAGCCTGTGGACAAAGGTGGAGCCATCGTCATCCAAGGGAAAGAGGAGTACAGAGAAGCATGCCTTTCCCTTCTATGTGATGAGAGAAACTACAAAGTTTTACAAGTTGACCCTAACAGCCTCCTACAAGGAGCCATGTCAGATTTAGTTGATGAAGCCATTGATAACAACAAATGGATTACAAAGAAAGAACTTGAGGAAAGACCCATAGTCTGGCGAACAGGCTCAGTCCCGAGCCACTACCCCAATATACAGACCAGCTTTTACCACCCTTAGTCACAGAAACAGGATCTTACATTAATAATATGAAGCACTTACTAAATTTACTGAAAGAAGTGGAATATGACCCCACCACAGATATGATGCTGTGCATCAACATTGAGGCCCTCAACACCAGTATTCCGCAGAGTGAGAGGCTGCGGGTTATAATGGATCTACTGCAATCCCAGGAGTAGGAATGGGCAGCCCCAATACATTGGAGTATGAGCCTAGCAGAACTGGCACTGACGGAATTTTTTTCTCTTAGATGGGATTTATTTGCTGTTTCATGGGACATCGATGGGGAGCACACTTGCTCCACACATTGCCTGATTTTGTGGGATGATTAGAGGAAGTGCACATTTGGACGAAGAACCCATTCTCTGATAGAATCAGTTTATGGCGGGGTACATTGACGACATTCTGGTCATATGACATGGAGATGAAACAATCATGGCTCAATAAAAGAAACCCCTTCATAAATTTCATTATGATGGCGGATAGGAACACAGTGAAAAATGGCAGATTTGCCAGCTCTCTGTACACGAAGCCCACAGACTGGAACAGCCTCCTGCATTTTCAGAGTGCCCACCCGCAGGCCCTCAAGGAAAACCTACTCGTGGGACAGTTTCTACAGATTAGAAGAAACTGTTCAGACATACCAGACTTTAAGAAAAAAAAACACAAGGAGAAGGAATACCCGGAGAGGATCATCGAAAGGGCACAGAAATTAGCTTGTAACACCTCTAGAGATGCTTTACTTTAGACTAATACCAAACAGAACAATGAAGCTCTACTGTAATCTTCGTGAGTACCTACCACTCTTCATCCGATAGAATAAAAGGATTGTGAAAAAACACTGGTGTATCCTTACATCAAACCAACTGTCTTTAAAAAAAAACCTTTGTTTCTTTAAAAGAAATAAAAGCATTAGAGACAGACTGGTCCACAGCAGCACATGGCAGAACAACTGGACAACAAACTACCACTTAGGACCTACTTGCAGTGACCGGTAATTATCCTTGCGCCAACTGTTCAGAATGCCCCCTGACGGAAAGGTCAAAAAATGCCGGACCTGGGCCTCCCAGTTCCTTGGGAGTAAAGAACACACATACTTTAATAGGAGTAACATGATGTCTTGATCAACAGAGAAGAGCTGACAGGATTCAGAGAAAAGGCAGGCCCTTGCCTCCTTTTCCCTGCTCAGAAATCTGGCACCCAGGGGACTACATCTCTTATGACACCCTGTGACTTAGACGTGCATAACACGGTGCATCCTCCTTTCAGAGCGCCCGTGTATTTGTGCTCCTTTCAAAGATTGGTTGGGGGGTGATTCTTTACAGATGCAGCTCTTGACTGGCAAGTAGAATTCTGCTTGGTGTATGCTTTGACTTGATATGCATCCCACGTGACTACTTGCACATATAGATTACACGTCACTGCGGTCATATTACTTGAAAGACCCCGGACCAAATAGGCAAGCAGCATAGGGCTGAAACATGTTGGCACAATAAAAGGTCATAGGACCAATATATCCTTGAGACCCCTTGTATAGTCGTTTTTAATCTTTCCCATCCACCCAGCTATTAAATGAAAGAGAAACCTAGGGAGTGGTTGAGGAATTTGTAACTGTTACGCCCCCTAGATAATATTCTAAGAGCTCCCTGAAATATGGTTGAGCCACCCTGACTCATAGGGGTTAGGGTAAGCCTGATCATAAAGCATGCCACTATTAGGGTGGGGAGGGTTATATTTATCAAGGAACTCTTTGTCCCATTTTCCTACCTTATAGCAGGTGGTATTTGGGTGTGGCATGTAATCTCCCTCTTAGAAGGAGTCTCTCTGTACCATGTGAAAGGGTGTCAGTTTAGGGGAGGAATCAGGCTTGGGACAGAGGATCCATCAATTTGGGACAAATGTGTGGATTGATGTGCAGCAACTGACAGGTGCATACTGTCTGAGGGATGTCTGTCCATTAAGATGCTGTCACATACTTTGGGAGGCAGATCGAAGACTCAGCTGTTGCTTCTCAATCTCCATGCATGCAAGTGGAGCATAAGCAGGTACACAGACCTATCCTGCTGCTGTGACTGGAGATACTCCCTAAGAAGCAGCCTGATCAGAGAACCAAGACTCATACTAAGGAGTTCAGAATATCATACTCTCCTTGCCCAGTCTGGAGCCCCTAAGATGACTTAAGCCCAGTTGGTTCTGATCTTCTTGGGAACTCTGGGCACAAGTGATATCAACAGGAAGACGTACAGGAATTGTGAGCCCCAGTAGAGACGAAATGCATCTCGTAGCGAGAATGTGCAGAAGTGCTGACATTATGTGTAAGGAAATGGCTCCCTGTTGCAATTACCCCCCACTTTTTGGCTGATACTGATGCTAACTTGACTGACAAGTGTGCTGGGACCCTGCTAACCAGGCCCCAGCACCAGTGTTCTTTCACCTAAAATGTACCATTGTCTCCACAATTGGCACAACCCTGGCACCCAGGTAAGTCCCTTGTAACTGGTACCAAGGGCCCTGATGCCAGGGAAGGTCTCTAAGGGCTGCAGCATGTCTTGTGCCACCCTAAGGGACCCCTCACCTAACACATGCACACTGCCATTGCATATTGTGTGTGTTAGTGGGGAGAAAAAGGCAAATTCGACATGGCATCCCCCTCAGGATGCCATGCACACAAAATAATGCCTGTGGCATAGGTAAGTCACCCCTCTAGTAGGCCTTACAGCCCTAAGGCAGGGTGCACTATACCACAGGTGAGGGCATAGCTGCATGAGCAATATGCCCCTACAGTGTCCAAGTCTATTCTTGGACATTGTAAGTACAGTGTGGCCATATTAAGTATATGGTCTGGGAGTTTGTCAAAAACGAACTCCACAGCTCCATAATGGCTACACTGAATACTGGGAAGTTTGGGATCAAACTTCTCAGAATATTAAACCCACACTGATGCCAGTGTTGGATTTATTAAAAAATGCACACAGAAGGCATCTTAGAGATGCCCCCTGTATTTTACCCAATTGTTCAGTGCAGGACTGACTGGTCTGTGCCAGCCTGCTGCTGAGAGATGAGTTTCTGACCCCATGTGGTGAGGGTCTTTGTGCTCTCTGAGGACAGAAACAAAAGCCTGCTCTGGGTGGAGATGCTTCACACCTCCCCCTGCAGGAACTGTAACACCTAGCAGTGAGCCTCAAAGGCTCAGGCTTCATGTTACAATGCCCCAGGGCACTCCAGCTAGTGGAGATGCCCACCCCCTGGACACAGCCCCCACTTTTGGCGGCAAGTCCAGGGGAGATAATGAGAAAAACAAGGAGGAGTCACCCACCAGTCAGGACAGCCTCTAAGGTGTCCTGAGCTGAGGTGACCCCTGCCTTTAGAAATCCTCCATCTTGATTTTGGAGGATTCCCCCAATAGGAATAGGGATGTGCCCCCCCTCCCCTCAGGGAGGAGGCACAAAGAGGGTGTAGCCACCCTCCAGGACAGTAGCCATTGGCTACTGCCCTCCCAGACCTAAACACACCCCTAAATTCAGTATTTAGGGGCTCCCCAGAACCTAGGAAACTATATTCCTGCAACCTGAAGATGAAGAAGGACTGCTGACCTGAAAGCCCTGCAGAGAAAACGGAGACACCAACTGCTTTGGCCCCAGCCCTACCGGCCTGTCTCCCCACTTCAAGAAAAACTGCACCAGCGACGGGTCCCCCAGGGTCCAGCGACTTCTGAAGCCTCAGAGGACCACCCTGCATCTAAAAGGACCAAGAACTCCCGAGGACAGCGGCTCTGCTCCAAAGAAGAAACAACTTTGCAACAAAGAAACAACTTTTAAAGGACTGCACGTTTCCCGCCGGAAGCGTGAGACTTTCCACTCTGCACCCGATGCCCCCGGCTCGACCTGTGGAGAAACAACACTACAGGGAGGACTCCCCGGCGACTGCGACCCTGTGAGTAGCCAGAGTTGACCCCCCAGCGACGCCTGCAGAGGGAATCCAGAGGCTCCCCATGACCGCGACTGCCTGCTTTTAAGAACCCGACGCCTGGTAAAGACACTGCACCCGCAGCCCCCAGGACCTGAAGGTTTCGACCTTCAGTGCAGAAGCGACCCCCAGGTGGCCCTCTCCCTTGCCCAGGTGGTGGCTACCCAGAGGAGCCCCCCCTTGCCTGCCTGCTTCGCTGAAGAGACCCCCGGGTCTCCCATTGAACTCCATTGCAAACCTGACGCCTGTTTGCACTCTGCACCCGGCCGTCCCTGTGCTGCTGAGGGTGTACTTTTTGTGCTGACTTGTGTCCCCCCCAGTGCCCTACAAAACCCCCCTGGTCTGCCCTCCGAAGTCGCGGGTACCTACCTGCTGGCAGACTGGAACCGGGGCACTCCCTTCTCCATTGAAGCCTATGCGTTTTGGGCACCACTTTGACCTCTGCACCTGACCGGCCCTGAGCTGCTGGTGTGGTAACTGTAGGGTTGCCCTGAACCCCCAACGGTGGGCTACCGTGGACCCAACTTTGAACCCTGTAGGTGGTTTACTTACCTGTAAAAATAACAAATACTTACCTCCCCCAGGAACTGTTGAAAATTGCACTAAGTGCCTAGTTTTAAAATAGCTTATTGCCTTTTTTGCCAAAACTGTACATGCTATTTTGCTGATTCAAAGTTCCTATGATACCTAAGTGAAGTACCTCTCATTTGAAGTATTGATTGTAAATCTTGAACCTGTGGTTCTTAAAATAAACTAAGAAAATATATTTTTCTATACAACAACCTATTGGCCTGGAATTGTCTTTGAGTGTGTGTTCCTCATTTATTGCCTGTTGTACAACAAATGCTTAACACTACCCTCTGATTAGCCTACTGCTCGACCACACTACCACAAAATAGAGCATTAGAATCATCTCTTTTTGCCACTATCTTACCTCTAAGGGGAACCCTTGGACTCTGTGCATGCTATTTCTTACTTTGAAATAGTACATACAGAGCCATCTTCCTACATTATGCATTCTCACCAGTGGTGGGTAGACCTAACCAAGGTTCTCCTCAGTTGCAAAAGAGACTTTGCATCACCTCTGCACATAAATGAGATATTACTCTTTTGTTAAGCTACACCGCTTCTGCAGCCCTGTTCCTTACTGAGACATGGCTGCACAAGGGGTCTTGGCCTGACATAGCCTTGGCATTACCCCAGGATACTTGATAGCAAGGATGGATAGAACCACCTCAAGAGGGGGAGGAGACGCCATCATATATAAGCAAGACTTTAAGCTTAGTTCTCGCCCCCTTCAGTCAACAGACTGCAAAAGCATATTTTGTTCTTTGACCTTTAATCCTAATTTCACCCTTGCATGAGTCTTGCTTTATCGGCCTCCGGGACCATCAGATAATTTTTTTGTATTCTCTTCCCGACCTATTTGCTAATCTAATATGCAACAAACCCAATCTAACTATCTTAGGTGACTTCAATATTCAAATAGATAGTTCAGATCTGACAACGGCCAGACGCCTTCTGGCGGACATAGAAGCCCTTGGTTTCAGACAACTGGTTAAAGGTCCGACGCATGATAAGGGGCATACTATTGACCTAGTTTTTAGCAACCTAGCAGTGCTTTGCTCCATGCCGCCTCTCCCACTGACATGGTCTGATCACTTTCTAATTCCGCTAAAATTAGCCATTTCTACTGCAAAGGGTCCCACCCAGCCCACAGTTTGGTCTTGCAGGCGCTGGCATAATCCCAGTTCAGGTGAATGGATCAGGCTGCTGGATAGCCGGAAATCTACCTTTCTCAAAGTTAATGAGATAGAAATTGATCCATTCAATGATTGGATTACCGACTGTTTAGATACCCTCCTCCCCATAAGATAACAACCAGGAGTCGTCGGAAAGCTGACGCTCAGTGGTTCACCCCACATCTGTCATCACTTAAAAGAAAGTGTAGAGGCCTGGAGAGAAAGTGGAGGAAATCCTCTGACCTGGCTGTAAGGGAGCAATATAGACAGTCCATCAGACTGTATCATGCAGAAATAAGATCAGCACAGGGCACATACTATTTTGTAGAATTGAACAGGCCTCGGGCTCCTCTAAAGAGGTTTTTCAGGTGTTCAAAGAAATTCTTCACTCCCTTTTAGATGAACACCCAACTAAAGCCTCAGAAGAACAGAGTAATAATCTAGCTAGTACCATTTACTCAAACCTTTCAAGTGATAAGGCCAAGTTGGTAGTTCAGGTTAAACTCCCTCAAGAAGGTAAAAACACCATGTCACATTTCTCCCCTCTTTCACAGGAACAGGTTGTCTTTTTCCTCACTACATTAAAGTCAAGCTCACCTCTTGATCTGGCTCCTCCTTCCGTACTAGCTCTTGGGGCTCCGGCTATTGCACCTGCTCTTACTGAGCTGCTGAATTCTTCTCTCTCCAGAGGCTTTGTCCCTGAACAGTGGAAACAGGCTTTAGTTAAGCCCCTGTTAAAAAAAATCAAACCTGGATGTTGCGGATTAAAAAAATTATAGGCCCATATCATTACTTCCTGCAATGTCTAAAATACTGGATAAATACATTAACTCCCAATTATCCATATTCTTGGAAGAAAATAATATCCTCCATCCCACCCAGATGGGGTTCAGGCCTCTTCACAGTACCGAATCAGCACTGATAGCTGTCATGGAAGAAGCGAGGAAGCGGATGGATCAGGGTCACATGACAGATGTTATACTTCTCGATTTGAGTGCTGCTTTCGATACAGTAGATCATCATCTGCTTATCCAAAGGAGAGAGGAGATTGGAATCAAAGGTCTAGCACTCAGCTGGCTTACCTCGTTTCTCGAGGACAGATCATTTCAGGTCTTGGACCGCTCCTATTTTTCCAATAGGCTGAACTGGAGCTGAGGGGTCCCACAGGGCTCGTCGCTTAGCCCGACATTATTTAACATATATATGGCCCCCCTGGCAGAGCTTGTGGAGTCTTTTGGACCGTCATTGGTCTCCTATGCAGATGATATCCAGCTAGTGATTTCATTTTCCACGAATGAAGGATCAGAAGGACCCTCATTGCCCTCATGTCTACAGGCAATATGTGGCTGGATGACAAATAGTATGCTCCAACTCAATGGGGAAAAACAGAAACAATGGTCCTAGGCCACCACTTGGATCCAGGTAATAATCCCTTACCTCTCTCCCCTCTGGAGCACTTGCCTCCCCCCAAGAAATATATTACAAGCCTGGGAATCTGGCTAGATCCTCATTTTACTCTGGAACATCATGCCAAGAAAATTTCTGCTGCCTGCTTTGGGTCATTAAGACTTTTAAGAAAGGTACTTGTAATACTTTCTCCTCTTGCAAAAAGACTTATTGTTCAAGCAATTATCCTGTCCCGACTCGACTACGGCAACAGTCTGTTTCTTGGCTCCCCTAAATATGTGGTTAAGAAATTGCAGGTGGTCAAGAATGCCGTGGCACGCCTTCTACTAGACATCCCAAGGCATACCTCCGCTAAACCGGCCTTGTCTTCTCTCCACTGGCTTCCAGTAGAACAGCGTATAAAATGTAAAACGCTATGCATCATCCACAGATCACTACATATTAGAGGATCCCATTTGCTAAAAACCCTGGCCACTTTCTACAAACCCGCCAGAGCCCTTAGATCAGCATCAACGGCACTGGCTATACTACCCAAAATCAAAAAGCCAGATGGGGTGGTGCTACGATGGAATATTTGGGGGCCAAATTGTGGAACTCCCTTCCCCTCAGTATTCGACTAATCAGTCATGAACTTAATTGGCTTTTTTTAAACCTAGTCTTCCCTTCCTTTTGTCCTTGTTGTCCTTTTAGCGCTGCGAGGAATTCGGGTAGTCAGGCACTTCATAAGTGCAAGTAACATAACATAACATAACCTCCGGGTGAAGATTCCATTTGTGATCCACAAGGCATCAACGGCTGAGTTTGTTTGCCCTGACGTTCAGCGATCTGGCCAGGTGTTGTGCGACTAGGAAAATGCCATGCCCTTACATTCCGGTCATGTCCAGTGGTGCACAGGCTCCTGCCACAGGGTCTACGTCCCCAACCTATTTTTTGCAGTACCACATCGCGGGGGTGTCCATGAAAACCTGAACCAGGTTCCCCACTCCCAATGGCTAGAAAGAAAGCTTTCAGGGGCAAGCATATTGCTCTCAACTTTTATTGCTTCCAGTACCTTCAAGGATAGTAGTTAAACATCCGGGGATGCCATTTTTGACCAGTAGACATTCTAATCGTTGCTGCTTGGGGGGGTTGGTTTGGAACTTCCTCAACCCTTAAATAACCACTTTAGTGCAGACATTCAGCGGACAGACTGCAGGACACCTGAGGACTCGAGTTATCTCTCTTTAAAAACCTAGTTTTATCTGAATCGGATTTTTTGAAATGTGACATTTCATACTCTGGAGTTTGGGGAGCGTTTTTCCATTAGAAGTTGAATTTGTTCATGTGATGAATTTGGCATGAGCACTGCTATATATTGATTTTTAAGCAAAATTGACACAAGCACAGTTTTAAATTGAATTTCCAACTGCACAGAGTAGTGTGAAAGCGGGAAGGAATTTTTTGCTGCCCATACCTTCAAGAATACTGTTTTACTTCTGGGAATGCCATTTTTTAGCAGTAAACTTTCTAGTCTTTGTAGTCTGGGTGGGATTCTTGGAAGTCCTTCACCCTTTAAATTACCTCTTGCAAGAGTGCACATTTTTAATGATTTCTTTTTTAATCAATAATGTACTAATTGTTGATGAATTAACTTGTGAAAATGGGTGACTTTTGTAAATGGTCACCATAATCCATTTTGTTCTTTGTTTAAGCAAAACTTCTGTTAAAATTGTTATTTCCCTTTGCTTAAATGCTTACATAAAAGAGTGTGATTAATAGCTTATAAATTTGTAAACAGCTACCCCTAGTGGGTTGCTGCATTATGTCTTACAAGGTCAGATTTATTAAGTCATTACACAAGTTTGACTGTTCTTTTGTTTGAAATTGTCACTAATACGTGGTTTCTTCCTCGAGGATGGTAGTAGGTGAGACGCTCTGAGAAGAGAAGTTTAGACGAGATGGAACAATGGAGTCAGATGAGACGGAAGAGGAAAAATTACTGTTATAATTGTGTCCTAGTCAATACTATTGTTAGCGTACTTTTGATTATTTAATAAGTGGTCAAGTGATAAGTGGCTGAATTGTAAACCACCCCATATACTGACCAATTATGGACTTTTCAAGATTAGATATAACGTTCTGTCATCTATTCTAGAGGGTGAAGGAGAGAGCAGAACAAGATTTTGCTATTGCCTTTTCAATTAAGATAATTCTTTAATGGTTTGAGTCATATATTAGTGATGTGGGTTTAGCTGTCGATAGGCCCGATTCTCTGAAGACTTACCTGATGGTGTCCCCTTGCTGAAGTAGACTGCATGTTGTTGTTCTATTGGTAATGTATGAAATTGCATTGATATGTGTCTCTTTTACTTTGCAGGTACCAGCTGCAACTTAGTTTAATTGCTGCATAATAGCAATGCTTTTTTTATAATAACCTGAGTTAGTGTGATTATTTTCAAAATTTATGTTTTAAATTATTTTTCCACGAAGTCCAACATGTTAATGGTAATTTCTGGTTAGTAAGGGAATTTAACTTCACATGCTCATGATTTATATTGACATACTTTGATCTTTTGCCCTGATGTATACTTTATCTTTATTGCCAATCTTGGTGTTATTAATCAATGTCATGATACCTGAGATAATTTGTTTGATTGCTTTGATTAAACTTAGATATATAAGATGTTCTAATCAGCCATTATTGATTCTATATGCTTATCATTTATGTTTGACAGTTATTTCTGTGATATTAGCATTGTTAATATAGGGAAATAAATTCACAATCCTCCTTAATAAACTAGTGTGGTTACTGTTTGACGTTCAGATCTTTGAATATATTAACTATTGTTGATGACTAAAGCGTCCATTATTGACATCCCCTCAAGCCTATGTCACGTCGATCCATTGGCCTATAGCGCAAAATCCACTATTCAGTTTGAGGTAATAGATAGGATTTCTTGGCGCTGCAGCAGTTTTTAGCGTGTATCCCCCAAAAGCAGGCCTGTCTACATCCATTGGTTACCAGAACACAACCAGCTCTAGCCACGCTACCCAGTTTTCCCCTGATATGAAGGTGAGATTGGTGTATAACAAAGAGTCGCTTATGACTCAAACAGCCAAGGTCTGGTAATCTGTTTATCATTAAGACTGATTTCGCTGGAACATTCAAATGTAGTAACTGTAGGTTTAGATGTTTGGCCTGTGAAGGCCCCATTTTTTCTGGGGAAATAGAAACTAAAATTTGATCTCCAAATTGGTGACTTCGATAGAAACAAACTTGAAGTCCTTTTTAATTAATGTAAGATCACTGCTCAAACAAATTGGAGTTCTGGAATTGTTTCACTGATGTTTGGGATATGGTATTCCTTAAAGAAAACTGGCTAAATTAGAGCTCCAGGTCAGATATTGCTTTGGCGTTTGTGGAAGGCTATACCATTTCACATATAGGTTGTGATTATGGACCAGGGGGTGGATTGCAGTAATATATTGTTTAAGTGTCCAGTGCTATATAGAAAAAAAATTAGAGGGCCTAGGGCTGGTTGAGGGTTTTGTCTTTTTATTCAAAAGTTCTGACAATTTCTCCCTTTCAAGATTTTTATTTTATGGACCACCTAATCACTTCCCCAAATTTAGTGAGGTACTTGCCAATGCGTTTGCATCTTTTTACCTGCAATATTCTAATTTTATAGTACTTCGGGGCTGTAACTTATATATTAATGATCCTAACTGCAAAATACTAGGGCAAAAAGTGGAAGCCATGTTAGATTTTAATTTATTTCAAAAGGTTGCGGGCCCCACGCATAAAGCTCATCGTACACTTGATCTAATATTCACCAATGTATCTTCATTTGTCTCTAATATTGTATATCTGATTAAAATCTGGAAGACATTTGTTAACAAGTCCATATTAATCCAACTGATGGAATCGTAGTCAGTCAGTTCTTTCAATTCACCCCTGATACAAGGGCCTAATAAATTAGCTCCAGTAAAAATATGAGTGTGAAAAAAATCACTACCCCCACAGCAGCCTAGTTTTCACCTGTTTTGCAAAATGAAAAACATAGAGAGAAACAGTTGGAAAGAAAATGGAGGTGCAAATACAGACATGAAGAAAAGGTACTTTATAAAGTACCTTAACATTTTCCTCAAGAATAATAAAAAGGCAAAAGCTGATGTGTTCACAAAACAAATGGCTGTAGCAGATAATTCTTTGCTTATTTTTCTGATTGGGAAATATTTTTTTAATCCAGAAGCTGACATCAAGTGATTCCTGCGTCTCAATCACAGGTTGATAATTTATCAACTTTCTTTCACAAGAAGGGGAAAAATGTATTAAAAGTCGTTGACATAGCCATATAGGACCTACCCTTGATTCCACATTTAAGAGTACTAGATCTCTGCTTGCAACTTTTGATCAAATAGCTTTAGCAGAATGGGAAGTCATAATGCAAAAACTTGGATCAGGTTCCTTTGTGGATCTCTATCCCCCCCCCCCCATCTCCAATAGATGATTTTCTGACTCCGGCAGAGTCTTCTTCTAATGTAAGGAACAGTTCCGTTAGCCTGGAAAAAGGCACTGGTTCAGCCGCTTCTGAAAAAAACTAACTCTGATCTATTTGTTTAGATATATAGACCTATCTCCCTTCTGCGTTCTATGGGGAAAAAGCTAGAAACTTTGCTGTTCTTTCGGATCACCAGTCATATCGAAAGGCAAAGCATTCTTCATGTCTCACTCGGGTTTCTGTGTACAGGTTTCAAACAAAATGAGCAGTTCTAAAGGTCAGTGTTTTTTTTTTTTTTAAAGTAACCTCTGTTTAGAAAAAATGTTTGTAGTCACCCTTCTTGACTTATTGGTGTGGGGTCCCACAACATCCTCTTGCAGGACCTGGACAAGGCAGGTATCCTGGACAAAAGGTTGACACTGCATTAAATCTTAGCTCTTAGACCTACCCTGTTTACTGTCTATCTGGCCCCATTGGCTTTAGAAGTTCATTAGGATTCAACATTTATGCTTGCATTTTAATAACTGGACGATCCTGTGGCAATTTTAGGGATGTCTTTTGGCTGTTGCAAGTGGGATGCGCAGTAGCTCTTTGCAGCCTAACTTGGATAAATCAATAAATGTGGCCTTTGGGAATTCCTCACCTTTGGATATCAGAATAGTATGGCCAACCGAGCTTGGGGAACCCTGAATTCCAACATCAGTTTTGTTTTTTTGTACATTTTCTTTTTATTAAGTTTAACAGATAACAAAGACAGCCCCCTCCCACAGGAATGACAATAACAATTCCTTATATATGCCGGTCCAATAATCCAAGAACAGAAACATATAGCAACACATCCAGTATCAGTTACATGGACCAATCAGCCCCGTTATCCTTACGAACATATCTGGTGTCTGCACCTACAGGAGTGTTTAAATGTTGACTCTCCCAAAGGCAAGGAACATAATCTGAGATATATCCGTAGGGCTGTAAAACACTACCCACAACAGAAAGTAAGAGATAGAAAGGGTAAGGATAAAAGGAGATGCAAAAAAACAATAAAATCATCCAGTCCAGTACATCAGCAGAAGCACATGGATGCCAGAGGCAAGGTTCTAAACTTCGGTACACGCAGCCAGAAACAGTTCACCATCCACAGTCTCACATGTTAGAGTCTAAGAAAGCGCACATCGGAGCCCATTTCTCCCTAGGCCGGGATCCCACAGGCATCAACTCCCAATAGATAATAGATATTAGTTGATCTTGGCAAAAAGAGGCATCCTGCAGTCATTCAGATCCTCGGGGGGGACGCCACGCGCCCAGCACATCGCTACTCTGCGCTTGGCCAACAGCAGCAGCAGACCCACCAGCCGCCTATAAGCTAAGGGCACCTCATCCACATAGCCAAGAAGTGCAAGTTTAGGGGTAAATGGAAGAGCCAGACCAGTCATCTCCTCAATCATATGCAGCACCGCAATCCAGTATGCTTGCACTTCTGCACAGCTCCACGCCAGATGTAGAAAATCATCATCCGGAACAAGAATCCGCGTGCAGACCCATACCATGCAAACTACGGGGGGTGTAGTACAAGCGATGCAGAAATTTGAAATGGATAAGACGCAGCCTATAATTGGGGGACAGCACCGTCATATGCGCGCAGCATTTTCTCCACATCTCAGCAGATATGGCCTCACCTATGTCCACTTCCCACCACGCCTTAGCAGTAATCTCAGACTCCATCTTCGCGTTCTGCAAGCAGTTATAGAGCTTAGAAATGAGCCAGCGCGGAGACTGTGCATGCTATATCACCTCCAAAGCCTGACACGCCAATTGGGTCTCAGGGAAGCGTGTACGGAGCATCGCGCCAATGCGCAGCACCTACATCCGATGCAACCCAGTGTCTCGCCCGCCCCCCAGCACCGTCTCTGATGCGATAAACCGCCCCTCCGCAAACCAGTCACTCAATGCAGTTAAGTTCGATGCACGGAGAAATTCGCGCAGCCGGGAATCCCGGAACATCCACTCATCCGCTACATCAAGTACCGACATCGATGGGGCTAATGGCTTTTGCACACCTGCCCGACGCAGCAAGGCTGTCCAAGCCCGGGCTGTACAGGCCACCATATTTCCAATCACCCGCGACAGACCGTCCAGCCGCACCGCAGCACTTTCTGGCGCAAGATGCGGTAAATATCGAACAGGACATATCAAGAAATGTGCAAAGTGAGCCTGCGTGCAGTGATAATAGAGCTCCAAATCCGGAGCAGCAAGACCACCCAATTCAAATGGGAGAGTCATCTTCTCCTAGGAGATTCTGGGCTGCCCTCCCACCAAAGCCAACTGTATCAGCGCAGAGCGGAGTCTCTGCAAAAAGCTTGCAGTAAGAACAAGAGGTAAGTTCACAAGCAAGTATAAGAATTTAGGCAACACCACCATTTTAGCTATCGCGATACGTCCGGTAAGCGAGAGCGGTAGCGAGCACCACACCTCTACCCTGTCCTCCAGCCACACCATTGCATTATAATATTTGGCAGACCAAAGTGTCTCCACCTCTCCACTCAGCCAGACTCCCAGGTAACGCACCGGATCATCAGCCCACACAATAGAGTATCTAGAGGAAAATCGCAGCGTTCCCACCGAGAGGGGCATCACCACTGACTTAGACCAGTTGATCGTAATTCTGGAGAAAGCGCCAAACTGCACTATCTCATCTAGCAGGACATCAAGATGATTCCGCGGCTCGCGAACATACAGCACAATAGCGTCCGCATACATAGATATTAATATTGGCCGTTGGCGAAGTGCCAGCCCTCTGTGGTTATGGTGCTGTCTCAGACATGCCGCCAGCGGTTCCATTGCTATTACGAAAAGCAGTGGAGACAGAGGGCAACCTTGTCGAGTTCTGCGAGCCACCCGAAAGGAGTCAGAAACAATTCCGTTTACTCGCAGTCGAGCAGTAGGCTCCGAATACAGCAAGCGAATCACTTGCACAAACCTCATGCTCATTCCTACTCTGGCAAGCAGCGAAAACATGTAGTTCCACGCCAAAGAATTAAAAGCCTTAGTAGCGTCTAAAAACGCCGCTGCCGCATCATCCTCAGCTTCAGTCGTACTCGTAACAGCAAAGTACCTATGTAGATTATATAACATAGACCGGCCCGGTACGAAACCAGACTGGTCCGGTAACACCAGCTTCGGGAGCAAGGGCTGCAATCTCGCCGCTATCATCTTAGCCAAGATTTTATTATCTATATTAATCATGGAGAGCAGTCAATATGAGTCACAGCTGCACAGATCCTCACCGGGTTGTAATAACCAAGGCCTCACGGAGAGAGGCGGGAAGGACCCGTCTCCATAGACTCTGCGTAAACCTCCAAAAGGTGTGGTGCTAGGATATCCGCATATTCCTTATAAAAGGACGGAATTAGGCCATCCAGGCCAGGACCCTTATTCCCTGGCAGACTGCGAATCGCCTGTTTTACATCTTCCACAGAAAAGGGAACATCTAGATAGGACCTGTGCGAATCATCAAGCCAGAGCCAGCTAATCGCGGAGAAGTACTCGTGCCGCTTCAAAGTCCAGTCCAGAAGGCTTTGCATACAGTTCCTCAAAAAAATCAGTAAAGACCTGCAGGATTCCGTCTGTTCCCACCACCCGCTTGCCAGACGCGCTGTTCAGTTCGACAATGTAGTTACTGGCCTATGGCTTACGCAGCATACTCGCCAATGTACGCCCCCACCCTCTCTCCCTCCCCAAATCTCCGTGCCTTAGAATGTTTCCCCAAAAAACAGATCGCGCGCAAAGCAGCCTCCTCATATTGTGATACAGTGCTTCTCAAAGCCGCTAGTGTATCCCCAGACCAATCAGCAACCAAACAATGTTCCATTTCCGCTATCTGCGCCTCCATTTCAGCCAAATCCCGCTGCAGCATCTTCAACATGCCATGCTGTTTAGAGAGGCAAATACCACAAATTACCACCTTAAATACCTCCCATAGAGTTCCAGCAGAACTCACCGATCCGCAATTCTCAGCAAAACAATGAATAATCGCCTCACAAACATCCTCCCGAAACGCCTGGTCCCGCAGTGCCCCAAGCGGGAGACACCACACAAATGCACGTCCAAGACCTCCCGGCACGGCTAGCACCAGCTTGACCGGCGAGTGATCCGATAGGGTACGCACTATGTGTTCAACTGACTGCGTCCAGAGCTCCACGTCCCGCGTACCCAGCCATCGATCAATGCGGGACCAGCTTTTATGAGCATAATTAACACAGGTGCCCTCTCTGGCAGTCCCATGCCTCGCCCTCCATATATCCACCAGAGCACCCTCATCCATTACAGATGAAAGGGCCTTAGCCGCTGCGACGTGCTGCAACCTGGCGAGGCTCTCACGGTCCGACCCAGGGTCCAGGATCACATTGAAGTCCCCTCCCTGGATCAATAGGCTGCTCCCCAATGACTAAATCAGCCGCTACACTTCTCAAAAAAATTTGGGGTCATCGGTGTTAGGTCCGTAAATTGACACAAGCCTGCATGCTCTATCTAATAAAGTGCCACTCAGTATGACATATAGACCATTGAGGTCTACTATCACCCTCTGAGTGTGCCACTGCAGTCCAACCAGCCTTCAACCGATTCTGTGTCACTGCCAATAAATGGGTCTCCTGCAACATGCATATATCAATCTCGTGCCGCTTCACATACGCAGACAGTTGCCGCACCTTACGCCCGTGATTCAGAACACGCACATTCCAAGTGAGACAGCGCACCGGTGTCACATGTCCACGCACCATCGCATTCTCCAGTCAAATAAACTGTGCATCCACAGCATCTCATTATAATCGCCTACCACGTGTATGGAAAAGAACAAATAGAAAGAAAAAAGAAAAGGAAAAGGGAACCAGAACATTCCCCTTCCCTACCCACGCATACCCCCCAATCGGTTCAAAGCAGAAATCCCACCCCCCCTCAAAACTGTAGCCCCAAACACAGCAGTAAACATACCAAAAGGACTCATCCAAGGGGCGCGCGCCAGGCCACCCAACCACCATCCCAAACAGGATAGGGTAGGGAGAATGGGCGCAGGGCCCATTAACAGATTGTACATCAGAGCAGCCCATAGAAATAATAGCACAGTGACATGTTAACCCCATACTGCTTCCAGAGGGGTAACCCCAACCACCACCACCCCACCATTTTAATCATTATCACTTAGGGGGTTATTCTAACTTTGGAGGAGGTGTTAATCCGTCCCAAAAGTGACGGAAAAGTGACGGATTTACCACCAGCCGTATTACGAGTCCATTATATCCTATGGAACTCGTAATACGGCTGGTGGTATATCCGTCACTTTACCGTCACTTTTGGGACGGATTAACACTCCTCCAAAGTTAGAATAACCCCCTTAGTGTATCTCTCTCAGCTACAGAGGCCTCTGGACCTCCTGTCGCAGTCTTTTTGGGCACTGTTTTAGCAAACTTAGCTGCCGGTTTCGGGTCCGTGAAGAAATGTAGTTTGCCCCCAGTTTGCACTCTCAACTTAGCGGGGTAAATAAGAGAGTATCTGGCGTCTGTCGGGCTCAAAGTGCGTTTAATCGGCAAAAAAGCTCTACGCGCAGCCTGTACCCCTGGGGTATAATCAGGGAATATATTCAGTTCAGTGTTCTTGTAAATCACCATCCGCTGCTCCCTCGCTAACCTGAGAATAGTATCCCTGTCACGATAATTCAGCAATCGAACAATGATAGGCCGTGGCGGCTTACCAGGCGGAGGCCGAGGGCCCAACAATCTATGAGCTCTCTCTACCACCAGCAGCCGGGAGAGTTCCCGGGAAAAATGTCAGAGAGCATGGACTCCACAAAATCCTCCATCCTCCCCATGGCCGTGGATTCCAGAAGGCCAACTATGCGAATGTTAATGCGGCGCAACCGTGCCTCCAAATACTCATTCTTGTTACGTATCACTTCCAGTACGCACTCCATCTGCAGCAATTGTTCCTCATTACCACGACGCTGATCCTCCAGCTCCGACGTGCACGCTTCCAGATGGTCAAATCGAGTATCATGATCATCCACCCTAGCCTTAATCCAGTCCATTTGCTCCGCCAGGTGGTCAAGCTTAGCGTCAATGCCAGCGAGGCTATTCTTGAGGTCCAGAAACATAGCCTTGACCGAAGTATCTGGGGCCCCCTCCTCTGCAGTCAACTCAGACTGGGAGCAAGCCTTCTTCCTACCCCCATCAAAGGTGAGCTTTGCCTGTCTCTGCTCCGCCTTTCCCATCTTCCGCCCTTATGTAGATCCAGCAGCCCGGGTCTCCCACCACAGCCGACTCAAGGGGAAGGCAGAGAGTATGGGATACACACGGCAGGAAGCACCAGCAACTCACCAAATTCAGCAGCGCCGCCAGGCACCACCAGACCGAAAGACAGCACCCCGGCTTCAGGTACAGTCACTCCACCCGTCTCTGCCGGTCAGCAAGGTGTCCCAGCTCACCTAATCAGTCCAGCAATCCCATGCATATCACAGCACTCAATGCACTGACCTGCAGCAGCTGATTACTGCATCTCTTCCATCAGCATTTGCTTGGGAGAGTATGGCTTGGGCCTTCTTCAAACAAATAGCACTTGTGCAACCAAATCCCATACAGGGTGGAAGTATCAACCCATTAAGCATGTGGTGTCCACCGATCACAGTGCAAGGCTGGTGGAAGAGCAAATTCTCTTCGAAAAGATATCCAGGCTCTCGGATTCCATATCCGGTGGTGTGGTAGAAAACGCTCCAGGGTTAACTTTGTAAGTAGAGGCCTGGAGCACCAGTGTCTGCAGGGTGGGGTGTTGGATGAGGCCCCATATTGAGCTACCTCTGTCGACATTTTTCTGGAAGTCCACTGTAGGCAGTGTGAGGTTCGGACCTCAGCAGTTGTATGCACCACCATTACAAAGGAGGCCCCTCCCTCGATAGCCATAGTAGGGAGAGGAGACCAGTGTCTTTGGAGATATCCAGGCCACTGGCATCAGCCAGTTCCTTGTACCAGGTCTTTTTTTCGGTCAAGCTCTCTTCTAGGGAGTCAGGAAAACTATAGGAATTCTCAGATCCCCCTCCAATCATATTCTTCCCATGGCCTTTCTGAGAAATAAGAGTTAGTCTCGACTCAGACTATCTGGTTGTGGTTAGCTCCAGTGTCTGCATTGTGCGGTGCTAGTCCGGCTCCATATTGGAGTCCGGAATTATGATGGGATCAGCGGCGATGGTGGGTTTTGGAGGTGCCAGGAAAGGCATCACTGGAACGAACCCCGGTGGTGGTCATGGGTTCGCAACAGGGGCGGTCTGGATCTGGAACGGATCCAAAAAGCCCAACTGAATCGGAGAGTGAACCCGCTGGCCGAAACCTAGTCGGGACCTCTCTCTGACCCGTGGGACCCAGAGGCACTACAGAGGGGTCCGTCGCCCAAAAATAAGGAGCATGGCCTAATAGAACGGGTTAAGTTGGGTGGCGGGGGACGCTGTGGCTTCTAGAAACTTGGGGAGGCATTGTGCAGACCCTGGCTTAGGTTCCACTGGAATGACGTGAGAGTGGGCACTTACCCACGCCTTGTCCGGTGACTTGGACTGGCACGTAGAAATCGAAGAAGGCTTCCACTTTTTATGCGCTACAGTGACTGCCGTGAATGACTCTGGGATCAGTCCCGGAATATCCCTCCTGACTGCGACCTGGAATAGTGTAGTCATCTGTCTAGTAGCTAGGAGCTTCATGGCTAGCTCTCGGATTACCTTTGGATTGTCAGGCCAATTCCACCCAGCTGAAATCCAGGAATTTGCAGAAGCGAAGAGTAAACTACTTATCGCACCCAAGTGTTTTACCTAAAGCGTGTAGAACGAAAAGCCCCATGGGAAGGGGCGGATGTATAGAGAGAGGGAGCGAGAGCAAAAGAGCTGAAAACTGAAGTCTTCTTCCTCTCTACGTCAGTGCTCTTCTGAACTTCGGTGTGGTCTCATTCGTTATGGCCTCTAGCATGTCTTTATAAGGGGGCTCAGGCTCTCAGTCCTCTCTTTAAAATAAAAGCAATATTCTATCAGTTTGTGAGCTGAAGGAACTTCCCACCTGGCTGCCCTAGATTCCTCCCTTGTGAAACTCTGAAGCACCTAATGGTATGTGTGAATCAAGAACTCCAAACGCGCTCCTATGTGTGTTCTTCTAGTTCTGCAGTTTTCTATTCACTTTTGTTGTACAGCATTAAAACATATTACAGTGAGTAATTGCCTTAGGAATTCAGGCAATTGATTTTCATGCACAGTGGTCCTTTTATTTGCTTAACTCATATACGGTCTTTATGTACCAAGAAATGTTGCTTTCTTTTAAGTTAGAGCTCACAGTTCCAAAGGTATATGCAGTACTGTTTAAGTTTTTCAGCAAGACAGGTTGTAGATGCCGGAGTGCTGTTGAGGGAGATTGCCATGAGATGAGGAGAGGTAACACTGGAGCGGGACCCATGTCTTGGCTAAGGTATGTAGGAGTGCAGAGAGACTCCCTTCTCTGACAAATTCTCAAAGCCAAGCAGGACTTAAAGGGATGGGTGTGGTATAAGTAGTACTGTTGCCAAGATGGACGCCCTTCCGAGAGCTTGTGGGATGTCAGAAAGGGTTTGGCCTTCTAGAACTTAGGCCCATATTTATACCTTTTTAGCACCGCATTTGCGTCATTTTTTGACGCAAAAGTGGCGCAGACTTACAAAATACAGGCCCATATTTATACTTTTTGACGCTAAACTGCGCTAACGCAGTTTAGCGTCAATAAATTTTGCGCCGTCTAACGCCATTCTGAAGCGCCATGCGGGCGCCGTATTTATGGAATGGCGTTAGCCGGCGCAAGCAGACCGGCGCTGCCTGGTGTGCGTGGAAAAAAACCACGTAGACCAGGCAGCGCCGGCGTTGGGCAAAAATGACGTTAGGGCGTCTTAAAATGGGGCAAGTCAGGTTGAGGCAAAAAAATCGTCTTAACCCGACTTGCGCCATTTTTTAACGACGCCCATCCCCCATCAACATGACTCCTATCATTGTAAAGATAGGAGTCATGCCCCCTTGCCCAATGGCCATGCCCAGGGGACTTCTGTCCCCTGGGCATGGTCATTGGGCATAGTGGCATGTAGGGGGGCACAAATCAGGCCCCCCTATGCCAAAAAAAATTATTAAAAAAAAAAAAAAAATACTTACCTGAACTTACCTGAATGTCCCTGGGGTGGGTCCCTCCAGCCTTGGGTGTCCTCCTGGGGTGGGCAAGGGTGGCAGGGGGGGTCCCTGGGGGCAGGGGAGGGCACTCTGGGCTCATTTTGAGCCCACTTGTCCCTTAACGCCATGCCTGACCCAGGCGTTAAAAAGCGGCGCAAATGCGCCGTTTTTAGCCACGCCCACTCCCGGGCGTCTCTTTTGCCCGGGAGTATAAATACCACGTAAAGGCCTGGGAGTCATTTTTTAGACGGGAACGCCTCCCTTGCATATCATTAACGCAAGGAAGGGGTTCACGCTAAAAAATGACGCACATTCCGGGAACTTTGGCGCTATACGCCTCTAACGCCATAGTATAAATATGGCGTTAGTTGGCGTTAGTTTAGCGTCGAATTTGCGTCGAAAAAAACGACGCAAATTCGGCGCAAACGGAGTATAAATACGGCCCACAATTGTATTTTGTAAGTTTGCGCCGCTTTTGTGTCAAAAAGTGGCGCAAATGCGGCGCTAAAAAAGTATTAATGTGGGCCTTACTATCCTCCCGAACTGAGGCTGTTGATGTGGGCAGGCGAGAAGGGCTTCGAAGAAAGGCCAGCGGCAGGGCCGCAATATTTCTGCAGGGGCCAATAGGGTCTGTTGCCAGGGGATCAATACTGCTTGGAGACACAGAGCCGAGGTGTACCTGGTGTGCAAGGTGTGAAGTGCACATCGTGCTCAATAAACGAGGCATAACAATTCTCCCCGACAAATGCTAACTTGCAGGGCAAGGTTTGGAGCAGTTGTAAGCATAGAAAGGTTGCACTAGCCGAGAGGCATGCACATGGGCAGCAGGCACTTAAGACCGGTTTTCGGCAGGATAGATTTTCCGGTCTGAGGTAAAAAAGTTTTCCATCAATTCTTTTGGAGTCCAGGACCGTGCATGCCACAAATTCCAGACAATCATCAACATAAATTAGAGGAGGAGGTGGGCCCAAATGGTTGTGGGATCGGAAAGGCTTCAGAAGAGAAACATGAAACACTAGATGAATGTAATAGGTCTTAGGAAAATCCAGTCTCAAAGTTACTTGGTTTATGACTTTGATCAAAAAGGGGACTAACATATTTTGATTGTAGTTTTCTCTGACCTGTTATGTGCAGGTTCTTTTTTGCTAACCACACCAAGGGGCATATTTATACTCCGTTTGCGCCGGAATTGCGTCGTTTTTTTTGACGCAATTCCGACGCAAAACTAACTCCATATTTATACTTTGGCGTTAGACGCGTCTAGCGCCAAAGTCCATGGAGTTAGCGTCATTTTTTAGCGTGGACACCTACTTTGCGTTAATTATATGCAAGGTAGGCGTTCCCGTCTAAAAAATAGACTCCGAGGCATGTGCGTCGGATTTATACTCCCGGGCAAAATTCACGCCCGGGAGTGGGCGGGTCAAAAAAAATGACGTACGGCTGCTTTTGCGCCGTTTTTTAGCGCCTGCAAAAGGCAGGCGTTAAGGGACCTGTGGGCTCTGAAGGAGCCCAGAGGTGCCCTCCCATGCCCCCAGGGTCACCCCCTGTCACCCTTGCCCACCCCAGGAGGACACCCAAGGCTGGAGGGACCCATCCCAGGGACATTAAGGTAAGTTCAGGTAAGTTTTTTTTGTGGCATGGGGGGCCTGATTTGTGCCCCCCTACATGCCACTATGCCCAATGACCATGCCCAGGGGACAGAAGTCCCCTGGGCATGGCCATTGGGCAAGGGGGCATGACTCCTGTCTTTGCTAAGACAGGAGTCATTTCTATGGGGGTTGGGAGTGAAAAAAAAATGGCGCAAATCGGGTTGAGGCGAAAAAATTGCCTCAACCTGACTTGCCCCATTTCTTGACGCCCAAGCCCCTTGGCCCATATTTATACTTTTTGACGCAAAACTGCGCTAACGCAGTTTTGCGTCAAAAAAATTAGCGCCGGCTAACGCCATTCTGAAGCACCATGCGGGCGCGTATTTATTCAATGACGTTAGCCGGCGTTAGTCACCGGCGCCGTCTGGTGTGCGTTAAAAAAAACGACGTACACCAGGCAGCGCCGGCGTAGGGGGATATGGGGCTTGGGCGTCAAGAAATGGGGCAAGTCAGGTTGAGGCAATTTTTTCACCTCAACCCGATTTGCGCCATTTTTTTTCACTCCCAACCCCCATAGAAATGACTCCTGTCTTAGCAAAGACAGGAGTCATGCCCCCTTGCCCAATGGCCATGCCCAGGGGACTTCTGTCCCCTGGGCATGGTCATTGGGCATAGTGGCATGTAGGGGGGCACAAATCAGGCCCCCCTATGCCACAAAAGAAACTTACCTGAACTTACCTTAATGTCCCTGGGATGGGTCCCTCCAGCCTTGGGTGTCCTCCTGGGGTGGGCAAGGGTGACAGGGGGTGTCCCTGGGGGCATGGGAGGGCACCTCTGGGCGTTAGCGCAGTTTTGCGTCAAAAAGTATAAATATGGGCCCAAATCCCTAGTCAAGTAATTCGAGTCTTTTCAGCATTTACGATCCACTTGATCTTTCTTGGATGTTTTGTATTGAGGAAATGTTCCTTGGTGGATGGCCGAACGCGAAGGACAAGTGAATGTAGGCATTATGTCTATTGGAAAGCTCTTGAGGTAATATCCAAGATTGCAGTAGAAAGGTGATACCCTCGTAGTTGTATGTGTATAATTATTGTATGCAAATTCAGCCAAACCTAGGCCCATATTTATACTTTTTGACGCTAAACTGCGCTAACGCAGTTTAGCGTCAAAAAGTTTTGCGCCGTCTAACGCCATTCTGAAGCGCCATGCGGGCGCCGTATTTATGGAATGGCGTTAGACGGCGCAATCAGACCGGCGCTGCCTGGTTTGCGTGGGAAAAAACCACGTAGACCAGACAGCGCCGGCGTAGGGGGAAAATGGCGTATGGGCGTCTTAAAATGGGGCAAGTCAGGTTACGTCGAAAAAATCGTCTTAACCCGACTTGCGCCATTTTTTAACGACGCCCATCCCCCATCAACATGACTCCTATCATTGTAAAGATAGGAGTCATGCCCCCTTGCCCAATGGCCATGCCCAGGGGACTTCTGTCCCCTGGGCATGGTCATTGGGCATAGTGGCATGTAGGGGGGCACAAATCAGGCCCCCCTATGCCAAAAAAAATTATTTAAAAAAAAAAAAAAAATACTTACCTGAACTTACCTGAATGTCCCTGGGGTGGGTCCCTCCAGCCTTGGGTGTCCTCCTGGGGTGGGCAAGGGTGGCAGGGGGGGTCCCTGGGGGCAGGGGAGGGCACTCTGGGCTCATTTTGAGCCCACTTGTCCCTTAACGCCATGCCTGACCCAGGCGTTAAAAAGCGGCGCAAATGCGCCGTTTTTAGCCACGCCCACTCCCGGGCGTCTCTTTTGCCCGGGAGTATAAATACCACGTAAAGGCCTGGGAGTCATTTTTTAGACGGGAACGCCTCCCTTGCATATCATTAACGCAAGGAAGGGGTTCACGCTAAAAAATGACGCACATTCCGGGAACTTTGGCGCTATTCGCCTCTAACGCCATAGTATAAATATGGCGTTAGTTGGCGTTAGTTTAGCGTCGAATTTGCGTCGAAAAAAACGACGCAAATTCGGCGCAAACGGAGTATAAATACGGCCCCTAGGGTCTGTACCCAATCACTAAACCTAGGGGCATATTTATACTCAGTTTGCGCCGAATTTGCGTCGTTTTTTTCGACGCAAATTCGACGCAAAACTAACTCCATATTTATACTTTGGCGTTAGATGCATCTAGCGCCAAAGTTCATGGAGTTAGCGTCATTTTTTGGCGTGAACACCTTCCTTGCGTTAATGAGATGCAAGGTAGGCGTTCCCGTCTTAAAAAATGACTCCCAGGCATGTGCGTGGTATTTATACTCCCGGGCAAAAATGACGCCCGGGAGTGGGCGGGGCAAAAAACCCCGCATTTGCGCCTCTTTTTAACGCCTGGGTCAGGGCAGGCGTTAAGGGACCTGTGGGCTCAGAATGAGCCCAGAGGTGCCCTCCCCTGCCCCCAGGGACACCCCCTTCCACCCTTGCCCACCCCAGGAGGACACCCAAGGATGGAGGGACCTATCCCAGGGAAGAAAAGGTAAGTTGTGGTAAGTATTTTTTTTAATTTTTTTTTGCGGCATAGGGGGGCCTGATTTGTGCCCCCCTACATGCCACTATGCCCAATGACCATGCCCAGGGGACAGAAGTCCCCTGGGCATGGCCATTGGGCAAGGGGGCATGACTCCTGTCTTTGCTAAGACAGGAGTCATGTTAATGGGGGATGGGCGTCGTAAAAAAATGGCGCAAATCGGGTTGAGGCGATTTTTTTGACTCAAACTGACTTGCCCCATTTTGAGACGCCCATACGCCATTTTCCCCTACGCCGGCGCTGCCTGGTGTACGTGTTTTTTTTTCACGCACACCAGGCAGCGCCGGTCGGCTAACGCCAGCTAACGCCATTCTATAAATACGGCGCCCGCATGGCGCTTCAGAATGGCGTTAGCCGGCGCAAATTTTTTTGACGCTAAACTGCGTTAGCGCAGTTTAGCGTCAAAAAGTATAAATACGGGCCTTAGTGGCTAAAAGACAGCAGAGAAACTGTTGAAGCAATTGCTTCACCCTCTGTTTGGCAGTCGATCTGTTGATGGTAGGCAGATGACAAACGCAGATCAGTGACCAGAGATATGCACAGTGTAGGAAGTTGGCTCTGTATATACTATTTCAAAGTAAGAAATAGTGTTCACAGAGTCCAAGGGTTCCCCTTAGAGGTAAGATGGTGGCAAAAAGAGATAATTCTAATGCTCTATTTTGTGGTAGTGTGGTCGAGCAGTAGACTTATCAGAGAGTAGTATTAAGCATTTGTTGTACACAAACACGCAATAAATGAGGAACACACACTCAAAGACTTACTCCAGGCCAATAGGGTTTAATATAGAAAAATATATTTTCTTTGTTTATTTTAAGAACCACAGGTTCAAGATTTACAAGTAATACTTCAAATAAAAGGTATTTCACTCAGGTATTCTAGGAATTTTGAATAATCACAATAGCATGTACAGTTTTGACAAAAATGGCAATAAGCTATTTTAAAAGTGGACACAATGCAAAAATCAACAGTTCCTGGGGGAGGTAAGTAAATGTTAAGTTCACAGATAAGTAAAACACTTACAGGGTTCAAAGTTGGGTCCAAGGTAGCCCACCGTAGGGGGTTCAAGGCAACCCCAAAGTTACCACACCAGCAGCTCAGGGCTGGTCAGGTGCAGAGGTCAAAGTGGTGCCCAAAACACATAGACTTCAATGGAAATAGGGGTGCCACGGTCCCAGTCTGCCAGCAGGTAAGTACTAGCGTCCTCGGAGGGCAGACAAGAGGGGTTTTGTAGGGCAATGGGGGGGACACAAGCAGGCACCGAAAGTACACCCTCAGCGGCACAGGGGCAGCTGGGTGCAGAGTGCAAACAGGTGTCGGGTTTCAGATAGGAATCAATGGGGAGACCTGGGGGTCTCTTCAACGATGCAGGCTGGCACGGGGGGCTCCTCGGGGTAGCCACCATATGGGCTAGGCAGAGGGTCGCCTGGGGTTAGCTCCTGCACTGGAGCTTGGTTCCTTCAGGTCCTGGGGGCTGCGGGTGAAGTGCTGGTTCCAGGCGTCGTGTTCCTTAATACAGGCAGTCGCGGTCGGGGGAGCCTCTGGATTTCCTCTGCAGGCGTCGCTGTGGGGGTTTAGGGGGGCTCAACTCTGGCTACTCATGGGCTCGCAGTCGCCGGGGAATCCTCCCTGTAGTGTTAGTTTTCCACAGGTCGGGCCAAGGGCGTCGGGTGGAGAGTGGAAAGTCTCACGCTTCCAGCGGGTAACCTGTGGTCTTTAAATGTTGCTTCTTTGTTGCAGAAGGTTGCAATTTCTTGAACAGGGCCGCTGTTCTCTGGAGCTTCTTGGTCCTTTAGATGCAGGGTAGTCCTCTGAGGGTTCAGAGGTCGCTGGACCCTGTTGGATGCTTCGCTGTTGCAGTTTTCTTCGAAGTAGGGAGACAGGCCGGTGGGGCTGGGGCCAAATCAGTTGTCGTCTCCATCTTCACTGCAGGGCTTCAGGTCAGCAGTCCTTCTTCTTCTTTAGGTTGCAGGAATCTATCTTCCTCGGTTCTGGGAGCCCCTAAATACTGAATTTAGGAGTGTGTTCAGGTCTGGGAGGGCAGTAGCCAATGGCTACTGTCCTTGAGGGTGGCTACACCCTCTTTGTGCCTCCTCCCTGTGGGGAGGGGGGCACATCCCTAATCCTATTGGGGGAATCCTCCTTCTACAAGATGGAGGATTTCGAAAAGTAAGTCACTTCAGCTCAGGACACCTTAGGGGCTGTCCTGACTTGGGGGTGACTCCTCCTTGTTTTCCTCATTATCTCCTCCAGCCTTGCCGCCAAAAGTGGGGGCAGAGGCCGGAGGGGCGGGCATCTCCACTAGCTGGGATGCCCTGTGGCGCTGTAAGAAAGGGGGTGAACCTTTGAGGCTCACCGCCAGGTGTTACAGTTCCTGCAGGGGGAGGTGAGAAGCACCTCCACCCAGTACAGGCTTTGTTCCTGGCCACAGAGTGACAAAGGCACTCTCCCCATGTGGCCAGCAACACGTCTGGTGTGTGGCAGGCTGGCAGAAACTAGTCAGCCCACACTGGAAGTCGGGTATGTTTTCAGGGGGCATCTCTAAGATGCCCTCTGGGTGTATTTTACAATAAAGTGCACACTGGCATCAGTATGCATTTTTTGTGCTGAGAAGTTTGATACCAAACTTCCCAGTTTTCAGTGTAGCCATTATGGTGCTGTGGAGTTCGTGTTTGACAGACTCCCAGAACATATACTCTTATGGCTACCCTGCACTTACAATGTCTAAGGTTTTGCTTAGACACTGTAGGGGCATAGTGCTCATGCACATATGCCCTCACCTGTAGTGTAGTGCACCCTGCCTTAGGGCTGTAAGGCCTGCTAGAGGGGTGACTTACCTATGCCACAGGTAGTGTGAGGTTGGCATGGCACACTGAGGGGAGTGCCATGTCGACTTAGTCATTTTCTCCCCACCAGCACACACAAGCTGGCAAGCAGTGTGTATGTGCTGAGTGAGGGATCCCCAGGGTGGCATAAGACATGCTGCAGCCCTTAGAGACCTTCCCTGGCATCAGGGCCCTTGGTACCAGGGGTACCAGTTACAAGGGACTTACCTGGGTGCCAGGGTTGTGCCGATTGTGGAGACAAAGGTACAGTTTAGGGAAAGAACACTGATGCTAGGGCCAGGTTAGCAGGGTCCCCACACACTTTCAAATCACAACTTGGCATCAGCAAAGGCAAAAGGTTTCTTTAGTGGAAGAAAAATTGCTTGCTTGGACAGTGCATCAACCTCTTTCCAAATTGTGCCAAAGCCTACAGTAGGGATCAAATTAGTAACAACTGCCATACCTATGGTGTGTTGAGATGCTGAACGTTTGGCCATGGGTCTTAACCAACCTGTGGGTTTGGTCAGAACAGGTTTGTTTTGAGCACAAGTAGGACAAATGTGGACAATGGACATCACATCCCTAGACATGTTTTCCCCCAAAACCATCGGCCAAAATTCTGCTTAGGTTTTAGCCAAGGGTACCTAGCCAGAGAGACAAAAACACAACTATTTAAAACCTCTTTATGCACTTGTAAGTTGGGAATATAGAGTAAATCATTGTGGTAGAAACAACTATTGTGAATGGTGTGCCCAGGTTTGTTTCATCCACTCTCTTGGTTTTAGTTCTTCACACACTGAATGGATGTCATGCCAGACATTTGACGTTGTACAGTTCCCAATGATCTTTTCCTTAAGTACAATAGTTGGCACCTGTCCTACGTGTTTATCTAAATCTGAAGGTTTTCCCATTCGTGATAGGGCACCAGCTTTGCTTATTTGACGCCAGGTTGGTAAGTAATTATAAAATCAAATGTACAAAAGAAAAATAGCCAACACATTTGGGGAGGGGGGGCAGTGCCTTGGCAGATCAAAAAAACTCTAGGTTCTTATGGTCTGAATAGAAGGTCACCACGTGCTGTACCACATGGGGAGGAAATGTCTCTATTCCTGAAAGGCCGTCTCAATGGCATGAAGCGCCTGCTGAGCAATTGTATAGTTTTGCTCGGCTAGTAAGAGCTTCTTTGAAAAGAAGGCTATATGATGCATGTGTCTTGAGGGCACTTCTCTTTGGGAGAGTACAGCGACTGCAGCAACTTGTGAGGCATCTGCTTCCATGAATGAATGAATGGGGGGATTTCTAGAGTGTGTCAGTTACTGTGAGAGGGCCCGGCGTCGGGACAAACGGCCAGTGGAAGGTATCCAACACCCTGCCACTTGAACAATTGAGTTTCAGTTGCTTGTGAAAAAAATGTCTTCTCTGGAATGTATCTGAGAGCAAGAGGGAGGGTATTTCACTACTTAGCCACCAAAACTGAACAGGTTGATCCTCCCCATTTCTTGAGTTTAGTGATTGGAATAGCTACCAGCCAGCCGGAATATGAACAGAGAGTTCTTTTGGGACAGCATTTGACAATCCTGCTGGAGAAGCATGGGTGAGTTGTTCCAGGGTGTTTGAGAATTGGTGCAGAAGTGAAGCTGTTAGGCAGAGCAAAGGATTGTTCTGCATCTGCTGTTCATTCAAAAGGAATCCTCTTCTTGTCAAATGTTATAGGAGAGACTGTTTCTGAGAAATTGGTAATAAACCGCAAGTAAAAGTTAGCAAAGCCTAACAGACTCTGGACTTCCCTGACGGTTGTTGTAATGGGCCAATTCAGAATTGCCTCAACGTTTTGTTGATCCACCTGTATACTAGAGGGGCAATGATATACCCAATGAATTCCACCTTGGACTTGTTGAAGGTGCATTTATGCTGCTTGGCAAAGAGCTGGTTTTCATGCAATTTTTGCATGACTACTCTCACGTATTTTACATGGTCCTGTTAGTTCTTTGAATAAATCAGAATATCATCATTGTATACTATTATGCATACATCTAAAAATTCCCCAAAGACTTCATTAATAAAACATTGGAACAGTGCTAGAGCGTAGCAGAGCCCAGCGGGCATGGCAATACTTAATTCGTATTTCGTTCGGAAAGGAGATGGAGTTTACTTACTGAATATGAAGCAAGAATAGTATTAAGATAGCGGCCATCTGACTTGCAGGTTAATTGAAAGTGTAATATATATTCAGTCGAAGTTTCTGTTTTTTGTATGGTAAAGATTTAACTTTAAAGATAGGTTCTTTTCCTTTATTTGTTTGAGTATTCACCTAGGTTCAGTGTGTGTAATAGACTTATTTCAGATGGAGTTTACCTACTGAATATGAAGTGGGAACAGTATTTAGATGGCTACTGTTTGGTGGCCGTATTCATTGTTTTTTCATGTTTGCAATTATTTAAAGAGGGCACATTACACGTAGTGTACTCACCGGGCTGTTAGTCACACACTGGATCAAAGTATTGTAATGAGGTAGGCGCTAATGGCAGATACTGGTCAAAATGTTTTGTATACTGTAATATGACTTATTTACTATGGGTTGACATTTACAGGATATTATTGACATATTATGGATAATTCATATTTACATTTTTGGAATGAATACTGTAGCGTCTCAGCATATGTTAATGAAGTAGAAACTGACAGTAGTGACTGATTTAGGTTGTCTTGATTACACTTACATTGCTTATTATGGGCAGATTCTTACATGATATCATTACCTACAGATTTTGAACATTTGATAACCACATGTTTATGAAGTAATATTGCCTAATAGGTGAGTGATGATTTGGTGTTCACTGTGTGGTGGACTGGGCAATATCTATTGATTGGACCTTGAATAATTGTATTTTATGTTTATTTTTATTTCAATTTTATTCAGTGCCCATAAGGCTTGTGAGTGTGTGTGTGTGCGCGCACAGCACTTAGGGCTGGTTTTCGGGCTTTATTACAATCTTGCACTTTGTTCACAGTGATGGAGGGGCAGTTGGCATGTGGCACAATGGGGTGAGCATGTATTTGGGGTATGTCTTGGCATGTTTTGATTGTAACATGTGTGTTATTTATGTGATCATTCTGGGGTTAGTCTGTAATTTGGATATATCTTGATATGGTTCTACTGTACCACCTGTGATGTTGTTTAATAATCTCGAGCCTGACACACTTATGTTTCGGGTATCATGAACCAGTTGTGTTCTATTATATATACTTAGGGGTTTCCACGTTGGGCACACCAATATGGTATTTATTTTATTCGACTTGTTGTACTCTCTCGGATCTTGTTACACGGTGCTGGTCATCAGTAACAAAGCTTGCTTTGGATATACTTTGCAAGTAGAGATGTTTTGTTTTCTTTCTAGCACTGATGAAGCCATATGGCGATACATCTGACCAACGAAATGTGTTGGCAGAGAAGCAATAAAAGTTGGAAGTGTGACTACTCAGTCTCGAAATGTGAAATATTTTCAGTGGACTCTGTATTTGACCGGTGCTCAAAGGCTACTGTTGTTGGGGAAAGCAGTTTCCCTCTCATCTCCATCACAAACACAGATTAAATGGTAGGCACCATGCAAAGCTAGTTTGGTGTAAATGGAAGACTGCTTGACTTGGTCAAGAAGTACACAAATTAAAGGCAAGGGGTAACTGTTTTTTTATGGCGACTTTGTCGAGAGCTCGGTAGTTAATCAATGCCCTTAATTTTTTGTTCACTTTTCATATGAAAAGAAAGGGTGGAGAAACAGGTGACATGGAATGCTGTTTAAGACTAGAAGCTAGCAGTTCTTGAGGTACTGTGTTTCTGGCTCTGACAAGGCATAAATACGACTACAGTGAAGATTTGCTCTAGGTACTAGGTCAATCCAACAACCGAAACTTCTATAAAGGAGTAGAATACTTGCTTTCTGTTTGTTGAAGATGTCATGGAAGTCCCTATAATTGTCTGGTAAATCAGCCACAGAGAGCTCAGTGATATCAGCACAAGTCAAAGCAGATTGCCAGTCTGATGTCAGCTTATAGCAGTGTTGAATACAGAACATAGTGTCCGAGGTTACTTTTCTGTATGCCCAATAGCCCTCTGGGTTGTCCGACTACAATCAAGGAACTCCCAGGAACGCCCTAAAGGTGGGTGTATCTGTTAGATCGAATTTCAATATTTCTGATTGGCCATTGTTACAGATGAGGTAAAGAGGCTGTATTTAAAATGTGAATCAAAGTTGAGGATAGTTCTGATCCGTTTGCCACCTGTACAGGCTCGGGAACACCCTTTCGCATTACGGGTAGATCAAGTGCCTTGGCTATAGAAATGTTAAAGAAGGACCCATATCCCATGAATCTAACATAATGGAAATTGTGTTTCTGATTTGAGGGGATACAATTAGGGTTACTGTAATCATCAAAGGCTTAAGAACATCAGTTACTGTGCTTGCCAGGGACTGAGACACTTTATCTATGACATTACCTGGGGATTAGGTCTCCTTCTTCAGAGTTTACTCATTTCCCGACTCTGCTTCAGAAGAGAACATGAATACAGCTGCTTTACTTGGAGTGAGTACATTGGGTTTAACTGGGCATTCCAGAGCAAAATCACCCTCCTTTCTAGAGTAAAGGCATCAGTTCTGTTTCCGTCTTTTGTCTTTCTTTTCCTTCAACAAAGGTCCCCGCACCCTCCAATCTGCATGGCTTTAGATATATCAGTGATTTTACTTTTAGAGTCTTTCTTGTCATGCCTGATCATGATCATTTTGCTATCAAATTTGGATCTTACTCCCTTGCATTCATTCATACTATGATCCAGTTTGACGACTAAATGGAAGAAAACCACCAGTTGTCCAGGGGTTCAATGACTTGGGACAGAATGTTTTTCAAATCATCTTACAGGCCCCTATTGAAAAGTGACTTTCACTTTTCCTCAGACCAATTTGTTACTGAACCCAGACTGTTAAAATCAGAAATCTAAATATGTTATTAAGTCCTTAGTTCCCTTTTTTTAGTTTTTTTTAGGTTAAGCAATTCATTATTGATGACCTGCATAAATGCATACTTGGCGAATAATTTCCTCATGGCCTCCTTAAGGACTCCAGAGTTATATAAAAGAGGGTAATTGTTTTCTACTAGAAACTAGATCTTATTCATAAAAGTTCCATATTTAGAACTATCCTTGGAAACCCGCTCCGGAGGTGGCCAAAGGGATTGGAGTGAGAGGTAAAACGGTCAGACTCCTTGTAGGAAAATGCCTCTGATGGCATGGTTACTGTAGGAGGCTGGACTGGCTTGTAGTGAGTACCAAGGGGTACTTGCACCTTGCACCAGGCCCAGTTATCCCTTATTAGTGTATAGGGTGTCTAGCAGCTTAGGCTGATAGATAATGGTAGCTTAGCAGAGCAGCTCAGGCTGAACTAGGAGACGTGTGAAGCTACTACAGTACCACTTAGTGTCATATGCACAATATCATAAGAAAACACAATACACAGTTATACTAAAAATAAAGGTACTTTATTTTTATGACAATATGCCAAAGTATCTTAGAGTGTACCCTCAGTGAGAGGATAGGAAATATACACAAGATATATATATACACAATAGCAAAAATATGCAGTATAGTCTTAGAAAACAGTGCAAACAATGTATAGTTACAATAGGATGCAATGGGGAAACATAGGGATAGGGGCAACACAAACCATATACTCCAAAAGTGGAATGCGAACCACGAATGGACCCCAAACCTATGTGACCTTGTAGAGGGTCACTGGGACTATTAGAAAATAGTGAGAGTTAGGAAAATAACCCTCCCCAAGACCCTGAAAAGTGAGTGCAAAGTGCACTAAAGTTCCCCTAAGGACAAAGAAGTCGTGTTAGAGGAATAATGCAGGAAAGACACAAACCAACAATGCAACAACTGTGGATTTCCAATCTAGGGTACCTGTGGAACAAAGGGACCAAGTCCAAAAGTCACAAGCAAGTCGGAGATGGGCAGATGCCCAGGAAATGCCAGCTGCGGGTGCAAAGAAGCTTCTACTGGACAGAAGAAGCTGAGGTTTCTGCAGGAACGCAAAGGGCTAGAGACTTCCCCTTTGGAGGACGGATCCCTCTTGCCTTGTAGAGTCGCGCAGAAGTGTTTTCCCGCCGAAAGAACGCCAACAAGCCTTGCTAGCTGCAAATCGTGCGGTTAGCGTTTTTGGACACTGCTGCGGCCCAGGAGGGACCAGAAGGTCGCAAATTGGACCAGGAGGTAGAGGGGATGTCGAGCAAGACAAGGAGCCCTCTTAGCAGCAGGTAGCACCCGGAGAAGTGCCAGAAACAGGCACTACGAGGATGCGTGAAACGGTGCTCACCCGAAGTTACACAAAGGAGTCCCACGTCGCTGGAGAACAACTTAGGAGGTCGTGCAATGCAGGTTAAAGTGCCGTGGGCCCAGGCTGGACTGTGCACAAAGGATTTCCGCCGGAAGTGCACGGAGGCCGGAGTAGCTGCAAAAGTCGCGGTTCCCAGCAATGCAGTCTCGCGAGGTGAGGCAAGGACTTACCTCCACCAAACTTGGACTGAAGAGTCACTGGACTGTGGGGGCCACTTGGACAGAGTTGCTGGATTCGAGGGACCTCGCTCGTCGTGCTGAGAGGAGACCCAAGGGACCGGTAATGCAGCTTTTTGGTGCCTGCGGTTGCAGGGGGACGATTCCGTCGACCCACGGGAGATTTCTTCGGAGCTTCTAGTGCAGAGAGGAGGCAGACTACCCCCACAGCATGCACCACCAGGAAAACAGTCGAGAAGGCGGCAGGATCAGCGTTACAGAGTTGCAGTAGTCGTCTTTGCTACTATGTTGCAGTTTTGCAGGCTTCCAGCGCGGTCAGCAGTCGATTCCTTGGCAGAAGGTGAAGAGAGAGATGCAGAGGAACTCGGCTGAGCTCTTGCATTCGTTATCTAAAGATTCCCCAGAGACAGAGACCCTAAATAGCCAGAAAAGAGGGTTTGGCTACCTAGGAGAGAGGATAGGCTAGCAACACCTGAAGGAGCCTATCACAAGGAGTCTCTGACGTCACCTGGTGGCACTGGCCACTCAGAGCAGTCCAGTGTGCCAGCAGCACCTCTGTTTCCAAGATGGCAGAGGTCTGGAGCACACTGGAGGAGCTCTGGACACCTCCCAGGGGAGGTGCAGGTCAGGGGAGTGGTCACTCCCCTTTCCTTTGTCCAGTTTCGCGCCAGAGCAGGGCTAAGGGGTCCCCTGAACCGGTGTAGACTGGCTTATGCAGAATTGGGCACATCTGTGCCCAACAAAGCATTTCCAGAGGCTGGGGGAGGCTACTCCTCCCCTGCCTTCACACCATTTTCCAAAGGGAGAGGGTGTCACACCCTCTCTCAGAGGAAGTTCTTTGTTCTGCCATCCTGGGCCAGGCCTGGCTGGACCCCAGGAGGGCAGATGCCTGTCTGAGGGGTTGGCAGCAGCAGCAGCTGCAGTGAAACCCCAGGAAGGGCAGTTTGGCAGTACCAGGGTCTGTGCTACAGACCACTGGGATCATGGGATTGTGCCAACTATGCCAGGATGGCATAGAGGGGGCAATTCCATGATCATAGACATGTTACATGGCCATATTCGGAGTTACCATTGTGAAGCCACATATAGGTAGTGACCTATATGTAGTGCACGCGTGTAATGGTGTCCCTGCACTCACAAAGTTCAGGGAATTGGCTCTGAACAATGTGGGGGCACCTTGGCTAGTGCCAGGGTGCCCTCACACTAAGTAACTTTGCACCTAACCTTTACCAGGTAAAGGTTAGACATATAGGTGACTTATAAGTTACTTAAGTGCAGTGTAAAATGGCTGTGAAATAACGTGGACGTTATTTCACTCAGGCTGCAGTGGCAGGCCTGTGTAAGAATTGTCAGAGCTCCCTATGGGTGGCAAAAGAAATGCTGCAGCCCATAGGGATCTCCTGGAACCCCAATACCCTGGGTACCTCAGTACCATATACTAGGGAATTATAAGGGTGTTCCAGTAAGCCAATGTAAATTGGTAAAAATGGTCACTAGTCTGTTAGTGACAATTTGGAAAGAAATGAGAGAGCATAACCACTGAGGTTCTGGTTAGCAGAGCCTCAGTGAGACAGTTAGGCACTACACAGGGAACACACACATATAGGCCACAACCTTATGAGCACTGGGGTCCTGACTAGCAGGGTCCCAGTGACACATAACAAACATACTGAAAACATAGGGTTTTCACTATGAGCACTGGGCCCTGGCTAGCAGGATCCCAGTGAGACAGTGAACACACCCTGACATACACTCACAAACAGGCCAAAAGTGGGGGTAACAAGGCTAGAAAGAGGCTACTTTCTCACACAACCCCCCCCCAAACGAAGGACAATAAGGCTAACCTTGGCCAGTTGAGACTTTATTGACTAAGTGGTGATAAGTAGAGAGTAGCTCTGCAATAGACTGGTTACTCCCTTTATCATCCACTATATGGTTACTTCCCTGTGGGGATGTAAACCACCCTGTTTGAAGTTTTTTAGCTAAGCAACAATGTGAAGATGTATTTTCAGAGTTTCTATCAGTAAGTTTTAGTTTAGAGCAGTGGGAATTGTCCACTGAACCTATTTGTAGTGCTGGAAATGCCAGACAGGGATGCTGTCTCAGAAAAGCCATAGCTGGGCAAAAACTTTGTCCATATGGCTGGAAGAGAGAACAGGGATGCTGTTTCTCTTGGGTTGGAGCAGGGCAGGGATGCTGTCCTATGAGCTCCACACTAGGGCAGGGATGCTGTCCTAAGTGTTGTGAGGCAGTGCAGAGTTTCTGCACTAAAGTTTCTCTGGGAGGGTTGGAGGGATGCTCCATGTTAACTAAAATGGTGCTCTTTTTCTCACCAATGTTAGTTATCCCACAGAGAGGTACTTCCACCTCAGGGAGTACAGTTTTGCCAACTGATGATTCCCTTGGAACAGGTGCCACTCCAGGAGAGGTTTCTCCCACCACAGGAATGGTATCCTGAATGGTAGGGTGGTTAGGGGATACTGTGATACCCTTTTTACCTGTTGATGGAGAGGGATCCTGAGTTTTCAGGCCTTCTCTCCTTTGCTTTTTCATTTCAGTAGAAATGAGAGGGAACAATTCCTCAGGGATGCCCAGCATGGCTGCATGGGCATAAAACTCTACATCAGCCCAACCTGAGGCCTCTAGGTCATTACCTAAGAGACAGTCTACAGGTAAGCTAGGTGATACCACCACCTGCTTAGGGCCAGTAACTCCACCCCAACTAAACTGAATTATAGCTAAGGGAAGGAACTTAGTGGAGTTATGGACATCAATAATCTTATACTGTTGTCCAATGATGTGTTGATCAGGGTGCACTAGGTTTTCAGTCACCAAAGTGATACTGGCACCTGTGTCCCTGTAGGCCAAGGCCTCAACACCATTTATTGAAACTGTCTGCCTGTACTTATCCATTGTAAGGGGACAAGCAGCCAGTGTGGCAAGGCCAATGCCACTAGGTGTGACAGAAACTGTCTTGGGACTGACTACCCCAGTTTCTATGATGGACCCATAAGTGAACCCAACTACACCCTTTGCTTGACTGTTGCCAGAAGTCCCACCACTAGTACCACTACTGCTAGGGGCACTAGAGCTTGATGTATTAGTGGTGGTAGGCTCAGGGGGTTTACCTGGACAGGACTTATCCCCTGGCCTATGGCCTCTGTTTTTACACACAAAGCACCAAGGCTTTTTAAATTGTGTAGGTTGAGAAGAAGAGGAAGAATTTGTTTTATCCCCACCCCCTGAAGAGTGTTTAAGATTTGAAGTGGGATCTTTGGTTTTACCCTTGTCCCCATGCTTATCTTGAGATTTTTCACCATCTTTCTTCTTAGTGTTCTCTTTGTCACCCCCTGTATGAACTTTTCTGTTCACCCTTGTTCTGACCCATTTGTCTGCCTTCTTTCCCAATTCTTGGGGAGAGGTCAGATCAGAGTCCACCAAGTACTGGTGCAACAAATCAGACACACAATTATTAAGAATATGCTCTCTCAGGATCAAGTTATACAGGCTGTCATAATCAGTAACTTTACTGCCATGTAACCACCCCTCCAAGGCCTTCACTGAATGGTCAATGAAATCAACCCAGTCTTGTGAAGACTCATTTTTGGTCTCTCTGAACTTTATCCTGTATTGTTCAGTGGTTAAGCCATAACCATCCAGGAGTGCATTCTTAAGTACTGTAAAATTATTAGCATCATTTTCTTTCACAGTAAGGAGCCTATCCCTACCTTTTCCACTAAATGATAGCCATAGGATAGCAGCCCACTGCCTTTGAGGGACATCCTGTACAACACAGGCCCTCTCAAGTGCAGCAAACCACTTGTTAATGTCATCCCCCTCCTTATAAGGGGGAACTATCTTGTGCAGATTCCTGGAATCATGCTCTTTTGCAGGATGACTATGGGGAATACTGCTGCTGCCACCATGGGTTTCTAAACCCAACTTCTGTCTTTCCTTCTCTAGTTCAAAAGACTGTCTATCCAAATCCAGCTGTTGCTTTTTAAGCTTCAGTCTGGTTTGTTCCACCCTCAACTTATTGAGTTCCCTCTCTAACATTCTGTCATCAGGGTTGGTGGGGGGACATTCCTAGATACAGAGGTATGATGGGAATGAACAGAAGGAGACCTGTCCCTTACAGAAGCCACCCTAACAGCTTGGCTAACAGAAACATTACTACCAGTATGGTGAGAATAAATGCTTTTGCTATGATGTGAGACAACACTATTTGTATGGTGTGGCTCATCATCATTACCAACTATGCTAGACTGTCTAGTAATGGGCAGGCTAGGAAGTTTCTTTCCTGAATCTTTTCCTGGGGGAGTCCCTGAATCAGATTGGGAACTATTAGGTACTTTTTCAACAGATGGGGCACCTATAGCCTTATCTTGTTCTCTAAGCATGTTAAGTAATAGTTCCAAGGAAGGATTCTTCCCTACACTCAAACCTCTCTCTATGCAGAGACTCCTTGCTCCTTTCCAGCTAAGGTGATCATATGCAAGTTTGGACAGATCAACATTTTGGCCTGTGCCAGACATTTTTAGAGAGAGTTAAAGTGATAGAAAAAGAGAAAAAAGTTTTCAGAACTTTTTAGAAAGACAGAAAAAAACTTTTTAAACTTTGAAGAACTTTTTGAAAGTTTAGAAGTACTTTTCAGCACTTAGAACAGAGTGAAAAGAGGAAATGCAAAACTTTTTGGCTATGTGTATATACACTGACCTTGTTTTGTATATTTTTCTCTTATGAAAAGTACAATGACAAGAGTGGTAAGTAGTCTCAAAGCACTTATCCCACCGCTGCACAACCAATGTAGGAGGCTGGACTGGCTTGTAGTGAGTACCAAGGGGTACTTGCACCTTGCACCAGGCCCAGTTATCCCTTATTAGTGTATAGGGTGTCTAGCAGCTTAGGCTGATATATAATGGTAGCTTAGCAGAGCAGCTCAGGCTGAACTAGGAGACGTGTGAAGCTACTACAGTACCACTTAGTGTCATATGCACAATATCATAAGAAAACACAATACACAGTTATACTAAAAATAAAGGTACTTTATTTTTATGACAATATGCCAAAGTATCTTAGAGTGTACCCTCAGTGAGAGGATAGGAAATATACACAAGATATATATACACAATAGCAAAAATATGCAGTATAGTCTTAGAAAACAGTGCAAACAATGTATAGTTACAATAGGATGCAATGGGGAAACATAGGGATAGGGGCAACACAAACCATATACTCCAAAAGTGGAATGCGAACCACGAATGGACCCCAAATCTATGTGACCTTGTAGAGGGTCGCTGGGACTATTAGAAAATGGTGAGAGTTAGGAAAATAACCCTCCCCAAGACCCTGAAAAGTGAGTGCAAAGTGCACTAAAGTTCCCCTAAGGACAAAGAAGTCGTGTTAGAGGAATAATGCAGGAAAGACACAAACCAACAATGCAACAACTGTGGATTTCCAATCTAGGGTACCTGTGGAACAAGGGGACCAAGTCCAAAAGTCACAAGCAAGTCGGAGATGGGCAGATGCCCAGGAAATGCCAGCTGCGGGTGCAAAGAAGCTTCTACTGGACAGAAGAAGCTGAGGTTTCTGCAGGAACGCAAAGGGCTAGAGACTTCCCCTTTGGAGGACGGATCCCTCTTGCCTTGTAGAGTCGTGCAGAAGTGTTTTCCCGCCGAAAGAACGCCAACAAGCCTTGCTAGCTGCAAATCGTGCAGTTAGCGTTTTTGGACGCTGCTGCGGCCCAGGAGGGACCAGGAGGTCGCAAATTGGACCAGGAGGTAGAGGGGACGTCGAGCAAGACAAGGAGCCCTCTTAGCAGCAGGTAGCACCCAGAGAAGTGCCAGAAACAGGCACTACGAGGATGCGTGAAACGGTGCTCACCCGAAGTTACACAAAGGAGTCCCACGTCGCTGGAGAACAACTTAGGAGGTCGTGCAATGCAGGTTAGAGTGCCGTGGACCCAGGCTGGACTGTGCACAAAGGATTTCTGCCGGAAGTGCACGGAGGCCGGAGTAGCTGCAAAAGTCGCGGTTCCCAGCAATGCAGTCTCGCGAGGTGAGGCAAGGACTTACCTCCACCAAACTTGGACTGAAGAGTCACTGCACTGTGGGGGCCACTTGGACAGAGTTGCTGGATTCGAGGGACCTCGCTCGTCGTGCTGAGAGGAGACCCAAGGGACCGGTAATGCAGCTTTTTGGTGCCTGCGGTTGCAGGGGGAAGATTCCGTCGACCCACTGGAGATTTCTTCGGAGCTTCTAGTGCAGAGAGGAGGCAGACTACCCCCACAGCATGCACCACCAGGAAAACAGTCGAGAAGGCGGCAGGATCAGCGTTACAGAGTTGCAGTAGTCGTCTTTGCTACTATGTTGCAGTTTTGCAGGCTTCCAGCGCGGTCAGCAGTCGATTCCTTGGCAGAAGGTGAAGAGAGAGATGCAGAGGAACTCGGCTGAGCTCTTGCATTCGTTATCTAAAGTTTCCCCAGAGACAGAGACCCTAAATAGCCAGAAAAGAGGGTTTGGCTACCTAGGAGAGAGGATAGGCTAGCAACACCTGAAGGAGCCTATCACAAGGAGTCTCTGACGTCACCTGGTGGCACTGGCCACTCAGAGCAGTCCAGTGTGCCAGCAGCACCTCTGTTTCCAAGATGGCAGAGGTCTGGAGCACACTGGAGGAGCTCTGGACACCTCCCAGGGGAGGTGCAGGTCAGGGGAGTGGTCACTCCCCTTTCCTTTGTCCAGTTTCGCGCCAGAGCAGGGCTAAGGGGTCCCCTGAACCGGTGTAGACTGGCTTATGCAGAATTGGGCACATCTGTGCCCAACAAAGCATTTCCAGAGGCTGGGGGAGGCTACTCCTCCCCTGCCTTCACACCATTTTCCAAAGGGAGAGGGTGTCACACCCTCTCTCAGAGGAAGTTCTTTGTTCTGCCATCCTGGGCCAGGCCTGGCTGGACCCCAGGAGGGCAGATGCCTGTCTGAGGGGTTGGCAGCAGCAGCAGCTGCAGTGAAACCCCAGGAAGGGCAGTTTGGCAGTACCAGGGTCTGTGCTACAGACCACTGGGATCATGGGATTGTGCCAACTATGCCAGGATGGCATAGAGGGGGCAATTCCATGATCATAGACATGTTACATGGCCATATTCGGAGTTACCATTGTGAAGCCACATATAGGTAGTGACCTATATGTAGTGCACGCGTGTAATGGTGTCCCCGCACTCACAAAGTTCAGGGAATTGGCTCTGAACAATGTGGGGGCACCTTGGCTAGTGCCAGGGTGCCCTCACACTAAGTAACTTTGCACCTAACCTTTACCAGGTAAAGGTTAGACATATAGGTGACTTATAAGTTACTTAAGTGCAGTGTAAAATGGCTGTGAAATAACGTGGACGTTATTTCACTCAGGCTGCAGTGGCAGGCCTGTGTAAGAATTGTCAGAGCTCCCTATGGGTGGCAAAAGAAATGCTGCAGCCCATAGGGATCTCCTGGAACCCCAATACCCTGGGTACCTCAGTACCATATACTAGGGAATTATAAGGGTGTTCCAGTAAGCCAATGTAAATTGGTAAAAATGGTCACTAGTCTGTTAGTGACAATTTGGAAAGAAATGAGAGAGCATAACCACTGAGGTTCTGGTTAGCAGAGCCTCAGTGAGACAGTTAGGCACTACACAGGGAACACACACATATAGGCCACAACCTTATGAGCACTGGGGTCCTGACTAGCAGGGTCCCAGTGACACATAACAAACATACTGAAAACATAGGGTTTTCACTATGAGCACTGGGCCCTGGCTAGCAGGATCCCAGTGAGACAGTGAAAACACCCTGACATACACTCACAAACAGGCCAAAAGTGGGGGTAACAAGGCTAGAAAGAGGCTACTTTCTCACAGTTACCCCCTAACTTTTTGCCTTTTGTTGATGATAGTGATAATTGAAAGTGTGCTGGGATCTTGCTAGCCAGGGCCCAGCACCAGTGTTCTTTCCCTAAACTGTACCTTTTTCTCCACAGTTGACACAGCCCTGGCACACAGATAAGTCCCTTGTAAATGATACCAAGGGCCCTGTGGCCAGGGAAGGTCTCTAAGGGCTGCAACATGTATTATGCCACCCTGGGGACCCCTCACTCAGTACATGCACACTGCCTCACAGCTTGTGTGTGCTGGTGGGGAGAAAAAGACTAAGTCGACATGGCACTCCCCTCAGAGTGCCATGCCCACAACCCACTGCCTGTGGCATAGGTAAGTCACCCCTCTAGCAGGCCTTACAGCCCTAAGGCAGGGTGCACTATGCCACAGGTGAGGGCATAGTTGCATGAGCACTATGCCCCTACAGTGTCTAAGCCAATTCTTAGACATTGTAAGTGCAGGGTAGCCATAACGAGTAAATGGTCTGGGAGTTTGTCAAACCCGAACTCCACAGTTCCATAATGGCTACACTGAATACTGGAAAGTTTGGAATCAAACTTCTCAGCCCAATAAATCCACACTGATGCTAGTGTGGGATTTATTGAGAAATGCACACAGAGAGCATCTTAGAGATGCCCCCAGTATACCAGTCCAACTACTAGTGCTAGGCTGACCAGTTTCTGCCAGCCTGCCACATCCAGATGGGTTTCTGGCCTCATGGGGGGAGTGCCTTTGTCACCCCGAGGCCAGGAACAAAGCCTGTACTGGTTGGAGGTGCTTCACACCTCCCCCTACAGGAACTGTAACACCTGGCAGTGAGCCTCAAAAGCTCAAGCCTGGTGTTACAGGGCCCCAGGGCACTCCAGCTAGTGGAGATGCCTGCCCCTCTGGACAAAGCCCCCACTTTTGACGGCCAGTCCGGAGGAGATAATGAGAAAAACCATGAAGATTCATCCTCCAGTCAGGACAGTCCCTAAGGTGTCCTGAGCTGAGGTGACCCCTGCCTTAGGAAACCCTCCATCTTGTTTTGGAGGATTCCCCCCAATAGGATTAGGGATGTGCCCCCCTCCCCACAGGGAGGAGGCACAAAGAGGGTGTAGCCACCCTCAAGGACAGTAGCCATTGGCTACTGCCCCCCATACCTAAACACACCCCTAAATTGAGTATTTAGGGGCGACCCTGAACCCAGGAAACCAGATTCCTGATGACCTACAACAACAAGAAGGACTGCTGACCTGAAAGCCCCGCAGAGACAACGGAGACGACAACTGACTTGGCCTCAGCCCTAACGGCCTGTCTCCAGACTTAAAAAACCTGCACAGCGACGCATCCAGTGGGACCAGCGACCTCTGAGGACTCAGAGGACTGCCCTGCAACCAAAGGACCAAGAAGCTCAAGTGGACAGCGGTTCTGTCCAAACAGCAACAAAGAAACCATCTTTAAAGGGACTCCAGCTTCACTCCGGAAGCGTGAGTCCCCAACACTCTGCACCCAACATCCCCGGCTCATGTCCAGAAGAACTAACACGGCAGAGAGGACCCCCAGGCAACTAGCACGACGTGGACACCCTGAGATGATCTCCCTGCACCCCCACAGCAACGCCTGCAGAGACAATCCAGAGGCTTCCCTTGACAGCGACAGCCCGGTAACAAAGAACCTGATGCCTGGAAGAAGCACTGCACCTGCAGCCCCCTGGCCCGAGAGAAACCAACTACCAGTGCAGGAGTGACCGGCAGGTGGCCCTCATTCTTGCCCGGTTGGTGGCTGGCCTGATAAACCCCCATGTGCCCTGCCTGCATCGCCAGAGTGACCCCCGGGTCTCTCTATTGATTTCAATTAGAAACCTGACACATTGTTTGCCCACTGCACCCGGCCGCCCCTGTGCCGCTGAGGGTGTGCTTTGTGTGCCTACTTGAGACTCGCCCAGTGCTCTACTACACCCCCCTGGTGTGCTCCCCGAGGACGCAGGTACTTACCTGCCAGCAGACTGGAACCAGAGAACCTCCTGTCTCCATAGGCACCTATGTTATTTGGGTCCTACTTTGACCTCTGGACCTGACCGGCCCTGTGTTGCTGGTGCTGGGTGTTTGGGGTTGCCTTGAACCCCCAACAGTGGGCTGCCTATGCCCTGGAGACTGAACTTGTAAGTGCTTTACTTACCTGAAAAACTAACTATTACTTACCTCCCCCAGGAACTGTTGATTTTTGAAAGGTCCACTTTTAAAATAGCTTATTGCCATTTTTGCCAAACCTGTGTACCTTACTGTTTTAATTCAAAGTTCCATATTTACCTATGCCAAGTACCTTACAATTTATGTACTTACTTGTGTTCTGAATCTTGTGGTTCTAAAATAAATTAAGAAAATAATATTTTTCTATATAAAAACCTATTGGCCAGGAGTTGTCTTTGAGTGTGTGTTCTCATTTATTGCCTGTGTGTGTATAACAAATGTGAAACACTACCCTCTGATAAGCCTACTGCTCGACCACACTACCACAAAATAGAGCATTAGTATTATCTAATTTTGCCACTAAACCTCTAAGGGGAACCCTTGGACTCTGTGCATACTATCTCTCACTTTGAGATAGTATATACAGAGCCAACTTCCTACACTTATAATCTTGGGAACAGGCAGGGTCAACAGGAGTAGATTGCCCCCACCGCAAGAGGGAGGCCCCCTATGGGTGGGCCGAAAGCGAGATGGATATGTGAGGGTTTCTTTGATTTGAGTCCCAAGCCTTCTTCCCAAGGAACAGTTTGTGATATATACCTAATCAATTCACTTTTTAACACCTGGTTTTCCTGGATTAAACTACAGTCCTCTAATTATAAAGTCACTAGAATACTCACCATAGCTGTCAAAGACTGGGTCTCTTGAATCAAGGCTTGAGCTAACTCCTGCATTTGTATGGTATCCCCAGGTTCCATCTTCACTTGGGCAGACACTTTTTTGTGGGCTTGGCTTTCTGTAATGCCAGTTCCACTCACCTAAAATTCAGAGATCTGCAAAGTGAGGAGTAAGCCCACAACACCCCTGTGGGCTAATCACTCCCACTCAATTTAACTAAAGCTTGTTGGACAAAAAGATCCCATGAGAGGGGGGGAGAATATAACAAGAGGGAGCAAGCGCAGAAGAGAGATGAAAAGATGAACCGTGAATTCGTCTTCCTTTCTACGTCAACTCTCTTCTGAACTTGGGTGTGGTCTCACTCGTTCTGGCCTCTAGCATGTCTGTCAGAAGACTCAGGTTCTCATTTCTCTCCTTAAAATAAGCACAATATTCTATTATCTCATATACCCAGGGAACAAACCCACCAGGTTGCCTCCCAACTCTTCCTTAGTTGAACTCCCAAGTACCTGATATTGTGTGTGGATCGAGAGTTCCAAGCACCATTCCTAAATGTGCTTGCCTAGTTCTACAGCTTTCTAGTCCTAGTCACCTCTACAGAACAAACATTAATGGATAGTATGATGAGTAATCGCCTCAGGAATTCAGGTTATTGTTCACAATGTGATTTTCACTCATAGTACTTGCCTTTACTCACCTCATAAATGGAAAGCACTAAGAAAACTGCTTTCTTTTAAATTAGTTTTCACAGTTCCAAATGTATATGCAGTATTGTTAGTTACAATGCATTTGACCTTTTGCCTTAGGTAAGTGCACTAAGCTTTTATTTTCCAGATATCTTGTGTCTTAGGTGCTGTGCAATAATGTGCCTTATCATGCTGTTGTCCTTTTACTCTGTGTCTTTATTTCAACAGGAGAGTTTGCAGATGGTAAAGAGCTGCAGAGGGAGGTTGCTGTGAGGAGAGGCATTGCTGGAAAATGATCCACGACTTGGCTAAAGTAAGAGTGCCGAGAGAGACTCCCTTCTCTGGAAGATTCTCAAACCCAAGCAGGGCTTGAGAGAATGGGTGCAATATAATTAGTAGAGTGCCCAGGAAGATCTCGTGAGATTTCAGGAAGGGTGTGGCCCCAATGGAGGCTTTCGATTTGGGTGGGCCAAAACAAGGGACTCAATATTACTGCAGGTTCACTAGGGTCTGTGGACAGGAGGTCAATAGTGCTTAGAGACACAGAGCCAAGAAATACTCTATGCAAATGTTGTGGAGTGCACACTGCACACAATGACCAAGACATGACACAGATGCATGGTCTTGCACTCCATACAAGGCTTGGAGTTGTTATCAGTCTCCAGACGCCAAAGGCAAACCAAGTAGGGGTCTGTCACATACACTTGTCTGTGACAGACACCAAATGGCTTAAAACCTACAGGTTTCTTTCGAGACATAATCCAAAGAAGTGGGGAGAAAAGGCACACTGGTTGAAGTGTCGACAAAAGTGTAGAAAAAGTCCAGTCAAAAAACGACTGAGGGGAGCTCAATCCGGTTCCACACTAATGGCACATAAAAGAAGGGACTGAGGTCAGCATGCTGAGGTGGCGCCTATATAGACACCAGGCATGTCACCTCTGGTGTGGACTACACCTCAGAGCTGATCAACACCACTTACCGGGCCACAAAGGCACTGCTCAGAAAACTTTCTGGATCCAGTCTAATGTCTGAGGAATATTCTAAGGTAAGGAATATGTGGCTAGAAGGCTTATTTACAATTCTAAATTCGGCATTGGAATATTTTGGGAAAGTTACAAGGTAACCAACTGAAAAAAAAATACATTAGTTTAAAAGTTATAATTTTGCATTGCCCAGCAGTACTTCCTGAGTAGGCTGATAAGGCATAAAACAAGTAGTACTACAATGTAGGTTATTCAACGTTCATTGTGTACCCCAGAAATCCGCATCAATTAAACACCTACAAAACTTCTAACTCTAGGAACATTTTTACCTGGAGAAATGATAACACTTTATTATACTCAAACTTACAGCCTAATTACGAGTTGAGGTGTTACTTATCGCCCCAAATAAATAACAATACCATGTGGTACATTATGTTTGTGGCATGCGTAGCTGTAGTTACCCCTGCTGTGCATACTCCTGTCATCTAGTGGTGGAGCCATCTCTAAAACGTCTATCAGATGTGTCCTTGATGAACAAGTTACTTAACTTTGGTAAAGCATTATCTGGTAGAGACTCTATCTAGCTGCAGATTCCTAACCTTATCATTTCCTGGTGTCAGCTTGGAATCTGAAATTTTTTGCTGAGTAGTACCCTGTGCACGCTGTTGTGTGGCGTTGTTCACATCCACGTGGCGTCATCTCTGTCATTGGAGCACTCTGTGAAGTCACGGTCGCCTTTAAAGGCACATTCCTGCTGCGCATGTACGTCTGTTCTTTTAACTATGGACTTCCACGCCAGAAGTGCATGGATAGAACCAACAGTTCATCTGTACAAAGACGAGGGCCCTGAAAGGGAAAAACCATAACCCTATTAGACAAATCCGCATTTGTCATGGATGGGTGTAAGGAATCTGGAGCTAGATAGTCTCTATCAGACAAAGCGTTACTGAAGGTAAGTAACTTGTTCGTCTGATAGAGACTTGTAGCTGCAGATTTCGTACGTTAGAATAGATACCCAAGCCATAACCTCCTGATGGTGGGCTGCGAATAAATCTTCTCACACTAAAAGGTCCTGTAGGGCTGAACCGGCAAAGTGTCCGTCTCTCCGGACCTGATTATCCAGGCAGTAGTGTTTTGCAAACGTGCACGGAAGCCCACATTGCTGCCTGACAGATATCCAGGACTGGAACACCTCATGCTAGTGTAGTGGTAGCAGCCTTGCCCCTTGTGGAATGAGCCCTCAAGCCCTTAGGAGGCTGCAGTGCATTTGGCCAGTGCATTTTAATGCAGAGAATGATCCAGCGCGAAGCGGTTCGTTTCTGCATTGCCAGACCCTTCTTTGCTTCCACATACCCCACAAAGAGTTGGTCATCCACCCGGGAACTCTTTAGTGCGGTCAAGGTAGAATGACAACACTCTTTTTGGGTCCAGTCGGTGAAGTTGCTTCTCTTCCTTAGAGGGATGTGGTGGACGAAAGAAGGTTGGCAGGGTGATGTTCTGACCCAGATGAAATGGGGCACTACCTCGGAGGAAAGAAGCATGTGTTCTGAGAACCACCTTGTCTGGGATCATAGTGAGATACAGTTGCTTAAATGAAAGAGCCTGCATCTCACTCACCCTCCTGACAGGTGTTAGTGCCACTAAGAAGGCTGTCTTGATGGTGAGCAGCCGGAGGGGACAGTTGTGTAAGGGTTCAAAGGGAGCACACATGAGAAATGTGAGGACAAGATTTAAGTCCCATTTAGGCATAACAAAGGGCATAGGGGGAACATATGTACAAGCCCTTTTAGAAATCTATGTACAATAGGAGACTTGAAAAGTGAAAGCTGATCAGGCAGCCGAAGAATTGTCTATTAAGGCGGAAAGATAGCTCTTGAGAGTACCCAAGGCAGAACCCTGCTGGCAAGGAATAGTATGAAGAGAAGGATATCAGAAAGAGAAGCAGAAAGAGGATCCAAAGATCTCTCTGCACAATGATATACAAAGTGTTTCCAATGGCAGGCGTATACCATTTCAGTGGAGGAATGCCTGGCTGCCAAAATAACTTTACGGACTTCGGGAGGAAGGTCAAAAGCCATCAACTGCCACCGCCCAGTCTTCACTCATGAAGGTGCAGAGTTGACCGGTTTGGGTGGAGAACATCCCCTGCTGCTGTGACAGACGATCCTCCTGAAGGGGCAGCCTGATCGAAGGATCGATGCTCATTTTCAGAGGCTCAGGATACCAAACTCTCCATGCCCAGTCTGGAGCCACTAGGATTACTTGGGCCTGGTCGTTCTTGATCTTCTTGAGAACTCTGGGCAGAAGTGGTATTTGTGGAAAGGCGTACAGGAGGCCTGAACTCCACTTGCGTCGAAAAGCATCACCGAGCGATTGCCGCCTTGGAAACTCCAATGAGAAATACTGCTGACATTGCTTGTTCTCTGCAGAGGTGAACAGATCTAACCAAGGCTCGCCCCACTGCTGAGAGAGTCCTTGTGCCACCTCCGGGAGGAGACACCATTTGTGGTACGCTAGGCATCGACGGCTGAGTTCATCCACCCTGGCGTTCAGAGAACTTGCCATGTGTTGAACCACCAGGGTTATGCCTTACTATTCCAGCCATGTCCAGAGACGCAGGGCCTGTTGACAAAGGGTCTACGACCCCACACCGCCCTGCTTGTTGCAGTACCAAATTGTGGTAGTGTTGTCCTTGAACACCTGCACCTTCTTCCCTTTTACAACAGGAAGAAATGCTTTCAATGCCAGTTGGATCGCCCGGAGCACCAGTAAATTGATATGGAGTCCGAATTCCACCATACACCAGAGGCCTCTGATCTCCACTTCTCCAAGATGGCTGCCCCATCCCAGAAGTGACGCATCTGTCACTACTGTGAGATCTGGTTGGGGAAGGGAGAGGATTCTGCCTCTGACCCAATCACAGTTCACTAACCACCACTGCAGGTCTTTTGCAGTTCTCTCTAAGATCTGAACTGTGTTGGTGAGATTCCCCTGATGCTGTGCCCACTGGAACTTCAGGTTCCACTGCAGAGCCATCATATGCCAGCTGGCATGTTTGACTAGCAGGGTGCAGGAGGCCATGAGTCCCAGCAGCCTTAGAGTCTGTCTCACTGAAATCCAGGATAAAGTCAGAAACATCTGTATTATAACCTGAATATCCTGGAATCGCTGCCTGGGAGGACAAGTCCGAAAATGCACGGTGTCCAGAACAGCTCAGATGAAAGGGAGCTTCTAAGGAGGAGTCAGGCACATTTATAAGGAACCCCAGTGAATGCAGGAGGTTTGCCGTAGTCTGAAGGTGGGTGACGAGAGCCTGGTGCATCGGAGCCTCCAACAGCCAGTTGTCAAGGTAGGGGAAGACTGAAATCCCTAACCTGCGCAGATGAGCTGCTACCACCAGCATCACTTTTGTGAACACCCGAGGGGCACTGGTAAGACCAAAGGGAAGCACGTTAACTGAAAGTGCTAGTGGCCCACCTTGAACCGCAAGTATCCTCTGTGGGCAGGCAGGATGGGGATGTGAAATTACACATCCTGCAAGTCCAGTGCCACTATCCAGTCTCCTTGGTCTATGGCAGACAAGACCTGAGCAAGAGAGAGCATATTGAATGTCTCCTTTTTGCAGAAGAGATTGATGTCCCGCAAATCCAGAATAGGGCAAAGACCCTTGTTCTTTTTGGGAATCAGAAAGTAGCGGGAATAACGACTACTGCCTACTTCTGACAATGGGTCCCTTTCTATGGCTCCCTTGACCAAGAGAGCCTCAACTTCCTCATGGAGCAAGACTAAATGATCCTCCATCAGCAGTTCTTATATTGGAGGCATAGAGGGAGGGAAAGACTAGAAGGGGAGGGAATAGCGCTTCTGTATGATTTGCAAGACCCATTTGTCCGATGTTATGGGCTGCTAGTGAGGGAGATGAAATTGAATCCTCCCTCCAACTGGGCGCAAGTGGTGTTGCAGAATCATACTAGGAGGACTTGGGTGCTGTGGAGGAGGGGGGCTGGGTGGTGGCCAACCTCTGGCTAGATCCTCTGGCTCTGAAGGTACCACGACCTCGTCCCTGACCACACCCCTTCCGAAGCCTTGAAAGGGGCGAAAAGCAGACTGCTGGCGAGCGGGCACCAAGAGGCCCAAGGATCTGGCTGTAGTCCTAGAGTCCTTGAACTGCTCAAGCGCCGAGCCTGCCTTCTCTCTAATAGGCGTGAGCCATCAAAGGGCATGTCCATAAGGTTTGCTTGGACACCCCCCTGAAAAGCCAGACGTACGGAGCCAGGTGTGGTGACGAAGGGGCACTGTCGAAGAAATTGCCCTACCCAGCGAGTCGGTCATGTCCAAACCACATAGTATTGTAAACTTTGCTGCATCTTTCCCATCTTTAACAGCTTGTCAGAGTGGCCTGCATGCCCTCTGGGACCAGGGACAGCACCTGTGCCACTGTATCCCATAAAGTATGGGAAAAAAGGCACAATAGGCATGAGGTGTTTACAGACCTCAATGCCAGGCTGGAAGAAGAAAACATTTTCTTACCAAGCAGAGCCAGCATCTTGGATTCCATATGTGGGGGGGTGGAAGGGAAGGCCTGGACCACCAAGCTCTCCGGGGTGGGGTGTTAGGTGAGGAAACTAGGATCGTTAGAAGCTGGTCTATGATGGCGGCCGATTGTCCTATTTACAGGAGCCCCTGTGCAGGGTGTGGACCACGTCCCCAGCAGGACATCAATGAGGGCTTAGTTAAAGAGAAACATCGGTTCCGATGTAGAAACCCTTGGCTGAAGCACCTCAGTCAGGAGGTTAGTCCTGACTGGCACTGTGGGAAGATCTAGGTCCAAGACCTCAGCTGCCCTACGCACCACCATAGCATATGAAGCTCCCTCCTCTGTAGCCACAGTAGAAGGTGAGAGCATACCAGTACCTTGAGAAGTATCAAGTCCACTGGCTTCCCCTAGTTCCTCATACCAGTCCATATGCTCCAAACCATATTCTAAAAGGTCATGAGACCCCTCCCATTCCTCACCTCTACCTGGCTAATTAAAATAAGCCTCAAGCACTGATCTGGCCCCTGTTGGCACTGTCGGAAACGGCACCGTACGACATTGTTCCAGCTCCAGATCATCTGGAATGAGGATGGGGCTCGCACCACTGGGGGGCACCGGCAGAGTGGGGAGCATCTACGTCGGGAACAATGCCAGAGGAGGCTGACTGTGTGCACTCTGCGTCGTTAGGATCTGGTATCAGATCCAGAAGTCCCTAACGGCTCCGAGGCGGAAGCTGCCGGTGTGGAATCCGATGGGGCCCATGCCGAGCCCACGGGGCCCAAAGGTACGCCAGTAGGCCGGCCCGCTGAAATACGCCGTGCATGGCGTCTTAAAACTGAGTTGAGCAGGGGTGCTCCTTCTCCCAAAAAGGGGAGGGGAACTCAGTCAATCCTTGCATTGGTTCCACAGAACCGTTACTGGAACGGCGACGTTACTGAGATGCCTGACGGGCATGGCAAAGTCTAAGTCCGCTTGGACATCTTCTTCTTTTTGTGTCTCTTCCCTGAGTGCCCGGAGGACTTCGAGTGCGACAAAAAAGATTTATGGCTCCGGGAGTGGTTCCGCGACCTTCTCCTCGATCGGTACAGTGACCTCCTATGAATGGCACAGACTGAAGTTGAGTGCCGTGCCGCCTTGAGCTTCAGAGACCGCTCTCTTAAAATTTTTGGGGCCATGGCCCAGCAGTCGGAACACAACTTTGAATCATGGTCTCTGTCAAGGCACTAAAGAAGTACCTGATGGGGGTCTGTCACAGACATGGCATGATGGAATGCACCACACGCATTGAGCCCCATCTTCCTATATGACATCCTTGCACAGACTTGAAAAAGCTTCGACAAATAGGTTGAAAAAAGCATACCAAAAAAGGCAGAGGGTAGCTCGCCTTAACCAGGGCAGAAGGAAAAGAACTGCAGGGGTGGTGCCTTTATAGACAACCGTGACTTCACAGATGGCTCCAATGACGCCATGCGGATCCCAACGATGCCACCCGACGGCACGTGCAGGGTACTGCTCAGCAAAAAATTCTGGATTCCAAGCAGACGCCAGGAAATTCTAAGGTAACCTTAGAAGCAGCTAGAAGTCTCTATCAGATGCAACAGACACCATGATTGACTCTGTATCTCTGGCTTTAAGCCAGAAGTTCAACAGCATGTTCGATTGAAAGCATCTGTTCAGCCCAAAAGTTGATAAGAGACTGGAGAAAATCAAAAGGACACAGTCACGACCAAGGTGATGGGAGCCCTACAGTCAACATCCCCTTGTGTGATTTTTCGCCACAGACAGTTTTGTGGCAGTTCAAAAATCACTTGCCACAATGGCAAAACATCACTGTAGACCAGTGGGTCCTTACTGTGGTGGAACAGTTAGTGCTTGAAGCTCACTGCCACAACAAACATCTCACCACGCAAGCACCCCCTTTCCCGTCAACACCAACAGCTCCTCCAAGAAGTAAATGCTCTTTTGCACAAAACAGCCATAGAGCCAGGGCGCCCCACCAACGCAGCACAGGGGTGTACTTCCTGTATTTTCTAATTCCCAATAAATATGGGGGTCTCAGGCTCATTGTAGACCTCTAGCCCCTCAACAAGTCTATCCGATCATTACATTCCGACATGGTCACGCTACAGGATGTCATGCCACTCCTGAGGCAAGGTGACTTCATGACCGCCTCACAGTTAAAGATTTGAAGGGTTCCTATTTCTCATCCTATTCAACACAGCACACCAGTGTTACCCCAGATTTGTGGTAAGTGACCAAAATAACCAATGCAAGGTTCTACCCTTTGGAGTTACCACTCTGCCCAAGGTTTTAACCAGATGTTTGGCTGTAGTCGCAAATCCTCTACTGAGGAGCGACAGCCAAGTCTTCCCTTAGCTCAACGATTGCCTGATAGAGAGCTAAAGCAAACACAACTGCCCTCCCCTCCCCCTTGCAGCTCACTTTAGATCTACTTCACAAGCTGGGTTTCACCATCAATGTGGGAAAATGCAATCTACAGCTGCTACAGATTCAACACACTCTAGGGACAGTCTTAAACTCTATTAATGGAAAAACATATCCCAATCTTGCTCAAGTCCGCACTTTTCAGTCCCTGCTGCCTCTTTTTCAGCCAAATAATCAGCTAACGGCATGTCTAGTCCTGTGCCTCCTAAACATGATGGCTTCTCATATCACCATAATACTGCACACCAGGCTACATATGCATCCACTAAAGAGTTCTTAGCAGAAGAGTGGTCACAATCGGAGGGTCAATGGGAAAATCTAGTGCTGGTAAAGGCCAGCACCCATTGCTCTCTGCAGTGGTGGAACAGCAAACATGTATTGTGGGGCAGACATTTTCTGGACCCTATTCTGCAAGTGACCATTATCACTGATGCCTCCTTTACAGGTTTGGGGCCCAGCTACAGGACATCAGTTTAGGGCTTGTGGACTCCCGTCCAACAGACGTATCACATACAATACCTTTAGCTCTTGGTAGTCCAGTTGGCACTCAAAGCGTTCTGCAACATTCACCACAAAATGGTCCTTATCAAGACAGACAACATGACTGCCATGTACTACCTTCAGAAACTTGGGACACTCACTTGTCAAAGCTGTCAGGGTTAGTGCAGGATATTTGGCAATGTGCAATTCACCAAAAGGTTCACCTAGGGGAGTATCTGCTAAGGATGGACAAAGCCTTTGCTGACCTGCTCATCAGGATGCAGCTGCAGCTACAAGTCCATGAGTGGGAACTCCTCCCAGAAGTCCTGCACCACTATTTGAGGCAATGGGGGTTCCCCGACATAGATCTGTTCGCAGCCAATAAAAACACCAAGGCCGGTATTTATACTTTTTTTGCGCCGCATTTGCGTCGTTTTTTTACGCAAAAACGGCGCAAACTTGCAAAATACTATTGTATTTTGTAGGTGTGCGGCGTTTTGCGTCAAAAAGCGGCGCAAATGCAGCGCTAAAAAAAGTATAAATACGGCCCCAAATGCCCAAGCTACACTCCATGTTTTCAAACCCACAGTCCATGGAAAAATGCACGGTGAATTAATTTGGTTAGGGATATTTGTCTATGCTTTTCCGTCTCTCCCACTCCTCCCATACATGGATCAGAAGCTCCAGATAAACTCCCTCTCACCTTAATTCTGGGAGCTCCCATGTCAGCCAGACAACCTTGATTCACAACCCTCCTCAAGCACTCTGGTTCCGCATGAGAAGCTCCCAAACAGGCTGGACCTTCTCATCCAACCCTAAAGACCTCAACCTAGCCATCTGTCTCCTGAGGTCCTAGAGTTTGGTTGCCTAAATTTGCCTCCTAGGTCCATGATCATTCTTAGGGAAGAGTAGCGCCTCACCACTGGGGCCTGCTATGCAGTAAAGTGGAAGAGGTTTGTCCACTACTGTCTACCCAAACACATTTATCCCCTAAAGCTAAAAGTGCAAGGCCTTGTCTACTACCTGTTGTACCTGTAATGCTGAAGACGGGAGGAAACTTTTTTCAAGGTTTACACTGACAAGGTACTAACCCAAAATTCCTACCCATGGTGATCTCTTCCTTTCACCTTAACCAAAACATAGAACCGCAAGTTTTCTTTGTGCATCAAAGCGGAGTAGCAGAGTGGCCAGTTCATAGACTAGATGTAAAGAGAGCCTACTACATTAGTCGGACAAAACCATTTTGCAAAACACAACTGCTATTTGTGGCCTTCTTGAAACAACATAAAGGGGCTGCTATTTCAAAAAGCAGGAATTGCTCAATAGCTAGTCAATTGTATTCAGACCTGCTATACCAAAGCCGAAAGGCATTCCCTTTCTCTTTGGGGGCCGCATTCTACATGGATTAAAGGTAGCCTCAATGGCTGTTTTTGCAAATTTCAAATAGCTGACATTTGTAAAGCAGCTACCTGGTCCACACCGCACACTTTCACCCAGCACTATTGTGTGGATGTGCTAGCGAGACAGCAGGCAAGAGTGGGCCAAGCTGTCTTGCATATGCTCCTCCAGTGCTTTGCAACATCCTCTGGCTAGCCACTGCCTTAAAGGGGAAAGTGCTTTACAGTCCATGCACAGCATGTGTATATACAGCTACACGTGCCGCAAATGTGAAATGTTATTTACCCTGTAAGCATATAATTCTGTACATTCATATGCACCACCCTCCTCCCTGGAAACTGCTGGTTGTTGCAGAAAGCTGCTATCTTTGTCTACTATTCCTTTCTGTTGCATGGACATCTTTATGCTTTCTTACACTCTGTCTCCATCCTCACCCGCTGGATGGGCAAACAATCTAACTTTGGAGTCTGTGTCCATGTGTACTGCCAAGGGAGAAGTCACTATACCTTGTGACTCAAAAGATTTCTTAGAACAAAAATAAGTTGTACACATTCGAGCCTATTACCAACTGGCAGGAGTATGCACAGCATATACATTTACAGCACTACATGCCAAAAACAGATGCTTACAGGGTAACATTTTCTTTATCGAATGTGATAACACCTATTATGAGTTTATGGGCATAATGTGGGTTTTGTTCTTTAATGGAACAAAATCGACATAATACAGTAAATACCATATTTTTCCCCTTTTAAACTTCGGCAGGTTTGACATGCTGAAATTTGACTAATGTTTGATTATTTAACACATCCAAAAAGTATGGAATGCGTTGACTAAAACCAAACTCGTAATTCTGTGCTGTGCATAATCAGGGGTTTTGCTGGGGACAGAATTTACCAAGCCACTCATAACTAGGCATTCTGACTGGTGTCAGATCTGTTTGCCTAAATAAATGAAACAGCAAATATATGAGGTGTAATTCATCACAGAGAAATACCACCACCTGACAAGAGTCAAAAACGAAAATATACTACTCTGCAGTCTCAAGTTTATGGGAAGATATGGGGGTGTGGACAGGGTGGCGACCGGGCTGGTAACACATTATGATCATTGTTGAGCATTAAGACAATTTAAATGGTTTATGTAATGCCTTTAAAATGATAACATTTGCCCTTTGAATCTGAGCAGTGACAATTCAGCTGTTGCTCTATAGAATTAGTCTGTCAGGACCAGAGGCGAGGATTATCCTTTCTTCCTTCGCTTTAATAATACTGTGAAACTCACAGCAGACATTTTAACAATAATGAACTTCTTTTCCTGAAAACATCAGGGAAAAAAACACAACAGTCTCTATGTCCTTATTCTTTTCCTACAGCATGGTCCCAACATAGTATTTTCTCACTGTTCTCACTCCCTCTTGCAAAGCTGCTGCAGCCAGTTATGTGTTTTTCTTTAGCTCCAGTGTTAAGTGGAAACGTGTTAATTCAGTAAGCATGGTTGTGCATTTGATTAACTGTGTTGCAACTGCGGTGCTTTCCTTTTACAGATTCTTTATGTTGCGGGACCTCTAGGGCACTCCTCGCATGACTTGGCAGTTTAATTAACGTTGGCTAGTGCTTCCCTAGCGGCTCCATGACGCATGGGTCCCAGTCAGCGGGAGTGACACACGCTCCGCGAGAGCCCGCATATGCCGAGCCTTGTCCTTCAGCTGCAGTTCATCTGGGTCTTTATTCTTTATGAAATAACCTTGACGCCCCGAGGGGGGTCTGTATACTTCATCTGCTAACCTCTGATGCTCCTCGGGGGTCTGTATTTATACGGCCACAAAGGCCAGTGGTGAGGCACTGTCCTGAGCAGCCAGTACCCTTTGACGCTAACAGGGTGTGTGTGTCTGCACGGCTTGGTCACTTATATTGTGTGGCGTTGGCTCACCCACAGAGTCTGGGCACCCTTCCAGCACGTATCTAACACACTCAGCATAACCATTATTTGGGCCTTACTGCCCCCCGAACTTGCCTTTGGGATTTATTATTATTCCGATTCAAAGACCATGCAGTCCCCGCAGGCCACTTGTGAGGAGGAAGACTCATTGGCCTTCCTCTAGTGGGATGAAGACTTCTATGAGGCAGTAGACGCCTCTGTCTATATGGCTGTCAATGATGCTATGGGCCCCCTTGAACGACTCTCAGAACATATCGCTCAACAGTGCGCAAAACTTTCCAAACCTCCCATGCCTGACTCAGCCAAGCCACCTGAGTGAAGGGCCCTCCTCCCAAAAAAGAAAATGTGAGGCTGGGGTTGATCATGACACCTTTGCATGTTTCAAGAAGGCTTTCCTGGCGCATTCTCCCATTCCAGAGGGCCCCACTGAGATCCCGGACACCTATCCCGACCACCCCCTCGCCCAGACTCTCCAGGCCTCATGAAGGATATTCCCCAGGGAATTAAGATGAGGATGCAAGAATATCCAGACTCTGGCGCCCAACTTCAGAACCCGCTTCTGCGCCAGACAGCGCAATGGATATGCTGGACCCGGAAGATATCCATCCTAGGTCAGCAGATTGGCTTCCAGCCGATCATGTGGTGAAATATGTGGCAGGATGTCTTTGTAAGCCTTAAGAAAAGGATGCTCACATTCGCCTTTGAACAGAGTGCCCACACCCCACCTTGGAGGGTAAGGTTGCACTCACTCCTGATATTGACCGTAAGATGGCCGTCTTCTTGGCCAAGTTCGTTAAGGATCCAAGAAAGGGCATTGATCGTTAATGGAGATTTGCCAAGACAAGTTGCTCGAAGCAGTAGGTCCCATGACCAAGATATTACACATGGCTGAAGAGGCCAAAGCTTTGGGTTCCCTCATTCCCCCCCTACATCCTCTGGGGTTGGGCGCAACACGCAATAATTTTTAGGAGAAAAGTGAACTACGCGTTATCTACTGAGCATCTCTGCTCATTGCTCATGAAGGTGGTCCCCAAGTTAGAGGACCTTGCCTCTTCAGAAGCGGGGCGTTAGCTCAAGGAGGGTTATTTGGGTATCCATTTGTGAAGGAACTCCGTAGTTTACGTCGCTGGACAAGGCGCAGTCCAATATAAAGTGTCTTTACACCTCAGGTTTTCCAGGGGGCTGGTCTCAGCAGGGGCTACATGACTGGCTGGGTCTCCTATCAAACCCCCTTCCTTCCAGCCCAGGGGAGAAGGTTCTGCAGGCGAGCAATACCAGAACAACTCATACTTTAACAGCTTCTGCCATACTAGATGACAACATTTTCATGGTCAGAGCAGATACATAGGTCAAATCGGAGGCTTCTCTGGAAGTGGTGTTATTCGCTCTTCTCAGATCAGGGTAGGTGGTTGTCTGACTCCAAGCACGGGTCTCTCACATCAGATGCATGAGTCTTGCTGATAGCACAGGCCTTCCACGTCGAATTTATTGGTCACCCTCGACAGACTGCCTGGCTGCATTCCATTTGCTTTTCCCAGCACGATGCAGCTCTTATCGACGAGGAGGTTTTGGCCCTCCTGAAAAAAGGGGCCATCTGCTGATCAGTCATCCACCCGGTGGGTTTCTAAGCAATCTCTTTCTCGTTGACAAGACTGACTGCGGTTGTAGACCGGTTATCAAACTCCTGGATTTCAATGAATGGCTGGTCTACCTCAACTTCAAGATGGAAGGTATTCACCTCCTCGGAGACGTTCTGTTGCACTCTGACTGCCTTCTGACTGGATTGCCCTTAGACCTGAAGGATGCTTACTTGACAGTCCCAGTCTCCCCCCTGCATCATCGGTTCCTTCAGTTAATTTGGAGCTCCCAGGTTTTCGAGTTTGCCACTCTCCCCTTTGGGCTGTCATTGGCGCTTTGGTGTTTCACAAAGGTCCTCAAACCAGCAGTAGAGTTCCTGCGAATCCAGAGCATAAAGATGATTGTCTATTTGGACAACATTTTACTTTTGGCTCAATGTCCCAGGAAGCTGATACTGCACCTCCAGTCTGCAGTGAACCTCTTACAAGGCCTAGAGTTGATAACAAAAAGAAAACTCTTCTTTCCTCTGTTCAGAGAGTGACCTTTTTGGGTTTCGTCATAGATTCCACTTCCTCATCTCTCAGCCTCCCTTCCAGATAAATAGCGAAGATCTGGCATGAACTCCGCCATACTTTGGCAAAAACTAACAGACCCCTCGGGCGGATCGCCTGTCTTGTGGGTCTCCTCTCTTCCTAGATTCAGGCAACTAGTCAAAAGAAGAGATTGTGTGGTGGCTTACCTATATGGAGGCATGGAACGGGAGAGCAATCTTTGGTTCCACCTGAAACTTGTTGATCGAATCAGACGCCAGAAAGTCTGGCTGGGCTGCCAGGTGTGGGGAGTTCCCCACAGGAGTAAGTTGGTCCCCACAAGAACAGCGATTACATATAAACTGTTGGGAGCTTCTGGCAGGTTCATTTGTGGTCCAGTGCTGGACGAAGGACAGGGTTCAGTTGTTTGTCCTCTTAAAAATGGACATCTCAGCAGTGAGATATATCAGCCATTTGGAGGGCACCAAAACCAGAGCATTGGCAAACCTAGCAAGGACTTCTGGAATATCTGCTGGAGAACTGTAGGAGGCTGGTTCAGTATATGGTGTACATCTGTAGGTTAGGCATCCTGTATGAAGTCCAGGCAACCCGTAATGATAGTGTAGATGGCTATAGATAATCAGAGCTCCCATAAGGGTAGATGTGGAGAGCAGCTAAGGCTTATCCAGGAGTGTGTAAAGCAGTTGAAAACACCACACAGGTCAGTCAGTGATGTAGACACAGGAAAGAACCACACCATTGTTATAAAAATGTTATATTTATTGTAACATACACTTTAGAACTAAATTTGATATATCTCCTAACCAGCGATATGAACATACAAAAAAATACTTAGCAACAGGTAAGTAAAGGCATAAAATAACATGGACCCACTGGGGGGGGGGTTGAACCATATACTAAAAAAATGGAATGCGTAAATCACTCCCAACCCACACTACCAGCTAAGGACCCTTAGAACTGGGGAAGTACTAAAACCCCAAAGCTAAGTAGGTAGGATTCCCCAGGTGCCTATGTGCAGAGTTGTAACCCCAGGTCAGTTTCCTTAGGATAGCATGGAGAAGTCGCAGTTGGAGTGTTCGCATTTTAGGACCCTTCCCAGAGGACCCTGAGGAAACCCGTTGGGGCAAGGGAGGTTGGATAGTGCCCCCACCTGTGGATACCCAAAACAGTGGAGTACCTACACCAGGGAGTCCAGGTGCACAGGGGTGAAGTTGTGTCGGAACCTCCCGTTGAAGTCAATGGGGACCTCGGTTTTCTAGCTGTTGTTGTGACCCGTAAACCAGGTCAGTGGAACGCAGGTGTGGATTCCTGAAGAAGAGGACCTAAGGAAAGAGGGGATCCAGGCGGTGCAGGAGGGCAATGCCCATCCTTCTTGGAGATGCTTTCCTGTTAGACAGTGGAAGAAGAAGTGCAGCTGTGGAGTCCAGGCGATGCAGGAAGATCCCAGGAGTTGTCCATGAGCTGTCTCAAGCCGGTCGTCAAATTGCAGAGGGGTCAGTGGGACCACGAACACACCTTGGCAAATGCAGGGAAGCGTTGCACAGAATTTGCAGGATTTTTGGGGACCAGCAAGGTCCAAGTGACCCAACCTTAGCAGGTAGATCAGGGCCAGCCCTCAGCAAGCAGAAGAGCCAGGAGGAATCATTGGAGCCCCCAGGTGCACCCTTTGGCAGCCAGCACAGGGCGTCGCAGGGAGGTCTCAGTAGCACAGCAAAGAGGGACGCCCACGTCACTGGAGTTGTAGAGGAGATGTCATTCTTGGAGCTGTGTAGTGCTACAGTCTTCTTGGAGCTAGGAGGTCTCTAGATTGGATTGCCAGTAGGCCATGGCAATGACAAACAGATGCGGTGCACAAGGGTTCTGGCCAAGCAACTCACAAAGAAGATAGATCAGACCTCTAGAGAGCCATAGAACCACTACCTGTGTTGTAGAGCCTTGAAGAGTCCATGGGACAGCAGAATCCATAAACCAATTGTCGTTGTTGAGTTGCCTGCTGATGCAGGGGAGTGACTGTTTCACTCCAAGGGAGATCCCTTCTTGCTTTCCTATGTGCAGGCAGAGTCTGTGACTCTAGAGTATGTGCGGCCACAGGGGTTGCAGAAGTCTTGCAGAACTTGAAAACAAAGTTGCAGTAGGAGCCCTCCTACTGGTTACAGTCTTGCTTTTAGCTCCAGCAAAGAACAGCAGCAGTTCTGGTGTCCAGGTTGCAGAAGTGTCTTGCATAGGAGACTTGTAGACAGATATGGAAGTCCTGTAGACGAATCTAGGGTCTCACCCTCACGGGGGCTCTTAAGTAACCCAGGAAGGGTGTTGGACACTTACTGCAGTGCCCCACCTCTCAGAGGGGGTCAGGGATGTCATCCAGCTAGACTAACCAGTCAGATGCTCCTAGGGGCCTCTGCTTATCTTATTTTCAAGATGTCAGAATCAAGTGGCCACCTGGCAGAGCTCTGTGTACCTCCCTAAGGGAGGAGCTGGACAGGAGGGTGGTCTTGCCACTGCCCTTTATGTGGTGGTTTTGTACCAGAACCCGGGGTCCCTGCACTGGTGCACACCAGTTTATGCAAAGAGGGCACCAAATGTGCCCTTCAAACAGTCTGGTGGCAATCAGAGGCACCCCCACCCCAGCCCAGAGCCACCCATTTCGAAAGAAGAGATGATCAAACCTCAATCTTATAGGAAATCCTTTGTTCTGCCTTCCCCTGTCCGAGTTAGGCTAAGCAGCAGAAGGGCAGAACAGTGTCTGGGGTCAGCAGCAGCACAGGTTGGCATGCAGACCCTGCAAGTCTGTACAGGCAACATTTTGGGGTTCGCCTTGGGAACCCCCAGAGTACATGGTATCATGCAACTAGCACTGGAATCAGTGTAGTTGCATGATTCAAACATGTTTGATACCAAACATGCCTATGTTAGGTGTAGCCATTATGTAGTTGGACAACTTGCGTTGACCAGTGTCAGTGACCTTAAGATGGTTTCTCTGCATTTACAAAGCCCAGGAAATTGAATCTGTAGTTTCTAGGGGCACCTCTGCTCATGAAGGGGTGCCCTCACACTTACAACCATTCATGCTGCCCTTGGGCTGGAGGGTCCTACCTAAGGGGTGACTTACAGGGTCCGAGTGCTGTGACCATGATATAAGGCAACTCTTGTATCTGGAGTAATGGCAGGCCTGTAGTCACAGTTTGCATGGCCCCCATTGGTGGAACTATACATAGGGGACCCCTGGTGTACCAATGCCCTGAGTACCATATACTAGGGACTTAGATGGATGCACCAGTATGCCAACTGGGGGGTGTAAAAGTTACCATACAACTACATTCAGGGGAGAGAACACTGACACTGAGGTCCTGGTTAGCAGGATCCCAGTGTACCACAGTCTAAGCATATTGACAGCAGGCAAAAGGTGGGGGCAACTATACCAGAAAGACGCTGCTTTCCTGCAAAATCTAGGGCCCATATTTATACTTTTTTAGCACCACATTTGCATCTTTTTTATACGCAAAATCGGCACAAACTTACAAAATACAATTGTATTTTGTAAGTTTGCGCTACTTTTGCATCAAAAAATGATGCAAAGGCGGTGCAAAAAAGTATAAATATGGGCCTAGGTTTCCATCATGGCGGACTACCTCCAAGGCCAAGCGAACCAACTGGTGGAATGCCATTCCTGGCATTTTCAAGACTCATGTCTTTGGAAGCTGAACCATAAGGTCGTTTGGGGGCTGGTGGCCAGGTGCGCCCCTTCTCTATAGATCTGTTTACATCCCACTTTGACCACCAATTGCTGAGGGTTTTCAGCTTGAGACCAGATCCGCAGGCAAAGAGGATGGATGCATTCCTCCAAGATTGGAGTCGCCAGAAGGGTTCTGCCTCCCTTCTCAAGGATCACCCAAGCATCGGCACAGGTGATACAGCAACGGGCAGAGGTGGTCATGATCACGCTGATTTGGAAATTTCAAGTGTGAATTCCGGTTCTACTGGAACTTTCCTAGGATTCTCCAATCCGATTCCCCATCTTTCTGCACATTCTTTTGAGCCCGGATCTAATCCTGCATTGCCTGGTAGCAGAAGGATCCTTGCAGCTGATAGTGTAGAAGATTACAGGTGATGCTGGATGCTTCCAGGGTTTTTGCAGCATGGTGAGTTCCTCCTTTCCAGAGCGTGGGCAGATAGCACTGCAAAGCTTTATTGGTCCTCACTGACAGGATAGGTGCCTTGGTGTTTGTGAGAAAGTATGGATCCCATGGGTGCAGATGTGGTGCACCTTCTGAGCTTTTTGTCAAGCCTGGGGGAAGACTGAATGGCATACCATTCAATTTAATGCATTCTGATCCGCTATTTCTGTGGGACACGCATCCGTCGATGGTACACCGGTGGGAAAACACCCTTTTGTTTGCCAGTTCCTTAGAGGGATTTGCCTCTCTCTTCCCCCCAGAACCACAATATGGGACGTTAACTTGGTGCTGAACTATTTCTTATTCTGGCAACCGAATAGGTTTCTGTCCCAGAAATTGGCAATGCTCCTATGTTTAGTTTCATGCAGACGAGTTTCATATGTACGAGCCCTGGGTATCTTGGGTAGAGTATCATCCCCGGAGGGGGTGTCTTTTACAGTAAGTAGGCGTACCAAGTCAAACACTCAATTTATTAACTGGTCTTCAGGGAGTCCTCCAAACTCTGTGTGGTTCAGATCCTCAATGCATATGATAACATGAACGATGATGTCTGCCCCCGGGTGAAGAGACATCTTCTTATTGCACTGAGAAAACCGTACAGCGTGGTTTCTTCCTCCACAATAGCACGATTGGCCAGTTAGGTGAGGTAGGTATAGACACCAACATATTTGGTGCACATTCAGCAAGAGGAGCAATGGCTTCAAAAGCTTTTTGCTTGCGAGCTCATTGCGAGGATCTAATGCGTACAGGTGACTGGTCCTCGGACTCTACTTTTAAAAGGTTCTACTTTACGCTGGTGTTGGAAGTGGCTCAGTTGGTAGAGAGTAAGCTCTGAACTAGCATAATCCTCACCTCTGGTCCCAACATAGAATGTACATTTTCCTTGCTTAAGTGAGGGTAAGTTTAAATTCTATTAGGGACACAGAGGCAAGGATTATTCCACCCAGTGATCATTTCAGACACTGACCCTCCGTGTTATGGAGTAAGTCATTCTATTTCTTGATTAAAGATGGTGGTGATAATGTTAATGTTTGCAAACAAAAATTATATTCACATGCTTGAATCATTCCCCGTCGTCGAGATGGGAGCCCCCAGTATATTTATTTACGTAGTATTAACCTAGGTTTAAACATAAGGGCCCTTGGGCCACTCAGTTTAGCACCCTATCAGTCATTTTAAGAAAAAAGGACCAAACTTCAGGGCCCACCAATCGGGCGACACCACCCTCTAGAACCTTCCTGAGACAAGCTCCAGTTCCTCAGATTTTGTAAGCACAAGTGTGTATAGGATATGAAAGAGAAAAGAGAGGTGAGGGTGAGCTTCTTCAGGGAGGCAGACTCCCTGAAGCATGTGAATCTATGAAAGATTCCAATACTGGAGAACTAAAGTTACAGTTAAGTAACTAATTTACTTACTCCATTATTGGAACTTTAATAGATTCAAATGCTTGAATCAGAGTAGTAAGCAGTATTGATGCACATTGTATTACACATCTCTCATGTTCAATACATACATTAATCACGCTTAAATAAACATATTCATAATATAAAATTCTAAACATTATAGGCTAAATGTTAATGAGAATTTAGCATGTATTTCAAACCTCTTTTTTATAGGCAATGTGCATACCTGAAATTAGGATGGTGGGATGAAAGATATAGCTCACATTCACTGGAAAAGATTCCTGAGGCCTGATTGGCCCACCGCTATCTCTCCTTGAGAGAATGCATCCAAGCAGTAATGCTAGTAAAAGTATGGCAGCTCTTCCATGTTGCTGCCCTACAAATGTCTTGGAGTGGTACCTGCAAACAGTGCTGCTGATGAGGAAACTGCCTGCGTTGAATGTGTACGGACAAAGGTTTGCAGTTGGCTTGACAACTGTCTGATGGCAAAATCGGATTGCTGAATAAATCCATCTAGCGATGCTCTGTTAGAAAGCGGCTGACCCCATCTGGGTGCGCTGAAAACCAGAAATAGTTAGTTGGTTTTGTGAAATGCGTTAGTCCAGTCCAGATATCATTTAATACATCTTTTAATGTCAAAACAGTGTAATGCCTTCTTCGCTGGAGTTGTAGGAGTTGGAAAGAATGTCCTGAAAACTAAGGGCTCATTAAAATGAAAGTCCAAGGGGACTTTTAGAATGAAACATGGGTTTGTGCTTGTATCTCACTGACACACCAGGCTGATGTTAAAGCAATAAGGAGAGCTATTTTCCATGAAAGGAATTTTGTAGAAGCTCTATGAATTGGTTCAAATGGCTGCTTCATGAGTTGTGCAAGAACAATATTTAAATTCCAGGAGGGAGACGGAGGCATGAAGGGTGAAAAAAACTCTGAAAAGCCCTTTTAGAAATTGCTTAATCAACCTATAGGACCATAACAGAGGTGAAGAGTCTGACTGTGTATAAGACGCAGTCGCCGCCAGGTGAACCTTTATGGAGGAATGGGGAAGACTGGAGTGCGCTAAATGTAGCAAATAAGGCAATATTTGTTCTGGTGATGAGGAAAGAGGATCAATTTGTTGTTGTTGGCACCACAAACAAAATCTCTTGAATGGCTTGTTGGCGCTAATTGCTCTGGCTTTGGACAGTATATCTCTGCACTCCTGCGGAATATTTAGGTGTGCGAACTCAAGGTGCTCAGGAGCCATGCTGATAACTGCATTGATTGAGGATTCGGATCTAAGACTTGTCTGTTGTTCATTGTTAGCAGGTGCGGAGATATTCTCAGTGGGATGCAAGGCTTCCCCGACAGGAGAAAAAGCTCCGTGAACCAATGCTGGCGAGGCCAGTACATGGCTATTATTATTAGCGAGCATGGTTCCCTTTTCATTTTCGTTAGGACTCTCAGATCAAGGTAATGGGTAGAAAAGCATAGGCAAAGATTCCTGACCATTCATGGAAAACACATTCCACCATGATCCCTTTGGTAATGCCAGCTTGCATAGTATTGGCATTTGGTGTTTAACCGGCTGGCGAAGATGTTGAGGTGGGGTGATCCCCACTGGGAAAAAATGTGGTGAACCATAGACTGGTCTAGTTCCCATTCATGACAGATTGATTTTAGTCTGCTGAGCGAGTCTGCTACCTTGTTCTGGATGCCTGGAAGGTGAACTGCTGTTAGGAGTATACCATGCTGTACAACCCGGTTCCAAATCTCCTGAGCTTCATTGGAGAGAGGAAGGGATCTTGTGCCTCCCTGTTTGTTGAGGTAATGCATTGTAGTGGTATTGTCTGTTCTTATTACCACTTCTGAATCAGCTATCTTTGTGAGGAAAGCCTGCAAGGCTAGGCTGACTGCTTTCAACTCTAGCAGATTGATGTGCATTGTTTGTAACTTCGATGGCCATTTACCACTTATCTGCAGGTCCTGTAAAACCGCTAACCAACCTTCCAGAGAGGCATCTGTAGTGATTATCCACGGGGCTGGGTGATGAAGAAAATGTAGGTGTAGGACGTTGACTCTGTATATTCTATCTCAATGTGAGAGATAGTGGGCACAGAGCCCAAGGGTTCCCCTTAGAGATTGACAGTGGCAAAATTAGATAATACCAATGCTCTATTTTTTGGTAGTGTGGTCGAGCAGTAGGCTTATCAGAGGGTAGTGTTAAGCATTTTTTGTACACACACAGGCAATAAATGAGGAACACACACTCAAAGACTTAACTCCAGGCCAATAGGTTTTTATATAGAAAAATATATTTTCTTAATTTATTTTTAGAACCACAAGATTCAAATTTAAGGTAAGTACATAAAATGCAAGGTACTCCACACAGGTAAGTATAGAACTTTGATTTAAAACAGTAGCACGCACAGTTTTGGTCAAAATAGCAAATAGCTATTTTAAAAGAGGACACTGCAATATCGACAGTTCCTGGGGGAGGTTTAGTTTTTCAGTTAAGTAAAGCACTTACACAGGCAGTCTCCTGGGCATAGGCAGCCCACTGTTGGTGGTTCAAGGCAACCCCAAAGCCACAGCACCAGCAACACAGGGCCAGTCAGGTGCAGAGGTCAAAGGAGGGCCCAAAACACATAGACACCTGTGGAGGACAGGGGTGCTCCAGTTCCAGTCTGCTAGAAGGTAAGTACCTGTGTCCTCGGGGAGCAGACCAGGGGGGTTTTGTAGAGCACTGGGGGGGACACACAAAACACACCGTCAGCAGCACAGGGGTGGCCGGGTGGAGTGTGCAAAGTAGGCATCAGGTTTGCTATTGAAAGCAATGGAGGGACCCGGGGGTCACTCTGGCGATGCAGGCAGGGTACAGGGGGGCTTCTTGGGCCAGCCAACGACTAGGCTAGGATGAGGGCTGCCTGCTGGTCACTCCTGCACTGGTAGGTGGTTCCTCTTGGTCCTGGTGGCTGCGGGTGCAGTGCTTGGTCCAAGCGTCGGGTTCCTTTTTTACCAGGCAGTCACTGTCAGGGGGAGCCTCTAGATCCTCTATGCAGGCGTCGATGTGGGGGTGCAGGGAGGTCGACTTAGGGTGTCCATGTCGTTGGAGTCGTCTGGGAGTCCTCTCTGTGGTGTTGGTTGTCCTGGACTCGAGCTGGGGGTGTGGGCTGCAGAGTGTGAAGACTCACGCTTCTGGTGGGAATTAAGAGTCTCTTTAAAGATGCTTCTTTGTTTCAAGTTTGTTGCTCTTTCTGAACAGTGCCACTGTTCTCTGGAGGTTCTTGGTCCTTTGGGTGCAGGGCAGTCCTCTGAGTCCTCAGCGGTCGTTGGTCCTGCTGGATGTGTCGCTGTGCAGGTTCTTTGAGTCTGGAGACAGGCCGGTAGGGCTGGGGCCAAGCCAGTTGTCGTCTCCGTCATCTCTGCAGGGATTTCAGGTCAGCAGTCCTTCTTGTTGTAGGTTGCAGGAATCTGATTTCCTGGGTTCAGGGTCGCCACTAAATACAGCATTTAGGGGAGTGTTTAGGTCTGGGGGGCAGTAGACAATGGCTACTGCCCTGGAGGGTGGCTACACCCTCTTTGTGCCACCCCCCTAAGGGGAGGGGGGCACATCCCTATTCCTATTGGGGGAATCCTCCAAAATCAAGATGGAGGATTTCTAAAGGCAGGGGTCACCTCAGCTCGGGGCACCATAGGGGCTGTCCTGACTGGTAGGTGACTCCTCCTTGTTTTTCTCATTATCTCCTCCGGACTTGCCACCAAAAGTGGGGGCTGTGTCCGGAGGGGCGGACATCTCCACTAGCTGGGAAGCCAAGGTGCGCTGTAACAACAGGCATGAGCCTTTGAGGTTCACCACCAGGTGTTACAGTTCATGTAGGGGAGGTGAGAAGCACATCCACCAGTGCAGGCTTTGTTCCTGGCCATTGTGACAAAGGCACTCACCCCATGTGGCCAGAAACTCAGCTGGTTGTGGCAGGCTGGCAGGAACTGGTCAACCTAACACTAGGAGTCGGACTGGCATGCAGGGGGCATCTCTAAGATGCCCTCTGTGTTCATTTTGCAATAAATCCCACACTGGCATCAGTGTGCATTTATTGTGCTGAGAAGTTTGATACCAAACTTCCCAGATTTCAGTGTAGGCACTATGGAACGGTGGCTTTCATATTTGACAGACTCCCAGACCATATACTCTTATGGCTACCCTGCACTTACAATGTCTAAGGTTTGGCTTAGACACTGTAGGGGCATAGTGCTCATGCAACTATGTCCTCACCTGTGGTATAGTGCACCCTGCCTTAGGGCTGTAAGGCCTGCTAGAGGGGTGACTTACCTATGCCACAGGCAGTGGGTTAAGGGCATGACACTCTGATGGGAGTGCCATGTCGACTTAGTCACTTTCTCCCCATTAGCATACACAAGCTGTGAGGCAGTGTGCATGTGCTGAGTGAGAGGTCTCCAGGGTGGCATAATATATGCTGCAGCCCTTAGAGACCTCCCCTGGCCACAGGCCCCTTAGTACTAGGGGTTCCAGTTACAAGGGACTTAACTGTGTGCCAGGGCAGTGCCAATTGTGGGAACAGAGGTACAATTTAGGGAAAAAACACTGGTGCTGGGGCCTGGCTAGCAGGGTCCCAGCACACTTTCAATCATAACTGGCATCAACAAAAGGCAAAAAGTTAGGGGGTAACCATACCAAGGGAGGCATTTCCGTACAGTAGGCCAATGGAAAGATGATGTTTCTGAGACCACCACACCAGAGCCTTGGCGATGGCTGGAGTGATTTTGATGTGATCTTCGAAGCTTCCTGAGACCTGGAGCCATTGCAGATTGAGCTGTTCTTGCAGGGGGCGCATTTTGAGTCTGCGGAGAGGAACTGAAGGTATGCATGAAGACATCCTCCCCAATAAGGATTTGTAAAGGCATACTGAAATGTATTCTTTTCTTTCTTCTTACTTTGCCAGAGATAGCAGTTTTTGTTGTCTTTCTACAGTAGGGTGAGCCATGCTGGGTTGAGTGTCCAGTTTGCCCCTAGAAAAGTTATCGTGCATGATGGCTGTGGTTTGGATTTCTCTTAGTTTATACTCAGACTTAAGCTGTTGGATAAGGCAATGCACTTTCTTGTTGACCTGTGTGCTGTCGATAAGGTGTCTGTTTTATCCACCAGTCATCTAAGTATGGGAATCCTTGATGTTTTCTTCTCCTGAGAGAGCCTCACATAGGAGCGAGGCGCTTCGTGAATATCCTGGGAGCTGATATTAGGCCGAATGGAAGGACTCTAAATTGAAAATGGCTTCCGGCTACAATGAATCTTAGGTACTGTCTGTGGGCTGGGTGAATTGGGATGTGGACATATGCATCCTCCAAGTCTCCCTAGTTCAACCGAAGAAGGACGTCCTGCAGGGTGATCATGCGGAATGACTCAAGTAGGTGTCTAATTCTTGAGATCGAGGCTTGGTCTCCAGTCTTTCCACTTTTTGCAAATATGGAAGAATTTGAAGTAGAATCCTTTTCCTCGCTGTGATGGAGGCACCCTTTCTATTGCACCCTTGAGGAGCATTTTGTTGATCTCCCTCGAGTTGTTGTACATACTTTGGGGAAGTTCTGTGAGGAGGAGGCATTTGGACAAACTCCAGTGTGTGTCCACACTTTACCAGCTATAAGACCCACTTGTCTGATGTTATGGTTTGCCATTGCTGGAGAAAAAATTTGATCTTTCCGCCTAGATTTGGGGGCAGGTGGTTGGGGGTAGCCGGAGCCCTGGACACATCATGCTCTGAGTGCCGAGTCTTTAGTTGGACAAGCTGAGCGTCCCATGGTGGTAGACCTACTGTACAGCGCTTGCGGAGGCTGTCTTTGGGTGTAATGGTGTCGAAATTGCTGGGAGGAGGATGCAAATGATGGATATCTGAATTGCCTCCCCTATATGAAGGCATTCCATGCCCTCCCGTGGCTCGAAAGGAAGGCTTACGAAATTGGAGTGTCCCCAAAGATTTTGCAGTCTCTGTGTCGGATTTAATCGACTGCAATGGCTCATAAATATGTTTACCGAACAGCGCTTGACCATCAAAAGGAATATTTAGTATCTTATTCTGTACTTATGGATGGAATGATGTGGCATTCAGCCAACCTTGTCTTCCGAGGACAGCAGCACCTGCAAGGTGACTAAGCGCAGTAGTGGCTATGTCCATCGCACAACCTATTATCTCCGCCAATGTGCATTCTCCCTCATGCAATGTCTTTTTGGCCTCCGATCTTATGTCCTCCGGCAACTGATCAAGATAAGGGGCGATGTCAGCCCATAATTGCCTAACATATCTGGCTAACACTGCCAGGGAGTTAGCCGCTCTTATAGTAAGACTAGACATTGAAGAAGATCTTTTGCCAATACTGTCTAATTGTCGACCCACTTTGTTGGGAGGTGTGGAAATTGGTGCAGATGGATTTTTGGATTGTCTCTGGTCTGCTCGCGTTACCACCAAATCTGGGTTGGGATGACCAGTCAAGCATGCTGGAGCATCTTCAGGTGCTTTGTACTTTTTATCCAAGTGTGGAAGCACTGCTGTGACTGTAGCCAGGTTTTGCATAACCTTCAACCCCTCATCCTATATGTGACTGAATAGTGGCATGGAACATACTGACTTCTGAAATGGTTCCTTAAAGTCATATAGAAAACAATCAGTTTGTTTGGATGGCATTGGAAGTGCAAAACGCTTAGCAGCCCTTTTCATAAGATTGTGGAATACTCCGATGTCCTCTGGAAGTGAATCTACTTTTGAAGGTGAAGGAGGAGTGGAATAATATACTCATCCCACTCCAACTGGTTGTCGAAGAGCTCACCTTCCTCTTATTCTCCTTCCAATAGGTCAGTCTCATGTGGTAGGGTCATATCCGGTGTGGCCACATTCAACAGCAGTTGAGTGGTTGGGCTCTGGCTCGGGGGGGCTACCCGAGAAACAGGTGATGAAGGAGGATGAGGTTGCACCTGTTCTGTAGTAGGAAATCACCTACTGTAGTTGGCTAGCATTGCTCTGAGGTCAGATATTAAAGAGCTTGGCATATACAAATCCTCTTGAAATGCTTGATCACCTGCATAGTACTGTGGATCATAAGCTCCGCTGTCGTCCTGGTACTTTACCATCAACTGTGAGGGGCCGTGTGTTGGACTCTCATCATCCGATTCGTCGTCACCCTCCAAGAGATGTACTGGAATTAGAGGGGTTATCTTACTAGGAGAAGTATGCTCCGGAGTAATTCTTGCTGTTTCCTGACTTCTGCGCAATTTTTCCCTCGACAACTGTGTTGTAGACGCCTTCGTCGATAGTGTGAGCTGGGCAGTCATCAATGTTGTCCCATTGAAATCTTAACCATCGACGGTTTTGTGGTGGAAGCTACCGTCGGCGGGATCGTCGACGATGAAGACGGCAATAAGGATACCATGGTTACTGTTATAAACGATGTCGATGTGTAGGTCTTCGTCGACGTTGTCCTCGTAGATGGTGGATGACTCTTGGTCGACGTTGTCCTCGTCGGAGCGGCTGTCGATGGTATTAATCCAGAAACCGTTGTTGACAGTGGAATGGACCTCGCCGTTGCCGTTGTTGATGAGGATGTCATCAGCGGTGGAGTTTTGGCCAGTGCTCTGTCAACTGTAGGAGCAGAGGAAGGCCTTTTAAATGCTTCAGCAGACTTAGAAGAAGGCACAGTTGATGATTTTTTAGACCTTTCAGAACTGCTGACATGTCCTCTTTCTCCTTTTGTGGAGAATTTGTGAGGTGATGGAGGGCTGCCGCCTTTGTAGAACCCTGAGGTGGTCTTTTTGTACGCCTTTCTTGGCTGCTCTAAGGAAGATATTGAGTGAGGAGATCTAGGTCTTTTAGTTGACCTTCTGGAAGATGTGGAAGAATCATCGCTGTCTGCATCAGAGACTGGTTTGTCTCTAGATTTAGGTTTTTGCTGCCATATTAATAATCTGCCCTCTCTGTCCTTCAGGGTTTTAGTAGAGAAGGTGTGACACACCTTGCAGTCCTTGGCAGAGTGGTCTGGGTAAAGGCAGTAAATGCAGTTCTGATGAGGCTTTTTAGAGTGTAATCTCTTTTTCCCACAGGTCTTGCAGGATCTGAGCAAGCCCTTCTTTTCCTTGTTAGACATGGTGTAGGCCTTATCAGCAATCAGTCAGAAATAGTTGTAAAGAGTATAGCCTTGATGTTATTCCAAAAGATGTGAAGAGCAGAGCTCTGAGGAGACTCCCAAGCATGACGTGCAGACGAAAATCTGAGGAACTGGAGCTTCTCTCAGGAAAGTTCTAGAGGGTGGTGTTACCTGATTGGTGGGCCATGAAGTTTGGTCCTTTTTTCTTAAAATGACTCTGATAGAGTGCTAAACTGAGAGGCCTAAGGGCCTTTAGGTTTAAACCTAGGTTAATACTACTCAATTAAATATACCGGGCGCTCCCTTCTCGACGACAGGGAATGATTCAAGTATGTGAATCTATGAAAGTTCCAATACTGGAGAAAGAATAAGTTTTCCCTGTCTGTGACTACTAGTTAATGGTCTGTTACACCTGTCAGCTTTGGTGTGGTTTCCCCTGTCTTTTTGGCTTCTGAACCCTTGATTGGTTTATCCATGATTGGCATATTTGGTTTACTAGTACGTCCCTAGTATAGTGCGCTATGTTTGCCCAGGGCCTGTAAATCAAATGCTACTGGGCCTGCAGCACTGATTGTGCCGCCCACAGGAGTAGCTCTGTAAATATGTCTCAGACCACTGTCTGTGTGTGCAGTTTTTAACTGCCGGTTCGACCTGGCAAGTGCACCCACTTGCCAAGCCCAAACCTTCCCTTTTACTACATGTAAATCACCCCTAAGGTGGGCCTAATGCAGCTCCATGGGCAGAGTGCAGTGTATTTAAAAGGTAGAACATGTACTGGTGTGTTTTACATGTACTGATAATGAAATAACCATAAATTCTGTTTTTACTATTGCAGGTCCTATCACTCCCATACGGTAACATATGTGCAATTTCCAATTGGGAGAAGATAGAACTATGGAGTTTGGTGTCTGAACTCACAATTTTGAAAAACATCTTTTGGGGACATTGGTTTTTAAATTGTAGGTTTGAAAGGGCCACTTTTAGAAACCATTCTGTGCCTCTGTCTGTCTGTGGGAGATACGTCTGGGCGAGGATGACAGTTGGGCTGTTTGTGCATTCACTCTAGACAGTCACACAAAGGGAGCTAAGGTGTGCCCTGCATATCCTGATGGGTATTCCTGGGCTAGAGCGGTGGAAGGAGATGACTCTTGCACCTGAATAGGGCTGTACCTGCCCTTACACAAAGCACTCTCCAACCCCCTGGGTGTTTCTGAGGCCAGGTCAGGAAAGGCAGGGTCTTGTGCGTTACAAAGACTTCCTTTTGAAATTTACGTTCTTCAAAGGCAGAAATGGGTATAAGTACTGGACCTCTGACCCCACAAAGTTAGTACACTTCTGCACTGAGGACATTCTGCCAGGAAGAAGAGCTGCATACCATAGGAGGAACTGCCACTCAGCCTGTTGCTTTGTTGTGCTGGCCTGCTGTTTGTGTCCTAGGAGTGAAAGGACTGGACTTTGCTTTCTACCTCCTGCTTTACAAGGTTTGCAAAGGGTTTGAACTGAGCTTGTCTCCTGTTAAACTTCTCAGGGACATCAAAGACTTCATCTGCCAGTGCCTGGGCTCTTCAGCTGAGAGTCCTGACTTGACAAGTGGTGCCAAATACAAACTCTGAGCCCTTGGAAGTGTAAGCTGGTAACCTGAAGAAGAAAATCCACACACCAAAGCTCCACAGCAGAAAAATCGTCGCAGTGCCTGACCTGCTGCTGAAGATTTGATGCAGCACTTGCTTCGCTGCTGCAGAAATTACACAGTGCCATTTTCACAATGCAGCTGCATCAACACAGCATGTCTGGATTTCCAACACATCGTCCCCGGGGCGTAATTTGTTCATGGACCCCACACCGCAGTAAGTAACTGAGGCTGCGTGTCCGTAAATGAAGGCATCACCTTTTCTGTGAGGAAAGAATCGACGCATCACCTCCCCTGGGCTGTAAGGAACTGATGCATTGCTTTGCTTTTTGATGCTTTACCTCCCCTGTGGCCAGCATCATCTTTGTTTTTGATACATTAAAGGTACTTTGTGCTAAAAAGATACAATGATTGGTTCCTTTGGATTAAGACTCATTTCCACCTTTAAAAAGTGATATCTTGTGCATGTTGATTTTTTGTTGTTTTGGTCTTGTTTTATTCTGATAAATATTGGCATTTTCTAAATTGGTGTGGAGTCCTTCTGCAGTTTTTTCACTGTGTTACTGTATGTGTGGGTACAAATAATGTACACATTGCCTCTGACTGCTCGGGCCAAGCTGCCAAGAGGGTGAGCAGGGGTAATCTTAGCTGTGTGGCTCCCTCACCCTGACTAGAGTTGGGGTCTCAACTTAGACAGGGTGCAAACCACTGCCAACTAGAGACCCTATTTCTAATAGTCAATATATAAATGAAGTTGTAATCTGGTCATACCGTTTGTTGAAATGGTCACGGATGAGGCCTGTCTTTGCAGGAAATAACTAATCAGAACAGGACACCTGAGGACAAACTTGCGGAGTGATTTGCGAGAACATCGATAAAGGACTATGTTGGGACCACACTGTAGGAATAGAAGAAGAACATAGAGACTGTTGTGTTTTGTTTCCTGATGTTCTTGGGAAAAGTAGTTTGTTTATTGTTAAAATGACTGCTGTGTGCTTCAAGATATTAATAAAGCGAAGGAAGAAAGCATAATCCTTGCCTCCATGTCCCTAATAGAATTGAAACGTACCTTCACTTAAGCTAGACAAATTTTCATTCACACTAAAATTAGAGGACTATGATATAAAGTAATGACTAAAACATTAGAAAAAAATGAATTTGATCTAATAGAACACATCAGTGTATGGGGAATGGGTACATTATTTTGATAGACATTGCAAGGTATAGTGAGCAGGAGACAGATTTATGTTATGTGGTTTGGGCATGCCTGGAGATTGCTCAATACTGGGAAGACTTCACACATGCATTGAAGGAGATGCTGGGTAGGGACAGGATCTTCGGACCTGATAGTTGTATGATGAGCCTGACCGTCATATCTAAGAAAAAGAAACCATGTAATAAACTCTTGGATTTAACTTTAGTTTTTGCTAATGGGATCACAGAACAAGCATGGAAGTTTTCGAAGGATCCTAGGGTCCACAATTGGATGTAAGGGTAAAAGGGAGGATACTGAAGGGGCAGAAGTAAGTTTGGAAAGATGCAAGGGGAAAGGCTGCAAAGACGATACACTAGTGTGGGAGCAAATCTTACGTACATTTAGGAATGCCACAAATGATAAGCCATAGAAGAACATAGCGTGACGTGGACATGTAGGACTGGGATATCAATGGACATAGTGGAAAAAACTAATTTAGGGAAAGAATACCAAACAAACTGAATCCACACACTAACACTGTAGGTAAGTAACACCACTAATGAACAGATAATTCGAAAGAACAATAGCAGTGACCCACCAACCATGCAGGTTTACATGAAATACCAAGAGGCTGAAGGCACATGATCATGTTGATTATATGATAGTAATAGAAAATTGTGATGTGAACTTTATTATTAGAACATATTTTACCATGAGTCAATAGGTTGAAAATATGCATAAAAATTGAAGTTTGGGTTATATCCTAAAGCATGCTTTTCTTCAATTCTGTCAGTGCCTTCGGTGGTTGCTTTTATTGAGGGCATTATTGCGTAAACATATTTCTTGTAGCATTTCATTTTGTGTTTTTTGCATAACTTGACAGTAAATTATCTTTATTGTGAACATGATCAAGTGTTGTAGAAACAAAAGTATTGGTGCGAACAACTGAATACATTTAATGAACACTGACGTTGTACGTGGTAACCTAAAGTACATTGAAAATGGCCCAGATAACACAAACCTTTAAGCCAACATGTGTAGAACTCAGGTGCACGAAATAAAATAAATTACAAATTTGTATACCCCACCCTGAGCCCCAAAATTGGAGAAAGTGGAACTAAAAGATTATAATTGGCCCTTACACAGTGGATGATTTGCCAGAACGGCAGATTTTCCTCCATCATACACTTTGGATTTAAAAGTAGTCTTGGGTACGAATTTGCATGGCCATTCCCAGTCTAGAACCACTTGCAAATTTACACCCAATGGTTGATATAATGGACTCTCAGCATGTTTCCACAAATTCCATGTAAAGTAAAAAGAGAAAGCCCCTGTGTAACAAATAAGAAGTGCTCATAAAGATCTCCAGAGTAATTCAGATAGATTTTCGTGAGTACTTCAGGTAGATTCCTTGAGTATTCTTGGTAGATTTCCATAAAACTCTTAGGCCCGTATTTATACTTTTTTTAGCGCCGCATTTGCGCCACTTTTTTGACGCAAAACGGCGCAAACCTACAAAATACAATGGTATTTTGCAAGCTTGCGCCGTTTTTGCGTCAAAAAACGACGCAAATGCGGCGCAAAAAAAGTATAAATATGGGCCTTAGTAGATTCCGGTAGACTTACATGAAAGTTCTGTTTCATTTGTGAATCCCAGACAGGTCAGAAATGACAAATTGTGAGTGGTAACGATAGTCAATTTTCGACCCAATGTCAGCCTATAATTTAGAAGTTAGACACCTCATTACTAGCAAGTAATGAAAACATTACAGATGTTCCTTAAACTACACTAGTACTCACTCTGCCCATACAGCAGTCTAGTAATGTATTTTGTTGTATTGAAAGCATTCAAGAACATACACAATCACACGTTGATGAATATTATTTTGCTTTAATTGCATTAACTTTTTGAATTCAGCACCAGAAAAATAATAATTGAAGTCTTATCGTTTTGTCAACTAGGAACCATTTTTAGATCTTTCTTCAAGTTCGCAATGACTGTATGCTCAGAATGAAGATGCACAAACACAAATTTTCACTAAAGAAATCTGCTACAGTGGTGAGTTTAAGACGTTTTCTCATAGTTGTGATATTTTTTGAGTCCCTGGGGTTTCTGTTTACTACACCGGTATTTTCTACAGTTTTGTAGAATGGTAAATCTAAACATCAAATATGGTAAACTCGTGCACAAATACTTTGAACAGTTAATATTTGAGGCTTAAAGAGTCGGTCTTTAATTAACGCCTCTGGCTTGAACATCTTTGCTAAAACAGCATTTACGTATTTAAATTGGAAGTACTTTGAAGATCAATTATATATGGCGGTAACACATTTTATGGAAGGGGCATTCGGTTATGTGGTTTAAAAAGCGTATTGATAGTAACACAAGCGGACTCAATAAAAGAAGCAGGGCAAATCCATAAAGGTTTTTTTTTCTGTCTGGCACAAAACAGGCAAACGCCAGGGGAAAAGATGTAATGTTCACCTGTGTACATAACAGACATTTAAAAAAAAGTAGTAAATTGAAGTGCAACATACATATGTAAAAAAATCGATTGATGGAACTTGTGCATTTCATGCATACAATACTCGCATAGGTGCTAAGTTCTCAGTTTGTGTGACGTTTCCATGGTTTGAGCATGCTTGTGTGTGACCTTACCATACCTATGTGTGACACATCGAGGGGCTTTTCATAGCAAGTAGGCTCCAGCAGTGAGTTAGTCATGTAATGAGGTTTGTATCTGAAAGTATCCCCTACAGTGCAACATGACGCTTTAGAAATTGCACCGCGACCGCTAAAACACCCCTGAGTGCTTATGGATGATCACTAATGAAGCTCTTGAGTAAAATCATGAACATATTATGGTCACAGTCAGATAACAATTGGTGATAATAACAAACATCTAGGTGCTGCCTGCTGTGCGGCACATACACAAAAATGTGTGGGTTGCCTCACACTCGCTGCACCCTGCCATGCGATGAAGAATCCCTTGGTGTGTGCAGCATATCACATGCTGAAAGTTAAAGCTGGAAAGTCAGTTTAGGGCTGAGACTATGGGCAGAGCTGCTGCCTGAAGAGTGCAAAGTCAGGAACGGTCTATGTCATTCGCACCACAAATGAACCAGCCAGACTCTGTGCTGTAGACTAGAGGGTGGCAAGAAATGGAGCATGGGGAGAAAGGGTACACTGTGTCAGACTCCCCTCCAGAGACCATACAAAAAAATGACACTGACTTATTCCTTCAAATTTACTTGCTTGATCTGAATCTGAGAGCTGCAACGGGCCCAGCTTGCGCTTCGTTATTGCCTGTTTTCAAGCTCCCCGGCGTCCTGAGCGACCGTGAACTGGGCTGTTCTCTCTTTGTAACCTCAGGTTGTGTCTCAGCGCCTTCCTGTGCATTAGACCTGGCTATGCGTGACATTGGCAGTTTTGTGCAGTGATACAGACGCCTATGCTATAAAGTGTGATGCTAGGCAGGGATGTATACATAGGTAAATTTCAGCTGCGTTTAAAAATGAGTGTATCCAGAGAAATGTCTGAGGAGTGCCGAAGAACATCTATTTTCTCTGTGTATATTGATTTGACTTGTGGAATGGTGGTACTTTCATTTAGAAAAAGGCACAGGGCATTACACCCTTTGCGCATTCTTTTCTGGTTCTGGGAAGGGAGGATCCAACATGAGGCAACCCCTGCATACCCACTCTTCATGACATTCTTTGGAATCACCTACCTGATTAAAAGAAATACACCTCTAAACATACCCCCGGATTCTGAGCCATTTGTTCCATCTGAAAATGTCAGTGTGATGGTTCTTCAGGGATCATGTTGTAATTTTCTCGGCATCAGTCCCTTCCAGTTTTCGTTTAATGGCAATTTGAGCTACCTGGCTTACACTCTACCATCCTGCTGCTTGTTGGAAATTGATTATCTAACAACAGCAAGATATCGTGAAGTGCTTTATAAAACTTACAAATGGCAAGGACCACAAACATGCATCAGATTTGGACAGAGCATGCCACAGTCATAGGTACAAAAAGTGCACTGATGGCTACACGCACACATACACACCTTGCCCTTCTTCATAAGAACTTTAAATGCGGTTTTAGGCCACAGACGACCAAAGAGATCAATTTAGTTCTAACCGAATTCCTCTCTACACTGATACATTATATGCACAAATATAAACAGAAAATACAACTGCATAGATTTAGTAAGATTTTGCGCAAACCCCAGTGTGCTACACCTGAAGGCTTCTGTAATGGTAAACAATTCAATGCAATGCTTTGCTCCATGCTTGCTTCTTCACAAACACTTAGTAAAGAATGTTAAACTTCATAGAGAAGAAATGCGCCCGCAGTTTGTCTCCCCGTCTCTCACCCACTCTCTGCAGGACCGATACATTCAGAGAAAAGGCCACGGGATTATCTACTTGCATTCCAAATTTGGACACATTGAAAAAGGAAATACAACCCAATTCAGAAGAGACAAAGCAAGTTCTATCTGTAGTAGGCACACTGATCACAAGCCTTGTTGTAGAATGCAAGGTCTACTCTTGGGAAACATGATGAGCTCTGTTCCACATACCCATTCACATAAATAGTTTGTTGTTTTTGAAGTAGAAACCACCAGCAAAACATCTATATAAACAAACAAAAGAATACTGAAGGTATCCTATGTGATAGTAATGTTCTATGTGATAGATGTTTGTATTTATGCATGTGGTATTTTGATCGCAGAAACCTAGCTGAAAAAAAGCAGAGCGAGTGCTGTACGTCAAAGATACAGTCAGTGTGTGATTGGAAGATTAGCACATTACGAAGACCAAAAGAGAACTGTGTGTTGTGCCTTCTAGGTTTTATAGCAAGTATCAACGTGCCTCAGTCAGGAACCATGAAAGGACTTTCGGCACTCCAGGCAAAACATTTTGACTGCAGAAGTCCCCATACACTGGAGAAAAGTAAAACGTATGGTCTTTTATGGTATTTAGTGTCACCATTAGGTGGCACCCCAGAACCGCTTCCTTGGCCCCAGCCTTTGGTAACCATCTTGACTTTCACTAGTCTGCTCCCTTGTCCAAAATTATCAAAGCGTGTCTGTCATGCTGTTTACCCACAAGTAGAAACAGGGTGGCTCTTCACCAAATCAGATACTTGTGCGTTTATTTTTATGTTATAGTTCTAACTGGCAATTCCCCTGGCATATGGCAAAGACGACTGTAACCACACAAATAGGTCTATTTAGGCTGATAACCTGCTAAAATAGGCACCAAATGTATTTTAGAACTAGCTCAGGCATTTGCCCCATTGTTTTCCCTCATAGCAACTGATGAGCTAACCAGTGTGCAGACGCTAAAAGCGTAAGAAAATGTGTGATTACCGCATTAGCCTGTATGCTACACATGTAAAATTTGTGCTAATGCCTACAGGCCTGACACAAACTTTTTTTTAAATTTATCCAACAATTTACATCTAATCGCATTACAACTAAAATACCTAATAGGTATGCTTTAATAAGAAATGTGGTTTAACCTCACCAACCTTTTTTGCGGCATTTCCCCTTTGGATAGCTGATGGCATTACATGAAGTGATACGGTGTGGCGTTATGCAGGCCACAGTCCGTTTATTTAATTAAATAGACTGAAAACCTAAGCTATGTTATGCAGATTTGTAGCGCTCCCTGTCACCCTGGAGGGTACCCTGGTGCTGAGCAGGTGTAATTCCAGCCACACCTAGTCAGGGGCATAGCTTCAGAGGGAGCGTTTGGGGTGGATTACACCACCCCCTAATAAATGTATTTCCTGATAAGTAGTGTGGTGCAGGTGCTTTCAGTCAGGGCTTGGTGAGATGTTTGTAGGATTTCACCAGGAATATTTACATACAAAAACTCACACACTCTCTCCCTCTATTTTAAAAGTCCTCAAGAATGTTAGTTATTTTACACAATATTGTTTTCTCTTACTTAGTTCTCCTACCAGTCCACATTCTTCTCCCTTTCCGGTGCTCCTTAAGTCCCTCTTATGTGTGTAGTTTGTCATATAATGTATTTTAACATTATATGCCAGCGTGATTGTTGGAAAATCTGAAGCTACCACCCGCCCAATCTTCCTGCAAGCTACATACACCCCTGCCTAGAGTCTAGTGGGACTAATCGAAAAGTCAGGTCGTCAGCTTCTTGCGGACTTCAAGAAATGAGGACGAGGCTCTTATGAATATGAATCACGTCATTAAACAGTGATTGATAAACTACTGAAACAAGCAAACAATAGATTTTGTGCAATCTATTCATTGTGATTTGATTTGGCTGTAATGCTGCACACACTATTCACTATGTGTATACGTGTAAGGATTTTGTGGCAGAATGTGTTAACAAAAACTTTGTATTCGATTGAATGTAGCTATTCTGAAAACGTCTTTAAAATTTCTCCTCCCCCACTCTCCACTGCTTGCTCAGATGTCTTATCGCATTTGTCAAGGACTGTTCTTTCTATTTTGAAACTTTGAATTAGGTATAGCAGAACTCAGTGCGGGAGAGATGGGTTGAAAGTATGCTGCAAAATAGAACTTGCTATCTCCATTCGACTCCCTTTGTGCCTTTGCTTCTCACATACTCCAGCTTACATCTGGACTATGGGATGGGCCCCGCTGGTTTACCATAGCATTTAGTTTGAAGCAAGTGTAATGCATATTCCCTACCTTAAACCAATGAAAGAATGAGGCTTGATAAAGGGATGGCCGCATGTGGCTTCAGCAAAATACATTGCTTTTACGCAGCTCTGCGATTTGTGGTTGCAGACACAGCTTAATCAGTATTCTTGGGCTAAATCTAAAGGCATACGTTTAAATGATCCGTATTCAGAAGAGTTAAATCACAGTAGTTGGAAGCAGCAATTGTCAGCCCTAGCTACTTCTTAGTGATGTCCTTCTTCCGTTTGTTCAGCTACTTCATGCCACAACAGGCCTAGTCCTGCTATCCAGTGGGTGCCAGATCTTTTTGAGGAGATTTTGTCCAGCAAAGATCCAACAGGGATGAATCCATGCTAGGTTTTAAGGGTAACCACTGGCTGTTTAAATAGGTTAAAATTAAGTTCACTACATGTACCTTCGCCTTGCATGGACATCCTGAAAATCTTACATGGTTTTTTATTATATCATGACAGAAACTATACATTACTTTATTCTCCACGAAATCGAATGCAACCCCTCCATACACTACTTAGAATACCTGCTCCTAGGAACTTGTAGTCCTCGTGGAAGACCCAGCTAATCTTATTCCTTGTTCCTTGGCAACTTAATGTGTGCTGTTTACAAATATTCTGTCAACTGTGCAGTGATGGTGCCCCCTTTATCTCAGCATGCTCTCGCATACGGTTTGCTGAGAGAAAATGCCAAACAATAACTTGAAATAATTTTGTCCTTTGCATTTTCTACAGATGTTTGCTTGCATGATGGCTTTCGGAAAATAGTTGCTTACTGAAATTGCTGACAGTGTCACAGACAGATGAAGAGTTTAGTTACTTTGAAAAGCCATCACATTTAGTCAACACTGAGTTTAGGTCAGATTCTGCAAGCTTCCACCATACCCTACTACAATTCGTAATATAAGTGAGGAGGAACTGTTCTTTAGCAGTTGCACACAATTTCTTTTTTGGTTAGCATAGCACCTATCTCACTTGCTTTGCTACCCTACCTGTTCAATGACAAACATTCTCTTCAGAATTACAGTTATTGGAATGCTGAAATTGGCCCACCATTTGTTCATTTGAAGAAATTAAAGAAAAAAGAAACACATTATGGCAGCTTCTTAGAACATCACACACTGAGAACAAGGAGTTGGACTTTCGGCTGTGGGCAAGGCACGCGCACAGTGAACCCGGTGCCGGTTTCTGCTCACTAAAGTTCACATGTGAGTCACAGAGAATTAAGGACCGGGGAACGAGTTCATGCAATGTCTTTTCTGCATCCATTTGACATGGTTTGCAATGCAAGTCTCTCGATGGTGGGAATGCTGCACGTGTGTAGCAGGATCGCAGCTACCCTGCCATGGCTTTGGTAACACACTGCATTTGCTAATCTGCGTCATGAGCGTCCTCTGTTCTGCAGTTATTAGTAGCAACTCTGGGACCACTGAAGCAATGTTTCAAACGGAGGACATACTGCATGGGCTCACCGGGAAATTAGTTTTACAGTAGGCGTCAATGCACAACTATGTGTGCACCATCCCAGGTCTTTGACTGAATGTTTATCATCATTGAGGCCCGCAGTCTCTTGTATCCCAGTGTCAGCAGGGTCATCTAGCACTGGAATTTGTAGTTGCAACGGCGGGCAGCCTCGGCCCAACCAGCTGGTCACTTGATCGGGGCCTTGTTCCCTCTATCCTGGGTCAGCAGCAATTCTCGAGCCATGCTTGGGCACCATTGGGTTCGTCTCTTTGCAATGCTGGTCATGCCTGCCTTCACATGCACACTGCCTTTAGCTAGCTCAGTTCCTCACATCTCCATCAGTGAGGCATATGCACGCATTTCCAAACAAATAAACTGCAAAGTTACAAACAGAAAGAAAACAACACATTTAAACATTTTTTGGCATTTGCGCTTAACTAAAATCAGTGAAGATTTAGCATAACATGTAATAATTCTGCCGCAGAAAGGATTACTTATCAATGTTGAAAATTATTTTCAAATTATCCATCTAGTCGTGACAAATATGCTAGAAATGGATCGCTGTATGTGCAGAAGGCAATCACTCCAATACTCCATGCATCATTTTACGAGTGATTTGCAACAATTCACAAACAATTAAGCATTTCAACAACAATTAGGCATCCTGTAGCTCCGGTGAACATTATAAACTATTCGACCCTTTGCTTTTATAGGCTCTTAACAGCTTACTTATTGGTCATTTTCACCTCCATGACAGCCTTATGCGCTAGGCAAGAGAGTCTGTAATGCTGCCTTCTCACTATATGAAAATGAAAAGAAAATCGGAAGACCGGAGGGATTCATTATTCAGTTTCTCATGTGTGCAATTCATTACTGTGTCATCATGGAAGAACAGTAGGGCCATGCATTTCACATGTTGCTATTCAGAGCAAAGTGATATTATGGCATCAAGATATGTGTTAGTATCCCTATGTCCCTGTCCCAGTCATTACTTATGAGGTGTCTGTCACCTCACGACAAAACCAAAACTGGAGGATCCTAGAATGCTAGCCCCACCCACCCACCACAACCTTCCTGGGTGCTATAAAGGGCAATTGCACTTCAGACTCCTGCAGTTTTGCATTCCTATTTCCGGTGATGAAGAATGCAGGAAGTCTCTGCTGGACTTAAGACTTTGTAGTGAGGCTACGTTACTCCCTTGCAGGGTCTGGGTGTGATGAGCAAGTTATTTACCTTTGGTAACGGATTATCTGGTTGAGACAGGATCTAGCCACAGATTCCTTACTTTATAATCTTCCCCAGGCGCGAGACTGGATCTGGAAACTTTTTCCATAGTATGTCTGCGCGTTGCACGACTCCCTATCGATGTAGTCCACCGGATGTGATGTCAGCGGAGTCCATATAACTCCCTTGCTGATGTCAATTTCTTCTGTGACTATTTCCTTCGCTCAAAAAGTGGCGCCAAACATAGAAACTGCCTATTGAAACAGTGTGCTTTGAACAAAAGACACTAATGTCAAATAATCACCAAATTCTTAATACTAGGTGTTTATTTCCATAATGAAATCTTCTGAGACAAAAGAGGAACTCAGTTTGCAGAGCAAGGAGGATGGGAGGGTCGTTAAGGAATCTGCAGCTAAATCCTTTCTCTACCAGATAATGTGTTACTGAAGGTAAGTAACTTGTTCATCTGATAGATATATCTAGCAGCAGATTCCTTAATTTAGAATCAGATACCAAAGCATAGTAACCCGGAGGAGGGACTGAAAACCGAGAACTTCAAAAAAGTCAATAAGTGTCAAAGATTCAGTCTTGAACAAGAGAAAAAAGACAGGACAATCATAATAATTAAGGAGAATAATCATATACTTTACATCAAAAACTGTGGAAGTAACCACAGGTAAATAAAACCATAAAACAGGAGAGCATGGAAATAAGCTCATCCATGTTAGTATGTCAATTGTCAGAAGCCATGTTGGTATGTCAACATTGTTAGTTTTTTATCCAGAAGAAAACTGGCAGAGTACAGGAGAAATAGACTATGAACTTGTAATAATACCTAGGAGGAAGAACAGCACAGTTAGAAAAATAACTGTGTAAAAGACCACAGTAAAAAAAAGTAATAAAAATAGCATCACCCATGATCGATACCATTAAATGTATGTTTTTGGAACAAAACTGGTCTAGAATATTGCAAAAAGACCGGCATTCTTAAGAATGTAGGTAGGTTATCCCTAACATAATTCACGACGCACGACTCCTGGCAGGAACCACTGATAAGGAGTCATAAACATTCAAAAACATGAAATAAAGACAATCCATGTTAATGTGACCAATCATTGTTAGAGGCCAGCTAACAAAATTGAATATTAAGCTACTCGATCTCTTAATGGGATGTGAACCCATGCTCATCATAAGGACAAAGAAAACATGGGTAAGAAACGCTACCCATGATCGTAGGATAGTATTGCCAAATGAGCTAGTGAAGATAAATCTCTTTGTTCTTAAATGTAGACTGAAACTGCATGTTCTACCCTGTTGGAACACAGAGCAGCATAACATTTCATTGTGCAGAACCTCTTACCATTTAAAGGTATATCTTAACAAGACCTACATTACAAAACATATATAAAATGGAAAACATACAAGTGCCCTCGTTAAAATGATGTTGAAGACAACTATAGTAACCATTTGGCATATAAATATACTCTTCCCAAGGAAACGTAGTAGATATAATAAACATTTTCAAAAAAAATTCTATATATATTTCCACTGACATAGGAGTGAAACAAACAAATGCCTATGTAGTACCAATGATATATATATTTCCCTTAAATTATTTATTTATTTTTAACAACTGAATAAAACAGAAAGTCTGTAAAAGGGGCCTTGGTAGAGTAGTAGAAACCAAGGTCCGTATATAACTTGTCTGCAGATGAACTAGGAAGGTATCAATGATGAAAAAACAGAAAATTTACAAGATTCTGAAATAAAAATCTGTCCGATTTTGATTATTCCTTCCCCTGACAGCACTTCTACAAGTGTGAACCCAACTTACAACAAGTAGTCATGTGAAGACGAAAACAGTTGTACCTATATAAGGTATCAATAATTAAACTCATGAAACATAAGAGATATAAATATCTTCATAGAGAAGAAGTAGTACCCCTGAAAAGAAGGACGCCTTGAATGCAAGTGCAAAAGCACAGAACAGCTCCTAAAGAGTCCATATATTAATTAGTCTACGCAAAAGACTGAACAAAATCTACAAATCTCTATGAAGACCCATTGTAAACTGACATGTCAGGAAAAGAAATAATAGTGTTCAATGAACATATCGAAACAGTAGAAAAGTCTACACCAAAGTGTAGAAAATACGTAAACTGTATTGAATATCCAATATGAACTCTTTAAGAACAAAACAAGGAAAGTCTTAAAGTCCTCAATAAGATTCTTTCTGACTCATAAAGTATCCAATCTACCAAAATTAGAAGAACTGATATTACCATATCATAATTCAAAGAAAATGTACACCTCAATAAGTGTAGATCAATTGCTAACTTATTTGACTGTACAATAAGGACTTAAAAACAAACACCCTTAGTGTTTGTTGTAGAATCCTTATAACATGGCTTAGAAGACGTTCTTCTAAGTCCTGTTGCTTCAGAGCAATGTGTTAATCAAGAGAGACAACACTGTTAGTCTCCTACATAAACCATCAGGGGAGTACTCGCTCAAAAAGTTTCATTTTGGTGGCAGTCCAAATTATTACTTGGGCAGTGAAGAACGTTTTGAATCTTTCAGCTCCCCACATCAAAGGGGCGACAATCTGATAGTGGACTTGCTGAGCAGGAAGTGTCCATCAAAGGATCTCACACAATCCAGAATGACTTTTTAGAGAAATTCCAAATAGTTTGGAGTACCTTATATGGATCTATTTGAAACAAGGAATAATTATCTCCTTTAAATGTTCTGTTGCATGTTTCTTTAGATGGAAGCCTGGATGGTTGGTTTTGCTAATGATGAAATGGCCCAAATGTTTTTCCTCCTTTCTCATTGATACAGAAGGTTCTCTCAAAATCGATGATGAGGAGAGAAAACTGTTATTAATGGTCTCCTATTAGCCACAGAGATCAGTTTTGGCTGTTGAAATCCCTTACACTTCTTCCTCCTTGGATTCTTATAGAATCTCTAACCCCTCTTAAACCTTCTGCTACGCCCCTCTCTCCCAAACTCACACTATCGATTTGGAAGTAGATGCAGCAGAGATATGGCTCTACTTTGTCGTCACAATATTGATCGGAACATGACCATTCTTTCATTTAAATACATTAATGTCTAACAGTTGAAGTGTAAAGTGATGCACTGAAAGCCCATATTGATGTGCACTCACTATAGAATAGAGATTCTAAAGTAATGTGGTACAGCCCTAAAACTTTGTTTAATAACTTGTTTTGATTTTATCTGTTACTTTATCATGTTAATGAATAGTTTTCACTAAGACAATGATACATTTCTCAAGGCAAATACTGAATGCCATATCCCAAGGAATGGCTAATGTAGTTCTATGCTACACCTACTGATATGATTTTACATGTTATTTTTTCCATCACAATCTACTGTAACATTAGTCCTGATTAAGATTTAATAATGACAAAATAATTTCTCATGAATTAAATGTGCCATTTAACTCTATTTGCTTAGTTTAGCCATAGTGATTTGCTGGGCCTCTGACTTGGCAGAAAACGTGAGAAAGCTGTTGTTCTTTTGCTAACGTGTCATTTCTTTCAGACCATCTTCCCATTAAATTTTAGTTTGGAAATAGATGTCCCATTGTTTTACATATGGAGGGCCTGAGAAAGTAATCTTGGATCCGGAACATGGAGAAACTATGGACCCAAATTATATACAATTGTTTCAAACCCGTACAGGAGAGGAAGATGGATGCCTTTCCCACGTTGGTTATGAGAATCTTTCTGTATGTTGCAGATGGTCAGCATGTGATAGGCTTTGATTGGATAATGGAAATCCTTCGACCTCCTTAGCAAGAACACTTCAAGAAATCAGAACTTTCATTAGACTTTAATTTACTGTTCCCAGTTGGATTATGAACACTCTTTGATTTGCATTCTCCCGGACACTCCTGTCAGTCCCATCTTTGCTTCGCTTGAGCACTGTTCCTTGCTTGGCTGGAGCACTTGCCCTTTCCCATGAACACTCTTGTCCCTTTTTCCTTTACTGCTGACCAGAGACTTTGCTGAGACCTTTGCCCTTTGTCACTACTGCTCATAACTGCTGCCTGGACTTTATGGATTCTAAGCGGTACAGACCTCAATGCCCCTTCTTGGTCACCCATCTTTAAATGCTTATATATTAGACTTCGGAAATTTCTGACCCATTGAGAAGGTTCTTGACATATCTTCTAAATGCTGACATTTCCTGTTTTTGCCACCCTTACTTAGTCTCCAATTAGCCCAGATGTCATTTTTTACAAGTTCTTTTTATCCTATTTTTCCTTTTTCCTTTTATTCTCAAATCTGTTAGCCCGCCACATGTCAGTGACTTGTCCCGTAGGAATTTTCCCATTGCTTAACTAACTTTGATGCAAATGATTTGCTTCCATGTTGAGGGGAGCTGGTTGACGTGTATTCAATGGCGATCAGATCCTCTTACTATTATTTTGTGTTGCTTGCATTGAATGTTTAGTTTGCTTATCGTTGATTAAGCTTCGATTCTTCCAATGCCTTGAACACCCCATGGTGGTCCTGTACCCTTATAGCTTATTTCTGAGAATTGTTTATATCAATCTGTGTTTTAGCTTGTAATAAAACCCTTTACATTTATTTTGGAAATGATTGTAGATTTGTGAATGCCACTATCTATTTCCTCCACCTGGGTGAAAAGGTTGTTGACCACGTTTAAGCATCTACCACAGTGTAAAATGCTGGATCAAATTTTGAGAAGCCCAATCTTTTATCAAAGTGTCTTTCTCCTTCTTTGGTGAGGCTATTCAGGGCTTTAAGAGGCCTTCCACATTAAAGTCTTATTTTAAAAAATGGAAGTTCTTTGATACACTGTTCTTCTCACAATGTTTATGCTTCATCAAATTAATTTTCAGCTGTTCCACATCCACTTTGATAAGTTTGATCTCAATGTAGCTCTTTCTATCTTGAGGTCTGCCTTAGGGGCATTTTCTGAACCTACTTCAGAGGGGGATTCTCTGATATTTAGACTGTTCAAGAGCTTTGCATTGATTAGACCTTTTACATCTGCTCTCTTTCCTGCATGGCATCTTCATTCACTAATAAGGGCTGTGCAGGTTCATCCTTTTGAACCCTTGTGTAGCGTTGATCGAATATTTTTATATTTCACTATCTCTTATTGAGAGCATTGGATTTTTAAAGAGCTCTTTTAATTGATGTTGACCAGTTCAACACTACTGAAAGACTGATTACTTTGTGATGTCTGGTCATTCTGGAAAGGGTGACAATTAGGAATTTGAGTAGATGGATTAAGTCAACAATTCTGCTTGCAGAACAGGTTAATTTCCAGTTCAGGGAAGATCCACAAGAGGGGTGGCTGCTTCCTGGGCAGAATTGCAGAGGGAATTCAGCCATGAGGTTCGAAGGGTGGTTACGTGGTTGTCAGAACATATCTTTGTTAGACATTATCATCTAAATACTGCATCATACTTAAAATTGCATCTGGGGACAGAGGGCCCTAAGTGCTGCATTGTGATCATTTGAAATTTGTACTTGGTTTTGGCCTCTTTATATGCATTACACTTGGCATGTCACAGTTATGATTCCTTAGTTTATTTAGCTTCTTTGTTGTATTGGTGAAAAAGATTTGAGCTTAGGTATTCCTCATTAGTAATGACAAGGACCAGGACAAGTGATGTAGGGTAATGCCCCAGTAATCTTCATTTTCCTTAATCCATCTCGTCCTTATCCTGATCATTATATCCCTCCCTCCCATCCTCCTTTGTCTTTTGATAGGGCTTAGATATACAGGGGAGGAGCCTGGAGGGCCAGCCCTCTTTGTGGCACTCAGGATAAGTGGGGTTATCATTCTAGAATCCTCCAACTTTGTTTCTGTCGTGAGGCAACAGCCACCTCATTATTAATGACTGCGACAAGAATGAGATTGACTAAACATAATTAACATTACTGGTAAGTAACCGGGGCATTACCGCTTCACTGCATAGAAAACTGTGTCTGTTAGTGTAAGGAAATCGCTCCCTGTTGCAGTTACCCCCCACTTTTTGCCTGATACTGATGCTGACTTGACTGAGAAGTGTGCTGGGACCCTGCTAACTAGGCCCCAGCACCAGTGTTCTTTCACCTAAAATGTACCATTGTCTCAACAATTGGCACAACCCTGGCACCCAGGTAAGTCCCTTGTAACTGGTACCCCTGGTACCAAGGGCCCTGATGCCAGGGAAGGTCTCTAAGGGCTGCAGTATGTCTTATGCCACCCTAGGGACCCCTCACTCAGCACAGACACACTGCTTGCCAGCTTGTGTGTGCTGGTAGGGAGAAAATGACTAAGTCGACATGGCACTCCCCTCAGGGTACCATGCCAACCTCACACTGCCTGTGGCATAGGAAAGTCACCCCTCTAGCAGGCCTTACATCCCTAAGGCAGGGTGCACTATACAACAGGTGAGGGCATAGGTGCATGAGCACTATGCCCCTACAGTGTCTAAGCAAAACCTTAGACATTGTAAGTGCAGGGTAGCCATAAGAGTATATGGTCTGGGAGTCTGTCAAAAACGAACTCCACAGCTCCATAATGGCTACACTGAATACTGGGAAGTTTGGTATCAAACTTCTCAGAATAATAAACCCACACTGATGCCAGTGTTGGATTTATTAAAAAATGCACACAGAGGGCATCTTAGAGATGCCCCCTGTATTTTACCCAATTTTTCAGTGCAGGACTGACTGGTCTGTGCCAGCCTGCTGCTGACAGACGAGTTTCTGACTCCATGTGGTGAGGGCCTTTGTGCTCTCTGAGGACAGAAACAAAAGCCTGCTCTGGGTGGAGGTGCTTCACACCTCCCCCATGCAGGAACTGTAACACCTAGCAGTGAGCCTCAAAGGCTCAGGCTTCGTGTTACAATGCCCCAGGGCACTCCAGCTAGTGGAGATGCCCGCCCCCTGGACACAGCCCCCACTTTTGGCGGCAAGTCCAGGGGAGATAATGTGAAAAACAAGGAGGAGTCACCCACCAGTCAGGACAGCCCCTAAGGTGTCCTGAGCTGAGGTGACCCCTGCCTTTAGAAATCCTCCATCTTGACTTTGGAGGATTCCCCCAATAAGAATAGGGATGTGCCCTCCTCCCCTCAGGGAGGAGGCACAAAGAGGGTGTAGCCACCCTCAAGGACAGTAGCCATTGGCTAATGCCCTCCCAGACCTAAACACACCCCTAAATTCAGTATTTAGGAGCTCCCCAGAACCTAGGAAAACAGATTCCTGCAACCTAAGACGAAGAAGGACTGCTGAGCTGAAAAACCCTGCAGAGAAGACACCAACTGCTTTGCCCCAGCTCTACCGGCCTGTCTCCCCACTTCTAAAGACACTGCTCCAGCGACGCGTTCCACAGGGACCAGCGACCTCTGAAGCCTCAGAGGACTGCCCTGCATCTAGAAGAACCAAGAACTCCTGAGGACAGCGGCTCTGCTCCAAGAAAGAAGCAGCTTTGCAACAAAGAAGCAACTTTGAAACAACACACGTTTCCCGCCGGAAGCGTGAGACTTTGCACTCTGCACCCAACGCCCCCAGCTCGACTTGTGGAGAACAAACACCACAGGGAGGACTCCCTGGTGACTACGAGACCGTGAGTATCCAGAGTTGACCCCCCTGAGCCCCCACAGCGACGCCTGCAGAGGGAATCCCGAGGCTCCCCCTGACCGCGACTGCCTGCTTCAAAGACCCAACACCTGGTAAAGACTCTGCATCCGCAGCCCCCAGGACCTGAAGGATCCGACCTCCAGTGCAGAAGCGAACCCCAGGTGGCCCTCTCCCTTGCCCAGGTGGTGGCTACCCCGAGGAGCCCCACCCTTGCCTGCCTGCATCGCTGAAGAGACCCCTTGGTCTCCCATTGAAACCTATTGTGAACCCGACGCTTGTTTGCACACTGCACCCGGCCGCACCCGTGCCGCTGAGGGTGTACTTTTTATGCTGACTTGTGTCCCCCCCGGTGCCCTACAAAACCCCCCTGGTCTGCCCTCCGAAGACAAGGGTACTTACCTGCTGGCAGATTGGAACCGGGGCACCCCTTCTCCATTGAAGCCTATGCGTTTTGGGCACCACTTTAACCTCTGCACCTGACCGGCCCTGAGCTGCGGGTGTGGTAACCTTGGGGTTGCCCTGAACCCCCAACGATGGGCTACCTTGGACCCAACTTTGAACCCCGTAGGTGGTTTACTTACCTGCAAAAACTAACAAACACTTACCTCCCCCAGGAACTGTTGAAAATTGCACTGTCTAGTTTTAAAATAGCTATATGACATTTGTGTGAAAACTGTATATGCTATTTTGCTAATTCAAAGTTCCTAAAGTTCCTAAGTGAAGTACCTTTCATTTAAAGTACTGTTTGTAAATCTTGAACCTGTGGTTCTTAAAATAAACTAAGAAAATATATTTTTCTATACAAAAACCTATGGGCCTGGAATTGTCTCTGAGTGTGTGTTCCTCATTTAGTGCCTGTGTGTGTACAACAAATGCTTAACAATACCCTCTGATAAGCCTACTGCTTGTCCACACTACCACAAAATAGAGCATTAGAATTATCTCTTTTTGCCACTATCTTACCTCTAAGGGGAACCCTTGGACTCTGTGCATGCTATTTCTTACTTTGAAATAGTAAATACAGAGCCAACTTCCTACAGTTAGCATCAACAAAAAGATGGCACTAACTCTGAACCTTAAAAGTCTTTAAATAAAATGTAACACTGTTTTTGTAAGTTATGATCAAGTTATTTCTAAATCTGAAGCAGTGCCACAATTCCAGTAACACACTTACTGGAATTATGGTATTACCACAGTGGTCCTGGCGTTTTGTGAATGATTGGCCAACAACTTGGTTGCCACGCCCTACAGGACCACCCTCTATATTTAAAGATCGGCGCCTGCCTGGTAGGCGCTGTACCGGTGTGGTAGCTCCGGTGTAGGAACTGACTCTTTGCCAAAAGGGCACTATGTATAATGCTCCAGCTCAAACTGTATTGTTCTGAAAGAACAAAGTGCCAAATTGTGAATCTGACGTTCTAAAACAAAGTAATAACAATTTAGACCATAAGGTAGATTTCTCATTGTGCATGAGAATCACAGTGTTATTTCCCTAGCCAACACCCCGCCTTGCAAGACAGTGCGGGGTAGGGAAAATGAGTGACAGTCGCCTTACCCTAATTGAGGTTGGGCTATCATCACTATGACCTGACAGTCCTGTAGAAGATTAGCTTTCAGGTAAAGTTTCCCCTGCCTGAGCCAACTGAACCTTTACTGTTGGAAACCCTGTGGTCCTCCATTAATGAAATTGGCGGTGAACCGCTAGTTTGGCAAAAAGGCACACATACAATTTTCTGCTGAATGCACAGTTCCGCCATGCTTTAACCCCCTTCCCTGCCATGGACGTAACCGTTATGTCCTTGGATGCGGTGCTGAGGCGCCAAGAAAGTAACCGTTACGTCCATGAACTGGCTATAGTGCTCCCCCCATGAGCCTATCTCCCCCCTCCAGGGGCAGGGATGGAAGGGGAATTGCTTCCCCTTCCACCCCCGAAACCTCTCCCACCCCAGTGACATCTGATGATGTCAGCGATCGCACGCTGACCTCATCGTAGGCTGTCCCAACCGCGCTGGAAGCATGGCTTCCAGCGCGATCAGAGAGAAATGCTTAGCATTTCTCTTCTGATCCTGGGGCTGGGGGAGGCACAGTGACAGGAAAGGAAAGGCCTTTAAGCATTTCTGCTGCCTGACCGTGATGCGACCGTGCAGCAGAAATGTCCACTAGACACCAGGGATGTTTGTTTGGGGGGGGATTTATGCATAAGGGGAAGGGCCCCTTAGGCAAGGGCCCCTCTCCAGGGGAGCAATATATTAGCTTGCCCCCTGGGGCAGATCAGCCTATTTTATTTAGGCCGATCAGCACTAGGCTGGGGGGGAGGGGGGGGGGGGCATAAGCCACCCTACGGCAGGGAGGTTTTTTTTTAACGTTAAGAATCAACGGGAGCGACCCCTTGAGCAAGAGTCACTCCCCTGGGGGGGGGGGGGGGGGGGGGGGGGGGTGAATTTTATACTAGGCCATTTCGATAGGCCTATTTTAATTACGCCGATCTACCCCCATGGGGGGCAGAACCCACTAGACGCCAGGGAGGTTTGTTTTTTACATTAAGAATCAAGGGTCGCTCCCCTGGGGGGCAATTTTTATTAGGCCATTTATGCACCCCCCGGGGGCAGATTAGCCTAATTTTAATTAGGCCAATCTGCCTCCCCAGGGGGTGCAGAAACCACTAGACACCAGGGATTTTATTTGTTTATGTCAGTTTCACGCACGGTGAGCGACCCCTTAGGTAAGGGTTGCTCCCCTGGGGGGTAAATTTATTTTAGGCCACTTCTGCCCCTCTTGGGGGCAAATGGTCCTATTTTAATTAGGCCAATCTGCCCCCAAGGGGGCAGAAACCATTGAGCACCAGGGAGTTTATTTTTATTTTTTACAGATGGGTAGCTCCCCTGAGGGACAAATTTATTTTAGGCGATATCTCCCCCCCTTGAGGGCAGATAGGCCTATTTCTATCAGGCCGATCTGCCCCTGGTGGGGGCAGAAACCACTTAGGAACCAGGGATTGGTGTGTGTTTGTATGTGTGTTTTGTTTGAGGGGGCAGCTCCTTGGGCAAGGGTGTCTCCCCATGGGGGCACATTACTGTTGGCCATTTCTGCCCCCAGGGGGGCAGATCAGCCTATTTTTGTAAGGCTCATCTGCCCCCAGGGGGACAGAAAGCCCACCAAGCAAGAATTATTTTTTTTAAAAAGAGGGTGGGGTTTTGCCATACCCCCACCCTAAACAAATGGGGACAAAGTTGTTCTACCCAGCGGTGGGCAGATGGGGCAATTACCCCCCATCCACTGTCCCGGGGAGCAGAAAGCCTACTAAATGCCAGGGAAATAAAAAAAAAAAAAAAACTTAGTGAGTTGGTAGCTACCAACCAGTATGGGCATGGTTATGCCCCACCCCAACTGAAGGGGGTGAAAGTCTTTCAGCTCTCCCCCGCACACTAAAACACCTTATTCCACAACAAGCAAGAGGACATTTGATTATTTTGGTTTTACATTTGGGCCATGGGAGCTTGTCTAACTCTCAAAATCGTCCCACTTGGAATGGTGAGGGCTGCACTTTTTGGACTTTGGGACGCTGCAATCTAGAAAAATCTATGAAACCTAGACACATCTGAAAACTAAACATCTGGGTGAGTCTAGGGTGGTGTGCACACTGCAATATTATCTTACCCACAATGCCCTGCAAACCTCCAACTTTGCTGGAAATCATACATATTTCAGTTTTTTGTGATGGAACCTTCAGGAATCTGCAGGAATCCACAAAATTCCTACCACCCAGCATTGTCTCATGTATACCAATAAAAATGCTGTCCCACTTGTCAGCCTAAATTTTTTTTTTTCCAAACTGCCCTTTGGACCCGCTTTGTTTCTCCGTCATTTTCGACATGTTTTTGGCTCTTCCCTGTCACAGGCACTTGGCCCACCTACACAAGTGAGGTACCATCTTTACCGGGAGACTGAGGGGAACGTTGAGTGATTGGAAATTTGTGCTGGTGTGGTGATCCCACACAGAAGTGTGGGAAAAATGGGATTTTGTTTTTAGCTAAATTTGAGGTTTGCTGAGGATTCTGGGTAAGAAAACACTGGGGGAACCACACAAGTCACACCTCCCTGGACTCCCTTGGGTGTCTAGTTTTCAGAAATGTTTTGGTTTGGTAGGTTTCCCTAGATGGCTGATGAGCTCAGGACCATATATGCAGGTGCCCCCCCCTTGCAAAAACATGTAGTTTTGTATTTGATAATTTTGATGTGTCCATGTTGAGTTTTGGGGCATTTCCTGTTGCGGGGGCTAGGCCTCCACACACAAGGGAGGAACCATTTTATCGGGAGACTTGAGGGGATGCTGGGTGGAAGGAAATTTCTGGCTCCTGTCAGATTCCAGAACTTTCTGTCACTGAAATGTGAGGAAGAAGTGTTTTTATTTTGCCAAATTTTGCAAAGGATTCTGGGTAACAGAACCTGGTGAAAGCCCCACAAGTCACCCCATCCTGGATTCCCCTAGGTGTCTAGTTTTAAAAATATGCACAGGTTTGGTAGGTTTCCCTAGGTGCCGGCTGAGCTAGAGGCCAAAATCCACAGCTAGGCACTGTCCAAAAAACACGCCATATTTCAATGTAAAAATGTGTTGTGTCCATGTTGCGTTTCCTGTCGCTGGCATTAGGCCTACCCATGCAAGTGAGGTATCATTTTTATTGGGAGGCTTGGGGGAACACAGAATAGCAGAACAAGTGTTATTGTCCTTTGTCTTTCTCTACATTTTTTCCTTCCAAATGTAAGACAGTGTGTAAAAAAGACGTCTATTTGAGAAATGCACTGTAATTCACATGCTGGTATGGGCACCCCAGAATTCAGAGATGTGCAATAACCACTGCTTCTCAACACCTTATCTTGTGCCCATTTTGGAAATACTATACAGTTTTCACACAAATGGCAATAAGCTATTTTAAAACTGGACACTTAGTGCAATTTTCAACAGTTCCTGGGGGAGGTAAGTGTTTGTTAGTTTTGCAGGTAAGTAAACCACCTACTGGGTTCAAAGTTGGGTCCAAGGTAGCCCACCGATGGGGGTTCAGGGCAACCCCAAAGTTACCACTCCAGAAGCTCAGGGCCGGTCAGGTGCAGAGGTCAAAGTGGTGGCCAAAACGCATAGGCTTCAATGGAGAAGGGGGTGCCCCGGTTCCAGTCTGCCAGCAGGTAAGTACCCGCGTCCTCTGAGGGCAGACCAGGGGGGTTTTGTAGGGCACCGGGGGGGACATAAGTCAGCACAAAAAGTACACCCTCAGCCGCACGGGGGCGGCCGGGTGCAGTGTGCAAACAGGCGTCGGGTTTGCAATGGAGTTCAATGGGAGACCAAGGAGTCTCTTCAGCGATGCAGGCAGGCAAGGGGGGGGGCTCCTCGGGGTAGCCACCACCTGGGCAAGGGAGAGGGCCACCTGGGGGTCGCTCCTGCACTGGAGGTCGGATACTTCAGGTCCTGTGGCTGCGGGTGCAGTGTCCTTACCAGGCATCAGGTCTTTGAAGCAGGCAGTCACGGTCAGGGGGAGCCTCTGGATTCCCTCTGCAGGCGTCACTGTGGGGGCTCAGGGGAGTCAACTCTGGCTATTCACGGGCTCGCAGTCGCCGGGGAGTCGTCCCTGTAGTGTTTGTTCTCCACAAGTCGAGCCGGGGGCGTCGGGTGCAGAGTGCAAAGGCTCACGCTTCCGGCGGGAAACGTGTGTTCTTTCAAAGTTGCTTCTTTGTTGCAAAGCTGCTTCTTTCTTGGAGCAGAGCCGCTGTCCTCGGGAGTCCTTGGTCCTTTTAGATGCAGGGTAGTCCTCTGAGGCTTCAGAGGTCACTGGACCCTGTGGAACGCGTCGCTGGAGCAGTTCTTTTGAAGTGGGGAGACAGGCCGGTAGAGCTGGGGCCAAAGCAGTTGGTGTCTCCGTCTTCTCTGCAGGTTTTTCAGCTTAGCAGTCCTTCTTCGTCTTAGGTTGCAGGAATCTAGTTTCCTAGGTTCTGGGGTGCCCCTAAATACTGAATTTAGGGGTGTGTTTAGGTCTGGGAGGGCATTAGCCAATGGCTACTGTCCTTGAGGGAGGCTACACCCTCTTTGTGCCTCCTCCTTGAGGGGAGGGGGGCACATCCCTATTCCTATTGGGGGAATCCTCCAAAATCAAGATGGAGGATTTCTAAAGGCAGGGGTCACCTCAGCTCAGGACACCTTAGGGGCTGTCCTGACTGGTGGGTGACTCCTCCTTGTTTTTCTCCTTATCTCCCCTGGACTTGCCGCCAAAAGTGGTGGCTGTGTCCAGGGGGCGGGCATCTCCACTAGCTGGAGTGCCCTGGGGCATTGTAACACGAAGCCTGAGCCTTTGAGGCTCACTGCTAGGTGTTACAGTTCCTGCGGGGGGAGGTGTGAAGCACCTCCAACCAGAGCAGGCTTTTGTTTCTGTCCTCAGAGAGCACAAAGGCCCTCACCACATGGGGTCAGAAACTCGTCTCTCAGCCGCAGGCTGGCACAGACCAGTCAGTCCTGCACTGAACATTTGGGTAAAATACAGGGGGCATCTCTAAGATGCCCTCTGTGTGCATTTTTTAATAAATCCAACACTGGCATCAGTGTGGGTTTATTATTCTGAGAAGTTTGATACCAAACTTCCCAGTATTCAGTGTAGCCATTATGAAGCTGTGGAGTTCGTCTTTGACAGACTCCCAGACCATATACTCTTATGGCTATCCTGCACTTACAATGTCTAAGGTTTTGCTTAGACACTGTAGGGGCATAGTGCACATGCACCTATGCCCTCACCGGTGGTATAGTGCACCCTGCCTTAGGGCTGTAAGGCCTGTTAGATGGGGGACTTACCTATGCCATAGGCAGTGTGAGGTTGGCATGGCACCCTGAGGGGAGTACCCTGTCGACTTAGTCATTTTATCCCCACCAGCACACACAAGCTGGCAAGCAGTGTGTCTGTTCTGAGTGAGGGGTCCCTAGGGTGGCATAAGACATGCTGCAGCCCTTAGAGACCTTCCCTGGCATCAGGGCCCTTGGTCCCAGGGGTACCAGTTACAATGGACTTACCTGAGTGCCAGGGTTGTGCCAATTGTGGAGACAATGGTACATTTTAGGTGAAAGAACACTGGTGCTGGGGCCTGGTTAGCAGGGTCCCAGCACACTTCTCAGTCAAGTCAGCATCAGTATCAGGCAAAAAGTGGGGGGTAATTGCAACAGGCAGCCATTTCCTTACACAAAGGTTTTCTTGATACCTATTTTTCACTCTTTATATTCTAAATGAATTGCTGTATACCCGGTATACATTGAAAACCCATTGCACGGGGCAGCTCATTTATAGGCTCTGGGTACCTAGGGTTCTTGATTAACCTACAAGGCCTATATATCCCCGCAACCAGAAGAGTCCAGTAGATGTAACAGGATATAGCTTTAAAAAATCTGCCATACCTGGAAAAAGTTATAGAAGACAACGTGGACAGAAATGGCTCTCTTTTCACCTCAATTTCAATATTTTTAAAATTTCAGCTGTTACTTTCTGTAGGAAAGCCTTGAAGGATCTACACAATGACCCCTTGCTCTATTCAGAATTGTGTCCACTTTTCAGAAATGTTTAGCTGTCCGGGATCCAGCAGTGGTTTCACCTCTATTTCTATCACTAACTGGAAGAAGGCTGAAAGCACACAAAAAAAGTAAAAATGGGGTATGTCCCAGTAAAATGACAAAACTGTGTTGAAAAATGTGGTTTTCTGATTCAAGTCTGCTTGTTCCTGAAAGCTGGGAAGATGGTTATTTTAGCACCGCAAACCTTTTGTTGACGCCATTTTCAGTGAAAAAAACACATGCTTTCTTCTGCAGCCCTTTTTTCTCAATTTTATGGAAAAAACGAAATTTTAGCTGTATTTTGGCTAATTTCTTGGTCTCCTCCAGGGGAAGCCACAAATTCTGGGTACCTTTAGAATCCCTAGGATGTTGGCAAAAACAGGACGCAAATTTGGTGTGGATAACTTATGTGGACAAAAGGTTATGAAGGCCTAAGCGCAAACTACCCCAAACAGCCAAAAAAGGGTTCAGCATCGGGGGAGAGGGGAAGCAGCAGCAGCTAGGGGGTTAACTGACTGTGCCAGGGGTAACTAGGGACTTTGCACCCTAATACACATAATGCTGCTCCCAGGGCAGCTGCAAAATTATGCTGACATGAGGGAAATGCATTAGTCAAAGGCAGATGGGTAGTTTGAAGTACCCAAATTGTTTTTCTCAGTGCAGGGAGCACCCAGTCTGCACTTTCAAGGGGAACAGGTAACACCTGCAGGCAGGTGGGATGAGTGACTGCAGCCTGCTGTAGGTTGAGGTCAGGGAGATGAAAATGAGTTACTTACCTGTCACTTCAGTTCTCCAGTAATGGTATCTTTCACAGATTCACATGCTTGACTCATTACCAGTCATCGAAGTGGGAGTCCCACAGTACCATATTACAGCAGTATGTATCTTTACCATAGGCACTAATAGCAATTAACACTCACTTTAATAGCTTATCTATGTCCTTTTTTAAAAAAAAGGGGAAAGTTGAACTGTGACCAATCAGGCAACAGCACCCTGTAGAACACTCCCAAGAGAGGCTGCATCCCTCAGATTTTCGAGCACAAGTGTAATAATGTCAGAGGAGCTATAAGGGGAGCCTCTCAAGGGAGTGAATCTATGAAAGATACCAAAACTGGAGAACTGACATTGCAAGTAAGTAACTCATTTTCTTCTCCAGTATTGGATCTTTCCTAGATTCACATGCTTGAATATGAATAACGAGCAGTTATTGTAAGTATGCTTTTGAGGCAATATAAATACCCTTTGAGAATGGTGGGTAAGGAATTAATGTAATATACCTACATCGCCTAAGTTTAAATGTTCCAGACATGAAAAGAGAGGTACGGAGTTAAAAACAACATTACATTGAACTATACTTAAATACTAATAATAAAACCTCATGCTCAGAGGCTCACCTTTTTGGAACAGGTGACGGAACACCACCTGTTCTATAGCTGCATCACCACAGTGAGCAGATTCTAGGCAGTAGTGCTGCATGGATGTGGGTGCTCTTCCACGTTACAACACAGCAAATCGTCTTCAATGGCATGCCTACAAACAGCAGTTGACGCAGACACTGCCCTTGTTGAGTGTGCTCTGACTTTGGCTGTAAGTGGTATACCAGCCTTTGAATGGCGAGACTGGGTGGCAGTGGAAATTAATCTTGCAATAGTGGCTTTTGTGACTCAAGCACCTTGTTGAGTTTGACTATATGATACTAAAAGTTGGTCAGTTTTATGTAGTTGCTGTGTACTATGCAAATAGAATTTAAGGCACCATTTGACATCCAGAGAATTGAGAGACTGCTCAGTTGGAGTAGCCAGAACTGGGGGGAAAAAGTGCACAGTATGATGGGCTCATTGAGAATAAAATGAGATGGGACGTTGGGTATGAATTTTGGGTTTGTCCTGAGGAGTACATAATTGTCAGTAAAATGTAGCAATGGCTCCTGCATTGTGAAAGACTGTATTTTGCTGACTTTTCTAGTAATGCCACCTTCCATGTCAGGAACAGTAGGTCTGCTTTGTGAATGGATTTCAAAGGTGGTTTCATTAGCTGGGAGATAACTGTATTGAGATGCCGTTCCAGAGGGGGCGCTTGGACCATAGGGGAAAGCTCTGAATAATCCTTTCAAGAAAAGTTTAATTATCCTTGTGGAGCAAAGGGAAATAGACTGTGATAAACCGCTGTATCTCGAGATTGATGCACTGTGACCCCTGATAGATGCAAGCACTAATCCTGAGCTAGCCAGTGATAGGAAATATGGCAGAATCTGTTATGGTGATGCTTTCAAGAGCTGCAAGTTATACTGGTGACACCAAATTTAGAATCTCTTCCATTTTAACCAATTTCTTGTTGGTGGATTCAGTTCTTGCTTTAGGCAGGATGCCCCTACAGTCCTGAGGAATGTCTAAGTATTTAAATTCATTGAATTCAGACACCATGCACAAGTGGAGAGAGGCTGGTTCCGGATGCAGGATTTGGCCCTTGTTGATGGTTAACAATGTTGGCATTGTTGGGAGGCAAATTGGATTGCATTCCGGCAACAGGAGTAGTTCTGTAAACCAGTATTGCCTGGGTCACCTGGGAGCAATCAGGATCTGACGACAGCGCTCTCTTCTCACTTCCCTGAGGACCTTCAGTATGAGAGGGAAGGGGGGAAGCAAATGCATAAATCCCTGACCATCTCCTTTCAAAAGAACATTCCCCCACAACCGGATATCAACTGGCATTTGGTGTTCTTGTCTGTCGCAAAGGGATCCAATGCTGGTGTGCCCCAGTGTGAAAATAACCTGTTTAGCTGTGTTTGATCCAGTTCCCATTTGTGGCAGCTGTCTTTTACTCTGCTGAATGTGTCTGCTACAGTGTTGCTGACTCCCAACACATGCTCGGCTCTCAGTGATATTTTGTGAATAGTAAGCCAGTTCAACAGATCCTGGGCTCTTGGGAGAGTGTTAGTGATTGTATACCCCTTTGTTTGTTTATGTAATGCATGCTGGTCGTATTGTCTGTACGACCCAGCACTGAGGATCCTGTTATCCTCGGAAGGAAAGCCTGCAGAGTGAGAAAATGGCTAACAAATCAAGTCTGTTGATATGCATGGCCTTCTGTTGCGTCAACCACTTTCCCTGAATTTGTAAGTCCTGAAGGTGGCTACTCCAGCCTTGCAAAGAGGCATCTGTGGTTATGACGAACTCAGGAATCTGAGGTAGAAACGAGCGGCCCTGTGACAAATGAGAAGCGTGGGACCACCACACCAGGCCTTCTTCATATTTGGAGTGATAGTCTTGATGTTGTTGAACAATCCTTTCATCTGGATCCACTGCTTCTGCAATTCTTCTTGCAATGGTCTCATCTTCAGTCGTGCAAAAGGTACTAGGCTGTACGCAGAAGACATGCCCTCAACAACTTGTACAGACAAACTGAAGCAGTCCCTCTTTTTGATAGTATGACTACCAGAGCTCTTGGCTTGTGTTGTCTGTCCTGAGATATATATATTATATATATATATTATAAATATATATACACACCTTGCTGTGTATTGTATCTGGAATGGTCCTAGGAACATTATAGTTTGTTTTGGAATAGTTATGGATTTCTGGAAATTTGCAGGGAGACCCAGCTTGTGAAATAGCTCGAGAGGCTTGTGTGCCTCTGGATGCTTGATGCGCTGTTGGGGCTTTGAGTAGCCAATCGTCCAAATAGGGAAACACTAAGTGACCTTGGTTTCTGAGAGTGGCTGTTACTGGTGCGAGGCACCTGGTGAAAATGTGAGGTGCCAATTTAAGTCCAAATGGGAAGACTTTGAATTGGTAATAGGTACTGGCTACGGTGAAGTGAAGATCATTTCTGTGTTTGGAATGTATGGGAATGTGGAAATATGCATCGTGCAAGTTGAGAGTCATCATGAAATCTCTGCGGTTGAGATACAGGATATTGGAAAGGGTGAACATCTGAAATGATTGCTTGCATAAGAATTTGTTCACTTTTCCTAAGTCCTAGATGGGCCTCTATTCTCTCGTTTTCTTTCATATCAGGAAGAATCGGGAGTAGAGGTCTGTGCCCTTCTGTGAAAACTGAACTCTCTCGATTCCTCCCTTTGTGAGCATGGTGAGGGATTATTTTTTCAATAAGTAAAGATGAGGGGGGTGCGTTCCCCCTGGGGGATTGTTTGGTGGTCTTCGTATAAATTCTAGGGTATGGCCACAAGTGACTAGATCTACTAACCATTTGTACAATGTTATTTCTTTCCAATGGGGTGGATGGGTGGAGATCTTCGCACCCACAGGATGGGATATGGTGTCTGTAGCCGGCATCTGGTGCAGGTCTCTGTTTAGGATTTGTTTCTCTATTCTGGGAGAGTTGCTTTCAATGTGAGCCTTGCTTGGTATAGGCCACTGCAAATGGCTGGCGGTACTGCTGTTGGTAAGCTGGTCTGTATTGTGTTTGAAAGGGCTGGAACTGCTGAGGGCGATGGTATACCTCTCTATAGGTGGAAAAAACCCTCCCATAAGCACCTCAAAGGGCACTTTCTTATACTGGAGGGTGTAGAGGGATCTAGCAGTATCAGTGCCCATCTTTAGCGCTAGTAGCGCATCATTGATGTGCTTTCCAAAAATGATTCCCTGTCATAAGCCCCATCTAAAACCTTAGACTGGACTTACGGCCTGAAAGATGTTGATTTAAGCCATCCTGGATGTCAGGAGGACTTGCTTGTCCAGCCAGTTGACAGAAGCCTGTTTAGGCGATGTCCAATGCACAATCTATCACCTCAGAGGAGGAGCACTCTCTCTCTTGCAGTATCTTTTCTGCTTCCACTTCCTTATTATGGACGAAGTCTATGAGGGTGACTATCATAGTGGTCGAGGATGGCCGGGAGTTTGCTGCTCTTACCACAATGGCAGACATGAGGGAAAACCTCTTGCCCACATTATCCAGACATCTGCCCTCCCTGTCTCGTGGTGTACAGATGGGTGCAGAAGGGTATTTGGAGCAATGTTGTGCAGCTTGTGATATTACAGAGTCTAGTTTGGGATGACCTGTAAGGCAAGTAGGAGAATCTTCTGGGGCCTTGTTCTTCTTGTCTACCCAGATCGACACAGCAGGCACTGTAGCTGGGTTTTCTTCATTAATGGTATCCCCTCCTCTCAGATTTGGTCAATGATGTGGATAGCCCGGACTTATTTTCTTGCCTGTTCCTTAAAATCATAAAGGAAACAATAGGCCTGCTTGATGGAAGTTGGGAGGTGAAATCTTATTGCTGCTCTGTCTATCAAGTTATTAACCCCCTGATGTCCTCTGGGGGACAATCTGATGGCTGTGGAGATGATGATGTGAGAATGAGATAGTCATCCCACTCATTCTGTGGAGGAGCATGTTCCGGTATCTCTCCTTCTTGTCTTTCATCCTCCGATGAAGAGAGGTCCTCCCTTGTTGGTGCCACTGTGCTTGGCCCTGGCGTCATCCTGGGAGTCATAGGCGGAGGGATATATTGAGGTGTAGCTGGCACAGCTGGTTGAGGTGGCGGCACCTGATGTTCAGGTGGTGGTTCTGGAAACCTCTTCCTATAATCCTGTAACATAGCTTCCGAATCCTGGATTAATTAAACAAGAATGAAACAGGTAACTGCAGTTCCTCCTGCCTTTGTTGGAGGTTGATAATGTTGTTTGTAATGTTTCTTTGGTGGAGGAGCATAGTATTGTTGCTAGTAGTGTTCCTCTTCTTTCTCAATGTCATCATCTTCTTGGCATTTAACCAATAATTCAGATGGACTGTGTGCAGATCCAAAGAGTCCATCATAATCTGATTCCTCCATATCCAGCAGATGGGACGGAGGAAAAGGTGAAACCTTACTGGGAGACATTAGCACTGGAGTTAAGGTCCTTGTAGCCACTTTATTATCATCGTTGACTGTCCCATCGAATATGCCATCAACGACGCATAGCTGGATCTGGAGTTGTTGATGAATGGAGTTTCACTGGTGGAGGTGCCTTTCTTGGTGTTGCCGTCGACGGTTATGTCGTCGAAGGTGTAGTCTCTGACGTGAGCGTAGACAGTGGTTGAATATTTAACTATTTGGGTGTGAGGTTAACAAGCAAACTACATTGGGAGGACCAGATTAACAAAAGTGTGGGGCTCCTACAGCATAGAGCTTTTACAAAAGCTCGACAACAAAAGCTGTTTCTCCAGCTATTAAGATTTATGTGGCTAAGGCGCAGGGAGCTGCTGTCTATGGTGCGGAGGTAAGGGGATCCTCCAATAGTAATAGATTAACTGTGGGCGAAAATAATTTTGCGAGGGCCTTGATAGCGTGCCCTCGCAGTACACCACTGAGCCCAATGTTTCTTGACTTGGGGCTAAATGGAGTAGCTGATTTAATTGCTTTAAGACCTCTATTATATTGGATAAGGATCTGGACTGTCCCTGAATTGGATATATATAAGATCTCACTTCTCGATTTATTAAAGAGACCAAATGCCGCTACTATTCCTTGGGTCATACATGTGTTCAATTGGTTTCGCACCCTGGGTTTGAGAGATTATTGGGAGAATCCTCATAAATTAGTGAAATCCCATAAAATTGTTTTGAAATCTGTATACTGGTCCCATGTAAGGAATTATTATATTTGTCGTAAATCTCACGGTCGATTAAATAATCTTTTTATTGATTTTAAGTGGTACCCACAGTATGAACCTTATTTAGATACTATACCCGACTTACTGGGCAAAGGCTTATATGCTAGATTTTGTTTTGGGACCTTGCCGTTGATGTCTCTAACAAGCAGTTGGGGGTCAACTGCTACTCCTGACATATGCCCAGTGAACATTTTATGTTCTTCTGTTCTGCTTATTCTTCTCCTCAGTCAAAATGGATTCGTAAAATTTGTCGAGAAATGGGGCTGAAAAAATGTAGTACAGCAATAAGGGTTTTAAAAGGCCACAGCTCTAATGAGCTAATTCTTACAGTTAGTGAGTTTTTAGTGGCAGCATGGCATATACGTAATTGTTTTGTAAATAAGGACTTATGAAGATTGACTAGGTGGGATTTTAGATATGAGTAGCTTGAGATTTTTTTGTATTTATTATTTATCTGCTTGTTTATTCAATGATTGTATAGGTTATAAAATGAGTTTTTTTAATGTATTGTGATGCTTTGATGGTTAATTGACCGAATAAAGCTTGTGTTGATTTGAATCTTTGTTGATGATATGAGAACGTCGTCGGCTGTCGTCGTCATTCCTACCCACGATGGCCTCGTAGATGAGACAGTGAGGACTCGCTGTCATCAACAAGGCTGCCATCAATGGCGATGTTATTGTCAACAGTGTTTTTGAAGCAGTCTTGTGTTTTCTCATTGATGGTTCTCCAGACTTCAGAGATTGGGTGGTGGGCTTAGATGAGGCCTTGTCTGTGGAGATGTGTTGTTTTGACTCCTTTTCCAGAGGTTGTTTATGATGTGTTTTCAAGGCCTTTCTACACTCCACAGCTATCCCCTGATGAGGGGATCTTGCCCTTTTTTGTGATCTCTTGGAGGTGTCACTGTCCTCCTCAGAAGTAGTAGCCTTCTGAGTTTTAGGCTCATAAGAAGTCTCCCCTCTCTGTCCTTCAGTGTCTTTGAGGAGAAAGTTCTACAGATTTTATAATCCTCTACATGATGGTAGGGTAGAGGCAATAAAGACATCTCTTTATGTGGGTCATCCATATGAAGTAGTTTTCTTCCACAGGACATGCAAAATCTGAAGATTCCTTTTCTGGAAGTATCAGACATTTTCAGCTGAATTCTTTGGTTTGGAGTAAGGAAAAACAATGCAGAGCTCAGGGAGACTGCCTTCGCATGATGTGCGGTAGAACATCTGAGTGATGCAGCCTCTCTTGTGAGTGTTCTACAGGGTGCTGTCGCCTGATTGCTTACAGTTCAAGTTTCAAAGAGGACATAGATAAGCTATTAAAGTGACTGTTCATAGCCATTAGAGACCTATGGTAATCATACATACTACTTTATTATGGTACTCCCACTTCGACGGCCAATGAATCAAGCATATGAATCTATGAAAAATCCAATACTGGAGAACAATATGGTCTCTTGCTGCATTTAGAGGGTCCCCTGTGGGGCGCACTCACTGTTGTCACCTCTTTGTGTTGCAAAGACAGCGCCCTTCATGACAGCCTCCTTGCCTCTGCACCACATCCATGAACTGATGCGAGTGCACCAGCAAAAGCCCAGATTTGATATAATTTTGCATCAGAGTTGTCTCAATATTGGGGAACAATTAAGATGCAAAATAATTTTTGGCATTTATTAAGCCACTCCATGCTGTTTTGTGTGGTTTAGTAAATACAAAGTAACGCATTTCAGAGCATAGCACCGCCTTGCATTAATTTGCATTGGTAAGGGTTACTAGGGGTTACATGGGTGGAGCATGAGCGTTCTGATGCATCCACCGATATATTCTGATTCACAACCATATTTACAAAGACTTGTTAACCTGGGCTCACTGCAAAATTGTGGGTTTACCCAACAGAGATGTAATGAGGAAAAATATATTTTGTTTCTCCTGATTACTTCCTCTTCCCCTTCCTGCACAAAAACAATTCTGCCTGTGACACAGCTACCCTTGTGCTATGGTGCATGGCTGTCTGTGTTGGCGCTGGGCGGCATACAGTGCGCCAGTGCAAAAAGAGCAGAAATGCTGTATATCTTTGTAAATATGGAGAATGTTGTTTGTCTCCCTTTCATGCAACACAGCAAGCACATTCCCTTGTTGTGCTGTTTTGTGTGAAAACAATAGTAAATGCCCTCAAGTGCTTCCCTCATTTGCCTGGGACCACGCCCCCACGTGAATGTGGGAATTCCCCTTTAGGATATCACTGACACTATCTATATTACAGATGGAGCCACACAAGCATCTTTAGTCCCTTCTGTAATACCAAAGTGCCTAGGGTGGCACCAAACCTGGGTGCACGCACCCTTTGCGGCCTCAGAGCACTTTATATAATATGTGCCAAATAGATGATGGTGGCAGTGTAAATGTGCTAGGAGTAGGCCACAAATGGAATGAGAAAGCTTAGTCCAGGAAAATAAGATTTCTGGTAAATAAATGTACCCAATCCCAGACATCCTGAATTAATTGAGTGTGAAATTGTTGAAATCTGTGTTCAGTACGTGATCTGTGATCAGCACTCCAATGTGGAAGAAAACATGCATTAAAAGCAGCGCTGGACCTGTTGGCACTAAGGGCCTCTTTATGAGTATGCCATAATTTGGTGCTATAGGAATCTTCAAATCCAGCCACTATCCCCACACCAAACTCCGGTGATGACCAGTTTTCGCTCAATAATGTTGAATAACTGCATGGACTCAGCAATACTGTGTTTTTTCCTGCCATTTTCCATGATTCCAGGGGGAAAAAAGCTGACATCTGTTTGCCTCTTGCAAGGAGATGAAGAGTGTCCATGGGTGGTCGAAGGTTGAGGAGTGATGGTGGGTTGCAGCATTGGGGATCAGAGAAGGCTTGTGCCTCTACAAAGGGAGGAATGTCTCTTCCGCCCCGGGTTGCTGAAGCAGTTGGACTGAGGCTGGGGCATGCTGCTGTTCGCAGCCCTGCCTCCGCGGCAACAATTACAGATCCAATGTCTCTGGGCCTTGAATGATCAGGTCTGTAGTTTGCTGACCTGACAATTCCCGGCGAGAAGACACTCAGAATTGGGGGTGCAGGTATTCAACTCTGAGGTATCACTATGGATGAAATTCCACCACTTGCAATGAGGGCCCACATTTTAAAATGCTAGCAGAGTCCCTGTAGGCTTGGACATTCTATAGTGAAGTGTATTCCACATTTGATGCAGTTATGTTAGAAGGAATTCCACTGATAATATTACATAGATGTCAATAGTTGTTTTGCAGAATAGCAAAATGTGTTCATGGCAGTCGCGGTTCAGATGCAAGCAATATTATGGTTGATGGTGTTGTGTAGCCATTTTAACTATAGTTTTATACACGTTATTTTAGCAAACTAGGCCTGCCGCTGTGCACTTTTACCTAGATATGTTTTATTTTAGCCTGATTATATTATTTTAAAAGTAGCCACATTTGCGGTCGTGTTTTATTTTCTCTATCTAGCTGTTCTTCGCCTAGGTCAGCACTGCGTTCTTAAACAAGACATTTCTTTCACTCTGTGCTTTTCGTAAGGCTTCAATAAGAAAGGTTGCTGGCAAAAGTGGTACGCTTTGTCTCCAATGTTAACAGAAACTTACACACTCTTATGTAGGGATCCTTTCTTGTAACATCAGCTGCTTTAATATAAAAACACTACTTTGACCCATGTACGTAAGCAGGAGATTCCATTCAGATGACCACGACTGTATGCTGATTGCTTTGCTACAGCTGCTTATGTAGATTACAGGCCTCTTGCTCAGGTATGAGGGATGATCTCTTCCCAGGGGGAACCTGAAGGGCAGAATTAGAGCTTAACACGCTGTGCTCTACCATAGCCTAGGTAGGAACTATCCTTCACAATCTTAGTGACACAATGGTAGCGTTATTTTGGTGTTTTACTCTCCTTGTCACTATCTTAATCTTATTGTGCTTCATTGTCCTAGTTATTGCGATACATGCTTTATTATCTAAGATGCAGTTGCTTCAATAAAACCTTATTGAATCTTACCCTGCCTCTGATTGTCCTTGCATATGTGAGACTAATGTAACTGAGAGAATGTGATGAGATCTGAGTGACCACGATTCCCCTGAGGAGTCATTTATTTCATGCGCCCGGTTGCCCAATCATCCCTGTTGTTGGGTGCAGATGAGGCACTGCTAGTTACCTGGAACAAACCCGGATTAGGCCGACAGGTGTCACATGGTGCGGGTTCAGACTCAGTCCCCCGCAGTCCAGGTTATTCTGCCGCCCAAATCCAGTAGTCTCATTAGGATAATGAGAACCTAAGCGACATGGCGCCGCCAACGTTTGGTGAGCCACTAATTTTCAGGTCCTCCTGAGTATCTCTGTCTTACTACATGCAAAGACACCTCAGTACTATTTAAGGAAATGTCCGTGGTATTTAGGATTTTCCCTCCTCAGACAAGTAGGGAGTACCTAACTAACGCTGTAGGTTGTTCAAGCTTGAACCCTCAAAGGATAATCCCCATTTGGTGTGTTTATCTCTGAACAAAATTTACCATTCATCATGGCGAACCTGCAACAGGTGGCAACTGCAGTCAAGAATTGACCCCCCCCCCCTTACCGCATGTAGGAAGTTGGCTCTGTATATACTATTTCATAGTAAGAAATAGTGTGCACAGAATCCAAGGGTTCCCCCTTAGTGGTAAGATAGTGGCAAAATTTGATAATTCTAATGAAGTGATTGAAACAAGGAATGCTACTTTCCACGTTAGATATTGAATTTGACACCAATGCATGGATTCAAACGGTGGACCCATGAGCAGTGTGAGTACAATATTGAGATTCCATGAAGGTACTGCTGGTGTTCTTGGAGGTATGATATGTTTTAGCCCTTCCATGAAGGCTTTGATGACAGGCTGTAGGAAGTTGGCTCTGTATGCACTATTTCAAAGTAAGGAATAGTATGCACAGAGTGCAAGGGTTCCCCTTAGAGGTAAGATAGTGCAAAAAGAGATAATTCTAATGCTCTATTTTGTGGTAGTGTGGTCGAGCAGTAGGCTTATCAGAGGGTAGTGTTAAGCATTTGTTGTACACACACAGGCAATAAATGAGGAACACACACTCAAAGACTTACTTCAGGCCAATAGGCTTTTATATAGAAAAATATATTTTCTTAGTTTATTTTAGGAACCACAGGTTCAAGATTTGAAGTAAATACATAAAATGCAAAGGTACTCCACACAGGTAAGCTAGGAACTTTGAATAAAAACAATATCATATACAGTCTTTGTTAAAATGGCAATAAGCTATTTTAAAAGTGGACACTGTGCAAAAAGTTCCTGGGGCGGTAAGTAAAGGTTAGATTGTGAGGTAAGTAAGACACTTACAAGTCTCAGTACCTGGGCATAGGCAGCCCACTGTTGGGGGTTCAGGGCAACCCCAAAGTTACCACACCAGCAGCTCAGGGCTGGTCAGGTGCAGAGGTCAAAGAGGTGCCCAAAACACATAAGCGCCTATGGAGAACAGGGGTGCTCCGGTTCCAGTCTGCCAGCAGGTAAGTACCTGCGTCCTCGGGTGGCAGACCAGTGGGGTTTTGTAGAGCACTGGGGGGGACACAAGTAGGCAGACAAAACACACCCTCAGCAGCACAGGGGCGGACGGGTGCAGTGTGCAGAGCAGGCGTCGGGTTTTAGATAGGTTTCAATGGAGGGACCCGGGGGTCACTCTAGCGGTGCAGGCAGGCACAGGGGAGGCTTCTCGGGACAGCCACCACCTGGGCTAGGCAGAGGGTCGCCTGGGGGTCACTCCTGCACTGAGGTTCTGTTCCTTCAGGTCCTGGGGGCTGCGGGTGCTTGGTCCAGGCGTCGGGTCCCTTGTTACAGGCAGTCGTGGTCGGGCGGAGCCTCTGGATTCTTTCTGCAGGCGTCTCTGTGGGGATCCAGGGGGTTCGTCTCGGGCTACTCACGGGGTCGCAGTCGCCGGGGAGTCCTCCCTGTGGTGTTTGTTCTCTGGATCACGAGCTGGGGGTGTCGTATGCAGAGTGTGAAGTCTCACGCTTCTGGCGGTAAGAGTGAGTTCTTTGAAAGTTGCTTCTTTGTTGCAAAGATGTAGCTGTTGTTGAGCAGAGCCACTGCTCATGGGAGTTTCTTGGTCCTGGGGGTCAGGGCAGTCCTCCGAGGCTTCAGAAGTCGCTGGTCCCTGTTGGATGCGTCACTGGTTGCAAGTTTTCGATTCTGGAGACAGGCCGGTAGGGCTGGAGCCAAAGCAGTTGTCGTCTTCCCTCGTCTCTGCAGGCTTGTAGGTCAGCAGTCCTTCTTCTTTAGTTCAGGTTGAAGGAATCTGATTTCCTGGGTTCTGTGGTGCCCCTAATAATTGGCTGGATGGCGCCTTACCACATACAATCTTACACGTTAGGTTAGATCCTGTAAATAATGATGGTCCTACCGGGCCTTTATTGGCCACATATACACCGCACCCTGGTGCAGCGACCTTGACGGTAGCTGAAGTCCGCCGCTTATATACTGAGCTTATGGAAATATACAGATGGTTAGTACAGTTTGTAATGCAAACATTAAATACAAACCCAGCACGCACTTCCCCAGTGCAACTACATGCAGCAACGCCAGGCATTAATCCTACAACTGTACATTTGATTATGGGTAAGGTACCCGCCAAACGGGAAGAGATTCCGTTTTGGTTGGCTCAAAAAATAAATGCACTGGAAACAGTATTTCCCCATATGGGACCGCAGGATAAGCATAGAATATTAACTATGTTCTTGCCATTTGGGTTGGTTCCCACAGTAGATAACTGCAATACTTGGGGCACGCGATTTGCCACACTCTATACTACCGCACACGGTACACCAACACTTGACAATTTACCGGAAGTGTTAAAAAAAAAATTCAAGATGAATACGGGCTGCCCCGGACTTGGGGATGCAACCTATGGGCAATTTTGCCACTGTATCTTCAATTATATTAAGTAACCTTAAAGGGGAAGCAGTTGCATTAGCAGTGCGCAGGCAGCTCCGGGACATTCCTCCACAAGATCAAGAACCTGAGCTGCCAAAGATTTTAGCAGGGATCTACTCTAGTATTGTTCGAGATAGTCTTGCGGCCAGACCCAAGAAACCACAGTTTCAGGGTAAATCTAATAAAGATTCTATCAAGCAAGCACCTAAGGGTTCTAAAAAATGCCTAAAAAGGAAAGGGGAGAATCTCCGCATACGGAGACCACTCAGAATAGATATAATCTCAGAAAAAGAGATAATATTAAACCGCCTGACAGATATCAATATACTGATACACGGCAATCTCGTTCCTTTCAGGACTCACCGGAAAATGCAGTGAGAGAGGTGGGCAGTCAGAGCGAAGAACTGAGTATGTGAAACCGGGAGAGCAATCACAACGCTCTACAGAAGTTTCTGTTAAAAAAAGAAGAGAAACTTCCCCAACACAAAACCCAATTTAAAAAGAAAAAGTGGCAGTAGTTGCGATTCATCATGCCACTCAAGAAGAGGGCTCTATTGAAGAACAAGATGTGGGCACTAGCTCTACTAGACAGCGCAGCAGATGTCACAATAGTTCACCGGAATCTTCAGGAGCATCTGGAGGTTAAAGAAACTGACGACTTCTTACAAGTTGAAACTGTGGACATGTGTGTCTTCACGCCTGATAGGGTGTATAAAGTAACGATACAGTTAGAAGGAGACATAGGGGGTCATTCTGACCCTGGCGGTCACCGACCGCCAGGGCCAACGACCGCAGAAGCACTGCCAACAGGCTGGCGGTGCTTCCTGGGCCATTCTGACCGTGGCGGTAAAGCAGCGGTCAGAAAAGGGGAACCAGCGGTTTTCCCCTGGCCCAGGGAATCCTCCATGGCGGCGCTGCAAAGCGGTTTTTACCGCCAGGAACAGAATGGCGGGAACGGGTGTCGTGGGGCCCCTGGGGGCCCCTGCACTGCCCATGCCACTGGCATGGGCAGTGCAGGGGCCCCCTAACAGGGCCCCATAATGATTTTCAGTGTCTGCTTTGCAGACACTGAAAATCGCGACGGGTGCCACTGCACCCGTCGCACCCCAGCAACTCCGCCGGCTCCATTCGGAGCCGGCTTCATCGTTGCTGGGTCTTTCCCGTTGGGCCGGCGGGCGGCCTTTTGGCGGTCGCCCGCCGGCCCAGCGGGAAAGCCAGAATGGCCGCCGCGGTCTTTCGGCGGTTCCCGCCAGGCGGGAGGCTACCGTCGCCGGCCGCGGTTGGAATGACCGCCAAAGAACCCACAATTGATGCAATCTTTTTGGACAGCGTTGTAAACATTTATGATCTTCTACTCGCTGAAATGGATTGGCCACCTGAATTTGTCCGTACTTGCCCATATGGGGAAGAGATTATCAAACCTTCTTTTTCACCTCTTGTTCCAGATAAGCTCGCAGAATCATACGCCATTGATTGAGCACTGGTGCAGGCACCTGCGTTATATCGCAACCACGTAGGGTGGGTCAAAGATTCCCCCTACCATCAATCAATCAATCAATCAATTATTTGTTAAGCAAGCTACTAATCCAATAGGGTGTCAAGGCGCTGGGGGGGAAGGAGGGAGCTACTGCTCAAATAGCCAAGTCTTGAGACGTTTCCTGAAGGTCAGGAGGTCCTGGGTCAGATGTAGGTTGACGGGGAGGGAGTTCCAGGTTTTGGCAGCGAGGTGGGAGAAGGATCTGCCGCCGGTTGTGGTACGGTGGATGCAGGGGACGGTGGCGAGGGCGAGGTTGGCGGAGCAGAGCTGGCAGGTGGGGGCATGGAAGTTGAGACGCTCATTGAGGTAGGCAGGGCTGGCATTGTGGAGAGCCTTGTGAGCGTGGATCAGGAGTTTGAAGATGATCCTCTTGTTGACGGGGAGCCAGAGAAGGTCTCTGAGGTGGGTTGAGATGTGTTCGTGGTGAGGGAGGTTAAGGATGAGGCGTGCTGAGGCGTTCTGAATGTGCTGAAGTTTCCTTTGGAGCTTGGCCATTGTTCCAACGTAGAGTGCGTTGCCATAGTCCAGTCTGCTGCTGACGAGGGCGCGGGTGACAGCAGTTTTTCTGTTTTCAATGGGGATCCATCTGAAGGTCTTGCGAAGCATGGGGAGGTTGTTGAAACATGAGGATGAGATGGCATTGACTTGCTGGGTCAAGGTGAACGATGAGTCCAGTATGAAGCCGAGGTTGCGTGCGTGGGTGGTGGGAGTTGGAGCAGCTCCTAGTGTGGCAGGCCACCAGGAGTCGTCCCATGCTGATCTGTTGGAGCCAAAGATGACAATCTCGGTCTTATCTGAGTTCAGTTTGAGGCGACTTACCTCCATCCAGTTGGCGATGGTGTGAAGTCCGTTGTGGAGATTGGTCTTGGTGGTAGCGGGGTCCTTAACGAGTGAGAGGATCAGTTGTGTGTTGTTCGCGTAGGAGACGATGTTATGGCTGTGGGATCGGACGATATGGCTAGTGGCGCCATGTAGATTTTGAAAAGGGTGGGGCTGAGAGAGGATCCTTGGGGTACTCCGCATATGGTCTTGGTGGCTTTCGACAGGAATGGAGGGAGGCGGACTCTGTGAGTTCTGCCGGAGAGGTAGGATGTGATCCAGTCCATGGCCTTGTGGCAGATTCCAGCGTCGTGGAGGCTTGTGCGAAGTGTGTTTGTGACAGACGGTGTCGAAGGCTGCCGAGAGGTCAAGGAGGATGAGGGCCACTGTTTCACCTTTTTCGAGCATGATCCTGATGTCGTCGCTATCGGCGATGAGAGTGGTCTCGGTGCTGTGGTTCTTGCGGAAGCCAATTGGGAGATGTCGAGTAGGCTGTTGTCCTCCAGGAAGCAAGATAGTTGGCTGTTGACTATCTTCTCGATGACCTTTGCAGGGAAGGGGAGGGGGAGATGGGCAGGTAATTCTTGAGGTCTTTAGGGCCTGCCTTGGGTTTTTTGAGCAGGGCGTTGACTTCGGCATGTTTCCAGCTCTCCGGGAAGGGGGCGGTTTCGAAGGAGCTGTTGATGATGGTACGGAGTTGGGGGGCGATGATTTGGCTGGCTTTATTGAAGACATGGTGAGGGCAGGTGATCCAGAGTGGATGGTGCTCATGGTCTTGGTGGTGTCCTCGTCGTTGGTGTGGGTCCAAGCACTCAGGAGGTTGGTGTGGTTGGGTGCATTGGGGGTGGTGTTGGCAGCGGTGGTCGTGGGGATCGGGAAGGCAAAACTGCAGTGGATGTCCGGCGTCTTGCGGGGAAAAAAGGTGGCAAGGGAGTCACAGAGGTCTTGCGAGCCGGGGGATGGCGGGGGTGGGGGGGTTTGGCCGAGCAGTACTTGGGGTTGGTGAGTGGTTTGATGATGCTGAAGAGCTCCTTGCTGTCGTGTGTGTTGTTGTTGATTCGTTCTTTGTAGAATTATCTTTTGGTGGTCCGGATGAGCTGGTGATGCTTGCGGATGGCAGTCTTGAGGGCGGCGTGGTTGCTCTCTGTTTGTTCTTATGCACCAGATCTTCTTGGTTTTCCGGCACTCCCACTTGGTGGCCTGAAGGTCGGCAGTGAACCAGGGTGCTTTCTTGCTGGTATGGGTGTTGGTTGATTTCGTAAGTGGAGCGAGGATGTTGGCGCAGTCGTCTAGCCATTGTTTGAGGTTGAGGGCGGCGGTTTTGGGGTCGCTGGTGTTGGGTGGCGGGCGGGGGGAGGGTGGAGATCAGTTGGTCCTTCGAGATCTTGTTCCAGCTGCAGCAAGGGGTCCGTTGCTGGTGAGCGGTGGGTTTCTGGAAGGAGAAGTGGACACAGCGGTGGTCGCTCCACTGGAGTTCGGTGGTATGGGTGAAGGTGATGTGGCTGCGGGTGGAGAAGATGGGGTCGAGTGTGTGGCCGGCTGAGTGGGTGGGCGTTGTGACGAGTTGTTTGAGACCGAGGTTGGCGATCAAGGCTGAGGAGTTGCCGTCGTTGGTGTTTTCTAGGTGAAAGTTCAGGTCGCCGAGGAGCATGTAGTCCGTAGAGGCGAGGGCGTGGGTGCTGATAGAGTTGGTGATGGCATCGCAGAACTGAGGTAGGGGCCGTCATTAAGAAGGGGAGGTGGGAGGGAGGAGCAGCTGGGAGGCGGGAGGTGAGAGCGAATGGAGGTGCGAGGGGGCGGGGCTGCAGGGACGCAGCAGCGGGAGACGGACGGCTCAGAGGAGCGGAAAACGGACGGGAGGGGGGTGCGCAAGCAGACAAAAATGGAACAAGCACAGAAATGGCAAAAAAATAGGAAAACGAGCGGTAACATGAAATGGCAATAAAACAGAGAGAATACGAACGGTAACAAAAACACACGAAATGGCAATGAAACTCAAAGAATACGAATGGTAACAAGAACACACTCACATTACATACGGACTCCACTAGACAGCAGGGATGAGGCGCAGGCGCGTGCCTGCGGGTGGTGGAGGGCCTCGAACTTACGGCAGTTGCGAGGGCAGGGTGGAGGCACGGGCACAAACTGGAGGAGCTGCACGGCGTGAGGTGCGATCCCAGACCTTAAAAGCGCGTCAGGGGTCACTCCGTGCACCGCACAGCGGCTGCCATTAAGAAGGGGAGGTGGGAGGGAGGAGCAGCTGGGAGGCGGGAGGTGAGGGCGAATGGGGGCACGAGGGGGGCGGGGCCACAGCGGCAGGAGACGGACGGCTCAGAGGAGCCAAAAATGGGCGGGAGTGGGGGGCGCAAGCAGACAAAAATGGAACAAGCACAGAAACGGAAAAAACAAAGAATAGGAGCGGTAACACGAAATGGCAATAAAACAGGGAAAATACGAACGGTAACAAAAACACACGAAATAGCAATGAAACTCAAAGAATACGAACGGTAGCAAGAACACACTCACATTACATACGGACACCACTAGACACCAGGGATGAGGCGCAGGCGGGTGCCTGCAGGTGGTGGAGGGCCTCGAACTTACGGCAGTAGCGGGGGCGGGGTGGGAGGCACAAACTGGAGGAGCTGCGCAGCGTGAGGGGCGATCCCAGACCTTAAAAGCAGGTCAGGGGTCACTCCTTGCACCACACAGCAGCCACCATTAAGAAGGGGAGGTGGGAGGGAGGAGCAGCTGGGAGGTGGGAGGTGAGGGCGAATGGGGGCACAAGGGGGGTGGCGCCGCAGGGACGCAGCAGCGGGAGACGGACGGCTCAGAGGAGCCGAAAACGGGCAGGAGGGGGAGGGCAAGCAGACAAAAATGGAACAAGCACAGAAATGGAAAAAAACAAATAATACGAGTAGTAACACGAAATGGCAATAAAACTCAAAGAATACGAACGGTAACAAGAACACACTCACATTACATACGGACCCCACTAGACACCAGGGATGAGGCACAGGCGGATGCCTGCGGGTGGAGGAGGGCCTCGAACTTACGGCAGTAGTGAGAGCGGGTGGGTGGCACAGGTACAAACTGGAGGAGCAGCGTACCATGGGGGTGATCCCAGACCTTAAAAGCAGGTACCATTTACCACTTAGAACCATGTAATTCTAATTAAAAATCATTCCCAACCTCAACCCCAATAAAAAATGATGCTAAAGCATTTGTGAGGGAAATCCTCACACAACTAGAGTACCAGGGCGTAATCGAACCTTGTGTCTCACCAATGAATAATCCTCTACTCCCTGTAGCTAAACCGGACCATTCAGACAGAATAGTCTTAGACTACAGACACTTAAGCAGTCATACGCGCACATATGTTATACAAAACTCTCATAGCACAGCACTTGTCAACAACATAGTGCGCAAAAAATACAAAACAACATTGGATATTTAAAATGGGTTCTTCTGCCAAAATATAGCGCCTGACAGTAGAGACCTAACAAGTTTCAGCGCACTAGGCTCCCGGCAGATTCTGCTGTTTACCACAAGAGTATAAGAACAGTCCAGGACTGTTTGCGGCTCGTGTAACTTCAATATTGCACAAGATTGACCCTGAAGCATTGTCCTATGTAGATGATATCTACCTCAAGGACAATGAATTACTGCAACATCTAAGACGGGTAGCCCACATTGTTGTGGGATTTGCTGAATTTTTCTATAAATTCAACTTAAAAAAACCAAAAATAGCCTTCCTTAGTGTCCTGTTTCTGGGATACGAATTATCAAGTGAAGGAAAGAGCCTAGCGCCACAATTCTTAGAAAAATGCGTGCAGTTACAACCTCCAAATACCATTAAAAAACTCCAACCCCTATTGGTTTTTCTAACTTTTGGCAGAACATAAATTCCAGATTATGCACCACGCATAAAACCCTTATATGACTTGATATGTTCTGACTTTTCCAGTAAATTCTGGACAGTCTAACATACACGCATTCTCAGAGCATTGTAAAGACATGCTTGCAGCACAACACCTACACACAAGGAACAATAAAAAACATCTTGTCATCAGAGTAATTGCTTGTGCCATTGGTTGCACCTATGTAACATTCAATGAGGGTGAGACATTCCCGATTGCATACAAATCACATTTGTACACGACGGGCAAAACAATGTTTTTGCTCCCACTGAGGAAATTCTCACTGCTCTTCAGGTGGCTATCATTAAAGAAAGACCACTGGCCCAGGGGAAATGCATTATTGTCATATCTCCAATCTCAGCCCTTGAGGCTGTTACCAAAGCCTGCGTTACAAACGCTAAAGTATTACATCCACATTGGATTCAATGGGAAACGTCTCTGACAGTCACTGATGTTGACTATATTTTTGACCCAAAGTTAAAACTCAAGAATTTATGCAGTAGGAACTAGAATACCTAGTTCCGGCAAATACATTACCTGTTGATCAAATTCAAAGAGTCATGTTCACCGATGGCTCAGCACAACCTGCAATAGGCACTAAGCATCAATACTCCGCTGCTTGCGCAGTCGTAAGTGGCTATATGGAAGGTAGTAAATTCTATCTACAACATACCTTTACACAAACCACAGGGGACTGCACAACAAGCAGAACTAAAGGCACTGGTGATGGCACTGGAACATATGAGTCCTGACCAGCTAACACTGATAGTCTGTGATTCGTACTATTGTCTACAGTCCTTCAATGAATATCTGCATTATTGGCACCAGAATGGATTCAGAGATTCTAAAGGTAACACCATCAAACACAGACTTCTGTGGGGGGGAAAGTAGCGGATGTAAAGGAAATGCTACCAAATATCCATGTTGTACATACACTTGGACACCAGTGCGTTGGAATACAGGTTGCTGGCAATACACTGGCAGATGAAGCAGCCAAATCAGCAGTAGCTACGGCTTCTGTTGCTGCAGTAACTCGTTCTAGAACGAAACCGGACAATGAAATATGGCTGCCGTGAAAGCCTCGGCTGACGGCACACCTCACTTAAAGAATATCCCGTTAAATATGCCTACTGGATAGGAGGCTTCCTTGACGCAGAGTAAAAATACTAGAGTTCGAGTAATTCCCATTTTAATACAGATATGTTTTATTTTAGCTTCATTATATTATTTTAACAGTAGCCACATCAGCTGTTTTATTATAAAAACACTACTTTGACCCATGTACATTAGAGGGAGATTCCAGCTGACCACGACTGTATACTGATTGCTTCGCTAGAGCTGCTTATGTAGACTACAGGCCTCTTGCTCAGGTATGAGGGATAATGTCTTCCCAGGGAGAACTTGAAAGGGCAGAATTAGAGCTTAACATGCTGTGCTCTAACATAGCCTAGGTAGAAACTATCCTTCACAATCTTAGTGACAAAATGGTAGCGTTATTTTTGTGTTTTACTCTCCTCGTCACAATCTTAATCTTATTGTGCTTCATCGTCCTAGATATTGCAATACATGGTTTGTTATCTAAGATGCAGTTACTTCAATAAAACCTTATTGAATCTTACTCTGCCTCTGATTGTCCTTGCATATGTGAGACTAATGTAACTGAGAGAATGTGATGAGATCTGAGTGACCACGATTCCCCTGAGGAGTCATTTATTTCATGCGCCCGGTTGCCCAATCATCGCTGTTCTTGGGTGGAGATGAGGCACTGCTAGTTACCTGGAACAAACCCGGATTAGGCCAACAGGTGTCACATGGTGCGGGTTCAGACTCTGTCCCCGCAGTCCAGGTGATTCTGCTGCCCAAATCCAGTAGTCTCATTAGGATAATGAGAACCTATGCGACAATGGATGGTTAATGTAGGATGGTTTATTTCACAGAGAGATGCAGTCTGTCCTGGTATATCTCATTGTCCTCCAAAATGCATTTTTAAGTGTCCACAGATGGCATACCTGCAGTCATCGCCTCCAGCGCTTACGACATAGCGATCCCCACTGGTAAATCGTATATTTGTCAGGTGAGCCGAATGTCCTAAAAATCGCTTATGCTTTGCCTGTAGAAGAACAACAAAAGGAACACTGAGCTACTGACATCAAGTGCTTTGTACAATATTGAAAGCAAACACAAAATAACCCTATTTCATGCTGAATGCAAGTCTCATAGACTTCTAAACCTTAAGTCCCAGGGCATTGGCGGACCTGCCCACATTTTTTACTGCAGCCTCTAAGGCCACTGCAACCCAACTAAGAGATTATGTGGTTGCGCAGGAGAGGAAGCTTCTGTTTCCTTTCTGGAGGGCTAGGCAAGGGAGCAAACAAATGTACTCCATAGCCCGGGCAGGCCAAGGAGTTAGGGACATAGCCATTTTGTTCATTAGCCTTCACAGCTAAGGAAAATAAGTGGAGAGGGACCATCTGCTTCCTGGCCATGCCACCAGGTTGAGTTGTACAGAAATGTCCTCTCCTTGTATATACCATGGTACTGGACCAGTGCAAGTGGAACATGTCCAAATTTTTTAGTTGTCTCCCACGCAATCACATAATGGCTTTTGTGGTTAGGTGCTACAGTGTATTTTTGTCCTGCTTTTGTATAATGCAATTTTAAATTGACCATGCATACATTATACACAAGCGAGCCACAGCTGAAAGCTCTTACCTTGACCACGTTGTAGTTTGAGATTGACCTCTGGTCGTTTTCTCTCAGGTTCCTTATAGGGGCAGTTTTTTACCAAATGTTTAGTCATTTTTTAAACTTGTTCTGAAGAATCCTGAAAAATGACTGCATGCATAAAACCTATTTTTTTAAAAACAGTCTGCGCTCCTGTTTAAAACCGTCCCAAGTCCACACCGTTTAAAGCAGCCTGGATTGGTGAAGCATGACTGTGTTTTTTTTTTTTTAAATTAGCCCATTGGTGCTTCTTTCTATCTTTTACATGTTTGAAAACAGCTTTGCTATTCACAAACATATGTAAATATTGTAAATTATATCCTTTGTGAAAACCCAGTTTCAATGAGGCAGAAGCTGATTTTTAACATAAGGTCCAGATTAAAAAGACTTTGGGTCAGAATTGTTTTACCTGTTTAACACCAACAGGAGGCAAAGTCTACTGGTAGGATTTACAATCCAACACAAATCGGGATTTGTATTGGATTATAACCCCCAGTAACACAATGCAGTGCAATGCACTGCCTTGCATTACTTTGCATCTAGTGGGCATTACATGGGTGCATGGGTGTTCCCATGCAACCACCCATGGGGTTTGAAGCAAATCTATAAAGAAATAGGGATCTCCACCAAAATCATGTGCCTACTTGAGGCAGGGGTAACAAGGAGAAATATTTTTCTTTCTCTTTGTTTTTTCCCTTTGCATGCATGCTGCATTCTACAGCATACATATGAAGAGGAAAATGCCTTATAACAGTTTTTGTACACCAAGGGGCCCCTTCATGCCCAATAGCTATGCATACCACAATTCAGACACCCTTGCATTGTAGCACAAGGGAGCCTGCGTTGATGCATGTCTGCCAAAAGTGCACCCTGCAGGCAGAGCAGAACTGCCACACTTTTTTATATATGTACAGTTCTGCTCTCTCCCATTCAGTCATCGCAGCACAGCAACTTTACTTGCTGTGCTGTGTGAACTGTTTGTAAATCTGGCCCTAAATGTCATTGATTACGAACATCAAGGATGTTCTAAATGTACAAGTTAATTAACTTCGTAACAAAATATCTGGTAGAGACATATTCTAATTGCAGATTCCTTATCTTAGAATTTCTCCAGGCGTCAGACTGGATCCGGAGATTTTTCTTCGAGCAGTACCTCTGAGCGCCGTCAGGTGGCGTTGGTCGACTCTGCGGGCGTTGTGCTCACCGTGATGACGTCGCAGTCGGATATAGATGCCACCCCGGTGCACTAACGTCAGTTTCTTTTCACGACTTTCCATGCCATGAAGAACACAGAGTGGTACACCAAAACTAGGGCCCTTAAGGGAAGTTCCTGTCCCTAGAAATCAGTTCGCAGTGCGGGGAGAATGGGCGGGTCGGTAAGGAATCGGCAACTAGAATATGTCTCTACCAGATTGTAGGACAACGCCTCTCATGGCATGGTTACCCCCTAACCTTTTGCCTTTTGTTGATGCTAGTTATGATTGAAAGTGTGCTGGGACCCTGCTAACCAAGCCCCAGCACCAGTGTTCTTTCCCTAAACTGTACCTTTGACTCCACAATTGGTACAGCCCTAGCACACAGATAAGTCCCTTGTAACTGGTACCCCTGGTACCAAGGACCCTGTGGCCAGGGAAGGTCTCTAAGAGCTGCAGCATGTATTATGCCACCCTGGGGACCCCTCACTCAGCACATGCACACTGCCTCACATGTTGTGTGTGCTGGTGGGGAGAAAATGATTAAGTCGACATGGCACTCCCCTCAGAGTGTCACGCCCAATACCCACTGCCTGTGGCATAGGTAAGTCACCCCTCTAGCAGGCCTTACTGCCCTAAGGCAGGGTGCACTATACCACAGGTGAGGGCATAGTTGCATGAGCACTATGCCTCTACAGTGTCTAAGCCAAATCTTACACTTTGTAAGTGCAGGGTAGCGAGTATATGGTCTCAGAGTACATCAAACACAAACTCCACAGTTCCATATTGGCTACACTGAATTCTGGGAAGTTTGGTATCAAACTTCTCAGCACAACAAATCCACATTGATGCCAGTGTGGGATTTATTGAAAAATGCACACAGAGGGCATCTTAGAGATGCGCCCTGTATACCAGTCCAATTCCTAATGTTAGGCTGACCAGTTTCTGCCAGCCTGCCACATCCAGACGGGTTTCTGGCCACATGGGGTGAGTGCCTTTGTCACTCTGTGGCCAGGAACAAAGCCTGTACTGGGTGGAGGTGGTTCTCACCTCCCCCTGCAGGAACTGTAACACCTGGCGGTGAGTCTCAAAGGGTCAAGCCTGGTGTTACAGCGCCTCAGGGATAGTGGAGATGCCCCCCCTCCAGACACAGCCCCCACTTTTGGCGGCAAGTCTGGAGGAGATAATGAGAAAAACAAGGAGGAGTCACCCACCAGCCAGGACAGCCCCTAAGGTGTCCTGAACTGAGGTGACCCCTGCCTTAAGAAATCCTCCATCTTGTTTTGGAGGATTCCCCCAATAGGATTAGGGATGTGCCCCCCTCCCCACAGGGAGGAGGCACAAAGAGGGTGTAGCCACCCTCCAGGGCAGTAGCCACCCCCAGACCTAAACACACCCCTAAATCGAGTATGTAGGGGTGACCCTGAACCAGGAAACCAGATTCCTGCAACCTCAGGAAAGAAGAAGGACTTCTGACTTGAAAGCCCCGCAGCGATGACTGAAACGACAACTGACTTGGCCCCAGCCCTACCCGCCTGTCTCCAGACTCAAAGAACCTGCACAGCGATGCATCCAGCGGGACCAGCGACCTCTGAGGACTCTGAGGACTGACCTGCACCTAAAGGACCAAGAAACTCGAGAGGACAGCAGCTGTGTCCAAAATTGCAACAAAGAAACCATCTTTAAAGAAAACTCCAGCCTCACCCCGGAAGCGTGAGTCTTCACACTCTGCACCTGATGCCCCCGGCTCGTGTTCAGAGGAACTAACACTGCAGAGAGGACTCCAACGACGTGCACACCCTGAGTCGACCTCGCTCCACCCCCACAGCGATGCCTGCAGAGAGGATCTAGAGGCTCCCCCTGACCGCGACTGCCCGGTAACAAAGGAACCTGTCGCCTGGAAGAAGCACTGCACCCGCAGCCCCCAGGACCGAGAGGAACCAACCACCAGTGCAGGAGTAACCAGCAGGCGGCACTCATCCTAGCCCAGGCGGTGGCTGGCCAGAGAAGCCCCCCCTGTGTCCTGCCTGCATCACCAGAGTGACCCCCGGGTCTCTCCATTGTTTCCTATCTACAACCCGACACCTACTTTGCACACTGCACCTGGCTGCCCCTGTGCCGCTGAGGGTGTATTTTGTGTGCCTGTTTGGAACCCCCCCCACCCTCCCCAGTGCTCTACAAACCCCCCCCCCCGTCTGCTCCCAGAGGACACAGGTACTTACCTGCTACCGGAGCACCCCTGTTCTCCATAGGCGCCTATGTTATTTGGGCCCTACTTTTACCTCTCCACCTGACCGGCCCTCTGTTGCTGGTGCTGGTGCTGGGTGTTTGGGGTTGACTGAAACCCCCAACAGTGGGCTGCCTATGCCCAGGAGACTGGCTGTGTAAGTTCTTTACTTACCTGAAAAACTAACCAATACTTACCTCCCCCAGGAACTGTTGATTTTTGCACTGTGTCCACTTTCAAAATAGCTATTTGCCATTTTAACCAAACCTGTGTGTACTACTGTTTTTAAATCAAAGTTCTATACTTACCTGTGTGAAGTACGTTGCATTTTATGTACTTACCTAAAATCTTGAATCTTGTGGTTCTTATTTCTATATAAAAACCTATTGACCTGGAGTTAAGTCTTTGAGTGTATGTACCCTATTTATTGCCTGTGTGTGTACAACAAATGCTTAACACTACCCTCTGATAAACCTACTGCTCGACCACACTACCACAAAATAGAGCATTGGTATTATCTAGTTTTACACTATCAACCACTAAGGGGAGCCCTTGGACCCTGTGCACACTATCTCTCACTTTGAGACAGTATATACAGAGCCAACTTCCTACATTGGTGGATCAGCGGTGGGGTCTAAGACTTTCCATTTGCTGGACTACTCAGCCAATACCTGATCACATGACAAAATTCCAAAAATTGTCATTAGAAACTAATTTTTGAATTTTTTAACTATTTTTCTACATTTTTTAAAGTCCTGCTAGGGCCTTGTGTAAGTCCCTGTTAGCACTTCTTTTGAAGTTTAAAAGTTTGTAAAAGTTAGGATTTACATTCTAGAAGTAGCTTTTAGATTTAGTAATCCAAACTTTTAGAGTGATAATGATTCAAACAGAAGAGACAGTGACGGAACTCAACCTCACACCTTACCTGCATCTAGGGATGTCAGAGTTAAGGTCTCTCTGTAAGATAAAAAAGATAAAGACTGGGTCCAACCCTACCAAGCAAAGCTCCAGGAGCTCTTGGCAGAGTTCACAAGGGACCACCCCTCTGATGCTCCTTCAGATGGGGGAAATTAGTGAACAGGAGGAAGAACTCATCCTCCTGTCCTAATTAGGGAGAGCAGGGTTCACAGAACCCTGACTCCACAAATCATAGAGAGCCTGGTTCTTCCACAGGGCAGACCAGTACCCCTGTGAGCACTGAGGACAGCCTCAATGAAGAGGACATACTGTTAGCCAGGATGGCCAAAAGATTGGCTTTGGAGAGACAACTCCTAGCCATAGAGAGGGAAAGACAAGAGATGGGTTTAGCTCCCATCAATGGTGGCAGCAACATAAATAGGGTCATAGAGTATACTGAAATCCTAAAAATCCCCAAAGGGATTGTAACTAAATATGAAGAAGGTGATGATATCACCAAGCGGTTTACAGCTTTTGAGGGGGCCTGTGCAACCAGAAAAGTAAGCAGATCTCACTGGGAAGCTCTCCTTTGGGAAATGCTCACTGGAAAGTGTAGGGATAGACTCATCACACTCTCTGGTAAAGATGCAGAATCTTATGACCTCATGAAGGCTATCCTGATCGAAGGCTTTGGATTCTCAAATGAGGAGTACAGGATTAGGTTAAGGGGGGCTGATAAATCCTCGAGCCAGACCTGGGTTGATTTTGTTGACTTCTCAGTCAAAACACTAGATGGTTGGATAACTGGTAGTGGTGTAAGTGATAATGATAGGCTGTATAGTTTATTTATGAAAGAACATCTGTTAAGTAATTGCTTTAATGACAAACTGCATCAACATCTGGTAGACCTAGGTCCAATTTCTCCCCAAGAATTGGGAAAGAAGGCAGACCACTGGGTCAAGACTAGGGTGACCAAGACTTCCACAACGGGTGACCAAAAGAAAGGGGTCAGAAAGCCTCCCCAAGGGAAGCATGGTGAGACATCCAAGGACAAAAGTAAAGAGTCTTCTTCAGGGCCCCAAAAACCTGCTCAGGAGGGTGGGCCGAGCCTCTTCACAGTCCACAAATGGGTATAAGGGTAAAAAGTTTGATCCCAAGAAGGCCTGGTGTCAAAACTGTAGACAGCATGGACACCAAACTGGTGACAAGGCCTGTCCAAAGAAACGTCCCACAGCAAATACTACTCCATTTAGTACTGCAATAGCCAGTCTCCAGGTGGGATCAACAGTGTGCCCAGGGCAAATCAGGGTTCACACCGAAGCTACATTAGTCTCAGAGGGTGGGGTAGATTTAGCCACACTTGCTGCCTGGCCGCCTAATATGCAAAAATACAGGCAGCAGCTCTTGATAAATGGGAATAGAGTAGAAGCACTGAGGGATAATGGGTCCAGTGTCACCATGGTGACAGACAAACTGGTTTCCCCAGGACAGTACCTTGCTGGACAGACATATCCAGTCACTAATGTTGACAATCAAACTAAATTCCATCCCATGGCAATGGTAACTTTAGAATCAGGAGTGATCACTGGCCTGCAACAGGTGGTAGTCTCCTCTGCAATTCCAGTAGAATATCTGCTAGGGAATGATCTGGAGTCCTCACCATGGGCTGAGGTAGAGCTCAAGACCCATGCAGCCATGCTGGGTATCTCTGAATCAGTGTGTGTCAAGATAAGGACACAATGCAGGGCTCAGGGTGAAAAAGAAGTGTTGGAGTCTGGAATAATGGCCCAACCTTCCAAAAGGAAAGGAAAGGAAAGAAGACTGGGGAACCAGCTTCTGCACAGCAAAAGAAACAGAACCTTTCTTCCCAGAAAGATGTTCTATGCCCTGAGAGAACTGAGTCCATGGAGCTGGAGCCTTATCAGATGGAGCTCTTGGGCCCAGCGGGACCCTCAAGGGAACAGCTGTATAAGGGACAAAAGAGTTGTCCCTCTCTTGAAGGCCTAAGACAGCAAGCAGCTGAGCAAGAAAAAGGAACTGTCAGTGGAATCCACAGGGTCTATTGGGAAGATGGACTCCTTTACAGTTTAGGGAGTTCATTCTGACCGTAGCCCATGATATTCCCCTTGCTGGGCATTTGGGACAACCCAAGACTTGGGAGAGATTAGTCAATCATTTGTATTGGCCCAATATGTCCCAGAAGGTTAAGGAGTTTTGCACCTCCTGAGTCACCTGTCAAGCCAGTGGTAAGACAGGTGGCCATCCAAAGCCCCCCATCATTCCACTTCCAGTGGAGGGGGTCCCCTTTGAGAGAGTGGGTCCACTTGAACCTCCCACAGCATCCGGGAACCAATGTATCTTGGTAGTAGTGGATCATGCTACCAGGTACCCTGAAACAATTCCCCTTAGGTGCACTACTGCTCCTGCAGTAGCTAAAGCACTCATTGGTGTTTTTACCAGAGTTGGATTTCCTAAGGAGGTGGTTTCCGACAGAGGTACCAACTTCATGTCAGTTTACCCAAAACACATGTGGAATGAGTGTGGGGTGACTTAAAAGTTCACCACACCATACCATCCACAAACCAATGGTCTTACAGAAAAGTTTAACAAGACATTGAAGGGCATGATCATGGGTGTAGGAAGTTGGCTCTGTATATACTATCTCAAAGTAAGAGATAGTGTGCACAGAGCCCAAGGGTTCCCCCTAGAGGTAAGATAGTGGCGAAATTAGATAATTCTAATGCTCTATTTTGTGGTAGTGTGGTCGAGCAGTAGGCTTATCAGAGGGTAGCGTTAAGCAATTGTTGTACAAACAGGCAATAAATGAGGAACACACACTCAAAGACTTAATTCCAGGCCAATCGTTTTTATATAGAAAAATATATTTTCTTAATTTATTTTTAGAACCACAAGTTCAAGATTTGAAGTAAATATATAAAATGCAAGGTACTCCACACAGGTAAATTAGGAACTTTGAATCAGAGCAATAACATATACAGTTTTTGTTAAAATGGCAATAAGCTATTTTAAAAGTAGACAGTGCACAAACAGTTCCTGGGGGAGGTAAGTATTGGTTAGATTGTGAGGTAAGTAAGACACTTACAAGTCTCAGTTCCTGGGCATAGGCAGCCCACCGTTGGGGGTTCAAGGCAGCCCCAAAGTTACCACACCAGCAGCTCAGGGCCAGTCAGGTGTAGAGGTCAAAGAGGTGCCCAAAACACACAGGTGCCTATGGAGAACAGGGGTGCTCCGGTTCCGGTCTGCCAGCAGGTAAGTTCCCGTGTCCTCGGGGGGCAGACCAGGGGGGTTTTGTAGAGCACTGGGTGGGGGGACACAAGTAGGCACACAAAACACACCCTCAGTGGCACAGGGGCGGCCGGGTGCAGTGTGCAAAGCTGCTGTCGGGTTTTGAATAGGAATCAATGGAGGGACCCGGGGGTCACTCTGGCGGTGCGGGCAGGGCACAGGGTGGCTTCTTGGGCCAGCCACCGACTGGGCTAGGCTGAGGGTCGCCTGGTGGACACTCATGCACTGAGGTTTGGTTCCTTCTGGTCCTGGGGGCTGCAGGTGCAGTGCGTGGCCCAGGTGTCGGATCCCTTGTTACAGGCAGTTGCGTTCAGAGTGAGCCTCTTGATTCTCTCTGCATGCGTCGCTGTGGGGCATCAGGGGGGTCGTCTCGGGCTACACGCGAGGTTGCCGTAGCCTGGGAGTCCTCCCTGTGGTGTTTGTTCTCTGGATCACGAGCTGGGGGTGTCGGATGCAGAGGGTGAAGTCTCAAGCTTCCGGCGGAAAGAGTGAGGTCTTTGAAAGTTGCAATATTGTTGCTGTTTGTTGAGCAGAGCCGCGGTTCACAGGAGTTTCTTGGTCCTCAGGTTCAGGGCAGTCTTCTGAGGCTTCAGAGGTTGCTGGTCCATGTTGGATGCGTCACTGTTGCAGGTTTTAGAGTCAGGAGACAGGCCAGTAGGGCTGGGGCCAAAGCAGTTGTCATCTTCCGTCGTCTCTGCAGGGCTTTCAGGTCAGCAGTCCTTCTTCTTAGTTTAGGTTGCAGGAATCTGATTTCCTGGGTTCTTGGGTGCCCCTAAATCCTAAATTTAGGGGTGTGTTTAGGTCTGGGGGCCAGTAGCCAAAGGCTAATGTCCTGGAGGGTGGCTACACCCTCTTTGTGCCTCCTCCCTGAGGGGAGGGGGGAACAACCCTAATCCTATTGGGGGAATCCTCCAAATTTAAGATGGAGCATTTCTAAAGGCAGGGGTCACCTCAGCTCACCTTAGGGGCTGTCCTGACTGGTGGGTGACTCCTCCTTGTTTTTCTCATTATTTCCTCCAGCCTTGCCGCCATAAGTTGAGGCAGTGGCCGGAGGGGTGGGCATCTCCACTAGCAGGGATGCCCTGTGGCGCTGTAACAAAAGGGGTGAGCCTTTGAGGCTCACCGCCAGATGTTACAGTTCCTGCAGGGTGAGGTGAGAAGCATCTCCACCCAGGACAGGCTAACATAGAAGTCAGATTGGTATTAGGGGGCATCGCTAAGATGCCCAATGGGTGCATTTTACAATAACTTCCACACTGGCATCAGTGTGCATTTATTGTGCTGAGAAGTTTGATACCAAACTTCCCAGATTTTAATGTAGCCATTATGGAACTGTGGAGTTTGTGTTTGACAAACTCCCAGACCATATACTCTTATGGCTACCCTGCACTTACAATGTCTACGGTTTTGCTTAGACACTGTAGGGATATAGTGCTCATGCACATATGTCCTCACCTGTGGTATAGTGCACCCTGCCTTATGGCTGTAAGGCCTGCTAGAGGGGTGACCTACCTATGCCACAGGCAGTGTGAGGTTGGCATGGCACTCTGAGGGGAGCGCCATGTCGACTTAGTCTGTTTTCTCCCCACCAGCACACACAAGCTGTGAGGCACTATGCATGTGCTGAGTGAGGGGTCCCCAGGATGGCATAAGACATGCTGCAGCCCTCAGAGACCTTCCCTGGCATCAGGGCCCTTGGTATCAGGGGTACCATTTACAAGGGACTTATCTGAGTGCCAGGGCTGTGCCAATTGTGGAAGCAAAGGTACAGTTTAGGGAAAGAACACTGGTGCTGGGGCCTGGTTAGCAGGGTCCCAGCACACTTTCAATCATAACTTGGCCTCAGCAAAAGGCAAAAAGTCAGGGGGTACCCATGCCAAGGAGGCATTTCCTTACACAACCCCCCCCCCCCCCCCCCCCAATGAAAGAGGATGAGACTAACCTTTCCCAAGAGTCTTCATTTTCTAAGTGGAAGAACCTGGAAAGGACATCAGCATTGGCAGTTGCAGTCCCAGGTCCGTGTTCCGCTACAAAGTCCGTTCCCTGTAGGAATATGGACCACCTTAACAGTTTAGGGTTTTCTCCTTTCATTTGCATTAGCCATCTGAGAGGTCTGTGGTCAGTTTGAACTATGAAGTGAGTACCAAAAAGGTATGGTCTCAACTTCTTCAGGGACCAGACCACAGCAAAGGCCTCCCTTTCAATGGCGCTCCAACGCTGCTCCCTGTGGAGTAACCTCCTGCTAATAAAAGCAACAGGCTGGTCAAGGCCATCATCATTTGTTTGGGACAGGACTGCTCCTATGCCATGTTCAGAGGCATCTGTCTGCACAATGAACTGCTTAGAGTAATCTGGAACTTTCAAAACTGGTACTGTATATATTGCTTGCTTCAGGGTGTCAAAGGCCTTTTGACAGTCCAAGGTCCAGTTCACTTTCTTGGGCATTTTCTTGGAGGTAAGTTCTGTGAGGGGTGTCACTATTGATCCATATCCCTTCACAAACCTCCTGTAGTACCCAGTCAAGCCAAGGAATGCCCTGACTTGAGTCTGGGTTTTTGGAGCTACCCAGTCCAGAATAGTCTGGATCTTGGGTTGGAGTGGCTGAACTTGGCTTCCACCTACAAGGTGTCCCAAGTAAACCACAGTATCCTGACCTATGTGACATTTAGATGCCTTGCTAGAGAGGACTGCTGCTTGCAGGGCCTGCAAAACCTTCTTCAGGTGGAGCAGGTGATCCGGCCAGTTGGAGCTAAAGACAGCAATGTCATCAAGATAAGCAGCACAAAAGGACTTCAAGCCAGCAAGGACTTGATTCACCAACCTTTTGAAGGTGGCAGGGGCATTCTTTAAGCCAAAGGCCATCACAGTAAACTGGTAGTGCCCATTGGGTGTAGAGAATGCTGTTTTCTCTTTTGCTCCAGGTGCCATTTTTATTTGCCAGTACCCTACTGTCAAGTCAAAGGTACTTAAGTATTTGGCAGCACCTAATTTGTCTATTAGCTCATCTGTCCTTAAAATGGGGTGAACATCTGTATTGGTGACAGAGTTAAGCCCTCTGTAGTCCACAGAAAACCTCATCTCTCTCTTGCCACCTTTTGTGTGGGGTTTGGGGACCACGAACACTGGGCTAGCCCAGAGACTGTCAGAGTGCTCACTCACTCCCAACTCCAGCATCTAGTGGACTTCCACTTTGATGCTTTCTTTAACTTGGTCAGTCTAAATATTTTGTTTATGACAGGCATGCTGTCTCCTGTGTCCACACCATGGGTACACAGGTGTGTCTGACCAGGTGTTAAGGAAAATAGCTCAGCAAAGTGCTGGAGGATTTGCCTGCAGTCAGCCTGCTGTTGGCCAGAGAGGGTGTCTGAATAGATCACCCCTTCTACTGAGCCATCTTTGGGGTCAGTGGAGAGGAGATCAGGGAGAGGTTCACTCTCTGCTTCCTGGTCCTCATCTGTAACCATTAACATGTTTACATCTGCCCTATCATGAAAGAGTTTGAGGTGGTTTACATGGATCACCCTTTTGGGGGTCCTGCTAGTGCCTAGGTCAACCAGGTAGGTGACCTGACTCTTTTTCTCAAGAACTGGGTAAGGGCCACTACATCTGTCCTGAAGTGCCCTTGGAGCCACAGGCTCCAGAACCCACACTTTCTGCCATGGCTGAAGCTCAACCATAGCAGCCTTTTGGTCATACTACATCTTCTGCAGCTGTTGGCTAGCCTCAAGGTTTTTGCTTGCCTTTTCCATGTACTCTGCCATCCTTGAACGTAGGCCTACTACATAGTCCACCACATCTTGTTTAGGCTCATGGAGAAGTCTCTCCCAGCCTTCTTTTACAAGAGCTGGTGGTCCCCTAAGAGGATGGCCAAACAGAAGTTCAAAGGGGGAAAACCCTACTCCCTTCTAAGCACCTCTCTGTAGGCGAAAAGCAGGCATGGCAAGAGGACATCCCATCTCCTTTTGAGTTTTTCAGGGAGCCCCATGATCATGCCCTTCAATGTCTTGTTGAATCTCTTAACAAGGCCATTGGTTTGTGGATGGTATGGTGTGGGGAATTTGTAAGTCACCCCACGCTCATTCCACATATGTTTCAGGAAAGCTGACATGAAGTTGGTACCTCTGTCAGAAACCACCTCCTTAGGAAATCCCACTCTGGCAAAAATATCTATGAGTGCTTTGGCTACTGCAGGGGCAGTAGTGGACCTAAGGGGAATTGCTTCAGGGTACCTAGTAGCATGATCCACTACTACTAGGATATACTGGTTCCCTGATGCTGTGGGAGGTTCAAGTGGACCCACTATATCCACTACTAGTCTTTCAAAGGGGACCCCCACCACTGGAAGTGGAATGAGGTGGGCCTTTGGATGGCCACCTGTCTTACCACTGGCTTGACAGGTGACACAGGAGGTGCAAAACTCCTTTACCTTCTGGGACATATTGGGCCAATAGAAATGGTTGACTAACCTCTCCCATATCTTGGTTTGTCCGAAATGCCCAGCAAGGGGAATGTCATGGGCTAAGGGTGAGAAGGAACTCCCTAAACTCCTGAGGCACTACCACTTTCCTAGTGGCACCAGGTTTGGGATATTTTGCCTCAGTGTGAAGGAGTCCATCTTCGCAATAGACCCTGTGAGTTCCACTGACATTTCCTTTTTCTTGCTCAGCTGCTTGATGTCTTAGGCCTTCAAGAGAGGGACAAGTTTTTTGCCCCTTACAGAGCTGTTCCCTTGAGGGTCCCCCTGAGCCCAAGTGCTCAACCTGGTAAGGTCCCAGCTCCATGGACTCAGTTCCCTCAGGGGATAGAACATCTTCCTGAGAAGAGAGGTTCGGTTTCTTGTGAAGTGTTGAAGCCGGTTCCACAATCTTCTTTCCTTTTCTCTTGGAAGGTTGGGCCATTATTCCAGACTCCAACACTTTTTTCACCCTGAGCCCTGCACTGTGCCGTTGTCTTGACACACACCAGTTCAGGGATACCCAGCATGGCTGCATGGGTTTTGAGTTCTACCTCAGCCCATGCTGAGGACTCCAGATCATTTCCCAGCAGACAGTCTACTGGAATTGCAGAAGAGACTACCACCTGTTTCAGGTCAGTGACACCTCCCCATTCTAAAGTTACCATTGCCATGGGATGGACTTTAGTCTGATTGTCAGCATTGGTGACTGGATATTTTTGTCCAGCCAGGTACTGTCCTGGGGAAACCAGTTTGTCTGTCACCATAGTGACACTGGCACCTGTATCCCTCAGGGCTTCTACTCTAGTCCCATTATTTAAGAGCTGCTGCCTGTATTTTTGCATGTTAGGCGGCCAGGCAGCAAGTGTGGCTAGGTCCACCCCACCCTCTGAGACCAATGTAGCTTCAGTGTGAACCCTGATTTGCTCTGGGCACACTGTTGATCCCACCTGGAGACTGGCTATTCCAGTGCTAACTAGAGTAGTAGTTGTGGGACTTTTCTTGGGATAGGCCTTGTCTCTAGTTTGGTGCCCATACTGAGTACAGATGCGACACCAGGCCTTTTTGGGATCAAAGTTTTTACCCTTATACCCAAATGAGGATTGTGAAGAGGCTTTGAACCCACCCTCCTGAGGAGGTTTTTGGGGCCCTGTAGAAGACTCTTTACTTTTTCCCTTGAATGTCTCAACACTCTTCCCCTGGGGAGGCTTTGTGACCCCTTTCTTTTGGTCACCCCCTGTGGAAGTCTTGGTCACCCTATGACCCAATGGTCTGCCTTCTTTCCCAATTCTTGGGGAGAAATTGGACCTAGGTCTACCAGATGCTGATGCAGTTTGTCATTGAAACAAATACTTAAAAGATGTTCTTTCATAAACAAGTTATACAGCCCATCATAATAATTTACACCACTGCCATTTATCCAACAATCTAGTGTTTTGACTGAGAAGTCAACAAAATCAACCCAGGTCTGGCTCAAGGATTTTTGAGCCCCCCTGAACCTAATCCTGTACTCCTCAGTGGAGAGTCCAAAGCCCTCAATCAGGGTAGCCTTCACGAGGTCATAGGATTCTGCATCCTTACGAGAGAGTGTGAGGAGTCCATCCCTAGACTTTCCAGTGAACATTTCCCAAAGGAGAGCACCACCCCAGTGAGATTTGTTTACTTTTCTGGTTGCACAGGCCCTCTCAAAAGCTGTGAACCACTTGGTGATATCATCACCTTCTTCATATTTTGTTACAATCACTCTGGGGATTTTTAGGATGTCATTATTCTCTCTGACCCTATTTATGTTGCTGCCACCATTGATGGGAGCTAAACCAATCTCTTGTCTTTCCCTCTCTATGGCTAGGAGATGTCTCTCCAAAGCCAATGTTTTGGCCATCCTGGCTAACAGGAGGTCATCTTCATTGAGGCTGCCCTCAATGCTTCCAGAGGTACTGGTCTCCCCTGTGGAAGAACCAGTCTCTCTGACTATTATTTGTGGAGATAGGGTTGAGGGACCCTAGTCTCCCTAGTTAGGACAAAAGGGAGGGAATTATCCTCCTGGTCACTAACTTCCCTATCTGCAGGAGTATCCTCAGAGGGGTGGTCCTTTGCAAACTCTGCCAAAAGCTCTTGGAGCTTTACTTTGGTAGGGTTGGACCCAGTCTTTGTATTTTTTAGCTTACAGACTGTCCTTAACTCTGACATCCCTAGATGCAGGTAAGGGGTGAGGATGAGTTCCACCACCATCTCATCTGTGCTAGACATTATTTCTCTAAAAGTTGGGAATACTTTTTAAGAATCTAAAAACTACTTCTAGAACTTAAATCCAAACTTTTACAAAAGAAATGCTAACAGGGACTTACACAAGGCCCTAGCAGGACGTTTAAAAATTTAGAAAAATAGCTCAAATTCCAAAATCAGTTTCTAATGAAAATATTTGGAATTTAGTCATGTGATCAGGTATTGGCTGAGTAGTCCAGCAAATGCAAAGTCTTAGACCCTACCTCTGATCCACCAATGTAGGAAGTTGGCTCTGTATATACTATCTCAAAGTAAAAGATAGTGTGCACAGAGTCCAAGGGTTCCCCTAAGAGGTAAGATAGTGGCAAAATTAGATAATTCTAATGCTCTATTTTGTAGTAGTCTGGTTGAGCAGTAGGCTTATCAGAGGGTAGTGTTAAGCATTTGTTGTACACACACAGGCAATAAATGAAGATCACACACTCAAAGACTTAACTCCAGGCCAATAGTTTTTATATAGAAAAATATATTTTCTTTATTTATTTTTAGAACCACAAGTTCAAGATTTGAAGTAAATATATAAAATGCAAGGTACTCCACACAGGTAAGTTAGGAACTTTGAATTAGAGCAATAACATATACAGTTTCTTTTGGCGATAAGCTATTTTCAAACTGGACACAGTGCAAATATCAACAGTTCCTGGGGGAGGTAAGTATCGGTTAGTTTGTGAGGTAAGAAACACACTTACAAGTCTCAGTTCCTGGGCATAGGCAGCCCACCGTTGGGGGCTCAAGGCAACCCCGAAGTTACCACACCAGCAGCTCAGGGTCGGTCAGGTGCAGAAGTCAAAGAGGTGCCCAAAACACATAGGTGCCTATGGAGAACAGGGGTGCTCCGGTTCTGGTCTGCCAGCAGGTAAGTACCTGCGTCCTCGGGAGGCAGACCAGGGGGGTTTTGGGGAGCACTGGGGGTTGACACAAGTAGGCACACAAAACACAGCCTCAGCGGCACAGGGGCGGCCCGGTGCAGTGTGCAAAGCACGCGTTGGGTTTTGTATTGGTTTCAATAGAGGGACCCGGGGGTCACTCTAGCGGTGCAGGAAGGGCACAGGGGGGCGTCTCGGGCCAGCCACCACCTGGGCTAGGCAGAGGGTCGCCTGGGGGTCACTCCTGCACTGAAGTTCGGGTCCTTCTGGTCCTGGGGGCTGCGGGGGCAGTGCTTGGTCCAGGCATCGGGTCCCTTGTTACAGGCAGTCGCGGTCAGGGGGAGCCTCTGGATTCTCTCTGCAGGTGTCACTGTGGGAGGCCAGGGGGTTGTCTCGGGCTACTCACAGGGTCGCAGTCACCTGGGAGTCCTCCCTGTGGTCTTGGTTCTCTGAACCTCGAACCGGGGGCGTCGGGTGCAGAGTGTGAAGTCTCACGCTTCCAGTGGGAAGAGTGAGGTCTTTGAAAGTTGTAGAAAAGTTGCAAGTTTGTTCCAGGTTGTTGAGCAGAGCCGCTGCTCACAGGAGTTTCTTGGGCCTGGGATTCAGGACAGTCCTCTGAGGCTTCAGAGGTCGCTGGACCCTTTAGGATGCGTCGCTGTTTGCAGGTTTTCGAGTCAGGAGACAGGCCGGTAGGGCTGGGGCCAAAGTAGATGTCGTCTGCCGTCATCTTTACAGGCTTGTAGGTCAGCAGTCCTTCTTCTTTAGTTCAGGTTGCAGGAATTTGATTTCCTGGGTTTTCGGGTGCCCCTAAATACTAAATTAAGGTGTGTGTTTAGGTCTGGGAGGGCAGTAGCCAATGGCTATTGTCCTTGAGGGTGGCTACACCCTCTTTGTGCCTCCTCCCTGTGGGGAGGGGGGCACATCGCTAATCCCATTGGGGGAATACTCCAAAACTAAGATAGAGGATTTCTAAAGGCAGGGGTCACCTTATCTCAGGGCACCTTAGGGGCTGTCCTGACTGGTGGGTGACTCCTCCTTGTTTTCCTAAATATCTCCTCCAGCCTTGCCGCCAGAAGTGGGGGCAGTGGCCAGAGGGGCGGCCATCTCCACTAGCTGAGATGCCCTGTGGTGCTGTAACAAAGAGGGTGAGCCTTTGAAGCACACCGCCAGGTGTTACAGTTCCTGCAAGGGGAGGTGTGAAGCACCTCCACCCAGTACAGGCTTTGTTCCTGGCCACAGAGTGACAAGGGCACTCTCCCCATGTGGCCAGCAACTCGTCTGGTTGTGGCAGGCTGGCAGAAACTGATCAGCCCAACACTAGAAGTCGGATTGGTATTCAGGGGGCATCTCTAAGATGCCCTCTGGGTATATTTTACAATAAATTCCACACTGGCATCAGTGTGCATTTATTGTGCTGAGAAGTTTGATTCCAAACTTCCCAGATTTCAGTGTAGCCATTATGGTGCTGTGGAGTTCGTGTATGACAGACTCCCAGACCATATACTCTTATGGCTACCCTGCACTTACAATGTCTGCCGGGGCCTGGTTAGCAGGGTCCCAGCACACTTCTTAGTCAAGTCAGCATCAATATCGGGCAAAAAGTGGGGGGTAACTGCAACAGGGAGCCATTTTCCTACAGCCTGCAACTTGCTAACTCGCCTTGCTGATAAACTGTCTACTAAAAAGGCTAACTTACAGGTGAGGTGCTGCACTGAGGACTTACGTAAGGGCTCAAAAGGAGGAGCCACTCATTTTAATAAAACTAGATTTAACTCGCAAGAAGGACATGCTGTCTAATAGGAGGAAAGGTATTTTTCAATCCTTCTAAGAAGTCGTTAACAAGTGCTTTAGCAAATGAGGATCCTAGATTCAGCTCATTTATATATTCTGCTATGGCAGCTAAATGTACCTTGATCAATATGAATTGTAATTTTGATTGTGCCAAATGAAGCAGATAAGGTAATATGACATCTTCTTTGCATTTAATTGGATCTGTGTTGTTTCAGAGACACCAGATGATAAATCTTTTACACTTAAAAGCATATGACGCTCTTGCATTTGGATGTCTAGCTTCCTTGAGAATGGCCATACATTCTGGAGGAAGATGTAAGTGTCCGTATCGAACTACTTCAGAAGCTCTGTCCCCAAATTCAGGGACTGTGTAATGGGGTGAGAAATCTTCCCTTGCATCCTCGACAGCAGGTTGTGTTTGCACAGCAGTCTCTTGTGGGGTCTGATGGAGGTGAAGTAGCTGTGGATACCACCATTGTCTGGGCCACTCTGGTGTGTTAAAATCATTAAGATATCTGATGCTTTGAGCTTGGTTTATATTGTTGAGATTAATGGGATCAGCGGAAAGACAGAGAGAAACCTTTTTAACCAGTCGATCAAAAAAGCTTTGCACAACAAGTTTTGAATTCCAATTCTTTACCAGCCAATCGTCCAGATAAGGGTAAATGTAAATATTTTTTCTCCGGACGTGAGCTGCAACCACCACCATGCATCCATGCATTTGGAGAAAGTTCTAGGTGTGGACTTTAGGCTGAATGGAAGAACTGTGTACGGATAATGGGCTTTCGTTCTACAAATATTAAGACTTTTCTCTGTTTTTTCACTATGGCTATGCGGAAATATGCATCTTGAAGATTCACCTAAAACATCCAGTCTCCTTTCTTCAATTTTGGGTAGATATAATGCAGGGCTAGCATCCTGAATGTTTGTCTCTTAGCATGTTTGTTTGCCTGTCTTAGGTTGACTATAAGCCTGAACTCTATTTGTTTGCTTTTTTTGGCTACCAAAAACTACTTTGAATACATACCTTTTCCTTTATGAGATAAAGGAACTGGTTCTATTGCTCTTTTTGTGGATTCAAGAGTGTACCTCCTTCTTCAACCGCTTTGCGCCCAGGCCTTTTCCCCTCACGTGCCACATTTTTTTGGGCTATTTGGGGTAGTTTGTGCTTAGGCCCTAATACCTTTTTGTCCACATAAGCTACCCACGCCAAATTTGCGTCCTTTTTTCCTAACATCCTAGGGATTCTAGAGGTACCCAGAGTTTGTGGGTTCCCCTGGAGGAAACCAAGAAATTAGACAAAATACAGCTAAAATGCTGTTTTAAAAAAAAAAAATGGGAAGAAAGGGCTGCAGGAGAAAGCATGTGTTTTTTCCCTTAAAATGACATCAACAAAAGGTTTGTGGTACTAAAATCACCATCTTCTCAGCTTTCAGGAACAGGCAGACTTGAATCAGAAAACCACATTTTTCAACACAATACTGGGACCATACCCCATTTGTACTATTTGTTGTGCTTTCAGCCTCCTTCCAGTTAGTGACAAATGAGTATGAAACCAATGCCGGATCCCGGACAGCTAAACATTTCTAAAAAGTAGACAACATTCTAAATTCAGCAAGGGGTCATTTGTGTAGCTCCTTCAAGGTTTTCCTACAGAACGTAACAGCTGAATTAAAAAAAATATTGAAATTGAGGTAAACAAAAGAGCCATTTCTGGCCATGTTTTCTTCTATAACTTTTCCAAGCTATGGCAGATTTTTAAAAGCAATATACCGTTACGTCTGCTGTACTCTTCTGGTAGCGGGGATATATAGGGCTTGTAGGTTTATCAAGAACCCTAGGTACCCGGAGCCAATAAGTGAGCTGCACCTTCCAATGGGTTTTCATTCTGTACCGGGTATACAGCGATTAATTTGGTGAAATATAAAGAGTGAACAATAGGTATCAAGCAAACTTTTGTATTTCAAAAATGGGCACAAGATAAGGTGTTGAAAAGTAGGGGTTGTTTGCACATCTCTGAATTCCGGAGTCCCCATACTAGCATGAGAATAACAGGGTATTTCTCAAATAGATGTCTTTTTTAAACACTGTCTTACATTTGGAAGGAAAAAATGTACAGAAATACAAGGGGCAATAACACTTGTTCTTCTATTCTGTGTTCCCCCACGTCTCCCGATAAAAATGGTACCTCACTTGTGTGGGTAGACCTAGTGCCCGTGACAGAAAACGCAACATGGACACATCACATTTTTACATTGAAATCTGACCTGTTTTTTGTAAAGTGCCTATCTTTGGATTTTGGCCTCTAGCTCAGCCGGCACCTAGGGAAACCTACCTAAGCTATACATTTTTTTAAACCAGACACCTAGAGGAATTCAGAATGGGGTGACTTGTGGGGCTCTCACCAGGTTACCCAGAATCCTTTGCAAACCTCAAAATTGGGCAAAAAACACTTTTTCCTCACATTTCGGCGATAGAAAGTTCTGGAATCTGAGAGGAGTCACAAATTTCCTTCCACTCATCATTCCCTCCAAGTCTCCCAATAAAAATGGTACCTCACTTTTGTGGGTAGGTTTGATGCTCTTAATTGTGTTTGACCAATGACTTTGTGTTTCACCACTGCGCATATTAGTTGCTCAATGTTCACCAGTAGCACATTATATGTTTTGTTCAGCCATTACATTTTGTATTCAGTTTAGCTGCCTATTGGCTTTGACATGGCATTAGCCTTTACATTCTGTATTCAGTTTAGCTGCCTATTGGCTTTGACATGACATTAGACATTACATTTAATATTTAGGTTAGCTGCCTATTGGCTTTGACATGGCATTAGCCATTACATTCTGTATTCAGTTTAGCTGCCTATTGGCTTTGACATGGCATTAGACATTAAATTTGATATTTAGGTTAGCTGCCTATTGGCTTTAACGTGGGGTTAGACATTGCAGTGGAGACATTGCAGATGAGCTGTGTTTTTCCAAGCTGTGTTTTTCCACAAGATGGACCACGCTGTTTTCTTCACACCAGACCTTAGCTGATAAGAGCACGTAGATTTAGTGTTTACCTAGCAATGCAGTCTGAGAGCTCGGGAGGATTGGCCACGCTCCGGGGTCCTTCAGTTCTCACACTGAGTTTGCTTTTAAGGATGACTCTGGACTACAGCAGGGCAGATTGAATCTGCTTTGACTTCAGGCAGGAGCTAGACGTCAGTTGCCTGTCTCCTGTTTGGGTAGAGAATCTCTTTCTCGCAGTTGACCGGAGTCATCAACTTGCAGACCCCAGAAAGATGAAGCTGAGCTATAGGCCCTACGGTGATGAATTTTGACTTTAATGCTTTGCTTTGAAGTTATGCAATAATATAATCACATCTATTTGCTGTGAACATTGCAACTGAGAAGTATTGATATATTTTGCTTTCATTGCTGCAACTACTTTTGAACGTGTTTTTCCAATCTACTAATTTCGTCTGTCAGGAACGTCGTGGTGGGGAATTAATAACAATAAATGTCTTCTTTAAACTCAGAAGTGCATTCCAGAGAGGTTCTGTAAGCTCGGTTATGAGATAAGAGGGAAAGCAGAACAGTCGGCCTAGTGCCCGTGACAGGAAATGCCCCAAAACACTACATGGACACATCAAAATGATCAAATACAAAACTACCTGTTTTTCGGGGGGGGGGGGGAAATCACCTGCGTTTTTGGTCCTGGGCTTAGCAGCCATCTAGGAAATCCTACCAAACCCAGACATTTTGGAAAACTAGACACCCAAGGGGGGTCCAGGGAGGTGTGACATGTGTGGATCCCCCAGTGTTTTCTTACCCAGAATCCTCAGCAAACCTCAAATTTAGCTAAAAAAATCAAATTTTCACCACATTTGTGTGTGGGATCACAGCACCGGCACAAATTTCCTACCACCCAACGTTTCTCTCAGTCTTCTGATAAAAATTATCAAGAGCCTGTGACAGAGAAGAGCCAAAAACATGTCGAATTAGAGGGGGAACCAAAGCGGGTCCAAAAGGGCAGTTTGAAAACAAAAGGTTTTACGTTGACAAATGGGACACTATTTTTATCGGTATAGATGCAACAATGCTGGGTGGTAGGAATTTTGAGGATTCCTGCAGATTCTGGAAGGTTCCATCACCAAAATGTGGGAAAAATGTGTGATTTCAATCAAAGTTGGAGGTTTGCAGGGCATTGTGGGTAAGAAAATGGTGTGGGGTGCATGTGAAGCACACCACCCTGGACTCACCCAAATATTTAGTTTTCAGATGTGTCTAGGTCTTGTAGCGTCCCAAAGTCCAAAAAGTGCAGCCCTCACCATTCTAAGTGGGACGATTTTCAGTTAGACAGGCTCTCAAGGCTCAAATGTAAATCCAAAACCCAAAATAATCAAATGTCCGCTTGCTTGCCATTGGTATAAGATATTTAAGTGTGTGGGGGAGAGCTGAAAGACTGTTACCCCCTTCAGTTGTGGTAGGGGCGTAACCATGCCCGTACTGGGTGGTAGCCACTACCCTACTATTTTTCTTTAAATTCCCCGGCATTTAGTAGGCTTTCTGACCCCCCGGGGAGTGGGTCAGGGGTAATTGCCCCATCTGCCCACCGGTGGGCAGAACAACTTTGTCCCCATTTATTTGGGGTGGGGGTATGGCCAAACCCCCACCTTCTTTATTTGAAAAAAATTCTTGTCTGGTGGGATTTCTGCCCCCCCTTGGGGGCAGATGGCCTTACAAAATAGGTCGATCTGCCCCCAAGGGGACCAGAAATGGCCAACAAAAAAAAAACATACACACACACACCAATCCCTGGTTCCTAAGTGGCTTCTGCCCCCCCACCCCAGGGACAGTTCAGCCTTATAGAAATAGGTCGATCTGCAGAAATGGCCTAAAATGAATTTGCCCCACCCAGGGGAGAGACCTTTGCCTAAGGGGCGCTCCCCTTGCGTGAAATTGGTGCAAAAAAAATCCCTGGTGTCTAGAGGTTCCTGCTCCCCTAGGGGGCAGATTGGCCTAATAAAAATCTGCTCCCAAGGTGGGCATAAATGGCCTAAAATAAAATTGCCCCCCAAGGGAGCGACCCTTGCCTAAGGTGTCGCTCCCCATCTGTAAAAAAAATAAAAAAATAAAATCTCTGGTGCCTAGTGGTTTCTGCTTCCCTTGGGGGCAGATATGCCTAATTAACATAGGCCGATCTGCCCCTAAGGGGGACAGAAATGGCCTAAAATAAATTTCCCCCCAAGCGAACGACCCTTGCCTAAGAAGTCGGTCCCTTTTTGTGAAATTATCGTAAAGAAAAACATCCCTGGTGTCTAGTGGTTTCTGATTGGCCTAATAAAAATAGGAGGGCAGGAAGGGCCTAAAAACAATTTGCCCCCCAGGGGAGCAACCCATGCCTAAGGGGTCGCTCCCTGCCAGTAAATATATTTTTAAAAAAATTATCCTCGGAGCCTAGTGGTTTCTGCCCCCACCCCCTGGGGGCAGATCGGCCTAATTAAAATAGGCCGATCTGCCCCCGGGGTGGGCAGAAAAGGCATAATAAAAAAAAGCCCCCCTTGGGCCGCTCCCCTTATTTGTTTACAAAAGTAAAAAAAAATCCCTAGTCTAGTGGGCATTCCGGCAGCTCGATCGTTAAGCGATTCCCCTTCCATCCTTGCCCAAGGGAGGGTGGTGGGAGGCCCACAGGGGGAGCACTAGTGCTCCCCCTGTGGCCCGGGTGCAGGACGTAGCGGTTATGTCCTCAGCACCCAAGCGGTGCAGCCGAGGACGTAAATGGTACGTCCTGGGTACCCAAGGGGTACATTGCAAACATTTATGTTTACGTGCTGTTTTTGGAGTTATTAAAGGAGGAAGGTGTTTGAACTGGATAGTGTAGCCATTTGGACAATTTGTAGGACCCATTTGCCAGTGGTTATCAATCTCCACTCTGTTAAATGATGTGACACAGTTCCTCCAGCCTCAGTAGTAAACAGAACTGGGTAACTGTGATTCTCCCTGTTTTGATTTTAGTCATGATTTGGAAGAGTACTGGTGGTGCATCTGTGGTTGTTGCTGCATACCTCTTCCTCAATTATTCCTAGGATGGAATTGTTGTTGGTGTTGTCGACCTTAGGACCGAGAATAGAACAACCATTGAAGGAATGGAACCCTCTGTTGGTTCTGAAATCTATAGTCTCTTTTATGGTATTAGGAACAATAGAACTTCTTCCTTTCCTCTAAATCCACTGTTTTAAGAATTTCTGCCTCTTTCTTCATTCTCCCCATCTCTTTGTCCATGTTTGGGCCAAAAAGGACTGGTCCATTGAAAGGAAGATTCATGATTTTCAACTGAGCATCCAGTTTCGGTGCAATCATGCTAAGCCAAGACAACCTGCAAAGTGATATACCATTGCAGAAAAGTATAATGCCAGATCTGTTTCATCTATGGAAACACTAATAGATTGATTTTAGACAGTCTGTCCCTCTTGCACAATACTCCATATAATATTGTCTCCTATCTCTACCATTATCATCTGCAAACACAATGAGAGATTCCAATAGTGCTCGATCATATCTCGCAAATAGGGCAGATGCAGTAGAGTTCTTAAAAGTGACAGCTGCAGAGTTCCATATTTTTCCTTCTTCTGCATCCAGTCTCTTACCGTCTCTTTCAGGAGGGCCTGAAGTCTCTGGAGCCTAAGGATGTTTCTTTCTTACGGCAGAGACTACTGCCGAGTCTGGTCTGGAATCTTGCCTTAGGTAGATACGATCTTGTTCTGAACTTTTGCATTTTTTGAGAAGTCAAAGAGTTGTAGTCTTAATAGTGGATGGGGTAAGGAACCTTTCATCTGGAAGTTCTGCAAATCCCAGTACCAAAGGTAAGGTAGGTCTTAGTGAAGCTTTTGGTTGCAGAGTCTTTATTATCACAGAGACTACTTACTGCCTGTGGCCCTTGCAATTCAATATTTAATTTATTGACATCTCTGAATAGGACAAAGTAAGAATGTCATGTACAGGAGACGACCTAAGAGGAGACACTGCCAGATATGCGTGAGTGTATGTAAACAGGAGTCGGAATAAGACCCATTGGTGAAGGAGACTGAGAAGGTGATCTTTTTGGGGTCAAATGTCTCAGAAGAGATGACTGCAAAGGGCCTTCAGTGTGCAATGAAACTCTTGGTCTTGACTGTGGTTCCAATGGTTGAACTACAGGACTTCCTGGAGAAATAGGTCTAGGACAAGTGTCTCCAGCCAGTTGATCGCAAGCTACCAGTAGCTCGCAGAAACTGTCATAGTAGATGCCAGCCTTGAGGTCATTTTTAAACTAAGAATTGCAATAAATAAGTGTTGTGTTTTTCTTTTGAAGTTAAGGAAAGGTTGTTTTTATTTTCCATTATTACCAGGCCGCAGACAGCACAGCCTGATAATGAGCAGTGCTGCCCTCATATTTATGACCCGGGAGGCCACAGAGGTTCAGTACTAAAGCAAAGAGGTATTTAACTCTTAAATAAAAGTTGTCATCTACTTAATATTGGAGGTGAGACCAACATGATGTTTCGGAATGCTTTTAACTGAAGAAAATGAAATTAAAACGTTAACTTAATTATTAGGTAAAAGCTTCAGTTTTATTTTCTCCTGTTCTTAAGTGTCGCATTTACAAACAGCAGGAATTTTTCTCTCACTGGCTGGTAGGCACAGTGCTATATTTATAACTGAAAACCACAATAATTTTTTTTTTAAATGGGAGAAATTTGTAGCAGGGAAAAAAGTTTCTATGACCTATTAAGTCAATGTTTTTCTCTACCTTCTCTTTCAATGAAGCCAATTAAGTCTTAATGTTTTATGAAGCATATTTCTTCACTTTAAATTCCTCCCATTTAAACAAATGACTGTATTTTTCTGTTATAAATATGGGAACGGGAGCAAAAAGCCTTCTGTTTGTACCTTGTTGTACTTTGCCATGAGAAAAAATTAAAATGAGGAGTTTTATGGAATGCATGTAAACATACCTTAAACTCTTCGGTTGAGTTTCTCCCATTTCAGAGTGTCTCATTTACACACAGCAGACATCTTGCTCATGGTAGCTAGACATGCTGCCATATTTGTAACTGAAAAATACAGACATTTTTTTAATTGTGAAAAATTCTAAATGCAGAAAAATGTTCCTTATTAGGAACATTTTTGCAGAACGTTTTTCTGCATTTTACATTTCTCCCATTTAGAAAAAATGGTTGTATGTTGGTGTTGTACATGTAACGGTGCCAAGTATGGTGAAAGGTATGTCCTGTGTCACAAGTACATTTGACACAGGCTCTCAGTCACCCACACATATATCCAATTGATTCACACATATGCTCATACATCCCCACGGACCACATACTGACTCGGATAGCAGCCCTGTCATAGGACCCCTAGTCACTGTATTTTGTTCAAACCATAGTAGTGGGCTCCGCAGACATTACGTTTAAAGTCAAGGAAGCTGGGCGAGGGGGTGTCGGGTAACCATGTGTGTACGTCATGATCACTTAAAATGATCAGCAGTAGCTTTAATAATTACAGAAATGTTTGAAGACCCCTGGTCTAGGAGCTAAGTTTAGAGGAGTAAGGTGTTCTTGAACAGGATCATTCTGTTAGAAATTATTGACTGTCTTGATATCTAACTCCTTGGTGCTGAGTGTTTTGACGGCGATCTTGACTTCAATGAATCCGATCCCTCGACTTTGACTGATGATCCATTGGTGTCAAGTATTCTGCCATCAGCAGTCTTGACATTGACAGTTGTGGTGTCAGAACTGGATTTGATGCCAAAGGTAAACCTAACAGTACCCAAGGTGTTGTCAACCTTGGCAGTGCTGTCGTCGTACTCCTCGATGGTGAGAAAGTTGGTGCTGCTGCCTGCCTCAACGTCACCTGGTGGTCTTGAGGGCGATGAGTGTCCAGGGTGATGGTGACAATGACAATGTGTTTCTATGTTTCTCTTCCAGGGGATCCTCATCAATAGTCATAAACATTGAATATTCCCGCCCTTGTGCGGGGACCCCGGAGCATATATATAAAATACATACATATTATCATGTGTAAAAACAGCAATGCAGGCTATAATCATAAATAGGCTAAAATGCTTTATTTCTATGAAGTTTTTTTTTTATTTTTTTTTATATTATAAAATCACAATAGATCATAAATATCTACCTAAGCCCCCAAAAACTGGACTTAGGGAAGTAAACAGCAGTAAATAGCAGAGAAAAATAGAAAAAACGACATTGAAAAACAATGAAGCATTCTTAGCCAATAGGCTGCATGCAGGTTAACACAGGAGAACCATAAAAACTTTGGCACCGTGCCTTTAAGACCCTGAGCACCTCCAGTATCCCACCATGCCTCAGGGGTGAAGGGAAGGTGACAGTTGGTTCACAGTTAGGTCAGTTCTTTTTTCCGGCTTCTTCTGAGAGGATCCTGGAGCATTGAGCTCTCAGTTTTTCTGAGTTTTTCTTCAGAAAAATCCTTAAAAATAGTGTTTTTCCTATTTACTCGACAGATAACATCTTTTGTCTGAGTTTGAAGTCTTTTTTGACAGAAAATGCCATCTCTTTTTGTAAAATGTCCTTCTTGTGGGAAGAAGAAAGCCCAGTCAGACCCACACTCTCTGTGTATTGTCTGCCTGCCACAGAGTCACTGTCCTGACACCTGCAAGTATTGTAAGAACATGTCAAGGAGGACTCTCAAAGACAGAGAGAAGATCAGGTTACATGGGCTTCAGGAGAGGAAAAAGTCAACATCCTCTTCACTTCCCAGACCTACAGCAGAAGGAATGGCCCGATCGACGTCGACAGGTAGGATTGTGCCTGTTTGTTCTCCATCGACGTCATCGGCACCACCGTCTCACCGGCATAGATCGCCGTCGACGGCGACCAGACCGACGTCGAGGGACAAAACGTCGAAGCATGGACACAGGGGTACATCTCCGTCGACGGCAGGCCGCCGTTCGGCGTCGAGCCATCTCCGGCGCTCCCGTTCGCCGTTGAGAACGTCTCACCCCGTGGCGTCGAAGGACAAGACGTCAAAATCGCCACGACGGCATGAACATCCGCCGTCGACCACTCGCCACTCAACGTCGAGACACACGACGGCGAGTAGGTCCAGGTCCCGCGATAGGCGATCGGCGTCAAGACACTCGACGGCAAGACCTCCGACGTCAAGACCTTCGACGTCGAGAACAGATCAGCCATCGCAACCTTCGACGTCGAGGATGCAATCGACGTCGACACAACCTTCAGCTGTGTCACAGGCAGTAGAGCCAGCGGACAAAGCTCCCTCACCGGTGGTCTCTATAAGGAGTGCATCATCCCATTCCAGAGCATCGGGGCATGTTTCTCCCATCACTCTATCACCCAGATGGTTAGAGAGCCTGAATAGACCGGCAGCATCCCCGGATTCACAATACTCTAGGATGTATTCTCCTACTGCCTCATTACCGAGAACGCCATCGCCTACAGCTAGAGCAGGACGGGCTCGTTCTGCTTCTCGTCAGCCGACCACAAGACCTGCACACTCTGCTACAGCTTCTCGGAGCAGGTCCCGTTCCCGAAGGAGAACCAGGTCACGAACACCACGCAGAAGATCACCTTCTTGGTCTTCTTCAGGATCGTCTGTTGGGCGCTACTCCCCCACACTCACAGATTCTCCACCTGCTAGGATTTCCCCGGTGGATGATATTACCACTTTTAATGAGGTTCTTCTAAGGGGAGCGCAGAAGCTAAATATTGAGGTACCGGAGCCGGCCACCTCATCCTCAGTTATCTTTGAGACCCTACAACACAGATCAGTCTCGAGAAAACTGCTGCCACTAGTACCGGGTTTGCTGCAACCGACTATGGACACTTTTCTGTCTCCAGCCACTCTCAAGTCTGCCCCGGCTAGGATTCAAAAGAAGTACAAAGCTCCGGAACAAGATCCTTTATTCCTGCGGAAGGATCCGCCACCGGACTCTGTGATCTTAGCCGCAGCCAGAAAAACACACTCTGTGGCATCATCTTCCACAGTCCCCCCGGATAAGGAGAGCAGACACCTAGACTCTCTGGGGAGAAAGATGTGCGGTACGGCGGCATCTGCTATGAAGGTCTCCAGCGCCTCAGCACTTCTGGGCAGATATGACCGCTCTCTGTGGGACTCACTCCACAGATTTACAGAAAAGTTGCCCAGGGAAGATAGACAGGACTTCCAGGAAATCTTGCAGGAAGGGGGCCTAGTATCTAACCAGGTCATCAGCGCGGCGGCGGACGGGGCGGATTTGGCTGCGCATGGGTATGCGCACGGAATCTGCGCTAGGAGGTCTTCCTGGCTACGGCTCACGGGTCTGAAACAGGAAGCACAGCAGCGCATTTTGAACCTCCCATTCAGCGGGAGTTCGTTGTTCGGTACCCACGCGGATGAAGAGATGGCCCGAATGAAAACGGAAGTCGACACGATGAGGGCAGTGGGCCTGGAACGTAAAAAAGACTTCAGGCGGAGGTACAGGCCGTATGACAGACGACCATTCCAGCAGAGGGTTCAAACCCCTCACTGGTCTCAGAGGCCACAACAACGACAGGGACGTCCCCTGTTTCAGGCACGTAGACCCACAAGAGACAGAGGGTCAAGTAGACCTCAACAGTCTACAGCAAAGACACCATCAAAGCAATGAGGCATTGCTTCCCTCAGCACTGTGCACCACTCCGGTGGGGGGAAGTGTTACGCATCATCTTCGCGAGTGGCACTCAATCACAAAAGACAAATGGGTGCTCAATATTGTCGAACATGGCTATTCTCTCCTTTTCAAAAAACCTCCTCCACGCTTGCCGCCAGCAAGGTGTTTTCCTTCTCATCTCAGCCTGCTACGCAAGGAAGTTCTCGCACTCCTGCAAAAGAAAGCTGTAGAAAAGGTTCCTCCGGCACAAAAAGGAAAAGGGGTGTACTCCCGTTACTTTCTGGTGGCGAAAAAAGGTCAACAGGGCCTCTTCAGGCCAATTCTGGACTTACGGCTCCTGAACAAGTACATAAGAAAACAAAAGTTCAGGATGCTAGCCCTTCACCAGATTGTCCCGCAACTGCATCAGGGAGACTGGATGTGCTCCATCGACCTACAGGATGCATATTTTCACATCCCAATAGCGACCAAACATCGGAAATTTTTACGTTTCCAGATAGCGTCACAGCACTACCAATTCAGAGTCCTTCCATTCGGCCTGAAGTCTGCACCCCGAGTCTTTTCAAAATGTGTAGCAGTGGTAGCGGCACACCTTCGAAGACAAAAAATATTCGTCTACCCCTACCTGGACGACTGGCTAGTGAAGGCCTCATCTCCGGATCAGGCGAGAAGACATCGAGATATCGTTCTAAGAACTTTCGAGTCTCTAGGTCTTCAAATCAACCACGACAAGTCAACCTTGATTCCAACACAAAACCTCCACTACCTGGGAGCGATACTAAACACAGGGCTCCAAAGAGTGTATCCTTCGGAGGAACGACTTTTATCAATCCACAGGAAGTGTCAACAACTATTAACAGCCGATGCACCTACAGCTCGTCAGGTGACATCGCTTCTGGGCTCCATGGCTTCATGCATCTTCATTGTCCCGAATGCCAGGCTACGCATGAGGCCCCTTCAGGAGGCATTAGAGAACAATTGGAGCCAAAAGACTGGTCACTGGGAGGACAGAGTTCGACTACCAGCAGTGGCTTTTCAATCACTACAATGGTGGATGCACAGACCTCACCTGTCGATAGGTTCTCCGTTTCACCAGACAATTCCAGTCGACACTCTGGTAACGGATGCGTCTCTTCAGGGTTGGGGTGCTCATCTGGGTTCCTTCCAAGCTCAGGGTCTGTGGTCCGACAAGGAAAAGAACTATCACATAAATCTACTGGAACTCAGAGCAGTCCATCTGGCTCTCAAATCTTTCTCTCCATTGGTTCAGGGGAAATCTATCCTAATTCAGACAGACAATACAACCACAATGTATTACCTGAACAAACAGGGGGGAACAAGATCACTACCTCTGTCTCGAGAATCCCAAACGATATGGCATTGGCTCCTGGCCAGGGGAATGTCTATCACAGCGGTACACCTGCCAGGTCAGCAAAACGTAGAGGCAGATTTCCTGAGCAGACATCTGGAAGACGCGCACGACTGGGTGCTACACGACGAAGTCGTCGAGGACATCTTCGGTCAATGGGGTCGACCTCAGTTGGATCTCTTTGCAGACGAAACAAACAAGAAATGCCCAGACTTCGCATCCAGGTTCTGCCGTCCGGGATCTCAAGGGAATGCCCTGTTGATCAACTGGTCAGGGACATTTCTCTACGCCTTTCCACCGATTCCCCTCATACCGGCAGTAATCAACAAATTTTACAACTCCAGAACCAGAATGATTCTGATAGCGCCACAATGGCCCCGCCAATTCTGGTACACGGACCTACTCAACTTATCGGAAAGACCTCACAGGAGGTTGCCGTGCAGACCGGATCTCCTGAGCAGAATGGAAGGCAGAATCCTACATCCCAACCTTCCCTCTCTGAGCTTGACAGCATGGCTCCTGAATTCCTACAGTATGGGCACCTAGGGCTCTCACAGGAGTGCATGAGCATCTTGAAAGAGTCAAAACGACCTTCCACGCGGCGTTCTTACGCTTTTAAGTGGAAGAGATTTTACATCTGGTGCTCTCAAAAAGGTATAAATCCCAAACGAGCTCAGGAGGACGTCATACTATCCTATTTACTTCATCTGGCGAAGTCTGGTCTGCAGGTATCTTCTATTAAGGTTCATTTGTCTGCAATTACAGCGTATCGTAAGTCGCCTTCTCAGGAATCCTTCTTTACGATACCTGTAGTCAAGGATTTTTTAGAAGGCTTGAAAAAGGTTTTTCCTCCCATTCGGAGACCTTCTCCTCCATGGGAACTGAATGTAGTCCTGTCAAAACTTATGGGCCCTCCTTTTGAACCTATCCACAAGGCCTCTTTACAGCACCTTACGTGGAAGACGGCTTTTTTGGTGGCCATTACTTCAGCGAGGAGGGTCAGCGAAATTCAGGCTCTGTCTTGCAGAGAACCGTACACGTTTTTTCACGATAATAGAGTGGTTCTGCGAACTCACCCATCTTTCCTTCCGAAGGTGGTGTCAGAATTCCATATCAATCAGACTATATCTTTACCGACTTTCTTTCCCAAGCCGGAGACTCCGGCTGAGAAAGCATTGCACTCCTTAGACTTGAAAAGAGTGCTGAAATTCTATTTGGACAAAACAAAACCGATTAGACATTCTAACCATTTGTTTCTAAATTATGGTCATTTAAGAACAGGAGAGGCAGCGTCTAAACGAACGATATCAAGATGGATTGTGTCTTGTATTGTTAACTCTTACCAACTGGCTAATAAGAGATTACTGGCTAGGCCAAAAGCGCATTCCACAAGGGGAAAAGCGGCTACTGCTGCCCTCCTTAACAATGTACCAATTTCCGAGATTTGTAAGGCTGCTACATGGAAGTCTGTGCATACCTTTACTAAGCATTACTGTTTAGACTCGGATGCAAGAGCGGATGCCCAGGTGGGGCAGGCCTCTCTTAGAAATCTATTTGCATGAATATATATCTTTTCCTGCACTTCTTTCAGACAGTCCGCAGAGTTTAGGGATGGGCTTGCTAATCTATTCAATGTTTATGACTATTGATGAGGATCCCCTGGAAGAGAAGGATAAGTTACTTACCTGTAAATCCTAGTTCTCTTCCAGGGGTATCCTCATCAAAGTCATAAACAACCCACCCTCCTCCCCGGACTCAAGTCTCCTGGAAGTGCAGGACAGATTATCTTTCTGATCAGTTATACAGATTGTCACCGTAAAAAAGTACTGACCTAACTGTGAACCAACTGTCACCTTCCCTTCACCCCTGAGGCATGGTGGGATACTGGAGGTGCTCAGGGTCTTAAAGGCACGGTGCCAAAGTTTTTATGGTTCTCCTGTGTTAACCTGCATGCAGCCTATTGGCTAAGAATGCTTCATTGTTTTTCAATGTAGTTTTTTCTATTTTTCTCTGCTATTTACTGCTGTTTACTTCCCTAAGTCCAGTTTTTGGGGGCTTAGGTAGATATTTATGATCTATTGTGATTTTATAATATAAAAAAAAAAAAAAAAAAAACTTCATAGAAATAAAGCATTTTAGCCTATTTATGATTATAGCCTGCATTGCTGTTTTTACACATGATAATATGTATGTATTTTATATATATGCTCCGGGGTCCCCGCACAAGGGCGGGAATATTCAATGTTTATGACTTTGATGAGGATACCCCTGGAAGAGAACTAGGATTTACAGGTAAGTAACTTATCCTTCCTCTCTCTAGATCTTCCTCTGTGACAGTCTTTAGTGCAAGAGGTTCTGGATTCAGAAAAAGAGCCCCTTCTATGTCCTTTTTCAGTTTTTTTCCCCTCTCTTCTTCCTTATGCATGTTTTCAAATTTCTCTCTCCGGCGAATGCCCTGACAGTCTTTTAGGGCCCTCTTGGACATTTTCTGACAAAATTCACACTCCTTAAAAGAGTGTGAAGCAGGAAGACAGACAACACAAATAGAATGTGGGTCTGATGAAGACTTTTTTCGTCCACATGAGGGGCATTTCACAAAAAGTGAAGGCATTTTGAGAAATATTCACCACTTTTCGATGGAAAATTGGTGAAAATGTACACTAACCTCGGAGATCTCGAATGAAGCACAAACATAATTAACTTTTTGCAACTAAAGTTAAGAACAAACTGGGTAAAGAAACCCAGAGAGCGTTCAGAGATCCTCTCAGCATGAGCTGGAAAAAAGAACTGAGGCTGTGAGCCAAACTGCCAGTACAGTGCATGCTGAAAAGAGAACGTGCTGCCCCCTTAAAGTAACAGTGTATTTTCCTTGCGCTCTAGCTCTTGACCTGACAGGCTTCTTTTTATATAATTTTTCGTTCTCTGTTTGTGAGTAATAGGCGTTTTGTTTATAATTAAACCTGGGTTGCGTCTTGTCAGATGCTGAAATGTAGTCACTTTATATTGATTAAATCCCAGAAATCAGTGAAAAGCAGCCATGTTGCATTCTTTAATTGAGGTAACTTTAATTCTATGGACATTGAGTTGATTACCTCCAACTAATAATGACTTTTATTATTTGAAGAGAACAAATTTCTGGATCCCTGCAAACGTACAGTGTTATTCTATGTTTATGGCCATCAGTGAGGATCCTACGACGCAGAACATGCAAAGTACCCTTGTGAATCATGCAAGCGTTATTGCCTGGATAATCTACACATTTTCTACATGCAAATTATTGGAATGGCTGGAAAAAGCTTTGCTAATTTGATCCAATTGGTTTAGTTTAAACCTCATCGTACAGAAATGTATGTTCCCCAACACGTGACATAGTCATGCAACCTTATTTGCTCTTTCTGCATTCACAATGACATGCACATGTGGTTCAATTGGTTGTCTAAATAACTTAACATTAACATTATTTGGTCTTCTTTCAAAGAGACAAAGGGCCTGATTTATAACAAAATTAGCACCACCTTTGCGTAAAAACTATAATTATATGTTGTAAGTTTGTGCCGCTTTTGCGTCAAAAAGTGACACAAAGGCAGCGCAAACTTTTCAGAAATCAGGCCCAAAGTGCATGAGTGATCCCTGTGAAGCACCTGCAGCACTTTCTCAGATTAGAAGCAGAAAGTCACATTATTTCTGAAACTTGAACCGCAAGTTGAAGAATGTGCAGCACTAATTTTGGAATGTATGATGGAACAACGAATGCTGGAACCACGCATGCCTGAACAACGTGGTCGCAACAACAACCGCATTGTTATCATGAATGACTTTACCATGCAAGCCTTTACAATTATTTTTTCTTGTAAAAGCATGCCTTGTAAAGGCATGTGTGGGAATGGCATGCGTGGTTCTAGCATGCGCCTCCCCCACCTGTCCTAAGGCCCAGAAGTACCCCACCCCTAATACTAAAACTGCCCAGCCCCACAACCCTAAAACAAAACTACCCTGAATACCTCCTACCCACCCTGAGCCCTAAACCCTTCCCCCACCTCACCTACCCACCCTAAAAATAACAGACCCCGCCTCTGAAAACACCTGATCCCCCACTCCCAAAAAAACCAAGCTACCCCGTCCGCCCCACCCCCAAAACCAATCTACCCTGACCCCCCACCCCCAAAACACTAACTACCCCGAACCCCCACCCCCAAAAACCAGACTATCCTGAACCCCCACCCCCAAAACCAAACTACCCCGATCCCCGCCCCTCAAAAAACAAACTACCCGACCCCACACTCCCCAAAAACCAACCAACCCCCACCCCAAAACCCAATCTAGCCCGAATCCCCCACCCCTAAAAAACAAACTACCTCGACCGCCCACCCCCAAAACACTAACTACCCCGACCCCCACACCTACAAACGAAACTACCCCAAAAACCAAACTATTCTGACCCTCCACCCCCAAAAAACAAACTACCCTGATCCCCCACCCCAAAAACAAAAGTACCCCACCCCAAAACAAAACTACCCCGACCCCCCACCCTGCCCCTAAAACGAGAACTGCCTGATCACCCCACCCCAAAAACCAAACTACCCCGACCCCACACACCCAAAAAAACAAACTACCCTGACCCCCAAAAACCAAACTACCCCGGCCCCACCACCCCCAAAAAACAAACTGCCCGACCCCCCAAACCCCAAAAAGCAAACTACCCGAATCCCTCACCCCAAAAACAAAAGTACCCTAACGCACACCCCCCAAAAACAACTGCCCTGATCCCCCACCCCTAAAAAAACAAACTACCCTGACCTCCCCCCACCGCAAGCCCTTAATCCGCCCCCCACTCCTAAAAACTACCCCTCCACCCTGGCCCAGCCCCACTTACCTCACTGCTTCCTCTCCCGATGCACTCTCCCTTTTTTAACCACGCATGTGCATTGTTCAGCACATGCATGGTTAAGGCAGAGAAAAAGGGAGTCGTTAAAGCAAGCGTGGTTCTGCTTGCGTTAACAACGTAGGTTGCTGTTCCGGATGTTCCCCCTAAGGGTGTGTGTAACCTTGACTTGACGATAGTCAGTCTAAGGAGTAAACTGTAACAGACAAGCCAAGGTGAATTTTCTGATTCAAGGTTTTTGTGAATAATCTCTGAAATTCATATTTTTTGCAGATCTATGGATATGTGGCAAGGTATTGGAGCCCAAACCAGGTTAACCATGTTTTCTTCTTTGTTACCTCTGTAATGGTTTAGGTCCAGGCTTTTAAAAACAATGGTCCACAGAGATATAATACACATGCTACAGACAGAATAGTCTATCTACCATGGCTATGAAGGGGGAGGCATGGGATAGCTATCGGTTAACTTGGGTGACAATCCTTCAAATGTGTAATTGACACTCTGTACGGTGGGGGGGGGGGGGAGGGGTCAGGGGGGAGGGGGAGTCAAGGAGAGTTACCATACACTGCCATGCAGAGGCCCACCGGGTCAGACAGGAATTTTAAATAAAACTGGTTCTATCACGTGAGGGCCTCTCCTTCCCCAATTGTAAAAAAATAATAATAATGATTACAAGAAAGCCACACAAACTTAGCTCATTTCCTTTGGAAATATCTAGTGGACTTCCTGAATAACCTGAAAATTTGAGTGGTCCAGACAAACACCTTTGCCCCATGGATGATGAATTTTTATCACACAAGAATTTTACGTAGTGAAAACGTGCGTGGTCACACTAACAACATGAAATACGAGGATCTTACAAACTTTTCCGGACATGGAAAGTCAAACAGCTTGACCATGCCAAAGTCATCGCCTGTGACAAGGCTTATTCCTGAGTGAGACACAGAGGCACAGGTGACGTCAGCTTTCTCACTGTGCCTGGACCAGATCCCCACAACTTCATCACCAAGAACACTGAAAAGCAAAGATACAGAGTTTATCGGTAAAAATAAACACAGAAAGTATGACTTTTTGGATGAACTCAAGTTCTCCATGGAGACAAGATCATAAAAATTTGAGATCAACAATACATAATTTCTCTTAATTGAATACATATTATCAAGTTGTTCAAGTCACAATATCATAAAGTAGGTATAGTAACTGAATTATGCGTTCTATTAAACATTCAGCAACACTGACACTAGGTCTTTCAGAGAATTGCAGAAAATGAATGTGCGGGGGGGGGATGGAGGACTCTATAACTAGTCATTCCCTGCAGTTTCATCTGAGATTTTCAACAACTAATGTAAATGCCCTCTGCACCTATTAGCCTCATACATGCTTATAGTCGAATCTCTAAGGTGGGGCTCCAAACTGTGCCTCTGCCACGTTCAACGGAAGGAAAAGGATAAAAACCGTGCAGAATAAGACATATGGTTCATCTGTCTCAGAGGGCCAAGTCCCTGATAACGTTTTAAAAGGGGACGGGGCGTTTCACCCTATACTTCTCCCTTCTCTTTAGTTATGCCGTTCCTTCTCAACAGAATATAGTGCTACAGAAAGGCTTGGAGGTAAGTGGAACACACCGTACCAGAAGCTTACACTTGGAGGGTGAATGGATAGACTGAGGCATGGTGCCATTGCTTACCAGTAATTCTCATAATTTCTAATCCCAGTTTTTCACATCATTGCATCACTGCCCTTGTGTATGAGATTGCGACTCCTAAAACTGAAGCTGGCAACCTCAGTTACCAACAGGAGAGATAGTTGTTTGTTCTACATCCACACTGTGAATTTTCTCTCTCCCTTTTTACGAACGTCTGCCCTGCCCATTACTCATAAATCCTCACTTTCTAGTAGACAGTGTCTACTCTTATCGCCTGTATTGCTATCAGTCCATAGAATAACTGTGCAGTGGAGCTTTAGAATGGAGTGTCGGCATTATTTGAGACTGTTGATGGAACTAAGGCTTAGAATAAGAAAGATAGCATGTGAGTAATTGGTTTATTACTGCCTAGTCTGTCTTCCTCGCCAATCCTTAGCTATTTTCAGGATGCACTAAACTATCTGTGCTGACTGTAAAAATCTGAATACTAGCAAAAGGAGTAATACATTTATGAAGCATGCAACATTCACAAATGAATAACATTCGGTACCTGTGCACGCAGAGAAAAGTACATACTGCACGTTCAACCTATAATGAACAACAACAGTGTGCAGGAAGGCAAAAATAGCTCCCTTACACATTTCATGAAAAGGATTCATTGCGCAGTGATCTAACAAACCACCATCTCCCTCTGTTCCCCAACATCACATCTCCCTTTATAACAGGTAGTCACACTCAAAGGAGTTGTCGTTTTTTCCCTTACCTACCAACCTTTAAACAACAAGGAATCTGATTTGCAAAACTCTTCTATACCACTGAAGTAACTGAAATGGGTGCTATGTACACCTAGAATATGAAGCCACTGTTTCTCCACAGAGGAGGAGCAACTTCCTGGCCTAGGTAGAATTAAGATCAAAACTTAGTATGGACCCCAGAACTCTATCTAGAATGACAGTATAGCACAGTCAAAAAATACACTTCAGAAACCACAGACGAATCCGGTTCTACCAATCTGCATGCTAATGCAGTGACCACGAAAAAAGACACCTTGCAGAGAACGAGGGCAATGGACAGAACTAAGGACTGAAATGCTGTGGAGGAGGCTCCAGATCCCTACTACAAATGGAAGATTCCAGGAAACAAGTGGTAAACATAGCACCAGCCTTCCTTCAGTTATGGAAGCTTGCGAGAATCGTAGATTTCAGAAGGGAACTGATTCTACTGATGTCTTTGAATGCCAAAATGTCATAACTGCTATCTACTGTACCTTAAGGGTGGAAGGAGCTAACCCCTTAAGGTACTCGTCTTTTGAAAAACAAGGATGCAAGGGTTTGGAGGAGCTATGGAGTAAACCTTTGGGCAGAAAACAAGTCCCAACATATTTTTTGATATTCAGAGGAGCCCCCCAGGCAGCTGAGCCACTTGAGTAATGGATGGATTGAACTGCCATAAAAGAGACCTGTTGCTGAAACGCAGCTTTTAGTACTCAAGCCGTGAGATGAACAAAGGAGTGATAGAGAGATCATCAGGTGGAAGGGAGATACTGCCACCCACCGAAGGATCAACATGAAGTGTTTGTCTCTTCTTTTGTTTCTCTTGTTATGCATACCCTTGCTTTTGTATCATCAGATAACTAAAATCTGTTTTTGGATCGTAATCAATTAAAATATTATTCTTCATGTATCTTGAATCACCCTTTTTAGCAAGATTTGTTACCAGCGTATTTGTGAATTTTACTGTTCGGTTATGATTGACATGATAACCTTTTTTAATATGAGAGACGAAGGTCACTTTTGTCAGGGAAGGGTACTTTAATCACTATTACTGACTCTTAGGATATGGTAATGGTGTGAAAGGCGCACTGCAGTCTAGTGGCTCAATCAAAGAGAGAACACCCACCTACATTCCACTTACATTCTCTACTTCTAAAATATCAGCGGAACGTGCCAGGAAGGATGGCTGAACTGCTTCACAATCTCTCAAAACACTTTGGGCACCAGAATGTAAGGTACTGAAGAGGGCACACCTGCTGATGCAACTTATGAACGTGTTGACCTAGACTGCTACATAGACATTTGTTAGAGGGGAAATTGGAATCTCTGCCAGGAGCTGGTTAACTGCAACACCTCTTTCAACTTTGGAATGCTTGTTCTTACTGGTAATTGTTGTAGGCCTTTACCACTAAATTGTCCATTCGAATCAGCAATGCCTTTGCTGAACTTCCACAGTGAACAAATTAAGTGATTGCTAGTTGTCCTTCACTTGGAGGGTGAATGGACAGAAGCTTACAGTTGGAGAATTGCAGACGTCCATCTGCGCCTGTGATGATCTGTCATTACTATCTCTGCCCTCCAAGTGTACTAGAGACTGGTGAAAATTTCCAGGACAAGCAGGCATAAAGGAGACAGGGAAAACTAGTCAAAAGGTAACTGATCAAGTTACCAATACATTTCTGAACTTAAGTTTGAGGTTACATGGAACTACACTTCGTATTTCAATGAATATGAGCAGCCGAACACCAAAAGGTGGCTGATGAGGGATTTAGGTTGCAGACAAACCCAGGGGGGCATAACTCTGGCTGTTTCCATGAAGAACAGGCCCTCTGTGAGGCTGATTAGCTTGACAGAAGTTAACTCCGGTTCCTCTGAAAATAGCTCTCCTGGAAAAAAGACTGGAAGAAAGACAATAGCCTGATCTGGTCAAATTCTGGCATCAGAGAAGTCACTGTCTTGAGATGAATTGCTTTGAGACGTGGACCAGTTGACCAGAATTTGTCTCAAGAGCATGCAAGCTGCCTCGGTGTCAGACTCAGCTTTAAAAAAAGAGGAGTACAATTTGTCAGTCAAGGTAAGGGAATCTTCCACCATGTTTCTCAAGATGCAACAACTATTCAGGTGGATGGGTATATGACGGTGTGTGTTCAGAATTTGAAACATAAGAACATCCCCCCACCTTTTAAAGACCATGTGCATGTTGAACCTGAGTTGATCATGAAAACTGGAAGATCTGAACACATTTATTAATGTCCCCCTGAGCCAGTCCTAGCCTATAGTTCCTGAAGGCATCTCGATCAAAAAGACAAGTCCTCTAGAACTATGAGCCCTATGTCTGATAGTGTCTGGGTCTTACGTAGAAGGGTCTATTACTCACAGGTATTTTTAAAGCATTTTTGTTGCATTTTCAAACAAACTCTAATAATAGAACAGTACCAAAGCAGGGGTACAGGCATTGCTTACGAGGGACTCACCAAAGCTGTAAAGTATATATTAAAGCACAATCTGATATGTGCATAGCAAGGCTGGTGTAGCAGCGCCCACCATGAGTGCTTTGCAGGCATAATTGTTCAAGGGTTCCTGAATAACAGTGATGACACCACCACACCCCTGCCCTGAGAGTCCAGTCTAGGGCAAGTGAACAGCACTGTGTCCCACACTGGCAACATTGGAATCCTGTGCACCCCCTATCCTCCTCCATCTGTACTGACTTTCTCTCGCAGTCGGCCCATTTAATCACTTCCTTCCATCACCTGCGTAAATCAGGGTCTCCAGCCCATTTCCAGCTCATCGTCAACTGTCTTTGGGCAAGGATGAGTGCCAGATCAATTACCCTGGGAGCACCACTGCGTCTGTGAAGGCCCAGTAGACACAAGTGCGAAGTATTCTTAAAGGACCTGTCAGTAGCTTTACAGATAACCTGTAACACTGTGTCTTGGGGGGAAAGGGAGGGGAGTGTCAGTGCTGTACAGCTCCAGACCATGTGGTTGAAGTCTGCATCACCCTCACCACAGCAGGGGCTTGCCAATGAGGTTCCATGGAACATATCTTGCACGTGCCACGCAGTGAAATATGCCCTGTGCAAAAAGTAAAACTCGATCAATTCAAAACTAGCATTGCAGGATACATTGGGGGTGCAAGCCAAGGTCTGCCACCAAGCAGCATCATCCAAGGAAGGCCTGAAGTCAGTCATTCATCGCTGATGCAGCAGAGTCAGATCCTTCTGGGCGCCTTTCAGAAGAACCCTGTAAATAAGTGTAACTGTCCTCGTCTTCCCTGTTATAAGCAAGAAGTATTAGAGGCACTTGTGCTCCTTAGGCTCCCCAGACCCTGAACACCACTGGCCATGTGCTACTCATCATGGCCCTGTATAAAAGGAAATTCCAAGCCGGAAGATCACATCCCTCTTGCAAGTCTGCGAAGGGGGAATCACCCAATATAGTGAAACCTGCCTTAGTCCATCTGTGCAGGCCACCCCACTTTCCCAGATTTGGCCAGTACTGCGCAATGGGCAAGGGGAGCTCGTGAGTATAGGGGACACTTGTGCGTGTCATCTGCAATGCCGTAGCCCAGGCATGCCTTGCTGTCCTTATTAATAGATTCTCACCACTCACTATCGATGCAGTTGTTGACTTCAACAAAATCCAGGTCAACAGTTCCTGAGAGGGTAGGTTATGCTCTCCGTGGCCAAAGGTGTCCCAAAGGTAAGAGCACCACCATGTCACCCACTGTAGCTGTGCAGCCACATAATTCATTTCCAGCCATTCCACCCTTGTCCAGAGGAAGGTGTAGCTTCTGCAGGGCTACTCAACATCTACAGGAGCACCAGTAAAGGGTCAGAAGGATGCCATCTAATTTTTTGAACTCCCCCCACCTCAGAGTTCTACTGGTAAGGCAGCAAACAGTAGAGAAAGTGTGGTAGGATCACCATCTTTGAGAACTCAATCCGGCCGCTTACAGAAAGAGGGAGGGTGCTCCAAAAGGCAAATGAGCATTGTAACACAGAGAGACCTACCATATTTATCCTCAAATCTCTGGTCCGCCGATGTATATATGGCCACCCCTTCAGTATCGAGTGGGAGTCTGTTCCCACTGCATCAACAGTGGGGTCCTCTGGGCCCACGGCTCCTCAGTGGAAGTATCCTAGGGCACTTACCATGGAGGTAAGACTCCTTGGTTTAGGGCGGCAGCACCACCGCAAGTGGGTGACTGAGTCAGTCCCACATTGACTGGAAGCTGTCGGCCTGAACTCGTCGGCTAGCTAGCAGCACCTCACCCAAACCAAGAAAGTAAAGGTGATTGGTGTCATACTAAAAATATGACAGACTCACTCCTCAGGGAAGTTGTGGTCGACAGATCACATCCTTTTCTCTCAGTTGAATAAGTTACTTACCTTCGTTAACGTTTTTTTCTGGTGGATACAGTAACTACCTGTGGATTCCTCACCTAAAGAATTCTCCCCTCGCGCCAGCCTCGACGGTAATTTCTTCTACCTCTGCACGTCGACGATAACGTCACAATCGCCCGACTCCACGCGACGCCTTATGACATCATCTAGGCAATAAGAAGCCCTCATCGACGTGCAGACGTCAGTTATCACAATTTTTTACGTGCCATAGAGGCGAACAGGTTGACACATCAAATGAATGAAAACAGAACATTTATTATAATAAAAATAAATTTAGATAACAGTAATAACTGGTCTATACAAGAGTAAAATATGTCATTCAAGTCCAAACATGTTTCCCTTGAGCTATCTAAATTTGAGAAAGAAATGTATATACAGATGCCACAACTATATACATGATTCAGGTATATACATATATACAAGGCAAAGGATGCTCACCCAAGGATTTCATGGTATGACCAGCCAGGCAACGGGGAGGCGGGTGGGACCGTGAGGAATCCACAGGTAGTTACTGTATCCACCAGAAAAAGCGTTACCGAAGGTAAGTAACTTATTCTTCTGATGGATACACCTACCTGTGGATTCCTCACCTAAAGAATAGAGTCCCAAAGCAGTACTACCTCCGGAGGTGGGTGCCCGAATGGTCAAACCAAGAAATCCTGCAGCACCGAGCGAGAAAAATGGCCATCCCTCCTAACCTCAGAATCCAAACAGTAATGTTTAACAAAAGTATGGAGGGACGCCCAAGTCGCTGCCCAGCAGATGTCAGCCACAGGAACACCCCTAGCCAAAGCCGAAGAAGCAGCCTTAGCTCTGGTGGAGTGGGCACGAAGCCCCACAGCTGGTTCTTTCTTCGCCAAAGAATAACAAATCTTAATACATAGAATGACCCACCTGGATAGCGTTCTCTTGTGGACAGCTCTACCTTTCCTCTTCCCCACGTATCCAACAAAGAGCTGTTCATCATGCCTGAACTCCTTTGTCCTGTCGACATAGAAGCTCAGCGCTCTTCGTGGATCCAGCCGGTGGAGCCTCTCTTCCTCCTTGGATGGATGAGGTGGAGGGTAAAAGGAAGAGAGAGTAATAGACTGCTCCAGGTGAAAGGGTGTAACAACGTTCGGGAGGAAAGCCGCCTTGGTCCTTAACACCACTTTGTTCCTATAGAAAGAAAGGTATGGGGGCTCCACGCTAAGAGCCTGAAGCTCACTAACCCTTCTGGCCGATGTTATAGCCACCAAGAAAACAGTCTTGAGAACTAGCAACCGCAAAGAGCAAGAATGCATCGGTTCAAAAGGGGACCCCATTAAAAAAGTTAATACCAAATTAAGGTCCCACTGAGGCATAACGAATGATGATGGTGGAAATTTGTTAGTAAGACCCTTCAGAAATCTTAAAACAATAGGAGATTTAAAGAGTGAAGGCTGATTAGGAAGGCACAGAAAAGCCGACAGTGCAGATAAATAACCCTTGACTGTGGCAACTGCACAACCCTTCTGTGCCAGGCAAAGAGCAAATGACAATATGTCAGACAAATGAGCCTTTAAGGGATCAATTCTATTCTCTCCACACCAGGATATAAATTTAGCCCAACGGCTCGCATAGATCGATTTGGTGGAGTGTCGCCTGGCCGATAAAATAACATCCACCACTTCTGGTGGGAGAGAAAAAGCACTCAGATTGCCCTGTTCAATCTCCAGGCATGCAGGTGCAGGCTCTGGAGGTGGGGGTGTGGAATCTGCCCCTGCACCTGCAAGAGGAGGTCCACCCTGTAAGGGAGACGGAGCGGAGGGCACAGAGAGTTGGAGAAGGTCTGTGTACCACACCCTTCTTGGCCAATCCGGAGCTATCAAGATGACTTGGGCTCGGTCTTGGCGGATCTTCCTCAGAACTCGAGGAATGAGGGGTATGGGAGGAAACACGTAAAGCAACTGTCCGTTCCAGGACATCTGAAACGCGTCCCCCAAAGCTCCTTGCACCAGATACTGGAGGCTGCAAAACAACGGGCACTACGCGTACTCCTGAGTTGCAAACAGATCGATCTGTGAATATCCCCACAACTGGCAGATGTACAGAACCAGATCTGGATGAAGACGCCACTCGTGGTCGACCGAGCTGCGTCGACTGAGAACGTCCGCACGCACATTCAGAGCTCCGGCCAAATTATGTGCTGAAGCCAGGACCAGAGTCGAAGAGCTTCTCTGCAGAGAAGATACGACCCCACTCCTCCCTGCTTGTTTATATACCACATCGTGGTAGTGTTGTCTGTTAGGACCTGGACTGACTGACCGCGAATAGAAGGGAGGAAGGCCTTGAGAGCCAGATGTACTGCCCGCAATTCCAACAGATTGATGTGAAATCTCTGTTCTACCAGAGACCAAAGGCCTTTGACCTCCAGGGCCCCCATATGAGCTCCCCACCCTAGAGTGGAAGCATCCGTTACCACTGTGGCCACTGGTGGCGGCAGCGAGAATGGCCTTCCTTGTGACGGGTTGTCGACCGCTGGCCACCACTGAAGATCCACTGCAGTGTCTCTGGAGATCGTTATCGACTCCTCGAGATCCCCTTTGTGCTGAAACCACTGCCTGCGGACGCACCACTGAAGAGCCCTCATGTGCCAGCGTGCATGAGTGACCAACAGTATGCAAGAAGCGAACAGACCGAGCAGACGAAGGACCTTGAGGACTGGAACTAACGCTCCAATTTGAAACATTGGAATCAACGCCTGGATGTCCTGGACCCGCTGGGGCAGAGGAAAGGCCCGATTCAATGTTGTGTCCAATACTACCCCTCTGAACAGGAGGCGTTGAGAGGGCTCCAGGTGAGATTTGGGCACATTGATTGAAAAACCCAGGTCGTACAACAACTGAGTTGTTGACTGGAGATGACGCTGCACGAGCTCCGGAGACTTGGCTTTGATCGACCAATCGTCCAGATAGGGAAATACTGCTATCCCCCTTCTTCTGAGCTCTGCCGCTACCACCGCCATCACCTTTGTGAAGACTCGAGGTGCTGAAGTAAGACCAAACGGGAGGACCGCAAACTGATAATGCTGTGATCCCACCACAAACCGGAGATACTTCCTGTGCAATTTGAGGATCGGAATATGAAAATATGCGTCCTGCAAATCGACAGACACCATCCAATCTCCTTCGTTCAACACCAAAAGAACCTGTGAAAGGGTCAGCATTTTGAACTTTTCCTGCCTGAGGAACCAATTCAAAGCCCTCAAGTCCAGAATCGGTCTCAACCGACCATCCTTTTTGGGGATCAGGAAGTATCTTGAATAACAGCCCTGACCCCTCTCCTGCTCGGGAACCAACTCTATTGCGCCTTTTGCCAATAGGGGCAACACTTCCTGTTGTAATAGGAGAAGATGGTCTTCCGAACAGAAGGATGGGCGGGGAGGGAAGGGAGGAGGGAATTCCCGAAAGGGAAGAGCGTACCCCTTCTTCACAATGTCGATGACCCAGGAGTCTGATGTTATTACCTCCCACATCGGAAGAAAATAGGCAAGTCTCCCCCCTACCGGAGACGAGTGGACAAGGAGTGGAGGAGGACTACGGCTGCTTTCCTAGCTGCACCCCTCCCGAGGAAGATGCAGAGTGCTGCTGGGTGGCACCTCTTGTCCGGACTCTGCCCCTGAAAAATCTATATGGCAGGGTGCTTGTAGTTTGTTGTGGTCCTTGAAATCTGCCACGAAAGGAGGAGCCACGTCCAAAACCCCTAAACCTCCTATAAGCCCTAAGCCCTAAAGGAGGATGAGGCAGAATCCGCCTTCGTTCCAAAGAGCTTCTCGCCATCAAAGGGCAGATCCAGGAGAGTCGCCTGTACATCTGATGAAAAACCAGACGAACGCAGCCAAGATTGTCGCCTAGAAACTATGGTCGTGCCCATAGCCCTTGCCACTGAGTCTGAAGTGTCCAATCCAGACTGGATCACCTGGGTCGCTGCCGCCTGAGCGTCCGCCAGTAACTGCAACATTTCCTGGGACAAGTTCGGATGGCCTTTCGCTTCCCTCCATAAGGGCGTGGATATAACGTCCCAATATGCAGGTCGCGTTGGTCGACTTTAAGGCCATACTACATGAAGAAAAGGCCTTTTTGGCAGTATGGTTCATTTTCTTCGATTCCCTGTCCGCAGGTGTTCCGGGAAACGAGCCAGGAGAGAACCTGGATGAACAGGAGGCCTGAACCACTAAACTCTCCGGAGTCGGGTGTTTAGAGAGGAAAACAGGATCGCCTGGTGCCGCCCGATAGCGTTGTGCCACCGCCCTGTTGACAGCAGCTGTAGACACAGGTTTCCTCCGGGTGTCTTTGATAGGATCCAGAAGTGCCTCATTAAAAGGCAAGAGAGGCTCTGCCGTCACAGAAGTTGGATGCAAAACCTCTGTCAACAGGTTTCTCTTAACCTCTGCAGCTGGAAGAGGAAGATCTAAGAAGTCCGCAGCCTTCCGAATTACAGCGTGGAGAGATGCAGCTTCCTCAGTGTATTCCACAGGGGAAGCTAGATCCCACTCCGGGGAGGTATCTATGCCACTCGCCGTGTCAAGACATTGAAAGTCACCGGAAGGCTCCAAAATCTCACCCTCTTCCAGGTGCTGTCTGCTGTGTTCTTCCTCCTCCAAAAGGCGCAAAGCCAGACATCTAGAACAAAGCCTTGATTCGTGTCCCTGCGTCGATAAGGCGTCGGACGATGCCGAAGATCTCAGTCGGCGCCGAACCTCGGATCCGTCTGACGCCGGACCCTCCGGCTCCACAGGAACCTTGACTGTGGATTGGATCCGAGGCGAATCCAACGGCGCCGTAGCAGGTGTAGTAGGCCTCCTAGGCGACGTCAAGGGCATTGGTGCCGCTTCAGGTGCAGCAGACAAAAATGGCGTGAAAGGCGTCGATTTATAAGACGCCGGAACGCCCAAATTAAAGCCCAAAGTGCCAGACGGACCTGCTTGACCTCCACCCGGGATCAGTTCCCGGGGTCAGAAAAGCCAGGTATTGCTGCTGCACCGGCGCCGGCACAGACGCAGAAGAAGGGCCAGGTAACTCCTGGCTAGGAGAACCCTCTGGCCTCTGAAGAGGCTCGACCTCGAAAACTGACCTGGGTGAAGTTAGGGTCGTAGGAGGTGTGACGGTCAGGCTAATCTCCCACGTCGGACGGTGCCGAGCTGACGGAGATGCCGATCTGGACCTGGACCTGGACCGTCCCTTACTCGATTGGCGCTGGGAGTCGTGACGGCACCGAGAGTCACCATGGCGATGATGGGTCCTCGAAGATCTTGAAGAGGACTCCCTCCGATGACGCCTCTCCTTCTTTTTCTTGGAATGGGCCAAGAACAATTTTGCCTCCCTTTCCTTGAGTGCCTTCGGGTTCATACGCTGGCAGGAGCCGCATGACTCGACCTCATGGTTGGAGCTAAGGCACCAGAGGCAATTCTCATGGGGATCAGTAACCGACATCCGACCCCCGCACTGGTTACATGGTTTAAAGGCGGATTTCCTTGGCTGCGACATTGTAACCGTCGACTCGAAACTGTAGCTCCCTGTGAGCCTCGAAGAAAAACCGTTACTCGGAGGCACGGAAAAAAGAGAACTGACGTCTGCACGTCGACAAGGGCTTCTTATTGCCTAGATGACGTTATATGGCGTCGCGTGGAGTCGGGCGATTGTGACGTCATCGTCGACGTGCAGAGCTAGAAGAAATTTCCATCGAGGCTGGCGCGAGGGGAGAATTCTTTAGGTGAGGAATCCACAGGTAGGTGTATCCATCAGAAATACAACGTTTTAAACATGCAAAGGCAGAAGCAATTACATCCAATTACAAAAAGCATGCAGCGCGATTATTAGGAGGATGAAGCATAGTACAGTGGTGATTGTGACCATTAGAGTAAAAAATATAAACTGTCCCAACATCATGACATAATCATGAATTTGGTTATTCCTACCTATACCCTAATGTCTAAACCTGAGACCATAGCAGTGTTAGCCCTTCTGCCCATCCCGGTCTATGGAAGGAGCCCCAGACGTATACCTGAAAGGTGGCAGGGTCTCCCAGCTGGCTGGAAAGATGAGGCCAGGATCAGCGAAGGTGTCAACAAAGGGGTACACTGCATCAGATGCCCATGGCTAAAAGGAACCTGCAAAAGTAGAGTGCAACAGACAAGCACTAGATTTATGCCAGTTGACTGTGAGCACATTGAAGCCCATAGCCCATCCCGAATAGGGTGGTGTAAGAGGAATTTTCAATTAAGGGGGTTGAAAGCCTTCTTAATGTGCACAGACAGCACTTTAAAGTCTGGCAGGGAATGCTTAGTCATGTCCAAGACATGGATAAGCTGGCGTATATTAGTAGGGTGCAACAATTGGGGGCAAAATCTGTCTGGTCAGATGTGAGGCAATTCACCAGTATTTTGCTCTGAATTTTGTACTCCGTGTTGAGCATCGAAAGGGGGCGGTGGGATTCAACTAATCCACGGTCCTTGTCTTTCTTAGACAACCATACAATCATGGCTTCTCCCAATGAGGACAAGAGCAGGCCCTGTGCCAACTCCCTATTGACGACGTCCACTAATATAGGGGTCAGATTTGCAGCATGAGTATCACAGAATCCGATGGGCAACCTGTCAGATCGGGGGTCCTTCCCCCTACTAATTACTTAAGTGCACCTTCTACCTCCTGAGCTGAGATATTGTACCGAAGCTGCTCCTCCAGCTCGGTGCCCAGAACAGGGGAGAGGAATCTATAATGTACTGCAAATGTCCGTAGGTGCAGCTGCTGCAACGGCACCTTGCAACTCACGATAATACTGGGTAAACATCCCATTAATATCCTTCTGCAAGTACCCATCCCGGCCAGCGGGATCCTGAATCTAGAATATAGCGTGTACTCTTGTCTCCTCCTGGAGGAGTCAAGCCAGTATACTCCGTGACCTCTCTATCCGCATGGGTCTGTGCGATATAACCTTCATAGTGTTTCAAGCCTTCCAAGAGAATAAATAATTTCTGCCTTTCCTCCAACGGCCACACCCTGCCTTCGGCCTTTGCTTCCAGATCCGGGGCTAGCCAAGGCGCTCTCTCAACTGTGTTGCGGGCTGGAGAGAGCCTACTGCGCATGTGTGTTTGGCCGGCCCGGGACTGCCGGCCAAACATACATGCGCACTGACGGGAGTGCCCAGTGCACTCCCCTAATTTCCTTGTCATCCCCAATGTTCCACCCCTTTAACAAACAAAACGATAATAAACATGGTTTATTATCATTTCGTTTGTTAAAGGATTTGCAGCGGCTGCTGCTGGCAGAGGGGCGATTCTCCTCCCCCTAATGGCCGCTTCCCCAGACAGCATGATGGACCCAGAGAATTCTTCAGTGATGCTCTGCACTGACTTTATACTACCTGAGAAGTGCTGAAACAGAGCCGCATACAAATGTCACCACCTGCATGCTGGTATCAGACCACAGTCGGGGAGCATAAAACAAATTGTCAAAGATAGTGTGCTGACCTTGTAACTTGAGACTTTTTGAGATGTTAAAGAGGCCATTCCACTGATGAAGGAGGTGGATGGGCAGTGAGGAATCTGTGGTTACTTACAGTATACACCAGACATGGATACTTCAAACTTCAGATTTCTCACATTTAGAATAGATAGCAAAGCAGCACCTCTCAAAGGTAGTGGGTCTGGGTATTGGGCTTAAATAAAAGAAAGACTTGCAGAAACATGCAGACAGACTAATCTTCCTGCTACACTGGGCTGTCAAGAAAGGAATGTTATGTGAACATATGTCCCAGTGCCCACGTAACATCTTGGCAGATGTCTATAACAAGCAGTACTTGCACAAATGGAGTTGTAACGGCTTTGACCCTATAGCATGAGACCATAGGCCTATTTCTTTAGGGGGCTATTTCTTGGCCAGTGCATACCAGATGTTTCATTCAGAGGACTATCAACCTTGAAAGAGTCCTCTTCTGCACCACATTGCCTTTCTTTGTATCGGAGATTCCTACAAAGAGGTGATCATCCATGTTATGGTCCTTTGTGCATTCAATGTAAAAGGTCAGTGCTCTATTATGGTCAAGATGATGAAGTCTCTTTTCCCCTCTTAAGCAGGATGGCAAGGTACTGCAATACATGTATCCTTGACCTCCAAAGATGGACAGCAACCATTGCTATCACTTTTTTGGGTGAAGAGAAATTCAGTAAGTTGAAAGTGTTCCTGGCCCACCTTCAACTGCATCTAACACCTGGTGGACCGCAGAAGCCATACGTGGAAATATGCATCTTGCAAGACCAAGGGCGCCATCCAATCTCATGAGTCCAGAGTGGACAGGATCTCAGCAGTAGCTAGAGTTTTGAACCTGTCCCTCATCATAAAAGCATTCAGTAGGCTGAGTTCCACAATATGCTGGGGAGCTCAGTCCTTCTTACGAGTAAGGATGTCATGAGAATTACATTCTTCTCCCTTCTCCCATTCCATTACCGTCTATGGCACCGATGGACAACAGAATGTGGACTAGATCAGGATTGTGGAATTTTCTTTAAAAAATAGCTCTGGTTTGGGAGGAAGGTGGGATAGGGTTGGACGTAAACCTTTTGCACTATCTGAAAAACCCATCTGCCGATGTGATGGATCTTCAGCCGAGGAGGAAATGCCGTACCCACCCTACCACAGCCCAGACATGAGCCTATATATATACTATATATAAAATGGGTGATTTTTACTTGTCAAATAAATTTTTGGTGGAAAGGCATCAGTGGTAAATATATTTTATTTAAAAAAATATCAATACATGTTCATTTATGTGTGTGTGTATATATTTTATACATACATACATATACACACCCCTTTTAAACAATAATGCTGAACCCTAAAAGAAAATCCTTCCCACCCCAATTTTACTTCCCACCTAAAAACCCATCATCACCCATACCCTAAAAATCCCCTAGCCACCCCAAAACCCATACCTACCCTTAACCCTAAAAATGTCCTTACCACCCAAAAACCCATACCCACCTTAAAACCTAAAAATCTGCCTACCACCCAAAAACCCATACCCACCCTAAACCTTAACATTTCCCTTACCAGCCAAAAAACCTATACCCACCCTAAATCCTAAAAAACCCTTACTACCCAAAAACCCATACCCACCGTGAACGCTAAAAGTTTGCATACCATCGAAAAACACATACCAATCATAAAACCTAAAAATTCCCTTGCCACCCAAAAGCCCAAACCCAACCTAGAACCTAAAAGTTCCTTGCCACCCAAAAACCTCTACCCACCCTAAAACTTAGCAATTCCCTAGTAAAAAAACATACCCATCTTAAAACCTAACATTTCCCTTACCACCCAAAGACCTATACCCACCCTAAACCATAAAAATCTCCTTGGCACCCAAAAACCTATACCCACCCGAAACCCTAAAAATTCCATTACCACCCAAAAGCCATCACCACCCTGAAACTTCCCTTACCACCCAAAAACCAATACCCACCCTAAAACCTAGCAATTCCCTTACCACCCAAAAACCCATACCCATCCTAAAACCTAAACTTTCTCTTACAACCCAAAAACCTATACCTACCTTAAACCTTAAAAACTTCCTTTGCACCCAAAATCCTATACACACCCTAAACCCTAAAAAATCCATTACCACCCAAAACCCAACCCAGACTAGAACCTAAAAGTTCCCTTACCACCCAAAAACCCATACCCACCCTGTACCATAAAAATGTCCTTACCACCCAAAAGCTCATCCCCACCTTAAAACCTAAAAGTTCCCCTACCACCCAAAAACCCATACCCACCCTAAACCCTAGAATTTCCCTTACCACCCAAAAGCCTATACCCACCCTAAACCCTAGAATTTCCCTTACCACCCAAAAGCCTATACCCACCCTAAAACTTCCCTTACCATCCAAAAACATATACCCACCCTAAACCCTAAAAATTCTCTTACCGCCCAAAACCGATACCCACCCTAGAACGTAAAAAAGTCCCCCTACCACCCAAAAACTAATACCTACCATAAACCCTAAAAATGTCCATACCACCCAAAAACCCATAACCACTCTAAAAGTTCCCTTACCACCCAGAAAACCCATAACCACCCTAAACCTTCCCATACCACCCAAAACCATACCCACTCTGAAACCTAAAAATGCCCATACCACCCAAAAACCTAAACCCACCCTAAAACATAGAAATTCCGTTACCACCCAAAAGCCCATACCCACCCTAAAATTCTCCTTACCACCCAAACCCCTATTTACAAAAGGTATTCTCCAATGAGAGTGAATCCAGAGGATGGACAATTGGTATACTCTGTATGTTACTGTCACTGAAAAAGGTGTTTTACGCAGAAATGCGTCTGTCAATAAAATTCGATTTGTGGTACCCATGAGTGCTCCTCTTTGTTCCTTTGGGAGCATTTGCACGAAATTGAGTACATGAAGCCACTACCATGTAAGGTGCACATGTTCTGCATCAATGTTTGACAATAATTAGTGGCATTCTGGAAGGATATATTTACATATATATATATATATATATATATATATACATATGTATAGATGTTTTTAAAATTACACACACACACACACACACACACACACACACACATACATATAATAATATGTAGTGGTGGTTGCCACTAGGTAGTTATAGTTAGGACCATAGGAAAAGCGTTTTTGACTTGCCTATATCTTTGGCACCATTTGGCGAATCTTCACAAAATTTTCCCCCAAAAAGTGTTGCAGTGATTCTTGTTGCGCATGGAGAGTTTCGGGGTGATCCGTTAAGCGAGGGCCAAGAAAAAGGGGGCTCAAAAAAGGTTGTGTTTACCATGTTAATTTCCATAGGATTCTTTAGACATGACTACAGGCCGCACCACTAGATGGAATTACACCAAATTTGGCGGAAAGCTAGCTGTCAGTACATAGATTACGTTAATTTGGTATGAATCTGTTTAGATGTTTTTGAGATATTGAAGGGAAATAAATGTGTATATCTCTGGCCGCAAATAATTCGTAAAATGTATGAATTGTTTGTGAATACGCTTGCGAAAAGAAGCGTTGCAACTGGCTGACCGCAACCTGACTAGAAAGTTACGGCTGCCGTTTTATTACACAGGACACGGGACACGGTCCCCAGGGGTGAAAATCCAAACTGAAAGTGGCATAAGGGGTCAGGGTGAAGGTCCCTGACCACAGGGGTGTGATATAGGTGTGTTTTGGGTGCAAATTATGGGTTTAAAATAAATTTGTGTCACCATGCGCGATACTCAAGAAAATTCACAAATTATTCACGGATATGGAAAAATTTGAAAGAAAAACCACAGACTCATTCACACATTAATTAATTCACACATACATGGACTCAGAGACTCATGCGTCCACTCACACACCCCCTCAGTCACTCATGCACCCCCCCACCCACTCAGACTCAGATACCCACTTTCAGATTCACTCAAACACTCGTGCACCCACTCACAGATCCACTGACAAAGACAGGCCCTGTGGTGTGGGGTTTGGTGGTTATAAGGGCTTTGCTGTAAGGCCTGGCTACAGGCCAGGCTTTGTGACTAACCCCAAAGGCCAAAGGCTGGCGGGGTTGGAATAACGTATAGTAATTAAAATTGCGTTACGTTAAAAAACCATAGAAATTCACTGAAAAAACAAAGGTTTGGGGGACATTATAGTTAGGTTCTGAATTTATTCGTACAAACCAGAGAAATTCAGCAGTTATAGAGTTATTTTAAGTAACTATAACTCTCACCCTAAGGTAACTATGACGCGCGCCTTCGTCATGCACAACTAATTACTGCACATATTATATCATCCATGATATGTTGTATGGCATCTTTGATATTATCACTGCAACATTTGCAATAAAATTATTGATAAGAAAACTGTGCATGGCAAGGGCGCAAGTTATAGTCACCTTAGAGTGCGAGTTATAGTTACTTAAAAGAACTCTAACTGCTGAATATAGTGTTGTAAGTAGGAATTCCAATCCGTAGTATTCTGACACTATGGTAGGACTTTTCTTATGTTTCACTTTCCTTGTCACCGTACTGCTATTATTAGGTTTTATCATCCTAATCATTGTAGTACATGCTATTTAACTAGAATGCAGTTGATTCAATAAAAAGTATTGAACCAATTCTTGCTTCTGTTTGTCTTTGCATGTGTGAGACAACTGTAACTGAAAGAAAAGGATGAGGTCTGTGAGACCACGATTTCCCCGAGAAATCAGAATGTCACGTGCATGGCTGCCACACATCACCGCCACTTTCAGGTGCTGGTGAGGTAGTGCTAGCTTGCCAGAAGGATTAGGCTGACAGTTGTCACACTGTGTGGAATTGGACTCAGTTCCCCACAGCCTGGTGGTGCTGCCTGCCAAATCCAGCAGTTTCATTGGTGCAATGGGAGTCAACATGACGCTCTAGGATGGGCTGCAAGATGTCGCTGGCCATGTTCCATAGTGGATAGGAGTATCTCCCCCAAAAGGCAACCTGTGTTGGTGAATCTGAGGGCCAAAATGGCAGAAGAACACATTATCTTTCCAAAAACATCAATTATTTTCGATTATCTAACAAACGATTTGCCTGTAGGGAATTTCTATTGCTTGTTGAGCCTTGAACAATCAGACATTTCAGTGCAAGGTAATTGGTGAGGAAGTCCGTGTCCCCGGGCGCTAACCACATGTCGAAAGACTGGCAGGCATGAATATGGCTTAGACAGTGTAGCTAGAAGGACTTCAAAAAGGGCTCCATTAAAAGTAGTAAGGGCGAAGAAGAAGCTGGCCATATTGAAGAATCTTAATCAATACATTTGTTTTAATTTCTGTTGTGGGCAATTGCAACTGTAGTGCCTCAACTGTTCTCCTAACCCTCACTGTGAAGTAAACACTTTCTTCTGTTGGTGGCCCAGTTGGCATTTTGTAGGTCAACATACAATGAATAGCCAGTTTAACGATTGATGGGTGATCTGTCCCCTTTCTTATCATCATCCTCAGTGTCCTGAGGGACACAGGCGGTCTCAACCAGATCCAAATCCTCCGCTGGTACCAATGGAGTTGCAAAGGAACTGGATTTAAATCTGGTTGAATAATCACTAGTTACCCTTTTGTAATTTCATAGCTCAACACAGGTTTGTTCAGGCCGACAACTTTCAGATTGAAGATGAGCATCAATGTTGGGTCATCGACTGGCACCGGAGGAGTTAGTGTCTGAGCCAGTACGGAAGGAACTGGCATGAACCTTGGCACAAGATTGGAAGTTAGTGCCGCTGTCAGCATGGACATGGTAGCAGGCCCTGCATTTGCAGATGGCGTTGGGGTGCAGACTTTCCACTGGAAGTTCGATTCTTTGAAGGCCACTTTTTGCTGGGGGGAATTCAGGGTACACTGGCACAAATTGTGGTATTAGTTTGCAGTTAGAAAACATCAGAGGAGTGTGATCTTTATCCTGATGGCCTTATTGCTACATTTCGAGTTGCATGATGCGGTCAAGTTCCACTCGTTTTTCTTGTGCTTGTGTTTAGACATCGACTTGGACTTTCTGGCAAATGTCAACCAAGTAGTGCACTTTTCGTGCGCACAGCTTCTTAATCAGGACCGCGATCGGCCAAATGTGGACCAGGAGCAGGGCCTGTGTTTGAGCCATGACCGTTTCCTATATTTGGCGATGTTGAGTTTCATTTCTCATCCCAAAATGCCTTTGGGTGCATAGATCACACACAGGAGTTGTGACTGGAGCCCAAGAACCAGAAGCATACACCATGTGGATCAGTGAACTACATGTGCTTCTCCCAGTCTTGGCAGAGCATGAATCCTATTCTTTTTGGTAGGATCATCATAGCCTAGCACAATGTGAAAAAAGTTTTTGGGAATTGTTGGAATGCAGACAAAGTTAGGAGTAGAGCTCCAGATCTGAGTCAAAGGGCAAAGAAAAAAACTGATATCAGCGCACTGGTATGATCCTTACATCTGGCTGTGCTCTGTTACTTCTGAGGCAGAAGCCACCTCGGAGCCAGACAGTGCCACCTTCTGGCATGCAAGAGTCTGGTGAATGGGATTGGTGCCTGCAAATATTCTAAAGGTGAGGAATCTCTGGTTAGAAGTATCCATCAGAAGGATTTAACTACTCTGTTAACTTCTTGATCATGGGAATTAGGAGGATCCCTTCCCCAAAACTGCAAAGGCAATGAAAATATCCATCCAGTGGGCACGGATTGACTCTGTAGGTTTAGGTGTAACCTCACCTGGTCCAGGTAGCCCATGTTATTCGGTCAATCACAGCCTGGTCCAGCTGTTGTTTCCCCGAAGGCACTTCAAAGACCTGCCGTTTGTAGGAGCCAGTTGAGACCTTAATAAGAAGCGAGGAAAGACATGTGAATTGGAAGATCCAACATAACTTGACCTTAAGTATTACTGAAAAAGAAAAAATAACTTAAATGAACAGATTTCTTTTGAGTACATGAAAAAGAGAATCATTTTCTGGTAAAATGTGAAGAAGCTTAGCAGATTTATGTCAAGAATGTTACATAAAATTGGTTTATCTCTTAATACAATTTATAATTTTAGTCAAGGTTTATTTTGGAACTGCAATATCTAACTGCAGAAAGCAAACCACACAGCCTTAAATTATATTCCATACATAGACTCTCCTTGGCATGGTTACCCCCTGACTTTTTGCCTTTGCTGATGCCAAGTTATGATTTGAAAGTGTGCTGAGGCCTGCTAACCAGGCCCCAGCACCAGTGTTCTTTCCCTAAAACTGTACCTTTGTTTTCACAATTGGCACACCCTGGCATCCAGGCAAGTCCCTTGTAACTGGTACCCCTGGTACCAAGGGCCCTGATGCCAGGGAAGGTCTCTAAGGGCTGCAGCATGTCTTATGCCACCTTGGGGACCCCTCACTCAGCACAGACACACTGCTTGCCAGCTTGTGTGTGCTGGTGGGGAGAAAATGACTAAGTCGACATGGCACTCCCCTCAGGGTGCCATGCCAACCTCACACTGCCTATGGCATAGATAGGTCACCCCTCTAGCAGGCCTTACAGCCCTAAGGCAGGGTGCACTATACCATAGGTGAGGGCATAGGTGCATGAGCACTATGCCCTACAGTGTCTAAGCAAAACCTTAGACATTGTAAGTGCAGGGTAGCCATAAGAGTATATGGTCTGGGAGTCTGTCATATACGAACTCCACAGCACCATAATGGCTACTCTGAAAACTGGGAAGTTTGGTATCAAACTTCTCAGCACAATAAATGCACACTGATGCCAGTGTACATTTTATTGTGAAATACACCTCAAGAGCATCTTAGAGATGCCCCCCGAAAACATACCCGACTCCCAGTGTGGGCTGACTAGTTTTACCAGCCTGCCACACACCAGACATGTTGCTGGCCACATGGGGAGAGTGCCTTTGTCACTCTGTGGCTAGTAACAAAGCCTGTACTGAGTGGAGGTGCTTCTCACCTCCCCCTGCAGGAACTGTAACACCTGGCGGTGAGCCTCAAAGGCTCACCCCCTTTGTTACAGCGCCCCAGGGCACTCCAGGTAGTGGAGATGCCCGCCCCCTCGGGCCACGGACCCACTTTTGGCGGCAAGGCCGGAGGAGATAATGAGAAAAACAAGGAGGAGTCACTAGCCAGTCAGGACGACCCCTAAGGTGTCCTGAGCTGAGGTGACTCTTACTTTTAGAAGTCCTCCATCTTGCAGATGGGGGATTCCCCCAATAGGATTAGGGATGTGCCCCCCTCCCCTCGGGGAGGAGGCACAAAGAGGGTGTAGCCACCCTCAGGGCTAGTAGCCATTGGCTACTAACCCCCCAGACCTAAACACACCCCTAAATTTAGTATTTAGGGGCTCCCAGAACCTAGCAAGATAGATTCCTGCAACCTGAAGACGAAGAAGGACTGCTGACCTGAAAGCCCTGCAGAGAAGACGGAGACACCAACTGCTTTGGCCCCAGCCCTACCTGCCTGTCTCCCCACTTCAAGAAAAACTGCACCTGCGACGCGTCCCCTAGGGTCCAGCGACCTCTGAAGCCTCAGAGGACTACCCTGCATCTAAAAGGACCAAGAACTCCTGAGGACAGCGGCTCTGCTCCAAAGAAGAAACAACTTTGTAACAAAGAAACAACTTTAAAAGGACTCCACGTTTCCCGCCGGAAGCGTGAGACTTTGCACTCTACACCCGACGTCCCCAGCTCGACCTGCGGAAAAACAACGCTACAGGGAGGACTCCCCAGCGACTACGACCCTGTGAGTAGCCAGAGTTGACCCCCCTGAGCCTCCCCAGCGACGCCTGCAGAGGGAATCCAGAGGCTCCCCCTGACCGCGGCTGCCTGCTTCTAAGAACCCGATGCCTGGTAAAGACACTGCACCCGCAGCCCCCAGGACCTGAAGGATCCGACCTCCAGTGCAGAAGCGACCCCCAGGTGGCCCTCTCCCTTTCCCAGGTGGTGGCTACCCTGAGGAGCCCCCCTCTTGCCTGCCTGCTTCGCTGAAGAGACCCCTGGGTCTCCCATTGAACTCCATTGCAAACCCGACGCCTGTTTGCACTCTGCACCCGGCCGCTGAGGGTGTACTTTTTGTGCTGACTTGTGTCCCCCCCCGGTGCCCTACAAAACCCCCCTGGTCTGGCCTCCGAAGTCGCGGGTACCTACCTGCTGGCAGACTGGAACCGGGGCACCCCCTTCTCCATTGAAGCCTATGTGTTTTGGGCACCACTTTGACCTCTGCACCTGACCAGCACTGAGCTGCTGGTGTGGTAACTTTGGGGTTGCTCTGAACCCCCAACGGTGGGCTACCTTGGACCCAACTTTGAACCCTGTAGGTGGTTTACTTACCTGCAAAACTAACAAATACTTACCTCCCCCAGGAACTGTTGAAATTTGCAGTGTCTAGTTTTAAAATAGCTTATTGCCATTTTTGTGAAAACTGTACATGCTATTTTGCTGATTCAAAGTTCCTAAGTTACCTAAGTGAAATACCTTTCATTTGAAGTATTCCTTGTAAATCTTGAACCAGTGGTTCTTAAAATAAACTAAGAAAATATATTTTTCTATACAAAAACCTATTGGCCTGGAATTGTCTTGAGTGTGTGTTCTTCATTTATTGCCTGTGTGTGTACAACAAATGCTTAACACTACCCTCTGATAAGCCTACTGCTCGACCACACTACCACAAAATAGAGCATTAGAATGATCTCTCTTTGCCACTATTTTACCTCTAAGGGGAACCCTTGGACTCTGTGCATGCTATTTCTTACTTTGAAATAGTACATACAGAGCCAACTTCCTACATAGACCTATTTATTTTTCATGTTATTTGTTTACATTCTTACAGTTTCCATAATACCATGTAGACAGCAATAATCATACACAGATGTTTCATGTGGTTCCAGAAATTACTTTAAATATTTTTAAAAGATTATAATTACTTTGCTAAATATGAAATTTATACATTCAGTGATATACGTTTTAGTATCCTTATAGCTACCTCCATACGTATTCTCGCAAAGGACGAAATTTTTCACTGAGACCAGTTTTAACTATGTATTCTAAAGCAGTGGATTTGAACCTTATGATTTCCCCAATTAATTATTACAAGGTGGAGGAGATGGCCCTAGTACATCTGATAATTTTTCCTCACAAGACTCAATGCATTTTATTATTTTTATGTTATTATGTTCTGTGATCATTTAGGTGTCCTGAAGAAACGTTATATAGTACATTATAGTACCTCTGTTAATAGGGAAGCATTTTAGGCAAGCAAAACAGCTTTGTTTTATGTACAGATGCTTTCAAGTCCCTCAGTGTGTTTTTATGTGTCCAGTTGGTTTTGCAGGCGCTTACATAATTAGGAAGCGGCAACTTAATGCTAAGTACTCTGTGGGAAATTGTTAAGTGTTTGACCGGTTGTAGTGGTATAGGGACGGACTCTTAAACATCTGTATTTACAAAAGAAGTACTTTATAAATGCTTTTATAATATTTGACATTTGTCCCCAGGCCTGAGTTTTCATATGTTTTAAGAACCATTTCATCTTATATCATGTTGACGTTATTTATTGTGTGATATGCAGTTGTACTTTTATCTTAGCACGTAATGTTAAAAAATATTCTTATTTGTAGGTACTTTTATGGTTTTAACTAACCGAATAAAGTATTTCTGACTGACTAATTATTAGGGACCCGGGGACAACCCACTGAAGCATTACTGGAATTCAGGGACACCCATTGAGTCATGACTGGAAGCTGGGGACCATTGTCTAAGCATTTTCGATTATTTGAACCACAAAACAATGCATAAAAATATAGGAGCAAGCATTCATTAAACAAATAAACATATGATTAAGTAATTTATTTAATTGAAAGACAAATTTAAGAAACAATCTAAATTCTAGTGGGAAGAACGGACTGCTTCCATGATTCAGTCTGAAGATACTAATTCCTATTCCTACTATCTCCATTTACAGAACATTTGGAAGTTTCCAACTTAGCACTTTGCGTCTTTTTTTTTTGTGCACTAATAATCTGTTCATATTATTAAATTTTTCAAATAGCCGTGAATCCCCTGAGAAGGCTTCACAAACCCCCAAGGATCCCTGGACCACAGGCTAAGCACTGCTGCTTTAAAGGATAACATAGGTTGTGGTCTTTTCATCCCCAGTGACAAACCTTCATATAAAACATTACTTACGTAAACATATTTATTTTGCAAAACATCAGTCAGATCATTACGCTGCACCACTGACATATGATCTTGTGTGTGTGTTTTTTTAAAGAAAAGCTACTGATTGTCAATCTTAGAGTGGTCTTCTCCCAAATGGTTTGCCTTACTCCTCTATAATGTTTTGATCTCGTTTTTGTTGTATTTAGGACATCTTACAACTGCTAACCAGTGCTAGTGTGTGTGTTCAACATTGGTTTCTCCCTATTTGGCATACTTAATTTACTTGTAAGTCCCTAGTAAAGTGGTGCTACATGTGCCCAGGGCCTATAAATTAAATGCTACAAGTCTGCCTGCAGCACTGATTGTGCCACCCACTTAATAAGCCCTTTAAACATGTCTCCGGCCTGCCATTGCAGCCTGTGTGTGCAGTTTTGAATTGCTATGTTGATCTGGCAAAATAAATCTTTTGCCGGGTCCCAACCTCTTTTTTAATTCATATGTCACCTCTAGGACAGCTCTAAACAGCCAACCGGGCAGGGTGCAATGTATTTAAAATGTTGGACATGTACTTTTAGGTTTTACATGTCCTGATAGTTAAAAACTCTTAAATTAATTTATCACTATTGCAGAGCCGACCTCTCCTTTAGAATAACACTGGGGTTAACTTATTATATTTAATGAGGATAACTTCCAAATGGGAACCGGTAACTAGTTCATGTTTGGTCTCTTTGGAATTCTAATGAAAAATCATCTTTTATGGTAAAGTCTGATTTTCAATTACAATTTTGAAAATGCCACTTTTAGAAAGTTTAAATTTTCCTGCTTAAGACGTTTAGTGCCTGCAGCCTGTCCGTGGCTCACATGATGGGGTATAGTTGGCAGATGGTCTTTGTGTATTCCTCCTAGACAGCCACACAAAATAGAGAGCTGAGGTGTGCTTGGATGGGTCATCACTGGCAGCATGGGAGGGTGGAGTTTGGGACAGTCCGACTTAAACATGAATAGGCTGTCCTGCCTTCACACAGAGGATTACATACCCCCTGTAGTTAGTCCGGAGTCAGGGTAGGGGAGGTAGGAAACCTCAGCACTTTAAAGGGAAACCTCTAGAAGTTTCTCTCACTTCAAAGAAGGCACCCAGTATAAATATTGGACCTCAGACACCACTTCTTCAGTGCATTTCTGGACCTGTGGAGACTCTGCCAGGAAAAAGAACTACTGTGCTGCTGAAAGGACTGCCACTCTGTTGACCTGAAGGACTGCTGCCCTGCTGTGTTGGCCTGCTGCCCTCTTGCCTGGATGAGAAGGACTGGACCTGCAGCTTGCACCCTGGACCACCACAGTAACTCCAAGGGCTAGTCTCTGGTAACCAGCAGAAACGACGCAGCTCCTCTTCTGCGTTGCGCAACCCTGAGCAGAACTGATGCATCACCTTTGCTGCGAGAATTCTGACAGCACAAAGACTCTGCATTGACCTTGCAGCCCGCAGCCACATCAGAGCTGTCACTGAGCAACACAACCCTGATGCAGGCCCTCACATCAGATGCCTCTTGTCAACAGCAGCCTCAGCAGCGACTCAGGACTTAGCATCACAAGCCCTGTAATCTCTTCGGATTCAGCTGGTGTGTGACGCATCCTCGACACATAACTTTACATCTCAAGCTTCCCTTGTCAGTGGCCTCCTAGATGACACAGGACCTCACATCTCAGCCTTACAGCTTCATGGAACAGACTCTACATGACACATCTCCATCTCAGACCTTTCCTCACCTGTGTACCGCATCCTTGATGCGCAACCTTGCAACAAACACTCTGCAACCAGGATTTAAGATACTCTTGTTCAACATGCCGAACTGGGTTCCTGTAGCTGGCCCGTGGTTCATCGTGGTAAGCCTGATCTTGTGATTTTGTCCCAGTCCGGCGGGAACAGATATCCACAGTTGGCACTTTGTGCTTTTTTGGTTCTACTTTTACTGAAATATTTAAACCTGCATATCTCTGGTTGTACTGATTGGATTTTTGTTGTTTTGGTCTTGTTTTATTTAGTAGAACGTACTCTGTTTTCCTAATTTGGTGTGATGTGTTGGGTTTTTACTTTATTACTGTTATAGGCAATGTGTAAAGTATTTGTGCAACACCTCAAGATTAAGCCTGACCTGACTGCTCTGAGCCACGCGACTAGAGGACTGAGCACAGGTTTGTCGCGTAGGCTCTCATTATCCTAATGAGACTACTGGATTTTTGGGCAGCAAGATCGTTCGCAGTGTGGGGGACTAAGTCTAACCCACGGTGAAGGAACCTTGTCATCCGAAATCCGGGTTATGCTCCGGCTAACTAGCAGTGCCTCATCTCTCCCGAAGGGAAGAGACAATTGGGCAGCCGAGCGCATGACATCTTAGTACTTCCCAGGGAAGTCGTGGTCACTCAGGTCACAACCAGTTCTCTCATACAAAGTGCGGTCTCATATATCAATGACAAAGGCAGTTTGAGTTTTAAAGATTAGTTTAATAAAACGACTGCATTTTAGATAACAAGGCGTGCGCCACAATAACCAGAACCATACAACACAGTAAGATGGAAATAGTAACGAGGAGAGTGAAACATAAAAATAAGGCTATCATATTGTAACTAAATTATGTTCTCTCTAAGTTATATTTGGAGCACCGCATGTGAAGCTCTAAGCCTGCTTTTCTGGTTTCCCCGGGAGGACATCAACCCTCATACCTGAGGAAAGGCCTGTGATCTGGATCAGCATCTGCAACAGGTCAGTCAGCATCTAGTTGTGGGTTCCTGGTCTGAATCTTCCTCTTACGTGTACTGGGACTAGAAAGTGTTTTTATACTATTGATGTGAACTAACACCCTGTGTAAGGATGTGTACTGTCTACGAACCATAAAGACTAAACTTCTACCACGTCTATCGGCAATGTACCAGACTGTATCCTTGACTGAAGCACAGAGTGAGCAAGAATGTATTGTTTGAGAACACAGTACTGAAGTAAGCTAAACAGTGTGATAGAAGGAAATAAAACAAGACCGTGAAACTAGTTATTGTAAAATAACAGTGCGAGGCTAAATAAAATGCATCTAGGGCAAAGTGCACAGAGGCCTAATACGTTAAGCTAACGCGCATAAAGCTACAATAAAAATGGCCACACTACAGGTTAATTTGGGATTTGCTTGTGACTTCACCCAGACAAGGATTGTGGTTGCTGCCTGAGTAGGGGTTCACCCCCCTCAACCAGTAACCAATTTCTGACACTGATGTAGTTGTAGGATTATAAATAACTATATATTTGTCATAATTTCACAAACAGATCCGAAAAAAATAAAAGATGATGGCAGTGAAGACAGTGTGAATGCAGTATTTTAATCGCCAGTAGCTTAACAACATGACACATTTCAGCAAGAAACTAGCCTTGGATTCCGGCCAAAACACATCATGTTGTAAAGTAGCTGGTAAATAAAATACTGCATTCATGCTGCTTTGAGTGCTGCAGTCTTCTTTTATTTTTTGGAGTTGTTGCTGGATTTCTAAGGCGGAAAAGCAGGAACACCAGAGTTGGCACTGCCGGTGACCAGGCAGCGGGCCCGTAACCCCGAAGTTTGTTGTTTGTTTGCCATGTGCACTTTTGATTGTCCATTTTTTTCCCCACGATCAGAACATCATAGCCCTGGAACAAACTGGTTTCAGGAGGAATCATAGTACTCTGGATAACATTGCGGTCCTCCAAACAATAGTGGACAAATACACTCTTTCCTGAGGCATGCCAGTTTATACGCCGTTTTATTGATTTCTCCATGGTGTTTAATGGAGTTGATCGTCAAATGCTGTGGAGGAAGCTTTTCTGGTTGGGTGTCCCACAAAATCTTTTGGGCCTTATAATGAAGTTACAAATGGAAACTTGGTGTCAAATCCTGAAAGCAGGGATGCAGGGTTTATCCTATAAGGTTAAAACACACAATGGTCTTAAGCAAGGCTATCTGCACCCCCCCCCTTGATTTCTTTATACATTGTCCATTTTACAGGTACCCTCAATCAAGTTAAGGGAGACCTTTCTAAAATCAGCAAAATGTTCATTAGTTCTTTACTTTATGCTGACGATAAATCGTAATAGACCTTACTCCTATTGGTTTGCCACGTTGCCTTGCTGCAGTTTCAAAGTATGCTGACACCCATTTTCTGAAGAATAATATTTCTAAAAGCAATGTCTAGCTCCTTAGAAAGAATGGTTTCAGAATAAAAATGACTCTTAATTGGTTCCTGGGTTCTGACAAATAGGAAATAGTGGATTAGTATCTCTATCTTGGGAAAGTTTTCTCCAAGAGTGGGCAGGATCTGGATCATATGAAGGTTTCTATTAATAGGGCTCTTTCACAGGCTAATGCCTTGCTCAGATTTGATAAAACGTGTAGGAGGTGGCAGTTTGTTCATGTCCTGTCAGTGTATAGGGCTAAAATTCCTCCCTCCTTGTGTTACGCATGAGAAGTGGTTGACATGAGGTACTGGCACTCATTTGAGGGGATTGAGGGTTGAATTTGTCGTCAGATGTGTAATTTGATTACTCTTGCGCCCACTCATGTGATGTGCTTGGAATTTAGTGTATTATCCTTGTTTGCCTTGCCTCTGGCAGCTGCCTTAAGGTGGGGTAATTCCCTTCTATGCGGTGAGGAGCGAACCCTACGGGTAGCCTTGAGGGTTGAAATCTTCCTCCGTATGAAAGAGTGCAGTGGGTTCTTTATGTCCTTCGGGCAGGCAAATAAAATGTTTGAGAGTAACTTGAAAAGAGATTTTTACATGTGTAAGCCTGCCCTGAAGGACTTATTAAAGGGCTCTTTGCAGAAAATAAGTCTGGTTAGAGATATTGCCTTAAGTCAAGGTAACTGGTGCAATCTGGTGGTGTACAAGAGCACATTAGGGAACAAACCTCAAACTCATTTTACATGGAATATGCCACATGGAATACGGAGGATGATCCTACTGTTGAGATTGGTGCTGATCGCCTTAAGGGTCGTTTCTGGCATTTGGGGCAAATTTCCCAATGAGGGTAGAAAATGTGAGCTGTGTCAGTCTTATATCCAGGACCTCAACCACGTATCATTTCTATGCCCTAGGTTGTTGGACGATTGGCATCAATTTCTAAGGCCCATGTTTATTAAATTGAATTTACATTCTGCTTCGGAGGCTCATAAATGTGTACTGTCTGCCTCCAAATAAAATGATATGAAATAAGCTCTCTCAGTTTTTTAGATCCTTTTTGAATATTTTTTAAGGCCCATGCCTTGAAGATTTCCTTTCTCTTTGTGCTTTCATATAGTAGACATGGGTGCTCTCAGTTAATGATACATTACATTTGGGGCACAACTTGTACAATATTTATACATTTTCTGGTATTTTGCCTTGGTCAAACATGCTGCTATGTTAAGACTGTATATTGAGGTTACACATATAAGAATGTAACAGGCGCTCTTTGCACTTTACATATTGCGCCACACATGTTGCACTTTATAGAGGCTGGTTAAAAATATATATATATATATATATATATATATATATATATATATATATATATATATATATCAAACCAAGGCCCTTTCAGGGTTAGAGTGATGCATAAATTATGCAAAAAACAAAGGAGAACTCTGGGAAGTTCCCAATTTTAGGTGGAGAGCTGCTCTAGTAAGGAGCACCCTGCAACACCAGCGACACTCTAAATTTGCTCACCTCAAATGTCTGCTTATCTAGCAAAGTTTTTAAGCATAGGATTAGCACAGTGCTGTCCTCGCCGAGCTAGATAGTGACAAAGTCTTTTGCCATTTGTACAGCAAAATCTTTAAGCATAGGATTGACATAGTGTCATCCTCGCCGAGCTGTAAAATGACAAAAGCCATTTACCACTCCAGGCACAGTATTACAGCTTTGGACTGGTCAAATACCGTTCAAGCCAACCTGGAATGAGTAAAGCAACCCCTGACATGTGTTTCGCTCTCATTAGAGCTCTTCAGAGGGGTATAGCTTTGTCCAGACACAAGGGAGCACCCAGTATAAGTCAAACCAAGGCCCTTTCAGGGTTAGAGTGACGCATAAATTATGCAAAAAACAAAGGAGAACTCTGGGAAGTTCCCAATTTTAGGTGGAGAGCTGCTCTAGTAAGGAGCACCCTGCAACACCAGCGACACTCTAAATTTGCTCACCTCAAATGTCTGCTTATCTAGCAAAGTTTTTAAGCATAGGATTAGCACAGTGCTGTCCTCGCCGAGCTAGATAGTGACAAAGTATTTTGCCATTTGTGCAGCAAAATCTTTAAGCATAGGATTGACATAGTGTCATCCTCGCCGAGCTGTAAAATGACAAAAGCCATTTACCACTCCAGGCACAGTATTACAGCTTTGGACTGGTCAAATACCGTCACAGTGCTGTCCTCGCCGAGCTAGATAGTGACAAAGCACTGTGCTAATCAGATGCTTAAAAACTTTGCTAGATGCTTAAAAACTTTGCTAGATAAGACCCTAAAATTGGGAACTTCCCAGAGTTCTCCTTTGTTTCTTGCATATATATATATATATATATATATATATATATATATATATGTATATATATATATATGTGTGTATATATATATATATATATGGTTGTCCCTGTTTTGGCATGTACTAGCGCACTTAATTCAGCGGTGGTGCTGGTGACGGCAGGACACTCCGTAATTTATCAACAACATTGAGTCTTAATGAATTGTTATCTGTAGATATAAATGTGGAAACAGAAACCCCCTACCGGAAAGGCCTGTGATCAAGGTCTCTCAGACCGAAACGCGTAGGGCAGGTGATAGTTGAGCTGTAGACGAAGTTAACTGAGCCTGAATAAATGAAATTTGTGAAACAAGAGATCCCGGAGTGCGGTCGTTCGTGAAGTATTTCATGAATGTTGTTGATATATATATATATATATATATATATATATGGAAAATGTCACTTACCCAGTGTACATCTGTTTGTGGCATGAGACGCTGCAGATTCACATGCTGTGCATATCCCGCCATCTAGTGTTGGGCTCGGAGTGTTACAAGTTGTTTTTCTTCGAAAAGTCTTTTAGAGTCACGAGATCGAGGGACTCCTCCAATTTCGGCTCCATTGCGCATGGGCGTCGACTCCATCTTAGATTGTTTTCCCCGCAGAGGGTGAGATGAACAAGTTACTTACCTTCGGTAACGACTTTTCTGGTGGATACATTAGCTACCTGTGGATTCCTCACCTAATGAATACTCCCATGGCGCCAGCATTCGACGGAAATCTTCTTCCTACTCTCTGCACGTTGACGAGGACGTCACTCTAGCCCACGCGACGCTGTCTGACGTCATACAGGCAATAAGAGGTCCTCGCCGACGTGCCGACGTCAGTACCAACATTTTTTACGTGCATGAGAACAACAACCCAATGCAATGAAAGAGCAAGGCAACATCCCATAACACTGTAAAATACACAACATTGCAATAAAATGGCTGTAGATTTAATATAACTCTTTTTTTTTTTTAACAACAAATATATGCAAATCATGTATATACACAAAGATATATACATATAAATATATACAAGTATCCATATATACAACATCTATTGCAACCTTGAAGACCAAGAGGAGCGCACTCAAGGATTACTTGGTAAGACCAGAAAGGCAACGGGGAGGCGGGTGGGACCGTGAGGAATCCACAGGTAGCTAATGTATCCACCAGCAAAGTCGTTACCGAAGGTAAGTAACTCGTTCTTCTGATGGATACAACTACCTGTGGATTCCTCACCTAATGAATAGAGTCCCAAAGCAGTACCACTCCCGGTGGTGGGTGCCGAAATGGTCAAACCAAGAAATCCTGCAGCACTGACCGTGCAAAATGACCGTCCCTTCTGACCTCAGAGTCCAAACAGTAATGTTTCGCAAAAGTGTGAAGGGACGACCAAGTTGCGGCCTTGCAGATGTCGACCACAGGAACACCCCTGGCCAAGGCCGAAGTGTCCGACTTAGCTCTGGTGGAATGAGCTCTAATGCCATCAGGAGGATCCTTCTTTGCCAAAGAGTAACAGATTTTAATGCAAAGAACAACCCACCTGGAGAGTGTTCTCTTGTGGACTGCCTTTCCTCTCCTCTTGCCCACGTATCCGATGAACAGCTGATCCTCCAGCCTGAAGTCCTTCGTTCTATCAATGTAGAAGCTTAACGCCCTCTTTGGATCCAATCGATGTAGTCTCTTCCTCCTTTGAAGGATGAGGCGGAGGATAGAACGTGGACAAAGTAATTGCCTGGGCCAAATGGAAGGGTGAAACAACCTTCGGGAGGAAAGCAGCCTTGGTCCTCAACACCACCTTATCCCCATAAAAAGTTGTATAAGGGGGTTTTTACCGATAAGGCTTGCAACTCACTCACTCTCCTTGCAGATGTTATAGCCACCAGGAAGACTGTTTTAATAACCAAATACCTTAAGGGGCAAGAATGCATAGGCTCAAAAGGGGACCCCATAAGGAAAGTGAGGACCAAGGACAAATCCCATTGAGGCATAATGAATGGTTTTGGAGGATATTTATTTAGAAGACCTTTCAAGAATCTGAGAACAATAGGGGATTTAAATAACGATGGTTGATCTGGAAGACAAATGAAGGCTGACAGGGCAGACAAATAACCTTTAATGGTAGCCACTGCACAACCTTTCTGCGCTAGAGACAGAGAAAAAGACAAAACATCTGACAGATGAGCATGTAAGGGATCAATCTGTCTCTCTCCACACCACATAACAAATTTAGACCACCTATTAGCGTAGATAGATTTAGTGGAGTGTCGCCTGGCCGCTAATATAACATCCACTACATCAGGCGGGAGAGAGAAGGAACTCAGGTTGCCCCGTTCAATCTCCAGGCATGTAGGTGTAGACTCTGGAGGTTGGGGTGTAAAACCTGCCCCTGCGACTGCGAGAGGAGGTCTGCCCTGAGAGGGAGACGGAGCGGAGGGCACAGCGAGAGTTGTAGAAGGTCAGAGTACCACACCCTCCTTGGCCAATCCGGAGCTATTAAAATGACTTGGGCCCGGTCTTGGCGAATCTTCCTCAACACTCGAGGAATCAAGGGTATGGGGGAAACGAGTAAAGCAACCGGTCGCACCAGGTTATCAGAAACGCGTCCCCCAATGCTCCCTGCACCGGATACTGGAGGCTGCAGAATAACGGACAATGCGCGTTCTCCTGAGTGGCAAACAGATCTATCCGAGGAAACCCCCACATCTGGAAGATTAAACGGACTTGATCTGGATGGAGACGCCACTCGTGGTCGGCCGAGAATTGGCGACTGAGACTGTCCGCACGTACATTCAAGACCCCGGCCAAATGATTTGCTACCAAGCAAATCTGATGGTCCTTTGCCCAGGACCATAGTCGAAGAGCTTCTCTGCAGAGAAGGTACGACCCTACTCCTCCCTGTTTGTTTATGTACCACATCGTGGTAGTATTGTCCGTCAGGACCTGTACCGACTGACCACGAAGGGAAGGGAGGAAGGCCTTGAGAGCCAGACGTACAGCCCGTAACTCTAACAGATTGATATGAAACATCTGTTCCTCTGGAGACCAAAGTCCTTTGATCTCCAGATCCCCCAGATGAGCTCCCCACCCTAGAGTGGAAGCATCCGTTATGACCGTGGCCACTGGTGGCGACTGCGCGAACGGCTTTCCTTGCGAAAGATTGTTGCTCGCAATCCACCACTTCAAGTCCACAGCAGCATCTCTGGAGATCTTGACTGCACCTTCTAGATCTCCCTTGTGTTGAGACCACTGCCTTCTGAGGCACCACTGAAGAGCCCTCATGTGCCAGTGAGCATGTGTGACCAACAGTATGCAGGAGGCAAACAGACCGAGCAGACGAAGGACCTTGAGGACTGGAACTACCGCTCCATTTCGAAACATTGGAACCAATTCCTGAATATCTTGAACCCGCTGAGGCGGAGGAAAGGCTTGATTCAATGTTGTATCCAGTACTGCCCCTATGAACAGGAGGCGCTGAGAGGGCTCCAGGTGAGATTTGGGCACGTTCACCGAAAAGCCCAGGTCGAACAACAACTGGGTTGTTGACTGCAGATGATACGACACAAGCTCCGGGGACTTGGCTTTGATCAACCAGTCGTCCAAGTAAGGGAATACTGCTATCCCCTTCCTTCTGAGCTCTGCCGCAACCACTGACATCACCTTCGTGAAGACTCGAGGTGCTGAAGTAAGACCAAACGGGAGGACCGCAAACTGATAGTGCTGCGACCCTACCACAAACCGGAGATACTTCCTGTGCGACTTGAGTATCGGGCTATGAAAATAAGCATCCTGCAAGTCGACAGACACCATCCAATCTTCTTTGTTCAACGCCAAAAGCACCTGTGCTAGGGTCAGCATCTTGAACTTTTCCTGATTGAGGAACCAATTCAAGATCCTCAGATCCAGGATCGGTCTCAACCGACCATCTTTCTTGGGAATCAGGAAGTACCTTGAGTAACAACCTCAACCCCTTTCCTGCTCTGGAACCAACTCCACCGCGCCCTTTGAAAGGAGGACTTGAACCTCCTGTTCTAGCAACAGGAGGTGTTCTTCTGAACAATAAGATGGGCGGGGCGGGACGGGGGGGCGGAAACTCCCGAAAGGGAAGGGTGTAGCCTTTCTCCACAATACTGATAACCCAAGTGTCCGTTGTAATAGTCTCCCACTTGTGGAGAAAATGCCGTAATCTTCCCGCTACAGGAGAGGAGTGAGTGGGAAATGGTGGAAGCCTAAGGCTGCTTTCCCTGCTGCACCCCTCCAGAGGACGAGGAAGAGGCAGAGTGCTGTTGAGAGGCTCCTCTGGTGCGGGCCCTACCTCTCCCTCTAAATGATCTATAGGGGTGAGAAGAGGCGGGTTGCTGGAACCTCCCCCGAAAGGAAGAGGAGGAAGAGCCACGTCCAAATCCACGAAACCTCCTAAAAAACCTGGAGGAGGCAGAAGAAGCGGCTTGCAGCCCTAATGACTTGGCTGTGGCCCTGCTTTCTTTAAACCTTTCCAAGGCCGAATCTGCTTTGGCTCCAAAAAGTTTGTCCCCATCAAACGGGAGGTCCAACAGGGTCGACTGCACGTCCGCAGAGAACCCTGAGTTGCGAAGCCAAGCCTGTCTCCTCGCAACCACAGCCGTGCCCATCGCCCTAGCCACTGAGTCAGTCGTATCCAACCCAGATTGGATAACCTGGGTTGCAGCAGCCTGGGCATCGGAGACGATATTCAAAAGCCCTTGGGGAAGCTCCGTATGTGAAGATGTTATTTCGTCCATAAGAGCATAGATGTACCTCCCCAAGATACATGATTCGTTGGTGGACTTCAACGCCATGCTGCAGGATGAGAATATTTTCTTGGACTGAGTCCAACTTCTTGGAGTCTCTATCCCCCGGCACCGTCGGAAAAGATCCAGGCGCAGATCTAGAAGAACAGGAGGCCTGGACCACCAAGCTCTCTGGCGTAGGGTGTCTGGACAGAAAGCCAGGGTCAGATGGTGCAGCCCGATACCTCCTGGCCACAGCCCTATGAACAGCCGAGGAAGATACCGGCTTCTTCCACACCTCCAACACCGGATCAAGCAAAGCCTCATTGAATGGTAAAAGAGGCTCCGCTGCAGTAGAGGCCGGATGCAGGATCTCAGTCAACAAATTCTGCTTCGCCTCCGCTACCGGCAAAGGCAATTCAAGAAAGTTAGCTGCCTTTCTTACCACAGCGTGAAAAGTGGCTGCCTCCTCAGTATACTCCCCTGGAGATGACAAGTCCCACTCAGGGGAAGTATCCAGCCCACTAGCTGTATCCAGTCCATGAAGACCCTCGCCAGAATCCTCTATCTCTCCTTCCTCCAAGACCCGTTGGTATTCCTGCTTCTCTAAGAGACGGAGAGCACGCCTCCTAGAATGTAGCCTCTCTTCAATACGCGGCGTCGACATGGCCTCCGCCGAATTCGAGGAACGACGCCGATCGCCGGATCCATCCGACGCCATGTCCGGCGCCACAGGCAGCTTCGACGCCGAGGTAGGAGCCGGATGCAGAGAGGCGCGTCTCGGAGCCTCCGATGGTCCTGTCGGAGTCACTGGTCGAAACCCCGAAGTCGACGGGATGTAAACCTCCGGGGCCGAAACCTCTGGGGCCACCGGAGCGGACACCGGAGTCGACACCGGCGCCGAGCCCACATTCCCTAAGGGGAGAAAGGGCATGAAGGGTGCTGGCCGTAGTGGCGTCGGAGCACCCAAGGTGAAAGCCAACGGCCCCGAAGGACCAGTTGGAGCACCTCCTGGAGCCATTTGCTGAAAGATGGTATACATCGCATTCAAAAACGCGGTATTATCGGCTCCAGGGGCAGGAAAAGCCGGATACTGGGGTGCCTGGATCGAAGGCGACCCCGACGCCAGCCTCGACGTCTGCGACGCCGGAGAGAACACCTGAGGCTGCGTCACTTCAATCACTGAAGATGTCTGCCAAGGCGAAGTCGGCGAAGCCGGAGAAGGCAACGGCGTCGATGGATGTGGAGTGACTGTGGGACTGACCTCCCAAGTCTTACGACGCCGAGCCGAAGGCGACCTCGATCGAGACCTCTGGCTGGAATGGCGCCGTGAATCCCTACGGCGCCGGGAATCTTGATGACGCCGATGAGTCTTCGGCGAGGAGGACTTCCTATGATGCTTCTTCTCCTTCGTCTTCGACATCGCCATGAAGAGTTTAGCCTCTCGCTCTTTTACGGCCTTGGGATTCATGTGTTGGCATGAATCACATGTTGCGACGTCGTGGTCGGAGCTTAAGCACCATAAACAGTCCGAGTGTGGGTCCGTAACGGACATCTTGCCCCCACACTCCCGACAGGGCTTGAAACCAGACTTCCATCTGAGTAACTCTCAGATAAAAATCACGCAGCAGAAAAACACACTGTAACTTCGAAAGCAACAGTAGCTCCCTCGAAGATAACCGTTTCGAATGCACGGAAAAAAGGGAACTGACGTTGGCACGTCGGCGAGGACCTCTTATTGCCTGTACGACGTCAGACGGCGTCGCATGGGCTAGAGTGACGTCCTCGTCGACGTGCAGAGAAAAGGAAGAAGATTTCCGTCGAATGCTGGCGCCATGGGAGTATTCATTAGGTGAGGAATCCACAGGTAGTTGTATCCATCAGAAAGGAGTTGTGTATATAGTAATAGTGCCCATGCAATGGAGTAAGTATGTATGTACATAATGTGACTAAAAGTGTGATATTTACAAATTTACAAATGTACAAGTTTAATTTTAATCAACTTATAACGGCTACAGGCTACCGGTGAGGTGGGAGGGCGCATGTGAATCTGCAGCGTCTCATGCCACGAACAGATGTACACTGGGTAAGTGACATTTTCCGTTTGATGGCATGTGTAGCTGCAGATACACATGCTGTGCATAGACTAGTAAGCAGTTATCTCCCCAAAAGCGGTGGTTTAGCCTGTAGGAGTTGAAGTTGTTTGAAATAATGTTCTTAGTACTGCTTGACCTACTGTGGCTTGTTGTGTTGTTAACACATCCACGCAGTAATGTTTAGTGAATGTATGAGGCGTAGACCATGTGGCTGCCTTACAGATTTCTGTCATTGGTATATTTCCTAGAAAGGCCATTGTGGCGCCTTTCTTTCTAGTGGAGTGTGCCCTTGGTGTAATAGGCAGTTCTCTCTTAGCTTTAACATAACAGGTTTGAATACATTTAACTATCCATCTGGAAATGCCTTGTTTGGATATTGGATTTCCTGCATGAGGTTTTTGAAAAGCAACAAACAATTGTTTTGTTGTGCGAAACTGTTTGGTTCTATCAATGTAGTACATTAGAGCTCTTTTTATGTCTAATGTATGTAATGCTCTTTCAGCTACAGAGTCTGGTTGTGGAAAAAACACTGGGAGTTCCACAGTTTGGTTTAAGTGGAACGGTGATATAACTTTTGGCAAAAAAAATTGATTTGTGCGTAGAACCACTTTATGCTTGTGTATTTGTATAAAGGGTTCTTGTATGGTAAAGGCTTGTATTTCACGTACTCGTCTGAGAGATGTGATAGCTATTAGGAAGGCTATTTTCCAAGTTAAGTATTGCATTTCACAAGAGTGCATGGGTTCGAATGGTGGACCCATGAGTCGCGTTAATACAATATTGAGGTTCCACGAAGGAACTGGTGGTGTTCTTGGTGGAATGATTCTTTTTAGACCCTCCATAAATACTTTTATGACTGGGATTCTAAATAGTGAAGTTGAATGTGTAATTTGCAGATAGGCAGAAATTGCTGTGAGATGTATTTTAATGGATGAAAAAGCTAACTTAGATTTTTGTAAGTGTAGTAAGTAGCTTACAATGTCTTTAGCGGACACATGTAATGGTTGAATTTGATTATTATGACAGTAATAAACAAATCGTTTCCATTTTATTGCGTAGCAATGTCTTGTAGTAGGTTTTCTAGCCTGTTTGATGACCTCCATACATTCTTGTGTAAGGTCTAGATGTCTGAATTCTAAGACTTCAGGAGCCAGATTGCTAGATTGAGCGATGCTGGATTCGGGTGTCTAATCTGCTGTTTGTGTTGAGTTAACAGATCTGGTCTGTTTGGTAGTTTGATATGAGGCACTACTGACAGGTCTAGTAGTGTTGTGTACCAAGGTTGTCGTGCCCAAGTTGGTGCTATTAGTATTAGTTTGTGTTTGTTTTGACTCAATTTGTTTACTAGATATGGAAGGAGTGGGAGAGGGGGAAAAGCGTAAGCAAATATCTCTGACCAACTTATCCATAATGCATTGCCCTTGGAGTGAGGCTGTGGGTACCTGGATGCGAAGTTTTGGCATTTTGTGTTTTCTTTTGTTGAGAATAGGTCTATTTGCGGTGTTCCCCAGTTTTGGAAGTAGGTTTGTAGTATCTGGGGATGAATCTCCCATTCGTGGATTTGTTGGTGATCTCGACTGAGATTGTCGGCCAACTGATTTTGAATTCCTGGGATGTATTGCGCTATTAGGCGAATGTGATTGTGAATCGCCCAATGCCAAATCTTCTGTACTAAGAGACACAGTTGTGATGAGTGTGTGCCTCCCTGTTTGTTTAAGTAATACATTGTTGTCATGTTGTCTGTTTTGACAAGAATGTGTTTGTGGGCTATTAGCGGTTGAAATGCTTTCAACGCTAGAAACACTGCTAGTAGTTCCAGCTGATTTATATGAAGTTGTTTCTGCTGAGTGTCCCATTGTCCTTGGATGCTGTGTTGGTTGAGGTGTGCTCCCCACCCTACCATGGAAGCATCTGTTGTGATCACGTATTGAGGCACTGGGTCTTGGAAAGGCCGCCCTCGATTAAAATTTACATGATTCCACCATTGAAGCGAGGTGTGTGTTTGGTGGTCTATCAACACTAGATCTTGAAGTTGACCCTGTGCTTGTGTCCATTGTGTTGCTAGGCACTGTTGTAAGGGCCGCATGTGTAATCTTGCATTTGGGACAATGGCTATGCATGAGGACATCATGCCTAGTAGTTTCATCACTAATTTTACCTGATACTTTTGGTTTGGGTGCAAGTTTTGTATTACGTTTTGGAATGCTTGTACCCTTTGTGGACTTGGAGTGGCAATCCCTTTTTTTGTGTTGATTGTTGCTCCTAAGTATTGTTGTATCTGACACGGCTGTAAGTGTGATTTTTGGTAGTTTAGTGAGAAACCTAGTTTGTGAAGGGTTTCTATGATGTATTTTGTGTGTTGAAGACACTGTTCTTGAGTGTTGGTTTTGATTAACCAATCGTCTAGATACGGGAATACGTGTATGTGCTGTCTTCTGATATGTGCAGCTACTACTGCAAGGCATTTTGTAAATACCCTTGGTGCTGTTGTTATCCCGAATGGTAACACTTTGAACTGGTAATGTATTCCTTGGATTACAAACCTTAAGTATTTCCTGTGTGAAGGATGTATGGGTATATGGAAGTACGCATCCTTGAGATCTAAAGTTGACATGTAGTCTTGTTGTTTGAGCAAGGGGATTACGTCTTGAAGCGTCACCATGTGAAAGTGATCTGATTTGATGTAAAGATTTAGGGGGTCATTCCGACCCCGGCGGGGGATGCGGGAGCACCGCCAACAGGCTGGCGGTGCCCCGCAGGGCATTCTGACCGCGGCGGTTTGGCCGCGGTCAGACAAGGAAAACCGGCGGTCTCCCGCCGGTTTTCCGCTGCCCTGGGAATCCCCCATGGCGGCGCAGCTTGCTGCGCCGCCATGGGGGATTCCGACCCGCTCACCGCCATCCTGTTCCTGGCGGCTCCGACCGCCAGGAACAGGATGGCGGTGAGGGGTGTCGTGGGGCCCCTGGGGGCCCCTGCAGTGCCCATGCCATGGGCACTGCAGGGGCCCCCGTAAGAGGGCCCCACTTTGTATTTCAGTGTCTGCTGTGCAGACACTGAAATACGCGACGGGTGCCACTGCACCCGTCGCACATACCCACTCCGCCGGCTCCATTCGGAGCCGGCTTCCTCGTGGGGAGGGGTTTCCCGCCGGGCTGGCGGGCGGCCCTCTGGCGGTCGCCCGCCAGCCCAGCGGGAAAGCCAGAATGGCCTCCGCGGTCTTTCGACCGCGGAGCGGCCATTTGGCGGCTCCCTCCAGGTGGGCGGCTCCCGCCGGGCTCAGAATGAGCCCCTTAGTGTGCCGAGATCTAAGATGGGTCTCAGAGTTTTGTCCTTTTTGGGTATTAGAAAATACAGGGAATAAACACCTGTTCCTTTCTGATGGTTGGGTACTAGTTCTATTGCGTCTTTTTGTAATAACGCTTGAACTTCTAGTTGTAATAGATCTAAGTGCTGTTTGGACATGTTGTGTGTTCTTGGAGGCACATTTGGTGGTAATTGTAGGAATTCTATGCAATAACCATGTTGGATAATGGCTAGGACCCATGAGTCTGTTGTTATTTCCTCCCAATTTCGGTAATAATCTGTGAGTCTCCCCCCCACTGATGTTATGTGTTGGGGATTTGTGACACTGAAGTCACTGTTTAGTTTGAGGGGTCTTTGGGCTTTGGAACTTTCCCCTAGTTTTAGGGAACTGTCCACCTCTGTATTGTCCCCGAAAGCCTCCTCTTTGATACTGGCCCTGGTATGTGGGTCTGGTTTGTGAGGTTGAGGGTTCTGTGCTTTGGGCCCGAACCCCCCTGTAAATTGTGTCTTCCTAAATGTGCCTCTGCTCTGTGGGGAGTAGAGCGCGCCCATGGCCTTGGACGTATCAGTGTCCTTCTTCAGCTTCTCTATAGCTGTGTCCACCTCCGGCCCAAACAACTGCTGTCCATTAAAAGGCATATTAAGCACAGCCTGTTGGATCTCTGGCTTAAACCCGGAGGTGCTTAGCCATGCATGTCTCCGAATAGTGACCGCTGTATTCACAGTTCTTGCAGCTGGGTCCGCTGCTTCCATTGCCGATCGTATCTGGTTGTTCGAGATACTTTGGCCCTCTTCCACCACTTGTTGTGCACGCTTTTGGAACTCCTTGGCAAGATGTTCTATAAAGTGCTGCATTTCATCCCAATGAGCTCTGTCATATCTTGACAATAAAGCTTGGGAATTGGCCGCTTGTGCTGCAACTCTTTTTCCCACTGCATAAAAATTTCGAGTTTCCTTGTCGGGTGGTGGTGCATCTCCAGAGGTGTGTGAATTAGCCCTTTTATGTGCTGCGCCCACTACTACTGAGTCAGGTGTCAGTTGTTGTGTGATGTACACGGGGTCTGTAGGGGGAGGCTTGTACTTTTTCTCCACCCTAGGTGTGATGGCTCTGCCTTTGACGGGTTCTTGAAATACTTGTTTCGCGTGTTTCAACATCCCTGGTAAAATTGGGAGACTTTGGTACTGACTGTGTGTCGACGACAAAGTATTAAATAAAAAGTCATCCTCAATGGGTTCAGCATGCAGTGCCACATTGGGAAACGCCGCCGCTCTGGACACCACTTGCGTGTAGGCAGTACTGTCTTCAGGTGGTGATGGTCTTGCTTGGTAGCAGTCTGGACTATTGTCTCATACAGGCGCATCATAGAGATCCCATGCATCTGGGTCATCCTGGCTCATCCCTGTGTGCATTGGAGATTGCATCATAGGGGGTGTTGCAATTGGTGACAGTTGCGGTGAGTGGTGTGGTAACGGTTGTGGCGAAGAGTGAGGTGGAGTTACTGCTTTTGCCACTTTTGCTTGTGGTTGTTTTTCTTTGTCTTGGAAAGCAAGTTTCCTTTTCATCCTTATAGGAGGGAGAGTTCTTATTTTCCCTGTATCCTTTTGAATATGGAGCCTTCTTTGTGTATAATCTGGCTCCCCTGCTTCTAGCTCTTGTCCAAATTTATGGCCTTGTAGTTGTGCTGAAAGGCCTTGTTCTTCGGAGTAGGAGCTTGTTTTCGGCTCCGAAGCTGGATGTTTCAGTACCAAAACTTTTTCCACAGCCTTTTTCGGCTCCGAAGCCACTTTTTTCGGTTTCGGTGTGCCGATATCTCGGTGCCGGTATCTCGATGTCGAGTTTGGTCAGAACCAGGGTCTCGGTGTCGAGTATGTTCTGTGCCGGGATCTCGACCGGAGTCGGATGACTTCGACACGTGTGTGCCCTTTTTCGGTGCCGATGGACGGTCACCGATTTGACAGGTTAAGCCATGGCCTGCCGGCGGTGGCATCCCCTGGGCCTTCATGATTTTGGCGTGAGTTTTGGCCGGGGCTGTTTTACTCACGGTTTTCGGCGTCTGCTCTCTTTCGGGCTCGTCCGAATCAGCAATGGGGAAAGTCTCTTCTTCCTCGACGTCGTGGTGTCCTGACGGTGCCGACACCATTTGAAGCCTTCGTGCTCTCCGGTCCCGTAGCGTTTTCTTTGACCGAAATGCCCGACAGGCCTCGCAAGTATCCTCTTTGTGTTCGGGGGAGAAACACAAATTACAGACCAGATGTTGATCTGTGTATGGATACTTGTTATGGCATTTGGGGCAGAAGCGGAATGGGGTCCGTTCCATAAGCCTTGAAGACGCATGCGGTCGGGCCGACCAGGCCCCGCCGGGGGATAGAAGCCCCAAAGGGCTACCGGTGCTCTTCTTTAATTCGGTGTCGATATGCGTTAACTAACCCGATACCGAACGCAAACAATACCGTCAAATTTTCCGAGATTTAACTAACTTTCCGAACCGAAACACGGAGCGAAGAGGAACACGTCCGAACCCGATGGCAGAAAGAAAACAATCTAAGATGGAGTCGACGCCCATGCGCAATGGAGACGAAATGGGAGGAGTCCCTCGATCTCGTGACTCGAAAAGACTTCTTCGAAGAAAAACAACTTGTAACACTCCGAGCCCAACACTAGATGGCGGGATATGCACAGCATGTGTATCTGCAGCTACACATGCCATCGAACATATATATATATATATATATTCTTTAACCTCGTAGCAGGATATAGGCTCTTTCCTTCCTTTGTGTGGTCGGGAATAGGCGTGTGTATACTGTTTTTTAGTGTTGTGTGATTTGTAATTTGTCATTTTCATCTTGTAATTATTGTGTTGCTTGATGTTATATTTCTTGAATGCACATACATAGTTGTAGGTATTTATTTTATTCCGCTTTTGTGTTATGTATGTTGCCATTTTTAATAGGATTTTTGTTGCAGTTTTTTGATGTTGTTTGTAAATCCTAGGAGGTTATTTTTATCTCTCTTTTTTATTTTGTTGGATTTGAATATGTACTGTGTACTTTGTTTATTATTGCATTACGTTGTGTGGACCTCCATAGGAGTTCCGTATAATAATTAAACTTGTTTGACTTGACTTGATGAACAAGTTACTTACCTTTGGTAACGAGGTATCTGGTAGAGACTCTATCTAGCTGCAGATTCCTTACCTTAGAATTCCCTGGCGTCAGCTTCGAATCCGGAGTTTTTTGTGAGCAGTACCCGCGCGCGCGCCGTCGGACGGCGTTGTTTGGATCCGCGTGCGTCGACCAGCTCCGCATGCGTCGCCAGCGTCGTTGGAGTTGTGTATGACGTCACGGTTGTCTATATAGACGCCGTCTCGGCGCACGTACGTCAGTTCTTTTCCACAACTTCCCGCGCCAGAAGCACAGAGTCATGGAAGAACCAACCAATACACTTTTAACCTCTCTGACTGTTTGGAGAAAAACACTATCATGTCTGTAAGAAAGGCAAAAAGTTGCCAAAATGAAACATATATATATATATATATACATATATATATACATATAAACACATATGTACATGAGAAAAAATTCCCCAGAGCGGGGAGGCTTGGGTGGGTGTAAGGAATCTGCAGCTAGATAGAGTCTCTACCAGATACCTCGTTAACGAAGGTAAGTAACTTGTTCATCTGATAGAGACTTCTAGCTGCAGCTTCCTTACCTTAGAATAGATACCCAAGCTATAACCCATGGTGGTGGGTCTGAAGGAGATTTTTTTTTTTTTTTTTTATACAAGGAAGTCCTGTAAGACAGAACGGGCAAAATGCCCCTCTCTCCTCACCTGACTGTCCAGGCAGTAGTGCTTCGCAAACGTGTGTAAGGAAGCCCACGTTGCGGCCTGACATATGTCCACCACCGGTACGCCACGTGCCAACGCAGTGGTACCAGCTTTCCCCCATAGTGGAATGATCTCTCAAGCCCTTGGGAGGCTGCTTCTTCGCCAAAGCGTAGCATATTTTTATGCAGAGAACGACCCAGCACGAAATGGATCGCTTCTGTACTGCCCGACCCTTCTTTGCACCAACGTACGCCACAAAGAGTTGGTCGTCCACCCGGAACTCTTTAGTGTGGTCAAGGTAGAACGATAACGCTCTTTTTGGGTCCAGTCGATGGAGACGCTCCTCTTCCTTAGAGGGATGCGGTGGTGCAAAGAAGGTGGGCAGGGTGATATTTTGACCCAGAAGGAAAGGGGTCACCACCTTGGGGAGGAAAGAGGCACGAGTTCTCAACACCACCTTGTCAGGATATATCATGAGATAAGGAAGTTTATAAGATAAAGCCTGCAGCTCACTTACTCTCCTGGCAGATGTAATTGCCACCAAAAAGGCTGTCTTAATAGTGAGCAGCCGGAGAGGACAGTTATGCAAAGGCTCGAAAGGAGCACACATTACGAAGGTAAGAACCAGATTAAGATCCCACTGGGGCATAACGAAAGGCACAGGTGGAAACAGATGTACGAGCCCTTTCAAAAACCTCTGTACTATAGGTGATTTAAACAGAGATGGTTGATCAGGCAACTGAAGAAAAGCCGATAAGGCTGCAAGATAGCCCTTGAGAGTCCCCAAGGAGGAACCCTGCTGGGCAAGAGACAAAATAAACAAAAGGATGTTAGACAGAGAAGAAGAAAGAGGATCAATAGACCTCTCTGAACAATAAGAAACAAAACGTTTCCAACGGCAGGCGTAGATCGACTTAGTAGAGGGACGCCTGGCTGCCAGAATGACATCACAGACCTCGGGAAGGAGGTCATAAACCATCAACTGTCGCCGCTCAATCTCCACGCATGAAGGCGCAGAGTTGACAGGCTCGGGTGGAGAACCTTCCCCTGCTGCTGCGACAGAAGATCCTCCCGAAGAGGCAGCCTGATTGGAGGACCGATGCTCATTTTGAGAAGCTCTGGATACCAAACTCTCCATGCCCAATCCGGAGCCACAAGGATTACTTGGGCCCGGTCGTTCTTGATCTTCTTGAGAACTCTGGGCAGAAGTGGTATAGGCGGAAAGGCGTACAGGACGTCTGAACTCCACTCGCGACGAAAAGCATCGCCTAGCGATAGCCCCCTTGGAAACTCCAACGCGCAAAACTGCTGACATTGCGCGTTCTCTGCGGAGGCGAACAGATCTAACCAAGGCTCTCCCCACTGCTGAAAGAGTCCTTGCGCCACCTCCGTATGGAGACACCATTCGTGATCCTCTAAGCATTTTCGGCTGAGTTCGTCTGCTCTGGCGTTCAGAGAACCTGCCAGGTGTTGAACCACCAGGGTCATGCCCTGCTGTTCCAGCCATGTCCAGAGACGTAAAGCCTCTTGACAAAGGGTCCACGACCCCACACCGCCCTGCTTGTTGCAGTACCACATTGCGGTAGTGTTGTCTGTGAACACCTGCACCACCTTCCCTTTCACAACAGGAAGAAATGCTTTTAATGCTAGCCGGATCGCCCGAAGCTCAAACAAATTGATGTGGAGCCCGGATTCCGCCAGAGACCAGTGACCTCTGATCTCCACCTCCCCCAGATGGCCGCCCCATCCCAGAAGTGACGCATCTGTCACTACCGCTAGATCTGGTTGGGGAAGGGAGAGGGGTCTTCCCTTGACCCACTCGCAGTTCACTAACCACCACTGCAGATCTTCCACAGTCCTCTCCGAGATCTGAACTACGTCGGTAAGATTTCCCTGATGCTGTGCCCATTGGAACTTCAGGTCCCACTGCAGAGCCCTCATGCGCCATCTGGCATGCTTGACCAACAGGATGCAGGAAGCCATGAGTCCCAGCAGCCTCAGAGTCTGTCTCACCGAGATCCAGGATAGAGGCCGAAACATCGGAATCATAACCTGAATATCCTGAACCTGCTGATCGGGAGGATAAGCCCGATACTGCACTGTGTCCAGAACAGCTCCGATGAAAGAGAGCTTCTGAGAGGGAGTCAGGTGTGATTTCGGCACATTTATAGTGAACCCCAGCGAATGCAAGAGGTCTGCTGTCGCCTGGAGGTGGGTGACGAGAGCCTGGGGCGTAGGAGCCTTCAGCAGCCAATCGTCCAGGTAGGGGAAGACTGAAATCCCTGACCTGCGCAAATGAGCTGCCACCACCGCCATCACCTTTGTGAACACCCGAGGGGCACTGGTGAGACCGAAAGGAAGCACGGTAAACTGAAAGTGCTCGTGGCCCACCTTGAACCGCAGGTAACGCCTGTGGCTTGGCAGGATGGGAATATGGAAATACGCATCCTGCAAATCCAACGCTACCATCCAGTCTCCTTGGTCTAGGGCAGACAAAACCTGAGCAAGAGTGAGCATCTTGAATTTCTCCTTCTTGAGGAAGAGATTGACGTCCCTTAAACCCAAAATAGGGAGAAGGCCTTTTTTCTTTTTGGGAATCAGAAAGTAGCGGGAATAACAACCACTGCCTACTTCTGATATCGGGACTCTTTCTATGGCTCCCTTGGCCAAAAGAGCCGAAACTTCCTCGTGGAGCAAAGCTAATTGGTCCTCCATCAGCCATTCCTTTGTCGGAGGGATAGAAGGAGGGAAAGACTGGAAGGGAAGGGAGTAGCCCTTCCGTATGATCTGCAGGACCCACTTGTCCGTGGTGATGGAAAGCCAGTGAGGGAGATGAAAAAGAATCCTCCCTCCAACTGGACAGACGTGATCCCGCAGAACCACACTAGGAGGGCTTGGGCGCAGTGGAGGGGGGCTGTGTGGCGGCCGACCTCTGGCCAGACCCTCTGGGTCTGATGGTACCACGACCACGTCCTCTTCCGGGATGCTGTGAAGCCTGAGGACGGTGGCTAAACTGTGGCTGGCGTGGTACCACGCCCCTCCCGAAGCCTCGGAAGGGACGAAAAACAGACTGCTGTCTTGCCGGCGTTGAAAGGCCCAAGGATCTGGCCGTGGCTCGAGAATCCTTGAACCTCTCAAGCGCGGAGTCTGCCTTTTCGCCAAAAAAGGTGAGAGCCATCAAAGGGCATGTCCATCAAGCTGGACTGAACATCCCCTGAAAAACCAGTGGAACGTAGCCAGGCGTGGCGACGAAGGGCCACTGACGATGAAATCGTTCTGCCCAGCGAGTCGGTCGTATCCAAGCCACACCGGATTGTAAACTTGGCTGCATCTCTCCCATCCTTTACAGCCTGGGTGAGAGTGTCCCGCACGCCCTCCGGGACCTGGGGCAGCACTTGAGCCACCGTATCCCATAAAGTATGGGAATAACGGCCCAATAGGCAAGAGGTGTTTACAGACCTCAATGCCAGGCTGGAGGAAGAAAACATCTTCTTCCTAAGCTGATCCAGCCTCTTGGATTCCCTATCCGGGGGAGTGGAAGGGAAGGCACCACGTGAAGTAGAGGCTTGGACAACCAAGCTCTCAGGAGTGGGGTGTTGTGTTAGGGAACTAGGGTCGCTGGGAGCGGGTCTATGGCGGCGACCGACCGTCCTATTCACAGGAGCACCTGTGCTGGGTTTGGACCACGTACCCAGAAGAACGTCTGTAAGAGCCTCATTGAAGGGCAACAACGGTTCTGATGTTGACACCCCCGGCTGAAGCACTTCTGTCAGGATATTTGTCCTGACTGGCACCGTAGGCAAATCTAGGTCCAAGACATCAGCTGCCCTACGCACCACCATAGCGAAAGAAGCCCCCTCCTCCGTAGCCACATTAGGAGGAGAGAGCATACCAGTATCTGGAGATGTGTCCAGTCCACTAGCCTCCCCTAGATCCACCAGTCCTGTTGCAAACCTGATTCTAAAGGGTCCTCAGACCCCTCGAATTCCTCTCCATGTCTGGCTGTTCCAAATAATGCTCAGACAATGATCTGGGCCGAATCGGCTCCATCGAAGTCGGAGTCGACGTCGTACGACGTCGCTCCGGCTCCGGATCATCCGGAATAAGGATGGGGCTGCCGCCGGTGGCGGAATCGTCGATGTCGGACCCGGCGCCGAAGGAGGTCGACTGTGTGAAACCGGCGCCGATCCGGATCCGTTATCGGATCCTGAGGTCCCCAACGGTGCCGAGGCCGAAGCCGCTGGCGTCGAATCCGAAGGGGCCCCTGCTGACCCCGCGGGGCCCGAAGACCCACCCGAGGGCACAGCCCGCTCAAAAACGAGACGCATGGCCTCGTAAAATTCTTTAATTTGAGCGGGGGTTGATCCAGTCCCCGGAAAGGGGGGAAGACGCGGAGTCGACCTTGGCGACGGCTCCGCAGAACCGCGCTCAGTACGTCGCCGTTCCCTAGACACCTAGTCGGTCGACGGGCGTGGCGAAGACGAAGTCCGCTTGGACTTCTTCTTCTTCTTGTGCCTCTTACCTTCCGATGACCTCAAGTGCGAGGAAGAGGACTTTGGGCTCCGGGAGCGGTGCCGCGACCTCCTCCTACTGCGGGACCGTGACCTCCGCGGAGTCACGCCGACTGAAGACGAATGTCGGGCAGCAAGAAGCTTAAGGGATCTCTCCCTCAAGGCCTCCGGCGCCATGGCCCGACAATCGGAGCACGAGGTGGAATCGTGGTCCTTGTCCAAGCACCAAAGACAAACTCGGTGCGGATCCGTCACCGACATGGTGCGATGACACGCACCACACGGCTTGAATCCTGTCTTTCTCGAAGACATGACTCCAAACAGTCAAAAAAGCGTCGACAAACCGTCGAAGCAGGGTAGCTCTTTCCGAAACTGCGCTTAACCGGCGCGGAAGGAAAAGAACTGACGTACGCGCGCCGATACGGCGTCTATATAGACAACCGTGATGTCATAGACAACTCCAACTATGCTGGCGGCGCACGCGGAGCTGGTCGACGCACGCGGATCCAAACGACGCCGTCCGATGGCGCACGCGCAGGGTACTGCTCACAAAAATCTCCAGATTCGAAGCTGATGCCAGGGAATTCTAAGGTAAGGAAGCTGCAGCTAGAAGTCTCTATCAGATTGTGCATTTTTTCATATGCCCATGCAATCAATTACTTTATGGGGAACTAGACAGAATACTTTTAAAGGGGGATCAAAGCTGTAGCCCAGCAGGATTTAAGTTTTAACTTTAACTTCACTGGTTCCCTGGAGGTTCACCTCTAATACGTTTGGAACTTTCTTCATAGTTTAGCTTCCGGTTCATAGATCGATGTCTGTGGGAGAAGAAGCAACATTGTGTTCCATGTGACAGTACAGGTGATACTTTTCCCATTGGATATTCTTATTTGTGGAGTAAAAGAGGAGCCCCTACATAGTGCACTGAAATGAAAAGACACATTATCTAAAAGTTGCACTGCTTTTTTCTTTGCCACTATTACAACCATGAAAATTTATTGGTCCACACCTATTAGCAAATATCTTTGTTCTTACGTGCAAAAAGGGTCCTAATGAAAATGTCACTTACCCAGTGTACATCTGTTCGTGGCATCAGTCGCAGTAGATTCGCATGTTCTGCAATAGCTCGCCATCTGGTGTTGGGCCGGAGTGTTACAAGTTGTTTTTCTTCGAAGAAGTCTTTCGAGTCACGGGACCGAGTGACTCCTCCTTTTGTCTCCATTGCGCATGGGCGTCGACTCCATCTTCGATTGTTTTTCCCCGCAGAGGGTGAGGTAGGAGTTGAATTGTAGTAATAGTGCCCATGCAATGGAGTGACTAAGTATGCACCTATTTAAGGTTGAGATGATACATATATAGATAATTGAAGGTAACTTCCAAACTGCTACAGGCTCCCGGGGAGGCGGGTGGGCACATGCGAATCTACTGCGACTGATGCCACGAACAGATATACACTGGGTAAGTGACATTTTCAGTTCGATGGCATCTGTCGCTGTAGATACGCATGTTCTGCAATAGACTAGTAAGCAGTTATTTCCCCAAAAGCGGTGGATCAGCCTGTAGGAGTGGAAGTAGTCTGAAATAATGTCCTTAATACAGCTTGACCTACTATGGCTTGTTGTGCGGATAACACGTCTACACAGTAGTGCTTGGTGAATGTGTGAGGCGTAGACCATGTGGCTGCCTTACATATTTCTTGCATTGGGATGTTTCCTAGAAAGGCCATGGTAGCACCTTTCTTTCTGGTTGAGTGTGCCCTTGGTGTAATGGGCAGCTGTCGTTTAGCTTTAAGGTAGCAGATTTGGATGCATTTAACTATCCATCTGGCTATACCTTGTTTTGAAATTGGGTTTCCTGCATGAGGTTTTTGAAATGCAATAAAGAGTTGTTTAGTCTTTCTGATGTTCTTTGTTCTGTCAATGTAATACATTAATGCTCTTTTGACATCTAATGTATGTAGTGCCCTTTCAGCTACGGTATCTGGCTGTGGAAAGAACACTGGAAGTTCCACTGTTTGATTTAGATGGAACGGTGAAATAACCTTTGGCAAAAATTTAGGATTGGTCCTTAGGACGACTTTATTTTTGTGTAGTTGTATAAAAGGTTCCTGTATAGTAAACGCCTGAATCTCGCTTACTCTTCTCAGGGAAGTAATGGCGATGAGAAATGCCACCTTCCAGGTTAGGAACTGTATGTCGCAGGAGTGCATGGGTTCAAAAGGTGGACCCATAAGTCTAGTTAGGACAACATTTAGGTTCCATGAAGGAACAGGTAGTGTTCTTGGTGGTATAATTCTCCTAAGGCCCTCCATGAATGCTTTAATGACTGGTATTCTATATAGGGAAGTTGAATAGGTAGTCTGCAGGTATGCAGATATTGCTGCAAGGTGAATCTTAATGGAAGAGAAAGCTAGGTTAGATTTTTGTAAGTGAAGCAAGTAACCCACTACATGTTCTGGAGTTGTGTGTAATGGTTGTATTTGATTAATATGGCAGTAGCAAACAAACCTCTTCCATTTACTTGCATAGCAGTGCCTGGTGGATGGCCTTCTTGCTTGTTTTATGACTTCCATACATTCTTGGGTAAGTTGTAAGTGCCCGAATTCTAGGATTTCAGGAGCCAGATTGCTAGATTCAGCGATGCTGGATCTGGGTGTCTGATCTTTTGGTTGTGCTGTGTCAACAGATCTGGCCTGTTGGGCAATTTGGTGCAGGGTACCACTGAGAGGTCTAGCAGCGTTGTGTACCAGGGTTGCCTTGCCCAAGTTGGTGCTATCAATATGAGTTTGAGTTTGCTTTGACTGAGTTTGTTTACCAGGTAAGGAAGGAGAGGGAGAGGAGGAAAAGCGTAAGCAAATATCCCTGACCAGTTCATCCATAGGGCATTGCCTTGGGATTGTTTGTGTGGGTACCTGGATGCGAAGTTTTGGCATTTTGCGTTCTCCCTTGTCGCAAACAAGTCTATCTGAGGTGTTCCCCAGAGTTTGAAATAAGTGTTCAGAATTTGGGGGTGAAATTCCCATTCGTGGACCTGTTGGTGATCTCGAGAGAGATTGTCTGCGAGTTGATTTTGTATCCCTGGTATAAACTGTGCAATTAGGCGAATTTGGTTGTGAATTGCCCAATGCCAAATTTTTTGTGCTAGCAGGCTTAACTGCGTGGAGTGCGTCCCTCCCTGCTTGTTTAGATAATACATTGTTGTCATGTTGTCTGTTTTGACGAGAATGTATTTGTGAACTATTATTGGTTGGAAAGCTTTTAGTGCTTGAAAAACTGCTAGAAGTTCTAGGTGATTGATATGCAGTTTTGTTTGATGTACATTCCATTGTCCTTGTATGCTGTGTTGATCGAGGTGTGCTCCCCACCCTGTCATGGAAGCATCTGTTGTTATTACGTATTGTGGCACTGGGTCTTGGAAAGGCCGCCCCTTGTTTAAATTTATGTTGTTCCACCACAGAAGCGAGAGGTAAGTTTGGCGGTCTATTAACACCAGATCTAGAAGGTGACCCTGTGCTTGAGACCACTGCGATGCTAGGCATTGTTGTAAGGGCCTCATGTGCAGTCTTGCGTTTGGGACAATGGCTATGCATGATGACATCATGCCTAGGAGTTGTAATACCATCTTTGCCTGTATCTTTTGTGTTGGATACATGCGTTGTATGATGGTGTTGAAATTTTGAATTCTTTGTGGACTTGGAGTGGCTACTCCCTTTGATGTGTCTATTATGGCTCCCAGGTATTGTTGTACCTTGCGTGGCAGAATTTTGGATTTTGTGAAATTGACGGTGAACCCGAGTTTGAAGAGGGTTTGTATGATCTGATTTGTGTGATTTGAGCACTGTATGAACGAGTGGGCCTTGATTAGCCAGTCGTCCAAATATGGGAACACATGTATTTGCTGCCTTCTTATGTGTGCAGCGACTACCGCTAGACATTTGGTAAAGACTCTTGGTGCGGTTGTTAATCCGAAAGGCAGTACCTTGAATTGGTAATGTATTCCTTTGAATACAAACCTTAGGTATTTCCTGTGCGATGGGTGTATTGGTATATGGAAATAAGCATCCTTGAGGTCTAAAGTTGCCATGTAGTCGTGTAGTTTTAGCAATGGCAATACTTCTTGTAGTGTGACCATGTGGAAGTGGTCTGATTTGATGAAAGTGTTCACTACTCTGAGGTCTAGGATTGGTCTCAGTGTTTTGTCCTTCTTTGGTATCAGAAAGTACAGTGAGTAACTCCTGTGTTTATTTGTGTGTTTGGCACTAATTCGATTGCATTCTTTTGCAATAGTGCCTGCACTTCTATCTCCAGGAGATTGGAATGGTGTGTTGTTAAATTTTGTGCTTTTGGTGGTATGTTTGGAGGGAATTGTAGAAATTCTATGCAATAACCATGTTGGATAATTGCTAGAACCCAAGTGTCTGTAGTGATTTCCTCCCATGCTTTGTAATAATGACCTATTCTTCCCCCCACTGGTGTTGTGTGGAGGGGGTGAGTGACATGTGAGTCATTGTTTAGTAGTAGGGGTTTTGGGGCTTTGAAATCTCCCTCTATTTCTAGGGAATTGCCCTCCTCTATATTGTCCCCGAAAACCTCCTCTATACTGTCCCTGGTAAGTGGACGGTGTTGCTTGTGAGGTGCTGGCTTGTGTGCTTTGACCCCGAAACCCCCCTCGAAAGGGCGTTTTACGGAATGTGCTGTAATTCCCTCTGCTCTGCGGGGAGTAGAGTGCGCCCATGGCTTTGGCAGTGTCCGTATCTTTTTTGAGTTTCTCAATCGCTGTGTCCACTTCTGGACCGAACAGTTCTTTTTCATTAAAAGGCATATTGAGAACTGCTTGTTGAATCTCTGGTTTAAATCCAGACGTTCGGAGCCATGCATGCCGTCTGATAGTTACAGATGTATTAATTGTCCGTGCAGCTGTATCTGCAGCGTCCATGGAGGAACGTATCTGGTTGTTGGAGATGGTCTGTCCCTCCTCAACCACTTGTTTCGCCCTATTTTGGAAGTCCTTGGGCAGATGTTGAATGAGATGTTGCATCTCGTCCCAGTGGGCTCTGTCATAGCGCGCAAGTAGTGCCTGGGAGTTCGCGATGCGCCACTGGTTTGCAGCTTGTGCTGCGACTCTTTTACCAGCTGCATCAAACTTGCGGCTTTCTTTATCTGGGGGTGGTGCATCTCCAGATGTGTGAGAGTTGGCCCTTTTCCTAGCTGCTCCTACAACAACAGAGTCTGGTGGCAGCTGTGTAGTGATGAAAACCGGGTCCGTAGGAGGCGGCTTATACTTCTTTTCCACCCTTGGTGTGATTGCCCTACTTTTGACCGGCTCCTTAAATATGTCTTTTGCGTGCCGGAGCATACCAGGGAGCATAGGCAGGCTTTGGTAGGAGCTGTGGGTGGAGGAGAGTGTGTTGAACAAGAAATCATCCTCGACCTGTTCTGAGTGGAGGCTTACGTTATGAAATTGTGCTGCTCTAGCCACCACCTGAGAGTACGCGGTGCTGTCTTCTGGTGGAGATGGCTTTGTAGGGTAGGCCTCCGGGCTGTTATCTGACACTGGGGCGTCGTATAGGTCCCATGCGTCCTGATCTTGGTCACCCTGGCTCATGGTGGTGTGAGCTGGGGAGTGAGATGGAGTTTGTGCTGGTGAAACGTTAATCACGGGCGGAGGAGAGGGTGGTGGTGTAATTCTTTTAACCACTTTTGGTTGTGGTGCTTGTTCCGTCTGGAACTCCAACCTTCTCTTTCTCCTAATGGGGGGAAGGGTGCTTATTTTTCCTGTCCCCTGCTGAATGAAGATACGCTTTTGCGTATGGTCCACATCAGTTGCTTGTAGCTCTTCCTCAAACCTATGCTTTTGCATTTGGGAGGTTAGCGAGTGCTCTTCTGTATAAGAGCCTGAAGCTGGGTCGCTTGCAGTTTGTTTCGGCGTCGAAACTTTGTCTGCGTGTTTTTTCGGCTCCGAGGTGACTTTTTTCCTTTTCGGGGCCGAAACCTCTCGGCGTCGATCTGTTTCGGTGCCGCTGTCTCGGCGTCGAGCCGTGTCCACACCGGCATCTCGGTGTCGAGGCTTGTCTCCAGCACTTTCTCGGTCCCGAGAAGGCTGCGTGCCGGTGTCTCGACCGGAGTCGGACGATCTCGGCACTGTTTGGGCCTTTTTCGGTGCCGACGGTCGGTCACCGAATTTATGGGTGGAGCCATGGCCTGGTGGCAGTGGCGTCCCCTGGGCCTTGTAAATGTTTCTTTGTGTGGTTTTCGACGTCTTACTCACGGTTTGTGTGTCGTCGAATCCTTCGGAGTCTGAGTCTTGGATCGAGAAGGTACCTTCTTCTTCCTGTTCCTCGAACTCCCGTTGGGCTGTCGGTGCGGACGCCATTTGAAGTCTTCTGGCTCGACGGTCTCGGAGTGTTTTTCGGGACCGGAACGCACGACAGGCCTCGCAGGTGTCTTCGCTGTGCTCAGGTGACAGGCACAGGTTGCAGACCAAGTGTTGGTCTGTGTAGGGGTATTTATTGTGGCATTTGGGGCAGAAACGGAACGGGGTCCGTTCCATCGGCGTTCCTCAGCACGCGGTCGGGCCGACCAGGCCCCGACGGAGGATCGAAAAAACTACCCAGAAGGGCACCGGAGCTCTTCGATCTTCGATGCGGTGTTGAATCTAAGTACGCCGATCCCGAACGCAACAATACCGACGAAAATCTTCCGAAATTAACTATTTTTACCGTTCCGAAACTCGGAGTGACAGGAACACGTCCGAACCCAATGGCGGAAAAAAAACAATCGAAGATGGAGTCGATGCCCATGCGCAATGGAGACAAAAGGAGGAGTCACTCGGTCCCGTGACTCGAAAGACTTCTTCGAAGAAAAACAACTTGTAACACTCCGGCCCAACACCAGATGGCGAGCTATTGCAGAACATGCGTATCTACAGCGACAGATGCCATCGAACATACAATTTCTAGCTAATCTTCTCTACTCCAAAAGAAATCCGGGTCCTCTTCCACGCTGGGGACAAATAACATGAGTAAATTCCTCTCCAGTGTGTTCAGAGCTATTTGCAGGCAATCACTGGAGAATCACAAATCAGAATGCCATGAGTGAAATAAAGTGCTGCTTTCTAATGCCTTTAGCATGTTAAAGTAAACATACGAGCACTTCAAAACCCGTCAACCAGATCTCACATGTATTTGGGCATATAGCTGTGCATCCCCAGCTGATGGCTCACATACATTTGGTTTTGTAATGTTTATATACTATTCCAGGGAAAGCTAGCACTAGCGCCATTCCTTCTATTGCCTCCAAATGCTGGAAAAATGGGGACACTGTTGAAAGGCATAGTTTGATTGTTTCGGCTTGGGTTAATACCATAATTGTGTCCGGAATTCATCTCTCCGACAGATTTTAGAAAAACCTCTTCTTTAAAACGGGTTGGCATTTGTTTCATGACCATGAACATGTTGGGTGTGACAACAGTCTCTGACACAGCCTGCTATGCTGTACTCTTATGGCAACTTGCAGAGGCTTACACTGGACTTGTTACTATCTTCAAGGTCACTTCCAGCTAGAGGCTCGCCCTCTTTTTACATCACTACTACAGGTGCTTGAATGTGGCATTCCGCTGAGCTTCTTTCAACTCCTGATGTTTTATATTGTTTACAGCCAAGCTGCAGGTTGCTCTTTTTGTGTGCTCCGGTTGTATTTCTACTCAAATACCACTGACATGTAGGTGTTCTTCCAGACTGAGGGTAAACTAGTGAAAGAGCTATCTGGGAATGCGTGTGCGATGTATAACTGGGTGAGTAATCATCGGCTAAAATCAAACTCTGGCAAAATGAAGGGAATTGTAATGGGAGGCCAACCTGGACCTCATAGCATCCAATTTTTAGCAAGAAGAATAGGGACTCTGTCACTCGCTGATGACATTTTTGAAGAAACTGGGATTCATAAAGATGCTGATCTTTTGCATGACCAAACAGAATAAATCAGTATCACCACCCTGTGCACACAACCTTCAGCTGCTGCAAGAGATATCATTTGACCCTAGGTATGAAGGATGTCCTTCAGCCATCATTACCTGGTCGGATTTCAGCTATAACATGGAACTTTCCTGTATTTCGAACTACCAGCCACCTGCCTGAGCAGGGAAACTTGGTTCAGAATATGGCTCCTCGTCTAGATGCGAGAAGGAGGAAACACAAGTACGACGTTTTGTCCTATTATCTGGGAGCCTTGCCTTGGTGTTCATTAGAACACAGAGGTGGATATCTAATCATTCTGTACTGGAATTGTATCAAGGGTCTATGTGCATTTAAGTAAATTTATCAGTAGTGTCTCCTTGAGTCACTAGTTTACAGAACGAACGTATTGCAAATTCTGCAATTCATGCATCTACCAGAGTAAAGGAGGATGGGTGGTTTCTGTGCTTGAGCCATTATTGTGAAACAGCCTATTCCTTGAACTCAGCTCTGAGTCTGTACTCTAAAACCTTTTATGAAAATCTTTCCATTTCCTCGGTGATTTGTATCTATTCTTTACACCCTGCATTATGATGCTTAGAGGTGTACGAGTGCTCTAGTAAGAACCCAGAAGGACAGACAGTTCTAAAGGAAGTTTCTTCCGTTTAAAAAAATATAGTAAATCTATATTTTTGTAGCAACCTTTCCACTACTGATGTTTCTTGCTTACAGGCATTAAACATGTTACATAAAAACAGTCACGTTGTTTCAGATTATAATGGCATTGGAGCACCTACCAAAACAATCTGCTAGTCTCTTCTGGCACAATTCATTCATTCACTTATTATCTGGACCAGTAAATCCCATATGATAGTACGTAGACAGTAGATAGAATAAAGGTGAAAAAAGTAGGTGAATCTCTACACCCAATTTGCCCTTTCTCAGCCATGCGGTGAACTCCTTGCCTGTCTCTCAGCCTCCTATATGACATTTGTGACAAATCCTACAGTTCATAATTGAGAGTTAGGAAATAGGCATCGCAAACGTTATTGTCATCCTTTGACAAATTCTCACCACAGGCTGAGCATTTATCATAAAAGCTGTCATTCCTTCCTTAAAAAGGCAGGTACTGCTTGGTACTTAGTGGCTGCACTTCCTTATTTAAAAGAAAGAGTACTTGCGCTTCTCAGCACTGTCGCAATACATTTAATGGGAGCGTACTAGCACTTCTCAGGAGAAAACAGGTACTCTGTATAATGAGTACCTGCACTTCCTTAATTCAATTTAAAGCACTGGCAGGCCGGCTGGTCAAAAAGAACAGGGAGGTGAAACACTACGTATAAAAATGAGGGGGAAACACTTTTTTCCTTAAGAACAGGTGCTAAGGTCCAAAATATATCCTTAGATATCCAATAAAGGTGAATAAATCAAATTTGGTGCTAGTAGCTAACAGTGGCGGTTTCTGTGTAAGGGCGTAGGGGCTACGCCCTCTTTACTTCCAGGGTGAAAAAGAAAGCAATGTGCATTGCTAAATCTGCCTTTATTTACGTTTTTTTACCTGTTTGTTATGTACCCTTACAAACAGAAACTTGAACAAGGGGCTTCTCTGCGAGACTGATGCTTTTTATACATTTGCAAGTCGCTCCCCTGGTGGGCGGGCCCAGAGTCGAGAGTATTTTGCCGGGCTGACAATCTCTCAGCCCTGAGGTCTGTGAGGTCATCAGCTCGGCAAAGACTTTCCACAAGGGCCAGTCTTCACCCCCTGAGGACGTGGAGATAAGTTAGCCCTGGGCGCTTCAGACCCTATCCCTGAAGTGCTAAGCCTCCACGTCAGTCAGGTAGTGGAGAGAGTATCGACACCCCACCTTCCCACCTCGTCACAGGGTGGGGTGGGACTCACCCTGTGACGAGGTGGGAAAGGACCTCCTCCCTGTGCTTATGGTCCATGTCAGAGCAGCCTGAGCCCGCGTGCCTCTGAGGAGACCCCACCCCCGCATGAGGCCCGCTACATCTTGCCAGATGGCTATCAGCAGACCCTCGTGGCTCTGGCAGAGGAAGGCCCCTGCACTTGGGAGGAGATATCAAGACTCAAAGTACTAAGTCTCCTTTAACACAGCGCACGGACCTCGGTGTCCCCTGCACCTCTGCCGTTCCTTCTGGAATGCTCTGACCCCTTCCGTCTCCCTTTCCTCCCTTTCCACGTTTCCATCCCTCAGCCTTGCTGCACAGAGGGCTCCTGCAAGCGTGCTCCTCTGTACCGGAGCACACCGCCTAGCACCGGCAGAGAGCACCCTATCTTTGAAACATGCCTGTTTGTAATCGGAGGAGGGTCCAGTCTGCTTGGAATTACAAAGTGAGTGGTCTTGTGAGCTCCTGGGCTGCATGGTTTATTCTGCAAGGGGCCTGCTGCGGGTTCCCTACAGAGGGGGCGCTGGACGTAAAATACATGGGAAGCGTCTTTGTGCATGGATGGCTACTGCTGTATACTTTCCAATAGCGCGGGGCTTATTGTGGATTTTCTAGCACTTTACTGAGGTACATCTAGGTTTGCGTGCGTGCTTCAACTGTGTGTAGGGCATACCTGGCCCGGGCACTGTTACTGCCCAGTGCGGAACATACTGTAATGTATGGAAATGATACTTCTTACACGTTCAGCAGGTGTAGTGGTCTTGAGCGAGATTCCATCCTTTACTTTGGTTGAAGCATTGATGAAGTGCATTTTCGCACCTAACATTTGAGGCAGACACCTGTACAAAGCTGCTTGTTTGCCTCCTGCATGCGCCCGCTTCGGAGTGTTGTTACTGTGTGCCTCTCCCGTGTCATTTTAAAGAATGACCGTTTTACTAGTCGAGGTGAGCTTTGAGCGGTTGCCCCATTCTTTGTACCGGACGTCCTCATGCATTGAAACTGAAATTGCATTTATTTAGTGCTTGGTATCGCCGACGAGACATTGAATGCACTAGGCGCTGACTCCTTGGCACAGCCGATTATTTGTTCCTCCTGCAGATGGTACCGTGGGCTGCGGATGGTGTGCGAGGAGGAAGGCAAGGTGCTACTATACTTGTCAATCACACGAGAGCCGGATCTATGCAGGCTCATCTGACATCTTTTTTGCTGTGCTAGGTACTTGCCAAATCCCAGTGGTACATTCCCTCCCCCACACCAAAGGGGCTCAGTGGAGTTACCAAATCGAAGGCAACTGCAACCTTCGGAGGCAGGGGTCGGGTTTGTCACAGTGGACATTTCCACAACCCCACCTGTCTCTCGTAAACTGCTTGATATGAGGTATTCAATTGTGTAATAGCCCGCCGAGGTTCTAAATACGTCTTGCCCATGATTTGATACTTCGCAGATGACCCTTGAAACAGTACCCTTTTACAGTTATTGTTTTTATTCAAGTACAGCGCCTTGTCCAGGTGACTAGATATGCAATTTGTCCTGCAATATATTCATTAAAACCACCGAAAACACACAAGTTCCATTTAGAAGTGCAAAATTGTCTTCTGAGGTGCCAGACTGTGCAGAATGTCTGCTCAGCTCTTCCAGGCAGCAGTCTCACGTTCACATCAAACACTGAAGTAAAGGCTGCTCATCAGGTTCAGAGGGGGCACCCCCTCCCTCACCAGGGGAATGTTATCCGATTCACAGCACATTCGGCACACCTGCTGCACAGCTGTTTGACCCACTTAGCGTGGATGGAGCCGCAGCCAACCATTGCATTGCTGTTTGCATGGGCAGGAACCACAAAGATGCAGGCTCACATGTGAACCCTGGTTAATGCTGCTGTGCGTGTGTTTAAGCGGACAGGCAAGAGCTTTTGGTAAGTAAATACTCATTTATGATGGACATGTGGCGTAGTTAATGGTCACTATTGTTTTAGTGTTTTTTTCATGGCAAATAACCGGTGTTGGCAGCTAGCAAAGCAACACACGGAGAGTAGAAGTAAACAAATGTTTAATTCATTAACATAAAAGATTGTGCTGGAAATGCACCATTTTATACCATTAAAAAAAAAACATGGGGAATCGAGGCTGGCTTACCAAATAACTCCATGCCCACCGAACGTTAACTCGCCCCCCTCTTGCCCAAGCTGCGGAATCCCAGCCCCACCACTCTCAAACTTCACCATCCGGCACTGGTAGCTAAAATAGCTTTAAGTAACGTAGGTTTGTGTTCAGAATCATCCTCATAGAGCAGACAGAAGAATGCCTAACTAGCATTCTAGGAAAGTGCATTTTTCCAGGGTTCTTAAAGAGGCGAGGCTGATGTTTTTCTATGTGTATTGTCTTTTGTGGGGGAACCATTTTCTGTTTTATTTAATGTGGTTTATACTATTTTAAGTGGTGTTTCTCATCTAAATGGACTGCTGATTTAACATTTTGTCTAACTGGGAAAAACAGAAAATGTTGCTTTCTTAATCAAGCTTTCTTTTTTTTTAAATTGTTTTGGGAAACATGACAATACCTTAAAATTGTTGTTTCAGCCCCCCCCCCCATGCACAAAATATTTTACCTTTGATAAATATGAGAGGGATGTGTAAGTGATGTCTTGCAACCAGTGATCCAATTCAACAACACATTTAACTAAATAAATATATTTGGTCTCTAATTACGTTTTTGAACAGCACAGCATCCAATTATGCTGCACTGCATTGCACTAAAACACACAGAAAAGCCATATGGAATCAGACGGGCAAACTAATGGTTTTCCCCTGGGCTGGCTCACAAATGGCTGCCGTGCGGTATGCAGGTGCGGCTCCTCTGCTATGGCGAAGGAGCGTCGCCTCCCGCCAGCAGCAACAGCTGCAAATCTTTTACTATAAAACGATAAACTAAGTTTATTAATGTTTTTTAGTAAAAGGGGTGGGCCACAGGCTGTGACGAGCACGGAGGGGGAGTGCACAACAGCCAAACACACATTTACACAGGGCTCTCTCCTGGTTGGAGACAGCTGACAGAGACTTCCACTCTGCCTCGGAGCGCCCTGGTTGGGCGCTCCATCAAATCCTAAAGTTGCTTTCATATTGCCAGCAGCATGAAAGCAGCATTAGGATTGGACGCAGGGCAGGCTGGGAGCCTGTGCCTGCAGTCCAGTCGGGGAGCAGATCGGAGTGGCGAGCCTCGGCGTGGAGCAAAAGGCAAGTTTTATTTTTTAGTATTATTGTATATATTTATTTTTGTCATGCCCCTACTGCCACGTGCCACCCCACCCTTTTTCCCTCCTGTGTGCTCCAGCCTAAGATTTGTACTACAGTACAAATTTCAATCCACAATAGCAAAAGGGTCAGATGCATTGGATGCATATGAGCTTTGCAGCAAACATGCAAAGAGTCACTGTCTAGGGGAAATCAATACATTCCACCTTGTTTGCACCTGTTTCAACTGCCATTCGTTTTTAAACTAAGTCCACTCAGACTACCTTACTAGCTCAGGCTTCATCAAAGCCCATGGGTCTTTGTGGTGAGCCTCCCCTACAGTTGCTCCCTTAAGCAAATTTGTGCAGATGGATTTGGCATTATGAAAAGGCTATACCTTTTGCACTGGGGCAAAGCATTTCTGAATCTCAGCATACATGTCCAAGTTTATGACTTTATCAATACAGTTAAATGAATGGATATAATAAGGTCCTCATCACATTTATAACTTTACCTGAAGATAATGTCAAACTATTTTTACAAGGCATTTTTGTGGTGAAGAGTTTTGGAACATCTGTTTGCGCTGGCAGGATAGCCAAACATGGATGTGCAACAGTAAAGATGAACTAGGAGCACAGGAGTCCGTGTACCCATGCTTTTTTTTTTACTAGCAACAGCCGTGGTTTTGAAGTATTCTTTATAGTGTTGAAAGCTAATGCTCTGAATGGCTTCACAGTACCACCATTAACTAGTAGTGATGCAATCTTGCACTGTGTTTTCTAAATGTATCACTTGATTACTCTACAACCATGTACCTTCATAATTATAGAACTGGGCTAGCACAATACTACTGTAGTATTTGGTAGGAAGTGAGTACTATTTTCAATAGAGCACAGGTGCTAGAGGAGTGGGCAGCAGGTCTCAAGCCGTACAGATGTAAAAACTGTTTTAAATACAAAACATAGGCAGATTGAGATTTCTCGCATTACATGCAAACAATTTTGTAAACCCATCCATCACAGTGGCTGATGCATGAAATATTTGCTATAGAAATTACATGAACTATGCTCTATTCATACCACCAACCAATGCATGAAATCCCCCCTAATATCACAAATATTTTACTATTAATGTAATATACCACAGAAATTGGAGTAAAGGAAGGAAATGGCCCTGGTAGTCTCACAAGACTAATCCCAATAATCAACAATGAATGCAAAAACACTAACCCTGGAACCTGGAGCAGCATAAAGCACAACATTGCATCATCAGGGAAAGTAAGTGCTATACAGTGCAATCATAAAACAATATATCAACCACATTAAAACTAATATCATAACACTCGGCACCCAAAGAGTCGATTGTTGTTCATAGAGGCCGTCCATTAATTCCCTTTACTGCTTCACTCTCTTACACTTGCGTTAGACTAAACTGCTAAGGGTAATAACTATCACCTGGAAGATTACCAGCTCACAGCAGAAAATTAACGATTAGTATCTGAAGAGGCGTGGAACAGCTGAATAACTGAAATAAGTGAAGAGATACCGCTGGCCAACACAGGACTCTGATTTATTCCACCACTGCAGGCACTGACTGGCTATATACTACAGCCGCATCTTAGCATCTCACAATGGCCATCAGATTTGGGATGACATTAACAAAGTCCATCCCAGCAGATCTCTTCAGCACTTCTCCCCCTAACCTATGCCTGCTCTGGACCATAACATTTAAACAAAATATCTCAGAAAGGACAACTCAGTGCAAGATCAGCTAAGAGGACTATGAACATAAGAAACACCAAATAGGGACCTGCAGAGATGCTCATAGCTACCAGCTTACTAAAATCCCCGCTTCTTCATCCATCACAATACTAAGTGTTGTGTAACATAACATGATAACCGCACCTCAGTTATCCGCAAGCACAACATGTGGAAACACTTCCCACATAGGATCAAAACTAAGACAACATCCTCCTAACCACAAATCCTACACAGTGTAGTGTGTTACCCATGTAGGCAAGTGCTTCAGCGCCCCACCATAGGGGTAGAAAGCACTATATAAATGTTGCAATTAAATAAAATACTTTTGAGGAGTGAAGAACTGACTACCGTGTGGTGTGCTTCTATGGTGAATATGTCATCAATGCCCTTTTACTGTACCTGCAGATACGAGCTGTCTGCAGAGAAGTCAATCTGGAGGACAAAGCTTGGGATATCTTTACAGTAGCTGATTCGGTTTAGTGAGGGACCCAGTGTTAAATCATAGAAATCCACTGCATTCTCACTGGATCCCACTGCCAAGTACTGTGAGCTCGGGCTAAACCTAAAGAGAAAGAAAGTTAAAGGCACCTGTTAAAGTATATAGTTAAGATATCAATTATTAAAACCATTATTATGAACAGTCAATGTGATACTTTTAAAAATCTTGTAATGAAAACGAGGGACAGTGTTTGTAGTAAAAGTAAGGGAAGCAGTGTCTCTTAAGGGTTGCAGGTATAGAGAGAGATGTCTGTGCAAGATATGTGTTTTATTTCCCGTCACTGCTGTAACGCTCCAGCCCCAAAGGGCACACAACCTTGCGATATTTCTGGTAATTGTGATGAGACTACTGGATTGTTTGGAAATGAGATAGTTAGGCTATCGGAAAGCTCCATATATCTGTTGACACCATATTGCAGTAGTTCTTGTGATGACAATGGAGAGATATTGAAAATAGTTTTAAGGATCAGAGTGATCTGCATCAGCAGTACCCAGCCAGTAGTGCAAACCTCGTAACGTTGCTTGTCTACGTCATTGTATGAAGTCCAAATTCAGCAAACGCGGTGACAATGAGGTAGCAATAAATTTATTTTTAAAAGTAACTGCCCCCTCCTCTCAGGTTCACAACATGCACTTGGAGGTTGCCAGAGTTCACACATTTCTAAAAAAAATTGGTTTACTTTTATTGAGATACTTCATTTTCTGTTAAAGCAAATAAAGACAAATCAGGCTCCAACCAGGAGAGACAGTAGATCGGCAACCATTAGAAAGCACATATTCAACCACTTTACCTGTAGCAAATACTCCACCAATAACTAACATTATGCTTGTGTTACAAAATGTGTTGCATGTCTTATGCGGGGACAATCCAATGACATACTGAATCACAGGGAATGAACTCAGTCGAAACAATTACTGCCCTGTTTTTACACAGAATATCATTGGTATTTTGTGGTCTATTATATTTTGTTACAAAACAATAACTGTAAGTAACAGGCGTGTCTTCACTCTTTCTTTGCTTCTGGTCATTCTTATGTCTTGTAATAATTGTTATAGCACAAACCACCATTTCCACATCTGCAGAAATCAGACATCTTTGGCCATTTGATATTACCATGTTATATGTCTTTGCTGCATTTTATTGCACTACTTCAGGTTTGGTATCGTTGAGGTTTAGGTTCATAGTAGGACGAGTCATTCTATAACTTTGCTTTACTTACATTTTACCAGTTGACAAAACATTGCAATGGTATGGTAAATGAGGAAACCATCAACTGTAATATGCTGTTGAAAACAAACACTTCCATGACTATATATTCCTCTATCAATAGCCCCCCATTAGGGATTTTACCCTATTTTACACTAGATTTCAAGAAATAAGCAGGTGATTGTCCTTGTTAGTAGGGACGTAGCTTGGTCAGTATGATTGGTTGGGGGGGGAGAATTGTGAGCTTCAAATTTCCGACAATCACATTGGCACATAAGAATAAGTTACTTACCTTCGGTAACGCTTTTTCTGGTGGATACAATAACTACCTGTGGATTCCTCACCTAAAGAATTCTCCCCTCGCGCAAGCCCTCAACGGAAATTTCTTCTAGCTCTGCACGTCGACGATGATGTCACAAACGCCCGACTCCACGCGACGCCACATGACGTCATCCAGGCAATAAGAAGCCCTCGTCGACGTGCAGACATCAGTTATCACCATTTTTTACGTGCCAAAGAGGCGAACAGGTTAAACCTAAAGAGTACACATTCATCCAGAATAGATGAAAATAACACATTTAATATAAAACTCAATAAAAATCACAGTTATGAATGCTCAATCCGAGACAGAAATATATATATATGTATAAATCCAGTCCAAAATGTCCCTTTCACTATCTTAATGTGCAAAGGAAAAGTATATACAATGAATACAACTATATGCATGAAACAGCAATATACATATATAACAAGATCAAGGATGCGCACCCAAAGAGATCTTGGTTTGACCAGTCAGGCAACGGGGAGGTGGGTGGGACCGTGAGGAGTCCACAGGTAGTTATTGTATCCACCAGAAAAAGCGTTACCGAAGGTAAGTAACTTATTCTTCTGATGGATACACCTACCTGTGGATTCCTCACCTAAAGAATAGAGTCCCCAAGCAGTAAAACCTCCGGTGGTGGGTGCCCGAATGGTCAAACCAAGAAATCTTGCAGCACCGAGCGAGCAAAATGGCCATCCCTCCTAACCTCAGAGTCCAAACAGTAATGCTTGGCAAAAGTATGGAGGGACGCCCAAGTCGCTGCCCTTCAGATGTCAGCCACAGGAACACCTCTAGCCAAAGCTGATGAAGCTGCTTTGGCTCTGGTGGAATGGGCACGAATCCCCACAGGTGGATCCTTCTTCGCCAAAGAATAGCAGATCTTAATACAGGGAGTGCAGAATTATTAGGCAAATGAGTATTTTGACCACATCATCCTCTTTATGCATGTTGTCTTACTCCAAGCTGTATAGGCTCGAAAGCCTACTACCAATTAAGCATATTAGGTGATGTGCATCTCTGTAATGAGAAGGGGTGTGGTCTAATGACATCAACACCCTATATCAGGTGTGCATAATTATTAGGCAACTTCCTTTCCTTTGGCAAAATGGGTCAAAAGAAGGACTTGACAGGCTCAGAAAAGTCAAAAATAGTGAGATATCTTGCAGAGGGATGCAGCACTCTTAAAATTGCAAAGCTTCTGAAGCGTGATCATCGAACAATCAAGCGTTTCATTCAAAATAGTCAACAGGGTCGCAAGAAGCGTGTGGAAAAACCAAGGCGCAAAATAACTGCCCATGAACTGAGAAAAGTCAAGCGTGCAGCTGCCACGATGCCACTTGCCACCAGTTTGGCCATATTTCAGAGCTGCAACATCACTGGAGTGCCCAAAAGCACAAGGTGTGCAATACTCAGAGACATGGCCAAGGTAAGAAAGGCTGAAAGACGACCACCACTGAACAAGACACACAAGCTGAAACGTCAAGACTGGGCCAAGAAATATCTCAAGACTGATTTTTCTAAGGTTTTATGGACTGATGAAATGAGAGTGAGTCTTGATGGGCCAGATGGATGGGCCCGTGGCTGGATTGGTAAAGGGCAGAGAGCTCCAGTCCGACTCAGACGCCAGCGAGGTGGAGGTGGAGTACTGGTTTGGGCTGGTATCATCAAAGATGAGCTTGTGGGGCCTTTTTGGGTTGAGGATGGAGTCAAGCTCAACTCCCAGTCCTACTGCCAGTTCCTGGAAGACACCTTCTTCAAGCAGTGGTACAGGAAGAAGTCTGCATTCTTCAAGAAAAACATGATTTTCATGCAGGACAATGCTCCATCACACGCGTCCAAGTACTCCACAGCGTGGCTGGCAAGAAAGGGTATAAAAGAAGGAAATCTAATGACATGGCCTCCTTGTTCACCTGATCTGAACCCCATTGAGAACCTGTGGTCCATCATCAAATGTGAGATTTACAAGGAGGGAAAACAGTACACCTCTCTGAACAGTGTCTGGGAGGCTGTGGTTGCTGCTGCACGCAATGTTGATGGTGAACAGATCAAAACACTGACAGAATCCATGGATGGCAGGCTTTTGAGTGTCCTTGCAAAGAAAGGTGGCTATATTGGTCACTGATTTGTTTTTGTTTTGTTTTTGAATGTCAGAAATGTATATTTGTGAATGTTGAGATGTTATATTGGTTTCACTGGTAATAATAAATAATTGAAATGGGTATATATTTTTTTTTGTTAAGTTGCCTAATAATTATGCACAGTGATAGTCACCTGCACACACAGATATCCCCCTAACATAGCTAAAACTAAAAACAAACTAAAAACTACTTCCAAAAATATTCAGCTTTGATATTAATGAGTTTTTTGGGTTCATTGAGAACATGGTTGTTGTTCAATAATAAAATTAATCCTCAAAAATACAACTTGCCTAATAATTCTGCACTCCCTGTACATAGAATGACACACCTGGATAGCGTTCTCTTGTGGACCGCTCTACCTTTCCTCTTCCCCACGTATCCAACGAAGAGCTGTTCATCCTGTCTGAACTCTTTCGTCCTGGCGACGTAGAAGCTCAGAGCTCTTCGCGGATCCAGCCGGTGGAGCCTCTCTTCCTCTTTGGATGGGTGAGGTGGAGGGTAAAAGGAAGAGAGAGTAATCGACTGCCCCAGGTGAAAGGGTGTAACAACCTTCGGTAGGAAAGCCACCTTGGTCCTCAACACCACTTTGTCCTTAAAGAAAGAAAGGTATAGGGTTTCCACTGAGTGAGCCTGAAGCTCGATAACCCTTCTGGCAGATGTTATGGCCACCAGGAAAACAGTTTTAAATACTAGGTACCGTAAAGAACAAGAATGCATTGGCTCGAACGGAGCCCCCATAAGAAAAGTTAGGACTAAGTTAAGGTCCCACTGAGGCATAACGAATGGCATGGGTGGATACCTATTAGTGAGTCCCTTTAGAAACTTAAAAACAATTGGTGATTTAAAGAAGGACGGTTGATCAGGAAGGCACCGAAAAGCAGATAGTGCAGACAGATAACCTTTAAAAGTGGCAATTGCAAAACCTTTCTGTGCCAGATGGAGTGCAAATGACAAAATGTCAGAAAAACCAGCTTTTAAAGGATCTAAACCATTCTCCCCACACCAGCTTGTAAATTTAGCCCAACGATTAGCATAGATTGACTTGGTGGAGTGTCGCCTGGCCGATAAAATATCTTCCACCACATCTGGAGGGAGAGAAAAGGAACTCAGATTGCCCGTTCAATCTCCAGGCATGAAGATGCAGGCTCTGGAGGTGGGGGTGTAGAATCTGCCCCTGCGACTGCGAGAGGAGGTCCACCCTGCAAGGGAGACGGAGCGGAGGGCACTGAGAGAGTTGGAGTAGATCCGAATACCACAACCTTCTCGGCCAATCCGGAGCTATTAAGATGACTTGAGCTCGGTCTTGGCGGATCTTCCTGAGAACTCGAAGGAATCAAGGATATGGGGGGAAACGCGTAATGCAACTGACCCTTCCAGGACATCTGAAACGCGTCCCCCAAAGCTCCTTGCACCGGATACTGGAGGCTGCAAAATAGCGGACACTGCGCATTCTCTTGAGTTGCAAACAGATCTATTTGTGGATATCCCCACATCCGGAAGATACCCAGAACTAGATCTGGATGAAGACGTCACTCGTGATCGACTGAGCTGCGTTGACTGAGAATGTCTGCACGCACGTTCAGGACTCCGGCCAAATGATGTGCAACTAAGCAGATCTTGTGATCCTGAAGCCAGGACCAGAGACGAAGAGCTTCTCTGCAGAGAAGATACGACCCCACTCCTCCCTGTTTGTTTATATAGCACATTGCGGTCGTGTTGTCCGTTAGAACTTGGACTGATTGACCGCGAATGGAAGGGAGGAAGGCCTTGAGTGCCAGACGTACTGCCCGCAACTCTAACAGATTGATATGCAACTTCTGTTCCCCTGGAGACCAAAGGCCTTTGATCTCCAGGTCCCCCAGATGAGCTCCCCACCCTAGAGTGGAAGCATCCGTTACCACCGTGGCCACTGGAGGAGGCAGCGAGAACGGCCTTCCTTAAGACAGGTTGTCGACCGCTGCCCACCATCGAAGATCCTCCGCAGTGTCTCTGGAGATCTTTATCGAATCTTCGAGATCCCCTTTGTGTTGAAACCACTGCCTGCGGACGCACCACTGGGGAGCCCTCATGTGCCAGCGTGCATGAGTGACCAACAGTATGGAAGAAGCAATCAGACCGAGCAGACGAAGGACCTTGAGGACTGGAACTACCGCTCCATTTTGAAACATTGGAATCAAAGCCTGGATGTCCTGAACCCGCTGGGGTGGAGGAAAGGCCAGATTCAATGTCGTGTCCAATACTGCCCTATGAACAGGAGGCATTGAGAGGGCTCCAGTTGAGATTTGGGTACACTGACTGAAAAACCCAGGTCGTACAACAATTGAGTCGTCGACTGGAGATGGCACCGCACGAGCTCCGGAGTTTTGGCCTTGATCAACCAATCGTCCAGATAGGGAAACACAGCTATCCCCCTTCTTCTGAGCTCTGCTGCTACCACCGCCATCACCTTCGTGAAGACTCAAGGTGCTGAAGTAAGACCAAAGGGAAGGACCGCAAACTGATAATGCTGTGATCCCACTACAAAACGGAGATACTTCCTGTGCGATTTGAGGATCGGAATATGAAAATACGCGTCCTGCAAATCGACCGACACCATCCAGTCCCCTTCGTTCAACGCCAAAAGAACCTGTGAGAAGGTCAGCATTTTGAACTTTTCCTGTTTGAGGAACCAATTCAAAATCCTAAAGTCCAAAATCGGTCTCAGTTGACCATCCTTTTGGGAATCAGAAAGTATCTTGAATAACATCCCTGACCCCTCTCTTGCTCGGGAACCAACTCTATTGCACCTTTTTGTAATAGGGATAATACCTCCTGCTGTAATAGGAGAAGATGGTCTTCCGAACAGAAGGATGGGTGGGGAGGGAAGGTAGAAGGGAATTCCCGAAAGGGAAGAGCGTACCCCCTCTTCACAATGTCGACGACCCAGGAGTCCGATGTTATGACCTCCCGCATTGGAAGAAAAGAGGCAAGTCTCCCCCGTACAGGAGACGAATGGACAGGGAGTGGTGGAGGACTACGGCTGCTTTCCTTGCTTCACCCCTCCCGAGGAAGAGGAAGAGGCAGAGTGCTGCAAGGTGGCTCCTCTCGTACGGACTCTGCCCCTGCCCCTGAAGGATCTGTAAGGCAGGGTAGAAGTAGATTGTTGTGGTCCTTGCAATCTTCCCCGAAAGGAACCACGTCCAAATCCCTTAAATCTCCGAAAGCCTCTAAAGGAGGATGAGGCCGACGACTGGAGTCCCAAAGACCTAGCAGTCGCTCTGCTTTCTTTAAAACGTTCCAGGGCAGAGTCAGCCTTTGTGCCGAAGAGCTTCTCTCCATCAAACGGAAGATCAAGGAGTGTGGCTTGCATGTCCGATGAGAAGCCATATGACCGAAGCCAAGACTGCCGCCTAGAGACTATGGTCGTGCCCATAGCCCTAGCCACCGAGTCCGAAGTGTCCAATCCAGACTTGATCACTTGCGTCGCAGCCGCCTGAGCATCCACTAATAGTTGCAGCATCTCCTGGGACAAATTAGGGTGGCCCTTCGCCTCTTCCATAAGGGCATGGATGTAACACCCTAGTATGCATGTGGCATTGGAAGATTTTAGGGCCATACTGCAAGATGAAAATGTCTTTTTAGCAGTATAGTCCATCTTTTTTGACTCCCTGTCCACAGGGGCCCCAGGAAACGAGCCAGGAGAGGATCTGGATGAACATGAAGCTTGCACCACAAGGCTCTCCGGAGTTGGTTGTCTGGAAAGAAACACCGGATCCCCAGGTGCCGTCCTGTACCGCCGAGCCACTGCTCTGTTGACCGCAGCGGTGGACACAGGTTTCAGCCAAATATCCTTAATGGGGTCCAGCAGAGCCTCATTGAATGGTAGAAGAGGCTCAGCAGACGTTGGATGGAGGACTTCTGTTAATAAATTTCTCTTGACTTCCGCAGTAGGAAGGGGAAGATCCAAAAAGTCTGCAGCCTTACGAATGACTGCGTGGAAAGAAGCAGCTTCCTCCTTGACCTCTCCAGGGGAAGCCAGATCCCATTCCGGGGTAGTGTCTAGGCCACTAGCTGAGTCCAGTCCCTGGAAGTCACCAGAGGGCTCTATAACTTCACCTTCCTCCAGGTGTTGCTTCGCGTACTCCTCTTCCTCCAAGAGACGAAGAGCCAGGCGTCTTGACCTAAGTCTTGACTCCAAGCCTGGAGTCGACAAGGCGTCGGCCGACGCCGAATATCTTCGTTGGCGCCGAACCTCGGATCCGTCCGAAGCCGGAGGCTCTGGCTCCAAAGGGTTCTTAGATGTTGATCGGATCGGAGGTGAATCCGAAGGCGCCGTAACAGGTGTAGCCATCCTGGGCGACGTCATAGGCATCAGTGCCGCTTCAGGTGCAGCAGATAAAAACGGGGTAAACGGCGCCGACCTGTAAGACGCCGGAACACCCAAATCATAGGCCAGAGGGCCAGACGGACCTTCATGACTTCCACCCAGCGTCATGGAAGTAAAGATGTTATACATAGCGTTTAAAAACACTGCAGGATCCGATCCCGGAGTCGGGAAAGCCGGGTACTGCTGCTGCTGCACTGGCGCCGGCAAAGCTGTTGAAGAGGGTTCAGGTAACTCCTGGCCAGGAGAACCCTCAGGCCTCTGGGGAGGCTCAACCTCAAAGACCGACACGGGTGACGTCGGGGTCGTCGTAGGCGGAGGGGTGACGGTCGGGCTTATCTCCCATGTCGGACGACGCCGAGCCGACGGAGAAGCCGATCTAGATCTGGACCGTCTCTTGCTCGATCGGCGCCGAGATCCATGACGGCGCCGAGAGTCACTATGATGGTGACGAGACCTCGAAGATCTCGACGAAGACTCCCTCCTATGACGCCTCTCCTTCTTCTTCTTGGACCGGGCCAAGAACAACTTCGCCTCCCTCTCCTTAAGTGCCTTAGGGTTCATACGTTGACACGAACCGCATGCCTTGACCTCATGGTCGGAACTAAGGCACCAGAGGCAGTTTTCGTGGGGGTCGGTAACCGACATCCAACCCCCGCATTGGCTACAAGGTTTAAAGCCGGATTTTCTAGGCTGCGAAATCGTAACCGCCGTGGGAAACAGTAGCTCCCTGTGAGCCTCGACGAAACAACCGTTATTCGGGCACGGAAAAAAGGGAACTGACGTCTGCACGTCGACGAGGGCTTCTTATTGTCTGGATGACGTCATGTGGCGTCGCGTGGAGTCGGGCGTTTGTGACGTCATCGCCGACGTGCAGAGCTAGAAGAAATTTCCGTTGAGGGCTTGCGCGAGGGGAGAATTCTTTAGGTGAGGAATCCACAGGTAGGTGTATCCATCAGAATGTTAAAATACATTAATTGAGAAGCAGACCATGAAGGGGCTTATGGTGCTTTGGGAAGGGATAGCAAGGCAGATTGTTAGGGTTACTTAAAAGACAATATGTAATATAACCAACCATTCTAAAATACCCAAGAATTCTAAGAACTTCAAAACAGACAGGAGTGAGAGTGCATGTGTATATGTTTTTTCTGTGTGTGCATGTAATAATCCTAGGTAAAATCCAACAGCGACCTTACCATAACCGACTGAAAGCACCTGTACCCAACTATTTACTAGGGGATACATTGTTTGGTGGGGTTAAACTCCAAACAGCCCACCCCAGAAGCTACACCCCCTACTTGTGAGGACCACTTTACTCATGTATTGCTTCAACAGACTCACGGTGAAGCTCTGAATAAGTAATAGTCAACATCATTGCTCCTTTAAAATAATTATTTTACAGATTTTGCAACACCTACACTGTGAATTAAATCGATATTTGACAGAAGCAGAGCAGACACAGACATACAATAGACCCATTAGAGGGTAGCTAGAGGATAAGGGGTCTTGAATGCTTATTTTAGTGTCCAGGAAGGAAGAAAACAATCTAATCTCTATTGAAAGACATTTCATGAATTTCGCCTCAAAACTGAGAAGCATTAGTTCCCATGACTTGTCCATATGGTGGAGGTGATGGTAAGGAAACTAGAAGGCGGAGGCTGGAGAATCTTTAGAAGCAGTTGGTGCGTTCGACTGATGTTTACTTAAAATGTTTAAATCGATTCTACTGCAAGCACCTAAAGCACCGTAATATGTGTGAGACTTGTAACAGTTTAAAGCCCATTTTTTGTTGTGCCATCAACTTGTGAATTCATCCTTGTTCAACAGTTTAGGATAGTTCTTGGATGATTAGTAGTTTTGGAAAACTTGGAGGGAATGTTGGCGCTGAGGTAAAATCAGTATTCAGTTTGAAGCATAGAGGAGTAATGTAAATCTGAGGGCTGAAGGCGATCTACAGCTTCCATCACTTGGACTCCTTCTTAGTATAATTAAGGGGATGGATAATTTTGGATAAGTGACATAAAAGTAGCAGGAGAGGCCTCTGAAAATGCTCATTAATTATTACATGTGGAAAAAGGAAAATGAGCAGAGGAGAACCTTTAAGGACAACAGAGTTGTAGGAAGTTGGCTCTGTATGTACTATTTCAAAGTAAGAAATAGCATGCACAGAGTCCAAGGGTTCCCCTTAGAGGTAAGATAGTGGCAAAAATAGATAATTCTAATGTTCTATTTTGTGGTAGTGTGGTCGAGCAATAGGCTTATCAGAGGGTAGTGTTAAGCATTTGTTGTACACCCACAGGCAATAAATGAGGAACACACACTCAAAGACAATTCCAGGCCAATAGGTTTTTATATAGAAAAATATATTTTCTTAGTTTCTTTTAAGAACCACAGGTTCAAGATTTACAAACAATACTTTAAATGAAAGGTATTTCACTTAGGAACTTTGAATTAGCAAAATAGCATATACAGTTTTCACACAAATGGCAATAAGCTATTTTAAAACTGGAAACAGTGCAATTTTCAACAGTTCCTGGGGGAGGAAAGTGTTTGTTAGTTTTGCAGGTAAGTAAACCACCTACAGGGTTCAAAGTTGGGTTCAAGGTAGCCCACCGTTGGGGGTTCAGGGCAACCCCAAAGTTACCACACCAGCAGCTCAGGGCCGGTCAGGTGCAGAGGTCAAAGTGGTGCCCAAAACACATAGGCTTCAATGGAGAAGGGGGTGCCCCGGTTCCAGTCTGCCAGCAGGTAAGTACCCCGGTCTTCGAAGGGCAGACCAGGGGGGTTTTGAAGGGCACTGGGGGGAGGGGGGGGGGGGGACACAAGTCAGCACAAAAATTAACCCTCAGCGGCACGGAGGCGGCCGGGTGCAGAGTGCAAACAGGCGTCGGGTTTGTAATGTAGTTCAATGGGAGACCCAGGGGTCTCTTCAGCGAAGCAGGCAGGCAAGGTAGCCACCACCTGGGCAAGGGAGAGGGCCACCTGGGTGTCGCTCCTGCACTGGAGGTCGGATCCTTCAGGTCCTGGGGGCTGCGGGTGCAGTGTCCTTACCAGGCGTCGGGTTCTTAGAAGCAGGCAGTCGCGGTCAAGGGGAGCCTCTGTATTCCCTCTGCTGGCGTCGCTGTGGGGGCTCAGGGGGGTCAACTCTGGCTACTCACGGGCTCGCAGTCGCTGGGGAGTCCTCCCTGTAGTGTTGGTTCTCCACAAGTCGAGCCGGGGGCGTCGGGTGCAGAGTGCAAAGTCTCACGCTTCTGGCGGGAATCGTGTGTTCTTTCAAAGTTGCTTATTTGTTGCAAAGTTGTTTCTTCTTTGGAGCAGAGCCGCTGTCCTCTGGAGTTCTTGGTCCTTTTAGATGCAGGGTAGTCCTCTGAGGCTTCAGAGGTCACTGGACCCTGTGGAACGCGTCGCTGTTGCAGTTTTTCTTGAAGTGGGGAGACAGGCCGGTAGAGCTGGGGCCAAAGCAGTTGGTGTCTCCGTCTTCTCTGCAGGGTTTTCAGCTCAGCAGTCCTTCTTCGTCTTAGGTTGCAGGAATCTAGTTTCCTAGGTTCTGGGGAGCCCCTAAATACTGAATTTAGGGGTGTGTTTAGGTCTGGGAGGGCAGTAGCCAATGGCTACTGTCCTTGAGGGTGGCTACAACCTCTTTGTGCCTCCTACCTGAGGGGAGGGGGGCACATCCCTATTCCTTTTGGGGGAATCCTCCAAAATCAAGATGGAGGATTTCTAAAGGCAGGGGTCACCTCAGCTCAGGACACCTTAGGGGCTGTCCTGACTGGAGGGTGACTCCTCCCTGTTTTTCACATTATCTCTCCTGGACTTGCCGCCAAAAGTGGGGGCTGTGTCCAGGGGATGGGCATCTCCACTAGTCTGAGTGCCCTGGGGCACTGTAACACGAAGCCTAAGCCTTTGAGGCTCACTGCTAGGTGTTACTGTTCCTGCAGGGGGGAGGTGTGAAGCACCTCCACCCAGAGCAGGCTTTTGTTTCTGTCCTCAGAGAGCACAAAGGCCCTCACCACATGGGGCCAGAAACTTGTCTCCCAGCAGCAGGCTGGCACAGACCAGTCAGTCCTGCACTGAACAATTGGGTAAAATACAGGTGGGATCTCTAAGATGCCCTCTGTGTGCCTTTTTGTAATAAATCCAACACTGGCATCGGTGTGGGTCTATTATTCTGAGAAGTTTGATACCAAACTTCCCAGTATTCAGTGTAGCCATTATGGAGCTGTGCAGTTCGTTTTTGACAAACTCCCAGAGCATATACTCTTATGGCTACCCTGCACTTACAATGTCTAAGGTTTTGCTTAGACACTGTAGGGGCATAGAGCTCATGCACCTATGCCCTCACCTGTGGTATAGTGCACCCTGCCTTAGGGCTTTAAGGCCTGCTAGAGGGGTGACTTACCTATGCCACAGGCAGTGTGAGGTTGGCTTGGCACCCTGAGGGGAGTGCCATGTCAACTTAGTCATTTTCTCCCCACCAGGACACACAAGCTGGCAAGCAGTGTGTCTGTGCTGAGTGAGGGGTCCCTAGGGTGGCATAAGACATGCTGCAGCCCTTAGAGACCTTCCCTGGCATCAGGGCCCTTGGTACCAGGGGTACCAGTTACAAGGGACTTACCTAGGTGCCAGGGTTGTGCCAATTGTGTAGACAATGGTACATTTTAGGTGAAAGAACACTGGTGCTAGGGCCTGGTTAGCAGGGTCCCAGCACACTTCTCAGTCAAGTCAGCATCAGTATCAGGCAAAAAGTGGGGGGTAACTGCAACAGGGAGCCTTTTCCTTACAAGAGTTGATGGGGAAGAGGGTGGAGTGAAGGTTGTTATTTGATATCATGTTCTCATAAGGGAGGAGCTTCATCCACAAGCAATTCCTTGCAAACTAGTGCACTTTCAGTGCTGTTATCAAGCCAGGGTCGAGACTGTTAGGTGATCAAGGTATGTAATTACATTTCAGAAGGATTGCTTACCTTTTAATTTCCCAGGCGTCAGACTGGATCCAGAAGATTTTTGCTGGGAGCAGGACTTCTGCACGCTGGTAGGTAGCTTCGTTGGCATTGTGTGCACCGGAAGTGGTGTTGCAGTCACCTCTAAAGGCACCACCTTGGCACGCTGACGAACAAGTTACTTACCTTCGGTAACGAGGTATCTGGTAGAGACTCTATCTAGCTGCAGATTCCTTAGCTTAGAATTCCCTGGCGTCAGCTTCGAATCCAGAGTTTTTTCTGAGCAGTACCCTGCGCGCGCACCGTCGGGCGGCATCGTTCGGATCCGCGTGCGTCGACCAACTCCACATGCGTCATCAGCGTCGTTGGAGCCGTCTATAACGTCACGGTTGTCTATATAGACGCCGTCTCGGCGCGCGTACGTCAGTTCTTTTCCACAACTTCCCACGCCAGAAGCGCAGTCATGGAAGAACCAACCATTATGTATTTTACTTCTTTGACTGTTTGAAGTAAAAAAAAGGCAAAAAAAATGCCAAGATCAAAAATATACATATACACATAAATACATATATATACATATCTACATAAGAAAAATTTCTGCATAGCGGGGAGGCTTGGGCGGGTGTAAGGAATCTGCAGCTAGATAGTCTCTACCAGATACCTCGTTACCAAAGGTAAGTAACTTGTTCATCTGATAGAGACTTCTAGCTGCAGCTTCCTTACCTTAGAATAGATATCCAAGCTATAACCCATGGCGGTGGGTCTGAAGGATATATATATATTTTTTTATACTAGGAAGTCCTGCAAGTCAGAACGGGCAAAATGCCCCTCTTCTCACCTGGCTATCCAGGCAGTAGTGTTTTGCAAACGTGTGCAAAGAAGCCCACGTTGCAGCCTGACAGATGTCCACCACCGGTACGCCACGTGCTAACGCAGTGGTAGCAGCTTTCACCTAGTAGAATGAGCTCTCAAGCCCTCGGGAGGGTGCTTCTTCGCCAAAGCGTAGCAAATTTTTATACAGAGAACGACCCAGCGCGAAATGGATCATTTCTGCACTGCCCGACCCTTCTTTGCACCAACGTACCCCACAAAGAGTTGGTCGCCCACCCGGAACTCTTTAGTGCGGTCAAGGTAGAACGATAACGCTCTTTTTGGGTCCAGCGATGGAGACGCTCCTCTTCCTTAGAGGGATGCGGTGGTGCAAAGAAGGAGGGCAGGGTGATATTTTGACCCAGATGGAAAGGGGTCACCACCTTGGGGAGGAAAGAGGCACGAGTTCTGAGAACCACTTTTTCAGGAAAGATTGTGAGATACGGCGGTTTTGATGACAAAGCCTGTAGCTCACTACCTCTTCTGGCAGATGTAATTGCCACCAAAAAGGCTGTCTTAATAGTGAGCAGCCGAAGAGGACAATTATGCAAGGGCTCGAAGGGAGCACACATAAGGAAGGTAAGAACCAAATTAAGATCCCACTGGGGCATAACGAAAGGCACAGGCGGGAATAGATGTACAAGCCCTTTCAAAAACCTCTGTACTATAGGTGATTTAAACAGAGATGGTTGATCAGGCAACTGAAAAAAAGACGATAAGGCTGCAAGATAGCCCTTGAGAGTCCCCAAGGAGGAACCCTGCTTGGCGAGAGACAAAATAAACAAAAGGATGTTAGACAGAGTAGAAGAAAGGATCAATAGACCTCTCTGAACAATATGAAACAAAACGTTTCCAACGGCAGGTGTAGATCGACTTAGTAGAGGGACGCCTGGCTGCCAGAATGACATCACAGACCTTGGGAGGGAGGTCATAAACCATCAACTGTCGCCGCTCGATCTCCACGCATGAAGGCGCAGAGTTGACAGGTGCGGGTGGAGAACCTTCCCCTGCTGCTGCGACAGAAGATCCTCCCGAAGAGGCAGCCTGATTGAAGGACCGATACTCATTTTGAGAAGCTCTGGATACCAAACTCTCCGTGCCCAATCCGGAGCCACCAGGATTACTTGGGCCCAGTCGTTCTTGATTTTCTTGAGAACTCTGGGCAGAAGTGGTATAGGCGGAAAGGCGTACAGGAGGCCTGAACTCCACTCGTGGCGAAAAGCGTTGCCTAGCGATAGCCCCCTTGGAAACTCCAACGCACAAAACTGCGGACATTGTGAGTTCTCTGCAGAGGCGAACAGATCTAACCAAGTCTCTCCACACTGCTGAAAGAGTCCTTGCGCCACCTCCGGATGGAGACACCATTTGTGATCCTCTAAGCAGTTTCGGCTGAGTGCATCTGCTCTGGCGCTCAGAGAACCTGCCAGGTGTTGAACCACCAGGGTCATGCCCTGCTGTTCCAGCCATGTCCAGAGACGTAAAGCCTCTTGACAAAGGGTCCACGACCCAACACCGCCCTGCTTGTTGCAGTACCACATTGCAGTAGTGTTGCCCGTGAACACCTGCACCACCTTCCCTTTCACAACAGGAAGAAATGCTTTTAATGCTAGCCGGATCGCCCGAAGCTCCAACAAGTTGATGTAGAGCCCGGATTCCACCGGAGACCAGTGACCTCTGATCTCCACCTCCCCAGATGGCCGCCCCATCCCAGAAGTGACGCATCTGTCACTACCGTTAGATCTGGTTGGGGAAGGGAGAGGGGTCTGCCCTTGACCCACTCGCAGTTCACTAACCACCACTGCAGATCTTTTGCAGTCCCCTCTGAGATCTGAACCACTTCAGTAAGATTTCCCTGATGCTGTGCCCATTGGAACTTCAGGTCCCACTGCAGAGCCCTCATGCGCCATCTGGCATGCTTGACCAACAGGATGCAGGAAGCCATGAGTCCCAGCAGCCTCAGAGTCTGTCTCACCGAGATCCAGGATAGAGGCCGAAACATCGGAATCATAACCTGAATATCCTGGACCCGCTGATCGGGAGGATAAGCCAGATACTGCAGTGTGTCCAGAACAGCTCCGATGAAAGTGAGCTTCTGAGAGGGAGTCAGATGTGACTTCGGCACATTTATAGTGAACCCCAGCGAATGCAAGAGGTCCGCCGTCGTCTGGAGGTGGGTGACGAGAGCCTGGAGCGTAGGAGCCTTCAACAGCCAACCGTCTAGGTAGGGGAAGACTGAAATCCCTGACCTGCGCAAATGAGCTGCCGCCATCACCTTTGTGAACACTGAGGGGCACTGGTGAGACCAAAAGGAAGCACGTCAAACTGAAAGTGCTCGTGGCCCACCTTGAACCGCAGGTAACGCCTGTGGGCTGGCAGGATAGGAATATGGAAATATGCATCCTGCAAATCCAACGCTACCATCCAGTCTCCTTGGTCTAGGGCAGACATAACCTGAGCAAGAGTGAGCATCTTGAATTTCTCCTTCTTGAGGAAGAGATTGACATCCCTTAAATCCAAGATAGGGCGAAAGCCTTTGTTCTTTTTGGGTATCAGAAAGTAGCGGGAATAACAACCACTGCCTACTTCTAATATCAGGACTCTTTCTATGGCTCCCTTGGCCAAGAGAGCTGTAACTCCCTCACAGAGCAAAGCTAGATGGTCCTCCATCAGCCATTCCTTTGTCGGAGGGATAGAAGGAGGAAAAGACTGGAAGGGAAGGGTGTAGCCCTTCCGTATGATCTGCAGGACCCACTTGTCCGTGGTGATGGAAAGCCAGTGAGGGAGATCAAAACAAATCCTCCCTCCAACTGGACGGACATGATCCCGCAGAACCACACTAGGAGGGCTTGGGTGCAGTGGAGGGGGGCTGTGTGGCGGCCGACCTCTGGCCAGACCCTCTGGGTCTGATGGTACCACAACCACGTCCTCTTCCGGGATGCTGTGAAGCCTGAGGACGGTGGCTGAACTGTGGCTGGCGTGGTACCACACCCCTTCCGAAGCCTCGAAAGGGGTGAAACTCAGACTGCTGTCGTACAGGCGCTGAAAGGCCCAAGGATCTGGCCGTGGCTCGAGCATCCTTGAAACTCTCAAGCGCGGAGTCTGCCTTTTCGCCAAAAAGGCGAGAGCCATCAAAGGGCATGTCCATCAAGCTGGACTGGACATCCCCTGAAAAACCAGTAAAACGTAGCCAGGCGTGGTGAGGTAGGGCCACTGACGATGAAATCGCTCTGCCCAGCGAGTCGGTCGTGTCCAAACCACACCGGATCGTAAACTTGGCTGCATCTCTCCCATCTTTGACAGCCTGGGTGAGAGTGTCCCGTACGCCCTCCGGGACCTGGGGCAGCACCTGTTCCACCGTATCCCATAAAGTATGGGAATAACGGCCCAATAGGCAAGAGGTGTTTACGGACCTCAATGCCAGGCTGGAGGAAGAAAACATCTTCTTCCCAAGCTGATCCAGCCTCTTGGATTCCCTATCCGGGGGAGCGGAAGGGAAGGCACCACAGGAAGTAGAGGCTTGGACAACCAAGCTCTCAGGAGTGGGGTGTTGTGTCAGGAAACTAGGGTCGCTGGGAACGGGTCTATGGCGGCGGCCGACCGTCCTGTTCACAGGAGCCCCTGTGCTGGGTTTGGACCACGTACTCAGAAGGACGTCTGTAAGAGCCTCATTGAAGGGCAACAACGGCTCCGATGTTGACACCCCCGGCTGAAGCACTTCTGTCAGGATATTCGTCCTGACTGGCACGGTAGGCAAATCTAGGTCCAAGACCTCAGCTGCCCTACGCACCACCATAGCGAAAGAAGCACCCTCCTCCGTAGCCACATTAGGAGGAGAGAGCATACCAGTATCTGGAGACGTGTCCAGCCCACTGGCCTCCCCTAGATCCTCATACCAGTCCTGCTGCAATCCAGATTCTAAAGGGTCCTCAGACCCCTCCCATTCCTCTCCTGCATCTGGCTGTTCTAAATAATGCTTAGACAATGATCTGGGCCGAATTGGCTCCGTCGAAGTCAGAGTCGACGTTGTACGACGTCGCTCCGGCTCATCGGGAATAAGGATGGGGCTGCCACCGGTGGGCGCTGGTGGCGGAATCGTCGACATCGGACCCGGCGCTGAAGGAGGCCGACTGTGAGAGACCAGCGCCGGTCCGGATCCGGTATCGGATCCTGGGGTACCCAATGGCGCCGAGGCCAAAGCCGCCGGCGTCGAAACCGAAGGGGCTCCTGCTGACCCCGCGGGGCCCAAAGACCCACCCGAGGGTGCAGCCCGCTCAAAAATGAGACGCATGGCCTCGTAAAATTCTTTTATTTGAGCGGGGTCGATCCGGTCCCCAGAAAGGGGGAAGACGTGGAGTCGACCCTGGCAACGGCTCCGCAGAACCATGCTCGGAACATCGATGTTCCCTAGAAGCCTCGTCGGCCGACGGGCGTGACGAAGGCGAAGTCCGCTTGGACTTCTTCTTCTTCTTGTGCCTCTCACCTTTGGATGACCTCGAATGCGAGGAAGAGGACTTGGGGCTCCGGGAACGGTGCCACGACCTCCTCCTACTGCGGGACCGTGACCTCCGCGGAGTCGCGCCGACCAAAGACGATTGTCAGGCCGCAACAAGCTTAAGGGATCTCTCCCTCAAGGCCTTCGGCGCCATGGCCCGACAGTCGGAGCACGAGGTGGAATTGTGGTCCTTCTCCAGGCACCAAAGACAAACTCGGTGCGGATCCGTCACCGACATGATGCAATGATACGCACCACACAGCTTGAATCCGGTCTTTCTCGAAGACATGACTTCAAACAGTCAAAAAAGCGTCGACATACCGTCGAAGCAGGGTAGCTCTTTCCAAAACTGCGCTTAACCGGCGCGGAAGGAAAAGAACTGACGTACGCGCGCTGAGACGGCGTCTATATAGACAACCGTGACGTCATAGACGGCTCCGACGCTGACGACTCACGTGGATCTGAACAACGCCGCCCGACGGCGCGCGCAGGGTACTGCTCAGAAAAAACTCCGGATTCGAAGCTGACACCAGGGAATTCTAAGGTAAGGAAGCTGCAGCTAGAAGTCTCTATCAGATATCAGTTCTTGTCTTTCAGCGTTAGCGCTGCTAAGGAGAAGAGCTACCCCTCTGTTGTTTTTTGACTGTTTTTTCCCCACATTTTGTCGAATTCTTTTTTGTGTGTCGAGGATGTCTTCGAGAAAGACAGGTTTTAAACCGTGTGGCGCCTGTCACCACGCCATGTGAGTTACAGACCCCCATTTGCTCTGTTTGTGGTACCTTGAGTGTGACCATGACTCCAAGTTGTGCTCGGACTGCCGGGTCATGTCACCCAAGGCTTTGAGGATGTGGTCCATGAAGCTGCTAGAGGCCCAGGAGGCGGTGCCTCCTGGGTCCCAGTCCTAATCTTGAGGAAGGTCATGGAAGTGCTCAAGGAGCCCAAAGTCCTATTCGTCCCACTCTAAGTCCTTGGGATATTCAGCTAAGAGACACAAGAAGCATATGAAGGTGTGCTTCGACTTCTCCTCATCCATCGGTCAACGTGACAATGGAACATCAGTGTTCAAGGCACCATTCCGCGGAGCCGTCGCCAGGGTCGCCTTTGCACCCTCCTGCTTATTCGGGACCCAGAGTGACCCCACTCAACGTAAAGAGTTTTACGAGACCATGTCCCACTTATTTCAGTGGGCTGATCCCTCTGGAGCACCTTCGGGTCCCATGGGGTTCCATGCCAGCGGCTTTGGCCTTGGCTCTGATGGGCCTCCGTGGATCCGATCATGGATCCAGGTCAGTACCGGTTGTGCCACTGTGACCTTCCCCGATGCCGTTCCTGACGCTGATGATCCTGGTGCCACTGCTATTTGAATTCCTGGATCTGACACAGAGATGGAACGGAGTCAACAGATGCCGATTTCAGTGCCAACAGAACCCACGTGTCCTACGTTGGCGCCTGAGTCCTATACTGAAAGGCTAAGCCTTGGGGAAGAATGGGAGGGGACACAGGACCCTTTAGAATACCAGCTAGAAGGCCAGGAATCCATGGACTGGTGTGAAGAAGTGGGTGAAGCCAGTGGACTGGATACATCTCCAGATACTGTTTTGCTTTCTCCCCCTACCGTGGCTACCACTATGGTGTTGAAAAGGGCGTCCGAGGTTCTGGACCTTGACCTACCCTTGGTGGCAGTCAAGATGAACTTCCTTATTAGAGCCCGTGCTTCCTTTTAATAAAGTACTGTCTGATGTCTTACTGGGAATTTGGTTCAAGCCCAGCAAAGGTGCTCCTGGGAACAAGACAATTGCCTGCCGCCATCACCCCGCATCTGGCAACCCATCTTCCCTCACCCAACACCCCACCCCTGAGAAATTAGTTGCCCAAGCCTCGTTTTCCCATGGAACGTTCCCTGCCGCCCCCCAGACAGGGAATCCAAGAGGCTGGATACCTTAGGCAAGAAGATGTTAGTGGGACACGGTTGTGCAAGTGCTGTCACAGGTCTTGGAGGCGGCACAGGCCATCCTCTCCCAAGCCGCCAAAAGATGTGAGAAGTGCAGCAAAGTTGACCATTTGGGTGTGCTTTGGATATGACCAACTCACTGGGCAGCGTTGGCTCCTCGACGATGGTGCTTTGATACCACACCTGGCTGAGAACATCAGGCTTTTCATGGATGTCCAAGTCAACCTCAAGGACAAGCCTGCAATGGTACCCGTCTCTATGGAAAGAAGGCAGACTCAGCACTGGGGCTGACTTAATGACTCGCGCTCTACCATCAAGTCCTTGGGTCTTTCAGTGACCCCACATCCCCAGTCTGCCTTTAGCCCCTTTTGTGGCTACGAAAGGAGCATTCCACTGCGCCAACCCTATGCCAGCTGCTGTCCTGTGCAAGTTCCCCAAGCCACACCTGGGTGAGGGTGCAGTGCCTACCGAGCCACTGGGTCAGGTAGCGATCGGTATGCCACAACCACCAACCCCCCAGCAGTTACATCCTCCAAGCCCTCCTAATCTTGCCCGTCAAGATTATTGGTGTCCAGGTTGTGGAAGAATCTGCCATCATCTCCACTAATGGCAGTCCATAACATCAGACAAATGGATCTTTCAGATCATTCATGGGGGTGTGGGTACTCTTTCCCCTCTCAATCCTCCTCTCCCCATATGCCTCCAACACACGATCGGCTGATGGAGATTCATTTATCCTTGCTCTGCGAGGAAGTTACTGCTCTCTTGGCCAAAGGGGCCATACAGAGGATTCTGATTTCAGAAGTAGGCTGTGGTTGCTATTCAGGCTACTTTCTGATACCCAAAAAGAACAAGGGTCTTCGGCTGATCCTAGATCTCCGAACCCCAAGAAATTCAAAATGCCTACTTTGGCTTATGACTTGTCTGCCCTGGACCAAGGAGACTGGATGGTAGCATTGGACCTGCAGGACGTGTATTTCCATATTCCCATCCTTCCTGCTCACAGACATTACCTGCTGTTCACTGTAGTCCACAAGCATTTTCACTTCACTATGCTCCCTTTTGGCCTTACCAGCACCCCTTGGGTTTTCACCAAAGTGATGGTGGTGGTTGCAGCTTATCTGTGCAGAGCAGGGGTTTCAGTCTTCCCCTATTTTGATGACTAGCAGTCTCACCCAAGGTTGTCGTCTCCCACCTGCAGGCTAAGGCATACCTCTTGCATTCACTGGGGTTCACTATAAACATGCCAAAGTCACACCTGACTCCATCTCAGACGCTCTCCTTCATCACAGCTATTCTGGGCAAAGTGCAGTTTCGGGCTTATCATCCAGAGAAGCGTGTCCAGGATGTTCTGGCTATGATACAGATGTTTCAGCCTCTGTCCAGATTTCGGTGAGAATGACTCTGAGGCTGCTGGGCCTCATGGCCTCCTGCATCCTTCTAGTGACACGTACAAGGTGGCATGAGCGGGCTCTCCAGTAGGACATGAAGTTCTAGTAGGCACAGCATCAGGGAAATCTCTCCGACATGGTCCACATCTCAGAGGCAACTGCAAAAGTCCTGTGGTGGTGGTGCCTAATGAACGCAATTGGGTCAGAGGCAGATTCCGCTCACTTCCCCAACTAGATCTCACAGTAATGACGGATGCGTCACCCCTGAGATGGGTCATCCATCTGGGAGAGGTGGAGATCACATGTGCCTGGTCTCCGTCGGAATCTTGACTCCATACCAACTTGCTGGAGCTCCGAGCGATCTGACTGGCATTGAAAGCCGCCTTACCTCCATCAAAGAAAGGCTAATGCAGGTGTTCACAGACAACACTACTGCCATGTGGTTCTGCAACAAGCGGGGTTGGGTTGTGGACCTTTTGTCAAGAGGCCTGCATTTCTGGACATGGCTGGAACAGCAGGGCATTTCCCTGGTGGTTCAACATCTGGCAGGTTCTCTGACAACTCAGCCGTCGATGTATGGTGGATCACAAGTGGCATCTCCATCCAGAGGTGGCACAAGGTCTCTTTCAGCAGTGAGGGCAGCATTGGTTAGATCTGTTTGCCCTCGAAGAGAATGTGCAATGTCAGCAGTTTTGTGCGCTGGAGTTTCCAAGGCGGCTACCGCTTGGAGATGCTTTTCATCTTGAGTGGAGCTTAGGCCTCCTGTATGCCTTTCCGCCCATACCACTCCTGCCCAGAGTGCTCAAGAAGATCAGGAGCGACCGGGCCCAAGTCATCTTTGTGGCTCCGGACTGGGCACGGATAGTCTGGTATCTTGAGCTTTTGCACTTGAGCATCAATCCTCCAATCAGGCTGCCCCTTTTGGGAGGATCTTCTGTCGAAGTTGCAGGGGAGGGTCCTCCACCCGAACCTTTCAAGTCTCCGTCTGGTTGAGCAACTGCAGTTGACAGCTTTCGACCTTCCTTCCGAAGTCTGTAATGTCATTCTGGCTGCCAGGCGTCCCACTAACAAGAATGCATACGCCTGCCAATGGAAGAAGTTTGTAAATTATTGTACAGAAAACTCTATCAACCCTCTTTCTGCCTCTCTCTCTGATATTCTTCTCTTTATTCTCATTCTTGCCCATCAAGGTACTGCTCAGGGTACTTTTAAGGGTTACATTTCTGCTTTTTCTGCCTTCTTGTGGCTGCCTGACCAACCCTCTTTATTCAAGTCCCCTATAGTAAATAGATTCTTAAATGGACTTGTACATATGTTTCCCCCTTCAACCCTTTATTATGCCTCAGTTAATTTGGTTCTCTCTTTCTTAATGTGTGCTCCTTTCAGGCCTCTTCACAATTGACCCCTGACCATCAAGACAACCTTTCTAGTGGCAATAACATCTGCCTGGAGGGTGAGTGAGCTCTGGCTGTGTTCCCAGACAAACTGGTGCTTTGCAATAGGCCCTTTTTCCTCCTTAAAGTGGTGACACCATTTCTTGTGGGCCAATCTGTCACCTTGCCACCTTTTAATGCTCCTGCACATCCCGTCTCCACAGTCTGGACCCAAAAAGAGAGTTGTCATTCTACCTTGATCACACAAAGGAGTTCTGGGTGGACAATCAACTCTTTGTGGGGTATTTTGGGGCAAAGAAAGGTCAGGCAGTACAGAAACAAACCATTTTGCACTGGGTCATTCTCTGCATAAAAATCTGCTAAGCATTGGCTAAAACGCAGCCTCCGGAGGTCATAAGGGGTCATTCCACTAGGGCTACAGCTGTGACCACTGCGTTGGCACATGCAGTCCAAGTCCTGGGCATCTGCTAGGCAGCAGCGTGGGCTTCCTTGCCCACGTTTACAAAGCACTAGTGCCTGGACAGTCAGATCCACAGGGAAGGCCATTTAGGCCGTTCGGTCTTTCAGGACGTCTTAGTTTAGAATTTGTCCGCAGCCCACTGGACAGAGGTAAGGAATCTGTGGCTAGATGTCTCTATCAAATGAAAAAGTCACTTACATCGGGTAACTCATTATCTGGTAGAAACAATATCTAGCTGCAGAATTTTTACCAACCCACCCATACTCCCTTCTCTGTGGAGAGATTTCTACAGTTAAGGACCCTAGTTTGGACACACCATTGTCAGTGCACTGCATGGCTCCACGATCTGTTTCTCTGGCGCTCCCTAAGAACAACAAACCAGTGACTGGTCTGCAAACTGAACATATTGTTTGAGGTCAAGGGCAACAACTTTTCATGTTTATTTTGTTCTTGAGACAAGTAAGCCCGACCCCTGCAGCACAAACACTTTGGCTGCCAGTTTAGAGAGAAGAGAATTGTCTGCAGTTGAGGTTATATGCATGTCCATATGTTAATTCTGTTAGAGCTTGTATTTATGGTTCATAAATGAAAAACCTTCATTATTAGGGTGAGCGCTGTAAATAAATGTTTTAAGGTCACAATGCACTAATTACAGTGGTCAAAAAAAGTATAAACTCATGTTTAAGTTCAACAATAGGAGGTTAAGTATAATGATCCCAGAATTCTCTCTGATTATATGTAAATGTTTGCAGAAGCTTGTAAGCAAGAGTGATGATTCTTTGCTTTCAAAATAAAATGTTCAGAAAAAAATGCAAGTAGGAAAATAACGTTTCACTACCATGAAATGATAGGTGCTATTTCTTTGAAGCGTCATTTAGTAAAATGTGTTGATGCATGCTAGTATTTCCACAAACACAAAATATTCTTAATGGAAAATCAGTGTAACCATTCTCAACAAGATTATGGGAAGCATGAAAATAAACAAGCACTGGCAAAGCCAACCGATCCGACATATTTTGTGAGTCTTTTGGTTTTGTCAATGAATGTCTTCTTTTGACATGGCTTTTGAAAACACTTTATTGTTGTGGGAGCTGCCAGGCCCTCACCATTGTAACAAACACTGGTAAAAAGAAAAAAAAAACGTTTTTGGTCTCAAAAAGCACATGTTGCCACCAGTGGCGTAACAAAGGCCCCTCAGCCCTCCCTCTAAGGGGCCGCTCAGCACAGCACCAGCCCTGAGTAAGTCTAGGGGGGAGGGCCTCTGTATTCTTTGCATGGGGAGCCCCCTCCAATTTCGTTACACCACTGATTGCCACAGTAGTTCCTGGCACTGAACAAAACTACTTTGTGTGCCAATATGCTCCTTGTGGAAGAGCAGATTGTGATCACTCACAGTAAAGCCAGCCAATAGGTAGAGAGAGAAATAGAAGTTTAATAAAAACAAAATGTCTTTCTTAACACCAGACCTAATTAGGGACCCCATTCTCAAAGAAAGTCACTGAAGTGCACCCATGGTATATGTCTTTGAATTAGTGGTTTCCGTAAATGCACAAGAACTTACAGAAGTAGACCCGAAATCGTACTCCTAGAAAATATTTGTGAACTGTATTTTAGCACAGGCAAATATGCTAGTGTAGATTTGCTCGGGTGAAAATCTGTTGAGTGTTTACAAGTTTACTTTCCTCCCAACCCTGGAAGAACTTCTACTTCTGTCATTGTCACAAGTACATTTCCAACCTTTCTGATTATGGGAAAAGATTAGAGAAGAGCTGGTGAAAATCCTTAAAACATGCAAGTTAGTAGGTTTGCAGACTCAAAGGCACTCCAGACCTGGAACTATTACTTACTGCTTCCTCCAGCCCCAGTATGTAGATCTGCGGAAAGGTGGCAAAATAAGGAAATTGCTATAGTATGGATTAGAATTGCAAGCATTCAAGCCCTACTATAGTGGTAGCCCTGCCATAATCAGAGAGGATATTATCAGAGCCCTTACATAAAGAGATTGCTGCCATAATTTGTCACCACACTACACGGACTCAATGGGACAAGTAGATTTTTTTTACAGACAAGTAGATTTAGGAAGCAACCTGTCCCATGGACAAGTAGATATTTTATTAAATTCCACACCCCTGAACTATATTTGTTATTTACACATAACAATTGGGGATGTGGACAGTTGAGATTTAGACTTGGCACTGTTAGAAACCTACTTTGCTTCCCAAAAGACCAGTTTGGTGAGCTGAACATTCCAGTGTGTCCATGTGGTAATGCTTATCCCCAAACGCTTTAGCAGTTTTTGTTCTTTTGCAATTATCACAACAAATATACTAAGTTGTTTCTTTCATTAGTATTGAAAATGTATAATTTTAGACAATGCAGGCCTGCTCTGTTTTCTCTAGAGACATTTTGCAATCCTCATATTTGTGTAGCAAAGGCTCCTTTTTAAAATGTGCTATCTGCAGCTGAAACAATATGCTGGTTTAACATATATACCCTATTTATTGCTGATTTTGTTGATTTTTAAACCACCTGAATTATTGTGTTCTGTTATCCTTTTATGACTATTTTTTAAAAATTTAATACAATGTCGATGATGATTATGATGAGCGTTCAGTTTGTTAGTTGGGCCTTGCATTTCGTCTATAAAGAAATTCTTAAAATAAATAGAAAATTCTTGAAAGGTTGTAGAAGTGTATGAACAACATGGTTTCAGGAAGAAAAAAGTTACTTACCTGCAGTAACGCTCTTTCTGGTGGATACTTCATCTACCTGCAGATTTCTTGCCTGCAGAACAGAATCCATACCGGTAGATCAATCCCTAGGCATCAGACTGGACCCGGAAAATTAAAAGCAACAAGATGGCCAGTAGAGGGTGCTGGACTCAGTTGAAGCCAGAAGTGGCCTTACAGATCTCTACAATTGGGAAACCTTGAGCAAGAGCAGAACTTGTTTACTTAGCCCTGGTGGTATGGGCCTGGATTGCTTCAGGAGGCTCCTCCTTGGTGAAGAAATAGCAGTTCTTGATGCAAAGGATGATCAACCAAGATAGAGTCCTCTAATGAACTGCCTTACCTATTCTGGCACCACAGTAGCCAACAAAGAGCTGGTCATATGACCAATATTCTTTGGTGCAGTCCAGGTAGTAGTTAACCACCCACCAAGGACCCAACTGATGCAACCATTCCTCCTCTTTCATGGGATGAGGTGGAGAGTAGAAAGCCAGAATAGTGATCGGGCAAGGTGGAAGGGAGTGATCACCTAAGGGAGGAAAGCAGTCCTGATTCACAACTACAACATATCTGGAAAGAGGGTAATGAAAGGAAGGTGACAGCAGAGGGCCTGTAACTCACTTATTGCAACCAAAAGCACAGTTTTGAGAGTCAAAACCTCAAAGGGTACAACTGTGAAGGAAGTCCTAGTCAAAGGGAGTCAAGCTCTTAAGAAAACAAATGCAAGGCAACAGGGGACTTTAAACAGGGATGCTGATCCAGTAGACCGAAGAATGCAGACAAGGCAGGTAAATAACCCTATAAAGTGCCAACAGCACATCCCCTCTGAGCAAAGGAAAGTGCAAAATGCAGCACTTAAAACAAATGGCCTGCAAGGGATCAACATCATTGTCTGCACACCCTATAACAATGTTGCCCTACCAAAATATGCAGACTTAGAGGAGGGACGATGATCCAGCAAAATGTCATAGACCACTGTTTGTGACAACTGAAGGGAGCTCAGTTGTCTCCACTAAGTCTCCAAGGATTAAGGTGGAGGTCTCAGAGATTGGGGTGCAGAACCACTGGGAGAGAAGTTCTGTCCTAAGTGGAAGGTGGAAAGGGGGAACGTGGAGAAGTGCAGAAGTTCCTCACACCACACCGTTCTTAGCCAATCTGGGGCAATGAGAATGACTTGAGCTAGTCTTGGCAAATCTTCCTCAGAACTAGAACTCAAGGAATCAAGCGTTTGAGGAGAAACAAGTAATACAGCTGAAAGTCCACCTTAAGTGAAACTCATCCCCCAAGGCTTCCCACAACGGATACCTGTTGGCGCAGAACTGCTGGGAGTGCAGTGAGCATTTGTCGAGGAGGTGAAGAAGTCTACCTGAGGAATGCCCCACTGGGTGCAGATGTCTTGGGACTAGCTCTGGTAGAAGACGCCCCTCATGATTGACAGCTTAGGCTATCTGCTCTGACATTAAGAGACCCCACTATGTGATTGATGTTGAGCCAGATCCGTTGGTGGTGTGCCCAAGACCACAGTGTCGGAACTTCCAGGCAAAGAAGGTGAGAACCTACTCCTACTTCTTTGTTAACATACCACATTGCAGTCATATTGTCCATCAAGATCTGGATGGACTGATCAATGAAAAAGGGGAGGAAGGTAATGATGGGCAGCATAATCGCAAGTAGCTCCAGCAGGTTGATGTGAAGCACCTGCTCTTCCAGAGACTAGATCGGCAGAACCTGAAGAAAGGGGAGGGTGTGACCCAAATCCACAATTTGAAGGACCCACTGGTCCGAAGTGAGGTTTTTTCAGGTCAGAAGAAATGGGTCACTCACCCTCTCACAGACTCTCTGTGGGGCTGGGGAAATAAACTAGGACTTATTTCCTTGTGGAGTGATGGGAAGAAAGAAGAATAGGACCAGGGTTACCTGGTGGACCCACTGCCTTTCACGCTAGCATGGCCACTTTACTGCCAGGAGGGGGAATTTTGCTGCAGCTGGGGTGCCGGAAGGTACTGGTGGGGATGATAGGAGGATCTTTGGAGACTCACAAGTGGCAAAAAGACCTGAAATCCTTTGCAGGAGGCAGCGTCTGAAGGGCCAGGGCTTTAGCTGTAGCTTTGCAGGCCTTAAGCCTCTCCAGCGCTGAGGTGGTTTTGTCCCCAAACAGTTGGTTATGTTGAATGGGAGAACCATAAGACTAGCCTGGACCACTGGAAAGAAATTTGAATTCCTAAACCAAGCGTATTGGCATACTGAGACAGATGTGCCTATCTCCCAAACCACAGAGTACTCTGTGTCCTGTCCAAATGAACAAGTTACTTACCTTCGGTAACGCATTATCTGGTAGAGGCTCTATCTACCTGAAGATACCTTACCTTTGAATTTCCCCAGGCGTCAGACGGGATCTGGAAACTTTTGCTTGAGCAATACCCCTGCACGCACCGTTGGTTGACTGTTCAGTTCCGCGTGGAGTCACTGGCGCCAGATGTGATGACACGATCACCTATATAGGCACCACCAGGCGCACAGACGTCAGTTACTTTTTTTCATGACTTTCCATGCCAGAAGCGCAGAGCCATGAAATGAACTGATGATTGTATGTCCAATCTTGGGCCCTAAAAGGGATTACCCTAACCCTAGCAAATGAGTCCGCAGAGCGGGGAGGCATGGATGGGTGTATGAAATCTGCTGCTAGTTATAGGCTCTAACAGATAATGTGTTACCAAAGGTAAGTAACTTGTTAATATGATCAAGACTTCTAGCTACAGAGTACTTACCTTTGAATGGATACCCAAGTCATATCCTCCTGGTGGTCGGCTGCGGAAATGCCCATCCCTGTGGACCTGACTGTCCAGGCAGTAGTGTTTCTCAAATGTGTGCAGAGATGCCAACTTGGCTGCCTGACAAATATCCAGGACTGAAATACCATGTGCTAACGCTGAGGTTGCAGCTTTCCCCATGGTAGAATGGGTCCTCAAGCCCATGGGAGGATGCTTCTCAGCCAGTGCTTAGCAGATTTTTATACAGAGAATGACCCAGCGTGAAATGGTCCATTTCTGTATTGCCCGACCTTTCTTTGCTCCCACATATCCCCCAGCGTCCACCCAGAACTCTTTTGTGTGGTCAAGGTAGAAAAACGCTCTTTTTGGGTCCAGCCAGTGGAGTCGCTCCTCTTCCTTAGAGGGATGCGAGGGAACAAAGAAGGTGGGCGGAGTGATAGTCAGTCCCAAATGAAATGGGGTCACCACCTTTGGGAGGAAAGAGGCACGAGTGTGAAGCACCACTTTATCAGGAAACACTGTGAGATATGGAGACTTGGATGACAAGGGCTGCAGCTCACTCACCCTCCAGGCAGATGTTATGGCCTCGAGAAAGGCTGTCTGTTGGTGGGCAGCCTGAGGGGACAGTTATGAAGGGGCTCAAATGGAGCACACATTAGACATGTAAGAACCATGTTCAGGTCTCACCGAGGAATAATGAAGGATGAAGGGGAAAACATATGCCTTTTAGAAGCTTATTTACAATAGAGGACTTAAGCAGAGAAGGTTGGTCAGGCAGCTGCAGAAAACATATAAAGCTGACAGTTAGCCCTTAAGAGTGCCCAGTGCAGAACCCTGCTGAGCAAGGGACAGGATGAAAAGAAGAACATCAGTGAGAGAAGCAGAAAGAGGATCTACAGACTTCTCTGAACAATAATTTACAAATCTTTGCCAGCGGCAGGCAGGCGTATACCGTTTTTGTGGAGGAACGCGTGGCTGCTAAAATAACATTACAGACTTCGAGAGTAAGGTCGAAGGATGTCAACTGTCAACGCTCAATCTCCATGCATGACGACGCAGAGTTGACAGGTTCGGGTGGAGTACCCTCCCCTGCTGCTGCGACAGAAGATCCTACCCAGAGGCAGCCTGATCGGAGAAGTGATGCTCATCCTCAGAAACTCGGGATACGAGAATCTTCTTGCCCAGTCTGGAGCTATAAGGATTACTTGTGCCCGATCGTTCATGATAACTCTGGGCAGGAGTAGTATGGTGGAAAGGCAGACAGCGGGCCTGAGTTCCACTTGCAACGAAAACGGTCACTGAGCGATTGCCAACTCCAATGCTCACTACTGCTGACATTGAGCATTCTCTTCAGAGGCAAACAGATCTACCCAAGGCTATCCCCTCTGCTGAAAAAGTCCTTGTGCCACCTCTGAATGGAAGCACCACTCATGATCCTCTTGGCATCGACGGCTGAGTTTATCCGCCCTGGCATTCAGAGAACCTGCCAGGTGTTGAACCACCAGGGTTATGCCCTGCTGTTCTAGCTATGTCCAGAGAAGCAGGGCCATTGGCAAAAGGTCCGGACCCCAACCCGCCCTGCAAGTTGCAGTACTATTTGGCAGTGGTGTTGTCCGCCAACACCTGCACTAACTTCCCCTTGACAGGGGGAAGATATGCTTTCAATGCTAGTCGGATCACAGGGAGCTACAGCAGACTAATGTGGAGTCCGGATTACACCAGAGACCAGATACATGTGACCTCGACCTCTACCAGATGGCCGCCCCATCCCAGAAGTGACGCATCTGTCACTGATGTCAGGTCTGGTTGGAGAAGGGGAGAGGAGTCTGCATTTGACACAATCATGGTTTGTAATCCACCACTGCAGGTCTTTTGCAGTTCCCTCTAAGCCCTGGACGTGTTGAAGAGATTTCCCTCACGCTGAGCCGACTGAACTTCAGGTCCCATTACAGAGCTTGCATATGTATCTATGTATATAGGTATTTCTAAAGCACGTCCTGGCCTTGGCATCGAAGTGCTAGAGGGCCTGAAAGGGAGAAGTGCGGCAGACTAACTAGATAGTTAGCGTGGAAACAACCAAGTCTTCACCCGCTTCCTGAATGTCAGGAAGTTTTGTTCCTTCCTGACATCCAAAGGAAGAGAGTTCCAATACCTAGCAGCTGCCACAGTGAAGGCTTTGTCTTCCTATTTAGCTCTGCGTGTTTGACAAACATGGATCAAATAAGCATTTTTAGATCTGAGTTTGCGCCCTGGGCAATACCACCAAAGTCTAGCTGCAGGGAAGTCTGCACCCCCTCCACGTACAGCCTTAAACGTTAATCAAAGAGTTTTAAAAATAATCCGCTTCCCGACCGGAAGCCAGTGAAGATGTTTAAGACTGTGGCTGGCCGAAGCCGAGAGAGGGAGATCCAATTTCAGACGGGCCGCATTATTTTGAATCAACTGAAGTTTACTCATTATGGGGGTCATTCTGACCCTGGCGGTCACCGACCGCCAGGGCCAACGACCGCAGAAGCACCGCCAAGGGGAACCGGCGGTTTCCCGCCGGTTTTCCCCTGGCCCAGGGAATCCTCCATGGCAGCGCTGCTTGCAGCGCCGCCATGGGGATTCCGACCCCCTTCCCGCCATCCCGTTCCTGGCGGTTGTTACCGCCAGGAACAGGATGGCGGGAACGGGTGTCGTGGGCCCCCTGGGGGCCCCTGCACTGCCCATGCCACTGGCAGGGGCCCCCTAACAGGGCCCCATAATGATTTTCAGTGTCTGCTTTGCAGACACTGAAAATCGCGACAGGTGCCACTGCACCCGTCGCACCCCAGCAACTCCGCCGGCTCCATTCGGAGCCGGCTTCATCGTTGCTGGGTCTTTCCCGCTGGGCCGGCGGGCGGCCTTTTGGCGGTCGCCCGCCAGCCCAGTGGGAAAGCCAGAATGGCCGCCGCGGTCTTTTGACCGCGGTGCGGTCATTCGGCGGTTCCCGCCGCAGCCGCCCGCCGCGGTTGGAATGACCGCCTATGTCTTATGTCTAGATCCAGCAACAAGGAGTTGCAGTAGTCCAACCTGGACATGACCAAAGCCAGAATGACCGTAACTCTCTCCTCCTGCTTCAAGTATGGCAACATTTTCCTCAAGGTCTTTAAAATCTAATATCTGGATTTAACTATGGCATTAACTTGCGGCCTAAAACTCAAAGAGTTGTCAAAGATCACTCCCAAGTTTCTGGTGGCAACACTGGGAGAGGGGAGTTTCCCACACTCTGAAGGCTACCATAGAGGGTTCCACATCTCATTACTGAAACAAAACAAAGCATATGCTGTCTGGCATGATTTACTAGCAGGATGCAGGAGGCCATGAGGCCCAGAAGTCTCAGAATCAGTCCCACCGAAACCAGGATAGAGGCTGAAACATCTATTTCATAGCCCAAATATCCTGGACTTGCTCCTTGGGAGGATAAGCCAGAAACTGCATTTTGTCTTTAATATCTCAGATGAAGGGGAGCATCTGAGAGGAAGTCAGGTGTGATTTTGGCACGTTTACAGTGAACCCCAGTGAATGCAGGAGGTCCACTTTAGTTTGGAGGTGGGAGAAATAGACTGGGGTGAGTCCGCCTTCAACAGCCAGTCATCGAGGCAGGGGAGGTCTGAAACCCCTAACTTGCGCAAATGAACTGCGACCACTGTCATCACCTTGGTGAACACTGAAGGGGCACTGTTAAGACCAAATGGGAGCACAGTGAACTGAAAGTTCTCTTGTCCTACCTTGAACCACAGGTAACACCTGTGGGCAGGGAGTATGGAAATGTGAAACTATGCACCCTTTAAGTCCAATACTACCAACCGGTCTTTTTGGTCCAGGCAGACAAGACCTGAACCAACGTAAGCATCTTGAACTTCTCTTTCTTGAGGAAGAGACTGACAGCCCATAAGTCTGGAATAGGGCAAAAGCTCTTGTTCTTTTTGGGTATCAGAAAGTAGCAGGAAAAACAACTACTGCCTACTTCTGATATTGGGACCCTTTCTATAGCACCCCTGGCCAAGAGAGCTGTAACTTCCTCTCAGAGCACAGACAAATGAACTTCAGCCAGTTGTTTGAATGTTGGAGGTATTGAGGAAGGAAGGAATTGAAAAGGCAGGGCAAAGCCCTGATCTGCAGAATCTAAGTGTCTGATGTAAAACTGAATAAATTTACATTTACAAATGTATCTTTGAGGAGTGGAGGAGATGATGTTTAATTCTCCCTCCAACTGGGCAAGCATGGTCCTGCAGAATCAAACTAGGAGGGCTTGGAGGCTGCAGCTGCCATGGATGACTTCTGGCTTCCAGACCCTCTATGTCTGAAGACACACCAGCCACATCCTTGCATAACTTGGGGAGCTTGCACAGGACGGTGGCTGGCGTGGTGGTACGCCCCTTCTGTGGCCATGAAAGGGGCAAAAGGAAGATGGTGGATGAGAGGTGAGAAGTCAAAGACTTGGCCGTAGACGGAGAGTCCTTAAAGTGCTCCAGCACCAAGTCTGCCTACTTGCCAAACAAGCAAGTCCTGTTGAAGAGCATATCCATAAGGTTTGCTTGGACATCTCCCGAAAAGCTAGATGTTCACAGCCAGGTGTGGCGCCGTAAGGAACCATTGTCTATGAAATCGCTCTGCCCAGTGAGTCAGTCGTATCCAGGCCACACTTAACCATGAACTTTGCTGCATCTCTCCTATCTTTCACTCCCTGGGAAAGGATGGCCTGGACCTCCTCCGGGACTTGCGCAACCATATCCCATAAGATGAAACAGCCCAATAAGCTTGATGTATTCATCAACCTCAATGCCAGAATGGTGGAAGAAAACATCATCTTTCCAAGTTGGTCCAGTCTCTTGGATTCCCTGTCTTTGGAGGGAAGGGGGGAGTGTTGGATGAGGAAACTAGGGTTGCCGCATGCAAGGTGATGGCGGGGGGCAGTCATCCTATTTACAGGAGCCCCTATGCTGGGCCTGGACCTAGTTTCCAGCTGGACATCAGTAAGTGCCTCATTAAAGGGCAGGAGGGGTTCGGAAGTGGAAGCCCCAGGCTACAGCATTTCCGTCAAGAGGTTAGTCTTGACAGCCAGTGAGGGCAGTTCGAGATTGAAGACATCCACTGCCCTATGCACCACCATTGCATAAAAAGCTCCCTCCATAGCCACAGTGGGAGGTTGGGGGGGCAAGCCAGCTTCTGGAGAGGTGTCCGTGTCCATGCCACTGGCCTCTCCTAGCTCCTCATACCAGTCCATAGATCTCTCTAACTGGTGTTCTAGAGGACCCATTGAACCTTCACAATCTTCTCTCATGCCTGGCTGTTGAAAATAATGGTTAGGCAATGATATGGCACCTGTGGGCACTGTTGGCACCAGAAATGGCATTGAGCACCGCCATTCCGGCTCGTCTGGATTAAGAATGCGACTAGCGCCGGTGGTGGGTGCCAGCGGCACCGGGAGCATTGGCGTTATGACAGGGGCAGAGAAGGCTGTGTGGGTACAACCAGTGCCAGTCCTGATCCATGAGACCTCACAAAGCCGAGGATGAAGCCACCAGCGTGGGACCTGATGGGCCTCCTCTGATCCTGCAGGGATGGAAGGTGCTCTGGAGGGGTCAGCCTGCTCAAATATGTGGCACATGACCTTGTAAAAGTCTTTTACCTGAGCGTGGGTCTTTCCGGCACCTGGAAATGGAGGGAGGTGCAAAGACAGACCTGGCATCGTTTCTGTGGAACTGTGCCCAGGACTCTGATGTTCCAAACTTGTTGCATCCTCCGACAGGCAAAGTTAAGTCAAACTCTGTTTAGCATTCTTTTTGTGCTTTTTTCCAGAGTGCCCCGAGGGCCTCGAGTTGGAAGAAGAGGACTTGGGGCTCCTGGACATGTCTCGCCACCTTCTACTCAACCGGGACCATGACCTCCGAATAGTCGCAACGGATGTTGTCGACTGCCAGGCCGCAAGCAGCTTCAGGGACTTCTCCCTCAAAGCGTTTGGTTCCATAGGCCAGCAGTCCGAGCACAACTTTGATTTGTGGTCACGCTCAAGACACCAAGGGCAGACAATGTGGGGGTCCGTCCCTGACATGGCGCAGTGACTGGTGCCACACAGCTTGAATCCTACCTTTCTAGATGTCATCCTCGACACCCTTACAAAAATACTTGACGAAAATTCGAAAAAAAATCCTTTAAAAAAAAACAGCAGGGTAGCTCTCTCTGGATCTACGATAACTGGTGCGGAAAGAAAAGAACTGACACCCTGCACCTGGGATGCGCCTATGTAGGTGACTGTGACATCACATCCGGTGCCAACGATGCCGACGACACCACACAAATCCAGACTGAGCCACCCTACGGCGCACGCAGAGGTATTGTTCAAGCAAATGTTTACAAATCCAGTCTGATGCCTAGGGAAATTCAAAGATAAGGAATCTGCAGCTAGAAATCTCTATCAGATTTTATAATATACCAACAGGCATTTTAGCCATCCACAATGATCTCCAGAAAGAGATCTTACAAATCAGGAGGGACAGGAAAAAGAATCATTTGGGCAATAACCCACTAAACTGACTGCCAGCTATGTTGATGGTTTCTCCTAGGCTGTCTGAACAGGATCTAGCAGGGCCTCACTGAAGGGGAGAAGTGGTTCTGAGGAGGTTGATGGCGAGAGGAGAACCTCCGTAAGGACCTTAGTTTTAGCCTCAGGGGTAGGCACATGTTGATCCAGCACCTCTGCAGCCTTCAAAATAATCTTGTGTAAGGAGGCGCTCTCCGGCATCGGTGGTTCTATGGGGAAGTCCATAGTAGCTCAGGTGATGTATCCAACCCACTGGCTGAAGGCAAACCTTGGAATACCAAGGGATCTTGATCCTGGTCACCAGCAGAAAAGTACTCAATGGGGTATAGGAGGTGGTAGTGGAGAAGTCAATGGTGGAGGCCGGATCGGCACCATCCACAGCATCGGCTGTGGCGTTGCGAAACTGACTGCAGGGACAAAAGAATATGGTGATGAGCGGTGCCGAATGGCACTGGTTGACAGGGCATTAACGTTGGTAGGCAACTGGGCCCAAGGGTGTGCTGGACAGATTGAAGCTTTCCCGAAGATCACCTACGTGGCACTGAGAAACGCTGCCAGGTCTGCGCCTGGAACCGGTAATTCAGGAAGAGCCGGGTGATGTCAGTGGCTCTGAGGATGCAGTAGAAATGGAGGTCTATCTGGAGCTGAATCCACCAGGAAGCAGGGATGCACGGAGGATCCTTTAGAGGGATGAGGACTAAGTCCAATTCCTAGGATGAAGGTCCTGTTGGCATTGGATAGCAATAGTGTGACTTTAACCTGGCATGCTTCTCCTTTCTCCTATGTTTTCTCTTCTTCTTGCCTGAGGATTTAAAAAAAGAATGGGAATTATGTGGGAACGTTTTCAACATCCACAGTCGGCCTTTGCTTGGACCATGAAAAGTTTGGCCACCTGCATCTTGATGGCCTTAGAATGCATGCTGAGGCATGAGGAGCACGATTTTGTGTCATAGCCTGACCCAAACACCACAGGCAAATGGTGTGGGGCTTTTCTACAGGGTTTAAACACAGACTTTTCAGGAAAAGACATAATGGTACTGCAAATGTAATTTTTTTTTGTGAAGTAAAATTCCTCAGAGAGTGAAGCTCCAGATCCACTTCAAAGGCATGGAAAAAAGGCAACTAATGTGGATGCGTCAAATCAGGTGCTTTATGGCCGCAGCGGTGTCGCCTGACATCACCGGCGCCAACTGAGTCTAATGCCCTCTATAGGTGACCTCTTTGCTTTGAAGTGTCCAGTCTGACAGCTGGGGATTGCTCCACAGGTGAGGAATCTGCTCTACATGAGAAGAATCTGACGGTAGAAGTATCCATCAAAATTGTTTAACTGTTAGCATGGTTTGTTGAGTACATTCACATTTGGTTGCAATGAGAGCATAATGCTCTTTGGGGAAAGAAAGGCCCTTTTTAGAGATGCATTTCTTTTTATTGGTCCTGGTGGCCACAATTCCTTCTCAGCTCATTTAGAGGTATGTGTGGCAATAATTCCTTCTCAGCTCATTTAGTTCTACTACAAACCAACTTGGGGTTAAAGAGCAAGTTATGGAGACAAGTGTCAGCAGCATAATCAATTGCCTTTGTCAGGATTTTATTAAGGAACTACAAGGAGACATTGCACAAGGAAGATTCAGAGATACCATAGAGACTTATGTGTGAAAATGTCTTTGAGAGTGTCTGCTCAATGAAAGATACCTTGTGAAGGGAAATGTATTGAAAATCTTGAGAAAGTAGTCAGTGATCAACCTGCATAGGATATTGGACTGTATGTAAAAAGTCCCATTAGAACAATAGAGGGGGCACACCTAGAGATATAGATTTGATATCTCTCTCACATGTAACTGTATGTAAAATCTGAAAAAGTAAATGCAACAATGACCCACTTTACAATCGAGGCCTTTTTATCATTATGTAACACTTAACCCAACTATTACCCACTAATCCTAACTTAATTAACCCTTACTCCTGACCCCATTCCTTACACTCGCTCTAACCCCAACTCCACACCTTAAACAATCTCTTATTGTAACCCTAAAGATTACTCATCCCTGAATCTAATTCTGATACCAATCTTAATCTCATTACTCAACATGACTACTGTTATGATTTAATCTTTCCCCTAAACCCAGTCCCTAACCTAATGATTGCAATAGCCCCTAACCCCTTACCTAAATCTTTAGAACTAACTACTACTCACTACTAAACTCAGAGGTCCCTGGTTGTATTCAAAGGAGGTGATCTTAATTACTAACTGTTAGAAATGGGGTCTCTAGTAGGCAGTGGTTTAAACCCTGTCCAAGAAGGGCCCTTCACTCTAGTCAGGGTAAGGGAATCACACAGCTAACATAACCCCTGATCACCACCTGGGTAGCTTGGCCCAAGCAGTAAGGCTTATCTCAGAGACAATGTAAAGTATTTCTATCTATCTATCTCTCTTATATATATATATATATATATATATATATATACACACACACACACACACACGTACACATAGTGAAAACACCACAAAAGTACACCATTTTAGAAAAATAGCCGATATTTTTCTACATAATATAGGACCAAAACAAAAACAAAATCCACATACACAAGTAAAGAAACACATTTTCAAAGATTAAATTCTAGTATAGTGCTTAGAAACACAATAGCTCTAACTGGGGCTATCATGGCATCTTGTCAGAGTCACTTCCTACAGTCAAATGCCACTCGTGAGGGAGTGCAGGCCAGTCACAAAGATGCACGGACCCAGGTAAAGTACCTTGGAAAACGATGAGGAAACAAAGATGTTTCACGGAGGTGGGGAGGTCAGGAGTTGCTGGAGCCGGTGGAGCGTTGGTTACTTATGGCTAGACAGGGGAGGTGAGGCGTTGGTTCCTTACAGTTGCAGTAGAGGTGATGCGGCATCAGTGGTGAGGCATCAGTTCCTTACAAGGGGAGGTCGATCAATCCAGCAGTTCAAGATGCAAGGCGTTGACTTTGCAGTGTTGCAATCACATCACAGAGCCACAAGTGCTGCGGCGGAGTTGGAGGTCACGGATGTCAGTGAGAAGGCACTCAAAACTCATGCTGTGGCTGGACTTCGAGGGGATGCAGCTGCATCGGGCCTGTGTAGCAGGTTGCGGTCATTGAACTTAGCAGGGACCATGGCTCCTGTCCAGGCAGTGGCTCAGAGTCGGAGAGCGGCGCCGGTTCTGAAGTCACTCTGGAGTCAATGTGCTTAGTTTTTTTTGGTTGGACCACAGCTTACTTCCAAGGGTCCAGGAACTTAATTTGGCACCACTTGGAAAGTAGGACTCTCAGCAAGAGAACCAAGGTGCTGGTAGGTGAAGTCTTCAACAGCCCTGAGACTTCTTCACAGGAGGCAAACTCAGTTTAAATCCTTGGAGAATCTTGCAAAGCAGGAAGTATCAAGCAAAGTCCAGCCCCCTCACTCCCAGGACTGAAGCAGCAAGCAGCAGGCCAGCACAACAAAGCAACAGGCAGAGTGGCATTACCCCCTACAGCATCCATCTCTTCTTCCTGGCAGAATATCCTCAGTCCAGAAGTGTTCTAACTATGTGGGGTCAGAGGTCAGGTACTTATACCTATTTCTGTCTTTGAAGTAGGCAAACTTCAAAGAGAAGTCGTTGTAGTGCACAAGACCCCGCCTTTCCCTGCCCTGGCCCTGGTCACAATCCCAGGGGTTGTAGACTGCTTTGTGTGAGGACAGGCACAGCCCTACTCAGGTTCTAGTGTCATCTCCTTCCACCACTCTAGCTCAGGAAGATCCATCAGCCTGGTGATGGAACAAAAGGATATGCACAGCACACCTCAGCTCCCTTTGTGTGACGACTGTCTAGAGTGAATGCACAAACAGCCCAACTGTTGTCCTGACCCAGATGTGTATCAATCAATCAACCAAATTAAACTTTATTTGGTAACTAGACCATCAAAGTTAATAACATATATCATATAACACAATATAATAATTTCCATATTACGTCAAAACAAAAATGCCACATTAAAACCATCAAATAAAAAAGAATTGCCCAAAAGATTGCACACAGAAGTCATTTTTAAAAAAGAAACAAGAATAAAAACATTGGTGGTCATTACAACCCTGGCGGACGGTGTTAAAGCGGCGTTAAGACCGCCAACAGGCCGGCTGTAAAAAAATAGCAATTACGACCGTGGTGGAAACCGCCAACAAAGACAGCCACTTTAACACTCCGACCGCCACGGCGGTACAAACAAACAGCGCGGCGGTCACCGCCAACAGACAGACGGGAGACAATGTACCGCCCACACTATTATGACAGGCCAATCCGCCACCTTTTCCGGGGCGGATACACCGCGGATAAAAACACGGCGGAAACAAGAATTTCGAAGGGAAAACGCTCACCTCTGAAGACTCCACGAGGAACGAGGACACCATGGAACCAGAACTCCAAATCCTACCGGCGATAGTCTTCCTGCTCCTCTACCAGGAGCACGAACGCCGGTGGCGAAGACCACGGTGAGTACTGCACCTACGACACAGGGGAGGATGGAGGCAAAAAACAGGGACACACACACGCAAAAACCCCACCCCCCCCACCCACTACAACACACACACTAATGCATATCAATACATCACAGTTACATCCCCCAGATCCCCCCGGAAGAATGCAAAGACCAAAGAAAATGAGTGTAACCATCTGAATATTTTACAAACAAGTAGGCAGAAATATATATATGCACCATGTACAAAATAAATACCAGGCATAGTAGTCCAGGTACTGCACAAAGAAAGTCCGTGGAACACTGGGACCACACGGTATGGGCAAGGCCCACACAAGATCCCCGAACATGACGGAGAGAACACTGCAGGGGCATCAGAGAGCAAGAAAACAGGCACCTCATGGGGAGGGAAAGGGGGGCACCTCAGATGCTTGAGTGCACAATGCCAAATCCAAGAGGGGGCCACATGCCCACTGTTCAATCCTGGGGAGTGCAAAGCCACAGTCTCTCAAGTCTATACAGTGGGTGGGTTGCCCACTGTTCAATTCTGGGGAGTGCAAAGCCACAGTCTCTCAAGTGGATAACAGTCTCCACTGGTTCTGGAGGGGACATGGTGCCCAGAGTGCTTCATCCTGTGAAGGACAGAGGTAGTGGATGGATGTCTCCACTGGTTCTGGAGGGGGGCTGGTGCCCAGAGTGGCTGTCCTGGTGGCCGGTGCACTCCTCATACCTGTGACTACAGGCACCACTGGTCCCAGAAATGTTGTGGCTGAGGTGCTACTTCAGGACCTATGAGATGGACAGGGTGGGGGAGGTGTGGGAAAAAGGTCAAGGCTGGACGGGAATCTTTTTTTGGACACACTGGGATGGGTAGCTGGAGGTGGTTTGGGAGTGGAGGAAGAGGTGGTAGTAGTAGGAGGTAGTAGGGGTAGTAGGAGGTGTACACGTTTGGTGACTTTGAGAGCAGGTGCATGCACTGGAGTCTGTCGTGAGGTGGATGGCTGTTGGGTGGGTGTGTGCCTGCGTTTGTGGATCTTGGAAGGGGGCGTCACAGACACACTGGGAGAGGACACAGGGGACGTGTGAATGGTAGTGGGGGTGGTGACTGCAGGTGAGCGGGGTGTGCTGGTGAGGGACGTAGTGGCTGTAGAGGTAGTGCATGCAGGTGTGAGTGTAGACGAGACTGGGGGGGAGGAGGGAGACGACGAGGAGGGGGACACAGTGGAGGCAGTGGATGTTGGTGTGTCTGCATGTGTGTGTTGCTTGCGTGATTGCCTGTGGGATGTATGGTGCTTATGTTTGCCTGAGCTTCCCTTGTGTGTTGAGAAGTGTGCAGGCTGGTCTGATGGTGTGCTTGGGCTAGGCAGAGGTACAGGGGATTGGGTCTGGGTGGAGGAAGTTGGAGGGGGGACAATGGCTGCCATCAGTGCTGAGGCCAGAGTTTGAAAAGCTCGGTGAAGGGCCGCCTGACCAGAATGAATGCCCTCCAGGAATGCGTTAGTTTGTTGCAACTGCCTTTCTACACCCTGGATCGCATTCAAAATGGTAGACTGCCCAACAGTGAGTGACCTGAGGAGGTCAATGGCCTCCTCACTGAGGGCAGCAGGGGTGACTGGGGCAGGGCCTGAGGTGCCTGGGGCGAAGGTGATGCCCACCCTCCACGGTGAGCAGGCACGGGGCGAACACTGAGGGGCTGCAGAAAGGGCGGTGCTGGTAGGGGGGGGTGGCGGCTGTACCTGTAGATGCGGGGGCACAGATGGTGCCGCCACCACAAGGGAGCTCTCATCAGAGGACGAGTCCGTGTCGCTGGTGTCAGCTCCTGTCCCCGCCGTGGAGCTCCCCTCGCCCTCCGTCCCACTGGTGAATTCTGAGTCCGTAGTCTTGCCCTCCAGGGCCATGTGGGATGCAGCTCTCTCGTGCTCCGGTGCCACTGCTCCTCCGCCTGATGATGCTAATGCACACAAGAACAGGGAGACCACAAAATGGGGGGGGGGGGGGGGGAGACAGAAGAAAGACATGTTGAGAGCATGGATTACCGCTACCGTTGGCGGACAAGACAGACACAGAAGCCCCCTGCACTACGCCGCGCTCTTGGGCTCCACTGTTCAATTCCTGGGAAATGGCCTACAAGGCTATGGACGACATCTGCACACATAGATGACACAGGGGCATGAATAGCTGTACTTGTCACTCTACAGAGGTGGGGTGAGGTGCCACATGGCCTGCCTTACGGAGGGGCCTTGCCTATGGAACTCGCCCTGGCCTAGGGAAACCCACAGCCCTCCTCCCCCACCCAGACAACTCCACTGCGTGCAAAGTCAGCAGAATGAGAGTGTACTCACACCCTTATGTCTGCTGTGATGCCCTCAAGCGCCCATCCAACTCCGGGTAGGCTTCCGCCAGGATCCTGAACATCAGGGGGGTCATGGTGCGACGGGCACCCCTCCCACGTTGGGAGGCCATCCCCAGCTGAGCCCCTGCCATCTTCTTGCTCCAGCGGCGAATGTCCTCCCATCTTTTCCGGCAGTGGGTGCTCCGTCTGTGGTAGACCCCCAAGGTCCGGACGTCCTTGGCGATGGAACGCCAAATATCTTTCTTCTGGTGGGCGCTGACCTACCTGAAATGTACAGGGGAAGAAAAGAAGTCATTACCAACTGCACCGTCAAAGTGATTGGCCCCCATCCCTACCCTTGCCATGTGTCACATGCATTCACCGTCTTTCATGCACGCACCACTCTGCCCCCTTCCTTCTTACATCCAGCCCTCTCCACACAGGCATAGCCCATACAACATGCTCCCTGTGTACTTACCTGTTTGTCTGGAGGACCGTAGAGTAGCGTGTACTGGGGGAGGACCCCATCCACGAGCTTCTCCAACTCCTCCGATGTGAAGGCAGGGGCCCTTTCCCCAGATGCACGAGCCATTGTCTCTTCCAGACTCAGGTCACAGCAGCACTTGCAGTGTAGGTCCTTTCCTGTCGAAGATCAGGTATAGGGTGATTGAACAGATAGAAAATGGCGGTCACGTCCACGGCGGTACGTACCGTCACCGCCGGCGTACATCGTCATTGGCTCCTGGGACCCATAGGGTCCAATGTTAACCAATGCAGCATTGCGCCACGGTCTTCGACTGCCTACCGCGACTGTGTACAACGCCAGCGCAGTTACCTCACATCCCATTGTCCCACTTTACAGGTCAGGCAGCCGCCATTTCAGGGGCCCACATGGCTTTATTTTCAACTGCGTCACACATACCTAGGCCTAGACTCAACACACGTACAGGCCACCTTTTGTGTATGATTGGTGTTCTGGGTAAACCGTGGGTATGTACCTCTGAGTTGTTTGACTCTGTGCTTGCTGTGGTCCTTCATAGGCACCGTCCGCTGGGACATGTGAGGAGATGGCGGCATCCTCCGGTGTACCTACCGTTGGTGGACCTGTCGACAATGGAGGAAAGACATTTGATAATCACCTACAGGTTTGACCGTGCCACAATCCAGAAACTGTGTACCCAGTTGGAGCCAGACCTGATGTCAGCAATCCGCCATAACACAGGAATCCCCCCTCAAGTGCAGGTGCTGTCAGTGCTCCATTTCCTTGCAAGTGGCTCTTTTCAAACAACTGTGGCCACGGCATCAGGGATGTCGCAGCCTATGTTTTCCAACGTATTGTCCAGAGTGTTGTCTGCCCTACTGAAACACATGCAGAGCTACATCGTTTTCCCTCAGGTGGAGGATTTGCCTACAGTGAAAGGTGATTCCTATGCCCAGGGACATATCCCCAACATCATAGGTGCCAATGATGGGACCCATGTGGCTTTGGTCCCCCCCCACAGGAGTGAACAGGTATACAGAAACCAGAAGAGTTATCATTCTATGAATGTACAGATGGTATGTTTGCCAGACCAGTACATCTCCCATGTGAATGCCATGTTCCCTGGCTCAGTGCATGACGCCTACATCCTGTGGAATAGCAGCATCTCTTATGTGATGGGTCAACTCCAGAGGCACCGTATGTGGCTATTAGGTGAGCACCTGGAAGCAAGTCAGTGGGAATGGTTGTCTGGGTCTGGGGTTATCCCTCCAGGTTAGTGTGTATCTAACAGTTGCCCCTCACCATTTGCAGGTGACTCAGGTTACCCCAACCTGTCATGGCTACTGACCCCAGTGAGGAATCCCAGGAGCAGGGCAGAGGAACGCTACAATGAGGCCCATGGGCGAACTAGGAGGGTGATCGAGCGGACCTTCGGCCTCATGAAGGCCAGGTTCAGGTGCCTCCATATGACAGGTGGATCCCTATTCTACTCACTAAAGAAGGTGTGCCAGATCATCGTGGCCTGCTGTATGCTTCACAACTTGGCTTTGGGACGCCAGGTGCCTTTTCTGCAGGAGGATGGTCCAGATGGCGGTGTTGTTGCAGCTGTGGAGCCTGTGGACAGTGATGAGGAGGAAGCAGAGAAAGAAGAAATGCACAACAGGGACTCAGTGATTCTGCAATATTTCCAGTGAGACACAGGTAAGAATACAGACCTGCCTATTACATGTACTTTAACACTACTACCTCTCTCCTGTCTGTCGTTTTCACCCAGTGTATGGGCACTGAGTTGTCACTTTCCCTTACGTTTTCACAGATGTGGGTCCCACTCTGTGACATTTGCTTAGATTCCTCATGGACTAGAGCTGTGTGACATAGGTATGTTGACATTACTATTTAAAAAACATTTTGTCACCGTAATTGCTAATACACTATTTCTAAATCACAGAAAGACTCCAGATCATTTTGTGCTTTAGGTGTGTTTATTTAAATGCTCAAAATTGGAGGGGGTAGTGAAATGTTGAGGGGTGATGGCGGAGGAGTGTCCGTAGCAGAGTCCAGTCTATTAGTCTCACAGGTGCATTGCCCATATGGGTCTAGGAAGTGGAGCTGGGGCAGTTTAATTATGGACAGGGTGACAAAGTGGTACAGTAGGATGACAATCAGGGTGTTCTCATTTCCTGGCGGGGGTCTTGGCATTGTTCTCTGTCTTGTTCCTGGATTTCCGGGACCGTTTGCGGGGTGGTTCTCCCTCTGCAGGGGGTGGGGTGCTGGTGTGTGGTGGTCCTGTGGCGGTGCCTCCTGTCCACTAGCACCGGCAGAGGTGGTGGGCAGTTCATCGTCCATGCTAGTGTCAGGGGCCCCTTGTAGTGCCACAGTGTCCCTCCTGGTGTTGAGTAGTTCCTTCAGCACCCCTACGATGGTGGCCAGGGTGGAGCTGATGGTTCTGAGTTCCTCCCTGAAGCCCATATACTGTTCCTCATGCATGCACTGGGTCTCCTGAAACTTGGCCAGTACTGTTGCCATCGTCTCCTGGGAGTGGTGGTAGGCTCCCATGATGGAGGAGAGGGCCTCGTGGAGAGCGGGTTCCCTTGGCCTGTCCGCCCCCCTGTCGCCCACAGTGGTGGCCTGTGCCTGTGTGAGGAGAACCGACTGTCCAGAGGTCCCCGATGGTCCGGGCTGGTCATCTAGATCCAGTTGGACAGAGGTGCTGCCATCACTGTGGGCCTCTTCTGTTGGTGGTGTGGGCATGTGTGGACCCTCCTGTCCAGTGACATTGGGTAGGGGTCCTGCAGGTATAAAAGGATGTTTATTAAATCTGTGTGTGTAATGGTGTGCAATGTGTGAGTGACCGTGTACCCCAGTGCTAGCATTCCTGTGTGGGAGCTTGTGTGATGATGGTTTAGGGGGGTGTATGGGTATGTGCAGTGGGCATGCTTTGGTGATGGGTGTCCATGCTTTGTTGTTGCATGCAGGGCTTGGTGTTGGGATGTGTGGTTTGTGATGTTGGGACATTTGTGAGGAGTAGGGGTGCTGGGGGTGAGGGTGAGGGTGAGGGTATGTGATAGCATGCAGGTAGGGTGGGGGATGTAATAGTAAAGCTTTGTCTTACCAGAGTCCATTCCTTCACCTACTCCTGCGAGGCCCTCAGGATGCAGAATCACCAAGACCTGCTCCTCCCATGTTGTTAGTTGTGGGTGAGGAGGTGGGGGTCCGGCGCCAGTCCGCTGAACCGCCAGGTGGTGTCTTGAGACCACGGAACGCACCTTCCCCCGTAGGTCGTTCCACCTCTTCTTTATGTCCTCCCCATTTCTTGGGTGTTGTCCCACTGCGTTGACCCTGTCTACTATTCTTCGCCATAGCTCCATCTTCCTAGCTATGGAGGTGTGCTGCACCTGTGATCCGAATAGCTGTGGCTCTACCTGGACGATTTCCTCCACCATGACCCTGAGCTCCTCCTCCGAGAACCTGGGGTGTCTTTGCCGTGCCATGGGGTGGTGTAGGTGATGTGTGGGGTGGAGTGTGTGGTGATAAGTGTGGTGATATGTAGTGGTGTGTTGTGTGAGGTGCATGGAAGTTGTGTGGGTGATGGTGTTGTGTGCCTGTGGATGCTGTTTTTCTTGCTGGTGGTGTCTCTCTCTGGCCTTCTTTCAGAATTTTTTGTCGTGGGGGTTTGTGGGTGATGTGGGTGTGTGTTTTATATTGTAATGGGTGTGTGGGAGTGGTGTGTGTATGTGTCTCAGGTGTGTGTATTTTGAATTGTCCAATGTGGCTGTGTTTTGTAAGAGTGTGTGTATTTTGAGTGCGGCGGTGTGTACCGCCAATGGAATACCGCGGTTGAAAGACCGCCGTGTGGATTCGTGTGTCGTGATAGTGTGGACGTATTTCTGTTGGCGTGACGGTGGAGGTTTTGTTTTCGCCAGTTTATCATGGACCTTTGGTGTGGCGGACTCGTGTGGGTGTCTGACTTTTGGCGGATTCCGAGATGTGGGTCATAATAGCTGTAGCGGAATTCCGCGGCGGTGTGTTGGCGGTCTTCTGCACGACAGTAAGTGCCTTTTACCGCCAATGTTGTAATGAGGGCCATTGTAACAAATGATAAAGTGCTAGTGCATCAAAGAAACCTCCATAGAATTTTGACCAGTTGATTATTGCACCTCATATGTTCCAGACCATCTGGGCAATCTGGAAGTAAAGACTATAACATAGTTACAATCATCCAAATCTTTAAGGCTACCATTAGACAAAAATTAACAATAAAGTTCAGAACAATAAAGTGCATTGTGCATATTGATACACTGCAATAACTATTTAAATTAGTCACAATCTGCAGATACAAAGTTGTATTAATATAAGTTACTTAATTAGCTTCCTACAATTTATCTGCATGTTGAACAAAAAGCGACTAATGAAGAAAGTAAACAAATTAGCAATAAAGTGCATAGCAATAAAGTGGATTGTGCATATTAATGCTTTATAATAACTGATTATTAGTCTGAGACTACAAATACACAGTTGTACTAATATAATTTATTTCATTAACTTCCCACGTTTTATCCACACGTTGAACAAAAAGTGGCTAACAGAAAATACAACTGGAACAGATGTCTCAGTCCTCATAATATGTTGTGCATCAATGCAACAAGTGACCCCCATACTTAAACAAATTGAACAGAGCCATTTCCTACACACATCAAGATACTCCAGACAAACATATATGACATGGTCTATTGTTTCAGGGACTGAACCGCACGCTGGACAAACTATAGAAATTTGATCTCCTTGCCAGTTTGCTGTGAAAGATTTTGTTGGAAAACTCAAGTCTGAACCTCACATACAAACTCTTGGCCATGGGTGGAGTAATAATGTCCAAATAGAGTTCAAAGTCAGGGGCTGGTTTGAATGCCAGAAACTGTTCGGTCAAGTGCCCTAGATCCTCCCTTGTATTTATTTCATCATGCACATAAGACCAGAATGACGTTTTTAAAATCTTTACATCCTCTTTGGAAACAAACTCTGGTGCTTTCCATAATCTAAACAATCCCAACTTCTTACACCACTCTTGAATGCAACTTAACCAAGGGACCTTTACAATTTCCTTATGGGATAACAAATCTCTCAGAGAATCCCTATTATCCACTAATTCAGGAGTCATCCAAATCCAAAATAGCAAAGGCTTCAATTGGGCCAGATCAGCTACTCGTCTCAGGCCCAGGTCAAAATAGAGTGGAATAAGGGGGTACTTGCTGGTACAGAAGCCAGCGCTCCAATGAAATTATTCTTAGCCACCTTCAATCTGTGTGGGTCAACATAACCCCAAGTGTCTACCCCATATAGAGCAGTCCTCCGAGCTTTGGCCCTATAAGACTCCAAGGCTGGGGAGATAGAACAGGCATGGGTGTTCTTTTGGAAACAAAGTATGGCTTTGGATCTGTGAAAAATTACCATGGAGCCTTTGATGATTTGCAACCCCCTTTTGTATTTGTCAGTCAAGGCCACACCCAGGTAATCAAAACCAAAAACCCTCTCCAGTCGCTCATTCCCAACCTTAACAAATACAGCTTTTGGTTACATTCTTACCAAAGACCATTAACCTGGTTTTAGTTGTGTTGATTACTAATCACCTGTCCCCACAAAACTCCATAAATGTATCTAACACATTTTGCAGGCCCAATGGAGATTTAGATATTAACCGGTTCTGTGCCTTGGACGAGGTGACCTCGTCCAAGGCTACAGTTCCTGTGTGCCTTGGACGAGGTGACCTCGTCCAAGGCACTGGAACTGGGGGGAGCGCTAGCGCTCCCCCCCTGTGCACCCCACCCACCCCCCCCCCAAGGCGGGGATGGAAGGGGAAGCCCTTACCCTTCCACCCCCGTCCCCCCACCGGCAATCTGATGACGTCAGCGCGCGCACAGCGCGCCGACGTCATCAAGTGTTGCCGGGACGCGCTGGAAGCCATTTGCTTCCAGCGCGTCGAAGGGAGAGGACCTGTAAAGGTGAGTCCTTCCCTTTTTTGGGGTTTTGGGGGGGGGGAAAACAGACACGGGGGAAAGGAAAGGGTTTTTCCTTTCCCCCGGTGCCTGTTTTCACTAGATTCCTGCTCCACGATCGCAGGCAGGGCCCGCGATCGTGGAGCAGGAATCTCCACTAGACACCAGGGATTTTTGGGGGTATGTTTCTTTTGGGGGCGACCCCTTGGACAAGGGTCGCCCCCCTGGGGGGCAATTTTTTTTAGTATTTCACCCCCCCTCCCCCGGGGTCAGATCGCCAATTTTTCGGCGGATCTGCCCCCAGGGGGAGGGGGGGGGCGAAATCCACTAGACACCAGGGATTTTGTTTTCTTTGGATATTTTGGGGGGACCCCTTGGGCAAGGGTCCCCCCCCGGGTCTATTTTATTTAGTATTTCGCCCCCCCTGGGGTCAGATTGCTGAGTTTTCGGCCGATCTGCCCACGGGGGGGCGGGCGAAATCCACTAGACACCAGGGATTTCTTTGTGAATAAAAGTTTATTTTGGGGGCGACCCCTTGGGCAAGGGTCGCCCCCCTGGGGGGCTATTTTTTTTTAGTATTTCGCCCCCCCCGGTGCAGATCGCCGATTTTCCGGCGGATCAGCCCCAGGGGGGGGCGAAATCCACTAGACACCAGGGATTTTGTTTTTATTGTTTATTTTGGGGGCAACCCCTTGGGCAAGGGTCAACCCCTGGGGGTCTATTTTATTAGTATTTCGCCCCCCCCCCCGGGGGCAGATTGCCGATTTTACGCCCGCTCTGCCCCCGGGGGGGGGGCGAAATCCACTAGACATCAGGGATTTACTTTTATATGTTTATTTTTGGGGCGACCCCTTGGGCAAGGGTCGCTCCCCTGGGGGGCTATTTTTTTTTTCTGTTTTGGCCCCCCCACCGAGGGCAGACCAGCCATGTTTTTGGACGATCTGGCCCCCGGGGGGGTCGAAGCACACTAGGCGCCAGGGATTGTGTGGTGTGTGTGTGTGTGTGGTGTGTGTTTGGGGGCACCCCTTGGGCAACAGTCGCCCCCCCAAAGTGGGGAAAGTTCGTATTGGCCATCTCTGCCCCCTTTGGGGCCAGATGGGCCTATTTTTGTAGGCCCATCTGCCCCCAAGGAGGGCAGAAACCACCAATACACGCCAGGGATTTTTTTTTTGTTCCCTTTTTTTTGTTTTGTGCTGGGGGTGCCCCCTTTGGGAAGGGTCGCCCCCTAAAGGGGGCACAGAGCTGTTGTTCATTTCTGCCCCCCTTGGGGGCAGATTGGCCAAAACATTTTACGCCCATCTGCCCCCGAGGGGGGCAGAATCCACTTAGGTACCAGGGACAATTTCTAAGTTCTTGGTGGTGGGGTGTTTGTCAACTGGCGAAGTATTTGTATTTGTGATTATAACAATTTATTTCTTCTTTTTCTTCTAGTTCAACGCTTTTGCTTCCTTTGCTGTGGATCCTTGCGGTTTTGGCAGTAGTTGTCCTGCGGTTTGCATAGTTGCATGTTTTAGGTAAGTGAAAGCAATTTACTCCAAAGGAGTATTGTTGACATGCATGAATGACATGTTTGTAGGTGGTGTACTAAATGCAGTATTGTGTGTGAAATTGTCCTTAGATTTGAGCACAATGATATTTGTGTTGTCATATGTCTATTTTGCTTTTTTCTTTTTAGTGGGATATCATTGTTGATTGCTGTGTCTGTGCAGAGTAGTTGCTTGGTGAGTAGCTTTTTCAGGCAAGTGAGTGGTATAGTTTTTTTAGTACATAACTCTTATAGTTGTTGTTGGCAATCCATTTGTTGTTAGTGAGGATCATGGCTAGCCGCAGAGTGACCTGCTCAGCAGGTTGTTGGCATGCTCTTTGAGTCGTCTTCAGACCATGATTACGAGACTGACTCTGCATCTGAGGCAGAGGAGGAAGTGGGAGATTCTGGAAGCGAGTTTTCTGTCCGAGAGTATTCTTCTGATGAGGAAGCTACTCTCAGTGCAGATGAAGGGCCTGTTGTAGAGGAGGACATTGATGTGCCAAGAGTGCAGCAGCCTGGGTCTGAAGGGTTTCCCATTAGAAGACCTGACACCTGGATTGCCCCAAACAGGGAGCAGCCACAGTTACCTGCATTTACTGGTCTCCCAGGGTGTAGGGTTAATACGGAAAACTTTTTGCCTGTCCATTTCTTTCACTTGTTTATGGACGATGTATTTTTGGAAGAGATTTTGGAGCAGACTAATTTGTATGCAGAGCAATATTTGTGGGAAAACGCTGCCAGACTTAAGCCTCAGTCTAGAGCTACTCAGTGGGTTCCCACATATCTGGAAGAGATGAAAAAGTTTTTAGGTTTGACTTTTTTTATGGGGTTGATCAGGAAGCCGTCACTGGCTTCTTATTGGTCTACTAGTCCCTTGATGGCAACGGCTATATTTCCTGCAACTATGACACGTAATCGGTATTTGCTTCTTTTTCGTATGCTGCATTTTGTAGACAATGCTTTAGCCTTGCCACAAGATCACCCTGATTGTGACTGTCTTTTTAAGATTAGGCCTGTCCTTGATCATTTTGTAGATCGGTTTTCAGAGGTCTATGTTCCAGGCAAAGAGATAAGTGTGGACGAGTCTTTGGTCCTTTTCAAGGGGCGTTTAGTTTTTAAGCAGTACATTCCTAGTAAGAGGGCACGGTATGGGATTAAATTGTATATGCTGTCAGAAAGCAGTACAGGATATGTGTATAATTTCCGGGTCTACACTGGTAGGGATTCCAGTATTGACCCTCCTGGTTGTCCGGCCACTTTTGGAGTTAGCGAAAAAATTGTGTGGGAACTTGGTAGACGGCTGTTTAACAAAGCTCACCATTTGTACGTAGATAATTTCTACACTGGAGTGCAGTTGTTCAAGGAGTTGTTTAGAGTGGACACTGTTGCTTGTGGCACAATTCGTTCTAACCGGAAAGGCTATCCAAGGGAGCTTGTCTGTAAAAAACTTGAGAGGGGACAGTGCAGTGCCTTGCGGAATAATGAGCTGCTAGCTCTGAAATTTTCAGAAAGGAGGGATGTGTACATGCTATCTACCATCCATGATGAGAGTACTTCCCCTGTGACTGTTTAGGGTCAGGTTGCAGAAGTGCGCAAACCTGCGTGCATTTTGGACTACAATAGGAACATGGGTGGTGTTGATAGAGTAGATCAGAGGTTGGAACCTTACACTGCTCTTCGTAAGTCTTACGTGTGGTATAAAAAGTTGGCCCTACATTTATTTCATTTGGCAACTTTTAATGCCTTTATTGTATTCAAGGATTGTTCACCTGAGTCAAGGATGACATTTGTTAAATTTCAGAAGTCGTGATAGAAAGCCTTATTGTGGTGGAACAGGCAAGAGTTCCTAGAGTAGAAGTGGTGGAGGATGTGGCTAGATTGAAAGATCAGCACTTTCCAGATCACATTCCTCCCACTCCCAAAAAAGACTTGCCCACAAAGAAATGTAGAGTATGTGCCCGTAGATTAATCCGGAGGGAGAGCCGGATGTACTGCCCCGAAAGCCCTTCAAAGCCTGGGCTGTGTGTGCCCACCTGTTTTAGAAGTTCCCACACAAGGAAAAACTTCTGGGAAATACCGTGAGCGTAAGCTGTCTGTTTTATATTTTCATATGTTTCACGGTTGGCATCTCTGTCATGTATTTAGTTAGAGCTTTTGTGTTTGTAGTTTTGTGCTTATTTTATAATTAGTTAGTGGTTTCTTTGTTGTTTATAAACAAAAAAAAAGTGATGGCGGTGTGCGTGGGGTGGGGCTTGGCTGGCGGTGTGCGTGGGGTGGGGCTTGGCTGGCGGTGTGCGTGGGGTGGCGCTTGGCTGGCGGTGTGATTGGGGTGGCGCTTGGCTGGTGGTGTGCGTGGGGTGGCGCTTGGCTGGCGGTGTGCGTGGGGTGGCGCTCGGCTGGTGGTGTGCTTGGGGTGGCGCTTGGCTGGCGGTGTGGGTGGGGTGGCGTTGGCTGGCGGTGCCAGCCAAACGCCAGTCCACACTCCCATCAGCTGGTGTGATTCTTGTATCAGGCATGTGGGCGTATGTAAGTGATGGGCCCTTGAGTGGCGCGGTCTGTCGATGTGAGTGTTGTAATGTGCTGGGCCCGTGGCTGGCGGTGTGAATGGTCTGGTGCGTGTCATGTAAGAAAGGTGTGTGAATGGACTGTAAAGCGGTTGGTGCCTTGTTGCGGCTTTACAGCTCACGAGCTGTGAGTCATTGGTTCAGTTTTTTGCCTTTCAGTTATTAACAGTGCATTTCATTTTTGTGAAATCTCTTGTTAATAAAATTTGATCCACTGAACCATCACTCACCCTCGTGCCAAATCCAACCAGTATGTGTGGTAAAAATGACAAAACCTGCTCCGCTGTAATCAGGCGTCGCAGCACACCTGTGACACGCTAGGTGCCTCGGGTGGGACCCCGATGATGAAGCATGCCACCAACTTGGTTGGTGGGTGAGGGGTCTTTTTCACATAACCTAAGTGCGTTTCTTTTCACAATTTTTGTGTTTCGCACATCACAGACGTATGTGGACACATCAAAATGATATATTACAAAACTACCTGTGTTTGGGGGGGAGGGGGCACCTATGTTTTTGGTCCTGGGTGCAGCCTTCATCTTGGGAAACCTACCAAACCCAGACATTTTTTAAAACTAGACACCCCAAGGAGTCCAGGGAGGTGTGGCTTGCGTGGATCCCCCAACATTTTCTTACCCAGACTCCTCTGTAAACCTCAAAATTTGCTTAAAAAAGTATATTTTCCTGACTTTTCTTAGTAGGATCACCGCTCCAGCACAAAATTCCTACTCCCCAGTGTTCCCCTCAGTCTCCCAAGTAAAATGACACCTCACTTATGTGGGTCCCCAAAGCAGAGTCAGTTTAAAGATGTATAAAAGAATATGTCCTTATAAACTCGCTGTGCTATCCCCTCTATCTCTACAAGTTTTGGGCATTATTCTGTTGCAGGCACCTGGCCCACCCACACAAGTGAGGTATCATTTTTACCGGGAGACTTGGGGGAATGCTGGGTGGAAGGAAATTTGTAGCTCCTCTCAGATTCCAGAACTTTCTGTCACCGAAATGTGAGGAAAACGTGTATCTTTATCCACATTTTGAGGTTTGCAAAGGATTCAGGGTAACAGAACCTGGTCAGAGCACCACAAGTCACCCCTTCTTGGATTCCCCTAGGTCTCTAGTGTTAAAAAATGCACAGGTTTGGTAGGTTTCCCTAGGTGCCGGCTGAGCTAGAGGCCAAAATCTACAGGTAGGCACTTTGCAAAAAACAGCTCTGTTTTCTGTGAAAAAATGGGATGTGTCCACGTTGTGTTTTGGGGCATATCCTGTCGCGGGCGCTAGGCCTACCCACACAAGTGAGGTACCATTTTTATCGGGAGACTTGGGGTAACGCTGGGGGGAAGGAAATTTGTGGCTCCTCTCAGATTCCAGAAGTTTCTGTCACCATAATGTGAGGAAAATGTGTTTCTTTAGCCAAATTTTGAGGTTTGCAAAGGATTCTGGGTAACAGAACCTGGTCAGAGCCCCACAAGTCACCCCCATCTTGGATTCTCCTAGGTCTCTAGTTTTAAAAAATGCACAGGTTTGGTAGGTTTCCCTAGGTGCCGGCTGAGCTAGAGGCCAAAATCTATAGGTAGGCACTTTGCAAAAAATAGCTCTGTTTTCTGTCAAAAAATGGGATGTGTCCACATTGTGTTTTGGGGCATATCCTGTTGTGGGCGCTAGGCCTACCCACACAAGTGAGGTGTCATTTTTATTGGCAGACTTGGGGGAAAGCTAGGTGGAAGGAAATTTGTGGCTCCTCTCAGATTCCAGAACTTTCTGTAACCATAATGTGAGGAAAATGTGTTTTTTTAGCCACATTTTGAGGTTTGCAAAGGATTCTGGCAAACAGAACCTGGTCAGAGCCCCACAAGTCACCCCCATCTTGGATTCCCCTAGGTCTCTAGTTTTCAAAAATGCACAGGTTTGGTAGGTTTCCCTAGGTGCCGGCTGAGCTAGAGGCCAAAATCTACAGGTAGGCACCTTGCAAAAAACAGTTCTGTTTTCTGTAAAAAAATGGGATGTGTTCACGTTGTGTTTTGGGGCATATCCTGTCGTGGGCGCTAGGCCTACCCACACAAGTGAGGTACTATGTTTATCGGGAGACTTGGGGGAACGCTGGGTGGAAGTAAATTTGTGGCTCCTCTCAGGTTCCAGAACTTTCTGTCACCATAATGTGAGGAAAATGTGTTTTTTTAGCCAAATTTTGAGGTTTGCAAAGGATTCTGGGTAACAGAACCTGGTCAGAGCCCCACAAGTCACCCCATCTTGGATTCCCCTAGGTCTCTAGTTTTAATAAATGCACAGGTTTGGTAGGTTTCCCTAGGTGCCGGCTGAGCTAGAGGCCAAAATCTACAGGTAGGCACTTTGCAAAAAACACCTCTGTTTTCTTTCAAAAAATGAGATGTGTTCACGTTGTGTTTTGGGGCATATCCTGTCGCGGGCGCTAGGCCTACCCACACAAGTGAGGTACCATTTTTATCGGGAGACTTGGAGGAACGCTGGGTGGAAGGAAATTTGTGGCTCCTCTCAGATTCCAGAACTTTCTATCACCATAATGTGAGGAAAATGTGTTTTTTTAGCCAAATTTTGAGGTTTGCAAAGGATTCTGGGTAACAGAACCTGGTCAGAGCCCCACAAGTCACCCCATCTTGGATTCCCCTAGGTCTCTAGTTTTCAAAAATGCACAGGTTTGGTAGGTTTCCCTACGTGCTGACTGAGCTAGAGGCCAAAATCTACAGGTAGGCACTTTGCAAAAAATAGCTCTGTTTTCTGTGAAAAAATGGGATGTGTCCACGTTGTGTTTCGGGGCATTTCCTGTCACGGGCGCTAGGCCTACCCACACAAGTGAGGTATCATTTTTATCGGGAGACTTGGGGGAACGCTGGGTGAAAGGAAATTTGTGGCTCCTCTCAGATTCCAGAACTTTCTATCACCATAATGTGAGGAAAATGTGTTTTTTTAGCCAAATTTTGAGGTTTGCAAAGGATTCTGGGTAACAGAACCTGGTCAGAGCCCCACAAGTCACCCCATCTTGGATTCCACTAGGTCTCTAGTTTTCAAAAATGCACAGGTTTGGTAGGTTTCCCTAGGTGCCGGCTGAGCTAGAGGCCAAAATCTACAGGGAGGCACTTTGCAAAAAATAGCTCTGTTTTCTGTGAAAAAATGGGATGTGTCCACGTTGTGTTTTGGGGCATATCCTGTCGTGGGCGCTAGGCCTACCCACACAAGTGGGGTACCATTTTTATCGGGAGACTTGGGGGAATGCTGGGTGGAAGGAAATTTGTCCCTCCTGCCAGATTCCAGAACTTTCTGTCATCGAAATATGAGGAAAATGTATTTTTTTAGCCAAATTTTGAAGTTTGCAAAGGATTCTGGGTAACAGAACCTGGTCAGAGCCCCACAAGTCACCCCCATCTTGGATTCCCCTAGGTCTCTAGTTTTCAAAAATGCACAGGTTTGGTAGGTTTCCCTAGGTGCCGGCTGTGCTAGAGGCCAAAATCTACAGGTAGGCACTTTGCAAAAAATAGCTCTGTTTTCTGTTAAAAAATGGGATGTGTTCACGTTGTGTTTTGGGGCATATCCTGTCGCGGGCGCTAGGCCTACCCACACAAGTGAGGTACCATGTTGATCGGGAGACTTGGGGGAACGCTGGGTGGAAGTAAATTTGTGGCTCCTCTCAGATTCCAGAACTTTCTGTCACCATAATGTGAGGAAAATGTGTTTTTTTAGCCAAATTTTGAGGTTTGCAAAGGATTCTGGGTAACAGAACCTGGTCAGAGCCCCACAAGTCACCCCATCTTGGATTCCCCTAGGTCTCTAGTTTTAAAAAATGCACAGGTTTGGTAGGTTTCCCTAGGTGCCGGCTGAGCTAGAGGCCAAAATCTACAGGTAGGCACTTTGCAAAAAACACCTCTGTTTTCTTTCAAAAAATGGGATGTGTCCACGTTGTGTTTCGGGGCATTTCCTGTCGCGGGCGCTAGGCCTACCCACACAAGTGAGGTATCATTTTTATGGGGAGACTTGGGGGAACGCTGGGTGGAAGGAAATTTGTGCCTCCTCTCAGATTCCAGAACTTTCTATCACCATAATGTGAGGAAAATGTGTTTTTTTAGCCAAATTTTGAGGTTTGCAAAGGATTCTGGGTAACAGACCCTGGTCAGAGCCCCACAAGTCACCCCATCTTGGATTCCCCTAGGTCTCTAGTTTTAAAAAATGCACAGGTTTGGTAGGTTTCCCTAGGTGCTGACTGAGCTAGAGGCCAAAATCTACAGGTAGGCACTTTGCAAAAAATAGCTCTGTTTTCTGTGAAAAAATGGGATGTGTCCACGTTGTGTTTTGGAGCATATCCTGTCGCGGGCGCTAGGCCTACCCACACAAGTGAGGTACCATTTTTATCGGGAGACTTGGGGGAACGCTGGGTGGAAGGAAATTTGTGGCTCCTCTCAGATTCCAGAACTTTCTGTCACCATAATGTGAGGAAAATGTGTTTTTTTAGCCAAATTTTGAGGTTTGCAATGGATTCTGGGTAACAGAACCTGGTCAGAGCCCCACAAGTCACCCCCATCTTGGATTTCCCTAGGTCTCTAGTTTTAAAAAATGCACAGGTTTGGTAGGTTTCCCTAGGTGCCGGCTGAGCTAGAGGCCAAAATCTACAGGTAGGCACTTTGCAAAAAATAGCTCTGTTTTCTGTGAAAAAATGGGATGTGTCCACGTTGTATTTTGGGGCATATCCTGTCGTGGGCGCTAGGCCTACCCACACAAGTGGGGTACCATTTTTATCGGGAGACTTGGGGGAATGCTGGGTGGAAGGAAATTTGTCCCTCCTCCCACATTCCAGAACTTTTTGTCATCGAAATATGAGGAAAATGTGTTTTTTTAGCCAAATTTTGAAGTTTGCAAAGGATTCTGGGTAACAGAACCTGGTCAGAGACCCACAAGTCACCCCATCTTGGATTCCCCTAGGTCTCTAGTTTTCAAAAATGCACAGGTTTGGTAGGTTTCCCTAGGTGCCGGCTGAGCTAGAGGCCAAAATCTACAGGTAGGCACTTTGCAAAAAATAGCTCTGTTTTCTGTGAAAAAATGAGATGTGTTCACGTTGTGTTTTGGGGCATATCCTGTCGTGGGCGCTAGGCCTACCCACACAAGTGAGGTACCATCTTTATCGGGAGACTTGGGGGAACGCTGGGTGGAAGTAAATTTGTGGCTCCTCTCAGATTCCAGAACTTTCTGTCACCATAATGTGAGGAAAATGTGTTTTTTTAGCCACATTTTGAGGTTTGCAAAGGATTCTGGGTAACAGAACCTGGTCAGAGCCCCACAAGTCACCCCATCTTGGATTCCCCTAGGTCTCTAGTTTTAAAAAAATGCACAGGTTTGGTAGGTTTCCCTGGGTGCCGGCTGAGCTAGAGGCCAAAATCTACAGGTAGGCACTTTGCAAAAAACACCTCTGTTTTCTTTCAAAAAATGGGATGTGTCCACGTTGTGTTTCGGGGCATTTCCTGTCGCGGGCGCTAGGCCTACCCACACAAGTAAGGTATAATTTTTATCGGGAGACTTGGAGGAACGCTGGGTGGAAGGAAATTTGTGGCTCCTCTCAGGTTCCAGAACTTTCTATCACCATAATGTGAGGAAAATGTGTTTTTTTAGCCAAATTTTGAGGTTTGCAAAGGATTCTGGGTAACAGAACCTGGTCAGAGCCCCACAAGTCACCCCATCTTGGATTCCCCTAGGTCTCTAGTTTTCAAACATGCACATGTTTGGTAGGATTCCCTAGGTGCTGACTGAGCTAGAGGCCAAAACCTACAGGTAGGCACTTTGCAAAAAATAGCTCTGTTTTCTGTGAAAAAATGGGATGTGTCCACGTTGTGTTTTGGGGCATATCCTGTCGCGGGCGCTAGGCCTACCCACACAAGTGAGGCATCATTTTTATAGGCAGACTTGGGGGAATGCTAGGTGGAAGGAAATTTGTGGCTCCTCTCAGATACCAGAACTTTCTGTCACCATAATGTGAGGAAAATGTGTTTTTTTTGCCACATTTTGAGGTTTGAAAGGATTCTGGCAAACAGAACCTGGTCAGAGCCCCACAAGTCACCCCCATCTTGGATTCCCCTAGGTCTCTAGTTTTAAAAAATGCACAGGTTTGGTAGGTTTCCCTAGGTGCGGGCTGAGCTAGAGGCCAGGTAGGCACTTTGCAAAAAACAGCTCTGTTTTCTGTGAAAAAATGGGATGTGTTCACGTTGTGTTTTGGGGCATATCCTGTCGTGGGCGCTAGGCCTACCCACACACGTGAGGTACCATTTTTATCGGGAGACTTGGGGGAATGCTGGGTGGAAGGAAATTTGTCCCTCTTCCCAGATTCCAGAACTTTCTGTCACCGAAATGTGAGGAAAATGTGTTTTTTTAGCCAAATTTTGAGGTTTGCAAAGGATTCTGGGTAACAGAACCTGGTCAGAGCCCCACAAGTCACCCCCATCTTGGATTCCCCTAGGTCTCTAGTTTTCAAAAATGCACAGGTTTGGTAGGTTTCCCTAGGTGCCGGCTGAGCCAGAGGCCAAAATCTACAGGTAGGCACTTTGCAAAAAACACCTCTGTTTTCTTTCAAAAAATGGGATGTGTCCACGTTGCGTTTCGGGGCATTTCCTGTCGCGGGCGCTAGGCCTAGCCACACAAGTGAGGTATCATTTTTATAGACAGACTTGGGGGAACGCTAGGTGGAAGGAAATTTGTGGCTCCTCTCAGATTCCAGAACTTTCTATCACCATAATGTGAGGAAAATGTGTTTTTTTAGCCAAATTTTGAGGTTTGCAAAGGATTCTGGGTAACAGAACCTGGTCAGAGCCCCACAAGTCACCCCATCTTGGATTCCCCTAGGTCTCTAGTTTTCAAAAATGCACAGGTTTGGTAGGTTTCCCTACGTGCTGACTGAGCTAGAGGCCAAAATCTACAGGTAGGCACTTTGCAAAAAATAGCTCTGTTTTCTGTGAAAAAATGGGATGTGTCCACGTTGTGTTTCGGGGCATTTCCTGTCGCGGGCGCTAGGCCTACCCACACAAGTGAGGCATCATTTTTATAGGCAGACTTGGGGGAATGCTAGGTGGAAGGAAATTTGTGGCTCCTCTCAGATACCAGAACTTTCTGTCACCATAATGTGAGGAAAATGTGTTTTTTTAGCCACATTTTGAGGTTTGAAAGGATTCTGTCAAACAGAACCTGGTCAGAGCCCCACAAGTCACCCCCATCTTGGATTCCCCTAGGTCTCTAGTTTTAAAAAATGCACAGGTTTGGTAGGTTTCCCTAGGTGCGGGCTGAGCTAGAGGCCAGGTAGGCACTTCGCAAAAAAAAGCTCTGTTTTCTGTGAAAAAATGGGATGTGTTCACGTTGTGTTTTGGGGCATATCCTGTCGTGGGCACTAGGCCTACCCACACACGTGAGGTACCATTTTTATCGGGAGACTTGGGGGAATGCTGGGTGGAAGGAAATTTGTCCCTCTTCCCAGATTCCAGAACTTTCTGTCACCGAAATGTGAGGAAAATGTGTTTTTTTAGCCAAATTTTGAGGTTTGCAAAGGATTCTGGGTAACAGAACCTGGTCAGAGCCCCACAAGTCACCCCCATCTTGGATTCCCCTAGGTCTCTAGTTTTCAAAAATGCACAGGTTTGGTAGGTTTCCCTAGGTGCCGGCTGAGCCAGAGGCCAAAATCTACAGGTAGGCACTTTGCAAAAAACACCTCTGTTTTCTTTCAAAAAATGGGATGTGTCCACGTTGCGTTTCGGGGCATTTCCTGTCGCGGGCGCTAGGCCTAGCCACACAAGTGAGGTATCATTTTTATAGACAGACTTGGGGGAACGCTAGGTGGAAGGAAATTTGTGGCTCCTCTCAGATTCCAGAACTTTCTATCACCATAATGTGAGGAAAATGTGTTTTTTTAGCCAAATTTTGAGGTTTGCAAAGGATTCTGGGTAACAGAACCTGGTCAGAGCCCCACAAGTCACCCCATCTTGGATTCCCCTAGGTCTCTAGTTTTCAAAAATGCACAGGTTTGGTAGGTTTCCCTACGTGCTGACTGAGCTAGAGGCCAAAATCTACAGGTAGGCACTTTGCAAAAAATAGCTCTGTTTTCTGTGAAAAAATGGGATGTGTCCACGTTGTGTTTCGGGGCATTTCCTGTCACGGGCGCTAGGCCTACCCACACAAGTGAGGTATCATTTTTATCGGGAGACTTGGGGGAACGCTGGGTGAAAGGAAATTTGTGGCTCCTCTCAGATTCCAGAACTTTCTATCACCATAATGTGAGGAAAATGTGTTTTTTTAGCCAAATTTTGAGGTTTGCAAAGGATTCTGGGTAACAGAACCTGGTCAGAGCCCCACAAGTCACCCCATCTTGGATTCCACTAGGTCTCTAGTTTTCAAAAATGCACAGGTTTGGTAGGTTTCCCTAGGTGCCGGCTGAGCTAGAGGCCAAAATCTACAGGGAGGCACTTTGCAAAAAATAGCTCTGTTTTCTGTGAAAAAATGGGATGTGTCCACGTTGTGTTTTGGGGCATATCCTGTCGTGGGCGCTAGGCCTACCCACACAAGTGGGGTACCATTTTTATCGGGAGACTTGGGGGAACGCTGGGTGGAAGGAAATTTGTCCCTCCTGCCAGATTCCAGAACTTTCTGTCATCGAAATATGAGGAAAATGTATTTTTTTAGCCAAATTTTGAAGTTTGCAAAGGATTCTGGGTAACAGAACCTGGTCAGAGACCCACAAGTCACCCCATCTTGGATTCCCCTAGGTCTCTAGTTTTCAAAAATGCACAGGTTTGGTAGGTTTCCCTAGGTGCCGGCTGAGCTAGAGGCCAAAATCTACAGGTAGGCACTTTGCAAAAAATAGCTCTGTTTTCTGTGAAAAAATGAGATGTGTTCACGTTGTGTTTTGGGGCATATCCTGTCGTGGGCGCTAGGCCTACCCACACAAGTGAGGTACCATCTTTATCGGGAGACTTGGGGGAACGCTGGGTGGAAGTAAATTTGTGGCTCCTCTCAGATTCCAGAACTTTCTGTCACCATAATGTGAGGAAAATGTGTTTTTTTAGCCACATTTTGAGGTTTGCAAAGGATTCTGGGTAACAGAACCTGGTCAGAGCCCCACAAGTCACTCCATCTTGGATTCCCCTAGGTCTCTAGTTTTAATAAATGCACAGGTTTGGTAGGTTTCCCTGGGTGCCGGCTGAGCTAGAGGCCAAAATCTACAGGTAGGCACTTTGCAAAAAACACCTCTGTTTTCTTTCAAAAAATGGGATGTGTCCACGTTGTGTTTCGGGGCATTTCCTGTCGCGGGCGCTAGGCCTACCCACACAAGTAAGGTATAATTTTTATCGGGAGACTTGGAGGAACGCTGGGTGGAAGGAAATTTGTGGCTCCTCTCAGATTCCAGAACTTTCTGTCACCATAATGTGAGGAAAATGTGTTTTTTTAGCCACATTTTGAGGTTTGCAAAGGATTCTGGGTAACAGAACCTGGTCAGAGCCCCACAAGTCACCCCATCTTGGATTCCCCTAGGTCTCTAGTTTTAAAAAATGCACAGGTTTGGTAGGTTTCCCTGGGTGCCGGCTGAGCTAGAGGCCAAAATCTACAGGTAGGCACTTTGCAAAAAACACCTCTGTTTTCTTTCAAAAAATGGGATGTGTCCACGTTGTGTTTCGGGGCATTTCCTGTCGCGGGCGCTAGGCCTACCCACACAAGTAAGGTATAATTTTTATCGGGAGACTTGGAGGAACGCTGGGTGGAAGGAAATTTGTGGCTCCTCTCAGGTTCCAGAACTTTCTATCACCATAATGTGAGGAAAATGTGTTTTTTTAGCCAAATTTTGAGGTTTGCAAAGGATTCTGGGTAACAGAACCTGGTCAGAGCCCCACAAGTCACCCCATCTTGGATTCCCCTAGGTCTCTAGTTTTCAAACATGCACAGGTTTGGTAGGATTCCCTAGGTGCTGACTGAGCTAGAGGCCAAAACCTACAGGTAGGCACTTTGCAAAAAATAGCTCTGTTTTCTGTGAAAAAATGGGATGTGTCCACGTTGTGTTTTGGGGCATATCCTGTCGCGAGCGCTAGGCCTACCCACACAAGTGAGGCATCATTTTTATAGGCAGACTTGGGGGAATGCTAGGTGGAAGGAAATTTGTGGCTCCTCTCAGATACCAGAACTTTCTGTCACCATAATGTGAGGAAAATGTGTTTTTTTAGCCACATTTTGAGGTTTGAAAGGATTCTGGCAAACAGAACCTGGTCAGAGACCCACAAGTCACCCCCATCTTGGATTCCCCTAGGTCTCTAGTTTTAAAAAATGCACAGGTTTGGTAGGTTTCCCTAGGTGCGGGCTGAGCTAGAGGCCAGGTAGGCACTTTGCAAAAAACAGCTCTGTTTTCTGTGAAAAAATGGGATGTGTTCACGTTGTGTTTTGGGGCATATCCTGTCGTGGGCGCTAGGCCTACCCACACACGTGAGGTACCATTTTTATCGGGAGACTTGGGGGAATGCTGGGTGGAAGGAAATTTGTCCCTCCTCCCAGATTCCAGAACTTTTTGTCACCGAAATGTGAGGAAAATGTGTTTTTTTAGCCAAATTTTGAGGTTTGCAAAGGATTCTGGGTAACAGAACCTGGTCAGAGCCCCACAAGTCACCCCCATCTTGGATTCCCCTAGGTCTCTAGTTTTCAAAAATGCACAGGTTTGGTAGGTTTCCCTAGGTGCCGGCTGAGCCAGAGGCCAAAATCTACAGGTAGGCACTTTGCAAAAAACACCTCTGTTTTCTTTCAAAAAATGGGATGTGTCCACGTTGCGTTTCGGGGCATTTCCTGTCGCGGGCGCTAGGCCTACCCACACAAGTGAGGTATCATTTTTATAGACAGACTTGGGGGAACGCTAGGTGGAAGGAAATTTGTGGCTCCTCTCAGATACCAGAACTTTCTATCACCATAATGTGAGGAAAATGTGTTTTTTTTGCCAAATTTTGAGGTTTGCAAAGGATTCTGGGTAACAGACCCTGGTCAGAGCCCCACAAGTCACCCCATCTTGGATTCCCCTAGGTCTCTAGTTTTAAAAAATGCACAGGTTTGGTAGGTTTCCCTAGGTGCTGACTGAGCTAGAGGCCAAAATCTACAGGTAGGCACTTTGCAAAAAATAGCTCTGTTTTCTGTGAAAAAATGGGATGTGTCCACGTTGTGTTTTGGAGCATATCCTGTAGCGGGCGCTAGGCCTACCCACACAAGTGAGGTACCATTTTTATCGGGAGACTTGGGGGAACGCTGGGTGGAAGGAAATTTGTGGCTCCTCTCAGATTCCAGAACTTTCTGTCACCATAATGTGAGGAAAATGTGTTTTTTTAGCCAAATTTTGAGGTTTGCAATGGATTCTGGGTAACAGAACCTGGTCAGAGCCCCACAAGTCACCCCCATCTTGGATTTCCCTAGGTCTCTAGTTTTCAAAAATGCACAGGTTTGGTAGGTTTCCCTAGGTGCCGGCTGAGCTAGAGGCCAAAATCTACAGGTAGGCACTTTGCAAAAAATAGCTCTGTTTTCTGTGAAAAAATGGGATGTGTCCACGTTGTATTTTGGGGCATATCCTGTCGTGGGCGCTAGGCCTACCCACACAAGTGGGGTACCATTTTTATCGGGAGACTTGGGGGAATGCTGGGTGGAAGGAAATTTGTCCCTCCTCCCACATTCCAGAACTTTTTGTCATCGAAATATGAGGAAAATGTGTTTTTTTAGCCAAATTTTGAAGTTTGCAAAGGATTCTGGGTAACAGAACCTGGTCAGAGACCCACAAGTCACCCCATCTTGGATTCCCCTAGGTCTCTAGTTTTCAAAAATGCACAGGTTTGGTAGGTTTCCCTAGGTGCCGGCTGAGCTAGAGGCCAAAATCTACAGGTAGGCACTTTGCAAAAAATAGCTCTGTTTTCTGTGAAAAAATGAGATGTGTTCACGTTGTGTTTTGGGGCATATCCTGTCGTGGGCGCTAGGCCTACCCACACAAGTGAGGTACCATCTTTATCGGGAGACTTGGGGGAACGCTGGGTGGAAGTAAATTTGTGGCTCCTCTCAGATTCCAGAACTTTCTGTCACCATAATGTGAGGAAAATGTGTTTTTTTAGCCACATTTTGAGGTTTGCAAAGGATTCTGGGTAACAGAACCTGGTCAGAGCCCCACAAGTCACCCCATCTTGGATTCCCCTAGGTCTCTAGTTTTAAAAAATGCACAGGTTTGGTAGGTTTCCATGGGTGCCGGCTGACCTAGAGGCCAAAATCTACAGGTAGGCACTTTGCAAAAAACACCTCTGTTTTCTTTCAAAAAATGGGATGTGTCCATGTTGTGTTTCGGGGCATTTCCTGTCGCGGGCGCTAGGCCTACCCACACAAGTAAGGTATAATTTTTATCGGGAGACTTGGAGGAACGCTGGGTGGAAGGAAATTTGTGGCTCCTCTCAGGTTCCAGAACTTTCTATCACCATAATGTGAGGAAAATGTGTTTTTTTAGCCACATTTTGAGGTTTGCAAAGGATTCTGGGTAACAGAACCTGGTCAGAGCCCCACAAGTCACTCCATCTTGGATTCCCCTAGGTCTCTAGTTTTAATAAATGCACAGGTTTGGTAGGTTTCCCTGGGTGCCGGCTGAGCTAGAGGCCAAAATCTACAGGTAGGCACTTTGCAAAAAACACCTCTGTTTTCTTTCAAAAAATGGGATGTGTCCACGTTGTGTTTCGGGGCATTTCCTGTCGCGGGCGCTAGGCCTACCCACACAAGTAAGGTATAATTTTTATCGGGAGACTTGGAGGAACGCTGGGTGGAAGGAAATTTGTGGCTCCTCTCAGATTCCAGAACTTTCTGTCACCATAATGTGAGGAAAATGTGTTTTTTTAGCCACATTTTGAGGTTTGCAAAGGATTCTGGGTAACAGAACCTGGTCAGAGCCCCACAAGTCACTCCATCTTGGATTCCCCTAGGTCTCTAGTTTTAATAAATGCACAGGTTTGGTAGGTTTCCCTGGGTGCCGGCTGAGCTAGAGGCCAAAATCTACAGGTAGGCACTTTGCAAAAAACACCTCTGTTTTCTTTCAAAAAATGGGATGTGTCCACGTTGTGTTTCGGGGCATTTCCTGTCGCGGGCGTTAGGCCTACCCACACAAGTAAGGTATAATTTTTATCGGGAGACTTGGAGGAACGCTGGGTGGAAGGAAATTTGTGGCTCCTCTCAGATTCCAGAACTTTTTGTCATCGAAATATGAGGAAAATGTGTTTTTTTAGCCAAATTTTGAAGTTTGCAAAGGATTCTGGGTAACAGAACCTGGTCAGAGACCCACAAGTCACCCCATCTTGGATTCCCCTAGGTCTCTAGTTTTCAAAAATGCACAGGTTTGGTAGGTTTCCCTAGGTGCCGGCTGAGCTAGAGGCCAAAATCTACAGGTAGGCACTTTGCAAAAAATAGCTCTGTTTTCTGTGAAAAAATGAGATGTGTTCACGTTGTGTTTTGGGGCATATCCTGTCGTGGGCGCTAGGCCTACCCACACAAGTGAGGTACCATCTTTATCGGGAGACTTGGGGGAACGCTGGGTGGAAGTAAATTTGTGGCTCCTCTCAGATTCCAGAACTTTTTGTCATCGAAATATGAGGAAAATGTGTTTTTTTAGCCAAATTTTGAAGTTTGCAAAGGATTCTGGGTAACAGAACCTGGTCAGAGACCCACAAGTCACCCCATCTTGGATTCCCCTAGGTCTCTAGTTTTCAAAAATGCACAGGTTTGGTAGGTTTCCCTAGGTGCCGGCTGAGCTAGAGGCCAAAATCTACAGGTAGGCACTTTGCAAAAAATAGCTCTGTTTTCTGTGAAAAAATGAGATGTGTTCACGTTGTGTTTTGGGGCATATCCTGTCGTGGGCGCTAGGCCTACCCACACAAGTGAGGTACCATCTTTATCGGGAGACTTGGGGGAACGCTGGGTGGAAGTAAATTTGTGGCTCCTCTCAGATTCCAGAACTTTCTGTCACCATAATGTGAGGAAAATGTGTTTTTTTAGCCACATTTTGAGGTTTGCAAAGGATTCTGGGTAACAGAACCTGGTCAGAGCCCCACAAGTCACTCCATCTTGGATTCCCCTAGGTCTCTAGTTTTAATAAATGCACAGGTTTGGTAGGTTTCCCTGGGTGCCGGCTGAGCTAGAGGCCAAAATCTACAGGTAGGCACTTTGCAAAAAACACCTCTGTTTTCTTTCAAAAAATGGGATGTGTCCACGTTGTGTTTCGGGGCATTTCCTGTCGCGGGCGCTAGGCCTACCCACACAAGTAAGGTATAATTTTTATCGGGAGACTTGGAGGAACGCTGGGTGGAAGGAAATTTGTGGCTCCTCTCAGATTCCAGAACTTTCTGTCACCATAATGTGAGGAAAATGTGTTTTTTTAGCCACATTTTGAGGTTTGCAAAGGATTCTGGGTAACAGAACCTGGTCAGAGCCCCACAAGTCACCCCATCTTGGATTCCCCTAGGTCTCTAGTTTTAAAAAATGCACAGGTTTGGTAGGTTTCCCTGGGTGCCGGCTGAGCTAGAGGCCAAAATCTACAGGTAGGCACTTTGCAAAAAACACCTCTGTTTTCTTTCAAAAAATGGGATGTGTCCACGTTGTGTTTCGGGGCATTTCCTGTCGCGGGCGCTAGGCCTACCCACACAAGTAAGGTATAATTTTTATCGGGAGACTTGGAGGAACGCTGGGTGGAAGGAAATTTGTGGCTCCTCTCAGGTTCCAGAACTTTCTATCACCATAATGTGAGGAAAATGTGTTTTTTTAGCCAAATTTTGAGGTTTGCAAAGGATTCTGGGTAACAGAACCTGGTCAGAGCCCCACAAGTCACCCCATCTTGGATTCCCCTAGGTCTCTAGTTTTCAAACATGCACAGGTTTGGTAGGATTCCCTAGGTGCTGACTGAGCTAGAGGCCAAAACCTACAGGTAGGCACTTTGCAAAAAATAGCTCTGTTTTCTGTGAAAAAATGGGATGTGTCCACGTTGTGTTTTGGGGCATATCCTGTCGCGAGCGCTAGGCCTACCCACACAAGTGAGGCATCATTTTTATAGGCAGACTTGGGGGAATGCTAGGTGGAAGGAAATTTGTGGCTCCTCTCAGATACCAGAACTTTCTGTCACCATAATGTGAGGAAAATGTGTTTTTTTAGCCACATTTTGAGGTTTGAAAGGATTCTGGCAAACAGAACCTGGTCAGAGACCCACAAGTCACCCCCATCTTGGATTCCCCTAGGTCTCTAGTTTTAAAAAATGCACAGGTTTGGTAGGTTTCCCTAGGTGCGGGCTGAGCTAGAGGCCAGGTAGGCACTTTGCAAAAAACAGCTCTGTTTTCTGTGAAAAAATGGGATGTGTTCACGTTGTGTTTTGGGGCATATCCTGTCGTGGGCGCTAGGCCTACCCACACACGTGAGGTACCATTTTTATCGGGAGACTTGGGGGAATGCTGGGTGGAAGGAAATTTGTCCCTCCTCCCAGATTCCAGAACTTTCTGTCACCGAAATGTGAGGAAAATGTGTTTTTTTAGCCAAATTTTGAGGTTTGCAAAGGATTCTGGGTAACAGAACCTGGTCAGAGCCCCACAAGTCACCCCCATCTTGGATTCCCCTAGGTCTCTAGTTTTCAAAAATGCACAGGTTTGGTAGGTTTCCCTAGGTGCCGGCTGAGCCAGAGGCCAAAATCTACAGGTAGGCACTTTGCAAAAAACACCTCTGTTTTCTTTAAAAAAATGGGATGTGTCCACGTTGCGTTTCGGGGCATTTCCTGTCGCGGGCGCTAGGCCTACCCACACAAGTGAGGTATCATTTTTATAGACAGACTTGGGGGAACGCTAGGTGGAAGGAAATTTGTGGCTCCTCTCAGATACCAGAACTTTCTATCACCATAATGTGAGGAAAATGTGTTTTTTTTGCCAAATTTTGAGGTTTGCAAAGGATTCTGGGTAACAGACCCTGGTCAGAGCCCCACAAGTCACCCCATCTTGGATTCCCCTAGGTCTCTAGTTTTAAAAAATGCACAGGTTTGGTAGGTTTCCCTAGGTGCTGACTGAGCTAGAGGCCAAAATCTACAGGTAGGCACTTTGCAAAAAATAGCTCTGTTTTCTGTGAAAAAATGGGATGTGTCCACGTTGTGTTTTGGAGCATATCCTGTAGCGGGCGCTAGGCCTACCCACACAAGTGAGGTACCATTTTTATCGGGAGACTTGGGGGAACGCTGGGTGGAAGGAAATTTGTGGCTCCTCTCAGATTCCAGAACTTTCTGTCACCATAATGTGAGGAAAATGTGTTTTTTTAGCCAAATTTTGAGGTTTGCAATGGATTCTGGGTAACAGAACCTGGTCAGAGCCCCACAAGTCACCCCCATCTTGGATTTCCCTAGGTCTCTAGTTTTCAAAAATGCACAGGTTTGGTAGGTTTCCCTAGGTGCCGGCTGAGCTAGAGGCCAAAATCTACAGGTAGGCACTTTGCAAAAAATAGCTCTGTTTTCTGTGAAAAAATGGGATGTGTCCACGTTGTATTTTGGGGCATATCCTGTCGTGGGCGCTAGGCCTACCCACACAAGTGGGGTACCATTTTTATCGGGAGACTTGGGGGAATGCTGGGTGGAAGGAAATTTGTCCCTCCTCCCACATTCCAGAACTTTTTGTCATCGAAATATGAGGAAAATGTGTTTTTTTAGCCAAATTTTGAAGTTTGCAAAGGATTCTGGGTAACAGAACCTGGTCAGAGACCCACAAGTCACCCCATCTTGGATTCCCCTAGGTCTCTAGTTTTCAAAAATGCACAGGTTTGGTAGGTTTCCCTAGGTGCCGGCTGAGCTAGAGGCCAAAATCTACAGGTAGGCACTTTGCAAAAAATAGCTCTGTTTTCTGTGAAAAAATGAGATGTGTTCACGTTGTGTTTTGGGGCATATCCTGTCGTGGGCGCTAGGCCTACCCACACAAGTGAGGTACCATCTTTATCGGGAGACTTGGGGGAACGCTGGGTGGAAGTAAATTTGTGGCTCCTCTCAGATTCCAGAACTTTCTGTCACCATAATGTGAGGAAAATGTGTTTTTTTAGCCACATTTTGAGGTTTGCAAAGGATTCTGGGTAACAGAACCTGGTCAGAGCCCCACAAGTCACCCCATCTTGGATTCCCCTAGGTCTCTAGTTTTAAAAAATGCACAGGTTTGGTAGGTTTCCCTGGGTGCCGGCTGAGCTAGAGGCCAAAATCTACAGGTAGGCACTTTGCAAAAAACACCTCTGTTTTCTTTCAAAAAATGGGATGTGTCCACGTTGTGTTTCGGGGCATTTCCTGTCGCGGGCGCTAGGCCTACCCACACAAGTAAGGTATAATTTTTATCGGGAGACTTGGAGGAACGCTGGGTGGAAGGAAATTTGTGGCTCCTCTCAGGTTCCAGAACTTTCTATCACCATAATGTGAGGAAAATGTGTTTTTTTAGCCAAATTTTGAGGTTTGCAAAGGATTCTGGGTAACAGAACCTGGTCAGAGCCCCACAAGTCACCCCATCTTGGATTCCCCTAGGTCTCTAGTTTTCAAACATGCACAGGTTTGGTAGGATTCCCTAGGTGCTGACTGAGCTAGAGGCCAAAACCTACAGGTAGGCACTTTGCAAAAAATAGCTCTGTTTTCTGTGAAAAAATGGGATGTGTCCACGTTGTGTTTTGGGGCATATCCTGTCGCGGGCGCTAGGCCTACCCACACAAGTGAGGCATCATTTTTATAGGCAGACTTGGGGGAATGCTAGGTGGAAGGAAATTTGTGGCTCCTCTCAGATACCAGAACTTTCTGTCACCATAATGTGAGGAAAATGTGTTTTTTTAGCCACATTTTGAGGTTTGAAAGGATTCTGGCAAACAGAACCTGGTCAGAGCCCCACAAGTCACCCCCATCTTGGATTTCCCTAGGTCTCTAGTTTTAAAAAATGCACAGGTTTGGTAAGTTTCCCTAGGTGCGGGCTGAGCTAGAGGCCAGGTAGGCACTTTGCAAAAAACAGCTCTGTTTTCTGTGAAAAAATGGGATGTGTTCACGTTGTGTTTTGGGGCATATCCTGTCGTGGGCGCTAGGCCTACCCACACACGTGAGGTACCATTTTTATCGGGAGACTTGGGGGAATGCTGGGTGAAAGGAAATTTGTCCCTCCTCCCAGATTCCAGAACTTTCTGTCACCGAAATGTGAGGAAAATGTGTTTTTTTAGCCAAATTTTGAGGTTTGCAAAGGATTCTGGGTAACAGAACCTGGTCAGAGCCCCACAAGTCACCCCCATCTTGGATTCCCCTAGGTCTCTAGTTTTCAAAAATGCACAGGTTTGGTAGGTTTCCCTAGGTGCCGGCTGAGCCAGAGGCCAAAATCTACAGGTAGGCACTTTGCAAAAAACACCTCTGTTTTCTTTAAAAAAATGGGATGTGTCCACGTTGCGTTTCGGGGCATTTCCTGTCGCGGGCGCTAGGCCTACCCACACAAGTGAGGTATCATTTTTATAGACAGACTTGGGGGAACGCTAGGTGGAAGGAAATTTGTGGCTCCTCTCAGATACCAGAACTTTCTGTCACCATAATGTGAGGAAAATGTGTTTTTTTAGCCACATTTTGAGGTTTGCAAAGGATTCTGGCAAACAGAACCTGGTCAGAGCCCCACAAGTCACCCCCATCTTGGATTCCCCTAGGTCTCTAGTTTTCAAAAATGCACAGGTTTGGTAGGTTTCCCTAGGTGCGGGCTGAGCTAGAGGCCAAAATCTACAGGTAGGCACTTTGCAAAAAACAGCTCTGTTTCTGTGAAAAAATGGGATGTGTTCACGTTGTGTTTTGGGGCATATCCTGTCGCGGGCGCTAGGCCTACCCACACAAGTGAGGTACCATTTTTATCGGGAGACTTGGGGGAACGCTGGGTGGAAGGAAATTTGTGCCTCCTCTCAGATTCCAGAACTTTCTGTCACAGAAATGTGAGGAACATGTGTTTTTTTAGCCAAATTTTGAGGTTTGCAAAGGATTCTGGGTAACAGAACCTGGTCAGAGCCCCACAAGTCACCCCCAACTTGGATTCCCCTAGGTCTCTAGTTTTCAAAAATGCACAGGTTTGGTAGGTTTCCCTAGGTGCCGGATGACCTAGAGGCCAAAATCTACAGGTAGGCACTTTGCAAAAAACAGCTCTAGTTTTCTGTGAAAAAATGGGATGTGTTCATGTTGTGTTTTGGGGCATATCCTGTCGTGGGCGCTAGGCCTACCCACACAAGTGAGGTACCATTTTTATCAGGAGACTTGGGGGAATGCTGGGTGGAAGGAAATTTGTCCCTCCTCCCAGATTCCAGAACTTTCTGTCACCGAAATGTGAGGAAAATGTGTTTTTTTAGCCAAATTTTGAAGTTTGCAAAGGATTCTGGGTAACAGAACCTGGTCAGAGCCCCACAAGTCACCCCATCTTGGATTCCCCTCGGTCTCTAGTTTTAAAAAATGCACAGGTTTGGTAGGTTTCCCTAGGTGCCGGCTGAGCCAGAGGCCAAAATCTACAGGTAGGCACTTTGCAAAAAACACCTCTGTTTTCTTTAAAAAAATGGGATGTGTCCACGTTGCGTTTCGGGGCATTTCCTGTCGCGGGCGCTAGGCCTACCCACACAAGTGAGGTATCATTTTTATAGACAGACTTGGGGGAACGCTAGGTGGAAGGAAATTTGTGGCTCCTCTCAGATACCAGAACTTTCTGTCACCATAATGTGAGGAAAATGTGTGTTTTTAGCCACATTTTGAGGTTTGCAAAGGATTCTGGCAAACAGAACCTGGTCAGAGCCCCACAAGTCACCCCCATCTTGGATTCCCCTAGGTCTCTAGTTTTCAAAAATGCACAGGTTTGGTAGGTTTCCCTAGGTGCGGGCTGAGCTAGAGGCCAAAATCTACAGGTAGGCACTTTGCAAAAAACAGCTCTGTTTCTGTGAAAAAATGGGATGTGTTCACGTTGTGTTTTGGGGCATATCCTGTCGCGGGCGCTAGGCCTACCCACACAAGTGAGGTACCATTTTTATCGGGAGACTTGGGGGAACGCTGGGTGGAAGGAAATTTGTGCCTCCTCTCAGATTCCAGAACTTTCTGTCACAGAAATGTGAGGAACATGTGTTTTTTTAGCCAAATTTTGAGGTTTGCAAAGGATTCTGGGTAACAGAACCTGGTCAGAGCCCCACAAGTCACCCCCAACTTGGATTCCCCTAGGTCTCTAGTTTTCAAAAATGCACAGGTTTGGTAGGTTTCCCTAGGTGCCGGATGAGCTAGAGGCCAAAATCTACAGGTAGGCACTTTGCAAAAAACAGCTCTAGTTTTCTGTGAAAAAATGGGATGTGTTCATGTTGTGTTTTGGGGCATATCCTGTCGTGGGCGCTAGGCCTACCCACACAAGTGAGGTACCATTTTTATCAGGAGACTTGGGGGAATGCTGGGTGGAAGGAAATTTGTCCCTCCTCCCAGATTCCAGAACTTTCTGTCACCGAAATGTGAGGAAAATGTGTTTTTTTAGCCAAATTTTGAAGTTTGCAAAGGATTCTGGGTAACAGAACCTGGTCAGAGCCCCACAAGTCACCCCATCTTGGATTCCCCTCGGTCTCTAGTTTTAAAAAATGCACAGGTTTGGTAGGTTTCCCTAGGTGCCGGCTGAGCTAGAGGCCAAAATCTACAGGTAGGCACTTTGCAAAAAACACCTCTGTTTTCTTTAAAAAAATGTGATGTGTGCACGTTGCGTTTTGGGGCATTTCCTGTCGCGGGCGCTAGGCCTACCTACACAAGTGAGGTATCATTTTTATCGGGAGACTTGGGGGAACGCTGGGTGGAAGGAAATTTGTGGTTCCTCTCTGATTCCAGGACTTTCTGTCACCAAAATTTGAGGAAAATGTGTTTTTTTAGGCAAAGTTTGAGGTTTGCAAAGGATTCTGGGTAACAGAACCTGGTCAGAGCCCCACAAGTCACCCCATCTTGGATTCCCCTAGGTCTCTAGTTTTAAAAAATGCACAGGTTTGGAGGGTTTCCCTAGGTGCTGGCTGAGATAGAGGCCAAAATCTACAGGTAGGCACTTTGCAAAAAACACCTCTGTTTTCTTTCAAAAAATGTGATGTGTCCACGTTGCGTTTTGGGGCGTTTCCTGTCGCGGGTGCTAGGCCTACCCACACAAGTGAGGTATCATTTTTATCGGGAGACTTGGGGGAACATAGATTAGTGTTATTGCCCCTTGTCTTTCTCTACATTTTTTCCTTCCAAATATAAGAGAGTGTGTAAAAAAGACATCTATTTGAGAAATGCCCTGTAATTCACATGCTATTATGGTCACCCCGAAATTCAGAGATGTGCAAATAACCACTGCTCCTCAACACCTTATCTTGTGCCCTTTTTGGAAATACAAAGGTTTTCTTGATAGCTATTTTTCACTCTTTATATTTCAGCACATGAATTGCTGTATACCCGGTATAGAATGAAAACGCACTGCAGGGTGCAGCTCATTTATTGGCTCTGGTACCTAGGGTTCTTGATGAACCTACAAGCCCTATATATCCCTGCAACCAGAGGAGTCCAGCAGACGTAACGGTATATTGCTTTTGAAAATCTGACATTGCAGGAAAAAGTTAGAGTAAAACGTAGAGAAAAATTGATGTTTTTTTCACCTCAATTTCAATATTTTTCTTGTTCAGTTGTTATTTTCTGTAGGAAACCCTTGTAGGATCTACACAAAATACCCCTTGCTGAACTCAGAATTATGTCTACTTTAGGTTTCTGGAATCCAGCATTGGATCCACGCCCATTTCTGTCACTGACTGGAAGGAGGCTGAAAGCACAAAAAATGGAAAAAATGGGGTATGTCCCAGTAAAATGCCAAATTTGTCCTGAAAGCTGGAAAGCTGGTGAGGTTAGCACCGCAAACCCTTTGTTGATGCCATTTTCAGGGAAAAAACCACAAGCCTTCTTCTGCAGCCACTTTTTCCCATTTTGTTTTTAAAAAACGAAATTTTCACTGTATTTTGGCTAATTTCTTGGCCTCCTTCAAGGAAACCCACAAATTCTGGGTACCTCTAGAATACCTAGGATGATGGAAAAAAAGGACGCAAATTTGGCTTGGCTAGCTTATGTGGTCAAAAAGTTATGAGGGCCTAAGCGCAAACTGCCCCAAATAGCCAAAAAAAGGCCTGGCACAGGAGGGGGAAAAGGCCTGGCAGCGAAGGGGTTAATAAAGAATCATCTGTGAACGGCCGAGTGGGTATTTTTATCCCCTTCAAAATAGGGCACTCACTAACACATTTTAATAGCATCTTAACCTCCTCATTTATTTATATATAAACAAGGTAGGTGCCAGTACACAACCTAAGTGAACCCCGCAAAATGGTAATGCGCTTCGCCAATTCCCCATTGTTCCCCCACCTTACTGGGGCATCATTTTTCTTATGCAATCTAATTATTAGTTCTATTAAGCACTTTGGACCCCCCATGCCCTTTTAAACACTCTAGAGCTTTTCACCTGGTACCAAATCAAACACTGCATGCAAATCGACAAATGCCACACATAACTTTTGATAACTAAGCAGGACATACTTCCAGCGTACAAGAGAAAATCTGAATACGGTGCTTGTGTTAATGCAAAACCCTGCCTGGAGGAGGGACAGTATCTGCTCCCTGTCTATCCAAAGTTGTAGTTTATTCAACACTTTTCTGGAAAAAATCTTTTGAAGATTATCTATCAAAATGATAGGTCTATAATTGCCAGGACAACCAGGGTCGCCCTTTTTAAAAATCGGTATTATCTCTGCCCCTCTACATGTCAGCAATCGCCCCTCCCTCCACAATGTCATTTGATAAAAGATTCATGTAAGAGGCCCATAGACTAGATTATGATATGTAGAGGTCACTCTGAACACCATCCAGAACAAGTGCCTTTGATAGCAGATAGTCTCCTCTGGGCTACAAAATATTTTTGTATTCTGAACATCTTCCCCTTCAGGCTCCTCACTTATAGTGCAGTCATTTACCTCGCTACAAAGTTGCTTAACTTCAGAGTCAGAAGTATACAATTTGGAAAAATGCTCATCCCATGTCTCTGGTTGGATGTTGCAGCGCCTGGGATTTACATTACAAGTGTATTCAGCAGACAGGCAGAGGCGCAGGATGGTTAAGCAAGAAAAAACCCACTTTCTAAAAGTGGCATTTTTAAACTTACAATTCAAAAACCAACTTCACAAAACGTACCTTTAAATTGTGAGTTCAGAGACCCCAAATTACATATCTCTTTCAGTTCCCAAAGGGAGATTACACTGAAAAGATATTTCAAGGCAATCCCCAAGTTACCCTAAGGGAGAGAGAGGCCTTGCAACAGTGAAAACCGAATTGCATTTCACTAAAACACAACATTACATGTCCTACCTTTTAAATACCCTGTTCCCTGTCCATGGACTACCTTGGGCCTACCTTAGGGGTAACCTATTGTTAATAAAAGGGAAGATTTGGACCTGGCAATGGGTGCACTTGCCAGGTCAAAATGACAGTTGAAAACTGTACTCACCGACACAACAGAGGCAGGCCTGAGCCATGTTTAAAGGGATACTCAGTGAGTGGCACAATCAGTGCTGCAGGCCTGCTAGTAGCCATTGATTTACAGACCCTCGGTACACATAGTGCACTTTACTAGGCACTTGAACTTTAGCGCTGGTTAGCAGTGGTAAAGTACCCAGAGTCCTAGGACCAGCAAAAACAAAATGCAGCACACAGAAACTGGAGGTCAGAAGCAAAAGACACGAGAAATCACGCCAACTGATGCCAGGTCAGTAACACTAACACTGATTCGATCATGGATAGAAAACATGACATGATACCTAAACCTTTCTCCTCAACTCGGTTTACCCTCATTAAGGTTAAATCAAGGGAAGCAGTAGGAGGAAAAGAAGTCTCAACATGAAGTATAAAACATGTTTTACAATAAAAAGACATTTCAGGTTGAGATAACAGCAAGAAGGATGGCTCAATGGAAAAGAAAACTTTACTGACGTTCAGTAACAATATTTATAGTGGATAAATAGCCTTCCTGTAGATTCCTCACTTTATGAATATACTTCAGGTACCAGAGTGCATCCAGAAACATTTTATACCAGGAACAGGTCTCTAGCCTCACCAATTGTTGTCACTTGGCTGCCACTCTACACACCAGCCGTGTCACTATCAAACTATTAGACACACACAAGGAGTTTTTTAATGCCACAACAAGGCCATGTGGACAGCACTGAAAGTGCACCGACGTTGGGGAAAAATACACCACATCACATGTTTGCAAACCTTGAGATTTTATTAACCACATTACTAACTCATCAAGGGGGGAGGCATGCTGTGAGGAATCTGAGGAAAGGTTATATGTCCACAAGAAGTATTGTTACCAAGCTAAATAACCTTTTCTTCTGATTAAAATCTCTTCCTCTATATTCCTATCCTCATGAGTGAGTGCTGCATGGCAGATATCAGACAGATATCAGACATTGCAATGCCTGTAGTGAGGGCCGTAAAAGCAGCCACTGCCCTAAAGGAGTAGGCATGTACACCCTCCAGATGGTCTCTCTTGGCCAAGGACTTGCAGTGTTTGATACAGAAAATGACCCGTAATGAAATAGTAAGATTGGTAACAGTCTTGCCTTTCTTGGCCACGCCATAGTGCTTTATTGAGTGCAGTCAATGTCATAGGATACGCCAACCCTGGGGTACAGTCTATCGAGCTGCTCCTCCTTTTTGGTATGATGAAAGAGTTATGGACTGGCCCTTGTGAAAAGCAGACACCACTACTGGAAGAAATAATGGGCAGGTATGAAGGACAAATGAATTAGGATCGAATAACATGAATAATGGTCTGAAGAAAACAGCCTGGATTTCATCAACCCTGTAGGCTGTAGTCACACTAAGTCAGTTTTCAAAATAAGAAACTGAACCAGGTTTGAAAGTGGATGCCATTGGTAAAGTAAAGATTTCAGATCTCACAGAAGAACAAGAAATTGAGTGTGAGGTATAAATGCACGAAACATCAGAAAGTGCACCACTACTAGCATCTTAAAGACAATTTGTCAAGGAGACACTTGAAGGCAAACAGGGCATTCAAAAATCCTTTTAAAGGTAGTTCCTGCAAAACCTGCACAGCAAGGCATAAACGCAGAACATCAGATGATACTGAAATGGATTTATGTCTCTCGCTCCTTTAAACAAACTTATTTCGGTGAGCCACATTAATAGATGTTGTTTTCCTGGCACCCAAGATGATATCGGCAACTTAAGATGGCAGGTAAAGTCTAGCTGCCACTATTCCATCTCCACTTGTGGAGATGCACTGCTTGATGCACAACCTGACAATCTTGTTGGATAGGCATTTGCTATCGAATTGCCCATATTAATGGGTTGGACATTGCAAGGAAATTTATGTCCCATTGAGTTCAGTTTTTTAGACTCATAGTAGGGTGGGCCCATGGCAAAGGCATTTAAGTACAAGGCTTGTATCACCAAACATTCTTGCAAAAAGTGTGTCAATAAGGTCTTTGGGTCACACAAAGTAAACCTCTGCCACCTTGCTATGTGTCTGTGGATTTCTGGGCATGAAAATGGGTTTCCCAATCATCCAGAACAGATTCAAGGAAAGCCAAGGTTCTGCAGCTGTGGAGGAATGTTGCTAAATATGTCAGAATGTAAGTTTTTCCTACACAGATGGTAAAGGGAGTTCTAATGCCACCATCTTCTTTTTGTACCACCTCCGTGAATGGAGAGCCAGCTGACCACCTGTTCTGGGCTACAGGGACATAAGGTCCAGAGACTCCCTGTAAATGCCCAGCTGATCTGCTGACCAGACCTTCAACTGGACCTGCCTCAGCCATGCGGGCCTCTGCTGGAGTGAGTACTGACCCCTACGTGGTGCCCTTCAGGTCCTGGACACTGGATCTGGCCGCAGTATGAGCTCCCCTTGAGTTTTTGGCCCGTTTGGGCTAGATCTTGCTATCCCTGGCACCCCCTAATGCAAAGTGCCGGCGAACCTTACTCTTCATGCTATAGCAACTGTCAATGATACCAGGCAGTGTGAGGTCTGCACTTCATGCAACAGCATGGTCAGCTTGGAGTGACCAGCAAAGACCATCCATGCCACTGCCAGTAACTTCACACTACAGCTTCTCACATCCGAGATGCCAGCCTCCTATTTGCGCTACTTCCACGACCATCTGCGATGCTCTCCCTGCTCCTCACACCCCCTTCCACTGTGAATGGAACGTGTTTCACTGGACTTTCGAGGTAACTCTTTTAGTGGGACTAACCTGGTTCCTGTATCTGACCTGTGCTCCGTCGCAGGAGGTATGAACTTGTATTACCAGATAGCCGCGAGTGGCACTTTGTGCTTTTTGGCACTATTTTCACTTATATCTTTAAATTTGAATATCTCTGGTTCTATTTATTGGATTCTTGATACTGTCAAATTATGTATTACATTTTACTTGGTATGGGATTTTTTTGTATTATTTTTTTCACTTTATTACTGCATAAAGTGCTGCATAAATACTTTGCACATTGTCTTAAAGTTAAAACCAGAAGAAGTAAGAGAGGGGGGCAAAAAGAAATCAAAGTAGGGGTTCAAACCAGATCTTGGAACAGGAGGAAATGAGGGATACTAATAGTGGGTCCATCGCTATTGTTAATTTATCGAACTTTGAACTCTCTACTCATGCCAATACATTACTTACTAAGGGACTAGGCTTTTGCCTGACTAGTTCCGGGGATTTTCAAAAAAACAAAATAGATTTTTTTAAGTATGTGAGGAGACTAAAACTTAAGAAGTTTTTTAGTGCTTATAACAAGACTACGGACAGGGACATCCTTTCGGCTGTTAGTAAGGATTATCACCCTCTTTCTATTAAAGATATACATGACACAGCGGTATTGCTCTCTATTACAGATTATGAGCAGGATCCCATGGCAGTCACTAAGGTTTTAGAAGACTTGGATGTGGTACCAGAAACTAGAGTAAGTGGCTTGAAATCTAGATCTAGATGGATACCTGCTCTGAGTGGAGGCAATAGCGTAGATACCTTTTTCAAATTGGTGTGGCAGGATCTTTTGAAGGCTGAATTTAATAACAAGGCTCACTATCGGAAGCAGCACAACAATTTGACTCAGAATGAAATGGAGTGCCTTAAAAGCCTACGTACTTGTGAGGATATTACTATAAGGGAGGCAGACAAAGGCGGCAACATTGTGATAATGAATACCTATGATTAAAATTTAGAGATCTCAAGACAATTAGAGGATCCTGCCTGTTATGAGCAAATTCATCATAACCCTATACCAGCTCTTTCTAATAAGATCAATAAATTTCTAAAAGCTTGTTTTGATCAACGGCTACTGAGGGAAGATGAGTACCTATATTTGCAGGTATGCAGACCTAGATTTCCCTGTCTTTATACGTTACCCAAAATTCACAAGGATGCTTGCTCACCTCCGGGCAGACCTATTGTATCGGGAATGGGTGGTCCGACTGAGAGGTTGTCCGAATATGTAGACATATTCTTACAGCCATTTGTTAGCAATCTCCCCTCGTACATTAAGGATACCAAACATATTCTTGGTATCCTAAGTGATATCACTTGGGAACAGGGTATGACACTAGTGACGTTAGATGTGACCTCATTATATACCAGTATTGATCACGATTTAGGTATGATAGCTTTACGTCATTTTCTATACAGCCAATCGGCCAGTTTATATGGACACACTACAATGGTGTTGGAGATGATTATACTGATATTGGATAACAACTTTTTTCTATTTAAAAACAAATGGTTTCGTCAAAAAAGGGGTGTAGCTATGGGATCTCGCTTTTCTCCATCATATGCAAACCTATTTATGGGGTATCTTGAACACAAACTCATATGGGGTCCTGAAGCACGAACATGGAATTCATATATACTCTTCTGGGGTCGATATATTGATGACGTTATCATGATTTGGACTGGAGATATTACCCAATTGAAGGAGTTTGTTGAATTTTTAAACTCCAATCAATTCAATATTAGGTTTACCTGGGAATATAGCAATACTAATATTACATTTCTTGATGTGGAACTTTTTATTCTTCAAGACAAAATTGAAAGTCGATTACATAGGAAAAGCACAGCGTGTAATTCAATTCTTCACGCTAACAGCGCACATCCGCGACATCAGATTTTTTCTATTCCCTATGGGGAAATGATACGTGCTAGAAGAAACTGCAGTGTTGATGCAGATTTCATTGAAAATGTTCGTGATATTACAGCTAGATTCAAATCACGGGGGTACCCTACTGGGGTTTTGGAGAAAGCATTTGATAAAAGTATGTGTGTTTACCAGGGTAGAAACCTTAAAGCATAAAAACGTAGTTTCAGATAAACACATTAGGTGTGTAGTTGATTATACCCCTGCTTCAATGGCTCTACGGAGATGTATGAGGAAGTTTTGGTACATACTTAAGGCAGACACAACTCTTAAGGATCTTTTAACCAATTCCCCGTTATTTACTTTTCGTAGGGGTAGAACTCTTAAGAACACTTTATGTCCAAGCTACCCTAAGTTTTCACCACATGATAATTGGCTCACTACCCATAACAAGGGGTTTTTCAAATGTGGCCGATGTGGGATGTGCAAGCTTAGCAGATCCGGTATTTCTAATCACCACCCACATCACTTGTGAAAGTTGTTTCACCATATATATGATAATTTGTAAATGTGGTTTATACTACATTGGCAGTACTATTAGACCCCTGAAAGTTAGAATTAGCGAGCACTACAGAGCTCTTACATATCGAGATGAGCGTTATCCCATCATTACACATATGAGTCAGTGTCCGAATCAGACGGACAGATGGACCTTTGAATTTTTTGGTTTTGAGACAGTTGGTGCCAATCCACGTGGCGGAAACAGGGAGTTACAACTAAGGAAGAGGGAATGCCAATGGATTCTCAAGCTTAGAGCGGTAGAAATGGGGCTTAATTCGAATTACGAAATGGAATATTTTTTAGACTGATGGAATGTAACGGAAGGAATTATGTTTATTATATTGCTGTGTTTACACTAGTATATGGGTCTTCTCCATTTAAAAAAAATAACATTGCCCATTAAAGTTTTGTGGAGGATAACCATTGTATTAGACGGTTACTATGTACTACATTTATATTATGGTACATTTATTTTAAGCGTATATAAGTTTTTTTTCTCTTTCTCTAATAGCCTTCTCCATTTGTTGGTACTGGATCATTGTATAGTCGCTATGATACTCATATAGCTGGTATTGACTTCTGTAATTCTAACTGACCTATCGCTGCCCGGTTTGAATTGAGAGACAGGGGCCAAGGCAAAGTGTTAGTTTAATTTAGTGACTTCTTGAGTTGTTGCTCAGATATAGACATATTATCATTGGAGATAATATGAGGAGATAATTGTATAATGGTATACTTCGGTGGATGTAATTACGTGCGTGACTATTTTCGTTTTGTAATTATAATCGGCTTATATTTATATTTCTTATATTGATTCCGATTGGATTCTGTCTTCTTTTGATTTCATTTTATGGTTGAAACTAATGACAATAACTCCGATAGTTTCAGGATGTTTGGGGTAGTAATGATTGATGGCTTTTCTCTTTTCAAGATGGCGCCCGCGAGTTGCCGGTAAATTGGAACTGACACTTTAACAAGTCGTGCTCCTTTTTTCCTTTTAGTAGTACGCGCGCCGGCCAATGGAGGTTATTTAAGTAGGTATCTTAATGTAGTCAGGTTTTTTTGAAGGCCGGTGTGATCGGAACTGCAAATCTCGGCTCCGGTCTATCATATGTATCTCACATAAGGATTAGGTAAGAGATTACTACTGTTTGTAGTTATACTGGGAGCGCACTTAATATTGAGATTTATTTTAAATATGATATTGTTCTAATCGGCTTTTCGGTAATATTTTCGACAGTAGAGACGTCGTGGACATTCTATTACATCTTAACGCTGATATGGCTAGATGGCCATAAGCGGGTAGGTGCTCGATATTGACATTAGGGGAAGCACTTGACTACTATAGTTTATTAGCTACTGGTTATACCTCGCATTGTATTTTATTTTCAGAAGTTGAAGTGATACATGTTTACTACAATGCTAGCAGCACAGAGTTTTTTCGCATTATTATCGATCGAGGTATGACAATTTCACTGGGGTTTTATACTTTCTCGAGACATTGCACACTTGTTATTGGTACTTTTGGGGGGTATTTTGATGGGTCATTTGTAGATATTGTTCACACTTACTATAATTTTGAATTTAGTTCACATTTTCATCATTGATAGTTGGTCAACTGTGGGTGTTGCCTTGGTCTCCTTTTCTCTCTTGTCACACTGGGCTGTGATGGTTGTGACTTCTAACTAATATATATTCACATGTTATAGCATGTATTACATGACTAGTTCTTGAATTGGATTCTAATTGTATTATAATGAAGAGCAATTGCCGTTCTGTTGTATGTTTTATTTCCAGTTATGATAACTAATATCAGTAATAGAATACGTGTAGATATGCATTGTTATCCTTAATTTCAATTTACACATATATTGTATTTTGGGTTCTTTACAGCCTTGATAAAGTCACGGGGAGTACCTACTCCCATGACGAAACACGTGTTGGCTGGTTCATTGTCACAATAAATGATGGATTTGTCAATCAACTTGATGTTTATTGGACTGTGCTAATTTACATTTTTCCAGTGAATGTTCTATTAATTATTTAATTACATTACATTGTTAGAGCTTTATCTAATACTAAATTGATATATAATATGAGTGCCTAGGTCTCCAATATCTAGTTGTCTTAAAGTTAAGCCTAACTGCTCTGTGCCTAACTACGAAAGGATTCAGCACAAGGTAATTTGGGGATGGCTTGTGACTTCACCCTGATAAGGGCTGTGGTTGCTGCTTGAGTAGGGTTTCACTCCCTTCAACCAGTAAACCATTTCTTATACTGGGGTTCAGTTGTGAGGATTTAGACTTTTGTTTGTGCAGTGCCTTACAGTAATTTTGTATTACACTATTATCCCATATAAATAAATTGAGACCATTTCGTTTTTTCAGAAATTCTCCTTGATTGGTTTCTTTGCTTTTTTCCAAATCTAATCTATTTACTACTACCTAACTGCCTGGGAGCATATCTGCAGCAAAGAAACTTGAGCTTGCCAACTTGAAAAATTACATTGTGGTTGACCTCAAACAGTTCTGCAAGGAAAGGAACCTCCCTGCTAAGTGGGGTACCCAGAAGTTGGAGTTCTGAGGGGCTGGGGAGGTTCGCCAGTCGTTAACATCAGCAGAGCAGCAGTATAATGAAAATGAGCAGGACCTGGATATAAGCCCTGAAATTCAGCCTTCATCAGAGGAGGATGACTCTTACCACAAGTTGGAACTCCCTGCCAGAGCATGCAGCAGTGTATTCTGACATATCCTGTCCCCAGAGGAGTTGGCAGACAGAAAGGCAGGGAAGGAGATCAGGCTGCAACTGGCCAAGCTCAAATTTGAAGCTGCAGCAGCAGTGGTGACAACATACACAGTGTCTGAAGGAGACAAGAAGGTCTGCATACCTAAAGATCTGGTGCCCAAATAATCTTCCTTCGTTTTCTGTACTGTCCATCTTCCCTCGTGTTCTGATGTTCCTGTGTTGTACAACTTCCTTCGTTTTCTGTACTGTCCATTTACCTCCGTTTTCCGCTGCTCTCTCCCTCGTCCATTTTTCTTCTTCCTTCTCTGCTCTCCCCCTTGTTCATTCCTCTTTGTTTTCCTCTGCTCTCTCCCTCGTCCATTTTTCTTTGCTTGCCTCTGCTCTCTCCCTCATCCATTCTTCTTGATTTTTCCTCTGCTCTCCCCCTGTCCTTGCTCCTCGTTTTCGCCTCCATCTCCTGTGGATTTTCAATTTTTTTCACCTGTCCCCTTCTTTCTGACCCCCCGCCCTCTGCTTTCCCGCAGCCGCCACCCGTGCGGCCCGCACCCCCTGCTCCCATTCGTCGCCCTCCCTCCCGCCTCCCGCCCCCAGCTGACCCCTCCCCCCCACCTCCCTCTTATGGCGCCGCTGCGCGGCAGAGACCCTTGACCCTAGGGTAGGTCTCTTCCCCCGCCACTGCAGCTCCACCTGCCCAGGCTCCTGCCACCTCCAGCAGACCGTAAGTACTCCCTGAGCTCCCCCCTGTCCAGCCCCTCGTTCTTCTCTTCTGTCTTCTGAGCTCGCTCTCTTCCAAATTTCCTTCATTCTTCTGCTGTTCTCTGTCTTTGTCCATTTCCCTTCGTTCTTCTGCGGTCCTCTGTCTCGTCCATTTTCCTTCGTGTTCTGCTGTTCCTTGTACTGTCCATCTTCCTCCGTTTTTCTGCTGTTCCTTGCACTGTCCATTTTCCTTCGTGTTCTGTCGTTCCTTGTACTGTCCATTTTCCTTCATTTTCTGCTGTTCCTGTGTTGTCCATCTTCCTTCGTTTTCTGTACTATCCATTTTCCTCCGTTTTCTGCTGTTTCTGCGTTGTCCATCCTCCTTCGTTATCTGTACTGTACATCTTCCCTCGTTTTCTGCTGTTCCTGTGTTGTACATCTTCCTTCATTCTCTGTACTGTCCATTTACCCCTCGCTTTCTGCTCTTCCTGTGTTGTCCATCTTCCTTCGTTTTCTGTACTGTCCATCTTCCCTCGTGTTCTGCTGTTCCTGTGTTGTACAACTTCCTTCGTTTTCTGTACTGTCCATTTACCTCCGTTTTCCGCTGCTCTCTCCCTCGTCCATTTTTCTTCTTCCTTCTAGGCTCTTCCCCTTGTTCATTCCTCTTCGTTTTCCTCTGCTCTCTCCCTCGTCTATTTTTCTTCGCTTGCCTCTGCTCTCTCCCTCATCCATTCTTCTTCGTTTTTCCTCTGCTCTCCCCCTGTCCTTGCTCCTCATTTTCGCCTCCATCTCCTGTGGGTTTTCCATTTTTTTCACACTTTCCCTTCTTTCTGACCCCCCCACCCCCTGCCCTCTGCTTTCCTGCCGCCGCCACCCGTGCGGCCCCGCCCCCCCTGCTCCCATTCGTCGCCCTCCCGCCTCCCGCCCCCAACTGACCCCTCCCCCCCCACCTCCCTCTTATGGCGGCCGCGCCGCTGGCACGCCAAAGGCAAGCCCGTCTGCACCCGTCTGCGCCTGGACCGCGCCCAGCGCCATGACCCCTGGCCCCCAGCACTCCCAAACCCCACAGCGCCGCTACGACCCCGCCTCCCTCCACGCACTCAACCCAGGACGTTCTACAACCTGCTTCCAAGCCAGCCCAAAACGCACTTATGGACCCTTCGCATGTTTAACCTGCAAGCATACCTTCCACCACGACTGCACCCCGCCCACCAGCCCACGCGCCAATAACCACCTCAAGTGCATCCTCATCAACGCACGCTCCGTCCACAAGCACGCGATTGAACTATGGGACCTCCTGGACTCTACCGCACCGGACGTCGCCTTCATCACTGAGACCTGGATGAACGCCTCCTCGGCCCCCGACATCGCCATAGCCATCCCCGACGGCTACAAGATCGCCAGGAAAGACCGCACCAACCAAGTCGGAGGAGGAATCGCCATCATATTCAAGAACTCCATCAACGTCACTACCTCCACCGAAGACACCCCCCTCGCCACCGAACACATGCACTTCCAGATCCACACCGACCCCAGGACCACCCTCAGAGGAACTCTCATCTACAGGCCGCCTGGACCACGCGCCCTTTTCAGCGAATCAATCACAGACTTCATCTCCCCGCACTCCTTAGCCTCGCCAGACTACATCCTCCTCGGAGGCTTGAACTACCACCTGGAGCAGAACAACGACACCAACTCCACCACCCTGCTTGCCAACCTCGCCAACCTCGGTCTCAAGCAACTGGTGAACACCCCCACCCACATCGCCGGACACACGCTCGACCCCATCTTCACCGCCAGCAACCACGTATCCTTCAGCCACTCATTCGAAATACACTGGACCGACCACAGATGTGTCCACTTCACCTTCAAACGCAAGACTCTCCACCTTCGCACACAACCCATCCCTCGCAGACCTTGGAACAAAATCTCCACAGAACAGCTACTTTCCACTCTCAACCACAACCAACCTACCATCACCTCCGACACCAACAACGCAGCCCTCAGCCTCTCACAGTGGATCACCAACTGCGCTGAGAACCTCGCCCCCCTCAGATGTCTCCCAAGACAGACCAACACTAGGAAACCTCAATGGTTCACAGACTCCCTCAAAGAATCCAAAAAAACCTGCCGTACCCTTGAGAAAACCTGGCGCAAAGATCACACCGCAGAAAACATGTCAGCCCTCAAAATCGACACCCGCGTACACCACCCGCTGATCCGCGCCACCAAAAGAGCATCCTTCAAAGAAAGACTGGACAAGAACACTCACAACAGCAAAGAACTCTTCAACATCGTCAAAGAGCTCTCCAATCCCAACGCCAGCTCCAACTCAATCTCGCCCACACAAGAACTCTGCAACTCCCTCGCTACCTTCTTCCACCGAAAGATCACCGACCTACACGACAGCTTCGGTCCTCAGACCCCGCCGACCACCACGGATCCCACAACCCCAGCCATCACCCTCAATGCCTGGACACCCATCAGCGCCAAAGAGACCAAAACTACCATGAACACCATCCACTCCGGTGCCCCCTCGGACGCTTGCCCACTGTTAGAAATGGGCCAGACCAGCGGTCCTGTAGAGCTCTGGGCTCTACTGGCTCCATTACCCACACTTTGTCTCCAGGTTGAAACTCTACCAGGGTGGCCTTCTGGTCATACCAGCGTTTCATTACCTCTTGACTGGCCTCAAGATTACTTTGGGCCTCTTTCCAGAAGCGGGTCATCTGGTTGCGGAGGGCCAACATGTAGCTGGCCACATCCTGAGGGGGTGCCTTTGGAGCTTTCTCCAATCCCTCCTTGACAATGCTTAAGGGTCCCCTGACAGGGTACCCATAGAGAAGCTCAAAGGGACTGAACCCTATCCCTCTCTGGGGGACCTCTCTGTAAGCAAAGAGAAGGCATGGTAAGAGGATGTCCCACTTACGCCTCATGGCCTCAGGGAGGCCACCAATCATGCCTTTCAAGGTCTTGTTGAATCTCTCCACAAGACCATTAGACTGGGGGTGATAGGGTGTGGTGAACTTGTAGGTTACACCACACGCATCCCACAGAGACTTCATGTATGCAGACATGAAGTTAGTGCCTCTGTCAGACACTATCTCCTTGGGGAATCCCACACGGGTAAATATCCCCATCAGAGTTCTGGTCACCACCGGTGCAGTTACGGTCCTCAGAGGGATTGCCTCTGGGTAACGGGTGGCATGGTCCACCAAAACCAGGATGAACCTGTTGCCTAAGGCAGTTTTGGGGTCCTATGGACCAACAATGTCGATGCCCACCCTTTCAAAGGGGGTGCCAACGACAGGAAGTGGAATCAGGGGGGTTTTAACCCTTTTTCCTGCTTTACCACTGGCCTGGCAGGTAGGACAAGATCTGCAGAACTTATCTGAGTTTGTCCTCATTCTGGGCCAATAAAAGTGGGTGACAAGCCTGTTAAAGGTCTTGCCTTGCCCCAAATGTCCTGCCAGGGGAATGTCGTGAGCCAGACCCAGTAGGAAGGTTCGGTAACACTGGGGGACCACCAGCGTACGTGCTGCCCCAAAAGCCGGAACCTTAGGCTCACTGTAGAGGAGATCATTCTCCCAATATAGGTGGTGATCGCCAGAGGCTTCACCTGCCGCCTGGTTTGAGGCTTGTTTCCTCAGACCTTCTAGAGTGGGACATTCTTTCTGCACCTTGCAGAATTCCTCCCTGGTGGGTCCACCCTCAACTTGCCAGCCAGCAAGCTCAGGTAAGTCACCTAGGGTGGCAATGTCTTCCCCAGTTGGCTCGGAGCCTCCTCCTCAGGAGCCCCGTCAGCCACTGCGGGAACTTCTGGGGCCGGTTTCCCGCGCCCCTTGTCCCTCCTCTTGGCGGCTCTCTGGGCCATCGTTCCAGACGCCCTTGACTTCCCTCTCGGTCAGCCATGGACCGTGTGGTCATGCAGACCCACTCAGGTAACCCTAACATCTCCAGGTGAGACCTGAGCTCCACCTCTTTCCAGGAAATATGCTCAAGATCATTGCCTAACAGACAATCTACAGGTATGGCAGGACTCACAGCTACTTTCAGAGTACCAGAGACCCCCCCCCCACTCAAAGGGAACCAGAGCCACCGGTAGGTGACTATCACGATTGTCAGCGACTATGACGTGGTGGAATGTATTAGGGACTATCTGCTCTGTTGACACCAGCTGACTCTTGATAGTAGTCATACTGGCTCCTGTGTCACGCAGAGCCTCCACCTTCTGCCCATCAATGGTGACCCACTGCCTGTACCTGGAAGTATTTTGGGGCATGTGGGCTTTGGGCACCATTTCTCCTTCTCCCAGGGACACTAGGGAAATCTTTACCTGTTCCCCAAAGCTATCTAGGTCCATCTCCCCCCGAGCGCTACACTAGTCAACCCAGGTGTCTGTCCGGTAGTGGACGGTGCTCTCTTGGAGCACTGGGGGTCGCCTTTATAGTGACCATACTGGTAACACTCCATGCATTTGGGGTTGGATTTTCCTGACCTGTCATATGTCCCTGGCTTCTTCCCAAATCTGGAAAAGGAAGGGTTGCCACCCCCTCCCTGGGAATTCTTTTGGGGGCCTTTGGAGAGTTCCTTATCTGTAAGTTTATCTCCCCCCTCTTTCTTCTGTTGGGAACCCTGACCACCTTTGTGGGAGTCCCCCCCAGGTACCTTCTTGGACACTCTGGTGCTAACCCAGAGGTCCGCCTCCTCAGCAAGCTTCCTGGGATCAGTCAGCTTGCTATCCACTAAGTGCTGGCGCAACTCTGTATAAGTAGTATTAAGCATATGCTCTCTCAGAATCAAGTCATATAAACCTTTATAATCATCTACTTTGTTGCCCCGCACCCATCCATTCAGTGCCTTACTGGAGAAGTCAAAGAAATCTACCCATGTTTGTGTGGTTTGTTTGGTGCTGTCCCTGAACCTCTGACGGTATCCCTCAGGGGTCAGCCCAAACTTGGCAAGTAAAGTGGCTTTCTGAAGTGGGTATGTGTTTTGATCAGGTTGATCCAATGTGAGGAGTGTGTCCCTCCCCAATGGCGGTACATAACCCCACATAGCTACCCCCCCCATTGCCCTTCAGGAACCTCATGAGCCCTTAGTGCAACTTCATAAGCAGCTAACCATTTATTTATGTCATCTCCCACCACAAAACTGGGCACCACATTTTTGGGTATACGAACCTTCTTTTCTCCGGCAGGTCCTGTCAGTATGCTGCCACCATTATTGCTGGATTCAGACTGCTTTGCCTTGAGATCCAGCTCCTTGAGACTCAGTTCATGAGCCAATAAAAGTTTCTTTTCAGCCAACGCTCTCTCAGCTGCAGCTTCAGCTCTTTCAGCTTCAACCTGTTTGGCTGCTCTTTCAGCCTCAGCTTGCTTGGCTTCTCTTTCTGCCCTTCTTTCCTCCTGTTGAGCCTCAATTTTCAGTTTTGCCATTTGCAATTGGAACTCCCTTTCCTCTCTCCTTTCCTCTGCGGTCAGGCTTTGCACAGAGACACTGCTCCCTGGTCTGGAAGGGGGCACAATTGCAGTGGTAACACCATCCACAGATAGTGAAAACTCTTCTGAGGGGCCATTTTCTGGCTCCTCTTCCTCATCATCCTCTTCTAAATGGGCTTCTGCCCAGGCTCTCAGTGCCACTTGAAAGTCGTCCTTTTTGGAGGCCCCTTGGGTGGGTACCCTCATTGCCCTGCAGAATCCTCTTAGTTGTTTGACCGTATATGTATCCAACCGGACTAGGTCAAAGTCTCCTGTCTGAGACCCAGTCAGAGACATGTTGAGTGAGGATTTAGTTTTTGAAAATTGTCAGGAAAAACGAATTTGCAAAAAGAGATAAAAATCAAGTTGACCTTCAACTGTGGGTAGGTAGTGAAATACTTAGCTACTTTATGTCACTGCACAAATACAAGTCCTATCCTCACCGCTGATCACCAATGTTAGAAATGGGTTTTTTGGTTGGCAGTCAGGTTACCCCCTGTCCAAGTAAAAGCCCTCACTCTAGTCAGGGTAACTCACACACAATCCAAGATTATCCTGTGCCCACCCTCTGGTAGCTTGGCACGAGCAGTCAGGCTTAACTTAGAAGGCAATGTGTAAAGTATTTGTGCAATAAATCATACAATACCACCATATAACACCACAAAAATACACCACACAGTGTTTAGAAAAATATATAATATTTATCAGGATAATTGTAGGTCAAAAAGAATAAAGTTGCAATGTGAAATTGTAGAGATATCACTGAAAAGTGATATAAAGGGGGTCATTCTGACCTTGGCGGTCTTTTCGCAAGACCGCCGAGTTACCGCCGCGGTGAAGACCGCCGACCGCGGCGGTATGCCGCTGTGCGCATTCTGACCGCTGGGAGCGTTCCGCCGGAAAACCGCCAGCAGCCACACTGGCGGTCGGCGGGAAAGTGGAGACTGGTCAACCTCCACCGCCACGCCAGCAGAACACCGCCCACAGAATTACGACCCACATTTCTGTGTGGCGGTCTTCTGTTGGCGGTCTTCTGTTGGCGGTCACCTCCCCATGGCTCCTGTCACCTCCCGGAGGACCAACGCACAAGGTAAATTGATCGTCCGTGAGGGGAGGGGGTGGGGGGGGGTGTTGTGTGATGTGTGCGTGCATGGGGGTGTGCGTGTGAGTGTGTAGAGGGGGTGTGTGAGTGCGTGCATGCGGGCGGGGAGTGCTGCTGTGCCTATGGGCAATGTGTGTAGTTCGGCGAGTGCGCATGTCGGCATGTATGTGTGCGGGTATGTGTCCCCGTTGTGTATGTGTGTGTGTAGGGGGTGTGTATATGTGCATGTTGGGGGTGTGTGCATGTCGGGGTGCGTGTATGTGCATGTCGGGGTGGGGGTGGGGAGGGGGTTCGTACCACCTCTGGGGGGTGGCAGGGGGGTGGAGGGTGTGGGGGGAGGACTCGGGGGGGGCAGTGGGGGGTGGGGGAGACCCCTATCAGTGCCAGGGAAGGAATTCCCTGGCCCCGATAGTGCCTACCGCCATGGTTCGCATGGCGGTTCCCGACCGCCAGAAACCGCGGCGGTAAGCAGGGTCATGATACCGTTGGCGGTCTTGGGTCGACCGCCGGACCGGAGTGCGCAGACTCCAGCCCGTCGGTCATGACCGCCGTGGCTGTCGGAGTGGGGAAGTGGCGGTCGGTCGCGGCGGTGACCGCCGCGGTCAGAATGCCATTTTTTATACCGCCGGTCTGTTCGCGGTCCGACCGCCGCCTCTCAGCCGACCGCCAAGGTCAGAATGAGGGCCAAAGTGTCTTAAGTCTTTAGAATATAAACAAAGTCTCTTTCAAGCACAAGTACCTGGTTTGGAGTGGAAAAATCTCCTCAGAGGGCCACAAAAGAAGAGGTGCGTGGAAAAAGGGTGTGTGCGTCGATTTCTCCCCAGCACACACGGACTTACGTCGTTATTTTCCACACGGGGGAGGCGTCCGTCGTTTTCCGGCACGCGGACAATCTCTTTCTGGGGATCACGGGGATTACCAGATGTCCCGGGTCTGTGCGTGGATTTTCCTGCTTGTTTTACGGCTGCGTGTCGTTCTGCGGGGCTGCGCGTTGAAGTTTCGATCTCACAGCAGGCGTTGTGTCGATTTCTCCTTGGAAGTCGGGCGGCGTTGTCCTTGCGAGGCCGTGCGTCAAAGTTTTGATCTCACGGCAGGCGTTGCGTCGATTTCTCCTTGGAAGTCGGGCGGAGTTGTCCTTGCGAGGCCGTGCGTCAAAGTTTCGATCGTCCCGAAGGCGTCGCATCGATCAGCGTCGGTGTGCAGCGTTTTCCTTGCCGCGGAACAAGCTGTGCGTCAAAAATTTCGGTGCACGGAGCGTCCAAGTGAAAAAGAGAAGTCTTTTTGGTCCTGAGACTTCAGGGAACAGGAGGCAAGCTCTATCCAAGCCCTTGGAGAGCACTTTCACAGCCAGACAAGAGTTCAGCAAGGCAGCAGGCCAACAGCAAGGCAGCAGTCCTTTGTAGAAAGCAGACAGGTGAGTCCTTTGAGCAGCCAGGCAGTTCTTCTTGGCAGGATGTAGTTTCTGGTTCAGGTTTCTTCTCCAGCAAGTGTCTGATGAGGTAGGGCAGAGGCCCTGTTTTATACCCAAATGTGCCTTTGAAGTGGGGGTGACTTCAAAGAGTGGCTAAGAAGTGCACCAGGTCCCCTTTCAGTTCAATCCTGTCTGCCAGGGTCCCAGAAGGGGGTGTGGCAGTCCTTTGTGTGAGAGCAGGCCCTCCACCCTCCCAGCACAGGAAGACCCATTCAAAATGCAGATGTATGAAAGTGAGGCTGAGTACCCTGTGTTTGGGGTGTGTCTGAGTGAATGCACAAGGAGCTGTCAACCAAGCCCAGCCAGACGTGGATTGTAAGGCACAGAAAGATTTAAGTGCAAAGAAATGCTCACTTTCTAAAAGTGGCATTTCTAGAATAGTAATATTAAATCCGACTTCACCAGTCAGCAGGATTTTGTATTACCATTCTGGCCATACTAAATATGACCTTCCTGCTCCTTTCAGATCAGCAGCTGCCACTTCAACAATGTATGAGGGCAGCCCCAATGTTAGCCTATGAAGGGAGCAGGCCTCACAGTAGTGTAAAAACGAATTTAGGAGTTTTACACTACCAGGACATACAACTACACAGGTACATGTCCTGCCTTTTACCTACACAGCACCCTGCTCTAGGGGTTACCTAGGGCACACATTAGGGGTGACTTATATGTAGAAAAAGGGGAGTTCTAGGCTTGGCAAGTACTTTTAAATGCCAAGTCGAAGTGGCAGTGAAACTGCACACACAGGCCTTGCATTGGCAAGCCTGAGACAAGGTTAAGGGGGCTACTTAAGTGGGTGGCACAACCAGTGCTGCAGGTCCACTAGTAGCCTTTAATCTACAGGCCCTAGGCACATATAGTGCACATTACTAGGGACTTATAAGTAAATTAAATAGTCCAATCAGGTATGATCCAAAGTTATCATGTTTAAAAAGGGAGAGAGCATATGCACTTTAGCACTGGTTAGCAGTGGTAAAGTGCGCAGAGTCTAAAAGCCAGCAAAAACAGTGTCCAAAAAGTGGAGGGAGGCAGGCAAAAAGTTAGGGGTGACTACCCTAAGGCTGTCAGGTCTAACACCCACACTACATCTTCAACAAAGCCGACGACATCATCGCCCCCCATCTCCAGACCATCATCAACAGCTCGTTTGCATCTGCCACCTTCCCCGAGAGCTGGAAACATGCGGAAGTCAACGCTCTCCTGAAGAAACCCACGGCGGACCCCAGCAACCTGAAGAACTTCCGCCCCATCTCGCTCCTCCCCTTCCCGGCCAAAGTCATAGAGAAGGCCGTCAACAAACAACTGACTAACTTCCTCGAAGACAACAACTTGCTCGACCCCTCCCGATCCGGATTCCGGGCCAACCACAGCATTGGAAACCGGCCTTATCTCAGTCACCAACGACATCTGAACTCTGCTGGACAACGGAGAAACAGCCGCCCTCATCCTCCTCGACCTCTCGGCTGCCTTCGACACCGTCTGCCACCGCACCCTAGTATCCCGCCTCCGCTCCACCGGTATCCAAGGACTCTCTTCAATGTCTACATGAGCCCCCTCGCCGACATCGCACGCAAACACAACATCAACATCATCTCCTACGCCGACGACCCCCAGCTGATACTTTCCCTCACCAAAGACCCATCCACTGCCAAAACCAACCTGCAGGATGGAATGAAAGACGTCGCAGAATGGATGAAACTCAGCCGCCTGAAGCTGAACTCAGATAAAACGGAAGTCCTCATCCTCGGAAACACCCTGTCCGCCTGGGACGACTCCTGTTGGCCCACGGCTCTGGGCAACGCACCAACCCCCTCAGACCACGCACGCAACCTTGGATTCATCCTGGACCCCCTTCTCACCATGACCAAACAAGTCAGCGCCATCTCCTCCTCTTGCTTCCTCACACTCTGCATGCTCCGAAAGATCATCCGCTGGATCCCCACTGACACCAGAAAAACTGTGACCCACGCCCTCGTCACAAGCCGTCTAGACTACGGAAACACCCTATACGCAGGAATCACCGCAAAACTTCAGAAACGTCTTCAGCGAATACAAAACGCCTCTGCACGCCTCATCCTCGAAGTACCCCGCCACAGCCCCATCTCCGCCCACCTGAGACACCTGCACTGGCACCTCGTCAACAAAAGGATCACCTTCACGCCCACCCGTCTTCTTCGTTCCACCAGCCTCGCACTCGCCGCCGTCCCTCGCATCCGCCGTACTACTGAGGATGGGAGATTCTTCTCCTACCTGGCAGCCAAGATGTGGAACTCCCTCCCCGCCCACCTCAGGACCACCCAGGACCACCTCACCTTCCGGAGGCAGCTCAAGACCTGGCTCTTCGAGCAGCAGTGACCCCCACCCCTAGCGCCTTGAGACCCTCACGGGTGAGTAGCGCGCTTTATAAATTTGATTGATTGATTGATTGATTGTGGTGGGAGATGATATAGATATGTGGTTTTCTGCTTATGAGGTGACCCTGAAGGTGCATATGATCTCAGTGGAGAGCTGGGGTGGATGGTCTGTGGAAGCATCTGCCTTCAATGGGGAGGGACACACTTCTTACATTAGAGGTACACTCCCATTCAAAAGCCATGAATCTAGTTAGATTTGGACTGACCCCCAAGAAATACTGCTAGAGGTTCCGGGATAGCCAATAACTCCCAAATCAGTCTTGGGTGGATTTCTTGGACTACTCCAGATAGACACTGAATGGCTGGGTGATAGGCAGCTAGGTTAATGATTAGAATAGGCTGTACAACATAGTTCTCAGGGGGCATATGCTCAATATTTGTTTTACAGAGCTATGCCAGCAGCTAGTGGACGGCAAATTAACTTATTCTAGGAAGCTTGCTGAGAAGGCAGACCTCTGGGTAATCACTAGAGTTTCCAAAAATGCATCAGGGGGCTGGGATGGCGAGTATAGCACTTGTGGAGGAGGTGGTCGCCCTTATCTTTGGGGAGCAGACAGAGACAGTGCCAAAAGCCCATTTACCTGCAAATACTCCTAAGAACAGGCAGTGGGTCACCATCAATGTATAATGGGTGGTGGCTCAAAGGACAACGGAGGCAGCGTGACTACTGTGATGTGTCAGCTGGGGTCCTTAGACCAGGTCCTCCATAACACATTTCTGCAAGCCCTTGTCACAGACAACCAAAAGAGAGAGTCATCTACGGTGGCCTTTGTTCACTTTGAGTGTGGGGGTCTCAGGTTCTCTAAAAGTAGCTGTGAGCATTGCCATCACTGTAGACTGTCACTGTAGGAAAGTGCCTTTTGTGTCATGGTTACCCCCTCACTTTTCGCCTGATGTTGATGCTAACTTGACTGAGTGTGTGCTGGGAGCCTGCTAACCAGGCCCCAACATCTGTGTACTTTCCCTAAACTGTACCATTGCTTCCACAATTGCCACATTCCTGGCACACAGCTAAGTCTCTTGTATAAAATACCAGTGGTATCAAAGACCCTGTGACCAAGGACGGTCCCTAAGGGCTGCAGCATGTATTGTGCCACCCTAAAGGAACCCTCACCAAAATACATTCACACTGCCATTGCTGATTGTGTGTGTTGGTGGGGTGAAAAAGGTAAGGTCGACATGGCATCCCTCTCAGGGTGCCATGCCCACAAACCACTACCTGCCGTATAGGTAAGTCACCCCTGTAACAGGCCTTCCAGCCCTGAAGCAGGGTGCACTATATCACAAGTAAGGGCATAGCTGCATGAACAATATGCCGCTACAGCGCCTAAGTCCATTCGTAGACATTGTAAGTGCAGTGTGGCCATATTGAGTATGTGAGTTGGGACCTGGTCATTATGAACTCCACAGCTCCGTGATGGCTTCGCTGAAGGCTGGGAAGTTTGGCAGTAAACTTCTCAGCACAATAAACCCACAGTGATGCCAGTGTTGGATTTATTGAGAAATGCACACAGAGGGCATCTTAGAGATGCCCCCTGTATTTTACCCAACCCTCGGATGTAGGGCTGACTGGTCTGTGCCAGCCTGCCACTAACAGACATGTTTCTGATCCCATGCGGTGAGAGCCTTTGAGCTCTCTGAAGTCAGGACCAAACCCTGCTCACACCTCCACCCTGCAGGGACTGCACCACTTGGTGGTGATCCTCAAAGGCTCCTGCCTCAGGTTTCAATGCCACAGGGCAATCCAGCTGGTAGAGATTCCCACCCCAGGACCACTTTTGGCGGCAGGTCTGGCAGGAAAATTTGTGAACAACATGAGGTGTGCCCACCCCAGCTAAGGTGCCCTGAGCAAAGGTGAACCCCTCCTAGCAGAATCCTCCAGCTTGTTTTGAAGGATGATAGTCAATAGGGTTAGGAATGTGCCCCCCCAAAGGGAGTGGGCACAGGCAGGGTGTAGCCACTCTCAGGATCAGTAGCCATTGGCTACAGCCCTCTGACCCCTGTGACACCCCTAAATCTAGTATTTAGGAGCACCCCTGAACCTTGCACTTCAGATTCCTGGCAACCTAACAAGACGAAGGACTGAAGAGTCGCATCAGAGGAGACTCCAAATGACTTGGCTGCAGCACTACCGGCCTGTCTGCAGCTTCAAAGACCCCTGCTACAAGAAGACGACTCGTCTTGCATGACCAGTGACCTCTACAAACCCCCAGACGACTGCCTGCTTACCCAAGGATAAAGACTTCCAGAGGACAGCTGCCCTGTCCACAAGAAGCATTCAAGAAGGACTCTAGAACCGCCTTTGATCCGTGAGTCCTGCCCACTCTGCAGCCAATGCCCATGGCCCAAGTCCTGGTGGCCCATCAGACCAGAGAGAGTCCCTAGGCAATTCAACCTCAAGTCCACCCTGGGTTGACCCCTCCTGACCAACACGATGACGCTTGCAGCCTAAATCCAGAGGACCCCCTGACCGCGACTGGATCAGGTGAACGCCTGATGCCTAAGGTACCCGTGCATTTGCAGCTCTCTGGCCTTGGGAAACCCAACCGATGGTCCAGCAACGTCCAGTGAGCTGCTCTCTACTTACTTGTCCAGCAGTTGTTTTTCTTCAGTCGACTCCCTGGACCAAGCCTACAGCCTCTTTGTAACTCCCATGGTTCCGTCATTGAAAAGCAGTAGGGGACCAACGCTGTGTTTGCACCCAGCTGCCCCTGTGCTGCTTAGGATGTGTGTTTGGTGCTGACCTGTGCCCCCCCTGTGCTGATCTAAAGACCCCAGGTCTGTGCCCTGAAGTTGTGGCTACTTACCTGCAAGCAGTTCTTTTCTTAGCGCCCCCTGTCTCCATTAGATTCCTGTGGGCACCCGACACCGACTTTGGCCTCTGCACCTGGCTAGCCCCATGTCGCTGGTGGTGCACCCTTGGTGTCTCCCAAAACTTTGTTGTGTGGACACCCTAACTCCAGACGGCTGGGATCGTAAGTCAAGTACTTACCTGTGATTTGTTTGTCACTTTTCCTCCACTAGGCCTACATTGCTTTTTATTTCAATATTGCACTATGCCCACTTTTGAGACTGAAAAGTATTACTTACCTGTAAACTGTTTTACCTGTGAATTCTAAACAAAGTGCATTTGATACATAAGAGTGATACATCCTTGAAACTGTTGTTACCTGCAACAAAGATCCTTTTGGTTCCAGAAATAAAGTAACAAAATATATTTTTGATACATAAAGACATTGGCCGGGAGTTAGTCACTAAGTGAGTGCCTCATTTCTTGACTGTGTGTACAACAAATGCTTAGCACTACCCTCTGATAAGCCTACCTGCTCGACCATGCTACCACAAAGGGCAGCATTAGTAGTCAAGGGGCGTGGGCTACCCGCCCCTGAAGTTCCTGTGGTCCAGGTTGATGGGGCAAAGAGGATGCTCCTGAGCCTACCAGGGAAGCAATTGCTGTGCTGGGTGACCTGCCGGAGTCCCACTCTAGCAGGCTTGAGATGGCAAGCTAGGGCCCAGGCAGCAGGTGATACCTCTGAAGATCACATTATCTATTGGTTGAATTACCTCCTTTACAGTAAGCCTGAGGTTCCTGGGCCTTGGGCAGTCCGTGTGCTGGTGGTCCCTTAGGCCCATATTTATACTTTTTTAGCGCCGCATTTGTGTCAATTTTTGATGCAAAAGCGGCGCAAACTTACAAGATACAATTGTATTTTGTACGTTTGTGATGCTTTTGCGTCAATAAATGACGCAAATGCGGTGCTAAAAAAGTATAAATATGGGCCCTAGTGTTACAGGACCTCCCTACTGGAGTTGGCCCACGATATCTCCCTGGCAGGGCATCTGGGGCAAGACAATACCTTTTGCAGGCTTGTCGTCCACTTCTACTAGCCCCGGATGAAGATGGCCTTAGATGCATTCTGTAGGTCCTGTCCTACCAGGTAGGCTAGTGTGAAATCAGGGAAAAAGCTCAAGGCTCACCTGTCATTGACACTCCCTGTGAGGGGGTGGGCATTGACATTGTTAGTTCCTTGGACCCCATGACAGCTTGGGGCAACAGGTTCATCCTTGTCTTGGCAGACCACACCTCCTGCGACTCAGAGGCCACCCCTCCTGCGATGGCCAGTGTCCTGGTGGTGAAGTAGTGTCTGACAGAGGCACTAACTTCATGTCAGTGTACATCAAGTCCATGTGGGATGAGTGTGGAGTAACATACAAGTTCTCCACACCCAATCAAACCAAGGCCCTTAAGGCATGTCGATGGGCCTACCTGAGCCCATGAGGCATAAGTTGGACATCCTCCTGTCATGCCTTCTGTTTGCCTACAGGAAGGTGTCACAGAAGAGAAACGGCCTTAACAATGAGGGCTGAGCCATGCATGTCGTTTTAACGCAAGCTTAACCACGCATAGTTGTGGAGTCTGCCTTAAGCATGCATGTGCCTTCACCACGCATATGTGTGGTTCAGGCAGAGAACAGTCTAGCTATGTGGGTCGGATCAGGTGCAGGAAGCATCGGGGGAGGTAAGTGGGGCTGGGTTTGGGGGGCAGTTTTTAGGGTTGGGGTGGTTTTAGGGCTCAGGGTGGGGAGAGGGGGAGGTTGGGTAATTTTTTTTGGACAGGGGAGGTCGGGTTAGTTTTTTGGGCAGGGTTTTAGGAACTGGGGTTGAGTCGGGTTCGTTTTTTTTTTTTTTTTAAGGGGAAGGTCGGGTTAGTTCTTTGGGCAGACAGCAGGGTTTTAGGACTTGTAGGTCTAAGGACTGGGGTAGGGATTTAGGGCTCAGGTGGGGAAGGGTCAGTTTTCAAGGGTGAGGTCAGTTTTAGGTCTCAGGGCGGTGGGGACTGGGGTTGTATTTTTTAGCAGGAGCTGAGTTTTAGGCATTAGGGCGGGGTAGTTTTAAAGGCAGGTCAGTTTTAGGGCTTAGGGTGGGGGGGTCGGGATAGTTTAAGGGTAGGGTGAGGTCAGTATCAGGGCTAGGGGGTTTAGTGCTCAGGGCAGGGGGGAAGAGGCAGTTTTAAAAGCTGGGGTGGGGTGGATTCCACGGCTGGGGTATCGGGTGTTATGGTGCAGTTCATGGGGGGATTTACTACGCATATTCCTTTCCCAAACATGCTTTTACAACAAAAATTGTTGTAAAGGTATGCCTGGTAAAGGAAGGCATGGTTAAGACGCGATCTTTGTTTATACTGTGTTAAGGCATGCATGTTTCAGGCATGCGTTATTCCATCATACAACTATCACTGAAGGGGGTTGGGTTCAGTCCATTCAAGCTCCTCTATGTATATCCTGTTAGGTGACCTCTGAGCCTTGCAAGAGGGGGGACAAGCTCCCAGGAAACCCCTTCAGGATGTGGTAAGCTTGAACTCTGCAACCAGCTTCATCGCTTCTTTAAAAAGTCAAAGACAATCTTACGGTCAGTTAAATAGTCATGAAACTCTGATATGACCAGAAGGCCACTCTGGTAGAGTTTCAAGCTGGCTAGAAGGGGTGGGTTATGGAGCCTGCAGAGCCCAGAGCTTTCCACAACCACTGGACAGGCCCATATGAGGTGAAGGAGTGTAAGGGGAAGTCCATCTACCTGGTGGATATCAAAACCCCTACCAACGGTACTCCTCATAAACCACCTTGAACACCACTTTGAGAAGTCTGAAGTCAGTATGCTTCTAGTGCCAGATGAAGGGGTGGAGGTGGGGAGAGAACCTCTCCCTCATCTCCTGTCTGCCCTGGGGCATGATGGGTCAGTAGAGGGTGTTAACATCTACCCTACTCTGACCCTAGAGCAGCAGAGTGACTGGTTCTAGCTGTTGGGTCAGTTTTCCTCTCTGTTCTCCCTCACCCCTGGACTTACACATTTGTGTATCCACAACATAGACACTGGAGACAGTATTCCTTTCAAAAACAAAACTTACAGGCTGTCGGATAAGATGAGTGCCAGCATCAAGGAGGAGGGCTCCAAGATGCTGGTGTTGAGGGGGATTGAGCCCTCCCAATATTCCCTGGTCCAGTCCATGGTTCTGGTACCCCCGGGCACCACTGCAGAACTCTGGTTCTGTGTGGACTACTGAGAACTCAATTCCGTCACTAACACTGATGCATACTCCATCCCTGAGCTGATAAGCTCATAGACAGGGTGGGTGCTGCCAAGTTCCTCAGTACCCTTGATCTCACATCAGGGTAGTGGCTGATTTCTCCGACTGAGGGGGGAAAAAGAGAGATCTGCATTCTTAGCCCCAGAATGTCACTTCCAGTCTACAGTGATGACCTCTGGCTTAAAGAATCCCCCTGCCACCTTTCAGAGGTTGGTCAATGGGGTCCTGGCTGGGAAGAAAGTCTTCTGTGCCACCTATTTAGACTGCATAGTTTTCTTCAGCTCCAGCTGGGGGAAACACCTGTACCACTTCCAGGAGGTGCTTCAGGCCCTGTCTATCATGGCAGTAAGTGCCAGACATGCAGGGTTCCGTGGTGTATCTAGGCCACATGGACCCGTACCCTTCATCACAGACTGAAGTGACCCCAAGCATCAGCCAGCTGACCTCCTTTTCTGAGCTACAGGGACATAACAAGCTCTAGAGGCTGCTTGCAACAACTTCCCAGCTAACCTCCTAACTCAACCCATCTGAGCCCTGCTGGCCTCTGCTGGCATGAGGTCCAGACACCCAAATGGTGCCCCTCAGGTCCCTGACCATTGGAGTAGCCTCAGTGCAGCTTCCCTGAAGTTTTTCAACAAAATGCAAACGGATTTGTATGTGTCAAGATCTTGCCGCCTGCGCCGCCCACCAACGCAAAGTGACGGCAACCCTGATGCTTTGCGCTGCAGTAACCACCTATGACGCTCGGCAGCATGACATCTGCACTTCAGATCACAGCACTGACAGTTTATGGTGACTGCCAACGTGATGGTCCAAGAAGGACCGTTCGCAACACCAACAGGAACTTCGAGATGCCTAGCCTTCTCTTCGTGCCATATCCATGGCCATCTGCGATGCTCTCCCTGCTCCTCGCTCCCCCTTCCTCTGCTAACAGAACTTGTTGCGCTGGACTCTGAAGGTAACTCTTTCAGATGGACTAACCTGGTCCCTGTATGCAACCCTCAGTCCATCGCGGTTGGCCTGAATTCGTGACTTTCACCCTGTCTTGCACACCGAGATAGCTGCGAGTGATGCTTTGTGCTTTTTGACGCTATTTTCACTAACATCTATAAAACTGCACATCTCCAGTTCCCCTAATTGGATTTTTATTGTTTTGGTGTCAAATTATTTATTACATTTTACTTTATTTGTCTGAATTAGTGTGGGATTTTTCTTGTGTTCTGTTTTCACTTTTTTACTGTCTAAAGTGCTTCATAAATATTTTACATATTGCCTCCAAGTTATGCCTGACTGCTGTGTGCCCAGCTACCAAAGATTTGAGCACAAATTAGGTGAGTTTGCTATGACCTTACCCTGACAAGGATTGTGGTTGCTGCTTGAGGGGTAGGGTTTACCCCCCTTGACCAGTAACCCAATTTCTAACAGTGGTCATTTATCAGAGAGTTGAAAGGAGGCTTATGAAAACCTTATATATATTATAATTGAAAAACACTCCAAACATTGATTTTCAGACTGATCTTGTGAGAGCTGTTGTAACTGATAAGCATAAATGTAAGATAGTCAGACCTACAGTGTGAATTTACTGAATCAGAATATAGATTCTTATAAATCAAAATCTGCATACCCATACATGTGTGTCTTAATTCTAGGGTGTAAATGCTTGATAAATGGTCACAGGTTACAGTTTGTATGTGAGTGACGATGATAAATAGTTCTCAGTGACTGAATCTTTTAAAAACAAGGTATGCCTGAATGCTTAATAAAATGGTTTTAGTTTTGAATTTTAACATAGATTTTTAGTGTACCATAGATTCACCTTTGTCTTCTCATGCATGGGATAATGATGCTAAACGTGTGGGTGCCCTTTCTAAAATGGACTTTGTAGTTACCTCAAGACTCATCTTTTTTTATAAAGATGGAACTTCGGAGCTCATTTGTGTCCTGATTGCGGGATAAGTATTGACTCCGTGAATATGTTTCTATTATTCCTCTGAGCTTGTATGTTGGCTGGTTACCTATTCTTTATGCACGGAAGCAGTTGTGACCATCGAACGCATGGGAATGTAACCTGTAGAAAGATGGAGCTCATTTAGCTTGATGCTCACATACTTCATGCAAGATGGATGATTACCATTGTATTGGTCACTTTCCTATTCCTTGTGATCTAGACTCAGATGATGATTGTAGTATGTCACACTCGCCTAACTCATGTGATCTAGACTCTGACAAAGACTGTAGCATGTCTCACATGCTTATCTCATGTGATATGAACTCATATGTACACTGTAGCATCTCTCACATGCCATTCTCATGTGATCTAGAATCAAATGATAACCGTAGAGGGTCTCACTCACGTATACAGCCTGAATTGGACTCAAATTATTATAATTTTAGTGTGGCTCAATTACCAATCCAGTGTGATGTGGATTTAGATGGCAAGATTGTGGATACGTATGTATTAGGAGAATCCTTTGGAAAGAGGAATGTTTAGCCTAAATAAATTACATCACTCAGGCTTGTCACTCACCTGATATCATGAATAGCTGCCCTGCGGTCACGTTTCTTCCCCCATATTTTTAGAGATGTCACCATCAGGATAATGAATTCCCCATTTTTCATGCCAATTGCCACCATGTCCCCTTCAGGGCTGTAGCACACCGTCCGGGCTGCATGACCTAAACTGACTTTGTTTACCATCTTCTGTGAAACAATGTAAGAGGAAAAGGATACATGTCATTCATTTGGTAGCAGTCATTTAGAGCTTCCCGAGTTGAACATAATATACACAATCTCCCTCCAGTGACAGACACAATATTTGTATGTTTGATTACAAAAATATGCAATCTTTTATACATGTTTTGAAGCATCACATTCTGTTTAACCAAAGATAAAGTGTTTCAGAAGGCCAGGATGAAGGGTTTGGTTTAAATAAAGCAACAATGCAACATTTTGATAGAAGGGACTTCAAATTCAACATAACTTAAAATCATATTTACAAGGTTTTTATGAGATAAATGTAAATGAGCAAACACTTACCTGTTTCTGGTGAATACTATACAAGCCGCAGCCTTCTTACCCAGGTAAACAAATTGGATCCAGAAACTTTCCAAGCAATTGCTTCTGTGTGCTGGCAGTCGGTGCCATCGAACTCAGCAAAAACCTCACCCTGATGCTGAAAGTGAGAACGCAGAGCCACATATAGATGCCACCCCTGCATGCTGATGGCCACTTAAAATAAAGCATTCCACACCCTTAGGCTCAGATTGCAGCATACTGAGAACCATGAGTGTGACATGGGACCTTATTAAATCCCAGAAGTCTACTCCACAGGCCGGGAAGGAGGGGGCGAGTGTTCTGTAGTTAGAGTATCCACCAGAAAGAGTGTTACTGAAGGTAAGTTAATTGTTCTTCAGATGGATACTTCTAACTGCAGAATACGAAACTTTTCAATAAACATTGCAATATCTCTTAAAAGATTGGGGGGGCTGAGGAGTTGACTTCATACCAAGAATACCTGGAGGATCAAGTGAGCAAAATGACCATTTTTTGCAGTTCAAAACAGTAATGCCCAATGGACGTGTGAACAGACACCCTTGTAGCTGCCTGCCAGATGACCAGGACTGACACACCTATGACAAAGGCTATAGTGGTGGCATTAGCTCCAGCTGATTGAGTGCAAATGCCCCCATATAAAACCCTTCCCCAGCCAGTAGAACTCTTTCTTGAAGACAGCAATTAATCTGGGTATGGTGCGTTTATGGACTGCCTGCCTCTTCTCTGCACCAGAAACCCCATAATATTGGCCATCCACTTGGTGCGCCTTAGTGCAATTGATGCAAAAGTTAAGGGGTCTCTCGGAGTTCAACTGGTAAATCTCTCCTCCTCATCACAGGGATCTTGCAGAGAAAGAAAGCAGGGAGATTCATAGACTGTTTCACATGGAAGGGCAAAAGCACATTTGGCAGAAAGGACTCCCTGGCCCACAGCACCAGCCTGCCTGGAAAAAGGTGGTATATGTTGGTTGTAATGACAATGCCTGCATTTCACTGACATGGAAGCAATCGCAATGAGGAAGACTATCATAAGGGCAAAAGTCTTAATGAACTGCTGTGAACAGGCTTGAAAGCCATGCACATTAGGAAAGTCAGAACCAAGTTAAAGTTTCACTGCAGCATAACAAAAGGTGCAGGAGAAGCACATGTAAGCTCTTTCAATATAAGCATCACAAATATTGACTTACACTGAAAGGACTGATCAGACAAAGGTTCAAAAGTAAAGATGGTTTACAAATAACTTTTAACAAATCAAGGTCTTGCTAGACCAAAGACACGTCAAATAGAAATATATCAGTAAGTTTAGCCTGCAACGGATTAACCCAACAAACTTTGCACTAAGACACAAACGTCCAGAGTAGATTTACTTTGTGGATGGATGGTGTGCCACCAAGATCACATCCACCACCTCTGCTGCTGAGTTAAATCCACTCAATTCGCTCCACCCAATCTCCACACCTGGAGGTGCAGGTTCTGAAGATTCAGAAGAAAAACCTTGCTTTGTTGCTAGGACAGCAAGTCCAAACCCAGAGGTAGACCAAACAGAGAACAAATGCTCAGGCTTAGTAGTTTGGAGTACCAAACTATCTGAACTCAGTCCATGACTATCAGGATGACCTCATCAGGCTCTCCCCTGACCTCCTTAAGAACTCGGGGAAGAAGTGGCAAAGGTGGGAACGCAGAGAAGAGACCAAAGTCCCACAAAAAGTCGAACACATCTCCCAGTGTGAATTGAGGCAGAACCTCTAGAGCGCAAAAGACTTGACAATAAGTGTTCTACCCAAGGCACCCTCCCCCGAACTCCCAGTGGGTGAATATGCCTTGAACTACATTGGTGTCTAGATACACCTAGTGCTTGGTGAAATGTCCTCTACTGAGCTTGTCTACAGTGGTGTTCATTTTGCCAGATGGTTGACAAACAGCAAGATCCCCAGAAGGTCCAGCCAGAGCTTCAGTGTCCGCACTTACTGGCACAGCACCCGCGACCACACACCATCATGCCTCTTGCAGTACCACATGGCAGTCACCTTGTTCATCAGAATGTGCACAGAGTTGCACTTGATGGAAGGCAGAAAGGTCTATAGAGCCAGTGGGATAACTTGGAGGGCCAAAAGGTGGATGTGATGCTTGTGCTCAAAGGAAAACTAGAGGTTTCTGATTTCCAACTCATCCTGGTGACATAAGAGTCTAGACCTGATGCATCCATCACCACTGTGAGCTCTGGATAGAGTAGAGAGAATAGCCTGCAGCAGATCAGGTTAGCATCCTTCATCCACCATTCAATGTCTTGGGTCAACTTATCTGACACATGGGTGTTATCCTAGAGCAGAGCCCACAGAAGGCAGAGGATCCACTGTAGAACCCCCATGTGCCAATGAACATGAGGCTCCGGAAGGAAACATGAGGCCAAGAGACCAGGAACTCTCTGCATCATCTGGGCTGGAGCCCAGGAGTGAGCCTGAAACATCAGGATGACATCTTGAATGTCGTGGATTTGCTGCAGAGGCACAGAGTCCTTGAATGCCACAGTGGACAGAACAGCTGGCGTCCACTAGTCACTACTGCTGCCTCTCCCCGTTGTAGTGTCAAATAGGAAACATTTTTTTAAAGCAGCACCTCTTCCTTTAAGGAGCATAGACTATTAAAAAAATGTTTCCAATTTGGGAATTCAAATGCAGGCCCACCATTCTGAACTGCTAGCCAATCACTAGTGATCACAAATAGTTATCTGCCTACATAGTATTTATTAGGCAGGTCGTTCTACGACCTTCTACATATGGAAATGTGTGATGCAGCCTTACCGTACGTAGACTAGATTGTAAAATGACAGCCAGGTGCGCGACTTGCACCCACTGTTTAAAAAATTGCCTATTCGTACATCTGGCTCTTTACGCTTGCTGAAGTAAATTGGCATGCTTAGATTGTTTTAAGTGTCTTCTCAAAATATGCTGTTTAAAGTTTAAGTAATGCATCCCTTCTGTGTAAAAAGCTTTAAAGAAATTGTGGGCTTTCCGAAACAGTCTTTTCCTGCTTGGAATCATCATGAAAAGCATGACAGTTTGAAGGAGATAAAAACACACTATGTCCTCCACGTGCAGAGAGCTTCATTAAGCATGTCAAGTAGACTGATTTGCTTTTCAGAAACGACACCCTCTTTTGGCGTTTCGGAAAAGAAACACAAAAATTTATGTCAGGTGCGCCATCATTTAGCGGCCTTGTCGGCATTCGAAAATGTCACCAAAAGTGCAATGTCGGACTAACCAGCATTGCAATCTTGCCAAAACCGTCCCTGCCAGACGCTTTCAGCGCCTGGGAGCAGCGGCAGTTTTGATGAATATTCCCCGCATGTTCAGGCAGGCTCTCCTCTGCAAGTCTGGTGGAAGCAGCAATCTGGCGGCCATCCTTCCAAGCCTAAAAAAGACTCTTACATTCAACAGTAACAATAGCGGCATCTTTCTTTTCCCTCCACCCCAAGGCTGTGTAAACTGTATTTGTTGGATCCCATAACATCCCACAAACTTATTGTTCAATGTCAAATCAGAAGACAGAAATTTAGGCTAAGGCCTACCTTGTCTGCTATGTCCCAGAGCCGTACCGTTCCGTCCTCCGCAGCAGACAGGAAAAAATCCCTGGAAGGATGCGTGGCCAGGCCCCAGACAGGTCCATCCGTGTGACCATTAATTAAAATGTTACAGGCAGCATTCTTCTCGCCAACCTCTATTATTTCAGCATTCCGAGTCCCAACAAGGATTTTCCCCTAAAACAATAGCATGCATTTCTCATTAAAATATAAATACAAAATACACAATGGCAATAGGACCTCTGATGAAAGAAGGCAAAGAGGGTAAAATTAGGAGGATGACATGGGTAGTTCAAGGCTTCGTGAAAATGTTCATCTGCAGGTTTCACTCTAGATTTCTTTCTATTCTTGAACAATGTGTCTCTTGTAATGCTCATCGGTCTACGACTCTCCTTCATGCTTGTGTTTCTATTTCCGAAATAACTCTTGCTCCTGTTGGTGCTTCCTATTCCTCTAAACTGAGTCTTGAATTAAGGTCCAGTTTTTACATACATACCAAGACAGAAATGAACCTCATTCTTGACTATGGGCACACTAGGATAATCTCCTACCACCAAGCACAAACATGTATAATCAGCACTTTCTTTGTGCCCTACCTTTCCTCTGCACACTGAGCGCACACAGTCAGTGGTCTGGCCGGTCTCAAGACGGAAGGCCCGACACCTCTTCAACTCCTGGTCCCATAGTTTCACTGCGCCTCCTTCCTTCGACCTGACAAAACAGAATCTAAAGTTGACTGGTATCGCATATGGATCACAATGGAATGTCATACTTTAACTAGACAGGTTCTTGTAGAAACACCTGGCCTGGTTTTGACAAACATCTCAGATGGTGCACAACACAATGGAGCAATTTTACATTTTACTTTCCCTAGCTCCTAGACTCCTATGGGGACTTCTTTTGCTACCATTAAGGGTAAGTGGGAGCTTTTAATGGAAGCACACCAATTAGCGCAGTCTGCCATAGAACCAAATCTCAAGATGCACTGTTAATCTCTAATCAGTGATATTTGGCTACTATTAGGGCATAACAAGATCCCAGAGCCCAAGCAGCGTCCAATCCCCGATCCAAAGCTAGGGGTCCACCACCTCAAAGGGCTCTCTTTCTGAAGAACCTCCACAGCTACAGGCACGGCAGCGGTTTAGAGCTCCACTGCTTTGACATACTAAGGACCCTAGACAAGGCTGCATCAGGCTTAAACCTGCTCCCGAATAACCAAAGGCCACACACATTGGCAGTAAACATAAACCCAGCTGTCATTTTAACCAAGGCCCCAGTCATTCTCACCAGGCATGAAACCAGCTGTTTTAACCAAGGACCCCAGACTTTCCCAGCAGGGGTGAATCCGAGTGTCATTATACCCAACTATCTCGATATTCTCTGCAGGCATGAACCCTACTGGCATTATAACCAAGGACCCCAGACATTTTAGCGGGCCTGAACTGCACTGTCCGCACAATCGAGATATCCAAGGGCCCAGGCATTCTCGTAAGGTGTGAACCCCACGTTTGGAGGTTTGACATGCTGTAGGAAGCTGACCTGGTGTGTGGTGGGTACCTATGGTACTTACACCTTATACCAGGTCCAGGCAGTGTCTAGAAGCCAGGTTCTCTAGAGGTAGCTGTGGATGAGCAGCCAAGGCTTATCTAGGAGACATGCAAAGCTCCTGCAATCCCACTGTAGTCACCAAGCTCTTACACACATGAAAGAAAACACTCAGTTGTACAAAAGTAACGGTACTTTATTTCTGGAACAAATCACCACAAAATACTAGACAGGTAACCCATCCTTAGGAGGTAAGTAATACACTAAATATACACTAGTAATCAGAAACAGGCATAGAAAAGGTTAGAAAACAGTGCAAACAGCAATAACCAATAGTGACCCTAGGGGCGCACAAACCATGGAAAAAAGTGGAATGCGAACAAGGTACCCCCACCTAGGTAAGTAAAATGTGTAGAGGGGAGCTGGGAGTACTAGAAAACCACAAAGGTAAGTAACTCCGTACCCCCCAGCGACCAGGAATGCAGGAGTAAAACACTAGATTTTCCCCAAACCACCCAAAAGGAGTAAAAGAAGAAAGAGACACCCAGACAAGACTGCAAGAAAACCAGCGGTGGATTACTGAAGAAAGAAGACCTGTGGAGAGAGGGGACCAAATCCAAGAGTCACAGTGGGGTCCAGGAGGAGTAGATGCTACTACCCACCCAGCTGTGGATGCAGGAGTTGGTCGATGGTGATGAAGAACAGGCCAGCACTGCAGCTCTGGAGCTGGAGATAAGTTCCTGATGGATGCAGATGAAGCTCCACGTTAGAAGGAAGATTGCAGACGGGTGTCGGTGCAGGAATTCCACCAACAAGCCTTAGCAAAGGCAAACTCGTAGTTAGTGTAAAAGAGGTGCTGCCAGGGACCAGCAAGGCCCAGGAGGTCTCAACGCAGGAAAGGGGGTCGTAGCGGACCCTCAGCGTCGCAGAGAGTCCACAGGAGCAGAGGCAGCACCCACAAGAGGCCCACAGGACGGGGACCCAAGAGTCGCAGTAGAAGCCCACATAGCACTACAAAAGAGGGTCCCACGGCGCAGGAAAACCACGCAGGAGGCTGTGCTTTGCAGGATGGAGTGCTGGGGGCTTAAGCTACACGTCCCCTGTAGATCCCTTGGAGGAGATGCAAACCAGCCTTGGCAGCTGCAAGAGTCGCAGTGCACAGGGGTATTGTCCTGCGTGGGAAGGCAAAGGCTTACCTCCGCCAAAGTTGGACAGCTGTCAGAGAGGACCAAGAGGACTACTCCGGACCACCACCCATCATGCAGGATCCACGCAGCTCCAGAGGAGACGAGATCCACACAGCTGGTCGTCGCTTGTTGTAGGTGCCTGCGGTTGCAGGGAAGTGACTCCTTCACTCCAAGGGAGATTCCTTCTTCTTCTGCAGGCTGAAGAGTTGGAGTCTTCCGAGGATGCACGGTTGGGTGAATGTTGCAAAGCTGGCAGGAGACGTGGAAACAAAGTTGCAGAAGAGTCTTCTTCGCTGTGGCAGCGTTTGTCGGTTCCTGGAGGGTCCTGTCACAGTTCCAGTGGCCAGAAGTCATAGCAGAGGTTGCAGAGGAGTCCTGCTGGAATCTTGCAAGCTGAATCTGAGGACCCACCCAAGAGAGAGACCCTAAATAGCACTGAAAGGGGAATTGGTCACCTAACAAGGTAAGCACCTATCAGGAGGGGTCTCTCACGTCACCTGCCTGGCCTGGCCACTCAGATTCTTCCAGAGTTCCCTGTCAACCTTGGAAACAGATGGCAGAACCCAGGGACCCCCTGGAGGAGCTCTGGGCACCACCCCTGGGATGGTGATGGACAGGGAAGTGATCACTCCCTTTCCCATGGTCCAGTTTCACCCCAGAGCAGGGAGTCGGGGTCCCTGAACCGGTGTGGACTGGTTTATGCACAGAGGGCACCAAATGTGCCTTTCAAAGCAAACCAGTGGCTTGAGGAAGCTACCTCTCCCAAGCCACTCACACCTATTTCCAAAGAGTGAGGGTGTTACCTCCCTCTCCCAAAGGAAATCCTTGGTTCTGCCTTCCAGGGCTTGATCAGATCAAGCAGCAGGAGGGCAGAAACCTGTCTGAGGGGTGGCAGCAGCTGGGCTGCCCAGAAAACCCTGCAAGACTGGTGGTAGCAATGATGGGGATCCTCTAAGGAGCCCCCAGAATGCATGGAATCATACTTCCAATACTTGCAACAATATTGGGGTGTGATTCTGACATGTTTGATACCAAGGTTCGGAGTTACAATTATGTAGCTGGATATAGGATGTGACCTATCTCCAGTACACAAGTTAAATGGCGTGCCCACACTCACAAAGTCAAGAAAAATGGATCTGGAGTTTGTGGTGGCACCACTGCTAGTGCAGGGGTGCCATCACACACATGTACCTGCACCCTGCCCTCTGGGCTGAGAGGGCCTACCATAGGGGTGACATATAGTGACCTGTAGAGAAAACAAGTGCATTCACCTGTGTCATGCAGGCTGCAAAGGCAGCCCTGCAAAACCCATTGCATGGGCTCCCAATGGGTGGCAGAATAACTGCAGCAGCCCATAGGGATCCCCTAGAAACCCAATGCCCTAGGTATCTAGATACCATATACTAGGGACTTACATGGGGGAAGCAGTATGCCATTTGAGGGAAGAAAAAGGTACAATTTAGAGAGAGCAAAACTACTGGGGTCCTGGTTAGCAAGAACCCAGTAGATACAGTCAATCATACTGACAAGAGGCAGAAAATAAAGAATAACCATGCCAAGAAGAGGGTACTTTCATACACATGCTTATCACTAAACAGGTATACCATGAGTGGCAGGAATCTTAGAAAGCCCTTGTAATGCTTTGTAGGACCCTGCCGTTTTACATAACACTGTTTGTTATTATGAATCTTTTCAGGTCTTCGAGATGATCCTTTCACTGATGCAGATCGCATTTTATCTGGAAAGCTGATGATATATTTTAAGGGTTCGTATAAAGAATACTCTTACCTTCAAATCTCCTCTCCTGTGTCTCACAATAGTACTTGCTTACTTGAAATACTGCCGGATCCAACTTGCATTTTTAGCCTAATACTCTCACAAACGTTTGAAAATAGGCAAAAAACATTTTCACCACTGCTTGCATTATGTACACCTCTGAACAAGCCCTCTAAAAAGGTAACTGCCCCAACACTGATAAACTCACGGTCTTTCCTTTCCCCCTGTGACGATAAGGCCGTCCCTCAGAGTGGTGTACATTGTGAACACAGGCCCATTGTGGGCTTTGGCTACGATCCGCGACAAAATGTGGTCTTTCCAAACACACACGTCTCCGCTGATGGTACCGGTAAACGTCAGATTATTCTGCAAAGAGAAGACAAAGTACACCATGTATTTCAGAGAAGAGCAGGAAATTACAAACCAGATCAGAGCTGAGCAGGTTTCATAGGAAGGTGGGACTTTCGTAACTGACTGGTGTCTCTAAATTCCTAGTAGGGCTATGGTAGAATTATTTACATGTTAGGCTCACATTGTATGCGACAGATCCCTACATAGGTTCTGTCATGTTTTCCCACAGAACAGAAACACAGGCAAACCAGTTACAAGCATGGCAGCTACCTTGGGGTCCTGGCCAGGGGCACCATGGAACCTCGAGAAATGTGCTTGTGGCACAAGCACCTCAGATGACGTTATCTACTGCTTATTCCGATGTCCAGTCCTTTTCATGTTAAGAAGGATTTCTCCTCAATACTATCATCAAACATATAGGTGCCCACGTGATTTTAAGTTCTCTAGCAGAAGAGCTGGTCTTACACATGACTAATCCAGGGATTATTGTATTGTAATTGTAATTATACACCGATTACTACCCCTGTTGTGACTTTTTACCACTACCTGTGGTGTAGTGTGGAAATGTCAGGGTTTGAATTTAGATTTAACTTCCATGAGGTTTAAGTACATTTGAGGTTTCAGTTTTAGAATGCAATTGCAGTTAGAGAATGAGAATTTGAGATTTCGGATGCAAAGCCTATGATTCACAAAATCACATGCTTTATGGCCACAAATTAAGAAGTTTGCAATGTACTTTGTGACCACAAAATAAGGAGTTTGAAATGACCTAAAGGTACTTTGAAAGTTAGAAAAGTGTTTTCTACATGTTAAGTGCCTTTTGTGACCAATTCCCAATTGCTAGGAGTTGGGGACATGAAAGGGGCATTCCCCTTCTTTGCGATTGGGAATAGCAATAAACCAGGTATGGTGGCTTAGTGGACTAATGCATCTACTGTAAGGGCCTGTGTTCGACTTCATGGTCACAGGTTCAAATCTTGGCGGGCCCACTCAGCCTTCTATTCCTCTGAAGTTGATAGAAGAGTAGCAATGAGTTGGGTAACAATAAAAAATTGTTATTCAGCGACAAAAAACCCTTGGGTGAATATGCGCTTTACAAATAAACGTTATAGTATACCTTCTGCTTGTGTAATGGTCTGTCTGGTGTTTTGAGTCAACCATTTGAAGAACTATTGCAGGAGTCATAGGCTGTGGAAGCAGGAGGTGCACACTGAGTTGACATAAGCTGTCATGTTGAGCTTGTTATCTAGGATTATCCCTAGAATTCTTGTGTGGTCTATGGATGTTGGTCCTAGCTCCAACAGCCATCAGGTGGAGTCCCATAGGGAGGTCTTGTTGTTGAGCTTAAGGCAGTTGGTTTGCATCCAGTCTGCCACTATGGTGGTGAAGTTGGCTCTAGTGCTGCTTGTCCTTTACTTCAGGGAAAGGATGAGTTCAGTAGGAGATGATGGTGATGTCTTGTGACTGGATGATGTTGGTGAGTGGTGCCATCTATATGTTGAAAACCATGGGGCTGAGGGAAGATCCCTGTGGGACACTGCATATCAGTTTCTTAGTCTCTGATGTGAAGGGTTTCAGCCTGACCCTTTGGGTTCTTGGGTGAGGAAGGAACAGATCCATTTAAGAGTGGATACTTGTATGTTTTAGCATCTTCTGCAAACTATGAGTACATCCTTCCATGCTGTTGCCCAAGAATTCTTGTGTGGATTAGTATGAATGTCTTTCTAATTAGAGCCTTAAGGGTCTCCGGAATTGTGCTACGCAAAGAGAAGTATGTGATGATTACTGACCTGTGGGATAACCCCCGTTCCAGTAACTGAAATTCAAGCCTAATTTGAGCTTGTGAGCCCCCCTCCCCTTGGCAATTCAAAAGAGATGTGGAAAACTGAGTGTTTAAAAAATGTATCAGTTTATTCAGGAATGTTTCTGCACCATAAGCCAAGGTGGTATTTGCTTAGCCTTTACCACACAGAACAGAAAGCTCAGTGATGGATTTGCTCTATTTGCAGCAGTTTCCGAAAAGCGAAGATAAGTGAGGCAAGGTTTGGCTTCTGGGCGTTCAGGTGCAGAAGATGGGAGCTGAGATTCTGAAGGCAGATGCTGAGAAATGTATACATGCTAATCCTCTTTACCTGCCTACTGCTTGGGTACCCTGAACACTTTTTCTTTTGTTGTTTCCTGAAAGAACAAGTTACTTACCTTCTGTAACAAATTATCTGGTAGAGACTCTATCTAGCTGCAGATTCCTTACCTTAGAATTCCCTGCCGTCAGCTTAGAATCCTGAATTGTTCTTCTGAGCAGTACCCTGCGCGCGCCGTTCGGATCTGCGTGCGTCGTACAGCTCAGTGTGGCGTCGTCAGAGCCATCTATGATGTCACAGTTGTCAATATAGATGCCACCCTGGTGCGTGTACGTCAGTTCTTTTCCCACAACTTTCCATGCCACAAGCGCAGAGTCATGGAAGAACCAACAGTATTTAGTTTAGTTTTTTCACTTGATTGTTGGAAGAAAAATACCTGCCTTTATGAAAGGTAAAAATACCAAAAACATATATACATAAATATATATATCCGCAGAGCGGGGAGGCTTGGGTGGGTGTAAGGAATCTGCAGCTAGATAGAGTCTCTATCAGATAGAAGGTAAGTAACTTGTTCATCTGATAGACTTCTAGCTGCAGATTCCTTACCTTAGAATAGATACCCAAGCTATAACTCCTGGTGGTGGGTCTTGAGGATATATTTCATACCAGGAAGTCCTGCAGGACCGAGCGGGCAAAATGCCCCTCCCTTCTCACCTGGCTATCCAGGCAGTAGTGTCTCGCAAACGTGTGCAAAAAAGCCCATGTTTCCGCTTGGCAGATGTCAAGCACCGGCACGCCACTAGCTAACGCAGTGGTAGCAGCTTTTCCTATGGTAGAGTGAGCCCTCAAACCCTCTAGAGGCTGCTTCTTGGCCAAAGCGTAGCAAATCTTATACAGAGAACGACCCAGCGTGAAATGGACTGTTTCTGTACTGCCCGACCCTACTTCGCACCAATGTACCCCACAAAGAGTTGGTCATCCACTGGAAACTCTTTTGTGCAATCAAGGTAGAACAATTACGCTCTTTTTGGGTGCAGCCGATTGAGACACTCCTCTTCCTTAGAGGGATGCAGTGGTGCAAAGAAGGTGGGCAGGGTGATATTTTGACCCAGAAGGAAAGGGGTCACCACTTTGGGGAGGAAAGAGGCACAAGTTCTTAGTACTACTTTGTCAGGATATATCGTGAGATACAGTGGTTGCGAAGACAAAGCCGGCAACTCACTCACTCTCCTGGCAGATGTAATTGCCACCAAAAAGGCTGTTTTGATAGTGAGCAGCTGGAGAGGACAGTTATGTAAGGGCTCAAAAGAAGCACACATAAGGAAAGTAAGAACAAGATTAAGATCCCACTGGGGCATGACAAAAGGCACAGGTGGAAACATATACACAAGCCCTTTCAAAAATCTTTGTACTATAGGAAACTTAAACAAAGATGGTTGATCGGGCAAGCGTAGAAAAGCTGATACAGCAGCAAGATAGCCCTTGGGAGTCCCTAAAGAACCCTGTTGGGCAAGAGATAAAATAAACAAAAGGATATTAGATAGAGAAGAAGAAAGACGATCAATAGATCTCTCTGTACAATATGAACCAAAATGTTTCCATTGGCAGGCGTAAATCGACTTAGTAGAGGAACGCCTGGCTGCCAGAATTACATTACAAACTTCAGAAGGGAGGTCATAAACCATCAGCTGTCACCGCTCAACCTCCACGCATGAAGCCGCAAAGTTGACAGGCAGGTTCGGGTGGAGAACCTTCCCCTGCTGCTGCGACAGAAGATCCTCCCAAAGAGGCAACCTGATTGGAGGACTGATGCTCATTTTGAGAAGCTCTGGATACCAGACCCTTCGTGCCCAATCCGGTGCCACTAGGATTACTTGGGCCCTGTCGTTCCTGATTTTCTTGAGAACTCTGGGCAGAAGAGTTATGGGCGGTAAAGCGTACAGGAGGCCTGAACTCCACTCGTGACGAAAAGCGTCGCCTAGCGATAGCCCACTTGGAAACTCCAACGCGGAAACTGCTGACAGTGCGCGTTCTCTAGGGAGGCGAACAGATCTGACCAAGGCTCTCCCCACTGCTGAAAGAGTCCTTGCGCCACTTCCGGATGGAGATACCACTTGTGATCCACTGAGCATCTTCAGCTGAGTTTGTCTGCCCTGGCGTTCAGAGAACCTGCTAGATGTTGAACCACCAGGGTTATGCCCTGTTGTTGCAGCCATGTCCAGAGACGCAGAGCCTCTTGCAAAGGGTCCATGACCCCACACCGCCCTGCTTTTTGCAGAACCACATTGCAGTGGTGTTGTCCACAACAGGAAGAAATGCCTTTAATGCTAGTCGGATCGCCCGAAGCTCCAACAAGTTGATATGGAGCCCGGATTCCGCCGGAGACCAGTGACCTCTCATCTCCACCTCTCCCAGATGGCCGCCCCATCCCAGAAGTGACGCATCTGTCACTACTGTGCGATCTGGTTGGGGAAGGGAGAGGAGTCTGCCGTTGACCCAATCGCAGTTCACTAACAACCACTGCAGATCCTTTGCAGTTCTCTCCGAGATCTGAACCACGTCGGTAAGATTCCCCTGATGCTGTGCCCACTGGAACTTCAGGTCCCACTGCAGTGCCCTCATATGCCAGCAGGCATGCTTGACCAAAAGGATGCAGGAAGCCATGAGTCCCAAGAGCCTCAGTGTCTGTCTCACCAAAATCCAGTATAGAGGCCGAAACATTGGTATCATAACCTGAATAACCTGGACTCGCTGCTCGGGGGGGATAGGCCCGATACTGCACTCTGTCCAGAACAGCTCCGATGAAAGTGAGCTTCTGAGAGGGAGTCATGTGTGACTTCGGCACATTGACAGTGAACCGCAGCGAGTGCAGGAGGTTCGCCGTCATCTGGAGATGGGTGACGAGAGCCTGGGACGTGGGAGCCTTCAACAGCCAATTGTCGAGGTAGGGGAAGACTGAAATCCCTGACCTGCGCAGATGAGCTGCCACCACCGCCATCACCTTCGTGAACACCAGAAGGGCGCTGGTGAGACCGAAAGGGAGCAAGGTAAACTGAAAGTGCTTGTGACTCACCTTGAACCGCAGGCAACGCCTGTGGGCTGGCAGGATGGGGATATTTAAATATGAGTCCTGCAAGTCCAACGCTACCATCCAGTCTCCTTGATCTAGGGCAGACAAGACCTGAGTAAGAGTGAGCATCTTAAATTTCTCCTTCTTGGTGAAGAGATTGACGTCCCTTAAATCCAAGATAGGGTGAAGGCCCTTGTTCTTTTTGGGAATCAGAAGGTAGCGGGAATAACAACCACACCCTACTTCTGATATCGTGACTCTTTCGGAGGCTCCCTTAGGAAAGAGAGCCGTAACTTCCTCGTGGAGCAAAACCAAATGGTCCTCCATCAGCCGTTCTTTTGTCGGAGGGATAGAGGGAGGAAAAGACAGAAGGGGAGGGAATAGCCCTTCCGTATGATCTGCAAGACCCATTTGTCCGTTGTGATGGAATGCCAGTGAGGGAGATTAAATTGAATCCTCCCTCCAACTGGATGGACATGGTCCTGCAGAACCACACTAGGAGGGCTTGGGCACAGTGGAGGGGGGCTGTGTGGTAGCCGACCGCTGGCCAGACCCTCTGGGTCTGATGGTACCACGACCATGTCCTCTTCCGGGATGGTGTGAAGCCTGAGAATGGTGGCTAAGTTGTGGCTGGCGTGGCACATGCCCCTTCTGAAGCCTCGAAAGGGGGGAAACAGACTGCTGTCGTGCTGGCGCTGAAAGGCCCAAGGATCTGGCCGTAGCTTGAGAATCCTTGAACCTCTCAAGTGAGGAGTCTGCCTTCTTACCAAAAAGGCGAGAGCCATCAAAGGGCATATCCATCAAACTTGACTGGACATCCCCCGAAAAGCCAGTTGAACGCAGCCAGGCATGACGACGTAGGGCCACTGTCGATGCATTCACTCTGCCCAGCGAGTCGGTCATGTCCAATCCAAACCTGATTGTAAACTTGGCTGCATCTCTCCTATCCTTGATAGCCTGGGTGAGAGTGTTCCGTACGCCGTCCGGGACCTGGGGCAGTACCTCTGCAACCGTATCCCATAACGTATGGGAAAAAAGGGCGCAATAGGCAAGAGGTGTTTACTGACCTCAATGCCAGGCAGGAGGAAGAAAACATTATCTTTCTAAGCTGATCCAGCCTCTTGGATTCCCTATCCGGGGGAGCGGAAGGGAAGGTTCCACGGGAAGTAGAGGCTTGGACCACCAAGCTCTCTGGGGTGGCGTGTTGGGTAAGGAAACTAGGGTCGCTTGGAGTGGGTCTATGGTGGCGGCCGACTGTCCTATTCACAGGAGCCCCTGTGCTGGGTTTGGACCATGTTCCTAGAAGGACGTCCGTTAGGGCCTCATTGAAGGACAACATCGGCTCTGATGTAGTCACCCCTGGCTGAAGCACCTCTTTCAGGAGATTTGTCCAGACTTGCACCGTGGGCAAGTCTAGGTCGAAGACCACAGCTGCCCTACTCACCACCATAGCATAAGATGCTCCCTCCTCCGTAGCCACATTAGGAGGAGAGAGAATACCAGTATCTGGAGATGTGTCCAGTCCACTGTCCTCCCCTAGATCCTCGTACCAGTCTTGTTCATGTTCTAGGTCGTACTCTAAAGGGTCCTCAGACCCCTCCCATTCCTCTCCTGTGCCTGGCCGTTCCGAATAAGGCTCAGGCAATGATCTGGGACGAACTAGCACAGTCGAAGTCGGAGTCGGCGACGTACGATGTCGCTCCGGATCATCCGGAATGACGATGGGGCTACCGCCGGTAGTGGAGGAAGCATTGACGTCGGATCCGGCGCTGGAGGAGGTCAACTGTGAGGGACAGGCGCCGGTCCAGATCCGGTATCAGATCCAAGGGGTCCCCAACGGCGCCAAGGCCGAAGCTGCCGCCATCGAACCCAATGGGACCCCTGCTGATCCCGCGGGGCCTGAAGACCCTCCTGAGGGAGTAGCCCACTCAAAATCAAGCCACATGGGCTCGGAAAATTCCTTTAATTGAGCTGGGATTGCTCCGGTCCCCGGAAAAGGCGGAGGACGCGGAGTCGACCCTGGCGATGGCTCAGTGAAAACGCGCTTGACACCTTGTGGGCTTTTCTATCAATGTGCCAAAATCACACCTGATTCCTTCCGAATAGCTCCCCTTCATCTCAGTCATCCTGGAAACTGTGCTCTTCTTAGCCTTCCCTCCACCCTAGTGAGTCAGGGACGTTCAGGCAACGATCTTGAAGTTTCTACCCTTGATCTGGGTCTCAGTGAGAGTGACTCCAAGGCTTCTGGACCTCTTGGCCTCCTGCAGCCTGCTTCTGGACCATACCAGGTAGTACATGCAGGCTCTGCAGCGGGATACGAAGCCTCTATGGGCTCACCTCCAAGGAGACCTCTTGGAGTCAGAAGGGTTGTCAAAGGAGACTGTGAAAAACTGGCATGGTGGCTGTTTGACTTAATTTGCACTAGCACCAGTCCCTTCTCCCTACCCCCATCCAGAATAGACAATAGTCGCTCCTGGCTTGGGGAGGTCATTTGGAAGAGGTGGAGATCAGATGACTCTGGTCTCTGGCAGAGACTCGCCTCAACCTGTGGAGTTGCAAGCAATTTGCTTAGCACTAAATACCTTCCTCCCCACCATCAAGAGGAAAAGGGGTACAGGTTCTCATGATTAACACAACAGTCATATGGTATTGCAACAAAAAGGGCAGAACGGGGTCAAGGATCCTGTGCCTGGAGGCTCTACATGTCTAAAAAGTGCCTGAATGCTCAGGGCATTTCCTGGATTGCCCAGAATCTGGAAGGATATTTAAAAGTCAGTATACTACAAGAGGAGGGACAGGGAGATTAATGGTCCAGTGTACAGTCTCCCGGATATAATCAGTCTAAAAAACAGAGTACACTGGAGCCCTCACACATCCAATCGGATGTCATGCTTCATCATCGGGGATGCTCCTCGTCAGACTGGCGCTGCAATGTCTGACGGGCTCCCCATGAGGGGGCTCTTTGCCGGAGATCTTTTATAGTGACTGCCGTAATGAGGTGTGTGGCGGACTCTGCCGACCTCCAGACACTAAATGAGCAGGAGAGGAAAGATGTTTACACAATGCTAAATTGTGCCTGCAGCCAAGGTGCCAGATACAGACACTGTGGGTGTCAGTTACTGGTATCTGATGGTAACAGTTCTTGCAAGGTTGTTTTTGGATGGGGCATGTCCCCTGCATACTGGATAAATCTGAGGGAAACAAAATCTGTCAGACTGACAAGATTAGATGGAGCTCCTGACGTAATGACGCAGACGTCAAATCCAGGTGGAACAGATCAGACGCGGAGCCACACAATGTGCCCTACTTTACACTAGGGCAAGTTGTCTTCAAACATTCCACAGATCCAGGCTAGTGCTTGGGGGAAGTCACAAGTTGAGGAATGTGCAGTTAGAGGTCTCTATCAGGAACTGACTATTGAAACAGTGGCACTGAAGACAAAAGATGAAATCATAAAGTGGACTTGAAACCAGCTTATGACCGAAACCCTATGTCTCTAACCTGGGCCTAACTTGAGAAGCAGATTGGTAAGATTAAAAAGAAATATACAAATCTTCCAATTAAACCAGGAGATGATGTTAACGTTGTTTTATGTGGCAATACATGGGATTATGCTGAATGTTGTAAGAGGTGTGGTTATTATGAAATTCCAGAAGTAATATTTCCATCCACTGAACCTTATGAAAGTAACTTCCACTTTGTGAATGGTAGTGAGGAGGGCTAGGGTGTAGTAGACAGTGGGCCAAGGAAAAACTGCCCCCCTCCACACCTTAATCCCTGTATGTGTGTGCTTTTTACACAGCTCCTGTTACATAAAGGGAAGTCTAAGGCAGGGATAGATGTTTGATGTCCCTCACCAGCCTTCATCTCTGCATTCGCAGGCATTTACTAGAGATCGCTAAATGCCTCTTGCCTCATGAATAATAATGAGACATGAGCTTCTGCGACCTCTTGCACATGCGCATTTTGAAACAAGACTTGATTGGTTCAGAGATAACATCACTAAGTGAAGCCCAGATATAAACCATTAGTGTGCAAAAAGACCAACTGCTTTACAACCAGCCCTTTGCACATCTGGCCCTTTATTACTTTGTTTACTGACTTTAACGTGTACCGATAAAATGTACTACTACGAAAGAAAGAAATGCGGGATACTGAGTTCAGCCTTCTTCCACTGGCCATAATGTGGTCAGTTAATTGAAAATATTCAAGAGACACATAAATAAAGCACATAATAAATCACAAATGAATTGCACGACCTGCACACCAGTGGTGTTGAAAAGTATGAATAAAATGTCCCTGCCTAAATAGCAACATCTTGATCAATGCCATAACTTTTATAGCGCACTTTCATGCCCGTCGGTGCGAAGCCTTTCTAAGAGCTCATGCGACTTAATTTTAAAAGCAGACACAAAGAAGGTTTTTTTGTTAAAAAAAAAAAAAAAGGCCCTGTTTGGAAGGATCCACATGTTAGATGAAGTGGTGGAGGCACAGACAGGAAAAGAATACAAAGTACCTGAGGTAGCAATTATTGTGAGAAAGTGTAAGGAAGGAAGAGCTAGACTGCAAAATTGCCCATAAAATAAGCGTTTCGAGGTTAAGAGACTGGAGGAAAGCAGTTTTGATTTAACTAAAGTTATTGCTGCAGCTTACACGCTGACGTAAAATTTCAATGCTTTCAGCTGGCAATGACTTTAAAAGTGCTGGACTTTGATGGGGCATTTTGTATGAAAAATAGCTAGTTGAAAACTGTTTTGCGACCGCTAATTAGAGTGTCAATGATCTAGAAAAAATCACTAATGGTGTACTTCCTAAAACTGCACACCGTACAGAACAATTATTGTTTTCTTAGTTTTGTGGCAGAAAATACAGAACCACTAACTGCTATAACTGAACAGCGAATCACTATTTCGATTAACTATTTGCAAGAAGGAAATTCAACAAAACACAAACGAAATACTGCTCACACTTGAGCCCTCCTCAATTTCTACAACCGACCTTGGTGCCCTAGTTCCTGCATTACCAGTATGCATTTCACCTAAAGTGTATTTGGATAGGCTCCTTGATGCATCGCCTCTGCAGTAGACTACCTCTATGTGCTATTTAGCAGTTCTCCCACATGTAGTTGAAATGGCAGTAGCCCAACTTTCAAAAGAATGTCCAAATGTTTTGAAACAATTGTTCATGTGTGTCTGTTGAAGTGTGTGTACTGCAGTCTTAAGCCATTTATGTGGACATATCTTTAATAGTCATTCTTATTCTACAAAGTCAGATTTAATGGCTGTATTGCCTTCAGAAATGTTTCTAACTAATTTTGCTAAGTCTGTTCAATTCAGAGGACGCGCTGTGCTGCCTTTTTTCATTTTCAATACTGATTGTTCCAATAATTGGAAATGTGCTGGTGACTGGACTTATCTAATTCGGGACTTTATAGTAGGCTTTAAAATCCTTCATTTTGTTTCTAACATAGGAAGGGATGGTATTAGATGATGTTCAGAAAGTGCAGAGGGAAGAATAGTTGTTGGTGAGTTTCCTAAAGCAGGGGTGATGTTTTAGCTGTTGGGTGTCTTTTTTGTATCTGTAGGAATGGTAGCCGCTGTATCTGCATTTTCTGCTTTTTGTATGATAGGAGGAATCACCAACTTTCTCTGTTTCCGAGGGAGTAGGTTGAGCATTGTAAATACAAAATATAGTGAACATATGTTTATAGTATTTGTATTTATAATTATTATTTTTTTTCGAAATTACATCAATTAAAACATTGTTTATTAATAAATCTGCTACACACTGGCCAGAAAACAGCCTCCTGAGTGCTTAAGGGCTCATTCCACTAGTGCTAAGCCGCGGCCACTGTGTTAGCTCGTGGAGTCCCAGTCCTGGCCATTTGCCAGACAGCAACATGGGCATCCCTGCACACGTTTACCAAACACTACTGCCTGGATAGTAGGGTCCACAGGAACACCCATTTCGGGAGTTTGGTCCTTGCTGGATTCGTTTAGAATTTGTCCGCAGCCCACCGCTGGGGACGGTATTGCTTGAGTATCTATTCAAAGGTAAGGAATCTGTGGCTAGATGTCTCTATCCAATGGTCAAGTTACTTACCTTTGGTAACGCATTATATGGTAGAGACAATATCTTGCTGCAGATTCCTTATCGACCCACCCATCCTCTCCGCTCCGAGGACAGATTTCTAGGGTTAGGCATATCCCTTTCAGGCCCCTACTTTGGACACACAGGGGGTCATTACAACCCTGGCGGACGGTGTTAAAGCGGCGGTAAGACCGCCAACAGGCTGGCGGTCTTATTTTTTGAATTATGACCATGGCGGTTACCGCCATGGTCATCCGCCGCTTCTCCGTTCCGCCCGCCAGGGCGGAGATGACCACTGGGCTGGAGACCTGCCTCTCCAGCCCGGCGGCCGTGACAATACCGCCGCTGGTATTTTGACCCGGCTTACCGCCGTGGATTTCCAGCGGTAGGAACCGCCATGAAATCCATGGCGGTAAGCACTATCAGTGCCAGGAAATTCCTTCCCTGGCACTGATAGGGGTCTCCCCCACCCCCCACCCCACCCGACTCCCTCCCCTACAACCCTCACCACCCCTGCCACCCCCCAAAGGTGGCCGGACCCCCCTCCCCACCCCGACCCCCGACATTACCTTACACACACACACCCGACACGCACGCAGGCACCACCAACACACATACACACACACCGACACACATGCCAACATCCACACACACATTCAGACACGTACACCCACACATTCACGCACACATCCACACAGACATACCTACAGACATACATGCACTCATTCCCAAAACACGCAACACCCCGCAAGCATACACGCACTCACACACCCCCCTACATACACAGACGCACACCCCCATGCACCCACACAACACACAAAATCCCCCCCGCCCCCCTCCCCTAACGGACGATCGACTCACTGTTCCGTCGATCCGCCGGGAGGGGATGGGAGCCATGGGGGCAGCTCCGCCGACACCACACCGCCAACAGAACACCGCCGCGCAGAATCACAGGACGTGATTAGCTGGGCGGTGTTCTGTTGGCGTGGCGGTGGAGGCGGAGCAACCTCCACTTCCCCGCAGCCCGCAAGTATGGCTGTTGGTGGCTCTCCGTCGGAAAAACGACGGAGGGCAGCCAGCGGTCATAATACGCCGAGCGGCAAACTGCCACTACTGGCGGTCTTCCGCACAGCGGTCCCTCGGCGGTCTTGTTAAAAGACCGCCGAGGTTGTAATGACCCCCACAGTGTCAGTGGAACTTCATGGCTCTATGCTCCTAGTGTGGAAAGATGTGAAAAGTAACTGTTGTCAGCTTGCTGAGGTGGTGCCAATAGGTGACCTTGTTATCACTTCCGGCGCGGACGATGACGATGATGCCACGCTGAGCCAATCGATGACACCTATCGGTGCACAGGAGTAGAGCTCATGAAAAATCTGCCATATCCAGTCTGACGCCTGGGAAATTCAAAGGTACGTCAAATCAAATCAAATCACAAACATTTATAAAGCGCGCTACTCACCCGTGAGGGTCTCAAGGCGCTAAAAGGAATCGGTTTGATAAATCTTCCATGTCTGCTCCTGATCCAACAAGAAAACTAATTTGGACCAGGCTTCGGCAAAGGATAAATGCTATAGGTATAACCAAAAGGTATGTGGAAGAAACCGCGAAGTGGTGATTCAGCCGCATACCCGTACTAAAGGAAAGGCTAACATCAAACAGAGAGGAGACTGCAGCTACAGTTGGGGAACCAAGTACAGAGGCACTGCCTACTCCTTTAGAAGAATTAATAGAAAATATCTTCTAGCCTAACTCCATTTCTGGGGTATCCAGTATTGACACATAACCCCACTGTGCCTGATGCTCCAGATCAGTTCATTGCAATGTACGTACATAAATATGCATTATCCAGTATTGGATCTTTCATAGATTAACATGCTTGAATCATTCCCCATTATCAATAGGGAGTCCTACGGTACCATAACACAGCAGTATGCATCATTATCATAGGCCCCAATGGCAATGAATAATTTATTTAACAACATATCCATGTTCTTTTGAAAAAGGGAGCAAACTTGAACCATGACCGATCAGGCAACAGCACCTTCTAGAACATTCCACAGAGAGGCTAATTCCCTCAGATTTTCTACTGCACGTCGTGTGAAGGGAGTCTCCCTGAGCTCTGCTCAGTTTCTCACATCTCTCGAGTTTACTTTAGCTTAAAAATGTCTGACACCTCTAAAAAGTGTTTATTTAGAGCCTGTACATCCTGTGGCAAGAAGCGTCTACATGTGGAAGATCCACATAAGGAGTGCTTTTACCCAAATCATCAAGTGAAGGATTGCAAAATTTGTAACTCTAAATGGTTAGCTTCTGCACTGCCTCACCTTTCTTTGTCTCAATAAACCCCATGAAGAGTTGGTCATCCACCCAGTTGGCTCAGTGCAGTCAAGGTAGAATGACAATGCTCTTTTGGGTCCAGACGGTGGAGTCGCTCCTCCTCATCGGAGGGATGTGGGGAGCATAGAATGTTGGCAAGGTGACAGATTGGCCCACAAGAAATAGTGTCACCGCTTTCGGGAGGAAAGAGGCCCTAAAGCGAAGCACCAGTTTATCTAGAAAAACAAATAAGTAGGGAGGCTTGGATGACAAAGCCTGCAGCTCACTCACCCTCTGGGCAGATGTTACCGGTACGAAAATAGCTGTTTTGGGTTTAAGCAGTCGGAGGGGACAATTATGCACAGGCTCAAAAGAAGCACGCATCAAAAATGTACAAACCAAATTAAGGTCCCACTGCTGCCTAATGAAAGACAAAGGGGAAACATGTGTACAAGCCCCTTAAGAAACCTCTGTACGATAGGGAACTTAAAGAGGGTTGGTCATGCAGGTAGACAGAGTAGTAAGATAACTCTTCAGAGCACCTAAAGCAGAGCCCTGCTGGGCAGAGATAAGAATGAAAAGAAGGACATCAGAGAGAGAAGCAGAAAGCGGTTTGATAGATTTCTCTGTACAATACATTACAAACTTTTTTCCATCTGCAGGCATATGTCGTCTTGGTACAGAGACTCCTGGCTGCCAGAATGATATTACAGACTTCAGTAGGAAGATAAAAAGCTGTCAACTGTCACCGCTCAAGCTCTAAGCAAGAAGGCGAAGAGTCAACAGGTTCGGGTGGAGGACCCTCCCATGCTGCTGCGACAGAAGAATGCTCCCAAAGGGGGAGCCTGATTGGAGGAATAATGCTCATGCCGAGAAGCTCAGGATACCAGACTCTCCTTGCTTATTCCAGAGACACAAGGATGACTTGGGTCTGGTCAATCCTGATCTTATTGAGAACTCTGGGCAGAAGGGGTACAGGGGCCTAATCTCCACTCAAGACGAAAAGCATCTCTGAGTGAGAGCGCCTTGGAAACTTCAGTGTGCAAAACTGCTGACATTGCACATTCTTGGCAGAGGCAAACAGATCTAACCAAGGCTCTCCCAAACTGCTAAAATAGCAAATGGAGATGACATTCATGATCCTTTAGGCATCGGCAGCCCAGTTTGTCCGGTCTAGGGTTCAGGGTACCTGCCAGATGTGGAATCACCAGGGCTATGCCCTGCTGTTCCAGCCATGTCCAGAGACACAGGGCCTCTTGACAGAGGGTCCATGACGCCACTCTGTCCTGTTTTTGCAGTACCACGTGGCGGTGGTGTTGTCTGTGAACACCTGCACTAGTCATCCATTGATGGAAGGAAGGAAGGCTTTCAATACCAGCCGGATCACTTGGAGCTCTAGCAACTTGATGTGGAGTCTGGATTCCGTCAGAGACTAGAGTCCTCTGATCTCCACCTCTCCCAGATGGGTTCCCCATTCCAGAAGAGACGCATCTGTCACTACTGTGAGATCTGACTGGGGAAGGAGTCTACCACTGACCCAGTCGCGGGTCGTTAGCCACCACTACAGGTCTTTTGCAGTTCCCTCTGAGATCTGGACCATGTGGAAGAGATTCCCCTGATGCTGCACCCACTAGAACTTCAGGTCCCACTGCAGAGTCTGATATACCATCTGGCATACGTCGGAAGCAGGAGGCCATGAGGCCCAGCAGCCTCAGAGTCATTCTCACTGAAATCCAGGGTAGAGGCTGCAACATCGGTATTATAGCCTGAATAATCTGGACTCGCTGCTCAGGAGGGTAAGCACAAAACTGCACTGGTTCCAGAACAGCTCTCATGAAAGGGAGCATCTGAAAGGGAGTCAGGTGTGGCTTCGGTATGTTTATAGTAAACCCCAGCAGGAGGTTCGCTGTAATCTGGAGGTGGGAGATAACAGTCTGGGGCGAGCCCGCCTTCAACAGCCAGTCGTCGAGATAGGGGAAGACTGGCACCCCTGATTTTCGCAGATGAGCTGTGACGACCACCATCACCTTGGTGAACACCCGAAGGGCACTGGTAAGGCCAAAGAGAAGCACAGTGAACTGAAAGTGCTTGTGGCCTACTGTACACCCCAGGTAGCGCTGAAGGACAGGCAGGATAGGAATACGGAAATAAGCATCCTGCAAGTCCAACACTACCATCCAGTCTCCTCTGTCACCTGATCATGCAATGAAGGTGCATGGGGAGGGAAGAATCTGAATGATCTTCAAGACCTGCCTGCCCCAAGTTATGGACTGCCAGTAGTAGAGATCATGGCTGATTCAGCCACCAACTGGACGCCCATGATCTTGGAGGGTAAGATTAGGAGGGCTTAGGGGCTGCGGCAGCAGTGGGTGGTGGATGTAGCATGCCTCTGGCTACCTGACCCAAAGGGTCGGTATGAGCGCCGCCCTTGTTCATGGAGAGGATGGTTGTAGGAAGGAAAATACCCTCTTTCTGGCATGATTACCCCCACTTTTTGCCTGTTGCCAGTATGTTTTGACTGTGTTCACTGGGATCCTGCTAACCAGGACCCCTGTGACTATGCTCTCTCCCTTTAAACTTGGCTGCTTGGACCACACGCAACCCACATTGGGCATACTGGTGCCCCCTTGAAATTCCCTAGTATATGGTACCCAGGTACCCAGGGCATTGGGGTACCAGCTCCCCCCCCCCCCCTCAAGGGCTGCAGCATATATTATGCCACCCAGTGAGAGCCCATGGCAAGTGTATCTGCAGGCCTGCCATTACAGCCTGTGTGAAAAGGTGCATGCACCCTTTTCACTACAGGTCACTGTAAGTCACCCCTATGGTAGGCCCTCCTAGCCCAGAGAGCAGGGTGCAAGTACCTGTGGGTGAGGGAACCACTGCATGATCAGAGGTGCCCCCATGAACTCCAGCTCCATTTTTATGGACTTCGTGAGTGCAGGGACGCCATTTTACGTGTGTACTGGACATAGGTCATTATCTATGTCCAGCTTCATAATGGTACATCCGAACCTAGGCATGTTTGGTATCAAACATGTCAGAAACATACCACAATATTGTTGCCAGTATTGGAGGTATGATTCCATGCACTCGGGGGCTCCTTACTGGACCCCAAGCATTGCTCCTACCAGCTTTCTGGGGTTTTCTGGATATCCAAAGCAGCTCAAGCAGTTGCCAACCTTCAGATGGGTTTCTGCCCTCCTGGTGCTTGATTAGCTCAAGCCCAGGAAGACAGAACAAAGGATTTCTTCTGGGAGAGGGGGGTAACACCCTCTCCCTCTGAAAATAGGTGTTACATGGCTTGGATGTGGGGTTAACCTCCCCAAGCCACTGGTTTGCTTTGAAGGGCACATTTGGTGCCCTCGCTGCATAAACCAGTCTGCAGCAGTTCAGGGACTTCCAGTCTGAGCTCTGGCAGGAAACTGGACAATGGAAAAGGGTGTGATCACCCCCCCCCGGTCCATCACCAGCCCAGAAGGTCCCTTGATTCTGCCATCTTTAATCTAAGGTGAGCAGAGGCCTCTGGGAGAAGCTGAGGGCCATATGTACAAACACATTTTCCCATTGACACAGAATGGGAAAAACCCTTTGCTACATCTGGCCCCGAGTGGCCAGATCAGGCAGGTGACGTCAGAACCCACTCCTAATAGGTGATCACCTGGCCCTTCCAGGGCTATTTAGGGCCTCCCTCTTGGTTGGGTCCTCAGATCCGGACTCCTCTGCAACCTCTACTTTGACTTCTAGCCACTGGAACTGCGACTGGACCCTCCAGGGACCGACAATCTGCATTCACTCTGCTTGCAACATTGTTTCCACAGCTCGTTCCAGCTTCATTTCTCCAGCTGTGCATCCTCTGACGGTGGCAAGTCTTCAGTCTGCACGAGAAGAAAGAATGAATCTCCCTTGGAGTGAAGGAGTCACTCCCCTGTATCCGCAGGCACCGACAGCAACGACTACCGGCTGCACGGGCCTCTGAGCTGTGTGGATCGTGCATCACAGGTGGTGGTTTGCAGTGGTCCCCCTGGTCCTCTCTGCCAGCTGTCCAACTTTGGTGGAGGTAAGCCCTTGCCTTCCCACGCAGGACAGTACCCTGTGCACCGCGTCTCTTGTAGCTACCATGGATTGTGGGCATCTCCTCCAAGGGATCTTTAGGCTCCACGTAGCCCCAGCCCCCAGCACTCTTTCCTGTGATGCACAACCCTCCTTGTGCTTCTCCTGCGGTAATGGACCCTTCTTCAGTTGTGCTGCGTGGGCTTCTCTGCGACTCCTGGGTCCTCTTCCAGTGGGTCTCCTGTGGGGGCTGCCTTTTCTTCTGCAGACTCTCTGTATTGCTGAGGGGCCCCTTAGACTCTCCCCATGGGTTAAGTCCTCCTGGACCTTGCTGTTCTCCGGCAGCTCCACGTTCCTTTGCCAAAGCATGTTGGTGGCTTTTCCATGCCACAGACCGACTGCAATCTTCCATCCAGCGGGCGTAAGTAACTTATTCATCTGCAGATTCCCTATCTTAGAATAGATACCCAAGCTATAACTCCTGGTGGTGGGCTGCACACCAGGAAGTCCTGTAGGACCGAGCGGGCAAAATGCCTGTAGGAAGTTGGCTCGGTATATACTATCTCAAGGTAAGAGATAGTGTGCACAGAGTCCAAGGGTTCCCCTTAGAGGTAAGATAGTGGCAAAATTAGATAATTCTAATGCTCTATTTTGTGATAGTGTGGTTGAGCAGTAGGCTTATCATAGGGTAGTGTTAAGCACTTGTACACACAGGGGTAATAAATGAGGATAACACACTCAAAGACTTTACTCCAGGCCAATAGTGTTTATATAGAAAAATATATCTTCTTAATTTATTTTTTAGAACCACAAGTTCAAGATTTGAAGTAAATACATAAAATGCAAGGTACTCCACACAGGTAAGTTAGGAACTTTGAATTAGAGCAATAGCATATACAGTTTTTGTTAAAATGGCAATAAGCTATTTTAGAAGTAGACACTGCAAAAATCAACAGTTCCTGGGGGAGGTAAGTATTGGTTAGATTGTGAGTTAAGTAAGACACTTACAAGTCTCAGTTCCTGGGCATAGGCACCCCACTGTTGGGGGTTCAAGGCAACCCCAAAATTACCACACCAGCAGTTCAGGGCCGGTCAGGTGCAGAGGTCAAATAGGTGCCCAAAACACATAGGCACCTAAGGAGAACAGGGGTTCTCTGGTTCCAGTCTGCCAGCAGGTAAGTACCCGCGTTCTCGGAGGGCAGACCAGGGGGGTTTTGTAGAGCACTGGGGGGGACACAAGTAGGCACACAAAACACACCCTCAGCATCACAGGGGCGGCCGGGTGCAGTGTGCAAAGCAGGCATCAGGTTTTGTATTGGTTTCAATGGAGGGACACAGGGGTCACTCTAGCGGTGCAGGCAGGGCTTCTCGGGCCAGCCACCACCTGGGCTAGGCAGAGGGTCGCCTGGGGGTCACTCCTGAACTGAGGTTCGATTCCTTTTGGTCCTGGGGGCTGCGGGCGCAGTGCTTGGTCCAGGTGTCGGGGCCCTTGTTACACGGAGTCGCGGTCAGGGGAATGCTCTGGATTCTCTCTGCAGGTGTCGCTGTGGGGGTCCAGGAGGGTCATCCCGGGCTACTCACAGGGTTGCAGTCACCAGGGAGTCCTCCCTGTGGTGTTGTTTCTCTGGATCTCGAGTCTGGGGCATCGGGTGCAGAGTGCAAAGTCTAACGCTTTCGGCGGGAAGAGTGAGGTCTTTGAAGTTGTAGAAAAGTTGCAAGTTTGTTTACAGGAGTTTCTTAGTCCTGGGATTCAGGGCAGTCCTCTGAGGCTTCAGAGGTTGCTGGTCCCTGTTGGATGCATCACTGGTTGTAGGTTTTTCGAGTCAGGAGACAGGCTGGTAGGGCTGGGGCCAACGCAGTTGTCGTCGTCTGTCGTCTCTGCAGGCTTGTAGGTCAGCAGTCCTTCTTTTTAGTTTAGGTTGTAGGAATCTGATTTTCTGGTGTCTTGGGTGCCCTTAAATACTAAATTTAGGGGGGTGTTTAGTTCTGGGAGGGCAGTAGCCAATGGCTACTGTCCTGGGGGGTAGCTACACCCTCTTTGTGCCTCCTCCCTGAGAGGAGTGGGGCACATCCCTAATCCTATTAGGGGAATCCTCCAAAACTAAGATGGATGATTTCTAAAGGCAGGGGTCACCTCAGCTCAGGGCACCTTAGGGGCTATCCTGACTGACTGGTGACTCCTCCTTGTTTTCCTAATTATCTCCTCCAGCCTTGCTGCCAAAAGTGGGGGCAGTGGCCGGAGAGGTGGGCATCTCCACTAGCTGGGATGCCCTGTGGCGCTGTAACAAAGGGGGTGAGCCTTTGAGGCTCACCACCTCGTGTTACAGTTCCTGCAGGGGGAGGTGTGAAGCACCCAGTACAGGCTTTGTTCCTGCCCACAGAGTGACAAAGGCACTCTCCCCATGTGGCCAGCAACTCGTCTGGTTGTGGCAGGCTGGCAGAAACTGGTCAGCCTAACACTAGAAGTCGGATTGGTATTCAGGGGGCATGTCTAAGATGCCCTCTGGGTGCATTTTACAATAAATTCCACACTGGCATCAGTGTGCATTTATTGTGCTGAGACGTTTGATACCAAACTTCCCACATTTCTGTGTAGCCATTATGGAACTGTGGAGTTTGTATTTGGCAAACTCCCAGACCATATACTCTTAAGGCTACCCTGCACTTACAATGTCTAAGGTTTTGCTTAGACACTGTAGGGGCATAGTGCTCATGCACATATGCCCTCACCTGTGGTATAGTGCACCCCGCCTTAGGGCTGTAAGGCCTGCTAGAGGGGTGACAAGCAGTGTGAGGTCGGCATGGCACTCTGAGGGGAGTGCCATGTCCACTTAGTCATTTTCTCCCCAACAGCACACACAAATTGTGAGGCAGTGTGTATGTGCTGAGTGAGGGGTCCCCAGGGTGCCATAAGACATGCTGCAGCCCTTAGAGACCTTCCCTGGCATCAGGGCCCTTGGTACCAGGGGTACCAGTTACAAGGGACTTATCTGTGTGCCAGGGCTGTGCCAATTGTGGAAGCAAAAGTACAGTTTAGGGAAAGAACTGTGGTGCTGTGGACTGGTTCGCAGGGCCCAGCACACTTCCAATCATATCTTGGCATTAGCAAAGGCAAAAAGTCAGGGGTAACCATGCCAAGGAGACATTTTCTTACAATGCCCCTCTCTCCTCACCTGGCTATCCAGGCAGTAGTGTCATGCAAATGTATGCAAGGAAGCCCACGTTGCAGCTTGGCAGATATCAAGTACCAGCACTCCTCAAGCTAATGCAGGGGTAGCAGCCTTCCCCCTTGTAGAGTGAGCTCTCAAGCCCTTCAGAGGCTACTTCTTGGCCAAAGTGTAGCAGATTTTTATGCAGAGAACGACCCAGCGCGAAATGGTTCGTTTCTGGACTGCTTGACCCTTCTTTGCACCAACGTACCCCACAAAGAGTTGGTTGTCCACCTGAAACTCTTTCGTGCAGTCAAGGTAGAACGATAACGCTCTTTTTGGGTCCAGCCGATAGAGATGCTCCTCTTCCTTAGATGGATGTGGTGGAGCAAAGAAGGTGGGCAGGGTGATATTTTTACCCAGATGGAAAGTGGTCACCACCTTGGGGAGGAAAGAGGTACGAGTTCTGACGACTACTTTATCATGATATATTGTGAGATACGGCAGTTTCAATGTTAAAGCCTGCATCTCACTCACTCTCCTGGCAGATGTGATCGCTACTAAAAAGGCTGTTTTGATAGTGAGCAGCCGGAGAGGACAGATATGTAAAGGCTCAAAAGGAGCACACATTAGAAAAGTGAGAACTAGATTAAGGTCCCACTGCGGCATCACAAAAGGCACAGATGGAAACATATGTATAAGCCCTCTTAAGGATCTCTGTACAATGGGAGACTTAAACAAAGATTAATGATCGGGCAAGCGAAGAAAAGCCGATAAGGCAGCAAGATAGCCCTTAAGAGTCCCTAAGGATGAACCCTGTTGGGCGAGTGATAGAATGAACAGAAGGATATTAGAAAGAGAAGAAGAAAGAGGATCAATAGACCTCTCTGTACAATATGAAACAAAACGTTTCCACCGGCAGGCGTAAATCGACTTAGTAGAGGGACGCCTGGCTGCCAAAATGACATCACATACCTCGGGAGGGAGGTCATAAACCATCAACTGTCGCTGCTCCATCTCCATGCATGAAGCCACAGAGTTGACAGGTTCGGGTGGAGAAACTTCTCCTGCTGCTGCGACAGAAGATCCTCCCAAAGATGCAACCTGATTGGAGGACTGATGCTCATTTTGAGAATCTCTGGATACCAGACTCTTCGTGTCCAATCGGGAGCCTCTAGAATTACTTAGGCCCAGTTGTTCTTGATTTTCTTGAGAACTCTGGGAGGAAGCGGTATGGATGGAAAGGCATACAGGAGGCCTGAACTCCACTCGCTACAAAAAGCGTCACCTAGCGATAGCCCCCTTGGAAACTCTAATGTGTAAAACTGCTGACATTGCGCATCCTCTGCGTAGGCGAACAGATCTAACCAAGGCTGTCCCCACTGCTGAAAGAGTCCTTGCGCCACCTCCGGTTGGAGATACCACTCGTGATCCGCTAAGCATCGATGAATGAGTTTGTCCGCCCTGGCATTCAGAGAACCTGCCAGGTGTTGAACCACCAGGATTATGCCCTGCTGTTCCAGCCATGTCCAGAGACGCAGAGCTTCTTGACAAAAGGTCCACGACCCCACACCGCCCTGCTTGTTGCAGTACCACATTGCGATAGAGTTGTCCGTGAACACCTGCACTACCTTCCCTTTCACAACAGGAAGAAATGCTTTTAATGCTAGTCGGATCGCCCGAAGCTCCAACAAGTTTATATGGAGCCCGAATTCCGCCAGAGACCAGTGACCTCTGATCTCCACCTCTCCCAGATGGCCGCCAGATCCCAGAAGTGATGCATCTGTCACTACTGTGAGATCTGGTTGGGTCAAAGGCAGAATTCTCTCCCTTCCCCCCAATCGCAGTTCACTAACCACCACTGCAGATCCTTTGCAGTTCCCTCCAAGATCTGAACCACATCGGTAAGATTTCCCTGATGCTGTGCCCATTGGAACTTCGGGTCCCACTGTAGAGCCCTCATATGCCATGTGGCATGCTTGACCAATAGGATGCAGGAAGCCTTGAGTCCAAACAGCCTCAGAGTCTGTCTCACCGAAATCCAGGATAGAGGCCGAAACATCGGTATCATAACCTGAATATCCCGGACTTGCTGCTCGGGAGGAAAGGCCCGATACTGCAAGGTGTCCAGAACAGCTCCGATGAAAGTGAGCTTCTGAGAGGGAGTCAAGTGTGACTTCAGCACATTTATAGTGAACCCCAGCGAAGGCAGGAGGTTCGCCGTCGTCTGGAGATGGGTGACGAGAGCCTGGGGCGTCGAAGCCTTCAACAGCCAATCGTCTAGGTAGGGGAAGACTGAAATCCCTAACCTGCGCAGATGAGCTGCCACCACCGCCATCACTTTGGTGAACACCTTAAGGGCACTGGTGACACCGAAGGAGAGCATTTTAAACTGAAAGTGCTCGTTGCCCGCCTTGAACCGCAAGTAACGCATGTGGGCGGCAGGATGGGGATGTGAAAATATGCATCCTGCAAGTCCAACGCTACCATCCAGTCTCCTTGGTCTAGGACAGACAAGACCTGAGCAAGAGTGAGCATCTTCAATTTCTCCTTCTTGAGGAAGAGATTGACGTCCCTTAAATCCAGGATAGGGCGAAGGCCCTTGTTCTTTTTGGGAATCAGAAAGTAGCGGGAATAACAACCATTGCCTACTACTGACATTGGGACCCTTTCTATAGCTCCCTAGGCCAAGAGAGCTGTAACTTCCTCGTGGAGCAAAACCAAATGGTCCTCCATCAGCCGTTCTTTTATCAGAGGGATAGAAGGAGGGAAAGACTGGAAGGGAAGGGAATAGCCTTTCCCTATGATCTGCAAGACCCATTTGTCTGTTGTGATGGAATGCCAGTGAGGGAGATGAAATTGAATCCTCCCTCCAACTGGACGGACATGGTCCTGCAGAACCATACTAGGAGGGCTTGGGTGCTGTGGAAGGGGGCTGTGTGGTGGCCGAACTCTGGCCAGACCCTCTGGGTCGGACGGTACCATGACCACGTCCTCTCCCAGGATGCTGTGAAGCTGGAGGACGAGGGCTAAGTTGTGGTGTGGTACTGCACCCCTTCTGAAGCCTCGAAAGGGACAGAAGATAGACTGCTGTTGAGCTGGCGCTGAGAGGCCCAAGGATCTGGCCGTAGCTCGAGAATCCTTGAACCTCTCATGCACGGAGTCTGCCTTCTCACTAAAAAGGCGAGAGCCATCAAAGGGCATGTCCATCAAACTCAACTGGACATCCCCTGAAAAGCCAGTAGAACAAAGCCAGGCGTGGCGACATAGGGCCGCTGTCAACGCAATCACTCTATCCAGCGAGTCGGTCGTGTGCAATCCACACCTGATTGTAAACTTGGCTGCATCTCTCCCATCCTTGACAGCCTGGCTGAGAGTGTCCTGTACGCCCTCCGGGACCTGGGCCAGCACCTGTGCCACCATTTCCCATAAAGTATGGGAAGAATGGGCAAGAGGTGTTTACTGACCTCAATGCCAGGATGGAGGAAGAAAACAACTTCTTTCCAAGTTAGTCCAGCCTCTTGGATTCCGAAGGGCGGAAGGGAAGGCACCACGGGAAGTGGAGGCTTGGACCACCAAGCTCTCCGGGGTGGGGTGTTGGGTAAGGAAACCAGGGTCATTTGGAGCAGGTCTATGGTGGCGGCCAACTGTTCTATTCACAGGAACCCCTGTGCTGGGTTTGGACCATGTTCCCAGAAGGATGTCCGTTATGGCCTCATTGAAGGGCAACATTGGCTCTGATGTAGTCACCCATGTTGAAGCACCTCTGTCAGGGGATTGGTCCTGACTGGCACTGTGGGCAAGTCAAGGTCCAAGACCTCAGCGGCCCTATCACCACCATAGCATAAGAAGCCCCCTCCTCCGTAGTCACGTTGGGAGGAGAGAGCATGCGAGTATCTGGAGAAGTGTCCAGTCCACTGGCTTCCCCTAGATCCTCATACCAGTCCTGTTCTTGCTCCAATTCACACTCTAAATGGTCCTCAGACCCCTCCCACTCCTCTCCTGTGCCTGGCTGTTCAAAATAAGGCTCAGGGAATGATCTGGGCCTAATCAGTGCTGTTGAGGTCAGAATCGGCATCGTACGACATCGTTCCGGCTCCAGATCATCCGGAATGAGGATGGGGCTACCATCAACGAGCTGCTGACATCGAATACGATGGGGCCCCTGCTGACCCCGAGAGGCCCGAAAAACCACCCGAGGGTGCAGCCCGCTCAAAAACAAGGGGCATAGCCTCGTAAAACTCTTATTTCAGCGGAGGTCGCTTCGGTCCCCGGAAAAGAGGGAAGACGATGAGTCGGCCCTGGCGATGGCTCCGCGGAACCGCACTCGTAACACCAATGTTCCTTAGACACCTCTTCGGCTGACGGGCGTGGCAAAGTCGAAGTACGCTTGGATTTCTTCTTGTGCCTCTTACCTGAATGATCAGATGACCTTGAATGCGAGGAAGAGGACTTGGGGCTCCGGGAGCGGTGCTGTGACCTCCTCCCACTGCGGGATCGTGACTTCCTCAGAGTTGCGCCAACCGGAGACAGCTGTTGGGCCGCCAGAAGTTAGAGGGATCTCTCCCTCAAGGCCTTCGGAGCCATGGCCCGACAGCCAGAACACAATGTTGAATTGTGGTCCTTTTCGAGACACCAGAGACTCACTCTGAGCGGATCCGTAACCAACATGATGCAATGACATGCACCACACGGCTTGAATCCTGTCTTTCTGGAAGACATGTTCAAACAATCAAGCAAAAAACCTCGACAATCGTCAAAGAAAAAAGGGTAGCTCTTTCCAGATCTGCGCTTGACCCGGCGCGGAAAGAAAAGAAATGACTGGGTGGTGCTTATATGGAAGACCATGATGTCACAGACGGCTCCAACAACGCTGACGTTGCAACGAGGAGCCGGACAATGCATGTGGATCCGAACACCACCCGACGATGTGCGCAGGGTACTGCTCAGCAGAAAAATTCCAGATTCGAAGCTGACGCCAGGAAATTCTAAGGTAAGGAATCTGCAGCTAGAAGTCTCTATCAGATGCCAGGCGTGGTGTTGAAGCGCCACTGTTGAGGAAACCGCTCTGCCCAGCGAGTCAATTGTGTCTAAGCCACACTTGATGGTGAACTTTGCTGCATCTCCCCCTTTGACGGCTTGGGAGAGGACAGCCCGGGCCTCCTCCGGGACCTGTGGCAGCACTTGTGCAACTGTGTCCCACCGTGTTCACCAACCGCAATGCAATGCTGGTGGAAGAAAATATTTTCTTTCCTAAGCTATTCAGCCTCTTGGATTCCCTGTCCGGGGTGCAGCAGGGAATGTGCCATGGGAAGTGGAAGCCTTAACCACCAAGCTTTCCAGGTTGGGGTGTTGGTTGAGGAAAGATGGGTCCCCTGGGAGAGCAATAGCAGCAGGCAATTGCCCTGTTTACAGGAGACCCTGTGCTGGACTTCGACCAGTTTCACAGTAGGACACCAGTTAGTGCTTCATTAAAAGGGAGCAGGGGTTCAGAATAGGAAGGTCCCGTCTGTAGCACTTCCATGAAGATATTCGCCTTGACAGCCACTGAGGGCACCTTGAGATCCACAAACTCAGCTGCCTTCTTCACCATTGCACATGTTGCTCCCTATTCCATAGCCAAAGAAAGGGGGAGAAAGCATGCCAGTATTTGGAGATGTATCCAGTCTACGGGCATTACCCAGTTCCTCACACTAGTCCAAGCTTTGTCATGGTTTGGCTGGGGGCTTCCCTGTGGCCACATATAGTTGCTGGCCTCCCCTTCTCCTGAAGGGCTTGGCTTATGTGATTGATTCAACTGCCTAAGATGATGGTGTTGCTGTGATCACTGAGGGCATTGTATTCTTTGCTGAAAGAAGCATCTATCATTTGGTCTGTATTGCATCTCATATTCTTTTTTCTTTTCAAGACCAACCACTTTTAATGTAATGTCTCCTCTGTTTTCATGAAATTCATTTCATCATCCATATGAACGCCGAAGAGGGAGTTTCCTGAGATGGCAGATTCAGGATATGTTATGAAGCTTCATATTTCTGTCCAAGTAACCCATGAACTCTGTCTAAGTCAAATGTCTGTGGCAGAATCCATTAACAGCTCACATGCCCTACCTTGCACTTATTGTTTGGTTGGAGACAAGCATAGCCTTATTAAGGATTTCTAAATTCTGCTTGTCTTCCTTCAGAAATCTAACAGTGAAACTTTGCAGAGTCTTCTTTATTATTAAGTTCCAAACATTTTCCTTCCCACTGAATCCATCTTAACTTCTTTGTCCTGTAGAACAGAAGAAGAAGCAACAAATGCATGGGACTTCTTTGCAGCAGATACTATTATGGCGACCAAAAGAGTGTCCATTTTGACAAAGACAAAAGACAGGATCTTGATCTGGAGGTCTATACTACTTTAATTGTACATATGGTATAGACCTTATGGGAGCAGGACCTAAGGATAACTGCAAAGTAGGTTCAAGCAATTCTTTAGAAGTTGCTTGGATAATGTTCTCTGATGCAGAGTCTCAAATTTCATAGAAGTAGATGTAGCTGGAATCGGAATAAGAATATTTAACTTTGCTGCCCTTCTAACCAATATCTAATTGAAAGTAATCAGGTCATCTACTGGAAATATTCTTGCAGGAGGTAAATCAGAGAGAGTTGGAAAGTAATCTCTGATACAAGAGTGATATGAGGAAGAGGACCAGGGTTAAAATTGACTCCACTTGCAAGAATAAGATTTTGTGCTGGAATATTTCGATCATCTAGAGTGTGGGTTGTCCTCCCTCTAGATGATATTTTAGACCTCCCTCTTGAACATGTTCTAGACCATGATATTGGTTCTCTGCAGGGATGCTCTCCTTCAGATGTTTTACCGGAGTCCCAGAATGTGAACTCAGTGTTTAAAGACACCTTTTCCTTGCCAAGTCTTACAAGAGCAGAAGAAGGAATTGGCTGTGGAAGCACTGGAGGCATCTGTGGAGATGCCAAAGAAACCAGGGTAGAAGGTGTGTCCGAAGAAATGTGTGGAGATTCAAAACCCCTAGGCATAGGTGTGAAAGACAACTACCTCAGGAGTAATTTCTCTTGATGGAGAATAGGTTTAAGAGTACTCTGAATCAGAAGTTAGAGGTACTTTCCTCTTCTTTAATTGTCAAAGCCAATCAGAAGATACGTGCAACTGCTTATAGGATCGTTTTTACACATTAGTGTGAGTCGACGATGATGGGATAGTGGCCTTGACGTCAAACAGGGTTTAGATGATGTATAACTATTGGTATGGAGGCTTCAACTTCAACCATCGAGAATCTTTCAAAGTCATATATTGCCTTGACATTGACTTTAGCAGCATACGGCAAACATGTAAGACTAGTGCCCAACTTCAGAGTCATGCTCCTTGACATTAAGCAGGAGTGGTGCCTCTTCCTCTGATAAGGCCACTTCCTGAGTCTACCACTAGGAAAGTGGGAAGAGGGAGTCCTGGTAGAGGGGTCGCCTTCGCCTAGGCCCTCAGATATCCCAGGATATACTTTCTGGCAATTTTCCTTTAGGTCGTGCAGCCTGATCTTCTGCCTGTCCTTCCGGGTTCTCCTGGAGAACTTGTGGCAGTGACTGTAATCTTCAGGACAATGGTCTTCTGGCATGCATAAAATACAGTCTTTATGAGGGTCTGACTGAGCCATCCTCCTCTCACAAGCAAGGCACTTCACTAACAAGGAAGGCCTCCTGAAAGAAAAAAATAGTAATTTCTCTCAGAAAAAATATTTAAATGTACTCCTACCTTAAAAGAGGTTGAGAGAATCAAAAAAGTAAAGATCAGGTATGGAAAGATTTCCAGTGAGAAACAAAGCCAAAAAGGCAGAGCTCAGTGCCCAAAGATACTATTACCAGGAGCTGGGAAATATACTGACCTGCTACCTGTAAGTAAAATTTCTCCTCCGACTTTGTGCCACTGACCCAACCAGTAGCTACCACTGTGGATCTTTTGCAGTCTCCTCCAAAATCTGAACATGGATCGAGAGATTCCCTTGATGGTGCCCGCAAATCTGTTGTATGACTGGGGAGGAGGGTGGCAGAACAAGGTTTGGGCCAGGCCCCTAATGAGGTATTTGTCAGTGCCTCATTAAATGGAAGGAGAGGCTCTGAAGATGTCTGCCCTAGATATAGGACCTGTTTAAGATATTGAGCTTGACCTCCATGGTGGGGAGCTGAAGATCAAGCACTTTGGCTGCCCTACACATGACAATGACACATGAACTGGATTCTTCTGTAGCTTGTCCAGCATGTGAGAAGAGACCTGTTTCTGGGGAGGCATCGACAGTGCTAGTGTCTTTCAAGTCTTTGTACCAATTTTTATTTTGGTCGGGTTGTGTGAACTCACCATTCAGGTCATTGTCGGTGTCAGTTCTGAATAGGTAATTCAAAGTATGCTGCTTTCCCTGAGAAGGTGTCAATGCAGGTGGGGGAAGAGGCGCCTCAGGTAGCACCAAGTGTAGCTTTGGTCAAGGTCAGCCGGACATTGACTGTGTTGGAGACGACTGTCAGGGCCTCATTTTCTGGTGTTGCCGGAGTCAGCATGGCCGTCAAGGAGACTGGGGCCAGCCCTGAAAGTGTGCCAGTAGTGTACCTGGAAACGAGATGGGGTCGGAAGTTCCAACTGACACCAAGGGTGAACCTGCTAGAGGTATTCCAGATGGAGAGCCTCTCGGTTTCTTGGGGCCCTAAAGGCACACCACAGGGAATCAGAAGAGATCAATAGAGATGGAGCATAGCTGCCCGGAACTGTTAGATCTGCTAAGGCGTTGCTGACAGCCCCAGAAATTCTGGTGGTGCCAGTACCAGCTCCTAGATGAGCTCCAGACAGTCGACTTTGAGAGTTTGAAGAACTGTTGCACCACTGAACCAGATCAGGCGAATACAAACTGAGCTCAGGGGTGTAATCCTGCTTAGATTTCTTGTGTTTTTTTCTTAGACTTACCTGATGACTTTCTGTGTCCAGTCTGATGCATGAGGAATACTCAAAAGGTGAGGAATCTGCTGCTATGGATCTCTATCAGAAAAATAAAGTTAGTCAAATCTCTCCTCTGACTTTCTGCCATCGAAGGTCACGGAACCCCTTTGAAAGGTACTTAACATTTTTTGCAGGGATTTGAGCTCGTTATTTTATGTGTAACTACACATAGTTGAGGTCAACAAGAGGTAAATGTGTTGTACTCAGAGGAGCAAGTAAACCATTTAAGGATACTCTCAATATAAAGTTCACTGCTAAGACTTCTCTCTTTTAAACTAAAGTTTAATGCAAATGCTTTGGCTAATTTTAGGCTTTATCCTTAACATGGCTTTTACATGCAAGCAGCGCAGTTTGAATGCATTAAAAGACTCAAGTCTGTTTTTCCGAACATATGTTATGAGGGAAGAATTAACTAAATATTTTTATCATACCATGGAAAATAAATGTGGCCCATTAGCACTTATATTAGAATAAATACACTAACATACACAGACTCACTTTTTACAAAAGATAACGCCTGGGGCCATTCTCACAATCCCTAATTACTGTGATTCTTTAGCAATGTATAGAGTTAACCCCTTGTGCTCTGGTTAGGGTTAAATATTTGTGTTTATGTTTGCTGTATATAAAGAAAACCAGCATGCATAAATCATACATGCTGATTTGCTGAGTGAACGTTACTACTATTGTTTAGGGAGAAAAAGTGATTCCGGCGCATTCTCCTAAGTCATGGCACCTTCCACACTCAGAAATGACAATAAATAGCATACTACACACTGCGCATCTGCATATATTCTATTTATCTGACATCCTGAGGATATACCCTAGAAGCATCTGGGCAGCTTTTATTTCCATAAAGTTATAAAGTCTGACATACAGCCCCAAAAGCCACGGATAGCATAGTCTGCATCCTGGCGTCCTCGATGGAGCTCAGCATCCCTTTCTTACTCAGCAGGGCCCTTCCTGCAAGCGTCCAGAACCTCACGTGCTTCACACCGACCGACACAAACTGGGTGTCTGAATCTGGCCTGAATTCTGCCACAAAGATACGATGGTTGTGCCCAGATCGAGTGGCAATTTTGGCACCTGGCAAAAAGGAAGAAAACATGCATCAAATATTTAATCAAAAACATTCAATGAAAACAAGCGTGCATGCACCCAACATTGCTTTAGAGGACGGCACTTTAGTCTGTACAACAATGCTTTACATTTCTTAGAGCTCATGATCAACATTATCAAATCCTTTTTCGCTCAGATAACTCATTAGTATCCTGTAACAGAAGTTACCGTAGGAATAAACCACCCACGCTTATATAATACATATGAAAGGATAAATTAACGTTGCTCTTAGAACATGTTTATGCATCTTATTGACCACAGTTATTCCCAATTTGTGTTACTTATCCTGCACGTAGCCAACTAGCTGAAGATGACAAACAGAAGGAAATAGAAATGTGGTCCTTACAAAGCACTTCCTGCACAAACCCTTGAACATCTAAGCCGATTGCAGCCAGATATAAAATAGTAATTTTCCTGGTTTCTGAAATTACAGTCGCCAGGAAAGGCTATATCAGGAGTACGATCAAATAGATCCTAGAGCAGGTGATTTAACCACTATGGCCTCACTTGTGTTATGTCATTGACTGCAGTTGGGCTATGTTCTGTGTACCTGTTTTTCTGTCACAAAATAAGAGAACGGTGTTTTAGGGCATTTGTCTAATTAATGATGATAGTAACTATTCTATAATTCGATGAGAGGCAAAGCATACTTGATTACAGTTTAGATCCTGTTGATAGAAAAAGGTAATGGGAATATGCTCTTTTAGACAGCTTCCCGTCCTTATGACTCCAGGATTTTTTTCTTCTTGGAGAGATAACTTGCTTTCTTGGGGAACTGGACATAAGATCTGTGTGATACTGAAGGTATCAATTCAGATTTCCCCTATAGCATACCATAACCATATCATGACTGACTGAAACTGAATAGCAAAAACAACTTTATCATTCACATCACTACTTATAGAAGATCCATGTTTTTAGTTTTCATCACTCAGACCTCAATTACAAGATCTTGTGTAAAAGTCAATCATTTCCAAGAACAATTATAAAGTGTTGGAGGCAGCATGTTCTGGTTGGCAGAGGCAAGGCCCCAGCCAGGCAGAACATGCTACTCCCACAGGGCTGGGTGATTACATTTGCTGTATAACCTGTGCTCACCCATAGGTAGGTTGGCACAGAGCAGTCAGGCTTATCACAGAAGCAATGTCTAAAGCAATGGCACAGCACTTCCCCACCACAACCACAAAACCACAATGAGCGGCACACATTAGACTTCACATATAGGTATATAAAAATTGTATGCAACACATACATTGTCAACACAGCATGAGTATCAGGTAAACCTGGGCATACCTCACTTTTATCAATAGAACTCGCAATATTAGGCAGACAGTATGTACAAGTGAGAAAACAATACTTTCCTTCCCCACACACTCATATGGTGCCAAACGTTGTCTGCACAAGACTCATTCAGGAAGTTACCAACCTCAATATAACACAAATTCAGGGTGCACCCTGGTTCCCAACGGTAGCAGTAATAAGTACATACAAGGTTTGCAACACTTTCACATAGCACTGTGGCCTGGCTGCACTAGTAAATTGTAATGCCTATCTCAAGAAGTCACTGGCAGAAGAAATTGATCAGCAACATCACTGTGCTGCCCTTGCATTTACCCGCACATCCCTCTGTAGCGCCATGCAGTGCCGTGGGTATCAGTCACCTCGTGCACAGGCACACTTGTCCACACTCGCTCCCGGCACCCTAGTGTGGATGCCACTGTGTCTGCAGCACCCTGGGTCCCAAACACCCTCCAACCTTCAACCATCTTCAGCTATCCTGCCCCATCACGAACCAACGATTGAGTCAACCTTCCCTTGGATACTAGGCCACTCACAGCCAAAGTCACACGTAGCAGGATCCTGGGGGTAAGGTGTGGGTGGGAGAAGAACGATGACTGCCGATCCAGCAATATTTAGCAAGGAAGTTCAGGGTCCCAATGGGAGGTTCAGTCAGAGGTCTGCAACACACAGGGTGCGTGCCACTGGGGCCACCCGCTAGCCACCACTGCACTCAGCCCAGCTAGACAATCCATTGTTACCAAACAGTTACCAATTCCAGCACCTCCGGAACAGAGGCGCATCATCAGGCATGTTGATGTGAGTCTCCCTCGACAATTCCGGTTGCACATGAAGAATTACTAGGTCCGCACCACCTGTGAAAGGAAGTGCTGTGCCTGGTACATGAAGACTTGAGTGGCACCATACAGTTACGATTCCACAGGAAAATTGTTCAGTGCTGCACCTCCACAAAAATAAGGCACAGAGTCAGGGGCCTGATGACCTGGGTCCGCCCTGATCATACGATCACTCCAAAGATAATTGCCAATGTGGTAGCTCCTTGGAAAGAGGCACGTAGTCTGGTGCATGATGACTTGAGCCGCACCAGACAATCCTAGACACTTCCTCGGAGAATGTAATTCATGTGCCCCACCAGAATGAGCGCTTGATGACTTGAGTCAGTCTAGATAATCCGGTCACACAAGGTCCTTTGTCTTCATACCTCCCTGAAATGAGGCACAAAGGTGGTCATTCTGACCGCGGCGGGCGGCGGTCGCCGCCCGCCATGCAGTCACCGCCGAATGACCGCACCATGGTCAAAAGACTGCGGCGGCCATTCTGGCTTTCCCGCTGGGCCGGCAGGCGACCGCCAAAAGGCCGCCCGCCGGCCCAGCGGGAAAGACCCTGCAACGAGGATGCCGGCTCCGAATGGAGCTGGTGGAGTTGCAGGGGTGCGACGGGTGCAGTGACACCCGTCGCGATTTTCAGTGTCTGCAAAGCAGACACTGAAAATCTTCATGGGGCCCTGTTAGGGGGCCCCTGCACTGCCCATGCCAGTGCCAGTGGCATGGGCAGTGCAGGGGCCCCCAGGGGCCCCACGACACCCGTTCCCGCCATCCTGTTCCTGGCGGTAAAAACCGCCAGGAACAGGATGGCGGGAAGGGGGTCGGAATAGAGGATTCCCTGGGTCAGGGGTAAACCGGCGGGAAACCGCCGGTTGCCCTTTTCTGACCGCGGCAATTGCCCAGGAAGCACCGCCAGCCTGTCCCCGGCCATCGGATTGACCCCCAAAGTCTGGTACGCAATGACTTTAGTCACACCAGACACCCCAGTCACACACTTCGATGCAAGTTCAGCCGTGCTATATGAGGCAAAGTATAGCACAACTCTGGTAGCACCCCCACCTCCAAGGGACACCACGTATGAATGGGACACAAAATGTAATGCACGTACACCTGAGGGTCACACAAGAGAAATGCGACACATGTGAGAACCATGGTCCACGTCAGGTCCCGCACCAGGTGATCCTGTTCACACCACAAGATGTTTCGGTGTGCAGTGATCCACTCGATGAAGGGCCACACGCCTGAAGTGCGGCAGTACTTGGCAAGCTCTGCACCAGGCAATTCTGGTCTCCAGGCACAATACTTAGTCCACGCTCATGCTGCTGCTGCCATGTGGAGTCCAGCATATAATGTAGGTGCAGGAGAGGGCACAGCTCTCCAGATGATTCCAGCAGATGATGCAAGTCCCTCGCAGGAGGTCTTTGATGTCCCTGAGATCTCTGCAGAGAACAGTGGGCAGGCCAACCTGCCCTCGGAGAGCACACTTCGGGTTACTACACAGCAACAGACAGTTGGCTTAGGCCAGCCACAATACAGGAAGAGTGCGCGGATCCCTTCCTCGGACAGTTATCTTTCAGGGCACAACAGAATCCTCTGCCTGGGCACACCATGTAGTCCAGCAGTACCAGTCCGGCGTCACCATAGATGCAACACTTCCCTGCTGACGGAAGTACCCATAGTTAAACTAAAGTGTGCCCTTGAAGTTTAGGAGGTGCAGGGAGGTCGATTCAGGGTGTCCACGTCGTTGGAGTCGTCCGGGAGTCCTCTCTGCGGTGTTGGTTGTCCTGGACTCGAGCCAGGGGCGTCGGGTGCAGTGTGTGAAGACTCACACTTCTGGCAGGAAGTGAGATTCTCTTTAAAGTTGTTTCAAAGTTGCAAAGTTGTTGCATTTTCTGAACAGTACTGCTGTTCTCGGGAGGTTCTTGGTCCTTTGGGTGCAGGGCAGTCCTCTGAGTCCTCAGAGGTCCCTGGTCCCGCTGATGCATCGCTGTGCAGTTTTCGTTGAGTCAGGAGACAGGCCGGTAGGGCTGGGGCCAAAGCAGTTGTCGCCTCCGTCCTCTCTGCAGGACTTTCAGGTCAGCAGTCCTTCTTCTTGATTAAGGTTGCAGGAATCTGATTTCCTGGGTTCTGGGGTGCCCCTAAATACTGAAATTAGGGGTGTATTTAGGTCAGGAGGGCAGTAGCCAATGGCTACTGTCCTTGAGGGTGGCTACACCCTCTTTCTGCCTTCTCCCAGAGGGGGGGGGAACATCCCTAATCCTATTGGGGAAATCCTCCAATCTCAAGATGGAGGATTTCTAAAGGCAGGGGTCACCTCAGCTCAGGACACCTTAGGGGCTGTCCTGACTGGTAGGTGACTTCTCCTTGTTTTTCTCATTATCTTCTCCGGCCTTGCCGCCAAAAGTGGGGGCAGTGGCTGGACGGGCGGGCATCTCCACTAGCAGGGATGCCCTGGGGTGCTGTAACAAAAGGCATGAGCCTTTGAGGCTCACCGCCAGGTGTTACAGTTCCTGCAGGGGGAGGCGAGACGCACCTCCACCCACTACAGGCTTTGTTCCTGGCAACAGAGTGACAAAGGCACTCTCCCCATGTGGTCAGAAACTTGTTTGGTTGTGGCAGGCTGGCAGAAACTGGTTAGCCTAGCACTAGGAGTCGGACTGGTATTCAGGGGGGCATCTCTAAGATGCCCTCTGGGTGCATTTTACAATAAATTCCTCACTGGCATCAGTGTGCATTTATTGTGCTGAGAAGTTTGATATCAAACTTCCCAGATTTCAGTGTAGCCATTATGGAACTGTGGAGTCCGTGTTTGACAAACTCCCAGACCATGTACAGGTTACGGCTAACCTGCACTTACAATGTCTAAGGTTTTGCTTAGACACTGTAAGGACATAGTGCTCATGCACATATGCCCTCACCTGTGGTATAGTGCAGCCTGCCTTAGGCTTGTAAGGCCTACTAGAGGGGTGACTTACCTATGCCACAGGCAGAGTGAGGTTGGCATGGCACTCTGAGGAGAGTGCCATGTCGACTTAGTCATTTTCTCTCCACTAGCACACACAAGCTGTGAGGCAGTGTGCATGTGCTAAGTGAGGGGTCCACAGGATGGCATAAGACATGCTGCAGCCCTTAGAGACCTTCCCTGTCATCAGGGCCCTTGGTACCAGGGGTACCATTTACAAGGGACTTATCTGGGTGCCAGGGCTGTGCCAAATGTGGGAACAAAGGTACTGTCACGACTCACGTGCTGCTTGCGCCTGGAATTTGCAGATCTGGTGGCGTGAATCTTCAATGTTCGGCTTTGGCCCAAAAAGGGGCGACTCTTTCTGGTAGCCACGGTGCTGTAGGCAATGGAGACACCAAGAACAGACCGTGCCCTTCAGAAAGTAGCGCCAGAGGGAAAAACCCCTTCCAAAGGGGAAAAACCTCCAAACAGGAAAAGTCCTGGAGAAAAACAAGAACAAACAAACAGGAATCCAAAAGGAGCAAAATTCAGAAAACACAGAATGCTGAGTCCAAAACCAAAAGGCAAGGAAATCAGGAGCGAAGACACCAACTGAGCAGAAAGTGTTGCAGCGCAAGGAAAGAGGAAAAACACAGCCCTTATATACCAACAAACAGGAAGTGACCCACAGGAAGTAAAAGGACACCATCTTAGATAGGGAAACAATATATAGAACAGAATAGTAGAGGAACCATAGAGAATAGGGAACAAGGAATGCTGGGAAAGCACAGGAATCTGGGAAGGAGGAAAAGACATAAAGAAAGGCACACAACAGACTGCAAACAGAAGAAAGGACAAGGAAACGAAGAAAAACAGGTAAGAGGGTTCAGAGACCCCTGGGACAGTGAAAGGCAGAAGGAAGAACGAGGCCCCAAGCAAATCTGGGGCCTCGAAACGCGCAGGAGAGGCTGGGGGCGCGCCGCGTCTTAATAACGCGGTGCGCGGCCCGAGCCGAACGCCCGGCCGAAGTCGAGCTCTCGGCTCGCGCCGCACCGCGCGGCGCGACAGTAGGTCCCCCTCCCGAAGGCCCAGGTTTAAGAGGGAATAAACAGTGAAAGCGTTGAGTCAGGAGAGGAGCGTGAACGGAAGAGGCATCTTCCCATGAACATTCACTGAGAGGATAACCCTTCCAATGAATCAGATACTGAAGTCGTTTATGAAAAAGACGAGAGTCACAGATTTCCTGCACTTCATATTCAGGAGCATCATTCACAAGGACAGGAGGTGGACAAGGAAACTGACGTGAGTAAGGATCAGGCACATAAGGTTTAAGCTGAGAAACATGAAAAACCGGATGGATCTTCCATGTATGGGGTAAGTGAAGACGGACAGTGACAGGATTGACCAACTGGAGAATACGGAAAGGCCCATAGTAACGAGGTGTGAACTTGTTTTGAGAGAGACGTGAGGGCAAGAATTTGGAGGAGAGCCAGACTTTATCTTGCAGATGATAATTTGGATTGGTTGTACGTCTCTTGTCTGCAGCCTTCTTCATATACCTCTTGGTATGTAACAAATTAGATCGAATTAGTTTATGGAGTTGGAGAAGGCGTTTGGAAAAATAGTTAATAGCAGGTAGAGGAGAGTTGGATTGTGGAGAAGTAGGGAAAGAGGTAGGATGAAAACCATAGGAACAGAAAAAGGGAGTGACCTTGGAGGCACTATGGACTGAGTTATTGTAGGAAAATTCAGCTAAAGAGAGGTAAGTGCTCCAGTTACTTTGGGTAGAATTGCAAAAGCATCGAAGATATTGCTCTAGTCCTTGGTTCAGACGCTCAGTCTGTCCGTTGGTCTGAGGATGGAACCCTGAAGACAGGGCTCTATTCATATTCAGTGTTTTACAAAAATGCTTCCAAAATCGGGAGATGTACTGAGGTCCTCTATCAGAGATTATGGTATGTGGAAGTCCATGGAGACGGAAGACATGATCTATGAATATTTGACCTAGTTCTTGGGAAGTAGGCAGCTTTTTTAGGCCAGTGAAATGAGCCATCTTTGTGAAAGAATCCACTGTGACCATGATAACCCGGTTTCCTGCTGATGGTGGGAGCGAACACATAAAATCAGTAGAGATAGTATGCCATGGGGCCGATGGAACAGGCAAAGGTTGTAGTAATCCTGCCGGTCTGGTGTGAGGTATTTTGACTTGGGCACATATGGGACAGGCCTGAACGTATCTTTCCACATCCAGTTTCCAGGTAGGCCACCAAAAAAATCGTGAAAGTAATTCTTGTGTGGCCTTGATGCCTCTGTGACCAGCTACAGGGGAATCATGGCACATTTGTAATGCTTTCTTTTGCACCTTGTTTGTAGGGAGGAATATCAGGTCTTGGTAATAAAAATATCCTTGTCTTTTGTACAATAATGGTCTTAGTTCTTCTATGTCATGGTCCGATAGGTTGGCGTATTCTTGTTGTACTTCTTCCAGGAAAGACTGAGCCACTCCAATGATCTTACTGGGTTCTAGAAGATACTGGGATGAGGAAGGAGAACACTCTGGATATCGGCGAGACAGAGCATCAGCCAGAATGTTTTGAGATCCTGGAATATATGTAATATAAAAATCGTACTGACTGAAGAAAAAGGCCCAGCGGGCCTGACGACTATTCTGGCATACAAAATTTCTTAAACATTGTAAATTACGGTGGTCTGTCCTCACCTCAAATGGTTCCTTGGAACCCATCAGAAACTGCCTCCACTCAAGGCAGGCTGTTTTCAGAGCCAATAATTCCCTTTCAAGTACGGAATAATGTTGTTCAGCTGTGGAAAGGATATGAGACAAATAGAAAACAGGATGTTCAAGGCCATCATCCTCTTGTCGTTGGAGTAAGACAGCTCCGATGGCTCTCTCAGAAGCATCAGTTACTACTATAAATTGCTTGGTGGTATCTGGATGTCTTAAGATGGGGGCTTGGGTGAAGGCTCTCTTTAAGCTTTGAAAGGCTGCTTCAGCAGCCTCAGTCCAGACAAACCCCTTCTTTAAATTGTCCTTCTTTAAGGTGTGAGTTATGTGGCTAGTCTGACTGGCAAAGTCTAGAATGAATTGTCGATAGAAGTTTGCTAAACCTAGGAAACATTGTGTTTCTTTTATGGTAGAAGGAGAAGGCCACTCTAGGATAGCTTGTACCTTTTCTTGATCCATAGCTATGCCGGTGGGACTTAAATGATAGCCCAGATATTTGACTTCCGTTATGTCGAACTCACATTTCTCTGGTTTGCAAAATAGTTGATGATCACGAAGTCTTTGAAGAACTTGTTTCACATGGGAAGTATGGAGTTCAGGATTTCTAGAATAAATAAGAATGTCATCTAGGTAGATCACGACTGTCTGATTAAGTAGGTCTGAAAACACTGAGTCCATAAATCTCTGGAAGATTGCCGGGGCGTTAGTAAGACCAAACGGCATAACCCTATATTCAAAATGGCCAAATGGGGTCCTGAATGCTGTCTTCCATTCGTCGCCTTCTCTTATGCGTAAAAGGTGGTAGGCTCCTCGTAAATCCAATTTAGTAAAACGTTGGGCCCCTCTGATTGCTTCCAGTATGTCACTGATGAGAGGCAAAGGATAACGATCCTTAATGGTGATTTTATTCAGACCTCGAAAATCCAGGCATGGACGAAGATCCTTAGTCTTCTTGGGCACAAAAAAGAGAGGGGCCCCAGCCGGAGACGACGATGGAACAATAAGACCACTCTGTATATTTTCGTCCAGATACTCCTTTAGAACTTCCCTTTCGGGTTCCGTGAGGGAGTACATCCTCCCAAAAGGAACAATTGTGCCGGGTTCTAATGGAATTGCACAATCATATTCTCGATGTGGAGGTAGCACAGGTTTTGACGGTTTTTGGAAAATATCCTGAAACTCCAAATAGTGGTCTGGGACCCCTTGGACCGTATTAATGGACATACCAGTGGCACCTTCAGTAGCTAAGGATCTTTTCGGAGACCAATACTTGTCGGAAGTAAAACAGTTCTCGTGACAAAATTGCGAAGACAAAGAGACTGTCCGGGTAACCCAATTTATATATGGGTTATGTCTAATGAGCCACGGAATTCCAAGAATGATGGTATGGTTAGGGGACGTAATAAGATCGAAGGAGATGTGTTCTTGATGGTTTCCCACCTGTAGACTTAACATCAGGGTAGTGGTGTCTACAGGACCAGAGGATATCAAAGATCCATCCACAGTGTGTACCTGTTCGGGTACTTCTTTTGCTTGAGTAGGAACTAGGTTAGCAGCAGCCCATGTCTTGTCCATGTATATACCACTAGCACCACAGTCTAGTAATGCCATAGTCTTTTCTTGACGACCGTCAGGAAGTTGTAACAGGACAGGAAAGATGAACAAGGCAGTTGTATTGTCATTAAAGGAGCTGATGGAAGGTATAGCTGTAGATCCCGTCCCCTCCCTTCTTACAGAGGACGGGAGGTGGCGTTTCCCGAAGGTCTGGACGGACGTACTGGACAGGTACGGAGTATGTGACCAGCAGAACCACAATACAGGCACAACCCTCTCTTGCGTCTGTCTTCTCGTTCACTAGCAGAGAGCGGACCTCGGGTAGTATCCACCTGCATGGGTTCCCCTTCGATGTCTCTAGCAGGAGTGCGAGGTTCCTCGGAACGCTGCAGGTATGCACGTGAGCTACTTGGCTGGGTAAACCCTCTACTCCTTTTCTTTTCCGATCTCCGTTCCTGAAGACGATATTCGATGGACAGTGCTTGATCCATCAGGCCACGAAGATCTTCCGCTCTGGTAGAATGCACTAGTTCATCCTTTATTTCTTCTTTGAGTCCTCTACGAAATAATGTTACCAGAGTACGTTCCACCCAAGTGGTCTCTGCCGCCAGCTGACGAAAACGGGTTATATATTGCAGGACGTCTTGGGAGCCTTGTTGGATGTCGCACAAGGCTTCTTCAGCGGAGGCTTCCAATCCAGGACGGCTAAACATTTGTTTGAAGCGACTCACAAAGGCGGAATAGTCTGACAATACAGGGTCGTCGGAGGACACCATCGGGGTTGCCCAGGCCAAGGCTGGGCCGGATAAGGCACTGATAAGGTAACCCACCTTGGTCCTGTCGTGGGAGAATTGAGTAGGTCGGAAGGCGAAATACACCGTTAAAGCATCCAAGAACTCGCGAAGCTTGGTTGGTTCACCAGAGAAACAAGGGGTAGAAGCGGAGATTGTCGGAACATCACTGGTGCGGAGGGCCAAAGCCTGTCGTAACGCAGCATTTTCATTACGTAGTTGTTGCAACTCCTGGGCTTGTTGCTGAATCGTGGTTAACAGAGATTGCTCCGGATCTGCAGCAGCCGCCACTGTATTATCCATGGTGTTTGAGGACGTCGGAATGGTTAGGCGCTGCAATCTGTCACGACTCACGTGCTGCTTGCGCCTGGAATTTGCAGATCTGGTGGCGTGAATCTTCAATGTTCGGCTTTGGCCCAAAAAGGGGCGACTCTTTCTGGTAGCCACGGTGCTGTAGGCAATGGAGACACCAAGAACAGACCGTGCCCTTCAGAAAGTAGCGCCAGAGGGAAAAACCCCTTCCAAAGGGGAAAAACCTCCAAACAGGAAAAGTCCTGGAGAAAAACAAGAACAAACAAACAGGAATCCAAAAGGAGCAAAATTCAGAAAACACAGAATGCTGAGTCCAAAACCAAAAGGCAAGGAAATCAGGAGCGAAGACACCAACTGAGCAGAAAGTGTTGCAGCGCAAGGAAAGAGGAAAAACACAGCCCTTATATACCAACAAACAGGAAGTGACCCACAGGAAGTAAAAGGACACCATCTTAGATAGGGAAACAATATATAGAACAGAATAGTAGAGGAACCATAGAGAATAGGGAACAAGGAATGCTGGGAAAGCACAGGAATCTGGGAAGGAGGAAAAGACATAAAGAAAGGCACACAACAGACTGCAAACAGAAGAAAGGACAAGGAAACGAAGAAAAACAGGTAAGAGGGTTCAGAGACCCCTGGGACAGTGAAAGGCAGAAGGAAGAACGAGGCCCCAAGCAAATCTGGGGCCTCGAAACGCGCAGGAGAGGCTGGGGGCGCGCCGCGTCTTAATAACGCGGTGCGCGGCCCGAGCCGAACGCCCGGCCGAAGTCGAGCTCTCGGCTCGCGCCGCACCGCGCGGCGCGACAGGTACAGTTTAGGGAAAGAACACTGGTGCTGGGGCCTGGTTAGCAGGGTCCCAGCACACTTTCAATCATAACTGGCATCAACAAAAGGCAAAAAGTCAGGGGGTAAACATACCAAGGAGGAATTTCCTTAAACAGTTTATTTCTCATTTTTGTTCTAGTTCAAAGCTTTTGCTTCCTTTGCTGTGACTCCTTGTGGTTTTGGCAGTGGTTGACCTGCAGTTTACGTAGTTGGATGTTTTAGGTAAGAAAAAACAATTTACTCCAAACGAGTATTGTTGCCATGCATGAATAACATTTTTGTAAGTGGTGTACTAAATGCAGGATTGTGCGTGAAATTGTCCTTAGATTTGTGCACGATGATATTTGTGTTGTCTTATGTGTAATATTCTTTTACTTTTTTCTCTTTAGTGGGATATCATTGGTAATAGCTTTGTGCAGAGGAGTTGCTGGTGGATCTAGCTTTTTCAGGCAAGTGAGTGGTTTAGTTTTTGAGTACATAATTCTTTGTAATAAGGCCACACTTTGTTTATTACTTTTCTTACACACTGCTGGTTGTTGGTGGTGCATTTGTCCAGTTACTTTTCGTTGGAAGGATCATGGCTAGCCGCAGGATGATCCCTCTGCAGGTTGTTGGTATGCTTTTTGAGTTGTCTTCTAGTCATGATTATGAGACTGACTCTGCATCTGAGGCAGAAGAGGAAGTGAGAGATTCTGGCTGTAAATTTTCTGTCCGAAAGGAATATTCTGATGATGAAGCCACTCAGTGCAGAAGAAGGGCCTGTTTTAGAGGAGGACACTGATGTGCCAATAGGGCAGCAGCCTGGGGATGAAAGGTTTCTGATTGGAAGACCTGAACTCTGGGTTGCTCAAACATGGAGCAGCCAGAGTTGCCTGCCTTTACTGGTCTCCTGGGGTGTAAAGCGAATATGGAAAACATTTTGTCTGTCAATTTCTTTCAGTTGTTTATGGATGAGCTATTTTTGGAAGAGACTGTTGAGCAGACTAATTTGTATGCGGAGCAGTATTTGATGGACAACGCTGCCAGACTTGGGCCACACTCTAGAGCTACCCAGTGGACTCCCACAAATTTGGAAGAGATGAAAAAGTTCTTGGGTTTGACTTTTTTTAATGGGGTTGATAAGGAAGCTAGCTCTACGAATTACAACCAGGAGGGATGTCACATGCTAACTACTATCCATGATGAGAGTACTTCCCCTGTGAATTTCAGGATCTACACTGGTAGTGATTCCAGTAATGACACCCCTGGTTGTCCGCCCACTTTTGGAGTTAGTGAGAAAATTGTGTGGAAACTTGGTAGACGACTGTTTAACAAAGGTCACCATTTTGGCGTAGATAACTTCTACACTGGAGTGCAGTTGTTCAAGGGATTGTTCATAGTGAACACTTGCTTGTGGCACAATCCATTCTAACCGGAAAGGCTAACCAAGGGATCTTGGCTGTAAAACACTTGAGAGGGGACAGTGCAGTGCCTTGCGGAATGATGAGCTGCTAGCTCTAAAATTTACAGACAGGAGGGATGTCTACATGCTAACTACCATCCATGATGAGAGTACTTCCCCTGTGAATGTTTGGGGTCAGGTTGCCTAAGTGCGCAAATCTGTGTGCATTTTAGATTATAATAAGCACATGGAAGGTGTAGATAGGAACGATTAGAGGTTGGAACCTTATTCTGCTGTTCGTAAGTCTTATGTTTGGTATAAGAAGTTACGATTCACCTTTTCCATTTGGCAACTTTTAACGCTTATGTTGTGTTCAAAAATAGTTTTCCAGAGTCAAGGATGACATTTGTGAAATTTCAGGAGTCTGTCATAGTGAGCCTTGTTGTGGTGGACCAGGCAAGAATTCCTAGAAAAGCAGTGGTGGAGGATGTTACTAGATTGAAAGGTAGCCATTTTGCTGAGCACATTCCTCCCATGCCCAAAAAAGACTTTCCAGCTAAGAAATGTAGAGGTATCCAGAGGGAGACTCGTATGTACTGCCCTGATTGTCCTTCAAAGCCTGGGCTGTGTGCGCGTGGCTGTTTAAGGAGTTACCACACTCAAATAAATTATTGGGAACTACCGTGAGCGTAAAGTACATGTTTTATATTTTCATATGTTCAGTTTCACGATTGGCATTACTGTCATGTATTTAGTTAGAGCATTTTTTTTTTTTTTTTTTTACTTTTTTATAATAAGTTAATGGTTTCTTTTTTGTTTAAAAAACAAACAAAAAAAAGTGATGGCGGTGTGCATGGTGTGGCGCTTGGCTGGCGCTGTGCATGGAGTGGAGCTTGGCTGCCGGTGTACGTGGAGTGGCACTTGGCTGGCGGTGTAAATAGTGACTTGCTGTTGGCCACTGCAACACACTTCTAGCCAAAAGCCAGTCCACACACTCCCATCAGCTGGTGTGTGTCAGGCAGGTGGGCGTATGAAAGTGATGGGCCCTTGAATGGCACTGTCTGTTGATGCGAGTGTTGTGATATGCTGGGCCCGTGGCTGGCAGTGTAAATGGTCTTGTGCATGTCATGTATGAAAGGTGTGTGAATGGACTATAAAGCCTTGTCGCAACTTTACAGCTCACGAGCTGTGAGTCATTGGCTCAGATTTTTGGCCTTTCAGTTATTGACAGTGCATTTCATTTTTGGGAAATCTCTTGGTAATATTATTTGATCTACTGAACCATTAATCACCCTCGTGCCGAATCCAACTAATAGGTGTGGTAAGAATGAAAAAACCTGTTCAGCTGTAATCAGGCGTTGAAGCACACCCATGACGTGCTAGGTGTTTCGGGTGGGACCCCGATGATGAAGCATGCCACCAACTTGGTTGGTGGGTGAGGGGCCTTTTTAACATAACCTAAGTGCATTTATTTTCACAGTTTTAGTGTTTGGGACATCACAGAAGGACGTGGACACCTCAAAATGTTCTAGTACAAAACCACCTGTTTTTAAGGGGGGGGGGGGGGGGCCTGCTTTTCTGGTCCCGGATGCGACAGTCATCTAGGGAAACCTACAAAACCCAGACATTTTTTTAAACTAGACACCCGGAGGAGCTCAGGAAGGTGCGGCTTGTGTGGATCCCCCAACATTTTCTTACCCATACTCTGTGCAAACTTCAAAATTTGCTTAAAAAAAGCTTATTTTGCTCACTTATCTTTGTAGGATCACGCCTCCCTCTGCAAAAACAGGTAATTTTGTAATAGGTCATTTTGATGTGTCCACGGGCGGGCACTGGGTCTACCCACAGAAGTGGGGCTCCATTTTTATCAGGAGACCTGTGGGACACTAGATAGAAGGAAGTTTGTGTCTCCCCTTAGATTCCATAACTTTCCATAACCGTTGTTGTTTTTGCCAAATTTTGAGGTTTGCAAAGTATTCTGGGTAAAAGAAGCTGGTGAGAGCCCTACAAGTTACCCTATCCTGGATTCCCCTACGTGTCTAGTTTAAAAAAAATTCACAGGTTTGGTAGGTTTCCCTAGATGCCAGCAGAGCTACAGGCCAAAACCTACAGCAAGGCACTTTCCAAAAACCATGTCCGTTTTCTTTGGGAAAATGTGATTTGTCCACATTGTGTTTTGAGGCATTTCCTGTCGCGGGCAGTAGGCCTACCCACACAAGTGAGGTACCATTTCTCTCGGGAGACTTGGGGGAATGCTGGGTGTAAGGGAATTAGTGGCTCCTCTCAGATTCCTGAACTTTCTATCACCGAAATATGAGGAAAAAGTGTTTGTTTGCCAAATTTTGACGTTTGCAAAGGATTCTGGGTAAGAGAACCTGGTGAGAGCCCCACAAGTCACCGCATCCTGGATTCACCTAGGTGTCTAGTTTTGAAAAATGCACAGGTTGGTAGGTTTTCCTAAGTGCCGGCTGAGCTGGAGCCCAAAATCCACAGCTAGGCACTTTCCAAAAAACATGAGATTTCAATGTAAAAACGTGATGTGTCCATGTTGCGTTTCCTGTCACGGGCATTAGGCCTACCCACACAAGAGAGGTACCATTTTTAATGGGAGACACAGAATAGAAGAACAAGTGTTACTGTCCCTTGTCTTTCTCTACATTTTGTCCTTCCAGATGTAAGACAGTGTGTAAAAATACAACTATTTGAGAAATGCTCTGTAATTCACATGCTAGTATGGAGAACCTGTAATTTAGAGATGAATTGCTGAATATAATGAACACCCATTGCTAGGTACAGCTCTTTTATTGGCTCTGGGTACCCAGGGTTCTTGATGAACCTACAACCCCTATAGATCTCCACAATCAGAAGAGTCCAGAAGACGTAACGGTATATTGCTTTTGAAAATCTGACATTGCAGGAAAAAGTTACAGAGTAAAACGTGGAGAGAAATGTATTTTTTTTAACCTCAATTTCATTTTTTTTATTTATTTTAGCTGTTATTTTCAGTAGAAAACATTATAGGATCTACACAAATGACCCCTTGCTGAATTCAGAATCGTGTCTACTTTTCAGAAATGTTTAGCTGATTGGGATCCAGCATTGGTTTCACACCCATTTCTGTCACTAACTGGAAGGAAGCTAAAAGCACAAAAAGTAGTAAAGATGGGGTATGTTGTAGTCAAATGCAAAAATTGTGTTGAAAAATGTGGTTTTCTGATTCATGTCTGCCTGTTAGTGAAACTGGGAATATGGTGGTTGTAGCACAGCAAACCCTTTGTTGATGCCATTTTCAGGGGGAAAAACACATGCTTTTTTTCTGCAGCACTTTTTTCCTGTTTAAAAAAACGAAATTTTAGCTGCACTTGGCTATTTCTTGGTCTCCTTCAGGGGAAGCCACAGACTCTGGGTACCTCTAGAATCCCTAGGATGTTGGGGGAAAAAAAGGCCGCAAATTTGGTGTGGGTAGCTTATGTGGACAAAAAGTTATGAGGGCCTAAGCGCGAACTGCCCCAAATAGCCAAAAAATGGCTTGGCACAAGAGGGGAAAATGCCTGGCAGACAAGGGGTTAAGGACCTCAGCCAACAAAACAGTGATACAAACTGTGATTCAACTTGTTTCCCAAGAGAAAAGCTAAAAAAAAAAACGCTCATTTCAGTTCCTGATCAGCACTGATCACCCAAGAGGCACACCAGTCTCCACCAAAGATTTGCACTGTGACCGCTGTTTTGCAAAAATGCAAGGTTTGTACCAGCAGTACTTGGAATCCCGCATAGAGGACTTTGTGACACCCTGAAATCTGAAGACAGAGTCCCCCCCACTCACCTGTGAATCAAGGACTTAATCGGACTTCACCCCCCGTGGACTGCACAACATCTGGAGCATCCATGAGCCTGCATCACTCAGTATCAGGACCATTCTATTATCGTCTATGGTGGTCATCCTGTAAAGTTTGGATTTTGCTCTAAAAATGCTGTGGTGGCCAGGTAACTGTCCAAAGTATCTTCTCTGCTCACCTGGACCTCTGTCCTGCCGGACCTGGTCACCCAACTTGGGCCAGAGTTGCCAAACTAACTTTTCCAAACTTTTCAAATGTTTCTGAAGTTTTTGTTGACCAATACGGTTTTTGATGCTCAAGGTCTCTAAAAATTCACAACAATCTAATCTAGTGTTCTAATCTGGTGTCTTTCTTATTATTTTGTTTGCTGTTGTTAAATGCTTTACACGTTTTCCCTTTGTTAAGCATTACTTCTCGCAGCCACAGCTACCCAGGGTTGAGCTTATGATTGAGTTAACATACCTGACTGGACCCAAGACGGTATTTGTGAGTGTAGTGCATGGTAGGGCTATCAGCCATACCATATAGTACACCCCAAATCTTCCCAGCAATTTTAATTGATTAACAATAACAATAATTGACTCAGTGAAAATTGCATTCCTTCTCTGCTCTTACTTCCATACAATCTAGCATAGCCCTTTCTACGTCACCCCTCCTTTTACAGCAATTAACTCCATGTTACCCTGTTGATCACCTCTTTTTAATGTTTGGGCATATTTCTCTTCTTCTGAATCTGATCACTGATAGTCTACGCCTCATTGACCAGGCATCGCAATACCCAGCACATTGCATATTTTATGAGCCATCACATGCAAAATGGAGGAATGATGACTCCAGTTGAATGCGAGGAGGATTTTAGTTCCAATTTTGTGTCCACTCTAACTTCCAGACATCACATAGGAGAAATAATGATTGGTTGGAAAACAGTTGATAGTTAATTTAACCAACCAAAATCAGATGTCAGCAGTGGATGGAAAGTCGTTCTCTGAAATTGGAATGGAAATCCTTGGGGGGAGTTTAGGGTGAGTGGAATACATTACGTTCACAGTTTAGAAACGAGAAATAATTTAAATACAATTCTAATATTCAGAAAAGTACTGAAAGCAGCACCATTCCACCAAGACTTTCAAAGTAAAACCTACATACAAATGTTTGAACAAATGCTAATTTGCCATATGTGCCAAGCTGTTATTTCCACGCAATTTGTTACTTTTGTTTTTTATCCCTCCACCACCACATGTCCCGTCCTCTAACCTCATGTCATCTGAAAAAGGCTTGCTAAATGGAATCACCATCAACTAAACAAATTATAAAAGCTCAATCTGCAAGATTTGATCACCAAACAGATCACTTCTTTGTTCTGTAAATGACACTGATAAAAAATAATAAAACACAAGTTCCAACAGCTTGCCCACCTTCCTGCCACTTCCAGATGGTGATGGTATGCTCTGGATCCAGACCAACAGAAAGGAGAAGCTTGCCCGTGGCACTGAAGCTGACCGAACAAACTCCCTTGGAATGGAAGCACCGCAGCACAGAGAGGGTCTGTTTGTTCATTGCATCCCAAATGTGGATGGAAGGCGATGTGGCTGAAAGGCAAATGTACACACAAAATGCACACATGAAATTGCACCTATCTCCAGTTTCAAGTCAGACTTGGACAGAATTGGCCTAATTTCACATACCGATGGCCTTGTTTTCTTCAATGTTTCAAACGAACGAGTTACTTACCTTCGGTAACGACTTTTCTGGTGGATACATTAGCTACCTGTGGATTCCTCACCTAATGAATACTCCCATGGCGCCAGCATTCGACGGAAATCTTCTTCCTAGTCTCTGCACGTCGACGAGGACGTCACTCTAGCCCACGCGACGCCATCTGACGTCATACAGGTAATAAGAGGTCCTCGCCGACGTGCCGACGTCAGTACCAACATTTTTTACGCGATGAGAACAACAACCCAATGCAATGAAAGAGCAAGGCAACATCCCATAACACTGTAAAATACACAACATTGCAATAAAATGGCTGTAGATTTAATATAACTTTTTTTTTTTTTTTGTTTACCAACAAATATATGCAAATCATGTATATACACAAAGATATATACATAAATATATATACATATAAATATATACAAGTATCCATATATACAACATCTATTGCAACCTTGAAGACCAAGAGGAGCGCACTCAAGGATTACTTGGTAAGACCAGAAAGGCAACGGGGAGGCGGGTGGGACCGTGAGGAATCCACAGGTAGCTAATGTATCCAGCAGAAAAGTCGTTACCGAAGGTAAGTAACTCGTTCTTCTGATGGATACAACTACCTGTGGATTCCTCACCTAATGAATAGAGTCCCAAAGCAGTACCACTCCCGGTGGTGGGTGCCGAAATGGTCAAACCAAGAAATCCTGCAGCACTGACCGTGCAAAATGGCCGTCCTTCTGACCTCAGAGTCCAAACAGTAATGTTTCGCAAAAGTGTGAAGGGACGACCAAGTTGCGGCCTGGCAGATGTCGACCACAGGAACACCCCTGGCCAAGGCCGAAGTGGACAACTTAGCTCTGGTGGAATGAGCTCTAATGCCATCAGGAGGATCCTTCTTTGCCAAAGAGTAACAGATTTTAATGCAAAGAACAACCCACCTGGAGAGTGTTGTCTTGTGGACTGCCTTTCCTCTCCTCTTGCCCACGTATCCGATGAACAGCTGATCCTCCAGCCTGAAGTCCTTTGTTCTATCAATGTAGAAGCTTAACGCCCTCTTTGGGTCCAATCGATGTAGTCTCTCTTCCTCCTTTGAAGGATGAGGCGGAGGATAGAACGTGGACAAAGTAATTGTCTGGGCCAAATGGAAGGGTGAAACAACCTTCGGGAGGAAAGCAGCCTTGGTCCTCAACACCACCTTATCCCCATAAAAAGTTGTATAAGGGGGTTTTACCGATAAGGCTTGCAACTCACTCACTCTCCTTGCAGATGTTATAGCCACCAGGAAGACTGTTTTAATAACCAAATACCTTAAGGGGCAAGAATGCATAGGCTCAAAAGGGGACCCCATAAGGAAAGTGAGGACCAAGGACAAATCCCATTGAGGCATAACGAATGGTTTTGGAGGATATTTATTTAGAAGACCTTTCAAGAATCTGAGAACAATAGGGGATTTAAATAACGATGGTTGATCTGGAAGACAAATGAAGGCTGACAGGGCAGACAAATAACCTTTAATGGTAGCCACTGCACAACCTTTCTGCGCTAGAGACAGAGCAAAAGACAAAACATCTGACAGATGAGCATGTAAGGGATCAATCGGTCTCTCTCCACACCACATAACAAATTTAGACCACCTATTAGCGTAGATAGATTTAGTGGAGTGTCGCCTGGCCGCTAATATAACATACACTACATCAGGCGGGAGAGAGAAGGAACTCAGGTTGCCCCGTTCAATCTCCAGGCATGTAGGTGTAGACTCTGGAGGTTGGGGTGTAAAACCTGCCCCTGCGACTGCGAGAGGAGGTCTGCCCTGAGAGGGAGACGGAGCGGAGGGCACAGCGAGAGTTGGAGAAGGTCGGAGTACCACACCCTCCTTGGCCAATCCGGAGCTATTAAGATGACCTGGGCCCGGTCTTGGCGAATCTTCCTCAACACTCGAGGAATCAAGGGTATGGGGGGAAACGCGTAAAGCAACCGGTCGCACCAGGTTATCAGAAACGCGTCCACCAATGCTCCCTGCACCGGATACAGGAGGCTGCAGAATAACGGACAATGCGCATTCTCCCGAGTGGCAAACAGATCTATCCGAGGAAACCCCCACATCTGGAAGATTAAACGGACTTGATCTGGATGGAGACGCCACTCGTGGTCGGCCGAGAATTGGCGACTGAGACTGTTCGCACGTACATTCAAGACCCCGGCCAAATGATTTGCTACCAAGCAAATCTGATGGTCCTTTGCCCAGGATCATAGTCGAAGAGCTTCTCTGCAGAGAAGGTACGACCCTACTCCTCCCTGTTTGTTTATGTACCACATCGTGGTAGTATTGTCCGTCAGGACCTGTACCGATTGACCACGAAGGGAAGGGAGGAAGGCCTTGAGAGCCAGACGTACAGCCCGTGACTCTAACAGATTGATATGAAACATCTGTTCCTCTGGAGACCAAAGTCCTTTGATCTCCAGATCCCCCAGATGAGCTCCCCACCCTAGAGTGGAAGCATCCGTTATGACCGTGGCCACTGGTGGCGACTGCGCGAACGGCTTTCCTTGCGAAAGATTGTTGCTCGCAATCCACCACTTCAAGTCCACAGCAGCATCTCTGGAGATCTTGACCGCACCTTCTAGATCTCCCTTGTGTTGAGACCACTGCCTTCGGCGGCACCACTGAAGAGCCCTCATGTGCCAGCGAGCATGCGTGACCAACAGTATGCAGGAGGCAAACAGACCGAGCAGACGAAGGACCTTGAGGACTGGAACTACCGCTCCATTTCGAAACATTGGAACCAATTCCTGAATATCTTGAACCCGCTGAGGCGGAGGAAAGGCTCGATTCAATGTTGTTTCCAGTACTGCCCCTATGAACAGGAGGCGCTGAGAGGGCTCCAGGTGAGATTTGGGCACGTTCACCAAAAAGCCCAGGTCGAACAACAACTGGGTTGTTGACTGCAGATGATACGACACAAGCTCCGGGGACTTGGCTTTGATCAACCAGTCGTCCAAGTAAGGGAATACTGCTATCCCCTTCCTTCTGAGCTCTGCCGCAACCACTGACATCACCTTCGTGAAGACTCGAGGTGCTGAAGTAAGACCAAACGGGAGGACCGCAAACTGATAGTGCTGCGACCCTACCACAAACCGGAGATACTTCCTGTGCGACTTGAGTATCGGGATATGAAAATAAGCATCCTGCAAGTCGACAGACACCATCCAATCTTCTTTGTTCAACGCCAAAAGCACCTGTGCTAGGGTCAGCATCTTGAACTTTTCCTGATTGAGGAACCAATTCAAGATCCTCAGATCCAGGATCGGTCTCAACCGACCATCTTTCTTGGGAATCAGGAAGTACCTTGAGTGAACAACCTCGACCCCTTTCCTGCTCTGGAACCAACTCCACCGCGCCCTTTGAAAGGAGGACTTGAACCTCCTGTTCTAGCAACAGGAGGTGTTCTTCTGAACAATAAGATGGGCGGGGCGGGAGGGGGGGCGGAAACTCCCGAAAGGGAAGGGTGTAGCCTTTCTCCACAATACTGATAACCCAAGTGTCCGTTGTAATAGTCTCCCACTTGTGGAGAAAATGCCGTAATCTTCCCCCTACAGGAGAGGAGTGAGTGGGAAATGGTGGAAGCCTAAGGCTGCTTTCCCTTCTGCACCCCTCCAGAGGACGAGGAAGAGGCAGAGTGCTGTTGAGAGGCTCCTCTGGTGCGGGCCCTACCTCTCCCTCTAAATGATCTATAGGGGTGAGAAGAGGCGGGTTGCTGGAACCTCCCCCGAAAGGAAGAGGAGGAAGAGCCACGTCCAAATCCACGAAACCTCCTAAAAAACCTGGAGGAGGCAGAAGAAGCGGCTTGCAGCCCTAATGACTTGGCTGTGGCCCTGCTTTCTTTAAACCTTTCCAAGGCCGAATCTGCTTTGGCTCCAAAAAGTTTGTCCCCATCAAATGGGAGGTCCAACAGGGTCGACTGCATGTCTGCAGAGAACCCTGAGTTGCGAAGCCAAGCCTGTCTCCTCGCAACCACAGCCGTGCCCATCGCCCTAGCCACTGAGTCAGTCGTATCCAACCCAGATTGGATAACCTGGGTTGCAGCAGCCTGGGCATCGGAGACGATATTCAAAAGCCCTTGGGGAAGCTCCGTATGTGAAGATGTTATTTAGTCCATAAGAGCATAGATGTATCTCCCCAAGATACATGACGCGTTGATGGACTTCAACGCCATGCTGCAGGATGAGAATATTTTCTTGGACTGTGAGTCCAACTTCTTGGAGTCTCTATACCCCGGCACCATCGGAAAAGATCCAGGCGCAGATCTAGAAGAACAGGAGGCCTGGACCACCAAGCTCTCCGGCGTAGGGTGTCTGGACAGAAAGCCAGGGTCAGATGGTGCAGCCCGATACCTCCTGGCCACAGCCCTATGAACAGCCGAGGAAGATACCGGCTTCTTCCACACCTCCAACACCGGATCAAGCAAAGCCTCATTGAATGGTAAAAGAGGCTCCGCTGCAGTAGAGGCCGGATGCAGGATCTCAGTCAACAAATTCTGCTTCGCCTCCGCTACCGGCAAAGGCAATTCAAGAAAGTTAGCTGCCTTTCTTACCACAGCGTGAAAAGTGGCTGCCTCCTCAGTATACTCCCCTGGAGATGACAAGTCCCACTCAGGGGAAGTATCCAGCCCACTAGCTGTATCCAGTCCATGAAGACCCTCGCCAGAATCCTCTATCTCTCCTTCCTCCAAGACCCGTTGGTATTCCTGCTCCTCTAAGAGACGGAGAGCACGCCTCCTAGAATGTAGCCTCTCTTCAATACGCGGCGTCGACATGGCATCCGCCGAATTCGAGGAACGACGCCGATCGCCGGATCCATCCGACGCCATGTCCGGCGCCACAGGCAGCTTCGACGCCGAGGTAGGAGCCGGATGCAGAGAGGCGCGTCTCGGAGCCTCCGATGGTCCTGTCGGAGTCACTGGTCGAAACCCCGAAGTCGACGGGATGGAAACCTCCAGGGTCGTAACCCCGAAGTCGACGGGATGGAAACCTCCGGGGCCGAAACCTCTGGGGCCACCGGAGTCGACACCGGCGCCGAGCCCACATTCCCTAAGGGAAGAAAGGGCATGAAGGGTGCTGGCCGTAGCGGCGCCGGAGCACACAAGGTGAAAGCCAACGGCCCCGAAGGACCAGTTGAAGCACCTCCTGGAGCCATCTGCTGAAAGATGGTATACATCGCATTCAAAAACGCGGTATTATTGGCTCCAGGGGCAGGAAAAGCCGGATACTGGGGTGCCTGGATCGAAGGCGACCCCGACGCCAGCCTCGACGTCTGCGAAGCCGGAGAGAACACCTGAGGCTGCGTCACTTCAATCACTGAAGATGTCTGCCCAGGCGAAGTCGGCGAAGCCGGAGAAGGCAACGGCATCAATGGATGTGGAGTGACTGTGGGACTGACCTCCCAAGTCATACGACGCCGAGCCGAAGGCGACCTCGATCGAGACCTCTGGCTGGAATGGCGCCGTGAAACCCTACGGCGCCGGGAATCTCGATGACGCCGATGAGTCTTCGGCGAGGAGGACTTCCTATGATGCTTCTTCTCCTTCGCCATGAAGAGTTTAGCCTCTCGCTCTTTTAGGGCCTTGGGATTCATGTGTTGGCATGAATCACATGTTGCGACGTCGTGGTCGGATCTTAAGCACCATAAACAGTCCGAGTGTGGGTCCGTAACGGACATATTGCCCCCACACTCCCGACAGGGCTTGAAACCAGACTTCCTCTGAGACATAGTAACTCTCAGATAAAAATCACGCAGCAGAAAAACACACTGTAACTTCGAAAGCAACAGTAGCTCCCTCGAAGATAACCGTTTCGAATGCACGGAAAAAAGGGAACTGACGTCGGCGAGGACCTCTTATTGCCTGTATGACGTCAGACGGCATCGCGTGGGCTAGAGTGACGTCCTCGTCGACGTGCAGAGACTAGGAAGAAGATTTCCGTCGAATGCTGGCGCCATGGGAGTATTCATTAGGTGAGGAATCCACAGGTAGTTGTATCCATCAGAAAAAGGTGCTTCTACATAGCCTGCTCGTACCTGTCCTACAGCGCATCTATCCCATCACCCGGCCCTCTATGCAGCAATAGCCACAGCGCGTTCCATTTCTTTGTGCACTCTCAAAAACATTCTGTCGCGATTATGTGAAAAGAATACATGATTCCATGTCTTAGAACCCTTAAAAACATAGGAGCCACCTTCTATCACCTTTGGGCACTCTGGAATAAATCCTGCTTCCAACCTTTCCCTTTTTCCACACACAATAATTGTAGGTCTTATTTCTGAGCACACTCGGGTTCATCTTTAATTTTCTGAATTACTGAAACATTTCTGAACATGTATGCATCGAATAAAACTGGTTCCAACATCTTGATGTGGCACTGTCCAAGCAAGTAAAAGTTTACTCACTATCAGTCACAATATATGAATGAGTTCACTATATGAGTTCATGAGCCTACCACGTTAAAACTAATTCCGTAAAGACAAATTCATGAAAATATGGGTGGCACCACTTAGAGGTAATTATAGTTTTTTTTGTAGTGCTTTAGTAAAAACTGTCAAAAGTCCTTTTGAGCATTATTTATAATGGAAATATATTGTCACCACTATTACTTATCTACAGAACAACAGTATTGTCAATAAGTATCATCTATTTATAATGTAAACATATTGTCTCACTCATTTATAAAATAGCTATCAATCAGATACGTCTGTTGATTCGGTAAGAGTACAGTTGAACTATAGTCTATAGGCACATTAGCAAGGAATGCCTTTTTCATTTTCTGAGAAATGTTTAACATGTTCCTGGATAAACCAAAACATGAAACGCTGTACAAAATCCTCCTGCATGTATCCTAAATTTCTGAGGCACCCTAATGACGCAGGTATACATAGGAGGTGTTTTTATTATGCTTCTTTATTTACCATCAGATGAATATAGTTCTATTCACAACACAACTTTTAGGCACACCTTTGTGATATGTCCTATAATTTTTTTTTTCAAAGTCTTTCATTATAGTAGTTGGACACGGAATGCGCCATATTATTAAAGGGAGAGGAAGAAACAGTTTAATAGGTGGCATTTTCGGCCAATAGCATCTTGATTCAGACGCATATTGAATATCATTGCCTGTGGGCAAGCCACAACAACGACCACTCGTAATGGCTTAGTGGCTTTAACAATTACACATTGTAAACGTAATTTCCTGGATAAAACCCAGTTTCTTGGCTCAGACCTCACAAATTGCACATGGAGGCTACAAGATTCCCATGGTGCATGTTGTCGGACACATATATAACAGACACTTTAGGTGAAAGGTGTTAATGATTACATAAAAGGCCTTCACTTCTCCTAGGGCAAAGTAATATTTGCCAACTGAATACCCCCAGGAAAACTGAGACAATATTAAAGCGCACAGCAAAAAAGCAAAGGTAAGGTGAATTTAAATGGATAACAATGGTACAAAACATACAACTAAAAAACACAACATATTGGAAAGTGGAAGCACGTGCTACAAATGAAAGCAGGGCAATCGTCACAACTCTGATGACTGAAAGAGGGTGGAAAGGATACTGCTTTCAGGAAAAGATTTGCTTTCACTCGGAAAAGGTCCACAGGGAGTTTGGGACTCCTACCCAGAGACACATTTTGGCACTGGTAGAATATTTCTAACTTTCGTTGGTGCATTATGTGTTCTGCTGTGTAGTTACTATTAGAGGTTCTAGCAAAACGTACAATTAACTTCCTTTATCCAAGTTAGTCATGTACACCAAACTTTATATCTTCAGCCTCAAAAGAAGCGGCATTTACGGGACCCTATATGTTTGTGGCATTAAACAGAGCCACGTTAAAGAGGTTAGTCCTAATTATAAACACGTTTCTTAAATTTGACTATTTCCACAAAGGAGGCATGTTTCTGAATCTGCCACAATAAGAAACCTAACTAAAATTAACCAAGGTTTGTGTTTCTGCAAAGGTTACCACCATGGAATTTCACTGTGTTTTTTAATGTGAACTGCGGTGCCTGGTGCACACTCTTTCCTTTTAATTTAATATCTCAAGCCTTGCATGGATGACCTGGGGGCAAATGTGTCACTCCCTATGTTTGCCTCAGTATTGCACTGTATTCAGATAATATACGAAACATCGTAGATTATTTCAGTGATGGGAAAATATTAAAATTTACTAAGAAAAATAGCTACCGAGTACCCTGTCGATTTGTAGTTAAACACACTCTGGTTTGAATCCCTTACCTGACATGTCTGCTGAGTCTCCTGAAATGGAAAAGCAGCAGAAAGAAAATTAAAATTAAACCAGAAATGTGACAATTGGGAAATAGATATAGGCTTCAAAAGTGAAATGTATTAAAACATTCTAGGGTTAGTTTAAATTGGGGAAGATGGGTTTACCACAACCTCAGTCTAGAAATGAAAGTTCATGTTAAATTTCACTTGTTTTGCATACGTATCTCAATTGCTTCAACTAACAACGTGCTGAAAAATTAAAAATGTATTTCCATTAACAATAAATTGTAAGGCTACAAATAAACAATTGATACAGATTTTTAAAAACCCATCTGTTCTACAAACGTGACTTTCTAAATAAAAGGCCTAGAAAACTAATCTGTGAAGGAGAAAACTTTCTTTTACCTTTAGTTTTATTTCTGAATATGGAACTAGGCTCACTTACAGGAAGCTAGACTTCTACATTATGGTAATTTTTCATATTGACCTTGTCATAATGATGTCCTGTCAGCATCACCACCATGACATCATCGTGCTTTTATGGTCACAGAGGTTCTGATGGTAAACAACTGCACCACACTCACAGCCACATATCATTTTTCTACTAATACCTCAAAACTATCAGGGTGACTACGTAGCTCCAGAACTGTGGGGAAATGGTAGGCTTTATCATTCTTGGAAAAAATCCCCTTGCACATTTGCCATGGGAAAAAGACCGAAATAAAAAAAAAAGATGCAATACAGATATATGCAACTGGGTAAGTGTTCAAACGTTAAAAGTAGTTAGTGCCTTGTGAGTGACAAATGTGCTTTTAACTATAAAAGATGATTCACAGATTTCATAGTGAATCAGTATTTATCTCACTCCATGATATTTGCAAAGATGGAACAAATATGGGGAAGAGGACAATTTTTATTTGGATTTTTAGCTTTAGGATAAATGAAATGTTATAAAAAGTGAGTTACCTACCGAGCTTAAAATGTCTTACATCTACGGTATACACATGCAAATTATGAGTTACAGTTTAAAGGATAGGATTGTCATCAACTAATTTCTGGAGCAAAGTTGACACCCTTGTAAGACAGAAAAACTTTTCAAATTCAAAGAAGAGCCACTGATAACAAAACTCGGAGCTTAAACACTATGACATGCAAGCAGGGAGATACACATGAATTCCATGCAAACTGTAAAAGCTTAAACAATGATTCTCAAATGCCTTCCCTGATGGAGGTAATTGTTAAATCAATCTCTCAGGGGCATTTGAATCCATTCACCATGGGTTATAATCATGAACATTCTATCCCACCATCTGGCGATGAGTAGATCTATCGCAAAACCTCTTCAATTCCTTTTAACATCGAGGATCACATACGAGACAATGAGTCAATGAGCCCTCAAGTTATAACCTCTCCCAAACCCTGGAACATCTGAGTCAAGCTTAAAAGAGCCAAGAACTAGTGAGCAGATAATACAATGCTTTACCAGCAGATAGCAGGAGCCACATAGGTATTCTAACATAAATATCCCACTGTTTATAGATTATGACTGGATAGTGAGTTGGCGCTTAATGCTACATAAGATTAAAATAAATCTATCAGTAACTGTGACGAACCTACACTTTAATGTCAGCAGGCGGATTGTAGCTTAGTTTTTATCAGTATTACCGTACAAGGCTAAATCATTGTAGGTCTATAACCATATTAATAGTCAAGAGAAATCAGTGCTGTTCTAAATATCTACATGATAAAGGCAGATGCTTTATATTCACAAAACTATTGCTCTGTGTTTAATACTATGGCAATACAGAACTGGCAGGCCTCCTGATTACTATCTTAGACCTTTATACATGGTTCTACACTCCATGGTGCAGCAAGTTTATGATACTCTTCCCTTCACTCACTGTGATACATTCTCAGCATTAACTGCCCTTGGACAGCAATATAGTATTTAAATATATACAGAACGCAGCACAGCACTCTCATCTATTATCTTACATGGTCAATATATTATGGTCCAGGAACATACATTAATGTAACTAATAATAAAACCTGGTATAGACAATGCAAATAATTAATAGAAGAAATCCAAAGATTGTGATAGAAAATGATCCTTTACAGAACACCCATATAAACCATAATGAAAATGTCACTTACCCAGTGTACATCTGTTCGTGGCATTAGTCGCTGCAGATTCACATGTTGTGCATAGCCCGCCATCTGGTGTTGGGTCGGAGTGTTATAAGTTGTTTTTCTTCGAAGAAGTTTTTCGAGTCACGAGACCGAGGGACTCCTCCTCTTTTGCTTCCATTGCGCATGGGCGTCGACTCCATCTTCGATTGTTTTCCCCACAGAGGGTGAGGTAGGAGTTGTGTGTGTTAGTAATAGTGCCCATGCAATTGAGTGAATAAGTATGTACCAATTAAGGTTTAAGTAATATATTTACAAATGTACAAAGTTGAAGATAACTTCCAAACGGCTACAGGCTCCCGGGGAGGCAGGTGGGCACATGTGAATCTGCAGCGACTAATGCCACGAACAGATGTACACTGGGTAAGTGACATTTTCAGTTCGATGGCATGTGTAGCTGCAGATACACATGTTGTGCATAGACTAGTAAGCAGTTATCTCCCCAAAAGCGGTGGCTCAGCCTGTAGGAGTGGAAGTAGTCTGAAATAAAGTTCTTAGTACGGCTTGACCTACTGTGGCTTGTTGTGCGGATAGCACGTCTACACAGTAGTGCTTAGTAAATGTGTGAGGCGTAGACCATGTGGCTGCCTTACATATCTCGTGCATTGAAATATTCCCTAGGAAGGCCATGCTATCGCCTTTCTTTCTGGTTGAGTGTGCCCTTGGTGTAATGGGCAGCTCCCTTTTTGCTTTAAGGTAGCAGATTTGGATGCACTTAACTATCCATCTGGCTATACCCTGTTTTGATATTGGGTTTCCTGTATGAGGTTTTTGAAATGCAATAAACAGTTGTTTTGTTTTTCTGATTTCTTTTGTTCTGTCAATGTAGTACATTAGTGCTCTTCTGATGTCTAATGTATGTAGTGCCCTTTCAGCTACCGAGTCTGGCTGTGGGAAGAACACTGGTAGTTCTACCGTTTGATTTAAGTGGAACGGTGAAATAACCTTTGGTAGAAATTTAGGATTGGTTCTTAGGACTACCTTATTTTTGTGTATTTGGATAAAAGGTTCTTGTATTGTAAACGCCTGAATTTCACTTGCTCTTCTTAGAGATGTGATGGCAATGAGAAATGCAACTTTCCAGGTTAAGAATTGTATTTCGCAGGAATGCATGGGTTCAAAAGGTGGCCCCATGAGTCTTGTTAAGACGATGTTGAGGTTCCATGAAGGAACAGGTGGTGTCCTTGGTGGTATAATTCTTTTCAGGCCTTCCATAAACGCTTTAATGACAGGTATCCTAAATAGTGAAGTTGAATGGGTAATCTGCAGGTATGCAGATATTGCTGCGAGGTGTATCTTAATGGAAGAGAAGGCCAGATTCGATTTTTGTAAGTGTAGTAAGTAACCCACTACATCCTTTGGAGATGCGTGTAATGGTTGAACTTGATTATTATGGCAGTAGCAAACAAACCTTTTCCATTTGCTTGCATAGCAGTGTCTAGTGGATGGTCTTCTAGCTTGCTTTATGACTTCCATACATTCTTGTGTGAGGTTTAAATGTCCGAATTCTAGGATTTCAGGAGCCAGATTGCTAGATTCAGCGATGCTGGGTTTGGATGCCTGATCTGTTGTTTGTGTTGTGTTAACAGATCTGGCCTCTTGGGTAACTTGACGTGGGGTACTACTGACAGGTCTAGTAGTGTTGTGTACCAGGGTTGTCTTGCCCATGTTGGTGCTATTAGTATGAGTTTGAGTTTGTTTTGACTCAATTTGTTTACTAGATATGGAAGGAGAGGGAGAGGGGGGAAAAGCGTATGCAAATATCCCTGACCAGTTCATCCATAGGGCATTGCCTTGAGACTGCCTGTGTGGGTACCTGGATGCGAAGTTTTGGCATTTTGCGTTCTCCTTTGTTGCAAATAAGTCTATTTGAGGTGTTCCCCAAATTTTGAAGTAAGTGTTTAGAATTTGGGGGTGAATTTCCCATTCGTGGACCTGTTGGTGATCTCGAGAGAGATTGTCTGCAAGTTGATTCTGGATCCCTGGAATAAACTGTGCTATTAGGCGAATGTGGTTGTGAATTGCCCATTGCCATATTCTTTGTGCCAGGAGGCACAGCTGTGTCGAGTGTGTCCCCCCCTGTTTGTTTAGATAATACATTGTTGTCATGTTGTCTGTTTTGACAAGAATGTACTTGTGGGTTATGATGGGTTGGAATGCTTTTAACGCTAGGAAAACTGCTAGCAGTTCGAGGTGATTTATATGCAGCTTTGTTTGATGTACGTCCCATTGTCCTTGGATGCTGTGTTGATTGAGGTGTGCTCCCCACCCTGTCATGGAAGCATCTGTTGTTATTACGTATTGTGGCACTGGGTCTTGGAAAGGCCGCCCCTTGTTTAAATTTATACTGTTCCACCATAGAAGCGAGATGTATGTTTGGCGGTCTATCAACACCAGATCTAGAAGGTGACCCTGTGCTTGTGACCATTGTGATGCTAGGCACTGTTGTAAGGGCCTCATGTGCAGTCTTGCGTTCGGGACAATGGCTATGCATGAGGACATCATGCCTAGGAGTTGTAATACCATCTTTGTTTGTATTTTTTGTGTTGGATACATAGTTTGTATAACTTTTAGGAAATTTTGAACCCTTTGTGGACTTGGAGTGGCTATTCCCCTTGTTGTGTCTATTGTCGCTCCTAGGTATTGCTGTACTTTGCACGGTAGAATGTGTGATTTTGCATAGTTGACGGAGAAACCGAGTTTGTAGAGGGTTTGTATGACATGATCTGTGTGGTGTGAACACTTTGTCAGTGAGTTGGTCTTGATTAGCCAATCGTCTAGATACGGGAGTACGTGTATTTGCTGCCTTCTGATGTGTGCAGCTACTACTGCTAGGCATTTTGTAAAGACTCTTGGTGCGGTTGTTATACCGAACGGCAATACTTTGAATTGGTAATGTATTCCTTTGAATACGAACCTTAGGTATTTCCTGTGCGAGGGATGTATCGGTATGTGGAAATACGCGTCTTTGAGATCTAAGGTTGTCATGTAGTCTTGTTGCTTTAGCAATGGTAACACTTCTTGTAGCGTGACCATGTGAAAGTGTTCTGATTTGATGTAGGTGTTTAGTGTTCTGAGATCTAGGATTGGTCTCAGTGTTTTGTCCTTTTTTGGTATTAGAAAGTACAGTGAGTAAACTCCTGTGTTTATTTATGTACATGGTACCAGTTCTATTGCGTTCTTTTGCAGTAATGCTTGAACTTCTATTTCCAGAAGGTCTGAATGCTGTTTTGATATATTCTGTGTTTTTGGTGGTATATTTGAAGGGATTTGGAGAAATTCTATGCAATAACCATGTTGGATAATTGCTAAGACCCAAGTGTTTGTTGTTATTTCCTCCCAAGATTGGTAATACTGATTTATTCTTCCCCCCACTGGTGTTGTGTGGAGGGGATGAGTGGCCTGTGAGTCACTGTTTGGTTGCAGGTGTTTTTGGGCTTTGAAATTTTCCCCTGTTTCTAGGGAATTGTCCTCCTCTGTACTGGCCCCGAAAGCCTCCCCTTTGGTACTGTCCCTGGTAGGTAGACGGTGTTGAATGTGAGGTACTGGCTTGTGTGGCCTGACCCCGAAACCCCCCTCTGAAGGTTGTTTTGCGGAAGGTGCCGAAAGTGCCTCTGCCCTGCGGGGAATAGAGTGCGCCCATGGCCTTGGCTGTGTCAGTGTCCTTTTTTAGCTTCTCAATTGCCGTGTCCACTTCAGGTCCGAACAATTGTTGCTCATTGAATGGCATATTGAGCACCGCTTGCTGTATCTCCGGTTTAAAGCCAGATGTTCGTAACCACGCGTGCCTTCTTATGGTTACTGCTGTGTTAATTGTTCTTGCAGCTGTGTCCGCTGCATCCATAGAGGAGCGTATTTGGTTATTGGAGATGTTTTGTCCCTCCTCAACCACTTGTTTCACCCTTTTTTGTAAATCTTTGGGTAGATGCACGATGAGGTGCTGCATCTCGTCCCAATGGGCTCTGTCATATCGCGCTAGGAGCGCTTGAGAGTTAGCGATGCGCCACTGGTTTGCAGCTTGTACTGCGACCCTTTTTCCGGCTGCGTCGAACTTGCGGCTTTCTTTATCCGGAGGTGGTGCATCGCCTGATGTGTGAGAGTTGGCTCTCTTGCGAGCTGCCCCTACTACAACTGAATCTGGTGGCAGTTGTGAGGTGATGAAAGCAGGGTCCGTGGGCGGTGCTTTATATTTTTTTCCACCCTTGGTGTTATTGCTCTACTCTTGACAGGCTCTTTGAAGATTTGCTTTGCGTGCCTTAGCATTCCTGGGAGCATAGGCAGGCTCTGGTAGGTGCTATGGGTGGAGGAGAGGGTGTTGAAAAGGAAGTCATCCTCGACAGGTTCCGAGTGTAGCGACACGTTATGGAACTCTGCTGCCCTAGCTACCACCTGTGTATACGCTGTGCTGTCCTCTGGTGGTGAGGGCTTGGTAGGATACGCCTCCGGACTGTTGTCTGACACTGGGGCGTCGTATAGGTCCCAAGCGTCCTGGTCATCTTGGCTCATGGTGGTGTGAGCCAGTGAGTGTGACGGAGTCTGTGCCGGTGATATGTGAGTTACAGGTGGAGGAGAGGGTGGCGGAGTTACCTTCTTCACCACTTTTGTTTGTGGTGCTTGTTCCTGTGTTTGGAACTCAAGTCTCCTTTTTCTCCTAATAGGGGGAAGGGTGCTGATCTTCCCTGTTCCACTCTGTATGAAGATCCGCTTTTGAGTGTGGTCTACTTCAGTGGTCTGTAACTCTTCCTCGAATCTATGTTTGCGCATTTGAGAGGACAGTGATTGCTCCTCTGAATATGAGCTAGTAGTTGGCTCGGTTGCCGGTCGTTTCGGCACCGAAACTAAGTCCTTACTCGTTTTCGGCTCCTAGGTGACTTTTCTCTTTTTTGGAGTCGAAATTTCTCGGCGTCGATCTTCCTCGGTGCCGCTGTCTCTGCGTCGAGCAGCTTCGGCTCCGCTGTCTCTGCGTCGATCTTTTTCGGCAGCACTTTCTCGGTCCCGAGATTGCTGCGTGCCTGTGTCTCGACCCGAGTCGGACGACCTCGGCACTAGTTCGGCCTTTTTCGGTGCCGATGGGCGGTCACCGACTTTATGGGTTGAGCCATGGCCTGTTGGCAGTGGCGTCCCCTGGGCCTTGTCTGTTTTCTTGTGTGCTGGCTTCAACGTCTTACTCACTGTTTCTTGGACGTCGAATTCCTCCGAGTCCGATTCATGGATAGAGAAGGCTTCCTCTTCTTCTCCTTGTTCCTCGAACTCTCGGTGTCCTGTCGGCGTGGACCCCATCTGTAATCTTCTGGCTCGCCGGTCACGGAGCGTTTTTCGGGATCGAAACGCACGACAGGCCTCACAAGTTTCTTCCTTGTGCTCGTGCGACAGGCACAGGTTACAGACCAAATGTTGGTCTGTATATGGGTATTTGTTGTGGCATTTAGGACAGAATCGGAACGGGGTCCGTTCTATCAGCCTCGATGTTACACGCGGTCGGGCCGACCAGGCCCCGACGGGGGATCGAAATTACCCCGAAGGGCTACCGGAGCTCTTCACGATTCGATTCGGTGTCGATTCTATCTAACCCGATCCCGAACGCAACAATACCGACGTAATTTTCCGAAGTTTTAACTATCTTTCCGTTCCGAAACCCGGAGCGAAAAGGAACACGTCCGAACCCGATGGCGGAAAGAAAACAATCGAAGATGGAGTCGACGCCCATGCGCAATGGAAGCAAAAGAGGAGGAGTCCCTCGGTCTCGTGACTCGAAAGACTTCTTCGAAGAAAAACAACTTGTAACACTCCGACCCAACACCAGATGGCGGGCTATGCACAACATGTGTATCTGCAGCTACACATGCCATCGAACACATATTTACATGGTCTTTGCGGCGTCAATGAAATCGCCCTACCCAGTGAGTCAGTCATGTCCAAACCACACCTTATTGTCATTTTGATTGCATCTCTCCCATCTTTCACAGCTTGTGAAAGAGTGTCCTGCATGCCCCCTTGGACCTGTGGCAGCACCTGTGCCACTGTATCCCATAAAGTATGGGAAAAACGGCTCAATAGGCATGAGGTGTTTACAGACCTTAATGCCAGGCTGGAGGAAGAAAAAATGTCTTCCCAAGTTGATCCAGCCTCTTGGATTCCCAATCCGGGGGAGCGGAAGGGAAGGCGATATGGGAAGTGGAGGCCTGGACCATCAAGATCTCCGGGGTGGGGTGTTGGGTGAGGAAATTAGGATTGTTTGGAGCTGGGCGATGGTGGCAGCCAATTGTCCTATTCACAGAAGCCCCTGTGCTGGACCACATCCCCAGCAGGACATCACTGAGGGTTTCGTTAAAGGGTAACATCGGTTCCGATGTGGAAACCCCCGGCTGAAGCACCTCAGTCAGGTGGTTAGTCTTGACCGGCACCGTAGGCAAATCCAGGTCCAAGACCTCAGCTCCCCTATGCACCACCATAGCATACTAAGCTTCCTCCTCCGTAGCCACCGTAAGAGGTGAGAGCATGCAGTTTCTGGAGAGGTGTCCAGTCTGTTGGCTTCTCCTAGTTCCTCATACCAGTCCATTTGCTCCAAACCGTACTCTATAGGATCCTGAGACCCCTCCAATTCCTCACCTGTGCCTGGGCGCTCATAGTAAGACTCCGGCAATGAATGATCTGGCCCCTGTCAGCGCTGTTGAAGTCAGAATTGGTGCTGTATGACACTGTTCCGGCTCTGGATCATCAGGTATGAGGAAGGGGCTTGCACCACTGGCGGGGACGTCGGGAATGACGGCAGAGGAGGCCGACTGTGTGTGTACTAGGTGTCGTTCCAGATGCAGTATCGGATCAGAGAGGCGCTATTGGAATCTGATGGGGCTCCTGCCGACCCCGTGGGGCCCGAAGACACACCAGTGGGGGCAGCCTGCTCAAATACGAGATGCATGGCCTCGTAAAAACTCCTTGTAATGAGCAGGGTAGCTCTGGCTCCTGGGAAGGGGCGGGGTGGGCCTCAAAGTCTGTCCTGGGATCGGTTACGCAGAACCATGCCTGAAACTCTGACGTTCCCGGGTCGCTTCCATCAGTTGACGAGCGGGGCGAAGTCGAAGTCCGCTTGGACTTGTTCTTCTTGTGCCTCTTCGTAAAGTGCCCAGAGGACCTCGAGTGCAAAGAAGAAGACTTGGGGCTCCTGGAGTGGTCCCGCGACCTCCTCCTCGATCGGGACCGTGATGTCCTAGGAGTCACGCCAACCAACATCTACTGCCGGGCCACCATGAGCTTCAGAGACTGCTCTCTCAAAGCTTTCGGGGCCATGGCCCAGCAGTTGGAACAGGATTTCGAGTCGTGGTCTCGGTCTAGGAACCAGAGACATTCCTGATAGGGGTCCGTCACCGACATGACGCGATGGCAGGCGCCACATGGCTTGAACCCCGTCTTCCTCTATGTCATCCCGCTTAGACTTCAAAAAGACTCTACAAAAAGGTCGAAAAAGGCCTGTCAAAAAAGACAGAGGGTAGCTTGGTTCCGGATCAGTGCTTAACCGGTGTGGAAAGAAAAGAACTGACGTACACATGCCGAGGTGTTGCCTTTATAGGCGACCGTGAAGTGACAGACCAACGGCGCCGCCATCTGGATCTGAACAACGCCAGCAGGCGGCGCGCACAGGGTACTGCTCAGCAAAAATTAAAGATTCCAAGCTGACGCCAGGAAATTCTAAGGTAAGGAATCTGCAGCTAGAAGTCTCTAACAGATAGAGCTGTGCAACAAACAAACCATTGTTGCCTTGTGTAAACCCTAACAGTATTTAAATATAGATTTCTTGATTAATCACCGTGAACTGTACTATGTAAGACTACTGGATGATTTCTTTAAATCCTTTAAAACTTTGGGTATCAGTTAAGGGGGACAATTTGCAGTAACTGATGTGGTCATGTGGTCAGGGAACCCCTAAAATAAATAAAAGGCACAAGTGCGCTCTTGAATGAGTGTCATTATGTTTTGACACACTATCCTGAATACTTTTCATGCCCTCTTTGGTCTTAAAGTTAATCCCACAAAAGCTTCCCTTTTTCTTGTGTGCCAGGGCACAGTCCCCTGAGAGCTTAGCTTTGGAACAGACCACATACAATGGGTGATTCAGTCCTTTAAGTATCCGGGAGGGCATTAAAATATTCCACTTCCCAAAAGATTAATGGAAGGGGAATCTTGGTGGCACCAAATGTACACTTCCAGCCCAAAATTGCATTTTTTAACATTCTACCCTTAACGGTATGGCAACAGCTTTCTCTAAGTTGATAGTTCTTCTGCGCTTGCTTTATTACTTTACGAATCTCACACTAGTTATTTTTCTAAAGACATTCAAATAACTTGATACTCCACTGCTTGAATTAATATGGGGGATGGGGCATCACCAGATTGTTTTGAAAATCTCAGACTTCTCACTGAGCAAGGCGGCCTTGGAGCATCCGACATACGTGCCCAACTACAGTGACTGGCTTACTGGCTGGCTGGGCACCACCTTGCTGAAACTGGCCTCACGTCATCCCAAATTAAAACTGGCAATCTGCATGGTACCTGTTTGCTTTACGTCAGAGGTCCCACTCGTTGTTCCACACTGCCTGAAGTGTTGCATATTTCCATCTCTTTAAGACAGAATAAAACAGTGCCTGCTTACACCCCGGTGATGCCCCTGTTGGGCCTCCCTACTTGTGTTAGCATTATTTCTCTGTGGGAGCTGACCCACTGGGAGTACGCTGGGCTGGCCTTAGTTAAGGACGTATTTGAGGAGGGCTCCCTTATGGACTTTCAGGCTTTGCCTGACCATTCTGGGTTACCTGCAAGTTAATTCCTAACCTATGGGTGGATATATCATGCGATACAGCTGATTTGGCAGACTCCACAAGCAAAACCTGCTACACATGCTGCATTGCAATCACTGCACACAAAAGGATACAGTAGGACATCAATCACTTAGTTGCATAAGGGACTTTGGGAACATGCTTGAGTATCACTGCTGCGCTTTAAGCTTGCCTGGAGACAAAGTTACAGACTGTCTTCTATGATAAGGAATGACAAGCCATACTGGAATACCCACCTAAAACTACACGTAATGCCCAGTTTATATGTTTGCAAACCAGCATACTACACAGGGCATGTCTTACTCAATTGTAAACACAGAAGCTTTTCCGTTTGGCTTACCCCAAATGACCTTGAAGTCAAGTCACACCAGCTCACCTGACCCATATGCCTTAGGCCAGTATGAAGCTGCAGCCTTTCCGTACTGTAGTACTTTTCACAACTGCAGAACTTATTGAAAGGCCAATCCCGCGCTCACCTTGAGGTGTCATTCTGGAAACATATCCCCAGCCAGAAAATGCCTGGAATGTTGACGTTCCCAACTCACTTCATTGGTCAACCGAGGAGGTGAAGTCGAAGTTCATTTGGACTTCTTCTTGAGCCTCTTCCCAGAGCACCTAGAGGACTTCGATAGGGACGAAGAGGACTTAGAGCTCTTGGAGCGGTCCCATGACCTTCTGCTCTACCAGGATCGTGACCTTTGAGAAGTTGCACTTGCTGATGTCAACTGCTGGGCTGCAAGGAGCTTCAGGGACCACTCCCTCAAAGCTTTCGGAGCCATGGTCTGACAGTCCAAGCTCGACTTCGTGTTGTGGTTGCGCTCGAGACATCAAAAACATATCAAATGGGGATCCGTCACTGACCTGGCACAATGGCTGACACCACATGGCTTGAATCCCATCTTCCTAGATGATATCCTCAGCACAGACAAAAATTTCTTTGACAAAAGGTCAAAAAAGGTCTGTTACAAAAGACAGGGGGGTAGCTCTATTCAGGGATCTGCGATACCGGGGTGGAAGGAAAAGAAATGATGTACATGCATCTGGGTGCCGCCTTTATAGGTGACAGTGTTGTCATAGACGGCCTCAACGATGCCACGTGGAGCAAAACAGAGCCACCAGACGAAGCACAGGGGTATTGCTCAGCAAAAGTTCCAGATTCCAAGCTGACACCTGGAAATTCTAAGGCATATGGGAAACACTTGATCTATTTAATCACAAATCATCCTCATAATGGGAAATCCATCAACGTCACTCCTTCACAACAGCATAAGCCTGTCACCAAGTTCATTATCCATAATGCAACATCCTTCTTATCAACTCACATGATACTGTCCCTTTTCCACCCCTCCCCTTACCTTTCCCTTTCTTAGTTCTTGTACTAAACCTTTCCTACAGGTATGTCAATGACATGCATATGTTACTGTTACTCCCCACGGAGATTATCCATCCCTTCTACCATATTCTGTTGCATATCCCTTTCCCATATTAACTTCAATGACTCAACCACTATCCCTGACCGTTATTTTTATCAATCAACAATATTCTGCAATTATTGCTGATATCTACAAACAATATATTGTTGTACATAACTTGTAATATGTATGTCTCTCATTAATTGTTTTATTCTTTCCCTGCTTGTTTCTTCCTTCATATAGTTTTTGTATTTCTAAAAATGCCAATGAAATATTTTGAAAAAAGATACACAACTGAAAGGACTGAAACAAGAGCATTCTGGAGATACTCTGTCCGTCTTGATCTATACCCATCAGGAAATAAATAAACATAAAATGACAGAACATGAATTCATTATTTCTATTAATACGTTACAAAGTGATAACTGAAAACAAACAGCCATGTCTTCGGTGTTCTTCAGTAGCTTCCAGTGTTGGCTGCTTATAAAGGTTTTCTTTTAAAGATCATGCTCCCAGATGTTGGGATTTTTTGGCAAAGCCTCGGATAATGGTCTCATTATCCTAATTAATCTCCCATTCATTGGCCCTGTGAACCTGTATACCATTTACTCCTACATACATTTGTAAAGGTAATTCATTCTGTTCTCTCCTTCCTGTTACCATAGTATCATCTTTATCCTTCTTTCAATGACAGTTTTCATCTCCCAGTCTCCAAATACCCCTTCAGGTGAATTCCTCATCTGGTTAAGGCAAATCAAAGAGTTCTACATTCACAGAACATATTTTTCACACAAGCAAATGCAGCGTGTTACCACACAGGAAAATAAAATAAAAATCTGGAGTTCAATGATACTCTTGGCTTTTGCCTGTCTCTAGTTGACCTCTCATTTGCGACATGTGTGATCTTGGGTGGCAATTTCAATTATAGGTAAAGGGGTAGCCTGTAAGCATTTGTAACTATACCTTTACCCATTCTACTATCCCCTCTTAACCCATTCTAATAGGGCAGTGACCTGGGCTTTGGCAAATACCAAGCTAAGGGAAGAAAAGATCTCTGCGAAAGAGCCCTACATTTTGTGAGCCCACTCGGTACTGGAGCACCCATCCGGTGAGGAGCTAGCCCAATGATGATGTAGGCCAACCTACGGCTATTGCATCCTTTACACAGGATTCTCCATGATAAATAGATGAAATTGGACCCACCAGTCAATACTGCGTTTTGGTGGTCAAGCAGAACAGCACACTGAAATTACTTCTGGAGCTGTTGCAGTGACCATAATCCCCTTCTTGTTTCCATTTGTTTTCCTGGCCATGATGTGTGTTATCCTGCTTCTATGATACACTGTGAAACAGTTGAGGGTAGTGGGTTGACAGTCACTACAATCTCATCAGTCCTAATGGCTTTAACAAAATTGTTGGGCTCTTCTTTGTGATTTTTTTCATTTGTCTTAAGTCATGATTCTGTTATTTTTAGTACATTTGTGCTGTTTTCGTCCCTTTGTGCTGTTGCTTCAAAGCTTCTAACTACAGCAGTCAGTTCTACTCAGCATCCCCAATATACATAGTTTAACTCTGTTTGCTCTGCAGCCAAAATGTGTTTGAGGGCTGCTCTTTCTAGACATCCTAGATGTAATGCTGAGATTACCCCCTGCAGCCATAAAACTCAGAAGGGGTGTAGTTAGATCTGATGCTTGGATGCAGCTGTAACAGGCTGGCAAATCGAAAGATGTTTAACTTTTTTGGAAGGTGGTTAACTCTTCCTTTTTTGGTAATGATTCTGGAACTTTCTTGGCTTCCCACATCTAAGCTGATAAGTGGTTTGTTCGCTTTAAGCATATTTATGATAATGCTGCCTGCTCCAGTTCCCAATTTTCTCATTTGAATACCACATGTTTTAACTTCGATTATGAGGATATGCTAGCTTCCATTTCAGAAAGTCCATATGGTAAAGGCCCTGAGCCAAACAGCTTTCCCATAAACTTGTTAAAATCTAATATAGAGCTTACTAACCAACATCTTGAACTCTGCTAGTCAATCTAGATTACTGTGTTCTTCTACCAATTCAGTTATCATCCCTATATTTGAAAAAGAGTAATTGAAGCAAATCAAAATGCTATAGGCCCATCTTGTTGATTTTGTTGAGTAAGGAGGTGGGAGGATAATGTTGAAAAAGAAATTGCTTGGTCATCAGATAACATTCTTGCTGACACCCAGTATGGCTTAAAAGGCTTGGGAACTGTGGAGCAGAGCCCTTCAATCTGAATTTAATCATCAGCAGGTATACTTTACTAAAAAGGGATTCTATTCATTTAGCTTTTGTGGATTTTACTAATCATGTTAATGGATCTAAGTTATAGCAGATTATTCCTTCAATATTATTTATTTTGAACATCAATACCAATCCTTATTTAATCAGGGAGGGACTAGATACGCCTCACATTTATGACAGGGTCATCCGGGCAAGTCTTTATGCAGACACTGCTGTTTTGCTTTTTTGTGTACTGCTAATAGCCTAAAAAACTTGCAGATGCTTTTCTCAACTTTATGGATAAACTAGATCTCGATATTAATCTTTCTAAGCCCCATATGATACTTTGTAGGTCAAGACAACTAAGACCAGGACTCCGTGTTAAAACCAAAATAATTGAGCGTTTACCAATTCTCTTATCTACATTCGATTCTGCTAATATCTGGTCTCCTTGCCATAACCTTAGACTCTTGAAATATGCTGGATCTGTAGGGGCTCTTTTTAACTTCACCTCTAAACTGGGACAGAGACCTCTTGATTGGATGTTAGTGATTTTAAGTGAATGAAGTGCGTTCAAATTTTGTGTTATGGCACTGGTATCTGAGGTTTACTATTTCAGCGGCCAATGACAACAAGACAAATGCTTCTGCTGCAGGTTATTGGTTCTGCCTCCTAACGCCCTAACACTTCTCACTGTTTTTGCCATGAGGAGCTTGGTCTGCCATACATTGAGGATCTTACTCTGCTGGTTCCCTTATAATTATGGCTATCAATATGGTCCAACCGCACAACTTCCCTCAATGGGTCATTATTACTGGTTGTATGAAACACTACGAATTCCTTGGCTGAAATGTATCATATCTTCCTTTATCAGCCTCTCCAGGTTGTCTCTATTTTCTACCCCTGCAAACTTTGTTTAGTTAGATAAAAAGAGGGTTAGACAGCACTTTTAAAAAAAATAATAAGCTCCTGCAATACTATTGAACTGCTTAAACCTTCAGTTTTCGTTTACCTTGGAGAACTCAGACCACAGGAAGTTACACTTATTAGCTGTCATTCACCCTTTCTTTCCCCAAGGAGCAATACAGCTTTGATTCCTTCTGTTGTTGTCCATGTGACAAGGCTTCATTCCAATCACCTTTGCACTTTATCTTTTTGTGAATTTTATGAAATATTTTCATTAAGATGTATAACCCTGTTGCTTAAAGCATGTGATTTAAGTGGGTGAAGGCCCACATCAATACATTCACAGATCCTGTCTGATTTAATTGCTTGTTAGGCAATGTGCGGCTAGGTACCATAACACATTTTAACATATTATAGTTGATGCATTTGATTTCAGTATTGTTAAATTGGTTAGTGCAATACTTACTGATGTGACTGTTATTTGTACTTTTATGGCATTTAATATACCCATATAAAGCTTTCTTTGATTGACTGAAATCCAAATTAAATCCTGACCAGAGACTCAAAGCCTACACAAGATTTGTGCAATATTTCTTAATTAAGATGAATGTATATTCTACCCATTCTACCCATGCACATGTTTGTTCTTCATCCCTTATCTTTAAACAAAGAAGGGAGTGGAAATGCAAGCATACTAAGAAAGTCAATTGAGTTTATTCTTCTACTTTAATCTCCACAAAACCTCTGTACCATATAATCGTGGGTAGATCTGAAAGAAATTGTTTCTTAAAAACAAATATCCAGACCATTCAAAAATCTAAATAAGATCTATGCCTGTTTACAAATAATTAGGTTTGTGAAACAGGAACATGTTTTTCTCTGAATACTGATTTGAAAATTGTAGAACATTTTCTGGCTAACCTTGACATATTTTGCACTAATCAGTTTTTGAACATTTCCCCTACATTACCATTTAATAAGCTGTGGACTAACCAGAAGAAAAGGGAACCTCTTGAGGATTCAACTATTTTGTTTTGTGGGGAATAAGTAAAATCACCACAGAATCAGAAATTGAAGCAGCTCTAGATCCAAATGTATAGATATGATCCATCCGAGGTACATAGGATTTAGAAAGTGTGAATTAATCACTGTAGGGTTATCATACCAGGCTGTGGAAAAGTCAACAATGTAAAAGTTAACAAGAGTGGATAGGAATTGCTTATACAAAACAGAGGTACTAGATTGCATACCATTTGTAAATCAAAGCAAATGGAAATGGCATACCAACCAATCTGCAGAGCAAGTACAAATAGTAAGCACACATGCTGTTCTATGCCCATCAGTAGCTTTTTCATAGTTGTTCTACTACTTCACCTTGACTGAATAGATAAATTAATCACTAGCAGTGTGCTTTTAAGAGTTCATGCTAACAGGTATCCATTTCCACATTTGCCATGATAGGGGCTGCCTCCATCACTTGGTCACAGTGCACAGTGGCCACAAAAGACTGATCTCTATCTGCTACAGTTTAATGTGAACTTGTTTGCTTTAATAGGTAGCAGATATGAAACAGATTTATAACATAAAGAAACCAGACCGTTTCTGCATGGTTTGAAATTAAAATTCCTTCTTCAACTGAAATGTAAATTTCAGATTAAGCAGATTTATCCAGCATATCTCAATGCTTATTTGGAATTCCTGATGCTCTTTTAGAATTTTAGATAGTTCAATGAAATTCAAAATTTATAATAGAAGACAAATAAATAGGACTTAAATCCCACAATTTTAAAATATGCCAGTGGCATAACATTAGTCCATACAGCCCTGCGGTGCGGGGGGTGGGGGCACAAGCTCCTGGAGCCCATGTCAGCACAGTACTCTGGCCTGCAAGCTTCTGACTGAATTTGGTGCTCCCCCCTTGTATTTTGCAGGGGCCCCCTTCTAGTTTTGTTACACCACTGCCTGGAGCCAATCAATAACAACAGTTGCTGCTCATCTCCCAAATGTGTGGGTTCAATTACTAGCTTTATTTGTGGGCTTCCAGGTCAGAAAAGCTATTAGAGCACAGATATGGTGTCTCTGTAACCGCTGCCAGTTCCTTTGTGTAAAATGCCATTGAGGGTTTCTACCATTGGTTACGGACGGTAGTTCAAAGTGTATGTTTGGATGGCCAACTAAACATTCTAGTAAATTCTCCTATATCAGGAGGAGATGAGCACAGGGAGCTAAAGTGTCCGTTGTTAGAATCTGGAGATCCAGGTTTGAATCCAGGTGTCGGCACTTGACTCAACATCATGGACAAATCGCTTAGTCTTCCTATGCATAAAAAATGTTAAATCTATTGTTTGTAAAATATATTTGTGTAATCCACAATTTATGTACACTTGAACTTGTAGACTATGTCCCAAACTCTTATGTAATATACAGCGCTCAGTAGCTCGACAGCTGGGTTTGAGCTATAAAGTACTGATACAACCATAAATCTGAACGTGCCTGAATAAGCTCCTTTTGGAATTAGTTCATGGTTCATCTGCTCCTCCTCATGAACCTGACAAACAATATACTTACCCTTCAGTAACGCTTTTTCTGGTGGATACTCCAACTGCAAATTCCTCACCTTTAGACTATTCCCCAGGTGGCAGACTGGATCCTAAAACCCTCATAGCAGTGCTCCTGCACACCACTAGGAGACACTGTGCCGCTCAGGAGTGACTCCTTTTTGCCCCAGAAGTGCCAATGTAGAGCCATAGATAGGAGTCACACTTTTGCAGGGACGTCAGTTTGTTGCTTGACTCTTTCCGTGCAAAATCAGTGTGCAGATCTCTAAATTGGAAAAATGTTAAATGTTACGAAGGGGCCACTCCTCAGCACGGAGAGGTAGAAGAGCCATTAGGAATCTATGGTATCCACCAGAAAGTCAAGATAAGAAACTTGTTCTTATGATAGATACTTCTATTCACAGATTACTCATGCTACATAATACATACCAAAGCAGTACCTCCAAGGTGTAGGAGGGTCTGTGGAGTGCACTCAGACCATAAAGTCCTGCAGGATGGAACAGAGAAAATGCCCTTCCCGTCTGACCTGGCTGTCAAGACGATGGTGCTTAATGAACGTGTGCACTGATGCCCATGTCACAGCCTGACAGATGTCCAGAACAGGCACTCCTCTTGCCAGCACATTAGTAGCAACCTTGGCCTTAGTAGAATGTCCCTCAGTCCATCTGCAGACTGGCTCTTGGCCAGCGCATAGCAGGTCTTGATACAGAGGCCTATCCTTGGTGAAAGGCCCTTTTCTGCATCACCTTATCGTTCTAGACCATGAAGAGCCCCCACAAAGAGCAGATTGTCCAGTCAATGGGTTTTAATATGATCAATGTAGATGCTTGGGGTTTTCTTGGGGATCCCACTGCTGCAGGCTGTTCTCCTCTTTCGAGGGGTAAGGCAAGGCAAAGTACATTGGAAAGCTGATGGATGGCCAACATGAAATGGCATCACAACTTCTGGCAAACAAGCTGTCCTGGCCCTCAGCACCAGGTTGTCTGGCTAAAAGAGTCTAGGGTGGCTGCGCCAATGGACTATGGAGCTTGCTCATACAAGGAGCTGAACTGATTGCATCGTGAAATGCAGTTTTGAGAGTCAGAAGGTGCAGCTAACAGCTGTGCATGCAGTCCAATAGTGTGCACATGAGCCCAAATTAAGGTTCTTCTGCATCATCACAAAAGATTTGGGAGGGAACATATGTTTCAAACCTATAATCAAACGCATCACAACAGGCAATTTAAACAAGGGCCTCTGGTCTGATAAATGTAAAAAGACCAAAATGGTTTACATGCAACATTTTATAGTGCCTAATGCAAGGCCTTGCTTGGCTAGAAACAAAAACAGTAAAACGTTCAACAGTATGGCTAGTAAGGGGTCTATGCTGCGGATTCCACACCAGGCTACAGATCCAGCACCCACTGTAGATGGACTTTGTAGAGGGACACATAGACAGAGGATGACATTCACGATCTCTAGTGGTTAATCGAATAAGTCAACTGTTGCTGCTCAATTGCAATCCATGAAGGTGTAGATTGTGCTTGTTCGGGTACAGAATCTATCCCCGACAGCTCTTCCTACAGCAGTAGCTTGATGGAAGGACATATGCTTATGGCCAGTTGTACCTGGTACCACACTCCTGGGTCAATACAGAGCCATTAGGATGATTTAGGCCCGGGTCAACCTGATCGTCAGAATTTGGGCCAAAGTGGCAGAGGCAGAAAGACATACAAGAAGCCAGTGTTTCACTATAGCCTGACAGTTTCCTAAAGAGAGCTTTCTTGGGAACTCCAACGTGCAGAGGTTGTCACAAAATGAATTCTTGGCAGTAGAAAACACATCTAGCCAGGGTATCCACACTGCTGAAATATGCCCGCACCACCTTTGGGAGTAGCTATCATTCATGATCTGATGAAAGAGCTCATCCATCCCACCATGTGGTTCATTATCAGAAAAATACTTTGATGCTCCAGCAAATTCCACAGGGGTAGTGTCTCTTGACACAAGACTCAGGACCCTACTTCTCCCTGCGTGTTGCAATACCAGGGACCTCTGATGCCCTCATCTCTCGGATGACTGCAGCAACCAAGCAGGGACACATCGGTCACCACCGTCAACTCTGGGTGGGATGCGGGACGGGTCTCCCGCTGGCCAGATTGTCGCCCTGCACCACCTCAGGGAGTAACTGCCATTCGTGATCGGATGGCTGGGATCACCTGCCCTGGTACTTATAGATCCCACCAGGTGGTTCACTATATGGGGAATGGCATAACACTTTGGTTAACTCCAGAGGAGTAGCTTCTCTTGACACTGGATTCACGACCAAAGCTGAAACATCAGGATCATAGCCCGAATGTCGACATGTAGCAGCAGAGGAAAAGCCCCAAACAGAACTGTATCTATGATGGCCCGATAAAAGGGAACCATTGTAAAGAAGTCAGGGGTGACCGTGGCTAATTGATTTAGAACCCCATAAATGTTTGAAGCTTTGCCATCATTTTCAGATGGTCAATGGCTGACTGTGCTGAGCCTGCCTTCAGCAGCCATTCCTGGAAGTAGGGGAAAACTGTATTGCTGAAGGGGTGCATGGCAAACTAAAAATATCCTGGCCTACTTTGATCTGCAGGTAGCGAATGTGGGATTTCAGGCCCTGGTGACTGCATCAATTCCTGCACCAACAGAAGTAAAGAAACCTTACCATTGTATGCTTCCACCTTGATCACCCCTTCGCAGAAGCTCTTCAAAAATCTTTCTCAGTTCTTCAGCAACAAAATCACTGCCATTTACAGCAACTTCAACCTACAACTGGACCGCTTCAAATGCATCCTGACCCTTTCCCAAAAAATAATCGTAACCACATGGCCTGTCATCACCCTGTAAGAAACGACAGCCATCATCAATTCCGTCCACTCATGGGCCCCACCACAACTACTCCAGAGGAATGCAACCCATCAGCACTATCCTTAAACTGACTCTGAATCCCTCCATCTCTTCCCAGATACTTGGAAACACAAAACTGAGCTCCCATTGCTAAAGAAACCCTCTGTGGACCCTTCAGGGCTTGCCAACTGCAGACCTATTTCCCTGCTATTTCCAGCCAAGATCTAACAGAAAATCATCAACAGACACCTCATCAAATACCTCAAGTACCACCACCTCCTTGGCAACACTAAGGGGCATATTTATACTCTGTTTGCGCCGAATGTGCGTCAAAATTTTGACGGAGGGGGTGGGCCTTAAAAAACGGCGCACAGCCTGATGGGTGCCGTTTTTTAACGCCTGTGTCAGGGCAGACGTTAAGGGACCTGTGGGCTCGGAAGGAGCCCAGAGGTGCCCTCCCCTGCCCCCAGGGACACCCCCTGCCACCCTTGCCCACCCCAGGAGGACACCCAAGGATGGAGGACCCATCCCAGGGAAGTAAAGGTAAGTTCGGTAAGTATTTGTTTTTGATTTTTTTTGTGGCATAGGGGGGCCTGATTTGGGCCCCCCTACATGCCACTATGCCCAATGACCATGCCTAGGGGACATAAGTCCCCTGGGCATGGCCATTGGGCAAGGGGGCATGACTCCTGTCTTTGCTAAGACAGGAGTCATGTCAATGGAGGTTGGGCGTAAAAAAAAATGGCGCAAATCCGGTTTGAGGCCTGAATTTTGCCTCAGACCTGACTTGCACCATTTTTTGACGCACAACCCCCATTTTCCCATAGGCCGGCGCTGCCTGGTGTGAGTCATTTTTTTTTAAGCACACCAGTCCGCAGCGCCGGCTAACGTCATTCCATTAATAAGGCGCCCGCATGGCGCGTTGGAATGGCGTTAGCCAGCGGTAAAAGTTTTGACGCACAACTGCGTTGGCGCAGTTGTGCGTCAAAAAGTATAAATATGGGCCTAAGTCTGATTTCATACCCAACCACGGCATAGAAACTGCCCTCAACGCAACCACAGATGACATCCTCATGACTCTGGACAGCGGAGACATGACAGCCCTTATCCTCCTAAACCGACATGCAGCATTTGGCACAGTCTCCTACCCCATCCTTAACCAACACCTAAATGACATTAGAATCCAAGGACACGCATTCTGAAGGATCTGCTCCTTCCTGACTGGAAGGACCCAGTCTGTCAGCCTAGCACTGTACCCCTCAAACGCCGGCAACCTCATCTGTGGAGTTCCACATGGATCCACATTGAACCCAACATTCTTTAGCGCATGCTTAATCCCTCTAGCCATCATCATTTGTTTTCAACACATCAACGTCATCTCCTACATTGACAATAGTAATTCATTCTCTCTCTCACAGACAAGACTGCCAGTATCCGGATCCAGTTCAATGCCTGCATGACTGATATCACCCACTGGATGAAGAACAACTGTCTAAAGTTGAACAACGACAAGACCAAAATCGTGATCTTAAGGAAGAAATGATCACTGCTGGACTCCACCTGATGGCCAGCAGAGCTAGGACTGGCACCCACTCCCAACACCAACAACCTTGGGGTCATCAACAATAAAATTCAACATGACCACCCAAGTCAATGTTGTCATTGTCTCACGCTTCCATATCCTGAAGATGCAAAGGAACATTTTCCAATGGTTCCCATTCAGCACCCGAAAGCCATCTCACATGCCATGGTCACAAGCAAGCTTGACTACTGGGACACCCTCTACGCTGGAATCAACAAACAAACTCACCATAAGGCTGTAGACATTTCAGGACTCGAGGGCCAGGATCACTCTCAAACTCCCATGCCGCACTTCCATCACACCATGCCTGAAGGAGCTCCTCTGGCTCCCTCCTCACAAATGAGCGCAGTTCAAACTCCCCACCCACATTTTCAAGGCACAACATAACACTGGGCCAGCATACCTCGAAAACTGCCTCTGCTACCAAAAACCTTCTAGACAGCACTGCTCATCCAGACAACAAATTGCAAAAATCCCATGCATATGGAGATCCGGATCCAGAGGTCAAGCCGCCTCCTTCATCACTTCTGAAGCGTGGAAGGACCTCCCACTACACTACACATAAGAGCTTCCTTCTCACTACTCGAATTCAACAAGAAGCCGAAGACCTGACTTTTCGAGTAGCCCTACTAGGCCCTAGATATGGCTAGGCTGACACCTGCTTAGCGCCAGGATACCCTGCCGGGTGATAGCGCACTCTACCAATCTGCATAAAGTAATCTAACATGAAATGACGCCCCCTACACATCCCAGGCAACCATCTAGTCACCTGGATCAAAGGAAGACTGACCTTGGGACAAAGTGGGCATTACACATGTGTCCTTCTGGAGGAAGGCATTCAGAGGGAAAAGATCTAAAATAGAACAAAAGCCCCTGTCCTTCTTCAACATGACAAAACAGTGGGAGTAGCAATCCATCCCTAGTTATGATCCTGACATCCTCTCAATGGCCCTTTTGGCCAACAGAGCCTGCACCTCTTGCATCAAATGGGAAGGTGCTCCTCTGAAACGTGCTCTGATGTGGGAGGAAATTGAGCCCTGTTGGATGATCCAGAGGCTCCATCTGTTGAAGATGATGGTCTGATACCCAGGAAGAAAATATCTGATATTGCCTCCCACTGGGTGGCAGTGTGGAGCTATCAGCAAGCTAAAGTGGCTTGGAGAAGATATCCCAAAGGTGGAGGGCTCAATGGCCTGGTGGTGCCTATATGCTAGGTATGTGGAGTAGCCTCAAAAGGGAGGGAACAGCTGAAGATCCTATTGAGCAGGGGTAGAAAGGCCTAAGGGATGTTCTGTGGCTCTGCTTTCCCTAAAGGGTTTGAGGGCAGAACCAGCCTTTTCGCTAAAAAGGCAGGACTCATCAAAAGGCATGTCCATTAGGGACATTTGCACATCCCCAGAAAATCTGGTGGATGTCACCCAAGCGTGGAGCCAGAGACCCACACTGGAGTCCATCACACTCCCCATGCAGTCATAAGTGTCCTGGCCATTCCAGATAACATATCTGGCTGAGTCCTGGCCACCTGTCTGTTTACTGGCAGGAAAGAGTAGAGCTTTGCCTTTATACCCATAAGTGTAACAGTCAGGGCCTCAATAAAAAAGTAATGACTCAGACAAAGCAGGCCCTGGGTGCAAACCTCAGTAAGTACATTGGGTTTGCCTTCCCCAGAGAGTAGCTGTATGGAAGAGGAAGTGTTTTGTTTGAACCAGATTACAATGGGTCGGAATCTAGGGGCAACTTTGGTCAGAGCCAAATCAGATTTGGTTTGAGATTGGACATCAGAATCCGTTAGGGCTTGATCTCCGGCACCAGCAATGTAGCGACCAGATTTGGTGGAAAGGAAGCTGGTGCAGATCTTAGAGCTGGGGTGAAAGTCTGCACTGGAGTTTGTGCAGAACCCAAAGTGCGTTTAGAGAGGCTCAGATGGCAACAAGGGCAGACACGCTGGTAATATGACTGGTGGCCCATGTGGATTCTTGGGGCCCACAGGCATGATAGAGAGAGCTGGGAAAGTGCCAGAAATTCACTGTATGGCTTCCTTGAATGTTTCAACTTGCTGCGCCATTGCTGATGGCCAAGGGAAATTGATGAACAACAGGATCAGTTGGGACTCTGTTCTTGGATCAGGAGCAAGATTGGGTGGCATCTTGATGGTCTCCACACTTCTCCTTGGAAAGAGGGTAGCAGGGTGGTGGAGAGTGCTGCTTCAACTTCATTTCTGACTGACTTACACCATCCTAGATCATCTTTGGGTACATGAAGGCACATCCTCCTCTGGTCTTGTTCTACTCTATCAGCCCAGGTATAAGGCAGGACTTGTGCAGATCCATCACCAACATTTGTTTCCAACAAATGCAACCCTGTAGTATTGTGTGACCGTGTTTTCTCCTGGAATGAATTGCTGAAAGATTTTGGCAACTGACAAAAGGAAGCTGAGCTCCATTTCCACATACAAAGGCATAGAAAGAAAGGGGTGAAGAGGTGCCACTTATACGGTACTCTGCTCTGTCACTCCTGGGATGGAACAAACTCAAAACGGATCAGAATGGCTCCACCTACCAGCATGCAGAAGCACTGCTATGAAAACTTTGGCATCCAGTCTGACCCCTGGGAATATTATAAAGGTGAGGAATAATGCATTAGAATGTTGATTCTTGTGAAGCCATCTTTCTTTTCCCTGGACTGAATTTAAATCTGGATTGTGGCATGGTTAGAAAGGCAAAAATACTTGGTTTAAAGCGTTAATCCAAATATCGCTCCTTAAATCAGAAATTATATCTCTGAGCGACTTTAGGAATACTAGGAGAGCTTTGTTTACAAATCATCCATTCAATAAGTACTTTCGTCCACAACAGCAGTTATATGTTTTTATAATATTTTTAAGCCGTTGTCCCTGTCTACAAATCAATACATAGCTGAGAAATCCTGAAGCTTGTAGACTAGGATGTCATTGACGGACCAGGCACACTCAAACACTCTACATAATTTAAACAAAACATCATTCATCAATACAGATGAAACACAATTCCGAATTCCTGCCAGATTCATCAGACTTTAGAATTATTGCACATTTGTACCTGATTAGGGAGATTTTTACATAATTTAAAAGGAACATAAAACATGCAGCAGGCAAAAGGTTCTGCAGTGCAGTGAGACTCTTTTTGTTACCAAACTATTAACATTTGATAAACTAGAAGTCTGGCAACGCCATGCCAATGGTATTTCTTTTCTAAAAATACAAACATACCTACTTGGCCAGATGCCACTATGTTGGTAAACTTGGGGTGCTGGTTTACAGTTAGGCACAAAATATCATCACTGTGTTCTTGGTAAAAACTCTGAGAGCCTAGAAAAACAAAATGACAATCAATGGATTGCTCTGTGTCACAACTGTAGTCAAATTCACCTTTATTCATAAAAACGTGGTTGAGGAAGACCTTCTCTACAATAAGGAGAGAAAACTGCTTCAAGCCTCACTTTGAAACACAAAGCCACATGCACAAAAGAAGAATGCAGGAAGGACAATCTATTGTGTTAATGCACCTACTCCAGAGTTATCTGTGTAAACATATAGGTCACATTGTTGAATCCTGGAAGGGACAAATCAGCTATTCATGTTTCTGTGGTTTGTAATAATATTAGATTTGTGTGAAGATGAACATCTGTTCACACTGCAAGACGATACAATTTGTAGTGACCCTTATATAAATCATTAATATTAGTTAATGAGTATTCCAGTTTTAAAGGTTAGTCTCCAAGCTGTGGAGTTCTCTGTTCAACAAGTGTGCTGCAACAGTGCCTAATTCAGGGAATAAACCTCACCGCATTTTGATATCACAAACAGTACAGCTAAATATTCAGTAAACAGTAAAATCTGAGCAGAAAAGGTTAACTCTGCCTAAAAAGATTTAAATAAGCCTCCCTCAGCTTAGTCACTTTTCACCCAGTGCTTGCATGCTTTAGAAGGCTCTCTGAAATGTTCAGTATTCAGTTGTTAGGATGATCTTAGAGACATGAGTGTGTTGAATATTGTCTGGTTTAATCCATCAGCTATAAGTTTTTTTTTGTTAGCCTGAATAACGTAGAAGCACCAATGATAAGCATGATTAAACAATGTTCTTTACTGATCTAACATAGTTTTGATATTAACTTTCAATTACTACAATCACTCAGCCTTCTCCATAGAACCACTCTTAAAAGTCTGATATTTGTTTATAAGCAGTTAAATAACTATGTTCCTCTTCTGATATTGTTTTCTCTTAAAGCAAAATACTAATATACTTTCTAAAACGTAGTAAAACAATCTGCCGGAAACAATTGTCCACTTTATGAAAACATATTTACCATCATAAAGTGACTACAGAATTTAATTTTGTCTGTTGGCAACCACAATTCTAACATGTCTGCTTAAGGAAAATAAAACCATAATTTAAACAGATATTATCAAAGTCAAGGCTTAAATTGTAGTAAAAGTATTTAGAATATTTTTTACATTTGTCATGAAGACAAAGCCTACGGACTCAAAGGACAGAAAAGTTTAGCATTCCTTTTAATTAAAATGGGTGGAATCTTTGAAGCAGTCCGCTACTTCACCATCACGTTACATACCATAAGTGGTGCTTAGGATAAGAAATTAGTGTTATAAATTAACAAGTTACTTGTCTTCGGCAATGCATTATCTGGTAGAGATTCTATCTAACTGCAGATTCCTTACCGTCAGAATTTCCTGGCATCAGTTTGAAATCCAGAATGTTAGCAGAGCAATACCCTTGCACGTGCTGTCGGGTGGCATCGTTCAGATCCGTGGGGCGTCATCGGCATTGTTGGAGCCGTTTGTGTTGTCACGGTCGCCTATAAAGGCACCACCCAGGCACGCATACGCTGGTTACTTTTCCAGGAACTTCCACGCAAGAAGCGCAGAGCCATGAAAATAACCATCAGTTTGTCTCTCAAAGGGACAATCCCTAACCCTAGCAGAAGTGTCCGCAGAGCAGGGAGGTATGGGTGAGTGTAAGGAATCTGAAGCTAGATAGAGCCTTGACCATATAATGTATTACCGAAGGTAAGTAACTTGTTCATCTGATAGAGACTTCCAGCTGCAGATTTCTTACCTTTAAACTAGATAACCAAGCCATAACCTCCTGAGGGTGGGCTGCAGACAGATCTTCTCACACTAAAAAGTCCTGCAGGACCAAATGGGCAAAGTGTCTGTCTCTGCGGACCTGAATGTCCAGGGAGTAATGTCTTGCGGACGTGTGTAAGGACGCCCACGTCGGTGCCTGACGGATGTCCCGGACTGGAAAATCTTGTGCTAACGCTGGGGTAGCAGCCTTGCCCCTGGTGAAAGGAGCTCTCAAGCCCTTAGAAGGCTGCTTCTAGACTAACGGGTAGCAGATTTTAATGCAGAGAACGACCCAGAGCAAAATGGTTAGTTTCTGCACTGCCCGACCTTTTTTTGTTCCTCCATACCACACAAAGAGTTGGTCATCCACCTGGAACTCTTTTGTGTGGTCAAGGTAGAATGACAACGCTCTCTTTGGGTCCAGCCGATGGAGTCACTCCTCTTGCTTAGAGGGATGCGGTGGAGCAAAGACGGCGGGCAGGTTGATGTTCTGACCCAGGTGAAATGGGGTCACCACCTGGGGGAGGAAAGAGGCACGAGTTTAAAGTACCACCTTGTCTAGTAACATGGTGAAATGCGGCGGCTTAGATGAGAGCACCTGCACCTCTCTCACCATCCTGGCGGAAGTTATTGCCACTAAGAAAGCTGTCTTGATGGTGAGCAGCTGGAGGGGACAATTGTGCAGTGGCTCAAAGGGAGCACATATGAGAAAGGTGAAGATCAGTTTTAAGTCTCACTGAGGCATGACAAAAGGGCGTAGGAGAATACATATGTTCATATAAATGCTCAATGATCTGGCACCCGTGGGCATTGTTGGCGTTGATATTGGCGTTGTGCAATGCCATTCCGGCCCAGGATCATCTGTGATAGGAATGAAGCTCGCACTACTGGTGGTGACGGGAATGTTGACATCGGAAGCAGCACCGGAGGAGGTCAACTGTGTGGACCCGGCGCTGTTTCAGATTCTATATCGGATCCACAAGACCCCATCGGAGCTGAGGCCGAAGCCAATGGTGTGGAGTCTGATGGGGCCTCTGCCGACCCCACAAGGCCCAAAGTCGCTCCAGCGGGGCCAGCTCGCTCAAATATGAGACGTATGGCCTCATAAAACTGTCTAAGTTGTGCGGGGGTCACTCCAACTTTCAGAAAAGGAGGAAGGCACGAAGTTGGCCCTGGCAATGGTTCAGCGGAACTGTGCCTGGAGCATCAATGTTCCCAACTCGCCTCATCGGCCGACGGGCTTAATGGAGCAGAAGTTCACCTGGACTTCTTCTTCTTTTTGTGCCTCTTTCCTGAGTGCCCAGAGGACCTCGAGTGGGACGAAAAGGACTTGGGGTTCCTGAAGCGGTCCCACGACCTCCTCCTCAACCGGGACTGTGACCTCTGAGCAGTTACGCCCGCTGACGTCGACTGCCGGGCTGCCATTAACTTCAGGGACCGCTCCCTTAAAGCTTACAGATCCATGGCCCGGCAGACGAAATAAGTCAATGTCAGATATTACAGTTCATGGCTTATTTTCCGTCGCACTGCACCGGAGACTGAGTCAGATTTATTTAGACACCAATCATAGGTTTAACACTTTAATCTTAAGAACACATATATACTTAACTGCACCCAGACTACTTGAATATATATTTCTGGAACAACGTCTTGACCCTCGAACTAAGGTTCATTGTGATTCATAATTATCATTGAGCACAAAGGTAATATGTGAGTCAGGAATCTCTTTGAGACTTTACACGAGGCTTGCCATGATATCTATGACATAACAACTATGACAATTTGTATTTAATATGAAGATGGTTTTAGCATGTGTGCCATTTAGAATTAATTTTACAGGCATGGCGTACCAAATAATAGTCTTTTCGGGAGATGATTTTATGACTTTTGGAGGTTGTACAGTCAAGCCCTGTTAATTAGTTAACTATGATATCAACAAATCTCAGTCTATTTAATTTAGTCCATACTCACAGATACTGTTGTTACTACTTTTCCAGATAATCTCTTAAAGTTCATCTTCTTTTTTAATATAGTTACTTATTGACTTTATTAACCTTTGCAGGGTAGAAAGGTGTTTTCTTACATGCAGTTTTAAATAAATGTTTGTCTGCTACCCACTTAGAAATCTGTCACACTACATTCACATTAACCTTAAATGCTTTTTGGATTAGTTATTATTTAGCAGGGCATAACCATCACTGAATTATCAAAAATACTAAATGCAACAAAAAAATAACTGTCCCTTCAGATTACTCAGCATTAAAGTTATAGAGGTTTATCACAAATCTTCATACAATTGTAAAGGCCCAAGTGGTTCCTTGCCCTTTGGCAAAATAAAATAGAGCACTGTCCAACAAGTTAAAGAAACCAACTAAAAAGCTGAGCACTGATTATACACGGAATGTAAGAAAATCCTGCTTTTCAGTTTGGTTAATGAAACTAATTTATTGTGTTTTGTGGTCTAAGGGTAATATTTTTAGTGTCAAATTCCTTTCTATAGTTCAAGAAAAAAAGGGTAACAAAGAACAGGCTTTTGTTCCTACCTGTGGCAACATTATATAAAATCCCAACCGAGGCAGTATGGTACAAGATGTCCGCTCCATCATTGAGGTAATGCACATTATTTCGACAGTCTTTGCCCCGATAGCCAAACACCAACTCCAGCACCAGGTCCTGCAGGCAGGGATAAAAAAAACATGTACTGGCTTATAGTTGGTACACCAGCTTACACTCTCACAAAACATTCACAATATTTGTATGCGTTATGTTGCCCCCCCTTAAACTGGTCAAATGTACTTGACTCTAGGAAAGTCTTGTAAAAGTGTACTTTGAAGTTTGTGATTGCCTTTTTATTTTAGTCTACTGCTTTTCTCAACCTGGAAAAGAGACTGCTTGCAACCCACAAAACGCTGTTACTCCACACCTAACATAAGATACTCATCTTCAATTGGAGAAATGGACAAAGGGGTCTAGGTAATGCAAGGTAAGGTCAGGGAAACAGGAACGGAGACACTGACAGTGAGATATGGACACCTCACTTGGATAGTGAGACAAAGCCATTGTGACAGATGTGGTTGCTGGGATAATGAGCTATAGCCACTGATGCGGGAACACCAAAACGAATCCTAGGACAGGGGGACATGGACACAGATTTTTCAGAAAGCATAGACAATACTAGGAAATAAAGACAGGCACACCATCAGAAGATAATTTGGACATGCAAACTGAGACAGATTGACATGTACAACAAAGTAAAAAGAAACCTTGAGGATTACAACTGCGCATTCAGTGCTCTATGCAGCTAGGAGCACATTTTAGGTCACATGACGTTGGCTATGCTTTAAAGCTTTTCCCACTTCTTTGTTCTGATAAACCAGGGGTCCTCAAAGGGTAGCTTGGGAGCTCATGGTAGTTTGTCAGTACCCTGAAAGTAGCTCCTAGAAGAGCAGTTCACACAGTGTGTAATTCAGAGGATCTAGCCACATTGAATAAGGCAGCATTACACACTTCTGGACCCTTATAGTGGCAGCCAGCCTAACCAATAGCCAGGCCACAAAAACACACACTGTGAAAGCCTGCAGTAATAACAACATGGCAATCTGTGTCCTCTTTCAATTTTGCCAAGTTGCATGTAGATTTGTCACTTCACAATGCACACCTGTTTTTCATACAGCATGTGCAAAACAGATAAGTTGTTGTTGGAATGTTGTTACTCAAAATTAAAAAGGTATATCTGATAGGAAAATATGTATTTTAGGAAAGTGATATGCTGATGTTCGAAAACAAAATGACTGAATATCCAAAACATATTTAAAACTGCTCTTTGAATGGAAATGTATGATACGTTTGAGAGATTTATACCTGCTAGTATTGCCTCTGTGCCAGTGACCACTTGCTGCTGTGGATATTATTAGTCATGTGGAGGGATATCATATATTTTTATATATATTTTTATTGGTATTTTCATACAGCAAACATACAACAGTATTTACTAATACATGTCTAGCTTCACCCCCACAAAACTACAGAACAATGGCAAGTCTGCACATTACAACGTTAAAGAGAAGAGGCACGCAGCCCAGAGAATTAGGTGTGGGCAGGTTGTCAATAGCTTTTATCAGTCACCAGTTATGTGAGTCATTTTAAATGATGTGTCACAAGAGTGTTAACTGTACGTTTCTGTTGGCAGTTGGTCCACCTGTGACCCAGCAGCCGTAGGTGGTTGTGATAAAAGAGATGCCCTCAGTGGCTCCTAGCCATCTCAATGGCATATCATATTGATATAGGTCTTTATGACATTACCGTTTGTATCTCCAACTTGTGTTGGGGTACTCAGTTTTCTATCACAATGTTGAGTTTTAAATGTCTCCCTGTCAAAATATTCTATCTAGAATATCGACAGATACAACATCATGAAGGTATGTATGTATAGGTCAGTATGTTTATATTTGTAATTATTCATCTTTTTATCTTGAAGATAGATCCATATCTATTATATATCTCTTCAAGGTACATACAAATGCAGGTAAGAAAAGCAACGTTATACTCACCAATGTAGATATTTTATGTAATACATATTCTGGTTTCAAAATTTAGGTTCACGGCATTTTCTCACACAATATGACTGGCATCTGTGTGGTCACTACTATAACGCTATAAGGTATGGTGTAGGAGGCTGGCCTGGTTTGTAGTTGGTACCAAAGGTACTCACACCTTATACCAGGTCCAGTTATCCCTTATTAGTGAAATGTAGTCTATGTCTAGAAGCCAGGCTCTCTAGGGGTATTGTGGGCGAGCAGCCAAGGCCTAACTAGGAGTCATGCAAAGCTGATGCAATACCACTGTAGTCACACAGTACTTACACACAAGGAAGAAAATATTCAGTGTTACAAAAATAAAGGTACTTTATTTTGGTGATACAAATGCCAAAAATACCTTAGACACTATACTCCCTTAAGAGGTAAGTAATATACACAGTATATACACTAGAATGCAGTAATAGCTGTAAAAACAGTTAGAAAACTGTGCAAATAGTGAAAATCACAATAGTTAGAAATGGGCCTAGGGAACACAAACCATATACTAAAATAGTAGAATACGAAAGTCGGTTTTCCAGCTAGGCAAGTGTAAAGGGGCGCTGGGAGTGTAATAAAACACCAAAGGTAAGTTATAGAACCCACACCAGAGCCCAGGAAAGCAAGAGTAAATCATAATAAGTTTCCTAGGACACACAAGAACGTTATAGAAGATTATGCAAGAACCAGAAGAGACTGCAAGACACTGACAATGGATTCCTGGACCTGAAAACCTGTGGAAGAAGGGGACCAAGTCCAGGAAGCACTGAAGAGTCCAGGGAGAACAGGAGCCCCTGCTAACCCGGATGAAGGTGCAAAAGAAGAACCACTGGTGAAGAACAGTCAGTACTGCACCAAAGAAGATGGATGCGGGTTCTTAGTTGGTGCAGATAATGTCCCACACCGGATGGATGATTGCAGTCTGGTTTGCATCGCTGGATTCTGCAAACAAGCCTTGGCACATGCAAAGCACGGGTTAGCAGAAAATGGCACTGGCCAGGACCAGGAGGGACCTGGTGGCCTCTATCCAGGAGGGGGAGACAGACAGGGCTCTTAGCAACTAAGAGAGCCCTCAGAAGACCAGGCAGTACGCACAGGAGTCCCACAACACGGGGACAAAGAAGGTGCAAAAGGAGGCCCACACAGCACTACACAAAGGGATCCAAAGCTGCCAGAGAACCACTCAGGAGGCTGTGTGTCGCAGGATAGAGTGCTGGGGGCTGCAGCTGCATGGTGCACGAAGAACTTCGTGGAAGGATGCCAACAAGCCTTGGCAACCTCAAAACATGCATTGCACGGGGTAGTGTCTTGTGTGGGGAGGCAAGCTCTTACCTCCACCAAAGTTGGACAGCTGGAACTTAGGATCGTCAGGACCACTTCAGTCCACCACCTGTGTTGCTGGATCCACGCACTTCTTCAGGAGAGGAAACCCATGCCACCTGTTGTTGCTGCAGAGGGGTGCCTGCTAAAGCAGGGAAGTGATTTCTTCACTTCAAGGGAGATTCCTTGGTGCAGGCTGAAGATAGGCAGTCCTCGGAGGATGCACGACCTGGAAACAGTTGCACTTGGTGGCAGGAGCTGAAGATACAATGTTGCAGAAGTCATCTTTGCTTTTTTGTTGCAGTTTGTAGAGTTCCTGGAGTGTCCAGATGCAGTTTCATCAGTAGAAGGTGAAGTAAAGGATGCAGAGGATTCCTGCTGGAGTCCTGCAATCCGAATCTGAGGAAACACTCACAGGAGAGACCCTAAATAGCCCTGAAAGGGGACTGGTCAGCTACACAGGTAAGCACCTATCAGGGGAGGGCTCTGACGTCACCTGCTGGAACTGGCCACTCAGATGCTCCCAGAGAGCCCCACCACCTTGGAATCCAAGATGGCAAAACCCAGGAACACTCTGGAGGAGCTCTGGGCACCACCCCTGGGGTGGTGATGGACAGGGGAGTGGTCACTCCCTTTTCCTTTGTCTAGTTTTGCGCCAGAGCAGGGACTATGGGTCCCTGAACGAGTGTAGACTGCATTATGCAAGGAGGGCACCATCTGTGCCCTTCAAAGCATTTCAAGAGGCTCTGGTGTAGTGTGGTTAGTTTTACGTCTCCTTTGCGCATTAGCTTCAGGCTTTAGGCCTTTGTGCACTTTGCCCTGGATGTATTTTATTAATTTGCTTGCAGCTTAGAGCCTCTGTGCACTTTGCTCTAAATGCTTTTTATTAGGCTTCGTACTGTTATTTTTCAAATAGCCAGTTGTACGGTCTTGTTTTATATTCATATCACACTGTTTAGCCTACTTCAGCACTGGAGTTCTCCATAACACATTCTTGTTCACTCTGTGCTTCAGTCAAGGATACAGTCTGGTACATTGCCGATAGACGTGGTAGGAGTTTAGTCTTTGGCATTCCTGCGTAGGGACATTTTGTGATCACGCTGACATGTTAGTTATAAAAACACTTCCTTGTCCCAATACACGCAAGATGGAGATTCCGACCAGGGAACCACAACTAGACGCTGACTGCCTCGTTGCAGATGCTGAACCAGATCACAGGCCTTTGCTCAGGTATGAGGGTTTATGTCTCCCGAGGGACTCAGAAAGGCAAGTTAGAAGCTTAACATGCTGTGCTCGAAAAAGAACAAGCAGAGGGAGAGTAGAAACTATTAGAAACCATGATAGCGTTGTTCTTATGTTTTACTCTCCTGGTGACTATTTCAATCCTACTGTGTTGTATGATTCTGGTTATTGCGGCTCACGCCTTATTATCTAAAATGCAGTTGTTTTATTAAAACATTATATAAAACTTATACTGCCTTTGTCATTTGTATATAAGATCATACTGTAAATGAGAGAGCTGGTTTGGATCTGAGTGACCACGACTTCCCTGAGAAGTTCCAAAGATGTCATGCGCTCGGCTGCCCAATCATCTCTTCCCCTTGGGAGAAATGAGGCACTGCTAGTTAGCCGGAGCAAAACCCGGATTTAGGGTTACAGGGTTCCTTACACGTGGGTCAGACTCAGTCCCCCACACCGTGATCGATCCTGCTGCCTAGAAATCCAGTAGTCTCATTTAGGATAATGAGAGCCCATGCGACATGGCGCCGCCAACAATTGGTCTGGCTCTAATTTTTAGGTCCGGCTGACTCTCTCGGTCTCATATATATATATATTGACTACTCGGTTCCGTAAGCGGAGACGTCCGTGGGGCTGATGATTTCTGCCGCCACGGGATAGGTACGTCCTATTACTTAGTGGTTGGTTGTTCAAGCTTGAACTTTGAAAGGAAAACCCCGATATGGGTGTGCCTTCTCTGACCTAGTGCTGTTTTTTACAAATGGCTAATCCTAATGTAGTGAATATAGCGCTTAATATGCGACAATCGCTCACGGGACATCTGATAGCACATGGACTGACGGTCCAGGGGGGTCCGGTCACTTTTGTGGTGGACGCCCATGCAGCCTATAGAACAGAACTTTTTTATTCTTGGGTCGCGTTTCCAGCAGTTGATGGGGGTACGAACACTTTTCATGAATACACTATTGCGAATGTCCCTGGACAATACAGGGCTTATGCATTCTTAGAGATACCTTTATCTTATCAAGAACACCATAATTGGCTTGATGGCGCCCTCCCACACACAGTAGCACCGGTTAGGTTAGGCCCCTTAAGTAATGAAGGTCCTACCTGGCCTTTATTGGCTACTTACACACCATATCCTGCGGTTGCTAATTTGGTGGTGGCTGACGTGCGTCGTTTTTATATGGATTTGGCAGCTACGTACAGAAGACTGGTTCAGTTTGTCATGCAGGCATTAAATACTAATGCAAGCAGTGGTTCCGGGTATTAATCCGGCCACTGTACACTCAGTTATGGGTAAAGTGCCGGCTAAACGTGAGGAAACTCCATTTTGGCTGGCGCAAAAAATGAATACGCTGGAAGCAGTATTTCCCCATACGGGACCTCAGGATAAACATAGGATATTGACGATGTGTTTGCCGTATGGAATGGTTCCTCCGGTGGACCTTTGTAATACCTGGGGCACGGTGTTTGCCGCGCTCAACACTACGGCACACGGTACACCGACATTAGCTAATTTACCGGAAGTGCTTAAACAAATTCAGGATGAATATGGGGCTGCCCCTGCCTTAGATTTGGGCATGCAGTTGATGGGCAATTTTGCCGCAGTTTCTTCTATTATTTTGAGTAATCTCAAGGGAGAGGCAGTAGCACTAGCAGTGCGAATGCGTCTTCAGGACGTTCCGCAGATTAATCAAGAGCGGGAACTCCCGAGAATAATTGCAGAAACATATTCTAGTATTGGTCGCGATAGCCTAGGGGCTAGACCACAAAAACCCCAATTACAGGGTAAAAATAATAAAGACAATGCTAAACAACAGCAACCTGAGGGTACTAAAAAGTGCTGGGATAAGAAACAACAGCAAACACCTAAGAAGGATGGGGGACAATCTCCGCAACCGGAGACCCGGCAGAATAGGTATAATCTCAGGAATAGGGATAATTTGAAGACGCCTGATAGATATCAATATACTGATACACGCCAATCTCGTTCCTTTCAGGACTCCTCGGACAAGAGAAGTGAGAGAGGTGGGCGGTCAGAGCGGAGAACTGAGTACGTGAAACCGAGACAGGAATCACAACGCTCAAAGGAGGTTTCTATTAAGCAAGAAGAGAAACCACTCCAACAAAAGCAACAATTTAAAAAAAAGAAAGTGGCAGCAGTCTCAGTTCGACATGCCGCTCAAGAAGAGAGTTCTCTTGACGAACAAGACATGGGCGTTGGCACTGTTAGACAGCGCGGCAGAGGTCACAATAGTTCGCCGGAGTCTTCTAGAGCATCTGGAGGTAAAAGCAACTGATGACTTCATACAAGTCGAAACGGCGGATATGCGAGTCTCTGATCCTGATAGAGTATATAAAGTAACTCTGCAATTAGAAGGGGATATTGACGCATTGTACACACCATCTTTTGGGACCATGTGGTAAAATCATATGACGTTCTGCTGGCCGAACAAGATTGGCCACCTGACTTTGTTCGCGACTGTCCAGTTGGGGAGGAGGTTATACACCTTCATTCTCACCACTTGTTCCGAGAGAACTAGCGGAGTCCTATAGTAAATCATGGGCTCTGGCACAGACCCCCGCACTATATAGAAATAACGTGGGGTGGGATAGACAATCACCATATCATGTAATTCCAATAAAGGCGAGCCACAGCCGCAGTATCCTATTAAATTTGAGGCAAGGGCATCGGTTAGGAATATTCTTACACAATTGGAGTACCAGGGTGTAATTGAACCCTGTGTCTCGCCGATGAATAATCCCTTATTTCCAGTTGCTAAACCGGACCATTCATATAGGATAGTGGTGGATTACAGACATTTAAATGGACATACACGCACATATGCAATACAGAATTCACATAGCGCAGCGCTTATGAATAATATAGTGCGTAAAAAATACAAGACAACGTAAGATATCTCGAATGGATTTTTCTGCCAAAATATGGCACCCAAAAGTCGGGACTATACCAGTTTCAGTGCGTTTGGCTCTCAGAAAAAGTTTTGGCGTTTGCCTCAGAGGTATAAGAATAGCCCAGGACTATTTTCGGCTTGTGTAAATGAAATTCTGCACGAGTTGGACCCTGAAGCGTTATCATATGTTGATGATATATATTTGACAGACTATGAGATTCTGCAACATCTAAGGCGTGTATCACGCATTGTTGTGGGGTTTGCTGGAATTGGCTATAAGTTTAATTTTAAGAAATCGAAGATTGCCTTCCTCAGCGTCATTTTCCTGGGATATGAGTTGTCGAGTGAGGGCAAGAGTTTAGCACCGCATTTTTTGGAGAAGTTTGCTCAATTGCAGCCTCCTAATACGGTTCGGAAGCTCCAGTCATTGTTGGGGTTTCTGAATTTTGGCAGAACTTACATTCCTGAATATGCTACGCGTATAAAACCATTATACGAGTTGATTCGACTGAATTTCTCGAGTAGATTTTGGACGATTGAGCATACACATATACTAAGAGATTTGCAAACTGATCTCTTGGCAGTTAAACATTTACGCACACGGGACAATAAAACGCATTTAGTCATCAGGGTGATACCTGGGGCTGTTGGGTTTACATATGTCACCTTTAATGAGGGTGAGACAGTTCCGATTGCATACAAGTCCCACTTTATTCAGCTGCAGAACAATGATTTGCACAAACTGAGAAAATACTCACTGCAGTACAGATGGCTGTGATTAAAGAAAGACCTCTTGCCCAGGGCCAACGCATCATTGTCGTTTCCCCGATTCCAGCCTTAGAGGCTGTTACAAAAGCGAGTGTTCCCAACTCGAAAGCTTTTCTTTGACAGCCACTGATGTAGATTACATATTTGACCCTAAACTGCAGACTCAAGAATTTCTTCAATATGAAATGGAATACCCAGTTCCTGCTGGCACATTGCCTACTGACCAATATCAGGTGGTCATGTATACCGATGGCTCTGCGCAACCGGCGGTTGGGACTAAGCAACAGTATTCTGCTGCATGTGCGGTGGTGAGCGGCACTATGGAGGGGGAAGTGTTCTGCCCCGACATACTTATACACAAACTTTGGGAGATTATACGGCACAGCTGGCTGAGCTCAAAGCTCTATTGTTAGCATTGGAACACGCAGATCCGGCGACTTTAACCTTGCTGGTCTGTGACTCCTACTACTGTGTTCAGTCTTTCAATGAATATTTACACTATTGGAAGTTGAATGGGTTCAGAGATTCTAAAGGCAACACCATTAAATGCAAACTGCTGTGGGGTAAGGTTGTGGATCTGAAGGAAACGCTTCCTAACGTCCATGTTGTACATACACTTGGACACCAGCTCCGTTGGAATACACGTTGCTGGGAATACTTTGGCTGATGAAGCCGCGAAGTCGACAGTGGCTGTCGCCACTGTAGCCGCAGTAACTCGCTCGAGTTCCAAACCAGACACAGAGATTTCGGCTGCCATAAAGGCTACGGCTGATGGCACGCCCTTTCCTAAGGGATTTCCTTCTAAATATAGTTACTGCTTGAGTGGTGCGCTAAATGCTGTTGTTAACATTCCAGGCATTGGTGTACGTGAAATGCCCAATAAAATTGAGAGACCTCGATTAATTTCTGCAGCACATGAGGGGGTGGCATCTGCACATGCTGGTGTGGCTGACACGATTTCACTGTTACAGGCTCGTTACTGGTGGCCTGGTCTCTATAAGGAGACGAAGCAGTATGTCCTTTGTTGTGACGTTTGTCAACAGATTAAAGCCTCGTCGGCTAGACACCCACTGCAGACGCCCCTTCTAATTTCGAATAAACCTTTACGGTGTGTGTACTTGGATCATTGTGATCCACTGACGCCAGATAGTGCATACAAATATATTTTGGTTGCTGTAGATTCGTGCTCCAGATTTGTGTGGGACTGGCCACAGCGCTCGGCTGACGCCCGGACTGTTATTAAAGATTTGCGCATCTTTGTTGATACATTTGCAGTTGCGGCTTTTCATTCGGACCAGGGCCCTGCTTTTGCCTCTAAGGCATTCAGGGACACCATGGCTTCGTTGAGGGTCCAACTCCAATTCTCGTCTCCATTTCATCCCGAGGGAAATTCTGTTGTGGAGCGTTTAAATCATGATTTAAAGCAATCCTTAACGGCCAGAGTTATAGGTATGGGTCGTAGTTGGCTAGCCCACCTGTATGGAGTACAGAGAGCACTTAATAACTTGCCTAGAAGGTCCCTGTGGGGTCGTACTTCATATGAGTGCCTGTTTGGAACACAAATGTATGTTCCCGATCTAGATGGTCCTGGTGTGGAGGCAGCAGATACGCCCTTTGACATAAATGATCGTGTCACTGTTTTGCAGGATTTACAACAATTCCGTGAAGTTAACTCTTCTGCAAGTGCTGCCTCCTCAGGAATTAAGGATGAGCCAGTAACGCCTACTGGTTGGATTCCCAGGATTGGGGATCTAGTGCGTGAAAAGGTCGCAGTGAAGAAAGAATTTGGTCCTTCTTATCGAGCACCAGTCCCTGTATTAGGGGTTAGCGGCACAAGAACTGTAATTTTACCGCCGCTGCACGGGCCAAGGGAAATCGCTTTGTTTCCATTGATAATGTCAAGTTACAACATGTGGCCGATTCTGCACAGCAGACCGAGAGGGACACCCAGTAGTTCCGGAATCCCTCTCACTACTGGGGAAGAGGTCCCGCTGCAGGTGATTTGCACCGATGCTGTTTCGAGCTTGGGGAGGGTGGAAGCTGATCTTGCGATTGTTCCACAGACGACGATTAATTTGGAATCTTTTGATCAAGTCGCTGTATGTTCTACTGATGTTTCTGAACATGTGGATTACAGTGTGCCAAGGCGAGAGCCTCCATCTGCTTCTTTGTTCACAGTTGCACCTTTTGCAAGAACTGCCTCTGGCTGCTTCAACGACACTGATAATGCCGTGTCAGACTCCTCGTCCTCACTATCTTCAATCCGACGTCCACGTAAGCTGCTGTGTTGACTCTTTTTTTGTGGTTGGGATTTGTGGTTACTTTTTTTCTAGTAATACATGGTCATTTTCTTCCTGAACGATCTGACATTGAGCACGTGGAGACGGTGTTAAAACCACATTTTTCGTCTCATATGGTTCGAAGAGACTTGTCCAATGGAAACATTTCTGCAATACCGATTCCAGATGGGATTGTATGGGATAAAGTAATGTTTGATATATATGGTCCTACTGAATTGATTCAAATACCGTATGTTCTCAAATTGTCAATGAATGATATCGTTATACCAGGCATTGTTTCTGATGATTGGGATGTGAAGACAGATTCTATGCTGACAGAATTGCAATATTATACTGTCTATGACAATGAAGATGCTTACCAATTTAGAGATAATCATGGTGACATGTTTTGCTACAACTATTATGGACACCACATTATTCATAAAGCAAGTAGCCGTAAGTCCATATTTGATTATGTGCAATGGGAACATTGCCAGACTACTCCACAGGGGAGTTCAAAAACGTATTATGATAAATTTACATATTTTTCTGGGCATAATCAACAAACTGCTAAGTCTTACTATTTTAAGGTTACTCCGTATGCTAATAAGCAAATGTTATTGATCGATACTAAATTACTGTATTCAAATTTGTTTGTACCTAAACTTTCGGTTGAGGGGTATGAATATTGGTTTATGACTGTTGACTTAAAAAGTGTCTGGGGAACGAAAAATTGGCAAATGCGAGGCAGGGACACATTATTTAGAGCATGTATTATCCCTGTGCAGATGATTTTCCTCAAGGACACGGTACAACAGACTAGCTGTTTGGGCTTAGCAACGATCAGAGAGTTGAATTTGCCTGGTATACCTGTCCCTTCCAAATTGAACAATTGGCAGCGATATGTTAATGCCACGTTTAGTGAGTTTACACACTGGGTCCAGAATGGTACGCTTAACACTTCATTGGTACATCCGGGCGGGTGGTTATTATGGCCTGTAGACACAAATAGGTGTCATCAACGTTTTGTCACCTCTTCAGGGGGGTTCAGGACTAGTAGGGCAGACCCTCGCTACATTTCACCAGAACATGCTGATATCATAACTACATACCCCTCCCATTCCTGTAACACCTATTTCCAAAGGGGGAGGGTGTAACACCCCTCTTCAAAAGTAAATGTTTTGCTCTACCTTCCTGGGCTTGAGCTGCTTGAGCAACAGGATGGCAGAAACCTGTCTGTGAGGTGGCAGCAGCTGGGGCTGCCTGGAAAACCTCAGAAGTCTGGTATGGCAGTACTGGGGGTCCACTGTGGAGCCCCCAGAGTCTATGAAATTATACTACCATTGTTAGAATCAGCATTAGGGTATAATTCCAAGATGCTAGACACCTTACATGGCCATATTTGGGGTTACCATTGTGAAGCTGGACGTAGGTATTGACCTATATCCAGTGCACGCATAAAATGGCGTCCCCGCAATCATGAAGTCTGGGAAAATGGTCCTGGACGACATGGGGGCATCTCTGCTAGTGCACCCAGCCTTCAGGGTTGAAAGGCCTGACATATAGGTGACTTATAAGTGACCTGGTGCAGTGTAAATTGCAGTGAAAGGTTGCATGCACCCTTTCAAGCAGGCTGAAATGGCAGTCCTGTAGAAGCCTTTGTATGGGCTCCCTATAGGTGGCAAAAGTATTGCTGTAGCCCATAGGGATCCCCTGGAACCCCAACCCCCTGCATACCGAAGTACCATTGAGGAAATTCGATTTTTAATACGATCGTATCGACCCGCCATTTTGTGGCCCGCCGCTATTTTATGTTGCCTTCACTCAGGCAGCACAGCGAACGAAGTCCATTCTGCCTTTTCTGCTTATTCTGCAACATGGTGTTCAAAACAGCCTTCTGCCTCTATCTTTACAAGGCTGGTATTAAGGTCTAACCGAGTACACTAATCCCTGTCTGGTTTTCTAATCCTTGTTTCAACTATCTGTAGGCTCACACTATTCTCCGCCGATCTTATCTTATCGTCTGGCCTTCGCTGTCCTCCTTCGCTGTCCTTTGCTAGTATTCTCTCATTTCACAACTGTCCTCCAAACGCACACAAACTTATCACACCACATGCAACTTCGTTGTGGATCAGTTAATGAATTAGTTCAAGGGAGGGGTGACAAACACAGCTGGAGGGGAGGCAACCTTAAGTCACTTGATACTTTGTTTTCCAATTCCTTCTATTGGTGCTGTCTTATTTTCCGACATTTCTATTGGCTCTGTTCTATCTTTACATTATTCTTACTAGCTCCTTTCTATGTGTTCTGGGAGTGTATGTAGTTAATAAATGGTTTTTATACGGTATATAAGATTGTGCGCCACAAAGTAAAGTGGCAGTCTCCTGAGAACATACCTTGTGTACTTCTTGGACAACTGTACTAGCTGCAGCTAATAAAATCTGATCTTTTACGCCTGACAGAGTGTCCCGTGTCTCTGTTAGTTGAGGCAGGTGAATCCAAGGAGATTTCAGGCGTACCCTGCGCCGCCAGGCCCATAAGGTTCTGGTTCTTCAACTGGCGCCCAACGTGGGGCGGCTTCAGCGGTACCGGTTCTGCCTGAAGGTCGTGAGGAACCCCGCAAGAAAATTCTGGAGGAATCGCGAGCCACGTCAAGCGACCCCTGTATGTCGAAGTGGTCCGAAGGTCTTTTTCAGCGCGGTTACTCCTTCCTGACGGCTACTGACGACTGCTGCCCTGACTGCCGCCCTGCCTTGGCCCTTTCTTTAATGATGTATGGTAAAGCGAGACGATAGACGGGCCTCTGTTGGTGTAAGAAGACATCCTTAGTTAAGTATTTGGTGGGTCGCGCCCACAAATTTTGGTCTTTGTTTTGTCCTTAGGTCCTTAGATTTGGCCATTGCAGTGGCCAAAGCCGAGGGGTAAGTGCATTTGTGCTGTGTAAACTGAAAGTTTTACCCCCTTGATGTTTGTGAACAGCCAGTAAAAATCGTGAGATGTCTGGTCTGACTAAGTTTGGAAAACTTTGTTGCTTTGGTTGTAATAGGGACTCCCAGCTTGAGGACTCCTGTCCGATTCCTTCGGTTGGAACTCCCACATATGAGCTCTATTCTAAACATGGTGTTGGTCCTATTGCCTTTAATAAGACATGGACCCGATATACAAAGAAAGATGGTGTTTTAAAATGGCCAGAAAATGGTAGTTTCGAAACTGATGTGCTAGATAATTTAGAAGCAACGTTATTTAAAAGAAAAGCCCGGCCGGCAATGTTTGACTCTTTTCGCCTTTGGCGTAAGGAAGCCAAACAGAGAGAAATTAAACAAGCGAAACGAGATAGGAAAACACAGGGAATGACGATTATACAGGCTGCTCAGCAATTCAAAGATGATGAAATAGATAATGCAATGGAAATTTCAGACAGACAGCATCGAATGGCAATAGATAAATGCTATCCGACGTTGCCTATCTCTTCCCTTGATAAGAGAAAAGATTTTGAGGAAGATTCCTTAATGTCCCACTTATTGAAATTGCCTCCGCCCTATGTACAAGGTGCTAATGCACCCCCGATGTTACAGCCTGTTCAGCCGCCAGTTGTGCTTCCGCCTGCTCCAGCTTTTCCACATTTGCCTCCTCAAGTATTGCCTATGCCAGCTTTGCCTTTAACTCCTTTGCCTTCTGCTCCTTTGGCAATTCCTAATGCTCCTTTAGTTAATTCACCTAATACCTTGTCCCCTATCCTTATGTCAAATTCTCCATCTATGCGTAAGCGATTTGCAGATACTGTCTCTGGTCTCTTATCACCTTTCTTTGAAGCTTTAAACGTGTCTCCAGCTTTTTCTCGAAGACAGTCTCGTAGTCAATTCCCAGACTCCGAAGAGCGAGAAAAATTGGACTCACTTGCTTGTAGATGGATCAAGAAGGGTCCCCAATATAGTACGTCTGATATTATGTCCACCTTTCTGCAATGGAATGCACCTACGCAGAGATATGTTTTTAAAGTTATGTGCGATACTCTCGCTAAAGAATGGGAGAATATGAATTTGGGTTCGGTCCCACAGGATCTGTTAGATGTTCAGGCTGACTTTGACAAAGGACTTATTGTGGGTCCTAAGGTTGAAAACGCTGTCAGAACACTTATTTCTTTCAGATCCCTATTGTTCTCACAGACTTTTCCTGATTCTGATCCTTCAGTTAGGACAGCACTGAAAAACTATCCCATGAGAGAGGTTTCTCCAATATGGAAGGAAGAAGTTGCAGCAGCAGGTGCTAATCCAGCTATTCCTGCGCATTTTCAGCGCATATGGATACATGTCCCCTGGAAAAGGTCTGAAGTTTTAGCACTTAAACAGTCACTACCAGATTCACGCAAAAATCCTGCTGGTTACTATAAAGAGTTGTCGCAAACAGTTGATGCATGTACTATGAATCTAGCAGATATTGACATGTTGATGGGAAATGTAGTTCCACAGACAATATGGGCTAAAATTCGTAGAGAGGATCACGCTCAAGAATTAGGCGGCGATTGGAACGCTATTATTGCCGCAGATAGAGGTCAAGTAGGTGGTGCAAAGCCCGACGCTTTGATCTCAGAACTCCCTGGTAGGATTATTACATTAATGAAAACAATGATGCCTGCTTTGAGAGTTAATTGGGATAAGCTAGCAGCATGTAAACAAAAGAAAGATGAAAGTGTTTCCGATTTCTTTACCCGATTCGAGGAGACATTCATTGATCACAGTGGTCAAGATATGGCTACAGAAGGGGGACAGCGATTATTTGTGGATAAGTTCGTATATAACTTGCTTCCTGAACTATCACACAAGCTAAAAGACTCCGAGAGTTCATGGGCAGTTTCTTCTTCCGCCCAGATATTGGCTACTGCACAATATTATGAAAATAGAGACAAAGAAGAAAGGGAAAAACAAGAGAAAAAGACGAAAGAATTAAAAACTAAAGTTCTCTTGCAACAGGCTTATCCTCCTCGTTATGTTCAGCCTCAGTTTCAACAGCCTCCGCAGTTTCAGAGGTTGTATCAAAAGCCTGAACCATTCATTCCAAGACCTTTGCTAGGTCCCAATCAATGTGCTTATTGTAGGGAGGAAGGTCATTTTAAGAACAATTGTCCGGCATTGTTGCAGCGTAATGGAGCAACATCTGCTTCACGAGGTCGTGGTGGTCTTCAGTCAGCAAATAGAGGTAGAGGTCGAGGTGTGTTAACCCAAGAGCAGCGTTCTTTTGTTCCTCCAAATTCCGGAAATTACTTTGACCAGCAAAATGTTAGGTCTACACAGTATTACAGTGAGGATCAGTATATTGAAGGAGGGAATGAAAGTCTTCATTTTGAATAGGACAGCCATGGACAAAGTAAGGGGGTTACGTCAATTCCAGTGGATCAGAATGGACCTTATGTTAATGTCACTACAATGGGTGTTTCAGAGCCATTTCTTTTAGATACTGGTGCCATGAGAAGCTCTATCATTCATTCTAAACTCCCTGGCGCACCTTTGTCTGGCTTAACGAATGTATCTGTAGGATTTTCTGGCGCCCCTGTTCGCAATCCAGTTTCTTGCCCTTTGCCTGTTTCAATAGGCCCTTATGATTTAGAAGCTCCGCTTCTTCTGACGAATGGTTGTGGTGAAAATCTGTTGGGTTTAGATCTATTAAAAAGAATGCATGCTACGATATATTGTTCACCTTCTGGTGTATACCTCACTCTAGGACAGAAAATGACTAGTCCAATGTACTTATCAAAAGATCAATTCCCACCTGAATTGCTTTCTCTTCCCGAAACGCTTTGGGCTACGGGTCCGAATGACGTTGGTTGTCTTGAGATCCCACCTTATGTTGTTACTCTTAAGCCCAATGCTGAAATGCCACGTATTCCGCAATACAGAATCTCTACTGAAGGTGAGAAAGCACTTCTGGAAATTGTCCATGATTTGATTCAGAAGGGTGTGGTTGAGGAAACGAGAGGAAATACATGTAACAGTCCTGTTCTTCCGGTTCTTAAACGCACTGATCCTTCTCAGCCTCCTGTTTATCGTTTTGTAATTGATCTTCGGGAGGTAAACAAGATTGTCGTACCGCAGTTTCCTGTAGTCCCAGATATCACTGCTCTGTTGACGATGATACCTTCTACAGCGACTTGGTTTTCAGTTATTGATTTAAAGAATGCTTTCTTTAGTATTCCCATCGCCGAAGAGAGTAGAGATATTTTTGGTTTTTCCCTCGGAGGCCGAAGCTTCCGGTTTAAACGCGCACCTCAAGGTTATTGTGAAAGTCCCTCTATTTACAGTCAAGCTCTAAAATGTCATCTTGATGCCTTTTCCTTACCGTCCGGTGCCGCTCTCATTCAGTACATGGATGACTTATTAGTTGCAGCTGATTCAGAGGAGATTTGCAAAAACGTGACCGTTGCACTGTTGCGTCATTTGTTTGATCTGAATCACAAGGTTTCTCCTTCTAAATTACAATATGTCTGTCGCGAGGTGACTTATTTGGGTCATCTCTTGTCAAAGGAGGGACGACGATTGACCCCCGAACGAATTCAGGCAATTGCACAAATGTCAGTGCCATCCACACAAAGAGAGGTACGTGCCTTTTTGGGCATTACTTCTTATTGTAGACAGTGGATTCCGAGTTTCTCTTTATTGGCTAAACCGTTGTTGGCGCTAACTTTAAAAGATACGCCTCAGCCTCTTCCGTGGACTGACGAATGTCAGAAGAGTTTTACTGATTTGCGTATTGCTTTGTGTTCTGCTCCTGTATTGGGTACTCCTGATTACAGTAAGCCCTTTACGCTCTATGTCCACGAAAGAGAGGGTTGTGCATTGTCAGTCTTAACGCAGCGTTTTGGAGATCAACAGCGACCATGCGCATATTTCTCAGCTACGTTAGATCCAGTAGCTAAAGCATTGCCTAGTTGTCTTAAGGCGACGGCGGCAGCAGCAATTTCTATTCGACAGTCTGCTGGAGTAGTGCTAGATAATACTCTCATTGTTATGGTGCCACATGCAGTGGATACTTTACTAAATAGGACAAAAACGCAGCATCTTACGAGTGCTCAATTGTCCGGATATGAGCTGACGCTTTTGGCTAGTCACATACACATCAAACGATGTAATACCCTGAATCCAGCTACTTTGTTGCCTCTTCCAGAAGAGAGAGATGTCTCTGAACAGCATGATTGTTTTCTCCGTACTGAAGAAGAGACTAAGGGTAGAATTGACCTAAAAGACACGCCATTAGTGAATCCAGATGGAACACTATGGGTAGATGGTTCTTGTTTCAAGCTCCCGAATGGAGATACAGTTTCAGCCTACGCTATTACTACTTTGCATACGATTGTGGAGACAGCACGCATTAGACATAATTCAGCTCAGGCAGCTGAATTGATAGCCTTAACTAGAGCGTGTGTGTTATCCAAAGGAAAAAGAGTAAACGTGTACACTGATAGCCAATACGCTTTTGGTGTAGCGTTTAACTTTGGGCGTTTATGGAAGGAAAGAGGATTCTTTACTTCCCATGGTACTAAGATACAACATGGTCAATTAGTGACTGAACTTCTTGAGTCACTTACAATGCCTACTCAGATAGCGATCGTGAAGTGTAGTGCACACAAAAAGATTGTGGACGATGTTGGTCGAGGAAATGCATTTGCAGATGAGGTAGCGAAAAAGACAGCCAGAGACAACACAAGTCGAATGTATGTTCCAAGTCCCACAAACTGCGTAAGAGAAAAGGGAATGTGTGAAGATACAGTAGAGAGTGTGAAATCAATTCAAGGAGAGGCTACGGAGAATGAGTTGAGAAAGTGGAAGGAAAGTACAGGAATGTTAGATGAGATGGGATGTTGGGTTGAATTATCAGAACATCAACGTTGGCTGTTACCAGATGCTTATGTACTACCTGTAGTTACTATGGCACATGGTCCAGCTCACCTAAGTGCAAAAGGAATATGTAAACTTCTGGCTCCAGTGTGGCAAAATGAGGGGATCCCAAAGTGTGCAAATAATGTAGTAAAACATTGTATTGTTTGCTTGATGTACAATCCGGGAAAGGGAACCCCAACTCCAGCAGGTCATTTTGCTCCTCCAACATATCCATTTGAGGTGTTGCAGATCGATTATATTCACATGGAACGATGCAACAACCTCAAATATGTTCTGGTGGTAGTATGTGCTTTTTCTAGATGGGTAGAAGCCTACCCTCTGAAGGACAATACTGCTTTATCAACTGCCAAAATACTTTTGAAAGAATTCTTCCCTAGGTTTGGTTTGCCGCGCATTGTCTGGAGTGACAATGGGAGCGAATTTGTGGGTCAAGTCATGCAAAAAGTTTGTGCAGGCCTTGGCATAAAACAGAAGTTCCACGCGGCGAATCACCCACAGTCGGCTGGTTTAGTAGAATGCTACAATGGAACCTTGAAGCTTAAAATTGCTAAGGTGCAAGCTAGCACAGGACTTAATTGGCCTGATGCTTTACCATTGGCTCTTCTGTCCACCAGAACAGCAGTACACTCTCGTTTGGGGCTTAGCCCTTACGAAGTGATATTTGGTCGCCCAGCTAATGTATGGGGAGTTCCTCGCCCTAAAAAATACTCAGACTTGCCATACCCGATGTTGATTGACTACTTGCATGACCTTACAACTAAATTGCGTGTTCTTCATCAACAGGTTCAGAGTGCTCTACCAGAGGCTTCCACAGACCCAGGTCATTCCATCCGACCAGGTGACTGGGTCTGCACGAAAAATTTCCAACGACAGAGAAATTTGGAACCCAGATGGAGAGAGCCACGCCTGGTTCTTTTGACCACAAGAACAGCAGTTAAAGTCGAAGGAAAGATAAACTGGGTGCATGCCGTGCACTGCAAGAAAGTGCCTTTGCCCTTGCCTTTCGATCAGTGGGTCCGTAGAGGCATCAGTGACTCTGAAAGTGAGAAAGTTCCGCAATTTGTACCATTCAGTGATGCGCGTCTAATTGGAACACTTTCTGAGAAAGAGGACGACGACATCCTTCAAGAAGCAATACCATCGCATCGTCGCTTGAACACGACAAATCCAGGAACATTGTTTCAAAACCAGACTGCCTCTGGACAGGAACGCTATAATTTGAGACCAAGACCAAAGAACTTGTAAATTTCTCTCCTATGTAGTACTCTATCCCGGTTGCAGGGTCACGGTAGGAGTCTTAGTTACGACCTGAGTAAGTGGCAATAGGCCTGCAGGACCTCACAGTGTCATAGGACGGTAGATAATCGTGACTACAGTGATTGAGGAAGATTGCCGTGAGCATCCACTTAGAAAGATGGAGGCTACATTAGATAAAAGAGAAAGTAAAAATGTAAAGAATAATTGTAAAGAAATATATAGTCGTTGTAGTATTGCTCTATGCGTCATTATATTGTCGTGTATTCTTTTGGCATCTGTAAACTGGATCATTATTACTCTGCAGCAAAAAGTTGTCTCTTCTCCTACCTCTACATCTTCTTCTACTATCTCTCCGCACCTATTTCACACTCTTCCCCAGCATGAACTCATCAGAAGAACTGAATACTTTAACAATTCCTTCGTCCAGTTGTTACATCAACATCAGTTAGTGATCAATACAACTGACTGTTGGGTGTGTGGACTCATACCACATACGGTAGAAAAAGGAATGCCATATTTAGTTCTTCCATTCTCCTATGAAGGTTCCGCTTGGGCTTATTTTGTCATTTTCAATAATGCATATCAAAGTAAAATTAAACAACCTGTCAGTTCACATAGTGTTGGTTCAGATTTCAGTCATAGTTTATTGATAAAGGGAATGGTAGCTATGGCTAAAATCATGGAAAAAAGTGAAGCTTCCATAGATGAAAGAAAAGCATATACCAATTGGAACATAACTAATTACATTTCCAGCCTCAATGATAAGGTTGAGCAAGGAAAATCTCCTCCGATACGGGTCATACCCCAACAAGGAAATTTCTGTCTGCAAATAAATGGTAGAACTCCAAACACCGGACAAAGAGAAAGTTTATGTTCCCATACATATATTTATTCAGCCCTGAATCCACTGCCGTTAGTACCATCTCAAGGTACATACTTTGTTTGCCACGATAGGGCTTATACATGGTTGCCAGCTGATTTCTCTGGTACTTGTTATATAGCCTTTCTTCTTCCCCCTACATACACCGCTCCTGCGAACCATCATAAAAATAGATAAGGCAGAGGGATTGTGGATTCGAAAGACACAGCAGGACAAGAGGGAGGAGATTTCCTCAAAGGATTTCTTCCCTTCTGGGGTCCAATGGCCAACAGCAGAAATATAAGGCAATTGGTTCGTGTCGTAGAAACCACCATAGACATCACTGTAGGAGCTTTAAGTAACATTACAGCTGAACTACAGGCTGATCGTCTTATGACCTTGCAGAACCGTGTTGCCTTAGACTTTGTTCTTGCGGACCGTGGTGGAGTATGCAAATTGATCGGATCAAGTTGCTGTATTTTCATACCTAATGACGCTCCGACAGTATACCAAGCTATCTCTAAGTTACACATAATCTCCGAGTCGATTCATCAGGACGAAGGAGATTGGTCCTTTTCAGAGTGGTTTTGGGGAATACTGTCCAAATGGGGTTGGAAGGTATTGACATTCTTTGGAGTAATTTTAGCTTTTATATTCTCTTGTTGTCTTTGTATGCACTGCGGTCCTGCCATCTGTAACCTATGTGCTACTGCATGTATTCCCAAACCCAAGTCACAAAGAGCAGAGAATATCAAAATGATGGTACAGCAACAGCTTGATGACCTCATGGCCATAGACATCGACTCAGATTAACATGAGTTTGTGTATCTTGCCTGAGTTCTGGCAAAAGGAGGGTCTGAGGAAATTCGATTTTTAATACGATCGTATCGACCCGCCATTTTGTGGCCCGCCGCCATTTTATGTTGCCTTCACTCAGGCAGCACAGCGAACGAAGTCCATTCTGCCTTTTCTGCTTATTCTGCAACATGGTGTTCAAAACAGCCTTCTGCCTCTATCTTTACAAGGCTGGTATTAAGGTCTGACCGAGTACACTAATCCCTGTCTGGTTTTCTAATCCTTGTTTCAACTATCTGTAGGCTCACACTATTCTCCGCCGATCTTATCTTATCGTCTGGCCTTCGCTGTCCTCCTTCGCTGTCCTTTGCTAGTATTCTCTCATTTCACAACTGTCCTCCAAACGCACACAAACTTATCACACCACATGCAACTTCGTTGTGGATCAGTTAATGAATTAGTTCAAGGGAGGGGTGACAAACACAGCTGGAGGGGAGGCAACCTTAAGTCACTTGATACTTTGTTTTCCAATTCCTTCTATTGGTGCTGTCTTATTTTCCGACATTTCTATTGGCTCTGTTCTATCTTTACATTATTCTTACTAGCTCCTTTCTATGTGTTCTGGGAGTGTATGTAGTTAATAAATGGTTTTTATACGGTATATAAGATTGTGCGCCACAAAGTAAAGTGGCAGTCTCCTGAGAACATACCTTGTGTACTTCTTGGACAACTGTACTAGCTGCAGCTAATAAAATCTGATCTTTTACGCCTGACAGAGTGTCCCGTGTCTCTGTTAGTTGAGGCAGGTGAATCCAAGGAGATTTCAGGCGTACCCTGCGCCGCCAAGCCCATAAGGTTCTGGTTCTTCACCATATACTAAGGGACTTATAAGAGGTGACCAGTATGCCAATTTGGGATGAAATACTGGGTTACCAGTATGCAGTGACAAAATTGAGAGGAGCGAGAGCATAAGCACTGAGGTCCTGGTTAGCAGGATCCCAGTGACACTGTCAAACACCCTGACATCAGGCAGAAATAGGGGGTAACATGCCAAAAGAGGGTACTTTCCTACATATGGTCACTATTGTAGTAGTGTCTGATATAGCCACTAATGTACAATTACCCAGTCAATAGTAGCTGAGTGGTATTTCATTAATCAGAAGTTGCTCTCACTGTAGAAAAGGTTTGAGAAACAACCACTGGGGCTTGAAAACTACTGAAGTATACCACATTTCTGTTTATCTTTTCATTTAAATGAAATGTAGCTCTACCAAAAACAGAAACATAATGTAAACATACATGCAATAAATTATATAATATTAGCTCAGTTACATATACATGATTTTTAAAAGCTTGGTAATTAACATAGACAGTAGAAACTACTGATGTTAGGACCTACAACACATTAACATAATATTATAAGCTGACATATACACCAAGCATTAGCTATGTTGCTTATACCGGATTTCTAAAATGGGATGTGCCAGGTGAATCAAGTTTTGCTGTTATGTACAAATTTATCTGTTTCTGGCATAAGGTTCAGTATTGTTGAAGTAGCTGAACCTGTAATGTTTATGCTCAATAAAATCGTCCTGTTTGAATGCAAACAGCACTCATATTGGTCAGAGACCAGTGTATATTAAGCTAGACAGAATGTTATTGTTGATACAAAAATACATACTGAAAAAAAGATAGATTCTTCTTGTTTACTTGTATAACCTAAGTACATCGTGGTCCTCCCCTCTCAAAGAACAATTCTTAAGAGGACAGATTAACCCATGAATAAAATCTTGGAACTTCGTTGTTGGGACTTGAATAGCCGATCATTTTCTTAACAAACACAGGGTGCTGGCTTTGTTTAAAAGCATGATTAAGGTGACCCCTTTTATGTGAAGGGGATAACCTTAATCATGAACAGCAGTATTTAAATGCAATCAAGCTTCTGTACACAGCCATTTATTTTCATCACAGGCAATTGCCAATTTTTGAGCGGAGAACATATCATTAGTGTTTTTGAGTAATATGTTAGTAGATCAAGGGATTGCAGAGACAATGTTTTATTTAACCAGAATATCTTACTACTATTTCCAGTACCTGGTGCTGGTGCTGAAGCCTTATGGTGTTAACCATCACCTCCCAAAATGAGAAATCGTTAAGAGTGTCTATAGGTTGGATGCCGACTATTTGTTCATTTGCACGGTGATGAGTTTTTTTGTTTTTTTTTAGTGTGAGGGTGATCTATCTAGCTCCTTCTCGTTAATATCACTGTTTAAGAGCTGAGAAGGGTTCAGTGCATTCACTGGGCTCTTATATCTTTGTTATATTTGACCTCAACCACTTTATTGTTGTTTATTTTTCACGTTTGTTTCAATTTACACCCAACCCTTGTTCAAAGGTTTGAGGGATCCATTTGTAAATCTGGGTGTGACTTTTTAATGCAAGATGCTGCCCCATAAGGTCTCCATTGCATCAGGACCCGAATCCTTCTATGGCTGACTCCTTTATGTGCCAGGTTTTGTCTTGGAATCTTGCCACCAAAGAATCTCCCCGGTACCTGGTATTGGCTTTTGGCCCAGCCCACGAAAGCTCTTCCCACACCAAAGTATGTTATGCATTAGATGTATCCCTTCCATCTCCTAATGAGGCAATAAATGAGGACCAAGAAGAGATGTAAAGGGTACAGAAAGGTTTGTCTACTGCTGAAGGCAGTAGACTCAATAAGAATTGGCAAAGCCACTAGGTCTGGAGTTGTTCGCCAGCCTTTTGGCAATTCTTGCTTTGTTTTGTCATGGTTTTTACAAAACTTTGTGTGGGAAGCTGTTAGGCGTTTGCCAATCTAAAAAACACACAAATATTATCAAAGGCAAAAACAATTTTTGTCTCAAAAAACCACACCTTAACATAGTAGTCCTGGGCACTGAAGGGAACTACTTTGTGTTTGGATGCATTCCTTGTAAAAAGGCACTATGCCCCAACTCAAAGTGAAGTCACCCAGCCTCTTTTCTTTGATAGAGAAAGACGGAAGCAAAGAAGGAAAGAAAGAAAAAAAGGACAAAAAAGATGGCAAGAAAGAACGAAGGAAAGAAAAAAATCAAGAAAGAAAAAAGGAAAGAGGCAAGAAAGAAAGAATGAAGGCAAGAAAGAACGAGGGATAGAAAAACAGAAAGCAAGAAACAAGGAAGGCAAGAAAAAGAAGGATAGAAAAACAGAACAAATGAAAGAAATTAAAGCAAGAAAGAAGGAAAAGAATGAAATTAGGGAAGAAAGAAAGTTAGAGAAAAAGAAAAAGCCAGAAAGAGAGAATGAAAGTAAGAAAGGAGGAAAGAGGGGGAAAAAGCAAGAATGAAGGAAAGGAGGAATTCAAAAAGGAAATAATGAATGAAAGAAAAAAAGAAACAACGAAAGAAGGAATGAAAGAAAAAAGGAAAGAATGAATTAGAAATGAAACAAACAGGAAAGCAAAAAAAAAAAGAATGAAAGAAAGAGGTAAGATGAAATGAAAGAAAAAAGTAAAGCAAGAAAGAAGAAATGAAAGAATGAATGAATGAAAAAAGGAAAGCAGGAAAGAATGAAAGAGAAATAAGAAAGCAAGACATAATGAAAGAAGAAATTAAAGAATTAAGGAAAGAAAACAAAAAAGGAAAAGGATTAAAAAAAGGAATGCAAGAATGAAAGACAAACGCAAAGAAGGAATGAAAGGAAAAAGGGAAAGAATAATGCAATGAATGAAAAAAGAAAGAAGGAAAGAGGAAAGAATGAATAAAAGCACAACAGAAGGAAAGAAAGAAACAACGGAAGTAGAACAGAAAGAAAAAGAAAGAAAATAAGGAATACAAAATTGTTGCAAATGCTGCAAAATATACACAATAAAGGTGAGCTATCTTCCTGGCCAACGTTTATTAAAGAGCTGTTGCTGAAAAATTGAGTCCAGAATAAACATGTTTTCAAGAACTGTCTGCCTAGAAATTTAAATGTATAACATTTAATCTTTTGATAACCTAATACAGAACAGTTTCAATTGTACAAAATCTGCTATGCTATGAAATTTATTTTGGAGTTCCCCTTGCTTATTGTTTAGCAGAAAACAAAGGACTTTCCTAAATAGGAATTTACAACAGCATTGGCAGGAAACAGGAACTGGTAAAGTGTGGAATGTGTCCTGTGCTGACGTGGTATAAAGAGTCCTGCTGTAACATCATACTCTAAACACAAAGGCAACATCAAAGTAATAAATTATAAAGACAGAGAAAGAAAAAAAGAAAAATATTGGCACATAAAGGAATTAGCTCATGTGTGGATGTGCTTCTTGTGAAAGATCAAAATGCTGTCACTCAAAGTGAAATTATCCAGTGGCTGAATTGGGCTGACCCCCTGCCCCTGCTGTATGCTGAAGTGGGCGGAAGCAAAATGTGAATGACATACCAACAGACAAATGGATGAAGAAAGCTGGCTGAAAGCTACCTTAAATAGGTATATTTTACATATATTGTTTTAAAAATTAAAATATTGCTTATTACTAGGACCTAAAAAGACAGCAGACATCATAAAATAAACAAGCATTTGCAATGCAATGGATCTCGCGTTTGCTCGAGGTAGAGGTATTCACGTTTTAAACTCCTAACTGGACTTTTCTTACCACATAAACTGAAAAGTAAAACAGTTTCACATAAGCGAGCCCACGGCCACCATGAAGCATGACGGAGACACACAAAGGAAACAGAAGTTCACTCGCAGTTAAGCGTATCAGCAAAAGTGCAATTAGCCATTTAACCGGCAAAAGTGCAATTAGCCATGTAACAGAGTCGATGTCATGCAAAGCGCATGAATACTGCCCAGCGAGATCACGCTGCCTACGAAATAAAGAGAAAAAGTAGTCCAGAAACCATACAGAATACATGGAGCCTCGTATGTTTTCAGTAGTTGGCCGGTGAGCTCGAGGAGGGCTAAATACCGGAAAAGGCAAGCCGACGAACAAACCAAACTGATGGGCGTGGTTAAAAGCCCATAGGGAGGTTACACCAGGGACAGAGCACTTTGCGCTCGACCCTAAAAATGAGAGTGAGTCAGGGGAAAACAGTGAAATAGAAGAGAGATGTAGGGTAAGGTTCACTATGAATAATGGAAGGTAGGGAAATTCGAGATTCGCCCATGTCAGTGGAAATGAGAGGAATTAAAACGTTGAACGTGGGGGGCATGGGGAAGTTGAGAAACGGAGTTCTTCAATCTGAAAAAATGTTACAAATGTGACAGAAACTAAAGGTTACATATGAACCGACTGGACTGGCAGGAACCCGCCTCACAAGTCCCTCTCTCTTTCCACATGGTTGCAGCCTGGAGTCGTATGCCCAATATTCAGACATAATGTTGCCACTACAGCACCTCTCACTTGTATTAGCAAAAATTAATGTTTTTACTTTATGTAAACAAAATATGAAAGTGTATTTTGCTGATGCAAAATGCATTAACAGTTGCCATAGGACAAAATAACACTCTTACAAGTCTGGTGAATAATACCTCATTGCAAACTGACAGCATCCAGGGTGTGTTTGAATTGTGTCCAAGGTCGTGCAATGAATACTAATAATTTGATATCTATGTTTATAGATAAGAACATCCTTGTTAATACTACATATGCCTCTTAGCTTTAGCAGCGAGTACAGCAATATTTTGTGTCATTATGACATGCATTACTGTCCTCAACCCACTACGCTTGACTTCACTAGCAATATGACATAGCCTGTAATGTTTTGTGTATTATGTGCTCATGTCCTTTTCTCTGGATCTGGTTGTAAGTGTACTTTACAGTCTGAGAGCTACTCAAAATGTGAGCTAGTCAGAGTTCTATCAGAGATTGTTGCGTATACAATTTTTATGTGAAAGCGATTTGGAAAAAAAACTGGTAGTCACTTCCCGCAGAGGACAATGATTACGGTTCACATTGTACTTCAACCTGTTTTGTACAGTACTGTTTCGAGTATGACAATCAGAAGCAACCTGATTGTTATTGTTGTTGCACATTATGTGTGCTTCGGGAGTAAACGTAGAATGGTTCTTTGTTCGCTCTAGGTGCCTGTCTCAGCTTCTGGCTTTCGGTAGCAGCACACTTTTAAGGTGGCCCAGAACTGCCCGAGATGTTCCAGTTTTTTAACATCATCCTTAAACGTCTTTCCCGTTCCACTTCTCATTAGTATTTTTTTTAAATCTATTTTGTATTGATTAAAAAACATCAGCAACACTTAGAGGAGAATGAACAATGGGAGGAAAGGAGATAGGAGATGGCAAGAGTATCTAAGGATCAGTTTGGGGTAGTGAGCAGTAATCTCAGTACATTTGAAGCCACATGTTTGTCATGCTTTAGGTAAACATTATTGAAGGAATTACACTTGTAATATACACGTAGTTGTGCATTGTGGGGGTGAGAAGGATGGAATGGCAGATGTCCTGTGTGGTGTGTATGAGTGAAGGGGTGGTAGCCACATATGTATTATATGCAGTGCAAGGGGCGTGGGAGCATAGGGCGCAGCGGTGCCCAGTTGTGGTGTATTAAATTGTACAACCTTAGCGGAGTCGCTCTGAGAGTACACTGAGGTAGTGCGTGAAGTAGCCGCAGTGGAATCCTTGGGCAATGCATTATGTATTAGTGTGGGATAAGTACTTTGGAAAGACAATGTACCTCTCTGGGGGGTCGTTTTTGGCTTCTATACTAATGACAAATGCATCCCATGACTCACATCCGCTGGGGCTAGGCCTCTGTCTCTCATAGTACGTAGCATACTTGCTTCTGCTGAGGCCCACTGCAGCAGAGCTTGGAGCCATTTATTAATGTCCGGGGTAGTGGGTGTCTTTCCCTGCATCGCTATAAGCCATTTGAACAGTACAAACAACAAGTCAAGTAAACCTGTATGGTGTTAGTCTCCTTTGGCTTTAGTACGAAATCCTAGGAGGCAAGATTCAGGGGTGGCAGATAATCTGTGGTCTGCCAGGTCTGCTGTTAACGCATTATCTGGTGCCAGATGCACAGCAAGAGAGGGCCATTCCACACCATGTGGTAGAAACCCACCTCTTGTAACCCACAGCATGGGCATTCAGGGGCTGCTGTTGGAAACGTGTTTGATGCATTGGGGGTATAAGTAGGCTTGGTGTAGGTAGTTAAATTGGGTGAATCAAAACTTAGGGTTCCACAATATCCCCTTAAAATGTTGGAGAGCATTCAACCATGTCTGTTGGGTCAGGGGACAGGTGAGGACTGCATTCCAGCAGGTGAGGGCACCTTCCAAACTTGTGCTGGCGTTGGCATTTAGGGCTTCGTATATCAGGGAGATAGCTTTCTTGGGGCCTATTCCTGATACTAGTGCATAAAGAATATTTGACAGTGGTGGTTTGTTGTCACCCTTTTGCCATGTGTTTCTTATTAGCTATTGTATGGCACAATAAGTTATGAACTGCCCTGGACCTGTTATAAGTTTTCACTATGTCAGTGAAAGATAATAAGGATCCATCCTTAACCCCTTCGCTGCCAGGCCTTTTTTTGGCTATTTGGGGCAGTCCGCGCTTAGGCCCTCATAACTTTTTGTCCACAAAAGCTACCCACGCCAAATTTGCATCCTTTTTTCCCAACATCCTAGGATTTTCTGAATGTATCCAGAGTTTGTGGGTTCCCCCTGGAGGAGACCAAGAAATTAGCCGAAATACAGTGAAAATTTAGTATTTTTTTTAAAAGAATGGGGAAAAATGGCTGCAGAAGAAAGCTTGTGTTTTTTTTCCCTGGAAATGGCATCAACAAAGGGATTGTGGTGCTAAATTAACCATCTTCCCCACTTTCAGGAACAGACAGACTTGAATAAAAAAACCACATTTTTCAACACAATTTTGACATTTTACTGGGACATACCACATTTTTACTTTTTTGCTGTCCTTTCAACCTCCTTCCAGTTAGTGACAGAAATGGGTGCAAAACCAATGCTGGATCCTGACAGATAAACATTTCTGAAAAATTGAATAAAATCTGAATTCAGCAAGGGGTCATTTGTGTAGATCCTTCAAGGTTTTCCTACGGAAATTTCCTTCCACCCATCATTCCCCCAAGTCTCCTGATAAAAATGGTACCTCACCTGTGTTGGTAGGCCTAGAGCCCACAACAGTAAACGCCCCAAAACGCAACATGGACACAAACAGGGGCATATTTATACTCTGTTTGCGCCGAATGTGCATCACAATTTTTGCCGCACAATCGGCGCAAACCCTGCCTCATATTTATACTTTGACGTCTGACCCCGCGGGCGTCAAAATTCCACCATGTGCGTCATTTTTTGGAAGGGGGAACCAGCCTTGCGTTAATTATATGCAAGGTAGGCGTTCCCTTCCAAAAAATGACTTTAAGGCCTGTGCCCCTTATTTATACTCTGACGTCATTGTGACGCACAGGAGGGGGTGGGCCTTAAAAAACGGCGCACAGCCTGATGTGCGCTGTTTAACGCCTGGGTCAGGGCAGGCGTTAAGGGACCTGTGGGCTTGGAAGGAGCCCAGAGGTGCCCTCCCCTGCCCCCAGGGACACCCCCTGCCACCCTTGCCCACCCCAGGAGGACACCCAAGGATGGAGGGACCCATCCCAGGGAAGTAAAGGTAAGTTCAGGTAAGTATTTTTTTACGATTTTTTTTGTGGCATAGGGGGGCCTGATTTGGGCCCCCCTACATGCCACTATACCCAATGACCCATTGGGCAAGGGGGCATGACTCCTGTCTTTGCTAAGACAGGAGTCATGTCAATGGAGGTTGGGCGTAAAAAAAAATGGCGCAAAACCGGTTTGAGGCCTGAATTTTGCCTCAGACCTGACGTGCACAATTTTTTGACGCACAACCCCCATTTTCCCATACGCTGGCGCTGCCTGGTGTGAGTCACTTTTTTTTATGCACACCAGTCCGCAGCGCCGGCTAACGTCATTCCATTAATAAGGCGCCCGCATGGCGCGTTGGAATGGCGTTAGCCGGCGGTAAAATTTTTGACCATAACTGCGTTGGCGCGGTTGTGCGTCAAAAAGTATAAATATGGGCCACAATGTTTACACTGACATGTTTTTCGGAAAGTGCCTAGCTGTTGATTTTGGTCTCTAGCTCAGTCGGCACCTAGGAAAACCTATGCATTTTTTAAAACTAGACACCTAGGGGAACCCAGGATGGGGTAACCTGTGGCACTTTCACCAGGTGCTGTTACCTAGAACCCTTTGCAAACCTCAAAATTTGGCAAAAAAACACTTTTTCCTCACATTTCAGTGATAGAAAGTTCTGGAATCTGGGAGGAGCCACAAATTTACACACAGCATTCCCTCAAGTCTCTTGAGAAAATGGTACCTCACTTGTGTAGGTAGGCCTAGTGCCCATGACAGGAAATTCCCCAAAACACAACAAGGACACATCACAATTTCCCAAAGAAAACTTACCTGTTTTTTGCAAAGTGCCTAGCTGTGGATTTAGGCCTCTAGCTTATCCAGCACTCAGGAAAGCCTAGCAAACTTGGACATTTCTAAAAACGACACACCTAGGAGAACCCAGGATGGGGTAACTTGTGGCACTCTCACCAGGTTCTATTAACCAGAATCCTTTGCAAACCTCAAAATTTAGCAAAAAACACTTTTTCCTCAGATTTTGGTGCTGTAAAGTTCTGGAACCTGAGGGGAGCCACAGAAGGGCAGTTTAAAAAAAAATGTTTTTATGCTGACAAGTGGGGCAGAATTTTTGTTGGTATAGATGCGACAGTGCGGGGTGGTAGGAATTTTGTGGATTCCTGCAGATTCCGGAAGGTTTCATCACAAAAAAGCGGGGAAAATATATGATTTCAAGCAAAGTAGCAGGGCATTGTGGGTAGGAAAATTGTGCGGGTTGCATGTGAAGCACACCACCCTGGACTCACCCAGATGTTTAGTTTTCAGATGTGTCTAGGTCTTGTAAATTTTTCTACATGGCAGCGTCCCAAAGTCCAAAAAGTGCAGCCCCTACCATTCCAAGTGGGACGATTTTGAGAGTTAGACAAGCTATCATTGCCCAAATGTAAAACCAAAACCCAAAATAATCAAATGTTCTCTTGCTTGCGATTGGGATAAGATCTTTTAGTGTGCGGGGGAGAGCTGAAAGACTGTTACCCCCTTCAGTTGGGGTGGGGGCATAACCAGGCCATACTGGTTGATAGCCACCACCCCACTATTTTGTTTTAATTTCCTGGCATCTAGTAGGCTTTCTTCCTCACGGGGAGTGAATCAGGGGTAATTGCCCCATCTGCCCACCATTGGGCAGAACAACTTCGTCCTCATATATTTAGGGTGGGGGTATGGCCATACCCCAACCCTCTTTTTTTGAAAAAAATCTTCCCTGGTCTCTGCTGGGCTTTCTGCCTCCCTTGGGGGCAGATTCGCCTTCCAAATATAGGCTGATCTGCCACCAAGGGGGGGCAGAAATGGGCAACAGTAATGTGCCACCATGGGGAACGATCCTTGCCTATGGGGCTGCCTCCCCAAACAAAACACACACACACCAATCCCTGGTGCCTAAGTGGTTTCTGCCCTCCCCCCGGGGCAGATCAGCCTAATAGAAATAGGCCGATGCCCCCAAGTGTGGGGGGGGGGGAGGGAGTCAGAAATAGCCTAAAATAAACTTGCCCCTCCCAGGGGAGCAAACTTTCCATAAAGGGTCCCTCCCATCTGTACAAAAAAGTTTATAAAAAATCTGTGGTGCCTAGTGGTTTCAGCCTGCCCCTTGGGGGCAGATTGGTCTAATTAAAATAGGCCAATCAAATGGCTGAAAAAATAAATTTGACCCCCCCCCCCAGGGAGCGACCCTTGCCTAAGGGGTCACACACCTTGCGTGTAACTGACATAAAAAAAATCCCTGGCGTCTAGGGGTTTCTGCCCCTCTTGGGGGCAGATTGGCCTAATAAAAATAGGCAGGAAATGGCCTAAAAACAATTTGGCCCCTCCACCCCCACCTCGGGAAGCGACCCTTGCCTACCCATGTTTAAACAAAAAAAAAAAATATTCCTGGGTCTAGAGGTTTCTGCTCCCCTGGGGGCATATCAGCCTAATTACAGTAGGTCTAATGCTCCCCGGAGGGGGGGTGAGGGGGGGCAGAAAAGACCTTAAAAAAGAATTTGTCGCCAGGGGAGCAACCGTTGCTAAAGGGGCGCTCCCCTTTATTGTTTATATAAAAAAAGAAAACATCCCCGGTGTCTAGTGGGCAGTTCTGCAGCCCAATCGCTTCACGATCGGGCTGCAGAAATGCTCAGACAGACATGAAAGGAAAGGATAGGCCTTTCCTTTCATGTCCTCTGCCTGCCCCCACCCACCGATCAGAAGAAATTTCCCTTCCGATTGCAAAATTGCGCGCTGACATCATTAGACATCACTGGGGGGGAGGGTCAAGGGTGGAAGGAGAAGCAATTCCCCTTCCATCTCTGCCATGGCGGGGTGGGGAGGAGGCTAGCACTCCCACCATGAGACGGGTGCAGGACAAGGTGGTTATGTCCCTGGTGCCTGAGTGCCACGGTTGAGGACATAACCACCTCGTCCCGGGTACCCGAGGGGTTAAAGAAGTCTCCCACTGTTGTTAATTTCGCCACTGTCCATGGGGCCGTATCATGGTGCATAACCAGAGCGCGGCAACTCGGTATGCAGGTTACAGGGAACAGTGGTGAGTAGGATGGGATTGGGTATTTACCATGTATGGATTTGTGCCAACAGGCACCGGCCGTGTCCATCAAGTTGGATCCCTGCAATGGGGCGGCACGTTCGATCTGGCAGCTATGTGTATGTGTTAGTCAGGCCTAATCTTTCAGATATGGATGTTCTTTCCACAAGTGCGGAATCTTTCAGCCAGCATAAGGGCCACTGTAGCTGTGCCGCCATATGGTATTGCCTAGAGTTAGGCATGCTTAATCCACACTTTTCATGTGGGTGTTACGATGAGGATAAGGCGACTCGGCATCAGTCTTTCCCATATAGTAGTTCCAGCATCAGGGTATGTAGTGTACTAAAAAAGGATTGAGAAAGAACAACTGGTAGTGCCGCAAAATAATATAGTAGCCTGGGCAGTATGATTATCTTGGCTATTGCCACAAGACCCAGGGGTAATAGCGGCAGGGAGAACCAGAAGGGGAGCAAGTCTCAGAGAGAGGAACAGCCCGACCTAGATTGCCCTCCTTGAGCTCGATCGTGCAGTGATACATTTGTATTCTTAGATATTTGAAGGTAACATGGCACCATTGTAAGAATCCCGGGTCAAAGCCCATGCGATGCAGGGTATCTATGAGATATTCCCAGCTGAGGGTGTCGAAGGCCTTTTCTATGTCGAGACTTTTGAGGTCTTCATGTGGGTCCTCATGGAGCAGTCGTAGAGGTGTCTAATGTTTAGGAATGTGCTACAACTGGTTATAAAGCCTGATTGATCCTTATGGATGAGTTGGACTATCAGGGAGAGGAGTCTGTTTGCGAGTAGTAGTACTAAAATCTTTATTCGGATATAATAATATCCACAAAAAAAACACCAATAAAAACATACAGGAATATCACCGAGACCATGCGTAAGTTTAAGATACTAAAATTCATGTGAGATAAAGAGGCATATAAAATATAAATAATACTTACAGGTCCTCCCCTATATGCAATTCAAACAAACACCTATCACATGAAATGTAAAAACATATAAAATATTAAAAACACTTACAGGTCCTACCCTATGAACAACTTTTCCCAACTGTTTTAAAACAGCATCCTCTTACGCCAGGACACCGCTCTCTTAAAAAAAATGGCCCACGGAGCTACATACCTCATAATCATTTAACTGGCGAAGAAAAAGAAAAGCAGCCCTACAATTGGTAAAGCTATAAATTTGTAAGAGGTACCAAGTACAATTTTCTTAGAGGCGTATAGTATTTACAGAGGAACATAAAATGTAGCAGCGTTTCTGGGGACTACTCATCACAGGGGCAGATACAGATAGTGCTGGAGAAGAACTGTTTTTTAAGAAAGGCCAGTAACCAGTGAAGGGACCCTAGTCTAAAACGGGTTAAAGCAATCTCTCATACACATTATGTACAAACAATAATTAAGGGGCTGGGCCTGGGCACATTTGTACCATACAGTTACCTTGAACACTTCATCTGATTCACGAGCCGCCCGCCTTAATTTAAGGATGTGGTCACATATCCACGTTTTGTCTTTTTCGGGTATCAAATGAGGATTTTCAAACAAATGTGGGCAACCCACTTCATTCAGAAGTTCTTTGATGTATTTCAGCCATGGGATTGAAACAAGTGGGATCAGTAAGAAGGCAATCCTGAATTATCAGCTGGTTGAGGGCGGCTTCTTTATAAAGCCAAATTGCACACCACAGCTCCAAAGGGGCGACGCTAATTCTATCCTGTAAGTATTCAAGACCCAGTTCCTAGTGGAAAGAAAGATGGGGAGTAGAGGGCAGGACACACAACAACCAGCGACAGAATCAATTTTCCCCTACCTGAAGGTTCCCAACATCTTTATACACCCACAACCCCATGCCAAAGGTCACAGCCGGCAGACATTTTCTCTTATAAATCTCCAATATGGGGGCAACCGGCTTCCACCCTATATTGGCGGTAATACCCACTGTACGCACCATGCATAAAACCCTGTTTTTTAAGCAGGGATGCCAACTACATGCTTCATCAAATTCTAGCCCCAGATACGAGAAGGAACCTTCTTTTGTTAAAGTTCATTCTCCTATCCGCATAGGGTGCGTCTTGGTATTTTTTGTGCCACAAACCATTACAAAGGTCTTCGAGCAGTTGGTTTCCAGGTCAAAATTTTTCATGAACTCAACAAAACTATCCACAAGCAGTTTGAGCCCATTTGCAGTCCTCGCCAGTAAGACTGCATCATCCGAATACAGTAGGGCTGGAATGGTGTTATTGTGTATGCTGGGCACATCAGCTCCTGTAGAAACCAAGTGTAAGGAAATGCCTCCTTGGCATGGTTACCCCCTGACTTTTTGCCTTTGCTGATGCCAAGTTATGATTTGAAAGTGTGCTGAGGCCTGCTAACCAGGCCCCAGCACCAGTGTTCTTTCCCTAACCTGTACCTTTGTTTCCACAATTGGCACACCCTGGCATCCAGGTAAGTCCCTTGTAACTGGTTCACCTGGTACCAAGGGCCCTGATGCCAGGGAAGGTCTCTAAGGGCTGCAGCATGTCTTATGCCACCCTGGAGACCCCTCACTCAGCACAGACACACTGCTTGCCAGCTTGTGTGTGCTGGTGGGGAGAAAATGACTAAGTCGACATGGCACTCCCCTCAGGGTGCCATGCCAACCTCACACTGCCTATGGCATAGGTAAGTCACCCCTCTAGCAGCCTTACAGCCCTAAGGCAGGGTGCACTATACCATAGGCGAGGGCATAGGTGCATGAGCACTATGCCCCTACAGTGTCTAAGCAAAACCTTAGACACTGTAAGTGCAGGGTAGATATAAGAGTATATGGTCTGGGAGTCTGTCATACACAAACTCCACAGCACCATAATGGCTACACTGAAAACTGGGAAGTTTGGTATCAAACTTCTCAGCACAATAAATGCACACTGATGCCAGTGTACATTTTATTGTGAAATACACCCCGGAGGGCATCTGAGAGATGCCCCCTGAAACCATACCCAACTTCCAGTGTGGGCTGACTAGTTTTACTAGACTGCCACACACCAGACATGTTGCTGGCCACATGGGGAGAGTGCCTTTGTCACTCTGTGGCTAGTAACAAAGCCTGTACTGGGTGGAGGTGCTTCTCACCTCCCCCTGCAGGAACTGTAACACCTGGAGGTGAACCTCAAAGGCTCACCCCCTTTGTTACAGCGCCCCAGGGCACTCCAGCTAGTGGAGATTGCCGCCCCCTCCCGCCACGGCCCCACTTTTGGCGGCAAGGCCGGAGGAGATAATGAGAAAAACAAGGAGGAGTCACTGGCCAGTCAGGACAGCCCCTAAGGTGTCCTGAGCTGAGGTGACTCTGACTTTTAGAAATCCTCCATCTTGCAGATGGAGGATTCCCCCAATAGGATTAGGGATGTGCCCCCTCCCCTCAGGGAGGAGGCACAAAGAGGGTGTAGCCACCCTCAGGGCTAGTAGCCATTGGCTACTAACCCCCCAGACCTAAACACACCCCTAAATTGAGTATTTAGGGGCTCCCAGAACCTAGCGAGATAGATTCCTGCAACCTAAGACGAAGAAGGACTGCTGACCTGAAAGCCCTGCAGAGAAGACGGAGACACCAACTGCTTTGGCCCCAGCTCTACTGGCCTGTCTCCCCACTTCAAGAAAAACTGCAACAGCGACGCGTTCCACACGGTCCAGCGACCTCTGAAGCCTCAAAGGACTACCCTGCATCTAAAAGGACCAAGAACTCCAGAGGACAGCGGCTCTGCTCCAAAGAAGAAACATCTTTGCAATAAAGAAGCAACTTTTAAAGACCACACATTTCCCGCCGGAAGCGTGAGAGTTTGCACTCTGCACCCGACGCCCCCGGCTCGACCTGCGGAGAAACAACACTACAGGGAGGACTCCCCGGCGACTGCGACCCTGTGAGTAGCCAGAGTTGACCCCCCTGGTCCCCCCAGCGACGTCTGCAGAGGGAATCCAGAGGCTCCCCCTGACCGCGACTGCCTGCTTCAAAGAACCCGACGCCTGGTAAAGACACTGCACCCGCAGCCCCCAGGACCTGAAGGATCCGACCTCCAGTGCAGAAGCGACCCCCAGGTGGCCATCTCCCTTGCCCAGGTGGTGGCTACCCCGAGGAGCCCCCACCTTGCGTGCCTGCTTCACTGAAGAGACCCCTGGGTCTCCCATTGAAACCTATTGCAAACCAGACGCCTGTTTGCACTCTACACCCGGCCGTCCCCATCCCGCTGAGGGTGTACTTTTTGTGCTGACTTGTGTCCCCCCCGGTGCCCTACAAAACCCCCCTGGTCTGCCCTCCGAAGACGCGGGTACTTACCTGCTGGCAGACTGGAACCGGGGCACCCCCTTCTCCATTGAAGCCTATGTGTTTTGGGCACCACTTTGACCTCTGCACCTGACTGGCCCTGAGCTGCTGGTGTGGTAACTTTGGGGTTGTCCTGAACCCCCAACGATGGGCTACCTTGGACCCAACTTTGAACCCTGTACGTGGTTTACTTACCTGCAAAACTAACAAATACTTACCTCCCCCAGCAACTGTTGAAAATTGCACTGTCTAGTTTTAAAATAGCTCATTGCCATTTGTGTGAAAACTGTATATGCTATTTTGCTAATTCAAAGTTCCTAAAGTTCCTAAGTGAAATACCTTTCATTTGAAGTATTACTTGTAAATCTTGAACCGTGGTTCTTAAAATAAACTAAGAAAATATATTTTTCTATATAAAACCTATTGACCTGGAATTGTCTTTGAGTGTGTGTGTTCCTCATTTATTGTCTGTGTGTGTACAACAAATGCTTAACACTACCCTCTGATAAGCCTACTGCTCGACCACACTACCACAAAATAGAGCATTAGAATTATCTCTTTTTGCCACTATCTTACCTCTAAGGGGAACCCTTGGACTCTGTGCATGCTATTTCTTACTTTGAAATAGTAGATACAGAGACAACTTCCTACACCAAGGTTTTCTCCAGGTTATTAATGTATATAAGAAATATAATGGGGGCGAGGACACACCCCTGGCGAACACCCTGACTTACACCAAAATGGGAGGAAGTCTCGCCATTCAACCCATACCTTATTTTTGTCCTTTTGCCCTGGAGAAGGAGTCTCAAAAGATCTACTAGGCCGTCATCAAGACCCACGTTTAGAAGAGTTGCCCACAGCTTTTCCCTATTAACATAATCGAATGAGCTAGACAAGTCTATAAAGACCAATTGAATGGACCCACCTTTCACATACTTGTACTTGGCCTTAAGAAGGTAAAGGTTCAGGCACTGCTCAATAGTGCCCAGACCTTTCCTGAAACCATATTGGGCCCAAGAAATAATGTTTTTGCTCCTCCACCCAAGAGATTAAACGTTCCAAAACCACCCTCCCCATTAATTCGGAGGAGGAGTCGAACAGCAAGACTGGCCGATAACACCTAGGGTCTAGGGTATCAGGGTATCGCCTTTTTTAAAAATTGGAACCACTACAGAAGTTTGCCACGAAATGGGGGTCCAACCCTGCACACCATATTAAAAATCCTGGTCAACAAAGGGACCCAAAACTGTGGGTATTTTATGAAAAGGTCCATTGGGATCCCATCCTGACTGGGGGCCTTATTTGGAAAAACTGTCACGAATCGCCTTTAGGACCTCACTCTCTAAAAAGACAGAACCAGGGTTCAAGGGCAAAGTTATCTGTACAGATTGACCCCCTTACCTCGTTAACACCATAGATATCTGAAAAATTAGCCAACCCAAGAATCAGGGGGATATGCGATGTAATTGCTTCTGGCAGTTTGCCATCTGAGAGGCCAGCCCGGACTACCCTTCAAAAAGCCTGGGAGTCCTTCTTTTTAGAGGCTTCTATTATATTTTCCCACTGCTCTGTCTTAACTTCAGCCTTCCGCTGTTTTACCGCCTGGGTATATGCCTTTCTACGAGCATTGACAGTGGCTTTGTCTCTAGGAATTTGGCTAAGTGGCTGGCACAGAGTTGCATTGGCTACTCTACACGATCTATCAAACCACGGGCAGCCAGTCAAAGGGACATTTTTAACTGGTCTACTCATGAGTTCCCTAATATAAGACGTGAGCTCAACAAAACCTGCTAGGCAAATGGCAGGGTACCCACTGCTTATTTGACTTAATGTTTGCAGTGATTGGGGGGAGGTTTGCACCTGGTCCATAATAAACGCCAGATTTGCCGAGTGCCAAACTACCCTCCTACCATTGTCCTTTGTCCCTAGTTTTAGTCTGGGACCAAATTCTCTCGATTTAGTCTAGGAGGGCACATTAAGTTGGATTACCAAGGGGGTTATGGTCACTGAAAACTGAGGGAATCACTTCAAGCCCATTGGTCAAAAGTAAGAGATTCTGGGAAACAAATATGTAATCAATTGTGGAGCTGCAGCCCTGGCCAATAAAAGTTGGTGCCACCGCAATATCTGGCCAGGATTTGGGGTTAACCAAGTTGTGTGCCAAAAGGAGGGCATATAGGTGCTGTCACTTAGGGTACAGACCCATTTGATCCACTTCCTTATTAACGGGATCAAAGGGAGAATCCACTGAGGTGGATATATCTCTCTGTTTGGCATTAAAATCCCCTGCCAAAAGTACATTAAAGGGCCTGCCACTCAAGTGAGCCCTATCAGCCAAACAACGGATAGCTAGAGAGAGGTCAAGAAAGGAAGATTTGTTAGTAGATACAAAGTTATTGTTGTAGTAATTTACTAGATAAATTCTTAACTTGCCACCCCATTGAACTTCAAACGCTTGAATTCCAACTGAGTCCATTGTTATTGGTAAGACCTTGTAACCAAGATTGACCTTAAACCAGGCCACCAGGCCCCCTTTAGCACGACCTGAAGGCGAAGGGGTGGCAAACTTACTAAAGCTAGTGTAGCCATCAATAACCAATTCTGAACCAGCCCAGGTTTCCTGCATAAAGATAATATAAAATGTTGATATAAATAGCCACCAACCCTCGACCTCTAACTCTGAAGCCAAACCGGCCACATTCTAACTAAGGAGTTTCCAGTGTTGAGTTTTATCAGTTGATGGACACCTCTTGGACGGCAAAGCAGCCAGTTCCCCTGCAACATTTACAGGTGGATTAACTTCAGATACCTTCTGCTTGGTGACAATATGTCCTTTCTACCCCGAATTCCCCTCCCCAGTAGTTCTACTAGGCTCAATTTGGTCTGCCAGTGGTAGTCAATCCACCTCTTCCAGTTCACTCAAAACTGAGTAGTGATTGCTAAGTGGAAGGTGGCCTGGAAGGGAGCAGCTCCTTGAGCCCTATATAGGGGCTTGATGGAAAGTCTGGGTGTTCTCAGTGTTCTGAACATCTCTCGTAGGGGATAGATGTTTATAAAAATAACCCAACTGTAGAATTCTAATCTGTTTCAGCCTCACCATACTGGCATCAGCAAGTGCTAAAATGTCCCTGGTAACATTTGGATCTCGGAAGTTGACAACAATGAGGTCTTCAAGTGATTGTCTCCCCACTGTGCCTATACCACCCACCCAACGGACAAATAGGATCTCTTTAAAAAGGTCCCACTTACAGCTTACATTTGTATTTAACCAAAAAATAACTTTGTTTTTAAGGGCTGCAGTAGATTCCTGTATGGGGCCTTGAAGTTAGGGACATTATCCAGAATGACTACATATGGGCAAGAGGCTGGCAGCAGAGTTATAACCGGGTACTGGGGTAATGGGTGGACAGCCTGCTCTTGTTCATGCTGGCTACCAAGGGATGGAGTACTATTTGCAATTTGAGGATTAAGCTCCTGTGTGTGTGAATTTACAGGAAGAGTGGCCAGCTGGTCAATTGAGCTACCTTCTCTACCCCCATTCTGTAAGCTTGTAGAAATTTGTGTGGCTGCTCTAGGAAAGTGATTAGGTCTCAAAACCATCCCCCTAAAAGAGGGGCAATTGAGGGCCCCTGACTGAGATGCTACTGACCGTGCTTGCAGGGGGTCCTTCACCGACATTGAGACTAAATTACCCAAACTAGATTCTAGTGTTGCTAATTGAGTATGGATTAGTTGCAGCTTAGAGTCCAATAAATCGTTGAACAAAATCTTCAGCGAAGCCCAAGGGTCAACATTTGGGGGGGATGAAGGCACAGAACTAATGAGAGAATCTTGAGTCAAGGGCTGTGACTTTGGGGCAGATTAAATTTTTGATTTAGCAATCCTCCTTTGCCTTTTCGGTAATGGGCTGGAGTCAAAGGAGCCACACAGAACATCTGGCACACCGGAACAATCAACAGTACTCACATCCACATCCCCAGCTATGTTATCCGAAAACACCCCTTCCAGGTCCACGCAAGGGGTTTGAGTAACAGGGGCCGGGGGTGGAGTATCATGCGGCATATTTTTTGCAGAACCCATGTTGCATATGGTGGCAGGGCTCAAGGGCTTGCTAGGGAACCTAGATTCAATATCCTCTGCCACTAAAGAAAGGTGGCGCTCTGCCAACTTAATTTCATTTGAAACCAAATCCACTGCGCGTACCAAAAAGTTAGCAATGGAGGACCGGGAATGAGGTTGTGAAGTAGACTCGGAACTTGTGGTCACCTTTCTTTTCCTCATTATCCCACAGGTCACTAGGGAAAAGGCTACCAAGATCTAAAAATGCCTATAACTGTAATAACCCAAATATATGCATCAAAAAGTTAAAGTCTAAAGAGTATGGGCCCAGCCCAGCCTCTGCCAGTCCCTGATGGGCTAAGACAGGCCCGTCTTGGCCCGGTCTTGGCCCGGGTGCGTCCCGCGTACATCCCGCGCTGCAAAGTGCCACCACGCACTTTATAGCGCTCGCTGGTCTGGTCAAGTGGGTGCAGGTGCTGTGAAATATGGCCACCACTCGGGCCTCAAAGCAGTCTGGGATATATAGTCCCTTCAAAGTTGCTAGCGCGTCCCCTGTTTGCGAGTATTTTACCCAACACTTTGCAATCTAAGTTTAGTAAGGATAATGGCCTATAGGAGAGCACATCAAGTGGGTTATGACCGGGTTTAGGTAAGACTACTATGAGCACTTCTTGCAAGGAGTTCGGGAGTTGGCCGCGCACCGTTGCTTCGTTAATCACCTCTAGCAATGGCTGGGTAAGGTGTGCAGAATAGGTAGAGAAGAATTCTGCCGGAAGGCCGTCAGTGCCTGGTGTCTTGTTATGGGCCACATGCCCTAATGCTGTACAAACCTCTTCAAGTCAAATCGGTTTGTCCAGTTCACTTCTCTGTAGTCTGGTCAGAGGAAGGACATCCATGAAGGCAGTTGCCCAGGGACAGGGTGAGGTCTTACTGCATACAATGTTTGGTAGTAGTCTCTAAAGGCAACGTTGATGGCTACTTGTGTGTTGACCACTTCGCCAGTATTTAGGCTGATAGCTCCAATAGGGGTGCAGTGCTGCTTGTCTCGAACCAGCAACGCCAGCAGTGTGCCCGAATGGTCACCTTGTGCATGTTGTTGGGTCAAGTAGTGCCTGTAGTCATGCCTACACAAACATGTGCCTCTGTATTTTTTCCAAAGTTCACTGAGGTTATCGGGTTTGGCCGTCCACGACACACACTCCTTTTTTAAGGTGTAGTTCGGTATCCAATGTGGTCAGTTTGCGACATAGTATGTGCCTGAATCCCCATGATGCAAACAGACAGTGGCCTCATATCACTCCCTTATGAGCATCCCAATCTGTGGCATGGAGAGGGCTGGTTTCTTTGTTGTGTTTGAAGTATTGGGTAGCACACTCAGACAGTTCCTGTTGGAATGGATCAGAGAGTGGTTCAGTTTGTAGGTGCCATGTTGGTACACTTGTGCATTGTCTGCCCCACTGAATTTCGACATGTAATGGGCAGTGGTCATACAGGGTGCAGTCTAAATTTTCTGACCTCACCACCCCCTGTACCAGCTGCATTTGTCCTGAAATCTAATCTATTCTGGTGTGTAGGTCATGTACTGGAGAATAAAAGGAATATTCTCGCTCAGTCAGGTGTCCAATATGTCACAAGTTGTGGAGTCCTCTGTCTGCCTTCCAGAAGCCAAACGCTTGGGATGTTTTTCTGCTCAATGCTTCTGGTATCAGTGGGTAGGACCTGTCCAGGTATATATCTGGTGTGCAGTTGAAGTCCCCAGCCCATAGGCAGTCAGCTATTTGGTCATTTATGAGAGAAGGTGTGAGTGAATTTAAGACGTCTTTTAAACTGACCCTTCAGGATCACGTACCATCCTCCATAATCTGTGTGAGAGCACTCCATTGTGTTTATGGGTTTTTTCGGGCCACCCAGATTAGCACTCTCTGGGCAAATGTCAATACCGTTGTGCCATATATTTTACCCCTCCATTTAGCTCAGAGTTTCTGAAGCTCTGTGCCCATATGGTGGGTTTCCTGTAGTATAGCTATGTGTGTGTGGCGGTACTTAAGATAAGCATCAATCCGATGTTGTTTGGCATGTGTCTCAAACATTCCATGTTATGACATTATAGTGTGTTGTAGACATGGTGGGCTGGGCAACCATTATGCCTCGTGTAACAGCAGTAACTGAATAGATGAGATCACATCCCCTATGAGTACCACTTCAGCCACCTTGTGTGTCAAGAAAGCTTGTAGACACTGCATCTTCCCATCCCCCGAGCTCCCTCCCTCAACCCATCCTGAGTCTGCAACAACAAACATGTAACATAACAGAAAACAATTCGGATTGGCAACTCTCTACGCTGGTGGTTAACAGGGCTATCACCAGTTACCCCAAAGTAGCAGTTTTTATAGCTATAATAATGTGTGGGGTTTGAACTTGTCCATTCGGAAATCTCTTGGTGGGGCGAAGGTGTTTTGCATGATTTGTGATTTCGGCACATAGGATACTGTAATTGTATTTATATAGCGCCTACTACCCCTGGCGAAGCGTCAAAGTGCTTTTCGGTGAGTATCACGCTACTCCGGAACCCAAAAGGATTAGTGGTGGATTAGTATAGGGAAATATGAGTACAGTATTAGTATGAGTTGATTTGAGCAGAGGATATGGGAGTTTGTTAGTAGGTTTGAATAGAATTATGGAGCAATAAAGAAAGAAAGAATCCAGAAGTGTTAATTGGGAGTTCATAGTAATATGAAGAGGCTTGGGATGAGTCAAGGAGAGATGGAAGAGTCTGTAGAAAGGGATTGGGGAGATCATAGTAACAGAAGGGGCTTGGACGAGTAAAAGGTGAGATAAGTGAGAGAGAATTTAGTAGGGTTGTTTGGGAGATCATAGTAGTAAACAGAGGTTCGGGGTGAGCCAGGAGTGGTAGAGGGGAGAATAGCTTAGGAAGGGTTATTTTGGAGATCATAGTAGTAGAATGGGTTTGGGATGAGTCATAGAATGGGGATGGAGGATAGATTGATAAAGGTATGCAGTAATGTGGAGATAGAGTAACACTTACAAGAGAGTAATTCTTATTTATTTTCTAAATTTCCTCATGTACAGTAGGACTAAAGTAAAAAATTAAATAGGTACGGAAATACATAGTAAGGGAATATATGTGTAAGGATTATAATAATAGATATAATGTTTTGAGGACTTAAAGTTCTGTTATATAAACAGAGACTTTCAAGATTTGCAATAATTGAGGGTAATTCATATGTGTACTTTTCCAACATAATATAAACTTCCCATTTCCAGTTTCCTCCAGATCATTAGTTATCTTCTGTTGGCAGCAAATCCTGTGAGGCTGTGGAGTCAGGAGAGTTTGGTTTTTGTCCACAAGCTCTGCAGGGTCCGCAGGTAATAGTACAACTATTCCCCTGGTTGCCCGCACTTCTATGTGCTGAGGGTGTAGCGTCTAGTAGTTGAGCCTCTGTCGATAATTAGTGAGGTATCTGGTTTCAGGTACTGGTGCGGCCGTTTCATGTCAGGGATTCTGATTTAAGCAGGTGCGTGTTCAGTTTTTTAGAAATCATTGGCTGTGCGAAGTGTGACCACTGTTCCCTTAGTGGAGTCAATACTTGAGTCATTGGATTTCCCCACCTCAGATTCAGTGTCCGATGTGTTTCCAACTTGGAGCGCTGTGAAAGAGAGTGCCATATATTGGGTGGTTTTGAGCAAGGCTTTGGCCTGACCCTCCGCAGCCTGGGTCCTGGTAGGTTTCGCTCTGGACCCACTGCAACACATCTGCCTGGGGCAGGGAGTTAGCCACCCCCTCTGCTGCAACCTCCTCCTGCGATGGTTGGGCGAAGCCTTTGGCATGGAGCCACTTCCGGACATCCTCTGGCTTTGCGAAAAAGTGGGTTTTCACTCCATCTTCCACCCAGAGTTCTGCTGGGAACAGTAAAGAGTACTTCATGTCATGGTCACAAAGGGGTTGTTTGACCATGGTGTATGAGTTCCACATCCTCTGTACCTCTACAGGGAAGTTGGGGTAGACCTTGCTCTGAAGCACTGGAGCACTAGGATGCTCTCATGGTAATTGAGAAGGTGGGCTATAAGTGGTCTGGGGGGGCCACCAGGTGGAGGTGTCCTCCACCGGGACTCTATGTACTCTTTCAATCGAGACGAATTTGGGAACTCTGTCCGTGGATACAGTGTTGATAAGCTATTTCTCTAGAAAAAGTTCTGCACTTGGGTCTTCTGCTCTTTCGGGGAATCCCATAAAACGAACATTATTACGCCTTTAGTGTCCCTCTGCGTCCTCCGCTCTGCGATGCAGTGACGCCACCTCAGCACTCAGACTTTTCATCTGCAGTTCCTGAACCATAGGGCATGTGGCTGCAATAGAGGATTCAGTTTCTTCTAATCTTTCAGACAGCTTTCGGTGATCCGCTCGTAGTTAGTTGACGTCTTGTGCCACAACATCAATTTTTACTTTCAGGGTGGCTTTAGTGACCAATATGGCCTGTAAAACCCTTTCAATTGAGTGAAATGTGTATGAAGAAATGTGGCGTCCAATTGTTGGAGAGCAGAGGCAGTGTTGAGGGATCTGGGGTGGGATGATGGGGTCTCAATCATAGCCATTGAAGGTCTTGTGGTTTTTGGATTTACCATTTTGTTGTCCTTGAAAGATAAAAAAATGTCTCAAAGTGTATAAGGCACACCTTAAGCATACTCTTTTCAAATATAATCCAAGTCACATTCTTTAAAATAACAATGGCTTTCAGAACATTGTTAAGAAGTTTTTAAGTGCTAATGTTTCTTTTCCCGGTGTGCCACTCTCTCGAGCTATGTGATTCAATTTCTAATTTATTTATGGAGAAGAACTAGACAATCTATAAATCCTTCTCTCTCAATGGTAGTCTGGTTTAAGTACTCCTAGAAGTCTCTCTTGACTCAGTGAAGTGTGAATTTTAATTAATTTTTATTACTACGGATTTGGCCTTGTAAGTTGTAAAATTCATTAGGGTGGGATCACTCAATGAGCCATGCCCTGTGCAAGTGTTCCATGCCATGCCACTTGATACTTGACCCCCCCCCACCTTTTTAGGTTGAGCACTCAAGCGATTTGACCTGTTGTAAGTATTGTGGGCTTTTAACCACGCCCACCGCCACCCATCACTTTCACTCGTTTGTGGGCTTGCCTTTCAAAAATCCTTTGTCATCATTGGTAAATGCTTTACGTTTGTCCCTCCTTGGGGCGGACCTTTTTATGTGAATGTGATTCACACTATAGAACATTGAACGTTTAAAGCATGCTGCTGGGACTCAACTTAATTCGGTTGTAGATTTCTGTCAGGGGATATTTCCACGGTGACACTTTTAATTATGCTGCGTTGAGCATCTGCTGCAATTTAACGTCGCAGCATATCTCTCTTTCTCTAATCGACCTTGTCTCATGTAGCACACTTGTGATTTCTTACATTTCCTCTTTAATGCGCTTTTAAAAAATATATTATGCTGATATTTTAATTATAAACTCGTCTTCAAATTTTTAGTTTTGGTGGCTGGTTACACTACTCGTGTGTGGAAATTTGTAAAGCACGGGAAAGTAGCTTGGAAGATACTGAGAGGCTGTAATTAACAGGCGGTCTTTATTCTTTTCATTCCGTAAGGAACTTGTTTAGGTGCCCCGTCTGGCAATGCATATGATGCTTCATATGTGGTGTACGAGTCCATCTATAACACTAAGTCGGTGCTGAAATTGAAAAAAAAAAAATCTAACATTGGGGATCAAGGTGTGGCAGCGGAAAGGTGGTGTAGTGATGAAAAGCAGATTCTCAATCAACGTATACACTTATTTATTTCTTCTAATATCTCCTGCAAAGAAATGGCCCCAAGGAGAAACGTGGCCATAAATCTGTTCTGGTCATAAAAGGCTGCTTTTTAAAGTACCTTGTGGTATTAGGACCCCTGCTGCAAAAATCTTTGGGTGACCAGCAAATTTAGGTGATAATAATAATGGTAAGAAAACTTCGGCTATCAATTCATTTACTGGAGAGAGCTGTGTTTTGTCTGATCTCATTTTTGACTCATAAAGTAGAGTAGAATGTTAATGTGTCATCTGCGACCCATATGTAACGTGTAGATAGATCACCGATTTGTATTTAATGCATATAGCTAAGTGGGTTACTGCTTTTGCCACACAGCTCCTTTTGTTATTTGTCATATGTTGCAGTCCTTTTGACATAACATAGTGAGCTACGAACCGACATCAATGAGCTCAATGCACACTGCAAGGCATGGGTGTAGAACCCTATTTTTTCTCAATCTATTGTTATTCAAAGGTTACTAAAAAGGTTCCTGTGGTTAGTAATAGTCTTTCTACTAGAGAACAGCCCCACCCACTGTGTTAGGTTTTAAATCTTGACTGTGGTTCTCTTAACCATGTATTATTACCATTCTTACCAAACATTTAAAGGTGATTTGTCTGACTACTACACCTTGTAACCCTAATTGTGTTGTGTAGCATTTCCTTTACTTTGATTTACACACTTGCAAGATGTTGTCTCTATATAATGTGTGCAGGTAATATAAACTGGTTTGGCACCCTACATTTGGGCAAGTAGTGTGATACATGTTTTTTTTAATGAGTTATATTTAAAATTGTTTGTGTGATTAGTCATAGGTTCAGATAAATCTGACACTCGCAGTGCATGCATATTTCTTACATACACGGGCATAAAAAAGTCAAAACCTGTCTCCATATCATAGTTTGTCTTACGTACTTGTGAAGTAGCAACAAGCTGTGTGCCTGTGTTTCCCTCCACTGCACAGGCATCCAAGTGTTAGGTTTCATATAGCTCCCACCGAGGATTGTACTCAAACAACAGGAGGGCTGATGGCCCTTCAAACCAGAATTTTTTTGGGACCCAACTGGAAGTGAAAATAATGCTTGGTATGGAAAGCACACAATGTGTAGGGGCTGCTGAATGTGTGATAGGGTAGGCAAATTACACAGGGACATTCAGCATATTTTATCAGGGCCAGCACGGATCCGGGATCTGGCTCAATAATTAGTGCCAGATCTGAGCTACCACTGAATTCCCCCTCATTTGTTGCACTGTATAACACATTCTGTCAGTTTTGAGAGTCAAAGCTTCAGCTTGCTCATCATCTCAATTGTACCTACCAATGTTAATCATAAACTGATGTGCTGATGATTGCTTTGTACTAACCTAGAGTGGTCTGCTCTGACTGACTTGCACCACTATGTGCACAATTTACACATATTCACAACAAGTAGGAAAAGTTAAGAACTTTATGCTGACCAAAACTCGTCCCATCAACAGATGTAGAGACACAACAGTTTGTTGAATTAGGTTGTGTTTTTTTATGTAGCACACACATCTACCAGTTTCTTGGCCCCTTACCCTTTATACATCTTGACGTACGTGTTGGCATTTGCCTACAAAGGATCACCTGCGAAGATGCTCGTGTTCAAGCCATACACAATAACGTTGGAGCATTTTTAGACCAAGTGTGCAAGAGCTTTGACCTGTTTTAAGTATTGTGGGTCTTTAACCACATCTATCTCACACCCATCACTTTCATTCTTTCCTGGGCTTGCCTTTCAAAAATCACTTGATGCCATTGATAAATGCTTTACGTTTGTCCTGCCTTGAGGCTGTTTTTGTCACGCCTTGCAGATTGCCCCTGTTAATTGGATTATTGCACGACTGCCGATATACTTCAGCGTGGGCAAACTATTTTTTTCTTTTGTCTCTCCCCTTCATGCTGCATGGCAGCCATGGCGCTTACAGCGTGAACAGGCACAACAGCATGAACTCGATCAGCAGTATTGGGGCGCTTGTCACATTGTTCACAGTTACCTAATATGAGTAATTTCCTGTGGCTTTCCCCTTAAAACACTCGATATTGGTAAATGCTTTATGTAAAACAGAAATCCTCAAAGCGAAAGCGTCTCTCTAGGCATAGCGGGAGAGACAATACTATAATAATCACTGCACTTGGGAAACTCGCCCCATAATGCTTTTCATGGCATTAATTTAACAAAACATTTTTGCTCATACCTCAGTCTGTGGTGGTTCTAGAACAATGGGACCACCACCAAAACGTTCAGCATGACACACACTTTCTGTCTAGGTTGTGTCTTGGTCCCCACACTAGGTTAATGGAGACCCCAAAAGAGAACCCCTCCCATCATTCAGTTTCTTTTTAAGCACTCTCATGGATGGAACTTTTGTTATACAGCAGGGAACAGCTTGTGTTTTAAGGGCCTTGTTTCTAATATCATTGCTATAGGCCTATTTACCTCTGGAAACGTGTAATGTGCTACACTTTCTAGGAGCTAAACATATGGTTATACTGCATTATTTATTGCCATTTTCTTTTTGTGTGGTTATGTGCTTTAGGGGCTAGCTATATAGTTACATGACCATGTTTCTTGCAAATGCTGTTTTCATTGTGGTGTTCTCTAGGGGCGGTTCTAAGCATAACAGTCATATCAACTTCCTAAAATATTTGTGGCACAGGAACTTGCCCCATAATGCTTTGCAGGACATTACAAAACATTTTAGCTCATAACTCAACCTTTGGTGGTCCTCGGACAACGTGACTTCCATCAAAACATTCACCACCATGTGCTATTTCTGTCTACATTATCTCTTGGTCCCACACTATGTTAGTGGGGACTCGAAAATAAGAACCCCTCCCACCATTCAATGTAAATTAAGCTTTCTTTTGCCCAGAACTTTTGTTTTATAGCAAGGAGTTTTGTTTTAAAGGCCTTGTTTATAATATCATTGTAGTATGCCTGCCAGCCGTAGAAATGTCCTCTAGGGGCTAAGTATATGGTTATATTGTATTGCCCTCTCCTGTTTTGTTATGGGGTTATGCCCTCTATAGGCTAACAATGCGAATACATGACCATGTTTCTTACAAATTATATTTTTGTTATGGTGCCCCAGGCCAACTTAACGTCATTATTACACTATGACTGAACACTCTTGACATGTTTGGGTGACTCTTCTAGATTATTTCTCCTCTGTTGCTGTCTTGTGTCCTTTTGGGGAATTGTGTTAGCCAGCCAGCAGCTCTGATGGAGGGGTGGTGAAAGTGGAATTCTATTGGAATTAGCATGGCAGATTTAAATTAGGATGCTAAATGGCAACATTTTCATTTTTACTGCAGATAGAGGAAGAAGGTAAATGGAAGTGCTTTAGTTATATACAGGGCCACTGGAATAAAATGGCAGGAAAAGAAGAAATTATGTGGCAGGGTTGACCAACTTATGTGGCAAGAAAAGTTCAGTTACTAATTTACAATTCCATTAGCTCTAACTCAAGCAAATGCGATACTTATTGCATTGCAAATGCTTGTTGTTATTTACTTAACTCTTCCTTTAGCTCTGGCAGCCTGACAAATAAATGGAAGCAGGCATGTAGAACTGAGCTGCTAAAACACGGTGTAGAATCTGTAGGCGTACGTCCGCTCCCTAACTTTGCAGCGACACTTCCATCTTGTCTTCTCAGCGCACTTCACTGATTGTCTGTTGAGAAGCGTATTCTTTTTAAAAGCCTACGTATTTGTTTAAAACGTTGCATGATCAAGTCCATGCTTTTCTTAAGCAACTGTTCTCATAGTACTTTCCATTTAGAACACGTAGCGCCTCAAAACTAAAACAGTTCGTCATTACTTTATAGGCAACAAAAGTAGTACTGCCCTAAAACAGCTGCATTCACAAGCTAAAATCTGTAAAAATATGATTTTACCATAACAGCCCTCAATTCATTACATTTGCATCTGTTTAGTAACTTGAACGGCTTAAACACATTTGGCCTAATTACAGAAAAAGTTTATCTGCATATCAAAGTTTGAAGACCTTTCAGTGGTACAAAGTTTTACATCTTGTTTGAAGAACTCTAGTTCAATCGAACAGAATGTACTGTTGTCTAAGTTACAAGCTCAGCACAATTGAGTGAACCATGGGCATAAAGGGAGACATGTGTGTACGGCCTCTGCCTATTTTTGGTGAGATCGGCTGAGTGAGTGTGAACTGTCTGATTGCCCACTAGCTGTAAATTGCCATTGTTGATTATGTGCCATAACCTTGGCTAGGACAACTAATGGCCTCGTTGGGGGCGTTAACCTGTTAACACTTTAGGCAGTGGCAAATGTGTTCCTTTATCATTTAGTGACTCTTATGCATATACCGTGAAAGGAATCTTGATATTCAACTACGTCCAGTGTAAATGATATTGGAATTTTGAGAAATATTTAGCCCACGTTTAACCTCAAACTGCAATGGTTTCGTTCCTTAATTTTCCTTTGGGATTCTACCGCTAGCTGGTTTTACTGCTGGGGGGCACACGTGACTTAAATACTGCTTATTGGCCATTTTGCTATGGAGTAGAAACTGAAATACGCTTTTAGTCTACTGCGTTCGTTTTCCCTTAAAAAGATCTTGCTTATTATCTTCCTATGACAGATTGGGGTTGGAAACGTCTACCTAGGGATATCAACCAGGAAGAAAGCAACAGAGTTCCATTTAATGATGCTGTAACTAGATATTTATTATATTTATGGAATACACATGAGAAATTTATGAACTCAGCTTCTTTAATGTCATCACTGCCTGCCTCAGGCTGTGAGTTGTAAAAGTTGTTTTTCTCAAAACAAACGAACTCAATGACAAATATGAATCTGGGAGTCTCATGCCCCCACCCGCATGCACACACTTAGAAATACACACACCACTTGTGCGGTCATACTCCATCTGTACTTACCATGGTTGCCAGTGAGTCCGTGTCCTGAATTATCTGGGTTCCTAATTCTACAGCCAGGGAATGGGAGAGGGTTGACAGAGCACTGTGTGTGAGGGCCTTCAGAGCTACCACTACTGGCATGTCAGAGCTGCATGTTCGCATGGAGTTGTTTTGTGAGTTCTGGATTTTACAGTTAATATCTGACAACCCACCTCAACACTATTACATACAGCTCACGAAGAACAACACATAGATTAAATAAATAAGTTTTACATTTTTCATTCATGCAGGCACAATGGAAACTAAAACAAATGACAGTTGTGGCCCATGCTCGCATTAACAAGTATGCATACCCGTGTTTTGTCCTTACCTCAATAGGCCTCTTTTTTTTGCCAACATTGTTCGTCTGAAGCTTTTCCGGCTGTGGCAGTGCTCTACTTACTGGCGGTCTGAAACAGAGAACTGTGAATAAGAAAAGGCCGTCCATCACCCATTCTGCACTTAGACCAACACCTTCTGGTTGAATGTAGGTCCACCGATAAGAGACAACTCAGGACACTGGCTGGAATATAGGTCGTGCTTTGAATGTCCCTTTTGCCCTTTACAGTGAGCAAGAGGAGCCCCTTGCACTTCTCTAAAAGTTCTGAAAAGTGGGTTTAGAACTGGACTCATCATTGGCTCAAGCAGGACAACTGAAACATGGGTGCCATATGGTCTCAATGAGACGAGTGATTTCACGTGTACAACATCCTACAATCAAAATACAGTTACTAAGGAGATAGTATATACTAGAAAGGTCTGTCCAAAACAGTTTGACAAGATTTGGGGGGATCGTAATGGTCTACAGGTGACATAAGAAAAGAGTATTGATAAGGGGTGGCGTCTGTGAGTTCTGAATTGTATGACTGGGAACGATCATAGAAAGAAATTATCACTGTTTTAAAATGTTACTTCTGCATTAAATAATTTGGCCAGAATTTGAGACTGCTGTATTGTGCATCTCACATTTAAGTACGAGCAATGTGGCATGACTATGATGTTCCATAGTCTTTCTTGCCTTTTGTTTTATAGTAAAAATGTAAAAGAATGTGCATTTTCTCTGCTATGTTGGATTTTAAATAAAAACAATAAAACATGATTAAAACATATATTTCTGGGCTCCCGGATATGGTACGAGTCCCAATTCGCAGATCTCTACAATAGCGAAGACTGCAGAAAATATCTTTCAAGAGGTAATTGCTACTAATAACACAATATACTCTCTTTATAGGCATTATCTTTTCACAAACGGCATTGACAATACCCAGCCAGTATCTTATTAAACATTTCATAGGAAGCTTTGAAGCAGTAGTACTGAAATAGTACTCAAAGAGAATATGGGCGGCCAGCTTGTCTACATGTCTTATAGGTTTGAACTATAGGCAGAGTGGAACTGAAATTAATTTTCCAGTGTTTTCTATGGCCCGGTACTACAGTGTGCAACTTTGGATCTCCTGCACTTAGGAGACCTAATTTTCAGATATTACGAGCTTGGTGGCACCTATAAAACGGGTATTTAGAACTGCAGGGTCCAACCTGAGAAAGACACAGTCCCTGCTACTGAATCTCCCTTCTTTGGAAATGTGAGTGGTCAGAAATGGAAACCTTATCGCTATCTATCGTTTGGGAACAGTCAGGGATGATAGGGAATATCGGGAACTTTAAGTCCTCTTTAAGGTCCCAGAAATTTACTTCCTGGCCTCTGCACTGTCATTCTTACAGGGGTCCATGCTTATGGCCTGAAGAGGACAGCTACATGCAGACTGTACAAAACTGAACATTTTTCATATATTTTACTGGAGAACTTAGGGCGATCCTGTTAAAGAGATGGATGGTGAAAACGAGCGCAGCCTCTCACAGCATTAGGGATAGAGATCCCAGTTGCTACTGATAAACCACGTTTTATGTGGGACTCCTCCAATTCTGACTTAGATTGTCTAAGTATACAGCACAAGCATGTCCCTCGTAACCATTGGCTGGGAAAACATTAAAAGGTACACATTTTTGTCCTCCACTAAAAAGAAGTTGGAAAAATGGTAAGGGGGTCTAGACCAATAAGATGATTGAAATGAACTGCGGTTTGCGCATGGTAAAAATCAAGATACATCAAATGAAGCAGTGACAAAGCAAAAATGCTGCCAACCAATGACAGACCTTTGGGCTTTGCCTATTCTCGTTTGTATTTACAGTCAGCACTGTGGACCATTGTTATGTCAACAAGTTTGAAAACACAAACACAAATCATGCGGGGCAGTTTGTAGCACACCAACAAGTCCAAAAGAGGTAAATTAAACATCCAGGCTAATGGTAAGACAATTGTATGGATGCTGGTTTAACCCTGCTTTGAGATTACTGAAGCAGGTTTGGAAAAGAGGTTTATATGTTAATTTGTCCATCCTCAGCAAAGTGTATAGCGTGTGCAGTGATGAATGTCATCGGCTGCTGCAGTGCTCGTACATCTTCAGGTTTTGTAGGCAAGGCCCCTCTTTGCCATCAGTTGTGTTTGTACATGAAAGTCAGGTTTCTGCATAGATCATTTTTTGTTTGTTATCTACATACCGGGAGTTAGGTAATGGTAATACGGTACGATATACATTGGATGGTATAGGAAAGTAGCCTCTTTTTAGTATGGTTACCCCCACTTTTATGCCTGTTTCTCAGTGTGTTTGACTGTGTTCACTGGGATCCTGCTAACCAGGACCCCAGTGATTATGCTCTCTCTCTTCAAACATGGTTGCTTGGACCACACACACCCCACATTTGGCATACTGGTGCCCCCATGTAAGTCCCTAGTATATGGTACCTAGATACTCAGGGAATTGGGGTACCAGGGGATCCCCATTTGCTGCAGCATGTATTATGCCACCCCTGGGGAGCACATGCAATATCTACAGACTTGCCATTGCAGCCTACGTGGATGGGTGCATGCACCCTTTTCACTACAGGTCACTACACCTGGTCACTGTAAGTCATCCCTATGGCAGGCCCTCTTAGCCCAGAGGGTAAGGTGCAAGTACCTGTGTGTGAGGGCACCCCTGCACTAGCAGAGGTGCCCCCACGAACTCCAGTCCCATTTTCCTGGACTTCGTGATTGCGGGGACCCCATTTTATGCGTGTACCTATGTCCAGATACCTAATGGTAACTCCTATGTCCAGATACCTAATGGTAACTCCTATGTCCAGATACCTAATGGTAACTCTGAACCTACGCATGTTTGGTATCAAACATGTCGGAATCATACCCCAATACTATTGCCAGTATTGGAAGTATGATTCCATGCACTCTGGGGACTCCTTAGTGGACAGACAGCATTGCTCCTACCAGCCTTCTGGGGTTTTCCGAGCAGCCCTCCATGCATAAACCAGTCTACACTGGTTCAGGGACCTCTAGTCCCTGCTCTGGTGTGAAATTGGACAATGGAAAGAGGAGTGTCCACTCCCCTGTCCATCACTACCCCAAGGGTGGTGCCCAGAGCTCCTCCGGAGGGTCCCTGGGTTCTGCCATCTTGACTCCAAGGTTGGCAAGGACCTCTGGGAGCATCTGAGTGTCCAGGACACAGCAGGTGACGTCAGAGCCCCCTTCTGATAGGTGGTCACCTAGCTAGGTGACCAATCCCCATTTCAGTTCTATTTAAGGTCTCTCCCTTGGGTGGGTCCTCAGATTTGGCTTGCAAGATTCCAGCTGGACTCCTCTGCAACCTCTACTTCGACTTCTAGCCACTGGAACCGCTACTGGACCCTCCAGGAACTGACAATCTGCATCCACGACAAACACTCTGCTTGCAACATTGTTTCGAAGGCTCCTTCCAGGTTCTGCATCATTTCCCCAGCTGTGCATCATCTGAGGGCAGCAAGTCTTCAGACTGCATGAGACGGAAGAGGCAATCTCCCTTGGAGTGAAGGAGTCAATCTCCTGCATCCGCAGGGACCAACTGCAACGACAACCGGCTGCGTGGATCTCTTCTCATCCTGAGCTGCGTGGATCCTGCATCATGGGTGGAGGTCTGAAGTAGCCCTCTTGGTCCTCTCTGCCAGCTGTCCAACTTTGGTGGAGGTAAGCCCTTGCCTTCACACACAGGTCAGTACTCCTGTGCACTGCATCTCTTGCAGCTACCAAGGCTTGTTGGCAACTCCTCCAAGGGATCTTTAGGCTCTGGGTAGCCACAGCCTTTTTTCCTGTGACACACAGCCCTCTGCGTGCTTCTCCTGCGGCGTGGGACCCTTCTCCAATTGTGCTGCGTAGGCTCCTCTGCGACTCCTGGTTCCTCTTCCAGTGGGTCTCCTGTGGGGGCTGCCTTTTCTTCTATGGACTCTCTGCTTTGCTGAGGGTCCCCCAGAACTTCACATTGTTTCTTGAGTCCTCCTGGACCTTGCTGGTCCCCCGCAGCTCCACTTCTGCCTCACCGCAACTTCTGCCTTTGCCAAGGCTTGTTGGTGGCTTTTTTCATGCCACTGACTAACTGCAACCACCATCCGGCGTGGGCCGTCGACTGCATACTCCATGAATTCTTCACCTGCTCCAGGGCTAAACTCCTGGCCGTCTTTGCCCTACCGTCGACCAACTCCTGCAATCACAGATGGGTGGGTAGTGGCTCCTGCCCCCACTGGACTTTTCTGTGACTTCTGGAATCGGTACCCTTCTTCCACAGGTCTTCTTCTTCAGGAATCCACTGCTGGTTTCTTGCAGTCTTATCTGGGTGTTGCATTTTCTTCTTTTCCTTCCATTTAGGTAGTTTGGGGCAAATCCATTAACTCACTCAGTCTTCCTGGTTGCTGGGGGGCACTGTGGTACTTACCTTTGTGGTTTCCTAGTTCCTCCAGCACCCCTCTACACATTCCACTTACCTAGATGGGGGTCCTGCATTCTCATTCCAAATTTTTAGTATATGGTTTGGGCTCCCTTAGGGTCACTATTGTCTATTTGCATTTGCACTGTTTCCTGTAACTTTTTATGCCTATTACTGATTACTAGTGTACATATCTAGTGTGTTACATACCTCCTAGTGGAGGGTTACCTCTGTAGTACTTTTTGGTAATTGTGTCACTAAAATAAAGTACCTTTATTTTTGCAACTCTGAGTGCTTTCTTTCCTGTGTGTAAGTGTTGTGTGACTGCAGTGGTATTGCATGAGCTTTGCATGTCACCTAGATAAGCCTTGGGTGCTCATCCACCGATACCTCTAGAGAGTCTGGCTTCTAGACACTGCCTACACTACACTAATAGGGGATAACTGGTATAAGTTGTAAGTACCTTAAGTACCCACCACATAACAGGCCAGTTTCCTGAAGATGGGTATAGTATGATCTGATATTCCTGAAATTACCATGTTGCTTGGATACAGAAGAGTACTTGAATATGTGTAGTGTGTGATAGATATAGCACCCTATTGTCCTGATGAAAGTGGTTGGCACGCATGGGCTCTTTGTGATGCTGTGAAACTGGTTAACTTAATTTCATGTGGGACACCTTGAAGACACATAGCCATCTTGTTTTCATCACGTGTCAAGGTAAGACCGATAACATATACAACCTCTTTTTGACTGTTTATTGGTGTCCAGGTGTGAGCTTTGAGTGCCACAAAATACGTGACGAAAACTGTCCTTGATGAGAGTAAGTTGTATTAGGTAATAAGGCACCTCGCCACACACTCTACTTTCCCTAAAAAAAAGCCCATTGAGGATTCTGATAAACGCATCCTCTTCCATCAAAAACACGAGATTTGGTCTTAGGTAGCAAAAGGCAAAATCTGTGGGAAGAAGTGAGTGGCAAGGCGTTGTGCTTGAACTACCTGCTGATCCATGGTTTGATCTTTGAGGATCCCCTCATCTATAAAGGTTTAATTTGAATTTGGTTTCCATGTACCTTGACATAAAGGACATAGACAGGGTGAAGAGACATTGAATAGCCACTAAACATGAGGGTCACACGTTTAGGGTCCTTACTTTGAGGTTATAGAGCATCCTTATTTGGTTTGCCTAAGACTTCTCAACCAGTTCATTTGGTCAGTTAGAGATTTATTGTGAGATATATTTGAAGGATGTGACCAATTTATTTCCACACAGTCCATATTGAGTATTCAGCAAGATTTAAGCAAATTCAAGAAAGTCTGGACATAAAGAAATTAGGTGTGAGGGTCTCGGAACAGGATTGGCAGAAGACTGTGACCCTTCATTTTGACTCTGTATTAAATCCTAACTTTAGATTCACTTAGCAAACGTGTGATCTTCAGTGAACATGCTGTTTGTTGAAAACAGATAGCTGCTCTGATTGCACTGGACATAGGTATTTTGGTACACATTCTGGTCCTGCAACAAAGTGGTAGTGCGCTGGAAGGAAGTACTGGAAAAGTTATGATTAATCTCAGGCATGCAATACAGGGGTTACCCTTACTAATTGCCCTCAACAGGAAGAGTACCATAGGTTTTAATATAAGGAACAGCCATTGTAGATGAGTGAAGAGCACAAAAGGGTTCTGGCACTATCTGAAGGTTTGTTTGTGTGTGTGTGAAATCGAAATCCATCACATTACTTGTGAGACCAGACTGATTAACGACCTGTCAGGAGATTAGCCCAAACTGATGGAGGCTGGAACCGGGCACTGGGGACAGTAACTGAGTCTCTGCCACCCCTTTGCAACATGGTGCCAAATATTCATAAAATATTCTGGTGTACCTCTAGCTCTCTGAAACCTGGGAAGGTACCCGAGTCAAAGGTTCACCCAAGATACTACTGTAGAGCAACGGTGAAGACCAGACACAGCCAAGCTCCAGATACCACAAGGTGACACATGACACGCTACCTCATTCTGCAGATCCGGCATCATTAAATTGCAGTCCAGTAAATAGCCTGCCAGTTGTACTTACTGGGTACCAATGAAGTGTGTGAAGAGGAGATCAGAGAAAGGTATGGAGAGCCAAGAGAAAGTGTCAAAATCATCATCCTATAAAATGCATTATGGCAAATTCAAAGACAGCAGAATATAAGAGTCTAGGACAAAGGTTGATATGCCCACAGAGCTCTGATGCATCACCACAGCGAAAAAGAAATGGGAAAGTTATCACAAGGCCGCCTGGTGTGCCACATTCCTCAACGTTACAGTCTTTGAGCCTGGCAGGGAAGGTAGCAGTACATCTCCACCGGGTGAAGATGGAAAACCCACCAGATGCCTTGCCTTGGTGAAGGTAGGAAACCATTAGAATAGAATTCTTGACCATGAAACCATCAACGAGACCCCAGACAAAACCACCAACTTTATATCCACTTGGTGGAAGAAGGTGTGAAACACAGGCAAACAAAAAGGTACAGAAGATGTTTCAGAGACTTTGTGCAGGTCAGGAGCATTGCCAGACGTATATGCAGTCACTCGCTCCTGTCCCAGAGAAGGTATCTATGCCTGACCAGTCATCTGAGAAGGGAGCACCTCACACCCATATATTGCAGCAATGCTAACTCGACTGTTGGGAATCCTGAGCATCATCCTGGCACCTTACCAGTTTGAACAGATAAAGTTGTCAGGCAGTTCAGACAGTGACAGAACAGTAGTGAAAAAAAGGGATGTTGCGAAAGTTGTGTCCCCAGAAGAACAGATTTCTCTGGAAGTGACCACATAGCATGACAGGAAGTCTGACTATACCTTAGCAGGTCATCCAAGCATTTTTTTTTCATTTGCGTCAACCAAGCAGAGTCACTAGTGTGGGGGAAGTTTAGAAAGTTGGGAGGGAAGTAAATCCAGGGGGGTTCCTAGGACGAAACGCTCATATCCACATTACAAGCAGGAACTTATTGAATATATCCTACTAGTAGATGGGGTGTGATTCAGATTGACAGATCCTAGAAGCTTCAGTGGGCCATTCAGAAATAAAGATATATTATATTGGCCCCACCATGCACAAGCACCCAACGGCACTTTTCTACAGGTGAGATGATGATGCCCAAATGATCTTCGGCTGGCACTTCCTACGCAGCATTCCTTGCCTCATCCATGTCCAATGAAGGACTGCCTTTCACTGATGCACTGGTGTATGGCAACAAACTTTATCAAGCTCAATCCACCAAAGACAGAGCTTTTCCTTTCTCTCTAGGCCCTTCCGTCTGGGCCTTTGTCTGCAATCTTGGTATGTAACTTGAGCATACATCTAGATACTAAGCTATTCCTTAACTCCAAGATATCCTGGGTGACTAACGAGAGGTTTTTTTAAACAAAAAAACCTTGAGTTTATTTTTTTCCTTTCATTCCAAGCCATCTCTATAGCCCCGTATTTAAAGGCCTAGACCAGTTCAGAACTACAACACTTTCTACAGCTGGTGTAAAATGCAGCAGCTCGACTGAACTGACTCCCCAAGCATAAACATATCACCCTGCATAATAAAATAACTAAATTTGCTTCCGACCAAATGCAGAGTTCTCTTTAAACTTATTGTGAGACCAGGCACTAAAAGGTTCCTGATTTAATGGGCAGGAAATCTTCATGGTACACACCCAGCAGATCACGTCACTCTGCCCAGCACCTGTTTTCAACTGTCCCCATATCTTGGACAGTAATCTACAGGACTAAGGATTTTTCTAAAATCACAGTCAAGGCCTGGGACACTATAAATCTCACTCACAGGATTGGAACCTCCTTTATTTTGCGCCATAAAGTTTTTCTACTAACCAATAGATGGCTGAGATACACATAAGTAACATTTTCCTCAGTGCCAGGGAGCTTCGAGTGAATGAATTCCTCATAAATATCCATTAGACCACAGACACTGGCAGAAAGCTTGCGAGAGGCTGACCACGATGGGATCCAGCTCCTGGCCGACATGTTGGGGTCCAGCTCATGGATGGCTGCAGGTTTCAGAAACTTTGGACAAAATGTTACTTTGACAATCATATTACCTACTCCCCCATATTATGAACTAAAAAGTGCTTCTGTTGGTTTCACCCACAGCATTAGTGCCAATGCCAGAATATCTTTCTTTCCAACATACTGTCCATTGTGACACTATGCATGCTTGTAGTCTAAGTGATAAAATGCAGCTCATCAAAAGGAGGGAAACCAGGCTTTGGGTGGCCAATGGTCAGGTGATGACTACTGATACAATTGGATTTACATGATTTATGTCATGAAGGAATACAGTGACTCGGATTATTGAAAGCAGAATTGGGCAAATGGACCCATCGTGAATGTATAAGGCTGATGTGTGTCTCTCAAGTGTGTCATGGTGAACGGTGTCTGTGAACGTATGTCATGGTCCAAGAGACTGGCCTCAGTCTGACATGGGAAATGGCAGCTCATTCTTCTCACAGGCAAGTGAGTGCAGGCAACAATTGTCACTGGCATGTGCTGTTGGTAAGAGGGAAATCTAAACTATGGGCACAAACCTGCTTTGGTAGTGGAACGTATGCTTATTTGGGATGCAATTACTGCTATCAAGAGGTGGTGGATGTGGGCCGGAACCTGTGACCAGTATGCTGGGGTTTGTATCTCACTCACCAAGTGAGTGGATGCCTGAAGCTTGCCTGAGCCAGAATGCAGAAGGCTGCTGCAATTACCTTTAAAAGCCTCAAATTTAGCAAGCCTGATCTACAGTCCATGGGACGTCGTTATACAGGAAAGTTACCCTCCACAGGATGAATCAGGAACTTAGGTAGTGGAAAAAGGGCTACTGAACTTACAATAAGGCATAGAGTCCACTTCTCCCAGAACCCAGCTACCTTTCCTATCACTCATTGATTTTATATTTTCATTTGATGCTGCATAGCAGTTCAAGTCCTTCTGGCCAGGTTTGCATTATACAAGTACACCATACATTCATGCGTACATATTCTAAGGCACTAACAGGGTGTCCTTCAACCCAATTCGTGGACAGCAACATAGTGACAAAGAATAGGCGGAGACGATTAAGTGGGCCAGACATGCAGGTCACAACTAGATACAACAAAAACCCTCAGGTTGTGAAGCACTGGGACAGTTTTGTATCTAACTTTTCTGGGTGGGTGCTCTTTCCTGGAAGATTGCTGTGCATGAACCCAGGTGGGTTAATGGGGAATCAATCAACCTTTGTGTCAAGTAAGTGGGCAGCTCTCTCTCAGTCACCCACAGGCTCAAAATGTCTCCCTCATGGTACAGTTCTCTGGCCGACAGATAGTGGATGAGTCCAAAGCAAAGAGAAGGTGTAGGAACTGAGACTAGCGTACCCTAGAGATCCAGCCTGAGAGAACCCTAGCAAGCATAGAAGACACTGTACCTTCTTGCTCAGATGTGTAGATGTAATTAGGGTAAGGTGTGAGTTAAGGTAATTCACTGCATTGTGAAAGTATGGATCTAGGCTATTCTCCAAGCAAGTCTGTAGGGTAAGTCTGTCCCCCAGAAACAAACCCTCTAGTTTATGTCCTCCAGTGAGTGCGCCAAGCACCTTCAAATGTTTTGTGTATGAGTCTTATTTTAGCAAAACACCCTCTGCAAACATCTGCGTTTCACCATCTGAGTTTCACCTCAAGTTGGTATCCCAGCAGACCCACTCAGCCTTTCATCCTCCTGAGGTAGGTAACTGAGTACCATTCAGTGGGGTAACAATAATCTGTAATTCACAGCCGAAATGCTCCACTTAATGAATTAATTCTTTACAAATATAAATTGTATGTTATATTATTTCCCAGGTAATAAAAGGGTTTGCACTAATATATGGTGCCTTTACTTTGTTTGGGGAAAGTGGAAATGTATGATCAGTTCTTGTGGTGTTGAAATGGCAGATGGTTTATTTAGTAACAAGAGGAAAGTTGTAGGGGCAGGGGTGTAAAGAGGGCGCGTAGTACACTCTTATGCCCGTTACAGAAACAAGTTGTAGAACTTCAGGCTCCATCTCAAGGTGACAAGAACCTATATACTGACCTATCATCCCCCCTTCTGTGCAGGCCGGGTGGTACAATGAGCTCCTAAAAACTAAATGCAATTTTTCTTGGCGGGTTTCTGAAAAGAGTTGTAATTGCCAACATATGCCTCTCTACCTCCATGGTCTTGCTATCGTTCAACATCTACAATCTACACTACTACTGTGCTCTCCCAGTTTCCTTTCACCCCTTCCATATTTTCTCCAAAACTGTAAACGACTGGCACTGTCCAACAATCCTCTTGCTGTATTGTCACTCTTGTGAGAACAGCATGCTGAAAAAAATCATGTTTCCATTTCCATCTTCAACTCAACATCTTCATCTTCAACTCAACTCTTTGTTGAGTTCAACACACTAATAGCTAAACTGCTTTCCAATGGTCACTGTATCCTGTGAGAGGCTAATACTCTGTCCTGTGTTGAGCCTGTGTGCATCTTTTCCTCCTTGCTCTGACGTATATGTCCCATTTCACAGTATCTTCCATCCAAAATGTAATTTCTTTCTCTTGGTCCCTGCATTTACTATTTTGTTCTAATCTCAGTCACCATGAGCTGCACTTGTCTCTGTCCATATCCTGATCTTCACATTCCTGTATAGTGCAGGTACAATGCACTTTGTTATTTTTACCCTCCGAAATACATAATTGTGTAAATAACACTAATTATCACATACATGATTCTGTATGCCATTTGATCCTCAAGATGGCCTTAACATAAAGAATCATGATTTGCTTTTACATTGTATCCTCTTTACCAATTTCTGGTAAAGAATGCTTTGCTCAAACCTTACTTACAAACCCTAACAACAAATTGACTTTGACCAGTGTGCAGATTCCCAGACTTGAGATCTTATTGGATACAGCTGATTCCTAGAGCGTGGGAGATGGGAGGATGGACGAGGAATCTGCTATTAGAAAAAACCTCTACCACAAATAGCGTTACAGAAGGTAAGTAACTTGTTCTTCTGATATAGATTTCTAACTGCAGATTCCTTACCTTATGAATAGATACCATAGCAGTATCTATTAGGGGTGGGTCTGTGAATCTGCTCAAATCAAAATGTACTGTAGGACAGAGTGGGCAAAAGGCCTCTGCTGGTGAATCTAGTTGTCCAGAGTAGTGCTCCGTGAAAGTATGGAGTAAAGCCCGCATAGCTGCTGGGCAGATGTCCAGGACAGGAACTCCACGTGCCATCGCAGTAGTACCAACCTTGGCCTTGGTGGAATGAGTTTGCAGTCCTTCTAGAGACTGCTTTTTGGCCAGTACCAAGCAATTCTTGATGCAGAGCACCATCCAGTGGGAAATAGTTTCTGCACAGCCTTACCTATTTTTGCTCATGCGAACCCCACAAAGTGCTGATCGTCCACCTGGTTTTCTCTGGTACGATTGATATAACTGTTCAGCGCTTTTCTAAGGTCCAAGCAATGGAATCTCTCCTCTTCCTTATAGGGGTGAGGTGGAGCACAGAACATCGGCAGAGTGATGGTTTGACCGACATGGAATGGCGTCACAAATTTCATCAAGAAGTATGTTTGCTTGCACAGAAACAGTTTGGGAAGAAGATGGTGTATGACAGGTTAACACAAAGAAACGGAAGCTCACTCACTTGCCAAGGTGATGGCAACAAAGAACACCGTCTTGAGGGGCCACCAAGGCCTGATATGTGATGACAAACTTAAGGCCGCACTGCGGCATGAAAAAAGTAGAGGGAAGAGTCAAGTGTTTAAGACCTCTTACCATGCATATATGTGGAGACTGCAGAGGGCTGAGTGCAGAACTCTGCCCTGTTGTTGCAACAGCATGTCCTCCCGGAGTGGTATTCTGATCAGAGGACACATGCTGAAGCTTAGGAGTTCTGGATACCAAACTCCCTGTGCCCAATTTGGGGCCATTAGGATGACTTGTGACCAGTCACTCCTGATCTTCTTTAGAATTCTGAGCAGGAGTGGTATCGGTGGAAAGGCTTACAGGAGTCACAAGTTCCACTCCAGGCGGAATGCATCTCCTAACGAGAGATGCCTTGGGTACTTAAAACGAACAGAACTGCTGACATCGTGCGTTGTTAGTGGTGGCGAGTAGATTGAGCCAAGTTTCTCCCCATTTATGGAGGTGATTTTGTGCCACCTCGGATGCAACTGCCACTCGTGATCTGCTAAACGTCACTGGCATTCAGAGATCCTGCTAGCTGGTTCACCACTTGGAAGATCCCTTGATGGTTTAGCCATTTCCAGATGCATAGCTCTCAGGGTCCAGTACTCCACACTGCTCTGCTTGCTGCAATACCACATGGCGGTGGTGTTGTTTGTAAGCACTTACACCAGCCTCCCTTTGATGACTGGAACAAAAGCTTTCAACACCAAGCATACTGCCCTCAGCTCCAGAAGCTTGATATGGCTACTGGAGACTAGAGTCTTCTGATCTCCACCAGTCCCAGGTGGCTGCCCCAAACCCAGAAGGAGTGCATTGGTCACTACAGACAAATCTGAGTGAGGTATGACAAGGGTATGACGCTGAGCCAATCGCATTCCAGCAGCCTCCACTGCAGGTCTTTCGCAGTCTCCTCCAAAATCTAGACATGGTCATGGAGATCTCCTGGATGTTGGGCCCAATGACACTTCAGATCCTGCTGCAGAGCCTGGATATTCTAACTGGAAAGATGCAGGAGACCATCAGTCCCAGTAGCCTCAGAGTCAATCTAACTAAAACCCCGGACAGAGGCTAAAAGATTGGGATCATAGCCTGAATGTCCTGGACTGTCCTTTCCAGGGGAATGGCATAAAACTGAACCATGCCTAGATTGGCTCAGATGAACATGACTGTTTGAGAATCAGTCGTGTGATTTCAACATGTTGATAGTGAACCCCAAAGATGACAGGAGGTTCGCTGTGGTCTGGAGGTGGTTGTCAGTTGCCTTGGGCGGGGCCGCCTTAGCCACCAGTCATCAAGGTAGGGGAAGAATAGAACAGCCTGACCTCCGAAGGCGCGCTGATGCCACCACCATCTCTTTTGTGAACACCTGAGGTCCACTGGTGGGATCAAAGGTGAGCACAGTGAACTGAAAATGCTTCACAGATACCAAAGAACCCTGAGTAGTACTGATGAGCCTGCAGGACAGGTATATAGAAATAGGTGTCCTGCAGGTCTAACCACATCGTCCAGTCTCCAGGGTCAAGGGCAGCCAACACCTGGGTCTGTGTGAGCATCCTGAATTTTTCCTTCAGGAAGAAGGTGTTGAGAAGGTGCAGGTCTAAAACGGAACAAAGGCCTCCATCCTTTTTTGTCACCACAAACTATCGGGAATAACAACCATGACCTACTTCTCTCAATAGCTCCTTTGGCCAAAAGGGCTTGCACATCCTGACAATGAACATATGGTCCTCTGTCAGTTGTTCTGGGGATGGTGGGAGCTGCAGTGAGGAGGCAATGAGGTGCAAGGAGTACCCCTTTCGGACTATATTGAGAACCCATCTGTCCAATGTGATGGTCTCCCAACCGGGCAAGAACCATCGGATTCTGAATCCAACCAGGTAGCTGTACACCACTAGGGCACACAAAGGGCTTGCAGGTGGGGCTGTGTGGAGCGAGGGAGAGGGTGAGAGTGGGGGAGTGGGCACTGAGTGGTTTGTTTACTTTGACTGCAGGGGCTTTGGCCCCGTGGCCATGGCTGTGAAACTACTGAGCACTTTACTGGGGCTGAATCGGCTGACAGTATGAGGTGCTACTGCTGAAACAGCAAACTGAGTAGTAGGGCTGATGCAGCTGGTGATACAGGGCATAAAAGCCCAGGGAGTGTGCAGTGGCCCTGCTCTCTTTGAACTGCTCCAGAGTGGAATCTGCTTTATTCCTTTGATGATCCCCATCAAAGGACATGTCTAAAAGGAAAAGTTGGACATCGCCTGAAAAACAGGTGGACCGCAGCCAGGTGTGGTGATAATGGTGCCAATGGCTCACCTTATATAATGAGTAGGGGCCAAGCCACAATAAATTGTGAACTTGGCCCCATTACGACCGTCTTGTATGGCTTGGGTTAAGACAGGTAGGAGGTCTTCTGTGACACCTGGGAGGACTTGAGCCACTGAATCCTAAAGTGCATAAGAATAGCAGCCGAGGAAGCAGCTGGCATTGACGGCTGTGAGGGCCAAGCTGATGGAAGAAAATATTCTATGGCATAAGGTCTCCACTTGCTTGGATTCCCTATTGGGTACAGTAGTTGGAAAGGTATTCAGGTTTGTTTGACTTGTACAGGTCTGCACCACCAAGCTTTCAGGGTAGTGGTGTTGAGACAAAAATGTAGGGTCGCCAGGGGCACGGAGGTGGTGTCTTGAAATCTGGTGATTGACCAGGGAGCCAGGGCAAAGTTTGGTCCAAGCATCCAAAAGCACCCAAAAAGGTATGTTAAGTTCCTCATTGAGGGCAAGAAGGGCTCGGCAGATGTTTGTCCCGGCTGGAGCACTTCCGTTAAAACACTGGTTTTGACCTCTAAGGTGTGGGGTTGAAAGACAGGAAACTTCAGCCAAGAACTTCAGCCATTCTACGCATTACCATGGCATAAGGGACACTCTTCTTAGTGGCAGGCAAGGGGCACGAGAGGAATCCCGACTCAGGGGATGTATCAAAGCCACTGGCTTTTTAAAGATCATCACACCAATTTTCCTCATAGTACGGTTGGCCAATTTCATCACCTGCTTTATAACCTCTGTCAGAACCCGTGCCAAATAAGGTATGCAAATATCCTTCCTCGTGAGGGGAGGGGGCAAGTCAAGAGAGTGAGGTGGCACTTCAATGGAAGCAGAGCGTGGCCTCTGTCGTAGTGGTGCGAACTCAATGTCAAAGTGCATAATGGGCATCTCATCCTCTGGAGTCGAAGGAGTCTGCATCAGCTTTGAGGCTCCGGGAACAAGCATTGAGCATTCTGCCAGAGGTGAAGTCGGAATGGGATAGAGAGGAGGCCCGTGGTGCAGTCAAAGGGTCCAACAGGCACTGAGGCTGAATTCTTCAGTGGTACCCCAAATGGATGGTCTCCTGGCTCCTTGGGGCCCCAAGGCAGGGTATCTGGAGTAAGTGGATCCAAAATGTCAGAGCATGGTCTTGCGGAACTCTTCAATCTGCCTTGTTGTTGCAGACAGCCCCAGAAACTCAGGTTTTGTCATGACAAGTTGTGGGATAGGCTCAGATGTTGATTGACTTCAAAAGCGAGACTGAGAGCCATATTGACACACTCACGCCTTCTCAGGGGAATGTCAGCGGTGGGAATTTTGGGGTGTTTTTTCTTTGACATACTCAAGGACTTGGAGAGCGATAACGACCAATGTTGGGAATAACTCCTGCAGCTCCTGGTCCGGGAACAAGACGAGGACCGAACCGGTGACTTGGATCAGTCGTGTCGCAGTGTCTTCCAGTGCTTGGAGTGAGAGTTTGCATCAGGGTCTCATATTACTGAGTTCAACTATGAGCAGTCACTGCAGGCCTTAAAGTTGTGGTTCGACCCAATCCTTACCTAGTTTAAAACCTGTCATTTTGGGAGGTGACATTTCCCTTGCACACTAAGGGTTTTGGAGGAAAACTGGTTGAAAGAGATAAATGGACAGCTTTGGATCCGCGTCTGGTGGTGCAGACAGGAAGGAGCTGATATCAGCGCAAGGGAGTGGTGCCTATATAGACACCACATGTAATTTTAGGAACGGGACACCATCAGTGTGGTGCCACTCGGGGCCACCTACCCGCTTAAAGAGGTACTGCTCAAACGTTTGTAGATCCAGTCTGATGCCCAGGGAATATTCAAAAGGTGAGGAATATATGGGTAGAATTTTCTATCAGAAAAAGAAACCCGGAAGAACAAAAAAGCTGAAATGTATCCCTGTACTGAAAGCAACAACACTGAGCAGTCAAATAATCCAGAATACAGGTAATTTTAAATAAGCTTATAGTGAGGCCTGAGACAGTTGAGTTGGAGAATCCTTGACCATGAAAGTACTGCACACCTGAAGCATCACAATAAGAAATTGGCTTTGAATCAATGGATTAGGAATGCGTTCTTACCTGGAATCCCACTTCTCTCTCAGAGGAATCTCTGTTGAAGTCATTAGCTTTGAACCATCCTGCCCATGTGCAGGGATCCCCGAGAACTTCTTGTAATATGTCTTTTTAAGTGTGAATGTTTGCGTCCCTTCAGGAAGGCCTGGAGAAACAGGTAAGACATGAACAGTTTGCAGCCTAAATGTACAGGCCTCAATGGCCACATTCTTCTGACTGCATTTAAAAGAAAAGGATTTTTTACATATATATATACATATATATATATATATATATATATATATATATGTGTGTGTGTGTGCACATACAAATTTAAGGCAAATTGGCTGGAAAAGCATCATTTGTGAAAACCTCTTTCACAAACCTGTGTTCAAAAGAGGACAGTGTAGCCCTTTAGGCTGCCTTTATGAACTATGAAAACAGCCTCTGTCCTTTAAGGGCTCAGAGACCGCCAGTATGCCATCATGCCCATCAGGTGGCAGACGCGTCAGTTCTTTTTGCCGAGATGTGGCAGTATCAGATAGGTCTAATAATTGTCTCTGTCATTTCCACCAGGGAGGAGGGCTTGTGCATATGACTTCAATGGAGATTTCCGAGACAGAATGTGGATAAGTAAAACCATTCATTTTATCTCAGGGGATCTTTGAATACAGCAGCAAGCCCATCCCTATCAAGGAGCTGTGGAAAGGAGAAAGAACACCATCAACTGACCAGATTAAGCAAATAAATTTTGGATGAGTCCTCATGACCACCTTACTAGGAGAAAACCTGTGTATGGTTCATGAGAACATAATGCCTGAATTTCACGAACCCTATATGCCAATGTGATTGCTACAAAGCAGCTACAAAGAAAGCAGCTTTCCAAGGGTGATGTTGCAACGAGGATTAACGAATAGATGCAAAAGAGGCCAACATGAGTCGGGAAAGGACTATATTCAGGTCCCAGGGAGGAGCTAGACACTTATGGGAGGGAAATTCTTTTTCAAACCCTCTAAAAAATCCTTGATAGCAGAAATTGTGAAAAAAGAGGTCTATGAAGGACATTTTCTGTTGGCAGTAACTGTCACCAAATGAACCTTTAAGAAGAGAATTGTAAGCCTGATTTGGCTAGGTAAAGCAAGAATGAAAGAATGACTTCTTCTTGGCACTCAGTCAGATCAAAATTCTTGTCAGAACAACAGATACAAAATCTCTTCAATTTCAATGAATAAGCAAAATGTGTTGATGGATAGCTTGTCTTTTTAGAATTTTCATACAGTCTTGTGGCAGATTAAAATGCCCATATTGTACTAGCTCAGGAGCCATGATGCCAAACTCAAAAAAGAGAGATTGGGGTGAACCATCTGGCCTCCAAACTGCGTGAGAAGGTCCAGTCTGCACAGCAGCCTCATGTGTGGACACTCTAACATGTGGAGAAGGTCTGTGAACCAACAATGCCGGGGCCATTCCGGAGCTATCAAGATCATTCTGGCCCTCCATTAAGACAGCTTGATGAGATGAGGGAGATCGGAGGAAAGGTGTAGAGAAATTTACCAGATAAGTCGATCCATGGGGCATTTCCCAGTGCCCCTGGTTGAAAGTACCTTGAGGCGAAGTCTGGGTATTTTTTTGTTTTTTTAATCTATGTAGGGAGTGCCCCACATGCAGTAAATGCTTCGCAAAATGTTGTTGTGAAAAACCCATTCATGGTTTTCCCGAAGAACTCTGCCTACAGAGTCTGCTTGAACATTTTGAACACCTGAGAGATGGGTTACAGTGATCCACAGGTCTCTGGCTCTAAGCCAATTCCACATTGTCTGGGCTTCATGAGACAATAGCCTGGACCTTATTCACCTTTCCTGTTGAGGTAGTACTTGTTTGAAGTGTTGTCTGTCTGAACAAGCGGGGACTTTCTCTTGAAGGACAGGAGAAAAGCCTTCAACTCCAGGCGAGCCCAGTCGCAGCTCGCTGCATGATGAAGGGGCTGGGCGGCACGGTGAGGGGGCAGGGGGGACAAAATACACATTACATTTAATAAAATAATAATAAAAGCATACTTGTCTCGTTGCTGCCGCACAACAGCTCCTTCTTCCTGGCCACAGGAGGCACAGGCTCCCAAGCCTGCCCTGCGGCCAATCCTAATGCTGCATGAAAGCAGCATTAGGGTTGGCTGGTGCCCTATGGCTGGGTGCTCCCAGTCAAACTGGGAGCCTGTGCCTACTCACTCCAGCCCGGCAACACAGTCTGAGGAGAGCACAGTGTGCATGTATGTTTGGCCGGCCCGAGATGACCGGCCAAACATACATGCGTACCGAGGGGGAGTGCTGTGCACTCCCTCCTCATCATCCCCCATGGCCCGCTCCTTTAACAACGAAATAATAATAAACATAGTTTATTATTGTTTCGTAGTCAAAGTTTTGCATCGGCTGCTGCGTGGGTGCTGGGGATGCTTCTCCGCCATAGCGGAGGAGCCGCCACTGGGTGAACTGCTCGTAGCTGAAGTAGATTGATGTTCCCTGGGTTTGTAGGTGATCCATATGCACTCCCCAACCTAACAGAGAGGTATCTGTGAATATTGTCTGAGATGGAGCATCCTGATGAAACAGCATCCCTTGCAGTAGGTTTGTCAGAGACCGCCACCGTTTCAGGGACTATTTTGCATTGGTATCTTGTGATACTGTCCTTCCAATTGCCTGAATTGTGATGCCAGTGTTGCTCCATACACTCTTGTAGTGGCCTCATGTTGAGACGGGCATTCAGAGTCAGAACAATGCACAAATCTATTGAACTGAGGAGGGATGACACTATTTTAACAATGGGATGAGAGACTTTCATAAGAGAGTGACACTTCAGATGGATTGACGTCTCTCCTCTAGAGGATACACTCTTGCTTGTACCATGAGGATGGTGGCACGTATGTAATGCATAGAATGGACTAGAGTAGAGGTCGATTTGTTGTGATTGACATACAGTCCTAAACGGTGGAGAAGACTGCTAATCAACTGATAATGAAGATGGGCTTCTTGTGTTTAAGATGCTGTAATCAGCCAGTCTTCTAGATATGGACAGATGAATATTCTGACTTTTTGGAGATGTGCAGCGACCACTGCCATGCACTTCAAGAAAGTTCTAGACTGTGTTCCAGAGCTTGACACATGATGACGATGTGTGCGACGAAAGGTTGGTTGTGACTAGAAACCCCGGGACGTATTGCAATGCCAAGAATATGTTGAGTGATAACGAGATCTGAACTGTGATAGTTGAGGAGAAGGTAGAGGCCTCAAGGGAGGAGCTTCCACAGTTTGCGGTGATGGAAGCGGCTCTGGAGAAGGAGGAAGAAGAGACGTCGGAGCAGATAGAGGAGTTGGGGGTGGAGGAGGCAGAAGAGAGTCTGGCAGCAGGATAGGAGATGATGGAGAATATGCCCTGGAATAATCAGAGTCAGAAGAGGATGGTAGCTGTCTTGATTTTGTGACTTTTTTCACAGGTCTGGATTGTCTGGACATTGACAGACTTCTGCATGTTGATTTTCACCTATGTTTTGATGTCAACAGACCCCTCGACGTCAAGCTTCTACTCTGCCTCAACATCATGGTATCCCTCAAAGTCCACCTCCTATACCTCTAAGTCAAATGTCATCTCCTCTTCAATATCGACCCAGCCCTCGACGGTGAATATGTAGGGATTGTGCCTGGTCTCAACGTCGATGTTCTCAATGTCGACCTAGAACTAAGTTGTTTTTGATGTGGGCTTCTATATTTGGATCTTCCACATCTGGATTCCTCAGGACAAGGAGGAAGAGCCCTGTTAGAGGACTGACTCTCTCCTCTCTCTGGATGTCCCAGCTTCTGACTGCTCCTATGACCTGCATCGCTCCTCTGGACCATGGAGGCGAATGTTGTCTATTTCAGTCAGGTTGTGTCTGGAAAACTTCCTGCAGTGTGGACATCTGTTAGAAATATAGCTCTCAGGAAGGCAAATGAGGCTGACTGCCCTTCTTTCTTCCACAGGCAGGGCACCTGTCAAAAAAAGATGGCATTTTATTTGACTAAGGAAAACAAAACTGTCAGAAAACATTGGAACAGATTAAATTTGTTGAATGAAACAGTTGTCAAAAACTTTTGTGAGATTTTTGAGAAGAAAAAGCCGAAAAAGGCCAAGCTCAGTGCCCCAAGATCCAGTCACCTGGAGCCAGAAAAAAGAACTGAAGCAGCTGCCACCAGGTGGACACGATGGGATACTGGTGGTCTCTGAGCCCTCAAATATGCAGCCGCTCTTTTCACAGTTACATAAGGGCAGCCTTTAGGGCTACAATGTCGTCTTCTACTTCATCTTCCTCTTTAAAAAAGGATTTGTGAAAGATGTTACCACTCAAATTATGCTTTTCCAGCCAATTTGCCTTAAATGTACACACACACGCATATATATGTATATATATATATACACACACACACATTTATTTCTTTTTTTTTAAATACAATCCAAAGAACGTGGCCATTGTAGCCTGTTCATATAGGCTTCAAACTATACCTGTCTTAAGTGATTCTCCAGGCCTTCCTGAAGAAAGGGGAACATTCACACTTAAGACATACTATAAGAAGTGCTCCAGGATCCCCACACATAGGCAAGACTATTCAAAGCTTATCACTAACAAAGGAGATCTCCTGTGAGAGAAACTGGTTTCCAAACTAAACTTCTAAAGAATGTGTACCTCTCTGTCACTCATCAACGGTAAATTGTATTGACTGAATGTGATTTATTGCACTACAAAACCTGCCATTTCCAAATTTTTAGCTGTAGATGTAATGTTTTCTGTTTAATTTGTTTAACTCTGCATTAAAATGGTTGCATTAGTGGGTTATTACTGTAAATAAATGGTCAGCTTAGGATGCTGCAAATCAGCATGCGTGTGCCTTTCGCCATACAATACTATTATTCTTCACTGGAAAGTGTTTACATTATATGAAGCAATCTCAACAAAAAGTTTATAAACATAGAGCAAAAATAGGACATGTAAGTAACTCATATAAATGCAACATCCCTTATTTAAAAGTGGTCTGCATGGATATGGGAATTATGTGATTGGACAGACAATTCAAAGTTCCACTTTGGGAAAAGTACCCCATATAAGAAATAAATAAATAAATAACACATCTCTATGGTCTGATGAAGGTGGATAAGCGCATAGGGAGGCTGAGGTGTAGCATTGTCAGACACATTGGGAAGGTGCCAAGAGGGCAGACAGTTCAGCAATGATTATGATGGTTGGATGATCATGAGACATCGCTTACATGGGTTAGAAGAAAACGCATTACCTGGAACCTCTAGTCAGCAGCAGGTAAGGAAAAGAAATACATTTCACACATACACAATACTGCTGAAGGCGGGAAAATACCAAAAGTATGAGAGATAAAACAGCAATAATCTCACAACACTGCTCCAGGACAGACAGGAAAAGGTTAGATTCAGGCATACGACCAGCAGTCATCATCGTTTATGGAAAACATATTGATTTAGAACCAAATGTACTTTGAATACTGACATTAAATTCCCAAAAGTCATTAGCAATCTACACTCCCACCTGTAAAACTCCAGATAGGTTGCCTGCTCACAGCTAACACAACCTCAAGTGCAGTTAGCACCAATTTAAAATTGGTGTTAACCCATTCGCCAACGGGAAGGGGTCGCCATGGTACACCCTTCCTCTTTGTGAATGGTAGCGAACATAATTTTTTCGGAGCAGGCAATGGTCTAAGAGACCACTTCCTGCTTTGAAAAAATTAAAAGAAAACTTTTCATTTTTGTTTTTGAAATGCATCCCATTTTCCTGGCTGCATTTAAAAAAAAAAAAAAACTGCTTCATTTAAAAGCAGTCACTGACATGATGGTCTGCTGTCATCAGCAGGCCACCATCCCTGTGAGTGCAGCCATTCCCAATGAGGTCACAAATTGTGATCGACCTCATGAATATTAGTGAGACAGCTAATTTGCGACCGCTAGCGGAATCACAAACAGTGTGAGGTACACTGTTGTACATATGGTTTCGCGACTCGCAAATGAGTCTCAAATTGCGAATCACAAAACACTGCGTTGTACATCTGGCCCTAAATGATAAAACTCATTCAAGGGTTGTATGTCCCAAAGCAATCAGCACACCTCCAACCATTTATCAAAGAAAAGCACCCGTACTTTTATGATGAAGTAGAGGGATGAGGGTACATGAAATAGATATTTGTTATTTTACTATGCTCTGCTATACCACTGGCCCAAGATGACCATACGCTACAGATGTTATCTGACCACACATATTTCGGTAATGGGGAGAGCTGGCAGAAACCTATACTGCAGTTGAAGTGTGTTTTTAATCACCCACTCAGTGGGTAGACAACCTGGGTTGCTTACTAAACTAGAGAATGAATGATGAGTGCCTACACCATCAAATTAAACGAAAAACTACTGAAACATGCTAATGGAAAACATACTCCAAATAGTAAGCCCAGGATACCTCCCTTATGCATGACCGGTATGGCCCCTGTAATACAACTGGTAAAGGTGAAACAACTGCAGTATGTGAAAATCTCCTCCCCCAATCACCAACAAGCACATTCTGCTGAAGAAAAAGAGAAACAAAATAACTACAAGTTGTGGAGTGTAGCAGTGGAGATGAGACAGAACCACCAAAGGTATGTAGAGGCAGGTTAGGAATAGTATTCAGAGGAATTCCTCCAAAAATCAAAGGAGCAATGGGGACTAACATCAGAAACACAAATCATGAAATAGTGTCTTTGTAACGAGATTGAAGTAATAGGTTTCTTGTTTTTGTGTTTCCAGAGATCCAAACTAAATACATACCCATTTATGTAAACACTTTCATAGAATGAGGTCAGCGGTAAATCCATAGAAAACAAGGGATAGCTTACGAAATATGTATTTTGAATTGTAGTTGTAGTAAATATTTTTTTAAGGAAGCTCTTGGTCTATAGTTAAAATTGCCCCACACATAGTAATTTATGTGTACAATTCAGATTTCGGGAATTAAGGGAGCTTGTGATCAATGTCGACACATGGAACCGTCATATTTGTAAGCTCTCCAAAGAATTAATGGAAGATATGGTTATGCTTATAACACTATCTGTGAGTAAACCTTAATCGTCGTCAAAGTATTCCTACTTCTCTATGTACTGACAAATACTAACATCATGTGCAGGATGAAGCAGGAGTCTGAAATATTGGAAGCATGGACCACTTGGACTTGATGATATGATGAAAAACCAAGCTCTGGCTTTGAAAAGGTACGAGCTGAGAGTTAAGTTATGGGCTTCATTCCGATCTGCACTCTGCTTGCCGCAGCCATAATAAAATTTAAGAATGGTGAAAGTGTTATTTCAGTTATTCATTAGGCTTCAGGTGTGCTTACAAGAATTTCCCATACTGGTTAACTATAAAACAAAGTTCAACATTTTATTGAGTAATTTAGACCTACTATTAAGAAATATGGCATTATTTATTGTATAGATGTAGAATTGAACCAAAATGATAACTGTTGGCAACATCGATATTTTTAATTAGGCTGCAAGGGCCAGATGTGTCATATTTAAGGTCAGTAGGAGTGAATCTCTGAGAATTGTGGAGTGACAGTAGAGAGTCTTGTAATCAGCACTAATTGCAATACTTAGGTCATATGCATTGTATAGTGGGCAAAATGTTGTTCCAGAATTAGCTTGGCAGTCATGGATGTATTTGGATAACGGAGCAAAACGTCTTATCCTACACGTTAAAATGATATGTTACCCACAATTTTTATTTCCATGATTAATTAATAAAAAACATTGCAGGTAATGATCATACTTTTAAAAAACTGTATTTGCAAACAGAACTGTAGGAACATTCATGCAGCCTAGTCAGTGGCTGACGCCCAGCTATATTGCCTGGGATGTAAGTGAAAATTGCGTTGAAGCAACTCATGTTTTTACTATGGAGAGACAACTTTTTTTTCAAACAAGCCATAAATTTAACAAGCTGAGGTCCTCATTTCGAGGCTGGCGGTCTCAGTGACAGTGACCGACCACCACATTATGACCCCGGGGACTGCCGTCACCCTCAGGAACAAGGTGCCAGACGTTCTGACGGCGGGGGGACCTGTGGTCAGCCACAGCAGCAATGAACTCAGCGGCGCCGTGCTTATCAGGCCTCCTTTTTCTGTCAGCCTTTCTATGGCAGAGACCCTGCCATGGAAAGCTTGGCAGAAACACAGTGCAGGGCCCCCCCTGCCAAATGCCCTTGAAACGTGCACTGTCTTGCTTTGCAGACAGAGCACATTCCAAGGGTGCTGCTGTGCTACGGTATTGGCCTCAACTCCTTTAATGCTCCCTGCAGTGTTCCCGTTTGTCAGATTGGTGAAAATGTCGTAATACGATGTCTTCACCAGTCGGCCCGGTGGGAACATCGTAATAGGACTTGGTGGGGTGGGGGGTGGGTGGCAGCCGGTATGATGGCTGCCTCCTGCCTGCAGCTTTGGCAGTCGGTGTTTGCCAACTGTCAAAGTCGTATTGAACCCCTGTATACTTAAATACATTTTTGGGGTTCAGGGCTTCAATAACAGTCTTTCTGCATGGTCGTACAGCTAACTGATTGATTTAAAGTCGTGGTCTTCGCTCACTTAAAAAGGCTGGACCGATGTAGGCGATGTGACTAATGGTTTCTTTCTCTTACATAATTTTCCTAGTCTGTATTGACTGACGTCTTTGCCCAGTGTGGGACGTTGTGAAGATTTGGCTCAGCTCTAAAGCTAAATAACATGAATTTACATTTTATAAACTTGGAAAAGCATGCTGCTATATAAATTTGAGATTATGGGTGGGAGTAGTTCAATCTATCAATCAATCAATACTTTTTTCGGCTATACCAAGCCATAAAAGTAAGAACAGCACAAATATCAAACAGTAAAATCTGCCAGGTTAAAATAGTTTTACACAAAGTTATGAATAAAAAGAACGTATTTTTAAAATACTTAAAATGAAATTCAATACTGCCTCAATCGCAACTGTGTTTTCCAGGCCATGCAAATAAGCAAATGCAACAATATGGGATCTAAGAATAGCTTCCTTCAAATGAGGATGCAAAAAACGTTTCCTTTTGTATGAGTAAAATGTGCAAAACAAAGTTATATGCAGGGTAGATTGGGCTGCTGGAGCGTCACAATGGCAAGGCGGTAAATTTAAAAACCACGTCCCCCTATTAGGAAAAGCCAATACAGAGTGTAGTGTAATAAGTCAGAATCTCGTTAAAAGAAACTTATTCCATTCCCTATTAACTGCTTTCAGATAAAGAGCTGGTTGTGCTGGGCCAACCCTGATTAGACCTCCTTCGCTACTAACTCGGCTATGAGTATTGCACATAGATTCTAACAAAAGCCTTTCAGTTTGCTAATAGAAATATTCTTGAGGGTATCCGAATTATAATAAAATTCAGGAGTACCCAGACTCCCGAAGCTCTTCTGAACGTACAATCTACCAGGATGAGCCAACTCAAGTGAGCCTCTGGATTCTTCCAAACTCGAAGCCCATAGCAAAAGGGGTTGCATTTGGATAAAATCATCTAATCATGACAACAGCTGTAGACTGGGGGATTGACAGCAGCCTATGATTACATTTATTTTGTACGATCTGCAGTGATGTGCAATTGACATTCCCCAGATACCAGCTTCAAATGAGCCAATAGACACACATTTGCCCTTGTATAGGGACAATAACTCTGTTACAGGCTATGGCCCAACCTTTTCAAAAACCTAAAAATAGCATCTATAGACCTCTGGAGTTGCAAAGCCCTTATATTCATTAAAAACCTCCAATTAAGATCGAACAGGATACCTAAATAAGTAAAATGAGGAATTTTCTCAATTCCAGAGTAGTTGTTAATTACTAGCCATGGATCAGAGCATTGTTTGTTCATTTTTATCCTCTAGCTCGGATAGTTAGTGGATGTTTTTATTCAACAGTTTTTAAAATATATTTGTCAGAGGATTTCCAAAGCTCTATTGATTTTTTTGTTATTTAGTAACTCCTCCAGAAAACACAGATAATCAGCGCTGGAATTATTGATTGCCACCCAGAGTATACTATTCAGTGTGTCCTGTTTCGATTGCTTAGTCTGTGGCACATCCTAAAGAACTTGTTTGGGGAGGCAAGCTCCAGTCGCACTTGTGTCTGCAATCCTGCTTTGGCAAATTAATAATTTTTCTGTGTGCAGTAGCTATATGAGTGTCAGGGACATTTGCATCTGTGCCTCTAAGAATTTCAGTGGTAATCTGAACTGATGCTAGGAACTAATATGGAACTTATTACTTTTGTATGGGTTCTAAAGTGGGTCCCTACAATGACAGACATCGTTAGAAAAGTTGTTGTTAACAAGCTTCCCTTGGACCTCAGTTGTCTGCTTGTGAGAAGACAAAGGGCCTCTCGAGCCAATCTATGATCACTCCTAGATATTTATATTCTGTTTCTTTGGAGATATTAAGACCATTTATGTGCTATGCAGCATGCTTGCAAATCTTTTTCCAAAAGATTACCACTTTTGTTTTGTTTAGGTTAATCTCAAATTTGTTTGACTTCAAAAAGTTTGTTCAGCAGTCTCTGTAAACCATTTTAGATTTGCTAAGCACTTAGAGTAAATAGGTACCTAACCTGCTGCCGTTTTTTAGGAGATGTGCGTTTTTTTCCAGGTCTTCCAATATGGCAGAGATGTAAATATTCAACAGCAGGGCTGAAAGCACGCATATCAGCTTTAGACCAGAGAATGTGTCTATTTGTGTTGTATTACAGAGTGCTGCTGTCACCAAATTTTAAGTGCAAGCAGGTGCTTATATAAAATAATTGAGTGCCCCTAAGCAAATTTGGTGGTATTCCCCATGTGTCTAGTTTTTTTCTGTAGACTTTTCCTTGGTTCACAATGGAAAGCTGCTTGAAAATCAATAAAACGTGTGAAACAGGGTGCACGCTGAAAACTAATTTTCCATACTTGAAGCCACAGCTAGTAAATTTGACGTTGCTTCCATTCCTTGGCAGAGCCCACTCTGGTTCCAAGAGACAATCCTATGCGATGTTGCCCATGTAGTAAGGTCCTTCAGTGAAAGGGTTGTAAAATACATTGTTTCATAGTCCAAAATGGTTATTGAGCAGTGTTAGTTTTATAAATGGGGTGGATAATCAATCCTCTCAAGGAGTCATTATGTGGAACATGCATTAAGAAGGTGCCAGGTTCCCATGCTCAAAGGCCTGGTTTCATTTCAAACAGGGCCTGGGAGAGGATATTTGCTCCTAGAGAACCATCAGTATGACTGTTTATGATGACTTTCTGAATTTGGTTGTTGTTATACTCCAGGGGGGATTCAGTCGGTTATTCCCGATTCTTCAGTTGCTACTGTGCTTGGGGGATCAAGCATTAGATGTGGGAGGTTGGTTGTTTCTTTACTTGATTAATACATTTGCTCCCCACCTGGGTAAATGTTCTACAGATTTAGGGATTAAACTATAATGAGCGTGCAGGACATTTGTCCCTGCTTGACTCACTGATGTTTGGCTTAGTTGCACTTAGAGTTACTTTATTAATAGTATTTATTATTTTCCCAAAAATTGTGAAGTTGTTGTTTTTGCTAGTGTGGGAGAAAACCTGTACTCCAATATTTCACTTTTCTTTCTGGAATTCTCCTCTGCCATCTTAAGTTGTTTGTAGACACTGATATTCTCCATTGCATACTATTCGGGCATCTTTTTCTTTAAACTACTCCTTTTCGTTCCACACTTTTTAAACAGGCATCCAGAACATTTTAGGAAAAGAAACAGGACAGTTGCACAAATTATTATTATTATAACAGGTTAGGATTAGTCTCAAAGTACTCCCTCCCTCCCACACCATCTAACCATTCGCCAACCTTGCTAAAACCCTTTCCTATCCCACTAAACCCGAAACTACAGTTTTCCATAAGCCATGCTCTTCAAAAGACTGACCCTCATGCAAGATGTTAGTAAAAGAAGAGTCAATACCCTACTATTATCAGGTGTGTAATTGCAGCACATCTTGGCCTTTATTTTCTTGCAAACTTCACTCCCTTTTGTCAAGAGGTTATCTAATGATGAATGATTCTGCATGAGGATAGCCCTCATAGCCATGATCTGTACATGTACCTGCTTCAATGATTCAGCTGTATCTAGGGCAAGCCTATTTACTAGGGTAGATAGGCATCAGATTTTCACATCATTCATTGCCGCATCCACAGAAGGAATTATAGCACTTAATATATCTAAAACTACTTGTCTAAAGCTCTGTTTCACTCTTCTCATGCCAATTTCACTATCCATTTCACTGACATGGTAATCCTCGTGAAACACTACTGCCAAATAAGACCCAACCCAATTATGTGGCAGAGTGAAATAATCAGTCTTCCCACAAACATAATCGATTCCTCTCAGAACTGCCTCTCCAACTGACAAATATTTTCCATTTACTTCATAACTTCTTTCCCCACGCACATTCTCCTAAATATTCAGGTCTGCCTCATTTGAAAAACTAAGGGCCTCATTACGAGTTTGGCAGTCATGAGACCCTCAAACTCACCATGGCTGTCAGAACGTCGCAGCGGTGGCAGTCCAACCACCAAATTATGACTTTGGTGGTCGAACCACCAGAGGACGGCTGCCCGCCCAGGATCATGGTTCCAGACGGCATGACAGCAGTCGGGCTTGCAAAAGTAAATGGCTTTTGTCATTTTACAGCTCGGCGAGGATGACACTGTGTTAATCCTATGCTTAAAGATTTTGCTGTACAAATAGCAAAAGACTTTGGGGGTCATTCTGACCCCCGCCGGCGGCGGAAGCCGCCTGCCTGGCGGGAACCGCCAGAAGACCGTACTGCGGTCAAAAGACCGCGGCGGTCATTCTGACTTTCCCGCTGGGCTGGCGGGCGACCGCCAAAAGATCGCCCGCCCACCCAGCGGGAAAGCACCAGCAACGAGGAAGCCGGCTCCGAATGGAGCCGGTGGAGTTGCTGGTGTGCGACGGGTGCAGTTGCACCCGTCGCGATTTTCAGTGTCTGCCAAGCAGACACTGAAAATCTCAATGGGGCCCTGTTAGGGGGCCCCTAGAGTGCCCATGCCAGTGGCATGGGCACTGCAGTCGGCCCCCAGGCGCCCCATGACACCCGTTCCCACCATCCTGTTTCTGGCGGTGAAAACCGCCAGAAACAGGATGGCGGGAAGGGGGTCGGAATCCCCATGGCGGCGCTGCTTGCAGCGCCGCCGTGGAGGATTCCCTGGGGCAGCGGGAAACCGGCGGGTTTCCCTTTTCTGACAGCGGCCTTACCGCCGCGGTCAGAATTGCCCCAGGAGCACTGCCAGCCTGTTGGCGGTGCTTCCGCAGCACTCTGCCCTGGCTTGTTTTGACTTCTACTGGGTGCTCCCTTGTGTCTGGACAAAGCTAAACCCCTCTGAAGAGCTCTAATGAGAGAGGAACACGTGTCATGGGTTGCTCTACTCATTCCAGGTTGGCTTGGGCGGTATGTGACCAGTCCAAAGCTGTAATACTGTACCTGGAGTGGTAAATGGCTTTTGTCATTTTATAGCTCGGCGAGGATGACCCTGTGTTAATCCTATGCTTAAAGAGTTTGCTGTACAAATGGCAAAAGACTTTGTCACTATCTAGCTCGGCGTGGATAGCACTGTGCTGATCCTATGCTTAAAAACTTTGCTAGATAAACTGACTTTTGAGGTGAGCAAATCTAGAGTGTCGCTGGTGTTGCAGGGTTCTCCTTACTAGAGCTGCTCTCAACCTAAAATTGGGAACTTTCCAGAGTTCTCCTTTGTTTTTTGCATAATTTATGCATCACTCTAACCCTGAAAGGTCCTTGTTTTGACTTATACTGGGTGCCCCCTTATGTCTGGACAAAGCTAAACCCCTCTGAAGAGCTCTAATAAGAGCAAAACACGTGTCAGGGGTTGCTTTACTCATTCCAGGTTGGCTTGGGTGGTACTTGCCCAGTCCAAAGCTGTAATACTGTACCTTGAGTGGTAAATGGTTTTTGTCATTTTACAGCTCGGCGAGCATGACACTGTGTTAATCCTATGCTTAAAGATTTTGCTGTACAAATGGCAAAAGACTTTGTCACTATCTAGCTCGGCGTGGATAGCACTGTGCGGATCCTATGCTTAAAAACTTTGCTAGAGAAACAGACATTTGAGGTGAGCAAATCTAGAGTGTTGCTTGTGTTGCAGGGTGCTCCTTACAAGAGCTGCTCTCCACCTAAAATGGGGAACTTCCCAGAGTTCTCCTTTGTTTTTTGCATAATTTATGCATCACTCTAACCCTGAAAGGGCCTTGTTATGACTTATACTGGGTGCTCCCTTGTGTCTGGACAAAGCTACACCCCTCTGAAAAGCTCTAATGAGAGTGAAACACGTGTCAGGGGTTGCTTTACTCATTCTAGGTTGGCTTGGGTGGTACTTGACCAGTCCAAAGCTGTAATACTGTACCTGGAGTGGTAAAGGGCTTTTGTCATTTTACAGCTCGGCGAGGATGACACTGTGTTAATCCTATGCTTAAAGATTTTTCTGTACAGATGGCAAAAGACTTTGTCGCTATCTAGCTCGGCGTGGATAGCACTGTGCTGATTCTATGCTTAAAAACTTTGCTAGATAAACAGACATTTGAGGTGAGCAAATCTAGAGTGTCGCTGGTGTTGTAGGGTGCTCCTTACTAGAGCTGCTCTCCACCTAAAATTGGGAACTTCCCAGAGTTATCCTTTGTTTTTTGCATATATATATATATATGAATTCTCACCAGCATACAAGCAAATACTCAAATACTCCACTTAGAGTATGGTATATACCATAAGGGTAACAACTTTTATGCACAAGTTTTTCTTCAGGGTAAAGTAAGCAATATCACCTCTATATCAGGTGTAGTAAAAAGTGACAACACTCTAAGAGGCTGTTATTGACAAACTTGAAGTGTAAAGTCATCACTTTACACCAAGTAATAATAATGAAAGTGGTCTTGAACATCAGGCATGAAAAGCCCCATAGGGTTCCAGGGCACTATACACTCCAGTATCAATTTAAGGAGACATAGCAAATGCCAAAAGCAGGAGCACCCACCTGGTGCCCCAATTAGGCTGTAACAGATAAATAACTGAATGAGACTCATGGCCCTAACAAAGCAGGACTCCTCTGTGGAAAAAGTAAGAACAAATATCACCTTACTAGACAGTAAAGAAGTTATGAACTAGGCCAAAAGGTAGAGAGGAACCAAGCTAATATGCTGCTCCATCCCTAGTGTCACAAAAATGCCTTAAAGCTGAGTCTGCCTTTGCACCAAACAAATGGGCACCATCAAACGGCATGTCAAGCAATGTGGCCTGGACTACCTCTAAAAAAACTGAGATCCGTAACCAGGCATGGTGACATAGCGCAACTAAGGAAGCCAGGGCTCGACCCACAGAGTCATTGGTAACCATACCACAGTGAATAATTTGTTTAGCTGCTTGCTGGCCTTCTTGAATCATAGGAGTAAGAGTGCTCCTGATTTCTTCCGGAAGCGTAAGATGTTTGCTAATGGGTCCCATAAAGAATGAGAGAAACGTCCAAGAACACTAGTTGTATTCACAGAATGTACAGCACAACTTGTGGAGGAAAAAATATGCCTGCCACAGAATTCTAGACTCCTGGACTCTCTATCAAATGGGAAACGTTGGGGAGACTCAATATCATGGGAGGCCATAGTGTCCTGTGCCACCAAACTTCGATGAGTAGGATGTTAGCCGGATAACCAACGGCAGGTCGGTGCCTTTGGGATATAGCCCGGTCAACAGGAGCCTCTCCTGAGGCTGGAGAAGAATCCAAGCCACTAGCCACAGCTAGGCCAGTTAACCAGCTGTCCTTTTCATGAGGTTCCAACTCCCCTACTGTCTCTCCATCATCTCGCTCAGTAGGATAAAAATGAGGGGACATTTGTGAAGGAAGATCAGGGATAACAGACACGACTGGTGCCATAACCGGTGTCAAACCGCATTGAGAAGACGATTCCTCAAAGTCGATTTCGACTTCAGACAGAGAGTGGGATTCAAGTTCAATCGTCGCCGCCAATGGAGTCGCTGGAGTCAGCTGATCGGAAACCTGCACCGAAGGTGAAACCACAAAAGGCTGTGCACCGGCAAAGTAACAGTTTTGTCAACTGGTGCTGAAGGCCTAACTGAAGCCGAAGTCTAACCCGCTGGCGTGGACACAGGCAATGCACTTTGCAACTTCTTGTGGCCCACAGGCACTCCAGAGGAAGGTGATTCACCAAAGACTGCATGAAAGCATAACATCCATGCATTTGGTCAAGAGTCACCCCATCCCCTGGAAAGGGAGGGAGGGAGATGAAGGGTAGACTTCAACCTTGTTTACTCAACCGAGGAATGGTGGGAGGTCGTATGTGGTGAAGTCAGCAACGTTTGTGATTTTGAGAATTTGTGTCAAGACTTATCTCTTGACGTCGATCGAGAATGGCGTTCACAAGAATGACTCCTTGTATGGGCCAGCGAACGGACATCAGTTCGAGAAAGAGACCGTGGTCGACTGGAAGACTGGGACAGCTCAGACATCCGTGCAGCCAGAAGCTCCATTCAATGCTACCACAAAGCCTTCGGACGAAATTGACTACAGGAGTCGCACCCTTCGGCTTCATGGTGCTGACCCAGGCACCACATACAAATCGAGTGGGGGTCGTAGCAGCCATTTTTTGCCCACAGGACCCACAGGGTTTGAACCCGTAAGACATGGAAAAACCACACTGTTCTACATGATGAAAATGTTGAGGTGGGCCACAACGGCCCGAGTTCCGTTACCCGATCTGCACAGCAATGGTGGAAAATAAGGAACTGATGTTGGCGCATAAGCGTGGGGGTTATATGGACTACGCTGATGTCACATCCGATGGATGATGTCAACACATAGTCGTACAACGCCCTCTTCCGATGCGTATAAGTGCTATAGGAAAAAAGTTGCTGAAACCAGGCTCGCACCTCGGGAAGATTCTAAAGTAAGGATTCTGCGGCTAGATGTCTCTATCAGATATTAAATATACACCATAACCATTACCTGAAAGAGCGTATGAAATCAGAATCTGTACCCCTAATCGTCATATTACGCATATACATATCATATTAGTATAAACATTAGCTTGAACCCCACCAACTAAATTCTCTTTATTCTCTAATATATTATTTTTTAATTTATTTTTAACAGTAAGTTAATTTGTTGTTTATAGAAGTAAATCCCACCTGAGCTAGTAAGCACAAAAACAGTACCACCAAGACTAATATTTTTGTTATTATCATTACTAACCCTACAATTTTAGAGTAATTCCTGTACTCCATATTCTGAGACAAAATAAATTATTGTGATACTTCAAAAATTCAAAGGCAACAAAACTGTTCTTTAAAACCATAACAGATTTCTTCTTTTCTTCTCATTTTTTTGGAATTGTTTTTATTTGGTTTTAGAAAACCAAGAACATGTGTGTGCAGCTCAACATACACAGTACAGTGCATAGGATAACCAATCTCATTCACAAGGATGTCAGGTCAGGCTAACAGTTCCTCTTTCTCTTCCAGGATAACAAAGAAAATGGCAGTGTATCTTCATTTCAAATATTGTTTCTGCCATGGGCCCTATACCTTGTTGCATTTTTGTGAGCAGCCACGGAAGTTAAAAACCTCCTCCCCTGCGCACATGCACCAATGAATATTCTTGACCCAGTCAACCACAGATGGCACTGGCTTTACACCCCATATTTTTACAATGTCTCGCTTAGCCAACATTAGGGCCGTATTACAGAATAGCAGTGGACATTGTGGTATTGTTTGTTTGCCTCAGATTCTCAGCATTACTGCCCTGGCATCTGATTGCAACTCTTTCTGTGTGAGAGTTCTTGGTTTACATTGTATAGAGGCCTAAAACACCTTGAGACACGGTGTAGGAAAGTCCTCCTTTTTGGCATGGTTACCCCCACTTTTAGCCTATTGTCAGAGTGCTTAGACTGTATTCACTGGGATTCTGCTAACCAGGATGCCAGTGATGGTGCTCTCTCCTCTAAATCTGGTTACCTTGGTACCCTTTACACCCCACCATTGGCATACTGGTGTACCCCTGTAAGTCCCTAGTATATGGTACTTGGGTACCCAGGGCATTAGTACATCAGGGGTCCCCCATTGGCTGCAGAATGTATTATGCCACCCATGGGAGCCCATGCAAACTGTGTCAGCAGGCCTGCCATTTGCAGACTCTGTGAAAGGTGCATGGTCACACTATGGTAGACCCTCCCAGCCTTAAGGGCAGGGTGCAGGTCCCTGTGTGTGGACACCCCTGCAAGAGCAGAGATTGCCCCTACGAACTCCAGTTCCAAAATTCCCTGGACTTTGAAAGTGCGGGGAAGCCATTTTAGCTATGTACTGGTGATAGGTCGCTACCTATGGTCCAGCTACATAGTGTTAACTCCGAACCTAGGCATGTTTGGTATCACAAATGTCAGAATCATACCCCAATACTGATGCCAGTATTAGCTTCATGGTTCAATGCACTCTGGGGGCTCCTTAGAGGAACCCCCAGTATTGATCCTACCAGTCTTCCAGGGTCTGTGAGCAGCCCACCCTGCTGCAGCCCCTCAAACAGCATTCTGCCTTCCTGCTGCTTGACCAGCTGATGCAGGGGAAGGCAGAACAAAGGATCTCATGTTGGAGAGGGATGCAACCTCCTCTACCTTGGAAATAGAGATTACCAGATTGGGGAGGGGAAGTCTCCCCACGCCACCAGCTTGCTTTGAAGGGCACATTTAGTGCCCTCCTTGCATAATCCGGTTTACACCAGTCCAGGGACCCACGGTCCCTGCTCTGGCACAAAACTGCACATAAGAAAGGGGTGGTGCCCACAACTCCTCCAGGTGGCCACTTGATTCTGCCATTGTAACCAAGATGGGCAGAGGCCCCTGGGAGCACCTGTGTGGTCAGGTTAGGCAGATGATGTCAGTGACCCCATCTGATAGGTGGTCACCTTGCAATGTGACAAAGCCCCTTTTTGGGATATTTAGGGACTCCCTTGTGGGTGGATCCCCATATTTGGAATGCAAGATTCCACCTGGACTCCTCTGCAATGACCTCTTCTGCTCCTGGCCACCGGAACCGTGGCTAAACTCCACAGGAACCGAACAAGACTGCAACACCGAGACAACCACTCCTTGCAACATTGTTTCTGCAACTCCTGTCAATACGTTGAAACATTTTCACAGCTATACATCCTCTGGGGTCAGCAAGACTTCAGCTGCACCAAAGAAGCAAGAAGAAATCTCCCTTGGAGTAAAGGAGTCATTCTTCTGCATCCTGCAAGCACCCAAGGAAACAACGTCAGGCTGCTGAAATCTGTGAAGATTCTACAACACAGGTGGTGATTCTGAGGGGTCCTCTGGGTCCCCTTTGCCTTCTGTACAACTTGGGAGACGGTGAGCCTTTGCCTCTTCCTCCAGGACAGAATCCATGTGCAACATGATAGTTGTAGCAACCAAGACTTGTGACTCCTGCTCCAAGGGATCCTCAGGCTCCAAGAAGCCCCGGCCCCCAGCACTCTACCTCTGCAAAGATAGTCTCCACTCTGCTGCTTCAGCGATGTGGGACTCCTCGTTCGGTGTGCTGCCTGGGCCTCACTGTGACTTACTAAGTCTTCTGCCAGTGGGTTGCTCATGGAGGCTCCGACTGCTGCTGCTGGCTCTCCTGTCTTCAAAGGGTCAACTCGGACTCCCCTCCAAGGGTCGAGTCCACAGGACCTTGCTGGTCCTTTTCAGCTCTGCAAATCTCCAACAGCTCCAGTTCCATTTGCTTGTGCTTATTGGTGGTCCTCCTGACCACTGACCCATCGGCAATCTGGCGACTGTCGAGGGGCAGCTCCCAGGTGACTCCAGGAATTCCTCTGCAGCTCCTGTACTCCGCAGCTAGACTTCATCCACCACCTAGACCTGGATCTTCACTCACAGAAGCGTGTGCATTGACTCCTGCCCCGCTTGGACACTCCTTTGTGGACTGGACTCTGTCTCGTTCTGTTACAGGTCCTGGACATCCAGAATCCACCATTGGGTTCCACTGGTCTAGTCCTGTTCTTGCATTGTTCCAATTCCAAATTTCCATGTTAACCTATGGGACGACCAGGTAACTTACCTCTGCTCTCCTGTAATAAAGTACCTTTATTTTTGCAACACTGTGTGGTTCCTTTCTTGTGTGTAAGTGACTGTGACTACTGTGGTATTGCAAGTGCTTCACACTCCTCCCACATAAGCCTTGACTGCTCACCACAGCTACCACTAGAGAGCCTTGGCTTCGTAGACACTGTAACACTTACTAATAAGGGTTGCCTGGACCTCGGATAAGGTGCCAACACCACACGTGTCCACCACACACCAGGCCAGCCTCCGACACACGGACACACTGAAATAATGTGGTGCAATATTCATGGGAGCTTACATCCCTATAGACACATGTCAACTCTTACTTTCCCCTTTTGTAACAGTTTGGTTCTAGTGTGTTATGCGCTATGTAGGATTTTAAGTTGTACCAGCCGGAGTCCTGACCTGATTGCCACCTCCTTTGGGTATCTGCATGCCTCTGTTCAGTCACTGTCATCAGTATCTCTCACGTCTTGCTCCCACTGCTCATGCTAATGGCTGTGCGCAGTTATTCAGTAGCGTGTGGTAAGCCTGTGGTATTGTGTGTTGGTGCAGGGGGCCATCAGTACGATGAATTCGAGGGGGGCTCTTCCGCCACTACAGCTGATTGTAATTTGTAGCCACCAAGGGCGTGTTTTAGTTATATGTGTTTAAAATGTTGGAAGTCAGCCACCTCCTATTAGGACTATGTATCTGGAAAGGACAGCAGGCCTTCCTGCCCCCAGATATCACCTAGTTTGGAGATGTTGATCTTGTCCCACCTGTAGGAAGTTTGCTCTGTATATACTATATCAAAGTAAGAGATAGTGTGCACAGACTCCAAGGGTTCTCCTTACAGGTAAGATAGTGTAAAAATTAGATAATTCTAAAGCTCTATTTTGTGGTAGTGTGGTCAAGCAGTAGGCTTATTAGAGGGTAGTGTAAAGCATTTGTTGTACACACATAGGCAATTAATGAGGAACACACACTCAAAGACTTACTCCAGGCCAATAGGTTTTTATATTGAAAAATATATTTTCTTAGTTTATTTTAAGAACCACAGTTTCAAGATTTGAAGTAAATACATAAAATGCAAGGTACTCCACACAGGTAAGTTAAGTATATCCTACACAGCCTTTGTTAAAATAGCAATAAGCTATTTTAAAAGTGGACACAGTGCAAAAATCAACAGTTCCTGGGGGAGGTTAGTAAAGGTTTGATTGTGAGGTAAGCAAGACACTTACAAGTCTTAGTTCCTGTGCATAGACAGCCCACTATTGGGGGTTCAAGGCAACCCCAAAGTTACCACACCAGCAGCTCAGGGCTGGTCAGGTGCAGAGGTCAAAGAGGTTCCCAAAACACATAGGCGCCTATTGAGAACAGGGGTGCTCCGGTTCCAGTCTGCCAGCAGGTAAGTACCTGCGTCCTCGGGGGCAGACCAGGGGGGGTTTGTAGAGCACTGTGGGGGACACACGTAGGCACACAAAACACACCCTCAGCGGCACAGGGGCGGCTGGGTGCAGTGTGCAAAGCAGGCGTTGGGTTTTGAATAGGTTTCAATGGAGGGACCCGGGGGTCACTCTAGCTGTGCAGGCAGGCACAGGGAGTGCTTCTCGGGACAGCCAACACCTGGGCAAGATAGAGGGTCGTCTGGGGGTCACTCCTGTGCTGAAGTTTGGTTCCTTCAGGTCCTGGGGGCTGCGGGTACAGTGTTGGTTCCAGGCGTCGGGTCCCTTGTTACAGGCAGTCGAGGTCAGGGGGAGCATCTGGATTCTCTCTGCAGGTGTCGCTGTGGGGGCTCAGGGGGGTTGTCTCTGGTTACTCACGGACTCGCAGTCACCAGGGAGTCCTCCCTGAGGTGTTGGTTTTCTGCAGGTCTCCTCCAGCCTTGCCGCCAAAAGTGGGGACAGTGGCTGGAGGGGCGGGCATCTCCACTAGCTGGGATGCCCTGGGGCGCTGTAACAAAAGGGGTGAGCCTTTGAGGCTCATTGCCAGGTGTTACAGTTCCTGCAGGGGGAGGTGAGAAGCACCTCCACCCAGTACAGGCTTTGTTCATGGCCACAGAGTGACAAAGGCACTCTCCCCATGTGGCCAGCAACATGTCTGGTGTGTGGCAGGCTGGTAGAAACTGGTCAGCCTACACTGGAAGCCGGGTATGTTTTCAGGGGGCATCTCTAAGATGCCCTCTGGGTGTATTTTACAATAAATTGTACATTGGCATCAGCGTACATTTATTGTGCTGAGAAGTTTGATACCAAACTTCCCAGTTTTCAGTCTAGCCATTATGGTACTGTGGAGTTCGTGTCTGAGAAACTCCCAGACCATATACTCTTATGGCTACCCCGCACTTACAATGTCTAAGGTTTTGCTTGGACACTGTAGGGGCATAGTGCTCATGCGCCTATGCCCTCACCTGTGGTATAGTGCACCCTGCCTTAGGGCTGTGAGGCCTGCTAGAGGGGTGAATTACCTATGCCACAGGCAGTGTGAGGTTGGCAGGGCACTCTGAGGGGAGTGCCATGTCGACTTAGTAATTTTCTCCCCATCAGCACACACAAGCTGTGAGGCAGTGTGCATGTGCTGAGTGAGGGGTCCCCAGGGTGGCATAAGACATGCTGCAGCCTTTAGAGACCTTCCCAGGCATCAGGGCCCTTGGTACCAGGGGCACCAGTTACAAGGGACTTACCTGAGTGCCAGGGTTGTGCCAATTGAACACTGGTGCTGGGGCCTGGTTAGCAGGGTCCCAGCACACTTTCAAATCATAACTTAGCATCAGCAAAGACAAAAAGTCAGGGGGTAACCATGCCAAGGAGGCATTTCCTTGCACTACCACTCTCTATTCTCACCTCCTCCTCCATCAACCGTGCAGCAAATGACCAAATTTTTTTTGATAATCCCCCAGAACCGACAACTAACCGAAAACACAGACGTACTGGATAGCCCAATCACTATAGAAGAAGTCTGTCTGGCATTGTCACAGATGGCATGTAGCAAAGCACCCGGCTCAGATGGTCTGCCAATAGGATATTTAAACTCCCAAGCAACCCATCTTTTGCAGCCACTACTAGAGGTGTTTAACGAAGCGCACGACCGGGTGCAACTGGCAGACTCTATGCGCGAAGCTTTAATAGTGGTGCTCCCGAAGCTAGGCCGCGACCCCCTAGATGTCCGATCATACCGACCACTCTCCCTACTTAACTCTGATTGCAAGCTTCTTGGGAAAATCTTAGCAAACAGATTACTCCCCTGTCTACCAAGTCTGATACACAATGATCGATCTGGATTTATACCTGGGAGAAGCACCTTCTTAAATATCAGAAGATTACTCCATATAATGCACAGCGGCGTGGGTGGGGAAGCGGTAGCATTGTCATTGGACATAGAAAAAGCGTTCAACATGTTGAGTTGGGACTTCCTTGTGCACACACTCAAAGCGCTGGGCTTCGGCACCGGCTATATAAAATGGATTAAAACGCTATATGCTAAACCCACAGCCCGTGTCAAAACAAGACAAGTTATCTCTGAATCATTTCCAATAAATAGAGGCACTAGGAAGGGGTGTCTGCTATCCCCCTTATTGTTTGCGATAGCCATGGAACCACAAGCGATCAAGGTGTGCAGCCAGGCCCAAATATGGGGCATCCCATAATTTAATACATACCACATTATATCCCTATACGCGGATGACGCCCTGATATATTTAACCGATCACGTCGCCTCCATAGCTGGGGTAATGACAATAGTGGACACCTTTGCATCTATCTCCGGCCTACGAATTGGACTAAGTCATGTATCTACCCTCTCTCTCCTATAGCAACTGAACTACGCGGGGCACTATGGAATATCAACTACCATGGGCCCACTCCACCTTCAAGTACTTAGGTATACTGATATATCACTCCATATCAGACCTCAAAGAAGGCACTATCAATAGAGTTCTTAGATCTGTCCGTAGTTCCTTACCATTCTGGGGTTCGCTCCCCTTATCCCCTATGGGACGGGTAGCCATAGCCAAAATGCTTATCCTCCCGAGATTTCTATATTACTTCGCTGCGCTCCCGATAATCCTACCACGTTCGTTCTTCCAATCTCTACACTCTCTGATGACTGACCTACTCTGGGGCAGAGATAGGCGCAGAATAGCACTATCCACAACGCAATATCCGCAGGACGTAGGTGGATTAGGCATGTCAAACTTCGAATTATATTATGCTGCTGCCCAACTGCAATGGCCATCCACGTGGCTCAGCGAGTCCCTCTCAGAAGAGCGTAAAGCGATAAAGGAATCAATAGTACCGCTCCTGATCCTAACTTTGCTATTAGCTAGTCCCCACCGCCCACAGAAAGGGGCTATATGACTAGATGTAGCCAGATATTGCTGGCACAGACACGTCCAAGGCAGAGCCACTATGATTCCATACTCTCCCTCGCTGCTGCTGTCACAACTACCGGGGGCCCAAAAGTTAACAATGCATCACGATATACGCAGCGTGGGGCTGTCAAGTGTAGGCGAATACTACTCGGACTCTACGCTACGTTCTTTTAGGGAACTAGTGGATTCGGGGGGACTCATGCAGGGGCCTTCTTGACGTACGGCGCAATCAAACTACTACTCGACAACATATGGGAGCACGGTAACGCTGAGCCACAGGAATCACAACTGCTCACCGCGATTCTCACAATGGTCAACACAAAAGGCATAATAAAAAAACTATACAAGCTGCTCCTAGCTGGAGCTTGCTCAGAATTACCACATGCCAAGGCCCGTTGGGACGTTTCCCTCCCTTCTCCCTTACCCCAGAATGCCTGGTCCGCTGCATTATCAGTGGTCAAAAATGTATCTCGCAATACTTGTCTGCGCTACACTCAGTTCAACTACATACACCACTCCTATCTATCTCCGTCCCGCATAAAAAAGATATATCCAAACTCAGACCCAGAATGCCCCAGATGCACTACCCCAGCAGCGGATTTCTATCATATGGTGTGGAGCTGCCCCCCCGTGAACACCTCCTGGCAACGTATCACCGACACCACAGCTGACATTGCCGGACACATCCTAACACCAACACCAGAATCTTGCCTACTAGGCATACGCCGGCGTGACAAAGGTGACAAACAGCTCCATAAATGTACTGACTTAGCCTTTGTGGTGTTCAAGCGCTTGATAGTCACGCATTGGAAGGATCCACACGCCCCGGTATATGCCACCTGGCTACAAGATTTGCTAAGATGTTCACAAGCAGAGGCCCAGACATTACGTCAGTTACAACACAGGGGATTGATCCAGGGCGGCGCTGAAATATTGGACACTTTTGTGTCCAGAAATGATACATACCCGCCTTGAACCCTGGGTAAACTACATGATACAGACCTCGTTAAACCCTCATACTGTATATCCCCCCAGAGGTCACCGTAGATAACCCAAGCATCATACTCATTGCACACCACTTAGGGCCCTCGCCCGATAGACACATGGCCACAAGTTAAGCAAGGTCCTCCCTGCAGCGGAAATCTTCATTGCCACAATAGGATCACCTCTAGAGTAATACCCACCCCAGGCTAAACCAAACTCCTCCCTAAATCCGCAGACGCACGCTGTGCACCATCTCCCCTCTCCAGACAAGGACAGTCCAACCCACTCCACACACCCGTTAAGCCACATCAAGGATACAAATGTGACTTTATTTACCAGTTTTTTGTTATATGTTATCTCACAATATACGAATTGCACTAAGTAAGTTTATATATGCGTGTAACCAGAATACCACAATTAATGGAGAAATGTACTGCCGCTTGCTTATCCTGATTAATAAACAGATTTTTTTTTTAAAAACAGCATGAGAGAAGTGCCTGAAATTGATGGAGCGGGCTGGCTGGATGCTCCTCCAGGCTCTGGAGGCATGTGCATGGTTTCCACCCAGCGGTCCGAGACAGCTGGGTGGAGAGCTTCAAAGTGCGCATGTCACTTTCACTGGTTCAAGACAGCCGATCAAAGTTACACGTGCACTTTGGAGCGAAACTTCAGCCCTTCTTCAGGCCTCCATTCTGCCAATCGGCAGCAGAGGACACACCCGCATATCTCTGGGCTCGGGCTGCTGCAGTGTGCACATCAATAAAAATAATATAGCAATGAAATCTTTTCTGTTTTTTCCTTTGCAGCTCACAGTGGGTGGAGGGATGACACTCCTCCACCCTTCTGAAGAAACCGCCATAGCTCTACAAACAATGTCTGATTGAACCATTCACCTGCTTTGAAATTCGCTTTTTCTCCTTCTCTGTTGAAATTCGATCCAATTTATTTAATGCCTCAAACTTTGTAGGTCTGGACATCGGCTTCATCACACTCACAGTTTGTCTAATGAAATCCTTTGTTCTAACATTAAAAGTACCGTCTAAAGGTAATTGTAGGTCTTTATTATAAGCAGTGTCTTTGTGCCATTTAGAAAACCAGGTTCAGGTATAGAATCCAATGCCCCTTTATTTCTTATGCTGGCGTCCTCTCAGCTAGTATTTTCACAACGCAACTCTGAGGCTTTTCCAAAATATTCATTGTTTTTGCTGAACACAATCTAAAAAAATACAATAAACAAAGTAACAAATACTAACAAGTCTCTGCGCATCTTTGCTAAAGGCCAACCTATCACAGCGTGGCTCTGTCTACTAAAAAAACGATGGCAGCACATTTTTGTGGTGATGTCTCACCAAACCTAGCGAAGCTCCCTGGCTGACTAACCAATCAAAGCTCAGCATCTCCATGAATGCAGAAACCAATTGCAAAACCTTTCTAAATTAATTTAAACTAGATAAACATGTGTTGCTTAACCTAAACAGGAAGTCAACAAGTTAGAGTAAAACAAGTCAAATCTCACAATTACCAGCTAAAGAGCAACCAAAACCACATAGTACCATTCTAGAACCACAGTTCACACTAGGTAGACTCCCATCCAGCGGTAACCCACCAAAGCTAATGTTCTTACTCCAGTACACTTAAGAGCAAAGACATACCAACCTAGATTAGACACACAATCCTAGAAAATAAAATTAATTAGTGTTGGCAAGAGCGCATTCAGCACCTTGCACTACAATATATCAAGAGCCTGGAATTTGACAAATCTAATAACTAAACCAACCGATAATTTAACCAATGAACTCACAAATATGAATACTTCAACAATACAGTGATTGATACGCCAGTTGAAACAACAATCAACATTACATATCCAAATATCTCACAAAGCGCACAAAAATCCATTTCACATTACGCAAAAACACACCAATTATCAATGTGCCCTATTCATACTTACTGTCCAAACTTTTCAGGAACGCACTGCGAGTCCCTTCTCTCGAGAAACTCCAGCCTCAGAAACCACCAGTGGAGTTCCCGAAAAAATCTACTACTCTCTCAGAATGTGCATTAAAGACCGGGAAAAAACAAAAGAAGAGGTGGTCTTATTAGGCAACCATCGTCTGCTACTACTTCTGTGGAAACAAAACTGCACCCCAATATTTTAGGACACCCCAAAATTTAGAAACCCCAACATTTTATTTCCTAAGTTCTCCCAGAAAATATTTGCACAAAAAGGCACCCTCAACGACATCAGTTTGGCAAAATATCAAAGTAACTAAAAAAATAAGTAACTGAGACCACTTAATAACTGTGTTCTAGATCAGGGAAAAGTTAAAGAGTTGTATTACAGGAATCTCAAAGACTAGTGTCCAGAGTAAATGCCATAAAGGGTGAAAAGGCACAGGTATCACAGAATAGTAAATAAATCTGAAATTATTCTAAGTCCCAAATGAGCAGCAAAACCATAAAAGGATAAGGCAGGAAGATCTGCAGGAACAAATTTGTCTCACCCCAGAATCAAGAGTTTTTGTATACACAATTCTTGCATAGGACATTGGCTAAAACTGTAGATTCATCATAGCATGATCTTATATATCAACTCTTAAGCAAATCAGAAGTAATATCATCAACAATTTTATATATAAGCACTATCCAATTTCTAAGAAATCATCCTGCACCTTCCATGTCACTCTCATCCATAGATGTTCGAACAAAATATGAAACATTTATTATCTGTTCACACTATGAACAGGACTCACTTGCCCAAGGGAACTACAGAGGAAAGACCTTGAATGTGTCAACCTATCTGAAACACTATAGGTTTCACTAATTTGTATTCACAAAACCATGAAAAACATCACATCAGCTGTCTTCACTTCTGCAGAGCCTGTGGGGAAAGAAGATGCACAGAGGAACCAGATTGGGGGGGGGAGGGTAATGACACAAGCAATGTCCATTTTATCCAAAATTGATTTTTCACCTGAATGTCTCATAACTAATTCATGTTAATAAACACACTTTTAAACCTCATATTTAACTTGTTTTAGCTGTTAATATAGTAATTCATCAGTGGCGTACTGGATTCAACATAAAAATCATTAATACTAATTTTTATTCGCTGCACAAAACTTTAGACTTTAAAAGCGCTTTAACGCTAGAATGATAGAAGCTTGGTGGCTATTGTGATGTTGCATTTTAGACAGTCATTGTGATTCTTTTGTATTGGTTCCTGAGCTCATCCCTTTAATCAGCTGTACTTGATCTTGAGGGTCTATTATAAGTAGTTGAAGATCCTTATTTAATCCTTTTTGCAGCCTTTACAGCTTTTGTGATCCAGTTGTTCATACACTTGTTACCCAAGCTGTTACTGCATGTCATTTGGTTCCTGTGAGGTTCTCAGAATTTCCACCTATTTTATATATTTTTTCCGGCACTCTCTTCTTCAGCTACTCAATCACCTCTTTAAGCCTATTAACTACTTCCTCAGAAGAAGCATTATTTGTAGCAGTTAAGAACTTCATGATGCAGATCATGGCTTAATATTGGAATTCCTACAGTTTTATTATGCTGCAGGAGCAATTCACTGCAATTGGAAACTATGGGTGGCTGTAGAGGTGTGTTCCATTTAAGTCGCTTTTGGTTCTTTATATGAAACAAATATACACCAAATTTAGTAGGTCTCCATTTCCTTAGCATGTCATGTCACCTGAAAAAGGCATACATACGACCATTATTAAAGAAAACAAACCTAGACCCGCAAGATCCCAACAACTACAGACCAATCACAAATGGACTTTTCCTAGGCAAATTGATAGAAAGAGCAGCATTCGCCCAGATGTCACAATTCATTGAAGACAATTCTATACTTTCAGACTTCCAAACTGGATTCTGCCGAGGAAGAAGCACTGAATCGGCACTCATAGCAATCTGGGATGATCTTAAAAACACAGTCGACCGAAATGGAGTTGCTGCACTACTTCTCTTGGACCTCTCAGCTGCCTTTGATACGGCTGACCATGACACCCTAATTCAAAGACTCCACGAAGCCGGCATACAAGGGATTGCTCTCGACTGAATTACTTCCTATCTTCAAAAAAGATCTAATATCATCCACTCGCCCCCCTTCTCGTCCCAACCCTACCTCACAAAAGCAGGAGTCCCCCAAGGATCAATCACCTCACCTTTGCTTTTCAACATCTACATGATATCTTTACCAGAACTGATCAATGATTTCCATCTCACATGCTACAACTATGCAGATGACACACAAATACTACTTAAATTAGAATGCCCCAAAAACATTGAAAACTCACAAATCTTCAGTTGCCTCAGAGCCGTTGATCAGTGGATGACCTGGAGCCATCTCAAACTAAATACCTCCAAAACAGAAATACTCATATGTGGTGACTGGAAAAATTATGACCCTCTGTGCGTCTGGCCTGACGATCTCAGACCACCTCCTCAATTATCCAAGGAAGTTAAAAACCTAGGAATTACCATGGATTCCAAGTTAACTATGAATGCCCAAGTGGACAAATTAGCACGAACAAGTTTCATCACCTTGAAGACTTTACGACACATCTTCCCCCACCTCGAATTTCCACACAAGGTGCAAGCTACTATCTCGCTTGTACTTTTCCAAACTGGATTATGCCAATGGCCTCTAGCATGGTTCATCTCTATCTATTATGAAAAAACTACAACGTATCCAGAATTCCACAGCCAGGGTACTATTACATGTAAAGCCGCAAGCACACATCTCCCCTGCCTTGAGAGCACTACACTGGTTACCCGTTGCCAGAAGATGCACTTTCAAGCTGCTTTGTATCACCCACAAAGCTATACATGGAACAGGACCGCTTTTTATCAGAAATAAAATAACCAAATACATCCAACAAAGAAACCTCCTCTCAAGATTGGCACCCGGCCTTAAAACACCACCATACAAGAAACATACTACAGGTGGTACATCCTTCTCCATTTAAGCAGCCAAACTATGGAATTCATTACCCCCAACTATAAGAACCACAGATAACGTTCTTGTCTTCAGAAAACTACTCAAGAGTTGGCTCTTTCCTTCATAACCACCATATTCAAACAACAATGGACTGCATATGCCTATGTTGATAAATATTTTTTTCAGATTATGTGTATATTTCTAGTTATGTATAGTTCTTTAGAAAATATGTATCGCTACTATGTCATAACAATAAAATACACACACACTCTTTAAACCTGTTTGACTAAGTATATTTTACCCATGGTTCTAATTATGTATTGTATGTGCATATGTGTGTGTATTCATGTGTGTTTGTGTGTGTGTGTATGTGTGTATGTGTATATATATATATATATATATATATATATATATATATATATATATATATATATATATATATGTATGTATGTATGTGTATATGTTGTTTCTGTGCTGGGCATGTTCATGGGTCATTGCATGGCTCCTGGGTGGGTTGTTGTACTAGATATCTATGAATTCCTGCTCTCATCTTATCACACTTATCTACTCATCATCATATGTCATGTCTCTATCAAACTATCCTCCATTCTCACTCTGACTTATCCCAAATCCTTTCTACTACTTTCATCTCCTAAATAACTCTGCCTAAGCTCTTCCCTCCGCTTCCACATCTAACTCACCAAACCTCACTCTACTACCGTGACCTCCCACACAACCCTACTAAATTCTCCCGCATTTATCTCACCCTGCTACTATGCTCTCCCTAACCCTTCCACATACTCTTCCCTCCTCCATCCCCCTTTACTCATCCCAAGCCTTTGGGTTGAGTAAATGAAGGATATACTCCAAATTAACACTTCTGGATTTCTTTCCTCCACCACCCCTCCATTACTCCAGTCAATCTAATCAACAAACTCTCATATCCGCTGCTCAAATTAACTCATAATAATACTAAAACTGTACTCATTATTTCCCGATACTAATCCATTGCTAATTCTTGTTGGGTTCCAGAGTAGCGTGCTACTCACCGAAAATCGCTTCGACGCCTCGTCAGGGTAGTAAACGCTATATAAATACGATTACAATACAATACAATGGATGCTGAGGTTTTAACTAACATTTTGCCAATGTTTCAAGTGTTCAGTTTACAGTATGAATCAGCACCCCTGGCTACATCAGGTCTCCACTTCCACTCTGGAGTTGCAGCTGTTAGCAGTAAATGAGACAGATGTTTAAGGGACTACATTGCCATATTATTTTCAGTGTGCATTGATCCTTAATAGTGAAATATCACTGGTATTGAAAGTGGAAGGTCTACCCCATCTGAAGTAAAATACTCCATAGGTATTGACGTACAAGTTACTTACCTTCGGTAACAATATATCTGGTAGAGACATATTCTAGTTGCAGATTCCTTACCTTTGAATTCCCCAGGCATCAGTCTGGATCCGTAGATTTTTCTCCAAGCAGTACCTCTGCGCCATCAGGTGGCATCGGTCGACTCTGATAGAGACTTCTAGTTGCAGATTCCTTACCTTTGAATAGATACCCGAGCAATAACATCCCTGGTGGTGGGCTGCGAACCAAGATCACACCAGGAAGTCCTGCAGGACCGAATGGCCAAAGTAGCCGTCCCTGCAGATCTGACTGTCCAGGGAGTTGTGTCTGATAAAAGTGTGCAGAGATGCCAGCGTTGCTGCCTGAAAGATGTCCAGGACTGGAATGCCTGTGCTAGCGCTGTGGTAGCAGTAGTAGCACTGGTGGAGTGAGCACGCAAACCTTCATGGAGTGCTTCTTAGCCAGAGCAGAGCACATTTTGATGCACAAGAGCACCTATCTTGAAATGGTCCTCTTCTGCACCGCCTTCCCCTTCTTTGCACCCACATATCCCACAAAGAGTTGATTGTCCACCTGGAAGTCTTTGGTACGATCAAGGTAGGATGTTAACGCTCTTTTTGGGTCCAGGCGGAGGAGTCTCTCTTCTTCATGTGAGGGATGTGGGGGTGCATAAAAGGTAGGCAAAGTGATGGACTGCCCGACAGGGAAGGGTGTCACTACTTTAGGTAGAAAAGAAGCGCTTGTGCGGAGTACCACTTTGTCAGAGTGTATTGCCAGGAATGGTTGTCTAGATGAAAGAGCTTGGAGCTCACTTACTCTGCGGGGAGAGGTGATGGCAACCAAGAAGACAGTTTTGATGGTTAAGAGCCGTAAAGGGCAGTTGTGAAGTGGCTCGAATGGGGCACACATAAGGTATGTTAAGACTAGGTTCAGATCCCATTGGGGCATGATGAATGGGATAGGAGGAAAAAGATGTGTGAGGCCTTTAATTTAAGAAACCTCCCAACAATGGGAGATTTGAATAAAGAAGGTTGATCTGGTAACCTCAAGAAAGCAGAGATTAGCAGACAGATATCCCTTAAGAGTGCCCAGGGTAGAGCCTGGTTGGGCAAGGGAAAGAATAAAGAGAAGAACTTGAGAGAGAGGAGCACATAGAGGATCAACGGATTTGTTGATGCACCATGCCACAAATTTCTTCCAACGACAGGCATATTTAGTTTTGGTTGAGGGATGCCTGGCTGCCAAGATGATGTTACAGACCTTGGGGAGCAGGTCAAAAGATGTCAACTGTCGCCGCACAATTTCCACGCAAGGAGGTGGAGGGCGGACAGGTTCGGGTAGATGACCCTCCCCTGTTGCTGTGATAGAAGATCCTTCCGAAGAGGCAGTCTGATCGGAGGAGCTATGGCCATGCTCAAGAACTCGGGATACCCAGTCCGTCACCACCAGGATTACTTGGGCCCAGTCTTGCCTGATCGTCTTCAGAACTCTGGCCAGAAGTGGTATGGGCGGAAAGGCATACAGGAGGCCTGAGTTCCACTCGTGAGGAAAAGCGTCTAAGAGCAAGTGCCACATTGGAAACTCCAACGTGCAAAACAGCAGACATTGCGCGTTCTCAACAGAGACGAACAAGTCTAACCAAGGTTCTCCCCACTGAAGGAAGAGACCTTGCACCACCTCTGGGTGGAGACGCCATTCGTGATCGACCACGCATTGTCAGCTGAGTTCGTCCGCCCTGGCGTTCAGGAATCCCGCCAGGTGTTGTACCACCAGGGAAATGCCCTGATGTTCCATCCAAGTCCAGAGGCAAAGAGCATCTTGACAAAGGGTCCACGACCCCTCTCTGCCTTGTTTGTTGCAGTACCACATGGCGGTGGTGTTGTCTGTGAACACCTGCACTACTTTCCCTTTGAGAGAAGAAAGAAATGCTTTTAATGCTAGGCAAATCGCTCGGAGCTCCAGAAGGTTGCTATGGAGCTCAGTTTCTGCCGGAGTCCAGAGGCCTCTGATCTTTGCCTCTCCCATGTGGCTGCCCCATCCCAGAAGTGACCCATCTGTCACCACTGTAAGATCTGGTTGGGAAAAGGAGAGGAATCTGCCTTTGACCCAATCCTGATTCGTTAACCACCACTGCAGGTCTCTCACAGTTCCTTCAGAGAGCTGGACCTTGTCGGAGAGATTCCCCTGATGCTGCGGCCACTGGAACTTCAGGTCCCACTGAGGAGCCCGCATATGCCATTTGGCCTTTTGAACAAGCAGGATGCAAGAGGCCATGATGCCCAGCAGCCTCAGTCATTTTCACTGAAATCCAGGATCATAGCCCGAATATCCTGGACTCACTTTTTGGGAGGATACGCCCGAAACTGCACTGTATCCAGAACAGCTCCAATAAAAGGGAGCATCTGAGAGCAAGTCAGGTGTGACTTCGGCACGGTGAAAGGGAACCCCAGAGAATGTAAAATGTTTGCCGTAGTCTGGAGGTGGGAGATGACTCTCTGGGGCGAGTTCATCTTCAACAGCCAATTGTCGAAGTAGGGGAAGACTGGAACCCCTAACCTTCGCAGGTGAGCAGCCACCACTACCATCACTTTCGTAAACACTGTTAAGGCCAAAAGGGAGCACCATGAACTGAAAGTGCTCGTGACCTACCACGAATCGTAGATAACATCTGTAGGCCAGCAAGACGGGAATGTGGAAATATGCGTCTTGCAAGCCCAATGCTACCATCCAGTCTCCTGGGTCCAGGACAGATAAGACCTGAGCCAATGTCAACATTTTGAACTTCTCCTTCTTGAGGAAGAGATTGAGGGACCGAAGATCTAATATATGATGAAGACCTTTGTCCTTTTTCGGTACCAGAAAGTAGCGGGAATAACAACCACAACCTACTTCTGGCAGAGGGGACCCTCTCTATAGCTCCTTTGGCCAAAAGGGCTTGGACTTCCTCACGGAGAAGTGCCATATGATCGTCTGATATGCAATTGTATGAAGGTGGCATGGCTGGAGGGGATGTCTTGAAGGGGAAGGAGTAGCCCCTTCGGACGGTCTGGAGGACCCACCTGTCCGAGGTAATGGATTACCATTGGGGCAGGTGATGGTGAATCCTGCCACCAACTGGTTCCTGGTCTACCTGCGGACTAGCAAGGTTTGGAGGCTGAGGATGGGCGGAAGTGGACTAGGTGACCTGCTGGCTCCCTGATCCCCGGGAACGTGGGATCCCACGGCCGTGGAAGGGCTGTACAGCATGCGCGGGTCGATGGCTAGGGGGAAAAGAACAAGGTTGGGTGCCCCCTCCGTAGCCACAAAAAGGGGCGAAAGGCGGACTGCTGGGGTCTAGAAGCAGGCGCGAGGCCAAGGGACGGGACATGGTTCAGGAATACTTGAAGCACTCGAGCGCGGAGTCCGCCTTGTCTCCAAAGAGACATGTGCCATCAAAGGGCATGTCCATCAAGGATTGCTGGACATCGCCTGAGAAGCCAGATGTTCCCAATCAGGCGTGGCGTCTCAGTGCCACCTTCGATGCAACCGATCTGCCCAGAGAGTCAGTCGTACCCAGCCCACAACGAATCATGAACTTTGCTGCACCCTCCCATCTGTCACAGCTTGGGAAAGGACAGTCCAGGCCTCCTCCAGAATTCTAGGCAGCACTAGAGCGACCGTATCCCATAGAGTATGGGAATAGCAGCCCAAAAGGCATGCAGTGTTCACAGACCGCAGCGCTAGACTGTTGGAAGAAAACATCTTCTTCCCCAAGTTGTCCAATCTTTTTGATTCCCTATCCGAAGGTGTGGTAGGGAATGCGCCCATTAAAGATGAAGCCTGGAAGACAAGACTCTCAGGCGTGGAACGTTGATTGAGGAATTTGGGGTATGAAGGTGCAGGTCTATGGTGGCGTGTAATCGTCCTATTCACAGGAGCCCCTGTGCTAGGTCTGGACCAGGTACACCAGAGGACATCCAGCAATGCTTCACTAAACGGGAGAAGAGGTTCAGAAGTGGAAGAACCCGGTTGAAGCACCTCGGTTAGGAGATTAGTCTTAAACTCCACAGAAGGAAGCTTGAGGTCTAGGACCTCAGCCGCCCTTCTTACCATCACAGAGTAAGAAGCTCCCTCCTCCGTAGCCACCGAAGGGGGAGAGAGCATGACAGCGTCAGGGGAGGTGCCCAGACCACTGAGGTCACCCAATTCCTCTACCCAGTCAATGTTAGGGTCAAGCTGGTATTCCAAAGGTTCCAGGGGCCCCTCTACACTCTCCCTGTATCCATACCCAAAACTATGAGGATCTGGATCAACCCTGGGCCTAGGGGAGCCCTTGGAGAACACAATCTGCGTCGATCTATGCTGTTCCGGCTCCGGGTCGTCGGGTAGGGATCGAAGTCGATTCTGGACACAATCGGCATCAGAGCGTCAATGTCTTACCTAACGCCGGGGTACGACCGACTTCGGGACGGATCCAGAAGCGGATCCAGAGGGACCCTCCGAAGTTGGGGCCAAAGCCGACAACTTGGAACCCGAGGGGGCCCCTACTGACTCACCTGGGCCCGAGGGCACAACGGGTGGATCAGTCTGCCCAAAAATGAGGCGCATGGCCTCATAGAATTCTTTGAGTTGGGCAGGGGTGGCACCGGCTCCTGGGAAGTCGGGAAAACGTGGAACAGAGCCAGGTGCAGGCTCCCATGACAGACGCCTAGAGCATCGATGCTCTTCCCGAGTCATAACATCCGATTGACGGGGTGAAGTTAAAGAACGTTTATCCTTCTTGGACTTCTTTTCCTTGTCACCCGAATGCTCCGAAGCCTTCGAGGATGAAGAATGGTGGTGACTCTGCGGGTGGTCTCGAGACCTTCCTCTCGAGTGAGACTGGGAATGACGCGGAGTCGAGTGTCGGGCCGCCAGCAGCTTTAGGGACAGCTCCCTCAAAGCTTTCGGATTCATGGCCGACACTCGGAGCACGACTTCAGGTCATGGTCGCGCTCCAAGCAATAGAGACCCACGCGGTGCGGATCCGTCACCGACATAGTTCGGGGACAGGAGTTGCAGGGTTTGAAGCCGGTCGTATGTGACATCCCTCGATGCATCCACAATCTCATCACAAAAAGTAAGACAAAAAGTCGTTGTTAGTCAAAAAATGACTGAGGTAGCTCTTTCTTCGGATCTGCACGAAGGCTGGTGTGGAAAGAGAAGAACTGATGTCAGCATGCCGCGGTGGTGCCTATATACGACGCCAACCTCAGCTGTGGAGTCGACCGACGCAATCTCCGGATCCAGACTGACGCCTGGGGAATTCAAAGGTAAGGAATCTGCAACTAGAAATCTCCATCAGATATGGATATGAGCTAAACTCACTCTAGTGAGCTCTATAGACATCTGCGGAGGTGGCAGACTGGCTAGAAGACTTGTGCTTGCCCCAGAATGTGTGTTTTGTGAAAATTATAGTGGAGTCAGATTCCCTTTACAAGTTTGTTTAGCTGTAAAGGCCCCAAAGAATAGCAAGCACCCTCTTTGCTACTTTAACACAACAGAGCTCACTGGCATAGATGTCAATGCTCCTGTAATAATCCAAGGACCGCCAGACTTGCAGTGGCGGTCAGACCACCGCACTCCAGGTGGTCCAACCACAACATTTCGACCCTGGCGGTCAGACCGTTGTCACTGCAGGACAAGGTTCCTGACGGGCTGACAGCAGTCGAACTCGTGGTCAGCCTCAGGTGCTGAACTCTGCACTGCTGTGCTGATCACGACTCCTGTTTCCACCAGCCTTTCCATGGCAGAGGCACTGCCATGGAAAGGATGGCCGAAACACAGGGGTGGTGGCCACGGGGGGTCTGCCCTTCCCATGGCATAAGCAGTGCAGGGGCTCCCTTGTCCAGCACCTTCAGAATGCGCCCTGTCTGGGACAACCTCCCTGCAGCTGTGGCGGTAATGCGGTAGGACTGCCAAAGTCTTAATGACCTCCTTTGTCTGTGTAAGGTGCAAAAATGGTTTTACCATTAAAAGAAGAAACCATAGCCTTGTCCTGAATATCTAAGAAGGGGCAAAGTCATCAATCAAGTATTGCAGTACAAATTAACTGAATAGTAGATTGCCTGTGCTGTGGTGCCTATCAGGCCTTCTATCAATATGTAATTGCTGCAGTGAAGCTTTCTTAACTTCTGAGGCTCAACAAAGAGACTTGATTTGGAGTTTATGGTGGACTCCGGATTTAAGCGGAGCTTGCACAGTTCAGAAGAAAGGCAGGTAATGGATGTGAAGGAATCCTTGAAGTGATGAAATAAAGTCCTCTGAAGGCACAAAAAGGCAAGTATGAAGTTAAAACTTCTGTCAATTTTAAGAATACTCACAGGTTCATTAATCTTAGTGTGTTGAACAGGCTACAATTCAACAGAAGAAATTTACCTTAATGTTACTGGTGGCAGTAGTATGCTGTATTCTCACTTCCTCGTGATTTCTTTCCCTCCACGCTTTATCCATTTTCTGGAACATTTTCACGATAGCAAGATAAGAAGGAACTGCCCCTGAAGATCTAGCAAAGAACTACAAACTGGTGATCTGAAAGCACCTTCCTTCCTTACCTAGGGTGCAAGTTACAGCTACCAGTAAGAACTATATTAACAAACCCAGCACATCATACTAGTGAGAACTGTACCAGACAATCCAGCACAGCTGCAACTGCCATGGAGACAATGTTACTGAATTACAAGAACCCAGGAGGAAGAAATATCTAGCCTCTTATGGAAAGGATGTGGCAAAGAGCTATCAACCTTCCTGAGAAGTTAGTCATTAGAGGCAGATTGACCCCAGCATGCTCTAAGTGTGTTTGGTGTTGTTCCAAGGCAGCAGCACTCTGCTATACTGCAATAAACCTATCAGGCTTGAATAGGTCATTCATTATGACTTTTTGCTAGTTCATGCACCACGTTTTTCCCCCAAATGCGCGATTAGGTGTCCCATAACTGGAGTGGTGACCCTAAGAACAGCTCCAATAAGATTTGAGAAAAATGGGTATCATGATCAGTCTCAAATTCCTTTTATATAAAAGTTTATTTTTGGCTTTAAATTATATCAAAGGTTTATTTTGAAGATTAGACCTGTGAATATATTTTTTTTAAAAATCAGAATATTACTTGACAAAATTGAAATTATTTTTTTTAATTAATGAGCTATATTGTTTGCCTTGGAGTACATTTTGTGGTATAAATATTTGTGAACTTTCAGAATAGATACAACTAATGTAGACAACGCCCAAGCTCAGATCTAACTATGGTATATTTTTATTTTCTTTACTTGATAACACATACAACTGTAGGAACAGTGACCAAAGCAAAAGATGGATTTATTTTGCTTTTGATACCCACATACATTAGTATTGGCAAAAACTGAAAAACGCACTAAAGGAGTTGTTTCCATTTTGTTTATTTGTACTGAAAGAGAAGAAACAAAGGAAACAGGAGTGAAAAATTATGAAACCTAATGGTCAAATAATTGATAAATATATTCTACTTAGATACTGTAGAGGAATTGGAAACCAAAATTAAAATCACAAAGCAATTGTTATCTGACTAGGTTGCTGCTATTTGTTGATGCAATTTGCTGGTATAACACCTAGAGTGGTGTATCAAATGGGCAAGTCTTATGCCTTAATCATTTTACCTAATGCAATGGACTGTGCTGCTGTCCCAGCACCAGGATCTCTGCCCAGTGCCAGGCACCTATGACCAGCCTTGACCTGTCACCCTGCCAGGTCATCTGCTGCCCCCTCCAGCATCACCAAGCTCCTGTCCCCAGGAGTCCTGGCAGCTGTTTGCCCATGGGGTCCCGCTCCCCGAGCTCCTTGTTCCTGCCCTCCTGATTCCTGCTCTTTTGCCACCCTCCTGCCTCCCTGCACCCCTTCCCCCCTCCCAGAACCTATAAAAGGGAGGCTGCAGCACGGCTCTCCCAGCACCAGGCTTTCTGCTCAACGCTAGGCACCTCTGACCAGGCTAGACCTGCCACCCTGCCAGGTCACCTGCTACCCATCCAGCAGCACCAAGTAACACAAAGTCTCCCGTCCCCAGGATCCTGGTCAGCTACTTGCCCTTGGGGTTCCGCTCTACCATGCTCCTGGTTCCTGCCTTCCCACATTCCTGGTTCCCACTCTTTTACACCCCCCCAGACCTATTTAATGGAGGCCACAGTGCAGCTGTGCAGCGGCCGTGCGCAGCAGGCACATTAAGGCAAGCCCGTCTGCACCTGTCTAGAGAGAAACAACCTATTAGACCCATCTCAATCGGGTTTCAGAGGCAAACACAGCACTGAGACACCTCTGATCGCTGCCTCAGATGACATCCAACACATACCTGACAAAGGAGAATCCGCCACCCTCATCCTGCTTGACCTATCAGCCGCCTTCTACACAGTCTCCTAAAGCACATTCCTCCACCGCCTACGCCAGACAGGAATCACCAATGATGCGCTCGGTTGGATGGCATCCTTCCTCACTGGACGCACCCAGAAGGTCCACCACCCCCCTTCACATTGCAAGCCAAGCATATCATCTGCGAGGTTCCTCAAGGCTAGTCCCTCAGCCCCACACTCTACAACATCTAAATGACACCACATGCGGACACTGTCAGATCGCACAACATCACCGTCATCTCCTACGCTGACGACAGCTCATCCTATTACTCTCCACCAACGCCAGCGCTTACAATAACAATTTCCACAGCTGCATGAAGAACGTTGCAGCATGGATGAAGGACAATTGCTTAAAGCTAAACAAAGACAAGACAGAAGTTCTCATCTTCAGCAAAAACACCACCCTCTGGAATGACTCCTGGTGGTCATCGGAGCTCGGTCGTACCCCCATGCTGAAAGACCACACCCGCAACCTCAGCATCATCCTAGACAGCAAAATTTCCATGAGCTGTCAGGTCAACTCCGTTGCCTCAGCCTGCTTCCACACGCTACGCATCCTCCAGGAAATTTTCAAGTGGCTCCCCATCAAAGCAAGAAGGACCATCACACAGGCCTTCATTACCAGCCCTTTACTACGGCAATGCAGTCTATGCAGGTACCACCACCAAGCTCATGCAGAGGCTCCAATCAATACAGAAAATGGCCACCAGACTGATTCTCGACCTGTGCAAGAGGGCCCACATCTCCCAGCACCTGAAAGACCTTCACTGCTCCCGGTCCAGAAGAGATGCCATGTCAAGCTCCTCACCCATGCCTACAAAGCCCTTCACGACCAGGGACCCACCTACCTGAACCAATGTCTGAATTTCCACCACCCACGCAGGAACCTCTGCTCCGCACACCTGGCCCTCGCACAAATTTCCCACACTCGCCACTGCTGCATGGCAGGACGCTCCTTCTCCCACCTTGCCTTTAAGGCCTGGAACACCCTCCACCTCTGTACCTCCTCTATGCTGACCGATTTCAGGAAAGGGCTCAAGACCAGGCTTTTCGAACAAAGATCTGCTCCTAGCACCTGGATACCCGCATGTGTGACAAGTCGTGCTCTACAAATATTTAATTGATTAATTGATTGAATGACTGTGCCATATTACAAAGTTAATGTGTCCCGCAGTACAGGACGTACCATCAACGTTAAAAATAATACAAACTCATGAATGGAAATTTTTCAAACAAGACATGGAAGTCTTTTGTGGATTGTCACACAGGAAGAACATGTGTGCTAATTCACATATAAATGAAAGACATGTTCATTTGCATGCAGAGAGGAGTGAAGTACTTTTTAAGCCAATTATCATGACAAAAGAACTTCAAAGGGTTCTTTCAGGAAGAACAGGCAGCAAAAACTGAGACAACACTTAAAAACATTGGAGAGTAGGACAAGCTTTCCACAAGTCCCACCAACAGGCAAAAAACACAAACTGAGCTCGGAATGTTGGTGATATAAAGGTAAATGGCCAGGCTGTTGCACAAGGAGGGGATTCTCATGCTGGGGCCACTTTTAAAGTTTCTGCCTGTGCGGGCATTATAAACTATTTGTGATGGTGGATGAGACAAAAACCACACCATAACTTAGTTTACCACAGCAGGCATTTAATGGGAATGCCCCCCACAGTTTGAGAAAGTATATTAAGATCTTTTTTTATCAAGCCACCAATCAGAGAAAAGTGCTGCTAAGAACACCCATAGGATAGTCTTCTACTGATGTGGAAGCAACTGAAGGTCCTCTCACAATGTACTAGAAATGTACAAAATTTGGAAAAGACAACGGAGCAAGCGCTTGTCATGTTCTTTTTACTGTTTCTGAAAACAGTAAAGGCATCCACCAAGACAAGTATTCCCAACATGTTTATGTAGTCATTTTTTTAACAACTGTCACTGAAACATGATGAGGCTTTATATAGATTTTGCGGTACAAGGATCAACTTGTAAATAATATTGCAGATGAAGGGTAGGTATCTTTAGCCTATGGATGAATTGAAACTAGGTACTAACCAGTGAAAATGTCAAGCACTTAAAATGTACAGCTTCATGGATTGTGTTGTGTACAGGTCAGGTTTGGACAATGTGATGAATACTTTGAAAATGGTAAGAAAGACCAATCCATGGCTGTCCTTATTGGCTAGTCCTTAATTCCTCCCATTCAATGACTTTCTTAACATGTATCCTCACTTTTCAAACATAAATCTATTTCTCTCCAAAAATAATCTACAACTAAACTTAAAGAAACCATGATACAGAGATGCTCATGAAGTAGAAAGTCAATGTGTTTAGGAACACACTAAATAACATTTTAGAGGTTTGGTTCAAAGTATCATGCGCTGAACTGAGAGGGAAATCAATATGTTCAAAAGAAACTTATTTTGCAGTTCAGTTTACTGACATTTACATTATTGTAACAGTCACATACCTACATAGTCGATACTGAAAACCTTCTGACATGTTTCATGGTTTTGACATTCATCATATAAGATTACTCATTCAATCTGGAAGTGCTTACATGCTGCTTATGTATTATTGCAGGAAGTTGCCAACAAAGTATGGTGTGTTCCACTGGCTCAGACAACTGATTCTACTCTCACCCAGACTGAGGCCACAATAACACTCCACAGGTGTAGTTCACATTGCTATCATATTGCACAACTTCTCACGCAACACATTAAGGTAGATACGGGTCAACAGATTCACAATTCAGTTATTTTGCAGTTTAGTTTACTCACATTTACCAGTGTTCCCTTAGTCAGCAATCAAAATCTTGTTAGGCATGGTTTATGCTTTTTGCCATTCATCAGAAAAAATAAATGCTTCTATTTTGAGGCGTTTACATACCTTCATCTATATTATTGCTGTATTATTGCTCTGTGAAGGCACTCTCATATGCTGGTTTTGTCTGGCATAGTTCATTTTCTCTGGTTGAAGCATTTTTAGAAAGAACCACTTCCATTTACTAAGGTTATTTCACTTACAGTTGTTAGTTTTGGAATACCTGAAAGATCTATGGCTATACTGTTATACTGTCTAATGTGAATAGTTCTTCGAGTCATCTTGAGATACTTCTTGAACCAGGTCAATGGCAAAGAGTCTGGCGCCTGTTCAACTGTGATGGGACTGGGTTCAAGGACCTGTCATGCACAACCATAAATCTACATTCCTAACCAATTCATTCTTCCATTAATGAGATCAAACAGTGTCATTTCCTTACCTGACCACCCCCTGCCTTCAAGGCAAGCATGAATAAAAACAGCAGGAAAAAGTGCATTAACAATTATACACTTACTAAAACATTGCACAGAGATCAAGAGCTAATTTAATGAATTCATGGTGGATTCATCTGGGTAGGCAGCTGCCACTGTCCTGTATTTAGACCCTCAACCGTGTATTCTTCCGCACCCAGGAAATAGGTATATATCATTCATCGCACATACTTCCTTGTTCTGAACAACCACTGCCATGGAAAAAAATGAGTGTGTAACTTAAAGGTCCTCTTCTGTGCTAACTGTAAATTTATTTTTTTGATTGGAATCACATATTTACTTTCATATCCAAAAATGCAAAGAAACAAACGTTATCATTTAAAAGTTAAAACAAGTACAAGGTTGCTGACGACTTTTCATATTTTTTATTTACCACACTCCCTCTCAGCTATGACGTGGTACACATCATTCTAGAGGTATCATATGTAAATATTTAATATTTTACAGCAATAAATCTGTGTGCTCAGATGGTCTCACAGTTAGACTTTTCTGTTACACAACACATACGATTTATGGACTACAATTAAGGTACATAATGTTTGTCTATATACCCCAACAGGTTCACACAGTGTTTACATCAGCTGCAGACTCAGCATTGAAAGATAACTTTGACCCCCTGAGAGGTCTATAAACATGTATTTTATATATATGACTAGTGCAGTCCAGATTTTATATATGAAATTCAAAAATGCAGTTTTTGACAAGCCAAAATGCATTGCACTCAATAGGACAAAATGAAATTGGAATGAAAATGAATACCAATTTGATCAATAAATAGGGAGAAAAAATGGAATAGCATTTGTAATAAAATATTGTTAATAGTGCAGAAAAAAATGATAGAGTAAGTATTTCATTTTATTTAATAATTTTTTTACTGGTGTCCACAGCTGTTTCATTTTCACCACAAATGAAGGAAAAAAACATGTTCTTTTAAAAGTCCTTGTTAGGGTCGAGCCTGCAAGAGCATGCTGTAGCACATTTGTCTTCCTTGTGAGACAATCTTGTCTACAAAAAGGGCTTGGAGGCCGCCCGGTGCTTACCACTTGACTGCTTCAGTGTCACTCTTTTCTGCAGCTATTTTAATTCGCCAGTTCAGCTGAGAAATAACTTCCCCCACATGCTGTGGAGCAGCAACCAAGCAAAGATTGATTCTATTAAATCATTGCCCATTCCTGCTCCTGACACGATTCAGGTTTTTTAAGGCCGAACGTTAAGTATTCAACCTAGTGTATACTTTTAGTATACGTCTTATGGCTTAAAGCGACTTAATTTGTTGGTTGCAGCTTCTTTTAAAAAGTCTTGATCACTAGTGGTCAGTTCTGCCTTTTTCTCCCTCCTTTTTCTGTTTAAGGGCAGTGACCAACTACTGTATTATTCCACTTTGGTTTCTTTATCTGTAGCTGTGATGGACTTTTTTGTTATTTCTTTGTTGCCGCCTTTTCACTGTGGGTGTTTTAGGCTGGTAGCGTCTTGTTTTATTGTAGCATTCCGTCCTCCCACCTCCTTTCATGTTACTGACATTTTTGTTGGCTTTATTCCAGTGCTGTCCTCATTTACCTCTGGCTCCTAAAATAAGCTTATTTTATACAGGGAACATCCAGTCCTTTAGGTCAGTGCTCATGAAACCACAATATGCCCTTTCAGGGAGAATGTAGCTAAACCTAGAAGCAATGATGTGAAACTTGCACTGCCTCCCAGAGCCTGTCTCTCCAGGGCCCCTCCCTACCAGCACTCAGGACATGCTTCACAGGGCATTGCTTATCTCCTTTATTAGGGCCATAAAAGGGAGGTGAAGATTTATATCTTCTCAGGCTGCTCTGCTATTGTTAACTTTATTAGGGTTTTGTTGAAATGCAACTCAAGAACTCTTGCAAGACTTTTCATTCTGTTAAAATAAAAATAAAATACTATTCCTGCCTTATTTTTCAATTTCTGTTCAGACCTTTCTGATGTCAGTAGCCGCCAGTGACCACCAAAACATTGCAGGAAAGACAAAATTATGAGACAGGGTTGACCAGTTTATGTGGCAAGAGAAGTCCAGTTCTGAATTTAGAATGCCAATAGCTCTAACTCTAAGAGACCTAAAGCATTGCAAATGCTTTTATTTTTGCCAACCTCCAACGCTACACTCCATTACAGTGCATGTATTTGCAGGACGTTTCTGCCTTCACCTATTCCCCCTGTCGTACATAGAAATGCTGCCACATTTGGGAGCTACTCATCATATGACCAAGGCAAGAATTGGATGGATGTCTGTTAGTGCCATGCTATGGTATTAATCATCAATTACAACATATTGCCACGGATATTTACTTCTTTGTTTTTTTGTACTTTTCAACAATATTGTTTTGTTTTCACCGCACATTTTCACTCGCTGCTGAGCCGCATGGCTGTAAGTAAAACAAAAAAATGCTGCACAGCAGTCACACTGCTGTACATGCTTAAAACACTGACCAAGACCATTGATCTCACTTAGACGACACCTACTGGCTCTGCCAATCCTTGTTGATGTATGTCACAGCACCTATCAGATGGCAGGTTAGGATTCCAAGACGTTAATGAATAGATAGGAATCCTCCAGAAAAGAATTGGTTTGTGCTCCAACTTTAATACCTGAGAAGTTATACATGATTTCTAATCGAGCTTTTGAAAATGTGAGAAGGAAAAACAATCCTCCTGCCCCTCAGGTAATAAAATGCAGCCTTAACTGGGGTGCAGAGGACCCCCTTCACAACCTATTCTGGGGTGACACTGCAGTCTGCGCACCTACTACACCAATGAAAGCTACACCCATGGACTGGCTGTCAAATAGCTTTACCACATCCTAACAATTTAGAAAGAAGGAGCACGACATCCTCTGAAATGAACTTTGGGACTTGGCTTAGTATGGTTGCACCACGCGTAAACCTATACAATTGTAGATATCCTGGGCATGGGCTATTTCCCACTTTTTCCTGTGGATATTCTCTGGGCAAGAGCCAGGAATAAAGGTCACCAGCAATAATAGCAAGCACTGGGGATTAAGTAGAATAGCAGAGACTGAGCATAATAACTGAATGGGCAAAAAGCAAACCAGAAGCCACAGGAAACAGACTACAGGAACTGGGGAACTGAAAGAAGCAGACAGCAGGATCAGGTAGGCTCCAAGAACGAGCTGCATGACCTAATCTACAAATAAATATAAACAAATCTACATACTGCTCGATGCAGCAACACTGCTCCTATGAATCAATCTGAACACACTAACAGTTTTTAGCCTCCAAATTCCTAATCACTTATAGAATGTTTTAAAATTCTCAATTGTACACTTGGACTCTTTATTAATACATACTTGTTGGACCTGGCCCCTTTTGCAGGGTCATCCCCAAACATGTTGCCTTCTTCCTCCTTGTTGGAAATGGCCTCTCTGCAGGGTCATCCCAAGCTTTTTGCCTTCCTCCTTGTCTTTTTCTGACCTCATGTTTGCTGGCTTTAGGACTCTGAACACTTTACCACTGCTAATCAGTGCTAAAATGTATATGCTCTCTCCCTAAAAAATGTTAACATTGGTTATCCAGTATTGGATCTTTAATAAATTCACATGCTCGAATCATCCCCGTCGTCGAAGTGGGAGTCCCACGGTACATAAAATAGCAATAATTAACAAAATTTTTTTTTTTGCCATAGGCTATAATGGAGCCAGCAATTGCTCACATAGCCTATCCATGTCCTTTTGTGAAAGGACCCAAACCTGCCTGCTGTCCAATCAGGCACCAGCACCCGCTAGAACCTTCTCCAGAGAAGCTCCCTTCCTCAGATTTTCTACCGCACGTCGTGTGAAGGGAGTCTCCCTGAGCTCTGCTCAGTTTTTCTTCTACTTCAGAACTTTTTCTCTCAAAAGAGTTGAAAATATGTCGGATTCTTCTAGAAAAGGCCTTTTCCACCCTTGCAAGACCTGTGGAAAGAAAAGGCTCCATGTGGATGACCCACATAAAGACTGCTTGTATTGTCTCTACCCACAACACCAGGTTAAGGACTGCAAGATATGTCGCACCTTCTCCACAAAGACCCTCAGAGACCGTGAGGGCAGGCTCCTGACATGGTTACAGGCCAAATCCTGTACTTCAGGTGAGGAGAGTGGGTCAGAGAGGCCACACAAAAGGTCCAAATCTGAGGACCTGGCCACACAGAAAAATCCAGGAAGAGGCAGAAATCACATCATGGGAAGGGCTTACAGACTTCAGTCTCCTCTGAGCCTTCCTCTCCTCTTCAAAAGTCCTACCGTCTGTCTCCTTCTTCAGAGCCTTCCACTTCTGGAAAAGTGACTCTAAAAATCAGATCGACGACAACAACACCGTCGACGACCGTGACGACGACGACACCACCAGAGTCGACTACTTTAATATCGACGGTAAGGGATCCTATCCCCGCTCTCAAGCCCCCGTCGACGAGTATACCATTGACGACAAAAACATTGTCGTTTATAACACCGTCGACGACTGCCCAGTCGACTATAACGTCAGTGACGCCATTGTCATTGGCGGTTTCGCCATCGACGAAGGCACCGTCAAAGAAGTCATCCTCGACGAAGACACCACCGTCGATGACACTACCGTCGATGACACTACTGTCGACGAAACCATTGTCGACGAGACCACCGTCGGCGAGACCACCACCGTCGGCGAGACCACCACCGTCGGCGAGACCACCACCGTCGACGAGACCATCGTCGATGGAAAAATCTGTACCGTCCACGGCCACATCAACTTTCACACCATCGACAGCACTGGTGCCTATTAGACAGATAGAGGCCACTCCTGCCTCTTCCAGGTCTCCAGATCTCCAAGCCATGGTCAGGATCACATCTCTACCCACACCGGACATTTATCCAATAGACACATCTCCAAACAAAGTGTCTACTTTAGTACCCAGTCATCTTCTTGACTGGGAGGAATCTGAGGAAGGTCCATTCGGAGATGCACACAGCCCCTCGCAGCTCCATGTCAAGTACCAAGATGAGGATGACGAGGATGAGTATGACCAATACCAACCATACTACTCTCATCAGGAACAATATTACCAACCACGAGAGCCTCAACATAGAGATTCTGTACAGATGCCTTCCTCCTTAATCCAGGATTTACAATCTATGCTACAGGATTATAGGAGAAGGTTCCCACTGGCAGCGGAAGATCGACCACCAGCGCCAGTTTCTCCGGTGACACCAGTCAATGTCCCTCCTCCTCCAGCTACTCCAAGATTGACATCCCACTCGGTGTTAGCTGCACCCCCTAGAGACAAAGGTTCCACCTCAGGGGAAGAGGAAGAAGAGGAAGGAGAAATTTCCACTCAACATCCTACTGAGGAATGGGATGATTACTTGGCCCCCACTCCTTCTCCACCACCTCCTCGCCCCTCTGATTGTCCACCCGAGGACATAGGTGGTTTCCATAATCTTATGGACAGAGCCGCGGTACGCTTCCACCTTCCAACATCTGTCTCCCAGTCGGAATGTTTCCTACATGATTTTAAGGAGCAATCACGGAAGTCGGTACGGTCCATTCCGATTATTGATTTCATATGGAGCGAAGGTACAAAGATTACGCGAAACCCGGCTACGGTTCCTCCAGTTCCGCAAAAACTGGACAAGAAATACAAGGTAACCCAAGATTCTCCGGCATGCCTTACTGGCCATCCAAAGCCTGACTCAGTGATCTCACAGGCTGCTCAAAGGCGCTCCAAATACCCATCAACGCCAATCTCTACTCCTCCAGACAAGGAAGGACGGAGATTGGACAATATAGGCAAAAGATTCTCCTCCATGTCAGCAATCACTGTCAGGGCAGCAAATTCTTTGGCAATCCTAGGTCGATATGACCGCCAAATGTGGTCCGACATGCAACTTTTCCTGGACCTCATCCCTGAAAGTAAACAAGCAGAGGCACGAAAATCCTCCAAGAGGGTGAGCGTACGTCGGAAGAAATTATCGACTGCGCTCTTGACATAGCCTCTACTGGTTTCCGTCAACTAGCGGGTGCCGCGGTCTTACGACGGCAAGGTTGGCTCAAGGCCACATCTTTTAGGCCAGAAGTGCAGTCCCGAATCCTAGACGTGCCCTACGATGGCGAATCTCTATTTGGCAAACATGTAGATGACGAGCTTCAAGCCATCAAGACTGACACGGACACTGCCAAGTCCCTGGGTACCCTTCAGTGTCGGAAACAGCCCTTTCTGGGGGGCTAGAGGAAGAGGTTTCACCTCATTTCGAGGTTCCTTCCACAGGCAATACCAGCAATCCCAGTACAGGCCTTCATACCACCAACAGTACAGGCAATCATCGACTGCTTCCTATACCAGACAGGGAGGTAAACGAAGACAAGGTTCGCAATCCAGAGATCAACCCAGAAAACAATGATCTTCTACAGGCACCGGCTATGCTCCCCCAATGCCCACAACATCAACAAATAGGAGCAAATATTTCCAACTTCATGCAAGAGAGGAAGAAAATAACATCAGACAGATGGGTGCTGGATATAGTGACAAGAGGTCATACCCTAGAATTCACACCAAAGCCACCGCTTCATCCACCAACATCAGGCAGATCTCTCCATCTTCGTCTGCTTCAAGCGGAAGTATTCAGCCTTCTTACTAAATGAGCTATAGAGGCAGTTCCTGTGCAACAACCGGGTCTCGGATTCTACTCCCGGTTTTTCCTCATAAGGAAGAAGTCAGGAGAGTGGCGTCCTATACTAGACCTCAGGAAACTCAACAAGTTCCTTCGGAAGCAATCTTTCCGGATGATCACACTGTCAGATATCTTGCACCTCCTGAATCCTGGAGATTTTATGACAACTCTAGATCTCCAGGACGCCTACTTCCACATACCAATACATCGAAAACATCGCAAATATCTCCGCTTTACAGTAGCCGGTGCCCATTATCAGTTCAGAGTCCTACCATTTGGTCTCAGATCAGCTCCAAGAATCTTCACGAAATGCCTTACCCCGGTCGTAGCCTTCCTCAGAAGCAAGGGTTTCCAGGTGTTCCCATACCTGGACGACTGGCTCATAAAAGCTCCGTCATCTCTACTAGCTTCCAACGTGACAAACGCCTGCCTAAAACTATTCCACGGTTTGGGTCTAACAGTGAACCTACAGAAGTCAGTCGTGCTTCCCTCATGCAGGAGAGTTTTCCTGGGAGCAGAATTAGACACTATCCAAAACAAGGCATATCTCACCCTAGCAAGGCAGCAGAAGCTCACCCACTTAGCTGTCACAATCTCCGCAAAAAAGTTTGTTTCAGTGCGACTGTTCAAATAGCTCCTGGGCATGATTTCCTCAGCCATAGTCCTAGTACGGCTAGCAAGAATCAAGATGAGGCCGCTGCAAGAAGAACTGCAACTTCAATGGACCCAGTCGCAAGGATCCTTCGACGACTTAATAACTATCACACCAAAAATTCGGCAGGCGTTAGAATGGTGGTCTCACACCAACCACCTCTCACAAGGTCTTACTTTTCTAGCACCAATAACAGACTTTGTCATCACCACGGACGCCTCCTTGGAAGGATGGGGAGGCCACCTACAGGACATGCGCATTCAAGGCAGATGGTCCAAGCTACAAAAAGAGATGCATATAAACCTGTTAGAGCTGAAGGCGATTCATCTCACGCTCAAAGCTTTTCTGCCACGCATCGCAGGATCATCAGTGTTAGTCAGAACGGACAACACAACAAGTATGTTTTACATCAACAAGCAGGGAGGAACAAGATCCCTCTCCCTCTCAAGGGAAGCTCAGTCTCTTTGGAACTGGCTCACACTGAGCAACGTCTGCCTCAGGGCGGAGCACCTGGCTGGGGTCAACAACGCTCTAGTGGACTCTCTCAGCAGGACGGACGACAACTGCCACGAGTGGGAACTCAACCAGACCATACTCAAGGGCATCTTCCAATGATGGGGTCGGCCAATCCTAGACTTGTTTGCCACCAATCTGAACGCCAAATGCCAGTTTTACGCCAGTCGATACCCACTCCCGGGGTCGTGGGGAAATGCTCTTTTGATGAGATGTTCCGGGATCTTTGCATACGCTTTTCCCCCCATTCCACTGATTCCCAGGCTCCTCAGGAAAATGAAGGCCGAATGCTGCAGGATCATTCTCATAGCCCCCAAGTGGCCCAGGCAGTACTGGTACACGGAGCTCCTACTCCGGTCAGTAGCCAATCCAGTCCGCCTGCCTTGCAACCACAATCTTCTAATGAAGAATCAGGGTCTCATTCTACATCCCGACCCAACTTCACTACAATTGCATGCTTGGCTCCTGAGTACAGAGAGTTTCACGATATGAACATTGATCAAGAATGTAGACTTATATTATCTAAGGCACGAGCAGAGAGCACAAACAAGACATACAAACTCAAGTGGAAGAGATTCTGTGTTTGGTGCTCTCAGAACAATTTTCACCCATTTCAAATTAACCCTGAGCAAATTCTTTCTTACCTGCTCTCTCTCTCCAAAGCTGGTCTTTCCCATGCATCAGTCAAGATTCACCTAGAAGCTATAGCCTCTTGCAGGCGATCGGCTGACAGGCCATCTATCGGCTCATCCAGAGTCATCAAACAGTTTATGAAAGGGCTTTTCCGCACTTTTCCTCCAGTGCGATTACCTCCGCCAGAGTGGCATCTTAATATTGTCCTTTCCCAGCTCATGAAAGCTCCTTCTGAGCCCATTCATAGGGCGGAGCTCAAGTACATCACTTGGAAAATGTCAACCTTGCTCGCTCTCACCTCTACCAGGGGAGTCAGTGATATACAGGCGTTCACTACTAAAGAACCCTTTTTAGTTTTCTCTGAAGACTTCGTTATGCTCCGAACCAATCCCAAATACATCCCCAAGGTTCCATCTTCGTTCCACCTCAATGAACCCGTTATTCTACGAACCTTTTTTCCAAACCCTACTACGATCGCAGAGAAAACTCTACACTCTTTGGACATCAAACGATGCCTAAAATTTTATCTTCAAAGTACCAAACACATCAGAAAATCAGACCAACTACTAGTATCTTATTCTCTTGGACGACAGGGAACAGGAGTAACCAAGGCCACTATAGCCCGATGGATTTCTTCGACAATCCAGTTTTGTCACACCAAGGCAGGAAGACCGTTGACTAGGCGTCCGAGAGCCCACTCCACCAGAGCAGTCTCCACATTGGCTGCTTTGTTTCAAGGTATTGCCCTTGATAAAATATGCCAGGCTGCAACATGGAAAACTACGCACTCCTTTACGCAGCTCTATTGTTTGGAGTCATCACAAAGAACCAACTCTTTAGTAGGACAGTAGGACAAGCTGTTCTACGCCATCTCTTTCATTAAGGTGAGACCTTTCCTTAGTTACAGACAAATGGTTTGAAATGCAAATAACCATGTTTTCTATTATGCTTCCATATGAATATGTAATGTGTATGTATGTATTTATATATATATATATATATTTATATCGGCATTTACATCACGAATTTCAGTATATGTGTACATGTACTTAAAAGTATCTATGTTCCTTCGAAGCTCACCATGTGAAATGTATGAGTTAACTATTTATATTGGAGATAGAGGGTCTTCATGCTTGCACCCTCCATCCACGTTGGATACAATGTTTATCAACCATACTGCTGTCTATTCTGATTCAAGCATGTGAATTTATGAAAGATCCAATTACCTGTAACTACAGTTATCCAGTATTGGTATCTTTCATAAATTCACATGCGACCCACCCTCCTCCCCTTTGATGCTCGCATTTCCTCTCAGGTTATAATTTTTTACTCTCGTGCTGGAAAACTTGAGGAAGGGAGCTTCTCTGGAGAAGGTTCTAGAGGGTGCTGGTGCCTGATTGGACAGCAGGCAGTTTTGGGTTCTTTCACAAAAGGACATGGATAGGCTATGTGAGCAATTGCTGGCTCCATTATAGCCTATGGCAAAAAAAATATATTTGTGTACCGTGGGACTCCCACTTCGACGACGGGGATGATTCAAGCATGGGACCTTGTGCACTTCAAAACAACTCTTTGAAGTCTTCCCCACTTCAAAGGCACTTTTGGGTTTATAACTTGGGTACCTAATCCCACCAACTCAGACACTTCCTGGGACAGACACTCTGACCATATCATGCAACCTGCCTAGAGGAGCTAGCTGGCTGCCCAAAGGACTCACCTGGCCTGCTCTGCTGTGAAGGACTGCTGCCTTGATGTTGCCCTGCTGTCTTGCTGGCCTCCGGCTCTGCTGAGAAGTGCTCTCCAAGGGCTTAGATTGATCTTGCCTCCTGTTCCTGAAGTCTCAGGGCCAAAAAGACTTCTCCTCTTCAAGGAAACTCATTGTGTGGTGAAAATTGTCGCACAGCCTACCGGGAATCGATGCACAGCCTGCCCAGTGGTGAAAGAATCACAGCATCATCGAACAGGAACAACGCAGCCAGATCCCCGAGCGGAGATCGTTGCAAGCAGAACTTTGACACACAGCCATACCGAATTGACGCATTGCGGAGCTGGAGCGACACAGCCCGAATTCCTGCGTGAGGAATTGATGCAGCGTCTGCTGTGCGACAGAACCTCCAACGCATCGCCACACCGGAACGACGCAGCACCTGTGACTTTGTCCTGCATGCACAGGATTTCCACGCATCGTCCCCGGCGTCAAAATACCCCGCATCGCAGTAAGGATCCAAGACTGAGTGCCGGAAATTGACGCAAAACCCTTGCTGCATGGAAAGAATCGACAAATTTCTTCTATGCGCGTCCGGAAATCTGACGCACACCTTCCTTTTTCTGTGCATCTCCTCTTCTGCAGTCCTGGTGAGTGCAATTTTGACATATACCAGGTACTTTGTGCACACAAGAGACTTTTGTTGATTTTTAAAGACTTAAGTGCTACATGAACTAAAGTTTGGTTTTGCGACTCGCAATTTGCGAGACGCAAAACCTTATGTTGCACAGTGTCAATGACACTATTTACGATTCGCAAGGAGGTCGCAAATGTCTGCCTCATGAATATTCCTCATGAATATTCATGAGGTAGGTTGCAATTTGCAACCCCCTTGGGAATGGCCGCCCTCACAGGGATGGTGACCTGCTGGAGACAGCAGACAACCATGCCTGTGATTGATTTTAAATAAAGCACTTTTTTTTTTTAGATGCAGCCCGGTTTCCTTAAAGGAAAACAAGATGCATTTCAAAAACAAAATATGAAACGTTTTTGTTTCATTTTTTCAGAACAGGCAGTGGTCCATAGGACCACTACCTGATCTGAAAAAAATGATTTTACTGCCACTCACAAAGGGGAAGGGGTCCCCGTTTGCGAATGGGTTAGCACCAGTGTGACACTGGTGCTAACTGCGATTGTTTTGTGACCACATTCGCGGTCACAAAACAATCATACATGGGACCGCGAGTCGCAATTAGGAAGGGAACAACCCTTCCTAATTGCGACTCGCAATCCCTTTTTGCAATTTCGTAAATAGTTTACCGAATCGCAAAAATGGGTTGGAACATGCCAAAGTGCATTTTGCACATCGCATATGGCCCGATTTGCTGTTTGCGATGTGCAAAATGCTACGTACATGTAGCCCCTAAGACTCTTCTAATCATTGCAAAAGTGATATTTCAACTTGTGCTTATCAAATCTTGATAGTTGTAGGAAGCTGGCTCTGTATATACTATCTCAAAGTAAGAGATAGTGTGCACAGAGTCCAAGGGTTCCCCTTAGAGGTAAGATAGTGGCAAAATTAGATAATTCTAATGCTCTATTTTGTGGTAGTGTTGTAGAGCAGTGGGCTTACCAGAGGGTAGTGTTAAGCATTTGTTGTACACACACAGGCAATAAATGAGGAACACACACTCAAAGACTTAACTCCAGGCCAGTATTTATTATATGGAAATATATATTTTCTTAATTTATTTTAGAACCACAAGATTCAAGATTTGAACTAAATACATAAAATGCAAGGTACTCCACACAAGTAAGTTAGGAACTTTGAATTAGAGCAGTAACATACACAGTTTTAGTTAAAATGGCAATAAGCTATTTTAAAAGTGGACACAGTGCACAAATCAACAGTTCCTGGGGGAGGTAAGTAATGGTTAGTTTTTCAGGTATGTAAGGCACTTACAAGTTCAAGTTCCTGGGCATAGGAAGCCCAATGTTGGGGGTTCAAGGCAACCCTTAAAGTCACTGCACCAGCAACACAAGGCCGGTCAGGTGCAGAGGTCAACGGAGGGCCCATAACACATAGGCGCCTATGAAGAACAGGGGTGCTCTGGTTCCAGTATGCCAGTAGGTAAGTACCCGCATCCTCGGAGGGCAGACCAGGGGGATTTTGTAGAGCAATGGGGGAGACACAAGTAGGCACACAAAACACACCCTCAGCGGCACAGGGGCGGCCGGGTGCAGTGTGCAAAGCAGGCATCGGGATTGTAATAGAACTCAAAGGAGGGACCCGGGGGTCACTCTAGCGGTGCAGGCAGGGCACAGGGGGGCTCCTCAGGCCAGCCACTGACTGGCCTAGGCAGAGGGTTGCCTGGTGGTCACTCCTGCACTGAAGTTCGGTTCCTTTTAGTCCTGGGGGCTGCGGGTGCAGTGCTTGGTACAGGCGACGGGTTCCTTATTACAGGCAGTCGTGGTCAGGGAGAGACTCTGGATTCTCTCTGCATGCGTCGCTGTGGGGGTTCAGGGGGGTAGTCTCGGGTAGTCACGAGGTCACAGTCGCCTGGGAGTCCTCCCTGTAGTGTTGGTTCTCTGGAGCTCGAGCCGGGGTCGTCGGGCGCAGAGGGTGAAGTCTCACGCTTCCGGCGGGAAGAGTGAATTCTTTAAAAGTTGTTAGAAAGTTGCAAAAATGTTGCTGTAGGTGAACAATGCCGCTGTTCTCAGGAGTTTCTTGGTCCTTCGGGTTTTAAGGCAGGGAGGCTTCAGAGGTTGCTGTCCCTGTCGGATGTGTCGCTGTGCAGTTTACTTTGAGTCTGGAAACAGGCCGGTAGGGCTGGGGCCAAGTCAGTTGGTGTCTCTGTCGTCTCTGCAGGGCTTTCAGGTCAGCAGTCCTTCTTCTTTCTTCAGGTTGCAGGAATCTGATTTCCTGGGTTCTGGGTCACCCCTAAATACTGAATTTAGGGGTGTGTTTAGGTCAGGAAGGCAGTAGCCAATGGCAACTGTCCTGGGGGGAGGTTACACCCTCTTTGTGCCTCCTCCCTGAGGAGAGGGGGCACAAACCTAATCCTATTGGGGGAATCCTCCAAACCAAGATGGAGGATTTCTAAAGGCAGGGGTCACCTCAGCTCAGGGCACCTTAGGAGCTGTCCTGACTGGTGGATGACTCTTCCTTGTTTTTCTCATTATCCTCTCTGCCTTGCTGCCAAACGTGAGGCCAGTGGCCGGAGGGGTGTGCATCTCCACTAGCTGGGATGTCCTGGGGTGCTGTAACAAAAGGCAGGAGCCTTTAAGGCTCACCGCCAGGTGTTACAGTTTCTACAGGGGGAGGTGAGAAGCTCCTCCACCCAGTGCAGGCTTTGTTTCTGTCCTCAGAGAGCACAAAGGCTCGTCTCAGTGGCAGGCTGGCACTGACCAGTCAGTCCTGCACAGAAGGATTGGGTAAATTACAGGGGGCATCTCTAAGATGCCCTCTGTGTGCATTTTGTAATAAATCCAACACTGGCATCTGTGTGGGTTTATTATTCTGAGAAGTTTGATACCACACTTCCAGTATTCAGTGTAGCCATTATGGATCTGTGGAGTTCGTGTTTGACAAACTCCCAGACCATATACTCTTATGGCTACCCTGTACTTACAATGTCTAAGGTTTTGCTTAGACACTGTAGGGGCATAGTGCTCATGCACTTATGCCCTCACCTATGGTATAGTGCACCCTGCCTTAGGACTGTAAGGCCTGCTAGAGGGGTGACTTATCTATACCTATAGGCAGTGTGATGTTGGCATGGCACCCTGAGGGGAGTGCCATGTTGACTTAGTCATTTTATCCCCACTAGCACACACAAGCTGGCAAGCAGTGTGTCTGTGCTGAGTGAGGGGTCCCCAGGGTGGCATAAGACATGCTGCAGCCCTTAGAGACCTTCCCTGGCATCAGGGCCCTTGGTACCAGGAGTACCAGTTACAAGGGACTTATCTGGATGCCAGAGTGTGCCAATTGTGGAAACAAAGGCACAGGTTAGGGAAAGAACACTGGTGCTGGGGCCTGGTTAGCAGGCCTCAGCACACTTTCAAATCATAACTTGGCATCAGCAAAGGCAAAAAGTCAGGGGGTAACCATGCCAAGGAGGCATTTCCTTACAGCGTGTATCAGTATATTGATATCTATCAGGCGTTTTTATATTCTCTCTATTTCTGAGATTATACCTATTCTGTGGGGTCTCCATGCGTGGAGATTCTGCCCTTTCTTTTTTAGGCGTTTGTTGTTTTTTCTCCCAGCATTTCTTATTACCCTCAGGTTGTTGTTTAGTATTGTCTTTATTAATTTTACCCTGAAATTGAGTTTTTTGTGGTCTAGCCCCAAGGCTATCACGACCAATACTGGAATAGGTTTCCGCTATTATTTTAGGCAGTTCTCGCTCCTGATCTTGTTGCGGAACGTCACGAAGACGCATGCGCACTGCAAGTGCAACTGCTTCCCCTTTAAGGTTACTTATGATAATTGAAGAAACTGTGGAAAGTTGCCCATCAGTTGCATTCCTAAATCTAGGGCCGGGGCAGCCCTGTATTCATCTTGAATTTGTTTAAGCACTTCCGGTAGGTTGGCTAGTGTCGGTGTACCGTGTGCCGTTGTATAGAGTGCGGCAAATACCGTGCCCCATGTATTACAGTGTTCAACTGTGGGAACCATCTCAAAGGGCAAGCACATAGTTAATATTCTATGTTTATCCTGAGGTCCCATATGGGGAAATACTGCCTCCAGCGTATAAATTATTTGTGTTAGCCAAAACAAAGTCTCCTCTCGTTTGGCTGGGGCTTTACCCATAACAGAGTGTACAGTCACTGGATTTATACCTGGTGTTACTGCACGTGGTTGTGCTGGAGCAGCACGCACTAGGTTTGTATTTAGTGTCTGCATCAAAAATTGTACTAATTGTCTATATATTGCTGTTAATTCAATATATAAGCGTCGAACCTCAGATACCGGCATATTCGCAACCGCAGGATGAGGTGTATATGAAGCCAATAAAGGCCAGGTAGGACCATCATTACTTAGTGAACCTAACCTTACTGGTAATATTGTATGGGGTAGGGCGCCATCAAGCCAATTATTATGTTCTTGATAAGATAGAGGTATCTCTAAGTATGTATACGCCCTGTACTGCCCAGGCGCGTTCGCAACTGTATATGTATGAAATGTATTTGTGTTCCCATCAACTGCTGGAAATGTTACCCAAGAGTAAAACAGCTCTGTTCTATAGGCTGCGTGAACGTCCACCACAACTGTGACTGGACCTCCCTGTGCTGTAAGTCCATGTGCTTGTAAATGTGTTGTAAGTGGTTGTCTCATGTTAAGAGCTATTTGTACAGCCTGGGGATTCGCCATTATAAAAGCACTAAGGGTTCAGAGAAGGCACACCAAGACAGGGTTTTTTTTTTCTTTTAAGGTTCAAGCTTGAACAACCACCCACTGTACAATAGGGTTACCTATACGGCGGTGGTGGAAATCCTCAGTACCACGGACGTCTCCGTATACAGAACTGAGGGGTCATTATATAAAAATGGGACCGAGATATGCCGGTGGACCCGAAAATTAAAGCCTGGCCAAACGTTGGCGTGGCCATGTCGCGTAGGCTCTCATTATCCTAATGAGACTACTGGATTTTGAGCGGCAAGATCGTTCACAGTTTGGGGGACTAAGTCTGACCCACGGTGGAGGACCCTTGTCACTCTAAGTCCGGGTTTTGCTCCGGCTAACTAGCAGTGCCTCATCTCTCCCAAATGGGAGAGACAATTGGGCAGCGGAGCGCATGACATCTTAGTACTTCCCAGGGAAGTCGTGGTCACTCAGGTCACAACCGGTTCTCTCAGACACAGTACGGTCTTATATATAAATGACAAAGGCAGTTTAAGTTTTAAAGATTGGTTTAATAAAACAACTGCATTTTAGACAGCAAAGCGTGAGCTGCAATAACCAGAACTACACAACACAGTAGGATTAAAATAGTAACAATGAGAGTGAAGCACAAGAATAAGGCTATCATAGTGCCGCTAGATTATTTTCTCTCTAAGTTATATTTCGAGCACAGCATGTGAAACTCTAGGCCTGCCTTTCAGGTTCCCCCGGGAGGACATCAACCCTCATACCTGAGCAAAGGCCTGTAATCTGCATCAGCATCTGCAATGGGGCATTCAGCATCTAGTTGTAGGTTCCTGGCCGGAATCTCCCTCTTGACGTGTACTATGACTAGGAAGTGTTTTTATAACTAACACGCAGATGTTCTAAGAAAATGTCCCTACATAAGGATGTGTATTTTCTACAAATACTGGAGACTAAACTTCTACCACGTTTACCGGCAATGTACCAGACTGTAGCCTTGACTGAAGCACAGGGCGATCAAGAATGCATTATTTGAGAACAAAGTGCTGAACTAAGCTAAACAGTGTGCTAGAAGAAATTAAAACAAGACCGTAAAACTGGTTATTGTAAAATAATAGTGCGAAGTTGAATGAAATATATCTTAGGCAAAGTGCACAGCGGCTTAGTATGCTAAACTAACGTGCATTAAGCTATATTAAAAATGGCTACACTACAGGCTGACTTGCTGGCTGTGCAGCTGAATGTGCAGTTGAACTGATAGGACCCAGAGGAATCTGCCAAATTTGTGCTGTTGTCGATGATTCATGCTTTGTCGATGGGTGATAGTAAGGAAATGCCTCCTTGGCACGGTTACCCCCAGACTTTTTGCCTTTGCTGATGCCAAGTTATGATTTGAAAGTGTGCTGAGGCCTGCTAACCAGGCCCCAGCACCAGTGTTCTTTCCCTAACCTGTACCTTTGTCTCCACAATTGGCACACCCTGGCATCCAGGATAAGTCCCTTGTAACTGGTACCCCTGCTACCAAGGGCCCTGATGCCAGAGAAGGTCTCTAAGGGCTGCAGCATGTCTTATGCCACCCTGGAGACCCCTCACTCAGCACAGACACACTGCTGCACAGCTTGTGTGTGCTGGTGGGGAGAAAATGACTAAGTCGACATGGCACTCCCCACAGGGTGCCATGCCAGCCTCACACTGCCTATGGCATAGATAAGTCACCCCTCTAGCAGGCCTTACAGCCCTAAGGCAGGGTGCACTATACCACAGGTGAGGGCATAAGTGCATGAGCACTATACCCCTACAGTGACTAAGCAAAACCTTAGACATTGTAAGTGCAGGGTAGCCATAAGAGTATATGGTCTGGGAGTCTGTCAAACACGAACTACACAGCACCATAATGGCTACACTGAAAACTGGGAAGTTTGGTATCAAACTTCTCAGCACAATAAATGCACACTGATGCCAGTGTACATTTTATTGTGAAATACACCCAGAGGGCATCTTAAAGATGTCCCCTGAAAACATACCCGAATTCCAGTGTGGGCTGACTAGTTTTACCAAACTTCCACACACCAGACATGTTGCTGGCCACATGGGGAGAGTGCCTTTGTCACTCTGTGGCCAGGAACAAAGCCTGTACTGGGTGGAGGTGCTTCTCACCTCCCCCTGCAGGAACTGTAACACCTGGCGGTGAGCCTCATAGGCTCACCCCCTTTGTTACAGCACCACAGAGCATCCCAGCTAGTGGAGATGCCCGCCCCTCCGGCCACAGCCCCCACTTTTGGAGGCAAGGCCGGAGGAGATAATGAGAAAAACAAGGAGGAGTCCCTGGCCAGTCAGGACAACCCCTTAGGTGTCCTGAGCTGAGGTGACTGACTTTTAGAAATCCTCCATCTTGCAGATGGAGGATTCCCCCAATAGGATTAGGGATGTGATCCCCACCGGGAGGAGGCACAAAGAGGGTGTAGCCACCCTCAAGGCTAGTAGCCATTGGCTACTAACCTCCCAGACCTAAACACACCCCTAAATTGAGTCTTTATGGGCCCCCAGAACCTAGGAAGATAGATTCCTGCAACCTGAAGTTGAAGAAGGACTGCTGACATGAAACCCTGCAGAGAAGACGGAGACACCAACTGCTTTGGTCCCAGCCCTATGGGCCTGTCTCCCCACTTCAAGAGAAACTGCAAGAGCGACGCGTCCCCCAGGGTGCAGCGACCTCTGAAGCCTCAGAGGTCTACCCTGTATCTAAAAGGACCCAGAAACTCCTGAGGACAGCGGCCCTGTTCCACAAAGACTGCAACTTTGCAACAAAGAAGCAACTTTTAAAGACCACACGTTTCCTGCCGGAAGCGTGAGACTTTCCACTCTGCACCCAACGCCCCCGGCACAACCTGCGGAAAACCAACACTACAGGGAGGACTCCCCAGAGACTGCGAGCCCGTGAGTAGCCAGAGTTGACCCCCCTAAGCCCCCGCAGCGACGCCTGCAGAGGGAATCCAGAGGCTCCCCCTGACCGCGACTGCCTGCTTCAAAGAACCCAACGCCTGGGAAACACACTGCACCCACAGCCCCCAGGACCTGAAGGATCCGAACTCCAGTGCAGGAGCGACCCCCAGGCGGCCCTCTTCCTAGCCCAGGTGGTGGCTACCCCGTGGAGCCCCCCCCCCCCTTTGCCAGCCTGCATCGCTGAAGAGACCCCCGAGTCTTCCATTGAATCCTATTGCAAACCCGAAGCCTGTTTGCACTCTGCACCCGGCCGCCCCTGTTCTGCTGAGGGTGTAACTTCTGTGCCTACTTGTGTCCCCCCCAGTGCCCTACAAAACCCCCCTGGTGTGCCATCCGAAGTCGGAGATACTTACCTGCTGGCAGACTGGAACCGGGGCACCCCTATTTCCATTGAAGCTTATGTGTTTTGGGCACCTCTTTGACCTCTGTACCTGACCGGCCGAGCTGCTGGTGTGGTAACTTTGGGGTTGCCTTGAACCCCCAACGGTGGGCTACCTTGGACCCAACTTTGAACCCTGTAAGTGCTTTACTTACATGTGAAACTAACAAATACTTAGCTCCACCAGGAACTGTTGATTTTTGCATTGTCCAATTTTAAAATAGCTTATTGCCATTTGTGCCAAAACTGTACATGCTATTGTGATGATTCAAAGTTCCTAAGATACCTGAGTGAAATATCTTTCATTTAAAGTATTGTTTGTAAATCTTGAACCTGTGGTTCTTAAAATAAACTAAGAAAATATATTTTTCTATATAAAAAACTTATTGGCCTGGAATTGTCTTTGAGTGTGTGTTCCTCATTTATTGCCTGTGTGTGTACAACAAATGCTTAACACTACCCTCTGATAAGCCTACTGCTCGACCACACTACCACAAAATAGAGCATTAGAATTAGCTCTTTTTGCCACTATCTTACCTCTAAGGGGAACCCTTGGACTCTGTGCATGCTATTTCTTACTTTGAAATAGTACAAACAGAGCCAACTTCCTACATTGGTGGAACAGCGGTGGGGTACAAGACCTTGCATTTGCTGGACTACTCAGCCAATACCTGATCACACAACTAAATTCCAAAAATTGTCATTAGAAACTGATTTTTGAAATTTGAGCTATTTTTCTAAATTTTTAAATGTCCTGCTAGGGCCTTGTGTTAGTCCCTGTTAGCATTTCTTTTAGAGTTTAAACGTTTTGTAAAAGTTTGAATTAAGTTCTAGAGATAGTTTTAGATTCTTAAAAAGTATTCTAACTTTTAGAAACAAAATGTCTGCTGCTGAAGAGATGATGGTGGAACTCAACCTCACCCCTTACCTGCATCTTAGGATGTCAGAGTTAAGGTCTCTCTGCAAAATCAAAACTGGTTCAAACCCTACCAAACTACAGCTCCAGGAGCTTTTGGCAGAGTTTTCTAAAAACAACCCCTCTGATGATGGCCTCACAGAAGGGGATGCTAGTGATGTGGAGGAATCCCCACCTCCAGTCCTAGATAGGGAGCCCAGGGTTTCTCCAACCCTGACTCCAGAAGTGATAGTCAGAGATGTTGCTTCTCTCACAGGAGAGTCTAACAGCTCTTTAAGCATCGAGGGCAGCCTCAATGAAGATGACCTCCTGTTAGCCAGGATGGCCAAAAGATTGGCTTTGGAGAGACAGCTCCTAGCCATTGAAAGGGAACGACAAGAGATGGGCTTAGCTCCCATCAATGGTGGTGTCGTTGTTTGGACTCTTGCTCTGAGCAAGACTGCTGGTCTCAGGATGACAGTACTTTCGTTTGTAGGTGACTAAGGGGGTCATTCCGACCCGGGCGGTCATAGACCGCCAGGGCCGGGGACCGCAGATGCACCGCCAACAGGCTGGCGGTGCATCCAGGACAATTCTGACCGCGGCGGTAAAGCCGCGGTCAGAAAAGGGAAACTGGCGGTTTCCCGCCCGTTTTCCCCTGGCCTGAAGAATCCTCCATGGCGGCGCTGCAGGCAGGGCCGCCATGGGGATTCCGACCCCCTTCCCGCCAGCCTGGTTCTGGCGGTTTTGACCGCCAGAACCTGGCTGGCGGGAACGGGTGTCGTGGGGCCCCCTAACAGGGTCCCACAAAGGTTTTCAGTGTCTGCATAGCAGACACTGAAAATCGCGACGGGTGCAACTGCACCCGTCGCACCCTTTCCACTCCGCCGGCTCCATTCGGAGCCGGCATCCTCGTGGAAGGGGGTTTCCCGCTGGGGGGGCGGGCGGCCTTCTGGCGGTCGCCCGCCAGCCCAGCGGGAAACAAAGAATGACCGCCACGGTCTTTTGACCGCGGTACGGTCTTCTGGCGGTTCCCGCTGCCGCCCGCCAAGATTGGAATGACCCCCTAAGTCTCTACCTACAACTATTTGTAACTGTTGTCCAAACCTTACCGGCTTACTAGCAGTACCTCACCAGAAACACAATAGTAAAAGGTGATTTGTAGCAGTCGCTTACGCATGGACTCAAAGTACAATATCTCAGGATTGTCGTGGTTAAACGGAAATTACCCTTTTCTCACAGATTTATTATGTCTCATACAAACAAAGGCAATAACACAGATGCAGTAAAGTTATAATAGTTTTTATTCAACATAACTGCAATTTGTGATAAGTTGCATGAACTGCAATGATTAGGATAATGAATATACCGAGCAACAGTTTTGTAAAGAGGAGAGTCATTGTTATAAAGACCCCCACCATTATGCAATATATGAAAGAAATATATGTATATGTGAAAGATGGAATAAGCCCTAATACCATAAGGAGAGTAGGTCTAACCTCCTACCTAAAAAAGGAAGAGCTGGGTTCGTTAAACCTAATCTGCCAAAGCCGTGTCCATGAGAGGAGCCCCCAACCCTCGTTACCTTGGAATGAGGTCTCTATCTCAGACTCTGCAGGGACACGAAGGCTGGGTCAGTGTCAAGATGACTGCAGCATCGGTGTCAGCGATGGTGGCGATGCCCTCTGGTCGGAATCCCTCTGATTATCTGTCTAAAAGTGTGTTGTATTTATACAGATCTACAAGGTCCCCTGACATAAGTGTTATTCATAAAAATAGATAACAGGCATGCTTGGGACGGCAATTAATATCAACAATCCCTCGAAAGTATAGAGAGGGAAAATCCCTAAGTGTGAATGCCTACTGTATGTTTGTCTTTTGTGCTTGATCTTGACGCCTTGGCGCAGTGACACTGATAATAGAACCCATAACAAGTGGCCTAACTATAAACAAGGCAGCCATTTTAAAGGAAATAAATAATTAAATGGACTAAGCCAGAGCAAGCTAAGTAGGTTAAAAGTCACTGGGTGACGGGGCACGAGTATACAAGCCTACGGCTAAGCTAACTCCTGTTAACCCGTTAAAACAAACTAGGATTCACTACACCCTCCCCATTGCCGTAACAGGTATGATGAAGGTAAAGAAACCTAATCGCTAAAAAGCTGCTACTGAACTAAAAAGGCAAAAAACTTAATGATAAAATAAATGCTGTGTTATAAAATTTGTTTAAAAAACATTTCAGAGACTATAATATCAACCATGACAAGTATAGCAAACTTTTAGTATAATTGCTACTTTATTAGAATCGGGAACTGGCAAGCGAATTCATCAAATTATGTGCTATATGCAGGATCTTGAAGAATGTCATCGAAGTCACCATTCAAGGATCTCAAAAATGAGTCAACATCGTCTGAAGTGAAATCGAGAGCTGGACGGACAAACGGATCCACAGAGCAGAAGTGAGCCATAGTCATCGGTGTATCGACACTCGCTGCAGTGTCCTCATCCATGTTAGATCGTATAACAGAAGGCTCATAGGTGGCCTCGCGGAGCAACCTCAGTCTCAAGGGGCATGACCGTGTATGAACCCTCATCGGTGACATCAGCAGTACGTGGTCCACAGGAGATGTCGGTGTAACAGCAAGACAGACCATAGGCAGATGTTCAAAGAGACACCATATGCAGCGGAACACCGGTTGTACGCACCACAGTAGAGGCCGGAATGACAATGACCAGTCAAATTCCAGTTCCACCAGCAAAGGTGTACCGAAGATCCGAACCATGCGTTCACGGCACAGCGGCGTTGACGGGAGCGGCTCCATTGCTCTGTGTCGCTGGAAAAAAACAACCACCGCGAATCAGAAAAAATAGCAGTAGAAGTCCGCCAATTAAAGCCAAAATAATTGGAAAGCCACCAAACACACTGGAAAAGAGAGAATGGATGGCTGATGGGATGACGACAGCCTTAAAGAAATGAACAATCCCAGTTGTGCTTGAAGCATTGAATATTCTGGACACCAACTCTCCAAAGTGTTTGGGGAAATCGGTATTTAAAAGGGATTGTATCTCGGCTGATGATCTCGCAACCTGGAGAGCATACGTCTCTTTTGCGGATGTCAAGGCGACCTGTTTTTGAAACAATAGCGCCTTCAGTCTACTCAACTTGTCACAGTTCACATTAATAGTATCAATGTGGGGCCACATTTCAGATACTTGTATCTCTCGTGTGGGGGGAAACAAAACATGGCCACAACACGTAACGACCTTCGTGACTGAGATTGCGTAGGCAATTCCAGGTCGCAAGCCGCAACAGCTGTCATCGCTCGGAAGAACATAACTCCCATTAGAAAGAACATGAAACACTGAACGAATCAAGGGGACAGGAGTACCCTTCAGAAAACAGGCCAAATTTGCGACCCTCGCATTGCAAAGACCGTGAAGAGACACCTGTTTGCATATCATGGAATGACGAACAGTAGTCTCACATTCACTTCCGCTAAGAAAGACCTCTTGTTCGCCGTTCAGACATCGATACTCAAAGGGCAACTCCCACTCTTCCTTAATAAAGCTATCTCCTAGCCGTTCATATCGTCCCACTGCAAGATGTTTCAGGCAGCTTGAGAAACGAAACGTTGAAAACGGTAAATTAATAATGCTGTGTAAGAGCCAGATAGTTGAAGGACTCTCTGCTACCGTGAAGGGCAACTTATCTAATTTTTCTACTTGAAGCAAGGTGAAACGAGCCTCTCTTTTAGCCATTGTCACTTGTTCCCTGGAAAAATTAAAAGCAGCGAATAGTTCACTCCCATTAAGGTATTTCCATGGAATGTGGCCACTTTTCAGCGTCTGCAATGCCCAACTCAGCTGCATGATAGAACACAGCTGTGTTTGCCCATGATATAACCGAGACAAATCAGTCTGAGTGATATCAATAGCAGATGACACTATATTCGACAGGGAATAAATCCTGTTGGATAGCGTGTTCATGCCATTGTCGACAACAGCCAATGTGTTTTCCAAATTCTCTTTATCAAGTTGCCGTAAACGTGCAGCAGCCTCAATTTGAGAAAGTTTCCAAATTTCATTATACATGGCATATAAAAACCGTTTTGAGCGTTGTTTTCTAGGACCTAATAGGAAATCTTGTAGGTCTATACTGTCAGAAAGAGTATTCAGGTGTTGTTTCACCGCTGTTAAGGTGTTCGTTTGTACCCATTGTTGGCACAGCTTGCCCACACTGTATGTTGTAATTATACCAGCATGCTGACCTGACAAAAAGCGAGGGTCTGGTCTATGAATGGAAAAAAACCCTGAAGAGTTCAAAAAACGCCTTTGACACTCATCAGTATCGGTGGGCCATACCAACCATCCCCCGGGACTGGAAAGTGAAGAATTATAGTCACCAGCCTTAACCAATGCATCTAGCCTTTCCTCAGAAACATTTAGAAAGTGTTGCCAATCTTTACATTTTGTCGGTGTAGGGATACTGGGCGTGTTTAGATCCTTTATTTTAGCTAATCCCAGACATGATGTCTGCTCAACAGTGTCATTTAAAAAAATCATTTGCACAGGAATTAAGCAAGCTCGAAACAAAGCCTCCCTACCCTGTATCTGCCAATCTTTCTTCCCCCATACACTCTTCAAATCGATAGTGTTCTTCCAATATTCATAACCCTCAATCGAAAGTCGGGAAACAAACGGATCTGAATAAATCAGTTTTGTATCTGTTAGCAACAATTTTCCAATGTGTGTCGTGGGTAATTTAAAATAATAAGATTCAGCTTTCGTTGTATCATGCCCAGAAAAGTATGTGAATTTGTCACTGCAATACCTTGGACTCCCCACCCGCGGTGTTGAACAATGTTCCCATTGTGTGTAGTTAAAAAGAGGCCTATATCTAGTTGCACGGTGCAGGTAGTGATGGCCCCAATTATTAAAGCAGAACATTTCACCATAATTCATTGTAAAATCATATACATCATCACTTCCAAAAGCGGAGTAGTCCTTCATTTCAGTTAGCTTGGAATCCACTGTTTGGACATCCCAATCATCAGAGACAACATTAGGTGTAATAACATCAGACATAGAAATTTTGAACACGTATGGTATTTGAATTATCTCTGCAGGCCCGTATATATCGAACGGAACTTTGTCTCAAACAATCCCATCAGAAATTGGAATAGCTGTAATATTGACAGGGGACAAATCACGTCGGACCTTATGTGATGAATGATGTGGTGTTAAAATTACATCAACAGGCTCCACTGAGGAGCGATCAGCAATATAGTGACCATTAATTAGTAAAAAGAAAACAGTCACAAAACCAATCCATAAAAACAATGCAATAAATGTCAAACAGAACCAGAGAGAGTTCCATGGATATATCAAATAGTTCTTTTTAAGCCATTGATAGAACTTGCCACCTCTGGAAAGTTTGTCAGTCTCAGTTGAGGATGAATCTGAAGAAAAATCATCAATGTCCACAAAATAGCCAGAGGAAGTCTCCGCAAACACAGGACTCATCGAATTCCCATCCACTGTTCGTGGAGGTTCATGATAGATGACGTTACCAGTCGTGGAAGTGTTCGTGTAAAATACAGCCAAATCCTGTAGCGGTGTGTTCTCCGAAGTTGTTACAGGAACCAACAAAAGTTCATTTTCCGCCCTCCCCATGGTCGAGGAAGTGTCTGGAACAGCAGTCGACATAGTTGTATAGTCAGTAGTAGTGATATTCATCCTACTATGTAGATGGATGTCCTGTTGGGTAGTGAGAGGGGATCGGGAACCACCCAAGGGACCTCCTGGTCTACTGTGAAGAATCGGCCACATAGTGTAATTTGATGTCATCAATGGAGATGAATCTGTTTGATTTGGAACCAGACAATGGCGGAAGGATGACAGTCCTGGTGCCTTTTATCCCCAAGACCGGTACAGGTGCTCTGTATGCTGGACCAAACTCTTTTTTTCACAGCGATCTTCTCACGAACCAGATCCCCAATGTTAGGAATCCAGCCAGTCGAAGTTTTCGCCAAATCCCTTATACCCAAGGTGGCAGCGCTTGCAGATGATTTATCATCACGGAATTGTTGAAGCTCCTGTAAAACAGCGAGACGTTCATTTATGTCAAATGGTGTTTCTGCTGCCACCATACCAGGGGCATCAAGATCGGGAACATACATAGTTGTCCCAAAGAGAACCTCATATGGAGACTTTCCCCTCAAGGACCGTCTTGGCAGATTATTCAGTGCTCTCTGGACCCCATATAGGTGATGTAACCAACTGCGGCCTGAACCTAATACTCGAGCTGTTAAGGATTACTTTAGATCACGATTCCGCCTCTCCACGACCGAATTTCCCTCGGGATGGTATGGTGAGGAGTAATGGAGTTCAACATCCATCGTCCTCATGGTGTCCCTGAAAGCCTTAGAGGCAAATGCAGGGCCCTGGTCCGAATGGAATGCTGCAACCGCATATGTACCGATAAAGATCAGCAAATCTTTTATAACAGTCCGGGCGTCAGCCGACCGCTGTGGCCATACCCACAGGAATCTAGAACAGGAATCTACAGCCACTAAAATGTATTTGTATGCACCATCAGGTTGCAAAGGACCACAATGGTCCAGGTACACACAATGGAGTGGCTTGTCTGACACTAAGAGAGATGTCTGCGGAGGGCGTCTGATATTCGAGCCCTTAATCTGCTGACAAATGTCACAGCAAAGGACATACTGTTTAGTCCGTCTGCATAGACCAGGCCACCAGTACCGTTGTTGTAGAATGGCGATAGTGGCCTGTATACCAGCATGTGCAGAAGCGACACCCTCATGTGAAGCTGTAATCAGTTCCAATCTTTGGTCTTCATTTGGGATCACTCAATCACCAACATCAGGAATTGTTGCAAAAGCAACATTCTGTGCGCTGATATGATAGGTATAGTTCGTAAGGTATCCTTTCGGAAGGGACTTGCCTGCAGCCGAGGCTTTAACGGCAATCAGTATTTCATTATCCAACCTCGTCCTAGAACGAGTCACTGCAGCCACAGAAGCCGTAGCTACTGATGCTTTGGCTGCTTCGTCAGCCAATGTATTACCAGCAACATGTATTCCTACACGTTGGTGCCCTAATGTATGTACTACATGGACACATGGCAGCTTATCTTTAAGATCAGCCACCCTTCCCCACAACTTTTTGTGTTTAATGGTGTTCCCTTTAGAGTCTCTAAACTCGTTCAGTTTCCAATGAGTGAGGTATTCATTGTATGACTGGACGCAGTAATACGAATCACAGACAATCAAAGTCTGTGTTCCTGGCTCTGTATTTTCGAGCGCTAGAAGAAGAGCCTTAAGCTAGGCCAACTGGGCTGTGCAGTCCCCTAAGGTCTGTGTGTAGGTATTATGAGGATGGAAAACTCCGTCTTCCATTACCCCGCACACGGCTGCGCAAGCTGCCGAGTATTGATGTTTAGTACCCACAGCCGGTTGTGCCGATCCGTCAGTATAAATGATTGTATCATAACTGTCTATTGGCAATATGTGTAAGGGAGCGGGGTACTCCTGTTCATACTGGAGAAACTCCTGTGTCTGAAGTCTTGGGTCAAACACATATTCAACATCAGTGGCGGTCAGAGACGTTGCCCACTGAATCCAGCGTGGATGCAATGCCTTAACGTTAGGAACGCTCGCTTTAGTGACAGCCTCTAAGGCCGGAACCGGGGAGACAACAACAATGCATTTCCCCTGGGCAAGAGGTCTCTCCTTTATGACGGCAATCTGAACTGCCGTCAGAATTTTTTCAGTAGGAGCAAAACGTTTCTCTGCATTGGAGTACAAATGTGATTTGAATACAATTGGCACTGTGTCACCCTCATTAAAGGTGACATAGGTAAATCCTAGGGCACCAGCTATTATTCTGATGACCAAATTTGTTTTATTGTCCCGTGTGTACAAGTGTCTAGCTTCCAGCATGTCTCGTATGTCCCTTAGGATGTGTGTGTGTGTTCGATTGTACATCGCCTGCTAGAATAATTGGGCTTAATTAAGTCATATAATGGTTTTACGCGTTCAGCATAATCTGGAATATATGTTCTGCCAAAATTAAAGAAACCCAGTAATGACTGCAATTTCTTAAGCGTGTTCGGAGGCTGTAGCTGAGCACACTTCTCTAGGAAGTGCGGGCCAGGCTCTTCCCCTCGTTTGATAGCTCATATCCCAGGAACAATACACTAAGAAAGGCAATCTTGCTTTTCATAAAATTAAATTTATATCCTTAGGCAGCAAATCCCAGAATTATCCGATCGACCCTTGCAAGATGAATGTCAAGGGTGTCATCAGTGAGATAGATATCATCCACATATGATAATGCCTCGGAATCAAGCTCGTGCAAGATTGATGTAACACTGGCCGAAAACAGTCCTGGGCTGTTCTTATAACCTTGGGGTAAATGACAAAAGCGTTTCTGAGAACCAAAGGAAAATGCACTTAGGTCTCTACTTTCATGGGTTAAATTCTGGCAGAAAAAAACATTAGATATATCCAATGTAGTTTTGTATTTTTTACGCACTATATTATTAATTAGCGCTGTGCTGTGTGAATTTTGTATAGCATAAGTGCGTGCACTATTCAAGTGCCTATAATCAACCACTATTCTATATGAATGATCATGTTTCGCAACGGGAAATAGCGGATTATTCATTGCCGATGTACAGGGCTCAATTACTCCCTGGTATTCAAGTTGTGACAGTATCTCCGTCACTGGAGCTTTTGCTTCATGTTTAACAGGGTATTGTGGCTGCGGGTGTGGTGTAGACCGAACGGGAATTACATGACAAGGAGAGTCCTTGTCCCATCCTACATGATTACGGTATAATGCAGGTGCCTGCGCTAAAGCCCATTCAGCAGCATAGGCTTGTTTGTCTGCCTCCGCAACAAGATCGGAGAAAGAAGGCAAAATGACATCTTCCCCATGTGGGAGCTTGCGGACATGTTCAGGTGGCCAATCTCTCTCGGCCAACAGGATATCACTAGTAAGTTCATCCCAAAATATTACACTAATAATGCGTTCTATGTCTCCCTTTATCTGAATTGTTAAATCAAAAACCCGATCGGGTGGGAGTACGCGGCCATCCGCCGTTTCAACTGCGATGTAATCGCTAGTTGCTGTCGCATCCAGATGATCTTTCAGACTCTGGCGACATATCGTGACCTCTGCCGCGCTGTCCAACAGAGTCACTGCCCACCTCTTGTTCCTCAACAGTGTTCTCAATACTACCGGCATTTTTAATGGTCAGTGCAGCCACTTTCTTTTTTTTTTATTGTGGCTTTTGTTGAGGAGTCTTTTCTTCTTTTTTAACAGTAGACTGTGGCGATTCTTTCTTTTCTTTCACGTATTCCAGACGTCGATCTTGACGGCCCCCTCTCTCGCTACGTCTATCCGGTGCGTCCTGAAAGGAACGAAAAGGACGTGAATCAGTATATCTGTCTGGAGTTCTAATGTTATCCCTATTTCTGAGATTATACCTCCTCTTGGAGTACTCCGGATGAGGAGAATCAGCTCTTTTGTTTCTCCTATCCTTGAAATCTTTTTGTTTTTCCCAGCGCTTCTTAGAGCCCTCTTGTGCCTGCTTCGTACCTTCCTTATGGGTGGTATTTGGTATGTCCAATTTTTTAGGTTTGGCTCCCAAACCATCCCGTCCTATACTAGTATAGGTATCGGATATTATTCTCGGCAGCTGTCTCTCTTGTTCCATATTGTGAGTTTCCCGGAGACGCTGGCGTATTGCCAGTGCCACCGCTTCCCCTTTAATATTACTTAGTATTATCGAAGAGACGGCATCAAAGTTACGCATCAATTTCATCCCCAGATCCAGGGCCGGTGCGGCCCCATGTTCATTTTGTATTTGTTTTAACACTTCCGGTAAATTGGCAAGTGTAGGGGTACCATGTGTGGTAGTATAAACGGCAGCGAAGACTGTACCCCATGTGGCACATTGATCCACCGAGGGAACCATCCCAAACGGCAAGCACATAGTGAGCAATCTATGTTTGTCCTGCGGCCCCGTATGGGGGAACACAGCTTCCAGCTGATTTGTTTTCTGGGCAATCCAGAACGGTATTTTTTCCCATTCCGTGGGCACTTTACCCATAATAGTATGCACTGTTTGTGGATTAATCCCGGTAGCTAATTGATATCCACCAGCTACTGGCGGTACTGGACGCGCTGGGGTAGTATTCAATGTTCGTATCACGAACTGAACCAATCGTCTATAAAATGCCACTAATTCATTATATATATTCGCAAATCTGCGATCGGCATACTCTGGATGCCTGGGTGAGGTGTATATGTGGCAAACATAGGCCATGTAGGTCCCTCATTACTTAAAGGACCTAGCCTCACCCGTCTTAGTACATGTGGTAGGGCGCCTTCAAACCAGTTCTGGTGTTCTTGATATGTGAGCGATATTTCATGATACTGGTATGCTTCGTATCTTACGGGCACGTCCGCAATGTCATATGTGTGAAATGTGTGCGACCGTTGGTCAGCCTCAGGAAAGGCAACCCAACAGTAAAATGTTTCTGTTTGGTAGGCTTCACTCGCTTCTACAATCATAGTAACATCCCCGCCCTCTTCTGTAAGGCCATGCGCTATTAAATGTTGTGTAAGTGCATTTCTAGCATTTGCAGGAATGTCTATGGTATTGGCCATATTTGCTTTAGAGAAACGGAACACCAAAATAGGGGAAGTTTTTCCTTTTGTGAGTTCGAGCTCGAACAACCTACAGCCTAAGCAGGTGTTACCTGTTTGGCTGAGGAGGATTCTCCCAAAGACCACGGACGTCTCTGTATAATGGCACTGAGGGTACCTGTTGTCTGAGAGACAGTGATAGTCAGGGTATCCGTAAATTAGTGCCTAAACACCATCGTTGGTGGCGCCATGTCGTAGTTTGGACTCTTGCTCTGAGCAAGACTGCTGGTCTCAGGATGACAGTACTTTCATTTGTAGGTGACTAAGGGGGTCATTCTGACCTCGGCGGTAAAAGGCGCTTACCGCCGGTCAGAAGCCCGCGGTAAACCGCCACGGTCATTCTGACCCGCAATTGGCAAACCGCCAAAAACCCGACACCAACAAAAGTCCGCCACACCAAAGGTCAGCGAAAAAATGGCGATGACCAAACATCCACCGTCACGCCAACAGAAATACGCCCATGTCATTACGACCACGAATCCACGCGACGGTCTTTCATCCGCGGTATTCTATTGGCGGTACACACCGCCGCGGTCGAAGATACACACACCTTTACAAAACATCCCCACATTGGTCAATTTGAAACACACACACCTGAGATACATATACACACCACTCCCACACACCCAATACAGAATAAAACACACACCCACATCACCCACAAACCCCTACGACAACAATTGCGAATCAAGGACAGAGAGAGACAGCACTGCTTAGAGTAGACCATCACACCGAGGCAAATCACAACATCACCCACACAATTACCACGCACAAAACACCATACACCACCACACACATTACACTCCACAACACATACACCACCCCTCACCTCATCCACACCACCCCATGGCACCCCAAAGACACCCCAGGTTCTCTGACGCAGAACTCCGGGTCATGGTGGAGGAAATAGTACGTGTAGGGCCCCAGCTATTCGGGGCACAGGTGCAGCACACCACAATAGCTAGGAAGATGGAGCTCTGGCAAAGGATAGTGGACAGGGTCAACGCGGTGGGACAGCATCCACGCAATCGGGATGACATCAGGAAGCGATGGAACGACCTACGGGGGAAGGTGCGTTCCATGGTATCAAGGCACAACATTGCGGTGCAGAGGACTGGCGGCGGACCCCCACCTACTCCCCCAGAATTTACAGCATTGGAGGAGGAAGTCTTGCACATCCTGCATCCTGAGGGCCTCGCAGGAGTAGGCGGAGGAATGGACTCTGGTAAGTCAAATCCTAACTACTACTTCCCACCCCCACCCCACCTGCATGCCAGCACATACCCCCACCCTCACCCCCACCCCCCTCACACCAACTCCTTGCAAAAGGCTCACCATCACAACCCACCCATCCAAACACCAAGCCCTGCATGCAAGCACAAAGCATGGACACCCATCACCAAAGCATGCCCACTGCACACACACATCACCCCCACAAGCCACCCTCACAAAAGCCCCCACAAGGGAATGCCTGCACTTGGGTACACGGACACCCACCCATCACACGAAATGCCACACACAGAAGCAATAACCATACCTTTATACCCCTGCAGGACCCGAACGCCACCACACCGCCACAGAGGGTCCCGAGATGTCCATCCCACCCCCAGATGAGGCCCCCAGCGATGACAGCAGCTCTGTCTCCCTGGAGCCAGACGACCAGCCCGGACCATCGGGGACCTCTGGACAGTCGGTTCCCCACAGACAGCCACAGGCTACACCAGACCCAACCCCCTCTGGGAACACCAGCACAGCTCCCACCCAGCGGGCCCATGCCTCTGTCTCCAGGACACGTCAATCAGCGGTGTGTCCGCCACTACAGGGCACCCAGGTTGACCCACCACCCCAACAACCACAGGGACCTGGGGGCAGTGGTAGTGGGCACACAGTCCAGCGGACAGAGGCCCAGGAACACAGGGGAACTGGGAGGGCTGCTGTGCGACAGGGGGGGGACAGGCCCAGGGAACCCACTCTCCAAGAGGCCCTCTCCACCATCATGGGAGCATACCACCACTCCCAGGAGACGATGGCGACGGTACTGGCCAGGTTCCAGGAGATCTAGGCACAGCAGGAGGAACGGTACATGGGGTTCAGAGAGGAACTGAGGAACATCAGTTCCGCAATGGGGACCATCGTCCTGGCCCTTAACCAGATAGTCACCACATTGCGGGACCATGTGGCACCACAAAGGGCCCCTGTCACTAGCCAGGACCAGGAACAGGCTACAACATCCACCGGAGCTAGTGGACAGGAGGCCCCCACACAACGACAGTCCACCAGAACCCCACCTCCTGCTGAAGAAGAACCACCCCGCAAGCGGAACCTGAGATCTCACAAGAAGACAGAGTAGGATTGCAAGACCCCCGCCAGCATATGATACCCCCTGATGTCATCCCACTGTCCCACATAGTCACCCTGTCCAACCTTGAATTGCCCCTGCTCCATCCTTCCACAGGCATATGGACAATGCACCTGTGCGACTGAGAACTGGACTCTGCCATGGACATTACTCCACCCCCACCCATCCCCGCTTCCCAATCATTTACCTATATGTAGCACTGGAAATAAATCACTCATTGCACTTAAAATAACAGGAGTCTGCTTCTATTTTTCACAAATGTATTACACATAACGGTGCAATTATGTTCAGTAACATTGTGATGACAACATACCAATGTCAATAAGCTTTAGTCCATGGGCAAACAAAGCAGTAGTCACGCAGTCGGTCATACAGCTCTGAAAAGGGAAGGGAAAGTCACAATTAACTTAAAAGGAACTGGGGGGAAACACAGACAGTAGAGACGCAGGAGGCCTTAAGTAAATGTAAATTGGGGTGGCTGTTTCTTACCTGTGTGCTACTGAAAGTATTGTTGTATGACTGTATCCCTGTTGTCCGTGTCGTCCCCGTCGTCTTCCTCCTCTTCACTCTCCACAGGCTCCACAGCTGCAACAACACCACCATCTGGACCATCCTCCTGCAGAAAAGGCACCTGGCGTCGCAAAGCAAGATTGTGAAGCATACAGCTGGCCACGATGATCTGGCACACCTTCTTTGGTGAGTACATTAGGGATCCACCAGTCATATGTAGGCACCTAAACCTGGCTTTCAGGAGGCCGAAGGTCCTTTCTATGATCCTCCTAGTTCGCCCATGGGCCTCATTGTACCGTTCCTCTGCCCTGGTCCTGGGATTCCTCACTGGGGTCAATAGCCAGGAGAGGTTGGGGTAACCAGAGTCACCCAATAACCACACACGGTGTCTCTGTAGCTGTTCCATCACATAAGGGATGCTGCTATTTCGCATGACATACGTGTCATGCACTGACCCAAGGAACTTGGCATTTACATGGGAGATGTACTGGTCAGCCAAACAGACCACCTGGACATTCATCGAATGATAACTTTTTCTGTTCCTGTACACCTGCTCACTGTCTTTGGGGGGAACCAAAGCCACATGGGTCGCATCAATGGCACCAATGATGTTGGGGATATGTCCAAGGGCATAGAAATCACCCTTCACTGTAGCCAATTCGCCCACCTCAGGGAAAATAATGTAGCTCCGCATGTATTTCATCAGGGCAGACAACACTCTGGACAAAACCTTAGAAAACATAGGCTGAGACATCCCAGATGATATGGCCACTGTTGTCTGAAAAGACCCACTTGCCAAAAAATGGAGTACTGACAGAACCTGCACCAGAGGAGGAATCCCCGTGGGTTGGCGGATGGGGGACATCAGGTCTGGCTCCAGCTGGGCACATAGTTCATGTATAGTTGCTCTGTCAAGCCGGTATGTAAGTATGATATGTCGTTCTTCCATTGTCGACAGGTCCACCAGCGGTCGGTACACGGGAGGATTCATCCTTCTCCTCGCAAGTCCCAGCGGACGGTGCCTAGGAAGGACAACATGGAGCACAGAGTCAAGCAACCCACAGGTTAGTTCACACAGCTTGCACAGTACACGAATCGCTATGCATGGAACGGCTTGTATGAGTGGCTATGCAAGGCCTAGGCCTGTGTGACGCAGTAGAAATCATGCCATGTGGGCCCTTGAAATGGCGGCTGCCTGACCTGTGAAGTGTGACAGTGGGATGTGAGGTCACTGCCCTGGCGTGGCACACTGTGGCGGTAGGCGGTCGAAGACCGCAGCGCAAAGCAGCATTGGTTAACATTGAACCCTATGGGTCTCTGGAGCCAATGACGATGTGCGCCGGCGGGCGCGGTACGCACCGCCGCGGTACGCACCGCCGCGGGCGTGACCGCCATTTTCTATCTGATTAATCACTCGAGACCTGATCATCCACAGGAGAGGACCTATACTGCAAGTGCTGCTGTGACCTCGGTCTGGGAGATACAATGGCTGCTGCGACTGGGGAAAGGGCCCCTGCCTTCACTGCCGAAGAATTGGAGAAACTTGTTGATGGGGTCCTCCCCCAGTATGCGCTACTCTACGGTCCTCCAGACCAACAGGTTAGTACACAGGGTGCACGTTGAATGGTCTATGCCTGTGTTGAGTGGGGTGTATGTAAGATGGTGGGGAGGGGAGCGAATGAGGAGTGCAACGCATGAAAGATGAGAGCATGTGCCACATGGCAAGGTTGGGGAGGAGGGGGCCACTCACATTGACCAGGCAGAAAACTGATGCGATTTCCTTTACCACCCTGTACATGTCACATAGGTCAGCGCCCATCAGAAGATCGACATTTGGCGTGCCATCGCCAAGGACGTCCGGGCCCTGGGGGTCCACAACAGACGGGGCACCCACTGCCGAAAGAGGTGGGAGGACATCCGCCGCGGGACCAGAAAGACCGCCGAGTCTCTGCTGGGGATGGCCTCCCAACGTAGGAGGGGTGCCAGCCGCCAATTGACCCCCCTGATGTCCCGGATCCTGGTGGTGGCCTACCCCGATTTGGATGGGCGCGTGAGGACATCACAGCAGACACAAGGGGGTGAGTATCAGCACATTCTGCTATCTTTGCGCGCAGTTGAGGTGTCTGGGTTGGGGAGGAGGGCTGTGGGTAACTCAAGGCCAGGGCGCTTTCTGTAGGCTAGTCCCCTCCGTTAGGCATGGCCCTGTGCCCCCGCCCCCCACCTCTGTAGGGTGCCAAGTACAGCTATCCATGGTCCTGCATCACCCATGTGTGCATTTGTCGTCCATGGACCTGTAGGCCTAGTCACAAGAACTGAGTAGTGTACCCCGATTGCGCAGCGTAGTGCAGGGGGCTTCTGTGTCTGTCCTCTCCACCAACGGTGTTGCCAATGCATGCACTCAACCTGTCTTCATTTCTCCCCCCCACCCATTTTCTTTTTCTTCCTGTGCATGTGTGCATTAGCATCATCAGGCGGAGGAGAAGTGGCATCGGCGCACGAGGGAGCTGCATCTCACATGGCCCCGGAGGGCCATGCAACCGACTCAGAGTTCACCAGTGAGACGGAGGGCGAGGGGAGCTCCACAACGGGGACCCGTGGAGACGTCAGCGACACCGACACGTCCTCGGAAGGGAGCTCCCTTGCGGTGGCGGCAACATCCGTGCCCACCGCCACAACAGGTACAGCCGCCACCCAGCGCACCAGCCCCGCCCTCCCAGCAGCCCCTCGGCCTTCGCTCCGTGCCCGCTCACCCAGGAAGGTGGGCATCTCCTTCGCCCCAGGCACCTCAGGCCCTGCCCCAGTTACCCCTGCTGCCCTCAGTGAGGAGGTCATTGACCTCCTCCAGACCATCATTGTTGGGCAGTCTACCCTTTAGAATGCCATCCAGGGTGTAGAAAGGGAGGTGCATCGGAGCAATGCATACCTGGAGGGCATTCATTCGGGTCAGGCTGCCCATCAGCGATCGTTCAACGCTCTGGCCTCAGCACTGACGGCAGCCATTGTCCCTGTCTCCAGCCTCCCTCTTCTAACTCCCACCACCCAGTCCCAGTCTCCTGTTCCTCTGCCTATCCCATCCACACCATCAGACCAGCCTGCACACACCTCAACACCCAAGAGCAGCTCATCCAGACATAAGCACCACAGATCCCACAAGCATTCACACAAACAACATCCAGATGCAGACATGCCAACAGTCACTACCACCTCTGTGTCCCCCTCCTCCTCGTCTCCCTCCTCCCTCCCTGTGACGTCTCCACTCACACCTGCATGCACACCACCATCAGCCAGTACTTCCATCACCAGCACACCCTCCATTACAGTCAGCACACGTGCAGTCACCACCCCCACTGCCATTTACACGTCCCCTGTGTCCTCTCCCACTGTGTCTGTCACCCCCTCTTCCAAACCACACAAACGCAGCCACCCACCCACCCAACAGCCATCCACCTCACGACAGCCTCCAGCCCAAGCACCTGCACCCAAAGACAGCACAATTGACTCTCCTACAACCACATCCTCTTCCTCCACTCCCATACCCACTGCACCTACCCTTCCCATTGCTCCTAAAAAACTTTTCCTCTCCAAAACTAACCTCTTTGCATCACCTGACCCACCCCTCCATCTGGTAAGAGTCCAAAGAGCACCTCAGCCACCACCAGCCCTGCATCTAGTATCACCATAGTGCAGGGCTATTGGAGTCCACCAGCTCCTAGGGAAGGAACATCGGCCAGCAGCAAGGGGACAGCCAGCCCACCCCCTGGGAAGAGGACAAGAAAAATTAAGGGCCGGCGCGAAAAGCCTGAGACGGCTGCCACCAAGGAGAGTGGCCTTGCCCCGTCACCTGCCACATCATCTAAGGGAGGCAAGGGCCAGAGAGCTGCAGCGAAGGAGGGCAAGGGCAGCAGGGCGGAGAAGACATGCAGCAGGCGAGCGCACCAGGAGGGCCCCACCAGCCCCATACCGGGTGTGACGGACGACACCCACGGGCCCAAGACTCCATCACAGGAGGGCCCCGCTACCACAAGGTCGGAGGGCGACTAAGCGGGGAGTCTTGGCCAGGTCTGGGTCCCTTGAAAGACAGGACAAGTACCGCTGAACAGGGCCCCGCCAAGACAGGCACCGCTGAACAGGGCCCCGCCGTGAAGAGCACCGCTGAACAGGGCCCCGCCGTGAAGAGCACCGCTGAACAGGGCCCCGCCGTGAAGAGCACCGCTGAACAGGGCCCCGCCGTGAAGAGCACCGCTGAACAGGGCTCCGCCGTGAAGAGCACCGCTGAACAGGGCCCCGCCAAGACAGGCACCGCTGAACAGGGCCCCGACGTGAAGAGCACCGCTGAACAGGGCCCCGCCGTGAAGAGCACCGCTGAACAGGGCCCCGCCGTGAAGAGCACCGCTGGACAGGGCCCGCCAAGACAGGCACCGCTGAACAGGGCCCCGCCGTGAAGAGCACCGCTGAACAGGGCCCCGCCGTGAAGAGCACCGCTGAACAGGGCCCCGCCGTGAAGAGCACCGCTGAACAGGGCCCCGCCGTGAAGAGCACCGCTGAACAGGGCCCCGCCGTGAAGAGCACCGCTGAACAGGGCCCGCCAAGACAGGCACCGCTGAACAGGGCCCGCCAAGACAGGCACTGCTGAACAGGGCCCCGCCGTGAAGAGCACCGCTGAACAGGGCCCCGCCGTGAAGAGCACCGCTGAACAGGGCCCCGTCGTGAAGAGCACCGCTGAACAGGGCCCCACCGTGAAGAGCACCGCTGAACAGGGCCCCACCGTGAAGAGCACCGCTGAACAGGGCCCCGCCAAGACAGGCACCGCCAAGACAGGCACCGCTGAACAGGGCCCGCCGTGAAGAGCACCACTGAACAGGGCCCCGCCGTGAAGAGCACCGCTGAACAGGGCCCCGCCGTGAAGAGCACCGCTGAACAGGGCCCCGCCGTGAAGAGCACCGCTGAACAGGGCCCCGCCGTGAAGAGCACCGCTCCGCTGGGCCCTTCCTGTCAAGCACCGCTCCGCTGGGCCCTTCCTGTCAAGCACGCTCCGCTGGGCCCTTCATCTCAAGCACCGCTCCGCTGGGCCCTTCATCTCAAGCACCTCTCCGCTGGGCCCTTCCTGTCAAGCACAGCTCCGCTGGGCCCTTCATCTCAAGCACCGCTCCGCTGGGCCCTTCATCTCAAGCACCGCTCCGCTGGGCCCTTCATCTCAAGCACCGCTCCGCTGGGCCCTTCATCTCAAGCACCGCTCCGCTGGGCCCTTCCTGTCAAGCACTGCTCCGCTGGGCCCTTCCTGTCAAGCACCGCTCCGCTGGGCCCTTCCTGTCAAGCACCGCTCCGCTGGGCCCTTCCTGTCAAGCACCGCTCCGCTGGGCCCTTCCTGTCAAGCACCGCTCCGCTGGGCCCTTCCTCTCAAGCACCGCTCCGCTGGGCCCTTCCTCTCAAGCACCGCTCCGCTGGGCCCTTCCTCTCAAGCACCGCTCCGCTGGGCCCTTCCTCTCAAGCACCGCTCCGCTGGGCCCTTCATCTCAAGCACCGCTCCGCTGGGCCCTTCATCTCAAGCACCGCTCCGCTGGGCCCTTCATCTCAAGCACCGCTCCGCTGGGCCCTTCATCTCAAGCACCGCTCCGCTGGGCCCTTCATCTCAAGCACCGCTCCGCTGGGCCCTTCATCTCAAGCACCGCTCCGCTGGGCCCTTCATCTCAAGCACCGCTCCGCTGGGCCCTTCCTCTCAAGCACCGCTCCGCTGGGCCCTTCCTCTCAAGCACCGCTCCGCTGGGCCCTTCCTCTCAAGCACCGCTCCGCTGGGCCCTTCCTCTCAAGCACCGCTCCGCTGGGCACCGCCGTCTCAAGCACCGCTGGTCCATTGACAGTGCCGGTTCTGTATCGAGCAGGTGTTCACGAAGCACTCTGGGCACCATGCCTCCTCCAATACCAGTGGAGTCGGTTATCCATCTGATGGACTGTGGCTTTGCACTCCCCAGGATGGTACAGTGGGCATGGAGGCCCCTCGTGGATCTGGCGTCGTGGACTCATGTGGCTGAGGTGCCCCCCTTTCCCTTCCCCCTGAGGTGCCTGTTGTTTTATCATCTGATGCCCCTGCAGTGTTCTCTCCAATGGTATCCGGTCTCCTGTGTGGGCTTTGCCCATGTGTTTGTACACATTGGCCCACGGACTATGGATATTTAACGGACTGTGCAGGACTGATTGACTATGTTTATACTTTGCACTATGTTCATTATTTCTTTTGTATATTTCATATGGCATATTTACCATGACTTCAATGAACCTATTTTATACATAAATTTGTATGCGTATGTGTGTGCACGTAACCTTTCCTCCTCCCCCCTCCCCTGTGTCGTAGGTGCAGTACTCACCGTTGTCATCTGCGCCGGCGTTCGTACTCGTGGTAGATGAGCAGGTAGACAAGAGCTGGTAGTATGTTTAATTCGGGTTCCATGCTGTCCAGATTCCTCGTGGAGTGTGTGGAGGTGAGCGTTTTCCCGTTCGTAGTCTGTTTCCGCCGTGTTTTTATCGGCGGGGCTCCCGCCCCGGAAAAGGTGGCGGATTGGTGAGTTGTGATAGGGTGGGCGGTATATTGTCTGCCGCCTGCCTGTTGGCGGTGACCGCTGCGCTGTTTGTCGGTCCCGCCGTGGCGGTCGGAGTGTTAAAGTGGCGGTCTGTGTCGGCAGTTCCCGCCAGGGTCAGAATTGCATTTTTTGGACCGCCTGCCTGTTGGCGGGTTGGCCGCCGCTTTATCACCAACCGCCAGGGTTGGAATGACCCCCTAAGTCTCTACCTACAACTATTTGTAACTGTTGTCCAAACCTTACCGGCTTACTAGCAGTACCTCACCAGAAACACAATAGTAAAAGGTGATTTGTAGCAGTCGCTTACGCATGGACTCAAAGTACAATATCTCAGGGTTGTCGTGGTTAAACGGAAATTACCCTTTTCTCACAGATTTATTATGTCTCATACAAACAAAGGCAATAACACAGATGCAGTAAAGTTATAATAGTTTTTATTCAACATAACTGCAATTTGTGATAAGTTGCATGAACTGCAATGATTAGGATAATGAATATACCAAGCAACAGTATTGTAAAGAGGAGAGTCATTGTTATAAAGACCCCCACCATTATGCAATATATGAAAGAAATATATGTATATGTGAAAGATGGAATAAGCCCTAATACCATAAGGCGAGTAGGTCTAACCTCCTACCTAAAAAAGGAAGAGCTGGGTTCGTTAAACCTAATCTGCCAAAGCCGTGTCCATGAGAGGAGCCCCCAACCCTCGTTACCTTGGAATGAGGTCTCTATCTCAGACTCCGCAGGGACACGAAGGCTGGGTCAGTGTCAAGATGACTGCAGCATCGGTGTCAGCGATGGTGGCGATGCCCTCTGGTCGGAATCCCTCTGATTATCTGTCTAAAAGTGTGTTGTATTTATACAGATCTACAAGGTCCCCTGACATAAGTGTTATTCATAACAATAGATAACAGGCATGCTTGGGACAGCAATTAATATCAACAATCCCTCGAAAGTATAGAGAGGGAAAATCCCCAAGTGTGAATGCCTACTGTATGTTTGTCTTTCGTGCTTTATCTTGACGCCTTGGCACAGTGACACTGATAATAGAACCCATAACAAGTGGCCTAACTATAAACAAGGCCGCCATTTTAAAGGAAATAAATAATTAAATGGACTAAGCCAGAGCAAGCTAAGTAGGTTAAAAGTCACTGGGTGACGGGGGCACGAGTATACAAGCCTACGGCTAAGCTAACTCCTGTTAACCCGTTAAAACAAACTAGGATTCACTACAGTGGCACCAACTTAAATAGGGTCAGAGATACTCCAGACATTCTAAAAATCCCCAAAGGGATTGTAACTAAATATGAAGATGGTGATGGCATCACCAAATGGTTCACAGCTTTTGAGAGGGCTTCTGCAACCAGAAAAGTAAACAGATCTCACTGGGATGCTTTCCTTTGGGAAATGTTCACTGGAAAGTGTAGGGATAGACTCCTCACACTCTCTAGAAAAGATGCAGAATCCTATGACCTCATGAAGGCTACCCTGATTGAGGGCTTTGGATTCTCAGCTGAGGAGTACAGGATTAGGTTCAGGGGGGCTCAAAAATCCTCGAGCCAGACCTGGGTTGATTTTGTTGACTTCTCAGTCAAAACACTGGATGGTTGGATTAATGGCAGTGGTGTAAATCAGTGGTTCCCAACCTTTTGACTCCTGAGGACCCCCACTGAATCATTATTGGAAGCTGGGGACCCCCAAGCAATTTGTACAATTTGAATTTCAAACATTAAAACAGTAATTCACAAAAAATACACAAATACACACTAAACAAATACTCCAATTAGTAAACATATACGCGGTCATTATGAACATGGCAGTCTGGACTGCCATATAATATTCGTGGCAAAACCGCCACTGGCGTAACTCCACCACTGCCAGGCTTCCACCGCCAGGCAGCCTGGCGATGGTGGAGTCACATATCCGACAGGGCAGCACTGGCCGCCGGATAATGAGGCAACTTCCACCAGCCTTTCCCTGGCCGTTTACCCCACCAGGGAAAGGCTGGCGGAAGGGTGCCTCGGGCCCCCCTGAGGGCCCCTGCACTGCCCATGCACTTGGCATGGGCAGTGCAGGGGCCCTCGTGCACAGCCCCTTCGCGCATGTCACTACCCGATTTATGGGCATTGACATGCGTAACGGGTGCTGCTGCACCCGCCGCACTCCTACATTGCCGCCGGCTCCATGTGGACCCATCGGCAATTTCCAGGCCCAGCATTCCGCTGGGCCGGCTGGCAGAAACACTCTTTCCACCTGCTGGCCCAGCGGAATGTTCTTTATTGGGCCGGCAGGGTCCTCGACGGGCTGGCAGTCAGTGTTTAGACCGCCAGCCCCCGCCGTGTTCATAATGAGGGCCATAATCTTTATATATTGAAAACATATGCAAAAATGTTAAAATTTTAATGGGAAGGTTGGCACTGCATCTCGGCGACTAACTTTTTAATGTTCGGTTTTATTTAAGAAAGTTGAATCCTCAGGTCAGATTCTATATTTTCAAAGCAATTTCTGGTTTTATTTTTTAGGTACCTATGATCTGAGAAAGCTTTTTGACATAAATATGTGGTGGGGAAAGGAAGTAAAACCATGAGGGCCTCTCATCTCTCCCTAGCCTCTCTGTCACATATAATTCATTTGGTTTATAGCACCTGTCATACCAGTGTAGGGTGTCTGAGCACTTTACAGGGTACTACAAGGTGTAGGATTCACATGTCATCCACACTGGTAGGCGTTTTCTAAGAGTGCTTGGTCTGGAGAAGCACAAACTCAGGAATCATAACACAACGCAGTGGTTAGCATTGACTTTAATAATAAGAAAGTATTTCTATGCAAGGAAACCTTTTTTAGTAGCATAGAGAAAATAAAAGACTGAGCAAAAAACAACTTTCAAATTTGTGCCATGCAGGTTGCCTGGAGCTTTTTAATGGCAGTTCATAGCTCACTGTGCTAGATTACAATTGTAACTTATGCATTGCACTGTAACAAAAGAATCTGTCACAAAAACAAAAACCCACTGTGCTATGCATATAAAATGCTGTTCTATGCATAATACACATTCTTTGCAGCAGGCATTTTAACCATCTGTGCTACCTTTGAGTCAAAACTGCCAGGGCACAAAACTCCCATCTCCCTCCAGCAGGTACATTAATCACTAAGTTATCTTTACGCTTTTATTTTTGTTGTAAAGCTGCTGGATGTACAAGGAATGTTGCAGTGCTTTTAAAACTGCCAACAAAGGAAGTTATAAATATAAAACACACATGTACATGTTGGTCAGAGGCCCCAGCAGAAGTGCCATCCTGCCGCCCAGGCCTGCGGACCCCCTGGGAATGTGTCACGGACCCCTGGGGGTCCGTGGACCACAGGTTGGGAACCACTGGTGTAAATAATTATGATGGGCTGTACAATCTGTTTATGAAAGAACACCTTTTAAGTAATTGTTTCAATGATAAACTGCATCAGCATCTGGTAGGCCTAGGACCAATTTCTCCCCAAGAATTGGGAAAGAAGGCGGACCACTGGGTCAAGACTAGGGTGACCAAGACTTCCACACGGGGTGACCAAAAGAAAGGGGTCACAAAGACTCCCCAGGGGAAGAGTGTTGAGACTTCCAAGGGTAAAAGTAAAGAGTCTTCTACAGGGCCCCAAAAACCTGCTCAGGAGGGAGGGTCCAAAGCCTTTTCACAATCCAATTTTGGGTACAAGGATAAAAACTTTGATCCCAAAAAGCCCTGGTGTCATAGCTGTAATCAGCAGGGGCACCAAACTGGAGACAAGGCCTGTCCCAACAAAGGTTCCACTTCAAACTCTACTCCAGTTAGCACTGGAACAGCCAGTCTCCAGGTGGGATCAACAGTGTGCCCAGAGCAAATCAGGGTTCACACTGAAGCTACATTAGTTTCTGAGAGTGGGGTGGATTTAGCCACACTGGCTGCCTGGCCCCCTAATATGCAAAAATACAGGCCACAACTCTTAATTAATGGGACTAGTGTAGAAGGCCTGAGGGATACAGGTGCCATTGTCACCATGGTGACAGAGAAACTGGTTTCCCCAGGACAATACCTGACCGGACAAACTTATCCAGTCACCAACGCTGACAATCAGACTAAAGTACAACCCATGGCTATGGTAACTTTAGAATGGGGAGGGGTCACCGGCCTGAAACAGGTGGTAGTCTCCTCAAATATCCCTGTAGACTGTTTGCTTGGAAATGACCTGGAGTCCTCAGGATGGGCTGAGGGAGAACTCAAGACCCAGGCAGCCATGCTGGGTATCCCTGAACTGGTGTGTGTCAAGACAAGGGCACAGTGCAAGGCACAGGGTGAAAAAGTGGTGTTGGAGCCTGGAATAATAGCCCAACCCTCCAAGAGAAAAGGAAAGAAGACTGGGGAACCAGCTTCAACACAACAAAAGAAAAAACCTCTCTTCCCAGGAAGAAGTTCTGCCCTCTGAGGGAACTGAGCCCATGGAGTTGGAACCTTATCAGGTTGAGCTCTTCGGCCCAGGGGGACCCACAAGGGAACAGTTGTGTAAGGGGCAAGAAACCTGTCCCTCTCTTGAAGGCCTTAGGCAGCAACCTGCTGAAGAGACCAAAGGAAAAATCACTATAACACATACGGTCTATTGGGAAGATGGGCTCCTCTACACTGAGGCTAGAGATCCCAAACCTGGTGCCACTAGGAGAGTGGTAGTGCCTCAGGAGTTTAGGAAGTTTATTCTGACCTTAGCCCATGGTATTCCACTTGCTGTGCATTTGGGACAAACCAAGACTTGGGAGAGGTTAGTCAACCATTTATATTGGCCCAATATGTCCCAGAAAGTAAAGGAGTTTTGTGTATCCTGTGCTACCTGTCCAGCCAGTGGTAAGACAGGTGGCCATCCGAAGGCCCCCTCATTCCACTTCCAGTGGTGGGGGTCCCCTTTGAAAGAGTGGGTGTGGACATAGTGGGTCCACTTGAACCTCCCACAGCCTCAGGGAACCAATACATACTAGTAGTAGTGGGTCATGCTACTAGATACCCTGAAGCAATTCCCCTTAGGTCCACTACTGCCCCTGCAGTAGCTAAAGCACTCATTGGTATCTTTACCAGAGTGAGATTTCCTAAGGAGGTGGTGTCTGACAGGGGTACCAACTTTATGTCAGCATACTTGAAGCACATGTGGAATGAGTGTGGGGTGACTTACAAATTCAACACACCATACCATTCACAAACCAATGGTCTTGTGGAAAGATTCAACAAGACATTGAAGGGCATGATCATGGGGCTCCCTGAAAAACTCAAAAGGAGATGGGATGTCCTCTTGCCATGTCTGTTTTACGCCTACAGAGAGGTGCCTCAGAAGGGAGTAGGGTTTTCCCTCTTTGAACTTCTGTTTGGCCATCCTGTTAGGGGGCCACTAGCTCTTCTAAAAGAAGGCTGGGAGAGACCTTTTCATGAGCCTAAACAAGATATAGTAGACCATGTACTAGGCCTACGTTCCAGGATGGCAGAGTACATGGAAAAGGCAAGCAAAAACCTTGAGGCCAGCCAACAACTCCAGAAGATGTGGTATGACCAAAAGGCTGCTATGGTTGATTTTCAGCCAGGGCAGAAAGTCTGGGTTCTGGAGCCTATGGCCCCCAGGGCACTTCAGGACAGATGGAGTGGCCCTTACCCAGTGCTAGAGAGAAAGGGTCAGGTCACCTACCTGGTAGACCTAGGCACTAGCAGGACCCCCAAAAGGGTGATCCATGTGAACTGCCTCAAACTCTTTCATGACAGGGGAGATGTGAACCTGTTGATGGTTACAGATGAAGATCAGGAAGCTGAGAGTGAACCTCTCCCCGATCTCCTCTCCACTGGCCCTAAAGATGGCTCAGTAGATGGAGTGATCTATTCAGACACCCTCTCTGGCCAACAGCAAGCTGACTGTAGGAAGGTCTTACAACAGTTTGCTGAGCTCTTTTCCCTAACCCCTGGTCAGACACACCTGTGTACCCATGTTGTGGACACAGGAGACAGCATGCCTGTCAAAAACAACATTTTCAGACAGTCTGACAAAGTTAAGGAAAGCATCAAAGTGGAAGTCCACAAGATGCTGGAATTGGGAGTCATTGAGCACTCTGACAGCCCCTGGGCTAGCCCAGTGGTCTTAGACCCCAAACCTTACACAAAAGATGGCAAGAGAGAGATGAGGTTTTGTGTGGACTACAGAGGACTTAATTCTGTCACCAAGACAGATGCCCATCCCATTCCAAGGGCAGATGAGTTAATTGACAAACTAGGTGCTGCCAGATACTAAAGTACCTTTGACTTGATAGCAGGGTACTGGCAAATCAAAATGGCAGCAGGAGCAAAAGAAAAGACAGCATTCGCCACACCTGATGGGCATTATCAGTTTACTGTAATGCCCTTTGGCTTAAAGAATGCCCCTGCCACCTTCCAAAGGTTGGTGAATCAAGTCCTTGCTGGCTTGGAGTCCTTTAGTGCAGCTTATCTTGACGATATTGCTGTCTTTTTCTCCAGCTGGCAGGATCACCTGGTCCACCTGAAGAAGGTTTTGAAGGCCCTGCAAGCAGCAGGCCTCTCTATCAAGGCATCCAAATGTCAGATAGGGCAGGGAACTGTGGTTTGCTTTGGACACCTTGTAGGTGGAGGCCAAGTTCAGCCACTCCAACCCAAGATCCAGACTATTCTGGACTGGGTAGCTCCAAAAACCCAGACTCAAGTCAGGGCATTCCTTGGCTTGACTGGTTACTATAGGAGGTCTGTGAAGGGATATGGATCAATAGTGACACCCCTCACAGAACTTACCTCCAAGAAAATGCCTACGAAGGTAAACTGGACTATAGAATGCCAACAGGCCTTTGACACCCTGAAACAAGCTATGTGCACAGCACCAGTCGTAAAAGCTCCAGGTTACTCCAAGCAGTTCATTGTGCAGACTGATGCCTCTGAACATGGGATAGGGGCAGTTTTGTCCCAAACAAATGATGATGACCTTGACCAGCCTGTTGCTTTCATTAGCAGGAGGTTACTCCCCAGGGAGCAGCATTGGAGTGCTATTGAGAGGGAGGCCTTTGCTGTGGTTTGGTCCCTGAAGAAGCTGAGACCATACCTCTTTGATACTCACTTTGTAGTTCAAACTGACCACAGACCTCTCAGATGGCTAATGCAAATGAAAGGTGAAAATCCAAAACTGTTGAGGTGGTCCATCTCCCTACAGGGAATGGACTTTATAGTGGAACACAGACCTGGGACTGCCCATGCCAATGCAGATGGCCTTTCCAGGTCCTTTCACTTAGAAAATGAAGACTCTCTTGGGAAAGGTTAGTCTCATCCTCTTTCATTTGGGGGGGGGGGGGGGGGGGGGGGGGGAGGGTTGTGTAAGGAAATGCTTCCTTGGCATGGTTACCCCCTGACTTTTTGCCTTTACTGATGCCAAGTTATGATTTGAAAGTGTGCTGAGGCCTGCTAACCAGGCCCCAGCACCAGTGAACCAGGCCCCAGCACCAGTGTTCTTTCCCTAACCTGTACCTTTGTCTCCACAATTGGCACACCCTGGCATCCAGGTAAGTCCCTTGTAACTGGTACCCCTGGTACCAAGGGCCCTGATGCCAGGGAAGGTCTCTAAGGGCTGCAGCATGTCTTATGCCACCCTTGGGACCCCTCACTCAGCACAGACACACTGCTTGCCAGCTTGTGTGTGCTGGTGGGGAGAAAATGACTAAGTCGACATGGCACTCCCCTCAGGGTGCCATGCAACCTCACACTGCCTATAGCATAGATAAGTCACCCCTCTAGCAGGCCTTACAGCTCTAAGGCAGGGTGCACTATACCACAGGTGAGGGCATAAGTGCATGAGCACTATACCCCTACAGTGTCTAAGCAAAACCTTAGACATTGTAAGTGCAGGGTAGCCATAAGAGTATATGGTCTGGGAGTCTGTCAAACACGAACTCCACAGCACCATAATGGCTACACTGAAAAATGGGAAGTTTGATATCAAACTTCTCAGCACAATAAATGCACACTGATGCCAGTGTACATTTTATTGTGAAATACACCCAGAGGGCATCTTAGAGATGCCCCCTGAAAACATACCCGAATTCCAGTGTGGGCTGACTAGTTTTACCAGCCTGTCACACACCAGACATGTTGCTGGCCACATGGGAGAGTGCCTTCGTCACTCTGTGGCCAGGAACAAAGCCTGTACTGGGTGGAGGTGCTTCTCACCTCCCCCTGCAGGAACTGTAACACCTGGTGGTGAGCCTCAAAGGCTCACCCCCTTTGTTACAGCGCCACAGGGCATCCCAGCTAGTGGAGATGCCCGCCCCTCCGGCCACAGCCCCCACTTTTGGCGGCAAGGCCGGAGGAGATAATGAGAAAAACAAGGAGGAGTCACTGGCCAGTCAGCACAACCCCTAAGGTGTCCTGAGCTGAGGTGACTCTGACTTTTAGAAATCCTCCATCTTGCAGACGGAGGATTCCCCCATTAGGATTAGGGATGTGACCCCCTCCCCACCGGGAGGAGGCACAAAGAGGGTGTAGCCACCCTCAGGGCTAGTAGCCATTGGCTACTAACCTCCCAGACCTAAACACACCCCTAAATTGAGTATTTAGGGGCCCCCAGAACCTAGGAAGATAGATTCCTGCAACCTGAAGACGAAGAAGGACTGCTGACCTGAAGCCCTGCATAGAAGACGGAGACACCAACTGCTTTGGCCCCAGCCCTATCGGCTTCTCTCCCCACTTCAAGAGAAACTGCAACAGCGACGGGTCTCCCAGGGTCCAGCGACCTCTGAAGCCTCAGAGGAGTACCCTGCATCTAAAAGGACCATGAAACTCCCGAGGACAGAGGCCCTGTTCCACAAAGACTGCAACTTTGCAACAAAGAAGCAACTTTTGAAGACCACACGTTTCCCGCCGGAAGCGTGAGACTTTCCACTCTGCACCCAAAGCCCCCGGCTCGACCTGCGGAAAACCAACACTACAGGGAGGACTCCCCGGCGACTGCGAGCCCGTGAGTAGCCAGAGTTGACCCCCCTGAACCCCCACACCGACGCCTGCAGAGGGAATCCAGAGGCTCCCCCTGACCACGACTGCCTGCTTCACAGAACCCGATGCCTGGGAAACACACTGCACCCGCAGCCCCCAGGACCTGAAGGATCCGAACTCCAGTGCAGGAGCGAACCCCAGGCAGCCCTCTTCCTAGCCCAGGTGGTGGCTACCCCGAGGAGCCCCCCTCTTGCCTGCCTGCATCGCTGAAGAGATCCCCGGGTCTCCCATTGAATCCTTTTGCAAAACCTGACGCCTGTTTGCACTCTGCACCCGGCCGCCCCTTTGCTGCTGAGGGTGTAACTTCTGTGCCTACTTGTGTCCCCCCCCCCAGTGCCCTACAAAACCCCCCCTGGTCTGCCCTCCGAAGTCGCGGATACTTACCTGCTGGCAGACTGGAACCGGGGCACCCCTATTTCCATTGAAGCCTACGTGTTTTGGGCACCTCTTTGACCTTTGCACCTGACCGGCCCTGAGCTGCTGGTGTGGTAACTTTGGGGTTGCCTTGAACCCCCCAACGGTGGGCTACCTTGGACCCAACCTTGAACCCTGTAAGTGCTTTACTTACCTGTGAAACTAACAAATACTTACCTCCCCCAGGAACTGTTGATTTTTGCACTGTGTCCATTTTTAAAATAGCTTATTGCCATTTGTGCCAAAACTGTACATGCTATTGTGTTTATTCAAAGTTCCTAAGATACCTGAGTGAAATACCTTTCATTTAAAGTATTGTATGTAAATCTTGAACATGTGGTTCTTAAACTAAACTAAGAAAATACATTTTCCTATATAAAAAAACCTATTGGCCTGGAATTGTCTTTGAGTGTGTGTTCCTCATTTATTGCCTGTGTGTGTACAACAGATGCTTAACACTACCCTCTGATAAGCCTACTGCTCGACCTCACTACCACAAAATAGAGCATTAGAATTATCTCTTTTTGCCACTATCTTACCTCTAAGGGGAACCCTTGGACTCTGTGCATGATATTTCTTACTTTGAAATAGTACATACAGAGCCAACTTCCTACAGTGATATTAGGAGAAATGATGAGTCAGTGTTCTCATCAATTAACAGGTTGGTACAGGGCACAGGTGCAGGCTAGGTTCTTTAGCCACTTTTGATGCGCACAGCCAAAGGTCTGTGCAGCATGTGTTGGCTGACCCTCAGGATGGCTGCTGGGCTGGCTATTAGGATTGTTTGCATGGAGGGTTTGTTACAGGGCCTTTTCCAGCAGCCAACCATAATGCAGAAGGGGTATGCGGGTATGCTGCAAGGGGGTTGACCACAGGTCTTAAGGTCAACCCCCCACACACAAGGCTAAAGACAGTGCACAATGGATTTGGCAGCATTGGGGTGGGGGGGAGATAGGTTCAGGGGCCGGCCATAAAATAGGCATAGTAGCGGTTGTCGGATGACCTGGCCTTTTGGCAGGTCCTGTACCTAGCACCCATCCCATGCAAATCAGCTGTGCACGGGCTATGGCCATATATAGTAGCCTTGGGACGTGAACTGCTGCCTCTGGGAGCAGGACTGGACTTGACACGGCTCCTGGCCGAGCACCTGTACCCAGCACCATCCCACACTAGCCAGCTGTATGTGACCTTTACTTATGGCAGTAGTTTAGAATAGTGCCAGGGCACCAGTCAAGTAAATATTGAGAAAATCTTTCATTTGTAAGTATCTTGAACACTTATTTGAGGTGACAGATAGGTGTGACAGATATGCATGAACTACGACAGCATGGTTAGCATGCTAAGCTCAGTCCTGGTATTACAAGTTTCATGGAAATTTGTGAAATGGAACAAAACACATCAGCAAATCAAAACCTTTTTGATCAGCTTTCAACTACTCCTTTAAAGATCTTCAGATAATATTAGATGCTCTCAATGAGCTCAACAATGCCACGATTATTTGTAAATGAACAGTATTTTGGTACCCTTTCACCTTTCCTAATTTTGGTAGTTCTGCTCAAACCTTCAGATACCAGCACCAAGCTTAACATTGTTACTATCTAACAAATGATGTGCAGATGTGTTAAACAGTGATGAAGTTATAAACAAATCTACTGAAAGACAAGTATAAAGTAAAACATTTGAAGTCAGCCGAACACCTTTACAGGGCAAATTGCTAAAAACTCCTGAAGAGATTTATAACAAACCACAAAAAGGGTCTGTACTGAGTACATTTCTAATTTCATGCTATCAGTTTGGTGTAATTCTGTTTTTCCAGTTTTTGTGATACAGGACAGAAATAATGCCTACACGACCAAGATTGGAAAGTGCCGAAAAGAACAAGTTACTTACCTTCGGTAACGAGGTATCTGGTAGAGACTGTCTAGCTGCAGATTCCTTACGTTAGAATTCCCTGGCATCAGCTTCGAATCCGGAATTTTTCTGCTGAGCAGTACCCTGTGCCCGCCGTCGGGCTGTGGCGTTCGGATCTGTGTGCGTCGACCAGCTCCGCGTGCGTCGTCAACGTCGTTGGAGCCGTCTATGACGTCACGGTTGTCTATATAGACGCCGTCTCGGCGCGCATACGTTAGTTCTTTTCCCACAACTTTCCAAACCAGAAGCGCATAGTCATGGAAGAACCAACAGATATGGATTTTATCTCTTTATTTGACTGTTTGAAGTAAAAATTTGTATAAAAATACCTGCAGAGCGGGGAGGCTTGAGTGGGTGTAAGGAATCTGCAGCTAGATAGAGTCACTAACAGATACCTCGTTACCGAAGGTAAGTAACTTGTTCATCTGATAGAGACTTCTAGCTGCAGGTTCCTTACCTTAGAATAGATACCCAAGCTATAACCCCTGGCGGTGGGTCTGAAGGAGATTTTTACACTAGGAACTCCTGCAAAACAGACCGGGCAAAATGCCCCTCTCTTCTCACCTGACTATCCAGGCAGTAGTGTTTTGCAAACGTGTGCAAAGAAGCCCACGTTGCAGCCTGACAGATGTCCACCACCGGTACGCCACGTGCTCACGCAATGGTAGCAGCTTTCCCCCTAGTAGAATGATCTGTCAAGCCCTCAGGAGGCTGCTTCTTGGCCAAAGCGTAGCAGATCTTTATACAGAGAACGACCCAGCGCGAAATGGATTGTTTCTGCACTGCCCGACCTTTCTTTGCACCAACGTACCCCACAAAGAGTTGGTCGTCCACCCGGAACTCTTTAGTGCGGTCAAGGTAGAACGATAACGCTCTTTTTGGGTCCAGCCGATGGAGACACTCCTCTTCCTTAGAGGGATGCGGTGGTGCAAAGAAGGTGGGCAGGGTGATGTTTTAACCCAGATGGAAAGGGGTCACCACCTTGGGGAGGAAAGAGGCACGAGTTCTTAATACTACCTTGTCAGGATATATCGTGAGATACGGTGGCTTTGAAGATAAAGCCTGCAGATTACTCACTCTCCTGGCAGATATAACTGCCACCAAAAAGGATGTTTTAATAGTGAGCAGCTGGAGAGGACAGTTATGTAAAGGCTCGAAGGGAGCACACATTAGGAAGGTAAGAACCAGATTAAGATCCCACTGGGGCATAACGAAAGGCACAGGCAGGAACAGATGAACAAGCCCTTTCAAAAACTTCTGTACCATAGGTGATTTAAACAGAGATGGTTGATCGGGCAACTGAAGAAAAGCCGATAAGGCTGCAAGATAGCCCTTGAGAGTCCCTAAGGAGGAACCCTGCTGGGCGAGAGACAATATAAACAAAAGGATGTTAGACAGAGAAGAAGAAAGAGGATCAATAGACCTCTCTGTACAATATGAAACAAAACGTTTTCAACGGCAGGCGTACATCGACTTAGTAGAGGAATGCCTGGCTGCCAGAATGACATCACAGAGCTCGGGAGGGAGGTCATAAACCATCAACTGTCACGCTCAATCTCCACGCATGAAGGTGCAGAGTTGACAGGTTTGGGTGGAAAACCTTCCCCTGCTGCTGCGACAGAAGTTCCTCCCGAAGAGGCATCCTGATTGGAGGACCAATGCTCACTTTGAGAAGCTCTGGATACCAAACTCTCCGTGCCCAATCCGGAGCCACTAGGATTACTTGGGCCCGGTCGTTCTGGATTTTCTTGAGAACTATGGGCAGAAGTGCTATAGGCGGAAAGGCAAACAGGAGGCCTGAACTCCACTCGCGAGGAAAAGCGTTGCCTATCGAAAGCCCCCTTGGAAACTCCAACCCGCAAAACTGCTGACATTGCGCGTTCTCTACGGAGGCGAACAGATCTAACCAAGGCTCTCCCCACTGCTGAAAGAGTCCTTGTGCCACCTCCGGGTGGAGACACCATTCGTGATCCTCTAAGCATTTTCGGCTGAGCTCGTCTGCCCTGGCGTTCAGAGAACCTGCCAGGTGTTGAACCACCAGGGACATGCCCTGCTGTTCCAGCATGTCCAGAGACGTAAAGCCTCTTGACAAAGGGTCCACAACCCCACACCGCCCTGCTTTTTGCAGTACCACATTGCAGTAGTGGTGTCCGTGAACACCTGTACCACCTTCCCTTTCACAACAGGAAGAAATGCTTTTAATGCTAGCCGGATCGTCCGAAGCCCCAGCAAGTTGTTGTGGAGCCCAGATTCCGCCAGAGACCAGTGACCTCTGATCTCCACCTCCCCCAGATGGCCGCCCCATCCCAGAAGTGACGCATCTCACTACTGTTAGATCTGGTTGGGGAAGGGAGAGGAGTCTGCCTCTGACCCAATCGCAGTTCACTAACCACCACAGCAGATCTTTTGCAGTCCCCTCCGAGATCTGAACCCACGTTGGTAAGATTTCCCTGATGCTGTGACCATTGGAACTTCAGATCCCACTGCAGAGCCCTCATGCGCCATCTGGCAGGCTTGACCAATAGGATGCAGGAAGCCATGAGTCCCAACAGCCTCAGAGTCTGTCTCACCGAAATCCAGGATAGAGGCCAAAACATCGGTATCATAACCTGAATATCCTGGACCCGCTGTTTGGGAGGATAAGCCCGATACTGCACTGTGTCCAGAACAGTTCCGATGAAAGTGAGCTTCTGAGAGGGAGTCAGGTGTGACTTCACCACATTTGTAGTGAACCCCAGCGAATGCAGGAGGTTCGCCGTCGTCTGGAGGTGGGTGACGAGAGCCTGGGGCGTAGAAGCCTTCAACAGCCAATCGTCTAGGTAAGGGAAGACTGAAATCCCTGTCCTGCGCAGATGAGCTGCCACCACCGCCATCACCTTTGTGAACACCCGAGGTGCACTGGTGAGACCGAAAGGAAGCACGGTAAACTGAAAGTGCTCGTGGCCCACCTTGAACCGCAGGTTGTGGGCTGGCAGGATAGGAATTTAGAAATATGCATCCTGCAAGTCCAACGCCACTATCCAGTCTCCTTGGTCTAGGGCACACAAAACCTGAGCAAGAGTGAGCATCTTGAATTTCTCCTTCTTGAGGAAGAGATTGACGACCTTAAATCCAAGATAGGGCGAAGGCCTTTGTTCTTTTTGGGAATCAGAAAGTAGCGGGAATAACAACCACTGCATACTTCTGATATCAGTACTCTTTCCATAGCTCCCTTGGCCAAGAGCGCCGTAACTTCCTCATGGAGCAAAGCCAGATGGTCCTCCATCAGCCATTCCTTTGTCGGAGGGATAGAAGGAGAAAAGACTGGAAGGGAAGGGACTAGCCCTTCCATATGATCTGCAGGACCCACTTGTCCGTTGTGATGGAAAGCCATGAGAGGGAGATGAAAACGAATCTTCCCTCCAACTGGACGGACGTGATCCTGCAGAACCATACTAGGAGGGCTTGGGCGCAGTGGAGGGGGGCTGTGTGGCGGCCGACCTCAGGCCAGACCCTGTGGGTTTGATGGTACCACAACCACGTCCTCTTCCGGGATGTTGTGAAGCCTGAGGACGGTGGCTGAACTGTGGCTGGTGTGGTACCACACCCCTTCCGAAGCCTCGAAAGGGGCGAAAGACAGACTGCTGTCGTGCTGGCGCTGAAAGGCCCAAGGATCTGGCCATAGCTCGAGAATCCTTGAACCACTCAAGCGCGGAGTCTGCCTTTTCGCCAAAAAGGCGAGAGCCATCAAAGGGATGTCCATCAAGCTGGACTGGACATCCCCTGAGAAACCAGTAGAATGTAGCCAGGCGTGACGACGTAGGGCCACTGATGGTGAAATCGCTCTGCCCAGCGAGTCGGTCGTGTCCAAACCACACCGGATCATAAACTTGGCTGCATCTCTCCCATCCTTGACAGCCTGGGTGAGAGTGTCCTGTACGCCCTCCGGGACCTGGGGCAGCACCTGTGCCACCGTATCCCATAAAGTATGGGAATAACAGCCCAATAGGCAAGAGGTGTTTACGGACCTCAATGCCAGGCTAGTGGAAGAAAACATCTTCTTCCCAAACTGATCCAGCCTCTTGGATTCCCTATTCGGGGGAGCGGAAGGGAAGGCACCACGGGAAGCAGAGGCTTGGAGAACCAAGCTCTCAGGAGTGGGGTGTTGTGTCAGGAAACTAGGGTCGCTCGGAGCGGGTCTATGGCGGCGGCCAACCGTCCTATTCACAGGAGCCCCTGTGCTGGGTTTGGCCACATACCCAGAAGGACGTCTGTAAGAGCCTCGTTGAAGGGCAACATCAGCTCGGATGTTGTCACCACCGGCTGAAGCACTTCTGTCAGGATATTCTTCCTGACTGGCACAGTGGGCAAATCTAGGTCCAAGACCTCAGCTGCCCTACGCACCACCATAGCAAAAGAAGCACCCTCCTCCGTAGCCACATTAGGAGAAAGCATACCGGTATCTGGAGACGTGTCCAGTCCACTGGCCTCCCCTAGATCCTCATACCAGTCCTGTTGTAATCCTCATTCTAAAGGGTCTTCAGACCCCTCCCATCCCTCTCCTGCGTCTGGCTGATCTAAATAATGCTCAGACAATGATCTGGGCCGAATTGCCTCCATCGAAGTCAGAGTAGAGGTTGTATGTCGTCGCTCTGGCTCCGGATCATCCAGAGTAAGGATGGGGCTGCCACCAGTGGGTGCCGGTGGCGGAATCGTCGACGTCAGACCCGGTGCCGAAGGAGGTCGACTGTGAAGGACCGGCACGGTCCGGATCCAGTATCGGATCCTGGGGTCCCCAAAGGCGCCGAGGCCGAAGCTGCTGGCATTGAATCCGAAGGGGCCCCTGCTGACCCTGCAGGGCCCAAAGATCCACCCGAGGGTGCAGCCTGCTTAAAAACGAGACGCATGGCCTGGTAAAATTATTTTATTTGAGCGGGGGTCGATCGTGTCCCCGGAAAGTTGGCAAGACGCGGAGTCGACCCTGGCGACGGCTCCGCAGAACCGCGCTCGGAATGTCGACGTTCCCTAGACGCCTCGTCGGCCGACGGGCGTGGCAAAGACGAAGTCCGCTTGCACATCTTCTTCTTCTTCTTGTGCCTCTTACCTTCGGAAGACCTCGAATGCGAGGAAGAGGACTTGGGACTCTGGGAGCGGTGCAGCGACCTCCTCCTACTGCGGTACTGTGACCTCCGTGGAGTCGCGCCGACCGAAGACGAATGTCGGGCCACAAGAAGCTTGAGGGATCTCTCCCTCAAGGCCTTCGGCGCCATGGCCCGACAGTCGGAGAACGAGGTGGAATCGTGGTTCTTCTCCAGGCACCAAAGACAAACACGGTGCGGATCCGTCACCGACATGGTGCGATGACACACACCACATGGCTTCAATCCTGTCTTTCTCGAAGACATGACTTCAAACAGTCAAAAAAGCCTCGACAAACCGCCGAAGAAGGGTGGCTCTTTCCGGAACTGCGCTTAACCGGCGCAGAAGGAAAAGAACTGACATACAAGCACCGAGACAGCGTCTATATAGACAACCGTGACGTCATAGACGACGCTGACGACGCACGCGGAGCTGGTCGAAGCACGTGGATCCGAACGACGCCACCCGACGGCGCGCGCAGGGTACTGCTCAGCAGAAAAATTCCGGATTCAAAGCTGACGCCAGGGAATTCTAAGGTAAGGAAGCTGCAGCTAGAAGTCTCTATCAGATTCATCCTTCCAATACTTGTAACAGGATTGGGGTATGATTCTGACATGTTTGATACCAACATGCCAAATTCGGAGTTACCCTTATGTAGCTGGACATAAGTAGTGACCTATGTCCAGTACATGTGTAAAATGGCGTCCCTGCACTCACAAAGTCAATGAAAACGGATCTGGAGTTTGTGGGGGCACCTCTGCTTGTGCAGGGGTGCCCTCACACACAGGTACCTGCACCCTGCCCTCTGGGCTGAGAGGGCCTACCACAGGGGTGACTTACAGTGACCTGGTGCAGTGACCTATAGTGAAAACGGGTGCATGCACCCGTTTCACGCAGACTGCAATGGCAAACCTGCAGAACCCTTTGCATGGGCTCCCTATAGGTGGCAGAATAACTGATGCAGCCCATAGGTATCCCCTAGTACCCTAATGCCTTGGGTACCTAGGTTTCGTACACTAGGGACTTACATGGGGGTACCAGTATGCCAATTGTGGGGAGAAAAAGGTACAGTTACCAAGTTGGTAGGGAGACAGCATAATCACTGGGGTCCTGGTTAGCAGGATCCCAGTGAACACCCCCAAACACACTGACAAACAGACAAAAAAGTGGGGGTAAACATGCTAGAAAGAGGCTACTTCCCTACACTTTCTGAAGAAATTAAAACAGCCTGTTTTTGAGCCATAGACTGGCTTGTCAACGACAGTGCCAATGTCGAGGAAGAGGCCTGTTTCCTACGAACAACCTGCGAAACCGATGTAGATCTTGCGGAGATTTAAAGATTCCCATTGACGGGATCGCCATTAACGTTACCGTCAATGAGGTGGTCATCACTGGTTTCACCGTTGACGGAGAGGGTCGTCATTGTTGTCACAGAGGCCATTGCCATCACTGGAAGTGAGAATGATTTTGCCATTGACGATGTTCCAGGTTACGCAGCAGCCGTTCATGGGTCCATCAAGGAGCAGATTTTTGTTGACTGTAGGAAGTTGGCTCTGTATACACTATTTCAAAATAAGAAATAGTGTGCACAGAGTCCAAGGGTTCCCCTTAGAGGTAAGATAGTGGCAAAAAGAGATAATTCTAATGCTCTATTTTGTGGTAGTGTGGTCGAGCAGTAGGCTTATCAGAGGGTAGTGTTAAGCATTTGTTGTACACACACAGGCAATAAATGAGGAACACACACTCAAAGACAAATTCCAGGCCAATAGGTTTTTATATAGAAAAATATATTTTCTTAGTTTATTTTAAGAACCACAGGTTCAAGATTTACAAGTAATACTTCAAATGAAAGGTATTTCACTCATGCATTCTAGGAACTTTGAATAATCACAATAGCATGTACAGTTTTTACAAAAATGGCAATAAGCTATTTTAAAAGTGGACACAGTGCAAAAATCAACAGTTCCTGGAGGAGGTAAGTAAATGTTAAGTTCACAGGTAAGTAAAACAATTACAGGGTTCAAAGTTGGGTCCAAGGTAGCCCACCGTTGGGGGTTCAAGGTAACCCCAAAGTTACCACACTAGCAGCTCAGGGCCGGTCAGGTGCAGAGGTCAAAGTGGTGCCCAAAACACATAGGCTTCAATGGAGATAGGGGTGCCCCGGTTCCAGTCTGCCAGCAGGTAAGTACCTGTGTCTTCGGAGGGCAGACCAGGGGGGTTTTGTAGGGCACCGGGGGAACACAAGCAGCCACAGAAAGTACACCCCCAGCGGCACTGGGGCGGCCGGGTGCAGAGTACAAACAAGCGTCGGGTTTCTATTAGGAATCAATGGGGAGACCCAGGGGTCTCTTCAGCGATTCAGGCAGGCACAGGGGAGGCTCCTCGGGGTAGCCACCACCTGGGCTAGTTAGAGGGTCGTCTGGGGGTCGCTCCTGCACTGGAGTTTGGTTCCTTCAGGTCCTGGGAGCTGCGGGTGCAGTGCTGGTTCCAGGCGTCGGGTTCCTTGAAGCAGGCAGTCGCGGTCAGGGGGAGCCTCTGGATTTCTTCTGCAGGCGTCGCTGTGGGGGCTCAGGGAGGTCAACTCTGGCTACTCATGGGCTCGCAGTCGTCAGGGAGTCCTCCCTGTAGTGTTGGTTTTCCGCAGGTCGAGCCGGGGGCGTCGGGTCCCGCTTCCGGCGGGAAAAACGTGTGGTCTTTAAAAGTTGCTTCTTTGTTGCAGAAAGTTGCAGTTTCTTGAACAGGGCCGCTGTTCTTGGGAGCTTCTTGGTCCTTTAGATGCAGGGTAGTCCTCTGAGGCTTCAGAGGTCGCTGGACCCTGTTGGTTGCGTCGCTGTTGCGTGGGGTGTGTTTAGGTCTGGGAGGGCAGTAGCCAATGGCTACTGTCCTTGAGGGTGGCTACACCCTCTTTGTGCCTCCTCCCTGTGGGGAGGGAGGCACATCCCTAATCCTATTGGGGGAATCCTCTTTCTACAAGATGGAGGATTGCTTAAAGTAAGAGTCACCTCAGCTCAGGACACCTTAGGGGCTGTCCTAAATGGGGGGTGACTCCTCCTTGTTTTTCTCATTATCTCCTCCAGCCTTGCCGCCAAAAGTGGGGGCAGTGGCCGGTGGGGCGGGCATCTCCACTAGCTGGGATGCCCTGGGGCGCTGTAACAAAGGGGGTGAGCCTTTGAGGCTCACCGCCAGATGTTACAGGTCCTGCAGGGGGAGGTGAGAAGCACCTAGTACAGGCTTTGTTCCTGGCAACAGAGTGACAAAGGCACTCTCCCCATGTGGCCAGCAACATGTCTGGTGTGTGGCAGGCTGGCAAAACTAGTCAGCCCACACTGGAAGTCGGGTATGTTTTCAGGGGGCATCTCCAAGATGCCCTCTGGGTGTATTTTTACAATAAAGTGCACACTGGCATCAGTGTGCATTTATTTTGCTGAGAAGTTTGATACCAAACTTCCCAGTTTTCAGTGTAGCCATTATGGTGCTGTGGAGTTTGTGTTTGACAGACTCCCAGACCATATACTCTTATGGCTACCCTGCAATTACAATGTCTAAGATTTTGCTTAGACAATGTAGGGGCATAGTGCTCATGCACATATGCCTTCACCTGTGGTATAGTGCACCCTGCCTTAGGGCTGTAAGGCCTGCTAGACGGGTGACTTACCTATGCCACAGGCAGTGTGAGGTTGGCGTGGCACTCTGAGGGGAGTGCCATGTCGACGTAGTCATTTTCTCCCCACCAGCACACACAAGCTGGCAAGCAGTGTGCAAGTGCTGAGTGAGGAGTCCCTAGGGTGGCATAAGACATGCTGCAGCCCTTAGAGACCTTCCCTGGCATCAGTGCCCTTGGTACCAGGGGTACCAGTTACAAGGGACTTACCTGGGTGCCAGGGTTGTGCCAATTGTGGAGACAAAGGTACAGTTTAGGGAAATAACACTGGTGCTGGGGCCTGGTTAGCAGGGTCCCAGCACACTTTCAAATCATAACTTGGCTTCAGCAAATGCAAAAAGTCAGGGGGTAACCATGCCAAGGAGGCATTTCCTTACACAACACCCCCACCCCCAAACAAAAGAGGATGAGACTAACCTTTCCCAAGAGAGTCTTCATTTTCTAAGTGGAAGAACCTGGAAAGGCCATCTGCATTGGCATGGGCAGTCCCAGGTCTGTGTTCCACTATAAAGTCTATTCCCTGTAGGGATATGGACCACCTCAACAGTTTAGGATTTTCACCTTTCATTTGCATTAGCCATCTGAGAGGTCTGTGGTCAGTTTGAACTACAAAGTGAGTACCAAAGAAGTATGGTCTCAGCTTCTTCAGGGACCAAACCACAGCAAAGGCCCCCTCTCAATGGCACTACAACGCTGCTCCCTGGGGAGTAACCTCCTGCTAATGAAAGCAATAGGCTGGTCAAGGCCATCATCATTTGTTTGGGGACAGAACTGCCCCTATCCCATGTTCAGAGGCATCAGTCTGTACAATGAACTGCTTGGAGTAATCTGGAGCTTTGAGAACTGGTGCTGGGCACATAGCTTGCTTCAGGGTGTCAAAGGCCTGTTGGCATTTTACAGTCCAGTTTACCTTCTTGGGCATTTTCTTAGAGGTAAGTTCTGTGAGGGGTGTCACTATAGATCGATATCCCTTCACAAACCTCCTATATTAACCAGTCAAGCCAAGGAATGCCCTGACTTGAGTCTGGGTTTTTGGAGCTACCCAGTCCAGAATAGTCTGGATCTTGGGTTGGAGTGGCTGAACTTGGCCTCCACCTACAAGGTGTCCCAAGTAAACCACAGTACCCTGCCCTATCTGACATTTGGGTGCCTTGATAGAGAGGCCTGCTGCTTGCAGGGCCTGCAAAACCTTCTTCAGGTGGACCAGGTGATCCTACCAGCTGGAGCTAAAGACAGCAATATCATCAAGATAAGCTGCACTAAAGAACTCCAAGCCAGCAAGGACTTGATTCACCAACCTTTGGAAGGTGGCAGGGGCATTCTTTAAGCCAAAGGGCATCACAGTAAACTGATAGTGCCCATCAGGTGTAGAGAATGCTGTCTTTTCTTTTGCTCCTGGTGCCATTTTTATTTGCCAGAACCCTGCTGTCAAGTCAAAGGTACTCAAGTATTTGGAAGCACCCAATTTATCAATTAACTCACCAGCCCTTGGAATGGGATGGGCATCTGTCTTGGTGACAGAATTAAGTCCTCTGTAGTCCACACAAAACCTCATTTCTCTCTTGCCATGTTTGGTGGGAGGTTTGGGGACTAAGACCACTGGGCTAGCCCAGGGACTGACAGAGTGCTCAATGACTCCCAATTCCAGCATCTTGTGGACTTCCACTTTCATGCTTTACTTAACTTGGTCAGACTGTCTAAAAATGTTGTTTTTGACAGGCATGCTGTCTCCTGTGTCCACATCATGGGTACACAGGTGTGACTGACCAGGGGTTAGGGAAAAGAGCTCAGCAAACTGTTGTAGGACTTTCCTACAGTCAGCTTGCTGTTGGCCGGAGAGGGTGTCGGAATAGATCACTCCATCTACTGAGCCATCTTTAGGAACAGTGGAGAGGAGATCAGGGAGAGGTTCACTCTCAGCTTCCTGGTCCTCATCTGTAACCATTAACATGTTTACATTTTCCCTGTCATGAAAGAGCTTGAGGCGGTTCACATGGATCACCCTTTTGGGGTCCTGCTAGAGCCTAGGTCTACCAGGTAGGTGTCCTGACTCTCTCTCTCTAACAATGGGTAAGGGCCACTCCATCTGTCCTGAAGTGCTCTGGGAGCCACAGGCTCCAGAACCCAGACTTTCTGCCCTGGCTGGAACTCAACCATAGCAGCCTTTTGGTCATACCACATCTTCTGAAGTTGTTGGCTGGCCTCAAGGATTTTACTTGCCTTTTCCATGTACTCTGCCATCCTGGAACGTAGGCCAAGTACATAGTCCACTATATCTTGCTTAGGCTCATGAAGAGGTCCCTCCCAGCCTTCTTTCACAAGAGCCAATGGTCCCCTTACAGGATGGCCAAACAGAAGTTCAAAGGGGGAAAACCCTACTCCCTTCTGAGGCACCTCTCTGTAGGCGAAAAGCAGACATGGCAAGAGGACATCCCATCTATTTTTGAGCTTTTCAGGGAGCCCCATGATCATGCCCTTCAATGTCTTGTTAAACCTTTCAACAAGACCATTTGTTTGTGGATGGTATGGGGTGGTGAGTTTGTAAGTCACCCCACACTCATTCCACATGTTTAAGGTATGCTGACATGAAGTTGGTACCTCTGTCAGAAACCACCTCCTTAGGAAATCCTACTCTGGTAAAGATACCAATGAGTGCTTTGGCTACTGCAGGGGCAGTAGTGGACCTAAGGGGAATTGCTTCAGGGTACCTAGTAGCATGATCCACTGCTACTAGGATATACTGATTCCCTGAGGCTGTGGGAGGTTCAAGTGGACCCACTATGTCCACTCCCACTCTTTCAAAGGGGACCCCCACCACTGGAAGTGGAGTGAGGGGGGCCTTTGGATGGCCACCTGTCTTACCACTGGCTTGACAGGTGGCACAGGAGGCACAAAACTCCTTGACTTTCTGGGACATGTTGGGCCAATAGAAATGGTTGACTAACCTCTCCAATGTCTTGGTTTTTCCCAAATGCCCAGCAAGTGGAATGTCATGGGCTAAGGTCAGAATGAACTCCCTAAACTCCTGAGGCACTACCACTCTCCTAGTGGCACCAGGTTTGGGATCTCTTGCCTCAGTGTAAAGGAGTCCATCTTCCCAATAGACCCTGTGTATTCCATTGACTTTTCCTTTTGTTTCCTCAGCAGCTTGCTGCCTAAGGCCTTCAAGAGAGGGACAGGTTTCTTGCCCCTTACACAGCTGTTCCCTTGTGGCCCCCCCTGGGCCTAAGAGTTCAACCTGATAAGGTTCTAACTCCATGGGCTAAGTTCCATCAGAGGGCAGAACTTCTTCCTGGGAAGAGAGGTTCTTTTTCTTTTGCTGTGTTTAAGCTGGTTCCCCAGTCTTCTTTCCTTTTCTCTTGGAGGGTTGGGCCATTCTTCCAGGCTCCAACACCTCTTTTTCACCCTGAGCCTTGCACTGTGCCCTTGTCTTGACTCACACCAGTTCAGGGATACCCAGCATGGCTGCATGGTTTTTGAGTTCTACCTCAGCCCATGCTGAGGACTCCAGGTCGTTTCCAAGCAAACAGTCTACTGGGATAGCAGAGGAGACTACCACCTGTTTCAGGCCAGTGACCCCTCCCCATTCTAAAGTTACCATAGTCATGGGATGTACCTTAGTCTGATTGTCAGCGTTGGTGACTGGATAAGTTTGTCCAGTCAGGTATTGTCCTGGGGAAACCAGTTTGTCTGTCACCATTGTGACACTGGCACCTGTATCCACCAGGGATTCTACACTAGTCCCATTAATTAAGAGCTTCTGCCTGTATTTTTGCATATTAGAGGGTGAGGCAGCTAGTGTGACTAAGTCCACCCCACCCTCAGAAACTAATGTAGCTTCAGTGTGAACCCTGATTTGCTCTGGGCACACTGTTGATCCCACCTAGAGACTGGCTATTCCAGTGCTAGTGTAGTTGTAGAAGTGGAACCTTTCTTGGGACAGGCCTTGTCTCCAGTTTGGTGTCTCTGCTGATTACAGCTACGACACCAGGCCTTTTTGGGTTCAAAGTTTTTACCCTTGTACACAAAATTCGATTGTGAAGAGGCTTTGGACCCTCCCTCCGGAGCAGGTTTTTGGAGCCCTGTAGAAGACTCCTTACTTTTACCCATGGATTTCTCAACACTCTTCCCCTGGAGAGTCTTTGTGACCCCTTTCTTTTGGTCACCCCTTGTGGAAGTCTTGGTCACCCTAGTCTTGACCCAATGGTCTGCCTTCTTTCCTAATTCTTGGGGAGAAATTGGACCTAGGTCTACCAGATGCTGATGTGGTTTATCATTGAAACAATTACTTAAAAGGTGTTCTTTCATAACCAGATTGTACAGCCCATCATATTCATTTACACCACTGCCATTAATCCAACCATCCAGTGTTTTGACTGAGAAGTCAACAAAATCAACCCAGGTCTGGCTCGAGAATTTTTGAGCCCCCCTGAACCTAATCCTGTACTCCTCAGTTGAGAATCCAAAGCCCTCAATCAGGGTAGCCTTCATGAGGTCTTAGGATTCTGCATCTTTTCCAAATTGTGTGAGGAGTCTATCCCTACCTTTTCCAGTGAACATTTCCCAAAGGAGAGCACCCCAGTGAGATTTGTTTACTTTTCTGGTTGCACAAGCCCTTTCAAAAGCTGTGAACCATTTGGTGATATCATCATCATCTTCATATTTTGTTACAGTCCCTTTGGGGATTTTTAGCATGTCAGTATTCTCTCTGATCCTATTTAAGTTGCTGCACCCATTGATGGGAGCCAAACCCATCTCTTGTCTTTCCCTTTCTATGGCTATGAGCTGTCTCTCCAAAGCCAATCTTTTGGCCATCCTGGCTAACAGGAGGTCATCTTCATTGAGGCTGCCCTCAATGCTTCCAGAGCTGCTGGACTCCCCTGTGGGAGAAGCAGCATCTCTGACTATGACTTGTGGAGTCAGGGTTGGAGGAACCCTGGTCTCCCTAACTAGGAGTGGAGGGGGGAAATTGTCCTCCACTTCACTAGCTTCATTCTCTGTAAGGGTACCTTCAGAGGGGTTGTCTCTAGCAAACTCAGCCAAGAGCTCCTTGAGCTGTACTTTAGAAGGGTTTGATCCAGTTTTTATCTTTTTGATTTTGCAGAGAGTCCTTAACTCTGACATCCTAAGATGCAGGTAAGGGGTGAGGTTGAGCTCCACCACCATCTCTTCTGCAGTGGACATTATTTCTCTAAAAGTTGGGATACTTTTTAAGAATCTAAAACTATCTCTAGAACTTAATCCAAACTTTACAAAACGTTTAAACTACCCATAGAAAGGGAAAGACAAGAGATGGGCTTAGCTCCCATCAATGGTGGCAGCAACTTAAATAGGGTCAGATAAACCACTGACATGCTAAAAATCCCCAAAGGGACTGTAACAAAATATGAAGATGGTCATGATATCACCAAATGGTTCACAGCTTTTGAGAGGGCTTGTGCAACCAGAAAAGTAAACAAATCTCACAGGGGTGCTCTCCTTTGGGAAATGTTCACTGGAAAGTGTACGGATAGACTCCTCACACTCTCTGGAAAAGATGCAGAATCCTATGACCTCATGAAGGCTACCCTGATTGAGGGCTTTGGGCTGCCTCTCCACTGAGGAGTACAAGATTAGGTTCAGTGGGGCTCAAAAATCCTCGAGCCAGACCTGGGTTGATTTTGTTGACTTCTCAGTCAAAACACTGGATGGTTGAATTAATCGCAGTGGTGTAAATTATTATGAAGGGCTGTATAATATGTTTATGAAAGAACACCTTTTAAGTAATTGTTTCAATGATAAACTGCATCAGCATCTGGTAGACCTAGGTACAGTTCCTCCCCAAGAATTGGGAAAGAAGGCAGACCATTGGGTCAAGACTAGGGTGACCAAGACTTCCACAGGGGGTGACCAAAAGAAAGGTGTCACAAAGACTCCCCAGGGGAGGAGTGTTGAGACATCCAAGGGAAAAAGTAAAGAGTCTTCTACAGGGCCCCAAAAACCTCTCAGGAGGGAGGGTCCAAAGCCTCTTCACAATCCACATTTGGGTACAAGGGTAAAAACTTTTATCCCAAAAAAGGCCTGGTGTCGTAGCTGTAATCAGCAGAGACACCAAACTGGAGACAAGGCCTGTCCCAAGAAAGGTTCCACTTCTACTACTACTCCAGTTAGCACTGGAATAGCCAGTCTCCAGGTGGGATCAACAGTGTGCCCAGAGCAAATCAGGGTCCACACTGAAGCTACATTAGTCTCTGAGGGTGGGGTGGACCTAGCCACACTAGCTGCCTGGCGCCCTAATATGCAAAAATGCAGGCAGCAACTCTTTATTAATGGGACTAGTGTAGAAGCCCTGAGGGATACAGGTGCCAGTGTCACAATGGTGACAGACAAACTGGTTTCCCCAGGACAATACCTGACTGGACAAACTTATCCAGTCACCAACGCTGACAATCAGACTAAAGTACATCCCATGGCTATGGTAACTTTAGAATGGGGAGGGGTCACTTGCCTGAAACTGGTGGTAGTCTCCTCTGCTATCCCAGTATACTGTTTGCTTGGAAATGATCTGGAGTCCTCAGCATGGGCTGAGGTAGAACTCAAAAGCCATGCTGGGTATCCCTGAACTGGTGTGTGTCAGTACAAGGGCACAGTGCAAGGATCAGGGTGAAAACGAAGTGTTGGAGTCTGGAATAATGGCCCAACCCTCCAAGAGAAAAGGAAAGAAGACTGGGGAACCAGCTTCAACACAGCAAAAGAAAAAGAACCTCTCTTCTCAGGAAGAAGTTCTATCCCCTGAGGGAACTGAGCCTATGGAGTTGGAACCTTATCAGGTTGAACTCTTGGCCCAGGGGGACCCACAAGGGAACAGCTGTGTAAGGGGCAAGATACCTGTCCCTCTCTTGAAGGCCTTAGGCAGCAAGCAGCTGAGGAAACAAAAGGAAAAGTCAATGGAACCCACAGGGTCTATTGGGAAGATGGACTCCTTTACACTGAGGCAAGAGATCCCAAACCTGGTGCCACTAGGAGAGTGGTAGTGCCTCAGGAGTTTAGGGAGTTCATTCTGACCTTAGCCCATGACATTCCACTTGCTGGGCATTTGGGAAAAACCAAGACATTGGAGAGGTTAGTCAACCATTTCTATTGGCCCAACATGTCCCAGAAAGTCAAGGAGTTTTGTGCCTCGTGTGCCACCTGTCAAGCCAGTGGAAAGACAGGTGGCCATCCAAAGGCCCCCCTCATTCCACTTCCAGTGGTGGGGGTCCCGCTTGAAAGAGTGGGAGTGGACATAGTGGGTCCACTTGAATCTCCCACAGCCTCAGGGAATCAGTATATCCTAGTAGTAGTGGATCATGCTACTAGATACCCTGAAGCAATTCCCCTTAGGTGCACTACTGCCCCTGCAGTAGCCAAAGCACTCATTGGTATCTTTACCAGAGTGGGATTTCCTAAGGAAGTGGTTTCTGACAGAGGTACCAACTTCATGTCAGCTTACCTAAAACACATGTGGAATGAGTGTGGGGTGACTTAGACATTCACCACACCATACCGTCCACAAACCAATGGTCTTGTTGAAAGGTTTAACAAGACATTGAAGGGCATGATCATGGGGCTCCCTGAAAAGCTCAAAAGGAGATGGGATGTCCTCTTGCCATGTCTGCTTTTCGCCTACAGAGAGGTGCCTCAGAAGGGAGTAGGGTTTTTCCCCTTTGAACTTCTGTTTTTCCATCTTGTTAGGGGACCACTAGCTCTTGTGAAGGAAGGGTGGGAGAGACCTCTTCATGAGCCTAAGTGTCAACACCAGGGCAGTGTGCGCTCTACTGGCGACTAGAATGCAATAACCCAGCACTCTCAAAACAACGTAATTTATGCATTGTGCTGATATGTTGTTGTTTAACCTTTTCATTGCAGAGTTTAATCCTGAAGACTTATTTTTAATGTGTTTACAAATACTGTTCATTTGCAATGTATTGCTGAAGGCTTTCAGAGTGTGTTAGGGTGTGGTCCCTTTCCAGGGCCTTCCAGAGACTTTCCCTGCAGCATGCCTGGGTGTGGTTGTGGGCTGGGCCAAGACTCTATAAAAGGGAGCCAGCCCAGCTCCAAGTGCTCACTATGCAGAGCAGCAGCTACTTCCTGAGCTCCTGTCCCAGTGGCCTATTTGATCTTCCAGGCCTCTGACCTTTATTCTTCATTGGTGATCCTTGTTCTGGGTGGTAAGACGGTGGTTGGGCTGACCTCCCGACACCGTTATCGAGAACTTTCATATTCTTGGCCTAATTCTTTAATGATTAACAGATTACTTTGCGCGCTACCATTTCTTGACATTTATATGGTGGCTTACGAATCGGCAAGACGCGCGATTTGTTTCATGTTGATTTGACTTTGTTATTCATTGCGCGCTACCATTCCTTGACATTTACATGGTGGCTTAAGAATCGGCAAAAGACGTGCGATTCGTTTCATGGTGCTTTAATCCTGTTATTCATTGCGTGCTGTTATTTATTGGCATTTACATCGTGGCTTACGAATCGGCAAGACGCGCAATTCATTTCATGGTGATTTAACCTTGATATTCATTGCGTGCTACCATTTCTTGACATTTTACATGGTGGCACTCAAATCGGCAATACGCACGATTCTCTCTTCGAGCTTAATTCATGCTGTTCATTGTATGCCATTATTCTAAAACATTTATTAGGTAATATTTGAGTTGACAAGTTGTGTGATTTGTTTCCTGAATCCATATTGTGATATTCATGGTGCACAATCCTTTTATGGTGTTTACTATATTTATGAAAATCTGCAATGTGCGCAATTCGTGTTGAAACATTTCAAGAAAACATAGAAGACCAGAGTTTCTAGATGCAATATTGCATGGTCCTAGTATGCATTCTCAAAAAAAGATTCATATGACTGGTTTAGAATTTATTCAGAATGTTTTCCTGATTCTCATGTAAAGGAAAGTACTTGAATTTGAAAGTTTAATTTAATCCATCTTGATTCCCTTACAGGTATCCGGCCATCTTGAAACGTAGTCATTTTAAGCCTAATTCTTAGGTTGTTCATGTTTTAAGAATGACTACGCTTCGAGTCATAGTCTAGTATTGATTTCATGAGATGTAATTTTCATATTGTGTGTTTTAACCTTTTTCTTACAACAGGTCTCCTTGCCAGATGTTCCCTTCCTAATCCCCTCTTCCCCTCTTGAACTCTCTTAGCCTCTGTGATTTATCTATCAGAGTCTTGGAGCTGTTCAGTGGTGGACGTGTTGGGAACGTGCGCAGACCCCGAGGATCTGGTGACTCTGACAGAATAGTGAGCACACAAATTATTATCCTCCTGGTTTGTGGATGTTCTCAGCATGGCCACGCTGGACGAGTTAGTCAAGGCTATCACCCAGCTCCAGGCAGAGGTGGTATCCAGTGTTTTGACTGAGAAGTCAACAAAATCAACCCAGGTCTGGCTCGAGAATTTTTTAGCCCCCCTGAACCTAATCCTGTACTCCTCAGTTGAGAATCCAAAGCCCTCAATCAGGGTAGCCTTCATGAGGTCTTAGGATTCTGCATCTTTTCCAAATTGTGTGAGGAGTCTATCCCTACCTTTTCCAGTGAACATTTCCCAAAGGAGAGCACCCCAGTGAGATTTGTTTACTTTTCTGGTTGCACAAGCCCTTTCAAAAGCTGTGAACCATTTGGTGATATCATCACCATCTTCATATTTTGTTACAGTCCCTTTGGGGATTTTTAGCATGTCAGTATTCTCTCTGATCCTATTTAAGTTGCTGCCACCATTGATGGGAGCCAAACCCATCTCTTGTCTTTCCCTTTCTATGGCTAGGAGCTGTCTCTCCAAAGCCAATCTTTTGGCCATCCTGGCTAACAGGAGGTCATCTTCATTGAGGCTGCCCTCAATGCTTCCAGAGCTGCTGGACTCCCCTGTGGGAGAAGCAGCATCTCTGACTATGACTTGTGGAGTCAGGGTTGGAGGAACCCTGGTCTCCCTAACTAGGAGTGGAGGGGGGAAATTGTCCTCCACTTCACTAGCTTCATTCTCTGTAAGGGTACCTTCAGAGGGGTTGTCTCTAGCAAACTCAGCCAAGAGCTCCTTGAGCTGTACTTTAGTAGGGTTTGATCCAGTTTTTATCTTTTTGATTTTGCAGAGAGTCCTTAACTCTGACATCCTAAGATGCAGGTAAGGGGTGAGGTTGAGCTCCACCACCATCTCTTCTGCAGTGGACATTATTTCTCTAAAAGTTGGGATACTTTTTAAGAATCTAAAACTATCTCTAGAACTTAATCCAAACTTTACAAAACGTTTAAACTCTAAAAGAAAAGCTAACAGGGACTCTGCACCTGACAGGCCCTGAGCTGCTGGTGTGGTAACTTTGGGGTTGCCTTGAACCCGAACGGTGGGCTACCTTGGACCCAACTTTGAATCCTGTAAGTCTTTTACTTACCTGTGAACTTAACAATTACTTACCTCCCCCAGGAACTGCTGATTTTTGCACAGTGTCCACTTTAAAAATAGCTTATTGCCATTTTTGCCAAAACTGTACATGCTATTGTGATTATTCAAAGTTCCTAGAATGCATGAGTGAAATACCTTTCATTTGAAGTATTACTTGTAAATCTTGAACCTGTGGTTCTTAAAATAAACTAAGAAAATATATTTTTCTATATAAAAACCTATTGGCCTGGAATTTGTCTTTGAGTGTGTGTTCCTCATTTATTGCCTGTGTGTGTAGAACAAATGCTTAACACTACCCTCTGATAAGCCTACTGCTCGACCACACTACCACAAAATAGAGCATTAGAATTATCTCTTTTTGCCACTATCTTACCTCTAAGGGGAACTCTTGGTCTCTGTGCACACTATTTCTTACTTTGAAATAGTATATACAGATCCAACTTCCTACATTGGTGGATCAGCGGTGGGGTACAGGACTTTGCATTTGCTGGACTACTCAGCCAATACCTGATCACACGACTAAATTCCAAAAATTGTCATTAGAAACTGATGTTTTAAATTTGAGCTATTTTTCACAAAATTTAAAAGTCCTGCTAGGGCCTTGAGTTAATCCCTGTTAGCATTTCGTTTAGAGTTTAAAAGTTTTGTAAAAGTTTGGATTAAGTTCTAGAGATAGTTTTAGATTCTTAAAAAGTATCCCAACTTTTAGAGAAATAATGTCTACTACAGAAGAGATGGTGGTGGAGCTCAACCTCACCCCTTACTTACATCTTAGGATGTCAGAGTTAAGGACTCTCTGTAAAATTAAAAATATAAAAACTGGATCAAACCCTACCAAAGTACAGCTCCAGGAGCTTTTGGCAGAGTTTGCTAGAGACAACCCCTCTGAAGACAACCTTACAGAGGGGGAAGCTAGTGACCTGGAGGATAATTTCCTCCCTCCTGTCCTAGTTTGGGAGGCCAGGGTTTCTCAAACCCTGACTCCACAAGTGATAGCCAGAGGTGCTGCTTCTCCCACAGGGGAGTCCAGCAACTCTGGAAGCATTGCGGACAGCCTCAATGAGGATGACCTCCTGTTAGCCAGGATGGCCAAAATATTGGCTTTGGGGAAACAGCTCCTACCCATAGAAAGGGAAAGACAAGAGATGGGCTTAGCTCCCATCAATGGTGGCAGCAACTTAAATAGGGTCAGATAAACCACTGACATGCTAAAAATCCCCAAAGGGATTGTAACAAGATATGAAGATGGTCATGATATCACCAAATGGTTCACAGCTTTTGAGAGGGCTTGTGCAACCAGAAAAGTAAACAAATCTCACAGGGGTGCTCTCCTTTGGGAAATGTTCACTGGAAAGTGTACGGATAGACTCCTCACACTCTCTGGAAAAGATGCAGAATCCTATGACCTCATGAAGGCTACCCTGATTGAGGGCTTTGGGCTGCCTCTCCACTGAGGAGTACAAGATTAGGTTCAGGGGGGCTAAAAAATCCTCGAGCCAGACCTGGGTTGATTTTGTTGACTTCTCAGTCAAAACACTGGATGGTTGAATTAATCGCAGTGGTGTAAATTGTTATGAAGGGCTGTATAATATGTTTATGAAAGAACACATTTTAAGTAATTGTTTCAATGATAAACTGCATCAGCATCTGGTAGACCTAGGTACAGTTCCTCCCCAAGAATTGGGAAAGAAGGCAGACCATTGGGTCAAGACTAGGGTGACCAAGACTTCCACAGGGGGTGACCAAAAGAAAGGTGTCACAAAGACTCCCCAGAGGAGGAGTGTTGAGACATCCAAGGGAAAAAGTAAAGAGTCTTCTACAGGGCCCCAAAAACCTGCTCAGGAGGGAGGGTCCAAAGCCTCTTCACAATCCACATTTGGGTACAAGGGTAAAAACTTTTATCCCAAAAAAGGCCTGGTGTCGTAGCTGTAATCAGCAGAGACACCAAACTGGAGACAAGGCCTGTCCCAAGAAAGGTTCCACTTCTACTACTACTCCAGTTAGCACTGGAATAGCCAGTCTCCAGGTGGGATCAACAGTGTGCCCAGAGCAAATCAGGGTCCACACTGAAGCTACATTAGTCTCTGAGGGTGGGGTGGACCTAGCCACACTAGCTGCCTGGCCCCCTAATATGCAAAAATGCAGGCAGCAACTCTTTATTAATGGGACTAGTGTAGAAGCCCTGAGGGATACAGGTGCCAGTGTCACAATGGTGACAGACAAACTGGTTTCCCCAGGACAATACCTGACTGGACAAACTTATCCAGTCACCAACGCTGACAATCAGACTAAAGTACATCCCATGGCTATGGTAACTTTAGAATGGGGAGGGGTCACTTGCCTGAAACTGGTGGTAGTCTCCTCTGCTATCCCAGTAGACTGTTTGCTTGGAAATGATCTGGAGTCCTCAGCATGGGCTGAGATAGAACTCAAAACCCATGCAGCCATGCTGGGTATCCCTGAACTGGTGTGTGTCAATACAAGGGCACAGTGCAAGGATCAGGGTGAAAAAGAAGTGTTGGAGTCTGGAATAATGGCCCAACCCTCCAAGAGAAAAGGAAAGAAGACTGGGGAACCAGCTTCAACACAGCAAAAGAAAAAGAACCTCTCTTCTCAGGAAGAAGTTCTATTCCCTGAGGGAACTGAGCCTATGGAGTTGGAACCTTATCAGGTTGAACTCTTGGGCCCGGGGGGACCCACAAGGGAACAGCTGTGTAAGGGGCAAGATACCTGTCCCTCTCTTGAAGGTCTTAGGCAGCAAGCAGCTGAGGAAACAAAAGGAAAAGTCAATGGAACCCACAGGGTCTATTGGGAAGATGGACTCCTTTACACTGAGGCAAGAGATCCCAAACCTGGTGCCACTAGGAGAGTGGTAGTGCCTCAGGAGTTTAGGGAGTTCATTCTGACCTTAGCCCATGACATTCCACTTGCTGGGCATTTGGGAAAAACCAAGACATTGGAGAGGTTAGTCAACCATTTCTATTGGCCCAACATGTCCCAGAAAGTCAAGGAGTTTTGTGCCTCGTGTGCCACCTGTCAAGCCAGTGGAAAGACAGGTGGCCATCCAAAGGCCCCCCTCATTCCACTTCCAGTGGTGGGGGTCCCGTTTGAAAGAGTGGGAGTGGACATAGTGGGTCCACTTGAATCTCCCACAGCCTCAGGGAATCAGTATATCCTAGTAGTAGTGGATCATGCTACTAGATACCCTGAAGCAATTCCCCTTAGGAGCACTACTGCCCCTGCAGTAGCCAAAGCACTCATTGGTATCTTTACCAGAGTGGGATTTCCTAAGGAAGTGGTTTCTGACAGAGGTACCAACTTCATGTCAGCTTACCTAAAACACATGTGGAATGAGTGTGGGGTGACTTAGACATTCACCACACCATACCGTCCACAAACCAATGGTCTTGTTGAAAGGTTTAACAAGACATTGAAGGGCATGATCATGGGGCTCCCTGAAAAGCTCAAAAGGAGATGGGATGTCCTCTTGCCATGTCTGCTTTTCGCCTACAGAGAGGTGCCTCAGAAGGGAGTAGGGTTTTTCCCCTTTGAACTTCTGTTTTTCCATCTTGTTAGGGGACCACTAGCTCTTGTGAAGGAAGGGTGGGAGAGACCTCTTCATGAGCCTAAGTGTCAACACCACGGCAGTGTGCGCTCTACTGGCGACTAGAATGCAAAAACCCAGCACTCTCAAAACAACGTAATTTATGCATTGTGCTGATATGTTGTTGTTTAACCTTTTCATTGCAGAGTTTAATCCTGAAGACTTATTTTTAATGTGTTTACAAATACTGTTCATTTGCAATGTATTGCTGCAGGCTTTCAGAGTGTGTTAGGGTGTGGTCCCTTTCCAGGGCCTTCCAGAGACTTTCCCTGCAGCATGCCTGGGTGTGGTTGTGGGCTGGGCCAAGACTCTATAAAAGGGAGCCAGCCCAGCTCCAAGTGCTCACTATGCAGAGCAGCAGCTACTTCCTGAGCTCCTGTCCCAGTGGCCTATTTGATTTTCCAGGCCTCTGACCTTTATTCTTCATTGGTGATCCTTGTTCTGGGTGGTAAGACGGTGGTTGGGCTGACCTCCCGACACCGTTATCGAGAACTTTCATATTCTTGGCCTAATTCTTTAATGATTAACAGATTACTTTGCGCGCTACCATTTCTTGACATTTATATGGTGGCTTACGAATCGGCAAGACGCGCGATTTGTTTCATGCTGATTTGACTTTGTTATTCATTGCGCGCTACCATTCCTTGACATTTACATGGTGGCTTAAGAATCGGCAAAAGACGTGCGATTCGTTTCATGGTGCTTTAATCCTGTTATTCATTGCGTGCTGTTATTTATTGGCATTTACATCGTGGCGTACGAATTGGCAAGACGCCCGATTCATTTCATGGTGATTTAACCTTGATATTCATTGCGTGCTACCATTTCTTGACATTTTACATGGTGGCACTCAAATCGGCAAGACGCACGATTCTCTCTTCGAGCTTAATTCATGCTGTTCATTGTATGCCATTATTCTAAAACATTTATTAGGTAATATTTGAGTTGACAAGTTGTGTGATTTGTTTCCTGAATCCATATTGTGATATTCATGGTGCACAATCCTTTTATGGTGTTTACTATATTTATGAAAATCTGCAATGTGCGCAATTCGTGTTGAAACATTTCAAGAGAACATAGAAGACCAGAGTTTCTAGATGCAATATTGCATGGTCCTAGTATGCATTCTCAAAAAAGGATTCATATGACTGGTTTAGAATTTATTCAGAATGTTTTCCTGATTCTCATGTAAAGGAAAGTACTTGAATTTGAAAGTTTAATTTAATCCATCTTGATTCCCTTACAGGTATCCGGCCATCTTGAAACGTAGTCATTTTAAGCCTAATTCTTAAGTTGTTCATGTTTTCAGAATGACTACGCTTCGAGTCATAGTCTAGTATTGATTTCATGAGATGTAATTTTCATATTGTGTGTTTTAACCTTTTTCTTACTACAGGTCTCCTTCCCAGCTGTTCCCTTCCTAATCCCCTCTTCCCCTCTTGAACTCTCTTAGCCTCTGTGATTTATCTATCAGAGTCTTGGAGCTGTTCAGTGGTGGACGTGTTGGGAACGTGCGCAGACCCCGAGGATCTGGTGACTCTGACAGAATAGTGAGCACACAAATTATTATCCTCCTGGTTTGTGGATGTTCTCAGCATGGCCACGCTGGACGAGTTAGTCAAGGCTATCACCCAGCTCCAGGCAGAGGTGGTATCCTCCAAAGAATTGACAACTAGCCTAGCTGAGAGAGTGAGTCAGTTACAAGATAAGGTAGAGAAGAAGGAACAAAGTCCCACAGGTGTGTCTTGGCAAGGTACTTCTTCTCAGACTTCTGGAAGTAATCCGACAAGCATTTCCCACAATGTCCCTTCCGCAATTCCTTTAGCTCCCCCAGAAAGTTTTTCAGGTGACCCTTTGAAAGCGCAATCTTTCCTGGTTCAAGTGGAACTACACTTCACCTGTAGACCACATACTTTCCCAGATGCCCAGTCCAAAGTAGCTTTCTTGTTATCATATCTGTCTGGGGATGCAGCTAACTGGGCAATTCCTCTTGTGTTTAAAAATAGTCCCTTGTTGTACAACTGGAGAAATGTTGTTCTTGAGTTGGAGAGAGTTTTTGATAGTAGAACTGTAACACAGTCAGCAGATCGTGAATTATTAGATTTACGCCAAGGGAATCAAGACCTAGTGTCGTATTTAGCCAACTTTAACCGGCTGGTTGCCGAGACATCCTGGCCTGAAGAAAAACAAGCGATCTTGTTTTACAAGGGACTCAAAGAGGAACTAAAAGATATCTTAGCGCAAATCGACCCACAACCTACAGACTGTCAAGAATTAATAAACCTTGTATTGAGGCTTGATAATCGTTTAGCAGAACATAAAGGAACGCGCAACAAGATTGAAAAATATTCATGCCGTGTTCATGATAACAGAGACTCAAGAACTCGGAAAGAGAGAACGCCGGAACCGATGGAAATTGGAACCATCGGAAGACCTTTGACCAGAGATGAAAAGGACCTACGCAGAAAAAATGGACAATGTCTTTATTGTGGGCGGAAGGGTCATTTTGCCAAAGATTGTACAATCAAAACAAACAACAAGCAAGGTCCAGTTCAGAAGGTCGCAGCCAATGCACCAGTCGAGTTGGAAAACTAAAACGCCCAAGATGCAGAGAAGGGTTGCTCTTGGGTGTCACCGTGGACCCTTCACAATCCAGACTTCTTAAACTGGAAATAAGAGTTCAGGTCAAGAAAAATATCTATTTAAAAAAAGCTCTAGTCGATTCTGGGGCTACTGGGAACTTTGTGGATGTCCAATTGGTTTGTGCATGGGGGATCCCATGTATTGAAAAGAAGACCCGAGAAATCATCCAGGCAGTTGATGGAAAACTCTTGAGTGGAGGTCCAGTAACTCTTCAGACTATCCCCTTGTCGATGATTTGTGAAGATAAGAATCAAAGAAAGAAACAAAGAGAAAATCATTCTTGACGTGATCCATGCTCACGATTATCCTCGGCTTGCCATGGTTAACTCATCACAATCCAGAGATCAATTGGGCAGAACGAAAAATCGTGTTCTCATCCACGCTATGTAACGAACAATGTCTCCAAAAGATTCAAGTACCAAAAGTTTGTAACTCTTACATAGCTACTGCCGCGGAGAAAGAAATCCAGCTGCCCAACCAGTATTCATCTTACAAAGATGTATTTGATGAGAAAGGGGCGGAGACCCTACCTCCTCATAGATCTTTTGACTGTCAAATTGATCTAGCCCCAGGTGCGATACTTCCCAACTGTCGTGTGCATGCCCAGTCAGAACATGAAAATCAACATTTACGAAAATACCTAGATACATTTTTGGAGAATGGTTTCATTCACCCCTCTAAGTCTCCTGCAGCTTCGCCTTTGTTTTTTGTTCCAAAAACTAATGGAGAACTTCGAACTTGTATCGACTATAGGGGATTGAACAAAGTCACCATCAAGAATAAATATCCTTTACCCCTAATTCTGGTCTTATTGGAACAAGTAAAGAGAGCAAAAATGTACACGAAGCTTGACCTTCAAGGATCTTATCATTTGGTCAGAATGAGAGAGGGTGACGAATGGAAAACAGCGTTCAAGACAAGATATTGCCTTTTTTAATACACCGTCATGCCTTTTGGTCTGTGTAATGCTCCAGCAGCATTTAAATTTTTCTTGAATGACTTTCTTAGAGAGTACCTCAACATATTTGCCATATTATACATCGATGACATTTTGATCTACTCAGACAATGAAAACGAACATGTCCAGCATGTCAAGAAAATTCTTGCAGCCCTTCGAAAACACCATTTATATTGCAAACTAACCAAGTGTGAGTTTCATGTTACCACAGTTGAGTTTTTAGGGGTTATTGTTACCCCTCAAGGTATGGTGATAGCAGAAAAGAAAGTAAAAACCGTATCTGATTGGCCCACCCCAAAGACTGTTTGTGATATACAATGTTTCCTGGGGTTTGCAAATTTTTACCGGAGGTTCATAAATCATTTCTCCCAGACAGTGGCTCCAATCACTAAGCTATTAAGAAAGAAAGAAAAGTTTGTATGGTCCCCAGAAGCTGACCAAGCCTTCTCTACTTTGAAGGAAGCTTTCTCTACTGCCCCAGTCTTGACTCATCCTGATGCGAATCGACCTTTCATAGTGGAAGCTGATGCTTCAGATGTAGCAATAGGAGCTGTCTTATCGCAATGAAATAAAGACACTGGTCAACTCCATCCTGTAGCTTATATGTCTCGAAAGTTGAACTAAGCCGAACAGAACTATGTCATTGCTGAAAAAGAGCTTCTGGCGATTCGTGACGCCTTTAAAGAATGGAGACATCATTTGTTGGGTGCCAAATACACTGTCACAGTATATACTGATCATCGTAATCTTCAATTCATGAGTTCCGCCAGACTTTTGACTCCTCTGCAATTACGCTGGATGCTGTTTTTTGCTGAATTTGATTTTGTAGTAACCTTCCGGCTTGGTAAAGATAATCGCAAAGCTGACGCTTTGTCCCGCCAAGAGTCTACCATGTTGCCTGCATTTCAAGCCTCCAGAGCTATCATTGCTCCTGACAAGGTTCTATGTATCATAAAAACTGAAGATTTCTTTGAAGAAATTCGCAACTCTTTCACTGTTTAGAAATGGCAAACATGGGCCCAAGCAGACCCCAAAAGGTCAATCAAGCAAGGACTACCCTTCACAACGCTCGTTTGTTCATACCCACTATCAAACTTCGCAAGATAGTGTTTCATTGGTTGCATGTTATACCTACGGCAGGTCACCCAGGTACTCCTAAAACTCTTGAAATGATCCAACGCTATTTTTGGTGGCCTACCCTAACAAAAGATGTAAAAGCAATGGTAAACAACTGCGAAGTCTGTGCTCGCAATAAAACAAGTTATTAAAAACCAAAAGGGTTGTTACATCCACTTCCAACCCCAAGTCGTCCATGGGAACACATTTCTTTAGACTTTATTACCGGTCTGCCAGTGGTTCAACAGCATTTAGTCATTCTGGTGGTAGTAGATAGTCTCACGAAATATGGACATTTCATTCCCTGTAAGAAATTGCCCACTTCTAGTGAACTGGCAACTATTTTACTGAACAGAGTGGTTCGTTATCATGGACTGCCAAAAGTTATCCTCTCCGATCGGGGGTCGCAATTTGCCTCCAATTTCTGGAAGACATGGTGTAAAACACTCCAAGTGACATCTACACTATCTACTAGTCACCATCCTCAAACAGATGGTCAAACGGAGAGACTAAATCAGACTTTGAAACAATACCTACGTGCCTACGTTGAAAAGGCACTTCATTCTTGGACATCTATGCTCTGGGTAGCTGAGTTAGCCTACAATAACTCATTCCACACTTCTACTGGCGTTACACCTTTTTTTGGTTTATTTGGCTATCATCCTGACACCTTGCCCATCACAATTCCTCAAGAAAGTTCTCTTACTCCAGCTGTGTCAGAAACCATTCAGCATTTGCATCAAACCCAGACTCTGACACTAAGCAAGATATAATGGACTATGTCCTAGGCCTACGTTCCAGGATGGCAGAGTACATGGAAAAGGCAAGTAAAAACCTTGAGGCCAGCCAACAACTCCAGAAGATGTGGTATGACCAAAAGGCTGCTATGATTGAGTTTCAGCCAGAACAGGAAGTCTGGGTTCTGGAGCCTTTGGCTCCCAGGGCACTTCAGGACAGATGGAGTGGCCCTTACCCAGTGTTAGAGAAAAAGAGTCAGGTCACCTTCCTGGGAGACCTAGGCACTAGCAGGACCCCCAGAAGGGTGATCAATGTGAACCTCCTCAAACTCTTTCATGACAGGGCAGATGTAAACATGTTAATGGTTACAGATGAGGACCAGGAAGCTGAGAGTGAACCTCTCCCTGTTCTCCTCTCCTCTGACCCTAAAGATGGCTCAGTAGATGGAGTGGTCTACTTAGACACCCTCTCTGGCCAACAGCAAGCTGACTGTAGGCAAGTCCTACAACAGGTTGCTGAGCTCTTTTCCCTAACGTCCCTAACCCCTGGTCAGACACACCTGTGTACCCATGATGTGGACACAGGAGACAGCATGCCTGTCAAAAACAAAAAGTTTAGACAGTCTGACCAAGTGTAGGAAAGCATCTAAGTGGAGGTCCACAAGATGCTGGAGTTGGGAGTCATTGAGCACTCTGACAGCCCCTGGGCTAGCCAGTGGTCTTAGACCCCAAACCTCACACAAAAGATGGCAAGAGAGAGATGGTGTTCTGTGTGGACTACAGAGGGCTTAATTCTGTCACCAAGACAGATACTCATCCCATCCCAATAGCAGATGAGTTAATTGACAAATTGGGTGCTGCCAGATACTCAAGTACCTTTGACTTAACAGCAGGGTACTGGCAAATAAAAATGGCACCAGGAGCAAAAGAGAAAACAGCATTCTCTACACCTGCTGGGCACTATCAGTTTACTGTGATGCACTTTGGCTTAAAGAATGCCCCTGCCACCTTCCAAAGGTTGGTGAATTAAGTCCTTGCTGGCTTGGAGTCCTTTAGTGCAGCTTATCTTGATGGTATTGCTGTCTTTAGCTCCAGCTGGCAGGATCATCTGGTCCACCTGAAGAAGGTTTTCGAGGCCCTGCAAGCAGCAGGCCTCTCTATCAAGGCATCTAAATGTCAGATAGGGCAGGGTACTGTGGTTTACTTGGGACGCCTAGTAGGTGGAGGCCAAGTTCAGCCACTCCAACCCAAGATCCAGACTATTCTGGAGTGGGTAGCTCCAAAAACTCAGACTCAAGACAGGAAATTCCTTGGCTTGACTGGTTACTATAGGAGGTTTGTGAAGGGATATGGATCTATAGTGACACCCCTCACAGAACCTACCTCTAAGAAAATGCCCAAGAAGGTAAACTGGACTGTAAAATGCCAACAGGCCTTTGACACCCTGATACAAGCTATGTGCACAGCACCAGTTCTGAAAGCTCCAGATTACTCCAAGCAGTTCATTGTGCAGACTGATGCCTCTGAACATGAGATACGAGCAGTCCTGTCCCAAACAAATGATGATGGCCTTGACCAGCCTGTTGCTTTCATTAGCGGGAGGTTACTCCCCAGGGATCAGCGTTGGAGTGCCATTGAGAGGGAGGCCTTTGCTGTGGTCTGGTCCCTGAAGAAGCTGAGACCATACCTCTTTGGTACTCACTTTGTAGTTCAGACTGACCACAGACCTCTCAGATGGCTGATGCAAATGAAAGGAAAAAATACTAATCTGTTGAGGTGGTCCATATCCCTACAGGGAATTGACTTTATAGCAGAACACAGACCTGGGACTGCCCATGCCAATGCTGATGGCCTTTCCAGGTTCTTCCACTTAGAAAATGAAGACTCTCTTGGGAAAGGTTAGTCTCATCCTCTTTCGTTTGGGGGGTTGTGTAAGGAAATTCCTCCTTGGCATGGTTAACCCCTGACTTTTTGCCTTTGCTGATGCTAAGTTATGACTTGAAAGTGTGCTGGGACCCTGCTAACCAGGCCCCCAGCACCAGTGTTCTTTCCCTAAACTGTACCTTTGTCTCCACAATTGGCACAACCCTGGCACCTAAGTAAGTCCTGTGTAACTGGTACCCCTGGTACCAAGGGCCCTGATTCCAAGGAAGGTCTCTAAGGGCTGCAGCATGTCTTATGCCACCCTAGAGACCCCTCACTCAGCACATGCACACTGCTTCACAGCTTGTGTGTGCTGGTGGGGAAAAAAAGACTAAGTCGACATGACACTCCCCTCAGAGTGCCATGCCAACCTCACACTGCCTGTGGCATAGGTAAGTCACCCGTCTAGCAGGCCTTACAGCCCTAAGGCAGGGTACACTATACCACAGGTGAGGGCATATGTGCATGAGCACTATGCCCCTACAGTGTCTAAGTAAAACCTTAGACATTGTAAGTGCAGGGTAGCCATAAGAGTATATGGTCTGGGAGTTTGTCAAACACTAGTTTTTGCCAGCCTGCCACACACCAGGCATGTTGCTGGCCACATGGGGAGAGTGCCTTTGTCACTCTGTGGCCAGGAACAAAGCCCGTACTGGGTGGAGGTGCTTCTCACCTCCCCCTGCAGGAACTGTAGCACCTGGCGGTGAGCCTCAAAGGCTCACCCCCTTTGTTACAGCGCAACAGGGCATCCCAGCTAGTGGAGATGCCTGCCCCTCCGGCCACTGCCTCCACTTTTGGTGGCAAGGCTGGAGGAGATAATGAGAAAAACAAGGAGGAGTCACCCACCTTTCAGGACCGCCCCTAAGGTGTGCTGAGCTGAGGTGACCCTTTCTTTTAGAAATCCTCCATCTTGTGGATGGAGGATTCCCCCAATAGGATTAGGGATGTGCCCCCCTCCCCTCAGGAAGGAGGCACAAAAAGGGTGTAGCCACCCTCAAGGAGATTCCTGCAACCTAAAGCAGAAGAAGGACTGCTAACCTGAAGCCCTGCAGTGAAGACAGAGACGACAACTGCTTTGGCCCCAGCCCTAACGGCCTTTCTCCCAACTTCGAAGAAAACTGCAACAGCAACGCATCCAACAGGGACCAGCGACCTCTGAAGCCTCAGAGGACTGTCCTGCACCCAAAGGACCAAGAAACACCTGTGAGCAGCGGCTCTGTTCAAAATCCTGCAACTTCTTGCAACAAAGAAACAACTTCAAGGACTTCACGTTTCCCGCCGGAAGCATGAGACATTCTACTCTGCACCCGACGCCCCCGGCTCGACCTGCGGAAAACCACCACTACAGGGAGGACTCCCCGGTGACTGCGAGCCCGTGAGTAGCCAGAGTTGACCCCCCTGAGCTCCCACAGTGACGCCTGCAGAGGAAATCCAAAGGCTCCCCCTGACCGCGACTGCCTGTAACAAGGGACCCGACGCCTGGAACCAACACTGCACCCGCAGCCCCCAGGACCTGAAGGAACCAAACTCCAGTGCAGGAGCGACCGCCAGGCGACCCTCTCCTTAGCCCAGGTGGTGGCTACCCTGAGGAGCCCCCCCTGTGCCTGTCTGCATCATTGAAGAGACTCCCGGGTCTCCCCATTGATTTCAATACAAAACCCAACGCCTGTTTGCACTCTGCACCCGGCCGCCCCTGTGCCGCTGAGGTTGTACTTTCTGTGCCTGCTTGTGCCCCCCCCCCCTACAAAACCCCCCTGGTCTGCCCTCCGAGGACGCGGGTACTTACCTGCTGGCAGACTGGAAACGGGGCACGCCGGTTTCCATTGAAGCCTATGTGTTTTGGGGACCTCTTTGACCTCTGCACCTGACCGGCCCTGAGCTGCTGGTGTGGTAACTTTGGGGTTGCCTTGAATCCCCAACGGTGGGCTACCTTGGACCCAACTTTGAGCCCTGTAAGTGTTTTACTTACCTCTGAACTTAACAATTACTTACCTCCCCCAGGAAATGTTGATTTTTGCACAGTGTCCACTTTTAAAATAGCTTATTGCCAAACTGTACATGCTATTGTGATTATTCAAAGTTCCTAGAATTCATGAGTGAAATACCTTTCATTTGAAGTATTACTTGTACAGCTTGAACCAGTGGTTCTTAAAATAAACTAAGAAAATATATTTTTCTATATAAAAACCTATTGGCCTGGAGTATGTCTTTGAGTGTGTGTTCCTCACTTATTGCCTGTGTGTGTACAACAAAAGCTTAACACTACCCTCTGATAAGCCTACTGCTCGACCACACTACCACAAAATAGAGCATTAGAATTATCTCTTTTTGCGACTATCTTACCTCTGAGGGGAACCCATGGACTCTGTGCACACTATTTCTTACTTTGAAATAGTATATACAGAGCCAACTTCCTACACCTTGTGAGATTTACTTCTGGAAATATCAAATGTTCATGGGATAATGTCACACAGGACTGAAAGGATTTACGACTGCAATGTTACTTTTTGGGTATTCTTTGCAATTACAAAGCCATTTGTGCCTGCAAGTCTGATATATGCACATGGTTTTGTGAATCAGGGCTGCTGTATATATAACACAAAAATTGTTAGCCTTCTGATGTTTTTCAAACACCTGTGAAAATGTGCACTTTGACGTTACCTTTCATCTAATGAGGGCTCCTTCTGTTGCAGGTGAGGCTTGATTCCTATCATGGGCCTGATGCTTGAGGATAAGGCTTTAATGGTATAATTAATCTCGTTCTCTCTAGTCACATCACTGTCATACCCTGAGGAACAAGAAAAAACAGAAATGAAGAGTGGAGAAGGTTTTCACATTCCCATGGTTGGGCAACAGAAACAGTTTAAGGCCAAACAGAGCATCCTATTGTCACTTCTAACTGAGATCGGCAAACAGGTTTATCTCTAGAATGGAGTTTTACTACATCGCCTGCACATGTAAAGGCATTCCACACTAACAGACTTTTAAACTTTTCTGCTGGGAACTACGCTTGAGGTAATCCTTGCTGGTGATCTTGCATATGATAGTCACTAATGTAATTTGTCTGATTAGCTGTCTGATACGATCTGTGGTAACTATTACGGCACTGATATAACAGTAGCTCTGGATGAGTTTCACTAAACAAAAGTAGCTAATATTTTAGAAAAGGCTGGAAACCTCTATTAATTCAACCAAACAAAAATGTCTAATTTATTTGGCTTTGCTGCACACAGGAGAGCTATTGGCAGGTAGCTGGAGAGTTACCATTAGCTCACAAGCTACTTGTTGGAGATGCCTGTTTTAACATGTTCTCAGCTAGGGTGTGAATTTCATAAGTCTATATTCAGGAGCCTATGAAAAGACAAAATGTTTTTTTTTCAAATGTAGACTACAAATTACAGATTCAGAATCTGAAGACTACATTACAACATCTTGGTGCAAACTATCGAGTAGCTATCTAACATTGAGGGAAAAAGCACAGTCTGGTAGTCTTAAAATTAAGAAGAGTCAAAGAAACATCCTATCCCTTTAAGACTCCAGGAGTGTCCACTACCCAAGATGCTTTGTGCTGGCAACTGCCTCACATAGTCAGTTGTTTTTGAAATGAGAAAAGGTGTGATTTAAATTAACCAACTGATGTTTTGAATATCCAAGAGAACAAAATTGAGGAGTTGGGAGGGCCATTTATGTCTTCAATGATAATCCCTACAATACAGTACCAGGACTACAAGGCACCAAATGCTGTGCATCATACACTCATCATTGCTATTTATAAATGTTAGAATATAGTAGGAAGTTAACCCAAACTTTCTAGGCAGCTGGTGGGCTGAAAAGATAGGAGTTGTATTCCTGAGGGGTAAGAGTAAAATGTGTCTTTGTTTATAGTCCGATCATCCAAAGAGATTTCTGAGGGTGGCCTGGCTAACCTTAAAATCACCCCTTGTATCAGAGTCAAGGAAGTAATGTCTAGTTAAGGTATGTGCCAATTTCCAGGTGGCTGCCTTGCATATGTCAAATAGTGGAGCACTTGTAGGTCAGGTTGTGGAGGCTGCCCTAGTAGATGGTTTCCCTGCAGTAGATTACCAGCCAAATGGTAACACATGTAAAGGCAGGCCACAATCTAACAGGTGATGGATTGGTTGCATGTGGCCAGACCTTGTTGAATATGCTCATAATTAATTAAGTACTGGCTAGTCTTGAGAAGAATCTTGGTTTTGTCAAGATACAACCACAGCTCCCTTCTAAAATACAACAAATGAAAGGGTGCATTCTGATGGAGTGGATGGATTTTCGAAAAAAATAGAGATTAATATGGTTTGGTTGTGTTTTTGACTATATAATAAAGTCAGCTTTCAAAATGTCGACTACATTACAATTAAATTGTAACGTTCGAGGTAATAATGTTGTCAGCATCAAAATTACTTAGGACAATTCCAAAATAACAAGTTATTTACCTTCGTTAACTCATTATCTGGTAGAGGCTGGATCCAGCCACAGATTCCTTACTTTAGAATTTTCCCCTGGCGCGAGCCTGGATCTGGAAACTTTTATTCCCATTACACGTCTGCGCGTCGGAAGAGGGAAATGTGCAACTCTTTATCTACGTCGTCCACCGGATGGGACATCAGCAGAGTCCACATAACCCCATCGCCTATTTCAGTTTCTTCTGTGACTCTTTTTTGCACTCAAAACATGGAGCCACATATAGAAACTGCCTATTGGAACTGTGTGCTAGAACAAAAGACATCCCTGTGTGAAATAATCACCCCAATCCTTAATTGAAGGAGTAGATTTCGAGAACAAACTCTGAGGCCAACGACGACTCCGTTCACAGAGCGGGGAGTATGGGAGGGTCATTAAGGAATCTGCGGCTAGATCCTGTCTCTTCCAGATAATGCGTTACCGGAGGTAAGTAACTTGTTCATCTGATAGAGACATCTAGCTGCATATTCCTTACTTTAGAATCAGATACCAAAGTCACAGTAACCCGGAGGAGGTACTGTGAAGTGTGACCTACAAAAAAGTCTCTACATTTCACAAAACCAGTCTCAAACAAGAGAAACAGACCGTACAATCATAATAATTAAAGTGAGTAATAATATACTGTTAAGACATAACAACCTGTGAAAGGAACCACAGGCAAAAAAAAACATAAGACATGACAAAAATAGGAAAAAGCTCATCCATGTTAGTATGTCGAAGATGTTTTAGAAGCGACGCACCAATATTAAGAGTCTCTAACCAGAAGAAAAACCCGTCTAGCACAAGAGAAATTGACGGTGCATTCATAAGAATATCTATGAGGAAACATTTACTCTTTACTAAAAGAACTGTGTAAAGGACCAGAGTAATAAAAAGTCACAAAAACCTTGAAAGCATGGAGATAGCTTGTCCCATGATCAAGGCCATTAAAATTCTGTCCCTAGAATAAAACCGGTCCAGAACAATTCAAAAAGACAGGGCATTCATAATAAGGTAGGTGAGCCCTCACAAATTTCACGACATAATACTCTTGGGAGGGACCATGAATAAGGAGTCACACACATTCAAAAGCATGGAATAATGAAAATCTATGTTAATATGACCAATCTGTATTAGAGGCGAACTAACAAAATGACTATTAAGCTACTTGCTCCCTAATGGGATCTGAACCCATGCACTGACACCCCAACAAATACTGTTGAAAGGATCACAGCAATCACATCAAAAAGACTAAGAAAACATGGATAGGAAACACTACATGTAGGAAGCTGGTTGGTGGACACCTTTGGTGTTAACCTTATACTGGGTCCAGCCAAACCCCAATTAGATAGTGTTACAGTAATTAGAAAGCCAGGGCTCTCTAGAGTAGCTGTGGTGAGGAGCCAAGACTTATCTAGAAGGCATGTGAAGCACTTGCATTACCACAGTCAGCTCACCGGTAGACGAGTCCCATGTCACTAGAGCAGCAGAGAGGAGACTGTCCTTACAGAGGTAAAGTGGTGGGTGCTGGGGCTACTTGGAGCCTGAAGATTCCTCAGAGCAGGAGTCAACAAGCATTGGCTGGTGCAACAGTAGCGGTGCACAGGAATTCTGTCCCAATGGCAGAGACAAGGGCTTACCGTCTCCCACGTTGGAGGACACAAGGCAGAGAGGACCCAAGGGATCCGTCAAGACCACCACCTGTGTTGGAGAATCTTTGCAGATCTGAAGGACAGAAGATACCACCAGCTGGATGTTGCCGCCGTAGGTGCTTCTGAATGCAGGGGAATGATGCCTTCACTCTAAGGGAGATTCCTTCTGCTTCTTTGGTGCAGCAGAGGTTTTGCTGACCCCAGAGGATGCACAGCAGTGAAAATTCTGCAGACTGCTGACAAGAGCTGCAGAAACAATGCTGCAAGAAGTCTTCTCAGGCGTTGCAGTCTTGTTTGTTTCTTGTGCTGCCTTGCAGCAGTTCCGGAAGCCAGGAGCTGAAGATGTCTATGCAGAGAGATACCGATTGAGTCTTGCTCGACGAATCTGGAGACCCACCCTTAAGGGAGTCCCTAAATAACCCCAAATGGGAGTTTGGTCACTCTCTGGGGTGACCACCTATCAGGAGGGGTCTCTGATGTCACCAACCTGGCCTACCCAGTCAGATGCTCCCAGAAGCCTCTACCCATCTTGGTTTCAAGATATCAGAGCCAATGGTCACCTGGAAGAGCTCTGGGCACAACCCTAGGGGTGGAGCTGGATAGGGAAGTGGACACTCCCCTTTCCTTTGTCTGTTTCGCACCAGAGCAGGGACCAGTGGTCCCTAGACTGTTGCAAACTGGATTATGCAAGGAAGGCACCAATTCTGCCCTTCAAAGCAACCTGGTGGCATGAGGAGGCTACCCTCCCCTTCCCAGTAACACCTATTTCCAAAGGAGAGTAGGTCCCTCAGAACCACCACCTCTGTTGGAGAATCTTCGCAGATCTCAAAGACAGAAGATCCCACCAGCCGGATGTTGCTGCCTTAGATGCCTGTGGATGCAAGGGAATGACGCCTTCACTCCAAGGGAGATTCCTTCCTGCTTCTTTGGTGCAGCTGAGGTTTTGCTGACCCCAGAGGATGCACAGCAGCAGAAATGTTGCAGATTGCTGACTGGAGCCACAGAAACAATGTTACAAGAAGTCTTCTCAGGCGTTGCAGTCTTGTTCGTTTTTTGTGTTGCCTAGCAGCGGTTCTGGAGGCCAGGAGCCAAAGATGTCTATGGAGAGAGGTCCTGGTGGAGTTTTGTATGACAAATCTGGGGACCCACCCTTAAGGGAGTCCCCAAATAACCCAAAAAGGGGTTTTTGTCACTCTCTGGAGTGACCACCTATCAGGAGAGGTCTCTGACGTCACCTAACTGACCTACCCAGTCAGATGCTTCCAGAGGCCTCTACCCATATTGGTTTCCAGATAGCAGAACCAAGTGGTCACCTGGAAGAGCTCTGGGCACCACCCTAGGGGTGGAGCTGGACAGGCGAGTGGACACTCCCCTTTCCTTAGTGTGTTTCGCACCAGAGCAGGGACCAGTGATCCCTGGACTGGTGCAAACTGGATTATGCAAGGAGGGCACCAATTCTACCTTTCAAAGCAACCCAGTGGCGTGGGGAGGCTGCCCTCCCCAGCCCAGTAACACCTATTCCAAAGGAAAGGAGGTTGCACCCCTCCCCTACAGAAAATCCTTTGTTCTGCTGTCCCCTGCTCGAGCTAGTCAAGCAGCAGAAGGGCAGAACCGTATCTGAGTGACTGCAGCAGCGCAGGCTGCCCATAGACCTTGGAAGACTGGTATGAGCAGAACTGGGGATCCACTAAGGAACCCCCAGAGTGCATGGAATCATGTCACCAATACTGGAATCAGTATTGGGGTATGATTCCAACATGTTTGATGTAGGAAGCTGGCCCGGTGGGTGGTGAGCACCTATGGTGTTATCACCCTATACCAGGTCCAGGTATACCCTATTAGTGAGGTGTAAACAGTGTCTTGGAAGCTACGGTCCCAAACCCACAGAGAAACTTTGTGCAAGGACTGTGCAAGACCCGAGCAAAACTGCAAGAAACAGAAGATGGATCTAGACAGACGAGAACCTACGAATGAAGGGGACCAAGTTGAGTTCCATTTGGAGCATCTGGTTGGGGCAGGAGCCACTACCCACCGTTCTGGAGATGCAGGACCACGTCGACGGTGAAGACCAGGAGTTGGCTGTGCAGCACAGGAGCAGAGGAAGAGTTCCAGAACTGATGCAATCAATGCCCACGTAGGAAGAAGAGTTGCAGTCCATCAGTGGTGTGGAAAAACCACCAACAAGCCTTGGTAAATGCAAGAGTCGCAGAAGAGAAGTTGCAGAGCTGCTGAGAACCAGGAAGGTCTGAGGGGACTCAACCCATGGAGGGGTGTCCCAGGCGACCGTCAGCAGTGAGGAGAGCCAGAAGTCGAGGATGCATCCCCCACAGGCAACTCACAGACAGCAGGCACAGGAGTCGCAGTATGGCCCACTCAGCATACCTGCAAAGGAGTCCTACGTCGCTGGAGCAGAAAGCAGGAGACTACGCGTTGCACATAAGAGTGCTGGAGGCCGGGGCTACACGGAGCCTGGAGATCCATTGAAAGGAGAGCCAACACACCTTGGTAGCTGCAAGAGTTGCAGTGCACAGAGATACTGTCCTGCAAGGAGAGGCAAAGACTCACCACCTCCAAAGTTGGATAGCTAGTAGAGGGGACCACTCAAGACCACCACATGTTTTGTAGAATACAAGCAGAGTTGCAGGTGAGAGGACCCACACAGCCGGTTTTCATTGCAGTTGGAGTCTGCCGATGCAGGGGAGTGACTCCTTCACTCCAAGGGAGATTCCTTCTTGTTTCTTGGTGCATACTGAAGACTTGCCACTCTCAGAGGATGCACAGCCGGGAAAATGTTGCAGTTGCTAGAAGGAGCCAGAGAAACAATGTTGCAGAGCAAAGTTGTTGCTGGAGCTGCAGATTGTAGGTTCTTGTGAAGTCCAGTTGCGGTTCCAGACGAAGTAAACGTTGCAGAGGAGTCCTTTTGGAATCTTGCACGTTGAATCTGAGGACCCACCAAAGAGGGAGACCCTATATAGCCCTAAAAGGGGGGTTGGTCACCTAGCAGAGTAACCACCTATCAGGAGGGGGCTGTGATGTCACCTACCTGACCTTGACCCTCAGATGCTCCCAGAGGCCTCTGCCCACCTTGGATTCAAGATGGCAGAATCAAGTGGCCACCTAGAGGAGCTCTGGGCACCACTCCTGGGGTGGTGGTGGACAGGGGAGTGGGTACTCCATTTTACATTATCCAGTTTCCACCAGAGCAGGCCATGTGACACCTATTTCCAAAGGGAGAGATGATTGACTCCTTCTTCCAAAGGAACTCCTTTGGTCTGCCTTCCTGGGCTTGAGCTGTTCAAGCAGCAGGAGGGCCGAAACCCGTCTGTGGGATGGCAGCAGTGCAGGCTGTATAGGAAAACACTGCAAACTAGTAGGAGCAAAGCTGGGGGTCCTTTAAGAAGCCCCAAGAGTGCATGGAATCATACAACCAATAATGAGAACTGTATTGGGGTATGATTCAGACATGTTCGTTACCAAACATGCTTAGGTTCAGAGTTACCATTATGTAGCTTGACACAGGAAGTGGCCTATGACCAGTACACGGGTAAAATGGCTTCCCAACAGTCACGAAGTCCAGGAAAATGGAGCTGGAGTTCATGGAAGGCACCTCTGTTCATGCAGAGGTGCCCCCCACACAGGTACCTGCACCCTGCCCTCTGGGCTAAAGGGCCTGCCATAGGGGTGACTTACAGTGACCTAGTGCAGTGACCTGTAGTGAAAAGGATGCATACACTCTTTCACGCAGGCTGCAATAGCTGGCCTGCAGATACATTTTGCATGGGCTCCCCATGGGTGGCATAATACATGCAGCAGCCCATGGGGGATCCCTGGTAACCCAATCCCCTGGGGCACCAGTATGCCAATTGTGGGGTGTGTATGGTTCAAGCAACCAATTTTAAAGGGAGAATGCATAGTCACTGGTGTTCTGGTTAGCAGGATCCCAGTGAACACAGTCAAAACATACTGACAAAAGGCAAAACGTGGGGGTAACCATGTTAAAAAGAGGCTATTTTCCTACACAGCCCCCTTCCAAAACAAAGGACAATAAGGCTAACCTTGGCCAGATGAGTCTTTATTGTCTAAGTGGAGATATCTGGAGAGTGCCTCTGCATTACAGTGGTTACTCCCGGTATTATTCACTGTGTGGCCCTTTCCTGTGCGGAGGTGAACCATCCTATCAGTGTGAGATATTCTCCTGACATGTGTCTAAACTCTGGGTCCTCTAGTTCCCTGTGTGGAGGTTATGGACTAAAGGGTATCAGAGTAGGGCAGGATTGCTGTTCCTGTGGCTCTGTGGTAGAGCAGGGTGGTTGTCCTAAGGGATTTAGAGCAGGTCAGGGGTGCTGCTCCAAAGGTTCTAGAGGTGGGCAGGAATGCTGCCCTAACAGGTGTAGAGCAGGAGAGGGTTGCCATCCTAAAGGCTCTAAAGGAGGACAGGGTTGCTGTCCTATGTTCTCTGGGGTGGGGCAGAGTTGCTGCTCTAAAGTTTCCATGGGAGGACAGCATGGCTGTTCCAAACTTTCGAAGGTAGGGCCGGATTGCTGTTCTATCTTAGCGTTCTCCCAGAGGGATTCTTTCTATCATAGGCATTCCGCTGCTATAGCTTTAGGCTCCTGTGGTGTAGTTTCCACCCAAGCAGTGGGTGCTTCCCTTAGGGGTGTGGGATCCTCAGTGGGAGTTTGGACAGGAAGTAACTCTGTAGCCTGCCTGTCTTGGATTTTAAGAGTGTCCTGGGCCATTATTCCAGGCTCCAGGGTTCCTTTTCCTCTTTGTTTTTTAGCCTGTTTCTAGGTTAAGTCAAGGAGGTGTTTAGGGATGCCCAGCATGGTTGCATGGGCTTGAAACTCTACTTCAGCCCAATCTGAGGTCCTCAGTTCATTACCTAGGAGGCACTCTACAGGTAGGTTAGAGGAGACTACCACCCGTTTAGGGCCAGTAACCCCACCCCAGCTATAGTCTACCATAGCTATGGGGAGGCACTGAGTGGAGTTATACACATCAGTGACTTGGTACTTGTGACCAAGTAGGTGTTGTTCAGGTGACACTAGTTTTTGAGTTACTATGGTGACGCTGGCACCTGTGTCCCTTTAGGCCTCAGCCTCAACACCATTCACCAGAATATGCTGCTTGTACTTATCCATGTTAAGGGGACAAGCAGCTAGGTTGGCAAGGCCAGTGCCACCTTGAGAGACAAAAGTTGTCTCTGGGGTTTCTATATCTACTCCAGGTCCCACTACAGACCCAAAGGTGAACCCAACTATACTTTTGGACTGACTACTGCTAGTAGTCCCACTACTACTGCTATTGCTAGAGGCACAAGGAGTGGTGGGGGGTAGTAGTGGTGGAAGGCTCAGTGACTTTCCTAGGACAGGAACTGTCTTCGGGCCTATGTCCTTTGTTTTTACAGACACAGCATCAAACCTTTTTGAAGCTAGAGGAAGAGGATTTTCCCCCACCCCCAGAGGAATTGTGTGGGCCTGATGAGGACTCTTTGGATTGTTCGTTGTCCCCACCCTTCTCCTGATGCTTACTGTATCTTTCTTTTTTGTGGTCACCCCTTGTGTGAGCTTATGTGCTCACCCTGGTGCGGACCCATTTGTCTGCCCTCTTTCCAAAATCTTGGGGATAGGTCAAATTAGAGTCCACCCTGTACTGGTGCAACAAATCAGACACAAATGTTGTTCAAAATATGCTCTCTCTCAGAATTAAGTTGTATAAGCCCTGATAATCTATGACTTTGCCCCTATGCAACCAGCTTTCCAAAGCTTTTACAGAACAGTCCACAAAATCTACCCAATCTTGGGAGGAGTCTTTCCTTGTCTCCCTGAACTTTATCCTGTATTTTTCAGTGGTTAGACCAAACCGATCCAGATGAGCTGTTGTGAGCACTGAGTAGTTGTCTGCATCCTCTTCCCTGACAGTAAGGAGTCTGTCTCTCCCCTTGTCAGAGAAGGAATGCCACAAAATAGCTGCCCACTGTCTATGGGGGACCCTCTGTACCTTACAAGCACTCTCCAAAGCAGTGAACCATTTGTAGATGTAATTCCCAACCTTGTAGGGGGGAACCCTGTTCAGGTTTCTGGAGTCAAAAGAGTCCTCCCTGACCCAAGGCTCCCTGAAACTAAAACTGATGCCACCATGGGGTGCCAACCACAAACCCTCCCTCATTCTCTCCACTGCCAAGGTCTCCCTATCTAGGGCTAGCTGCGGCTGCTGCAGCCTCAGCTTGGCATCCTCCAGTCTCAGTTGCCTGAGCTCCCTGTATAGGGAATCCTCAGCTGAAGTTGAGCAGTGTGTCCCCTCAGATACTGAGGAGACGTGAGAGTGAGCAGAGGAGGATCTTGTCCTTATTCTTTGTTACCGTCTCAACCAACCCTTTGGTCATAAAGGGGGACCTACTTGCATGGCTTCCCCTCCCACTACCAGTAGTGCTCCCAGCTGGGCTGGGGGGGTTACTAGGGGCTCTCTGATCCTCGAAGGGACCCTGCAGACCCTCCCTGGTGTCTAGATCCTGCCTTTCTAACGCTGGGGGGCTAGGGTCTGCATCTTCCTCCCTCTCCTCCTGGCTACCAGCATGGTCCTGGTCATCCTGGAGGAGCAAGCCCAGAAGCAGACTCTTGTTAGGGTTCCTGCCTGTCTTCAGTTTCCTATCTGAGTATATCTCCCTCAACTCTTGGAAAGTGAGGCCCACATATTGTGAATCCATGGCCTGAGATGTGTTCTCCTCTGAAGACATGTTGTTAAAGTGGTGTGGGTGTTCCTAACTACCCTAACTCCTAATCTCTCCAAAGACTTTTGGAGCAAGGGCTATGCCTAAACCCCTAGTTTACCCAAACTTAAGAGATTAGCTCCCTGACCCTAAGTATACTGTGTACCTCTAGTCAGTAAGTGGCCTTTCTTCTGTAAAGTACCAAGTGATAGAGTGGTAAGGCAATTGCAAGCGCCTATCCCAGCGCTGCACCACCAATGTAGGAAGCTGGCCTGGTGTTTGGTGGGTACCTAAGGTACTTACACCTTATACCAGGTAACCCCTATTAGTTTAGTGTAGGCAGTGTCTAGAAACCAGGCTCTCTAGAGGTAGCTGTGGATGAGCAGCCAAGGCTTATCTAGGAGACATGCAAAGCCACTGTTGTCACACAGCACTTACACACATGAAACGAAACACTCAGTGTTACAAAAATAAAGGTACTTTATTTTAGTGACACAATTACCAAAAAGTACTGGAGAGGTGACCCTCCAATGGGAGGTAGGTAACACACTAGATATGTACACTAGAAAACAGAAATACACATAAAATGTAGTGGAAAACAGTGCAAATAATAATAGACAATAGTGACCCTGGGGGGCCCAAACCATATAGTAAAAAAATGGAATGCGAATGCAGGACCCCCACCTAGGTAAGTGGAATGTGTAGAGGGGAGCTGGAGGAACTAGGAAACGCGAAAGTTAAGTACCAGTGCCCCCCAGCGACCAGGAAGAAAGAAGTAAGTTACTGGATTTTCCCCAAACCACCCACAAGGTCTAAAAAGAAGATAATGCAACACCCAGACAAGACTGCAAGAAACCAGCAGTGGATTCCTGAAGATAAACACCTGAAAAAGAAGGAGACCAAGTCCAGAAGTCACAGGAGTGTCCTGTGGTAACAGGAGCTGCTACCCACCCGTCTGTGGCTGCAGGAACTGGTCGACGGTAGGACTAAATCGTCAGCAATACAGCCCTTGAGCTGATATAGAGTTTCTGGAGGATGAAGTCGACGTCCCACGCTGGATGGAAGACTGCAGTCTGTCTGTGGGTGGAAAAACAACCAACAAGTCTTGGCAAAGGCAAGAGGTGCAGTAGAGGAAAAGTGGAGCTGTCGGGGACCAGTGAGGCCCGGGAGGACTCAACCCCGGGGGACCCTCAGCGATGCAGAGAGTCCACAGAAGAAAAGGCAGCCCCCAAGGGCGACACACTGTAAGAGGACCCAGGATTCGCAGAGGAGCCCACACAGCACAACTGAAGAAGGGTCCTACGCCGCAGAAGAAGCATGCAGTGAGCTGTGTGTCACAGGGAAGAGTGTTGGGAGCTAGGGCTACACGGAGCCTGAAGGTCCCTTGGAGGAGTTGCCAACAAGCCTTGGTAGCTGCAAGAGATGCGGTGCACGGGGTACTGTCCTGCGTGGGAAAGCAAAGGCTTACCTCCACCAAAGTTGAGCAGCTGGCAGAGAGGACCACCCCAGACCACCACCATCACCCGTGATGCAGGAGCCACGCAGCTCAGGATGAGAGGAGACCCACGCAGCCTATCATTATTGTTGTTGGTGCCTGCGGCTGCAGGGGAGTGACTCCTTCACTCTAAGGGAGATTCCATCTCCCTTCTCGTGCAGACTGAAGACTTGCCATCCTCTGATGATGCACAGCCGGGGAAACATGGCAGAAGCTGGAAGGAGCTGTGGAAACAATGTTGCAAGCAGAGTCTTTGTAGCGGATGCAGATTGTCGGTTTCTGGAGGGTCCAGTTACGGTTCCTGACATCTTGCAAGCCAAATCTGCCCCCCCTCACAGAGAGAGACCCTAAATAGCCCTGAAAAGAGGATTGGTCACCTAGTCAGGTGACCACCTGCCAGGAGGGGGCTCTGACGTCACCTGCCTGACCTGGCCACTCAGTTACTCCCCAGGTCCCTGCCAACCTTGGATTCAAGATGGAAGAACCCAGGGTCCCTTTGTAGGAGCTCTGGGCACCAGCCCTGGGGTGGTGATGGATAGGGGACAGGTCACTTCACTTTCCATTGTCCCGTTTCGCACCAGAGCAGGGACTGGTTTATGCACGGAGGTCACTAAATGTGCCCTTCAAAGCATACCAGTGGCTTGGGGAGGATACCCTTCCCAAACTATGTAACACCTATTTCCAAAGGGAGAGGGTGTTACCCCTTTCTCCCAGAGGAAATCCTTTGTTCTGCCTGAGCTGTTCAAGCAGGAGGAGGTCAGAAACCTGTCTGAGGAGTGGCAGCAGCTTGGGCTGCCCAGAAAACCCCAGGAGACTGGTAGGAGCAATGCTGAGGGTCCTCTAAGGAGTCCCCAGAGTGCATGGAATCATACTTCCAATACTGGCAATAGTATTGGGGTATGATTGCAACATGTTTGATACCAAGCATGCCTAACTTCTGAGTTACCATTATGTAGATGGACATAGGTAGTGACCTATGTCCAGTACACACGTAAAACTGCGACCCCGCACTCATGAAGTGCAGGGAAATGGAACTGGAATTCATGAGGGCACCTCTGCTAGTGCAGGGGTGCATTCACACACCGGTACCTGCACCCTGCCCTCTGGGCTAGGAGGGCCTACCTTATTGGTGACTTATGGTGATCTGGTGCAGTGACCTGTAGTAAAAAGGGTGCATGCACCCTTTCACGCAGGCTGCAATGGCAGGCTTGCAGATACACTTTGCTTGGGCTCCCCGTGGTTACATATTAAATGCTGCAGCCCATTATGATCCCCTGGCACCCCAATGCCCTAGGTACCTCGTTCTACGGACTTACATGGGGGCACCAGTATGCCAAATGTTGGGAGTAAGTAGTAGAAGTAACCATGTTTGAAGGGAGAGAGCATAATTACTGGAGTCCTGGTCAAACACACTGGCAAACAGACAAAAAGTGGGGGTAACCATGCTAAAAAGAGGCTACTTTCCTACATGCTCTCTGTCTAAATTGTGTTGGTGACTGGTTATCCCTGATTGGCATATGTGATTTCCTAGTCAGTCCCTAGTAAGGTGCACTAGAGGTGCCCAGGGCCTATAAATCAAATGCTACTAGTGGGCCTGGAGCACTGATTGTGCCACCCACTTGAGTAGCCCTGTAAACATGTCTCAGACCTGCCACTGCCCTGTCTTGGTGTGCAGTCTTGTACTGCCAATTTGACCAGGCAAGTGTACCCACTTGCCTGGCCTAAACGTTCCCTTTTACTACATGTAAGTCACCCCTAAGTTAGGTCGTAGGTAGCCCCAAGTAGTGGACCCAAATCCCAGACTTTTAGAATACTTCTGGATCAAGAGGATGCTCTGCCAAGTAGAAGAGCTTGATGCTGAGGAGGACCTGCCACTTTGCCTGTTGCTTTGTTGTGCTGGCCTGCTTCTGCCTAAGAGGAAAAGGACTGGACTTTGCTGTCTGAAATCCTACTTGTGAAGTGTCTCCAAAGGCTTTGACAGAGCTCGCCTCCTGTTAAGAAGTCTCAGGGAGAGCAAAGACTTCACCTAACAGTCTCTGGGTTCACTTGCTGTGGACCCTAACTCACAAGGAGGTGCCTATTCCAGTATCTGGGCCCCTGTGAGTGAAAGCTTGCCTAAAAACAAGAAGATCCAGGTGTTCCGACTCCGAACGGCGCCAGGACAGACGCCGCTGCCTGACTCCACAACGTCGCCTGCACCTGAAGCCATGGTCCCCGCTGGAGTGCAACGACAGCCACTGACTCGGCCGATCCGATGCCGCTGCAGCCCCATTGACACCCGCAACTTTGTGAGTCCCAAGTGTTGCATCACCGTCGCTCGTGACACCCAACTTTGCCATGGTGCCTTGAGCCCCGTGGCATGACCGTGACCCCTGAGAGATCACGCACTGTGAGTTGACTCACCAGATTCGACTCCGCCGGAGCGTGAGGAACCAACACTTCACTCTGACGCCACTTTATCTCACCTCCTCCGCAGTAAGGAACCGACACCGCACCGGACCCAGTGATGCACTACATCCCCGATTTCGTGCACCGGCTTGTTTCTTTGTTACCAAAGGTAGTATACCTGGGGGTCCGTGCAACTCCATGACTGGCACCATTGGCGTGAGATTGTTGGGAACAACTCCGTCTCGATGCTGTGATAACACCAAATTGAAAATTTTGCGTTTCTAAGCGCTATATAGAAGATTAATCTTTGAAAATTCATAACTTTGCTTGTGTATGTTAGATTTTTGTAATTTTGGTCTTGTTTTACTCGGATAAATATTGGCTATTTTCCTAAACTGATGTTGATTGACTTTGTGGTGTTTTCACTGTGTGACTGTGTTTGTGTGTGTGTCCATATACTTTACACATTGCTCTGAGATAAGCCTGCCTGCTTGATAGTAATCAGAAAGTCAGTCTTTAAGGTCAGAAGACACAGTGAGCGGCTGTGCATTGACTTGAACAGTATACACTTGATTAACTTCAAGACCAAAGTTTGGGAGGAGGCGAGTGTCAATCCTTTAATAAACCGCATCACAACAGATTATTTGAACAGGAATGGTTGGTCCTATAAACATAAAAAAGCTGAAGCAGCTGACAAATAACCCTTAATCATGCCCACAGCAAAGCCTTTTAGGGCCACAGACAAAACAAAAAATATAATTCAACAGTTTAGCTTGTAAGGTCTCTATCTTGCATACTCCATACTAGGCCACAAATCTGTTGTAGCAACCAGCATAAATGGACTTTGTGGAAGGGCGTCTAGTTGCAAGGATGACACTTGCCACTTCAGCTGGCAGATCAAATGCACATAACTGCTACTGCTCAAGCTCCACGCTTCAAGTGTAGATTACAAAGGACTCTGCCCTGGTGCTGCAACAGGAGATCCATTCAAAGTGAGAGCCTTACTGGGAGATGGGCAGGGAACAAAGTCATTCCTTCTATCCAGTGCTATGGAGAGAGCACTCTTGTAGCTCAATCCAAATTCACTAGAATGACTTGGGCACAGTTGTTACTGATCTTTTCCAGAACTTGGGTCAGGAGAGGAGAGGACTGGAAGGCATACAAGATTCCTGTGTTCTGTTTCTGTCAGAATGCATCTCCTTGCAAGTGTCTCCAGGGAAACTCAACATGCAAAACCCTTGACACTGAGTGCTCAATAGTGGTGAAAAGTTCTAGCTAGCGTTCTACCCATTGTATAAAGATGTTCTGTGCCACACTGGAGTATTTACGTCATTTGTGATCTGCCAGACGCAGCCAGTTGAGCTCATTAAAACTGGCATTCAAGGATACCACCAGGTGGTTCATTGTCAGGGATAAACCTTGACACACTATCCAACTACAGAAGAGCACAGCTTATCAGCGCAGGACCGATGACCCTACTCCGCCCTGCTTGCTGCAGTACCATGAGACGGTGGGGTTTGTGAGAATATAACCACCTTCTCCTTAATGGATGCCAGGAAGGCCTTCAACGGCAGATGAATATCCCACATTTCCAGCAGATTGATGTGGAGACGGGTTTTCACCGAAGATCAGAGACCTCCGATCTTCACTTGCCCAAATTATCTCCCTAAACCAGCAGTGATGCATCTGTCACCACTTTTCAATTTCAGGTGAGTAAGGGAGAGTCTCAGTCGCCAGTCTAGCTATTATTGAGCAGCCACCACTGCAGATCGTGTGCAGGTTTTTCCTAAATCGTAAAGGCATCTGACACATTTCCTTAATGTTGGGTCACCTGATACATCATGTTTCACTACAGGACCTCATATGCCACCTGGTATAGACGATACAAAGGATATAGAATGCAAAAAGTCTAAGAACCCTTAGAGTTGCTGTCACCAATATGCAGTACCAAGGTTGAAACATTAGGGTCATGGACTGAATGCCCTGGATTTGCGGCAACAGAGGGAAAGCCCTGAAATGTACAATAATCAGGACCGCTCCACCACTTTTGTAGAAACCAAGGAGCCTTCCTTCACCATCTTCTCAAAGTCCTGTTGTTGATGACCTGGCAGATTACCCGTGAATGATTTTATACCATCCTAAATCTCTCTGCCATACATTCTGAGGAGAGTCACAGTGATTGCATTGGTTAATAAAGTAGACACTGAACCACACCACTACCTGTGGTGTTTGCTCTCTCTGTCTAGTGAAGAAGATGCTTCTAAGACAGAGGCATGTTTTCACCTGAAGCCTTGGTTGTAATGTCTACATGATCATGAAGACTGCAACTTAAAGTGCTTTTACTGGGATACTGAATTCTAAAGCACCCCACAAGATAGAGGTGTCGTCCCCCGGTACAATTCCTGCAGCTCAACTGCAGGTGATATAGGGGGTTTAAGAGGAGTTAGTGAGGCCCACATTCGAATGAGACCAAGATGAAGATACTTAAAGAGATCATAATTGATTGTGCCTCTCTGGATTGTGTGGAGGATCTTTGTAACTACTGTTTGCTAGCTACTGTTTCCTAATGTGTTGCTGGCATTGCCTTGATGGATAATAGAGGATGGGGTGAGAGATCCTACTTGGCAGTTGAGGCAGATATAATGGCCTCCATTCTCTGTAGGGATGATAGATATCTGAATGGCATACTTGCAGTTTTATATTGATGAACAGTGATTCACTAACTAGATCTCAGACACCCAAGCACTCCTATTATCATCCTTAGAACTATTTGAAGTATAGGAATTTCATACAGAGCAGGCAATACAATCATGATAGCTATAAGACGAGGCTCAGATACACTGCTAGGAGGCTGGGGTGAATCAGTTCAAAGGACTCAAGTATCATTAACCTTCTGTCTCCTATCATACAATATAAACAGCAAAATGCCATCCCCCTATCATGCACAAGATAAGCGCTGGTGGAGGCACAAATCTTTGGAAACACTGATGCAAAAACTTTTCTCCAGATGGATAATAACACTCACCTCCATCTTCCTCTGAGTCGAGATCAGACTCCTCACTGTCACACTGTCTGGTCTCTCTGTGTCCTTCCATTTCATGGGTCCACAGCATTAGGGAGGTGTCTGGCCCTCCCACCGTGGCTAAAAGACTATCATCGTGTGTCCACCGGACATTGGTGACATGTGTACTGTGTGCCACATACCTCTTAAACTTGCCAAACTTTCCCTTGAGGAGTGAGACGGGAAGAGAAGAGAAGAGAAAAGAAGAGAAAATAACATAACACTGATTACAGCCTGGATCTGTGAAAGAGTAAAACAAATTGTCAAATTCAAAGGACTAATTCATTTTATTTCTTTTCTATTTCTCGTTGTGTTTATCAAGAAAGAAAATCATCATCTTCCTTCTCTCAGATCCCTCAAACGTCTTTGATATATTCACAATAGGCGTGTGGCAGTTTACTGCGCATGCCCTTCTACAAAAGAGAACTTCTTTACAGAGGATTTTAAATAGTTTAGAAATTGGTGTTACTGAATTGCTGTTTCATTAGTAAAAGTGGCAGATAAGTCCAGGATTGCTAGGGAAACCGCCAGGAGATTCTGAACACTGGTTGCTCCATTAATAAACAAGCACTTGCAAAGCCAATAGGCCTAGCGTTGTTGGGGAGCTGCTGAGCCCATGACAATACAAACAAAAACTGGCTAAATTAAAAAAAAAAATTGGGTCTCAAAAAGCACATATTGTCGAGCAGTTCATCACACTGAAGGGAACTACCCTCAATAAAGATGTGCTGGCCTTTTTTTCCCCCCTCGGCATTTTCGTTTTGGGCTAGGGCCCTTGTAGGCTGGTTATGAAAGTCCAAGGCCACTGCTGGCGCCTCCAGCTCCCCAAGGATAAATTCACCAGGCACGAGGCTTCAAGAGGGAGAGAGAAAGAAAGGAAGAGAAGGGGGAAGACAGTAGAGAGAAATTGATCAGAGAAGAGAGAGAGAGCGCGAGAGAGAGAACAGGTGGTTGGGGAAAAAAGACAGACTGCGAGGAGATGAAGAGATCAAAGCTTGTTTGAGATTTTGGTTCCCCAGTCTGGCCCTGAATGCCATAATTCGCAGTGAAGTTAGCCAAGGGTGAAGTTGGCCTACCCACTGGCTCATGCTGCATGCTGTAGCGGGCGGAAGAAAAATGTGAATGACAATACAACCAACTAATAGAAGAAGAGAGCTGTATGAAAGCTCATATAAGTATATTATTATATATTTAATTACGTAATATCAAAAGGTTTGCCTATTGCTAGACCTAAAACACACAAGCACAAAGGAAGTTCTTACATTTCTTAAATGCACCATGCTAAGGGTCTTATTCTGAAACACCTTCTTAATGATACAGGATACTCCTGTGGTACAGACTGAATATACTTTGTACTAGTGTAAAATGACAAACAAGTCTATTTGCACTTCAGAGAAAAGGATGGAGATAAGGTTTGCTCAACCCACATATTTTTTAATTACGGCTAAAAATAATGCAAACTCAACTAGCACTTGTTCTACTGTGTTTCCGTAATAGTTTTGTTTTCTCCACATAAAAATACATGAAACTTAAGGCCAGGTGTACAAGGAAATGTTGCATTCGCAAAGAGTTTGAACCATAGAACTGGGCACTTTGCGACATCAAAAATGGCTTTAGGTAGTTTTAAAACTCAAATTGCGATTTGGTAGCACATTACCTAATATTAATTTTGGTTTGGGACCAACTATGGAATCAGATTTGGAAGGGGTGTGTTAAGGGCATCCCTACCAAATACCGAATCAGAATGGTATGTCTTAATGTTTTGTAAATGACATCCTGTTGCAAAACATTAGTATTTTACCTTCTATAAACATTAGTATTTTACCATTCACAAATGGGAAGAGGTCCTCGAGGAACCACTTCCCCTTTGTGAATGTAGACAAAAAACATTTCCCATAGACCACTGCCTACTAAAAAAATAGTACTTTAACCCTTAGGGTGCCCAGGACGTAACGGTTACGTCCAGGGCAGCACCCCTCGGGTGCCCAGGACGTAACTGTTACGTCCAAGTAGGGGCCCTCGGGGGAAAAGCTAGTGCTCCCCCCAGGGTCCTCGCACACCCTCCCCTGGGCAAGGATGGAAGGGGAATCGCTTGCCTGTATGGCTGCTGAGCCCAGCCCAAAACCTAAAACGCAGGTGCCCCCCGCAAATGCAGGAAGTTTTGTATTTGATCATTTTGATGTGTCCAGATAGTGATTTGGGGCATTTCCTTTCACGGGCACTAGGCCTACCTACACAAGTGAGGTACCAATTTTATCAGGAGACTTGGGGAAACGCTGCGTAGAAGGAAATTAGTGGCTCCTCTCAGATTCCAGAACTTTCTGTCACTGAAATGTGAGGAAAAATAGTTTTTGGGCCACATTTTGAGGTATGCAATGGATTCTGGGTAACAGAACATGGTGAGAGCCTAAAAAATCACCCCATTCTGGATTCCCCTAGGTGCCTAGTTTTAAAAAATGCACAGGTTTGGTAGGTTTCCCTAGGTGCAGGCTGAGCTAGAGGCCAAAATCCACAGCTTGGCACTTTGTAAAAACAGCTCTATTTTCTTTGGGAAAATGTGATGTGTTCATGTTGTGTTTTGGGGCATTCCCTGTCGCGAGCACTAGGCCTACCAACACAAGTGAGGTACCATTTTTATCGGGAGACTTGGGAGAGCGCTGGGTTGAAGGAAATTTGGGGCTCCTCTCAGATTCCAGAACTTTCTGTCACCGAAATGTGAGGAAAAAGTGTTTTTTTGGCCAAATATTTAGTTTTGCAAAGGATTCTGGGTAACAGAACCTGGTAAGAGCCCCACAAGTCACCCCATCCTGGATTACCCTAGGTGTCTAGTTTTAAAAAATGTGGTGGTTTGGTAGGTTTCCTTAGGTGCCGGCTGAGCTAGAGGCCGAAATCCACAGCTAGGCACTTTCGAAAAAACACAACAGTTTTCAATGTAAAAATGTGATGTGTCTTTGTTGCGTTTCCTGTCGCGGGCATTAGGCCTACCAACGCAAGTGAGGTACCATTTTTATTGGGATACTTGGGGGAACACAGAATAGCAGAACAAGTGTTCTTGCCCCTTGTCTTTCTCTACATTTGTTCCTTCCAAATGTAAGACAGTGTGTAAAAAAGATGTCTATTTGAGAAATGCACTTAATTCGCATGCTAGTATGGGTACCCCAGAATTCAGAGATGTGCAAATAACCACTGCTTCTCAACACCTTATCTTGTGCCGATTGTGGAAATACAAAGATTTTATTGATACCTATTTTTCACTCTTTATATTTCACCAAATGAATTGCTGTATACCCGGTATAGAATGAAAATTCCATTGCACGGTGCATCTCATTTATTGGCTCTGGGTACCTAGGGTTCTTGATAAACCTACAAGCCCTATACATTCCCACAACCAGAAGAGTCCAGCAGACGTAACGGTATATTGCTTTCACAAATTTGACATCGCAGGAAAAAGTTACAGAGTAAAACGTGGAGACAAATGGTTGTTTTTTTACCTCAATTTCAATATTTTTTTAATTTCCGCTGTTATTTTCTGTAGAAAAACCTTGTAGGATCTACACAAATGACCCTTTGCTGAATTCAGAATTTTGTCTACTTTTTAGAAATGTTTAGCTCTCCGGGATCCAGCATTGGTTTCATTCCCATTTCTGTCACTAACTGGAAGGAGGCTAAAAGCACACAAAATAGTAAAAAGGGGGTATGTCCCAGTAAAATGCCAAAATTGTGCTGAAAAATGTGGTTTTCTGATTTAAGTCTGCCTGTTCCTGAAAGCTGGGAAGATGGTGATTTTAGCACCACAAACCCTTTGTTGATGTCATTTTCAGGGAAAAAATCACAAGCCTTCTCCTGCAGCCCTTTTTCCCATTCTTTTTTAAAAAACACAATTTTTCCTGTATTTTGGCTAATTTCTTGGTCTCCTTTAGGGGAACACACAAACTCTGGGTACCTCTAGAATCCCTACAATGTTGGGAAAAAAAGGACGCCAATTTGGCGTGGGCAGCTTATGTGGACAAAAAGTTATGAGGGCCTAAGCATGAACTGCCCCAAATAGCCAAAAAAAGGCCTGGCACCTGAGGGGGAAAAGAATACCACTAGACACCAGAGATTTTAAATAATATATGTGAGGGAGCGGCCCCTTGAGCAAGGGTTTCTCACCATTATGGGGGACATATTTTGGCCATTTTCTGACCCCTATTTAATTATTTGTATCGGTGGAGGCTGCACAGCATGGGCATGGTCATGTCCCACCCCCAAGAAAACAGTATTTCTGCCCCCTCGGGGCAGATGGGGCAGTTACCCCCATTTGCCCCTTGGTGGGGGCACAAAGCCCACTTTTTTGTAGCATGCTTCCTCCCAAAAAATGGGGAAACAGTCTTCTTTCCCCCTGTGGCGATAGAGGCACAGATGGGGGGACAGAAACCCCACTCAACACCAGGGATTACTTTTTTTAATTGTATTGGTGCGGGCTGCCCAGCATGTGCAAGGCCATGCCCATCCCCCAAAAAACAGGGACACAGACTTTCTACCCCCTTGGGAGGGCAGATGGGGGCAATAACCCCTCGCTTGTTAACTCCTGTCCCACCATGGCTACTTGCCCCATACCCCCTTGCTTCGCGCTCATGGCAGTATGTTTTGTCTTCCTTGTTTTGGGGCATCTTGCTGTTTCTTCGTGATGCCTGCGGGCCTTTATTTCACTTTAGCAGTGTTATTTAGCTCAAACCCGACAGGAAGGTGCTTTTCCTTTTTTTGTTTCAGTTTTATATAGTGCAAACTCGATATAAAGGTATTACAGCACTTTACATGAGCACTGGTTACATAATACAAGAACACATTCATTTTTGGTAGCAAGGGGCGATTAAGTGGTTTTTCCAGAATCACAGGCTGTTTAGCCGGCGCCGAGACTCAAACTATGTTCCCCAGCTCCAAAGTCAGCAGCTCTGGCCACATTCTTTTCCTAGGGTCCTTTGTCTGGTGTTATGGGATAACTACATAGTGCTTGGTAATAAAGGTTCTGCCATTTCATATCGCTGCAAAGCAGGTGCCATTCTTAATTGCATTGATCTTGCAGAGATGAAGAGGTGAAAATGCTATGTCAGGGTTGTAATCTGTGACATTCTCATTCTGTCAAGACCTCTGCAGTGGGTGTATTAACCAACTGACTTGAGTAAAGCGTAACACAAGGCGAGAGCACGTGCTCTTGATAACCTCCACCGGAGGGTTACAACCAAGCACATAAGTTAGTTCTCCAGACAAAAGCACTGAGTATCAGAGGACACAAAAGTGGAGCAAACTCCATCACTCCCTCCTCTCAGAATTCAATGGTGTCATGGCTTTGATGGCAGTCCCCTCACAGCTATTGCGACCTTGCAGATGCCACTTCCAGAAGCGTTGTCTACACAGCGCTCAAATAACACTACTTCCTGTATGAAGAGGCACCAGCTCAAATAGCCCTGCAGTCGCTGTCACAGGCGCAGAGCGCTTCCCCATCACCCTATGGACTCCCGTGTATAATGATCCACGCATCATCTGTCACAGTCCAGGCTTCATGTAACCACTCTAATTAAGTTCCCATGCATCATTTGATGTAAACTCTACGCATTATTTCTGATTTCCATGGTTACTAAGTACATTGAAAATCAATGTAACATAACTATCTTTCTGACCCCATCAAGTGGCCCTTTTCTCACTCCTGCTTCTACTGGTGTTCCTCTCAGTGCTTAACTACACCTCCCCGTGTCTATAGGAATATTCATGTGTTTGTTTATATAGGTACACACCTCAAGGACTACACCTCAAAGTCAATCCTGGACAGTAACAGTAGAGACTCCATGGGCAGGGGATGCTTTAAATAGGAGAACTGTAGTTTCACAAATTGTGGCCACCAGCTTGTACTTATGTAACTCAAAAGTGTTGTTGTGTCTGACTCCATGCCATGCTTGCAGGGTAACCACTGTGTAAATAAGTTCCATATAAATTATTTTTACATAATTTATCTTATGTGGGTATCAAGCAACTCTGGCATGGTTCTGGACCTACCTTGGATTCCCAAAAAAACATACATTTGAAGCCTTTTCATAGGCCAATAAAATGCCAATGAACAAGGCCTGTAGGAGCCTCACTAGCCACCACTGGTCTAGGCACAAAAACACCTCATCAGCCAAACCCAGGCTTCCCGCTCTACTCTGAGTGGTCCAGATTGCAAGGCCAGGACTTGCCAGTGCGCAAATGTATGCACCGTCAAGGCCCAGGGGATTCAGGTACATGTATCTTTTCTACACAGTCTAGTCTTGAGCCAAGGTCTGCCATAAGACTTTTAACCCAAGGCAATGCTTTAAATGAATACAGAGTACCATCCCTTCTGTATCTCCATTTAAAACACTGACCCAGGTCACAGATGTTGCACCTCTGGAACCTATCCTGTCAGCCCATCTACCACTAAAGCTCTCTTTCACCAATCTGCACACTTGTGAAGCCTCCTGTTCAGTTAAACTGCCTCTTCTGTTATTCTCTTTGTACACAGTCAATGTTTTTAAAAGTTAGGCTGGTTTTCCCAATGTAGAGGAATAATTCCTTTAAAAATGTAACACACAGAAATATAAGGCTGTCCCCTTTTCGTTGCTTCTAACTCTTTTGACTCATTCATTTTCCGGATTAAATGCCACATAGGTGCCTCTTTGTGGCTTGTTTGGTGCTATAAAAGTAGTAAACATTCTAGAGGGGTTGCATCTCTAGGGTATCACAGCCAGTATGTAGGAATGAGGCAAAAACATTCCCCAGATGGCTGCCTTGTTGTGTCCTATCTCCTGCACTAACAGGCCAGGGAGGGTTGCTGTGGCACCTGGCATACATCCACTACACTTCAAACCAAAACACATAGGTAAAAGACATTGGGGGTCATTTTGACCCTGGCGGTCGGCAGTAATATGGAGGAAATACTGCCAACAGGCTGATGGTACTTTCCTCCATATTATGAATTTGGCGGTTTGGCTGAAGCCAAACCACCAATGTTCCACACCGACCGCCACAGAGGTAATGACCACCACGGTGGTAACCACCGCCGGGCTGGAGACTTCAATCTCTAGTGTCTAGTTTTAAAAAATGTACAGGTTTGCTAGGTTTTCCTGAATGCCAGCTGAGCTACGGCCCAAAAAAAAAGAAGTTAATTACCTGTGCCTGTGGTTCTCCAGTATTGGTATCTTTCATAGATTCACATGCTTGATTCATTCCCCGCCGTCGAAGTGGGAGTCCCACGGTACTTAGAAAGCAGTAGATTAAATGTTAACATTGATTTCAATGGAAAAATACATTCACTTTTACAGCTTATTAGTGCCATTATAAAAGACCCAAAGTCCAGCCAATCAGTCAAGACCGCCCTTTAGAACCCTCAGCACAGAGGCTCCAGTCTAGCACAAGTGATGTACAAAGGGAAGAAACATGAGGTGAGCCTCTATGGGGAGGAGGGTGGTTCGCATGTGAATCTATGAAAGATACCAATACTGGAGAACCACAGTTACAGGTAAGTAACTTATTTTCTTCTCCAGTATTGGGGTATCTATTATAGATTCACATGCTTGAATCAGAATAATTAGCAGTAAACATAAGATATTAATATCTTTATGCATATATATATATATAAATATAGATAGATAGATATATAGGTATATATATATATCTGTATACATGAATATTAGAGGATGGTGGATAAAGAAATATTGACTCACATTATGCAAATAAACATACATAAAACATATACATAAAACGGCTTGTCCCATTGGTGCATCCATCCTGTCTGCGGCATCTAGGCAGCAGTGCTGAGAAAAGGTGTGGCTCCTAGTGCACGTTGCCGTTCTGCAAATCTGCTGTAGAGGCACGCCTGTGAAGAGAGCTGTGAAGGTAGACACAACTCTGGTGGAATGAGCTTTGACATTGTCTGTTAGTGGTTTTCTCGCTAGCTGGTGACAAAAGTGTATGGCGGGGGCTATCCTCCGAGCTATAGACTCTTTGGTAACAGGGTACCCCTTTCTGAGTTGTCCTTAGCCTACAAACAATTGATCAGCTGTACGAAAGCTGCTAGTTCTTTGTATGTAGAATTTTAGACACCTTTTGATATCCAAGGAAAGTAGCGCTCTTTCTGCTGGAGTTGGGGGCGTGGAAAGAAAGTCATTAAAATCACTGGTTCATTCAGATGAAAGTTCGAGGGAACTTTAGGAATTAATTTTGGATTAGTTCTAAGGATGACCATGTCTGGTTTAAATTGAAGAAAAGGTTGAGAGATTGTGAATGCTTGAATGTCACTGACCCTTTTTGCAGAGGTAAGCGCTGTCTTCCAAGAAATATATTTCAATTCTGCTTTGTGAATAGGTTCAAAAGGATGTTTCATCATTTGCGAAAGTACAATGTTGAGGTACCAGTGAGGAGGAGGGAATCTAATTGGAGGAAACAATCTGAATAATCCCTTTAGGAATTGCTTTACTATTCTGGAGAACATAAAGATGGTTAAGTAGCAGTACAGCTGTCAGGTGAACCTTGATAGATGAGTGAGAGAGACCTGATTTTCCAACTGAAGAAGATACAGAAGTGTCTGTTCTGGAGAAGATGTTAGAGGGTGGATACTGAAAGCTTTACACCATATACAAAATCTTTTCCATTTGAGTTTGAATGTCTTACTTGTAGAGTGGGCTTTGGCATTTGCGAGCACTTCTCCACAGTCTGGTGGAATATCTAGGTCAGCAAATTCATAGAATTCAGTCCGGAATTGGTTTCAACCGAATATGAGGTTGTTCTGAGAGGAACAGGAGCTCTGTGAACCAAAACTGGTGTGGCCATCTGGTAGCTATCAGTAATAGTCGGCAAGGTTCCCTCTTCATCTTCTGTAGAATTCTTGGGATCAGCGGAAGTGGGGGAAAAGCGTAGGCATAGATTCCTGACAATTTGATCAAAAATGCATTTCCCCTCGACCTTCTTTGCGGTTGCCAGCTTGCGTAGTATTGTCATTTTGTGTTTTGTTTTATTGCAAATAGGTCCAGACTGGGCTTGCCCTAGCGAAGAAAGAGATGATCGAGAGTTGCTCGGTTGAACTCCCACTTATGGCAGGTCGTTGAGGTTCTGTTTGATGAGTCCGTCAAGGTGTTGGATATTCCTGGGATGTGTTCTGCTCTGAGAGTTACGTGATGTTGAAGTGCCCAATTCTATATCTCCTCTGCTTGAAGAGACAGCGCAGGCAATTTTGTACCGCCCTCCCCGTTGAGGGAGGGCAATTTTGTACCTCCCTGCTTGTGGTGTTGTCGGTTCGGATCAAAACCGATGATTCTTTGATCTTGTTGAGGAAGGCTTTGAGTGCCAGGAACACAGCTTTTAATTCCAACAGGTTGATGTGGAGCATTGCATCCTGGGTGTTCCATTTCCCTCTCATTGTCAGGTCTTCAAGGAGATGTGTCTGTGGTCAAAACAGGTTCTGGTCTTTGATCCAGAAAAGAGAGACCCTCGGAGATGTGGGGTGTCGTCCTCCACCATTCCATGGCTTGTTTCATAGGTGGGGTTATTTGGACAATATCGTTGAAAGATCCGCTTATTTGCTTCCACTGACTGTCTAGCTGTTGCTGAAGTATTCTCATGTGGAGATGGCAGTTTACTACCAACGGAATGCACAAGGAGAGCATCCCCAGAAAAGACTTGTAAATTGAGACAGAAGTGGACTTTCTTTTGTTGAGGCGGAGCGCTAGACTTCGAATCCTCTTCTGCCTGTCCTGAGAGGTGAAAGCTTTTGCTTGTTCTGAATCTAATACGGCTCCTAGAAAGGTGATGTTGTTTTATGGCATTAAGTGATTTTTGGTAGTTGACTGTGAGGCCTAATCTCTGGAAGAGGGACAGGCATGTTGCTGTGTCTCTGGTTGCCCTGGATGCTGTTTGTGCTCAATCGTCCAAGTCTGGAAACACTTGAATTCCCATTTGTCTGAGGTGGCTGCCTCCGGAGCTAAGACCTTGGTGAAAACTTGAGGAGGTGATCTCAGGCTGAAAGGTAACACTCTAAATTGGTAGTGGGTGCCTACAACCCTGAAGCGTAAGAATTTCCAGTGATTGGGGTGGATAGGGATATGGAAATAGGCGTCTTGGAGGTCCAAGGCCGTCATGAAATCCCCTTGGTTGAGTAATCATAAAACACCTTGTAGAGTGATCATCCGCAATGACTGTTTTTTCAAGAGTTTGTTTAAACATTGAAGGTCTGAGATAGGTCGCCAGTCTCCTGTCTTTTTCTGGATAAGGAAGAAGCAAGAGTGGGGCGTGGCCAGGGACCAATGGAGCTGCACGCGTAGTGCGGCGCTCTCGGACCACAATCCAGGCCCGAAGCTTAAATCCTCCCATAATAACGACCGGAGGTCTCAAAAATTGAAGAGAAGTGATCGGAGAATATACAGCACGAGTAGAGACTGCAGCGATACACTTTGGGGCAGAGTTTACCCGGAAAACTCCCCCCGACAACTTCGCGGCTACCGTGACCCAAAATGGCGGCCGCGACAGAGCAGTGAACCCGTTGTAGCCGCGGCTCGCGGCCGAGAGGATACAAGGGTCTCGTGGAGGTGAGGGCCCCCACACCATTCACTGGGGGGCACGAGATGCTCAGACACCTTCGCCAAAAACGACGAGAGCAACAGTACGAAGCGGAACATTAACGAATGCAGCATAGTGTGGCGCCCTTGGGCCACAATCCAGGCCGGAAGTTTAAATCCGGCCATAGTGACAACCGGAGGTCTTGGGGATTGAAGAGAAGTGATCGGAGAATACAAAGCACAAATAGGAACTGCACGCCCCACCCTGGAGCAGAGATCGCCTGGATAACTTCCCCCGAAAACTTCGCGGCTGCCGCAACCCAAAATGGCAGTCACGACAGAACAGTGAGCTCGCGGCGGCTGCGGCCCTCGGCTGAGAGGACACGAAGGTCTCTTGGAGGTGAGGACCCTCACACCATCCATCGAAGGACACAAGGGGCTCAGATGCCATCGCCACCAACGGCGAGAACAACATTACGGAGCGGAACATCAGCGAATGCGACGTAGGGCGGCGCCCTCAGGCCACAATCCAGGACCGAAGCTTAAATCCTGCCATAATAATGACCGGAGGTCTTAAAAATTGTAGGGAAGCGATTGGAGAATATACAGCACAAGTAGGAACCGCGGCGCTCCACTTTGGGGCAGAGATCGCCCGCAAAACTCCCCCCGACAATTTTTCGGCTGCCGCGACATAAAATGGCAGCCGCGACAGAGCAGGGAACCAGCTACAGCCGCGGCCCTCGGCTGAGAGGATACGAAGGTCCCGTAGAGGTGAGATCTCCCACACCATCCATTGAAGGGCACAAAGGACTCAGCCACTTTTGCCACTAACGACAAGAGCAACAGTACGAAGCGGAACATCAGCAAATACAGCGTAGTGCAGCGCCCTCGGGCCACAATCCAGGCCCAAAGCTTAAACCCTGCCAAATTAACGACCGAAGATCTAAAAAATTGAAGAGAAGCGTCTGGGACCTGTTACAATGGTGAAACCAAAAAAACAAGACAAATCGCCAGTGGGGAACTCCTCGCACACTGAGAATCCACCCCCAACGCCCGCCAGAGAATCGCAAACGGGGCATGAACAACAAGAAACAACTCTGGACACTGTACTGCTGGCCATTAAAGATTCCCGGGAAGCGCTTGAGCGTAAAATAGATAACCTCACCGCAGATCTTTCCCTTTTGCGAGACGACCACCGTAAATTAAAGGAAACGGTGGGTTTGCACGAGACTACACTGACAGGGGTATTAGCGGCGCACAAAAACTCGTACTCAGAAATTAAAGACCTGACCACCCGGCTGAAAACATTGGAGGCAAGGGCGGAGGATGCAGAAAACCAAGCCTGACGGAACAACATCAGATTGGTGGGGGTTCCGGAGGGAGCAGAGGCCTCCGCAGCTAATACAGAAGTATTCCTAGAACAGTGGCTCAGAGACACGATAGCATCAGAGGGCTTCTCACCATTTTTTGCGGTGGAACGAGCCCACAGGATCCCTGGCGGTCCACCCCCACCAGGAGTCAGGCCACAGCCAATAATCACTAGATTACACCACCACAAAGATAGAGACTATGTACTGTCACAATCCCGCCAGCTAGGAGAGATTCAATTGGATGGCCCGAGAGAAACACAGGCGCAAAGGGCATCCTACATCGTAGTAAAACGAGCCATGCGGGAGCATGGTATAAAATATGCCATGCTCTTTCCGGCAAAACTCCGAGTGGAATACGATAACAGAACCCATTTTTTTCTCACACCTAAGCTGGCAATGGAATGGCTTGAATCGCTGAACATCCACTGCAGAGCAACTCGCGACTGGACATTCCGAAACCCCGGGAAGAAACGTAGCAGATCCCGGAAGAAGACCACAGAAGCGGCTCCATCGAAACGTCAGTCACAACAGGAGATGCGTGATGCGGTGGAAACAGCAGCAGCGTTAAGCGGAGGAGACTTCCACACACACCGGACTCCAGATACTGCATCAGACGTTGACTCAAACTGCGAACATTCCTCAATATCCTCTCAGGACACTCTCGTCGGCTTGCCTTTGATCACACCAGGAACGGCGGACGAGATTATTTGACCTCGCTAAAAGAGCAAGTTGGCAAGTGAGCGGACAATTGTGGGGGAACCTCAGTCTGTTTAGGGACTTTGATAGGACCCAACCGTAAATATAGAGCGATAGGAACCTAGAAATCATTTCTTAACCGGCACATTACACATGATCGGGCCTGGGGAAGGGTCCGGGACGCTGCCTCTTGGTCTCTGGCACGCTTCCCTCCAATAGGTTGATAATTAAGATTACAATAGTTGTAATGGTTTGGACGGGGAGAGTTGTAGGTACCGGTCCTGGGGAGAGGGAGTTACAAAGGGGGTTTGATTTTGGTTGTGTTGTTTTCAGGGTTTATCAGGCACAGGGTCTATCTCGCAGCCCAAACGGTTCACACCTTAGATTACGAAACTCAATAGGTTTGTCCAGTAGTAGTAGTAGAGCGGTGTTAGCGGACCGCCTCTACACCCCTCCTTAAATTATGACCACAGAATATAAGATAATCACATGGAATGTCAGGGGCCTAAATAACATGTCCAAGAGGTACAAGGTTCACAGCTTTCTTAAACGAAGGGGAGTGCACATAGCTATCTTACAAGAAACTCACTTGTTGGAGCAAGCGCTGGAGGGGACAAATATTCGCCACTACCCACTCAGCGTTTGCGAGGGGAGTGTTGATATGGATCAGACCAGGCGTCCCATTACAGGTTGTTCATACCTTGATCGACACTGAGGGGAGATACGTAGTGATTTCTGGTAGATTGGACGGGAGAGAGGTAACTCTTGCGGGACTATACGCCCCAAATCACGATCAGGGAAGATTCCTAGACAGATTATCACTGATCATGAGCACACTTCTCACTAGCACTATGTTAATAGGAGGAGACTTTAATTGTGTAATGGATACCGCAATGGATAGATCGCACCCACCATTGTCACAATCCGTAACCCATAAAACAGCACTGCACTTCCAGCAGTGGCAAAAACACTGGCAATAACGGATTGTTGGCGCAAACTTAATCCCCCCAATAGAGAATACTCTTTCTATTCAGCAGTTCACGACCTGCATGTACGACTGGACACCTTTTTGGCGTCTTCAGAGGTGCAATCTGTGGTGATGAAGGCCGAGTATCTTGGCCGCACCATCTCAGATCATAATCCCTTATTGATTTCTTTGGCCTGGTGCGGCGAGAGACCTTTGATTCCCACTTGGCGTCTGAGAGCATGGTCACTTGAAGATGAAGCTTTTAGAGCCCAACTGGGCACGCAGATTACGGAATTCTTCGAGAATAATGCTGGAACTGCCTCGTCCAGATCTGTAGAATGGGAATCCTTTAAAACAGTGATCAGGGGATATTGTATTAGCACAACTGTGGGAATACTGAAGGTGCTAGAGATAGAATTAACCGATCTCGAGAACTCCCTAAGGGATCTCGAACGTAAGCACCCAACACAACCCAACCTCTCAACACAACTAGAAGAAACAAGAGCTAGAATAATAGAAACTAACACTAGATTGTCTTGTTTCGACTACAAACAATTCTTGCAGAAGCAACATACAGAGGGCGACAGAGCAGGTGCCCTACTGGCCTGGCTAGCCAAACCGCCCCAACATCAAACCATAGTGGTGGAGTTAGAGACCACCCCGGGTATTAAAGTATATGGGCAGAAGGAGATCAATGCCACCTTTCTTAAATATTACTCAGAGCTATATGCCCCTCCCACCGAAGTACTCAGCGACGCTCAATTACATCTGGGGAACTTCAATCTCCCGGCATTGAAAGGGGAAGATAGAATAGCCCTGGCGACTCCCATATCGCTTACAGAAATAAAGACTGCAATCCAGAGTATGGCAAGGGGCAAGGTACCGGGAGCAGATGGTCTCCCTTTGGAGTTCTACCTTACGTATCAGGACTCATTAACCTCCCAGCTCAGCATCTTATATGCAGAGGCATGGAATAACAACAGCTTACCTCCTTCCACTACAGAGGCCATAATGATTCCCCTTCTGAAACCCACCAAACCCCCCACAGAAGTCCGATCATACCGCCCACTATCAATGTTGAACTTAGATTATAAAATATTAAGCAGAGTACTAGCTAACAGACTTCTACCATACATGTCCTCATTAATCCATCAGGACCAATCGGGATTCATCCCAAAGCGAAGCACTGCCCAAAATATCCGTCGATTGATTTCACTCCTTCATGCCCTGCCCTCTGACGCAAATAGAGCAGTAATCATCTCGATAGATGTCGAGAAGGCTTTTGATAGCCTACGATGGGACTACCTAGAACGAGTGATGCTGCAGCTAGGACTAGGAGAAGGGTTTGTCAAATGGACGAGGCTTCTCTACAGAAACCCCACAGCGAGAGTACGCACTGGCCGTACAATATCCGCTTCCTTTGCCATAGGTAGGGGTACAAGACACGGCTGCCCGATATCACCTTTGCTTTTTGCGTTGGCAGTTGAGCCTCTCGCCCAATCAGCTAGGTCCCAGAGGTACTACGAAGGCATTACAATCAATGCTTGGACGCATCATATTGCTCTCTATGCGGATGACATGTTACTCTTCCTCCGGAACGCAGAGACCTATCTACCAGGAGCAATGACAATGTTAGACAACTTTGGAGCTGCATCTGGGCTCCGGATAAACTGGGGAAAGTCGTCCATTTTTCCAGCTACTAGGGGTATCGAAGAACCAATGGACAATCGGGGTCTCCCGTGGTCCCCGTCCACATTCAAATATTTAGGGGTCAATATCTCTCACTCTGCTGAGGATTTACTAGAGGGGAACATTCAGAGCACGATTAGGAGTATCAAAAACAGCATGATATTCTGGCAGACACTTCCACTAGCGGTCACTGGGGGGATTGCACTGATTAAGATGATAGTATTACCCAGAATGTTATATTATTTCGCAACCATCCCACTCATTATACCGAGGGTGGTATTTAAAACAATTTCGTCCTTGATTACAGGATTTATATGGGGAACCAACAGACAAAGGATAGCATTGCGCACCCTCCAGAGAACAACAGCAGAGGGTGGTTTGGCTGTTCCTGACTTTGAATTATACTATTGGGCGAGCCAACTCCAATGGCTGGCGCGATTCATCAGAGCACCCCCAGTGGGGGAAGCACTGAGAGCCCCTCTCCACTGTTCCCGTGATAGAATTCTGGGCATTCTACTACACCCCAAGAAACAGAATAAACCACTTCCTATAGAATGGGAAGCATCACGTCACTGCTGGGAACAATACCTAAAACAAACACATACCAGAACACCGTACTCACCAGAGGCCCCCCTGATCTGTATAGGAACCATCACAGGAAACCATGTGATAAGGGGTATCACCCAATTCATGGCACTTCAGATCGACACTATAGGGGTTCTATATAATAATGGGAAACTGTGCACTTATGCAGAACTGCAGGAAAGGTTCCAGATACCACCAGGGATGTTCCTAACTTTTAACGCAATTGCTAGGACTCTTCATAGACAATGGGGCACAGGACTAGAAGAACGCCCCAGACATAATACCTGTGACCAAATATGCACTATAGGAGACCAAGGGAAGTTGATATCAGGGATATATACATCTCTACTAACCAGCATATGTCTTCCCTTAAATAAACTTAAGACCAAATGGCAGGGGGAATTAGATGTTACAATAGATGACACACAGTGGACCAGAATAACCACACACATATATACAGTTTCCAGAAATGCCAGGTTTAAATTAATAAACACATATGTTTATCACAGAGCTTACTTAACCCCCTATATGATATCAAAGATTTATGGTGTAGAAAATGCCAGCTGCCCCCGATGTGCAGAAGTAGCAGTAGAGTTGCTGCACATGCTCTGGAGTTGCCCACTAATCGGGAACTACTGGACGGGGATATTTGAGGCACTCTCCACTTGCACGGGCAGAACATTATCCCGATCAGCCATGGTGGCGGTTTTAGGAGATTTCCCTCGCCCCAGCAAGCATAAAATCACAAACCGATTCATAGACCTGGCTCTGATATTAGCAAGGAGAGAAATAACCTCACACTGGAATGATCCGAAGGGACCACAGATAAATCGTTGGAGAAATGCATTAATCAAATGGGCGGAAACTGAAGGGACAGTATTATTAAGGGAAACACTCAGGGGCCTAGGAACTAGAGACAGTGCTCAGCATTGGAACACGATACTGGACAATTTTAGAACACCTGACACTTCTAACTCTGATGCAGAGGCAAATTTATCAGAGTCAGATCATGTATAGTTGACCAAGATATTCCTGTTGAAGATCGTACAAGAGACCAAATAAGTAACTAATTTGTGAACCGAACAAACACCTCTGTATAATTGATGGGAAGTGCGAAAGGGAAGAGGGAGGGGGAGGGGGGGATACAAAAAGATGGGAAGTTATTTTGTTCTGTATGCGTTTTCATGCAATTATAAAGCAATAAAAGAGATCTTAAAAAAAAAAAAAGGAAGAAGCAAGTGTAGAAGCCGGTTCTCCTCTGAGACTTCGGTACGATCTCTATTGCTCCCTTGTCTATCATATTGGAAATTTGTACGAGGAGCTCTTTTAAGTGTGCAGGTGGGGGTCCCCCTGGTGCTACCTCCGGAGGAGATTGTTGAAATTCCAGGGTATGCCCTTTGGTGATAATATCGAGGCCCCATCGGTCTGAGGTGATCTAGGACCATTGGTGGGAGAAGCTGGAAATTCTGCCCCCTATCAGAATGTTGGGGTACGTTTTGGATGCAGGCACTTGAGGGAGGTCACTGTTTTCTGGCTGTGTCCTTGCCTCTATAAGTAGACTTTCCTCTCGAGGTATGTCTGTAGGCTGCAGATGGAGGTTGCCCATAGGGCTGTTGCTGTTGTTGACTGGTGGTTGGATGAAACTGGCTCTGGTAAGGTTGTTACTGCCGATACTGGTGCAGGCCACCTCTGTAAGAATAGTCGTCTTCCTCTTGTCCCTCGAAAGGGCTGCCTTTTGAATTGCAGAGTACCCAATGATCTAGTTGTGTCCGTGTTCATCTTTATAGATTGAAGCGCATCATCGACATGCTTGGCAAATAGTAGTTCTCCATCATAAGGCATATCCAGGACCTTCATCTGAACCTATGGGTGGAAGGATGTGGCCTTTAGCCACCCCTGACGTCTTAATACTGCTGTTCCGGCTAGCTGCACAGTCTATGATCTCGGCAGAGATCTTTTCTCCCTCTTCCAATATCTTCCAAGCTTCAGCTCTAGCATCCTCAGGAAGGAGATCGATGAATTAGGAGATGATCGACCACATTTGTCGGTCGTATCTGCCTAAAATCGCCATGGAGTTTGCTGCCCTGACTGTTGTAGCTGCCACTGTGGAAAATGTTTTCCCTATAGAATCTAAGCGCCTTCCTTCCTTGTCCGGGGGCGCGGAAAGCGGAGAGGATGGACTTCTGGACCTGGGCTGAGCCACCTGAGATATTACTGAGTCAGGTTTAGGTTGACCAATTAAACAGGCTGTTGAATTTCCAGTGCTTTGTATTTTTTGTCCAACCTAGGAAGCACAGCTGGAATGGAACATGGGGTCTACATTACACTAAGGCCCTCTTCCCAGATGAAGTCTACAATCGGGATCGCACAAACCGATCTCCTGGTGTCTTCCTTTTTTTAAATTGTTATTTTTATATTTTTTTTATTTTTTATTTTTTAAATCTGTTTATTAAACGTAACCTTCACACAACAGTACAATGGCTGTCAATAATTTTGTGATCCATTTGCTTACTTATATTGTTTTTCACAGCATTATTGCACAAAAAGGTGTCAAAAGAAACGAAAAAGAGAAAGAAAAAGTCAAGGAAAGCAAATATAAAGCAACATGAAAATGCAAATCCGAAAGGGCAAGGGAAAAAACAAGGCGGCATTCAGCTTGTACTTTATATATTAACTAATTGCAGATTAAGGACACAACTAATCACTAGTAATTCATTACTCGTTTAAGTAATCCCCCATAGTGCATGGGGGAGAAAAAAAAAAAAAAAGGGGGAGTGCAGCTAATATATGTAAGTAAAGTGGGGTGACACAACTGAGGTATGGGGTGTGTCTACGAGGTTTGACAGGGTACTGGGCAGGCGTGACGTTACGTGATCTGGGTATATGCTATATGTGGGTACAGACCCAGAGAGAGTGTATAACCTTGATGTAGAGATACATTGTGGGGAGGGGAGGATGTTGATAACAGATGAGATTGAGAGTGGCCGAGATTGGGGCAGCTTAATTAAAGTTTTGGCGGTGACAGCCAGAGCTGTAATAGGCATGTATGGTGTCCCTTTCACGGGGGTACATGTCGCCTCTGGCCTCCATAGCCACCACAAAAGTGTCCCAGACCTCGGGGCCCTCTTGGATGAGACCCCTATGTTGCAATAGGTGAAATGTCTGTGCTTCAGCCTGCGCTCGGTTATGTAAATCACGAAGCCAGGATGAGAGGGATGGGACATGTGGAGCTTTCCAGTGCGTTGCTATTAATCGTTTGTAAACCACGAATGCTAAGTCTATAAATCTATGTGCTTGTTTATCCGTTCTGGTGCGGTGGTGTATGCCAAGTAAACAGGAGTCGGGTGTGGGGACCAGAGTGTGGGATGAGATGACTGCTGTGACATCTGTCACACGGTGCCAGGCCAAATTTATTGAATGGCAGCTCCAAACCACATGGAAGAAGTCAGCTGCCAGTGTGGCGCATCTAGGACATGTCGGTGTTATACTCGGGTATAGTCTTTGGATGCGGGCTGGGGATAAATATGAGTGGTGAAAATAATTGAATTGGGTGTAACGCAGACGGGGGTTGCGGGAAACTGATTTAACCATTGCAAGAGCGGCAGCCCAAGTCTTCTGTGGTAGAGGAGAGGGGAGAACAGAGTCCCATCGCGCCTTTGCCTGTGGCAAGGTGGTGCAGATCGCATCAAGTAGAGCTTTATATAATTTAGTTATAATGCCTTTTGGTCTACCTATGGTGAGGATAATAGTGAGTAGCGGAGACTCCTGAGGCTCAGCACCTCCGGCACCCCAGAGATTATTAAGTAACCGTTTTATGGTGCTGTACGTCAGAAAGGCCCCGTTGCGCATAACTCCCACGGATACCAGTTCCGTAAAGGTGTGCATCACAGAGCTAGAATATAAGTCGCCCACCTGCAGTGTGTTTATTCCCCGTGTATCGTGCTTCGTTGAGAGGGCTTGGGTGCCCGGCAGTTGAAACAATGGCAGCAAGGGTGAGTAAGGGGGGAGGGAGCCTTGATCTGAACGTATCTGCGCCAGCAGAAACGAGCTGCTTCCAACAGTATCAGTCTGGGAAGTAGAGGGGGGGGCTGGATAGCATTGCAGACAGTAGCTCCTGCGGAGCTTTATGTGTTTGTAACATTGTGCCTTCAGCAGAAGGAGTATCCCGTAACCATGGTAATTGGGCAGCTGCATAGTATCTTTCGAAGTTGGGCATACCCAGCCCACCCAGCTCTTGCGGGTGTTGTGTTGTAGACAACGCTACTCTCCGCCTATCTTTGCCCCATAGTAGGTCGGTTAGTATTGATTGCAGTTTGTGAAAGAACAAGCGTGGCAGGCACAATGGTAAGGCAGTAAAATAATATAATAACCTTGGCAGGGTAAGCATCTTGGCTATCGCCACACGACCCATGGGGGACAGGGGGAGTGAGCTCCAGAAAGGTATTGAGCTACGGGTAGAGCTGAGCACCTTATCAATGTTACCCTCTTTTAAGTCTGTAATAGAATGATAAATCTGCACCCCAAGATATTTAAAGGTTGCGTGTGACCAGGGAAGTTTATATTGCGGCAGTGCCAATTGATGGTCAACCGGGATGGAAGAAAGAGGGAAAATACTTGATTTGGACCAGCTGACATGCAGACCGGAGGCGAGGGCAAAGGAGTCTAACAGTTGCAGTACCTTTGCCAGGGAGGCTGAATGAGGGCATCGTCTGCATACAAGGATATAATGTGATAGGAGTTAAGTTCTGGGATACCCCACATGTATGCGTAGCTACGTAGTTTAATTGCCAATGGTTCCATAGCAATAGCGAATAGCAGAGGAGATAGTGGGCAGCCTTGTCTGGTGCCTCTGCCTATGGGGAATGCTTCAGAGATAGCGTGACCATTTTTGACACAGGCTGTGGGCCTAGAATAGAGCGTTTTAATCCAATTGATAAAACCGGGGCCGAAACCGAATGCTTGAAGTGTGCATAGGAGATAATTCCAGCTAAGTGTCTCAAACGCTTTTTCAATATCTAGGGAGAGGGCCACCGCCTCAGTGTTTATATTGCTGTGCATTATGTGTAAGAGTCTCCTAATATTCAGGAAAGTACTTCTGCCAGGAATAAAGCCAGACTGATCATGATGTACTAAACTTGGTAAGTAGGGGAGGAGCCTGTTTGCCAGTACTTTTCCTAGTAGTTTGCAATCTATGTTGAGTAAGGAGAGCAGCCTGTATGATTTGACATCAAGAGGGTCTTGGCCCGTTTTTGGGAGGATGGCTATCAGAGCCTCGCACATAGAGTCCGGCAGTTGTAAGTTGTGGTGTGCTTCGTTGAATACTTCTATAAGTGGGTGTAGTAAATGGATGCCGTGGGAATTATAGTATTCTACCGGTAGACCGTCAGATCCGGGGGATTTGCTGCGTGCCATTTGCGACAGAGCTACGCGCAGCTCTTCAATAGTTATAGGGCCATCTAGAGTAGCGGTATTATCGAGGATAAGTTGATTTTGAGAGACCAAATGTAATGTGTCTATAAGGTGCTGCTCCAGGGGGGTGTGGGGGGGGGGGCGTATAAAGGGTGCGGTAATATGCAGAGAAGGCATTGTTTATGCCTGCTTGAGTGTTAATGATGAGATCAGGATTTGAACGTATTGCACCAATAGGTATGGGCTGCGAAGGCTGTCGAATCAGCCAGGCTAATAGCCTGCCCGACCTGTCTCCCTCAGCATGTTGTCTTGCCATATAATGTCTATAGTCGTGTTTGCTTAATCTGTTGTGTGCCTCCTTGTGAGCAGCCCTAAGCGATTGCAGTGTTGTTAGTGTGGGCTCTCCGCTGTCAGTCACATTATCTGCCCTACGGAACTTCACCTCTAAGTCTTGTAGTTCTTTGGTAAGTACATTTGTAACCCCCACCGTGGCCGCAAGGCAGTGTCCGCGTATCACCACCTTGTGGGCGTCCCACTCTATAGCGCGGGATGAAGTTGTATTTTTATTAGTTAAAAAGTAATCGACTAATCTTTTGGACCTATCGGTTTGAAAGGGGGGATCTAAAAGGGCTTCTGGCTGCAATCGCCATGTTGGTATCCGGGTATGCGTGTGGCCCCAAGCTATAGTTACGCATAGAGGGTTATGATCTGATATCGTGCATGCTAAGTATTCAGACATGCATACTTTAGGAATAACAGATGCGGATACGAAGAACATGTCTATTCTGGTGTGCAGCTTATGTACTGGGGAATAGAAAGAGTATTTGCGGTGAGTGGATGGTTCACCCTCCATACATCCCTCAGACCATTGTTTGATGCCCAGTGTGCTAGGGCCTGTGAGGCACGACTGGAAGGGGCCATGGCGAGTGGGGGGAACGAGCGATCTATTTGAGTATCTAGGACACTGTTGAAGTCACCCCCCCATATGCATTCTAGTGTGGGGTCGCTAAGATTGCCGGTGGAGAGCGTGGATAGGAAGTCGCGTTGGTTTGCATTTGGGGAGTACAGTGCGACCAGGGCCAGAGGGGACCCATCTAGGGTGCCTTCGAGTATCACGTGTCTACCATTTGGGTCACACTGTGTGCGAGACAGAGCGAATGGGACCCCAGGTGCAATCCAACTGGCTACTCCGCGGGCATAGGTCGAGGAGGTGGTGCCGTGCAGTTGGCCTTTCCATTTTGAGCGTGTGCTTTCCAGCGTGGACATAGAAAAGTGTGTCTCTTGTAATAAAGCTATGTGTACTTGATGTCTTTTAAGGAAAGCATAAACCCTTTGACGTTTGCGTGGAGTTGCCATGCCTCTGATGTTCCATGTGAGTATCTTATATTTCAAGGTACCTTTGTGTATATGGGTGGCCATAGTGTTTTTGTGGTTGTTGTGCGACTAGAGGAGTAGTTGTCTGTTACCCCCGTTATAACATTGTTATGACACTCAGCTGTTATGATTGAACAACCAATAAACTGTGAGCTGTGTTCCCATTGCTGTAGTGGGCATATCCTATGTGTCTGCTGCTGCTTTTACAGTTAGTTAGCCCTTGATAAAACCAACCACCCAATATGAAGGTGCACACTAAAACAAAATATAACAATAAATGAGTTGTTAACAGATATAAAACAATTCCGGTGGTTACCGGCATGAAGGAATGGTTCATATGGAGCAGGGGGGTGCCAGTGAGCATTGGTGTGGATACATGGTGTTACCGCCCGGGTCTCTCATGGTTTAAAGAGCAAGATATGCCAGCCGAAGGGCGCCCATGGGCTCTGCGCCCCAGTAAAGGAACAGCGAAGAAACAGTGGCGGCGTCCCCAGGGCACCGAGCATCCACAGCAAGGGGAAGGTATCTCACCACAAACGGTGAGCAGGAGTAAATAGAGCTTGGCTATTCAGCAGATGTCGTCCGCTGTGCGTGGTGTGAGGAAAGGACCCCGTGTGGATTCTGCCGAGTCCGAGTTTATGTCCTGCTCCAGGTCAGCGTCTGTTTGCGTTGATAAGGCAGTGGGCGAAGCGTTGATGAAACTGGATGTGGTCCGCAGAAGCCGGGAGCGTTCGGATTGTGCCTGTTCAGGCGAGGGCTTAGCACCTTGGTTTTTGCGTTGCTTGTGACCCGGCGTAGAGAAAGGCCTATTATCATTCTTGTGCACTTGTGTCTAACGGGTCGGCTAGACCCTTGGCATGCAGCCATGTCCAAGCATCTTCCGGTGTAGTGAAAAAGAAGGAGCGAGTGTCGTCTTGCAGCCGGAGTCTGGCTGGAAACATTAGCGCATACTTGATACTGTGTTTGCGGAGGCATGTTTTAACTCGATAAAAGGAGTTTTGCTTTTTCTGTACTTCTGCTGTGAAGTCTGGATAAGCTATGATCACGGCATTTTCATAGCTTTCTGGGCCAGATTTGCGGAATAATTGTAGGATAAGATCTCTGTCTCGGTAATTAAGAAATCTTACTATAAGAGGGCGTGGTTGTGAGCCAGGTGCTGGGGGTCTGCCTGGGATCCTATGTGCCCTCTCAACGGAGAAGAACTTCGGGATGTTGTCTTTAAGTATTGTGTCTGTGAGCCATTGTTCTATGAATAATTCAGCGCTTAAGCCTTCTGTGCGTTCCGGGAACCCCACCAAACGAATGTTATTGCGACGGGATCTGCCTTCTGCATATTCCGCTCTGCGTTTAAAGGAATCCACTTCTGTTGATAGGTGCGTTACTTGCAGTTGCAGGTCTTTCATAGAGCGGGGAGGGTCAGTGCATCTTTTTCTAGTTCGGATACCCTGTTGGCCAGTGCGTGTTGATCAGTACGTAGTATGTTGAGATCTTCTGTTACCGAGACAATTTTAGCTTCCAGGGTAGTCTTGGCGTCCATAATGGCTTGCAGTATTCTTTCAAGTTGTGACGTGTGTGATTGTAAGGTGAGTTCCAGCTTCTGCAGTGCTGCTTGCGTGGTGGCGTGGGCTTCTGGAGGGGGTGAGGTAGTGTGGTCCATTTTGCCCGGAGGTGCACGTGCGGATTTTGGATTAACCATTTGGCAAACGCAATGGTGCGTGTACATTAGCGCTACCCACGAACTCACAGCGATAAATGCGGCTGAGTCAAGTGTCGCGGCAGACTAGCCTAGTTGTTAAGGCCGTGTAAAACATGGGCAGGGCGAGTATCTTGGAGATTAGCAGCTTTGTATCTTGACCGTTTACTTGCGAGGTCTGCAAATTATAGCACCGTGAGGATTTCTAATGCTAGTGAGGTGCGGGCTGAGCGCTGTGAGGTTAGTCGATGGTTAAGGTTGCTTTGGTTGCCTTGGGACGCAGAAGGATAATTAGCACGGTAGCATATTGCGACTCGATAAGTGTCACCGAGAAGCTCACCTCATGCAGTTGTCCGAGTCCATTTCGCGATGTGCCCTCGTCCGTTGGCAAAGCTCCTGGTGCCCCACCCCTCCTGAGGTGGGGCGCGGTTCGGTATAATGCAGGGCACTGGGTAATAAAGAAATCCTTAAGCTAGGCGACAATCCAATACAGGCTTCCAGCCCAGAATGTCTGGGAAAGCAAACCAATTCCCATGGGCCCCATCATTCCAGGCACCATGGTGCTATAAATCTGTACCAGTGCAGGTTTGCGCCCGTGGGTTATGATTCCAGGACGCCGCTCCCATGTAGCGCACTTCCGCGCTATTCATGCCCACTTACCAGTGGGACCGGTCTACCAATGTCCGATGGCCGCCAGCGGGCGAGGGCCCAGTTTCTAAAATGGTGTCCTCAGCTTGTGAGGACGCGTGGTAGAGTGTTGTATGCGGCCCAGCCACTGGGCGGACCACGGTGCTTGTTGTTTCCTCTGGTGAGTATGGGAGGGGGCCGGGGCGTCGGGAGCCCAGCGGACGCTCTCCTCCGAAGATGCCGCCCGGACGAGCCCTCTACGGCAGGGCCCGATCCGGGGTGGGCGGCGCCGTAACAAAGGAGTCCCGGCCTGCGCCGCCGCTACGGCGAGCCTCCCGGGTCCGTGCGCTGCTTCCGCGCCCCTGGCAGAGTCAGATTTTCAGCGGCCCTTCACAGCAGTGTAGCACGGGCCCCAGCGGACCCGGCGCTGCGTGCACAGAGCTCGCGGGCTCTGAAATCGGGTGCGGGCACCAGTTGGCTGGGCGCCCGTCGATCTCCGGTTTTGGAGCTGCTCCGGATCCTCGGCTCCGGGTGCTGATGCGGCCCCCCGGCGGCACCTTGAACAGGGTCTGTGCCCCGCGAAGGGGGAGCTGAGGCGCCTCTGGCAGGATGATTACGCGGGCCGGAGATCGGAGCTGCAGTTTATGCTGCCGCTCCGGTCGCCATCTTGGCCACGCCCCTCTCCTGGTATCTTCCTTATGTTCGGAAAGGAAACAATCCGACTGTTTAGATATAATAGGGAGCTGGAACCTTTTAGCTGCTCTTTCCATTACACTATGGAATCCACAGATATCCTGTGGTGGAGGATCTACCAGTGGCGGCATAGAGGGGGATGGTGTTTGCATTTGGTAATCGTCCCATTCAGTGAGGAGTGATTCAGTGTCCTGTATCTCACCTTTTTCCTGTTCGTCTTCAGAAGAAGGCGGATCGTTTTCGGGAAGTGGCAATGGAGTTGGTATCGGTACCTAGGTACTTGAGAGTCTGAGGGTTGGTCTCTTGGAGGAGGACTCAACGGCATTTGCGGATGCTGCTGAGGAGTGGTTGATCCTGGTGGCGGGAATCTAGTATAATAATTTTACATCATATGCTGCAAACTGGAAATTAATGACATTGGCATCTGCACTGTTGGCTCGTGCTGTTGCTCTTGGGCGCGTGAGTGTTGCAGTTCTCGAATTGAGTGCTGAATATATACTTGTTCACTCTCTTCTTTCTCTTCTTCTTCGCATTTTATTCATAGGTCTGAAGGACTACGTGCCACCGGAAACAGACCATCATCAGAGTAGTCATCTCCATATTCCTCATCGTCCTCATCAAGGAGATGTTGTGGAGGTATGGGTGACACCTTACTAGGCGAGGTATGTGAAGGTAGTAATGTTTGTTGAGTGGATTTCGTTTAATTGCTATAATTCTTAAGGGCAAAAGGAAGATCCACCAGAATTCACTGCTGTTAACGATGAGAAACGGCCCGTGGTATGCTCGTCGACAGTGTACTCGCTGACGGTGTACTTGTCGAAGGGGTGCTCGTCGACTGTGTGCTCGTCGTCTGAGTGGTTATTTTTGTAGTTGTCGACAGAGCCGGTGTTGACGGGGTTGTTATTGACAGGGCTTTAATCTGTGGTTCACCTGTTGACGTTGATGGAGTCGGCGATGGTGTGCGCGTCGACGATGCAGATATTAATTTCTTACCCGTTGACGATGCTAACTTCTTTGACATTTTTATAGCCTGGGTAGATAAAGAAGAGCCATACTTCAAACTCATTGATGTTGTTGTCGTCGATGACAACGGTGACGACCTTAACTATTATGGGCGACGATGGAGCTGTGAACACTGCAGTCGCTGTGGTGGTAGATGATACGAAAACGTCACCATCGTTGTGGTGGTAGATGAAGCAAAACCTGTAATCGACAACAAGTTCATCAACGGCCTCATAGACGAGACTGAGATTCTTGACGTCAACGGTGGTAAAGAGCTAAATGGCTTCTTAAGTTTCATTGAAGTGGCAGCTGGAGTGGAAGGTTCAGAATGAACTTGCCATGTTTCTTTGAAGTAGAAGGAATTTCTTCAGATTTTCCCTTCAAAGAGTGCATTTTTTTGGCTGCCTTACTTCTTTTTGGAGAAAGACTCTCAACAGGTAGTTTCCTTTTTCTTGATGCCACAGAGGCGTCGCTGACCCCATCATCAGAGAGAGTTTCCCTGGTTTTACGTTTTTGAAGCCAAAGCAGGAGCCTGGCTTCTCTGTCCCTCAAGGTTTTGCTAGGAAAGGTTCTACAAATTTTAGTCTTTCACCTTGTGCTCTGGGTGAAGACAGTAAATGCACTCCTTGCGAGGGTCCTCACAGTGAAGCCTTAGCTTACCACAGGTGTTGCAGAGTCAAAATAAACCTTTCCTTGCTGTAGACATGTTATAGAAATCACAGCTGTCGATGTAGAACACAATATTTAGAAACATTTCCTGTCAGGAAAAGGTCAACTGAGCAGAGCTCGGGGAGACTCCTTTACACATGACGTGCAGTAGAAATTCTGAGAGACTGGAGCCTCTGTACTGAGGGTTCTGAAGGGTGGTCTTGCCTGATTGGCTGGAGTTTGGGTCTTTTATAATGGCACTAATAAGCTGTAAAAGTGAATGTATGTTTGCATTGATTTCAATGTTAAAATTTAATTTACTGCTTTCTATGAACAGTGGGACTCCCCCTTCGACAACAGGGAATGATTCAAGCATTTGAATCTATGAAAGGTACCCCAATACTGGAGAAACCACAGCTACCCACTTTGCAAACAATAGGTCAGTTTTGCGTGGAAAAAGTTGATATACTCATGCTGCGTTTTGGGCTGTTTCCCGTTGCGAGCACTAGGCCTACCCACACCAGAAAGGTAAAAATTTTATCGGGAGACTTGGGGGGAACACAGAATAGTAGAACAAGTGTTATTACCAGCTGTATCTCTCTCTCTGTATCTGTATTTGCACCTACCAAATGTAAGACAATTTGTAAGAAATAAGTAATTTAGAGAAATACCCTCCAATTCACATGCCAGTTTGGGTATCCACAAATTCAGATATGTGCAAATAATCCCTTCTTATTAACTTCAGATCTTGTGCTCATTTCGGAAATACAAGGGTCTCCTTGATACCTATTTTTCACTATTTATATTTTACCATATGAATTGCTCTATACTAGTACACAATGAAAAACCATTGCAAGGTGCAGCTCAGTTATTGGCTCTGGGTACCTTGAGTTCCTGGAAAACGCACAAACCCTACATATATTGTATTGTAATAGTATTTATATAGCGCTTACTACCCCTGACGAGGCGTCGGAGCGCTTTTCGGCGAGTAGCACGCTGCTCTGGAACCCCTCAAGAATTAGTGATGGATTAGTATTGGGAAATATGAGTACAGTTTTAGTATTATTATGAGTTAATTTGAGCCGCAGATATGAGAGTTTGTTAGTTAGATTGACTGGTGTAATGGAGGGGTAGAGGAGGAAAGAAATCCAGAAGTGTTAAGTGGGAATATATCCCTCATTTACTCAACCCAAAGGCTTGGGATGAGTAAAGGGGGGATGGAGGAGGGAAGAGTCTTTGGAAGGGTTAGGGAGATCATAGTAGCAGGGTGAGATAAATGAGGGAGAATTTAGTAGGGTTGTGTGGGAGGTCATGGTAGTAGAGTGAGGTTTGGTGAGTTAGATGTGGAAAGCAGAGGGAAGAGCTTATGCAGAGTTATTTAGGAGATGAAGGTAGTAGAAAGGATTTGGGATGAGTCAGAGTGGGAATGGAGGATAGTTTGATAGAGACATGACATCTGATGATGGGTAGATAGATATCTAGTATAACAACCCACCCAGGAGCCATGCAATGACCCACAAACATGCCAAGCACAGAAACAACATATACACATACACACACACATATATATATATATATATATATATACATACACACATACAAACACACATGAATACACACACATATGCACACATATATGTACATACAATACCTAATTAGAACCATGGTTAAATATACTTAGTCAAACAGGTTTAAAGAGTGTGTGTGTATTTTATTGTTATGACATAGTAGCGATACATATTTTCTAAAGAACTATACATAACTAGAAATAGACACATAATCAGAAAAAATATTTATCAACATAGGCATATGCAGTCCATAATTGTTTGAATATGGTGGTTTTGAAGGAAAGAGCCAACTCTTGAGTAGTTTTCTGAAGACAAGAAAGTTATCTGTGGCTCTTATAGTTGGGGATAATGAATTCCAAAGTTTGGCTGCTTGAACAGAGAAGGATGTACCACCTATAGTCTTTTTCTTGTATGGTGGTGTTCTAATCTTGAGCGGAGGTTTCTTTGTTGGATGTATTTGGTTATGTTGTTTCTGATAAAAAGTGGTCTTGTTCCATGTATAGCTTTGTGGGTGATACAAAGCAACTTGAAAGTGCATCTTCTGGCAACGGGTAACCAGTGCAGTGCTCTCAAGGCAAGGGAGATGTGGGCTTGCGGCTTTACATTTAATATTAGCCTGGCTGCGGAGTTATAAATATGTTGTAGTTTTTTCATATTGGATAGAGATGATCCATGGTAGAGGCCATTGACATAATCCAGTTTGGATAGTACAAGCAAGATAGTAGCTTGCTCCTTGTGTGGAAATCCGAGGTGGGGGAAGATGTGTTGTAAAGTTCTCAAGGTGATGAAGCTTGTTCGTGCTAATTTGTCCACTTGGGCATTCATAGTTAACTTGGAATCCATGGTTATTCCAAGGTTTTTAACTTCCTTGGATAATTGAGGAGGTGGTCCGAGATCGTCAGGACAGACGCACAGAGGGTCATAACTTTTCCAGTCACCATATATGAGTATTTCTGTTTTGGAGGTATTTAGTTTGAGATGGCTCCAGGTCATCCACTGATCAACGGCTCTGAGGCAACTGAAGATTTGTGAGTTTTCAATGTTTTTGGGGCATTCTAATTTAAGTAGTATTTGTGTGTCATCTGCATAGTTGTAGCATGTGAGGTGGAAATCATTATCAGTTCTGGTAATGATATCATGTAGATGTAGAAAAGCAAAGGTGAGATGATTGATCCTTGGGGGACCCCTGCTTTTGTGAGGTAGGGTTCGGACGAGAAGGGGGGAGCGAGTGGATGATATTAGATCTTTTTTTATGATAGGAAGTAATCCAGTCGAGAGCAATCCCTTGCATGCCGGCTTCGTGGAGTCTTTGAATTAGGGTGTCATGTTCAACCGTATCAAAGGCAGCAGAGAGTTCCAAGAGAAGTAGTGCAGCAACTCCATTACGGTCGACTGTGTTTTTAAGATCATTCCAGATTGCTATGAGTGCCGATTCAGTGCCTTTTCCTAGGCGGAATCCAGTTTGGAAGTCTGAAAGTATAGAATTGTCTTCAATGAATTGTGACATCTGGCCAAATGCTGCTCTTTCTATCAGTTTGCCAGGAAAGGTCCATTTGTGATTGGTCTGTAGTTGTTGTGGTCTTGCGGGTCTAGGTTTGTTTTCTTTAATAACTGTCGTATGTATGCCTTTTTCAGGTCTACAGGAAAAGTTCCTGTAGTTAAAGAGTTGTTGATGATTCTTCTTACAGGTGTGGCAGCAGAAGTGGATAGAAGAATGTTCTTGAAGATTTGTGGTGGGCAAGGATCAGAAGGGCAACTGGAAGGTCTGCTTGCTTTGACCAGATCCATAAATTCACCTTGAGATATTTATTGGGAAGGACTGTAGAGGTTGGGTTGGTTTATTCTTAGAGGGTATTTTAGGAAAGGGGTTGGTGCTGATGGTTCTCTTCTGTTTTAAATAGTAGTCCAATGTGTCTGCCTTGGTTGTGTAGTGAGTTGGCATTTTGTTTGTGAAATCTTGAGTAGTGGGATGACTTCCTTCCATGCATGTAGGTTTTCAAAATTCTTTGAGAATTTTATAAAATTCCTTGGTTGTAGATTGAGCATTTTTAATTCTGTCTGAGTAGTACTTTTTTTAGCTTTTTTGATTGATGATTTGTATATTCTGTTACGTTTGTGTAGTTGCAGTTTGTCTTGACTGTTGTTTGTTTTGAGCCAGGTCCGCTGCAACTTTCTGATTTGTTGCTTTATCTTTTTAAGTTCTGTGTTTCTCCATGGTGTTGGTTTTCTTTTGTTGTGTTTAGTTTTTCTGAGTGGTATTTGGATATTAAAAGCTTCCTGTAGCCACTCATACGGTTTTGGCACAGAATTAATTGTATCTAGATCTGTGTTGGCCTTTAGTTGTGTTTCTAAGTCATACAAATTGAGTTTGCTCCATGGTCGATAGGTGTCTCTATGTAAGTAGTTGTGGGGTGTGTTGATCTGTGGAGTTGTATGCACATGATGTCTAAATCTCCCACACCAGTTTCCACCACTAACTAGAAAAAGGTTCAAGGGCCAAAAATAGGAAACTGGGCTATCTCCCAGTAAAATGCCAAAACTGTTAGAAAATGTTTTTTTTTTTTTTTATCAAGTCTGCCAGTTCCTGAAAGCTTGGTAAATACTGATTTTCACACCACAAACCTTTAGTTTATGTCATTTGCAGAAAATAACAGACTTTCTTCTGCAGCGAGTTTTTACAATTTTTTCCAAAAAAACAAAACAAAATGAACCTATATTTTGGATAATTTCTTGTCCCCTCCAGGGGACTCCACAAATCCTGGGTACCTTTAGAGTCCTTAGGATGTTTGGAAAAAAGATGCATATTTGGCGTGGATAGCATATGTGTACAAAAAGGTATGGAGGCCTAAGTGCAAATTACCCCAAATTGCTAAAAAAGTTTTTTTTTAAAGCTTAGCACGAGGGGAAGTCCTAGCAGCGAAGGGCTTAAGGAAAATAGGTTGCATTTTAAAATAGCTTTATTTGAAAGCGATCACAGACAAGTTAGTCTGCTGGTCAGCGCAGACTACCCCCCCTGTGATAGATGTGATTCATAGTGGGTCGCAATTTGCGACCTACCTCATTAATATTTATGAGACAGGTCGAATTGTGACCCACTACGGATCCGTATTTTTTTAAGCGACCTATTAGAACACAGATCGGTTAACAACATAGCACAATGATCTCAAAATACAGCTTGCAAATTATGAACAGTGTTTTGTGACCAGAGCTTCGTACATCAGGCCGTTAGTTCGAGCAAAATCTGCATGATATCAGCAGCTAAAAATCAATTGGCTTTTTTTGGATAAAAGTTGTACATGGAGAAAGATTTTTGTTTGGTGAAAACTTAATTACACATGTAAAATAATTTAGAAGCAAGAAGTGTATCACTGTTTTAACCTATTTTGTCTATGACTACCCTATGCCAAAAATGTTAATGCAAGATGAGTTAGAGGCAAAAATGTCAAACGGAGCATTTTCACCATTATCTGACTGAACGATCCTTCAAAGTAATTTTGCAGTTATGCCTGCTTAACAACAACTCCATTAGCACTGTATCACGTTCAACCTAACATTTATTTCCAGGACATGACTTCTAGACAAGTGTAGATGGGATATGCATTTGCGATCAAGCACCCCAGACTCACATGTATCCACAAATATCGCAGCTAACGAACCTGACATCTAAGACAACGCAAGAATCAAACTGCTTTAACTAAATGGGCATGAGTTACAAAGGTAAATTTACACATGCCGACTGTGGACCTTTTGAGGTATTTTTGTAGCATGAATAGTACTCATGTAATACTACTTCACGTACTACAAAAATCCGTTTCTGAATAGATCCTAACATTTGGAAAGTAAACATCGTCTTTAGGGAAAGATACACCCACTTGCTAACTAGAATAGGAAAATAATATTGTTCCTATAATGTTAATTATTGAAATCAGTGGCAAAGATTCTTTGTGAGTCTGCTTGGAGTAAAAGAGCTAGTAGCATTAGATCCATGAGTGGAAGGATATATCAGCCAGGTAAAAGGCTATGAGAACGAAATGCTCCTGGGTTGAACAATTATTTGAAGGGCACTAAATAATTATCTCTTTTCAGCCTTCAAGGTCGCCTCTAGACATTTGCACTGCCACCTGTGATTAAAGCTTATGAAGCAACTGTTCTCCCAATGATTGTTCATTCTTCTTTGCAAGAAGGGAAGGTTTAAAAAGCTATTATCCTCACAATTCTTAACCCAAACTTGATCCTGAGGACCCTGGAAACGTTGCTTGCTCCAACCTCCCAGGTTCAGCTAAACACCTGAAAAACGTGGTCACAATAAAATTAAATTAAGTGGAAACCTCTAGTTGGCTTAATCTTCTTCAAGCAAGCTTTGGACCAAGCTTCTCTCTGCAGAAATAGTGATTACTTCATCAACGGACGACCTCAGAATTATTGGGGAACAAGAAGGTTCTGAAGCAGCCATTCTCCTGGTCCTGTCCATGGCATTCTGCACAACTGACCACACAATTTTACTTTCCCAGCCTAAGCAATGTCATATCAAAAGCACCCCCTTGAAGTGGATTGCATCCTTCGTCTCAGAGAAATCTCAGTTACTCCAACTTGGTGATCTGTCTTCTGATCCATCTCAAGTGCAGAGTCCTCCACAGATCAGTCATGTCCACATTACTGCCTACATTTACCTTCTACCACTTGCTGAGATACTGATTAGGCTGAGGGTGACGTTTCAATGTGCCAAGTCCTGTTACTTCCAGATAAGAATGCTCAGACACACTGGCCCTCATTATGACATTGGCAATAAATCCTGCTTACAGCCGCGCTGACGGCCGGCAACTTACCACTGCGCTGGCGAATATCCGTTCACCATATTATGACACACACACAGACACACACACCAATCCGACAGAATACAGCCACATACACAAATCCGCCAGCCCAAAAGTGATAAAGTGGCGGTCCCACAACCTACACCGTTACGCCAACAGTACAACGCCCATCAGATTATGATCTACAAATCACCATGGCGGACATTCAATAGCAGTAAACCATTGGCGGTACATACCGCTGTGCTCAGAATGGACACCCACATACAAAACAACACTACATTGGACAATACCAAAAACACACACCTGACAACCATACATACACCACACCCACCTACCCACACCACTATAAAACACAAACCCACATTACCCACAACCCTGTACGAACAGCTGTTGCCATCAGGAGACCCCTCACGCACTCCACATCACACACCCCACCACATTACCCAACACACTCTCACCAACACACATCACCCAAGAACCATGACACCACAAAGGCACCCCCGTTTCACTGAGGAGGCTTTAAGGGTCATGGTGGAGGAAGTTGTCAGGGTACAGCCACAGCTCTTTGGAGCACAGGTGCAGCAGTTATCATTAGCAAGGAAGATGGAGCTATGGCGGAGAATGGTGGACAGAGTCAAGGCCGAGGGACAGCACCCAAGAACAAGGGACGACATCAGGAAGAGTTGGAACGACCTACGAGGGAAGGAATGTTCCATAGCAGCAAGACACCAGCTCGCCATACAAAGGACTGGCGGTGGGCCTCCACCTCCTCCCCCACAACTCACAGCATGGAAGGAGCTGGTACAGGCAATGCTGCATCCTGAGGGACTCGCCGGAGTTTGCGGAGGACTGGACACTGGTAAGTCAACTTTTAACAATTAAACCTGCATGCCATCACACTCTCACCCTCACTCCCATCACTCCACCACATCCCACACACTCCACCAACGCATCTCACTAATCCCAATGACAGGCCCCGCATGCTGTACCAATGCATAGACACCCCTCCCAGCCCTGCATGGACACTCATCACTAAAGTATGCACAGCATAGGGAAACTAACAATCCCACAAAACACCAACACACACAAGCAAAAGCTGGCAGGGTAACAACAGCCATAGAAGGGAACCTAAAGAAGTACAAATGTCATATACTTCAAGCATAATACATCATGTACATCCCCATAGGTACCCCAGCCAATGTCACTGGAGAGGAGGTGCCACCACTATCCAGTCCCCCAACAGAAGAGGCCCACAGTGAAGACAGTAATACTGGACTTCAGGATCTGGACGACCTACCTGGCCCATCAGGGACCACTGGACAGCCGGTCACCCAAGCCCCCTCACAGACCACCACAGAGCCTCTCCCATCAGGAACCAACACCACAGCACCCACCTAGCGTACCCACACCTCTGTCCCTAGGACACGTCAATCAGCAGTGTGCCCACCTGTATAGGGACCCTAGGCCATACCTCGCACACAAGACAATCAGGGACCTGGGGTCAGTGGCAGCGGGCACACCGTTCAGGGGACAGAGGCAGAGGCCAACAGGGAAACTGGGAGGACTGCTGTGCGCCAGGTGGAGGACAAGAGCAGGGAACCGACTGTCCAGGAGGCGCTCTCCGAGATCCTGGGAGCCTACCAACATTCCCAGGACACGATGGGCCAGATCCTAGACAAAGTGCAGGAAAACAGGCGGATGCAGGAGGGTCAGTATCAGGGAGAACTTGCAGGCCATCACCACCACCCTGATCTCCATAGCAGGGGTGCTGGCAGACAAGGCCAACATCATGAGGGAGGCAACAGCACACCAGCGGGCCCCTGCCACTAGTCAGTCATTTGAACAGCCCTCCACTTCCGCTAGTGGCCAGGAGTCCCCGCCACAGGACCAACAGGCCACCAGCACCCCTCCCTCTGCAGAATGTGAACCACCACGCAAACGTTCCCTGCGAACCAGACAGAAGCCAGAGACACTTGTCAAGACCACCACCAGGAAATTAGACTCTCCTGACTGTCCCCCTTGTGTCCCACTCTATCACCTTGTCTACTTTGAACTGCCATTGCTCCCCTTTCTATGTCCCCATGGACAAGGCACCTGTGCTACAAAAAGACTGGAACAATACCTTTGACTTTCCTCCATCATCACCCCACTCCATTGCACTTTCCCCCCTATATTTTAGCACAACAATAAACACCCTTGGATAAAACTCGACTACTAGTATTTCATGTATTGCAAATGTGTATTGTTTGAAACAGCTACAACCATTTCAAATGAACTGTACATAGTATGAGCATTTAACTAATGAACTGTTGCTGGCTGTTGTGATTACATCAGAACAATGTTGTCATATCACCAACATCTGTAAAATGAATATCCACAAGTAACAGTAAGTAGGGGAAAAAAGTGGGTAATGCCAGCATGCCAATACCACACAGAATACACCAACAGTCATAGAAATGTGAAGTTGCACTGTCTCACCTGTGTTTTATTGAAAGTACTGACGTATCACCAATGTTCTGTTGTCCACATCTTCATCCTCTGCCTCCTTATCCTCATTGTCGTTTCCAGTCTCCTCCTCATGCAGAAAAGGTACATGGCATCTGAGGGCCAGGTTGTCAACATGTAGCATGCCACTACTATCTGGCAGACCTTCTCGGGTGAGTAGCACAGGGATCCACCTGTTAGACGGAGGCACCTGAACCTGGCCTTCAGGAGGCCAAAGGTCCTCTCAATGATCCTTCTGGTTCGCCCATGTGCCTCATTATAACGTTCTTCAGCCCTTGTCCTGGAATTCCTCACAGGGGTCAGCAGCCATGATAGGTTTGGGTAACAAGAGTCACCTGCAAATATTGAGGGACAACATTTAGCCACACACTATTCTATATGGCGAACAGCATAGGCATACACCAACATATACTGGGGGGGAACCAAGGCTCACCTATTAGCCACACCCTGTGCCTCTGTATTTGGGACATCTCATTTGGGATGCTGCTATTCCTTAGGACAAAGTCATCATGCACTGACCCAGGATACTTAGCATTGATGTGGAAGATCTACAGGTCTGCCAGGCACACCATCTGCACATTCATGGAGTGGAAACTCTTAAGATTTGTGAACACCTGTTGATTTTGCCGGGGGGGACAAACGCAATATGTGTTCCATCAATCGCCCCAATTATATCAGGGATATGTCCCATTGCATAAAACCGTGCCTTCATAGTGGCCAAATCCTCCACCTGGGGGAAAGCAATGGAGCTGCACTTGTGTTTTATCAGGGCAGACAAGACTGTTGCAAGCACGATTGAGAACATTGGCTGAGACATTCCTGCTGTCAAGCCCACTGTCACTTGGAAAGAACTAGTTGCCAAGAAATGGAGCACTGATAGAACCTGCACAAGAGGGGGGAACCCGGTCGGATGACGGATAGCTGAGATCAGGTCAGGTTCCAACTGGGCACACAACTCTGTGATTGTGGCCCTTTGCAATCTATAGGTGAGGATAATGTGCCTGTTCTCCAGTGTAGCCAAGTCCACCAGGGGTCTGTACACGGGGGTATGTCTCCATCTCCTATTCATCTGCAGCTTTAGATATCTAAGGGACAAAAGAGTGGGAAGGTTGTCACAATTTGAACAACTATACCACAACAGCAGCCCACATCGTGCAATCATGTTTTGGGACAGTATAATTTCAAAGTATGTGCCTATTGATCCTGTGACGCAGCAATTATCGTTAGGCCTGTTCACCCCTACCCCGATATGGCGACCGCCTGTCCTGTGTGGAGGGACAGGTGGAAGTGAGGTAATTCCACCGACGTTGGGCATCGTGGCGATAGGTGATCGTGAACCACCGTGCAATACCTCATCGGATAATATTGGGCCTATGGGGTACAGTGGCTAATGGGGATCTATGCCGGCGGTGACGGTATGCACCGCTGTGGACGTGACCGCCATCTTATTTCACATTCCTCACTTGTTTCCTGACCTTCCACAGGAGAGGACCTGCACTACATATGCTGCTGTGACCTGTGTCTGGAACCTACCATGGCACATGTGACCAAGGAAAGGGCCCCAGCCTTCACTTCTGAGGAGTTGGAGCGACTGGTGGATGGGGTCCTACCCAGTATGGACTGCTGTAAGGGCCTCCAGAACAATAGGTGAGTACAGTGTTGGCACAATGCATGTGGCATGAAGGCATGGAGATGTGTGTGAAGGCATCATGTAAGGGTGGTTGGGGGATTGTATGTTGGCGGTGTACATGTTGTGAGCTGGTCTATGTGTCTGCCAATGGTGATGGGATCTGGTATGGTGGGCCATGTGTGTGACAGGTTGGACTGTTTGTTTAATGGAGTTTTCCTGTCTGTATTACCTCTGCAGGTCAGCGCCCATCAAAAGAAGGGATTATGGCGTGCCATCGCCAAGGACGTGCGGACCCTGGGGGTCTATCGAAGGCGGAACACCCACTGTCGGAAACGGTGGGAGGACCTGAGACGCTGGCCATGAAAGACGCGGAGGCCCAGCTGGGGATGGCTTCCCAACGAGGAAGTGGTGCCTGTTGGACCCTGACTCCCCTGATGGCCGGCATACTGGCGTGGCCTACCCTGAGATGGATGGGCGCTTGAGGGCATCACAGCAGCCACAAGGGGGTGAGTACAGTGGCTATCATTACAACGTATGGCTGGTGGGGTGGTATCCGGGTGGTGGTTGTGTGTCAGTGGGTGCCCCTAGGCCAGGCCAGACATGGCAGCGTAGGTCCTCTGGAGGCTAAGGGTTTGAATGCAAAATACTGCTCACATAGCTTGTTAGTATTCACTTCTGGGCAGGGCTGCGTGGGTCCCCGGTGTGCTGCAGTTGGCAGTGTGTTCCCCTGCACATGCCATGGTGACTAGCCATTTCACTGGTAGTGCAATGCATAGTGCGTAGACCTGTTCCCTGTGTTTGAGAGTGCTGTGTACGCCAACGGTGGTGTTGGTGCAGTCACTGACCCAGTGTTTCCTTTGTCTCCCTCCCCCCTTTCTTGTTTTGTCATCCTGTCATTATGTGCATTAGCATCATCTAGCGGATGAGCAGAAGCACCGGCGACAGTGAGACAGGACCCTGGAGGCTAAGTCCACCAACGCCGAGGGAACCAGTGGGACGGAGGGCGAGGGGAGCACCACAGTGCAAACTGGAGTGGACAACACAGACTAAGATACCTCCTCCGATGGGAGCTCCCTGGTGGTGGCGGACACCTCTGTGACCACCCCAGCTGCAGGTACAGCCGCCAACCCCCGTACCAGCACCGCCCTCCCAGTACCCCCTCAGTGAGTTGCCCATGCCCGCTCACCCAGAAGGGTGGGCATCTCCTTCGCCCCAGTCACCTCAGGCCCTGCCCCAGTGAGCCCTGCTGCCCTGAGTGAGGAGGCTATTGACCTCCTGAGATCCATCTCTGTAGGGCAATCACCCATTGTGAATGCCATCCAGGGGCTGGCATCCCAGATGCAGCAATGCAATTCATTCCTGGAGGGCATTCACGGTGGATTGGCGGCCCAACAGAAATCGATTCAGGCTCTGTCCTCCTCTCTGATGGCAGCCACTGTCCCTGTTTCTACCGTCCCCTCTCCAACTTTCACTTCCCAGTCCCATTCTCCCCAACCCCAACACATCCCAAGCACTCATACAGACGAGCATGCACACAAGACAACAAACAAGAGTGGCACAGGCAAACACAAGCACCACACTTCAACCCACAGGCACTCACACAAACACCATTCAGTTGCAGACACGACAACATCCACTGCCTCCACCTCCTCCTCCACCTACCACCCAGTTATGTCCACACTCACACCTGCATGCACTACATCAATATCCACTACCAGCATCATCACCATGCCAAGCAGAACACACACCTCACTGGCAGACACCTCCACAACATCCATGCCTGCGTCCCCTGTGTCCTCTCCCACAGTGCCTGCTCCCCCCAAAAAGGACACAAACACAAGCACTCAGACATCCAACAGCCTTTCACCTCACAACAGCATACATCCCATGCACCTGCACCCAAATCCAGCAGACATACACCTCCAACAACCACTCCATCATCCTCCCCTCCCATTACTCCTCCCTCCTCCCGCCCCAACATCCCTAAAAAGCTTTGCCTTGCCCAACTTTACCTCTTCCCTACCCCTCCCACCCCGTCCTGCACGTATGGGCAGGGTAGCAAGGACACAGCCCAGCACCTCAGCCAAACAGTCCACGAGGACAGTGGTAGCACCACCTAGTCGTGGTGGTAGGGATACCAGAACAACAACACTGAAGGGGAAGGAGGCAGCACAACCTGGGATGAAAGGGAAGAGTCCGGTACCAGCTGTGAGGAAGGGGAAGGAGCCTGCACCAGCTGTTAAGAAGGGAAAGGAGCCTGCACCAGCTGGGAAGAAGGGGAAGGAGCCTGCACCACCAGGTAGAGAGGGGAAGAGCGCATCCACCCCTGCCAGTAAGGGTATGGGATCTCCAACCCATGACCAGGAGGAGAAGAGGCACTCTATACAAGTGGAAGCTGTCAGGCAAACACTGTTGCGTGGGCTCTCATTATCCTAAATGAGACTACTGGATTTCTAGGTAGCAGAGTCGTTCCTGGTGTGGGGGACTGAGTCTTACCCACTTGGAAGGACCTCTGCCACCTTAAATCCGGTTTTGCTCCGGCTAACTAGCAGTGCCTCATCTCTCCCAAGGGGAAGGGATGATTGGGCAGCCGAGCGCATGACATCTTTAGTACTTCTCAGGGAAGTCGTGGTCACTCAGGTCCCAACCAGCTCTCTCATTTACAATATGATCTCATATACAAATGACAAAGGCAGTTTAAGTTTTATAGATTGTTTTAATAAAACGACTGCATTTTAGATATTAAGGCGTGAGCCACAATAACCAGAACCATAAAACACAGTAGGATTGAAATAGTCACGAGGAGAGTGAAACATAAGAATAATGCTATCATAGTGTTAATAGGTTACTTTCTCTCTGAGTCAGTTCTATTTTGAGCACAGCATGTTAAGCTCTAAGCTTGCCTTTCAGATTCCCTGGGAAGACATCAACCCTCATACCTGAGCAAAGGCCTGTGATCTGGTTCAGCATCTGCAACAGGGCAGTCAGCGTCTAGTTGTGGTTCCCTGGTCGGAATCTCCCTCTTCCGTGTATTAGGACAAGGAAGTGTTTTTATAACTAACATGTCAGTGTGATCACAAAATGTCCCTACGCAAGAATGTATATTTGCAATCCAAAGACTAAACTCCTACCACGTCTATCGGCAATGTACCAGACTGTATCCTTGACTGAAGCACAGAGTGAGCAAGAATGTGTTATTGAAAACTCCAGTGCTGAAGTAGGCTAAACAGTGTGATATAAAAAATAAAACAAGACCGTAGTACTGGCTATTTGAAAAATAACAGTACGAAGCTGAATAAAATGCATTTAGAGCAAAGTGCACAGAGGCTCTATGCTGGGAGCAAGGGAATAAAATACATCCAGGGCAAAGTGCACAAAGGCCTAACGCCTGAAGCTAACGCGCAAAGGATACATAAAATTGACCACACTACAACACCACCACCACCACCAGCTGTCACAGGGCCCCCAATGCCAGCCGTGGATGTGCTGCCATCACAGAGTGCAGGGGCTGCCCAGGAGCCTCTCCCAAACACCACCAGCATGCAGCCATCACAGAGTGCAGGGGCTACCCAGGAGACTCCCCCGATCATCACCAGCATGCAGCCATCAGTAAGTGCAGGGGCTGCCCAGGAGCCTCCCCCAACCACCACCAGCATGCAACCATCACCGCCAGCGGACGCCATGTAGTCCACCCTCCAGGGGCTACTGTGTGGGCTGCCCCCTCCAGAACCAGTGGGGTATTCACCCACTTGAGAGGCTGTGGCCTTGCACTCCCCAGGACAAAGCAATGGGCATGTTGTCCCCTGCAGAACCAGTGGGCAAGTCACCTACTCGAGAGACTGTGGCCTTGGACTCCCCAGGACAGAGCAATGGGCATGTTGCCCCCTCCAGAACCAGTGGGCAAGTCACCCACTAGTGAGACTGTTGCCTTGCACTCCCCAGGACAAAGCAATGGGCATGTTGCCCCCTCCAGAACCAGTGGGCAAGTCACCCACTTGAGAGAATGTGGCTTTGCACTCCCCAGGACAAAGCAATGGGCATGTTCCCCCCTCCAGAACCAGTGAGCAAGTTACCCACTTGAGAGACTGTGGCCCTCCTCAGGAAAAAGCAATGGGCATTTGGCCCCCTCCGGAACCAGTGGGCAAGTCACCCACTTGAGAGACTGTGGCATTGCACTCCTCAGGACAAAGCAATGGGCATGTTGCCCCCTCCAGAACCAGTGGGCTTGTTCCCGTATCCGGCTGACGTGAGCTCCCCTTCCCCTGAGGTGCCTGCCTATTTGCAAAATGATGCCCCTGCAGTGTTCTATCCGGATGTGCTCAGGTTTCGAGGTGGCCCTTGGACTGTGCCCTGTGTCCATGTGGGCCCTTTGAAATTTGGACTGGACAGTCTCCCTTTTCTATACAGGTGTACATATCTGTTTCATGGCCAAATCGGATTATTAATTTGATGCTGAATTGATTACAATCATTTTTGTCAATTCCTGTTGTCCTTGCATTATTCTGCCGATTTTCGGGGTCAAATTGTTTTGTTTTTGTATTGCAGCTAGTTGTGTGTGTGGTGTGTGTATGAATGGTGTGCGTTGTGTGTGTGTGTGTGTGTGTCACTCTCTTTGTCCTCCCACCCTCCCTTGTGTGCTAGGTGGCTGTACTCACCGTCGTCGTCTTTGTCGGCGTTGGTGTTCCAGGTGAAGCATTACGTAGAAGATCACCGGGAAAACTTGAAGTTCGGGTTCCATGGCCATGTGGTTCTCCCTGTGTCTCCAATGGTGAGTTCTTTGACTTTTGTGCTCTGTTTCCACCAGGCTTTTGATGGTGTTGGTACCGCCCTGGAAAAGGTGGCGGTTTGCAGGGTCCTAATATGGTGGGCAGAACTTTGACTTCCGCCTGGCTGTAGGTGGCTACCGCCATGGGCACTGTTGTTTCCGCCCTGGTGGTTGGTGTGGTACATTGGCTGTCTATCGGAGATATCACCACCATGATCATAATTTGGCAGTACTTACCGCCAGCCTGTTGACGGTACTACCGCCACTTTAACACCCACCTCCAGGGTCGTAATGAGAGCCATATTGCTTTCTTTTCTCCCAAAGAATTTCCTTTCTGTCAAAGAACTACAGTGGAAAATAAACTATCACAAGATAGGGAGGAAAATCAATGATTTGAGATAGACAACAAAGCCACCCAAGCAAGTGGCTGACCCACACCAGACTCTAAATATATCTAATGTATTGGAAACCATAGGTCTCAAACAGGCACCTAAAGCGCTCTGTAAACAAGACCTAAAAAGAAACAACAGCCTTGACGAAAACCACTAACTACCTTCAAGAAGCACATATTAATTGCAGGTGATATGTAACCACCAGAATACTGGAAAACCCTACTAACAAGTATACAAAACAGCGCAGGAAACTATTAAGACACCAAACTCAACTCCAGTTATACGCCTCCCCAAAATAAATAAACTACACCCAAGGTGAACTAACTATTTAGCAGAAGCCACAGACTGAAGCAAGATATAATCCACAGCCCCCACCTGAAATGGAACAACTTTCGAAATTATGTAAATAAAATGCCACTACACAAACATCCACTTTGAGCGGTAAGACACAATTGGAGAAACAAAAGCATCCAATTTATTTTAAGCCGCAATCACTTTGCAATGCCATCATCTTCCTTCAGCATATTGGCACAACTAAGGGAACAAGAAAAGAATTGAAGTATGTAAATTTTCATGGCAGACGTACTATACCACCTGCCACACCAAACCTCTAATCTTGCCCTGTTCTATTTTATTGAGTTCACTAGAAATAAACAAGAATGTGCACAGATTTACTAATATTTAAGAGATTTCCAACGATCTATCAACTTTAAACCCACACCCGCTATGGTTGAACAAAATTAATTTTTAGGCATCTCCATCAGTGCAAAAGTCAGTAAAACACAGCAATCAATATTATCCAAATACACAAATTCTTTCTGGTAACTACAGAGGTAAAACTACCTTCATACACACAAAGGATATCACCTTCTTTATGCAAGCAAAATGTTGTAACTGCATATGCTCTGATACAGCAGGTAGGACAGTAGCAAATGTATTCAGGAGGAGATTTGACACTTCTGTGGCTACAACCATGGGATTCTGGATGACGAGATCCAAAACACAGCCGTAATATCCCCAAACAAATTTCTCTAACACACAGAAACAGGTAATGAACCATGGAGCTGCTGCCTTGCCATTTCCCACTCGCTGCAACTCAAACCACTACATTCCATCTCATCTACACTGCTCATGGGAAGAACAAGAACTTCACTGATGAATTCTCAGATCTCATGTCCTTGTGCATCTGAGAGGCCCACACAACCTTCTTGTCTCACCTCAACCTCCTGCACAAAAGCTAAAAAAAATAAGAGACCCTGTTGAATATAACTGAAAAAACAGAATGTGTTCTACCCCGAGATTACATCAGTACTAACCATCTCATGCACAACTACCAGTCTGGTTTCAGCAAGAGACCACTACTTTACACACTGTAAACAATGCCCTCTTGACCACAGATGAAGATGACCGCTGCATCCTGATACTGCTCGACCTTCTAGTTGCCTTCAACAAAGTCAGCCATCCCACAATCATACACACACACCGAACTCTTGAATGGAATTCACCAGCAGTATCATTCACTGGTTTTCCTCTTACCTTTTTAACTGACACCAGTTTGTTCATATGGGCACCTGCATGTCTAAAAGATTCCTCATCACCTGTGGAGGGCCCCTGGGTTCCATACTGCCTTCTGACACCTTAAAACTTTACATGGAGCATCTAGGTGCTCTACTTGCAGATACCACAATCAGGATTCACCAATAAGCCGATAATACACTTCCCTATTTGAAAGTTGCCTCTGTTTGAGACATCCATTGCTTCAAACTGTGCAGGAACATCATTGAAACATAGATGTCCAGTAGAAACCTGAAACTTAACCCATAGAATTCCTGTTATTTGCTAAGAACAACAAACAGTACATACAAACCTGGAACAATGGCATGAACCTTTACGGCTTCGAACCCCAACCTTCACTGAATGGCAAGTCATTTGTATTAACCCCTGACACTAACTTCAATTCAAGGAACACTGCCAAAAAAACAAAGAAGGCGTGGTGCCAGCTCACTTTTCTACACAAAGTCAAAGAGTTTATTCAAAAAAGCAATTTTAGAACTGCTATTCAAGCCTTTAAACCTGACATTTGAATGGGGGTAATCTCCTGCTCCATGGCCTCCCAGAATCGACACTGGCACCTCATAAGGGCTCATAAACACCACAGTGGGTCTCATCCAGGTCCCTGAAGAAATATGAACTCATCACTGGATGATAAATGAACTCAATCAGCTCCCCGCCCCGGTCCGCACCACCTTCAAAACCAGTTCCGTCATTTACAAAGCCCTCTCCAGTACCACTGCTTATCTTGCAGACAAGCTCACCACCTCTGGTGATTCTCAGCAGACCTGCCACCAGGGCACCATCATACTAAAGAATAAGAAGTGGGAAAAGGAACTGAGCAAGACTTTTCGATCTGTGCACCAAGGATTTGACACAAAATCCCTGTATCCATCGGGACCACTGCAAAACTTATTCAATTTAGGAAACAGTTGAAGACTCAGTCTATCACTTGTTGACTTTATGCTTTGTCACTGAATTTGTACAGCGCTCCGCTGCATTTTTAGCTAGTTTTGCACTGTAGAAATCCCATATACACACACATAAATAGAATGAACATCCCTGCTTGGTGACCTACCAACCATAGTTTGTGGTCTTGAACAAGACTTCTCAGCGATTACGTAATTGCGATTTGCAGATAAAAAGGAGATTGGTCTCTGTTTCTGTGCAAAATGCCACAAATTTTCCCCAAACGGCAGGCATTTTCCATCTTGGTGGAGGGATGCATGGCTGTCAAGATTACATTACAGACTTCGGGAGGAAGGTCCAAAGCTGTCAACTGATGCCACCCAATCTCCATGCAAAAAGAGCTGAAAGGTTTGGGTGTAGGACCCTCCCCTGCAACAGAAGATCTTCCTGAAAGTGCAGCCTGATCTGAGGCCATACTCAACAGCTTGGAATACCAAACCCATTGTGCCCAGTTCCAGAGCCTCAAGGATGACCTGGGCCAAGTCGTCCTGATCTTCTTGAAAAGTCTGGGCAGGAGTGGCATGGGCAGAAAGGCATACACAAGGCTTAAGCTCAACTCAAGATGAAAAGAGTCTCCTAGCGAGAGCCGCAGTGCAAACTCCAGCACGGGCGAACAGATCTAACCAAGGCTCTCCTAGATGGAGATGTCATTTGTGATCCACAAGACATCTCTGGGTGAGTTTGTTCGCTCTGGTGTCCAGAGAGCCCCATATATGATGAATCATGACGTTCCGGCCATGTCCAGAGACGCAAGGCCTTTTGACAAAGGGTCCATGATCCCACCCCGCCCTGTTTGTTGCAGTACCACATGGCAACGGTGTTTTCTGTGAACACATGCACTAGCCTTCTCTTGATGGAGGGTAGATAGGCTTTCAATGCCATTCAGAATGCTTGGAGCTCCAACAGATTGACGTGGAGTCCAGATTACGCCAGAGAACTCTGATCGCCACTCCCAAAGTGACACTTATGTCCTTATTTTCAGATCTGGACGGGAAAGGGCGAGGGGTCTGCCGCTGACCCACTTGCGGTTAGTCAGCCACCACTGCAGATCATTTGCAGTTCCCTCTGAGATCTGAGCCATGTCGCAGAGGTTCCATTGATGCTGTGCCCACTGGAAATTCAGGTCTCACTGCAGAGCCCTCATATGCCAGCAGCCATGTTTCACAAGTAGGATGCAGGAGGCCATGACTCCCAGCAGCCTCATAGTCAGTCTCACTGAAATCCAGTATAGAGGCTGAAACATCTGTATCACTGCCTGAATATCCTGGACACGCCATTCAGGAGCATACGCCCGAAACTCCACCGTGTCCAGAACAGCTCTGGCAAAAGGGAGCATTTGAGAGGGACTTATGTGTGACTTCGACTTGAGCGAATGCAGGAGGTCTGCCGTAGTCTGGAGGTGAGAGACAACAGCTTTGGGTGAGCCTGCCTTCAACAGCCAGTCATTGAGATAGGGGAAGACTGGCATTCCTGATATCCGCAGATGAGCTGCAACCACAGCCATCACTTTGGTGAACACCAGAGGGGTGCTGGTAAGGCCAAAGGGGAGCTCAGTGAACTGGAAGTGCTCTTGACCCACCATGAACCGCAGGTAATGCATATGGGCAGACAGGAAAGGAATATGAAAGTATGTGCCCTGCAAGTCCAACACTACCACCCAGTCTCCCTCATTGAGGGCAGACAGGACCTGAGCTATTGGAAGCCTTTTGAACTTCTCAATTTTGAGGAAGAAATTGAGAGGGTGCAGGTCTAGGACAAGATGAAGGCCTCCTTCCTTTTGGGCAACAGACCGTAGCAAGAATAGCAACCATGGCCTATTTCTGGCATCAGCACCCTCTCTATGGCTCCCTTAGCCAAAAGAGCATCACTTCATGGCGGAGAAGAGATAGATGATCCTTTGTCAGTCTATCGAAAATTGGTAGCGGGGTGGGTAGTCATGAAAGGGAGGGAGTAGCCCCTTCAGACGATCCACAAACCCACCGATCCAATGTTATGGACCACCACTGGGGCAGGTGATGACGAATCCTGCCACCTACTCAGTGCCCACGATGGTAAGAGGGCAGATTAGGAAGGTCTGGAGGATGCAGATTCTGGGACGGTGGTGAACTGACCTGACTGTCTGGCTGTCTGACCCACAGGTTATGTGGGTACCGCATTCTCGGCCATGGGGAGGATGGGGAGAGTGCGCAGCTTGGTGGCTGGGTGGATATAGATGTGGCTGGAAACCCCTTACATGGCCACAAAAGGAAGGAAAGGTGGATTGGGTGTGGGGAGGAGCTACGGAATGGCCCAAGGACTTGGTTGGAGCCTTGCTGTAGGAAGCTGACTCTGTATCTACTATATCAAAATGAGATATAGGCCCTCATTACAACATTGGCGGTAAATGCCCCTTACCGCCGTGCAGAAGACTGCCAACACACAGCTGCGGCGGCGGAATTCCGCTACAGCTATTACAGCTATTACGACCCACAGGCCGGAATCCGCAAAAATCCAGACACCCACACAAGTCCGCCACACCAAAGGTCAGTGATAAACTGGCGATAACAAGACCGACACCGTCACGCCAAAAGGAATACGCCCACACTATCACGACTCACGAATCCACGCGGCGCTCAAAATACACACACATTTACAAAACACAACCACATTGGACAGTTCAAAATACACACACCTGATACACACACCACTCCCACACACTCAATACAATATAAAACACACGCCCACATCACCCACAAACCCCTACGACAAAAATAGAGAAAGAAGCACACAGAGAGACACGACTATCAACAATACTAGCATCCACAGGCACACACCATCATCACTCACACAACATCCACGCACCTCAGACAACACACACAAACACATCCCCTCACACATCACAACACACACCACCCTACACATCACCCACACCACATCATGGCACCACAAAGACACCCCAGGTTCTCTGAGGAGGAGCTCAGGGTCATGGTGGAGGAAATCGTCCGGGTAGAGCCACAGCTATTCGGATCACAGGTACAGCACACCTCCATAGTTAGGAAGATGGAGCTATGACGCAGAATTGTAGACAGGGTCAACGCAGTGGGACAGCACCCAAGAACACGGGGTGACATCAGGAAGAGGTGGAACGACCTACGGGGGAAGGTGCGTTCCGTGGTCTCAAGACACCAGATTGCAGTTCAGAGGACTGGCGGCGGACCCCCACCTCCTCCCCCACCACTAACAACATGGGAGGAGCAGGTCTTGGCTATACTGCATCCTGAGGGCCTCGCAGGAGTAGCAGGAGGAATGGACACTGGTAAGTCAAATCTTTACTATTATATCCCCCACCCTACCTGCATGCTATCACATAGACTACCCCACCCTCATCCCCATCACTCCAACACCTCACATATGCCCCACTATCACATCCCACACATCCCAATACCAACAAAGCAGGGACACCCATCACCAAAGCATGTCCACTACAGATACTCACACAGACCCCAAACCAAGTATCACACAAGGTCCTAGACAAGAATGCAAGCACTGGAGTACAGGGTCGCCCACCCATTGTACACGATGGCACACACAGATGCAATAATCATGCCTTTACACCCCTGCAGGAACCCTACCCAAGGTCACCGGACAGGATGTTCCAGACATGTCCACTCCCTCCACAGAAGAGGCCGACAGTGATGACAGCAGCTCTGTCCAACTGGATCAAGATGACCAGCCCGGCCCATCTGGGACCTCGGGACAGTCGGTTCCCCTCACACTGGCACATGCCACTACAGAGCCTCCCCCCTCCGGAAACACAAGCACAGCACCCTCCCAGCGGGCCCATCCCTCTGTCCCCAGGACACGTCAAGCAGCAGTGTGTCCACCACTAGAGGGAACCCAGGCAAACCCACCACCCCAAGGAAATAAGGGACCTGGGGGCAGTGGCAGTGGGCACAAGGTTCAGGGGACAGAGGCACAGGATAACAGGGGAACTGGGAGGACAGCTGTGCGACAGGGAGAGGACAGGCCCAGGGAACCCACTCTCCACGAGGCCCTCACTAACATCATGGGAGTGTACCATCATTCCCAGGAGACAATGGCAACGGTACTGGCCAACTTTCAGGAGATCCAGCGGCTGCAGAAGGAACAGTATCTGGGGATCAGGGAGGAACTTAAGTCCATCAACACCACCTGGTTACCATTGTAGGGGTGCTGAAGGACCTTGTGGACACCAGGAGGGACACTGTGGCACAACAAGGGGCCCCTGACACTAGCCTGGATGATGAACAGCCCACCACCTCCGCCGGCGCTAGTGGACAGGAGGCACCGCCACAGGACCAGGACACCAGCACCCCACCCACAAGTGGACCCTGAGATCCAGAATAAAGACAGAGAACAATGCCAAGAACCCCGCCAGGAAATGAGACCACCCTGAGTGTCATCCTTCTGTCCCACTTCGTCACCATGTCCATCCATCAACTGCCCTAGCTCCACTTCCTATGCCCCTTTGGACAATGCACCTGTGAAACAAATAGACTGGACTCTGCCATGGACAATCCTCCACCATCACCCCTGCCCACTTTACAACCCCCTCCACTAATTTGCACTGAAATAAACACCCTTGAATCACAAAACAATCTGGAGTCAGTCTGTGCTTTCACAAATGTGTATTTGCAATAACTAAGGAAAATAGCAATGTTGAATGTATTGTCAGCATACCTATGTCCCACAGCTCTAGTCCATATATAGCAGAGGTCACACAGTGGGACCCACATCTGTGAAATGGAAAGGCAAAGTGAGAAGTCAGGGTCCATACACTGGGTGAAAGGGACAGACTTATGATAGGTCTAACAATTGTATGAGATGTGTGAGCCAGTGACATCTTCTTACCTGTGTCTCACTGGAAGTACTGCTGGATAACGTTGTTTCTGTTGTCGATATCCTCTTCTTCTGCCTCCTCTTCTTCACTGTCCACAGGCTCCACAGCTGCCACAAGACCTCCTTCTGGACCATCCTCCTGCAGAAAAGGCACCTGTTGTCACAAAGCCAGGTTGTGCAGCATACAGCAGGCCACGATGATCTTGCACGCCTTCTTTGGTGAGTAGTAGAGAGAACCACCTGTCATATGGAGGCACCGGAACCTGGCCTTCAGGAGGCCAAAGGTCCTTTCTATCACTCTGTTAGTTCGCTGATGTGCCTCATTGTAGCGGTCCTCTGCCCTTGTCCTGGGATTTCTCACTGGGGTCAGTAGCCATGACAGGTTGGGGTAACCAGAGTCACTTGAAAAAATCGAGGGATAACTGTTAGACACACACTAATTCTTAGGAACAACCCCAGACAACTATTCACAGGGTATAGGGTCCTTGTACTCACCTATTAGCCACACAACACGGTGCCTCTGGAGTTGCCCCATCACATAAGGGATGCTGCTATTCCTCAAAATGTAAGCGTCATGCACTGCGCCTGGATACTTGGCATTCACATGGGAGATGTACTGGTAGGCCGAACACACCATCTGCACATTCATTGAATGGTAGCTCTTCCGGTTTCTGTGCACCTGTTCACTCCTGCAGGGGGTACCGAGGCCACATGTTTCCCATCAATGGCACCCATGATTTTGGGGATATGTCCCAGGGCATAGAAGTCACCTTTCACTGAGGGCAAATCCTCCACCTGAGGGAAAACAATGTTGCTGCGCATGTGTTTCAACAGGGCAGACAATACTCCGGACAACACGTTTGAGAACATAGGCTGGGACATTCCTGATGCAATGGCCACTGTAGTTTGAAAAGACCCACTTGCCAGGAAATGGAGTACTGACAGGACCTGCACTAGAGGGGGGATTCCTGTGGGGTGCCGGATAGCTGACATCAGGTCTGGCTCCAACTGGGCACACAGTTCATGGATTGTTGCACGATCAAGTCTGTAGGTGACTATTACGTGTCTCTCTTCCATTGTCGACAGGTCCAACAGCGGTCTGTACACCGGAGGATGCCGCTATTTCTTCACCTGCCCCAGCGGACGTGCCCTATGGACGAGAACAGCGAGCAGAGAGTAAGCCAACACTGAGGTATTAAATAAATGTTTATTGCACACATTTGTCAATCCGCAATGTGCGTGTCACTGTGTGTATGCAAGGCCTAGATAAGTGTGACGCATTTAAAATTAATGCCATGTGGCCCCCTGAAATGGCGGCTGCTTGACCTGTAAGGTGGGACAAGGGGATATGAGGTAACTGCGCTGGCATTGTACACCGTCGCGGTAGGCGGTTGAAGACCGCAGCGCAATCCTGCATTGGTTAACATTGGACCCTATGGGTCCCAGGTGCCAATGACGATGTACGCCGGTGGTGACTGTACGCACCGCCACCGGCGTGACTGCCATTTTCTGTCTGTTCACTCACTTGATACCTGACTTTCGACAGGAGAGGACCTACACTGCAAGTGCTGCTGTGACGTCAGTCTGGAAGCGACGATGGCTCATGTGTCTTGTGAAAGGGCCCCTGCCTTCACTTCGGAGGAGTTGGAGAAGTTAGTGGATGGGGTCCTCCCCCAGTACACGCTACTCTACGGTCCTCCAGACAAAATGGTGAGTACACTGTGAGCATGCTGTACAGGCAATGGCTGTTTGGAGTGGTGTGGATGGAAGATACGGGGGCAGGACTGAGGCCGGCATGAGTGGACGGTGAGTGTATGTGCGTCTGGGCAAGGGTGGGAACGTGGGTCAATGACTGTGATGGTCTGGACGGTTAAAGATTTTCCTTTTTCCCCTGTACTATTCCTGTAGGTCAGCGCCCACCAGAAGAAGAATATTTGAAGTGCCATCGCCAAGGACGTCCGGACCCTGGGGGTCCACCACAGACGGAGCACCCACTGCCGTAAAAGATGGGAGGACATTCGCAGCTGGAGAAAGAAGATGGCGGAGGCCCAGCTGGGGATGGCCTCCCAACGTGGGAGGGGTGCCTGTCGCACCATGACCCCCCTGATGTACCGGATCCTGGTGGTGGCGTATCCGGAGTTGGATGGGCGCTTGAGGGCATCACAGCAGCCACAAGGGGGTGAGTACAGTCACATCCATCTGACTCTGAGCGCATTAAGAGGTGTCTGGGTGGGGGAGGTGGGCTGTGGGTTCCCCTAGGCCAGGATGAGTTTTGTAGGCAAGGTCCCTTCGTGAGGCAGGCTATGTGGCACCCCAACCCCACCAGTGGTAAGAGCCAACTACAAGTAGTCAGGCTCCTGTGACTTCCATGTGTGCAGCAATGGGGCATAGGCCTTGTACCCCATGTCCCTGTGATCAATTAGGGAACTCTAAGTGCATGGCGTAGTGCAGAGGGCTGCTGTGTCTGTAGTGTCCGCCAACGGTAGTGGTATTGCATGCACTGAACATGTCTTTCCTCTGTCTTTCCCCCACCCTTTTTGTGGTCTCCCTGTTCTTGTGTGCATTAGCATCATCAGGCGGAGGAGCAGTGGCACCGGAGCAGGAGGGAGCTGCATCCCACATGGCCCGGGAGGGCGAGACAAAGGAGTCTGAAGCCACCAGTGGGACGGAGGGCGAAGGGAGCTCCACAGCAGGGCCCAGAGGTGACATCAGCGACAGCGACTCTTCCTCTGATGGGAGCTCCCTTGTGGTGGGTGGCCCCTCTGTGCCCCCCGCATCAACAGGTACAGCCGCCACCCTCCCTTCCAGCACCGCCCTCCCAGCAGCCTCTCAGCGTGTGTCCAGTGGCCGCTCACCCAGGAGGGTGGGCATCTCCTTCGCACCATGCACCTCAGGCCTTGCCCCAGTCAGCCCTGCTGCCCTCAGTGAGGAGGCTATTGACCTCCTGAGATCCCTCACTGTTGGGCAGTCTACCATTCTGAATGCCATCCAGGGTGTAGAGAGGCATTTGCAACACACAAATGCATACCTGGAGGGCATTCATTCTGGCCAGGCAGCCCAACAGAGAGCATTTCAGGCTCTGGCCTCAGCACTGATGGCAGCCATTGTCCCTGTGTCCAGCCTCCCCCTCCAACCTCCTCTACCCAGACTCAATCCCCTGTACCTCAGCCTATCCCAAGCACACCATCAGACCAGCATGCACACACCTCAACACACAAGAGTGGCTCAGGCAAACATAAGCACCACACATCCCACAGGCACTCACACAAGCATCATACCCATGCAGAAATACCAACATCCACTACCTCCACTGTGTCCCCCTCCTCCACGTCTCCCTCCTCCCTCCCTGTCTCATCTCCACTCACACCTTAATGCACTACTTCTTCAGGCACTACCTCCATCACCAGCACGCCCATTACCACACACCGCTCATGTGCACTCACCACACCCACTAACATTCACACATCCCCTGTGTCCTCTACCACTGTGTCTGTGAGCCCTCCTCCCAAAGTACACAAACGCAGCCACACACCCACCCAACAGCCATCCACCTCACAACAGCCTCCAGCCCATGCACCTTCAGCCATAGTCAGCAAACGTACACCTCCTACAACCACTATCTCTTCCTCCACTCCCAAACCCACTCCATCTACCCATCCCAGTGTGTCTAAAAAGCTTTTCCTGTCTACTATTAACCACTTCCCTGCACCCCCCCCCCTGTCCGTCCCCTATGGCCCACCTTTCCAGGTCCCAACCCAGCACCTCAGCCACCACATCACCGGGCACAGTGGTGCCAGCAACTGCGGGCTTTTGGAGTGCGCCAAGCAACAGGGCTGCCAGTGTTCCACGGAGCGAGGGCAAGGACATTCCGCCACCTCCAAAAGTAAAAAAGTTGCCCACATCCCAGAGGGAGAAGGCGAAAATACCTGCCACCAAGGGCTTAGGCAAAACAAAAGTGGATAGTGGAAAGACAGCTGTGCCACCATCCAAGGTGGGGAAGGGCCAGAAAATCAAGGGCAGGTCAACTTAGACACCAACCTGCACGGCGGACAAGACCGCCACCAGCACCGCAGTCACTGAGCCCACCAACAGCACTGCAGTCACTGAGACCGCCACCAGCACCACCGCCACAAAGACTGGCACCAGCACCGCCGCCACAGAGCTCGCCGCCAGCACAGATGCCACAGAACCCGCCGCCAGCACCGATGCCACACAGCCTGCCACCAGCACCGATGCCACAGAGCCCACCACCAGCACCGATGGCACTGAGACCGCCGCCAGCACTGATGCCACGGAGACCGCCGCCAGCACCGCCAGCGGCCCCGTGACATCCTGAGCCAGTGGCACCAATGCGGACATGGCTGCCATCCCCAGTGGTCAGTCGTACGAGGCTGGTGGTCAGTTCCATGAGTCTGGGCAGCTTGCATGTTGCACCACAGTCAGTGAAGTATCACATCCACTATCTCAGTCCTTGGCAGGATGAAGCACTCTGGGCACAAAGCCCCCTCCAGAACCAGTGGAGTGATACATCCACTACCTCAGTCCTTGGCAGGATGAAGCACTCTGGGCACAAAGCCCCCTCCAGAACCAGTGGAGAAAGGCATGCACTCACCCTATCCTTGGCAGGATGAAGCACTCTGGGCACAAAGCCCCCTCCAGAACCAGTGGAGAAAGGCATCACTTGAGAGACTGTGACTTGCCACTCCCCAGGATAGAGCAGTAGGCAAACCACCCACTGTAAAGACTTGTGAGACTGTGGCTTTGCACTCCCAGGATACAGTAGTGGGCAAACCACCCACTGTAAATACTTGTGAGACTGTGGCTTTGCACTCCCCAGGATACAGCAGTGGGCATGGAGCCCCCTCGTGGAGCTGGCATCGTGCACTCATCCGGCTGAGGTGCCCCCTCTTCCCTTCCGCCTGAGGTGCCTGTTTCATTTCGATCTGATGCCCCTGCAGTGTTCTCTCCATTTGAAGTCTGGTATCGAGTGTGGGCCTCGCCCATGCTTTTTGGGCCCAGTGGCCCAAGGACTATGAATGGTGCACTATCCGGACTTGTGTAGTTGGTGTACATAATTGTATATACTGTATTTAAATGTTTTGACTAATGGATTTTTATTTATTTCACTCGTTCAACTCATTTCCTTTTGTCTTTGCGTTCTTCCAGGGGGGTGAAATGTAATGTTGCAGCATGTATTTGTGTGTATGTTGTTGTGGTTGAGGGTGGGGGTGGGGGTTTTGCGTGTTGCGTGTGTGTGTCACTCTCCTTTCCCTCCCCTCTCCCCTGTGTTGTAGGTGCAGTACTCACCGTGATCGCCGCCGACATCTTTCGTGCTCCTGGTAGAGGAGCAGGAATACCATCGCAGGGAGTATTTGGAGTTCTGGCTCCATGGTGTCCTGGTTCCTCGTGGGGTATCAATCAATCAATCACAACATTTGTAAAGCACACTACGTACCCGTTAGGGTTTCAAGGCGCTGGAAAGGGGGTGGGGGGGGTGCTGCTACTGGTCGAAGAGCCAGGTCTTAAGAAGTCTCCTGAAGGTGAGAAGGTCCTGGGTCTGTCGCAGGGAGGTCAGGAGGGTGTTCCAGGTCTTGGCGGCAAGGTAGGAGAAGGATCTGCCACCGGAGGTCTTGCGCTGGATGCGGGGAACGATGGCGAGGTTGGCAGAGCGGAGTTGGCGGGTGGGGGCGTAGAAGTTGAGTCTGTTGTTCAGGTAAGCTGGTCCGGCGTTGTGGAGTGCCTTGTGAGCGTGGGTGAGGAGCTTGAAGGTGATCCTCTTGTCCACGGGGAGCCAGTGGAGGTCTCTCAGGTGGTGGGAGATGTGGCAGTGGCGGGGTACATCGAGGACCAGTCGGGCGGAGGCGTTTTGGATGCGTTGGAGGCATCAAATGTTTTCTTCTGGGATGCCTGTGTAGAGTGCGTTGCCGTAGTCTAGTCTGCTGCTGACGAGGGCCTGGGTCACCGTTCTTATGGTTTCCGTCGGGATCCATTTGTAGATTCTACGGAGCATGCGGAGGGTGTTGTAGCAGGAGGAGAAAACTGCATTGACCTGCTTGGACATGGTGAGGGCGGAGTCGAGGACGAAACCCAGGTTGCGTGCGTGGTTGGCTGGTGTTGGCAGGGCTCCCAGCGAGGTGGGCCAACAGGAGTCGTCCCAGGCGGAGGGGGTGCGTCCGAGGATGAGGACCTCCGTCTTGTTGGAGTTCAACTTCAGGCGGCTGTATCTCATCCACTCGGCGATGGACTTCATTCACTCATGGAGGTTGGCTTTGGCGGTGTGTGGGTCTTTGGTGAGGGAGAGGATGAGCTGGGTGTCGTCAGCGTAAGAGAGAATGTTGAAGTTGTGCTGACGGGCCAGTTGTGCGAGGGGGGCCATGTAGATGTTGAACAGCATCGGGCTCAGTGAGGAGCCTTGGGGTACGCCGCAGATGATGTTGGTGGCTTCAGAGTGGAAGGGTGGGAGGCAGACTCTCTGGGTTCTGCCGGAGAGGAATGAGGAGATCCAGTTGAGGGCTTTTTCTTGTATTCCGGCTTCGTGGAGGCGTGTTAACAGGGTGTGATGGCAGACCGTGTCGAAGGCTGCGGATAGGTCCAGGAGGATGAGGGCTGATGTTTCGCCGTTGTCCATTTGCTGTCTGATGTCATCTGTGGCGGCGAGGAGTGCTGTCTCGGTGCTGTGGTTGCGTCTGAAACCGGACTGTGAGGAGTCCAGGATGGAGTTGTCCTCGAGGTGGTGGGTAAGCTGAGCGTTGACGATCTTCTCAGTGACCTTCGCCGGGAAAGGGAGCAGGGAGATCGGTCAGAAGTTTTTGAGGTCGTTGAGGCTTCTTAAGGAGGGCGTGGATTTCGGCGTGCTTCCAGCTTTCTGGGAAAGTTGCGGTTTTGAAGGATAAGTTGATGACTTTTCGAAGTTGGGGGGCAATGGTAGCGTTGGCTTTGTTGTAAACGTGGTGGGGGCATGGGTCCAAAGGGGATCCTGAGTGGATGGAGTTCATGATCTTGCGTGTTTCAGTGTCGTCAACGTAGGTCCAGGTGGTCAAGCGGTTGGTGCAGGTGGGGTTTCCGGGGGTGGGGACTGACGGAGGCGTGGTGTTGAGGCGGTCGTGGATGTCGGTGATCTTTTGATAGAAAAAGGTGGACAGGGCGCGTGGGTGCTCGTGAGGTCGGCGATGGAGTCGCTGAAGGGTGCTCGTGGTCCTGGGGGTCTGTAGGTGAGCGTTCCACTGAGAGTGGTGTTGGGGTCAGTGTGGATCCGGAAGTGTAGGTGTTCGGCGGTCTTGAGGGTGTCGTCTGTGTGGGTGTGGATTTTGAGGGTGGATTTGTGGGCGATGGCTATTCCTCCTCCGATTCCGTTGGGATGGCTATGGCGAGGTCAGGTGCTGAGGTGTCCACCAGGTTTCGGTCAGGAAGGCTACGTCTGGGGAGGTGGTGTCGAGCAGGTCCCAGAGCTCGATGGCGTGCTTGCATGCGGAGCGTGTGTTGAGGAGTATGCAGTGGAGGTGGTTTGTGCCGGTTGTTGCAGGTTTCCTTGTTCTGTCGCAGGTGAAGTTGCAGGTGCGGCAGGAGAAGGGTCCTTTGGTGTACTTTGGTGAGGCCTGGAAGCATGTTGTGGAGCAGCCGGGGTTGAGGGCGATGAGCTGGTTGGCCGAGTAACGGCATCTGGTGGTGCGGGGGTCGTGCGGACCAGGGGGGGTGGCGCTGGGCGCAGTCCAGGCGCGGACGGGGGCAGACGGTCTTGCCTCTGGCACGCCAGCAGCGCAGACGTGCAGCGCCAGCCATTAAGAAGGGAGGGGGAGGGAGGAGCAGCTGGGAGGCGGGAGGGAGCGGCAAATGGGGCGCGAGGGGGGCGGGCCGCAGGGAGGCAGCAGCGGGGAAACGCGGCAACGGGGAGCACGCAAAGGGCAAAAGCAGTCACAAAAGAGTCAAAAAAGCACAAATGGAAGTCAAAAAAGCACAAATGGAAGCAAATGGAGCAAAAAGGCACAATAATGCAAGGCACAGAATCAGCCACAAATACGGTGAAAACGGCACAATGCACACGAGTCTAGCAACGCTTACGAGAAGCTCACTAGACACCAGGGATGAGGTGCAGGTGGATGCCTGCGGGTGGAGGAGGGCCTCAAACACGCTAGCAGCGGCGTGGGCGGGGGTCAGGGACACGGACACAGCAAGGTGGTGCTGCAGACGTAGGGGAGCGAGCTCTTGACCGAAATCAGGTCAGAGGTCGCTCACCCTCGACGCGCAGCGCCAGCCATGAAGAAGGGAGGGGGAGGGAGGAGCAGCTGGGAGGCGGGAGGGAGCGGCAAATGGGGGCGCGAGGGGGGCGGGGCCGCAGGGAGGCAGCGGTGGGGAACCGCGGCAACGGGGAGCGCACAAGGGGCAAAAGCAGTCACAAAAGAGTCAAAAAAGCACAAATGGAAGTCAAAAAAGCACAAATGGAAGCAAATGGAGCAAAAAGGCACAATAAAGCAAGGCACAGAATACAGTCACAAATACGGTGAAAACGGCACAATGCACACGAGTCTAGCGACGCTTACCAGAAGCCCACTAGACACCAGGGATGAGGCGCAGGTGGATGCCTGCGGGTGGAGGAGGGCCTCGAACACGCTAGCAGCAGCGTGGGCAGGGGTCAGGGACACGGACACAACAAGGTGGTGCTGCGGACGTGGGGGAGCGAGCTCTTGACCGAAATCAGGTCAGAGGTCGCTCGGAGAGGTGAGTGTTTTCCCTTCCAAGTCCTGTTTCCGCCGTGTTTTTGTTTGCGTTGGTTCCGCCCCGGAAAAAGTGGCGGATTGGCCTCTCATAATAGTGTGGGCGGTACATGGTCTTCAGCCTGTCTGTTGGTGGTGACAGCCGCCGCAGTGTTTGTTTCTACCGCCGTGGCGGTTGGAGTGTTAAATTGGCTTTCTATGTTGGCGGTTTCCACCATGATTGTGATTCAATTTGTTTTACCGCTGCTTTAACACCGACCGCCAGGGTTGTAATGAGGGCCATAGTGTGCAGAGTCCAGGGCTTAGCAGAGGCTAAATGAGATAATACTAATGCTCTCTTTTGTGGTATTGTGGTCGAGCAGTTAGGCTTATAAGAGGGTAGTGTAAAGCATTTGTTGTACACACACAGTCAAAAGAGGAAGTACACACTTAACTCCAAACCAATGTTTTTTATATAGAAAAAAATATATATTTTCTCAATTTATTTTTAGAACCACAAGATTCAAGTTGCATCTAAGTACTTCAATAGATTTGTATTTCACACATGTAGCAACAGTACTTTGAAATCAATAAGTTATACAGTTCTTGAATTATTGGCAATAATCTGTTTTAAAAATGCGCACTACAATTTTCAAAAACAGTTGCTGGGGGAAGAAATGTTAGTTCGATTTGCAGGTAAGTACAACACTTACAGTTTCAGTCTTCGGGTTTTAGGAAGTCCACCATTTGGGGTCCAAGTTAACTCCAAACACACACCACCAGCAACACAGGGCCAGCCGGGTGCAGAGGTTCAAGATGAGCAATTGTAACGTGGGCTCCTATGGAGACAGGCGACACTTAGAATCAGGTCTGCCTACAGGTAAGTACCCACGACTAGGAGGGCAGACCAGGGGGGATTAGAGGAGGGCTGGAGGGGCCACAAGTAGGCACCAAACACACACCCTCAGCGGCACAGGGACGGTCGGGTGCAGGGTGCAAACAAGAAGTCGGGTTTCCAATGCTGGTCTATGAGGGGACCCCGGGGGTCACTCAGAGGCTGCAGGCGAGGTCAAGGGGGGTGTCTCGGACAAACCACCGGGTGGACAAGGAGGAGGGCCACCTGCTGAATGTTGCTGCACCGGAGGTCAGGTTCTCCAAGGCCTGGTAGCTGCAGGTGCAGTGTGTCTTTAGGTGTCGGAAATCTTCGTCCGCAGTATCGCGGTCAGGGGAGTCCTCGGGATTCCCTCTGCAGGTGTCGTCGTGGAGGGGTGGAGAGGTCAACCCAGGGTCGGTACATGCTCGCAATCGACTTGGGACCCTCTCTAGCTGGGTGGACTACCCTCACGCATCCGGAGAGAGGTGGGAACCCTTAGTTGTTGTTTTTTCTTGGACAGGACTCGAGCTGAGCAGAGGTCGCTGGATCCACTGGACACGCCGCTGGATGCATCTCTGTTCTTTGAAGCAGGAGACAGGCGGTAGGGCTGGGGCCAAAGCTGTTGTCATCTTCCTTCTTCTCCGCTGGGGGTTTCAGCTAAAAAGTCCTTCTTCTTCTTGTGGGTAGCCTGGAATCTGGTGAGCTGGGTTCAGGGAAGCCCTTAAATACAAGATTTAGGGGCGTTACAGGGGTTAGAGGGCAGTAGCCAATGGCTACTGACCCTGAGGGAGGCTACACCCTCCTTGTGTCCACCAAACTTTAGGGAGGGGGTTACATTCCTATCCCTATTGGTCCTTGTACTCCAAACCAAAATGGAGTATTATGCAGGGAGGCACCTTAGGGGTGGGCCCAGGTGAAGTGGTCACTCCTCCTTGTTTTTCCTAAGTTTCCCACCTAACTGGTCGCCAAAAGTAGGGCTCTGTCCGGGAGGCGGGCAGCTCCATTAGCTGGAGTGCCCTGGGGCACTGTAACACGAGGCCTGAGCCTTTGAGGCTTACCGCCAGGTGTTGCAGTTCCTGCAGAGGGGAGGTGTGAAGCACCTCCACCCAGAGCAGGCTTTGTTTCTGACCACAGAGTGCACAAAGGCTCTCACCCCATGTGGTCAGAAACTTGTGTGATAGTGGCACACTGGCACAGACCGGTCAGTCCTACACTAGCAGTTTGGCTAACATACAGGGGACATTTCTAAGATGCCCTCTGTGTGCATTATTTTGTAAATCCCACACTGGCATCTGTAGGGGTTCATTGTGCTGAGAAGTTTGATACCACAACTCCCAGTATTCAGTGAAGCCATTATGGAGCTGTGGAGTTAGTAATTACAGACTCCCAGACAATATACTCAGTATGGCTACACTGCACTTACAATGTCTAAGGATGGACGTAGACACTGTAGGGCCATATTGCTCATGCAACTATGCCCTCACTTCTGGGATAGTGCACCCTGCCTTAGGGCTGTAAGGCCTGCTAGAGGGGGGTCTTACCTATGCCCACAACAGTGGTTTGTGTGCATGGCACCCTGAGAGGGATACCATGTCGACTTTGCCTTTTTCTCCGCACCAGCACACACAAGTTGCAAGGGCATTGTACATGTGCTTTGTGAGGGGTCCACTAGGGTGACATAATACATTTTGCAGCCCTGGGGGACATTCCTTGGCAACAGGGCTCTTGGTACCATGGGTACCTTTTACAAGGGACGTAACTGTATGCCAAGGGTGTGCCAATTGTGGATGCAAAGGTACAGATTTTGGGAAAGAACACTGGTGCTGGGGCCTGGTTAGCAGGATCCCCGCACACTTTCAATCAAAGCTGGCATCAGCACTAGGCAAAAAGTGGGTGAGTAACCATGGCAACAGCTGTACTTTCCTACATGTATGATCTGCAAGATCCATTTGTCCGATGTTATGGGCCGTCAGTGAGGGAAATGAAATCGAATCCTTCCTCCAACTGGATACGCATGGTCTTGCAGAACCATACTGGGAGGGCTTGGGCATTGAGGAAGAGGTGGGCTGGGTGGTGGCCGACCTGTGGCTAGACCCTCTGGGTCAAAGGTACCACAACCTAGTCCTCAGATTGGATGCTGTGAGGCTGGAGGACAGTGGCTGACCTATGGGTGGCGTGGTACCCTGCCCCTCCCAAAGCCTTGAAAGAGGCGAAAGGCAGAATGCTAATGAGCAGGCGCTGAGGGGCCCAAGGATCTGTCCGTGGCTCGAGAGTCCTTGAACAGCTCAAGCACTGAGTCTTCCTTTTTTCCAAAAAGGTGTTGTAGGAAAATGGCTCCCTGTTGCAGATACCCCCCACTTTTTGCCTGATATTGATGCTGACTTGATTGAGAAGAGTGCTGGGACCCTGCTAACCAAGCCCTAGCACCAGTGTTCTTTCACTTTAAAATGTACCATTGCTCCACAATTGGCAACTCCCTGGCCCCCAGATAAGTCATTTGTAAAAGGTACCAGGGGAACCAAGGGTCCTGTGACCAGGGAAGGTCCCTAAGGGCTGCTACATGTGTTGTACCACCCTAAGGGACCCCTCACCTAACACATGCACACTGCCATTGCAGATTGTGTGTGTTAGTGAGGATAAAAAGGCAAAGTCGACATGGCATCCCCCTCAGGATGCCATGCACACAAAATACTGCCTGTAACGTAGGTAAGTCACCCCTCTAGCTGGCTGTAGAGGACTTGGGATATCAAGCCAGGTTGGAGACGTTAATAACTTTAGCGGAGCCACTGTATAGTTCCGAAATTGGCTTTTTTTTAAATGAATACTTGGAGCTATTTCAGTCTTTCTCGTTCACAGAAGTTATTGCAGTTTTCTAATGGAGTTTCTCCCCTCCTGCTTGTCTTGGTGTCTCTATGTCTCTCTATTCTCTTGTCTTCTCTTTTGTTCTTCCTCCTCTTGTCTTTTCTTTTATTCTTTCTTCTCTTATCTAATACACCTCTTTTCTCTCTTGGGGTTGACTCTCCAGAGGATAAGTCCCCGTCATTGAATCAAGACAGAAGGATGGGACCAGTCACCCAAAAGAAAAGAAATCATAGGAAACGATAAGCAATCTTATTCTTCTTTTCTTACAATAAGGTTAGGGAGGGCTTGTGCGGGCGTGGTAGGGAAACAAAACAAAAAAAACTCGGCGAGTGCTCACAGTCTTTTAACCTCTGTGACGTTGTGCTCTTTTTATACACAACACAAGTATTGGCTCTCTATATTTTAAGACCCTGTTGTCTCACAGGACCCATCTCAACCCGTGAAAATGCAGTGTAGGTTAGTAACAGGCAAAAACGAAAATAAATGAGATGCCAATACGAACTGTCTCTTTGTCCTGTCTCCCGCTGTTTGTCCACCACCACCTGCGCTGCCTCCCTTCTACCAATAATACCCCACAGGGTTTGACAGGCAGGCACGTACCTGCGAAAGCCACATCCCTCCGGGGACGTGGCGGGAATTGTTGCCCAAAGTCCTATCCGTCGGCGGAGCGTCCTCCCTTCGAGGTGTCTCCGGCTTCCCATCTTCTCCGGTGCTCGTCTCCGTAGTCCTCGTCAGCAGCCTGCCCTGCGTCTCTTCTTTCGCACCTCCTTCTGTGGTCTGCTTTCCTTCCTCTCTTCGCCGGTCCTGCTCTTCTTTGATCCCTGGTGTTCTTCCTTGTCCGTCTTTCATTTCCAATTTAACCCGGACATCCGGTTTGGAATTGGGCGTTCCTGGTCTCCGGCTGTCGCCAGTGCCCTCGGGGGATCGGGCCGTTGGTCTTGGGGCACCGTCATGGAACAGGGTCCGCGCGACCTTGTTACACTGGCCTTAAAGCCTTAAGGCAGGGTGCATTATACCACAGGTGAGGGCATAGCTGCATGAGCAATATGCCCCTATAGTGTCTAATTCCATTCTTAGACATTGTAACTACAGTGTGGCCATATTAAGTAAATGGTCTGGGAGTTTGTCAAAACGAACTCCACAGCTGCATAATGGCTACACTGAATACTGGCAAGTTTAGTAACAAACTTCTCAGAATAATAAACCCACACTGATGCCAGGGTTGGATTTATTACAAAATGAACACATAGGGCCTCTTAGAGATGCCCTCTGTATTTTACCTAATCCTTCAGTGCAGGACTGACTGGTCTGTGCCAGCCTGCCACTGAGACGAGTTCCTAACACCATGGGGTGAGAGCCTTTGTGCTCTCTGAGGCCAGAAACAAAGCCTGCATTGGGTGGAGGTGCTTCACACCTCCCCCCTGCAGGAACTGTAACACCTAACAGTGAGCCTCAAAGGCTCAGGCTTCATGTTACAATGCCCCAGGGCATCCCAGCTAGTGGAGATGCCCACCCCTCTGGACGCAGCCCCCACTTATGGCGGCAAGTCCAGAGGAAATAATGAGAAAAACAAGGAGGAGTCACCCACCAGTCAAGACAGCCCCTAAGGTGTCCTGGGCTGAGGTGACCCCTACCTTAAGAAATTCTCCATCTTGTTTTGGAGGATTCCCCCCAATAGGCATAGGGATGTGCCCCCCTCCACCACAGGGAGGAGGCACAAAGAGGGTGTAGCTGGCCTCCAGGACAGTAGCCATTGGCTACTGCCCCCAGACCTAAACACACCCCTAAATTCAGTATTTAGGGCGACCCTGAACCTAGGAAATCAGATTCCTGCAACCTGAAGAAAGAAGGAGGACTGCTGACCTGAAAGCCTCACAGAGACGATGGAGACACCAACTGACTTGGCCCCACCCCTACCGGCCTGTCTCCAGACTTAAAGAACCTGCAAAGCGATGCATCCAGGGGGACCAGTGACCTCTGAGGACTCAGAGGACTGCCCTGCACCTAAAGGACCGAGAAGCTCCCGAGAACAGCGGCACTGTTCAGAACCTGCAACAACTTTGCAACAAAGAAACAACTTTTAAAGAACTCGCTCTTCCCGCCGGAAGCTTGAGACTTCACACACTGTGCCCGACGCCCCCGGCTCGAGTTCAGGAGAACCAACACCGCAGAGAGGACTCCTAGGCGACTAAGATGACATGGACACCCTGAGTCGACCTCCCTGCAGCCCCGCAGCGACGCCTGCAGAGGCTCCCCCTGACCGCGACTGCCTGGTAAAAAAGGAACTGACCCCTGGACCAAGCACTACACCCGCAGCCCCCAAGACCGAGAGGACCTCCTGGACCTACCAGTGCAGGAGTGACCAGCAGGTGGCCCTCATCCTAGCCCAGTCAGTGGCTGGCCCGAGCAGCCCACCTGTGCCCTGCCTGCATCGCCTAAGTGACTCCCGGGTCCCTCCATTGCTTTCTATAGCAAACCCGACGCCTACTTTGCACACTGCACCCGGTTGCCCCCGTACCGCTGAGGGTGTGTTTTGTGTGCCCGTGTGTCCCTCCCAAAGTGCTCTACAAAACCCCCCTGGTTTGTTCCCCGAGGACGCAGGTACTTACCTGCTAGCAGACTGGAACCAGAGCACCCCTGTTCTTCATAGGCGCCTACGTGTTTTAGGCCCTCCTTTGACCTCTGCACCTGACCGGCCCCATGTTGCTGGTGCTGTGGCTTTGGGGTTGCCTTGAACCCCCAACGGTGGGCTGCCTACGCCCAGGAGACTTACTGTGTAAGTGATTTACTTACCTGAGAAAACTAACCAAACTTACCTCCCCCAGGAACTGTTGATTTTTGCACTGTATCCACTTTTAAAATACCTTATTGCCATTTTAAACAGAACTGTGTGTACTACTGTTTTAGATCAAAGTTCTATACTTACCTGTGTGAAGTACCTTGCATTTTATGGACTTACCTAAAATCTTGAATCTTGTGGTTCTAAAATATATTAAGAAAATACATTTTTCTATATAAAACCTATTGGCCTGGAGTTAAGTCTTTGAGTGTGTGTTTCTCATTTACTGTCTGCGTGTGTACAACAAATGCTAAACACTACCCTCTGATAAGCCTACTGCTTGACCATACTACCACAAAATAGAGCATTAGTATTAACTAATTTTGCCACTATCAACCTCTAAGCGGAACCCTTGGACTCTGTGCACACTATCTCTCACTTTGAGATAGTATATACAGAGCCAACTTCCTACAGGTGTGAGTCATCGAAGGGCATGTCCATCAGATTTGCTTGGACATCCCCCAAAAATCCAGTGGTACGAAGCCAGGCGTGGCGACGAAGGGCCTCTGTCAATGATTTTGCCCTGCCCAGCGAGTCGATCATGTCCAAATCACACTGAATTGTAAACTTGGTTGAATCTCTCCCACCCTTAACAGCCTGAGTGAGAGTGTCCCATACGGTCTCCGGGACCTGGGCAGCACCTGTGCCACCGTATCCCATAAAGTATGGGAAAAATGGCCCAATAGGCATGAGGTCTTTACAGACCTCAATGCCAGGCTGGAGAAAGAAAACATCTTCTTCTCAAGTTGGTCAAGCCTCTTGGATTCCCTACCCGGAGGAGCGGAAGGGAAGGCATCATGCGATGTGGAGGCTTGGACCACCAAGCTCTCCGTGGTGGGGTGTTAGAAGAGGGTCAGTAGGAGCTGGTCAATGGTGGCAGCCAATTGCCCTAGTTACAGGAGCCCCTGTACTGGGTTTGGACCACGTCCCCACCAGCAAGACATCAGTAAGGGCCTCATTAAAGGGTAACATCGGCTCCGATGTAGCAACCTCCGGCTGAAGCCCCTCTGTCAGGATGTTAGTTCTGACCGGCACCGTAAGCAAGTCCAGGTCCAAGACCTCAGCTGCCCTACTTACCACGATGGCATAAGACGCTCTCTCCTCCATAGCCAGAGACAGAGGTGAGAGCATACCAGCATCTGGAGAAGTACCATCGGAATCACCTTTGTATAAGGGGGGGGGGGGGGGGGAAGAGTGTCGACGTCGGACCCCGTGCCGGAGGAGGCCGACTGTGTGGAATGGGCACTAGTCCAAATCCAATATCGTATTCCGGGGTCCCCAACGGTGCTGAGGCCGAAGCCGCCGCCCTCGAACCTGATGGGTCCCCTGCTGTCCCTGCAAGGTCCGAAAACCCACCTGTGGGGGCAGCCCGCTCAAAAACGAGGCCCATGACTTTGTAGAAGTCTTTAATTTGAGCAGGGGTCGCTCGAGCGCCCAGATAGGGGAGGAGACCCGAAATCGGCCCTGGCTTCGGCTCCGCAGAACCGTGCTAAGAACGTCAACATTCTTGTGATGCCTCGTCGGCTGACAGGAGTAGAGAAGCCGAAGTCCGCATGCACTTCTTCTTGTGCCCCTTCCACGAGTGCCCCAAGGACCTTGAGTGCGAAGAAGAGGACTTGGGACTCCTGGAGCAGTCCTGAGACCTCCTCCTCGAGCGGTACCGTGACCTCCTAGGAGTCGGGCTGTAGGAAGTTGGCTCTGTATATACAATCTCAAAGTAAGAGATAGTGTGCACAGAGACCGAGGGTTCCCCTTAGAGGTAAGATAGTGGCAAAATTAGATAATTATAATGCTCTATTTTGTGGTAGTGTGGTCGAGCAGTAGGCTTACCAGAGGGTAGTGTTAAGCATTTGTTGTACACACACAGGCAATAAATGAGGAACACACACTCAAAGACAATTCCAGGCCAATAGTTTTTATATGGAAAATTATCTTTTCTTAATTTACTTTTAGAACCACAAGTTCAAGATTTGAAGTAAATACATAAAATGCAAGGTACTCCACACAGGTACTCAGAATTAGAGGAATTAGAGCAATAACAAATATAGTTCTTGTTAAAATGGCAATAAGCTATTTTAAAAGTAGACAGTGCAAAAATCAACAGTTCCTGGGGGAGGTAAGTACTGGTTAGATTGTGAGGTAAGTAAGACACTTACAAGTCTCAGTTCCTGGGCATAGGCAGCCCACCGTTGGGGGTTCAAGGCAACCCCAAAGTTACCACACCAGCAGCTCAGGGCCGGTCAGGTGCAGAGGTCAAAGAGGTGCCCAAAACACATAGGCACCTATGGAGAACAGGGGTGCTCCGGTTCCAGTCTGCCAGCAGGTAAGTACCCGCGTCCTTGGGGGGGCAGATCAGGGGGGTTTTGTTGAGCACTGCGGGGGGGGTGGGGGGGGGGACACAAGTAGCACACAAAACACACCCTCAGCGGCACAGGGGCGGCCGGGTGCAGGCATCGGATTTTGTATAGGAAACAATGGAGGAACCCGGGGGTCACTCTAGCGGTGCAGGCAGGCACGGGGGGGCTTCTTGGGCCAGCCACCACCTGGGCTAGGCAGAGGGTCACCTGGGGGTCACTCCTGCATTGAGGTTTGGTTCCTTCAGGTCCTGGGGGCTGCGGGTGCAGTGCTTGGTCCAGGCGTCGGGTCCCTTGTTACAGGCAGTCGCGGTCAGGGGGAGCCTCTGGATTCTCTCTGCAGGTGTCGCTGTGGGGGTCCATGGGAGTCGTCTCGGGCAACTCACAGGGTCTCAGTCGCCGGGGAGTCCTCTCTGTGGTGTTGGTTCTCGGGATCTCGAGCTCAGGGCGTCGGGTGCAAAGTGTGAATTCTCACACTTCCGGCGGGAAGAGTGAGGTCTTTGAAGTTGTAGAAAAGTTGCAAGTTGTTGAGCAGAGCCACTGCTCACGGGAGTTTCTTGGTCCTGGGAGTCAGGGCAGTCCTCTGAGGCTTCAGAGGTCACTGGTCCCTGTTGGATGCGTAGCTGGTTGCAGGTTTTTGAGTCAGGAGACAGGCCGGTAGGGCTGGGGCCAAAGCAGTTGTCGTCTTCCGTCATCTCTGCAGGCTTGTAGGTCAGCAGTCCTTCTTCTTTAGTTCAGGTTGCAGGAATCTGATTTCCTGGGTTCTGGGGTGCCCGTAAATACTAAATTTAGGGGTGTGTTTAGTTCTGGGAGGGCAGTAGCCAATGGCTACTGTCCAGGAGGGTGGCTACACCCTCTTTGTGCCTCCTCCCTGTGGGGAGGGGGGCACATCCCTAATCCTATTGGGGGAATCCTCCAAAACTAAGATGGAGGATTTCTAAACGCAGGGGTCACCTCAGCTGAGGGCACCTTAGGGGCTGTCCTGACTGGTGGGTGACTCCTCCTTGTTTTTCCAATGATCTCCTCCAGCCTTGCCGCCAAAAGTGGGGGCAATGGCCAGAGGGGCGGGCATCTCCACTAGCTGGGATGCCCTGTGGCGCTGTAACAAAACGGGTGAGCCTCTGAGGCTCACCGCCAGGTGTTACAGTTCCTGCAAGGGAGATGTGAAGCACCTCCACCCAGTACAGGCTTTGTTCCTGGCCACAGAGTGACAAAGACACTCTCCCCATGTGGCCAGCAACTTGCTTGGTTGTGGCAGACTGGCAGAAACTGGTCAGCCCCACACTAGAAGTCGGATTGGTATTCAGGGGGCATCTCTAAGATGCCCTCTGGGTGCCTGTTACAATAAATCCCACACTGGCATCAGTGTGCATTTATTGTGCTGAGAAGTGTGATACCAAACTTCCCAGATTTCAGTGTAGCCATTATGGAACTGTGGAGTTCGTGTTTGACAAGCTCCTAGACCATAAACTCTTATGGCTACCCTCCACTTAAAATGTCTAAGGTTTTGCTTAGACATGTAGGGGCGTAGTGCTCATGCACATATGCCTTCACCTGTGGTATAGTGCACCCTGCCTTAGGATTGTAAGGCCTGCTAGAGGGGTGACTTACCAATGCCACAGGCAGTGTAAGGTTGGCATGGCATTCTGAGGGGACTGCCATGTCGACTTAGTCATTTTCTCCGAACCAGGATACACAAGCTGTGAGGCAGTGTGCATATACTGAGTGAGGGGTAAGACATGCTGCAGCCCTTGGAGACCTTCCCTGGCATCAGGGCCCTTGGTACCAGGGGTACCAGTTACAAGGGAATTATCTGAGTGCCAGGGCTGCGCCAATTGTGGAAGCAAAGGTACAGTTTAGGGAAAGAACACTGGTGCTGGGGCCTGGTTAGCAGGGTCCCAGCACGCTTTCAATCATAACTTAGCATCAGCAAAGGCAAAAAGTCAGGGGATAACCATGCCAAGGAGGCATTTCCTTACACGGGCCAACTGACGTCGACTGCCAGGCCGCCAAGAACTTTAGAGACTGCTCTCTCAAAGCCATCGGGGCCATGGCCTGGCAGTCAGATCACGACTTTGCGTCGTGGTCTCTGTTAAGGCACCAGAAACATACCTGGTGGGGGTCTTTCACTGACATGGCGTGATGGCAGGTGCCACACGCCTTAAACTCTGTCTTTCTAGGTGACATCCTTGCACAGACATGAAAAAATTGTTGACAAAACGGTTGAAAAAAGGCTTGCTGAAAAAGGAAAGGGTAAATCCGAGAGCTGCGCTTAACCGGCGCGGAAGGAAAAGAACTGATGTATGCAAAGGGTGGTGCCTTTATAGGCGACTGTGACGTCAAAGACGGCTCCAACGATGCTGACCAAGCCATGATGACGCACATGGATCCAAATGACGCTTCCCGACGGCCTGGGCAGGCATGTGCACAAGAGGCCTGAAACGGCAGCTTTTGCTGCCTAAGGCCCTGGCCTGAATTCAAGCCAGGGTCGTAGGCAGCAAAAGTTGCAGTTTCAGGCCTCTTGTGCACCAGTGAGCACAGAACAAAAAAAACAAAAAACGAGGACTTACCTGAGTCCTCCTAGGGTCCTCGTTGCCAGCAGCGTGGCTCTCTGCTTCCCTCTAACACCTTCTCCCAGGCTGCTGGAAGAGGAAGGACTGGATCGGGAGCTGGTGCCAACCTGAGCTGCTTCCTACCGCCGACATCAGGCCAAGTGCTTATCGCAGCCCAGTTATGGCCCACAGACTACAAGTGTAGATTGTCTGCACTTTGCCTGTGTGGCCAATAACTGGGCTGCAGTGTGTACGTGGTGAGCTCTGCTCTGCTGCCAGGCTAGCTGAGTTTTTGGTCGAACTCCGCGCTCTGCCAGAAACTCAGTTAGCTTCGCCAGCGGAGCGGAGCTCAGCACCCACCCCTGATTTGGATAGTGGCAAGGGGGTGACAGCAATAACCAAGGGCTTTGATGACTGTATCGGAAGGCAGGCAGTAAAAGAGAATAATCAACTCACTATAGGGAGACAGCCACATGGTAGTTTGGAATACAAGGGCAACAATATGACGAACTCTAAGGGGAGGAGATCTCAGTTAAACGAGGTGAATTACGTGTGCTGGGGACCAATGGGACTGTAGTAGCATAGCTTGTTAATGTGGAGACCAGTGCAATGCAGGAGCCTGACTAATCATCAATGAGCATGAGTAATAAAGAACAAATTACTTATCTTTGGTAATGCATTATCTGGTAAAGACTATGGCTCTCATTATGACTCTGGCGGTCCATGGACTACCAGACTCACGGTGGCCGGCGGACTGCCGCGGTAGTGGTGGTCGGCCTACCATATTATGACCATGTCCAAACGACACCACCGCCAGGCTGCCGCCATCAGGCAGCCTGGCGGTCTCAGCGTTTGAAATCCGCCAGGGCAGCGCTGCAAGTAGTGCTGCCCTGGGGATTATGAGTCCCATTCCTCCTGCCTTTCCATGGCAGTTAACACCGCCATGGAGAGGCTGGTGGAATGGAGGACTTGGGGACCAACATGCACAGCTCCATAGCGCATTTTGCTGCCCGAATTACGGGCAGTGAAATGCATGATGGGTGCTGCTGCACCCGCCTCACCGACACATTGGCGCCGGCTCCATTAGCAGCCGGCGTCAATGTAAAGGCCCTGTTTACCGCTGGGCCGGCCCAGCGCGAAACTCAAAATAGGGCCGGCGGGGAGTTCGCCGCACTGGCGATCAAATGGCTGCAATGAGTTCGGCTGGCGGAGCTCATAATAACCCCCTATATCTAGCTGCAGCTTCCTCATCTTTGAATTTCCAAGGCGTTAGACTGGATCTGGAAACTTCTGCTTGAGCAATAGCCCAGCGGCGACGCTTTGGTTCCACATGGTATAGTCTGTGTGGTTAGCGCCGAAAGTGACATTGAAGTCACCTATATAGGCACCACCCAGGCGCACAGAAGTCAGTTACTTTTATTTATGACTTTCCATGCCAGGAGCGCAGAGCCATGAAAAGCACTGACAAATGTGTGTCCAATATAGGGTTCTGAAAAGGGATTACCCTGACCCTAGCAAATGAGTCCACAGAGTGGGGAGGCATGGGTGGGAGTAAGGAATCTGCAGCTAGAGTCTCTACCAGATAATGCGTTACAGAAGGTAAGTAAGTTGTTCATCTGATAGAAACGTCTAGCTGCAAATTCCTTACCTTTCAATAGATACACAAGCCATCTCCTCCTGATGGTGGGCTGCGTACACATTATCTAAAGTAGAAAGTCCTGTAGGACTGCACAGGCAAAATACCCATCCCTGCAGGCCTGACTGTCCAGGAAGTAGTGTTTGGAAAATGAGTGCAGGGATGCCCACAATGCTGACTGACATCTGTCCAGGACTGGACAAGCTCATGCGTGGTCGCAGCTTTTTCTCTGGTGGAATGGGCTCGTAAGCCCAAAGGAGTCTGCTTTTTTGCCATAGCGTAGCAGATTTTTATACAGAGAACAACCCAGTGTGAAATGGCTTGATTCTGTACTGCCTGACCTTTCTTTTCTCCTACATATCCCACAAAGAGTTGATCATCCACCTGGAACTTTTTTGTGCTGTCAAGGTAGAACGACAACGCTCTTTTTGGGCCCAACTGGTGGAGTTGCTCCTCTTTCTTAGAGGGATGTAGGGGAGCAAAGAAGGTAGGCAAGAGGATAGTCTCTCCCAAATAAAATGGGGTCACCACCTGTAGGAAAGTGCCACTGTTGGCCTGGCTATCCCTCCACTTTTTGTCTAGTGTTGGTGCAAACTTTGATTGAAAGTGTGCAGGGATCCTGCTAACCAAGCCCCGGCACCAGTGTTATTTCCCCAAAACTGTAACTTTGTTTCCACAATTGGCATAACCCTGGCACACAGTTAAGTCCCTTGTAAAAGGTACCCATGGTACCAAGGGCCCTGTGGCCAGGGAAGGTTTGCATGGGCTGCAGCATGTATGAGGACCCCTCACCAAGCGCATGTACACTGCCTATGCAGCCTGCGTGTGGTGGTGGGGAGAAAAAAAACAAAGTCGACATGGCACTCCTCTCAGGGTGCCATGCCCACAAACCACTATCTGTGGTACAGGTAAGTCACCCCTCTAGCAGGCCTTACAGCCCTAAGGCTGGGTGCACTATACCACAGGTGAGGGCATAGCTGCATGACCAATATGTTCCTATAGTGTCTAAGTCCATTCTTAGACACTGTAAGTGTAGTGTAGCCATACTGAGTATATTGTCTGGGAGTTTGTCATTATGAACTCCACTGCTCCAAAATGGCTTCACTGAATACTGGGAAGTTTGGTATCAAACTTCTCAGCACAATAAACCCACACTGATGCCAGTGTGGGATTCATTGAAAAATACACACAGAGGGCATCTTGGAGATGCCCCCTGTATGTTAGCAAAACTGCTAGTGTAGGACTGGCCGGTCTATTCCAGGCTGCTACTTTCAGACAAGTTTGTGACCACATGGGGTGAGTGCCTTTGTGCACTTTATGGTCAGAAACAAAGCCTGTCCTGGGTGGAGCTGCTTCACACCTCCTCCCTACAGGAACTGTAACACCTAGCGGTCAGCCTCAAACGCTCAAGCCTCGAATTTCAGACCCCCAGAGCACTCCAGCTGGTGGAGTTGCCTGCCCCCCCCAGACAGAGCCCCACTTTTAGCAGCAAGTCCGGCGGGAAAATTAGGGAAAACAGGGAGGAGTGACCACTCCAGCCAGGACCACCCCTAAGGTGTCCAGAGCTGAGGAGACCCACTCACTGCAGAATCCTCCTTCTTGGTTTGGAGGACAGGGACCAATAGGATTATGGTTGTGCCCGCCTTCCCAAAGGGAGTGGGCACAAGGAGGGTGCGCCGCCCTCAGGGAAAGTAGCCATTGGCTACTGCCCTCTGACCCCTAAAACACCCCTACATCTAGGATTTAAGGGCCTCCCTGAACCCAAATCATCAGATTCCTGGTGACCTACAAGAAGAAGAAGGACTGCTTAGCTGAAACCCCCAGCAAAGAAGAAAGAAGATGACAACTGCTTTGGCCCCAGCCCTAGGGGCCTATCTCCTGCTTCAAAGAACCTGCAAAAGAACAGAGATGCATCCAGCGGGCCCAGTGACCTCTGCTGAGCTCCAGAGGACGGCCCCTTGTTGCTGGTGGTGGGTGTTTGGGGTTAACTGGAACCCCAACCGGTGTACTTCCTAAAACCCAGAGCCTGAAACTGTAAGTGTTGTACTTACCAGCAAATTGAAATAAAATTTCTCCCCCCCAGGAACTGTTTCTGTTCGCTATATAAAAACCATTGGTCTGGAATTAAGTTATTGAGTGCATGCTTCTTCTGTTGTCTGTGTGTGTACAACAAATGCTTTGCACTACCCTCTGACAAGCCTAACTGCTCCACCACACTACCACAAAAGAGAGAGTTAGTATTATCTAGGAGGTTCCTCGGGATGCCTTTTAAGGCCTGCTCAAAGGGTGACTTACCTGTTCCAAGACAGTGGTTTGTGGGCATGGCACTGATTAGCAGGATCCCAGCACACTTTCAATTAAAGTTGCCATCAACACTAGGCAAAAGGTGTGGGTAACCATGCCAACAGTGGCACTCTCCTACACCAAAAATCTCCCCACTGAAAGAGTTCTTGCGCCACCTCCGAGTGGAGACACCACTTGTGATCTGCTACGCATTGACGGCTGAGTCTGTCTTCTCTGACGTTCAGAGAACCTGCCAGGTGTTGAACCTCCAGGGTTCCCCTGCAGTTCCAGCCATGTCCAGAGACGCAGGGCCTCCTGACTAAGGGTCCAGGACTCCCCCCAATCCTGCTGGTTTTAGTGCCACAAGGCGGTGGTATTGTCCATGAACACCTGCACTAACTTCCCCTTGACAGAGGGAAATATGCTTTCAATGCTAGTTGGATTGCCCAGACCTCCAGCACTTTGATGTGGAGATCGGATTCCACCAAAGACCAGACTGCTCTGACCTCCACCTCTCCCAGATGGCTGTCCCCATCCCAGAAGTGACACACTTATGTGAGGTCTGGTTGGGGAAGGGAGAGGAGTCTGCCTTTGACCCAACCGCAGGTCGTAATCTACCACTGCAGGACTTTTGTAGTTCCCTCTAAGATCTGGACCATGTCAGAGATTTTCCCGGATGCAGTGCCCACTGGAACTTCAGGTCCCACTGCAGATCCCACCTATGCCATCTGGCACAATTTACCAGCAGAGTGCAGGAGGCCATGAGGCCCAACATCTTCAGAGTCAGGCTCGTCAAAACCCAGGAAAGAGGCCAAAATATCGGTATCATAACCTGAGTATCCTGGACTTGCTGCTCGGGAGGATAAGCCCGAAACTGCACTGTGCCCAGAACAGCTCTTATGAAAAAAGTCTTGATCCACAAAAGCCCAGTAGCTATTGGCCCATTTCCAGGCTACCTTTATCAGCCAAACTACTGGAGAAAGCTCTGAACAGGGAACTTATGGCATTTATTAATTCTCATGGTGTGCTGGGCTCCACCCAATATGGGTTTAGGAATGCCCGTAGTACTGAGGCAGCTTCGATAGCTGCCTCGGAAGAGCTGAGGTCTATCCTAGATGGTGAAGGCAAGGCCGCACTGATTTTGTTAGATTTTCTGACGCCCTTTGATATGGTCAATGATACCATTTTGATCGACTGTCTCACGGGGTTAGAAATAAGTGACTCCACACTAAGGCCCTCATTACGCGCTGGTGTTCTCACCGTATTACGAGTTGTGGGGTTTGGCTGAAGCCAAACCTCCACAATTCTGCCTGGCCCGCTGGTGCGGTTACACCGCCGCGGCCGGCAGTGACCGCCTCCAATCCAGCAGCAGACCTCAGGCCGCCATCTGCATTACCAGGTTGCACACCGCCAGGCTTTCCGTGGCAGTCGCCCGCCACATAAAGCCTGGGGGTCATCATGCACCTGGCGACAGGAATCTTCATTCCTGTCACCGCAACACACACACACAATGTCACCACACAGGCACACATCCCCGCCACCCCTCCATACACTCACTGGCACCCCACCCCTTTACGCATGCATGGATTCACATACACACCCATTCAGCATACGCATACATGCACTCAGAAACACCCACTCACTTGCATTCATCCATACAGGCACCCAAATAGAAGAGCACATACACACACATACATACACTCGCAGACATGCATGTATTCAGCACTCTCTTCACCCTCTCCAAACACACACACACCCAAACACACCACAGACCGCCCCCCCTCGAACACCCACTTACCTCTTCCGTCGAGGAGGACGTCCGGGAGGGGATGGGTCCTGGTGGTCTTCCCTCTCTGCCACCACCAGGCCAGCAGGACACCGCCGAGCCATATTACTGCTCATAGTATGGAGGGTGGAGTCATGCTGGCATGGCGGTGCCTGCGAGGGAACAGCCCCTGCACTGCCGATCGACAGAACGAATGATGCCTGCTCTCCGCCTCAAAAATGGCAGTGAGCAGCCACCTCTCGGTCGAATGGCGGGTTCGGCAGAGGGCCTCAGTCTGATAAAATCTTTTCTGTCAGATAAGAGTCCAAGTTGTGGAGTTACGTGGCTTCATCTAAGATCAGTTCTGCTTGCTATGTGGGGTGCCTCAGGGCTCTTCATTGAGCCCTACTCGTAATCTTTATGTCACCCCACTGGCTAAGCTCATTAAATTTTTTTGATTTTCAGCGGTGTCATATGCAGACGACACACAAATAGTGGTATCAATATCTAGCAACCCAGATGAGACAGCCTCAAGATTCAGCTGGTGTATGACTCAAATTGACAGTTGGATGAAGCTAAATTGCCTAAAACTTAATGCCAGGAAAACTGAAATCCTTCTCCTGGGCAGAGACACTTCATTCTGATCACCAAATTGGTGGCCCAAGTACATGAGGAATCTTCTCCTGCCAGTTTGGAAAGTGAAGAACATGGGGATTGTCTTTGACAATCAACTTAACTATGAAGATCAGGTTAATGCCCTTGCGTCAACAGTATTCTTCACTTTAAGAATAATTAGAAAAACTTGCCCTTTCATACCCTCAGACCTTCAGAAAACGGTGGTCACCACTCTTGTCTTGTCCAGACTGGACTATGGACTACGGGAATGCCTTATTTATGGGCATCTGGAGAAAATTCATTCACAAACTCCAAATGCTACAGAATACATCTGCCCGACTTCCGCTGGAAATTTCAAAATTTCAGTCTGTGTTGCATGGCCTGACTAAGCTTCACTGGCTTCCAATGAAGAAGAGAATAGAGTTTAAGGCCCTCTGTATTGCTTTTAAGGCACTGCACAACATTGGTCCTGATTAGCTCCAGGACAGATTTATCTGGTATGTTCCATGCAGAAAACATAGATCTTCGGATACAAAGTGCTTAGTGATCCAAAGAGCAAAATAGTATCGTGGGGTGGCAGAAGCTTTCTGTTGAGGATGGCAAATCTACAGAACTCTCTCCCCTTGGAGTTAAAGAACTGCTCAAACCTACTGTCTCTTGGGAAAGCTTTAGAGTTGCATCTGTTCGACTCCCACCTATGATAGCTGCAGTGCCAGGATGAATCAGAGCATTCAAGCGCTTTACAAATCTAAATCAAATCAAATCAAACCAATGGAAAGAGAGTGTCTGACAGGGAGTCACGTGTGACTTCGAAACATTTATAGTGAGCCCCTGCGAATGCAGAAGGTTTGCTCTAGTCTGGAGATGGAAGACGACAGCCTGGGGTGAGCCTGCCTTTAACAGTCAGTCATCGAGGTATAGAAAGACACATTCCTAATCTGTGCAGATGAGCTGTGACCACCGCCATTACCCTGATGAAAACCTGAGGGTTGTTGGTCGGGCCGAATGGGAGCACAGTGAACTGAAAGTTCTTGAGGCCTAACTTAACCCTCAGGTAACCCCTATGGGCAGGCAGGATTGAAATGTGAAAATACGCATCCTGAAGATTCAGTGCTACCAACCAGTATTCTTGGTCTAAGGCAGACAAGACCTGAGCTAATGTGAGCATCTTGAAAGTCCCCTTGCTGAAGAAGGGGTTGATGGTCCATTGGTACAGAATAGGGAATTTGGGTATTGGAAAGTAGCGGGAATAACAACCACTGCCTACTTCTGATATCGGGACCTTTTCTATGGCTTCCTTGGCCAAGAGAGCCATAACTTCCTCTCGGAGCAGAGACAAATGATCCTCTGCCAGCCGGTCGAATGTTGGCAGTTTTGAGGGAGGGAATGATTGGAAAGGTGGGGCATAGCCCTTCCGAATGATCTGTAGAACCTAAGCATCTGAGGTAATGGACTGCCAGCGAAAGAGATTATGTTAAATTCTCCATCCAACCGGACAACCATGGTCCTGCAGAATCAAACTAGGAGAGCTTGGAGGCTGCAGCTGCCGGGGCTGGGTGGTGGATGACTTAGGTCTTCCAGATACTCTAGATCTGAAGACACCGCGTTTTGAGGGAGAAAAGGATTGGAAAGGCAGGGCATAGCCCTTCCAAATGATCTGCAGAACCTAAGCATCCAATGTAATGGACAGCCAGTGGAGGAGATGATGTTAAATTCTCTGCCCAACTGGACAAACATGATCCTGCAGAATCAAACTAGGAAGCTTGGAGGCTGCAGCTGCTCGGGGCTGGGTGGTGGCGACTTATGGCTTCCAGACCCTCTAGATCTAAAGACACCGCGCCCACATCCTTGCATAGCTTGCACCAGACGATGGTTGGCATAAGGTTGGTAAGGTGGTACACCCCTTCCGTGGCCACAAAAGGGGCGAAAGTCGACTGTAGGAAGTTGGCTCTGTAAATACTAACCCAAAGTGAGAGATAGTGTGCAAAGAGTCCAAAAGTAAGATAGTGGTAAAATTAGATAATTCTAATGCTCTATTTTGTGGTAGTGTGGCCGAGCAGTAGGCTTATCAGAGGGTAGTGTTAAGCATTTGCTGTACACACTCAGGCAAAAAATTAGGAACACACACTCAAAGACATAACTCTAGGCCAATAGTTTTTATATAGAAACATATCTTTTCTTAATTTATTTTAGAACCACAAGTTCAAGATTTGAATAAAATAAAATGCAAAGTACTCCAAACAGGTAAGTTAGGAACTTTGAATTAGAGCAATAACATACACAGTTTTAGTTAAAATGGCAATAAGCTATTTTAAAGGTGGACACTGTGCAAAAATCAACATTTCCTGGGGGGTGGGGGGGAGGGGCGGAGTAAGTAATGGTTAGTTTTTCAGGTAAGTAAGGCACTTACAAGTTCAAGTTCCTGGGCATAGGCAGCTCACTGTTGGGGGTTCAAGGCAACCCCAGAGTCACTGCACCAGCAACACATAGCCGGTCAGGTGCAGAGGTCAAAGGATGACCTAAAACACATAGGCGCCTATGAAGAACAGGGGTGCTCCATTTCCAGACTGCCAGCAGGTAAGTACCCGCGTCCTCGGAGGGCAGACCAGGGGGGTTTTGTAGAGCAGTGGGGGGGACACAAGTAGGCACACAAGACGCGCCCTCAGCGGCACAGGGACGGCTGGGTTCAGTGTGCAAAGCAGGCGTCAGGTTTTGAATAGAAATCAACAGGCAGGGCACAGGGGGGCTTCTCGGGCCAGCCACCGACTGGGCTAGGCAGAGGGTCGCCTGGTGGTCACTCCTGCACTGAAGTTCGGTCCTTCTAGTCCTGGGGGCTGCAGGTGCAGTGCTTGCTCCAAGCGTCGGGTTCCTTGTTACAGGCAGTCGCGGTCAGGGGGAGCCTTTGGATTCTCTCTGCATGCGTCGCTGTGGGGTTCCAGGGGGGTCGTCTCGGGTTACTCACGAGATCTCAGTCGCCTGGGAGTCCTCCCTGCAGTGTTAGCTCTCTGGAGCTTGAGCCGGGGGCATCGGGTGCAGAGTGTGAAGTCTCACGCTTCCGGCGGGAAGAGTGAGTTCTTTGAAAGTTGTTAGAAAGTTGTAAAAATGTTGCTGTAGGTGAACAGTGCCGCTGTTCTCTGGAGTTTCTTGGTCATTCGGATTTCAGGGCAGTCCGCTGAGGCTTCAGAGGTCGCTGGTCCCTGTCGGATGCATCGGTGTGCAGTTTTCTTTGAGTCTGGAGACAGGCCGGTAGGGCTGGGGCCAAAGCAATTGTCGTCTCCGTCGTTTATGCAGGGCTTTCGGGTCAGCAGTCCTTCTTCTTGTTTCAGATTGCAGGAATCTGATTTCTTGGGTTCTGGGGTGCCCCTAAATACTAAATTTAGGGGTGTGTTTAGGTTAGGAGGGCAGAAGCCAATGGCTACTGTCCTGGAGGGTGGCTACACCCTCTTTGTGCCTCCTCCCTGAGGGGAGGGGGGCACATCCCTAATCCTACTGGGGGAATCACCTTAGGGGCTGTCCTGACTGGTGGGTGACTCGTCCTTGTTTTTCTCATTATCTCCTCCAGCCTTGCTGCCAAAAGTGGGGGCAGTGGCCAGAGGGGCGGGCATCTCCACTAGCTGGGATGCCCTGGGGTGCTGTAACAAAAGGCATGAGTCTTTGAGGCTCACCACCAGGTGTTACAATTCCTGCAGGGGGAGGTGAGAAGCACCTCCACCCAGTACAGGTTTTGTTTCTGGCCACAGAGTGACAAAGGCACTCTCTCCATGTGGCCAGCAACTCGTCTGGTTGTGGCAGGCTGGCAGAAACTGGTCAGCCTAGCACTAGGAGTCAGACTGGTATTCAGGGGGCATCTCTATATTCCCTCTGGGTGCATTTTACAATAAATCCCACACTGGCATCAGTGTGCATTTATTGTGCTGAGAAGTTTGATACCAAACTTCCCAGATTTCAGTGTAGCCATTATGGAATGTTTGACAAACTCCCAGACCATATACTCTGCACTGACAATGTCTAAGGTTTTGCTTAGACACTGTAGGGGCATAGTGCTCATGCACATATGCACTCACCTGTGGTACAGTGCACCCTGCCTTAGGTCTGTAAGGCCTGCTAGAGGGGTGACTCACCTATGCCACAGGCAGTGTGAGGTTGGCATGGCACTCTGAGGGGAGTGCCATGTTGACTTAGTCATTTTCTCCCCACCAGCACACACAAGTTGTAAGGCAGTGTGCATGTGCTGAGTGTGGGGTACCCAGGGTGGCATAATACATGCTGCAGCCCTTAGAGACCTTCCCTGGCATCAGGGCCCTTGGTACCAGAGGTACCATTTACAAGGGACTTATATGGGTGCCAAGGCTGTGACAATTGTGGAAGCAAAGATACAGTTTAGGGAAAGAACACTGGTGCTGGGGCCTGGTTAGCAGGGTCCCAGCACACTTTCAATCATAACTGGCGTCAGCAAAAGGCAATAATACAGGGGGTAATCATGCCAAGGAGGCATTTCCTTACAGCTGCGGTGGACAAGGGGTCGCCCAAGGACTTGGCTGTGGGCTGAGAGACATTGAAGAGCTCAAGTCTTCCTTTTCGCAAAAGATGCAAGTCCCACTGAAGGGCATGTCCATAGGGTTTGCCAGGACATCCCCCGAAAAGCCAGATGTTCTCAGCCAGGTGTGGTGCCGTAAGGCCATCATCAACAAAACCACTCTGCCCAGTGAGTCAGTCATATCCAGGCCACATCTAATGGTCAACTTTGACGCATCCCTCACGTCTTTCACTGCCTGGGAGAGGATGGCCTTGGCCTCCTCTGGGTCCTGTGGCAGTACTTGTGCAACCATATCCCATAAGGTGTGCGAGAAATAGCCCAATAAGCATGAGGTGTTCACGGACCTCAATGCCAAGCTGGTGGAAGAACATAACAGCTTCCAAGTGGGTCCAGCCTCTTGGATTTCCTGTCAAGGGGAGTGAATGGAAATGCGCTGTGGGAAAGTGAGGCTTGGATTACCAAGCTCTCAGAAGGTCGCTTGGGTAAGTCCAACGCCAGTCAAGATCCAGATGCATGAGACCCCATCAGAGCCGAGTCCGAAGCATTCAGTGCAGAACCTGATGGGCCTCTTCCAACTCCACTGGGTCCAAATGCGCACCAGAGGGGTTGCCTGCTAGAAAACGGGAAACATGACATCATGACCTGAGTGGGGGTCGCTCTGGTTCCTGGAAATGGTGGGAGGCACCGTGCCTGGAAAGCCAACGTTCTGAACTCGTTGCGTCGGTCGAAGGATGGGGCAAAGTCAAAGTCCTTTTAGACTTCTTCTTGTGTCTCTTTCCTGAGAGCCCTGGACTTGGGGCTCCTGGAGTTGTCCCGCAACCTTCTCTTTGACTGGGACTATGACCTCCGAGGAGACACACCAGATGGCGTTGAGTGCTGGCCTGCAAGCAGCTTCAGGGATTGCTCCCTCAAAGCCTTCAGTGCCATGGCCAGGTATTCCAAACACAACTTCGAGTTGTGGTCGTGCTCGAGACTCTATAGACAGACAAGGGGAGGGTCCGTAACTGACACAAGGTGGCGACAGGCACTACACGGCTTGAATCCTACCTTTCTAGATGTCATCTCGACACACTTAAAAAAAATACTCGACAAAATGTCAAAAAAAGCCTGTCAAAAAACAACAGAGGGGTATCTCTCTCAGGATCTGCGCTAACTGGCACAGAAAGAAAAGAACTGACATCCGCTTGCCTGGGTGGCACCTACGTAGGTGACAGCAACGTCACATCCTGTGCTGATGCCAAGTGGAACCGAACTGAGCCAACCTGACGGCATGCACAGGGGTATTGCTCAAGCAAAAGTTTCCAGATCCTGTTTGAAACTGGGAAAGGTAAGGAATCTGCAGCTAGACATCTCTATCAGATATGGAAATGGATGAATATTTATGACAGCACTATCATTTCACTAGAAGGGGTTTGAAAAACAAGTATCTTGCCAACTCTAAAACATCTTATGTTGACCATGTAAGACCTGAAGACATTTAAGGGATGGACAACAAATCTGACTAAAAAAAGATCCTCATTGGATGTCTTCATGTAAAGGCTGGGAAGCCTGGAAGGCAGACCAATCACAAGCAATTCAACAACCCTTGAAGTTCTCAGAGAAAAGAGAGAGCACACTTAGTTGAGTGGCCAGTGAAAGGAAGTGTCCTTTCAACCAGAGATCTTTGTAGCAGAAAACCAAAATCAAGTACACTAGAAATAAATGATTATGTTTGTGGGGGTGGAAGTAGAAGTAGTGGAGGTGGCAGCCTCCTTTTGAGCTGGCATTGTGTGAGCAGAACAGTTCAAATGGCGAATGGGACTCCTTATTGCCTCTCAGTTCTCCACTGAGCCGGTGGAAGCCTTTCTTGTCAGATCCACTGAGAGGCCACCGGTTTACTTATGGAGTCAGAGGACCATGAACACATTCTTGCATTGTTATACTTTCATGGGCTTGCTAAGAGAACCTGCCCTTCTGCATGGATAGACTTGATTTGCTTTTGACACCATTCTTTCATCTGTAGGATGTTTTAGCGGCATGCTGTTGAAAGATGGTAAAGGATAGCAAGCCCTAAATTGACATTTCAACCAGGCCCGTGCTTCTAAAATGCCAGCAGGATAGATAGATATGGTCACAAAATGAGCAAAATCAAAAGATAAAAATATACTTACTTTCACAGGATATTGAAACAGCTTCACAAAACCAAAATCATCTCCTGTTGCCAAGACTTTATTATCATTGGTGAGGCAAGATGCTGACACATCAGTCACTTCTCCAATTACTGGCCAGATACCTTCACAGTAGGAGCCCAGCACACTGGTCCATGAAGCCCATGCAATCTTTTCCACCTAAAAACAAAAATGTTGAGTAACTTGTCATTCATAACACACAGCATTCTTTTCAGTTCTGGAAGTATCCTCAATATTAACCATCCACCTAGAGTGTGGTGTGAAATTTACATTACAATATAGGGGTATATGCTGATCTAGACTTTACCTACCATGTACATTTTTTAGCGTCTCAAGGATGCTGCTGTCTCCTCTTATTATCTAATTGGATGAGTTGGCTAGCCTCTTGCCCTCACTTTATGCTGACCTATGCTGCTCTTTTGTGCACAAACGGGAGTGGTTTAAAATAAATAGTCCCAGTCAAAACATGTTATTCCATGCTGGTAACATAATTTGTATGAAATACAAACCACATCCGGACACAATGCCTAGTCCCACCCTAATTATGCCCTATTTCCTAAGAACTGGGGATTTAAACTAATATGTTTCTGAGCGTAACAGTGCTTATAGATAAGACACTTATGGAATTACAATTGTCATTTGTTTAATAAGATTTCTCTTTCAGAAAGGTAAATAAAATCCAAACATTCTAACAGCAGTCAGGGCCCAATGTTACATGCTTGCAGAGCAGCTACAAAATTGCTATTTATACAGACAGAATGTTTTTAGATTCAATATTGTTAATTTACGATCACATTACTTACTTTTGGTAATGCCTTATCTGGTAGAGACATACTCTAGTTGCAGATTCCTTACTTGTGAATTCTCCTCGGACGTCAGCTTAATCTGTAGAATCTTCTTAGCGTACTCCTGTGCGCCATTAGATGGCATTTATGGGCTCCGCGTTCATCGTCATGGTCATACGTGCCGGATATGATGGTGTCGGTCCTATAAAGGCATCACCCCGGTGCGCTGACATGTTTGTTTCACAACTTTCCATGCCAGAAGCGCAGAGCCATGAAGAACACCTACTACTAGTGTGTGAAAAACTAAGGCCCTAAAAGGGCAGTCCCTTTCTCTAGAAATCAGTTAGCAGAGTTGGAAGGATGGGTGGATCGGTAAGGAATCTGCAACTAGAATCTGTCTCTACCAGATAAGGCATTACCAAAGCTAAGTAACTTGTTCATCTGATAAAGACTTCCAGTTGCAGATTCCTTACCTGTGAGTAGATACCCAAGCAATACCATCCCTGGAAGAGGGCCTGCCAACCAGGATCACACTTCAAAGTCCTGCAAGATCGAATGGGCAAAGTACCTGTCCCTACAGCGCTGACTGTCCAGGGAATAGTGTTTAGTGAACCTGTGCAAGGAAGCCCATGTTGCTGCCCGACAGATATCAAGGACTTGAACTCCGCGTGCTAACACAATGGTCGCAGCTGTAGCTGAGTAGAATGAGCATGCAAGGGCTCAAGGGGTTGTTTTTTGGCCAGTGGGCAGCAGTTCTAAATGCAGAGTACGACTCATCTAGAGATAGTCCACTTCTGCACTGCCCGCCCTTTCTTTGCACCCACATAATTGACCAAGAGTTGATCATCCACCCCCAACACTTTTGTATGATCAAGGTAGAATGCCAAAGCTCTTTTTGAGTCCATGCGCTGGAGTCTCTCCTAATCTTCAGAAGGACATGGGGAAGCATAAAAAGTAGGCAAGGTGATGGATTGTCCTACATGAAAGGGCATAACCACTTTTGACAGAAAAGAGGCCGTAGTGTGGAGCACCATGTTGTTAAGGTAGATGGAAATGTAGGGCGGCTTAGATGACAATGTATGCAGCTCACTCACCCTGCGGGCAGATGTAATGTCCACAAGGAATTCAGTTTTCAAAGTGAGAAGTCTGAGAGGACAATTGTAGGAAAGTATCCTCTTACTTCGGATGGTTACCCCCATTCTCTGCCTGTTGTCAGTGTGTTTGACTGTGTTCACTGGGATCCTGCTAACCAGGACACCAGTGATTATGCTCTCTCCCTTTAAACTTGGATACCTGAACCACATACACCCCATATTTGCCATTCTGGTAACCCCATGTAAGTCCCTAGTGTATGGTACCCAGGTATCCAGGGTATTGGGGTACCAGGGAATCCCCATGGGTTGCAGCATGTATTATGCCACCCAGGGGGAGCCCATGTAAAATGTAAGTGCAGTCCTGCCATTGCAGCCTGCATGAAAAAGTGCATGCACCTTTTCACTACAGGTCACTACACCAGGTCACTGCAAGTCACCCCTATGGTAGGCCCTCCTAGCCTATAGAGAAGGTTGCAGGTACCTGTGTGTGAGGGCACCCCTGCACTAGCAGAGGTGCCCCCACACATTCCAGTTCCATTTTCCTGGACTTTGTGAGTGCGGGGGTGACATTTTATGCATGTACTGGACATAGGAAACTGCCTATATCCAGCTACATAATGGGAACTCCGAACCTAGGCATGTTCGGTATCAAACATGTCGGAATCATACCCCAATACTGTTGCCAGTATTGGAAGTATGGTTCCATGCTCTCTGGGGGCTCCTTAGAGGACCCCCAGCATTGCTCCTACCAGCCTTCTGGGGTTTTCCAGGCAGCCCAAGCTGCTGCCCCCCCTCAGACAGGTTTCTGCCCTCATGCTGCTTGATCAGCTCATGCTCAGGAAGGCAGAACAAAGGATTTCCTTTGGGAGATGTGGGTAACAACTTTTCCTTTTGGAAATAGGTATTACTTGGCTTAAGAGGGGTAGCCTCCTCAAGCCACTGGCATGCTTTGAAGGCATGCACAAACCAGTCTACACCGGTTCAAGGACCCCAGTCCCTGCTCCGGCGCAATACTAGACAATGGAAAGAGGAGTGACCACTCCCTTGGCCATAACTACCCCAGGGGTGGTGCCCAGAGCTCCTCCAGAGGGTCCCTTAATTCTGCCATCTTTAATCCAAAGTGGGCAGAGGTCTCTGGGGGCATCTGAGTGGTCAGGTCAGGTAGGTGACAGCAGAGCCCCCTCCTGATATGTGGTCACCTGGCTAGGTGATCAATCCACCTGTCAGGGCTATTTAGGGACTTCCTCTGCGGTGGGTCATCAGACTCGGCTTGCAAGATTCCGGCAGGACTCCTCTGCAACCTCTGCTTCCACTTCTAGCCACTGGTACAGCGACTGGACCCTCCAGGAACCGACAATGCTCAAACCACAAAGAAGACTCTTCTGTAACTTTGTTTCCACGACTCCTGCCAGCTTTGCAACATTTTCCCAACAATGCATCATCAGAAGACAGCAACTCTTCAGCCTGCACGAGAAGGAAGAAGGAATCTCCCTTGGAGTGAAGGAGTCTCTCCCCTGCAACTGCAAGCACATACAGCAAGCAACGACTGGCTTTGTGGATCCTGCATCACGAGTGGTGGTCTGGAGTAGTCCTCTTGGACTTCTCTGCCAGCCATCCAACTTTGGGGGAGGTAAGCCTTTGCCTTCCCACGCAGGACGGAACCCCCATGCACTGCGTCTTTAGCAGCTGCCAAGGTTTGTTGGCATCTCCTCCAAGGGATCTTCACGTTACGTGCAGCTCCATCCCCCAGCACTCCTTCCTGCAAAGCACAGCCTCCTGCGTCATTCTCCGGCGGCGTGGGATCCTTTTTTGTAGTGCTGTGTAGGCTACTCTTGCGACTCCTGTGTCCCTGTCCCGTGGGACTCCTGTGCGTGCTGCCTCTGCTCATTACCCAATCAAATACTGCCTTTTCATGCATATGTACTGCAACATACTATATAACTAAATATTTTACAAATTACAACTTTAAAACTACTTGCAGTGTTCACACATACTACCAAAAATTACCTTTTACATCAAGTAATATATTTTCCTGACACATTACATCTACATCCGTTAAACTTTCACATCTGTTTTAATTACCACACTCCACTGTATGACACTATACTCTATGCCATTCCACTCAGTGTCACTCTACACTACGTCAATCCGCTATACCCTATGACACACTACCCTATTCTTCTGTACAATGACACGCACCACACTGTACGCCAGGAATAGTTCAACTTTATCACACTCTACATCACTCCAATGTAGGCTACGCAACTGCACGCCACTACATTCTACCTAACTACCCTGTAACCCGCTCCACTCTAAAACACTACACTCTATGGTATTCCACTCTACAACACTTCACACAATGCCACAACACTGGACGCCACTCCAGCCTATGCCATTCCACTCTACACTACTCCAGTCTATGCCACTCCATACTACTACACTGTACCTCACTCCACAACGCTCCTCTGTGCACCGTGCACATAGTACCCTATTACAATGAACGCCTCTACAGTCCACCCCACTACATTCTACCCCGCTCCACTCTACAATACTGCATGATATTCCACTCCACGCCACTACACTGTATGCCTCTACACTGTACCTCACTTCATGCTAGTCTAGTGTATGCCACTCCACTGTGCACTATTTCACTTGACACCACTCCACTCTAGTCCACCCTACCCCACTCCAGTGTACACTATTCCACTCCGCTCTACTCTGTACTACTGTACACCACTTCACTGTACTTCACTCCATGCCAGTCAACTCTACAACACTCCACTATATGCCTCTCCACCATACACCACTCCACTGCACACTATCCCATTCTACGCTAATCCACTCGTACACACTGCACTGTACACCCCTATACTGTATGCCAATCCACTCTAAACTGTTCCACTGTACTGCACTCAAATTATGTTATTCCACTCTATGCCACTCCACTGTATGCCACTGCACTCTTTGGCACTCCACTGTATGCCACTAAACTCTGTGGCACTCTATGCCGCTCCACGCCACTCCACTCCGCTCTATTCTACTTCACTCTACGCCACTGCACTCTATGCTATTCCAATGTATTCCACTCTCGCCACCACACTCTATGCTATTCCGCTTCACGTTATGCCACTGTACACTATTACACTGTACCACACTCCACTCTACGCCACTCTACTCTTCACCACTCCACTGTACGCTATTCCACGCCACTCCATTCTACAACACTTCACTCTACACTATTCCACTCTACCCCACTCCACTATAAGCCAGTCAACCGTACCACACTGCATTGTACAAAACTCCACTGTATGGTACGCCCATTTGGGGTACCACATTCCACTCTAGTCCACTCTATGATAACACACTTTAAAACACTACTCAACTTTAGTGGACCACAAACCACTTAGTTATACTCCACGACCACAGTAAACTCTACAGTTTTAAAAAACATTTTTTTTTTTAAAAAGAAACGTCGACATTCAATGATAAAACCAAAAGTTAAACCTTTGTTTTAGTTAGAAACATTTGATTTATTCTTTCTATACAAACCAAACGCAAAACGCACAAACGAACAAGTTACTTACCTTTGGTAACAAATTATCTGGTAGAGATTCTATCTAGCTGCAGATTCCTTACCTTAGAATTCCCTATTGTCAGCTTCGAATCTGGAATTTTTCTGCTGAGCAGTACCCTGCGTGTGCCATCGGTTGGCGTCTTTCGGAACCGCATGCGCCATCCGGCTCCTCGTGGCATCGTCAGCGTCATTGGAGCTGTAGTGATGTCACAGTTGTCTATATAGACGCCACTTCGGTGCGTGTACGTCAGTTCTTTTCCCACAACTTTCCACTCCAGAAGCGCAGAGTCATTTTTCACTTGATTGTTTAAAGAAAAAGACATGCCCTTAAGAAAGGCAAAAATACCCAAAATACCAATTTGTTACCGAAGGTAAGTAACTTGTTTATCTGTTAGAGACTCCTGGCTGCAGATTCCTTAACTTAGAATAGATACCCAAGCTATAACTCCTGGTGGTGGGTCTTGAGGATATATTTCATACCAGGAAGTCCTACAGGACTGAGCGGGCAAAATGTCCCTCCCTCCTCACCTGGCTATCCAGGCAGTGGTGTCTCGCAAACGTGTGCGAGGAAGCCCACGTTGCCACTTGGCAGATGTCAAGCACTGGCACTCCATGAGTTAACGTAGTGGTAGCAGCTTTTCCTCTGGTAGAGTGAGCCCTCAAATCCTCTGGAGGCTGCTTCTTGGCCAAAGCATAGCAAATCTTTATACAGAGAACGACCCAGCGTGAAATGGACCGTTTCTGTACTGCCTGACTCTTCTTTGCACCGAATGCCACAAAGAGTTGGTCGTCGACCCGAACCTCTTTTGTGCAGTCAAGGTAGAACGACAATGCTCTTTTTGGGTCCAGCTGATGCAGACGTTCCCCCTCCTCCGAGCGATTCGGTGGCGCAAAGAAGGTGGGCAGGGTGATATTCTGACCCAGATGGAAAGGGGTCACCACCTTGGGGAGGAAAGAGGCATGAGTTCTGAGTACAACTTTATCAGGATATATTGTGAGATACGGCGGTTTCGATGATAAAGCCTTCAGCTCACTCACTCTCCTGGCAGAAGTAATTGTCACCAAAAATGCTGTTTTGATAGTGAGCAGCCGGAGAGGACAGTTATGTAAGGGCTCAAAATGAGCACACATTAGAAAAGTAAGAACAAGATTAAGCTCCCACAGGGGCATGACAAAAGGCACAGGTGGAAACATATGCACAAGCCCTTTCAAAAATCTCTCTACGATAGGAGACTTAAACAAAGATGGTTGATCGGGCAAGCGTATAAAAGCTGATAAGGCAGGAAGATAGCCCTTGAGAGTTCCTAAGGAGGAACCCTGTTGGTCATGAGATAGAATAAACAAAAGGATATTAGATAGAGAAGAAGAAAGAGGATCAATAGATCTCTCTGTACAATATGAAACAAAACGTTTCCACCGGCAGGCGTAAACCGACTTAGTAGAGGGACGCCTGGCGGCCAGAATGACATCACAAACTTCGGAAGGAAAGTCATAAACCATTAACTGCCGCCGTTCAACCTCCACGCATGAAGCCGCAAGGATGACAGGTTCGGGTGAAGAACCTTCCTCTGCTGCTGCGACAGAATATCCTCCCGAAGAGGCAACCTGATTGGAGGACTGATGCTCATTTTTAGAAGCTCTGGATACCAGACTCTCCATGCCCAATCCGGAGCCACTAGGATTACTTGGGCCCAGTCATTCTTGATTTTCTTGAGAACTCTGGGCAGAAGTGGTGTAGGAATTTGGCTCTGTATATACTATTTCAAAGTAAGAAATAGTGTGCACAGAGTCCAAGGGTTCCCCTTAGGGGTAGGATAGTGGCAAAAGTAGATTATTCTAATGCTCTATTTTGTGGTAGTGTGGTCGAGCAGTAGGCTAATCAGAGGGTAGTGTTAAGCATTTGTTGTACACACAAAGGCAATAAATGAGGAACACACACTCAAAGACTTACTCCAGGCCAATAGGTTTTTATATTGAAAATATATTTTCTTAGTTTATTTTAAGAACCACAGGTTCAAGATTTACAGTTAATACTTTAAATGTAAGGTACTTCACTTAGATACTTTAGGAACTTTGAATGAAAACAATATCATGTACAGTCTTTGTAAAAATGGCAATAAGATATTTTCAAAGTAGACACCTAGTGCAAAAATCAACAGTTCCTGGGGGAGGTAAGTAAAGGTTAGTTTTGAAGGTAAGTAAAACACTTACAAGTCTCAAGTTTGGGACATAGGCAGCCCACCGTTGGGGGTTCAAGACAACCCTAAAGTTACCACACCAGCAGCTCAGGGCCGGTCAGGTGCAGAGGTCAAAAAGATGCCCAAAACACATTGGCGCCTATGGGGAGCATCTCTAAGATGCCCTCTGGGTGTATTTTACAATAAATTGTACACTGGCATCAGTGTGCATTTATTGTGCTGAGAAGTTTGATACCAAACTTCCCAGTTTTCAGTGTAGCCATTATGGAACTGTGGAGTCCGTATTTGACAAACTCCCAGACCATATACTCTTTATGGCTACCCTGCACTTACAATATCTAAGGTTTTGCTTAGACACTGTAGGGGCATAGTGCTCATGTACATATGCCCTCACCTGTGGTATAGTGCACTCTGCCTTACGGCTGTAAGGCCTGCTAGAGGGGTGACTTACCTATGCCACAGGCAGTGTGAGGTTGGCATGGCACTCTGAGGGGAGTGCCATGTCATTTTCTCCCCACCAGCACACACAAGCTGAGAGGCAGTGCGCATGTACTGAGTGAGGGGTCCCTAGGATGGCATAAGACATGCTGCAGCCCTTACAGACCTTCCCTGACATCAGGGTCCTTGGTACCAGGGGTACCAGTTTCAAGGGACTTACCTGGGTGCCAGGGTTGTGCCAATTGTGGAGACAAAAGTACAGTTTTAGGGAAAGAACACTGGTGCTAGGGCCTGGTTAGCAGGGTCTCAGCACACTTTCAAATCATAACTTAGCATCAGCAAAGGCAAAAAGTCAGGGGGTAACCATGCCAAGGAAGCATTTCCTTACACAATCCCCCCCAAACGAAAGAGGATGAGACTAACCTTTCCCAAGAGAGTCTTCATTTTCTAAGTGGGAGAACCTGGAAAGGCCATCTGCATTGGCATGGGCAGTCCCAGGTCTGTGTTCCACTATAAAGTCCATTCCCTGTAGGGATATGGACCACCTCAACAATTTAGGGTTTTCTCCTTTCATTTGCATGAGCCATCTGAGAGGTCTGTGGTCAGTTTGAACTATGAAGTGAGTACCAAAAAGGGATGGTCTCAACTTCTTCAGGGACCAGACCACAGGAAAGGCCTCCCTCTCAACGGCACTCCAACGCTGCTCCCTTGGGAGTAACCTCCTGCTAATGAAAGCAACAGGCTGGTCAAGGCCATCATCATTTGTTTGGGATAGGACTGCTCCTATCCCATGTTCAGAGGCATCTGTCTGCACAATGAACTGCTTGGAATAATCTGGAGCTTTTAGAACTGGTGCTGTGCACATAGCTTGTTTCAGGGTGTCAAAGGCCTGTTGACCTTCCACGGTCCAGTTAACTTTCTTGGGCATGTTCTTGGAGGTAAGTTCTGTGAGGGGTGTCACTATTGATCCATATCCCTTCACAAACCTCCTATAGTACCCAGTCAAGCCAAGGAATGCCCTGACTTGAGTCTGGGGTTTTGGAGCTACCCAGTCCAGAATAGTCTGGATCTTGGGTTGTAGTGGCTGAACTTGGCCTCCACCTACAAGGTGTCCCAAGTAAACCACAGTACCCTGCCCTATCTGACATTTAGATGCCTTGATAGAGAGGACTGCTGCTTGCAGGGCATGCAAAACCTTCTTCAGGTGGCCCAGGTGATCCTGCCAGCTGGAGCTAAAGACAGCAATGCCATCAAGATAAGCTGAACTAAAGGACTCCAAGCCAGAAAGGACTTGATTCACCAACCTTTGGAAGGTGGCAGGGCCATTCTTTAAGCCAAAGGGCTTCACAGTAAACTGGTAGTGCCCATCAGGTGTAGAGAATGCTGTTTTCTCTTTTGCTCCTGGTGCCATTCTTATTTACCAGTACCCTGCTGTCAAGTCAAAGGTACTCAGGTATTGGGCAGCACCCAATTTGTCAATTAACTCATCTGACCTTGGAATGGGATGAGCATCTGTGTTGGTGACAGAATTAAGCCCTCTGTAGTCCACACAGAACCTTATCTCTCTCTTGCCATCTTTTGTGTGAGGTTTGGGGACCAAAACCACTGGGCTAGCCCAGGCACTATCAGAGCGCTCAATCACTCCCAATTCCAGCATCTTGTGGACTTCCACTTTGATGCTTTCCTTAACTTGGTCGGACTGTCTGAATATTTTGTTTTTGACAGGCATGCTGTCTCCTGTTTCCACATCATGGGTACACAGGTGTGTCTGACCAGGGGTTAGGGAAAAGAGCTCAGAAAACTGCTGGAGGACTTGCCTGCAGTCAGCTTGCTGTTGGCCATAGAGGGTGTCTGAGTAGATCACTCCATCTACTGTGCCATCTTTAGGGTCAGTGGAGAGGAGATCAGGGAGAGGTTCACTCTCTGCTTCCTGGTCCTCATCTGTAACTATTAACATGTTTACATCTGCCCTGTCATGGAAGAGTTTTAGGCGATTAACATGGAACACCCTCTTGGGGGTCCTGCTAGTGCCTAGGTCCACCAGGTAGGTGACCTCACTCTTCTTCTCTAGCACTGGGTAAGGGCCACATCATTTGTCCTGCCCTGGGAGCCACAGGCTCCAGAACCCAGACTTTCTGCCCTGGCTGAAACTCAACCATAGAAGCCTTTTGGTCATACCACATCTTCTGAAATTGTTGGCTGGCCTCAAGGTTTTTACTTGCCTTTTCCATGTACTCTGCAATCCTGGAACGTAGGCCTAGTACATAGTCCACTATATCTTGCTTAGGCTCATGAAGAGGTCTCTCCCAACCTTCTTCACAAGAGCTAGTGGTCCCCTAACAGGATGGCCAAACAGAAGTTCAAAGGGGGAAAACCCTACTCCCTTCTGAGGCACCTCTCTGTAGGCGAAAAGCAGGCATGGCAAGAGGACATCCCATCTCCTTTTGAGTTTTTCAGGGAGCCCCATGATCATGCCCTTCAATGTCTTGTTAAATCTCTCAACAGGACCATTGGTTTGTGGATGGTATAGTGTGGTGAACTTGTAAGTCACCCCACACTCATTCCACATGTGTTTCAGATAAGCTGACATGAAGTTGGTACCTCTGTCAGAAACCACCTCCTTAGGAAATCCCACTCTGGTAAAAATACCAATGAGTGCTTTGGCTACTGCAGGGGCAGTAGTGGACCTAAGGGGAATTGCTTCAGGGTACCTAGTAGCATGATCCACTACTACTAGGATATACTGATTTCCTGAGGCTGTGAGAGGTTCAAGTGGACCCACTATATCCACTCCCACTCTTTCAAAGGGGATCCCCACCACTGGAAGTGGAATGAGGGGGGCCTTTGGGTGGCCACCTGTCTTACCACTGGCTTGACAGATGGCACAGGAGGCACACAACTCCTTTACTTTCTGGGACATGTTGGGCCAATAGAAATGGTTGCCTAACCTCTCCCATGTCTTGGTTTGTCCCAAATGCCCAGCAAGTGGAATGTCATGGGCTAAGGTCAGAATGAACTCCCTAAACTCCTAAGGCACTACCACTCTCCTAGTGCCACAAGGTTTTGGATCTCTTGCCTCAGTGTAAAGGAGTCCATTTTCCCAATAGACCCTGTGGGTTCCACTGACATTTCCTTTGGTTTCCTCAGCAGCTTGCTGCCTAAGGCCTTCAAGAGAGGGACATGTTTCTTGCCCCTTGCACAGTTGTTCCCTTGTGGGTCCCCCTAAGCCCAAGAGCTCAACCTGATAAGGTTCCAGCTCCATAGGCCCAGTTCCCTCAGGGGATAGAACGTCTTCTGAGAAGAGAGGTTCTTTTTCTTTTTCGGTGCTGAAGCTGGTTCCCCAGTCTTCTTCCCTTTTCCCTTGGAGTGTTGGGCCATTATTCCACACTCCAACACCTCTTTTTCACCCTGAGCTCTGCACTGTGCCCTAGTCTTGACACATACCAGTTCAGGGATACCCAGCATGGCTGCATGGCTTCTGAGTACTACCTCAGCCCATGCTGAGGACTCCAGATCATTTCCAAGCAGACATTCAACTGGTATAGCAGAAGAGACTACCACCTGTTTCAGGCCAGGGACCCCTCCCCATTCTAAAGTTACCCTAGCCATGGGATGTACTTTAGTCTGATTGTCAGCATTGGTGACTGGATAAGTTTGTCCAGTCAGGTATTGTCCTGGGGAAACCAGTGTGTCTGTCACCATAGTGACACTGGCACCTGTATCCCTCAGGGCCTCCAATCTAGTCCCATTAATAAAGAGCTGCTGCCTGTATTTGTGCATGTTAGGTGGCCAAGCAGCTAGTGTGGCTAAGTCCACTCCACCCTCAGAGACTAATGTAGCTTCAGTGTGAACCCTGATTGGCTCTGGGCACACTGTTGATCCCACCTGGAGACTGGCTATTCCAGTGCTTACTGGAGTAGTAGCTGAAGTGGAAACTTTCTTGGGACAGGCCTTGTCTCCAGTTTGGTGTCCATGCTGACTACAGCTGCGAAACCAGGCTTTTTTGGGATCAAAGTTTATACCCTTGTATCCCAAATGAGGATTGTGAAGAGGCTTTGGACCCATCCTATTGAGCAGGTTTTTGGGGCCCTGTAGAAGACTCTTTACTTTTTCCCTTGGATGTCTCAACACTTTTCCCCTGGGGAGGATTTGTGACCCCTTTCTTTTGGTCACCCCCTGTGGAAGTCTTGGTCACCCTTGTCTTGACCCAGTGGTCTGCCTTCTTTACCAATTCTTGCAGAGAAATTGGACCTAGGTCTACCAGATGCTGATGCAGTTTATCACTGAAAAAATTACTTAAAAGGTGTTCCTTCATAAACAAATTATACAGCCCTTCATAATCATTTACACCACTGCCATTAATCCAACCATCTAGTGTTTTGACTGAGAAGTCAACAAAATCAACCCAGGTCTGGCTCAAGGATTTTTGAGCCCCCTGAACCTAATCCTGTACTCCTCAGTTGAGAATACAAAGCCCTCAATCAGGGTAGCCTTCATGAGGTCATAGGATTCTGCATCTTTTCCAGAGAGTGTGAGGAGTCTATCCCTACACTTTCCAGTGAACATGTCCCAAAGGAGAGCACCCCAGTGAGATTTGTTTACTTTTCTGGTTGCACAAGCCCTCTCAAAAGCTATGAACCATTTGGTGATGTCATCACCATCTTCATATTTTGTTACAATCCTTTTGGGGATTTTTAGCATGTCAGTATTCTCTCTGACCCTATTTAAGTTGCTGCCACCATTGATGGGAGCAAAGCCCTTCTCTTGTCTTTCCCTTTCTATGGCTAGGAGCGGTCTCTCCAAAGCCAATCTTTTGGCCATCCTGGCTAACAGGAGGTCATCTTTATTCAGGCTGCCCTCAATGCTTCCAGAGTTGTTGGACTCCCATGTGGGAGAAGCAGCATCTCTGACTATCACTTGTGGAGTCAGGGTTTGAGAAACCCTGGGCTCCCTAACTAGGACAGGAGGGGGGAAATTCTCCTCCGGGTCACTAGTTTCCCCCTCTGTAAGGGTGTCTTCAGAGGGGTGGTCTCTAGCAAACTGTGCCAAAAGCTCCTGGAGCTGTACTTTGGTAGGGATTGACCCAGTTTTTATATTTTTTATTTTACAGAGAGTCCTTAACTCTGACATCCTAAGATGCAGGTACGGGGTGAGGTTGAGTTCCACCACCATCTCATCTGTACTAGATATTATTTCTCTAAAAGTTGGGATACTTTTTAAGAATCTAAAACTATCTCTAGAACTTAATCCAAACTTTTACAAACTTTTAAACTCTAAAAGACATGCTAACAGGGACTTACACAAGGCCCTAGCAGGACTTTAACATTTTTAGAAAAATAGCTCAAATTGCAAAAATCAGTTTCTAATGACACTTTTTGGAATTTAGTTGTGTGATCAGGTATTGGCTGAGTAGTCCAGCAAATGCAAAGTCTTAGACCCCACCGCTGATCCACCAATGTAGGAAGTTGGCTCTGTATATACTATTTCAAAGTAAGAAATAGTGTGCCCAGAGTCCAAGGGTTCCCCTTAGAGGTAAGATAGTGGCAAAAGTAGATAATTCTAATGCTCTATTTTGTGGTAGTGTGGTCGAGCAGTAGGCTTTCAGAGGGTAGTGTTAAGCATTTGTTGTACACACACAGGCAATAAATGAGGAACACACACTCAAAGACTTACTCCAGGCCAATTGGTTTTTATATTGAAAAATATATTTTTTTAGTTTATTTTAAGAACCACAGGTTCAAGATTTACAGTTAATACTTTAAATGTAAGGTACTTCACTTAAATACTTTAGGAACTTTGAATGAAAAAAATATCATGTACAGTCTTTGTAAAAATGTCAATAAGCTATTTTCAAAGTGGACACAGTGCAAAAATCAACAGTTCCTAGGGGAGGTAAGTAAAGGTTAGTTTTGAAGGTAAGTAAAACACTTAGAAGTCTCAAGTTTGGGGCATAGGCAGCCCACCGTTGAGGGTTCAAGGCAACCATACAGTTACCACACCAGCAGCTCAGGGCCGGTCAGGTGCAGAGGTCAAAGAGGTGCCCAAAACACATAGGCGCCTATGGGGAACAGGGGTGCTCCAGTTCCAGTCTGCCAGCAGGTAAGTATGTGCGTCCTTGGGGGCCAGGGAGGACGCAAGGCAGAGGGTCGCCTGGGGGTTGCTCCTGCATTGAAGTTCAGTTCCTTCAGGTCCTGGGGGCTGCAGGTGCAGTGTTGGTTCGAGGCGTCGGGTCCCTTGTTACAGGCAGTCGCGGTCAGGGGGAGCCTCTGGATTTTCTCTGCAGGCGTAGATGTGGGGGCTCAAGTGGGTCATCTCTGGTTACTCACAGGATCGCAGTCGCCGGGGAGTCCTCCCTGAGGTGTTGGTTTTCTGCAGGTCGAGCCGGGGCGTCGGGTGCAGAGTGTGAAGTCTCACGCTTCCGGCGGGAAACAAGCAGTCTTTGAAAGTTGCTTCTTTGTTTCAAAGAAGTAGCTGGTTTTGAACAGGGCCGCTGTTCACTGGAGTTTCTTGGTCCTGTAGTCCAGGGCAGCCCTCTGAGGCTTCAGAGGTCGCTGGTCCCTGTCGGATGCGTCGCTGAAACAGGTTTTCAAAGTTGGAGATAGGCCAGTAGGGCTGGGGTCAAATCAGTTGTCGTCTTCCTTCTTCTCTGCAGGCTTGTAGGTCAGCAGTCCTTCTTCTTCTTCAGGTTGCAGGAATCTAGTTTCCAAGGTTCTGGGGTGCCCCTAAATACTACATTTAGGGGTGTGATTAGGTCTGGGAGGGCAGTAGCCAATGGCTACTGTTCTTGAGGGTGGCTACACCCTCTTTTCGCCTCCTCCCTGGGGGGGTGGGGGACACATCCCTAATTCTTTTGGGGGAATCCTCCAAACTCAAGATGGAGAATTTCTCAAGGCAGGGGTCACCTCAGCTGAGGACGCCTTAGGGGCTGTCCTGACTGGTGGGTGACTCCTCCTTGTTTTTCTCATTATCTCCTCCAGCCTTGCCACCAAAAGTGGGGGCAGTGGCCGGAGGAGCGGGCATCTCCACTAGCTGGGATGCCCTGGGGCACTGTAACAAAAAGGGTGAGCCTTTGAGGCTCACCGCCAGGTGTTACTGTTCCTGCAGGGGGAGGTGAGAAGCACCTCCACCCAGTACAGGCTTTGTTCCTGGCCACAGAGTGACAAAGGCACTCTCCCCATGTGGCCAGCAACTTGTCTGGTGTGTGGCAGGCTGGCAGAAACTGGTCAGCCTACACTGGAAGTCGGGTATGTTTTCAGGGGGCATCTCTAAGATGCCCTCTGGGTGTATTTTACAATAAATTGCACACTTCCCAGATTTCAGTGTAGCCATTATGGAACTGTGGAGTCCGTATTTGACAAACTCCCAGACCATGTACTCTTTATGGCTACCCTGCACTTACAATGTCTAAGGTTTTGCTTAGACAATGTAGGGGCGTAGTGCTCATGCACATATGCCCTCACCTGTGGTATAGTGCACCCTGCCTTTGGCTAGAGGGGTGACTTACCTATGCCACCGGCACTGTGAGGTTGGCATGGCACTCTGAGGGGAGTGCCATGCCGACTTAGTCATTTTCTCCCCACCAGCACACACAAGATGAGAGGCAGCGTGCATGTGCTGAGTGAGGGGTCCCTAGGGGGCATAAGACATGCTGCAGCCCTTAGAGACCTTCCCTGGCATCAAGGCCCTTAGTACCAGGGGTACCAATTACAAGGGACTTACCTGGGTGCCAGGGTTGTGCCAATTGTGGAGACAAAAGTACAGGTTTAGGGAAAGAACACTGGTGCTGGGGCCTGGTAAGCAGGGTCCCAGCACACTTTCAAATCATAACTTAGCATCAGCAAAGGCAAAAAGTCAGGGGCTAACCATGCCAAGGAGGCATTTCCTTACAAGTGGTATGGGCGGAAAGGCATACAGGAGGCCTGAACTCCACTCACGTCGAAAAGCGTTGCCTAGCTATAGCCCCCTTGGAAACTCCAACGCGCAAAACTGCTGATATTGCGCGTTCTCTACAGAGGCGAACAGATCTAACCAAGGATCTCCCCACTGCTGAAAGAGTCCTTGCGCCACCTCCGGATGGAGATACCATTTGTGATCTGCTAAGCATCAACGGCTGAGTTCGTCCGCCCTGGCGTTGAGAGAACCTTCCAGGTGTTGAACCACCCTGCTGCTCCAGCCATGTCCAGAGACGCAGAGCCTCTTGACAAAGGGTCCACGACCCCACACCGCCCTGCTTCTTGCAGTACCACATTGCGATGGTGTTGTCCATTAACACCTGCACTACTTTCCCTTTCACAACAGGAAGAAATGTCTTTAATGCTAGTCGGATCACCCGAAGCTCCAACAAGTTGATATGGAGCCCGGATTCCGCAGGAGACCAGAGACCTCTGATCTCCACCTCTCCCAGATGGCCACCCCATCCCAGAAGTGACGCATCTGTCACTACTGTAAGATCTGGTTGGGGAAGGGACAGGAGTCTGCCTTTGACTCAATCGCAGTTCACCAACCATCACTGCAGATCCTTTGCAATCCCCTCCGAGATCTGAACCACGTCGGTAAGATTTCCCTGATGCTGTGCCCATTGGAAGTTCAGGTCCCACTGCAGAGCCCTCATATTCCATCTGGCATGCTTGACTAATAGGATGCAGGAAGCCATGAGTTCCAAGACCCTCACAGTCTGTCTCAGCGAAATCCAGGATAGAGGCCGAAACATCGTTATCATAACCTGAATATCCTGGACTTGCTGCTGGGGAGGATAGGCCCGTCCTCACTGTGTCCAGAACAGCTCATATGAAATGAGCTTCTGAGAGGGAACGTGACTTCGGCACATTGAGAGTGAACCCCAGCGAGTGCAGGAGGGTTGCCGTCATCTGGAGATGGGTGACGAGAGCCTGGGGCGTGGGAGCCTTCAACTGTCAATCGTCGAGGTAGAGGAAGACTGAAAGCCCTGACCTGCGCAGATGAGCTGCTACCACCGCCATCACCTTTGTGAACACCCGAGGGGCACTGGTGAGACCAAAAGGGAGCACCGTAAACTGAAAGTGCTCGTGGCCCACCTTGAACCGCAGGTAACGCCTGTGGATGAGCAGGATGGGGATATGAAAATACGCATCCTTCAAGTCCAACACTACCATCCAGTGTCCTTGGTCAAGGGCAGAAAAGACCTGAGCAAGAGTGAGTATCTTGAATTTCTCCTTCTTGAGGAAGAGATTGACGTTTCTTAAAATCCAAGACAGGGCGAAGGCCCTTGTTCTTCTTGGTAATCAGAAAGTAGCGGGAATAACAACCACTGCCTACTTCTGACATTAGGACCCTTTCTATGGCTCCCTTGGCCAAGAGAGCCGTAACTTCCTAGCGGAGGAAAACAAAATGGTCCTTCACCAGCCGTTCTTTTGTCGGAAGGGATAGAGGGAGGAAAAGACTGGAAGGGGAGGGAATAGCCCTTCCGAAAGATCTGCAAGACACATTTGTCTGTTGTGATGGAATGCCAGTGAGGGAGATTGTAAGGAAATGGCTCCCTGTTGCAATTACCCCCAACTTTTTGCCTGATACTGATGCTGACTTGACTGAGAAGTGTGCTGGGACCCTGCTAACTAGGCCCAAGCACCAGTGTTCTTTCACCTTAAATGTACCGTTGTTTCCACAATTGGCACACCCCTGGCACACAGATAAATCCCTTGTGAAAGGTACCAGTGGTACCAAGGGCCCTGTGACCAGGGAAGGTCCCTAATGGCTGCAGCCTATGTTGTGCCACCCTAAGTGACCCCTCACCTAACACATGCACACTGCCATTGCAGATTGTGTGTGTTGGTGGGGAGAAAAAGGCAAAGTCGACATGGCATCCCCCTCAGGATGCCATGCACACAAAATACTGCCTGTGGCATAGGTAAGTCACCCCTCTAGTAGGCCTTACAGCCCTAAGTCAGGGTGCACTATTCCACAGGTGAGGGCATAGCTGCATGAGCAATATGCCCCTAGAGTGTATAAGTCTATTCTTAGACATTGTAAGTGCAGTGTGGCCATATTAAGTATATGGTCTGGGAGTTTGTCAAAAACGAACTCCACAGCTCCATAATGGCTACACTGAATACTAGGAAGTTTGATATCAAACTTCTCAGAATAATAAACCCACACTGATGCCAGTGTTGGATTTATTTACAAATGCACACAGAGGGCATCTTAGAGATGCCCCATGTATTTTACCCAAGTGTTCAGTGCAGGACTGACTGGTCTGTGCCAGCCTGCTGCTGAGAGACGAGTTTCTGACCCCATATGGTGAGGGTCTTTGTGCTCTCTGAGGACAGAAACAAAAGCCTGCTCTGGGTGGAGGTGCTTCACACCTCCCCCCTGCAGGAACTGTAACACCTAGCAGTGAGCCTCACAGGCTCAGGCATCGTGTTACAATGCCCCAGGGCACTCCAGCTAGTGGAGATGCCCACCCCCTGGACACAGCCCCCACTTTTGGCGGCAAGTCCATGGGAGATAATGAGAAAAACAAGGAGGAGTCACCCATCAGTCAGGACAGCCCCTAAGGTGTCCTGAGCTGAGGTGACCCACTGACTGGCCCTGAGCTGCTGCTGTGGTAACTTTGGGGTTGCCTTGAACCCCCAACGGTGGACTACTTTGGACCCAACCTTGAACCCTGTAAGTGTTGTACTTACCTGTGAAACTAATATTTACTTACCTCCCCCAGGAACTGTTGATCTTTCTACTGTGTCCATTTTCAAAATAGCTTATTGCCATTTTTGCCAAAACTGTACATGCTATAGTGATGATTCAAAGTTCCTAAGATACCTGAGTGAAATACCTTTCATTTAAAGAATTGTTTGTAAATCTCGAACCTGTGGTTCTTAAAATAAACTAAGAAAATATATTTTTCTATATAAAAACCTATTGGCCTGGAATTGTCTTTGAGTGTGTTCTCCTCATTTATTGCCTGTGTGTGTACAACAAATGCTTAATACTACCCTCTAATAAGCCTAATGCTCGACCACACTACCACAAAATAGAGCATTAGAATGATCTCTTTTTGCCACTATCTTACCTCTAAGGGGAACCCTTGGACTCTGTGCACACTATTTCTTACTTTGAAATAGTATATACAGAGCCAACTTCCTACAGAGATAAAATTGAATCCTCCCTCCAACTGGACAGACATGGTCTTGCGGAACCACACTAGGAGGGTTTGGGCGCAGTGGAGGGGGGCTGTGTGGTGGGCAACTGCTGGCTAGACCCTCTGGCTCTGATGGTACCACGACCACGTCATCTCCCGGGATCGTGTGAAGCCTGAGGACGGTGGCTAAGTTGTGGCTGGTGTGGTACCACACCCCTTCCTAAGCCGCGAAAGGGGCGGAAGACAGACTGCTGTCGCACCGGCGCTGAGAGGCCCAAGGATCTGGCCGTAGCTCGAGAATACTTAAACCTCTTAAGTGCAGAGTCTGCCTTTTCACCAAAAAGGCGAGAGCCATCAAAGGGCATGTCCATCAAAGGGCATGTCCATCAAACTTGACTGGACATCCCCTGAAAAGCCAGTTGAACGTAGCCAGGGGGGATGACGTAGGGCCACTGTTGATGCAATCGCTCTAACCAGCGACTCGGTCATGTCCAATCCACACCCGATAGTAAACTTGGCTGCTTCTCTCCCATCCTTGACAGCCTGGGTGAGAGTGTCCCGTACGCCCTCAGGGACCTGGGGCAGCACCTGTGCCACCATATCCCATAAAGTATGGGAAAAAAAAACCAATAGGCAAGAGGTGTTTACTGACCTCAATGCCAGGCTGGAGGAAGAAAACTTTTTCTTCCCAAGCTGATCCAGCCTGTTGGATTACCTATCCGGGGGAGCGGAAGGGAAGGCATCCCGGGAATAAGAGGATTGGACCACCAAGCTCTCCGGGGTGGGGTGTTGGGTAAGGAAACTAGGGTAGCTCAGTGCGGGCCTATGGTGGCGAACGACTGTCCTATTCACAGGAGCCCCTGTGCTGGGTTTGGACCATGTTACCAGAAGGACGTCTGTTAGGGCATCATTGAAGGGCAAAATCAGCTCTGATGTAGTCACCCCCCGGCTGAAGCACCTCTGTTAGGAGATTCGTCCTGATTGGCACTGTAGGCAAGTCTACGTCCAAGACCTCAGCTGCCCTATGCACCACCATAGAATAAGAAGCTCCCTCCTCCGTAGCCACATTAGAAGGAGAGAGCATACCAGTATCTGGAGATGTGTCCAGTCCACTGGCCTCCCCTAGATCCTCGTACCAGTCCTGTTCATGTTCCAGGTCGTACTCTAAAGGGTCCTCAGACTCCTCCCACTCCTCTCTTTTGCCTGGCTGTTCAGAATAAGGCCCAGGCAATGATCTGGGCTGAACTGGCGCCATCGGAGTTGGCGTCGTACGACGTCACTCCGGCTCTGGATCATCCGGAATGAGGATGGGGCTACCACCGGTGGGTGCCAGTGGTGGAGGAGCGTGGAAGTCAGACCCGGCGCTGGAGGAGGTAGACTGTGAGGGACCGGTGCCAGTCCAGATCCAGTACCGGATCCTGGGGTCCCCAAAGGCCCCAAGGCCGAAGCCACTGACGTCGAACCCGACAGGGCCCCTGCTGACCCCATGGGGCCCGAAGACCCACCCGAGGGTGCAGCCCGCTAAAAAAAAAGGCGCTTGGCCTTGTAAAATTCCTTTATTTGAGCGGGGGTCGCTCTGGTCTCCGGAAACGGGGGAAGACGCGGAATCGACCCTGGCAACAGCTCCACGGAACCGCGCTCGGAACGTCGACATTCTCTAGACACCTCATCAGCTGACGGCGGTGGCAAAGTCGAAGTCCGCTTGGACTTCTTCCTCTTTTTGTGCCTTTTACCTGAGTGATCGGATGGCCTCGAATGCGAGGAAGAGGAATTGGGGCTCCGGAGTGGTGCTGCGACCTCCTCCTACTGCGGGTCTGTGACCTCCTCAGAGTCACAGCGACGGAAGATGGCTGTCGGGCCGCAGGAAGTTTGAGGGATCTCTCCCTCAAGGCCTTTGGAGCCATGGCCCGACAGTCGGAACACAAAGTGGAGTCGTGATCTTTTTCAAAACACCAGAGACACACTCGGTGTGGATCTGTTACCGACATGGTGCGATGACATGCACCACACAGTTTGAAACAGTCTTTCTAGAAGACATGCTTCAAACAATCAAATGTCAGAAAAACCTCGACATCCGTCGAAGAAAAGGGTAGCTCTTATTCGGATCTGCGCTTAACCGGTGCGGAAGGAAAAGAATTGATGTACACGCGCCGAGGTGGCGTCTATATAGACAACTGTGACATCACAGATGACGCCGATGACGCCACGAGGAGCCGGACGATGCACGCAGATCTGAACGACGCCAACTGACGGCGCGCAGGGTACTGCTCAGCAGAAAAATTCCAGATTCGAAGCTGATGCCAGGGGATTCTAAAGTAATGAATCTGCAGCTAGAAGTCTCTATCAGATATTACAAATTCTTAAGTTGTAGCTATACCTTAAATTTATAATTTACGCATCACCTTTACATTTATATAACTTTATTTATTCGTTATCTTCAAACCAAAAGACACAAAAAATGTAATTACTAAACTTATACCTTTTCATTTATAATTGACATAACACTATCAATTTATTAAAACTTGTGCACCTCCGTACACAGTGTATTTAACTCAGTGGGAAATGTTTTCTATACTGTAGTGTTGCACCCTAAGTGAGATAGATATGTCCAGATGTGGGTCCCGTGCCACAGGAACCAAGCTATACCTGACGGATGAGCCAATAACTAGGGTGAATCTGGTGCTGGGTTGCTTATGTTCCAGCCCGGGGAGGACCTTGCTTGGCAGTTTTAGCTGGACTGTTCTGATGGGAAAAGGGTCAAGATTGATTTGCATATAGCTGGGTCCAAACTGAGGTGACATGATATGCAAAATAACAATGGATTGGGCACGAGTAATTACCAGTGGCTGAGATCAATTCAAGCATTCTATCCAACTCTTTTTTCAATACTTTAGTAGTTCCATCCATGGCAGATCAAGAAAGTAAAACATTTAAGGTTCACTGAAAGGTCAGAGCAAAGCTCTTTCAGGTGACTCCCTGATACATGGCATGCAGTAGATATATGAGTAATGGTGGCCTCTAGGGTAAATAGGAGAGCTCAAACTTCCACCTTATTGGATGAAGATTGGGTGCTGTCAAATGAGGCAGGGTTGCTACTAAATTTCAATGCTGTTTTAAACCTATGGCAATTTTACACTGTATACTGTATATTTTACACTGTATACTGCTATTGTAATGTACTGGGGATTAAAAGTCTGACAACGGGGAATGAGTCAAGCATGTGGCGGATAGGTCTTCATTCAAGCACACTGGGGATGGCCAGCGCACCCCCAATCCTCCTGCATGGCCAGCCATGGAGAGTGCGCATCATAGTATAAATGGCTGTCACTTTAAGTAATGCAGGAGGGTACTGGCTTTCCCAAAGAGGCCTCGAAAAAACAAAAATGCTACCAAACCTGCTAGTCTAGTGAACTGAATAATCTACTTGACATAACTATAATGTATTTTGACTCATAAACTGGTCTCAATTTGTGTGATCCTTGGCAACTATTTTATTTCACAGTCGCCTTTTTCTTCATTCACATATATGAGAGCACATTCAAATATATGAGTTCAGAATGCCTGCTTTACAAAATCTCTTTTGCTTTATCCCCTTCGCTCTATTTACAAACATAATTTAGCCCACATATAGGGTATAAATGAACCCAGACTTGCCTCTTAGTTCACTAATGACAATGTCATCAGGGTGGGGATAGGAATGTTTCTCAGTTCATGTTTAAAGACTTTCACTTTATATACATATTACTAAAGTATATGTGATACTTAATTGTCATTTACAGAGAGCACATTTTCCAATGAAATGGCCATAAATATACTGACTTTTTGCCTTTTGTTGATGCGAGTTATGATTGAAAGTGTGCTGGGACCCTGCTAACCAGGCCCCAGCACCAGTGTTCTTCCATAAACTGTACCTTTGTTCCACAATTGGCACAGCCCTGGCACACAGATAAGTCCCTTGTAAATGGTACCCCTGGTACAAAGGGCCCTGTGGCCAGGGAAGGTCTCTAAGGGTTGCAGCATGTCTTATGCCACCCTGGGGACCCCTCACTCAGCACATGCACACTGCCTCACAGCTTGTGTGTGCTAGTGGGGAGAACATTACTAAGTCGACATGGCACTCCCCTCAGGGTGCCATGCCCACCTACCACTGCCTGTGGCAAAGGTAGGTCACCCCTCTAGCAGGCCTTACAGCCCAAAGGCAGGGTGCACTATACCACAGGTGAGGGCATATGTGCATGAGCACTATGCCCCTACAGTGTCTAAGCAAAACCTTAGCCAGGGTAGCCATAAAGAGTATATGGTCTGGGAGTCTGTCAATTACGAACTCCACAGTTCCATAATGGCTACACTGAAATCTGGGAAGTTTGGTATCAAACTTCTCAGCACAATAAATGCACACTGATGCCAGTGTGAGATTTATTGTAAAATACACCTAGAGGGCATCTTAGAGATGCCCCCCGAATACCAGTCCAACTCCTAGTGCTAGGCTGACCAGTTTCTGCCAGCCTGACACAACTAGACGAGTTTCTGGCCACATGGGGTGAGTGCCTTTGTCACTCTGTGGCCAGGAACAAAGCCTGTACTGGGTGGAGGTGATTCTCACCTCCACCTGCAGGAACTGTAACACCTGGCGGTGAGCCTCAGGGGCTCACGCCTTTTGTTACAGCACCCCAGGGCATCCCAGCTAGTGGAGATGCCCGCCCCTCCGGCCACTGCCCCCACTTTTGGAGGAGTCACCCACCAGTCAGGACACCCCCTGAGGTGCCCTGAGCTGAGGTGACCCCGGTCTTTAGAAATCCTCCATCTTGAGTTTGGAGGATTCCCCCAATAGGAATAGGGATGTGCCCCACTCCCCTAAAGGAGGAGGCACAAAGAGGGTGTAGCCACCCTCAAGGACAGTAGCCATTGGCCACTGCCCCTCTGACCGAAACACACCCGACCCCAGGAAATCAGATTCCTGCAAACTACAAGAAGAAGAAGAACTGGTGACCTGAAAGCCCCACAGAGACGACGGAGATGACAACTGACTTGGCCCCAGCCCTACCGACCTGTCTCCAGACTCAAAGAACCTGCACAGCGACGCATCCAACAGGGACCAGCGACCTCTGAAGACTCAGAGGACTGCCCTGAACCTGAACAACCAAGAAACTCAAGAAAACAGCGGCACTGTTCAAAACCTGCAACAACTTTGCAACAAAGAAACAACTTTCAAAGAACTCTCTCTTCCTGCCGGAAGCGTGAGACTTCACACTCTACACCCAAAGCCCCCCGCTCGAGTTCAGGAGAACCAACACTGCAGAGAGGACTCCCAGGCGACTACTACGACGTGGGTACCCCGAGTCGACACCCCTGCAGCGACACCTGCAGAGAGGATCCAGAGGCACCCCCTGACTGTGACTGCCTGGTAACAAAGGAACCGACACCTGGACCAAGCACTGCACCAGTAGCTCCCAGGACAGAGAGGAACCACCTACCAGTGCAGGAGTGACCAGCAGGCGGCCCTCATCCTAGCCCAGTCAGTAGCTGGCCCAAGAAGCCCCCCCTGTGCTCTGTCTGCATCTTCTAAGTGACCACCAGGTAGCCCCATTGCTTTCTATAGCAAACCCAACGCCTACTTTGCCTACTGCACCCAGCCGCACCTGTGCCGCTGAAGGTGTGTTTTGTGGGCTTGTGTGTGTACCCCCCCAGTGCTCTACAAACCCCCCTGGTCTGCTCCCCGAGGACGCAGGTACTTAACTTGCTAGCAGACTGTTCCCCATAGGTGCCTACGTGTTTTGGGCCCTCCTTTGACCTCTGCACCTGATCGGCCCTGTGTTGCTGGTGCTGACTGTGTAAGTGCTTTACTTACCTGAGAAACTTAAACAAACTTACCTCCCCCAGGAACTGTTGATTTTTGGACTGTGTCCTCTTTTAAACTAGCGTATTGCCATTTTAACCTAATCTGTGTGTACTACTGTTTTAAATCAAAGTTCTATACTTACCTGTGTGAAGTACCTAGCATTTTATGTACGTACCTCAAATCTTGAATCTTGTGGTTCTAAAATAAATTAAGAAAATATATTTTTCTATATAAAAACTATTAGCCTGGAGTTAAATCTTTGAGTGTGTGTTCCTCATTTATTGCCTGTGTGTGTACAACAAGTGCTCAACACTACCCTCCGATAAGCCTACTGCTCGACCACACTACCACAAAATAGAGCACTAGTATTATCAAATTTTGCCACTATCATCCTCTAAGGGGAACCCTTGGACTCTGTGCACACTATCTCTCACTTTGAGATAGTATATACAGAGCCAACTTCCTACACATACTCACTGACATACAGTTTTACCAATAAACCTATAGAGCATACAAACGATAATATGTGGAAATCAAGTTTCCACAAATATGTATTATTTGCACATCACCATGTAAAGTGTTCTGATTTGTTATGATCCTATAAAAATACATGTTTTAATCACACTTCAGAACTACCAAAACTGTGCTTTCCTAATCACTGTACTTTTAAATATTTGTACACCTCATTCTTGTTGGGAAAAAAACTGATTTCAAACTTTCTTGTCAAACACCTCAGTTTACAAAATCCTCTAACTTTTCAGTCAGAGAAAAAAAGTAACTCCAATCTCCAGGAGAAAATAGGCAAAAATTTGTATGAGGACAGAAAGTTGACATTTGATCTCCGCCTTTGAATGTACAACAAATATGACACGATAAAAGCAGGATTTAAAAGCATCTGCATTGCTCAATCACTTTTTGGATTAACAGAACACCTGCTGTTTGGCAGCTCCAGCTCTCTCATCAGAAAAGTCCAGTAAGGCCTAAAAATAGCTCACCCTGATAAAATCAGACTCACAATAGCAAGTGGGTGAGTAGATATTTCGAGGTCTGTCAAGGGGTCACCATATCAATATAAAACACAGGCCAATTGGCTTTGTCAAGAGGTGACAGTATCAATATAGAAAGCAACACTACTGGCATTGTCTAGGGTTCACCACATCAATATATTAAGATAAAGCTATAGAATTTGTCAAGGGGTTAGCACATCAGAATAGAAGGCAAGCATATTGACTTTGTCAAGGAGTGACCACATCATTATATAAAGGCAAGCCTATTGAATTTGTCAAGGAGTGACCACATCAATATACAAGGCAAGCCTATCTGCTTTGTAAAGATGCCACTACGTCATTATATGAAGACAAGCCTACGGGCTTTGGCAACAATATCAAACACGTTAGAGTCTTTCTTTTACAGTCTTCAGTCCACATAACACAGCCATACGACAAACTACAAGGGGTCCCTGCTACCCCTAAATGACAAAGCTGCGGCTCTAGGAATGCATAGAAACATGATAAACTTTTATTGTGTCACGCTGCTCTCACTGTAGCCCCTCACATCCCTTGAATAACATGTTGGTGGCGGCCCTACCCATATTGGGGCACCACAAAGCAGGAAAACAAGGGCTGATTGGCTCCCCAAGGGCATTATGGGGGGCTCGTTGCTGGGAGCATAATAAATGAGTACCAAAGGCTACTCTTTTATTATTATTTTTTTATGCCTTTCATTTTTTTTTTTTGGGAGCCCACTACTTATTTCATTTTTGAGGACCACAGGAGGAGCCCCGAGGCCCCCCACAGCCCTGCCAGCTCCCCTTATGCAGCCTCTGCCCTATGGGGCTGCCCGGGAGGAAGCAACATCTATTGTGTGATCCCACCAGGTGGGAGCAGCCATTTTTCTTAGTTCAAGTTGGTGCAAAGCACTGTTTGCCCTACCTGTCCAGGGGGAAGGGAACTAATCACTCACTCTGTTCCCAGGGGATGGCGTCAACAAGACAGCATCGTATCAGGCCATCGAAGTTGGGGACCCGAGAACCAAAGGTCAGCTCAGGGAGGGGGAGCCCCTATGTAAGACCCCTCCCCATAACTAAACTGCAGGTGTTCCAACTCTAGGCCCTGGCACATCCCGGGGGTATTAAAAATGCAAAATGAGGGAGGTGTGGCCAGTGGCCAAGATGGCAGGGTGCTTAATCTGAGAGCTCTGTGCCCGACCCTGACAATCCAAAACCATATGCAGCTGTTTGTTTTGACCCCCCCTTGCCCATAGTTCCACCAGCAGATTCTGCACCGCAAGCCTCAGAGCGAGGGAAGCCTCCTGGCCCCGGGACCTGCACACGCCGACTGGACCCAGAGATGTTTGGGGCTGATGTTGCCCTGATTTGACTCCTATTACCCTCACCCCAAGTTCTGCGATGGATGCCCCCCTGAATGGCGAATGAGATGCCAGGGAGGCAGGAGGATTCACCAGGCCTGCAAGAGAGGCTGCAGGTGAGTGACGTGTCAGCCTTTTCACCTAGATGAAGAGCTAAGCTGTTGGGCACCTCTGGGGGTGAAGAAGTGGGGATTGCTGCTGCCTCCACAATGAGCGCCCACCAGGTGGAATCAGGATCCAGCCAAAGGGCTGCAGCAGCTCCTGCAGCCACTGAGACTCCCACGCGGCCTAGGTCTGCTCCACCTGTGGACAACTGCAGCCTTGGCCTGACGGAATGGGAAGTCATGCCACTGATGGTGGGACCCTACCCCAGCCATCCCTGAACTGCCATGAGCGAGGAAGAGAACAATGCCAGGAGTAGACCAAGTGATCACAGTGGCAACAGAGCTCCATATAACGGCGTGGCCACCTTACTGAGCCTGGACCTCGCGCCAATCTTGCTGCTTCTCAGCGACATCTGGCCAGAGCCAATCTGCTGCGCTGCCTGCTGAGAATCCCTGGTGTACGGCGCACCCAGTGAGGGTGCCCAATGCTCAGGTGAGGTAGACGGAGACCAGTACCCTGCCTGGGGTGCCAGTGACCCAGCGTGGCCAATGCAGAGACTGAGATTTGCGCAGTCTACTTAGAGGCACCCCATATCCAGCCTGAACCTGCCTGTTCACTGCTGGCTGGGAATCCCTTCACTTACTGAGAGGAGACGAGGAGCCCTTCTGTACCCTAGATGGGTCGTGCAGGCCCCATCTTTCAGTGTATCATCCAGGGTGGCCGTGGGGCCTTCTCCTCCCTCCACTTCAGGCGAGCGGGATGAACTAGCGGACGGCTGTACCCTAGAGAGCTGGATGAGAGGCAGAGTGGACCCACTAATAACCGTTTGTGTTACAGACGTTTGCCCCGGGCTGCCCCATTGCAGGGATACGGCAGATGCACATCTCCTGCAGGGGACTCAGAGAGACTGGGAAGATCCTGACTAGGGGCAGTGACATAGTGCCTCGGGATCGACACTGGCGGCCCTGGAGTGGATCAACTTGGGAAACAAGTGGCTCACAGTCCACTCCTAAACAGAGGGGTAAAAAAGTGGCCCATGGGCAAAGATAAGGCAGCACCCCGGTCCAGGAAAAGCTTGACAAGTAAACTAAGCCTGTCTCAGTTAAGAGAGAGGGCGGTGATAAGCCCAGATGTCAGGCTCACAATCATCAGAGCCCTCAGCAGCAATACTTCAGGCAATACGGGACTCCTGCTCATCCATCTATACTAAGATAGGGGAACTGAGCGTAGACCTCTCCCTAATCCGTCAAGACCTCTGTAATGAGGAGGGTCATGGAAACCAAGGGATGGCTGTTGATGGTGGAGGAGGCTACCACATCCCTTCGAACTGAACTGACATCACACCATCAGTGGGTGGCCTTCTGGAATCCAGGATGAAGGACACTGAGGGCAGGACCAAGCGCAACAACATCTGTATATTGGGGGTCTTGGAGGGTTCTGAGGGCATCCACCCTATGGCCTTTGCCTTTAACTGGCTTTGCTCCTGGGTCCTGCGGGACTCACTGTTGGCTTGCTTTGTTGTCGAGACAGCCCACAGGTCCTTTGTGGCGCTGCCCCACAGGGCACCCCCCAAGCCTATCATCACCAGGCTTCTCAATTTTATTGACCAGGACAGGATCCTACGAAAGGTCTGCAAGAGGGGATAGCTACTCTGTGAAGGACAATGAATCATGCTGTTCCCCTGGCTACACCTTGAAGGTACTTCAGCAGTGGTACACTTTTCAGGCAGTTAAGGAGTATCTCTGCACAATGCAGATCACATACATGTTGCAGGTCCCGGTGTGACTAAAGGTCATTCACAATGATAAGATCTTATTTTTTGACACACTGAAGAGAGCCTGGGCTGAGGAGCACCTAGTTTTGGGACTGGGGACAGGAGGATGTCTCTGACCCCAGCTAGAGATCGAGCATCTAAAGCTTGGAAGCCGCTGTACAAGACATAAAAAAGAGGCAGAACCCACCACAGATCTAAGGACACTACTCTTTACAACCCTTGCGGGCGGCACTCGATCTCAGCGGAGGGCTCCCTGGACATGAAGGGAGATCACAGAGGAAAAAAGTGACTATGTTCCTAGTTCTATATTGAACTCCTCCCTCCTGCGTCACAACAGACTGCCATATCCTTTTCTTACGGGTCAGGGGATCCCACCCTCAGTTAAGTTTGTTTGTCATGGTTATTATATGTTCTTGTTTCTAGGGCAACAGATGCTTCAAGTGGGGAAGTGTCAAGGGGGGTGGAATGGGGGCTGGTGGTTGCCAACTGCACCACCATCTGTACCACACTCGGGTGTTAATATGTTTTATTTCCAGTTACACGAGCTCCAGGGTAAGATCCACTTTGTCATATTTCTGATGTGGGCATACACACACTACTTAACCTCTCACTACAACCAACAATGGCAGGTTACATAAGGGAACACAAGATCATTACATGGAATGTCCATGGCCTCAATGATAAAATCAAACAAGGGGCGTTGTTGGGGTATGTCAGGAGAGACACCCCATGGTGGTCCTTCTCCAGGAGACCCACCATCTGTAGACTTGTTGCTCCTTTGTGGGCCACTACAGCTACTCCTGCGTTTTTCACATGGGTTACATGAAAGGATCAAGGAGAGTGACCATTTTACTGCACCTCACCTTCCCACTGGTGGTTAGTACAGTACACCACGACCAGTCAAGGAGGTACATTATACTACGTGGCATGATGGACGGACAGACGTGGACCCTAGGTAGCATGTACATGTTACCACAGCAGCTGCTTCTCATTGATACAGAGCGGGCATTTGACACAGTGCACTGGCCCTACCTATTCATAGTTCTCCATAAGATGGAGTTTGGTCCCCGCTTTTGCAGATAGGAATTGGTCCTATATTCTGGGCTATGGACCTAAGTCCAGGTCAACGGGGCTCTCTCCTCCTGCTTTCCTTATTGAGAGGGGCACCCGCCAGGGTTATCCCCTCTTGCCCTTGCTATTTGCGCTAGTCATGTAGCTCCTTGTGGAAGTTATCTGAATTGATTCTATGGTTCATGGCTTTAACTGGGGGAAGGGGGAGGAGGACAGGGTCTTGATGTATGTTGACAACATGCTTCTCTTTATCCAAAACCCTTCCCGTACCCTCCTGAGATTTATCAAGATTCTGGACATTTATGGTTCGGTCTTGGGCTTACAAGCCAACTGGAACAAACCTACTCTAGTAACTATCTGGGGACTGGCATTACATGAAGGGGTAGATCCCGGGCTACAGATAGCGGGTGATAGCTTCCGATACCTAGGCATGGCTATTACATTGTCCCATTCACAATACTGGGACCATAAGGTCCTTCCATTGGTGGCACGGATGAGGCAAGACATGGCAGAATAGTCTATGCTCCCACTGTTGATAGGGAGCCAAGGGGCCCTGTTTAAAATGGTAGCTCTTACCCACTGGGGGTAAGAGCTACCATTTTAAACAGGGCCTCTTGGCTCCCTATCAACTATGTGCTTCAGCACTACCCCCTTGACATCCCACCATAATTTTTCAGCAAACTCCAGTCACATATATAAAGGGGGGCTATGATGGGCAGATGTTCATTTATACAACTGGGCCTCACAGCTAGTCACAACAGACAGTTGGTTCCGTGTGGAGAGAGGGGAACCTTCTCAAAGACTAGAAATTGTGCTTATTCAGCCCCAAGGTTTACTCTCTGTGCTACATGGCCATGGGCCCCTGCACTCTCTCTGGCTGGTAACTTGGGTCCCGTTGGCTGTTGGTACTTCATGCTCCACCATATATGATGCCAGGGTGCACTCACGATGGCCACTTCCTTGTGGCATGGGACATGGCTGTCTGAGATGGCGCAGCTAACTGGATTCCAAATTTGGGACTTGATCAGCATCTCCACCCTGGAAGAAGTCTGGAGAGATGGCCATAAGCGCTCCTTCCAGGAACTTGCAGACAAATTCTGCCTCCATCCTTCCCAGTTCTGTCTGTACCTACAGCTGCGGTATGCCTTACAGCACCACAAGGACAGGTTGGCTACCCTCCCTGAATTCCACTCTCTAGAATGTAAGCTGGTGACAGATGCCCTGGGCACGGGTAGGGGGCATATGCAGGCTCTAAGAATGTTTAGTTGCAAATGTGCCCGTCCCTCTAGAGGCTCTGAGATCCAGGTGGAAGGACGACATTGGGGACTTGGATGACGAGGACTGGGTGGAGGCACATATGACATCATGGGTATTTACAATATCAGTGAGACTACGCCTAATACAATTTAAATATTTCCATAGGATCTACTACTCCCCGGAATGCCTTTTGTGTACGGGTAGGGGACGGAGACACAAGGTGCCTGTGCTGTGGCTTCTCTCCATGATTCTATCATGGATATAATATGGACGTGTCCTGGGGTGCAGACTTACTGGGCCTCGGGTAACAGTCACATAGGCTTGGTGCTAGGTATGAAAATTAGTTACTTACCAGTAACTGAAGTGTTCTACAGTATCATTCCTCGTCATCGAGATGGGAGTCCCTGGTGTATTATAATAGCAATGTTATGATTAAAGACCCAAACCAGAATTCAGCCAATCAGGCTGCCCTTCTCTCTGGAACACTCCAGTGAGAAGCTCCAGTGCCTGAGATTTTCCCACAGCACAACTGCTGAAGTAGTTGAGGTACATAACCTGTGAAGGGGAGCCTCTCAGGGGAGGAGGGAGGGTCATGTGTGAATCTAGCAAAGATTCCAATACCGGAGAACTACAGTTCTAGGTAACTAATTTTCTTACTCCAGTATTGGAACTTTCATAGATTCACATGCTTGAATCATAGTGGCAAGCAGTAGTGAAGCACATTGTATGATGAACACTTTATATCAATTAAAAGATGTAATTCCATGAATAGAAAATAAAGCTTTAAATGATTATGGAAACAAGAGAGTCATTACAAAGTGCTAAACAACATCCAGTGTATTGTGGAGGAAAGAAAACTTCATTATCATACAATGTGATGATCATCATACTGGGTAAGAGGGAAAAAAGAATAGTACAGCTCACTGTTACTGGAACAGATGCCGGAGCACCGCTTGCCCCACAGCCACATCGCCTTGTGACGGTTCTTCGAGGCAATAGTGCTTTGTGAAAGTGTGCGTACACTTCCAGGTGGCCGCCCTGCAAATGTCCTGTATGGGCACATCAGCGAAGAGCACAGCGGATGCTGCGACACCTCTAGTGGAGTGTGCATGCGATGTTCTGCGCAGGGCTTTCCTGCAGCTTTGTGACAAAAGTCAATAGAACTAGATATCTGTCTAGCAATTCCTTGTTTAGAAATTGGTTGCCCTTTCCTAGGGGCACTGGCTGACACAAATAATTGATTTGATTTTCTAAAACTTTTCGTCCTGTCCAGATAAAATTTAAGACATCTTTTGATCTCCAGGGAATGAAGGGAACTTTCCGCTGGTGTTGATGGATTTGGAAAATACAACTTTAGAATAACTGGCTTATTAATATGAAAGTCAGAAGGAACTTTGGGTATAAATTTTGGATTTGTTCACAGAATTACTACTTCATCTTTAAACTGCAAGAAAGGGCTTTGGATCGTGAAAGCTTGAATTTCGCTAACTCTTCTAGCAGAGGTCAGGGAAAGAAGAAGTGCAACCTTCCATAACAAGAATTTTAAGTCTGCCCTGTGAATGGGCTCAAATGGATGTTTCATCAATTGAGACAAAACTGTATTAAGCTGCCAGGATGGCAATGGTGGTCTGACTGGCGGGAAAGAACGAAAAAGTCCTTTAAGAAACTGCTTGATAATCCCGGTCGGCCACAAGGATGGTGAGTTTCCTGATCGCCTATAATGCGAAATAACAGCTAAGTGGACCCTAATTGAAGAATGTGCCAAACCTGGTCTGGCTAAAAGAAGGAGATAAGGTAGCACTTGGTCTGTTGAAAAGGAAAAAGGGTGAACCTGAGCTTGTTTGCACCATATGTAAAATCTTCTCCATTTAAGCTGAAAAAATGTAATGATGTTATCAGTTGTTGCTCTGGCAAGAATGACTCTAGAGTCGGAATGAATGTTCAAATGTTCAAATTCATGGTGTTCAGGAGCCAGGCAGTCAAATAAAGGAATGTGGATCCAGGTGGAGAACTTGACCGTCGCTCATTGTCAACAGGTGAGGTATCACTGGCAGAGGTATGCTGCGGCTCTCTGACAGGAGAAGTAACTCCATAACCAATGCTGCCGAGGCCATGCTGGGGCTACCAGAAGAATCTTGCATTTCTTGTTCTTGATTTTGTGTAGGACTCTCAGAATGAGGGGAATATGAGGAAAAGCGTAAGCATAAATTCCTGACCAGGTTATTGAAAATGCATTTCCCCAGGGGCCCTGATGGTGGTCCCAACTTGCATGAAATAGGCATTTTGCATTCTGGGGAGTGGCAAAAAGATCTAGCTTTGGTTTTCCCCACTGAGAGAAGATGCGATCCAGCACATGTTGATTTAGCTCCCTTTCGTGATTGGATGTTTTCTGTCTGCTGAGAGACTCCGCATTAACGTTCAGAGTGCCTGGTACGTGTTCTGCTCGAAGATGCACTCCCTGTCGGATGGACCAGTTTCAGATATGTTGAGATTCTCGAGATAAGAGCAGAGATCTGGTTCCCCCCTGTTTGTTGAAATAGTGCATCGTTATGGTGTTGTCTGTACATATGAGTACCGACAATTTTTTAATCTTTGGTAGAAAGGCTCGAAGCGCTAAGTGAACTGCTTTCAGTTCAAGATAATTGATATGGTAAGCTTTCTTATGAGAAACCCACTTGCCTTTGACTGTTAAATTTTGAAGGAAGGCTGCAGGCTGCATCTGTTGTGATCACACATGGGGCTGGCGGCAGAAGAAAAGATAGTCCTACTGATAGGTAAGATGCTTGGGTACACCAAGACAGATCTGATCTCATTGGTTTCGTAACTTTGATTACATCGTCGAAAGATCCCTTGCACTGTGCCCACTGATTGTCCAGCTGCTCTTGAAGTAGACGTATTCTGAGACGACAGAATGGTACAAGTGGGATGCAAGAAGACATCATTCGAAGTAGGGACTTGAAGAGGCGAACTGAAACAGACCATCTGTTTTGAATGAGACTGGCTAAGGAAATTAGTTTCTTCTGCAGGAGGCGCCTTGGAGCTGGATGTGTCTAGAACTGCACCCAGGAAAGTCCTTATTTTCAGGGGTTGGAAAGCTGATTTGCTATGATTGATAGCTAGGCCTAGCTTCCCAAACAGGTCTATGCAGGCTTTTGTCACTCTTTGAGCCTGCGATCTGGAACTGGCCTTGATGAGCCAGTTGTCCAGATATGGAAAGACTTGAAGTTTGTGCATTCTGAGGAAAGCCGCTACTGGAGACAGGGACTTGGTTAAAATTCTGGGTGCCGATTTGAGGCCGAAAGGAAGTACTTTGAACTGGAAATGCTTTTAAGCTACTACGAATCTGAGGAATCTCCTGTGGGATTGATGTATAGGAACATGGAAGTATGCGTCCTGAAGATCTAGGGTTGACATATAATCTCCTGGATTGAGAAGGGAAAGGATATCTTGTAACGTAATCATATGGAATGACTGCCTTTTGAGGTAAGTATTCAGGTCTCTGAGATCCAAGATTGGGCGCCAATCTTTCCATTTCTTCTGGACAAGAAACAAACGAGAATAAAACCCCTTGTTTCCGCCCCGAATAGGGACCCTTTCTATAGCTCCTTTTTTTAGCATTGTCCGGACCTCCTTTCTGAGGAGCTTTAGGTGCTTCAGGGAGCGTGGAGGAGGGGGTCTTGGTGGCAGAATTTGCATGAACTACAGTGTATGGCCAAATTAAATAAGGTCTAACACCCAGCGGTCGGAGGTGATAATCTGCCAATTGTGTGCAGTTATTGGGAAATCCTTCCTCCTATTATGAGACTTAAAGAAGGATAAGTGGCCGGAGTAAGAAAGAAGTCATTGCCTGCGTCCTGCTTCTCTGGTTTGTTGTCCTGCTCTTGTTCTATGTGTGGTTCTAGCATATGCTGCCTGTGGAGGTTGCCTCTGCTGATATTGGGCTCCAAAGGATTGAAAATTGGAGACAGAAGAAGGATATTTATACTGTTGGAACCTCCCTCTGTAGGATGGATATCCCCTTCCTCTGACACCCCGAAAGGGCTGTCTTTTGAACTGCAGGGTTCCAAGGGACTTTACAGTGCCCGTATCAGTTTTAATAGCCTGCAGGGCCTTATCAACATGTTTCCCAAATAGGGCTTTCCCATCGAAAGGTAAGTCAAGAATTTTGCTCTGTACTTCTGGTCTAAAAGAAGTTGCGCAAAGCCAGCCCTGTCTCCTTAAAACAGATGCGGCTGCCAGCTGACGAAAGGCCGCAGTAACAATATCCCTTGTGCAGTCGATGACTTCCGCTGGAGCCCTTTCCCCTTTCTGTATTATCTTCATTGCTTCTGTTTTTGATTCCTCTGGAAGTTGGTCTATGTAAGGAGATATGTCTGTCCATAGCTGCCTGTCAAATCTTCCTATTACAGCTAATGAGTTTGACATCCTTACTGTAAGAAAGGGCATCAAGCAGAAGCGCTTTCTAATATTATCAAGCCATCTCCCTTCTTTATCAGGTGGAGCAGAGATTGGAGCTGAAGGATTTCTAGACCTGCGCTGTGCTGCTTGAGTGATAACAGAGTCCGGCTTGGAATGTCCACTCAGGCACACTGGGGTGTCGTCTGGTGCCTTATATTTCTTATCCAGGCGGGGCAAGACCGCGGTAACAGTGGTGGAACTTTTCATTACTTTAATACCCTCGCTCCATATGTAGTCTACTATGGGCATCGATCTAAAATTTTTTTGAAAGGCCTCCTTAAAGTCATAGAGAAAGCAGTTCATCTGCTTTGTAGGCATAGGTTGTGCAAACCTCTTTGCTGCCCGTTCCAACAAACTGTGAATTCCACCAATGTCATCCGGTGGAGAGTCTACAGGGTTCGGGGAAGGGGAAGATGGTGAAGGTATCTCATAGTCATCCCATTACGTAATATGATCTGTCAATTTCCCCTCTTCCCTGTCATCGTCGGATGTTAACGGGTCTTGTGGTGGAACATAAAGAGGCGTGTGTGTAGAGGCACATCTAATGTGTAATACCCTTGGTCTAATGGGTGTGGAAGGAGGTGGTACTGGTGAAGGTATAATTGTCTGGTAGTCTTCAGATTCAACTGGTGGAAATCTTTTCCTATAGTCTGCTAACATTAATTGGAAGTCTGAAATAAGTGATTCTAGCATAGGAAACATCTGTTCCTAGTATGAATATTAATCATCAGGAGAATAAAAGGATTGAGGGTCATATTGGTTATCGTCTCTCTAAACCTGACACTTTACATCTAGTGCAGAGGGACTATGGGCTGCTCTAAATGGCCCTTCGTCATCTGAGATGAGGTAAATGATATCTTTAGGGTCGACGACCTGACGGAGGAGGCCGTCGACAACGGTGTTGTAGTCAGGTAGACATTGGAAGCAGAGCATACTGTATAAACCATAGTCGGAGATGTCGTCGACGATGCCGTGCAGACGGTTTTCGCCATTGTAGTTGTCGGCAATGTTGTTGACGATGTCGACAGTTTGACAGATGACTTTCTGAAAGAATGTTTAGATGTTGGAGGTGGCAGAGGAGGCCCAGAAGACGCTTTTTTACTACGTTCTGAGGAAACAGAACATTCTCTCCTTTTCCTGTGTGAGGATAGAGCACTTTTGTGAGGAGAACTTAAAGAGCTGTGTGCCTTGTAAGACCTATGTTTGGTCTTTTTAGCAGCTTTTTTCGGTTGATCCTCCATATGACCAGTTTGAGGTGATTTGTCCCATTTTTTTAGCCTATCTGGAGGAAATAGGGTAGTCCTCAATGTCCAAACCAGAAACAGGATCTTTCCTTGTTTTCAGTTTCTGAAGCCAAACAAGTAGCCTGTCCTCCCTGTCTTTGAGGGTTGTGTTAGAAAAGGTTGGGCATACCTTACAATCCTTAGCAGAATGTTGTGGATAAAGGCAATACATGAGGTCTTTGTGGGGGTCCTCAAAGTGAAGCCTCTTCTTTCCACAGGTCTTGCGGGTCCTGAAGAGACTCTTCCTCTCCATTGTCAGACATGTTGAAAATTACAAAAATTGAGTGTAAAGCAGTCTAGATAAAAGACATGGAAGCCTTTGACTAGAAACAGCAACTTCTTGAGTAGAAAAATACCAGAATAAATTCCAGAAAGATGGGACTGAGCAGATCTCAGTGGAGACTCCCTAGCACAACGTGCTGTAGAAAACCTGAGGCACTGGAGCTTCTCACAGGAGTGTTCTAGAGGGAAGGCCAGCCTGATTGGCTGAAATCTGGTTTAGGTCTTTTTTCTCAAAAAAGACAAGGATAGACTACTAATGTGATAGGCTTTAAGCCTGTATACACCTCAGTTATCATAACATTACTATTATAATTCACCGGGGACTCCCATCTCGACGACGGGGAATGATTCAAGCATGTGAATCTATGAAATTTCTAATACTGGAGTAATCCATTAGACCTTAACCCTACAATTATGCTACTGGGAATAATGATTTCTGTTGGGGACTCTTGACAACTCGCACACTCCCAGCAACGGCATACACTGTGGCAAAGAGAGATCTTGCTAGGGACTGGCGGGAGGATTGGGTCCCACTCCTGCGGGAATGGATAGATGGAAAGCACCTATGTGATGCATTGGAGAAACTGCTCCATAGGGCGAGGAGGGTCCCACAAAAGTTCCACCGAATCTAGGATGTGTGGGTGGAAAAAATCGGATTAATAATGAATGCACCAGCATGTAATGGCCATGATTATTTGAATTTGTGTAACAATACTGACTGCCTCCTAACACTATTATATATGCCTCCTTGCAGAATACTTAATTTTCTTGATGGTCATGAGGTGACCCCGCGCTTGAGCTCAAGGCCACCTCATGACCTCATAAAAACCTTGAGCTCAAGGTTTTTATGTAATGTTTATTTTGCTCCAAAATAAAAAACAACAAAAAGTGTTGTAAAAAAAGCAAAATGTGTCACCCTGCATTTTTACAATACATCTTGCCTGATGCTGCCCCTTTCTCTACCATGACCCCTTATGGCCTTTTTTAAAAACATTTTAAAATATTGTCCGGAAATGAGTCCACATTCCCAAGCCCTATAATGGCCTCTGCAACATTTCCCTTCATGCTGTAGCCAGCCAAGCAGAGCCTTTGCTCTGAATGAGCTCCCTCAACCAATCAAAAGGCTTTAATTTTCGAATTTCAACCCAGAGTCAATATATCCATAGTTTTTTAACCTTAATTTATCAAAAACTACAGAACAGAATTACACTAAATATAAAAAAGCACACTTTCTGGGAAAAGATCTAGCTTTCTTCCCAATTTTGTGTAGTTCTGGTTAGTCGTTTGGGCTGTAGAGCTGTTCAAACCTCTCCATGGAAAATGCGTGAGGAAACTGTATTTTAGGACCTCCTCCCCATTTTCCTCAGCCCCTGCTTAACGGATCACACCAAAACTTTCCCAGAAAGAGCTCAGGTAAATCAACCTATTTTTGGGAACATTTCAAAAGATTCGTCAAATGGCGCCAAAGTGATTAGCAATACAAAACATGATCTTTCATTGGAAACTCTGTCCTGGATTTACCAGTTTGGGTGGGTGGGTGTGTTTTCGCGTGTCCCATGCTGTGAGGACCACTTCGGTCCTCATAGCATTGGTAAACAGTGAAAGTTCAAGACAAACACTATCCTTGTGAGGACCGGTGCGTTATGAGGACTGGTCCCGTAGTGTGTTTAGGTAGTTTTGAACGAATGTATCAAAAAACGTAAAGTGCAATTATATTTGCCTCGGTCCGCTTTATAACCTTCCCTACTATCAAAGCACGTTTGGAGTTAGAATAGTAAATACCCACTTCATTACAGTCAATGGTCGGTCCTCCTAATTATAGGTATGACATGTTGTGTGTGTGCGTGTGTATACACACACACACACACACCTACGCTCCTCTGGGATCTCCTTGAGGACATATGACAATTGGAGGATGACTGTCATATGATCAGTAAGCAAATCTCCATACACTGGCAGGAAGTGCCCTTCCCGAGTGAAACTGCTGGTTCTAGGGTGGCTAGACCATCAGGGGACGTCTCTCACCGTTGGAGATGCCACACACCTCCACTATACGGGTTCTAGGAAGATGGAGGCGCTTTGGAGCTAAATGGAGGCAACTCCTCTAGGCCCACTACTCGGCCACCGCAACGTGTTTTTTAACTAAGCAATATACGTGTTTTTTAAAACCATAGCATCTAAACATCACCATTAAACATTTCTCTCTTTTATTTATGACTGACAAACAAAAAGTCCAACATTTCACTAACTTCCCTGCCTGTAGAAAAGTGTCATTTTTATGCTTAATAAATGTGTCAAAGTTCAACTTTGGGCATTTGTCACGGCTGCGATACAGCTGGGCTCCTATGTGTGCTTTATATTCATGGCTTGCAAAGTTTCCTGTGCATTGTGGGGAAGGACTTGCCCAAAGTGGGTTCCTCTTTGGTTCTCATCCTGCTATATGAGGACGACATGTTTCTACTGGCGAGAACCACAAATGGGCTGCAAATCCTTCCAGATGCCTTTTGCACCTTTAGGGACAATCTAGGGCTGAAAACAAATTTGATGAAATCTTGAAGCATGAACTTTTGCCCGAAGTATGCCAAGTCCAAAAAAATGAATCTAGCAGAGGTGGAAGCGGCCAAAGTCCAACACTTTACCTATTTGGGTATCTCTACAGATGGAACAAAAACTGGAAGATCTTATTAAATGTCAGGTTCCTTCAACTGTAAAAAACTATTGATTCAGTTTTCTGATTTGCCATGAGACTTGGCCATAAGCGACTGAAGGAGATCTTGCATATTTCTAGGCGTAAATATATTGCAACCTGCACTTATGGTGTCAATGTGTTAGGAGAACCCCAATGTAGAACACACTCAAAAAGTGTAAAACAGATTTCTGTGTATACTTCTGGCCGTACCCCAATCTGCACCCACTTTATTATGCCATGCTGGAGTTGGCTTAGGATATGTGGACGATGTATTAAACTCAATCATTCACTTCTATGGCTGCGGCTATGGAGCAACCCCAAAGCTAAACTCTCCTGGTAAATTATTTCTTATTGCTAGCTTCGGACTACATCCTAGATATCCCATGATTGACAGACATTAAAAGAATCTGTAGCGAATTGGGAACTCCAGGTCTGTATATACTTCCAGACAGTAGTTCCGTACAATCAATTGCTATGGTGAAAGGACGCTTTTAAAATGCACGCCAGAAGGCACGAGTTGAGGCGAGACAGGCATTTCAACTTGGTGTTTTCAATCTGCCATTAAATATTACAACTGTACCATATATGCTTATTTGGCTCTAATAGCTGATGCTTGGGCAAGATTTCTTCTTTCTAGGGTGCGCTTCAATCTGGTTCATTTTTTGGTAGCCTCCCTTCCCTGCTCAGGGGATGACTATTCTAAGCAAATCACTATTCATTTTATGCTATTTTTTACCCTTTACCTTTCTAGCCCCGCCCTTCCGTGACGTCAACCTTAGGTATTATAAACACACTTTTTTATCTTTACAGCAACTGGGCAACCTGCACGTCTGTCATGCGGTAATTCATTCTAAAAAAAAAAGTTTGCTAGCCACAGCGAAGAGATATTGCAGCATATTAACTGCATGTCCTATAGGATGGCTCTTTTATGACCTCTTGAATGACATTTTTATTGTTTTCACCTGTATTTGCAAAATAATACTATTTTTGTGACGTGGGAGAGATATTGAGGTAGTTTACTTGTATGTCTCACCGGAAGCCTTTTTTATGACCTTTTGTATGAATTTCAATTAGCTTTTTAACACAGCATGATATTAACTGTAAATATTTTTTAACTGTTTTAACATATATTTGTGTGCTTTCACGGTTACTCACAGCCGAATAATGTTGAACTGAATGACTGACTGACGTGTCAATCGTGAAAATTATGGAAAATATTTCATGTAGGTGTGAAATCATTCCATTGAATTATAGGTTTCAAAACCTAAGAAGCAATCATTATATCTGCAGCTGAAACAAGGTATACTCCAAATAATTAGAAAGTGAGCATAAAAGAGAATGCTTCACTTGCTTGCCCTATTGTGCTCCTGTAGCCTTAATACTGGCTTGTGTTCTTACCTCTGGACTTGGAATGTTTTGCTTTTTCCCACGAGGAGCCTCAAAGAACAGCTGTTCCTTCGCACCGGTGTTTATTTGTAAGAGTTTACCTGCGCAAAGAACACATGCACACGCATAAGGACAGGTTATCAAAACACCTCTTTTACGAAGTTTCGATCTAGAGGTCTATGTTTCTTGGGTACTTCAACCTATTCATTAATATTTCTTACAAACCATATAAGGACAGAGTTAACTATGGGAAAAGGTGCATATGCCTTTTTGGTTTACAGTGGTTTTGCCTACACATTGAATTTCAATTGATTTCTGATTTTACACCCGGTAAAAACATTGTGAAACATATGTCAGAGCTAAAAAAAACAATAAAATAGCATTGGATAAGCATCCTGGTCTCCGACAGCTTCTACAACTTGTTTTTGTTACCCCAAAGGACTAATGGTTTTCCATCTCCTAAGATGATGTATTAAAAGTGCATCATCATGACTGACTAGGACTTATGAATGGGGACAACACTTTGGTTCACAGCGTAAAGAGAACTTGTTGATGAAATATTTAAGGTTTTTATGCAGAAACTTGAGGGTCAGTCGGACTATATATAGATGCCAGAGCCTAGCAGAGGGAGATAAGCAGTATTTGTTTCAAGTTGTACTCATTCTCTCCTAAAGGATGAAGTGGCTAGTGCAGAGTTTTTCCGTTCAAGCGTTTTGTGTGGCTACATCAGATGAGTAATGGGAGTCCTCTGTGGTTACAGTGAATGCCGGGAGGTGATGCCTCACAATGAATTGTTTTGTAAAGCTTTGGCAGAGGACCATATGGTTTTACACTTATCCTCCGCTAGTTCCTTCTCCCACCACCAAAGTATATCAAACCGATAACAGGAATAATTGTTCAGGTTACTTTAGTGATGTTTCCTATGTTTTCTCTGAGTGTTGTAAAGGAACAAAGCTGAGATGAAAACCACAAAAGAGGTGACTTGAAACACCACCACTATTACATGGGAACTCTAGCCTAAAATACTATTTTTCTTTTAGCATGATAATAGCTCTTCTTAAATGAATGTTTGCTATAAACTCAAAAGACTATGGGCCAGATGTAGAAAGTGTTTTGCATGGTGCAAACAGCGAATTTCGCTGTTTGCGCCATGCAAAACGCACATCGCGATGCTCATTCCCATTTTGCGAGTCGGTAACCTGGTTACCGACTTGCAAAATGGGAATGCGACTCACAAATAGGAAGGGGTGTTCCCCTTCCTTTTTGCGATTCGCATCGCAATGTAGAATTGCTTTGTGACCGCGAACGCGGTCGCAAAGCAATTCGCCGTTAGCACTCATTTCAAACGGGTGCTAACCCATTCGCAAAAGGGAAGGGGACCCCTTCCCCTTTGTGAATGGCTCTGAAAAAAAGAAACAAAAACCTTCCTCTAAGAACGTTTCCTTTAAGGAAAACGGGCTGCAATACAAAAAAAAAACAGCTTTATTAACAAGCAGTCACAGACATGGTGGTCTGCTGTCTCCGGCAGGCCACCATCCCTGTGAGTACTGCGAATCGGAAGGGGGTCGCAAATTGCGACCCACCTCATTAATATTAATGAGGTGGGTCTTTGCGACCCCCTTCCGATTCGCAGATGGTGTCAGGAACACCATCCAGCATCCGGGTTTGCGACTCACAAATTGCGAGTCGCCCCGACTCGCAATTTGCGAGTTGCAAACCCATTTTTTCGTACATCTAGCCCTATGTGCCAGATTTACATATAGATGGCCGTCATGCCATTCCGTCATGAGGATGGAGTAAACTACACCATACCCATGACAGAGGAATCGCCTGTCAAATTTATAAATGACCGCTAAGCAGGTGATCTTTTATAAAGCACTAGTATGAACCGCCGTCAATGTGGTTCTTGTCAGTACATATCGCTGTTTGAAACAGGACTGTGTCAGCATGACGCAACCCTGCGCTAGACAGTTGTATTTTTTTATTTTCAAGAAGAAAATTCCAAATTGGAATCTTCATTTTAAAAATAAAAAAAAATAATGCATCGCTTGCAATGAGAGCCAACTCCATTCACGGTGGAGCATTATTTGGTTTTTACTATCCCTCACAGCCTGGGTTTGCCTGGCGGTGATGTACAATAAATAAATGGCTACATGTCAGCCCATCCTAATTGGGTGGGTGGACATTTAGCCATTTCTCTGATGCCCCTTACTCCGTTGGGCCGCCAGGGAGGTTTATCTTTGGGAGTGACAGAGTAAACACCAATGTAGTCAAACCCAAGGTGTGCCCACATGTAAATTAGACATGGGATCTTCATGTTGGTGGTATGTGTACTCAGTCACCTCTGCAATGGGGTATACACACCACCATCATTTAAATCGGGCCATATAGTCTAAGTTGAAAAAAGAGATTCAACTTCTTTTCACAACTCCCTTCGTCATTGATAACAAAATGCTGCCTTTCCACCCTCTTATTTTAAGTACTTAGGAGTGGACCTGGAACTGTTAGGCAAAAGTGTAGCATCACATCAGCCTTTAAGATGGGTCCTAAATCTAGTGCACTAATGAAAGTAGGACAGTAGGAGAAAAGTAATTTCCATCCAGGATGAAGAGGCGGTGTTCAATTTGTCGGTTTGCATTATTGCTATTTTCTCATATTTGGAGTTGGTAGACTGATGTTCTTGAAATAGATTAAGAAATCCAGTTTTGTATTGGTAATTCCTTTTCAGAACCTCAGTGTGGATGACTTACCTCTCTTGTCCCAGTCTAGGTGTGTCACATAGCTAAAGGCTCCTTTGCAGATACCCACTCGTTTACTGCTCATCACACTGTAAATGTCGACAAAGCTATCATAGGAGGCCACCGCCAAGTATTTTCCAGTACCTGCAACAGATTGTCAAGATACAACCAAATGTAATTAAATCATAACCTACTTCATTACATTTCCATCAAAATAGCACAGTGCCCAAAGTTGTGAAATAACTGTAATGTGGGTCATAAACTCGGCAAAATAGACACACAGATGCTGATGGCAGATACAGAGTGCTACACCCATCTAGTTTAATTTATGGTTTGCCTACGTTGTCCGTAATGAAACACACAGAAAGTGTCCTCTGATAAACGCCAGACCCGGATATCCAGTATCAAGAGCTCCGGAATTTCATAGTAGTTATGAGACAGTAATGTGTTTTTGCAACACTGGTAGCTTCCTTTTACAACTACTGTACGATTACTAGTCATTTAGCAGGATTATTCAGTCCAATTTGTTAGAAAAAGGGAACATATAGGCCACAATTCCTATCACTTGTTTGTTAGAGAACTTCCCCAGACACAGCTTTCCCGTTTAATTTGTCCCTCATAAGACAGTTTCTGTAATGCTTCCTTCCACATAAACAGTTGGACTCCTCCCCTTCAAATAGATTCCAACGCCCCCGTTTAACTTATCATTCCCAACCAACTGCAGTCTTTGCTGAAACTAATTGGTTGTCCAAAACTGCAATGAAAACATATGCTTGAGTTCTCACCATCATCTCTCCCTTCCATTCTAAACGTTGTCTGATGCACCGACCATCCTTTTATGTGATGCATAAAGCCTAAGGGGCATATATCTTCTTTACTCTCCTCCCTGCATCAACTATTGTAGTGGTGTTTTCACCATGTGCCTCTGACCCTGTCACCCACCACCTTCGTCTCCAAGCCCTGCTTCTATCCACTAAAAGATAAAGAATATCAAACTTGTCCAATGTTTCTTTTGAAAACAACTTCTCCTATTCTTGTCACTAGCCTTTGTCAATTCTCAGACTCCCAGTATGTCAAGTCCTCCTCTTGATCACCATTCACTCAGCTGGTTTGTCAAAGGGCTTACATCTTCTCCGCCTGTGGTACTTTTGCTGAGGGCTTCATTGTTGGTGTTCTGCCACATACTGCAGACATCTGGTACTATGCTCTTTGTGTCTTCAGGAGTTTTCTCATCCTTTGAGATGCCCAGGTTCTTGTACGTCTCCTTGGCTGATTTGGTTTTGTGCTGAGTGCCTTCCCAAGAAAATGAAATTCTTAACTGATATCCCCAGTAGTACTATAACTCCATGCCCCTGAGAAAGTCTGTTATTGATCTGAATACCTTTATAGATTTGCATTTGTAAGCCATTAGGAGAGATCACCATTCTACATTAGTTTCAACATTAGAAGTTTCTGTATCTTTATAGTAGTGGAACCCCACTAAAAAACAAGTTACTTACCTTTGGTAACGTATTATCTGGTAGAGATTCTCTCTAGCTGCAGATTCCTTACCTTTGATTTTACCCAGGTGTCAGGCTGGATCAGAAAACTTTTGCTCAGCAATACCCTCTGCTCACGCCGTCAGGTGGCTCCATTCGGCTCCGCGTGGCGTCATTGGCGCTCAATGTGATGTTGTGGTCATCTACATAGGCGCCACCCAGGCGTGCAGGCATCAGTTACTTTATCATAACTTTCCACACCAGAAGAGCAGAGCCTTAACAAGAACTGGTGCAATGTGTGTCAAAACTAGGGCCCTGAAAAAGGGCTCACCCTAACCCTAGCAAACTAGTCTGCAGAGCGGGGAGGCATGGGTGGGTGTAAGGAATCTGCAGCAAGATAGAGACTCTACCAGATAATGCGCTACAAGAGGTAAGTAACTTGTTCATCTGATAGCTACTTCAAGCTGCAGATTCCTTTACTTTGATTAGATAATCAAGCCATATCCTCCTGGTGGTGGGCTGCAGACAAATGTTTTATACTAAAAAGTCCTGCAGAAACAAACAGGCGAAATGCCCATCCCTGTGGACCTGACTGTCCAGGCAGTAGTGTTTGGCGAACATGTGCAGAGATGCCCATGTTGCTGCCTAGCAGATGACAAAGACTAGTACTCCATGTGCTAACACCATGGTAGCAGCTTTTCCCCGTTCCCCGGTGGAATGGGCCGCAAGCCCTCGGGAGGCTGCTTCTTAGCCAGGGCGTAGCAGATCTTAATAGACTGAATGACCCAGCGCAAAATGGTCCGCTTCTGTACCAAGAGTTGGTCGTCCACCCGAAACTCTTTCATGGGTCAAGGTAGAACGACAATGCTTTTTTTGGGGTCCAGCCGGTGAAGTACTCCTCTTCCTTAGAGGGATGTTGAGGAGCAAAGAAGGTGGGCAAGGTGATAGTTTGACCTAGATGGAATGGGGTTACCACCTGAGAAAGGAAAGAAGCACATGTGTATAGCACAACCTTTTCCAGAAACACTGAGATATGGTGGTTTAGACAATAATGCCTGTATCTCACTCACCCTCTGGACAGATGTTATTGGCACTAAGAAGGCTGTCCTAATAGTGAGCAGCCGGAGGGGACAATTATGCAAACGCTTAAAAGGAGTGCACAAAGGACATGTGGGAAACATATTTACAAGCTCTTTATGAAACCTACTTACAATAGAGGATTCGAAAAGAGAGGATTGATCAGGCAACCGCAGAAAGGCTCACAGAGCAGTGAGACAGCTCTTCAGTGTCCCCAAAGAGGAACCCTGTTGGGCCAGAGAAAGAATGAAGAGGAGAATATCAGATAGAGAAGCAGAGAGAGGATCTATAGACTTCTCTGCACAAAATCTTACAAAACTTTGCCAACGGCAGGCGTATACTGTTTTTGTAGAGGAATGCCTGGCTGCCAAGACAATGATACAGACTTCAGGAGGAAGGTTGAAAGCTGTCAACTTCAACCGCTCAATCTCTGCGCATGAAGGTGTAGAGTTGACGGGTGAAGAACCCTCCCCTACTGCTGTGACCGAAGATCCTCCCAAAGGGGCAACCTGATTGGAGGATGGATGCTTATTTTAAGAAGTTCCGGATACCAGAATCTCAATGCCCAGTCCAGAGGCACAAGATTGACATGGGCCCAGTCGTTCTTGATATTCCTGAGAACTCTGCGCAGAAGTGGTATGAGCAGAAAGGCGTATAGAAGGCCTAAGCTCCACTCATGGCGAAAAGCACCGCTGAGTGAGTGCCGCCTTGAAAACTCCAATGCACAAAACTGGTGACAGTGTCCGTTCTCTGCAAAGGTGAACTGATCTAACCAAGGATCTCCCCATTGCTGAAAGAGACCCTGCCTCACTTCTGGATGGGGCCCCACTTGCGATCTGCTAGGCAACAATGGCTGAATTTGTCCACCCTGGCGTTTGGAGAATCTGCCAGGTGATGAACCACCAGGGTTATGCCCTGCTGTTGCAGCCATGTCCAGATATGCAAGGCCTCTTGACAAAGGGTCCACAAACCCACCCTACTCTAATTGTTGCAGTACCACATGGCAGAGATATGGTCAGTGATCAACCGCACTAACTTTCCTTTGAGAGAGGGGAGAAATGCTTTCAACATTAGTTGGATGGCCCTAAGCTCAAACATGTTGATGTGGAGTTTGGATTCCGCCGGAGGCCAGTGTCCTCTGAGCTCCACCTCTCCCAGATGGGCACCCCATCCCAAGAGTGACGTGTCAGTCACTAATGTGAGGTCTGATTGGGGAAAGGAGAAAAGTCTGCCTCTGACTCAATCATGGTACTTAATCCATCACTGCAGGTCATTTGCAGTTCCCTCCAAGATATGGACCATATCGGAGAGATTGCCCGGATGTTGCGCCCACTAGAACTTCACATTCCAATGCCGTGCCTGCATATGCCATCTGGCATGTTTTACCACCAGGATGCAGGAGGTCATAAGGCCCAGCAGCTTCAGAGCAAGTCTCACCGAAACCCAGGACAGAGGCTGAAACAGCAGTATCATAGCAAAAACAACAAGTGATGGACGGAATGCTGAACATTGTCAAACATTCACCCCCAGTACAGTGATCTGGGCCTAAATCCATCGTTTTTTTGCTGCCCATGCCATTCCAGTTTGGACCCAGCCAGCAGTATCATAGCCTTAATATCCTGGACTCGCTGCTTGGGAGGAAAAGCCCGAAACTGCACTGTGTCCAGAACATCTCCTATGAAAGAGAGCATCTGAGAGGGAGTCAGTTGTGAATTCTGCATGTTTATAGTGAACCCAACCGAATGCAAGAGGTTCACCATAGTCTGGAGGTGGGCGACGACAGCCTGGGGCGAATCCACCTTCAACAGCCAGTTGTCAATGTAGGGAAAGACCAACACCACTAACCTGCGCAGATGAGCTGCAACCACCGCCATCACTTTGCTGAACTCCCAACGGGCACTGGTAAAGCCAAATGGCAGTATGGTGAACTGAAAGTGTTCGTGGCCAACCTTGAACCGCAGGTAATGCCTGTGGGCCGGCAGGATAGGGACATGAAAATATGTGTTCTGCAAGCCCAACACTATTAACCAGCCTTCTAGGTCTAGGGCAGACAAGACCTGAGCCAACATGAGCATCCTAAACTTCTCCTTTTTGAGGAAGAGATTTACAGTCAGCAGGTCTAGAATAGGCGGAGGCCGTACTTCTTCTTGAGTATCAGAAAGTAGCAGGAATAGCAACCACTGCCTACTTGTGACATCCGGAATTTTGTTGGCTGTCTTGGCCAGGAGAGCCCTACCTTCCTCTTGGAGCAGAGATAAATTATCCTACGTCTGCCGTTCGAAGATTGGTAGGACAGGAGGACGTGACTGAAAAGGCAGGGCATAGAGCTTCCTTATGATCCGCAGTACCCATGCATCAGGCGTTATAGACTTCAAGTGGAGGAGATGATGGTGTATTCTCCCTCCAACTGGGCAAACATGGCCCTTGTAGGAAGCTGGCTTGGTGTGTGGTGGGTACCTAGGGTACTTACACCTTAAATCAAGTCCAGGTATCCCTTCTTAGTGCAGTGTAGGCAGTGGCTAAAAGCCAGGCTCTCTAGAGGTAGCTATGGCTGAGCAGCCAAGGCTTAAACCAAGAGGCATGCAAAGCTCATGCAATACCACTGTAGTCACATAGCACTTACACACATAAAAGAAACCACACAGTGTTACAAAATATAAAGGTATGTTATTTTAGTGACACAGTACCAAAATTACTAAAAAAATGCAGTACTCCCTTAGGAGGTAAGTAACCACAGTAAATATGTATACTAGTGATCAGAAATAGACATAGAAGAGGTTAGAAAACAGTGCAAAGGTAGATAACTAATAGTGACCCTAGGGGGAGCCCAAACCATATACTAAAAAAATTGAATGCGAACACAGGACCCCCACTTAGGTAAGTGGAATGTGTAGAGGGGAGCTGCGAGTACTGATAAACCACAGAGGGAAGTAACACAGTACACCCCAGCGAACAGGAAAGCAGGAGTAAAATACTGGAATTCCCCCAAACCATCTAAAAGGAAGGAAGAGAAGAAAAGAAGGCACCCAGAGAACTCTGCATGAAAACAGCAATGGATTCCTGGGGAAGAAGACCTGTGGAGAAAGGAGGACCAAGTCCAAAAGTGTCAGTGGAGTTCAGGAAGAGTACAAGCTACTACCCACCCAGCTGTACTTGCAGGAGTTGGTTGACTGTGAGGAAGAACAGGTCAACACTGCAGCCATGGAGCCAGAGAAGAGTTCCTGACAGTTGCAGAAGATATCCCACGCTGGAGTGAAGATTGCAGACGAGTGTCGGTGCAGGAATTCCACCAACAGGCCTTGGCAAAGGCAAACTGGTGGCTAGTGGGAAAGCAGAGCTGCTGGGGACCAGCAAGGCCCAGGAGGACTCAACCCAGGAGGGGGAGCCAGAGGGGACCCTCAGCGACACAGAGTCCACAGGAGCAAAGGCAGCACCCACAGAAGTCTCAAAGGGCGGGACACAGAAGTTGCAGAAGGAGCCCACGCAGCACTATAGAAAGGGATCCAACGCCGCAGGAAAACCACACAGAGAGCTGTGCATTGCAGGAAGGAGTGCTGGGGACTGGCGCTACATATCACCTGAAGATCCCTTGGAGGAGATGCCAACAAGCCTTTGCAGCTGCAAGAGACGTGGTACACGAGTTACTGTCCTGCATGGGAGGTCAAAAGCTTACCTCCACCAAAGTTGGACTGCTGGCAGAGAGGACCAAGAGGACTACTCCGGACCACTACCCGTGATGTAGGATCCAAGCAGCTCAGGATGAGAGGAGATCCACACAGCCAGTCATCGTTGCAGCAGGCACCTGCGGATGCACAGGAGTGACTCCTTCAGTCCAAAGGAGATTCCTTCTTCGTCTTGTGCAGGCTGAAGAGTTGCTGTCTTCTGAGGATGCACAGCTGGGAAAATGTTGCAAAGCTGGCAGGAGTTGTGGAAACAAAGTTGCAGAAGAGTCTTGTTCCTGGTTTCGTAGCGTTGTTGGTTCCTGGAGGGTCCAGTCGCATTTCCAGTGGCCAGAAGTCGAAGAGGCAGTTGCAGAGGAATCCTGCTGGGGTCTTGCAAGCTGAATTTGAGGACCCACCACAGAGAGAGGCTCTAAATAGCCCTAAAAGGGGGATTGGTCACCTAGCCAGGTAAACACCTATTAGGAGGGGGCTGTGACGTCACCTGCCTGGCCTGGCCACTCAGATGCTCCCAGAGTTCCCTGCCAACCTTGGAAACAAGATGGCAGAACCCAGGTACCCTCTAGAGGAACTCTGAGCACCACCCCTAGGGGGGTGTTGGACAGGGGAGTGGTCACTCCCCTTTCCATTGTCTAGTTTCGTGCCAGAGGAGGAACTGATGGTCCCTGAACCAGCGTGAACTGGTTTATGCACGGAGGGCACCAAATATGCCCTTAAAAGCATACCAGTAGCTTGGGGAGGCTACCCCTCCCAGCCAATTACACCTGTTTCCAAAGGGAGGGGGTGTTACCTCCCTCTCCAAGGGGGCAGAAACCACTCTGAGGGGGGCAGCAGCTTGGGCTGCCCGCAAAACCCTGTAAGACTAGTGTTCGCAATGCTGGGGGTCCTCTTAGGAGCCCCATAGTGCATGGAATCATACTTCCAATACGTGCAATAGTATTGGGGTATGTAGCGATATTGGGGGGTAGTAATTACACATGAATCTGTCGTCAGATATATGTACGTAATATTTATTTGATGTTAATAAGGGTTTGGGCTTTTGTAGTTCTTGCCTTCTCCTCTTTTCTTTCTTCTAGCTTTGTGGGATGCTGTTCTCCAGGATCGCACTTCTCATTCTTCTCTTTGGTTCCCTTCGTCTCACAGGTTCCCCGGGAAGCGCATGCGGAGAGACAGAGAGAGATAACGGTAAGAGATTTCTACTGCACTCTTTTTGTATCTTCCTCTCGTCTATCTCTTTCCTGCCTTTCCTTATTTTCTGCTTCACTCTTGTTTTCCTGGTGTCTTTTCTTTCCTTTGTTCCTCCTGAACTGTTTTGTCTTACTTCTTCACCCCCTTTTTTCTGCCACTGTGCCTGCTTTGGTCCGTTATACCTTCCTCTACTCTCCTTCCTACTTCTCTGATCTGTCTCCTTAGGGTGGGGTATCTCCTACTTCTATCTTCTTGCCTTTGTTCTTTTCCTGCTCCAGCAACCAGTCGGGAGCTTCTTGTTTTCTAGTCTGTGCTTTTATGTGCGCGGTGCCTTGGTGCTGATTCACACGATAGTGTTTATTTTGTGCTCAGAGCCTTGGTGCTGCTTCATACAATCGTGCTCCTTTGTATACCCCACCAAACCCTGCCCCCTCCAACTATAGGTACCCAGGTCTTTTCTCCTTAAGTCTCCCCTTCCTCCCCCCTTCCTTTGTCTCTACGCCCTCCTGCTCCTCAGGGCAGTGCCCACACACACCTGGAACTGCCACGCTTCTCCAGAAGCGTGGCGGGATGCAGCGCTCCGTCTCCCCGGGTTCCCGCGGTGCTCGGGACTCCGTCCGTGGTGTTTGGTTCTCGTCGCTCGTGAGGAATCCGCTCTCCAGTCCTCAGGCTCTTCTCGGTTCTCGGGCGCTCTCCTTGTCCTCTTTCCGGTCGTCTTCTTCTCCACCTCTTTTCTCGTTCGCCTCAGGTGCTTACGCCGACTCTTTTGACCTCCCGGCTTCCCGCATCAGAGATGTAGACAGCCAATCACGGGTTGGAAGCTGGGAAGGTCTGGAGCAGCGATGGCAGTGACAGCATAAGTCCAGTTCCCATGCGGGCGGACCTCACTCAGCCCGTCACATACACTTCCCCTAGAGAGCGGCCGTTCAGGACGCTCGGACGTCGGATATCGGGACAGGAAATCAGCGTTCGCAATTTGGTTCCCCGGGAGGTGTTGAACCTGAAAGGAAAAAGGCTGTAAGGAAAGAAACCATTGCAGGATACGGGAATTTGTGTCCTTGTTATGAGTGAGCCAGGTGAGAGGAGCATGATCGGTAACTAGGGTAAACGACCTGCCAGACAGGTAGTACCGAAGGGATTCTATGGCCCATTTTATTGCCAAGCATTCCTTTTCGATAGTGGGATAGTGTCTTTCCCTCGGGAGGAGCTTTCTGCTGATGTATAAAATGGGATGTTGCATCCCATCTTCCTGTGTCTGGGACAGTACCGCCCCAAGAACCACATCGGAGGCGTCAGTTTGTAAAATGAAAGGCTTATGGAAGTCCGGGTAAACATAACACCGGACCCGAGGTGAGTGTGGACCTTAGTCGGTCAAAGCTTTTTTGTTCAGACACAGTGGGAGGGGAAAGAATATTGGGACAAGTTTTCTGTAACAGATTAGTAAGAGGTTCTGCTATAGTAGAAAACTGTGGAATAAACCGACGATAATAGCCTATTAATCTTAAGAAGGCTCTGATATCTTTTTTCTTCTTAGGGAACGGTATGTTCTTGATGGCCTCTATTTTCTCCACCTGTGGGCTAACCTGGCCTTCCCCCACTACATAGCCCAAATATTTGATGCTGGTTTGTCCTAATCAACATTTCTCTGGATTTGCTGTTAACTGAGCTGTTCGTAAGGCCCATGAACGTCGTCTAAATGTGCCATATGGTCACCCCATGTCTTACTGTATATGACAATATCATCAAGATATGCCGTTACATACTGACGATAAGGCCCGTAAGATACTATCCATGAGTCTCTGGAAGGTGGCAGGTGCCCGTGAAGTCCAAAGGTAGGATAGTGAATTGGTAAAGTCCTGAAGGGGTGGCAAAAGCTGTTTTTTCTTTGTCCTCTGTTCTCATGGGTATTAGCCAATAACCCTTTGTGAGGTCGAGGGAAGATAGGTACCTGGCTTGGCCTAATCTCTCAATAAGCTCATCAATACGTGGCATGGGGTAGGCCTCAAAGTGGGTTAGGTCATTGACCTGTCTATAATCTACACAAAACTGGGTACTCACGTCCGGTTTGGGGACTAGTACAACCGGCGAGCACCAGGGACTGGCTGACGGCTCAATAATACCAGCTGTCAACATGGACTGGACTTCCTGTTCTATAATTGCCTTCTTAGCTTCCGGAATGCGATATGGTCTCTGCCGGAAGACCTTATCTACATTGAGCCGAATGTTGTGTTGCACTAGATCTGTTCTACCAGGCCACTTAGAGAAGACATCTTGGTTTTTATCTATCAGTTGGGTGAGTTGTTTACAACAGGGTTCTGTTAGTGCGGGATTTATCCATGGTCGTGGCGTATCATAAAGGTTTTGGGTGGAGAGGGAGGGGTACGGGATTTCGTCTGTAGTATCATGTGCAATGTACCGGACAGGCTGCCCACTGGAGGGCTCTTGCCATTTTTTTAGGAGATTAATATGGTAAATCTGTTACCTTCCGTTTCCTTGGGGAATGGCCAGTTTATAAGTGATGGGATTAATTTGTGCAATAACGTCATATGGTCCCTGCCATCGAGCTAACAGTTTGTTTTCACTACTAGGGAGTAGGACCAACGCCTTGTCTCCTACTGTCAAACTAGGAACTACGCTTCTAGCGTCATACACCTGCTTCTGTTTTGTCTGGGATTCTCGTAAAGCGGTGTGGGCTTCTTCCCACACTGTATGAAGTCTGTCTCGCAAGTCTCGTGTATACAATAAGAGATCTTTTACTTCTTCCTCTGTTTCTTCCCGTTGTTCAGCAAACATGTCGAGTAGTGTACGAGGCTGTCTACCAAACAACAACTCGAAGGGGCTATGTCCCAGGGAGGTCTGGACATGGGTACGTATTGCGTATAATACAAGAGGCGATTTCCTCTCCCAATCCTTGCCGGCCTCAGATTTGCTTTTTCTGAGGAGTGATTTAATTGTCCTGTTGTACCTCTCTACTAACCTGTCTGTTTGTGGGTGATAAACAGACGTCCCGATTTGTTTAACCCCGAGTGAGCGACTCACCTCTGTCATGAGTCTGGACATGAAGGGGGCCCTTTGGTCTGTGAGTATTTCTTTGGGGAAACCTACCCTGGAAAATAACTCTATCATTGCTTGTTCAATGGCTTTGGTGTGCATGCTGGGTATGGGAATTGCTTCCGGATACCGGGTGGCATAGTCCACCAATACTAACACATATTGACGCCCCCTGACTGAGGGTGTGAGAGGCCCAATAATATCCATCCCAACCCTGGAAAACGGGGTGTCTATAATTGGAAGGGGTTGGAGGGGAACGGGTCTATGTGGAGAGGGGTTATACAGTTGGCATTTTGGACACTCCGAACAATGTTTACGGATCTCCCCGAATACCCCAGGCCAATAGAAGCATCTGAGCACTGCTTCCTCCGTCTTCTCTCTTCCCAGATGCTCTTCCCCGTTGTCTCCATGGGCTAGGTGCAACACTTGCTGCCGGTGACTCCTAGGTACGACTAATTGTAAGTCTTTTCCTCCCGTTGTAGTGGGTCTCCTATATAGTAGGTTTTTTTGGATCAGGAATCTGGGACCTACCCCCTGTTCCTCTGGAGACAATGCTTGGTGCCATGCGTATTTCAAAGAGGGGTCCTCGTGTTGATTCTGCCGAAAGTCTCCTGTAACAGTGCAGACTCTACTGGCCGTCTCTGGTCTGTCCCCCGGTAGAACGGTCTGTGCATAGTAATGTTGCTGTTCTCGTTTCTGTTTTCTACTGAGGAGAACCCGGGCTTTTTTGGGTTCCTCCATTTCTGATCCAACGGGTACTTCCTCCCACCAGGTTCTCAAGGTATGTTCCTGTCCTGCTTTAGCTAGGAGAGAGGGGAAGTCCTCATAATCAGTTCTGAGGATTATATCCTCGCCTAGTTGGGAAAGTACCCCCACCCGTAATGTCTCGTTTTTATTTCTCCAATTCAACCGTATGGTAGCCACTGGGTAATACCGTTGATCGCCATGTACGCATGCAATTAAGACCTGGGTTTGTGGATCCTCTTGACCGGGTAGTACTAGAGCTTGCCGGATTACACTCTGGCTACACCCTGAGTCTATTAATGCTAGTCTTTCAACCTCATTGATGAAGATAGAAAGGGTGTACTTAGGTTTCTCCCCTCCAGACCAGAAAACCCTCCCTCTCGTCAATCCAATCTCCATGGGTTCCTCGGTATCCTTTCTGTGTGGGCAATGTCTGGCGATATGACCCCATTCCGAACAGTGATAGCACTGGGGACCCGTGCCTGGATAGCCGGGAGCCGACGTAGCTACTGGTTGAGAACGTTCTGGACCATGTATCAGTACCTGTCGATGGGTGCTGCTTTTGGTTATGGTGGGTCGAACAGGTGGGGAAGGTGGTGGTCTGCTAGCCGTAGCACGGAAGTCCGGGCCTCTATGATAGGCACATGCAAGGTCTACAGCTGTTTCGTTAGTCAGTCCAGGATGCTGTCTGACCCAGTTCTGTGTTGTAGAAGGCAATGCGTCTAGGTACTGTTCCAGGACTATAGTATCAAATATTTCTTTCCTGTTTTTTTCTGTTGGGTGCAGCCATCTCCCCGCTGCATGCTGGACTCTGTAGTACAAGGTACGAGGGTTCTCCTGATGTTGCCCCTTCACTTGGCGGAACCTTGTGCGGTAATTTTCACTATCCAGCCCAACTCGTTCCAATATGGTTTTCTTGACTTCTCTGTAAGGTAAAGTGCCACCGGGATTGATAGCTTGGTAAGTGGCCTGCAAATGGCCTGTGAGTAGTGGGGGCTATATACTGGCCCCATTTCTCCTCTGGACAGTTTGCCATGCTGGCAACTCTTTCAAAATTCGTGAAGAAATAGTCTGGGTCCTCCTGTTCCTGATAGCGCTGCAATACACTACTTGGCACATTTGGGTGTACCTTTGTATGTGCGATGTATGTGCGATGGTGTCTGTAAGCTTCCCCAGTGCTGTTTCGTGTACCAGGTGGTTTGCCATAACTGTCGTCTGACTCTTCAGAGCTGTCTGTAAGGCCTCACGTTCTTCTTTGGCTTCTTTCATCTGTTGCTCCCATACCAGCTGGAGGTGTCGCTGTCCCTCAGCCAGCTGAGCTATCATGTCTGCCATAGTTGTCTTCTCCTCCATGGTGGTGGTCCTCAAAATCCCACTTCTGACACCACTTGTAGTGATATTGGCAGGTAGTAATTACACATGAATCGGTCGTCAGATATATGTACGTAATATTTATTTGATGTTAATAAGGGTTTGGGCTTTTGTAGTTCTTGTCTTCTCCTCTTTTCTTTCTTCTAGCTTTGTGGGATGCTGTTCTCCAGGATCGCACTTCTCATTCTTCTCTTTGGTTCCCTTCATCTCACAGGTTCCCCGGGAAGCGCATACGGAGAGACAGAGAGAGATAACGGTAAGAGATTTCTACTGCAGACTTTTTGTATCTTCCTCTCTTCTATCTCTTTCCTGCCTTTCCTTATTTTCTGTTTCACTCTTGTTTACCTGGTGTCTTTTCTTTCCTTTGTTCCTCCTGAACTGTTTTGTCTTACTTCTTCACCCCCCCTTCTCTGCCACAGTGCCTTCTTTGGTCTGTTATACCTTCCTCTACTCTCCTTCCTACTTCTCTGATCTGTCTCCTTAGGGTGGGGTATCTCCTACTTCTGTCTTCTTGCCCTTGTTCTTTTCTTGCTCCAGCAACCAGTCGGGAGCTTCTTGTTTTCTAGTCTCTGTGGTTTTCTGTGTGCGGTGTTATGGTGCTGATTCACACAATAGTATTTATTTTATTTTGTGCTCAGTGCCTTGGTGCTGCTTCATACAATCGTGCTCCTTTGTATACCCCACCAAACCGCCCCCCCTACAACTATAGGTACCCAGGTCTTTTCTCCTTAAGTCTCCCCTTCCTCCCCCCTCCCGCTCCTTAGGGCAGTGCTCACACACACCTGGAACTGCCACGCTTCTCCAGAAGAGTGTCGGGATGCAGCGCTCCGTCTCCCCGGGTTCCCGCAGTGCTCGGGACTCCGTCCGTAGTGTTTGGTTCTCGTCGCTCGTGAGGAATCCGCTCTCCAGTCCTCAGGCTCTTCTCGGTTCTCGGGCTCTCCTCGTCCTCTTTCCGGTCATCTTCTTCTCCGCCTCCTTTCACGTTCGCCTCAGGTGCTTACTCAGACTCTTTTGAGGTCTGGAGCAGCGATGGCAGCGACAGCACAAGTCCGGTTCCCTTGCGGGCGGACCTCACTCAGCCCGTCACAGGGTATGATTCCAACATGTTTGACACCAAACTAGCCCAGGTTCGGAGTTACCATTATGTAGCTGGATATAGGTAGTGACCTATGTCCAGTGCACAACCAAAATGTCGTCCCTGCACTCACAAAGTCCAGGAAAATGGGTCTGGAGTTTGTGGGGCACCTCTGCTAGTGCTATGGGGAGGGGGGTGTAGTAGACGACTTCTGGCCTGTAGACCCACTAAGTCTGAAGACACCACATCCTCGCAAACCCTGAGTTGGCTGCGTAGGAGTGATGTGGTGCCACGACCCTTCCGTAGCCACGAAAGGTGAGAAAGGCAGTCAGTGGACAAGGGGTTGCCGAGAGACCCAAGGACTTGGTTGTAGCCTGAGAGTCCTTAAAGTGCTCCAGTGCTGAGTCTGCATTCTCCCTGAACAACCGAATACAATTGAAGGCCATGTCCATCAGATTTGCTTGGACATCCGACGAGAAACTAGATATCCTCAGCCAGGCGTGGCACCTTAAGGCCACCGTCAATGCAACGGCTCTGCCCAGCAAGTCAGTCATGTCTAAACCACAATGGATGGTGAGCTTAGCTACGTCTCTCTCATCTTTCTCTGCTTGGGAGAGTATGGCCCGGCATCCTCCCAGACCTGAGGCAGCACTTGTGCAACTGTATCCCAAATCGTGCGCAAGAAACAACTGAATAGGCCTGAGGTGTTCACCGACCTCAGTGCCAGGCTGGTGGAAGAAAACAACTGCTTCCCAAGATGATTGCACCTTGGGAAGTAGAGGCTTGGACAACCCAACTCTCTGGGGTGCGGTACTGGGTGAGAAAGCTAAGTTTTCCCGGAGCTTGGAGATGGCGGTGGGCAATCGTCATATTCACGGGAGCCCTTGTGCCAGGCTTGGACCATGTGCCTAGAAGGATGTCTATAAGTGCTTCATTGAAGGGCACGAGCGGTTCAGATGAGGAAGCCCGGGGTTGAAGCATCTCTGTCAAGATGTTTGTCTTGACCAGCACTGAGGACAGTTCAAGGTCAAGGATCTCTGCTGCCCTGTGCACCACCATTGCATATGATGCTCCCTCCTCCATAGCCACAGTGGGTGGAGAGCGAAAACCAGTATGTGGTGAGGTATCCAGACCACTGGCCTCTCCTAGCTCCTCATACCAATCCATAGGTGCTTCCAGCTGGCTTTCTAAAGGGTCTAGTGACCCCACCCACTCTTCACTCATGCCTAGGTGTGAAAAATTCTGTTCAGGCAATGATCTGGCACATGTAGGCACAGTTGGCGCCGGAGTCGGCATTGAGCAATGCTGTTCCGGCTCTGGATCATCTAAGATGAGAATGGGGCTGGCACAAGTGGCATCGGGCCAGCGCCAGAGAAGGTTGCATGGGAACGACGGGTGCCAGTCCGGACTCGGATCCCTGAACCTCTGCCAGCATGGAGGCCGAAGCCACTGGTGTGGATCCGGTCAAAGTCTCCCCAACCCTGTGGGTCCCGAAGGCATGCCAGAGGGGTCAGCCCGCTTATATACGCAGTACATGGCTTCGTACAACTCTCTAATCTAATCTGAGTGGATGTCGATCTGGCTCCCGGAAAGGTTGGGAGGTGCGGAGTCGAACTGGCAGACGGCTTTGCAGACCTGTGCTGGGAACGCCGATGTTCCCCACTCATCAGGCGACGGAGGAGGTGAAGAAGAAGTCCCCTTGGACTTTTCCTTTTTCTTGTGCCTCTTTCTTGAGTGTCCCGGGGACCTTGAATGGGAAGAAGAAGACTTGGGACTCCAAGATCTGTCCTGCAACCTCCTTCTCAACTGGGACCAAGATCTTCTCAGAGTTGCGCGCACCAGGGTTGCCGATTGCTGAGCCGCAAGCAGCTTTACAGACTGCTCCTTCAAAGCCTTCAGCACCATGACCCCGCAGTCCGACCACGACTTGGGAGTCATGGTCATGCTAGAGGCACCACAGGCAAGCGAGATCGGGGTCAGAGACAGACATGGTGCAGTGACAGGCGCCATACACTTTAAATCCAAGCTTCTTCAACGACATTCCTCAACACACTCCACAAAAATCTTGACAAAAGGTTGAAAAAAGACCAGTCAAAAATCAACTGAGGGGTAGCTCTCTTCGGATCTGAGCTAACTGGCGTGGAATGAAAAGAAATGAAGCCTGCGTCCCTAAGTGGCGCCTATATAGGTGACCGCAATGTCACATTCATCGCCAACAATGCCACATGGAGCAGAATGAGCCACCCAACAGCGCACACAAGGAGTATTGCTCAGCAAAAGTTTCCAGATCCAGCCTGATGCCTTGGGAATATCAAAGGTATGGAATCTGCAGCTAGACGTTGCTATCAGATATGTTTGGTAGCAAGTGGCTGGCTCTGCTGTTCACGGTTGTTCTGGGCACTCGGTCCAGTCATAATGCAGAGCTGCTAGATTTGTCCATTACAGCAGCAAAAAGACCTTGTACATAGGCTTTGATATCTTTGCCCTCTGTTCCCTTGAGCATCATTTTAGTCCTCACATTATTTGTTCTTGAGCGATTTTCGAAGTTCTCCTGCTTCTCCTGCTAAATAATGCATAGCTCTTCCAATACAAGCACACAAGCTTTGTACTGTACCATATTGACTGTTTCATCTGTATTCTCCTCCAATGTTACTTTCTCACACAGATCTATCACATCTTTTCTGATGTCCTTGTTTAGCAGCTGCAGATGTTTTCACTGATGCTATTTCCTCTAAGACGGCCATGGAGAGGTGCTTCACAAAACTACTGGTGCCATGGCCTTCATTTTCACCCTCTGGCACAAGGTCCCCTCCTTTACCACTGCCAGAATTCTGTTCTCTTGCTTCCTGACATTTTAACATTCTGCACTGTGTCATTAAAGTTCTGGTTGAGCTTTGCAATTGCCATGTTGAGGGATTTACTCAGAGTTGTGCAGTTCAGTTTTTTCTCCCCTTTGCAATCGCACATTTCAAGTTCCATAGTTTATTCACCTCACAGTGCCTATGTGTTTGGAATTTCTAATTGTTCGTCAGGAAAGAAGATCACCTCTATATCACCTACTCTTAATGTGTGCATTCTGTCTTGCTACCCCTTGTTTAGTGTCTCTAATTAGAGGATAGTATTGGGCCTCCTATATTTAATATGATGCTTTCAGGTTTGCTTCCTTGCCTTGAAACCTCTCCTGCCTGGATACATTATGACACCAACGTCCATAACTGTGTTTTAAGTGAGTCTGTTTTGCACTGTACTATTATGACCCACAGAGTTCTTTTGTGAGGTTTATAATAGCAGGAGATAACCCACTATGTGTTCTATATATGCTGGTTTCCTTGATGTTATGTGAGTTTTGGATAGATTCACTGTGCATGCTGTGGTCTCATCTTCAATTAGTGCTGGTGTTTTCGCTGCAGGCCTTAGGAGCACCCAGTTGCCCTGCTCCACTTCCCTATCATAGCCTAACTGCAATATGGAAAAATGTGTGGATAAGGCCCTTCTTCCCATTCTTACTGCCAGTGAAGCTCCAGAGTCTCTCCACTATGGGAGTCTTCTTTCTCTCAGCTGTCACCACTTATTGAACTATCTGCCCTTTCTCTGTGGGTCCCCCACTCCAGCAAGGATGTGTCAGGGTACATGTTCCTATTTCAACTATGGCCTGTGTGTTATTTGAATGCTGGTCCATCCTTGTCCAGGCCACTTGGCTGATGCGGCCTCCTTAGCCACACAGAGTTGCTCTAATTTTGGAAGTGTTTTTTTCACATTGGTGTTCCAGCGGCACCATCAGGGCTGAAGCCATAGCTTTCTTTCTCAGAGGTAGGCATCTGGCGCAGAACGCTGATCTACACATCCAATGCCATTGCAACCAAGTCATACCACTAGTTCTCTTGTAAACACTCTGCTTCATCTGGAAAAGAGTAAGAGGCTTTGTTGCTGACTACTTGAAAGATTGATTACTAACCTGTAGCAGTTTTGCATTTCCTTTCAGATCACAAAACTCTGATGTAAATTGAAATGTGCAAAGTTTGTTGCATGAATGGCCAAGGTGGCTAGTATCCAACAGTGGAATGGTATTTCTTCAACTCTTTGGCACATCACTTCTCTCTATTGTTTTAAACAGAAGCTGGGATTGCACTTACTAACCAAGGACAAGTAGGCTGGCACTGCAAACGCTGATCTAATCTTCCCGATGTATGTTTTAGCATTTGACTGACATGTTTTGTCAGAGTTGGTTTTGTAATGTTATACTTTTGCTTCAAAGCTGAACATTTCGACAATGCAGAGTCTGCACTATGAGTCACCATGATTAAGTTGGCAATCAGTCATCATCATTATGTAGCTTTATTTCTTAAATTATATCTTCATATTTTTATTTTACAAGAGCAGGCCGCTCATGGAAGACAGAACAGAGAGCCAGAACTGCATAAAACTAAACTGAATCAGAGTGAGCACCAACATTTGTACATGCGCTGGTGCAAGTCTCAGAGTGGGGCGAGAGAAGGAACTGGACAACTTTAACAATAAATATATCTAATGTTTTCCTTTAATTAGCTCAATCTCTGAAGTTACTTTGGCAAAGCTGCATGACAGTATTATTATTCCTAACACCCAGCTAAATCTTATTAAATACTTCCTCATATTTCCCAACCTTTTTCAAGAAAGAATTCTGTATGATTTATCATTGAACTTTTACCACATCTTATTCCATAGGTATTGATGCACATTTCCTGTAACAGATTCATAGTATAGTTTGGATAAACATCTTAGAATGTACTTTGCTCTTGTATGAGGGAACAAAGTGCATGCCAAGGTGTCAAGAAGACTATAACATGATATGCAGAGGCCTCAAAATATAACTGGTCCATCAATTAACCTCTGTCCCACTGTTGAAAGGCAAATGCATTTTATACCCAAAGATGATAGCACACAGCAAATTATACCAAGGTTATCTTTATACTCATTTTGTCTTTGCTAAAATGCAGCCCCTTTGTACCACCTGTGAAGCTGGTTTTGCTGATATAAACAACTGCTGAATGGGAACTGCTAGAAGACAGCCACTGCCACATTGTACATGGGTCACCAAACAGAAATTATTTGCGAATTTGTATTGTTCAATATAAACAAATTTTTGATGATCATATGCCAAATATTTATGTCCACCAGCTGCTTGAAAATTACAACAAATGGGGATACCTCATCAGAATTTGTTGCATGATCCTATGCATGATCTGTACAACCAGAACTCAAACACAATTGGAAACATTCAGATGTTTACAAACTAGTGCTGTCTGAGGCCCTTGCAATGCTAAATCTACCAAACTGGCAGACTCTAGACATCAGAGAGACAAACTGTCAAGCGAACATTAGGATAATTCCAATTTAAGGTTGAAACCTATTAACATTGCATTAAACAGTGATAAAAGAACTATCTTCAAGTGGCACAAATTACTATGCTTACCAGGGGAAAACCTAATTTCGGAAATAACATCCTTTCTGTGATGAAATGAGACCAAATCTTCAAGGGTATCAGCATTCACTATCAAGAAACTTCCGTCGTTCAGCCCCACTGCCAAAGCCTTACCATCCGGAGAAAAAGCACAACATCGGCCACCTAAAAACGAACAAAGCACACACTTAAAGAAACACATATTAAACTGGTAATATTTCAGAGGGTTCTGAAGACATGTTTGTTTGGAGTCTCCACTCGATTTTAATGTGCAGGTGCCCTGTTCTGAATTCACGGTGCAAAGGCTCTTGCAAGTTTGGAAGAACCAGCATGCTCTTCTGAATCCTCACCTGGCTGAGGCTGTGCCTCTATCTGCCTCTCCTATTACAAGGCACCCTTGATGTTGTGGTCGCTGGAGACCCATCTTGCTCAAAGAATTCTAGAACGAGGACTGTTCCATCATTAGATAAACAGGTTCCTGATATTGTTACAAAAAAGGAGAGGGGCGCACGATTTGTTTTTAAAAAAAGAAAGGAGAAAAGAGTCCAGGAGGAACTTTCCTGAGGGGTGTGTTGTTTCTACCATTACCTTTATACCTACCTACTTGTTTGGGATGAGACTTTGGTTTTTTGTATGTCTTTCCCTTGAAATGTATTTCTAAGGCTTTCATAAGGGGAAAGAGTAATATATTTTGGGCATTGAATTCACAAAAGATTAGTATCATCTGCAGAGTTTCCCAGGGCTCAAAGTGTCATCTTCAGCCTCTACATGAAACAATTTGGTGCTGTACCCACAGCTAAAAGCATCAAGATTCACAAATACGTCAATGATACACAACTCTAATTGAAAGTCACCTTGACTTCAGACATCCAACACCTCAGATACTGCCTGCACATCATCCAGACCTGGATGTCTAGCACCTACCTGAAGTTCAACACAAACAAAACAGAATTCCTGTCATATGTAAAGAACAACAAACAAGAAACAGTGCAAACCGGGCTCAATCACATGAAGCTTGACAGATTTGAACCCCAACTTTAACCAAATGCCAAGTCATTGTGATTCACCCTGGACATCAATCTAACCCTCAAGGAGTACATTGACAACCAAAACAAAGATGGCCTTGTACTACCTCTCTCTTTTAAAGAAAGTGAAACCATTTGTTCCAGAAAACATCTTCAACTTCAGAAATGCTGGTGCAGCCCAGGTAATCTTGCCCATGGCTGGTGGTAACATCTTGCTCCATGGCCTCCCAGACTCAACAAAGAAGCCCTTTAATGGCATCCTACACGCTGCATCGCATCTAATTAGGCATGAAGAAAAGTGATCACACAACCCTCATCCTAATGGAACTCTATTGACTTCCCTTACCAGCCCCTGGGATCTTTAAAACCATCTGCATCATTTACAAAGCCATCAATCCCAGCACCCCTGCTTGTCTTGCAGACAGTTCACCATTTCTGGAGGTTCTTGGTACGCCCGCATCCAGGACAACATCAGAACGCAGACTAAGAAGTGGCAAACGTTAAAAAAAACAAGGCAGGACCTTTCCAACTATGCACCCAGGATCTGGAACAACATCCCTGTATCCATCAGGACAGCAGCAATGCTGCTCCAATTGAGGAAACAGTTAAAGACTCATCTCTTTAAAGACCATTACATGGCATATATATACATATATATATATATATATATATATATATATATATATATATATATAAAACAATAAATTTACTGTCCACAACCTAGCTACCCCTCTTAACAGTTAGTAATGTTTTTTTTGTTTGCCTTGTCTGTATTTCACAGCCTTTGGCTAGGTTCTCACTAAATAAATACATATATATACATACATGGAACAAAGACATTGTGGGTGTTTTTTTTTTTTGAAGAACCTACGACCATTATATAAAGGCCTCCTTGATCTTCCTTCAGTCTGCTCATGGTTAGATGGGAGTGATGAGGGGCAAGCTCATGTATAAATAGATTCACTCGTCTTTCCTATCTCCTGGGGGAGGATTACAACCACGAGTTAAGACGGGATCATGGGAGATAGTGGGTCTCTCCTGTTTCTGACGAGAATCTACAGGAGTTGGTTACATCTGTTTTGGAAGCTTATAACATGCAGAGAGAGTTATGTATATCTCCTCAATACTGTTGTGGATGCCTCACCCTTACATCTCCTCACCTTCTTCCTGTTGTTCATTGATATCCTCTATGATGACCAGGGAAAAAAACCGAATTACTTACCTGTACATTATAGTTCTCCAGTAGTACTATCTTTCATAGAATCACATGCTTGAATCATCAATGTTGTTGAGCTGGGAATCTCATGGCAATTACAGTATACAGCATAATCCTAGACATAGTTTGAGAACGTTCCTAGCTGTCACATTGTTAACTAATGCAACTAATTTGAAGCTAGCCAAACTCCAACCAATCAAGAAGCAGCTCAGAGGATGCCCCTCCATTCAAGGGCCATCATACTGCAGATTTCTTAGCAAGTGAGAAAGTTGGATATTATAGCTATTTCATAGGTGAGCATAAAATGGGGAGGAGGGTAGGATGCATGTGACTCCATGAAGGATACCAATACTGGAGAACTACAGTATACAGGTAAGTAACTTGTGTTTTCTCCAGCATTAAATCTTTCATAGATTTACCTGCTTGAATCTAAAGAGCAAGCAGTAGTCATAAAATGTTAAAGGAAAAGAAACGAACTACGAAGTGGTGGAAATCTGACATAAAGATGAGAAAAAGCGATCATCACCATTATAAAGTAGTCTAAAAGGCGCCTGTCCTACTACTGCATCATTTCTTACTCTTGTGTCCAGACAGTAATGTTGGGTAATTATGTACTTTTCTTCCATGTAGTTGTAGATGTCTATTAAAAGTACACCAGCGAACAGGGCAGTCAAAGTGGCTTTAAGTTTTGTGCAATGTGCTTTAACTTTTCAGTCTAAAGGATGACCAGCTTTTTAATGGCAAAATACTATAGCCGAATGGACCCAGAGCTCAACACTGAAGTTGAATAGTGAGTTACCTTTCTTTGGCTAGACCACAAGTTAAAAAAGTTGCCATTGATGACAATGTCACTGTTGTAGTCGATGGGGCAGTCATTGTTGAATGTATTGCTACAATATGTCATTGACAATATTGACATCTTCAGTGTATTCAACAATGGTATTACAGTTATCACCATGGCGGACATAGATGCTGCAATCACCAAAAGTGTGGAGAAGGTTATTTGTAAAAGTATTGTGAAATTATTCCAGATTCTGCATTTGTTACAGTTGAAACTTATAAATCAATAAAACAGATGTACAAAAAAAGGGTAGAGAAGGTGTTTCATTAATAATTTCTTTGTCAATTACATTTCTATAATTGAAAAAGGGTCCCATTAGTGGTGTCTTAGTTCCAGTTTTAGAACTATCATAAGATGGTTCTTTCAGGCTTTTATGATGATCCCTTCTTTTCAACAACTTCCATGATGTTTGAGGCAGAACTCCATTCCTCTGACTGCCTCTTTTCATAACCTTTGTGTTAGTTTTTGGTAGGATCTGTAGAAGAATCGTTCTCTGAGGGATGTTCTCTCTTGCGAGCCTTCTTAACAGATTTTGATGTACCTTCCTGTTCTCTCCCTGAAGAGGAGTCTTCTTTAGCAATTACCTCTGGAGCCATATCAATAATCTGCCTTCTTTGTCTTTCAGTTTTTTGGCTGAAAAGGTATGGAAGTAAGTACCATCCTTGTACTTACACTTTGGATAAATGAAGTAGAGGAAAGCTGTTTAAGGACCATCAGAGTGAAGTCTTAGTTTGCTACAGGAGTCAAAAGATCTAATGAGACTTTTTTTTATTTTAGAAATATCTGAAATTTTTTCCTGTCAGAAAATAACAATGATATTATACTGCTTTTTGATGTTGTCTGTAGGCTGGTTATTTTAAGAGCAAGAATAAAAATCAATCTCTGAAAGCAAAAAAACTGAGCAGATGTCAAGGAGACTCCATTCACATCAAATGCAGTAAGAATTGGAGGTATGGAGGCCCGTGAGGGAAGGGAGTTCTCTGAGGTGCTTGCTGACTGGATGGAGTTTGGTTATGTTCAATTGACGCAAATGGGTTAACAATGAGACAGCCCTGAGCTTTTCCAAGCTATGCCTAGCAATGTTTGTCTCCCAGTTCAACAACAGATCTAAGTAAAAAATGTGAATCTATGATTCAGTACGGGAGAACAGGGATTCCTTGGTTACTATGCAGTTTTTAGTGAGAATATATTCTGAAAGAGGAAAGTAATCTAGTGTTTTAATATCTTTCTTTTAGTTTACAGTTAACTAGAGAAGAGGAGCAAACTGCTACCTTTCATGAACAGCTTTGCTATTTTCAAAGTCAAACTGTTTCTACGGTGCAAGTCATTAAATCGTTCCAGGGTCTTCTAAAATGAGTATGGAGGCATCCAAATAGTTCAAGTCCTAAGATTCAGTGGCAGACTGTATACTTTGGCCAAGGGGGAAGAAGAGCTTCCACAAGCCCTTGTCATATATCCTCTCTAGGATAATTTGATGGGTTCATTTTTGCTGTTGTCAGAGTATATTGTATTTATTTTTTACCAAGTGTACATGTCTGACTGTCCACCTTCTGATCATACTCTGAGAGACCCTAATGTGGTAATCAAAACACTTAAGAGGTTTGGTTTACTAATCTGTGGGATGGAGTCATAGCTTTTCCAGTCGCAGAACATGCAATATAGTGGGGTCCTGATTCAGGATGGATCTGGGGAAGGTATTCTTGTGGTTGCTCAGACATTGAAAAAAGAAAAGAAAGCCGCCCTGGAAAATATATTAGAAAAGTCACAAGCACTAGTGAGAGAATGTTGTTATGTGTATTTGTATAGTGCGCTAATCACCTGTGAGGGTATCCAGGGGCTTTGCAGGTGAAAAAGGCAGGTGCTTCCTTGGAGAGATTATTCGAATTTCCAGGTCTTGAACGTCTTACAAGCGGAAGTGAAGGGGAGGCCCTAATGTTATGTAGGAGGTCGTTCCATGCCTTTTGAGTGGTATAGGAGAAAGTGCAGCCTCCGGGTGTTGTTTTGTGGATGTAGGGTATGTGTGCTATTGAGATCCTGGCCAAGAAGAGGTGTCAGGGAGGTAGAAACAAGTGTTTGCAGCTGTTGAGATAGATGGGGCACGTTTTGTGTAGTGCTTTGTATGTGTGTGAGGAGTTTGAACTGGGTCCACTTGTGTATGGGGATCCGGTGAAGTGGGATGTGGAGTGATATGGCTGAGGCAAGGCAGACTGAGGATGAGCCCTGCAGCAGTGTTTTACATGTTCTGGAGCCTGTTCAGGAGCTTCTTATGAATTCCTACATAGAGTGTGTTGTCATAGTCAATTCTGCTGGGAATCAGAGACTGTGTAACTGTCTTCTTGGTATTTATCAAGAGCCATGTGAAGATCTATTGCAGCAAACTTAGGATGTTGGAGTAAGTGGAGGTCACAGGGTTTACTTGGGCCATCATGCTGAGCTTGTTGTGCATGATGATTCCAAGATTTCTAAGAAGGGGCTGGGGCCGAAGCCCGTTGACCACCAGGTGGAGTACCAGGCCAAGGCCTTTCTCCTAAAGACCACTACTTCAGTTTTGTTTGTGTTGTGGTTGAGGCAATTGGATTTTATGCAAGTAGCTACCACGGTCATGAAGGTGTCAAAGTTGTTTTTTGTTTTGGGGGTCTGTCTGACAGGGAGAGTATCAGTTGGATGTTGTCTGAGTAGGAGAGTATGTTGTTGTTGTGTAATTTTATGAGGTCCACCAGCGGGGTCATATAGATGCTGAAAAGCATTGGGGTAAGGGAAGATCCTTGAGGGACTCAGCATTTGAGGTTCTTGGCTTCCGACATAGGGTGGCAGGTTGACTTTTTGGGTTCTTCTTGTGAGGAAGGACCATATACAGTTTAGGGTGGGTCCTTGGTGCCACTTTCATGTAGTCTTCCGATCAGGGTGGAGTAGGAGAAGGCATCCAAGCCCACTGAGAGGTTGATTAGTATGAGGGCTGCAGTATTTTCACAGTTAAGTATTAGCCTGATGTCGTCTGTGGCTGAGATCTGCAATGTGGGTAGTCTTTGCACTGTGGTAGGAATGGAAACCGAATTGTTTGGTGCATAGGGGCTGGTGTGCATTGACATAGTGAGTGAGTTGCTTGTTCATGGCTTTCTCCATGATCTTGGCTCATAGGGTAAAAGGGAGCTTGGATGGTAATTTGCTAGTAGAGTGAAGTTGCCGAAGATTTTGTTAGCCATTCCTTGACCCTTGTTTCCAGACATTTGTGAATGTTTCAGAGGTGAGGGAGATGTTCAGGATACAGGTAAGGACTTTGCTGATAAGGGAGGTACCCATATTGTAGATGTGATGGGAGCACGTGTCTGGTGGAGACCTGGAGTGGATAGTCCTCATTATGTTGACTGTTTCTTATGCTGTGGAAATCTGCCAGGCAGTCAGGGTTTTTCCTGTGGATGTTTTTGAGTAAACTCATGATGCAGGAGAAGGGGTCTAGTTGGGGGTTTAAGGTGTTAAAGATGGCTTTGATTTTGTTGCTGAAGAAGTCCGAGAAGTTGTCACACAGTTCTTGCAAGGGAGTGATGCTATTCGTGGTGGAAGCTGGTGAGGTGAAATCTTTGATGATTTCGAAGATTTCTTTGCTAATACTGGAGCTGTTGACCAAGCATTCTGCTAGGGCCTTCTTCTTGGTTTCTTTGATTTGCTGGTGGTAGCGTCTCAGGGCTGCTCTGTATGTCTTTTTGTCATTTTCACAGTGGTCCGTTATTCATTTTCTTTCCAATTGTTTCAAGTGTTGTTTTGCTGTGCAGAGTTTCTTTGTTTGCCAGCTGGCCTGCTTTCGTGTCTCTTCGTGTGTTGGGTTTGAGGTGCCAGGAATCAGCGAATGCTGTGATCCATTAATGGAGATGTTTGATGTCACTGTTGAGATGTTTAGTAGGTTTTGGCTACTTCCTGCGCAGGGTGTCAAGCCAGTTGGATTTCGAGATGCTGCTCCAGCTGCCTCTGGTTCAGCTTGTAGTGCTGGGTTTTGTTTGGAGAGGGGTTTGGAGAGGGGTGATTTGGAATTGTACGATGGCATGGATGATCCAAGTCACAGGGTTGGTTGCAGTGTTTTTAATGAAGTTGAAAGTGGTGAAGACAGTCAAGGGTGTGTCCGGCAGAGTGTGTGGGTTAGGTGACGTGTTGTGTCAATCCCAGGTTCTCTAGGCTCTCAAGGATCATGGGGGTGTTGGTGTTGTTCATATCTTCCAGAATGGCTTCGTGCCTTGCGGTAGAGGAATAATATTACAGATTTTTCTCCCATCACTATATTTTAGGATAATATTTGATAAAGGCTTCAGAAAGATACCTTATTTTAGGATGCAACATTGTTTCACTCTCTAGGTACACCTTCATTGGCAAATTGATCCTACACATCATTACTGGTCTATCCTGGTGGAGAAGAAAGCCCGCATTCCAGTCACTCGGTCCAGTAACGATTTACATTTAGTGGGCTGTTAATTTCCTCCACCTTAGTATAGGATGCTTGTTTGCTTATACTGAGCCAAATACCTTGACCACAGTTGCCAACAGTCTGGGTTGGTGTGCGTTTATGGAGACTCAATTAGCTCAGTGGATTTTGAAGGAATCAGAGTGCCATCGTCCAACTAGAAGGAATGGATGGTGGTCTGAAAGGCAATTCAAGGTTATTGAATGAGCTCTGGCAACTTGGTGACATGATAGTATATAAACTGTCAGTCTGGCACAGGGTCATGGACTCCAAGTCACATATCTCACCAGATTTTATCCTGTGCATCTAAGGTGTGTGTTTCCTTGCCCCCTACAGTATGCCCTCAATGCCTTAGTGTTTCAAGATATTTGTTCCAATTGGGAAGTTAAAAGTTATATCTACTGGCAAGTCAGTTAAATTCCAGTTATTAAGGTACTTAGCAAAATTTCAGGATCTCTTTGCACTAGGAAGGGATGCCCTCCAGAGTCCTTGACCAAAATCTTTTTTCTACACTTTCCCTCTGGTCCCGCTTATTTGAAAGTTTCTGTTATAGTTGCAGAAGGAAAGAGCAGAGATAGTCATGCTTCTATACCATTAAATTAGAGGGATCTGGTTTTACCTCCACACAAGGGAATAGTACAAGTCCAATCCTGTCTCCTTCAAATCATCCATCCCTTCCTCTAGTCACACTGAGGCACCATCTCAAGTTCTGGAAATTTCAAGGAGAGGGTTTTTAATCAAGGGTCTTTCCAATTCAACTTCTTTTTCAGGCTTGTAGACGAGGCTCTATGAAGAAAGCCAATAATCACCACTGGAATCACTACCGGTCCTTCTTTGTTAACCAATGTGTTATTTATCTGTCTCCAGGTAAAGGCTTATCAGAGAACATTCTGCTTTTCTCACAGGTTGAATTCAGTAACAGTCTGATGTGTCATCTTGAGGCTTCAGTGGGCAGAAATCAAGGTGCTCAGACTCTGTGGAATCAAGTTTCTGTAGATATCGTAGCAACAAGACTGTTTAAAGGATTTCACTTGTTAGGGGAAGGGGTAAACATTCTATATCCTTCTCAAGATTTGCCCTTGATTTTAGTCGCCTTACAGAATCTTCTTTTTGAATCTCAGAATGTCTCAGAAAAATGTTTTACTTTCCTTTTATTTTAGTTGCAGTTTCCTAAGCAAATAAAACTGAATAATTCGGTGCTTTGCCCTCCCTATGAGCACCATTACTTAGAATTTTTATGACTATAGAATTATCCTGTATTTTGGGGACAGGTTTCCTACCCAAAGTAAACTGAGTTTTCACCGAGATCACAAAATATTCATCTGGGCTTGGATGCCTCTTCTTCTGAGATAGATCTATCGCCTCATCTTTTAGATGTGATCAGTGTTCTGAAGAATTATTTGTGGAGAATGGAAGAATTTTCACATTCTGTTAATTTATTTGTTAATTTTCCCAGCCTGGAGAAGTTTTAAAGTCTTCCAAATTACCTTATAGAGATGTTTAACGTCAGTCACTTTTTAGTCTACCAAAACTTTGGGAAGAGCTTCACTAAGGCAGATGCTCCATAATGCCATGTCTGATAGATTTTATTGACATGCATTTTCTCTTTTCACTTGGGGTGTGAATATACATTTGTATACAGTCTATGCATTCCGGGGTTAATTGGTTTGTTGTTACTGCTATGTCTTGTGTATTTATCAGGCCCCAATGAAGGGTATTTCCTCATGCAAGTAAGGAATTGGATGAGGAAGGAGATGAGGAAGTAATGCCTAGATTACCAGTAATCTTCATTACTCAGATACTCCCTTCTTTGTCCCAGTCCTTACGACCATCCATCAATCAATGCCTGTAAGCCTTCATTAGTAATTGGATTTGTGGGCTTTGGAAAATTCAGGACGAGTGAAACTGTGCAGCAGAATTTTTAGGAGGGGGACAAGTAAGAATTGGGACAGAGGAAGGACGAGGATGGAAGAATCAAAGGAAGAAAGATTACTGGTGAATTTGCCCAGACACAGGTGAGCACCCAGTAAAAGCACAAATAACGTTATGCATCCGTAGAGTGTTGTTTCAGGCTACACTATGCTTCTCTGACATGGTCTAATTAGAGCAAAAGACATATGCGGGGCGTGGCCAAGCCGTGGAAGATGGCGGACACATGAACGAAATGCGCCGCTTTGGCCCGGTGATTTATCTGATTGAAATGGGTGCCACGTGGCGCCAGAGGGAGCCGCAATGAGAGCGCTCGGCTGGATGTCACGGACCCTTGGCCCCTCAGGCAGAAAGGATGAATTGGAAAGTCTGGCGGAGGCGAACGGAAGTGGCTGGGCCTGCCATGGGGAAACCGTGCGTGAGGGCTACCGGTCGTATATCGGCCGGGGGGTTGCCACTGGGGTTGTTTGCAGAGCGGAGGGGCAGCGGTGCATGCCTTGCTGTGCCCTTGGAGTTGGAGAGACCCGTGGAGCGGAGGTGAGCGGGCTGGCGGAGGCATCCCTGGCCGGGCAGGGTTTCCCTGGCAAATCAGGTGCTGCGAGGAGTCTGACAGAGCGGAGGAAGGGATGCTTGGACTGCCATCGTGGAACTGCCCCCTCCCCACCCCCCCTCCCCAGCTCAGTGAGGAACTGAAGTTGCCAACAGAGGTGGTCGTCGATGCCTGGGCCTGTGAGGGGAGGTTGTGTGCAGTGTGGCCTTTCAGTCCGGTTGCGGCCTTAGGGGGGGGTGTCGTGCAGAGGGCCTGCCGCCGACACTGTTGATGAAGTGGGGTGCCAGAAGAGCTGGCCTCACTGAAAGGAGGGACTGAATCGACTGGCAGAGGTGAGTGAAGACACCTGGGCCTGTGGTGGGGGTCCCGCGCTGGGCATCCTCCAATCGGATTGCAGCTCAAGACATTGATGGTGGAGCAGGGAGGCAGTGGTGCTTGTCCCACTGCGCTTCTGGAACCAGTGCAGCCCGTGGATTGATTGATTGGCACTGAGATCCCTGGACTGGTTGAAGAGACTCCTGCTGGTGAGCTGGCCTCTCCTTATTGTACTCCCTGGGGATGAGCGGCGAAGCTGGGTGCTACCAGACCCTGTGGACCGGGGTCTGCCATGTTGACAAGCGCCCTTTCTGTGCTGGGGACTAAACACCACCTGGGGTGCTTACCTTCTGCTGCCTGTGTCTGTTGGTCGGGGGCTGTGGCTGGTGGCTGGGCCTACAACATGAGTGAGAGCACTCAGTGCTCACCTGACTAGGTTCGCCGCTAATGGACTTGGCACAGGCCTGGATCCCGCCTGTAAGTGAGGCGCACTAGGGGACCTAATGACTATCAAGTTACATGTCTCCACTGATTCCCACTGGACATATTTAATAACAGGGATCGGCGCAATGGGGCACTGACTGCTCCTGCTCGATGGGAAGCAACGAACTACGATAATGAAGATAGGGAAGTCCAGTACCATACAATCTCAGGCCCTGCAGGGAATTTCCGATCCCCAGCCACCTGCATCAGAATTGCTTGAAGAGACGGTCACCATGCCATCCTCTCTGCAGCTCCAATTCAATAAAATATTGTCAGTTATAATAGACACCAATTTGCTAGAGTCCAGTTGCCGAAGATTTTGTTAGCCATTCCTTGACCCTCGTTTCCAGGCATTCGTGAATGTTTCAGAGGTGAGGGAGATGTTCAGGATACAGGTGAGGACTTTGCTGATAGGGGAGGCACCCATATTGTAGATGTGATGGGAGCAGGTGTCTGGTGGATACCTCATTATGTTAACTGTGAAATCTGTCAGGCAGTCAGGTTTTTTTTCCCGTGTATGTTTTTGAGTAGACTCATGGTGCGGGAGCAGGGGTCTAGTTGGAGGTTTAAGGTGTTAAAGATTGCTTTGATTTTCTTGCTGAAGAATTCCGAGAGGTTGTCACATAGTTCTTGCAAGGGAGTGATGCTGTTCATGGTGGAAGCTGGTGAGGTGAAGTCTTTGAAGATTTCAAAGATTTCTTTGCTGCTACTGAAGCTGTTGTCCAAGCATTCTTCTAGGGCCTTCTTATGGTTTCTTTGATTTGCTGGTGGTAGCGTCTCAGGGCTGCTGTGTATGTCTTTTTGTCGTTTTCACAGTGGTCCGTTATTCATTTTCTTTCCAATTGTTTCCAGTGTTGTTTTGCTGCGGATGCTTGGCCAGCTCCAACTCAATAAAATATTGGCAGTTATCACAGACACCAAGACATATATGCGGTGTCTGTGGGCCCGGGCTTGCTACCTGCTGAACACCAAAAGCTGGGTGATAAAGAGTGCACAAGGCTGAAAAAGGGTACGAGGAAATTTGCCCGGCACAGAAAGATCTTGGGTGCCAACTCACCTCCCTAACAGACAGAGTCCGTGTCTTGGAGCGCCGAGGGATGTAATAGACTGAACAACATCTGAATAGTGAGACTTACGGAGAACATTGAAGGTGCAGATATGGTGGCATATCTTGAAAACTGGATCGGATCGCTCATGGTACAGGCTCACTTAACTCCTTCGACACGATAGAAAGTACCCACAGAGTACACGAGGCCCCCTGCTCCTGTTAAACAACTGTGTACCTTGATCGCCAAGTTGCTTCACTTCTGCAACAGGAATGCTCTGCTGCGACACGCTAGGCTGGAAGGCCCTTACCAAGTTGGGAATGGTAAGGTAACTATGTTCCCAGACTATACAATGGCTGTCCAGTCTCAATGGGCCTCATATGCTGAAGTTAAAAGGACACTCAGAGATGAGGGTATTCAATACTCACTAATGTTCCCTGCTAAGCTGAAACACATTTTTGTGATACCTCTCAGGATGCTTGGGACTGGCTTGAGAGTTGTAAGGCTGGTAACCCTTGGAAGGGACGGCAACGCAAAACAAAAGGAAGACTGCGGCGCCCCAGCAACAAAACATCTCAGAACTCCGGAGGCATACATCGACTAACTAAACCGACTGAAGAACAGGTGGAGGAGGAGAGAGAGTCAGCGATTCTGGCCCTTGCTACCCATCGGGACTCAGACCATGGTTCGGGCCTAGACATTAACAAAATGACAATAGACTCGGAGACGGAGAGGAGGAGGACATGCCGGCAGTGACCTCGCAAACAGTTGATCTGATCTAAAGCTCTGTTCTGCCACGCCCGGCTTGCAGGTCCATATGTAAATCCAAACTACGGGGAAGGCACCTGCTGTTAAATACTGTGATCTGGAACCACCCTGTGCCACTGCTCTGATGTGGGAGCCAGGTGGGGGTGTCACCAGACGTATGCTGGCGGACAGTGGAAACTGGCCTGCTCTTTGGTGCCTTCGGCAACCTGGGCCCTGGCACTGGGTGGAGTTACTGGGCAAAAGTGACTTAATGGTTGAAGGCTCAAGCGCAGCACCCTCCCACCGCCTCACCCTCTACTAGGGTTTGGTGGATCCGTAGGTCTGACTTTGTTTCTCTTGTAGTATTTACTGAGTTTGGGCAGTTGGCAGTTGCCATGCAGCCCTGAGGAGTGGGAGTTTACAGTTGAGGATTTGAATTGCTTGTTTATGTCTTTTTTTGGGTTCTCTCTGGATACTGGATGGTTGAATATGTGACACTTTAGCAGCATTGCTGGGGAGGACATCACTGAGATGGAAAACATGTACACTTATTCTTAAATGGTGGGTTCACTGCAAGATATCTACTGTATAACATGGAATGTCCGGGGGATGGGGTCTGCTATGAAACGCTATAAGATCCACCATTTTCTGCGACACTGGGGTGTCCAGGTGGCAATGCTGCAGGAGACTCACCTCATGGGGGATTGAAACTGAGTGTCTCTGCAGGTGGTGGTGGTGGCAACTATACGCTACCACTTATTCAGCATACGCACGGGGGGTATTGATTTGGATTGAGGCCAGAAATCCCTTTGAATTCATTGGGGAACTAATTGACAAAGACGGGAGGTATGTCCTGCTTCAAGGCAGATTAATGGGTAGAGAGGTGATTATTGGTTCCCTATACACCTCAAATCAGGATCAACTGGCCTTCCTCCACTCGTTGTCGGCAGTGCTGGGTTCCTTGATGCAGGGGGATCTTTTATTGTGTGGCAATTTTAACTGTGTGGAAGATGTTAATCTGGATCGCTCCACTCAACCCCTCGGGAGGGGGGCCCCAGCCCACAGGCTTGCACTGGGGTTTAGGGATTGGTTGCATTGCTGGGCACTAATAGATGTATGGCGGCTCCAGCATTCAGCGGAGTATTAGGAGACTAGTCCTTCTACCATTCCGATGGAGGCGGAGCCTTCATAAACGGACGAAGGCAACGCCGATCTCGGCGGTCTTATGGGCGTTTGACGATAAAGAGGAGGGATACCGGTATATTGACCGACTTTTCATTTTTGGAGTGAGTTTGAGGTAAGCGGAAAAGAAAATTGTTGGAATCTGAAAGCAATTGCCTGAGTTTAAGTTGTGATATGAGGTAGACTAGTAAATTAGGGAAATGTAAGGTACGGCGAGTATTCATGCTTTACTAATAACCTAAGAGGCACGCTATCGAGGTGCAATCGGCACTTCAAATCTTTATTGGAGAATGAGACGAGTGTTACAATTATTCGGGGAAGGCATCGTATTATTTATGCTCATGCCTGCAAAGCCTAAAGTTGGTATTGATTCAGTCTGAATGTTTACAAACATTATTCGTTGATATAGCACACAATTAGGATGGTGTTAATATTGATACATTTCTAGATATTTCCAAAATAAAAATCTTTTGGTTACAGAAAATTCTCTGGAGATTAACAAATGAGCAGTTTGGAGACGATAGCTATAGACTGATGGTGACAGTGGAAGTGCTACTGATTTATAACTTTATTTAGACAGTCATTGGAATACCTTGAGGTAATTTCAGACCGGGTTTTCATTCCCGGGGACATTTCAGGTACCTAGGGTGCACTGTTGTGCCTATTTATTCGTGTTGAGACATCAAATGAGGTGTAATCTCATATAAGGGTTAACTTTAATCTTCTGTCTTTGGAATTGGTTCCCCTTTCTTCCTTCCTATATTAAGCATTTGGAGTGCATGCATATTGTGTTCTCTCTCTAAGTCACAACGTTGTGATTTTTAGTGCATGTATTGGGGCAGCCACGGATTGGGTGCATGTTGAATCAATAATTGAATACCTTCAGAATTATCTGTGTCACCAATCACACTTATTCACGTAATTCTCTTTGGTGAGGAACTTTCATGGTGACACTAAGACACTAAGGATTGGTTAATTTATTCAATAATATTACATTAAAAGTTTGTGTTCTCTTTTTTAAATGGCTCTTGGTTTCCAGAATTTCAAAATAAGAGATGCGACTAAAGTCCAGCCCTGAGGATGTCAAATGACGAAACACGTGTTGGCTGTGTAGTCATTTTAAAGATACTTGGAGATCTATTTTGGATTTCTACTTGAACGTTAAACAACTTGAAGGATCTATGGCATTAATTGAAGTTTAATTCTAATGGACTGTGGCAACACACGGAACAAACCTTGATGTTTCCAGTCTATTCATAAGGAGATGGATTGATGAAATTGGACTCTAATTTAGTTTAGTTTTGTGAAAGGAGTATTTTGAATGCGGAAATGGACATTTATTAGATATTTAAAATATAAGACTCTAGGTTTACTTGACATGCTCATTGTGTATATTTTTGTATTTTCATTATTGAAATAGGTGATTGGTTATGTATGTGTCAAGGGGTACAATACACTAACACATGAGTGGTTTTTATTGCAGGTAACTTACTTTTGGGCGACGGGTGCCTCGGCGTGTATATAGGTAGGCTGATTGTTTTTCAGTCAGCATTTGGGGTTAGGGTGTGTTCCCCATAGTAGTGCACTGTTGCATATAATTTGGATAATTTTTAAATATGCTGAGAAATTTCCTTGGTGCACCTTATCTCCTCTTTAAATACACCTATCTAGTGTACAAAATATGTTATCTGGTGGCACAATTGCAGTGGATCTCGAAATGGCTTGATGACTTAACTCACACCACTTTAGGTTATATGGGCTTCGCCCCTTACTGAGACCTCCTTCTTCCACAGCTCCTTGGGCAGGATACTAATATCCCTCACCCCACCATTCTACTGCAGGTGGCCTTATACACCTGGAGGCGCTGCCAAGTAAGAAATCGTAGGGCGATCCAGTACATCCTAGAGCTTCCACTGGGGGTCTACCACATGGTGACCCGGATATCTTGTTTATTGCAACTGAACTGACTGCATGGACGACTATGGGGTTGACATCGGTAGGGGATTGATTCCAAACGAGGATGTTCATGCCCTTGGGAGATATTATGGAGAAGTATGCACTGCCTGGAGGTCAATTCTTTCACTATGAAGCTGTACGTAGAACAGTTGCAAGCCTGTGGCAGTGCCGCAAAGAAGAACCCAAGCCACATGCCACTTTGAGGTTATTACTGATGCTGGGTACTTCTCGCCAACAGGTCACCTGGTTCTATAGAGCATTAAGCAGCATGGAACACCAACCTCTGAAGACCCTGAGGGTCAGGTAGGATAGCATATGTGGGGAAATCTTTACAGATAGGGACTGGAACAAAGGTGCAAAGGTAAAATGTTGAATAAAAAAACTCAATTTTTTCTTGCATTTCTGTCACACAAACTATAGGAATATGCTAGGAATCACAAATTCCTACCGCCCAGTGTTTCCCCACTTGATCTGATAAAAATGCTACCCCACTTGAGTGCCTGTACCTAGTGCCTTCGTCAGGAATGGATCACCCCAGGGTCAACAGTTGCCCTCATGTAAGGACTAACATTGACTGTTGTGTGATCCATTCCTGACAAGGGCACCAGGCCTAGCCACACAAGTGATGTACCATTTTTATCAGGAGACTTGGGGAGTTGTGGGTGGGAGGAAATGTGTGGTTTCTCTCAGATTCCAGAACTTTCTATCACTGAACTGTGAGGGAAAATTGTTTTTTTTTGGCCAAATGTTGAGGTTTGCAAAAGATTCTGGGTAACAGAACCTGGTGAGAGCATCATAAGTTATCCCATTCTGGATTCCCCTAGGTGTCTAGTATTAAAAAATGCACAGTTTTGGTAAGTTGTCCTAGGTACCGGCTGAGCTAGAGACCAAAATCCACAGGTAGGCACTTTGCAAAAAACACATCAATTTTATTTGGGAAAATGTGATGTGTCCTCGTTGTGTTTTGGGGCATTTCCAGTCACGGGCACTAAGCCTACCCACACAAGTGAGGTACCATTTTTATGAGGAGACTTGGGGGAATGCTGAGTGGAAAGAAGTTTGTGACTCCTCTCAGATTCCAGAACTTTGCAGCACTGAAATCTGAGGGAAAAGTGTTTTTTAGCCACATTTTTTGAGGTTTGCAAAGGATTCTGGGTAACAGAACCTGGTGAGAGCCCCACAAGTCACCCCATTCTGAATTCCCCTAGGTGTCTAGTTTCCAAAAAGGTATAGGTTTGCTAGGTGTTCCTAGGTGCTGGCTCAGCCAGAGGCCAAAATCCACAGCTAGGCACTTTGCAAAAAACAGGTCAGTTATCTTTGTGAAAATGTGATGTGTCCACATTGTGGTTTGGGGCATTTCCTGTTGCGGGCATTAGGCCTACCCACACAAGTGAGGAACCATTTTAATTTGGAGACTTGGGAGATCGCTGGGTGGAAAGAAGTATGTGGCTCCTATCATATTCCAGAACTTTGCAGCACCAAAATCTGAGGGAAAAGTGTTTTGTTTGCCAAATTTTGAGGTTTGCAAAGGATTCTGGGAAACAGAACCCAGTGAGAGCACCACAAGTCACCCCTTCCTGGATTCCCCTAGGTGTCTAGTTTTAAAAAATGCACAGGTTTGGTAGGTTTCCCTAGGTGCTGGCTGAGCTAGAGGCCAAAATCCACAGCTAGGCACTTTCCAAAAAACAGCTGTTTTCTTTGGGAAAATGTGATGTGTCCATTTTGCGTTTCCTGTCACGGGCAGTAGGCCTATCCACACAAGTCAGGTACCATTTTTATCGGGAGACTTGGGGGAACATAGATTTTGAGAAATGCCCTGTAATTCATATGCTAGTATGGGCACTCCGAATGCAGAGATGTGCAAATAACCACTGCTTCTCAACACCTTATCTTATGCCCATTCTGGAAGTACAAAGGTTTCCTTGATACCTATTTTTGACTCTTTGTATTTCACCAATTGAATTGCGTTAAACCCGGTATACAGTAAAAAAAACCTATTGCAAGCACAGCTCATTTATTGGCTCTCGGTACCTAGGGGTTTTGATGAACCTACTATAGCCCTATATATACCCGCAACCAGAAGAGTCCAGCAGACGTAACTATATTGCTTTCAAAAGTCTTCCATAGGTCTAAAAAGTTATAGAAGAAAACGTGGACAGCAATGGCTCTTTTTTTCACCTCAATTTCAATATTTTTTTTATTTAAGTGGTTACTTTCTGCAGGAAAACCTTGAAGGATCTACACAATTGACCCCTTGCTGAAGTCAGAATGTTATCTACTTGTCAGAAATGTTTAGCTGTCTGGGATCCAGAATAGGTTTTACACCCATTTCTGTCACTAACTGGAAGGAGACTGAAAGCCAAAAAATAGTAAAAATGGGCTATGTCCCAGTAAAATGCCAAAAGTGTGTTGAAAACTGTGGTTTTCTGTTTCAAGTCTGTCTGTTCCTGAAAGCTGGGAAGATGGTAATTTTAGGAATGCAAACCCTTTGTTGATGCCATTCTCAGGGAAAGAAACATGCTTTCTTATGCAGCCCTTTTTCCCATTTTTCTGAAAAACAATTATTTTGCTGTATTTTGTCAGGGGAACCCACAAACTCTGGTTACCTTTACAATCCCTAGGATGTTGGAAAAAAAGGACGCAAATTTGGCGTGGATAGTTTAAGTGGACAAAAAGTTATGAAGGCCTAAGCGGCAAAGCACCAAACAGCCAAAAAAGGGCTCAGCACTGGGGCGTGGGGGGCTTAAGCAACTATGGGGTTAAAAAAAAGCAAAAGACATACACCAGGAGCTATTTTTATTTATTTCAGGTTGGGACTTTGATGTAATTAACCATTTCAAAGCTGTTATACTGTGCTTGGAATGACAAAATGCCCATGTTGGGTTTTTAGCTTTGTGTGGATAGCACTTGCAAATCCCATTTTTAAAAACTTTACTGAAAAAATAACAAAAGACTGTGGGGGCATTACAATATTGGCGGTAAAAGCCACTTACCGCCATGCAGAAGACCGCCAACACACCGCCGCGGCCGCGGAATTCCGCCACGGTCATTATGACCCACTGCTCGGAATCCGCCAAAATTCAGACACCCACACAAGTCCGGCACACCAAAGGTCAGTGATAAACTGGCAAAAACAAAACCTCCACCGTCACGCCAACAGAAATACGCCCACACTATCACGACACACAGATCCACGCAGCGGTCTTTCAACCGCGGTATTCCATTGGCGGTACACACCGCCACGCTCAAAATACACACACATTTACAAAACACTGCCACATTGGATGATTCAAAATACACACCTGAGACACATACACACACCACTCCCACACACCCAATACAATATAAAACACACACCCACATTACCCACAAACCCTTACTACCAAAAATTTTGAAGATGGCCAGAGAAACAGCAAAGCAAAGACAACACCAGCATACAGAGGCACACAACACTATCACACATACACATCCACGCACCTCACACAACACACCACTACATATCACCACACACACCACCCCACACATCACCTACACCACCCCATGGCACGGCAAAGACACCCCGGGTTCTCGGAGGAGGAGCTCAGGGTCATGGTGGAGCAAATCATCCGGGTAGAGCCACAGCTATTTGGATCCCAGGTGCAGCACACCTCAATTGCAAGGAAGATGGAGCTATGGCGAAGAATAGTGGACAGGGTCAACACCCAAGAAATCGGGAGGACATCAGGAAAAGGTGGAACAACCTACGGGGGAAGGTGCGTTCCGTGGTCTCAAGACACCACCAGGCGGTTCAGCGGACTGGCGGCGGACCCCCACCTCCTCACCCACAACTAACAACATGGGAGGAGCAGGTCTTGGTGATTCTGCATCCTGAGGGCCTCGCAGGAGTTGGTGGAGGAATGGACTCTGGTAAGTCAAATCTTAACTATTACATCCCCCACCCTACCTTCATGCTATCACATACCCCCACCCTTGCCCTCACCCCTATCACTCCAACTCCACACAAATGTACCAATATCACAAACCACACATCCCAACACCAAGCCCTGCATGCAACAACAAAGCATGGACACCCATCACTAAAGCATGCCCACTGCACATACCCATACACCCACCTAAACCATCATCACACAAGCTCACACACAGGAATGCCAGCACTGGGGTACACGGTCACCCACCCATTGCACACCATGACACACACAGATGCAATAATCATGCCTTTCCACCCCTGCAGGACCACTACCCAGCGTCACCAGACAGGAGGGTCCAGACATGTCCACTCCACACACAGAAGAGGCCCACAGTGATGACAGCACCTCTGTCCAACTGGATCTAGATGACCAGCCCGGACCATCGTGGGCCTCGGGACAGTCGATTCCCCTCACACAGGCACAGGTCACCACAGACCTTCCCCCCCTCTGGAAACACCAGCACAGCACCCACCCAGCAGGCCCATACCTCCGTACCCAGGACACGTCAATCAGCTGTGTGTCCACCACTACAGGGAACCCAGGATAACCCACCACCCCAACAACAACAGGGACCTGGGGGCAGTGGGCACACGGTCCAGGGGACGGAGGCCCAGGAACACAGGGGAACTGGGAGGGCTGCCATGCGACAGGGGGCGGACAGGCCAAGGGAACCCACTCTCCACGAGGCTCTCTCCTCCATCATGGGAGCATACCACCACTCCCAGGAGACGATGGCAACGGTACTGACCAAGTTTCAGGAGACCCAGCTCATGCAGAAGGAACAGTATACGGGCTTCAGGGAGGAACTCAGAACCATCAACTCCACCCTGGGCACCATCGTAGGGGTGCTGAAGAAAGTACTCCACACCAGGAGGGACACTGTGGCACTACAAGGGGCCCCTGACACTAGCATGGACGATGAACTGCCCACCACCTCCGCCGGCGCTAGTGGACAGGACGCCCCGCCACAGGAGCACCACACCAGCACCCCACCCCCTGCAGACGGAGAACCACCCCGCAAACGGTCCCTGAGATCCAGGAACAAGACAGAGCACGATGCCAAGACCCCCGCCAAGAAATGAGACTACCCTGATTGTCATCCCACTATCCCACTTCGTCACCCTGTCCATAATTAAACTGCCCCAGCTCCACTTCCTATGCCCATATGTGCAATGCACCTGTGAGACTAACAGAATGGACTCTGCCATGGACACTCCTGCGCCATCACCCCTCATCATTTAACTTCCCCCTCCAATATTTTGCATTTAAATAAACACACCTAAAGCACAAAAAGATCTGGAGTCTGTCTGTGATTTCGAAATAGTGTATTTGCAATTACAGTGACAAAATGTTCTTGAAATAGTAATGTCAACGTACCTATGTCACACAGCTCTAGTCCATGAGGAATCTAAGCAGATGACACACGTTGGGACCCACATCTGTGAAACTGTAAGGGAAAGTGACAACTCAGTGACCATACACTGGGTGAAAACGACAGACAGGATGGAGGTAGTAGTGTAAAAGTACATGTAGTAGGCAGGAATGTATTCTCACCTGTGTTTCACTGGAAATATTGCTGGATTACTGAGTCCCTGTTCTGCATGTCTTCTTCCTCTGCTTCATCCTCATCACTGTCCCCAGGCTCCACAGCTGCCACAACACCGCCATCTGGACCATCCTCCTGCAGAAAAGGCACCTGTCGTTGCAAAGCCAAGTTGTGAAGCATACAGCAGGCCACGATGATTTGGCACACCTTCTTTGGTGAGTAGAATAGGGATCCACCTGTCATATGCAGGCACCTGAACCTGGCCTTCAGGAGGCCGAAGGTCCGCTCGATCACCATCCTAGTCCACCCATGGGCCTCATTTTAGCGTTCCTCTGCCCTGGTCCTGGGATTCCTCACTGGGGTCAGTAGCCATGACAGGTTGGGGTACCCATAGTCACCTGCAAATGGCGAGGGACAACTGTTAGACACACACTAACCTGTAGGGATAACCCCAGACAACCATTCCCACTGTCTTGCTTCCAGGGGCTCACCTAATAGCCGCACACGGTGCCTCTGGAGTTGACCCATCACATAAGGGATGCTGCTATTCGGCAGGATGTAGGCGTCATGCACTGAGCCAGGGAACATGGCATTCACATGGGAGATGTACTGGTCTGCCAAACATACCATCTGTACATTCATGGAATGATAACTCTTCCGGTTTCTGTACACCTGTTCACTCCTGTGGGGGGGACCAAAGCCACATGGGTCCCATCAATGGCACCTAAAATGTTGGGGATATGTCCAAGGGCATAGAAGTCATCTTTCACTGTAGGCAAATCCTCCACCTGAGGGAAAACAATGTAGCTCCGCATGTGTTTCAGCAGGGCAGACAACACTCTGGACAATACGTTTGAAAACATAGGCTGGGACATCCCTGATGCCATGGCCACAGTTGTTTGAAAAGACCCACTTGCAAGGAAATGGAGCACTGATAGCACCTGCACTTGAGGGTGGATTCCTGTGGGACGGCGGATTGCTGACATCAGGTCTGGCTCCAACTGGGCACACAGTTTCTGGATTGTGGCACGGTCAAACCTGTAGGTGATTATCAAATGTCTTTCCTCCATTGTCGACAGGTCCACCAGCGGTCGGTACACCAGAGGATTCCGCCATCTCCTCACTTGTCCCAGCGGACGGTGCCTATGAAGGACAACAGCGAGCACAGAGTCAAACAACTCAGAGGTACGTACCCACAGTTTACCCAGAACACCAATCCCACACAAAATGTGGCCTGTATGTGTGTTGAGACTAGGTCTAGGTATGTGTGACGCAGTTGGAAATTGGGCCATGTGGGCCCCTGCAATGGCGGCTGCCTGACCTCTAAAGTGGGACAATGGGATGTGAGGTAACTGCGCTGGCGTTGTACACCGTCGCGGTCGGAGACCGCGGCGCAATGCTGCATTGGTTAACGTTGGACCCTATGGGTCCCAGGAGCCAATGACGATGTACGCCAGCGGTAATGGTACGCATCCCCAGCGCATGCACCTGCACCCAAAGTCACCAAACGTACACCTCCTACTACCACCAACTCTTCCTCCACTTCCAAACCCCCTCCAGCTACCTGTCCCAGTGTGTCCCAAAAACTTTTCCTGTCTAGCCTTGACCTTTTTCCCACACTTCCCCCCCGTCCATCTCATAGGTCCCGAACTAGCACCTCAGCCACAACATCTCCGGGACCAGTGGTGCCTGTAGTCACAGGTATGTGGAGTGCACCGGCCACCAGGACAGCCAGTGTGGCACGGAGCCACAGCACAGCCAGTCCCCCCGTGAAGCACCAGAAGTTGGCCAGTGCCCGGCAGAAGAGGGGGAAGACTCCAGCCACCCAAGCCGCTCCCAGGGGTCCCGGTGGGAGCTGTGACACCTCCCAAGGTGGGGAAGGGCCACAAGAAACTCGGCAAGTCTGGGAAGAGCAGCACGGCGGAGAAGACCGCCATCATCCCTGCTGCCCAGGAGGGCCCGCCAGCCCCATCCCCGCTGCCCAGGAGGCCACCGCCAGTCCCATCCGTGCTGCCCAGGAGGGCCCCGCCAGCCCCATCCCCGCTGCCCAGGAGGCCACCGCCAGCCCCAGCACAGCTGCCCAGGAGGCCACCGCCAGACCCAGCCCAGCTGCCCAGGAGGGCCCCGCGAGCCCCAGCCCAGCTGCCCAGGAGGGCCCCGCCAGCCACAGTCAAGCTGGGCCATGAAGGACCGCCAGCACAAGCACCGCTGGGCCATGAAGGACCGCCAAATCAATCACCGCTGAACAGGGCACCAGCAAAGCAAGCACCGCTGAACAGGGCACCACCAAAGCAAGCACCGCTGAACAGGGCACCGCCAACTCAAGCACCGCTGAACAGGGCACCGCCAACTCAAGCACCGCTGAACAGGGCACCGCCAAATCAAGCACCGCTGAACAGGGCACCGCCAAATCAAGCACCGCTGAACAGGGCACCGCCAAATCAAGCACCGCTGAACAGGGCACCGCCAACTCAAGCACTGTTGGGCCATGAAGGACTGCCAAATCAAGCACCGCTGAACAGGGCACCGCCAACTCAAGCACCGCTGGGCCATGAAGGACTGCAAACTCAAGCACCGTTGAACAGGGCACCGCCAAATCAAGCACCGCTGAACAGGGCAGCGCCAACTCAAGCACCGCTGAACAGGGCACCGCCAAATCAAGCACCGCTGAACAGGGCACCGCCAACTCAAGCACTGCTGGGCCATGAAGGACCGCCAAATCAAGCACCGCTGAACAGGGCACCGCCAATTCAAGCACCGCTGGGCCATGAAGGACCGCCAACTCAAGCACCGCTGAACAGGACACCGCCAACTCAAGCACCGCTGGGCCATGAAGGGCCGCCAACTTAAGCACCGCTGAACAGGGCACCGCCAAAGCAAGCACTGCTGAACAGGGCACTGCCAAATCAAGCGCCGCTGAACAGGGCACCGCCAAATCAAGCACCGCTGAACAGGGCACCGCCAAAGCAAGCACCGCTGAACAGGGCACCGCCAACTCAAGCACCGCTGAACAGGGCACCGCCAAATCAAGCACGGCTGAACAGAGCACAGCCAACTCAAGCACCGCTGAACAGGGCACCGCCAAATCAAGCACGGCTGAACAGGGCACCGCCAACTCAAGCACCGCTGGGCCATGAAGAACCGCCAACTCAAGCACCGCTGAACAGGGCACCACCAAAGCAAGCACCGCTGAACAGGGCACCGCCAACTCAAGCACCGCTGAACAGGGCACCGCCAAATCAAGCACGGCTGAACAGAGCACCGCCAACTCAAGCACCGCTGAACAGGGCACCGCCAACTCAAGCACCGCTGAACAGGGCACCGCCAAATCAAGCACGGCTGAACAGGGCACCGCCAACTCAAGCACCGCTGGGCCATGAAGGACCGCCAAATCAAGCACGGCTGAACAGGGCACCGCCAACTCAAGCACCGCTGGGCCATGAAGGATCGCCAACTCAAGCACCGCTAAACACGGCACCGCCAAAGCAAGCACCACTGAACAGGGCACCGCCAAATCAAGCACCGCTGAACAGGGCACCGCCAAATCAAGCACCGCTGAACAGGGCAGCGCCAACTCAAGCACCGCTGAACAGGGCACCGCCAAATCAAGCACCGCTGAACAGGGCACCGCCAACTCAAGCACTGCTGGGCCATGAAGGACCGCCAAATCAAGCACCGCTGAACAGGGCACCGCCAATTCAAGCACCGCTGGGCCATGAAGGACCGCCAACTCAAGCACCGCTGAACAGGACACCGCCAACTCAAGCACCGCTGGGCCATGAAGGGCCGCCAACTTAAGCACCGCTGAACAGGGCACCGCCAAAGCAAGCACTGCTGAACAGGGCACTGCCAAATCAAGCGCCGCTGAACAGGGCACCGCCAAATCAAGCACCGCTGAACAGGGCACCGCCAAAGCAAGCACCGCTGAACAGGGCACCGCCAACTCAAGCACCGCTGAACAGGGCACCGCCAAATCAAGCACGGCTGAACAGAGCACAGCCAACTCAAGCACCGCTGAACAGGGCACCGCCAAATCAAGCACGGCTGAACAGGGCACCGCCAACTCAAGCACCGCTGGGCCATGAAGAACCGCCAACTCAAGCACCGCTGAACAGGGCACCACCAAAGCAAGCACCGCTGAACAGGGCACCGCCAACTCAAGCACCGCTGAACAGGGCACCGCCAAATCAAGCACGGCTGAACAGAGCACCGCCAACTCAAGCACCGCTGAACAGGGCACCGCCAACTCAAGCACCGCTGAACAGGGCACCGCCAAATCAAGCACGGCTGAACAGGGCACCGCCAACTCAAGCACCGCTGGGCCATGAAGGACCGCCAAATCAAGCACGGCTGAACAGGGCACCGCCAACTCAAGCACCGCTGGGCCATGAAGGATCGCCAACTCAAGCACCGCTAAACACGGCACCGCCAAAGCAAGCACCACTGAACAGGGCACCGCCAAATCAAGCACCGCTGAACAGGGCACCGCCAAATCAAGCACCGCTGAACAGGGCACCGCCAACTCAAGCACCGCTGGGCCATGAAGGACCGCCAACTCAAGCACCGCTGAACAGGGCACCACCAAAGCAAGCACCGCTGAACAGGGCACCGCCACATCAAGCACCGCTGAACAGGGCACCGCCAAATCAAGCACCGGTGAACAGGGCACCGCCGACTCAAGCACCGCTGAACAGGGCACCGCCAAATCTAGCACCGCTGAACAGGGCACCGCCAAATCAAGCATGAGCCCATGAGCGGCAGGGGCACTGACGCAACTGGGACCGTCACGGGGTGAGTGATGCACTCTGGGCACCAGTCCCCCTCCAGAACCAGTGGAGACATGCATCCACTACCTCTGTCCTTCACAGGATGAAGCACTTCTGGCACCAGTCCCCCTCCAGAACCAGTGGAGAGATCCATCCACTACCTCTGTCCTTCACAGGATGAAGCACTCTGGGCACCAGTCCCCCTCGAGAACCAGTGGAGAGATCCATCCACTACCTCTGTCCTTCACAGGATGAAGCACTCTGGGCACCAGTCCCCCTCCAGAACCAGTGGAGACTGTTATCCACTTGAGAGACTGTGGCTTTGCACTCCCCAGGATGCAGCAGTGGGCAAACCACCCACTGGAGAGACTTGAGAGACTGTGGCTTTGCACTCCCCAGGATAATGCAGTGGGCAACCCACCCACTGGAGAGACGAGAGACTGTGGCGTTGCACTCCCCAGGATGCAGCAGTGGGCAAACAACCCACTGTAGAGACTTGAGAGACTGTGGCTTTGCACTCCCCAGGATGCAGCAGTGGGCAAACCACATACTGGAGAGACTTGAAAGACTGTGGCTTTGCACTCCCCAGGATAATGCAGTGGGCAAGCCACCCACTGTATAGACTTGAGAGACTGTGGCTTTGCACTCCCCAGGATACATCAATGGGCATGGAGCCCCCTTGTGGATCTGGCGTTGTGCACTCATCTGGCTGAGGTGCCCCCCCTTCCCTTCCCCCTGAGGTGCCTGTTGTATTTCTATCTGATGCCCCTGCAGTGTTCTCTCTGTTTTGATCTGGTATCGAGTGTGGGCCTCGACCATGCAGTATAGTTTGTTAATAGTGTGTATATGTATATTTTTGCGTACGGCATTTTAATATATTACAATGGTTACACTCATTTCCTTTTGTCTTTGCATTCTTCCAGGGGGGTTGGGGGGTGTAACTATAATGTATAGATATGTATTAGTGTGTGTGTTGTAGTGGGTGAGGGTGGGGGTGGGGGTGTTGCGTGTGTCCCCCTGTTTTTTGCCTCCCCCCTCCCCTGTGTCGTAGGTGCAGTACTCTCCGTGGTCTTCGCCGCCGGTGTTCGTGCTCCTGGTACAGGAGCAGGAAGACTATCGCAGGTAGGATTTGGAGTTCCGGGTCCATGGTGTCCTCCTTCCTCGTGGAGTGCGATGAGGTTTGCGTTTTCCCTTCGAAATTCCTGTTTCTGCCGTGTTTTTATCCGCGGTGAATCCGCCCCGGAAAAGGTGGCGGATTGGCCTGTCATAATAGTGTGGGCGGTACATTGTCCTCCGCCTGTTTGTTTGCGGTGACCGCTGCGCTGTTTGTTTGTACCGCTGTGGCGATCGGAGTGTTAAAGTGGCTGTGTTTGTTGGCGGTTTCCGCCACAGTCGTAATCGCAAATTTTTTACCGCCGGCCTATTGGCGGTCTTACCGCCGCTTTAACACCGTCCGCCAGGGTTGTAATGACCACCTGTGACACTTTTGTACTTCGTTGTAGATGGCCCTTGGTTTGTCCTATTCTTAAAAAGTATGCTAGAAAAAGAAAAAAGAGACATTTGAGATGAGCAGATTTAGACTGTCTATGGTGTTGTAGTCGCACTTCATATCAAGGGGTAGCTCTCCTTGAATTACCCAGGATGTATGAATATATATATGTGTGTGTGTGTGTGTGTGTGTGTGGGAAGCTGGCTCTGTATATACTATATAGAGTGCACAGAGTCCAGGGGTTCCTCAAGAGGCTTGACACAAGCAATAATCGATAATACTAATGCACTATTTGTGGTAGTGTGGTTGAGCAGTTAGGCTTATCAGAGGGTAGTGTTAAGCATTTGTTGTACACACACAGGCAATAAGTGAAAACTGACACAATGAGTTAACTCCTGGCCAATAGGTTTTTATATAGAAAAATATTCTGTTAATTTATTATTAGAACCACAAGGTTCAGATTGCAGGTAAGTACATGCATAGGTATAGTTAGAACTTTGAATCAAAACAGTAACAGCTTTTTACAAAATGGCAATAAGCTATTTTAAAACTGGACACTGCAATTTTTAACAGTTCCTGGGGGAGGTAAGTGCAGTTTAGTTATGATGGAAAGTAAAGCACTTACAAGTTCAGTCTCCGGGGCATAGGTAGCCCACCTTTGGGGGTTCACGTCAAACCCAAACACCCAACACCAGCAACATGGGGCCGGTCAGGGGCAGAGGTTCAACAGGAGCCAAAATAACATGGGAGCCTATGGAGAGAAGGGGGTGCTCCGGTCCCGGTCTGCTTGCAGGTAAGTACCCGCGCTGTCAGAGGCAAACCAGGGGGGTTTAGTAGAGCACGGGAGGGGCCCCAAGTAGCCACACAACACACACCCTCAGCAGCACAGTGGCGTCCGGGTGCAGTGGGCAAACAGGGTATCGGGTGTTCAATAGGATTCAATGAAGGGACCCGGGGGTCACTCAGATGCTGCAGGCAGGGCACAAGGGGGCTTCTCGGGCAACCCACCGACTGGGCAAGGGTGAGGCCTCCTGCTGGTCATTGCTGCACCAGTGGTTAGTTTCTCACAGGCCTTGGGGCTGCAGGTGCAGTGCCTCTTCCAGGCGTCGGATATCTTTGTCCCGGGCAGTCACGGTCAGCGGGGTCCTCGGAATTCCCTCTGCAGGCATTGCTGTGGGGGTGCAGGGAGGTCAGCCCAGGGTGGATACGTCGTCGGAGTCGCCTAGGGGCCCTCTCTGGTTGATTGCCTTCTCTGGACACAGGCCGGGGGCATCGGGGGCAGAGTGTTGGGGACTCACGCTTCAGTGAGGTGGGAGTCCCTTTATAGACGGTTTCTTCTTTCTTGAATGGACAGGTGTGCTGTCCACGGGAGTTCTTGATCCTTCTTATGTGCAGGGCAATCCCCTGAGTCGGCAGAGGTCGATCGGCCCGCAGGATGCATTACTGGTGCAGGTTCTCTGAAGTAGGAGACAGGCCGGTAGAGCTGGGGCCAAAACAGTTGCAGTCTCCCTTCTTCTCTGTGGGATTTTTCAGCTAAGCAGTCCTTCTTCTTTGTAGGTCGTCAGGAATCTAAAATCCTGGGTTCAGGGTCGCCCCTAATTAATGAACTTAAGGGTATGTTAGGGTCACAGGGCAGCAGCCAATGGCTACTGTCCTTGAGGGTGGCTACACCCTCCTTGTACTCCCTCTGTTTGGGGAGGGGAGCACATCCCTATCCCTATTGGGCTAAATCTTCCAAAACAAGATGGAGAACTTTCCAAGGAGGGGGCCACGTCAGCTCTGGTCACCTTAGGGGTGTACCTGGCTGAGGGGGTGACACCTCCTTGTTTTTCTCATTATCTCCCTGGACTTGCCGCCAAAAGCGTGGGCTGTGTCTGGGGGGCGGGCATCTCCACTAGCTGGAGGGCCCTGGGTGCTGTGACACCAGGCTTGAGCCTTTGAGGCTCACCACCAGGTGTACAGTTCCTGCAGGGGGAGGTGTGAAGCACCTCCACCCAGGACAGGCTTTGTTCCTGGTCACAGAGAGCACAAAGGCTCTCACCCCATATGGCCAGAAACTTGTCTGGAAGTGGCAGGCTGGCAGAGACCGGTCAGCCTAGCATTAGCAGTTGGGCTGGCAAGCAGGGTGCATCTCTAAGATGCCCTCTGTGTGCATTTTTCAATAAATCCCACACTGGCATCAGTGAGGGTTTATTGTGCTGAGAAGTTGTGGTATAGTGCACCCTGCCTTAGGGCTGCAAGGCCTGCTAGAGGGGTGACTTACCTATGCCACAGGCAATGGTTTGTGGGCGTGGCACTCTAACAGGAGTGCCATGTCGACTTAGTCTTTTTCTCCCCACCACCACACACAAGGCATTGTGCATGTGCTGAGTGAGGGGTCGCCAGGGTGATATAATCCATGCAGCAGCCCTTAGAGACCTTCCATGGCCACAGGGCCCTTGTTACCAGGGGTACCTTTTACAAGGGACTTAACTGTGTGTCAGGGCTGTGCTAATTGTGTAGACAAAGGTACAGTTTTAGGGAAAGAACACTGGTGCTGGAGCCTGGTTAGCAGGGTCACAGCACACTTCCAATCAAAGCTGGCATCAACAAAAGGCAAAACATTAGAGGGTAACCATACCAACAGTGGCATTTCCCTACAGGGATGGATAAGTGACTTACCTGTTATCCTGGTTCCCTTCCAGGGGAATCCTCATCAGTCATAAGCACTGAATATTCCTGCCCACGTCCAGGGACCCCGGAGCACAAATAAACACACATGTATATACATTAAATGTATATGTAAGCATAAAATTGTGTCTAGAATTTTAATACATATATACATGTGGCTATGTATCCTTGCGGCCTGTGTTGAAAAATAGGCTAAAAATGCCCTATTTTCGTAAAGTTTTTCTTTAATAAATACGTCAACCAGAGTTAAACATTTCTGTAAAGCAGAAAAGAGAGACATTTAGTGCATTAGCAATCTTTTATTGGAGAGAAAACTGTAATGAAATTCAAAGGCATTATTAGCAAATAGGCTGCTTCCAAATTAACATAGCAGAACAATATACTGGCACCGTGCCTCTAAGGCCTGCAGAACCTCCAGTATCCCACCATGCCCCAGAGTTGAGAGTGAGGTGAGAGTTGGGTTACAGTTAGGTCAGTACTTTTTTACGGTGATAAGAAGAGCTAAATACAAAGAAGTATAAACTGTTGTACATTGAAAACCTCATCCGGGGAGGTGGGTGGGTTGCTTATGACTTTGATGAGGGTTGCCCTGGAAGAGAACTAGGATTACAGGTAATTAACTTATCCTTCTTTTCCAGGGGATCCTCATCAATAGTCATAAGCACTGAATAGATTACCAAGCCCATCCCCCACACCTGCCGGCGAAGAAGTGTAAGCACAAGCACTCATCCACTTAAATAAGATTTCTTAAAGAAGCCTGACCCATTTGAGTGTCTGTCTTAGTATATGAATCTAGACAGTAATGTCTTGTAAACGTATGCACCGATCTCCATGTTGCGGCTTTGCATATTTCAGAGATGGGAACATTCTTCAGAAGGGCTGTTGTTGCCGCTTTGCCCCTTGTAAAATGGGCTTTGGGTGTGGCAGTCAATTGTTTGTTAGCCAATTGGTAGGTTAATACAATACATGAGACTGTCCACCTGGAAATGGTTTGCTTTGAGGCAGCTATGCCTGTTCTTACGGGGACCACAGTTCACAAACAAATGATCAGCCTGTCTGATATCTTTAGTCTTATCAAGATGAAATGTTAGTACTCTTTTCAAATCTAAGGAATACAAAGTTCTTTCTGCTGGTATAGATGGTATAGGAAAGAATGTTGGAAGAGAGATGGTCTGGTTAATATGAAAATCAGACACCATTTTAGGGAGCAAACCAGGGTGGGTCCTCATTACCACCCTAGTGTCATGGTATACTGTGTAGGGTTCTTTAGCACAGAGAGCTTAGATTTCGCTGACTCAGTGAGCTGAAGTGATGGCAACAAGAAAAGCTGTCTTCCATTTAAGAAATTGTAAAGATGCTTTGTGTATAGCCTCAAAGGGGGTACCTGTTAGCATAGACAGGACCACATTCAATTCCCATGGAAGGGAAGGTGTACGAAGTGGCAGGAAAACTGTCCTTAGGTTCCCTAGAAAATCTTCAACCACAGGCATTGTAAAGAATGATGCTTGAGAGGGTGATTTTCGAAAATCAGTAATGGCTGCATGATGAACCTTAATGGATGAAAACTGCAAACCTGATTTTGCTAGGCGAAGGAGGTAGGGTAGTATTACATCCTCCTGTCCTAGAAGTGGATTGGAGTCATTCTGGATACACTACATGTAGAATCTTTTCCACTTGAATGAATAAGAATGCCATGTTGAAGGTCTTTTAGACTCCTTGAGGATGTTCATGCATTGCTGTGAAAGGCCTAGATGGCCATACTGCAGGAATTCAGGAGCCATGCTGTCAAGCTCAGCGAGGGAAGGTTGGGATGGAATACCTTCTCGTGAAGCTTGTGGAGAAGATCAGGGATGCGTGGAAGCCTCCTGTGAGGCTTTTCTGATAGATGGAAGAAATCTGTGTACTACAATTGACAGTGCCTTTTAGCTATTAGTATCATGCTGGTGGTCCTGGCTCTGTAGAACTTGTTTATGACTGTGGGAATCAGGGGAATGGGTGGAAAAGTGTAGAGAAATGTCTCTGACCAATCTATCAACAGGGCATTCCCCTTTGTCTCTGGTCGGTAAAACCTGGATGCATAGCTTCGGCCTTTTTTGTTTTCGTCGGCAAACAGGTCTTTTTGAGGACATCCCCTTTCCTGGAAAATACTTTTTAAGACATTGTGAAGAACCCAGTCGTGCGCATCTGAGAAGCCACAGTTGAGAGAGTCCGCTTGTATGTTCTGGACTCCTGGGATATGAATAGCTGTGATAGTCAGCCTCCTTGCTATTAGCCAATGCCAGATGGTCTATGCCTCCCGAGATAGGGGGCAAGATCAAGTACCCTCCCTGCTTGTTCAGATAGTACATTGTGGTTGTGTTGTCTGTTTAGACTAGGAGAGAGCTATTCTGTGTAGATGGATAGAAGAACTTGAGGGATAAATGCACTGCCTGCAGCTCCAGTAAGTTGATGTGGTATAGCTGTTCTTTGTCTGACCACAAGCGCAGAGTTCGGTGGGAGGCAATGTGAGCCCCCCAACCCTGAAGAGATGCGGCCGTGACAAGAGTTTGAGTAAGGTGTCCTGATGAAACGGGACTCCTATTACCAGATGCTGTCAGTGGGTCCACCATAGTAGTGAGTTCCTTGCCGCTGGTAATAGAGACAATCTATCGTCCCACTTGTCTGCAAACTGACTCCATTGATCCTCCATATTCTTTTGGAGTGGTCTCATGTGGAGTCTAGCATTTGGAACAATAAAAATGCAGGGAGCTATGGAACTCAGGAGTGAGGCTATTTGTCTGGCTGTTGAGTGTGCAGGATATTTTTACATTTCTGAGCTATTGATAATAGTCTCTCCTCCGAAGGGTACACTCTTGCGAGGTTTGTGTCCAATGCTGCTCCTAAGTAATGGATTCTTTGTGATGGAGTCTGTATGGACTTTTCTAGATTGGTTTTAAGACACAGAGGCCCTCATTCTGACCCTGGCGGTTCCCTACCGCCAGGGCCAACAGGGGCGGGAGCACCGCCGACAGGCCGGCGGTGCTCCCTTGGTCATTCTGACCGCGGCGCTTTGGCCGCGGTCAGAACGGGAAAACCGGCGGTCTCCCGCCGGTTTTCCACCCACCCTTAGAATCCTCCAAGGCGGCGCAGCTCGCTGCGCCGCCGAGGGGATTCTGACCCCCCCTACCGCCATCCTGTTCATGGCGGGAAAGCCGCCATGAACAGGATGGCGGTAGGGGGGGTCGCGGGGCCCCTGGGGGCCCCTGCCGTGCCCATGCCCATGGCATGGGCACGGCAGGGGCCCCCTAACAGGGCCCAACTAGGCTTTTCAGTGTCTGCGATGCAGACACTGAAAAGCGCGACGGGTGCTGCTGCACCCGTCGCACGCCTTACACTCCGCCGGCTCGATTCCGAGCCGGCTTCCTTGTGGAAGGCGCTTTCCCGCTGGGCCGGCGGGCGATCTGAATCAGATCGCCCGCCGGCCCAGCGGGAAAGTCAGAATACCCCTCGCGGTCAATTGACCGCGGGGCGGTATTCAGGCGGATTCCGACGGGCAGGCGGCAACCGCCGCCCGCCTAGGTCGGAATGACCACCAGAATTTTGAAGGTATTAAAAGTAGTCTTGTAATGTTCCCTGTCTGGATTAGAGAGCTGCTTTTCAGCCAGTCATCAAGGTACAGGTAAATTAAACATATTTTCCTCCGCAAGTGTACTGCTACTACCGCTAAACACTTGGAGAACGTGCGAGGGGCTGACTTCAGACCAATGTGTAGTAATTTGTACTGGTAATGTTGGGATCCAACTATAAAGCGCAGGAATTTCCAGTGTTTCTCTGCCACTCGAATGTAAAACTGTAAACTTTGCACTTGTATAGCGCACTACTCACCCGTTAGGGTCTCAAGGCGCTGTACTCATACCACTATGGAACCCCTCCTGGCTTTTCCCTGTGAGGTGCCCACTCCTGGGCACCCCCAGGGTGAAGCCAGGCATCCAAGCGCTGTTGGGGCCGTTGTGGAGATTAAGCAAGCTATTGCCCAGAGTTGCAGAGTGAGACCCATTAATTAGATTAGGCACCGAGGCGAGAATTATCTGGTCCAAGGGAATTGAGCCCAAGACCTGCCGAAGCAGGACTTGAACCCTGGTCTTGAGCCAGATCTCTGCATCAGGGTCTGCCACTCTAACCATTGTGCCACACTTTTCCACCTGCCACACTTCTCCACCATTCCTCCGGAATGTGAAAATAGGCATCCTACAGATAGATGGAGTGCATCCAGTCCCCCTTATAGAGTTGGGGGTAGTTCTGATGAAGGGCAAGTATTCTGAATTTTTCCTTGCAAATGTATTTGTTAAGATGTCTCAGATCTAGAATGGGTCTGAAATCTCTGTTTAGGCCTTTTTTCCACACCAGGAAATAGTGTGTGAGGGCGGAAGATCTTTGATATCTCTTTTTCAAAGCAAAGTGACAACTTTGTTTTGTAGGACTTGTTGATGACGAGAAGCTTTTGTTGGTTGAACTGGAGGGGGTGGGGATTTGAAACATGGCGAATACCCATTTTTGACAATATTTAATACCCATCTGTCTTTGGTTATGGAGCGCCACTCGCCTATATGATTGGTGATACTTCTCCCTACCGGAGTGGAAGACAGAATTGGGGAAAGCGATTTCTCATTGCTTTCCTGGTGTTTTGGCCACAGATGGATTTTGTCTCCTTGTTACTCGTTACCTTGTTTGCTTACAGGATTGCTACAAAGGTCTTCCTTGCCTTTGTAGCTGTCTTGGGACCCAGTGAGGGGTTTGAACCCTCTGATGGTAAGGGCACGTATCTTCTGCGGTATTCTTTGTGCTTTTCTAGACCTACAGCTTTAAAGTGTGTCAAGCTCAGCTTTTATTTTGGCTATCTCGTCATCTGTGTGGGTCCCAAACAAGAGAGTTGCCTGTGAATGGGAGGTTCATAATCCGATGCTGTGCCTCCGGCTTGAGGTCTGTTAGGTAGAACAAAGATGATCGTCTAGCACATATACCATGAGCATACCCATGTGCGACTAGATCTGAGCCGTCTGAGGCAGCGCTAATTATCTGACCGGCGTCTAGGCCTCCTTGTAGGATTTCTTGGAAATCCTGCCTGCCTTCTCTGGGTAGCTTCTTGATGAATCTAAATAGTGAATCCCAGAGAGATCTGTTGTATCTTCCTAAAAGCACAGATGCACTAGATACTTTCATAAAAGAAGCAGAGGTGCCACACATTTGTCTCCCCAATGAGTCTAAGTGTTTGCTTTCCTTATCTGGTGGTACTGTTGAAGAGGAAGCAACTGAGTGATGTTTTCTACCTGCAGCTAGAATGATGGAGTCCGGTGGGGGATCAGATCTGAGACACAATGGAGTTTGATCTGGAGCATTATATTTCTTTAGAATTCTTGTTGGCGCTGCATGTAAGGTTGCTGGAATGAGGAAAGTATCCACTACTGGTTGTAAATGTCCTAGAACCAGACTGAGGAGCTGCTTTGAAGAGGACCGATGGTGCAGCATTTCAAACATTACCAATGACAGTATTGTAGGCTCAGGGATGTCTATATTAAGTTTATAAGCTCCTCTGACCAACACTTCATTGAAGGTGTTAATGTCATTCACCAGGGAGACTCTCGCCAGAGGAGTGTCTGTTAAGGTAGGCGATCTGTGTCACTGATGATGTGGTCAAGAGCTTCGAGATCTCCTGGATGGGGAAGGTTATCTTACTCTAGATCTTTGAGGTATTCTGCGCCTTGTGATTGACCATGGAGTCCTGTGTCTTCTTTGTGGTGCAGAATGACCTACAGAAGCAGGTGCTGTCGTACGCCCAGTTTGAGGCATTGGTGACAGTGTCCTTGGAAGGGATGTTGCGGGTGAATACATTTGAGAATATTGTGAGTCTGGACTATGAGGAACTATGCCCTTGTGAAGACTCTCAAGACATCTTTTTGAAAGGTTAACTGGTGAAACTTAACCCCCTGCTACCAAATGGGAGGAAGCTCTAAAGAATACCAGAGAAGATTTACTTCCTATGGTTTTTGCAGATGATTCATGTCCTTGACCCACCAACGTCGGTAAAGAACCAGTAGGTGAAGCCGGTGGGGTGATGTGTCAATGTCGAATGACATTGTGTTGATGGTGGACAACGTGAACAGCCCTGTCTCAACGTCAAAATATGTCTTGACGCTGAAGGCGATGGAAGAGGTGAAGTGTGTCTCGATCCCGAAAGACATTGCAGTGTCGTTGGTAGAGACCATCAATGCCCATGTCTCGACAGTGAATGTTGACTTGACGTCTGTAGTGTGTATCGACGTAGAACGGCACCTGGTTGCCGTAGATGGACAAATAGATCTTTGCCTTGACATCAATGACCAATGGACTGTCGTTGTTGTCGAGGTCTTTGCCGTTAAGTGTTGCCTCAATGACGATGGGCCATGATGTACCCTCGACAGAGTATCAGCAAGGAAGTGCTGGCTCGACGTAGAGGGGTGAGTGACCGCCGATGGATACTTTTCTTTTGTTGACGTCGGTGGTTGGCAATGTACCATGGCATTTGAGGTTATGTCCTTCAGCGTCACATGTCGCCATTGACGGAGGTGTGCTTCTCGACCTCGGCTGATGACGTTGATGTGACGAGGACAGAACTGTTAATGCCAATGTTGAAGCTGACAGAGAACAAATAGATATTTTCTTACCTGCTGAGGTAGATCTTGCTTGCCGTTTGTCCATTTTGTCTCCACTTTTTTCCTTGGAGACCTTCTTATGAAGAGAGTTGGTTTTAGAGACGTCTGTTGTCGTTTTCTCCCTTTCTTGCAAGCCATGAAGACGAATCCTTTCTCTGTCTTTCAAGGTCCTTTGTGAAAGATTCTGACAATGACTGCAGGTCTCAACACAGTGGCTTTCAGGCAAACACACGATGCAGACTGAGTGAGGATAAGTCTGAGCTTTCTTTTCTCACAAGCAGGGCATTTGACAAAAAGGGATGGCATTTTACTGGATAATAATAAAAATTACTGTCAGGAAACAATTTTATTTTACTCAGAAAATGAAAAGACGTTGAGTAAAGTTTTAAAAATTTAGTTTAAGCAGAGATTTTGGGGGAAAAAATCCAGAACATGAGAGCTAAATGCTCAAGGATCCTAACTGAAGGTGCCAGAAAAAAGAACTGACCTACTGTAATCCAACAGTCAACTCACCCTCTGGGGCATGGTGGGATACTGGAGGTTCTGCAGCCCTTAAAGGCACAGTGCCAGTTTATTATTCTGCTATGTTACTTTTGATGCAGTATACTGGCTAATAATGCCTTGGCTTTTCATTATAGTTTTCTCTCTAATAAAAGATTTCCAATGCACTTTATGTTTCTCTTTTCCGTTTTACCGAAATGTTAAACTCTGGTTGACATATTTATTTTAAAAAAAGCTTTACGAAAATAGGGTGTTTTTAGCCTGTTTTCCAACATAGGCTATATGGATACATAGACACATGTTTATGATGCATATATGTATTAAAATTATGTACACAATTTTATGCTTACATATACATTTAATGCATATACATGTGTTTTTATATGTGCTCCAGGGTCCTCGCTCGTGGGCGGGAATATTCAGAGCTTATGACTATTGATAAAGATCCCCTGGTAGAGAAGTTATAGTTAGGCTCACATTTCAAACGTACAAAACCAGAGAAATTAAGCAGTTATAGTTACAGTTATAACATCACTCGTAACATCATATATGGCATCATTGATAATATCACTGCAATATTTGCAATAAAATGATTAATGACAAAACTGTTCATGGTTGGGGGTGCGAGTTATAGTTACCTTAGGGCCTGAGATGTAGATACTTGAAAAAACTAACTATAAATGCAGAATTTCTGTGTTTTTGTACGTTTGAAATGTGAGCCTAACCTTAACGTCCCTGTAGCCTTTGGGTGCTTTATGTGAATAAATATATAAATATATATATATATATATATATATATATATATATATATATATATATATATATATATACGTATATAGATCTATATTTGTATATTTTCAGTGAAAAAACAAAAGTTAAAGAGACGTTATAGTTAGGTATGGTACTAAGTGTAAGGAAATGGCTCCCTGTTGCAGTTACCCCCCCACTTTTTGCCTGATACTTATGCTGACTTGACTGAGAAGTATGCTGGGACCCTGCTAACTAAGCCCCAGCACCAGTGTTCTTTCACCTAAAATGTACCATTGTTTCCACAATTGGCACACCCCTAGCACACAGATAAGTCCCTTGTAAAAGGTACCAGTGGTACCAAGGGCCCTGTGACCAGGGAAGGTCCCTAAGGGCTACAGCATATGTTGTGCCACCCTAAGGGACCCCTCACCTAACACATGCACACTGCCATTGTAGATTGTGTGTGTTAGTGGGGAGAAAAAGGCAAAGTCGACATGGCATCCCCCTCAGGATGCCATGCACACAAAATACTGCCTGTGGCATAGGTAAGTCACCCCTCTAGCAGGCCTTACAGCCCTAAGGCAGGGTGCACTATACCACAGGTGAGGGCATAGCTGCATGAGCAATATTCCCCTGCAGTGTCTAAGTCTATTCTTAGATATTGTAAGTACAGTGTGGCCATATTAAGTACATTGTCTGGGAGTTTGTCAAAAACGAACTCCACAGCTCCATAATGGCTTCACAGAATACTGGGAAATTTGGTATCAAACTTCTCACAATAATAATCCCACACTGATGCCAGTGTTGGATTTATTTAAAAATACACACAGAGGGCATCTTAGAGATGCCCCCTGTATTTTACCCAATCCTTCAGTGCAGGACTGACTGGACTGTGCCAGCCTGCTGCTGAGAGACGAGTTTCTGACCCCATGTGGTGAGGGCCTTTGTGCTCTCTGAGGACAGAAACAAAAGCCTGCTCTGGGTGGAGGTGCTTCACACCTCCCCCTGCAGGAACTGTAACACCTAGCAGTGAGCTTCAAAAAGGCTCAGGCTTCGTGTTACAATGCCCCAGGGCACTCCAGCTAGTGGAGATGCCCGCCCCCTGGACACAGCACCCACTTTTGGCGGCAAGTCTAGGGGAGATAATAAGATAAAACAAGGAGGAGTCACCCACCAGTCAGGACAGCCCCTAGGGTGTCCTGAGCTGAGGTGACCCCTGCCCTTAAGAAATCCTCCATCTTGATTTTGGAGGATTCCCCCAATAGGAATAGGGATGTGCCCCCCGCCCCTCAGGGAGGGGGCACAAAGAGGGTGTAGCCACCCTCAAGGACAGTAGCAATTGGCTATTGCCCTCCCAGACCTAAACACACCCCTAAATTCAGTATTTCGGGCCTCCCCAGAACCTAGGAAACTAGATTCCTGCAACCTGAAGACGAAGAAGGACTGCTGACCTGAAGCCCTGCAGAGAAGACGGAGACACCAACTGCTTTGGCCCCAGCCCTACCGGCCTGTCTCCCCACTTCGAGAAAAACTGCAACAGCGACGCGTCCCCCAGGGTCCAGCGACCTCTGAAGCCTCAGAGGACTACCCTGCATCTAAAAGGACCAAGAAACTCCCGAGGACAGCGGCCACAAAGACTGCAACTTTGCAACAAAGAAGCAACTTTTAAAGACCACACATTTCCCCCTGGAAGCGTGAGACTTTCCACTCTGCATCCGACGCCACCGGCTCGACCTGCGGAAAACTAACTCTACAGGGAGGACTCCCTGGCGACTGCGAGCCCGTGAGTAGCCCGAGTTGACCCCCCCTGAGCCCCCACAGCGACGCCTGCAGAGAGAATCCAGAGGCCCCCCCCTGACCGCGACTGCCTGCTTCAAAGAACCCGACGCCTGGGAAGCACACTGCACCTGCAGCCCCCAGGACCTGATGGATCCGAACTCCAGTGCAGGAGCGACCCCCATGCGGCCCTCTTCCTAGCCCAGGTGGTGGCTACCCCGAGGATCCCCCCTCCCCCTGCCTGCATCGCTGAAGAGACCCCTGGGTCTCCCATTGAATCCTATTGCAAACCAGACGCCTGTTTGCACTCTGCATCCGGCCACCCCTGTGCCGCTGAGGGTGTACTTTCTGTGCCTGCTTGTGTCCCCCACGGTGCCCTACAAAACCCCCCTGGTCTGCCCTTCGAAGTCGCGGGTACTTACCTGCTGGCAGACTGGAACCGGGGCACCCCCTTTCCATTGAAGCCTATGCGTTTTGGCCGCCACTTTGACCTCTGCACCTGACCGGCCCTGAGCTGCTGGTGTGGTAACTTTGGGGTTGCCTTGAACCCCCAACGGTGGGCTACCTTGGACCCAACTTTAAACCCTGTAAGTGCTTTACTTACCTGTGAAACTAACAAATACTTACCTCCCCCAGGAACTGTTGATTTTTGCACTGTGTCCATTTTCAAAATAGCTTATTGACATTTTTGCCAAAACTGTACATGCTATTGTGATGATTCAAAGTTCCTAAGATACCTGAGTGGAATACCTCTCATTTAAAGTATTGTTTGTAAATCTTGAACCTGTGGTTCATAAAATAAAGTAAGAAAATATATTTTTCTATATAAAAACCTATTGGCCTGGAATTGTCTTTGAGTGTGTGTTCCTCATTTATTGCCTGTGTGTGTACAACAAATGCTTAACACTACCCTCTGATAAGCCTACTGCTCGACCACACTACCACAAAATAGAGCATTAGAATTATATTTTTTTGCCACTATCTTACCTCTAAAGGGAACCCTTGGACTCTGTACATGCTATTTCTTACTTTGAAGTAGTACATACAGAGCCAACTTCCTACAAGCTGTTACAGTAATTTTAAGTAACTATAACTCGTGCCCTAAGATAACTATAACTCGCACCCCCACCATGCACAGTTTTCTCTTCAATAATTTTACTGCAAATGTTACAGTGATATTACCAATGATGTTATAGAAGATGTCATGACTGATGCAATATCAGGGGTAGATAGCAGTGCATGGCGAAGTTTCCTTAGGGCAAGAGTGATTCTGGGCAAATTACTTAAACTCCTTGTGCTTAAAACCAAAATTAATGTGTCCTTGTGTAATGTAACTGATGTTCATGTAAAGCACTCCAATACCTTTGGGTCAAGTCTGCATTTTATAAAACTGCTAAAAACAAAGAAATTAAGGGCCTGATTACAACTTTGGATGACGGTGTGAAACCGTCCCAAAAGTGGAGGATATACCACCTACCGTATTACGAGTCCATTATATCCTATGGAACTCGTAATACGGTAGGTGGTATATCCACCACTTTTGGGACGGTTTAACACCGTCCTCCAAAGTTGTAATCAGGCCCTAAGTGTTTTGCAAACTTCTATCATTCTGCTATACTTGGGATACATTTGGGTGATATTTGTGCTACATTTGGGCTCTTTTGTCTCTGGTGGCTATCTTGGGAGACTTATTTGTTATGAAGATCTCCTCATTTACTGCAGTATCGTCAGTAGAAAATGCTTTCAGTTTTCAACTTCGATTGCATCAAGATGACATTGAGATGTTTCACATGTTTTGCATAAATTCAGAATGTTAGCACTCTAGTTGCTCATTAGACCACTGCAAGCTGCTGATCACTGAGGAGTTCGCTGGGGGTCTGCTGCTGGTGTTGAAAGTGCATGTTTCAGCCCACATATTAGAAAGTTATAATGAAACAGAAGAGGAAGATATTTGAGCACTGACTCAAAACATGTCCTAATGTTTCTTTTTACAGCACTAACCATCATTTCTATAAAAAATGAACCCCTTCATTTTGTTCCTTTCTAAATCAATTTTTTAATGTTTTACCAATTTGATTCAATCAAGAAGGCTTCAGGTGTGTTACAATTTTGTAATAAGTAAGAACTTTAGCGCTCTACTGCAGAAGAACACAAGGGCATCAACTTACAGACTCTTGCTGTTAGCAGTTCACGATTTACAGAGAATGGCAGACTTCATTCTCACATGGCTGAGAAAGATAGTGTGAATTTACAGAAAATAGGCTCTCATTTTAGTTTGTGGAGCACCTTCCATAACCTCTATGGTAAAATCATGAGAAACAGTTTTCTCTCAAACATGATTCATGAAATTCCAATAGGGTAAAATCAACTTAGGACACATCACAATTTCTAAAATTAGTACGGTACCATCAACAAATGATTTAAATTGTAACTAAAATTTGCTATCACCCTTTACATGTTATCCTTTTTGTCACTCTCCAAACCTGCCATTCACTACAATGCATTTCAAAGGGTTGCTATCATGTATAATGGTCCCAAGATGGCCACCATCACTTTCTGGTTGACTGCCAATCAGATCTCACCATGAGATTTGTGCTTAAGCTCCGTCTAGACATACAAATTTGGATTTCCTTAAATAACATGAAAACTACTAAACAAATTTACACCAAATAACAAAAAAGGCACTTTGTGGACCAAGAGCTACCTTTCTGCAAATATTTGGTGTAATTCTGTCCAGTGGTTCAGGCTGCAGGGTGTCTAAAGTCGATATGGGAATTAACATGGGAAATGCACTTTTTTGACCACCCCACCCTTTTTCTTGGCCCCTGCTTGATGGATTATTCCAAACCTTCTATGCACAACAAGACCCAACAGGGAACTTTTCTTGAAAAAGTTTGTGAAGATTCATCAAACGGTGCCAAAGATATAGGTAAGTCAAAAAATGCATTTTCTAAGGAAACTAGGTCCTAACTATTACTACCTACTAGTGACTGCCAGTAGGTAAAAAAAAAAATAAAAAAAAAAAATATATATATATATATATATATATATATATATATATATATTTACCTACTTGCAATCACCAGTAGATAGTCATAGTTAGGACCTAGCTAGTTTCCATAGGTAATGGTTTTCTTGTATTGTCATTAACTTTGGTACCGTCTTACTAATCGTCACAAATTTTTCAAAATTTGTATGCCACTCTCTTCAGCAGCTATCTTAAAAGTTTTGCAGCGATTTGTCAAGCAGGGGCAGAGAAAAAAAGGGTTGGTCCCAAAATGCATTTTCCCATAGCTTCTTTAGACACAACTACAGAACGAACCACTGGACGGACTGACACCAAATGTGGCATGAAGCTAGATCTTGGTGTGCAGATTGTGCTTTTTGTTATTTGGTGTAAATCCATTCAGTAGTTTTTTAGATATTAAAGGAAAAATAAACACAAATAAATAGGGACGCAGAGGCTCTGCGGATCCTAGAGATCTCATGCTGAGATCTGATTGGCTGCCAGCACTTCACCAAGGAAGTGTTGACAGCCTTTTTGGGGCAAGGCCTCAGCCAAGTCCCATAAAAAATGTAAAAAAAAGAAAAGTGGGTAGGTTAGTAATACTCGGATTCCCTAGCCTTGGTACTGGGGTTCCCGTGGGACACGCCAGGGCAAAAAAGCATTTAAAAAAAAAAAAATTCACAGATAATTGTAGAGGATCTGTTAATTCGGTGTGCATGGGCCCACCTCCTAAGGCTCCTTGGAGCCCCGGCACTACTAACTCCGCGAGGCTTTTGGAAAATATTGGAGGGCGACCACGCAGACCCCCCTCCATTGAGCTCTAATAAGTCTTGGTGACCACCACCTCCCTGGGGATTTGTTTTGAAAATGGAGGGGGCAGCGCAGACCCACCTCCTTAGGTTGTTTGAAGCCCAGAGGACCACCACCTCCCGGGGCTAAATTAAAAACTTTGTAAGGGGGCCGTCAGACCCCCCAGGGTCCACCTCCTCCCGGGGGCTTATAACATTACTAAAACCATATAAACCATATACAGCCCGCTGTCATTCGGATCGGAAAACAGATAAAAGGGTTGCTCTTGCACACAGGGAGCTGCATTTCTAGCAGCTCCCTAGGAGCGGGAGCAATGCCAGCTCCCGCAGGAGTCGGGAGCCAGCCAGGACCGCAGAGGCATTCAGGCTCCCCCTGCAGACCCCACCATTATACACTGGGTGGAGTCAGGGCACCTAGGTACAAGTGGCTTGGCCCCAGGGGATGCGGTCCCTGTGGTCAAAATCAGCCTTGGCTGGGATCTAGGGGCCCGGGTCCAAAATTGGGCTCCCCTCCCCCTTTTAATCATTGGTTCTGGGCAATGGTGTCCCCGGAGCCAAAATTGGTCCAGTGACAGAGACCACTGTCGCTTTCCCCCTTTTAATCAATGGCGGGGCTCTGGAGGATGGGGTCCCCAGGGCCAAAATCAACCAAAGGAGAGGCCCCCCCCAAATGTTTTCAGTAACTGGCTGGGCCCCCAGGGGATGGGGGTCCAAAACAGGCGGGGGCTTTTAGGGGTTGGCCACAGGGCCTGGTCACAGGCCAGGCCCTGTAGTCACCTCCTGCCATGCATGGCTGAAGGCTGTGCGAGTTGCAAGTTTGGGTGGTTATAGGAGGTGGCCACAGGCCCGGCCCTGCGGCCTACCCCACTGTAACACCGAAGGTCGTGCGGGGTTGGTGCTTATAGGATTAACATAAAGTATTTAAATATTACTTAACATTAAAAAAGATATGGAATTCACTGAAAAAAAACAAAGGTTACAGGGACATTATAGTTAAGAAAAATAATTTTAAAAACCATAGAGATTCAAAAACCAAACCAAAGGTTACAGGGATGCTATAGATCAGTGCACATGTTACTCACACAAAACCATAGAATTTCAGCAGTTATATATATAGGGCCTGATTACAACTTTGGAGGACGGTGCTAAACCGTCCCAAAAGTGGCGGATATACCACCTACCGTATTACGAGTTCCATAGGATATAATGGACTCGTAATACGGTAGGTGGTACATCCTCCACTTTTGGGACGGTTTAACACCGTCCTCCAAAGTTGTAATCAGGCCCATAGTTATCTAAAATAACTATAACTCGTGTCGCAAGGTAACTATAACTCGTGCCCTAGCTATGCACTGCTAATTACCCCATATTTTACATCACTCATGACATCTTTTATAACATCATTGATAGTATCAATAAAATATTTGCAGTAATATTATTGCTGGGATAACTGTGCATGGAGGGGCACAAGGTATAGTTACCTTTGGCAAGGTGTTATAGGTACTTGATCCAGTCTATGGCCAACAGGAAGAGAAAAGAAGCAAGCAAACAACCCTGGCAGACTCTGGTTGTCAGTTGGAAGGCTTCTGTGAGTTGTCCTCCATGGACTATCTTACAGGTCATTCCCTCATAGGAGTGCCAGATGATTCTTATGAGTTTATCTGGCACACCGTAATGGTGGAGGAATTTCCAAAGGGTCTCACTGTCTGCGCCGTTGAATGTCTTTTCTTAGTCAATGAAGTTGACGAAGAGGAGGAAGTTCCATTCCATTGACTGTTTAATGATGATGCACAATTTTACATTCTGGTCTGTGCACGCTCTATGTTTGGGGAAGCCAGCTTGCTGGTCTCACAAATAAGCGTTAACTTTTTCCTTCATTCTGTTTAGAATGATTCTGTTGAACACTTCGACTGAGGTTGATAGAGGAGTTATCCCCCTGTAGTTTCTGCAGTTACTCATGTCATCTTTTTTGGGGCTCTTAAGGAGATATCCCTCTTTCCAGTCTGATGGCACAATTTCCTCTTCACAGACACTTCCAAACATGGGGTAGAGAATATCTACTGATGTTTCAATGCCTATCCTCAGTGCCTCTGCAAGAATATTATCAAGTTATGCTGCCATTCCTAAGGTGTTTGATGGCTTGCTGTATTTCATCCTTGGTTGGTCTGCTGCATTCATATGGCAGCTGGCTGCATTTCTAGCTGAGCTGGTTCAGCAGTTCTTCAAAGTGCTCCACCCATCTTCGTTGTCAGCCTTCGTTACTCATGATTGTTTTCCCAGCTTTGTTTTTAACAGATCTTTCTGGCTTGCTGCATCTGCCAGACAGTTTCCTTGTTATGTCGGTGTTCTTTCAAGTTTCCATTGGCTTGCTGCTTCTTGGGCTTCTGTGGCTTCACTTGTCTGCTCTTAAGCTCCTCTTGCTTCCTTGTTGGTTTTGGTGTATTCAGCTTGAGCTTTCACTTTAATGTTCTTGTCTGGCTGGTTTTGACTGCAGCGTTCTTTTCCCTTTTCTGTTAGATTTTGAGAAGGGTCTCAATGGAAATCTGTTTTTTATACTGGTGTTTCTTAGGACCCAGTACCTAGTGGAAGGTTATTGTAACTCTTTTTTGATCTTCTCCCACTGACTTTCTACTGGATCTCTGTGGTCCTCTAGTTCTTGCAGGACTTGAAACTTGTTACTGAGGACTACTGAGTATTAACTCCACTTATGTGCATCTTTGAGGAGGGTAGTGTTATATTGCAGGTGTTTTTTTGGTTTTATTCATGTTTTCTTTAGCTCTAGTTTTTTGCCTGGCCATGGCAGGATGATGGTCTGACACCACATCTGCTCCTTTCATCACTCTCACATTCTACAGAAACACCTGGAACTTCTTGTCAATGCAGACATGGTTGATAGGATTCTCTGTTGAATGGTCTGGTGACGCCTTGTGAATTCTTTTCTGTGGGAATACACTACCGCCTATCACCAGACTGCTCAGGGCTTAGAGATATGCAAGCCTTTCACCATTCTTGTTCATGTCACGAAGGCCATGGTTGCCCAGTATTTCTTTGTACAGTGTTGTCGCTTTCAATCTTGGCATTGAGGTCCCCCATCAGTACGGTGCTGTCTCTCTCAAAGCATTTCTCCACGATAGATTGGTCTGTTGCAAGATTATTGTTCGTACTCTTCTTTACTGTCATTTGTAGGTGCATAGCACCGAATAACATTCATGCTGATCCTCTTTTTTGTGTGCAGAAGGTCGCTGTGATGATTCTGGGACAGTGGGCTTCCCATCCAATCAGAGTTCTGTTGGCTGCTGGTGATAGCATCAGTGCTATTCCCTGAGTGTATGAGGAGTTCTCTTCCTTGCGTCCAGAATACAGCAGCATTCCTAGTGGAGCCAGTCTTTTCTGTCTGGACCGTGTCCATCTGGCCTCACAGATGCCAAGTAGGGCAAGGTTGTACTTTTAATCTCTGCCACCGCTTGGGCTGTCTTGCCTGTCTCATAAATGGGCCTCATATTCCATGCCACCATGGTGATGGTCTTTGTCAAAAGCTGGTGGATCGGCTTGGTGGCTTCCAGGGATCTCTGTCTTTCACCACAAGATGTCATGCTCTCCGTGAAGGAGATTCTTCTCTCTCCAAGGACAGGATGTCTTTTGGTCTATGTTTATGTGGCTAGGATTTTTTTTTTTACATGGTGGGGTAGCTAGTCCCAAGCATAACATTCCGCCTTTTGCAGCTGCACTTGGGACGGGCCATGGCGGACATAGGCAGACACATTTCAGTACTTGTGACTATTGAGGGAGATCCCCGGTGTACCAAAGATTGTTTAATGCCAAGGCCATGTGACAGAGGACAAGTGTGTCTCCTCTTTTTGGGGCGAAAAGAAGAGGAAAACTGGGGGAGCTGCCTCCAAACGTCCCATCGGGGAGTGTCTAGAACACCTGATGAAAATTTAAAAGTGGCAAGGATGAACTTATGAAAATCACTGTACCTGTCCAGCCAGTGCTGCTACTTTATTTATCTTTCTTTCCTAGAGGAATTTCAAATGGGGATGGAAGCCCTTAGATGTGATAACAATTTCAGTCTACCTATGCTCCAAAATTGTAGGGTCCCAAAGTGTTTATCAAGCTATGACAAGAAAAAGAGGACAGCTAAGGTAGTTCTTCTGGAATCCGGATCGGGCAAATGGTCCAGGAGGATGCCAACAAGGCACAAATAAGCACAGGATACCTAGTAGATAGGATAAATTATTATTTGGTTTTGAATATGTATAGTTTCAATGCTGTATCATCCTTTCAGTAACAAATGCAAGGAGCAGCTGCTGTTTGCGTTCACCTTTGCCTTCTTAATACATATGTGACATTTCTCTCCATGCATGGGAATATTTATCAAATTTAGATTTGCACTCCTCATTGTTACAGAAATTTAGTATCAAAATCTTACATTGTTTTAATTCAGTTTCCTAATACAGGGCTTTATTCCTTGCTGAATACATTTCTTTCTCCTTCGAGTCTAACTTGAACTTTTTTAGTGTAATCTCAGGTCTCTGTAGTGGGTAGCCAATTACGATATTCAACATGTAGTGTGCCTTTTCGATTCAGGGAGGTCAATGTGTTAGTTTGTAAACGGTCCCCCTTGTTTTATTTTATTATGAGCCAGAGTTCCTCAGCCTTCTTCTTGTTTCCATATGTAATCCAGTTTTGGCTGTCTGGTCAAGCCTTGATATATTTCCAACCCATCACTATTTCACACTTAAATAAAGCCAAATCTGCAGATCTATTAGTGGTGTTTTTATTCTTAAAGATCAGGATTAATCCCAGCACAGAGGCTTCTGCATCTGCACTATTTTCCTGCCTGGAGCTTCATTTAGAATGTGTGGTACAGGACCGTAAAGAAGAAGCCTGCACTTACTTAACCACATCTGGGACATTGTGCTCCTTAAGCTATGTAAAATGTGTTTATTTCACTGTGCATGATGTATATTCTGTACACAAAATTGGACTGAATTAATTTAAATGATGCATTCGCAGAAACCTTCGGAGTTGCTCTCAGTATCTTGCTCCAATCTTCTCGTTTGATAGGTATGCCAATGTCTGTCACTATAGATCTCTCAGACATTCTAACCACCATTTACATTGATCTAGGATTACTCTATGTATTATAGACATGGGATGGAGGTTCACTTTCTTCCATTTCCCAGAATCTCTTCACTGTCACTATGAGGAATCTATGTAATAGAAACCATCCCCTTGGAATTTTGTAATCTTGTATTGTCTTGACAGTTCCTAACAGTTTCACCCTCAAAGTAGTCTCCTACTGAATTAATTCCCTTTTCTTTCCACATCTTTAGTCATTCCTTGTAGGAAGTTGACTCTGTATGTACTATTTCAAAGTAAGAAATAGTGTGCACAGAGTCCAAGGGTTCCCCTTAGAGGTGAGATAGTTGCAAAAATAGATAATTCTAATGCTCTATTTTGTGGTAGTGTGGTCGAGCAGTAGGCTTATCAGAGGGTAGTGTTAAGCATTTGTTGTACACACACAGGCAATAAATGAGGAACACACACTCAAAGACAAATTCCAGGCCAATAGGTTTTTATATAGAAAAATATATTTTCTTAGTTTAAGAACCACAGGTTCAAGATTTACAAACAATACTTTAAATGAAAGGTATGTTACTCAGGTATCTTAGGAACTTTGAATTATCACAATAGCATGTACAGTTTTGGCAAAAATGGCAATAAGCTATTTTAAAAGTGGACACAGTGCAAAAATCAACAGTTCATGGGGGAGGTAAGTAAATGTTAAGTTCACAGGTAAGTCAAACACTTACAGGGTTCAAAGTTGGGTCCAAGGTAGCCCACCGTTGGGGGTTCAAGGCAACCCCAAAGTTACCACACCAGCAGCTCAGGGCCGGTCAGGTGCAGAGGTCAAAGTGATGCCCAAAACACATAGGCTTCAATGGAAATAGGGGTGCCCCGGTTCCAGTCTGCCAGCAGGTAAGTACCTGCGACTTCGGAGGGTAGACCATGGGGGTTTTGTAGGGCACCGGGGGGGACACAAGTAGGCACAGAAAGGACACCCTCAGCGGCACAGGGGCGGCCGGGTGCAGAGTGCAAACAGGCGTCGGGTTTTCAATAGGAATCAATGGGAGACCCGGGGGTCTCTTCAACGATGCAGGCAGGCACAGGGGGGGCTCCTCGGGGTAGCCACCACCTGGGCTAGGAAGAGAGTCACCTGGGGGTCGCTCCTGCACTGGAGTTCGGTTCCTTCAGGTCCTGGGGGCTGCGGGTGCAGTGTGTTTTCCAGGCGTCGGGTTCCTTGAAGCAGGCAGTCGCGGTCAGGGGGAGCCTCTGGATTTCCTCTGCAGGCGTCGTAGTGGGGGCTCAGGGGGGTCAACTCTGGCTACTCACGGGCTCGCAGTCGCCGGGGAGTCCTCCCTGTAGTGTTAGTTTTCCGCAGGTCGAGTCGGGGGCATCGGGTGCAGAGTGGAAAGTCTCACGCTTCCGGCGGGAAACGTGTGGTCTTTAAAAGTTGCTTCTTTGTTGCAAAGTTGCAGGTTTGTTGAACAGGGCCGCTGTTCTCGGGAGCTTCTTGGTCCTTTTAGATGAAGGGTAGTCCTCTGAGGCTTCAGAGGTCGCTGGACCCTGTGGGATGCGTCGCTGGTGCAGTTTATCTCGAAGTGGGGAGACAGGCCGGTAGGGCTGGGGCCAAAGCAGTTGTCGTCTCCGTCTTCTAGCAGGGCTTCAGGTCAGCAGTCCTTCTTCTTCTTAGGTTGCAGGAATCTAGTTTCCTAGGTTGTGGGGTGCCCCTAAATACTGAATTTAGGGGTGTGTTTAGGTCTGAGAGGGCAGTAGCCAATGGCTACTGTCCTTGAGGGTGGCTACACCCTCTTAGTGCCTCCTACCTGAGGGGAGGAGGGCACATCCCTATCCCTATTGGGGGAATCCTCCAAAACCAAGATGGAGGATTTCTAAAGGCAGGGGTCACCTCAGCTCAGGACACCTTAGGGGCTGTCCTGACTGGTGGATGACTCCTCCTTGTTTTTCTCATTATCTCCCCTGGACTTGCCGCCAAAAGTGGGGGCTGTGTCCAGGGGGGCGGGCATCTCTACTAGCTGGAGTGCCCTGGGGCATTGTAACACGAAGCCTGAACCTTTGAGGCTCACTGCTAGGTGTTACAGTTCCTGCAGGGGGGAGGTGTGAAGCACCTCCACACAGAGCAGGCTTTTGTTTCTGTCCTCAGAGAGCACAAAGGCCCTCACCACATGGGGTCAGAAACTCGTCTCTCAGCAGCAGGCTGGCAAAAAGTGGGGGGTAACTGCAACAGGGAGCCATTTCCTTACATTCCTCAATAGCCCTATGGTATAAAAGTAAAAGAACTTCAGCAGCAGACATACAGAAGATGCTACAGCATGGAGCAGCATGACTCCAGGACTGAAAAATAACAAATACCTAGGAGAACTCAGGGGGTAACCACAAGGGGAACAAAAGGGAGCATTCCAAAACAACAAACCTGTCTGTGTAGGGAAGCAGGTGCAAAACGGTATGAGATCGACGCAACCCAACAAGACAAGTGCCAGGCAAAGAGGTACTGGTTTGAGCTGTTTAGATACTGTCTCAGCCATGCTTGACCTAGAATTACTACACCACCTCCATTTTTGATAGGGAAGGTTTACTACTCTAAATGAGGCAATGCTCTTCAACTTACATCTGTATTCCATACCCTACATGTTTTTGTGTGTACTTGATCTGTGATTCTTATGTTGTGTGGCACCTTGAATTGTCAGATATATCTCCATAACGGCCAACAGGAGTGTAATTACTGTAAGAATCGTTTCAAATACTTTTTTCGGCTAAAAAGACCCATCAAAGGTTACAATAAATTGCATACCTCATGATCAAAGATAAAAATAAATAACAATATCAATATCAATATAAAAACATATTAAAAATGAATAACATTTACGAATTCGAATAGCAGCATTTATAAAATTTAGCACCGCCTGCACTGTCCCATTGCTTCTCAGTGCCTGTAAAAAAGAAAAGGCAAGGTGACTGGACCTAATGCCCGTAGGGAGGAGAACAGGACGTAAAAACCTTCTAGATACACTGTATAAATTGCAAAAAAGAGTAAAGTGAAAAGTGCTTTGGCACAATACTCCATCACAACCACATGGCGGAAGTTTCTCGAACCATGTACATTGAGTGGGAAATGCTAATAAATAATAATGTATGGACTTCAAACAAAGTCTAGTAAGTAAGAACCTATACCGCTCAGAAGTGATAATGTTAAGATATAGCTTGGGATATAGTGGCTGTGGCTGTGGCAGCGGACCCTCCAGGTCCCCGATTGTATCACTGAGTAAATTCAAGTCATAAATAGAACGCGAATATAGGTCATTAATCCTCTCTTTAGCACCCCCGTAAAGAGTTGGGGGCCTGGAAGTAATCCCCTAACCCAAGATGGGAGAGCATAAAGTTAACAGATCTGAGCCAAGGAATGTCCATAGATCGAGTCAGTGACAAACAATCCATAATCAACGACCTACACAATTTAGCTACGGGATTTAGCCAGACTCTTAACCAGAGCAATAAAGGTCGGCTATACCCCTCAAGCCTACTTCGCTGTGGCAAAACGCAGAGAGTAGATTGAGAAACTGCTAACAGCCTACTTAGAAACTTGTTTTCCACTACCAGTAGGCTTGTGCAATCAGTATAACCCCACAACCCAGCTCCAAACAAAGCAATCGAAAGGCATTTACTTTTAAAGACAATCAGCATTTCCTTCACTGGTTTATGTCTCAGTTTCTTTGAAAATCTAAAAACTGCATCAATGCCCATTTGAAACTGCAGAATACGAACATTAATTAAAAATTTCCAATTAAAATCAACATCAATTGGAACCCCCAAATAGGTGAAGTTAGGAACTTTAAGTATTTCTGCTCCTTTCAGAACAAATTTGTTACTTTTTGATAACTTTTGGCCATTCTTCATCACAAAGGATTTTGTTCTGTTAATTTTAAGACCAAGGTTTTCCTTAAAAGTATTAAAAGCATCCAGTAAGGATTGAAGGCCGTTTGCTGTCCTTGACAAAAGTACCACATCGTCTGCATAGAGTAGTACTGGGATTGGCTGAGAGTTGATAAGAGGCAAATCCTTCCCCATCTTACATAAGAAATCTTCTAGCCCGTTTATATAGAGGAGGAAAAGAAAAGGGGCAAGGACACATCCCTGTCTAACCCCCTTTAGGGAGGGAAATTCTTCAGTATGATCGCCCGCCTGGCTGAAGCGAACCTATGCAGATGTACAGACATGTTGTCTGTTAAGTAAGGAGATTAAGGCCCTCATTACAACATTGGCTGGTAAGTGGCGCTTACTGCCATGCTGACTGCCGCCAACATACTGTGACCGCGCCGGTATACCGCTACGGGTATTATGACCCACACATAGAAATCCACTACTATACAGAAACCCACACAAGTCCACCAGCCCAAAGGTCAGTGATAAACTGGCGGTACCAAAACCCACACCGTTACGCCAACAGAAATACCACCACAGCATCATGACCCACGAAACACCCCGGCGGACATTCAAACACGGTAAACCAGTGGCAGTACATACCGCCGCGCTGAAAATACACACACACTAACAAAACAGCATCACATTTGACAATTCAAACTACTCACACCTGACACATATACACACACCACACCCACACACCCACACACTCACAACACTATAAAACACCCACCCACAATACCCACAACCCTTTACGACCCAAACATTTTGGCATGTGAGAGAGAGACAAGCCAGGAGCACCCACTGAATCTGAGCCACAAAACACCATCACCCATACACCTTCCACGCACCTCAAAGCACACACCCCAACACATCACCCACACACCCTCACACATACCACTCACACTACACCAATGCACCGCAAAGACACCCCAGGTTCTCTGAGGAGGAGCTAAGGGTCATGGTGGAGGAAACCATCCGGGTAGAGCCATAGCTATTCAGATCACAGGTGCAGCAGACATTTATTGCAAGGAAGATGGAGCTATGGTAGAGAGTCGTGGACAGGGTCAACGCCATGGGACAGCACCCCAGAACAAGGGATGACATCAGGAAGAGGTGCAATGACCTACGGGGGAAGGTGTGTTCCATGGTTGCAAGACACCAGGTAGCTGTACAGAGGACTGGCGGTGGACCCCCACCTCCTCCCCCACAATTAATAACATGGGAGGAGCAAGCCTTGGTGATCATACATCCTGGGGGCCTGGCAGGAGCAGCAGGAGGACTGGACTGTGGTAAGTCAAATCTTTACTACTTTATCCCCCGCCCTACCTGCATGCCATCACAAACAACAACCCCTACCCTCACCCTCATCACCCCACCACCTCACATATACCCCACCATCACAACCCACCCATCCCAAAACCATGCCCTGCATGCAACAACAATGCATGGACCCCCATCACAGACCTGCATGGACACCCATCACCACAGCATGCACACTAGGGCCAAACCAAGCACAACTCACACAAGCCAAATCTGCCTTGCTAATACCAACCATAGAGGGAAACATATCCATGCACAAGATGGCACATGCAGATACAATAACACTGCATTTACATTCTCACAGGACCCCCACTCAACGTCACCGGAGAGAAGGTGCCAGCCACATGCAGTCCCCCCCCCAAAGAGGCCCACAGTGATGACAGCAGCTCTGCACACCTGGATAACGATGACCAACCTGGCCCATCAGGGACCGCTGGACAGTCGGTGACCCAGCCACAGTCCCAACCCACCACAGAGCCTCTCCCCTCAGGAAAAACCAGCACAGCACCCACCCAGCGGGCCCATACCTCTATCCCCAGGACACGTCAATCAACAGTGTGTCCACCACTACAGGGACCCCAGGCAACCCCACAAACACAGGACGATCAGGGACCTGGGGTCAGTGGCAGTGGGCACACGGTTCAGGGGAAAGAGGCACAGGACAACAGGGAAGCTGGGAGGACTGCTGTGCGACAGGGGGAGGACAGACCCAGGGAACTGACTCTCCACAAGACACTTACCAACATCCTGGGAGCATACCACCATTCCCAGAAGACCATGGGCCAGATACTGGCCAAGCTGCAGGAGACCCAGTGGCTGCAGGAGGGACAGTACCTGGGGATCAGGGAGGACCTGGGGACATCCACACCATCCTGGACACCATTGCAGGGGTGCTGGCAGACATGGCCAACACCATGAGGGAGGCAGTGGCACACCAACGGGCCCCTGACACTAGCCAAACCGAAGAACAGCCCTCCACCTTTGCCGGCGCTAGTAGACAGGAGGCCCTGCCACAGGACAAACAGGTCACAAGCACCCCATCCCCTGCAGAAGGAAAACCACCCCGCAAACGGTCCCTGCGATCCAGGCAGAAGCCAGAGAACATTGCCAAGACCCCGCCAGGAAATAAGACTCTTCTGATAGTCTGTCACCCTGTCCAACTTGAACTTCCATTGCTCCACTTCCTATGCCCCTCTGGACAATGCACCTGTGATACAAATAGACTGGACTCTACCCTGGAATTTCCTCCATCAGCAACCCAGCTCACTGCAATACCCCCTACACTTATTAGCACATAAATAAACACCCTTAGAACAAATTAAAGTATGGAGTCTGTGAATTCTATGACAGATGTAAAAGTTTCACAAACTGTAAACATTGAAATTCAAATGTACTGTAATATTTACATAGGTATGACCTGCAGTGGGCAGCAGTAAACACACTAATAGCCAGAGTGCGACACAGAGATCTGAACATAGAGATGCTGAAGGATACAATAAGTGGCCATAGAAATAGGGAAATCAGGCTGCCATGTTCAATGTCAAACACAAACTGTAATGGAAGGTGAAGTTACAGTGTCTTACCTGTGTGTCACTGGAGGTACTGTTGAATTAGTGTACTTCTGTTGTCCATATCTTCATCCTCTGCCTCCTCTTCGTCACTGTCCACAGGCTCCACTGCTGCCACATGACCATCCCCAGGCTCATCCTCCTGCAGAAAAGGCACTTGGCGTCTCAAGGCCAGGTTATGCAACATGCAACAATGATCTGGCACACCTTCTTGGGTGAGTAGTACAGGGACCCACCGGTCAGATGGAGGCACCGGAATCTGGCCTTCAGGAGGCCAAAGGTTCTCACAATGATCCTCCTTGTTCGCCCATGTGCTGATTGTAATGTTCCTCTGCCCCTGTCCTGGCATTCCTCACTGGGGTCAGTAGCCATGAGAGGTTGGGGTAACCAGAGTCACCTGCAAATATTCGAGGGATACCTGTTAGCCACACACTCACCCTTAGGGCCAAACCCATACCCATATACCTACATCAACTGGGTGGGGACCATGGGCTCACCTATTAGCCATACCCTGTGCCTCTGGAGTTGAGACATCACATATGGAATGCTGCTATTCCTCAAGATAAAGGCATCATGCACAGTGCCAGGATACTTGGCATTGACATGGGAGATGTACTGGTCCGCCAAACACACCATCTGCACATTCAGAACGTGAAAGCTCTTCCTATTTCTGAACACTTGTTCATTTCTCCTTGGGGGGACATATGCAATATGTGTACCATCAACGGCACCAATGATATTGGGGATATGTCCCAGTGCGTAAAAGTCAGCCTTCACTGTGGCCAGATTCTCCACCTGGGGGAATACGATGTAGCTGCGCATGTGTTTCAGCAGGGCAGACAACACTCTGGTCATCACGTTTGAGAACATTGGCTGAGACATCCCTGATGCCATGGCCTCTTTCACTTGGAAGGAAACACTTGCCAGGAAATGGACCACTGACAGGACCTGCACTAGAGGGGGGATACCTGTGGGGTGGCGGATAGCTGAAATCAGGTCTGGCTCCAGTTGGGCACACAGTTCTTGGACTGTGGCCCTATCAAGTCTGTAGATCAATGTGCCTGTCCTCCATTGTCGCCAGGTCCACCAGGGGTCTGTACACGGGGGATGTCTCCATCTCCTATTCATCCTCAGCGGTTGAACTCTAGGGTGAAAAACGGTGAGCAGAAGGTCATATTCACACATATGTCAATAATAATATACATTTCTTCCTTTACAGAAACAGTATGTGAACTTGTGAGTCAGGTGAAGTGCCAATGTTTGCTGTGACGCAGTTAGGTGCCATGGCATGTGCCCTCCAGAAATGGCAGCTGCTTTACCTGTGAGGAGAGACAAGTGGAAATGAAGTAATTCTGCTGGCATTGTGCGCCGTTGCGGTCGGCGGTCAATGACCGCCGCGCAAGATCGCATTGATTATCATTGGGCCCTATGGGTTCCAGGAGCCAATGGTGAAGTACACCGGCGGTGACGGTACGCACCGCTGCGGACATAACCGCCATTTTCTATTTGTGTACTCACTTGCTACCAGACCTTCAACAGGAGAGGACCTACACTGCAAGTGGTGCTGTGACCTGTGTCTGGAAGGGACAATGGCTCAAGTGTCTGGGGAAAGGGCCCCTGCCTTCACTTTCGAGGAGTTGGAGAGACTAGTGGATGGGGTCCTACCCCAGTACACTTTACTCTGTGGTCCTCCACACAAACAGGCGAGTACACTGTGAGCGTGGGCCATAAATGTATGGAGTGCTGTGTGTGTAAGCCCCATGTAGATAGAGGTGTGTCTGAGGAGTCCTGGGCAGAGTGCTGCATGTATGGTGGTCAATGTATGTGTGTAAGGGGATGGGAGGGATATGGTAGGCCATGAGTATGACAGTCCGGACGGTGTGACTAACCCCTTTTCTGCTGTATTTTATCTGCAGGTCAGCGCCCATCAGAAAAAGAGTATTTGGTGTGCCATCGGCAAGGAAGTGCGGACCCTGGGGGTCTTTGACAGGCGGAGCACCCACTGCAGCAAACGGTGGGAGGACCTGCACCGCCGGGCAAGGAAGACGGCGGAGGCCCAGCTGGTGCTGGCCTCCCACGAGGAAAGGGTGCCCGTCGTACCTTGACCCCCCTGATGTTCCGCATCCTGGCAGTGGCCTATCTGGAGTTGGATGGACGCTTGAAGGCATCACAGCAGCCACAAGGGGGTGAGTACAGATTCTGAATCATGACTTTGAACGCTTTAAGGTTTTACCTGGGTGGGGGATGTGGGCTGTGGGTGCCCCTAGGCCAGGGCGAACATGCCAGGGTAGGTTCAGTGATGGGCAAGCTCAGATGCACTCCAACCCCAATAGTGTAAGTGGGCATCTACTACTGGGCAGGGTCCTGTGGGTTTCAGGTGTTCAGCTAATGGCGTTAGGTATTGCACCCAATGGGCTGGTGACTAGCATTGTAACTGGTGGTGCATGGCCTAGTGCATAGGGCTCTTCCCTGCATGTTGTGTACGCCAACGGTAGTGTTGTTGCTGGCATTGACCAAGTGTATCCTCTGTCTCTCCCCCTCCTTTCTGTTTTGTCACCCTGTCCTTGTGTGCATTAGCATCATCTGGCGGAGGAGCAGAGGCACCCGGCGACGGAGGGAGCTGCATCCCACATGGGCCTGGAGGCCGAATCCACCGACGGTGAGGGCACCAGTGGGACGGAGGGCTAGAGGAGCACCACGACGAAGACAGGAGGGAACACTACCGACAGCGACTCCTCCTCCGCCACTACCAGGGAGCTTCCATCGGACACCTCACAACAACAGGTACAGCCCCCACCCCTGTACCAGCACCGCCCTCCCTGAAGCCCCTCAGCGTGTTTCCCGTGCCCGCTCACCCAGAAGGGTGGGCATCTCCTTTACCCCAGGCACCTCAGGCCCTGCCCCAGTCAGCCCTGCTGCCCTCAGTGAGGAGGCTATTGACCTCCTGAGATCCCTCTCTGTTGGGCAGTCAACCATACTGAATGCCATCCAGGGTGTAGGAGGGCATTTGCAGCAAACAAATGCACACCTGGAGGGCATTCACTCTGTCGTAACGCCCCAACAGAGAGCATTCCAGGCTCTGGCCTCTACACTGATCGCAGCCATTGTTTACGTCTCCAGCCTCCCCCCTCCAACTTCCTCTACCCAGTCCCAATCCCCTCAACCCCAGCCTATCCCAAGCACACCTTCAGACCAGCAATCACCCAAATCAACACATGGGCGTGGCTCAGGCAAACACAAGCACCACACTTCATCTCACAGGCACTCACACAAGCATCATCCCCATGCAGACACACTAACATCCACTGCGTCCCCCTCCTCCTTGTTGTCTACCTCCCTCCCAGTAGCGTCTCCACTCACACCTGCATGCACTACATCCTCATCCACTTCCTCCATCACCAGCACGCCAATCACTACACGCCCTCTCACTGGCAGTCACCACCCCAACATCCATGCACACGTCCCCCGTGTCCTCTCCCACTGTGTCTGTGACCCCTCCTCCCAAAGTACACAAACTGAAGCACACACACACACAACAGCCATCCACCTCACAACAGCATCCAGCCCATGCACCTGCACCCAAACACAGCAGACTGACACCTCCTACAACCACTCCCTCTTCCTCCACTCCCAAACCTTCACCCTCTTCCTTGCCAACATTGACCTATTCCCTACCCCTCCCCCCCAGTCCTTCACCTCAGGCCAGGGTGGCCAGAACCCAGCCCATCACCTCAGCCACCCAGTCCACTGCCACTGTGGTTTCAGCAGCCATGAGAGGCTCCAAGGAGGCACCTGTCAGTGCAGCCAGTGTGCCAGCACCACCTGCCAAGGCCAAGAAGGGTCCGCCACCTGGCAAGGGCAAGAAGGGGACACCAGCCAGCAAGGGGAAGGAGGCACAACCAGCAAGCAAGGGCAAGACAAAGACTTCAGCTGGCAAAAGCAAGGAGGCACCACCATCTGCCAAGGGCAGGAAGGTGCACAGAACACCAGCCATGGCACTTCAGCCGCCCGAGGCTACAGGTGAAGGCCTGGAGGCTACCAACACCACGTCCAGCACCGTCACCTGCAACGCATCCAGCACCGCCACCTCCCCCGCCGCCAGCAGCACCACTGCCAGCATCAGCAGCCCCAGTGGGCAGCCGTCCGAGGCTGCAGATGAAGGCCTGGAGGCTACCACCACCACTGCCTGCACCGCCACCAGCACCACGGCTAGCACCGCCACCTGCCCAGCCACCAGCAGCACCACTGCCAGCAGCAGCAGCGCAAGTGGGCAGCCGTCCGAGGCTGCAGGTGATGACCTGGAGGCTACCACCACCACTGCCTGCACCGCCACCTGCAGCGCAACTGGCATCCACTGAGCAGTACTTTATCAGGATATATTGTGAGATATGGCGGTTTTGATAATGCCTGCAGCTCACTCACTCTCCTGGCATATGTAATTGACACCAAAAAGTCTGTTTTGATAATGAGCAGCCGGAGAGAACAGTTATGTAAAGGCTCAAAAGGAGCACACATTAGAAAAGCAAGTACAAGATTAAGATCCCACTGGGGCATGACAAAAGGCACAGGTGGAAACATATGCACGAGTCCTTTTTAGAATCTCTGTACAATGAGAGACTTGAAAATAGATGGTTGGTCGGGTAAGCGTAGAAAAGCCGATAAGGCAGCAAGATAGCTCATGAGAGTCCATAAGGAGGAACCCTGTTGGGTGAGAGATAGAATAAACAAATGGACATTACATAGAGAAGAAGAAAGAGGATCAATAAACCTCTCTGTACAATATGAAACAAAACGTTTCCACCGGCAGGCATAAATCGACTTAGTAGAGGGACACCTGGCTGCCAGAATGACATCACAGACTCGGAAGGGAGGTCATAAACCATCCACTGTCGCCGCTCAACCTCCACACATGAAGCAGTAAAGTTGACAGGTTCGGGTGGAGAACCTTTCCCTGCTGCTGTGACAGAAGATCCTCCCGAAGAGGCAACTTCATTGGAGGACTGATGCTCATTTTGAGAAGCTCTGGATACCAGACTCTTCGTGCACAATCCGGAGCCACTAGGATTACTTGGGCCTGGTCGTTATTGATTTTCTTGAGAACTCTGGGCAGAAGTGGTATGGGTGGAAAGGCGTACAGGAGGCCTGAACTCCACTCACGACGAAAAGCGTTGCCTAGTGATAGCCCCCTTGGAAACTACAGCACGCAATACGGATGACATTGCGCGTTCTCTGCGGAGGCGAACAGATCTAACCAAGGCTCACCCCACTGCTGAAAGAGTCCTTGCACAATCTCCGGATGGAGATACCACTCGTGATCCATTAAGCATCGCCAGCTGGGATTGTCCGCCCTGGCGTTCAGAGAACCTGCCAGGTGTTGAACCACCAGGGATATGCCCTGCTGATCAAGCCATATCCAGAGATGCAGAGCCTCTTGACAAAGGGTCCACGACCCCACACTGCCCTGCTTGTTGCAATACCACATTGTGTTACTGTTGTCTGTGAACACCTGCACTACCTTCCCTTTCACAACAGGAAGAAATGCTTTTAATGCTAGCTGGATCGCCCGGAGCTCAAACAAGTTGATATGGAGCCTGGATTCCGCCGGAGACCAGCGACTCTGATCTCCACCTCTACCAGATGGCCGCCCCATACCAGAAGTGACGCATCTGTCACTACTGTGAGTTCTGGTTGGGGAAGGTAGAGGAGTCTGCCTTTGACCCAATCGCAGTTCACTAACCACCACTGCAGATCCTTTGCAGTTCCCTCCGATATCTGAACCATGTCGGTAATATTTCCCTGACGCTGTGCCCACTGGAACTTCAGGTCCCACTGCAAGGCCCTCATATGCCATCTGGCATGCTTGACCAATAGGATGCAGGAAGCCATGAGTCCCAACAACCTCAGAGTCTGTCTCATCGAAATTCAGGATATAGGCCGAAACATTGAAATCATAACCTGAATATCCTGGACTTGCTGCTCAGGAGGATAGGCCCGATACTGCACTGTGTCCAGAACAGCTACGATAAAAGTAAGCTTCTGAGAGGGAGTTAGATGTGACTTCGGCACATTTATAGTGAACCCCAGCAAATGCAGGAGGTTCGCTGTCGTCTGGAGATGGGCGACAAGAGAGCCTGGGGCATCGGAGCCTTCAACAGCCAATCGTCTAGCTAGGGGAAGACTGAAATATCTAACCTGCGCAGATGAGCTGCTACCACCGCCATCACTTTGGTGAACACCCGAGGGGCACTGGTGAGACCGAAGGGGAGCACAGTAAACTGAAAGTGCTCGTGGCCTACCTTGAACCGCAAGTAACGCCTGTGGGCAGGCAGGATGGGGATGTGAAAATACGCATCCTGCAAGTCCAACCCAACCATCCAGTCTCCTTGGTCTAGGGCAGACAAGACCTCAGCAAGAGTGAGCATCTTAAATTTCTCCTTCTTGAGGAAGAGATTGACGTCCCTTAAATCCAGGATAGGGCGAAGGCCCTTGTTCTTTTTAGGAATCAGAAGGTAGCGGGAATAACAACCACTGCCTACTTCTGACATCGGGACCCTTTCTGCAGCTCCCTTGGCCAAGAGAGACGCAACTTCCTCGTGGAGCAAAACCAAATGGTCCTTCATCAGACGTTCTTTTGTCGGAGTGATAGAAGGAGGGAAAGACTACAAGGGGAGGGACTAGCCCTTCCGTATGATCTGCAAGACCTATTGTCCGTTGTGATGGAATGCCAGTGAGGGAGATTGTAAGGAAATGCCTCCTTGGCATGGTTACCCCCTGAATGTTTGCCTTTGCTGATGCCAAGTTATGATTTGAAAGTGTGCTGAGGCCTGCTAACCAGGCCCCAGCACCAGTGTTCTTTCCCTAAACCTGTACCTTTGTTTCCACAATTGGCACACCCTGGCATCCAGGTAAGTCCCTTGTAACTGGTACCCATGGTACCAAGGGCCCTGATGCCAGGGAAGGTCTCTAAGTGCTGCAGCATTTCTTATGCCACCCTGGGGACCCCTCACTCAGCACAGACACACTGCTTGCCAGCTTGTGTGTGCTGGTAAGGAGAAAATGACTAAGTCGACATATCACTCCCCTCAGGGTGCCATGCCAACCTCACACTGCCTATGGCATATGTAAGTGACCCCTCTAGCAGGCCTTACAGCCCTGAGGCAGGGTGCACTATACCATAGGTGAGCGCATAGGTGCATGAGCACTGTGCCCCTACAGTGTCTAAGTAAAACCTTAGACATTGTAAGTGCAGGGTAGCCATAAGAGTATATGGTCTGGGAGTCTGTCAAACACGAACTCCACAGCACCATAATGGCTACACTGAAAACTGGGAAGTTTGGTATCAAACTTCTCAGCGCAATAAATGCACACTGATGCCAGTGTACATTTTATTGTGAAATACACCCTAGAGGGCATCTTAGAGAAGCCCCCTGAAAACATACCCGACTTCCAGTGTGGGCTGACTAGTTTTACCAGCCTGCCACACACCAGACATGTTGCTGGCCACATGGGGAGAGTGCCTTTGTCACTCTGTGGCTAGTAACAAAGCCTGTACTGGGTGGAGGTGCTTCTCACCTCCCCCTGCAGGAACTGTAACACCTGGCGGTGATCCTCAAAGGTCACCCCCTTTGTTACAGCGCCCCAGGGCACTCCAGCTAGTGGAGATGCCCGCCCCCTCCGGCCAAGGCCCCACTTTTGGCGGCAAGGCCGGAGGAGATAATGAGAAAAACAAGGAGGAGTCACTGGCCAGTCAGGACAGCCCCTAAGGTGTCCTGAGCTGAGGTGACTCTGACTTTTAGAAATCCTCCATCTTGCAGATGGAGGATTCCCCCAATAGGATTAGGGATGTGCCCCCCTCCCCTCAGGGAGGAGGCACAAAGAGGGTGTAGCCATTGGCTACTAACCTCCTAGACCTAAACACACCCCTAAATTGAGTATTTAGGGGCTCCCAGAACCTAGCAAGATAGATTCCTGCAACCTGAAGACGAAGAAGGACTGCTGACCTGAAAGCCCTGCAGAGAAGACGGAGACACCAACTGCTTTGGCCCCAGCCCTACCGGCCTGTCTCCCCACTTCAAGAAAAACTGCGACAACTACGCGTTTCCCAGGGTCCAGCGACCTCAGAAGCCTCAGAGGACTACCCTGCATCTAAAAGGACCAAGAACTCCTGAGGACAGCGGCTCTGCTCCAAAGAAGAAACAACTTTGCAAAGAAGAAACAACTTTAAAAGGACTCCACGTTTCCCACCGTAAGCGTGAGACTTTGCACTCTGCACCCGACGCCCCCGGCTTGACCTGTGGAGAAACAACACAACAGGGAGGACTCCCCGGCGACTGCGACCCTGTGAGTAGCCAGAGTTGACCCCCCTGAGCCCCCCCAGCGGGCTCCCCCTGACCGCGACTGCCTGCTTCTAAGAACCTGACGCCTGGTAAAGACACTGCACCCGCAGCCCCCAGGACCCGAAGGATCCGACCTCCAGTGCAGAAGCGACCCCCCAGTTGGCCCCCCCCTTGCCCAGGTAGTGGCTACCCCGAGGAGCCCCCCCCCCTTGCCTGCCTGCATCGATGAAGAGACCCCTGGGTCTCCCATTGAAATCTATTGCGAACCTGACGCCTGTTGGCACTCTTCACCCGGCCGCCCCTGTGCCGCTGAGGGTGTACTTCCTGTGCTGACTTGTGTCCCCCCCGATGCCCTCAAAACCCCCCTGGTCTGCCCTCCGAAGACGCGGGTACCTACCTGCTGGCAGACTGGAACCAGGGCACCCCCTTCTCCATTGAAGCCCATGCGTTTTGGGCACCACTTTGACCTCTGCACCTGACTGGCCCTGAGCTGCTGGTGTGGTAACTTTGGGATTGCCCTGAACCCCTAACGGTGGGCTACCTTGGACCCAACTTTGAACCCTGTAAGTGCTTTACTTACCTGCAAAACTAACCAATACTTACCTCCCCCAGGAACTGTTGAATTTTGCAGTGTCCAATTTTAAAATAGCTTATTGCCATTTTTGCCAAAACTGTACATGCTATTGTAATGATTCAAAGTTCCTAAGATACCTGAGTGAAATACCTTTCATTTAAAGTATTGTTTGTACATCTTGAACCTGTGGTTCTTAAAATAAACTAAGAAAATATATCTTTCTATACAAAAACCTATTGGCCTGGAATTGTCTTTCAGTGTGTATTCCTCATTTATTGCCTGTGTGTGTACAACAAATGCTTGACACTACCCTCTTATAAGCCTACTGCTCGACCACACTACCACAAAATAGAGCATAAGAATCATCTCTTTTTGCCACTATCTTACCTCTAAGGGGAACCCTTGGACTCTGTGCATGATATTTCTTACTTTGAAATAGTACATACAGAGCCAACATCCTACAAGAGTTCCAGAGGATACCTCACACGGATGTGGGGTAGAAAAATCAGGGAAATTGAGCCTTAAGGGGAGAGGATGAAGGAACCTGTCCCCCCCACCTCACTGTTCAAATCGACTGGCAGATCAAATAATGAGGTGGATACAATGCATGAAGTTAATGGAACTGCTCAGAACTAGTTAAACCAGTAAACCAGCTGATAAATAACATTATGGTACCAAGAGTACCCAGCCTGAAAAGCATGTGAGTCTATGTAAGATCCAGTGCTGAAAAACAAGTTACTTTCCTTCGGTCATGCATTGCTTGGTAGAGACTCTAACTAGCTGCAGATTCCTTACCTTTGAATTCCCTTGCATCAGCTTTGAATTCGGAATTTGTTTGCTGAGAAGTACTGTGCGCGTGCTGTCAGGTGGCATCGTTCGGATCCGTGTGCGTTGTTCAGCGCCACGTGGCGTCATCAGTGTCGTTGGAGCCGTTTGTTACGTCACGGTCGCATATAAAGGCACCACTGCGGCGCACGTTTGTCAGTTCTTTTACCCACGAACTTCCACACCACAAGCAAAACTAGGGCTCTAAAAGGAATAAACCCTAACCTTACTATATATATCTGCAAAACGAGGAGGCATGGGTGGGTGTAAGGAATCTGCAGCTAGATAGAGTCTCTACCAGATAATGTGTTACCGAAAGTAAGTAACTTGTTCATCTAATAGAGACTTCTAGCTGCAGATTCCTTACCTTTGAATAGATACCCAAGCCATAACCTCCTGGCAGTGGGCTGCGGATACCTCTACTTGCACTAAAAAGTCCTGTAGGACCGAGTGGGCAAAGTGTTCATCCCTCCATACCTGATCATCAAGGCAGTTATGTTTTGCAAACGTGTGCAAGGATGCCCACGTTGCTGCCTGACAGATATCCAGGACTGGGACGCCCGAGCTAGTGCAGTGGTAGCAGCTTTACCCCTGGTAGAATGAGCCCTCAAGCCCTCAGGAGGCTGCTTCCTGGCCAATGCATAGCAGATCTTGATGCAGAGAATCACCCAGCATGAAATACTTCGTTTCTGTACTGCCCGACCCTTCTTTGCTCCCACGTACCCCACAAACAGTTGGTCATCCACCCGGTACTCTTTTGTGTGGTCAAGGTAGAACGACAATGCTCTTTTTGGGACCATACAGTGAAGTTGCTTCTCTTCCGTAGAGGGATGCGTGGAGCAAAGAAGAGAGGCAGAGTGATATTCTGACCCAGATGAAATGGGGTCACCACCTTGGAGAGGAAATAGGCAAGAGTTCTGAGGTGAACCACCTTGACTAAAAACATGGTGAGATACGGTGGCTTGGATGAAAGAGCCTGCATCTCACTCACCCTCCTGGCAGATGTTATTGCCACTAAGAAGGCTGTCTTGATGGTGAGCAGCCAGAGGAGACAGTTGTGTAAGGGATCGAAGGGTGCACACATAACAAATGTGAGGACAAGATTTAAGTCCCATTAGGGCATAACAAAGGGCGTAGGGGGAAACATATGTGCAAGCCCTATGAGGAATATATGTACAATGGGAGATTTGAAAAGTGAAGGCTTATCAGGCAGCCGAAGAAATGCCGATAAGGCAGAAATATAGCCCTTGAGAGTACCCAAGGCAGGACCCTGCTCGGCAAGGGGTAATGTAAAGAGCAGGATATCAGAAAGAGAAGCAGAAGGAGGACCAACAGACCTTTCTGTACAATAATGTACAAAGCGTTTCCAATGGCAGGTGTATACCCTTTTAGTGGAGGAATGCCTTCCTGCCAAAATAACTTTACAGACTTTAGGCATGAAGGCGCAGAGTTGACAGATTCAGGTGGAGAACCCACCACTGCTGCTGCGACAGAAGATCCCCCCAAAGGGGCAGCCTGATTGAAGGATCGATGCTCATTTTAAGAAGCTCGGGATACCAGACTCTCTGTGCCCAATCTGGAGCCACCAGGATTACTTGGGCCCGGTAGTTCTTGATCTTCTTGAGAACTCTGGGCAGAAGTGGTATGGGCGGAAAGGCGTACGCTTGCGATAAAAAGCAATGCGTGACATTGCGCGTTCTCTGTGGAGGCGAAAAGATCCAATCCCACTGCTGAAAGAGTCCTTGCGCCACCTCCGGGTGGAGATACCATTTGTGATCTGCTAGGCACCGATGGCTGATTTTGTCTGCCCTGGCGTTCAGAGAACCTGCCAGGTGTTAAACCACCAGGGTTATGCCATGCTGTTTCAGCCATGTCTAGAGACGCAGAGCCTCCCGACAAAGGGTCCACGACCCCACGCCGCCCTGCTTGTTGCAGTACCACATTGCGGTGGTGTTGTCTGTGAACACCTGCACTACCTTACCTTTTACAACAGGAAGAAATGCTTTCAATGTAGTCGGATCACCCAGAGCTCCAGTAAGTTGATATGGAGTCCAGATTCCGCCGGAGACCAGAAACCTCTGATCTCCACCTCTCCCAGATGGCCGCCCCATCCCAGAAGTGACGCGTCCGTCACTACTGAGAGATCTGGCTAGGGAAGGGAAAGGAGTCTGCCTCTAACCCAATTGCAGTTCACTAACCACCACTGCAGGTCTTTTGCAGTTCCCTAACCGTGTTAGTAAGATTCCCCTGATGCTGTGCCCACTGGAACTTCGAGTCCCACTGCAGAGCTATCATATGCCATCTGGCATGCTGACTAACAGGATGCAAGAGGCCATGAGTCCCAACTGCCTCAGGTTCTGCCTCACCGAAATCCAGGATAGAGGCTGAAATAACTATCATAACCTGAATATCCTGGACTCGGTGCTCGGGAGGAAAAGCCGAAGCAGTACTGTGTCCAGAACGGCTCTGATGAAAGGGAGCTTCTGAGAGGGAGTCAGGTGTGACTTCGGCACATTTATAGTGAACGCTAGCGAATGCAGGAGGTCCGCCGTTGAGGTAGGGGAAGACTGAAACCCCCAACCTCTGCAGATGAGCTGCTACCACCACCATCACCATGGCGAACACCCAAGGGGCACTGGTGAGACCGAAGGGGAGCATGGTAAACTGAAAGTGCTCGTGGCCCACCTTGAACTGCAAGTAGAGCCTGTGGGTGGGCAGGATGGGGATGTGAAAGTACGCATCCTGCAAGTCCACCGCTGCCATCCATTCTCCTTGGTCTAGGGCAGACAAGACATGAGCAAGAGTGGCATCTTGAATTTCTCCTTTTTGAAGAAGAGATTGACATCCGTCAAATCCAGAATGGGGTGAAGACTCTTGTTCTTTTTGGGAATCAGAAAGTAGTGGAAATAACAACCACTGCCTACTTCTGACATCATGACTCTTTCTTTAGCTCCCTTGGCCAAAAGAGCCATAACTTCCTTGCTGAGCAAAATTAACTGATCCTCCATCAGCCGTTCTTTTAATGGAGGCATAGAGGGAGGGAAAGTCTGTAAGGGGAGGGAATAGTCCTTCTGTATGATCTGAAAGACCCACTTGTCCGATGTTATAGACCACCAGAGAGGGAGATGAAATTGAATCCTCCCTCCAACTTGACACGTGTGGTCTTTAGAAGGACACTAGTAGGACTTGGGCGCTGTGGAGGAGGGGGGCTGGGTGGTGGCCGACCTCTGGCTGGCGCGAGTCCCTTTGGGTCTAAAGGTACCACGACCTCGTCCTCGCAATGGATGATGAGCTGATCGAGGACGGTGGCTGATTTGAGGGTGGCGTGGTACCCCACCCCTTCTGAAGCCTCCAAAGGGGCGAAAGGCAGATTGCTGGTGAGCTGGCACCGAGAGGCCCAATAATCTGTCCGTAGTCCAAGAGTCCTTGAACCACTCAAGTGTCGAGTCTGCCTTTTTTCCAAAAAGGCATGAGCTATCGAAGGGCATGTTCATAAGGTTTGTCTGGACAGCCCCGAAAAGCCAGAAGAACGAAGCCAGGTGTGGCGTTGAAGGGCCACTGTCGATGAAATTGCCCTGCCCAGCGAGTTGGTCGTGTCCAAACTACACCGAATTGTAAACTTGCCTGCATCCCTCCCATCTTTGACGGCTTGAGTGAGAGTGTCCCGCACGCCCTCCGGGACCTGGGGCAGCACATGTGCCACCGCAGCCCATAAAGTATGGGAAAAACAGCGAAATAGGCATGAGGTGTTTACAGACCTCTATGCCACGCTGGAGGAAGAAAACATCTTCTTACCAAGTTGATCCAACCTCTTGGATTACCTATCAGGTGGGGCGGAAGGGAAGGCACCATGGGATGTGGAGGCCTGGACCACCAAGCTCTCTGGGGCGGGGTGTTGGGTGAGGAAACTAGGGTCAGTAGCAGCTGGTTGATGGCGGTGGCCTATTGTCCTATTTACAGAAGCCCCTGTGCTGGGATTGGACCCCGTCCCCAGCAGGACATCAGTGAGGGCTTCATTGAAGGGTAACATAGGTTCCGATGTGGAAACTCCCGGCTGAAGCACCTCTGTCAGGATCTTAGTCCTGACCGCCACCGTAGGCAACTCTGGGTCCAATACCTCGGTTGCTCTACGCACCAACGTGGCGTATGAAGCTCCCTCCTCCGTAGCCACCGAAGGAGGTAAGAGCATGCCAGTATCTGAAAAAGTATCCAGTCCACTGGCTTCCCCTAGAACCTCATACTAGTCCTGCTCTAATCCATATTCTAAAGAGTCCTAAGACCCCTCCCATTGCTCACCTGTGCCCGGCTGCTCGAAATGAGCCTCATCATTGATCTGGGCCTTGTCGGCGCCGTCAAAGTTGGAATCGGTGTCGTACAACGTCATTCTGGCTCCGGATTACCTGGCATGAGGATGGGGCTCACACCACCAGTGGGTGCAGGCGGTGGGGGAATCATTGATGTCGGGACCAACGCCGGAGGATGTTGACTGTGTGGAACCAGCGTCGATACGGGTCTGATATCAGATCCCGGGGGCCCCAACTGTGTTGGGCCAAAGCCACTGATGTGGAATTTGATGGGGCCCCTGCTGATCCCACGGGACCCGAAGGCTCACCAGCGGGGGCAGCCGCTCAAATACGAGGAGCACGGCTTCATAAAATTCTTTAAATAGAGTAGGAGTCGCTCCGGCTCCCGAAAAGGGGGAGAGAAGTGAAGTCCTGGCATCAGTTCTGCGGAACCTTGCATGGAACATCGATTTTTCCGAGTCGCCTCGTCAGCGAAGGCGAAGTCGAAGTCCTCTTGGACTTGTTCTTCTTCTTGTGCTCCTTCCCCGAGTGCCCGAGGACATTGAGTGCGAAGAGAGGACTTGTGGCTCCTGGAGCAGTCCCGCAACCTCCTCCTCAAGCGGGACCGTGACCTCATAAGACTCGCGCCAACCAACGTCGACTGCCGGGACACCATGAGCCTCAGAGACCGCTCTCTCAAAGCTTTCGGGTCCATGGCGCAGCAGTCAGAACACAACTTGGTCGTGGTCTCTGTCAAGGTTCAAGAGAAATACCTGGCAGGGTCCGTCACCGACATGGCGCAATGGCATGCACCACACGGCTTAAACCCTATTTTCCTCTATGCCGTCTCGCACAGGCTTCGAACAAAACATTGACAAAAAGGTTGAAAAAGGCCTGCCAAAAAAGCAGAGGGTAGATCGATCCCGGACCTGCGTGTAACCGGCGTGGAAGGAAAAGAACTCGCGTATGCGCGCCGGGTGATGTCATTACAGGCGACTGTGATGCCACAGATGGCTCCAACGACACTGACGATGGCACGCAGAGCTGAATGACGCATGCGGAACCGAACAATGCCACACAACGGAGCGCGCAGGGTACTGCTCAGCTAAAAAATTTCAGATTTGAAGCTGACGCCAGAGAATTCAGAGGTAAGGAATCTGTAGCTAGAAATCTCTATGAGATGAACCAGTACAGCAAAGTGGATTTAGTCACAGAATCAGAGTCCATCTTACCCAGCTGTGGTGAAAACCAGTCACACATGGAAAGATTGCTTAACATTATTTGAGAAATAACCCAACCATTATATAATGATATAAGGATCATGTAAAATTAATAAATGTATCTATTTTATATATCTTCCCTATGAAGAAGCTACCCAATAAATGCCAGGAAGGAATACGCCACTATATAGCACTTGGATGAAAATAGCCCTGTGGAATGTAAAAGTCCACAGGCTGTACACAGGCAAATCCGTGAGGTGGTAACAGAAAAGGAATGGCAAAGCATACAGCTGTTGTTGTTTTGGTTTTTTACCTTTCTTGAGCTTACGAACTGCTAGCATGCAGTGGCTGGGAGACAGGTCCCAAATCCTTAGCGTCTTGTCATCACTTACAGTGGCACAAATTGGCAAATGTGGATGTGTAGCAAGACCCCATACCTCTCCTTCCATGTGACCCTGCAAATAATTAAATAGTATGTAAACTGAAAGGTGCACATATCACAACACAGTTTGGTTTTGTATACTAAGTTTCATATTGTGTGACAACATCACATTGTTCCCTGCTAAGCACTGCATGAAACACCAGTACATAAAAATACCACAGAACAATAAATGAGAAACAAAACATGAAACCAGTAGTATAAATATAGGCAATTTGATCAGGCTCTCTACTCTTTGTGCAAGTCTCAACAAAGCCAACTTGGTTGTTGGAACATAAAGGTTTTGAGAACTTTTAGAAGCTCCAATATATTATGCTTCAAAAGGACTGAGGTTGATTATGCCATGGTATTATGCCCAGCGGACTCATACTACTCCTACAACATGCGAGAATTTTTTTTTTTCCAATGGCAAACTACCTTAAGGAAGGAGCAAAATATACTACTTGGGGAGGTGCTTATTTAGTTTCTGGTCTCTTCAAGTAGTGTCATCCAATGCTTTCCACAGCTATGAACATTGCAATGTCTTAAATTCAATGTGCCCCTATATTGGGTAAGCCAAAATGTAATTATATGTGAATTCCAAAGAGGGCCTGGGACCTTTTCTTTTGAAGCAAATTAACAATCACTTTGTAATAGCCAATTACAAAAATGTGTTTTGGAAAAGTACATTCATTATCTAGATTTAAAAACACAATATCTCAACCAACTTCGAATTGTTGAAACTATTTTAAAAAGTATTTTTATGGGATTCAACAAATAGCTGGAATAATATCTGGCACTGAATTATGTGGTATCCCAGAGACTGAAGAAACACAATATTATTGTTGCAACTTAAACATCATCTTTAAAGTCTGATGGAACCCAGGCCGATTCCGTCAATGATCCTAGAGAATTAATGTTTGTCCCACTCTTGCCTACTCTACTGTGAGGAAGCCTGTGTAGAGAACACCAAGGACATTGTGTTTTCTTTATCAGCAAGCCAAGCTAAATCATTCAGCATTCTCCCCACATGATCACCACAGTCAGTCAAGTAACTATTTATACTCTATTGGTTCCTTGAGATAATTGAATAAATATTTTACAATACAGCACAATCCTGCTATATTCTTTGGGGTAACTATAGGGTCATGCACAGGCTTGAGTACACACAACAGAACTGAGGTCTCACACTACTGACCTAAATGTTTCACATTTAACTGACTCCAAAATCTTGGGATTCCATCCTCCTCTGCATTAAAAGTAGGGAACATTGGGATTCTTTTTGATGCTGGACTTTCATTTCTCAGGTCAGTGCTGTGTGAAAGAGTATAAATAGGCATCTCCCTCTCCTCCTTTGTATATTCTTCCACTCTTCGACACAGACTATAGAATGGACTTGATAATGACAAGAACCATCCTCCTGGTGCATCTTGATTACTGTAGCACTGTCTAGTCCAAAACAACTCATTCGTAGGCCTCAAGGACATCAGAACCAGACTTTAACATTCCTAAGTGGGAACACATCCTACACAAAGTTGGTGCACTCCATGAAGAAATTCAAGGTCCTGTGCACCATATTTAAAGTTTACTGGGGCAAAAACATTGGTTGCCGATTGAAAATGGCACCTACTTAGAAATATCCACAGCCTTTCGCTCAGTGTCCACCCATCACATCAACCAACAATCATGCAAGAGAATGAAACATGGACAAATACCTGCGGCCATAGAGGGACCTGAAAACTATAATGCTGTCAGCCCAAATTGGAGATCCTAACCCAATTGAATGTATTTCAGGAAACTTTTAAAAACTAAATTATTATGAGCTTGCTTTTCTAACTGAACTCTGCACAGAATAGGTGTTCAATTAGAAGAACACTATTAATTACCTACCCATCTGGAGTCCAGCCCCTTGACAAGATGTTATATCACTTCACATTTTTACCTCACTCTATAAAGTATCCAAGAGGAAACAGTGCTTTATAAAAATGTTTGACAAATAAAATAAAACAAAACACTGACAAGAGTTACTACCTGAACCAGCAGGGTAATTGGGCCACTTTTGTCCACTTCCAATATCTCGCCATTTTTGGTGCCCACTAAAATATGCCCATGTCCTAGTGATATGGCGCGAATGGAAGGGTTATCTTCTAAGAGGAGACCTGCATTGTAGGATGAAAGAGATGATCACAACAGAGGCAATTAAATCAGACAAACTTTTTCTATATGAACGCTAGGAGTAAGTGTCTCAATATAAAAAGTATGCATAACATAACCAGCCTTACAAAATAACATTTTTCAGTCTTAACATGAAAAGGTTCTCTGCCTGAAAAACTTGTGAAATGGATGCCAGAATCTTGAGGGCCTCTGTTTTTGAGGGGCAGAGTGAGGTGTGTTGTAGGTTTCGGCTCTAGCTCAATGTAAGATATGTTTTCTGTTCCAACATTTTTGGTATCCTGAAATAAATATGCTCGATTTTTCATTTAGCACACCATTTTATTTGTAATTTTGCACCTAATGCATGCTTCCTTCATTGCCATGCACAGGGCCTCCACTCTGAGAACTTTGTTTAGAAAGTCACAGATTGTGCAACCCCTTTCAACAACTGTAGGAAGCTGGCTTTCTTTGTAGTATACTAAAAAAGAGGTATACCGTGCGGAGTCAATGGTCCGCGATTGGTTTGCAGAGGCAACAGTAGATAGGACTAATGATCTATTTTGTTGTAGTGTGGGCAAGCATTTAGGCTTATCAGAGGGCAGTGCTAAGCATTTGTTATACTCATAGAAGCAATAAATGAGATACATACACACTCAAAGAATAAATCTGAGACCAATTTAGAAAAATAACGCTTCTTTTTATATTTATTTTGAACCCAAGAACTTCGTTATAATGTAAGTACATTTTTAAGCATAAATGCTTTTCACTTGCAAAAATCAACACAGTGCAATTTCAGAGTTCTTCAATGTTAACCTATGGAAGTAAAACACATTCAGCAAACAACCACTTTACAATGACTCAGTGAACCAATCTTGTAGGATCAAGGTGAGTATTGGGAAAGGGTCAGGACCACATAAACAGGTCACTCCGGGCAGCACTAGGGCACTTGGGTGCAGAGGTGTAGTACGGCATTGGTAACCAATACATCTCAATGGGGATTGGTCTCTGTGGATTTAAGCTGCAGACTCTGGCTGAGGGGCCAGTTGGAGACAACCAACAGTTAGGTCGCAACATGGGGTGCTATGGGACATAGTTGCACCTAAGGTCCTCTTCACAAGGTCCCAGGGGCCGACAGATGCAGGGGTGTCTTTTGGTGTTGGGTTTCCTTGTCCAGGAGCAGTGGGGGTTGGGGGTTAGCGTGGTCTGAGGCTGCAGGCGTTGTCGTGTAGTCCAGGAGGGATGAAATCACAGTGGACTCAAGCTCAGGAGAGCTGGAGGACATCGTTGCCACCAGGTGTCCTCTTCTACTCAGGCTGGCGGCAATGGGTGCAGTGGTTTCTTTTAGTGTTGAGTTTCTCTCACCTCAGAGGCTGCGGGAGAGGGGGCTTGCATGCATAGGCTGCAGTCGACTTAGGGGAGTCCAGGAGGGGCGAAACCACAATGGAATCGAACTCTGGGGAGCTGGGGAACCTTGATGGCACTCTGGTTGGTGATGACGGGTGCAGTGGTGACTTCAGGTGTTGGGTCTTTGCTGCTCCAAAGGTTGCAGAGTCCTTTCTTTAAAGCTGGTTGGGGAGTAGGTCCGCTGCTCACAGGAGTTGTGAGTCTGTCGAAGGCAGGCAGTCCTCCTGGGTTTCTGGAGGCTCAGCTGCAGAATGAGCCGTCTTTTGGTGCAAAGTCCACCAAAGGTTGCCGACAGGCTGGTGGGGTGGGTACCAGGTCAACTGCTTCTTTTCTCCTCTTCTGTTAAAGCAATTCTTCTTTGTCCTTGGTATTCTTAGGTCATCAGGATCTGTCTTCTGGGGTCCAGGGGGCCACCTAAATACTCAATATAGGGGCATTACAGGGAATGCCAGGTGGCAGCCAATGGGTTACCCACCCTTTCTAGGACCACTTCAGTTGGAAAGTGGGCATAACCCTGACCCTAATTGCCTAATTCCTTCAAAACCAAGATGGAAGAATTTAAAAAGTGGTGTCCACTTCAGCTCATACATCTTATGGGTGGAACTGTCATAAAGTTCGCACACCTCCTAATCTGTCTCATTTTCCTGCCTATCTTGCTGCCACGAAGTAGGGATAGAGCGGGGGGGGTCGGCCATTTCCGCCATTTGGAGAGTCCTGGGTTGCATTACAACGGCGGACAGACCATCCTGCCTGATGGAGGTGCTAACACCCCCGCCCTGTGCAGGCTTTGTCTCTGGCCTCCATAAGGACTGGCCCCCACATTGGGGGGGTCACAAATGTGGCTAGGGTAGCTAAACTGGTCAGGACTAGTCAGTTAACGCACTAGTAGTTGGTAGGTTTCCCACAGGGTACCTCCATGGTACCCTCAGGGTGCATGTATTGGTGATTCCAACACTGGCATCAGTGTAGCTCACCAACAGAGGTGGCTCCTCTGCAAGGAGGGGGAGTATCGCCCCCCCCCCCCACCAGCAGCAGGAACCGCAAAACTTTTAGTGTAAAAACATAATAAACTCTGTTTATTATGTTTTTACTATAAAAGTTGGCAGGGCCACGGGTGTGACGAGGACGGAAAGGGAGTGCACAGCACTCCTCCTCAATGTGCATGTATGTTTGGCCGTCCGTCTCAGGCTGGCCAAACACACATGCGCAGTAGGGTCTCTCCAACACGTCACTGTGTGGCCAGGTTGGAGAGACCAGGCAGAGGCTCCCAGTCTACCTGGAAGTGCCCTGGCTCCTCTGAGTAGTGTCAGGATTGGCTGCAGAGAGCCTATGCCTGCAGCAACACGGAGGTGAGCAGAGCAGATGAAGCACCGCAGCACGGGAAAAAGGTATGTTTTATTTGATTTCATTTATTTTTGGGGGGGTCCCCGCCCTGCCCCTTTTTCCTCCTGTGAGCTGCGTCTGCTCACCAATACAAGATGGTTGATATCAAACACCCCTATCTTTAGTGAAGCCATCATGTAGCTGGGGAACTCGTATTTACCAGTGTCCAGCACATGTATTTAAAATGGCTTCCCTGGTCACTTACTATGCCTGAGAATTGACAAAGACATTGAAGGGGGATTTCTGCTCGTGCAGATATGGCCTCACATGTAATATAGAGCACTCTGCCTTAGGGCCTGCAACAAGGGTGATTCACACATGCAGTACTAGGGGACATGGCACACAGGCTGTGTGCTATGTCAGGTTTTCACTTATGTCTGCAATTAGACACACATCCTGCAATGGCAGCCTGTCATGTGCTTGGTGAGCAGGCCTAGAAAAATCATAAAAATGTTACTAGACCTACAGGTCGAGTAACTTAAGCAATCTACTCAATGTAACTGTAATGTACTTGACCCTCAAACGGGTCTCGAATTGTGTGATCCTAAGCAAATAGTTTACAGAGTCACCTTTGTCTTCATTCTCACATATAATTACACATTCAAATATGTGAGCTCTGCATTTCTGCAGTCCAAAAATCTTCTTTTGTTTGATGAAGTAGACTAAACTTTGCTGCATGTATCACAAGCAAGAATCTAGCCCACATATAGGGGACACATGACCCATGACTTCTTTTAGCTTACTAACAGCATTGCCATCACAGCAGGAGTGTTTCTCAGTTTGTTTAAACAATCACTTTTAATAACTATATTAATAAACCATGATGTGGTAGCATACTGTAATCTACATAGAGTAAATGTCCAACAAATGTCCAAAACCCTTTCCACTAACATGCAACTTTTACTGAGTGTAGTAACAATCTGAGAAAATAGGGTTTCAGAAAACATATCCTTTGCACATCAACTTGTAAAGTCTGATTTGTTTTCATCCTACTAAAATATTTTTTTCATCACACAGAAATACAAAAAATGGGCTTTCACAACTACTGAAATATATTTTGAAATGTTTGCACAGTTGACTTAGGGCCAGATGTATCGTCACGGCCCTTTGCGATTCGGAAATAGCGATTTTTAAGAAATCGCTATTTCCGACTCGCAAAGTACCATGTATTACACTTGCGAATCGGTAATAGCGATTTCTTAAAAATCGCAAATGCTACTACCGATTTGCAAATTGCAATACCGGCCCCATTCGCACCTATTGGCCTGTTGGCCCATATCTGCAAATTTTTTGCATTTCCAAAATTGCGATTTCTGAACCAGAAATCGCAATTTTGGAAATGCAAAACCACAGGGTGCTGGGGGGCTAAGGCCCCCTCTGCTGCACCCCAAAAGTTTTTGGGGGAACATGTAAGGTGCACACATGCCAAAAGGGCATGTGTACTTTACATGTACAATTTAAAAATGCATTTTAAATGCATTTTTTTTATTTTGCACATGGTTACCACCAAGTTCAACTTGGTGGTAATTAGCGATTCCTAAATGCCAAAATCACATTTAGAAATAGCTTCATACATGTGCTAAGAAATCGCAAATAAGGAATCCTTATTTGCGACTCTCTAAACAGGGTTGCAATTTTAAGGAATCGCTATTTTACTGATTCCTTAAAATTGCGTTCAGAATGTATTTCATACATTCTGAAATGGCATTTTGCATTCGCAAACGGGCATTTGCACCGTTTGCGAATGCAAAATGCTTTCATACATCTGGCCCTTAGTCATTTAAATGTTGTGTGTTAGGAAAACCTGATACCCTATATCCTTTTATTTTACACTCTAAACAGCAGGTCACACAATTCACCTTACAAAGTCTTGAAACTCTACAGTCAGAAGGAAAATTAATTGTAAGACAAACTATCTAAATGAGCCATGACAAAAAGTGACAAGTGCTACATTAGACCTACAGAATGAATTAACCTAAAGTCAAACGCTTTACATTGAAGTCAACTATAAACTACACCAGCCACGGGCAAGATAAACCAAACAGGATATCCCATCAATTTAGCCTATCTGATTTTATTTGCTTTATGTGGCCCAACGTTCCTCAAATGTAACCACTAAGCAGACTTGACAGTCTGTTGAGTGTAATATGCTAGCATGGGTGGCCAGTTCCTTTAATGCCAGACCCAAGTTTTTTGCTCCAGGTGTTTAACCAAGCGGCTGATAAATTGACAAACTGACCCCATTAAAGATGATGTTAATGCATTGTCCAATATAAAAATGCCCAATCTGACAGAGAATGCTTGTCTAAAAAAGGTTTACTATAAGGGAAAGGGCTGCCCAAGATTTTCAGGAGAACCAATGAGTCAGCAAATGCTACAAATATAGATATATTAATTACAAATGTGCCTAGAATGGATATCCTGAAATCTGCAATGGTTCTGGCCCTTGTTCTAAGTTTTTCAACCTTATTATTGATGATATCTTCTCAACAGCCAGAAACATTTTTAACAAGATTCAGTAAATAAGTTTATAACTAGGTCAAGTCGATGAATAAGCTAAACATGGCATAGCATTTTCAGTTATCAGATAGTGGCATAGTTTAGATCAAATGGCAGTACTTTTCATGCAAAGTCACATCTCTGGTCAGGTGTCAAGCCTGCATTCAAAGCAATACCCTCAACTAGTCTACTCTCAATATCTCAACTACTACAAGGGACAGCATCTTGCAGATTCACAGCATGACTAGTGTTGGGTGCTAATACCATTCTAAACATACAGAGGAAGCACAAATACATGGACTGTTTAATTGTCAAATCTTTGGCCACAGATTTGTTTTGTGCCCTTTTGGAATAGTACACAGATGTCTAAACTTGATACTGCTTCCATTTTATTTTCTTCATAAATCTGTTTATTGGTATTTTATTATTACATTGCTTCATGTTTTGACAATTGTTACATTTTAGAATAGTATGATGTGCTTTATTTATACCATTACACATTGGTTGATACATACGAATCGCATTGCTACAGCATATTGTACAGCATATACTTGTAGTTATACGACTGTTCAATCTAAGCATTGTGTTGGCTACAATCGTCTTACAGTGTTGTTTTTACTGTTTGGTGTGCTTTACAGCTGTTGGCTCATTGCGTGGCTGCAGTTTGGGAAGTCAGCGATGTATCTAATGTCCATCTGCTAGTGCGTCATTGACAGCGCCAGCCGGTTTAACATTATTTCCGAGTCAAATGTTCAATTGAGGAGATTCTAGTAAGGAGGCAGAGATTATGAAGTTTATATGTATTAACTTTTAAATGGAAAGAAAAAAAAGGAAACTAAAATTATGATAACATTGCCGTTAACAGACCCTTGCACAAGTTTCACACATGTAAATATTTTCCAGTCAGGGTGGGGATCTCATCCTTACAAGTCTATTTGCTTGCAGAGGGGCTGGGCCGGGTGCAAGGTCAGCTGGATACTATCTCTTTGCTTCCCAGTATCGGAGCGTATCTCGCTAACTTTCACATTCAGTTCCCACATGTGGTACATTTTCTCGTCAGTAGACATCCGTTTGTATTATTCCATTCCCTCCCCTGTTGGGTGTACTCCCATTTTACGCAGTCGCAGCAGCATTCCCTCCCTGATGGCGGACAGCGGAAACTGTCTCAACCCCAGGACTTCTTCCCGTGCAAGCGCCGTGCCCTGAGCCCCGGCCCATACCTCGAGAGAGCGCCTCCAGGCCTGTACCGATGGTGGATTTGGTGATTTCCACCTACGGGTCACTAATCGCTTTGCCACTATGAGTCCTAAATCCGTAAAGCATACCTCCGCTCTGCGCTGCTTACGTCTGGGGAATAGTCCTAGAATGCATGCCTCCCATGTGAAGGGTATTTGTTGAGATATACAGTCAGACAAGTTGTCAATTACCACCCTCCAGTATGAGCCCAAGCCAGGACAGGACCACAGCATATGCAACAAGTCTACTCTGATATCACGGCATCAGGGACAAGCAGAATCTCTGCGAGTAAAGTATCTGTTCACGCGTGCTGGGGTGAGGTAGGCTCTTTGCACTATGTAGTATTGGATTAGGCGAAATCGAGAGTTGCGAGGAACATTGAGGTGGCCCGAGAGAGCAGATCTCCTTCTTGCCACCGCAATCGAATCGCCGGTGTCTGTTTCCCATGCCACGCATAGCGTTTCGCTTTCAAGGGCAGTCAGGGTTCTCAGGGCATCCGCTAGCCAGCTGATCAGGTGGCGCCCGTGACCCACCACCTGTAAATACTGAATCAGTAAGTGAGTAGGAGGCGCCACCGAGATGTCTCCCCATCCAGACCTCAGTGCCCTCACCAAGGAGCAGTGTAGTAAGAACTGGCCAGGCGGCAGTCCCATCTCCTGAAGCCTGGCAAAAGGGAGCAGCTGGGCTTCTTCATAGATCTCCCAGTGTGTGTAATTCTATTTCATGCCATGTGCGTAGTTCAGATTCTGAAGTGACTCTGGGGCCTCTTGGTGTGCCCAATAGTGCTAGGGCTGGTGCAAAAGGGATTATCGAGTCTGTGAGGCGGAGCGATCGGCAGAAGCATCTGTGGGCTACCCTAAGAAAGAGTTGTCGTGGGGTCTGCGCTTGTGTGAGTGGGTGGAATAGGTGTTGTATCTGTTGGGAGTGACCATGGCCCACTCTCTGATGCTGTGTCTGCGTGCTGAGCATCAGCTAGCCATCTGGATATCCACTGAAGCTGGGCCGCTAGGTAGTAATGTTCCAGGTTAGGGACTGCTAGTCCTCCCTTGTCTAACGGTAGGTACAGTTTATTTAGAGCAACTCTACAACGGCCGCCATTCCAAATAAATTCTCTCAGTCCCGTCTCCAGTGTTCTGAAGAAGCCGGAAGGAACATAGTGCGGGAGGTTAAAGAAAAAGTACAAGAATCGGGGACAAACCACCATTTTCGGGAGTGCTATCCTGCCTGCTACTGACAGCAGTAGTGTCCTCTAAAATATCATTTGGGACTTAACCGAGGACGCCGCCCTTGCAAGGTTGCCCTCAAATATATCTTCCTCGCTGTGGTAGATACGAATACCCAGGTATCTAAACGTATGAGGTTGCCATGGGACAGGGTTCTCGGCCAATATAAGTCCCGGGTCTGTGAGTCCCGTGCCAAACAGAAAGAGGCAGGATTTAGCCCAGTTTACTCTAAGGCCAGATATTGACGCAAATTGTTGTAGAAGCAAGCCGGCCTCGGAGGGGATCCGCGTGACATCTCGGAAGTATAGGAGAAGGTCATCTGCGTATAACGACACTATGTGGAGGCCGTCCCCTAATGGGATTCCCCAGTTACTCCCCTCCTTACGCAGGGCCGCCGCTAAGGGTTCCATAGCGAGTTAGAATAGAAGTGGTGAGAGAGGGCAACCCTGTCTCGTACTCCTATGCACTCGGATCGGCTCCGATATCTCGGGTCCCAATCTCACTCGGACTAGTGGTCTGGTGTATAGTAATTTAATTAAGCGAATAAAGGATGGTCCTATGCCGAACTGCTGCAACACTTTGAACAAGTAGGGCCACTCCAGGGAGTCGAAGGCCTTTTCCAGGTCTAGGACAAGGCAGCACGGTCGCGGCCAGTCACGTTTCGCATATTGCATGACTCTGAATAGCCTTCTGATGTTTTGGGAGGTGTCTCTGGCTGGGACAAACCCGTTTTGGTCCGGGTGTATCAGATCCGGCACTGTCGGTGCAAGGCGCGTCGCCAGAAGTTTGGCTACAATTTTATAATCGGTGTTCAGCATCGCCAATGGTCTATACGAACCCAAGTCCACTGGGTCCCTCCCGGGTTTGGGAAGGGAGACCAGCAGCGCCTCCCTTTGAGTGGTCGATAAGTGGCCCTCCTGCTCTGCCGCCTCGTATACACGGAGCAGTTTGGGTGCCAACTCTAGCGCGAAGGCCTTATAAAAGTCAACCGGGATCCCATCTGGGCCTGGCGTTTTGCCGGACGCAAGTTCATGGATACTAGATCTAATCTCTTCCAGGTCAAGGGGTGTTTCAAGTGCCTCAGATTAATCGTATTCTAAATGTGGGAGCTCCACTCCGGCAAGAAATTCTGCGCCGGTGTCGCCTCCAGGAGGTGCCCTCGAGGCGTAGAGTGCTTCGTAATGTCTTGTAAATTTGGCTTGTATCTCCCCGGGTGCGTACAGTAGTTCCCCGGTGTGTGAGCGAATTTCCACTATCGTTTTCCTCTCACAATCCCGTCTGATTAGCCAGGCTAAAAGCTTGCCTGCTTTGTCGGCCGATGCATGAGTTCTCGCAGAGTGTGCAGTGTAATTTAAACATTGTAGACGCTCCAATAACGACAAGTGTTCGGCGCGTATTGCCGGCAGTCTCAAGTCATCAGTTTGATTATTGGCTGCTTCCCTTTCTGACTGTAACAGGACCTGCTCCACTCGGGTCAGTTCATGTTCAACAGAGCGGCGCAGGTTACACTGAGCTCCCAGACAGTGCACACGCACGAAGACCTTAATTGCATCCCACTCTATCAAACCCGACAAGGCTGTGCCGTCGTTTTGTTCAAAGAATTCTGGGATTACGTTGCTCAGTGATGCTCTGAAAGCAGCGCCTTCCAGGAGCTCCGGTCTCAGTCTCCATGTGGGAATAGCTGGACAGGGGGATCCCCAGCATAGGCGCGCAAGCAGGGGGTTGTGGTCGGAGTATGTATGCCCCAGATATTCCGAGTTCGCCACCACCGGGGCGAAACTCGTGTTGCAGAGTATTATAGCTAGACGCACGTGTAGGGAGTGCGGGGCAGAGTAGTCCACCCTGTGTTGCTGTCTCCACACGTCTACTAATTGCCATTGTTGGGTCCAGTTTACCAGTCCCAGCGAAGCAGCTACCACTGGCGATGTGGGCAGCGGGGGAAAGGAGCGGTCTACTTCCACATCAAGCACACTGTGGTAGTCCCCTCCCAGTAGCCACGGAAGGCCGCTCCAGCCCGCCAATTGGTGGGATAGTTTATGTAGAAAGGCAGTTTGGTTTGTGTTTGGGGCATATATAGAGCCCAGTACAACCGTGTGTCCCGCGAGTCTTCCCTTGACTAGTACAAATCTACCCTGTGGGTCCACGATCGGCTCTTCCGCTACAAAGGGAGTGCCAGCTCTAATCCAAATAAGTGCACCCTTGGCATATGCCGAGTGTCCCATCGCGTATAATTGACCTCTCCAGCACTGTCGCAATTGGGGAATTTCGGTGATCGCTAGGTGTGTCTCCTGTAAGAACGCTATGTGGACTGAGTGACGTTTGAGGTAGGAGTAAATGGCATACCGCCGCTTGGGTGTGTGAATGCCTCTTACGTTCCAGGTAATTGCTGTGTATGTGGCCATATTATAGGCATTGATTTTCCTTTCGTGCTTCCCCGTCCCGCCCCCCTGTATAGTTTTTCCCCTCTCTTCCCCACTGGCATCCAAGGATTCAGTAAGTGTGGACCGGCAACAATAAAACTTAACTAATGCCATCAGAGCAGACAAACAACAGGTCACCACCCAAACTCAAACACAACAACAAAACCAACAAAGTGTTGTCACTTCCATACATTATATGTCTCCACTGATGGGAGCTTGGGGGGAGGCCGAGTTTACAAAAGGGAGTGAGTCAGCTAAGGGCCGCTTATTGGGTTGTGATGGATAACAGAAAGAATAGAGGGGAACATAGGGGGAGCCACACACCTCCTGTGCTTAAGAGAGTACAGTGCTCAGGGCAAGGTATCGGGCCATCTGGTGCGCATATAGTTGCTTATGGGCCAATGCATGTATTCTGCAGTCAGAACCGTGGCCTGCACGTCTCTCAAGTCACATCTGTAAGGAAATACCTCCTTGGCATGGTTACCCCCTGACTTTTTGCCTTTGCTGATGCCAAGTTATGATTTGAAAGTGTGCTGAGGCCTGCTAACCAGGCCCCAGCACCAGTGTTCTTTCCGTAACCTGTACCTTTGTCTCCACAATTGGCACACCCTGGCATCCAGGTAAGTCCCTTGTAACTGGTACCCTGGTACCAAGGGCCCTGATGCCAGGGAAGGTCTCTAAGGGCTGCAGCATGTCTTATGCCACCCTGGGTACCCCTCACTCAGCACAGACACACTGCTTGCCAGCTTGGGTGTGCTGGTGGGGAGAAAACGACTAAGTCGACATGGCACTCACCTCAGGGTGCCATGCCAACTTCACACTGCCTATGGCATAGATAAGTCACCCCTCTAGCAGGCCTTACAGCCCTAAGGCAGGGTGCACTATACCACAGGTGAGGGCATAGGTGCATGAGCACTATGCCCCTACAGTGTCTAAGCAAAACCTTAGACATTGTAAGTGCAGGGTAGCCATAAGAGTATATGGTCTGGGAGTCTGTCATACACAAACTCCACAGCACCATAATGGCTACACTGAAAACTGTTTGGTATCAAACTTCTCAGCACAATAAATGCACACTGATGCCAGTGTACATTTTATTGTGAAATACACCCAGAGGGTATCTTAGAGTTCCCCCCCGAAAACATACCCGGCTTCCAGTGTGGGCTGACTAGTTTTACCAGCCTGCCACACACCAGACATGTTGCTGGCCACAAGGGGAGAATGCCTTTGTCACTCTGTGGCCAGGAACAAAGCCTGTACTGGATGGAGGTGCTTCTCACCTCCCCCTGCAGGAACTGTAACATCTGGCGGTGAGCCTCAAAGGCTCACCCCCTTTGTTTCAGTGCCACAGGGCATCCCAGCTAGTGGAGATGCCCGCCCTTCTGGCAACAGCCCCCACTTTTGGCGGCAAGGCCGGAGGAGATAATGAGAAAAACAAGGAGGAGTCACTGGCCAGTCAGGACAACCCCAAAGGTGTCCTGAGCTGAGGTGACTGACTTTTAGAAATCCTCCATCTTGCAGATGGAGGATTCCCCCAATAGGATTAGGGATGTGACCCCCTCCCCACCGGGAGGAGGCACAAAGAGGGTGTAGCCACCCTCAGGGCTAGTAGCCATTGGCTACTATCCACTAAACACACCCCTAAATAGAGTATTTAGGGCCCGCCAGAACCTAGGAAGATAGATTCCTGCAACCTGAAGACGAAGAAGGACTGCTGACCTGAAGCCCTGCAGAGAAGAAGGAGACACCAACTGCTTTGGCCCCAGCCATACCGGCCTGTCTCCCCACTTCAAAAAAAACTGCAATAGCGACGCATCCCCCAGGGTCCAGCGACCTCTGAAGCCTCAACTACCCTGCATCTAAAAGGACCAAGAACTCCCGAGGACAATGGCCCGGTTCCACAAAAGACTGCAACTTTGCAACAAAGAAGCAACTTTTAAAGACCACACATTTCCCGCCGGAAGCGTGAGACTTTCCACTCTGCACCCGACGCCCCCAGCTCGACCTGCGGAAAACCAACACTACAGGGAGGACTCCCCGGCGATTGCGAGCCCGTGAGTAGCCAGAGTTGACCCCCCTGAGACCCCACAGCGACGCCTGCAGAGGAAATCCAGAGGCTCCCCCTGACCGCAACTGCCTGCTTCAAAGAACCCGACGCCTGGTAAACACACTGCACCCGCAGCCCCCAGGACCTGAAGGATCCGACCTCCAGTGCAGGAGCGACCCCCAGGTGGCCCTCTTCCTAGTCCAGGTGGTGGCTACCCCAAGGAGCCCCTCCTTGCCTGCATCGCTGAAGAGACCCCTGGGTCACCCATTGAAACCTATTGCGAACCAGAAGCCTGTTTGCACTCTGCACCCGGCTGCCCCTGTACCGCTGAGGGTGTACTTTTTGTGCTGACTTGTGTCCCCCCTGGTGCCCTACAAAACCCCCCTGGTCTGCCCTCCGAAGTCGTGGGTACTTACCTGCTGGCAGACTGGAACCGGGGCACCCCTGTTTCCATTGAAGCCTATGCGTTTTGGGCACCACTTTGACCTCTGCACCTGACCGGCCCTGAGCTGCTGGTGTGGTAACTTTGGGGTTGCCCTGAACCCCCAACAGTGGGCTACCTTGGACCCAACTTTGAATCCTGTAAGTGCTATACTTACCTGAAAAACTAACAAATACTTACCTCCCCCAGGAACTGTTGAATTTTGCAGTGTCCAATTTTAAAATAGCTTATTGCCATTTTTGCCAAAACTGTACATGCTATTGTGATGATTCAAAGTTCCTAAGATACCTGAGTGAAATACCTTTCATTTAAAGTATGGTTTGTAAATCTTGAACCTGTGGTTCTTAAAATAAACTAAGAAAATATATTTTTCTATATAAAAACCTACTGGCCTGGAATTGTCTTTGAGTGTGTGTTCCTCATTTATTGCCTGTGTGTGTACAACAAATGCTTAACACTACCCTCTGATAAGCCTACTGCTCGACCACACTACCACAAAATAGAGCATTAGAATTATCTCTTTTTGCCACTATCTTAACTATAAGGGGAACCCTTGGACTCTGTGCATGCTATTTCTTACTTTGAAATAGTACATACAGAGCCAACTTCCTACAACATCCATGCAAATATCTTTGGCTTGGTAGTTCTCGCTGTGTGTGGTCTCTCAGTATTGTTCAAGATTTCCTTAAAACTGTTTGTCTACAGTGGCTGGTGTCATAGGGGGCCCTCCAGTGAGGTCTGATTCCGATAGGCAGTCCGGCGTGACAGGGCGGTCACTGGCTGGTTGGGAGAGTTCTGTGTCTGATCCCGAGGGCAGAGGTGACGCACCCATTGTCGCGGCAGTGTGTATCTCCTCCCTTCTCTCCTGGGTTAGCGGTTTCAGGTCTGGAGCGCATTTCGTTGGTCCAGTGTGAACTGTGTTTCTTCTTCGGTCTCCTCTGGTTCGACTGCGCCTGGGCGTCAGTCCAGTTCGTTCAGGTGTGCCTCCAGAGGATAGTCCCGACGATTCAAGCCATTCCCATGCCACCTCAGGGGTGAGGAAGAAATGTGTTTTGTCTTCCACCACAATTCGCAGTCTAGCGGGAAATAGCAAAGAGTAAGTTAAGCCTAGGGATCGTAGCTTCTGCTTCAGGGGCAAATAGGAGGCTCTGTCTCTTTGTACCGTTAGGGTGTAATCTGGGAACAGCAAGATCTGCATGTTGTCCACCTGAGGGGGCGGGCCGGCCCTCACAGTTCGTAATATAATGTCTCTATCTGCGTAGTGGAGAAGCCGGATGATAAATGGGCGCGGGGCACTTCCCGGTGGTCTCGGCTGTGTCGGAATACGGTGTGCTCGTTCCACAGAGAAGAAGGGGGTAAGCTTGCCCTCTGGCACCTACCCTCGCCGCCAGTTCTCTGAGTAGGCCACTGGATCTCGATTTTCGATGCCTTCCGGTAAATTCACTACCCGAATGTTGTTTCTTCTGGAGCGGCCCTTCGCGTCCTCGACTCAGCACTCCAGCTCTGTCACCCTGGCTTGTATATCCTCCATTCCAGTTTTCAGTTGGGTGGTCGCAGGCGTTAGTTCGTTTACTGTGGCCTCAATCTCACTGTTTTTTTCTGTTAACTTGCGGTGGTCCGCGTGTAGTAGAACAAGATCACTTGCCACCTTGTCTATCTTGGCTTCCAACGACGTGTGGGCACGTTCCAGCGAGTCTCCAATGCACTCTACTGCAGCGAGTACTGCGTCTAGTTTTTGGCTGTCTTCGATTGACGAGTCTTGTGGTTTCCCAGTTCCAGCGCCGGAGCGTAAACGTCCCGTCCCGGCAATGTTCTAGTTCTTGAGGGGCCTCTGCTCAGTCTCAGATCATGTATCACCATTTTGTCGACTACCGCACGTGTTCCGCACTTCGATCTGGTCACGGTTGGAGCAGCGAGGGAGCCAGCGGGCAGCCCGCAGCCAGGTCTGCGCAGTTTAGTGCCAGGACACACTTTCAATAGGCACCTTGGGTTCTGCGCTGTAGGTTCCCCCCATAGCCGGTCTAGTGGAAGGCTGCACCTGGTGTCGACTCTTGTATGGTGTGCCGCGTGCCTCTGGCTTCTAGCGTGTTCTGCAGACTTCAGCACAGTCTTTGCTTGTCTGGGTGCCCTAGATGATTGGACTGAGGGTCAATGGTAGTCCCCCCGTGACAGCACGAGCAGCCCAGCCAAGCTGTTCTCCCCGCCGGGCTCTCTGGCACCTAATTCTCCGTCACTGAGGCTCTTTATGGTGTCGGTTGTGCCCAATGTAGCAGGGGTACTTGGTGCCAACGTAGGTGTGAGTTAGGGTACCCCCGCAGGTTCAGCAGGGGTCTGGATCCTCTCCATTCAACAGCACCTCCTGGGCCTCTCAGCTCAGAGCCCCAGATATCAAGGGGGGGGAACCCTCTCTGGTCTGTGACCACAGTCAGAGGTGGAGGAAGAGGACACCCGGCCCCCTGATTCCCCAGAAGGTCCGCAGGCACCGCTCGGGCCCACACCTAGTCCCAGTGGGGGGCCCGTGCGATCTGCGGCCTCACCTGTTGTTCACTGCCTGGGGGCCACCATCCCTCCTCCCCGGATCATGTTCATCAGCAATCGGGGGGAGGAATCCAACAGGCCTTAGGTCTTCCACTCGCCATAGGCTTCTCTGGTTGCTACTTCCCTTTCAGCCGATCCACCTCGCGGCCCAGTGCCCTGGTTCAGCCGCGGCTTGGTTCCACTGTTGCAGGCCTCTTTTTTGTTTTTTTATTTCCCCCCAGTCCCCGGGTCGTCTCATCTCGTGCCCGGTAACCGGGGGGGAGACCCCGGAAGGCCCCAGACCATGCGTGTGGCCCCGGCCCCCCAGGCTGCCTCCTCTTTTCTGACCGCTTCACCTCGCGGCACAGTCCTTAGGTGCGGCTTGCGCGGCCGCATCTCTGTTCCGCTGCCGCCGGCCGCGACGCCTCCCCAGGGTGTGCCGCTCAGTATATCAGTCCCTGGGTGCGGCTCACGCCACCGCGGCGTTGCTCTTTCTATGGGGGCTGCTCACCTCCTCTCGGCCGCTCCGTCTCGCGGCCCGGATCACCGGCTAGTCCCACGCGGCTGCGGCCCTGTTCCGCCGCCGCCAGGACACCGCCTGCAGCTCACACGAACCCCCAGGCCCTGATTCAGCTTGCTGGGGAGTGGAGCGCCCCCCGTCCCCCTCCAATTGAGTCAGATTATTCGGATGCAGCGCGGAGCTCTCAAGGCTCGCGTCCGCCATGTTGAGTGGCTTGGCCACGCCTCCCTTGATACTGCTTCCATGATCACCAAAAAACACATGTAGTGGCAGACAGTGACAATGGTAGGACTTAATGTGGTCAGCTGCAAAAAGAAATAACTTGGCGAATTATGAGAATTATGGGGGAAGAAAGATTTTGAAGAGTGAAAAATGGGAGAGAGATTTTGGGATGAAATGAAAGTGACTGAAGCAACTAACTATACAAAGCCATTGGGATGTACAAACAACAGTAAAAGAGTTATTATATTACAGCTGTACCCATCGTGGCTTGAAGTATTGCGTCAAGTGCTGAAATACCCTCTAAAGATATCAACAGATTTGCTCTAAGTCGTGTGCTACAGAAGTGATCACACACACTGAAAGTTTATGCAAATGGTGAATGATTAAAAGTACCAGTCTTATGAGAAGCGATTCATAGATCCATTCTTGTCCACTCTGTTAAAGGAGGAAAGGGGGGGTGACATGATTACAAAATGGACTAGTAATAATAAAAAGGAACACCATTTCTAGCAAATGTGCACTCTGGAGTCCCATGAAGGTCAGATTTGAATCTAGAGAAGAAAGGTAGAAGGCACAGGACTTGTATTAGAATACCTTTATTCACAAAAAGAGTAGCAAGTGCTTTAAACAAATTCTCAGAGGAAACAGTGGAGACAAAAACAGTAACTTTCACTAAAGAGGCCTGGGACTGACACAACTGAGTTTTAACATAGACAGCAGCAGTAGAGCTGAGCATAAAGGTTTGGTGGTGTCAAGGTTAGACAAACTGTGTGAGTCTAATTTTTGTCCCATGGTCTAAGAAATGAAGTACCAGGAACTAGCAACTGATAGTATCTTGACAGGGTGCAATGTGTGCTGCCTTTACACTCTACCAACCATGAAAAAGGAACTATGTATCAGGCATATGCTGTGCAATAACACATTTGGCAAAACTACCTTCTAGATCATTAATACAATCCTATGTAGAATTGCAACAACTGATTTCATCCCAAATGTAGTCATATTTGGTGCATGCAGCAAATCATGCTGCGCCTACACATTAGCTGGCATAAGGAAAATGGGCTAGCAGCAATTAATACTATGTGATCCAAGTGCTATTTTTCTAAAGAACTACACAATTGAGTTTGCTGACAAAGTATGGATTTAATTATATCCGATGACTATATGATTGCTGACCAAATATGCATTTATTTCTAATCAATTACAATATTTACAACATTTTCTAAATACCTTGAAGTCCACATCTCTTTGAGGTGCATATTGTTCAATAAATCAGACTCTGTTGAGATTCACATTGCAATGCATTTAAAGTATCACCGCTAATATATGAACCTGATATTGACCTATTGCCAAAAATTCCTCAAAAAATCTTTCTTGTGTAAAGCAAGAGAACATCAGTTAATGGGTAAAACACTTGATGACACAGGTTTAAGTGCAGTAGGCAAACTACAGGCATTTACAGACAAGAGGTTTTTATAGAAGTCTACACTTCTACTGATAAGAAAAGGGAGGCTACTAGGCTACTCTAGGATCTGGCTAGCACAGTACTAAGTGAAATACCAACGCCTGCTTAGCCAGGCAGATCTATCTGCAAATATGGAGAATTCCCTACTGTGGTAAAGAGTACTTAGTTGTTTCTTTAACTATCATAAAACACTCAAGTGTTACCATGATGAGCTCATCTTTATTGAGGGGTCTGACTGGAATGTGGGCTATTGAAGAGAGAGCCGTGAAGGAATAGTTGGAGAAAATTGTGACTGTGGCTGGAGTTTCTCTTACTGCAATAAACTACGCTTCAACGTTAATTCATTGTGTGGATTTCTTTTCCGGATGAACATTTCCACATTGGCGACGAGGATGGGATGAAGTTGCGTTTGATATATTAGGGCCTATTTGCATGAAAGGTAACTCCAGGTACTTGTTAGTTGTTAGGACTTGAATTCCAAGTGGCCTGAGGTAGGGTTGACAAATAAGATTATTATGAGAGCAGTTATAAAGTTTCTAACAGAGGTGTTTGCTAGAGAAGGGAATCCTAGGATGATACTGACAGACAATGGGATGCAACTTACTTCTAAAGAGATTAGAGAGTTTATTGGAAAGAAGGGCGTCACACACAAGAAATGTGCCTTATATCACCCAGAGACTAATGGTATGGTGGAGAGATTCAACAGGACTTTTAAGGAAATCAGATTGCTAGAGATCATTCGGTTGATTGGTTTCAGGCTGTCAAGAAGAGGGTAGAAGAATATAGGTTTACTCCTCACTCGACTACAGGATAATGTCCCTTTGTAATACTTAAAAAACTGAAACCATATACTGTGATAGATCCACCTTAGATCAGAAAATACGAGGTGCGCACAGTAGATGTTAATGAATTGATGGAGAAAAGCCGAGCGAGGGAAGCAGAATTACAACATGAAAGCAAGGTGAACTATGATGGGCGTAAAGCTGCGAAACTTTTACCTATAAGTGTGGGTGACTTGGCCAAGATTAAGCTACCAGAAAGAATTCAGGCGGATTCAAAATTCAGCAAGACATATACTGTGATGAACATTTTCAGGGGACCAAGTCCAAGAAGCACAACAGAGTCCAGGAAGGGCAGGAGCCCCTACCCACCAGGCTGAAGGTGCAAGAGGTGAGTTGACGGTGAAGAAGGAGAGTCAGTACTGCACCCAAGAAGACAAAATTGAATTCCTGGAGGATGCAGGTCATGTCCCACGCCGGAAGGAGGACTGCAGTTAGGTTTGTGTCTTCGGATTCCGCCAACAAGCCTTGGCACACGCAAAACTCTAGGTTAGCGGAAAGTGGAGCTGTCGGGGACCAGGAAGGGCCAGGTGGCCTTAACCAGGAGGTGGAGTCAGAGGGGGGCCTTGGCAACACAGAGAGCCCACAGAAGACCAGGCAGCACCCACAGGAGTCATACAGGACGGGGACACGAAAGTCTCAGAAGAGGCCCACGCAGCACTAAGAAAAGGACTCCCACACTGCCGGAGAATCACTCAGGGAGGTGTGCGTCGCAAAATGGAGTGCTGGGGGCTGGAGCTTCAGGCTGCCTGAAGATCTTGTAGAAAAGATGCCAACAAGTCTTGGCAGCTGCTAAGAATGCAGGGCACAGGGGTACTGTCCCGCATGGGCAGGCAATGGCTTACCTCCACCCAAGTTGGACATCTGGAAGAGAGGACCTTCGGGATCACTTCAGTCCACCACCAATGATGCAGGATCCAAGTAGCTCAGCAGGAGATGGGATCCATGCAGCTGGTCGTTGTTGCAGTTGGTGCCTGCAGAAGCAGGGGTGTGACTCCTTCACCCTAAGGGAGATTTGTTCCTTCTTCTGATGCAGGCTGAAGACGGGCTGTCCTCAGAGGATGCAGGACCGGGAAAATGTTGCAGTTGCTGGAAGGAGCCCAAGATACAATGTTGCCAAAGGTGTCTTGCTTCTTTGTTGCAGCTTGTCAGGTCCTGGAGCGTCCAGATGAACGAGTTACTTACCTTCGGTAATGACTTTTCTGGTGGATACATAAGCTACCTGTGGATTACTCACTTAATGAATACTCCCATTGCGCCAGCATTCAACGGAAATCTTCTTCCTAGCTTCTGCACGTCGACGAGGACGTCACATTTGACCACGCGACGCCGTCTGACGTCATACAGGCAATAAGAGGTCCTCGCCGACGTGCCGACGTCAGTACCAACATTTTTTACATGCCACCGCGGGTGGGACCATGAGGAATCCACAGGTAGCTAATGTATCCACCAGAAAAGTCGTTACCGAAGGTAAGTAACTCGTTCTTCTGATGGATACAACTACCTGTGGATTCCTCACCTAATGAATAGAGTCCCAAAGCAGTACCGCGCTCGGTGGTGGGTGCCTGAATGGTCAAACCAAGAAATCCTGCAGCACTGACCGTGCAAAAGGGCCGTCCCTTCTGACCTCAGAGTCCAAACAGTAATGTTTCGCAAAAGTGTGAAGGGACGACCAGGTTGCGACCTTGCAGATGTCGACCACCGGAACACCCCTGGCCAAGGCCGAAGTGGCTGACTTAGCTCTGGTGGAATGAGCTCTAATACCATCAGGAGGATCCTTCTTTGCTAAAGAGTAACACATTTTAATGCAAAGAACAACCCACCTGGAGAGTGTTCTCTTGTGGACTGCCTTTCCTCTCCTCTTTCCCACGTATCCGATGAAAAGCTGATCCTCCAGCCTGAAATCCTTCGTCCTGTCTATGTAGAAGCTTAACGCCCTCTTTGGGTCCAAGCGGTGTAGTCTCTCTTCTTCCTTTGAAGGATGAGGCGGAGGATAAAACGTGGACAGAGTAATTGTCTGTGCCAAATGAAAGGGTGAAACAACCTTCGGAAGGAAAGCAGCCTTGGTCCTCAACACCACCTTATCCCCATAAAATGTTGTATAAGGGGGTTTTACCGATAAAGCCTGCAACTCACTCACTCTCCTTGCAGATGTTATAGCAACCAGGAAAACTGTTTTAAGAACTAACAGTCTTAAGGGGCAAGAATGCATTGGCTCAAAAGGGGACCCCATAAGGAAAGTTAGGACCAAGGACAAATCCCATTGAGGCATAACGAAAGGATTGGAGGAAATTTATTCATAAGGCCCTTCAAGAATCTAAGTACTATATGAGATTTAAATAATGAAGGCTGGTCAGGAAGACAAATAAAGGCTGACAGGGCAGACAAGTAATCCTTAACAGTAGCTACAGCACAACCCCTCTGTGCTAAAGACAAAGCAAAAGATAAAACATCTGACAAATGAGCACGTAAGGGATCAATCTGCCTCTCTCCACACCAAACCACAAATTTAGACCACCTATTAGCGTAGATAGATTTAGTGGAGTGTCGCCTGGCCGCTAAGATAACATCCACTACATCAGGCGGGAGAGAAAAGGAACTCAGGTTGCCCCGTTCAATCTCCAGGCTTGAAGGTGCAGGCTCTGGAGGTTGGGGTGTAAAACCTGCCCCTGCGACTGCGAGAGGAGGTCTGCCCTGAGAGGGAGACGGAGCAGAGGGCACATTGAGAGTTGAAGAAGGTCGGAATACAACACCCTCCTTGGCCAATCCGGAGCAATTAAGATTACTTGGGCCCGGTCTTGGCGTATTTTCCTCAACACTCGAGGAATCAAGGCTATGGGGGGAAACGCGTAAAGCAACTGGTCTCACCAGGTTCTCTGAAACGCGTCCCCCAACGCTCCCTGCACCGGATACTGGAGGCTGCAGAATAACGGGCAGTGCGAGTTCTCCCGGGTGGCAAACAGATCTATCCGAGGAAACCTCCACATCTGGAAGATTAACCGGACTTGATCTGGATGGAGACGCCACTCGTGGTCGGTTGAGAAACGACGACTGAGACTGTCCGCACGTACATTCAAGACTCCGGCCAGATGATTTGCTACCCAGCAAATCTGATGGTCCTTTGCCCAGGACCATAGCCGAAGAGCTTCTCTGCAGAGAAGGTATGACCCCACTCCTCCCTGTTTGTTTATATACCACATCGCGGTAGTATTGTCCGTCAGGACCTGAACCGACTGACCGCGAAGGGATGGGAGGAAGGCCTTGAGAGCCAGACGTACAGCCCGTAACTCTAACAGATTGATATGAAACATCTGTTCCTCTGGAGACCAAAGCCCTTTGATCTCCAGGTCCCCCAGATGAGCTCCCCACCCTAGAGTGGAAGCATCCATTATGACCGTGGTCACTGGTGGAGGCTGCGTGAACGGCCTTCCCCGGGAAAGATTGTCATCCGCAATCCACCACTTCAAATCTGTGGCAGCATCTCTGGAGATCTTGACAGAACTTTCGAGTTCTCCTTTGTGTTGAGACCACTGCCTTTGGAGGCACCACTGAAGAGCCCTCATGTGCCAGTGAGCATGCGTGACCAACAGTATGCAGGAGGCAAACAGACCGAGCAGACGTAGGACCTTGAGGATTGGAATGACCGCTCCACTTTGAAACATTGGAACCAACACCTGAATGTCTTGAATCCGCTGAGGCGGAGGAAAGGCTTGATTCAATGTTGTATCCAGTACTGCCCCTATGAACAGGAGGCGTTGAGAGGGCTCTAGGTGAGATTTGGGCACGTTCACCGAAAAGCCCAGGTCGAACAACAACTGGGTTGTCGACTGCAGTTGATGCAACACAAGCTCCGGGGACTTGGCTTTGATCAACCAGTCGTCCAGGTAAGGAAATACTGCTATCCCCTTCCTTCTGAGCTCTGCCGCAACCACCGACATCACCTTCGTGAAGGCTCGAGGTGCTGAAGTAAGACCAAACGGGAGGACCGCAAACTGATAGTGCTGCGACCCTACCACAAACCGGAGATACTTCCTGTGCGACTTGAGTATCGGGATATGAAAATAAGCATCCTGCAAGTCGACAGACACCATCCAATCTCCCTTGTTCAACGCCAAAAGCACCTGAGCTAGGGTCAGCATCTTGAACTTTTCCTGTTTGAGGGACCAATTCAACATCCTCAGGTCCAGGATTGGTCTCAACCGACCATCCTTCTTGGGAATCAGGAAGTACCTTGAATAACAACCTTGACCCTTTTCCTGCTCTGGAACCAACTCCAACGCGCCCTTTAAAAGGAGGACTTGAACCTCCTGTTCTAACAACAGGAGGTGTTCTTCTGAACAATAAGAAGGGCGGGGCGGGATGGGGGGCGGAAACTCCCGAAAGGGTAGGGTATAGCCTTTTCTCACAATGCTGGTAACCCAGGCGTCTGATGTGATAACCTCCCACTTGTGAAGAAAATACAGTAATCTTCCCCCTACAGGAGAGGAGTGAGTGGGAATTGGTGGAAGCCTAAGGCTGCTTCTCCTGCTGCACCCCTCCAGAGGAAGAGGCAGAGTGCTGCTGAGAGGCTCCCCTGGTACGGACCCTACCCCTCCCTCTAAAAGATCTATAGGCGAGAGAAGAGGTAGGCTGTTGGAATTTCCCCCGAAAGGAGGAGGAGGATGAGCCACGACCAAATCTTCGAAACCTCCTAAAAAATCTGGAGGAGGCAGAAGAAGTGGCTTGTAGTCCTAACGACTTGGCCGTGGCCCTGCTCTCCTTAAACCTCTCCAAAGCCGAATCTGCTTTGGCACCAAAGAGCTTGTCCCCATCAAAAGGGAGGTCCAACAGGGTCGACTGCACATCCAAAGAGAACCCTGAGTTGCGAAGCCAAGCCTGTCTTCTCGCAACCACAGCCCTGCCCATCGCTCTGGCTACTGAGTCAGTTGTATCCAACCCAGATTGGATAACCTGGGTTGCAGCAGCTTGAGCGTCTGACACGAGATTCAACAGCCCTTGAGGAACCTCCGTATACGTAGATGTTATCTCGTCCATCAGAGCATAAATGTACCTCCCCAAAATACACGTAGCATTGGTGGACTTTAACGCCATGCTACATGACGAGAACACTTTCTTTTATTGCATATCCATCTTTTTGTAGTCTCTGTCCGCCGGCACTGATGGAAAAGATCCAGGCGCAGATCTTGTCGAACAGGAAGCCTGGACCACCAAGCTTTCAGGCGTAGGGTGTCTGGAAAGAAAGCCAGGGTCAGTTGGTGCAGCCCGATACCTCCTGGCCACAGACCTACTGACAGCCGAGGAAGATACCGGCTTCTTCCAGACCCCCAACACAGGTTCCAGCAGCGCCTCGTTAAATGGCAAAAGAGGTTCTGCTGATGTAGAGGCCTGATGTAAAACTTCAGTCAACAGATTTTGCTTCGATTTGATGAGAGTACTTCCCCTGTGACTGTTTGGGGCCAGGTTGCTGAAGTGCACAAACCTGTGTGCATTTTAGATTATAATAAGCACATGGGAGGTGTAGATAGAGTTGACCAGAGGTTGGAACCTTATACTGCTATTCGTAAGTCTTACGTTTGGTATAAGAAGTTAGCACTTCACCTCTTCCACTTAGCAACCTTCAATGCTTTTACTGTGTTTAGGGATAGGTCTCCAGAGTCAAAGATGACATTTGTGAAATTTCAGGAGTCAGTGATAGAGAGCCTTATTGTGGTGGAACAGGCCAGAGTTCCTAGAGAAGCAGTGGTGGAGGATGTGGCTAGATTGAAAGATCGCCACTTTGCTGAGCACATTCCTCCCACACCCAAAAAAGACTTTCCAGCTAAGAAATGTAGAGTGTGTTTTCGAAGAGGTATCCGGAGGGAGACTCGAATGTACTGCCCAGATTGTCCTTCAAAGCCTGGGCTGTGTGTCGGTGCTTGTTTTAAAAATTACCACACCCAGAAGAATTTCTGGGAACAACCATGAGTGTAAACTCATGTCTGCTTTGTATTTTCATGTGTTTAGTTTCATGGTTAGCATTTCTGTCATGTTCTTAGTTAGAGCTTTTGTGTTTGTAGTTTTGTAATTCTTTCTACTTAGTTAGGGGTTCCTCTGTTAAAAAAAATAAAAATAAAAAATGATGCCATTGTGTGTGGAGTGCGGCTTGGCTGAGAGTGTACATATTGACTTGCTGTTGGCTACTGCAACACACTGCCAGCCAAACACCAGTCCACACACTCCCATCAGCTGGTGTGATTGTTGTATCAGGCATGTGGGCGTATGTAAGTGATGGGCCCTTGAGTGGCGCTGTCTGTCGATGTGAGTGTTGTAATGTGCTGGGCCCGTGGCTGGCGGTGTGAATGGCCTTGTGTGTGTCATGTATGAAAGTTGTGTGAATGGACTGTAAAGCGGTTGGTGCCTTGTCGCGGCTTTACTGCTCACGAGCTGTGAGTCATTGGTTCAGTTTTTTGCCTTTCAGTTACTAACCGTGCATTTCATTTTTGTGAAAGCTCTTGTTAGTAAAAATTGATCCACTGAACCATCACTCACCCTCGTGCCAAATCCAACCAGTATGTGTGGTAAAAATGACAAAACCTGCTCCGCTGTAATCAGGCGTCGCAGCACACCTGTTACACGCTAGGTGCCTCAGGTGGGACCCCAATGATGAAGCATGCCACCAACTTGGTTGGTGGGTGAGGGGTCTTTTTCACATAACCTAAGTGTGTTTCTTTTCAAAATTTTAGTGTTTGGCACATCACGGACGTATGTGCATCAAAACGATATATTACAAAACTACCTGTGTTTGGGGGGGGGAGGGCACCTATGTTTTTGGTCCTGTGTGCGGCCTTCATCTAGGGAAACCTACCAAACCCAGACATTTTTTAAAACTAGACACCCCAAGGATCCCCCAACATTTTCTTACCCAGACTCCTCTGTAAACCTCAAAATGTGCTTAAAAAAGCATATTTTCCTTACTTTTCTTCGTAAGATCACCACTCCAGCACAAAATTCCTACTCCCCAGTGTTCCCCTCAGTCTCCCAAGTAAAATGACACCTCACTTATGTGGGTCCCCAAAGCAGAGTCCGTCTAAAGATGTATAAAAGAATATGTCCTTATAAACTTGCTGTGCTATCCCCTCTATCTCTACAAGTTTTGGGCCTTATTCTGTTGCAGGCACCTGGCCCACCCACACAAGTGAGGTATCATTTTTATCGGGAGACTTGGGGGAACGGTGGGCTCCACTCAGATTCCAGAACTTTCTGTCACCGAAATGTGTGGAAAATGTGTTTTTTTAGACAGAATTTGAGGTTTGCAAAGGATTCTGGGTAACAGAACCTGGTCAGAGCCCCGCAAGCCACCCCATCTTGGATTCCCCTAGGTCTCTAGGTTTAAAAAATGCACAGGTTTGGTAGGTTTCCCTAGGTGCCGGCTGAGCTAGAGGCCAAAATCTACAGGTAGGCACTGTTTTCAATGAAAAAATATGATGTGTCCACGTTGCGTTTTGGGGTGTCTGCTGTCGCGGGCGCTAGGCCTACCCACACAAGTGAGGTATCATTTTTATCGGGAGACGTGGGGGAACGCTGGGTGGAAGGAAATTCGTGGCTCCTCTCAGATTCCAGAACTTTCTGCCACAGAAATGTTAGGAACATGTGTTTTTTTAGCCAAATTTTGAGGTTTGCAAAGGATTCTGGGTAACAGAACCTGGTCCGAGCCACACAAGTCACCCCATCTTGGATTCCCCTAGGTCTCTAGTTTTCAGAAATGCACAGGTTTGGTAGGTTTCCCTAGGTGGCGGCTGAGCTACAGGCCAAAATCTACAGGTAGGCACTTTGCAAAAAACACATCTGTTTTCCTTCAAAAATTTGGCTGTGTCCACGTTGCGGTTTGGGGCGTTTCCTGTCACGGGCGCTAGGCCTACGCACACAAGTGAGGTATCATTTTTATCGGGAGACGTGGGGGAACGCTGGGTGGAAGGAAATTCGTGGCTCCTCTCAGATTCCAGAACTTTCTGCCACAGAAATGTGAGGAACATGTGTTTTTTTAGCCAAATTTTGAGGTTTGCAAAGGATTCTGGGTAACAGAACCTGGTCCGAGCCACACAAGTCACCCCATCTTGGATTCCCCTAGGTCTCTAGTTTTAAGAAATGCACAGGTTTGGTAGGTTTCCCTAGGTGGCGGCTGAGCTACAAGCCAAAATCTACAGGTAGGCACTTTGCAAAAAACACCTCTGTATTCCTTCACAAATTTTGATGCGTCCACTTTGCGTTTTGGGGCGTTTTCTGTCGCGGGCGCTAGGCCTACCCACACAAGTGAGGTATCATTTTTATCGGGAGACGTGGGGGAACACTGGGTGGAAGGAAATTTGTGGCTCCTCTCAGATTCCAGAACTTTCTGCCACAGAAATGTGAGGAACATGTGTTTTTTTAGCAAAATTTTGAGATTTGCAAAGGATTCTGGGTAACAGAACCTGGTCCGAGCCACACAAGTCACCCCATCTTGGATTCCCCTAGGTCTCTAGTTTTCAGAAATGCACAGGTTTGGTAGGTTTCCCTAGGTGGCGGCTGAGCTACAGGCCAAAATCTACAGGTAGGCACTTTGCAAAAAACACCTCTGTTTTCCTTCAAAAATTTGGTTGTGTCCACGTTGCGCTTTGGGGCATTTCCTGTCACGGGCGCTAGGCCTACCCACACAAGTGAGGAATCATTTTTATCGGGAGACGTGGGGGAACGCTGGGTGGAAGGAAATTCGTGTCTCCTCTCAGATTCCAGAACTTTCTGCCACCGAAATGTGAGGAACATGTGTTTTTTTAGCCAAATTTTGAGGTTTGCAAAGGATTCTGGGTAACAGAACCTGGTCCGAGCCACACAAGTCACCCCATCTTGGATTCCCCTAGGTCTCTAGTTTTCAGAAATGCACAGGTTTGGTAGGTTTCCCTAGGTGGCGGCTGAGCTACAAGCCAAAATTTACAGGTAGGCACTTTGCAAAAAACACCTCTGTTTTCCTTCACAAATTTGGATGTGTCCACGTTGCGCTTTGGGGCGTTTTCTGTCACGGGTGCTAGGCCTACCCACACAAGTGAGGTATCATTTTTATCGGGAGACATGGGGGAACGCTGGGTGGAAGGAAATTTGTGGCTCCTCTCAGATTCCAGAACTTTCTGCCACAGAAATGTGAGGAACATGTGTTTTTTTAGCCAAATTTTGAGATTTGCAAAGGATTCTGGGTAACAGAACCTGGTCCGAGCCACACAAGTCACCCCATCTTGGATTCCCCTAGGTCTCTAGTTTTCAGAAATGCACAGGTTTGGTAGGTTTCCCTAGGTGGCGGCTGAGCTACAGGCCAAAATCTACAGGTAGGCACTTTGCTAAAAACAGCTCTGTTTTCTGTGATGTGTCCACGTTGTGTTTTTGGGGCATATCCTGTCGCGGGCGCTAGGCCTACCCACACAAGTGAGGTATCATTTTTATCGGGAGACTTGGGGGAACATAGAATAGCAAAACAAGTGTTATTGCCCCTTGTCTTTCTCTACATTTTTTCCTTCCAAATGGAAGACAGTGTGTAAAAAAGACATCTATTTGAGAAATGCCCTGTAATTCACATGCTAGTATGGGCACCCCAGAATTCAGAGATGTGCAAATAACCACTGCTTCTCAACACCTTATCTTGTGCCCTTTTTGGAAATACAAAGGTTTTCTTGATAGCTATTTTTTACTCTTTATATTTCAGCAAATGAATTGCTGTATACCCGGCATAGATTGAAAACCCACTGCAGGGTGCAGGTCATTTATTGGCTCTGGGTACCTAGAGTTCTTGATGAACCTATAAGCCCTATATATCCCCGCAACCAGAAGAGTCCAGCAGACGTAACGGTATATTGCTTTCGAAAATCTGACATTGCTGGAAAAAGTTACAGAGTAAAACGTAGAGAAAAATTGATTTAAATATTTTTCTTTTTCAGTTATTTTCTGTAGGAAACCCTTCTAGGATCTACACAAATTACCCCTTGCTGAATTCAGATTTTTGTCTACTTTTCAAAAATGTTGCGGTTTCTGGGATCCAGCGTTGGTTTTATGCCCATTTCTGTCACTGACTGGAAGGAGGCTGAAAGCACAAAAATTGTAAAAATGGGGTATGTCCCCGTAAAATGCCAAAATTGTCTTGAAAAATTGGGTTTTCTGATTCAAGTCTGCCTGTTCCTGAAAGCTGGGAAGCTGGTGATTTTATCGCCGCAAACCCTTTGTTGATGCCCTTTTCAGGGAAAAAACCACAAGCCTTCTTCTGCAGCCCATTTTTCCCATTTTTTTGAAAAAAAACAAAATTTTCACTGTTTTTTGGCTAATTTCTTGGCCTCCTGCTGGGGAACCCACAAAGTCTGGGTACCTCTAGAATCCCTAGGATGTTGGAAAAAAAGGACGCAAATTTGGCGTGGGTAGCTTATGTGAACAAAATGTTATGAGGGCCTAAGCGCGAACTGCTCCAAATAGCCAAAAAAAGGCTCGGCACAGGAGGGGGAAAAGGCCTGTCAGCGAAGGGGTTAAAATGTGATCAGCATATGCTGCATTTTTAAAGAGGACTTGAAGGAAAGTGGCACTGTTGGCATTGTTACCCCCCGCCCCACTTTTTGGCTAATGTTGATGCTAACTTTGATTGAAAGTGTGCTGGGATCCTTTTAACTAGGCCCCAGCACCAGTGTTCTTTCACAAAATCTCTACCTTTGTTTCTGCAATTAGCACACCCATGGCACGCAGTTAAGTCTCTTGTAAAAGGTACTCATGGTAATAAGGACCCTGTGGCCAGGGAAGGTCCACCAGGGCTGCAGCATGTATTATGCCACCCTGGGGGACCCCTCACCAAGCACATGTACACTGCCTTTGCAGCTTGTGTGTGCTGGTAGGGAGAAAAAGGCAAAGTCGACATGACACCAGCTCTCAGGGTGCCATGGCCACGAACCACTGCTTGTGGCATAGGTAGGTCACCCCTCTAGCAGGCCTTACAGCCCTAAGGCAGGGTGCACTATACCACAGGTGAGGACATAGTTGCATGAGCACTATGCCCCTACAGTGTCTAAGCAAAGCCTTAGACATTGCAGGTGCAGGGAAGCCATAAAGAGTATATGTTCTGGGGGTCTGTCAATTACGAACTCCACGGTTCCATAATAGCTACACTGAGATCTGGGAAGTTTGGTATCAAACTTCTCAGCACTATAAAAGCACACTGATGCCAGTGTGGGATTTATTGTAAAATACACCCAGAGAGCATCTGTGAGATGCCCCCTGCATACCAGTCCGAATCCTAGTGTTAGGCTGACCAGTTTCTGCCAGCCTGCCACAACCAGATGAGTTTCTGGACACATGCGGTGGGTGCCTTTGCCTCACTGTGGCCAGGAACAAAGCCTGTACTGGGTGGAGGTGCTTCTCACCTCCCCCTACATGAACTGTAACACCTGGTGGTGAGCCTCAAAGGCTCATGCCTTTTGTTACAGCACCCCAGGGCATACCAGCTAGTGGAGATGCCCACCCCTGCGGCCACTGCCCCCACTTTTGGCAGCAAGGCTGGAGGAGATAATAAGGAAAACAAGGAGGAGTCACCTACCAGTCAGGACAGCCCCTTAAGATGACCCCTGCCTTTAGAAATCCTCCATCTTGGGTTTGGAGGATTCCCCCAATAGGAATAGGGATTTGCCCCCTTATCCTCTGGGAGGAGGCACAAAGAGGGTGTAGCCACCCTCAAGGACAGTAGCCCCCCTGACCTAAAGACACCCCTAAATTTAGTATTTAGGGGCAACCCTGAACCCAGGAAATCAGCTTCCTGCAACCTGAAGAAAGAAGGACTGCTGACCTGAAAGCCCCGCAGAGACGATGGAGACGACTACTGACTCCTACCGGCCTGTCTCCAGACTCAAAGAACCTGCACAGCGACACATCCAACAGGGATCAGAGACCTCTGAGGACTCAGAGGACTGCCCTGAACCCGAAGGACCAAGAAACTCCAAGGAACAGCGGCACTGTTTAAAACCTGCAACAACTTTGCAACATGAAGCAACTCTTTCTTCCTGTTGGAAGCGTGAGACTTCACACTCTGCACCCGACGCCCCCGGCTCAAGTTCAGGAGAACCAGCACCGCAGAGAGGACTCCCAGGTGACTACGATGACATGGGCACCCTGAGTCAAACCCCCCTGCACCCTCCCAGCGACGCCTGCAGAGAGGATCCAGAGGCTTCCCCTGACCGCGACTGCGTGGTGACAAAGGAACCCGACGCCTGGACCAAGCACTGCACCCGCAGCCCTCAGGACCAAGAGGAACCACCAGCAGGCGGCCCTCATCCTAGCCCAGTCGGAGGCTGGCCCGAGAAGCCCCCCTGTGTCCTGCCTGCATCGCCTAAGTGACCCCCGGGTCCCTCCATTGCTTTCAATAGCAAACCCAATGCCTACTTTGCCCACTGCACCCGGCCGCCCCTGTGCCGCTGAGGGTGTGTTTTGTGGACTTGTGTGTGTGTCCCTAATGCTTTACAATCTCCCCCGGTCTGCTTCCCGAGGATGCAGGTACTTACCTGGTAGCAGGCTGGAACCGGAGTACCACTGTTCTCCATAGGTGCCTATGGGGGTTATTACAACTTTGGAGGAGGTGTTAATCCGTCCCAAAAGTGACGGTAAAGTGACGGCTATACCACCAGCCATATTACAAGTTCCATAGAATATAATGGACTCGTAATACGGCTGGTGGTATATCCGTCACTTTTGGGATGGATTAACACCTCCTCCAAAGTTGTAATAACCCCCTATATGTTTTGGGCCCTCCTTTGACCTCTGCACCTGACCGGCCCTGTGCGGCTGGTGCTGTGGCTTTGGGGTTGCCTTGAACCCCCAAAGGTGGGCTGCCTATGCCTAGGAGACTGACTGTGTAAGTGCTTTACTTACCTGAGAAACCTAACCAAACTTACCTCCCCCGGGAACTGTTTATTTTTGCACTGTCCACTTTTAAAATAGCTTATTGCCATTTTAACCTTAACTGTGCGTACTACTGCTTTGAATCAAAGTTCTATACTTACCTGTGTGAAGTACCTTGCATTTTCTGTACTTATCTCAAATCTTGAATCTTGTGGTTCTAAAATAAATTAAGAAAATATATTTTTCTATATAAAAACTATTGGCCTGGAGTTAAGTCTTTGAATGTGTGTTCCTCATTTATTCCCTGTGTGCGTACAACAAATGCATAACACTACCCTCTGATAAGCCTACTGCTCAACCACACTACCACAAAATAGAGCATTAGTATTATCTAATTTTGCCACTATCAACCTCTAAGGGGAACCCTTGGACTCTGTGCACACTACCTCTCACTTTGAGATAGTATATACAGAGCCAACGTCCTACACTTTGGGATTATGTAATCTTCAGAACTCCACAAGACATGATTTTTGCATAAATGATGCCTATGATTGTGCTCTTGGGGGTGGGGGTCTGACTTTAGATGCTGATTATCTAGGTTAATAATATCCATTGTGAAGTTCAAATCACAACCAAATATGATGCATGAATTTGCGTGTAGCAGAAAAAGTTTCAAACTCATTGTACACCAGATCTGGGGATGAGTACTACTGGCAGCATATATGTTTACTGTATACAGATTGCTGTCACCAATATTAACCCCTTCGCTGCCAGGCCTTTTCCCCCTCAGGTGCCAAGCCTTTTTTTGGCTGTTTGGGGCAGTTTGCACTTAGGCCCTCATAACTTTTCGTTCACATAAGCTACCCAGGCCAAATTTGTGTCCTTTTTTTCCAACATCCAGGGGTATTCTAGAGGTACCCATACTTTGTGGGTTCCCCCGAAGGAGACCAAGAAATCAGCCAAAATACAACAAAAATTGCATTTAAAAAAAAAAAAAAATGGGAAAAAGGGCTGCAGAAGAAGGATTGTGTTTTTTCCCCTGAAAATAGCATCAACAAAGGGTTTGCGGTGCTAAAATTACATCTTCCCAGCTTTCAGGAACAGGCAGACTTGAATCAGAAAACCACATTTTTCAACACAATTTTGGCATTTTACTGGGACATACCCCATTTTTACTATTTTGTGTGCTTTCAGCCTCCTTCCAGTTAGTGACAGAAATTGGTGTGAAACCATTGCTGGATCCCGGAAAGCTAAACATTGCTTCTGAAAAGTAGACAAAATTTTGAATTCAGCAAGGTGTAATTTGTGTAGATCCTACAAGGGTTTCCTACAGAAAATAATGTCTGAAATGAAAAAATATTGAAATTGAGGTGAAAAAAAAAACCTGCCATTTTTCTCACGTTTTACTCTGTAACTGTTTCCTGCAATGTCAGATTTTTTAAAGCAATATACCAATACGACTGCTGGACTCTTCTGGTTGCGGGGATATATAGGGCTTGAAGGTTCATCAAGAAGGAATGGTTTCTTACCTGTAACTCCAGTTCTCTCGTAGGGGTATTTCCATGATAGTCATAAGCACTGAATAGTTCTGCGCGCCTGCGGGGACCCCGGAGCACTGATGTGAAGTATATTCTTAAGTGCAAATACCAGCCCTTTGAAAAAGGTCTGTCAAAAAACACTTAAGAATAACAATGTGCAGCCTATGTGAACAGCTACACAGGCCAAATTGTTAAAAGAAAACAGTTGTAGGGTACATTCACGTTTAAACATGTATTTATTCTATAAATGTAATAACAAATACATTCTCATATTCTATTTACACCGCTCATGAGAATAAAACAATGCAGGGCAGTGTAGCCCATAGGCTGCCATTATACAGAATGTAAATAGAGCTGTGCCTTTAAGAAAGTAAAGTCTTCCTGTTTCCCATCATGCACAGCAAAAGGCAGCTGCCTCAGTTCTTTTTGGAGGCTTGTAACCTGACATGAAGGAACAAAACATTTGTTGGAGTACCAACATCGATAATATTCATGGCAACTTATTCTATGTCAACTCCACCGGGGAGGAGGGAGGGTTGCTTATGACTATCATGGAAATACCCCTACGAGAGAACTGGAGTTACAGGTAAGAAACCATTCCTTCTCTCGTAGGGGATTTCCATGTATAGTCATAAGCACTGAATAGAGTAGCAAGCCCATCCCCATAACCGCAGTGGAGTAGACAGAAGAATACTGACAAAAAACATGAATCATGCAAATAAATTCTTAAGCAAGGCCTGTCCAAAATGCGCATCTGCCCTAGCGTCTGTATCAAGGCAGTAATGCTTAGTAAAGGTATGGACCGACTTCCAAGTGGCAGCCTTGCATATTTCTGCCAAAGGGACATTTCTCATCAAGGCTGCAGTAGCTGCCTTCCCTCTAGTAGAGTGGGCTTTTGGCCTACCCCCAAGGGATTTGTTCGCTAACTGATAACATAACATTATACATGAAACAATCCACCTGGATAAAGATTGCTTAGACGTGCCCAACCCTGTTCTAACTGGGCCATAGTTAATAAAAAGCTGTTGTGATTTACGTAAGCTTTTTGTCCTGTCCAAGTAAAATTTCAAAACCCTCTTTACATCCAGAGAGTGCAGAGTTCTCTCAGCAGGAGTAGTTGGATTTTGAAAGAAAGTTGGTAATGAAATTGTTTGGTTCACATGAAAGTCGGAGACGACTTTTGGTAAACATTTTGGATGAGTTCTCATTACCACTTTCGCAGAATGAAAAACCGTGTAGGGTTCTTGAGCGCAAAGGGCCTGGATTTCGCTGACCCTACGCACTGAAGTGATTGCCACCAGAAAAGCAGCTTTCCATGTGAGATGTTGAAGCGATGCCTTATGTATTGGCTCGAATGGAGGCAGCATCAGACGTGATAGGACAACATTCAGTTCCCATGGAGGAGAAGGTTTTCTAATGGGAGGAAAAACCTTTTTTAAACCTTCCAGGAAGTCCTTAATAATTGGAATCCGAAAAAAGGAAGTTTGTGAAGGGCTCTTTCTGTATGCCGTTACAGCCGCCAAGTGAACCTTTATTGATGACAGTTGTAAGCCCGATTTTGCCAAACTTAGCAAGTATGGCAGGATAGATTCCTCTCCACAGGAAACCGGGTCAATGTTGTTATCTAAACACCACACACAGAATCTTTTCCACTTGCTTGCATAAGCCGATCTTGTGGAAGGGCGCTTTGCTTCTTTCAGAATTTCCATACAGTCCAGAGGTAGGTTCAAGTGTCCATATTGCACGAGAGGTTGGGATGAGATATCTGCCCTCTGAACTTCGTGAGCAGGTCTGGACGATAAGGCAGTCTGATGTGTGGTTTGAGTGACCGGTGAAGAAGGTCTGGGAACCACCATTGGCGTGGCCATTCCGGAGCAATTAGGATCATTTTGGACTGAGCATTGGATAACTTCTGGAGGACCGTCGGAATCAGGGGAAGCGGTGGAAAGGCGTAAAGAAATGCTCCTGACCAGCTTATCCACAGGGCATTCCCCAGTGTCCCTGGATGGTAATATCTGGAGGCGAAGTATTGGCATTTTTTGTTTTCTGGGGTTGCGAATAGGTCTATAGAGGGGGTACCCCATAGTGTGAAAATGGAACGAACGACGTCGTCGTGTAGCACCCATTCGTCGTTCTCGTCCATTACACGACTGAGGGCATCCGCTTGAACATTCTGGATGCCAGGCAGGTGAGTTGCCACTAGCGACAGGTTCCTGGCTAGAAGCCAATGCCAGATTGTCTGAGCCTCTCTGGATAAAATCCTGGACCTGGTGCCTCCTTGTTTGTTCACGTAGTACATAGTGGCCACGTTGTCCGTCTGGAGAAGGAGAGTTTCCGCTCTCAGAGAGGGAAGGAAGGCTTTGAGCGCAAGGTGGACTGCGCGAAGTTCCAGCAGGTTGATATGATAGAGACTCTCTCTCCGTGACCACTTGCCTTGAACTCGAAGATGTTCCATGTGCCCCCCCATCCGAGCAGTGACGCATCTGTTACAATGGTTTGAGCTGGAGGCTGTTGTTGGAACGGAATCCCCACCAAGAGATTGCTGGGTAAACACCACCACTTGAGGGACTGTAGGGCGTGGGGAGAAAGGAGGACTTTGTTCTCCCAATCGTCCATCAGTTGACACCACTGATCCTCCAGGTTTTCCTGTAATGGTCTCATATGGAGGCGAGCATTGGGAACGAGATGGATACAAGACGCCATCGAGCCCAGTAGAGAAGCTATTACTCTTGCAGTGGTCTGAGGAGTTTCCTGCAGTTGTTTGCACTTTTGGAGAATTGATAATCGTCGTTCCTCCGAAGGAAACACCTTTCCTAGATTGGTATCTATAATGGCCCCTAAGTAATGCAACGTCTGAACAGGCGTTGCTGTGGATTTCAGGAGATTGACTTGAAGACCGAGCTTCTGCAACAACTGTAGAGTCCATTTGAAATGTTGTTGCGCCTCTAGATAACTGGAGGCCTTTATGAGCCAATCGTCTAGATAGGGGTAGACAAATATTCAGTGTTTCCTCAAGTGGGCGGCTACCACCGCCATGCATTTGGAAAAAGTTATCGGCGCTGATTTGAGGCCGAAGGGTAGAACCGCAAATTGGTAATGACGTTTTCCGACGGTGAACCTTAGGAATTTTCGATGTTTCTTGGTCACCGGAATATGAAAGTAAGCGTCGCAAAGGTCTATTGCACAGAGCCAGTCGCCCTGACTAAGATGTGGGTAAATTTGGTGCAAGGATAGCATCCTGAATTTCTCTTTGCGAATCCACTTGTTTGCTGTCCTTAGATCTAAAATGGGACGAAACTCTTGCTTGTCTTTTCTTGGTACAAGGAAATACCTCTAATAAATACCCTTCCCTTGCTGGCTGATCGGGACGGGTTCTATGGCTCTTTTTTGTAATAGAATAGTGACTTCTAACTGAAGAGCTTCGAGGTGGTGGCTGGCTGTTTTGGGTGGAACAGATGGTGGAGGACTGGTGAATCTGAGAGCGTAACCATGTCTCACAATACTCAATACCCAGGCGTCTGATGTGATGTGTAGCCACTCGTCCAGATGATTTGAGATACTTCTCCCTACCGGAGTGGATAATGGAGGAGGGGGAAGCGAAGATTCAGGGCTTCGACGCGGGAGCCTGTCGAGTTGTCTGGGTTTGAGGTGTTGAAAGACCCCTTGTCGACCTTCGTTGTGTGGAGAAGCCCCTTTGATGCTGCTGCTGTTGCTGGGGGCGTGAAGACATCCAGTGTGGTGACTGATACCGGTGGGTGAAAAGTCTTCGCTGATATGGGCGGAATACCTTTCGTTGTTCTTTCGGTCGTTCCATGCCTTCCGCTTTCAGGGTATCTAGCTCAGACTTCATTCTGGCCATCTCATCATCGGCATGAGAACCGAACAAAGTGGAGCCTGAGAAAGGTACATTTTGTATTCTCTGCTGTGCTTCTGGTTTGAGAGATGTAAGCCTCAACCATGCATGTCTTCTGAGCGCTATTCCGTGAGCATAGTTATGTGCGGATAGTACCGAAGAATCAGCTGCAGCACTTATTACTTGGTTAGAAACCATGGCTCTCTCGCCCACGACCTCCAGGAAATCTTATCTTTTGTCCTTAGGAAAATGTTCCGCAAACTGCAGTATAGAGTCCCAGAGGGCCCGATCGTATCTCCCTAATAAAGCAGTAGCGCTGGCTGCTTTCATCGTGATGGCTGCAGTAGAACATACTTTTCGTCCTGCAGCATCAATCTTTCTGCTCTCTTTATCTGGAGGTGAAGAGGAAGACGGTGATGTCGAATGCAATTTCTTTGCCGCTACTATGACCACCGAATCCGGTACTGGGTCCGACCTCAAGAATAGAGGATCTTGTTCTGGTGGACGATATTTCTTAATAAGTCTGGAAGGAGCAGACTTCGTTGCGGCCGGTGTAAGAAAAATATCCATTTCCGGCTCAATAAGACCTGGAACCAGTGGAAGCAAAGGTCTGGAAGATGTCCTGTGATGTAAGGTTTCGAAGATTACTGACGTCGATGGGGCAGGTACCGCCAGTGGGATATTCAGTTTGGTCGCCCCTCGTACTAAGACCTCCTGGAAAGTATTCACATCATCTATGGGGGACACTCTCGGGGACGGTGAGTCCAGATAGGGTTGGAGAGTAGTCCCGTGTAGACGAAGAAGAATGTCTGTGATGTGAATGCTGAGATCTCTGTCGTGATTCATGACGATGGTGCCGAGAGGAAGATGAACGTCTAGAGGAATGTCCAGAACGTCTTACAGATCGCGTTGGAGTCCTCAAAACAGACTCTGAAGGAGGAGCCGGAAGAGGAGCCGTAGGTGTTACCGGTGTCTGCGGCAACAGCGACTGTCGAGGAGAGAGTTGTGGAGACGCTGGAAGCAGGATGAGTGAGGCCGAGGATTCTGACATGGTATAAACCCTTCTAGGCCTCTTTGAATGTCGCCTCGACGTCGACACACTCCTCGACGTCGAAGTGCGGTGACGGCGAGTGCCTCTCGACATCGATTCCTCTCGCCGTTGAGAACCTCACGACGACGACCCTCGATGTCGCTGTGGTGACGGCGAACGTCTCCGACGGCGAGCACTCTCCCTCGACGTCGATCGCTCTCGTCGTCGAGCCGGACTCAGATCTCCTCGACGTGGATCGTCCTCGCTGTGTCGACGGCGACCCAGATCTCGACGGCGACTGTCCACGCCGTCTCGACGGCGAAATGGCTGTCGACGGCGAACGATGTCTCTTCCTCGCCAGTGAACCACTCCTCGACGGCGAGCATGTTGGCGCCGTTCCTTGTCTCGACGTCGACGCCCTCGACGTCGTCGGAGACCTGTGTCGTTTTTGAGCAGGTCTGGTCGGAGTTATAGAGGAAACAGGGTGAGCCCTGGTAGAAGACTGACCTTCTCCTCGCTGTGTGGTGGAATGACCACTTTTTCTCCTGTCCTCTTTCGCCTGAAGTCGGATTTTCTCCCTATCACGAAGAGTTCTTCTGGAGAAAGTTTTACAGATGTCACACGACTCCGGTTTGTGGCTGGATGGAAGGCAAATTATACAGACCTGATGTGGATCTGTTTTAGCCTTTTTTCTGCCACAAGAAGGGCATTTGTCAAAAAGTGAAGGCATTTCTGAACTAGAAAAACCTCAAAATTCTGTCAGAATTTAACAGAAAAGAGTAGGAAATGATCACTCAATGTTAAAAACGTCGAGTGAAATTGAAATTCAAAAGATTTTTAATGAATTTCTGTCACAAAAAGGCTTTGTGAGGTAGAGCTCAATGCTTCAGGGTCCTGTCAGAAAGGAGCCGGAAAAAAGAACTGAGGCAGCTGCCTTTTGCTGTGCATTATGGGAAACAGGAAGACTTTACTTTCTTAAAGGCACAGCTCTATTTACATTCTGTATAATGGCAGCCTATGGGCTACACTGCCCTGCATTGTTTTATTCTCATGAGAGGTGTAAATAGAATATGAGAATGTATTTGTTATTACATTTATAGAATAAATACATGTTTAAACGTGAATGTACACTACAACTGTTTTCTTTTAACAATTTGGCCTGTGTAGCTGTTCACATAGGCTGCACATTGTTATTCTTAAGTGTTTTTGACAGACCTTTTTCAAAGGGCTGGTATTTGCACTTAAGAATATACTTCACATCAGTGCTCCGGGGTCCCCGCAGGCGCGCGGAACTATTCAGTGCTTATGACTATACATGGAAAACCCCTACGAGAGAACCCTAGGTACCCAGAGTCAATAAATGAGCTGCACTTGCAATGGGTTTTCATTCTATACCGGGTATACACCAATTCATTTGCTGAAATATATATAGGTATCAAGAAAACCTGTGTATTTCCAGAATGGACACAAGATAATGTGTTGAGAAGCAGTGGTTATTTGCACATCTCTGAATTCCGGGATGCCCATACTAGCATGTGAATTACAGGGCACTTCTCAAATAGACGTCTTTTTTTACACACTGTCTTACAGTTGGAAGGAAAAAATGAAGAGAAAGACAAGGGGCAATAACACTTGTTTTGCTATTCTGTGTTCCCCCAAGTCTCCCGATAAAAATGGTACCTCACTTGTGTGGGTAGACCTAATGCTCGCGACAGGAAATGCAACATGGACATATCGCATTTTTATATTGAAATCTGACGTGTTTTTTACAATGTGTACAATTTTCGTGAGGTTCCATTTATGGGTGTTGACCTACTCTTTTCTGTATAGATTTACGTTTTCTCACTTTTGCTTTGTTTTGGCACAATTGTTTTCACTACTCACTGTGTCACCGCATGGAGCACTGTTTTATTTGACAGATCAGTCTCTGTATATGAATACGTTAAAAATACATACTATTTAAAAATACATGCTGTGTTCAAGCATCTGTAGCTGTGTCTATTCGTTACGCTCGATAACATTGTAATGGTGTTTTACTAAAATATTTTTTTGTTCCCATAACCAGATAAATAACTTTCACTTGATGATTTTCCTATCAGAAGACTTATTTTTGTATGCTAAGTTAGAGTTTGGTAAACGGTGTATGTACCTTTGCCACTGAAGACTACTTTACTCCTGTTATGGTTAGGGTACTCAACTCATCAAATTTAGAGATGTCTGCTGGCCTGACAGATATCTCTTGCATTTTCAGGAATCACCTTTACAGTGGTTACTGTAAATGAACTGAAGTCTGAAGGACGGCTCTGTCAACATGACAGACCCTTACATAAAACGTTTAATGTTTTCTTTATTTCCAAAAACACATACCCAAAGAGTGATTTTGTTTTTTAAAATTAAAAAAATAAAATGACCACCCTCACTATGGGAGTTTTTACCCATGGTTTGGAAGACATTTTACAATTTTCACTGTCCCTTACTGCCAGGTTTTATCTGGCGGTGACGGACAGAGAAAACTTGCCATCTGTCTACCCACCCTAAATAGGATGGGTGGACAAAGGTCAAAATCCCTATTGGCCATTACTCCTTCAGGCGGTTGCAGGTGTATGTCAAACGCTGGGATGGAGTAGTCTCTGCAGAGTGGACTTTCAGTTTGGCTGAGATGGTACATTGTCGCAGATGCGACAGAGTACCCTCTTCAGCATACTCTAAATGGGGCGCTCAGTCTTTAAAGTTTCAGTTAACCATGTTTCTAAGTACTCAAAAAGTGAAGGTGCCAAGCTCTCTTAACACTCAGGCAAACACAAACTTTTATGTTACTTCTCATAGTACGCTTCGCCAAATCAGTTATATCCCCTATTAGGATCACAATAATTCTGTCTGAATTCTGAGCTTGTTTGGGGTAGAGAATACTACAGTAGGAAGCTTATTCTAGCTACAGCATTGGTGATCCTGATCGTGAGGCCTTAAGACTTTTATATTACTGCTACTTCCACTTCAAGAATATCTGTGTTAGTATTAGTGCTTTGAGCAATATCGTGGCCCTTGCTGACTTTCCTTAAGATTGCATCTAATGTTGATAAGTTGTCTGGTTTATCCTTTACGGCGATGGGACTGGAAGATCCTGTTTTGTTCTTTTTTAGGTTAGATTATGGGGGTCATTCTGACCCTGGCGGTCATTGACCGCCAGGGTCAACGACCGCGAGAGCACCGCCAACAGGCTGGCGGTGCTCTCAAGGGCATTCTGACCGCGGCAGTTTGGCCGCGGTCAGAAAGGGAAAACCGGCGGTCTCCCGCCGGTTTTCCGCTGCCCTTAGGAATCCTCAATGGCGGCGCAGCTTGCTGCGTCGCCATGGGGATTCTGACACCCCATACCGCCATCCTGTTCCTGGCGGTTCGGCCGCCAGGAACAGGATGGCGGTATGGGGTGTCGTGGGGCCCCTGGGGGCCCCTGCAGTGCCCATGCCAATGGCATGGGCACTGCAGGGGCCCCCGTAAGAGGGCCCCACAAAGAATTTCAGTGTCTGCTTAGCAGACACTGAAATTCGCGACGGGTGCAACTGCACCCGTCGCACCCTTCCCACTCCGCCGGCTCCATTCGGAGCCGGCTTCCTCGTGGGAAGGGGTTTCCCGCTGGGCTGGCGGGCGGCCTCCTGGCGGTCGCCCGTCAGCCCAGCGGGAAACACAGAATCACCGCGGCGGTCTTCGGACCGCGGAGCAGTGTTCTGGAGGGGGAAATCTGGCGGGCGGATCCGCCGCCCGCCAGAGTTAGAATGACCCCCTATGTGTCTTTATCTTTATGAGTTAGACCTGACAGCCATAGGGTGGACTTCCCCACATCTTTTTAACTCCACCCCTCCATTTTCTGACCTCATCTGTGCCGGTTTTAGGACTTTGTGGACTTTATCACTGCTAAAGTGCTTCTGTTCTCTCCCTTAAATCATGGTAACCTTGAATTAACACCAATCAGCATATTTAATTTACTCAAAAGTTCCTAGTAAAGTGCACTGCCTCTGCCAAGGGCATGTAAATTAAATGTTACTTGTGGGCGTGCAGCACTGATTGTGCCACACACTTAAGTAGCCCTCTATCTAGGTTTCAGGCATGCCATTGCAGACCCTGTGTGTGCAGTTTTGCACTGCCATGTCGACCTATCAAGGTAAACCTCTTAGAAGGCCTAAAACTTCCCTTTTGATACATATAAACAGTGTGTAATTTGAGCCGGTGCGGGCAACAGCACTTATTTTTCTGCCTCAAGCATTTACTGCAAGCAAAAGACATATATGGGAAAGACGGAGGAAGAGAAAAACTAAAAAGCGTCCCAAAGGGAGAAAGCAGAAATCTGCAAGAGTGAGCTGAAGGACAGGGAGTGGCTGTAAATGGATTAAAGAGGCCGAAGAGGGCTTTAGGATTACGCTGCCTCAGTATTCTGGGCTCTCACATTTAATTGCAATAGTCACGTGTTTCAGAGGAGAGCTTTGAACACCGGCACATTTTAATTTACAAATTAAGCACTGCATAAAAGTCACCCCTAAGGTAAGCTGTATATGGCCCACAGGGCAGGGTGCAATGTATTTAAAAGGCAGGACATGTACTTCTAAATTTTACTTGCTCTGGTAGTGAAAAACTCACAACTGTGTTTTTCACTACTGCAAGGCCTATCTGTCCCAAAGGATAGCATTGGGATTACCTTATTACATCCTATATGTGTAATTCCCAATCTAGAAGAGATAAGTTTGTCGAGTTTTGTGTCCTTGGACTCACAATTGAAAATCACTACTCACTGTGAATTTGGATTTTAAGCTGCATTTAGAAAATGGGCATTTTCCTTACCTAAACCACTGTGGGCCTTCTGCCTGTCGCCAGTACACGTCTGGGGTGGGTGACACCTGGGCTTTGTGCATGATGGGCCATCACCAGGCTGAAGGGTTTTCCTGGGCTGGATGGGAGGGAGGAGCAGACACTTGCACCTGAAATAGCTGGGCCTGTCCCCACATGGAGAGCTGCATACCCCGTGTAGTGAATCTAAAGGAAGGTAAGGAAAGACAGAGACCCTGTGCACTTCAGAGCTTGTCTTTAAAGTACCCCCACTTCAAAGGCAACGCTGGGTATAAGTACTGGAGCCCCCACACGCTAACTCAGTACATTCCTAGACCTGTGGATACTCTGCCAGAAAGAAGGACTGCTATGCTGCTACAAGGACTGCCACTCTGCTGGACTCCTGCCTTGCTGAGCTGCCCTGCTGCCCTCCTGTCTGGAGTGAGAAGGGCTGGACCTGCATCTCTCCATCCTAAAATCAAAGTGATTCCAAGAGCTCGCCTCCTGTTTTCAGAAGTTTCATGGACAGAGAAGACTTCCAACACTCTTACTACAGCTCTTGGACCCATCTTCAACCAACTCCTGACTCTCAACAGGCACCCTTCCAGTCCTGTGACCTTAAAACTGGTTTTGTCACTCCTGAAATCAAGCTTTTGGGCTCTTTGCAACCACGAACGGGCCCGCTGGCACCGGAACCGTGCCACTCGCACGAAGAATCAGTGCGAATCGCCGCAGGTTCATCTCTTTGCACAGCCAGCAGAGCTACTCATGGCCGCAAGGCTCCATTCCACCCACCTGCGACGCCCAGCCGACTCCTCGTCGCCACGGAACACTGCCAGTGATGTTCTCCTTGCACCCTTCTAAGCAGGACTCTTGGGTCAAATTTGAGAACAGAAAACGTCAGCAAGACTTACTTGGACTGTATCCAACCTGCGCTCCATGAACATTTGGATTTCACCTGGTCTAGCATGGCCCCGGTTGGCGCTTTAAGCTTCTAAGCACTATACTACATTTTAATTTTTAAAAATTCATATCTCGAGTTCTAATTTTGGATGATTGTTCTTTTGGTCTTGTTTGGTTTATACAATTAAGCTCTATTGTTCTAACCAGGTGTTGTGTCTTTTGTGTGGTGTTTTCACTGTTTTACTGTTTGATGTACTACACAAATACTTTACACATTGCCTCCTAAGTTAAGCCTGACTGCTCCGTGCCAACCTACCAGAGGGTGAGAACAGATTAACATTTACTGTGTATATGACTTACCCTGACTAGGATTGTGGGCCCTGCTTGGACAGGGTGCATAACTCTGCCAACCAGAAAACCTAATTTTCAACAGTATACCATTTTTCTCGTAAATTGACTGTATAACTAATAGTAGAATATGCTGGCAAGAACCTTGTAAATGGTGCAGAGCGCAATCAAATAACAGATATGGTACCCTGAAACATGATGTTGCTTCTCGATTGCCTAAAAACTGCGACGGCCACCTCATCAATTGTGTAATTTTTAGTATGGTCAATGTAGAGGTCATTTGTGGAGACCCGCATTTACAGGGTACCTTCCTTCCTTTATAGTTGCCATGTCATCAGAAAACAGAAAGACATAAATAAGACCTAAATGATCTTTAAACATTTCAATCTTCATTTGAAAGAGGTCTGTGAAACACATCAGTAGCCAGTGATTTATACATAAATGCAGGTCATAGCGTGCCCACAAATTGGTTCATAAAACAAGGATGATGCAAAACATTCTCAGCAGATAAATTGGAAACCTGTGGCAAACTGTCGGAGTGGGTAGACGTCAGGACTGTTTACATACAAAAGGTTGCACCAGCACTGGATCCCCAAAATTCCCCCATTTTGATGGATGTATTTATGCAAAGAACAAAGCCTCCCCTACTTTACAGTGGTGCTGACCTCTGAGATTCTCCAGTCGGGTCACGTTGTCAATGGGGGAGAAATCAGGATCACGCTCATTTGTGGAGGGTTCAGCCTTCCGATGAAGCATCTTTGAGCAGAGTACTGAACTCCATTATCTGAATGAATCGATGGAGATCATGAAGCAGCATATATTATAAAGCATGTGCCGCCATTTTGGAGCTGGGTAGTGCCAGGTCGATTGGATGCTTTACAATAAATACCTTTCTTAAAGACAAATTACATTTTTTTTTCAAAATAATACAATCTTTTTATGTACTCTTTGTATAAAAGTGCTCCAGCATCCTGGACATGGGCATGACAATTCAGTGCTTTAGACTAATAATGAATATATCTTGGATGACAGTGGACAATGCAAAAGGAATATGTGTCCAAAGGAGTGCAGTTGGTGCCACTTCATACCCCTTATGTAAGCAAAATGAGAAAGCAGTGTTTTTGGTATTGTTGGAGAAGCAAGGGTGTCATGTGGCCTAAAACAAGCATGGAAAACCGGACCCATAGACCCACTATAAGGGGTAAATTAATCCTGCTATCTGGGATGCAGTGGGACGCTCTCAGAAGTGTACCACGCACCTCCTGCATTACTCATAGTTGCGTACCCATGTTTCCTGTTGATTGTCACTTTGTCCTCGTAATTAACGTTATCAGTCCTCAACAAAAGCACATACGACTCATCTCCATAAACCACCTCTCTGTTATATAATGCCATGAAGAAGGTGGTGACTACAGGGAGTGCAGAATTATTAGGCAAATTAGTATTTTGACCACATCATCCTCTTTATGCATGTTGTCTTACTCCAAGCTGTATAGGCTCGAAAGCCTACTACCAATTAAGCATATTAGGTGATGTGCATCTCTGTAATGAGAAGGGGTGTGGTCTAATGACATCAACACCCTATATCAGGTGTGCATAATTATTAGGCAACTTCCTTTCCTTTGGCAAAATGGGTCAAAAGAAGGACTTGACAGGCTCAGAAAAGTCAAAAATAGTGAGATATCTTGCAGAGGGATGCAGCACTCTTAAAATTGCAAAGCTTCTGAAGCGTGATCATCGAACAATCAAGCGTTTCATTCAAAATAGTCAACAGGGTCGCAAGAAGCGTGTGGAAAAACCAAGGCGGAAAATAACTGCCCATGAACTGAGAAAAGTCAAGCGTGCAGCTGCCACGATGCCACTTGCCACCAGTTTGGCCATATTTCAGAGCTGCAACATCACTGGAGTGCCCAAAAGCACAAGGTGTGCAATACTCAGAGACATGGCCAAGGTAAGAAAGGCTGAAAGACGACCACCACTGAACAAGACACACAAGCTGAAACGTCAAGACTGGGCCAATAAATATCTCAAGACTGATTTTTCTAAGGTTTTATGGACTGATGAAATGAGAGTGAGTCTTGATGGGCCAGATGGATGGGCCCGTGGCTGGATTGGTAAAGGGCAGAGAGCTCCAGTCCGACTCAGACGCCAGCAAGGTGGAGGTGGAGTACTGGTTTGGGCTGGTATCATCAAAGATGAGCTTGTGGGGCCTTTTCGGGTTGAGGATGGAGTCAAGCTCAACTCCCAGTCCTACTGCCAGTTCCTGGAAGACACCTTCTTCAAGCAGTGGTACAGGAAGAAGTCTGCATCCTTCAAGAAAAACATGATTTTCATGCAGGACAATGCTCCATCACACGCGTCCAAGTACTCCACAGCGTGGCTGGCAAGAAAGGGTATAAAAGAAGGAAATCTAATGACATGGCCTCCTTGTTCACCTGATCTGAACCCCATTGAGAACCTGTGGTCCATCATCAAATGTGAGATTTACAAGGAGGGAAAACAGTACACCTCTCTGAACAGTGTCTGGGAGGCTGTGGTTGCTGCTGCACGCAATGTTGATGGTGAACAGATCAAAACACTGACAGAATCCATGGATGGCAGGCTTTTGAGTGTCCTTGCAAAGAAAGGTGGCTATATTGGTCACTGATTTGTTTTTGTTTTGTTTTGAATGTCAGAAATGTATATTTGTGAATGTTGAGATGTTATATTGGTTTCACTGGTAATAATAAATAATTGAAATGGGTATATATTTTTTTTTTTGTTAAGTTGCCTAATAATTATGCACAGTAATAGTCACCTGCACACACAGATATCCCCCTAACATAGCTAAAACTAAAAACAAACTAAAAACTACTTCCAAAAATATTCAGCTTTGATATTAATGAGTTTTTTGGGTTCATTGAGAACATGGTTGTTGTTCAATAATAAAATTAATCCTCAAAAATACAACTTGCCTAATAATTCTGCACTCCCTGTATTTGTTGTTTTGGAAGGGAAATTAAAAAAAAAAACGTGTTATGCTACGGCCTTTGTGAACATTGTTACATCTACATGATCAAGACTTTACATTTATTTACAAGCAATGTCATTAAACTATGAGTACAAGGCAGTTCGCAGACAAGGTATTGTAGTTATTGCATTTCACTAAACTAATGATTCTGTTTATTCTCCATCCTTAATTTCTATCACTAGGCCATTAAGTCTATTCCATTTAGCATAAATGTGCTGTTTACAGGTATCTAGTGGATTGGGGGTAAAAGGCACACCTATACAAATCAGGACATATCAAATACTGGAAAATTTAATCAAAGCCTGCATTCGGACTGTTTTAGTCCAGGCCTGCCAGATCTTAACTTCATTCCATTCAACAGCCTGTCCAATGACCACTGTAATACCTCAGGGTTTCAATGTTGCCACTGTCCTTTCAACACATGCATCAGTGTGCCACCTCCCTTCATCAAAACATTCTGATTCACATGCACGGCCTACTCAACAATGTCAATGGTATAAAGCATAGTCAAAATTAGAAAGTATACTGCAAGCATGCAGCCCCAGGCACTGCGCCAATTGGGGAGAGCCTGCTCAAAGCTAAACAATGGATATTTGATAATTGTCTAAAACACAACACCAACCAGACAGACATATTTCTTTGGGAACTGCATCTCTGTTTATCTCTACCCTACCTTAGCCAGTCTCTATGAAATCCGACTTTACCCCTTCAAAACTCTGAAAACCTAGACAAATGCATGAATGTATAAGCTCCCTCTCTCATCATCAAATCAATTCCATAATCAAGGAATCAAACACCAAGCAAAATCACTTTAGGTAAGGTTCACATCACTGGCTTTCCCACAAGAATCATGGATGTGGCCCTGCTGGTACTTTCTCAGCTTGAGTGCCTCAACACTCTTGACTGCACTACCATCCTTCTCTGTCCATAGCTGCAACTTGTCCAAAGCACAGTGATCAAATTACTATGACCTGGAAAAAGTGACAATGTCACATCTTGGCTTGTACTGGATCATGTGCCTCATGTGTTTCAAGGTTATCCACATCGCCAACAGAGAAGTATACTATGATGATCCTGATTAACTACAATCAAAGTTGGTCAAATACTTCCTGAAGAATAACCTTTCAAAAGCAACTGCATACTGTTCTCATCAATCCTAAGAACCAGAACAAGATGTTTCTCCTTTCTCCTCAGAAACCACAAAGTGATACAACAGAATCCCCACACCATATATAACCAGCTAAACTTAAGAAAAATCCTCTAACCTGACTATGTGGACATCTCCACAATGTTCACCTTCGACAGGCTCTGAGCAACATAACCCATAGCAAAATACTTATGAAAATCTGACACCCCCTCTACTGCATCACACTCAAAAGTTCCTACTTCATATGACTGCAAACATGAGCTTCGAGCAACAGAAGACTTGACCTGATTACCATATCTGCATCCTCTAGTTTGCATACAACATACAACTGTGGGAAATTTGACTGGTTGGCTGCTGGAGGTAGGTGTCATCTCCCTGATGTAATCTGTGACTAAGCTTCTACGCTACTGAAACAGGAGAATTTAGAAATCACTGAGGATGACCTTGGCTCATCTCGGACACCAATTTTAAGTAAAAAGAGAACATTATAATGAGAAAAAAACAGAAATGGATAGAATCAGTTGAGGGTTTAAAAGTTTACAGAAATAGCAAAATGTCCCATTGAAGTATCATAAAAACGTTGTGTTGATAATCAATTGAAAATGGAATCTTTGTCAACGTTTTCTAAATAGGTCCAAACAGAACCCAGGAACCTCATGTGACTGACTTTTCTAAACATATGTTTTAATTAATTATATATTTATATGCAATAGCATTTACAAACACAGAATAATATATCAAACATTTCACTTTTCATCCAAGACAACAGCAATCATATTTTCCCAAACTATTGTCATGTGTTACATACCAAGATACAACCTTAAATAGTTTAAACTAATAAAGTTTGCACTTTTAGTCGTTATCTCATTGTCCTTCCAGGAATCCCCCTTCTATGAACCCTGCAAGCAATGCCACCTATCTGAGTTTCTCATGGACCATAAATCTTGCCAACTGGTTGACTACATTTGATTGTTTGGCCTAGGGAAATTGTTCTCCCTGTGTCAAAAGTGATACTACCTCCAATGGTTTCCTCTCTAACCGCCATGCCAAGCCCACCATTATCTGGAGTGGGTTCTAAATTTTTAAGTCATCACTATGCCAGTGCATTCAATTTGTCCCTCTGGCCCCATCCTCCCATCCAATAATGTCCACCTTTTGCAGTCACATTGGCCTGGCTACAATTTACCCTTCCCGACCCATACCATAAGTGTTCTACTAATTTTTCATCACTCCTAACTTTTTTCATTAAAACCTCCTCCGCTGTGGCCCAGTCCACTATATCCATGATCCACGTACTGACTGTTTGAGGTCTGGCTGCAAGCCAGTGTATTGCTGTTATTTGATTTGTTGGAACCATGCCAAACATTCCAAATTTCGGTTCATCTTCCCTGCTTTTAATTTTTGTTATGAGCCTGAGCAAAGTGTTTGGTCTTGCAAAGCACAAAGGGCCCCTTACTCTGCACAGGTGTACTAAAAATATTCTCCCAAAAGACTTGTAAAATCCGACAACTCCAGGTGATATGGATTAACATCTGCTTCCCCGTTCATGACATCATGGGCAGTCAGAAGACCGCCCGGGATAAATCTAGCATAATTTAGTTGGGGTCAAATATGTAATGTGAACATTCTTATGAATAAGTCTGAAGCATGCATTGCTCTATATCTGTTTGACTCCCAAGCACACTTTACTCCATTGCACCTCCATCACGATCTCTGAGGCACACTCTTGCCACTTATTCTGCACCCTTTTTCTAATTAGGACTCCCTGGGCATGCAACACTCTATTTACAACAGATAGCAATCTCATGCAATTGGCCAGTGCACACAGATCCATCATAAATCAGTTTTTGTAGGTGTAGGTGCACTGGGAAAGGTATTTCAAACCTATATGGCCGTAAAAGCAATCTTGTTAACATACTGTAAAAAACATGGCCCACATCAATTCCAAAGGAATCTTTAGCAGCAGCAAAAGTCATCAATCTACCTTCCTGGTAGAGATCTCCAAGTGCCCCCTCCCCCAGCCCTATCCCCCAGTTTCCCACACATATGACTCACAAATGAGTTCACAAGTCTAGGCTGAAGTTGGTTCAGTCTAGTCAAGTTTTCAACGATTGCGGTTCGAACAATTATCGGAAAGGGAAGGTTGTCAAGGGAGGGCGAGCTACAGGCTATATTCAAGCAGACCCCTGTGGAGGTTAAATAGTTTATGTCAAATGCTCTTGGTGACCATTGAACAATTGGAATCCAAAGCTTGCAATGTGACAAGGCAACTAGGTGAGGCTAGCAAGTAAGAGTTCTTGGCTGGATCAGTTGGTCTCTGATGATTTCCAAGTTTGAACTAAGCTATTTTTGAGGAGTTCAGAATCATTAAACTGAAGAAAAAAAATATTTTATGAGGACTCCATATGATTGGGCTGCTTTTGCACAAGACTAGTGAATACACTTAATTGGAACTGAAACACTGATGCTGATGGGTACCCTCCAATTTCTCTGCTTGGATGTTCTGCAGAAGAAGACCTTTAGCCAAAATCAATTTAACCGTTTTTGAACACTGATATATTCTGTACTGGTCTCTGTTCTCTCAGTCACCTCCCTGACAACTGGTGCAGATCCATAGTGCACTCAACAGTTTACTTGGATTCCTCAAAATTGTTCTGCAGCCTTATCTGTCAAAGAACATTGTTTGAGTCATTTCAAAGGTAAGTTTCTTAGCAAACAAGCAGCTGCCCCTCAGCAAACTATAATAAAATAGGTCTGTGGATCTGTTCAGTGAATAATTCTAACAGTTTATTGAAATAAAGATGTTTGGGGATAAAATTTGAAGCAGGAGGTAGGAACACGTTTTACGATATTCCCTTTCAAAAGATTCTTATTCCTTCATTTTTGGCCCCAAGATTTTTGGCAAGGTCTAGTAGGTAACCATGGTTCAAAACATGGATCTAGAGTTTGCCATTGGTGGGCATCTGTAAACCAGTCATATACACTGTTCCCACAATCCCAATTTACTCCCTTTTCAACAGTATGAGGTATTTCCTATTAGGCAAGATTGGCTTCCAGCAGGTAAAATCTACCACAGCCATTAACAGGCAAAACACCAACATGAAACTAAACCAACTGGATGTTCTACAGGGCTGGAAAGTTTTAAAGTGTGGATGGGACCCTACCTGAATAAAACTTGGTGATGGCAGAGCTATCTAACCCCAGACAGCAGCGCGGGCAGGCCTGACCAACTTCTTCTGCCATCTCCTGGCTATACCTATACTCCCTTTGAAACTTATGCAGAGATAAATGTCCACATACATGTGTTAATAGGTCTTTTTCAAGCCTGAGAGAGGTAATTATTGCTTTATTTTATTCTGGTAGGAAAGGCATAGCGCAATATGTTTTGCTGCTGACTGGCAGGTTCCTTATGATCACACAAACTGAAAGCAGTGGTCCCGCAACATCGACACAGATGGAAAAGGGAATAACATACCTGCAGTAAAAACTGAGGGTAAACAGGCAAGGGGAGAGAGAGATTATATCTCAATCTCAGGATGGATCGTCATTGGCTAAGGATGGCGAAGAGGATAACCTCGCATTTGTAAGTCACTGAAGATACAGTCAAAGCAGTTATTATGAGTCCTGGCAGACTGAAATCCCAGATCGGATCCCCAGGACACCACCACAAATCAGACCCTCCAGGAGGCAACAGAATGAAGGTTACTCGAAGGTATCAAGCACACCCAAATACACAATAAGAGTGAGGACCTGAGGGAGAAGTTAATGCACGAGAACCAAGAATGTAAAAAAAAAACATGAGGGAATAATAAATGGGCATGATCTGGTACCAAGCAGAGAGCCACAACAATTAACAACTAGTTGCCTGGCACAGGCACAATGCTATACTGGCCCTAACTACCGGCCAAAGAAGTATATCAGTAACCCGGAAGGAAGTGTAAGTGTACCAATCAGTGAGCAGTCTAGTGTTCAGGGTATCTTTAGTTTCCACTGCCCCTTTCTTCACAATTTTCAGGCCTTACTAGCCTTTGTCTGATTTCCTGTCTTTGCTGAGCATGGATCCTGACAGCACCCACCCCCCACCAAATGATGTGCCTCCAGCTCCCCCATGAACAAGTATCTGGCCAGGTTTCTAAAGTGAAGTTCACAACTTTCTTGCCAGTTGAGGAGCATGGGCAAAATCTGCAGATTCTCATGATCTCTCAGATATATCACAGGCCCTCAATGCTACTAGATATTGCAATTGACCTTGATGTATATGTCAATCAACAATTTCCTTCAACTCGTATTAAAGAGAACAGTCAGCCTTACAGTGCAAGTCAAACAGCTGAACTGCCATCTTACTGGTTCTGGAAAAAGGATCTACAAAACGAGGAATGAACTTTGCATGTGACCCAAGAATTGTTAGGTGTTTTGTAGACATCCACACCTGGTCACTTTTTGATGTGAAGGTGCTTTACTTCAGTTATGATCTGCAAAGCATTTTTATTGTGCTTTAGCTTGCAAAAGGTGTTGATGTACAGCATGGTATGAATGATGGTATTCATTTTTGCAGAAAGATTATCCCTGAGAAAACGAGGGAAGTGGTTATCATGAAGGGCTACATCTGCAGATAGAATACCTATGAGCAGAAGGACGACCTTCCTGAAGATGAGTGAAGTGAGTTTTTGCACACTAAGGCCCTCATTATGAACTGGGTGGTCCGTACCGCGCTGCGGCGGTAAATACCGACAACAGTGGAGCAGTCCGGACCGCAATATAATGAACCAAACGAAACACACGCATCCAGAAAACCACCCACCGCCAGTAGAGGAGTGCCGACGATGACAGCAGGGTCCACCCACAGGCCAACGGAAAGGCCCAACCCGCCCATCAAATTATGAATCACTAGTCCGCCACCAGTTCCGGGGCGGGAACCACCGCCACGCAAAGCCAGGCGGAAATGAACCAAATCCAATGAAACACTCACTGGAGGCCCACACAACACGCCGAAGCAGACGCGGATAGAGAGCTGCAGATCATGCCAGCCCTGCTCCTTGCCATATACCTCCACAACTGAGACCGCCGACAAAGACGATGACGGTAAGTACCGCAACCTACGAAACAAGGGAGCAAAGGGCACAGTTACATACCCACCCACTCCACCCACCCCACAACGCCCCCACAATCCTTCACAGCAGCACAAGTCATACACCCCACAGCAAGAGGTACTTACCCGACACAAGTCAATTCCAACTTGACCATAGTACATACAAATGCCCCACACCCACAAACAATGAAACGAAAGACCAGGGTTCAACAGTGTGGCGCCAAAACACAGGCCACACAAAAATATTTTATTAACGCTCACAGAGCCAACTACTTCAAACAGGGCCAATGGCCAGTCCGTAGCGCTACAAGTGCCATGGGCCACAACGGACCCAACCTGACTCCCAAAAGTGCACGGTACTCCATGTAATGGGGCAACAAAGGGGCATCCAGGCACCTCACGGACCGGGGGAGGGGGTGGTGGGAGTGGGGATTTGCGATGGGGTGGGGCTTGGACTTGCGCTTGGAAGGTGGAGGGGGTGTGGGTTTGTCTTTTGAAGGTTGGGGGGGTGTTTTGAGTGGGTGGAGCCAGATGGACTTGGCTCTGCACGGCTCTTCTTTTTCGCTGGGGAAAGTGCACGGAAAGTGAAGGGTGGACAGGGGTGAGCTGTGAAGTGGAAGGAGTGGAAAGGGCAAGGAGGTGTGCACGCTTAGGGACAAGACGGGGAGGGCCAGTGGGTTGGAAGAGGTCAGCACGGGAGAGGAAAAGTTTTTTCGGAGAAATTGGGGTTGTCCTGGATGAGGGCGTGGGAGTGGAGGCAGAGGCAGTGGATGTATGTGGTGTAGGGGTGCGTGTAGTGGGTGCAGGTGACTGGATAGTATGCTGTGGTGTGGTGAACGTGTGATGGGTGATGGGTGGGTGTCTTGGTGCTTTTGTGTGTTTTTGGAGGACGGGGGGTGGACACAGTGGGAGAAGACAGGCTGCCATTGCGGATGTATGTTGTGTGGGTGTCTGCAAGTCTGGTGAGTGTGATGCATGTGTAAACTACAGTAGTTGTGGTGAGTGCAGGTGGGGTGTATGGGGTGTATGTATGGATGTCTGCTATTGTGGTGAGTGCAGTAAGAGGAGCAGCAACAGTGACTGAAGGTGCAGTGCATGAGGGTGTGGATGTAGAGGGGACAGACAGGGAGGCGGAAGAGGTGGGCACACTGGGGGAAGTGGATGTTGTTGTATGTGCATGTGTCTGTTGCTGTGTGAATGCTTGTGGTGGGAGGTGTGGTGCTTGTGTTTAGGAGTGTGCTTCTTGTGTGTTGATGTGGTTGACTGCGTGTCAGATTGTGTGCTTTGGACGGGTGAAAGGAGTGGGGTGCTGGAAGGGGTAGAGAAGGCTGGAGGGAAGACGGAATGGCCAGGTATACTGGCTGCCGTCCAAGAGGAGGCCAGAGCCTGAAAAGATCTCTGTAGGGCAGACAAGGGCACTGTGAATGCCAACCAGATAAGCATTTGTCTGCTGCACCTCTGATGCTAGCCCCTGGATGGCATTGACAATGGTTGTCTTCCCTACAGAGATGGTTCTAAGGAGGTCAATAGCCTCCTGTGAGGGCAGCAGGGCGGACTGGGGCAGGGGAGGAGGTGCCTGGGGCGAAGGAGACGCCCACCTTTCTGGGTGAGCGGGCACGGGCAACTCGGTGGGGAGCAGAAGGGAGGGCGGTGATGGAATGGGGGGTGGCAGAAGATGTCACTGTAGTGGTGTGGCCACTAGGGTCCACCACCGCCGGGGAGCACCCATCAGAGGAGGTCTCGGAATCACTACCTCCAGTCATAGTTGCCTCCCCCGTGGTACTCCCCTCGCCCTCCCACCCACTGGTCCCCTTGGCGTTTGATGTCTCTGACTCCGAGGATCCGTGGGCCGCTGCTTCCCCACTTGCCGGTGCCTCCGCTCCCTCGCCAGATGTTGCTGCTGTACAAAACCAACACAAGAGAACAGGGATGGGGAGACAAAATAGGAGAGACACTTGTAAATAGCTGAATGGAGGTACATAGTGGCCATACATTCACCCACCCAGAAGACACGCTCAACAGGCAGCACCGTTCACTATGTCCATGCCCATACCCCTGACTACTGACCAGAATACTGCTCTACACCCATCCCCTAAACTACCTAAGGACCCCTACGCCCTTTGGAGACCATCATGTACATGGACACCAGTCAGAGTCCCTGCCTCTAAGCAGCATGAACCTTAATGCACACACAGACATCCTTCCAGACTGAAGTTTGTGACATGAGTACTCACCCCCTTGTGACTGCTGTGCAGCCTTCAAGTGCCCCTCCAGGTCTGGGTACGCCACCACCAGGATACATTGCATGAGGGGTGTCAGTGCCCAACGGGCACCCCTTCCACGTTGGGAGGACTTCCTCAGATGGGCCTCACAGATCTTACGCGCCCAGCGCTGCAAGTCCTCCCACCTCTTTCTGCAGTGGGTGCTCAGCCAGTTGTAGACCCCCAGGGTCCGCACCTCCTTGGCGATGGCATGCTAAAGTGCCCTCTTCTGGTGGGCGCTGACCTAAAAGGGTGACACGGATATTGAACACAGAGGTCAGGCACTTGCAAGATAGGTGCAGCTGGCTATTCGTCCACTATGGGACAGACAATACTGTCAGACTTACAGGCCATACGTACGAAGCATGCCATGCACTACGGCCCATGCAGGCTCAGAGGTGCACACATATGTCCTTACAACACCATCCATTACACCCAAACAGTGCACCCCAAACCCAGACTCACCTGTACCTCTGGCCGTCCACAGAGTTTTGTGTACAGGGGCAGGACCCCATCCACTAGCCTCTCCAGTTCCTCCTGGGTGAAGGCCGGGGCCGTTTCCCCTGCAACACGAGCAACATCCATGACCAGAGACAGGTCACAGCAGTACACACAGTGGAGTACCTGTCTGCACAAGATCAGTGAGTCAAGTGAAGTATAGATGACAAATTTGCGTACGTACCGCAGTGGTGTGCACCGTCACCGCCGGCGACGATCATGATATGCCAGGATTCCCCACTGGCATCCATGTTAACCAATGACGGTGCGAACGGCGGTAAACCCTGCCTTACGCTGTGACGTCAACCGTTAGCGGTATGAGGTCACTTCCACAGCGAAAGGCCTGAATTACAGTGGGCAGACATTTTGGCAGTAACTACGCATCTATAAATGAAATTGTGCACAATACAGGCCCTACTAGCCTCATGAAGCACCAATGCATGTGACCATTACGTAATATACCACACATGAAAAACACTGTTCCCTCATTGAGGTGTAGATGTAGATCTGTCAAGAAGCTGTTACTGTTGAGTCACTACATTGAAATATGCAGTGCACAATTGATAACAATGTGTGCCTATGTATGTGTGTTCATCACACCTTTTTGATATCCCTCGTAGGTACCAACCATTGTGGCGAGGAAGGGCACCATCGGTGTACAGACAACTTGTGGATATGAGGACCTTGGTGGAGTGTCAGATCATAATTATTTACAGACTCACACGTGCAACAATTCAGGAACTTTGTGCCTTACTGGATCCTGCACTAACTCCAGGAAATCGTAATCAGCATGCCATCCATACTGAAGTGCAGGTGCTCTCCGCACTCCATTTCCTGGCCAAGGGATCATTTCAAGTGACAGTGGGCATGAGTGCTGGATTTTCACAGGCAATGTTCAGCATGGTACTGACAAGATTTCTAAATGCATTTGTACGACACCTGCAGTCCTATGTGAGGTTTCCCCAAAGTACTGACCTCCCTGCCATCAAGTCTGAATTCTATGCCTTTGCCAAGATTCCCCATGTGATAGGTGCCATCGATGGCACCCACATACCGATCATCCCCCCAAGAGTCAGTGAACAGGTGTACAGAAACAGAAAGAACTTTCACTCCATGAACATCCAATTGGTATGTACTGCAGACCAGTACATCTCACATGTGAATGCCATGTTCCCAGGTTCAGTCCATGATTCCTTTGTGCTGAGGAACAGTAGTGTGCCACAGAGGATGGAACAACTCCAAGGGGACAGAGGGTGGATCATAGATAAGTGTTTCTGTCACTAACTGACACATAGCAGACAGCCAGGCTGTCTGATTAAGGAACTTAACAATGACTACTCTGTATTGCACCTTTTTCTAGGTGATTCTGGCTATCCAAACTTGCGTTGGCTCCTGACAGCAGTGAGGAATCCTAGGACGGATGCAGGGAGGAATTACAATGAGGCCCATGGACGTACTAGGAGGGTGATAGAGCGCACAATAGGACTCCTGAAGGCTAGATTTTGTTGTCTACATATCTCTGGGGGTTCCCTGGCTTATGGGCCTGAAAAGGTGTGTAGAATAGTGGTGGCCTGCTGCATGCTGCACAACGTGGCAGTGAGACATCCTATCCCTCTCTTCGAGGTGAAGGGTGCTGTATGTCCTGACCAGCTACCTAGGAGAGGGGAGGAGAGTGATGGTGATGAGGAAGGGAAAGATGTCAATTCCAGGACCCAACTGATACAACTCTACTTCCAGTAACTGTGTGGGACTTTGGGCTGACATTGTGGTTTGTGACACATACTGTCAGTGTGCTTAGTCATACAGGTGGGGTTTGATTATGATATGTGAAACATGGTCCAGTTCTTCATGGTACAGAGTGATATTTTCTGCATTTACTTAGGGCCCCCATTTAGGCACACAGATTTGACAATAAAGTGGTTATCAGCCGGTTACATCCATACTTCACTTTGTTCACATTTTAACACAGGGGACAGTGTTACAGGTGTGATATGTGTTTTATTGGTTGCAGGAAGTGAATAGTGCTATTTACAGTGATGGCAAGTCGTAAGGGGTGGGTGTCCTCAATGCCAACATGGTGGAAGCCTATTTGGCAGTATTGATGGGTCCATCATTTCTTACATTACTTCATATTGCCTCTTAGCAATGTGTGGTGGCTGATTGAGTGGGATGATTGCTGTGCAGATTGTTGCCGAGTTCCTTCTTGAAGGGGCCCTTGTTCTTTGTTGGGGTTCCAGGCCCATATCTTGGCCTGAGGGTCCGTTTGGGTGCCTGCTGTTGATCTTGAGGGGATGACATGGTAGGCCCTTGGGTTTCCTGTGGGGGTAGTTCCTGGGATGTTTCTGCTGATGGTGTAATTTCCAGGTGGGTGTCCAGTGCTGTAGTGGGGGCCTCCTGTCCTGTGTGGGTCTCAGACTGGGTTTGTACCAGCTGCAGCAGTGCTCCTGCTATGCTGGCCATTGTGGCATTGTGCTGTTTCCACTGCACAATGGCCAGTTGGTGGTGTTCCTGCTGCATCCCCTGACTGTGCTCCAGGGTGGATACTATCTGTTCCTACCTGTCATGGGTATGCTGGTAGGCCACCAATACCTTAGATATCACGTATTCAGTGGCTGTTGCCTGGGTGGGGTATTGGTCCTGGTGGGTGTGGGTGGGGTGGGATGGTGCATGCATTACAGGTATGGTGTATATGGGGTAAATGTGGATGACTTACCCGAGTCCATTCCTCCAGTGAGTCCCTCAAGGTTCAGGATGACCAGTACCTTATCCTCCCAGTCTGTGTATTTGGGTGGTGTTGGTGGCGGTCCTCCCCCAGTCTTCTGGACTGCAAAGTGGTGCCTTGATGCCATGCCCCTGACCTTCCCCCGCAGGTTGTTCCATCTTTTCCGGATATCGTCCCTGGTGCATGGATGATGTCCCACTGCATTTAGCCTGTTCACAATGGTGTGCCAAAGCTCCATCTTCTTTGTGATGAGTGTGTGCTGCACCTCGGCCCCGAATATTTGTGGCTCCACCTTCAGGATCTCGCCCACCATGGTCCTTATCTCCCTTTCTGTGAAGCGTGGATGTTTGGGGGGTGACATGGTGAGTGTGGTGAATGGTGTTGGGGCTGGGAACGCGGTGAGGGTGCTTTTCTGTGGGTCGGTGTGCGTCTCGTGTATGGTGGCATTCGGTGTCTGCCTCTGGTGCTCTCCGTCTTCTTGGCCTGGTTTTGTTGCAAAGGATTGTGGGGTGTGTCTATGGGTGTCTTATGGGGTTATGGATGTGTGTCAGGTGTGTGGGTTGCACGCTTATCCAATGCGTGAACCTCTTGCTGTTAAAATGTAAACAAAGTGAAGTATGGATGCAACCGTCTGATAACCACTTTAATGTCAAATCGTTGCATGAAAGGACTCCTGTGTGCCTAAATGGGGGCCCTAAGTAAATACAGAAAATATCAATCTGTATCATGCAGAACTGGACCACATTTCACATATCATAATCAAACCCCACCTATATGACTAAGCACACTGACAGAATGTGTCACAAACCCTGATGTCAGCCCAAAGTCCCACACAGTTACTGGAAGTAGAGTTGTATCAGTTGGGTCCTGGAATTTACATCTTCCCCTTCCTCATTATCACCATCACTCTCCTCCCATCTCTGTGGTAGCTGGTCAGGACATACAGCACCCTCCACCTCCAAGAGGGGGATAGAATGTCTCACTGCCACATTGTGCAGCATGCAGCAGACCAACACTATTCTACACACCTTTTCAGGCCCATAGGCCAGGGACCCCCAGAGATATGTAAACAACAAAACCTAGCCTTCAGGAGACCTATTGTGCGCTCTATTACCCTCCTAGTACGTCCATGGGCCTCATTGTAATTCCTCCCTGCATCCGTCCTAGGATTCCTCATTGGTGTCAGGAGCCAACGCAATTTTGGATAGCCGGAATCACCTAGAAAAAGGTGCAATACAGAGTAGTCATTGTTAAGCCCCTTAATCAGACAGGCTGGCTGTCTGCTATGTGTCAGTTAGTGACAGATCCACCCTCTGTCCTCTTGGAGTTGTTCCATCCTCTCTGGCACACTACTGTTTCTCAGCACAAAGGAATCATTGACTGAACCTGGGAACATGGCATTCACTTGTGAGATGTACTGGTCTGCAGTACATACCAATTGGATGTTCATGGATTGAAAGTTCTTTTTGTTTTTGTACACCTGTTCACTGACTCTTGGGGGGATGAACGGTATGTGGGTGCCATCGATGGCACCTATCACATGGGGTATGTTGGCAAAGGCATAGAATTCAGACTTGATGGCAGGGAGGTCGGTACTTTGGGGAAACCTCACATAGGACTGCAGGTGTCGTACAAATTCATTTAGAAATCTTTTCAGTACCATGCTGAACATTGGCTGTGAAAGTCCAGCACCCATGCCCATTGTCAATTGAAATGCTCCCGTGGCCAGGAAATGGAGTGCGGAGAGCACCTGCACTTCAGTAGGGATGGCATGCTGATTACGATTTCCCGGAGTTAGTGCAGGATCCAGTAAAGCACAAAGTTCCTGAATTGTTGCACATGTGAGTCTGTAATTGATTATGATCTGACGCTCCACCATGATCCTCATATCCACACGTGGTCTGTACACCGATGGTGCCCTTCCTCGCCACAAGGGTCGGTACCTACGAGGGATATCAAAAAGGTGTGATGAACACACATACATAGGCACACATTGTTATCAATTGTGCACTTCATATTTCATTGTAGTGACTCAACAGTAACAGCTTCTTGACAGATCTACATCTACACCTCAATGAGGGAACAGTGTTTTTCATGTGTGGTATATTACGTAATGGTCACATGCATAGGTGCTTCATGTGGCTAGTAGGGCCTGTATTGTGCACAATTTCATTTATAGATGCGTAGTTACTGCCAAAATGTCTGCCCACTGTAATTCAGGCCTTTCGCTGTGGAAGTGCCCTCATAGTGCTAGCGGTTGACGTCACAGCATAAGGCGGTGTTTACCGCCGTTCGCACCGTCATTGGTTAACATGGATGCCAATGGGGAATCCTAGCGTATCATGATCGCCGCCGGCGGTGACGGTGCACATAGCAGCGGTACATACGCGAATTTGTCATCTATACTTCACTTGACTTCCTGATCTCGTGCGGACAGGTACTCCACTGTGTGTACTGCTGTGGCCTCCCTCTGGTCATGGATGTGGCTCGTGTTGCAGGGGAAAGTGCCCCGGCCTTTACCCAGGAGGAACTGGAGAGGCTAGTGGACGGGGTCTTGCCCCTGTACGCAAAACTCTATGGACGGCCAGAGGTACAGGTGAGTCTGGGTTTGGGGTACACTGTTTGGATGTGACGGATGGTGTTGTAAGGACATACGTGTGCAACTCTGAGCCTGCATGGGCCGTGGTGCATGGTTTGCGTCTGGCCTGTAAGTCTGAGAGTACTGTCTGGCCCATAGTGGACGAATAGCCAGCTGTACCTATCTTGCAAGTGCCTGACCTCTGTGTTCCATATCTGTGTCACCCTTTTAGGTCAGCGCCCACCAGAAGAGGGCACTTTGGCATGCCATCGCCAAGGAGGTGCGGACCCTGGGGGTCTACAACCGCCGGGGCACCCACTGCAGAAAGAGGTGGGAGGACCTGCAGCACTGGGCGTGTAAGATCTGTGAGGCCCAGCTGGGGAAGTCCTCCCAACGTGGAAGGGGTGCCCGTCGGGCACTGACCCCCCCTCATGCAATATATCCCGGAGGTGGCGTACCCAGACCTGGATGGGCGCTTGAAGGCTGCACAGCAGTCACAAGGGGGTGAGTACTCATGTCACAAAATTCAGTCTGGAAGGATGTCTGTGTGTGCATGCAGGGTTCATGCTGCTTTTACGGGCAGGGACTCTGACTGGTGTCCATGTACATGATGGTCCCCAAAGGGTGTAGGGGTGTCTTTGTCAGGTCTCCCACACATCGCCTCCTTAAGTGGTTCAGGGGATGGGTGTAGCGCAGTGTTCTGGTCAGTAGTCAGGGGCATGGCCATGGGCATAGTGAATGGTGCTGCCTGTTGGGTGTGTCTTCTGGGTGGGTGTACGTATGGCCACTATGTACCTCCATTCAGCTATTTACAAGTGTCTCTCCTGTTTTGTCTCCCCATCCCTGATCTCTTGTATTGGTTTTGGACAGCAGTAACATCTGGCTAGGGAGCTGAGGCACCAGCAAGTGGGGAAGCAGCGGCCCACGGATCCTCGGAGGCAGAGACATCCGACACCAAGGGGACCAGTGGGTAGGAGGGCGAGGGGAGTACCACAGGGGAGGCAACTACCACTGGAGGTAGTGACTCTGAGACCGCCTCCAATGGGGGCTCCACGGCAGTGGTGGACCCTCGTGGCCACACCACTACAGTGACATCTTCCGCCACCCCCATTCTATCACCGCACTCCCTTCTGCTCCCCACCGAGTTGCCCGTGCCCGCTCACCCAGAAAGGTGGGCGTCTCCTTCGCCCCAGGCACCTCCTCCCCTGCCCCAGTCAGCCCTGCTGCCCTCACAGGAGGCTACTGACCTCCTGAGAACCATCTCTGTAGGGCATACAACCACTGTCAGTGCCATCCAGGGGCTAGCATCAGTGGTGCAGCAGACAAATACCTATCTGGATGGCATTCACGGTGCAGTGTCTGCCCTACAGAGATCTTTTCAGGCTCTGGCCTCCTCTTGGACGGCAGCCAGTTTCCCTGTCCATTCCGTCCCTCCTCCAACCTCCTCTACCCCTTCCAGCACCCCACTCCCTTCACCCGTCCAAAGCACACAATCTGACATGCAGTCAAGCACATCAACACACAAGAAGCACACTTCTAAACACAAGCACCACACCTCCCACCACAAGCATTTACACAGCCAACAGACACATGCACACACAACAACATCCACTTCCCCCAGTGTGCCCCCCTCTTCCGCCTCCCTGTCTGTCCCCTCTACATCCATAACCTCATGCACTGCACCTTCAGTCACTGTTGCTGCTCCTCTTTCTGCACTCACCAAAATAGCAGACATCCATACATGCACCCCATACACCCCACCTGCACTCACCACAACTACTGTAGTTGACACATGCGGCACACTCACCAGACTTGCAGACACCCACACAACATACATCCACACAGGCAGCCTGTCTTCTCCCACTGTGTCCAGCCCCCCTCCTCCAAAAACACACAAACGCACCAAGACACCCACTCATCACACATCCACCACACCACAGCATACTGTGCAGTCACCTGCACCCACAACACGCACCCCTACACCACATACATCCACTGCCTCCACTCCCACGCCCTCATTCAGGACCACCCCAACTGCTCCAAAAAAACGTTTCCTCTACCGTGCTGACCTCTTCCAACCCACTGGCCCACCCTGTCTTGTCCCTAAGCATGCACACTTCTTTGCCCTTTCCACTCCTTCCACTTCACAGCCCACCCCTGTCCGCCCTTCACATTCCTGTGCCCCTTCCCCAGAGAAAAAGAAGGCCAGTGCAGAGCCAAGTCCATCTGGCTCCACCCGCTCAAAACACCACCCCACCTTCAAAAGACAAACCCACACCCCCTCCACCTTCCAAGCGCAAGTCCAAGCCCCACCCCTGTCGAAATCCCAACCCCCACCACCCCTGCCCCCGTTCCGTGAGGTGCTTGGATGCCCCTTTGTTGCCCCATTAGGTGGAGTACTGTGCACTTTTGGGAGTCAGGTGGGGTCCGTTGTGGCCCATGGCACTTGTAGCGCTACGGACTGGCCATTGGCCCTGCTTGAAGTAGTTGGCTCTGTGAGCGTTAATAAAATATTTTTGTGTGGCCTGTGTTTTGGCGGCACACTGTTGAACCCTGGTCTTTCGTTTCATTGTTTGTGAGTGTGGGGCATTTGTATGTACTATGGTCAAGTTGGATTTGACTTGTGTCGGGTAAGTACCTCTTGCTGTGGGGTGTATGACTTGTGCTGCTGTGAAGAGTTGTGGGGGCGATGCGGGGTGGGTGGAGTGGGTGGGTATATAACTGTGCCCTTTCCTCCCTTGTTTCGTAGGTTGCGGTACTTACCGTCGTCATCTTCATCGGCGGTCTCAGTCGTGGAGGTATATGACAAGGAGCAGGGCTGGCATGATTTGCAGCTCTCTATCCATGTCTGCTTTGGCGCGTTGTGTGGGCCTCCGGTGAGTGTTTCATTGGATTTGGTTCATTTCCGCCTGGCTTTGAGTGGCGGTGGTTCCTGCCCCGGAACTGGCGGTGGACTAGTGGTTCATAATTTGATGGGCGGGTTGGGCCTTTCCGTTGGACTGTGGGCAGACTCTGCCGTCGTCGTCGGCACTCCTCTACTGGCGATGGGAGGTTTTCTGGATGCCTGTGTTTCGTTTGGTTCATTATTTGGTGGTCCGGACTGCTCCTCTGTTGGTGGTTTTTACCGCCACCGCTGGCGGCACGGTACGGACTGCTGTGTTCATAATGAGGGCCAAAATCAATTCCAGGCTATGTTGCAGTGAATAGCAGTAACAATAATGCTGTAGATGTGTGCAAAGCCTCTGCTTGCACGCAAATGGTGCAATTCTGTACGTATTCCTTTATTGATGATTTAAGAGAAGGCCACGAAAAATAGTGACTGATCATCTACAGCATCTTCCTCTGTCCTGGGTGTCGTGCTACAGGATAGTCAACACAATATTTCATGATAGTTTGTATAGATTTGTAGGTAAGACAGAGCTTCTCCTTGATCTAGCAAACCTCTGTCTGATGACCTCTTCTCAGGTTCCTTTAGAATAATTTGCTGAATCTGAATAGCTAGGTGTGTCTTCTTTCCAATTCAAAAAAATAAGAAGAATCTTTGTTTGACACAACAGTAATGCTCTGAGAGCTGGTGGGTATTTCTGAGACATCAGTTTATTATCAAAACCCATATGCCTTGCTATATCTATTTCTGGGCTTGCTGGTTATAACACAGTTGAATTTGGAAAAGAATAAAGCCCATTGGGTATCCTGAGAATTTGCACATTTCATGAAAGTCAGATACAATAGAGTATGATGGTCCGTCCACACTATACCCCGCTTCCACAACTTACCTTTTATCAGCCAAGACTTCTTCAATTGCTAGTTATTCCATATTGAGGATTGTATAGTTTATTTCAGTTCTGAAAGAGTTCAGGAATCATATGCTACACATGTTGTGACAACACTGCTCCTATTGCAAGTGATGAAGCATCTATTTCTACAACAAAGGTGAGGATCATATCAGGATGTCTTAAAATTGGCGCACCTCTGAATGCATCTTTTAGTATTTGAAAGACTTGCTTTTGCAGTATTTATGGGGGGTGGCTTCTACTACTGCTTCCAAGGACTAGACCAGAGTGCCAAAGTACTTGCATCGAGCACATCTCTTGCCGCAGGATGGAAGGAGAACCAAATGATTGCTGCAGGTCCCAGCTTCTGAAGAGCTTACTATTCTTAGATATGAACATTGGGATTGAGACTGTCAACTGAGTGCACAAACTCTAAAAGCCAATAGGTTCGAGAGATGAGACCTTCTGTCTTTGCAATTGTTTGTTTTAATAGGGATTCATCTACAATATAGGTATTCTTTTTTCATACACTGAAATGTGACAGATAATGTTTAAATAAATATATGATATATGTGTTTCACATTTGCTCATTCTAATAACTGAAAGTGGGGAAATGGTGCAATTTCTTAGAAACAAATTCTCAGCATACAGCTGAGCTTTGCCTGCTTTATCCCATTTAAAATATAGTGGGTCAGAGGAGAGATAACTTTACTGCTGCACTAAAGGAACAATAGCCCTGATGAACAAGTTACATACCTTCAGTAATGCTTTTTCTGGTGGATACAATAGCTACCTGTGGATTCCTCACCTTATGAATTCACCCTTGCGCCTGCATCCGACGAAAAATCTTCTTCCCAGCTCTCCACGTCGACGAGGATGTCACAATTGCACGGCTCCACGCGATTCCGTCTGACATCACCGTGGCAATAAGAGGTCCTCGCCGGCGTGCTTTCACACATTTTTTACGTGCCTTTGAGGCGAACAGGTGAGAACCGACTCAAGTATAACTCCAATAAATACATATGTACATAAAGCCTTCATAATGCAACATAATCAAAACCATCATTTATATATATACAGGAATAAATATCAAAATATACATAAACCTATACACTACATATCCACCACGGGAACCCCCTTAGCCATGGTGGAGTGGGCTCTGATACCCTCAGGGGGAACCTTTTTCACCAACAAGTAGCAGATCTTGATACAAAGGATAACCCACCTGGAGATAGTTGGTTTATGAACTGTTCTGCCCTTCCTCTGTCCAACGTACCCCACGAACAGCTGATCTTCCAGGCGAAAGTCCTTCGTCCGTTCAATTTAAAAAGTAAGCGCCCTTTTAAGGTCCAACCGGTGAAGCCTTTCTTCCTCCTTCGAGGGGTGAGGAGGAGGGTAGAAAGATGGAAGGGTAATAGTCTGCCCTACATGAAAAGGAGTGACAACTTTTGGCAAGAAAGCCGCCCTGGTTTTCAACACCACTTTATCTGGGAAAAACAAGGTAAAGGGGGTGTAAGGAAATGGCTCCCTGTTGCAATTACCCCCCACTTTTTGCCTGATACTGATGCTGACTTGACTGAGAAGTGTGCTGGGACCCTGCTAACCAGGCCCCAGCACCAGTGTTCTTTCACCTAAAATGTACCAATTTTTCCACAATTGGCACACCCCTGACACACAGATAAGTCCCTTGTAAAAGGTACCAGTGGTACCAAGGTTCCTGTGACCAGGGAAGGTCCCTAAGGGCTGCAGCATATGTTGTGCCACCCTAAGGGACCCCTCACCTAACACATGCACACTGCCATTTCAGATTGTGTGTGTTGATGGGGGAGATGAAGGCAAAGTCGACATGGTATCCCCCTCAGGATGCAATGCACACAAAATACTGCCTGTGGCATAGGTAAGTCACCCCTCTAGCAGGCCTTAAAGCCCTAAGGCAAGGTGCACTATACCACAGGTGAGGGCATAGCTGCATGAGCAATATGCCCCTACAGTGTCTAAGTCTATTCTTAGCCATTGTAAGTACAGCTGTGGCCATATTAAGTATATGGTCTGGGAGTTTGTCAAAAACGAACTCCACAGCTCCATAATGGCTACACTGAATATTGGGAAGTTTGGTATCAAACTTCTCAGAATAATAAACCCACACTGATGCCAGTGTTGGATTTATTACAAAATGCACACAGAGGGCATCTTAGAGATGCCCCCTGTATTTTCCCAATTGTTCAGTGCAGGACTGACTGGTCTGTGCCAGCCTGCTGCTGAGAGACGAGTTTCTGACCCCATGTGGTGAGGGTCTTTGTGCTCTCTGATGACAGAAACAAAAGCCTGCTCTGGGTGGAGGTGCTTCACACCTCCCCCCTGCAGGAACTGTAGCACCTAGCAGTGAGCCTCAAAGGCTCAGGCTTCGTGTTACAATGCCCCAGGGCACTCCAGCTAGTGGAGATGCCCGCCCCCTGGACACAGCCCTCACTTTTGGCGGCAAGTCCAAGGGAGATAGTGAGAAAAACAAGGAGGAGTCACCCACCAGTCAGGACAGCCCCTAAGGTGTCCTGAGCTGAGGTGACCCCTGCCTTTAGAAATCCTCCATCTTGATTTTGGAGGATTCCCCCAATAGGAATAGGGATGTGCCCCCCTCCCCTAAGGGAGGAGACACAAACAGGGTGTAGCCACCCTCAAGGACATTAGCCATTGGCTACTGCCCTCCCAGACCTAAACACACCCCTAAATTCAGTATTTAGGGGCTCCCCAGAACCTAGGAAAGCAGACTCCTGCAACCTGAAGACGAAGAAGGACTGATGACCTGAAGTCCGGCAGAGAAGACAGACACCAACTGCTTTGACCCCAGCCCTACCGGCCTGTCTCCCCACTTCAAGAAAAACTGCAACAGTGGCGCATCCCCCAGGGTCCAGCGACCTCTGAAGCCTCACAAGACTACCCTGCATCTAAAAGGACCAAGAAGCTCCCGAAAACAGCGGCCCTGTTCAACAAACCTGCAACTTTTCAACAAAGAAGCTACTTTTAAAGACCACGCGTTTCCCACCGGAAGCGTGAGACTTTCCACTCTGGACCTGACGCCCCGGCTCGACCTGCGGAAAACTAACTCTACAGGAGGACTCCCCGGCAACTGCGAGCCCGTGAGTAGCCAGAGTTGGCCCCCCTGAGCTCCCACAGCGACGCCTGCAGAGGGAATCCAGAGGCTCCCCCTGACCGCGACTGCCTGCTTCCAAGAACCCGACGCCTGGGAAACACACTCCACCCGCAGACCCCAGGACCTGAAGGATCCGAACTCCAGTGCAGGAGCGACCCCCAGGCAGCCCTCTTCCTAGCCCAGGTGGTGGCTACCCCGAGGACCCCCCCCCCCTTTCCTGCCTGCATCACTGAAGAGACCCCCGGGTCTCCCCATTGAATCCTATTGCGAACCCGACGCCTGTTTGCACTCTGCACCTGGCCGCCCCTGTGCCGCTGAGGGTGTACTTTCTGTGCCAGCCAGTGTCCCCCCCGGTGCCCTACAAAACCCCCCTGGTCTGCCCTCCGAAGTCGCGGGTACTTACCTGCTGGCAGACTGGAACCGGGGCACCCCTATTTCCATTGAAGCCTATGTGTTTTGTGCACCACTTTGACCTCTGCACCTGACCGGCCCTGAGCTGCTGGTGTGGTAACTTTGGGGTTGCCTTGAACCCCCAATGGTGGGCTACCTTGGCCCCAACCTTGAACCCTGTAAGTGCTTTACTTACATGTGAAACTAACAAATACTTACCTACCCCAGGAACTGTTGATTTTTTCACTGTGTCCATTTTCAAAATAGCTTATTGCCATTTTTGCCAAAACTGTACATGCTATTGTGATGATTCAAAGTTCCTAAGATACCTGAATGAAATACCTTTCATTTAAAGTATTGTTTGTAAATCTTGAACCTGTGGTTCTTAAAATAAACTAAGAAAATATATTTTTCTATATAAAAACCTATTAGCCTGGAATTGTCTTTGAGTGTGTGTTCCTCATTTATTGCCTGTGTGTGTACAACAAATGCTTAACACTACTCTCTGATAATCCTACTGCTCGACCACACTACCACAAAATAGAGCATTACAATTATCTCTTTTTGCCACTATCTTACCTCTAAGGGGAACCCTTGGACTCTGTGCATGCTATTTCTTACTTTGAAATAGTACATACAGAGCCAACTTCCTACAGGGGGGTTTAACAGAAAGAGCTTGGAGCTCACTGATCTGCCTAGCCGAGGTTATGGCAACAAGAAAAACTGTCTTAAACACTAAAAACCTTAACGGGCAAGTGTGCATGGACTCAAAAGGTGACCCCGTTAAAAAGGTCAAAACAAGATTTAGGTCCCACTGAGGCACATGAAAAGGAATGGGAGGAAACTTATTAAGTAAACCCTTAAGAAACCTAACTACAATAGGTGATTTAAACAATGAGGGCTGATCCGGGAGGCAAAGAAAGGCAGACAGAGCAGCTAAATAACCCTTAACCGTAGCCACTGCAGAACTCTTATTTGCTAAGTCCAAAGCAAATAATAAAATATCACTAAGGTGGGCCTTCAAAGGGTCAATTTCCCTTTCTCCACACCAAGACACAAATTTTGCCCACCTACCGGCATAAATGGTCTTAGTGGAGTGTCGCCTGGCCGATAAAATAACAACCACTACATCTGGTGGGAGTGAAAAAGGAACTCAGGTTGCCCCGTTCAATCTCCAGGCATGAAGGTGCAGACTCTGGAGGTGGGGGTGTAGAATCTGCCCCTGCGACTGCGAGAGGAGGTCTGCCCTGAGAGGCAGACGGAGCTGAGGGCACAGCAATAGTTGGAGAAGGTCCGTGTACCACACCCTTCTTGGCCAATCCGGGGCTATAAAAATAACCTGAGCCCGATCTTGCCAAATCTTCCTCAGAACCCGAGGAATCAAGGGTATGGGGGGAAACGCATTAAGCAACGGGTTGCACCAAGAGATCTGAAACGCGTCCCCCAAAGCTCCTTGCACCGGATACTTGAGGCTGCAGAATGATGGGCGGTGCGCGTTCTCCCGAATCACCAAATAGATCTATCTGAAAGATGTGAAGGACCAGATCCGGATGGAGACGACTGAGAGAGTCCGCATGCACGTTGAGCACCCCGGCCACATGATTTGCTAGCAAGCAAATCCGATGACCCTAAAGTCAGGACCAGAGATGCAGAGCTTCTGCAGAGAAGATACAACCATACTCTTCCCTGCTTGTTTATATACCACATCGCGGTAGTGTTGTCTGTCAGGACCTGAACTAACTGACCATGAAGGGACGGGAGGAAGTCCTTGAGAGCCAAGCATATCGCCCGCAACTCCAACAGATTGATATGAAAAGTCTGTTCCACTGGAGACCAACGACCCTTGATCTCAAGGTCTCCCAGATGAGCTCCCCACCCTAGAGCGGAAGCATCTGTCATGACTGTGGCCACCGGCGGCAGCAGTAAAAACGGCCTTCCCTGCGAAAGCTTGCCGTTCACAGCCCACCATCGCAAATCCGCTGCAGCGTCTCTGGAGATCGTTATCGACTCCTCGAGATCCCCTTTGTGTTAAAACCACTGGCTGCGGAGGCACCATTGGAGGGCCCTCATGTGCATGAGTGAGCAACAGAATGCAAGAAGCGAACAGACCGAGCAGGCGTAAGACCTTGAACACTGGAACAAGTGCTCCATTTTGAAACATTGGAATCAACGCCTGAATATCCTGGATCCGCTGAGGCGGAGGATAGGCCTGATTCAATGTCATGTCCAGCACTGCCCCTATGAACAGGAGGCGTTGAGAGGCCTCCAGGTGAGATTTGGGTGCATTGATTTAAAAACCCAGCCTGAACAACTACTGAGTTGTCATCCGCAAGTGACGCAACACAAGCTCTGGAGACTTGGCTTTGATCAACCAATCATCCAGGTAAGGGAATACCGATATCCCTTCCCTTCTGAGACTTGCTGCCACCACTGCCATCACCTTTGTGAAGACTCGAGGTGCTGAAGTAAGACGAAACGGAAGGACCGCAAACTGGTAGTGTTGCGACCCCACCACAAACCGGAGATACTTCCTGTGCGACTTGAGTATAGGGATATGAAAATACGCATCCTGCAAGTCGACACACACCATCCAATCCTCTTTGTTCAACGCCAAAAGCACCTGCCCTAGAGTCAGCATTTTGAATTTCTCCTGCTTGAGGAACCAATTCAAAATCCTCAGGTCTAGGATCGGTCTCAAACGACCGTCCTTCTTGGGGATCAGGAAGTATTGTGAGTAACAACCCTGACCCCTTTCCTGCTCTGGAACCAACTCCACCGCACCTTTTGACAATAGGGTCTGAACTTCCTGCTGTAACAACAGGAGATGGTCTTCTGAACAAAATGAGGGAAGGGGAGGCATGGGAGGAGGAAACTCCTGAAAAGGGAGAGCATATCCTTTTCTCACAATATTTAGAACCCTTGAGTCCGATGTAACTAACTCCCACTCGTGGAGAAAAAGACGTAATCTTCCCCCTAAGGAGAAGTATGGTTGTCAAAGGGAAGAAAACTAGGGCTGCTTCCCTTGCTGTTTTCCTCCAGAGGAAGAGGATGATGTAGGGTGTTGCTGGGTGGCGCCCCTCTTTTTCTAACACTCCCCCGCCCTCTAAAGGACCGATATGGGAGGCTGGTAGGCTGCTGGACCGAGGACTGGGGTCTCCCATGATAAACTGCCCCACGTCCAAATCTCCTGAACCTACAAAAGGACCTAAAAGGGGTAGCAGAGGAGGCTTGCAATCCTAAAGACTTCGCGTGGCCCGGCTATCTTTAAAGCGCTCTAGGGCAGAGTCTGCTTTATCTCCAAACAGTTTTTCCCCATCAAATGGCAAATCCAACAAGGTGGTCTGTACCTCCGAAGAAAACCCAGAGGACCTCAACCAAGCGTGCCTTCTGGTAGCAATAGATGTACCCATTGCCCTGCCCACTGAGTCCGTAGAGTCCAGGCTAGACTGAATTATTTGTTTTGCCGCAGCCTGATTTCAGACAGGAGTTCCCCAAATAGTCTCTGTATATCTCGAGACAGATATTCGCAGAGTCCATGAGGACGTGGACATACCTACCCAGCACACAGGTAGCGTTTGCAGCCTTGAGAACCATGCTGCAAGATGAAAAAGTCTTCTTTGCGGATTGTTTCATCCGCTTGGATTCCCTGTCAGATGGAATCACAGGGAAGAAGCCCGGAGCAGACCTTGTAGAGTAAGAGGCCTGGACTACCAAACTCTCCAAGGTAGGATGACGTGATAAAAACCCCAGTTCACCAGACACCACTCTATATCTCCTTGCCATGGCTCTATTCACCACAGGCGACAATACAGGCTTCCTCCAAAGTTCTAATATGGGTTCCGTAAGAGCCTCATTAAAAGGAAGCAAAGGGTCTGCAGAAGCTGAAGAAGGATGCAGGCAATAGAAGTTCTAAAAAGTCAGCTGCCTTCCTGATCACCGTGTGAAAAGAAGCTGCCTCTTCCGTAAATTCCCCCGGTGAAGACAAGTTCCATTCCGGGGAAGTATCCAGCCCACTGGCCGACTCCAGGCCCTGATACTCTCCCAAAGGCTCAGCAATCTCGCCTTCCTCCAACAACTGCCTTTGATATTCTTCCTCTTCCAAGAGACGCAAGGCCTTCCTGCGTGACCTCAATCGAGCCTCCAACCTCGGCGTCGACATGGAATTTGCCGACGTCGAAGACACCGGCTTCAACACCTGATGAGGAACAGGAGAGGAAGGTTGACTCCGTTCGAATCCATCACCCGGATCCGGCACGGATCCTAATGGTGCCAAAGATGCATGTGACTCCACCATCGGCGCCAGCTGACGGGGTGATGATATTGGCGCCATAGATCTAGAAGGCGACGTCATGGGATTCACAGGACCTCGAGGCGATGTCATTGGTGCCGGTCCAGTGCCCTCAGCCGGATAGAATGGCATAAACGGCGCCGCCTTGTACGGAGCACAGGAGCCCAACAAAAATGCCAATGGACCCGTGGGACCAGCTGGTGCACCAGCACGGGCCATTGCGTTGAACATGGTAAACATGACATCCAAAAATGCTGCCGGATCTGCTCCCGGAGCCGGGAAGGCAGGATACTGCTGGTCTCCCTGTTGCACCTGTGCTTGCTGACCATCGGACTCCTGAGCAGCAGGTGAAAAACGAGGACTGTCCTGAGGTGCCACAACCTCAAAGGTTATTTGACAGCGTGGGAGAAGCTCAGGACTCTGGGGTTGAGGAGTCTCCGTCGGACTCACCTCCCACGTCGCACGGCGCCGACGAGATGGAGACCTCGATCTTGATCGACTCCGAGCCTAACGGTGCCGAGAGTCATGATGGCGCCGTTTCTTATGCTTCTTCGAAGAAGCGTGGGAAGAGGATTGTCTATGGCTCCTATGGCCCTTCTTCGCCTTGGCAAAAAAGAGTTTGGCCTCCCTTTCCTTTAAAGCCTTAGGATCCATGCTTTGGCAAGACACGCACTCCTCAACGTCATGCTCAGAGCTAAGGCACCAAAGACAATCATCATGAGGGTCAGTGACCGACATGCGACCCCCACACTCTCTGCAAGGCTTAAAACCAGACTTCCTAGGGGGAGACATTGTAACTACAAACAGCAACAAGATGAAACCTCCAACAGAAGCGAGAGCTAGGAAAAAACCGTTAGCGTCGAAGGCACGGAAAAAAGGGAACTGACGTCAGCACGCCAGCAAGGACCTATTGGCATGGTAACGTCAGACAGAGTTGCGTGGAGCCGTGCAATTGTGACATCCTCGTCGATGTGGAGAGCTGGGAAGAAGATTTTCTGTCGGATGCTGGCGCAAGGGTGAATTCATAAGGTGAGGAATCCACAGGTAGTTTGTATCCATCAGAATAAAAGATACAAATCTTGCCTGTTAACTTCTAGCAGGCATGTTATGAATTATCTATATTGTTCAGAAAAAGTACTGCAGATCTGCTGTAAAGATATAGTACTGTCACTCTAATTTAACTACAGCTCTGCTGGAAAATGCTGGTATCATCCCACTAAAATTAAAGCTGCTCTTATTAAAATAATTTGTAATACTCCATTCAAAGTAAAGCAGGCCTGCTGAAAAAGTGCTGTAATATATTCTTTAAAGAGTAACAGTCTTGATCAGAATTGACGAAATTATACTTTCAAAGGCACAGATTAACTTCTGAAAAGTGATGGTACTCTCACACTGATGGATAGCATCCCTTTTATGAAGTGCCTTAATTGGCCCATTAAAAGTATGGCTGTGTTTTTTGAGATATGCCTGTGCCATTTGATGGATATCTGAAGTACATTTCGCATGGGTAGCATACTGACTGTCTCCTCATGACCTGGTAGTTCTGCCCTAGTAATGACCCTCATACAGATTCACTGTCTCTGTGACGGTGAGGTCCCAAAATATATATTTTTTTGGTTTTCGCTTCTATTGGTCATAGGACTCTGTGCACTTTACCACTGCTAACTGGTGCTAATGTATGTTTGTTCACTCCTCTAAACATGGTTCAATTGGCATACACCCAATTGACATATTTATTATACTTATAAGTCTCTTGTAGAGTGGTATACCACTATTAAAAGATTCTGCAATTACAATATACCCAGGGTCTGTAAGTTAAATGATAATAGTGGGCCTGCAGCACTTATTGTGCCACTCACTTAAATCGCACTTGAAAACATGTCCCAGACCTGCCACTGCAGCCTGAATACAGTGTCACACTGCCATGTCGACTTGGCATTTACCCCCCCTTGCCAACCCTTAAACCCCCCTTTTATTACATATATGTCACCCTAAGGTACACTCTAGATAGCCCAAGGGCAGGGTACTGTGTAATTAAAAGGTAGGACATGTACTTTCAAGTTTTACATGTCCTGGTAGATACAAACTCCCAAATAAGCATTCACTACTGTGAGGCCTACCCCTCCCATAGTATAACATTGGAGATCCTTATTACATTTAATAAGCTGTAATTCCTATATGCCAGGAGGTAGATATATCATGTTTGGTACCTGTGGAATTGTAATGATAAACCCTCTTTAATGGTAAAGTTGGATTTATCATTACAATTTTGAAAATACCACTTTTAGAAAGTTGGTATTTTCCTGTCCTTCATGTTTGCAGCCAGTATTGGGTCACAGGACTGGGTGTAGCTGACAGTTAGGCTTTGTGAGTTCCTCCAAGTCACACTATAGTGATATGGGCTGAGCCTCAATGGGCCATCAACTGGCAGGATAAGCGGGCAGAACTGAGCACTGCCCCAGTTGCACCTGAATAGGCTGTGTCTTGTCTCCTCACAATAGGCCTAACGACCCTGTATTGCCAGTGCAGCCACCTTGGGGCCATTTCATGGGAGGCATGAAACTCCCAGAACTTCAAAGAACCTTTCCAGAAACATCTCCCACTTTCTAGGAGCAGGGCACCAGGATATACAAATATGACTCTCAGACCCACTCCTCAGTTCACTATTGGACCTGGACTCTCAGAGGACTGCCAGCTGCTGTGGCCTGCTGTGCACACTGCCAGACTGCTGTTGTACCTGGAAAGCCTGTCCTGCTGCCCAGAACCTGCTTTAAACTCTCAGAGAAAAGCCCTGCTGTTGAGCCCTGCATCTATACTGCTCCCAGAAGTGACGTCAAGGGGTAGCTTACAGGCCTCCTGTTCAAAGTCACAGGGATACAATAGGCTCCCACTATCCTGAACCTTCACCTGGACCCAGCCTAAGTCAGTCCAGAACACCCAAGAGGTGGTTCTAAATGTCACTAGATGTCTGCAGTTGGTGCTGTTATATTTGAGGTGCTGTTTTGAACCTTAAACTTAAACAAATAATAACTCCAGTTCTACTGATTAGATTTGTGTTCTTTAGGTGTCAAATAATTTATTAGAATTTACTCTACGTTTCTAAATTGGTTTGGGATTTTTCTTGTGTTGTGTTTTCACTTTATTACTCTTTGTGTGCTGCATAGATATTTTATACATTGCCTCTAAGTTAAACCTGACTCCTTTTGTACCAAGCTACCCAGGATTAAGCACAAGTTACATTAGTGACTTTTTGTGGTTCACCGTGCAAGGTATTGTGGCAGTTGCTTGACCAGGGCTCACACCCCATTCAGTCAACATCCAAATGTCTCACAAGTAGAAAAGATCACATTTCCAAAGAAACGTTGCAAAGAAACTTCGACATCACAATATTTAGCCAACAATCCAGAGTAAAATAATCTTTCTTCCCACTGCCTAATCTATTTTTATTTTGCTACTAACAGCAGGAAAAGTAGAAGTATTTTTTTTTTTGTCTTGCTTACCTTTTTAGGTTTGTGTATGAGTGATAATGTCTAGTTTGTAGGTATTGCCTCACAGTGCAGGTGCTGTACTGCTAGACATATTGTTTCCAATTCAGTGGGCTTACAACCCACCCACAGCATACAACTGGTTGATTTCAGCATACAATTGGTTGATTTAATTCTCGATCTTATCTGCAATCTTTTGATTGCTTACCTCCGGTAGGTTTCCTTTCCTTTGTTGTGTGAGCTCCTCCCTGGAGCATTGAGCTAATAAACAAGTTACTTACCTTCAGTAATGCATTATCTGGGAGAGAAAATTTCTAGATGCAGATTCCTTACCTTAGAACTTCCCAGGCATCAGACTGGATCTGAAAGATTTTTTGTGAGCAGTACCCCTGTGTGCCGTCAGGTGGCTTTAATTCCACGCAGCGCCCTACGAGCCGGAAGTGATGTTGCAGTCACCTTTATAGATGCCACCTTGGGGCGCAGATGTCAGTTACTTTTTACGTCAGGACTGTGGAGCCATGAAGTACACTGACTTTGGTGTGTCCAAACTAGGCCGTGAAAGGTCATCCCTAACCCTAGAAATCTGTCAGCAGAGCGGGGGGAATGGGTGGGTTTGTAAGGAATCTGTGTCTAGATATTTTCTGTACTAGAAAATGCCTTACCAAAGGTAAGTAACTTGTTCATCTGATAGACATCTAGATGCAGATTCCTTACCTTAGAATAAATACACAAGCAATACGGGCAGTGGGCTATGGACAAATTTATTAAACTAGCAAGTCCTGCAGGACTAAATGGGTAAAATACCCATCCCTAAGGAACTAACTGTCCAGGCAGTAGTGTTTAGCAAACGTGTGCAGGGATGCCCATGTCGCTGCCTGGCAGATGTCCAGGACCGGGACTCCATGAGCTTTTCCTCTGGTGGAATGGGCCCTTATGCCCTCAGGTAGCTGCTTATTAGCCAGGGCCTAGCAGATTTTAATACAGCGAACCACCCAGTGCAAAATGATTTGCTTCTGTACTGTACAACCTTCCTTTGCTCCAACATACCCCATGAAGAGTTAATCGTCCACCTGGAACTCTTTTGTGCAGTCAAGGTAGAATGAATGTTCATTTTGGGTCCAGACGGAGGAGTCATTCCTCTTCTTTAGAGGGATGTAGAGGAGCATAAAAGGTGTGCAGGGTGACTGTTTGTCTCAGATGAAATGGAGTACCCACGTTGGGTAGGAAAGTGGCCCTTGTGCAAAGCACTAATTTGTCTGGAAACACAGTCAAATAGGCAGGCTTGGATGACAAAGTCTGCAGCTCACTCAGTCTCTGGGCAGATGGTACTACCACTAAGGAGGCTGTCTTGATGGTGAGCAGCAGGAGGGCACAATTGGTGAGCGGCTCAAAAGGAGCACACATAAGGTAGGTGAGAACCAAATTAAGGTCCCACTGAGGGATGATAAAGGGCAAAGGGGGAAACATATGCACAAACCCTAAGAGAAACCTATTTACAATGGGTGACTTAAAGAGGGTTGGTCAGGCAGCCTCAGGAAGACGGAAAGAGCAGACATATAGCCCTTAAGAGTAATCAGAGCGGGGCCTGCTGCGCAAGGGTAAGAATGAAGATAAGAATATCAGAGAGAGAGGCTAAAAGAGGGTCTATAAACATTTCTATATAAGACAAACTTTCACCATCAGCAATCGTACACTGTCTTGGTAAAGGGACTCCTGGCTGCCAGAATAATATTACAGACTTCGGGAGGAAGGTGGAAGGCTGATCGTGGGGTCGATACTCATTCTCAGAAGCTCAGGATATCAGACTCTTTGTGCCCAGTATACGGCAACAAGGATTACTTGGGCTTGGTTGTTCTTGATCGTCCTGAGAACACTGGGCAGAGTATGGATGGAAAGGTGTACAGGAGGCCTGAGCTCCACTCGAGATGAAGTGTCTCCGGATAACAGTCACCTTGGAAACTCCAACGCACAAAACTGCTGAATTTAACATTCTCTTCGGAGGTGAACAGAACTAAGCAAGGCTCTCCCCACTGCTGAAAGAGACCTCGCGCCACCTCCGGGAGGAGATGGCCACTTATGATCTGCTAGGCATCAAAGGCTGAGTTTGTCCGCCTTGGCATTCTGAGAACCTGCCATGTGTTGAACCAATAGGGCTATGCCCTGCTGTTCCAGCCACATCCAGAGGTGCAGGGCCTCTTGACAAAGGGTCCACGACCCCACCCCACCCTGCTTTTTGCAGTACCATATAGTGCTGTTGTGTCCGTGAACACCTACACCATCCTTCTCTTTAAGGAGGATTGAAAGGCATTCAGTGTCAGTCAGATTGCCAGGAGTTGCAGCAAGTTGATGTGGAGACCAGATTCCACTGGAGATCAGAGTCCTCTGATCCCCACCTTGTCCAGATGGTCATCCCATCCCAGAAGTGACAAATCTGTCACTACTGTCAATCTGGCTGGGTAAGGTAAAGGGGTCTGTCCCCGACCCACTCGCGGTTCGTTACCCACCACTGCAGATCTTTTGCAATTCTCTCCGAGATCTGGACCATGTTGGAGAGACTCCCCTGATGCTGCACTCACTGGAACTTCAGGTCCCACTGCAGAGCCCGCCTATGCCATCTGGCATGTGTCACTAGCAGGATGCAGGAGGCCAAGAGGCCCAGCAGCCTCATAGTCATTCTCACTGAAATCCGGGATAGAGGCTGAAACACTGGTATCACAGTTGTGATATCCTGGACCCGCTGCTCGGAGGATAATCCCGAACTGCACTGTGTCCAAAACAGCTTCAATGAAAGGGAGCGCCTGAGAAGAAGTGAGGTGTGATTTTGACACGTTTATAGTGAATCCCAGTAAATGCAGGAGGTCTGCCATAGTCTGGAGATGGGAGAGGACATCCTGGGGTGAGTCCACCTTCAACAACCAGTCGTCGTGACAGAGGAAACAGAATTGCCTAATCTCCACAGATGAGCTGCGACCACCGCCATCACATTGGTGAACACCTGAGGGGCACTGGTAAGGCCAAAGAGAAGCACAGTGAACTGAAAGTGCCTGTGGCCTACCTTGAACCTGTGGGAAGCAAAACGGTAATATGGAAATACGCATCCTGCAAATCTAACATTACCATCCAGTCTTTTTGGTCAAGAGCAGACAAGACCTGAGCTAAAGTGAGGATCTAGAACTTCTCCTTTTTGAGGAAGAGATTGAGGGTTCGGATGTCTAGGATAGCCTGAAGACCCTTATTCTTTTTGGGTAACAGAAAGTATCAGAAATAGCAAACACGACCTACTTCTGAAAAGGAACCCTCTCTATGGCTCCCATGGCCAAGACAGCTGTAACTTCCTTGTGGTGGAAGGATAGTTGATCCTCCATCAGCTGATCTTGTGTTGGAGGTATAGGGGAAGGGGAGGGTCTGAAGGGGAGGGAGCAGCCCCTTCGAATGATCTGTAAGACCCACTTGTCCGCTGTTATGGACTGCCAGTGGTGGGGATGATGGTGGATTCTCCCACAAGTGGACACCCACGGTCTTGTAGAACAAGATCAGGAGGTCTTGGAAGTTGCAACTGTTGGTGGGTTGTGGCAGACCTCTGGCTACCTGAGCCACGTGGCCAGTATGCACCACATCCTCATCCACACATAGCTTGGAGAGCTTGTGTTGGACATTGGCTGGGATAGGGCTGGTGCAGTGGTGTACCTCTTCCATAGCCACGAAAGGGGCAAAAGGCAGACTGGGGACATGGGGAAAGCGAGAGGCCCAAGGACTTGCTCCTAACCTGCAAGTTCTTAAGGCGCTCCAGTGCAGCGTCTGCCATCTCTACAGAGAGACGGGTCTCATCAAAGGGCATGTCCATGAGGTTGGCCCGGATATCCCCTGAAAGGTCAGATGCTCTCAGCCAGGCTTGGCGTCGAAGCATCACCGCTGAGGAAACCGCTCTGCCCGGCGAGTTGGTTGTGTACAAACCTAATGGTGAACTTGGCTGCATGTTTCCTTTCCTAGACTGCTAGGAGAGAATGGCCTGGGCCTGCACTTGTGCAACCATGTCCCACAACATGTTGGAGTAGTGGCCCAAAAGGCATGCAGTGCTAACCGACAATGCCAGGCTGGCAGAAGAAAACACTTTCTTGCCTAATCTATCCAGCCTCTTAGATTCCCTGTCCAGGGGTGCAGCAGGGAACGTGCCATGGGAGGTACTGGCTTGGACCACCAAGCTCTCAGGGGTGGGGTACTGGATGAGGAAACTTGGGTCCCCAGTTGTGGGGAGATGGCGGTAGGAGATTGCCCTGTTGACAGGAGCCCGTGTGCTGGGCTTGGACCAGGTTCCTAGCAGAACATCAGTAAGTGCTTCGTTAAAGGGGAGCAGGAGTTTGGATGAGGAAGCTTTGGGCTGAACACTTCTGTCAAGATGTTCATCTTGACTGCCACCAAGGGTAGTTTTAGGTTGAGGACCTCCGATGCCCTCTTCACCACCATAGCGTAACTTGCTCTCTCCTCTGTAGCCACGGTAGGGGGTGAAAGCAAACCGGTGTCTGGAGAGGCATCCAGTTCACTGGCACCTCCTAGATCCTCACACCAGTCCACTGAATTCTCTCACTGGTATTCTAAAGGGTCCAGTAACCCCTCCCATTTTAACCCCATGTCTAGCCCTTCAGAATAGGGCTCTGGCAATAACCTAGGAACAATGGGTCCTGGTGGTGCTGGAATCTGTGTCGAATGACATCGTTCCAACTCCAAGTCGTCGGGTATCAGAATGGGACTGGCACTGCCGGCGGGCGGCGGAAGCATCGGCGTTAGGGAAGGTCGAGTTAGTACAACCAGTGCTAGTCCAGATTCCTGATCGGACCCACGAGGGCCCATTAGAGCTGAGGCCAAAGCCGTTGGCATGGATCCTGATGGGGCTTCTTTTAACCACGAGGGTCCGAAGGTGCTCTGTAGGGGTCGGCCCATTCATATGTTCAGCACATGGCTCCGTACAAGTCTGACTTGAGCAGGGGTTGCTCCGACACCTGGAAAAGCGGGGAGGTCCAAAGTCCACCCAGGCAACAGCTCCGTAGAACCGTTCCTTGCTCGTTGCGTCAGCCAACTGTTGATGAGAAGTCGAAGCATGCTTCAGCTTCTTATGTTTCTTGTGCCTCTTCCCAGAGTGTCCCGAGGACTTGGAATGGGATGAAAAGGACTTGGGGCTTCTGGAGCCGTCCTGTGACCTTCCTCTCGATAGGGGCCGAGACCTCTGAGGGGTCATGCAACGCAGTGTCGCCTGTCGGGTCGCTAGCAGCTTTAGTGACCGCTCCCTCAAAGCCTTCGGTGCCATGGCCTGGCAGTCCGAGCATGGAGTCAGGTTGCACTTGCTACACCACAAACAGATCAGATATGGGGACTGTGTCTGATATGGTGCAGTGAGAGATGCCACATGGCTCAAATCCTGTCTTTCTCAAAGGCATCCTGGACACACCGTCAAACACATTTGTCAAAAAGAATCTTTTGAAAACGGAAAAAGGGATAGCTCGTCTCTGGACCAGCGCTAACTGGAGCAGAAAGAAAAGAACTGATGTCCGCATGCGAGGTGGTGCCTAAATAGGTGACTGCGATGCCACTTCTGGTGCACATGACGATGACACGCGGAACCGAGCAAAACCACCTAATGGTACGCAAGGGTACTGCTTATGAAAAATTGTCTGGATCCAGTCTGACGCCTGGGAAATTCTAAGGTAAGGAATCTGCGTCTAGATGTCTCTAACAGATACATGTGTTCTTTTGATTGCTTTATTCAAAATATTCATGCAGTCACATATGAAATCAACACCAATTAACAACATGCAGTAATAATAGGCAATGGCTAAGTGATCAAAAGAAGTGTCATCTGCAGTAATGTCCAAAAACATAAAGGTACAGATAGACATGGTAATAGTCCACGTCACAGTACATTACATATCCTAACACTGTACACACATTGAAGCCAGTAAGATGTAATGAAAAGTCTCCAGGGGAAGGATGGTGTGTGTAGTGGACCTATCACTAGGTCCGGAGTTCACCAGATTCAAACAAGTAAATAGGGGGAGTGGGGCTGTAACGGGGTGATATACAGAGGAAGGGCACCTACACGCAACGTGTGTCCCCTTGCGTAGAAGTGTCCAGTCATTAGGGCCGTGCCCTGACTCATGCCCTGCAAGATGTGGATCGCCCTAGGTGCCATTATGGCTCAAGCATGGTGCATTAAATAGTCCGGTTTAGGGTTGTTATTCGTGAAGGGTGCCCATAAGTGAAGGAAGATACCTGCCTTGTCCTGCAGTTACAGATGTGTCTCATAAGCAGCAGTTGTGTACATTTCAAGAAGCCATTCATCATCTGTGGGTGTGTGTGGGGAGTACCAATGACTCAAGATGTAAAATTTGTCTGTAGTTAACATAGTATGGATTAATCGCTTCATGGTTGGACAACGCAGGGACATCAATAGTGTTGTGGAGCAGTATCAAATATCGTGGCATGGTTGTAGGGATGACCACCAACCTGCTTATTGTAACTCCCACTCCACTCCACAGATTATGTACCCAGGGCAGTTGTGCAGCACATGCACGTCACAGTGAGGATGCACACAGCACGTGTTCAACACACGCATGTAGCTTCTTATTTATGCTGCTTTCACTCTATCTGCCATCTCTATTGATGCTTTAGTTTCTTACACTCAACAACTGTACTACTCTATGCTATGTGACTCTATGCTATTCCATTCTACTCCACTCCACTGTACACCACTCTAGTCTACTGCACTCCACTCTATGCAACTCTACTGTGCGTCACTACACTCTACTTTACACCACTCAATGCCACTCTACAGCACTGTACAACATTTTGCTCCATGCCACTCTACTCTATGCCATTCCACTCTATGCCACGCCACTCTATGCCATTCTAAGCCACTCCACTCTACAACATGCCACTCTATGCAACTCTACTGTACTTCACTCTATGTAACTCTATGCCACTTCACTCTTTTCCACTCTACTTTATCACACTCCACTCAATACCACTCCATGCCATTCCACTCCAGGCCACTGGCTCTACTCCACTCAAAGCTACTCCATGCTAAACCACGTCACTCCACTCTACACCGCTCCACTCCATTCCATTCCACTCCATGCCACTCTACTCTGTACGACTCCACACAATGCCACTCTACGCCACTCCATTCTATTAATCTCTACTCTATGCCACTCTACTCTGTGCCACTCCACTTCAAGCCACTATACTCTATGCCACTCCACACCACTCAACTCTACTCCACACCACTCTACCCCATGCCACTTTATGCCACTCCACTGTACACCACTCCAGTTCACGCCACTACTCTAAGCCACTGCATGATATGCCACTGTACTCTATGCCACTCCACACCATGCCACTCTATGGCACTCTACACCACTCCACTCTACTCTACACCATTCCATTCCCCTCTATGGTACTCCACTCCAAGGCACTCCACAGAACTCTACTCCACAGCACTCCACTGCCCTTTGACCCTCTCACTCTATGCTACTCTAAGCCATCCCACTCCAGGCTATGGCCCCCTACACAACTCTACACCACTCCACTCTATGCCACTCTATCCTACTCCACTCTACTGTATGTCACTCCATTCCAGGCCACTCCACTAAGCCCTAAGCCACTTGACTCTATACCACTCTACTCCACTCCATTTTATACCACGCTACACCACTCCACTCTAAGCCACTTTCCTCTGTGCCACTAACTTTTAGCCATGCTGCTTTACAACATGGTTAAAAACATTGGCAAAGTCAATAACTCTCACACAGTTGAGACCTATTGGCTTTGCCAGTGCTTGTTAGCAGTGTGACTGTGTTCATTCAGGAATAGGTGCTGTGCTTGACAGTGATGCATCAGCAGCTGATAACTGAATCTCAGCATGCAGAGGCACTGCATTTTTATTTGTTGACAGGAATAGCCACCAGAGAGCAAACATGCATTAAGCAGATGCCACACATATAGCTCAGAACCAGGAACACTTTTCTTAATGATAGTGAAAGTAATATCTCAATTGCTGAGGAAGAAAACATCGTTCATTTCAATAAAACACTGCTGGATGCCAAGGGTATGTCTTCCAGATGCTCTAGATCTTTTTCAAGATTTTTCAGTCACTTTTCCTTTGTTTTCACTTCACTTTCAGAATCCAGATGAGGACTGTGCAGAATATTCTTGTGCTGTTAGAATGGAGAGTTTCAGAAAAGATGGACTGTACTAGGACTGTTGGAAAAGGCTCATCTTGCAAATAGCGTGCACTCCAGGGAAAAGGAAGCATTACGGATTGGCTTGGTCTGGCTAGGTAGCGGGTTTATGACATTGAGTCCAGATTCCAGGGGAACAGATGTAACCCATATCCATAATATTCGGAGTCAGATGAGGAAAGTAAAGCACGCATCACTATTAAAATCTACAGGTCCACTATCTCAGAAAAGAATCACCCAGTCAATATATTTCTGATGCTAAATCATCCTTTTTTTGTAGATTTCTTAGAGAGATTAAACAGATGATTCATCCATGAATGAAGTAGTAAAGCTTTATCAGATGTCCCTGTTAATTAAGACCTCATCCTGGAAACATCATAAGTGAGGCTGATTATGCTGCTACGTGTAATGTCATGTAAGAGGAGCTCAGACGTCAGCAACCTAGACTAGTCATTTCCTTCAGGAGGTGTGACGTTTAACATATTTAGGATGATAAAAATTGATATCCATATTCTCCAAAACACCCCCTTTGGGTCGAGGGTTGTCTCAAAACAATAATCTGTCACTTTGGGTATGCGAAAGAACCCCAAGAGGAAGGGTTTCATTTTTTTAGGGAGACCTTTTGCTACGATCTCCTGAGGCACCTTAGCTAGATCAGTTACACAACAGGCTATCATAGATAATGTTTTCTTCTGGTGCTCTCATGGTTAGAAGAGTGATGGCATCCAAAGTTATTTTGTGAAAAGCCATTTTAGATGTTTTTGTTTGTGCATTGGATTGGTCAGTTAATTCAATATTTAAGATGTTCTAGTTAAAATATTTTGATTTTGTGGAGGCACTAGTGGTTAGCAAGCTTTTAAAAAGTATGCAGCTTTGCCTCTTGTCTTAACACAGAGTACATATGTTCCTAGTGTTATGAAGGAAAGTCGAGGATGCAGAGGCGAGCATTACGACGTGACCTGGTGTTTAATAATTATTAGAAGATCTGAAATGATGGCTAAAGAAAGTCCTTTTTGTATATTGTTTATTTACGGTCATGTAGTATATTTCCTTTCAATTTCAAGGTTGAATTGAGGCAAATATGAGCAATAGGTCTGAATGGGGATAGGCAATATTCCAGATTTGGAAGTTAAAAATGTCATCAGTGTTGTTCTTGGTGTTGCTAAAACGAACTGCACCATTAGCAGCTAGACAACAGGAAGAAGAGGCTATTTATCCAGAGGTTCTGTAACTATTAGTGAATATAGCTGTAATTGGCCTTTTCACCAGGCCCCATGGGAAATGATGTTTTTTTAGATTTGTTTTGAAAAGGCAGCTGTCAATAGTAAAACAAAGTCAAAGCAATATTGTTTCCCTGAGTCCGTAATCGAATGGAAAATGCCCTTCAATAAACTACTGAAATATGCCTTCTGGACTACACTTTACCACATAATAATCACAAAAAGAACCAATCACCTTTAGAGCCAGGGGCCAAGGCAGCTCTCTTGATGGCATACGTTTTGAGGCATCTTTCAAAAGAATCATCCCACAAGGCGACAACGCCATCCTTCCCTCCGGTCACAAACCCCTGCAAGAAACGAAAACACTGGATATTAGACAGACTAAATATGGTACTATGAGCAATGGGTATTTGTTCTCCGTAATCTCTTAAAATAAAGTTAAGGACTGGCAATTTCAAGAAGAAAAATATATGTTCCAATTTTGCTTTAAACTCAGTATGTTCTAAAAGCACAGAACTAATTATTGAATAATGTTTAATTGTTTTTTCTTCATTTTGTTAACGCCCTGAAAAATCCATACAGGGATTTGTCCTGCACTGACCTTAACCAGCTCAGAACAAAAGCTGCAGAGCCAGCTGTAATTGCACGAACGGATAAGCTTTTTCCTCTCCATTTCAGACTTGATGTCTAATTGATAACTTGTAATTAGGACTGGGTTATTTCCTTATAATTAATAATGTGGACAGAATTAACTTGTTAGGTGTATGAAAAAAAGCAAATGAGACCATTTGTGCACAGTCCACTGCGAAGGCAGTTTCTTCCTAATTTTTTAAAAACTATTTGGGGCCATAAAGACTTGTGTTTCTTTATGCCGTGACATGGAATCTACCATTATCAATAGGAGATGAACTACTACGTCAGAAACCAGGCCTGTGCATTCCCTATGATCCCAATCAATCTCTATGTGACATTCGACAATACTGCTCAATCTCTGTACGACATTTAACACTTGAACTCACAACATCTTCTTTCAGTGCCAAAACACGCCATCAGAAGACCGCAGAGCATGCAGTCATAATTTAAATCTTTTTAGACCGAGTCCTTGTGCATAATGCACATAGCCTCTTACTGCTCTTTATCCAATGACTATACCTATCACCACTGAAAAATATACTCATTAGTTACCAACTCAGCCGTCACACATCCATGTATTGTAAACAGACACTCTTTAAGGTCAAGGGAATTCCAGTGAACACCAGTTAGTTTCTGGCACCCTAAGCCACATGCAGTACTGGATCCATGCCCACTGATGTTCCTTTAGGTTAAAATATGGGTGGGGTCCATCAAACTATCAGGGTATAGACTGGTGGACCCCACCTCATTTCATCTTAAAAGACCTCCATGTATTAGGTCCCCCTGACACCCGGAGCAAAGATCTGCAATAGCGGAATCATGTTTCACATGGATCTGTCTTCCATTCATCAATTCAACACTGTCATTAAGATTATATTCTACCAACCGCACCCTACTCCGTTCTCAGAGGGGTCTATTAATTTAGGGTGCGGAAAATCCTCTTAACTACTTTAACACCAAGCCCATGGGGATCACACAGAAAGACATCTGCAACGGGTGCAGATCTTTGAACCTTCCCACATCGAAGGCTCTGACCTCATCGTTGTCATTGTTCCAAGTGGCAGACAAAGCAAAATGCTGAAAAACCAAATGTCCCCCCTCCCAAAAAAAGTCTTCCATGTTCAAAAGCGACAATATTCTACGGTCGACCTCCTTGAAGTTGTCTCTTGACAACATGGGAATCATGCCTTGTGGAGGTGGAATCATGAGCCCACTAGGCCAAATACTGAAGAATGTTTGTGCCTCTGCATTACCTCACACAAGTGACTGCTTGTTACTTATCTTTTTCACTCTCACACCCCAGCCTTTAAGGACATGTGGAATCCACCTTTGGCGGCAATTAGTGGTGCATAAAAAATGGAAAATCGCAAAATTAACAAAATAGTTTTGGAGGGCTTATCAGGCAACTATAGGGGCCAGGGATGGTGGTGGATGATGATTGTTGTTGTACTAAAAGGATATGGCATATGATGTACTTTTAGCGAACACTCCATTTGTACCCAAATCTGTTCTACCAACTGAACGTTTCAAAAGAGATTTTTAATGTTTTATTTCATTTTTTGTTTTTAAAAGGTGGGGTGAGGGGGCGGTAGGGGGAAATAACAGTATCTCCTCCCACCCTTCCCTCGTCTTGCATCCCCCTGGCCTGGAACAATGATTCCCATGCTCTAATTTAGTGTTGATCATCGTGTGGCACTCCAGCGTGGACTGTTTTCCTTGTGGTGCCAGACAGTCTTAAGCCCTATTTCTATTTCCTTTCCCTGAAACTAAAAGAGGACTTGCATTACACTGCAAGGACCACCATTCTTTTTCTTCATATTTAGTGTTGATCCGAACATAGAAGCACTTTATTGTTAATGCTGACAACTTTTTTTGATTATTAAACTTTTCACATTGTACATATTTTCATCACTAGTATTTCATCATAACGATTTTCTTCAAATACTCTTTATTACACTAACATAATTTGCAGGGGAAAGTTGTCCCAAGACTGAAAACACCCTAGGAAAAAAAGGTTCTGGGAGTAAATAAAAGTGATCCACCCTAGTGGAAATTAAAGTTAACCAGATCTAAACATATTCCACTTTATCGTCTTGTGGTCTACAGTTTTGTGGATAACAGAGATATTTGGGTTTTTGGGCACAAACCTATGAATAACCGGAGAAAATGCATATCAACTGAAATTAATTGGCACATTTAGATGGCAATAACCAGATCGAAGCTGCTAATGAGATTTTTTTCCAAGGCAGGTTATATTATCTCCTCCCTTTCTTTCCAGGGAAAAAGCACATTTAGCGGTGCCATGCAACTTTCATAATTGCGGAGCCCTTCCCTATGCTAAGCAAACTAAAGGAATACATTGCTTTAGAGAATTGTTCTTGGAGCAGTAATAGGATACTGAAAGCCCTACAGGAAAAATAACACACAAAAACATAGTGAAGCTGATCATTCACTCACCCAGCATAGTGCCATGGTACCTGGCGTCTACAACTTTCAGCTTGAAGACCATTTGACGGATACTTACCTTCTCTAAGGCATGCATGCTGAAAACGGGTCCATCATGGGCTTTAACAGTTTTAATGAGAAACAAATCCCTCCAGATGCAAATGTCTCCTGTTGCTGTACCAGAAAAGGACATCTCCTCGGTCCAGCCATACACGGCACACATCATAGTATCACATCTTCCCCCAGAACCGATGCATCCTTTCCGTCCAACCAGTCCCCCTCCTGAATGCAAAAAAAGGAGGCAAAAGTGCATCACAAAATGTAATGTGGAGCTTTATACACTGCCACTTAATCCTCATCACTCCTGCCATCTAAAAACAATACCTACTCTCAACTAGTTCTTATATGGAAGATCTGAGCTTAAAAGAGCCCTATGGTTCTGATACCCTAAGCTTTTGTATGTAGAATAATGGCATTTAGGAGACCCATTCAATTCCAGAAACATCTCCTTTTTCACTTATCATAGGTCTCTTTCTTTTCTATATAGGAGAGATGTAAAGTTTGTTTAGAGCATGAGTCCTTTCTCTAGATTGGCCTTTAGTGTTTTGTCTGCTCTTTGATATGTTTCCACCACTTTTCTTTTCATACACGGTCCAGCTATTTACCTGATGCCTTACTCTTCATATCTTTAACTGTCACTAACAAATACCTCTAGATGTAAGTGAAGCTCCCCCTCAAACCTAGCCAAGACTTATTAATACAACACTATACATTCTAACTCAAAGTTCTATCCTACTCAATGAATATCCCTGGAAAAGCAGCACCCTTCCACCGCTGATATCACCATGTTTGCTGCTTTAGGTCTCCCAGGACTTACAGCTCAAGACACTAGCCAATAAAGGCAAGTTCTAGGAGAAAGTTCGGGAACCAGTTGATTGTGCAAAAGGAAGTGAATTTGAGGGTGTAGCAGCACAGGGGGATGACAGAATATGTAGATGATTGTAGGTCACCCCCACTTAACTCTCCTTTCTCCATCTCTATCTACTGGTCGGAGACCTATGCCAGTACACCCACAATGCAAAATTGCTCTATGCGTTGAGATACCAGCTTTATTGGAAAGACTGTACTGCTCATAAAGCTTTTTCCAGATTGCATCTATCTTGAATGTTCCTCTTCTGGTTTCATTTTATTCAACTCTCCTTCCCTCCACCAGAGACAGTAGGGCCGTAATTAACAGAACAGAGAGCATAACATATGATGTGTGTTTGTTATGCCATTAATTGTGTTTGACCAATGACTTTGTGTTTCACCACTGCGCATATTAGTTATTCAATGTTCACCAGTAGCACATTGCATTTGGTATTTAGTTTAGCTGCCTGTTGGCTTTAACGTGGCATTAGACATTACATTCTGCATTTAGGTTAGCTGCCTATTGGCTTTAACGTGGCATTAGACATTACATTCTGTATTCAGTTTAGCTGCCTATTGGCTTTAACGTGGCATTAGACATTACATTTGGCATTTAGGTTAGCTGCCTATTGGCTTTAACATGGCATTAGACATTACATTCTGTGTTCAGTTTAGCTGCCTATTGGCTTTAACGTGGCATTAGACATTACATTTGGTATTTAGGTAGCTGTCTATTGGCTTTAACGTGGAGTTAGACATTACATTCTGTGTTCAGTTTAGCTGCCTATTGGCTTTAACGTGGCATTAGACATTACATTTGGTATTTAGGTAGCTGTCTATTGGCTTTAACGTGGAGTTAGACATTGCAGTTGAGACATTGCAGATGAGCTGTGTTTTTCCACGTGGTAAACCAAGCTGTGTGTTTCAAATTGAATTCACACGAACCCTAACGTGATAAGAGAGCGTATATTTGGTGTTTTCCTTTCTGCTCAGCCTTGGGAAGAGGAGAGGCTTAGGAGATCTGACCAATCTCCAATGGCTTGTTTTATTTCCCAGGTCTGAGAGGAAGGGGCAGGCTTTTTACAGTGGCCCTGGGCAGCAGCGAGGGGAGATTCTCCAGGAATTCAGTCAGGAGTGGACATCAGCTACCTGGCCTCCCGTTTGGGTGGAAAATCTCCTTCTCGCAGTTGAACAGGAGTCATCAACTTTCAGGCATGAGAAGGATGACGAGCAGTGATAGGCCCTACGGTGATGACATTTTGACTTTTATTCTTTGCTTTGAAATTATGCTATCATATAATCACATGTATTTGCTGTGTACATTGCAATTGAGAAGTACTTTGATATATTTTGCTTTCATTGCTGCGACTACTTTAAAACGTGTGCTTCCAACCTACTAATCTCGTCTCTCAGGAACCTCGTGGTGAAGTAATAATAATAATTAATGTCTTCTTTAAACTAGACGTGCATTCCAGAGAAGGTTTGTAAGCTTGGTCATAAGATAAGGAAAGCAAAACATTTTGGCGTTAGTCGACAGTCTGGGAGTCAAATTGGGACTTGCAAGTGCACTATTTAAAAGTGTAATTGTTTTTGTTGTTTAGAGAATTAAAGAAGCACAGCAGACCATGTTTGAAAATGCATGTGAAGTTAAACTGCCTTATGGTGCTGTGAGAAACATGTTTTCTTGTTTATCAGGACTTTGTGAGTCTTGGGATGAGTGCTTGGATAAAGCAAAAGTGTTTTCATATTTAGAAAATATGCTTTTTGAAAGAAATGATGTCCCTTTTGTTCTTGATAGAAGGGTTTGGATACTTTCGTCTGCTTATAGAAAAATGCATGAGAGATGTAAGCAGTTAGAACATGAAAATAAGAATTTACGTGAGCAAATTAGCCAGAATAAATTATTGCAAGATAATGAAGCTGTTTTAGGAGAATCTGACTTTTCCCATTCCAGTAATGAGGAGGTTAAAAAAGGTGGGGGCCAGTGTGAGCCTCTTGAGAAGAGCATAGATCACCGTGTGCAGAGCAGCCCACGGTTGTTGGCAGTTGAAGTGCATTCCTTAAAAGATTACACTGAGCAAGAAGTTGAGAATGTTATTTTCAGACCGCTTTTGCAAAGTACGATGTGTCAAATTAATTCAGATAAGGCAGCAGTACTGTTGCAAAATGTGCAGTTTCTGGGAATTCAGTGGAATACAGAAAATAGACAAATGTTGTCACAGGTAAAACAAAAGATTTTAGAGTTTCTTACTTTTTGCACTAAGCAAGAGACACCAAGTTTCACAAGCTTGTTTGATTTTTGGAAACAGTATAGCCCTCATCTGAGTAAAATCTTAACACCTTGGTACAAAGTAACTAGGAAAAAACATGTGTTTAAATGGAGTGAGGAGCAGCTGCGCTCTTTTGATTTGGCAAATGAAATAATTCAACAGACTTTAGATTTGTGTGCAGTGCAAGAGGGAAACACTGATTTACATGTAAATCAGGAACAGGGGATGACAAGAGTGCCCCTGGAACTTTGGATTAGAAAACTATCTGACTTTGTGGAGCACTGTACTCCTTTTGAAAAACAGTTTTTTGACTTGTTATTGGGCTCTAGTGAATACTGAGCAAATGACATTAAATTGTAATGTAATTCTGAAACCTGAACTATTAATCATGCAGTGGGTGATGAGTTCACCTAAATCTCACAGTATAGGACAGGCACAAGAGGCTAGTATCATACACTGGATCTGGTACTTACAAAACAGTGCTAGAGTCACTGCAGCCCTACATGAACAGATGTCACAAGCCCCTGTACAGGATGAGGAGAGGGTGCAGGGGGTGCCACAGGTAAAAGAGTCACCAGTGAAATTGAGTGCACCATTTGAATTTGTGTCCCCTGAGGATAAAAAGCGTGTTTGTTTGACTAATGATTCATTGAAATGCATGAGTACTAAAAGACAGTGGAAAGCAGTGTCATACAATTCAGTTACTGAAAAGTTGTTGTCTACCACAGGAGAAGGACAAAATAACCAATATATAGAATTGTACAATGTGTGTCAGACTTTAAAGCAAGAGCTGCTTGAGATGTGTCATTCTTACACTGATTTTTGGTTCACTGCCAATGGTTTAGCCGTTTAGTTTTCCAAATGGCTTGTACATAACTGGTTCAATTCCCTTGCAGATGTTAAAGAGAAAAATTCAGAGACAGAAGTGTCCACCCAGAATTCTGACTTAGTGGGGATGGCTTAGTGGGTGCACCAGAAATGTGGACATCTGGGAGAAAAAGCCACTTACAGGTGGGCAGAGATTAGAGGGATGCACATTCCCGTAGATTTGATAAAAACTGTGATTTTGCAATATCCTATTTGTCAGCAGGCACAACAGAGATCTGTCCCACAAACAGTCAAAGATCAGTTGGGGAGAGGAAAGTTACCAGGACAGATATGGCAAATTGATCAGGTTTTAGGGGGAGTGATTGCTGCAGATTACTAAGTCAAAATCAAAGTTATTCTGATAACTAGAAGAGAATCTGATTCATTCATACAGATTGGAGACAGAATTGCCAAACTTGTCACAAGTGCAGTGAATGGAGGTTTGGTAAAGAAGGAGTCTGCCCCAGCCCTTCTGACAGTGCAAGGAAAGGGAAGCTGTGGTGCAGCAGATAAAAACCTCAGTGCTAAGGTGTGGGTTGAATCCCCAAATGACCCTCCAGAACCTGCAGAAATCATAACAAAGGGCCCCAAAAACGTCCTGCTGATTATAAAACAAGGAAAGGAAGAAGAAGGGCACATTTCAGATGACAAATGTTATTTGCAAAAAAAGTCATACTTTTTTCTTTTGCAGATCCTGCCACGACTCACCACTGACCATGCGTGTGCTGTGTGGTCTCTCTTCGGGTGTTTGCTTGTAGGGTCGGGGGAGGGACGAACCCCCAACCTGAACCTGACTGATTAAAGTACAAACCCCATGGATCCATTTTGCGCAACTGGCGCCTTCAGTTCAAGTTCTACATGGGATCAATATAAAGTTTGTCAACTTGTTTGATTACATTCTTCCACTAGAACTAAGCCAGTTAACTGTCTGTGTTTTTTGTGTGGAATCCTGACTTTCATTTACATTCCAGCAAAACTTTCAGGTGGACCGTGTGCACCTTTACATGAGTAGTACTCATGTTACATCTACTTGCTATTTTAGAGACACTATTATCCCAATCAGAGTATATAAGCTTCAGACTTTTCATTGTAGATGTATCTGATTTGAAAGGTTATGAGATTAATATGTTAATCCACTTCCATTGCTTTACAGTGATTGATTTTATCATTCAAATCTGATTTGCTTATAATGTTTTTGTTGTTTTTTGTTGTTGTTGTTTTTGTTTGAAACAAGAGTTATGTAAACAAATGTCTTTGGTCATAGGGTGGAGATGTTATGCCATTAATTGTGTTTGACCAATGACTTTGTGTTTCACCACTGCGCATATTAGTTGCTCAATGTTCACCAGTAGCACATTATTACATTTGGTATTTAGTTTAGCTGCCTATTGGCTTTAACGTGGCATTAGACATTACATTCTGTATTTAGGTTAGCTGCCTATTGGCTTTAACGTGGCATTAGTCATTACATTCTGTGTTCAGTTTAGCTGCCTATTGGCTTTAACGTGGCATTAGACATTACATTTGGTATTTAAGTTAGCTGCCTATTGGCTTTAACATGGCTTTAGACATTACATTCTGTATTCAGTTTAGCTGCCTATTGGCTTCAACATGGCATTAGACATTACATTTGGTATTTAGGTTAGCTGCCTATTGGCTTTAACGTGGAGTTAGACATTGCAGTTGAGACATTGCAGATGAGCTGTGTTTTTCCACATGGTAGACCAAGCTGTGTTTTTCAAATTGAATTCACACGAACCCTAGCGTGATAAGAGAGCGTATATTTGGTGTTTTCCTTTCTGCTCAGCCTTGGGAAGTGGAGAGGCTTAGGAGATCTGGCCAATCTCCAATGGCTTGTTTTATTTCTCAGGTCTGAGAGGAAGGGGCAGGATTTTTACAGTGGCCCTGGGCAGCAGCGAGGGGAGATTCTCCAGGACTTAAGTCAGGAGCGGACGTTAGCTGCCTGGCCTCCCATTTGGGTGGAAAATCTCCTTCTCGCAGTTGAACAGGAGTCATCAACTTGCAGGCATGAGAAGGATGATGAGCAGTGATAGGCCCTACGGTGATGAAATCTTGACTTTTATTCTTTGCTTTGAAGTTATGCTATAATATAATCACATGTGTTTGCTGTGTACATTGCAATTGAGAAGTACTTTGATATATTTTGCTTTCATCGCTGCGACTACTTTTAAACGTGTGCTTCCAACCTACTAATCTCGTCTCTCAGGAACCTCGTGGTGAAGTAATAATAATAATAAATGTCTTCTTTAAACAAAGAAGTGCATTTCAGAGAAGTTTTGTCAGCTCGGTCATAAGATAAGAGAAGGAAAGCAAAACAGTGTTAGACCTGGCAGCTTTTTGGCGCGTCTCCCCTGTCTTTTTGCCTTCTGACCTCCTTTTTTATGATTTACTGAACTCTGTTTATGCTGGTTTATCATCTCTGCACACGCTACCACTGCTTGTCAGTGCTAAAGTGCAAGTGCTCCCTAGGTAAATTGTACAGTTGATTGGTTTATCCATGATTGGCAAATCTGATTTACTGGTAGGTCCCTAGTAAAGTGCATCAGAGGTGCCCAGGGTCTGTAAATCAAACGCTACTAGTGGACCTGCAGCACCGATTGTGCCACCCACATAAGTAGTCCTGTAAACATGGCTCAGACCTGCCACTGCAGGGTATGTGTGTGCAGTTTTAAACTGCCAATTCGACCTGGCAAGTGTACCCACTTGCCAGGCCCAAACCTTTTCTTTTTGTACATGTAAGGCACCCCCAAGGTAGGCCCAAGGTAGTCCCATTAGTAGGGTGCAGTGTATTTAAAAGGTAGGACATGTACTGGTGTGTTGTACATGCCCTAACAGTGAAATACTGCCAAACTCGGGTTTCACTGTTGCAGGGCCTATCTCTCTCATAGGTTAACACGGGGCTGCCTTTAAATCACTTTAAAGTGCAGATTCCCTTTAACAGCAGATAGAAATATGGAGTTTATGGTCTCTGAACTCACAATTTAAAAATATATATTTTAGTGAAGTTGGTTTTTGGATTGTGAGTTTGAAAATGACACTTTTGGAAAGTAGGCATTTTCTTGCTTAAACCATTATGAGACTCTGCCTGTTTGTGGATTCTCCATCTGGGTCAGTTTGACAGTTGGGCTGTTTACTCCTCGAGACAGTGACACAATGGGAGCTGCGGTGTAGCCTGCATATCCTGATGAGCCATCTGAGCTAGAGTGGAGAGAGGAGTGGTCACTTGCACCTGAATGGACTGTGCCTGCCCTCACACAATGCAATCTCCAACCCCCTGGTGTCTGTCTGGGGCATGGGCTGGACAAGGAAGGATCTTGCAAGCACTTGATACTTTGCAAACTTCTAAAGGCAGAAAGGGGTATAAGTAATAGTCCTAAAACCCAAGACTATTAGAATCTTTCTGGAATTAAGAGGAACATCTGCCCAGGAGAAGAACTGAAGGAGCAGTACTGTCCCTTTGCTGTGTTGCTTTCCTGGACTGGCCTGCAGTTGATGTTTCTGCCTGAAAAGAGTGTGAAGGGTGAACTTTGCTCTATGTCCTGCTTGAGAACGTTCTCCAAGGGCTTGGAGTAGAGCTTGTCTCCTGTTGGAAGTCTCAGGGACACCAAAGACTTGCGTTTCCTCAATCTGCAGCACTGGGAACTGTTGTTTTGTTCTGTTCAAGAGGAGAAATCCCTGTGCCACCGCCTACGAAGCCACTGGCCTGCACTGTGACCTGCTGATGCCGCATGGTGCCGCACTGCCCTGCTTCACACCGCGGCCCTGGTCTCACTGACGCCGTCATCGGATGACTTCACTGAGCCGCTGCTCGCACCGCAACCTGTGGGCCCGCACTCCACATCGCCTGCTCACACCGCAGCCTGGGCATCCCCGATGCCACTGCTGACACCGGCGCCGCTGCTTGCACTGTGGCCTAAGGACCCCGCTCGTGAGGTACACGAAGCACCGTCCCGTCACGCACCGCAGCCCTGGTACACCAACGCCAGCATCATCGACTCCAGTGTTGTGACCAGGCATACCGACAACAGTGCGTCAGCAATGACGATGCCGCGGCCTGCACCATGACCTGGTGACACTGCACGTCGCACCGTCCCACTTCACACTGCAGCCCTGGTCTAACTAACGCAGCTTGATGCCGTCACTGAGCCGCTGTCTGCACCCTGACCTGTGGGTACCACATGTTGCATAGTCCCACTTCACACCGCAGCCCCAACGCCATCCACGCCAGCCCTCCTAACTTTATCAGCCTGGAGTTCGATCTGCACAGCGTGAGACTTAAAGGGCCTGATGACTCCCACACCGACTCTGTAACCGACCCCGCAAAACCAGTGACGCCGCTCTCCGGAGCTCACCATGAGGATCACGATGCCCTGCAAATTCAAAGGTACTGTTTGCTGGTCTTCCCGACACAGTAGCTGGCCTGTGATACAGTAGCCGGCCAAAACAGATGGTTTTGTTGATCACGACGCCGTGATAGTCACAGGTGGAGCTATCGACTTCAAGGAACTGTATTTCTGAGTAAATCTTGCAGAATGTATATATTTATTACTGTATGTTGGATTTTTATCGTGTTTGGTCTTGTATTATATAGACAAATATTGGCTATTTTTCTAAAACGGGTGTGATGTCCTTTTGTAGTGTTTTCACTTATAACTGTGTGTTATGTGCAAATGCTTTACACATTGCTTCTGGAATAAGCCTGCCTGCTCGTTCCAAGCTACCAAGGGGGTGAGCAGGGGTTATCCGAGCAGGTATCTACCTTATCCTGACTAGAGTGAGGGTCCCTACTTGGACAGGGTGCAAACCGACAGCCAACTAGAGAACCCATTTCTAACAATGTGACTTATGGAAATATGACAAGAAATAATATTTTGTCAATCAGGAATCAGAAAGTAACCTAGATAGGAGACTGCAGTCAGTTAATAAGCAGTATAACCAGTGGGATACAACAGCCTACATGAGATACGGAAGCACACCTCTTGTTTCAATTGTGTCGATCCACAACTATATCTCTAAGTTTCTATGACTCCACGTCTGTCTGACAATTTGCCTGACAATTTGCACAGCGCTGGGTGAATCACATGACAGCAGAGAGGTAGAGCTGCAATCATTCTAACCCCAGAAATAAGGTTTGTGCTCTCTAGAAGAGATACACAGCTACAAATCACCTGGGGCAAGAAATTAAATATGTCGGATTGACAAATCTGCAAATACACAGCATTACTTAGGTCTTCATAAAGAAAAAACAGAGAATCATAAATCATAAAATAGAGAACAGAGTGAACCAGCAGACAACTACAGAATAAAATATAAAATCAATTCTCAACACAGCATAAAAGTAGACAAGCTATGTCATCCAAAATCAATAGGATGGGGAATTATTCGCATTGCAATAGAAAACAGCAAACACAATTCAAAACGGATACCAGTTGCAAGAAGTATGCAAGTAGTTCATATAACAGCAAAACACAGTGAGTGTGGTACATCACCAGAAATCAATAGAAAACTAATTCTAAACGAGGGGTAAGAGGGTGTGTGTTTAAAGAGATCACTCAGCCTTAAAGTACTGGAATCACTATAAAAAAGCTTTATTTTACTCTTACACCTTGTTCTCTTGGACGCAGCCCTCTTAGAGATCCAGGCCCCTTTCAGTGAAGAACCTCATCATAATCCTTGATTATCAACTGGTATAACATTCACACATGTCTAAACCTGAGTACCCTTTTAAGCTTGAGCTTCAAGCCAAATCACACTCCTAGCACAGTCTCTGATTTGACGGCCACTGCTTGCACTTAATTCAACGTTGTGCAACACCCCACTATATCATGACGAAGCAGGAGTGAACACAGCATTGGTCAGCTTGGCTTTAAGCAAAGAAGTTTCTGAATATATCACAGGTGAGCAGAATATCAATTTCTAATAAAGCTTTCAGCAGACAATGCCCTTCGAAAGCATGTATTTATCTCACAAAACTTCTCTATAGATGAAGTTAAAGGTACCTTTAAACACAAACACTGCATTTCTTTTGATGGAATGAGCCTTGGTTTGCTCTGGAGAATGGGAACCTTAAAAGTAGAAACAGTGTTTAATGTATGAGGACACTCAACTCAAAATGATGTCCTTGAAGGCTTCTTCTCTACGTTTCAAACACCTGCTATACTATTTTGAAAGCAAGATTTTAAAACATTGGAGTGCCCTCAGTGTGGTCTTAACCATAACACCTTACTCTTCTATCACCTCATTGCTTAAACCTGGACTCGCTGCTTGCCCCCCTTGAGTTGAGGAGTCACCAGGCCACAATGGTTGCAAGCAAACAGCAACATCAGGAATGTCCAGAATTTGCTATGTCCTCCTCCGTTTGTCAAACATGCAGTCTTGGGACACATATAACAGGAATGCTTAATGATTTTGTCTATCCAGATCTGTACCCATATATCATCATTTAATTATAACTTCCATAGTGGGTTTGCGCAACACCTCCTGAATGAGCCCCAATAATACTGGGATATAGCTGCGATTGCTGGTGTTCCTGTCTTAAGGGGATGCAGAGCCCCAGTTTGAGTCACTGAGGCCCTTTCTTTGCTGTAATAAAGAATATTTTCTGTTCAGTTTATAGTGGCAACACAGAACTTCAACTCACCTACAACTGGGAAACAACTCAAAAAACAAGACAACACCTGAGGGGATCCAATATATCTACTTCTGGATGGAAGGGAATCATCTGTGCTGAGGCAGATCAAAAAGGGAAAGTATTTTAGATATGTCAGGAACACAATCAGGAACACCGTTACATTCCACTGTAAGACTGGTCTCTTATCCTAAGTGGAAAGCTGACATAACTACAAGAAGTAGAAAACCTTGACACTGTTTTGACACAGATCAATTTTTTCAGCATAAATCAATGTTATAATCAAATAGAGACACCTTCAACTGATGATTTTTTGGAACATAATCACATTTTCTGTTGGACTTAACAAGAACACTAGTTCTATCCAGCCTACAGTATAGCCAGATGTCCTCAAGACTCTAAACAAAGCCAAACCAGGTTAGGCTTCGACAATTCATTACAAATGGACCACAGAGCAGAGTTCAAATTTTGTGCACCTACTTACTAGGGTTATTGTCATGAGTGCCTGCAAAACCTTACCAAAAGTAGGTGCCAACCTAAAACCCGAGATGGAGGGAAACCAGATATGAATGCCAGCCCAAAAACAAAAGGAACAAAAAAGGAGGAAAAGACAGAACTCAGATTGCATGGCTGAATTTAGGGGCCCAACTCAGCCTGCTTACCTTTGACAAAAGCTAGGAAAATATTCTTTTACGTGACACTTTTCCTATCATGGCTGTGCATTACACGAGCACTGGACACATGACTGCAAGACCTGCCTCATGACCCCATCAATCTCACCAGCTTATTGTAAGGTAGGTTATTACTAAACAATCTAAATAAATTTAACATGCCATATTATTTATCTTGGAAACTTTCATTTTAGGGTTCCTATAAATGTGATCATTATGGTCTTGCATCTAGGCTCCATGCCAGTCAATGTTCCATAACCTCTCTATGAAGTTAAGTCCATACATCAACACAGCACTGCAGGAAACACTGCCATAGTTGACATTTACAAGGGCTTCTTGGTTGGGTGCAAATACTAAAAGGGCTAAGCTTCAAAAACAAAATACAATTTTCTCCTTACCTGCTCGCCGCCAGAATCTCATGTGCTTTATCCCAGCTGTGATGAGTTTGTCTGGCATATAGGGATTAATCTTGACCACAAAAATCTTCTCTTTGCTTCCTCTGAAAGACAGTTTTTAAAACAAAATTGTTATGTTGTTAAGTTTTAATACTTATCCAGTGATCCATATGGACCATAGGCTGCAAGTACTGAAACCTTCGGAACAATAATCAATGCTTGTATAACGGTCACCTCATGGTGAAACCAGGTAAACAAAAGATGGGCAGATCTTTTAAAGATAGACTCAACTACAGATTAGGAAAGGTGGATGTGAATGAAGAGGAAGATAAAGAGATGGAAGTTACTCTGCAACCTTATGAATAGCAATTAAAGAATTCTCAAGGATTTAAGACTATGAACATATTTGAACAAAAAGGGATAGAAATTTAGGATTTTAGCTGCAAAAACGCTAGAAAAACTTGTAAAAGAAAATTAAAACTAAACTTTCATCACCAAGAAGCAGGCAGTGATAACAGGGATATTGTTATGTAAGAATGTAGTGATAGGGGTGCATAGAACACTTTGGCAAGCACTAGCTATTTGTTACCAATATGAGGTAAAAGGCTAAGGCTTTATTAAATAAATTAAAATTAGAAATTAAACACTGTGTATTTAGTCACAATAGTAATTTAGGATTCAAGGATTACTACATCATTAAAGCCTGGGAAGTCAGCTGCCAAATTAGAAGAACGAGTTACTTACCTTCGGTAACGCTTTTTCTGGGGGATACACTAGCTACCTGTGGATTCCTCACCTTATGAATTCGTCCTTGCGCCAGCATCCGACAGAAAATCTTCTTCCTAGCTGTCCACGTCGACGAGGACGTCATAATGGCACGGCTCCACATGACTCCTCTGACGTCAACGTGCCAATAAGAGGTCCTCGTCGGCGTACTGACGTCAGTTTCACCTCATTTTTTACGTGCCTTTGAGGCGAACAGGTGAGAACCGACCCATCAAAAACCGTAAAGAAAAATATATATACACAATAACATTTCCCATTAAACGCATATATTTACATAAATATATAAAAACATATATATATATATATATGTATATATATATATACAGGGAGTGCAGAATTATTAGGCAAATTAGTATTTTGACCACATCATCCCCTTTATGCATTTTGTCTTACTCCAAGCTGTATAGGCTCGAAAGCCTACTACCAATTAAGCATATTAGGTGATGTGCATCTCTGTAATGAGAAGGGGTGTGGTCTAATGACATCAACACCCTATATCAGGTGTGCATAATTATTAGGCAACTTCCTTTCCTTTGGCAAAATGGGTCAAAAGAAGGACTTGACAGGCTCAGAAAAGTAAAAAATAGTGAGATATCTTGCAGAGGGATGCATCACTCTTAAAATTGCAAAGCTTCTGAAGCGTGATCATCGAACAATCAAGCGTTTCATTCAAAATAGTCAACAGGGTCGCAAGAAGCGTGTGGAAAAACCAAGGCACAAAATAACTGCCCATGAACTGAGAAAAGTCAAGCGTGCAGCTGCCACAATGCCACTTGCCACCAGTTTGGCCATATTTCAGAGCTGCAACATCACTGGAGTGCCCAAAAGCACAAGGTGTGCAATACTCAGAGACATGGCCAAGGTAAGAAAGGCTGAAAGACGACCACCACTGAACAAGACACACAAGCTGAAACGTCAAGACTGGGCCAATAAATATCTCAAGACTGATTTTTCTAAGGTTTTATGGACTGATGAAATGAGAGTGAGTCTTGATGGGCCAGATGGATGGGCCCGTGGCTGGATTGGTAAAGGGCAGAGAGCTCCAGTCCGACTCAGACGCCAGCAAGGTGGAGGTGGAGTACTGGTTTGGGCTGGTATCATCAAAGATGAGCTTGTGGGGCCTTTTCGGGTTGAGGATGGAGTCAAGCTCAACTCCCAGTCCTACTGCCAGTTCCTGGAAGACACCTTCTTCAAGCAGTGGTACAGGAAGAAGTCTGCATCCTTCAAGAAAAACATGATTTTCATGCAGGACAATGCTCCATCACACGCGTCCAAGTACTCCACAGCGTGGCTGGCAAGAAAGGGTATAAAAGAAGGAAATCTAATGACATGGCCTCCTTGTTCACCTGATCTGAACCCCATTGAGAACCTGTGGTCCATCATCAAATGTGAGATTTACAAGGAGGGAAAACAGTACACCTCTCTGAACAGTGTCTGGGAGGCTGTGGTTGCTGCTGCACGCAATGTTGATGGTGAACAGATCAAAACACTGACAGAATCCATGGATGGCAGGCTTTTGAGTGTCCTTGCAAAGAAAGGTGGCTATATTGGTCACTGATTTGTTTTTGTTTTGTTTTTGAATGTCAGAAATGTATATTTGTGAATGTTGAGATGTTATATTGGTTTCACTGGTAATGATAAATAATTGAAATGGGTATATATTTTTTTTTGTTAAGTTGCCTAATAATTATGCACAGTGATAGTCACCTGCACACACAGATATCCCCCTAACATAGCTAAAACTAAAAACAAACTAAAAACTACTTCCAAAAATATTCAGTTTTGATATTAATGAGTTTTTTGGGTTCATTGAGAACATGGTTGTTGTTCAATAATAAAATTAATCCTCAAAAATACAACTTGCCTAATAATTCTGCACTCCCTGTGTATATATATATACATATCTCCAGATAAACAAAAATCAACCATTTACAAGATAACTGTGAAATCAGGCAGGCTACGGGGAGGCGGGAGGGACTGTGAGGAATCCAGAGGTAGCTAGTGTATCCACCAGAAAAGGCGTTACTGAAGGTAAGTAACTTGTTGTTCTGATGGATACAACTACCTGTGAATTCCTCACCTTATGAATAGAGTCCCAAAGCCGCACCACACTCAGTGGTGGGTGCCCTCCTGATTACACCAAGGAATCTTGTAATACTGAGCGAGCAAAATGTCCGTCCCTCCTCACTTCAGAGTCCAAACAATAATGTTTTACGAAGGTATGGAGGGATGCCCAAGTTGCCGCTTTACAAATGTCTACTAATGGAACTCCTCTCGCTAGGGCTGAAGAAGAAGACTTAGCCCTAGTAGAATGGGCCCTGATACCTTCAGGAGGAACTTTCTTCGCCAGAGAGTAACAAACTTTTATACACAGGATGACCCACCTGGAGATTGTTTGTTTCTGGACCACTCTGCCCTTCCGCTGTCCAACATACCCTACGAACAGCTGATCATCCAGCCAAAAGTCTTTTATCCTCTCCAGGTAGAAACTCAGCGCCCTCTTAGGGTCCAACTGATGGAGCCTCTTCATCCTTAAAGGGGTGGGGAGGAGGGTAGAACGAGGGAAGGGTAATAGCCTGTCCTATATGAAAAGGAGTGATAACTTTTGGCAGAAAAGCCGCCCTGGTTTTCAACACCACTTTATCAGGGAAAAACATGGTAAAAGGAGGTTTAACAGAAAGGGCTTGAAGCTCCCCAACCCTCCTAGCAGAAGTAATCGCAATCAATAAAACAGTCTTTAAGACCAAGTATCTCAAAGGGCATGAATGCATAGGCTTGAAAGGGTAACCCATCAGAAATATCAATACCAGATTCAAGTCCCACTGAGGCATGTGAAAGGGCGTGGGAGGAAACTTATTAACTAAACCCTAATGAACCTATTTACAATCAGAGATTTAAATAAAGAAGGTTGGTCCGGAAGGCAAAGAAAAGCCGACAGAGCCGCCAAATAACCTTTAACCGTAGCTACCGTACAGCCTTTCCTTGCTAAATCAAGAGCAAACAAAAGAATATCTGAAAGGTGGGCCTTTAAGGGATCTTTTTGATTCTCTCCACACCAAACAACAAATTTTGCCCACCTACCGGCATAAATGGATTTAGTGGAGTGTCGCCTGGACGATAGAATAACATCCACTACATCCGGTGGGAGAGAAAAGGAACTCAGGTTGCCCCGTTCAATCTCCAGGCATGAAGGTGCAGGCTCTGGAGGTGGGGGTGTAGAACCTGCCCCTGCGACTGTGAGAGGAGGTCTGCCCTGAGCGGGAGACGGAACGGAGGGCACTGAGAGAGTTGAAGCAGGTCTGTATACCATACCCTTCTCGGCCAGTCCGGTGCCACCAAGATGACTTGGGCCCGGTCTTGACGAACCTTCCTCAGAACCCGAGGAATCAAGGGTATGGGGGGAAACGCGTAAAGCAACTGGCCGCTCCAGGACATCTGAAACGCATCCCCCAACGCTCCTTGCAACGGATACTGGAGGCTGCAGAACAACGGGCAGTGCGCGTTCTCTTGAGTGGCGAATAAATCCACCTGAGGCGTACCCCACATCCCGAAGATGTAGAGGACCAGGTCTGGATGGAGACGCCACTCGTGATCTACTGAGAAGTGACGACTGAGACTATCCGCACGTACATTCAGTACTCCGGCCAAATGATTCGCTATTAAGCAAATCTGATGGTCCTGAACGCAGGACCAGAGCCGCAGAGCTTCTCTGCAGAGAAGGTGCGACTCTACTCCTCCCTGCTTGTTTATATACCACATCGCGGTAGTGTTGTCTGTCAGGACCTGAACTGACTGACCGCGAAGGGAAGGGAGGAAGGCCTTGAGAGCCAAACGTACCGCCGGCAACTCCAACAGATTGATATGCAACATCTGTTCTGCTGGAGACCAATGACCCTTGATCTCCAGGTCCCCCAGATGAGCTCCCCACCCTAGAGTGGAAGCATCCGATATTACTGTGGCCACAGGAGGTGGTAGTGAAAACGGTTTTCCTTGGGAAAGGTTGCCATCCACTGTCCACCAATGAAGATCCGCTACAGCGTCCCTGGAGATATTTATTGAATCCCCGAGATCTCTTTTGTGCTGGAACTGCCTGCGGAGGCACCACTGAAGAGCCCTCATATGCCAGCGAGCGTGAGTGACCAACAGAATGCAAGAAGCAAACAGACCTAGCAGGCATAAGACCTTGAGGACTGGAACTGCCGCTCCAATTTGAAACATTGGAATCAGTGCCTGAATGTCCCGAACCCGCTGAGGCAGGGGGTAGGCCCGAAACAATGTTGTGTCCAGTACTGCCCCTATGAACAGGAGGCGTTGAGATGGCTCCAGGTAAGATTTGGGTACATTTACTGAAAAACCCAGATCGAACAACAACTGAGTTGTCATTCGCAGATGAGACAACACAAGCTCTGGAGTCTTGGCTTTGATCAACCAATCGTCCAGGTAGGGAAAAACCGCTACTTCCCTCCTTCTGAGATGTGCTGCAACAACCGCCATCACCTTCGTAAAAACCCGAGGTGCTGAAGTAAGTCCAAACGGAAGGACCGCAAACTGGTAGTGTTGCGTCCTGACCACAAACCGGAGATACTTCCTGTGCGACTTGATTATTGGAATATGAAAGTACGCATCCTTCAAGTCGACAGACACCATCCAGTCTCCTTCGTTCAACACCAATAGTACCTGCGCTAGGGTTAGCATTTGAATTTCTCCTGTTTGAGGAACAAATTCAAAATCCTCAAGTCTAGAATCGGTCTTAGGCAACCGTCCACTTTGGGAATCAGGAAATATCTTGAATAACACCCCTGACCCCTTTCCTGCAACGGCACCAACTCTATTGCGCCCTTTGACAACATGGTCATGACCTCCTGTTGCAACAACAGAAGATGGTCTTCTGAACAAAATGAGGGACGGGGGGGGAAAGGGAGGAGGGGACTCCTGAAAGGGGAGAGCATAACCTTTTTCCACAATTCTTAACACCCACGAGACCGTTGTAATCGACTCCCACTTTTGGAGAAAAAGACTCACTCTTCCCCCTACAGGGGAAGTATGGACAATAAAGTGGGGAAAACTAGGGCTGCTTCTGCTGTTGTCCACCGGAGGAGGAGGATGAAGATGAAGGCTGCTGGGCTGGCCCTCTAGCTCTACCCCTACCCCACCCTCTAAAGGCACGATATGGCGTATTGGCAGGTTGCTGGGCCAAGTATTGGGACCTCCGAAAGGCAGAGCCACGTGTAAACCCCCTAAACCTGCGAAAAGGTCTATAAGATGCTGCAGCAGAAGTCTGTAGGCCCAAAGACTTAACTGTTGCCCGACAGTCCTTAAACCGTTCAAGGGCAGAATCCACCTTGTCTCCAAACAGCTTTTCTCCATCGAATTGTAGATCCATTAAGGTGGATTGAACGTCCGATGAAAATCCAGAGGACCTTAACCAGGCATTGTAGGAAAGCACCATCTTGCCTGGCATGTTACCCCCATATTTCACTGTATATATGTTGTTTTAGAGTATGTGTCACTGGGACCCTGCCAACCAGGGACCCAGTGCTCATAAGTGCGCCCTGTATGTGTTCCCTGTGTGATGACTAACTGTCTCACTGAGGCTCTGCTAACCAGAACCTCAGTGGTTATGCTCTCTCTGCTTTCTAAATTGTCACTAACAGGCTAGTGACCAATTTCACCAATTCACATTGGCACACTGGAACACCCTTATAATTCCCTAGTATATGGTACTGAGGTACCCAGTGTATTGGGGTCCCAGGAGATCCCTATGGGCTGCAGCATTTCTTTTGCCACCCATAGGGAGCTCTGACAATTCTTACACAGGCCTGCCACTGCAGCCTGAGTGAAATAACGTCCACGTTATTTCACAGCCATTTACCACTGCACTTAAGTAACTTATAAGTCACCTATATGTCTAACCTTCACCTGGTGAAGGTTGGGTACTAAGTTACTTAGTGTGTGGGCATCCTGGCACTAGCCAAGGTGCCCCCACATCGTTCAGGGCAAATTCCCCGGACTTTGTGAGTGCGGGGACACCATTTCACGCGTGCACTATACATAGGTCACTACCTATGTATAGCGTCACAATGGTAACTCCGAACATGGCCATGTAACATGTCTAAGATCACGGAATTGTCACACCAATGCCATTCTGGCATTGGGGTGACAATTCCGTGATCCCCTGAGTCTCTAGCACAGACCCGGGTACTGCCTTTCCCGGGGTTTCACTGCAGCTGCTGCTGCTGCCAACCCCTCAGACAGGTTTCTGCCCTCCTGGGGTCCAGCCAGGCCTGGCCCAGGAAGGCAGAACAAAGGACTTCCTCAGAGAGAGGGTGTTACACCCTCTCCCTTTGGAAAAAGGTGTCAGGACTGGGGAGGAGTAGCCTCCCCCAGCCTCTGGAAATGCTTTGATGGGCACAGATGGTGCCCATCTCTGCATAAGCCAGTCTACCCCGGTTCAGGGATCCCCCAGCCCTGCTCTGGCGCCAAACTGGACAAAGAAAAGGTGAGTGACCACTCCCCTGACCTGCACCTCCCAGGGGATGTGCCCAGAGCTCCTCCAGCGTGCCCCAGACCTCTGCCATCTTGGATTCAGAGGTGTGCTGGCACACTGGACTGCTATGAGTGGCCAGGGCCAGCAGGTGATGTCAGAGACTCCTTCTGATAGGCTCTTACCTGTGTTACTAGCCTATCCTCCTTCCTAGGTAGCCAAACCTCCTTTTCTGGTTATTTAGGGTCTCTGCTTTGGGGAATTCTTCAGATACTGAATGCAAGAGCTCATCAGAGTTCCTCTGCATCTCCCTCTTTACCGTCTGCCAAAGGATCGACCGCTGACTGCTCAGGACGCCTGCAAAACCGCAACAAAGTAGGAAAGACGACTACTGCAACCTTGTATCGCTTCATCCTGCCGGCTTTCTCACTCTGTCCAAGTGACTCCCACAGTCCAGTGACTCTTCAGTCCAAGTTTAGTGGAGGTAAGTCCTTGCCTCCCCACGCTAGACTGCATTGCTGGCTACCGCGTGATTTGCAGCTGCTCCGGCTCCTGTGCACTCTTCCAGGATTTCCTTCGTGCACAGCCAAGCCTGGGTCCCCGACACTCTAACCTGCAATGCACAACCTTCTGAGTTGTCCTCCGGCGTCGTGGGACTCCCTTTTCTGACTTCAGGTGGACTCCGGTTCACTCCTCTTCCAAGTGTCTGTTCCGGTACTTCTGCAGGTGCTGCCTGCTTCTGTGAGGGCTCCCTGACTTGCTGGGCGCCCCCTCTGTCTCCTCATCCAAGTGGCGACATCCTGGTCCCTCCTGGGCAACAGCAGCACCCAAAAACCCTGACCGCGACCCTTGCAGCTAGCAAGGCTTGTTTGCAGTCTTTCTGCGTGGGAACACCTCTGCAAGCTTCTTCACGACGTGGGACATCCATCCTCCAAAGGGGAAGTTCCTAGTCCTCTTCGTTCTTGCAGAAACCAAAGCTTTTTCCATCCAGTGGCAGCTTCTTTGCACCCTCAGCTGGCATTTCCTAGGCATCTGCCCACTCTCGACATTGTCGCGACTCTTGGACTTGGTCCCCTTGTTTCACAGGTACTCAGGTCCGGAAATCCACTGTTGTTGCTTTGCTAGTGTTGGTCTTCCTTGCAAAAACCCCCTATCACGACTTCTGTGCTCTCTGGGGGTTATAGGTGCACTTTACACCTACTTTTCAGGGTCTTGGGGTGGGCTATTTTTCTAACCCTCACTGTTGTCTTACAGTCCCAGCGACCCTCTACAAGCTCACATAGGTTTGGGGTCCATTCGTGGTTCGCATTCCACTTTTGGAGTATATGGTTTGTGTTGCCCCTATACCTATGTGCTCCTATTGCAATCTACTGTAACTTTACATTGCTTGCATTACTTCCTTTTGCTATTACTGCATATTTTTGGTATTGTGTACATATATCTTGTGTATATTTGGCATCCTCATACTGAGGGTACTCACTGAGATACATTTGGCATATTGTCATAAAAATAAAGTACCTTTATTTTTAGTATATCTGTGTACTGTGTTTTCTTATGATATTGTGCATATTACACCAGTGGTATAGTAGGAGCTTTGCATGTCTCCTAGTTCAGCCTAAGCTGCTCTGCTATAGCTACATTCTATCAGCCTAAGCTGCTAGAAACACCTCTTCTACACTAATAAGGAATAACTGGACCTGGTACAGAGTGTAAGTACCCCTTGGTACCCACTACAAGCCAGGCCAGCCTCCTACAGGCATGCCTCCTAGTAGCCACAGATGTTCCCATGGCCCTGGCTACCGAATCAGACGTGTCCAGGCCAGACTGTATAGTTTGTTGTGCAGCTGCCTGCACATCCATAAAAAGAGACCCAAATGACCTTTGCACCTCCTGTGGCAGATCCTTGGCCATCTCTTTAGAGGAGTCCATAAGGGCGTGGACATACCTGTCCAGCACACAGGTAGAATTAGTAGCCTTGAAGGCCATACTACAGGATGAAAAGATCTTCTTTGAAGACTGCCCCATCCTCTTGGACTCCCTATCAGTTGGGACTCCAGGGAATGTTCCAGGAGCAGACTTCGCGGAGCAAGGCGCCTGGATTACTAAACTTTCAGGAGTCGGATGTCGTGACAGGAAAATCGGATCTCCTGGTGCGCCCCTATGTCTCCTCACCACTGCCCTGTTCACTGCAGGAGTCGTAACTCGCTTCCTCCACAAGTCCAATATAGGCTCAGTTAAACCCTCATTAAAAGGCAGCAAAGGATCAGCACTGGGTGCAGAAGGATGCAACACCTCTGTGAACAGGTTAGTTTTCACCTCCGCCACAGACAAAGGCAAGTCCAGAAACTCTGCTGCCTTCCTTACCACCGTACGGAAGGATGCGGCCTCTTCTGTAAATTCCCCCGGAGATGCAGTGTCCCACTCCGGGGAAGTATCCAGCCCACTTGCAGTGGCCAGACCTTGAAATTCATCCGAAGGCTCAATCTCACCTTTCTCCAGCTGTCTGTATTCTTCCTCTTCCAAAAGTCTTAAAGCCTTCCTCCGAGACCGAAGATGTGTCTCCAAAGCCATCGTCGATAAAGAATCCATCGACGCCGAAGACTTCGAACCTCGGAAAGGCCCAGGAAGAGATGGGTGACTTCTAGCCTCACCCGGTGCCGGCACCGGCGCCGACACGGAGTCCAACGATGACCTCCGCGGAGTTGGTTGGCAGGAAGGCGATGGAGCCGGTCTGGAAGGAGACATCATCGACGTTGAATGGCGCGGCAATGGCGTTGGCTGACGCGATGGTGGAGCCACCGTCACAGGTAGTGAACTCCCACAAGGAGATACCCTCTGCGCCAATCTGTCACTCTCCGCTGGACAAAAGGGCATGAATGGAGCCACCTTATACGGCGCCGGAAAGCCCAAATCAAATGCCAATGGCCCCGTGGGACCCGCCGGTGCACCAGCAGGGGCCATAGATTGAAAAACGGCATACATTGCATTAAAAAATGCAGCCGGGTCCGCCCCTGGAGCCGGGAAAGCAGGATACTGCTGAGTTGAGGACTGCTGTACATCAGGTTCCCTCGAAGCCGGCGAAAATTGAGGGCTATGATGAGCAACCTCAAAGACAGACGGTGCCGGCGACAACTCCGGACTCCCGGGCTAAGGCTTCACAGTAGGGCTCATCTCCCATGTCTTCTGGCGTTGAGAAGACCGAGACCGAGACGGCTCCCCTCCGACCGGCGCCGAGAGTCATGACGGCGCCGTGAATCATGATGACGCCGCTTCTTATGCTTTTTGGTGAAGCATGGGAGGAATCCCTCTTATGGCCCTTCTTCTTCGCTTTCGCTAGAAAAAGCTTTGCCTCACGCTCTTTTAGAGCCTTAGGGTTCATACTCTGGCACAATGAGCATCCTTCAACATCATGCTCAGAACTAAGGCACCAAATACAATCCAAATGAGGGTTGGTCACTGACATCCGACCCCCACATTCTCTACATGGCTTGAAACCGGACTTCTTTGGAGGCGTCATTGTAACCACCAAAAGAAGCAACAGTAATGAACGAGCCAGGAAGAAAAACCGTTGGCGTCGAAAGCATGGAAAAAAGGAAAACTGACGTCAGTACGCCGACGAGGACCTCTTATTGGCACGTTGACATCAGACGGAGTCACGTGGAGCTGTGCCATTATGACGTCCTCGTCGACGTGGACAGCTATGAAGAAGGCTTTCTGTCGGATGCTGGCGCAATGACGAATTCATAAGGTGAGGAATCCAAAGGTAGTTGTATCCATCATAAGAATAAGTTACTTACCTTCAGTAGCGCTTTTTCTGGTGGATACAGTAACTACCTGTGGATTCCTCACCTAAAGAATTCTCCCCTCGCGCCAGCTTCGATGGAACTTTCTTCTAGCTCTGCACGTCGACGATGACGTCACAATCGCCCGACTCCACGCGACGCGTATGACGTCATCTAGGCAATAAGAAGCCCTCGTCGACGTGCAGACGTCAGTTATCACCATTTTTTACGTGCCATAGAGGCGAACAGGTTGACCCTAAAGTGAACATAGTCATCTCAAATGAATGAAAACAGAACATTTATTATAATAAAAATAAAATTAGATAACAGTAACAATTGCTCTATACAAGAGTAAAATATGTCAGTCAAGTCCAAACAAGTTTTCCTTGAGCTATCTAAATTTGAAAAAGAAATGTATATACAGATGCCACAACTATATACATGATTCAGGTATATACATATATACAAGGCAAAGGATGCTCACCCAAGGATTTCAAGGTATGACCAGCCAGGCAACGGGGAGGTGGGTGGGACCGTGAGGAATCCACAGGTAGCTACTGTATCCACCAGAAAAAGCGCTACCGAAGGTAAGTAACTTATTATTCTGATGGATACACCTACCGGTGGATTCCTCACCTAAAGAATAGAGTCCCAAAGCAGTACTACCTCCGGAGGTGGGTGCCCGAATGGTCAAACCAAGAAATCCTGCAGCACTGAGCGAGCAAAATGGGCATCCCTCCTAACCTCAGAATCCAAACAGTAATGTTTAACAAAAATAGGGAGGGACGCCCAAGTCGCCGCCCTGCAGATGTCAGCTACAGGAACACCCCTAGCCAAAGCCGAAGAAGCAGCCTTAGCTCTGGTGGAGTGGGCACGAAGCCCCACAGGTGGTTCTTTCTTCGCCAAAGAATAACAAATCTTAATACATAGAATGACCCACCTGGATAGCGTTCTCTTGTGGACAGCTCTACCTTTCCTCTTCCCCACGTATCCAACGAAGAGCTGATCATCTTGCCTGAACTCCTTCGTCCTGTCGACATAGAAACTCAGCGCTCTTCGTGGATCCAGCCGGTGGAGCCTCTCTTCCTCCTTGGATGGATGAGGTGGAGGGTAAAAGGGAGAGAGAGTAATAGACTGCCCCAGGTGAAAGGTTGTAACAACCTTCGGGAGGAAAGCCGCCTTGGTCCTTAACACCACTTTGTCCCTATAGAAAGAAAGGTATGGGGGCTCTACGCTAAGAGCCTGAAGCTCACTAACCCTTCTGGCCAATGTTATGGCCACCAACAAAACAGTCTTGAGAACTAACAATTGCAAAGAGCAAGAATGCATTGGTTCAAACGGGGACCCCATTGAAAATGTTAATACCAAATTAAGGTCCCACTGAGGCATCACGAATGGTGATGGTGGAAATTTGTTAGTAAGACCCTTAAGAAATCTTAAAACAATAGGAGATTTAAAGAGGGAAGGCTGATCAGGAAGGCACAGAAAAGCCGACAGCGCAGATAAATAACCCTTGACTGTGGCAACCGCACAACCCTTCTGTGCCAGGCAAAGAGCAAATGACAATATGTCAGACAAACGAGCCATTAAGGGATGAATTCTATTCTCCCCACACCAGCATATAAATTTAGCCCAGTGACTTGCATAGATTGATTTGGTGGAGTGTCGCCTGGCCGATAAAATAACATCCACCACTTCTGGTGGGAGAGAAAAAGCACTCAGAATGCCCCGTTCAATCTCCAGGCATGAAGGTGCAGGCTCTGGAGGTGGGGGTGTAGAATCTGCCCCGCGACTGCGAGAGGAGGTCCACCCTGTAAGGGAGATGGAGCGGAGGGCACTGAGAGAGTTGGAGAAGGTCTGTGTACCACACCCTTCTTGGCCAATCCGGAGCTATCAAGATGACCTGGGCTCGGTCTTGGCGGATCTTCCTCAGAACTCGAGGAATTAGGGGTATGGGAGGAAATGCGTAAAGCAACTGACCATTTCAGGACATCTGAAACGCGTCCCCCAAAGCTCCTTGCACCGGATACTGGAGGCTGCAAAATAACGGGCACTGCGCGTTCTCCTGAGTTGCAAACAGATCTATCTGCGGATATCCCCACATCTGGAAGATGTACAGAACCGGATCTGGATGAAGACGCTACTCGTGGTCGACCGAGCTGCGTCGACTGAGAACGTCCGCACGCACGTTCAGAGCTCCGGCCAAATGATGTGCTACCAAGCAAATCTTGTGGTCCTGAAGCCAGGACCAGAGTCGAAGAGCTTCTCTGCAGAGAAGATACAACCCCACTCCTCCCTGCTTGTTTATATACCACATCGCGGTAGTGTTGTCCGTCAGAATCTGGACTGACTGACCGCGAATGGAAGGGAGGAAGGCCTTGAGAGCCAGACGTACTGCCCGCAATTCCAACAGATTGATGTGAAATCTCTGTTCTACCAGAGACCAAAGGCCTTTGACCTCCAGGCCCACCAGATGAGCTCCCCACCCTACAGTGGAAGCATCCGTTACAACTGTGGCCACTGGTGGCAGTAGCGAGAACGGCCTTCCTTGCGACAGGTTGTCAACCGCTGCCCACCACTGAAGATCCACTGCAGTGTCTCTGGAGATCCTTATCGACTCCTCGAGATCTCCTTTGTGCTGAAACCACTGCCTGCGGACGCACCACTGAAGAGCCCTCATGTGCCAGCGTGCATGAGTGACCAGCAGTATGCAAGAAGCGAACAGACCGAGCAGATGAAGGACCTTGAGGACTGGAACTACCGCTCCATTTCGAAACATTGGAATCAACGCCTGGATGTCCTGAACCCGCTGGGGTGGAGGAAAGGCCTGATTCAATGTCGTGTCCAATACTGCCCCTATGAACAGGAGGCGTTGAGAGGGCTCCGGGTGAGATTTGGGCACATTGATTGAAAAACCCAGGTCGTACAACAACTGAGTTGTCGACTGGAGATGACGCTGCGCGAGCTCCGGAGTCTTGGCTTTGATCAACCAATCGTCCAGATAGGGAAATACTGCTAACCCCCTTCTTCTGAGCTCTGCCACTACCACCGCCATCACCTTTGTGAAGACTCGAGGTGCTGAAGTAAGACCAAACGGGAGGACCGCAAACTGATAATGCTGCGATCCCACCACAAACCGGAGATACTTCCTGTGCGATTTGAGAATCGGAATATGAAAATATGCGTCCTGCAAATCGACAGACACCATCCAATCTCCTTCGTTAAACGCCAAAAGAACCTGTGAAAGGGTCAGCATTTTGAACTTTTCCTACCTAAGGAACCAATTCAAAGGAACTAATTCAAAATCCTCAAGTCCAGAATTGGTCTCAACCGACCATCCTTTTTGGGGATCAGGAAGTATCTTGAATAACATCCCTGACCCCTCTCCTGCTCGGGAACCAACTCTATTGCGCCTTTTGCCAATAGGGACAACACTTCCTGTTGTAATAGGAGAAGATGGTCTTCCGAACAGAAGGATGGGCGGGGAGGGAAAGGAGGAGGAAATTCCCGAAAGGGAAGAGAGTACCCCTTCTTCACAATGTTGATGACCCAGGAGTCCGATGGTATAACCTCCCACATCGGAAGAAAATGGGCAAGTCTCCCCCCTACCGGAGACAAGTGGACAGGGAGTGGAGGAGGACTACGGCTGCTTTCCTTGCTGCACCCCTCCCGAGAAAAAGGAAGAGGCAGAGTGCTGCTGGGTGGCTCCTCTTGTTCGGACTCTGAACCTGCCCCTGAAAGATCTGTATGGCAGGGTGCTTGCAGTTTGTTGTGGTCATTGAAATCTGCCACGAAAGGAGGAGCCACGTCCAAAACCCCTAAACCTCCTATAAGCTCTAAAGGAGGATGAGGCAGTTGACTGAAGCCCTAGAGACCTCGCTGTGGCTCTGCTCTCCTTAAATCGTTCTAGAGCAGAATCCGCCTTTGTTCCAAAGAGCTTCTCGCCATCAAGGGGCAGATCCAGGAGAGTCGTCTGTACATCTGACGAAAAGCCAGACGAACGCAGCCAAGATTGTCGCCTAGAAACTATGGTCGTGCCCATAGCCCTTGCCACTGAGTCTGAAGTGTCTAACCCAGACTGGATCACCTGGGTCGCTGCCACCTGAGCGTCCGCCAGTAACTGCAACATTTCCTGGGACAATTTTGGATGGCCTTTCGCTTCCTCCATAAGGGCATGGATATAACATCCCAAAATGCAGGTCGCGTTGGTTGACTTTAAGGCCATACTACATGAAGAAAAGGCCTTTTTGGCAGTATGGTCCATTTTCTTTGATTCCCTGTCCGCAGGTGTTCCGGGAAACGAGCCAGGAGAGGAACTGGATGAACAGGAGGCCTGAACCACTAAGCTCTCCGGTGTCGGGTGCTTGGAGAGGAAAACAGGATCACCTGGTGCCGCCCAATAGCGTTGTGCCACCGCCCTGTTGACAGCAGCTGTAGACACAGGTTTTCTCCAGATGTCTTTGATAGGATCCAGAAGTGCCTCATTAAAAGGCAAGAGAGGCTCTGCCGTCACAGAAGTTGGATGCAATACCTCCGTCAACAGATTCCTCTTAACCTCCGCAGCTGGAAGAGGGAGATCTAAGAAGTCCACAGCCTTCCGAATTACTGTGTGGAAAGATGCAGCTTCCTCAGTGTACTCCCCAGGGGAAGCTAGATCCCACTCCGGGGAGGTATCTATGCCACTCGCTGTATCAAGACCTTGAAAGTCACCAGAAGGCTCCAAAATCTCACCATCTTCCAGGTGCTGTCTGCTGTATTCTTCCTCCTCCAGAAGGCGCAAAGCCAGACGTCTAGATCGAAGCCTTGATTCGAGACCCGGCGTCGGCCGACGCTGAAGATCTCCGTCGGCGCCGAACCTCGTATCCATCCGACGCCGGACCCTCCGGCTCCACAGGAACCTTGACTGTGGATTGGATCTGAGGCGAATCCAACGGTGCCGTAGCAGGTGTAGTAGGCCTAGGCGACGTCAAGGGAATCGGCGGCACTTCAGGTGCAGCAGACAAAAATGGTGTGAAAGGTGTCGATTTGTAAGACGCCGGAACACCCAAATTAAAGGCCAAAGGGACAGACGGACCTGCTTGACCGCCACCCGGCGCTATGGTAGAAAAAATGTTAAACATGGCGTTCAAACAGGCCGCAGGATCCGTTCCTGGAGTCGGGAAAGCTGGGTATTGCTGTTGCACCGGCATAGACGCTGTAGAAGGGCCAGGTAACTCCTGGCTAGGAGAACCCTCTGGCCTCTGAAGAGGCTCGACCTTGAAAACCGACCCGGGTGAAGTCGGGGTCATAGGAGGTGGAGGGGTGACGGTCGAGCTAATCTTCCACCTTGGACGGCGCCGAGCTGACAGAGATGCCGATCTGGACCTGGACCGCCCCTTACTCGATCGGCACCGGGAGTCGTGACGGCGCCGAGAGTCACCATGGCGATGATGGGTCCTCGAGGATCTTGAAGAGGACTCCCTCCGATGACGCCTCTCCTTCTTTTTCTTGGAACGGGCCAAGAACAATTTTGCCTCCCTTTCCTTGAGTGCCTTCGGGTTCATGCGCTGGTAGGAGCCGCATGACTCGACCTCATGGTCGGAGCTAAGGCACCAGAGGCAGTTCTCATGGGGATCGGTAACCGACATCCGACCCCCGCACTGGTTACATGGACTTAAAGCCGGATTTCCTTGGCTGCGACATTGTAACCGTCGACTCGAAACTGTAGCTCCCTGTGAGCCTCGAAGAAAAAACGTTACTCGGAGGCACGGAAAAAAGGGAACTGACGTCTGCACGTCGACGAGGGCTTCTTATTGCCTAGATGACGTCATACAGCGTCACGTGGAGTCGGGCGATTGTGACATCATCGTCGACGTGCAGAGCTAGAAGAAATTTCCGTTGAGGCTGGCGCGAGGGGAGAATTATTTAGGTGAGGAATCCACAGGTAGGTGTATCCATCAGAAATATAAAATTATTAGTAAGGTGCTGACACCAGCAACAATTCATCTTGAGTACCAGTGATGGGGGAATGGCTATACCAAGGGTATCCAAAGTAGATCTAGGCAGGCAGATGCAAGATAGTCACAATTTTCACCTACAATAAAATGTGACATATTGGGTCGAAAAGGAACTCATTTCCATTGTTGATGGGGGGCAGTGTCCTGAAAATATGACATGGATCTGGCCGACAGCATCCTACGTTACAAGTCCTTCAGCTTGACTTTGAAATACATGGTATAGTTCAGCTCCCAAAAGCATCCCTGCCTAAGGAAATCATGCTCTGAATTAATCCTTCACTGGTTGAAGACATTCACATTTTCAGAAAGCTGCAAAAGGAGAATTGGTGTAAGGAATCCATCAGCCTCCTGTAACCGCCTTGTACCCACCACTTCCACAAGAGTTGCCTATCCTTCACTCAGAGCATGTGCGCTTCAAACCTCCTCATTGCTGCCTCTGACTATATGTGACCTGTGGAAACCTCACAGAATTTATTCTTGAAACAACATCACTGATAAAAGATGAGCTCCAAAAACTCTCTGACATCTTTGGATCTCTGTTTCCATTCAACTAAATGACTATCTCCAGTCCAGCCCTTTGTATTCATGGGTTTCCATCCTAGTCCTGCTAAAATGACTCAAATCAATGCTTTGCAGATTGTCTCAGTATGCTAATAGAAGGAAATGGGTTCTACCCAGCTAATCAGCCCAGATTTTGTGCTTTTTGACCACCTGGTATGTGACTTTTTTTTTTTTTACTGTGGGTGAGCCTCACAGCCTGTGACTCACCTCTGGTAAACTCATGATAAATGGACTCTACCACCAGTGTCTGTCTTTTAAGACAAGGCAGCTGTGACGTAGTAAGCAGCACTTGGCTGGTTAAGCATGTGCACATGTGTAAGGGTTGCCTGTGGGAGACTTCTGCCATTTGCAGCACAGTAACTGCACACAGGTAGCCAGGCGCAGAAGGGACTCTTCAGGATTGGATATTGACAGAGGAAGCCTCATAATGTTAGTGTATACTCATAGGGAAAGTCAGTATGGTTTACTGTCTTGTCTGCAGTGACACTCCATTATATGGGAAGGGCTGCCTTAGCATGCAGCTTTACCTCCCTTTGGCCTACCAGAGACAACTCAAATTGGGGCGTAACCTGTGTGGAAAAATCAATTTTTGCAAATTCCATAAAAGATATCTGTACAGCTTAAAGATCATCCAGGAATGCCATATTTCTCTGGCTCAGCTCAGGATCAAAGCCCTGGCCTTTTATCACCCTGCAGTGCCAAGTTAATTATATTTCTCTCCAGCAGCAGGAACAAAGGTGTCACCACACAAAGGGTGCAATTAATTGTGCTTAACATAGCTCCTGAGGAGCAAAGGGGTGGGGAAGAATACTCTGTATTAATTAGCCAGCTGTCACACTGCACAAGGATGGGCCTGCCCCTGCCCACTAAACAAAGGAGGGAGCCCAGACCTCTGGAGCCAACCCAAGAGGGGGCTACCTTTGAAGATTTGCTGGAAAAGGCCCTGGCAGTGATGGCAGCAAGAAGCAGTGCTGAGGCCCCCAGAGCAGAGATGGCAAGTGACACCATTTTGCAATGTCTCAGCAGCCTGTGCAGGAAGATTGGGACACGGTGGAGAGACGATGTGGCACCCCAGAATAGGCCAGAGATGCATCCCTGCTGGAACCTCCCGCCCGACTTAAAAGGTCTTGCATAGGGGGAGAGCTCTCTTCAGGTTACGATTTTCTGCTGAACACTGAGACTGGAGACAGCTGCCATGGACAAATGGAAGAAGAACCCCATGATGGCCATCTGAACTAAGGACTCTGACTTCAGTTGACCACAGGACCATGGGAACTATCCACAGGACCAGGGAAGCTGGTCCTCTCACACACCCTAAGGACTAGTTTGAGGGAAGACTGGGCTTCTGCGCAAAAAGGAGAGAGGCCCAGAGGAAAACTAGGAGCAAGGCTGGCACAGGGAGCCAATAAAACCAGCTCCCTGAAAAGCTCATCACCTTTAGTGCTCCAGGTGGCTAAGGCTCGCCATCAGGAGCAAAACGTGACCAGAATCAAGTAATACAGCCCAATGGGGCCTGATGTATGATCCTACAAAGGGATGTGACCTTTGACTCCTTCGCGAGGCCTGGAGCATGTGGAGCTGTGCCGCTGGAGCCTTTCTAATCCCTTGGGGTGGGCTGGGGGCACCACAAGGACAAAGCACAAAAACTGACCCGGGAGAGGGCATGCGTGGGGCCCCCTCCCCAGAGTGTTTGTGGGCATGAAGACCGCACCCCCAAACCAGTTTTATAATTAGGGGGACCAGGGCCCAAAATGTGGGCCCTCTTATGGCAAAAAAATGCAGGGAAATACTGTTGCACTTCCCTGCACCAGGCAAGAGAAGGGGAGTCCCAGGACCTCATACCTGGGCCCAAAGAGCAGAAAGAGACAAGGGGAGCATTGCCGTGCTCCTCCAGACGTGGCTGGTCATCCCGCTACCTGTGTCTGGGAGGAGGAGGAGGCTACCATGTTTCACCATGCCCTGCCAGCAATAGTGGGCGGGGCAGAAGAACCCTGCTGGCTCCTGGGTCAGCGTAGAGGAATGCTGCCCATGCAGGGAGCAGCCAGGGGTGATCTTCCTGGGCTGCCCCCCAACAAAATCACAGTGCTGTGTGACTAGGTGGGACCGGGAACCCCTAAAAAAAGAAAAAAGAAAAGAAAAGGGACGCATGGTGCAATGCCGCACTGGAAGAAAACAAAGGAAAACAAAGAAAAACAAAGTCAGCAGCTTTTCCCACCATGAGTTTGAGGGGACTAAAGAAAGATGACCAACCCAGGGTTTTCACTGGAATTGCAGCATCCCCTAGGGTTGAAGTCTATGGCTGCACTTACTGTGGACTAAAGGACATATACCTGTTGTGCCGCACCCTAAGGGGGCAAACTCTATCGTTACAGATGTTGTGATCAAAATGTGATGCCCTCTAGGGCCTAAGTTTACAATTGTGTTTTCCATGTTGCAAGTTATCGTCAGTACACAAACTATTCAGACATGCATATATACTTTTCTTGTAAATGCACTACTGAAATAATGATGCTGACAGCCACTATGTATTTGTATTGCCAGAATAAGTGCATTCATTCATGATAATATTCAGATTATTGCATTTAAGTACAGGATAATATGCTGACCTGTGGTTTAATGAACTGGACCCCTTTTGGAGGGTCAGAAGCGATTATGCAATGTCATCAAACGGTATCAGCCTTAGGTATATTTGTAAATTAGTGCATGTTATTGATTAGTGTGTGTGTAATAGTTGTACTTTTCTTTATACAAAATAAAAAGCACAGACTGGACAACCATTTATAGTGTTATTCTTGTGAGCCAGTGAATGGGGATTACTAGCCCACACCATCTCCCTTGACTATGCCTTCGACTATGCTGGTTCCCTACCCTGACAGAGTATAGTGCTACAATGTGGTGCTTGGTTCCCAGAGGAGGACAAGTGTGGACGCATTACTTGTGCAGGCCACACAAATGATGAGTGGTTTTCTTACAGCTAGCATTTGCCATTTACTGATTTTAAAAGACATGTTTTCTAACTACTGACCCCATTGACTTTTATTTTTGAAAATGAATATTATTTTTCTGTTTTACTCCATTTTATTTTTCCCATTATTAGTGGTGTTTACTGTCCAATCTTCCAGTTGCTGATTCTTGCACCTTTCAGTACCTTCTAAAGAATAGGATTAGAGATTTGCCTGCCTGGCCACTGCACTTTTTCAGAGCAATTTAACTTCATATAATCTTATTTAGTGACAAACAGCATATTAACCTGAGCTAAAAGTGGAGTAGCACTGCTTACAATATCTTTGCTGATGAATCTAAAATACTGGACAAGGAAGCTATAATCTCAAAGGGGAGTGGTACCAACTTTCTGAATTGTGATCTAATGCTGTATCAAATATTTTGGGAGAAAAATAAATCAAAATCTATCAAACTATTTTGCCTACATTTTACACATTTCATTTTTTGCTATTTATTGATTGATGCTGGCACTTTATTTTGTAATAAGGGACAGTTGTGCTTACATTTTCACATTCATTAACATATTTTTATTTTACATTTTCTTTCATCTGCTGAATTTTGTTTTCTACCACTAGTTTTTAGCCGATTTAACAAGGACAAGGCACAATTTTTGGCCTGTCCTTTCAAGTTCAAAACCACTGCCCTCTAAAACTAGAGCTCAAAAGAAATATTGAGTGCAATGAAGGTTGAATGTTGAATATATTAGGTTGTTTACTCTTAGTCTCTTCTCAGTTAATTTCTGAAATATTTGCATTCTAAAGCCCTGTTAATATCAATGTGTTGCCTACTGTAGTAAGTTGGCTCTGTATATACTATCTCAAAGTGAGAGATAGTGTGCACAGAGTCCAAGGGTTCAGAGGGTAGTGTTAAGCATTTGTTGTACACACACAGGCAATAAATGAGAACACACACTTAAAGACAACTCCAGGCCAATAGGTTTTTAGATAGAAAAATATTATTTTCTTACTTTATTTTAGAACCACAAGATTTAGAATTCAAGTAAATACATAAATTGTAAGGTACTTGGCATAGGTAAGTATAGAACTAAAACAGTAATGTACACAGTTTTGGCAAAAATGGCAAATAGCTATTTTAAAAGTGGACACTGCAAAAATCAACAGTTCCTGGGGGAGGTAAGTATTGTTTAGTTTCTCAGGTAAGTAAAGCACTTACAAGTTCAGTCTCCTGGGCATAGGCAGCCCATCGTTGGGGGTTCAAGGCAACCCCAAACACCCAGCACCAACAACACAGGTCCGGTCAGGGGTAGAGGTCAAGGTAGGGCCCAAATAGCATAGGCACCTATGGAGTCCAGGGGTGCTCCGGTTCCAGTCTTCAAGCAGGTAAGTACCCGCGTCCTCGGGGAACAGACCAGGGGGGGTTTGTAGAGCACTGGGGGGGTCACAAATAGGTACACAAAATACACCCTCAGAGGCACAGGGACGGCCCGGTGCAGTGTGTGAAGTAGGTGTCAGGTTTTAGATAGGAATCAATGTAGAGACCAGGGGGTGACTCTAGCAATGCAGGCAGGGCACAGGGGGGCTTCTCTGGCCAGCCACCGACTGGGCCAGGATGAGCGCAGCCTGCTGGCCACTCCTGCACCAGTAGTTGGTTTCTCTCAGGCCTGGGGGCTGCGGGTGCAGTGCTTCTTCCAGGCATCGGGTTCCTTGGTTACAGGGCAGTTGCGGTCAGGGAGCCTCTGGATCCTCTCTGCAGGTGTCGCTGTGCGGGTGCAGAGAGGCCATCTCAGGATGTCCACGTTGTGGGAGTTGCCTGCGGGTCCTCCCTGCAGTGTTGGTTCTTCTGGACACGAGCCTGGGGCGTCGGGTGCAGAGTGTTGGGGACTCCCACTTCCAGAGGGAGGCTGGAGTCCCTTTAAAGATGGCTGTTTCTTTGTTTCTTGGACAGAGCCGCTGTTTACGGGAGTTTTTTGGTCCTTTGGGTGCAGGTCAGTCCTCAGAGGTCGCTGGTACTGCTGGATGCATCGCTGTGCAGGTTCTTTGAGTCTGGAGACAGGCCGGTAGGGCTGGGGCCAAGTCAGTTGTCGTCTCCGTCGTCTCTGCGGGGCTTTCAGGTCAACAGTCCTTCTTCTTGTAGGTTGCAGGAATCTCCTTTCCTGGGTTCAGGGTCGCCCCTAAATACTCAATTTAGGGGGGTGTTTAGGTCTGGGGGGCAGTAGCCAATGGCTACTGTCCTTGAGGTTGGCTACACCCTCTTTGTGCCTCCTCCCTGTGGGGAGGGGGGCACATCCCTAATCCTATTGGGGGGAATCCTCCAAAGTAAGATGGAGGATTTTGTAAGGCAGGGATCATCTCAGCTCAGCCTTAGGGCTGTCCTGGCTGGAGAGTGACTCCTCCTTGTTTTTCTCATTATTTCCTCTGGACTTGCCGCCAAAAGTGGGGGCTGTGTCCGGGGGGTGGGGGGGGTTGGGGATCTCCACTAGCTGGAGTGCCCTGGGGCATTGTAACACAAAACTTGAGCCTTTGAGGTTCACTGCTAGGTGTTCCTGCAGGGGGAAGTGTGAAGTACCTCCACCCAGTGCAGGCTTTGTTACTGGCCTCAGAGAGCACGAAGGCTTTCACTCATTAGGGTCAGAAACTCGTCTCAGTGGCAGACTGGCATAGACCAGTCAGTCCTGCACTGAAGGCATAGGTAAAAATACAGGGGGCATCTCTAAGATGCCCTCTGTGTGCACTTTGTAATAAATCCAGCACTGGCATCAGTGTGGGTTTATTATTCTGAGAAGTTTGATACCAAAATTCCCAGTATTCAGTGTAGACATTATGGAGCTGTGGAGTTTGTTTTGACAAATGCCCAGACCATATACTTAATATGGCCACACTGTACTTGAAAGGTCTAAGAATAGACGTACACACTGTAGGGGCATATTGCTCATGCAGCTATGCCCTCACCTGTGGTATAGTGCACCCTGCCTTAGGGCTTCAAGGCCTGCTAGAGGAGTGACTTACCTATGCCACAGGCAGTATTTGGGGTGCATGGCATCCTGAGGGGGAAGCAATCAATTTACTCCTGTGTTTGTTGGAGGTAAAGTATTCCTCCTATACACTTGCATGTCATACATTTCACCAGGGCCAATGTATTGAAACTAATGTGGTTACTTTTTTGTTTTTATTGCTAACTGGTTAGTACTGCAAAATGAAAAAATCAGGTGTTTTATGCTGGCCAAACTGACCACATGCAAGCTCAGGTTATGCCTTTAGCTAAAGGACTGTTTCAGTAAGAGTGCACATAATGGCTTGTTTATGCAGGGAAGTAAATCAAATGTACACTGAATAAGTTACTTACTTCCCATAATGCTCTTTCTGGTGGATACCCTGTCTATCTGCAGGTTCCTCACTTTGTAAATTACCCCAGGTGTCAGAATGTATCCAGAAAATATTCCAGTAATTGCTCCTGCGCTCCAGCAGGCTGTAGCATTGGTCTCCCATGTGACTTCATTCTGCCTCCAGATACGATGACATGGAGCAGAATATGGCTTTACTCTGTCTTGAAGTCTGTTTTTATCATGAGATTTTCCATGTCCCTAGACAGGGTGAATCATTGACAAACTGAGGCTGGTGATAATGTGCATCATTTACCTTGGAACCTTATTATCTCCTTAAAGTCCATTCCAGAGAGCGGGAAGCATGGTGGGCGCTGAAGAATCTGCTTTTAGAGCATCCACCAGAAAGAGCATTACTGTAGGTAAGTAACCTGTGACTGATAGGTAGTTCACACCACAGATTATGCACCTTGTGAATCGATGCCAAAGTAAAGCCCTCTCTGCGAGGTAGATTTGAGGAGATGGACTTTGCATCAGGAAGTTCTGCAGGACCAAATAGGCAAAATGACCCTCCCCGCAAACCTGAGAGTTGATACAGCAGTACCTAACGTAAGTATGGAAGAATGCCCACCTGGAGGCTTAGCAGATATCTAACAAAGTAACACTCTGAGCCGGGACTGTAGTAACAGCCTTCACCCTAATGTAGTGAGCCTGAAGGCCCTTAGGAAGATTCTTTTAGACCAGGGTGTAATACAGCTTGATGCAAAGGACAAGCTGGGCCATTTTTCCTTTTCTCACTGGTGAATCAAGAGAAAACTAGATCATCACGTAGTTACTCCTTAATCCTGTCAATTTAAAACTAAGGCCCTCATTACGATCTCAGCGGGTTTACCCGCCGAGATTGGCGCTGACGGTCGACAGAAGACCACCAGTGTGCAGAAACCCCCACGGCCACATTATGAACATCCAGCTGGGAAACAGTGTTTCTGCCCGCCGGCCCAGCTGCAAACAGGGTCTGGAGCCGGCGGCAATGTGTCAGTGCGGCAGGTGCAGCAGCACCCGTCGCACATTTCACTGCCCTTGAATTGGGCAGTAAAATGCGCGACAGGCTGTGCACGGGGGCCCCTGCACTGCCCATGCCAAGTGCATGGGCAGTGCAAAGGCCCCCTGGGGGGCCGAGTCACTCATTCCACCAGCCTTTCCCTGGTGGTGTAAACCACCAGGGAAAGGCTGGTGGAATCAGACTCATTATCCGGAGGGCAGCGCTGCCCTGTTGTATCTGAAACAGCGCCACTGAAAGGCTGCCTGGTGGCAGGAGCCTGGCGGTGGCGGCGGTTCATCTGTGGCGGTTCTGCCACGTTTGTTATATGGTGGTCTGGACCGCCATGCCGTAGGCGGAAATTACCGCCGGCATGGAGATCCAGACCGCCATGTACGTAATGACCACCCAAGTGTCTGGTTAGGATCCAACAGTTGCAACTTCTCTTCCTTCTTCGAGGGATAGAAGAATGTGGGAAGTGTTTCAGACTGCACCTCATTAGAAGGCAAAACTCCTTTCAGAATAAAGGAAGCACCTGTCCAAACCCCCAATCAGTCATGACATAAGGCAGTAAGAGGACACTGGAATGATAATACCAAGGGATCACTGACTTGACTAGCAGAAATAAAGGCCATGAAGCATACAGTTTTCAGAGTGAAGAGTTTAAAGGTACACCTGTGCAGAGGTCCGAAAGGAGCACACATCAGAAGAATAAGGGGCAAATTCAAATCTCACTGGGGTGCAATGAAAAGGAGAGGGGGAAACATGTGAAAGCTCTTTCAAGGACTGCATCTCAATGGGTGACATGAACAAAGTGGGCTGATTGGGCAAAAGAAGAAAGGCCAAAAAAGATAAGTAGCCTTTAATAGACTCTATAGGAAAACCTTGCTTGGCCAACGAAAAACAAACAGAAGGACATCAGACAGCTTAACCTGTCAACAAGCAACCTCTTTCTCACACCAAGTTACAAATTTAGACAAATGGACAGAATAAATGAATTATGTGCACAGAGAGCAGACAGAATCCCATACAACCTTCAATGGAAGATCAAATCCATTCAGTTGACACTGCTAAATTATGGAGGTTTAGCTGCAGAAATATGACCTGCTGCTGGTTCAGCAGCTCCTCCTATAGAGGCAGTCTAAACAGAGGGCATATGCTGATGTTTAGGAACTCAAAGTAGCAGATCCTCAGAGCCTATTCCAGGGCTTTCAGAATGAGGTAAGCCTGACCCTGTATGACACACTTCAGGCCCCGTGAAATTTTGGGTAGGTGGGGAAACGTGTAAAGGAGTTCTGGGCCTCACTAACAACTGAATGGCTCCCATATGAATCCTCAAGGTGGAAACACTATGGCCGAAAAGGCTGTGCACTGAGTGTTCACGGGGTTAGCAAGGAAAATCTCCCATGGGGAAGCCCCACTGGTCGAAAATGTCATTTGTCATCTATGGAAGCAGATGCCACTTAAGATCGGCTAGATGATGCCTGTTGAGTTTGCCTGCCCTGAAGCTGCGAGAACCTGGAAGGGGAACCATCAAGGAGATCTCATGAGGTTCCAGCAATCTCAATAGCCGGAGGGGCACCAGACAGTCAGCATTGGATGCTTCACCACCCAGCTTGTAGTACCAAATAGCACTCAGGTTCCCTCAGGGCGTGGACTGACCTGCTCCTGGTGGCTAGTGCGCAACTCTAAAACACTGATGTGATGAATCTGTTCCATTGCTGACCAAATTGTCACAACACAAGATGGTCCCTAGAGTCAAGCGATAATGTGTCCATCACTCCTGTGAGCTTTGGGTGGAGTAACAGCCTGCCACAGGTGGACATCCGCCATCAACCACTACTGATCTTGTGCAGCATCATCAGAAATGCAGATCTAAGAGGTATCCCAGGTGCTAAGCCCACTGAAGGCAAAGTTTCCACTGAATGGCCCACGTGTCTCAATTAGCATGAGGCACCGGCAGAATACATAAGGCACCAAGCCCAAAAAGCTTTAGAACCAGTAATACCTGAACTAATGCACACTCCTGAAAAATTGTGATCATGATCCAGAAAAACTGAGGGCAGAAAGGCCTTTAAGATCAGTGTCCAGGATGGCTTCTATAAACAGAATCCTCGGCATAGGTTGAAGAGTGAATTTAAATTTTTTGATCGAGTACTACAGGGTGTGCAGCAACAGAATGGTGTTCTGCACTGGTTTGAAACTAGCAGAAGAAAGCTTTCCTTCAAGTAGTGAGTAATCAAGAAACAGTAATGTGTGTTTCCATTACCTTTATAAACAATAATGGGGTCGAGGTAAGGTTGATGTTTAGGACAATAAATTGAAAATGCTCTAACCCCACAACAAAACTGAGGTACTGCTAGTGGGACTACAGAATTGGCACACAAAAGTATGGGTTCTGCAACTCCAAATACGCCATTCAATCCTCGAGGGTCAAAGGCTGACAGGACAATGTCCAGTATCAACTGTTTGAACTTTGTATTCCTGAGGAATGCAGTTAAGAGTCTGAGGTACTAAACCAGACTCAGTCACCTGTCCCTCACTGGGAACAGGAAATATCATAGGCACAGCTCCTCAAATAACTACAGAATTTGCAAAACTGCTGGTGGAACGAGCAAGTGGGGGAGAGCACTGCCACAGAACGGACCGTAGCTCTACTGTCTGATGCACTGTAATGTAGAATCCACCTTCTCATGCAGCAGCCTGGCCCCATCAAAGTGTATCCACTACAGAATCTTGGACCTCTCAAGAAAACGGGGTTGCATACATCCAACTATGACATTGGAATTATGGCACCGGTAACACAGTCCAGATCAACAGTGTCTCCCCACATCCTGAAGGATCAGACGTCCTCTAGTATGATAGGCAAAATCTCACTCACCCTATCTGAGGGAGTAAAGCACCCGAAGAAGCACACAGTTTTAAAGGACTGGTGCACTGAGCTAGCTGAAGATAGTATTTTCTAGCCAGTGGAATTCATTTTCTTTGACTTCCTTGTCCATGTGGTGCAGTTGGGAATGCTCTCACACTGGCATTACTGGAGTAGACACCTAAACAATAAGCATTCAGGAGTTGGATGATGTAGCAAAAAGGAAAGATCACCAGCAAAGATCTATGCTGCCAAGCAAAAGGGAAACATACAAGAGGCAAGGGACGCCTGGTCAAGACTGCTGTGAGAAACTCAGTTGGGGCATTGTAGAATAGAAGCAAAGGCTTCAAATTTGAAAACCTAGGCTACATAACGTCCCTCAAAATAATGGTTTTAGTCACTACCGTAGCCAACTGCAGAACCAACACTTCTGTGGCTTTATGCATCACCATCGCAAAAGAGGAACTTTTCTCAGTTGGGGCCCCCAAACGTATATCTTAATTTTGTTTCAGGATATATGTCTAGACTACTGGCATTTTGGAGGTCAGGATATAGGCCAGCATCACTGTAAGAGTGGGAAGCAAATTACCTGTCTCCTTATAATCATCCTCTTTATATAAACATTCTCTTTATGAGGAACATGCTCCAGTCTGTAAAGAAAATCGGAGTCAGATCAGAAGACGGTCTTCATTCGCCTGAAATATTGCTATCGAGGCAGGGGAACTGGAGATTGTCATTCTTAAATGGAGGATGTGCCTTGGTTATTTCATAGCATGCCAATTAGCTCCACCTTGCTGATGTCCGCTCTGGGTCTTTGGAGTGGGATGTGGAAGTGAAGCTGACAGAACCATTGGCAGTACAGAAATGATCAACAAGGGAGCTGAAGCCTGACACAGTGCCAGATGTAGCACAGGTTCAGGTTGAATGGGATCATCTGCACTGAACCCCTGCCAGAAGATAAACTGGCAGCCATTACGAATTTGTACAGATCCGAAAGAGCTCCACTGGGACCAGGAATCATTTTGAAAAATGGCAACATGCGCCCAACCTTCTGCAGAGCTGAGGATAGGTATGGAAATTCAGACAGCATCAGCTCCACAATGACACCGGGGTCAGCCCCTTGGAGCTCCAACTGTGGGCCCATTCCTGGGAATGGGAATGTCACTGAAGCAAAGTGACTTCTTGGGATTGTGTTTGGACTTATGTTTTTTACTTTGTCCTGGACTCACTTAAAGACAGCAAGTGGGGATGAGACCACGAACCGGCATGCAACATTGCACATGCCTGCCCTACCACACTTCTTGTATTCTACAAAGTCGAGTTTGGCTTCCTTGGCCCTGATGGCTTTCAGGTGCATGAACGAGCATTTATCATGGGACTAGGAGTCATGTTAGTGCTGAAGTATCAGAGGCAAAATTCATGCAGGTCTGAGACATCTGCTTGCAAGTATGGCATGTTGTGAACCCTGTTGTGTTAGAGAGAGACATTCCTGCACTCAATCGGTTGGTAGAGATTGAAAACTCCAAATGAACCTGACAAAGTAGAAGGGGTGCTGTTGATCGACAACGAAGGGTGTGTAAAAGAACAAAGTAACCTCACAGCACAGGGTCACTTATAAGCAGCTCCATGACCTTATATCCAGAGACGGGACAGAATTATGCGGAGGCCGATAGCACCATCTGCCAGCACACAAGAGCAATTGCAGGAAATTTTCTATAGCCAATCAGACACCAGAGAAGAATCACAAGGTGAGGAATATGCAGTTAGAAATATACATAGAAAACATATCTCACACATAAAATATTCATAAACGTTGTGTATCTGCCAGTGCATTGTGTGCATGTGTTTGCATTCTATAACTCCAGCACCACTTTGAAACTGATACAATGTCATAGATAGGGCATCTCTTACCTAACAGCAGAGAGCTTCTCTCCTTTCTTCCAGTCCCAGAGAACGATGGTGTGATTGTCATCTAGCCCAACAGAAGCCAAGCGCTTGCCATCAGCTGGGGAAGGTAGAAACATCAACAAGGTCTTTTTTAACTTATGGAATTTGGTATCCTCAGTTTAATTTGCTTGTAGCTCTTGGTATTGTTATTTACAATAAGCATCACACAATACGATATTTTATGTAAAAATATTCCTCAGTATGAAAATAATGTAAAAGAAAAATGAAAGCATCAACTGTTCTAGCGCATATAAAGAATAAAAATTAAAAGGTACATTAAATTATGCTTCTAAAAGTCCACAGCTGGAAAATGATGGTGGGTTATGAAATTTGGAAAAATAACTCAGAAATTAAAAGTGTCCTGGGTTAAAGTGACTTTATTGTTAGGAATTGTAATAATATCATGCTTTAAATTTAAATTAAAACCTTGCGGAGCTTGCGCGTTTATTTCAATAAACCACCCCGCGGCGTGGGGTGGGCCAAAGCCTGAGTCGGCGATACTTGTTTTCATTTTCAGGATGGGGTCCCAGAGGTCTGCGGAGGCTAGGGAAAGGAGAGCTGTGTGCCCGCCCTTTTAAGTAAGATACAGCCCCTGGGGGAGAGGAAGAGGGATCCCCAGGGCCTTTGACAGTTCAGGAAGGGGGGGGAGGGGGAGAGCTGCACATCCCCCTCCCCCCTTGTGTTCAATATGGGCCCAGGGATAGATGAGTTCCCTGGGACCAAATGAGGCTGAGGGTGGGCCCATGGCCCACCTCCCAGGCCCTGAGGCCAAACCCCCCGCCCAAAGGCCTGCCAGAAGGGGGTTGGCCACAGTGCATGGCTGCAGGCCAGGCCCTTCGTCCAACCTCGCAGTGTGGAGTTGGCTGCCTGCAGGGACTTTGGAAGCAGGGTCTGGCAACAGTGTGGCGGAGTTTGCTTTACATATGGTAACAAAATATTAGTTTACATTAAATTAGAAATTCACTGAAGAAACCAAAATGTTACTGTACTGTTGTAGTTAGGTAAAATGCTGGGTAACAACATAATGTTTTAATGTTGCGCCCTCGCCGTGCACTGCTAATTACCCCACATACTGCATCACTCATGACATCTATGACATTATTGATAATATCACTGCTACATTTGCAATTAAATTATTGATGAGAAAAGTGTGCATGGCCGAGCTGCGAGTTATAAACGTTAGACTTAACTTATGGCAGGAGTTATAGTTACTTGAGATAACTAACTATAACTGGTGAATTTCTGTTTATTTTTTATTTCAAATATTATGTTTTTACTGAACATTTCACCTACCTATAACGTTGCTTTAACCTTTGTTTCTTTCAGTGAAATATCTCTCTCTGTCAAAATCCACCTAAATCAATATTCAAAAGGGCCCTCTGCATCCGGCAGGAACTGAGTGGTAGAGATTGGAAGGGGTGGTCTAGGATTTCTCTTAGTCCCTCCTCTCCACTTCCAATCCTCACTTCCTGATTCCGTTTCAGATAGCTCCTTCATCTCCCAATACTTATCTATCCAAGAGAAGCATTGTTGGATGAAGGCATTGTATGGCAGTGCCCAATCAATGACATAGATGTTGTTTGAATTGTTTTTTTAGCTTAAAAATCTAAACAGTTTTTACCGAACGCAGGGTTTGGCATTTTATGACACGGCCATTCTCTGAAACAGCTCCTGGCAGGTGGGAAAATATCTGAACTGAATCATCGTCATTATTAGAGAAACAGAGGGGTTCCGGTTGGGCATGCTGGCACCAGCAATTAACACTGGCTCTGCAACAGTCATAGACCCCAGAATAGTGGATGGCATAGTAATGGGCCTGGTTCAGGCCCCTTAATATGGAGCTACCTAGAGCTGAGACGTCTGACAAGGTTGTGGATCACAAGCAACCCTGTAGGTCCTACCGAATGCTGTAACTGATCTGCCAAACGTGGTGCTAATCCAGGAATGTGTCCACCCGTTACTGAATGTTGCTGCAACCGCCACCTTTTTTTTGCACCCTGACACAAGAGGTGAGCCACAAGAAGTGAGCCTACCCTTCTGCACTATAGACATATCGCTGGACCTGGCACATTGTGTGTAGTCTGCACACTGACTGAGACTTGGGGGCTGCTTGGCACCCCATGACCATACTTTTGCTTGCATACAAGAGCCCATTGCCCATGTATTCCTAGACAATGCCTGCTGCCCCATATTAGCTCCATGTCAACTCAGTGTAATATGCTGTTCTACCCACCTTGAGGTATTCTGCTACCTAGGATATGAGTACTTCATGGCTGACCGCTGAAGAGATAGCCAAACAGGTATGCTATGTTCCACTGACCAGGTGGCATTGTTCACTGGGGTTGTGTGCCTGCCCCATTTGCTGGACCCTGGCTCACTGTTACGGCTACCCTTGTGTGACTGTTCACATCATATACTTACACTGGACACTTCAGTGAAATACTTACACCTGAAAGCACTAGACTTTGGCTTGGCCATCTGACTCAACTCATGGGCCTGCTATCTCTAGGTCACACTGAACACGTATACACCTAACCTGCAGAAGGGAAGAGGATGTGGTGTACGGCTTGAGCTGCAGACTTCGGAGCTAGGGGAACCAGGTTCAAGAATCGACATCAGCTCAGCATCTTGTGATTCTGCACAAATCACTTAATCTCCCAGTGCCTGCAATTCAGCGCCTTGAGACCCTCACGAGTGATTTGAAGCGCTTTACAAATCCTGGATTTATTTATAAGGAGTTCATAACTGTGCCCAACAAAAGTTTCCTTTGTGAGTCACAGTCCTCGCTGCCTTTAGGATCTCAGCCGTATGTCTACTTCAAAACCTGCGAGAGAGTTGTTGTTTTCTGAGGCCCTGGTGAGTCGGAATCACACCGCACCCTTGGCCATGGCTAAAGCTCCTACTTTCACACTCACCCTCCTGAAAGAACTTTCAAACATTTGTACAGACATTGGGAGATGAAACTGAAGATCACCAAAATATCTGAGCAGGTGAAATTGAGAGGCTCGAATCTGAGCACAATCCACACATGCCTCCATTCCACCGACGCCTGGATACAAAAGAACAGTGGCTTATTGTGGTGAAGAAATGATCAGAATCCTTGCTCGACTGGGGTCAATAAATATCTACATTGAAGAGCAAACTGACAGATGTGGAAAACTGGGCCTCTTCGGGACTGCAGGGCTTTTACCGATGAGAAAAAAATAAAATTAGTCATCCGCTCTTAACAGAGCTGATCGTCTTACACAGACAGTTCCCAGCCCGTTGGTGTAATGGTTCCATCAGAGTGAGCGGATTGTCAGTTTGCTGGCCAGAATTCTCTGCTATGTTTGTGGCGAAATACTCTGCCAAAATCTAAATCAGGACTGTTGTCTGCCCTCTAGAGTTGATGATGGATTTTCCCACTCCTTCGTTTGTTTATGTTTTTAGTGAGAAGTCTGCATGCTTTGCTGAAGCTTGTTCCTCTGAGTGCGTCGAGCACCTAATGAGACAGTTTCATCTGTGTTATAATCTTTGTTACCGATGAAAACCGCATAAAGATTTTTTGCAAACAGCATTTGTCTTCTTTGTTGGGCACAGACACACAGTTTTACACTCCATCGAGAAGCTAGCGACTGTTGGGATATTTCTGTACTCTAAGAAAAAATCCACACAATTACTGGCTTTTCTGGGCTATAAACACACATCTCCTTGCAAGCAATGGGCCCACACTCTGTTTGGATGTTTCTTATCCTCGTGAAAAACATCACAACAGCACCTGGCTCCTTGCTGTCCGCTCCCCTGTGAGGAGCTCGGACACAGTTAACATTTTTAAATGGTGTCTCAATTTGTTTCTTTTCCCCATAGAAAATTACAAGCAGTGGCTGGCTCCTTGCTTGCGTGCTGACATACACAAGTTTGTGTGTCTCTGTGGAGCTTGGATGCTGTTTGGATTGTTATCTTATCCTCAGAAAAAACACAGTGCCTAGCTCCTTCATGGGGACAGAAACACACATCTTTGCACACAAGTAAAACTGCCAACACCAGAATTGTCTGAACTCTAGACACTTAAGGGAGTCCCGCATGGTGTGGTTTGTGAGGGTGCCACTGCTTTTTCTTACTCTGAATTGCCTGCATGGGTTAAACATTGACTAAAAAAGAAAAATGTCATCACATTTCTGAGACACTAAGTTCAGGTATCCATCAGCAAAACTCCCACCAACCTGTGTTCCCACATTTCTACCAAATAAAAATGTACATCATATGTGTTTGTGAGCCTATCGTAACTGACTGGAACAGTCCAAGTATTGAGACAATGTGAAGTCAATATAGTGTCAATGTGGTCTTCACTTGGTAATAATTTTAACATATTCCCATCTCATGCAACAGGAGCAGGCACACTTTTAATGGAGAAGTGTGGAACTATTGGATGGAAGGGCTTCCACAATTTACCTGCCATTTTCACTTAGTTTGTCACTTGCAGGAGATTTTAGGTAATAAAACATGTTGAGATTCATTAAAGACATATTACCATGGGTTCTCCTGTGTCACTAGTTTTCAGAACCGTATGGCATTAGTATTTTCCCCTGAAGGCCGGCCATGTGCTTAAATATTTCACACATAATGTACAGAATCTACAGTATCAAAAACATTCCCCGGTTTCTAGTTTGTATATTTGTGCTCAAACACAAGAAACCCCACCCATGTCTCATAACTCCACACTCAGAATTCCTACGGGAACACTGAATTAGGTCAAGCATTTTGAGGAATATGTTCATATGTGAGGACTCTTGAAGGAAACTTCTATGTTCTGGGGAAACAATCTGGAAATCTCACAAATGTCTTGTGCATTTTAAAGTCCGGAAAGCCAGACAGGGTGAGGGAGGTCTGGCACCCAGCAACTGAAACCTAATGCTATTAAAAATGTATGGCTGAGGTATGTTTTCATACAGCCCAGGGACATATCTGTGACCAAATGACAAGTATGCTGAACAGTAATTTTGCTTGCAGCTGCTTTCCAAATTTCCAAAATGCACTGCACTCAGTTCATTGTCTGTGGGCACCCTAAACTACAAGAAAACCTATGTATGACTTGGACACTAGCATACGGAGACCAACAGGAGCAAAGTTATGGATTAGGTCTTGGCAGGGATATGTTCCTGCGTGAGGGAGACTGGAGGGAATTATGTTTTGTAAAGAATTGCTGAAAATCTGACAAGTATTGTGTTCAACACAATCTCCAAGCCAGCCAATCAGGATGAGGGAGGTCTGGTATCCTACAAGAGAAGTTTTAGGAGGTGTAAATGTTTAAAATATATGGTTATAGCATGATTCAATACAGCCAGGTGATCAAAAGGAAGGTAACAAACTAGCATTTTGCTGCAGTTGCTTTCCAAAATTTCAAAATGCACTGTGCCGAGTTTATTGCCTCTGTTATGGGGACCCCATCAAAGGCCATAGATGTCTGGTATCCCCATGCTCAGTAGGATCAAGAGGAATTAACATGGGTATCAAGTCTTGGAAAGGATGTGTTCCTGCATGACAGGGACTGGAGGGAACTATTGGGGTTTAGAATAAATTGCCAAACATCTGACAATCATGAGAATTCTACTGACCAACCAGTCAGGGCAAAAGAGGTCAGAATTGCCCCAATAGATTCCATTGGTTCTGCAGAATTAGTAAATATATAGTTTTTACACTGTCATAGAGGCCCGAATTTGAGCAGTGGACCATAGAAAGTGCTCCTGCCACAATTTAGTGATCTGCACTAATATCACACAACTGATTTTGCAGACTTCATTCCCTAGGAAAACGCACACAGATCTGCTATTGCTGAACTCCACACCTGATGCATTAGTGATCTACTGTTGATTCAGAAAATTCCAGTGCTGCTGCATTAGGTGCCACTAAAATTAGAAGCAGTCGATGTCCTCCATAGAATGCCTGAAGAATAGTGAGGGATATGCAGTGCAATGAGCAAAACACCCACCGCAAAGCTGTACATTTCTAGGGTATTCACAGATTTTTTGCGATGAATTTCTGAAATCAGAGCTAAATTCTGATTCCTGTGCAAAAAGGAGTTTACACAGAGAATTCACTTATGGAGTGATTATTTTCTCCAATAAATTACAGCAGGTCAAAACTGCTGAACTTCAACAGGGGGAAAGGCCTGAAAAAATGGTGTGATATGCGGAATTTGGTGGGCTAAATACCCATTTTGCATATTATGCCTTATTTCCAAGATGAAAACTTTGAATGAGAAGTATTTACTACATGCAGTAAACAGCTCAACCTGTAGGACATGATATTTACTGGGTGTAGTAACCACACTCTATAACACAAAACCTGTCATCAGGGCTATAACTACAAATCGAAACTTATAACTGAACGATTCAGATGCAATTATTGGAGAAAAGTGGAAAAGTGCATGAATGCTCCCCATTTTCACATGGGGTTTGAATTATGGTTGTATGAATGCATGTATGTAGATTTTATAGCGCAGGAGCCTATCTGAAAGGCAGCAAAGCCCTGTACAAAGTCAAAGGAATAGACACAATCAGCATTAGATATGAGGGGTAAATAGTTTATGGACTGTTACTGCGTTATAATCTAGTGTTCTTTGAAGTGATGAACCTTTAACAATTTCCTAAATTGGAGCCGGGATGGGGTAGTCCTGCTGGATCGGGTATTTCGTTCTGATCCTATGTGCATAGACGAAAAGGCCTGCTGCATTGTTTTTTATTTTCAGTAATTCTTTGTCTCCAGTCTGATGGTGTCCAGGGTGTGGGAGTGAAGTAAGACAAAGGAAATGGTGGAAGGCAGAAAGGCAAGGGTGCCGGTCGAGGTGGCTCTGTAAATGATGAAGCTGGTTTTGAAGATAGTGAGAATTAAGGAAAGCTATCTCACTGAAAGATATTTTCCCCCTAAAAAGGTTAATTACAATATAATTCTGAAATGTCACTGTTATTCTTACAATACACATGTGCAATGTATGTAAAGTGGGAAATTTGTACACTCACTTTTAGGAAAAGAGGCAAGTGCCAGGATTGTATGTGTATACCCTAATCTTCCATTGCGGAATTACAACTTTCACAAGCTAGCTTTGCACGGCAGAGCAGGAATGTGTGTAAATAGGCTGTTTAATTGTAAATTATGACCAGCATTACGCAAACACCATGCGAGATGGAATTCACATCGTCGTTCAGATTTGCTGCAGTGAACTACGGGAGGTTCATCAACGAAAAACTGCACACCCAGTGGTGCAATATAAACTAATGCCCCACTGCACCACCACCCACACGGAATGTGGAGAGGGCCCCTTTGCCTCCTGTACCTCACAGATATTAATTGGCAAGAGGCTTTAAGGAATACCCCTGAAGTGTTGTGCCTCCCCACCTCCCCTGCGCTCCAGCAGCCTGCATTATGCTCCAGTGCACACAAATGCCTTCTGCCTGTCCCTACATTCTGTCAGGCGAAGAAGACGTGTGAATATGAGGCACGTGTGTGGGCCCACCTGTGCAGGTGCACTTGCCTGCGTGTAAAGTCACAACCGAACATTTATTTTCTTATTGGCATATATGAAAATAAAATAAATGCGTTTAACTAAGTGGTGTCATTTAGCCCCGTGTAAATAAAGGTCATGTTATCAACTGGCTACTGTAACAGTACTTGGTTGATATTTGCCAGTAGATTCTTTTCAGCTGAATACTATTAAAATAATACAGTGAACAGTTGCCAGACCACTAGTAAGAAAATCACAGCTGACCTCCAAGCAGTCACTTTCACTGATGAGGAATGCATAGAAATAGCACCTACCTGAAAAGTCCACCGCACACACTCCAAAATGGTGGTAGCCCTTTAAGACCGATAGTGGCTTGATGGTCTCAGTGTCCCATATATGGACTGTGCAATCACGTCCAACCTAAAAAGTAAGGAAAGCGTAAATGAGATGGAGTTGTCATTCTGCATGCTAGCGGTATATTGTTCCTGTATTAGAACTTTTTTGTGTTATTGTTTTCCTATAAATACCGTCTCACGCACCACTCAGACTGAAATTTCTAACTGAAGTTATGCTTTGGATTTAGAAATGCGAAACAAAATTTAGTGCATGACGTTTGCAACTTATTAGAATATACAAGTAGTGTTTGAATGTATTTGTTTAGAAATAATAAACTTTTTCAAGGAAAACATAAGAAAAAGGACATCAAAAGAGGGCATTTTAATCCAAGAATTTCTTGTTATTTGACTTCTTTCATTACATGCACTATTTTAGGTATGTGAATGAGTGCAAAAGAGCAAATACAATCTCTTACACTAACTCCCTTTGCCTTAATGCTGCCAGCTACCATGGGTATTCTCTCATGCAAGGCTTTGAACATTGTTCACTATGCCATCTGTGGTCAAGGAAGGGAGTGACAGGAAGAAAAGAGAGAGGACATGATAGAGTATACTGAGGGAGAAATAGAGGATGGAAGGAGAGCGACTGAGTAAAGAGGATGAAGAGAAAGAGTTTGGTGCGAGGCAGGACGGGTTTGGTCATTTTTGCTAGAGGTTGTAAATAGTTCCTATTCCGCCTCTGCCTATGGTGCCGGCCTGATCACTCAAACTTTGCTCATCCTGATTCAAAGAGGCCTCTCCAATAGAAACCATCCTGAGCCTCTCTTCGTTCAGAAAGTCTTGCACTATCAATACTTATTTCCTGGACTAGACTGCCAGGGTTGGCAATATGGTCCCAGCATGAACAAGGGCCATCCAATGACCACCTTGAATTCTGGAGAGTGATATAGACCTAGTTGTTCTCAAACGTAAGCACAGGTCCAACTAGCAGAAGATGATATATATCAAGCAGGTCTCAATCTGTTTACACCTCTATGCAGCACCCCACGCATAGGTGCAGCTACAAAAAGACTTCCACAACATGATTGGAGGACCCGGGGGCGTGGCCAAGGTCCTGGAGATGGCGCACGCCTGAATTTCTCGCTCCGGAGGGGCCGGCGAGAAAACGTTCAAAAGCACGCCTTCTCTGGGCCGATCGGGGTCCGAGCGGAGGGGCTGAGCCGACGGAGGTGGCCGGGCGTGATCGGGCCCCCGTGGCGACCCCGAAGGGTGCCGGGGGCGGAATCGGCCCGTCGGCGAGATCTAGGACCGGAGGCCTGGGAGCGCGGCCGAAGCCGAGGCCTTGCGTTGGGCCGCGACCCGACACGGTGCGAGGGCGGACGGCCCAAAAACAGCGGGGGAATCTGGTCGAGTCTCCCCGCGGCTGCGGGGGTGCCAGTGGGGGCCCAAGTGAGGACGCGCCCAGTCGGGGTGCGCCGGGGCAGCGCATCTGGACACGGGCGGCCCTCTGAAAACACAGGGGCCGGCCCGCGATTGAGATCGTGGCCTCGCGCTGGGCTGCGGACTGAAGCGGCTCGGGGGCGGTCGGCCCGAGGACAGCGGGGGACTCTAGATGAGTCTCCCCGCTGCGGCGGTGATGCCGATTGGGGTCCGGGGGCCCAATTGAAGACACGCCCCGTCGGGCGGCGGAGTGGCGCTACCCCTGGGAGCAGGCGTGGCCCCAGAGAGGGTCGGGGCCGGAGCGAGGCCACAAGGGAGACGGAGCAACACGCCGCCGAGGTGGCGGTGCGACCCGGGGACATCCTGCGGGGCCGCTTGGCTGGAGGAGGAGCTCTGGGCCCTGGCAAACACTGAAGAAGCGGAGAGAGTAGCGGACAACGAACCCTGGTAAGCCCCTGTGGGCACTGATGAGATTGTGGCGGGACAGGTGGTCCTTTTGAGGAGTGTGCCGGAGTGGAGCGGCCCGGGACTGCGCCGAGCCGAGACCCCTGGGAGCTGACCTGGAGACAGGGGCAGGAGGAACCAACTGACAGGATCAAGCCAGCGAAGCAAAAGGATCAATCGGTGGCGCTGGTGAGTGGCGGATCACGCCCTGGGGGGGAGCGGTGAATGGAATGCCCAGCAGATGGAATCGCAGACTCCCCCGGGTGCCCGGGAGCGCCAGAGACCCCTAAACGAGCAGCATGGAGGGCAGCATACAAGAGGGGAATAGCCCTAGAGGGGTGACTGAGGGTGCCTAAAAGTGACTTTGGCGCAACAAGGAGTGCAAGAGGGAGGCAATATAGGAGCCAGGAGGAAGGGGGACAAATGCGAGCCTACGACGCACTAAAGGGACCGTAGCTGAAGAGATTAGGGCTAAACAGAAAGTGTCTGCGCGGAGCCCCCAGCGCCACAACCCGAAAACAGCGGGTCCCGATGGGGTGCAGGGATCCTGCTGAGGACAAACCGGGAACAAAGGTGCGGCCTATGGAGAGTGGGGAGTGAAGACCCGGAGAGGAACTATAGATACCGCTGGGGCTACTGTCGGGGCCCCTGGGGTGCGGCCTTCCTCCGGCCCGATGTCCCCCAAGAGCCACCACAAGAACAGAACCATGGACATCGCAGCTCCGGCCGTGAGCGGGGAACCGGGCCCACAGGACCACACGCAGGTCAAAGTCCAGGATACTCTAGATAAAATACTCGGGGCGATTGAGGACACAAAAGAAACGTTGCAGCGGGAGATCAGCCAAGTCGCGGTTGAGGTGAGCCTACTGAGAGCGGATCACCACAAACTGGTAGACAGAGTCAAAGAGACAGAAACCGCACTGGCGGACATTGCACCAAAACAGAAAGACCTGGCGGCCGAAGTGACTTCTCTTGTTGACAGAGTGACGCGCCTCGAAAAGAGAGCTGAAGATGCGGAGGGGAGGAACAGAAGGAATAATGTACACGTGGTGGGCCTCCCGGAGGGGGCCGAGGGGACGAGCATTGTTGAATTCCTGGAGAAGTGGTTCAGTACGACAGTGGCGCCCGGGCGCCTGACTCCTTTCTACACACTGGAGCGGGCGCACCGGGTACCAGCGAGACCCCTTGCTCCAGGTAGGCCCCCCCGGGCCGTGATAGCTAAACTGTTATACTACAGAGACAGGGACACCCTCCTGAGAGGGCCAGAGAATCGGGCCCATTTAAAGTTGCAAGCGGGGAGGTGACACTATTCCCGGACTTTACCCTGGAGGTACAAAACAAGCGAGCTTCGTTTCTGACAGTCAAGAGAGCCCTAAGAGAAGAAGGAATCCAGTACTCGCTACTCTACCCAGCCAGATTAAGAGTGATGCTGGAAGGGAAGACAACGTTCCTCCAGTCCCCTGAGGAGGCGTGGGAGTGGCTGGAGTCACATAGCTCCCAGGCGGGGGGGTCCGCAGGAGAGGGCCCGACTGGGGGCAGGGTTCGCCGAGCTCTGAAGGGATGGAAGCCAGAGACCGTCGACGACTGGCGCCTACGCAAACACAGAAGGAGAAAGGCAGGAAGGAAGCGATGGAAGCAGCGGCCCGCATGGGTGGTGAGGCGTCCCCCCAGGAAAGTCCTGGGGAAGAATCGGACGACACACTGGTGTCATCTGCGGGAGACCTGGAACACTCAGCCCGAGCCCCGAAGGTGACTCCACAAACGGCTGACGAACTTAGCTAACCAGGACCTGCGGAAGGCACCGGAGATAAGGCATGTCATGGGAACTAGCGGCCCCTCCGGACTTGGCCAACCCCCGGACCAGAACCTCGCCTATCTAACGGAATGGCGAGTACTGCTGACAAGTGGTTGAACAAGTTGCACTGTTGCACAGTTTGTTGGGCAACCTACAGGTTAAGAGGCGCCCTGGGGATCGGGAGTTGGGATACACAGTTACAAGTTAATATGGCAAAGTGGGTGGCGGAACTAGGTTACGGCAAAGTCATGAACACGCGGAAAAACAACTCCGAGGCCTGGGAGAGCCGGGGACAATGTCACCAGTCTGATATTATGAAATGGCAGATTACAATCTCTTGACCTGGAACGTTAGGGGGATGGGCACACCAGCTAAAAGGCACAAAATACTCTCCTATTTAAAGAGAAGGGGTGTACAGGTGGCATTACTGCAGGAGACTCACTTGGCGCCTGGGGAGGGAGAGAAACTAAGACGCAGGTGGAGGGGGCAAGTGTTTGCATCGGAATACTCAGCCTACGCGAGAGGTGTATTGGTATGGATCAGAGCGGGGGTCCCTTTCACAATGATCTCTTCCAACATAGACCGGGAGGGAAGATTCGTGATATTAGAGGGGAGGCTACATGGTATACCGATAGTCTTGAGTTGCATTTATGCCCCCAACCAAGACCAGGTACCCTTCTTGACGGGCCTGTCGAGACACCTTACACGCCAATGCACAGGAGAACTATTAGTAGGGGGGGATTTTAACGCAGTGCTAGACACAAACATGGACAGGTCCACTCCGCCTCTACAGGGGGCAGCGACAATTAAAACAGCCAAAAGGTTAGGCGAGTGGTTGGACACATGGGGGTTGACGGATGTCTGGCGAGTGCATCACCCAACTGCTAGAGATTACTCTTACTACTCGGGTCTCCACCGGGTGCACACTAGAATTGACAGAGTGGTCTGCACTGCAGGCCTGATAAATAATATGACGCGCTTAGAATATCTAGCCCGCACCCTGTCTGACCATAATCCCTTGCTAATAACGATGAGGGTGTCGGAGGATAGACCCCCAATACCGTCATGGAGACTGTCCCCCTCAGCACTTGAAGACCAGGCGTATAGGGAGGCCCTACACTGTCATCTAACAGAATATACTGAGACGAACAGTGGGTCCGCCTCCTCTAGGGCCTCGGAGTGGGAGGCACTCAAGGTGGTGACGAGGGGCTTCTGCTTGGGGCAATCAGTGGGGGTGAAGCTCACACTTGAAAAGGAACTGAGTGTCCTGGAGAAGGTTATGCATGAGGGGGAGTTGGGACAGGGGAAGGCAGCTCAGGAAAATGAAGAATATAACTGTGCCCGCAGGCAACACTCCAGGATTGAGGAACAGACAGGTGCCACAATATGCAAATATATTTAGCATCCCTGCAGGCGGAGGAGGGTAGTTCGGGGAGACTGTTGGCATGGCTGGTCCGCCCAGGGGGGCAGGGTGAGCCTATCACATATGTGCTAGATGGGGAGGGATCTCGCAGGCTCAGAACGGGCCCCATAAATGACGCATTCAGGGAATACTATACGCAGATGTACGGGAAACCCAGCGAACTGCGGACGGAGACCTTCGACAGGTACTTACAGCAAACTCCACTGCCGACACTGAGTGCAGAGGAGAGAGATAGCCTGGGGGGGACCAGTGTCGGTGGAGGAAGTAAGCGAGGCCATTGCGCAGTTAGCACCTGGGAAGACCCCTGGAACAGACGGTCTCCCCATGGATTTTTATAAAAAATACAGGTCCCTGCTGGCCCCCCAACTGACAGAGATGTATGCGGAGGCACTGCATCATGGAGAGCTACCATGCACGCTGCGGGAAGCTTTGGTGGTGCCACTCCCCAAGACAAAAGCCAGGGAAGCTTCGGTGACGGACTTTAGGCCTTTATCAATGTTAAACAGCAATTTCAAGATTCTTAGCAAGATTATGGCTGATCGGCTGCTCCCCCTCATGACCAAGTTAGTGCACACGGACCAGAACGGCTTTGTCCCTGGCCGCAGTACCTCCCTGAATCTGAGACGGGTTTTTATGGTTTTGCACATGCCCAAGGACCTGAAGCCGCCAACGGGGTCTTGCTCGCGGTAGACTTCGAGAAAGCCTTTGACTCTATTAGGTGGGACTATCTAAGGACGGTGATGCTTAAAATGGGGCTGGGGGAGGAGTGGGTGAACTGGGTGGACCTGTTGTACTCATCCCCACTAGCAAGAGTTAAGACCGGAAGGACGATTTCCAGTGCATACCCAGTATTCCGGGGAACCAGGCAGGGCTGCCCCTTGTCCCCACTACTGTTTGCCCTGGCAATTGAGCCCCTGGCATCGCAGCTGCGGTATGAAGGCATGGGCAAGGGAATCGTTTGGGGTTCGACTGAGCATATTGTTTCTCTGTATGCTGATGACATACTTCTCTACTTGAGGGACGGGACAAGAGGACTCACGTGGGCATTGGGGATCCTGGAAGACTTCGGGGGCTTATCCGGACTTCGCCTTAATCGGAGGAAAATATTTGTGTTCCCCGTGCTGTCAGGCAGCGCGCGCCCTGATGCGTGCCCAGCGGATGTAAACTGGGCCCCGCGGACTTTTAAATACCTGGGCATACAAATATTTCACGAATTGAGCGACCTCAGGGACGGTAATCTTGGCAGGACACTCAGATCCCTGCGCTCCTCGGTGGGGTTCTGGAGATCATTGAAACTATCAATAATGGCCAGAGTGGCGCTCTCAAAAATGATCATGCTTCCACGCCTCCTCTACTACTTTGCTAACTTACCACTACAGATCCCCTCTGCATGGTTCCGAGAGTTGAACGCTCTGGTTAGAGAGCTGATATGGGATGAGGGTCGCAGGAGAACGGCGCTCTCGACTATCTGTAGACCGACACATCTGGGGGTCTGGGTGCCCCTGACTTCGAGGCTTATTACTTGGCATCCCAGTTGCAATGGGTGGCCGGCTGGCTGGCGGGCAGGGGACAGCTGGACCTGTCTACCGCACACGGAGTAATAGACACAGCTCGGTTGGCAGCAAGTATGGCGGGCAGGAAGATTGCCCCCATAAGAGACAACATACTGTGCAAAGTGGCAATGAAATGCTGGAAGCGGTGCACGAAAAGGACTGGGGTGGGGCCACCATACTCGCCCGCTCTGCCGCTGGTGGTCGTCACCCGGGAGCGGGGGAGCAGGGGGGCTGGGACCATGGACGAGAGCAGGGATGGTGACAATGGGGGGGCTATTCAAGGAAGGGGTGTTGAGGAGCTTCACTGATGTAACAGAGGGGGGAGTGCCACAAGGACTATTTTTACTCTACAGGAAGCTGGTGCACACCCTGAAAGATCATTGGGACACGATTAACGCGGAACCCTCTGTCCACGGGGTGTTGCACCTCCTGTTGACAGCAGGAGAGGAACCTCACTTGATTGCTAAAATCTACCGGGCCCAAATAGAGGCAGCGGTGGACCCCCTGCATTCCCTAAGAGAAAAATGGGTGAGGACAATTGGGTGGGACCTGTCTGAGTCAGAGTGGACCAGAGCGCTAGCTTATCCCAGGATAATCTCGCGCAACACGAGGCTGAGATACATCCAATACAACTACCTACACAGAACATACCTCACTCCTCAACGGCTGCACCGCATATATGGGGGGGCGCCCAGGACATGCCCCAGATGTGGGGATGGAGAGGCCGACTTTGATCACATGATGTGGGGATGTTCGACACTCCAGAGGGGTTGGGACGCGATGATGGCAGACCTCACAGAGTTGTGCGGGGCGGAGCTCCGGCCGGCCCCCACTGTGTGTTTATTGGGCCTTAGAGCTGGCGTCAAATGGAGTAGGGTTGGGGGTCGTTTCCTTGACTTGTCCCTAGCCCTCTATAAAAGACTGATTGTGAAGGGCTGGAAGTCACCCGGCTGCCCCTCTCTGTCTGAATGGAGAAGTGATGTCACAAGATGGTCCAGGGCTGAGCTGCAGGTCCTTAAAGTCAAGGAGGCCAGGGGAGTTCGCCAGACCCCCATCGCTTCGGAGTGGGAAAACCTAGTGACAAACTGGGATGACCTAACGAAGAGACCGATAGAGCCTGAGGGGGTGGGATGAACTAGCTGAAACGGCCAATAGATATGATTGCAGGGGAAGGCCCCTGAAACCAGGACGGGAGAAATGCCAAACGCCCCGCCAAGCCAAACGTAGGGACGGAGAGGAGGGGGGGATAGGACACAATAACTAAAAAGATAGAGGAGGGGGGGGGGGGGCGGAGTACCGGCCACCTCTACATGATAAGAAACGCCCCGGCAATCCTCCCTTTAGAAATTAAGCAGATCCACCCATATAAGCCAATAAGTTTATTTACAGTTTGAAGTTGAGTTAAGTCTGTTATTAGGTCACCAAATACAAAGGTAACAAGGGGCACTGAAAGAACTGACGCCCAAAAACGGATTTATTAAAGAGCTGGAAACAATGATGTATAAATGTTAATTTGTAATTGAAATGAACAGGTGATTGTGAAACACATTGAGAACAAAGCATAATAGAGACGCGGCTCAGTTAGTAGAAATGTATAATAAAGACAAAATGTTACTGCAAATAGACCTACATATGTAAAACAGCAAACAGTTAATAAAAACATATTTGAAAAAAAAAACATGATTGGAGGACCCTCGGAACCTACCTGAGGACAATGAACACTTCCCACAACAGGTCACACTATAAACCCACACTGTACCAACCATGCAAGGCAAAGGGGGCAGCCATCCTCTAGCCATGAAGAGGCATTAGAAGAGATGAACACATGTTAAAATTTGGAATAACATTATGGAGACACAGCTTGACAGGCTTCAAATGTCTAAAGTAACCTCATTCCAATTTTAAGCAACAATTTGGGTATGTTATTATGCGTGCACTGAACAAATTACTTGTTTTACTAATTCTGTTTACTGGAAAACCGCATTAATCCGACTTTGATATGGACAAAGGAATCCATCAGTACCAAGCCAACCCTCCTGATTCAGGAGGAAGACTACCGATTTCAAGGCTAGCGCCCCGCCCCCGCTCCCCGCCTTCCTAATCCCTTACATGCAGAGACCCCATTCTGAGTTTTGTAAAACTGCCAAAAATAAAATGTTAATGCCTGGTATGCTTTAATCTCCCCCTCCAAGAATTAACCATGACATCAAAGGTTAATGGTTTGTCCTTAATGCCCCACTTGCCTGCTCTAAAATGTTGACATGAATGTGATCCTCTTTAGCGACGTTCCTGTCATACTTATTGTTCTATGTTTGTTGTAAGAAAGGTTCATTTGTGTCATGGGGCAAACACCCTTTCATTTCGTGCAGGGTTGTAGATCAGATAGCAGCCATGAGCGGATGCAGTTTCACTGGAAAGAGCGCCCCTTCCGATTTCATTGGTGAATGTATGCGAAGTGAGCCCCAAAGTGGTACAAGGGTCAGATTTACTCATCTTTAATACAATATAGCACAGCAAATTTAGAAAAAAAGGCGCAGTAAATTCTTAGCCTGCTGTTGGTATCATCCTCTCTGCATGTGCACATACAGATTGCTTCGCACAAAGCGCAATCTCAAACTATGTATGGTGCGTATTCTATCTCGCATACAATTTGTACTGGAAAGATGCCCTTCCATATCCAATTCTTATACCTAGACAAACTCAGAAAAATTCCATTGGATGTATGCTTTGCTGTGCTACACACATTCAAAATTTGTATTATTTTTAAAATAAACACATTCCTCCTTAATGCCTGCTTCAAGGAGGTGTTAGTTTTCGATGCAAAGCCCAGTCTGGCTAATGATTGGGCTTTGCATCAAATCCTACGGGTATTAGCACTGAACCATCCCAAAAATGACCTGGTAATGCCCCGTTGATGAAAAGCAGCGCGAATGTGTTTATGGTGAAAAAGGTGCACCTTTCAACCACAAAAACCTTTTATTCTGGCAGCAACTCCACTGTAAACTGTGGCATTGCTTTGAGTCAGTGTAAAGCCTTTGTAAATGCAGACCTGGCACGTCTGTATTACACCATTTTAAAGGTGAATTCCATCATTTGCTTGGGGCAATGGCCCCACGCAAATGAGATAACACTTTGCCTCTGTGCCACATTACAAACACAGGTGCAGGAGAAAAGGAACTTTTGGGAGGTGCATTTACTTTATGCCACATGGGAGGTGGTACACAGTCAGAGTAGTCTCCTTGATAGTGGGAATGGCGATCCCAGAAATACCCCCATGGTATCTGCCTGCATACAGGTGCAGTGCTCTACTGCACCGCTTGCAGGGGAATGTCTGACCTCCTTTCAAATGCAGGCGGAGTTGCCACCTGCACAGTGAAAGGCGGATGGCTGCTTCAAACAGCTGGTTTGTGTTTCACAAATACACTTCCACCAGGAAAAGAATAAGCTTGTGGCTGCACTAGGCACAAAAGGTTGCACTGTCCTAGTCTGTAACTGGCGTAACCTTTAAAACGTGCTACAATACAAGCAGGGACCGTTCATCCTATTTATAATAAGAGTCCATGGGCTGCATTACACAAAGTGCTCGGGGAGTGCATGTGTGCCTGCTTTCTGTGCAGAAGCCCACACTTCCTTAGAATTTCATAGTATTTCACTGTCAGTGTAATAACTATCCAAGCTCCACGGGTCTGTCCAAATCTCCCACTGTCCGTATTTCTATGCATCCAACAGATGGTGGTGCTGTCTACCTAATTTAGCGACTAGCACAACAACAGTTGTTTATCAATTCAATATACCTTAACAATGATTAATACCGGCTGCCTAACAATAGTTTGGGGCCTAGAATAGTCTGTATTGACGCATTTGTTTGACTGTGATAGTTAGTAGTTGGTTTGGTACTGTCAGTGGCAGCGCTGACAAGGGCAACTGATAGTGAAAGAGACTTACAAATTAGGCACTGTGTTCAACTGTCTCTGACTGCAGTCAGTTCGAATGTGGTCATATTTGAAACTGTATGAAACAGCTAAGCCACACTGTCTTCTCATTACATAGCTTTAGTAACAAATGTAGGACCTCATGTCTAGTTGGTTCTCTGGTTTTGTAGTTCCACGTTTGGCACGGAGCTTCTAGAATGGCACCATGTGTCAAAAAATGGGCAATACGGCTGATTCCCCCCGCTGATTTTTGTTATCACCTCCCCTGATGCCACAAGACTAGTGTCCAGGCTATTTCACGCTATTGTTGCCCAGTGGCAGGGCACTGATAATGGGGGGTGGGGGGGGGAGGGGGCAGTGTTGCCTGGGAGAGAGATTTGGGGCATCCAATACCTGAGGTGATGTGGCAGTACTGCTGTAGACAAACAAAACGTGTTTCTCCTAATTATTGCCACAATTTGCTACACTATAAGTTCTTACACCAAGTATACGCGACCCCAGAGAGATTGACCAGGACTGATCCAGCCTGGTCTTACTTCTGTCTTAAATGCAAGGCTGACAACGCTGACTTTATACACCTTGCCTGGACATGTTCCACGATCCAAGTATACTGGACTAAAGTCTTGACAATTATCACAGCCATAACAGAGGACCCTCTCCCCCTTATCCTCCTCTTGGCTGTTTGCTATCCATGGAAGCTAATGCAGACTCAGACATGCCACTTGATGATTGCTTTATAGTCTGACCACCCAGTCAGCTGCATGTGGTCTTTTGCATTACTAGCTACGCTGATCTTTGGCGATTCCTTTTGTGTACTGTTGGATGCCTGTTCTATGCTCACCAGCCTGTTCCCTTCATGTTGTAATAGTTTGCTCAATTATCATGCCATCTGCAGTAATGAATTGCGTTTCGTCGTCACTAAGCTGTGCCCTCGCGCAGTTATCTTTGTCCTCTGTTATATTTCATTTGGTATGTGACTACTGTATGTACGTGCTATTGATAAATAATAAACACATTAAAAAAATAAAATAAAGAAACTGTCCAATATGGAATATCAGACTAAAGATGTTTAATGTGAGCAGTCCTCCCCCTTCAGTCCCCTACACGTTATATACTCCCCCCCACTTATATCTTCATGTTTGCCAGACAATAATTTATTAAGTTCAGGGTTGAAGAACTCTTGCCTCTTTCTTCCATCACCCTAAACATCTAGTCTTTTTGCCTCACTCTTGCAGGTTCTTATCATCCCTGCTTTCTCTCTTTTTGTTACTATTTACTTGTATTTTACTTCTTTTTCTGCCTTTCTCTTGCTCTGGGTCACAGTTTGATGATGCAAAAATTCCTGGCCCCCAAATATGAGAGCTGGTGCCCACCAACTTCGACCTCCACTGCAGCTAACTAAACCACAATGTGAAGGGGTGCTTACCGGAGGCTGTATGTGAAGTTGTAACCATAAATATAGTTCACACTTTAAATTTTCTTGGTGCATAACCTACGGATAGTTCGTTGTATAGCACAGTCATACAGCAGCGGTTTACTCGAGCCCCAACACTGAAATGCCTTCAACTGTACCAATTTAACATACAGAGAACATTCAGGTTTTCAAACCACTACCTGAACTTACGGTGATACAAACTATACATAAAAGGAAGGGTGTTCCAGAGGGAGAAGTCAGGATGTAAAAGCCACAACCATCTTTCCACTGTCTGTGAAAATGAGAAATCTTCAGCAAGAGTGTAATGAAGAGGATGAGCCATTATGTAATATGGATTCGTTACAATTAAGAAAGTCAGAAGAGTCATGGTGCTTAGAATGTAGTAACTGTGATAGGGCAAACAGTCATGTGACACATATCCTCGTGTAATGCAGAAGTGTACAAGGAGCTTTATATGGTAGACATGGACATAGAGAGCAATTCAACTACGGAGGAATGTTGTAGGTAGAACGCTGCTTAATATTGTAAACCATTTTACACTTCTAAACACACGAATACAAAGGACAGGAATTGAAGGTGTAGTATTTAATTGCTTAAACCTTACCTCACTGATAGAGCTCAGATGATTACAATTCAAAATTTACTCCAAAAACTGTGGATCAAGATGTCCCTCCAGCTCAATGCTTGCTCTTCCCCTATTTAATCTATATATTGAACCACTAGGATGCCTATTCAAAGAGGCCGGGATCCTTTATCACCTCTAGGCTGTTGTCACCCATCTCTACCTCAAGGTGTCCTCCGCACTCAACATCTCACTTCTTGCCACCACCCTCAACATCAGCCAAGAATGGAAGATGTCTCATTGCCTAAAATGGAACCGCTCTAAAACCGAATTTCTTCTCATCTTTATCTCAAACTCTCCACCTTCAGTTCAATCATGGATGAATAATCGGAACATTTTTAACAGTAACCGTACCCTCGTTGATTGTGTCAAATCCCTAGGCATCATCTTGGGCAAAAGACAACCTCCAATCCCAAATTCACAGATACCAAGAATGTATGCTTCCAACTGCGCCTTCTTTGTGCAACCGGACGCTACTTTCTTGAACAAGACCTAAAAAGTCTTGTCCAATCTCATCCTCTCCAGACTGGGCTACTGTAATTCTTTTCTTACAGTCCTCCCCAAGACTCAACTATATCCTTTAAAATCCATCCTCCATTCATCTGCGCATTTTGACTAAGGGGCCAAAAGAAATTACTATATCACACCTATGCAGATTAGTCTTCGCTGGCTTCCGACTGAAGATAGGTCCATATACCAGACTGAATCTATCACGCATAAAGCCATTCATACCTCCACCCCTTGCTACCTAGCAAACAAACTCAAGATGTCTGAAAATCTTCTGCTCGAACCTCCAACTTTCGAAAGGGAAAAACTTAAGGCACAATCTTTCTCAGGTAATGCAACTAGAATTTGGAACTTGCTACTTCCAAACCTTCGCACCACCACCTCCTACCTGATCTTTAAAAAGGACCTTAAAATTCTTCTCTTCCAAAGACATTTCTCTCAATAACACTTCTCACCAAGCTCCCAAACTTGCATGCACCCTCAAAATTAATGGTGTGATCCTGACTTTAAAATGCCACTCTCAAGAACTAGAATGACCGGCTTCAACTCTGTAAATATATAATATTTATTTGTGTAACCTTTATCGCTTCAACTTTTCTAAATCTGTAATGAATAGGTAAATTTGTATATACGTAACTCTCACCATGAGTAACTGTAGTAGCCCTAAGTATTGTCACCTACTTCCCTGTTACTCTGAATTTCTCATGCAACATTGTTCTTTGCTCTGCTGTAAAGTGCTCTAGCACCTCTGGGTAATGTCTGTATTATTTGAAAATGCATACTAAATAAATAGTACACGGTTGGTGCTTCTGGTGAGTAGACATTCTGGATCTCCCCAGACAGTCCTGGTTTTCAGAGTGCTGTCCTGGTGTCCCGACGCTTTCCTTCATTTCAAATACACGTTTTGGTTTTTGGGACAAAGGTCAAGTCAGGCTGCAAACGCCAACTAAAAGGTATACTATCATTTAGTAACTTTTCTGTTTCTTCAGGCAGTGCAAGGGGAAGTCGGCTTATGCTACTAGCAGAGGGGAGACAGACTGGGGAGGAGGGCAGGAACTTATCATAACATTAGCAATGGCAGGACCTCTACCCTGAGAACCCCTGCCCTCCTCCTCACTCTGTCTCCCCTCTGCTGGAAGCATGCAGCCGACATCCCCTGCACTGCCTGAAAGAAACTGAGAAATTACTCAAGGATGGTGTATATCTACTTAAGGAGCATACACACACACACACACACACGCACGCACACACACACACACACAAACAACACCAGCACGCACACACAGACAACAGCCACTCCTGCCCCTTCTCTTCCACGCAAAAATCAGGATAGGCCAGACATGAAAGTAAGGTTAAATGCTTTAGTCCTACTTTTATATCTGGCCTGTCCCATTTTTTTTTGCGTAGATTTGTGAATGTGTGCCTATGCTAGGGTGACCAGACGTCCCGGATTTCCCCCAACAGTCCTGGTTTTTAGAGGACTGTCCTGGTGTCCCGACGCTTCTCTTAATGTAAAATAAATGTCCCGGTTTTTTGGGAAAAGGTCAGATTATTAAATATATGTCCCAGTTTTTGGGACAAAGGTCAGATCATCTCGGGAAGCACAAGTTAAAGGTATGATCTATAACAGACGCCTAGGGTGGCGTCGGTTGACTCAGTTGGCGTCGTGTTCGCCGTGATGATGTTGCGGTCGTATTTAGGCGCCACCCCTGCGCGCTGACCTCAGTTTCTTTTCACGACTTTCCACGCTAGTAGCGCGGAGCCATTAAGAACACTGAGAGTGGTGTGCCAAAACTAGGGCCCTTAAGGGGAGGTTCCTGTCCCTAGAAATCAGTTCGCAGTGTGGTGAGGATGGGCGGGTCAGTAAGGAATCTGCAACTAGAATATGTCTCTACCAGATATATCGTTACCGAAGGTAAGTAACTTGTACATCTGATAGAGACATCTAGTTGCAGATTCCTTCTTTTTGAGTCCAGACAGTGGAGTCTCTTCTCTTCATGAGAGGCATGTGGGGGTGCATAAAGGGTATGCAAGGTGATGGACTGTCCGACATGGAAGGGTATCACTAATTTAGGTAGAAAAGAAGCCCTCGTGCGAAGTACCACTTTGTCAGGATGTATGGCCAGGAAAGGTGGCTTAAATGACAGAGCCTGGAGCTCACTTACTCTGCGGGCAGAAGCAATGGCAACTAAAAAGACAGTCTTGATAGTTAGTAGCTATAAAGGGCAGTTGTGAAGCGGCTCAAATGGGGTACACATAAGATATGTCAATACCAGGTTGAGATCCAATTGGGGCATGATGAAAGGGACAGGAGGAAAGAGATGTGTGAGGCCTTTAAGAAACCTCCCAACTATAGGAGATTTCAATAAGGAAGGCTGATCTGGTAACCTCAAGAAAGCAGAGATAGCCAAAAGATATCCCATAAGAATGCCCAACGTGGAACCCTACTGGGCAAGGGAAAGAATAAAGAGAAGGACTTGAGAAAGAGAAGCAGATAAGGGATCAACAGATTTGTCGATGCACCGTGCCACAAATTTCTTCCAACAACATGGGTATACAGCTTTGGTTGAGGGACGCCTGGCTGCCAAGATAACGTCACAGACTTCGGGTGGCAGGTCAAAAGACGTCAACTGTCGCTGCTCAATCTCCACGCAAGAAGCAGTAGAGTTGACAGGTTTGGATAGAGGACCCTCCCCTGCTGCTGGGAGAGAAGGTCCCCCCGAAGAGGCAGTCTGATCGGAGGAACTATGGCCATGTTCAACAGCTCGGGACACCAGACTCTTCGTGCCCTTTCTGGAGTCACCAGTATTACTTGGGCCTTGTCTCATCTGATCTTCTTCAGAACTCTGGGCAGAGGTGATATGGGCGGAAAGGCGTACAGGAGGCCTGAATTCCACTCGTAATGAAAAGCGTCGCCGAGCGAGTGCCGTCTTGGAAACTCCAACTCGCAAAACAGCTGACATTGCGCGCTCTCTATGGAGGCGACCAAGTCTAATCAAGGTTCTCCCCACTGCAGGAAAAGACCTTGCGTCACCTCCGGATGGAGACGCCATTCGTAATCGTCCACTCATCGTCGGCTGAGTTTGTCTGCTCTGGCATTCAAGGAACCTGCCAGGTGTTGGACCACCTGGGAAATGCCCTGATGTTCCAGCCAAGTCCAGAGGCAAAGATCCCTTGACAAAGGGTCCACGACCCCACTCCGCCTTGTTTGTTGCAATACCACATGGCGGTGGTATTGTCTGTGAACACCTGCACTTCTTTCCCTTTGAGAGAGGGAAGAAATGCTTTCAATGCTAGTCGAATCGCTCAGAGCTCCAGATGATTGATATGGAGCCCGGTTTCCGTCGGAGACCAAAGGCCACTGATCTCCACCTCTCCATTGTGGCCGCCCCATCCCAGGAGTGACGCATCTGTCATTACTGTAAGATCTGGTTGGGGATAGGAGAGGTATCTGCCCTTGACCCAATCCTAATTTGTTAACCATCACTGCAGGTCTCTCGCAGTTCCTTCTGAGATCTGGACCTTGTCGGACAGATTCCCCTGATGCTGCACCCACTGGAACTTCAGTTCCCACTGCAGAACCCGCATATGCCATCTGGCATTTTGAACCAGCAGGATGAAGCAGGCCATGAGGCCCAGCAGCATCCAAGTCATTCTCAGCAAAATCCAGGACAGAGGCTGAAACATCGGCATCATAGCCCAAATATCCTGGACTCGCTTTTCGGGAGTATATGCCGAAAACTGGATTGTATCCAGAACAGCTCAGATGAAAGGGTGCTTCTGAGAAGGAGTCAGGTGTGACTTCGGCACGTTGATAGTGAACCCCAGCGAATGCAAAAGGTTTGCCGTAATCTGGAGGTGGGAGATGACTGTCTGAGGTGAGTTTGCCTTCAACAGCAAGTTGTCGAGGTAGGGGAAGACTGGGACCCCTAACCTGCGCAGATGAGCTGCCACCACTACCACCACTTTTGTGAACACCCGAGGGGCACTGGTATGGCCAAAGGGGAGCACGGTAAACTGAAAGTGCTTGTGACCTACCACGAATCGTAGTTAATGTCTGTGGGCCGGCAAGACGGGAATGTGGAAGTATGGTCTTGCAAGTCCAATGCTACCATCCAGTCCCCGGGATCCAGGGTAGATAGGACCTGAGCCAATGTCAACATTTGAACTTCTCCGTTTTGAGGAAAAGGTTGAGGAACCGAAGACCTTTGTCCTTTTTCGGCACCAGAAAGTAGCGGAAATAGCAACCGCGACCTACTTCTGGCAATAGAACCCTCTCTATAGCTCCTTTGTTCAAAAGGGCTTGGACTTCCTCGCGGAGAAGCGCCAAATGATCCTCCGATATTCGATTGTATGAAGGTGGCATGGCTGGAGGAGGTGTCTCGAAGGGGAGGGAGTAGCCCCATCAGACAATTTGGAGGACCCAGCTGTCCGAGGTAATGGATTGCCATTGGAGCAGGAGATGGCGAATCCTGCCGTCAACTGGTTCTTGGTTTACCCGCAGACTAGGAAGGTTTGGAGGCTGAGGAGGGGGTGGGGGTGGACTGGGTGACCCGTTGGCTCCCTGATCCCCACGGGCGTGGGATCCTGCGGCCGTGCAGGAGCTGTACAGCATGCGCGGGTCGATGGCCGGGGGGGAAAGGACGCGGCTGGGTGCCCCTTCCGTAGCCAAAGGGGCGAAAGGCAGACTGCTGGGGTCTAAAAGCTGGCGCAAGGCCAAGGGACAAGGCCGTGGCTGGGGAATCCTTAAAGCGCTTGAGCGCCGAGTCAGCCTTGTCTCCGAAGAAATGTGTGCCATCAAAGGGCATGTCCATCAAGGATTGCTGGACATCGCCACCATCGATGCAACCGATCTTCCCAGAGAGTCGGTCATATCCAGTCCACAACAAATCATGAACTTCGCTGCATCCCTCCCATCTGTTACGGCTTGGGAAAGTATACTCCGGGCCTCCTCCAGAACTCTATGCAGCACTTGCACAACCGTATCCCAGACAGTATGGGAATAGCGGCCCAAAAGGCATGCAGTGTTCACGGACCGCAGCACTAGACTGTTGGAAGAAAACAACTTCTTCCCCAAATTATCCAGTCTTTTTGATTCCCTCTCCGGGGGTGCAGGAGGAAATTTGCCAGATGAAGAAGAAGCCTGGATGACAAGGCTCTCAGGCGTGGGGTGTTGGGTGAGGAATTTTGGGTCTGACGGCACAGGCCGATAGCGGCGGGCGTTCGTCCTATTCACAGGAGCCCCTGTGCTGGATCTGGACCAAGTACACAAAAGGACGTCTGTCAGTGCCTCACTAAAGGGAAGAAGGGGCTCGGAAGAGGAAGACCCCGGTTAAAGCACGTCGGTTAGGATATTAGGCCTAACCTCCACAGAAGGTAGCTCGAGGTCCAGGACCTCAGCCACCCTTCTCACCACCATGAAATAAGAAGCACCCTCCTCCGTAGCCACGGTAGGAGGAGAGAGCATACCAGTGTCAGGGGAGGTGTCTAGACCACTAGCATCACCCAAATTCTGCACCCAGTCCATTTGAGGGTCAAGCTGGTATTCCAAACGGTCCAGCATCCCCTCCATACTCTCCCCTTATCCATACCCACAAGAATAAGGGTCTGGATGACCCTGGGCCCAGGGGAGCCCATAGAGAACGTAATCAGCATCGAGCTATGTCGTTCCGGTTCCGGGCCGTCGGGTATGAGGATGGGATCGACGTCCATTGTGGGCCCAACCGACGTCGGGAGTGTCGGAGTCTGACCCGACGCCGTGGAATGTCGCCATAGCACGACAGGCATCAAGACGGATCTGAAACTGGATCCGCAGGGGCCCTCCAGAGCCGTGGCCGATGCCAACAAATTCGAACCGGAGGAGGCCCCCACCAACTCACCTGTGCCCAGGGGAGCTGAAGGTGGGTCGGTCTCCCCAAAAGTGAGGCACATTGCCTAATAAAATTCCTTGAGCTGGGCAGGGGTTGCTCCGGCTCCCAGGAAGTCAGGGAAGTGCGGAGCCGACCTGGATGAAGGCTCTGATGATGGAGGCCTAGAAGGTTGACGCTCTTTCTGCGCTGCATCGTCTGAGTGATGGGGTGAAGTCGAAGAACGCTTGTCCTTCTTCAAATTCTTCTTTTTGTGACCCGAATGTCCCAATGACTTCGACGACGAAGAGTGGTGGTGACTATGCGGCCGGTATCGAGAACTTCCTCTTGAACGAGACTGTGAGCGCCCTGGAGTCGAGTGTCGGGCTGCCGGAGCTATAGAGACTGCTCCCTCAAAGCTTTCGGGTTCATGGCCAGACACTCGGAGCACAACTTCGGGTCGTGATCGCGCTCGAGGCACCAAAGTCACATAAGGTGCCGATCCTTCACAGACATAGTTCAGTGACAGGAGTTGCAGGGCTTGAATCCGATCTTGAGGGACATCCCTCAACATATCCACAAACTCATCAAAAAACTTCCAAAAAGTGTTGACGTGGTCACAAAATAACTGAGGTAGCTCTCTTCGGATCTGCGCATAGGCTGGCGCGGAAAAAACGAATTGACGTCAGCACGCCGGGGTGGCGCCTATACATGAACGTGACGTCATCGTGGCGAACCCGACGCCAACGACACCCGCAGAGTTGACCGACGCCACCTGATGGCGCACAGAGGTACTGCTCGAAGAAAAATCTCCGGATCCAGTCTGACACCTGGAAAAATTCAAAGGTAATGAATCTGCAAGTAGAAGTCTCTATCAGATATTCCAATTCAGCAGTGCCACAGAGGACAATCTTGTCTTATATGTTGTACATATCTGGCAAGGTCAGGGAAAATAGAGAAAATGGAGCCCTCATAGACAAGATTACATTTTTCAAATGCCAGGTAAAGAGTTGTATCTCAGATTCCATAGGCAAAGAGGCAAGCTCTGATGGCCCTCGGTGTGAACTGCCCAATGCTGCAGCTAGTAATTGTTCCACAACTGGCTTTATCCCCTCTGTTGTTGCAGATTGTGGTATCCCTGCAATTGGCGAACTGTTTCTACGTCGCCTTGTTTCAAGGTCCTCATTTTTAGCTTTCATCAAACCCAGTATATTCTCCCTCTTCAAAAGCATTTTGTTTCTGGTGGAAGTGTAATATCTGAAAAAGGGATGTGATCCACTGCCTTGTCGGTTTTGATACTTTGCTTATACAGCCTCTCCTTCATGTGATCTATATGTATGGGTGACAATCAATTTTCCCATCAATTGTGGACATACTTTGATGTATATTCAGCAGAAGCGCCTCAACATCAATCTCTGATGACTCATTGGTTGACATTTCCACAGGCTCAATTAGCATTGTCTCCAGTCTTCAAGGCATCCACGATTCGAAGGGAAGCTTGAATTATTTTCCATAGAACTAGTAAAATATGAAGTGTTTACAAGAGACATCTGCACTATATCAATTTTGTTTATGGATTTCAAAGAGTTTTTCTACAACCTGCAGCAACATTCACATATACCGATATTGCAGAAGACACCAGCACCATGCACTTGTTTAAGGAAACAGTTTATTGTTAGGTAACAAGCTTTAGTATCACCAGTACTGCTTTTATACTTATACAGGAAGACAATTACTCTCCAGTACACTCTAGTAGCATATTGAGATGACATGTTAGACCTGGCATCCTTGGCGTGGTTTCCCACCATCTTTTTGTCTCGGCTTCCTGTATTTTTGACTGTGTGCTGGATTTTGTTTTTGCTGGCTTTGGTACTCAGGGCACTTTACCACTGCTCACCAGTGCTAAAGTGCAAATGCTCTCTATCTTAATTGTGATTATGATTGGTTATCCCTGATTGGCATATCTGATTTACTGGTAAGTTTCTAGTAATGTGCACTAGAGGTCCCCAGGACCTATAAATCAAATGCTACTAGTGGGCCTGCAGCACTGATTGTGACACCCATACGAGTATCCCTGTAAACATGACTCAGACCTGCCACCTCAGTGTCTATGTGTGCAGGTTCAAACTGCCATGTCGACTTGGCAAGTGCACCCACTTGCCAGACCCAAACCTTCCCTTTTAGTACATGTAAGGCACCCCAAAGGTAGGCCTTAAATAACCCCTTGGGCAGGGTGCAGTGTATTTAAAAGGTAGGATATGATCTATACTGATGTGTTTTACAGGTCCTGATAGTGAAATACTGGCAAATTCGTTTTTCACTATTGCAAGGCCTATCTCCCCATAGGTTACCATGGGGATTGCCTTTAAATACTGTAAGGAAATGCCTCCTTGGCATGGTTACCCCCTGACTTTTTGCCTTTTGTTGATGCTAAGTTATGATTGAAAGTGTGCTGGGACCCTGCTAACCAGGCCCTAGCACCAGTGTTCTTTCCCTAAACTGTACCTTTGTCCCCACAATTGGCACAGCCCTGGAACCCGGATAAGCCCCCTGTAAATGGTACCCCTGGTACCAAGGGCCCTGATGACAAGGAAGGTCTCTAAGGGCTGCAGCATGTCTTATGCCACCCTGGGGACCCCTCACCCAGCACATGCACAGTGCCTCGCAGCTTGTGTTTGCTGGTGGGGAGAAAATGACTAAGTTGACATGGCACTCCCCTCAGAGTGCCATGCCCACCTCACACTGCCAGTGGCATAGGTAAGTCACCCCTCTAGCAGGCCTTACAGCCCTAAAGCAGGGTGCACTACACCACAGGTGAGGGCATATGTGCATGAGCACTATGCCCCTATAATGTCTAAGCAAAACCTTGGACATTGTAAGTGCAGAGTAGCCATAAAGAGTATATGGTCTGGGAGTTTGTCAAATATGAGCTCCACAGTTCCATAATGGCTACACTGAAATCTGGGAAGTTTGGTATCAAACGTCTCAGCACAATAAATGCACACTGTGCCAGTGTGGAATTTATTGTAAAATGCACCCAGAGGGCATCTTAGAGATGCCCCCTGAATACCAGTCCGACTCCTAGTGCTAGGCTGACCAGTTTCTGCCAGCCTGCCACAACCACACAAGTTTCTGGCCACATGGGGAGAGTCCCTTTGTCACTCTGTGGCCAGGAACAAACCCTGTACTGGGTGGAGGTGCTTCTCACCTCCCCCTGCAGGAACTGTAACACCTGGCGGTGAGCCTCAAAGTCTCATGTCTTTTCTTACAGCACCCCAGGGCATCCCAGCTAGTGAGAATGCCCGCCCCTCCGGCCACTGCCCCCACTTTTGGCGGCAAGGCTGGAGGAGATAATGAGAAAAACAAGGAGGAGTCACCCACCAGTCAGGACAGCCCCTAAGGTGTCCTGAGCTGAGGTGACCCCTGCCTTTAGAAATCCTCCATCGTGAGAGTGGAGGATTCCCCAATAGGATTAGGGATGTGCCCCCCTCCCCTCAGGGAGGAGGCACAAAGAGGATGTAGCTACCCTCCAGGACAGTAGCTATTGGCTACTGCCCTCCTGACCTAAACACACCACTAAATTCATTATTTAGGGGCACCCCAGAACCCAGGAAATCAGATTCCTGCAACCTACACAAAGAAGAAGGACTGCTGACCTGAAAGCCCTGCAGAGACGACGGAGATGACAATTGCTTTGGCCCCAGCCCTACCGGCCTGTCTCCAGACTCAAAGAACCTGCTCAGAGACGCATTCGACAGGGACCAGTGACCTCTGAAGCCTCAGAGGACTGCCCTGAACCCAAAGGACCAAGAAACTCCCGTGAACAGCGGCACTGTTCAAAAACAGCAACAACTTTGCAACTTTCTTGCAACTTTTAAAGAACTCACTCTTCCCGCCGGGAGCGTGAGACTTCACCCTCTGCACCCGACGCCCCCGGCTCGAGCTCCAGAGAACCAACACTATAGGGACGACTCCCAGATGACTGCAACTTCGTGAGTGGCCCGAGACGACCCCACTGGACCTCCACAGCGACGCATGCAGAGAGAATCCAGAGGCTCCCGCTGACCGCGACTGCCTGAACAAGGAACCCGACTCCTGGACCAAGCACTGCACCCACAGTCCCCAGGACCAGAAGGAACCGAACTCCAGTGCAGGAGTGACCACTAGGCGACCCTCTGCCTAACCCAGTCGGTGGCTGGCCCGAGAAGCCCCCCTGTGCCCTGCCTGCACCGCCAGAGTGACCCTCGGGTCCCTCCATTGATTCCTATTACAAACCTGACGTCTGCTTTGCGCACTGCACCCGCCCGCTCCTGTGCTGCTGAGGGTGTGTTTTGTGTGCCTACTTGTGTTCCCCCCAGTGCTCTATAAAACCTCCCTGGTCTGCCCTCCGAAGACGCAGGTACTTACCTGTTGGGAGACTGGAACCGGAGCACCCTGTTCTTCATATGTGCCTATGTGTTTTGGGCCCTCCTTTGACCTCTGCACCTGTCCGGCCCTGTGTTGCTGGTGCGATGACTTTGGGGTTGCTTAAACCCCCAACGGTGGGCTGCCTATGCCCAGGAACTTGTAAGTGCCTTACCTACCTGAAAAACTAACCAATACTTACCTCTCCCAGGAACTGTTGATTTTTGCACTGTGTCCACTTTTAAAATAGCTTATTGCTATTTTAACCTAAACTGTGTGTACTACTATCTTAAATCAAAGTTCTCTACTTACCTGTGTGAAGTACCTTGCATTTTATGTACTTACCTCAAATCCTGAGTCTTGTGGTTCTAAAATAAATTAAGAAACATTATTTTTCTATACAAAAACTATTGGCCTGGAGTTAAGTCTTTGCGTGTGTGGTCAAGCCTACTGCAGTAGGCTTGACCACACTACCACAAAATAGAGCATTAGTATTATCTAATTTTGCCACTATCAACCTCTAAGGGGAACCCTAGGACTCTGTGCACATTATCTCTCACTTTGAGATAGTATATACAGAGCCAACTTCCTACATTGGTGGATCAGCGGTGGGGACTAAGACCTTGCATTTGCTGGACTACTCAGCCAATACCTGATCACACAACTAAATTCCAAAAATTGTCATTAGAAACTGATTTTTGAAATTTGGGCTATTTTTCTAAAATTTTAAAAGTCCTGCTAGGGCCTTGTGTAAGTCCCTGTTAGCATTTCTTTTTTGAGTTTAAAAGTTTGGATTTAAGTTCTAGAAGTAGGTTTTAGATTCTTAAAAAGTAATCCCAACTTTTAGAGAAATAATGTCTAGCACAGATGAGATGGTGGTGGAACTCAACCTCACCCCTTACCTTCACCTAGGGATGTCAGAGCTGAGGACTCTCTGTAAGCTAAAAAATATAAAGACTGGGCCCAACCCTACCAAAGTAAAGCTCCAGGAGCTTTTGGCAGAGTTTGCAAAGGACCTCCCCTCTGACGATAATCCTACAGATGGGGAAGTTAGTGAGCAGGAGGATGATTTCCTCCCTCCTGTCCTAACCAGGGAGAACAGGGTTTCTCCAACTCAGACCCCATAAGTGATAGAGAGACTGGTTCTTCCACAGGGGAGACCTGTAACTCTGGAAGCATTGAGGGCAGCCTCAATGACAATGACCTCCTGTTAGCCGCGATGGCCAAAAGATTGGCTTTGGAGAGACAGCTCCTAGCCATAGAAAGGGAAAGGCAAGAGATTAGTTTAGCTCCCATCAATGGTGGCAGCAACTTATATAGGGTGAGAGAGAATACGGACATCCTAAAAATCCCCAAAAGGATTGTAACAAAATATGAAGATGGTGATGATATCACCAAATGGTTCACAGCTTTTGAGAGGGCGTGTGCAACCGGAAAAGTAAACAAATCTAACTGTGGTGCTCTCCTTTGGGAAATGTTCACTAGAAAGTGTAGGGATAGACTCCTCACACTCTCTGGTAAAGAGGCAGAATCCTATGACCTCATGAAGGCTACCCTGATTGAGGGCTTTGGATTTACAACTGAGGAGTACAGGATTAGGTTCAGGGGGGCTCAAAAATTCTCGAGCCAGACCTGGGTTGATTTTGTTGGCTACTCAGTCAAAACACTAGACTGGCAGTGGTGTAAATGATTAGATGGGCTGTATAACTTGTTTATGAAAGAACACCTGTTAAGTAATTGTTTCAATGACAAACTGCATCAACATCTGGTAGACCTATGTCCAATTTCTTCCCAAGAATTGGGAAAGAAGGCAGATCATTGGGTTGAGACTAGGGTGACCAAGACTTCCACTGGGGGTGACCAAAAGAAAGGGGCCACAAAGCCTCCCCAGGGGAGGAGTGTTGAGACATCCAAGGGAAAAAGTAAAGAGTCTTCTACAGGGCCCCAAAAACCTGCTCAGGAGGGTGGGCCCAGAGCCTCTTCACAGTCCTCAAATGGGTATAAGAGTAAAAACCTTGTTCCCAAGAACGCCTGGTGTCGCATCTGTACTCAGCATGGACACCAAACTGGAGACAAGGCCTGTCCCAAGAAAAATCCCACAACAAGTACAACTCCAGTTAGCAGTGGAATATCCAGTCTTCAGGTGGGATCAATAGTGTGCCCAGAGCAAATCAGGGTTCACACTGAAGCTACATTAGTCTCTGAGGGGGGGGTGGACCTAGCCACACTTGTTGCCTGGCCGCCTAACATGCAAAAATACAGGCAGCAGCTCTTAATCAATAGGACTAGAGTAGAAGCCCTGAGGGATAAAGGTGCCAGTGTCACAATGATGACAGACAAACTGGTTTCCCCTGGACAGTACTGGGCTGGACAGACATATCCAGTTACTAATGCTGACAATCAAACTAAAGTCCATCCCATGGCAATGGTAACTTTAGAATGGGGAAGGGTCACTGGCCTGAAACAGGTGGTAGTCTCCTCTGCAATCCCAGTAGAATGTCTGCTAGGAAATGATCTGGGGTCCTCAGCATGGGCTAAGGTAGAGCTCAAGACCCATGCAGCCATGCTGGGTATCCCTGAACCGGTGTGTGTCAAGACAAGGGCACAGTGCACGTCTCAGAGTGAAAAAGGAGTGTTGGAGTCTGGAATAATGGCCCAACCTTCCAAGAGAAAAGGAAAGAAGACTGGAGAACCAGCATCAACACAGCAAAAGAAACAGAACCTCTCTTCCCAGGAAGATGTTCTATCCCCTGAGGGAACTGAGTCCATGGAGCTGGGACCTTACCAGGTTGAGCTCTTGGGCCCAGGTGGACCCTCAAGGGAACAGCTGTGTAAGGGGCAAGAAACTTGTCCCTCTCTTGAAGGCCTAAGACAGCAAGCAGCTGAGCAAGAAAAAGGTAATGTCAGTGGAACTCACAGGGTCTATTGGGAAGATGGACTCCTTTACACTGAGGCAAGAGATCCCGAACCTGGTGCCACTAGGAGAGTGGTAGTGCCTCAGGAGTTTAGGGGGTTCATTCTGACCTTAGCCCATGACGTTCCCCTTGCTGGGGATTTGGGACAAACCAGGACATGGGAGAGATTAGTCAACCATTTCTACTGGCCCAATATGCCCCAGAAGGAAAAGGAGTTTTGCACCTCCTGTGTCACCTGTCAAGCCAGTGGTAAGACAGGTGGCCATCCAAAGGCCCCCCTCATTCAACTTCCAATTGTGGGGGTCCCATTTGAAAGAGTGGGAGTGGACATAGTGGGTCCACTAGAACCTTCCACAGCATCAGGGAACCAGTATATCCTAGTAATAGTGGATCATGCTACTAGGTACCCTGAGGCAATTCCCCTTAGGTCCACTACTGCCCCTGCAGTAGCCAAAGCACTCATATGTATTTTTACCAGCGTGGGATTTCCTAAGGAGGTAGTTTCTGACCCAGGTACCAACTTCATGTCAGCTTACCTGAAACACATGTGGAATGAGTGTTGGGTGACTTACAAATTCACCACACCATACCATCCACAAACCAATGGACTTGTTGAGAGATTCAACAAGACATTGAAGGGCATGATCATGGGGCTCCCTGAAAAACTCAAAAGGAGATGGGATGTCCTCTTGCCATGCCTGCTTTTTGCCTACAGAGAGGTGCCACAGAAGGGAGTTCTGTTTGGCCCCCTTTGAGCTTCTGTTTGGCCATCCTGTTAGGGGACCACTAGCACTTGTAAAAGAAGGCTGGGAGAGATCTCTCCATGAGCCTAAACAAGATGTGGTGGACTATGTACTAGGCCTACGTTCAAGGATGGCAGAGTACATGGAAAAGGCAGGCAAAAACCTTGAGCCCAGCCGACTTCTCCAGAAGATGTGGTATGACCAAAAGGCTGCTATGGCTGAGTTTCAGCCAGGGCAGGAAGTCTGGGTTCTGGAGCCTGTGGGTCCAAGGGCACTTCAGGACAGATGGAGTGGCCCTTACCCAGTTCTTGAGAAAAAGAGTCAGGTCACCTACCTGGCGGACCTAGGCATTAGCAGGACCCCCAAAAGGGTGATCCATGTGAACCGCCTCAAACTCTTTCATGATAGGGCAGATGTAAACATGTTAATGATTTCAGATGAGGACCAGGAAGCTGAGAGTGAACCTCTCCCTGATCTCCTCTCCACTGACCCTAAAGATGGCTCAGTAGATGGAGTGATCTATTCAGACACCCTCTATGGCCAACAGCAGGCTGACTGAAGGCAAGTTTGCTAAGCTCTTTTCTTTAACCCCTGGTCAGACATACCCGTGTACCCATGATGTGGACACAGGAGACAGTATGCCTGTCAAGAATAAAATATTCCGACAGTCTGACCAAGTTAAAGAAAGCATCAAAGTGGGTGGAAGTCCACAACATGCTGGAATTGGTCCCCAAACCAAACACAAAAGATGGCAAGAGAGAGATGAGGTTTTGTGTGGACTGCAGAGGGCTCAACTCTGTCACCAAGACAGATGCTCACCCCATCCCAAGGGCAGATGAGCTAATAGACAAATTATGTGCTGCCAACTACTTAAGTACCTTTGACATGACAGAAGGGTACTGCAAATAAAAATGGCACCTGGAGCAAAAGAGAAAACAGCATTCTCTACACCTGATGGGCACTGCCAGTTTACTGTGATGCCTTTTGGCTTAAAGAATGCCCCTGCCACCTTCCAAAGGTTGGTGAATCAAGTCGTTGCTGGCCTGGAGTCCTTTATTGCAGTTTATCTTGATGATATTGCTGACTTTAGCTCCAACTGGCAGGATCACCTGGTCCACCTGAAGAAGGTTTTGCAGGCCTCTCTATCAAGACATCTAAATGTCAGATAGGGCAGGGTACCATGGTTTACTTGGGTCACCTTGTAGGTGGAGGCCAAGTTCAGCCACTCCAACCCAAAATCCAGACTATTCTGGACTGGGTAGCTCTAAAAACCCAGACTCAGGTCAGGGCATTCCTTGGCTTGACTGGGTACTATAGGAGGTTTGTGAAGGGATATGGATCAATAGTGAACCCCTCACAGAACTGACCTCCAAGAAAATGCCGAAGAAAGTGAACTGGACCGTGGACTGTCAAAAGGCCTTTGACACCCTGAAGCAAGCTATGTGCACAGCACCAGTTTTGAAAGTCCCAGATTACTCTAAGCAGTTCATTGTGCAGACAGATGCCTCTGAGCATCTGATAGGAGCAGTCCTGTCCCAAACAAATGATGATGGCCTTGACCAGACTGTTGCTTTTATTAGCAGGAGGGTAATCCCCAGGGAGCAGCATTGGCGTGCCATTGAGAGGGAGGCCTTTGCTGTGGTCTGGTCCCTGAAGAAGTTGAGACCATACCTTTTTGGTACTGATTTCATAGTTCAAACTGACCACAGACCTCTCAGATGGCTGATGCAAATGAAAGGAGAAATCCCTAAACTGTTGAGGTCGTCCATATCCCTACAGGGAATGGACTTTGTAGTGGAACACAGACCTGTGACTGCCCATGCTGATGGCCGTTCCAGGTTCTTCCACTTAGAAAATGAAGACTCTCCTGGGAAAGGATAGTCTCATCCTCTTTCATTTGGGGGGTGTTGTGTAAGGAAATGCCTCCTTGGCATGGTTACCCCCTGACATTTTGCCTTTTGTTGATGCCAGTTATGACTGATAGTGTGCTGGGACCCTGCTAACCAGGCCCCAGCACCAGTGTTCTTTCCCTAAACTGTACCTTTGTCCCCACAATTGGCACAGCCCTGGCACCCAGATAAGTCCCTTGTAAATGGTACCCCTGGTACCAAGGGCCCTGATGCCAGGGAAGGTCTCTAACGGCTGCAGCATGTCTTATGCCACCCTGGGGACCCCTCACCTAGCACATGCACACTGCCTCACAGCTTGTGTGTGCTGGTGGGGAGAAAATTACTAAGTTGACATGGCACTTCCCTCAGGGTGCCATGCCCACCTCACATTGCCTGTGGCATAGGTAGGTCGCCCCTCTAGCAGGCCTTATAGCCCTAAGGCAGGGTGCACTATACCACAGGTGAGGGCATATGTGTATGAGCACTATGCCCCTACAGTGTCTAAGCAAAACCTTAGACATTGTAAATGCAGGGTCGCCATAAAGAGTATATGGTCTGGGAGTTTGTCAAATACAAACTTCACAGTTCCATAATGGCTACACTGAAATCTGGGAAGTTTGGTATCAAGCTTCTCAGCACAATAAATGCACACTGGTGCCAGTGTGGAATTTATTGTAAAATGCACCCAGAGGGCATCTTAGAGATGTCCCGTGAATACCAGTCCGACTCCTAGTGCTAGGCTGACCAGTTTCTGGAAGCCTGTCACAACCAGACGAGTTTCTGGCCATATGGGGAGAGTGCCTTTGTCACTCTGTGGCCAGGAACAAAGCCTGTACTGGGTGGAGGTGCTTCTCACCTCACCCTGCAGAAACTGTAACACCTGGCGGTGAGCCTCAAAGGCTCATGCCTTTTGTTACAGCACCCCAGGGCATCCCAGCTAGTGGAGATGCTCGCCCCTCTGGCCACTGCTCCCACTTTTGGCGGCAAGGCTGGAGGAGATAATGAGAAAAACAAGGAGGAGTCACCCACCAGTAAGGACAGCCGCTAAGGTGTCCTGAGCTGAGGTGACTCCTGCCTTTAGAAATCCTCCATCTTGAGATTGGAGGACTCCCCCAATAGGATTTGGGATGTGCCCCCCCTCCCCTCAGGGAGGAGGCACAGAGAAGGTGTAGCCACCCTCCAGGACAGTAGCCATTGGCTACTGGCCTCCTGACCTAAGCATACCACTAAATTCAGTATTTAGAGGGACCCCAGAACCCAGGAAATCAGATTCCTGCAACCTACACAAAGTAGAAGGACTGCTGACCTGAAAACCCCACAGAGACGACGGAGACAACAACTGCTTTGGCCCCAGCCCTATCGACCTGTCTCCAGACTCAAAGAACCTGCACAGAGACGCATCCGACAGGGACCAGCGACCTCTGAAGCCTCAGAGGACTGCCCTGAACCCAAAGGATCAAGAAACTCCTGTGAACAGCGGCACTGTTCAAAAACAGCAACAACTTTGCAACTTTCTTGCAACTTTTAAAGAACTCACTCTTCCTGCCGGAAGCGTGAGACTTCACCCTCTGCACCCGACGCCCCCGGCTCGAGCTCCAGCGAACCAACACTATAGGGAGGACTCCCAGGTGACTGCGACCTTGTGAGTGGCCCGAGACAACCCCACTGGACCCCCACAGCGATGCCTGCAGAGAGAATCCAGAGGCTCCCCCTGACTGCGACTGCCTGTAACAAGGAACCCGATGCCTGGACCAAGCTCTAGACCCGCAGACCCCAGGACCAGAAGGAACCGAACTTCAGTGCAGGAGGGACCCCCAGGCGACCCTCTGCCTAGCCCAGGTGGTGGCTGGCCCGAGAAACCCCCCTGTGCCCTGCCTGCACCCACTAGAGTGACCCCCCGGTCCCTCCATTGTTTCCTACACAAAACCCGATGCCTGCTTTGCACACTGCACTCGGCCGCCCCTGTGCCACTGAGGGTGTGTTTTGTGTGCCTACTTGTGTCCCCCCCAGTGCGCTACAAAAAAACCCTGGTCTGCCCCCCAAGGACTCGGGTACTTACCTGCTGGCAGACTGGAACCGGAGCACCCCTGTTCTCCATAGGCGCCTATGTGTTTTGGGCACCTCTTTGACCTCTGCACCTGACCGGATCTGAGCTGCTGGTGTGGTAACTTTGGGGGTGCCTTGAACCGCCAACGGTGGGCTGCCTATGCCCAGGAACTGAGACTTGTAAGTCTCTTACTTACCTCACAATCTAACCAATACTTACCTCCCCCAGGAACTGTTGATTTTTGCACTGTCTACTTTGAAAATAGCTTATTGCCATTTTAACAAAAAATGTATATGTTATTGCTCTAATTCAAAGTTCCTAACTTAGCTATGTGGCGTACCTTGCATTTCATGTATTTACTTCAAATCTTGAACTTGTGGTTCTAAAAATACAATAAGAAAATATATTTTTCTATATAAAAACTATTGGCCTGGAGTAAAGTCTTTGAGTGTGTTTTCCTCATTTATTGCCTGTGTGTGTACAACAAATGCTTAACACTACCCTCTGATAAGCCTACTGCTCGACAACACTACCACATAATAGAGCATTAGAATTATCTAATTTTGCCACTATCTTACCTCTAAGGGGAACCCTTGGACTCTGTGCATGCTATCTCTTACTTTGAGATAGTATATACAGAGCCAATTTCCTACACTATCCCTCACTGCAAGTGGAACAAGATCTCCAAGGAACAACTGATCTCCAACCTCGCCCAATCTACACCACCCATCACCAACAACCCCAACGTCGCCGCCCTCAACCTCAACCAATGGCTCGACGAGTGCGCTAACTCACTCGCCCCACTCAAAAAAAACAGCAACACTGCATCAACAAGACAGCTCCCTGGTTCAACGCAGAACTTCAGACCTCCAAACAAGAATGCCGGAAAACTGAGAGAGCCTGGCGCCAAGAACCATCAGCGAGCAACTTCTCCGCCTTCAAATCAGCCATGCGCAAAAACCACCAGCTCTTCCGGACCACCAAAAGATCCTTCTACAAAGAACACAGACAACGCACACAACAGCAAGGAACTTTTTACTACCATCAAAGAACTCACCAAACCCAAATCCTGTGCCATCGACCATCTGTACTCGCAAGACCTCTGCAACTCCCTCTCCAGCTACTTGCACCGCAAGATCGCAGACATACACGAAAGCTTCATAACGTCGCCACCCACCATCACCGACGCAGCCAACCCCACAGCACCCTGCCGCACCAACGTACTGAGCACCTGGACCCCCATCAACGATGAAGAAACCAGCAAAACCATGAGCTTCATCCACTTAGGCTCCCCAACAGACCCCTGCCCCACCACGTCTTCAACAAGGCCAGCCAAATCATCGCTCCCCAGCTCCGGACTGTCATCAACTGCTCCTTCGAGAACGCCACCTTTCCAGATATTTGGAAACACGCCGAAGTCAACGCCCTGCTCAAAAAACCCAAAGCAGACCCCGAAGACCTCACAAACTACCGACCTATCTCTCTACTCCCCTTTCCTGTGAAGGTCAAAGAGAAGATAGTCAAGAAACAACTGTCCCACTTCCTGGAGGACAACAACATACTCGACGTCTCCCAGTCTGGATTCCGCAAAAACCACGGCACCGAGACCGCCCTCATCGCCTGCACTGACGACATCAGGACCAGACTTGACAAGGGTGAAACCATTGCCCTCATCCTTCTAGACCTCTCCGCACGACACCGTATGCCACCAAACCCTTCGCACATGCCTCTTCGACACTGAACAGCCCTGGACTGACTCACCTCCTTCCTCTCCGAAAGAACCCAAAGAGTCCGCCTCCCTCCATTCCAGTCTAAAGCCACTGATACCATATGTGGAGTCCCCCAAGGATCCTCACTCAGCCCCAACCTTCTTCAATATCTACATGGCTCCGCTCGCCAGCATCGTCCGCTACCACGGCCTGAACACCATTTCCTACGCCGACTACACCCAGCTCATCCTCTCCCTCACGAGGAACCCATCTACCACCAAGAACAACCTCCACGCCGGACTCCTCGCCATCGCTAATTGGATGACAGCAAGCCAATTCAAACTGAACTCAGGAAAAACTGAGATCAATGGTGGCCTGCCACCGTAGGACTACCCCTGACACCCACGCACACAATCTCAGCTTCATACTAGACTCATCTCTCTCCATGACTCAGCAAATCAACGCCCTATCATCCTCTTGCTTCAACACCCTCCGCCTGCAACACAAGACCTTCAAGTGGTTTCCAATAGAAACCAGACGGCAACGCCCTCTACGCAGGGACCACAGCCAAGCTTCAGGGAAAACTCCAGCGCATCCAGAACGCTGCTGCACATCTCATCCTCAACCTTCCTCGCCACAAGCACATCTCCGCCCACCTCATATCCCTACACTGGCTGCCCATAAACAAAAGGATCGTCTTCAAAATCCTAATCCCTGCTCACAAAGCCCTCCACGACACCGGGCCGGCCTACCTCAACGAACGACTTACCTTCCACATCCAGACCCGCCAGCTCCGCTCCGCCAACCTTGCCCTCGCAACAGTCCCCCGCATCCAACGCACCTCCTCCGGTGACAGATCCTTCTCCGACCTCGCCCCCAAAACCTAGAACTCATTCCCCACCAACCTACGTAAGACCCAGGACCTCCTAGCCTTCAGGAAGCGCCTCCAAACATGGCTCTTTGAGCAGTAACACCTCCCCCTCCACTCCCAGCGCCTTAAGACCCTACCGGGTGAGTAGCGTGCTTAAGAAATTATTGGTTGATTGACTGATTGATTGATTATGACCCCGACGGTCGGTGATAATGATGCGGTATTAGCACCAACAGGCTGGCGTTACATACCGCCACATTATGACATTTACCACTCCGACCACCATGGCCGTAGCAGATGCCGGGCTGGAGATAACAATCTCCAGCCCGGAGGCCACTATTGTACTGGCGGTGGAATTTTGACCCTGCCTACCGCCATGGTTTTCGTGGCGTTTGTAACACCACGAAAACCATGGTGGTAGGCCCTACCCGTGACAGGGAATTCCTTCCCTGTCACTGGTAGGAGGCTCACCCACCGCCCCAAACACTCCCCAGACGCCCCCTCCATCGACGCTCCCCCCTTCCAATCCGCTCCATTCACACCCACTCGCAGACACGCACCACGCATACACACACTCACTCACACTGGCATACACGCATTCATTCACGCATGCATCCATTCAATCTCGCACACATCCATACACACACTCACACTGACACGCAGACACGCATTCACATTTCTAATCCTACACACATTCTCACACATGCATACATCCACGCAAACAACACTACACACACAGTCGCATTCATGCACACACTCACAAATTCATGCACACAACCCCCCCTACACACACACACACACTCCACTCCCCTTTCGGAAGCCCAACTTACTTGCATCCAGGGGGTCTACTGGCAGGGAACGGGGCGGGGAGCTATTACCGCTAGCACGGCCCGCCAGCAGAACACTGCCAGGCCGTATTATTTGTCATAATCCGTCAGGCGGCGGTCTACTGGCGTGGCGCTGTTCGTGGTAGCAGCGCAACCTTAACACCCTCTGCCAGTATGGCCACAGTCGGATTTCCGCCCTTCTGGTGGCGGAAATCAGGCTGTGGTCATAATTTGGCGGACGGATGTTAGCCGCGATGACGTTCTTTTGGCGGCCACCGCCACGGCGGTAGGCGGCATTTACCGCCAGTGTTGAAACTAGGGCCATCGTTTTTTGCAAAGTATTATGAATTGTTCAATAGGGCTGATGCTGAGCTCATCACAGATATCTAGACACGTTAGCCATCTCAGTGGTGCCCGATGAGCGCCGAATGGCCCTTAAGGAGGAGATCACACTAACCGAGGTCCAGGTGGCCATTGCGAAACTGAAATCAGGGAAAAAGTCTGGGGTCCAATAGCCTCCCCGCTCAATTCTTAAAGCGATATGCATGGCTGCTGGGACAGTTTTTTTTTTTTTAGCTTTTCTGAGAGGCCAGGGACAAGTGAAACAGCTACCTGATGTGCAATGTGCTACCATCGCATTGATCCATAAGAAGGGTAGCCCGGCAATTAGCTGCAGTTCCCACTGCCTGATTTCCGTGTTGAATATCGAAACGAAGTGCTGGCCATGATACATGTCACCAGATTCCTTACAGTGGTAGTCCCACTCATACACAAGATCAGTCTGGCTTTGTGCCCGGCAGATCCACTAGACTCAACCTGCAATGGCTGCATAACTGGATGTCAACAGTGTGCCACAAGGAGGAACTTCATGTATTCTTAGCGTTGGATGTCAAAAAGGCGCTTGATGCAATCCACTGGTGTAGAAAAGTACCATCTTGCCTGGCATGTTACCCCCATTTTTACATATATGTCAGTTTGTTTTTGCCTGCCTCACTGGGATCCTGCTAGCCAGGACCCCAGTGCTCATAGTTTGTAGCCTGAATGTGTCTACCTGTGTAGTAACTAACTGTGTCACTGAGGCTCTGCTAATCAGAACCTCAGTGCTTATGCTCTCTCTGCCTTTAAGTTTGTCACTATAGGCTAGTCACCACTTTTACCAATTTCAATTGGCATACTAGAACACCCTTATAATTCCCTAGTATATGGCACCTAGGTACCCAGGGTATTGGGGTTCCAAGAGATCCCTATGGGCTGCAGCATTTATTTTGCCACCCATAGGGAGCTCAGTCAAACCTTTACACAGGACTGCCACTGCAGCCTGAGTGAAATAACGCACACGTTATTTCACAGCCATTTTCACTGCACTTAAGTAACTTATAAGTCACCTATATATCTAACCTTCACTTGCTGAAGGTTAGGTGCAAAGTTACTTAGTTGTGAGGGCACCCTTGCACTAGCAAAGGTGCCCCCACATAGTTCAGGGCCATTTCCCCGGACTTTGTGAGTGCGGGGACACCATTTCACACGTGCACTACATATAGGTCAATACCTATAAGTAGCTTCACAATGGTAACTCTGAATATGGCCATGTAACATGTCTAAGATCATGGAATTACCCCCATGCCAAATCTGGTATTGGGGAGCCAATTCCATGAATCCCTGAGGCTCCACTATGTATCCCGGGTACTGCCAAACCAGATCTCTGGGGGTTTCTCTGCAGCTACCGCTGCTACCACCCCACAGACAGGGTTCTGCCCTCCTGGGGTCTGGGCAGCCCAGTCCCAGGAAGGCAGAACAAAGCATTTCCTCTGAGAGCAGGGTGTTACACCCTCTCTATTTGGAAATATGTGTTAAAGGCTGGGGAGGGGTAGCCTCTCCCAGCCTCTGAAAATGCTTTGAAGGGCACAGATGGTGCCCTCCTTCCATAAGCCAGTCTACACTGATTTAGGGAACCCACAGTCCCTGCTCTGGCATGAAACTGGACAAAGGAAACGGGAGTGACCACTGCCCTGTCCATCACCACCCCAGGGGTGGTGCCCAGAGCTCCTCCAGAGTGTCCCAGACCTCTGCCATCTTGTTTCCAGAGGTGTGAGGGCACTCTGGAGGCTTCTGAGTGGCCAGTGCCAGCAGGTGACATCAGAGACCCCTCCTGATAGGTGCTTACCTGACTAGGTGGCCAATCCTCCTCTGAAGGCTATGTAGGGTCTCTCCAGCGGGCTTTTCCTCGGATAACGACTTGCAAGAATCTAGCAGGACTCCTCTGCACTTCTCTCTTCAACTTCTGCCAAGGATCGACCGCTGACTGCTCCAGGACACTTGCAAAACTGCAACTAAGTAGCCAGAAGACTACCAGCGACATTGTAGTGCCTAATCCTGCCAGCTTTCTCGACTGTTTCCTGGTGGTGCATGCTCTGGGGGCTGCCTACCTTCACCCTGCACGGGAAGTTACGAAGAAATCTCCCGTGGGTTATCGGAATCTTCCCCCTGCATCAGCAGGCACCAAACGTCAGCTTCACCGGTACTCTGGGACCCCTCTCATCCTGCTGAGCATGGCCCCTGGAACACAGGTGGTGGACCCAAGTGACCCAGACTGTCCAGTGGTCCAACTGTCCATATTTGGAGGAGGTAAGTACTTGTCTCCCCTCTCCAGACAGTAATCCTGTGCACCACGTGAACTGCAGCTACAAGGGCTTCTTTGCACATTTCCAAGAAATCTTGAATGAACAGTGGAGCCTAGGTCTCCAGGACTCTGTCCTGAGATGCTCCGCTCTCTGACTTGATCTCCGGTGTCGTGGGACCTCCTTTTGCAGTGTTGAGACGACCGCTGTGTTCAGTCTTCTTAAACCCGTGTTCAAGGACTTTTGCGGGTGCTTCCTGCTTGTGCGTGGGCTCTCTACGTTGCTGAGGGCCCCCACTGTCTCCTCTCTCAAGTGGCTTCATCCTGGTCCTTCCTGGGCCCAGGAGGCACCCTTTTTCTCCAACCACGACTCTTGCAGCTAGCAAGGCTTGTTTGCAGTATTTTGCTAAGGATACACTTCTGAATCCTTCAGCACGCCGTGGGACATATTCTGCACGAAGAAGAACTTCCTACCTCCTTTTGTTGTTGCAGAATCTTCAGCTTCTTCCAACCGGAGGCAGTCATTTTGCACCTTCATCCGGAGTTTAGTGGGCTCCTGTCCCTCTGGACACTTTCGCGACTCTTAGACTTGGTCCCCTTCCTTTGCAGGTCCTCAGGTCCAGGAATCTGTCTTCAGTGCTTTGCAGTCTGTTGTGGTCTTTGCAAAATCCCTTATCACGACTTTAGTGTGTTTCTGGGGAAATAGTAGTACTTTACTCCTACTTTCCAGGGTCTTGGGGTGGGGTATCTTGAACACCCTTAGTTTTTTCTTACACTCCCAGCAACCCTCTACACACTACACTAGCCTAGGGGTCCATTTGTGGTTCGCATTCCACTTTCTTAGTATGTGGTTTGTGTTGCTCCTAGGCCTATTACATCTTATTGTATTCTACAGTGTTTGCACTACTTTCTGAATGTTGTACTTACCTGATTTGGTCTGTTGTGTAGAGTTTGTGTATTTTACTTACCTCCTAAGGAGGTATATCCTCTGAGATATTTTTGGCACATTGTCACTAAAATAAAGTACCTTTATTTTTAGTAACACTGAGAATTGTCTTTCTTATGATATAGTACCTATACGATATAAGTGGTATTGCATGAGCTTTGCATGTTTCCTAGTTCAGCCTTGGCTGCTCTGCTATAGCTACCTCTATCAACCTAAGCTGCTAGAACACTACTACTCTACTAATAAGGGATAACTGGACCTGGCACAAGGTGTAAGTACCATTGGTACACACTATAAGCCAAGCCAGCCTCCTACATTGGTGGTGCAGCGGTGGGATGAGTACTTGTAACTGCTTTACCACTCTGTCATTGGTGCTTTTCATAAGAAAACCTTATTCTAAATACTTAGAAATATACACAAGTAACCTTAACAGTCTTACGTTCCTTCTAATAACTTTCTAAAAAGTTTCTGAAAAGTTTGAAAAAGTGTTTCCCTTTTCTTTAAAAGTTTTACAAACTTTTTCTCTTACCCCTAAACTCTTTCTTTCACCATGTCTGTGGTAGAGGCCACTATCAAAGTTGTGCAGACAACTTATGATAATATAAACTTTAAAAGTTTGAGGGGTCTCTTCACAGAAAGAAGTCTGGGGATTGGTAAGAACCCTACCAAGGATCTCCTTCTTAGCCTTCTCCTTGAAAGTGACCAGAGTCAGACTGGTCAAACTGAGGATCAGGAGGTAGAGGAGGGGGGCACCCAGGTAGAATCAGGGGAAGGCCCTGAGGACTCTGGGGAGGGTACTTCCAAAGACCTTTCAGTTATCAGGCCACCTAGTGAAGCTGGTGGTGGGAGGGGGTCACACATCAGTAGGGCACCTTTCATTCCAAAAGGCCAGGTCACTAGGGTTCAGGTAGTTAGAGAAAGGTCCACTTCTGCCAATTCTCTCATTACCTCTGTATCAGAGAATTCCCAAACCTCCGACCCTGAGGATAACACCTTAGACAGGGAACTCAGAAAGCTGGCTGAGGTTGGAAGAGGCAAGACTGAAGCTGAGACAGCAGCAGTTGGCCTTTAATAGGGAGTCTTTAGATGTAGAGAGAAAAAGACAGAAGTTGGGGTTAGTTCCCCATGGTGGCAGCAGCAGCGATCTTGATAGTGGTCCTGTTAGAGAAACAGATTTAAGAAACCTGCATAAGATTGTCCCCCCTTACAAGGAGGGGGATGACATAAACAAGTGGTTTTCTGCACTTGAGAGGGCCTGTATGGTACAGCTGGTCTCTCAAAGGCAGCGGGCGGCTATTTTGTGGCTATTCTTCACTGGCAAAGGTAGGGACAGACTCCTTACTGTCAGGGAGAGTGATGCCAACAATTACAAAGTTTTGAAAGATGTACTCTTAGATGGATTTAGCTTAACCACTGAACAATACAGGATAAAGTTCAGAGATACCAGAAAAGAGTCCTCTCAAGACTGGACAGACTTTGTAGACTGTTCAGTGAAGGCCTTGGAGGAATGGTTACATGGCAGTAAAGTGACTGACAATGAAAGCCTGTATAATCTAATTTTGAGAGAGCATATTTTGAATAATTGTGTGTCTGACTTGTTGCATCAGTACTTGGTAGACTCAGATCTGACCTATCCCCAAGAATTGGGAAAGACAGCAGACAAATGGGTCAGAACAAGAGTGAGAAGAAAAGCTCATACAGGTGGTGACAAGGATGGGAGGAAGAAGGATAGTAAGTCTCGTGACAAGGGTGGGGACAAAGACAAAAATAATTCTGAGTCTTCATCAGGCCCACAAAAATCCTCTGGGGGAGGTGGGTCCAAATCCTCTTCACACAATCAAAAGAAGCCATGGTGTAATTTATGTAAATGTAAAGGCCATTGGGCAAGTGATTCCACTTGTCCAAAGAAAAACATCAAGGCTCCCACCACTACAACCCCAACGGGGTCTACTAGTGCACCTAGTAATAGCAGAGGTGGTGGGAAGAACACTACAAATAGCCAGTCAAAGGGTGTAGCTGGGCTCACCATTGGTAATGTAGTGGGGGCTGGTCTTGTTAGGGAGACCACAGATGCTGTTTTAGTCTCTGATGGTGGTATTGATTTTGCCACCTTGGTTGCTTGTCCCCTTAATATGGGTAAGTACAAGCAACTACCCCTAATAAATGGTGTTGAGGTTGAGGCCTACAGGGACACAGGAGTCAGTGTCACCATGGTGATAGAGAAACTGGTTGCCCCTGAACAACACCTACTTGGTCAGCAGTACCAAGTGACTGATCCTCATAACAACACTGTTAGCCACCCCATGGCTGTTGTGAATCTCATCTCAACTGGGGGGGGGGGGGGTTACTGGCCCAAAGAAAGTTGTGGTAGCCACTGATTTACCTGTAGACTGCTTACTAGAAAATGATTTGGAAACATCAGCTTGGGCTAAAGTGGAGTTGGAGGCTCATGCAGCAATGCTAGGCATTCCAGGGCACATCTTTGCTCTCACAAGGGCTCAGGCCCAGAAGCAAGGAGGACAGGGAAACTTGGATCCTGGAAAAATTGACCAAATGCTCCCAAAAGCTAGGGGTATAAAGGGTAAATCCTTGCCCACAATCCCTCTCTCTCCAGAAGATTCCCCTTTTGAGGAAGAGGAATCCTCTCCCTGTGCAGAACCTACCCCAGATGACCTGGCAGCAGACACTGCTGGGCTTTTGGGTGCAGGGGGGCCTGCTAGGGAAGAGCTGAGTGTGGCACAGCAGACCTGTCCCACACTAGAGGGTTTAAGACAGCAAGCTGTCAAACAGCAGAATGGGGATATCACTAATAGTCACAAAGCCTATTGGGAAGATAACCTTCTCTATACTGAGTCAAAGGACCCTAAGCCTGGAGCTGCCAGGAGATTGGTCATCCCTTTGCAGTATAGGGAGTTTCTTCTGACTTTGGCACATGACATTCCTTTGGCTGGGCATTTGAGCCAAAGTAAAACTTGGGACAGGCTTGTTCCATTGTTTCACTGGCCTCATATGTCAGAGGACACCAAGGAGTTTTGTCGCTCCTGTGTCACCTGCCAAGCCAGTGGCAAGACTGGTGGCACACCTAAGGCCCACTTAATTCCACTCCCAGTGGTTGGGGTGCCCTATGAAAGGGTAGGGGTTGACACTGTCGGCCCCCTTGACCCTCCAACAGCTTCAGGAAATAGATTTATCCTGGTGGTAGTGGACCATGCACTAGGTATCCTGAAGCTATACCCTTAAGGACCACTACAGCTCCTGCAGTGGCAAAGGCCCCCCTGGGAATATTTTCCAGAGTGGGTTTCCCTAAGGAAGTGGTATCAGACAGGGGTAGTAACTTCATGTCTGCATATCTCAAGGCAATGTGGAAGGAGTGTGGTGCTACATACAAGTTCACCACCCCTTATCATCCACATACAAATGGATTGGTTGAGAGGTTTAATACAACTCTCAAAGGCATGATCATGGGACTCCCTGAAAAACTCAGGAGGAGATGGGGTGTCCTGTTGCCATGCCTCCTTTTTGCTTATAGGGAGGTACCACAGAAAGGAGTGGGATTCAGCCCCTTTGAACTCCTCTTTGGACACCCTGTAAGAGGTCCCCTTGCTCTTGTGAAGGAGGGTTGGGAACAACCTTTAAAAGCTCCCAAACAAGACATTGTGGACTATGTACTTGGCCTCAGATCAAGGATGGCTGAGTACATGAAAAGGGCCAGTAAAAACCTTCAGGCCAGCCAAGAGTTCCAAAAGCAATGTCATGACCAGAAGGCTGTCCTGACTCAGTACCACCCAGGACAGAAAGTGTGGGTATTGGAGCCTGTGGCACCAAGAGCACTCCAGGACAAATAGAGTGGACCCCATCTCATTGTGGAAAAGAAAGGTGAGGTCACCTACTTGGTGGACCTGGGCACTGCCAGAAGCCCCCTTAGGGTGCTTCATGTCTATCGCCTGAAAACTTACTATGACAGGGCTGACTTACTCCCTGCTCATGGCCACAGATGAGGGGCAGGAGGAAGAGAGTGACCCTCTCCCTGGCCTCTTCTCTACCACTGAAGCTGATGGCTTAGTGGAGGGAGTTGTATTAGCATATTGCCTTACTGCTGAGCAGAAGGACAACTGCATAAATCTCCTTGACCAGTTCTCTGACCTCTTCTCACTGATCCAGGTACAACTACCTGGTGTGAGCACACAATTGACCCTGCAGACAGTTTACCTGTCAAAAGTAAACTTTATAGACAGCCTGACCATGTCCGAGACTGTATTAAACAAGAGGTACAGAAAATATTGGATCTTGGAGTGATTGAACCTTCTGCAAGCCCATGGGCCTGCCCAGTGGGGCTTGTTCATAAGCCTCATAGTAAAGATGGAAAAAAGGAAATGAGGTTTTGTGTGGACTATAGAGGTCTCAATCAAGTAACAAAAACGGATGCTCACCCTATACCCAGGGCAGATGAGCTGATAGATACACTGGCTTCTGCCAAGTATCTAAGCACTTTTGATTTAACTGTGGGGTATTGGCAGATTAAGTTATCAGAAGATGCTAAACCAAAAACAGCATTTTCAGCCATTGGAGTGCACTATCAGTTCACTGTTATGCCCTTTGGATTGAAAAATGCACCTGCCACTTTTCAGAGGTTGGTGAATACAGTCCTCCAAGGATTGGAAGCCTTTAGTGCAGCATATCTGGACGATATTGCTGTCTTTAGCTCCCCCTGGGATGATCACCTGGTCCACCTGTGGAAAGTTTTGGAAGCCCTGCAAAAGGCAGGGCTCACTATCAAGGCCTCAAAGTGCCAGATAGGGCAAGGGAAAGTGGTTTATCTGGGCCACCAGGTAGGTGGGGAACAGATTGCACCACTGCAGGGGAAGATCCAAACCATTATGGAATGGGCTCCCCCTACAACTCAAACCCAAGTGAGAGCTTTCCTAGGCCTCACAGGTTACTACAGGAGGTTCATAAAGAATTATGGCACTATAGCTGCCCCTCTTAATGACCTCACATCAAAGAAGATGCCTAAAAAGGTATTATGGACAGCTAACTGTCAAAGGGCTTTTAATGAGCTTAAACAGGCCATGTGCTCTGCACCTGTCCTAAAAAGCCCTTGTTACTCCACAAAAATCATAGTTCAGACTGATGCTTCTGAATTAGGGGTAGGGGCAGTTCTATCACAGCTTAACACTGAGGGCCAGGATCAACCTGTTGCTTTTATCAGCAGGAGGTTGACCCGTAGAGAAAAGAGTTGGTCTGCCATAGAGAGGGAGGCCTTTGCTGTGGTCTGGGCCTTAAAAAAGTTGAGACCATACCTCTTCGGTACTCACTTTATTTTTCAAACATACCACAAACCTCTATTATGGCTTAAACAAGTGAAAGGTGAAAACCCTAAATTGCTGAGGTGGTCCATCTCTCTACAGGGAATGGATTATACAGTGGAACATCGAATTGGAAGTACCCACTCCAATGCAGATGGACTCTCCAGATATTTCCACTTAGGCAATAAAGACTCATCCTGGCAAGGTTAGCCTTAATGTCCCTCGTTTGGGGTGGTGGGTTTGTGTAGGAAAGTACCATCTTGCCTAGCATGTTACCCCCATTTTTACATGAATGTCAGTTTGTTTTTGCCTGCCTAACTGGGATCCTGCTAGCCACAGTAACTGTTCGGGGTTTGTGCCCTATTTTGCTGTTTAACATGACACAAACAAAATAAAAAGATATAAATAAAAAATAAAAAAATGTTGTTGCATTTCCAATATGTATAAGGTTTCCGTCAAACGACACAACAGAAGTTCAGGGTTACTGAAGCATGTCTGCTATCAACAAAGAAAAAATACTCTAGCGAGTCTCCATTCTCGCACAGTAAGGGAGGAGTTAAGCTCTCCGTACCATCTTGCCCTCAGGGGTTCTATATCTGTAAGCCTATCATCTTTAAGGGTTGCCTGCAGTCTAGAAATAATGCCTTTATCAGAGCCAGGATGTAAAATCACCTGATGGACCCTCGATTCATCAGGTTCATCAGGAAATGTCAGCCAAATCTCATGAAATGTTTGGGTGAAACCTGTATATTTTAGGAACTGTCCTAGGGCTATTCCAAACTGAGCTCTGGCCTACTCAGCTGTCAGGAAGGTGCTGTTCAAATACAGGACTCATTCCGTCTGGCAACTTCCCTCCTCCCAACGTGTCAAGTCCATGGATTTGCGTAATATCATAGTCGCAGCCACCTAATCGGTAGGAGTTTGGCATATGGAGTGCGCTTAAGAAATTATTTGACTGTTAACTTCAATGCTCGGGCAACCTTTGTAACTAGGGAGTGGCGGCAGGGAGCCTATGTCCCATCATGAGTAGACCAGGCAAAGTCTCAGACTCAACCTGGCCATGACTTTTCCCAATAGGTTCCGATTTCACACCAGAGTGCCACATATTGCAGTAGTCCTGCCAGATAATATAACTGAAGATCTGGTAGCTCCAGGCCCCCCTCAGCCAGGTCTAGTTTAAGTTTCTCCAGCCAAACCTTGCTGCGTTTTCCTGCCCACACCAAGGAGATCAGTAATCTATCCAAAGTGTAAAAGAGGGATCGCCGTAGCACACAATACCACCCTACCAATCACAGTGAGATGCAATGTGTTCCAGAACCATATCCAGGCTTCGAGTCCATGTAGGACTCTTCCCCTGTTCAATTTGTATTTTTGCCTCATATCCTGTGTGACCTGTATTCCCAGGTAGTGGAAATGCTGCAGTTGCCACTCAATTTCTAGTGCTGGTAGTACTCCCTCCTCTCTACCAACTAGGAAAGACAGTGAGAAGAGCACCAACTTACACAGGTTGCCTCTTAGCCCCGATATCTCTCCAAAATCAGCAATGAGACGCATGAGGAGCAGAATCGAGTAATCCGGATCCGTTAAGGATAATAACGTGTCATTCACGTACAAGGCCACCATGTGCGCTGTGCTCCCAACCTTTATACCACAAGCATTCAGATCCGATTGAAGATGGCTCACCAATGGCTTCATAGCTAGAGAAAAAAGAAGTGGGGACAGGGGCACCCCTGTCGTGTTCCTCTCTTGACAAGGAACACCAGTGACACTACCGGTCCCATTTGCATTCTGGTGCAGGGCTCTGTATGTAATAGGCGAATCCTGTTCCCAAGCCCATTCATCTCAGTATCTCCCACAAGTACTCCCATGATATGGTATAGAATGCCTTTTCAATGTCAAAGGTCACCTGCGCTGTTCGAATTTCCCTGCCAGTTGTCTCATGGAGGACATGGGACAATCTTTGCAAGTTAATGTGTGTACCTCTCCCTGGTATAAACACACACTGATCTCGGTGTGCAAGGTTACTCTACTTTAGTTGCAGCACCAGCATTTTGGCCAGGAGTTTGATGTTTATATTTAGCATAGACAGTGGGTAGTAATACCCTGGGTCTTTCTCTGGCTTAGGGAGCATGATTGCCAGTGCCTCGTGCACGTGTGGGTACAACCTAAAAGCCTCCCAAGCCTCCCAGGGTGTTTCCATCAACACAAGGAGGAGCGTTGGGGCAAAACCCTGGTAGAATTCCAACGGGAACCCATCTGGTCCTGGACATTTACCTGTGGCCATACCCTGTAGTACTTTCTGCAGCTCCTCCAGTTGTAGCTCCCCTTCCAAACCCTCCACCTGCCCCTGGGTTAACCTCTGGAGCTCCAACGTATCTAGGAAACCCGTCAGGGCGTGAGAATCCCTTCACACAGGAGCTATATATACTTCAGTGAGGTGCACACGCAACTGCTCGTTTATGGCTATTTGTCCTGTAACCTGCCTACCATGAGGGTGTCTCAGGTAAAGAATCCTGCTTCAGTAACCAGGCCAGCATATGGCCAGACTTATCTCCTTCTCGATGTTGTCTCTGCCTATAGTGCCTTCAGACATGGCAGTCCAATCCATCCCAGAGAGCCATACCACGCCTCAGCGCCTCCACCAACTCCTCCGCTTCTGTTGCCTGCTCAGGTTGTGTGCTTTGTAACCTGAGGAGAGTCTCCTCTCCCTCCCGTAGTTCCCCCTCTAATTTTTTCATAGTACCCCTTTGTCTTGCTAATAATCTACCCCGAGCACTACCTTGAGTGCTTCCCACTCTACTCCTTGTGAGTCTGCAGAGTTCCAGTTGGCAGTCATATAACCCTGTAGCGGCAGTTGTATATCTATCTTATACTCAGGATCCCTCAGTGAGTCTTGTCGCAATCATCATAGTGTTATCCCAGGCCTCTGCTCTCGGACCCCAATTACTAGATGCAAGGGAGCATGATCAGACCACAAAACGCACCTGATAGGCGACTGCTCTAACATTTACTGTCCTGTCATTGGAGAACAGAAATATGTCTAGACGACTATACGTATACGTCCAGTGGGTGGCAGAATAATATGAATATGTTTTGGTGGATGGATAGAGGTCACGCCAGATATCCCCTAGATGGAGTCTGGTCATTGTTTCCCGGAGACAGGTAACCATATGAGGCTTTCTACTCTGTCTAGGGGGAGGTGTCCATTCAATTGTCCATCAAGGACACAGTTACCAGCCCACACCATAGGCATTCCTATGTATGGGAGATGCTCTGCTTCCACGGCTGGGAAAAACTCAGCATTGTCTATACTGAGCGCATATGTATTCAGAAGGAAAAATTCCCTGCCATCCTATTCACCGTGTATAAGCACACATCTGCCTGTCACATCCGCTGTGACACTGCAGGTCCAGAAAGATACTCCTCTAGCATAGGAGGAATAAGTGGATGAGTAAAGTTTCTGGGTCTCATCTTCTAGCCGGTGTGCTTCCTGTAGCATTGCAATATGGATATCCATCCATTTAAGGTAGGTATGGGACCTACAATCTTTCACAAAGGTACTTAGCCCTCTCCCATTCCATGTGAGAATCTGTAAACTCTCACTAATCACACAACAGGTCACACCACGTCCTCCCCCCAACCCACTCCCCAGCCTCTCCCCTGGTCCAATACCCCTCTCACCAAGAGATCTCGGTCCCCCCCATGCTGCTTGCAATGAATATATTCCCACAACTAGTAACACCTGCCACCCTGGGTAAACAACACTAAACTCAGCTTGTGTCTCCTCACCCATATAGTCCCTTCCTCCAAAACTGAGGTGTAACAGTACAATGTAATAGTGCTTAACTGCTTCTGTTACTCAATAATCCTGCAAAGGACGGGGTGTGTGTCCGTGCGACTACGGTCAAACCCCCAGCCCAATCTCTGGTAATAGTCTTGTGGCCTCACATAACTCAATTCTCAACACTGAACAGTTTTGCTATGCTAAAGGACAGGAAGAAGTGTGGGGAGTGGGGAACCAGATGAAGAAGAAGGAAAAGAGATAGGGAGGAGGGGAAGGACAACAGATAAAGAGAACAAGAAAGAGAAGGAGAGGGAAGGTGAGAATGGCAGATATTGCTTGGGCCCGGTCTTGGTGTGACCATATGGTGACACCTCCATTGTCGGTAGAGTTGAATCTGTATCACAGATCCTGGACGATGAGTTTATTACAGGATCCCCACTCCTCTAATTCATACAGCAAATCTTTGCCAATTATCTATGGCAATCATCTCAGCTGTCCGGCTCCTGGAGTTCCATCCAAAGCATGGGCCCCTGTTTCCTGCAGTGTGCCCAGCGGGCAATGGTCATGTTAGCTCAGCATGTAACTCCGGGTACTGTGTGTCATACGCCGCAAGTGAACTGATCTGAGAAGATGTGGTTGAAGTAAAGGACTCTACTACTGCCCTAGCAGCATCCCTCTCAATGTGCAGTTGCTCCAAGTCCAGGGCTCTGTCAGGGTGTACCACTACTTCCATGGTGGACTGTGCCCACTTCTCTTGATGACTCTTTCCTCTGTGAGCTGTCCTGTTCTATTTGCTTCTATGTGCCTCTGTGTCTGCACTATCTACTGTCTGGGCTGGTATACACTTGCTCCCCTGGACATCTAGCCAGTCCCAGACGTTCTCCGGTGTGATGAAGAAGTGTGATCGACCATCATGCAGTACTTTCAATTTTGCTGGGTAAAGCTGCATATATGTGAGCCCCATGGCCTGCAATTTTTGATTCACCCCACTGAAGGATCTCCACAACTACTGGACAGTACAGGTGTAATCTAGGATAATGCGAACAGTATGATTTTCTGGAACGTGGGATCCCCTGATCGCCATGCTTCCTGCAAGATACTGTTGCTGTCTCCATAGCTGAGGATCTTTGCTATGCTAGTTCTTGGGGGACTTCCCGGCGGTGGCGGTGGTGCTAATGCCCTGTGGGCCCTCTGCACTGCCAACAGCAATGATAATATGGCATTTGATAGTGCTTTTTGGAACCAATTTTTCAAAAAGATCTCGGGTTTGGATCCCTCGATCCCCTTGTGAAAAACCAAAAATCTGAGGTTACATCTACGAGCCCGCCCTTCAGCGTCCTCCACTCGGGTCTCAAGTTGGTGAGTGCAGGTTTCTAGTTTGGCCACCACAGTCTTTAGGGCGGACATCTTAATTTGAAGTGATATCACTTGTCGTTCTGTTTCGATAGAGCTTTCCGCCACCTTGCATAAATCTGCTTGTAGTAGGTTTTCATCAATAGCCATAGCTTCTATTTTGGACTGCACTACAGAGCTAGATGCTTCAATCACTGCGTGTATCTGGAGCCCGTGGGTTCCAACACAGTACCCTGCATCTTGCCAACCGAGGATGTGGGATCATTTACAGTTCAAGTCACCATGGACCATCTTTGTCTGCAGCATGTTTCTGTGTACCTTATCTTTTCCTTACAGGGAGCGGGCACTGTCAATTCCTGCGTGTGAGGGGCACCGTGTTGTCCTTTCAGTACTTGTAGGCATTTTCACAGTTCTCAGTCGCCCCTGGCAGGCAGTCACAACTCATATAGCTTGTTGGCCCTTTGGTTATCACATGCATCACCCGCAAAGTGCACTTCAATATTGTGCCAGATAACTGCTAGTTCATCTAGCATCTGTGAACGTCAGAGCACACGGAGCGCTGCCAGGAGGGGCAGGCACTCCCTAGGTATCCCAAGGGGAACCAGCTCCAGGGACAAGGCGGCACTCAAAAGGTTCAGCGCAGTCCGGTCAGTGTCAGTGGGGTGCCTTATTTGCTGCTTGAGGGCCTCCCAATAGTCAGATGACTCAGATGTGCGGGGCTCATCTACACAGCTATGGTCTACTATCAGGCTCAGACGCCCCACGCACTACTAGTGGAAGAATCTCTGGGCATCGTACCTCCAGATAGGGCCACACCAAATCACAGGAAGGTGATAAATGGTGCACAATGCTCCTGGTGCTGCTGCACAGTGTCTGACCTGTATTGTCAGAATCACTCCTGTTGTGGCCCCCAAGTCTTGACCGCACCTCTCAGATCATCTCTGCGGCCCAAGCAGGCCCTGCACAGAAGAGCCCCGCAGTTCTGTGTCTCTGCCAGGAGGGTCAAAGCTCGGGTCCCACACGGAGGAGGTGGACTAGCACTACAGACACACACAAGCGGCCTTTCCGCGCAGCTATCATCTCATTTCGGGTGTGTTTTTTTCTGTCTCCATTTCACACCTCCTGCGATAGTTTCCAACGCTACTGAGTGCTTCGGGTCCAAAGGAGACAAACAAGGTAGTCCCAACGACTAAACGGGGTACAATCCTGTTGTTGCTATGCTCACCAGCCCATTGGCACAGTGCCGTCAATCATGGTCACTGCAGCCAGGGGGAGCGCTCACCCTCGCGCAGGGCCAAGTTCCAAACCTTCCAAGGCACGTTCACATTCAAGGGGAAAGTGTTAACTGCAGCAGGTGTTTTCAGCGAGCCTTCCTCCCACAGGGCCAGACCCCTGCCTCCACTAGCAGTTCTTAGGCACCTCGTGCGCCAATAAATCCTCGGTCTGGAATTTCACTGAACCGCCATTTTAGTACTTGTTGTCGCAGTGCCCGGCATCTGCCCACTGTTCACAGCATGTGACCTCAAGAATGCGGGAGCGGCTATGTGGCGCCATAGACCTTTTCCCCTGGGTTCTCCAATCTGTACTGCAGGGTCTGGAGGATTTTAGGGCCGCCAGGACGGCAGGATGATTCAGGATATTAAGGCCGGAAGCACCCACTCAGCACTCCCAGTCAGCCATCTTGCAGGCCATGCCCCACCCCAAAAAAAAGTTTACAAAATAGCTGACCCTTAAAGTGAGCAAAAGTCTTGAGTCCTCATTACGAACATGGCAGTCCGTTCCGCTACGCTGGCGGTGGCGGTAGAAACCGCCAAAAGAGGAGCGGTCCAGACCGCCCAATAATGATCCAAACGAAACACACGCATCCTGCGAACCACCCACCACCAGGAGAAGAGTCCCGACGACGACGGCAGAGTCCGCCCACAGGCCGTCGGAAAGGCCCAACCCGCCCATCAAATAATGAACCACCATTCCGCTGCCAGTTCCGGGGCGGGAACCACTGCCACACAAAGCCAGGCGGAAATGAAACAAATATAAGGAACCACGTACCGAGTCCCACAGAACGTGCAGCGGCAGCCATGGATAGAGAGCTGCAGATCATGCCGGCCCTGCTCCTTGCCATATTCCTACACGACCGAGACCGCCGACGAAGACGACAACGGTAAGTACCGCAACCTACGACACAAGGGAGGAAAGGGCACATTTACATACCCACCCACTCCACCCATCAGGCAACGCCCCCCAACCCTTCCCAGCAGCACAAGTCATACACCCCACACCAAGAGGTACGTACCCGACTGAAGGCTAATGCAACTTGACCATAGTATATACAAAAGCCCCATACCCATAAAAAATCAAAACAAACACCAGGGTGTAACTGCGTGCAGCCAAAACACAGGCCACACAGAAACTTTAATAAGAATCTGACTGAGCCAAACAGTACAAACAGGGCCAATGGCCACTCTGTAAAATCCCAATTATCATGGGCCACAACTGGTCCCACCTGACTCCCACAAGTGGTGGGTACTCCACAGAACGGGGCACCATATGGGGATCCAGGCACCTCACGGAAGGGGGACAGGGGTTGGTGGGGGCGGGGATTTTCGACGAGGTGGGTCTTTGACTTTCATGTGGAGGATGGAGGGGGGGTGGGCTTCCTCTTTGAAGGGGGTGGGGGCTGTTTGGCTCGGGTGGAGCTGGATGGCCGAGGCTTCTTCTTCTCTGGGGAAGGGGCACAGGAATGTGAAGGGTGGACCGGGGTGGGCTGTGATGTGGAAGGAGCAGAAAGGGCAAGGAGGTGGGCACGTTTGGGGACAAGACGGGGTGGGCCAGTGGGTTGGAAGAGGTCAGCATGGGAAAGGAAAAGTTTCTTGGGAGCAATTGGGGTGGGCATGGATGAGGGCATGGGAATGGAGGCTGAGGGAGTGGATGTATGGGGTGTAGGGGTGCGTGTAGTAGGTGCAGGTGACTGCTCAGTATGCTGTTGTGTGGTGGATGTCTGATGGGTGGGTGTCTTGGTGCGTTTGTGTGTCTTGGGAGGTGGGGGTGTGGACACAGTGGGAGAAGACAGACAGCTAGTGTGGATGTATGTTGGATGGGTGTCTGCAAGTCTGGTGAGTGTGCTGCATGTGTCAACAACAGTAGAGGTGGTGAGTGCAGGTGTGGTGTATGGGGTGCATGTATGGCTGTCTGCTATTGTGGTGAGTGCAGGAAGAAGAGCAGTAACAGTGAGTGAAGGTGCAGTGCATGAGGGTGTGGATGTAGAGGGGACAGACAGGGAGGCAGAAGAGGTGGGCACAGTGGGGGAAGTGGACGTTGTTGTGTGTCTGTTGGCTGTGTGAATGATTTTGGTGGGAGGTGTGGTACTTGTGTTTTGAAGTGTGCTTCTTGTGTGTTGATGTGCCTGTCAGCGGGTCTGATTGTGTGCTTTGGACGGGTGAAGGCAGTGGGGTGCTGTAAGGGGTAGAGGAGGTTGGAGAGGGGACGGAATGGTCATGGAAACTGGCTGCCGTCCGAGAGGAGGCCAGAGCCTGAAAAGATCTCTGTAGGGCAGACACGGCATTGTGAATGCCATCCAGATAGGCATTGGTCTGCTGCACCTCTGATGCTAGCCTCTGGATGGCATTGACGATGGTTGTCTGCCCTACAGAGATGGTTCTCAGGAGGTCAATAGCCTCCTCTGTGAGGGCAGCAGGGCTGACTGGGGCAGGGGAGGAGGTGCTTGGGGCGAAGGGGATGCCCACCTTTCTGGGTGAGCGGGCACTGCCACTCGGTGGGGAGCAGAAGGGAGGGCGGTGATGGTATGGGGGGTGGCGGAATATCTCACGGTAGTGGTGTGTGCACTAGGGTCCGCCCCCTCCGGGGGACCCCCATCGGAGGAGGTCTCAGAGTCACTACCTCCTGTGGTAGTAGCCTCCCCCGTGGAAGTCCCCTCGCCTTCCCACCCACTGGCCCCTTGGGCGTCCGTTGTCTCTGCCTTCGAGGATCTGTGGGCCACTGCCTCCCCACTTGCCGGTGCCTCAGCTCCCTCGCCTGATGTTGATGCTGTACCAAACCAACACAAGAGAACAGGGATGGGGAGACAAAACAGGAGAGACACTTGTAAATAGCTGAATGCAGATACAGAATGGCCAGACGTACACCCACCCAGCAAACACACCCAACAAGCAGCGCCGTACACTATGCCCATGGCCATGCCCCTGACTACTGACCAGAATACTGCTCTACACCCATCCCCTGAAATACTTTTGGAGCTGAGGTAATTGAAACCTGACAGGGACACCCCTACACCCTTTGGGAAACATACAGTAGATGGACACCAGTCATATTCCCTGCTCTAAGCAGCATGAGCCCTATTTCACACCCAGTCATCCTTCCAGACTGCAGTATGGTCAATGAGTACTCACCCCCTTGTGACTGCTGTGCAGCCTTCAAGCGCCCATCCAGATCTGGGTACGCCACCTCCTGGATCCGTCGCAGGAGGGGGGTCAGTGCCCGACGGGCACCCCTTCCACGTTGGGTGGACTTCCCCGGCTGGGCCTCTCTGATCTTTCGTGCCCAGCACCGCAGGTCCTCCTACCTCTTTTGACAGTGGGTGCTCCGCCGGTTGTAGACCCCCAGGGTCAGCCCCTCCTTGGCGATGGCATGCTAATGTGCCCTCTTCTGGTAGGCGCTGACCTAAAAGGGCAACACAGAAATGGAACACAGAGGTCAGGCACATGCACGATAGGAACAGCTGGCAAATTGTCCAACATGGGACGGACATTACTCTCAGACATACAGGACAGTCACACGCAGCATTCCATGCACGATGGCCCATGCAGTCTCAGAGGAGCACACATATGTCCAATACACACCATTCATTACACACACAGTGCCCTCCAAACCTAGACTCACCTGTACCTCTGGCCGTCCGTAGAGTTTGCCGTAAAGGGGCAGGACCCCGTCCACTAGCTTCTCCAGTTCTTCCTGGGTGAAGGCTGGGGCCCTTTCACCTGCACCACGTGGCACATCCATAGCCAGAGGCAGGCCACAGCAGTACACAGAGTGGAGTACCTGTCCGCACGAGATCAGGGAGTCAAGTGATCAAACGATGACGAACGCGCGTATGTTCCGCGGCGGTATGCACCGTTACCGCCGGCTGCGATCATGATACGCCAGGATTCCCCATTGGCACCCATGTTAGCCAATGAGGGTGCGAACAGCGGTGAACACCGCCTTATGCTGTGACGTCAACCGCTAGAGGTATGAGGTCACTTCCACAACGAAGGGGCAAATCTACAGTGGGCAGATATTTTGCCATCACCTACGCATCTTGAATTTCCTACTACTCACAATGCAGGGCCTACTAGCCACATGAAGCACAGAGGCCTCTATCCATTCCGTATAGTAGTACACATGAATTACTCTGTTCCCTCCTAGTGATGTACATGTATATCTGTCAGGTAGCAGTTATTGTAAAGACACTACAATGAACAATGCAGTGCAGAAATGTTGAGAAGTGTGCCTATGTATGTTTCTTCGTCACTCCTTTTTGTAACCCCTCGTAGGTACCGACCCTTGTGGCGAGGAAGGGCACCATCAGTGTACAGACCACTTGTGGATATGGGGACCATCGTGGAGTGTCAGATCATAATCACTTACAGACTCACACGTGCAACTATTCAGGACCTTTGTGCATTACTGGATCCTGCACTAACTCCAGGAAATCGTAATCAGCATGCCATTCCAACTGAGGTGCAGGTGCTCCTGAACTCCATTTCCTGGCCACAGGCTCATTTCAAGTGACAGTGGGCATGGGTGCTAGTTTCTCACAGCCAATGTTCAGCCAGGTACTGACAAGATTTCTGAATGCATTTGTACAACATCTGCAATCCTATGTGCGGTTTCCCCAAAGTACTGACCTCCCTGCCATCAAGTCTGACTTCTATGCCTTTGCAAACATTCCCCATGTCATAGGTGCCATCTATGGCACACACATACCCATCATCCCCCCAAGAGTGAGTGAACAGGTGTACAGAAACAGGAAGAACTTTCACTTCATGAACATCCAATTGGTGTGTACTGCAGACCAGTACATTTCACATGAGAATGCCATGTTTCCAGGTTCAGTCCATGATTCATTTGTGTTGAGGAACAGTAGTGTGCCACAGAAGATGGAACAACTACAAGAGGACATCGGGTGGATCATAGGTAAGTTTGCCTGTCAATAACTGACACACTGCAGAAAACCAGCCTGTCTGACTAAGGGACATAACAATGACGAGTCTGTATTGAACCATTTTGTAGGTGATTTTGGCTATCCAAACTTGCGTTGGCTCCTGACACCAGTGAGGAATCCCAGGACGGATGCAGAGAGGAAATACAATGAGGCCCATGGACGTACTAGGAGGGTAATAGAGCGTACTATAAGTCTCCTGAAGGCTAGATTCCGGTATCTACATATATCTGGGGGTACGCCGGCCTATGGGCCTGATAAGGTGTGTAGAATAGCGGTGGCCGCCCCATGCTGCACAACGTGGCAGTGACACATTCTAACCCACTCTTGGAGGTGGAGGGTGCTATAGGTCCTGATTGGCTACCTCAGAGAGGTGAGGAGAGTGATGGTGAGGATGAGGAAGGGGAAGATGTCCATTCCAGGAACCAACTGATACAACTCTACTTCCAATAACTGTGTGACTTAAGCCTGTCATTGGGGTTAGTGACTAATACTGTCAGTGTGCTCTGCCATATAGCGGGGATTGGTCATGATAGGCGATACATGGACCTCTTCTGCATGGTACTGACAGAAAATATATGCATTCCCTCCTTGCCACCATTTGGGTACACAGTACCACCATCAAGCACAAATTGACAATAAAGTTGTTCTCTGCCAGTTGCATCCATACTCCACTTTGTTCACAATTTAAGACAGGGGACAGTGTTACAGGTGTAAAATGTGTTTTATTGGTAGAATTGAGTGAGTTGTGCCATATACAGTGATGGGAGTCGTAAGGGTTGGGTGTCCTCAAAACCAACTTGGTGGCAGCCTTATAGGATGGTTTAGATGGGTCCATTTTGTCGAACAGTACTTCATATTGCCCTCAGCTAAGTGTTGTTGGTGAATGGGTGGGATGGTTGCTTTGCATTAGTAGCAGAGTCAATTGTTGGAGGGGGCCTTGTTCTTAGCTAGGTTTCCAATGTCATATCTAGGCCTAAGTGTAAGTTTGGGTGCCTGCTGTGGAGCATCTTGGGTGGCATGGTTGGCCCTTGGGTTTCCTGGGAGGGTATTTCCTGGGATGTTTCTGCTGCTTGGGTCATCAGATGCTGGTTGTCCAGGGCTGTTGTGGGGGCTTCTTGTCCGGTGTGGGTGTCAGACTGTTTTTTTACCAACTGCAGCAGTGCTCCAACAATGGTGGCCCTTGTGGCATTGTGCCCTTTCCACTGCTCCATGGCCTGTTGGTGTTGTTGCTGCTGAATCCTCTGACTTTGCTCTAGGGTGGACACAATCTGTGCCAACCTGTCTTGGGTATGTTGGTAGGCCCCCAATACCTCTGTGATAACGTCCTGGGCTGCTGCATCTCTCCTGTGGCCTCCCCCCTGACCCACTGGGACACCTGAACTTGCCCTAGCCCCCTGTGCCTGTGTCCCCTGCACAGGTGTGGACATGCCACTTGTACTGTGGCCCTCGCCTTCCTGCATGTTGGGAGTGGGGGTCTGTGGCCTCTGTAGCTGTGTTCCACCAGTCTGTGCCCTGAGTACACTGGTGTGGGTACGCCTCCCCTGGCCTGCTGGTCTTGACTGGGTGTTAGGGGTGACAGTGGTTTCCTGGGTAGGGCTGCTGCATGGTTGGAATCCAGGACTATGTGAGAGGCCTGCCTGCTCATCAGTGTCCAGGGATCCTTCGCCAAGGTCTTGTGAGGTGGCTCTGTCTCCCTGGAGGCAGTGGCACTCCTTGTCCAGTCTGTTAAGGTTGCATGGATGGTGGTGCCTGTTGGGGGACATACACATGTCTGTTACATATGCATGTAGGTTTGAGGTGTACAGGACTGTGCTATTTTGTGCTGGTGTTAATTTCAGTGGCCTTCCAGGGTGCCTTTGTGAGGCTGATATAGTATTTAGCGCCAGTGGTGGGGTTGCATTGTGGTGGGGGGTATTATTCCATTGTGGGTACGTGCAGGGGTGGGTGGCTGTGCACAGCGGGAGTGATGTGGGCCTGTTAGTGGGTTGTAGGAAATGCAGGGTGGTAGATGTGGTGGGTAATGGCTGGGTGGGGTGTAGGTCCAGGTGAGTGTGGGTGGGGTGGTGCATGCATTGCAGATGTGTTGTATATGGGGTAATTGTAGATGACTTACCCGATTCCATTCCTCCAGTGAGTCCAGTGAGTCTCTCTGGGTGCAGGATGGCGAGGACCTTCTACTCCCAGTCGGTGTAGTCGGGTGTTGTTGGTGGCGGCCCTCCCCCAGTCTTCTGCACTGAAATGTGGTGCCTAGATGCCATGGCCCTGACTTTCCCCCGCAGGTCGTTCCATCTCTTCCGGATGTCGTCCCTGGTGCGTGGATGGTGTCCCACTGCATTAACCCTGTTGACAATGGTCTGCCACAGCTCCAATTTCCGTGCGATGGGTGTGTGCTGCACCTCGGCCACGAATATCTGTGGGTCCGCCTTCAGGATCTCGTCCACCATGGTCCTTAGCTCCCTTTCGGTGAACTGTGGATTTTTTTGGGGGGACATGGTAAGTGTGGTGGATGGCGTCGGGACTGGGGACGGGGTAAGGGTGTTCCTCTGTGGGTCGATGTGCGTCTCCTGTATGATGCTTTTCCCTGCCTGGCTCTGGTGCTCTCGGTCTTCTTGTCCTGGTTTTGTTGCAAGGGATTGTGGGGTGTGTCTGGGAGTGTTTTATGGGGTTCTGGATGTGTGTCAGGTGTGTGGGTGATACGCCTATCCAATATGTGCACTTGTTGCTGTTGAGTCCACTTGCCGCCCGTGGCAGTCGCAGCCGCCAATGGTCATCTGGCCTCCACTGTCCGCCGAGGTGACTTGTGCATCATTATTTGGAGGGCGGGATGTAGGTGTGCTTGGTGGTGGTGGGGTGGGGTGGACCGGGATTCCCGCAAACAGACTCATGGCGGGGAGTGGTGGTCTGGGAATTTTTGGCGGGGTTGGGTTTTTTGTTCATTATGTGGTGGGTTTCCATTCACCGCCAACAGCGGGATTCTGTTTACCGCCGACACGGCGGTTGGCGGTCTTTCCCGACATGTTTATAATGAATGCCTTAATGTGTATACAGTTAAAACACACCCTGGGCATTCAATTTATTGTGCACTATTTAAGTGTTATATTACCCAAGCATAGTACCCAAGCATAGTACCCAGTATGTACCCTTTCTCTTTATATCTGAGCTGGCTTACTGAAATTCTGGGAATGAATAATGTAATAGAAAGTTGTGTGAGGTGCAGAGTGTAAGCTAGGAGTTATGGACAATTGGAGGAAGCATGGAGCCCTGGCAAGACCTACCTGCTGTTTCTTTAACCTAAGGGCCTAACATAAAATAAAGAACTTAGGGCTACATGTCTGAAGAATCGCAATTAGGAAATTGCTATTTCTAATGTATCAAACTTTTTTGATTTTCATTAGCTAATCCTAGTGGGTCACAAACAGACCTACCTCATCAATCATAGCAATCACAGGGATGGTGACGCCTGGAGACCACCATGTTTGTGACTGCTTTTAAATAAGGCAATCTTTTTTTTTTTCACAGAGCCCATTTTCCTTAAAGGAAATGGGATGTGTTTGAAAAGAAAAAATGAAACTCTGAAGTTTCTTTTTTTAAGACTAGGTAGTGGTCCATCGGACCAGCGCACACTTCAAAAAAAAATTCACAAACATTCTTAAAGGGGAAGGTGACCCTTGGGGACCTCTTCCCATTTGCTAATGGGTTATCAATTGGCCGTACATTCTGAATGATTTGTATATCGGTCACAAACCATTTGTACATACCTTTCCAATTCGATATTAAGAAGGGACACCCTCAACACACCCCTTCCAAATACCTAATTGCAAAAACCAAATTGCGATTTGGTAACAAGTTACCCCATCATAATTTTGGCTTTGTACATACCAAAAAGCATTTTTGGGGTCACAAACCACCCGATTCTGCAAATCCAGCCACTTGCGAACTCAAAAAGTCTTCAATCCTGTTGCCCTTACCTCCTACTTGAATGGCTCCAGAGTCTTGTATGAAGGTCCTGGCCCCCAACTATAACATTTTATTGATGAGTTGTTAAGGACCTCTGTGAAAATGCATCAAGACTCTGGTAAGGAAGGAATTATGTAGTGAGAAGAAGGATTGCCCTGTGACCACGGAGGACTACTTTGAGGCCATCCACCCTCAAATTCAACAGCAACAGGTGTACGGTCAGCCTGCTGGGAGGAAGGAGCCTGTGAGAGGCACTGTAATGACCAGGGGTCCGCTGACATGAGTTATAAACTGAGACGATCTTAGTGTATAGTCCTGGACTTAAAGACAATGAATGAACAGCTCTGTGGAGACAGTGTTGTGCAGACAGCGGGAGGTAGTTAATCTCCTTTACAGTATGTAGAACTTTCAAATGACACATAGAGCTTCAGGTAGTAATACATTCAATGGTGACATACGTAGCAGCATTGGTGATTGTGCAATATCATTTATCATTTAAGTTGACAGTGGCTGAGGCAAGTCCATGCCTTTCGAGAGTCTTGTTTGCATTCCTCATATTTTGTGGCATCCAGCAAAGCGTGTGCAGAGGAGATGACATTACTTTTGCTAGATCTGTGATTAAGGCATTGGACAAAACTCTTGTGACAATGTGCGGCACCAGCTTGTGGTCACGCTGTTCTGGAACCTGGGAACTCCAATATGGCCACTGCAGTACTCCATGGTGGTGACAGGCCCAGAGCACCAGTCTGCTACAGTGACGTTGGATGCGGACACCACTGCTATCAAAAGACAAGCCAGGAAGAACTAAGTCATCATCAGGAGAAGCTGAATGCAGAGAGGGATGACAAGAGGACACACACGGAGCAGCAGGCGGAGACCAGAACGAAGATGACAATGCAGAGGGAACGTTGGACCAGACCTGGGAGAGGAAAGTGGACGCAGGGAAAAAGGACCACTCTAGTGCCATTCATCCCAGTGGTCCCAGTGTGGAGGTGGATGCTGGGGACCCATACACCATGGCCAAGGAGTCTTGTGGCCAAAGGCAGGTAATGGGAAACACAGGAGGGGTACAGAGCTGGTGGGCAGGGTTTTGGACAAACGTGTGGCACAAGTGAATGGAGAAACCTATCTAGCACAATTGTCTGGTAGCACAGCACTATAGCAGAAAGGTGAAGGCTCTGTAAAAGTTCAGCTATCCCTTGAGAACATAAAATTATCCCTACCTTGTTGTTTTCTCGAGGACCTTACTCCCAGGCTGGACCTCTAAAGAGAGGACAAGACTGCCTAATAAGCCAAGCAAGAAGATGAAAGTTCAAACCAACCCTGTGAAAAGCCGGAACAGAAGAGGAAAACTAACTTTACTCTGATATATTGTTTTTCACCTTTAATATATACAGCAGAGAATGCTAAAAAAACACCCCATAGAACTCTCAAGCCTCTGTGCTTCTCTTTTCAGTTGTGAGAACCAGAGAAATAGCAGAGATAAGCCCATATACCACACAGCTAAAGAGAGATTTTCCTCTCTTGCGCAGGTCTCTTTGTGCTGAAAGAAGCGGGTGGTGTTCGGGGACATAGCAGCACAACTTGCTTGCGAGAGCCTAACCAATATCTTGGATTAAAGACCTCAGTGTTGGAGTAGAGGCACTGGCTATGTAAACTTTGGCATCATAAAGCTGGGTAGTAAGCTCATGTCTGATTGGGACAACACTGAAGAAAGAGATCCCAAGACAGCCTGGTTACCTTTGAGAGAGAAGTAAGACTATCGTCATGAACACCAGAGATAGAAATGAGACAGCATACCTTGTCTTGAAGTCACAGGAAGGTTAAACATCACCTGCGTTTCATTTGTCCAACTGCGATGTTAAAATGTGATATTCCGCCAATTAATTCGCAGGATTATTTGGCATTCATAATATTTATGTGCTTTGGTTTAGAAATGTGCCTTGTTTCCCAGTTACTGAGAGGTGCGTTAGATTGGGAACAGTTTGGTTGGTGAGTTTTGCTTATTGACATGTCCATATACATCTTATTGGTAATGCATGTAAGGTCAGTATGTTTCTGTGTAAGTTGACGTCTGTTCTTTTATAATTGCAGTTTATGTTCTGCAGTGGCATGCTGAATGCTTAGTGCTGCAAGAAAGGTTGTAAAGATTATATAATCGAAATGTAGGTTGTTTAGGAAGTACGACGTGAGGATTTACCTTTAGCTCTATATGGAGTCTAGTTAGCAGATTTGGGAAAAGAGTAAAGTACACATCTGTGTATTGTTGTGTAGATAAGTGTTGGGTGTACATGCTCAAATGTTGTGGACATGGGGAAGAGTAGCACCTGGCTGCAAGGTATATGAGTGTTGCACACATGTGTGTGTTGGTGTAAACTGGGGAAAGAGCAGTCCCATGTCACTAAAGATTGTATGGGGGAGTATCTCATAGTTAAGTGAAAGTGGGGAAGTGTAGTACCCAGAAATGAGAAGTTGCATGGAAGAGTTACCATGGTGTGCTACTTTGGGAAGAGATGTACCCTCTTGTGAGAAGTTAAATTGGGGTATACCCTGTGATGTACTAAGTTGGGGAAGAGTAGTATCCTGTGGTGAGATGTTGCTTGGTAGAGTAACCCCATGGGTGTCATGTAGGAGAAGAGATGTGCCATGGTTCAGGGTGGTAGTGATGGAATCTGTGGAGAAGGAGGTCACTGTGGGCAGTGGTCTAAGTGGGTGGGATCTGAGGGGCACGACTTGCCCATACTTTTTTAATTTAAGAAAAACAGTTCCCCTACTTTTTTGTGAAAAGACAATTGTCCTGGGTTGGTTAATTCTGAGAGCTGAAATGCTTCAGATGAAACGTAAGGCAGAAAGATTCATGTGCTGTGAAACAAAGGATGGGCAGACAGCTACATGAAGAACAAGCCTGCTTGTCTGAAAGACATGTAAATGTGTACAACTGGTTAATCTGCAAATGTAATAGGTGCGTATAAACTGGTATTGGCTTTAATTGATGGAATCACTTGAAGCTTTCTGATGAGACAGATTTATTCTTTTTAAATGGTACTGGAATGAGTTACCAGCAGAGCTGTGAAAAGTGTGCTTTTAAAAGACAGTTATAAAAAAATATGTGCAGTGAGGAGTATGGGTATTACTAAAATCTTTATTTTGAAAGTACTTCTTTATCATTAACCTTTTGCACATTTTCTAGTAGTGTATCTAATAGTGTGTGTAATGCAAGTTTAAAATAATGACTTACATATTCTCAGTGCTCTCTGTCATAGACTGTGGGGACCACACAACACTAAACATACAGAAGCCACTATTCTCCAATGCACCAACCAGGATTAATTTCACTTTTGTGGCTCTCTAGTTGCACACACCTCTGCAGTGCATTAATTACTGGAGGTTTCATAATGTACAATAGCACATTTCCCACCAATTAAGTTAATTTGCATTTATTTTTTGTTTAAGTTGTGCCTTTTTTTATATGTGGTTACCTGAAGTTGAAAGACCAAAACAAGTTACAGAATATTTTTTATTGCCATGCCGTTGACCCCACCCCTAAGCTCACTCTCCCTGCCCCCTTTTCATACAGCATTACCGTTCCAATACTTTTTTTGAAGGCGCATTGACCACTGATTGGGGGACACCAACAAACATTACTGCACCGGGTGCCACCAGCACTAAAGCCATCAATGTGAATGTAAACTTAGGGATCTCAAGGAAACCTTTCACTGAAGGAAGCCAGTCAGTTCCATGCTGTGCTGTCACTTAACTTAGGATCTATGACTACATGTCCTGTATGCATAATATTGTATGTTGTCATTGTGAGTGTCTATAATTATACTGGCATGGCCTCATGCCAAGGAGGTTGCAAGACTTGCAAGTTTTTGACAGTGGTGCAATTGTAGTCACTACTTAGCAAGCGCAGCTCGTGGAAGGGAAAAGGGATGGGGCAAAATAAATTTACACTTTTTCCACGCTGTGCTGCTCCATCCGCTCTGCTCCGTCTTGCATTGCAGGCACAGGCTCCCAGCCTGCCCTGCGTCCAATCCTACCATTGCTTTCATGCTGTTGGCAGCATGAAAGCAACAGTAGGATTGGACGGAGCACCCACCCAGGGCGTTCCGAGGCAGAAAGAGAGCCTCTGTCTTCTCTCCAACCCGGCAACGCAATGCCAGGTTGGAGAGAGCCTAGTCTGCATGTATGTTTGGTCAGCCTGAGACGGCCGGCCAAACATACATGCGCACTGAGGGGGAGTGTGCTGTGCACTCACCCTCTGTCCCTGTCCCACCAGTGGCCCTGCTCCTTTTATAGTAAAAAGATAAAAAAACTCAGTTTATTATCTTTTTACTATAAAAGTTTTGCAGCTGCTGCTGCTAACGGGGGAGAGTGAGGGGTTAGTGGGAGATGACATTGCGGAAGAGCCACCCCTGCTACCTAGTTGTCATCTTTTTTCTATCTTTTACATGAGGTGCAGGGAGCCTCATATTTTGAACCGTTACAGAGTTTCTATGACTGCTATCTGTTATCCTTGTGTATCCGCATACATACTGGAGAGTTTAAAACCTTGGCGGGTGAATGTGTATATGTAAGGCATGTTGGAGATTGAGTGATTGTGACTGATTGTCGCTACACTTTACATTGCATTGAATGGCTGTTTTTTGTTGTGTTGTTTGTAAGAAAGGGAGGTGAGTATTAGCCTCTAAGTCCCTATTTGCTAAATGTCTGACGAGGTGTTTGAAAAGCTGCGAGTGAGTGATGTAACAGGATGCTGTTTTGCGGTATAAATTGAAAGCTAAGACATACGAACAGTTGGATGCAGAATGCAGCCCTCACAGCAGCTTCATGCTGTTACCGTAATCTAAAGGGCCAACATCAAACATCACACTTACCTTATATTTGAATGGCTCTTGACCCTTCTTTGATGACCCTGCCCTCCAAGTACAACTAGTCTCTAAATTTACATCACTGTCTCTAACTTTACATCACCCTCCAGAAGTACTCACATGTACAGCCATGTACTGCCACCTACCTGTCCTGTTGCCACATAATCTTTCAAAGGGTGAATTGCAAGGCAGAGAATGTCGTCATCATGTCCCAGATAGAACCTCTGTGTGTTCTGCTGCCGGTTGTAGACAACGCCCACTGCAGCCACGTGGTACACAATCTCCCCCGTCTGGGTATAAAAGAGATTACTCCTACAGTCGTAGCCTCTGTACCTGCGATACGACAAATGTGCAACATGTCAAAAGATGTGTGGTATCAATGCAAGAAGCCAACTGGGTAATAACTGCAACGAAGCGATGCAAACTAGGTAATGATTCACTCTGCCATGCACGCCTTGGGAACACATTCCCGGCACTGCTACAATTACCGCAGTTCATTTATCTCACCTGTCACTCGCTAGATTGCTTACAGACATCATTTGTTTAAATTTCCATGGTTTTCTCTAAAACGTGTTTTCATATTTAAAACGTGTGTTCCCTCAGCGGAATCCAATTTTCTTATGTTGCAAAATGTAGGATATTAAGGACATGGCAATTGTACAATGCTCCACAGTTTACAGCTCAGGGTTTGTTTCGCATAGTTGTATGAGGTTCATTAAAGTTTTCAAAATGTGCAGTAGAATGGAGCGATCCTCATTTCAGAATATCGAGTGGCGTAATGTTCATCGCTGAGCTAAGGATTACACTGGGTCTTGCAGTGACAGGGTGGTTGTAAGTCTTATTTGAATGAGTGCCAAGTCAAGGAAATTAAGTTTAGGACTGATGGAACGCTAGCTTGTGGAAGAAGTAGGTGGGCTTCCTTCATACTCTCTTAAAAAGGGGACTCAAATGGTTAATTTGTAAAGAGCTTACTGGCTAGTTATTTCATCGACAATCGCTTTACCTTTAATAGGCATTTGTGTGGTGGGTTGTTATTTATTTCCAAATAAAGGGAAGTCACGTGATCGAGTATTGGGTCTTCACATAACAAATATTAGAGGAAACAATATCACAGAGGATTAATGGGTTGAAGACCTCAAAGAATGTTAAAACATTTCTAGTTGACACGTGCGGGACTTTCATATAAACATAAAAATTACTCACCTTATTTAAGTTACCGTCACCCCAAAAATATTTTCCCTGACAGGCGTTTCATGAGTGCTTTGCTGATCAGTTTAGTAGAGCTTCCATGGCTATGCTAAGTACCCATGACTATGATGATGATTTAGTCACTTGAATAAAAGTGTGAAAAATTCCTTGCCTTGCTGCAAACAAAGCGAATTGACCTTTGTGGAAATACATAGAAACTGAGGAAAGAAGAACTGGAAGAATGTAGCTTGATGGAGGAAGTAGGAAATAAACTCACTCAGAGCAATACTTGTTGAGTCTAACTGGTTGGTAAATGTCTATATTAAGAATCTTTTGTGCTCTGGTGGCTTGCAATATATGTGGTTATCTGGAATGTTATCGTGGTGAAGTATTTGCCTTTTGTTCCTCAACAGAAGGTGATTGTCAGCCTTGAATTGGATTGGACTTTCTCTCAACAGCATCCATAACTGTGAAACCAGTGCTGTCTGGGCCATGCCGCAGACACCAAAACTTCTTACAGTGATCAATTTACAGCCTGTGGTTTACTCGTAATTAGCAGAGACAGTGGAAATGTGTACACACATTTCTACCCCATTTTATGGAGAATATCTCCCACATCAATCTGTACATGGCTAACTCTTGATAAATAATGGACATTGTTTTTTAGATCAGTAGCTAATGCATCCCACTGTGGTGTTCACCACCAGTGAAATACCAATTTGTGTTACCACTAGTCTAACTGCCATTCGTGGGGCTCTAACACTTGCATCTTCACAACAATCGCACGTGTGTTGATCGTCACTAAAATGGGTTCTGCTGGGATTCCACTCTGTGGTTTTAGCCAATACCCACACTACTGACAAAGTAGAGCAAAGCAACTACTCGAAACACCATCAACTAGCATGGGAAAACACAATCAGACGTCAGTACAGACCCACCAGAGTAGCCACCTCCCAGGTGGAAAATGCTGTCAGTATAAACCTGCAAAATGCATAACCAGGCGAAATAACAGGAAACAAACACAATTGGAAGGTGTCTTGGCAACCACAAAACAATCATGTTCTGCAGTTGAGCCAAAAACTGAAATAGTAGAATAGCTATTAAGATGGGCCTCTCGTGGGCAGGCCAGCGAAAACTGAACAAGTGAGGGACCTCTACAGAAAAAAAAGATTAGATTTGACCCCTGAATGGAATAAACAAACACCAAACACTAGAACTACAAGAATTAGTCCGCTTCCATGGGTTTAAAGCTCAAGTCTCAGAAGGAGGGCCCTTTTGAATAGTAACAGATCAGTGGGCATGCTGGAACCTATGTATGGCACAGACATCCAAAAACGTTTTGAGAACTGACTGCAAACTGTGGTAGCACCTGTTGGCCTGGCAAAGTTATTCACAGTAGGAGCACACTGTGCAGCAGTTCTGCACCCACCACCTGGAGTGCCGCCTCGCACGATCATAGCAAAGCTGGTTCATTATCGAAATTGTGATATTATCCTACAATAGCCAGACAATCGGGCCTTTCACAATAGACAATGACAAAATCTTGGCATTTCCAGATTTCAATACAGCCTTACAACAGCAGGGTATATCACTCATTAGACCATTAGAATGTTGAGAGCTCCGCTGAAAACAGTGGGGTAGCTCTGGGCTTATAATTGCTGGTATAAATCCGGAGCTCCAACATTCCAGTGTTTGCATTCATGTTTCTCCCTTTCTAGTTTAGAACTTCCTAAGCTTAGTAAGTGAAATGTTCTAACAGCCTTCTAGCCCTTATGGTTCCGGCTAATCCTGTTTTTAAAGGCCCTCGCCCTTGTTAAAGGACCTTGCCTGCAGTTCGGGCCTATAACTCTGGTTTATCGCCTAAAAGCAACGATATCTTCAGGATATGAGTTCCAGCACAGATTTACTGGAGCACTCACGAAACAGACAGCAGGATCTCAACAGTTTAGAAACCTTAGTGCACTTTAAACTACAACCAATGAGAAACAGAGAATGCTGGGATGCAAGGTTCCATGGCATCCCAGTTGCTTCTAACAGCATCAATAAATATAAATTTAAGTTAAATATATACACTATTACACCCTCGGCAGTGGACTATAAGGCTATATTGAAGTTGAACAGAAACTATGCGACCTGTAACTTCGATATATACCTCTGTTCCCAGCAAAACGAAAGGGTACAGAAGAGAGAAAACTATTTTTGTTCACAGCTGCTGCTCTAATGAGGGAATCGATAGAACAAAGAAGAGAAGGGAACACTCACTTCTCTGAGACCGGACTGCAAAGATCACAAGAGAGACACAGACCTCGTCAAATCAGCCTTTTCAATATAATACCCTCACCTGCGCAAATTTTTAAAGATCATTCAGCAGCAGTTGCAATAGCAAAGTCATTATGTGAAACGGGATCATCCATCAAAGAAGGTGACAGGCGAAGACATGTCGACCACAGGAGACAACGACACAGATGAAACAACAGGAACACAGCACAAAGGACCTATAGGTTCGCCAATGAGGGTGGGTGTGCTAGCCATACTATCAACAGCAACAGAGACAAAAAACTACAAGGACATATGAAAATATAAGCTGAGAAACATCAGGAAATCCAAATATGCAAACATTACAATTCGGGGTTGTACAGATGTGCTGACGTCTATCAAGGGTTGAACTCAATAGGAAATGTAGGCGTTCCATAGCCCTCCTCTGAGTTTTAGGAGTGTGTTAGTAATATGTTACATTATTATGTACTAAACTTTAACACAAACCATCACTGATGTGTTTTGAAGTGTACCGTCATACACATGTAGCTAATGTCAAAGATGATACTTTTGTCAGCTCAATGTATCAACCCTGATCCCAAATTGCTGGATGGTTAAAAATTAATTATAGTTGAATGGAAAAGTTTATTAGGCCGGGGGCAATAATAATTTTCCTAAAGTGGATAAGCAAAACATTGGATCTCAATTGGGTAAAACAAGTAGATGTAACACAATATTGAAGACTCTACTACATCATTAGATAAAAAAATTCATGACCTTAAACCTGAGGGGAATGGTGCTAGCGTGCCTGGTCCTTAGTAAGTAAACTTACAAGGGGACACTTATAGGCCGATGAACCTTTTGGATCGCATGGAGTATTCTAGCCATGTAGTGACCAATGTTATCAATAATCAATGTAACCAATCAATAATCTCTACACAAAACATTAACCATTCTAAAATTATATCAACATTTCATGAATAACCACAACTCAATATACGGTTTAACAATTTTTATTTCCCTATTAGTTACAATACTAATCCATATGGTTAACTCAAACTTTATTCAATCAGCTCAGAATTAATTCATTAGTGACCACCAATAACATAAGCCAAACTATGGAATTCATTACCCCCAACTATAAGAGCCACAGATAACTTTCTTGTCTTCAGAAAACTACTCAAGAGTTGGCTCTTTCCTTCATAACCACCTTTTTCAAGCAACTATGAACTGCATATGTCTATGTGGATAAATATTTTTTTCAGATTATATGTATATTTCTATTTATTTATTTATAGTTTCTTTGGAAAATATGTATTGCTACTGTCATAACAATAAAATACACTCACACTCTTTAAACCTGTCTGACTAAGTATTTTTTACCTATGATTCTAATTATGTATTGTATGTGCATATGTGTGTGTATTCATGTGTGTGTGTATATATAATATATATATATATATATATATATATATATATATATATATATATATAGATGTGTATGTATGTGTATATGTTGTTTCTGTGCTTGGCATGTTCGTGGATCATTGCATGGCTCCTGGTTTTTGGGTTGTTATACTAGATATCTATGAATTCCTGCTCTCATCTCATCACACTTATCTACTCATCACTCTTATATCATGTCTCTATCAAACTATCCTCCATTCTCACTCTGACTCATCCCTTCTACCACTTTCATCTCCTAAATATCTCTGCCTAAGCTCTTCCCTCCACCTCCACATCTAACTCACCAAACCTCACTCTACCTGTGACCTCCCACACAACCCTACTAAATTCTCCTGCATTCATCTCACCCTGCTACTATGCTCTCCCTAACCCTTCCACATACTCTTCCCCCTCCGCCCCCCTTTATTCATCCCAAGCCTTTGGGCTGAATAAATGAAGAATATACTCCCAATTAACACTTCTGGATTTCTTTCCTCCTCCACCCCTCCATTACTCCTGTCAATCTAACTAATAAAACTCTCATATCCGCGGCTCAAATTAACTCATAATAATACTAAAACTGTACTCATTATTAAACCAACTAATCCATCACTAATTCTTGTTGGGTTCCGGAGTAGCGTGCTACTCATCGAAAAGCGCTTAACGCCTCGTCAGGGGTAGTAATAGCTATATAAATATGATTACAATACAATACAATAATCTTATCAGAACATGAGGAAACATATGCTCTAATGCTTCAGCATAAGCCAACAAAGATAAATATATCAACTTTAATAGCAGAGTTTAGCAATCAGTTCGTCAATCATTTGTCACTGTCAACGTCACCCAAAGGAACCTTACCTAACCCAGATTAGCATTAGCATGTGGGACTTCATGCGAAAACAATTTGGAACATGAATTTAGAAAACATCTAGCTAAGAGAAAAACTATTTAAACAGCGCAGTTGGTACCTAGAAAGAAAGGCACAAAGGTTAATAAGTCACATTATCATAGCTACCTATCCACGGAATGGATCAGCAACAAAGACAGTCTTCATCTTCAGGTCTCTAAAAAGCGTGAGCCCAATGACAGAATCTCAAATCTCTTCGAACGTGCACTTCTAACCTCAATCATCTGAATTTTTTCCCACTTGTCATGACTTTTTGTGAAGATTACCCAGTCCATCCCCCTAATTCCTAATTGATCAGTCAATCACCAGTTACTACCCTAACCAATATTTTGTTTATTTTATCTATAAATTCTAAGATTACGCAGTTCTCAGTTCGTTGATTGGTTCACTGTAAGACGTCCTCATCATCCGGCTCATCAGAAATCGAAAATGTCGCATCTTCTTCTCCAGTCAGTGTCTCTATTGTTTGAGTCCTGGGAAAGTACATCTAGCCTACTCTTCACAGTCCTCGTTGCAACATTTATTCCCTCATCTCCTGTCTGTCGGTACACTGCAGAAAATTCTAGCTAAGCAGACTTTATTAGCATCCAGTAGTTCAGGGTCAGTTCAACATGTTTGCTTTTCTACAGTACACGATTATTCTGGTGCTGCACGAGGCCTGGCAAAACTAGGCCACAACTTCAGCTAAGTTAGCTCTATAATATAATGCAAAACATACTTTATACATCTTAATGTGACATATTACGACGTTATTATTACGCATTTTCAATATTTTATGCATTTTTTATCATTTTAGTACAACTTCATATAAACTGGCAGTCACTCTTAGTGGGCACATTTTCAACTGTGCACATTAATCTTTCTACGTTTCATTTTTTCCTAGCATTTTCTTGTTAATCAAAACGCATAAACATTCATTAATATTTTCTGATTAACATATCTGCTTCAACAGTCCCTCCTCTGATGACTAAATATGTTATCATACCATTCTTTATCATCATCGTATTCATAGCTCAATCTCCTCAGTATTTTGTCTTCTTCTCAAATCTTCTCTATAGATTCTTTCCCTGTTTGATTCTTCCCTCTGATTATTTTTAGATCTTCTCAATTTTATCTTTTGACATAATTTGCATGAACCCCATAATCCTAGTATGCAAGCAATCACAATTAATATTCCCTGTATGCTTTTTAATAATACCCCATTCCAAATGTTACTAAGCCAATTTCCCACTGATGCAAATCGTTTTCCAACCTTTTCCCAAACACCTGATTCCTTCAATTCCTTTAAATCCTTACTTGAGTTGGGCAGGTTAGTGAGTAAGTCTCTTACCTCCTTACTATTGTTAGGTATGTAAGAACAGCAATGCCTAGAGTTAATCATTTTACAGACTCCGCCATCTTTTGCTAAAAGCATGTCTAAAGCAAGCCGATTTTGAAGGGTCATAGCTCTATCCGTGGCTAATTCAGTATCTATTAGGAGTATTGCCCCTGTAAAGTTCGTCAGCATGTTATCCACAATAGTAGACAACTATCGTATCTTGATTGAATTCAGAATGACTCCCACTGAAGGAATCATTGCACCAAAGATATCTCTCACAACTGCAGAAGAGGTTTCCCTCCTCTGTCGCTTATGATGTAATTCAGTCAATTTGTGAAACTTCTTTAAGTCATCTATCTGATAAATCTTTGGGAAAACTATCCCCAAATAACATGTCCCATAGCATCCTCTTGGAAGACAGTAATAAGCATTAACTCCACAAATATAATAAATCCCAGGAATTGCAGGGTCCTGACCATTCAACATAAAATCCCACTTACTCTGAAACAAAAATACATGCCTACATTCACTCGTTCCCATAAATAAAGTGTCAGTGCATGATTTTGGCCTATATATACAAAGCTTCCCTACATGTAATGCATCTAATGCTAATTTCTCTTGCGTTTTAATTGCAGTATAAGCATAATCATTCTTGTAAGTCTTTTTCTCCAAACCCTTTTCTAATTTTTCTTTTAATGCTTTTCTCTTATCATCAGTATGCCCTATGAAGCTCTTCTCTAAAGGTGTAAGCAAGCACGTAAGATTGTTCTTATGCGCATATGCGGTTCCAAATGTTAGTGTAGGCTCAAAGAATCCTCTAACTAATACTATGTCATGCTCCTTAGCTACTCTACTCAGATATCTAAAAATAGGAACATACGAAAACACAACATCGTAGTTTATATACTCTTGATTATAGGACCTTGTTAATAGCAAACTACAGCTTATTCCGTAGGGTAAAGGTAAGCTGTGGCACCTAACTCCTTCCTCTACTGATGAAGGGATTTGCGTACACACAAGACAATTCTTTGCATCTATTGTTTCAACATACTCACTCAACAAGCAATAGAAAACATTAGAAGAAAGCTCTCCATGAAAATTAGTATAATCATGCAAATACTTCTCATATAACTTAAACCACTCCAAAGCTGTTAGTGTAGTAGTTTCAGGAGCAGAAGTATTAGTGGCTCCTGTTACATCAAGAACGGATATTCCCACAATCCCCACTATAAACAAGATTCCACACATAATTGCCAATCCAACACTCATATCTACAGCGCCTAGCATTTCTACCTTGATTATTGAACCCAGCCATGATCTGTAAAAAATCAGAAAGCAGAAGTAACTCTTATATATAAAGGGTAGTAAAAATCAAAAAGATAACATTCTTCTCTCACAGTTCAGTCTTACACTCAGGAACCCTTTTCATTTGTCAAAAATCGATTAGTAGCTTGTCATATCCGGTTTTTACTGTCAAATCAGGTTATCAAGGTCTCTTCCAGCCTATTTTTCAACAGTCTCTTTAGGTTTCTCAGATTAGTTCAACAATTCAGCTTCTTGTTTTTCTTCAGGTTATATCAAAGTACTGACTTGGAACTTCTCTATCAAAAGGACATAAACTCGTGTTTCCATTCATTAGTAGTTGCATACGCCCATTCAGGACCTACGTAACGCCGACTTGCTATTCTCTTTCTTTTCAACTTTTGGTCACCACTTATTTCTCCTTCACTCAATTCTTCTATTCTCATAGTATCTACTTCTTCCTCTATTGTTTCCTTTATGACCAATTCCTTTTTCCTCCCTATCTGCAACTCAGGCCAATTATCTTCTTTTCTTGATCCTTCTGTCAATATTCTTTTCAGGATTGGACTCTTCTCCTTCTCCTTCTCTATGGTGTTTTTTCTTGCTGGACCTGCAACGGGCTCAGGAGGAGTCGGATCGCTTTGACTTTGATTCATCTCAACTCTTTCCCCCTCTTGGCCTGGCACTTGCTCTGTTTGCGTCTCAGCACTGTCTGCTTCTGGGAGAACCTCTGCTGAGCTGGGCTCTCCTGTTGTATCCGTTGAGAATGATTCTTCAGCACCCTCCTGTAATTCTTCAATTTTGTCTCTTACAGGGGTGATAGAACCATCTTCCACAAGCTCTGGTTCAACTTCAGGCTCTCTGGGTTCCTTTACTGGTTCAGGTGTGGCAACCTGTTTTGCTGTTGTTGGTGCTCTCAACAACGGTTCTTATTCTTGCTCCTGCAGACATACCACTCTCTTTGTATGGCTCGTGTGCATCCAGTTCGGAAGTCCTGCACACTTCACAGCTGTCGTAGTTGTCAGGACCACCTGATATGGACCTCTCCAGCATGGCTCTAAGCACATCTTGCGAACATGTTTTCGGACAACAACCTAGTCTCCGGCTCTCAGATTGTGCCCTGGATCATGGAGGGGGGGCAGGGTGGTGGCCTGCACCTGCTGATAGAAAGAGTGAACCACAACAGCCAGACCCTTGCAGTAGTCTAACACCATATCATCTGTAATGTTTACAAGTGCATTGGCTGGAACTGCTGGTAATCTCATTGCTCTGCCCATGAGGATCCCATGGGGTGACAGCCCTGTTTTCCTGTCAGGTGTGTTTCTCATCAATATCAACACCAAAAGCAATGCATCTGGCCGTTTCAGATTCGTAGCTACACACATCTTTGCAATTCTTGATTTTAAGGTACCATTCATCTCTTCTACTAGTCCTGATGCTTCAGGGTGGTAACTAAAATGCAACTTTTGCTTGATGTTTAGTGCTGCACATAAGAGTTTAATCACCTCGTTGTTGAAATGAGTTCCCCTATCTGATTCTAAAGAGATCAGAAACCCGAAACGTGGTATCAACTCCCTGAGCAACAACTTCGCTACTGTGAGACTGTCATTCCTTCTTGTAGAGTATGCTTCAATCCAGTGACTAAAAATGCACACAATCACCAACACATACTTCAAACCTCCACATGCAGGCATCTCAATGAAATCCAACTGCATCCTGCTGAATGCACCTCCTGCTCTTCCAATGTGGCTCAAATTCACCACTGTCCCTTTTCACACATTTAGCTGCTGACAAATTATACAGCGATGACATACTGCCTCTGCTGCCTGCCTAAACTTGGGGTTAAACCAGTCAATCTTGAACAAATGAACCATGGCATCCCTTCCATGTGTGCCTGACCATGATAATAATGGGTCATTTGCGACAATAAACTATTGGGCAGGACTATCTGGTCCTCCTCAGAAACCCAAATCTCATCAAGACGTTGGACACTGTAGGAAGTTGGCTCTGTATGCACTATTTCAAAGTAAGGAATAGTATGCACGGAGTCCAAGGGTTCCCCTTAGAGGTAAGATAGTGGCAAAAAGAGATAATACTAATGCTCTATTTTGTGGTAGTGTGGTCGAGCAGTAGGCTTATCAAAGGAGTAGTGTTAAGCATTTGTTGTACATACACACAGGCAATAAATGAGGAACACACACTCAGAAACAATTCCAGGCCAATAGGTTTTTGTTATAGAAAAATATATTTTCTTAGTTTATTTTAAGAACCACAGGTTCAAATTCTACATGTAATATCTCATTTGAAAGGTATTGCAGGTAAGTACTTTAGGAACTTTGAATAATCACAATAACATATATACTTTTTACATAAAACACATTTAGCTGTTTTAAAAGTGGACACAGTGCAATTTTCACAGTTCCTGGGGGAGGTAAAGTATTGTTAGGTTTTGCAGGTAAGTACACCACCTACGGGGTTAAGATTGGGGTCCAGGGTAGCCCACCGTTGGGGGTTCAGAGCAACCCCAAAGTCACCACACCAGCAGCTCAGGGCCGGTCAGGTGCAGAGTTCAAAGTGGTGCCCAAAACGCATAGGCTTCAATGGAGAGAAGGGGGTGCCCCGGTTCCGGTCTGCCAGCAGGTAAGTACCCGCGTCTTCGAAGGGCAGACCAGGGGGGTTTTGTAGGGCACCGGGGGGGACACAAGTCCACACAAAAAGTACACCCTCAGCAGCGCGGGGGCGGCCGGGTGCAGTGTGCAAACTAGCGTCGGGTTTCCAATGGGAGTCAATGGGAGACCAAGGGGTCTCTTCAGCGGTGCAGGCAGGCAAGGGGGGGGCTCCTCGGGGTAGCCACCACCTGGACAAGGAAGAGGGCCTCCTGGGGGTCACTCCTGCACTGGAGTTCCGATCCTTCAGGTACTGGGGGCTGCGGGTGCAGGGTCTTTTCCAGCCATCGGGATTTTAGAGTCAGGCAGTCGCGGTCAGGGGGAGCCTCGGGATTCCCTCTGCAGGCGTCACTGTGGGGACTCAGGGGGGACAACTTTGGTTACTCACAGTCTCGGAGTCGCTGGAGGGTCCTCCCTGAGGTGTTGGTTCTCCACCAGTCGAGTCGGGGTCGCCGGGTGCAGTGTTGCAAGTCTCACGCTTCTTGCGGGGATTGCAGGGGTCTTTAAATCTGCTCCTCTGGATACAAAGTTGCAGTCTTTGTTGAACAGAGACGCTGTTCTCGGGAGTTTCTTGGTCTTTTGGAAGCAGGGCAGTCCTCTGAGGATTCAGAGGTCGCTGGTCCCAGGGAAAGCGTCGCTGGAGCAGTTTTCTTTTGAAGGCAGGAGACAGGCCGGTAGGACTGGGGCCAAAGCAGTTGGTGTCTTCTTTCTTCTTCTGCAGGGGTTTTTGAGCTCAGCAGTCCTCTTCTTCTGTAAGTTGCAGGAATCTAAATCTTTAGGTTCAGGGAAGCCCTTAAATACTAAATTTATGGGCGTGTTTAGGTCTGGGGGGTTAGTAGCCAATGGCTACTAGCCCTGAGGGTGGGTACACCCTCTTTGTGCCTCCTCCCAAGGGGAGGGGGTCACAATCCTATCCCTATTGGGGGAATCCTCCATCTGCAAGATGGAGGATTTCTAGAAGTTAGAGTCACTTCAGCTCAGGACACCTTAGGGGCTGTCCTGACTGGCCAGTGACTCCTCCTTGTTATTCTCATTATTTCCCCCGGCCTTGCCGCCAAAAGTGGGGCCGTGGCCGGAAGGGGCGGGCAACTCCACTAGCTGGAGTGCCCTGCGGTGCTGGAACAAAGGGGGTGAGCCTTTGAGGCTCACCGCCAGGTGTTAAAGCTCCTGCCTGGGGGAGATGTTAGCATCTCCACCCAGTGCAGGCTTTGTTAATGGCCTCAGAGTGACAAAGGCACTCTCCCCATGGGGCCAGCAACATGTCTCCAGTGTGGCAGGCTGCTAAAACCAGTCAGCCTACACAGGTAGTTGGTTAAGGTTTCAGGGGGCACCTCTAAGGTGCCCTCTGGGGTGTATTTTACAATAAAGTGTACACTGGCATCAGTGTGCATTTATTGTGCTGAGAAGTTTGATACCAAACTTCCCAGTTTTCAGTGTAGCCATTATGGTGCTGTGGAGTTCGTGTTTGACAGACTCCCAGACCATATACTCTTATGGCTACCCTGCACTTACAATGTCTAAGGTTTTGCTTAGACACTGTAGGGGCACAGTGCTCATGCACTGGTGCCCTCACCTATGGTATAGTGCACCCTGCCTTAGGGCTGTAAGGCCTGCTAGAGGGGTGACTTATCTATACTGCATAGGCAGTGTGAGGTTGGCATGGCACCCTGAGGGGAGTGCCATGTCGACTTACTCGTTTTGTCCTCACCAGCACACACAAGCTGGCAAGCAGTGTGTCTGTGCTGAGTGAGGGGTCCCCAGGGTGGCATAAGATATGCTGCAGCCCTTAGAGACCTTCCCTGGCATCAGGGCCCTTGGTACCAGGGGTACCAGTTACAAGGGACTTACCTGGATGCCAGGGTGTGCCAATTGTGTAAACCAAAAGTACAGGTTAGGGAAAGAACACTGGTGCTGGGGCCTGGTTAGCAGGCCTCAGCACACTTTCAATTCAAAACATAGCATCAGCAAAGGCATAAAGTCAGGGGGTAACCATGACAAGGAGGCATTTCCTTACAGACACATTTTAATTTGGACCAGAGTCGTTTCTCTTCCTTGTCAACATTACTTTGCAATGTTTTCAATTCTTCCAAAGTATCAATTACTTTCAATGCAAAACTTGTACATGGGTTATCTTCTTCTGACATCAATCCCCACTCATTTTTGAACGATACACAGTTCAATGCGCAAAACCTTGCGACTTGATCCGCATATCCATTTCCCAGTGAGACGTAGTCCTGTGTCTTTTGATGTGCACTGCATTTTACCATGACAATTTCTTCAGGCAACTGTATTGCATACAACAATTCTATTATTCTGTTGCCATTTCTTACTGGTGAACCCGTAGAGGTCAGGAAACCTCTTTGTGCCCACAATTGACCAAAATCATGAACAATTCCAAATCATATTGGCTGTCAGTATAGATTGTGACTCTCAGTCTTGCAGAAACATGGCACGCTCTAGTAAGAGCTACCAATTCTGCTACTTGTGCAGAACATACACCTTGAAGCCAGGAAGCTTCTAATGTACCTGTGATTGTGCATACAGCATATCCTGCGCTCAGTGTCCCTGTACCATCTCTGAGACATAAGCCATCAACAAAGACAATTTGGTCATTTTCTTCCAATCATGTATCTCTGATGTCCGATCTCAGTTTACTGCACAATTCACTTACCTCAAGACAATCATGCTCAATGTCTTCCTCCTTTTCAATTTCAACAGTATCACTTGGAAGTAATGCTGCCAGGTTCAGCACTGCACATCTTTTCAATGTTACATTTGGAGCACCTAGAATGCTCGTCTCATACCTTGTCAGTCCGGCACCAGTCAAATACTGAGTTTTCATTCTTGTCAGTAAAATCTCAACAGTGAGGAACCATTACCGTCAGAGGGTATCCCATCACTACTCCCTCACATTGAGAAAGGCTTCGACCAACTGCGGCAACTGCACACAGACAACATGGTAAAGCTGCTGCAACTGGGTCCAAGGTAGCTAAAAAATAGGCTACTGGGGGATAAGCACCTCCATGGACCTGTGTCAAGACAGACAAAGAGCAAGCATCACGTTCATGACAAAACAATGTGAATGGCTTTGTGTAATCAGGCATTACCAACACTGGAGCTCTGCACAAACTCTCTCTCAACTCAGAGAATGCTTTCATCTGATCTTGGTCTAGTGTAATGAGATCTGTAACCTCTTTATGTGTCAGCTGCTGCAATGGTTTGGCAATTTCAGCAAAATTTGGAATCCACTGATGACAATAACCTACTATTCCCGGAAACATTCTGACATCTCTCTGTGAAGTCGGAGGATTTTTCTGCAGTAGCATTGTAATCCTTTCTCTGGAAATTCTCCTTGACCCTTTCTCAATTTGGTGTCCCAGGTACTGATTTCTGAAAGTACTGCAATTTCAAAGGTGACAGTTTATGTCCAAATTTTCCCAAATGATTCAACAGGGCAATCGAGTCATACTTACACTCGTCCCTTGTCTTGGACGCAATCAGCAAGTCATTAATATACTGCACTAGAACCGATTGATACGGTAGTTCCAATGACTCCAGATTCTTTTTCAAAATCTGATTGAACAGAGACAGTGACTCCATGTACCCTTGTGGAAGCCTGCACCATCTGTAGACTCTGTCTAGGAATTTGAAACTAAAAAGAAACTGACTATCTTCATGAAGAGGTACAGAAAAGAAAGCTTGTGACAAGTCAACCACTGTGAACCACTCTGCATCGCATAGAATCTGAAACAATATTACTGCTGGGTTCGGCCCTACAGGACAACACTTGACCACCATGTCATTCACTTTTCGCAAGTCTTGCACAATGCGCACTTTCCCACACGGCTTCTTTAAGCCCATTATTGGTGAATTACGTGGTCTGGTCAACACTTCTTTCAAAACCCCTTGTTTCAGAAAATCTCCAATTATTTGCGCTACTTTCATCAGAACATCCTGGGCCATGTTATACTGTGGAAGCTGCGGAAACACTACATTCGGCTCCAAAGTGATCTTGATCGGTTCCACTCACTTGATCAAACCCACTTCTTTACCTGTCAGGTCCCACACATTTTCCTGTACTGTTCCCTGTAAATCTGCATGCAATTCTTTCACAGTAAACATCGGGAAAAACTCAATCAACAGGTACTCTTCATTAGTGCTTTCATTCTCAGTTTCAGGAGTTTGTTCTTCCTAATCATCACTATTTGTCTGAACTGCTGTTCCAGCAGTTGAACAATTTATTGAACATCTGGTCTTGCACAATAAGTCCCTTCCCACTAAGAATATTGGACTCGAGTCACAAAATACAAATTTGTGCAGTCCCTGGAAGTTGCCAATCGCAACTTGTATTGGATCTGTGATCCGATTTATCAGCTGTCTTGTTTGCTACTCCCACAACCTGAACTGTTCTGCCTGAAAGAGGTAAGTTGGGAACTTCTGTATTTCTTACTGTAGAGCGTGTAGTGCCTGTGTCCACTAGGAATGAGACCCTGTGACCCATCTCCTTTCCTTTCACAAAGGGTCCTCTTTGATCTACTTCTAATGAAGCTGCAAGCATACATGGCTCTTCATCCGAACTGATACTCATCCATTTATCGTTTATTTCATTCTCACTATGTGATGGGAATTGGTGCACTGTGTCACTACTTCTGTCCTGCCTCTGACCTGTGACCTGTTGAGTAAGCATCATCTGTTGCTGTTCCATCAGGGCTTGAGGTATCTGCATTTGCTGTCTAGGTACCATAGGAACCTGCTGCTGCATTGGTTGTGACTGTGTCACTTGTGCACAAGGCATTTGCATCTGCTGCATGGGTTGAAAATTCTGACCTTGATTCGTGTTACTCTGAAAATTTGGATGAAGTCCTCTCGTTCTAGGGACTTTCACAGTTTAAAATGTATTGACATCACCACCTTGCTGAACAACACCATCCTACACCATCAAAGGACACTCCCGCTTCCAGTGTCCCACGTTTCGGCAAAGATGACACAGTAACATCTTTTTCATACCTTGTACATCATTCTGAACCACTACAGTACTCTGGACCACGATTCATGTTTACTCCACGACCCCTGCCTCTCGTCTGAGGCTGGAACATAACAGTTCGCTGCTGCTGCGGCATCTGTTGCACTAAGGCTCCTTGCACTCCTGTTTGAGCTGCCTTAATTTGCATCACCATTGCATTCTTCTTCAACTTTATCTGCTTCAACTCAATCTCATCACTACAGTATTTCGCATACTGCAATACCTCATCAATCGGTTTCACTTGCCAGCAAATCAAATGACTAATATCATCTGACCTACTTCAGGTCTCAATCCTTCCACGAACCTGAACACAAAGTGCAACATGTCTTTCGGCTCAATTGCTTCTTTACCACTGTACCCCTTGAATGCTTTCAGTAATCTCTCATAGCAGGTATGTATTGATTCTTTTACCTCCTGCACTGTCCTGTCAATTCTTTGCCAATCAATATTTTTAGGTGAAATTCTCATCTTCAGGAACTCAATCACCTTATAATAATGTTTCATCATTTCAGGTGATGGTGCACCTGTGACTCTATCTCTTTCTGGTTCACTCGTCGGCCAACCCACTGATCTCTTGCACTCAACCCACAAATCAGCTGGCACTACTATCTCCAACAGTGTATTCAAGTCTTCCCACAGACATTTAGAAAGTTTTACAAATCTGTCTGTCTGCTGGTACCACTCAACTGGTTTCTCTCTCAGTTTCGTATAATCATTTGTGAATGACAAAATATCACTCCTGTGCCAGGGAACATGAACAAACTGCCCTCCTGGAATTTCTCTCATTGGTAAAATTTTTACTGGATCTTTTTCTTTCTGAACACTTTCAGACTATTCTTGTGAATCTTGTTTCCGTGTATCCTTCTTCTTTGCCCATCTGCCTTCCCACTTTCCTAATGCTCCCCAAAGCTGAGCACTCTGTAATAACTCTCTGAGATGCGCTTTCATCCCTGCTGATCTCATGTGTTCAAAATCTTTTGCCTCAAAATCTAACCTATTGCTCCTTTTCAAGGGCTTTGTTTTCTCAATTTCTATGTCATGTTTATCTGCCAAGTCTGCCAATTTCTGATGTATCTTGCCCACTTCATAATTCTTTGACACAAATATCTCAGCTCTTCTTCTGTATAGGATTCTAACCTATTCACTCCCATGGACCCCTCGACTAGTTCCGTTACCTCTATAGCCATTCTGCCACGATTAATCTGCTCTTCACCCTTGGATGTATTTCGAGGAGTATTCAGATTATACAACCACTCATTTAACTTCTGTGCTGTCAATCCCTGTAACGAGATGTTACTCGCATGCAGCATTGGCACCTGTTGTACCAAAGCACCGGGAGTTTGTGGTGTCAAAAGCTTCAAACTTTGATTTGCACTCGGGCCATTTACAGCATCTGGAAGCACAACAAGTGGACTAAGATCCATTAAAGGTCTAGATCCATCAAAGGTCTGCCCCATAGATGATATTACCTGCACATGATCTCTCACCCCTCTATGCACGAGGCTCTGTGACATTTCACCCTGCTCTCCTGTAATCGGCTTCTTTTGTGCAAACAATGGTACTGCTGGACCAACAGTAATTGGCAGCGATATTGCATCTGGTGCCGCTCTGACACCCGCATTTTGTGGAAGGGCTACTCCCATATTCTGATTCACCACTGCTGTCACATCTGACTGTGTACCTGTCATCAGTGTGAACTGCTGCAAACCCTGTGGCTGTGCCTGAGACAACAACATTGGAGTCGGCTCAGTCTGAACTAGCATGGGCCTCAGAACCTCTTGCTCTGTAGGAAACACTAAGTTCGCAATTGTCTCAAGAATTGATACTTCTGGATAAATTCTCTGTACCGGTGGTAGGTGCCTCTGCGCTTGGACCACCGAAGTAGTCACTGCATTGGGAGTATCTGCACTACCCATTGTACCTGTCCATTTTCTATCTGCACTGGTCCCACTGTCCCCAACACTTGAGCTGGGACAGTTGGAGCAGAACTAGAACTTGGACCCCCCTCCTGCACCGCATATGGTGGAGGTCGGTCCCACAACACCTGTATATTAAGATCCTCAACATCTGAATCTTCTTCTTACACAAGTCCTTTTCTTCTTCTTACCCCCTGAACTCTTTTCACCCTTGCTAGTATCCTCTGTCTCTTCTGACTCATCTTCTTCTGTAATTGTGGAAAAAAACTTAACACCCTGTAATGTCTCCATTCTCCACTTCTTCTGTTCCCAATCCCATCTCGCTTCTGCTAAAGACTTCTGTACCTTCCTTATTCTCCTCTGGAATTTCATCTCTTCCATTCAATAAGGTGGGCAGGGTTGCCCCCTCTGCTCGCTACTGTTCTCACTGGCGATTGAACCTTTGGCCTGACGGAAGAGGCCCTGAGTATCCCGCTAGGAGACGGTCAACATACTGTGTCACTGTACGCAGATGACCTTCTCTTGTACTTTAAAAAAGTCAACCATTTCCCCGCTGAAGTTGCAGAAATACCACAAAAATGTGCTGGTCTCTCTGGGCAGCAGGTTAACTGGGTGACGTTGTGCTTGTTCCCTTTCTGCTATAGCAGATCTGGGTCTCCACCTCTACGGGGTACTCATTCCCTGGCAGCCCAGGACGTTCACATACCTGGGCATTCACATATTCCATACAGAGGAAGATCTCCTTGATGGTAACCTTAAGCGAGCGGTAACATCTATCCAAACTCAAATGTTCTTCAAACATTACTGCTCTCAGTGATGGGAAGAGTCGCTCTCCTGACGATGGTGGTCCTCCCACGACTTCTATATTATTTCTCCAACCTACCCTATTATGTCCGGCTAAATTCTGTAGCGGGATGGAATCCAGAATTAGGGAGTTCATATGGAACAAGGGCCGTTGTAAAGTGGCGCTTAAAAAACTGTACTCGCCTCTGGATCGGGGTGGTCTGGCAGTTTCAAGAATGGAGCAATACTACCTCAATTCCCAGCTGCAATGGGGGACCAGGTGGCTTTCGGGTCTCCAGTTGTCTGACACGGCTACAGTGACGCAGCCCTGGACCCTACTGAGATACTATCTCTATTTCACCGTCTCAAGTGGGCTTGGGTACCAGAACCACTCCTGGTGGGTGTGGCGTATCAAGGCTATCGCAGGAGCTTATGCCTCACACATACGGTCATCCCCTATGCACCAAACGTTGGCTCTACTGGGCATGCCACACAGTGCGTGGCTCACGAACAGAATGGAGTTGGAGTCCTCGCATACAGCTGGGATGCATACGCTGGGGGATCTCTACAGTAAGGGCGCGCTAATCCCATTTGATGAGCTGACGGTGGAGACGGGCCTGTAACCAGGGCAGTTCCTTTTGCATAACTCCTTGATAACAACACTATCCCGGCACTGGGGAGGACACCTTTGCTGAACTGTCAATGCACCTACTGGTACAATATATGCAGGTTATGGGGCAGGGCAGACACCTAATACGATGGCTTACCAATGCACTCCTGGAAGCGCACAGCTCAAGTCTGTGCTGCACTGCATGCCAGATGGGAGGGGCGACTTGGCCAGGCCCTGTTCTGATAGAGAATGGGACACAGCATTGAAAAGACACACTTGCATTTCGTGCAACTCTTGATTTCCAGTTCTATTTCTTCCATAGTGCCTATCTTATCCAAGCTAAAATCAATCTGTACTTCCATTGCGTGGAAGCTGCTTGCCCCCGATGTGCAATGATGGAAGTGGATCTGCTCTACATGTTATGGTTCTGTCCCTCGGTGAGCTCTTAATGGCAAGATGTGTCGGCACGGCTATCGGAATGCACAACATGTCCATTGTTGTCCACGTGGGAAGCCTGTATTCTGGGTTTGTTTCCCAGAGCTTACAAGCACAAAGCTTCCACAAGATTCCTGGACCGGGGTCTCTTGGCGGCCACACGTCTCATTACCAGGAGATAGAAGTCCACAGAACCTCAGTCGATCGAAGCGTGGAAATCATTGTTTATGGTATGGGCGGAAGCAGAAAGGACACCATTTATGGTTACAGTTTCTGTGGTTATACTGTTGTACATACTGTTATGCTAGATCTTCACTTTTACATAATGTTGCGTGAAACAACTGCCCATCTAGAGGATATTCCAGGGTATTATATGCCTCAGCAAGATGAGCCTCCGGAACCGGAGGTATGCAACAGATCCGAGAACTGACACACTAATTCATGGACACTGGAGGTGACTTACAATTGTCACTTGTTGTTATGTAATCTGTAAGCTAAGGTGCTCAAAAGAGATGACCCATACCAGGAGTGTTGCCTCCGACCTCTCACATTGCAGTAAATGTATGTAAAATACACCTGTTTCTATGTATGAAATATAAATAAAGACTAAAAAGATTCATGCAAAAAAAGGAGGTGGATAACCGCCTCTTCCTTTCTCTAATGAAGCTGGCATTTAATGAATGCCACTGAACTTGACACTTTCCCAGGAATAGAGCTTGACTCTCCAACAGGGCCCTTATAGAGGAGAATGTCCCCTTCATGGTATTAGTCATACTAGACTTATAACTACTCACAATACAAACCAAGAAATATTACAGCCTAGGTATATGACATGAAAACACTTTCTGGCTGTAAGAAACTGGGTGGTTGGTTGACTGGGGTGTGAGCCCTGGTCAAGAAGAAGCCACAATCCTTGTTGGGATAAGACACAAGTAGACTCCGAATTAACCTGTGCTCGACCCCCTGATAGCTTTTCACAGATCAGCCAGGCTTTACTTAGAGGTAATGTGTAAACTATCTGTACAACATTTCAAACAGTAACACAATGAAAACACATCACAAAATGAGCCCACAACAAAGTCAGAAAAGAGTATATTTTAATAAATAAAACAAGACCAGGATGACAAAAATCCATTTAGTAGAACCAAAGCGATTGAATTTTTAAATTTTAGTTAGAAAAAAAACCGCAAGTGTTATTGGTGATATCTGGTCGCGCCGGACCAGGACAAAGCCATAGGTACAGGCTAACCACAAAGGAGTGCTAAAGGGATCCAGTTAGGCCTGGTGAACAAAGTACCTTAAATCCTGGTCGCATAGCCAAGGCGATGCATCAACTCCTACATGCAGCAAGGCTGTGGTTCTGTTGCGTCAACGTCGAGGATCGTTCCAATGAGGCTTGCACTGAGAAGGCCAATGCCGGGGATGCAGTGAGCAGTCAAGGGGATGCTTCGGTTCCGATGATCAGTGAACCTGCAATGCAGAGCTTTCAGCGGTGGTGTCAAGGTTGCCAGCAATGAGAGATGTGAGGATCAGCTCCAGGAAAGATGCGTCAGAGATGAAAGTCCTTTGCGATGGGTCCAATCCATGCAGCAGCAGTGATGCGCCAGTTCTGCTTGAGCATGCACTGCTCAGCCGAGGAGATGACTCAGTTCTACTCTGGGATGTATCGCTCAACAGAGAGGATGCATTGGTCTGTTGGCAAGCGCCTTAAGCCCACTTCCAAGGATCCAGGACTGGTAAGGTAGACTCACAGATGGCAGAGTCCACATGCAGAAGCAGGACAGTTAAAAGTCTGTTATGTGCCTGAGATTTCAGACCAGGAAGCCAGACAACTAGCTCTTGGAGATGCAGGTCAGTCCTTCTCACCCAAGCAAGAAAGCAGCAGGCAGCAGGTTAACACAGCAAAGCAGGAGTCCAGAAGAGTGCAATCCAGTAGAATGGCGGTCCTTCAGCCGCACATCAGTCCTTCCTAGCAGAGGTATCCACAGGCCCAGATGTGTACTGAAGTAGTGGTGTCTGAGGTCCCGTATTTATAACTTGGTGCCCTGGTCTGGAAGGTTGGAGAAACCTCTAGACAATGGCTCTGAAGTCCAAGGAATTCCCTGTCTGCCAAGATAGCTGGAGTGACAATAGAAGCCCTTTGTGTTTGGACAGGACACAGCCTATTAAGGTATAAGGAAGGCCCATTAAGTCACACCTAAGTTCTCATTGTCTGTGGCTGTCTAGCCCAACTGCCACCTACACTCAGTCATGTGACTATAGACAGGCTGCAGGCAACAAATGGCTATGGAAGAAAATGCTAACTTTCTAAAAAGTGGCATTTTCATAATTGCAATTTAAAATGACTTTACCATAAGTTAAAGATTGTAAACTGTGATTTCAGAGCCACCAAACCTGAAGGAATGATCTCTTCCCATTTGGAAATAAAGCAACTCCAACAGAGGCCTTGCAGTAGTACAAAAGGAACTTGAAATGTTCACTACAAGGACATGTAAAACTAAACCGTACATGACCTACTTTTAAAATACACTGTACCCTGGCCTTTGGGGTGCCGAGGGCCTGCCCTATGGATGACATATGTATTAAACTTGAGGTTTTGGGCCTGGCTAAAGGTTTACTTTGCGAGGTCGAAACAGTTTAAAACTGCACCCATGCTCTGCAATGGCAGGTTTGAGCCATGGCTAAAGACCTAATTAAGTGGAGTCCCACAAGTAACATTTAATTTATATGCCCTGGATACAGGGAGTGCCACTTACTCAGGACTTGCAAGTAAATGTATATGACAATAGAGGATAAGCCAATATTACCATATTTAGAGGAAAGAGCACAGCACTTAAGCACTGGTTAGCAGTGGTTAAGTGCACGGAGTCCTAAGGCCGGCAAAACATAATTCAACAAAAATAGGAGGAAGGCAAAACATTTGGGGATGACCCTGCAGAGAGTGCCAGGTCCAACACCAGCTTTTAACAATGCCCTGATGGAAACTTTTATGCAAATTGGTTTAAGCTGTGTTCAGTCCCACCTGTAAATCACCCTGTAGCTAGGCGTCATAGGCCCCACACCACTAGCCATCCACCTTTCTGAACCAGCACCCAACTTGAAAGACCTTGGTAGCTCAGCCATCTACTAGTAAGGTGAATCCAAATGTATTTCCTCCTGCCTCTGAGTACAGGCAGTCAAACACATAAAAGTTTAGGAAAAATAATCTATTTGTTTGCCTGCTGTTATGATACACACATGCGCGTTGCGACATAGTCAGCAAGAACTTGTCAGCCATCCCTGATGAATTTCGATGATTCAAGATGGAGAAGGTTGCAGCCAAATACATTTAGAGATCTGGTCTTGACTAAATAGATTGATGGATTGTGCTGGACGTGCTATGGACATCAATGTGTTTGAACCGCCCTCACAACCTTTGCTGCAGCCAATACAGCCCTTCTGCTGCTCAAGAGGATATGGTGACGGCCAATGCTGCGTACACTACCAAGGACAGCAACTTTCCTTTTTCTCCCTGCCTGGCACAACTGTGGCTAAACTGATTTGATTTCTCCTCCCATGGTCATACTTGGTCAGCTGGTGTTCCTTTATATTGGATCACAGGGGATTGTTGAGAAGTAATGACCTACCTTTTACATTCTCCATTCCCTCACAAACTGCCTGTTTTCATTCAAACTCGTCAACAGATCATGTGGTCATCCCTCTGGATGCAGTTCAGTTGCTTTTGGACAAAAGGCCATAGCGATAGTCTCAGAGGTGGAGAAAGGTGAAGGGTGTTACTCTCGCTATTTCTTGGGCCCCACAAATGAGGGAGGGTTTAACCAGATTTTGGTTCTTCATCCTCTGAATGCCTTCTTATGGAAGTCCAAATTCTATTTTCTGCCCTGGGGGAATTGGATGGTGCTGTTTGCCTTGCAGGATACTTTAATATGCTCATCCAGCAATCTCACAGGCACTACCTTAGATTCGTGGTGGGGTCAAAGCACTGTTTTTCTCTTCTGAATCACCTATGCCCCTCATTTATTTACAAAGATGATTGCAGCGGTTGTGGCCTATCTTCATAGGTCAGATATACATGTATATTCTTACCTTGACAAGAAGGTGGAGGCAGGCTCGCCTAAGTCAGTCGAGAACCGGTAACCCTTCTGTTATCCCTGAGATTTTTCATCAGCAAGCCAATGACCCACCGGATGTGCATGAGTGTTCAGAGGAATCCTTTCGTATGGGCCACCCTGGATACAGTGGCATTCAAGGCTTTTCAAGGCTTTTTCACCCCTAAAGTCTGGAAAGTTAAGGTGTGATCCAGATGTTTTGCTCTTAGTCTTACTTCTTTGGATACCATCTGAATATTGTGACAATAGGAAGACGCATTGAGGAGGTCTGTGGTGTCACATACAGGAACTGGTTCATTCTTTGAAAAGAAATATTTGAGACAAATCAGTCTTAAAAAAAGCAATAGAATTCAATACGTGTCCCCAAAGGATCATTTCTATATGTTGGCACAAACAAAAGACTGACTTGAATTTACCATTCGTAGTACTGATTCCCGGTTTGTCTGTGGCCAGGGGTGTATTGGTTGCAATACCATCTTCTACTTCCTCCCTTCTCATGCGTGGGCTTGACCCCCTGTGGTTTTGGCCTAGAAAATGTTGATGAGATATAGATAGTGGATCACTCTAGTCTCTGGTATGTATGCTACCTGATCTTTGGCTACTATCCTCATTAGAAGCTGTATCTGAAAAGGTTATACTTTTAACTGATTGTGCGGTGGAGCCTGAGACTTGATAGAAACCTTTCTGAGGTATGGCTATGTCCAATCCTTATTATAATTTTTTATATTTTTCTGGAGCTTCCCAGTTTTCTCTGTGACATAACATTTTTCAAAATCCTTGATAGTAGATGTTAATTTATCAGGGAGTGATTTAGAATTAGCTATACCTAATACTCTCCTTTAACAAATGTACCTTGAAATAGGAGTGCTTCCAAAAGTCAACAAAATTGCGGAAGACATTGTATGATATAGTATCAACACATCAGCTTGTTGAAACCCCCTCTTTCCATTCTCCAAATGAGATTCTGAGTCTCCATACGGCATTATTTGTTACTCTTCGGGATCTTTTCCTAAAAACTAGCAGAGAAGCCAAACACCCGGTGCGTTTCTGTCACAGGTGGTTTGACAAAACATGCAGGGTTGCTAGAAATGGCTCGATCAAAGCAATCAAATCAAGAGATAAAACCCTGATAACGAATGCCAGACGAGATTATGAGTTAACAATTAAGCATGTTAAAAACAATTGGGAAATGGAGGCCTGGCAGAATCTATTGATAGCAGCCAGGGAAAAGCACACAAAACGCTTTTGGTCCCTGGTAGCTTCCAATGGGCGAAACCAGGGCAATAGACTTGACTGCCATATGCCCGCCGATACTTGGGCTGACCATTTCATGAAACTCTATGAAGAGGAAGTTCATGATCCTGAGGCGTACAAATTGGGTTTCCTCTCGGAGAATAACCCTATGCCATTTACACTAGATGAAACACAAGAGGCCATTATGGCCCAAAAAACGGGAAAGGCTCCTGGCCTCGATGGTATTCCGGCCGATTTATATAAATCTGACCCAGAGCTATGGGTCCCATATATAAAGTATCTAATGCAGTTTTGGCCACTGGAAATTATCTTTGCACCTGGAGGGGTGCTCTCATTATACCTATCTATAAAAAGGGAAATAGATCTGACCCAAAAAATTACAGGCCAATTAGTCTTTTGGATAATCTCCCAAAAATATTTTGCCATCAGATCCTGATAAGAACCAAGGCATGGATGCAAGAATCACAAATCCTGAGTGACTTCCAAGCCGGCTTTAGGGAAAAAATTAGCACAATCGACCAGATATTTAGATTCCTCACGATTAAATGGAAGTTTGTCGACCTGGAAGGAGGGAAGTTATTCGTAGCCTTCGTGGATCTCAGATCTGCTTTTGACTTGGTCCCACGCCAGAAGCTATGGGAGATACTGGATAGAGAAGGACTCCCATGTACGCTATTAAACACAATCAAAAGCTTGTACAATAAGACCTTTGCCAAAGTTAGATGGAGAGCAAATGGGGAAATAACAAGAGAGATACCAATTAAAAGGGGAGTGAGACAAGGGTGTGTTTTGTCCCCAACCCTCTTCCTAATATGTATAAATGCTTGTATTCCTTATCTATTTGCTTGTGACAATGATGCACCCAAATTAGGGGGGGTGAAGACACCATGCCTGCTCTTTGCGGACGATACATTATTGCTATCCCAAACTGCGTCTGGTCTAGGAAACTTACTACAAAAATTCACATCCTTCTGTAGAGATCACAGTCTTGAAGTGAACTCTACGAAAACAAAGTACATGATCTTTGGTGACAACAAACATAAAGTAAGAAAGAGTATCTCTATGGAAGGGGTAAAGCTGGAGAGAGTTGCAGATTTTGTGTATTTGGGGGTCAGACTTGAGGATACGCATAGATGGCAGGCTCAGATAGCTAGGGCACATATGTCACTGAAGCAGAACCTGGGTGGCGTACTGAGATTTGCAAGCAGATCCCCTAGGTTTGCAATCACTCCAGCAATGGAAATAAACAAGCTACAAGCAAGAGGGAGTGCTCTTTATGGAGCAGAGCTATGGGGACATGGTAACTTAAAGGATTTGGAGATTGCTGAAAAATCTTTTATAAAGTCTATCCTAAGAATACCCACTAGCTCTCCTACGTTACCTCTACGCATGGACGTGAACCTTGATTCTATTGCTCATATAGCAGCTTTGAAACCAATATTATATTGGATTAGAATATGGTCCTTGGATATACTTAGTCCGTGTAGGACACGGTTGAAAGCTCTGATTAGTGGAAACTATATGGAAAAAATTCCCTGGTGCAAGCATGTTAAGGCCATTCTGACTAAACTGGGGCTGGTCCATTTCTGGATGTCCCCTAACGATTTACCCAAAAATGCGGTACAAGTTGTAAAGGATGGATATTGGCAGTGGCTAAAAGTGAAAAATCTAGCAGAGGTCCCTCTAGGTAGTTTGTCTGACAAGTTTACATCAGTCAAATGTCACTACGAGTTTGAATCATATATGGATTTGATTACATTCCCACGAGCCCGTGCCCTTTACATCAGATTCAGGATAGGCTCGCTACCGCTACGTTCTTTCACCTGCACTTGGTCTAAAGATGATCCCTATGCCAATCTTTGTCCGATGGGCTGCTGCCTTCCCGAATGTAGTGCACATGTATTATTCGATTGTCCTGCTTATGATAAACAACGAACTAAATGGATTGTACCTCTCTGTAGAATTATGGGCTTTCAGAACCGTTTTACTGCCCTTAGAATTTTTAGGTCTAATACCGAGGACATGGTGGCATTTGCCTTAGCAAGCTATTTAGATGAAATTTGGTGTGTCAGAACAAAAATGTTAAAATGATCACACTAGTAGGAGTTTATAATGGGAAAGTTCTGTACTTTATTTTAACTTATCTGTCGTTTTTAACTAGGAAGATATTTGTGTCACGATATTTATTATGGAAAATTTTATATACTCTCTATCACGATTTTATATGGTATGATCTCTATATGGTATGATCTTAAAGGGAAAATGTTTTATTCTTAAGGACTTTTATCTATAGTTTATTTTTGTAAAATTGTGATTTCTTGTGATGTGCTTTTATGGTATTTGCGTTTTACCGAAATAAAGCTAATGAATGAATGAATTAGCTATACTTGTATCACTGCTAAATTTCTTCTCAAGATCTTCTATTTCTTTCAAAAGTAATCTAACATATTTTTATACTGTGTCTATGCTCAGGACTAACCAGGGTCTTGAGCATTTATTTGCGGCAAAACTGAAGTGAAGTTGACTTTAAATTCACCATCTGTGAAGATAATAGGTATGTTCTCCACCTGAAGCCCTATCGGGATGCTGGTGGAATTTAGACAGCCTGTGAGGAGTTTGGCGTGCAATTCTGTCCTAACTTGTTTCCAGGAGCCGCTCGCGGGGCTTGGAATGGGTGGGGAGACACGCGGGAGAGGGGAATAAATATTAAAATAAATTTAAAAAAATAAAACACTTACCTCACTCCTCGCCGCCCCTGTGCCACTGTAGTGAATCCTAGTTCGTTTTTAAAGGGACACTAGGAGTTAGCTTAGCCTCTGGCTTGCAGACTCGTGCACCCGTCACCTAGTGACTATTAACCTACTTAGCTTGCTCTGTTTTAGTCCATCTAATTATTTAATTCTTCTAAGATGGCTGCCTTGTTTATAGTTAGGCCACTTGTTATGAGTTACATTATCAGTGTCACCGCGCTAAGGTGTCAAGATCAAGCAACAAAGACAAACAAACAGTAGGTGTTCACACTTAGGGATTTTCCCTCTCTATACTTTCGGGTGATTGTTTATATTAATTGCCGTCCCAAGCATGTCTTTTATCTATTGTTTGGGAACACACCTACGTCAGAGGTCCTAGTAAATCAGTATAAATACATCGCACTTTAGACAGATAATCTGAGTGATTCCGACCGGTGGGCAGCGCCACCATCTCTGATATCGATGCTGCAGTTGTCTTGACGCTGACCCAGTCTTCGTGTCCCTGCACAGTCTGAGATAGAGACCTTATTCCAAGGTAACAAGGGTTGGAGGCTCCTCTCATGGACATGGCATTGACAGATTAAGTTTAGCAAACCCAGCTCTCCTTTAGGTAGGAGGTTAGGCCTCTCACATTAGGGTATTAGGGCATGTTACATCTCGTATGTCTTTCCTATGCATTGCAAGATGGTGGGGGTCTTTGTAATAACGACTCTCGTCTTCACAATTCTGTTTCTTGCACTTTTCATTATCCTAATCATTGCAGCCCATGCAACTAATCGTAAATTGCAGTTATGTTAAATAAAAACTATTGAAACTTTACTGCATCTTTGTCATTGCCTGTGTTTGTATGAGACATGATATATCTGTGAGAAAGGGGTAATCTCCGTTTAACCACGACACTCCCTGAGATGTCTTATTCTCAAGTCCATGCGTAAAAGGCTGCCACAAATCACCTTTTACTATTGTGTTTCTGGTGAGGTGCTGCTAGTGAGTCGGTAAGGTTGGGACAACAGTTGCAACTTGTAGTAGGAAAGGCGTAGTCGCCTACAAGCAAAAGTACTGTCATCCTTTAACCAGCAGTCTTGCCCAGAGCAAGGGTCCAAACTACGACATGGCGCCACCAACGATGGTGTTTAGGCACTAATTTACGGATACCCCGACTATCACTGTCTCATAGACAACAGGTACCCTAAGTACCATTATACAGAGACGTCCGTGATCTTTGGGAAAAATCCTCCTCAGCTGAAAAGGTAATACCTGATTAAGCTGTAAGTTGTTTGAGCTTGAACTAATAAAAGGAATTAAACTTCCCATTTTTGGTGTTCCGTTTCTCGAAACAAAATGGCTACTGCCATAGACATTCCTGAAAATGCTAGACAAGCACTAATCCAACATTTATTAATGCATCGCCTTACAGATGAGGGCAGGGATGTCACTCTTATAATATAAGCTCATGAAGCATACCAAAAAGAAACAATTTACTGTTAGGGTCACCTTTCCTGAGGTGGACCAAAGAACACATACATTCCACACATATGAAATTGCAAACGTGTCTTTACGGTACTGAGCATACCAGTATCATGAAATATCGCTCACGTAACTAGAGCATCAGAACTGGTTCGAAGGCGCACTACCACATGTACTACAAAGAGTGAGGTTAGGTCCATTAAGTAATGACGGACCAACATGGCCTATGTTTGCCACCTACACACCTCACCCAGGCATACACAATATGCCAATAGTAGATCTGCGAGATTTATATAATGAATTAGTGGCATTATATAGACGATTCGTTCAGTTCATAATGCGAACACTGAACACAACACCAGCGCGTCCAGCACCGCCAGCACCTGGTGGTTATCAATTGGCTACTGGGATTAATCTACAAACAGTGCATACTATTATGGGTAAAGTACCTGTGGAACGGGAAAAAAATACCGTTCTGGATTGCCCAGAAAACTAATCAGCTGGAAGCTGTGTTTCCCCATACGGGACCACAGGAAAAACAGACTGCTAACTATGTGCTTGCCTTTTGGAATGGTTCCCTCGGTGGATGACAGTGCCACATGGAGTACAGTCTTCGCTGCCATATATACAACCTCACATGGTACCCCAACACTTGCCAATTTACCGGAAGTGTTAAACCAAATACAAAATGAGCATGGGGCTGCACCAGCCCTGGATTTGGGGATGAAATTAATGCGTAACTTTGACGCAGTATCCTCAATAATACTCAGTAACATTAAAGGGGAAGCGGTAGCACTGGCAATTCGCCAGCGTCTCCGGGAAACTCCACACCAGGAACAAGAGAGACAGCTACCGAAAATTATTTCCGATACCTATACTAGTATAGGACGGGATAGTTTGGGAGCCAAGCCAAAAAAATTGGAGTTACAAGGTACCACCCATAAGAAAGGTACAAATCAGGCACAAGAGGGCTCTAAGAAGTGCTGGGACAAACAAAAAGATTTCAAAGAAAGAAGAAATAAGAGAGCTGATTCTCCACACCAGGAGAACTCCGAAAGGTGATATAATCTCAGAAATAGGGAGAACATTAAAACTCCAGACAGATACTGATTCACGTCCCTCTCGTTCCTTTCAGGACGCACCGGATAGACGTAGCAAGAGAGGGGGCCGTCAAGATCGACGTCCTGAATGCGTGAAAGAAAAGAGACTCGCCGCAGTCTACCATTAAAAAAGAAGAAAAGACTCCTCAGCAAAAGCCACAGTTTAAAAAGAAGAAGGTGGCAGCATTGACAGCTAAAAATGCCAGTATACTTGATAACACTGTTAAGGAACAAGATGTGGGCAGTGACTCTGTTAGACAGCGCGGCAGAGGTCACAATATGTTGCCAGAGTCTGAAAGATCATCTGGATGCAACAGCAACTAGCGATGACATCGCAGTTGAAACAGCGGATGGCCGCGTTCTCCCCGCCGATAGGGTTTATGATTTAAAAATTCAGATAGAGGGAGACGTGGAATGCACTATTAGTATGATATTTTGGGATGACCTTACTAGTGATATCCTATTAGCCGAAAGAGACTGGCCACCTGAACACGTCCGCAAGCTCCCACATGGGGAAGATGTCATTTTGCCTTCTTTCTCCGATCTTGTTCCGGAAGCAGACAAAGAAGCCTATGCTTCTGAATGGGCTTTAGCGCAGGCACCTGCGTTATATCGCAATCATGTAGGTTGGGACAAGGAGTCTCCTTGTAATGTGATTCCTGTTAGGTCTACACCCCAACCGCAGCCACAATATCCTGTTAAACATGAAGCAAAATCTCCGGTGACGGAGATCCTCACCCAACTTGAGTACCAGGGAGTGATTGAGCCTTGTACATCTGCAATGAATAATCGGTTATTCCCTGTTGCAAAGCCGGGACCATTCATATAGAATAGTCATTGATTATAGACATTTAAATAGTCATACATGCACATGTGCTTTTCAAAATTCACACAGCATGGCACTAATAAACAATATAGTGCGTAAGAAATATAAAACAACATTAGAAATATCTAATGGATTCTTCTGCCAGAATTTTGCACATGAAAGTCGGGATCTGAGTGCATTCTCATTTGGCTCCCAGAAACGCTTTTGTCGTTTACCTTAAGGCTATAAAAATAGCCCAGGGCTATTTTCAGCCTGTGTAACATCAATATTACATGATATTGATTCGGAGGCGTTATCCTACGTGGATGACATATATCTCACAGACGACGTCCTTGACAATCATCTTACAAGGGTCGATCGGATCATTCTGGGATTTGCAGACCCCGGTTACAAATTCAATTTTAAGAAAAGCAAGATCGCCTTTCTCAGTGTTATATTCCTGGGATTTGAGCTATCAAACGAGGGAAAGAGCCTGGCCTCGCACTTTCTAGACAAATGTGCTCAACTGCACCCTCCTAACACACTTAAGAAACTACAGTCATTACTAGGTTTCATTAATTTTGGCAGAACATACATTCCAAATTATGCACAACGTATCAAGCCACTTTATGACTTATTTCAGCCCAATTTTTCTAGCAGACACTGGACAATTGGACACACACGCATCCTTAGGGAGATGCAGCAGGACATGCTAAAAGCTAAACACTTGCACACACGTGACAATAAAAAAATTTGGTCATCAGAATAATTGCTGGTGCCATTGGATTTACTTATGTCACCTTCAATGAGGGTGACACGGTACCCATAGCGTATTAATCACATTTATACTCCAATGCTAAACAGCGTTTTGCACCTACAGAAAAGATTCTGACGGCAGTTCAGATGGTCGTCATAAAAGAGAGGCCACTTGCCCAGGGGAAACGTATTATTGTTGTCTCCCCGGTGCCGGCCTTAGAGGCTGTCACCAAAGCAAGCGTTCCTAATGCTAAAGCATTACATCCACGTTGGATTCAATGGGCAACATCTCTGACCGCCACTGATGTCGATTATATATTCGATACAAAACTACAGACACAACAGTTTCTCCAGTATGACCAAGAGTACCATGCGCCTCTAAATATCTTGCCACTAGACAGATACCGTACTGTCATATACACTGATGGTTCAGCACAACCGGCTGTAGGTACTAAACATCAATACTCGTGAGCGGAGTGATGGAAGATGGAGTGTCCACCCTTACAATACCTACACGCAGACCTTAGGGGACTGCACAGCCCAGTTGGCTGAGCTTATAGCTCTTATTCTAGCGCTTGAACATACAGAGCCAGGATGCCAGACTTTAATAGTCTGTGACTCATATTACTGCGTTCAGTCATACAATGACTATCTCAATCATTGGAAACTGAACGGGTTTAGAGATTCTAAAGGGAACACCATTAAACACAAATTATTGTGGGGGAGGGTGGCTGATCTTAAGGATAAGCTGCAGTGTGTCCATGTAGTACATACATTGGGACACCAATGTGTAGGAGTAGACGTTACTGGTAATACATTGGCTGATGAAGCGGCCAAAGCAGCAGTAGCTACGGCGTCTGTGGCTGCAGTGACTCGTTCTCAGATGAGATTGGATAATGAAATATTGAATGTCGTTAAAGCTTCTGCTGCAGGTAAGCCCCTTCCGAAAGGATACCCTACAAGCTATACTTACCATATCAGTGCGCAGAATGTTGCTTACAAAACAATTCCTGGGGTTGGCGATCGAGTGATCCCCAATGAAGACCAGAGATGAGACCTAATTAAAGCAGCGCATGAGGGTGCCGCTTCTGCACATGCTGGTATATCAGCCACAATAACACTCCTACAGAAACGCTTCTGGTGGCCTGGTCTATGCAGACAAACAAAACAGTATGTCCTTTGCTGTGACATTTGCCAGCAGATCAAAGGTTCTAATATCAAATACCCACCGCAGACATCCCTCTTAGTGTCCAACAGGCCACTACAGTGTGTGTACCTGGACCATTGTGGTCCCTTACAGCCTGATAGTGCATACAAATACATTTTAGTCGCAGTAGATTCTTGTTCTATATTCCTGTGGGTATGGGCACAGCGGTCGGTTGATGCTTGGACTGTTATAAAAGACTTGCTGATCTTTATCGATACGTATGTGGTTGCAGCATTCCATTCAGACCAGGGCCCTGCATTTGCCTCTAAGGCATTCAGGGACACCATGGGGACGATGGGTGTTGAACTCCATTACTCCTCACCATACCATCCCGAGGGAAATTTGGTCGTGGAGAGGCGGAATCATGATCTAAAGCAGTCCTTAACAGTTCGAGTATTAGGTTCAGGGCGTAGTTGGTTACATCACCTATATGGGGTCGAGAGAGCACTGAATAATCTGCCAAGACGGTCCTTGGGGGGACGCACTCCATATGAGGCTCTCTTTGGGATACCTATGTATGTCCCTGATCTTGATGCCCCTGGTATGGTGGCAGCAGAAACACCATTTGACATAAATGAATGTCTCACTGTTTTACAGGAGCTTCAGCAATTTTGTGATGATAAATCATCTGCAAGTGCTGCCACCTTAGGAATAAGGGATTTAGCGAAAACTTCGACTGGCTGGATTCCTTAAGTTGGGTTCGTGAGAAGATCACAGTGAAGAATGAGTTCAGTCCATCATACAGAGCACCTGTACCGGTCTTGGGAATTCAAGGCACCAGGACTGTCATCTTACCACCGCTGTCTGGTTCTAAAAGGAACAGATTCATCTCCATTGCTGGCATCAAATTACACCATGTGGCCGATCCTTCACAGTAGAGCAAGAGGTTCCTTGGGTGGTTCCTGATTCCCTCTCACTACCCAACAGGACATACGTCTACATAGTAAGATGAACAACACTACTACAGACTATGCAACAATGTCAAATGCTGTTCCAGACTCCTCCTTGACCATGGGAAGGGCAGAAAAAGAACTCTTACTAGTTCCTGTCACTTCTTCAGTGACCACCCCGGTTCAAGATCAAGCTGTTTTTTACACAAACACATCACAGACTAATGACACTGTCTACCAAGAGCCTCCACATGAAGTGGACCAAAGTACGGATGGTGCACCGGCTCCCGTGTTTGCAGAGACTGCCTCTGGCTATTGACATTGATGATTTTTCTTCAGACTCATCCACTACTGTGATTGACAATGTTTCAAAAAGAAGTCAGCTGTATCAATGGCTTAAAAAGAATTTGAAATATGGTTCTGTTTGACATTTTTTGCATTATTTTTATGGATTGGCTTTGTGACTGTTTTCTTTTTGCCTATAAATGGTCACTATATTCCTGATCGCTCCTCTGTGGAGCCTGTTGATGAAGTTTTAACTCCATATCATTCGTCACATAAGGTCCGTAGAGACTTGTCCCCTGTAAATGTTACAGCAATACCGATTTCTGATGGGATTGTGTGGGACAAAGTCCCATTCGATATATACGGGCCTACTGAAATTATTCAAATACCAAACGTGTTCAAAATTTCAATGACTTATGTAATTACACCTGATGATGTCTCTGATGATTGGGATGTCCAAACAGTTGATTCCATGCTAACTGAAATGAAGGTCTATTCCACTTTTGAAAGTGATGATGTATATGAACATACAATGAATTATGGGGAAATGTTCTGCTATAACAATTGGGGACATTACTACCTACACCGTGCCACTAGATACAGGCCAGTATTAAACTACACACAGTGGGAACACTGTTCTACACCACCGGTGGGGAGCCCAAAGTACTATAGTGATAAATTTACATACTTTTCTGGGCATGACACAAAAAAAGCGGAGTCGTATTATTTTTAAATACCTCCGGCACAAATTAGGAAACTTTTGCTAACTGATACAAAACTGATTTATTCAGATCCCTTTGTTTCCCGGCTCGCAGTTGAAGGTTATGAATACTGGAAGAGCACTATTGATTTGAAAAGTGTATGGGGAACACAAGATTGGCAGATACAGGGTAGGGAGGCTTTATTTCGCGCATGCCTGATTCCTGTGCAAATGATTTTCTTAAATGACACTATTCAGCACACATCCTGTCTGGGGTTAGCAAAAATTAAAGACTTGAACATGCCAAGTATCCCCACTCCGGCAAGGTTTAAAGATTGGCAATACTTCCTTAATATCATTGAGGACAGGCTAGATGCAATGGTCAAGGCTGGTACCTATAATTCTTCACTTTCCAGTCCCGGCGGGTGGTTAATATGGCCCACTGACACTAATGAGTGTCAAGCGCGTTTTTTGAACTCTTCAGGGTTTTTTTCAATTAACAGGCCAGACCCTCGCTTTGTATCAGGTCAACATACAGGTATAGTTACAACATACAGTGTGGGTAAGCTGTGCCAGCAATGGGTACAGACCAGCACGTTAGCCGCAGTTAAGCAACACCTGAACACCCTTTCCGAAGATAAAGACTTGCAGGATTTTCTGCTGGGTCCTAGAAAAAAATGCTCGAGAAGGTTTTTATATGCTATGTACAATGAAATTCTGAAACTTTCCCAGATTGAGGCTGCTGCGCGTTTAAGGCAATTAGATAAAGAAAATTTAGAAAAGGCTTTAGAAGTTGTCGACAACGGCATGAATACACTGTCCAACAGGATTTATTCACTATCAAATATGGGCCCATATTTATACTTTTTTAGCGCTGTTTTTGCGTCGTGTTTTGACGCAAAAGTGGCGCAAACTTACAAAATACAATTGTATTTTGTAAGTTTGCGCCGTTTTTGCGTCAAAATGCGGCACTAAAAAAGTATAAATATGGGCCATAGTGTTGTCTGCTATTGATATCACTCAGACAGACTTGTCCCGGTTATATCATGGGCAAACACGTTCCATCATGCAGCTGGGTTGGACTTTACAGACACTGAAAAACGGGCGCATTCCATGGAGTTATATTAACGGGAGTGAATTCTTCACTGCCTTCAATTTCTCCAGAGAACAACAGACAATGGCTAAAAGGGAGGCTAGTTTCACCATGCTTCATGTAGAAAAGTTAGATAAGTTGCCCTTCACTGTAGCAGAGAGTCCTTCAACTACCTGGCTCTTACATGGCATAATTAATTTACTGATTTCAACCTTTCGTTTCTCAAGCTGCATGAAACATTTTGCGGTAGGAAGGTACGAGCAACTAGGAGATAGCTTTATTAAGGAAGAGTGGGAGTTGCCCTTTGATTACAAATGTCTGAATGGCGAAACAGCGGTCTTTCTTAGCGGAAGCGAATGTGAGACTGCTGCTAGTCGTTCTATGATATGCAAGCAGGTGTCCCTTCACGGTCTTTGCAATGCAGGAGTCGCAAATTTGGCCTGTTTGCTGAAGGGTACTCCCGTCCCTTTGATTCGCCCGGTATTTCATGTTCTTTCAAATGGAAGTTATGCGATACTGAGCAATCAAAGTTGTTGCGGCATGCGACCAGGAATTGCCTACGCAATCTCGGTCCCAAAGGTCGTTACATGTTGTGGACATGTTTTGTTTCCCCCCACACGAGAGATAAAATATCTGACATGTGGCCCCACATAGATACTATTAATGTGAACTATGACAAGATGAGCAGGCTAAAGTCGCTATTGTTTAAAAAACAGGTTGCCTTGACATCCACAAAGGAGATGTATGCTCTCCAGATTGAGAGATCATCAGCTGAGATACAATCCCTATTAAATACCAACTTCCCCAAGCACTTTGGAGAACTGGTATCCAGAATATTCAATGCTTCGAGCACCACTGATTGTTAATTTCTTTAAGGCTGTCGGGTCTGGTTTCGTCTCCATCTTCCAGACTGTCTTCGGAGTCATCCCATCAGCCATCCATTCGCTCTTTTCAAGTGTGTTTGGTGGCTTTCCAATTATTTTGGCTTTGATTGGCGGACTACTACTGCTATTTCTTCTGATTCGCAGTGGTTGTTTCTTTCCAGCTACGCAGAGCAATGGAGCCACTCCCACCAACTTCACTGTGCCATGAACGCATGGTTCGGATCTTTGGTGCACCCTTGCTGGTGGAACTGGAGCATGACTGGTTGTTGTCATTTCGGCCCCTTCTCTGGTGCGTACAACCAGTCTTCCGCTGCTTATGGTGCCTCTCTGAACATCTGCCTATGGTCTGTCTTGCTGTTGCACCGACATCTCCTGTGGACCACAAACTGCTGATGTCCCAATGAGGGTTCATACACGGTCATGCCCCTTGAGAATGGGGTTGCTCAGCGAGGCCACCTATGAGCCTTCAGTTTTGAGATCTAGTGTGGATGAGGACACTGCAACGGATAACATTACACCAGAAAATACTGTTCACTACTGCTCTGTGGATCCGTTTGCCCGCCCAGCACTCGATTTGACATCAGATGTCTGGCACAGTGAGGGCTGCCCTGCCAAATAGCTAATCATGGTGCTTACAGCATTCATTTGTTAGCACCTCCAACTCCTTCTCAGCAAACTTTAGCTTTCTTTTCCTGGGAGTGTCAGCCATGGTTGCAGGAGCTCTGTTTGTTAGCTGTGCCGCAGTTAAAAAGGGTGTGGTCCTCCCTCCTCCCAGGTGTATTTGTAAACTTCCTGGCTGTGATGTCATCATCATGTGCCAGGAAGTGTTTTCCTGAGTGTTATGAAGTGATTTCCAGAGTGTTCTGCAGCACCTGCTTTCAATTTTCAGCACAGCCGCAATTTGCGATACCCACTCGCAAACTGCGAGTCCGTTTTTCGTGCGATCGCAAAAAGCAACCTCGCAAACAGCGGACTCGCTATCTGCGGTGCGACTCGCAAATTGCGAGTCGCAAATACTTGCAATTTGAGAGTCGCTATTTTTTACCTACCTACAGCTGGCCCTTAATTATTTAATTCTTCTAAGATGGCTGCCTTGTTTATAGTTAGGCCACTTGTTATGAGTTACATTATCAGTGTCACCAAGCTAAGGCATCAAGATTAAGTAACAAAGACAAACAAACAGTAGTGGTTCACACTTAGGGATTTTCCCTCTCTATACTTTCGAGGGATTGTTTATATTAATTGCCATCTCAAGCATGTCTGTTATCTGTTGTTTGGGAACACACCTACGTCAGGGGTCCTTATAGATCTGCATAAATACATCGCACTTTAGACAGATAATCAGAGGGATTCCGACCGGAGGATATCGCCACCATCGCTGATATCGATGCTGCAGTCGTCTTGACGCTGACAATGTCTTCGTGTCCCTGCGGAGTCTGAGATAGAGACCTCATTCCAAGGTAACGAGGGTTGGGGCCTCCTCTCATGGACATGGCATTGGCAGATTAGGATTAGCAAACCCAGCTCTCCTGTAGGTAGGAGGTTAGGCCTCTCACATTAGGGTATTAGGGCATATTACATCTCGTATGTCTTTCCTATGCATTGCAAGATGGTGGGGGTCTTTGTAATAATGACTCTTGTCTTCACAATTCTGTTTCTTGCATTATTGATTATCCTAATCATTGCAGCCCATGCAATTTATCGTAAATTGCAGTTATGTTAAATAAAAACTATTGAAACTTTACTGCATCTTTGTCATTGCCTGTGTTTGTATGAGACATGATATATCTGTGAGAAAAGGGTAATCTCCGTTTAACCACGACACTCCCTGAGATGTCTTATTCTCGAGTCCATGCGTAAAGGCTGCCACAAATCACCTTTTACTATTGTGTTTCTGGTGAGGTGCTGCTAGTGAGCCGGTAAGGTTGGGACAACAGTTGCGACTTGTTGTAGGAAAGGCGTAGTCGCCTACAAGCAAAAGTACTGTCATCCTTTAACCAGCAGTCTTGCCCAGAGCAAGGGTCCAAACTACGACACAGCTCCTCTTCCATCTTGCTGCAGGCACAGGCTCCCAGCCTGCCCTGTGGCCAATCCTAACGCTGCTCAAAGCAATGTTAAGGTTGGTTGGGAGCTACCAGCCAGGGCGCTTCCAGGCAGAATGGAAACCTGTGCAGGCTCTCTTCAGCCCAGCAACTGTGTTACCGGGCTGGAGACGGCCTACTGCGCATGCATGTTTGGCCGGCCTGAGACGGCTGGCCAATCATACATGCGCTCTGAGGGGGAGTGCTGAGCACTCCAGCTCGCTGCTCGTCACCCCCGTGGCCCTGCCCTTTTAAAAGAAAAGGATAATAAACAAAGTTTATTTTCCTTTTCCTTCAAAGGTTTGCAGCTGCCGCTGCTGGCGGCGGGACAACACTCCTCTGCCCTAATGGAGGAGCTGTCCCTGCTAGTTACTTCTTCAGTCTTTCAAGATGGGCTGGATCACAGTCAATAGCTATAGGTCACATAAGTTATAGAGATCTGCTACCGACAGGGTGAAGGTTTCTATCTCTTCATCTCTATGAGTAGCATTTTTCTAGTTTTGCTTCTCAAAATGACTGCAGGTGTAGTCTTTTAACAAATACAAACCAACGTGACCACAGGAATATAGTTATTGTCTATTTTTTATAGGGGTGTCCTTGGTTTACATACAAATAATATAGTCCTGAAGATGGTCTTGTGCATAAATACAGAGGGAGATTGAAACGTCGATGCACAGCCCATCTTTCCCTCAAATAATGTGTAAAACCTATATGAGTTTTTTTTATGATCATAAGACAAATAATCTCTAGATGTAGGTAGAAAGTGGGCATTCAGTACATTGCCATATGTCAGCATGATTTGAATTTTGATTATATTGTACTTGACACTGTAAATCTACTTCAAAACATTATTGGTGTAGAACCCCTGATTTTAGTCTTTTTCATCATGAGTTATGTGTCCAACAGAAATTTGGAAAACAAATACACCTGCTGATACAATTGTTTTCTTTATTTCAAAACCACGTCATATGTACTGTAATATAATGAATTAATTTGAGATGTAATGTTTCTTCAAGTAAATTCCTTGGGGGCACTTCTTTGGAACAACTTTCATTTTGTTATCTATTTACAGCGTATTCATGCTCTCCTGATGCTAACCTATATTGAATTTAATGTTATCACTAAAACTGATACAGAAAGGAGACAAATCAAACTTATTTATCTATATAAGTATTTACATTAAATACTACAGCTGTTATATTTGTTTAATACACAGCTTGAAGCAAAGGAAGATTGGAGGCTGCATCCTGGCTACTACAAATAGTTGTACTCCAGTCCTGGACAGTAGAGTTCCTGGAATTTCCATGAACTAGAGGCAACTTCCCTTCCATGTACTCTGGATTGCAGTACAATGGGCACGAAAAAATAAAAGACGTCCAAGGACAAGTGATATCAGGGTTCATAAGCATTAAAAGGAACGGCACTCTCAGGAACTACAGCATTCTTAAGCACTAAATGCCAGTTCTCCCAGACACCAAGCATGGAAACACAGGCACCACAGAGATTTCTGAGAGAAGCCTGCCCTACTTGAGCATCTGTCCTAGTATCAGAATTGCGACAGTAGTGCTTAGTGAACGTGTAGACAGACCTCCATGTAGCAGCTTTACAAGTAACTGCCAGGGGGATATTTCTCATTAAGGCAGTCATGGCTGACTTGCCTCTAGTAGAGAGTGCTTTTGGTCTGCCAGCAAAAGTTTTATTAGGTAGCTGCTAACAGTATAGGATGCACAAGACAATCCAGCTGGAGAGTGATTGTTTGGAGGTGGCAAGACCTTGCGAACCAGACAATTGTTAACAAACAGTTGCTGTATTTTGGAAATAGATTTGGTTCTGTCTAGATACATTCTCAAAACCCTCTTTACATCCAGAGTGAAGTGTTGTCTCAGCAGGAGTAGATGGATTTTTAAAGAAAGTTGGTAAAGAAATAGTCTTCTTCACATTAAAATTAGAGATAACCCGGAACAGAAAAATTGGGCTATGGAAGGTTATTAGGCCTTAAAAAATAAAATTACCTACTGGTTGTCGAATTTGGACCCAGAAGGTATCATGGTTGGGTGGATGGAGTGGGTTGGACCCTCCCGTAAGACCTGCCCAGGGGATTGTATCATGATCAATTTTGATAGATGTGATGCTGCCCCAAAGGTTTTAAATCTTGTTCCTCGAGTTGCTTGCACTTCCCTGATTCAGGGTTTTCCCATAGCCTTTTCTTTACAGGCCTGCATTTGTTTTTACTGCTCCCCCTCCCTACCCTCCGGTCGGCCGGGCGTCCTAGACATCAAAATGCCAGTAGTGAAAGGTCCAATGAGAGTAACACTTTATTTTAACGACAAATAATAGATATGAAGCCCTTGGGTTAGAGAGTGTGGATTGACTCCCTTTTACCAGTGTTGGATTCCAATCCCCAGTGGGTCTGTTTGTGGCTACATCCGATTGCTCTTCAGTTGAACCTGACATACGTAGTGATTGCCTGTGAGAAGCGGATACTGTTCCCACACCAGGGATCATGGTGTCTAGTGATGCTTGTCTTAGGTGTGAAGAAGTTCCCGGTACCCAACGGCAAATCCGTTCTCAGGTTTCTACAGATATCCTGATGTCCTGTAGTATTGTGCGAGGGGCCTGAAGATGTCCTTTTGGACGGTGGCTGGAGTGAGAGGGAAAAAGGACAATCCAGATTGGCTTGAGTATCTGAAATCTTTCTTGATAATTTGTCTTCAGGAGACCTGGGAGTCAGAGGGTATTTTTTATTTGGAAGGGTTTGATAATTTTTTAGCACAGCAGCCCCGTCTTCTAGGGGTAGGCCAAAAGGCTTTTTTTTTTTAACAATGTTTATCTGTCATTGGGAGGTAAGGTTAGATAAGTGCCCACAACTTTGTCTATCATGCATTTCTTTGTTCTCTCTGCCACCATGGTGGGTACTTTTGTACTTTTATAATGGAACAAATGGACCCTCTTTCTGTGGCTCTCTTCAGTCACTTCAGTCCTTTATATTTGACATTGAGCACAAGGAATCTGCAAGTGTGGGTTTTATTTTAGTAGGTGATTTCAATTTGCATTCTTGCAGTCGTTCATTTTCGTCATGTAGCCATTTGGAAGGCAATAGGGCGCTGCATCTCGAGCATAGTCTGGCGGGCGACTGCCTTAATAATATATTGGCTGAATTCAACTTAGCCTCTATTATGACAGAGGCGTATTTGAATTCTAAAGGCTATTTACCAACAAACTTTACAGGTCATGGCACTGAATCCACATTACATCATGGGCCTCATTAAGACATTGGCAGTAAGTGCCGCTTACCGCCATGCTGACTGCCGCCAACATACGGTGACCGCGGCGGTATACCGCTACGCCTATTATGACCCATACATAGAAATCCGCCACTATACAGACACACACACAAGTCCGCCAGCCCAAAGGTCAGTGATAAACTGGCAGTACCAAAACCCACACCGTTACGCCAACATAAATACGCCCACAGCATTTTGACCCAGGAATCACCGTGGTGGACACTCAACCGCGGTAAATCATCGGTGGTACATACCGCCGCGCTCAAAATACACACACACTAACAAAACCACACCACATTGGACAATTCAAACTACACACATCTGACACATACACACACCACACCCACACCACTATAAAACACACACACAAATTACCCAAAACCCCTTACAATTCAAGAAAATTGACAACTGGGGGAGAGACACGCCAGGAGCACCCACAGAATCAGAGTCACAGAACACCATCACCCATACACCATCCACGCACCTCACAGCACACACCCCAACACATCACACACACTACACCCATGGCACCACAAAGACACCTGAGGTTCCTTGAGTAGGAGCTAAGGGTCATGGTGAAGAAATTCATCCGGGTAGAGCCACAGCTATTCGGATCACAGGTGCAGCAGACGTCCATTGCTAGGAAGATGGAGCTATGGCGGAGAGTCGTGGACAGGGTCAACGCCGTGGGACAGCACTTCAGAACAAGGGATGACATCAGGAAGAGGTGGAACGGCCTACGGGGGAAGGTGCATTCCGTGGTTGCAAGACACCTGAAAGCTGTACAGAGGACTGGCGGTGGGCCCCCAGCTCCTCCCCTACAACTAACAACATGGGAGGAGCAAGTCTTGGCAATCATGCATCCTGAGGGCCTGGCAGGAGTAGCAGGAGGACTGGACTCTGGTAAGTTAAATCTTTACTACTTTCACCCCCCCCCACCTGCATGCCATTACAAACTCCCAACCCTACCCTCACCCCATTACTCCACCACCTCACATATACCCCACCATCACAACCCACCCATCCCATTACCAAACCCTGCATGCAACACCAATGCATGGACCCCCATCACAGACCTGCATGGACCCCCATCACCACAGCATGCACACTAGTGACAATCACGTAGCCAACCAAATCACAACTCACAAAAGCCAAAGCTGCCTTGGTAATAACAACCATAGAGGGGAACATACCCATGCACAAGATGTCACACGCAGAAACAATAACACTGCATTTATGTTCCCACAGGACCCCCACACAACGTCACCGGAGAGGAGGTGCCAGCAACATCCAGTCCTCCCCCAGAAGAGGCCCACACAGTGATGACAGCAGCTCTGCATGCCTGGATCACGATGACCAACCTGGACCATCAGGGACCTCTTGACAGTGGGTGACCCAGCCACAGTCCCAAACCACCACAGAGCCTCCCCCTCAGGAAACACCAGCACAGCACCCACCCAGTGGACCCATACCTCTGTCCCCAGGACACGTCAATCAGCAGTGTGTCCACCACTACAGGGACCCCAGGCAACCCCACAAACACAGGACGTTCAGGAACCCGGGGTCAGTGGCAGTGGGCACACGGTTCAGGGGACAGAGGCACAGGACAACAGGGAAGCTGGGAGGACTGCTGTGCGACACGGGGAGGACAGGCCAAGGGATCCGACTCTCCACGAGGCACTCATCAACATCCTGGGAGCATCTGTTATGTTATGTTGCGCCGCGCAGCGCGTTCTCAAGACGCGGCGCGCCCCGAGTCTTCTTTGTACAGCGCGAGGCCCCAGATATTATTTTGGGCCTCGCTCTGCCTTCTGTTGTGTCCCTGTTCTCCCCTGACCCCTCCTTACCTGTTTCTTTTTCTTTCTTCTTCTTCTTTTTCTTCTTTACTTTTTCGAGGCATTTTTCTGTCCTTTCTTTATGTCTTTCCCCCTTCCCATGTTACCTTTTTCTTCCCAGCATTCCTTGGTTCCCATTTTCTATGGTTCCTGTTCTATTCTATCCTATGTACTTTTTCCCTATCTAAAATGGTGTTGTTTTACTTCCTGTTGGTCACTTCCTGTTTCTTGGTATATAAGGGCTCTGTTTTCTCCCTTTCCTTGCGCTGCATCACTTTCTGCTCAGATTGTGTCTTCGCTCCTGATTCTTAGCCTTCGGTTCTGAATCTTTTCAATTTTGCATTTACCTGCATTTTGTTCCTGTTTGATTCCTGGTTTTGTTTTCGTTTCAGGAATCCATTTTTTGGAGGTTTTTTCCCCTTTATTGGGGTTTTTTCCCTCTGGCACTAATTCTAAAGGGCACGGTCTGTTCTTGGCGTTTCCACTGCCTGCAGCACCGTGGCTACTAGAAAGAGTCGCCCTTTTCTGGGCCAAAGCCGAACCCTCAAGACCTACGCCACTAGATCTGCGGTTTCCAGGCGCCAGCAGCACGTGAGTCGTGACAGAATGCAGCGCCAAACCATTCCGACATCTTCTGACACTATGGATGACACAGTGGCGGCGGCTGCAGATCCTGATTCATCTTTTTTGACTACTATTCAACAACAAGCTCAGGAATTGCAACAATTGCGCAACGAGAATGCGGTCTTACGACAGGCTTTGGCCCTCCGCAGTGGCGATGTTCCGACTATCTCCGCCTCAACGCCTCGCTTCTCTGGTGAACCAACTAAACTGCGTGAATTCCTGGATGCATTAACGGTTTACTTCGCCTTCAGACCTACCCAATTCTCTCATGACAGGACAAAGGTGGGATATCTTATTAGTGCATTATCCGGTCCTGCCTTGGCCTGGGCAACCCCGATGGTGTCATCCAACGATCCAGTATTGTCGGACTATTCTGCCTTCGTGACCCGCTTCAAACAAATGTTTAGTCGCCCAGGATTGGAAGCCTCGGCAGAGGAAGCATTATGTGATATCCAGCAAGGTTCCCAGGATGTCCTCCGATATATTACACGTTTCCGTCAATTAGCGGCAGAGACCACTTGGGTGGAGCGTACCCTGGTAACTTTGTTCCGCAGAGGACTTAAGGAAGAAATTAAGGATGAATTAGTACATTCCACCAGTGTTGAAGATCTTCGTGGCCTCATGGATCAAGCACTTTCCATCGAGTATCGTCTTCAAGAACAACGAATGGAGAAGAGAAGGAGTAGAGGATCGTCTCAGCCAAGCTCTTCACGGATGTATCCACCTCATCCTGAGGAATCTCGTCCTACTGCTAAAGATATAGAAGGGGAACCCATGCAAGTGGATTCTACTCGAGGGCCACTCTCTGCTAGTGAGAAGGAAGACAGACGGAAGAAGGGATTGTGCCTCTACTGTGGTTCTGCTGGTCACATGCTTCGTACATGTCCTGTACGTCCACCTAGACCCTTGGGAAACGCCACCTCCCGTCCTCTGTAAGAAGGGAGGGGACGGGATCATCGGCTATACCTTCTATCAGCTCATTCAACGACAATACAACTTACTTGTTCGTGTTACCAGTCATATTACAACTACCTGATGGCCGCCAAGAAAGAACTATGGCATTATTGGATTGTGGTGCTAGTGGTATATACATGGACAAGACATGGGCCACTAATCTGCAAATTCCCACTCAACCCAAAGACATTCCTGAACAAGTACACACCGTGGATGGATCTTTAATATCCTCAGGTCCAGTCGATACTACGACCTTGATGTTAAATTTACAGTTTGGTAATCATCAAGAACACCTCTCTTTTGATCTCATTTCATCTCCCAACCATACCATTATTCTCGGAATTCCATGGTTTACTAGACATAACCCATATGTGAACTGGGTAACCCGGACAATTTCTTTATCCTCACAGTTTTGTCAAGAAAATTGCTTTGCTTCCGATAAATATTGGTCACCAAACAGATTAACACCTATGAAGAGTACTACGGAGTATTCCATCAACACTGTCCAAGGGGTTCCTGAACATTATTTAGAGTTCCAAGACGTGTTTCAAAAACCATCCAGACCTGTATTACCTCCACATCGAGAGTACGATTGTGCTATTCCTTTGGAACCTGGAACAGTCGTTCCCTTTGGGAGGATGTATTCTCTCACGGAACCTGAAAAGGAAGTTCTTAAGGAGTATCTGGAGGAAAATGTACAGGGTGGTCTCATTGTTCCATCATCTTCTCCAGCAGGGGCTCCTCTCTTTTTTGTACCTAAGAAGACCAAAGATCTTCGTCCTTGCATAGACTTTCGAGGCCTAAACAAGATAACTATTAAGGATCGTTATCCTTTGCCCCTCATTAAGGATATTTTAGAGGCAGTCAGAGGGGCTCAACGTTTTTATCAAGTTGGATCTTCGGGGAGCTTACCACCTTTTACGTATAAAAGAAGGAGACGAGTGGAAAACAGCATTCAGGACACCGTTCGGTCATTTTGAATATAAAGTCATGCCCTTTGGTCTTACGAACGCTCCTGCTATATTTCAAAGGTTTATGGACTCAATATTTTCCGATCTCTTGAACCAGACACTCGTAATCTACTTGGACGACATCCTTATTTTTTCCAGACACCCCGAACTCCATTCTTCTCATGTGAAACAAGTCCTTCACAGACTCCGAGCACATCAACTATTGTGTAAACCCGAAAAGTGTGAGTTCGATTAGACGGAAGTCAAATATCTGGGTTATCATTTAAGTTCCACCGGCATAGCTATGGACCTAGAAAAGGTACAAGCAATTCTAGAGTGGCCTTCTCCCTCTTCTATCAAAGAAACACAATGTTTCCTAGGATTAGCAAATTTTTACCGACAGTTCATTCAAGACTTTGCTAAACAGACCAGCCATATAACCCATACCTTAAAGAAGGAAAATCTAAAACAGGGGTTTGTCTGGACCAAGGCGGCTGAAACAGCTTTTCAAGAATTAAAGAAGGCATTCACTCAAGCTCCCATCTTGAGACATCCAGATACCAATAAACAGTTTATCGTAGTTACCGATGCTTCTGAAAAAGCTATTGGAGCAGTCTTGCTTCAACTTCAAGAAGATGATGGTCTTGAACATCCTGTTTTCTATTTGTCCCATATTCTCTCTTCAGCTGAACAACATTACTCAGTACTAGAAAGAGAGTTGTTAGCTCTGAAGACAGCCTGCCTCGAATGGAGACAGTTTCTGATGGGATCCAAGGAGCCTTTCGAGGCGAGAACAGATCACCGTAATCTGCAATGTCTACGTAATTTTGTATGCCAAAATAGTCGCCAGGCGCGTTGGGCCTTTTTCTTTAGTCAGTATGACTTTTACATCACCTATATTCCTGGATCTCAAAACATTCTGGCTGATGCTCTGTCTCGACGCTATCCAGATTGTACTCCTTCCCCATCTCAGTTTCTACTGGAGCCTAGTAAGATCATTGGAGTTGCTCAATCTTTTCTGGATGAGGTACAACTGGAGTATTCCAGCCTGTCTAATAGCGAAATAGAGAAATTAAGAACCTTTTTATGCAAGAAAGAAGGATTATTTTTTCATCAGAAGCTGTTATTCCTCCCTACTAACAGAGTGCGAGACAAAGCATCACAGATGTGCCATGATTCACCGGTTGCTGGACATAGAGGTATTAAGGCCACACAAGAACTTCTTTCGCGATCTTTCTGGTGGCCTACCTGGAAATCAGATGTCGAAAGATATGTTCAGGCTTGTCCCATATGTGCCCAAGTCAAGATTCCCCGTAGCAGACCTGCAGGATTACTACAGCCTTTGCCAGTTCCACCAACGCCATGGCATACTATTTCCACTGACTTTATGTGTTCACTTCCGCCATCAGCTGGAAACCAGGTTATCATGGTCACTGTTGATTCTTTCACTAAGATGGCCCACTTTACTGCTCTAAAGAAATTACCAACATCCCAAGAATTGAGCCAGATATTTATCGACCATATTTTCCGTCTCCATGGACTTCCACATACCATTGTGTCTGACAGGGGTCCCCAGTATATTTCCCGGTTTTGGAAACATTTTTGCAAGACACTAAATATCAATATAGCACTATCATCCGGTTTCCATCCTCAGACCAATGGACAAACTGAGCGTTTGAATCAAGGACTAGAACAATACCTTCGTTGTTTTTGTAATTCCACCCAAAGCAACTGGAACACTTATCTTCCTATTGCTGAATATTCCTACAACAATTCTGTCCATAGTGCCTCCAAGGTCACTCCCTTTTTCTGTTCCTATGGCTATCATCCGACCTCTTTTCCTACTGCTCCTCAATCTACCTCTCCTCTGCCTGCCATTACATCTTTTTCCAAACGTCTCCTGCAACTCCATAAGCTAATTAGATCTAATTTATTGCACACTAAGAGATATATGAAGAAGATCGCTGATAAGAAACGTGGACCCACTCCTGATTATCACCCTCAGGATAAAGTCTGGCTTTCTTCCAAATTCTTGCCCTCTCGCCTTTCTCTGAATAAGTTCACGCCTCGCTATTATGGGCCTTTTCGTATTCTTCAGTTGCTCAATCCTGTCACTGTTCGTCTTCGCTTGCCTCATACTTGGAAAATTCATCCGGTCTTTCATGTATCCCAACTCAAACCTTATGTCCCTGATCCTTTCTCTCGTCAGTTTCCTTGTCCTCCTCCTTTGTTGGTGAATGATGTCCCTGAATATGAGGTTCAAGAAATTTGTGACTCTCGCCTTTTTCACCGGCGTCTTCAGTATTTGATTCACTGGAAGGGTTATCCTCTTAGTGAATGCTCTTGGGAAGATGCTTCTTCTGTTCACGCCCCTCTTTTGATTTCTCGTTTTCATCGTTTGTTTCCCTTCAAACCTAGGCCTTCGGGGGGGGGGACCTACTGTTGCGCCGCGCAGCGCGTTCTCAAGACGCGGCGCGCCCCGAGTCTTCTTTGTACAGCGCGAGGCCCCAGATATTATTTTTGGCCTCGCTCTGCCTTCTGTTGTGTCCCTGTTCTCCCCTGACCCCTCCTTACCTGTTTCTTTTTCTTTCTTCTTCTTCTTTTTCTTCTTTACTTTTTCGAGGCATTTTTCTGTCCTTTCTTTATGTCTTTCCCCCTTCCCATGTTACCTTTTTCTTCCCAGCATTCCTTGGTTCCCATTTTCTATGGTTCCTGTTCTATTCTATCCTATGTACTTTTTCCCTATCTAAAATGGTGTTGTTTTACTTCCTGTTGGTCACTTCCTGTTTCTTGGTATATAAGGGCTCTGTTTTCTCCCTTTCCTTGCGCTGCATCACTTTCTGCTCAGATTGTGTCTTCGGTCCTGATTCTTAGCCTTCGGTTCTGAATCTTTTCAATTTTGCATTTACCTGCATTTTGTTCCTGTTTGATTCCTGGTTTTGTTTTCGTTTCAGGAATCCATTTTTTGGAGGTTTTTTCCCCTTTATTGGGGTTTTTTCCCTCTGGCACTAATTCTAAAGGGCACGGTCTGTTCTTGGCGTTTCCACTGCCTGCAGCACCGTGGCTACTAGAAAGAGTCGCCCTTTTCTGGGCCAAAGCCGAACCCTCAAGACCTACGCCACTAGATCTGCGGTTTCCAGGCGCCAGCAGCACGTGAGTCGTGACATGTTATGTTATGTTACTGGTTCTTATATAGCACAAACTACCCGGAGGCCTCGTAGCGCAGCATACCACCAATCCCAGGAGACCGTGGGCCAGATACTGAGAAAGTTGCAGGAGACCCAGCGGCTGCAGGTAGGACAGGACCTGGGGATCAGGGAGGACCTGAGGGACATCCACACCACCCTGGTCACCATTGCAGAGGTGCTGGCAGACATGACTAACACAATGAGGGACGCAGTGGTACACCAACGGGTCCCTGACACTAGCCACACCTATGAACAGCCCTCCACATACGCTGACGTTAGTGGGCAGGAGGCCGCACCACAGGAACAACAGGCCACCAGTACCCCTCCCCCTGCAGAAGGAGAACAACCACGCAAAAGGTCCCGGCGATCCAGGCAAAAGTCAGAGAACATTGCCAAGACCCCCACCAGGAAATAAGACTCCCCTCAATGTCACCCTTGTGTCCCACTATGTCACCCTGTCCACCTTGAACTGCCATTGCCCCACTACCTATGCCCCCTTGGACAATGCATCTGTGATACCAATAGACTGGACTCTACCCTGGACATTCCTCCATCATCAACCCAGCCCATTGCAATACCCCCTACACTTATTATCACAGAAAAAAACACCCTTGGAACTAATACAAGGATGGAGTCTGTCGATTGATTGAAAAATGTTTTAGTTTAACAAGCTGTAAACATTGCAATTCAAATGTACAGTTATATATACATAGGTATGACCTGTAGTGGGCAGCAGTAAACACACCAGGAGCCAGAGTGGGGCACAGATATCTGAAAATAGAGATGCCAAAGGGTACAGTAAGTGGCCATAGAAACAGGAAAATCAGGCTGCCATGTACAATGTCTAACACAAAACTGCAATGGAAGGTGAAGTTACAGTGTCTTACCTGTCTGTCACTGGAAGTACTATTAAATTATAGTAGTTCTGTTGTCCACATCCTTTTCCTCTTCCTCCCCTTTGTCACTGTCCACAGGCTCCACCGCTGACACACGACCATCTCCAGCCTCATCCTCCTGCAGAAAAGCCACCTGGCGTCTCAAGGCAAGGTTGTGCAACATGCAACATGCAACATGCAGCAATGATCTGGCAGACCTTCTTGGGTGAGTAGCACAGGGATCCATCTATCAGATGGAGGCACCAGAATCTGGCCTTCAGGAGGCCAAAGGTGCACTCAATGATCCTCCTTGTTCCCCCATGTGCCTCACTGTAACATTCCTCTGCAATTGTTGTGGCATTCCTCACTGGGGTCAGTAGCCATGAGAGGTTGGGGTAACCAGAGTCACCAGTAAATATCGAGGGATACCTGTTAGCCAGACACTCACCCTTAGGGCCAACCCCATACCCATATACCACCAGACACTGGGTGGGGACCATGGGCTCACCTATTAGCCACACCCTGTGCCTCTGGAGTTGAGACATCACATATGGGATGCTACTATTCCTCAAGCAAAGGCATCATGCACAGATCCAGGATACTTTGCATTGACATGGGAGATGTACTGGTCCGCAAGGCACACTATCTGCACATTCAGAGAGTGAAAGCTCTTTCGATCTCAGAACACCTGTTCATTTCTTCCGGGGTGGGAGGGAACAAAGGCAATATGTGTACCATCAATAGCACCAATGATGTTGGGGCTATGTCCCAGTGCCTTGAAGTCACCCTTCACTGTGGCCAAATCCTCCACCTGGGGGAATTTGATGTAGCTGCGCATGGGTTTCATCAGGGCAGACAACACTCTGGTCAGCACGTCTGAGAACATAGGCTGTGACATCCCTGCTGTGATGGCCACTGTCGCTTTGAAAGAACCACTTGCCAAGAAATGGAGCACTGACAGGACCTGCACTAGAGGGGGGGATACCTGTTGGGTGGCGGATAGCTGAAATCAGGTCTGGCTCCAATTGGGCACACAGCTCTTGGATTGTGGCCCTATCAAGTCTGTAGGTTAGGATAATGTGCCTGTCCTCCATTGTCGCCAGGTCCACCAGGGGTCTGTACACAGGGGTATGTCATCATCTCCTATTCATCCTCACCGGTTGAACTCTAGGGTGAAAAACGGTGAGCAGATGGTCATATTCAAACATATACTCAGATTAATATGCCTTGCATTTTTATTACAGAAACTTAATGTGAAGGTGTAGGTCCGTTGATGTGCCTATGCCTGCTGTGACGCAGTTAGGTGCCATGGCCTGTGCCCCCCTGAAATGGCGGGTGTCTGACCTGTGAGGAGGGACAAGTGGAAATGAGGTAATTCCGCTGACATTGTGCGCTGTTGCGGGAGGCAGTAGACGACCGCTGTGCAACACATCATTGGTTATCATTGGGGCCTAAGGGTTCCAGGAGCCAATGGTGATGTACGCTGGCGGTGACGGTACGCACCGCCACGGACATGACCACCATTTTCTATCTGTTCACTCACTTGCTACCTGACCTTCAACAGGAGAGGACCTATACTGCAAGTGCTGCTGAAACCTGTGTCTGGAAGCGACCATGGCTCGAGTGTCTGGGGAAAGGGCCCCTGCCTTCACTTCCGAGGAGTTTGAAAGACTAGTGGATGAGGTCCTACCCCAGTACCCTTTACTTTATGGTCCTCCAGACAAACAGGTAAGTACACTGTGAGCACGATGCGTGGGGCATGAATGTATGTAGTGCTGTGTGTGTAAGCCTCGTGTAGGGGGGGCTGAGTGGTCCAGGGCAGAGTGCTGCATGTTTGGTGGGCAATGTCTGTGCGTAAGGGGATGGGATATATGGTGGGCCATGAGTATAACAGTCCAGACGGTATGACTAATACCTTTTCTTATGTAACTTTTTCTCCAGGTTAGTGCCCATCAGAAAAAAAGTATTTGGCCTGCCATCGCCAAGGAGGTGTGGACCCTAGGGGTCTTTGACAGGCGGAGCACCCAATGTCAAAAATGCTAGTGGGCATCTACTACTGGGCAGGGTCCTGTGGGTTTCAGGTGTGCAGCTAATGGCGTTAGGCATTGTACCCCAAGGTCTGGTGACTAGCATTGTAACTGGTAGTGCATGGCCTAGTGCATAGGGCTGTTCCCTGTGAGTTGTGTACGCCAACGGTAGTGTTGTTGCTGGCATTGACCAAGTGTATCCTCTGTCTCTCCCCCCTTTTTTGTTTTGTCACCCTGTCCTTGTGTGCATTAGCATTATCTGGCGGAGGAGCTGAGGCACCGGCGACGGAGGGAGCTGCATCCCACATGAGCCTGGAGCCCGAATCCACTGACGGTGAGGGCACCAGTGGGACGGAGGGTGATGGGAGCACCACGACGGAGACAGGAGGGGACAGTTCTGACAGCGACACCTCCTCCGATAGAAGCTCCCTGGTGGTGGCGGACACTTCTGTGCTTACCCCAACTACAGATACAGCCGCCACACACGTACCAGCACCGCCCTCCCAGCAGCCCCTCAGCGAGTTTCCCGTGCCCGCTTACCCAGGAGGGTGGGCATCTCCTTCGCCCCACGCACCTCAGGCCCTGCCCCAGTCAGCTCTGCTGCTCTCAGTGAGGAGGCTATTGACCTCCTGAGATCCCTCTCTGTTGGGAAGTCAACCATCCTGAATGCCATCCAGGGTCTAGCAGGGCATTTGCAACAAACAAATGCATTCCTGTAGGGCATTCACTCTGGCGTGGCAGCCCAACAGAGATCATTCCAGGCTCTTGCGAAATCACGAATGGCAGCCATTGTCCCCCTCTCTAGCCTCCCCCCTCCAACTTACTCTACCCAGTCCCATTCCCCTCAACCCCAGCCTATCCCAAGCACACCTTCAGACCTGCATGCACCCAAATCAACACACAGAAGTGGCTCAGGCAAACACAAGCACCACACTTCATCCCACAGGCACTCACACAAGCACCATCCAGATGCAGACACACCAACATCCACTGCCTCCACTGTGTCCCCCTCCTCGACCTCATCCACCTCCCTCCCAGTTGCGTCTCCACTCACACCTGCATGCACTACATACTCATCCACTACCTCCATCACCAGCACACCTATCAATACATGCCCCTCACTGGCAGTCACCACCCCCACATCCATACACACGTCCCCTGTGTCCTCTCCCACTGTGTCTGTGCCCCCTCCTCCCAAAGTACACAAATGCAACAAACAGCCATCCATCTCACAACAGCATCCAGCCCATGCACCTGCACCCAAACACAGCAGACAGACACCTCCTACCACCACTCCCTCTTCCTCCACTCCCAAACCTTCACTCTCTTCCAGCCCCAGTTTCCCTAAAAGGCTTTTCCTCTCCACTCTTGACCTATTCCCTTCCCCACCCCCCGTCCTTCACTTCGGGCCAGGGTGGGCAGAACCCAGGCCAGTACCTCAGCCACCCAGTCCACGGCCACTGTAGTTTCTGCAGCTACTGCAGGTGTGAGAGGCTCAAAGGAGGCACCGGTCAGCACGGTGACTACATGGGCTGTATTGCGTCCTGGGCCCTGCAACAACTGTAGGTATGACACCCAGGTGAGAGACTGTGCACCATTCAGGATCTGCATCACCGGGCACAAAGCCCCTTCCAGAACCAGTGGAAGAAGGAATCCACTCATCCCCTCCTTGCCAGGATGAAGCACACTGGGCACAAGGCCTCCTCAAGAACCAGTGGAAGAAGGCATCCACTCAGCCCCTCCTTGCCAGGATGAAGCACACTGGGCACAAGGCCCCCTCCAGAACCAGTGGGCAAACCACCCACTTGAGAGACTGTGGCTTTGCACTCCCCAGGACCAAGCAGTGGGCAAACCACCCACTAAAGAGACTGTGGCTTTGCACTCCCCAGGACCAAGCAGTGGGCAAACCACCCACGTGAGAGACTGTGGCCTTGCACTCCCCAGGACATCGCACAGGGCATGTTGCCCCCTCCAGGAGCAGTGGCGTTGTACCATCTTCCGGCTGAGGTGCCCCCCATTCCCCTTTCCCCTGAGGTGCCTTTTTATCTTCGACCTGATGCCTCAGCAGTGTTCTCTCTGTATTGAGACAGGAGCCAAGTGTGGCCTTTGCCTATGTGTTATGGCCCTGTGGGCCACGGACATTTAGGAGTGGTCATTGTCCCTCCATTTGTATATACTGTACATACTGTTTTGTACTTTAAGGACGTATTTATCTTATTTTTAATATTACACTGACTTTACTCACATCCTTTTGTCCTTACGTTATTCCTGAGTGTTACGGGGTGGATATGTCATGTTGTTGCATGTGTTTGTCTGTATGGTGTTGGGGTTGGAAGTGTTGCGTGTGTATGTCACTCTCTTTTTCCCCTCACTCCCCTGTGTGCTAGGTGCGGTAGTCACCGTGGTCGTCTTTGCCGCCGTTCGTGTTCCTGGTATAGGAGGAGGTAGACCAGCATTGGAAAAAAGTGCAATTCGGGCTCCATGGTGTTGTGGTTCTTCCTTGAGTGTCAAGAGGTGAGTCATTTCCCTTCTGTGTATATTTCTGCTATGCTTTTGATGGCGTTGCTACCGCCCAGGAAAAGCTGGCAGATTGGGCTCTCATAATACAATGGGCGGTACATTGTCTTCCGCCAGGCTGTTGGTGGCTACCGCCGCGTGCTTTTTGCTACCACCATGGCAGTCGGAGTGTTAAAGTGGCTGTCTGTGTTGGCGGTTTCTGCCATGGTCAAAATTCCATTTTTTTTTACAGCAGCCTGTTGGTGGTATTACTGCCGCTTTATCACCCACCGCCAGGGTTGTAACAAGGGCCTATATTTTTTGCACTACTTAATTTTTGGGTTGTTTTGCTTCATTTAATATAAGTCCCTCTGGTTTTAGCGATCACTTTTGTATTTTCACTGACATTAGTACTTTGTTGGACCTTGCTCCACTGAATAATGCTATATGTAAGTTGGACTCTAAAATGACTGATCTGGGTAGGAGACTTAAATGGATGAAGATCATCCTAGAGGACTTTCTGAAAACTCTTGTCATTGTTAAAAGGAGGGAGTTTGAAATTTGTCTTGGGGATCAACCAGATGATGTGGCTTTTTGGAGTGCTTACCAGGCTATTAACAAGGAAGTATGTTCGAGCCTTACTTTTCCTCCCAAAAGAAGAGTTAACACGAACTCCAGATGGTTTGATAGAAAATGTTTTAATTGCCACATGCTACATTATGTGCACTTAAAGTTACTCCCAGGGATCGCTGCCTCATCTCAAGTAGACACTGAGCCTATAAACAATTGAGGAAAGAAAAAGTGAATTGAGAGAGGCAGCGTCGCAGGATTTGATGGAAGCATCTAATAGTGCAGATAGTGGTCGGTTCTGGTAGGTAGTCAATCGTCCCCTGTTCAGAGGTGATTGTGTCCAAGATATTTCCTCCTGTATTGCTGCAGAAGCCTGGGTTGAGCATTTCCAAGGTAAATATGGAGGAGAGAGGGTGGATGGGTCAGTTGTGTCCCCTGATATGGTTGTTGTATCTGCTGAGAAGTGTCTACATTTTGAGGTTATTGAGGTCGAGCAAATGACTGACAGACGGAAGAGTCATAAAGCGCCCTGCCCTGATGGAATAATTGCTGATTTGTTCAAGTCTAAACCTGGTTCATGGGCCCCTATTTTAACCAGAGTTTTCAAATGAGCTGCTCAAATGGGTCCTTTGTGCTCGTAGTCTAAGTCCATTTTTGTTCCCATCTATAAAAAGTGTTTGAGGGATCGTCCTGGTTGTTATAGGCCAATCTCATTGATTGACTCTGTTGTCAAAGTGATGGGCAGGGTGATCCTTGAAATGGCTATGATCTGGGCCAAGGAGGGGTCAGTTTTATTGAATTTAAAGTATGGATTTCTACCTGGTCTAGGTACCTGTGATCAATGTCTTAGCTTTTATATGCTGATCAATAAATATATGGTAACAAAGTCAGGGTTGCATTTTATAGCATGTATGGACCTATCCTCTGCCTTTGACTAGGTTAACCAATCTAAACTATGGCAGATCTTGTTGGGCAAAGGCCTGGACTCTGTCATTGTTGGCTTTTTGCCTAACCTGCACAGGGACATAAGGGTGGTAGTGAAATATAATACGGACGGCGCATGCACTAGTTCTTTTAACCTTCAGACCGGTATATGTAGTGAAATGTGTGTTTTGACCACGGACTTCGTGTTGCACCACTTGCACCTGGCTTAGCTGCCAACCGTCACACCAGTGTTCACCAGTTACAGACTACATTTTGTATTCAGTTTACCCTTAGATTCATTCTGCATATTGACTTTATCATAGCATTAGACACTGCCATGTTAAAGGCTGCCAGTAATTTTCCACATTGTAAACTGTGCATTTTGCCTTGTTTTCGTGCTTTTTCTCACCAAGGGCTTTGGTTGATAAGATGTACTCAGACGGCAGGGAACGGCCTTGTTTTGACTTGACATCTTGGGATTGTGGCCAAACCCCAAAATGTTATTTTCAAAGCATACCTAAACTAGCCACCATCTTTGAATTGCAAAATGAGAGGTTGTTTAAGATATAAAAAGACCAGTAAGAGATGGAGTGCTCTCAATCAGGATTCAGACATCGGATGCCTGATATAGAGTTCCCATGAGGGCAGAGATCTCTCTTCCTCTCAGTCGAACGGGGTCATCGGCTTGCTGTCATGAGAAAGATGAAGGACCCGACAGGCCCTACTGTGATGCATTTTTAATTCATTATTTGCTTTGCATTTTAATATAGATACATATATTTGCTGTGTATCTTGCAGTGGAGAATCATTTTGGTATGTTTTCATATCATTGCTGTGACTATTTTTAAACGTGTGCTTTCAACATTCTAATCTCCTCTTAGGAACCTTGTGTAGTGAAATAATAAATGTCTTCTTTGGACTAAGAAGAGCATTCCAGAGATTTTTGTCAGCTCGGTCATTAGTGAAAAGCAAAACAGTATACAACAGGGTTGTATACTTGCCCCGTTTTTATTCACAATCTATGTAAATGTTTTGGGGGGCAGGTAACTTGACAAACCTGTATATTGCCCACATGTCGGCTTACGGTTGATTCATGCACTTTTGTATACGGATGATACTGTCCTATTATCAAGGACTGCTCTGGGACTGCAGGTATTACTTGAGGGTTTTGTGGATTATATGAATAGTTTAGATTTTTTCATAAATTTCAGCAGGTCCCAGGTAATGGTGTAGGCCCTAAAATGACTCGAGTTATATCCTTTTACATACAGAATAATAAGTTGACTAGGATACAAACCTACCCCTACCTGGGTATTGTTTTTGGTGCTCAAATTATGTGGGGTCCATTAGTGAAATTAAAAAGGGACGCTTTATTAAGAACTGTTGCTGCCCTGTTTTCTTTCTCCACAAGGATAGGCAGTAAGCCTTTAGGGGCTTTGGTGAAAATTTACCAGTAATAATCTGTACCAGTGTCCATTTATGGTAGCGATGTTTGGGGTTATGCCAATGTTAAAGACATACAAGTTGCCAGAAAAATGGTTTCTTCAGGCGTTTGCTAGCAGTTCCTTCCTCAACTCCTGCTTTTATGGTTCACGAGGAATTGGGGTTACTGTATATCTCAGATCTCATAGCGTTACGTCCCCTGATCAGGTTGTTGACTACCTGGGTGCGTGTGGAAAATCGCTTAGGTAGCGAGATTCTTATGGATTGCCTGGCCTTAAATGGCTGAAGATCAATATATTAGGTGAAATACATTAGGGAAACTTTTGTTAAAATGGGCAGATTGGATCTGTATGAATCACCTACTTCTATCGTAAAGGCTGATATTGCTTGGACCAGGGTGAACTTTATGTAGTGGAGAAAGGTAGAGAGGGAAGCTCTTGAGCTGAAGAAACCCATGGTTCACAATCATGCGTTACTCGTGACCAGTCCAGCTATTGAACCTTATTTGATCCATTTTATTAATCCCCATTATCGTTATCTTTTAACAAGGTTTAGGTTTAATCAGTTTCATCACTTGTTAACTTATCCAAATGTTGCTGGGTTGAGCAATAATCCAGGTCCTTGTGTGTGTGATAATTTGTCTCCTCAAAACATAATGCATTTTGTTTTCTTTTGTAGTTTTTACATAATTCCGCGCAGAACGTTTTTAATCCCATTGTTGAAGACTACCCATTTTGAGCAAGTTGGGCCAGTCCTCATGTTTTTGCAGATTTTGTCAGATGAACAAACTATATATGCTGTTGCATGTTTTTTATCTTCCTCGCTTAGACTGAGGAAACTGTGAGATGTGTGGGGAGGCTATGACTATGATCATGTTAACTATATTTATAACGCACTTTAAGATGGTCCGGATTGTATTTTATCCCTTGTTTTTGATGATGTTGTTTGTATTATGTTTTTGTTTGTATCATGTTTTCCGGAGATCCAGTGGCTGAAATATGAAGGACTGTTTTAGCCTATTTTGTAAAACTATTTTATATTCTGTATATCAATATTTTCAGCAGTCTGTTTGTTGAATTTATTTATGTAGATATTTTTTGTCACTTTTATGGTCTTAATAGACTGAATAAAGTATTTTAAACACACACAGATAACCTTAGGTAGGAATTTAGGATGTGTCCTCATAACTATTTTGGAAAAGTGGAAGTCTATGTATGGTTCGTGAGCACAGAGGGTCTGGAATTCGCTATCCCTGAGTGCTGATGTAATTACCACAAGGAGAAAGCAGTTCTCCAAGTGAGCTGTTGGAGAGATGCCTGGTTTATGAGCTCAAACATTTGTAGCATACGTCATGGGTGCTGATGTGAGACCAAACGGTAGGACAGTGTATTGGTAGTGATTTTTCCCCACAACTAACCTTAGGAACTTCTGATGCTTCTTTGTGATGGGAATATCAAAGCAGGCATTGTGCAGGACGATGGAGCAAAGCCAGACTCCCTGGTGAATCTGGGGGTATATTTGGTGTAAGGCCAGCATCCTGAACTTTTCCTTTCAAATCCATTTGTTGTCGAGCTTGATATTGAGAATGGGTCTGAACTCTTGCCTGTTCTTTTTTAGCATGAGGAAGAACCTGGAATAAATGCATTTTCCCCACTGGTTGAGGGGAACAGGTTCCACTGCCTTCTTTTGCAACAGGATGGTGACTTTCTCCTTTACAAGGTCGAGATGAAAAGTTGATGACCTTTGTGGAATAGATGGTGGTGGGGCATTAAACCTGAGACAATACCCATTCTGACAATGTTCAAGACCCAGGTGTCTGTTGTAATGTTTTGCCAATCTGTCAGGTAATTTATGATGCTTCCCCCCCACTTCAGGGTGTAACGGAAGAATGGGAAGAAGGCATTTAGAGTTTTGAGGCTGGAGGTTGTTGGTTACTCTGATCGGGCTGGTGTGTTGCCCGTCCACTTTGCTGTTTGCGCTGAGTTTGGCAGGTCCTTGGGTACTGCTGAGATCTTTCAGGCAGCCAAAGAGGGGTTTAAACCCTCTGAGAAGGAAAGCAGTGGTGGAAAGGTCGGAAGGATCTGTGCTGATCCTTGGATTTCTCAATACCTATAGCTTTCAAAGTATCCACCTCAGATGTCATCCTTGCCATTTCATCATCAGCATGTGAGCCAAACAGTGTGGAGCCTGATAATGGCAAGTTCTGTATATGCTGCTGAGCGTCCGGTTTTAGTGATGTCAGCCAAAGCCAGGCATGGCTTCTCATGGACAATCCATGGCAGTAAGTATGCGCTCAGAGTAAGGATGAATCTGCTGCAGTACTAATGATCTGATTAGAGACCATGGCACCTTCTTGGACGATTTACAGAAAATCCTCCTTTTGATCTCTTGAGAGGTGGTTCATGAAATGGAGGATGGAGTCCTATAGGGCTCTATCATATCTGCCCAAGAGGGCTGTTGCACTGGCTGCCTTCACAGATGTAGCCACAGTATTACAGACTTTGCTGCCCGTCAAATCCAATTTTGTACTTTCTTTATCTGGAGGAGAAGTAGCAGAAGGAGATGTGGCATGAGATTTGCAGGCAGTCAGAATTACTACCGAGTCAGGTGGAGGATCAGAGCACAGAAAAAAAGGATCTTGGTCCGGAGGATGATATTTTTTCTGGAGTCTGGTGAACGAAAGTACCCTCTTTTTGACATGGTTACCCCCACTTTTTGCCTGGTAGACTGTTTTCACCAGGATCCTGCTAACCAGGAACCCACTGATTGTGCTCTCTCCCTCTAAAATTGGCTGCCTAAGACTTTGGATACTCCACATTTGGCAAACTGGTGCCCCGTTATAAGTCCCTAGTATATAGCACTTAGGTACCCAGGGCATTGGGGAACCAGGGGTTTCCCATAGGCTGCAGCATGTATTGTGCCACCCATGGGAGCCCATGCAAAATGTGCCTGCGGGCCTGCCACTGCAGCCTGCGTGAAAAGGTGCATGCAGCCTTTCATCACAGGTCACTGCATCAGGTCACTATAAGCCACCCCTATGGTAGGGCCTCCTAGCCCAGAGGACAGGGTGCAGGTCCCTTTGTTTGAGGGCACCCCTGCATGAGGAGAGATGCCCCTACTAACTCCAGTTCCACTGCACTGGACTTTGTAAGTGAAGGGAAACCATTTTACCCGTGTACTGGACCTGTGTCCAGCTACATAATTGTAACTCCGAACCTGTGCAACATTAGTGTCAAACATGTCAGAATCATACCCCAATACTGTTGCTAGTATTGGTTGTATGATTCCATGCACTCTGGGGGCTCCTTAGAGGACCTCCAGTATTGCTCCTATCAGTCTTCTGGGGTTTTCCGGGCAGCCTGCGCTGCTGCCACCCCTCAGACAGGTTTCTAATCTCCTTCTGCTTGACCAGGTCAGGCAGGAGAAGGCAGAAAAAAGGATTCCCTGTGGAAGAGGGTGGCAACACCCTCTCCCTTGGAAATAGTTGTTACAAGGCTTGGGAAGGGTAGCTTTTTCAAGCCACCAGTTTGCTTTGAGGGGCACATCTGGTGCCCTTCTTGCATAAACTGGTTTGCACCAGTCCAGGTACTGGACAAAGGAAGGAGGAGTGACCACCCCCTTGTCCATCACCACCTCAGGGGTGGTGCCCAGAGTTCCTCCAGGTGGCCACTTGATTATGCCATCTTAAAACCAGGTTGTACAGAGGCCCCTGGGAGCATCTGAGTGGCTCGGTCAGGTAGGTGACGTCACAGCCCCCTCCTGATAGGTGGTCACCTTACCAGGTGACCAAACCCCTTCTTAGCGATTACCTTGTGAGTGAGTCCCTAGATTTGACATACAAGACTCCACCAAGACACTTTTGACTCATTTACTTCATCTTCTGCCCACTGGAATCGGAACTGGACTCTTCAGGAACCGACAAGCTGCAATTCCGGCGACAATTTCGCTTTGCGACAGTGTTTCTCGGGCTCCTTCCAGCAACTGCAACATTTCCCCAGCTGTGCATCCTCTGAGGTCAGCGAGACTTCAGCCTGCACCAAGAAGAAAGAAGGAATCTCCCTTGCAGTGAAGGAGTCACTCCCCTGCATCCGCAGGCACCAATTGCAGCGACGACCGGCTGCGTGGATCTGCTCTCCTCTGGAACCGCATGGATCCTGCATCACAGGTGGTGGTCTGGAGTGGCCCTCTCTGCCAGCTGTCCAACTTGGGAGATGGTAAGCCCTTGTTTCTCCTTGCAAGACAGCACTCCTATGCACCACAGCTCTTGCAGCTACCAAGATATGTTTGCTCCTACTCCAAGGGATCTTCAGGCTCCATATAGCCCTGGGCCCGCAGCATTCCATCATGCCATGCAGTCTCCTTTCTGCTGCTCCAGTGACATGGGGCTCCTCTTCAGGTGTGCTGACTGGGCCTCACTGTGACTTACTGAGCCTGCTGCCAGTGGGTTGCCTGTGGGGGCTTTGACTGCTTCTGTTGGCTCTTCTGGCTGCTGAGGGTCACCTCATGCTCCTCTCTCTGGGGCGAGTCCCCTGGGTCGTACTGGTTCTCTTCAGTCTAGCTACTCTTCTTTTGCTCCTCTTGCATTTGCCAAGGCTTGTTGGTGGTTCTCCTGCACCACTGACCATCTGTGGCCCGACAACTGACATGGGACACCATCTGCACTGCTCCAAGGACTCCTCTTCAGCTGCAAGGCTCCACAGCTGGTATTCTTGTCCCCACGTTGACTGGTTCCTCATCCAGAGAAAGGGGGCACTCCATTGTGGACTGGACTCTGTCCCCTTCCTTTGCGGGTCCTCTTCTACCGGAATCCATCTTTGGTTCCTCCTTGTTTAGTCATGCTCTTGTACAATTCTTTTTCCAAGTCCTCTTGCAGTCCTTGGGCTAACCAGGTACTTACCTCTCCTCTCCTAGTCGCTTGGGGTCACTCTGGTACTCACCTCTTGAGGTTCCTAGATCCTACAGCTCCCCTCTAACAACTCCTCATCCTTGGATGGGGGTCTGTATACCCCATTCCACTTTCTTAGTATATGGTTTGTCCCTCTTCTAGGGCCCTAGCTATTTTTACTAAGTATTGCCAATGCTTGTTTTTTATATGCTATTTACTGATTGCCATTGTGTATATAAACAGTGTGTACTTACCTCCAGTTGGGGAGAACTGCCTATAAGTATTGTACTGTTGTGTTACTATAATAAAGTACCTTAATTTTTGTAACACTGTGTGGTCCTTTCATGTGTGATAAATTGCTGTGCGATTGTGGTGGTATTGCATAAGCTTTGCATGTCTCCTTGATAAGTCTTGGCTGCTCATCCACAGCTACCTCTAGAGAGCCCTGGATTCCTGGCTACTGCCTACACTTCACTAATAGGAGATCTCTGGACCTGGTATAAGGTGATAACCATACACCAGGCCAGCTTCCTACACCTGGAAGATGCAAACTTAGCCACAGTTGGTGTAAGAAACAAGTCCATGGCGGATTGAAGAAGACCTAGCACTAGCGGGAGCAAAGGCCTTGAGGCTGCAGGCTGATGGAGCGTTTCAAATGTTTCTGAGGTGGACAGTGCTGGAGCAGCCATTGGTATATTGAGCTTAGCAGCACCTCGAACAAGAACCTCCTCAAAAGTGGTTATATCGTCCACCGGTGAAGAACAAGGATGAGGAGAGACTGATAATGTGTGTGAATAGTCCCTAGTGGACGAGGACGTATCCCCATGATAGTGTTGGTGAGATCACAATATTGACCCAATGACGCGATCTGTGACTTGCATGTTTCAATCTTGTAGAAGAACGCCCAGATGTATGATGGCCTTGATGGGAGTGATGGCCTGATCTTGAGCGTGTTCGTGGTCTGGGAGCTGAATCAGTACTAGGCGCATGCAGCACTGGAGGAGGTAGAAGCACAGGTGCCGGAAGAACTGGGGGTGGAGGCTGAGGTGGAAGCATTGCAGCTGGTGGTGGTAAGAGGAGGAGTAGGAGATGAGTGGGTAACTATCAGCGACACAGAAATATCTCTGGAAAGCTGCGACTGTTGAAGAATAAATCCTCCTTTGTTTTGCAGATTTTTTTCCTTCTCAATGTCCAGGGACTCTTTGATATTGACCTCTTTTGCAGGCATCTAAGCATCGACGATGATCATCTCCTCGACGTCAATCTCTCACGTTGTTTCCTTCGCGGCGACAGCGAATCAGCATCCATCGACGGCGGTGCACTCCTCGACGGCATGCGCTGACGAGCAGAACTCCTCAACATCATACGGTATCTTGTACAACATCGAGCCAGTCTTTGATGGCGAACATGTTGGTGCCATACCTCTTCTCGACGTCGATATCCTTGACATCGAATGGAACCAAAGCGTTTTCTTCCTGAAAAACGACTCTCAGACCTTCCACGTCCACTGGAGGCTGAGGGAAGAGCTCTAGTGGAAGATTGACCTCCCCCTCACTCAGAGGTCCCACTAGCTTCTTGCTGGTGTCGTCTCTCTGCTCTCCCTTGAAGGCTAATCTCTCTGTCACGCAGGTTGCATCTGGAAAATGTCTTGCAGGTGGTAAGTAAGGCAGGAAGGTGTGAGGAAGGCAGGCAGATGATACAGACCCCATGGGAGTCTGTTTTTGCCTTTTTCCTGCCACAACGTGGGCATCTGGCAAAAAGAGAAGGCATTGTTTCAAGCAAAAATACCTTAATTCCTGTCACAAAAAGACAAAAACCAACAGGAGAAGGAAAAAGATGTTCACTAGAGCTGTTATTTATAGAACATTTTGAAAGAAAAAACCTCAAAAGGTTGAGCTCAATGAATCAGGGGCTTGTCAGCAGGAACAGGAAAAAAGAAATGAGGTAACTGCCTCTCACTAGGCATGATGGGATATTCGAGGTCCCAGTATTCTTAAAAGACACAGGGGGTCATTCCAAGCTTGGCGGGCGGCGGGAGCCGCCCGGCAAGCGGGAACCGCCAGAAGACCGTACCGCGGTCAAAAGACCGCGGCGGTCATTCTGGGTTTCCCACTGGGCTGGCGGGCGACCGCCAAAAGGCCGCCCGCCAGCCCAGTGGGAAACACCCTTCTACGAGGAAGCCGGCTCCGAATGGAGCCGGCGGAGTGGAAGGTGTGCGACGGGTGCAGTAGCACCCGTTGCGAATTTCAGTGTCTGCTTAGCAGACACTGAAATTCAAAGTGGGGCCCTCTTACGGGGGCCCCTGCAGTGCCCATGCCATTGGCATGGGCACTGCAGGGGCCCCCAGGGGACCCACGACACTCCTCACCGCCATCCTTTTCCTGGCGGTTGAAACCGCCAGGAACAGGATGGCGGTGAGGGGGTCAGAATCCCCCATGGGGGATTCCTCAGGGCAGCGGAAAACCGGCGGGACACCGCCGGTTTTCCGGTTCTGACCGCGGCCATACCGCCGCGGTCAGAATGCCCTTAGGAGCACAGCCAGCCTGTTGGCGGTGCTCCCGCCGACCCCGGCCCTGGCGGTCAAGGACCGCCGGGGTCGGAATCACCCCCACAGTTTCCTTTTTCTTCCTCTATAATGGCAGCCTATGGGCTACCCTGCCCTGCACTCCTTCATCCTTATCTTAGATAGCAAAAGGGTTTGTCAGTTATTTTTCAAATTATTCATGCTTTTGACTGCATGTCTCCTTGGTCTATTTCCATTTTGTATCAACAAGATGAAGATTTTTTGGCCACTGTAGCCTGTCCTTTAGGCTGCATAATAACATTCTTAATTGACTATGCAGGCCTTCCTGAAGTAATTCGAGCATCAACACTAAAGAAGACATATTGGAAAAAGTGCTCCGGGGTCCCCGCAGGCACGTGGAACTATTGAACTATTGAACGCTTATGACTATACATGGAAATCCCCTACGAGAGAACAGCCTCTTTAATAACATATCTATGTCCTTTTTAAAAAAGGACCAAACTTGAACTAAGACCAATCAGGCGACAGTTCTGTCCAGAACACTCCCAAAAGAGGCTGCTTTCCTCAGATTTTCAAGCATGTGTAATGATTTATTATACGAGGTATAAGGGGAGCATGCGGGAGGAGGGTTTCGGGGGAGGGTGAGTTTCATGTGAATCTATGAAAGATACCAGTACTGGAGAACTGGAGCTATAGGTAAGCAACTTGTTTTCTTCTCTAGTATCGGATCTTTCACAGACTGACATGCTGGAATCAGAATAGCAAGCAGTTATGATTATTAATCTTTGAAGCAATATAAAAAACCTTTGAGGATGGTGTGTATGAAACCAATACAATATAGTTACATTGTCTAAGGTTATGATTTTGGAGACAGAATGATAGGAATACTGAAATTAAAAATATGACACAGAAATACACTTAAATTACAATATTCAAAACTGTCAGAAACATTGGTTCGCCTTATTGGAACAGATGCCTTAACACCACTTGTCCTACAGCTGCATCCTCATGGTGTGCTGATCCCAGGCAGTAATGCTGCTTACATGTGTGGGTGCTCTTCCACGTTGCAGCATGGCAAATCTTTTCTAATGGCACACCTGCAAACAAAGCAGTCGATGTGTATAGTGCCTTTGTTGAGTGTTCTCTGTTTTTTGCTATAAGCGGAATACCAGTCTTTGAATAGCAAAACTTGATGGTGGTGGAAATCCATCTTGTGATTGTCGCTTTAGTAACTGCAGACCCATGACGTGCTTGACTATATAATACAAAAAGTTGGTCAGATCTGCTGATTACGATGCAAACAGAATTTAAGGCACCTCTTTATGTCCAGAGTATAAAGAGAGTGTTCTGCTGGGGTAGCTGGATTCGGGAAAAAAGTATGCAGAATGATGGGCTCATTCACATAAAATTGAGTTGGTACTTTGGGAATTAATCTAGGATTCGTACTTAAGAGTACATAGTGGTCGGTGAACTGCAGGAATGGATTCTGCGTAGTGAAGGCTTGTGAAGGCTTGTTACTAGCGCTTACCTCTAGCTGAGGTAAGCGCTAGTAACAATGCTACCTTCAAAGTTAGAAATTTTAGGTCTGTCTTGTAAATAAGTTCAAATGGTGGTTTCATTAGCTGTGAAAGAACTATATTGAGATGCCATTCCGGAGGCAGATCACTCACCGCAGGAAAAACTCTGAATAATCCTTTCATGAATTGTTTAATTAGCCTTTCAGAGCAAAGGGAAAGAGAATAAGATTACCGCCTATATCATCGTGTAAGTGCACGGTACAAATTTAACTTGAAGTACATGTATGGCATATGGGAAACAGGTTTAAATTGGAGATGGAATAATCAAATGTAAGTTAAAAAGTATCTGTCCGATAGCTAGACAGCCTGGGCCTAGGCGAGGCCTGGGCGCTTTGTTAGTCCAAGAATACCCATTAGGACACAGCTCTCCGTCTTATGCGCCATGCCTGCTCCAGATATTTTGCTACAGCAACAACTATCACAGCCTTCGAGTCATATTTAAGGATTCCCAGGGCCTCCCTGTAGTGTCTGGCACCCAAGAGCTTACAAACAGGGATTATCCATCTCCCGCGAGGGTGTGAATATTGCGGGCAGAAAAAGAGAAAGTGCTCTTCAGTTACCTTTAGCTGACGGCAGAAATGACAAGACACAGAGGAGGTACGCTTCTCCCATTTAGCCGTTAAATGTCTTAGTGGTAGGGACCCGTACCTAAGCTGTAGGTACAGGTGCTTGGCAAAGGAGGGATGGATTTTATCCAGGAAGCTTTCGTAGAATGGGGAGCATTTAATGTTAAAAAATTGCCCAGCCAGGTTCTCATGATAATTGTTCAACCATGTCTTTTACAAGGCATAGTTACAATAAGCTCTTTATAATGTCAGGTATACGTCCTTTACAACCACTGTAGGAGACTTCTAAAGGTCAATCATTTTCAACTTCTCACACTGGGACTTAATGTAGTTCAGCCAAGGTGTAATTACCAGTGAGTCACTAGAAATTAGGTCAATCAAGGAGTCCCTATATGGTGTTAGTTCCCTGCATTTTCACAGCCTCACCCAATACAACAAGAGTTTTAAAGCCACCACCAGATTTATAGGGTTTAGTGCTATGTCCATCCTCAGTGGCACCAGTGGCATGCCCTTAGGTAACTTGAGCAATGTTCCTATGAAAATTGTTCTCAGCTGTTAGAAAGACTGTAGCATCCGTGAAACCCCAAATCTCTGCCCCATAAGTGGCCGCCGTGAGGGAAGTAGCTTTGTATATCTGGGGAACTGGGGACACTGCACCACCCCCCGTTTCCTTCTGTTTCAGGCTGATTGGGTAAGCCTTCTGGATGAGGAGATTTTTGCTCTTCACCAACTGATGGTCCCAAGACATTGAATCAGACAGTCGGACCCCTAAGTAGTCAAAGTGTTTGACTTGTTCAATTATGGAGCCATTGATTAACATTCTCTCTCTAAATGTCTTATGGGTATTTATCCCCATAAATTTTGTTTTTGTTGGGTAATTTCCAGACCCCTTGCCTTACAAAAGGCCACGAAGGAGTCCAGTTTTGCATGAAGGCCCATTGGAGTTCCAGAGATGAGCAGGGTATCATATGAGAACATTAATATCGGAAGTGGGGTTCCAGCAGGCATAGGGGCATCATGAGTACATTGTGAAAGCCATTTAACTGCCCCATGAATGTAGAGACTGAATGAAAAGTGTCTGGCCAGTACGCAACCTTGCTTTACCCCTCGATGAGTTGGAATCGGGTCTGTTAAATTTCCCCTGTGTTCCATCTCACTTTGGCATAGGTGTTTATGTGGAGTATTCTCAAGATACGTATTAGGTCAAGCGGCACGCCATATCCTGCAAGTATTTCCCACAAGTTATCCCTAGGTACCAGGCTGAAAGGCTGTCCTAAGATCTATGAAGGCGACATACAGGTGATCCCTCTTTAGGGTGACATACTTCCAGCATAACATCTTGAAACGAAAGACCTGATCAGCAGTGCTGATCTTGCTCCTGAACCCTGCCTAGGCATCCTCAAGGATATGATTGTCCATTACCCATGCTTGTAGTTTGGCCAGAACCTGTCTGCAAAAGATTTTTTGAGAATTGTTGAGAATTGTCCAACAGGCTTATGGGTCTGTAGTTAGAGGGAACGTCCCTACTTCCTTTTTTTAATATGGGTACGATTACAGCTTCTAGCCAGGTCGGTGGAATGGTCATGCCCTTCATTATAGCGTTGCTCAATGCATTCAGGTAGGGGATCCAGACATCTGGGTGTGAGAGAAAAAGGTCTCCAGGAATACCAACCGGGCAAGGGGCCTTCTCCTTCGTCATTTGCATCAGGGCTACGCTGGTTTCAGCCTGGGAGAAATATGGGCACTCTGTCTCTACGTTAGCCTCCATATCAGGAAGGTTGGAAAAGGCCTCCAGGCCCACCAAGCAATCCCTCTCAATTAGTTCCTCCCTAATGCCTTCATCGAATTACACCCCCCCTTCACTGTAAGGGGATCTGAAGTGCTCAACCCAAGCTCCTGGTTGCATTACCGCTTCAAGGTGGTTATCTATTAATTTCGAGCTGGATGCCACCAATGACCAAAACATCTTCTGATTCTTACTCTTAAGTGCACTAGTAAGCTCTTCCCATTGGGCCATCTCCCAGTTCTGTTTAGCCTTTTTTAGGATAGCCTCGTAGTTATTCCTAGCAATGGTTATTTTTGGCTTCAATCCCTGCTTCAAAGCGTCCAGGAGACTGAGCTTGGCCAACCGACGGTCCACAGTGAACCATCCTGGGGCAACTTTGTTGGAAGCCCCTCTTTTCCTAAATTTAGTAAACAGAGGCCTAAGCTGTTCCATGAGATGACAATGCACAAGAACCATATCGGGCTCATACCACCTTAAAGGTGTTACTTCAACTAGGTTATCAACAAATAGTTCGAATATTTTAGTTTGAATTTCCGCATTATCCACGACCTGCCCATTCATCGTTCCTCCTGTTATAAACTGTCTGTAGGGGTTTTGCAAGGATTACCACTGACAGATTACAGCTAGTAAATATAGCAGGAGAGAATACAGCACTTAAGGCCTCATGATCACTATCTGTTCGAGGGATAACTGCCATGTCTGTCAAGAGCGGCCATATTTCCAGGTCGACCAGGAGATAGTCAGTATAAGAACTCAAAATGCCTCTTTTAAAGGTCGGGTGCGGGGGATTATCGGAACAGGTATTGCCATTAGCAATTATTAAACCATTCTCCATTATCAGATCTTCTAGTTGGTCAGCTACAGTGCTTAATTTCCCTGTCGTTTGTGCGGCTGCCCCAGAACCAATCAGAGCACCTTGGAGAGGCTGCAAATAGACTATCTCCCTCTGCCCTTTTCCAAGTGTCGTGTTACAATAACCTGCGATCCATTTTAAGGCGCCTCCTTTTATGAGCTGAACAGTATTAGCGAGATGAACTACTGTGGGGGAGGGGACGTTTACAGGGACTGATCTAATGTAGGTGTTAATTATCGCAATATATCTGGCCCCAGTAGGCGTTTTAACTTTTATTTCTACCCCTAACAAGTCCTTACTTCCTGTTGGAACTACTTTCACCAATAGGAAAAGATCTAGTTTCAACCAAATAAGAAGACCCCCAGAAGCTCTACCCATGGATGAAGGGACTGCATTAGCAACAAAGGTAATATACCCACTTCTATGTACTGGTGTCACTGCCTGCGTCTCCTGCAAAAGTATAATCTGGTGGTGATCAATGAACTCACCCCACTCTGGGTCTGCAAGCTTAACACGGACGCCTGCTACATTCCAAGTTAGAACTCTAATGGAGTTTTCGGCAATCAGCCTGCTATCCCACCTCGGTCCAGCCCTAGCGCCTGCCTGTTCAGCCATAATAGAATTAATCTTACTCTGTGTAGCTGTGTCCCTCATATCATCACCCACGGCACTCAGCTCTAGGTCCTCAATGGCGCATGCTGTAGTTTGCCCACTCATGCCTCCCCTAAATGTACAGTTAAGGACAGAACTTGTCCTTACCCCACCCCGATTGTCAATCAATGTCTACTAAGTTAACGCATTCCCCGACTAATGTGGTGCGTTGGAGGTGAATTAAAGAGTTACACCATTCTGAGATCTGGGGTTCTCCAAGTCGACTGGGGGCGTTGAGTTTAAGGCGCATGTGTGTTCTTGGTGTAGGTCTAAATCTTAATTCCATGGATATCAGCTCATCCACCAATTTAGGACTCTTAAGTTTCACTCCTATATAATCCCATTGGTGTGCAAAGGGGCTACAACGTGAGGCAGAAAATATGTCATCCCTAATGATAAACGTACAGCACCTGGTGTGGCGGAGCCAGTGGATTACTTTAACACAAAATTCTTGAGTTTCACTGGCTCTGGGTGTAAGTTTGGGGACATTTGTCAGGTGGATAATGCTAGATAGACTTGTACTCTGGTTGTTATTGGAGGTGTTTTGACCCCCACAATGAATCTGGCCTGTCTGGCAGGCAGTGGGCTGAGTGGGCTGTGCACTGTGTTGCTTGAGGGTGTATCTACCTCCAATTAATTCTCCTCTTACAAGGTTAGATGAGGTTGAGCGTGCTACTCTAGCAAACCCACCATTGTCAGCAGCTAACCCACTACCTTTAACTGACTGCGGCTTTGGGAGGGGTGCTTGGCTTATAGTACTTTGGCATTGGATTTGCACCGCCTACCTTGGTTCCTAAGTTTTCCACCAAAGTAGATAATTTGGGTACCTTTTCACCTAATTCGAAAGCCATCTTGTTCATACACTCACGCAATCCCTGTATCTCTCCTCTAAGTGCCTGTAGGTGTGGCAGTGCCAGTGGTTCCCCTATCTTGGGCTGATTTAGATCTACTGTGTCTGGGTGCCTTGCTAGATCCAATGAATCGGGGTTCTCATCTGGTACAGTTCCTTGGTTAGCTAGGAGGGCAAACCGGTTGGAGCAGTCAATATTAATAGACACTGTGCTTTCAACCTGAAAATGATCTTTTGAAGGGACCACAGCAGCTGCTAGTGCGCTTACTCTTAAATGCTCATGCCATGGTGCATAGCTATCTTTTGGGCTAGAGCCGGACCTGGTGCCACGCCCCTTTGTGGTTTCCTTAAAGTAGGTATGTATACCCTTGGGAGGTTTAACTCATTTCCCCTTACGCTGAGATGGGTCTGCGTTGTTTGTGGCCAATAAATCCTCTACTTCCACTATTAGATTATCAATTTCATTCAGGGTACAGTTCTCTGTGGGATGCCTAGCGAACTTGGTTATGCCTGTTGCCCCCAAGGGTTTATCGGCGGCCTTTCTCTTGCTCATAATAAATTAGTTACTTTCAGAATTATGAAGGAGTCTTGCGTGCCTCAACGATATGACAGTGATTTACCTATAGGGTGCTTTATCGATAAAAGTCAGCTCAGCCCCTGTACAATGCGATACCCTCGTAATCGTTCACCCTGCACATTTCAAGGGATTATGCCCCATATACCCAAGCCACCGACACCCAGCGCCAAGACTATGACCGGCCTAAGAAAAACCTTTGCAGTCTCTTCCCTTCTTTCCTCCCTGCCCCACACAAGTGCTCCCACACAAAGGCCAAATAGGGTGGCCCTGCCCTGCCTCTTTCTGTCGCTGACAGGTGAAGGATGGTCCCGCCCTTGGCCCTGGCTTTGCCCGCGCATGTCCCGCGCTGCGGTATGCTCCCTTGCACTTTATAGCGCTCATTGGATCTGGCATGTGGGAGCAGGTGATGCAGAAAATGCCACCTCATGGGGCAGAAAAGTAAACTAGGATCTGTAGTCCCTCTGGTCTCGATCAGCGCATCCCGCGCTGCGGTATGCCCCCTTGTGCTTTATAGCGCTCGTTGGATATGGCAAGTGGGAGCAGGTGATGCAGAAAATGGCTGCCTTCTGGGGCCGCACAGCAGTCTGGGATCTGTAGTCCCTCTGGCCTCTGGTCTCGATCAGCCCCTCAGAATTCTTTATGTAATGTATAAACCCATGTGAGGTGGAGTCAAGGATGCCATAGACTGCTGCACATGTAGGCATGCCTTCTCTTGTGCATTGGAAGTATGCATTCTGCAAATCTAGAGTCGTCATGAAATCTCCACTGTTGAGAAGGTGTAGGATATCAGAGAGAGTGACCATCCGAAATGATTGCTTGCATAAGAATTTGTTCAGTTTTCTCAAGTCCAGGATGGGTCTCCAGTCCCCTGTTTTCTTTCTTATAAAGAAAAATCTGGAGCAGAAACCTATGCCTCTGTGAAAAAAGAACCCTCTCAATTTCTCCCTTTGCAAGCATGGTGAGGACTTCCTTTTTTCAGTTAGTGAAGATGAGGAAGGTGCACCCACCTTGGGGGGTAGTTTGGAGGTGTTTTTGTAAATTGCAGAGTGTGGCCATAAGCGACCAGGTTTAACATCCATTTGTTGGATACTATTTGTTTACACTGTTGAAAATCTTCACACCCAGCGGATGAAGAGTGATGTATGTAGCCGTTCACGGGGTAGGTCACTGTTTGTGACCTGTCTCTCTAGCCTGGCAGGGCTGCTTTCAGCAGGGGCGTTGTTTGGTGTAGGCCGCTGCAGGTGGCTGATGGTAATGCTGTTGATAGATTGTCCTGTACTGTTTGAAAGGGCTGATACTGCAGACTTTGGTATACGCCTCTGTCGGATGAGAAACCTCTTCTATGAACTCCACGAAAAGGAACTTTATTTATAATAAAGAGTGCCGAGGGACCTAGCAGTATCATTGTCTGTTTTTATTGGTAACAGCACATCATTAATGTGCTTACCGAACAGTGTTTCCCTGTCTGCTGCTCCAGTCAGTTGCCAAAAGCATGTTGAAGCGATATCCATTGCACAATTTATTAACTCCAAGGAAGTGCGCTCTCCCTCCTGTAAAAGTTTTATAGCTTCCGCTTTCTTATCTTCAGGGATGAGGTCAGTTAGGTTTCCAAAGTCTGACCACAGCTGTCTATCACAGTGGCCTAAGATGGCCAGAGCATTTGCTGTTTGAATTACAATAGCGGACATGAGGGAAAACCTCTTGCCTACATTGTCCAACCATCTACCCTCCTTGGTTGATGTTGTAGAGATGGGAGCAGAAGGGTTTTTGGAGCCCTATCGCGCCACCTGTGACATAACTGGTTCAGGTTTGGGATGATCAGTTAAGCACGCAAGGGAATCTTCAGAGGCTTTAAACTTTTTGTCCATCAGTGATGGCACTACCACCACTGTAGCCAAGTTCTTCATAATTTTTATGCCCTTCTCCCAGATGTAATCAATTATGGGGATAGTTCCGACTGACTACTTAAAATCATAAAGAAAACAATCAGCCGGCTAGAAGGAAGTTGAAAGGTGAAATCTTGTCACTGCTCTGGCCATCAAGTTGTGGAAGCCCCCTATGTCCTCCAGTGGGGATTCTGACGGACGTAATCAATTAGGGGTATAGTTCCAACTGACTTCCTTAAAATAATAAGGTAAATAGTCAACAGGCTTGATGGAAGTTCGGAGATTAAATCTTGTCACTGCTCTGTCCATCAAGTTGTGAAAGCCCCCTGTGTCCTTCGGTGGAGTGTCTGATGGATGTGGTAGTCGAGGCGATAGTGTGGGAATTAGATATTCATCCCACTCCCTCTGTGGAGGGACATTTTCCTGAATCTCTTCTCTTTTATCGACCAATGAAAAGAGGTCCTCTTTATGTGGTGGTGCAGGACGAATTCTGGGAGTTATTGGTGGAGGAATATGTTGAGTCGTAGCAGGTGCAACCTGGTGTTCAGGTGTTGTCTCATGAAATCTCTGCCTATAATCTTGTAACATGGTCTGCAAATCCTGAACCAAGGAGATGGGTAATTCTACTTCCTCCTGTTGCTGATGATAATGTTGTTCATAACTTTGCTTTGGCGGAGGAGCATATTGTTGATGATAGCATTGCTCATCTTCATCATAAATGTCATCATCATGACATTTAACTAAAAGTTCAGATGGACTGTGCATAGTTCCAAATGATACCTCTTCATCAGATTCCTATATATCTAATAAATGTTAAGGAGAAAAATGGGAGATCTTACTTGGAGAAGTAATCGCTGGTATGATTGACTTAGTGGCCACTTTTATTATTATCTTTGACAGCTCTGTCGATGAGTCATCTACGATGTTGTCGTCAACGCAATGTCAGGAAGTGTGGTCGGCGTCAACGCAATGTCAGGAAGTGTGGTCGCCGTCATAGCCATTGATGGTTTTGCTGTCTTTATTGGAGTTGCCATCGAGGGTGTTGTCAATCGTGGAAAAGTCTTCGTCGATAGTATGAGAGCGTCAGGGCTATTGTCGTTCCTACCGATGGCCTCATGGATGAAATGGTTACTACTGTTGTCGTCAATGAGAGTGCCATCGACCATGATGTCGTCAACGATGTTTTTGCAGTTGTTTTGGATTTAGAATGGTCTCCATATTTTGAGATGGAGTAGTGGGTTGAAAGGAGGCCTTCTCTGTGGAGATATGTTTTTTCTCCTTTCTCACAGGATCTTTGTGATGAGATTTGAAAGACTTTTTTCTCTCCTCAGATGTTCCTTCAGAGGAGCTTGCTCTTTTTCCTGTCCTTTCTGAAGTGTCACTGTCTTCTTTACATGCGGAGGTCTAGACATCTATAGCCACAAAAGTAGCCTCCCCTCTTTATCTTTTAGAGTCTTTGTAGAAAAGGTTCTACATATTTTGCAGGCCTTTACCTGGTGACTGGGATAGAGGCAGGAAAGGCACTCCTTATGTGGGTCCTCCACATGAAGACGTTTTCTGCCAAAGAACTTGCAGGATCCGAAGAGTCCTTTTTCAAAGGTTTCAGACATTTTCAGCACAATTGCAGGTATAAGTAATGACAAACTGAGCAGAGCTCAGGTAGATTTCCTTCACAGAACATGTGGTAGAAAACCTGAGGGAAGCAGCCTTTCTTGGGAGTGTTCTAGAGGTTGCTGTCACCTGACTGGTCATAGTTGAAGTTTGATCCTTTTTTTAAAAAAGGACATAGATATGTTATTAAAGAGACTGTTCATTGCCATTGGGGCCTATGGTAATGATACATACTGTTATGTTATGGTACAGTGGAGCTACCACTTTGTCGATGGGGAATGATTCAAGCATGTGAATCTATGAAAGATTCAATACTGGAGAAATGTGCTGTCTGTAAATGACAATGCCCCACTGCATCATGCTTTAGTAACATATTTATTAAATGTGAGTTCAAACATGAACTAAGATACACTCCTGCCCCTCCCTGATAAAAATACCATTAGGGAAATAGGAGGCAAGACAGGGGTCATGTTTACTCTATCTGTGGGTTAGATTCTTATTGTACAAGGAGCAAACGTCTATTCTATTAAGTCAAACAAAATAATTTTTTGTACAGCAGAGATGCTGAACTCTCCTATTTGAAGGTGCCCTCATATGTGATAATGTAGAAAAAGGTGACTGTAAAATAGAATATTTACACACAATTTAAGACCAGTTTACAGATCAAGTACATTAGAGTTAGGTTTAGTAGATTACTCTAAACCTGCATGTCTGGTAACATTATGATTTTTTGAGCCTTGATCACCCATTGTATTGTGAGATTGCCCACCCGTCTGGAGTGGTGGTTGCAGAGAAGGTAAACTAGTTTGTTAAGCAGTCGTCCTTGTTTTGAACCGGGTCCGCAAACTGTGTTTCCAGCAACACCACTCACCCAACCAGGGTTTTTTGTTTTTCTCAAACAAAGTGCTAGATCAGGGTTTATTTTCTGAAAAATTCAAAACAAATGGCCCTGGAGATTTCTCCCAGTGTGTGCAGGACATTTGTATTTTTTTCCAGTTCAGAACCCCCACGATTTTCCTGATGGTCCCCAAGGAGAAACTGACGAATGATCCTTTGGCCAATGGAATGTAGGCAAAAGTTTTCCAATGGTGAAGAGTGAGTTAAGGCATTAGGCTAAATAAGGGAACACCTAAGTCCATGGAGCCAATGGGGATATACAATGAGGAACAGGGTCAAGACTGATTTGCATATGGCTGGGTCCAAACTGGGCTGGCATTGTTAGCAAAAGAACAATGGATTAAACCCAGATCTGTGACTGGGGTTGAGTGTTTCCATAGTTCAGCACTCCATCCATCATCCTTTTGTGTTGCTAAAGTTGCCCTAAGTGGGAAGGGTATGGCCAGACGTGGGCCCCTTGCTCACTGTGCCACTGGTTTCAAGCTAGTCCGGCTGTTGAAGGGTGATACCCTGAAACCGGTCCCAGGATATGTGTTTATGATCCAGGGAAGACCTGGCCTGGCAGTTCGGGCTGGACTATTCCCATGGGGAACAGGGTCAAAACTGATTGCATATGGCGGGTCCAAACAGGGTGGCATGGTGAGCAAAAGAACAATGGATTAAACTCAGATCTGTGACTAGGGTGAGTGTTTGAAAAGTTTCAACACTCCGTCCATCATCCTTTTGTGTTGCTAAAGTTTCTCTAAGTGGGAAGGGAATGCCCAGACGTGGGTCCCTTGCTCACTGTGCCACTGGATTCAAGCTAGCCTGGCTGATGAAGGGTGATACCCTGAATCCAGTCCCAGGATGCTTGTTTCCGTTCCAGGGAGGACCTGGCCTGGCAGATTGGGCTGGGCTGTTCCCATGGGAACAGGGTAAAGACTGATTTGCATATAGCTGGGTCCAAACTGGGATGGCATGGTGAGCAAAAGAATGATGGATTAAACCCAGATCTGTGACTGGGGGTGAGTGTTGAAAAGTTTCAACACTCCGTCCATCATCCTTTTTAAGTTTCCCCAAGTGGGAAGGGTATGCCCAGACATGGGTCCCTTGCTCACTGTGCCACTGGATTCAAGCTAGCCTGGCTGATGAAGGGTGATACCCTGAAACCAGTCCCAGGATGCTGGTTTCTGGTTCAGGGAGAACCTGGCCTTGTAGTTCGGGCTGGACTGTTCCCATGGGAACACGGTCAAGACTGATTTGCATATGGCTGGGTCCAAACTGGGGTGGCATGGTGAGCAAAAGAACTATGGATTAAACCCAGATCTGTGACAGGGGGTGAGTGTTTGAAAAGTTTCAACACTCCGATCATCATCCTTTTGTGTGGCTAAAACAGATAAAGAGGGGAGCCATACTTTTAACCAAGCATTTGGCACTAGCCTTATTGCCTATATTTTAATGGATGTTAGATTGTGGCCGTCATTGAGCGATATGTCTATTATTGCCCACCATGATAGTGTCCATAATGCATTGGTTCTATCAGTTGCCCTTTCATTTGTGGGTAGGGCCCCTAGTGTAGAAGGGCACCTCGTGTGGAAGAGCCGTCCGATTGTGCTTTATGACTAGCCAGTAACATGCGCAGAGTGACATGGACTAATTTGGACAACTCTGAGGGTATGTTGTGGAATATTTATTCTTTGGTTGCAGACTCCATTGGGTACCTTTTGGGGGCGGAGCCTTCTGAGGGGGCTGAGAGGGACAAAATCAGTTTTATCTATAGAAATGTGTTTGCTAGTCTTAAGAATATTTTCAATGTGGATGATAGACGTTCCATTAGTCAGAGGGCCTCTCGTACTTGGTTTAAAAAAGCCAGAAGGGCTGCTAGGCTTGTCTTGGTCTCTGCAAACAAACAGGACAGGGGTGGGATTCAAACCCCGAGGGCTACATATAAAAAACTATTGCTTCTACCAAAAGATATTTGAAAATGATCAAGTGGAAGCATATGTTAGACATGGTTAGGAAGGGGGACCACCGTGGGTTTTGGAATCTGGTCTAGGTGGGCAAGAAGGAGGGGGTTTGTTTGGCAGAGCCAAGAGTTTTAGCAGCTGACTGGATTCCTCATTTTTCCAACCTCTCCTCCTTGAACGGGGGGATTGCCCCTTGAACAACCTTTACTGTATGGAAAACCTGTGAAAGACATGGCTGTGCCTAATAATTGTGAGTTTTCTACCCTAATCGCAGAGGAGGAGGTCTGATTGGCTATTGTTAGAATAGCCCCCAGTAACGCCCATGGGCTGGATAAAGTTCCAGGAGATCTATTTCTTAATGCCCGGATGTCTGTAGCCCTTACTTTATGGTCATTTTTAATAATATCATGGCTGGTGCCAATATCCCTCCAAATTGAGCGGGTACGAGATTATCCCTATTAACAATAAGGGATTCCTAGAGGACCCATGCAATTATAGGCCAATTAGCCTTCCTGATTGTTACCAGAAATTGTTTAGTTCCAACCTTTTGGAGAGGTTGTGCCTATGGATGGACGAAAATGAAATTTTGACACAACACCAAGCAGGCTTCATGGAAAGAATAAGTACTATTGACCAGGTCTTTAGATTCCAGTTACTCTATTGGAAAACCGTGGTGTTGGGAGGTGGTATTCTTTATGTCACCTTTGTTGATTTGCGTTCTGCTTCTGATTGAGCCCCTCTTGCAAAGTTGTAGCATACCTTGGCAAACCTGCGGGTTCCCGCTGATCTCTTGAACATGCTGATTAAACTGCACAGTGATAATTTTGCGAAAGTTCGGTGTGGATCCTGTGGAGATTTGGCGGTCTCATTTTCTGTAGATAGTGGGGTTAGACAGGAGGTTGCATGCTTGCCCCTACACTTTTTCTGCTATATGTTAATGATTTGGTTAGCCACCTGAACCTGTGCAATGGGGATGCTCTTTGGTTGGCCAACTCTAAGATACCTGCACTTCTTTTTGCGGATGAATATCTTGAAGTCCAAGTCACCGATAGGTTTACAAAGAGTCCTGGATTGTTTCGAGAGCTTTTGTGTAATGAAGGGCCTTGAAGTTATTGAGGTCAAAACGAAATTTATGATACGGAGTTTGGGTCGTACTTCTAGGCCCAATCCTAAGCTGTCTGGTGATTATGTGTGCATATTTGATTATTAGGGGCTGATTCTTACTGATAACTTAGATTGGTGTTGCAAGCTGGATAACAAAGGCTTAAACTGATGCAGTGTTCAGGGGAGTGTTTGAGGCCCACAGAAAGTCTTGTTTTCGTCCAATCTCCCCTGTTATTCAAATATATAAATTGCAGATAATGGGGACAGCACTCTATGGGCAGAACTTTGGGGGTATAAGGACTTGGCAAAACTACTTGTCGTAGAGAGCTCTTTTCTCAGCCAGTTAGTGTGCCTTCCAATTAGTACTCTGCTAATTACTCTCAGATTTGATTTGGATATGAAGCCTATTACGTTGGAAGCAGGCCTGAGGCCTGTTCTTTTTTGGAGAAGGCGTTGGGCCTCTCCAGAGCTTGTTTCTTTTCAGGAGGGTCTCAATGAGGTTTAATCACCAGGTTAGGTCTACTATGTAGTAACAGGTTTTTCTAAATATCTGCTCTTAGTATTACTAGAGGTTTCTGTTGCTTTTTATATATTGGGGAATCTGTACTTTGATGTAGTTAATTTGAAATGTTTTTCCTTATGGGATGGGACTTTGTGTTGTTAATGATTTTAATTCCTGCTCCCAGATCTAAAATTTGATAGGGAGGAGGCTTACTGTTACAAATGATTCCTAGATTGTTACTTTTATTGCTTTCTATCACTGTGTATACATTGTATCGTATTATTTTTAGATTGTTGCTTTCATTGCTTTTTATCAGTGTATGTGCACGTTGTCTTATGAAGAAATAGAATGTACTATTTTTAATGTTATTTTGATGGCAGTATGCTGAAATAAAGTATTAGATGAAATAGAATCTGGGCTACGTTTTTTCGTTTATTCCTACAACAGGCAATCCTCTGACACTTTTCAAAAAGAAATCAGTGTGGTTCCCTATTCAGAGATAAAAATGTGTTTAATGCTCCTTATTAGATTCTTAATCCAGTTTCCAGTGTGCCTGAATCCACCAAACATGGGCCACGATGGAAATCCTTCTGCACAATGTTCAAGCCTTTTCTCCTAAATGCACATTTTCTAGATTTTACATTCTTTTCACCAGGCCAGGTTTGCTCTATTTCTTTGACTTTATTGACTCACCGATTCCGTGAGTGACAATTTGGCAATGTATTGATACAAGCATGTGCACACACACACACACACACAAGCCCTGTGTCTTACCCCTCTGCTTTCAAAATGTTCATAATTGTGAGTAAATAAAGCTTTCTTACCCATGGACAAAGTGCAATCTGATGCTATTTAGTGGGGCAGCTTCTCGCCTCTTCGAGGTTGCACTACGGTGCTTTTCTTTGCACTGCTCTTTGAGCTGAGGTAGATCTTCTTTGTAAACCTTTAGGAAACAAAAGAAAAAAGAATGGAAGAATGGAGATATGGATGTTGGAAAGTGACTATCTAACAACAACACTATCTCCATCCTCATCCATCAAACTACATTCATTTCATCCATTTCCCTACCTTGGTAAAGTAAAACTAAATAAATAACAGTACTGAATCATTAAGGACCTCATATCTTTTGCACCCAAAACCAATCCCCATTTAAGTCTAAGTCCATATTAGGCATATTCAACCACACCCTGAAACACAACATGAAACACTTAAACTATGTTTCATGAAACGAAAAGCTTTTTCCCACTGTTACACCCAAAAAGTAAAAAAGTAGCAAACCAACAAATAAGAAAAGAAATGCTTTAAACCCAAGATGCCTTTAAGAAACTAAGGGCCAGATGTATCATCAAGGCCCTTTGCGATTCAGAAATAGCGATTTTTAAGAAATCGCTATTTCCGACTCGCAAAGTGCCATGTATCACATTTGCGAATCGGTAGTAGCGATTTCTTAAAAATTGCAAATGTTATTACCGAATCACAAATTGCGATACTGGCCCATATCTGCAATTTTTTTGCATTTCCAAATGCTGGGGGGGGCTAATGCCCACTCTGCTGCACCCCAAACATTTTTTTGGGGGACATGTAAGGTGCACACATGCCAAAAGGGCATGTGTGCTTTACATGTGCAATTTAAAAATGCATTTTAAACGCATTTTTTTATTTTGCACATGGTTACCACCAAGTTCAACTTGGTGTAATTAGCGATTCCTAAATGCCAAAATCGCATTTAGGAATTGCTTCATACATGTGCTAAGGAATCGCAAATAAGGAATCCTTATTTGCGATTTCTAATTTAGAGACTCTCTAAACACGGTAGCTATTTTAAGGAATCGCTATCTTAGCGATTCCTTCAAATTGCGTTCAGAATGTATTTCATACATTCTGAAATGGCATTTTGCATTCGCAAACAGGCATTTGCACCGTTTGCGAATGCAAAATGCTTTCATACATCTGGCCCTAAAACCTCTATATTTCTCACAATAAAACTAAAGTTACAAATCCATTACTCATCCATCACCAAATAATGAAACAGAAGTGTGGTGCTCCTCAAACACTGTTTCAATCCATCATCTCACTCATCTGCCAAGAACAATACCATCAACCAAATCTTCACTAAAAAATAAAAATCAACAAAACCACACTCAACATCACCAACACTGAGCATTCAACTACTACTGCTGCAGTTGATTCACATATCAAACCCAGGTGGATCACCTTCAAGCACTCATCCGGACATCCTCAATGCCTCCAAGCAACCACTTATGAAAATGACATTTTATGACGCATGACTAAGAAATGCTACTCCGAATATTTCTTATCATAATCACTTGATCTTGATATCTCAAATTACCACCATACATTCACCTTTCCTGGGAAAGATAGGAAAGGACTTGATCTTCATTTGCAGAAACCAACACCAAATCTTACATGGCTATCATTGAGCCTTTAGAACATGGTGCAGCATAGACACATTGACAATCTAGATGACAGACAACACCCTTCTCACAAAAGACAAGTGACCAGTGCCTCTTTCTCCTTAATAATGAGTCAACACATTTCTGTACAATTCCCAATTACACCTTAGTTAATATCATGCCCACATGCATGAAATCTGACAACACAACATAATCCTTCATTATTCCATCTATGATCTCTCATATCAGTATCAACTCACCCAGATGGGAGCCTCTCTATCACAGCGATCACTAGTAGCATACAGAGTATACCAAAATCCTTCATGTGTCACCCGGGAGAGGAAAGTTCCTTATAGGTCCTCTCCTTGGTGAGACATGAAGGATTTCTGAGTAGTCCTAGGAAACAAAAGAATCCAAATTCACTGAAACATTAACACTCAGCTCTACATAAATACCCCTATATTCAACTTCTTGATCCAGCTCAAAAAGGGCTCTAACCTTCATTATTACTGTTATTGGGTGCCTATCTGAAGCTGAAACCCCCCAAGACTGAGTTTCTTCTAATTATCAAAAGGGCCAAATAAGCTCAGTTGCAGAGGAGGCAGATTCATACTGAGCATCAACTATTCCTGCAGAATCACCATCATAAAAACAATAATACAGCTGTCTGTGCTGTCACTGCTTCAAAAAATAAAACTGTACACTCAAATGTAAATTTTGAAGCAACATACAAACCCTAAACATTGAACAGCGTGTTCACAGTACCAAACAGTATGATCAAATTTCTATGCAACATGTCTACATGACTCTGCCATCATTAAATATCCTTATCATGTTAAATATCTTGTCATCTTTACGTCAGCAACAACCAACAGGCCAGTGTAAAACAAGAAGCTATGACATAGCTAGGTTGGAGATCACGAAGTGTAAAAACAAAAAGTGCTAAAAGCATTCCAAATCAAGCTCTGCATCTAGACAATGAATTAATAGTCCACAACAGATAAGATCCACTCATTCCATCATCTGCCTTACAATGGAGTTGAAAATGCATCCCTTCAAGGGACAAAGACTCTTTAAACTACTGGCTCAAGCAGAAGAGACTCCATTACTTACTTGGTTTATTAACTTTAATCATTCCCCTGCCAAATATCATGCACATTATAGTTTTCCAATACATACAACACATGTAAAATCTTGGAAATACAGAGGCAAGAAACAGTGTAATGCTAGTTTTATGGGTAGATTTTCTATGTGTCTTCAATAATTCAAAATGGTCCTGAGTGAGATGCTGTTCTATGAGTTCTATACAAGGTTTTTCCTTGTTCTCTACCTTACAACAATTCTTCTGCCTTATTTGCTTCAGCCTTTTCTTTAAAATCCCGGAATGCTCCTATACTACAAGTTTGCAATGACTTCCTTTTGGTTGCAAGCCAGTGGGACACATACTTTTACTATATGACTTCACAGACACTTGTTGCCAAGAACGTTCCGCTATGTTTTTTGACTTTCCACCACTGTGGCACAATTTTCCTAAACAAATTTCGGGTCCTTGTGCTCTGCTTAAAACTGTGCAGTTTATTTCCTCTGGGTGCATCAGTTGTTTATGTTAACATATCTATAAGTTGTGGCACTAGGTTAACACTAACGGGCAAGGAGACTACAAAGATTAGTAATGTATCAATTGTAAGACAATTGTAAAGGTCCTGCTGTTTGGATGCAACTGGACCTGTATGAGGGTGCAGAAGAAAAAAGTATTCACTAATCCTCACATATCTTTTATACAGTGTAGTAGGGTGCACATACAATACACAACTCTGTGCTGATTGTGCCTCACATATTAGAATGTATAAAATAGATATAACTTTCTTCTTTAGCCATGCCTCACATATTAGAATGTATAAAATAGATATAACTTTCTTCTTTAGCCACTGGTGGCAGGTGATGAAACCATAATCTGATTCTATAAATGTTGTCACATGAAGAAGCCAGATCTGTGGTCGAATTGAACCCAGAACATTTATATTATAAAATACTAAATAGGAATTGCTACTTGCCTTTGAACTATTACAGTGGTAAAATAAAGGAATTGATGATACCTTTTGATTTGATAACCAGGAGCCCACTATTCAGCACCCACACCACTGTCTCTGCCTTCACTAGGATGAGAGGATCATCCACCATGCCGTGGGGGAGGAGAACCAAGATGATAAGGGACTGTAAATATGTGATTTGAGAATCTGAATGTCTCTGTTAGCACTTGTATTTGACCTCACCCTTTCTTCAGGGTCATCCCTGAACCTTTTGCATTCCTCCTTCTAATTTTCGCTGAATTTGTTTTTATGGGCTTTAGGACTCTGTTCACTTTTCAACTGCTAGCCAGTATTAAAGTGCTTGTCCTCTCAGCTTAAAACATGGTAACACTGGCTTATCCAAAATTGGCATATTTAATTTACTTGGAAGGCCCTAGTAAAGTGCTCCACGTGTTCTTAGGGCTTGTGAATTAAATGCTACTATTGGGCCTGCGCACTGATTGGGCCACCCAATTAAATAGTACTTTAAACTACCAACTACCTACTCTGAAGCCTGCCATTGTACAGTCTGTGTGTGCAGCTTAAACTGCCATTTAAATTAACCTTGAAACTGGCCCAAACCTTCTATTTTGATGCACATATGCCACCCCTAAGGTAGGCCCAGGACAGTCCAAATGGCAGTCTACAGTGTATTTAAGAACATGGACACGTACCCAAATGTTACTTGTCCTGGTAATGAAAAGCTCTTAAATTCCTTTTTCAGTACGACAACGCCTATCCCTTGAATAGGATAACATTGGAGCTTCCTTATTACATTTTATAAGTGTAATTTCCACATGGAAAGAAATAACTAATTCATGTTTGGGGTCTCTGGAATCCTAATTTAAAAAAGTAACTTATGGTGAAGTAAGATTTTAAATTATAGTTCTGAAAAGGCCACTTTTAGAAAGTTGGCATTTTCTTACCTTAGCCATTTGGTGTCTGCAGACTGTCTATGGTCAAATTACTGAGCACAGTTGGTAGTTGGGCTTTGTGTATTCCTCATAGACAACCACACTCAATGGGAGTGTAGGTGTGACTTGATGGGCCATCACTGGCAGGATGGGAGGGAGGAGCTGGGCCCAGCCTCATCTACACCTAAATAGGGTGTGTCCTGTCTCCACACAAAGAGCTGCATACCTCCTGTAGTTAGTCTGGAGCCATGACAGAGAAAACAGTTTTGCACTTCTAAGGCATGCCTCTAGAAGCTTCTCCCCACTTCAAAAGCATTACTGTGTACAAAAGAAGGACCTCAGACACCAACTCTTCAATACACTTTTGGACCTGTGGATACTCCGCCATGAAGGACTGGTGTGCTGCTACAAGGACTGCCACGCTGCTAGACCGCTGCTCTAAAGGAACTGCTGCCCTGCTGGACTGACCTGCTGCCCTCTTGCCTAGGGAAAAAGAGCTGTACCAGCAATTTAATCTTGAAACTAGACTGGCTGGCCTCCTGATCTGAAGCCTCAGGGACAAAATAGGTTTTCAACAAAATTGCATCTGCACCTGGACTGTGCCTTCTGTGAGTCTACCCTGTCAAGTGGTGCCAACCCAATCCTGGACCCTTGGAAGTAGGCCTAAGACGCTTTGCCAGCCTCTATGTTACCAGCAGAACAGACACAGCTTCATGCTGTGCAGGGCACCCCCAAGCAGAAGTGACTTATCTCCATTGCTGCAGGGATTGGACCGGTCACAAAAACTCACATCGCCTTTGGAACCACCATGTGTGACACATCCTCAGTGCAGGCCTTTGCATCTCATCAACCGCAGCCACACTGACAAGTCTGGACTCCGCATTGCACCCTTGCAGCTCTTTGGAACTGACCCATCATCCCGACTGCACACTGCGTACTCTGTGGTGGAGTTCGCATCACAAGCCCCATCGACAGAATCGCTGACGAGGATGCAGGCCCTCACATGTTAGCCTCGCTGCTCCACCGGTGTACCTTTGGTCCAGACTCCCGCACCTCTCTACAAACCAGGAGTTGCGTTTCTCTGCTCTGCGAACCAAAGTGGGTCCATGTAGCCAGCCAGCGCTCCATCGTGGTCAGCCTCAACTTGAGATTTTATCCCAGTCCGGTGTGACCAGATTTCCACAGTTGGAACTTTATGCATTTTGGAACCATTTTCTCTAAAACATTTTAAATTCTCTATCTCTGTTTCTACTAATTGGAATTTTGCTGTTTTGGTCTTGTATTATTTATTAAATTAATGCACTGTTTTTCTATCCTGGTGTGGGATCTTTTTGTGTCATATATTCACTGTTTTACTGTCTAAAGCTTTGCAAATACTTTACACATTGCCTCTAAGTTAAGCCTGACTGCTGTGTGCCAAGCTACCGGGGGTGAGCACAGATTATTTTGGGATTTGCTTGTGCCTTAGCCTGACTAGAATTGTGATTGCTGCTTGAACACGGTTCACACCCATGTCAACCAGTAACCCAATTTCTAACAATGTGTTTTTCCCTAAGATCAGAATTCAACAGACTCTTAAGCTCTTCTGTGTTATAAGATGATCTCCCCAGAAGAAACCCATATGAGGCTAGAATGCATTTGGAACTGACTGCCAAAACTGAACGGTGGAGGCCTAGGTTCGGATGACAGGAGGGAATTAATTGGAACACACTTGGTGATGCCTTAAACTATTGGATTACACGAATGGGATGCTAAGATTAGATCACGGGGAGCCTTAAAAGACTGGGCCAGAGTCACTATCCAATGGATTTAAAATTGGTACTTTAAAAACATCTGCTATAGATATTTGCCTCCCAAATTGTTGCGTAGTTGAAAACTATCCATGCTGCCCTTCTCTGCAGCTACTGGTGCTCTGTAGGAGGGTGCAGCCCATTTCCTGATTGATGTTTGGCCTGGAGCACCAAAGGGAATGGGGAGACAGGAAAAATCTGTTAAGCCTCCCCATCTACAATTTCCTGTACCTGCTCCATGTTGACAAATATGAGAAAATCCACATGGTTTGATGATGCAAACAGAACCAAGACATGTTACACCAATGAGGCAGGGGAGAGCAAGCACAAAAGTCCAGGAAAAGTGGAAGGGGTCTGATCAGGTGCTTTGACAGCTGTCAGTGGGCAGCCGAGCTGAAAAGGTTGCTTCTCCTTGCTGCGAAATTAGCTATTTAAGAACACCAAAGAGGACCCTGCAAAACACTTTGGGCACATTAAGTATATTTGAGAGGACCATCAGGAAAGTTTAATTGGGTGGGCAAGAGATTCAGAACAGGTTGCAGGGAGTAAGGCTCTCTGTTGTCTAATGGTATTTTAAAACTACAGAGATCCAAGCATGTTGTACATCTTCACATATCCCCACCTGTTGGCACCTTTTAAAGAAACACTGAATTCGCTGCTCTACCCTCTGGCATGAATTATGTCCCCGGACTTTCCTGAACAAGGACTAATTACCACATCTCAGCTGGGGATAGAGTCTGCAAGCTGGAGGAATTGGATGGATGAGGAAGCCAGAGCATCTCTGGAACATGTAGAATTCCAGAACCAGTGAAGTCTGCTGACCCAAGAGGACCATCATCAAGAGATACTTCTGAACATAATTTCAGCTGAAGAAAGGAAATGATTGCAGTAGAAGGAAACTACCCAACAACTCTTCTCAGGAAAAATGAAGTAACTGAGGTAAGTCCAGAAGTAGAAACTGTGTGAAAATTACGTAACCTGATGAAGTGGCTGCATATATGTCAAAACACATACAAAACCCAATAGAAAGCAGCTTGCTTCAATGACAAAGCACACTGTCCCACTGCCTTGCTGTTCTCTATGAACACCCTTGGCTTGACGCTCACTACTGACTACTCCTGCTGCACAACTAATGTGTAGTACAGATACAAACTTCTAGATAGCTACTGATAATTGTTGCATTTGTGGCAGTTTATTTTTACTCCCTCATATTTTCTTTGAAGATTTCTGATTTTTCAATCAACATTTCATCTTCTGAACTAAGTTTACCCCTTTTTAGGGTGAGCGAGCAAGCGCTCTGGTCCCAAGCGCTCTGGTCCATGTTGTAATCTCTCTGTGGGTTTTTAACCACACCCATGCCATGCCCATTACTTTTATTGGTTTGTGGGCTTGCCTTTGAAAATTTGATTGATTTCATTGGTGAAAGGCATGCCTACGTCATGCTTTTTCCAGTGTTTAGCCCTCCTCAAGCGAACCGGTAAACTACTGAAAACATAAGAGCCTCCATGTTTTCTGTATAGTTTCAGGACTTCTTTTACTTTTTATTTCGTAGGCAGCACAATTTTACTGGGCAGTAATAGGGCGCTTTGCATAACTACTAGTTTACTTCTATTGTTTATCCATGAACTCCCTGCCAAATTCAAGGTTTTACACAGCACGATCACACTCGTTTTTTTTTTATTACTATGCAAAGACGAAACTGGACTGGGGTTCTTGTTCTGATTAGTCTCCTTCACGTACATGGCTTGGCGCTTTAAATCGGCTCCCTTATGTGAAATTGTATTACTTTTCATTTTCTGTTTATGTGGCAAGAAAAGTCTGGTTCGGAGTTTACAATGCTAATCGCTATATTCTCGCAAATGCAAGACCCATTGCATTGCAAATGCCTGTTCTTTTATGCTGTGTATTAAAAAGTCCTTTTTAGGTCTGGCATAAGCAAAGACCTTTTGACTTTATTAAAAATATATATACATATAATACATTTATTTATAGAAGCTCTCAGCCTCTTCACCCATTAGTCTGTTTTACCATCATTCATATTTTCTTCTACCCGCAACAGCATAAAATATGAGGAAAAGTGTCAGCCACTTTAGCCACCGGATTAACTGCCTTTTCAAAAGGAGCACAACTGCACACAAAGTAGTTACCCCAGTGCCAGGGAGTAATATGTCAATGTGTGCATTAAAAGACCAAAAAATATTTTTGCTTTAGCATTTTTCTTCAAATTGGTTAGGGACTGGTAGCTGCCCCAACAACGTTTTAGAAAAACCATGTCTAAACAAGCATTGACAAAACTAAAAGGCTGACAGGCAACACTAGCCCTACAGGTGTTTTATTTAAATGTGTGCTATGTTTTTTTAATGGTGTTATTCTTAGTTGTTAAACACAGCACCTATTGCCGATTCTCTAAGGAATGCCTTGTCTCTCAGGCATTTTTTTTTTATGCTGAAGAGTGTTTTTTGGGACAGTGTGGAAGATATGACATAGTTTAAATAAAGACTACCTGTCTCTATCTATTCGTCTGGTTCCAAATCACGTAGGCTTCTGAAATGCTCTTAAGACTTGACTTCTTTCACTGAAAATGCATATGTTTTCTGCAAAGATCTGCTCACCACCTCTTTTAGTGCCAGGATACACTCGGATATTTGCAACACCCTAAAAATGTGGCCTCAATCTCCTTAATACATTTAGGACAATTTTATGCCAATAATCACTAACCATGGAAAATGTATTGCAAATCTAATGGTATGTAAACACCTATATAATGGGTGTTTTTTTTAGATTTTTGGAGAAAAAAACAGGAACTGAATTCTGCAGATAAAATGTGGTTATACCCACACATTTGCTTATCCAGAGACCTAAAATTGGATCCACAAATCCTGCAAGAAAAAAGATGTGGTTCTTATTTTACATTTGGGAGCAGGATCTGCACCTGTGGGGCCCTTCTCCATCTTTCATGTGATCAGAGGATGCTCCCTTAGTCCTTACTTCTGGTCTGTCACTGTTTTGATTCCTAGGATGGACTAATGGCCGCAGCAACAAAACATTTAAATTGCTGCCAGCTAAGGAGATTAAAAATATCATATAGAGTTTTCAAACTGTGCCAACGTTTATTGGAAAAAAAGCATTTTCGCTTTCACTAGAAACAAAGGGGGTCATTCCAGGGTCGGCGGCAGCACCGCCGACAGACCGGCGGTGCCCCGCAGGGCATTCTGACCGCAGCGGTTCGGCCGCGGTCAGACTAGGAAAACCGGCGGTCTCCCGCCGGTTTTCCGCTGCCCTACAGAATCCTCCATGGCGGCGGAGCGCGCTCCGCCGCCATGGGGATTCTGACACCCCCTACCGCCATCCTGTTCCTGGCGGGTCTCCCGCCAGGTACAGGATGGCGGTAGGGGGGGCCGCGGGGCCCCTGGGGGCCCTGCAGTGCCCATGCCAATGGCATGAGCACTGCAGGGGCCCCCGTAAGAGGGCCCCAAAAAGAATTTCAGTGTCTGCCTAGCAGACACTGAAATTCACGACGGGTGCTACTGCACCCGTCGCACTCCAGCAACTCCGCCGGCTCCATTCGGAGCCGGCTTCATCGTTGCTGGGTCTTTCCCGCTGTGCTGCCGGGCGGCCTTTTGGCAGTCACCCGCCAGCACTGCGGGAAAGCCAGAATGGCCGCCGCGGTCTTGTGACCGCGGTGCGGTCATTTGGCGGTAACCGCATGGCGGGGGGCGACCGCCGCCCGCCGCGGTTAGAATCACCGCCAAAGTGTTAACCATAATTACAGTCACAATCACAATCCCTAACTAAACATACATACACATTTTTGGTTGCATAACTATAAGGTGCATATATTTACTACACATTTACTACACATGCCTTTACCATGCATCACTTGACATGCAATGCCTTTACCACACATACCTTCACAACACAAGGTACGTATATGGAAGCTAAGTGAAATCCATATATTTATATATATATGTATATTTATTCACTGGCCAGGCCCTGCAGCCAACAACCCCAATACAGCCAACTCGTCAATTTCTGGAGCTGGCCATAGGGCCTGGCCTTGAGGAACCCATCCTCCAGGGCTGTTAATTTTTTTTAAATTAAATGGGAGGCACAGCTCCTCTCCCTTAGCTGTTATCGGTTTCTAGGACTCCATCTCCAGCGCCTCTTACTGAAGTAAAGGGGAGTGGGCTGTGTGGCGCCCTTCCCCAATAATGTTAGACCCTGGGGACCGCATCCACCAGGGCCACTCTTATCCCCATTCACTGGGGTCTAGTGTGCTTGTTTGGGGGTCTCCTGATCGATTTCAGCCCTTGAAACCCCATCTCCTGGAGATGGCACCATTTTGAAGGGGGACACGCAGCCACCATTCCCAGGTGGATTACTGCCCCAGGGATCCCATCCCCTGGGGCCTGTACCAATTGTGAAGGAGGAGGGGGCACGCAGCCCCTACACCTAGGCTGATTTCAGCCCCAGGGACCCCAGAGCATAGCAACATATTGAAGGGGCCCTCAGGCCAATTGTTCCCATCCCTCTGACCCTCTACAGGGAAAGTTGGGTGCCCTGGTGCACACCCAGTGCACACACTACACTTATGGGGGGCCGCCGGGGATTTGCAAGGCCCCCATGGTCCCAGCCAACTCCCTGAATTCAATGGGAGTTGGCATGGATCCCGCCCTCGGGGAGCAGCTAATAATGCTGCTCCCTCTGGGTGGGAGCAATATTTAGAACTGTTTCCCTGCCTGCAACACTGCCACTTTTTTTTTTTTCTGATCATGTGACAGTCTTGCAGGATGGTGGCTGTTGGAGTTAGTCCTTCTGAGGGGATTGCCCTGACATCTTTTGCTTTTTCCTCCCGGTCTTTTACTGACTCTCTTTGTGTGGCCTTAGGGCTCTGGGCACTTTCCCACTGTATTGTAGTCTCCACTCTCTCAAATCTTGTGCAGTGTGAGCCAGTCCCAGAGAGCTTGAGCCTCTCTTGAGAGGGACAGAGATCTTGTTTCTCCCTGCTTGTTGATATAGAACATGCTTGTTGTGTTGTCTGTACGGATCAACACGGACGAACCTGCAATCCGTGGAAAAATAGCTTTCAACTCCAACAGATGTATGTGCATTCTTCTTTGCGTATCAGATCATCTTCCTTGAAAGCGCATTTCCTGTAGATGGCCTCCACATCCCTCCAATGAAGCGTCCGTTGTGATAATGAAGTCTGTCTTTGGAGTGAGAAAGGTCAACCCTTGAGAAAGATGGTTGGTCTGAGACCACCATCGCAAAGTCTCTACTATCCTTGGTGTAACATTTATTAAATCCTCGAAGGATCCTTCGGATTGGGTCCATTGGAGCTGTAACTCCTCTTGCTATGGTCTCGTTTTCAACCTTGCCAGATGAACTAGGCCGATAGATGAGGAGATCATGCCTAGAAGCGACTTGAACACTCGTACTGAAACCGACTTTCTTCTTGAGATCCTGATAGCCATGTTGGTTAGTTTCTGCTGCTGTGCCTTTGTGAGATACGCTTTGCTCTTGATGGTGTCGAGTTCTGTACCCAAAAAGACTATCCTGCGTGTGAGAAGAGTGACTGATTTCTGGAAGTTTACCGTTAGACCTAAGTTGAGAAATAGTTCCAGGCAGACGTTGGTAGCCTTAGACGCCAGCTGCGATGTAGGTGCTTTTATCAGCCAGTCGTCCAGGTATGGGAAGACCTGAAAACTCCTGTTGCAGAGAAAGCCTGCTATTGGGGCAAGACATTTCATGAAAATTTGTGGCGCTGACTTCAAGACAAATGGGAGGACCTTGAATTGATAATGGGCACGGCCACAGTGAATCAGAGATATTTGCAATGCTTTACATGTATCAGTATGTGGAAATAAGCATCCTGGAGATCCATCGTTGTCATGTAATCTCCAGGGTTCAGAAGGTGCAGGATATCCAACAGTGTGATCATACGAAAGGATTGCTTCCTTAGAAACTTGTTCAGCTTCCTGAGGTCTAGGAATGGCCTCCATTCCCCTGACTTCTTCCTTATTAGAAAGAACCGGGAATAGAATCCAAGCCCTCTGTGTTGCACCAGAAATTCTTCTATCGCTCCCTTGGCGAGCATTAGGAAAACCTCCTGCCGAAGCATGTGAAGATGAAGTGGTTTGGATCTTCCTGGCGTATGGTGTGGTGTTTTTTGTATAAATTCCAGCGTATGACCTCGAGCCACTATATCCAGCACCCATTTGTCCGATGTTATACATTTCCAATTCTGAAGCAAATTGGAGATGTTTGCTCCCACTTGATAGCCCTGCAAATACTGTGGGAGCGTAGCCGATGCCAGACAAGAATCATTGCTTGCAAGGTTGATCCCGGGCTTGGGAACTCTGTTTTCTCCTACCGCCTTGTCTAACGTAGGAAGCTGTGGATGGTTGCCTATAATGCTGCTGATAGGCCGGTCTATATTGAGGCTGTTAATACTGCCTATGGTAGGCGCCTCGAAATTTTGAAAAACCCCTACCTCTTGCTCCCTAAAAGGGCTGCTTTCAGTACTGACAAAGTACCCAGGGACCGAGCAGTGTCCGTGTCAGCCTTGATGGCCTGTAATGCATCATCTACATGTTTGCCGAGGAGAGACTCTCCATCGTATGGCATGTCTAAAATTCTGGACTGCACCCCTGGTCTGAAAGAGGTTGCTTTTAACCAACCTTGGCGGCTTTATACACCCACTCCCGCCAGCTGACGAAAACCAGTGGAAGCTATTTCCAGGGCACAGTCAATTATCTCCTCAGACGTATGCTCTCCTTCCTGCAGGATCTTCCGTGCCTCCGACTGCTTGTTCTCGGGAATGATATCTATGAAGGCATTCATATCAGACCACATCTGGCGATCATAGCGACCCAAAATCGCCAGGGAGTTGGCTGCATGAACAGTTATAGCCGACATGGACAAAAATCTCTTGCCCACATTATCCAGTCGTCTTCCTTCACTATCAGGAGGAGTAGATGTAGGCATCAACGGGTTCTTGGAACGCCTTTGGGCAGCTTGAGAGATGACGGAATCTGGTCTTGGATGCCCTGTTAAACACACTGGAAAGTCCTGTGTCACCTTATACTTCTTGTCAAGCTTCTGTGGAACTTGTGGAACAGTCGCTGTGTTCTGCATGATCTTGATACCCTCACTCCAAATTAAGTCTATAATAGGAATAGCCCTCACAGACTTTCTTGCTTATTCCTTGAAGTCATAGAGAAAGCATTCCTGTGAGACCGACGTTGGCAAGTGAAATCGTGTGGCCGCCCTATCCATCAATTTGTGAAACCAACCTATATCCTCCGGGTGGAGAATCTGAAGGACGAGGAGGTGGTGGTGGAGAAGAAGTAGGGGCTAAATAATCGTCCCATTCATCACTAGGATGTTGTGGTGCTGAAATGTCTCCTTCTCCTTCATCCCCAGACGTAGAAACATTATCTCTGGGGGGAGCGGCTAATGTAGACTGCGGAGTCAACCTAGGAGTTGCTGGAGGTGGAGGTATACTCCTTGGTGTAACAGGAGAGGTTGGAAGAGGCGGTTGTTCCTCCAATGCAGTCGGGAACCTCTTCTTGTAATCCTGCAACACTGATTGCAAGTCCTGAATCAAGGAGGAAGGCATCTGCACAGTGTCTCTTGGCTGATGCGGAGGTTGGTAATAGCGTCCTTGAAGAGAATAATAAGGCTAGTATTGATTGTACTCATCATCATCATCATCCTCCTGATATTTAACATGAAACTGGGATGGGCTGTGTGCATCACCAAATGGGCCCTCGTCTGACTCTTCCCGGTCCAGAAGATGATTAGGCAGCAAGGTTGTTACCTTCCTTGGTGAAGTATCCTTTGGATAAAATTGTAGACCTAGACATTGCTGTAATCTTAACTGTAGCGTGAAGATCAGGAGACCCAGAAGAAATAGGAATAACATCCTGGCTTACAGCACCCATTGGCATCTTTGATGGTGTCAACGACGATGGTCCCGTCGACGGAACTGATGTCGTGGACAATTTCTCCATCAACGACGGTCTCATCGACAAAGGTGTCATCGATGGTGGCCTCGTTGATTGTGGTGTCGTCGACGGTACTCTTGTCTACGGTATCCTTGTGGACAATAATTTTGTGGACAGTGGTGTCGCCGACAGTACTCTCGGTGACGGTGTTGCAGTCGATGGTATTCTCGTCGACGATGTCATCAACGACGATGGTGTTGACGTTACCTTCAGAGACAAAGGGGGTTATTCTAACTTTGGAGGAGTGTTAATCCGTTCCAAAAGTGACGGTAAAGTGACGAATATACCACCAGCCGTATTACGAGTTCCATAGGATATAATGGACTCGTAATACGGCTGGTGGTAAATCCGTCACTTTTCCGTCACTTTTGGGACGGATTAACACCTCCTCCAAAGTTAGAATAACCCCCAAAGTCTTTTCTGGATGAGCCTTCATGGACAGTGGTCTAACTGAAAGAATAGGAGCTTTTACCACAGACGTCGACGTAGTCGTAATCGACAACGAGGCTGTGGAGACGGTAGATGTGAAAACCGTCATTGTTGTCACTGTCGTTGACTTAAATTTGATAGATACCTTTCTAGAGGTGGAAGGCTCAGATGAAGGAGAACAGTGTCATGACTCCTTCTTTCGACGAGGAGAGGATGGCTCAGATGAAATTAAGCCTTGTACGCCCTTAGCACCTTCTTTATGATTCACTTTTTTGACGTTTCCTGGATCTTTCAGCCTGCCCCAGGTACTCAGATCTGGACCTTTTATTGCAGCCTTTCTGACTCACACTCCTCACCTGAAGTACAGGATTTTACCTGTAAACATGTCAACAGCCTACCATCTCTGTCTCTGAGGGTCTTCGCAGAGAAAGTGCGGCATATCTTGCAGTCTTTCACCTGGTGTACTGGATATAAGTAGTATAAACAGTCTTTATGTGGATCATCCAAATGCAGCCTTTTCTTGCCACAGGTCCTACAAGGGCGGAAAAGGCCCTTCCTGGAAGAATCCGACATTTTTCTGAGAAAAAATCTTCCTGTCAGAAGGAGAAAACTGAGCAGAGCTCAGGGAGACTCCCTTCACACGACGTGCGGTAGAAAATCTGAGGGAAGGAGCCTCTTTGGAGAGTATTCTAGAGGGTGCTGGTGCCTGATTGGCCAGGAGCCAAGTTTGGGTCCTTTTACAAAAGGACAAAGATAGGCTATATGAGTCATTTGATTGGTATTATAGCCTATGGGAAAATATTTGGTGCTTATTGCTTTTCATGTACAGTGGGACTCCCACTTCGACGACGGGGAGGATTCAAGCATGTGAATTTATGAACGATCCAATACTGGATAAATATATATATATATATACATACACTCATACTTACGTTAAATATATTTATCTTGCATACTAAAGTAATGTGTAACAAAAGTATATGAGTGGCAAAGACATGCGTGGTAAAGACATTGTGTTGTAAAGGCATTGCATGATAACTGATGCATGTTAAATGCATTGCTTGGTAATGCCTGTGTTGTAACAGGTGTTTCCCCATATATACACACATGCATACAAATAGATAGATAGATAGATAGACAGATAGATAGACAGACGGATAGATATTAAAATAATATCCTTTCAGACAGAGTGCTGCATAAATTATGCAAAAAAGCAAATAACTCTGGGTAGTTCCTATGTTGCTAAGCTGGAGAACAGCTCCAATATAGAGCACCCTACAAAACAAATAAGACTCTGAACAACTTCAAGTTGTGCCCTAAGCAACAGAGACAAACTTTGCGTGAGACTGTGACCGACATCTATTTGCAAAAGCTGTGGCATGGTTTGAAACTGGTTGTCTTAGGAAGGAACTTTATTCCCCAATACAATGGATTTTGTTTGTTTTTCCGGTATCATAAGAAGGCTGATGAAGTTAGAAGCAGAGTTCTGGATCCAAGATGGATGGGGCGAAAAGTAAGGAGCTGATGTCAGCATGCAGGGATGGCACTTGTGTGCAACTCTGCTCCATCACTTCTGGGATGGTACGGAGTTAACACGGATCTGCAAGGCACCACCTAGGGGTACGCAGGAGCATTGCCAGAGAAAAGGTTTTTTGATCCATTCTGGCACCTGGGGAGTATTGCAAAGTGAGGAACCTGTGTTTAGATGTATCCATCAGAAACACTTTTATGTAGAATGCAAAAAGGCTTGCACCAGCTTTCACTATGACTAAATTCGAGTAATCCATTAATTATCAGTTAGGAGCCAATACAGTGCAGGCTAAGAAATTGCTTCAACTATCACTGGTCAAGAATGAGTGTTTGCTTTTGGTCCCAAATGGGATTTCATAATACTAGGTCTGTGCATCTGGTGAACTCACCACTTTCTTTACATCCTGAAGATGGTAAGACGTGTGTGCCCATGCCATATGGGACACCTATGTAATTTAAAAGGAATGTAAGGGTTTAATGCATGAATGTGGAGTTGCATTCCCTTAAAAACATAAAACACCAATATAGAAAAATGAAAATGAGACAACTGCCCAAGTGGGGAGTAGAAGCCCACCATTGCTTTGAGTCCGGGTTGCAGCCCAAGCTGATGACAGCACAGCCCATCCCCTGCTACGCTGCCTCAATTGGTGCTCTACTCTAAGTAATACAACAGCTCAAGTTAAGACTGCACTGAAAGAAAAATGGTTTGTAAGGGGTGGGAGAGAAAGTTAAAAGTGGAAGACACCATGAATCGTGGACACATGGTAAACCAATGTCATACTGCATCTATTGGTAAACTCCGTGCCGTGAAATGTCTGAGAAAAATTAAGTGTGATATCAATGTAACATTTATGGCAATTCCACAATTCACCACATAGTAGATCCACATAATTTGATACTTTATGCACTGAGAGGTATAGCTCACACATTGGGGAATTCGTTTTCTCCTAAACTGTTAGGTAGTAATAATTCCCTCATGTCCCCAGCGGTTCTGGCAAAAGAGCTTTGCTAATCCAATCAGCAGAGAGTCATAAGGTGAGCAGGACATATAACTGGGGTTTGGTTGAAACCCACCACTACTCTCATGGAGACGTGCTAAAATCAGAGTTTGTTATGAGTGTCATTAAACTGGAATCCCTTTCTACTGACATGGTCCTATGCTAAGCCACATACAGGATTTAATTATTATCATTATATGAATATTATCATTATTATCATAGTGCTGCTCGATTCCCTAAAGCAAGGGCACAATTTCAACTAAGGTTACCTGTAATTGTTAATGTTACACTTCTATTACTTTTACATATTTAGTTATCATCAAACATAAGTGTGTAGTCCCGTATTTGTAATTGGGTTCTCTTGTTTAAACTTGAGACCAGGTCTGAAAGGGGAAACGCTGTGCATTATGGACATTGCATGGAGAAGGCTGACTGGCCTAGGGGCACATACACATCCTTAATAGAATCTTGTGCAGTTTATTAGTAAAGATTGCAGATTTTAAAATTTCCTCTGCAGCGTTGACAAGTTTTTCACTTTTCAAAGATGTAACATAATTCTGGCTAGTGAAAAGAGTTTGTCATTAACTTTGAGTATGTCAATTACAAAAACAAATTGGGGCTCGTGTCATGAAGAACAAGTTACTTACTTTTGGTAATGCATTAACTGATTGATTATATATAGCTGCAAACTCGTTACCTTTGAGTTTCCAAAGTATCAGACTGGATCCGGACGAATTTTGTGTGAGCAGTAACCCTCCACACCTCTGGGTGGCCTTGTTAGGTTCTGCGTGGCGTTGTTGGCACCGAATGTGACATCGATGTCACCAATATAGGAGCCACACACGGACGTCAGTTAATTTTCACAAATTTCCATGCTGGGAAGGCAGAGCCATGAAGTGTACTGACAAATGTGTGCCCAAACTAGGGCCCTGAATGGGATAAAACTTAACCCTAGAAATCTGTCTGTAGAGCGAGGAAGCATTGGTGACTGTAAGGAATCTGCAGCTAGATACAGCCTCTACCAGATAATGTGTTATCAAAGGTAGGTAACTTGGTCATCTGATAGAGACTTCTAGCTGCAGCTTCCTTATCTCTGAATAGATACCCAAGCCATATCATCCTGGCAGTGGGCTGCGGATAAATATTCTATACTAGAAAGTCCAGCAGAACCGAACAAGTGAAAAGTCCGTCCCTACCGGCCTGACTGTCCAGGCAGAAGTGTTTGTCAAACGTGTGTAGTGATGCCCATGTTGCTGCTGGCAGAGGTCCAGGACTGGGACTCCACGTGCTAACGATGTGGTCGCAGCTTTTTCCTCCAGAGGATGCTTTTTAGCCGGGGTAGTAGATCTTGATACAGAGAATGACCCAGCGCGAAATGGTTCGTTTCTGTACTGCCCAAACTGTTTTAGCTCCTACATAGCCCATGAAGATTTGGTTGTCCACTTGGAACTCTTTTGTGCAGTCAAGGTAGAATGACATTGCTCTTTTTGGGTGGAGTCGCTGCTCTTCTTTAGAGGCATGTGGAGGAACATAAAAGGTGGGCAGGCTAATGGAAATGGGGTAACAACTTTTGGCATAAAAGAGGCCCTGGTGCAAACCGTCACTTTGTCTGGAAACACAGAGACATAAGTAGACTTGGATGATAAAGCCTGCAGTTCACTCACCCTCTGGGCAGATGCTATCACCAATAGTAAGGCTATCTCGATGGTAAGCAGCAGAAAGGGGCAATTTTATAGTGGTTTAAAGGGAGCACACATTAGGTAGGTGAAAACTAAATTCAGATCCCACTGAGGTATGATAAAGGGCGTGGGGGGAAATATATGTACAAGCCCTTTGAGAAACCTATTTACCATAGGGGACTTAAATAAGGAGGGTTGGTCATGCAGCCGCAGAAAGGTGGAAAGAGCAGAGAGATAGCCCTTAAGAGTGCCCAGAGCAGAGCCCTATTGGACAAGGGTAAGAATGAAGAGAAGAATATCAGAGTGAGAGGCAGAAAGAGGGTTGACAGGCTTTTTCTGTACAATATAATACAAACCTTTGCCATCGGCAAGGGTATGCTGTCTGGGTTGAGGCGTATACTGTCCTGGTTGAGGGACGCCTGGCTGTCAGAATAATGTTATAGACTTTGGAAGGAAGGTCAAAATCTATCAACTGTCACTGCTCAATCTCCACGCAAGGAGGTGGAGAGTTGACAAGCTTAGGAGGAGAGCTCCCCCCTGATCCCCTCCACTGGGACAGAAGATCTTCCCGAAGGGGCAGTCTGGTCGGAGAATCGATGCTCATTTTCAGAAGCTTGGGATACCAGACTCTCCGTGCCTAGTCCGGAGCAACAAGAATGACTTGGACTCGGTTGTTCGCTTGAGAACTCTAGGCAGAAGTGGTATGGGCAGGAATGGATCCAGGAGGCCTGAATTGTATTCGAGACAAAAAGCTCTGGCGAGCGATTGCCTCCTTGGAAAGTCCAAAACGCAATACTGCTGACATTGCGTGTTCGCTTCGGAGGCGAACAGATGTAACCAAGACTCTTCCCATTGCTATAGGAGTCCTTGAGCTACTTCCGAATGGAGATGCCAGTCGTGTTCTGCTAGGCATCGCAAAAAATACTTTCAATGCTAGACGGATTGCTCGGAGCTCCAGCAAGTTGATAGGGATTCTGGATTCTGCCAGAGACCAGAGCCCCCTGATTTCCACCTCTCCCAGATGGCCACCCCATCCCAGGAGTGATGCATCTGTCACCACTGTGAAATCTGGTTCGGGTAGGGAGAGAAGTCTGCCTTTGACCCAATCATGATTCTTTAGCCACAACTGCAGGTCTTTTGCAGTTCCCTCTGAGATCTGGACCTCGTTGGAGATATTCCCCTGATGCTGTGCCCACTGAAAGCTCAGGGCCCACTGCAGAGTCTACATATGCCTTCTGGGATGATTCACCAGCAGGATGCTGGAGGCCATGAGGCCCAGCAGCCTCAGAGTCATTCTCACCAAGATCCAGTACAGAGGCTGAAACATCAATATCATAGCCTGAATATCCTGGACTCAGGAGGATAAGCATGAGATGTCTAGAACAACTCCAATGAAAGGAAGCATCTAAGACGGAGTCAGGTGTGACTTCGGCATGTTAATAGTGAACCCCAGCGAATGCAGGATGTCGACCGTAGTCTGAAGATGGGTGCCATAGCCAGACTTTGAGATAACTGAAGACTGACACCCCTAATCTCCGCACGGCCATCACCATCACCATCACCTTGGTGAACACATATGGGGCACTGGTAAGGCCAAAAGAAAGCACGTTGAATTGAAAGTGCTTGTGGGCTAACCTTAAACCCCAGGTAACCCCTGTGGACAGGCCAGATGTGGAAATGAAAATATGCATCCTGCAAGTCCAGCGGTGCCATCCAGTCTCCTTGGTCTATTGCAGAAAAGGGTTAGCAGCTTGAATTCCTCCTTCTTGAGGAAGGGATTGACAGTTTAGAAGTCTGGAATAGGGCAAAGCCCCATGTTCTTTATGGGAATCAGAAAGTAGCGAGAATAACAACCACTGCCTACTTTTGACAATGGAACCCTCTCTATAGCTTTCTTGGCCAAGAGATCCGTAACTTCCTCTAAGAGCAAAGACAGATGATCCTCCACCAGCCATTATCGTGTTGTCGATATAGGTGGAGGGAAAGTTTGGAAAGTGAGGAAGTAGCCCCTCTCAATGATCTGCAATACCCCTTTGTCCGACGTAATGGACCGCCAATGGGGAGTTGGAATCTCACTCCAACTGGGCACCCATGGTCTTGCAGTACCAAACTAGGAGGGCTTAGACTGAGGCTGCAGCTGCCAAGGAGTGGGTGGCGGATGACTTCTGGCTACCAGACCCATGGGGTAGAAATGCATAGGGTTGGCATGGTGACACGCCACTTCCGTAGCCATGAAAGGGACGAAAGGCAGACGGGGGCGAAGTGTCACTGAGAGGCCCAAGGACTTTGCTATAGCCTTTGAGTCCTTGAAGCTTTCAAGCGCTGAGTCTGCCTTTTCTCAGAAGAGACAAGTCCTGTTGAACAGCATGCCCATGAGGTTGGTCTGGACAACCCCCCAAAAGCCAGATGTTCTCAGCCAGGCATGGCACCTCAAGGCCACTGCCAGATCCAGATCTGAGACTGAAACTGTGGTACTCAATCCGAGCAGAGACTGGAGCCATCGGTGTAGAACCTGAAGGGGCCCTAAGGCGCTCTGGAGTAGTGGGCCCACTCGAATACGCAGCACATGGCCCCGTAAATGTCCTTTACTTGACTGGGGTCGCTCTGGCACCCGGCAATGGGGGGAGACATGGAATCGGACCTGGAAATGTCTCCACAGAACCATGCCTGGAACGCCACCTGACTGATGAGGTGGAGTCTAAGACTATTTCAACTTCATTTTCTTCTTTTTCCTCTTACCCGAGTGTCCCAAGGACATTAAGTGAGAGGAAGAGGACTTGGGGCTCCTGAAGTGGACCTTCTTCTCAATCGCGGCCAAGACCTGCTTGGAGTCGCGATAACTGGTGTCGAGTGCAGGGCTGCAAGCAGCTTTAGGGACTGCTCCCTCAAAGCATTCAGCACCATGGCCCACCATCTTGAGCACAACTTTGAGTCATGGTCGCGCTCGAGGCACCATAAGCACACCAAGTGTGGGTCCGTTACCGATATGGCTCACTGACAGGCACCCCACGGCTTAAACTCTACCTTTCTTGATGGCATTCTTGACACACTATGCAAAAGATATCAAATGTCAAAAAAGCCTGTCAAAAAGAGACAGAGGGGTGGCTCTTCTCCAGGTCAGCGCTAACTGTCTCTGAATGAAATAAACTGATGTCTGCGCACCTAGATGGCGCCTATATAGGTGGCCGCAACACCACATTTGGTGCCAATGATGCCGACAATGCCACCTGAAACTGAACGAAGCCTCTGAACGGTGCGCAGGGTTACTGCTCACGCAAAACTTACATATCCAGTCTGACGTCTGGGAAACTGAAAGGTAAAGAATCTGCAGCTATACATCTCTATAAGATATGTGTTGACAATTATCATCCAACAATATCCAATCTACAGTTTCTGCACACAACTCATGGGATCACATCTAACAAAATAAATGTTAGAAAAATCTAGGAGTCAGAATCTAGCCAATGTACTGAAACAAGAATGCAATGCAAAAACAAAACAAAAAATCTAATTACCTGGCGTCGATATGTGATCTGTGTCTCCTGCTCAATTTCAGAGTCCAGCTCTGGAACATCAGACTGATCCGAATCAGACTCATCACTGTTTGAGTCCGCCAAACTTTCTAAGATTAAGGAAAGCATAAAAAAATCATGCAGGTAGCATGTTGCTATATTTGTCATAACTGACAACATCTTAGATACCATTAGGTGATCGATCACTTTAAACTCATGGAAAAATATCCTACATTTAACAACACAACATAATAAGACTGATTTGTGTTTTATATTTACATACTTTCCGCTTTCACCATTTACTTTCATATCGGATCTTAGACAGCCAACTTTATGACAACGTTTTGAATGTGATCCTGATAAGCACAGCAATTGCCCCCCAACTCTCCCAAGAGTGACTCACCTTGCGGTGCTATATGAAGAGCATCCTTCAGTTTTCTGTCAGGAATGAATTTCCATTGGAAGACCGAATGATCAGCTCCACCAATAGAAATAATCCACTGATGATCATGCGACCACCGAACATTGGTCACATGCGCGGAATGGCCAAGATACTTTTTGTACTTTGCTCCTGAAAGAGAAGGGAAACTTTGTTGCATTTGGTGTAATACGTTTTCACTTTGAAACTCTGCATTTGGTGTCAACTTTTCTCACTTAGGTAAATGTAATACACTACTTCATAGAAAACTTCAGAAGGTTAATGAATAACTGCAGACCTGCCAACCTCTAAACATTTTTTGCCGTGTGAGAAAATGGGTGGATTCCAGTGGGACGGTCTTTGTTTTGGGCACTACTCTGGAGACACTTATACTTTCTCTCTCTCACCACAAAATAAGAAATCTAAAATCTTACCAGTATGCTAGAGATGCTCTTGGGTGTCCTTACACACCGTAATGGACTTCGCCTGTGTAGAGGCTCCAAACACCAGCTAGAAACCCACTCTATGCAGAGGATTCCAGCCTAATGTTTCACTTACCGTGCAATATCGGCTCCTCACTGGGTGACTGTGTGAAGGAGCTGATGTTGTATGACACATGGTGGTACCATATGTTTTAGCAGTTCTGTAAATGTAGCAGTGGTGTGAGGCAAACTAATTCACATCTGTTTCACCACACCAAAAGTAAAGCAAAATGGCCTACTTTGGAGACAACTACATATCAGCATAGCATTCCAGTGTAATGTAACTGGACCCACATTTTAGATCTAGGGTTCAGCGTTTTGGGAAATAGTAAGGAATGACAGCACTGTTCTTACAGAAAAAGGAAGGGTGTTCTTTGAGGATGCCATTGTCAGTTTTCTACCAGCAATTACTGTAAAGGTGGTAGAAGCATTCGCTGCCATATTTTCACCAGGAAAGTCAACATTTTGCAAGGTCTCACAGTTTTCCCTTTACTTTCAAGGAATACTATTTCCTGGCTAATTTTAACTCGGAAAACTGGGAAACTACTAAACATCTGGCATCTGGTACATGCTTTGTCTCTTAAAACAAAATAACAGATAAAGCTAAATGACATATCTGACCGTCTTGTAACACCACAGCAAAATGGCACAGAAAATGCAACAGTAAACTAAAAGTCATATACCACATGTATGCTCTGTGAATTTACACCACCCATAGGTGATTCTAAAACATGGCTTTAGGACTCTCGCCGCAGTTGTGTGTGGTTATGGCCTCGAAAGATATGTAGTGCCTAGATCCTGACCGGTCTAGATGCATTATGCGGCAAAGCTAGACCTACTCAATACTGAGGCTACTAGGGCCCTGTAATGAGAGGATGCATCAACTGTGGTAGTATTTCCCTATGACCAAAACTCACTTATGAATAGGAGTAATTTTTTCATAGGTTGGCCCAGAAGCACATAGGAAAATCAGTTATTGTTGTAATAAATATCACAAAACGGATTCAGAGGTAAACAAATATTTGTGATAATTATGCTGAAAAGATCACTTCAATGAAACTTTTTTTTTGCCTGAAATCCTGGACAGGAATTAATTTACTTTTGCCAGACACTCCCTCCCCCAACAGCAATAGTTAACTTTGAAGAGGTGTGATATATTTTTAAGAAGAAACAATAGGCCTGACCTGCACGCTGATCTCTGGCATGATGGTAAACAAGAGTTCCTTAGAGAACCCACGATATCTAGTACTGTGAGAAAGGAGAATAAACAGGAGCAGCAGGTAGGCATTACACTGTAACAGGTTTTGAACCTCATAGATGCCATATTGCTCAGCATTGAAGGTAAACAGAACTCTGGTATGAGGAAGGCCTCTGATGTCAGTCTATTCCCAGACAAGCTGACTCGTCTTACCACAGAATGAGACTTGGCCTTCAAAGCAGACACGGTTGGGTTTGTCATGATGTTTTGCAACTGTAATAGGATAACCCATGGGGAGGATTAAGAGCTCCACACACTGACATAGGGATCCTACGACTTGAACGACACACAAAGTAGATGTTACTTTAACAGTTTGCAGTAAAGAAAAAAGTACTGTTTTGGCTTTGGGAATTTTCTAGCAGTTGGGTTAAACATTGTCAGTAATCACTGGCTGGTGTCCACTACTGGAAAGAGCTTCCACCACTAACTCCTCTGAACACAGTATGACTTGGTACATATCAGAAGTAGGAGAACCTGCATCTACTTGGAAGAGGACTAAAGGCTGGACATGCTCTCCTTTGCACCCTTGAAAAGGAAGAGTATTTCAATGCAAAGTGCTCTCCTTTAGAATTAGGGATATAAAGGACACAAAAGATATCCTACCTGTAAAAAACAGCAACTCACTGAGAACTGGGACCTATGGTAGAACCGTGGCTTAGGATGGTGGTTGACACTGAGTTTGACATATATCTGTGCTTTGTACCCTTGAGGCTGTCCTTAAGGAAAGTAGGAAGAACTGGAGCATCCAAGAAAAGTTGGAAAACTCTGACCTCTAAAGGATCACCTGTTCAAGAAAAGGTAAAAACTCTGTTGGCAATACTTTCAGCCTCGTCCTCACTGAGTTTTTTCCCATCAAGAAAACAATCTTCACCATGAACTCACTAAAACAATATCCAGTCTTGTGTAGGCCTGCCTTAGTCACTGCACTAAATGTTGTCCTGATGGAGAATTAAATGGTCCATAATTTCTTGTATATCCAAAGGTGAAAGTTGAGAGCATAGAAAGGGTGACAAAGGTACACAGATAGCACAACTATCTTGGCAGCTAACCTTTCAAATCTGTCCAGCATGCTGCTAAAACCCAAGGCTCTAGTGGGACCCTGAATTTACTGTAATTGGCCCTGAGGAACCCTAAACAGCCACAGCAACCGGCGTTGCCCACTGAACCATTTTGACTTCCAGAACATATTATAAATCAGAAGATAAAAGTTTTGACCAGGGTGGACCACTGCATGTATACCACCTTTGCTCCAGTGAGGCTGGCTTGAAAAAGTGCATAATATGTCCGTCACTTGTGTCAGGTGACCTACACTGATACTCTGTGGGTTCTTGATGCTTTTTAGCATTTTAAGTTTCAAAATCATTCTTATGCTTCACTTGATCTGCGTTTAACCATTTTTCTGTCATTGTACTTATCAAATTTGTCTTTGGTGGATAAACTAGTTTAGAAATTGTATTGATTGTTTTGCTTATTTTAATGTTATTTTCATGCTGTTTACATATTTTATACATTTCTCTGAAAGACAAGCATGTTGCCTTCTACCACAGCTACCAGGCGAAAATGCTGGATTTCTCAGTGAATCTATTATACCAAACAAAGTACTGGTTTATTAACTTATTATGAGTTCACACCTTACTCTCCCTAGGTAATAATCTAGGATCTCGCAGTGGGGTTCATCACTGGGATAGGAATTCTACCCAGTAGCTACTTCATAACCTTAATGTGTTAAGAATTAATACTCTCTTCCCACACTTAAAAATGCATTTAATAGGCATTTTACCTTTTTGAATGGATCATTCCTAGTTTTCTGATCCAAGAAATGTTTTATTACATTTTCTGCCTTTACTTTTTTGGAACCTGGATATGGATCTGTCTGCTCTGTGAGGCCTTTCCATCGTGTAGATTAAGGTGAAGTGTCAAGAAAGTGGACTCTAAATGGCCAGTACAGCAATGAAGGCCACCCTGGAAACAGCTCTTTTAACCTAGGAAGAGGTTGGACAAGGAATGATTTTCACAGACAAGACTAAAGATACAGAACAGGAGCAAGGGGAGGTAAAGGAAGAAGTGCAGGACCATTAGGCGGCATTGAAGACTGACAAAAAGAATCCTCATCTTTACTGAGCACATCAACTCACAGTTTGTTTTCTTTTGAGTTGGAAGCTCACACGCTTATGTTTGAGGACAAGAAAGCTGAGAATTAGCTAAAATTGTGACCTTGGAGAAGAAAGCCTTACTGACTCATCAAAACAGTCAGAAAAGATTAGATCTGGAGTCTCACAAGGATGACACACAGATAGCTCATGGTGTAAATTAAACAGATGTGAATGAACCACGAAGAGTGGCAAAGATTGAACCCCACTTATTAAAAGATGTGGAACCAGGTTACATAATTGGTGGTGCCATAAAGTAGCATTGCTTACTAATGGGCATTGGTAATGCACTACGCAGAAGAGTATGCACTTATGCATGAGGAAGTAGAGAAGCACTAGAGGTCCATATAACTGGGATATGACCTCTAAGCATAGAGAGAGTTCTTACGTTAGATATGGTACTACACAAACTGTACACTCACATGAAAGGATTTTTTTTAAGGGTTTGAGGAGCTTTGGTCTGACTCCTGAGACATATTTCTGAAATTTCAGGGACACTCCGACAGATGCTCAGCAGTCATGAATGGATTTTCTGGATCACAGATTAAAGTCCAAAGGAGGCCAAAGAGAACACATATGATGAGTGGTATAATTTGATTGGGAAGGAAATGTCCTACAAAGGATTTTATAAAGTTTTTCCACCACCTGGCAGATCCTGATATTTTGAGATACAGACTAGCATATGTGACAGAACCAGAATGTTTAGGAAAGTACATGGAAGGGACACCAAGAGGAGGACCTAAAAAGACCCAAATTACAGACAATGGTGGCGAGGCTCACAACACTTCAAGAAAGCAGGAGGTTAGGCAACCAGGGGATAAGGCTCTATGACAACTTTTGGTGCTTTGGCTGCTAAATGCCAGACCAAAACATTTGAGACCCCTGGCACAGGAGAGCCACCACTCGTGGGTTTAACCCACTCGGAGCCGCGGTCACGCTGGTCTGGTCCTGGTCCACGGTTCCCGTGTGCCTGGGACAAGACCATCTCGTCCTGCACCCGGCCCACGGGGAAGCGCTAGCGCTTCCCCATTGGGCCTCCCTCCCACACCCCCCAGTCGGGGATCGAAGGAGAATCGCTTCCCCTTCCACCCCCAACCCCCCTCTCCCACCACCACCACCCCAGTGACATCTGATGACATCAGCTCGCAAATCGGCTTCCAGCGCGATCCTGGAAGAGAAATGCAAAAGCATTTCTCTTCCGACCAGGAGGTTGGGCGGGAGAGAAATGAAAGGAAAGGAAAGACCTTTCCTTTCATGTCTCTCGAAGCATTTCTGCTGCCCGATCGCGATGCGATCAGGCAGCAGAAATGCCCACTAGACACCAGGGAATTTTTAAAAATGTATTTTCAATAAAGGGAACGGCCCCATGGGCAAGGGTCGTTCCCTAGGGGGCCTTTTTTTTATGTGTGGGGAGCGACCTCTTAGGCAAGGGTCGTTCCCTGGGGGGCCAAATAATTTTAGGCCATTTCTTCCCCCCCCCCCGGGGGGCAGATCGGCCTAATATAATTAGGCTGAAACCACTAGACACTATACTTATGCATAAGGGGAGCGGACCCTTGGGCAAGGGCTGCTCCCCAGCAGGGGAAAAATAATTTTAGGCTTTTTCGCCCCCCCCGAAGGCAGATCGGCCTAACATAATTATGCAGAAACTTCTAGACACCAGGGATATATGTATTTTTTTATTAACTTTATGTTTTTTTGTATGGGAGCGACCCCATAGGCAAGGGTTGCTCCCACGGGGTCAAATTGTATTTAGCCCATTGCAGAAACCAATAGACACCAGGGATTGGTGGGTGTGTGTATGTGTGTGTTTTGTTTGGGGGGGGCAGCCCCTTGGGCAAGGGTCGCTCCCCATGGGGGCACATTACTGTTGGCCATATCTGGCATGCGTAGGGGCAGAACGGCCTATTTTTGGAAGGCCCCTGTGCCCCCAAGGGGGGCAGAAAGCCCACCAGAGACCAGGGAAGATTTTTTTTTTTAAATAAGAGGGTGGGGGTATGGCCATACCCCCACCCCAAATAAATGGGGCCAAAGTTGTTCTGCCAACCAGTGGGCAGATTGGGCCATTACCCGTTACCCACACCCCAGGGGGGCAGAAAGCCTATTAGATACCAGGGAATTAAAAAAAAAAAAAAAACTTTTGGGGTGGTGGCTACCAACCAGTATGGGCATGGTTATGCCCCCTCCAAAACTGAAGGGGGTAACAGTCTTTCAGCTCTCCCTCACACACTAAAATCAAGCAAGAGGACATTTGATTATTTTGGGTTTTGGTTTTACATTTGGGCCATGAGAGCTTGGTAACTCTCAAAATCGTCCCACTTGGAATGGTGAGGGCTGCACTTTTTTTTTACTTTGGGGCCCTGCCATGTAGAAAAATCCACAGGACCTAGACACATCTGAAAACTAAACATCTGGTTGATTCCAGAGTGGTGTGCTTCACATGCACCTGCACCAGTTTATTAGCCACAATGCCCTGCAAACCTCCAACTGTGCTGGAAATCACACATTTCCCACACATTTTTGTGATGGAACCTTACGGAATCTGCAGGAATCCACAAAATTCTTACCACCCAACATTGTCTCATCTGTACCGATAAAAATTCTGCTGCACTTGTCAGACTACATTTTTTTTTCCCAAACTGCCCTTATCGACTCGCTTTGGTTCCCCCTCAATTTCGACTCTTCCCTGTCACAGGCACTTGGCCCACCTACACAAGTGTGGTATCATTTTAACCGGGAGACTGAGGGGAATGGTGGGTGGTAGGGAATTTGACCCAGTGCGGTGATCCCACACAGAAATGTTGGAAAAGTGTGATTTTTTTTTAGCTAAATTTGAGGTTTGCTGAGGATTCTGGGTAAGAAAACATTGGGGGGATCCATGCAAGTCACACCTCCCTGGACTCCCTTGCGGTCTAGTTTTCAGAAATGTCTGGGTTTGGTAGGTTTCCTAGATGGCTGCTGAGCCCAAGACCAAAAACTCAGGAGCCCCCCTCCGCAAAAACAGGTAGTTTTGTGTTTGATAATTTTGTTGTGTCCAGATAGTGTTTTGGGCATTTCCTGTTGCGAGCACTAGGCCTACCCACACAAGTGTGGTACCATTTTTATTGGGAGACTTGGGGAGATACTGGGTGGAAGGAAATTTGTGGCTCCTCTCAGATTCCAGAACTTTCTGTCACCGAAATGAGAGCAAAAAGAGATTTTTTGGCCAAATTTTGAGGTTTGCAAAGGATTCTGGGTAACAGAACCTGGTGAGAGCCCCACAAGTCACCCCATCTTGGATTCCCCCAGGTGTCTAGATTTAAAAAATGCACAGGTTTGGTAGGTTTCCCTTGGTGCCGGCTGAGCTAGAGGCCAAAATCCACAGCAAGGCACTTTGCAAAAAACAGCTCTGTTTTCTTTGGGAAAATCTGATGTGTACATGTTGTGTTTTGGGGCATTTCACGTCGCGGGTGCTAGGCCTACCCACACAAGTGAGGTACCATTTTTATCGGGAGACTTAAGGGAACGCTGGGTGGAAGGAAATTTGTGGCTCTTCTCAGATTCCAGAACTTTCTGTCACCGAAATGTATGTAAAAAGTGTTTTTTTGGCCACATTTTGAGGTTTGCAAAGGATTCAGGGTAACAGAACCTGGTGAGAACCGCACAAGTCGCCCCATCTTGGATTCCCCTAGGTGTCTAGTTTTCAGAAATGTGCAGGTTTGGTAGGTTTCTCTAGGTGCCAGCTGAGCTAGAGGCCAAAATCCACAGCTAGGCACTTTGCAAAAAACAGCTCTGTTTTCGTTGGGAAAATGTGATGTGTTCACGTTGTGTGTTGGGGCTTTTCCTGTCGCGGGTGCTAGGCCTAGCCACACAAGTGAGGTACCATTTGTATCGGGAGACTTGGGGGAACACTGGGTGGAAGGACATTTGAAGCTCCTCTCAGATTCCAGAACTTTCTGTCACCAAAATGTGAGGAAAGTGTTTTGTGGGCCAAAGTTTGAGGTTTGCAAAGGATTCTGGGTAACATAACCTAGTGAGAGCCCCACAAGTCACCCCACCTTGGATTCCCCCAAGTGTCTACTTTCCAGAAATGCACAGTTTGGTAGGTTTCCTTAGGTGCCGGCTGAGCCAGAGGCCAAAATCTACAGCTAGGTACTTTGCAAAAAAACACGTCAGATTTCAATGTAAAAATGTGATTATTATTATTATTAATATTATTAGATATTTGTAGAGCGCATGGCTACCCGGAGGCCTCCCAGCACTAATGCAGGACCATTAAACAGATAAAGCTGACAAACTATAAATGAAAAAGAAAGGTCTTGAGCTTTTTACGAAAGTGAAGTTCTGAGTTTTCTGATCGAAGCTCCAGTGGTAAAGAATTCCATAGGTGGCCCTCCTTGAAGGCAAAAGACCTGCCTCCCCATCTTACTTTATTAAACCGAAGTGTATTGATCAAAGAAGCGGAGGAGGATCTACAGGGCTTGGTCGCCCCACTCACTGCTGCCGCTCCTGCCTGCCTTTGCCGCCTCCTGCCTGCAGATTCCTTCGCTCGCTCGCTGCTCCTGGGATTTCCCGCCGCTGCCTCCCTGCGGCCCCGCCCCCCTGTGATTCCATTCGCCGGACCGCTCCCGCCACCCAGCTGCTCCTCCCTCCCGGCTCCTTACTTATGACGCCCCCAGAGCGACCGCGCAGCGGACGCGCGCAGCGGGAGCTCCGACTGAGCGCCGAAGGTGCGCCAAAGGTAAGCCCGTCTGCGCCCGTCCGCGCCTGGACCGCGCCCAGCGCCAGACCCCCTGGTCCTCGCCCTCGCCAGCACACCCTGCACAGCTACGATGCCAGAACCCTCCACGCACTCAACGCCGGCCGAAACACCGCCTGCTACCGAGCCACCCCGAGACGCACCCACGGACCCTTCACCTGCCTGACCTGCCGCTTCACCAGCCTACGACCCAACACTGCACCTACTAAACCGAGCCCCAGCAACAAACACCTGAGGTGCATCCTGCTCAACACCCGCTCCGTTCACAGGCATGCCGTCGAACTCTGGAACCTCCTCGACTCGACAGCACCAGACATCGCCTTCCTGACAGAAACCTGGATGAACGCCTCCTCAGCACCCGACGTCGCCATCGCCGTCCCAGAAGGCTACAAAATCACCAGGAGGGACCGCGTCAACCAGACAGGAGGAGGCATCGCCATCATCCACAAGAACACCATCCGCATCACGACCAACTCTGATGACACCTTCACCTCCGCCGAACACCTCCACTTCCAGATACACACCAACCCCAAGACCACGCTCAGAGGCACCCTCATCTACAGACCACCGGGACCACGCACACAGTTCAGCGAAGACATCACAGACTTCGTCAGCCCCCACGCCATCAATTCCACCGACTACATCCTCCTGGGGGACCTCAACTTCCACCTGGAGGACGACAAGGACCGCAACACCACTGCTCTACTGGACAACCTGGCCAACCTCGGACTCAAGCAACTGGTAACCACCCCTACACACCACGCCGGCCACACGCTTGACCCAGTCTTCTCATCCAGCAAATATGTCACCTTCAGCCACTCCACCAATCTCCAGTGGACTGACCACAGCTGCGTCCACTTCAGCTTCAGTAAAACGACGACCCACCACCACCCTCAACAAACCCCCCGCAGGAGCTGGAACAAGATCACCGGCGACCAGCTCACCACCTTCCTCAGCCAGAACCCCCCCACCAGCTCAACGGACCCCAACGAAGCCGCCAACAACCTCACACAGTGGATCACCAACTGCGCAGACGCCCTCGCACCACTGAAGAAGAACCCCCCCAGCAGACGCAGCAGCAAGAAAGCCTCCTGGTTCACCGACGAGCTCATCACCTCCAAGAAGAACTGCCGCTCCCTGGAGAACACCTGGCGCACCAACCAGACCACAGACAACATGACGGCCCTCAAACACGCCACCCGCAAACACCACCAACTGATCCGCGCCACAAAGAAGACAGCCTTCAAGGAACGACTGGACAACAACACCCACAACAGCAAGGAACTCTTCAGCATCGTCAAAGAGCTCTCCAACCCCGACGCCGGAAACAATGACATCACTCCCTCGCAAGACCTCTGCGACTCCCTCGCAGCCTTCTTCCACGACAAGATCGCCAACATTCACAACAGCTTCGGCCCACCAACCACAAACCCCACCACCGAACCGATGCCCCCCACCGCCACCCTCCGCACCTGGACCCCAGTCAGCACCGAAGACACAACACGCACAATGAACACCATCCACTCCGGATCCCCTACGGACCCCTGCCCACACCACATCTTCAACACGGCTGACCACATCATCGCACCCCACCTCCGTGACATCGTCAACGCCTCCTTCAACACCGCCACCTTCCCGGAGTGCTGGAAACACGCCGAGATCAGTGCCCTGCTGAAGAAACCAACTGCAGACCCCTCCGACCTCAAGAACTACCGCCCCATCTCGCTCCTCCCGTTTCCTGCCAAAGTCATCGAGAAGACCGTCAACAGACAGCTAGCTGCCTTCCTCGAGACCAACGGATCCCTCGACCACTCGCAATCCGGCTTCCGAGCCAACCACAGCACGGAGACCGCCCTCATCGCAGCCACAGACGACATCAGATCCCTAATGGACAATGGGGAAACTGCGGCCCTCATCCTCCTGGACCTCTCCGCAGCGTTCGACACTGTCTGCCACCGCACCCTGGTACAGCGCCTGAACAACACCGGCATCCAGGGGAAGGCCCTGGAGTGGATCGCCTCATTCCTCGCCGGAAGAACCCAGAGAGTCCGCCTCCCCCCGTTCCGGTCAGCGGCCACCGAAGTCATCTGCGGAGTTCCACAAGGGTCATCGCTCAGCCCCACCCTCTTCAACGTCTATATGAGCCCCCTCGCAACCATCGCACGTCAACACAACCTCAAGATCATCACCTACGCCGACGACACCCAGCTGATCCTCTCCCTCACCAGCGACCCGGACGCCGCCAGAGCCAGCCTACACGAAGGGATGAAAGACGTCGCCGAATGGATGAAGAACAGCCGCCTGAAATTGAACTCAGACAAGACGGAGGTCCTCATCCTGGGATCATCACCATCCGCCTGGGACGACTCCTGGTGGCCCCCCGCCCTGGGAGCCACCCCCAAGCCAACGGACCACGCTCGCAACCTAGGCTTCATCCTGGACTCCTCCCTCTCGATGACCAGACAAGTCAACGCCGTCTCATCTTCATGCTTCAACACCCTGCGCATGCTTCGAAAGATCTTCCGGTGGATCCCCACCGAGACCAGGAAGACGGTCACCCAGGCCCTCGTCACCAGTCGGCTGGACTACGGGAACGCCCTCTACGCCGGCACCGCCGCCAAACTCCAGAAGAAACTCCAACGGATCCAGAACGCCTCAGCACGACTCATCCTGGACATCCCCCGACACAGCCACATCTCCGAACACCTGAGAGACCTGCACTGGCTCCCCGTCAACAAAAGAATCACGTTCCGACTCCTCACCCACGCACACAAGGCCCTCCACGACCTGGGCCCCAAGTTCCTCAACAGCCGCCTGACCTTCCACAAGCCCACCCGCCAGCTCCGCTCCGCCAGCCTCGCTCTCGCCACCGTCCCCCGCATCCGCAGAGCCACCGCCGGAGGAAGATCCTTCTCCTACCTGGCAGCCAAGACATGGAACTCCCTCCCCATCCACCTCCGGACAACGCAAGACCATCTCGCCTTCAGGAAGCAACTCAAGACCTGGCTGTTCGAGCAGTAGCGTTTCCCCCCCCCCCCCCAGCGCCTTGAGACCCTCCGGGTGAGCAGTGCGCTATACAAATGCCTTTGATTGATTGATTGATTAAGTGATCTCTGGGGGATGTAGGGAGTTATAATATGACTAAGAAAGGCCGGACCCCTATTGTGGAGTGCACGATGCACGTAACAGGCGGCTTTAAAGTTAATGCGCTGTTCAATAGGGAGCCAGTGAAGGGAACCCAGAGAAGATTTAGCCGAGTGGTGTCTTGGGGTGCCTGTTAAAAGGCAGGCAGCAGCATTTTGCACTACCTGTAGACTCTTTAGCACATAGGAAGGAGAACTGAAGAACAGAACATTTCCGTAGTCCAGGCGAGACAGTATCAGAGCCTGGACAATGAGCCTTTTGGCTATAAAGGGAAGAAATATGAAAATCTTCCTTCTGGTCCTCAGTAAGTAAAAACAAATAGCTGCCCATTTCTTCGAGTGGCATTCCATTGTGAGGCGAGAGTCCAGCCACAACCCTGGACTCTTTATATTATCTTTGGGCAAGGGAAGGTCATTTAGTCCAACTGAGGCATGGGGCCTCAGACATTAAAAATTTCCTACCAACATAACCTCAGTTTTTTCCTCATTTAACTTAAATTTGTTGTTCGCCATCCATATAGCAACATCGGATAAGCATGAAGAAAGAGTGGCAAAATCTGAGCAGGTCCCAGTAGAAAAGGAAAAAAACAATTGGGTGTCATCGGCATAAGATATAAGAGACAATCCATGGTCCACGTTGTGTCCATGTTGCATTTCCTATTGCGAGCATTAGGCCTACCCACGCAAGTGAGGTATCATTTTTATCAGGAGACTCGGGGAACACAGAATAGCAAAACAAGTGTTATCGCCCCTTGTCTTTCTCTACATTTTTTCCTTCCAAATGTAAGACAGTGTGTAAAAAAGACATCTATTTGAGAAATGCCCTATAATTCACATGCTAGTATGGGCAACCCGGAACTCAGAGATGTGCAAATAACCACTGCTTCTCAACACCTTATCTTTTGCACATTTTGGACATACAAAGGTTTTTTTGATACCTATTTTTCACTCCTTATATTTCAGCAAATGGATTGTTGTATACCCGGTATACCATGAAAACCCACTGCAAGGTGCAGCTCATTTACTGACTCTGGGTTCCTAGGGTTCTTGATGAACCTACAAGCCCTATATATTCCCGCAACCAGAAGAGTCCAGCAGACGTAACGGTATATTGCTTTAAAAAATCTGACATCGTAGGAAAAAGTTACAGAGTAAAACGTGGAGAAAAATGGCTGTTTTTTTTCACCTCAATTTCAATATCTTTTAATTTCAGCTGTTATTTTCTGTAGGAAACCCTTGTTGGATCTACACAAATTACCCCTTGCTGAATTCAGAATTTTGTCTACTTTTCAGAAATGTTTAGCTTATCGGGATCCAGCATTGGTTTCACACCCATTTATGTCACTAACTTGAAGGAGCCTGAAAGCAGAAAAAATAGTAAAAATGGGGTATGTCCCAGTAAAATTCCAAAATTGTGTTGAGAAATTGGGTTTTCTGATTCAAGATTTTAGCACTACAAACCCTTCGTTGATGCCATTTTCAGGGAAAAAAACACAAGCCTTCTTCTGCGGCCCTTTTTTCCCTTTAAAAAAACTACATTTTCGCTGTATTTTCGCGAATTTCTTGGTCTCCTTCAGGGAACCCACAAACTCTGGGTACCTCTAGAATCCCTAGGATGTTGGGAAAAAAGGATGCAAATTTGGCATGGGTAGCTTATGTGGACAAAAATTTATGAGGGCCTAAGCGCGAACTGTCCCAAATAGCCAAAAAAAGGCCTACAGTGATTAAAATTATATTTGCATGAGTTAGGTTGTAGGCAGCCTCTTTCGCTCACCAAATATGCACACTTTACATGGTAACCATGGGGCCAAGCAATAACAGTTACATCAGAGTATTGGCAGAGCACAACATCAAATAAGTGTAATCATACAAAAATTAAAATTGATAACATCATCCAAATTATGACTACAATATAGTGACAATGATGGTATGGGGGTGCTTTTAAGACATATTTCAGGTTATTTTGTTGGCCAGTCTGACACGTTTGTAGAATCATATTCTTTTTGGTGTGGACTCTTCTCAAGACTTCTATTTTTACAGAGAAATAACAGAGGCCTGGGTATATGTCTCAGGTAATACATAGATTGGGCAACCACCGACCCATTTCCTCCTCTGGTTCTTCCTTACATAGTGACTGCGAGTATGGTCTTGATTTCCACAAAAATATTTGGATTGTAACGCCAAGCTTTCAAGTCATACACTAATGTGGTTCCAGGCAATATCACTGCTATGTTTCTCTACATGTTTTGTACCTTTACATGGTTCTGTTGTGCTGGGTGCAGACATGAGGTTTAAGGTTTATTTCACCTCTGTAGAACAGTAATAATCCCTGTACATTAAGCTGTCAAAACACAAATATCAAATTTAGAAAAGTCAAAGGGTCTATTTGATTGTGATTATTAGTTTTAATCTAATTTGTGCCTCTTGAAGATTGTTTGGTTTTAATGTATCAAAAGAAAATGTGAGGCAGGCTGCTTGGCTTTTTTTTTTACATCAAACGCTTAAGAAATTACCCCTAAAATTCCTTTGACAAACCTTCTAAGGCGCCAAGGCATCCCCATGATCACCATAATCTGCACAACTATTATTGCAGTGTATTATAAACAACTGCCTTTTCTTATTAGTGCTCCAAGTCTCAATGAATCTATTTTATATGTTATGGTTTAGATATTTCAGATTAGTTTGTACATAGTTTAGGTTGTTTGGAAGTTAATTTAAAGGATGAAGAAATGTTACCAGGGCTTCTGTAAATGATGGTACTGAAACTAACTCATGCCATTACTTAGCTGTGCTGCCTTACAAACTATGTACTTTACAGAGTTTGCTCCTATAAGGCCTTTAGTGTTTTTTCAGGCTTTCACATCAGATTTGGCCAATACAATCTGAGATATAACTGATAACATTCAGAAATTCGTTTAACTGAAAACTGACCTTTTAGGAGTAGTGATTTTTCAATTCAACAACAGTGATCGATAGGCAAATATAAAAGTATTTGTAGTTTGGGGTAAATAGAAATCACGCAGTTCCACAGATACTCCACCAGTTACTATGAAAGTTTTTGAAGTTTAGGAGGTTTATCCAACTTCAATAAATACTGTAGCACCCGAAATGCCACTTTTGGATCTTATCATTCTAAATATACTGGTGCAAAGCCCTGTCAACTGGTGGTCAAATTGTTGGCCCCACCTCTGCCCTCAATTTTGGCAGTTGCTAAAATGTTAGAGGTGAGGTTTGACAACCTCTTATCATTCCAACTGCAAGTTTCCGAAGTGGCTGGAACTTGTTTTAGATTGCTTCTGCTTTGAAGAAATTTCTCTTTCTTTTTCTTCTGCCCGCGAAGCAGATGGTGGTCCATGCAGTCATTAAGGTTTGGCTATGCTGTTTTGTATCTGGGCCTTTCTGAATATCTGATCACTGGACTTCAGGTCGTTCAAAATATAGCCGCTTGGCTCTTTCTTATACTCCTTCGTCAGACACCTCTTTCTCCTCATTTGTGCTCACTGCACTGGCTGCCTATAAAGAAGAGTTCTTTACAAATCATTAATTTTGGCATGCGTATCGCAGCGAGACGCTTTAGTTATTAGAAAAGGGCTCGGAGCCCTGTCAATGTCACGTCAGTGTGTTTGATTGGTTCGTGGGCTTGCCTAGTAAAATCTGCTTGCTTTCATTAGTGGAAGGCATGCACACGTCATGCCTTTTCCGGTGGTTAGCCCTCCTCGAGCGCAGCAACCAAGTACAGAAAATATGCGAGGCTCGCTGTTTTTTGTCGGATCGTGGACTACGTTTTCTCTATTTTCCTAGCGCGATTTCGCTTGTCAGAAGTCGAGCGCTTACACAGTTCATTTCACTTTTTTACGTACATAAAAGCACTTTTGCCGATAGATGAAAAGTCGGGTTAGGAGTTTACAATGCAATCAGCTCTAACATGAGCAAACTCGAGACCCGTTGCATTGCAAATGCTTGTTTGGCTTGCTGTCGGTATTTGACAAGTACACTTTTCTCTGGCAAGAGTTCTGCGTTCCTCTCAGTCATCTCTTGCTTAATTCCGACAGTCAGACAGGTCATAAGTGGTAGTCGCCCCTTCTAGTATTTGCCCGCATAGGCATGGAATAAGCTTTGTGTAGTAAACTCGGAGACCATTTTTAGAAAGATGCTTAAAACCCGGTTATTTGATTTTGCATAATTGTTTTTCTCGGCACTATTAGCCTTCAGCGCCATGGCCCAATTGGGAGCATCTGTGTGCTTTACAAACTGATTCATTCATTCAGCGGAATGAATCAATACAGCTCCGAGCTGCCTTGAGAGTGGGTACTTAATCCCTGAAGTAATTAGCATTTTACCAAATTACACTTTGGCAAATAAAGAGAAACCTGGGTCCGTAATCTGTACAGATCACAGACAAGCTACTGAAATTGAGATAAGTGCAATTTTTGGGGTTATCCTCCATTGATCCTATTCATTTCATTTAGCCTTCAAACAATTTGATATTCCACTCACATTTTATTCTATATAATTCAATTCTTTACATAAAAGACTGGACTATCAATATATTTTAGGTAGCAAGGCCATCTATCATACACACGTATTGACTATGATCTGAAACTCCTTTGTTCTGATGGGCACAATTTATAAATACTTGTCCATTCAATACTTATTCTACGACAATGTAATGGCATAAAAAAACAATGTACTCTACTTCAGCATTATTTTGAAAATACAGCAAAAAATACCTTTTCTCACACATGGATAGCGAAAAAGCTTCACAACACCGTAGTCATCGGCTGTAACTAATACTTGACCGGCGAAATTTGCATCTGTGGAGTTAATATCATTGATCTCGGAGTATTTAGGCCAGATCCCGTTCACCTCAAGGCCAGTAACACATGTCCATGTTGCCCACTGAATGCCCTTCATTTCTTCTTTGTTTGCAACTTCCTTTCCACCTAAAATACAATTGGAAAATCGAATACAACACGATGCCCATTACGTGCCATTTGCAACAGGGATCAATATTTATGAGACCACCTGATCACCGCAAACGTCTCAGAAATAACCGTAGCTGCAGAAGATGTCAATGCATTTTGATCTTATGCTGACTTGTTAGCTGATACAGTTTGCCACGACTGTGCACAACTTTAAATGTCAAATAAGCATTGGCAAAGCCAATAGGTCCCGCATATGTGAGGACTATTGGCTTTGCCAATATCTTTTAGCCATGCTGCATAGCACTGTGGCTGCTTTTCAGCTTGGCAAGAAGTTAGTGGAGTGACGTGGAGGAAAGAAGCATGGTGCAAAAGTGAAGGGTAATGGAGTAGAGTGGTATAGCCTAGAGTGGTGTGGAGTGGTGGAGAATAGAGCGGAGTGGTATGTAAATGGGTGAAGTGGCTCGATGTAGAGTGGAGATGAGCGGCGAAGAGTAAAGTGGCATAGAGGAGAGGGACGTGGAGTGTCAGAGTAGAGTGAATGGCGCAAAGAGTGGAATGGTGTAGAGCGGAGTAGATCGGTATAGAGTGGTGTGCAAGAGCAGAGTGGAATGGAGTGGTGTAGAGTGGAATGGCACGGAGTAGAGGGGCATGGAGTAGAGTGGTTTGGAGTGGAATGAAATGGCACAGAGTGGCATAGAGTTCAGTGGAGTGGTGTTGAGTAGAGTGGAGTGGCGTAGATTGGAATGGAACGGCATACAGTTGAGTGGAATGGAGTAGAATTGCGTAGAGTAGAGTGGTCTAGAGTAGAGTGGCATGTAAAGGGGAGTAGAGTGGCACAAACAGGAGGGGAGCAGGGTGGCATATTGTAGAGGTGAGTGGTGTAGAGTGACATGGAGTGGAATGGCAGAGTGAAATGTTGGAGAGTGGAGTGGCAAAGAGGGCAGTGGTGCACAGTAGAGAGGCATAGAGTAGAGTGGCACAGAGGGGAGTAGAGTGGCGAAGAGTGGATTTGGCATGGAGCAGAGTGGCATAGACTTGAGTGACATAGGCTTGAGTGGGTACAGTGCATTGAGTAAAGTGCATAGAGCAGAGTAGCGTAGAGTGACATAGAAAATAGTGGCATAGAGTAGAGTGGCAAAGAGTAGAGTGGTACAGAGTTGAGTGGCATAGAGCAGCATGTAGAGTGGCATGGAGTAAAGGGGTGTAGAGTGGCATGGCATTGATTCGAGTGTTATGGAGTGGAGTGGCATAGAGCAATCGTTTCCAACCTTTTGACTTCTCTGGACCCCCCCTTTATTATTACCGAAACCAGGGGACGCCCTAAGAATTAATATTGAAATCTGGGGACCCCCCACTGAGTCATTACTGGAAGCCGGTGACCTCTGCCTAAACATTGTTGATGATTTCAAACACAAAACAATACACAAAAATACATAAATAAGCATCCATCAAGCACATACATCAAAAGACAACACATTTTATTTAATTTGCAAACAAATATAAATACAAAAAAAATACAAAATAACAAATGTTATTAACAAGTTTGGAGCTTTTCTAAATTCAATTGAAGCCATATATTGCCCATACTATATTCTGTTTGATGCACCTGCTCTGCTCCCACGAATCAATCTGAGGATACTAATTCAATTTTTAGCCAATTTCAAATTCCTTGAACTTTACAATACGTTTTAAAATTTTCAGTTGTACATTATAGCCACTTTATGTATATACACTTTATTAATCTGTTAATATTATTTAATTTTCAAAGCAGTTGCAGACCTCTTGCAGAGGCTTCATGACCACCAGGGGTCCCCGGACAACAGATTGGGAACCACTGGCATACAGTAGAGTGGCAAAGAGCAGCAAAAACCTATAGGTCATGACTAGGTGAAAGCTGTGGCTTTGCCAATGTCTTTTAGCCATGTTGTACCACAGCACGGCTGCTGTTCAGGGTGGCTAAACGTTAGTGGAGTTACGTAGTGGATAGTGGCACAGAGGAGAGGAGAGTGGCATAGAGTGGAATGGAGCAGAGAGGCGTGGAGTGGCACACAGTAGAGTGGTGGCAACTGAAGAGGCCCACAGAGGAGTGGTGTGGAGCAGAGTGTGGAGTGGTGTACATTGGCATAGAGTAGAGTGGCAGGGTAGAGTGGCTTAGAGTGGAGTTACGTAGACTATAGTAGTGTAGAGGAGTGGTATAGAGTGTGTAGCTTTTAGTGGTGTAGAGTGACATGGAGTGGAGTGCCTAGAGCTGCACTGTGTACAGTGGCATTGCGCCGACTGGTATAGAATGGAGTGGCATGGAGTGCTGTAGAGTGACACTGTGTGGAGTGGAGTGGCACAGAGTGGAGTAGCAAAGGGTCAGTGGTGGAGGGTGGCATGGCGTAGAGTGGAATGAAGCAGAGTGGCATTGAGTAGAGTGTGTGGAGCAGAGTGTTGTAGAGTAGACTGGCATAGGGTGGGGTGAAGTGGTTTAGAATGGTGTACAGGGAAGTGGTGTGGAGTGTATTGGCATAGATTGTGTGGTGTAGAGTAGACTGGAATAGGGTGAAGTGGCATAGGGTAGATGGCACAGGATGGAGTGGCACAGAGTAGATCGGCACAGTGGGAGTGGCATAGAGTAGGGTGGAGTGACACAGAGTGGAGTGTTGTAGAGGAGAGTGCCAGAGTAGAGTGGCATAGAGTGGGTTGAGTGGTGGCGTAAAGTGGAACAGAGTGGTGTGGAGTGGCATGAAGTGGCGTGGCGCTGTGCGGAGTGGCTTAGAGTTTAGGGACATAGAGTGGGGTAGAGTGACATGGGGTGGAGTAAAGTAGAGTGGCATAAAATAGAATGACGAGGCCTAGAGTTGAGTGTTGTGGAGTGGCATGGAGTAAGATGGCATAGAATAGAGTGGCGTACAGTGGAGTGGCATAGAGGGCCATAGAGTAAAGTAGGAGGCTGGACTGGCTTGTAGTGAGTACCAAGGGGTACTTGCACCTTGCACCAGGCCCAGTTATCCCTTATTAGTGTATAGGGTGTCTAGCAGCTTAGGCTGATAGATAATGGTAGCTTAGCAGAGCAGCTTAGGCTGAACTAGGAGACGTGTGAAGCTACTACAGTACCACTTAGTGTCATATGCACAATATCATAAGAAAACACAATACACAGTTATACTAAAAATAAAGGTACTTTATTTTTATGACAATATGCCAAGGTATCTTAGAGTGTACCCTCAGTGAGAGGATAGGAAATATACACAAGATATATATACACAATAGCAAAAATATGCAGTATAGTCTTAGAAAACAGTGCAAACAATGTATAGTTACAATAGGATGCAATGGGGAAACATAGGGATAGGGGCAACACAAACCATATACTCCAGAAGTGGAATGCGAACCACGAATGGACCCCAAACCTATGTGACCTCGTAGAGGGTCGCTGGGACTATTAGAAAATAGTGAGAGTTAGAAAAATAACCCTCCCCAAGACCCTGAAAAGTGAGTGCAAAGTGCACTAAAGTTCCCCTAAGGACAAAATAGTCGTGTTAGAGGGAGAATGCAAGGAAAACACAAATCAGCAATGCAACAACGATGGATTCCTGTCTGAAGGTACCTGTGGAACAAGGGGACCAAGTCCAAAAGTCACAAGCAGCTCGGAGATGGGCAGATGCCCAAGAAATGCCAGCGGTTGGTGCAAAGAAGCTCTTACTAGGCTGAAGAACTGTGAATACTGCAGGAACGACAAGGGCTAGAGACTTCCCCTTTGGAGGATGGATCCCCCACGCCTTGGAGAGTCGTGCAGAAGTGTTTTCCCGCCGGATGGACGCCAACAAGCCTTGCTACACGCAAATCGTGCGTTTGGCGTTTTTGGATGCTGCTGGGGCCCAGGAGGGACCAGGAGGTCGCAAATTGGACCTGCAGAGAGAGGGGACGTCGAGCAAGACAAGGAGCCCTCACTGAAGCAGGTAGCACCCGGAGAAGTGCCAGAAACAGGCACTACGAGGATGCGTGAAACGGTGCTCGCCGAAGTTGCACAAAGGAGTCCCACGTCGCCGGAGACCAACTTAGAAAGTCGTGCAATGCAGGTTAGAGTGCCGTGGACCCAGGCTTGGCTGTGCACACAGGATTTCCGCCGGAAGTGCACAGGGGCCGGAGAAGCTTGCAAAGTCGCGGTTCCCAGCAATGCAGCCCAGCGAGGTGAGGCAAGGACTTACCTCCACCAAACTTGGGCTGAAGAGTCACTGGACTGTGGGGGTCACTTGGACGGTGTCGCTGGATTCGAGGGACCTCGCTCGTCGTGCTGAGAGGAGACCCAAGGGACCGGAGATGCAGCTTTTTGGTGCCTGCGGTTGCAGGGGGAAGATTCCGTCGACCCACGGGAGATTTCTTCGGAGCTTCTGGTGCAGAGAGGAGGCAGACTACCCCCACAGCATGCACAAGCAGGAAAACAGTCGAGAAGGCGGCAGGATCAGCGTTACAGAGTTGCAGTAGTCGTCTTTGCTACTATGTTGCAGGTTTGCAGGCTTCCAGCGCGGTCAGCGGTCGATTTCTTATCAGAAGGTGAAGAGGGAGATGCAGAGGAACTCGGCTGAGCTCATGCATTCGTTATCTGAAGTTTCCCCAGAGACAGAGACCCTAAATAGCCAGAAAAGAGGGTTTGGCTACCTAGGAGAGAGGAAAGGCTACTAACACCTGAAGGAGCCTATCACAAGGAGTCTCTGACGTCACCTGGTGGCACTGGCCACTCAGAGCAGTCCAGTGTGCCAGCAGCACCTCTGTTTCCAAGATGGCAGAGGTCTGGAGCACACTGGAGGAGCTCTGGACACCTCCCAGGGGAGGTGCAGGTCAGGGGAGTGGTCACTCCCCTTTCCTTTGTCCAGTTTCGCGCCAGAGCAGGGGCTAAGGGGTCCCTGAACCGGTGTAGACTGGCTTATGCAGAATTGGGCACCTCTGTGCCCAACAAAGCATTTCCAGAGGCTGGGGGAGGCTACTCCTCCCCTGCCTTCACACCATTTTCCAAAGGGAGAGGGTGTCACACCCTCTCTCAGAGGAAGTTCTTTGTTCTGCCATCCTGGGCCAGGCCTGGCTGGACCCCAGGAGGGCAGCTGCCTGTCTGAGGGGTTGGCAGCAGCAGCAGCTGCAGAGAAACCCCAGGAAGGGCAGTCTGGCAGTACCAGGGTCTGTGCTACAGACCACTGGGATCATGGAATTGTACCAACAATGCCAGGATGGCATAGAGGGGGCAATTCCATGATCATAGACATGTTACATGGCCATATTCGGAGTTACCATGGTGAAGCTACATATAGGTAGTGACCTATATGTAGTGCACGCGTGTAATGGTGTCCCCGCACTCACAAAGTTCAGTGAATTGGCTCTGAACAATGTGGGGGCACCTTGGCTAGTGCCAGGGTGCCCTCACACTAAGTAACTTTGCACCTAACCTTTACCAGGTAAAGGTTAGACATATAGGTGACTTATAAGTTACTTAAGTGCAGTGTAAAATGGCTGTGAAATAACGTGGACGTTATTTCACTCAGGCTGCAGTGGCAGGCCTGTGTAAGAATTGTCAGAGCTCCCTATGGGTGGCAAAAGAAATGCTGCAGCCCATAGGGATCTCCTGGAACCCCAATACCCTGGGTACCTCAGTACCATATACTAGGGGATTATAAGGGTGTTCCAGTAAGCCAATGTAAATTGGTAAAAATGGTCACTAGCCTGTCAGTGACAATTTGGAAAGAAATGAGAGAGCCTAACCACTGAGGTTCTGATTAGCAGAGCCTCAGTGAGACAGTTAGTCACTACACAGGTAACACATTCAGGCACACTTATGAGCACTGGGGCCCTGGGTTACCAGGGTCCCAGTGACACATACAACTAAAACAACATATATACAGTGAAAAATGGGGGTAACATGCCAGGCAAGATGGTACTTTCCTACAGAGTGGCATTGTGGAGTAATGTACAGCGGAGTACCGTGGAGTGGCGCAGATTACAGTTGGTTAGCACAGAGTGGAGTGGAGTGGCACAGAGTTGCATAGAGCACAACAGAGTGGCATGGAGTGTCAGAGTGGATTTGCGTAGAGTGAAGAAGCAGAGTAAAGTGGCGTAGATTAGTACAGTTGTGGGTGTAAGTAACTAAAACATTGACAGAGACAGATATGGTGAAAGCAACATAAATAGGAAGCTGTAAAAGATCATGGATATGCAAATACATGCAGTAGCATGACATGATTAATTGTAAAGAAAACCAATTTAACATAAAAGCCCGTATTGAGAAAGCATGAAACCAAATGTAAGATAAAAGTCCATCTTTTGAAAGCATTCTTCTAACTAAAAGCACATCATTTGAAAGCATCTGTCTCCATTGTTTTGTAAATTGTTTTGCAATTACAGAATATTACAAAGTATTACAGAATATAATTTAATGCCCGAGTGGTGTCTCGATATTACTACAGCATAATAGAGATGGCAGATAAGGTGAAAGCAACATAAATAAGAAGCTGTATGCAAGTTTTAAAAGCAGGAACAGACATTGCACATCCAGAAATAATATCTACATGCTTATGAAAAAACCCAGTGCACAGCAAAAAAAAAACGAGAAAGAATAAAGACGAGGAAGAACACATATTTGGTACATGCTCCAGGGAGGAGTTAACACAAGAAAGGAGGGAAAGCCTACTGGAGATAAGCAAACAAAGACTGGAATGAGAGTGAGAACAAAAACAACCAATGGTATGCTGAGGGCGGGTTGTAAACCCACAGAATAGTAAACAATACCTCCCACAGCACAGCTCGTGCACTGTGTAGGCTACACTAAAAAAGTAAAATATTTTTTCAGTTTTCAAATATACACTTTATTCGGCCCTTAACACTTTGGATGGGCAGACAACGCATTGATAAACAAATATTTTTTAGTTATGCACATTTGCACAAAGTTAACCTGAACAAAAAATGATTTACCCCATCACACAGTTAAAAGCTTATTTTTTGCTGTGTCGCTACAGACAGCAATGTATACTGTATTGTATACAATACTCCACAGAGCCAATCTTTGCTCAAGATTAAATGGCTTTTGTGTAGATTCCAATTGCCTTGCTCTTATTTGTGTCTTTCCTCCCTTTCTGTGATAGATCTGTCCACAAGAGCATGTTAGTTTCACCACAGGTAGATTTGTCATTCGACCTACTCCAAGCACAGCATTCAATCTAGAAAACAAAGCCACGTTTAAATGTCACCAGTTTTCTGCATTTCAGTTCAACCTTGTGGTCACTAGAAAAACTTCATCAGAAGTGTGGAAGCTACAACATAGATCTTGACAGACCTTAAAAGCTGCTATAAACAAGCACCAGCAATGTCAATCTGTCTTGCTTGAACGTGAAGGTAAGGGGCACGCAAAAGGGGTACTGCAATAACCAGGGGGCACTGTGAATCTTCCCGCCAGGAGGCAGATGACCTGATTGGCTCCAGGCCTCGTTATTAGGCTCTTGCCATCCTGCAGCGCTGGATGCGCACAGACGTGCCCGCGCTAAGTGCAAGCCCATCCTAGCCAGGATAAGGCAGAGAAGGGACAGTCCCTTGATTTTGTATTCATTCTTTTTGTGTGTGTCATTAGCTAGATCTACTTGTACTGCAATCAAGAGCCCAAATATAGACCAGCCATTCTAGGTATCATAATTGCCACACTTTCCCTTTCACCGCTAGCTTAACGGTTGTAGGGGTGCTATTATACCTTCTTGTCACAACTGCAGGCGCATTGCTCACTATGGGAAGAAGGAAAGCTGTGATTACTCCCTCTGGTGCCTTGGTTCAATCAAATCTCCCCAAACAGCCAAAGCATATGGCAACAAACTGTGTGTCTAGAGACATTGATTCTCTAATTGAAGAAGTCAAAAGAATGCTGAAAAAAAGTGCCCCTAAAAAAGTAGAGCTTCAAAAGGGGGGAAGGTGGCAGATATTTTAAGGAAAAAAACAATGGTAAAACCGATCAGTAATGATCCAGACCACATTCATCTCCTCCTCAGCCAATCATCTCTAAATCGGCGGCAAGCGTAGGGGGAAAAGCCCAACCAAATTATTCCCAATGTTAAATGTTCAAATACGTTTGAGATTCTTCAATCAATAAACCGTGCAAATGACCAACTTCAGATACATCCCTTGCCTCCCACCAGTGTTTCACTCACATGTGGCTATAATCCATCAACTGGAGAATGTGCACTTAGCCTCATGAAACTATTGAGGGGTGAAGTCAATGATCTAAAATCAGTAATCCTTTACATAAACAGTACCCTTGCCAAAATACAGGGGGCAAAGAATTCCCCTCTTCCTATGCTGCCACCAGGGCTTGCTGGGTTTTCTCCATTTCGGGTCCCAGGGTTCTTCCTGGTGAGTGGGTGGCCTCCTCCATTGGGTCAAATGGTGCTAAAGGAGTCGTTGAGCACTAAAGTATCCAGCCAGGTACTAGACATATGCTGTCTTGGCCACTGATGCCGCATTTTGCAAAACACTTCCACAGAGTTCCATCTGACCGAAGGGACGCAACTTTTATTCCTTTCCAGCCAACTTGTTTTGTGCAAAGGCCTGGCATAACCTTGGACAATACTATGGCCGGTCAGCAAATGTTTTGTCAAGCTGCTCCATTAAATGGATCTGTTTGTATTCCACGTACCCCGATGTCTATAAGTCTAATGTTCCCAAATTGTAACCTGGTGCACATGAGGACAGTATGGGACTAAAAAACAAGATTCTACATTGGATCAGAGATGTCAGGCACTGTTACTCGATCATTTATTCCGAATCTGAGAACGTGGGGCATTTTTTACAGAGAAAATAGTGGGACTTTATTGAGATTAAGTTTATATCGCAGGAGCAGGTGGATGGCTTGATCGCTCTAGACCTGCGCAATTCCCCCCTCACAGGGTCTGAAATTTGTTTAAAACTGAGGCTCCCTGGTGGTGAGCATCGTAAGACAGAGGGTCATGGTGAAACATCTTCAAGACCTGGTGTGCTTTTTAGCCCCAGATTTCTTTCCAGGCATTTCCCAGAAAACAACAGTGGTCTGATAGAGAATAATTGACAACAAAATCTTGTGTCCTCCAGGGTGGCAGAAAGGGTCCCAGTGGTATAAGACAATAACTTACAGATCCCCTCAGGTCTGGTCATATTATTTCCACCCCTCCTGGAGGGGGGTCCTTCTCACCTCACTTCTTCACGCCTGAGACCTGTGAAGCTCTAGTGGAGGGTCTTGTTCGCAATATAAGTAATAGCTGGCTTGCACAACAGTCTCAATCTAGTGTACAACTGGTTAGCTGCAACATAGCGTGAAATAAATCTAGGCTGCTTGATCCTGAGATGGGAGACTACATTGACAAATTCCACATTTGTCCTTTTCAAGAAACTTTGGCATGCATATACTGTCCAGTCCTCCTAGCGCTCAAACTGGTGCCTAAATCAGGGACCTCTTACCTTCTGATCAATGTATATAATAGATCTAGCCCCTTTAATGATGCCTCCTCAACCTTAAAATCCCAATCTGCATTCTTGGAAGTCTATGGAAGCAACAACCTTCTGGTTGTTGCAGGCGATTTTAATGCTCCCTTTGAGCCCTATCCTCCCCTACTAGACTTGTTTAGGGAAGAAGTTAAATGTTGGGGAATCCCAGCCTATTCTGGACTAAGAAAACACACAAAGATGAGTTCTGCTGCCCTTCAGATTGAAGATTTATAGGCAACCTAAAGTTTAAGAGCGTGTAATGGACACTCTATGTCGGATTTGGAGACTAATCCGAGTTTAGGAAGCTATAGAAGCAACATAGATTATGATTTATTCTGTTTAAACAGTTTAAACTAATTACAGGCACAATGTGAGGTGGGTGGATATCAGTAATGTGCAGCGTATCCAGAAAGATATTTAAACAAGAACAAGCAAAACTCTGGCAGCATTTATTAAGCTCGACTTCATTCCCTCCCAGGTACTTGCAGTACATTGTGATTTGTTCTCTAGCCTGAAAAACCTTTTTGAAACAGAGCTCAAACCCCTCAAGAAACTTCCTGAACTGCATGACTGGTTTGACCACCATTGTAGAGCAGCTTAAATTAGTTTAATGAATGCTCTTAAAAGTAACATCAAGTCTGATATTATTACTGCAAGAAAGGTCTATAGCAGGGCTATCAAAACTAGCAAGGCAAGCTGAGAAGCTAGGACTTGGAAAGATAATGTGGAAGTAGCGAGAGGGAAGGATAGCAGATTATTATGGCACCTGGTGGTGCACAGAGGATGCAGAGATCAAACCCGGCCCGAGTGCCATGTATCTGCAGGGGAACAGGTATAATATTTCACTGCTCTCTATGCAGAGTTCAAATTCATTGACAACGAACAGGAGTTTAAAGGCCCCACTCAGGAAAAGGGAAGCGACCCTGTGGCCTTTACACTGAAAGAAACCCTTGATGCCTTAACGCACAAAAGTGAGGAAGGCCTCTGGCCTTGATAGAATTAATGCTGATATGTTTTGATAGGAAGCATTATTATGGTGCCCTTTTATCAATTTTTTTATTTAATGCGATTGCAGCAGGTGCCCCTATTCCTGCCTCCTGGAGAGGGGCAGAAATTATACCAAAACAAATACTAACTAAGCTCTGGGAATGGAGACAGTCAAATAATATTCTGTTGCTCCTCCAAGCTGGGTTCAAGTCCAAAGTAAGCAAAGTGGACCAGGTCCTTTCCTTTTTGATCATAAAGTAGAAAACAGTCAATATTGAACGGGGATCATTATTTGTTGCCTTTGTCGACGTGTGCGCTGCATTTGACCTTGTTCCTAGGGGAGAGCCGTGGTTGGTTCTAAGGGAAAATAGGGGTTCCACTTGGCCTACTATCCAAGATCCAACAATTGTATTCAGGAAATTTTGTCTGGGTCAGTAGGGGCCTTGGTGGAGAAGCAAGTGCTATTCAGCGTGGATTCTGCCAGGGTTGTGTTTTGGCACCCACCCTATTTTCACTATTCATTGACTGTTGTATTTCTTATCTTAAGGACTGTCGGAATGATTCCCCAAAAATGGCAGGGCCCAAAGTGGCGAGTTTGATTTTTGCTGACAATACTCCTCTCCTTTCTAGAACCTTAATAGGATCATATACTCTCCTGGGGAAGTTTGCTTTATTCTGTAAGGACCATGGCCTGGAAATAAACTGCAACAAAACCAAGTTTATGATATTTAGTCACCACAAGAGAATTAGGGGGAATTTGACTCTGGAAGGTGCTAGACTGGAAGGGGTAGCTGAATTTGTCTGCTTGGGTGCGAGACGTAGCGATTCCCACATCCTGCTGGCCCAGATTGAAAAGAAGTGCTCTGATTCTTGTGTAAAAAACAGGGTCCATAGTTGGAGTTGTCAATAAGGCAGCCTCATACCCAAACTCACCTGTGGTAGAGCTCTACAAAGCATACGTTTGGGAGGCAATGTTACATGGGACTGACTTGTGGGACTACAGTAACCTTGATCCACTAGATCTTGGCAAGAATTATTTCATCAAATCTTTGCTAAGATTACTGAAAAGTGCCCCTATATTACCCTGAGGCTAGATTTAAATTTCAGATATAGCTCTGATATAGCATGTTTGAGGCGTATTCTCTATTGGACCAGACTCTGGGCCACAGAGGAATTGGCTCCATAGAGAGATTATCTCCAGGAGATAGTCACCCACCGCTCAGCATCCTTGATTCCCTGGGTTTCCCATGTAAAAACTTGGTTGTTCAGGCTTGGCCTGTCAGATTATTGGTTGAATCCTTCCTCTGCAGGGAAAAATGCCCAGGAAACTGTCAAATCAAACTACTGGAACACTGTTTTTTACAGTTGATTCTCGGCTGTACCATTGGGCACCCTGGCCGATTCCTACATATTCTCTAAATGTGACTTCCAGTTTGAAGAGTTTTTGAACTACGTGAATGCCCCTTTTGTGAAATCCCTGTTCATTAAGTTTAGGCTAGGGACCCTTCCCCTGGCCGATTTTACTTCCGTATAGAACAAAAGCACTGGTTCTTCCAATAATGTATGTCTTATGGGATGACCGAGTGATGAAAAAGAACATGTCCTGTTTTTCGGCAGCACTTATGAAAAGCAGCATGCTCTTTGGATTGCCCACCTTTGCAGGCTTTTTCACCTTTAAAACCGGCATATAGACTTGAGAATCAGTAAGTCAGGTATTAGGTGTAGAAAATAAGTTACTTACCTGTAACTATAGTTTCCCAGTATTGGAATCTTCCATAGATTCACATGCTTGAAACATTCTCCATCGTAAAGATGGGAGTCCCCGGTAGCTTAGAAAAGACAATGTCCCCAAAGACATTACAGCAATAAGTTATAGCTCTACTTTTAGTAATCTATCCAAGTCCTTATGTAAAAAAGGACCAAACTGCAGCATTAACCAATCAGATAACCCCACCCTTTAGAACCTTCCTGAGAGAAGCTCCAGCACCTCCGATTTTCTAAGCACTAATGCGAATTGTAAAAGTTGATTGAGAAAGTAAAAAAGGTAAACTTCCCCCCAGGACCCCACAAGCTAACTGTCAAAAAGCAGTGGCCGCAATATCCATTGCGCAATCAACCTCAGCTGAGGATTTTCTTTATTTCCGCCTTAGAATCTTCTGTAAGGTGGCCCAGATACAGAGCAATATCAGCCCATAATTGCCTGTCGTGTCTGCCCAAAATTGCCAACGAGTTAGCTGCTCTCACTATAAGCCCCAACATAGAGGAGAAACGCTTCCCAATGTATCCAGTCTTCTACCTTCCTTGTCTGGGGGTGCTGAAATTGGCGTTGATGGATTTTTTTAACACCTCTGCGCTGCCTGGGTTATGACCGAGTCTGGCTTCGGATGATAAGTGAGACAAGTTGGAGCGTCTTCTGGAGCCTTATCTTTTTTTGTCTAACCTTGGTAAGACCGCTGTCACAGTTGCAGGATTCTTCATTACCTTTAGAACTTCCTCCCAGATGTAGCCTACTATGGGTATGGAGCGTATACTCTTTTGAAAAGGCTCCTCTAAGTCGTATAGAAAGCAGTCCATCTGCTTAGATGGCATGGGCAGCACAGATCTCTTTGCTGCTCTTTCAAGCAGATTATGGAAACCCCCAATATCTCCTGGGGTTGAATCCACCGGAGTAGGCGATGGAGATGAAGGGGTTGGCAACTTATAGTTGTCCCAATCAGAATGCACATCCTGAAGCTCTCCTTCTTCCCTCTCCTCATCCGAGAAGTCAGTAACCTGCATGAAGGTTCTCTGCAGGGTACTCCTCGCCGATCTAGGCGACAACATAGGCTGCGGTACTGGAGTGGCAGGTACCAACGGTGGAGGTTCCGTTGGGATGTTGTAGGAAGTTGGCTCTGTATGTACTATTTCAAAGAAATAGCATGCACAGAGTCCAAGGGTTCCCCTTAGAGGTAAGATAGTGGCAAAAAGAGATAATTCTAATGCTATATTTTGTGGTAGTGTGGTCGAGCAGTAGGCTTATCAGAGGGTAGTGTTAAGCATTTGTTGTACACACACAGGCAATAAATGGGGAACACACACTCAAAGACAATTCCAGGCCAATAGGTTTTTAGATAGAAAAATATATTTTCTTAGTTTATTTTAAGAACCACAGGTTCAATATTTACAAGTAATACTTCAAATGAAAGGTATTTCACTTAGGAACTTTGAATTAGCAAAATAGCATATACAGTTTTCATACAAATGGCAATAAGCTATTTTAAAACTAGACACTGTGAAATTTTCAACAGTTCCTGGGGGAGGTAAGTGTTTTTTAGTTTTACAGGTAAGTAAACCACCCACAGGGTTCAAAGTTGGGTCCAAGGTAGCCTACCGTTGGGTGTTCAGGGCAACCCCAAAGTTACCACACCAGCAGCTCAGGGCCGGTCAGGTGCAGATGTCAAAGTGGTGCCCAAAACGCATAGGCTTCAATAGAGAAGGGGGTGCCCCAGTTCCAGTCTGCCAGCAGGTAGGAACCTGCGTCTTCAGAGGGCAGACCAGGGGGGTTTTGTAGGGCACCGGGGGGGACACAAGTCAGCACAAAAAGTACACCCTCAGCGGCACGGGGGCGGCCAGGTGCAGAGTGCAAACAGGTGTCGGGTTTGCAATGGAGTTCAATGGGAGACCCAGGGGTCTCTTCAGCGAAGCAGGCAGGCAAGGCGGGGGCTCCTCGAGGTAGCCACCACCTGGGCAAGGGAGAGGGCCACCTGGGGGTCGCTTCTGTACAGGAGGTTGGATCCTTCAGGTCCTGGGGGCTGCGGGTGCAGTGTCCTTACCAGGCGTCGGGTTCTTAGAAGCAGGCAGTCGCGGTCGGGGAGCCTCTGGATTCCCTCTGCAGGCGTCGCTGGGGGGCTCAGGGGGGTCAACTCTGGCTACTCACAGGGTCGCAGTCGCTGGGGAGTCCTCCCTGTAGTGTTGTTTCTCCGCAGGTCGAGCCGGGGGCGTCGGTGCAGAGTGGAAAGTCTCACGCTTACGGCGGGAAACGTGCAGTCCTTTAAAAGTTGTTTCTTTGTTGCAAAGTTGTTTCTTCTTTGGAGCAGAGCCGCTGTCCTCTGGAGTTCTTGGTCCTTTTAGATGCAGGGTAGTCCTCTGAGGCTTCAGAGGTCGCTGGACCCTGTGGAACGCGTCGCTGTTGCAGTTTTTCTTGAAGTGGGGAGACAGGCCGGTAGAGCTGGGGCCAAAGCAGTTGGTGTCTCCGTCCCCTCTGCAGGGCTTCAGGTCAGCAGTCCTTCTTCGCCTTAGGTTGCAGGAATCTGATTTCCTACGTTCTGGGGAGCCCCTAAATACTGAATTTAGGGGTGTGTTTAGGTCTGGGAGGGCAGTAGCCAATGGCTACTGTCCTTGAGGGTGGCTACACCCTCTTTGTGCCTCCTCCCTGAGGGGAGGGGGCACATCCCTATTCCTATTTGGGAATCCTCCAAAATCAAGATGGAGGATTTCTAAAGGCAGGGGTCACCTCAGCTCAGGACACCTTAGGGGCTGTCCTGACTGGTGGGTGAATCCTCCTTGTTTTTCTCATTATTTCCCTTGGACTTGCTGCCAAAAGTGGGGGCTGTGTCCAGGGGGCGGGCATCTCCACTTGCTGGAGTGCCCTGGGGCATTGTAACACAAAGCCTGAGCCTTTGAGGCTCACTGCTAGGTGTTACAGTTCCTGCAGGGGGGAGGTGTGAAGCCCTCCACCCAGAGCAGGCTTTTGTTTCTGTCCTCAGAGAGCACAAAGGCCCTCACCACATGGGGTCAGAAACTCGTCTCTCAGCAGCAGGCTGGCACAGACCAGTCAGTCCTGCACTGAACAATTGGGTAAAATACAGGGGGAATCTCTAAGATGCCCTCTGTGTGCATTTTTTAATAAATCCAACACTGGCATCAGTGTGGGTATATTATTCTGAGAAGTTTGATACCAAACTTCCCAGTATTCAGTGTAGCCATTATGGAGCTGTGGAGTTTGTTTTTGACAGACTCCCAGACCATATACTCCTATGGCTACCCTGCACTTACAATGTCTAAGGTCTTGCTTAGACACTGTAGGGGCATAGTGCTCATGCACCTATGCCCTCACCTGTGGTATAGTACACCCTGCCTTAGTGCTGTAAGGCCTGCTAGAGGGGTGACTTACCTATGCCACAGGCAGTGTGAGGTTGGCATGGCACCCTGAGGGGAGTGCCATGTCGACTTAGTCATTTTCTCCCCACCAGCACACACAAGCTGGCAAGCAGTGTGTCTGTGCTGAGTGAGGGGTCCCTAGGGTGGCATAAGACATGCTGCAGCCCTCAGAGACCTTCCTTGGCATCAGGGCCCTTGGTACCAGTTACAAGGGACTTACATGGGTGCCAGGGTTGTACCAATTGTGGAGACAATGGTACATTTTAGGTGAAAGAACACTGGTGCTGGGGCCTGGTTGGCAGGGTCCCAGCACACTTCTCAGTCAAGTCAGCATCAGTATCAGGCAAAAAGTGGGGGGTAATTGCAACAGGGAGCCATTTCCTTACAGATGTTCTCCGACTGTGGTGCCAACGGAAACCTTTTCTTGTAGTCTGACAACATAAGCTGCAGATCAGAGATAAGGGAACTTGGGATACAGAGCATGTCCTCTGGCACACCTGGCTGGTCTATTTGAGGAGAATAATACTGTTGGTAATATTACTCTTCATCTTCCTGACCCTTAACGTGAAGCTGGCATGGACTATTGGCTGCCCCAAATGGCCCGTCATTTTATCCTTTTTTATATATCTTGCACTTTATGAACGTCAGCAGGAGCTAGTGTTTTGTTGGATCCCCGAATCAGATTGCATTTTCAGATGCCTGGATGATATAGCGGCCCCTTCTACTGCTTTTTTGGGCTGTGGTTCGAGGTTTTTGCCTATCCGGGACCCAAGTAGTCCTGGGATATTCAAGGATGCCTTTTAATTTGTTTTTTTTAAATAAATAATGATTTTATCTGTCTTTTTATGAATCGTCTTGCATTGACGCTGATTAATGAAAATACCTTTGAATCATTGAAATGCCTCATTAGAGCACTTTATGATTCATTTAATAATCTGCGGGTAGTATATTTGTCTTCATTAAGGCCTTATTTCAGTATGACTGTGATTTTTTATCTATTTTGTATTGATTTTGCTGAGATTTTGTTTTTCTTATTATGTTTTTGTTTTGTTTATTTGTGCTGTTGTGTACTTTTATGACTGTCAAGCCGAAATAAAGTTGCTGATGACATTATCAAGATTTTCAAAAAGGACAGGTGAGGTGGATGTGGAGATCTCTGCTCGTATGTGAACTGCATTTTGTAGTACATGAAGTAGTACCACTGAAGTACTAATTTAAGTACTCCAAAATACTTTTTGTGAATCATGCCAAATATGCTGGGACTGTAGAGGACACCAGCATTAATCAGTGACAGAGCACTAAGAGCCCTTTCTACTAGAGGTTTAAACAGCAAGCACGTAGAGGCTGATTTCAGGAATGTAAGACACTCAAGTCAATATGCCTGCATGTGTAGGTAATGTATATATCGGAAATTGCTGGATTAGGTAATATCAATTAGTTCCCCATTTGTCACTAAGAAATGGAAAATAATAGCAGAATTTGTGTTTCTGCAGCAATTACTGCATGTCTTTCCTCAATACAGGACATTTTTCACCAGCAGCTTTTGCCTGCCATAAACAGAGGGAGTACAATGGAACCATATCAGGCAGCGATAAACACATTCCACACACGCCTCAAATAACCCTGGGCATGTGTGACTGAGTGTTCTTCCACCCCTAAATTAAAGTCCTCATCTACAGTCACCATGTTGAAAGAAAGTACATAGGGCAGGGGAACAGTGATAATAGCGTTAGCAGAAATGTACAACTGATCTACTAAGCATTCTCTATCAGCAGTAGTAGATGAAGAAAAACACATGCCTCAATTCCTTCACAGGTACTAACAGCATTAACTAAAATCGCTTCATCTTAACTATTAACAAAAACGAATATGTATCAGCCCCAGTACTCATTTGCCAATTCTGAGGAGCAATAATGGGGAGTTGGTAAACAGGGGCATAGGAAATTGAGACGGATTAGATGAGTTATACTACCCTTTGTTCTGCAATTTACAAACCTTTCTAAACTTGGAGAGTTATAGGTCTGAGACACTGTTTTGGCATGTACTGGCCCAGACAAGTAGATATGTTTGTCAAATCCACTGCATGACTGCCCTCTGCTCGGATTAAATGGCTGAGATAAAGAGGAAAAGGAGGGGCAAACAGAAGCAGATATCAAACCAGTATGAACCTCATCAACTGAGTCTTGGACCATGGGAAGGATTCCTGCAAGCAGGGGAGGAGTACAACTACAAGGGAATAAATAACGAGGAAAAAAATGGAGAGCACTACAATACTGTGCAAACAATACTAAAAATGGAAATTATGAAAAAGCATAAAAACATAAAGCTGAGCACTTATGTGCTGAAATAATACAGAGAAACTTGCTACAAAATACAAAATAGCAAAATAAACGTAAAGGAACATTATGGTCCTTCAAATACAAGGAAATCAATGAAGCCAAACACGGGATATACAATTGTAGCTCAGTGAATTAAAATGGTTAGTTAATGTTATAAACTTGACTTCCTTTTTTTAAGTGATTCACTTTTCCATCAATAAATCCTCCATAAATGATGAGAGCATTCATTTGTTATCCAAAACAATGTGAAAGTCACAGCATAAGTAGACTATCTTTCTTTACCTGGCATTCTATAAAACATTCTTTTTCCATTGCCATCATTGGTCTGTAGAAATTTACTGTCCGATGACCAATCCATGTGTGTGATGAAGGTGATGGAGCTCAGACACTCTCCGACCTTTTTGTACCTTTGAACAACTCCATATACGTCGACAGTGCTTTCGTTGGAGCCGACAGCAAGGAATGCGCCATCTGGTGAATATTTCAGCTCGTGAATTGCCTCTTTCCGGTCTTTTATATGGACCACTTCCGTCATGTCTCTGTAGAAGAAGGAGGCTATGTGAGAAATGCGCACAAGTGTATATAATGCAAACTAAAAAGCAATAAGGAAAATATGCCATCACACGTTTGAAGCTGGACTAGAATTGTATTTAACATCTACACAGTCCCTGTGCGTTGCATCAATTAGAACTGGAGATTCAGTAGGACATGGAGGCAACTCTAGTCATAGCAAGGCAAGTGCGCTACTGGCCACATCCAGCCACTAACGACCACATTTGAATCTAACCCTCGACCGCCAACTAAAGCGTGTTAGGTACACTTTTACTCTCTAGGACTGCACCCCATGCTTTTCAGGAAACCACTATGCTATCTCTCTAAAACCTCTAAGATCTCAATAGCAGTTGAGTATTTTATTAAGGGCCCAAAATGTTCTCATTCGATGAAACTAAACTGAGGCATAAAATTAAAACAGTTACCCAAGATAAGAATGTGCACCTCTTGATTCCATTCAGTATGATTTAGCCAGTAGGCAACAGCCCCTCTTCATTTTGGAACTAAAATTAGAAGTTACAAAAGAACAAATGAAGGTCAATCACCTCATATTTTCTCCAACATAGTGAAGACCGGGATAGTTCTATGGTCCTCCAGCCTATTAGCAATGGGCTGCAGAATCCTGGCATCCTTAGAAAGTAACTGTACATCATCTGGAAACTCAGCGCAAGTGATGAAGCACCTCAAATTGTAAGATCACCGTACTAGTCACCCATGTTCTCTTTTTGTTTGTCCATTTTGTGTGCGCCACTTATAGCATGCACAACACCCATGGCATTCCACTAAAACGACTATCAAGGAGCGTGGCCAAGATGGCCGCTGAGTAGGAGCATTTCACTGGCGCTCTGCCGCCGGATCAAGAAGCGACTCGCACCGGGCGCCCGGACACGCTACTGGAGGACTTGGAGGGGCATCCTGGGTACCCTGGACGCCCCGGGGACCGGCTGGTGGAGACGGATGCAAAGCTAGTCCTTGCGGGCCCGGAGCTGAGGGCTGTCGTGGGACGCGGCTGGAGCAGCCCGAAAAGGGCGGCCGCATGGTGAATGCGGATCCTTTGCTGTGCGGAGGTCGCGGGAGAGGCACTTTCGGATGCGGAACTCGGACGCCGTGCTCTTCGAGGAGACTACCGTGGCGAGCGCGTGAGCAAAGCAAGGAGGGGCCCGGCTGCTGGCCCGGGAGAGACGTGCGAGGACTGGGCCTTGACGGGGCTGCCCCGGAGGAAGCATCCTGAAGGAGGCCCGTGCTGGGCACGGCAGTGAGGCGCTTGTTGGCTCGGCGCACCAGATGACCTACGGCACATCGCGGGACTGAGTTGTGCGCGGCTGGTGGAGGGCAGGCACCTTTGGAGTCGGAGTGAGGGCCAAGCATTCCCCAGGTGAGGAGCCCTGACTGGGAACCGGGCGGAGCAGGGGCAAGTGACAGGCCGCCATAACTGAGTTGAGAAGAGTCGTCTGGGGCCCATTGACGGGGTCTGGGACCCCAACCCCTGCAGGAGGACGGGGCTCCCTCAGGAGAGGGGCTCCAGGTGAGACGGATCGGGAGCCAGCTGATGCGGATACCATTCCGCGGGGACGCTTTGCAGCGCTAGGCCACACGGCAGGAGAGAAGGCAGCGCACACTGGCCTGGCAGCCCGGCCAGGGCTTCTGCTGCGAGTGTACTATCCGCAGCAGCATTAGAAGGATGACAAACCCTTTGGTGGCCTCAGACAGATACGGGCAACTGGGAATGGCGTCTCAGAAGCACAGCAAGAAGGAGGGTTCCCTCAAGGACCTCTTCACTAAAACCCCTGCCAAAAAAATGGCACAATCAGGAGCACCAGAAACGGAGTGCGGAGACGTGGTGGGGCCAGTGCCGTCAGAGAGTGATGGAGCACCCCTGACGAGAGCATTAATGGAGCAACTCTTCAGCTCCTTACGCAAAGAATTCGCAACACTGAAGCGGGAAATAGCGGCTGGCATTAAAGACCTTAAAAGAGAGTTGATCGACCTGGGCCAACGAGTGGATGCACCAGATACATGACGCACAAGAGGAAGAACTGGATTGCCACAGGAGAGAACTCCTCACCCTGCAAGACAAGAACCAAGACTTGTTCTACCAAATAAAGGATCTAGAGAACAGATCATGCTGCTCTAACATTCGAATAAAAGGGGTACCGGCACAGGCTGTGGCAGGATCTCTGGAAGACCTTGAAGTGCGCCTCTTTCGCCATGTGGCACCGGCCCTGAAGGAGCAGGACACTGTGCTGGATAGAACACACAGGGCTGGCAGGCCTGCCAGAGCACAGTGGACAGGCTCAAGACATACTAACTTGTTTACACTAGTATAAAGAGAGAGAGGTTATTACGGCGGCAGTTCGTAACACTGCGTCCATTGAGTTTGAGGGCCACCGGGTCGGTCTGCACCAGGATCTCTCAATGCTAACATTACAGCGACGCAGACTGCTTCAGCTGGTGACTGACCTCCTCAGGGAGGAAGGCATCCGGTACAAGTGGGGCCACCCCTTCAGGGTAGTCTTCACATGGCAAAATTAACTGAGTAGTATCCGCACCTTAGAAGAAGCTCAGAGACTGGAGGGGATGCCACAGAATCTTGAGGATTGGGCCCAGAAGGCGGCGCCACAGGCGAGGCTTGCGGGCTCAGACATGAATCGCCCAAAAACAACCAGCCAGCGCAGTAAAACCCACAAACCCTCAACGGCTGAGAGACAAAAGGAGAGGGCGGCATTAATCAGAAGTCTATGCAGCCTGGATAGTGTGTCGGAAATGGACTCTGAATTGCATATGCCACCCTGCGAGACACCACGCGACCCTCTAGGCTGGCGCCCCATGAAAGGCCTCAGCGATTGCCCATCCGATGACACAGCCACAGATATAAAGGACTGCGATATCCGGTTGGCAGAGTTCCACCTCAACGGAGCAGTGGTTGAACTTTCGACGGGCTGATGTATACACACGGACCGCAAACGATGCTGAAGATCGTTTCCAGGCGGGGAACATTGTTAACAGTTTACCCCGAGTTAAATGTTCCTTTGACCCTACCTTCCTACACTATCCTAGGGGGGACATTTGCCTCTTACCCCACTACTCCTGAACACACAGGAGGGAACCACCACACGCTTCACACACCAAGACGACGTACAGCGCTGCAAAACTCGTCAGTTCCCCGATGATAACCATAATTAGTCTTAATGTGGGAGGCCTTAACACTCCGGTGAAGAGGAAAGCTCTCCTGTTACAGCTTAGAGACCTGAAGTGCGACATATGTCTACTGCAGGAAACTCACTTACTTCATCAGGACTGGAAAAAGATGAAGACGCACTGGTTTGACCGACAGTTTCACTCATCGGGTCCAGGACGTTGGACGGGAGTGGCGATCTTGTTGGCCACGAGCTTCCCGGGGAGGGTGGTCCGAGTGCAGGCTGAGATCCCTGGGAGGCTCCTCTTGCTGCAAATTGACATGCAGGGGCACCACCGGATGATAGCTAATATATACAGACCAATTGAGCACCAAGAGGGCTTTCTAAGAGACGCACTGGGTAGGGTCCCGGTGACACCTGACAAAGATATTGTAGTGGGTGGAGATTTTAACTTAGCACCAGATCCCCACCTAGACAGATCTGCTCAGAGATATGGTCAGACGGGCGCTTTCACACAGGGCTTCTAGGATTGGCTCGGGGAGGCAGGACTGATGGACATCTGGCACCAACACCACCCAAAAGATAGAGCGTACTCTTTCTTTTCCGATGCTCACCAGACATATGCCCGTATAGACCTCTTTCTCACCTCACCACACGTTACCAACCTGGCTACCAGCTCTGCCATTGGGGTGGCCTCAGTCTCATCACACTTTCTCTCACGCTACCTGTCTACCAATCAAGTAGACAACAATGGCGTCTCAACACAAGGCTTTTAAAATACAAGGACACCCTGGTGGAAATTAGAGACACAGTCAGTCACTTCCTAGCTCTGAACGATACTCCTGAAATTAACATTGCAACCCTTTGGGAGACTCTTAAAGCACTCGCTAGAGGTCAGTTTATAGCGATAGCCACAAGGCAGAACGCCTTACATTGTGATAAGTGTCAACAGTTAGAGGGAGGCATACAGGCTTTGGAAGAGGCACATAGACAGACTGGGTCCCTGGCCGTGAGACAAAGGCTCACCATCTAGCGAAAGCAGTTACGGGCTTTGGATGAGGATAAAGTGGAACACGCCCTACTCCAAACCAAGCAAATGGGGGGAACAAGGTGGGACGATTGTTGGCTCACAGACTCCGTACACAGGCCACAGAACGCTAAGTGGCAGAGATAAAGCTATCCGATGGTACCCTGACCTGCCAGGATGAGCCGATCCGCCAACAATTTGAACAGTTCTATTCGGACTTCTACTCAGCAGAGGGAGTCGATCATAAAGGGGTGGAGGACTATTTGGACTCCGAGCGGTGATCCGACTCCCACCCCTGGGTAGCGCCACATTAGAAAACGATATTACGTTTGCGGAGGTCCTTGCAGCCATACATCGCTTGCAGCCAAGGAAGGCTCCGGGCGTGTACGGCTTTGGGGCAGAATTTTATTCATCCTTGGGCACGCAGTTAGCCCCGATTCTGGACAGACTCTATAATGCGTTGGGCCCATCTCTCCCCCATCTGCCTACGATGCAACTGGGCATAGTGTCAGTCATTCCTAAAGCGGGGAAGGGCACGCAAATCTGCGCATCCTACCATCCCATCACACTGCTAAACGTGGAAGTGAAGATTTTGACGGGTATTCTAGCTCACAGGCTGAACCCGTACATGTAACACTTGATAGACCCAGACCAAACCGGATTCATACCTGAACGGTCCTGTAGCGATAACACCAAGAGGCTATGCCACCTACTGGACAAGGTCCATCAAGCTGAAATCTCAGCTCTTCTCTCCATTGATGCGCAGAATGCATTTCACTGAGTGCACTGGCCATACCTTCATACAGTCTTAAAGAAAATTGTTCTCGGCCCCAGATTTCGAGGGTGGATCCGTTGTAACTATGACAAACCCATAGCAATGGTCGCTGTGAATGGGGGACTGTCCCATCAGTTCCCCATCCTACGGGGCACTCGACAGGGGTGCCCCCTCACGCCCCTACTATTTGCTTTATACATAGAGCACATTGCTGAGCACATACGGCAGCATCCAGACATTTGTTGAGTGCCAATGGGTGGCAGACCACATAAGCTAGCTCTCTATGCAGACGATATGCTCCTTCACTTGACCCGGCCCCAGATCTCTCTCCCTGGTGTGATGGCAGAACTGACGGCTTTTGGCAAAGTATCAGGGTTTAAAACTAACCTTACTAAATTTTCCATATTGAATCTTACCACGCCGGAGGCTGAGAGGATCTCCCTGGAGGCCTCCCTTCCTTTCCCGTGGGCTACACAAGGAATTACATACTTGGGTTTGTGTGTCCTCCCCACAATAGCGGCCACAGTAGACAGTAACTACAACCAGATACTTGACACTACCCGCTCCGACTTAACCAAATGGAGGTCATATGGCCTTTCTTGGATGGGGCGTCTAGCAGCAGTAAAGATGACACGCCTACCTAAAATACTCTACCTCATGCAGACCCTGTGTAAGGAAATGCCTCATTGGCATGGTTACCCCCTAACTTTTTGCCTTTGCTGATGCTAAGTTATGATTTGAAAGTGTGCTGGGACCCTGCTAACCAGGCCCCAGCACCAGTGTTCTTTCCCTAAACTGTACCTTTGTCTTTACAACTGGCACAACCCTGGCACTCAGGTAAGTCCCTTGTAATTGGTACCCCTGGTAACAAGAGCCCTGATGCCAGGGAAGGTCTCTAAGGGCTGCAGCATATCTTAAGCCACCCTGGGGACCCCTCACTCAGAATATGCACACTGCCTCACAGCTTGTGTGTGCTGGTGGGGAGAAAATGACTAAATCGACATGGCACTCCCCTCAGAGTGCCATGCCAACCTCACACTGCCTGTGGCATAGGTAAGTCACCCCTCTAGCAGGCCTTACAGCCCTAAGGCAGGATGCACTATATCACAGGTGAGGGCATATGTGCATGATCACTATGCCCCTACAGTGTCTAAGCAAAATCTTAGACATTGTAAGTGCAGGGTAGCCATAAGAGTATATGGTCTGGGAGTTTGACAAACACGAACTCCACAGTTCCATAATGGCTACACTGAAAACTGGGAAGTTTGGTATCAAACTTCTCAGCACAATAAATGCACACTGATGCCAGTGTGCAATTTATTGTAACTTACACCCAGAGAGCATCTTAGAGATGCCCCCTGAATACCTACCTGACTTCTAGTGTAGGCTGACCAGTTCCTGCCAGCCTGCCACACACCAGACATGTTGCCTTTGACACTCTGTGGCCAGAAACAAAGCCTGTACTGGGTGGAGGTGCTTCTCACCTCCCCCTGCAGGAACTGTAACATCTGGCGGTGAGCCTCAAAGGCTCACCCCTTTTGTTACAGCGCCCCAGGACATCCCAGCTAGTGGAGATGCCCGTCCCTCCGGCCACTGCCCCCACTTTTGGCGGTAAGGCTGGAGGAGATAATGAGAAAAACAAGAAGGAGTCACCCACCAGTCAGGACAGCCCCTAAGGTGTCCTGAGCTGAGGTGACCCCTGCCTTGAGAAATCCTCTGTCTTGAGTTTGGAGGATTCCCCCAATAGGATTAGGGATGTGCCCCCCTCCCCACAGGGAGGAGGCACAAAGAGGGTGTAGCCACCCTCAAGGACAGTAGCCATTGGCTACTGCCCTCCCAGACCTAAACGCACCCCTAAATTCAGTATTTAGGGGCTCCCAAGATCCCAGGAAATCAGATTCCTGCAACCTGAAGAAACAAGAAGGACTGCTGACCTACAAGCCTGCAGAGAAGGAGGAAGACGACAACTGCTTTGGCCCCAGCCCTACTGGCCTGTCTCCAACTTCGAAAACCTGCTCCAGCGACGCATCAGACAGGGACCAGCGACCTCTGAAGCCTCAGAGGACTGCCCTGGACTAAAGGACCAAGAAACACCTGTAAACAGCGGCCCTGTTCAAAACCAGCTACTTCTTTGCAACAAAGAAGCAACTTTCCAAGACTGCACGTTTCCCGCCGGAAGCGTGAGACTCCACACTCTGCACCCGACGCCCCCAGCTTGAGATCCGGAGAACAAACACCTCAGGGAGGACTCCCTGGCGACTGCGAGCCCGTGAGTAACCAGAGACGACCCCCTGAGCCCCCACAGCGACACCTGCAGAGGCTCCCCCTGACCGCGACTGCCTGTAACAAGGGACCCGACGCCTGGAACCAACACTGCACCCGCAGCCCTGAGGACCTGAAGGAACCGAACTTCGATGCAGGAGTGACCCCCAGGCGACCCTCTGCCTAGCCCAGGTGGTGGCTGTCCCGAGATGCCCCCCCCCTGTGCCTGCCTGCACCGCTAGAGTGACCCCCGGGTCCCTCCATTGTTTCCTATCTAAAACCTGACGCCTGCTTTGCACACTGCAACCGGCTGCCCCTGTGCCTCTGAGGGTGTGTTTTGTGTGCCTACTTGTGTCCCCCTAGTGCCCTACAAAACCCCCCTAGTCTGCCCCCCGAGGACGCAGGTACTTACCTGCTGGCAGACTGTAACCAGAGCACCCCTGTTCTCCATAGGCGCCTATGTGTTTTGGGCACCTCTTTGACCTCTGCACCTGACCGGCCCTGAGCTGCTGGAGTGGTAACTTTGGGGTTGCCTTGAACCCCCAACGGTGGGCTCCCTATGCCCCAGAGCTGAGACTTGTAAGTGTTTTACTTACCTCGTAATCTAACCTTTACTTACTTCACCCAGGAACTGTTGATTTTTGCACTGTGTTCGCTTTGAAAATAGTTTATTGCCATTTTTACAAAGACTGTACATGATATTGTTTTCATTCAAAAAGTTCCTAAAGTATCTAAGTGAAGTACCTTACATCTAACGTGTTTGATGTCAATCTTGAACCTGTGGTTCTTAAAATAAACTAAGAAAATATATTTTTCAATATAAAAACCTATTGACCTGGAGAAAGTCTTTGAGTGTGTGTTCCTCATTTATTGCATGTGTGTGTACAACAAATGCTTAACACTACCCTCTGATAAGCCTACTGCTTGACCACACTACCACAAAATAGAGCGTTAGAATGATCTACTTTTGCCACTATCTTACCTCTAAGGGGAACCCTTGGACTCTGTGCACACTATCTCTTACTTGGAGATAGTATATACAGAGCCAACTTCCTACACCCTGCCACTGCAGCTACCCCCTAACCTCCTAGATAAGATGCAAACACTCATCTGGGACTTCATCTGGGGTGGAAAGAGGGCCAGAATGTCAAGACCACAGGCATATCTATCCCAGTCTGAAGGCGGGTTGGGAGTTCCACACCTACTGAGATACCATAAAGCCGCATAACTGCACTATATGATTGAATGGCACCGAACCATGACTGAGAAATACTGGTGCTTTATTGACCAAGCACTGGTGGGGGTCCACATCTGGTAGGTGCCATGGTTGCAGAAGAAACACAGACCACCTGGGGTATATGCCTCACCAATTCTGAGGGCCACGATGACTGCATGGGACAGGGTGCAGGTTATGAAAGGACTTTCCACACCAGTGTCCCACCCCAGACACCGATCATTGGCAACCCGGACTCCCCCCCGCACTTGACGAGCCTGCCTTCTTGTCTTGGCAGGAAGCAAATTGTAAAAGGATAGGGGACCTCTTGGACGAGGACGGGGTCATGGATTTCAACAGCCTCCAAAAGGGGTATGGTCTCCCGACCTCTGCCTACTGGCAGGTCGTGGCTGTCTACCACTGGGTGACCTTGCCCACGATGCGTCCACACGCCGGCCGACCCCTTATGAGATTTGGGCAGTGGTTACTGACCAAAGATACGGACAAGTGGCTCTTGTCCGACATTTATAACTTCCTGAGTACAACACCCACACTTTCCATGACATTGGCACGACATAGATGGGAGAGGGAATGTGAGCGCACTTTTACGGATCAGGAGTGGCGTGATATAAAGAGCACGGATCACAGCACAAGCTATGAACACTAAAGAAATGTTTCTGAAAATAGCCCACTACATGTACTACACGCCCGCACAGGTGGCCCAGTGGAGGGCACATGGCGATGGTGAGTGCTGGCGTCAGTGTGGACAGGAAGGTACACTCACCCATATCTTATGGCATTGCCCAGGGATCACCTGCTTTTGGCAATCCGTCCTCACCGCAATTGATGACATGTATAACACAGCCATACCGCAATTTCCAAGTTATGTGTTGCTGGGCCTTCCCAATCCTCAAACATACCCACTCTGCACACCTCTTGGTAGAGCTATTACCCTGGCGATGGGGGCTGGTAAACAACTACTGCTATCCCACTGGGCTACCGCGACTATTCCCACCCACAACGACTGGCTACATAGGCTATGGGCTCTTGACCGGTTCGTTGCTCCTCTTCGACAAAACATGGGGACCATGTTTCCAGTATCTATCAGATGAATTTTGGGAACCAACATGCCCCTCCTACCTGTGCATCCTTCGACTGATAAGCCCTCCCCGGGGCCCCCGCTAACTCGCCCGACTGTGGAGACTTTAGGTCTTTCTCATCTGCACTGACCGTCTTCAGTCTGTACATTGAGGGGGGTACCTTCCACGATGTAGGCGCAGCACCCACCCCCCCACCGTCCCTTTTTCCCCAGTTATCTGTTGCCCCACCGGCCAGTGGTTCTAGGTGGTGTACTGTATTGTTCCTACTTCACAAAACAATGAATCAATAAAAGAGATTTAAACCATAAAACGACTATCAAAGTTTGACTTGATGTTATGAATGTGACTGCACTGGAATTTAAGATATGCACTTCAAAGGTGCATGTATGTTTTAATTGACAGTTAACGAAGAAGAACTGGAAGACACATTAGGTTTCCTATGTGCATATTAGCAAAAGAAATGCTTTTGAAATTTAATTTGGCTGCTTACCTGAGCCTAGGATGGGGCATGTAATGTCTGTGTCTGACCACAATGTGATCAGCATGTTGGCGAAGACAACCAGATTTCATTGTACGTGATTATTAGAAAATATTACAATAATGATAATAAAGAAAAAAATAATTATAAGTATCATGGTTACAAAGGAACACGTAGCGACAGGAAAAACCTTAGGTACTTAGAAACAGCAAGCTGCAGATTCTTTTAAGAAAATAGTGCTTAATTAAAGAAATCATGTGTTTTCAGTTAGCCCAATGCAGCTTGGATTCTAGTATTGTAAGTGTCAAATGTTAATAGCATATTGTAAGTTATTCTGTTCATCTTGGAGCCTGTTCAAGTATTTAGTAAATGTATTAATAAAGTAACCTTTTTAGATATTAAGACACTGTAGTATTGTCCACATTTTTCATTTCTACAGTGTTAAAAATTGCAAATAAAAAAATTCTTAGTTGCCAAGCGAAAATTTGGACAACAAGAAACAATGTGCAAGAATTTCCTTTGTATTTGCGAGATCTACAGGCAGGATTAGATCTTGGATGTTTCCTTGTTTTTTTTTTTCCTGACTCCACAATGCCATAGTATAGTCTTAAAACTTTTATTCTTAAAGCCCAGGAAATTGAAGCTGCATGATAAATTGAGAAATTATTATTGGCTTAGGTTTCTTTAAGCAGAAATAATTTTTCAGAGGACCTAAATGTTTGCAAAATCTCTTGGACTAGAGAGAAGCAGAGTGTGCTTTTTTAATAGAATTATGGAGGTAGGCTGATTCCAGGGACTGCTAATTTGTAAATCATTTAGAAGTTTAGATGATTTTGTATGCCATGGTGTCTTGACTGGTAATGACTTATTATTGAGCTCCTGATACAGGATATATACAGGTCAGCTTTTTGTCATGGCCACCTATCTTCTTGTCAAGGCTCAGATTGCTGTCCATCCTTGACCAATGAGTCTAAATTCTGGACAGACTTGCGCTGGGCTGGCAGATCGGGGGAGGTTGAAAATTGTCCTGAAAAGTTTACTCTGCTCTGTGTTTATCTAAGGAGTGGTGAAATCTGGTAAAGATTTCAGTCCATAAATTAATGCTGGAAAGAATCGGGCCTTAATTGTTAGAAGAGGCATGACTGATGGTCCATCAAGATTTTTTTAACCAAGGCGGACTTTAGAAATGCTGCCTTACTTTAGAATTTTTCCAAATGTGCTCTATGATTGCCTTTTGTATGAAGCGTGACTCTCAAGAATGTGTAGTAATATACATATGTCAATAATTGCCCTCCCATTCTTCAAGCAGTCCCTTTAATTTTTTATGGACCGAAAGCCATTAGTTTATTTTTCTTGAAATTAGTCTCCAGCTGGTTGTTCTTGCAGTGTATACATAATTGTTGTCAAGATGTGTTGGAGGTGGAGTCTGGCGTAATCTAGGAGACCACTGATTTTGTCAAATTGGATGTTAAATGCTCAATGCCGGATGAGTTTAGGGAAGCCTGCCCTCACATTTTTTAATGTCTCCTCGATATTGGCAACATATAGGCTGAAGAGCAAGAGCATCGAAACATTTGTTGGGGATATTGCCACTTTGTCCGAGTTTGACTTGTACTCAGTTGGATGTATACAGGCTTACGATTGTCTTCAGTAGTTTGTCTAGAATTGCCCATTTTGAATGGTTTGCCCAAAGCAGTTCTCTATTGATGGAATCAAAGGACTTTTTAAAGTCTATAAAACACATGTGTAGTTTGGTATTTGTTTTGCTTTTTACAATAAAAGGTTTAGTGCCACGATGTGATCATGTGTGCTGCTGTGATTCTTAAAACCAGTCTGGAACTAAGCAAATATATTTTTCTTTGTCTTCGGCCCTCACTTTCAAGTCTCCCAGAGGTAGACCAGCATAGTATTTAGATTCAGTATCCAAAAGTGCTATTAAGATGTAATTTGCAGATCTTGGTGGCTTCATTTTTTGTATAGTGATTATAAATGAGTCCACTGCTAGGAATTAGGGACACAACCTTTCTCATAACAAGTCTCAAATCATTTAGAATTTCCACCCATTCGAAAGGGTTTGATTTGAAGATTGCTGATGAAAATCAATTGGAGCCTAGGGCTGAATTGTGTTAACTTTTTATTTGTTTAGTTTATTTAGGTATCTGAATTGAAGAGCGCCAATTACTGCTTAGTGCATGACTGTGATATTTGAATGGGGTCAGCTAATTCGAGCTTACGTCCCCTTGCTATTCCATGGAGATGACTCTTTTACCAAGTGTGAATAAGGTTGAAATAAAAATCTGCTGTCAGGGTTATCGCATATATTTTAATCATTTTTGCTGTTTCAAAGGGAATACCATCTGAATGGTAAATTCTTGCTTCCAGATCTCTGCTGTCATTTCAAACTAGTTTCCTCATTTTTCTAATTTATTAAGTTGGAACATGCTGTCATAGTTTTTATGGATAAGTATTCATCCATGGGTTATTTGTTTGGTCTTCTATTGAGGCAGCTAGTAACTTCCCCATCTGGTATCTTGTATTGTGATAGTTCAAGTTGTGCACTTCTTTGAAGCAGATCTTGCACACGATTATTCAACGGTGAACCACAGTGTCAACTGACAATATGGTTACTATATTTTTGCTTTAAAGCTTGCATTGGCAGTTTAATATAGCATTGTCTCCGTTTGTTGATATCCAAGTGCATCTCCCTGTCAACTGAAGGCTTTATTGTGGATTGCAAGTGTTTTCCTCGCATAGCGGAGTATCTATCACTCTTTTGATATGTCATGTTTTGAAAAATGTACATTTGTTGTTTTTAGCAGTTGTCTTTTGGTTAAGGCTTTTAGTGAAGGTGACTTCAATTTCAGTAAATGCAGTTTCTTCTGTTCGCTGAGCACTAAATTACTGCTAAACCTGATTCTGATGTTGTTGTTCATGCGCCACATTTTTGTTATGCAATAAGACCGTTTCACTTTCTTTTTGATAGCCTGATTTGTCTCATGGCCTTGAGTCTTAAACAGATCACTTTTCCTTAACATTTCATGGAGTAATTGCTGCACAACGAATACTGTCTGGGAGTTTTACTTCTAATTTCTATTGCCTCAGGCTGTGTTGGAACAGTCATAATCCTCAGAACCTGCAAGAGCAACCACTAACAGATACCAAGCTTTGGGCTGACCCTCAAGCTTCCCTCCTCTGCTCAAATGCGGACAACAGGGACGGGGCTGCACAAACCTTTCTGGAGCACCTCCGAGTCTTGGCCACAAGCCTCACTAAGGTCATCAACCGCTACAGTCCAGCTTGGGAGAGCCTGCCCACATGCACCTCCAGCTAGCTCGGCTACACAGCAGTGCACCCTTTGTCCCCTACAAACTCCGCCCACCCTCACGGGATTCACCAGTGATCTTTGCGCAGACAGTCGTGTAGGCCAGGGGCTAGGGCAAAAGTAGTCAATGATCAAGGGCAATTTGGCATCGGATCAAGTGGGGTAGGCAACCTCTGGCAGGATCTGTGGACACGGTAGGAGCACTCTCGCCTCTTCTGTAACCAGAGCCACTGATTTCTTCCAGCTTAGGCGCCATCACAGTAGTTCACTGAGCATCCTGCTCTGCTCCTCTGCTACCACAGCCCCTCCACTGCTCCTGCAGCTCATAGCTGAAACAGATGCTCTCCAACACATTTGACATGTCAGCCAATAAGTCAGTGTATCTGGTGGATGAGCAGATGGACTGAATAATATACAATGTTCTTAGGTTCGATTGCCTGAGGACATCCGTCAGCAGCTGTATTTAATTAAAATGCCAGCTTGCTGAGCAGATGTAGAGGAGCTCCTGGCTCCATTTTAGAACTTTTTGTTACATTCTAGGGCCTACAAGTGAAATATAAAGGGGTAGCAAGCATTGTTCCTTCTGATGCGTCTAATGCTTACTAATAAGAATTCTGAACCAGCAAAGGTCTATCTGGTAGGTTCTGACAGACACCTTAAACTTTGGTCTGAAGTCCCCAAGTAAGATAAAAAGCTATCTCAAGCATTGTGCAGTTTGTTACTTCCAATATCTACTTTTAATACTTCTAAATCAGTTGAGAGGTAGTAGGTTCTGTCAGAAAAGTGAGACATAAATTACATGATTGCAGACTGTCATCTACCAGCTGCTGAGGTGATGGCTGTAACATATGTGAGTACTCCATGAAATAGTAATCCTTTATTTAGGCCCTGCCCCCTTTATTGAGCCCATTAAACAAGTTGTTTACCTTCAGTAACACTTTTTTTGGTAGAAACACTAACCAGACTTCTCACCTTCTGAGGCATTAGAAATCTTCAGTGTTATCCCTGAATGCCGGTAGGCCCCATAACTGGCAGATCCACAGTGACTTTGTTGTGCTCCGTAAGTGACATGCGGAGTTGTGTTTAGGTGACACCCATGCGCTGTGACATCAGTTTCTTTCTGAGCCGTCCACGCCTTCAGATGGGGAACCCAATCACAGACTGGCTTGGACCAGTACTTAGATTGATAATTTGGTAGCTTCTTAGGTATAGCAGAGTTCAATTCATCAAATTGAGAGGTTGGGAGGATTGATGAGGAATCTGTGCTCAGACGGAGCCTCTACCAGAAAAGGCGTAACCAAAGCTAAGTGACTTGTTCTTCTGACAGAAACTACCCACAGATTCACCTTTTGAATAGACACCAAAGCAGTACAATTGAGGAGCTGAGTCCAAAAAGTTCTGCAGGGCCAAGAAGAAAAAATGCCCATCTCGATGGACCTGGCTGTCCAGACAGTAATGCTTTGTGAATGTAAAGATAAAGATGCCCACACAGCAGCCTGGCAAAGGTCCAAAATGGGCACTCAGTGTGCCAACGCAGAGATAGCAGCCTTAGCTCTGGGCGAATGAGCACACACTCCCTTTGGAGGCTGCAATTTAGCCAATGTGTATCAGATTTTGATACAGAATACAATCCAACAAGAGATGGCCCTCTTTTCTTCTGCCTTTCTGTTCTTCACTTCAGTGAATTCTGTAAAGAGCTGATTGCCCACATGGGGTCTCTGGTATGATCAATGTAATATCTAAGGACTATCTTCAGATCCAGCCGATGGAGTCTCACCTCCTCTTTAGAGGGCTGAGGCGGAGTGAAGAATGTCTGGAGGTTAATTTTTTTGCCCAAATGTGAAAAGTAGTCACAACTCTGGGAAAAAAGGAGGCTTGTGTTCTCAAACCAGTATGTCTAGGTATAACATGATGTATGGTGTATTCTTGCGCAAGAAGACTTTCTCGAGTGGTGTGCTGAGTTATAAAGTCCAGGCCAACCGGGGCAGGGTAGTGGTGCTTCACAATCTGCTGATTAACGGGGGACCAGAGCAGGGTTTCGCCCAAATACAGAGTAAGCATATCCATGAGGACTTTGTTAAATAGAAGAGGGGGCTCAGTACTCGTCTGCCCCGGATGAAAAATTTCAGTAAGTATGTTGGTCTTGACTTCCACAGTGGGCAGATGTAGGTCAAGTACCTCAGCTACGCCTCACATGACCACTGTGAAGGAGGCACTTTCTTCTGTTGCAGAGCCAAGAGGAGCGACCAGACCAGTGTCTGGTGAGGTGTTGAGTCCACTGGCATTCTGGCGGTTCTCATATCAGTTGCCCTCAATATTTGGCTTGCCAAATTTATCCCCAGCATCATATGACTTGTTATCAGATAAGTGACAAACTAAGTATGGACAGTATAAGCCTGTTCATGAGACAAGGGCAATGTGTCAGAATGACAAGGGTTGGTCAAAGGCTGTAGGCTGGAATGATCAGGGAGCTGCCTTGGTGGAAGCAGTGCTGACTTGATGTAGGACAACACTATGGGTTATGCATCAACCTCTGGTGTTGTAGGCACTGATTTCAATGCGCCGCGCTCTGGTGTGGGTTGTGGCGGAGCCCATATATGGTCCAGACGTCCCAAATGCTGCAGAGGGCAGACCCACTGCAGAAGCCCAGTTGGGAGACACCGGGGCGTAAAGGAGTGCCTGAGGGAGCGGGTAACATGCCAAAGAGGCAAAGTTTGAGCTTACAAAACTCCTTTTTTACGTTGAGGAGTTCATGCTGGCCCTGGAAACTGCCATGGAACGAAGGTTCAGAATCAGCTGCCAGGATCACCTTCAGCAGAGAGATCAAGAGGTACATTGATGTCTTTGTGCTTGCTCTGGAAATCAAGAGTGTCGGGAAAGGGCAAATCCCACTTAGATTTCTTTCCCTTCTTGGATTTCTTGGATGAAGATCTGCCTTGGGAGTGGGATCGGGACCTTTCCTTCCACCTTGACCAGTCAGGGCATGAAGTTTTTGGTACTTGCGACATAGAACTTCACTTCCCTGTTCCTAAATGGCCTTAGGGTACATTAAGGCACATTCACTGTAGGACACGGAGTAGTGGTCCAACCCCAGGCACCAAAGGCAATCCTGATGAGGATCTCTCACAGACATTTGTTTGCGAGCTAGAGATATCTATCGGCGGGCACAGAAAGAAAGAAACTGACGTCAGCATGGGTGGTGACTCCGCATGTTACTTCCGTAGCAGAACAACAGTACCTACAGGCGCACAGGGGTAGTGATGAGGATTTTTTGGATACAGTCTGATGCCACGCTTGAGGGGAACATTCAATAGGAGAAGAATCTGCACTTCGAAGTCTCTTCAGAAACCTAGTGTACACTTTGTACATACATCTAAGAACAAGCATTGAAGGATATACACAGGGCATTTTACCATTTTACTTTGCTAGATGCCCCAATTATGATTGAAGGGAAATCCAGAAGGCAAGGTTGTCAGCTCTTTATAGGGTTGTACAAACTTATTTTACAGATTCAGGAGATTCTAACGTGGCACACATCTGGTGTACTGGGTGCACATTATGATGTCTTTCATGGGCGTAAGTGGTGAATTTCAGTGGTTTTGGGTATCTGAGCAAGAAGCATACTTCAGTTTTTAATTGACTTTTTCTGTGAATTTAACAGGTTTTTTATGATAAAACTAATTTCCAACTCCAAGGTGTGTGCACAAATGAATGTGGTCTGAGGAACCACTAGTAGTAAATGTCATACGACACAAAAAATAACTTGATACTGAATTATTGTTTTAGATTCCATGTAATGGTGACCAAGTTCAAGCATAGATATGCATATGAATCTAGCAGTGTGAAACTTACTTTAGCTACGATCTGTAACCAATTATGGGAGCAATTAAATCCAGATGTTTTTTCATATTTTCCAGAGCTGTACATCAGGACAGTGGCGTTCTGTATGACTCCACTAGCTGAAGAGGGTACAGACAGGTTTCAGCACATAATATTTGTAAAATAACTCTTGTGCTTGTGCCTCTAATACCATGTAATGTAATTTGAACAGTACAAAAGTAATCCCTCTCTTAAGCTGAATGCCAACTCTTCACCACCATTTTTTCTTGGAAGTGTAGAAATAAGTCAGCAATTTGTTCACTTAATAGGTATATTTGGTGGGGATTCTGAACACTAAGGGCAGTATGGGAGATCGAAATCATACCTCAGAGTTAGCCAGCAGGTGGTAGGGAAAGACCAATATGACTTTCTTGAAAGCATCAGGTTTTAATCCACAGAGGCTTATCCACTAAGCCACTCAGTGTAAACTCTCAAGACGCCACAAGGTCTAGCACACCAGTGACATAAAATAATCTGCTAAGCATCAGTGTAACACTGAAATCAAAGAAGTAGATCTCTCTAAAGCTCCCATTGGGGTCTGAGTTAAATTCTGAAGAGACAGGAGAGTGGCAGTGCTGACCATAGAGAACATAAATATGGGTTTTGTAACATGGTCTAGCCATAGCCACTGTACCCTTTCTTTCAAAGGCTATTCACATCACTTCTAGGTATATTCAACACCCTTTGCCACTGAGATCAGGCTTTTCAGAAAGACTACATCCCATCACTTCAAAAGCTCCTAACAAATTTAACATAAAAAGCATGGGTTCCCCTTGGTAAGGATTGGTCAGGATATCATTGCACACTACAGCTAAGGCAGTCTCCGTGTAATGACCATGGTAGCATTTTCTATGCCCTTTTTACAAGGTCATCCCCAAACTTTTTGCCTCCTTCCTCTTATTTTTTCTGGCCTGTTTTTGTTGACTTTAGGACTCTGGACACTTTACCACTGCTAACCAGTGCTAAAGTGCATATGCTCTCTGTCTAAACTGTATTGGTGATTGGTTTATCTATGATTGGCACATCTGATTTACTAGTAAGTCCCTAGTAAAGTGCATTATGTGTGCCAAGGGCCTGTAAATTCTGTAAATCAAATGGTACTAGCGGGCCTGCAGGACTGATTGTGCCCCCCACATGAGTAGCCCTGTAAACTACAGTGTCTTTGTGTGTAGTTTGGAACTGGCAGTTCGACTTGGTTAGTGTACTCACTTGCCAGGCCCAAGCTTTCCCTTTTACTCAAGGAAGCCCCATGGGTAGAGTGCAGTGTATTTAAAAGGTAGGCCATGTACCGGTATGTTGTACATGTCCTGATAGTGAAATACTGCCAAATTCGTTTTTCACTACTGCAAGGCCTATCTCTCCCACAGGATAACATAGCGATTGCCTTGAAATATCTTAAGTGCAGTTTCCCAATGGGAGCAGATAGAGATATGAAGTTTGGGGTCTCTGAACTCACAATTTAAAAATACATCTTTCAGTAAAGTTGGTGTTTAGATTGTAAGTTTGAAAATACCACTTTTAGAAAGTGGGCATTTTCTTGCTTAACTATTCTGTGCCTCTGCCTGTCTGCTTAATACACGTCTGGGTAAGACTGACTGTTGGGCTGTTTGTGAATTCACTCTAGACAGTCACAAAAAGGGAGCTGAGGTGTGTCCTGCATATCCTGGTAGGTCTTCCCGGGCTGAAGTGGAGGGAGGAGATGGCACTTGCACCTGAATAGGGCCGTGCCTGTCCTTACACAAAGCAGTCTCCAACCCCCTAGGGCGTGTCTCGGGCCAGGACAGGAAAGGCAGGGTCTTGTGCACTACAAAGACTTTCCTTTGAAGTTTGCCTACTTCAAAGGCAGAAATGACTATAAGTATTAGACTGCTGACCCCACAACTTCAAAACATTTCTAGACTGAGGACATTCTGCCAGGAAGAAGAGATGGATTCTGTAGGAGGAACTGCCACTCTGTCTGTTGCTTTGCTGTGCTGGCCTACTGCTTGCTACTTCTGTCCTGGGAGTAAAAGGACTAGACTTCGCTTTTTACATCCTGTTTTCCAAGGTTCCCCAAGGGCTTGAATTGAGCTTGCCTTCTGTTGTGAACAGGGACATCAAAGACTTCATCTGCCAGTGCCTGGGCTCCTCTGCTGACTGTCCTGGCTTGCCAAGTGGTGCCAAGTCCAGTCCCTGAGCCCTTGGAAGTGGAAGCTGGTAACCTCAGTGAAAATCCACACACAGAGGCTGTTGGGGCAGACAAATCGACGCAGTGCCTGCACAGCAGCTGAAAAATCGACACAGGGCATGTCTTGTGGCTGCGAAATCGACGCATTGCTTGCTTCAGCGCAGATCCATCATTGCTGTGCATCTGGATCTTCAATGCAGCATCCCTGGGCATCATTTCTCTTCATGTAAACTGTTCTGCAATCAGGAATCAACGCATCGCTAGTCCAGCGGGAAAATAATCCAGGCATCGCCAGCTGGGTGGGAAAAGAATTGAAACATCGCCAGACTGGTGGGAAAAGAATCCACTCATTGCCTCTCCAGCGTGAGAATAATCAATGCAACGCTTGCTTTTCAGACGCATCACCTCCTTTGTGCCCTGCATTATCTTTGTTTCTTGAAGCATCCAAGGTACTGTGTTTTATAAGGATACAACCTCTGATTTTTCTGGATTAAGGGGGTCATTTTGACCTTCGACGACCACGGAAGCACCGCCAACAGGCTGGCGGTGCTTCCCAGCCCATTCTGACCGCGGCATTAAAGCTGCGGTCAGAAAAGGGAATCCGGCGGTTTCCCGCCGGATTTCCCCTGCATGGGCTGAATCTCCATGGCGGCGCTGCAAGCAGCGCCGCCATGGAGATTCCGACTCCATTCCCGCCATCCTGCTCCTGGTGGTTTTTACCGCCAGGAACAGGATGGCGGGAACGGGTGTCGTGGGGCCCCTGGGGGCCCCTGCACTGCCCATGCCACTAGCATGGGCAGTGCAGGGGCCCCCTAACAGGGCCCCATAAAGATTTTCACTGTCTGCATTGCAGACAGTGGAAATCGTGACGGGTGCAACTGCACCCGTCGCACCCCTGCAACTCCGCCGGCTCCATTTGGAGCCGGCTTCATTGTTGCAGGGCCTTTCCCGCTGGGCTGGCGGGCGCTCCTTTGGCGGGCGCCCGCCGGCCCAGCGGGAAAGTCAGAATGGCCTCCGCGGTCTTTTGACCGCGGAGCGGCCAAATGGCGGTTTCCGCTTGGTGGGCGGCGCCCGCCAAAATCGGAATGAGGGCCTAAGACTCTTTTAAACCTTTAAAAAGTGATAACTTTATTTGTGTATGTTGGATTTTTGTCATTTTGGGCTTGGTTTACTCAAATAAATATTGGCTATTGTTCTAAACTGGAGTGGAGTACGTTTGTGGGGTTTTCACTGTGTTACTGTGTGTATGTGTATAAATACTTTACACATTGCTTCAGAGATAAGCCTGACTGCTTATGCCAAGCTACCAAGGGGTTGAGCAGGGGTTATCTTAGGTGTGTGACTCCCTTACCCTGACTAGAGTGAGGGTCCCTATTTGGACAAGGTGTAAACTGACTGCCAACTAGAGATCCCATTTCTAACATTCTTCTTACCAAATAATCTGCTGAAATGTCAAGTCAAGCCAGCAAGGAGACAAATATTGTTGAAACTGGTCAGACCTAGGATGGGTTCTTCCAAAGAGAAGTAAGTATGTTTCATCCATAAATGAAAGGGAACACACCCAGAGCTTGGAAAATGGTCTGTCACTGTATAATGGTTGCCATGCTAAAATATTTTAAGAATTCCTTGCTGCAAGAGCCATCAGGGAGTCTTCACGACAACATGTATGTTTCGGTGTACTGAGCAGACTCTTACACTTACAGGTGCTTATCATGTACAAGCCATAAACTTGTGGTTGTCTCAATACCAAGACTTGGAGTATCAGAGGAGTATGTAGGTGAGTGTGAACTAAAATGGTAATTTGAAAAGTTAAGAATTATAGATATAAAGAATAAGTTATAGGTCTTTGCTGACTTATGATTCTGCTGGACCTCACACGTAATAAAGGATGCTGACAAACTATTCTGTCTTCTTCTTATTTGTGTAGATCACTTTTTTGTATTTCTCTGAGTAGAATTCCTCAAGATCTTTGCAATCTACTAGACAAATTCCAATGGTTTCCAAATTTATGTTGGTGTAACAAGTTTGCAGTCACTCCAGGATGAATTTTCTAGTTTGAGTTTTGCTTTTTGTTGAGGGACACCAATTTGCAAACGGTATTGACTATTTAACTATATTTTGCAATCAGTTTGAAATGTTGTGTTTTGACCATGTAGTGAAACAAAGGTTATCCTAAGAGCACTTTCTAAAGACTAATAGGTTGAGGTTTTCCTTGGATGCTCCATTATGCTGACATTATGTATGAGCCATTTAGTTACTAAATAAAAAATGACAACACGATAACCAGACAATGGTACAGGGAATGACTGAATCAAGAGAATGAGTCCCAGACTGTGCCTGGTATAGTGGAAAGTGGAGGAAGCAGATATCATGTGATGCCAAACAATCCATAAGGTGGTATCAGGATTAAAATATTCAGCCACACAATAACATCGCTGAACTTCCAAATGAGTATGGAGTAAAGTAGTTAGTCAGGCAACGTATCTGAGAAAGACAGTTTCAGCCACTTACTGGGCTTATTCAGAAAAGATGAGATAAACAGATTCCTTTTACTTGAATTAGTCAAAGTCAAGGTTTGGGTGAAACTGTAGTAAAATACAGGGCATCCAACACAGAACTTCAAATCAGGTGTCCAGATACATGCTAATTTGTAATGTTCGTTTTCTGATATGAGCGCAATCTAAGAAACAGTGTTTTGTATACATCTAATTTCTGCATTTACCAGTTGAAACAATAATCTAGAACTCCTTTTTCATAGATTCTACCTCCCATTTTTCCAACTTGTCGGAGAGCTTAAGAACAATCTTCCCTCTAGCATTTGTTATGAGTTATTGATTACACTTTGAAACAATGAATGAGCTGTGGAGGAGTTCAGTGTGATTTGTCATGATGTCTTTAAACTAGTTGTACATGGGGCGGAGCTTGCACTAAGATGGTGACAGACGTCTGATCAGGAGCTTTGCTTATAGCTAGGGACTGGAAAGCCTTCCTGGAGTGCTATGATGAACCATGACTCTGTGGGACACTGAAGAGTAGGGCGAAGGCTGGAGCAGCCATGCTGGTGCTAAAGTGAGTTGCGTATGGCAATGAGTGGAGTGTAGGGAACACAGGATGGCAGGTGCCACCAGAGCCAAGAAATGCATGGTCATTCATACCTACCACCACCCAGAACACGAGGCGTGCTTGGCAGCTTGGTCCTCCTCAGTATCAATAATACTTGGGGGGGGCACTGGCTGAGGGAGAAGCCTAAATGGGCTGGAATAGACAGTGAGGTGTGCCTGTAGTGGTGTGCTTCCCCCCAAGCTTATGGCCGAGCTGCGAACAAAAAGGTGACCAGACAAAACGGATTGTTACCACTCAATGTTCGGGACGACTATGGCCCTGGAGATTTCAATGTGTCCTAACAGGGGCCCCTGGCAGTTCTACTTCAGTGGTGTGTCTGCACAGGAACCAGAAAAAAGAAAGTGTGGCACTGCTGGAGGTGCTGCCACCTGTGGAATCTTTCTGGGTCAAGTCCCCAAGAGGAGGGTGGAGCGCAAACTCCTACTGTGAGGATCAGTCCACTGACACCCAGAAGACTGAAGGGCAAGAACACAACCCACTATTGGACTTGGGCATGGACATGAACATTGAAACCTCAACCTGCTGACTGAACAAATGGGCCCTGGGAAGCCCAGACAACAAAGACTATAGACTCATGGAGTGCCCCCCCCAATCCTCTCTCACCTGCTAATTGCCAACTGGGATTTGATATGTAGACTGGACAATGCTCATATGGAGTGCTGAGGTGGTGACGGGTTAGCAGCTGGGAGCTGACTTGGGCTTCTCTTTGTCGAGGGGGAGGCACAGAGGTGGCATCCAGTTAACATGGGCATGGGCCGGAACAAACAAGAAAACACTGGAAAAGATCTACTTCTCCAACAACCATTCAGCAAGAAGTAAGGCACTAATTGCTTGCCAAGACAAAGAGGGGGCACTGGGCCCCAGGGAAGTGGTGAACTTGAACATGAGCAGGACAAAATGGTCACAAAGATGTTCTTTCCAGCAAGCAAAACTGAAATTGGTCCAGATTGACCTAAAGCAAGGCCTAAAAATAGTGTGAAAAGGTATAGATGATCTAGGTGAGAGGGTTAACATACTTGAACATATTCAGGACAAAAGGTCCCTAGAGCTGGAAGATGATATGACGCAACTGGCTCTAACGGATGATCGTCCTACAAGAAAAACTGGAAGATTTTAAAAATTGAGCCTGAGAAAATGACTTGCTGAATCTCTCTGGTGGATGAGCCCAGAATGGAGGAGGGTCCCACTGAGAGGAACTCCTTGAGCAACTCAAGAAGAGAAAAAATCCCAGAGGATCACAGGGCAGCAATAGAACACTTCCAAACATCCAGTGGGAGGCCTTCCCTTGAAACAGACAAGTTGAGAGTGCCCAAAGAGTTTACACACCTCCATGATGCTAGGAACGCTGTAAGAGATTGTGGGGAAGAGCTGGAGGGCAGAAAAGGTCAGGAAAGGCGACCACCGTTAGACCAACAAGCGAAGATAATAGAACTCAACCTCATGGTGGGTGGGGCACTAATCAGCTCCAGACAAAAGTGAGCCCTACGGAGGTCCCTCTGATATCTGCACTATTACTATGCTGATCACTGTATTAGTTAGCAACCGTTAATCGAAAGCCCACTGTTTCGGGTCCTGCTAATGTAGGGTTACATGTTTGTCCCTGATTTAGTTAATGTTGGGGGTGCCCTTTGAAATGAGAGTATATATGCTGTTACCCAGGTGCCACATTGCCAATACTCTGTCCAGTGGTTGTGCTAACCAATAGTACTGCCATGTAATAAACCACACGAATAGCATGCTTAACAACAGCGACTTATACTGCTAGGGGCCTGAATAGCCCCACAAAGAGAAATACTGACTCTACTGAAGGCAGATGTGGGTGACTTACAAGCAGCCCACCTCCCTCAACCTGATCAAAGCCATCTTTGATCTGTAGTATTTACCCACAAAGCAGCAGGGGTAGAGATCATAACAGCAACAGTGGGCTTAAGGTGAAATACTCCTGGAAGGACAAGAAAGGTAGATGGGTGGCAGTACAGGGAATGCTCATTGAAACATCCATCACATTTGCTTTGCTCCACTATTTCAATCAAGGACAGTGACCATCCCTTTTCGGAATACTGTATACTCTAAAGGACTGGACAGAGGGCCACATAGTGATTGTAGGGGACCTACATTTGGTTATAATGGAAAGCAGCACAATAAGCATGGGAGCACTGAAGAGCTCGCTGCCCACGGGAGTGCCCATTTGGAATAATTAAGTTGAGTTGATGGATGGGGGCATAGACATCCTTTGGGGATGTAATACTGTCATTACTCTGTGACACATAAGCGCTATGCGTTGATTGATCATATCCTCCTGAACAAATGATTATTACAAATCCAAGAGGTGAATCAACAGCCTGTAACTTCATCAGACCAATGTCACTTGTCCTAAATCCAGCAACTGTCATTCACCGGGCCAAGGGAGGGGGGCTACTAGCTTCTCAATTAGTCCATGCTATTAGACCCATTAATAATATGCAGCATTGCGAAAGCAAGAAAAACATTATTAGTGATAATGATAATGGTGAGGTTTGTGCGAGCATTATGTGGAACGCCATGAATGCAGTATTACAGGGACACTTCATCTCTTTAACAATCTCAATACATTAATTGCCTCCACTTATGAACAAACTCACAGAATACCATAGGGTGTCAGGGTTTAAAATAAACTGGTGTAAGCCAGAAGGCCTCAGCTTCTTGGCCCCACAGAAAATAATCCAGATGTTACATGCATTGGCCCTACTATAATGGTCTGACTCCATGATCACTTACTTAGGACTACAGCTAGGGAATATCCGGGGGCTAACTATGGAAGTCACTTGGCTGTTGCTGAAAAGGACAGTCTAGATCAGTGGTTCCCAACCTTTTGATTCCTGTGGACCCCCACTTTAACAATAATGGAACCCAGGGACCCCCACTGAATCATCATGGGAAATCCGGGGACCCCCGTCTGAGTCATTACTGGAAGTTGGGGACCTAATTTGTCAATATTTTTAAATATTTTTTAATTTTCTAGGCTCTCGCGGACCCCCTGAGAAGGCTTCACGGACCCCCAGGGGTCCCCGGACCACAGGTTGGGAACCACTGGTCTAGATGGAACTAAATGGCTGGAGAAAAAACACTTTTTTGACTATGTCACATAGTCACTGTAAAGAGGATCTTATTGCCTAAATTACTTTATATATTTCAGACAATGACCCAACACATCTGAAATTGACTCTTTGAAGCATCAGAGTTAATGCATATGGATTCAATTAAAACATTTAAAAAAAATGAATGGATTAGTCAGTAACAGTGCATGACAAGAGGCCAGGGAGCCTCACTTATTACTATGCGGCACACCATAGGTACCTAGGAGACTGGACACAAAATGAAACCGGCAAAGCAAGGTGTATGGTGGAACACTCACAAGATGCTGACCAGCATTGTGTCCCCGGGACACCCAAGAGGTACAGAAATCCAAATATGCATGATTCCCCAGTCACAGATCCAAGACTACAAGTCTGGGCCAGCAGAGGGTCATGGAAGAGACGAATGCCCTCCATTTCCCCTCTTACCTCATTATGGGAATAAATGGGTGTCTGTCTGCCTATACCAAGAAATCCTGCAGCACTGAATGGGCAAAATGACAGGCACTCTTCTCTTCAGAGTCTATGCAGTAATGCTTTGCAAAAGTGTGGAGGGAAGGCCAAGTTGCTGCCTTTCAAATATGAACAACAGGTACACCTCTAGCCAACGCAGAAGTGGCAGACTTAGTTGTCGAATGAGCTCTAATTTCCTCAGGAGGATCCTTCTTGGCTATTGAACAACATATTTTTATGCAGAGGGTGACCCACCTTGAGAGTGTTCTCTTGTGGACGGCTTTGCCCTTTATCGTGTCCACGTAGCCAATGTGGAGCTGATCATCTGTCCTAAAGTCTTTTGTCCAGCCCACATAGAAGCTTAGTGCGCTCTTTGGATCCAGACGATGCAGCCTTTCCTCCTCCTTAGAGGGATGGAGTGGAGGGTAAAAGGACTGAAAGGTGATAGATTGTCCTAAATTGAAATGTGTCACTAACTTAGGTGGGAAAGCCTCAAAACCACCTTATTTGCATGGAAAGTAGTAACAGGGAGTTTTACGCTTAGAGCCCGAAGCTTACTCACACATCTAGCCGACATGATAGCTATTAGAAAAACAGTCTTAAATGTAAGAAGTCTCAATGGGCAACTATGCAATGCTTCAAACGGTGAACCCATCAGATATGTTAACACTAAATTTAAATCCCACTGAGACATTATAAATGGAGTGAGAGCAAACCTATTGCTCAAACCCTTAAGAAACCTTAATACTATAGGGGACTTAAACAAAGAGGTTGGAGCAGGTAAGCAAATAAAAGCAGACAGCTCAGATAGGTAACCTTTCACTGTCGCAATTGCGCAACCTTGTTGCGCTAAGGAAATGGCAAATTGCAAAACATTAAATAGATGGACCTTTAAAGGATCAGTGTCTCTCTCTTCACACAGCTTAACCAATTTTGCCCATCTGCCAGCATAGACAGTCTTGGTATAGTGTTGCCTGGCCAATAAAATAACATCCACCACTTCCGGGGGGAGAGAAAAAGATCTCAGATTGCCCCGCTCAATCTCCACGCAGGCAGGTGCAGGCTCTGGAGATGGGGTGTAGTACTACCCCTGCAACTGCGGGAGGAGGTCTGCTCTGTGAGGGAGATGGAGTGGAGGGCACGGAGAGAATTGAAGGAGGTCTGTGTACCACACCCTTCTTGGCCAGTCCTGGGCAATTAATATGACTTGGGCCTGGTCTTGGCGAATCTTCCTCAGAACCAGTGGAATCAAGGATATGGGAGGAAACGTGTAAAGCAGTCAGTCGCTCCAGCTCAACTGAAACGTGACCCCAATGCTCCCTGCATTGGATACTGGAGGCTGCAGAACAACAGGCAGTGCGCATTCTCATGAGTGGCAAACAGGTCTATCTGAGGGGTCCCCCACAACAGGAAGAAGTGAAGAACCACCTCTGGATGGAGACGCCACTCATGATCAGCTGAAAAGTGCCGACTGAGACTGTCCACATGTACATTGAGAACTCCGGCCAAATGGTTTGCTACTATGCAAATCCGATGGTCCTGAGCTAAGGACCAGAGTGGCAGAGCCTCTCTGCAGAGAAGATATGAACCTACCCCTACCTGTTTGTTGATGTCCCACATCGCGGTTGTGTTCTCACAAGACTTGTACCAACTGACCGCAAAGGGACAGGAGGAAGGCCTTGAGAGCTAGACGTATCACCGATAACGCCAACAGATTGCTGTGAAACATATGTTCTAATGAAGACCAAAGAACTTTGATCTCCAGATCTCCCAGAAGTGCTCCTCCCCCTAGAGTGGAAACATCCGTTATGACAGTGGTCAATGGAGGTGGAAGACAAAATGGCCTTTCTTGCGATAGGCTGCCGTCCACACTCCACCACTGAAGATCCGCTGCAGTGTCTCTGGAGATTGATATTGACTCATTGAGATCTCCTTTGTGTTGAAACCACTGTTTGTGGAGGCACCCTGGAGATCCCTCATGTGCCAACGTGCATGAGTGACCAGCAGAATACAGGAAGCGAACAGACCAAGCAGGCGTAGGACCTTTACGACTGGAACAATCATTCCATCCTGAAGTACAAGTTACTTACCTTCGGTAATGATATATCTGGTAGAGACATATTCTAGTTGCAGATTCCTTACCTTTGAATTTCCCCAGGCGTCAGTCTGGATCTGGAGATTTTTCTTCGGGCAGTACCTCTGTGTGCCCGTAATGTGGCATTGGTCGACTCCGCAGGCGTCGTTGTGTTTGCCGTGATGACATTGCGGTTGTTTATAGGCGCAACCCTGGCGCTTTTCAAGACTTTCCACAGCAGTAGAGCAGAGCCATGAAGAACACAGAGTGGTGCGCCAAAACTAGGGCCCTTAAGGGAAAGTTCCTGCCCCAAGAAATAAGTTTGCAGTGCAGGGAGGATGGGCGGGTCGGTAAGGAATCTGCAACTATAATATGTCTCTCCCAGATGTATAGTTACTGAAGGTAAGTAACTTGTACATCTTCTTCTAGTTGCAGATTCCTTACCTTTGAATAGATACCCGAGCAATACCATCCCCAGTGGAGGGCTGCGAACCAAGATCACACCAACAAGTCCTGTAGGACCGAACGACCAAAGTAGCTGTTCCTCCGGACCTGACTGTCCAGGCAGTAGTGTTTGGTGAAAGTGTGCAGAGATGCCCACGTTGCTGCCTGACAGATGTCCAGGGCTGGAACGCCCCGTGCTAGCGCTGTGGTAGCAGCAGTAGCTCTGGCAGAGTGAGCACGCAAATCTTCAGGAGGTTGCTTCTTAGCCATAGCGTTACACATTTTGACGCATAAGAGCACCCATCGAGAAATGGTCCTCTTCTGCACTGACTTCCCCTTCTTCGCACCCACATATCCCACAAAGAGTTGATCGTCCAACCGGAAGTCTTTGGTACGGTCAAGGTAGAATGCCAACACTCTTTTTGGGTCCAGACGGTGGAGTATCTCCTCTTCATGAGAGGGATGTGGGGGGTGCATAAAAGGAAGCCAAGGTGATGGACTGTCCGACATGGAAGGGTGTCACTACTTTAGGTAGGAAAGAAGCCCTTGTGCGAAGTACCACTTGGTCAGGATGTATTGCCAGGAAAGGTGGCTTAGATGAAAGAGCCTGGAGCTCACTTACTCTGCGGCAGAGGTAATGGCAACTAAAAAGACAGTCCTGATGGTTAAGAGGTGTAAAGGGGAGTTGTGAAGCGGCTCAAACAGGGCACACATAAGGTATGTTAATACCATGTTTAGATGGGCATGATGAATCAGTTAGGAGGAAAGAGATGTGTGAGGCCTTTAAGAAACCTACCAACAATAGGAGATTTAAATAAAGAGGCTGATCTGGTAACCTCAAGAAAGCAGAGATAGCAGAAAGATATCTCCTAAGAGTGCCCAGGGTGGAGCCCTGCTGGTCAAAAGAAAAAATCAAGGGAAGGACTTGAGAAAGAGGAGCAAATAGAGGATCAACAGATTTGTCGATGCACCATGCCACAAATTTCTTCCAACGACAGGCATATACGGTTTTGGATAAGGGCCGCCTGGCCGCCAAGATAATGTTACAGACTTCAGGTGGCAGGTCAAAAGACGTCAACTGTCGCCGCTCAATCTCCACGCAAGGAGGCGGAGGGCGGACAGGTTTGGATGGAGGACCCTCCCCTGCTGCTGCGACAGAAGATCCCCCCGAAGAGGCAGTCTGACTGGAGGAGCTATGGCCATGCTTAACAGCTCGGGATACCAGACTCTTCATGCCCAGTCCGGAGCTACCGGTATAACTTGGGCCTGGTCTTGCCTGATCTTCTTCAGAACTCTGGGCAGAAGTGGTATGGGCAGAAAGGCGTACAGGAGGCCTGAATTCCACTAGCGCTGAAAAGCATCGCCGAGCGAGTGCCGCCTTGGCAACTCCAATGCGCAAAACAGCTGACATTGCGCATTCTCTACAGGGGCGAACAAGTCTAACCAAGGTTCTTCCCACTGCAGGAAAAGACCTTGCGCCACCTCTGGATGGAGACTCCATTCGTGATCGACCTCGCATCGTCATCTGAATTCATCTGCTCTGGCATTCAAGGAGCCCACCAGGTGTTGAACCACCAGGGAAATTCCCTGATGTTCCAGCCAAGTCCAGAGGCGAAGAGCCTCTTGACAAAGGGTCCACGACCTCCCACCGTCTTGTTTGTTGCAGTACCGCATGGCGGTGTTGTCGTCTGTGAACACCTGCACTGCTTTCCCTTTTAGTGAGGGAAGAAATGCTTTCAATGTTAGTCGAATCACTCAGAGTTCCAGATGATTGATATGGAGCCTGGTTTCTGCCGGAGACCAGAGGCCTCTGATCTCCGCCTCTCCCACGTGGCTGCCGCATCCCAGGAGTGACACATCTGTCACCACTGTAAGATCTGATTAGGGAAAGGAGAGGGATCTGCCTTTGACCCAATCCTGATTCATTAACCACCACATCAGATCTCTCGCATTTCCTTCCAAGATCTGGACATTGTTGGAGAGATTCCCCTGATGCTGCGCCCACTGGAACTTCAGGTCCCACTGCAGAGCCTGCATATGCCATCTGGCATTTTGAACTAGCAGGATGCAGGAGGACATGAGCCCCAGCAGCCTCAGAGTCATTAACACCGAAATCCAGGCTAGAAGATGAAATATCGGTATCTTAGCCTCGACTTACTTTTCAGGAGGATATGCCTGAAACTGCACTGTATCCAGAACAACTCCAATGAAAGGGAGCGTCTGAGAAGGACTCAGGAGTGACTTCGGCACATTGATAGTGAGCCCCAGTGAATGCAAAAGGTTCACCATAGTCTGGAGTTGGGAGACGACTGTCTGGGGCGAGTTCGCTTTCAACAGCCAATCATGGAGGTAGGGGAAGACTGGGACCCCTAACCTGCGCAGATGAGCTCCCACACTACCATCACTTTCGTGAACACCGAGGGCCACTGGTAAGGACAAAAGGAAGCACGATAAACTGAAAGTGCTCGTGACCTACTACGAATCGTTGTTAATGTCTGTGGGCCGGCAAGACAGGAAGGTGGAAGTATGCGTCCTGCAAGTCCAACGCTACTATCTAGACTCCGGGACCCAGGGCAGATAGGACCTGAGCTAATGTCAACATTTTGAACTTCTCTTTCTTGAGGTAGAGGTTGATAGGACGACAACCTTTGTCCTTTTACAGGACCAGAAAGTAGCAGGAATAGCAACCACAACCTACTTCTGGCAACAGAACCCTCTCTATAGCTCCTTTGGCCAAAGGGCTTGGACTTCCTTGCTAAGAAGCGCCATATGATCATCCCATAAGCGATTGTATGAAAGTGGCATGGCTGGAGGAGGAGTCTCGAAGGGGAGGGAGTAGCCCCTTCGGACAATCTGGATAACCCACCTGTCCGAGGTAATGGATTGCCAATGGGGCAGGTGATGGCGAATCCTGCCCCAACTGGTTCCTGGTGTACCTGCCCGTGGACTAAGAAGGTTTGGAGGCTGAAGGGGGGGCTGGGGTGGACTGGGCGACCCGCTGGCTCCCTGATCCCCAGGGGCATGGGATCCCGCGTCCGCACAGGGGCTGTACAGCGTGCACGGGTCGATGGCCAGGGGGGAAAGGAAGCGATTGGGTGCCCCTTCCATAGCCACAAAAGAGGCGAAAGGCAGATTGCTGGGATCTAGGAACAGGCACGAGGCCAATGGACCAGGCCGTGGCTCGGGAATCCTTGAAACGCTCGAGTGCTGAGTCAGCCTTGTCTCCAAAGAGACGTGTGCCATCAAAGAGCATGTCCTACAAGAATTGCTGGACATGCCCTGAGAAGCCAGATGTTCTCAGCCAGGCGTGGCGTCTCAATGCCACTGTCGATGAAACCGATCTGCCCAGAGAGTCGGTCGTATCCAGTTCACAACGCATCATGAACTTTGCTGCGTCCCTCCCATCAGTTACGGCTTGGGAAAGGATATTCCGGGCCTCCTCTAGAAGTCTAGGCAGCACTTGCGCGACATTATCCCAGAGAGTATGGGAATAGCGTCCCAAAAGGCATGCAGTGTTTACGGACCGCGGCACTAGACTGTTGGAGGAAAACAACTTCTTCCCCAAGTTGTCCAGTCTTTTTGATTCCCTATCCGGGGGTGCGGCAGGGAATGTGCCAGATGAAGAGGAAGCCTAGATGACAAGGCTCTCAGGCGTGGGGTGTCAAGTGAGGAATTTTGGGTCTGTCGGCACAGACCGATGGCGGTGGGCAATTGTCCTATTCACAGGAGCCCCTGTGCTGGGTCTGGACCAAGTACCCAAAAGGACGTCCGGCAGTGACTCATTAAAGGCAAGAAGGGGTTCTGATGAGGAAGACCCCGGTTGAATCACATCGGTTAGGATATTAGGCCTAACCTCCACAGAAGGTAGCTCGAGGTCCAAGACCTCAGCCGCCCTTCTCACCACCATGAAGTATGAGGTACCCTCCTCCGCAGCCACAGTAGGAGGAGAGAGCATACCAGTGTCAGGGGAGGTGCTAGACCACTGACATCACCCAAATCCTGCACCCAGTCCATTTGGGGGTCAAGCTGGTATTCTAAAGGGTCCAGCGTCCCCTCCAAACTCTCCCCGTAGCCATACCCCTAAGCATAAGGGCCTGGATCAACCCTGGGCCCAGGGGAGCCCATAGAGAACGGAATCTGGGTCGAGCGACGTCGTTTCGGCTCCGGATCGTCGGGTATGAGAATGTGATCGACATCGATTGTGGGCCCAACTGACGTCGGAAGCGCCGATGTCTGACTCAACGCTGGGGAAGGTCGCTGTGGCATGACAGGCGTCGGGACGGATCAGCAAATATGGATCTGGAGGAGCCCTCCAGAGCCGTGGCCGAAGCCGAATGGGGCCCCCACCAACTCACCTGTGCCCGAGGGCACCAAAGGAAGGTCGGTCTGCCCAAAAATGAGGCGCATTGCCTCATAAAACTCTGAGCTCGGCAGGGGTGGCTCCGGCACCCGGGAAGAGAGGGAACCGCGGGCCGACCGAGATGAAGGCTCCGAGGACGGAAGGCCTAGAGCGTCGACGCTCTTCCCACGCCACATCATCCGAGCGACATGGTGAAATCGAAGAACGCTTGTCCTTCTTCGACTTCTTTTTCTTATGACCCGAATGTCCCAATGATTACGAGGACAAAGAGTGGTGGTGAGTTTGCGTCTGGTCTGAAGACCTCCCTCTCAAACTATACCATTAGCACCGCGGAGTCGAGTGTCGGGCCCCCAAGATCTTTAGGGGCCGCTCCCTCAAAGCTTTCGGGTTCATGGCCTGACACTCAGAGCATGACTTTGGGTTGTGTTTGAGCTCCAGGCACCAAAGACACACGAGGTGCGGATACGTCACCGACATCATTTGGTGACAGGAGTCGCGGGGCCTAAACCCAGTCTTACGGGACACCCCTCGACGCATCTAAGACCTTGTCAAAAAGAATTTCGACAAAAGTGTTGTTGTAGTCAAAAAGTGACTAAGGTAGCTCTCTCCCGAACTGCGCGTAGGCTGGTGCGGAAAGAAAAGAACTTACGTCAGCGCACCGGGGTGGCGCCTATATACGACCGCGGCGTCATCACGGCACACATGACGCCTGCAGAGTCGACCAACGCCACCTGACGGCGCTCAGAGGTACTGCTCGAAGAAAAATCTCCAGATCCAGACTGACGCCTGGGGAAATTCAAAGGTAAGGAATCTTCAACTGGAAGTCTCTATCAGATACACTGGAATCATAGCCTGCATGTCTCGAATTCTCTGACGAGGTAAGGCATGCTCCAAATACTGCTGTTCCTCTAACAGCCTCAAAGCCTCCCTCCTTGATCTCAGCCTAGATCCCAGGCACAGCGTAGATAAAGAATTCATTGATGTCAACGAAGCCTGCTGTGGCAAAGGAGAAGCCGGTGGCAGCGCCGGATCCTTACTCCGCACTGAGTAGATTGACTCTACGCCTGTCAAGTTCTATCCGATACAGGTATCGGTGCCGCCGGCTTCATCATCTCCGAATGAGGTTGTGTCTTCTTTGGCGCTGACCCAGTCCACTCATATGGAGTGGAAGGCAGAAAGGGCATGAATGGAGCCTGCCTATATGGCGCCGGTACTCCCAGATTAAATGCCAAAGGGCCCATGGGGCCAGCAGGCACACAAAAGGGGACCTTTGCTCTATTGAAAATTCTAAACACAGCATTGAATAAACTAGACGGATCTGTTCCCGGTGTCGGAAAAGCCAGATGTGCTTATTCTTTTTGTGGAGGTTGAATTTGACATGTCACCTGATCATCCAACTCCTGACCTTGTGTGGATGCAGGAGAAAATTGAGCAACAGGACTCAAAGACGACACCAATATCTCCACCAAAGACGGTGCTGGAGATGCCTCAGGTGACTTCAGTTGGGGCGAGAGAGTAGTGCTCACCTCCCAAGTCGTGGGGTGGCGAGATCTCAATGTCGGAGATTCCGATGAGGACTGTCATCTCGAGGCGAGTGACACCTTGAACCATGACGCCATTGTTTCTTGCACGATCTCACAGATCTATGACACGAATACTCCTCCCGAGGCATGGATCTTCTCCTTCTTCACCTTTGACAGAAAAATGTTTTCCTCTCTTTCTTTAGGAGCCTTCAGATTCATGCTTTGACAAGACGAGCATCCGCCAACATTGTGGTCTGAACTCAAACACCAAAGACAGTTCTCATGTGGGTTAGTCACCGACATATGACCCCCGCATTCCTTACAAGGCTTAACGCCAGATTTTCTAGGCGGAGATATTGTAGCAATTAAAATATTTACCTTGAAACAGTTGTAACACAACAGAGAGGTAGAAAATAGGGAACTGACGTCAGCACGCTGGCGAGGACTTCTTGTGGCTCAATCAGATGGAGTCGCGTGCAGAGCCATTTCATTATGAAGTCCTCATTGATGTGGAGAGCTATAAAGAAAACATTTCCGTTGGATGCTTGCACATTGGGGATATTCAAAAGGTGAGGAATCCATTGGTAGATGTATCCATCAGAAGCAACCTGATGGATAAAGCCAACCTGTTTCTCCTTAGATATTCCCCCTTCCTGCAGGAATATCCACCCTGATTCTTCCACACAGTTGGCCTCCATCCTCTCCCTACCTACCCTGCCTATTGCTGTCCCCCCTTACTCCCTGATTAGGTCACCCTCCCCTCCCCTGATCCCTTCCCTTCCTCCCTTATCTCATTCCTATGCCTCTTTTCATTATTTTTCTTGCATCCTCCTCCTATCCTTTCTCTTCTTCTCTCACTTCCTCTGAGGCCTGCTTTCCCGCACCCCTCCAGCAACCTATGCTGTCACCTCAAGGTTAGAACTGTTGTCTCCTCCTTGCCCTTATTAGTAATTTTTGATGGATGTGCATGTACCACTCTCTAGAGGTGTATTTCTATCTTGCATCTGCGCTGGACATACATGTCGTTATTACTGCTGTTGTTCTTTGGAACCTTTTGACACCAATAAAAATAATTACAATAAAAAAGAGGGTAGAAAACCCCAATGTCATGTTATTTGCATTAATGAGAGAGACTAAGGCAAGAAGAGCCTTATGGATGGATAGGGCTGGAATAAACTTCAGTACATTTAGCGGAACTGTAGATCATGATTCTATACTTATCGTAACTTCTAGTTTAGGACAGTGCTTAAGCTCACACATGTTGATACCCTTAGAACTATAGCAACAATCCCAGACAGTCTATCTCAACCTGCTGAGAGGACCCGAGTTGCCACTTTCCAGTCTTGCGTAATATCTTCAGTTTTATCCTAAATGTACACAAAAAGAAATACAATGCCGAAAGATTGTTAAATCTAATTAACCATGTCTAAAATAATTTTTATCAACAATGACAATAATGAGAACATTCATTACAAAAATACTTTGATATATTTGCCTCCTCGTGGGCAATGACTAAAGATTTTCAGTAAATATTTCTAAAAAGACAATGGCGGTCATTACAACATTGGCGGTCAAAGCCGCTTACCGCCGTGCACAAGACCGCCAACACACCGCTGCGGAAATCCGCAACAGCTATTGTGACCCACAGCTCAGAATCCGCCAAATTCAGACACCCACACAAGTCCGCCACACCAAAGGTCAGTGATAAACTGGCGAAAACAAAACCTCCTCCATCACGCCAACAGAAATACGCCCACACTATCATGACCCACTAATCCACGCAGCGGTCTTTCAACCGCGGTATTCCATTGGCGTACACACTGCCGCGCTCAAAATACACACACTCTTACAAAACACAGCCACATGGGACATTTCAAAATACATACACCTGATACACATACACACACCACTCCCACACACCCAATACAATATAAAACACACACCCACATCACCCACAAACCCCTACGACAAAAATTACTGAGAGAAGGCCAGAGAGAGACACCACAAACAACTACCAAGCATCCACAGGCACACAATACCATCACCCACAGAACTTCCACGCACCTCACACAACACACCACAACATATCACCCCACTTATCACTACACACACAACCCCACACATCACCCACACCACCCCATGGCATGGCAAAGACACCCCAGGTTCTCTGAGGAGGAGCTCAGGGGCATGGTGGAGGAAATCGTCCTGGTAGAGCCACAGCTATTTGGATCACAGGTGCAGCACACCTCCATAGCTAGGAAGATGGAGCTATGGCGAAGAATAGTGGACAGGGTCAATGCAGTGGGACAGCACCCAAGAAATAGGGATGACATCAGGAAGAGGTGGAACGACCTACGGGGGAAGGTGCGTTCTGTGGTCTCAAGACACCACCTTGCGGTTCAGCGGACTGGCGCCGGACCCCCACCTCCTCCCCCACAACTAACAACATGGGAGGAGCAAGTCTTGGCGATTCTGCATCCTGAGGGCCTCGCAGGAGTAGATGGAGGAATGGACTCTGGTAAGTCAAATCTTAACTATTACATCCCCCACCCTACTTGCATGCTATCACATACCCCCACCCTCACCCCCATCACTCCAACTCCTCACAAATGTCCCAATATCACAAACCACACATCCCAACACCAAGCTCTGCATGCAACAACAAAGCACGGACACCCATAACCAATGCATGGCCACTGCACATACCCATACACCCCCCTAAACCACCATCACACAAGGTCCCACACATGAATGCAAGCACTGGGGTACACGGTCACCCACCTATTGCACACCATAGCACACACAGATGTAATAAACATCCTTTTATACCCCTGCAGGGCCCCTACCTAACGTCACCGGACAGGAGGGTCCACACATGTCCACACCACCAACAGAAGAGGCCCACAGTGATGACAGAAGCTCTGTCCAACTGGATCTAGATGACCAGCCTGGCCCATCTCCGACCTCGGGACAGTCGGTTCCCCTCACACTGGCACAGGCCACCACAGAGCTTCCCCCCTCTGGAAACACCAGCACAGCACCCACCCAGCGGGCCCATACCTCTGTCCCCAGGACACGTCAATCAGCAGTATGTCCACCACTACAGGGAACCCAGGTTAAGCCACCACCCGAACAACAACAGGGGCCTGGGGGCACTAGCAGTGGGCACACGGTCCAGGGGATGGAGGCCCAGGAGCACAGGGGAACTGGGAGGATTGCTGTGCGACAGGGGGAGGACAGGCAAAGGGAACCCACTCTCCACAAGGCCCTCTCCAACATCATGGGAGCGTACCATCATTCCCAGGAGACGATGGCAACGGTACTGGCCAAGTTTCAGGAGACCCAGCGCCTGAAGGAGGAACAGTATTTAGGCCGCAGGGAGGAACTCAGATCCATCAATTCCACCCTGGACACCATCGTAGGGGTGCTGAAGGACGTACTCAACACCAGGAGGGACACTGTGGCACAACAAGGGGCTCCTGACATTAGCCTGGACGATAAACAGCCCACCAACCCGCTGGTGCTAGTGGACAGGACGCCCCGCCACAGGACCACCACACCAACACCCCACCCCCTGCAGAGGGAAAACCACCCCGCAAACGGTCCCTGAGATCCAGGACAAAGACAGAGAACGATGCTAAGACCCCCGCCAAGAAATGAGACCACCCTGAATGTCATCCTTCTGTCCCACTTTGTCACCCTGTCCATCCTCAAACTGCCCCAGCTCCACTTCCTATGCCCATGTGGGCAATGCACCTGTGACACTAATAGACTGGACTCTGCCATGGACAATACTCCACCATCACCCCTCACCATTTTACAACCCCCCCTCCAATATTGAGCACTTAAATAAACACCCTTGAAGCACAAAACAATCTGGAGTCAGTCTGTGATTTCGAAATAGTGTATCAGCAATTACGGTGTCAAAATGCTCTTTCAAATGTAATGTCAACATACCTATGTCACACAGCTCTAGTCCATGAGGAAACACAGCAGATGTCACACAGTGGGACCCACATCTGTGAAATCATAAGGGAAAGTGACAACTCAGTGACCATACACTGGGTGAAAATGACAGACAGTAGAGAGGTAGTAGTGTTAAAGAACATGTAGTAGGCAGGTTTGTATTCTTACCTGTGTCTCACTGGAAATATTGCAGGATCACCGAGTTCCTGATGTCGATGTCCTCTTCTTCTGCTTCCTCGTCTTCACTGTCCACAGGCTCCACAGCTGCAACAACACCGCCATCTGGACCATCCTCATGCAGAAAAGGCACCTGTCGTCGCAAAGCAAAGTTGTGAAGCATACAGCAGGCCACGATGATCTGGCACACCTTCTTTGGTGAGTAGATTAGGGATCCACCTGTCATATGGAGGCACCTGAACCTGGCCTTCAGGAGCCCGAAGGTCCGCTCTATAATCCGCCGAGTTCGCCCATGGGCCTCATTGTAGCGTTCCTCTGCCCTTGTCCTGGGATTCCTCACTGGGGTCAATAGCCATGACAGATTGGGGTAACCGGAGTCACCTGCAAATGGCGAGGGACAACTGTTAGACACACACTAACCTGTAAGGATATCCCCAGACCCTGACAACCATTCCCACTGACTTGCTTCCAGGTGCTCACCTAATAGCCACACACGGTGCCTCTGGAGTTGCCCCATCACATAAGGGATGCTGCTATTCCACAGGATGTAAGCGTCATGCACTGAGCCAGGGAATTTGGCATTCACATGGGAGATGTACTGGTCTGCCAAACACACCATCTGCACATTCATGGAATGATAACTCTTCCGGTTTCAATACACCTGTTCCCTCCTGCGGGGGGTACCAAAGCCACATGTGTCCCATCAATGGCACCTATGATGTTGGGGATATGTCCAAGGCCATAGAAGTCACCTTTCACTGTAGGCAAATCCTCCACCTGAGGGAAAACGATGTAGCTCTGCATGTGTTTCAGCAGGGCAGACAACACTCTTGACAATACGTTGGAAAACATAGGCTGGGACATCCCTGATGCCATGGCCACTGTTGTTTGAAATGACCCACTTGCAAGGAAATGGAGTACTGACAGCACCTGCACTTGAGGGGGGATTCCTGTGGGATGGCGGATAGCTGACATCAGGTCTGGCTCCAACTGGGCACACAGTTCCAGGGTTGTGGCACGATCAAGCCTGTAGGTGATGATCACATGTCTTTCCTCCATTGTCAACAGGTCCACCAGCAGTCTGTACACCGGAGGATGCCGCCATCTCCTCACATGTCCCAGCGGACGGTGCCTATGAAGGACAACAGCGAGCACAGAGTCAACGAACTCAGAGGTACGTACCCACAGCTTACACAGAACACGAATCAAAATCCGAAATTTGGCCTCTATGAGTGTTGAGGCAAGGCCTAGGTATGTGTGATGCAGTTAAAAATTAGGCCATATGGGCCCCTGAAATGGCGGCTGCCTGACCTGTAAAGTGGGACAATGGGATGTGAGGTAACTGCGCTGGCGTTGTACACCGTCGCATTGGCGGTCGAAGACCGCGGTGCAATTCTGCATTGGTTAACATTGGACACTATGGGTCCCAGGAGCCAATGAGGAGTACGCCGGCGGTGACGGTACACACTGCCGCGGACGTGACCGCCATTTTCTATCTGTTCACTCACTCAATACCTGATCTTCGACAGGAGAGGACCTACACTGCAAGTGCTGCTGTGACCTCGGTCTGGAAGAGACAATGGCACGTGCGTCTGGGGAAAGGGCCCCTGCCTTCACATCGGAGGAGTTGGAGAAACTCGTGGATGGGGTCCTCCCCCAGTACACGCTACTCTACGATCCTCCAGAGAAACAGGTAAGTACACTGGAAGCATGCTGTATGGGCTATGCCTGTGTGGAGTGGGGTGGATGAAAGATGGAGTGCGGGGGAGATTGAGGCGTGCATGAAACGACGGTGAGTGCATGTGCCACATGGCAAGGGTAGGGAAGGGGGCCGATGACTGTGACGGTGCAGTTGGTAATAACTTTTCTTTTCCCCTTGTACAATTCCTGTAGGTCAGCGCCCACCAGAAAAAGGATATTTGGCGTGCCATCGCCAAGGAAGTCCGGACCTGAGGGTCCACCACAGACAGAGCACCCACTGCCAGAAAAGATGGGAGGACATTTGCCGCTGGAGCACGAAGACGGCAGAGGCTCAGCTGGGGATGGCCTCTCAACGTGGGAGGGGTGCCCGTCGCACCATGACCCCCCTGATGTTCAGGATCCTGGCGGTGGCGTACCCGGAGTTGGATTGACGCTTGAGGGCATCACAGCAGCCACAATGGGGCGAGTACACTCTCATTCTGCTGATTTTGCGTGCAGTGGAGGTGTCTGGGTGGGGGAGGTGGGCTGTGGCTTTCCCTAGGCCAGGGAGAGTATGCTAGTTTGGTCCCCATGTTCTGGCAGACCCTGTGGCACCCCACCCCACCTGTGTACAGTGCCAAGTATACCAAGTCAGGCTCCTGTGTCATCCATGTGTGCAGATGTCGGCCATAGCCTTGTAGGCCATGTCCCAGGGATTGAACAGTGGAGCCCAAGTGCGTCGCGTAGTGCAGGGGGCTTCTGTGTCTGTTGTGTCTGCCAACGGTAGCGGTAATGCATGCACTCAACATGTCTTTCTTCTGTCACCCCACCCCTTTTTTTTGGTCTCCCTGTCCTTGTGTGCATTAGCATCATCAGGCGGAGGAGCAGTGGCACCGGAGCAGGAGGGAGCTGCATCCCACATGGCCCTGGAGGGCGAGACAACAGACTCAGAGTTCACCAGTGGGACGGAGGGCGAGGGAAGCTCCACGTCGGGCACAGGAGCTGACACCAGTGACACGGACTCGTCCTCTGATGGGAGCTCCCTTGTGGTGCCGGCAACTTCTGTGCCCCCGCATCTACAGGTACACCTGCCACCCCCCCTACCAGCACCGCCCTCACAGAAGCCCCTCAGCCTTTGCCCCGTGCCCGCACACCCAGGAGGGTGGGCATCACCTTCGCCCCAGGCACCTCAGGCCCTGCCCCAGTCACCCCTGCTGCCCTCAGTGAGGAGGCCATTGGCCCCCTCAGGTCCCTCACTGTTGGGCAGTCTACCATTTTGAATGCCATCCAGGGTGTAGAGAGGCAGTTGCAACAAACAAATGCATTCCTGGAGGGCATTCATTCTGGTCAGGCGGCCCTTCAGCGAGCTTTTCAGACTCTGGCCTCAGCACTGATGGCAGCCATTGTCCCTGTCTCTAGCCTCCCCCTCCAACTTCCTACAACCAGACCCAATCCCCTCTAGCTCAGCCTATCCCAAGCACACCTTCAGACCAGCATGCACACACGTCAACACACAAGGGAAGCTCAGGCAAACATAAGCACCACACATCCCACAGACACCTTCTCGTCTCCCTCCTCCGTCCCAGTCTCATCTCCACTCACACCTGCATGCACTACATCTACAGCCACTACTTCCATCACCAGCACACACACCACCACACCCCACTCACGTGCAGTCACCACCCCCACTGCCATTCACACGTCCCCTGTGTCCTCTCCCAGTGTGTCTGTAACGCCACCTCCCTGGATACATAAACGCAGGCACACACCCACCCAACAGCCATCCACCTCACGACAGCTTCCAGCGCATGCACCTTCACCCAAAGTCACTAAACGAACACCTCCTACAACTACAACCTCTTCATCCACTCCCAAACCCCCTCCAGCTACCCGTCCCAGTGTTCCCAAGAAACTTTTCCTGTCCCACCTTGACCTCTTTCCCTCACCTCCCCCACCCCGTCCGTCTCCTAGGGCCCGACTCTCCAGGTCCCAACCTAGCACCTCAGCCACAACATCTCCGGGACCAGTGGTGCCTGTAATCACCAGAATCTGGAGTGCACCGGCCACCAGGGCAGCCAGTGTGGCACGGAGCCACAGCACGGACAGTCCCCCACCTGTCAAGCATCAATAGTTGGCCAGTGCCCGGCGGGAGAGGGGGAAGACTCCAGCCACCAAAGCCGCTCCCAGGGGTACAGGTGGGAGTGTGGAGTCAGCTGCAACACCTTCCAAGATGGGGAAGGGCCACAAGAAAGTCAGCAAGTCTGGGAAGAGCAGCACGGCAGAGAAGACCGCCATCCTCCCCGCTGCCCAGGAGGCCACCGCCACCCACCCAGCTGCCCAGGAGGAGGCCACCGCCAGCACCAGCCCCGCTGCCCAGGAGGCCACCGCCATCATCCCCGCTGCCCAGGAGGCCACCGCCAGCACCAGCCCTACTGCCCAGGAGGCCACTGCCATCATCCCCGCTGCCCAGGAGGCCATCACCATCACCAGTCCTGCTGCCCAGGAGGCCACTGCCATCATCCCCGCTGCTCAGGAGGCCACCGCCATCATCCCCGCTGCCCAGGAGGCCCCCGCCATCATCCCCGCTGCCCAGGACAGGACCGCCAGCACCAGCCCTGCTGGGCCTGACAGGACCGCCAGCACCAGCCCTGCTGGGCCTGACAGGACCGCCAGCACCAGCTCCGCTGAGCCTGACAGGACCACCAGCACCAGCCCGCAGGGCCTGACAGGACCGCCAGCAGCTGAGTCACTGCATAGGACCCCTCCGCCACAAGCACCGCTTAACAGGGCACCGCCGCCACAAGCACCGCTGAACAGGGCACCGCCGCAACAAGCACTGCTGAACAGGGCACTGCTGCCACAAGCACCGCTGGCCCATGAGCCCCAAGGGCACTGACGCTACTGAGTCCCTCACGAGCAGGATGAAGCACTCTAGGCACAAAGCCCCCTCCAGAACCAGTGGAGAAAGACATCCACTACCTCTGTCCTTGGCAGGATGAAGCACTCTGGGCACAAAGCCCCCTCCAGAATCAGTGGAGAAAGACATCCACTACCTCAGCCCTTGGCAGGATGAAGCACTCTGGGCACAAAGCCCCCTCCACAACCAGTGGAGATTCACATCCACTACCTCAGTCCTTGGCAGGATGAAGCACTCTGGGCACAAAGCCCCCTCCAGAACCAGTGGAGACTGTTATTCACTTGAGAGACTGTGGCTTTGCACTCCCCAGGATAAAGCAGTGGGCAAACCACCCACTGTAGAGACTTGAGAGACTGCGGCTTTGCACTCCCCAGGATGGAACAGTGGGCCACCCACCCACTGTAGAGACTTGAGAGACTGTGGCTTTGCACTCCCCAGGATGGAACAGTGGGCAACCCACCCACTGTAGAGACTTGAGAGACTGTGGCTTTGCATTCCCCAGGATGGAACAGTGGGCAACCCACTCACTGTAGAGACTTCAGAGACTGTGGCTTTGCACTCCCCAGGATTGAACAGTGGGCATGTGGCCCCCTTGTGGATTTGGCGTTGTGCACTCAACCGGCTGAGGTGCCCCCACTTTCCCTTCCCCCTGAGGTGCCTGTTTTATTGCTATCTGATGCCCCTGCGGTGTTCTCTCCATCATGTTCGGGGGGAGTGTGGGCCTCGCTCATACCGAGTGGGCCCAGTGTTCCACGGAATTCAATGGAGCACTAAATGGACTACTATTCTTGGTGTATACATTTGTTTATAGTGTATATATATATATATTTTTGCGTACTGGATTTTAATATATTACAATGGTTACACTCATTTCCTTTTGTCCTTGCATTCTTCCCCAGGGGGTTGGGGGGTGTAACTGTAATGTATCATGCTGTATTAGTGTGTGTGTTGTCGTGGGGAGGGTGGGGGTGGAGGTGTTGCGCGTTGCGTTTCTGTGTCCCTGTTTTTTCCCTCCCCCCTCCCGTGTCGTAGGTGCAGTACTCACCGTGGTCTTCGCCGCCGGCGTTCGTGCTCTTGGTAGAGGAGCAAGAAGATAAGGGCTGGCAGGATGTGGAGTTCGGGTTCCATGGCGTCCGGATTCCTCGTGGGGTGTGTAGAGGTGAGCATTTTCCCTTCAGAGTCCTGTTTCCGCCGTGTTTTTGTCCACGGTGAATCCGCCCCGGAAAAGGTGGCGGATTGGACTGTTGTGATACTGTGGGCTGTACATTGTCCTCCGCCTGTCTGTTGGCGGTGACTGCCAAGCTGTTTGTTTGTACCGCCGTGGCGGTCGGAGTGTTAAAGTGTCTGTCTTTGTTGGAGGTTTCCACCACAGTCGTAATTCCATTTTTTTTCCCGCTGGCCTGTTGGCGGTCTTACCGCCGCTTTAACACCGACCGCCAAGGTTGTATGACCACCAATGTGATTTACTAATTCTATGTAAGGACAGGAGTGAGGATTATGCTGTATTTCTTCTTCACTTTAATAACATTTCAAAACAGAGCAACCATTAAAGCAATAAAAAACTGCATCAGGGAAAACAACAGAGTCCATAAGTCCTTTCTTAGTCTCTGCCATCAAGGTTTAACATGTCCCTTGTCGCTGTCTGCTCTTCCTCTTTCTTTGCTGCTCAGCACCCAGTTAAGTGGTGTTTGATTTTTCTCTACCATGTAGACTTTGAGATAATTTACTGGTTGTTTCACATAACATAACATCGCATTTATGCGCGCTTCCATTCCAGATTCCCTTTTGTCGCAGGACTGCTGCTGCTCTCTTTTTGTGACTGGAAAGCCCCTCATTGACCATGGTGCATCCGGCACCAAGAGGGAGTTTGACTGGCGATGTACTCTGGCTCTGAGACACGTGCTCCCTGCATACTTGGAGTTGAACGCACACCACTGGAGCCTGTTAGTGACGGAGCCTTGTCCAGATGCTCAGGATGAAGCTCAGCCTGATATTGGGTCAGTATTCCCCGGATTATTAATTTTGACGCCCATGTGTGGTCTGTAATGCATAATCTTGAGATGCCCTGCGGGGTCTGTGTGTGAGTTTAAGGCCTCTGAAGGCTGTTGTTGAGACACAGTCCCGGTAGCTTCTGTTACCCTCAATACTCCATAGGGTTTCTGTGTCCTTCTGGCGTGCGACCTCATAAATGTATGTCTCTGGCCACCCATATTGCTCGAGCCCCCTCCCAGCCTCATAAATCTACACTCTGAAGTGTACATTACCAGGGCTGCCTCAGCTCTAAACCTGGCCTTGGGCCTTCCTATTCTTCACATTCCCCTCGCAAATTTGGAACTGTCAGCTCACTGCGAGGGTGTTGACACCTTGATTTATAGGGCGGTGAATTACCTCATGGGGCACAGAGAACAGCACCTCTCAGATCACATAGCCAGGGAATGTGCGAAAATTGCCCAATCTACTACCTTGGTGCTAACTAATCCCCCTCAAGATGACCCAGCAGGGGTCAACTCACTCCAAAAAAAGGGAATATGGGGAAGGGGTAGATAAGGATGTTTTTGAGCACCTCAAACATGCATTGTTGGCCAAATCCTCTCCTCAAGAAGATTCCACTGGATCTTCAAAGTCCTTCCCCATCCAGACCCGCTCTGCCACCCCAGATCAACAGGATGGAGACTCACCCAGAGACTCGGATGAAGAGGCGGGCACCTCCAGATCTTGGCACCCAATTTCAAATGCTGTTCCCACTCCTTAGGGTGATTCTAACATGCTAGACCCAGAGGACATCATCCACCCCAGGGCTGCAGAGTGGGTCCCTGCCGAAAATTTGTAAAGTATTTGGCAAAGTGGCTTTGCAAGCCCCTAGAGAAAGATGCCTGCAATCGCCTTAGAGCAGAGTGCTCTCACCCTACCCTGGAAAGGAAAGTGGACCTCATCCCAGATACTGATGCCAAGATGGACACATTTTAGCGAAGTTCATCAAAGACCCAAAGAAGGGCATCAATTGATCTTTCAGCTCATGCCAGGACAGGTTGCTGGATGCTATAGGCCCAATGACCAAGATACTGAATATATCAGATGAGGCCAAAGCATCAGGCTACCTCATCATCCCAGACATCCTTTCAAACTGGTCCCGGTGTGCTATCGTTCTCATGGGGAATGCGAACCGTGCATTGTCCACAGTTCAACACCGTTCCCTTCTGATCAAGGTAGACCCCAAGTTGGGAAACTTGGCCTCTTCAGAAACGGGAGTGTTGGCACAGTGGGGACTGTTCAGAGACGTCTTTGTGAAGCAACTGGGGAAGTTTGTGGTGAAAGTTACATTGCTAGGCAAAATGCAATTCAGCATCAAGCACATCTTTACCCACTGGGCTTCCCAAGGGGCTAGTCGTGGCAGGGGACGCTCAACCAGCCATTTCTCCTATTCTTCAACCCCCAGAAGGCAAGGCACGGGCACGGTCAATAGCAGACTAACCCACGCTTCTCCAACTTCTACCAAACAAGAGGACAGCGCTTCTGGGGTCGTGGAGGATTCAAGCCAGGTGGCTGTGCTGGAAAAGGTAAGTGTACTTCCTTCAGCCCAGATTACGTTAGGGGGAGGCTGGCACTGATTCTTCTGGCATGGGTGTCAATTACTTCAGAAGCATAGGTCCTACAAACTGTACAGGGGTTCCACATAGAATTTTACGACAACCCTTCAGGCCTCTCGGCCAAGGTCCATTTCCTTCTCCTTCTGCGACTCAGCATTCATAGACGAGGAGGTTTGGGCCTTCCTTCAGAAAGGAGAAATTTGCCCATCAGTGGTGCACCCCAATGGTTTCCTCAGCAAACACTTTTTGGTCAAGAAGACCAATGGGGGCTACATACCTGTGATCAACCTCTGGGATTTCAAGGAGTGGCTAGTGTACCACCATTTCAAAATGGAAGGCATTCATCTTCTCAGGAACATGCTGGTTCCATCTGACTGTGTGGTGCTTCTGGACCTAAAGGATGCTTACCTAACAGTTCTGGTTTTCCCCCCTCATTGTTGTTTTTTGAGGTTCACATGGCATTCCCAAACCTTCAAATTTGTCACTTTCTCTTTTGGCCTATCGTCAGTCCCCTGGTGCTTCACAAAGGTCTTCAAGCCAGCGATAGAATTTCTCAGGGCACAAGGAATCTGGCTTATCATTTTTTTAGATGACATGCTGCTCCTGGATCAGTGTCCCCGGACCCTGACATGACACCTCCAGGTAGAGATAAACCTATTGCAAGGTTTGGGGTCTGTAATCAACGAAAATAAGTTCCTTCTAATACCCTCTCAGAGAGCGATCTTTTTAGGGTTCATAATAGACTCTAATTCTTCAGTTCTGATTCTCCTGTCCCAGAAAATGGCCAAAATCGGGCAGGCGCTATGCCAAACCTTACATGTCAATCAGACAGATCACCTGTATGGTGGGCTTTCTCTCTTCATTGATTCAAGTGATCTTGCCAGGGCCTCTTCACTACTGGGCCCTTCAACACCTCAAGGTGCAACACCTGAGTAAGGGTCTAACATTTGCACAGTCAGTACCGCTGTCTGTCAAGGCCAGAGTGGAAACAGAATTGTGGCTTACCCACATGGAAGCTTGGAACAGGAGATCGATCTTCGGTTCAGCTCCCAATCTTGTAACCAAATCAGATGCCAGCAGGTCCGGTTGGGGAACCAGGTAAGGAGACTTCTCCATAGGAGGAAGCTGTTCACCACTAGAATAGAACTTACATATACATTCTTTGGAGCTCCTGCTAGGGCTTTTCGCAGTTCAGTGTTGAACAAAAGACTGATTCCAGTTTTCGCTCCTTTTAAGAATGGACAATGTATCAGCAGCGTGGTATATCAAACACCTGGGGGCCACAAAGTCCTGAGCCTTAGTAATCTTAGAAAAAGAGTTCTGGACCTTCTGCCTGGAGAACCAGATTTTGGTCATGGCGGAGTATCTCCCAGAACAGATAGCGAACTGGCACTCCTGACATCTTTGGGATTTAAGACTCTGGAAGCTGGACCCTCAAGTCTTTCTCAGGTTGATCGACAGATGGGGTCCTTTTTCAATTGACCTGTTTGCATTTCGCCTGACCACTAGCTGCCTCATGCCTTCAGCTGAAGACTATATCCACAGAAGGAGGCGACTGACTCGTTCCTCTAGGATTGGAGTCCCGAGACAAGGTATGCTTTCCCTCCCTTTTCTATGATCACCCAAGCATGCGCTCAACTACGCAGGCAACAGGCGAAGGTGGTCCTGATGACCCCCATTTCGAAGTCTCAAGTGTTATTTCCAGTTCTTCCTGAACTTTCCTGGAATTCTCCAATCTGACTACCCCACTTAACTCACATTCTGCTGAATACGGACCTCGAACCTCATCACTTGGTAGCAGAAGGCTCCTTACAGTTGATGGCGTGGCGGATTACAGGCAATGCTGGAAACTCATTGAGTTTCTCCTCTCCGGAGCTTGGAAAGGCACACCAGGAAAGGTTCATGTGGTCACTTGCCCGTTGATGGTTTCCCGACTGGTGAACATCCTTTTGTTTTCAGGGTGCTTAGAGGTATTTGCCTCTCTCTTCCACCAGAACTGCGCTATGAAGTGCTTTGAGACGTAAACTTAGTTCTAAACCTTTACTTGCCATGGCAAACAAATAGTTTTTTGTCCCAAAAAGAACACTCTGCCAACATGGCTATGCTACTCTGCCTTGTCTCAAGCAGGAATGTGTCAGATGTGGGGGCCTTAGACTTAATTGCCAGAGCGTATTCCTGGAAGGGGTGTTTTTCACAATAAGTAGCGTACAAAGTCCAATACTCGCATAATTTCTTTGCCAGATTTTGCAGATTCTCCCAAATTATATGTGGTCCAGGCCAGGGCCTCAAGGTATATGAGCAAATGACAGAGGAGGTGCAGCCTCCCGGCAAAAGGGAATTCTCATTGCACTGAGAAAACCATACAAAGCGGTATCCTCGCCTATGATATCCCGAGAGGTTCGGTGGGTAATGCAGGAGGCCAGAATAGACACCAATGTAGTTGGAGCACACTCAACAAGAGTTGCAAGGGCATCAAAAACTTTTTGTCTGGGAGCACAACTGGGAGACCTAATGTGAGCAACAAATCAGTCTTTGGACTTCACTTTTAAGAAATTCTACTTTAAGCCATAAGTGGATGTAGATCATTTGGGGGTAAGTGCGTTTTAAATCAGCATAATTCTCACCTCCAGTCCTGATATAGAATGAAAATTTGCCTAGCTTAAGTGAAGGTAACTTTTAGTTTTATTAAGGACACAGAGGTGAGGATTATCCCATCCGGCCATCAAGTCAAACAACATCCCTCTCCGTTCTAGGATAAGTATCTTATTTACCTCTAAAGATTCATTGTTAAGATTGTTTTTCAAAGTGAAATGGATAGGATTACATAATACAATGTAATTTTTTCACATTGTAGATGATGCTTCTTTAGTAGGATGAGGTTGTGCATAGTCACTGATGCAACATGTCTTTTCCGGAAATGAAGGAGCTAAACAGGATGCTTGAGAAGCAACTTAAGGCGTGTTTCGCACAAAGAAAGAAGAACAGACAGCGACAAGGGACTATGAATGGCCTTAATGGCAGAGAAGAGCAAGTTACTTACCTTCGGTAACGCTTTTTCTGGTGGATACATTAGCTACCTGTGGATTCCTCACCTAATGAATTCTCCCCATACGTAGCATTCGATGAAAACTTCTCTCTCTAGCTCTGCACGTCGGCGAGGACGTCACAATTGCCCGACTCCACGCGGCTCCATGTGACGTCATTGTGGCAATAAGAGGTCCTCGCCGCCGTGTTGACGTCAGTTCATGCCACTTTTGACATGCCTTTGAAACATATAGAGAACATCGTCAATTCACACTCTTCAGGATTTGACAAAAATAAACTTTAGAGAAAACCTTCACCTAAAAACATCTCCACAACTCCCTAAAAAGGAGCATACCATTATGAACAGTCTGCAAAATTGAAAATAGTCTGAAAAACAACTATAAACATATATACATATAAAGAAATCTTGAAAACAGAGCACTGAAGCGCACACCCAAGAAGATCCTTGCATGACCAGACAGACAACGGGGTGGTGGGAGGGACCGTGCGGAATCCACAGGTAGCTAATGTATCCACCAGAAAAAGCGTTACCAAAGGTAAGTAACTTGCTCTTCTGATGGATACAACTACCTGTGGATTCCTCACCTAATGAATAGAGTCCCAAAGCAGTACCACCTCGGAGGAGGGTGTCCGTCTGGTCAAACCAGGAACTCCTGCAGCACAGACCACGCAAAATGGCCATCCCTCCACATCCAAACAATAATGCTTCACAAAGGTGTGGAGGGAAGACCAAGTCGCGGCCTTACAGATGTCCACCATCGGAACACCCCTGGCCAAAGCTGGTGAGGCTGACTTGGCCCTGGTGGAATGGGCTCTGATCCCCTCAGGAGGATCCTTCTTTGCCAATGAGTAGCATATTTTTATACAAAGAACGACCCACCTGGAGAGTGTCCTCTTGTGGACGGCCTTCCCCTTCCTCTTCCCCACGTATCCGATAAAGAGTTATTCATCCAACCGGAACTCTCTCGTCCTGTCGATATAGAAGCTGAGAGCCCTCCTAGGGTCCAAACGATGGAGTCTTTCCTCCTCCTTAGATGGATGCGGAGGAGGGTAGAATGTCGAGAGTTATTGACTGTCCCAAGTGAAATGGAAACACCACCTTGGGGAGGAAAGCCGCCCTGGTCCTCAAAACCACCTTGTCTTTATAAAAAGTCATAAAAGGAGGGTGAACAGAGAGAGCCTGCAATTCACTAACACGTCTGGCCGACGTAATAGCTGTCAAAAACACAGTTTTGAAAAATAAATACCTTAAAGGGCATGAATGAAGTGGCTCAAAGGGGGAGCCCATCAGAAAAGTCAACACCAAATTGAGATCCCACTACGGCATAATAAAAGGCTTGGGAGGGAATTTATTAGTAAGTCCCCTCAAAAATCGCAAAACTAAGGGAGACTTAAATAAAGAAGGCTGATCTGGAAGATATAAAAAAGCCGAAAGGGCTGAAAGATAACCTTTAACAGTGGCCACAGCACAACCACGCTGAGCCAACGACAATGCAAACAAAAGAATATCAGAAAGATGGGCACTTAAGGGATCAATTTCCTTCTCTCCACATCAACGAACAAAATTAGCCTACCTACTCGCATAGACCGACTTGGTGGAGTGTCGCCTGGCCGATAAAAGAACGTCCACCACCTCCGGTGGGAGAGAAAAGGAACTCAGGTTGCCCCATTCAATCTCCAGGCATGAAGGTGCAGGCTCTGGAGGTGGGGGTGAAGAACCTGCCCCTGCGACTGTGAGAGAAGGTCTGCCCTGAGAGGGAGACGGAGCGGAGGGCACAGTGAGAGTCGAAGTAGGTCTGCATACCACCCCCTTCGTGGCCAATCCGGAGCGTTTAGAATGATTTGAGCCCGGTCTTGGTGAATCTTCCTCAAAACCCGAGGAATCAAGGGTATGGGAGGAAACGCGTAAAGCAACAGGTCGTACCAGGACATCTGAAACACGTCCCCCAACGCTCCTTGCATCGGATACTGAAGGCTGCAGAACGACGGACAGTGCGCGTTCTCTCGAGTGGCAAACAGGTCTATACGGGGAAAACCCCACATCCGAAAGATGTAAAGAACCAGATCCGGATGCAGACGCCACTCGTGGTTGTCCGAGAAGAAGCGACTGAGTCTGTCCGCACGTACGTTTTGGACCCCGGCCAAATGGTTTGCCACTTCACAAAGCCGATGGTCCCGAGCCCAGGACCAGAGTCGTAGAGCCTCTCTGCAAAGAAGATACGACCCTACACCCCCCTGTTTGTTGATATACCACATTGAGGTCGTGTTGTCCGTCAGAATCTGAACTGACTGACCGCGAAGGGAAGGGAGGAAGGCCTTGAGGGCCAAACGAATCGCCCGCAGCTTTAGCAGATTGATATGAAACCTCTGCTCTACTGGAGACCAACGACCCTTGATCTCCAGATCCTCCCGATGAGCTCGCCACCCTAAGGTGGAGGCATCCGTTATCACCGTGGCCACCGGAGTTGGCTGCGTAAATAGCTTCCCTTGAGAAAGGTTGCCTTCCACAGCCCACCATCGGAGATCCGCTGCAGTGTCCCTGGGGATCTTTATCGACTCCCCGAGATCTCCTCTGTGCTGAAACCACTGCTTGAGGAGGCACCACTGAAGAGCCCTCATATGCCAGCGTGCATGAGTGACCAACACCATGCAAGAAGCGAACAGACCGAGCAAACGAAGGACCTTGAGGACCGGAACTACCGCTCCTTCTTGAAACATTGGAACCAAAGCCTGAATGTCCAGTATCCGCTGTGGCGGAGGAAAGGCCCGATTCAATTTTGTGTCCAGTACTGCCCCTATGAACAGGAAGCGTTGAGAGGGCTCTAGGTGAGACCTGGGTACATTTATTGAAAAACCCAGACTGAACAACAACTGGGTTGTCAGCTGCAGATGATGCAACACAAGCCCTGGAGACTCGGCTTTGATCAACCAATCGTACAGGTAAGGGAATACTGCTACTCCCTTCCTCCTGAGGTGTGCTGCAACAACTGCCATCACCTTCATGAAGACCCGTGGTGCGGAAGTAAGACCAAAAGGAAGGACCGCAAACTGGTAGTGCTGCGATCCTACCACAAACCGGAGATACTTCCTGTGCGACTTGAGAATGGGAATGTGAAAATAAGCATCCTGCAAGTCGACCAACACCATCCAATCCTCCTTGTTCAACGCCAAAAGCACCTGTGTTAGTCAGCATTTTGAATTTCTCCTGTTTGAGGAACCAATTCAAAATCCTCAGGTCCAAAATAGGTCTCAGACAACCATCCTTCTTGGGGATCAGGAAGTACCTGGAATAACACCCCTGACCCGTTTCCTGCTCTGGAACCAACTCCACTGCGCCCTTCAATAATAGGGAGAGAACCTCCTGTTCTAACAGCAGGAGATGATCTTCTGAACAAAAGGAAGGACGGGGAGGGAAGGGAGGAGGAACCTCCCGAAAGGGAAGGGCGTAACCTTTTCTCACCAAACTGATGACCCAGGAATCTGTTGTTATGGACTCCCATATGGGGAGAAAAAGAGAAAGCCTCCCCCCTACGGGAGAGGTATGAGAGACAATGGCAAGAGGACTAAGGCTGCTTTCCTTGAGGTAACCCTCCAGAGGATGAGGAAGAGGAAGGGTGCTGCTGTTGGGTGGCCCCTCTTTGCAGACTCTACCCCGCCCCCTGTATGAACGATAAGGGAGCTGGATGACTGCTGCCCCGCCTGCTGTGACCTCCCACTAAAGGAAGCCCCTCTTCCAAAAACACGCAGCTGTCTAAAAGATCGAAATAGGGTGGAAGCAGCCTGCAGACCCAAAGATCTAGCAGTGGCCCTACATTCTTTAAAGCGCTCTGGCGCAGAGTCCGCTTTTGAACCAAATAGTTTTGCCTTATCAAAAGGCAGATCCAGTAACGTAGACTGGACGTCAGATGAAAATCCGGAAGTGCGTAACCACGCATGCCGTCTGGAGGCAACAGAAGTCCCCATGGCTCTTGCAATAGAGTCCGTGGTATTATTTGGGCCGAAATCCAGTCCACTGTTTTCAGTCCAACCTGCCACATTAGACAGGGACTGGCCAGTTTCAAGTATTCCTTCAATCACTTTGTTGCAAATGTTTCTTGAATCACCATGCCATTATTTCTTTAATCTACTTTGAAGATCACAGCCTTTGTGTGGCAACAAACACTAACTTGGGAGTCTCGCTGAGGTTGGGAGATTTTATTCTGTCCCAGCAATAGACTTGATCATAATCCTGCAGCCGTGTTCACACCTAACCTCATGTTTTCTCTGCATGATCTCAAATATTGGACAGAAGCTGGAAAGAAACTCACCTTCCTGACAACTTTTCTTTTTTCTTCCAAATCATGCTCTGTTGTTGCCAAAGATTAGTACTATCACCAACAAACGTTGCGCTATTCTTTTGGACCAAAACATGACAAACAGACCTCATTCTGCTCTACTCCCTGTCTTTTTCATCTTTATTCTCAACTTTCAGCCTTGCTCGTGATCCTGACATTCTCTGCCCACATCATGGAATTGGTCAGCTGTTCCTATAGACTCTTACCTCCTCACTTATTTGCTGTGTCTGTACACTGGCACGTCCCCACCGTTCAGCTTGATTCTACCTCTCTTAAGAGCAGGGGTGAATCACTGCCTGAAAATCCGGATTAGGTCACACTTAAAGCAGGAGAAGACTGGACCTTCTTAAAGAAAAAGCTTTGTGAAGGAAACTTTACCTGACTAACTTCTCTGTCCTGATTTTCCATATTAGTTCTGTGTATGTTTTATTGTTTCACTACATTTATATGTTATACCATTATTTAACCTATGTTCAGAATTTTGGGGCACATAAAGAGGAACAGGCCTCCCTTTGTCTCTCGCTCTTTCTCTGGCCTTATACATCTATGCACTAGCAGTAACCTCTGAGTCGGGTGTGTGGCCAAGATGGCGGCCACTACAGACGCCTTCTAAAGCTCTCCGTATTTGGCCCATACCAATCATCCTCTAACATCCTGCCCGTCAAGCTCAGCACGGACCCTGCAACTGCCCCATCAGAGACACACCGTTGGAAGGCTGAAACACTGACCTGACAGAGCGCTGCAGTGATTTCATGTGGACCTCCTCTGGGCCTGCCCCATGGTATCCGGTCCTGGACATATCACTGCGACTTGGCTGCATGGGGTGCCTTCCCCTTTGTGCAGCGTCCGTCTGCAATACAACATGCAGGGCTGTGCAGTGAGTATCCCCTTGCTGACTGCAAGGCCTGAGCCGACCCCGTGGAATCTGGCGCACTGAGATGGTGAGCACCGTGGCCCTCTGCCACTTCTGAATGAGAGCATTGCTAGGCACTGAAAGGATACCCTCTCCTGAGGTGCCGAACTGCCATGAGCCTCCTGTATGAGTTCCTGGCCCGTCTGCCCCATTGGCATGCGCCCTTGCTAACTATGCGGATTTGTCTGTATGGACGTGTACCTCCAACCTCCTGGACCACAGCAACAAGCTGGCCATCAGCACAGGGGTGTGAGACGCAGAGGAGGACAGTATTCCTCCTTTATTTTTTAAACCTGTTCTGCGACCTGTGGACAAAGACCCTGAGAGGGGTGCACTCACCCTTGAGTGTGACCAAGGCGAACTCCTTGGCTGCTTCCCCTGGGTCTTGGGACCGCTTACTCATGGAGGGGTGCGTCCCCTCCTGCCATCTCAAAGAACCGACAACCTAACTCTCTATCTACTGCTCCAGAGGGAAACAGGGTACATATAATTATTGCAGCTGCGGCCTCTGGTTGGCATGTGGGCTTGCAGTTACATCGCTGAGTGCCTGATTTAGAGGGTATGTGGACAATCTCCTGGGGTCACAGCTCGTCTTTGAGCCTTGTTACTCATTCAGTATGCACTAAGCGCTATGCTACCCGATCATCCTGCAGTAGAATTCTACTTTATGTACTGGAGTGACTAATCTCATAGACCCTAATCGTTCATCAAGGCCAAGAGCACTGAAGTGTGGATCAGTGGACTACTAACCATCTCCATTGCCTCTCCCTCTTAGACAAAGACCACAAGCTGCGACCTGCTTGGCTGTCATCATCCAAAGCTCTCCACTGACTTGGTCCAAAATGAACATTTTTATAATAGTATCCTCACTGCACTGGAGAAGGAGAGGATCATTACCACACTGGGTGTCACCCCCCCCCAAGAACACTGGTTCTGGATATAATGATGGGAAAGCCGAAGGCCTCTAAACCGTCATCTACTGACACCAGAGAGATGACGACTATGCCTATGCCTGCCAACAAGTTTCTTGACAGCCTGCAACATCTCAAAGCCACAAAACAGGCTCACCCCACCCAATTCCAGGCCATATTGGATAATAAATCCTCTCTGGAAACTCGAACCGTTGCTTGTTTCCGAATCAATGCTTTCTCCCTGGAAGTGGATCTATTGTGAGCGGACCACTACAAATCGACAGACAGAGTGAACAACCCGGAATCCACATTTGCCACAGTACAACCAATGGTACAAGACCTGCAGGAGAGGTTGAAGACAGTTGAGAAAGAGGTTGCCACCCTCCGCCGCATGGCATAGGACACAAAGGGGCGATAGAGACAGAACACCATTGTCTACTGAGCTTTCCGAGGGCCCTGGCATGGAACTGTTCCTCGAAGAATGGCTCACAAAGACAGTCCTTGAGGTCAAGGTACCGAAGTTTCTCTACTGAGCAAGCACGCCGAACGTCGGGTATACCCCCACCGCCTGGAGCCCCACCATGTCCCATCATACCTCGCGTTCTCAGCTACCGGTATCGGGGCCTTCTGCTGCAGCCGTGTCTTACTAGGGGCCCATGGCAATATGAGAATGCAGTGGTAACGGCATACACCAATTTCACCATGGAAGTACAGCGCTGCCAGACCTCCTATTATAAGGTCAAACAAAAACTATATGATCTGGACATCAAATACTCACTTCTGTTCCTGGGAAAACTCAGGACATTCGATGGTCAACTGGCCCATATATTCTTCTCTCCAGAAGATGTATGGACATAGCTGCAAGCCAAGGGTCTTGTGCAAGACCCATCTACGAATCTGGGGGCTGGGGCTTGGAATGAGATCAAACCTAGACAGGGCAAACGTAGGCCCCTTAGGGCGAGACTGACCAAGGACCAGGTAGAGCGGAGCAGGCTTGAGTGTCCGAGGCGTCTCTCCACCACACAAACTCCTTTGCCGCATTACTATCCAAGCACCCATCGGAGTCGGGTTTAGACTCAGGTCTGCTTGGGCTCATCAGTTGCTGGAATACACTCGTGCCCGAAGATTACTCCTCAGTCAGCAGATGATCTATACGACTGTCCCCACACTACCCGAGAGAAACGTATGGGTGAGATTCAACCACTAACTTGGACTCTCAACAGTGGTAAGTGGCAATGTATGTAAGAACTGGATGGGACAGTCAATTTGATACAGGCCCACAATACAGACATCGTGAACACTGACACTTCTACGACCCCAATAGTGACTCTAAAAATAAACATGTTATGCTCAATTTAACTATTGGTTGTTTTCTTTTCTTTCTGGTTCTTATCTAATGCACTTAGCCAGAGGCTTACAAGTAATCTGATCTAGGGTTAATATGTTTGTTGTTTAACTTTCGTTTTCATGAAGCCAGTGCATGTGAGCGATGGTTATTTGGGAAGAGGGAGGTACTGTAATCTATGCCACCATGCTGGGGTGCATGCTGGACGAATATGACTCACATTTCATGATTCGTTATGGGGCACTGCCATGGTAATACCTTGATATGGCCACACATACTGTTGCGCTTCCTCCACAATACTAAGTGAAAATATGAAATGTTTCCAACATGACAACCCCAGCCAAACGCTACAGGATCCAGGCATGTCAGGCAAACACAGATAGCTATCATACAGGAAACGCATTTAACTGCAGAAAGCTCACCCCAAGTGGAGAGGGCAGATATGTGGCAAATCCTCCTCTGAGTGTGCACAAGGGTTACTTATTTGGATCGCACCAGGGGTTCCATATGTTACGGAGCGTCATAGTGTTGACGAGGGGGGAAGATACGCTACTTTTGAAGGTCACTTGGATGGGCGAAACTCACAATTGTCAGCATATATGCACCTAATTCTGATCAAGCGCCATGGAGACCCAAACTACACAACATTTCAATAACTAGCTGATGCAATGTCATCTACACGATGTGTGACAATAAGGCCACCCGAAAATCGAGAATACTCTTTTTATTCACCAGAAAATTATTTCCACACCAGACTTGACTTGATCCTTTGCACAGACCACTTGGGACATATGGTCACCAGATCATAATACCTGGCCCGTAAGTTATTGGACCACTGTCCACTGCAAATGAGCCTAAAATGGGGTAGGCCACTCATGCAAATTCCCACCTGGCACTTACTAACAGAAGAGCTGCGTGATGCCTCCTTCATGGAGGACTTTTCTGCTTTCATAACCCAACACCTCGATATAAATAAAGGTTCTACTTCACGTCGGCCCATAAAATGGGGCGCACATAAAGTGGTGGTGTGGGGTTGGTGCACGACAGCTACATGGGGGGCACGGGGTCAGATGCACACTACATGATAACTTAACAAACCTGGAGGCGAAGTTACGGACACTGGAAAAGACTGTAGCTCAAGTGGGGGAGTAGGGGAAGGGGATGAACTGAACACCTCCTGTGTGCATGTTCACGATACAATGAAGCTGAGACGAGGTTGAGGAAACATGATTATAAGTACTGGATCTCTAGACAACATTCGGAATGTGTCCTATCTGTAAGGTTACTAGCATGGCTGCTCAAGAAAAATCAACCCAACACGCTGATTGGGGCTATACCAACCCTAATGGCTCACTGACCACAAAGCAGACTAATATCAATGACACATTCTGTAATTACTAATGTACATTATACTGCTGCCCCCTCCTGCTTGCTGAGTTTCCTATCAACTATTCCGCTGCTTAGTTTGACCCCGCTCGAGAAAAAGTGCATCTGGATGAATGCTGCAGTTAGAGGAAATAAAGACAGCTATTGCCCAGACAGCCAGGAATAAGACCCCAGGCACAGACGGGCTACCTGTAGAGTATCATGACACAGTCTCTGCACACCTGGCACAGCCCGTCTTAGAGGTGCTCAACGATGCCCGCTCCTGAGGCCAACTAACAGATTTGCACCAGGAAGCGCTAATAGTGGTTTTACCAAAACAGGGGTGTAAACCATTGAATGTCCGATCAACCCGTCCACTGTCCCTTCTAAATCTAGACTGTAAGGTGCTAGGAAAAGTGCTTGCCAATAGGTTGCTTCCAGTTATCAATACCCTGGTGCCTGAGGATCAGTCTGGCTTTATACCAGGTCATAGTACTTTCCTTAATATCTGCCATCTTTTAAGGCTTATCCCTGATACACCCCTGGAGGCGTATGGTAGGGTTGCGGTCTCACTCGATATTGAGAAGGCCTTTGACACCTTGTGTTGGGAATTCTTGTTATCCATGCTGCAGCGTATGGGCTTTGGGGAGGGGTTCACAGGCTGAATATGCACCCTATAAATGGAACAAGTGGCCAGAGTACAGACAGGGCAACCAACATCGGACAGCTTTCCAATTTTGAGAGGTACAAGTTAGGGTTGCCACTCTCGCCACTGCTGTTTGAAGTCGCAATGAAGCCACTGGTGTGTCACCTACGGCTAAGGGCAAGGGCCTGGGCGATTCTGAAGCTAAACATAAATCATATTATATTCTTTTATGCAGATGATACGCTTGTTTACTTACACAAAGTCAATGTCTCACTACTGATGCTCATGCTCCGGCTGGAAGAATTCAGAGTAGTGTCAGGCCTCAAGGTCAACTGGCCTAAATCATGTTTATTCCCACTTGTGCCCATTTCAGAACCTCTCAGAAGCCTAATTGGAGCAACGCCTTTCCTGGTGCCATGACACATTTAATTATCTTGGCATTCAAATTCATCACACTGGCAAGGCATTGGAGGAAGGCAACATAGGGAGAGTGATACGCTCAATAGGTGGTTCCCTTGCCTTCTGGTGCTCGCTCCGTTATCACTCATGAGGGGAGTGGCCAGGGGTGTGGAATTTAATAAAATATCTACTTGTCCATGGGACAGGTTGCTTCCTAAATCTACTTGTCCTGTAAAAATAATCTACTTGTCCCATTGGTGCCATGTAGTGTGGCGACAAATTATGGCAGAAATCTCATTATGTAAGAGCTCTGATAATAGCCTCTCTGATTATGCCAGGGTTACTACTGTAGTAGGGCTTGAATACTTGCAATTTCAATCCCTTTTATAGCAATTCCCTTATTTTGCCACCTTTCCACAGATCAACATACTGGGGCTGGGGGAAGCAGTAAGAAATAGTTCCAGGGCTGGAATGCCTTTGAGTCTTCAAACCTAATGCATGTTTTAAGGATTTTCATCAGTTCTTCACTAATCTTTTCCCATAATGAAAAAGGTTGGAAATTTATTTGTGACAATGACATAAGTAGAAGTTCTTCCAGGGATGGGGAAAAAGTGGTTAGAGGGAATGTGAACTTGTAAACGGTCAACAGATTTTCACGTGAGAAAATCTACACTTGCAAATTTGCCCGTGCTAAAATACAGTTCACAAATATTTTCTAGGAGTACGATTTCCTGGTCTACTTCTGTAAGTGCTTGTGAATTTATGGAAACCACTTATTCAAAGCCAGCTACCATAGTTGCACTTTAGTGACTTTCTTTAAGAATGGGGTCCCTAATTAGGTCTGGTGTTAACAAAGACATTTTGTTTTTATTAAACTTCTATTTCTCTCTCTACCTACTGGCGGGCTTTACTGTGAGTGATCACATTCTGCTCTTCTGCAAGGAGCATATTGGCAAACAAAGTAGTTTTGTTCAGTGCCCAGAAATACTGTAGCAATCAGTGGCGTAATGTAACTGGAGGGCTCCCCGTGCAAAGATTACTGAGACCCTCCCCCCCCAGACTCACTCAGGGCTGGTGCTGTGCTGAGGGGGGGGGGGGCTAGAGGGGGGCTGAGGGGCCTTTGTTATGCCACTGGTGGCAATGTGTGCTTTTTGAGACCAAAAACGTTTTTTTTCTTTTTACCAGGGTTTGTTAAAATGGTGAGGACCTGGCAGCTCCCACAACAATAAAGTGTTTTCAAAAGCCAAGTCAAAAGAAGACATGCATTGACAAAAACAAAACCCGTGAGGAATCCACAGGTAGTTAGTGTATCCACCAGAAAAAGCGTTACCAAAGGTAAGTAACTTGTTCTTCTGATGGATACAACTACCTGTGGATTCCTCACCTTATGAATAGAGTCCCAAGCAGTACCGCACTCGGTGGTGGGTGCCCGCCTGATTACACTAAGAAATCTTGCAAATACCGAGCGAGCAAAATGACCGTCCCTCCTCATCTCAGAGTCTAAACAGTAATGTTTCACAAAAGTATGGAGGGACACCCAAGTTGCCGCTTTACATATATCTATTAATAATGGAACTCCCCTCGCCAGAGCCGAGGATGCAGATTTAACTTTAGTAGAGTGGGCCCTGATACCTTCAGGAGGGACCTTTTTTGCCAAAGAGTAACAGATCTTGATACACAGGATGACCCACCTGGAGAGTGTCCTTTTCTGAACCGCTCTGCCCTTTTACTGACCAGCATATCCAACAAACAGTTGCTCATCTAAACAAAAGTCCTTAGTCCTTTCGAGGTAAAAACTCAGGGCCCTCTTAGGGTCCATCCTATGGAGTCTCTCTTCTTCATTAGACGGGTGGGGAGGAGGGTAAAACGCAGGAAGAGTGATATTTTGCCCTATATGAAAAGGGGTGACAACTTTCGGTAGAAAAGCAGCCCTGGTTTTTAGAACCACTTTATCAGGAAAAAACATGGTAAAAGGAGGCTTTATGGAAAGTGCCTGAAGCTCTCCAATCCTCCTGGCAGAAGTAATTGCGATTAAGAAAACAGTCTTGAAAGCTAAATATCTCAATGGACATGAATGCATGGGCTCAAAAGGCGAACCCATTAAGAATGTTAAAACAAGATTTAAGTCCCACTGAGGCATGTGAAAAGGAGTAGGAGGAAAGCTATTCACCAAACCCTTAAGGAACCTATGTACAATCGGAGACTTGAACAAAGATGGCTGGTTCGGAAGGCAAAGAAACGCCGACAAAGCTGCCAAATAACCCTTAACTGTAGCTATAGCACAGCCTTTCTTCGCCAAACTAAGAACAAACAAAAGCACATCTGAAAGATGGGCCTTTAAAGGATCTTTTTGGTTCTCTCCACACCACAGCACAAATTTTGCCCACCTTCCGGCATAAATAGATTTAGTGGAGTGTCGCCTGGATGATAGTATAACATCCACTACATCTGGTGGGAGAGAAAAGGAACTCAGATTCCCCCGTTCAATCTCCAGGCATGAAGGTGCAGGCTCTGGAGGTGGGGGTGTAAAACCTGCCCCTGCGATTGAGAGAGGAGATCTGCCCTGAGCGGGAGACGGAGCGGAGGGCACTGAGAGAGTTGAAGTAGGTCTGTATACCATACCCTTCTCGGCCAGTCCAGTGCCACCAATATGACTTGGGCCCAGTCTTGACGAACCTTCCTCAAAACCCGAGGAATCAAGGGTATGGGGGAAACGCGTAAAGCAACTGGCCGTTCCAGGACATCTCAAACGCGTCCCCCAACGCCCCTTGCATCGGATACTGGAGGCTGCCGAATAACGGGCAATGCGCGTTCTCCCGAGTGGCAAATAAATCCACCTGAGGAGTACCCCACATCTCGAAGATGTGGAGAACTAGATCCGGATGGAGACGCCACTCGTGATCTAATGAGAAGTGACGACTGAGAACGTCCGCACGTGCATTCAACACTCCAGCCAAATGATTTACCATCAAGCAAATCTGATGGTCCTGAGCCCAAGACCAGAGTCGGAGGGCTTCTCGGCAAAGAAGATATGACCCCACTCCTCCCTGCTAGTTTATATACCACATCGCGGTAGTGTCCGTCAGGATCTGAACTGACTGACCGCGAAGGGAAGGGAGGAAGGCCTTGAGTGCCAAACGTACCGCCCACAATTCCAACAGATTGATATGCAACATCTGTTCCGCTGGAGACCAATGACCCTTGATCTCCAGGTCCCCCAGATGAGATCCCCACCCTAGAGTGGAAGCATCCGAAATCACTGTGGCCACTGGAGGAGGCAGTGAAAACGGTTTTCCTTGGGAAAGGTTGCCGTCCTCTGCCCACCAAAGAAGATCCGCTACAGCGTCCCTGGAGATCTTTATTGAATCCCTGAGATCCCCCTTGTGCTGGAACCACTGTCTGCGGAGGCACCACTGAAGAGCCCTCATATACCAGCAAGCATGAGTGACCAACAGAACGCAAGAAGCAAACAGACCTAGCAGGCGTAAGACCTTGAGGACTGGAACTGCCGCTCCACTTTGAAACAAAGGAATCAGCGCCTGAATGTCCCGTACCCGCTGAGGCGGGGGGTAGGCCCGAAACTTTGTTGTGTCCAGTACTGCCCCTATGAACAGGAGGCGTTGAGAGGGCTCCAGGTGAGATTTGGGTACGTTCACCGAAAAACCCAGATCGAACAACAACTGTGTTGTCATTCGCAGATGAGACAACACAATCTCTGGAGACTTGGCTTTGACCAACCAATCGTCCAGGTAGGGAAAAACCGCTACCTCCGTCTTTCTGAGATGTGCTGCAACAACTGCTATCACCTTTGTGAAGACCCGGGGTGCTGAAGTAAGTCCAAACGGCAGGACCGCAAACTGGTAATGTTGCGATCCGACCACAAAACGGAGATACTTCCTGTGCGACTTGATTATGGGAACATGAAAGTATGCGTCCTGCAAGTCGGCAGACACCATCCAGTCTCCTTCGTTCAACACCAATAGCACCTGCGCTAGGGTATATCTTGAATAACACCCCTGACCCCTTTCCTGCAACGGCACCAACTCTATAGCGCCCTTTGCCAACATGGTGACAACCTCCTATTGCAACAACAGAAGATGGTCTTCTGAACAAAAGGAGGGACGGGGGGGAAAGGGAGGAGGAAACTCCTGAAAGGGGAGAGCATAGCCCTTTTCCACAATGCCTAGCACCCACGAGTCTGTTGTAATTGACCTCCATTTCTGTAGAAAAAGACTCAATCTTCCCCCTACAGGAGAAGTATGACTGATAAAGTGGGGAAAACTAGGGCTGCTTCTGCTGTTTTCCACCAGAGGAGGATGAAGAAGAAGAGAGCTGCTGGGCTGGACCTCTAGCCCTACCCCTACCACACCCTCTGAAGGCACGATAGGGCGGATTGGCAAGTTGCTGGGCATAAGATTGAGACCTTCGAAAGGCAGAGCCTCTAACAAATCCTCGAAACCTACGAAAAGGTCTGTACGATGTAGTAGAAGGAGCCTGCAAACCCAGGGACTTAGCTGTAGCCCGACAGTCCTTAAACCGTTCAAGGGCAGAGTCTGCCTTGTCCCCAAACAGCTTTTCCCCATCAAACGGAAGGTCCATTAAAGTGGATTGTACATCTGATGAGAAACCCGAAGACCTTAACCAGGCATGCCTTCTCGTAGCCACCGATGTTCCCTTGGCCCTGGCAATGGAGTCCGTGGGATCCAGGCCAGATTGTATAATCTGCTGCGCAGCAGCCTGTGCATCCAAGAAAAGGGTCCCAAAAGATTTCTGCATTTCCTGTGGCAGATCTTTTGCCATCTCCTTAGCAGAGTCCATTAGGGCATGGATATATCTGCCTAGCACACAGGTGGAATTGGTAGCTTTTAGGGCCAAGCTGCAAGAGGAGAAAAATTTCTTCGAGGACTGCTCCATCCTCTTAGATTCTCTGTCCGTCGGAACACCTGGGAATGTACCGGGGGCAGACTTTGCAGAACATGATGCCTGAACCACCAAGATCTTCGGAGTCGGGTGACGAGACAGAAAAACTGGATCTCCTGGGGCACTTCTATGCCTCCTCGCCACTGCCCTGTTTACAGCAGGAGATGTCACCTGCTTTTTCCATAGGTCTAAAATAGGCTCCGTCAAAGCCTCATTAAAAGGCAGCAAAGGGTCAGCACTGGAGGAAGATGGATGAAGAACCTCTGTGAGCAGGTTAATCTTTACTTCTGCCGTGGACAAAGGCAAATCCAGGTAATCAGCTGCCTTCCTCACCACAGCATGGAAGGAGGCGGCCTCCTCAGTAAACTCCCCCGGATACGCAATGTCCCACTCCGGGGAAGTATCCAAACCACTTGCAGTGGCAAGCCCCTGGAAGTCATCAGAAGGCTTTATCTCACCTTCCTCAAGCCTTCTGTATTCCTCCTCCTCCAGAAGCCTCAACGCCTTCCTTCGAGATCTAAGATGAGTTTCCAGAGCCGGCGTCGACACGGACTCCATCGACGCCGACGATCTCAGACCCCGAACCGGATCAGGAAGGCTCCTAGATTCAACCGGCGTCGGAGCCGGCGCCGGCCCAAAGTCGGCAGATGACCTCCTTGAAGCCGAATGAACGGAAGGAGATGGAGCCGGTCTGAATGAGGCCATCAATGACGCCGGATGGCGCGGAGAAGGAGTCGGTTGAGAAGCCGACGGATCCACGGTCCCAGGCGAAGGACTCCTGCCAGGGGAGACCCCCGGCACCGGACCACCAGACTCCGTAGGGCAGAAGGGCATGAATGGAGCAGCCCTGTACGACGCTGGCGAGCCCAAATTGAATGCCAATGGCCCCATGGGACCCGCCGGTGCACCAGCAGGGGCCATGGATTGAAAAACAGCATACATCGCATTCAAAAATGCGGCCGGATCCGTCCCTGGAGTCGGGAAAGCCAGGTACTGCTGTGCAGATGTCTGGTGAACATCAGGATCCCTCGGCGCCGGTGAAAAGTGAAGACTACCTTGAGTGACCTCATAGACTGAAGGCGCCAGTGACAACACCGGACTCTCCGTCTGAGGCCTGACAGTAGGACTCATCTCCCACGTCTTCTGGCGCCGAGATGAACGAGACCTCGACCTCGAACGACTCCTCGATCGGCTCCGCTCCGAACGGCGCCGTGAGTCATGACGGCGCCGAGAGTCATGATGACGCCTCTTCCTATGTTTTTTGGGAGAAGCATGGGAGGAAACTTTCTTGTGTTCCTTCTTCTTTGCCTTCAGAGCTTTCGGATTCATGCTCTGGCACGAAGAACAACCTTCCACATCATGTTCGGAGCTTAAACACCAAATACAGTCCGAATGGGGGTCGGTCACTGACATCCGACCCCCGTATTCCCTACACGGCTTAAAACCGGACTTCTTCGGAGGTGACATTATAACTTCGAGAAATCGTTACAGTTACCAACGGGCCAGGAAGAAAAAACGTTGGCGTCGAAGCACAGAAAAAGGAAAAACTGACGTCAGTACGCCGACGAGGACCTCTTATTGGCACGTTGACGTCAGACGGAGTCACGTGGAGCCGTGCCATTATGACGTCCTCGTCGACGTAGACAGCTAGGAAGAAGACTTTCTGTCGGATGCTGGCGCAAGGATCGAATTCATAAGGTGAGGAATCCACAGGTAGTTGTATCCATCAGAAATACATGTTCAAACAGCATTAACATATGGACACACATATCATCTCAACTGCAGACAGTTCCCTTCTCTGTAAACCGGCAATAAAGGGTTTGCGTTGCAGGGGGTTGGCCCTACTTGTCCCAAGGACAAAATTAACATGATAACTTGTTGCCCTTGGCCCCAAACAATATGTCCCGGGTGTTGGGCGAAAGGAATTCCACATTCCTGGAGTGGCTATTGGTAAAATGATAATCCTTCCCTGCGTCTTGGATTTCCTTGCTGCTCTGATGATAATACTCCCCAAACATTTCTTCACTGAGTTGAGTGGAATCGTCTTGCACTTGATATGGAGCGCTGATGGAAAGCATTGTTGATAACACAACGTCCACTCTTAGACGGAGGCAAGAGCACTCCTGATTACAAGTTGCACTTTGCTGCAGCCCAGCTGTAATGGCCCCTACACTGGCTGGATACTCACCCCGCCGCAGAACGTACCACAGTCTGTTCTAGTCCAGGCCCAGCCAGAATGTACACATGGCTATCTGATCCCACTTGCCCATCCTGAGGAGGGGGTCAAACGTAATGCTGGCAGCACGTCATGCTGGTGGTGGTTTGTCCATGGTAAGCAACGTGTGTTCCCTTACTCGCCACTGATAGGACTGTATCACTGGCCAGGCATGTAGGAACTGACCAACACACATGATCTTACATCATGGAGGACAGCAGGGATCGACCCTACAGGCAATCTATACCAAGATGGCACCTCGAAGTCCCTTGCACATGCACTTGCTGGGGCGGAGGAACCACCCCACTCTTTGCTTCTTCAGGTATTACTCACGCATGGGGTGGCAGGCCATGTTATCTCGATTTATACAGAGCCCAATTATCCATCACCCTGGTGGAAATTACCAAAACTAGGACTCACTAGAGCAAGGTACTCCAGACCTCTTTGACTGATAAAGCCTAGACACAAATACTCCACGGCATAAAAGAAGTGTACCGGAACCCTAGGTTTCACTACACACAATTCAGTTATATACACCAGACATACCTTTCTCCCAACGCATTAAGCGGATGTACCATGCAACTGCACAGAATGCCCATGGTGTGGTTTAGTCAAGGCAGGATTCTACCATACGCACTGGGACTGCCCACCGCTACAATTGACATGGACTGAGATAACGGCGACAGTATCTGAACTGTTCGGACGTAAGCTGGACCCCACCCCAAAAGTCCTGTCTCCTAGGCCTTCGCTCCAGAACCAAAGGTGATAAACACCTTCAGTGTTTCATTGATTTAGCGTTCGGACTGTTCAAACGCCAGGTTGTGATGCAGTGGAAAGCACCCTTAGCTCCAGACACTAGGAGATGGCTGAACACACTCTTACTGTGAGCTCACGTGGAATCAAGCATACTCTGATCCATGCGTGACAGGGGAATGTCATAGATTGGGTGTGGGTGCTGGGGCATGTTCATCACAAACATTGAAGCCAAAAATGGCACGCGTCCACCTTGAAGAGGATGTCGAAACTTTAGGTGTGCATGTTTGCCTCATGTTAGCAATGGTACAATAGAGTGATGGCCTTGATGTATGTTTGTTTCCCCACACCACCACCAGTGATGCTATTTCATAATGCGTACACCTAGACAATGTATTTATAAACTCCAGTTTTTCTGCACTATAAGCACAGGAGTATCCTCCCTCTCTCCCCCTCCTTTCTCTCCCCACTCTGCAAGGAGGAAACCGAGTAATCCCTGTTCTATTATCTGCAATGTCAATTAACAATGTTATTCTAACTGTGCTTGAGATTGCTGTACGTGTCCAATAAGGAGGCCCTCTCCATCTAAGGCCTATGTCGCACAACTATCTTCTCTTTTTGCTTCATCTTGTTCATGCTGCTGTAACATCTCAATAAAAACTGAGTTGGAAAAGAATTTCGTTTCTAGATTTAGAGCTTACTCGGACATCGAAAGACATTATGGAGTCCAGTTTGTCCCTATGCCCACTGTTTCTCACCAGTGATCCTCCTAATAGATCTTTTCTGAGGACAAGCAGGACATGGCAGTCTCTTGAAACCTAAACTTCTGCAATTTTGTCTAGAAATGCCATTTAATATTAGTTATTTGAGCTAACAGGATTTCTATCCAGAAACACAGTATACAGAAGAAGGTGGCAAAGGGAAACATTCTGGGTCTGGAGATACTGTTGAGTGGAGATAAATGATATCACAAACAATATATGCATATTATCCATTGCTTGCCTCTTTTGCATACATTGATCTATAAGTCTGTGTACTTCGGAGAAAGAGAGCTAGGGGTGTTAGTTGATGTGGTTGGTGCTCTAGCCACAGGAGCTGATCAGTCAGGATCACCTTGAACCGCTGGATGAAGCAGACTATCTGCATATTGTTGGGGAGTATAATCCAGTGGCGGAGCCACTGGAAGTTGAGGACTTGGATGGCAAGTGAGCTATGGAACGTTCACTCCTCTTTTGGTGCGTCATTACTATGATCTCATTTAAACCAATGGGTGATTGGCATTGTTCGCTGAAATGAGAACTAAATTACTGTAATAAAAATAACAATATAGTGTAAATGTGTGTGCCAGCAGCATATTAGAACACTTCACCTCCAGATTGTCTTCTGAAATTCAACATTAAACAAATCAAATTGAATAAGTATTCACACTTAATATCTTAAAAAACAGAGCAGCATAACTCCCCATTAGGTCACAATGAACATGAATATCCCAAAAATCTTTCACAGTCCAACACAAGTCCACCATGGTGCAAAGCCTCAGACTGTATTACCATTTTTCAAGCATACCTGACTCGAAGGACAGTGAAAGACCCATCTTTCATCCCAAGAGCAATGTGGATACCATCAGTGCTGACTGCGGCACATCGAATCGGCTCCTCCATATTGCATCGTGCAATCAGCGCATGATCAATCAGACTCCATATTCTATGGATGAAACAGAGCACAATTTTCAATACCGTACATACTAATGATGAATCCTTTCTTCCATACTGCAACATTTATGCTACAAAGAACTTTAGAAATCCATTTTTAAAAGTCTGTTTAGAACAAATTATGGTTCTGAAATGAAAAACGAATGCAGAAATACTTTCTGAGAAAATATAATTACAATGGGATGTACGCTTCTAGGCTTACACAGAGAAAATAAAGGGGATATAGGTGTGCACTTCCACCGGAGAAGAAGGCAGAGCCTGTCAGGTTGCTTGTGCATATAGGAGGCCGGGACAGGTTTGGAAGGAGAGCATTCAGTTTATCCCAAACATACTAAGCTTCTTGTGCTTCACCAGGACGGGGACATGGCATGCATGAGGAGTGATTACATATGTTTCCCCCGTGAGAGTTTGGGGAAGAGAGCTAGAGGAAGAGATGGAAGATTTGATTCTGGACCTGGTCCCCAAATTATATGAATGAAGGCAGAAGGACCAGGGGTGTGTATTTACTGAGGGTGCAAAAATGGAAAGGTGAGTACAGAGGAGGGAATGTCTTGACGTACAGACAGCAGCATCCAGTCATGCAGTAGCTTGCTGGTACAGCCAGAAAGCATTAAATGGTGAGTTGCATGGGGCATATTTGTGAGATGAGGCTCTGGTGGCAAAACTAATGAGAAGGAGCTATACAGAGATACATGTAGTTTGCCATGGGAGTGGATAGGCCTAGTAGCTACCTAAATCCACATGCTGTGCTCATAGCTCATCCACCCGAGTTCAACCTAGGGAATGCACTTTCTCAAAGATTGGTTCTCAATTGTACAAGATTATGGCATATTGGTACTAGGGTCCACTAGACTGCAGTAACCAATATATCACTTTCTAATCCTATTTACACATTCTAACAAAGAAATGTGAATGTCACCACTTGATGTTAATTGTGTTATCACGTCATATGTGATGTCATTAATGTGTTGTCATCAATGATGTCATTTAATGTGTATGAAATAAGGTGTGCACTCCTGAGCAATCCATGGAGATATTGTGGCTGCATAGAGCTCCATAACAGGGCACTTTCAATGATTTTAGGTTTTAACTTGTAATCATAAAGTCCCTTCAATTTAATAATTTTTAGGGCAATTAATACGTTTTTAATAATGATAGTTACGTATCTCAACTAGCACAGGTGTTTATCCTTGATTGTGATTTTGAAGGAAAACACTTAAAGAAACAATAGTACCTCTACCTTAGGTACCCTTGTGGCCTGGCCTTGGGGTGTATCCAGCAGGAAATGGTCTCAATAAGTGACCTTTGGCCATGACTTATGCCCACGGCACAAAGCTGTACAGGGCATGCGTATGCCAAATACATGATCATTCACCATTTCCTACACAAAGTCTCCATCGCCCCGGAGAACATCGACTCACAATATAGTTTCCCAGGTATACTGATTGGTGGTGCCCAGAGAACTCTGCATGTAGAGGGTTGGCTTTGACCACTCTCTCAAACTGGTTCCCTGGCGACAGAGTCCCCCCGCCATGAGCAGTGTACTCAGGTTGCAGGAGTGTTCTCTGCTCATTTCTTGCCAGCCTTTCAACAAGGCTGGATAGATTAACTATATACCTCTTGAGCTAGACATGGAGTGTAAGACCTTTTCAAACCAGACTCTATCCTTGTCACAGTGTCATGACCGGAGAGGGCAGGAGCAGACAGGGAGATCTGGCAGACATGGGTTTGTGGTTTATGAATCTAGAGATTTTACAAACCTTGGTAATAGTTAATCTTGGATGCTTGGGTTTAAGAACTGTTGACTCAACCTTTGGTGACTCACATGTCAGCAGTGCCATTTCATACACAGGTCCCTGTTCAAAGTGGTTTTGCCATGTCATAAGCTGGGAGAGGGAACTTGTAAATTGGTGTGAACTTTTTATCACCCTGTGTTTGAATGTGGCTGAAAACTTGTATAAGTGTTATGAACTCACACACTAGATGTGTCCACATTTTACTTCATTGGTTTGTGGCCACTTTCATGTCTCACTGATCTATCAAAAATATTAATAATAGTATTAATAATAAGTACAGAAGCCCAACACTTTCTTAGGGGCCCATCACTGAATGCCGGGTTTCGAGAATGCCTAGGCTATATATTCATGACTCTTCCTCCTTCCTCTTTCTTCCACCACCAACAAACAGTTCCTATATCTCACTCCTTAAAGTTTTTTCATTCCTGCTTTCTTTCTGTGTAACTGTTTTTGTTACCGCGCCCTATCTCTGAGTTCTCTCTTTTCAACTTTGTTCTCTTTTCATATTTGTTAAAGTCTAACAGTGAAAAATAAGCCCAGATCCCCAAATGGAGTGGTGGTGTCAACAACCACAACTATTGGTCTAAACTAAGCAATGCTTTGAGATCCTCCAGAATGCTGATTTGTCTTTGAAATCTGACTCTAGAAGCAGTGTCAGGAATCTACAATGGTTTTTTTCAGTGTTCTGCGGGAATACTTTAAAATCAGCACGATGGATTTACATGGAGCCACAAAAACAACATAGAAGCAGTAGACTCCGTATTTGTACACAGTTTGGTGCCATCTTTCAGCAAAAAGTTTGAGCCTTTGTTTAAATCCTCCCCCATCTTGGCAAACCTACACATTATTAGTTTCAAAAACACTTTTGTTATGGACTATCAATCTCAACAATAACTATAAAGGGGTATTCCAACATTTTGTTTTTGTTTTATGATTCATACCACAGTAGAACCATCCAAAGGCTCTATGAACCCACAAAAACAGGCTGTATAGAGGAAAGCAACCACACCCCCAATGAAATTTCAAAAAGGAAACTGCACATTCAGCACACCTCTTTTACAAATGCCACACAACCCAAATCCACTCACGCTTAGCACCCCTAAAGAAACGTGATGAAAAACTAAGTATAATATCCATTTGTACCTCGGTTTTATCTCTGTAATCACAACATCCAGTGCATACACTGTAAGAATCAAAGTTATAATGCCAGCCTATTCAGAATCAATCGTACCTTTCATCCAGCAAATAAATCAGGCCGTGAAACTACATACATAATTGTCGCACACAACTTTTTTAAGAGCACACAACCATTAAACGAAAAGCAGACATCTCATCTCTGTGCGCAACCTATTCATACAAAGAAGACACACACAATACAAAGGCCAGTCGTTCGCAACAAACCCTCCTCATTAGATTTGACATATATTATACCCCCCCAACAATAACCTCACTCATAGGAAAGAAAGACCCAGGATAGGCCAATCACAGCCACCACTTGGTCCTGCCCTTCATGCGCAAAGACAGAGGTCCCCAACCTTTTGTGATCAATAAGCAACATCTGAGTACTAATCCAAATGGTTAGCAATCCCCGAACCACACAAGAACATAACTGGATATATGTCGGAGTAAAACTAATGAAACACAAATTAATATAATAATGTGCACATTATGCATAAATAATGTGCATATATTTGAAGTAATGAGCAGTGCACTGAGGGGTATTTACTGGCTTACTGTGCATTTAAAGCAGACGGTTGTCTAACAACCGTAATTTGATTGAGCTTAAAGACCAAATTTACCATATAAATGTGTTCTTTACAGGGACTAATGGAAGCAAATCATGGAGAATTCCAATTTTAAAGAACTTCGTGCCACGTAAGCAGATCAATATTGGAAGGTTTTGACTGCTCTCCCCAAAGTGTTTTACAAAATGAGTGTCAACTTTGCAAATGAGCCCCAAAACTTGCGATTTTAAGGACATTTAACAAGGAAGTTTGGGGCATTTAGTTTTAAATGCATGTTTAAAAACACACAACACAACACACTCAACCATCAACAGGGGTCAAATGGTCCATATAATACACTTGGAGGGACAGCAACAACAATTTCAAAGGAGTTGAATAATCCAAGCAGGTTACTTCCAACACAGCGTTTATTTTCTTCTTAAAACAGGAAGCAGCCCACGCATTTCGTTCACCACATGTGAACTTCCTCAGGGCACTGATTATTTATAATAAGTGACGTTGTAATCTTCCCATATATCTGCTTCACAAATTTAGCTAAATGTGCTCACTTGCAATGTCCCTTTATAGCATGTATAGTGAGTCCACTTTCAAAATAATATCAATTTAGATCGCCACCATGAGCCTCCTCGTAACCTTCCAGTTACTCAGTGAAACGCCATGGTAAATTTAATACAATTTCCCATGGTGTTTCACTGATTAACTGGAAGGTGAACGAAAAACATTGGCTGCTTTTTGTTTTAAGAAGAAAATAAAGTCTGTGTTTCGAAGTTGGGGATTATTCAACTCCTTTGAAATTGTTGTTGGTGCCCCTCCAACTGTATGATATGAGCCTTTCACATTGCCACTGCTATGTTAATTTCATAATAGCCACAAAAGGAAATCCATTAGGAGTCTCCAAAAGTTCTAAAATCCAAATTAAAAAGTAATCTACATTAATTCTTATGAGACATGGACACATCTATTAAGAGTAGGTTTGTGACCTGCATGACACTCACTTTGAACTACGGGGGAAATATTCTTTCCATATCTCACATAGATGCAAGAGGCGTGGCGAACTGTGATTCCTTTGGTCCTTTCATACAGCATCTAGTTTTAATACATCAGCTTCTCAGACACTCAAATCTTTGTGCTTCTGCTATGCAATCAACAAGGAAACAAGTGTAAGGGGAGTACTAGGACAGCAGAGAACCGATCAAGACAGTCTTCTCATTGTCTGCTTCAAAAGAAAATAAATGCTTGCTCTCTAGCACTGACTAGAAAACATATATGTATTCATCATCTGATGAGAAATGCTTTATGGTGCTGTAAGCAAAATGTTGCTCTTGAGCTACACGTTGGGGACTGTTGCCCTAACTAATAAATTAGGTAAAGATGATTGCACTGCCCATCTAACTTTTAGAATCCCTGAGACAGAACAACTACAGTCACTGTTCCACTGACACCCCCTCACTAGCAAACTAGGGAAAGCCTGTGGAATAACCCAAAGACCAACTATAATCAGAGATGAGAAACTGCATTTGAAATAAAAATCACTCACACGGCCCTTCTGTTCAGAGCAGAAAGCAGGTCTATCTCGACAATCAGTGCAGGAGACTTCCTGCATAATAATTCTGCTTTGCTCACACCATCACTGGCCTGCTTCTTCATTTTCTCATTTTCTCTCCTTTACTTTCTAATATACTCCACCGTCTCCCTCCTCTATGCCCCCTCATAACACTACTCCTGTTCTGTCTTGTTCCTTTGCCACTTTGAAACTTTGTCCTTCCACCCTTGTGACTTTTCTCCTATTTTTTTTTACCTTTCCTTTATTCTTTTCCCTTCCATTGCATTTACATCACGCTTTCTCTCCTCTGTGATATTCTGCATTTCTTTCTAGTCCTTTTACCGTCCTCTGCATCCTCTCTCCTCTCATTTTAGACCTCCTTCTATTTTTTGCTCTGTCTCCACTCTGCCTTTTCTCCTCTATGCTTTGCCTCTCACTGTGCATGTGTCCTTCCCTATTCATTGTCCTCACACCAAAGAGCTAATCCTGTGCTTCCCTTCTCCACAAAACCTACCCTTTACCCCACCATTCCAACGATTGCCTACTCCTATTTCCTCAATGCCTTTCTACTCCACCCCATTTGTTCTCCTTATCGCTTCCCTACTCAATTTACTTGTGCCAACCAGCCCTTTCACTCCTTATTACTCCCAACACCTTAAGCCCAATTATCACTGCTTTTTAGTGCCCTTTTCTCTTACCCTCGTCTCCATCCCTAACATACGCCCAACAACCCTCAACTCCTTCGTCCACAACTTTGATGCCTCTCGCCTTGTATTTCCCATTACTGATACCTCATTCACCACTAGACATCTTGGTGTCCAAACTCTGTGAAAAGAGTCAACTAGCCAACATCTTAGAAACATTAAAGCATCTGACTTCACTAACACCAGAAAGGGATAACACTTTCTACATATGGTTTTAAAAATATTGTCTATTTAATTCTAGGTTCCTTGCCACCACCCCCCACAACAGCAGCGTAATTATTGCGGATTGCAATGCAATATAGAATGGGTGTGTGGGGCAGATAGGGATTTTATGGACAAGTATAAAAATCTCAGAAGAACCACCATTTTTTAATCAATGCAACTTTACTAACTTTTGTTAGTTGGACCTATGTCCCTGCAACTCGATGAATTTTAATTCTCAGGTATTTTACAGTGTCCACTTGCCAAATTACTGAATACTTTTCTGCGGTCAGAGGAACTAGTAACAAATTGTTCCGATTAATACCAAGACATGAGATACCATCAAACTGAATAAACACCCTAATCAGTGAGGAGATACTAATTGAAGGGTGTCCGATAAATAATAACACATCATCCGAATAGAGAGATACAAGTATCTCCTGAGACGTTAAATTCAGCCCCTGTTGTGAATGCTGTCTGAGCATGCAGACCAGCGGCTCCATTCGCACATATAAGCAGGGATAGTGGGACTCCCTGTCTAGTTCCACGCATCACTTCCATGAGGAGGCCATTACATTATTGACAAGAATTCTGGCCGTAGGTTGCACAAATAATAGTTAAGCCATAATAGATCTTCGCTGCCTAGCCCCATACTTTCCAGTACTGTGAAAATGCATCTCTATTCAATGGCATCAAATAACTTGGCTGCATTCAGAAACGCACCCACAGCTTGCAGTTTTAGGTGCAACATAGCAAACAATGTTTATATAATTATATTCTGTAAACTGGCCCAGAAAAAAACCAGCCTCCTCAGGCAGCACTAGTTGCGGCATCAGTGGCATCAAGTCCACTGCAAGTATTTTAGCTAAAAACGGTCATCCAAATTGGTCAAGGACAGAGGGCGATATGATGTACACTGCACAGGGAATTTATCAGGTTTAAGAATTGTTATTAATACCTCCCCCATAATAAGTGGGAGCCAGGGAGTAGCCAGAAAATGTAAATACCCCCCCACTTTGAACCAAAGCTCTTATGGCATCAAGCAAGCGAAGCAAGGCAATGGGACTCTCCGCCCGAACAACTTCCTTGTCTCTTCCATCAAAGCATCTATCCATTCATCTTTCAACATTCCGTCCAACCAGGGGTGTCGTTAACCCCCGCTTTTGCAGCTACACTGGGGGTAGGGATTCTTATGGGCCCCTTCTGTCTGCACCTCAGCAGACAAAGACTCATAATTAACGCAAAAGGATGGGAAGGTGAGTGAAAGGATGGATGAATGAAACGCTGAATAGGTGGGTGAGTGAACGGGTAGATAAATAGATGCATGGATTAATGAGTGAAAGAATGGATGAGTGAAAGAGAAGATGGTTGGATGTGTGAAAGGTTGGATGGATGATGAGAGAAAGGATGATGATGCGTGAACGCATGAATGGATGGATGGATGTGGGAGTGAAATGATGGATGGATCGGTGAGTGAAAAGTTGGATCGACAGATGGATGAATGAGTAAAAGGATGGATGAGTGAAAGGGAGGAAGGAAGTATAGATGAAAGGGTGGATGGATGGATGAGAGAAAGGGTGGATAGATGGATGATGATAGAAAGGATGGATGAACGAGTGAGAAGATGGATCTATGTGTGAAAGTAAATGGATGAATGCATGAGTGGATAAATGGACTGAGTGAAAGCATAGATGGATGGCTGAGTGTAACGATGGATGGATGAGTGAAAGGATGTCTAGAAGGGTAAGTGTAATACATAATGGGGTATGGTATGAGAATGCATGAGCAACATGTGTGATAGCCAAGGTCCAACTACTTATGCTTAGGGAGATTAGCCAAAATTCTATTCTATAAAAAGCATCATGTCCGATGGAATGGCAAATCCGCTATTTGTAAAGTGAACGCTCCAGATATCTAATAAATTATGCTCCAGGATTATTAATGGCAATCTAATTGATGGTGCCATGTGTAATTATGTGTCTATCAAATAAGGGATATAGGGCCAGATGTAGCAAGATCAGAATTTGCAATTCTGAAATTGCGAGTCGATGTGACTCGCAATTTCAGAATCGCAAATCCTGATGCAGAACGGTATCTCAGACACCGTCTGTGACTCGCTATGGGGTCGCAAAGACCCACCTCATAAATATTAATGAGGTGGGTCGCATTTTGCGACCCCATAGCGAGTCCCTGCACTCACAGGGATGGTGGCCTGCTGAAGTCAGCAGACCTCCATGTCTGTGACTGCTTTTTAAATAAAGCAGTTTTTAAAATTTATTTTGCAGCCCGTTTTCCTTAAAGGAAAACGAGTTGCAAAATAAAAAAAATAACGAAACCATTTAGTTTCGTTTTTTCAGAGTAGGCAGTGGTCCATTGGACCACTGCCTGCTCTGAAAAAACCTTTTGGGCAACATTCACAAAGGGGAAAGGGTCTCATAGGGACCCCTTCCCTTTTGCGAATGAGTTACCACCAGTGTGACACTGGTGGTAACTGCGAATTGCTTTGCGACCGCATTCGTGGTCACAAAGCAATTCTGCAGTGTGATGCGAGTCGCAAATAGGAAGGGAGCACCCCTTCCTATTTGCGAGTCGCATTCACAATTTGCGAGTCGGTACCGACTCACAATTTGTGAATGTGCATCGCAGAAGGCTGTTTACATGGCGCAAACTGTGATTTTCGCAGTTTGCACCATGCAAACGGCTTCCTACATCTGGCCCTTACTGATTTAGAGTAACATTAAAGTCCCCTCCTCAAAGAAGTGGCCACTCGTACAAGTTGTTATTCCAGCTGAGAGGACTTCAACAAAGGCCGGCGAATCTACATTCGGTCCATAAATGTTCACAAGTATACATGCCTTTTCCTGCAGCTTCCCATGTGCTATCAAGTAGTGACCTTCCGGGTCAGCTATCACCTTGGTTACTATTAAGCAACATAGTGACCTCTCTGGCATATTGGGAGTACGATGCAAAACAGTAATGCACTGCCAATTTAGACTGCTTAGAGAGCTGGGTCTCCTAAATAAGGGCGTTAAATAACTTATGGGGATCTAGAAATGAAAGTACCTGCTTCATTTTCCAGGGATATTTAATCCACTCATATTCCATGTGACATCATACGCATTGCCATGTATCTGAAGCTGTATACATGTCTGCATTGCATGACTAAATTTTGAGTTGCCTATCAATTTCAATATCCATATTATAAAAACCATGTAAGCACTTGTAATCAGCTTCAAAACACATCTATTGTATTTCCTTCCCCACCCTGCTTCCACATCTATCCCCAATCAACTCACATTACAACATGCCTAACATTCAAATCCCAACTTATCAGTAACATAATAAGTAAAATAATGGGTCGTTAACCGGTGGATTCAGCAGTGGATCACTTCCAGATATACTATGATACATACTGATCTGGAAGCCACCATGTATCATATTTGCTCAATCATGATCCCATTCTTCTCTACAAAATACCTGATTGTATGTCTAAGTTTCATTATCTGAAGTAAATAGAAGACAAACTTAGTAGTTGCATAATAAACAACCATAACAAACTCAATTTATCATCTTGTCCTGTCGTCAGGTGGAATCGTCCTTTCAGCTAATCTGCATCATGTTCCATGCTTCTATCAGTGTGCTGCAAATTCCCAGCACAGCCCCCGGATGCCTGTTTTGATTTAAGCTTTTTAGCACGCTCAACAGCTCGTTGCAGGTCTGAAAAATAAGCTGTTTTTCTTTCCACTGTAATCTCAGCCGTGCAGGGTACAATATGTCATACTGGATATCCAGTTGTTGAAGTTTTTTCTTGACTGCCATAAAGCTGCAGCATGCCTCTTGTACAGCCTGCATGAAGTCAGATGAACAAGTTACCTTTGGAAATGCTCTTTTCTGTGTATACTTTAACTGCAGATTCTCACCTTTCTATTATTCCCCAGGTGTCAGACTGGATATGAAAGTTTTCAAGGAGTACCACTGCGCACTGGTAGGTGATGTTGTGCGGCTCCACTCAAACATCGTTCTGCTCCGGGAGTGGTGTGTGGAGCAGCACATAAGAGCCTCCCCAGTGATCAGGTGTCAATTCCTTTCTTTACATGCCACTAGACACGAATCCAGAGATGCCCCTTGTCTCTCAGACCAACGTTCTCAAAATGTTACCTCAAAGCAAGTGTACAAGGAAATATGTCTCCCCCTAACAGCTCAGGATTCAAAGGGACTGTTCAAGCAATGATCTGTGACAGATGCCTACTAGATTTGCCTTTGTCCTTGGGATCGACCCTGACTTCAAGACCAGTAGTGAAATCACCATGATGAACCTTAAGGCCACATGAGACCTTGAGGTGAATTGAAAGACTCTAGCCCTTGAACTGCCAAAGTCATTAGACGGTCCCGTTCCTGCTCACGAAATAATTCCCATGGCAGATCTACATTGCAGTCGAAGATATTTGGTAGGGTAGAAAAAGAAGCAAAAGATGTCCAAGCCGGCCTCGGCTCATTCCTGCCAATCTTCAACTACTGAGAAGGCGTGAGGGCATAAACGTGCCTCTCAGTTTCACTCCTGAAGTCGATCTCCTTCAGAGACGATTCTGACTCTCTTCCTGGGGCAACCCGAGTATCTGGAGCCTTTGGTCACATTGCAGCAAATCCAAGAGGTTTGGGACACAATGCTGTCCCTTTGGCATGCTGCCTGCTCCCTCTGGTGTGCCTCCTTTCCCCAAGGAACTGCAAGGACCTCTGACTGCAACCATCATATACAGTAGGCCTCTAAATCCTATGAAAATCTCATGAGAGTTAGAATGGTTGCCTAATGTGAGTTTCGCCAGCAGTTTTGCCCCCTCTGTGACTAAGGTTGAGGCTTTCAGTATGCCAGCAACTGCCTCGTGCAGCCAGCCCAGGAGGCCCTAACGCCTTCTCGTGGCTATGACACCCACAGATAACATGGACAGCCCAAACACACAAGATTTTATGATTCATTCTAGGTTAAATTAATGTCAGATTTTCACTTTCAAAAAAACCTCAGGATTGTTCTCCTCTGCTTGACTCTTCCCTCAGCTTTGCTTACTTCTTGTGCATGGGTGGCATCTCACTACTATCCCACATGATCTCTTTGAACACAAGAACCCAACTGGGCAGTCCATACGTACTCCCTGTCCTTATGGCAGCAGCTTTCTGAGGCACACTTCTGGATGACTTACTTTTGGGGTCGCTTTCTACTACACTTCATCCTACTGTCTCTCCATCTAAGTATAGATGGTCAAAGTGTGGTACACAATGTGCTTCGGCTCCCCCAGTGCAATCCTTTCTTGTAATTACCTTTCAACGCCAGCTTCTTCAATGGAAGCGGCAGTGGTACAGTAAGGGTAGTAACATGGCTATGGCACAGCTGCCTCAAACTCTTAGGAATAAAGGGAAGGTGTGAAATGGAAACTCCACAGATTTTGAAGCAGCCATTCACAAGTCAACCTGAGACTGGTGGCAGACGCGTGCTTCTCTTTAGAAAATGTTGAATGAGTATTTTTGAGAATGTGCTAAAGCATTTTTGAAGTACGTGCTAAATGCAGTTACGAAATAAAAAAATAAAGTTTTCAGAATACTGCTGTTTTTACATATTCTGCACAGTGGGCAGCTTTAGTTCTACATGGATGCTAGGATTTCACGGAGCTTTCCTCGGGCTATTTCCTGTAAGCCATTTTCCAAACTCTCAGCTGCACTTTCCACAATAGCCATTTACGGTTGCTTAGTGACAGAGCTTTGTGCATTACACTTATGTTGGACAAAAGAGAAAATGATTACTATTTCTGCTACAGAAGTAGAGAACAGTTATGAGATCTGCAGGTCTACTGCACACGCTTCTTTGTTATATACATTTTTGTTAAGGCAAAGCACTCAAAAGATAATATGTATGCTTTTTTTCACAAATAAACTATATTTTTATTCATTGTAATCCCGATGTGGGAAAAAGTGCAAAAACAACCTACCCACCCTAAAATACGGAGCACATCAAGGGAAGTGAAAACATCACGTTCTTCTCCATAAGTGGATTGAGATCTAGTCGAGGGTAAGATTGTTATTTTGGGCAGCAATTCACTGGTGCAGTCCTTGTGACATTTTTATGACAGATTGGAGGCAGCTGAAACTAGTGGGGTGAGAGTGGCCGCCATGAATCGCACTAAGCACAAGATTTCGCATTATGCAGCTCAAATTTTCAACAAATAGGTTGAATATAAATTAGTCTTATAGATAGCTCCTAAGTGGCTTGAAATAGTTCTATGATAACCGTGCTGCCCTACGTAATAGGTCATCTGGACACCAATTTAAAACAAAAAGATTCCTGGGAAATTTATGCGTAATGTGTTTTTAACCTGGATAGTTGACAGCACTTTATCCTATCTCATGGTCAAGCGCTGAAACCTGCTGACAATTATCCTGTGCCTCTTCAACGACAGAAAGTGCTATTAAAATCGGACTCTTTCCTTTAGCCTCATTTTAGCGTCTCTGTGGCATTTATTCTCATTCGGTTAAGCCTAGTAGTTTTCCAACAAGCGCCAGAATACCTTTCTGGGTGACCCTGCACTCCACAAATGCATTACAGCATCAGTATTTGCTGCCTTCTTTTTAGCCCCTCAGCCAGTCTTAATTTTGCATGTTTTCCCAGACATTTTAATCACACTGAAGCCGAAGGCTTTTCATAGTCAGTCAAAAACCAGGAATGGACCTACCTAGAAGCGGTAAAGAAAAAGAACTCGAAAAAGTGAGTTAAAGAGACAGGAAATGTAGAGTGGTGGAAAATAGCGATAAAATGTACAATCAAGAATGAACAGCGTTGATATTTGGCAATTCCAACAAACGGCAGTCATTTTGCAGGGTCCTGAGAAAAACTTTGGGCTCACGCCCTTTTTGTGTGCAAATTAAGCACTAACGACATGGTCACTCAACATAGCGAAAGAAAGCACGGAAGGGACATCGACATTTAAGGAAAAAGTACTGACTTGAGACGGGTACTGGAAAAAAGGTATGGCGCCGTTCAAAAGAAGACGACCTTGAATTTACCCATCTTTATTATCCATGACGCATGCAATTAGACAGTTATGCTTCTCGAGACTTCCAATGATCTGGAGATACATTTGAGTAGATAGCGCATAATATTTAAATGAATGATCCGGATGGATACTGAGGTTAAGAAGTGGCTTAATGTACACAGTCTGAGCTGAGGTGAAATGATTCAGTCAGAACTTGTGGACAAAGTGGAAGTGAACACATTTAAGGTTGCTTCTGTTAGTTGTACTGTGCAACAAAGCTCTTAAATACGCTGCATAATAGAGCAGTGTGAAAGAATAGGTTGATGTAAGAATGAGCCTATCTCCCAATTCCCCTAGAGGCTCACAAAGGCACACTAAAATGGCAGGCTTGTAATGAGAAGACGTCATGTCCTTCTATTACCCCTTCTTTTCTTGGACTCACGTTCCAATGAGGTGGATTGTCCCCGGTATTAATACATCAGCAGATGAGGTGTTGGGGGTGACGTTTCTAGGGTCTACAGTTTCTAGGGTCTACAGCCTGCCCTTAACACGGGCATAAAGCACCTGCTTCGCTCTCCTCTTCCATTTACCACTGCTTCATAATGAACGGTGCACTGATGCACCTAAAGTCTATTGGAAGGCTATTTTCTAAGAAAGAACCTTTCTATCACATAGGCTTACTGGCCACCATGGTTTATACAGTGTTTATGAGAAAATACAAGATTCAGGTTCCATCTAACCATAGGCTTTCTCACTGGAGCAAAAAAATGCAAAAGTCCTGAAAGATGATGCTTGTTGGTTTAATCGCAGTGGGACAATGCTTACTGTGGACTGTTCTGTGGACGAAAATTGTGTTAAAGTATATTTTTTATATGTTCCCTCGCGTGGATCACTTAGCCAGGTCCCTGACATGACATTTTATATAAAGCAGCAAAAGGGTTTATGCTTACCAATGGACCCAAAGCCTCAGAAAATTTGCTTTAATATTGTGACCTGGGTGTAGATTTGCCTAAATGCTCAAATTCAAGTACTCAAAAAGGCAATCAGTTAAATGACTGCATTAATCACAGCTACTGGTAATTATTCGGGGTCGCACCCCAGTGCATTATTATTTTCCACACCATGCCATGACAGTTTGGACCCAGGTATATGCAAATCAGTATTGATCCTCCTCCAGTGGGATTAGTCCAGCCAGAACTGCCAGGCCAGATTTCTACTAGAATTGCTGCTGTTCATGCCCAACGTGGCCAAAAACACAAAAATGACACGGTGTGAAGCAGAGTGTGACTAGGCTCTTCGGGCAGCCTTGCATGACGTTGAGCAGCGTACATAAAATGACCACTGACTCCCTGGATGAGCATGCCCCAAAGCAACTAAGAGTACAGTACAAACCTGGCTCAGTGACATGAACCTGGATGGCCTTGAACCCCAACATGAATTGAATGCCAAATCACTTGCTTGGATGCACCTTGGACTTCAACCTCTCCCTCAACGGACATATTGTCAGAAACAAAAAGACGGACCAGTACAAGCTCCCTCTTCTAAAGAAAATCCAGCAGTTTCTTCCAGAAAGCAACTTCAGAGCTGGTGTGCAAGTCTCTGTATTCTCCTTTCTGGATGTTGGTAATGCCCTACTTCTTGTCCTCCCAGACTCCATACTGGCATCCCTTTGGGGCATCGCACACTCTTCACTGTATCTGATCTAGGGCCTGAAGAAATACAATGCTTTTCAGCCCACCTGCAGCCAAGACATCATTATACAGCAGACTTAGAAGTGAAAAAAAGGATAAAACAAGCAACAGGTGTTTTCCATCTACACACTCAGAATTTATAACATCTCGGTGCCCAGCAGACCACTCCAACAAGGCTGCAATTTAGGAAAGAGTTGAAGGCTCACTTTATTACTCGCCGACTTTAAGTTTTCCTTTGACCATGTATGGCACCCTTTTGCTTTGGCTACAGCACCCCAACCTTTTGACTAGGTTTCCTGAATAGAAAATCCATACACATATGTACATACAAACTTAAGACACACGGATGCATCCACTCCAACTGGATGGCAGAGTATATGTAAGAAGGAAGTCCATGCTGATGCCAACACTCTTCTACTCAATCCCAGCCCACGTTTCTGGGCCCATTTGCCTTACTACAGATGGATACAAAATCTTTTGTTATTGTCAAGTCATTGGCAGCTGTTCTTAGCACAATGAGATGAAAACAGCTGTTCTCTGTTACACTAATAAATGCTACTACTGCAGTGACATCAGATTTGGAGGTCCACGTACAGTATTGATTTCACACCTGATGCTATTTCAATCACAGTGGCAGCATGTGAGTAATCAATGATAATCTGTTGGCAACAGAAATCTCGAGCATGGATATGAAGCACACAAGCATCCCCACGAACAAGGAAACATAAACTTCCCTAGTGAAAAAAACGAAAGGCAATTCAATCAATAGCTTTTATTTCAGTTAAAGACTTCTAAAAGCATTTATCAAATTCTTCATCACAAACTAAAATCAATGCAATGCACACACAATCAATTTTATATAAAAATGCAATCAATATCAATACAATTAATTAAAACCAATAAGTCATGAGTTCATAAGAGTTTAAAAGTTCAAACCTATCTTTTCAACTATCGACCCAACTGCAAGTAAGTATTAGTGTTGGAAATGGCCCTTTTTGCAGGGCTATCCCCAAACCTTTTGCCTTCTTCCTCCTATTTTTTTCCTGATCTGTTTTTGCTGGCTTTAGGACTCTGGGCACTTTACCATTGCTGACCAGTGCTAAAGTGCAGGTGCTGTCTGTCTAAACTGGATTGTTGATTGTTTTCTCCATGATTGGCATATTTGATTTAGTAGTATGTACCTTGTAAGGTGCAATAGAGGTGCCCAGGGCCTGTAAATCAAATACTACTAGGGGGCTTGCAGTGCCATTGTGCAACCCACATAAGTAGCACTGCAAACCTGTCTCAGACCTGCCATTGCAGTGTCTGTGTGTGCAGTTCTAAACTGCATTTCGACCTGACAAGTGCACCCACTTGCCACCCCAAACCTTCCCTTTTACTACATGTAAGTCACTTCTAAGGTAGGCCCAGTGTAGCTACATGGGCGGGGTGCAGTGTATTTAAAAGGCAGGACATGTACTGATGTGTTTTACATGTCCTGTCAGTGAAATACTACTAAATTTGTTTTTCAGTATTGCAAGGAATATCTCTCCCATAGGGTAACATGTGGATTGCCTTGAAATATCTGTTAAGTGAAGTTTCCCATTGGGAGCAGATAGAGATGTGGAGTTTGTGGTCCTTGAACTCACAATTTAAAAATACATCTTTTGGTAACATTGTTTTTTTAGATTATAAGTTTCAAAATGCCACTTTTAGAAAGTGGGCATTTTCTTGCTTAACCATTCTGTGCGTCTGCCTGGCTGCTGAATACACATCTTGGTCAGACTGGCAGTTGGGCTGTTTGTGAATTTACTCTAGACAGTCACAAAGGTGTGTCCTGCATATCCTGGTGGGTCTTCCTGGGCTAGAGTGGTGGGAGGAGCTGACATCTGCCCCTGAATAAGGCTGTGCCTGCTCTCACACAATTTTGGGGGTCATTACAACATTGGCGGTAAAAGCCGCATACCGCCGTGCAGAAGACCGCCAACACACCGCCGCGACCGCGGCATTCCGCCACGGTCATCATGACCCAAAGGCCGGAATCCGCCAAAATCTAGACACCCACACAAGTCCGCCACACCAAAGGTCAGTGATAAACTGGCGATAACAGAACCTCCACCGTCATGCCAACAGAAATAAGCCCACACTATCACGACCCACGAATCCATGCGCGGTCTTTCAACTGCGGTATTCCATTGGCGGTACACACCGCAACGCTCAAAATACACACACATATACAAAACACTACCACATTGGACAATTCAAAATACACACACCTGATACACATACACACACCACTCTCACACACCCAATACAATATAAAACACACACCCACATCACCCACAAACCCTTACGACAACAATTGCGACTGAAGGCCACAGAGAGACACCACCATCTACAAACCAGCATCCACAGGCACTCAACACCATCACTCACACAACATCCACGCACCTCACACAACACACCACTAAATATCAGCCCACACATCACAACACACACCACCCCACATATCACCCACACCACCCCATGGCACGGCAAAGACACACCAGGTTGTCTGAGGAGGAGCTCAGGATCATGGTGGAGGAAATCATCCGGGTAGAGCCACAGCTATTTGGATCACAGGTGAAGCACACCTCCATAGCTAGGAAGATGGAGCTATGGCGAAGAATAGTGGACAGGGTCAACGCAGTGGGACAGCACCCAAGAAATAGGGATGACATCAGGAAGAGGTGGAACGATCTACAGGGGAAGGTGCGTTCTGTGGTCTCAAGACACCACATCGCGGTACAGAGGACTGGCGGCGGACCCCCACCTCCTCCCCCACAACTAATAACATGGGAGGAGCAGGTCTTGGCTATTCTGCATCCTGAGGGCCTCACAGGAGTAGCTGGAGGAATGGACTCTGGTAAGTCAAATCTTTACTATTACATCCCCCACCCTACCTGCATGTCATCACATACCCCCACCCTCGCCCTCACCCCCATCACTCCTACTCCTCACACACGTCCAAATATCACAAATCACCCATCCCAAAGCCCCAGCACCAGTGTTCTTTCCCTAACCTGTACCTTTGTTTCCACAATTGGCACACCCTGGCATCCAGGTAAGTCCCTTGTAACTGGTCCCCCTGGTACCATGGGCCCTGATGCCAGGGAAGGTCTCTAAGGGCTGCCGCATGTCTTATGCCACCCTGGGGACCCCTCACTCAGCACAGACACACTGCTTGCCAGCTTGTGTGTGCTGGTGGGGATAAAATGACTAAGTCGACATGGCACTCCCCTCAGGGTGCCATGCCAACCTCACACTGCCTATAGGTATAGATAAGTCACCCCTCTAGCAGGCCTTACAGCCCTAAGGCAGGGTGCACTATACCATAGGTGAGGGCATAAGTGCATGAGCACTATGCCCCTACAGTGTCTAAGCAAAACCTTAGGCATTGTAAGTCACACAAGGTCCTACACAGGAATGCAAGCACTGGGGTACACGGTCACCCACCCATTGCACACCATGGCACACACAGATGCAATAATCATGCTTTTACACCCCTGCAGGACCCCTACCCAACGTCACCGGACAGGAGGGCCCAGACATGTCCACTCCACCCACAGAAGGGGCCCACAGTGATGACAGCAGCTCTGTCCAACTGGATCTAGACGACCAGCCCGGCCCATCTGGGACCTCGGGACAGTCGGTTCCCCTCACAGAGCCACAGGCCACTATAGAGCTTCCCCCTCTGGATACACCAGCACAGCACCCACCCAGTGGGCCCATACCTCTGTCCCCAGGACGTCAAGCAGCAGTGTGTCCACCACTACAGGGAATACAGGCTAACCCACCACCCCAACAACACCAGGGACCTGGGGGCAGTGGTAGTAGGCACACGGTTCAGGGGACAGAGGCCCAGGAACATAGGGGAACTGGGAGGGCTGCTGTGCGACAGGGGGAGGACTGGCCCAGGGAACCCACTCTCCACGAGGCCCTCTCCAACATCATGGGAGCCTACCACCATTCCCAGGAGACGATGGCAACGGTACTGGCCAAGTTTCAGGAGACCCACTGGCTGCAGGAGGAACAGTATTTGGGCTTTAGGGAGGGACTCAAATCAACCAATTCCACCCTGGACACCATTGTATGGGTGCTGAAGGAACTCCTCAACACCAGGAGGGACACTGTGGCACTACAAGGGGCCCCTGACACTAGCCTATACGATGAACTGCCCACCACCTCGCCGGCGCTAGTGGACAGGAGGCACCACCACAGGACCACCACACCAGCACCCCACCCCCTGCAGAGGGAGAACCACCCTGCAAGCGGTCCCTGAGATCCAGGACAAAGACAGAGAACGATGCCAAGACCCCCGCCAAGAAATTAGACCACCCTGATTGTCATCCTTCTGTCCCACCTTGTCACCCTGTCCATACTTAAACTGCCCCAGCTCCACTTTCTATGCCCCTTTGGACAATGCACCTCTGAGACTAACAGACTGGACTCTGCCATGGACATTCCTCCACCATCACCCCTCACCATTTTACAACCCCCTCCAATATTGAGCATTTAAATAAACACCCTTTCAGCACAAAACAATCTGAAGTCTGTCTGTGATTTCAAAATATTGTATTCCAGGATCACCGTGTTCCTGTTGTCGATGTCCTCTTCTTCTGCTTCCTCGTCTTCTCTGTCCACAGGCTCCACAGCTGCCACAACACCTCCATCTGGACCATCCTCCTGCAGAAAAGGCACCTGTCGTCGCACTGCCAAGTTGTGAAGCATACAGCAGGCCACGATGATCTGGCACACCTTCTTTGGTGAGTAGAATAGGGAACCACCTGTCATATGGAGGCACCTGAACCTGGCCTTCAGGAGGCCGAAGGTCCACTCTAAAATCCTCCTTGTTCGCCCATGGGCCTCATTGTAGCGTTCCTCTGCCCTTGTCCTGGGATTCCTCACTGGGGTCAGTAGCCATGATAGGTTGGGGTAAACAGCGTCACCTGCAAATGGCGAGGGACAACTGTTAGACACACACTAACTCATAGGGACATCCACAGACCCAGACAACTATTCCCACTGATTTGGGTCCAGGTGCTCACCTAATAGCCACACCTGGTGCCTCTGTAGTTGCCCCATCACATAAGGGATGCTGCTATTCCGCAGGATGTAAGCGTCATGTACTGAGCCAGGGAATTTGGCATTCACATGGGAGATGTACTGGTCTGCCAAACACACCATCTGCACATTCATCGAATGGTAACTCTTCCGGTTTCTGTACACCTTTTCACTCCTGCGGGGGGGGTACCAAGGCCACATGTGTCCCATCAATTGCTCCTATGATGTTGGGGATATATCCCAGGGCATAAAAGTCACCTTTCACTGTAGGCAATTCCTCCACCTGAGGGAAAACGATGTAGCTCCGCATGTGTTTCAGCAAGGCAGACAACACTCTGGACAACATGTTTGAGAACATAGGCTGGGACATCCCTGATGCTATTGCCACTGTTGTTTGAAAAGACCCACTTGCTAGGAGTACTGACAGCACCTGCACTAGAGAGGGGATTCCTGTGGGATGGCGGATAGCTGACATCAGGTCTGGCTCCAACTGGGCATACAGTTCCTGGATTGTGGCACGATCAAGCCTGTAGGTGATGATCACATGTCTTTCCTCAATTGTCGATAGGTCCACCAGCGGTCTGTACACCGGAGGATGCCGCCATCTCCTCACATGCCCCAGCGGACGGTGCCTATGGAGGAGAACAGTGAGCACAGAGTCAACCAAATCAGAGGTACGGAAGAATAAGTTACTTACCTTCGGTAACGCTTTTTCTGGTGGATACATTAACTACCTGTGGATTCCTCACCTAAAGAATTCTCCCCTCGCGCCAGCTTCGACGGAAATTTCTTCTAGCTCTGCACGTCAACGATGACGTCACAATCGCCCGACTCCACGCGACGCCGTATGACATCATCTAGGCAATCAGAAGCCCTCGTCGACATGCAGACGTCAGTTATCACCATTTTTTACGTGCCTTAGAGGCGAACAGGTGAAAATTTGGCCTTGAAGAGAACATAATAACATCCAAAGAATTGAAAACACAACATTTATTATACTAAAAATAGCAAAAAATGTAATATGCTAGTCAAAATTAATCATGGGTACTTGAATTATCAAGACTAGAGAAGGAAATACATATATACATGCTTTAACTATATACCAAAAGTAGGCATACATGTATATATATATATATATATATATATATATATATACACACACATATATACAAGACAATAGGCGCTCACCCAAGGATTTCGTGGAACAACCATTCAGGCAATGGGGAGGCGGGTGGGACCGTGAGGAATCCACAGGTAGTTAATGTATCCACCAGAAAAAGCGTTACCGAAGGTAAGTAACTTATTCTTCTGATGGATACACCTACCTGTGGATTCCTCACCTAAAGAATAGAGTCCCAAAGCAGTACTACCTCCGGAGGTGGGTCCCCGAAGGGTCAAACCAAGAAATCCTGCAGCACCGAGCGAGAAAAATGGCCATCTCTCCTAACCTCAGAATCCAAACAATAATGTTTGACAAAAGTATGGAGGGATGCCCAAGTTGCCGCCCTGCAGATATCAACCACAGGAACACTCCTAGCCAAAGCCGAAGAACCAGCCTTAGCTCTGGTAGAATGGGCACGAAGCCCCACAGGTGGTTCTTTCTTGGCTAAGGAATAACAAAGCTTAATACAGAGAATGACCCACCTGGATAGCGTTCTCTTGTGGACTGCTCTACATTTCCTCTTCCCCACGTATCCAACGAAGAGCTGATCATCTTGCCTGAACTCCCTCGTCCTGTCGACAAAGAAGCTCAATGCTCTTCGTGGATCCGGTCGGTGGAGCCTCTCTTCCTCCTTGGATAGATGAGGTAGAGGGTAAAAGGAAGAGAGAGTAGTAGTCTGCCCCAAGTGAAAGGGTGTAACAACCTTCGGGAGGAAAGCCGCTTTGGTCCTTAACACCACTTTGTCTCTAAAGAAGGAAAGGTATGGAGACTCTACACTAAGAGCCTGAAACTCACTGACTCTTCTGGCCGATGTTATGGCTACCAGGAATACAGTCTTAAGAACCAGCAAACGCAAAGCACAAGAATGCATTGGTTCAAATGGCGATCCCATTAAAAATGCTAATACTAAATTAAGGTCCCACTGAGGCATAACACATGGTGAGGGCGGAAACTTATTAGTGAGCCCCTTAACAAACCTCAAAACAATTGGAGACTTAAACAAGGAAGGTTGATCAGGGAGGCACAGAAAAAGCCGACAGTGCAGATAAATAGCCCTTAACTGTGGCAACTGCACAACCCTTCTGTGCCAAGGAAAGAGCAAATGATAATATATCAGACAAGTGAGCCTTTAAGGGATCAATTCGGTTCTCTCCACACCAACGTACAAATTTAGCCCATCGATTTGCATAGATCGATTTGGTGGAGTGTCGCCTGGCCGATAAAATAACATCCACCACTTCCGGTGGGAGAGAAAAAGCACTCAGATTGCCCCGTTCAATCTCCAGGCATGAAGGTGCAGACTCTGGAGGTGGGGGTGTAGCATCTGCCCCTGCGACTGCGAGAGGAGGTCCACCCTGTAAGGTAGACAGAGCTGAGGGCAAAGAGAGAGTTGGAGAAGTTCTGTGTACCACACCCTTCTTGGCCAATCCGGAGCTATCAAGATGACCTGGGCTCGATCTTGGCGGATCTTCCTCAGAACTCGAGGAATCAGGGGTATGGGAGGAAACGCGTAAAGCAACTGACCCTTCCAGGACATCTGAAACGCGTCCCCCAAAGCTCCTTGCACCGGATACTGGAGGCTGCAAAATAACGGGCACTGCGTGTCCTTCTGAGTAGCAAACAGATCTATCTGCGGACACCCCCACATCTGGAAGATGTAAAGAACCAGATCCGGATGAAGATGCCACTCGTGGTCGACTGAGAACATCTGCACGTACATTCAGAACCCCAGCCAAATGATTTGCTACCAAGCAAATCTTGTGGACCTGAAGCCAGGACCGAGTCGAAGAGCTTCTCTGCAAAGAAGGTACGACCCCACTCCTCCCAGCTTGTTTATATACCACATCGTGGTAGTGTTGTCTGTCAGAATCTGGACTGACTGACCGCAAATGGAAGGGAGGAAGGCTTTGAGAGCCAGACGTACTGCCCGCAATTCCAACAGATTGATGTGAAATCTCTGTTCCAATGGAGACCAAAGGCCTTTGACCTCCAGGTCCCCCAGATGAGCTCCCCACCCTAGAGTGGAAGCATCCGTTACATCTGTGGCCACCGGCGGAGGCAGCGAGAACGGCGTTCCTTGTGACAGGTTGCTGATCGCTGCCCACCACTGAATATCCACCGCAGTGTCTCTGGTGATCGTAATCGAATCTTCGAGATCCCCTTTGTGTTGAAACCACTGCCTGCGGATGCAACACTGAAGAGCTCTCATGTGCCAGCGTGCATGAGTGACCAGCAGTATGCAAGAAGCAAACAGACCGAGCAGACGAAGGACCTTGAGGACTGGAACTACCGCTCCATTTCGAAACATCGGAATCAACGCCTGAATGTCCTGAACCCGCTGGGGTGGAGGAAAGGCCTGATTCAATGTCGTGTCCAGTACTGTCCCTATGAACAGGAGGCGTTGAGAGGGCTCCAGGTGAGATTTGGACACATTGATTGAAAGACCCAGGTCATTCAACTGAGTTGTCGACTGCAGGTGACCCCGCACAAGCTCCGGAGTCTTGACTTTGATCAACCAATCGTCCAGATAGGGAAACACCGCTATCCCTCTTCTTCTGAGCACTGCCGCTACCACCGCCATCACCTTTGTGAAGACTCGAGGTGCTGAAGTAAGACCAAACGGGAGGACCGCAAACTGCTAATGCTGCGATCCCACCACAAACCGGAGATACTTCCTGTGCGATTTGAGGATCGGAATATGGAAGTACGCATCCTGCAAATCGACAGACACCATCCAATCTCCTTCGTTCAATGCCAAAAGAACCTGTGAAAGGGTCAGCATTTTGAACTTTTCCTGCCTGAGGAACCAATTCAAAATTCTCAAGTCCAGAATTGGTCTCAACCGACCATCCTTTTTGGTAATCAGGAAGTACCTTGAATAACAGCCCTGACCCCTCTCCTGCTCGGGAACCAACTCTACGGCACCTTTTGCCAATAGGGATAACACCTCCTGTTGCAGTAACAGAAGATGGTCTTCCGAACAGAAGGATGGGCGGGGAGGGAAGGGAGAAGGGAACTCCCGAAAGGGAAGAGCATACCCTCTCTTCACAATGTCGATGACCCTAGAGTCTGATAAACTCCCACATTGGAAGAAATTGGGCAAGTCTCCCCCCTACCGGAGACAAGTGAACAGGGAGTGGAGGAGGACTAAGGCTGCTTTCCCTGCTGCACCCCTCCCGAGGAAGAGGCAGAGTGCTGCTGGGTTGCTCCTCTTATACGTAGTCTGCCTCTGCCTCTAAAGGAACTGTAAGGCAGGGAGCTTGCAGATTGTTGTTGTGACTCCTGGAATCTGCCACGAAAGGAGGAGCCACGTCCAAAACCCCTAAACTTCCTATACGATCTAAAGGAAGAGGAAGTAGCTGCCTGAAGTCCTAACGACCTCGCTGTGGCTCTGCTCTCTTTGAACCGTTCAAGAGCAGAATCTGCCTTTGTCCCAAAGAGTTTTTCTCCATCAAAAGGCAGATCCAGGAGAGTCGCTTGCACATCCGAAGAAAAGCCTGATGAGCGCAGCCAAGCCTGACGTCTCGATACTATGGATGTGCCCATAGCCCTTGCCACAGAGTCAGAGGTGTCCAACCCAGACTGGATCACCTGGGTCGCCGCCGCCTGAGCGTCCGCTAGTGAATGCAACACCTCTTGCAGCAAGTTTGGATGATCTTTCACTTCCTCCATAAGGGCATGAATATAACGTCCCAAAATGCAGGTTGCATTGGTCGACTTCAAGGCCATACTGCATGACGAAAAGGCCTTCTTTGCAGCGTGGTCCATTTTCGAAGATTTCGAAGAGGACTCTCTCCGATGCCGCCTTTCCTTCCTCTTCTTGGAACGGACCAGGAACAATTTAGCATCCCTTTCCTTAAGCGCCTTAGGGTTCATGCGCTGGCAGGAACCGCATGACTCGACCTCATGGTCGGAACTAAGGCACCACATACAATTTTCACGGGGGTCAGTGACCGACATTCGTCCCGCACACTGGTTACAAGGCTTAAAGCCAGATTTTCTTGGCTGCGACATTGTAACTACAGATGCGCAACTGTAGCTCCCTGTTAGTCTCGAAGAAAAAACTTTATTCGAAGGCACGGAAAAAAGGGAACTGACGTCTGCACGTCGACGAGGGCTTCTTATTGCCTAGATGACGTCATACGGCATCGCGTGGAGTCTGTTGATTGTGACGTCAACGTCGACGTGCAGAGCTAGAAGAAATTTCTGTCGAAGCTGGCACGAGGGGAGAATTCTTTAGGTGAGGAATCCACAGGTAGGTGTATCCATCAGAAACACAGCTTACTCTGAACATATTCATAAATTGAAATTTGCCTGTATGAGAGATAAGACAAGGCCTAGGTATGTGTGACGCAGTCAAAAATAAAGCCATGTGGGCCCCTGAAATGGCGGCTGCCTGACCTGTAAGGTGGGGCAAGGGGATATGAGGTAACTGCGCTGGCGTTGTACACTGTCGCGGTAGGCGGTCGAAGACCACGGCGCAATCCTGCATTGGTTAACATTGGACCCTATGGGTCCCAGGAGCCAATGACGATGTACGCCGGCAGTGACGGTACGCACCGCCGTGGACATGACCGCCATTTTCTCTCTGTTCAATCACTCGATACCTGATCTTCGACAGGAGAGGACCTACACTGCAAGTGCTGCTGTGACCTCAGTCTGGAAGAGACAATGGCTCGTGTGTCTGGGGAAAGGGCCCCTGCTTTCAGCACGGAGGAGTTGGAGAAAGTAGTGGATGGGTCCTCCCCCAGTACACGCTTCTCTATGGTCCTCCAGACAAATAGGTTCGTACACTGTGAGCATGCTGTATGGGCAATGCCTGTGTGGAGTGGTGTGGAGGGAAGATGGGGGGGGGGTGAGAATGAGGCGTGCATGAAACGACGGAGAGTGCATGTGCGTTATGGCAAGGGTAGGGATGCGGGCCAATGAATGTGATGGTGTAGTTGGTAATTACTACTCTTTTTCACCTGTACAATTCCTGTAGGTCAGCGCCCACCAGAAGAAAGACATCTGGCGTGCCATCGCCAAGGAAGTCCGGACCCTGGGGGTCTACCACAGACAGAGCACCCACTGCCGGAAAAGATGGGAGGACATTCGCCGCTGGAGCAAGAAGATGGCGGAGGCCCAGCTGGGTATGGCCTCCCAAAGTGGGAGGGGTGCCCGTCGCACTATGACCCCCCTGATGTTCAGGATCCTGGCTGTGGCGTACCCGGAGTTGAATGGGCGCTTTAGGGCATCACAGCAGTCACAAGGGGGTGGTACACTCTCATTCTGCTGATTCAGCGCGAATTGGAGGTGTCTGGGTGGGGGAGCTGGGCTGTGGGTTCCCTTAGGCCAGGGCGAGTTTGGTAGTTAAGTTCCCTTCTTCAGCCAGGCCCTGTGGCACCCCACCCCACCTGTGTACAGTGCCAACTACACCTAGTCAGGCTCCTGTGACATCCATGTGTGAAGAAATCGGCTATAGCCTTGTAAGCCATATCCCAGGGATTGAATAGTGGCCCCCAAGTGCGCGGCGTAGTGCAGGGGGCTTCTGTGTCTGTCGTGTCCGCCAACGGTAGCGGTATTGCATGCACTGAACATGTCTTTCTTTTGTGTCCCCTCCCCTTTTTCTGGTCTCCCCGTTCTTGTGTGCATTAGCACCATCAGGCGGAGGAGCAGTGGCACCGGAGCAGGAGGGAGCTGCATCCCACATGGCCCTGGAGGGCGAGACTACGGACTCCGAATTCACCAGTGGGATGGTGGGCGAGGGGATCTCCACAGCGGGGACAGGAGCTGACACCAGCGAAACGGACTCCTCCTCTGATGGGAGCTCCCTTGCGGTGGTGGCCCCATCTGTGCCCCCTGCATCTACAGGTACAGCCGCCACCCCCCCTACCAGCACCATCCTCCGAGCAGCCCCTCATCTTTTGCCCCGTGCCCGCTCACCCAGGAGGGTGGGCATCACCTTCGCCCCAGGCACCTCAGGCCCTGCCCCAGTCACCCCTGCTGCCCTCAGTGAGGAGGCCATTGACCTCCTCAGGTCCCTCACTGTTGGGCAGTCTACTATTTTGAATGCCATCCAGGGTGTAGAGAGGCAGTTGCAACAAACCAATGCATTCCTGGAGGGCATTCACTCTGGTCAGGCAGCCCTTCAGCGAGCTTTTCAGACTCTGGCCTCAGCACTGATGGCAGCCATTGTCCCTGTCTCTAGCCTCCCCCCTCCAACTTCCTCCACCCAGACCCACACCCCTGTACCTCAGCCTTTCCCAAGCACACCATCAGACCAGCATGCACACACCTCAACACACAAGGGAAGCTCTGGCAAACATAAGCACCACACATCCCACAGGCACTCACGCAAGCATCACACACATGCAGACACACCAACATCCACTGCCTCCACTGTGTCCCCCTCCTCCTCGTCTCCCTCCTCCCTCCCTGTCTCGTCTCCACTCACACCTGCATGCACTCCATCCTCAGCCACTACGTTCATCACCAGCACACACACCACCACCCCCCGCTCACGTGCAGTCACCACCCCCACTACCATTCACACATCCCCTGTGTCCTCTCCCAGTGTGTCTGTGAGGCCACCTCCCAAGGTACACAAACGCAGCCACACACCCACCCAACAGCCATCCACCTCACGACAGCCTCCAGCCCATGCACCTTCACCCAAAGTCACCAAACGAACACCTCCTACAACCACTACCTCTTCCTCCACTCCCAAACCCCCTCCAGCTACCGTCCCAGTGTGTCCAAAAAACTTTTCCTGTCCAACCTTGACCGCTTTCCCTCACCTCCCCCACCCCTTCAGTCTCCTAGGGCCCGACTCTCGAGGTCCCAACCTAGCACCTCAGCCACAACATCGGCGGGACCAGTGGTGCTAGTAGTCACAGGATTATGGAGTGCACCAGGCAGCAGGGCAGCCAGTGTGGCAAGGAGCCAGAGCACGGACAGTCCCCCACCTGTCAAGCATCAAAAGTTGGCCAGTGCCCGGCGGGAAAAAGGAAAGAAATCAGCCACCAAAGCCGCTCCCAGGGGTCCAGTTGGGAGTGTGGAGACAGCTGCGACACCATCCAAGGTGGGGAAGGGACACAGTAAAACCGGCAAGTCTGGGAAGATCTGCACAGCAGAGAAGACCGCCAGCAGCCCCGCTGCCCAGGAGGCGACCGCCAGCAGCAGCCACACTGCCCAGGAGAAGACCGCCAGCAGCCCCGCTGCCACCGACAGGACCGCCAGCAGCAGCCCCACTGCCCAGGAGAAGACCGCCAGCAGCCCCGCTGCCACAGACAGGGCCGCCACTAGCACCGCTGGACAGGACACCGCCGCCACCAGCACCGCTGAACAGGACAAGACCGCCACCAGCTGAACCGCTGCCAAGGACACCGCCGCCACAAGCACCCCTGCCAAGGACACCGCCGCCACCAGCACCGCTGAACAAGACAATACCGCCACAAGCACTGCTGAACAGGAGACCGCCGCCACCAGCACCGCAGGACAATGAGCGCCAAAAGCTCTGACGCTACTGAGACGGCCACGAGCAGGATGAAGCACTCTGGGCACAAAGCCCCCTCCAGAACCAGTGGAGTAAGGCATCCACTACCTCTGTCCTTGGCAGGATGAAGCACTCTGGGCACCAAGCCCCCTCCAGAACCAGTGGAGAAAGGCATCCACTACCTCAGCCCTTGGCAGGATGAAGCACTCTGGGCACAAAGCCCCCTCCAGAACCAGTGGAGATTTACATCCACTACCTCAGTCCTTGGCAGGATGAAGCACTCTGGGCACAAAGCCCCCTCAAGAACCAGTGGAGAATGTTATAGACTTGAGAGACTGTGGCTTTGCACTTCCCAGGATTGAACAGTGGGCAAACCACCCACTGTAGAGACTTGAGAGACTGTGGCTTTGCACTCCCCAGGATTGAACAGTGGGCAACCCACCCACTGTAGAGACTTGAGAGACTGTGGCTTTGCACTCCCCAAGATTGAACATTGGGCAAACCACCCACTGTAGAGACTTGAGAGACTGTGGCTTTGCACTCCCCAGGATTGCACTGTGGGCATGGAGTCCCCTAGTGGATCTGGCGTTGTGCACTCAACCGGCTGAGGTGCCCCCCCTTCCCTTCCCCCTGAGGTGCCTGTTTTATTTCCAACTGATGCCCCTGCAGTGTTCTCGCCGTCTTGTTCAGGTATCTTGTTTGGGCCTCGCCCATGCCTTTTGGGCCCAGTGATCCACGGACTATGATGGTGGAATCCCTTGGACTTGTGTTCTTGGTGTATATAATTGTATATAGTATAAATGTATATATTTGTATATATTTTTGATTCATGTCTTTGAATATATCACAATTATTCGACTCATTTCCTTTTGTCCTTGCATTCTTCCAAGGGGGGTTGGGGGTGTAACTGTGATGTATCAATATGTACTTGTGTGTGTGTTGTAGTGGGTGAGGGTGGGGGTTTTGCGTGTTGCGTGTGTGTGTCACTGTTCCCCCGTGTCGTTGGTGCAGTACTCACCATTGTCTTCGCCGCCGGCCTTCGTGCTCCTGGTAGAGGAGCAGGAAGATAAAGGCTGGCAGAATTTGGAGCTCGGGTTCCATGGCGTCCTGGTTCCTCGTGGGGTGTGTAGAGGTGAGCGTTTTCCCTTCGAAGTCCTGTTTCCGCCGTGTTTTTGTTCGCAGTGAATCCGCTCCGGAAAAGGTGGCGGATTGGTGGGTTGTAATAGTGTGGGCGGTACATTGTCCTCCGCCTGTCTGTTGGCGGTTACCGCTGCGGTGTTTGTTTGTACCGCCGTGGCGGTCGGAGTGTTAAAGTGGCTGTCTATGTTGGCAGTTTCCGCCACAGTCGAAATTCTGTTTTATTTCCCGCCGGCCTGTTGGCGGTTTTACCGCCGCTTTAACACCGACCGCCAGGGTTGTAATGACCACCATAGTCTCCAACCCCCTAGACTGTGGCTGGGGCCACGACAGGGAGAGGAAGGGTCTTGTGCACTACAAAGACTTTCCTCTGAAGTTTGCCTACTTCAAAGGAAGAAATGAATATAAATATTGAACTGCAGACCCCACAACTTCACAACACTTCTGTACTGAGGACATTCTGCCAGGGAGAAGAGCTGGATGCTTGAGGAGGATCTGCCACGCTGCGTATTGCTTTGCTGTGCTAGCCTGCTGCTGCTACCTCTGACCTGGGAGTGAGAGGACTGGACTTTTCTTTCTACATCCTGCTTTCCAAGATTCTCAAAGTGCTTGAACTGAGTTTGCCTCCTGTTGTGAAGTTTCAGGGACATGAGATATTTTATCTGCCAGTGCCTAGGCTCTGCTGCTGAGTCCTGACTTGCCAAGTGGTGCAAAATGCAGTCCCTGAGCTCTTGGAAGTGGAAGCTGGTGACCTAGAATTAAAATCCACGCACCAAGGGTGTTGCGGCAGAAACATCCATGCAATGCCTGCACCATGGCTGAAAAATTGATGCAGCGCTGCCGAAATCGACCCATCCCCTGCTTCACTGTGTATCCATTGTTGCCGTGCTTCTGGATTTTCCATGCATCGTCCCTCAGTGTCCAATTTTCAACATCAGTGCAAGGAACCGAGGCTGTGTGGCCCTAAATTGGTGCATTGTTGTCCTGCAGGGAAGGAATTGAAGCGCTGCCTACCCAGTTGGGAAAGAATTGACGCACAGCCCCACTTATGAGTAAGGAATCGACGCATGACTTACTTTTATGACACATCACCTCTCCTACAGCTTTATTTTTTAGGCATATAAGGTAATTTGTGTTAAAATAATGTATCCATTGATTCCTATGGATTAAGAATCTTAACTTAAAAAAATTTTTTTGTGTATGCCGGATTTTTGTCATTTTGGTCTTGTTTTATTCAGATAAATATTGGCTTTTTTCTAAACTCGTGTGGAGTACTTTTGTGGTGTTTTCTATATCTTACTGTGTGTGTGTATATAAATACTGTACACATTGCCTATAAGATAAACCTGCTTGTGCCAAGCTACCAAGGGGGTGAGCAGGGATTGCCTTAGGTGTGCGACTCCCTTACCCTCACTAGGGTGAAGGTCCCTACTTGGACAAGGTGTAAACTGACTGCCAACTAGAGACCCCATTTCTAACAATTAGCTCAAGCCAGAAACTACATGGGGGTGGGGGGTTGTGTCATCTTCTAGATGTTTCCTGAATCCCATATTTCTGCAGATCGGTCGTGTCCATTTCCTTCTATGCTTATCATAAGCCATACAAACAAATAACATGTGTGCAATATTTTCACCTACCTAGAGTACATAAAGTACATGTAGTATCATCATCAGTGTAATTATGCACTTTCTATATTGTGGTGAAAGCTCTGACTTGAAGAGTTTCTTAGTGGAATTTCATGTATAACATTTTCGCCAGATAAGGTTGGATTGTGTCTAGAAACACCTCAAAACTTGGGTTTGGCTTGCCAATAAGAAAATTTGTAAACCTGCCTAATCTGGAGTTTTGGTGGAGGATGTTTAGAGCATACTCCCAGTATGGTTGCTTAAATTGGACCTTGATTTTGGTGTTAGCATTTGTGGTTCACTTCAATAGGAAAATAGGTCAAGCTTACCAAACATCTCATCTAAACATGTCAGATCCAAAGAAAGGTTACAAAGCTATCTAGCTGCAACAGTTCTGTAAGATCTTCTCTATAATGGGCCAGTTATTGGTTTGTCCATAATCTTAACCAATAGAGCATAGGTTTCAAACTATTATATGCTCTATTTGTTTGCTGTTAAGTCCTGATGCATAGGGATTAGTGAGGTTGACGTAGGTATCCCCAGTAGACCCTTCATGAACCTATTTTCACTTAGCAGGAGATGTTTTGGGTCACCTGTACCCCTTAACTCAGCCCCAAATAGGGCTGCAGCTTGAACCTTGTGCCTGCATACCTCTAGGTCCGGAGTAACCATTTTAGATGGTATTTGTTAGTGATAGCCATTGAGTTGTGTACAAGGACCGTTTTTGCTTCACTCATATGGGGTAGCCATGATAACCTAGGATCGAGTGCTATACCCATGAGGTCAAGTTTTTCCTCTTGGAGTGTAAGATTTTTCTTGAAGGTCCTATAGAGTTTGATGGTCATATACTTAGTTTTACTGGTGTTAGTTCTTAGTCCCTTTGCAGCACAATATGTTTTACACCCATGTATTTGTTTTTGAAGGCCCCTTGGTGTCTGTGACAACAAAATGGTGTCACACGTAAATAATACCTCAAACAGGGGCCCCACAAAGCCTTGGGGAATCATGGCTTCACTTCTTAAGACAGTCAGCTACATCATTTACGTCCAGTGAGAACAGGGTAGGTGCAAACGCATGCCCCTGCCTCACTCCCTTATTGATGGGGATAGATTCTGTGAGTTTGCCATAAGGACCCCAACAAATCTTGGCATAGTTGCCTTGATGTAATCTAATTATCTGGGTTAAAAGATTATTAAGTACACCTTGGATCTTGAGCATGACCCTTAAGGGACCTCTTGGAATGAGACTGAAAACCGTCCTTAGATCTATGATGCAATATACATATGTCGACCCCTCAATTTATTATGTTTCCACAGGATACACAGAAGTCTGAAGACCTGATCGATTGTGCTTACACAGGTTATAAACCCTGCCTGATAGACTGTTAAATGTTATTATCATCCATCCAGTCATTCAGTTTTCAAAGTACCTGCCTGGCATATAGTTTTTGCAATACATCTAAGAGGCTAATCCGCCTGTATTTGCTGGGTTCCTATTTGCTCCCCTTTTTATGGACTAGGACAATTTTTTGCCCCTTTCCATGTACGAGGAACCAGAGCTCCCAATGCCACTGAGTTGCTGCTTACGTTCATATAAGGAGCTCATACGACTTTGAATAAATAAATAAATATGTTTGAATAAATCTCCTGGAATTTCCTGACCTGATGTCTCCTATTGCTTTCAGCGTTTCATCCATACTAAAGTAAGTTGAATTCCATGGCTTTATTTGTGCAACTGTTCTGAGCCTATTGCGATTCTTGGGAATGCTTTGTAGGTTCAGAGTACAGATCAGTAAAAATTTGAATCCACGTACTGGGATCCAAGTAATGCTCTGTGCAAGTTAATGCATCTTTACTTCCATTGGAAGCTATTTTTCTAAATGAAATGAAAGGCAATTCATTTTGCAACTTGGTAAAAATGTTAAACATACTATACCATTCCCTTTAAAGGGAGAGTTCAATGAAAATAAAGCATCCCTTTCCTGAAGAAGGGTGATAGATAAAACTATTATGTCATGTTTCAGAGCATCCATAGTCTTGAATACAGTATACTGATCTACAATTTTATGAGGCATGAGTGGAAATTTGGGAGCTGGAAGCAGAAGAGGGACACACTCTATTTCAACTGGTTCCTACAATTTCTAAATACATTTAGGATCACATTCAAATGCTGATGAACCAGTCTGTCATGCAGTCAATGCATGGCGGACCAAATGAGAGTTATATTTGTAGGTGTAAGCGAACCAGACAGCGCAGCTGTCAGTTTGTTAAAGACCACACAGGGACCTTATGAAAGTTTCCCTGGGAATGTATTCCGCCCATTGCTTACCAATGGCTTTGTGGTTTCAACTCATATTTGCTTGCTTTGTATTTGCTGGCTTAATTTGATTTAGACTGTGCTGCTTGTCTTTGTCCCTCGTGTGGAGAACAGCATGTTTACCACCTCTCTGACTCGCTTCTTGTATTCTACCACAAGTGCTCACTTTCTGTACACAGACCTTTAAATTTTGTTCTTATCTTGTCTCATTTGCTGTGCATTTAAAGGCAGAGGTCAAATGTCAGAGTCTGTCATTTGAGTGAGCTTGGTGTTTACTTTTTTTCTCTGACTTCAAAGTGAAAAGATTTATCTGACAATCTGACAATTCTGCTGGGTACTGGCTTTGTGTAAGGAAAGGCTTATTTCTAGCTCAAAACAACATTTAAATGTCGGTAAATGAACTGTGCAAATATCTCAGGATATACCAAAATTAGGAAAGCATAAATGAAGTACTTTTTTTGTAATTCTTAAGTGTGGTTGGAAACAAATATTTAAATCTGATTAAAATAAATCAGTACAGTAGGTGATGCCATTTAAACACATTATTTGTGTGCTGTATAGGCTTATCAATAAAATTGTCTGTCTATGCAAATGTGATGGTCTTTTCAATTGAAAATATGTTGTGTAAAGGCAGTGTCTTACCACACTATGCATACTCCACTCTACAACACGCTTCTCCACTCTACACGGCTCCACTCTATGCCACTCTACTCCACTTTATGCCACTCCACGACATTCAACTCTACAACACTTTACTGCCCTCTATGCTATGCCACACCACTCTATGATACGTCACTCTATAATACTCTACCCCTTTTAACTTTATACCACTCCACTCTATGCCACTCCACTCTGCAACCAACATCACTCCACTATACAATACTCTACTTACCTTTACACCACTCCATGCCACTCTATGACACTACTCTACTTTACTTAACTCCCTCTGCACCACTCAACACAACTTTCTTTACTCCATTCCACACCTCACCACGCCACTCAACTCAACTCTATTCTGACTCACCTCTCCCATTCTATGACACACTACTCCACAATACTACTCCACCCTATGCCACTGCACAGTACACTTTTCTGTGACACTCAACTCTAAGACACTCTATGCCGTTTCACTCTACGCCACTGTACTCCACTCTATGTCCCTCCACTCCTCACCTCTCCATTCTACTGCACTCTACTGTATGACACTCCACTCTGACACTCCACAACACTCCACTCCACCCTACAACTCTCCACTCTATGCCACTCCACTACAATGAACACCACTCCGCTCTATGCCACTCCACTCAATTCCACTCTACTCCACTCTCCTCTACGTCACTAACCTTTAGCCATGCTGAACAGCAGCCATGCTGGTGTACACCATAGCTAAAACACATTGCCAAAGGCAATAGTTCTTGCATAGGCAAGAGTTATTGGCTTTGCCAATGTTTGTCTCACAAGGGACCTGGGAACTGTTTTGGGTACAAATATTCACCTGCTTAAAAAGGTAACTCTAAATTCAATTGGTCGGCCACATATGGCATGGGTAGTGCCTCCACTGCACAAGCCATAAAGCAGTCAGCCCTGGTGAGCAGTAAATTGAGATCTTATATTGCTAACATAAATCCTGCTTGCTGTTTTTGATTTCTGCTTTCCACCACATGAAAACCAAATGTGCAGCAAAGCCCCAGAGTAACATTTCATAAACACATTTACTGACTCATTTCTTGCAACTGGGGTGGAAGAAAAATATTTTGCTACTACTACTTGTTTTTATTTTCAGAACAGTCTTTGAGTTCTAGTCCCCTGTGTACCCAGATAAGCAGATTCCAGTATTTCAATGGATTGCCATTCCAGAAGATGACACAAATCTAGATGTGGTTTGGGTTGAAAGAATTAAAATACTAGAGTTAGGTTTGACCAGAAGAGTACCAAAGAAGGAGGACCTCAGTTACTGGCACGCTCCAGTGATACCCTTCTCTTGAATTCTGCCTTGCAGTCAAGGCTTGCAAAATTCAAAGGTATAAGGTCTGGTCTCTGGGCAGCAAGGTCTTTCGTGGGATAGGTATGCCACTGAATTCTCTACATGTCACTCTCAGCAGTCTATCTAACCTCGTCACTGGAGTTTGAGAGCCCTCAAGTCAAATCACTTGAAAGAGTATTAAAACTCCTATTGTTATTCAAGAAACTGAAGCACCTCTTCAAATTCAATTTGATGCAAGAAGTTGAATTTTAATTCTTATTCAGCTAAACATACATTCAATATACAGTACATATATTTAATCTAAACAATAATAATAAATATAATATATCATAATATTAAATAATATTAAATTGAACACATTCAATTGTTCATCTTGCAACACGTCTCCTTTTGAGCTCCGAAGATGGCACAACTGTGAAGCACCAAGTCATATACTTTATTTATTTTTTCTGAGAAACTTAATAGGTTTTTGGAGGATAAACATTCTTAAAACTAAAGAGCCCCTTGAACTTGAGTGTTGTGAGCGCTTTACCTCAATGCTTTACCTCAGTGCTTGACATACATTGTTTAAAAAGTGCACAGTTAACATATTGCAGCAGCTGTCATTTTTGACCGGGAGCAAACACAAATACATACAGATTTTATGCAAATTTCTTACCTGACTGATCGGTCATCACTTCCAGTCATGGCCAGCGGCTTATTCGGGTGTACAGCTAGTGCCCAAAGCTCCCCTTCACAGTGCCCCTGCATGATCAGAAAAGGTTTGTTGCGCTCATGCACCACAATCTCAAAGATTTCACTATCTTGTGTGCCAACTAGAATGTGGTCTCCTCGCCAGCAAACGCTCCTCACAGATAAACCTATTAAAACACAAGAAAATGAATAGACCTATAACTGACAAAAATCACGATGTACAAGCATTCAGCAAAGCAATGTACATTAAAGGAAAAGCTAAGTAATATAGATGAAGACAAAACTCTAAATGTAGAAAACACATTTATGATTTAGCTAAAAAGTACTAGGTAATGTTCAACTTTTTTCTACTACCAAAACATTACACTTGTATTTTACAAAACACATATATAGGTAGGATCAACAACCAATGACATGAAACATCTCCTGGCATGCCCTGAAAAACAGCTATTGTGAGGCATTATTGGGGGTCAGCCCAGAGGGCTGTGAGTGCTGGTTTGTGTGTGTGACTGGTGGGTTTCCGGGGCAAGAGCAACGACCAGGGTGGCAACACCACCCAAGATGGTGGCTGACTGCAGCTGAAGGAGACTGATTGCTGGGCAGCCAAGTAGGGGATGAAGTGAACAGCTGGGGCTCTGTATGGACAAAGGACTGGACATATCATAGTGAGACGATTAATAGAGTGTAAAGTCGCTGCTGGTAAAAAGAATCAGAAGTTTCCTGGATAGGGAGATAGCCATGGTCCCCTGGTTATCTCCCTTTGAAAGAAACGTCCAATTCTTCCAACTCCCCCTGCTTAACACCCTATCCAGGAAAAATCCAATTCTTTTTACTCCAGAGCATCGGGACAAAATAGCAACTGCTACATGTTTTTTCTCAGCTGCGTGGCTGGCCACAAGACCCCCCCTGCTTTCCTGCTCCTAATTAGTACCAGCTCACTCCGTACTCCAGGACACTTACTTGGCACTGCTGCATATTCAAATACCCACTCCTTAAATAGATGATTTTCTTAACTCCAGCAGTGTCACCTAGTGACCCATGCACACGCTCCAAGAAATTATTTCAGTTTTAAGTTTTGTTTGTTCCTTATTATCTAGGGCACAATTAGACACCCTTGCCTCACTTCCCAACTGACTGGAGGGAGGCTCTCTGTGATTGGTTCGGGAACCCCATCAGGCAAGTGAAAGATTACTATAACAGTCCTTCCCCCTCTCTGAAATATACTGATAATGATTTTTTCTAATTTCCAGATACTGGGTGCGTACGCTCCCATCCTGATGATGACCTCACAACACTAGAAGTCAGAACGTCGTTGACAGCATAGACTCCAATCACACTGTACAAATTTATGTAAATGAGTCATAAGACTTTGTGATGCACTTTGCCTCTGTTTCTTTATCACCCTTCAGTGCACATCTCCTTCACTGAAGCATGAGCACCAGATCTCTTCTGAAAACAAGTACAACATTGTTTCAAACATGCAATGGTTACATTAATTGGAATATAACATCATATTTAGCCTGTTTCTTATATACCTTGGTAATCTAGTTTTATATTTGTTCTGTCTTCAACTTTGCAAGATTTCTTATTTCACTACAGGGATTTAACTCCTACTGAACCATTGTTCCATTAACCTAGTCATAGTGATGGACACAGGCAAAGCTTTTCACAAACTGACATGGGAATTTGCCCTGAAAGTATTTCAGCCAATGAGCCTAGACCATGATTTCTTGATGCGTAATGGACTGTTGTATTCCAAGCTCCCTTCCAAAGTCTGCACTGGACAGGTGATCTCCAGTAATACACAAAGCTGAAGTGGGACTAAACAGGTTTACGCCTTGCCAGTTCCGATGTGTTCATTAGCAATGGAACCACTTGCTTACATGCAATGCCAATCAGGCAGGAAGAGAGACATCAACTTAGGGACATACATGTGATATCCTTATATCCTAATGAAATGCTGCTATTTCTAAAAGAGGTACAAAATTAGGTGCATTAGACAATGGCAACTTGGATCAGTTCAGCAAATTCTTTGCAATGAATAGTAACTGGGTGAAATCTTGTTTATTTCCGATCCATCCAGAAATTAAACAAAAGATATGTTATCTATATTCTGCGAGGCCACTGGATGAGAGCTGGTCACATTTTGATATTTAGGGTTACAGATCAACTTTACTGATGGAAATATTAGCGGACCTCAGGGGCAACATCACATTCTGGAAGTCATTGCCACTATTGGTGATGAGAACAGCCTTGGCAAAAATGATTGTCCTCCCACGTCTACTATACTACTTTTTTCCATACTGCCTGCAAATCTGCCCATACGGTTGTTCTGTGAGCTTGACAGCATACTTGTGGAAATGAGCACAGATACAGTGTAGCATTCAATAACGCGAAACTACCCATGCAACAGGTGGGTTAGGCACCATCAGTGGTTGCATTATTGCAATGGGTTGCCAAATGGCTTGAGGAGACAATAGAAGGTAGAATGACAATGCAGTCAGGTAGCCTCTTGCTGGTTGAAAATAGAAGCTCTTATAGAACAGACAGGATTGACAAAATACCCATTGAAATTGCTGAAGACCCTTAGATGTTGCTTGCCTTGCCTATTGGCTGTGACTAACTCATCTTAAACGTATGCCTTAGGCGTTCCCAGACAACCCTGAGAGCTCAGAGGGCATTCTTGGCTTGACAACTGACACTCTGGGAAGAAGCAGGCCTCAAGGTCACCAGATATCTTCCCTAAAACTGCACAGTCATTTTTCCCAATTGGCAAACCTTTAGTTGCCTGTGTAAGTCCCTAGTAAATGGTACCCCTGGCACCAAGGGCATGGGGTACTAAAGGAAGGCCCCTGAGAGCTGCAGCGCAGATTGTGTCACCCTCAGAGACCCTCCCACAAAGTGCACCCAGTGCTGCTTTTGCAGGCTCTGTCTCTTGGTGCAGATCTAAAATGAAAACATGACATGGCACACAGCCTGTTGGCCATGTCCCCTGCACACTGTATGCAATATATGTAAGTCGCCCCTCGGGCAGGCCTTCCAGTCCTAAAGGCAGGGTGCATTATATTGCAAAAGAGGGCATACCTGCATGAGCAGATATGCACCTTTTATGTCTTTGTAGATTCTCGGACATAGTTAGTGAACAATTAAGCCATTTTGAGTACATGTGCTGGACACTGGTCAATACAAGTTCCCCAGCTCCATGATGCCTTCAATGACAACAGGGATGTTTGGTATCAAACATCTTGTATTAGTAAACCCTCACTGAATCCATTAATGGAATTTTTAATACATGCACTGAGAGGGCACCTTACAGACATACCAACTCCTAGTGAGGGCACAGACTGGTAAACATCAGTACAGCCACCTTAGGACAGAGTTCTGCCCCCCTGAGGTGACAGAAATGCTCTCTGGAGCTTAGAACAAAGGCCTGCAGTGGGCAGAGGTGTGACCTCTTATACCAAGCAGGATGGACATTGCAGGATGGGAAGCTTCAAAGGCTTTGTGGCCTTTGAAATGGGACCCAGGCCTCTTCAAATGGTGGAGGGGTGCGACCCCCAGTTTCTGATCCCACTTTTGGCTGGAGGACTGGCGGGGAAATTTAGTAAATTAGGAGGTGTGCCTCTTCATGCCAGTCCCACCCCAAGGGTGGATGAGCTGAACATTTTGTAAAGTGCCCCTTTTTGAATGGTCACCCCCCCACACCTTTTTGCTGTCAGATGCTGTTGTTTTTGACCTGTCAGCATATTGAAGCCTGCAAACCAGGCACCAGTACCAATGCTCTTTCCCTTAAAGTGCATGTAGAATTGCATTGGCCAATTAGCAAGGACATTACCACCCCTGTAAGTTCCTAGTAAACGGTGCCCAAGGTACCGAGGGCAAGGGTAGTACAGGGGGTCACAAGGGCTGCAGCACTGATTGTGCCACCCTGAGTAACCAGAGTAAAAGAGAGACCTCAGAGCTGTAATGCCAGCCTGCACGAGCAGCCTGCTGCTCGAGTGAGACTCTGCTCACACCAGGTGCAAGCAAAGTCCCCGTTACTGTCCATGGGCAAGTTAGTCACCCCTAAGGCAGGCTCCCTCTAGCCCAGGAGGCAGGGCGCAGTGTCCCAGGAGTGAGGACATATGTGCAGGAGCACATATGCCCCTGTGCTGACACTTAAAATGCAATGCCAGCCCGAGTAACTGGTGGTCCATTGGGATAACATGGGCTGGCAAATGATCACTGCTCAGATGTCCTGCTCTGAATGGCTCGCCCGAATCCCATCGTGTTTGGTATCAAACACTGTGCTTTTTAACCCTGAACATGATGCCCCTGCCACCACAGACAAGAGCCCGACGTCCTCCTGGTGGGGCTAGCATGTTGGCAGGACGAAAGACAAAGGGCCTGAGCAGGAAGGCGGTCACACCTTCTCCCTTCCCGGCTGGCTAGTAAGAAAAGCATCAGGACGGTGTGCTTCAAAGGCTTCCCCCGCATTTGAGGTGTAAGCATCTGTCCCCCCAGTTGAACACAAAGTGCCTCCCGCCCTGCCTGGTGGGGCAGATGGGAAATTAGCTATGCAGGAGGCATGCACCTCCAAAAGACTGGCCACAGCTTTAAGGTGGGCTAGGAAGTCTGCACAGCAGAGGGAGGGTGCTGACATTTTGGCAGACCCTAAAAATAGTGGGTTCTGGGTAGAAAATTGACACATTCCCACAGGAACTTGTCACTTCAGGGGTGGTTTAGTAGCCTTTTGACCACTGTCCCTCACACCCTTAAACACCCCCTGAACCAGGATTTGAGGGACTCCCCTGGCACCAGAACTTAGATCTTACCCTAAACAGATGAGAGAAGCACTAAGAGATGTCTGCACCGACAATAGGATCTCGACTCCAGCCCCAGCGCGAAGAGAGGGCACAGACTGATCTAAGGAGGCCAGTACGGGTTCTGAGTGTCCAACATGTCCCTGACGTGAATACCCATTGGTCCCAGCAAGAGAGACCCCAATGGACACCGAGAATCCAAGGGAGACTCCCCTGACTGGTGGTACCAGTTCCCTATAACTTTCAGGAGTAAAGGCGGGCTGAGATCGAAGAACTGCCACCCGACAAGCTCTGCGTTCCTGAGCCTAAAGAAACTCAGTGCCCAGCATCTAAAGAGTGGGAGTAAGGACCAAGCCTCTACTCACTGCCACACGATCTCCAGCTGACAGAAAGCCTGTGGATCACCCTTGCAGCTACCAAGGCTTGTCTGTTGCAAGCCCAGAAACCGATGGCCACATGACATTCACCAACTCCAGAACACGCCTCCACCCCCAGCATAGAGACTGACGTCACCAGCGACCCCTCTCCTGTGGGTTTGCAGCCCTGAAGGAAGTGACTTCGAATGGAGCAGCAAAGAATCTTTGGCACGACCAGCCCCGTGATTGACAGCTAGAAGCCATCTCCACACCAGGAGCAGCCGGAGGAGGTAGTGGAGATCCAACTGTCGATTCCGGGTCTTGGCTACTCAAACACCTCTACATCCAAATGTTAGAGTGGGGTCCACCCCCAAGTCCAGTTTTGCAATGGAGTGCAAAATGCACCAAGCACTGTAGACCGTTCAGCACCAAGGACAGCCAAGCCAACTCTGCAACAGGACTCCCTAGGCAAGGTAACCAAATTCTGACTGTTGAATCTTGGTCTAGGACCCTGCAGAACCTGAACTTCCTGTGGGTTATTCAGGACTTACCCTACAAGTTCCCAAGTGCACACTGCTATTTTCCTCATTGACTTCAACGGAAACCCTTTAAACCTCCAAAGTACTGTTCTTTCTAAGGGCTTAAAAATTCACAACTCCGGTTGTACAAAAGCTACAAAGTTTGTTTTGGTGTCTAAATTAAGATTAACATCTAATCTATTTTTCTAAACTGGTGCCAGATTTCTATTAAGTAGTGTCATTTACTTATTGTCCATGTTGGTATTGGAAAATGCTTTATACATCTTCTTCTAAGTAGCATGACTGCTCTTTGCCACACTACCAGGAGTGAGCTAGGGTTTATGGAAAGTGAATCCGAGGTCCACTACTGGGTATCGTTTTGGTATTCCATAGTAAGACTACCTAGTCATACCATATGATACCTTCAACCTTGTTACAGACACTACTTTTTCAATTCCTCCATCTTGCATGGAAGGAATTAGGCCAATAGGTTTAGGGCTATGCAAATTTACCAAAGGAAGTGGTCATAGGAAGGGTGTAGTCACCCTAAAGGTGAGTAACCCATTGGCTACCACCTGGCACCCCATGTAACGCCCCTAAATTCATATTAAGGTGGCACCCCTAAACCCTAGAATCAGATTGCTGTCTACCTAATAAGAGTCTGAGAAAATAGAAGTCGCCGAGCATAGAAGACTGAAGACACCATCTGACTTGGCCCCAGTCCTACCATCCTGTCTGCAGCCTTCAAAGAAACCTGTGTCCAGAAGACGACTGTCCTGCAGCCCAGTGACCTCCAAAGGCTTGAGAGGACTGCCTGCCTTCAATAAACAACAAGAACTCCTGTGGACAGCGGACCTGTCCAAAAGAAATATCTCCAACGAAGAAAGAAGTCTGCCTGAGGCACCGTAAAAACTGCTGCCTGGAACCACCTCTGCATCTGACGCCCATGGCCTGAGTCCAAGTGGCCCACCAGTCCAGTGAAGGTTCCCCAGTGCTTCTGACCCACAGTCCATCCTGTGCTGACTCCTGCTGGACTTCACAGTAACGCCTGCAGCTTGCCCGGTAAACTCTTTACTATGCCAAAAGTCACCCCTGCACCAAGAGCCCCTTGGCCTTGGGGAGCTAGACCCTTGGTGTCCCTACGACCCCTGGCATCTTAACTTGCCTAGGTTTCTGTGGATTGACCTCTCCCGGCCCCCTGGTCTGAGTCTGCAGCCAATTTCTGAAAGTAATCTCCCACATTGGTTAACATTGGGAGCCTGACCCGATGTTGACACTCTGCACCAGGCCGCCCCGTGCCGCTGAGGGTGTAAGTTGGGTGCTGCTTTGTGGCCTCTCTTGTACTTACTTCAACTTCAGGAGATCAAACTCTGACCTCACTCTACTCACCTGGGAGGAGCGCATCTTCGGTTACCCCATCCATCGTCTCTAGGCAATAAAACTAGACGCCCAACACTGTGTTGGCACTCTGCACCCGGCTGCCTCTGTGCCGCTGAGGGTGTAAGTTTAGAGCTTTCTTGTGGCCTCCCGGTGCTTACTTTAACCCCCAGGGACCAACCTTTGATGCCACTTTTACTCACCAGTGAGCAGTGAATCTTCGGTCCCCCAGTCTCCATTGGTTAACATTGGGCACCGACTCTGAATTCAACTTCTGCACCCGGACGGCCCCTGCGCCGCTATGGGTGCACTCATGGTGCTGATCTGAACCCCGCCTGGTGTTGACCTAAAACCCCGAAGACTGGAACTGTAAGTCATTTAGTTACCTGCAAAACTGCATCTTTGTTTCCCTCCATAGGTTAACATTGGAGAAAATTGCAGTGTTGATTTTTTGAAACTGAAAAATATTTTTATTTTAAAAACAACTTACTTAATAACAAAGTTCTTTGGTTCAAAACATATATAAAAGCAAATGTTATTTTTCTACATTGGTCTCAGATTTATTTATTGAGTGTGAGTCGCTTCTGTGAGTACAACAATTGCTTTACGCGACTCCTTGATAGCGGTCATTTTCAATTGCTTAGTTTATGATTGATCTTACAGGCAATCAATTCTAACCTATGTTTACGTAACAGGGACACTAAAGAGAACATAGACAGAAGGGGTGGTAGAGCCTTCCACACATTCAAGACTTAAATTATTTATGTTGGACCACAAGAGGAAAACAGCATCCATTTTATATGCAGCCTTATAGAATGTTTCCAAATGGTCTCTGGCTGAATTACACAAGACGTGGACAACTGATCTGGGCAAGGAAATCAACGAAGAAGACTTAATTGATATTGTTAATGAATGGGATCCTAAAGGTTTCCACAAAGGTCCGCTTTAAATGTATTAATTTCACCTTCATACACATAACACATCTTGCACCCTGGAAGATTAATACATTCTACCCGAGGACAAATGTGCCATGGCCGCATGTAGAGCTTAAGTAGCTGGGTTTCATCATAAGGTATGGGAAAGATCTGGGCTAAACAGATACTGGAAGGATGTCATAAGAACTTTGTAAGAGATAATGGAAATACTTTGTGAACCTAGTGCTGTTGCTAGTCAAGCGAATAGTGAATTCCTAGAAGCCTACAGTGGAACCACATTCCTCAAATGGGAGCCTTTTGATGTGGGCCATTCTGGAGGGTGGTTAAAGGAATCAGAAAGCCAGATACAGCCGGGTCAGAACATGAGATCATAGAAATTAGAACAAACCCAGAGAAATTAGACAGCAAAGAGTGAGCATAGACCAATGTCAGGGGTGTGTGTACTGGACGATTGGTACTTCTTCCAGGGTACACAATCAGCACATTTCAAAATGCCCCCCACCACCTATTTGAATGCGTGGCAACTGAACAGTGCTAGGTGTGGCTTACTGCAGATCCTAATGACACTATAGCCCGTTGGAGAACTTAGCAAAAACTGTTTACATAACGCATTAATATATGCATTGTCTGCACCAGTTGGGGTAGAACTAGAAGTCAGTACGAATCATACTGTTTTAACCTTGGTTGGCCATCTTCTGATGTCTATCTTTAGTGCCATTTTGTGTTAAATGTTCCCAATTCTCACTATTTCTGAGATCATTTAAATATAATTATCCTCTAAATGATTGCACAGACAGATGAACAAGTTACTTACCTTCGGTAACGCCTTTTCTAGTGGATACACTGGCTACCTGTGGATTCCTCACCTAAGGAATTTTCCCCACGCACCAGCTTTCGACGGACATTTTCTTCCAGCTCTGCACGTCGACAATGACATCACAATTGCCCCACTGCACGCGACGCCGTATGACATCATCCAGGCAATAAGAGGTCCTCGTTGACTTGCAGACGTCAGTTATCACCATTTTTTACGTGCCTTTGAGGCGAACAGGTGAACATTGACATCACAGATGTGATATGAGTACATCAATGAAACTTTTATTAGAATATTATGAAACGTAATTAATAAAAATCAACAACACGAAACATATGCATAAAAATATATATACCAATAAACACATGTTTCCATATATATATATATATACACAAAAACCTTGCATCAGCATATATATATGTACAATATACGGGCACATACCCAAGGAATTCTTTGTAAGACCAGTCAGGCAACGGGGAGGCGGGTGGGACCGTGAGGAATCCACAGGTAGCTAGTGTATCCACCAGAAAAGGCATTACCGAAGGTAAGTAACTTGTTCTTCTGATGGATACAACTACCTGTGGATTCCTCACCTAAAGAATAGAGTCCCAAAGCAGTACCACCTCCGGAGGTGGGTGTCTCAATGGTCAAACCAAGAAGTCCTGCAGCACTGAGCGTGCAAAATGGCCATCCCTCCTAACTTCAGAGTTCAAACAATAATGCTTGGCAAAAGTGTGGATGGATGCCCAAGTTGCCGCCTTGCAGATGTCAACCACAGGAACACCTCTAGCCAAGGCAGATGAAGCAGCCTTAACTCTAGTGGAATGGGCTCGGAGCCCCACAGGAGGTTCTTTCTTTGCTAATGAAGAACATAACTTGATGCAAAGAATGACCCACCTGGACAGCGTTCTCTTGTGGACAGCTTTGCCTCTCCTCTTCCCCATGTAACCAACGATGAGCTGATCGTCTTGCCTGAACTCCCTCGTCCTGTCGACGAAGAAGCTCAACGCTCTTCGCGGATCCAACCGGTGAAGTCTCTCTTCCTCCTTAGATGGGTGAGGTGGAGGATAGAAAAAAGAGAGAGTAATGGACTGTCCCAAATGAAAGGGTGTAACAACCGTCGGAAGGAAAGTCGCCTTGGTCCTTAACACCACTTTGTCCCTGTAAAAGGAAATATAAGGGAGCTCTACACTAAGATCCTGGAGCTCACTCACTCTTCTAGCCGATGCTATGGCCACCAGAAAAACAGTCTTCAAAACTAGAAACCTCAATGGACAAGAATGCATTGGCTCAAATGGCGATCCCATAAGAAAGGTCAGAACCAAGTTAAGATCCCACTGTGGCATAATGAACGGAGTGCGCCGAAACCTATTAGTGAGACCCTTAAGGAATCTTAAAACAATGGGCGATTTAAACAAGGATGGTTGATCTGGAAGGCACAGAAAAGCAGACAGCGCCGATAAATAACCCTTAACTGTGGCAACTGCACAACCCCTCTAAGCCAAGGATAGAGCAAATAACAATACGTCAGACAAATGGATCAATTTGGTTCTCTCCACACCAACTCACAAATCTGGCCCATCTGCTTGCATAGATCAATTTGGTGGAGTGTCGCCTAGCCGCTAAAATAACTTCCACCACCTCCGGCGGGAAAGAAAAGGAACTCAGATTGCCCCGTTCAATCTCCAGGCATGAAGGTGCAGGCTCTGGAGGTCGGGTGTAGAACCTGCCCCTGCGACTGCGAGAGGAGGTCTACCCTGCACGGGAGACGGAGCGGAGGGCACAGAGAGAGTTGGAGAAGATCCGAGTACCATACCCTCCTTAGCCAATCCGGGGCTATTAAGAAGACTTGAGCCCAATCTTGGTGGATCTTCCTCAAAACTCGAGGAATCAAGTGTATGGGGGAAACGCGTAAAGCAACTGACCCTTTCAGGACATCTGAAACGCGCCCCCCAAAGCTCCTTGCACCAGATACTGGAGGCTGCAAAACGACAGGCAGTGCGCATTCTCCCGAGTGGCAAACAGATCTATCTGTGGATATCCCCAGATCTGGAAGATTTAAAGAGCCAGATCTGGATGAAGACGCCACTCGTGATCGGTTGAAATGAGCCGACTTAGACTGTCCGCACGCACGTTCAGAACTCCGGCCAAATGATTTGCTACCAATCAAATCCGGTGGTCCTGAAGCCAGGACCAGAGCCGAAGAGCTTCTCTGCAGAGAAGATACAACCCCACTCCTCCCTGTTTGTTTGTATACCACATCGCAGTAGTATTGTCCGTCAGGACCTGAACGGACTGACCGTGAAGGGAAGGGAGGAAAGCCTTGAGAGCCAGACGTATCGCCTGCAGTTCCAACAGATTGATGTGAAAACTCTATTCCACTGGAGACCAAAAGAACGAGTTACTTACCTTCGGTAACGACTTTTCTGGTGGATACATTAGCTACCTGTGGATTCCTCACCTCATGAATACTCCCATGGCGCCAGCATTCGACGGAAATCTTCTTACTAGTCTCTGCACGTCGACGAGGACGTCACTCTAGCCCACGCGACGCCGTCTGACGTCATACAGGCAATAAGAGGTCCTCGACGACGTGCGGACGTCAGTACCAATCATTTTTTACGTGCATGAGAACAACCAGGCAATGCAATGAAAGAGCAAGGCAACATCCCATTATATTGTAAAAACACACAACATTTTATGAATAACTGTAAATCTTTTTATATAAATATATATATAAAACTTTCTCTTTTAAAATATATACACACACCAAGTATATACACAAAGATATATACATATATACATATATATAAATATATTATATACACATCTATTGCACCCTCAAAGACCAAGAGGAGCACACTCAAGGATTACTTGGTAAGACCAGAAAGGCAACGGGGAGGCGGGTGGGACCGTGAGGAATCCACAGGTAGCTAATGTATCCACCAGAAAAGTCGTTACCGAAGGTAAGTAACTCGTTCTTCTGATGGATACAACTACCTGTGGATTCCTCACCTCATGAATAGAGTCCCAAAGCAGTACCATGCCCGGCGGTGGGTGCCTAAATGGTCAAACCAAGAAATCCTGCAGCACTGACCGTGCAAAATGGCCGTCCCTTCTAACCTCAGAATCCAAACAGTAATGTTTTGCAAAAGTGTGAAGGGACGACCAAGTTGCGGCCTTGCAGATGTCGACCACAGGAACACCCCTGGCCAAGGCCGAAGTGGCCGACTTAGCTCTGGTGGAATGAGCTCTAATGCCCTCAGGAGGATCCTTCTTTGCCAAAGAGTAACATATTTTAATGCAAAGAACAACCCACCTGGATAGTGTTCTCTTGTGGACTGCCTTTCCTCTCCTCTTGCCCACGTATCCAATAAACAGCTGATCCTCCAGCCTGAAATCCTTTGTTCTATCAATAAAGAAGCTCAACGCTCTCTTTGGATCCAGACGGTGCAGTCTTTCTTCCTCTTTGGAAGGATGAGGCGGAGGATAGAACGTGGACAAAGTAATTGCCTGAGCCAAATGGAAGGGTGAAACAACCTTCGGGAGGAAAGCAGCCTTGGTCCTCAACACCACCTTATCCCCATAAAAAGTTGTATAAGGGGGCTTTACTGATAAGGCCTGCAATTCACTCACTCTCCTTGCTGATGTTATAGCTATCAGGAAGACTGTTTTTAAAACCAAATACCTCAAGGGGCAAGAATGCATAGGTTCAAAAGGGGACCCCATAAGGAAAGTCAGGACCAAGGACAAATCCCATTGCGGCATAATGAATGGCTTTGGAGGATATTGATTTAGAAGACCTTTCAAGAATCTGATAACAATAGGGGATTTAAATAAAGATGGTTGGTCTGGAAGACATATGAAGGCTGACAAGGCCGATAAATAACCCTTAATGGTAGCCACTGCACAACCTTTCTGCGCCAGAGATAGAGCAAAAGACAAAACGTCCGATAGATGAGCATGCAAAGGATCAATCTGCCTCTCTCCACACCACGCAACAAATTTAGACCACCTATTAGCGTAGATAGATTTAGTGGAGTGTCGCCTGGCCGCTAATATAACATCCAATACCTCAGGCGGGAGAGAGAAGGAACTCAGGTTGCCCCGTTCAATCTCCAGGCATGTAGGTGCAGACTCTGGAGGTTGGGGTGTAGAACCTGCCCCTGCGACTGCGAGAGGAGGTCTGCCCTGAAAGGGAGACGGAGCGGCGGGCACATTGAGAGTTGGAGAAGGTCGGAGTACCACACCCTCCTTGGCCAATCCGGAGCTATTAAGATTACTAGAGCCCGGTCTTGGCGAATCTTCCTCAATACTCGAGGAATCAAGGGTATGGGAGGAAACGCGTAAAGCAACTGGCCGCACCAGGTTATTTGAAACGCGTCCCCCAACGCTCCCTGCATCGGATACTGAAGGCTGCAGAACAACGGACAATGCGCGTTCTCTCGAGTGGCGAACAGATCTACCAGAGGAAACCCCCACCTCTGGAAGATTAAACGGACTTGATCTGGATGGAGACGCCACTCGTGGTCTGCCGAGAAGTGGCGACTGAGACTGTCCGCACGCACGTTCAAAACTCCGGCCAGATGGTTTGCTATCAAGCAAATCCGATGGTCCTTTGCCCAGGACCATAGTCGAAGAGCTTCTCTGCAGAGAAGGTACGACCCCACTCCTCCCTGCTTGTTTATGTACCACATCGTGGTAGTATTGTCCGTTAGGACCTGTACCGACTGACCACGAAGGGAAGGGAGGAAGGCCTTGAGAGCCAGACGTACAGCCCGTAACTCTAACAGATTGATGTGAAACATCTGTTCCTCTGGAGACCAAAGACCTTTGATCTCCAGATCCCCCAGATGAGCTCCCCACCCTAGAGTGGAAGCATCCGTTATGACTGTGGTCACTGGTGGCGACTGCTGGAACGGCTTTCCTTGTGAAAGATTGTTGCTTGCAATCCACCACTTCAAATCCACAGCAGCATCTCTGGAGATCTTGACAGTACCCTCTAGATCCCCTCTGAGTTGAGACCACTGCCTTCGGAGGCACCACTGAAGAGCCCTCATGTGCCAGCGAGCATGCGTGACCAACAGAATGCAGGAGGCAAAAAGACCGAGCAGACGAAGGACCTTGAGGACTGGAACTACCGCTCCATTTCGAAACATTGGAACCAAATCCTGAATATCTTGAATCCGCTGAGGCGGAGGAAAGGCCCGACCCAATGTTGTATCCAGTACTGCCCCTATGAACAGGAGGCGCTGAGAGGGCTCTAGGTGAGATTTGGGCTCGTTCACCGAAAAACCCAGGTCGAACAACAACTGGGTTGTTGACTGCAGATGATGCGACACAAGCTCCGGGGACTTGGCTTTGATCAACCAGTCGTCCAAGTAAGGGAATACTGCTATCCCCTTCCTTCTGAGTTCTGCCGCAACCACCGACATCACCTTCGTGAGAACTCGAGGTGCTGAAGTAAGACCAAACGGAAGGACCGCAAACTGATAGTGTTGCGATCCCACCACAAACCGGAGATACTTCCTGTGTGACTTGAGTATCGGGATATGAAAGTAAGCATCCTGCAAGTCGACAGACACCATCCAGTCTTCCATGTTCAACGCCAAAAGCACCTGTGCTAGGGTCAGCATCTTGAACTTTTCATGCTTGAGGAACCAATTCAAGATCCTCAGGTCCAGAATTGGTCTCAAACGACCATCCTTCTTGGGAATCAGGAAATACCTTGAGTAAACTCCTCGATCCCTTTCCTGCTCCGGGACCAACTCCACCGCGCCCTTTGAAAGGAGGACTTGCACCTCCTGTTCTAGCAACAGGAGGTGTTCTTCTGAACAATACGAAGGGCGGGGCGGGATGAGGGGCGGGAACTCCCGAAAGGGAAGGGTGTAGCCTTTTCCCACAACACTGAGAACCCAAGTGTCCGATGTAACAGTCTTCCATTTGGTGAGAAAATGCTGTAATCTTCCCCCTACAGGAGAGGAGTGAGTGGGAAATGGTGGAAGCCTAAGGCTGCTTCCCCTGCTGCACCCCGCCAGAGGATGAGGAAGAGGCAGAGTGCTGCTGAGAGGCTCCCCTGGTGCGGACCCTACCTCTCCCCCTGAAAGATCTATAGGGATGGGAAGAAGCAGGTTGCTGATATCTCCCCCGAAAGGAAGAGGAGGAAGAGCCACGCCCAAATCCACGAAACCTCCTGAAGAATCTGGAAGAGGCCGTGGAAGAAGGAGCTTGGAGCCCTAACGACTTAGCCGTGGCCCTGCTTTCTTTAAAACGTTCCAAGGCCGAATCAGCCTTAGCTCCAAACAGTTTGTCCCCATCAAACGGGAGATCCAACAATGTGGACTGTACATCTGCCGAAAAGCCCGAGTTACGGAGCCAGGCCTGTCTCCTTGCCACCACAGTTGTGCCCATTGCCCTGGCTACCGAGTCGGTGGTATCCAGTCCCGTCTGGATAATTTGGGTCGCAGCAGCCTGGGCATTTGAGACAAGATCCAAAAGACCCTGGGGAAGCTCTGTAAACGAAGAGGAAATGTCATCCATCAGAGCATGAATATACCTCCCAGGATACAGGTTGCATTGGTGGCTTTTAACGCCAGACTGCAGGATGAAAAAATCTTCTTCGACTGCGCCTCTAGCTTCTTTGAATCTCTGTCCCCAGGCACCGTCGGAAAAGAACCAGGCGCTGACTTGGACGAACAGGAGGCCTGCACCACCAAGCTCTCCGGCGTAGGGTGCCTAGATAGGAAACCAGGGTCAGTTGGAGCCGTCCGATACCTCCTGGCCACGGCTCTGTGAGCTGCTGGGGAAGATGCCGGCCTCTTCCACACCTCTAACACCGGATCCAGCAGAGCGTCATTAAATGGTAACAGAGGCTCCGCCGCGGCTGAGGCCGGATGTAACACCTCTGTCAAAAGGTTTTGTTTTGCCTCCACCACCGGCAAAGGCAGGTCCAAAAAACTAGCTGCCTTCCGTACCACTGCATGAAAGGAAGCAGCCTCCTCAGTATATTCCCCCGGGGACGAAAGGTCCCACTCAGGGGAAGTGTCCAGCCCACTGGCCGACTCCAGTCCACGCAGCCCATCACCCGAGTCCTCTAGCTCTCCTTCCTCTAGGGCTCGTTGGTACTCCTGCTCTTCTAATACACGGAGAGCACGTCTCCTTGAATGAAGTCGTTGCTCAATACGCGGAGTCGACAATGCCTCCGCCGAAGTCGAAGATCGGCGCCGATCTTCAGAAGCCACTGACGCCGCATCCGGCGCCACAGGTAACTTCGGCGCCGACGGAAGAGCAACTGCCGCAGATGGACCCACCGGAGTCACAGGCCGAAATCCCGACGTCGACGGGGTGGAAATCCCCGGGGCCAATCCTTCTGAAGCCACCGGAGCGGCCACCGGCGCCGACAGTGGCGCCGAGCCCACGTTCCCAAACGGGAGAAAGGGCATAAAGGGTGCCGGCCGAAGAGGCGCAGGATCACCCAAAGAAAAGGCCAAAGGCCCAGCCGGAGCACCCCCTGGAGCCATCTGTTGGAAGATGGCATACATCGCATTCAAGAATGCGGAACTATCGGCTCCAGGGGTGGGAAAAGCCGGATACTGGGGTGCCTGTCTCGGAGGCGACCCCGACGCCGGCCTCGGCGTCTGCGCCGGAGAAAACACTTGAGGCTCCAATACCTCAATCACCGACGCCTGTCCAGGTGAAGTTGGAGACGCCGGAGAGGGCAACGGCGTCGAAGGATGCGGCGTAACCGTGGGACTGACCTCCCATGTCCTTCGGCGCCGATCCGGAGACCTGGAGCGAGTCTCCTTTGAATGACGCCGAGATTCTCTACGGCGCCGGGAGTCTCGATGACGCCGATGTCTTGGGGAAGAAGACTTCTTGTGATGTTTCCCCTTTGACTTGGCCATAAACAGCTTCGCCTCACGTTCCTTGAGGGCCTTTGGATTCATGTGCTGACATGAATCACAAGTCGAGACGTCGTGGTCGGAGCTCAAACACCAAAGGCAATCGGAATGAGGATCCGTCACCGACATCTTGCCTCCACACTCACGACAAGGCTTAAATCCAGACTTCCACTGCGACATTATTTCCACAGCGAAAGACTACGCAGCAAGATATACACTGTAACCGCTAAGAGTAACAGTTGCTCCCTCGAAGATAACCGTTTCGAATGCACGGAAAAAAGGGAACTGACGTCCGCACGTCGTCGAGGACCTCTTATTGCCTGTATGACGTCAGACGGCGTCGCGTGGGCTAGAGTGACGTCCTCGTCGACGTGCAGAGACTAGTAAGAAGATTTCCGTCGAATGCTGGCGCCATGGGAGTATTCATGAGGTGAGGAATCCACAGGTAGTTGTATCCATCAGAAACCTTTGATCTCCAGGTCCCCCAGATGAGCTCCCCACCCTAGAGTGGAAGCATCCGTTACAACTGTGGCCACTGGCGAAGTTAGCGATAACGGCCTTCCTTGCGACAGGTTCCCGACCGCAGCCCACGATTGAAGATCCGCTGCAGCGTCTCTGTAGATCCTGATCGAGTCCTCGTGATCTCCCTTGTGTTGATACCACTGCCTGCGGACGCACCACTGAAGAGCCCTCATGTGCCAGCGGGCATGAGTGACCAGCAGAATGCAAGAAGCGAACAGACCGAGCAGACGAAGGGCCTTGAGGACTGGAACGACCGCTCCATCTTGAAACATTGGAATCAACGCCTGAATGTCCTGAATCCGCTGCGGCGGAGGAAAGGCCTGATTCAATGTTGTGTCCAGTACCGCCCCTATGAACAGGAGGTGTTGAGAGAGCTCTAGGTGAGATTTGGGCACGTTCACTGAAAAGCCCAGATCGAACAACAACTGGGTTGTCAATTGCAAGTGATGCGCAAGAGCTCCGGAGACTTGGCTTTGATCAACCAATCGTCCAGATAAGGAAATACTGCTATCCCCTTTCTTCTGAGCTCCGCTGCAACCACCGACATCACCTTCATGAAGACTCGAGGTGGCGAAGTAAGACCAAACGGAAGGACCGCAAACCGATAGTGTTGCGACCCCACCACAAATCGGAGATACTTCCTGTGCGACTTGAGGATCGGGATATGGAAGTAAGCATCCTGCAAGTCGACAGACACCATCCAATCTCCTTCTTTCAATGGCAAAAGAACCTGTGACAGGGTTAGCATCTTGAACTTTTCCTGCTTGACGAACCAATTCAAAATCCTCAGGTCCAGGATTGGCCTCAACCGACCATCCTTTTTGGGGATCAGGAAGTACCTTGAATAGCAGCCCTGACTCCTCTCCTGCTCTGGGACCAACTCCACTGCGCCTTTTGACAAAAGGGACATAACCTCCTGTTGAAGTAACAGAAGATGGTCTTTCGAACAGAAGGATGGGCGGGGAGGGATGGGAGGAGGAAACTCCCGAAAGGAAAGAGCATAACCTTTCCCCACAATATCAGTGACCTAGGAGTCTGATGTTATTGACTCCCACATGCGAAGAAAGTGAGATAGTCTCTCCCCTACAGGAGAAGTGTGAACAGGAAGTGATGGAGAACTAAGGTTGCTTTCCCTGCTGCACCCCTCCAGAAGAAGAGGAAGAGGCACAGTGCTGCTGGGCAGCCCCCCTAGTGCGCACTCTTCCCCTGCCCCTGAAGGCCCTATAAGGAAAAGTTCCTGATGATTGCTGTCCTGGGGCATGGAGCCTACCACGAAAGGAAGCGCCACGACCAAATCCTCTAAACCTCCTAAATGATTTTAAAGAAGAGGAGGTGGCTACTTGCAGTCCCAAAGACCTTGCCATGGCTCTACTCTGCTTAAACCGCTCCAAGGAGAAGTCGGCTTTCGATCCAAAGAGTCTGTCTCCATCAAATGGCAGGTCAAGCAGTGTAGTCTGAACATCAGGAGAGAACCCTGACGACCACAGCCAGGCATGCCTTCTCATCACTATGGACGTTCCCATAGCCCTGGCCACTGAGTCCGAGGTGTCCAGCCCAGATTGAATCACCTGGATCGCCTCCGCCTGAGCGTCCGACAAAAGGTTCTGCACCTCCTGTGACAATCCAGGGTGCCCCTTAGCCTCGTCCATAAGGGCATAAATGTAACGTCCTGAAATGCAAGTCGGTCGGTAAGAGGCCGGAACACCCAAGTCAAAGGCCAAAGGGCCCGACGGCCCCGCATGCCCACCTCCAGGCACCATGGTGGCAAAGATATTAAACATAGCATTAAGAAATGCTGCTGGATCCGTGCCTGGGCCGGAACGCTGGATAAGTTTGAGGAGCCAGTGCTTGAGGTGAGCCTGCTCCAGAGAAGCCCTCGGGGCTCCTGTTGTGGATCCACTTCATACACCGACAGAGGAGATGCCAGTGAAGCTGGAGTCATCTGAGGCGGAGGTGTAACAGTTGGGCTGACCTCCCACGTCGGTCGGCGCCGAGCCGATGGAGATCTCGAACGGGAGCGGTCCCTGCTCAACCGGTGCCGAGATCCATGCTGACGCCGAGAGTCCCCATGACGTTGATGAGACCTCGAGGATTTTGAAGAAGATTCTCTGTGGTGATGCTTCTCCTTCTTTTTAGCTCGAGCCAGGAACAACTTGGCCTCCCGTTCTTTCAAGGCCTTAGGATTCATGAGTTGGCATGAACCGCACGACTCAACCTCGTGGTCAGAACTAAGGCACCACAGGCAATTGTCATGTGGGCCCGTGACCGACATCCGACCTCCGCACTGCTTACAGGGTTTAAATCCCGACTTCCTAGGCTGCGACATAGTTACACCGAAGTGAAACTGCAGCTCCCTGGTAGCCTCGAAGAAAAAAACGTTACTCGAAGGCACGTAAAAAAGGGAACTGACGTCTGCACGTCGACGAGGACCTCTTATTGTCTGGATGACGTCATACGGCGTCACGTGGAGTTGTGCAATTGTGACGTCATCGTCGACGTGCAGAGCTACAAGAACATTTCCAACGAAAGCTGGCGCGTGGGGAAAATTCATTAGTTGAGGAATCCACAGGTAGTTGTATCCATCAGAAGTTGCACATACAATCACAAACATGTGCCAGGTTACTTAGACATATGCACTATTTAAAGTATAACTACCTATCACGTAGGAAGCCACAGTCGAAAAAGGGCACAGCTTTATCAATGCCCATCAGCAGTGCCAAAGCACTCACGTCCTGACAATTCATTCTGACAGAAAGCACATACCAACCAAGAAAGGGACACAAGTTATTTAAAAAAGGTTTAGATGATGACAAAACCGACAGGAATGGCTCAGAATCTATGTCAGTGATAACTCCACCAAGGTAGTGGTTCGGTCACTTCAGAAGCTGTAATGTGACCATGAGATAGCTGCAGAATGTTCAACAAGAAGCTCATGGCAGCCTGTAACTACACATCAAGGTCTGGCTATATGTTACACTCTGGATGCAATTTCCTGCAATATATTATTGTAGTTGAGCAGCACAAAGAGACCAGGCTTCCAGTACTGCATCCTTCTTCAAATGTCCCACCAACATCTTACCAATTGAATATACACATTCCACGAATGCCAGCTAGTCTGGCATTCTATGTAAACTAATCAACGTAACACTTACTCCCTTCCCACCAGAAACAAATTAACTGCAAAAATAATGAATAAAATAACAATTAAATTAACAAGGTTACACATAAAAAAATGAGGTGACAGAAATCACCAAACATCAATCTTAAGAATACATGATAGGTTAATATCAGACAAAATTGTATACAAATGTACGGGGCAAAATAATGTGACAATCTCATACAAATTTACATGGCAATATAATTTTGCCACTTGTGTAAAATCTGTTTATTGTTGACAATGTAATCTTTCAACCAACCCAGAACCTTCTTTTTCCTCACTGAACTTTGGTTAAGATCAAGGTCCACCTTTTGTGTACATTTGCACCGGCAGCATCCAAAGGATCTAGCAGTCTTACCTTCTGTCCTACATTTGCACCTGCAGCATTCAAAGCATTTGGTGCGCTCCCACTGACAGACTTGTCAAAGATATCATGTGCCTCTTCCAAACCACCATAAATGCTTAAACTGCCTGACTTGTCCGGCCTCACAATCAATTCCCCACTTTTATGAACAGCAGAGACATTCAAAATAATCTCCTGTGTGGTATTTCTATCCACAGTTAGCTCTTTAGTTCCAGGCACATTCTCAGATTGTTTAACCCTATTTTTATTCTAAAGCGACTCAAACTCTCCTCCTGTACTGCTGTCAGTTTTCATGCCAATGGCAATCCTGTTCAAATTCCCCACTTTACAATTCCTTAGTCTCACTGCATTCTGCAACACTTCGTACACCTCTTCCGGGTCATAAAATCGACTCTCTTCCTTACACACCAAACCAGATTTCTTAACATACACCCAGTCCCTCACTTCTGTCTTAGCAGATCTCTCACCATGATTAGCATCATAATACTTTTTACTTCTATTATGTGCCAGGTCCATCCTGTTCCGCACCTCATCCTCTGATCACAACTCCAAACCTGTGGAAAATAACCATCCAGGATTGTATTTAGATCTAGGCTTCCATCCTCGCATAATCACAAATGGCAGTAATCCTGTTGCCTCATTGCATGTGACTCGATAAGCCTAAACCATCGTATCCACTTGACTAATTAAATCTTCATTTTTTCTCATGGTTAACTGATCGGTGCCCTTCAAAACGCAGTTAAATCACTCCACCACTCCATTGCAACTGGAATTATATAATGATGTGGTCCTGTGTCTTATGCCAAGTCTTATGGCTTTACTGGAAAGAAATTGTACAACATTGCCACTCACAATAGTTGCAGGAATGCCCTCATAGGTGAAGGTGCCATCCAAAAACTCTAGTACAGAATAAGTTTATCAGCTTTATCAATAACTTTCACCACTAGTCAACGTGAAAAAAAGTAAATTTATCAAATCAGATACTTTTGTGGATCACCCACAGGACCCATTATGTCAATTGCTACAGTCTCCCATGGGTCCTTAGAAATAAATCTATCACTCATGGGAGATCACAAAGTCTGCAACAACTTATCAGCAGTGAAGCATGCACTACATTCTCTCACCACTCGTTCAGCAGCCATATCCATTCTACGCCACCAAGATATTTTCTTAAGAACTGATTGGGTTCTGCTAATGCCAGAATGTCCTTCATGGCTTATATCCACAATCACCCCATGTAACGCTTCTGGGAAAATTAATCTGTCTCCTCTAGACAAGGTTCCCTCGTTAACTGTCAGTTCTGACCTCACTTCCTAAAAAGGTCTGATCAATGTGATAAGTGACTCTTTTGTAGGCCACCAATTAATTAATCACGTAAAACCGCACTTCCTCTAAAACCACGTCCTTCAGGTATTCTGTATTCCATTCACTCTCATTAATTTGCAGAATAACCCTGATTGTGCATCAAAGCCACCTGGAACCCATTCCAAGTTTCATCTTCACACCTATACAACATGACAGGTATTCTTGAGGGGAGAATTCTGTACAGTCTTGACAAAGTGTTAGCTGAACTCTCTGTTGTCAAAATTTTAACTGAAGGTTTATGGGCACAGCAAATTGTCAACCTTCCCCCAAATAAATTAATTGAAGTGCTCCGGGGCCCACACACAATATAGCTCTTCCCTTTCAATTATTGGGTATTTCTCCTCAAAGGGTGACAAAGACCTGGTTCCTATTATTGCTCTTTTTATAATCTTGAAATCATTATCACAGCCCGGGGAACCAAAGGAATTGGTGAATATTGTACGTTAAGTTTGCAGAATTGGGAATATATTTTGCACAAAACTCTGCCATACCCAGAAATGACCCTACATCATCCTTACAGGTGGGAATAGGCGCATTCTCAAATGCCGACACTAAGATGGGCTTAGGTTTGACTCCCAACTCATCAATGACATATCCCAAATATGTAACACTTCTGAAGTGAAATTTCAAATATTGTACTTTAAGACCTCTTTGTTCCAAAATCCTTAAAACTTTCAATAATCTAGTCTCCTGTTCTTCTTCACTAGAGCCAAATACAAAAATGTTGTCTTGAACGAAAGTAACCCCCTGTTCTTTACTAAATAGTTGGAACTTAAGCGCTGAAACTCGGCGGCTGCCAATGCCATGCCAAAAGGCATGCACCAAACTGAAAGCAACCAAAAGGGGTGATGAAAGATGTTAATTTAATGGATTCTGGTGAGAAAGAAACCCAGTGGTAAGCAGAGGATAAGTCTACAGTACAGAACCATTTTTCATCTTTAAAAACAAGCGATCATCTTGCTTAGTTTAAGCAAGGGAAACCTCTCGATAGCAATATTATTATTTAGGTGGCACAAGTCCATACATAACCTTATTTTGCCGTTTATTCTTCTGGCAACCACCATGGGAGGGATCCAATCAGATGCCTCTATTACTTGAGCAGCTAGCAACTTGTTTAGATCTTTAGAAACGTGGTCTCTTACCAACACAGATATACTGCAACTTGTATGCACCTTAGGTGCCGCATTATCCTTAAGAATTAACTTGTGTTCAAATCCCCAAAGGTTACCAAGCTGTTTGCTGAACACAGAGGGAAATTGTTTAAACATTTTGTTACCAACAGTCATTCCTTCGTTCGCCACTATAACTTGCACCTTGCTATTAGGATCCAGGATAGTATGCAACATTTTCTGATTGAATCATCCCAAAACAGGTGTCCCAGTTCTGCCAACATACAATTTACCTCTGGTTTCCCTATTTTTAAATTTGAAATATAAACCATCTGTAACCTAACATACATTTTCCCCACTTTAACCTTCAGGATGTATGTCAGGTTCCAACAATTGTTCTCTAACTTCCTGCACAAAAGACATTTTCCACAGTTTTTCACTGATAATTGTCTAAGGTAAACCAGAATCAGAGAAAACTTGACCTTCACCCCCCCAATCTCTATCAAACACTCTGGTTTATTTTTGGCATGACTCATTATTGGTGTTTAATACAAGAATGTTCCTCATATTCATGACACCGTTACTGACTGAAGCATTGCCACCATCCTCATCATCTCCACCATCATCGCTACCTGCACCTTGTGTAATGCCCTAGAATGCCACAATTACTGCACTTTTATTTGTCTGCAGGACCGTTTTTACTGTTCGCCAAATGATCAGAATTGCCACATCTGTAACATCTTGCCTATTCTTTGGTTGTGGTCTTATCGCAACTACATTTTGAAACAAATTTCTTATCCCAACCTGTGTTCACCTTCTCTACAACCTCAGACGCTTGCACAGCTTGTTCGAGAGCTACAGCACACCTACTTGAAATTTCAGTTTTGCGTACGATGGCAAGGATTTCCACCATAAATGTGTCACCATTTACCCAGAGCTGCTCTTAAATGGCAAGATTACATGTGTGCATGACAACTTGATCTCTAATCAAGTCATCATGTAAATTACCAAATTTACAATCCAACCCTATTCCATTAGTTATGCAACGTAATTATCTAAGGCTTCTGCCTTACTCTGCTTTACAGTACTTTACAAGCCTTTTTTACTCTACAGTCTACTGATTTGTACAGGTGCTATACAAATTCTTGGTGCTTTTTAGTTGTGGTGAAGATTGGACAGTGAACTAGACCTTGTGTGAAGACTGTACTCTGGACTAATCCATTCAAAATGAGCACACACAATTATAGTATCTGTTGACCTAAAGCATTTTGGCTAGCTGGGTCAGAGTCTTCTTTAAATTGGTCGGAGTGGAAAGCTTATTTCACCTATTACACTGATGCAGTGGATGAATCTGGGAAAATGGCTGTGGAACAGAGGAAGAACATTTTAGTGCATTCTTTAGGTCCAGCTGGGTTGAAAGTGTATAATCAAATGACCAGGGTTTTGGTTTAGGGGGAAATGAATGTGTATGATTTAGCACTGTTGAATTTAGTCAATTATTTGTTTTATTTGTAAACTGACAAAATAGTGTAACAACGCTGAAATGCTCTGCAAAACGCATATTAATACTTTCAAAATGGCAGTTGAGCAAGGTCACACTGCATGACCCCACATGATGATGACACTTCCTGTCAGAAGCTCCCGTGCAAATATACACCAGATTTCCTCACTCCACAACTGCACTCAGCACGTTCCCCACAGTGCATTCAGTGCATTCAGGTTATGGTAAACTCCTGCGTCCGCACTCAGAACATTCCACACAGCGCAAGCAAGTAATGGTAACCCCTGTGCAGGGAGCACAAGTTGATGACAGCACGCCCTGCCAATAGTACCTCAGAAACAAATGCTCCCAATTAAATCCGATAACTGCCTGCTATTGCCGAGCAGTCTAAGGTATCTGCAGGTCGCCTAAGTGTATGGAAATCCAGCAGAATTACATACAGTAGCTAGTTTGGTGTTTGGTGAGCACCTATGGTGTTATCACTTTATAGCAGGTCCAGATATCCCCTATTAGTGAAGTGTAGGCAGGGTCTAGGTAGCCAGGGCACTCTAGAGGTAGCTGTGGATGAGCAGCCAAGACTTACCTAGGAGACATGCAAAGCTTATGCAATACCACTATAGTCACACAGCAACATCACAAATGAAAGAACCACACAGTGTTACAAAACTAAAGGTACTTTATTATGGTAACACAATCACTAAAATACTATTAGGCAGTCCCCTTAACTGGAAGTAAGTAAATACACTAATTATGTACACAATAGTAATCAGTAAGAGCATAACGTATTAGAAAACAGTGTAAGCCCTAGGTGGAGGGGCAAACCATATACAAAATAAGTGGCATGCAAGATACAGTCCCCCATCCAAGGATGTCGAATCGTGGGGAGATGAAGGAACTGGGAACCCCAAGAGGGTAGTACCAGAGTGACCCTGAGCGACCAAGAGAGCAGAGGTAAGTACCTGGTTTTCCTCAAACCCAACAGGAGGCCTTAGGAAAAGGATTGTGCAAGATCTAGTCCAGACTGGAAGAACCCAAAGGAGGATTCTGTCAGAAGTGGACCTGCAAAGGAAAGGGACCAAATCCAGTTCATGATGGAGTCTCCAGTCGTGGCAGGAGCCACTACCCACCCTTCTGTGGATGCAGGACCAGGTGATGGCGGACGAGGAAGACCAGCTGTGCAACGCGGGAGATGAAGAGGAGTTCCTGAAGCGATGCAGATGGTGTTCCACGTCAGCTGTCGGGTTACAGTGGGTTAGTGGTTCAGGCAGACCAACAAGCCTTGGCAAATGCAAAAGAAGGAAAGGGCTAGTTGCAAGGCTGAAGGGGACCAGGAAGACCAAGGGGACTCAACCCAAGAAGGGGAGTCCGGGGGACCCTCAGCAGTTGGGAGAGTCACCAGAGGAGGATGCAGCCCCCACAGGCAACCAACTAACAGCAGGCACAGCAACTCGCAGTGAGGCACCCTCAGCATGCCTGAAGAGGAGTCCCATGTCACTAGAGAAAGAGAAAGGAGACTGTGCGTGGCAGGAAGAAGTGCCGGGGGCCCGGGCTACACAAAGCCTGAAGATCCCTTGGAACAGGATGAAACAAGCCTTGGTAGCTGCAAGAGTTGCAGTGCACAGAGGTACTGTCCTCCAAGGAGACAAGGACTTATCGTCTCCCAAGTTGGACAGCTGGCAGAGAGGACCAAGGGGACCACTCCAAACCATCGCCTGTGATGCAGGATCCATGCAGTTCCAGAGGAGAGCAGATCTATGCAGCCGGTCATCTTTGCAGGTGGTGCCTGCAGATGCAGGGGAGTGACTCCTTCACTTCCAGGGAGATTCCTTCTTAATTCTTGGTGCAGGCTGGAGTCTCGTTGACCTCAGAGGATGCACAGCCCGGGAAATGTTGCAGTTGCTGAAAGGAGCCGGGGAAACAATGTTACAAAGCTGAGTCGTCGCTGGAGTTGCAGATTGTTGGTTCCTGAAGAGTCCAGTTGCGATTCCAGTGGTCAGGAGATGAAACAAACGATGCAGAGGAGTCCTGCTGGAATCTTGCACGTCGAGTCTGAGGACCCACCCACAAGGGACACCCTAAATAGCCTTAACGGGGGGAGGGTGACCACCTATCAGGAGGGGGCTGTGACCTCACCTGACTGACCTGGCCACTCAGATGCTCCCAGGTGCCTCTGCCCATCTTGGATTCAAGATTGCAGAATCAAGTGGCCACCTGGAGAAGCTCTGGGCACCTGGAGAAGCTCTGGGCACCACCCCTGGGGTGGTGATGAGACACAGGAGTGTCCATTTTCTAATTTCACACCAGAGCAGGGACAGGGGATCCCTGGACTGGTGCAAACCGGTTTATGCAAGAAAGGCACCAAATGTGCCCTTCAAAGCATACTGGTGGCTTGGGGATACTACCCCTGCCAAGCCTTCTCACACACCTATTTCAAAGGGAAAGGGTGTTACCTCCCTCTCCCACAGGAAATCCTTTGTTCTGCCATCCTCTGCCTGAGCTGGTCAAGCAGCAGGAAGGCAGGAACCTGTCTGAGGGGTGGCAGCAGCACAGACTGCCCGGAAAACCCCAGAAGACTGGTAGGAGCAGTACTGGGGGTCCTCTAAGGAGCCCCCAGTGTGCATGGTATCATACAACCAATACTTGCAACAGTATTCCGACATGTTTGATACCAAACATGCCCAAGTTCTGAGTTACCATTAGGTAGCTGGACACTGGTAGTGACCTGTGTCCAGTACACATGTAAAATGGCTTCCACGCACATATGAAGTCCAGTGTAATGGAACTGGAGTTTATAGGGGAACATCTGCTCATGCAGGGGTGCCCTCACACACAGGTACCTGAACCCTGCCCTCTGGGCTAGGAGGGTCTACCACAGGGGTGACCTACAGTGACCTGGTGCAGTGCCCTGTGGTGAAAGGGTGCATTCACCTTTAAATGCAGCCTGCAATGGCAGGCCTGCAGACACATTTTGCCTGGGCTCCCATTGGTGGCACAATACATGCTGCAGCCCATGGGGAACCCCTGGTGCCCCAATGACCTGTGTACCTAAGTACCATATGCTAGGGACTTATATGGAGGCACCAGTATGCCAATTGTGAGATGTGCAAAGTCCTAAGCAACCAAACTTAGAGGCAGAGAGCACAATCACTAGGGTCCTGGTTGGCAGGATCCCAGTGAGAACAGTCCAAGCCAACTGACAGCAGGCAGAAAGTGGGGGTAACCATGCAAAAAAAAAGGGTACTTTCCTCCAACTTCGTCAGTTCCAGAAGTAGCACTTATTCCAAAAATATCCAAATGCGTAGATTCGTGTAGCTCCTCAGCACTCATTGACAGTGTTGCAAACATTCTGGATGCGATTTCCAGCAATATATTTATTATAACTGAGGATCACGAAGAGATGCGGCTTCCAGTAGCATGCCCTTCTTCAACTGTCCCATCATCTTACCAATTGAATATACAAATCCACAAATGCCAGCAAGTCTGGCATTCTATGTTCCTAAGCAACATAACATTATATGAGAAGCAAGAGCCAACTGTCACCATGAAAACTGAAATGCATGCTGAACAAGCATCCTTTTTATATATTGCTTTTGGGTAGTGATTACTTGAAAATAGTGCAAGTCAACCGATAGGTTATAAATAAAACAAATTATAACAAGGATAAAATATAAAATAAAGTACAAAATAAAATCCTGACTAAATTACGTTATGCCGTCCAACATCAAATAACAACATCAAATAACCAAGAATACTTAACACAAGCCAATACTGTTATCACAACCAAAGCAGATGTGCCTCAAGATGACAGTAAACAAAAACATTTACACTTAGAATTATTTACTGTAGAATTATATTTTCAGATTTTTGCAAAAAATGGTCCTTTAACTGCTATTTCATTTTTCCCATTTGCTTTCCAAACAATTACGGACCACCAAAAAAGGCTCATTAGCCCTCATTTCGAATTGTGAAACAACCGCCCAAGGGTAATAACCCACCTGAGATAACTGATACTGTGAGGAACAGTAATTCTAAAATGTAGTATTTTGAGTTCTTAGTGTTTGTGTCATGATTTAAGCACGCATTTCCCTTGTTTAAGGCCAAAATCTTTGGCATGTTTTTGCTGGTGACATTACAATTCAATTCATGAGCAGACATAGGTCCTCATTTTGACATTGGCAGTAAATCCCGCTTACCGCCATGCCAACTGCCGCCAACATAACGCGGCGGCGGCGGCAGACAACCGCCAACCATATTATGACACACACAAACCGATCCGTCACTATAGAGCCAGACACACAAGTCCGCCAGCCCAAAGGTCAGTGATAAAAGTGGCGATATCCAAACCCACACCATTACGCCACCAGAACAACGCCTACAACATTATGACCCACAAATCACCACGGCGGACATTGAATGGCGGTAAACCATTGGCGGTACATACCACCGCGCTCAAAATACACATACATTGGACAAGTCAAACTACACACACCTGACACCCACACCCACACACCCACACCAATATAAAATACACACCCACATTACCCACAAACCTTTACGACTACAAACAAGTGCCACCAGAGAGAGACAGCAAGAGCACTCACACAACCAGAGCCACATACCACCCTCACCTATACACCACACACACACCTCACATCACACACACCAACATATCACCCTACACATTACACCCATGGCACCACAATGACACCCCAGATTCTCTGAGGAGGAGCTGAGGGTCATGGTGATGGAAATTCTCCGGGTAGAGCCTCAACTATTTGGATCACAGGCGCAGCAGATATCCATTGCTAAGAAGGTGGAGCTATGGTGGAGAATTGTGGACAGGGTCAATGCCGTGGGACAGCACCCCCAGAACATTGATGACATCAGGAAGAGGTGGAAAGACCTACGGGGGAAGGTACGTTCCATAGCAGCATGACATCAGCTCACAGTACAGAGGACTGGCGGTGGACCCCCACCTCCTCCCTCACAACTAACAACATGGGAGGAGCAAGTCTTGGCAATCATGCATCTTGAGGGCCTGGCAGGAGTAGGAGGAGGACTGGACTCTGGTAAGTCAACTATATAAGACTATCACGCCCCTTATCTGCATGCCATCACATACCCCCACCCTCAATCCCATCACTCCACCACTTTCTACACACCCTACCATCACAACCCACTCATCCCAATGCCAAGCCCTGCATGGACACCCCTCACAGACCTGCATGGACACCTATCAGTACTGCATGCACACTAGAGACAATCACATAGCCCACGAAATAACAACTCACACAAGGCAAAGCTGCCAGGGCAATAACAACCATAGAGGACAACCCACCCATGAGCAATATGTCACACGCAGAAACAATAACACTGCATTTACATCCCCACAAGTAACCCACCCAATGTCACTGGCGAAGAGGTGCCGGCAACATCCAGTTCTCCCACAGAAGAGGCCCACAATGATGACAGCCGCTCTAGTCCCCTGTATCTGGATGACCAACCTGGCCCATCAGAGAACTCCGGACAGTTGGTTACACAGGCACAGTCTCACACCACCATAGAGCCTCTCCCGTCAGGAAACACACCCACTGCACCCACCCAGCGGGCCCATACCTCTGTCCCCAGGACACGTCAATCAGCAGTGCGTCCACCACTACAGGGACCCCTGGGCACCCCAAAAACACAGGACGATCCGGGACCTGGGATCAGTGGTAGTGGGCACACGGTTCAGGGGACAGAGGCACAGGACCACAGGGAAGCTGGGAGGACTGCTGTGCGACAGGGGGAGGACAGGCCCAGGGAACCGACTCTACTGGAGGCACTCACCGCGATCCTGGGAGCATACCTACATTCCCAGGATACACTGGGCCAGATACTGGACAAGTTGCAGGAGAACATGTGGCTGCAGGAGGGACAGTACCTGGGGGATCAAGGAGGACTTGAAGGATATCAACACCACCCTGGTCTCCATTGCAGGGGTGCTGGCAGACATGACCAACACAATGAGGGAGGCAGTGGCACACCACCGGGCCCCTGATACTAGCCTAACTGCTGAACAGCCATCCACCTCCGCTGCCGCTAGTGGACAGGAGGCCCCACCACAGGAACAACAGGCCACCAGCATCCCTCCCCCTGCCAAGACCCCCACCAGGAAATAAGACTCTCCTGAATGTCACTTTTGTATCCCACTCTGTCACCCTCTCCACCTTGAACTGCCACTGCTCCCCTTCCTATGCCCCCTTGGACAATGCACCTGTGATACAAATAGACTGGACTCTAACCTGGACTTTCCTCCATCATCACCCCAGCCCATTGAACTTGCCCTTCTACTTCTTAGCACCTAAATAAACACCCTTTTAAATAATACAAGTATGGAGTATGTCAAATGATTCAAGAATGTATTTGTTTAACAAGGTTTAAACATTGCAATTCAACTGTATAGCAAGGTTTACATTGGAAAGAACTGTAGTTGGCTGCACTGAACACACCAGGAGCAATAGTGGGGAACCAACATCTACAAAAAGAGATGCCAAAGGGTACAGTGAGTGGGCATAGAAGTAGGAATACACAGCCTGCCAGTGACAATGTCACACATCAAACCGTCCTATATGTGTATCAACACTGTCTTACCTGTGTCTCATTGGAAGCATTGATGTATAATTGCACTTCTGTCTTCCTCATCCTCATCCTCTGCCTCCTCATCTTCACTGTCCACAGGATCCACTGCTGCCACACGCCCATCTCCAGCCTCCTTCTCCTGCAGAAAAGGCACCTGGTGACGCAAGGCATGGTTGTGAAACATACAGCATGTCACAATGATCTGGCAGACCTTCTTGGGTGAGTAGCACAGGGATCCACTGTAGGAAAGTACCATCTTGCCTGGCATGTTACCCCCATTTTTCACTGTATATATGTTGTTTTAGTTGTATGTGTCACTGGGACCCTGGTAACCCAGGGCCCCAGTGCTCATAAGTGTGCCTGAATGTGTTACCTGTGTAGTGACTAACTGTCTCACTGAGGCTCTGCTAATCAGAACCTCAGTGGTTATGCTCTCTCCTTTCTTTCCAAATTGTCACTAACAGGCTAGTGACCATTTTTACCAATTTACATTGGCTTACTGGAACACCCTTATAATTCCCTAGTATATGGTACTGAGGTACCCAGGGTATTGGGGTTCCAGGAGATCCCTATGGGCTGCAGCATTTCTTTTGCCACCCATAGGGAGCTCTTACAATTCTTACACAGGCCTGCCACTGCAGCCTGAGTGAAATAACGTCCACGTTATTTCACAGCCATTTTACACTGCACTTAAGTAACTTATAAGTCACCTATATGTCTAACCTTTACCTGGTAAAGGTTAGGTGCAAAGTTACTTAGTGTGAGGGCACCCTGGTGCCCCCACATTGTTCAGAGCCAATTCACTGAACTTTGTGAGTGCGGGGACACCATTACACGCGTGCACTACATATAGGTCACTACCTATATGTAGCTTCACCATGGTAACTCCGAATATGGCCATGTAACATGTCTATGATCATGGAATTGCCCCCTCTATGCCATCCTGGCATTGTTGGTACAATTCCATGATCCCAGTGGTCTGTAGCACAGACCCTGGTACTGCCAGACTGCCCTTCCTGGGGTTTCTCTGCAGCTGCTGCTGCTGCCAACCCCTCAGACAGGCAGCTGCCCTCCTGGGGTCCAGCCAGGCCTGGCCCAGGATGGCAGAACAAAGAACTTCCTCTGAGAGAGGGTGTGACACCCTCTCCCTTTGGAAAATGGTGTGAAGGCAGGGGAGGAGTAGCCTCCCCCAGCCTCTGGAAATGCTTTGTTGGGCACAGATGTGCCCAATTCTGCATAAGCCAGTCTACACCGGTTCAGGGACCCCTTAGCCCCTGCTCTGGCGCGAAACTGGACAAAGGAAAGGGGAGTGACCACTCCCCTGACCTGCACCTCCCCTGGGAGGTGTCCAGAGCTCCTCCAGTGTGCTCCAGACCTCTGCCATCTTGGAAACAGAGGTGCTGCTGGCACACTGGACTGCTCTGAGTGGCCAGTGCCACCAGGTGACGTCATAGACTCCTTGTGATAGGCTCCTTCAGGTGTTAGTAGCCTTTCCTCTCTCCTAGGTAGCCAAACCCTCTTTTCTGGCTATTTAGGGTCTCTGCCTCTGGGGAAACTTTAGATAACGAATGCATGAGCTCAGCCGAGTTCCTCTGCATCTCCCTCTTCACCTTCTGATAAGGAATCGACCGCTGACCGCGCTGGAAGCCTGCAAACCTGCAACATAGTAGCAAAGACGACTACTGCAACTCTGTAACGCTGATCCTGCCGCCTTCTCGACTGTTTTCCTGCTTGTGCATGCTGTGGGGGTAGTCTGCCTCCTCTCTGCACCAGAAGCTCAGAAGAAATCTCCCGTGGGTCGACGGAATCTTCCCCCTGCAACCGCAGGCACCAAAAAGCTGCATTACCGGTCCCTTGGGTCTCCTCTCAGCACGACGAGCGAGGTCCCTCGAATCCAGCAACACCGTCCAAGTGACCCCCACAGTCCAGTGACTCTTCAGCCCAAGTTTGGTGGAGGTAAGTCCTTGCCTCACCTCGCTGGGCTGCATTGCTGGGAACCGCGACTTTGCAAGCTACTCCGGCCCCTGTGCACTTCCGGCGGAAATCCTTCGTGCACAGCCAAGCCTGGGTCCACGGCACTCTAACCTGCATTGCACGACTTTCTAAGTTGGTCTCCGGCGACGTGGGACTCCTTTGTGCAACTTCGGCGAGCACCGTTTCACGCATCCTCGTAGTGCCTGTTTCTGGCACTTATCCGGGTGCTACCTGCTTCAGTGAGGGCTCTTTGTCTTGCTCGACGTCCCCTCTCTCTGCAGGTCCAATTTGCGACCTCCTGGTCCCTCCTGGGCCCCAGCAGCGTCCAAAAACGCCAAACGCACGATTTGCGTGTAGCAAGGCTTGTTGGCGTCCATCCGGCGGGAAAACACTTCTGCACGACTCTCCAAGGCGTGGGGGATCCATCCTCCAAAGGGGAAGTCTCTAGCCCTTGTCGTTCCTGCAGTATTCACAGTTCTTCAGCCTAGTAAGAGCTTCTTTGCACCAACCGCTGGCATTTCTTGGGCATCTGCCCATCTCCGAGCTGCTTGTGACTTTTGGACTTGGTCCCCTTGTTCCACAGGTACCCTCAGACAGGAATCCATCGTTGTTGCATTGCTGATTTGTGTTTTCCTTGCATTCTCCCTCTAACACGACTATTTTGTCCTTAGGGGAACTTTAGTGCACTTTGCACTCACTTTTCAGGGTCTTGGGGAGGGTTATTTTTCTAACTCTCACTATTTTCTAATAGTCCCAGCGACCCTCTACAAGGTCACATAGGTTTGGGGTCCATTAGTGGTTCGCATTCCACTTCTGGAGTATATGGTTTGTGTTGCCCCTATCCCTATGTTTCCCCATTGCATCCTATTGTAACTATACATTGTTTGCACTGTTTTCTAAGACTATACTGCATATTTTTGCTATTGTGTATATATATCTTGTGTATATTTCCTATCCTCTCACTGAGGGTACACTCTAAGATACTTTGGCATATTGTCATAAAAATAAAGTACCTTTATTTTTAGTATAACTGTGTATTGTGTTTTCTTATGATATTGTGCATATGACACTAGGTGGTACTGTAGTAGCTTCACACGTCTCCTAGTTCAGCCTGAGCTGCTTTGCTAAGCTACCATTATCTATCAGCCTAAGCTGCTAGACACCCTATACACTAATAAGGGATAACTGGGCCTGGTGCAAGAAAGTTTTGGAGGCCCTGCAAAAGGCAGGCCTCACTATCAAGGCTTCAAAGTGCCAGATAGGGCAGGGTAAGGTGGTTTATCTGGGACACCTTGTTGGTGGGGAACAGATTGCACCACTTCAGGGGAAAATCCAAACTATCATTGATTGGATTCCCCCTACCACTCAGACTCAGGTGAGAGCCTTCCTAGGCCTCACTGGGTATTACAGGAGGTTCATTAAGAACTATGGCTCCATTGCAGCCCCTCTTAATGACCTCACATCCAAGAAAATGCCTAAAAAGGTATTATGGACAGCAAACTGTCAGAAAGCTTTTGAGGAGCTGAAGCAGGCCATGTGCTCTGCACCTGTCCTGAAAAGCCCTTGTTACTCTAAAAAATTCTATGTCCAGACTGATGCATCTGAATTAGGAGTAGGGGCAGTCCTATCACAACTTAATTCTGAGGGCCAGGATCAACCTGTTGCTTTTATTAGTAGAAGGTTGACCCCTAGAGAAAAGCGTTGGTCTGCCATTGAGAGGGAGGCCTTTGCTGTGGTCTGGGCTCTGAAGAAGTTGAGGCCATACCTGTTTGGCACTCACTTCATTGTTCAGACAGACCACAAACCTCTACTTTGGCTAAAACAAATGAAAGGTGAAAATCCTAAATTGTTGAGGTGGTCCATATCCCTACAGGGAATGGATTATACAGTGGAACATAGACCTGGGAGTAGCCACTCCAATGCAGATGGACTCTCCAGATATTTCCACTTAGACAATGAAGACTCATCAGGTAATGGCTAGTCTTATTGTCCTTCGTTTGGGGGGGGGTTGTGTAGGAAAGTACCATCTTGCCTGGCATGTTACCCCCATTTTTCACTGTATATATGTTGTTTTAGTTGTATGTGTCACTGGGACCCTGGTAACCCAGGGCCCCAGTGCTCATAAGTGTGCCTGAATGTGTTACCTGTGTAGTGACTAACTGTCTCACTGAGGCTCTGCTAATCAGAACCTCAGTGGTTATGCTCTCTCCTTTCTTTCCAAATTGTCACTAACAGGCTAGTGACCATTTTTACCAATTTACATTGGCTTACTGGAACACCCTTATAATTCCCTAGTATATGGTACTGAGGTACCCAGGGTATTGGGGTTCCAGGAGATCCCTATGGGCTGCAGCATTTCTTTTGCCACCCATAGGGAGCTCTTACAATTCTTACACAGGCCTGCCACTGCAGCCTGAGTGAAATAACGTCCACGTTATTTCACAGCCATTTTACACTGCACTTAAGTAACTTATAAGTCACCTATATGTCTAACCTTTACCTGGTAAAGGTTAGGTGCAAAGTTACTTAGTGTGAGGGCACCCTGGCACTAGCCAAGGTGCCCCCACATTGTTCAGAGCCAATTCACTGAACTTTGTGAGTGCGGGGACACCATTACACGCGTGCACTACATATAGGTCACTACCTATATGTAGCTTCACCATGGTAACTCCGAATATGGCCATGTAACATGTCTATGATCATGGAATTGCCCCCTCTATGCCATCCTGGCATTGTTGGTACAATTCCATGATCCCAGTGGTCTGTAGCACAGACCCTGGTACTGCCAGACTGCCCTTCCTGGGGTTTCTCTGCAGCTGCTGCTGCTGCCAACCCCTCAGACAGGCAGCTGCCCTCCTGGGGTCCAGCCAGGCCTGGCCCAGGATGGCAGAACAAAGAACTTCCTCAGAGAGGGTGTGACACCCTCTCCCTTTGGAAAATGGTGTGAAGGCAGGGGAGGAGTAGCCTCCCCCAGCCTCTGGAAATGCTTTGTTGGGCACAGATGTGCCCAATTCTGCATAAGCCAGTCTACACCGGTTCAGGGACCCCTTAGCCCCTGCTCTGGCGCGAAACTGGACAAAGGAAAGGGGAGTGACCACTCCCCTGACCTGCACCTCCCCTGGGAGGTGTCCAGAGCTCCTCCAGTGTGCTCCAGACCTCTGCCATCTTGGAAACAGAGGTGCTGCTGGCACACTGGACTGCTCTGAGTGGCCAGTGCCACCAGGTGACGTCAGAGACTCCTTGTGATAGGCTCCTTCAGGTGTTAGTAGCCTTTCCTCTCTCCTAGGTAGCCAAACCCTCTTTTCTGGCTATTTAGGGTCTCTGCCTCTGGGGAAACTTTAGATAACGAATGCATGAGCTCAGCCGAGTTCCTCTGCATCTCCCTCTTCACCTTCTGATAAGGAATCGACCGCTGACCGCGCTGGAAGCCTGCAAACCTGCAACATAGTAGCAAAGACGACTACTGCAACTCTGTAACGCTGATCCTGCCGCCTTCTCGACTGTTTTCCTGCTTGTGCATGCTGTGGGGGTAGTCTGCCTCCTCTCTGCACCAGAAGCTCCGAAGAAATCTCCTGTGGGTCGACGGAATCTTCCCCCTGCAACCGCAGGCACCAAAAAGCTGCATTACCGGTCCCTTGGGTCTCCTCTCAGCACGACGAGCGAGGTCCCTCGAATCCAGCAACACCGTCCAAGTGACCCCCACAGTCCAGTGACTCTTCAGCCCAAGTTTGGTGGAGGTAAGTCCTTGCCTCACCTCGCTGGGCTGCATTGCTGGGAACCGCGACTTTGCAAGCTACTCCGGCCCCTGTGCACTTCCGGCGGAAATCCTTCGTGCACAGCCAAGCCTGGGTCCACGGCACTCTAACCTGCATTGCACGACTTTCTAAGTTGGTCTCCGGCGACGTGGGACTCCTTTGTGCAACTTCGGCGAGCACCGTTTCACGCATCCTCGTAGTGCCTGTTTCTGGCACTTATCCGGGTGCTACCTGCTTCAGTGAGGGCTCTTTGTCTTGCTCGACGTCCCCTCTCTCTGCAGGTCCAATTTGCGACCTCCTGGTCCCTCCTGGGCCCCAGCAGCGTCCAAAAACGCCAAACGCACGATTTGCGTGTAGCAAGGCTTGTTGGCGTCCATCCGGCGGGAAAACACTTCTGCACGACTCTCCAAGGCGTGGGGGATCCATCCTCCAAAGGGGAAGTCTCTAGCCCTTGTCGTTCCTGCAGTATTCACAGTTCTTCAGCCTAGTAAGAGCTTCTTTGCACCAACCGCTGGCATTTCTTGGGCATCTGCCCATCTCCGAGCTGCTTGTGACTTTTGGACTTGGTCCCCTTGTTCCACAGGTACCCTCAGACAGGAATCCATCGTTGTTGCATTGCCGATTTGTGTTTTCCTTGCATTCTCCCTCTAACACGACTATTTTGTCCTTAGGGGAACTTTAGTGCACTTTGCACTCACTTTTCAGGGTCTTGGGGAGGGTTATTTTTCTAACTCTCACTATTTTCTAATAGTCCCAGCGACCCTCTACAAGGTCACATAGGTTTGGGGTCCATTCGTGGTTCGCATTCCACTTCTGGAGTATATGGTTTGTGTTGCCCCTATCCCTATGTTTCCCCATTGCATCCTATTGTAACTATACATTGTTTGCACTGTTTTCTAAGACTATACTGCATATTTTTGCTATTGTGTATATATATCTTGTGTATATTTCCTATCCTCTCACTGAGGGTACACTCTAAGATACTTTGGCATATTGTCATAAAAATAAAGTACCTTTATTTTTAGTATAACTGTGTATTGTGTTTTCTTATGATATTGTGCATATGACACTAGGTGGTACTGTAGTAGCTTCACACGTCTCCTAGTTCAGCCTGAGCTGCTTTGCTAAGCTACCATTATCTATCAGCCTAAGCTGCTAGACACCCTATACACTAATAAGGGATAACTGGGCCTGGTGCAAGGTGCAAGTACCCCTTGGTACTCACTACAAGCCAGTCCAGCCTCCTACATCCACCTGTCAGATGGAGGCAACAAAATCTGGCCTTCAGGAGGCCAAAGGTCCTCTCTAAAACCCTTATTGTTCGCCCATGTGCCTCATTGTGACGTTCCTCAGCCCTTGTCCTGGGATTCCTCACAGGGGTCAGTAGCCATGAGAGGATGGGGTAACCAGAGCAAATATCGAAGGACAACTGTTAGCCATACACTAACCCTTAGGGCCCACACCATATCCATACACCAACATATACTGGGTGGGAACCAGGGCTCACCTATTAGCCACACCCTGTGCCTCTGGAGTTGAGCCATCACATTTGGGATGCTGCTATTCCTCAGGATAAAAGCATCATGCTCAGACCCAGGATACTTTGCATTGGCGTAGGAGATGTACTGGTCCGCCAGGCACACCGTTTGCACATTCATGGAGTGAAAGCTCTTTCGATTTCTGAACACCTGTTCATTGCGCTGGTGGGTGGGGGGAACTACGGGACAAATGCAATATGTGTTCCATCAATAGCACCAATAATGTTGGGGATATGTCCTATTGCACAAAAATCAGCTTTCACTGTGACCAAATCCTCCACCTGCGGGAAAACGATGTAGTTGCACGTGTGTTTAACCAGGGCAGACAAAGCTCTGGTCAGCACTATTGAGAACACTGGCATTCCTTCTGCCAAGCCCACTGTCACTTAGAAGGAGCCAGTTGCCAGGAAATGGAGCACTGATAGCACTTGCACAACAGGGGTGATCCCGGTGGGTTGACGGGTAGCAGAGATTAGGTCAGGCTCCAATTAGGCACACAGCTCCGTGATTGTGGCCCTGTCAAATCTATAGGTGAGGATAATGTGCCTGTCCTCCATTGTTGCCAAGTCCACCAGGGGTCTGTACCCAGGGCAGATGTCACCATCTCCTATTCATCCACATCTGTTGCAATCTAGGGAGCAAACGAGTGAGCAGCTGGTCATTATCTCAACATTCCAACCACCACAGTTCAATGCATGTTGTGATTGTAACAGTGATTTGTTGGAGATAACCAAATGGTGCATTTGTGTACTGTGACACAGTTAGGATCCATGGCGTGCCCCCCCACCCCGAAAATGGCATCCGCCTGTCCTGTATGGAGGGACAGGTGAAAATGAGGTAATTCCGCTGACGTTGTGCGCAGTTGCGGGAGGCGGTCGAGAACAGCCGTGCAACTCCTCATTGGTTATCATTGGGCCCTATGGGGTACAGTGGCCAATGGTGATGTACGCCGGTGGTGACAGAACGCACTGCTGCGGACGTGACCACCATTTTCTAGCTGTGCACTCACTTGCTACCTGACCTTCAACAGGAGAGTACCTGCACTGCAAGTGCTGCTGTGACCTGTGTCTGGAACCGACCATTGCTTGTGTGACTGGGGAAAGGGCCCCTGCCTTCACCTCGGCAGAGTTGGAGAGCCTAGAGTATGGGGTCCTACCCTTCTACCGACTGCTGTATGGGCCTCCAGACCAACAGGTGAGTACACTGTGAGAACGATGCATGGGGCGTGAATGCATGGAGTGGTGTGTGAAGGCCTTGTGTGTGTGGGGGGGTTGGTGGATGGGCCCTGGGCTGCATGCAGCATTTATGGTGGGCCATGTCTGTGCTAATGGGGAGGGGAAGGGGCATGGTGGGCCATGAGTGTAATAGGCAGGACGGTCGGACTAAATACCTTTCCCTGTGTCTAGTTCCCTGCAGGTCAGTGCCCATCAAAAGAAGGATATATGCCGTGCCATCGCCAAGGACGTGCGGACCCTGGGGTCTACGGCAGGCAGAGCACCCACTGTCGGAAACAGTAGGAGGACCTGGGGCGCTGGGCACGGAAGACAGCGGAGGCCCAGCTGGGGATGGCCTCCCAACGAGGAAGGGGTGCCCGTCAAAACGTGACCCCTCTGATGGCCCGCATACTGGCGGTGGCCTATCCAGAGCTAGATGGGTGCCTGGGGGCATCACAGCAGCCACAAAGGGGTGAGTACAGTGCTCATCATTACAAGTTACGCCTGGTGGGGTGGTATCCGGGGTGGTATCCGGGTGAGGGGTGTGGGCCCTGTGGATGCCCCTAGGCCAGGCCTGGCACTGCAGGGTGGGTCCCATGTAGGGAAGGATTCTGATGTGAAAGTACACCTACCAAGCTAGTAGGCATCCACTACTGGGCAGAAGTCTGTAGGTTTCATGTATGCTGCAATTTACTTTAGGTGTCCCTATCCATGGGTTGGTGACTAGCATTGTGACTGGTAGTGCATTGCCTAGTGCTTAGGACTGTTGCCTGTGTGTGAGTGTGTTGTGTACGCCAACGGTGGGGTTGGTGGCACCATTGACCAAGTGTATCCTTTGTCTCTTCCCCCCCAACCTTTTTGTTTTGTCATCCTGTCCTTACGTGCATTAGCATCATCTGGTGGAGGAGCAGGGGCACCGGCGACGGAGGGAGCTGCATCCCACAGGACCAAAGGAGGCTGAATCCACCGACGGTGAGGGCACCAGTGGGACGGAGGGCGAGGGGAGCACCACGGCGGAGACAGGAGGGGACAGTTCTGACACGGATACCTCCTCCGATGGAAGCTCCCTGGTGGTGGCGGTCACCTCTGTGACCACTCCAGCTACAGGTACATCCGCCACCCCCTGTACCAGAACTGCCCTCCCAGCAGCTCCTCAGCGAGTTGCCCGTGCCCGCTTACCCGGGAGGATGGGCATCTCCTTCGCCCCAGGCACTTCAGGCCCTGCCCCAGTTAGTCCTGCTGCCCTGAGTGAGGAGGCTGTTGACCTCCTGCGATCCATCTCTGTTGGGCAGTCAACCATTGTGAATGCCATCCAGGGGCTGGCAGCCCAAATGCATTCCTGGAGGGCATTCACACTGGCTTGGCGGCCCAACATAGATCCATCCAGGCTGTGGCCTCCTCATTGATAGCAGCCATTGTCCCTGTTTCAAGCCTACCCCCTTCAACTTCCTCTTCCCAATCCCATTCCCCTCAACCCCAACCTATCCCAAGCACACAGTCAGACCAGCATGCACCCAGGACAACACACAAGAGTGGACATGGCAAACACAAGCACCACACTTCATCCCACAGGCACTCACACTAACACCATCCAGAAGAAGACATACCAACATCCACTGCCTCCACTGTGGCCCCCTCCTCCTCGTCGTCCACCTCTCTCCCAGTTGTGTCTCCACTCACACCTGCATGCACTACATCATCATCCATTACCACCATCACCAGCACACCTATCAGTACACGGCCCTCACTGGCAGTCACCACCGTCACATCCATGCACACGTCCCCTGTGTCCTCTCCCACTGTGTCAGTGCCCCCTCCTCCCAAAGTACACAAACGCAAGCACTCAGACACCCAACAGCCATCCATCTCACAACAGCATCCAGCCCATGCACCTGCACACAAACACAGCAGACTGACACCTCCTACAACCACTCCCTCTTCCTCCACACCCAAACCATCTCCCTCTTCCCACCCCAATGTCCCTAAGAAGCTTTTCGTTGCCAACATTGACCTCTTCCCTAGCCACCCCCCGTCCCTTACGTCAGGCCAGGGTGGTCAAAACCCAGGCAAGCACCTCAGCCACCCAGTCCACGGGCACAGTAGTGTACACAGCTACTCCAAGTGGGAGAGGATCCTGGGCACAAGGCAGCCACACTGAAAGGGTGCCTGCACCAAGTGCTGCAAGGAAGGGCAAGGAGGCACCCCCAGCTACTAAAAGGAAGGGCAAGGAGCAATCCCCGGCTGCTGAAAGGAAAGACAAGGAGCAGTCCCCAGTTGCGGCAAAAAGGAGCATGGAGCCATCCCCAGCTGCTGGCAGGAAGGGCAAGGGGCCTGCACCAGAAGGCAGAAAGGACAAGAGGCCTGGTGCTGAAACTCAGTCGGAGCCCCCACCACCAACCATGATGGTTCAGCCATCCGAAGTTGCGGGGGATGGGCTGGAGCCTCCCCCCACCACTGCCAGCACCGCCACCAGCACCACCACCAGCAGCGGCAGCAGTCCTAGTGGGCAGTGTCCCTACATTTGTAAATATGTATATACTTTTTGATTCGGATGCATGTATTTATATTATTTTATCTTATTACACTCACTTTAATCAATTCCTTTTGTCCTTGCATTATTCCTGAGGGGCATGGGGTAAATATGTAATGTTACTGTATCTGTTTGTGTGTATGGTGTTTGGGGTGTGTGTGTTGCGTGTGTGTCACTCTCTTTTTCCTCCCCCCTCCCCTGTGTGCTAGGTAGCAGTACTCACCCTGGTCGTCTCCGCCGGCATTGGTGTTCGTAATGGAGCAGAAGATGGAAGAGCATGGGGAACACATGCAACTCGGGCTCCATGGCTGAGTGGTTCTTCCCTGAGTCTCCACAGGTGAGTCCTTTCCCTTCTGTGTTCTGTTTACGCCAGGCTTTTGATATCATTGGTACCACCCCAGAAAAGGTGGCGGATTGGTTTCTCATAATACAGTTGGCGGAACATTGTCTTCCGCCTGGCTGTAGGCGGTTACCGCCATGGTGCCTGTTGGTTTTGCCCTGGCGGTTGGTGTGTTAAAGTGACTGTCTGTCTGAGCGGTTTCCGCAGGGGTCATAATTTCATATTTATTACCACTGGCCTGTTGGCGGTATTACCGTCACTTTATCACCGACCGCCAGGGTCGTAATGAGGGTCATAATGTGGTAAATACAGGACTATAAAACTGAACAAGCATTGGCAATTCCAATAGGTCTCACCTATGCAAGAGCTATCAGCTTTGCCAATGTATTTTGGCCATGTTGTACACCAGTGTGGCTGCTGTTCAGCATGGCTAAAAGTTAGCGGTGTAGAGGAGAGTGTTGCAGAGTAGAGTGCCATAGAGTGGGGTGGAGTGGAGGGTTGTGGAATGGTGCAAAGTGGAGTGTCATGGATTGTCACAGAGTGGAATAAAATAAGTAAAGTTGAGTGTTGTACAATAGAATACAGTGTCGTGGAGTAGAGTCGAGTCTTGTAGAATATAGTGGAGAACAGTAGAGTGTCCCATAGTACAGTGGAATGGTGTAGAGGAGCATGGAGTGTAGGGCAGGGGCGACTAGTGTTCATGGGCAAAAGGGGCATTGCCCTGCCATCTTCAGGGAAGAGGCAAGAACAGGGAAAATAAACTCAGAGCAGCTGAAAAGAAATTATTGCTTAGAGACACTGATGAATTTCCTTGGTGAACCCTAGTGAACTTTGCAGATGTCGTACTGCGTAAGTGCTAGCCGGGCGCATTTTGTTCGAGTTGCAGGAACAAGTTACAGCAGTGCCATCATAGAAGAGGGAATGCTGGATTAGAAAGCAATTAATCCAGTTGCTTTTGGGGCATGTAAACAGTGTCCCTGGGAGGAGTTACAGAACTCAAATCACTTCAATGGCTGGGGGTGGGGCAGGCTGATGAGGACAAGGAGGGAGTGAGTGGCAACAATTTGTAGGGGCAGGCTGTAGGAGGGGTAAAGGGGCAGCTCTCCTTGCAGCTACACGTTTAGTACTGCATTTGGTTTTACTACGATAAACGTTATGGAGCGGAGCAGGACAGAGTGCTCCTTATCTTGACTCCATAGAGGACCAAGAGAAGGAAGGAACCACCTGCTGACAACAATAGCACTACTGCACTTAAAGGTAATTGTGCAGTTAAGCTTCTGCATTCAGGGCATCATCACCACCACACCCACCCCACCCACCTCCCTGCTTTAGCAGCTACAGGGGAGATCCTTGATGGGCGTTTTTTGTCTGCAGCTCGGCAGACTAATGTTCATAATAAACTTGAGAGGGTGAGTGAGTGAAAGGGAGGATGGGTGACTGGATAGATGGATGAAATGTTGTATGACAGATGCATGGATGAATGAGTGAAAGGCTGGATGTAAGAACAGAAGAGTGGAAGGGAGAGAGGGTGTATAAGTGAAAGAGAAAGAGGGTGTAGGAGTGAAAGGGAGGATGGATGGATAGATGAATGGATGGATGGATGAAGGGTAGGTGAGAGGGTGAAATCAATGGAGGAGTGAAAGGATGGAGCGATGGAGGATGAGAGAAAGGATGCATGGAAGAGTGAGAGAAAGGATGGAGGGATGAGTGAAAGTGTAAAAGGATGGATTAGTGGATGAATGGGTGGAGTGAAAATATTGATGGATGAGCAAAAGGATGGATGAGTGAAAGGATGTATATAAATATGGATGAGTAAAACAATGGATGGGTGAGTGAAAGGCAGAGTAGATGGATGTCTGGATGAGTGAAAGGGTGAATTGATGGATAGATTAATGAAAGAACGAATGGCTGACTGAAAGGGTAAATGGACGGATGTATGAGTGGATGGATGGATAGGACGAAGGGTGGATACATGAGTGTAAGGATGGATGGCTGAGTGAAAGGGTGGATAGCCGAATGAGACAAAGGGATGATGAATGGATGATCGAGAGGATGGATAAATGGATGGATTAAAGGGGGGTAGATAAATGAAAGGATGGATGACTGAGTGGATGGGTTGGTTTGATTAATGGGTGTCCGTAGACTAGTGGCAGCTCTCCTTTATGGATCCAAAGCTACACTACACCCTCCTTGTTTTCAACTCCATTTTTATTGTATCAAGAGTGAATAGGTATTCATTCTTGGTACAATGAAAATGAAATGCAGACCTGCCTCAGGTCCAGCAACAAACTGAGGCAGCTAGCGACATTGTTTGATTGCTGATATGGGCGCATGTATGTGCCTGCGCCATTCCAGCACTGTGAGCATGTCTATGTGACTGTGTGTGAGTTAAAGTGAGAGTCAGTGAAGGAGTAGGTCAGAGTGAGTGAGAAAGAGTGACAGTAAGGACAAATCTGTGTGAAAATGAATGTGAGTGAGTGAGGGAGAATTAGAGAGTGTACCTGTTACTGTGTGTGAGACACAGTAAGACTGAGTAATTCAGAATGAGTGCATTGAGTGAGACAGAGTGGGTCAGAGTAGAATGAGTGAGGCGGCATGAATTAGTGAGACCGAGTGAGTCAAAGTTTGACAGTAAACTTAGGGGGTTATTTACAAGAAGCATGCACCACCGGAGGGTCGCTTTTCAGATATTCCAGTGGCGCATGGCTCTCAGTCATACCTATTAGGCAACACAAAGCCACCCTGCATTGCTTTGCATGGCCTCAGATATGGAGTAAGACAAGGCAGCGCAAAGCACTACCTTTCCTTAATTTGTCAAAGGGGTGTTCCATGGGAGTTGCAATCTGTGTTCCCATGCAACACCCATGGATCTTGATGCTGCCCCAGATTTACAAAGTCACGTAAACCTGAGGCAGTGCCAAAACCTAATGCCTCCTCAGAGCAGGCGTAAGAGGTATAAATGTTTTCATTTCTCCTACTTTTTTCCTCTTTCCGTGTGTACTCTATTCTGCAGTACACAGAACGAGGACAATGCCTTCATGGATGGTTTTTGTGCAGGAAGGTATCCCTTCTTGCACTAAACCAATCCTGCCAACAACACAGAACATGGTTTCCCACATTGGCGCTAGGCACCAAATTGTGCACCAGCGTTGGCTGAAAGGACAGGAATGCACCGTATCTTGTGGATATGGTGCATTCCTGCCCTTTCAATTTGGCATAAGGCAGCGCAGCAAAAAGGCTTGCAGGGCTGCCCTACAGCAAATCTTTGAAAATAAAGCCCTTAATGCAGCAAAATGTGAGAGAACCCTTCAAGAACAAACTCACTAGAAATCAAACCAAGGATTATGCTCCATCACTTTTAAAGGTCACCAGCTGCAACTGATGAAGGCGCACAGAGTGGAGGAGAGAGGAGTCCACAGAGTGTTGTAGAGCGGGGTGACAGAGTGGAGTAGAATGGAGTAGAGTAGAGTGGAGTAGTGTGTCAGAGTAGAGTGGAGTAGACTGGAGTGTCGCAGAGTGGTGTAAAGCGGCATGGAGGAAGTTAAACAGAATGGAGTAAAGTGTTGTAGAGTGAAGTGGTGTAGAGATGAGGGGAGTAGAGTGGTCTAGAGTACTGTAGAGTGGAGTAGAGTGTGGTGGAGTGGTGCAGAGTATCATACGTCAGAGTTTCATAAAGTGGAGTGGCACAGGGCAGAGTGGCGCAGACTGGAATAGAGGGAGTTGAGTGGAGAGTCATAGAGTGTTGTGGAGTAAAGTGGCATAGAGTGGAGTAGAGAAGGGTTGCCTACAGCGGAGAAGAGCAGAGTGGAGGGTGGTGTAGTAGATAAGAATGTTGTAGAGTGGGGAGTTATAGAGTGTCAGAGTGGAGTGTTGCAGAGTGGAGAGGTGTAGAGTTGAACACAACAGAGTAGACTATCATGTAGTGGAGCAGGATAGAGTAGAGTGTAGTAGAGTGGAGTTTCTTTGAGTGTCAGGGAGAGTCACAGAGTGGAGCAGCGTATAGTAGTGTAGAGTGTAGTAAAGTGTTGTAGAGTGGCATAGATTGGAGGGGCATAGATTTGTGCAGAGGGGAGTAGAATGTTGTAGAGTGGAGTGTCGTAGAGTGAATTGTCGTAGAGCAGACTGTCAGAGTGAAGTATACTGGAGTAATGTAGAGAGGAGGAGATTGGCCTAGAGTGGAGTGTTGTGGAGTGTTGTACTATTGTGTAGAGTGTTGTAGAGTGTCACACTGAAGTGGCGTGGATTGGAGAAGAGTGTTCTAGATTAAAGTGTCACAGAGTGGAGTGTCAGAGTGAAGTGTTGCTGAGTGGAGTGGCATAGGATGGCATGGCGTGGAGTAGCATGGGGTGGTGAGGAGTGTTTTAGAGTGGAGGGGTGTACAATGGCATGGGGTGGAGTAGAGAGTGGCAGTGAACTGTCATTACATTCAACACATTTTCAATTGAACTGGCCATTACATTTGCCAGACATACAGTTTTACTGATAAAACTTACAGCGCACAAACCATAAGTTGTAGATATTACATCACCTAGTGTACTGATTTGTTTTGATCACATTAAAATATTTGTTTACTGCTCATTTCAGAATTACCAAAAATGTGCTTCATTTGTGCTTTCCTAATTTCAATATTATCTCTCCACAGTTCATTTACAGATATTTTAAGTCTGTTGTGTGGCTAGAAAAAGAATTTCCTTTCACACCCCAGATTGCCAGATAAATCCTCTAACTTTGAAGTCAGAGAAAGAAAAGTAAACACCAAGCTCCCTGGAAGACAGAACCTAACATGTGACCTCTGTTTTTGAATGCACATAAGAACAAAATTGAAATACCTGTTTACAGAAAGTGGGCACTTGTGTAACAATACAGTAAACATGGTTGGCTCCACGGGAGGGACAAAGACATGCTGGATAGCGTAAGACAAATAAAGCCATCAAATAGAAAACAAGAAAATGTGAGTTAACAAACCACCAAGCCAATGGTAAGAAATGGGTAGAATGCATTCTTAGGTAAACTTTCAGAATGTCCCAAAAAAAGTCTTTAACAACCAGACAGCTGGTCTGACTAAGGATGAAAAGGCTGATTCAGACTCAGACACTTATTTCCATAACTATTAGAAGAAACATTCAATTTAACACCAGTCTAAGGTGTACAAAAAACCCATAAAGATTAATCCGCCAAATCAGATAATGAACTAAGATGACAAATGTGCTATTAAAAAATACAATGATAGATTTAAGAATGTAAGACAATTTCACCATAATTCTACAAAAAAGAACCCACAGTTGCCAACAAGCATTAGCAATGCTATTGGGTCTGACAATGGCAATACTAAAAGTGCCCCTTCAGCCACTCATGAATTTAGACACTCAGTAAGCCAACATACATACACTCTGACACACCTCCTAGCACTCATGCACACATTTATCCATCCAATGATCCATTCTTGCATTCACCCACTTACCCATCTGCAATAAAACAGACACACAAACTGAAGAAGCCAATAGAAGACAAATAAAAGGATAACATTTTTAAAAGAACGGCTCCATCCAAATTTGATAGGCATACGCTTGCAATACAAATTTAAAATTAAATACAGCAGCGGGCAGACAGATTGTCTACAGACTGTTAAACTTCCAACACAGGTGGAAAGTAGAAACAAAATGTTGGCCATCTTGGAGCAGACAAACAATGATACAATGCAATTCCAAGATGGCCACTCAGTAGACATCGCACGCAGGGGGCATTTTCACAAACCTAAGTTTAAAGTGACAGACAGAAGAGGCTGGCCTGGAGTCCACCTATGTATCTATATGTATGTAAAGCATTTTTATTTAATTTTTATTTGAAGGGACTCACAAACAACTACAACTGCCAGGCCACTCTAAAAGAGTCTAGTAAGAATTATGAAAGTGCAAATCTTCTACTCTCAAGGCCTGCCAAAATCATCCTTGCTTACCACAGTAATCTGCAAGACTAAATGGAAAAAAACACCTGTATACAGGCATTAACAGTGTGATCTCAATTCACCTTTATAGGCCTATGGTATCAACATATGCTTTTCAAAATAAATAAGTCAAGCCTCCTTGTGTTTTTTCATAATAAACAGTTCTGACCTATAGCATCTGACATAGCATTTTCAGTGATTCAATCAGGCCCGTACCTTTTATAAATGGATTATTAACATATCCATGGTCTACTATATTGATCAGGCTTTCCGAGGCAGTAATCATTAAGTATGCAGTCATAAAATTAGAAATATGTACAAAATCAGGAGTCACAAACATTATAACCTGCTCTTAAGAGCATCTAATAAGGATTCTCACAGTGCATTTCTTCTACCCCTAGGGCAGTGGTTCCCAAACTGTGCTGCGCAGCACCCCGGTGAGCAATCAAAACCAGCCAGGGGCGCCGGGAGCAGATGCACACTGTATGGGAACCACTGCATGATTAGACTATGTATGCAGGCTCGAATCCTGTTCCACGTGTGATGGGTTTCTGCAGTCTTTTCTGGGTTTACAGCGTGGGGCTTTATTTCTGGATGGGTCACATTTTTCACTAATGCACTGGACATACGAATGCTGGATATTGAACCTTAAAATTGTGAAGTAAGTGAATGCACGGTGCATTTTATTACTACAAGTTCCATAGTGCAGTGCGAGACCAGAAAGAGAGTAAGGGCTTAAAGCCATGATAAACACCTGAGAGATTCTGATGCTGTTGGAGAGCAGCCACATGGCATTTTTTCAGCCAATCTAAAGGATACTGAAATTGAACGCACAGATGACACAGGTTTATTAATTTTACTGCCTGAATCTACCACATGGACACATTCTGAAACTGTTCCCGCTGACCTCAGTCTCTAAAATAAATGCTGCAATCATGTGTGATACAGTCTCAAACTCTGCAAACTATCAAGCCATTACTCAGCGTTCTGAAAAGCGGTAGAAAAAGCGGTATAAAGTATTGAATTTTAATTTTTACAGTTATATCACTTTAAATTTCACAATTCATCATTGTCACGTATTGTTTTGTTTAAATACTTGAATGTTGCATGTGATGAACTGTACCATGTTAGAGAAGATCTGCTGAAAGCGGCGTGTCTGGGCATGTGAAGGGGAGGGTGAACATTATAAACCTTTACACAGAGGTGATCTTTGTTAAGATAACGCCCTGGTCCTGGGCGGAGACAAGTTTGTCGCACTTGCTAATGGCAGTGAATTAAATGAGGCAGCAGGGGGGGGGGTCCTTTTTAGTTTCACTGGTAAGTACCTGAATGAGCAGCGACTAGCCCCTTATCACGAACATCCCTGGACCTCCTCAGCTCACCTAAATCACTGATACCGTAGCTGATGGTTTTGTTGATGTTTGTCTGCAGGGGTCCCTCAGTGAAGGAAGGGCAAGAAAGGGAGCTAAAGGAGTATTAAAAACATCACCCACCACATGATAATGAAGGCCTAAAACCACTTTAAACTGGCAAATCAGACAGAAGAACGAGTTACTTACCTTCGGTAACGACTTTTCTGGTGGATACATTAGCTACCTGTGGATTCCTCACCTCATGAATACTCCCATGGCGCCAGCATTCTACGGAAATCTTCTTACTAGTCTCTGCACGTCGACGAGGACGTCACTGTCTCGCACGCGACGCCGTCTGACGTCATACAGGCAATAAGAGGTCCTCGACGACGTGCGGACGTCAGTACCAATCATTTTTTACGTGCATGAGAACAACCAGGCAATGCAATGAAAGAACAAAGCAACATCCATTATATTGTAAAAATACACCACATTGTATGAATAACTGTAAATCTTCTTTATGTACATATATATATATATAAAATCTCTCTTTTTAAAATATATACACACACCAAGTATATACACAAAGATATATACATATATACATATATATATATAAATATTATATATATACATCTATTGCACCCTCAAAGATCAAGAGGAGCGCACTCAAGGATTACTTGGCAAGACCATAAAGGCAACGGGGAGGCGGGTGGGACCGTGAGGAATCCACAGGTAGCTAATGTATCCACCAGAAAAGTCGTTACCGAAGGTAAGTAACTCGTTCTTCTGATGGATACAACTACCTGTGGATTCCTCACCTCATGAATAGAGTCCCAAAGCAGTACCACGCCCGGCGGTGGGTGCCTAAATGGTCAAACCAAGAAATCCTGCAGCACTGACCGTGCAAAATGGCCGTCCCTTCTAACCTCAGAATCTAAACAGTAATGTTTTGCAAAAGTGTGAAGGGACGACCAAGTTGCGGCCTTGCAGATGTCGACCACAGGAACACCTCTGGCTAAGGCCGAAGTGGCCGACTTAGCTCTGGTGGAATGAGCTCTAATGCCCTCAGGAGGATCCTTCTTTGCCAAAGAGTAACATATTTTAATGCAAAGAACAACCCACCTGGATAGTGTTCTCTTGTGGACTGCCTTTCCTCTCCTCTTGCCCACGTATCCAATAAACAGCTGATCCTCCAGCCTGAAATCCTTTGTTCTATCGATAAAGAAGCTCAACGCTCTCTTTGGATCCAGACGGTGCAGTCTTTCTTCCTCTTTGGAAGGATGAGGCGGAGGATAGAACGTGGACAAAGTAATTGCCTGAGCCAAATGGAAGGGTGAAACAACCTTCGGGAGGAAAGCAGCCTTGGTCCTCAACACCACCTTATCCCCATAAAAAGTTGTATAAGGGGGTTTTACTGATAAGGCCTGCAACTCACTCACTCTCCTTGCTGATGTTATAGCTATCAGGAAGACTGTTTTTAAAAACAAATACCTCAAGGGGCAAGAATGCATAGGTTCAAAAGGGGACCCCATAAGGAAAGTCAGGACTAAGGACAAATCCCATTGCGGCATAACGAATGGCTTTGGAGGATATTGATTTAGAAGGCCTTTCAAGAATCTGATAACAATAGGGGATTTAAATAAAGATGGTTGGTCTGGAAGACATATGAAGGCTGACAAGGCCGATAAATAACCTTTAATGGTAGCCACTGCACAACCTTTCTGCGCCAGAGATAGAGCAAAAGACAAAACGTCCGATAGATGAGCTTGTAAAGGATCAATCTGCCTCTCTCCACACCACGCAACAAATTTAGACCACCTATTAGCGTAGATAGATTTAGTGGAGTGTCGCCTGGCCGCTAATATAACATCCACTACCTCAGGCGGGAGAGAGAAGGAACTCAGGTTGCCCCGTTCAATCTCCAGGCATGTAGGTGCAGACTCTGGAGGTTGGGGTGTAGAACCTGCCCCTGCGACTGCGAGAGGAGGTCTGCCCTGAAAGGGAGACGGAGCGGCGGGCACGTTGAGAGTTGGAGAAGGTCGGAGTACCACACCCTCCTTGGCCAATCCGGAGCTATTACGATTACTAGAGCCCGGTTTTGGCGAATCTTCCTCAATACTCGAGGAATCAAGGGTATGGGAGGAAACGCGTAAAGCAACTGGCCGCACCAGGTCATTTGAAACGCGTCCCCCAATGCTTCCTGCATCGGATACTGAAGGCTGCAGAACAACGGACAATGCGCGTTCTCTCGAGTGGCGAACAGATCTACCCGAGGAAACCCCCATTTCTGGAAGATTAAACGGACTTGATCTGGATGGAGACGCCACTCGTGGTCTGCCGAGAAGTGGCGACTGAGACTGTCCGCACGCACGTTCAAGACTCCGGCCAGATGGTTTGCTATCAAGCAAATCCGATGGTCCTTTGCCCAGGACCATAGTCGAAGAGCTTCTCTGCAGAGAAGGTACGACCCCACTCCTCCCTGCTTGTTTATGTACCACATCGTGGTAGTATTGTCCGTTAGGACCTGTACCGACTGACCACGAAGGGAAGGGAGGAAGGCCTTGAGAGCCAGACGTACAGCCCGTAACTCTAACAGATTGATGTGAAAAATCTGTTCCTCTGGAGACCAAAGACCTTTGATCTCCAGATCCCCCAGATGAGCTCCCCACCCTAGAGTGGAAGCATCCGTTATGACTGTGGCCACTGGTGGCGACTGCTGGAACGGTTTTCCTTGTGAAAGATTGTTGCTTGCAATCCACCACTTCAAATCCACAGCAGCATCTCTGGAGATCTTGACAGTACCCTCTAGATCCCCTCTGTGTTGAGACCACTGCCTTCGGAGGCACCACTGAAGAGCCCTCATGTGCCAGCGAGCGTGCGTGACCAACAGAATGCAGGAGGCAAAAAGACCGAGCAGACGAAGGACCTTGAGGACTGGAACTACCGCTCCATTTCGAAACATTGGAACCAAATCCTGAATATCTTGAATCCGCTGAGGCGGAGGAAAGGCCCGACCCAATGTCGTATCCAGTACTGCCCCTATGAACAGGAGGCGCTGAGAGGGCTCCAGGTGAGATTTGGGCTCGTTCACCGAAAAGCCCAGGTCGAACAACAACTGGGTTGTTGACTGCAGATGACGCAACACAAGCTCCGGGGACTTGGCTTTGATCAACCAATCGTCCAAGTAAGGGAATACTGCTATCCCCTTCCTTCTGAGCTCTGCCGCAACCACCGACATCACCTTCGTGAAGACTCGAGGTGCTGAAGTAAGACCAAACGGAAGGACCGCAAACTGGTAGTGTTGCGATCCCACCACAAACCGGAGATACTTCCTGTGTGACTTGAGTATCGGGATATGAAAGTAAGCATCCTGCAAGTCGACAGACACCATCCAGTCTTCCATGTTCAACGCCAAAAGCACCTGTGCTAGGGTCAGCATCTTGAACTTTTCCTGCTTGAGGAACCAATTCAAGATCCTCAGGTCCAGAATTGGTCTCAAACGACCATCCTTCTTGGGAATCAGGAAATACCTTGAGTAAACTCCTCGACCCCTTTCCTGCTCCGGGACCAACTCCACCGCGCCCTTTAAAAGGAGGACTTCTACCTCCTGTTCTAGCAACAGGAGGTGTTCTTGTGAACAATACGAAGGGCGGGGCGGGATGAGGGGTGGAAACTCCCGAAAGGGAAGGGTGTAGCCTTTTCCCACAACACTGAGAACCCAAGTGTCCGACGTAACAGTCTCCCATTTGGTGAGAAAATGCTGTAATCTTCCCCCTACAGGAGAGGAGTGAGTGGGAAATGGTGGAAGCCTAAGGCTGCTTCCCCTGCTGCACCCCGCCAGAGGATGAGGAAGAGGCAGAGTGCTGCTGAGAGGCTCCCCTGGTGCGGACCCTACCCCTCCCCCTAAAAGATCTATAGGGATGGGAAGAGGCAGGTTGCTGATATCTTCCCCGAAAGGAAGAGGAGGAAGAGCCATGCCCAAATCCACGAAACCTCCTGAAGAATCTGGAAGAGGCCGTGGAAGAAGGAGCTTGGAGTCCCAACGACTTAGCCGTGGCCCTGCTCTCCTTAAAACGTTCCAAGGCCGAATCAGCCTTAGCCCCAAACAGTTTGTCCCCATCAAACGGGAGATCCAACAATGTGGACTGTACATCTGCCGAAAAGCCCGAGTTACGTAGCCAGGCCTGTCTCCTTTCCACCACAGTTGTGCCCATTGCTCTGGCTACCGAGTCGGTGGTATCCAGTCCCGTCTGGATAATTTGGGTCGCAGCAGCCTGGGCATCAGAGACAAGATCCAAAAGACCCTGGGGAAGCTCTGTAAACGAAGAGGAGATGTCATCCATCAGAGCATGAATATACCTCCCCAGGATACAGGTCGCATTAGTGGCTTTTAACGCCAGACTGCAGGACGAAAAAATCTTCTTCGACTGCGCCTCTAGCTTTTTTGAGTCTCTGTCCCCAGGCACCGTCGGGAAAGAACCAGGCGCTGATTTGGACGAACAGGAGGCCTGCACAACCAAGCTCTCCGGCGTAGGGTGCCTAGATAGGAAACCAGGATCAGTTGGAGCCGTCCGATACCTCCTGGCCACGGCTCTGTGAACTGCTGGGGAAGATGCCGGCTTCTTCCACACCTCTAAAACCGGATCCAGCAGAGCGTCATTAAAAGGTAATAGAGGCTCCGCCGCGGCTGAGGCCGGATGCAACACCTCTGTCAAAAGGTTTTGTTTCGCCTCCACCACCGGCAAAGGCAGGTCCAAAAAACTAGCTGCCTTCCGTACCACTGTATGAAAGGAAGCAGCTTCCTCGGTATATTCCCCCGGGGACGAAAGGTCCCACTCAGGGGAAGTGTCCAGCCCACTGGCCGACTCCAGTCCACGCAGCCCATCACCCGAGTCCTCTAGCTCTCCTTCCTCTAGGGCTCTTTGGTACTCCTGCTCCTCTAGTACCCGGAGAGCACGCCTCCTTGAATGCAGTCGTTGCTCAATCCGCGGAGTCGACAACACCTCCGCCGAAGTCGGAGATCGGCGCCGATCTTCCGAAGCCACCGACGCCGCATCCGGCGCCACAGGTAACTTCGGCGCCGACTGAAGAGCAGATGAAACGGATGGACCCACCGGAGTCACAGGCCGAAATCTCGACGTCGACGGGATGGAAATCCCTGGGGCCAATCCCTCCGAAGCCATCGGAGCGGCCACTGGCGCCGAGCCCACGTTCCCAAACGGGAGAAAGGGCATAAAGGGTGCCGGCCGAAGAGGCGCAGGATCACCCAAAGAAAAGGCCAAAGGCCCAGCCGGAGCACCCCCTGGAGCCATCTGTTGGAAGATGGCATACATCGCATTCAAGAATGCGGAACTATCGGCTCCAGGGGTGGGAAAAGCCGGATACTGGGGTGCCTGACTCGGAGGCGACCCCGACGCCGGCCTCGGCGTCTGCGCCGGAGAAAACACCTGAGGCTCCAATACCTCAATCACCGACGCCTGTCCAGGCGAAGTTGGAGACGTCGGAGAGAGCAACGGCGTCGAAGGATGCGGCGTCACCGTGGGGCTGACCTCCCATGTCCTCCGGCGCCGATCCGGAGACCCGGAACGAGCCTCCCTTGAATGACGCCGAGATTCTCTACGGCGCCGGGAGTCTCGATGACGCTGATGTCTTGGAGAAGACTTTTTCTTGTGATGCTTCTCCTTTGACTTGGCCATAAACAGCTTCGCCTCGCGTTCTTTAATGGCCTTCGGATTCATGTGCTGACACGAATCACAAGTCGAGACGTCGTGGTCGGAGCTCAAACACCAAAGGCAATCGGAATGAGGATCCGTCACCGACATCTTGCCTCCACACTCACGACAAGGCTTAAATCCAGACTTTCTCTGCGACATTATTTCCACAGAGAAAGAGTACGCAGCAAGATATACACTGTAACCGCAAGAGTAACAGTTGCTCCCTCGAAGATAACCGTTTCGAATGCACGGAAAAAAGGGAACTGACGTCCGCACGTCGTCGAGGACCTCTTATTGCCTGTATGACGTCAGACGGCGTCGCGTGCGAGACAGTGACGTCCTCGTCGACGTGCAGAGACTAGTAAGAAGATTTCCGTAGAATGCTGGCGCCATGGGAGTATTCATGAGGTGAGGAATCCACAGGTAGTTGTATCCATCAGAAACGAACAGCCAGGTGCAAGGACAAGGCTGCAGCAAGATGACAGGTGTGCTAATGTTGGCATAACCTTAACGCACACAGCTACATGAGCCCCTCAGAAATTGGCGCCCAGGGCCTGGGCCAGCTCGCCCATGCTGAAGGCCGGCCCTGTCTTTATAAACCTTTGCTTTTTATTGTCTCCTGGAGGCAATATTGGATAGTGCTCTCTGTATGAATGTGGTGATTGCCAGCTGCAGGTCTGTACTGGGGGCTCTCGCTGCCGTGACATCACTTTACATTTCTGCAGTGGCACCAGATTATAGGATCATTCAAGGCATGAGGGGTTTCTGTTGTGTCCCTAGGTGCAGAGAAGAGGTCAAAGATGCATTGAGAAAGAGGGGTGCAGAAGCTCTGTTTTAGTAGCGTGTGTGTGTGTGTGTGCGTGTGTGTGTGCGTGCATGTGAGAGAGATTGTGTGTGTATATGTCTGTGTGTGTGAGATAGACTATGGCCCTTCTTATGAGTTTGGCGGCAGATGGAGGCTGCCCGCTAAACCCATTCGTACGGAAGATCGCCACACCGTTCTTCTGCCCGCCGGCCCTATTAAGAGTTGCTCACTGGGCCGGCGGGCGGACACAGCGTTTCTGCCTACCGGCCCAGCGAGGAACAGGGCCTTAACCTTGACGCCGGTTCATACATGAGCCGGCGGCAATGTGGTGGTGCATCGGGTGTGACAGCACCCGTCACGCTTTTCACTGCGCATAATTTGGGCAGTGAAAAGTGCAATGGGGCTGTCCATCGAGGCAACTGCCCATGCCAAGTGCATGGACAGGGGCCCACATGGGGCTCCTGACACCCCTTTCTGCCAGCCTTTTCATGGCAGGGGCTGCTGCCATGCAAAGGCTGACGGAAAGGGGACTCCTAACCCCCAGGGCAGCGCTGCACTGGTGGATTGAGAAAGCTGGCACCACCAGACTGGAAGCAGGTGGCAACCTGGCGGTGTCGGTGGTCCGACCTTGGCAGCTCCATCACAGTCATTATGTGGAGGCCGGGTCGCTGCCTAGGCGGTGGTCCGACCTCCACCGCGGCCCTGGCGGTCTCATGAATGCCAGGGTCGTAATGAGGTGCTATATCTATATGAGAGAGACTGTGTGTGTGTGTGTGTGTGTGTGTGTGTATATGAGAGAGAGAGACTGTGTGTGAGAGAGATATACTATATCTCTGTGAGACAGACTATCTGTGAGAGACAGACTATATGTGTGTGTTCTGATGTCAGAAGTGTTCTGTAATGGACAGTTTGTTAGTTATTGTCTATGTCAGTATGACAACCTTCTTTGCGGGACAAGTAAACATGTTTGAGTTCTGGAATTGTATGGCTCTCACACTGGTTCGCTGTGTGTATTTTGTGTAAAAGAATGGGGTACGGGGTATCTGCGTTGGTCCTTCTCTGTGTACAGGGCTTTCAGAGGCTTGGTATGAACGAGGGTATAGTTTTCTGCGTGTTCTATGCTCTACCCCTGGCAGCTGGGAAGTTTTTTTTTGTGCTTAAATATCTTAAGTGAAATTTCTATGAAGACAAATACATATACAAAAACGTATACCACGTGATAACATAAAACTAAGCAAAGGGAGATACTCAAAATATAATAAACAGAATTACAGATAAGCAGTTGTTCGAGAGTCAGGGGTGTGTTTCCTCAGGACTGGGGGTGAGGGGCGTAGGGTACAATGCTGTGTGGTAAAATGTAGCATAGGCTGTATGTGCTTTACGCCCACCGAAATACTTGGAGGTTTTAAACAATTGCTATGGAGTATAGGGCTGGTTTCCACACTTCACATGTAAAATTGGAGCTTCTGCCCTTAGTCCCCTCCAACTTTCGTTTTGTCTTTTTTCTAAGCACAAACCTGATCCAAAGGCATTGGATTGCTATGCAAAACAATCAGACTATATTAGACTTTGTTTTATGTTTATATTTTTTGTGCATATTTGCCAAGACTCTCAGACACACTTCTTCAAAGAGCAGTTCATCACAATGTAGTAATATTCACTTCTCTGAGAACCCCATGACCCTCGAATCAGTTGTTGACACTGCATGGTGCTCCGCAGTGGATAGGATAGGATTACATCTATGATTAGAACACCTTCATCAGCTTCATTCCAATTATTTTCTGGAAGAAAAATGGAAGTGCTCCCAAGGGTGACTAACATTCCTCCACCCGCCCAAAAAAAGTAACATAGTGGGAGTCTCAGCCAATAGGTCAAGAAAGCCGTGGGTTGAAAAACTGGCGAACCACTGCCCTAGTCTTTTGTCAGCAATAACTAGTGAGACATCCCTTGCCTATTAGAGAAATCTATGAAAGTCCATGTAATAAAATACATGTCTACAGGCTTTAACATAACTTTTCTGGCAATCCACTTTTAAGATGTATATCGGCTATAACATATGTTTTTTCACAATAAATATGTCAGTCGGGCCTGCTTCCTTTGTCATAATGTCTTATAATAGGTAAATCAGCCCTATGGCACCTGACTTTGCTGTCACAAAAAAATGAAACAAGCCTATAACTTTTATCATTGGTTTGTCACCATTGTTAACTCAAGCCTTCTATATCGAGCTTAGGCTTTCTCAAAAAGAAGCTATGAGACAATCAGCCAGTAAATTACAAACACATATAAAAATAGTAGGCAAAACAATGTACAACCCCTCCTAAGAAGGTTTAAAAAGGATAATCACAGTACAAGTATTCTACCCTAAGGGTTTATCGAACAGGGTAACCAACATTAAACCCATTACTTAATTCATTAAGCTGCGAGCTCCCATGTAACAAAATATCAGTGTATAGCTTTCAGTATAGTGTAATAACATTCCACCATTAAACGCCTAGTGGCTTTAATTAATTAATTTCACAATATGCAAGTCAGGCCTACTACCTTTTTAGTAACTTTTGAAAATCTATGGAATGCAATACCTGTGTACAGGCTGTAAAAGTGTAATAACAATCCACCCTCAGATTTTCACATTAAAAAAATAGTCAGGCTTTTGTCGTAAATTTTTATAATAAAACGATTAGACCTGTGGTCTCCGATATGCTGTTTTAGGTGAAACAATTAGACCTATAACCTTTATCAGTGGCTTGTCATATTAATTGCAGCTGGTTCTCAATCGGTAACATAATTAAGTCATTACTTTTCTGTGTATGATGGCATCCAGCATATACAGCGCATAGATCACAGCTGCATAGCCTTGCAGCCCCCATCCCGCTTTGACCAAAGGACATTTGTGACCATCGTTGCTGTTACCATTTAAACTATGAACGCTTTTAACTAAAACTTGTAACAATGCTCTGGTAAGACAGTTCGGTGCTGTGGTATGGCTGGGGCATTCAAGGGTGTCTGAGCTATCTAATTTGGGAGGTCGGTGTCCCCACAGTGGTCTCTCCTCGGTACCAGTAATGGAGTGGGGCTCCCCCGGGGCAGTCCCAATCACAGTCCCCACTGAGTCAGTGGATACAGTACATGTGTGCTGGCGTCAGAGCAGGAGCCTCTGCCCCCCCACCTCTTGCAATTGGGATATCGCGTCTTCTTGGTGGCAAGACATATGTATCGTCATATCTCCGTTCCCCCTCGTGCAGGTCTATAGTCCAGCGCTAGCAGGGAGTGCCCCCATCCATCGCCAGGACCCCATCCGCCTCTCGTCTCCGTGCTTCCCAAGCCTCCAATACCTCAGTTCACAATGGAGCAATAGGACATGCACGTATCCCCCGAGCCTCCTCCCTGCGTAATGTGTGTAGTTCAGCCTGGGACCAGGTTAATACATCCTGTTTCCCGTCCGCCAGGGCCGGGCCCATGGGGGACTTCCAGGTCATAGCAATCCGATGCCTGAGCAACACCAGAGCTAGGTCCAGGAACCTGCTGGCAACTCTTTTGGCAGCAGGTCTAGCATGTAAACCCAACAGACAGAAGGAAGGGTCCAGGTTCAATTGCGTAGCAAGGGCACCCCCCAAGGACACCAGTGTCCCCGCCAGCACCTCTGTATCTCGGAGCACTCCCATATCATGTGGTCCAAGTCTGGATCCACAGTGTTGCACCTGTCACCCTGAGTCTGCGAGGGGTAAGGTATGTTCTATATACATAACTGTATTGAATTAAATGGAGACGTGTATTGTGCGATACCCTTCGAGGGTGTACTAGCACTTTCTGCCACTCTGTGTCCGTCAACTCCTTGCATATCGTCCCCTTTCATTTCGCTCTTAGTGTTTGCATGGTCTCCAGCGTAACCTTGTGAAGGGCCCTGTAAAGCCTAGCAATAAAGTGGCCGTCCTCTCCTATGGTCAATAAAAGTTAGAGTATTCTTTGCATCTCTGGCTCTGTGTTCACCATGGGCCATAGTCCCCATATAGCATGTGCCAATGTCTGGTATAAAAGAAATTGCCCCCCCCCCCACGGGACTCCACTCTCCTCCACCAGTGCCGTGAGTGGGCGCAAGACCCCTTCACGGAAGCAGTCTCCTAAGGTCGTCACTCCTGCCAGTGTCCAGGTCCTCATCTGGTTTCTTGATAAGATACAGTTCGGTGTCCCCAAGGATATCCCCATCAGTTGTATTTCAGGGGAGTAGGCCACAGTCACGCCCGGGTGTCTCAGACACCTTCTCCAGCAGGACAAGGCCACCGCCAGCATGATATTCTGTGCCGGGAGGTGGATCCGAGAGCTGAGCCTCAGTGCAAACAGTAGGTCACCTCTGACCTCCCCCAGGATGTAATCAAATCAAGCCGGTTCTCACCCACAAGCCACCTGGCAAACCCACTGAAATTGGCAGGACAAATGATATAATTCAAAATCTGGTATGCCCAATCCACCCCCATCAGTGGGGTGGCGAATAGTGGAGAGAGATGTTCGCTGTTGCCCCCCATCCCAGAGGAGTTTCCTGAGGAGTGCATTCAGCTCCCTGAACAAGCCCACTGGTATATTCACTGGGAGGTTAATGAAGTAGTATAGGAGACGGGGCAACATAATCATTTTGGACAATGACACACAAGCCATCATAGATAGCCTAAGAGAGCGCCAAAAAGCTAAGCACGACCTCAGAGTCCGAAGTGTTTTACCTAGGTTGCCATCCCGTAGGTGTAGTGCTTTCCTCTTAGCTAGTTTTTAAGCACTAACATAACACAACAGAAATGCACTTCTGAGGTCAAAGAAGACTTTTATTGTTGTTAATTCTTCCCCAACCACAATATTTATGAATGACGAATTAGTAGCTTTCAAGTCCGCGTTAATCAAACAAAATATATCAGTTTGCAATATACACAGCAGGTTATATTTATAAGATATTGAATGCAAAGCAAAACAAATACTTCACCGTGTGGGAAACTATCTACAGCTTCATCTTTCTAAGGTCTGCAAGCTGATGACCCCTGTCAGCCGCGAGAAAGAGATTCATCTACCCACACGGGATTGCTGGCAGCTGGCGCCAAGCTCCAGCACGAGGTCCGGCAGATTCGAATCTGACTCTCTGCAGCCTGTATCATTCGTTACAAAGGTGTGCCCCCTCTTCTCAGACCTGGGAAACTGAGCAAGCCTTTTGGAGACTGGCCAGGTCTCCGAGACTACTCCTGTTCCCAAGCTCAAGCGGAGAGAAAAAACAACACCCATGTACTCTCTCTTATCAGGTCTAGTCTACTGTGAGAACAAAACATCTTGGTTCATCTTGTGCAAAAACACAGCTTGGAAAAATACAGCTTGGATTCTCAACTGCAATGTCTAACTCCACGTTAAAGGCAATGGGCAGCTAACCTAAATATCAAATGCAATGTCTAGTGTCATGTCAAAGCCAATAAGCATCTAAGCTGAATACAAAATGCAATGTCTTATATCATGTCAAAGCCCATAGGCAGCTGAGCTGAATACAAAATGCAATGTATAATATCATGTCAAAGCCAATAGGCAGCTGAGCTGAATATAAAATGCAATATATAATATCATATCAAAGCCCATAGGCAGAATATCTAATAGCATGTCAAAGTCAATAGGCAGCTAAATTGAATACATCATGTCAAAGCCAATAGGAATGCAATGTCAAAGCCAATAGGCGGCTAGACTGGATACAGCATGTCAAAGCCAATAGGCAGAATACAGAATGTAATGGCTAATGCAATGTCAAAGCCCATAGGCGGCTCAACTGAATACAGAAAGTAATGGCTAATACAATGTCAAAGCCCATAGGCGGCTAAACTGAACAAAACATACCATGTGCTACTGGTGAACATTGAGCAACTAATATGCGCAGTGGTGAAACACAAAGTCATTGGTCAAAACAAACTCCATCAAATGGCAGTACATTAGGTCTCTCAGATCGTGGAACACTTGTGTACCCAGATACTTGAATGTGCGGGGGGATCATGTAATATCCCCAGGACAGGAAGAGGGGCATTCCATAACTGCGGTCAGTGGAAAAACATATGTCTTTTTCCTATTCACTCTGAGACCGGATGGACCACTGAAGTCCTCGAGCAAATGGAGCGCCCAAGGGATCCCTGATGTACCATCCCGCAGGTAAATTAGTAGGTCATCCGCATAGAGCGATACGACATGGTCGGTAAAGCCCCACTGTATCTGCCTACCGTGTCCCTCCATTCGGAACTGAACCGCAAGGGGCTCGATAGCTAGGGCGAACAGCAAGGGAGAGAGAGGGCATCCCTGCCTGGTGCCTCGGAATATGGGATAGGCGTCTGATGCTGTTCTGCCAGTTCGGACCCTCGCCACAGGGAGGCAATACAGTAGTTCCACCCAACGTGCCCAATTCTCCCCCAAACCCATGTGAATCATTACTGTCCTTAGGTAGCCCCATCTTAATGAGTCGAACGCCTTCTCAAGGTCCACTGAGAGGAGTACGGCTCCGGGGTGTCGTTCGTCATGTGGCGTATGTAAAAGTGAGAATAGTCGCCTAAGATTCAGGGAGGTGTTACGCGCAGGTATAAAACTATTCTGATCCTCGTGTATGAGGTGGGGAACATGCTGGAGCAGCCTGTTAACGAGGGCCTTGCTCAGGATCTTGAAATCACAGTTCAACATGGATAAGGGTCTGAAGTCGATCACTGAGGTATTGCGTGATTTCGTCTGGGTAAGGGGACCACCAGTGCCTCCCTCAATGTCTCAGGGAGAATGCCCCTTTCGAATGCTTCTGTATACAGCTCGACTAATGCAGGGGCGAGGATATCTGCATTTGTCTTATAGAACGCCATAGGGAGTTCATCTGTGCCTGGTGTTTTGTAAGTTGTGAAATGGCAGTTTTGACCTTTTCTAAAGTCATCGGTTCCCCCAGGGGATCCCTGTCAGCAAGTGCTAAGGTTCTCAGTGGGAGCGACTGTAAGCGCCATCCCAACGAATGTGGTAGGTCTTCCTCAGGTTGCCTATAGAGGAACGTGTAGTATGTTGTGAATGCTTCATTTATGTCGGATGGCACGTAGAAATGGTCCTCATCCGTCCCACGGACACTCGTGATCGGGACAACCTTCCCACTGGGCCGCACCAGCCATGCCAAAATTCTGCCAGATCTACGCTCCTCTGCATGCAGGGACGCTAGGTGTTTCTGGTAATTGTGGCAAAGCAGCCTTTCTAGGTTGTGATTGTATGTCTTTTTCGTACTGAGGAGTCATTGCCGCGCCGTCTGGTCCCCGCCCTGTTTGTTGTCCCTGTTATGCATCTCCTTTTCCAGGCAATCTAATTCCAGCTCAAGGGTTCGTCTAATCCCCACCGATTGTCCTATACAGTAGCCTTGTGTCGTACTTTTAGGATTTCCCATTCTATGTGTTGTGATGCAGTGGAACCCTTATTAATGCTAAGGTGTTCCAGGAGGTAGGACCTAAGAGCCCCTCTGTACGCCGGGTCTTCTAGTGCCACTGACTGAAGTCTCCACATCGGGATGGAGCCCCTAACTCTGGAGCAGCACCAGGTAATCAGAAACGGGCTGTGGTCCGATAGGGTTTGGCCTAGGTATTCGGATTGGGCAATCTCGGGATTTAGAGTTCCAGTGACCCAGTCTATTCTAGTATTCAGTTGATGGAGGCCTGAGTAGTATGAATAATCCCTGTCCCAAGGATGCTGGACCCGCCAGATGTCCCCAGTGTGTTACCCACTCATTCAGGCCCTTTGTTGTCCTGTGTGAAGTCGCCCCGGGCAAGGAAGGAAGAGAGCGATCACTTACCATATCTAGTACACAGTAACTGATCTCCCAAGGGTCTAGCCAGTTGTCCAGAAAGGGCTTGTAAGGGATTTGCTCCTGGTTAGCTGCATACACACAGCACAGCACTACATGTCATCCGTGTAACCTGCCCTCCACTATTACAAATCAGTTCTACTGGTCTATGTCTGTGGACATGGCTTCAAATGGGACCCCGGCCCTCACCCATAACAGTGTGCCCTGTGCAATTGCTGAGTATGTATGAGCAAATATCTGCCCTCTTCACCTACGTCGCAGCCTGTCCCCCTATGAGAAGTAATATATGTTTTTTTGGAGTAGTGCTAAATGTACCCCTCTTCTTTTTAAATATGCTACGATCTTGTGGCACTTGATAATATTACCCATCCCTCCGATGTTCCAGGTTACTAGTTTGTAGTCCGCCACTGGATGGAGTCATAATCTGGGGGGAACACCCACCCCTCCCAGTGGCAGTCACTCTTCAACTCTCCCTCTCTGTCCCTAATCACCAATGTCAGCCTCGGCTCAGCAATATTGAATCTTCTGCGCGCAACAAAAATATGCAATTTCAATCCCCAACCCCAAACCCCAGGGCAACACTGCAACTGTCGGTTGCCCAGAATATATAGAACAAACTTAATATTAACATTACATCATGTAGTGTTCTCGCCAGTCGTATAGTATCGATCGAGAACCTGGGGGGGTTGGTGGCCTTCATGGCCCCAGTCAAACAAGAACCCTCATCCAAGTCATCTGCTGTTTCAAGGGTCACCTTTGGAGCCTCATCAGAATGGTGCGAGTCCGAGTTCGTGGAGTGGGTATGATGGTCTGAGTCCCTGCCGCTGTGGTCTCTGTTCGGGTCCGCACTCCGCAGCGATGCCACTGCCTCTAGGGCAGCTCTTCTGTCCAACGCTTTTTGTGCTGGAGTCGGACCAGTACTCAGTCAGACCCTGAATTGTTGTCTCTCCGCTCTCCTAGGGGTCTCCCCGCTTTATGTGATTCCAGCCATTCCCATGCTTCTTCAAGGGTTTGGAAGAGAACAGTGTGTCCCTCCAAGATCATTCTCAGCTTGGCTGGGAACAGGAGCAAGTATGGAATGCCCTTGTCTCAGAGTGCTCGCTTCACTGCTGCGTAAGAGGCCCGCCTGGCCTGTACCTCCGCCGTGAAGTCTGGGAAGAAGGTTACCGTTCCATAGTCAATGCGGAATGGCCTGGTCTCTCTGGCCCGCTGCAGCAGTACGTCCCTGTCCCTGTAATGCAACAGCCTAGCCACCACTGCTCATGGGGTTCGGCCCAGAGCAAGAGGCCCGCCGAAACGAGAAGAGATTTCGTTTTGGTTAGCTCAAAAAATAAATGCACTGGAAGCAGTATTCCCCTATACCGAACCTCATGATATGCATAGAATATTAAATATGTGCTTGTCATTTGGGATGGCTCCCACAGCAGATAACTGCATTACTTGGGCCACGGTATTTGCTATGCCCTATACTACCACACACGGCACACCAACACATGCTAAAACAAATTCAAGACGAATACGGGGCTGCCCCGGCCCTGGACTTCAGGATACAACTTATGGGCAATTTTGCCACTGCATCTTCAATTATATTAAGGAACCTTAAAGGGGAAGCAGTTGCACTAGCAGTGCGCATGCGGCTCCGGGACGTTCCTCCACAAGAACGTGAGCTGCAAGATTATCGCAGGGACCTACTCTAGTATTGGTCAAGATAGTCTGGGGGCCAGACTCACAAAACCACAGTTTCAGGGTAAATCTAATAAAGATTCTACCAAGCAAGCTCCTGAGGGTTCTAAAAAACGCTGGGATAAAAAACAACAAACACCTCAAAAAGAAAGGGGAGAATCTCCACATACGGAGACCCCACAAAATAGATATAATCCCAGAAATAGAGATAATATAAAAATGCCTGACAGATATCAATACACTGAATCATGCCAATCTCGTTCCTTTCAAGACTCACCAGAAAAACGCAGTGAGAGAGGTGGGCGGTCAGAGCGAAGAACTGAGTACGTGAAACCAAGACAGGAATCACAACATTCTACAGAAGTTTCCGTTAAAAAAGAAGAGAAACTTCCTAAACAAAAACCCCAATTTAAAAAGAAGAAAGTGGCAGCAGTTGCGATTTGTCATGCCACTTAAGAAGAGGGCTCTATTGAAGAACAAGACGTGGGCACTAGCTCTGCTAAACAGAGCAGCAGAGGTCACAATAGTTAGCCAGAATCTTCAACAGCATCTGGAGGTGAAAGCAACTGATAACTTCTTACAAGTTGAAATTGCAGACATGCGTGTCTCCACTCCAGATAGGGTGTACAAAGTTAGAAGGAGACAGTGAACGCATAATCAACACAATCTTTTGGGACTGGGTCGTAAACATTTATGATATTCTACTGGCCGAAAGGGATTGGCCACCTGAATTTGTCCGTACTTGCCCATATGGGAAAGAGGTTATCAGGATTTCTTTCTCGCCCCTTGTTCCAGATGAGCTTGCAGAATCCTATGCCATTGATTGGGCATTGACGCAGGCACCCGCATTATATCGCAACCACGTAGGGTGGGATAAAGATTCCCCCTATCATGTAATTCCAATTAAAAATCAACCCCAACCTCAATCCCAATACCCAATAAAACATGATGCAAAAGCACCTGTGAGGGAAATCCTCACACAACTGGAGTACCAGGGCATAATCGAATCCTGTGTCTCACCTATGAATAATCCTTTATTCCCTGTAGCCAAACCAGATGATTCGTACAGAACAGTCACAGATTACAGACACTTAAACAGTCACACATGCACATATGCTATACAAAACTCTTACAGCACAGTACAAAACAACACTGGACATTTCCAATGATTGTTTTCTGCGAAAACATAGCCCCAGAGAGTAGAGACCTAACAATTTTCAGCACAATAGGCTCCCAGAAAAATTCTGTTGTTTACCAGAGGGGTATAAGAACAGTCCAGGACTTTTGACGGCTAGTGTGACTTCAATACTGCACAACATTGACCCTGAAGCATTGTCCTATGTAAATGATATCTACCTCAAGGGCGATGAATTACTGCAACATCTAAGGCGGGTAGCCCGCATTGTTGGGGGATTTGTCGAATTCGGTTATAAATTCAACTTCAAAAAAACATAAATAGCCTTCCTTAGTGTCCTGTTTCTGGGATACGAGCTATCAAGTGAAGGAAAGAGCCTAGCACCACAATTCTTAGAAACGTGGGCGCAGTTACAACCTCCAAATACCATTAAAAACTCCAATCCCTATTGGGTTTCCTAAATTTTGGCAGAACTTACATTCCAGATTATGCATCACGCATAAAACCCTTATATGACTTAGTACGTCCTGACTTTTCCAGTAAATTTTGGACAGTCGAACATACACGCATTCTCAGAGCTTTGCAACCAGACATGCTTGCAGCACAACATTTACACACAAGGGAGAATAAAAAATATCTGGTCATCAGAGTAATTGTTGGTGTCATTGGTTTCAAATGTAACATTCAATGAAGGTGAGAGTCCCGATTGTATACAAATAACACCTATATTCAACAGGAGAACAATATTTTGCTCCCACTGAGAAAATTCTCACTGCCGTTCAGATGGTTTTCATTAAAGAAAGACCACTAGCCCAGGGGAAACGCATTATCGTTGTATCTCCAATCCCAGCCCTTGAGGCTGTTACCAAAGCCAGTGTTCCAAACGCTAAAGCATTACATCCACATTGGATCCAATGGGCTTCCGGGTATGGGGCCGCGGGTAGGTCGTATCACAAGGGCCACGTTCACAAATATTGACGATAGCCCTTCGTTCAGCATTTATCCCATGATGCACCAGCCTTAATATAGGAGGGGTTTTCGACAAGTGTGGCTTTTTTTTGTGTAGCTGTTCATGTAAGTTCTTTCTTTTGATTCTTGAGTAGCTAAAGTTTTTTCCTTTTGGTCCTGGTGAAACACCATTGATCCTGAGTGACGCCTGAGGCGTGAAACATGTCGACCTTCATAAGTAGGGCTGTAGCTAATATCCTTTGCCCTGCATGTGTTTTGTTAGAGTAAGGGAACATCACTTTCCAGATACTCTTCTCACTTTTTAACCTTGCCCGAGATCCACTATTTACAATAAAATTGATTGTGGGGTTGGCTCCCGAGCCAATTTTAGTTTTTCTAGCTCTCTGTCTCATAAAGTGGGTCTGAATTTTTTCCTACTCTTTTTGATCTCCGGCATAGAGCCCCGTTTAGGGACCCGTTGGGCATTGCAGCGCCAGCCCAACGAGGAGCAAACCCGAGGTTGAAGCATGACATCCAATGGATGTGTGAGGATTTAGCTGCTAAAGTTAGAAGTGCCATATATCTTCTCTTTTTCTGTTAATTAGGAACAGTGTGCTCACTTATTTGCATATTATTTAGGGAGATTGCACACTGGACCTGTCCTAATCCTCCCAGTCCCTCATATATTGATATCAACGTCTCTGACAGCCACTGATGTTGACTATATTTTTTACCCAAAATTACAAACTCAGGAATTTTTGCAATATGAACTAGAATACCCAGTTCCGACAAATACATTGCCTATTGATCAATATCAAAGAGTCACGTACACTGATGGCTCAGCACAACCTGCAATAGGCACAAAGCATCAATACTCCACTGCTGGGCAGTCGTAAGAGGCTACAGGGAGGGTAATGAGTTTTACCCACAACATACCTTCACGCAAACCCTAGCGGATTGTACTGCACAACTAGCAGAGCTAAAGGCTCTGGTGATTGCACTGGAACACACGGATCCCGCACAGCTAACGCTGATTGTCTATGATTCATATTATTGTGAAGTCCATGTTGTACATACACTTGGACATCAGCGCGTTGGAATACACGTTGCTGGAAATACACTGGGTGATGAAGCAGCCAAATCAGCAGTAGCTACAGCTTCCGTTATGCAGTAACTTGGTCAAGAATAAACCGGATGATGACAAATGGGCTGCAGTGAAAGCCACAGCTGAAGGCACCCTTGTAGGAGGCTGGACTGGCTTGTAGTGAGTACCAAGGGGTACTTGCACCTTGCACCAGGCCCAGTTATCCCTTATTAGTGTATAGGGTGTCTAGCAGCTTAGGCTGATAGATAATGGTAGCTTAGCAAAGCAGCTCAGGCTGAACTAGGAGACGTGTGAAGCTACTACAGTACCACTTAGTGTCATATGCACAATATCATAAGAAAACACAATACACAGTTATACTAAAAATAAAGGTACTTTATTTTTATGACAATATGCCAAAGTATCTTAGAGTGTACCCTCAGTGAGAGGATAGGAAATATACACAAGATATATATACACAATAGCAAAAATATGCAGTATAGTCTTAGAAAACAGTGCAAACAATGTATAGTTACAATAGGATGCAATGGGGAAACATAGGGATAGGGGCAACACAAACCATATACTCCAGAAGTGGAATGCGAACCACGAATGGACCCCAAACCTATGTGACCTTGTAGAGGGTCGCTGGGACTATTAGAAAATAGTGAGAGTTAGAAAAATAACCCTCCCCAAGACCCTGAAAAGTGAGTGCAAAGTGCACTAAAGTTCCCCTAAGGACAAAATAGTCGTGTTAGAGGGAGAATGCAAGGAAAACACAAATCAGCAATGCAACAACGATGGATTCCTGTCTGAAGGTACCTGTGGAACAAGGGGACCAAGTCCAAAAGTCACAAGCAGCTCGGAGATGGGCAGATGCCCAAGAAATGCCAGCGGTTGGTGCAAAGAAGCTCTTACTAGGCTGAAGAACTGTGAATACTGCAGGAACGACAAGGGCTAGAGACTTCCCCTTTGGAGGATGGATCCCCCACGCCTTGGAGAGTCGTGCAGAAGTGTTTTCCCGCCGGATGGACGCCAACAAGCCTTGCTACACGCAAATCGTGCGTTTGGCGTTTTTGGACGCTGCTGGGGCCCAGGAGGGACCAGGAGGTCGCAAATTGGACCTGCAGAGAGAGGGGACGTCGAGCAAGACAAGGAGCCCTCACTGAAGCAGGTAGCACCCGGAGAAGTGCCAGAAACAGGCACTACGAGGATGCGTGAAACGGTGCTCGCCGAAGTTGCACAAAGGAGTCCCACGTCGCCGGAGACCAACTTAGAAAGTCGTGCAATGCAGGTTAGAGTGCCGTGGACCCAGGCTTGGCTGTGCACACAGGATTTCCGCCGGAAGTGCACAGGGGCCGGAGAAGCTTGCAAAGTCGCGGTTCCCAGCAATGCAGCCCAGCGAGGTGAGGCAAGGACTTACCTCCACCAAACTTGGGCTGAAGAGTCACTGGACTGTGGGGGTCACTTGGACGGTGTCGCTGGATTCGAGGGACCTCGCTCGTCGTGCTGAGAGGAGCCCCAAGGGACCGGAGATGCAGCTTTTTGGTGCCTGCGGTTGCAGGGGGAAGATTCCGTCGACCCACGGGAGATTTCTTCGGAGCTTCTGGTGCAGAGAGGAGGCAGACTACCCCCACAGCATGCACAAGCAGGAAAACAGTCGAGAAGGCGGCAGGATCAGCGTTACAGAGTTGCAGTAGTCGTCTTTGCTACTATGTTGCAGGTTTGCAGGCTTCCAGCGCGGTCAGCGGTCGATTCCTTATCAGAAGGTGAAGAGGGAGATGCAGAGGAACTCGGCTGAGCTCATGCATTCGTTATCTAAAGTTTCCCCAGAGACAGAGACCCTAAATAGCCAGAAAAGAGGGTTTAGCTACCTAGGAGAGAGGAAAGGCTACTAACACCTGAAGGAGCCTATCAGCAGGAGTCTCTGACGTCACCTGGTGGCACTGGCCACTCAGAGCAGTCCAGTGTGCCAGCAGCACCTCTGTTTCCAAGATGGCAGAGGTCTGGAGCACACTGGAGGAGCTCTGGACACCTCCCAGGGGAGGTGCAGGTCAGGGGAGTGGTCACTCCCCTTTCCTTTGTCCAGTTTCGCGCCAGAGCAGGGGCTAAGGGGTCCCTGAACCGGTGTAGACTGGCTTATGCAGAATTGGGCACATCTGTGCCCAACAAAGCATTTCCAGAGGCTGGGGGAGGCTACTCCTCCCCTGCCTTCACACCATTTTCCAAAGGGAGAGGGTGTCACACCCTCTCTCAGAGGAAGTTCTTTGTTCTGCCATCCTGGGCCAGGCCTGGCTGGACCCCAGGAGGGCAGCTGCCTGTCTGAGGGGTTGGCAGCAGCAGCAGCTGCAGTGAAACCCCAGGAAGGGCAGTCTGGCAGTACCAGGGTCTGTGCTACAGACCACTGGGATCATGGAATTGTACCAACAATGCCAGGATGGCATAGAGGGGGCAATTCCATGATCATAGACATGTTACATGGCCATATTCGGAGTTACCATGGTGAAGCTACATATAGGTAGTGACCTATATGTAGTGCACGCGTGTAATGGTGTCCCCGCACTCACAAAGTTCAGTGAATTGGCTCTGAACAATGTGGGGGCACCTTGGCTAGTGCCAGGGTGCCCTCACACTAAGTAACTTTGCACCTAACCTTTACCAGGTAAAGGTTAGACATATAGGTGACTTATAAGTTACTTAAGTGCAGTGTAAAATGGCTGTGAAATAACGTGGACGTTATTTCACTCAGGCTGCAGTGGCAGGCCTGTGTAAGAATTGTCAGAGCTCCCTATGGGTGGCAAAAGAAATGCTGCAGCCCATAGGGATCTCCTGGAACCCCAATACCCTGGGTACCTCAGTACCATATACTAGGGAATTATAAGGGTGTTCCAGTAAGCCAATGTAAATTGGTAAAATTGGTCACTAGCCTGTTAGTGACAATTTGAAAGTAATGAGAGAGCATAACCACTGAGGTTCTGGTTAGCAGAGCCTCAGTGAGACAGTTAGGCACCACACAGGGAACATATACATGCACACCTATGAGCACTGGGGCCCTGTGTGACAGGGTCCCAGTGACACATACATATAGGCCACAAACCTATGAGCACTGGCGTCCTGACCAGCAGGATCCCAGTGACACATAACAACCATACTGAAAACATAGTGTTTTCACTATGAGCACTGAGGCCTGGCTATCAGGATCCCAGTGAGACAGTGAAAACAGTGACAAACACCCTGACATACACTCACAAACAGGCCAAAAGTGGGGGTAACAAGGCTAGATAGAGGCTACCTTCTCACAACCCTTACCAAAAGCATTTCCTGCTAAATGTTCCTACCGAATGGGAGGCTTCTTAGATGCAGAAGTAAAAGTAGCAGGCGTGGGAGTTCGAGTAATTCCCAATAAAGACTTAAAACCAGAGTTGATCAAAGCAGCGCATGAAGTGGTTGCCTCTGCCCCTGCTTGTGTGGTGGCTACAAGATCATTATTGCAAGCTCGTTATTGGTGGCCAGGTCTATACAAACAGACCAAGCAGTATGTCCTTTGTTAGGATATATGCCAACAAATTAAGGGGTCTACCGTCAAACGCCCACCACAGACACCCCTTCTAATTTCAAACAAAACATTACAATGTGTGTACTTTGCCAATGCGGTCCCCTTACATCGGACAGTGCATACAAATACATCTTAGTCGCTGTTGACTCCTGCTCGAGATTTCCATGGGTGGGGCCACAATGCTTGGCTGACGCTCGGGCTGTTATTAAAGATTTGCAAGTCTTTATCGGCACATATGCAGTTGTAGCTTTCCACTCGGACCAGGGCCCTGCTTTCGCCTCAAGTGCATTCAGGGACGCCATGGCTTTCTTAGGGATCCAACTCCATTACTTGTCTCCATTTCATCCCAAGGGAAATAGTTTTGTGGAGGGATGAAACCGAGACTTAAAGTAATCCTTAACAGCCAGAGTATTAGGTATAGGCCGTAGTTGGCTTAATCACCTGTATGGAGTCCAGAGACCACTTAATAAGGTCCCTGGGGTGTCGCACTTCATACGAGTGCCTGTTTGAAACTCGAATGTGTGTTCCAGATCTTGATAGTCCTGGCGTGGAGGCACTTGAACCACCTTTTGACATAAATGAACGTGTCACAGTCTTGCAGGAATTACAACAGTTCCATGACGACAACGCTTATGCCAGTGCTACCTCCTTACAAATTAAGGATGTACCAATACCATCTACCAGCTGGATTCCAAAGGTTGGGGATCTATTATGTGAAAAAGTTGCTGCGAAAAAGGAGTTCGGTCCTTCCTATTGTGCACCGGTCCCAGTCCTGGGAATATACGGTACCAGAACTGTCATTCTACCACCGCTGCCTGGTTCTAAAGAAAACCGGTTTGTCTCCATCGACAATGTCAAGTTACACTGTGTGGCTGACCCTGCACAGCAGACCAAGAGGAACAACCAGTAGTACCCAAATCCCTCTCACTACTGGTCAAGATATCCCTCTGCAAGTTTTAGTTTTGAGCAGCAACGTGGACACCTCTAGGAGCTTGGGGTTGGTGGAAAATGATCTTGCATTATTCCACTAACATCTATTACAACAAGTAACACTGAACTTGCTGATTGACTTGCCTCGACTTCTACACAAACGGGTGGCGTCATTTACAGTGAACCACTGCGGGAGACTCCTACGAGTTCTCCTCCTTCACATACGGCTCCAGTTTTTGCACGGACTGCTCCTGGTTACTTTGCCGACATCAATGACACCTTTTCGGACTAATTTGCCTCTTTTACACCTGAACTGCCAAAAACATGTAAGCTGATAAATTGGCTTAAAATAAATTACTTTATTTTCCCATGGAATCATCTGTGGCTTTTCTTGACTATATTAGCTTTCCTCCTTTGGATTGGCTTTGTTATTACTTTCTTTCTATTAATACATGGTAACTACCTCGCTGAAAAATCAACAGTTGAACTGGTGGATGAGGTCCTAACACCCCATTTTTCTTCTCACATGGTCCGCAGAGACTTGTCTTTTGTGAACATTTCTGCTATACCAATTCCTGATGGGATTGTTTCGGATAAAGTCACATTTGATATATACGGCCAGACAGAGGTCATTAAAATACCATATGTGTTTAAACTTTCTATGAATGATGTATTAATACCCGGAGTTGTTTCTGATGACTGGGATGTAAAAATAGTTGATTCTATGATGACTGAATTGCAGTATTTTACTGTATTTGAAAGTGAGGATGTTTATCAATCCAAAGAAAATTATGGTGACATGTTTTGCTATAATTATTATGGACACCATTTAATTCACAAAGCAAGTACCCCGAGAACTATTTTTAATTACACACAACGGGAAAATTGTCCGACTCCACCACAAGGGAGTTCTAAAACATATTCTGAAAAATTTGCATATTTTTCTGGGCACAAAGTAAAAATGCTGAGTCATATTATTTCAAATTGCCATTTATGCAAAAATTTACATATATTATTGACAGATACAAAATTCATTTATTCGGATTCCTTTGTTTATTGGTTGGCTATAGAAGGCTATTTATATTGGTTGAAGTCAACTGACTTAAAAAGTGTGTAGGGAAACAAACAACTGGCAAATAAGGGGAAAGCAAGCTTTATTTAGAGCATGCCTGACACCTGTTTAAATTATATTTTTAAATTAAACTGTACAACAGACAAGTTGTTTAGGCTTAGCAAAAATTAAGGATTTGAATGGACCCAGTATTCTTGCCCCTGCACAGAATGGCAAAAGTATATAAATGCAACTGAAGATCAGCTCGATGAATGGGTCCAAATGGCATATTTAATGCTACACTTTCACGTCCTGGTGGGTGGTTAATGTGGCAAATAGATACCAATGGGTGTCATGAACATTTTGTAAACTCCACAGGGGGTTTAGAACAAGTAGGCCTGACCCTCGCTATGTGTCATGTGAATATGTGGATATAGTAGAGACATACAGTGTAGGGAAACTATGCCAGCAATGGCTGAAGAGTTCTTCACTAGATGCTGTTAGAGAACACCTCAGCCTCCTGTCTAATAACACTGACTTACAGGATTTCCTGTTAGGCCCCAGAACAGAAAGCACTTCTTATATGCAGTCTATGATGAAATTTGGAAGCTTTCTCAACAAGAAGCTGCTGCCCGGTTAAGGCAAATAGATAAGGAAAATTTACAGAAGGCATTAGCTTTTGTAGATAATGGTATTAATAACCTGTCCGACAGGATATACACCTTAAACAACACTGTTTCTTCTGCAATAGACATAATACAAAGTGACATGTCCTCTTTACACCATGGACAGAATCAACTACAGTTAGGTTGGATACTACAAACACTGAAGGCAAGTCGCGTTCCCTGGCAACACGTTAGCGCAAGTGACATATTTTCCACATTTAATTTAACGTGACAATAATTAATGGCTAAAAAAGAAGTGACTTATGTCATGTTAAACATTGAGAAGTTAGAAAAGTTGCCTTTTACTGTGGCTGAAATACCATCTGCTGACTGGTTAATACACGGGGTTTTTAATCTGCCTATTTCAACACTTCAATTCACATCCTGCTTAAAACACATTCCAGTGGGCAGATATGAAAGGCTAAGAGATAGTAACATCCATGAGTTGTGGGAGCTACCGTTCTCGCACAAATGTCTTAGTGGCATGAAAGAGGTCTTTCTTAGCTGTAGTGAATGCAAGACTTCTGTCAGGCATTCGATGGTTTGTCAACAGCTGTCCTTGCACAGGGTGTGTAACGCTTCAGCAGTGAACTTGGCTTGTTATCTGAAGGGGGTCCCAGTCGTCTTGATTCGACCTGCGTTCCAGGTGCTCTCGAATGGCAGCTATGTCCTCCTCAATAGTGAGAACTGTTGCGGGATGCGAGCCAAAATAGTTTATGTCGTTTTGGTCTCTAAGATTGTTACATGCTGCGAGAACATACTTTTTCCTCCTACATGACAGAGGGAAGTAGCTGAGATTTGGCCCCATATTGCTACTTCAAATGTGAATTTTGACAAGTTGAGCAGACTCAAGGCTTTATTTTTTCAAAAACACGTGGCGCTCACATCTGCACGCAAGACTTATGCGCTTCAGGTTGTGAGGTTATCAGCAGAGATACAGTCCCTTTTAAGTACTAACTTTCTGAGACACTTTGGTGAGCTCGTGGGACGAATTTTTAATGTGTCCCGTACTACTGGAATCGAAAATTTCCTTAAGGCTGTTGGTTATGGTTTCGTTCACACCTTCTCTATATTTGGCTTAATACATTGAGCCATCCACTCAATATTCTCCAGTTTTTTGGGGGGATTTCCAATAACTTTGGCTTTAATAGGTGGCATCTTGCTATTGCTTCTTTTTCTGCGCAATGGCTGTCCTGCTGCAACAAGAAGGACTGAAAGCGCTTCCACCACTGGTGTGGAATCAGACTCAGTCCCCTGCAAATCAAGTGATTCTGCCTCCCGAAACCAGTAGTCTCATTAGGATAATGAGAACCTATGCGACAGGACATGATATGCTAACTCGTATGTGCCAGCCCAGGAGTCGGTTTCTATCTCCGAGACATAATGAGGCATGGGTCATTATACAATTACACTTAGATCCAACGAGGGTAGACTCATTCCAGTCCTGACCATCCTGGGACACTTTTCCTTCAACTGACAGCTTCACTGATGCTGGTGTTGACATCTCAGCTTCCTGAGGAGACTGCCATCTACATCACAGGCAGGGCCCTGTTATTCTATCCAGGTATGGGGTAGGGGCGAATCCTTTAGGTTGAATCATGCAGAGGATTACAACCACTATGCTCTCAGATGTAGACATAGGGTTTTGGTAGGAACATCTAGGCTTTCTAGAAACACGCAATATGGTGAGATTGTTTATCTTCTTCACTCTTGCTGTCATGTTGGTCACATGCTTTTTATACTCAAATGCGACTGCTTTAATAAAGTGCATGTAAATCCATTTCGCATTCTGTGTCTCACCTTAACGTGCCTGAGTATCTGAGTGAAAGGTTTATAATCTGTTTCCATGACTTTCCTGAGGAATCAGAGTGCCATGTGTAGGTTGCTGTGATTACCTTTTTTTTCCCTAACAATTTTGGTAGTGAGGGTGAGGCACTGCAAGTTAGCCTGGAGTTAGGCCAACAGCTGCTAAGCAGTGTGGGATGGACTCAATCTCCCACACTAGGTGGTGCTGCCATCCTAAGCATGCAGTCCTGTTACCAAAATGGGAACTGCATAACACTAGGGCCCTCATTGTGAACCTGCCGGTCGGCGGGAATTTGGGGGAAGGTACTGCCAACAGACTGGCGGTACCTTTTCCCAAATTATGACATTGGCAGTTTGGCTCAAGCCAAACTGCCAATGTACCACTCCGTCCGCCTAGGTGGTAACGGCTGTTGGGTTGGAAACTTCGGTTTCCAGCCAGGCGGACGACACAATCCCACCCTCGGGATTATGACCCTGCCTACCGCCATGGTTTTCGTGGCAAGCGTCCCGCCATGAAAACCATGGCGGTAGGCACTATCAGTGCAAGTGAATTCCTTCCCTGACACTGATAGGGTTCTCCCCCGCCCACGAGTCCTCCCCCACCTTCTCTTTCCCCTGCACATTTACACACCCACACACGCACACATACATACTCATACACACACGCATACCCACATCCACCCACGTATACACACATACAAGCCCACACACCGCAACTCACACCAACATACTGTGTCGCACACATGCATTCACAACACACAACATACACGTACACTCACATTCAGTCATTCACACACACATTCAATGCAACACACACCCCTGCATGCATGCATACAAAAACAGACACCCCCCACACACATACACACACACAACACCCCCCCCCCCACACACACACAACACCCCCACACACGCCCCCCCCCCCCCCCTCTCCTGTCGGAGAACCTGACTTATCTGCTTGCAGGGGGTCCTCTGGCTGGAGACGGGACGCACCAATGCTGTCAGCAGCAGTGTCCGCCAGCAAAACACCGCCAGGCCGTATCATTGCTCATGATACGGTAGGCCCTTACTGCCGTCCGCTGCCATGACTGTCGACGGTATTCCGCCAGCCTTCTGCCAGAATTCCGTTGACAGTCATAATGCAGGTGGGTGGCTGGTAGCCATGGCAACGGTATGTTGGCGGCCGTCGCCATGGCGGTAGGTGGCAGTTACCGCCAAAGTTGTAATGAGAGCCTATGTTTGTCCAGTCCATGGACACATTACTATGACCTTCCACTGCTCGCTTTTTCAGGGGCTACTTTGTTTTGTTTTTATTTAAACACTCCATGAGAGTTCATGTGTTTTCCCTCTGTTTCCTTTGTATGCTTCTCTACCCCCTCCACTATACTCGGTGTTCCTCTTGCTTGCCCATGTGCATCTTCTCAACTCTGCATTGCCTTCTCCTTTGTGTGCTTTCCCTCCAGCTATACATTAATCTCTTTCATCTGTTTGATCCCCTGACCTGTGCCTCCATGTTACTCCTGTCCCCTGTGCTCTGTCCATCATCCCACCAGTTCACCCTGTTTGCTTGTGCCATCTCTTGTTGCTTCTACATACCTGCTTTAAAAAACTCGCTGATGTTTCTTTCCCCTCCTGTCCCTGCGTTGCTTTGGCCCCCTAACTCCCACCCTGCTTTCAAGAAAAAGAAAGCTCTTACTTTTTTTCTTTTTGATTAAAGACCCATCTCAGTTTGGAGATTGAAAAGAAAAAAAGCACCTGCATCATTTTGCAGGTAGGCATCTGCGTGGCACGCACACCTCCAAAATGACGTAGCCAGCCACTTCAAAGGTTTTTTTTGTTTACATTTTCATGCCATGCAGCGCAGCACTGGGGATGCTGTGCCGCAAGGCTATAACCAGTTGCAAAGCCAGCAGGTCCCAAAGGAGAGACCTACTGACTGTCAATGTTTGTTTCCTTCGCCTTGACACCCCCCTCATGTTCTCCCCTTTTTAAAATATTGGAGAACCTTGATCAAAAGAGACCACACATTGTGAAAATCTAGTGCTTTGTTAGGAACACCTTTAATATTCCCTGAATTTAGAAAGTCCCTGTAGGAAATTGGGTTACTGGTATGGGGAGGTGGGTGAAACCCTTCTAAAGCAGCAACCATAATCTCTGTCATGGTGAAACACAAGCAAATCCCAAACTAACCTGTGCTTAACCCTCTGGTAGCTTGGTACAAAGTAGTCGGCTTAATCTAGAGGCAATGTGTAAAGAATTTATGCAGCACTTCAGACAGTATTCAAGTGTATATACAACACAAGAAGAATCCTACACAAATGTAGAAAAATATAGCAAAAATGTAATAAAATAACTGAGACCAAAAGGACAAAAATCCAATTAGTAGCACCAGAATGTGCAATTTAAACGTTTTAAGTAAAAATAGTGCCTAGAAGCACAAAGTGCCAACTGTGGTTATCTGGTCACAACAGATCGGGACAAAGTCACAAGTTCAGACCCACTGCGATGGAGCTTGGGCCTGATACAGGGACCCAGTTAGGCCTGCTGAACAAAGAACCTTGAATCTTGGTTGCAGAGCCTTGCCAGATCCCGCTTCAAGGATGCTTTGCACAGCAGCAGTTCCAAGGAACTTTTGGGCTTCGATGCCGAGTCCTGTGTCATCATTGAGGATGCTGTCGACAAGGGGCTTAAGAAGCAAGCTCCTGCCTTAAAGATGTGTCGCACACTGGTGGTTCCAGAGGAGCTGTGAGGCTACGATGAAAAGTCCTGCATCGTCATCACACTGCTGCGATTCTGAAGTTGAGATGTGCAATGCTGCATCGGGTCTGCCAACAGAACCACAGCTAGGCTTGCAGAGCGCCTTCAGGACCACTTTCTACAGGCCCACTGATATGGCACCACTTGGGAAGGTAGGACAGCACGCATTGTCCAGGTGCTGGGTTCAAGGTGAATGGAGCCTTTTCTGTCCATGCGGCTCTGCTCAGGAGGCCAGCCAACTAGCCCTTTCAGTCACTCCAAAGGTCCTGGGTTCAAGATCAGGTCCAGTCCTTTTACTCAGGCAGGAGGGCAGCAGGTCAACAGAGTAGCAGTCCTTTTTGCAGAGCAGCACAGTGGTCCTTCTGAGGCTTTCACAGGTCTAAAGGTATACTGAAGAGTTGGGTCTGATGGTCCATTATTCATACATGGTGCCCACTGTGAAGTAGGAGAAGGTTCTGGAGGTTTCCACCCACGGAGGTGCTTGGAATTTCCTGCCTCCCTGCTCTGGCCCAGCTTTTCTGGGTACTCAAAAGACGAGTCAAACCCTCTGAGATGTGAGTGTCCTCAGGCAGAAGCTTTGCAGTGTGCAAGTGTGGTAAGTGACAGCTCCCCCTATCGAATCACAGATGGCACATCCTGCCAACTCCTATTCCCCCTTTGTCTCAATTTCTGGGAGCAATACACAAAGACCAACTGCCAGCTACACCTAGTCATGTGACACATGATTCAAGCTGCAGGCAACCAAATGGTTATGACAAAAAAATGCTAACTTTCTAAAAGTGTCAATTTGAGAACTGTGACTTAAAATATGACTACCATTAAAGATGGTTTTAAATTATAATTCTTTAGACACCAAACTCAATATTCATAACTGCTTCCAAATGAAAGTTATCACTTATTAAATGTAATAAGGTAACCCAATGTTATCCTACGGGAGTGGTAGGCCTTGTAATAGTGAAAACCAAATGTAAGAGTTTTTCATTACCAGGATAGGTAAAACCTAAAAGTACATGCCCAACATTTTAAATACACTGCACCCTGCTCCATGGGTCTGTCTAGGTCCTCCCTTAGGGGTGACTTATATGTATTAAAAAGGAAGGTTAGGGCCAGGCAAAAGGTTTATTTTACCAGGTCAAAATGGCAGTTTAAAACTGCAGATCCAGGCTGCAATGACAGGGCTCAGACATGTGTAAAAGGCTACTTAAGTAGGTGGCACAATTACTGCTACAGGAACACTAATAGCATTAAATATACAAGCCCTGGGTACTAGTAACACCAATGTAAGAAGGACTTACAAGTAAATGTAATTAAATATGCTAATTTGATGGAAGCCAATAGTTTCCTGTTTAAAGGAGAGAGGAAAAGCACTGATTATCAATGATAAGGTGTTGCAGAGTCATAAAAACAACAAAAGATAAGTCAGCAAAAACAGGAGGATGGAAAGAAAATAAGTTGGGTGAAAACCTTACTTAGGATGTCAGGTCCAACACCTCCCTCTCCTTGGTCTTCCCACACTGGGGTTTCACAGATTAGCTGTTTGGGTGTATAGTAGTGACACCATGGGGTGAACGCTACTGGCATCCTCAAACAGGGTCCAGTGGTTCTGAGTCAGGTGGGACCCGTTGATGAGAAGAACTCTGTATGGCTGGAGAAGTTCTCAAAACATGTTCACAATGTTAATGGATAATGATTGTGAACATAGAAAGTATCAAGACAGATTTTTTACAGTTGTCTTCAATGTACATGTTTCTAATGAACCTGTGGTGTTTCCGCCATTTCTAAGCTTACAGAAGACGTTTTCAAAAGCTATATGTTTTAGATCTGGCATTCTCACTCCGTACAGAACCATTGGTTCCGGTGGATTAGCCTCCTTCAGTCATAGTTTTTAAACAGTATCAATCACATCTTGGGTCAGTCTGGAGGAGTATTTCTCTTTCACAATCGTGTTATTTATTGGCTTTTAGATGTCTGATCCTGCCTCCAAAGATGTTCTACCAATGCAGTTTGAGATGTATTATGTTTAGCATCTAGCCAAGATTACTAGTTGAAGGCAGAAGCCATCTTAAACTAGAATTTGCAATGCAATGCATTTGCTTGAGTTAGAGCTATTGGCATTTTAAATTAATAAGAAAATTATTTACTTACCTGTAACAGCAGTTATCCAGTATTGGTATCTTTCATAGATTCACATGCTTTAATCTTCCCCTTCGTCGAAGTGGGAGTCCCACGATATCCTATAAAGCAGTATGCAACAACCACAGAGGCTACAATGAAAGTAGGCCTTAAATTTGCTAGTCTATCCATGTCCTTTCTTAAAATGGACGAAACCTGAACCATGGCCAGTCTGACAACAGCATCCTCTAGAATACTTCCAAGACAGGCTCTCTTCCTCAGATTTTCAGCACTACAATGAATTATACATCCTGAGTTAGTAAAGGGAGCCTCTAAGGGGAGAAGGGTGGGTCACATGTGAATCTATGAAAGATAGCAAAACTAGATAACAGCAGTTAGGTAAGTAACTGATTTTCTTATTCAGTATTGGATCTTTCATAGATTTGCATGCTTGAATCATGAAAACAAGCAGTATTAACCATGTAGAATAAGAAAACCGTAGCGAATGGTGGGTATGAGAGAATTTTCTATATCATAACGTATATGGTGTAGTTATAGAGCCACAAAACTGTATTTAAAGATGCTTGACTGATAATAATAATAATAATCACCAGTATTAGAAATAAAATTCTCCATTACCATAGAGGCTCACCTTACTGGAACAGATGGCGTAGGACTGCTTGACCCACAGCTGCATCACTTCTATGTGTAGATTGGATGCAGAAGTGCTTCGTGAACGAGTGGGAACTCTTCCAAGTAGCAGCACAGCATATTTGCTCTAACGGAACTCCATCAATCAGAGCAGCAGAGGTAGATGCTGCCTTTGTTGAATGTGCTCTAGGCCACATTTCTAGTGGTTTTCTTGCTGCAGAATGACAGAACTGGATGGTTGCTGATAGCCATCTTGCTATCGTTGTCTTTATTACTGCAGTGCTCTGTGGCCCAGTTCCGTGGGACAATAATAATTGATCAGACTTGCGAAATGTTTTAGAGCGTTGAAGACAGAACTTAAGACATCTCTTGACATCCAACGTTTGGAGGGATTTTTCTGCTGGTGATGTTGGATTGGGAAAATATGTCCAGAGAATAACTGGTTGATTGAGATAAAATTGAGTTTTGAGAATGACGAAAAGCTCAGTAAACGTAGAAAAGGATTTTGTGTAGTGAAAGCTTGGATTTCACTGACTCATCTGGTGGAAGTGATCGCTAGTAGGAAAGCTATCATCCACGTAAGAAACTTGAGATCTACTTTGTGGATAGGTTCAAACGGGGATTTCATCAATTAAGGTGCCATTCTGGAGGGGGCAACATTACTGGAGGAAAAGCCCTGAATAAACCTCTTATGAACTTCTTAATTAGTTGTGAGGAAGAAAGGGAGGCCATGTCTGAAGAACGTCTGTATGTCAAAACTGCTGCTAAATGCACTTTTACTGAGGAATGCACGGGCCCGGACTTTTATAGTATTAGCATATAAGGTAATATCTGTTCTGGAGAGTCCTCATACAGGTGTAAGTTATTTTGTTTACACCAACAACAGAACTGCTTTCATTTAAGTCGATATGTTTTGTTTGTACTGTACGCTCTCACTTTAGCAAGTATGTTTCTACATTCTGGAGTGATCTTCAGATGCTGGAACTCATGGAATTCAGGAGCCATGCTTGCAAGTGCAGTGACGTTGGATCTGGATGCAATATCTCCCCTTGGTGCATTGATAGTAACATTGGATTTGGTGGGAGGCGTACTGGTGTGGCTTCTGACATCAGAAAACGTTCAGTGTACCGGAACGTCCTGGGCCATTTGGGAGCGATTAGTATTAGGAGAAAGGTTTCTGCCTTCATCTTGGCAAGGACCTTGAGAATCAGTGGGATGGTGGGGGAAAGCGTATATGTACATCCCCGACCATCGCAATGAAAGGGCATTCCCCCAAGACCCTGGAAGGGGATATCGACTTAAGAAAAATTGGCATTTGGTATTCCTGTTTGTTGCAAAAAGATCTAGAGTTGATCTCTCCCATGTTGCAAATATTTTGTCTAGTTGGGTTTGATTCAGTTCCTATTTGTGACAATCGCTCTTGGCCCTGCTGAGTGCATACTACTGTGTTGTGCACTCCTGAGTCGTGTTCGACCTTCAAGGAGATGTTGTGGCTTGCCAGCCAGTTCCATAGCTTCTGGGCTTCTTGTGAGAGTGTTAAGGATTTTGTGCCTCCCTGCTTGTTGAAATAATACATGCTGGTTGTGCTGTCTGTCCGCACGAGTACTCGAGATCCTTGTATACTTGGGAACAAGGCCTGCAATGTGAAGAAGACGGCCTTGAGTTCCAAGCTGCTGATGTGCATCAGCTTTTGTTGGTTTGACCATTTCCCCTGGATTTGCAGATCTTGAAGATGACCTTTCCATCCTGCCATTGATGCATCCATTGTAATTATAAACTCTGGGACTAAAGGCATATAACTGAGGCCTTGAGAAAGATGAGACTGGTGAGCCCACCAGTCCAATGCCTTTATCAATTTTGGCATAGCCTTGTGATTGGTTCCACTGAACTTGCAATTCCTCTTGCAACGGTCTCATTTTGAGACGTGCATTTAGAACTAGGTTGATTGTGCAAGACATCATACCTAGGAGCGATTTGTATAATCTCCATGAAATTGACTTTCTTCTTGACATTGCTGTGGTTAAAGACGTCAGTCACTTTTGTCGTTACTATGTAAGGAACGCTTTGTTGTGCTGCGTGTCCAGAACAGCTCAGAGAAATGTGATTTTCTGAGTGAGTATTTTGGAAGACTGTCTTTCGTTGACTGTGAGACCTAACTTTTGAAAGTGCATAAGGCAGTCCTTTGTCGCTTTGAGTGTTTTTTGTGGAGTCAACTCTTTTAGTAACCAGTGTCCAGGTATGAAAAATCCTGATTACCTTGTTTTCGGAGAGCGGATGCTACTGGGGCTAAACACTTGGTAAAAATGCGGGGGGCTGACTTGAGTCCAAAGAGAAGGACTCGAAACTGATAATGAGTCCCAAGCACTGTTAATCGAAGATACTTGCGATGCTTGGGAAGGACGGGGATATGAAAGTATGCATCTTCCAAGTCTAGAGATGTCATATAGTCTCCGTTGTTTAGGACATTTAATAGGTCGGAAAGAGTGATTATTCTGAAAGTTTGCTTGCGGAGGTATTTGTTCAGATGTTGCAGGTCTAGGATAGGTCTCCATTCCCCTGTTTTCTTTCGCACGAGGAAAAAACAGGAATAGAATCCTTTTCCTTTCTGACCCATTGGAACTTTCTCTATTGCTCCTTTGTGAAGCATCAATTTGGTTTATTTTTCCAATAAGTGAAGATGAGGGGAATCCGCCCCTTTTGGGGATTTGTTTGGTGGTTTCAGTGTGAATTCCAATGTATGGCCACACGTAACTGTGTCCAATACCCACTGATCCAAGATGATAGTTTCAAAGTTGTGGAGATATTTGGAGATTGTTGCCCCAACTTGATGATGGAAAGGTTGAGCAGCTGGTACTTGGGTTGGGTCATTATTTGCATCCTGTGTCTCTGGATTAATGTGTGGATCTCCAGCGAGCTCCCTGTTAAGAGAAACCAGCCGTAGTTGGTTGGCAGTACATTTGCGGTGTTCTATATTGAGGTTGGTAAGGCTGAAACTGTTGGGAGCGGAGGTAAAAGCCTCTATAGGAGGAAAAACCTCACCCAATGGCACCTCAGAAAAGGCAATCTTCTATACTGCAAGGCACCTAGAGATTTGGCGGTGTCTGTTTCAATGGTAAGAAGAGCCTCAACTATATACTTGCCAAAAAGCATACCTCCATCATAAGCCATATCCAGAATTTTTGTTTGCACTTCCGGTCGAAATGAAGTGGCTTTGAGCCAACCCTGATGCTTCAGGATAGGGGCACCTGCCAGCTGCCTGAACCCTGTGGAGGCGATATCCATGGCTGTATCAATGATCTCAGAAGAGGCACGTTCTCCTTCCTGTAAGATATTTTTTGCCTACTGTCTTTGGTCCTCTGCAATGAGATCTATCATAGATTTGATGTCAGACCACATCTGCCAGTCGTATCGTGCCAGGATAGCCAAGGCGTTAGCAACTCTCACTGTAACGGCTAACATGAGAGAAAATCTTTGGCCTATAGTGCCAAGGCAGCGTCCATCTCTATCTGGTGGTACTGAGATGGGGGCTGCTGGATTTTTAGATCTTCTCTGCGCAGCTTGAGAAACTATGGAATTCAGCCTAGGATGTCCCGTGCGGCATGCAGGGAAATCATCAGGGGACCTTATTTTTTGTCAATACGAGGCAGGAATGCTGGCACTGTAGCAGGGTTCTTCATGATCCTAATACCCTCCTGCCATAAGTGGTCAATGATGGGAATGGACCTTACTGATTTCCGTGCCTGGCCCTTACAATAATACAAGAAGCAATCAGAATGCTTCACTGTAATGGGTAGGTGAAATATTTCTGCTGCCTTTTCCGTAATACAATGAAATCCCCCAATGTCCTCCGGAGGGGAGTCAGCTAGAGGGTGTTGAGCAATGCTGGAATCCGCGATGGAGCCATGGACTGGGTCACCTCCTTTCTCTTTCTCACCGGCAGAACCCAGAGAGTCCGCCTCCCCCCATTCCGCTCAGAGGCCATCAAAATCATCTGCAGCATACCCCAGGGTTCATCCCTCAGCCCGACCCTCTTCAATGTCTACATGGCCCGCTCGCTAACATCGCCCATCCCACAACCTCAACATCATCTCATACAACACCCAGCTGATCCTCTCCCTCACCAAGGACTTCGCCAAGACCTACCTCCACGAAGGAATGAAGGCCATCGCCGAATGGATGAAGAGCAGATGCCTCAAACTCAGTTCTGACAAGACTGACGTCCTCAACTTCGGCTCCACCCCCTCCGCATGGGATGACTCCTGGTGGCCTGCCACTCTCGGAACCACTCCGACCATGCATGCAACCTAGGATTCATCTTGGACCCCTCACTATCCATGTCCCAGCAAGTCAACACCATCTCCTCCTCCTGCTTCAACACCCTCCGCATGCTCCAAAAGATCTACAAATGAATACCCACCGAAACCACAAGAACAGTCACCTAAGCCCTCGTAAGCAGCAAGCTGGACTAAGGCAATGCCCTCTACGCAGGAGCCACGGCCAAACTCCTGAAGAGGCTGCAACGCATCCAGAACGCCTCATCCTGGACATCCCCCGCCACTGCCACATCACAGACCACCTGAAAAACTTGCACTGGCTCCCAGTCGACAAGAGAATCACCTTCAAACTCCTCACCCACGCTCACAAAGCACTGCACAACACCGGACCTGAATACCTCAACAGACGACTCTCCTTCTACAACCCGACCCGCATCTCCGCTCCGCCGACCTCGCCCTCGCAACCGTCCTATGCGTCGTTGGTGTTATCATCGAGGGTGGTATTGTCGACAGTGGGATCATCGATGGTGGGATCGTTGACAGAGGTGTTGTCGTCGACTGTGTCATCGACTAAGTCTTAGGCACTGACGTCAATGGCATGATGTTTACTGTCGTTGTCGGGGAAACCGTTGCAGCTGGAAGTGAGACGCCTTTCGTCTCCGAGGTTAACGTCGATGATATGGGAACCTGAAGTGAAGATGTGGTTGTCGTCATTAGTGTGAAAGGTCTCACAGACGATACGGTGGTGACGGTCGTCATCGACGATTCAGCCGTCGACTGTGATTTCGCCGACGATGGAGTTAAAAAAGGAGACTTTTCTCCTGTTGTTGACGTGTCTGAGGTAACTTCAGCTTTGTGCTTTTGTGGCTTACATAGAGTAGCTGGAGCAGATGAAGCTATTTCTGTAGAGGAATGTTTTTCTTTTTTCTTAGAGTACCTCAACTGGTGGTGAATTTTAAGGGATTTTCTACTCTCCTCAGAAGTGCCCTCCAAAGATCTAGCCCTCCTATGTGACTTAGGCGCATAATCACTATCTTCATCAGAAGATGTTTTTGGGGATTTAGTTTCCTGTAGCCACAGCAATAATTTGCCTTCTCTGACTCTCAAAGTCAAGGTGGAAAAGTATGGCAGATTTTGCATTCCTTTGCCTTATGAGTAAGATGAAGGCAATAAATAAAAAATTTATGTGGATCATCCACATGGACTCTCTTTTTCACACAGGTCTTGCAGGGACGAAAGAGGCCTTTAGTATCACACATAATTGGAATAGATGAAAATCCAAAACCTTTTTGAAGTAATTTGTGGAAAAAACTGAGCAGAGCTCAGGGAGACTCCCTTCACACGCGACGTGCGGTGAAAATCTGAGGAAAAGAGCCTTTTTTAAGAAAGGACATGGATGGACTAGCAAATTGAAGGCCTACTTTCATTGTAGCCTCTGTGGTTGTTGCATACTGCTGTATAGGATACTGTGGGACTCCCACTTCGATGACGGGGAGGATTCAAGCATGTGAATCTATGAAAGATCCAATACTGGATAACTTGACATTTCTTGCCACATAAATTGGTCAACGCTGCTTCATAATTCAGTCTTTTCCTGCCACATAATTCCAGTGGCCCTGCATATAACTAAAGCACTTACATTTACCTTCTTCCTCTATCTGCAGCCCAAAATGAAAATTTCAGCATTTAGCATGCAATTTAAATCTGCGATGCTAGTTTCAATAGAATATCACTTTCATTACCCTGCCATCAGTGTTGCTTGCTGGCTAACACAATTCCCAAAAAGAGACACAAAATAGACAAGGGAAGTAATGAGAAAAATAAACTAGGAGAGTCACCCAAACATATCAAGAATGTTCAAACAGTCATAGTGTAATAAGGATGTTAAGCTGGCCTGAATCATGGTGAGAATTGCAATAAGGAGAAATGTATACAATTATCATATAAACCCAATAAAAACCTTTATCAGAAATACAAGTTTGGCATTACACTGTAATGCTCAGAATAGCCCCTTGAGGACACCACAATGATAATGCATTTGTAAGAAACATTGTCATGTTACCATATAGTTAGCACCTAGAAAACATAACCACATGAAAATAAAATGACTGAAAGTATTGCACTGTAACCATATATTTAGCCCCTTGAGGACATAGTGCATTATACTTTTTTAGGGATAGGAGACCTACTGCAGTGATATTACAAACAAGACCCTTAAAACACAAACTACTCTCAGCTGTAAAACAAAAGTTCCAGCCAAGCGAGAAATTTAAAAAAAAACAGTGAATGGAAGGAGGAGTTATTATTTTGGGCACACACTAACCTAGTGTGGGGACCCAGAGATGATCTAGACAGAAAGATCAGGTTCTAGTGAATCTTTTGAATGTGTTTCCATTGCCCTAGGACCACCGTAGGCTGAGTTATAAGCAAAAATGTTTTGTAAAAGAATGCCCTGCAAAGCATTATGGGACATGGTCATGTATCCATATAGTTAGCTCCTAGAAGGCATAACCACATGAAAACAGAATGGCAGCATGTAATGCAGTGCAGCCATATATTTACCCCCTAGAGAACGCAGTACCTTACACAAGTCAAGCCTACTGCAATACTAAGGCCTCCTTAGAACACAAACTACTCTAAGCTGTAAAACAAAAGCTCCAACCATAAGAGAGCTTAAAAAGACACTGAATGGTAAGAGGAGTTATTATTTTGGGGCCCCCACCAAGCTAGTGGGGGGGACCTAGGGATGACATTAACACAAAAGGTGTGTCATGCTGAACGTTTTGGTGGTGGTCCCATTGTCCTAGGACCACTAAAGGCTACGTTATGTGCAAAAATGTTGTGAAAAAGAATGCTTGCAAAGCGTTATTGGTCGGTGTTTTCCCGAGTGCCTGAGTGCAGTGAACATTGTACACAGCGGTAAAGCCGGTTTGCGGATTTCTCCTTTTTTTTTTAGTAAAGCATTTATCAAGTACAAGTGTTGTTGTGAAAGCTATGGAGCAAGAAGGGGAGAGCCAAAAGAAATGACTCTGATTAGGTAAATGTGTGAACAATATGACCAGTGCCCCAATACAGCCGATGGAGTTTGCGCTGTTGGCGCTATGAGGGCCATGGCCACCATGGAGCATGACGGGTAAAGACAAAAGAAAAAAATAGTTCGCTCATGCTGAAGAATATCAGCAGTCGTGGAATTATCCATGTAACAGGGTGAGTCTGCAAGGTGGTAACAAAACCGCTCCAAGGCAGGACAAACGTAAAGCATTTACCAATCACATCAAGGGATTTTTGAAAGGCAAGCCCACGAACGAGTAAAAGTGAAGGGTGTGAGATGGGCGTGGTTAAAAGCCCACAGATAGATAACAATAGGTTGGAGAGAGCTTGCACACTTGACTTAAAAATGAGGCTTTATACTCCATTCTGGGTCTTACTGATCATAGAAACAGCAGCCAGCTTTGAGGACAGAAGAATATGTTGAAGTGTTGGGAGTCTTACACGGTGTAATCTCTGTACTCTGTGCTCTCTTCATTGAGTCCTTCTCTAAACCTGTTGAACATGCCTCTTATATCAAGAGTATTCTCCATGGAACTGGTCATCCCTGCTTTCTACTCATTACTGATAGATAGGCTTAAATCCTGTTCAGTATAGGGAAAGATGCGGCAGACATTGTAACGCGAAGGGTTAATTAGCCTGAGCAGTGTAGATTAGTGTAATGCCTGTTGAAACCCCCTCCCAAACATCGTGGAAAAGTTCATGATATTATTTTCAAGCTTGTTTGTGTAGAAGACTCCGTCTCAACCTTGAGAACGAGAGTACAGGGAGAAGATGGAATGAAAACAAAGGCTGGAGAAGGGCAGAGCAGCCAAGTACTGATAACATAGCTAGAAAATGCCAGAATGAGATAGAATCCAGGCTTCGAGTTATTTAAGTACTGAAGTGTGGGTGAGGGATTTGGAAGCTCGCAGATGGAATTGTGGAAGCTGCCATGGCCCAGCGCTGCCTCCCTGTTTGCTCGTGGTGCTTGAGGGGGAGAGAGGTCCAAGCAGGCGGTTGAGGGCTTCCCAGCATGTCGTGGACTAAGTTAAGTTTCCACACGGGGATGAAAGGCCTTTGTTTCTCTGCTCTATTATTATGACTGATTATTTATGCTTGCACTGTGTTTATAACCTGAAGTATTCAGCTCGTTCATATTCTGCTTTCTAAACCTCTTAGTGTGAACTGCTACAATAACTGAAACTTGCATTTTGGTGTGCAGTAAATCAAAGCCTATGTGAAGTATTCAACTCATTTATATTCTGCTTCCCGAATATCGTAGTGTGATGCATTTTAGTATACAGTTAATCAAAACTTATATCTGTCACTTTGCATATATATATATATAAATATATATATATATATATATATATATATATAGATGCTCCTTGTAGTGTACTTATATATAAATAGATGCTTTTCATTGCTATTCTTATTCTACTATTGTTAATGTGCTAAATGCCTACATTTTACCTGCAATTCTAGTAAAGCTAAATTGTATTTATAATTGGCGTGTGGTCCTTCATTGAGCGTCCTTATTGACTTATACCAAACAGGTGTCAACCAGTCACCTGGATAAGACATTTGGTACCAGAAGTGGGGCATAAGTCAATAATGCCTCTATGGGGATGTAAGAAAAGTGAGGCAGAGAGCGGAAGGCAGCATGGGGCAGAAGCCAGATCAATTCCCGGGTGGTTAGCAACTGACCCGTTCTCTGGTGTGGCAGGACTCCTGAACCGGTGGGCAGCGCCGGTGGTATGGGAGGCATTAGATGAGAAAGTGACTCCTCTCTTAGTGGAAGATGCGGTTGAGAGTGTGAAGCTAAGAGGGGCGAAGCTGGAGCTGAAAGCAGCAGGGCAAGTGGGATGGCTTTTCCTGTCTGCGCTCCATACGGTATACAGGAATACATTAACACAAGATGCAGAGATAATAAAACTGCGGGATGAGGTTGCAGCCTTGCAGGAAAGGCAGTTACTTATGAAAGATACCATAGAAAGTGCAGTGACTCGGGGTGATCAAATGGAGGCAAGATGCACTGCATTAGCAGTACGAGTAGCAAAACAGAAGAGTAGGCAGAACCCTAAAATGCCCTCAACTGTGCAAGTGAGGGCACTGATACGCAAACAGAAGAGTAGGCAGAAGCCTAAAATGCCCTCAACTGTGCAAGTGAGGGCATTGATACGCAAACAGAGGAGTAGGCAGAAGCCTAAAATACCCTTAACTGTGCAAGTGAGGGCATTGGTACGCAAAGAAAATTGGGATCCACATACTTGGGAGGATGAGGTGGAAGTACGTGTAACAGACCTAGGTGGAGTTGAAAGTGGAGAAGGACGTGTAGGTGAAATTGAAGGTGAAAAGGGAGCGAATGGCGGGCAAATACAGAATTCTTGCTTGGTAAGTGATTATACGCAGAGTGAGTTGTTGCAGAGAACCCGTATGTTTAGGCAGATGCCTGCAGAGCCTTTGTTTAAATGGTTGGTGAGGTTGTGGGACACTGGAGCAAAAGATGCATTACAGAATCCTTTTACGTTAGGTCCCATCACATAAGGAGACCCGTTTGAGCTGGAAATTATAGTACAGGATGATGTAGATGATGTAGTGATGTGGAGCCTATGGCAGAAGCAGGAAAAAATGAGGGTGCCACAAGATTGGGCCTTAGTAGCAATAGAACGCATAACTGATGATCGGCCGGTCACTTTAAAAACATGGGTCCCCCTTACTAGGTTGGACAAGAGACGGAGGGGTTGGCAATAAAGTAGGCAGAGCGCAGGGGTTTGCCTTTGTGAAGTGGAAATGGTAACTGCAGCAGAGGGCAAAACCAGGACCAGCAGGAGTGTCGAAGTTACAAGAAGATAAACTAGGGGCAGTGGACTTGCAGGCAATGGCCCCTGCACTAGAGCTCTCTGAAAAGGAATCCTCACCATTTAAGACAGCCCCGCCTTTTGAACAACTCATCGAAGAAGACCGGCAAAATGCATGGTTCACAGATGGTACCGCCCGGTACTATCACGGAAAAAGACAAATGCAAACAGTTGCATTCCAGCCTGCTACAGAAACGATGTTGCTGTGAGAAGGGGATAATGAATAAAGCCAGCTTGCAGAACGGCAGGGGGTAGCAGCAGTGATTGAACAAGCCCCCATCAGAGAGAAAACATTTGTGTACACTGACAGTCGGGCCACTTACCAAGGACTAGCAAGCTGGGCCCCGACTTGGCGCAAGGATGGATGGAAAATTAAAGGCACCCCCATTTCGGGAGGCGAACAGCTATGGGAAGAGATGTGGGAGAAAGGGCACAAATGTCAAATCTATGTGGGACATGTGGACGCCCATTGCCCATTGAACACCTCACTTGCATCTCTATTCGACAACACCGTAGATCAGATGGCCAAAACGTGAACGGTGGTCATCAAGGAGGAAGCTGAAGCCGCTTTAGCAAACAGGGCCCATGCAGCATCCAGACATCCAGGAAAGAATGGCACTTATGCATGGGCACAGCTACGACAAATTCCAGCCACTAAAGAACAAGTGCAAAAAGCAGTAAATGAGTACCCCACATGCAACCAGATTAGACAAATGCCCTTGCAAAAGAAGCCTAGCGGCCATATCAGAAGAGGAACTGCAGCTACTACAGTGTGGCAATTGGACTATATCGGGCCGCTACCAAAGGAAGGAGGAAAAAGCTACGTATTGACCATGGTGGACACCTACTCTGGCCTTATGTTGGGTATGCCCTGTAAGTCTGCAGACCAAAAGCCCACTTTGCGAGGGCTAAACTACCTGATAAAACATTATGGGGCACATGATGAGATCCAAACAGATAGGGGCACACACTTTTCAGGGAAAACAGTGCAGGGATGGGCGCAGGAACTGGGAATTCAGTGGATTGTGCACCTTAGTTATTATCCACAAGCTGTAGGCATGATTGAGAGATATAACGGATTGTTGAAAGAACAGCTAAAAAAGTTATCAGCACATGATAGACTTGCACAAGTGATTTGTGAACAAGCGTACACCCCTCACATTGAAGAAAGATCTTCCCCCCGATAACACCCAGAGAGGTGAGGGAGGATTTGGAAGCACAGGAAGAAAAGTATGGGTGAACCATCCAGTGAAAAAGCCAGAGGCAGAAGAGCAATAGAGTCAAGGGGTGGGGAGTACGTATATTATACTTTTAAAGAACTCAAATGTACCTGTATTTGTACTTGCAGTGAGACTTACCCCACAGTCGTAAATGATGACATCTGCATCAATGACGTGGTTCATGATTATAACCGGAAAAAGTGTATGAGTCCGACCCAATATAGTCCGTCATGTCACTTGTGCACCTCAAGCAGCTAACATAACTGATGACCAGGGAAATGTTTCACTTTGCAACGTGGAGGTACCTGGAGGCAAGTGGATGGCTGCCAAAGCTGTGACCTGGAAGGTAACTGGACAGCAAATCCGACATGCCAACGGACTGAACAAGGTGGAGGGGACGCCAGCAACATTACAGGCTTTGAGTTACATGCTAAACATGATATGTAAATATTGTGATACCAGGACACATTGTGGTTGTGACAATGAACAATAGAATACCAGCCTTCATGTTTTATATAACCGAAAAACGCATGGTTAACAACTTAAGCAACGTTTCTATAATGCGATATAGAATAGGATGTAAGCAAGTTCTGCATGCAAGCATAATTAATCGTATTGTGTTACAGATACATTTTGTCAAGGGGAATGTCTCAAAGTATGATCCATTATGTGCACCATGGACACCACAGTTATGGCCCTTGCCAAAGTTACGCAATAGAAGAGATCTAGGGTCCTTGATAGCTGGGGCCACCGGAATCGGGGTAGGGGCCCTGAATTCTTTTGATGTTGAAGCCATTAGGAATAAGCTATCTTCTACAGGATATAGTACAGGAGAGGCCATAAAAGTAATTTCTCAATGGGGGCCTACACACTCACAAGAAGTATGGAAAATCCTGCATGGGTTGAATCGCGATTGGCAATGGCATAATTTCACTTATGAACAATTCGAAGAAAAAAAAAAGCGCTTTTAAAACACACGAGCAGTGTCCAAGGGCATCTAGTGCATACTATGGTAAAGCATTGTTAATCTACAGTATGCAGACTTTAACGCAGAATGGGGACAGCCTCAGGGTGAATATTGGAGACAACAATTGCATTTGCCTGAAGAAATATGGGTAAAGCCCATACAGTTTCACGGTGAGGAAGAAATGTGTTATGCTCTTTTTGATATAGTAAAAAGTGATCTTCCTCCTGACATATGGTGCCCCTTTATATTGCTCCCCGTAGTGATAAGTATAAGAATGGCGGATACCTCACACTGACAAAAAGTAGATTGATTAAACGAATCACACTGTAGATCCTACTAGATGTGCAGATTGGTCTAAGGGGTGGGTATGTACCCACACTGGACGGGTGCTAGATCCATGTCTTCACACAATACCGGGAGAATGTGAATGGTTACCTTATCCTATTAAATGGCACAGACTTATATCAGATAGGGACAGAGAGTATATGTTATGTCATTAATCATCCCTTACTTATTAACGGATTTATACAAACCACCGGAGAGCAAGTAATGTGTACGCGCAATATTACCAGCATTATTGACATAAGCACTCACATCTTGTACCGTCCAAGTTCACCATAACCACATTACAGACGCAAATGCGTGCGCAGTTAGAGTGGAACATCTCGCTCATTGTTAAGCTACCCAGATAAGAGGCAATCAGGCACTACGCACAAGTTACCTTTGCTAAATTTGATATGGCAGCTAAATACACCAAGGATACAGCCATACTGATGACCATAAACACTAAACAGCTTATGCACACTGCTTCATGCATCCAGCAAATAACTGAGCACCATTGGTATGACATCTTCTTAGGCTGGGCACTAGGAGCTATGAAGAAGCTAATTATAGTGTTACAACAGCTAATTTGGTTATTGATTGTTTGTGTTACGCTAATGACTATACTATGTAGACTATATGTATGCACAAAGCAGCTTCATACTAAAGATGCAAGCGCTTAGAATAACGTTGACCAGTATTAGTAGCAACCTAGCTAGCAGAATGTCAAAGTAAATGATATCTGTTTCAACATGCATCACGCTCATCTAAGGGGTGGAGTGTTCAGTATAGGGAAAGATGCGGAAGACATTGTAACGCGAAGGATTAATTAGCCTGAGCAGTGTAGATGAGTGTAATACCTGTTGAAACCCCCTCCCAAACATCGTGGAAAAGTTCATGATATTATTTTCAAGCTTGTTTGTGTAGAAGACTCCGTCTCAACCTTGAGAACGAGAGTACAGGGAGAAGATGGAATTAAAACAAAGGCTGGAGAAGGGCAGAGCAGCCAAGTACTGATAACATAGCTAGAAAATGCCAGAATGAGATAAAATCCAGGCTTCGAGTTATTTAAGCACTGAAGTGTGGGTGAGGGATTTGGAAGCTCGCAGATGGAATTGTGGAAGCTGCCATGGCCCAGCGCTGCCTCCCTGTTTGCTCGTGGTGCTTGAGGGGGAGATAGGTCCAAGCAGGCGGTAGAGGGCTTCCCAGCATATCGTGGACTAAGTTAAGTTTCCACACGGGGATGAAAGGCCTTTGTTTCTCTGCTCTATTATTATGACTGATTATTTATGCTTGCACTGTGTTTATAACCTGAAGTATTCAGCTCGTTTATATTTTGCTTTCTAAACCTCTTAGTGTGAACTGCTACAATAACTGAAACTTGCATTTTGGTGTGCAGTAAATCAAAGCTTATCTGAAGTATTCAGTTTGTTTATATTTTGTCTCCTGAACATCGTAGTGAGAGCCTGCTGCAGTAATTGAAACATGCATTTTGGTGTGCAGTAAATCAAAGCTTATCTGAAGTATTCAACTCATTTATATTCTGCTTCCCGAATATCGTAGTGTGATGCATTTTAGTATACAGTTAATTAAAACTTATATCTGTCACTTTGCATACATATATATATATATATATATATATATATATATATATATATATATATATATATAGATGCTCCTTGTAGTGTACTTATATATAAATAGATGTTTTTCATTGCTATTCTTATTCTACTATTGTTAATGTGCTAAATGCCTACATTTTACCTGCAATTCTAGTAAAGCTAAATTGTATTTATAATTGGCGTGTGGTCCTTCATTGAGCGTCCTTATTGACTTATACCGAACAGGTGTCAACCAGTCACCTGGATAAGACAATCCTTATATATTAAAATATTGTCTGATTGGTACTGGGCCCGCTACAACTGAGTAAGCAGGTCTCCCCAGTCACTCTAAGTGAGATATGTGACCAAGTGAGCCGTGACCTGCCACATATACAACTGGATAGCCACAATCTGAAACTGTATTGGGCAGTGATATGGTATAGATTGTCCCACACCAGTGACCATATTCTCGACTTAATCCATATGGACCTTCTTCATGACATGACCAATATCTATGCCTTAACTAACACAAATATATTATACACTCAGACTGATATATCCTTTGTGTTTTCACACTTTGCACATCGACCTTGGGCGTCCAACAAACTGCCATTCTCCACCCACTCTCTCAGCTCATCACCAATAAATATCCTATAAACATTGTTAAAACACACTCTGCTAAGCCAATAGAGCACACTGCAGTAGCTTCAGCAGCATGTGGCACTACGCAAAACCCCAAGAATAAAGAAGCCATTAATTCACGAGAATAAGCATAATAAGAAACGTGAGATATATATATGGTGATAAAGATATGGGGTGAGCTGGTTTTTAAGTAGATTTAAGCATGTATAAATCCAAGCTGCGATTTAGATATTTGGAAATACATTTGAACAGACATTGTATTCAGAATCCATACTCACCGGACGGACAGAATTTCCTATGCTTAGAGACCAAGTAGGCAGGCAAGAGAGTCAAGCCTTACCACTTAGACACACCCAGGCATACTAGCAAAGTAGGAAAGCGCAGCACCTAGATAATAAATGTTTGTGTCTGGAAGAAGTAAATTGATTTTGAAAGGTCTTTGTTTTATATTCTGCCATTTTACTTGTACTGAACAGCCTACTGAATGGCACAATAACACCGGTGGCTTGCTCGCTCTAATGAACACATAGCACGACCGGAGAGATCAGGTAGGCGAAATACTGTGGAATTGTCTGATCATAGTTCAAAGTGAGAGAGGCTCAGTTTCCACTGACCTCAACCAATGATAGCTTCAAACGTATCCCGATAGTGAACAGAGATATGATCGCTGAAATTATTCAGAGCTGGCTAATTATCTGCCAGCCACAGGCTACAAGCATAGAACCCAATTACCTTGCCTCGCTCTGCTGTGTTTACAATGAAGCGAGACTAGTACTAAGAGCACGGAAAGGAAGGAGTTGTTCAATTAAGGTGGCCCGATCTAAAACAGTTGGAAGTCATTACCAATAAACTCTGGCAATTGATTGTCATCAAATAACACTAACCACAACACCACACAAGCATTTGCAATGTAATAGGTCCTCCATATTTCAAACAAGTTAATTGTCATCTTTTGAGAAGAGGTCCACGAGCAAAAACAAAATAAAACATGAGAGCAAACTGAGAAAAGACGACTTGGCAAAATAACAGAAAGTTAGCTTTAAAAAATAAAACTTTGCAGTTTTGTGCCTGCTGGGCACGTTCTTGCCAGTCACAAGCCTTCTGTTTGCTGGGGCACTCGAAGTTAAAAAGAACAAATAGTACCTCGCTCACGTAGGGAGAAGCGGACAGGCACTAATTAAGTTTCATCAATTAGTGCTTGATCCCTGCTTCACACAGAGAAACCAAAATGACGCCAGGCGTGCCCTGGCAAATTACGAGGCTGTAAAGTAGAGTGCCACGCAAACCAACAAATGGTGAGTGCCAGGCGGGCTCCAAATCCTTTACGGAACACAATGGAGTCTCGCAAGCAAGACACGTATGCTAGCGCATTGCCTCGCTGTAGGAAGTTGGCTCTGTATATACTATCTCAAAGTGAGAGATAGTGTGCACAGAGTCCAAGGGTTCCCCTTAGAGGTAAGATAGTGGCAAATGTAGATAATTCTAATGTTCTATTTTGTGGTAGTGTGGTCGAGCAGTAGGCTTATCAGAGGGTAGTGTTAAGCATTTGTTGTACACAAACAGGCAATAAATGAGGAACACACAATCAAAGACTTAACTCCAGGCCAATAGTTTTTATAAAGAAAAATATATTTTCTTAAGTTATTTTTAGAACCACAAGTTCAAGATTTGAAGTAAATACATAAAATGCAAGGTATTCCACACAGGTAAGTTAGGAACTTTGAGTTAGAGCAATAACATATACAGTTTTTGTTAAAATGGCAATAAGCTATTTTAAAACTAGACAGTGCAAAAATGAACAGTTCCTGGGCGAGGTAAGTATTGGTTAGATTGTGGGGTAAATAAGACACAAGTCTCAGATCCTGGGCAGAGGCAGCCCACCGTTGGGGGTTCAAGGCAACCCCAAAGTTACCACACCAGCAGCTCAAGGCTTGTCAGGTGCAGAGATCAAAGAGGTGCCCAAAACACATAGGCGCCTATGGAGAACAGGGGTGCTCCGATTCCAGTCTGCCAGCCGGTAAGTACCCGCGTCCTCGGGGCAGACTATGGGGGTTTTGTAGAGCACTGGGAGGGACCCAAGTAGGCACACAAAACACACCCTCAGCGGCACAGTGGCGGCCGGGTGCAGTGTGCAAAGCAGGCGTCTGGTTTTGTATAGGATTCAATGGAGGAACCCGGGGGTTCCTCTAGCGGTGCAGGCAGTGCACAGGGGGGCTTCTCAGGGCAGCCACCACTGACTGAAGTTCGGTTCCTTCTGGTCCTGGGGGCTGCGGGAGCAGTTCTTGGTCCAGCTATCGGGTCCCATCTTACAGGCAGTCGCGGTCAAGGGGAGCCTCTGGATTCTCCCTGAATGCGTCACTGTGGGGGTCTAGGGAGGTCATCTCTGGCTACTCACGGGGTTGCAGTCGCCTGGGAGTCATTCCTGTGGTTGTGGTTCTCTGGATCTCGACCTGGGGGAGTCGGGTGCAGAGGGTGATGTCTCACGCTTCCGGCGGGAAGAGTGAAGTCCTTAGAAGTTGCAGAAAAGTTGCAATATTGTTGCTGTTTGTTGAGCAGAGCCGCTGCTCACAGGAGTTTCTCGGTCCTTAGGTTCAGGGCAGTCCTCTGAAGCTTCAGAGGTCGCTGGTCCCTGTTGGATGCGTTGCTGTTGCAGTTTTTTGAGTTAGGAGACAGGCCGGTAGAGTTGGGGCCAAAGTAGCTGTCGTCTTCTGTCGTCTCTGCATGGCTTTCAGGTCAGCAGTCCTTCTTCTTAGTTCAGGTTGCAGGAATCTGATTTCTGGGGTTCTGGGGTGCCCCTAAATACTAAATTTAGGGGTGTGTTTAGTCTGGGAGACAGTAGCCAATGGCTACTGTCCTGGAGGGTGGCTACACCCTCTTTGTGCCTCCTCCCTGAGGGGAGTGGGGCACATCCCTAATCATATTGGGGGAAACCTCCAAACTTAAGATGGAGGATTTCTAAAGGCAGGGGTCACCTCAGCTCAGGGCACATTAGGGGCGGTCCTGACTGGTGGGTGACTCCTCCTTGTTTTTCTAATTATGTCCTCCAGCCATGCAGCCAAAAGCTGGGGCAGTAGCCGGAGGGGCGGGCATCTCCACTAGCAGGGATGCCCTGTGGCGCTGTAACTAAAGGGGTGAGCCTTTGAGGCTCACCGCCAGGTGTTACAGTTCCTGCAGGGGGAGGTGAGAAGCACCTCCACCCAGTACAGTCTTTGTTCCTGGCCACAGAGTGACAAAGGCACTCTCCCCATGTGGCCAGCAACTTGTCTGGTTGTGGCAGGCTGGCAGAAACTGGTCAGCCCCACACTAGAAGTCGGATCGGTATTCAGGGGGCATCTCTAAGATGCCCTCTGGGTGCATTTTACAATAAATTCCACACTGGCATCAGTGTGCATTTATTGTGATGAGAAGTTTGATGCCAAACTTCCCAGATTTCAGTGTAGCCATTATGGAACTGTGGAGGTCATGTCTGACAAACTCCCAGACCATATACTCTTATGGCTACCCTGCACTTACAATGTCTAAGGTTTTGCTTAGACAAAGTAGGGGCATAGTGCTCATGCACATATACCCTCACCTGTGGTATAGTGCACCCTGCCTTAGGGCTGTAAGGCCTGCTAGAGGGGTGACTTACCTATGCCACAGGCAGTGTGAGGTTGGCATGGCATTCTGAGGGAAGTGCCATGTCGACTTAGTTATTTTCTCCCCACCAGCACACACAAGCTGTGAGGCAGTGTGCATGTGCTGAGTGTGGGGTCCCCAGGGTGGCATAAGACATGCTGCAGCCCTTAGAGACCTTCCCTGGCATCAGGGGTACCATTTACAAGGCACTTATCTGAGTGCCAGGGCTGTGCCAATTGTGGAAGCAAAGGTACAGTTTAGGGAAGGAACACTGGTGCTAGGGCCTGGTTAGCAGGGTCCCAGCACACGTTCAGTCATAACTTGGCATCAGCAAAAGGCAAAAAGTCAGGGGGTAACCATGCCAAGGAGGCATTTCCTTACACTTGCCCCTAAAAAGGCTCTCCACATTAAAACCAACAAAGGGAAAAGCAAACTCTTACTTGAAGTTTTGTCTAAAAAAGAATGTAACTGCAGAAGAATATCTTCCTGGCCTTATATTTTTTAGGAAAACATTTATCATGTAAAAAGCTAAATAAAGTATTCAAAACAAATGATTTCTTGATCAAGCATGTGTTTATTCTACTTGTGTTGTATTTAGTGTTAGAAGTTGCATTTATGAGATGGGCTTTGTTATCACAGCATGCTTGTCCTGGAAAGACCTGTGTGCACTCTGAAAAATCCCTTCACAGCTCTTCCACGTGCCGAAAAGCCTCTTGCCCCTTCTCATCAGATCGGTTTGTGGCTTCAGACAAAAAAAAAGAAAGACGTCTGATAAAAGCAGAGGCCATCCAGGAATGATGCTGTTTCAGCTTAAAGTATGCTACGCAATAACAGAAACAGCAGTTTCCTCAAAACACTGTATGAGTTTACAGTATGTCCTTTATTTGTATGGGGTTAGGAAAACAATATGTTGATCAAAAACGTTTGTTATTTACTAACCTAGAATGAAGAAGACACCTTGACTGGTGGTAAACATCAGTGGAGTCATCAGCAAACCTTCAGACAGCCAAGCACTAAGCCGACTGAGAGCAGCTCTTGATCATGCCTGTGGTGTAGCAAAGCACACCATCTACAGCCCAAATGGTCAGCTGTTTTATCAGCTTAGACCCAACATGGAGACCCTGCTTGAACTTTAGTTTTACGTCAGTTTGCTGTTTTCTAATATTGGGGTTGAGATGTTGCGTAAACATTAGTGAATTACTTGCTATTATAGCTTTCCTCTCGGGGAATACAGTGCGTATGACCATAAAGGAAGATCCCTGGAGAAGAAATGTATTAGAGGCAGTCGGATAAGCCCCGCCGGTGTCAATGGAGGAAGATCCGCCCTCAGTTGTACTGAACTGGCCTGTTGGGTATTGTCACTGGCCATTGTGCAGTTTACTTTTTTGGATCCTAAAGGTCATGCCAACATTTTTTTTTTTAAAGAAACATGCACTGGTCCTTTCAAATCCACTGTTGTGACAGTGCCAGAGAGACAGAGTGCCCAACAGGGCAGTTCAACAATGTCGCTCATGCTCTCACAGCTTAGTTCAGGTCACACACTAGTATCTTTTATATAAACCACAACCCAATCTGTGAAGTAACCCATATTTCTACTCCCTTACAGCTATGGGTATAATTAAAATTAAAGATAGTATATAAGATGAAAAATCTAGCACACAGTTTCTAGCTATAAATACCTCTTTACCATATGTGGGGCCATTTGACCACTACTTTTGCTTACTGTTTGTGCATCCAAACACAGCACACTGCAACACATGGCCATTACATTAAACATTTAAACCTAAAACAAGCTTGACCTATTGGCTTTGCCAGTGCTTGCTTTAACCTAGAGTAAGCACAATGCCCAAATATCTTTGCTGCAAGGGGCAAGGGAGACAACTGAAAACATGAATGGTTCTACGCGCTGCAAAGCTCTTCTATATTTTTGCGAAGGGAAGTGTCTGGAGTAGGAGAGCAAAGCAGAAATACATTTTTGCATTGTTATATTTTTACAAGAGGAAGAAACTTCTTAATGTGCTGATAGCCTTCCATGTATCTGATCAAACTTATCAACTATTCACTTTGGCAAGACAGTTAGGCAATCTGACATACATATGTGCAGGGGTTAAAATAAAAATATAGAAGTGCAGGTACTAAATATCCCACAGTACCTGTTTGCTACGGATAAGTGCCAATTCTCTCCCGTTTTGAGCACTGCACTCCTGCTGATAAACTGCAGGAACTCCTACTTTCAAATTAATGGAGAGCAGGTACTCAGTATCTGACAGTACCTGCCCATTTATAGCAGTGTATACAGATAATTCTGCAAGCCCCTCCCATCAGCTTGCCTGATAAAAGTGTCATATTAGAAGACACTTTTTATGCGGTGCAGGGGAAAACGCATACTATTCATTTACCTCCCATTTTAAGAGCACACCAATATCTACTCATTTGGACATATGAACCTGCTGGCTTTATTTCTAAACTCAGGTCATCAAAAAACAAAGTGATGGATGGAATGCTTATGTTAATCTCAGCCACTGACAATCGCTCGGGCAACATCCCAATCTATTGGATTTTGCCCATCATCAGCTTGAACCCAGTCATATACAAATCAGTCTTGACCCTGCTAGATTGGGAATTGTGCAGGCCAAGCTGCCAGGCCAGATCCTCTCTGAATCGAAACACGAGCAACCTACGGCCGGTTTCACCCTGAGCGGGGCTCTTCAGTTGGGTGTAGTTTGGTTACAATGGCACAGTGAGCAGGGGACCCAAGTATGATGACCTGAGTTCCAAACTTGTCTTTGGAAACATAACATTGTACGCATACATAATGCTAATAAAATAGAATTGTAAAAAACATTGTGCAATACTTGCTCTAGAACCTTTCCACCTAAATCTTGCTATGCCCATCTTCAAATTCTGGTGTTGTAGTATGGTGTCAACCATCCCCAAAACCGATTACTATTATTAAATGTACTGTTTCAGCTACTGTTCACAGGGTTTGCTCTATATGAAGTGATGTACTGTTCTTGTACAGTAGATTATATGCGTTTTTGGGGGTGCTGATGTGACAGACAATATGTACAGACTAAATTACCTTTAGGAGTTTAATAGCAAGTATCGTAACAAAACTTAGAAGTATTCAAAATGACAAAAACACTGTGTAAGCTGTACCTGACTGTCACGGCAGTCAGAAATGCTCAAATGTAAGTGCCTTGCATTTAGTTAGGGTTGAGACTTGTTTTTTATAATTAATGCTACTACGAGTTCTCTACTTTTCAGATTATCCTCCCTCCGGTACACTTAATACCCTGTTTCAAATTACCATCATTCCATTCTTGTACATTATAATTACAATGAAATGCTTGTTAGTAAATTTTAGACACAAAGCCCCTTCCAGTCTCACTAAAATAGACCCTGTCCACTGGCACCCCTAACACCTAGGCTCCAACTCTCTACTGCCAAACCCTTCTCCCTCTTTCACACCATACCATACTGCCAGCTCTAAACATTTCCACACTCTGTCTACTCCACACCCCCACCCAAATATTAAGGAAACCAGCTTTGGAATGGGTTCAAAACATTTCTTGAAAATTAAATCAACAGGCTTTCCTTTATCTTAATTTCTAAATTTACCCAGGCCAGCGAGTCACTAGTCTGGCCGTGGTGTTTCTAAATCAGTGACATTAGGTTGGTTGGGTGTTCTAATTTCAAAAATGTGGAGGAACACAAGCAGTACCAAGAATTATACTAGGGATGCTTGATCTACCTGCTACATGTAGACAATGAGCTTTGGATTCCAGCAGACGGGTCAACAACCACTTGGCCTCTGCCTCACAAATGCTGCACTTGACTTGCATTGCACTGCACAACGCAGCGGAGAAACATGGCTCTCTGGGCAGATGCTGCTCTGGTGTGAGCTTTTTTGCCAAGGCTGCTTTGGTTCCCTAATCCAGACCTAGTATCCAGGGACTGGGTGGAGCACTGACAAATTAGAGAGCAGAATGATCATGGCTTGCAGTGTTTATATGTCCTATACATTTTCCCCCAGCCAAGTCTGTGTTTACCACGTTAAGAGTCAGGCTTCTGAGGTCCACATCTGCAGAGACTAACAGAAACTAACCACCATTATCCCTAACCAGGAAGGCAGGCTAATCTTCCAAGTCATACTGCAGGCTCACACATTTAGTGCAACCCTTCTCTTGCATACCTTATGTGCTCAAACAAAATATATGTGCACCAGAATTATGTTGCAGAAGTCTCCAAAATTGATATCAGTGTGGATAAAAGTTAGAAATTATGCTGAGCCATTCCATCCACCTCCAGTTACACAAACTAGGGAACAGCAAACAAAACATAATAAGTCTGCAGGGTCATTCAACAATTTATGTCAGGCATCTAGAAAATACTGAACTGCCCCTAATGGGGTGCACATGGTAAATACATTGTTCAGACAGCATTTACATCTAAACAAAACTGAGTAGATTACATTTAATAGCTTCTGACTGGCACATCAGAAATGAAACAAAGTAACTTTTACCTTTGTATCCTTGGTCTGTTTCCCTGAGGTCAATCACAGTAATAGCTTTAAAATTTAAATCCCAGAGCCGAACGCAGCCATCACGACCGCCCGTTGCAAAGCCTTCTTCGCAAGCATTCATGCTGAAAATTCCCGCCTGTGGAAAAAGGAGACAGAATTTAATGAAAACCTTCATGCATTACAAATCTTAATCCAGAACTGCCATTTTACGTCTGCAAAACACTGGCTTAAGACAGCACATGCAGGCCGAGCTAAGATTTGAGAAGTCAATTCAATATTACACTTATATCTGATTGCTTGTAGTTTAGAGGTTTTTCAAACTGCCTAACTAAAGCTCATTCATTTGCACACAGCGTGAATGCCTAGACATCGTTCGTAATTTGTTAAACATAAGTGGAGGGGTCCAAAGATTTCCTTGGGAGCTGTGTGGGTAAACAGCAAAATGTTCTGCCTCTGATTCTCATGCCACACTCATCCACTCCACTCCACTTACTGTCTCTTAATCTTAATGTTCTGGTTCTTTTTCATCCCTCCTTTCTGGCTTTGTCACTTTTTACTCCTATTGCTCTCTTTCTCCCCTTTTTTCTGCCTTTCTCCTGCTTTGCGTCAAAGTATGATGGGGGAAAATACATTCCACTCCCCAAAATGAGTGTTGATACCCACAACGTTCCCCATGTTTATTTGTAGTCTCCAGAGTTGATGTCAACACCGCCAATTTCTTTACGAGGCTACAATTTGTGAAACATAACCATATTACTATCACTTTAACATTAATGTTCCCTTGCACCTGTACACTACAATGTACAATTATATTTTACATTCTATATTGTTTTGTAAAAGCCTAAAGTATCCTTAAGCTACAGTATTCTTGCTATAGGCACAGTTTTTAAGATGGAGAGAGATGTTTCCCCTACTTCTTTAACAGATCCAGAGATGCACTCTCCCGCCAAGCTGTCCAGTGTTCATTATTCCACTCAATGCAGAAAGAATCCCTGATCACCATTGGCTGCTGTCTCTTTGGCACCGCTCACTTCTTCAAGGTTAAGCAAAGCTTTCTCCTCTTTTGTTCACACACCTTTTTGTGAGGTGTCAGTATGTTCTTAACAGGTTACTCATTCACTGCTTGGTTACTTTGGTCTGTGATTCTTACTGATTTTAAACCATAAGGTTCAAACTGGAAGGCTGAATGCACAGTGCCATTCCAGGGGGGTATGAGTCCCACGTTAACAAAACTCTTAGGATGATTATGCACAAGCACAACTGCATATAATAAGAAACCTGAAACAAGCCTAATTCACTCAGTGAGACGAAAGGTTTATCATCGTCATTGTGTGTGTTACCACTGTGCTGGACTTCTTTTTATGTTCGGAGCTCGTAATTTGATATTGTCTCTCATGTATTCAGTATATTTGAGCTGCAATGGAAAGATAAATGCATAAGGGAAAGGGACAGAGGAGGGTGAACCTCAGGCCTTTGACAGGCTAGTAGTGCTTGAGAAGAATCAGTTTCTACAAGTGCTTCATTATTTAACTAATAAGGAAAATATACATTAATATAAAAAATAGTTATAAAAATTCACAAATAAATTAGCTTAAAGTACAGCTACACTTGAAAATCCTAGTTTATAAAATACTACTTGAAAACTCAATAGATTCTCTTCTTTATACATGTATGCCCTCTCTTTGTACTTATAAATCTATTTATGTATTACTTTACTCCTACTGTAGAATAAAAAAACTTTGACTCTATCCAATGCACTATTCTATGTCTCACCCCATACCTCTCTCATTTTATACTCTGCTTCCACTCTCTGACTTATACCAAACCTCGCTCTACTACTATGATCCCCAAAATAACCCTTTCTAGTCTGTTCCTTCCTCTAGATCACCCCAAACCTCATTTTACTAGTATGGTCTCCCTAATCCATTTCTAGAGACCCCTCTCTCCCTTTACTCATCCCAAACTTTATCTTACTACTATGATCTCCCAAATAACACTTTCTAGACTCTTCCCTCTTCTATCTCTCTATTGTCCTAATCAATCCAACTAACAGACACCATTCAAATTAACTCGTATTTCCCTATACTAATCCACTACTAATCCTTTTTGGGATCTGAAGTAGTGTTTTATTTGCCAAAAAGCGTGTTGACGCCTTGTCAGGGGTAGTAAGCGTTATATAAGTACAATTACAATGCAACCCCTATAGACCACTTCAAAATGCACTAGTGTGCCTTTGCTACTAGCCCAGGACAGGAAGCTTAGGGAGACCTGGGAACTTGACTTGCACCGTCCCCTTCCAGAAAAAATCTGGTATTACCATTGCCAACAAACTAAGCTAATTTCCACAAACACAAGCTCCTACACTAAATTTTTAAGACGTACCTATACTGGCAAAACTCAATCCCAGGAGATTCTCGAACTGTCCTAAATGTTTTGTAGAGGGGTTGATGTTGCACACCTAACATGGACTTGTACCCATGTTGGAAGTTTCTGGAGCACTGTTTTGTTTTTTTCCCAACTCTTCTTAATGACAGGGACTGATTTGTAACCAGACCCCCTTATTGCTCTGGTGGGATACGTATGGGATGTTCCACGAGGGGTTCGCAGATTCACTGTTACAGGGTTGCTGTTAGCAAATTGCTTTGCAATGGGGTAGCCAATCGAGCTCAGATATCCCTTATTGGCTTTAAATTTTAACTTTTTGTGACACCAACAGCGAGATTTATGCTGCATTACTGTCTCCCACGGCCAGACCAAAGGACATCTAGCACCCACTCCAAGACTATTTGTTGCAGCACGAATACCAAGAGTAGGATTGAGTCATGAAGCCCGGAAAAAAACAATATATTCAACCCACTGCCCTCCACTTCTGTTTTTGGGTTGATAGTATCCATCGCATTAGCTTTAGCCTAGCCACCTATTGCTATTATTGTCTACATGTGTGCTATATCTGCTGTATCTCATGTTTAGATATCGGAATAGTTCTTTCTCCAATTTTGTACTTTGTTGCCATACGCAATTCACCAATTAACAGAGTGGGCTGTTTTCTGTTGGGTAGGATGTGTCTGAAAAAAAGGCTACATAAAATCTTTAAAAATGGGGTAGGTTGATTTGCGACCCACTACTCCATGCACAGTATTGTTATTAAAGATCTAATAGTGTCAGCAATGTAACAAGAAGTGTTATGGCTTTTTAGCCATGATCAGTTGCCATAGGATTCATCTTAGGTAGAGCCAAAAAATCAAAAAAGAAAAACAGTGTTGGTGATTTATTCCCTGACTGTGAATGCTACTTATGAAGGAGAGATTTACTGCTGGTTTGCTCCACCTGCTTTACCCGACACCCCCATTGGGCCAGTGCTGCTTCAATGGAATACAATAAAATTTCTATTCACTAAAATCCGGTAGTTCACTTATTCACCAGACACCAGCCCTATGTGAGTGTGTGTGTATATATATGTGTATATATATGTGTATATATATATATATATATATATATATATATATATATATTTTTAACTTACTGGCAGTCACCAGTAAGTAGTAATAGTTGGGACCTAGTTTCCATAGGACACACATTTTTTGTTTTGCTAATAACTGTGGCACCAGTTGACAAATCTTCAAGAGATTTTCAAAACGATTGTGCCAACCAGTTTAGCTGCTATCTGGAAAGTTTTGGGGGCGATTCATCAGGCGGGGGCTGAGAAAAAGGGTGGTCCCAAATGTGTTTCCCCATGCAATTTCCCATCAGGTTTTTAGACATGACTACTGCCCGAACCGTTGAATGGAATTACACCATATTTGGCAGAAAGCTAAATCTTGGTCCAGAAATATCTCATTTTGTAATTTGGTGTAAATCAGTTCGGTAGGTTTTAAGTTATTCAAAAAATATTTATGCAGATATATTGATGCAGAGGGTCCACAGATCCGAATGATCTCATAATGGTATCTAATTGATTGCCACTATTTCAACCAGGAAGTGGAGGCAACCATCATGGGGCTTGGGGCTCGGCCTGAGTCCCTAGAAAAATGTTTTTAAAAAAATACAAGGGGGCAGGGTAAGGAAACCCTGACCCCCTAGGCTTAGTAATGTGGGCAGTACAATGTTCCTTTTTCATAAATATTGCCACAAATTTGGAGGATCCGTGGCAAAATAAAAAAAAATGAATTTTCTGCGCCTGTATTCATTAGCTCTCCCAGGTGGGCCACGACCCGGTAGGGAATACGTTATGTTATTATGGGTGAGGGAGGAGACAGTGGCCCCACTACTCCCCAGGCCAATTTCGGACTCTGGAACGCCATCCCTCTGAGGCTTGGCCAATATCTAGAAGGGGAGGTGGAGTTGCCTGGGCCCCTCCTCTGCCCAATTTTGGCTCCAGTGAACCCATCCCCTGGGTCCGGTCCTATTAAAAGTAGGAGGTTGGGCACAAGGCCCACCTTACCAGGCTGACTTCCCCTGTGATCTGACCATATTAGTAACAGGGAGGGGGGCCGCACGGCCCTTCTACCTGGGCTGATTTTGGCCCTGGGGATCCCATCCCCGGAGTCGGACCACAATAACAAAGGAGAAGGGGGCCTCCCAGCCGGAGTAATTAATATCCCGGGCACTTCATCCCTCAGGGTCGGCTCCTGCTATGCCCCATGGGGACCCACCCCTGGGACATAGCGGTTTCCCTGCCTGCATTGGTACAGGCAGGGAAACCTGTGTTTGCTCTGGCATGGGGCAAGCAATTTCAAAACTCCCGCCAAGTGAGAACAAACACAAAGTTCGCTCCCAGCTGACAGGAGCTTTGCAAATGCTCCCACCAGCTGACAGCGGACTTGAGATCTGTTTTCCTGCTTGAAGTGATGAGGGCAGGGAAACAGATCTGAATATTGCTCCTGCCTGCAGGCAGCAGCATTTTTAGCTGCTCCATGCAGACAGGAGCAATGACAACTCCCGCTAGATGAAGGGAACCTGCTGGGGGCACCCACCTTTTGTTGGCTGGGCCCCAGTGGATAGGGCTGTGTGCTCCCTCCCCCATTTAAAAAGGTACTGGGCCCCGGGATTCCTGGGGCCGAAAAGGGCCTGGGGGGCTGCATGTCTCACCCCCCTTTGTAATATGACCAGGCCCTGGGAGATGGAGTCCCTAGGGCTAAAATCAACCCAGAGAGGTGGCTGTGCTCCCCTTCCCCCATAAATATAGTTGTGTGCCCTGGGGGATGGGGTCCCAGGGCCAATAGAGGCCCAGGGTTTGGGGGGGAGAAGCACATAACTCCTTCCCTAAATAAATGTGCCAGGCCCCAGTGGTGGGGTCCCTGGGGCCACAATGTGGCCAAGGAGGAAGACACATGCACCCCTTTCCCACAACATTTATTAGGTCCTGGGGAATGGGGTTCCTGGGGCCGAAACCAGCCTGGGGAGGGGGGGCTGCATGCCTCCATCTCCATTAAAAATAGTGGCAGACCCCAGGACATGGGGTCCCAAGGGCCATCCTTTGGGGAGTTGGCTGCAGAGCCTGGTCATGGGCCTGGCTCTGTGGCCAATTCCCTGCTGCGCACAGGGCAGAGTTGGCAGAATGCAAGTGGTTGGCTGCAGGGCCTGAGGACAACCCCTCGCCGTGCATGGTGGTGGTCGGATTAACATATGGTAATTATATATTAATTTACGTTAAAAATAACTCTAGATATTCACTGACAAAACCAAAGGTTACATGCATGTTATAGTTATAAAATAACATTAAAAAAACACAGAAATCTACTGAAAAAAACTAAAGGTGACAGGGACGTTATGGTTAGGAAATAGAATTCAAAATAAGTTTGAAATTCACTAAAGTAAACAAAGGTTACAGGGACTTCAGTTAGCTTCAGATTTTCCACACATAAAACCATACAAATTCAGTAGTTATGGGTAGAGTTAGCTCAAGCAACTATAACTCGTGCCCCCTAAGGTAACTATAACTTGTGCTCCCGCAAGGCACATCTAATTACCCCACATATTGCATCACTCATAACATTCTTCATTGGCAATATCACTGCAACATTTGCTGTAAAATTATTATTGAGAAAATTGAGCATGACTGTGCATGACAAGGGCGTGAGTTATACTTACCTTAGGGCACGAGTTAGTTACTTGAGATAAGTGAAACTACAACTGCTGAATTTCTATGGTTTTGTGTGTATAACATCTAAACCTAGCTATATTTCTCTGCCCACACCATTTAACAAATTTGGCCCATCTACCATTGTAAGCAGTTTTGGTGGCGTGTCGCCTGCCCGATAACATGACATCCACCACTTCTAGGGTGACAGAAATCAGATTGCCCCGTTCAATCTCCAGGCATGTAGGTGCAGGCTCTGAAGGTGGGTGTGTACAACCTGCCACTGCAACTGCAAGAAGAGGTCTGACCTGTGAGGGAGATGGAGTTGAGGGCACAATGAGAGTTGAAGGAGGTCTGCATATCAAAACCTTCTTGCCCAATCCAGGCCTATTATTATGATTTGGGCCCGGTCTTGGTGAATCTTCCTCAGAAACCGAGGAGTCAAAGGCAGGGTAGGAAACATGTAAAGCAGCAGGTTGCTCCAGCTTAACTGAAACATGTCCCCTAATGCTTCCTGCATCGGATACTGGAGGCTGCAGAATGCCGAGCAGTGCACGTTATGGTGAGTGGCAAACAGGTCTATGTGAGGCATCCCCCACAACTGAAAGACATGAAGAGCCACCTCGGGATGGAGACGCCACTGGTGGTCGGCTGAAAAGTGCTGGCTGAGGATGTCCACACGTATGTTGAGAAACACGGCCAAATGGTATTCAAATCCAATGATCCTGAGCCCATGGCCAGAATCATAGAGCCTCTCTGCATAGAAGATACAACCTTACTCCTCCCTGTTTGTTGATGTACTACATCGTGGTAGTGTTGTCTCTCAAGACTTGAACCGACTGACTGCGAATGGACAGGAGGAAGGCCTTGAGAGCCAAACGTATTGCCCATAACTATAACAGATTGATGTGAAACATCTGTTCCACTGGAGACCAAAGACCTTTGATCTCCAGATCCCCCAGATGCGCTCCCCACACTAGAGTGGAAGCATTCGCTACGACTGTGGTCATCGGAGGTGAAAGACAAAACGGCCTCCCCTAGGTTGCTGTCCACACTCCACCATCGAAGATCCGTTGCAGTGTCTCTAGAGACTGTAATGGATTCCTTGAGATCTACGTTGTGTTCATATCACTGCTGCGGAGGCACCACTGGAGAGCCCTCATGTGCCAAGTTGCATGTTGACCAGCAGAATACAGGAAGCAAACAGACCGAGCATCCATAGGACCTTTAGGACCGGAACTACCATTACATCCTAAAACATCTGAATCATAGCCTGAATGTCCTGAATCCTCTGAGTAGGAGGGTAGGCATGATTCAGTGTTGTGTCCAGTACGACCCCTATGAACAGGAGGCGCTGTGAGGGCTCCAGGTGGGATTTCAGCATGTTCAACAAAAAGCCCAAGTTGAACAACTGGGTTGTTACCTGCAAATGGTGTAGCACTAACTCTGGGGGCTTGGCTTTGAGCAACCAATTGTCCAGGTAAGGGAATACCGATACTCCCTTCCTTCTTAGATGTGCTGCACCCACTGCCATCACCGTCGTGAAGACTCGAGGTGCAGAAGTAAGACTAAAACGAAGAACCGCAAACTCGTAGTGTTGCGACCCTACCTTGACCCGGAGATACTTCCTGTTCAACTTCAGAATGGGGATGTGAAAATACGCATCCTGCAAGTCAAGAGAAATCATCCAGTCTTCCTTGTCCAGCTCTAGAAACACCTGAGCTAGGGTCAGCATTTTGAACTTCTACTGTTTGAGGTACTAGTTCAAAATACTTAGATCTAGGATGGGCCTCAAATGCCCATCCTTCTTGGGAATCAGGAAATATCTTGAATAACATCCCTGACCCCTTTCCTGCCTGGAACCAACTCCACTGTGCCCTTTAACCACAGATTTTGTACCTCCTGCTGAAGGACCCACAGGTGAGCCTCTGAACAAAAAGTATGCTGGGAAGGGAGGGCGGAACTCCTGAAAGGGAAGTGCATACCCATTTCCTACAACACCCATGAGTCCAATGGTATTGACTTCCACTCTTGTAGAAAATGAATTAATCTTCCCCCTATGGGTAACACATGATGCCAAAAGGGAAGAGAACTATGGCTGCTTCCCTGACTTGTTTCCAACCGAGGATGAAGTGGGGGAGGAGGAAGGATGATGGATGATCCCATGCTGTCTAGGTCTTCCACGACCTCTGTAGGATTTATAGAGGGTGTGGGCAGACTGTTGACTCTGGAACTTCTGCCTCCCTTGAAAGGAGGATCTGTGGCCAGACCCCCTAAACATATGGAAAGGTCTGTAAGGCATTGAGAGTGCCTGAAGACCCAAAGACTTAGCAGTAGCCTTACTCTCTTTAAACCTTTCTAAGCCTGAGTCAGTCTTGGCTCCAAAAGGTCTAGCTCCATCAAATGAAAGATCTATTAAAGAGGACTGCACATCAGGGGGAAACCCCGATCCTCTGAGCCATGCATGCCTTCTGGTAGCATATGAAGTCCCTATGGTTCTGTCAACAGAATCCGTAGTACCCAGGCCTGACTGTATCAACTGTTTCGCTGCCACCTGACTATCCTGCATTAGTTCTGCAAAATGGCCTTGCACCTACTGTGGCAATTTAGGGAAGACCTCTTTTGCTAAGTCCATCACCGCATGAATGTACCTGCTAAGCAAACATGTAGTGTTAACTGATTTCAATGCCATGCTTCCAGACTAAAATATCTTTCTCGCTGTTTGCTCCATATGTTTAGAATCCCTATCCGCAGGAGTCGTAGTGAAGGAACCAGGAGCAGACCTCACACATGAAGCTTGCACCACCAGGCTTTCATGAACTGGATGCTGACTCAGGAACTGCGGGTCACCGGTTGCAACTCTATATCTCCTGGGGATGGCTTTTGAAAATGCAGGAGTCGTAACCAGTTTCTTCCATCAATTCAGACAAGGCCTCATTAAATGGTAGCAAGGGTTCTGATGAAGGAGAGGATGAGTGGAGAACCTCAGTTAAAATATTACACTTAAGTTCTGTAGTAGGCAGAGGTAAGTCTAAAGGTTCTGCGGACTTTCTAATTATCCCATGGCACGAAGAAACCTCCTGGAGGGGGTATACCCCCAGGGGATGACAATTCCCACTCAGGGGATGTGTCCAGTCCACTCGCTACCTCAATTCCTTCGAAGTCTTGGAAAGGCAAAGGAATCTCACCTTCCTTGAGCTCCTGCTGTTCCTCCAAATACTGCTGGTTCTCAAACAGAGAGATCTTCAAACTGGGGGGTGGGCCCATGGGCCCACCCCCACCCAGGGGGCCTCAAGTGATGCCGGGGGGCGCCAGACTCTAGCCAAAAGAAGTATTATACATATAACAAGCCTTTGTTTTAAGCAGAAGCAGGCTATTGCATTTTTAAGAAGGTAACAGTACTTAACGAACGAGTTACTTACCTTCGGTAACGACTTTTCTGGTGGATACATTAGCTACCTGTGGATTCCTCACCTAATGAATACCCCCATGGCGCCAGCATTCGACGGAAATCTTCTTACTAGTCTCTGCACGTTGACGAGGACGTCACTCTAGCCCACGCGACGCCGTCTGACGTCATACAGGCAATAAGAGGTCCTCGCCGACGTGCCGATGACAGTACCAACATTTTTTACGTGCATGAGAATAACAATAACCCAATGTAATGAAAGAGCAAAGCAACATCTCTTAATATTGTAAATCACACAACATTGCAATAAAATAGCTGTAGATTTAATAGAAGCTTCTTTTTTTTTTTTTTTTTTTTAAACAAATAAATATATTTATACATACGAATCATGTATATACACAATATATATAGATTTATATATAAATATACACATATATACAAATATCATATATGCAAAATGTGTTGCAACTTTGAAGACCAAAAGGAGCACACTCAAGGATTGCTTGGAGAGACCAAAAAGGCAACGGGGAGGCGGGTGGGACCGTGAGGAATCCACAGGTAGCTAATGTATCCACCAGAAAAGTCGTTACCGAAGGTAAGTAACTCGTTCTTCTGATGGATACAACTACCTGTGGATTCCTCACCTAATGAATAGAGTCCCAAAGCAGTACCACGCCCGGCGGTGGGTGCCCAAATGGTCAAACCAAGAAATCCTGCAGCACTGACCGTGCAAAATGACCGTCCCTTCTGACCTCAGAGTCCAAACAGTAATGTTTCACAAAAGTGTGAAGGGATGACCAAGTTGCGGCCTTGCAGATGTCGACCACAGGAACACCCCTGGCCAAGGCCGAAGAGGCCGACTTAGCTCTGGTGGAGTGAGCTCTAATGCCCTCAGGCGGATCCTTCTTTGCCAAAGAGTAACAGATTTTAATGCAAAGAACAACCCACCTGGAGAGTGTTCTCTTGTGGACTGCCTTTCCTCTCCTCTTGCCCACGTATCCGACAAACAGCTGATCCTCCAGCCTGATATCCTTCATTCTGTCGATATAGAAGCTCAACGCCCTTTTTGGGTCCAGGCGATGTAGTCTTTCTTCCTCCTTTGAAGGATGAGGCGGAGGATAAAACGTGGACAAAGTGATTGTCTGAGCCAAATGGAAGGGTGAAACAACCTTCGGAAGGAAAGCAGCCTTGGTCCTCAACACCACCTTATCCCCATAAAACGTTATATAAGGGGGTTTAACCGATAAGGCCTGCAACTCACTCACTCTCCTTGCAGATGTTATAGCTACCAGGAATACTGTTTTAATAACCAAATACCTTAAGGGGCAAGAATGCATAGGCTCAAAAGGGGACCCCATAAGGAAAGTCAGGACCAAGGACAAATCCCATTGAGGCATAACGAATGGTTTTGGAGGATATTGATTCAGAAGACCTTTCAAGAATCTGAGAACAATAGGGGATTTAAATAACGATGGTTGGTCTGGAAGACAAATGAAGGCTGACAAGGCCGACAAATAACCCTTAATGGTAGCCACTGCACAACCTTTCTGCGCTAGAGACAGTGCAAAAGACAAAACATGTGACAGATGAGCATGTAAGGGATCAATCTGTCTCTCTCCACACCACATAACAAATTTAGACCACCTATTAGCGTAGATAGATTTAGTGGAGTGTCGCCTGGCTGCTAAGATAACATCCACTACATCAGGCGGGAGAGAGAAGGAACTCAGGTTGCCCCGTTCAATCTCCAAGCATGTAGGTGCAGACTCTGGAGGTTGGGGTGTAAAACCTGCCCCTGCGACTGCGAGAGGAGGTCTGCCCTGAGAGGGAGACGGAGCGGAGGGCACAGTGAGAGTTGGAGAAGGTCGGAGTACCATACCCTCCTTGGCCAATCCGGAGCTATTAAGATGACTTGGGCCCGGTCTTGGCGAATTTTCCTCAACACTCGAGGAATCAAGGGTATGGGGGGAAACGCGTAAAGCAACTGGTCGCACCAGGTTATTTGAAACGCGTCCCCCAACGCTCCCTGCATCGGATACTGGAGGCTGCAGAATAACGGACAATGCGCGTTCTCTCGAGTGGCAAACAGATCTACCCGAGGAAACCCCCACCTCTGGAAGATTAAACGGACTTGATCTGGATGGAGACGCCACTCGTGGTCTGCCGAGAATTGGCGACTGAGACTGTCCGCACGCACGTTCAAGACCTCGGCCAGATGGTTTGCTATCAAGCAAATCTGATGGTCCTTTGCCCAGGACCATAGTCGAAGAGCTTCTCTGCAGAGAAGGTACAACCCCACTCCTCCCTGCTTGTTTATGTACCACATCGTGGTAGTATTGTCCGTTAGGACCTGTACCGACTGACCACGAAGGGAAGGGAGGAAGGCCTTGAGAGCCAGACGTTCAGCCCGTAACTCTAACAGATTGATGTGAAACATCTGTTCCTCTGGAGACCAAAGACCTTTGATCTCCAGATCCCCCAGATGAGCTCCCCACCCTAGAGTGGAAGCATCCGTTATGACTGTGGCCACTGGTGGCGACTGCTGGAACGGCTTTCCTTGTGAAAGATTGTTGCTTGCAATCCACCACCTCAAATCCACAGCAGCATCTCTGGAGATCTTGACAGTACTCTCTAGATCCCCTTTGTGTTGAGACCACTGCCTTCGGAGGCACCACTGAAGAGCCCTCATGTGCCAGCGAGCATGCGTGACCAACAGAATGCAGGAGGCGAACAGACCGAGCAGACGAAGGACCTTGAGGACTGGAACTACCGCTCCATTTCGAAACATTGGAACCAAGTCCTGAATATCTTGAATCCGCTGAGGCGGAGGAAAGGCTCGACTCAATGTTGTATCCAGTACTGCCCCTATGAACAGGAGGCGCAGAGAGGGCTCCAGGTGAGATTTGGGCACGTTCACCGAAAAGCCCAGGTCGAACAACAACTGGGTTGCGACACAAGCTCCAGGGACTTGGCTTTGATCAACCAGTCGTCCAAGTAAGGGAATACTGCTATCCCCTTCCTTCTGAGCTCCGCCGCAACCACTGACATCACCTTTGTGAAGACTTGAGGTGCTGAAGTAAGACCAAACGGGAGGACCGCAAACTGATAGTGCTGCGACCCTACCACAAACCGGAGATACTTCCTGTGCGACTTGAGTATCGGGATATGAAAGTAAGCATCCTGCAAGTCGACAGACACCATCCAATCTTCCTTGTTCAACGCCAAAAGCACCTGTGCTAGGGTCAGCATCTTGAACTTTTCCTGTTTGAGGAACCAATTCAAGATCCTCAGATCCAGGATTGGTCTCAACTGACCATCCTTTTTGGGAATCAGGAAGTATCTTGAGTAACAACCTTGACCCTTTTCCTGCTCTGGGACCAACTCTACTGCGCCCTTTGAAACGAGGACTTGAACCTCCTGTTCTAGCAACAGGAGGTGTTCTTCTGAACAATAAGATGGCCGGGGCGGGATGAGGGGCGGGAACTCCCGTAAGGGAAGGGCGTAGCCTTTCCCCACAATGCCGAGAACCCAAGTGTCCGTTGTGATAGACTTCCACTTGTGGAGAAAATGCCGTAATCTTCCCCCTACAGGAGAGGAGTGAGTGGGAAACGGTGGAAGCCTAAGGCTGCTTCCCCTGCTGCACCCCTCCAGAGGACGAGGAAGAGGCAGAGTGCTGTTGAGAGGCTCCTCTGGTACGGGCCCCACCCCTCCCCCTCCCTCTAAATGACCTATAGGGGAGGGAAGAGGCGGGTTGCTGGAACCTCCCCCGAAAGGAAGAGGAAGAAGAGCCACGCCCAAATCCCCGAAACCTCCTGAAAAATCTAGAAGAGGCAGAGGAAGAAGGAGCTTGCAGTCCTAACGATTTGGCTGTGGCTCTGCTCTCCTTAAATCGTTCCAAGGCCGAATCTGCCTTGGCTCCAAACAGTCTGTCCCCATCAAACGGGAGGTCCAGCAGGGTCGACTGCACATCCGCAGAAAACCCTGAGTTTCGGAGCCAGGCCTGTCTTCTTGCCACCACAGCCGTGCCCATCGCCCTGGCCACCGAGTCGGTCGTGTCCAGCCCAGACTGGATAATCTGGGTCGCGGCAGCCTGGGCGTCCGAGACCACATCCAAGAGACCCTGGGGGAGCTCCGTAAATGAAGACGAAATATCATCCATCAGAGCATGGATGTACCTCCCCAGAATGCACGTTGCGTTGGTGGCCTTCAACGCCAAACTGCATGACGAAAATATTTTCTTGGACTGCGCATCCAGTTTCTTGGAGTCTCTGTCTCCAGGCACCGACGGGAAGGAACCAGGCGCTGACTTTGAGGAACAGGAGGCTTGCACCACCAAGCTCTCCGGCGTAGGGTGTCTAGAGAGAAAGCCAGGGTCAGATGGTGCAGCTCGATACCTCCTGGCCACAGCCCTATGAACGGCCGAGGAAGACACCGGCTTCTTCCACACCTCCAACACCGGATCCAGCAAAGCCTCATTAAATGGCAAGAGAGGCTCAGCTGCAGCAGAGGCCGGATGCAATACCTCTGTCAGCAAATTCTGCTTCGCCTCTGCCACCGGCAAAGGCAGGTCCAAAAAGCTCGCTGCCTTCCTCACCACAGCATGAAAGGAAGCAGCCTCCTCCGTATATTCCCCTGGAGATGAAAGGTCCCACTCAGGGGAAGTGTCCAGCCCACTGGCTGTATCCAGACCATGTAGTCCGTCTCCAGAGTCCTCAATCTCTCCCTCCTCTAAGACTCGCTGGTACTCCTGCTCTTCTAAAAGACTGAGAGCACGCCTCCTCGAATGAAGTCTCTCCTCGATACGCGGAGTCGACATGGCCTCCGCCGACGTCGAAGAACGGCGCCGATCTCCAGAAGCATTTGACGCCGCGTCCGGCGCCACAGGCAGCTTCGGCGCCGAGGTAGGAGCCGGAGGACGAGGTCTTGGAGCCGATGGACCAACCGGAGTCACAGGGCAAAATCCTGACTTCGACGGAAGGGCAACCTCCGGGGCCGAAACATCCGAAGCCACCGGATCGGCCACCGACGCCGGCACCGGCGCCGAGCCCACATTCCCAAAAGGGAGAAAGGGCATAAAGGGTGCCGGCCGAAGAGGCGCAGGATCACCCAACGAAAAGGCCAAGGGCCCCGAAGGACCAGCCGGAGCAGCTCCTGGAGCCATCTGCTGAAAGATGGTATACAGCGCATTAAGAAACGCGGTACTATCGGCTCCAGGAGTGGGAAAAGCCGGATACTGGGGTGCCTGGATCGAAGGCGACCCCGACGCCGGCCTCGACGTCTGCGACGCCGGAGAAAACACAAGAGGCTGCACCACCTCAATCACCGACGCCTGACCAGGCGAAGTCGGTGACGCCGGAGAGGGCAACGGCGTCGATGGATGCGGCGTGACCGTGGGGCTGACCTCCCAAGTCCTCCGACGCCGAGCCGAAGGTGACCTCGAACGAGACTCCTTGCTGGAATGACGTCGTGAGTCTCTACGGCGCCGGGAGTCTCGATGACGCCGGTGAGACCTTGGCGAAGAAGACTTCTTATGATGTTTCTCCTTCTTCTTTGACTTTGCCATGAACAACTTGGCCTCACGCTCTTTGAGGGCCTTCGGATTCATGTGTTGACATGAATCGCAAGTCGAGACGTCGTGGTCGGAGCTCAAACACCATAGACAGTCGGAGTGAGGATCTGTAACTGACATCTTGCCCCCACACTCTCGACAGGGCTTGAAACCCGACTTCCTCTGAGACATTATTACCGCAGAGAAGACTACGCAGCAGACAATACACTGTAACCACGAAGGTAACAGTTGCTCCCTCGAAGATAACCGTTTCGAATGCACGGAAAAAAGGGAACTGTCATCGGCACGTCGGCGAGGACCTCTTATTGCCTGTATGACGTCAGACGGCGTCGCGTGGGCTAGAGTGACGTCCTCGTCGACGTGCAGAGACTAGTAAGAAGATTTCCGTCGAATGCTGGCGCCATGGGGGTATTCATTAGGTGAGGAATCCACAGGTAGTTGTATCCATCAGAATGTAATGTTTAACTAGTTTTAGATATATTTAAACATTTCTATCTTTATAAAATAATTGTGAAAAAATCTGACAGGGGCCCAATGATTTTTATTTTTTAACTGGTGGGGCGTGGTAATAAAAAGTTTGAAGACCACTGTTCTAACAGCCTCAAGGCTTCCCTTTTTGATTTCAGCCTGGATTCTAGGCACGGCGTCGATAGAGTATGTACTGACGTTGATGAAGCCTGTTGTGGCAAAGGTGAAGCCAGAGCTGGCGCCAGGACCTTATTCCGAGCCGGGGTAGATTGACTCGACACCAGACAAGATCTATCCAACGTCAGTATCGGCGGCATCGGTGCCATCATGTCCGATGGAGATGGTGTCTTCCTCGGCAGCGCTCCAGCCCACTGGTATGGAGTCTTGGGCAGAAAAGGCATGAATGGAGCCTTCCTATACGGCGCCGGTAGCCCAAGATTAAAGGCCAAAGGACCCGTGGGGCCTGCAGGCATACCAGAGGGGGCCATCACTCTATTAAAAATGCTATACATAGCATTTAGGAAATTGGGCGGGTCCTGTCCCAGAGCCAGAAAGATCAGATATGCCTGCTCCTTTTGCAGGGGCTGGCCCTGACTTGTCACCTGATCTTCTATCTGCAGACCTGATGGGGATACAGGAGAAAATGGTGCCACAGGACTTGAAGGCGACGCTGATATCTCCTCTAAAGATGACACCAGTGACACCTCTGGCGTCTTTGGTTGAGGATACAAAGTGGGACTCACTTCCCAAGTAGAGTGGCGCCGTGATCTTGAACAGAACGGGGGCTGGCTTCTTGGGATGAGCGACACCCTTAACCATGACGACATTGTTTCCTGTGCGATCTCGAAGATTCATGCGACTAAGACTTCTCCCGAGGCCTGGATCTTCGATGGCCCTGCTTCTCCTTTTTCGACAGAAAGAGCTTTGTCTCTCTTTTTTAAGTGCCTTCGGAATCATGCTCTGGCAATAACAGCATCCCCGACGTCATGGTCTGAGCTTAAGCACCAAGGGCAGTTTTCATGAGGGTCAGTTACTGATATATGACAACCCACACTCCCTACAAGGCTTAAAGCCAGACTTCTTCAGTGGAGACATTGTAGCAAATGACAAAATAGCTCCCTCAAAACAGTGAACCACATGGAGATGTAGATAAACTGTAAGCTTTGAAGGCGTAGAAAAAAGGGAACTGACTTCAGCACGTCGGCGAGGACTTTTTATGGCTCCGATGACATCAGACGGAGTTACGTGCGGAACCGTTCCATTGTGACGTCCTCGTGGTGAGGTAGAAAGAAAAGGTTTCTGTTGAATGCTGGTGTATTGGGAGTATCCAAAAGGGTAGGAATCCAAAGGTAGATGTATCCATCAGAAAAATGCTTAGCACTACCCTCTGGTATGCCTAACTGCTCGCCCACACCACCACAAAAGAGATCTTTTAGGAATATTATTTTAACCTCTTTAAACCAATAAGGATAGCCTATACTGTCTGCATACCGTACCCCTACATTCGGTACACTATATAGATAGCCAGAGTCCTATATAATTGTACTGCAGGGCTGCTGCAGTTAGCAGCCATCTGGTGTGATGAGGGGCCTTTGTGAGAAAAGATTGGTGCCAGGTATGGTGGAAGAGGACCAGCTATAATTGCTTCTTATGAGTGGTTTATATATACCGTTTGAATACCATTTTGTGATTCGTTAGGTTGGCAATGCCTTGGAGCTCACAATCACCTATTTTAAAATGCCTGTTCTATGCCAGAGAGCTGAATATCTGGTGGCTGCAACCTTCTAGGTAGCTATAACAGGCCATGTGTGGTAGACAATAGCAAGGGGGGGCAGTAGTTAGCAAGGGATCGTTATACTAGTGATTATTTGCTTACAGTGGACGATGCACAGTAATCCTTCTAGTTGACGCTGGGCCAATTACTCCAGTTTGCCAAGATATCTTAAACGGAAGAGGAGATCTGGAGTGATTCCCCAGGGCTCAAGAGACCTCTTGGATGGATTCTGGAGCTGCCACTAGAAGCGGGGCTCGGTAGAGTAATGACTGAATGTCTTTATGCTGCCTCAAACAAAGATAAACAATTCAGACAACTGAAGGTGAGGGAGCAATTGGAGATGGATCTGCAGGAGCCTACGTCAGATAAAGCCTGGAATAGGCCTGTGCATTGGTGCAGTCAATAGCTAGTAATGTTAAATTTTAATTAACACATTTTTATTGTCTGCAGCGCACCTACCTTACGCTGCAGAGACTCAATAAAATATTTCCGTCAAGATTGGCATACGCCCCCAATGTGGAGTGGAGGGAGCTTCATTTATTCATAAGACATGTTCCTGTGTGGGGGTGTTAAACTATTGGTGGGCAACAGCAGCTGCACTCTGTCAGGTGACTGCTCTTAAATTAGGGCTTTCTGTGAAGCACAGCCTGCTGAAATTAATACCCAGTCCTATGAAAGGCCAAAAAATGCAAAACAGATTTGTGGTGCTTGGAGTAGTGTAGGCACATACATTGGCTTTCTCACTGATGCAGGACATCCTCCTATACTGCAACTACTCAAATAAGAAGCAGTCATTTTTCAACTCATGATAATGTCCTGTTTGGAATACAGTAAAGGTTCTGAAGTTCAGTTAACCTATCATGAACCAGCTATCATTAAAGATCCATTAACAAACAAGGAGACTTCCTTGTGAGTCACCAATAAGGTTTGCAAATACCAGACTGTCTATTCAAAATGTTCCTTACCAGCCACCTATAGTCAGCATCCCTAAACATGTACCGCCCACTCAGAACAAGCTATAAAGCATTCTAGGGAAAGATCTCCACCCTCCCATATCTCCATATTCGGCATACATTTTCTTCTGTCCGCCTGGAAAGAGACAACATGAAGTTCAGGGGGGCCTTGAAAACAATCAAAGTCCATGATATGTAGTAACTTCACCCACTTATGAACAGTCAGTAACCCTATGTCACAGTGGCCTTTCCTCGGGATCTGCACGCTGCTGAGCAAAAGGCCCACCTCCCAGCGTCACCAACTCAGAAGGCTATAATAGCACAGAGTTATGATGAAGCCAGGCGGGGGGGAAGGGAATTAGGGTAGGGAACAGCAGGGAGAGAGATCGGAAAAGAAACAGTTAGAACAAATATGCATACATTCATTCATAACAGTATAACTCACCAATAGACTCTTGAATAAAGGCGTCTCCGTGATATCAGATTGAGACCCTTTGTGAATTGGCGTAGCCCCTTCTTTGAATCATGGAACAAGAACAAACTGCAACCTCTAAACCTAGAGATGGCAAGACCTTAGGACTATGGTCATACTCTAAATATTAATCATGTAACAATTATGCATTCATAAGATAAAGGTTTGATCTCAGCCTAGAAATTCTCAAAGACTTAAATATGTATCTCACATGTTATGCTTCCCAAAAAACAATGAAACTATAATTTGCTTAACCCTGAAACGTTTTCACATTTACTACCTAGGCCTGAAAGTTTACTCATTGAACTTGAAGCGTTTTGTTCATTGGGCAGAAGCGCCTTGCTTGTTGTTCATGAAGCGCTTTAATCATCATACATGAAGCACTTTGTTCATTATGCCAGAGAGCGCTTTTACTTGCTTTGTCTGAAGCGCTATGATCGTTATGCCAAAGGGTGCTTTACTCATGTGGCCTGAAGCGTTTTGATACTCGTGCCTAAATCGCTTTACTCATGTAGCCTGAAACGCTTTGATTGTCGTACCAAGGGCGCTTTACTCTTGTGCCTTGAAGCGCTTTGCTCGTTGCACTAAGGGGGCGCTTTTACTCATTTGGACTAAAGCGTTTTGATCCTTGTGACAAAAACGCTTTACTCATGTGGACTGAAACGCTTTGATTGTCGTGCCAAGGACGCTTTACTCATGTGGACTGAAACGCTTTGATTGTCGTGCCAAGGGCACTTTACTCATGTGGACTGAAACGCTTTGATTGTCGTGCCAACGGTGCTTTACTCATGTGGACTGAAATGCTTTGATTGTCGTGCCAAGGGCGTTTTACACATGTGGCCTGAAGCGCTTTGCTCGTTGTGCTAAGGGGCGCTTTACTCCTGTGATCCGAAACACTTTGATCGTCGTGCCAAGGCCGCTTTACTCTTAGAACTAGAAACGCTTTGCTCGTTGTGCTAAGGGGCACTGTACTTTTGGAAGTAACAACTTCCTTTAAGATTGGGTTCATCAAGACCTTACCGCTACGAGTACGACCTACTCGTATCTGAATTAACCATGGAAACAAGGATACTCTGACTTGCTGTCAATCTGCCATGCAGGAAATCTGCTCTTCTTCAGAAGAACCCCCACGAGGTCTTACTGCATCGAAGTCTTCAAAATAGTGAGTAATGTGCTTGGATGTGGCTGGGCTTTATAGGCCTGCCACACCCCAAGATGGCTGCTGCCTCTAAAAACCTGGGAATTGTAGTCGCTTCATAGAATAGCACTGATAAGTGCATCTTGTCCGCCAATTTCCTGACCCTGCAGCTACATGAGCTTTACCACAGGGCAGGCGATGCTGATGACCACTTTTAGAACAAGAAGGGAGGACAAGTGGTGCACATGAAGCGCCGCAAATATGCGCAGCGGAATTTCGGGCGGGACCTGGAACGTGCACAGACTTATTCCTGACACCCTAATTCTGTTGCATAGAGTTTAACTACAAATGGAGATCAGCATCTGACCTGCCAGATACTCTACATGGTATATTCAGATATGTGGAATTCCCAGCAAGGCTAATATAAACAAGCATTTACAATGAAATGGGTCTCACGTTTTCTCGAGTTAGAGCTATTAGCATTGCAAACTCCTAACCGGATGTTTCTTGTCACATAAACTGAAAAGATAAACAGTTTCACATAAGCGAGCTGACGGCCGCCATAAGCGTGAAGCAGACACACAAATGGAAACAGAAGTTCGCTTGCAGTGAAACGTATGGGCAAAAGTGCAATTATCCATGTAACCGGCAAAACTGCAATTATCTTTATAACCGGAAAAATTCAATTATCTATGTAACAGGGTCAAGGTCATGCAAAGCGCTCGACTACTGCCCAGCGAGATCGCGCTGCCTACGAAATAAAGAGAAAAAGTAGTCCAGAAACCAAACAGAAAACATCGAGCCTTGTGTGTTGTCAGTAGTTGGCAGGTACGCTTGAGGCGGCCTAAACACCAGAAACGCATGACGTATGCATGCCTTTCGCTAAACAAATCAAGCAAAATTTAAAAGGCAAGCCCACAAACCAACCAAACTGATGGGTGTGACATGGGCGTTGTTACAAGCCCGTAGAGAGATAACAACAGGGACAGAGCACTTAGCCTGCTCGACCCTAAAAAAGGTGAAGATGTTAGCAGAGGTTACTATTGGAAAGTGGATAGATAATATTTTCTTATCATTTTATTAAAAGTTAACAAAAGCCTTGATATAATTCTCTGATGAACTGCTAAAAATTGTAGCTTTCTGATTAATTCAGTCTCTCCTTAGGTTGGCAATTGTGAATGCTCCTTACAAGGTCCATGGGTTTGGCCTTCATATATGTCACCTGGAATCCAAGAAGTCCTCTCCAAACAAATAAAATCAAGTTTTTTTTTAATAAACTGTTGCCTCTAGATATCAGTACACAGCATGACAAGATATACTTGCAAGAAATAATGAGAACATTAGTATGCAGGCTGTACACATGATTGGGCAAAGTAGTATGCTTTCACATGAAATTTATGAATATGAGCCAAAGCAAACATATGTATATTGTGTATGCAAGCAAATTCGAAAACAACGTGAACAAATAGTAAACTTTACCAATATGCATTCATTAATATACTACCACTTCATGTTATGCACGAGGGAGCTGGTATGTGAGGTCATAAATTGTGATTATTGGTGACATTGGTGAATAGATGGAAATCATAACTGTTATGCAATTTATCTGCTTCTCCTTACCTAAATAACACCACTGTAATACCTTTCATATAGAAGCGACAATGTTTCTATACACCAGACCTAACAAACAATCTCCCCGCTCATGCGGTGAAGGAAATAATGTTCACAATTTATATTACAAGCAGCAACATTATACTTTGTTCGAGAGGTCTGTCCTGGTGTGAGTGAGATAGTCTAACTAGAACTATACTTTTGCCATGATTATCTTATTCCAACAGCATAATGACCCCAACGCACTTCCTTGGAACTGTGCAGTGAAATACTGCTTGCCTCATCACCATCACTGCTGGATGCCATCCTCTCATTATTCTTACTACAGTCAGAGCACAGCAGTAATGTGTTCTGCTCCTGGAAACCCTGAAATGACATTCTCTTTACCTTATTTCCTTCACGCCTTGCTTGCTATTCACTTTGCATGTTCCCTTGACTTCTTTTCTATAGCAGGCACTTGTGTCACAGACGTTTTACACACTTGATAATTATTTAAAAGCCGAGTACATCTGTGCCAGGATTTGTAAGGCATTTCCATTACATTATCATAACCTGGTGAGATGGCATTTGATTTTTTACTGACATGTTTTCTTTAAGTTTTAACAGATATGCAATGCTTTCTTTTTTTCCCACTCACACACTACAATGTAAAATCATGTAAGGACTGTATCTAGAACAACACTGATAACCATTAAGAAAACAAGCATTTGCAATGCAATGGGTATCACGTTTGCTCGAGTTAGAGCTTTTAGCAATGTAAATTCCTAACTGAACTTTTCTGATAATGTGTTTTAAATCGATTACAAGAAGATGGGGAGTGCGGTGAAAAGAATTATGGTCTGTGCCTGCAGACTAGAAATGTCACCTGTGTGACTTTGCTTGCCAGACTGCTAAATGAGGGACTCCAGAATGAAATCTTGTCACAGTGTCACTCTCAACAGAGCAAAGGCAAGCTTTGTGAAAACATTTGTTTCGGCACCTGTCAGTTTTTGTTGACGGGCCCAACCATCCCCGCCCCCCTGCCCAAAAAAATAAAATAAATAATAACATTTATGATATCTTCGAAAGAATGAAAGGTTATGGGAAAGGAGCGTTTTGCGTGGTCGGAGATGCATAGACTGTCAGACGTTATGTACATGCCATTACATGATGTACAAAGGCATCTACTTTAAAGCGCATCGGTTACCAAGCATGTGCAAAGCAATGACTGCTGATTTGATTGACCAGGAGCAAAACAAGTAATTTGACTGTTAGAACAATGTGATACATGTCCCTGGGGCTTGTCCTAACAGTACAATAGATGTGCAAATAAAACCAATTTTAAGGTGGCTGAAAAAGAGCACCCCAATAGCTTCTGAATGTAGGAAAAGTGACATCCCATGAACTGTGCAATATAAAACAATTTTGCCTAAAGAACCATATTCATATCATCACTATGTAATGTTACATAACAGTGACACTACGTCTGTCTCTGTCTTCTACGCATAAAACATTAGAGATGAAACTGATGACTTGCTTTTGAGGGCATCATTATATCTGCTAGCAGGGACAGGAGGACAAGAAGTACAACACATAGAGAGCGAGGGCAGTTTCAAGAGATCCCTTAAAGAGGCAATGCCAGTTATAGCCTTGTGGGACCCAGAGCTGCCCTTACAGTATTTTCTGTATGTTTTTGTGCCTGTTTCTCATGTTTTACAGTGTATTTAGTTTGTCTAAATAAATTGTAAGTTGCATTTTCGCTGTATTTAAATGCAGGCTTGTGGAATCATACTCATACAAGCATTGTGCTTTCGGTCACTAATCAGCAGGGCACACCCTTGAAGCAGCTCCTTTCGGAGCACATCAGTTGGTCTTTTCCAGCTATGGCAGAGGCAACGAGGAAATTAAAGCTCTCCATTCCAAGCCAAACGTGGGAGCTAAGATAAATGAGGGCAACCGGAAAGCCTTCCCTCTGCTGTTGGTTTCATGTTTGCAGAGGGAGCTGGTGGGGAGGAGGGACTGAACACACACACCCATAGTGTGAAACCAACAGGCAAATACTAAAAACAAAAAGAAAAGTTCCCTACAGAAGACATAAACACGACATAGCGTAATTATACAGTAGTTGGTGCTGCTCCCAAAGTGAAAAAGGCAGGAAAAAGAGGCAGAACTGACCACTAGCAAGCAAGGATTTTTAAAGGACACTAGAACCAACAAATGAAATCCCTGGAACCCGCAGTATAAGTATACTTAAAAGTATACAACACGTCGAACACCTACGCTCAACCTAAAAAAGGGTAGGGTGATGCAAAGTACAAGGAAAATGCTTTGTTAGCTGCTTTCAACATCAATCAGCAGAAGAAAATTGTGAAAGCCAAATAAACTAGTGCATAATGTAATACTTTTAGAAATCAAGGACGAAGCTTACAAATCCCGAAATAAATAAAGATGAAGAGAAAAACAATAATACATGAGCCAAGAGGAGGAGGGACAGGAAGCAGAATTTGGAGATGTCAATCATAGCCGGACCTTTGAGTCCTCGCTACAGAACAGACTACTCAGGACAAACAAAATTAGGTGCATGTGAACTCTCCAAAAGGGGTATGGTACGGAGTTCAATGGCTTATGGAAGCAAGGCACAGGCTTACTACTTGGATTTAGACAGATGTAGACCCCACGGCCCACCACCCAACGTGCTTGACACGTGGAGTACATTAAAATGGCGGAGGTGGCCAAAGGGTGCTCCTGTTTGTGGGTGCTGGTAAACATTTACTATGTCATATTTCAAAAGAAATCCTGTATATTTTTCTAGATTAGCGGCTAGAAAACTGATCCACTGTGATGGTCCACCTCCTGTATTCAAACACTGGGTCATGTGGTGTGACTTATTTCACCAGGTTCGGACGACATGTGATCCTACAATCCATGTGCTATGCAGGAATCTGAGTGAAACCTTCTGTTTGCCATCACTTCTTGACTTGGGGCAACTCTTGCATTGTGATGATTTGCTATCAAGCAAATCCGATGATCCTGAAGCCAGGACCAGAGACGCAGAGCTTCTCTGCAGAGAAGATACGACCCTACTCCTCCCTGCGTGTTTATATATCACATTGGGGTAGTGTTGTTCGTCAGGAACTGAACTGACTGACCGCAAAGGGGCGGAAAGAAGGCCTTGAAAACCAAGCGTATCGCCCGCAATTCCAACAGATTGATATGAAAAGTCTGTTCCACTGGAGACCAACGACCTTTGATCTCCAGGTCCCCAAGATGAGCTCCTGACCCTAGAGTGGAAGCATCCATCATGACCGTGGCCTCCGGCGGCGACAGTGAAAACGGCCTTCCTTGCAAAAGGTTGCCGTCCACAGCCCACCATCGCAAATCTGCTGCAGTGTCTCTGGAGATCATTATCGACTCCTCGAGATCCCCTTTTTGTTGAAACCACTGCCTGCGGAGGCACCATTGGAGAGCCCTCATGTGCCAACGTGCATGAGTGACCAACAGAATGCAAGAAGTGAAGAGACCGAGCAGGCATAAGACCTTGAGGACTGGAACAACTGCTCCATTTTGAAACATTGGAATCAACGCCTGGATATCCTGGATAAGCTGAGGCGGAGGTTAGGCCCGATTCAATGTTGTATCCAGTACTGCCCCTATGAGCAGGAGGCGTTGAGAGGGCTCCAGGTGAGATTTGATTACATTGATTGAAAAACCCAGCCTGAACAACAACTGAGTTGTCATCCGCAAGTGACGCAACACAAGCTCTGGAGACTTGGCTTTGATCAACCAATCGTCCAGGTAAGGGAATACCGATATCCCTTCCCTTCTGAGACTTGCTGCCACCACTGCCATCACCTTTGTGAAGACTCGAGGTGCTGAAGTAAGACCAAACGGGAGGACCGCAAACTGGTAGTGTTGCAACCCCACCACAACCCGGAGATACTTCCTGTGCGACTTAAGTATAGGGATATGAAAGTACGCATCCTGCAAGTCGACAGACACCATCCAATCCTCTTTGTTCAACGCCAGAAGTACCTGCGCTAGAGTCAGCATCTTGAATTTCTCCTGTTGAGGAACTAATTCAAAATCCTCAGGTCTAGGTTTGGTCTCAAACAACCGTCCTACTAGGGGATCAGGAAGTATCTTGAATAACAACCCTGACCCCTTTCCTGCTCTGGAACCAACGCCACCTGCACCTTTTGACAATAGGGTCTGAACTTCCTGTTGTAACAACAGGAGATGGTCTTCTGAACAAAACGAGGGACTGGGAGGGACGGGGACGGATGGGAGGAGGAAACTCCTGAAAAGGGAGAGCATATCCTTTTCTCACGTTAGCACCCATGAGTCTGATGTAACTAGCTACCACTCATGAAGAAAAAGACGTAATCTTCCCCCTACAGGAGAAGTATGGTCGACAAAGGGGAGAAAGCTAGGGCTGCTTCCCTTGCTGTTGTCCTCCAGAGGAAGAGGATGATGTAGGGTGCTGCTGGGTGGCCCTTCTCGTTCTAACCCTCCCGCCCTCTAATGGACCGATATGGGAGGCTGGTAGGCTGCTGGACTGAGGACTGGGGTCTCCCTCGATAAACTGCTCCACGTCTAAACCCCTGAACCTACGAAAGGACCTAAAAGGAGTAGCAGAGGAGGCTTGCAATCCTAAAGACTTCGCAGTGGCCCGGCTGTCTTTAAAGCGCTCTAGGGCAGAGTCTGCTTTATCTCCAAACAGTTTTTCCCCATCAAATGGCAAATCCAACAAGGGGGTCTGTACATCTGAAGAAAATCCAGAGGACCTTAACCAAGCGTGCCTCCTGGTAGCAATAGATGTATCCATTGCCCTGGCCACCGAGTCCGTAGAGTCTAGGCCAGACTGAATTATTTGTTTCGCCGCAGCCTGCGCATCAGACAGGAGTTCCCCAAATGGCCTCTGTATATCTTGCGGCAGATTAGGAACCATGGCTTTCGCAGAGTCCATGAGGGTGTGCACATACCTACCCAGCACACAGGGAGTGTTTTCAGCCTTGAGAGCCATGCTGCAAGAAGAAAAAGTCTTCTTTGCGGTTTTCTCCATCTGCTTGGATTCCCTGTCAGATGGAATCACAGGGGAAGAGCCAGGAGCAGACCTTGCAGAGCAAGAGACCTGGACCACCAAACACTCCGGGGTAGGATGTCACACTAAAAACCCCGGATCAACAGGCGCCACTCTATATCTTCTTGCCACAGCTCTATTCATCGCAGGGGACGAAACCTGCTTAATTGTTTGACAAAGTACCACGTCTTAAGTACCATTTACAAAAATATAATCCTATTGGGTGTAGATTTTCTAATATTAAATCCAAAGGGCGATACTTTTATAAAGCATATTTGGGACACAATGTTTATGTCAACTGAGATGATGATAGCAATGAGGAAAAGGGCCTCTGCAGGGAACACGTGAAAATATATGACTCCCAGAATTATTAAAGATAGGGAGACCTGTCTCAGAGCGCTTTCAATACATAACCAAACAAGTGTCCCAATACTAGGACAAGGTATCAAAAGATATTGTAAGGAAACTGCCATTTGCAGCTCAAATGCAACTTTGGAGTATTCACCCCGTCAGATTATACAAGCCATGGATGTGATGAAATGGAGAGATGGACAATGCAAAGTCCTGAGAGACATTCACCCAGATAACAACTCTATCACATTTACGGTGGTAAGAGAATATTTTGGCATTGACCCTGGATCATTCTTGCAGTTCCACCTGCATATCACGGACAGCCAGAGAAATAGGGCAAACATTTTTTGATGTTCCAGAGAGCACACAAATGATGGCAATAATCTTACCATTGTTGCAAGGGTGAAGACTGATGGACAATCCTTATCATGGACTTAAGCAACATAAAGGCAACGGTGCTGACAATGCCAGAGAAAGATGGGTCACTGAGTATGAGAAACACAAATCGAGTTGAGTGCAAGATTTAAATTGGGGCAGTTCAGCTACCTTCAAGAGACTTACCTAACCCACTGAAACTGTGTAAGATTTATTCTGAATGGAATTTGCGGTTTACACTGTGTCATGATCCTAGAGCAAACTTCAATCTTATGACATAAAGGTGCCCACAAATGCAGGCCTATTGGACAGAGGTAGTCGGGAGGTTGCAGATAGTCAAAGGGGGGGCTTCCCAAATCAACATAAAAAGAAGGATAGTCAGGGCTGATTTCGCGCAATAAAAGGGCAAGATAAAGAATACATCCACAGCAGTAGGAACGGTTCTAGTCAAGACCAGAATAGCCATACACTGGTTACACCTGAGGCCACCAAAACTACACTTGCATTATAGACATGGTGGAACTGGAGACAGATGGAGAGCCTGATGAAACCAGTAAGGAGAGATAGTAAACTCACTAGGGATCTGGTGGCTGAGTGGGTGGCAATGCAACAGGCAATTACAGACGCACTAACAGTAGATCACCATGAGCACAAGTGCTGAAGGAAGGCCATAACACGGCAAAGCAGAAACTAAAGTTAAGTGTATGAATCAACAAGAAAGAAACTAGGCAGACAGATGCAGAAGCATAAAACATATGTGAGGGCCGAACTATTCCATGGACTCAAAGCAATTACACAGGAAAGGATCAGGCATAATACAAGAAGGGTACAAAGCAGCAAACACTGGAAGAGGCAGTACACTGTTATGGCTGGTCATAACTTGCATGCTTGAGTAAAACAGACGATTACGACTCTAGAAACTCACCTCAAACTCTGTTGTATGGATAAGGAACAACAATTGGCATACTTCTAATTTGTCATTTAAGTGTTAAGCTGCTCTGCCTAATGAAATGCATAAAATCAATTTAAAAAGTTGACGTTAATCCTGTCACTGACATATTCACCCAGTTATAAGGTCACTTTAACCATTGGCTTATCAGTGAATTTCTAAGATTGTTTTAAAACAAAAAACAATCTTTTTATCGCAGCTAACTATAACATTACTTTAACTGTTGGTTTTGCCAGTGAATTTCTGGGCTTTTTTTAATGTAAAGTAAATTTTTATTAACATTTTATTTTACTACCATATGTAAAGCCAAACCATGCCATACACAGCCAGAGGGCATGGCTGCCCTAGCATGCAGCCAGCCCCATGCTGCACACAGCTTTGGGCTGTGCACAGCACGTGGTTGGCAACAAGGCGTGGCCTGTGGCCAGGCCCTGTTGCCTACCCACCTAGAGGCAGCCAACCCCCTGAATGCAGCCAATCCCACACCAAGCACAGCCTTTGGTCATGCATTGTCAGAGGCTGTCTACAGGCAGCCAATCCCACGCTGGCACTGACTTTGGCCGTGCACTGTAGGGGGTTTGGCCACAGGGCTTGGCCAAACCCACAGCAGGCTGCCAACCCAGGCCGCGCACAGACTCTGGTGTGCTTCAGCTCTTGGGGCCAAAACAGATATTAAGAGGAGGTGGTGTGCAGCTTCCCCCCCCACGAGCCCTAATTGGCCCCGGGGTCCACATCCCTCAGGTACAGTCCCTTTAAAAAGGGGAGGGGGGCATGTGACCACCATCCACAAGCTTTAAAAGGCCTCAGGGATCCTATCTGTTGGGGCCAAATACAAAGTGAAGGGGGCATGTAGCCTTCTCCCTGAGCCTTCTTGGGCATCAGAGACCCTATCCCTGGAGCCAAAATCTAAGGGGAGGAGGGGTATGTATCTCCCCTCCCTGCGCTTTAATAGGCCCCGGGGACCCCAAATGCAATTAAAAAGGGGAGGAGGGCAGCACAGCCCCCATCCTGAGCCTTGAGGAGCCATCCCCTGGGGCCAGAAGTGGGTGCCTCTATGCTCACCCAGGGCACACACATACCCCAGGGCCTTTGCGGCCCCAGCTGGTTCCCTGCATGGTACGAGAGCCAGCACTGTTCCCACCCAGAGGGAGCAGCTATTTATGCTCGCTCCTTCCAGGAGAGTGAAATATGTGTTCTGTTTCCCTGCCCGCATCAGTGTGGGTAGGGAAACAAAACAATAAGTCTGCTCTCGGCCAGAGGGAGTATCTTTAAAATTCCTCCTGGCTGGGAGCAGGCTTGGTCTTTGCTCCCGTTTGGGGGGAGACTTACAAATGCTCCCATCAGACGAGAGTAATCACGTTTCTCTGGCTGCACTGGTGCAGACAGGGAAACTAGTCTATCCCAGGAGGGGGCTCCCCAGGATGCAGTTAGTGAACCCGCCAAGTGGGATGGGTTCTCCGGGATCTTTAAAAGCTCAGGGAGAGGGCCACGCAGTCCCACTCCCCTTTCATTGAGTTTTCTAAAGTTGTGTGAGGGGGCTGTAAGGTCACTCCCTCACCTTTATTTTTTAATATAGCCCTAAAGGATAGGGTTCCTGGGGGTCCTTGGGCTTGGGGAGGAGGGGCACACGACCCTGGGCCTCCTCAGGCTTGGGGGAGGAGGACCACATGATCCCCTCTCCTTTCATTTGGCTTTTGACCCCGGGGGCATTCATCCTAAATAATACATTAGGCCCCAAGTTGATGGGGCCACCTGGAATGAAAATGGCTAGGGAGGGGTGGCATCCCCCCTCCCCTACAATAATATCTCCAGCCCCGGGGCCCCATATGGCTCAGGGAGGGTGCCTTATTCAACCCCACTCCCATATATTAAAAAAATGATGGCCAACTTTTTTTTTGCCAAGATTCTGTGGGATCATGGCACTAAAGTTTTGGACGGAAAAGGGGGTGTTCCCTCTGAATCCCCCCCACAGGGCCTAGGTGGGTAGCGTTCCCCTACCCTGCCTCTTAATATTTTATTTTATCTTCAGAATAAGGGACTATGTCCCGAGTCCTGTAGGTGCTACCAGCAACAAAAAAAATCATGTTGTTGGCATCCAATCAGACAGCTCTCTTCAGCTGGAGTCTGACTTCTGGGTGAGCGAATTGGCCAAAGTGAAAAAAAGCTGCCTGGCTATCTAGAAGGCTCTATGTTTTCAAACTGAGTTTGAGGGACTCGCAAAAGAGTCCCTCAAACTCAACTGTCCAGACAAACTAATATTTTTGAACCCTAATTTCTCAAAAACTACTGAATGGATTTACACCACATCACAAAAAGCACAATCTGTGGACCAAGATCCACACCAAAACTTGGATCACCCCAAAACTTTTCATACACAAACTAAGCAACAAGTAGCACATTTTTAATATGTTTCTTGGGGATTCAAAAAAGCATTTCCTATGGTAACATACATATATAAATGTAGTTGCCAGTAGGTAGTTATATGTAGGACCTAGTTTCCTTAGGAAAAGCATTTTTTGTTTTGCCGTTTGGCGAATCTTCATTAAATTTCCAAAATTAGTGCAACAGTCATGTCAGCTGCTGTCTTGAAAGTTTTGGGGTGATTCAAGAAGTGGGGGGCTGAGAAAATGGGGGAGCGTCCCAAAATACTTTTACCCCATGAAGTTTTCAATAGTGATTTTGAACATGACAACAGCCTGAACTACTAGACAGAATTACAACAAATTTGGCATGAAGGTAGCTCTTGGTCCAGAAAGCAACCTTTTTGTTATTTGGTGTAAATCAGTTCAGTGGTTTTAATATATGTTGAGGAACGTCATCAGTGATGTCATTGACCATGTCATGAGTGATGTAATAGGTGAGGTCAAAAGTGGTGCATTGCGGGGGTGTAAGTTAGTTAGGTGAGGTAACTATAACTGCTTGATTTCTAAGGTTTGTATGTTTGAAATGTGAGCCGAACTGTAACATCCCTGTAACCTTTGTTTTTTTCAGTGTACACACACCCACACAAAAATACGCCAATGGTGTAAGACTAGAATGCATAGATGTATACATAAGTTGATTTATGATTTATGCAATTGTGATACAGGCCCTAAGCGCCTATGGGATCCATTTCACCAGATGAATCCACCCAACATTTCCCAACTTCAGCACACTGGGGCTAAGATTCCACCAGTTGGAGCCTTCCAGAAATGATTAATCCATCTCCATCATAACCAGCTAGCAAAGGATGTTTTTAAGACTGCTAGACCACAGCTGGCAGCCAGAGATGGGCTGTAGCCCAAGACATGGATACATACTAAAGAACACAACAAATCATTCTTGCCAGGTAGATATTAAAGATGCAAGCTAAAGATATCCTTAAACATAATGAGTAGCATTCAATCCAATTCAGTTTATTAAACTTCGTACCTTCCATCCCTCCTTCCAATTCCTTTCCTCCTCTGTGACTGTTCATTTGGACTGTCCAGGCATCTGGATTAGAAAGTTGGTGACAGATCTGTCAGTTTGTGAAGTAACATGGTGGTGTTTAGACTGGATACGAGCAAAGGATCTGCTGTGCAGGTGACAGAATAGCGCCTCCGGTGTCTTATGGTCACCCACAATGGCAAGGTGACTTAGCCCTGGAGACATGGGAGTAATTGGGAAGATCGGACAGTGGGACAATACTGTTATGGTAAACCTTCTTGAGGTAAGGTCAGTGACCTCAAACCCTTCCTGCATATGTGCTTGCTTTTGCTAGACAGTACTAGTTACTTATGCAAGTTTATCCGCTATATCAATATGGGGCGGCTGTCAGTTGCAAAAAGCAGAGTGAATTCAGAGTCATAACTTCAACTGATATTTGTTCCTTACGTTGGCAGCATATCTAGTATTAGCGCTCCGAGATCCCCATTTTCGATCATCTTAGCATCAATGCCACACGATGGAGACTTAGGCCCTCATTACAATATTGGTGGTAAATCCTGCTTACTGCCGTGCAGATGACCGCCAACTCACCGCCGTGGAATTCCGCCACAGCTATTACGACCCACAGCTCATAATCCGCCAAAATCTAGACACCCACACAAGTCTGCCACACCAAAGGTCAGTGATAAACTGGCGATAACAAAACCTCCACCGTCACGCCAATAGGAATACGCCCACACTATCACGACCCACGAATCTACGCAGCGGTCTTTCAACCGCGGTATTCCATTGGCAGTACACACCGCCGCGCTCAAAATACACACACATTTACAAAACACTACCACAATGGACAATTCCAAATACACACACCTGATACACATACACACACCACTCCCACACACCCAATACAATATAAAACACCCACCCACATTGCCCACAAACCCTTACAACAAACAATTTGGAAGAAGCAGAGAGACAGGAAAGCAAAGACCACACCAGCATACAGAGGCACACAACACCATCACTCATACACATCCACGCACAAAACACCACAGACCCCTAAACACATCACAACACACACCACCTCACACATCACCCACACCACCCCATGGCACCACAAAGACACACCAGGTTCTCTGAGGAGGAGCTCAAGGTCATGGTGGAGGAAATCATCCGGGTAGAGCCACAGCTATTCGGATCACAGGTGCAGCACACCTCCATTGCTAGGAAGATGGAGCTATGGTGCAGAATCGTGGACCTGGTCAACGCAGTGGGACAGCACCCAAGAACACAGGATGACATCAGGAAGAGGTGGAACGACCTACGGGGGAAGGTGCGTTCCCAGACACCACATTGCGGTTCAGAGGACTGGCGGCGGACCCCCACCTCCTTCCCCACAACTAACTACATGGGAGGAGCAGGTCTTGGCTATACTGCAACCTGAGGGCCTCGCAGGAGTAGCTGGAGGAATGGACTCTGGTAAGTCACATCTTTAACTACTTCATCCCCCACCCTACCTGCATTCTATCACATACCCCCACCCAAGCCCTCACCCCCATCACTCCAAACCCTCACATATGTCCCACTATCACAAACCACACATCCCAACACCAAGCCCTGCATGCAACAACAAAGCATGGACACCCATCACCAATGTATGTCCACTACAGATACCCACACAGACCCCTAAACAATTATCACACAAGGTCCTACACAAGAATGTAAGCACTGGAGTACAGGGTCACCCACCCATTGCACACCATGGCACACACACATGCAATAATCATACCTTTATACCCCTGCAGGACCCCTACCCAACGTCACCGGACAGGAGGTTCCAGAAATGTCCACTCCCCACACAGAAGAGGCCCACAGTGATGACAGCAGCTCTGTCCAACTGGATCTAGATGACCAGCCTGGCCCATCTGGGACTTCGGGACAGTTGGTTCACCACACACTGGCACATGCCACCACAGAGCCTCCCCTCTCAGGAAACACCAGCACAGCACCCACTCAGCGGGCCCATACCTCTGTCCCCAGGACACGTCAGCAGCAGTGTGTCCACCACTACAGGGAACCCAGGCCAACCCACCACCCCAACAACAGCAGGGACCTGGGGGCAGTGGCAGTGGGCACACGGTTCAGGGGACAGAGGCCCATGAAAACCGGGGAACTGGGAGGTCTGCTGTGCGACAGGGGGAGGACAGGCCCAGGGAACCCACTCTCCACGAGGCCCTCTCCAACATCATGGGAGCGTACCATCATTCTCAAGCGACGATGGCAACGGTACTGGACAAGTTTTCAGGAGACCCAGCGGCTGCAGAAGGAACAGTATTTGGGGTTCAGGGAGGTTACTCAACTCCATCAACACCACCCTGGGCACCATTGTAGGGGTGCTGAAGGACCTCGTGAACACCAGGAGGGACAATGTGGCACAACAAGGGGCCCCTGACACTAAACGGCCCACCACCTCCGCTGGTGCTAGTGGACAGGAGGCACCGCCACAGGACCACGATACCAGCACCCCACCCCCTGCAGATGGAGAACCACCCTGCATGCGGTCCCTGAGATCCAGGACAAAGACAGAGAACAATGCCAAGACCCTGCCAAGAAATGAGACCACCCTGAATGTCATCCTTCTGTCCCACTTTGTCACCCTGTCCATCCTTAAACTGCCCTAGCTCCACTTCCTATGCCCCTTTGGACAATGCACCTGTGAGACAATTATACTGGACTCTGCCATGGACACCCCTGCCCATTTTACAACCCTCTCCACTATTTAGCACTTAAATAAACACCCTTGAATCACAAAACAATCTGGAGTCAGTCTGTGCTTTCAAAAATGTGTATTTGCAATAACAGAGGGAAATAGCAATGTCCATTGTATTGTCAACATACCTATGTCACACAGCTCTAGTCCATGAGGTAACACAGCCTCCTCTTCTTCACTGTCCTCAGGCTCCACAGCTGCCACAAGACCTCCTTCTGGACCATCCTCCTGCAGTAAAGGCACCTGTCGTCACAAAGCCAAGTTGTGCAGCATACAGCAGGCCACGATGATCTGGCCCACCTTCTTTGGTGAGTAGTATAGGGAACCACCTGTCACATGGAGGCACCAGAACCTGGCCTTCAGGAGGCCGAAAGTCCTCTCTATAACCCTCCTAGTTCGCACATGTGCCTCATTGTAGCGTTCCTCTGCCCTTGTCCTGGGATTCCTCACTGGGGTCAGTAGCCATGACAGGTTGGGGTAGCCAGAGTCACCTGCAAATGTTGAGGGACAACTGTTAGACACACACTAACCCTTAGGGACAACCCCAGACCCAGACAACTATTCACACTGTATAGGGTCCTTGTCTTCACCGAATAGCCACACACGGTGCCTCTGGCATTGCCCCATCACATAAGGGATGCTGCTATTCCTCAGAATGTAAGCGTCAAGCACTGAGCCAGGAAAACTTGGCGTTCACATGGGAGATGTACTGGTCTGCCAAACACACCATCTGCACATTCATAGAATGGTAGCTCTTCCGGTTTCTGTACACCTGTTCACTCCTGCGGGGGGTACCAAGGCCACATGTGTCCCATCAATGGCACCTATGATGTTGGGGATATGTCCCAGGGCATAGAAGACATCTTTCACTGTAGGCAAATCCTCCACCTGAGGGAAAATGATGTAGCTGCGCATGTGCTTTAGCAGGGCAGACAACACTCTGGACAACACATTTGAGAACATAGGCTGGGACATCCCTGATGTTATGGCCACTGTAGTTTGAAAAGACCCACATGCCAGGAAATGGAGTACTGACAGGACCTACACTAGAGGGGGGATTCCTGTGGGATGGCGGATAGCTGACATCAGGTCTGGCTCCAACTGGGCACACAGTTCATGGATTGTGGCACAATCAAGTCTGTAGGTGACAATTACATGTCGCTTTTCCATTGTCGACAGGTCCACCAGCGGTCTGTACACCGGAGGATGCTGCCATCTCATCACCTGCCCCAGTGGACGTGCTCTATAGATGAGAATAGCGATCAGAGGGTCAGCCAACACTGAGGTACTAAAAAAACAACTTTACTGCACACATTTGTCAATCCGCTATGTGCCTGTCTTAGTGTGTATGCAAGGCCTAGATATGTGTGACACATTTAAAATTAATGCCATGTGGCCCCCTGAAATGGCGGCTGCCTGAAATGTAATGTGGGACAAGGGGATATGAGTTAACTGCGCTGGCGTTGTATACCGTTGCGGTAGGCGGTCGAAGACCGAGCCGCAATCCTGCATTGGTTAACATTGGACCCTATGGGTCCAAGGAGCCAATGACGGTGTACGCCGGGGGTGACGGTACGCACCGTCGAGGACGTGACCTCCATTTTCTCTCTGTTCACTCACTTGATACCTGATCTTCAACAGGAGAGGACCTACACTGCAAGTGCTGCTGTGACCTCAGTCTGGAAGCGACGATGGCTCATGTGTCTGGGAAAGGGCCTTTGTCTTCACATCGGGGGAGTTGGAAGGGGTCCTCCCCCAGTACACGCTACTCTACGGTCCTCCAGACAAAAAGGTGAGTACACTGTGAGCATGCTGTATGGGCAATGCCTGTTTGGAGTGGTGTGGATGGAAGATAGGGGGGGGATGAGGCGTGCATGATCCGACGGTGAGTGTTTGTGCGTCAGGGCAAGGGTGGGAACATGGGCCAATGACTGTGACGGTCCGGACGGTTAATGTTGTACCTTTTCCCCTGTACTATTCCTGTAGGTCATCGCCCACCAGAAGAAGGATATTTGGCGTGCCAACGCCAAGGACGTCTGGGCCCTGGTGGTCCACCACAGACGGAGCACCCACTGCTGTAAAATATGGGAGGACATTCGCCGCTGGAGCTAGAAGACAGCGGAGGCCCAGCTGGGTATGGCCTCCCAACGTGGGAGGGGTGCCCGTCGCACCATGACCCCCTGATGTTCCAGATCCTGGCGGTGGCGTATCCGGAGTTGGATGGGCGCTTGAGGGCATCACAGCAGCCAAAAGGGAGTGAGTACAGTCACATCCATCTGACTGCACGCATTAGAGGTGTCTGGGTGGGGGAGGTGGGCTGTGGGTTCCCCTAGGCTAGGGCGAGCCTTGAAGGCAAGGACCCTTTGTGAGGCAGGCTTAGTGGCACCCCAACACCACCAATAGTAAGAGCCATCTACACCTAGTCAGGCTCCTTTGACTTCCATATGTGCAGCAATAGGGCATAGGCCATGTATCCCATGTCCCTGTGAGGAATTAGGGAACTCTAAGTGCATGGCGTAGTGCAGAGAGCTGCTGTGTCTGTAGTGTCCGCCAACGGTAGCGGTATTGCATGTACTGAACATGTCTTTCGACTCCCCCCCCCCTTTTTGTGGTCTCCCTGTTCTTGTGTGCATTAGCATCATCAGGCAGAGGAGCTGTGTCACCGGAGCAGGAGGGAGCTGCATCCCACATGGCCCTGGAGGGCGAGACTAGAGAGTCAGAATTCACCAGTGGGACGGAGGGCGAGGGGAGCTCCACGGCAGGGACTGGAGCAGAGACCAGCGACACAACTCCTCCTCTGATGGGAGCTCCCTTGTGGTGGCGGGCCCCTCTGTGCCCCCACATCAACAGGTACAGCCCCCACCCCCCCACCAACACCGCCCTCTCAGCAGCCCCTCAGTGTGGGCATCTCCTTCGCCCCAGGCACCTCAGGCCCTGCCCCAGTCAGCCCTGCTGCCCTCAGTGAGGAGGCCATTGAACTCCTGAGATCCCTCACTGTTGGGCAGTATACCATGCTGAATGCTCTCTAGGGTGTAGAGAGGCAGTTGCAACAGACAAATGCATACATGGAGGGAATTCATTCTGGCCAGGCAGCCCAACAGCAAGCATTTCAGACTGTGGCCTCAGCACTGATGGCAGCCATTGTCCCTGCGTCCAACCTCCCCCCTCCACCTTCCTCCACCCAGACCCAATCCCCAGTACCTCAGCCTATCCCATGCACACCATCAGACCACCATGCACACACCTCAACACACAAGGGTAGCTCTGGCAAACATAAGCACCACACACCCCACAGGCACTCACACAAGCATCATACCCATGCACACATACCAACATCCACTGCCTCCACTGTGTCCCCCTCCTCCACATCTCCTTCCTCACTCCGTCACATTTCCACTCACACCTGCATGCACTATATCCTCACCCACTACCTCCATCACCAGCACTCCCATCACCACACACCGCTCATGTGCAATCACCACCCCCTGTGTCCTATACCAGTGTGCCTGTGAGCCCTCCTCCCAAAGTACACAAACGCAGTCACACACCCACCCAACAGCCATCCACCTCACGACAGCCTACAGCCCATGCACCTTCGCCCAAAGTCAGCAAACGAACACCTCCTACAACAACTACCTCTTCCTCCACTCCCAAACCCCCTCCATCTACCCATCCCAGTGTGTCTAAAAAACTTTTCCTGTCCACCCTTGACCTCTTCCCTTCTCCTCCTCCACCCCTTCCGTCCCCTAGGGCCCGCCTTTCCAGGTCGCAACCCAGCACCTCAGCCACCACATCACCGGGCACAGTGGTGCCAGCAGTAACCGGATTCTGGAGTGCGCCAAGCAGCAGGGCTGCCAGTGTCCCAAGGAGTGAGGCCAAGGACATTCCCCCACCTCCAAAACAGAAGAAGTTGCCCACATCCCAGAGGGAGAAGGCCAAAACACCTGCCACCAAGGGCTCAGCCAAGACAATAGTTGGGAGTGGCAAGACAGCTGCGCCACCATCCAAGGTGGGGAAGGGCCTGAAAAAGAAAGGCAAGTCAACGTCGCCGCCAACCTGCACGTCGGACAAGACCGCCACGGGCACCGCCACGAGCACTGCCGCCACGGCACCGCCGCCAGCACCCAAGATACTGAGCCCTTCACCAGCACTGCAGACACTGTGCCCTTCTGCAGCACCGCGGTCAGTGAGCCCGCCACCAGCACCGCCACTCATGACACCGCCGCCAGCACCGAGGTCAGTGAGCCCCCCACCAGCACCGCTGCTCATGACACCGCTGCCAGCACCGAGGTCAGTGAGCCCCCCACCAGCACCGCTGCCCAATGACCGCTACAAGCACCGCCGCTACTGAGCCCGCCGCCAGCACCGCCAGTGGCCACTCCACATCCTGAGCCAGTGGCACCACCGCAGACATGGCTTCCATCCCCAGTGGTCATTCGTACGAGGCTGGTGGTCAGTTCCATGGGCCTGGGCAGCTTCCATGTTGCCCCACCGTCAGTGGAGTATCACATCCACTACCTCAGTCCTTGGCAGGATGAAGCACTCTGGGCACCAAGCCACCTCCAGAACCAGTGGAGAAAGCATCCACTACCTCAGTCCTTGGCAGGATGAAGCACTCTGGGCACAAAGCCCCCTCCAGAACCAGTGGAGAAAGGCATCCACTACCTCAGTCCTTGGCAGGATGACACACTCTGGGCACAAAGCCCCCTCCAGAACCAGTGGAACATGTCACACACTTGAGAGACTGTGGCTTTGCACTCCCCAGGATAAAGCAGTGGGCAAACCACCCACTTGAGAGACTTGAGAGACTGTGGCTTTGCACTCCCCAGGATAAAGCAGTGGGCAAACCACCCACTTGAGAGACTTGAGAGACTGTGGCTTTGCACTCCCCAGGATACATCAAAGGGCATGGAGCCCTCTTGTGGAGCTGGCATCGTGCACTCATTCGGCTGAGGTGCCCCCCCTTCCCTTCCCCCTGAGGTGCCTGTTTTTTTTCAATCTGATACCCCTGCAGTGTTCTCTCCGTTTCGATCGGGTATCTTGTGTGGGCCTCGCCCATGCATTTTGGGCCCAGTGGTCCACGGACTATATTGGTGCAGTACCTGGACTTGAATTCTTGGTGTACATATTTGTTTATAGTGTATATAGCATTTTTATCAATGGATTTTACATGATTACAATCGTTCAACTCATTTCCTTTTGTCATTGCGTTCTTCCAGGGGGAGTTGGGGGTGTAAATGTAATGTTTCAGCATGTATTGGTGTGTGTGTTGTAGTGGGTGAGGGTGGGGGTGTTGCTTGTTGCATGTGTGTCACTCTCTTTGCCCTCCCCTCTCCCCTGTGTTGTAGGTGCAGTACTCACCGTAGTTGTTGCCGCCGTTGGTCGTGCTCCTGGTAGAGGAGCAGAAAGAAAAACGCAGGGAGTATTTGGAGTTCAGGCTCCATGGTGTCCTGGTTCCTCGTGGGTTGTGTAGAGGTGAGTGTTTCCCCTTCCAAGTCCTGTTTCCGCCGTGTTTTTGTTCGCGTTGAACTGCCAGGAAAAGGTGGCGGATTGGCCTGTCATAATAGTGTGGGCGGTACATTGTCTTCCACCTGTCTGTTAGCGGTGACCGCCATGCTGTTTGTCTGTACCGCCGTGGCAGTCGGAGTGTTAAAGTGGCTGTCTATGCAGGCGTTTTCCGCCGTGGTCGTAATCCCATGTTTTATTCCGTCGGCCTGTTGGCGGTATTACTGCCGCTTTAACACCGACCGCCAGGATTGTAATGAAGGCCTTATTCTTTTACGTCTGGAATTCAAGCAAAAGTTGCCCTGTCAGCCAATACCTGTATAATTGTGAAGAAGTAATCCAACATTTTGACATTTGCCGGTCATGCTGACAAGCACAGCAGAGTTGCACATTATGGTTACTTAACATTCCCACACAAGCTCATGAAACGTAACCTTGTGTCGAAGAGAGTACTGTTCGTTATGCTGACGGGCACAGCGCTAAAAGGAGACAATGAGGAGTGTGGCAAGGCTGTTACTCTGACAGACACAGCTTGAGAGGAATTTGATCGTCGGCTGCATCGCATGGTGGAGCCTGTCACGCTGACAGGCACAGCTTGGGAGGAACTCAACCATCAGTTGAACCTCTTTTTGGGGCTCATCACTTCTGACAGGCAAGGCATGAAATTATTTTGGAAGACAGACGCACTGCTGTATAGGAAGTTCTTCTATGAAAAAAAGAAAGAAAAATGACCTTACTACGCCCACATAGTTCCTTTCTCTGGCCACACTGGAATCATGTTACTATTGACAGCAATCGCACAGAATAGTTCTGGACACCTGACTCCGCCTCCCAACTGACTCCTCTTTCCTTAGCAGGATATGAGTGAAGTAAATAACATTTCTTCCAGTGTGGAATTTGTTCAGCCATGTTGGGGGGGAGTGAATTTATTGTTATGAATGTGGGAAAAGACAGTTACTGAGTACTTATAGAGCAATTTATCCTTTCTACTTAAAGACTTTGCTACAGCGTATTCATGTATATAGTGACCATATTAATTATATTTTCTGGGAATACTGGTTATTAAGTAAAGTCTGTCTCAAGTAACAATATCTCTAGGATTACTGTATTAACACAATTATCAAGCTCTAGAATGTAGTGATTTAAATTTTTAGGAAAAAGTATGGCAGCGACAAGCATGAGTCAACCCCCTCCCTTCTTTAATTACAGTGACAATCCTATTTTACCATGGAAGGGGTGGGTAAAACTGTTTGAATCATATTTAATAGCCATTGTTGGGGAACATTTTTCACCTTTTAGGAAACAGCATGTTTTATTACATAATCTAGGCGTACAATATCATTTTCAAAGGACAATATTTGAAAATTTGTCTGACCCAGCCCTTGACAGTGAGGACTCAGATATAGAACAATTAGATGTATACCAGGCAACTTTTAGGAAACTGAAGGAACATTTAGTCGAAAAAATCAATGTGGTACTAGAAAGACACCCATTCTTTTGCAGGGTCCAAGTAGCTAGTTAAGTTGCTGAACTTAGAGGACTAGCTCATATGTGTGATTTTGGAGTGTTGTGTGATTCTTTAATTTGTGACCAGTTGCAAAAAGCATAGAGCAGAAAGCATAAAAGAAATAAAACAACCCAATCACGATAAAGGAGTGCGTGAACTACAGAATAGTGAAGAATACAATACTAACGTATTAGAAGTCAAGCAAAAATATTCCAACACTAAAAACAAACATAAGACAACACATGAGAAGGTAAAACCCATGTGTTACAGATGTGAGAATATTAACCATACGGACACAATCCAAACTGTCCTGCTTGTCAAGGAATTTGTATTGTAGAAAATGTAACAACAAAAAGGGCGTTATGCAAGGGTATGCAGAAACAATGACATTAAACAAATACAAACAGTGGTGGGAGAGGATGGTAGCAAAGATAAATGTATACTTCAAATTGAAACATGCAGTAACATTACTCAAAATGTGTATCCTACATACAAAACTGCCTGGATGGGGAGGAGGTAACATTTTTTGCAGCCCCTTCTTCTCAGTTCACATGGTTTAGAAAAAAAGGTGTTTGAGGGTAAATGTTGTAAAAGAGGTGACCAATTACAAGAAGCTGATGTAAGTCCAATTGGTTATAACAGGGATCCTATTCCTTCATTAGGTATGGCAACTAAGCACATACAGTTTAAGGATCATTGTACAATTGACAAAATCTACGTGACGGAACAAGTTTGCTTGGATAGAGACACCAAAGGGAGTTAGGGATGAGGCTAGTACCCAATAACCCAGAATAAGTATTATGTGAAAGGTCATACATAGGAAAAGACATCTGCAAAGAGTCCCCAGAGATGTTTGATAATAAATTAGGACTACTTAAAAAGTAACAACATAAGATCAAACTGAAAAGTAATGCTTGCTCCATGGTGCACAAGGTTAGGGCCATACCCACCTCCTGGAGGAACCTGTAAAGGAAGAACTTAAAAAACTGGAAGAATTAGGGGTAATGGACCGATAGAAAAATCAGAATGGCTAGCACCTATAGTAGTCGCCAATAAGGTAGGTGGAAAGGGAATAAGACTGTGTGTGGATCTGAGAGACCTCAATGCGAGCATATGGGTAGATCGTTTCCCACTCCCCAGAATACGTGAAATGCTAAGTATGATAGGAAAGGCCTCCTACGTTAGTGTGATCAACATCTCATCAGCTTACCACCAAGTAGAGCTCCACCTGGAATTGAGATCATTCACTTCCCTCATAACCCCTTTTGGAGCATACAAATACTGCAGAATGCATTTTGGACTAGCTTCCATTGCTGATTCTTCCAAAGTATAATGCAGCAGATATTAAAAGATCTTAAAAATTATAAAACTCTACATAGGGCCAACCACAACAGTTACAGACTACACAAAATGGGCCGTGCACCAACGCCACACTGCTTGCACTGCAGTGAGGCAACCGGAACATTCATCTACACACTCTGGGAATGAGCCCATATACTATCATACTGGGAAGTCATCACCACCGCAACATGGCGGTCCTGACTAGCTGAACGCCGTATCTAGATCGGATGATACTTGGCTTGATTGTAGCTCTGAATGGGAATCGGCTTGCAAATACAGCATGCAGCAAACAAGGAACTTGACGTGCGATTTATGTATACTAAACAGACATATTAGGAACACAATCTACTAATGTAAAGGACTTATCAATATTCGGAATCTGGAGCGTATAAGAGCCCTGAAGAAGTCATTGGGGAAATAGAGGACTTTCCCAGGACGAAACCCGTGTTGGCTCGGAGTATTTTTTCCATTTTTTCCAAGGACGATGCTGTAAAATTTGAAGACGTGATTCAATAAATTTCTGGATTGGACTGGACAATATAACTATTGGCGTACAATTTATCAAATGTGTTTTTGTGAACTTCATTTACTTAAGCTTTGACTTATTGGATTTGTGGAACAGGGAAGCCTCACATTGTGTGAAGTATTGTTGGGTTTATTCTAAACCTTCGAGGGATGGGTGTTTTCCCTTGTGTAGGCAACCCATAAGCAATTACTTGGCCACTTGATATCCTGGAGCGCCATTAATCCCCTGTTATTACACCCCATTTATTGAGCCAACCACAACAGTTACAGACTACACAAAATGGGCCGTGCACCAACGCCACACTGCTTGCACTGCAGTGAGGCAACCGGAACATTCATCCCCACACTCTGGGAATGAGCCCATATACTATCATACTGGGAAGTCATCACCACCGAACTCTCACGCATACTAGGGACCACAATACCCACTAACTCACGGTTTATCTTACTAGGGATCCCAACCGAAGTTGACATGCCACGTGTAAAACTTCTATTCTGCTCCCTTGCCCTAGTGGTGGCTAAGAGAGATGTGGCCAGAAACTGGGGCGCCAAAGACTTACCCACGAAACAGGAATGGCAGCGAGGGATGGACTGCCACCAAAAAGGTAACTTACCATGGTAGGGGGTGCCCTGGGAAATTTCATAAAGTATGGGGCTGGTGGCAAGAGCACTATGGACTTGATGTGATGGAGGATATTGCAACACAAGTGCTCAGCTGCCCTTCCCATGGGGACATGTCATGACTATGGGGAGCCCCCTCAGGGAGGTTAGGTATTTATATATTTGCTACACTTGGGGACACTGTGCTATGTGTAGCACCCTCCAGATGCTATGGTAAACAAATGTGTAATGCTTTACAGCCCACTGAATGTGCTCCTTGGCCTTCCTGTTCCACTGTTGGAATGCATATGTTTGGTGAACAAAAAAACAATAAAAATATATTTTTTTTAAATATCTTTAAAATGTACTGTGTTTCCAAGATCCAATCTATGGTAAATCAGAATCTGAGCACAATAGGACTCTTAGATCATTTTTTGCAGTTCCATCAGAGGCAGGGCTAACTTTGAAATTGGACAATTGTCAGATTGGTGTGGGATCTGTAGAGTACTTAGCGCAGACCACCTCGAAAGATGGAATAAAACATAAGGTTGACCTAGTGGAAGCAGTCAAGGATGCACCCCAACTATCCAATAAGGATGATTTTAGATCATTCTCAGGACTGGTAGAATACATGTCGAAATGTATAAAAACGTTTTCTGATAAAGTTGCACCCTTAAGAGAATGAATGAAAAAATGGGCCCATTGTGACTGGAAAGAGGGGTTGCAACACACATTTGAGAGCGTCAAACAGGCAATCATCACTGCACCCACCCTAAGGAATTTTTACGTAAGGTGAAAGACTATACTTACAGCTGATGCAAGTACAGAATGCTTGAGTGCTGTTCTAACTCAAGTGGTAGACAACAAGGAACAAATAGTGACTTTTGCTTCAAGGACCCTCAAGGGCTCGAAATCAAATTGCTCCATAGTAGAAGAAGAAGCACTAGACTGCTACTGGGCCATACTACATTTCAAGTACTTCCTCTGGGGTCTGCCCTTTACCTTACGTAAGGATCACAAACCCATATCTTTTCTTTTCTCATCCATGGGTGTAGGCAATACTAGACCACGCATTGCCAAATGGCTTTCAGTCTTGGAAGGGTATAACTACAAAATAGAATATGTCCCAGGTAGTAGGAACATAGCAGCAGACTGCCTCTCCATGTTACCCGTAAAGAAACACAGAAATGCAGAATACAACCAAGAAGAGTCAATACTAGAAGTTATCTTACCAGGAATTACAAGAGAGGAATGGGAGGCTGGGACCGAAGAAGATGATACCTTATCTAAATTAAAGGATAGAATTGTACAGGGATGGCCTAACAGACGGTCTCACTTATCTGAAGATCTCCAAAGTTTTTGGGGAGTCAGACAGGAGCTCAGTATTGAGGGTAATTTGATCAGAAGAGGCAAAAAATGTATACCACTAAGGAAACTGTGTGACAAAATTGCGCACTTAAAACATTAAGGGCATCCTGGGAGGAGTCTAATGAGAAATAAAGCTAGGTCTCACTATTGGCTCCCAGGCTTGGACACATTATTAGAAAAGAAAGTCAAAGACTGTTTCAAGTGTGCTCAGAGTGACAAAGACTGGGAGAGCCTCGATTTCCCCTGTAGAGATCCCATGCAAACCCTGGGATAAGTTAGCACTGGACAGCATTAGACCCCCTAAATTTATAATGTGGAATGGAAAGTACATGTTTATCCTCATTGATTCCCATATACATTGGAGAGTGACCAAAGTGGTACACTCTATAACTACCAAATTATTGTCCGAATTTCTCATGGATACTTTCTGCACAGAGGGTATCCCCAGCACACTGATTACTGACAACGAGGTACAGTTCACTTAAGAGGATATGATAGATTTCCTCAAAAACGTTTCTATCAAACATCTCAGTACTGCTCTATACTGCCCTATGGCCAATGAACTGGTTGAGCAGGCAAATATTATGATCAAAGAGTGCCTGGAATTAGCTACAATTTCAGGAGATTTCTTGGAAAATCCCTGCGTGACATGGCGTGGTTGTATCACACATCCCCAAATAGTGACACAGGTATTTCCCCTTTTGTGTCACTAAAAGGGAGAATACCAGGAACTAAGTTATCTTCAATTGGTTTGGAAGAGCTGGTGTGGGTGCAGAGATTAAATAAAAGCGAGTATTCAACAGCACCAAAATAAATACAGATACCATTACAATAAAAACATAATGCATAAAGGAAAACGTGGGAGGTAGGGGATAAGTTAGTTGTAAATCTCCCAGTTTCTCGCAGAGCTAAAAACAGTCATTATTACACCACAAAAATATTATCAAGGGTGCAGACAAATGTTGCGATGTTGAATGATGGTAAAATGTGGCGTATGGACAAACTGGCGAAATTCAATGGAACATTAGTCAATGTTCCTGGTAACCAAACTTCATCTGATAACAACGAAGAGTTAATACAAAGCAGAATTTCAGACAGGGCAAAAAGAAGGCCTGACTGTCACAAGGACTACATTACTAGGTAGATTGAGCCCATTCCATATTTTATGTCCAGTAGTCCTTTTATTTGTTATTGGACATTTGCAGAAAGACATACATTATCAAGAAAGTTATGAGTTTATGATATTCATTTACTGCAGTTATATTTTTCTCTTATAAAAAAAGGGACATGTGATAAGTCTTAATGCTTTATGTTGCAATTTCCTCTATCAGATGGTGTGTACATATTCAGTTTATTAAACATGGTACCGTCCATCCCTCCTCCCCATTCCTTTCCCACTCCTGTGATTGTTCATTTGGATTATCCAGGGTCTGGACTAGAAGAACGAGTTACTTACCTTCGGTAACGACTTTTCTGGTGGATACATTAGCTACCTGTGGATTCCTCACCTAATGAATACTCCCATGGCGCCAGCATTCGACGGAAATCTTCTTCCTAGTCTCTGCACGTCGACGAGGACGTCACTCTAGCCCACGCGACGCCGTCTGACGTCATACAGGCAATAAGAGGTCCTCGACGACGTGCCGACGTCAGTACCATCATTTTTTACGTGCATGAGAACAACAACCCAATGCAATGAAAGAACAAGGCAACATCCCATAACCTTGTAAAATACACAATATTGCAATGAATAGCTGTAAATTTAATATAACGAACAAATATATGCAAATCATGTATGTACACAAAGATATATACATATATATATATATATATATATACAGATAAATATACACAAGTATCCATCTATACAACATCTATACCTTGAAGACCAAGAGGAGCGCACTCAAGGATTACTTGGTAAGACCAGAAAGGCAACGGGGAGGCGGGTGGGACTGTGAGGAATCCACAGGTAGCTAATGTATCCACCAGAAAAGTCGTTACCGAAGGTAAGTAACTCGTTCTTCTGATGGATACAACTACCTGTGGATTCCTCACCTAATGAATAGAGTCCCAAAGCAGTACCACGCCCGGTGGCGGGTGCCTAAATGGTCAAACCAAGAAATCCTGCAGCACTGACCGTGCAAAATGGCCGTCCCTTCTGACCTCAGAGTCCAAACAGTAATGTTTCGCAAAAGTGTGAAGGGACGACCCAGTTGCGGCCTTGCAGATGTCAACCACAGGAACACCTCTGGCCAAGGCCGAAGTGGCCGACTTAGCTCTGGTGGAATGAGCTCTAATGCCCTCAGGAGGGTCCTTCTTTGCCAAAGAGTAACAGATTTTAATGCAAAGAACCACCCACCTGGAGAGTGTTCTCTTGTGGACTGCCTTTCCTCTCCTCTTGCCCACGTACCCGATGAACAGCTGATCCTCCAGCCTGAAATCCTTTGTTCTATCAATAAAGAAGCTCAACGCCCTCTTTGGGTCCAGACGGTGCAGTCTTTCTTCCTCTTTAGAAGGATGAGGCGGAGGATAGAATGTGGACAAAGTAATTGTCTGAGCCAAATGGAAGGGTGAAACAACCTTCGGGAGGAAAGCAGCCTTGGTCCTCAACACCACCTTATCCCCATAAAAAGTTGTATAAGGGGGCTTTACCGATAAGGCCTGCAACTCACTCACTCTCCTTGCAGATGTTATAGCTACCAGAAAAACTGTTTTTATAACCAAACACCTTAAGGGGCAAGAATGCATAGGCTCGAAAGGGGACCCCATAAGGAAAGTCAGGACCAAGGACAAATCCCATTGCGGCATAACAAATGGTTTTGGAGGATATTTATTTAGAAGACCTTTCAAGAATCTGATACCAATAGGGGATTTAAATAACGATGGTTGGTCTGGAAGACAAATGAAGGCTGACAAGGCCGACAAATAACCCTTAATGGTAGCCACTGCACAACCTTTCTGCGCTAGAGACAGAGCAAAAGACAAAACGTCCGATAGATGACCATGTAAGGGATCAATCTGCCTCTCTGCACACCACGCAACAAATTTAGACCACCTATTAGCGTAGATAGATTTAGTGGAGTGTCGCCTGGCCGCTAATATAACATCCACTACATCAGGCGGGAGAGAGAAGGAACTCAGGTTGCCCCGTTCAATCTCCAGGCATGTAGGTGCAGACTCTGGAGGTTGGGGTGTAAAACCTGCCCCTGCGACTGCGATAGGAGGTCTGCCCTGAAAGGGAGACGGAGCGGAGGGCACATTGAGAGTTGGAGAAGGTCGGAGTACCACACCCTCCTTGGCCAATCCGGAGCTATTAAGATGACTAGCTCCCGGGCTTGGCGAATCTTCCTCAATACTCGAGGAATCAAGGGTATGGGAGGAAACGCGTAAAGCAACTGGCCGCACCAGGTTATTTGAAACGCGTCCCCCAACGCTCCCTGCATCGGATACTGGAGGCTGCAGAATAACGGACAATGCGCGTTCTCCAGAGTGGCAAACAGATCTACCCGAGGAAACCCCCACCTTTGGAAGATCAAACGGGCTTGATCTGGATGGAGACGCCACTCGTGGTCTGCCGAGAATTGGCGACTGAGACTGTCCGCACGTACATTCAAGACCCCGGCCAGATGATTTGCTACCAAGCAAATGTGATGGTCCTTTGCCCAGGACCATAGTCGAAGAGCTTCTCTGCAGAGAAGGTACGACCCTACTCCTCCCTGTTTGTTTATGTACCACATCGTGGTAGTATTGTCCGTCAGGACCTGTACCGACTGACCACGAAGGGAAGGGAGGAAGGCCTTGAGAGCCAGACGTACAGCCCGTAACTCCAACAGATTGATATGAAACATCTGCTCCTCTGGAGACCAAAGGCCTTTAATCTCCAGATCCCCAAGATGAGCTCCCCACCCTAGAGTGGAAGCATCCGTTATGACCGTGGCCACTGGTGGCGACTGCGCGAACGGCTTTCCTTGTGAAAGATTGTTGCTCGCAATCCACCACTTCAAGTCCACAGCAGCATCTCTGGAGATCTTGACAGCACCTTCTAGATCTCCTTTGTGTTGAGACCACTGCCTTCGGAGGCACCACTGAAGAGCCCTCATGTGCCAGCGAGCATGCGTTACCACCAGAATGCAGGAGGCAAACAGACCGAGCAGACGAAGGACCTTGAGGACTGGAACTACTGCTCCATTTCGAAACATTGGAACCAATTCCTGAATATCTTGAATCCGCTGAGGCGGAGGAAAGGCTCGACTCAATGTTGTATCCAGTACTGCCCCTATGAACAGGAGGTGCTGAGAGGGCTCCAGGTGAGATTTGGGCTTGTTCACCGAAAAACCCAGGTCGAACAACAACTGAGTCGTTGACTGCAGATGATGCGACACAAGCTCCGGCGACTTGGCTTTGATCAACCAGTCGTCCAAGTAAGGGAATACTGCTATCCCCTTCCTTCTGAGCTCTGCCGCAACCACCGACATCACCTTTGTGAAGACTCGAGGTGCTGAAGTAAGACCAAACGGAAGGACCGCAAACTGATAGTGCTGCGATCCCACCATAAACCGGAGATACTTCCTGTGTGACTTGAGTATCGGGATATGAAAGTAAGCATCCTGCAAGTCGACAGACACCATCCAATCTTCCTTGTTCAACGCCAAAAGCACCTGAGCTAGGGTCAGCATCTTGAACTTTTCCTGTTTGAGGAACCAATTCAAGATCCTCAGGTCCAGGATTGGTCTCAACCGACCATCCTTCTTGGGAATCAGGAAATACCTTGAGTAACAACCTCGACCCCTTTCCTGCTCTGGGACCAACTCTACCGCGCCCTTTGAAAGGAGGACATGTACCTCCTGTTCTAGCAACAGGAGGTGTTCTTCTGAACAATAAGATGGGCGGGATGAGGGGCGGGAACTCCCGAAAGGGAAGGGTGTAGCCTTTTCCCACAATACTGAGAACCCAAGTGTCCGTTGTAATAGTCTTCCACTTGCGGATAAAATGCTGTAATCTTCCCCCTACAGGAGAGGAGTGAGTCGGAAATGGTGGAAGCCTAAGGCTGCTTTCCCTGCTGCACCCCTCCAGAGGACGAGGAAGAGGCAGAGTGCTGCTGAGAGGCTCCTCTGGTGTGGGCCCTCACTCTCGCTCTAAAAGATCTATAGGGATGGGAAGAGGCAGGTTGCTGGAATCTCCCCCGAAAGGAAGAGGAGGAAGAGCCACGCCCAAATCCCCGAAACGTCCTGAAAATCCTGGAAGAGGCAGAGGAAGAAGGAGCTTGGAGTCCTAACGATTTGGCTGTGGCCCTGCTCTCCTTAAAACGTTCCAAGGCCGAATCTGCCTTGGCGCCAAACAGCTTGTCCCCATCAAAAGGGAGATCCAATAGGTTTGACTGCACATCCGCAGAAAACCCCGAATTACGGAGCCAGGCCTGTCTCCTTGCCACCACAGTCGTGCCCATTGCTCTGGCCACCGAGTCGGTCGTGTCCAGCCCAGACTGAATAATCTGGGTCGCGGCAGCCTGGGCATCTGAAACAACATCCAAAAGACCCTGGGGAAGCTCCGTAAATGAGGAAATGTCATCCATAAGAGCATGAATATATCTCCCCAGGATACAAGTTGCGTTGCTGGCCTTCAACGCCAGACTACAGGACGAAAAGATTTTCTTGGACTGCCCATCCAGTTTCTTCGAGTCCCTGTCCCCAGGCACCATCGGGAAAGAACCAGGCGCTGATTTGGATGAACAGGAGGCCTGCACCACCAAGCTCTCCGGTGTAGGGTGCCTAGAAAGAAAGCCAGGGTCAGTTGGTGCAGCTCGATACCTCCTAGCGACGGCTCTATGAACCGCTGGGGAAGATACTGGTCTCTTCCACACCTCTAGCACCGGATCCAGCAAAGCGTCATTAAACGGCAATAGAGGCTCTGCCGCAGCTGAGGCCGGATGAAGCACCTCTGTCAGAAGGTTCTGTTTTGTCTCTGCCACCAGCAAAGGCAGGTCCAGAAAACTAGCTGCCTTCCGTACCACTGCGTGAAAGGAAGCAGCCTCCTCCGTGTATTCCCCTGGAGACGAAAGATCCCACTCAGGGGAAGTGTCCAGCCCACTGGCTGTATCTAGACCATGCAGTCCATCACCCGAGTCCTCTAGTTCTCCTTCTTCCAGGACTCGTTGGTACTCCTGCTTCTCTAATAAACGGAGAGCATGTCTCCTCGAATGAAGCCTCTGTTCGATACGCGGAGTCGACAATGCCTCCGCCGAAGCCGAAGATCGGCGCCGATCTTCAGAAGCCACCGACGCCGCGTCCGGCGCCACAGGTAACTTCGGCGCCGATGAAAGAGCACTCGGAGCGGATGGACCCACCGGAGTCACAGGACGAAATCCCGACGACGGAATGGAAATCTCCGGGACCAATCCCTCCGAAGTCACCGGAGTGGCCACCGGCGCCGACACCGGTGCCGAGCCCACGTTCCCAAAAGGGAGAAAGGGCATAAAGGGTGCCGGCCGTAGAGGCGCAGGATCACCCAATGAAAAGGCCAAAGGGCCAGCCGGAGCACCCCCTGGAGCCATCTGTTGGAAGATGGTATACATCGCATTTAGGAATGCGGTACTATCGGCTCCAGGGGTGGGAAAAGCCGGATACTGGGGTGCCTGTATCGAAGGCGACCCCGACGCCGGCCTCGACGTCTGCGACGCCGGAGACAACACCAGAGGCTGCACCACTTCAATCACCGACGCCTGTCCAGGTGAAGTCGGTGACGCCGGAGAGGGCAACGGCGTCGATGGATGCGGCGTGACCGTGGGACTGACCTCCCAAGTCCTCCGGCGCCGATCCATAGACCTGGAACGAGTCTCCTTGCTTGAATGGCGCCGTGATTCTCTACGGCGCCGGGAGTCTCGATGACACCGATGCCTTGGCGAAGAAGACTTCTTATGATGTTTTTCTTTCTTCGACTTCGCCATAAACAACTTCGCCTCACGTTCCTTGAGGGCCTTTGGATTCATGTGCTGGCATGAATCGCAAGTCGAGACGTCGTGGTCGGAGCTTAAACACCAAAGGCAGTCGGAGTGAGGATCCGTAACTGACATCTTGCCCCCACACTCACGACAAGGCTTAAAACCCGACTTTCTCTGGGACATTACTACTGCAGCGAAGGACTACGCAGCAAAAAATACACTGTAACCACGAAAGTAACAGTTGCTCCCTCGAAGATAACCGATTCGAATGCACGGAAAAAAGGGAACTGACGTCGGCACGTCGTCGAGGACCTCTTATTGCCTGTATGACGTCAGACGGCGTCGCGTGGGCTAGAGTGACGTCCTCGTCGACGTGCAGAGACTAGGAAGAAGATTTCCGTCGAATGCTGGCGCCATGGGAGTATTCATTAGGTGAGGAATCCACAGGTAGTTGTATCCATCAGAATGTTGGTGACAGATCTATCCGTTTGTAAAGTGACATGGTGGCGTTTTGACTGAAGAATAAAGAACCTCCACTTGGAACCGTGTCCGCCTCGTCCTTAACAAAAATCAACACAGAATAAGGAAAACAGAACAGAGACAAGTAGAGAGGAAATTGGGGAAAGAAACGGAGAAAAATAATGACAGAATATACACACAGATATACTGAGAGACTGCATTCGGCATTGAGTCAATAGCAAGCATACTGGCAGTCTCAAAGTGTTTGTTCTGTGCGGTGGCGTCAGCTCGACGACAGGATAGCAGCATGAAATGCATGTATGAGTATCAAATGCAACTTTTAACTAAATGTTACAGTTTACTGGAGGTTGCAGACCTTACTGGAGCCTACTTCCACCATGATTATTTTAATTTTACACTACCCAATTGGCAGACATTGGTAATACAACTTTATATAAAACTTGGGAGAGATCAAATACCTTGAATTGTATAGCATTAGACCAACATATTCCTCTCCTAAACATGCGGTGAAGCCATATCTAGGCTTCAGTATCTGTAACAGGGTGACTTACAGTTAGTTTTATGTGTGTGACTTTAAATTTTACATTCACAGATGCAGTTTGCTTGTACGCATGTACATGTAAATGGAGAATGATCAGCATACCCAGTGGTGCCTTTTCCTGAAAGGTTATTTACACTACAAGGTACCCAGAGAAACGTTTCTCATTTTTTATTAAACATATATTTGCACAAAATACAATCAGTGCAATATGCTTAAGCCAATATGTACTGCAGGATATGGTACTGCAACTGACTACAATACAATCGCAAAGATTAAAAAGTAATCTTTAAGTATGGACGTGTGGAAAGATTCAATTTTCTTCCAGCACTGTATCTTAAGATGTTTAGTATTTAGGGCCACATGTACGTATCTTTCTTTTGTTCGCAAACGGCCCGAAACGGACATTTGTGACCCAAAAAAAAACATTTTCCTATGTAAAAAAACAAAACTATTTTGTGATTCGGTATCCTATTACTGTACAGCAAAATGGGTTTGTAATTTGGTATTAGGAAGGGGGCGTGTTAGGGGTGTCCCTTCTTATCAGCGACTTATGTACAAATGTTTTGCGACTGGAATGTGGTCGCAAAACATTTGCTTTTGAACAGCAATTTCAACTTGGTGCTATTACATTCGCAAACAGGAAGTGCACCCCAAGAGACCCCTTCCCCTTTGTGAATGCATGCGAAAATGCTTTTTAGGAGCAGGCAGCAGTCCTTTAAGGAAAACGGGATGTGTTTAAAAAAAAAAAGAAAAAAAGATTGCTTTATTCAAAGGTAATCACAGACATGGTGGTCTGCTGACCCCAGCAACCCCAGCAGGCGACCATACCTCTGATTTTGCGATTCCCAGTGGGTCGTATTGATGAGGTAGATCTATTTGCGACCCACTGAGAATCGCAAATTAAACTAAATGGAGTTTTGTACTTTTGGAATTGTGATTTCCTTATTGCGATTCGCATTGAAGCGCAGTTAGGAAATCGCAATTCCAAACATTCGTACATGTGGCCCTTAGTTCCTAGAATATACTCTCTTTTCAAAAAAATTACCAGGGACAGTAAGAAAAACGGACAAAAGAGCTAAATAACTCATCACATTGAAACAAAAGAGAGAAAAAACTAAACTTAATCTCAAACTCTGCCCTAATGCTTGTTTGATGGTAGTTGTCTCACAGGGTGGTGTGGTCACAAGAATGATCTCATGTGGAGCTGTGGGCAAAGCAGGGTTATTTTATTTGCAGTCTTATTTTTAATTTATACAGTGATTCTTAAAGGACCGTGTATCCAGAGACTGTTCCCACTCAAACTTGGCATGGAACACATCCCTAGATGCACTAAATAAGCGAGTTAGATAGTTTCACTCGTTATTACACCACATGGAAATTATGTGGGAGTGGTGTCAGCTTGATTCGGAGTCCTTACACCAACGCACGGCATTCTAAATGTTAGCAAACTTCAATTTGATTTCAAAACTACACAGGGAAGTGGCATTTTAACACAAGATGAGTGACTAATGTTTGAAAGAAACACTGTAGCTATGGTGCACTAAAACATCTGCAACCCCAACCTGTTCACTCTCAGATGATTAAGTCTGCTAGAAGCCATGCTTGGGGAGTGCATTACTCTCCAAAAGCACTAAACATATAACAGAATTTTTAGAAGCACTAACACTGTAGCTCACACAACCAACGCAGCACCAATAGTCATACAGCTGGCAACAGAGAACTCTCCAATAGCTGGAGAGATAAGGCCACATAACACCAAGAACTGGAATTCATCAGCTCTATGCATCAATAACACCACTGGCATAGCTTTAAGTCTAGCAGCATCCGTAAAAAACCAACAAAGTGACCACAAAAGACAGACCATCACAACCTATGAAAGGAGTGACACAGCAACCAAATTCTATAGATTACAATGTCAATGGAAAATTGACACTTTATAAAGAAGGGAAAAAATGATACATTCCAGCTGCTCTCTCATATAGAATAAAATACACGCACCACAAAACCTAAAAAACACTAAGCTAAACTAGTTATATAGTTATAACACACTGGCCCGTTAACAAACCAAGGGGCTGATACAACCTATTAAGCTTGACAAATAGTTGTCACATTGACAAACGTGCCTTTACACCCGGTCACATCTGACGCAAAAATAGGCTCTGGTCCGAGTTCTAGCCAGTCTGAAAACCCAAGTATGCGGAAATGCACTCTGCACAACCCAGGGCAAGACTCACCAAGGCACACTCATGGTATGAATGAGCCATACCAATGTTGATACATTAGCATACAATAAAGACTGCTCTAACAGGAACCAAGTGGAGTTTAATACACTTAACACCTTTGTAATAGTATGAGAGAATATATCTGTGCATTTTATTTACGCTGAGCTTTCCACCGAAAAAAAGATGAGCTATTGTTTTTGGATGAAGTCTCCTAACAAATGTAATAAATACATGCTTCAATCCATCTCATGGACCTATAACTCTACAGTTGCAAAAGATAAGAAAAATGTTTCTCACATATTAGGATTTAGCTGAATTAATCAGATGAAATTTGAAATGTTATTATGATGCTTGGAGCTTAACAAGATTTAGGGGCCCACAAGAGTTACAGGCGATGCTTAAAAAGAGTGAAATAAATTGTAAGAAAAAGATTTCTTTGAACTTGAGGCATACACAACAGTTACTTGCCTAGGCAACAAAGTGAAGGCAAGAAAGATATGAGAACGGTGGCAGGGTGCTGACAAAAATGTGGCACAAACCCATCTGGCAACACTGTTGTGGAGGACATAAAAAACAGAGATTCTAATTAATGAGACGTAGAGTAGAACCATAAAAGGTTGACGGATTTTGATTGAGGTGAATATCTAATGCCAGAACTCTTGTTAGGGCTTCACGGGATGTGCTTGTAAGCTGCTGTTTCACTCTAGGACCTTGTTCTACTTTTACCTTTTCCTACCATTTTTATTTTTACTTATTGAAGGACCTGGTCGAGTTGCCTTGTTCTTCATTTAATTCATAATTTTAATACAAGTGCTTCTAGTGCGTTGTTATTTTGGCTAGTTTTAATTTTGTTGATTTACGTTTTGCGTAGGTCAAACAGTCTCACAGAGACAGGTAGGTTTCTCTCAAGGCAGGAGCAGCTGAGCACCGGTTTGTCTTGCTTTCCGTCCATTTATTTTCTTGTACTTCTTCAGAGAAGCATATACCTGGTTTCCTAGGCAATGTCCACCCGCCTCGTCCTCTCTACATGACTGTTACCTAAAATAGGACACCATTCCAGTAGGCCCACTGAATGTTCTGGTAAGCTGCTTCTACCACCTACCGCGCAGCTCTATTTTTACATTTATTCCCCTTTTAACTGGGGGACCTTGCCCCACTGCCTCTTTTTTATTTTGAATATATTATCTCAAGAGCGTCAAGCCTGTTTGTTATTTCAGAAGATTTTACTTAGGTTGAACTGAGTTTCTCATCTTTTACTTTATCCTAGTTTTCTTCTTTCGCAGGTGCATAGAAAAAGCATTATCTGATGACAAGTGCGGGTGGCCTATATGTTGTCTTTCTTTTCCCTCCGCTGGCTCCTTTCTTTTATTTCTGCAGGGAGAGGCACGTGTTCTGAGTTTCCAAGGCAACACCCCCACCTCTTTGCTGGCTGTAACTTCCATTAGGATGCCACACGCATGTCTGCACGGTGGATGCATGCTGCGTCATCGCAGCCACTATGCCAGTCATAAAGGAGCGCTCAAAGTATGCAACCGCATAACGTATACCCGAAAGGAACTCATGGGACTAAGCCACGCATCTAGCTCCAACGACCAGCTCTAAGTAACCAGGGCAAAAGCAGAGCTACTTTCTACAGGTAAATGTCCTTATCTCGTTGCATCTGCAATTACGCCTAAAAATATGCTGCTGAATCACCCACCCTCTGATTAAACACAAAATTCTATTCTACTGACCTTACTAATAACTTGAAGCTAGACATCTTATTTCTAACCGAAATCTCTCCACCAAAATCGTGTTTGCACTGCAGGAAACATTTTATATTGGTGCTCTGATACATGCCTGATACCATTTTGCAACTCCTGTCTCCATTGTTTAGATGGACCGAGCTGCCCTGCTGGGGCAAATCTAACATTGAAGTGTATTAAGCTGTGTGGGGCGGGGAAAGTCGCTTGACTACATTTCTCTGACATGTTGTTACTGCTGTCAATTTGTGCATTTCGGGGTTGATAAGTAACCAATGAAGTGTCCTTTTTGCTTGTGAGTGTGTGTGGGGGTGGAGGGGGAGAAGGGACCGGAGAAATCAAATGCCGTAAGGGTCTCCCAAGAACTGCCCACGTCTTGTCTGGTTCTGGTTCGCACAATTCTGCCACAACCCACAGATGCATTGCTATATAATACATAAAAATGTGGAAGCGCGACTCCTCCCATAGGTTTGTTTATTGTAGCAATCATAGTGGGACTCTACGCCTTGGCTTTCTCCAAATAAGACTTACCATCCCCGTGATATACGAAATAAGTCTCAGTCTAATATTATTGGGAGGGCCTGAAATGCATATAATAATCTTGGGAGACTTTTATTAGAATAGAGCTGAAGCACTGCGTCCATGACAAAAAAGGTGACCATCTATTAATGTCCCCTATGATTTATTCTAGTAGGGAGGGCAGGTTAGCGCTGTACGACTGTTGTATTTTGGAGTGGTGTTACTTCCTACATGTTTTACGTGCTTTATAGTCCATTTGAATGGAAGATCTCTAGCTACAGTTTTAGCTTCTTGAAGGGGTAGGTGCCCCCCGTCCACCGGACGTATTCTGCGAATGATTCAATATTTAAAGCAAATGATAACACAGGTAAAGGCCTCCCCTGCAGCATGTCTCTATCTAATGTAAGGCCTGTGAGAGAATTCCTTCCAGCAAGGTAATCAAAGAAAAGCATTTTTGATCAAAGTTCATTAAAGTACGTGATTTATTTTACAATAGACCAGCCACCAGATCAAACATCTTTTGTGTGTCTACTGAGATTACTGCTGGTACATTTTTAGGGTCGAGAGCACAAAGCGATCTGTCCCTGTTGTAATCTCTCCACGGGCTTGTAACCAGACCCATGTCAGGCCCATCAGTTTGGTTGGATCGTGGGCTTGCCTCTTAAAATTCGCTTGATTTGATTAGTGAAAGGCATGCAAACGTCATGCCTTTTCCTGTGTTTAGCCGGCCTCGAGCACACCAGCCAACTACTGAAAACATTTGAGGCTCCATGTTTTCCGTATGGTTCCTGGACTACTTTTTCTCTTTATTTCGTAGGCAGGGCGATCTTGCTGGGCAGTAATCAAGCACTTTGCATGACATCAGCCTTATTACATAAATATTTGCACTTTTGCCTGTAACATGGATAATTGCACTTTTGCCAATATGTTTCACTGCGAGCAAACTTCTGTTTCCTTTTGCTTTGCGCTCAGAATTCTCATGTAAAATTTCTCTCCATGTCACAATGGGACACTGCTTTAACGTTTGTTATAGTTATATATCCGACTTGATGAAGTCACATAGCAATTCATTTTGTTATTTATTTTATCTTTTAAAAACTCTGTTTAGTGCAAATGCGCTGCCTTTCACCTGCTTCAGGCCACTTTGGTTTGCCACGAACAAGGCTCACTGCAATGTGTCTTCACATAACTGGGATGTCATATTTTCTTAGCATCATACCTGAACGCAAGACCCATTGTATTGCAAATGCTTGTTCTACTGAGCCTTCTTTATCAGATGCAACCATGCTGTTGATATTGTCATTAAGCCACAGACTCAGCCTCATAGCATGAACTAAATCTAGAAATATTTTACTTAATCTAGAAGCTCGGATTTCAGAGTAGATGTTTACATCTGAATTGGGTAAATTATATACTGAATTATATGAGCCACTTTGTAGAGGGTATCGCCCAGGTTTAGGTAGCATTGATATAGTTGCCTCCTCCATTGAGGGTGTTACCTTACCCTGTTCTGCTGCACAAATGAATAACACTCTAGGTTTGGTACGAGGTGAGGTAAGAGTTGTGAGGCAAACGCTTTATAAAAGTTAACAAGTATGATGCCCGGCTCTGGGGCCATGTTCTTTTTTAAACATATAATTGTGTACCTTATCCCTCCTTTAGCTATTCAGAAGTATAGCAAGTGTGACAATAAATTTGAAATAGTTGGCAAGTGTAATTCGGCTATAATGGGAGGAAGGGGGATGGAGGGGGTTTCTGAGACTGCTAATTGGGCACTAAGATAAGGTCTATGCAGAAACTGGCCCAGTGTACATGGAAAAATAGTTGCAGTGTTTATAATCCATATGTGCTTCCCTCCAGCAGTCCATTAAGCCCTGATCCCCAAACATATTCTTTAATTTCTCAGGAAAGCTCTCTGTGCCCCCTCGCCATCTATTTTTCCTTCACATATTATAATAAATCTCCAGTGAAAACTAAGGGGGTCATTCTGACCCTGGCGGTCCATGACCGCCATGGCGGAGAGCGGCGGAAGCACCGCCAACAGGATGGCGGTGCTTCCTGGGCGATTCTGACCACGGCGGTAAAGCCGCGGTCACAAAATGGGGAGCCGGCTGTTTCCCGCTGGCCCAGGGTATCCGCAATGGCGGCGCTGCTTGCAGCACCGCCATGGGGATTCCGACCGCCTTCCCGCCAGCCTGTTTCTGGCGGTGTCCGCCACCAGAACCAGGATGGCGGGAATAGGTGCTGTGGGGCCCCTGGGGACCCCTGCACTGCCCATGCCACTGGCATGGGCAGTGCAGGGGCCCCCTAACAGGGCCCCAGACAGTGAAAATCGCGATGGGTGCAACTGCACCCGTCGCACCCCTGCAACTCCGCCGGCTCCATTCCGAGCCGGCTTCATTGTTGAAGGGGCTTTCCCGCTGGGCCGGCCGGCGGTCTTCTGGCGGTCGCCCGCCGGCCCCGCGGGAAAGCCAGAATGGCCGCCGCGGTCTTTCGGCGGGAACCGCTTGGCGGGCGGCGACCGCCGCGGTCAAAATGACCGCCTAAGTCCCTTATCCCTTTGCCTACAATAGTTGAGAGGAAGGATAGGATAAAGAATCTTGGCACATTTATGCGCAGAAAAGGTAGCAATGGTTAAGTTATGGTGGTCTAGTTAGGCTCTTGAGTTCAGGAATATTCCTTTCTTATCAAAAAGGGTTTCCAGCACGTCTAAAGGAAGCCCCTTCTGAACAAATATAGCGACTCCAGTATGCTTTCGATTGGCGGATGCCTAGAATGCTAAAGGATAATCTTCGGTTCATTGTATTCTGATCATATTTATAAAATGGATCTCCTGCAGGCAGAAGATAGAAGGGAAGTAAAACCACACCAACCAACTAACTGTGCATCTCTCAATTGGAGAACTGAAACATTTAACATAATAGGACAGTATTTTTACCATGGTTAACAAACAGTCTGTGTTTTACGTTACTCGAAACTTCAGAGGGAACGGAATGAACATTGTTCTAGTTTGTTCTCCATGTGGGCTCTCCCGCCAATAGGTTTGTGTAATCCACCCCCCCCCCATTCCCCAGATAAACCCACCAAACAACATTGTTAAAAAACCAATGAAACCATCATATGTTAGGTCTTTTGAATTCAATCTTGCCAGTACGGCGGAGACCCTCATTCCAGGCGAACTATGCAAAGCTCAACCTTCCCCTAGGCAATCTGGCTAACAGGTTAGCTTCTGTGATTTTACCCAGAGATGGGATAAAGAAAAGTGTTCCTTTCTTTGTCTTCTCTTTCCTTACCAGCTTTGTTTTTTTCTACCGAATAAAATAACCACTGTAATCTTTGTTCAAATGTTTCAAGGTGATTTAGCATCATAAATTGTTACATTTGCAGTCGACGATGTGCGTTTTGGATTCTGTTTTGTTCATGGGTAGGACGCCACCCATTGCCTTTACATCAACCCCCCTCTCCACGAGTCTCTGACTATTTCAGCCAAGTCTCTGTTTTTGTTTCTGCCACCCAATGTTTTTTTTTCTATTGTGAAGTCAACCTGGGCTTGTTCATCAGGAAAAAGATCCAGTTTAAGGAACTCAGTTGTTTCTGCTCTCCTGGATGTGTGGTGTGTCAGTCCTGCATAATCAAAGGGTAACCTGAATGGAGGAGTCCAGTGGCATCTACATTTCTATTATCTCAGCTTTTCATTCACCTGCCTGAATGCCATACTAGCACTCAGGTAAGTCCCTTGTAACTGGTACCCCTGGCACCAAGGGCCCTGATGCCAGGGAAGGTCTCTAAGGGCTGCAGCATGTCTTATGCCACCATGGGGCCCCCTCTCTCAGCACATGCACACTGCCTCACAGCTTGTGTGTGCTGGTGGGGATAAAAAGACTAAGTCGACAAGGCACTCCCCTCAGAGTGCAATGCCAACCTCACACTGCCTGTGGCATAGGTAAGTCACCACTCTAGCAGGCCTTACAGCCCTAAGGCAGGGTGCCCTATACCACAGGTGAGGGCATATGTGCATGAGCACTATGCCCCTACAGTGTCTAAGCAAAAGCTTAGACATTGTAAGTGCAGGGTAGCCATAAGAGTATATGGTCTGGGAGGTTGTCAAACACAAACTCCACAGTTCCAATATGGCTACACTGAAATCTGGGAAGTTTGGTATCAAACCTCTCAGCACAATAAATGCACACTGATGCCAGTGTGCAATTTATTGTAACAATATACCCAGAGGGCATCTTAGAGATGCCCCCTGAATACCAATCCGACTTACAGTGTAGGCTGACCAATTTTCTGCCAGCCTGCCACACACCAGACATGTTGCTGGCCACATGGGGAGAGTGCCTTTGTCACTCTGTGGCCAGGAACAAAGCCTGTACTGGGTGGAGGTGCTTCTCACCTCCCCCTGCAGGAACTGTAACACCTGGCGGTGAGCCTCAAAAGCTCACCCCTTTAGTTACAGCACCCCAGGCCATCCCGGCTAGTGGAGATGCCCGCCCCTCCGGCCACTGCCCCCACTTTTGGCGGCAAGGCTGGAGGAGATAATGAGAAAAACAAGGAGGAGTCACCCACCAGCCAGGACAGCCCCTAAGGTGTCCTGAGCTGAGGTGACCCCTGCCTTTAGAAATCCTCCATCATGAGTTTGGAGGATTCCCCCAATAGGATTAGGGATGTGCCCCACTCCCCACAGGAAGGAGGCACAAAGAGAGTGTAGCCAACCTCAAGGACAGTAGCCATTGGCTACTGCCCTCCCAGACCTAAACACACCCCTAAATTCAGTATTTAGGGGCACCCCAGATCCCAGGAAATCAGATTCGTGCAACCTGAGGAAACAAGAAGGACTGCTGACCTACAAGCCTGCAGAGAAGGAGGAAGACAATAACTGCTTTGGCCCCAGCACTACCGGCCTGTCTCCAACTTCGAAAACCTGCAACCAGCGACACACCCGACAGGGACCAGCGACCTCTGAAGCCTCAGAGGACTACCCTGCACTAAAGGACCAAGGAACTCCAGTGAGCAGCAACCCTGCTCAAAACCAGCAACTTCTTTGCAACAAAGAAGCAACTTCCAAAGACTTCACGTTTACTGCAGGAAGCGTGAGACTTCTCACTCTGCACTCGGCGCCCCCGGCTCGAGATTCAGAGAACCAACACCTCAGGGAGGACTCCCCGGCGACTGCGAGCCCGTGAGTAACCAGAGATGACCCCCCTGAGCCCCCACAGCGACGTCTGCAGAGAGAATCCAGAAGCAACCCTTGACCGCCTGTAACAAGGGACCTGACGCCTGGAACCAACACTGCACCCGCAGCCCCCAGGACCTGAAGGAACCGAACTTCAGCACAGGAGTGACCCCCAGACAATCCTCTGTATAGCCCAGGTGGCAGCTGTCCTGAGAAGCCCCCCCCTGTGCCTGCCTGCACCACTAGAGTGACCCCAGGGTCCCTCCATTGTTTCCTATCTGAAACCCGACGCCTGCTTTGCACACTGCACCCGGCCGCACCTGTGCCGCTGAGGGTGTGTTATGTGTGCCCACTTGTGTCCCCCCCCAGTGGTCTACAAAACCCCCCTGGTCTGCACCCGAGGACGCAGGTACTTACCTGCTGGCAGACTGGAACCGGGGCACCCCTGTTCTCCATAGGCGCCTCTTTGACCTCTGCACCTGACCGGCCCTGAGCTGCTGGTGTGGTAACCTTGGGGTTGCCTTGAACCCTAAACGGTGGGCTGCCTATGCCCCAGAACTGAGACATGTAGTGTTTTACTTACCTCCTAATCTAACCTTTACTTACCTCCCACAGGAACTGTTGATTTTTGCACTGTGTCCACTCTGAAAATAGCTTATTGCAATTTTTACAAACACTGTATAGGATATTGCTTTTATTCAAAGTTCCTAAAGTATCTAAGTGAACTACCTTGCATTTAAAGTGTTTACTGCAAATCTTGAACCTGTGGTTCTTAAAATAAACTAAGAAAATATATTTTTCAATATAAAAACCTATTGGCCTGGAGTTAAGTCTTTGAGTGTATGTTCCTCATTTATTGCCTGTGTGTGTACAACAAATGCTTAACACGACTCTCTGATAAGCCTACTGCTCAACCACACTACCACAAAATAGAGCATTAGAATTATCTACTTTTGCCACTATCTTACCTCTAAGGGGAACCCTTGGACTCGGTGCACATTATTTCTTACTTTGAAATAGTATATACAGAGCCAACTTCCTACATTGGTGGATCAGCGGTGGATTCTAAGACTTTGCATTTGCTGGAGTACTCAGCCAATACCTGATCACACAACTAAATTCCAAAAATTGTCATTAGAAACTGATTTTTGCAATGTGAGCTATTTTTCTAAATTTTTAAAAGTCCTGCTAGGGACTTGTGTAAGTCCCTGTTAGCTTTTCTGTTAGAGTTTAAAAGTTTGAAAAAGTTTGGATTAAGTTCCAGAAATAATTTTAGATTCTTAAAAAGTATCCCAACTTTTAGAAAAGTAATGTCTAGCACAGATGAGATGGGGGTGGAACTCAACCACACCCCTTACCTGCATCTAGGGATGTCAGAGTTAAGGACTCTCTGTAAACTAAAAAATCTAAAGACTGGGTCAAACCCTACCAGAGTTAAGCTCCAGGAGCTTTGGCAGAGTTTGCAAGAGACCACCGCTCTGAGGATAACCCTACAGAGGGGGAAGTTAGTGATCAGGAGGATGATTCCCTCCCTCCTGTCCTAGTTAGGAGGCCAGGGTCCCTCAAACCCTGACTCCACAAGTGATAGTCAGAGATACTGGTTCTTCCACAGGGGAGTCCAGTAACTCTGGAAGCATTGAGGGCAGCCTCAATGAAGATGACCTCCTGTAAGCCAGGATCGCCAAAAGATTGGCTTTGGAGAGACAGCTCCTAGCCATAGAGAGGGAAAGACAAGAGATGGGGTTAGCTCCCATCAATGGTGGCAGCAACATAAATAGGGTCAGAGAAAATACTGACATGCTAAAAATCCCCAAAGGGATTGTAACTAAATATGAAGATGGCGATGACATCACCAAATGGCTCACAGCTTTTGAGAGGGCTTGTCCAACCAGAAAAGTAAACAGATCTCACTGGGGTGCTCTCCTTTGGGAAATGTTCACTGGAAAGTGTAGGGATAGACTACTCACACTCTCTGGTAAAGATGCAGAATCCTATGACCTCATGAAGGCTACCCTGATTGAGGGCTTTGGATTCTCAACTGAGGAGTACAGGATTAGGTTCAGGGGGGCTAAAAAAATCCTCGAGCCAGACATGGGTTGATTTTGTTGACTTCTCAGTAAAAAAATTAAATGGTTGGATTAATGGCAGTGGGGTAAATGATTATGATGGGCTGTATAACTTGTTTATGAAGGAACACCTTTTAAGTAATTGTTTCAATGATAAACTGCATCAGCATCTGGTAGTCCTAGGTCCAATTTCTCCCCAAGAATTGGGAAAGAAGGCAGACCACTGGGTCAAGACAAGGATGACCAAGACTTTCACAGGGGGTGACCAAAAGAAAGGGGTCACAAAGCCTCCCCAGAGGAAGAAGGTTGAGACATCCAAGGGAAAACGTAACGAGTCTTCTACCGTGGCCCAAAAACCTGCACAGGAGGGTGGGTCCGAAGCCTCTTCACAATCCTCATTTGGGTACAAGGGTAAAAACCTTGATCCCAAAAAGGCCTGGTGTCGCAGCTGTAGCCAGCATGGACACCAAACTGGAGACAAGGCCTGTCCCAAGAAAGGTTCCACTTCAACTACTACTCCACTTAGCACTGGAATAGCCATTCTCCAAGTGGGATCAACAGTGTGCCCAGAGCAAATCAGGGTTCACACTGAAGCTACATTAGTCTCAGAGGGTGGGGGGGACCTAGCCACACTTGCTGCCTGGCCGCCTAACATGCAAAATTACAGGCAGCAGCTCTTAATTAATGGGACTAGAGTAGAAGCCCTGAGGGATACAGGTGCCAGTGCCACTATTGTGACACACAAACTGGTTTCCCTAGGACAATACCTGACTGGACAAACTTAGCCAGTCACCAGTGCTGACAATCAGACTAAAGTACATCCCATGGCTATGGTGACTTTAGAATGGGGAGGGGTCATTGGCCTGAAACAGGTGGTAGTCTCTTCTGCTACACCAGTAGAATGCCTGCTTGGAAATTATCTGGAGCCCTCAACTCAAAACCCATGCAGCCATGCTGGGTATCCCTGAACTGGTATGTGTCAAGACAAGGGCACAGTGCAGGGCTCAGGGTGAAAAAGAAGTGTTGGAGTCGGGAATAATGACCCAACCTTCCAAGAGAAAAGGAAAGAAGATTGGGGAACCAGCTTCAGCACAGAAAAAGAAACAGAACCTCTCTTCTCAAGAAGAAGTTCTATCCACTGAGGGAACTGAGTCCATGGAGTTGGAACCTTATCAGGTTGAGTTATTGGGCCTAGGGGGACCCTCAAGGGAACAGCTGTGCAAGGGGCAAGAAATGTGTTCCTCTCTTGAAGGCCTAAGACAGCAAGCAGCTGAACAAGAAAATGTAATTGTCAGTGGAACACACAGGGTCTATTGGGAAGATGGACTCCTTTACACTGAAGCAAGAGATCCCAAACCTGGTGCCACTAGGAGAGTGGTAGTGCCTCAGGAGTTTAGGGAGTTCATCCTTACCTTAGCCCATGACATTCCCCTTGCTGCGCATTTGGGGCAAACCAAGACATGGGAAAGGTTAGTCAACCATTTCTATTGGCCAAATATGTCCCAGAAAATAAAGGAGTTTTGTGCCTCCTATGCCACCTGTCAGGATAGTGGTAAGACAGGTGGCCATCCAAAGGCCCCCCTCATTCCACTTCCAGTGGTGGGGGTCCCCTTTGAAAGAGTGGGAGTGGATATAGTGGGTCCACGTGAACCTCCCATAGCATCAGGGAATCAGTATATCCTAGTAGTAGTGGATCATGCTACTAAGTACCCTGAGGCAATTCCCCATAGGTCCACTACTGTCCCTGCAGTAGCCAAAGCACTCATTGGTATTTTTACCAGAGCGGGATTTCCTAAGGAGGTCGTTTCTGACAGAGGTACCAACTTCATGTCAGATTACCTAAAATACATGTGGAATGAGTGTGGGGTGACTTACAAATTCACAACACCATACCATCCACAAACCAATGGTCTTGTTGAGAGATTTAAAAAGACATCGAAGGGCATGATCATGGGGCTCCCTGAAAAACTCAAAAGGAGCTGGGATGTCCTCTTGCCATGCCTCCTTTTCACCTACAGAGAGATGCCTCAGAAGGGAGTAGGGTTTTCCCCCTTTGAACTTCTGTTTGGCCATCCTGTTAGGGGACCACTAGCTCTTGTAAAAGAAGGCTGGGAGAGACCGCTCCATAAGCCTAAACAAGATATAGTGGACTATGTACTAGGCCTATGTTCAAGGATGGCAGAGTACATAGAAAAGGCAAGTAAAAACCTTGAGGCCAGCCAACAACTCCAGAAGATGTGGTATGACCAAAAGGCTGCTATGGATGAGTTTCAGCCAGGGCAGAAAGCTTGGGTTCTGGAGCCTGTAGCTCCCAGGGCACTTCAGGACAAATGGATTGGCCCTTACCCAGTGCTAGAGAAGAAGAGTCAGGTCACCTACCTGGTGGACCTAGGAACTAGCAGGACCCCCAAGAGGGTGATCCATGTTAACCGCCTAAAACTCTTCCATGATAGGGCAGATGTAAACATGTTGACGGTTACAGATGAGCACCAGGAAGCAGAGAGTGAACCTCTCCCTGATCTCTTCTCCACTGACCCTAAAGATGGCACAGTAGATGGAGTGATCTATTCAGACACCCTCTCTGGCCAACAGCAAGCTGACTGCAGGCAAGTCCTCCAGCAGTTTGCTGAGCTCTTTTCCCTAACCCCTGGTCAGCCACACCTGTGTACTGTGGTTTACTTGGGACACCTCGTAGGTGGAGGCCAAGTTCAGCCACTCCAACCCAAGAGCCAAACTATTCTGGGATGGGTAGCTCCAAAAACCCAGACTCAAGTCAGGGCATTCCTTGGCTTGACTGGGTACTATAGCAGGTTTGTGAAGGGATATGGATCAATAGTGACACCCTTCACAGAACTTACCTCCAAGAAAATGCCCAAGAAAGTTAACTGGACTGTGGACTGTCAAAAGGCCTTTGTCACCCTGAAGTAAGCAATATGCACAGCACCAGTTTTGAAAGCTCCAGATTACTCCAAGCAGTTCATTGTGCAGACAGATGCCTCTGAACATGGAATAGGAGCAGTCCTGTCCCAGACAAATGATGATGGCCTTGACCAGCCTGTTAATTTTATTAGCAGGAGGTTACTCCCCAGGAAGCAGCGTTGGAGGAGTGCCACTGAGAGGGAGGCCTCTGCTGTGGTCTGGTCCCTGAAGAAGTTGAGACCATACTAATTGGTACTCACTTCATAGTTCAAACTGACCTGTGTACCCATGACGTGGACACAGGAGACAGCATGCCTGTCAAAAACAAAATATTCAGACAGTCTGATCAAGTTAAGGAAAGCATCAAAGTGGAAGTCCACAAGATGCTGGAGTTGTGAGTGATTGAGCACTCTGACAGTACCTGGACTAGCCCAGTGGTGATGGTCCCCAAACCTCACACCAAAGATGGCAACAGAGAGATGAGGTTCTGTGTGGACTACAGATGGCTTCATTCTGTCACCAAGACAGATGCTCACCCCATTCCAAGGGCAGCTGAGCTGACTGACAAATTGGGTGCTGCCAAATATTTAAGTACCTTTGACTTGACAGCAGGGTACTGGCAAATAAGAATGGCACCAGAAGCAAAAGAGAAAACACCATTCTCTACACCTGATGGGCACTACCAGTTTACTGTGATGCCCTTTGGCTTAAAGAATGCCCCTGCCACCTTCCAAAGGTTGGTGAATAAGGTCCTTGCTGGCTTGGAGTCCTTTAGTGCAGCTTATCTTGATGATATTGCTGTCTTTAGCTCCAGCTGGCAGGATCACCTGGTCCACCTGAAGAAGGTTTTGCAGGCACTGCAAGCAGCAGGCCTCTCTAGCAAGGCATCTAAATGTCAGATAGGGCAGGGTACTGTGGTTTACTTGGGACACCTCGTAGGTGGAGGCCAAGTTCAGCCACTCCAACCCAAGATCCAAACTATTCTGGGATGGGTAGCTCCAAAAACCCAGACTCAAGTCAGGGCATTCCTTGGCTTGCCTGGGTACTAAAGGAGGTTTGTAAAGGGATATGGATCAATAGTGACACCCCTCACAGAACTTAATACAAGAAAATGCCCAAGAAAGTTAACTGGACTGTGGACTGTCAAAAGGCCTTTGTCACCCTGAAGCAAGCAATATGCACAGCACCAGTTTTGAAAGCTCCAGATTACTCCAAGCAGTTCATTGTGCAGACAGATGCCTCTGAACATGGGATAGGAGCAGTCCTGTCCCAGGCAAATGATGGTGGCCTTGACCAGCCTTTTGCTTTCATTAACAGGAGGTTACTCCCCAGGGAGAAAAGCGTTGGAGTGCCACTGAGGGGGAGGCCTCTGCTGTGGTCTGGTCCCTGAAGAAGTTGAGATCATACTTATTGGTACTCACTTCATAGTTCACACTGACCACAGACCTCTCAGATGGCTAATGCAAATGAAAGGAGAAAACCCTAAACTGTTGAGGTGGTCCATATCCCTACAGGGAATGGACTTTATAGTGGAACACAGACCTGGGACTGCCCATGCCAAAGCTGATGGCCTTTCCATGTTCTTCCAACTAGAAAATGAAGACTCTCTTGGGAAAGGTTAGTCTCATCCTCTTTCGTTTGAAAAACGCACATAATATTTTGCAGGAAGCATACGTTCAAACACATTTCTCCTATCCTGAGTGTAAGGAAATGCCTCCTTGGCATGGTTACCCCCTAACTTTTTGCCTTTGCTGATGCTAAGTTTTGACTGAAGGTGTGCTGGGACCCTGCTAACCAGGCCCTAGCACCAGTGTTCTTTCTCTAAACTGTACCTTTGTCTCCCCAATTGGCACAACCCTGGCACTCAGGTAAGTCCCTTGCAACTGGTACCCCTGGTACCAAGGGCCCTGATGGCAGGGAAGGTCTCTAAGGGCTGCAGCATGTCTTATGCCACCCTGGGGACCCCTCACTCAGCACATGCACACTGCCTCACTGCTTGTGTGTGCTGGTGGGGAGAAAAAGACTAAGTCGACAAGGCACTCCCCTCAGAGTGCCATGCCAACCTCACACTGCCTGTGGCATAGGTAAGTCACCCCTCTAGCAGGCCTTACAGCCCTAAGGCAAGGTGCACTATACCACAGGTGAGGGGATATGTGCATGAGCACTATGTCCCTACAGTGTCTAAGCAAACCCTTAGACATTGTAAGTGCAGGGTAGCCATAAGAGTATATGGTCTGGGAGTTTGTCAAACACGAACTCTACAGATCCATAATGGCTACACTGAAATCTGGGAAGTTTGGTATCAAACTTCTCAGCACAATAAATGCTGAGGCCAGTGTGCAATTTATTGTAACATACACACAGAGGGCATCTTAGAGATGCCCCCTGAATACCAATCCGACTTATAGTGTAGGCTGACCAATTTCTGCCAGCCTGCCATGCACCAGACATGTTGCTGGCCACATGGGGAGAGTGCCTTTGTCACTCTGTGGCCAGGAACAAAGCCTGTACTGGGTGGAGGTGCTTCTCACCTCCCCCTGCAGGAACTGTAACACCTGGCGGTGAGCCTCAAAGCTCACCCCTTTTGTTACAGTGCCCCAGGGCATCCCTGCTAGTGGAGATGACTGCCCCTCCGGCCACTGCCCCCACTTTTGGCGGCAAGGCTGGAGGAGATAATGAGAAAAACAAGGAGGAGTCACTCACCAGTCAGGACAGCCCCTAAGGTGTCCTGAGCTGAGGTGACCCCTGCCTTTAGAAATCCTCCATCTTGAGTTTGGAGGATTCCCCCAATAGGATTAGGGATGTTCTCCCCTTCCCACACGGAGGAGGCACAAAGAGGGTGTAGCCACCCTCATGGACAGTAGACATTGGCTACTGCCCTCCCAGACCTAAACACACCCCTGAATTCAATATTTAGGGGCACCCCAGATCCAAAGAAATCAGATTCCTGCAACCTGAAGAAACAAGAAGGAGTGCTGACCTACAAGCCTGCAGAGAAGGAGGAAGACGACAATTGCTTTGGCCCCAGCCCTACCGGCCTGTCTCCAACTTTGAAAACCTGCAACAAACGACGCATCCGACAGGGACCAGCAACCTCTGAAGCCTCAAAGGACTACCCTGGACTAAAGGATCAAGGAACTCCCATGAACAGCGGCCCTGCTCAAAACCAGCAACTTCTTTGCAACAAAGAAGCAACTTCCAAAGACTGCACGTTTCCCACCGGAAGCGTGAGACTTCTCACTCTGCACCCAACGCCCCCGGCTCGAGATTCACAGAACCAACACCTCAGGGAGGTCTCCCCGGCGACTGCGAGCCTGTGAGTAACCAGAGACGACCCCCCCTGAGCCCCCACAGCGACGCCTGTAGAGAGAATCCAGAGGCTACCCCTGACCGCGACCGTCTGTAACAAGGGACCCGATGCCTGGAGCCAACACTGCACCCGCAGCCCCCAGGACCTGAAGGAACCGAACTTCAGTGCAGGAGTGACCCCCAGGCGAGCCTTTGCCTAGCCCAGGTGGTGGCTGACCCGAGAAGCCCTCCCTGTGCCTGCCTGCACCGCTAGAGTGACCCCCAGGTCCCTCCATTGTTTCCTATCTGAAACCCGACGTCTGCTTTGCACACTGCACCGGCCGCCCCTGTGTTTTGTGTGCCTACTTGTCCCCCCCCCCCAAGTGGTCTACAAACCCCCCCCCAGTCTGCCCCCCGAGGACGCAGGTACTTACCTGGTGGCAGACTGGAACTGGAGCACTCCTGTTCTCCATAGGCGCCTATGTGTTTTGGGCATCTCTTTGACCTCTGCACCTGACCGGCCCTGAGCTGCTGATGTGGTAACTTTGGGGTTGCCTTGAACCCCCATTGGTGGGCTGCCTATGTCCCAGAACCGAGACTTGTAAGTGTTTTACTTACCTCCTAATCTAACCTTTACTTACCTCCCCCAGGAACTGTTGATTTTTGCACTGTGTCTACTTTGAAAATAGCTTATTGCAATTTTTACAAACACTGTATATGATATTGCTTTTATTCAAAGTTCCTAAAGTATTTAAGTGAACTACCTTGAATTTAAAGTGTTTACTGCAAATCTTGAACCTGTGGTTCTTAAAATAAACTAAGAAAATATATTTTTCAATATAAAAACTTATTGGCCTGGAGTAAGTCTTTGAGTGTGTGTTCCTCATTTATTGCCTGTGTGTGTACAACAAATGCGTAACACTACCCTCTGATAAGCCTACTGATGGTCCACACTACCACAAAATAGAGCATTAGAATTATCTACTTTTGCCACTTTCTTACCTCTAAGGGGAACCCTTGGACTCTGTGCACACTATTCGTTACTTTGAAATAGTATATACGGAGTCAACTTCCTACACTGAGTAATTAGGAGGACTCGGTTATAGTAACTGAATAATCTATCACCACATGGGAGAGCTGGTCACAGAAAAGTGTGGAGAGGCTCTAGTTGGTAATCCATAGCACCAAAGACGAGTTGGGAAATCACAGTCAGGGCACCCAGGAGGGCGTGACCTCTAGGAACAGGAACAGCAGCACCATGATGCGGCACTCCAAGAGGGATACAAGCAGTGTTTATTTTGAGCCGGTGGTTTCTGGTGCTCGGCTTAATTAAAACTTAATTGTTGCCACATGGTGGTGCTGTAATGTAAAGATTAGCCGAACAACAGCTGTTTGTTTATGCAATATACATTAAAAACAACTAATACCTGCCGTCCAAGCCATTCTTCAAATCAAATCAAATCATTAACATTTATAAAGCGCGCTACTCACCCGTGCGGGTCTCAAGGCGCTAGGGGAAAAAGGGGGGTTATCGCTGCTCGAACAGCCAGGTCTTTAGGAGTCTCCGGAAAGCGGAGTGGTCCTGGGTGGTCCTGAGGCTGGTGGGGAGGGAGTTCCAGGTCTTGGCCGCCAGGAAGGAGAAAGATCTCCCACCCGCCGTGGAGCGGCGGATGCGAGGGACGGCAGCGAGTGCGAGGCCAGAGGAGCGGAGGAGGCGGGTGGGCACGTAGAAGCTGAGGCGTCTGTTGAGGTATTCCGGTCCCTTGTTGTGGAGGGCTTTGTGTGCGTGGGTGAGAAGTCGGAAGATGATCCTTTTGCTGACTGGGAGCCAATGCAGGTGTCTCAGGTGTGCGGAGATGTGGCTGCTGCGGGGTATGTCGAGGATGAGGCGGGCCGAGACGTTTTGAATGCGTTGCAGGCGATTTTGGAGTTTGGCTGTGGTCCCGGCGTAGAGGGTGTTGCCGTAGTCCAGGCGGCTCGTGACGAGGGCGTGGGTCGCGGTTTTTCTGGTGTCGGCGGGGATCCAGCGGAAGATCTTGCGGAGCATGCAGAGGGTGAGGAAGCAGGCGGAGGACACGGCGTTGACTTGCTTGGTCATGGTGAGAAGAGGGTCCAAGATGAAGCCGAGGTTGCGGGCGTGGTCTGTGGGGGTCGGTGCGGTGCCGAGGGCCGTGGGCCACCAGGAGTCGTCCCAGGCGGACGGGGTGTTGCCAAGGATGAGGACTTCCGTTTTTTCAGAGTTCAGCTTTAGGCAGCTGAGCCTCATCCGATCTGCGACGTCCTTCATACCCTCTTGTAGGTTGGTCTTGGCGCTGGCGGAGTCCTTGGTGAGGGAGAGTATAAGTTGGGTGTCGTCGGCGTAGGAGGTGATGATGATGATGTCGTGCTTGCGTACGATGTTGGCGAGGGGGCTCATGTAGACATTGAAGAGTGTCGGGCTGAGTGATGAGCCTTGGGGTACGCCGTAGATGATCTTGGTGGGTTCTGAGCGAAACGAAGGGAGGTAAACTCTTTGGGAACGGTTTGAGAGGAAGGAGGCGATCCAGCCCAGGGCCTGGCCTTGGATTCCGGTGGAGCGGAGGCCGGTGATTAGGGTGCGGTGACAGACGGTGTCAAAGGCAGCCGAGAGGTCGAGCAGAATGAGGGCGACTGTTTCACCATTGTCCATCAGGGTTCTGATGTCGTCAGTGACTGAGATGAGGGCGGTTTCAGTGCTGTGGTTGGTTCGGAATCCGGTTTGTGAGGGGTCGAGCAGGTTGTTGTCTTCCAGGAAGGTAGTCAGCTGTTTGTTGACGGTCTTCTCTATTATTTCTTATAGCTCTGGGGGCCTTGAACGGTGTGAAGTGTCACACTTGTAGCAGTGTGATGGTTAGTTGTTATGTAAGTACTGTCACTGGCAGTGCTGGCAGTGGCACTGGGTGGTGCAAGATGCGGTGGCCTCCTGACGAGGGCCCTTGCACTTTTATTTTTTTACAAATTAAGTACAGGATACCAGAATGCAGGGGTAGGGAAGAGGTCCCTTGGGGTTAAATGCAGAGGGAAAACAGAGAACATAGGTGAGAGGTTCAATATGCAAACAGCGGTTAGGGATGTTTCTAGTACTATATGTTGGCTACAATGTGTTAACAGCTACTACAGAGGACAATGACTGATTTATAGATATTTTCTTTTATTGTGCATGGGACTACTCAATACTTCGCATAAACACAAGATTACTGAAGCATGTATTTTATCACATTCCCCCTCGGTAGCGTTAATTCACGAAACTCATATCCCCATTAACAGATTTTAAATTGTTCAATAGGTGATTCCAAAATGAATTTGTTGCATCTGCAACTGCTACACATAGAAGGATCACAATGTGACTTTCAATAACTTTAAAAGCAGAAATAAACAGGTAAGTCAGATTGTAAAGTGTGTTGGCAATGTGTATAATGTTCTATTAATTCTACCCATTCTATCCTTAGCAAATATACATGATCCTACTGAGAAGAACCAATGCCTCTTGCTGAGTTATTTTTAGCATTAGCACCTTACAGAGGTGACATGAAATAGGAGATTTCCCAGGCTCAAATCCTCCAAGTGTAACTGGAAGTAAAATAAAGTTCATATATTAAAAATAATAGATAAATATGTGAAAGATTCAGACATTTCAGATCCCTGCAGGAAAAAGTACCCACACATAGCCAAATTTCCATTTCTGATGGATATTTCTAGCTGCAGATTCTTCACATTTAGAATATTCCAAGGTGCTATACTGGATCTGGAGGATTTTTCAGCATAGCCCCTTGTGTGCTGGTAGGTGGCCTCATGCAACTCTGCGTTGACCCCTCTCTGGCCCGAAAGTGATGGCCGGAGCTGAATTTAACTGCCTCTCAAGGGTGCTGACATCAGTTTCTTTCCTTCTGCGCCTTTGTATGTCGATCCAACACTAGCTCCTAACTTTGTCTTGTCTATTGATGAGTTGTTATGTGACAAATTTCTTTCCAATGTGCATGGGGACATGTCCCCTCCTAAAACTACAGGGTTTAAGCCTTGTCGGGGCTGGCACAAGCAGACGTCTGTAACAGATCCCCATGAGGCATGTCTCTGGTGTTTGGCTTGGACCACAAGTCCAAAGGCAATTTGAGGCTGCAAAGCCAAGCTTTACGACACTGAAATCCAGAGGAAATCAAGTGCTTTCCATTCCTATACGAAGTTGAGAGCCTGGATTTGCTCTACTCTTAGGCAAGCTCTTGCGAACAGTCTTCTCTGTGGTCCAAGTCTTCGCATAGGTCCAAATCCCAAAAAAATATAAGATGCCCAAGCGGATCTTGACCCAGCTTCGCCTCTCCTTCTGAGAAGTCGCATGGATGTCAAGGTAGACCACTCTCCAGCCGAGGAGTTGCTTCTACACCAGATCCCAATGCATCCTGAATTTTCAGGTCCAATGCTGACCGCAACAGCTGGAGCTATTCAAGAAAGCCATGTTGCAAATCTTTAGCACCATACTGGCTCCTTCTGGCATGCCTTTGGGCCATAAGAATCCGTGGAGGCTTCCAGTCAGGTTCGAGCCAGCGGGTCTACGCTCAGTGCTATCTGTGCCTCTTGAACCACATGTGGGTTGTTGAGCTTCAGCTCGGGAGGGAACTCCACATCTGACATCTCAAGTCACCCTGTATCCTGCTGAGTCAACAATGACACTGCTGATGCCAGAAGAGGTCTCTAACCGTATCGTCTTGTGCGACTCTGAACCAAACCGGTCTCAATCTCGACCAAGGTCACGTCCTGGAACAGTCCTGATGAAACAGGATCTAGTTCATTATGGCTACAACAAAACAACACTTTTGATAGAAATTAAGTTGATACAGACGTGGCAAGAGAAAAAGAGTGAGCGAGCCAGCATGAAGTAGAAGAAATTGTGATGAAACAGAGGCAGAGCAATGTATTAAGAGAAAGAGTGGTGAATTGAAATAGAGAAGTAAGTGCAGAGAGAGAGAGAGAGCGAGAGAGATAGAAAGGAGTGAGCAAAAGTGATGGAAGGTAAAAAGAGGTTGAAAAGACAGATAGTGAGAAAGGACTCAGGTAGAAAGAGAGGGGGAGTAGAAGGAACAGAGGTAAAAGGTCACATGGAGGTGGGAGAGTTGAGGTAGCAAACAAAGAGAACGAGGAAAATTAGAAAAGTGGGCTAGAAAGAAAAATGGCGTAGAGAGAAGTAGAGAGGGAAGCAATAAGCTGGAGTGAGGGTGAGAGAGGTATGGATAAAGAAGTGGAGGGAGAGCTAGAGGGTTAAGGTATAGCAACATGAGTTGGAGAGAAAGGTGAAGGAGCTAGGGGAGCGATACAGTCAGGTAAGATGGAAATAAAGCAGTGAGGTTCAGATAGAGCAGTAAGTTATAGAAAATATAAGGTAGACGGGGGCTAGAAGGCAGAGGTAGGCAAAGAGTAGTAGTGATCATAATAGAGAGGTAGAGGTGGTGTAGACATAGGCAAGGTATGGAGATGGGGTAGACATAGGTGAGGTAGGGAGATGGGGTGGATACAGAGAGATATAGAGAAAGAGAGGGAAAGCCCGGAGTGACAGGTAAAGAAGGAGCAGTGAGGTAGAAGAGGTCATGTGAAGTAAAGAGAGACGACATAAGCTACAAATATTATGCTTTATTCATTGCCCACAACTGTCTCAGCGCACAAGCGCTAAAGTTGGCAGATCTAAGATTATGTGAAGTGTATTCCTAGCTGTCAAAATACAAAAGGATATATTTTTTTTAACCTTAAACGATTTCTTGTGGTCATTTGTAGGATCTTCAGCTATCAATGATATACTACACTTTTGGTGTCTAAGGTGACATATTCTCTCTTAACACCACTTACTCCAGTAACAGCCATTCTCTCAGCATCCCACTCCACAGACACAAATGTTTCAGAAAATCTTAGATGTTATCAGAGTTCTAGTTCCTTTATAGAAACTTTGTGCTCCAACTGAATTAGGTTGCTTAAGGACATCAATAATGTAGACCTATTGCCCTCGACAAAGTCTGTTTCATCAATGTTCTGAGTCTTTGTGTAAGAAATCTAATCAAAGGCTTCCATTTTTCCAAAATAAATGATGGTGATTAGCTGGATTGTAGGTCATTTTCCCATAGCTAACACTGACCTTAATTTACCATGCAGTAGGCCACTGGGAGCGGGTCTGTTTTTTTTTTTTTTTTAACACATTGTTGCTATCACCTGCTTTTCCTGTCAGGGAATCCAAGATGGTGAAAGCTCATTAGACAAACTCTCTGCTCAGCACTCCTTCCTTCCTTCCTTCCTTCCTTCCTTCCTCCCTTCCTTCCTTCCTTCCATCCACATCCTGCTGCATTTGTGCCATCAACAGTGATCTGGGCTGCAGATTTCACGAATATGCTAGGGCCCACACAACATACCGTAGCTTGTTGGGGATGCAATCAGGGAAGTTCAGCCAGCCTTGAATCTGTAGCCTGTCTGCAGGCTGCTTTGGGAAGTGCTCCTAGCTTTCTGTGATCCACAGGACAAGGTGCGATGCGGGCAGCCTGATGAGTTATCACCCCTGCACCACTCTTGGTCTGGGAATCCTCACGCACAATGGAAGAAGTCAGTGGGCCAATGTGGGTCTTCTACACTGCCCGCCATGGCAGTTTGCTAGTTGGCTACTTACAGGCATCAACAGAAGCACGAATCCTGAATGCAGTGTTGGATGTGATTAGACTGCTGAAGGAAGTGGGAGACATCTATCCCTCCTTCTCAGAGGCCTTACTCCTGGGGCCTTGATCTTCTATCCTGCCCTTGCCCAGTGGATTGGTACCACCCTACGCAACCTGAATGCCAGGATTCCAACTGCACAGGTTACCAGCCTCTGAAGAACTTTGGCGGTACCTTGCCTCACTAGAGTTAGTAGGGTCCTGTTTGTCTGCTGCCTACTGACAATGAGTCATCCAAGGAGAAAAGCATTGGAAAAGACTATACAGATAAATAGGCACTGCGTCATACCCACCTTGCCGCTAGGTCTTGCCTCCTGCAGATTGGGTGCTTCCAAAGCTCGCAAGCCTGCACTAAACATTCACCGCTGACATGGTCATAATAAACAGACTATCGCAATTGAGGGATGGCTGGTGCATCCAAATTGTGGGTCCATCTTGTACAATGGGCTGCTTGTTAAACTCAACATGTAGCAGTGTTTGCTGCATCCCAACCAGCACAAAAAACACAGTGCCCAATGAGTGAAACTTGAACCCTGCGTTCACCGGTATCCTTATCTTGATAAAATGGCTTTTATACATTGACAAGCAGCTCGTGTTAAGATTGCTGGCTGCTCCCATCAACAAATCTAGTGCTGGTAAGCAGCTTGATGCCAACTAGTCCCTAGCCTTTGGATTGCCTGTTAACTGTTTCATCCTCACTTAGACTCCCCCCAAACACCACACAACTGGCTGCCTGTGACATACCTCACTAAGAGCTTTGCTGACATGAAAAAAAATAAAACCACTGAGATGACTGCCTAACCATCTATAAAGCTTTAAGGTCTACTGGCAGTGGATCCTCTAGCAGCTGAAGCACAGACACACTGAGCAGCTTGCTGGGGACGGGGCCTGACCTAGATGAACTTGATGGAATTTTATAGGCAATCGGGACAAACAAACAAGTTACTTACCTTCGGTAACGCCTATTCTGGTGGATACACTAGCTGCCTGTGGATTCCTCACCTTATAAATTCTCCCAATGCGCCAGCATTCAACGGAAATTTTTCTTCCCAGCTCTGCACATCGACGAGGATGTCACAATTGCCCGACTTCATGCGACTCTGTCTGATGTCATTGTGGCAATAAAAGATCCTCACCGGCGTGCTGACGTCAGTTTTCACCATTTTTTACGTGCCTTTGAGGCAAACAGGTGATCACCGACTTCACAAACTCAATATATATGCATCAATCAAATATAATACATAATATTTATTCAAATAAAAAGAGCAAAAACAAATATACACATACACCCAAAGAAATGTTGGTATGATCAGACCGGCAAGGGGGAGGCGGGTGAGACTGTGAGGAATCCACAGGTAGCCAGTGTATCCACCAGAAAAGGCATTACCGAAGGTAAGTAACTTGTTCTTCTGATGGATACAACTACCTGTGGATTCCTCACCTTATGAATAGAGTCCCAAAGCAGTACCGCACTCGGAGGCAGCCCCCATATCTGGAAGATGTAATGGATCAGGTCTGGATGGCGCCGCCACTCGTGATCGGCTGAGAGATGCCGACTGAGACCGTCCGCAAGCACATTCAGAACTCCGGCCAGATGGTTTGCTACTAAGCAAATCCGATTGGTCCTGAGCCCAGGACCAGAGCCGCAGAGCCTCTCTGCAGAGAAGGTACGACCCTACTCCTCCCTGCTTGTTGATGTACCACATCGCAGTAGTGTTGTCAGTCAGGACTTGGACCGACTGACCACGAAGGAAGGGGAGGAAGGCCTTGAGAGCCAGACGTATCGCCCACAATTCCAACAGATTGATATGAAACATCTGTTACTCTGGAGACCAATGACCTTTGACCTCCAGGTCCCCCAGATGTGCTCTTCACCCAAGAGTGGAAGCATCTGTTATGACCGTGGCCACTGGAGGCGGTAGTGAAAACGGCCTTCCTTGTGAAAGATTGTTGTCCACAGCCCATCATCGTAGATCCGCCGCAGCATCTCTGGAGATCGTTATCGACTCCTCGAGATCCCCTTTGTGTTGAAACCACTGCCTGCGGAGGAACCACTGAAGAGCCCTCATGTGCCAGCATGCATGGGTGACCAACAGAATGCAAGAAGCGACCAGACCGAGCAGACGTAGGACCTTGAGGACTGGAACAACCACCCCATTTCGAAACATTGGAATCGACGCCTTAATGTCCTGAATCCGCTGAGGCAGACGAAAGGCCCGATCCAATGTTGTGTCCAGTACTGCCCCTATGAACAGGAGGCGCTGAGAGGGCTCAAGGTGAGATTTGGGCACGTTTATCGAAAAAAAAAACATATCGAACAACAACCGGGTTGTCATCTGCAGGTGATGCAGCACAAGCTCTGAAGACTTGGCTTTGATGAACCAGTTGCCAGGTAGGGAAATACCAATATTCCCTTCCTCCTGAGATTTTCTGCAACCACCGCCATCACCTTTGTGAAGACTCGAGGTGCTGAAGTAAGACCACAAGGAAAGACCGCAAACTGGTAGTGTTGCGACCCTACCACAAACTGGAGATACTTCCTGTGCGACTTAAGAATAGGGATATGAAAGTAAGCATCCTGTAAGTCGACAGACACCATCCAATCCTCTTTGTTCAACGCCTGAAGCACCTGCGCTAGGGTCAGCATTTTGAATTTCTCCTGTTTGAGGAACCAATTCAAAACCCTCAGGTCCTGGATAGGCCTCAACTGACCATCCTTCTTGGGGATCAGGAAGTATCTTGAATAACAACACTGACCCCTTTCCTGCTCTGGAACCAACTCCACTGCTCCTTTCAATAAAAGGACTAGAACTTCCTGCTGCAACAACATGAGATGGTCTTCTGTGCAAAAGGATGTGCGGGGAGGGAAAGGAGGAGGAAACTCTCGAAAAGGAAGGGCATAACCTTTCCCCACAATGTTGAGAACCCAGGAGTCCGATGTGACTAAATCCCACTCACGGAGAAAATGGAATAACCTTCCCCCTACAGGAGAAGCATGAGACATAATGGGCGGAGAACTAAGGCTGTTTTCCTTGCTGCGTCCCCCCCTGAGGAAGAGGAGGAGGCAGTGTGCTGCTGGGTAGATCCTCTTGTTCTAACCCTACCCCGCCTTCTAAAGGATCTGTAGGGCTGACTTGAAGGCTGCTGGGCCGACGACTGAGGTCTCCCACGAAAGGAAGTTCCTCTCCCAAACCTCCTAAACCTTCTGAAAGACCTGAATGTGTTAGCGGAAGCCTGCAGGCCCAAGGACTTGGCAGTAACCCTGCTTTCCTTAAAACGCTCTAAGGCAGAGTCAGCTTTAGTTCCAAACAATTTATCCCCATTAAAATGTAGGTCCAAAAGGGTCGTCTAGACATCCGTAGAGAATCCTGAAGATCTAAACCACGCCTGCTTCCTGGTGACAATAGAAGTGCCCATTGCCCTGGACACAGAGTCTGTAGTTTCCAGGCCCGACTGGATGACTTGCCTAGCTGCAGCCTTCGCATCCGACAGGAGTCCCTACAATTCTAGAGGCAGATCAGGTACCACAGTTTTAGTTGCATCCATCAGGGCATGAATGTACCTGCCCAATACGCAAATGGCAGATTTGAGGGCCATGCTGCAGGATGAAAAGGTCTTTCTGGCTGACTGCTCCATCCTCTTGGACTCCCTATCTGAAGGTGTAGCAGAGAAGGAACCTGGAACCGAACGAGAGGAGGAAGAAGCCTGGACCACCAGACTCTCCGGAATCGGATGTTGTGACATGAACCTCGGATCGCCCGAAGCCACCCTGTACCTTCTTGCCACTGATCTGTTGACAGCTGACGACGTCACAGGCTTCTTCCAGACTTCCAGAATGGGCTCCGTAAGAGCATTGTTAAAAGGAAGAAGTGGTTCCGCAGCAGCTGAAGCAGGATGCAGGACCTCAGTCAAGATGTTGGTCTTAACCTCTGCAGCAGGTAGCGGGAGGTCCAGGAACTCTGCTGCCTTTCTTACCACCGAATGAAAAGAAGCCGCCTCTTCTGTGTATTCTCCTGGAGTGGCTAGATCCCACTCAGGGAAAGTGTCTAAACCACTTGCAGAGTCCAAGCTCTGATAGTTCCCCAGGGGCTCAGTAATTTCTCCTTCCTCCAGGAGCTGTCTGTGATATTCCTGCTCCTCTAAGAGCCTCAGTGCTCTTCTCCTAGAACCTGGCCTCTAATCTCGGCGTCGACATGGAATTCGCCAACATCGACAACATCGGCTTCAAGTTTGACTGATGACCAGCAGACACACCCCGATCTCCGGATTCACCTGGCGCCGGAACCAAATCCATCGGCGCCGTGGACTCTCGGGGCTGCTTCATTGGCGTCGATTGAACCTGGGGCGACATCATTGGCTCCACTCGTCTAGCAGGTGAAGACATCGGCGTCAAAGGTCTTCCAGGCGATACCATCGGCATTGGCGCCGGATTAACACCCTCCCGATGGTAAAAGGGCATAAACGGCGCCGGTTTGTATGGAGCCGGAGAGCCCAATGTAAAGGCCAAAGCACCTGTGGGACCAGCCTGTGCACCACCAGGAGCCATGGTGTTAAAGATATTAAACATGGCATTCAGAAATGCCGCCAGATCTGCTCCCGGAGTGGGTAAGGCAGGAAACCGCTGCTCCTCCTGCGGTTTCGGTGCCGGATCTGGAACAACAGACTGTGCTCCAGATGAGAAGTGAGGACTTCCCTGAGGCTCAACCACCTCAAAGACTGACAGCGCCGGAGAAGCCTGAGGACTCTGCTGTGGAGTCACCGTGGGACTCACCTTCCACGTCGCACGAAGCCGAATGGATAGAGATCTCGACGAGACCGACCTCTATCCGAACGAACTCAGGAATGATATTGACGCTGTTTCTTGTGCGACTTCGAGGATTTTCCGGAAGACCAACTCCAATGACTCCTGTCCTTCGCCTTGGCCAAAATTAATTTGGCCTCCCTCTCCTTGAGCACCTTCGGGTTAATCTTCTGGCAGGACCCACACTCCTCTACGTCGTGCTCAGAACTCAAGCACCACCGGCAATCATTGTGTGGAAAGGTCACAGACATGACACCCCCGCACTCCCAACAAGGTTTAAAAGAACGAGTTACTTACCTTTGGTAACAACTTTTCTGGTGGATACATTAGCTACCTGTGGATTCCTCACCCATTGCGCAGGCACTCGACGGAAATCTTCTTCCTAGCTTCTGCACATCGACGAGGACGTCACAGTTGCCCACGCGACGCCGTCTGACGTCATACAGGCAATAAGAGGTCCTCGCCGACGTGCCGACGTCAGTACCAACATTTTTTACGTGCCTGAGAATAATAGGCCATTGAGATGAAAGAACAATATAAATATTTAATGATATTCCAAACAAACACATCATTCTGAGAATTCAGTCCTTTATTTTTTTTTTTTAAACAAATATATAATTATATGAACAATATATATATAAATATGAACATATGTACAGAATATATACAAGTCTTCAAAACCAAGAGGAGCACACTCAAGAACTACTTGGTTAGACCAGACAGGCAACGGGGAGGCAGGTGGGACCGTGAGGAATCCCCAGGTAGCTAATGTATCCACCAGAAAAGTTGTTACCGAAGGTAAGTAACTCGTTCTTCTGATGGATACAACTACCTGTGGATTCCTCACCTATTGAATAGAGTCCCAAAGCAGTACCACACTCGGTGGAGGGTGCCTGAATGGTCAAACCAAGAAATCCTGCAGCACCGACCGTGCAAAATGGCCATCCCTTCTGACCTCAGAGTCCAAGCAGTAATGCTTCGCAAAAGTATGAAGGGATGACCAAGTTGCGGCCTTGCAGATGTCGACCACAGGAACACCCCTAGCCAAGGCCGAAGAGGCCGACTTAGCTCTGGTGGAATGAGCTCTTATACCATCAGGGGGTTCCTTCTTTGCTAAAGAGTAACACATTTGAATGCAAATAACAACCCACCTGGATAGTGTTCTCTTGTGGACTGCCTTTCCTCTCCTCTTTCCCACGTATCCGATGAAAAGCTGATCCTCCAGCCTGAAATCCTTTGTTCTGTCTATATAAAAGCTTAGCGCCCTCTTTGGGTCCAAGCGGTGGAGTCTCTCTTCTTCCTTTGAAGGATGAGGTGGAGGATAAAACGTGGATAGAGTAATTGTCTGGGCCAAATGAAAGGGTGAAACAACCTTTGGAAGGAAAGCAGAATTGGTCCTCAACACCACCTTATCCCCATAAAAAGATGTATAAGGGGGTTGTACAGATAGAGCCTGCAACTCACTCACTCTTCTTGCAGAGGTAATTGCAACCAGGAAAACCGTTTTAAGAACCAATAATCTTATGGGGCAAGAATCCATAGGCTCAAAAGGGGACCCCATTAGGAAAGTTAAAACCAAGATCAAATCCCATTGAGGCATAACAAAAGGAGATGGAGGGAATTTATTCATAAGGCCCTTCAAGAATCTAAGCACTATTGGAGATTTAAACAAAGAAGGCTGGTCTGGAAGACAAATAAAGGCTGACAAGGCAGACAAGTAACCCTTAACAGTAGCTACTGCACAACCCCTCTGTGCTAAAGACAAAGCAAAAGATAAGACATCTGACAAATGAGCACGTAAGGGATCAATCTGCCTCTCTCCACACCAAACCACAAATTTAGACCACCTATTAGCGTAGATAGATTTAGTGGAGTGTCGCCTGGCTGCTAAGATAACATCCACTACATCAGGTGGGAGAGAAAAGGAACTCAGGTTGCCCCGTTCAATCTCCAGGCATGAAGGTGCAGGCTCTGGAGGTGGGGGTGTAAAACCTGCCCCTGCGACTGCGAGAGGAGATCTGCCCTGAGAGGGAGACGGAGCGGAGGGCACAGTGAGAGTTGGAGAAGGTCCGAGTACCACACCCTCCTTGGCCAATCCGGAGCTATTAAGATGACTTGGGCCCGGTCTTGGCAAATTTTCCTCAACACTCAAGGAATCAAGGGTATGGGAGGAAACGCGTAAAGCAACTGGTCGCACCAGGTTATCTGAAACGCGTCCCCCAAAGCTCCTTGTACCGGATACTGGAGGCTGCAGAATAATGGGCAATGCGAGTTCTCTCGGGTGGCAAACAGATCTATCCGAGGAAACCCCCACATCTGGAAGATTAGCCGGATTTGATCTGGATGGAGACGCCACTCGTGATCGGCCGAGAAATGGCGACTGAGACTGTCCGCACGTACGTTCAAGACTCCGGCCAGATGATTTGCTACCAAGCAAATCTGATGGTCCTTTGCCCAGGACCATAGCCGAAGAGCTTCTCTGCAGAGAAGGTACGACCCTACCCCTCCCTGTTTGTTTACATACCACATCGCGGTAGTGTTGTCCGTCAGGACCTGAACCCACTGACCGCAAAGGGATGGGAGGAAGGCCTTGAGAGCCAGACGTACAGCCCGTAACTCCAACAGATTGATATGAAACACCTGTTCCACTGGAGACCAAAGCCCCTTGATCTCCAGGTCCCCCAGATGAGCTCCCCACCCTAGAGTGGAAGCATCCATTATTACTGTGGCCACAGACGGAGCTTGCGAAAACGGCCTTCCTCGGGAAAGATTGCCGTCCGCAATCCACCATTTCAATTCCATGGCAGCATCTCTGGAGATTCTCACCGAGCCTTCGAGATCCCCTTTGTGTTGAGACCACTGCCTTCGGAGGCACCACTGAAGAGCCCTCATGTGCCAGCGAGCATGAGTGACCAACAGTATGCAAGAAACATACAGACCGAGCAGACGTAGGACCTTGAGGACTGGAATGACCGCTCCACTTTGAAACATTGGAACCAACGCCTGAATCTCCTGAACCCGCTGAGGCGGAGCAAAGGCTCGATTCAATGTTGTATCCAGTACTGCACCTATGAACAGGAGGCGCTGAGAGGGCTCTAGGTGAGATTTGGGCACGTTCACCGAAAAGCCCAGGTCGAACAACAACTGGGTTGTCGACTGCAGGTGATGCAACACGAGCTCCGGAGACCTGGCTTTGATTAACCAGTCGTCTAGATAAGGAAATACTGCTATCCCCTTCCTTCTGAGCTCTGCCGCAACCACCGACATCACCTTAGTGAAGACTCGAGGTGCTGAGTAAGACCAAACGGGAGGACAGCAAACTGATAGTGCTGTGACCCCACCACAAAAAGGAGATACTTCCTGTGCGACTTGAGTATCGGGATATGAAAGTAAGCATCCTGCAAGTCGACAGACACCATCCAATCTCCATTGTTCAGTGCCAAAAGCACCTGAGCTAGGGTCAGCATCTTGAACTTTTCCTGTTTGAGGAACCAATTCAAGATCCTTAGGTCCAGGATTGGTCTCAACCGACCATCCTTCTTGGGAATCAGGAAGTACCTTGAATAACAACCTTGACCCCTTTCCTGCTCTGGGACCAACTCCACCGCGCCCTTTGAAAGGAGGACTTGAACCTCCTGTTCTAACAACAGGAGGTGCTCTTCTGAACAATAAGATGGGCGGGATGGGGGGCGGAAACTCCCGAAAGGGAAGGTTATAGCCGTTTCTCACAATGCTGGTAACCCAGGAGTCTGAAGTTATGACATCCCACTTGTGGAGAAAACTCAGTAACCTCCCCCCTACAGGAGTGGAGTGAGTGGGAATTGGTGGAGGCCTAAGGCTGCTTCCCCTGCTGCACCCCTCCAGAGGAAGAGGCAGAGTGCTGCTGAGTGGCTCCCCTGGTACGGACCCTACCCCTCCCTCTGAAAGATCTATAGGAGAGAGCAGAGGTAGGTTGCTGGAATTTCCCTCGAAAGGAGGAGGAGGAGGAACCACGACCGAATCCTGGAAACCTCCTAAAAAATCTGGAGGAAGCAGAAGAAGTGGCTTGCAAGCCCAGCGACTTGGCCGTGGCCCTGCTCTCTTTGAACCTTTCTAAGGCCGAATCCGCCTTGGCACCAAAGAGCTTGTCCCCATCAAAAGGAAGGTCCAGTAGGGTCGACTGCACATCCGAGGAAAATCCTGAGTTACGAAGCCAAGCCTGCCTCCTCGTAACTACAGCAGTGCCCATTGCCCTAGCAACCGAGTCAGTTGTATCCAACCCAGATTGGATAACCTGAGTTGCAGCTGCCTGAGCGTCCGATACCAGGCTTAATAGTCCCTGAGGAACCTCCGTATGAGTTGATGCAATCTCGTCCATCAGGGCATAAATGTACCTTCCTAAAATACATGTAGCATTGGTGGACTTCAATGCCATGCTACAGGAAGAGAGCACCTTTTTGGATGCCATGTCCATCTTCTTGGAGTCTCTATCCGAGGGCACAGCTGGAAAAGACCCAGGAGCAGACCTTGCCGAGCAGGAAGCCTGGACCACCAAGCTGTCAGGTGTTGGATGCCTGGTAAGAAAACCTGGGTCAGCCGGTGCAACCCGATACCTCCTAGCCACAGATCTATTGACAGCTGAAGAAGACACCGGCTTCTTCCAGACTTCCATTATAGGGTCCAGTAGCGCTTCATTGAATGGCAAAAGTGGTTCTGCCGATGTAGAGGCAGGGTGCAACACCTCTGTCAACAAATTCTGCTTGGCTTCAGTCACCGGCAAGGGGAGATCCAGGAAACCAGCTGCCTTCCTGATAACAGAATGAAAAGTGGCCGCCTCTTCTGTGTACTCCCCAGGAGATGACAAGTCCCACTCGGGAGAGGTATCTAGGCCACTAGCAGTGTCCAGTCCATGGAGACCCTCACGAGAGTTCTCAATCTCCCCTTCCTCCAGGTTTTGTCTCTGGTACTCCTGCTCTTCAAGGAGACGGAGAGCAAGCCTCCTCGAGTGCAGCCTCTCCTCTATTCTCGGCATCGACATGGCGTCAGCGGACATCGAAGAGCGACGCCGATCCTCGGATCCGTACGACGCCGGGTCTACAGGCGCCATAGGCCTCTTCGGCGCCGAACGGGGAACCGGATGGAGTGAAGACTGCCTCGGAGTCGTAGGTCTAGACGGTGTCACTGGCTGAAACATCGAAGCCGCCGGAGCCGAAGCTGTCGGAGCCGAAGTCTCAGGAGCCACCGGAGCCGATACCGGCGCCGAGCCCACGTTCCCCAGGGGGAGAAAGGGCATAAAGGGTGCTGGTCGAAGTGGAGCCGGAGCACCCATGTTGAAGGCCAAAGGGGCCGAAGGACCAGCCGGTCCACCACCTGGAGCCACATGTTGGAAGATGGAAAACATCGCATTTAAAAATGCGGTACTATCAGCTCCAGGGGCCGGGAAAGCCGGGTACTGGGGTGCCTGGTTCGAAGGCGACACCGACGCCGGTCTCGACGTCTGCAAAGACGGAGAAAACATCTGAGGCTGCGGAACCTCAAACACTGAAGGTGGTTGGCCTGATGACACGGGCGAAGTCAGTGAAGCTGGAGAAGGCAACGGCGTCGACGGCTGGGGAGTGACAGTGGGACTGACTTCCCAAGTCTTCCGACGTCGAGTTGATGGTGACCTCGACCGAGACCTCTCCCTACTCGACCGGCACCGCGATTCTCGATGAGGCCGGGAGTCTCGATGAGGCCGATGAGACTTCGGTGACGAGGATTTTCGATGACGCCTCTTTTCCTTCTTTTTCAACTTCGCCAGAAAAAGCTTGGCCTCGCGCTCTTTCAGGGCCTTAGGATTCATATGCTGACAAGAATCGCACTTGTAAACATCATGATCGGAACTAAGACACCACAAGCAGTCAGAATGTGGGTCCGTTACCGAAATTTTGCCCCCACACTCACGGCAGGGCTTGAATCCTGACTTTCTTTTCGACATTGTAATCTCAAAGAAAAAATATATCCAAAAAACACACTTTAACTGTCGAACAGTAAAAGTAGCTCCCTCGAAGATAACCGTTTCGAATGGCACGGAAAAAAGGGAACTGACGTCGGCACGTCGGCAAGGACCTCTTATTGCCTGTATGACGTCAGACGGCGTTGCGTGGGCAACTGTGATGTCCTCGTCGACGTGCAGAAGCTAGGAAGAAGATTTCCATTGAGTGCTGGCGCAATAGGGGTATTCAATAGGTGAGGAATCCACAGGTAGTTGTATCCATCAGAACCAGATTTCCTAGGCAGAGACATTGTAACAACAATCAACACCTTCGACAACAGTAGCCTTTCCCAAGAGCTAGGAGAAAACTGTTATGCTTCGAAGGCACGAAAAAAAGGGAACTGACGTCAGCACGCCGGCGAGGAACTTTTATTGCCACAATGACGTCAGACGGAGTTGCGTGGAGTCGGGCAATTGTGACGTCCTCGTTGGCGTGCAGAGCTGGGAAGAAAAATTTCAGTCGAATGATGGCGCATTGGGAGAATTCATAAGGTGAGGAATCCACAGGTAGTTGTATCCATCAGAAAGGATATCCTTTGAGTTGAAAATTGATGCCACAGCCATTGATGTAGGACTTTCACTGGAACACAAAAAAGGCTGGCTGAAAGGTTATCAGATGATGTGCTACAGGAGCTTCAGCCTCTGACATCTGACATACAGCAGCAAATTCACTTGATAGGCCGTCTGTGATTTTAAAGGGCAGAATGGAGGAAGTGAAGGGCTTCTCTTAACAGAGCAAAATTGGAACTGTTGATATGCCCATCACGCATGACCTAACTGTCTAGGCAGTAGTGTCTGGCAAACGTGCAGTTGTACCTACGTGGCTGCCTGAGAGATAGCCAGAACTGGGACCCCTCTCGACAACCCAGTGGTTTCAGCTTTAGCTCTGGTAGAATGAGCTCTTTAGCCCCAGAGAGCATGGTGTAGCAGATTTTAATACAATCCACTTGGAGCTGGTCCTTTTGTAAAGCACTTTGCCTTTCTTTGCACCTATAAAACCAACAAAGAGTTTATCATCTACCCGTAAATCTTTAGTGTGATCAATATAAAAAGACAGTGCTCTTTTTGGGGTCAGATGGTGGAGTTTCCTATCCTCTTTCATAGGATGATGGAGGGTGAAGAACGTAGACAGCATGATAGTTTGCCTAATGTGAAAAGGTGTAACCACCTTTGGCAAAAAATATGCTGGGTCTAAGGACCAGATTGTCTGGGAAGAAGGAAGTGTACTGGGGCCTAACAGAAAGAGCTTGCAATTCAATAGCCCTTCTGGCACATGTGATTGCCACAAGGGAGACAGCTTTGACAGTCACGGTCTGGCAACCACAGGAAGGCAGAAATGGTGGAAAAGTACTACTTAACAGTCCCTAAAGCAGAGCCTTGCTGGGCTAGGAATATAACAAACAGCAGAACTTCAGACAAGGGCACAGACAAAGGATCAACATATTTGGATGCACCCCAATCCACAAACTGACATCACACACTTGAGGTGGAGGTCGAACACTTGTTGTAGCTCAATCTTCACACATGTAGATGGAGAAACGTCCGGTTCAGGTGCAAATGCCTGCCCTGCTTCAGTAACAAGAGATACTCCCAAAGGGGCAGCCTGATTGGGAGACATATGTTGATGCTAAGGATACCAGACTCTCCTTGCCCAGACCAGGGTAACTGAGATTACTTGGGACTGGTCGTCCTTGACCTTTTTGACAACTCTAGACAGGAGAGGTATCAGCATACAGGGGTACAAGACTCCTGGGATCCACTACAAACAAAATGTGTCTCCAAGTGGGAGCCGCCTTGGAAAACTTCAGTGTGCAGTAGTCCTGGCATCGTGCATTTTCAGCTGTAGCAAATAGATCTAACGAAGTCCTCTTCAATCTCTGAAGAGACCCTGCACCACCTCTGGATGTAGACTTGCCGTTTGTGATCTGCAAGGCATTGATGGCGGAATTCATCTACTCTGGTGTTCAGAGAACCCACCAGATGTTGAACCACTAGGAAAATGTCCTGATGTTCCAGCCATGTCAAGAGATGCAGAGCCTCCTTACAGAGTGTCCACGACCCCACACTGCCTGTGTTTGTTGCAGTCCCACAAGGCGGTGGTATTGTCCATGAACACCTGCACCAGCTTTCCCTAGATGGAGGGGAGGGAGGCCTTCAATGTCAGTAGATTGATCGGAAATCCAAGAGGTTGATGTGAAGCCCAGATTCTGCCACAGACCAGGCCTCTGATATCCACCTCTCCTGAATGGCTGCCCCATTCCAGAAGTGACCCATCAGTCACTATTGTTAGTTATGGTTGGGGAAGGCACAGGTGTCTGCCGCTGACCCAATCGCAGTTCAATAACCACCACTGCAGACCTTTTGCAGTGCTCTCTGAGATCTGCACAGTGTTGGAGAGATTTCCCGATGCTGTGCCCACTGGAAATTCAAGTTCCACTGCAGAGTCAGAATATGCCAGTGGGCATGTGTCACAAGCAGTATGCAGGAAGCAATAATGTCCAGCAGCCTCAGAGTAATTCTCACTAAAATCCAGGATAGAGGCTGAAACATTGGGATCATTGTCTGAATATCTTCGCTTGCTCTTCTGGAGGGTAAGCCTGAAACTTCACTATATCTAGAACAGCTCCGATGAAAGGCAGCATCTGAGAAGGGGTTAGGTGTGACTTTAGCATGTTTGTAATCAACCCTAGTGAGTGCAGGAGATTCATTGTTGCCTGGAGGTGGGAGACGACTGCCTGGGTTGATCTTGCTTTTAACAGCCAGTCGACAAAGTAGGGGAAGACTGAAACCACTAACTTCTGCAGATGTACTGCAACCACCGCCATCACCTCAGTTAACACCTGAGGGGTGGTAATGAGGCCAAAGGGGAGCATGGTGAATTGAAAGCCCTCGAGAACTGCAGGTAGCGTCTGTGTGCGGGCGGGACGTAGATACTGAAGTAAGCGTCTTGCAAGTCCAACTCTGGCTTCCAGTCTTCAGGGTCGAGAGCAGAAAAGGCCGGAGTCAAGGTGGTCATCTTGAATTTTTTCTTCTTCAGGAAGCAGCTGAGAGGATGTAGGCCTAATATGGGACAGAGACGTACAACCTTCTTTGACACCAGAAAATAGCAGGAATAGCAACCACAAGCTACTTCTGATGCGGGCACCCTCACAATGGCTCCTTTGATCAGAAGAGCCAATACTTCCTGCAGCAAGAGCGAGAGGTGATCTTCAGTCAGCTGATCGGAGGACGGTGGCAAAAGTGGCAGGGTCTGTTGGAATGGGAGAGCATTTCCCCACTGGACAATCTGAAGCACCCACTTGTCTGAAGATATTTTTAGCCACTGGTGCAGATAGTACTGAATACTACCACCAAATGGGTGCTCTGTGGTGGAACAAGGGTGTTAGACCAGGCATCCTTGGTGTGGTTTCCCCCTAATTTCATTTACCTCTGACCCCCATGTTTTAATGACTAATTTTCGCTGGCTTTTATGATTATTTTCACTTTACCACTACTCGCCAGTGCTAAAGTGCAGGTGCTCTGTACTCTCAACATGGTAACATTGGCTTAGTCACAATTGGTGTGTTTACCTTGCTTCTATGTCCCTAGTAAAGTGCACTATATGTGCCCAGGGCCTGTAAATTACATGCTACTAGTGGGCCTGTAGCACTGATTGGTCCTCCCACTACAGTTGCCTTTCAAACCTGTCTCAGGCCTGCCACTGTAGAGCCTATGTGTGCAGTTTTAAACTGCCATTTGACCTGTCAAGTGCAGCCACTTGCCAGGCCCAAACCTTCCTTTGTATTACATATAAGCCACCCTTAAGGTCACCCCTAAGGTGGGCCCTGGTTAGCCCCAAGGGAGGTGCAGTGTATTCAAAACGTTGGACATGTACTTTTAAGTTTAAAATTTTTAGGTAATGAAAAACTTCTAAATTCATTTTTCACTACTGCAAAGCCTATCTCTTCCGTATATTAACATTGGGGTTACCTTGAAGCATCCTTTAAGTGTAACATTCAGTTGGGAAAAGATAGAAATATGGAGTGTGGTGTCTCAGGACTCACAATTTTAAATCACAACTTATGGTGACATTCGATTTTAAATTGTAAGTCTGAAAATGCCACTTTTAAAAAGTTGCAATTTTCTTACTTTAACCATCCTGTGCCTCTGCATGTCTCCGAATAAACCTCTGGGGTGGATGACAGCTGGGCTTTATGCTATCCCTCTAGACAGTCACACACACAAAGGGAGCTTGGGTGTGACATTGGCATCCTGATGGCCCTACGCCAGGCTGTTGGGTCTTCCTGTGCTAGATGGGTGGATGGAGCTGACACACCTAAATAGGGCTGTGCCTCTCCTCACACGAAGGGCTGCATACCCCCCTGTAGAGTGTCTGGAGCCGGAGAAGGAACGGTAGGGACTGACTTGTGACCTTCAAAGGCATCTTTAAAGTCTCCCCACTTCAAAGGCACATTTGGGTATAAGTAATGGGCCCAAATCAGAACAAATCAGAACTCTACTGGAACCAAGGACACTCTGCCAAGAAGAAGGACTGCTGAGCTGTCAGGAAGGCTGCCACTCTGCAACTGCATTGCTGTGTTGGCCTACTGCTTGCTGTGTGCTGTGCTTTAGGAGGGACTGCCACTTTGCCACTTGATGCGCTGTACTGGCTTGCAGCTTTTTCCCTGCAGTTAGAAGGACTGTCTTATTCTCTACATCCTTGAATCCAAGATTCTCCAAGGGCTTGTTGGCTTGATCCCTGATCTCCTGAAGTCTCAGGGACAGCAAAGACTGCCTTCAACTCTCCTGGTGCTGCTGGACTTTGCCATTTGTGAGTCCTACCCTTGCAGGAGGTTTTGGTATTGTTTTACTCAGACAAATATTCTTTATCTTTCTAAACTGGAGTGGTGATGCTTTGTGGTGTCTTTCACTGTGTTACTGTAAATTAAGTGTTACACAAATACTTTACACATTGCCTCTCAAGTTAAGCCTGACAGCGCTGTGCCAAGGTACCAGAGGTAAACAAAGGTTATCTTAGGTTGTGTATCTGACTCACCCTGACTAGGATCTACAGACCCAATTTCTAACAGAGGGCACATTAAAGAGGCTTTGAGATGTGGTTGCCAGGGGGGCAAGGGGAGGAGGGTTTGTGTGATGCCTACTGGCTGAAGTGGCTGGGGAGAAATGGACGCAGCTGATAGCCCCTACTGTAGCCTTGGGAGGGGTTGAAGGCAGAGTGCTGCTCTTGTGGAGCCATAGTGAACCCTAGTGACCCAGAGGAGGCCCTACTGTCCTTTAAACTTTGCCTGCGACAAATGCACCTTGTTGCAAAAGAGGCAAGTCCCATTGAAGGACATGTCCATAGGGGAGGCCTGGATATCCTCCGAAAAGCCAGTACTCCTCAGTAAGACATGGCATTGAAGTGCCACTGATGAAGCAATTGACCTACCCCTGACAAAATCAACAACATTTTCATGAATTGCTAAAACCTTGTGGTCCTGCTTCACTGTACCCTTAGCAAGCCTCCAACACATGTTGTAGGGCTGTCCACCCCTAAAGAATTACCGGTGGCCTAAGTCAATGCTAAAATGTCATTTTATGTACACCTTGATTACCTCCGGATTTCGGACTATCCATTTTCAACTTTCCATTTGCCAACTTTGTCACTTCTTAAAAACACAGATATGGGGAGTTATTGTGTACCTAGTTGTGGCCGTAAGTAATATATTTATGGCAGTTTTCAATTTAGGAGAGTCTATAAATGTGATGGATCAGGTGGTTGACAGAAATGGCTGCCTGACCGTGTTTTTGCTGCAGGAAATTCAAGTTATCAAAGTGGTATGGACAGAGAGCAGTGAGCCTCACTGTAAATATAGTTTTATTCTTGTGGAATTTACATTTCTATCATAGTTTCCCCAGTCAACATCTCTTCTACATATATTAAAGTTTTCAACCCTCAGAGCATGATGTCTATTTCCATTTGTAAGTTTTAGAGTCCTTAAGACTTCAAAGAACATTTCTTTTTATGCCACAGAGTCATGCATATGCAGCAAGATTATATTAAAAAAAAAATAATAATAATAACTTTGACAACAAACTATACCCCTGAGCTGCCCTCACAAACAAATCAATAGCAATGGTTTATTTAAAAAGTGTGTTTCCTTCAAAAACATGATTTCAAGATAAATTATGTTTTGGCAATATCGCTATATGACTGGAACGTAAACTATACTTACAGCATGTGCCCCTTGTATTGTGCGCACAAGGTTCATTCCTTTCCAGACATATATATCCCCGTTAAGAGCACCAGAATAGGTGACCTCATCTCTGGCACAGGCTAGGCACAGAATAGTTTGTAGGTCACCGGTCTTGCCAAAAACGCCACGCTTGGGAGTCAACGAGTTGCCACACAAACTCCAGAACTGTAAAATAAGATACAGAGACATTTGATTCTAGTACCTGAGGATACATTCATAACACCACATTCATAGTTACCCATAACAATGTATGTAACTTACATCAGAAATGCGCCAAGAAACTCTACACAATTAACACAAACTATTTCTGCTCACCCAATCAACTTACAACCAACACTTCAGTGTTTTAAAAAGCTGACATAGAACAATTTCTTAGCAACTAGAAAAGTGGTCATATTAAAACTTTAACGGATAAAGTTCATCATCTCACTTCATTAATCCAATACCAAATCCAATACTAAAAAAGATCTGCCAAATTCTAGGCTGTATGAACATTTCTGATCAACAGTTCTTTGACGGACAGTTATCCCTATACTGCCTTAAATAAGAAAGGTAAATGGAGGATATAGATTGGGAGGCAGCGCACCCCCGAAAAGGGGCGATCAAAACAAGCCTGAGGCTCACACAATTAAAGATCCTACACACGGTGCACTATACCAGACTCATGTTATTTATCATGGGGAAAGGGCAAGCCCACTAATTGTTTGTGCTGTGGGGAGGTAGCAGGTACCGCCTACACACGATCTGGGACTGTCCACCAATACAGAAGGCAGTGGTCAAAGAGCTTACAGATATCCTGGAGGCCCACATCCCACCTACCCCACAGTTCCTCATCTTGAGTGTCCCAAGCAACACAGAGCTCCCCAGAAAACAACCTCTCCTCTGTGTTCCATGCTTCATTATAGCAAAAAAAGACATAGGCAGGAAGTGGGGAAGCCCCTCCTCCAGCGGCAGCCGACACAAATGTATTGGGGGGAGGGGTGCAATGGGGACAGGGGAAAAAAAAGAAACAAAACGTTTACCGTTCCCGACGCTCCTGATGCCGCCTTGCTCCTCTTCTAATGGTGTACCAGCATTCACTGGGACACCAGCAAAGGCTCCCCATGCAATCCTGGCACTGCTCTCATGCTAAGCCTAGCATGACAGCAGCATCAGGATTGCTCTGAGAGACTTGGACTGCCACTCAGACACTGCCCTGGGGTCTGTGCAGTTTCTTCAGCCTGGCTGTACAGCACAGCTGGGTAGGAGGAACCTAAGTAAGCATGTGTGTTTGGATGGCCTAAGACGGCCGGCCAAACACACATGCGCACTTAGTGCACTCCAATCCTTCTTCCCCTTCCCAACTCCTGTGGCCCAGCCCCAACCCTCCTTGCACCTGCTGCACCTGCTGACTGAGCCAGCAACATAAAAATAAAACAATATTAAAATATTGTTTTACTTTTCTGCTTCTCGCTCGCAGCCAGGGGAGGGGGCTCCTCCGCTATTGCGGAAGAGCCACCCTGCACACCTCTCCAAATAAGGGACAATGGGTGACTGGCATGATACATTGTATGGATGCCAAAAAAAGTGGTCTATGCCGCGAGTACATGCCCAGGGAAATTGTGGAAGGTCTGGGGACCATACAGAGTCTACTAAAGCTTAGAATGGGGCCTAGAAGATCTTAAACGCACTCTGTCACATGAGGAGGGCATCCAGCGAATCAAATGGGACCCGGTCACAAGGGTTATTTCCGGTGCCCTGGTGGGAGTACTGGCCCACAGAGGGGTATTCCCTGAATTGAGCCCTGCAGTATCTGCTGTAAATGAAATCTTGTGAAGATACAAAACAAGAACTACAAAGCTTTATATCTGTAATTGTGACAGGAATAGTGGTATGTTTAACATTGTTGAAGATAAAACATTAAAAAGATATAAACAAATAAGAAAGTTCACTCCATTCTAAAAATAAGCCAGGAGATAATCTTGAAGATCTAAATAATTTCAGTACTTTAACTAATCTCCCATTTCCAGCTAAAATCCTAGAAGGTTGCATGGAATCACAACTTAAGCAATCCATGTATGCTTTAATAAACAACAATCAACACATAGAGCTGATGTAGCATGGAAACAGATATCCTTTCAATTGTTGATAATGCACTATGCGATCTGGATAATGGTGGCTCGTTTCTAACCATACTAGATGTATTGTCAGTGCTGGGTATAGTAAACTATGTCACCTGACAACACACTTGAGAAAGAATGGGTATAAATGGCAAAGCACTGATCTTCTCCAGAGATGTTAAACAATCATAGAACAATTCACCCGATTGATTGCAAGAAGCCTTTTCAGACGTGTAAGATTTACAGAAAAGCGTGCACGTTCTCCATAATACCGTAGATGCTTTATTCTTTAATGACACATCACTGAGGGTCTTTGGTATCTATACAGCAAGTTATTTGGAATGTAACATCAGAGGACCAGAATAGTCTAACACTTTCATATATACAAATGCAATGCTCCCACAACACAGGTTGGACAGACCTCACAAAAGCAAACAATCAAACCTATTAAGGTATCTTTGCATCACATCTGGGTAGCATGAACAGAGCTCACAACCTCCACTCTGAGAGGTGTGGTGGATGTGGAAGAATTCAACAAATGAAGATGTAATACAGTCGACATAAACATTTGATGTTTAAACTCATTTAATAAAAAAGGAAACTGTATTGCCTAAATAGCACAAAATGTTTGAAGAAAATCAACATTAAAAAAAGGAAAATAGCTTTAATTCTTTCAATGAAGGTCAATGTACAAGTTAAAAGAGAAGAGTAGTTTATGGAAATCAATATTACTTTAAAGAAAAACATGAAAACCTCTGTACAACTGAGTCTTTTTAGAATGATTAGGTAACACAATATAAGGTTCTTTTTTTAGCAGCACCAGGGCATATATCAGGCTGTCAAGTGAACTCTGATGATCAGACCGTGGGTTTGACAGTGTGCCACAGCAAATAAAGATAGCTTTGAACTTCAGTCTGTTCAAGTTTATTCATCTTCAGGTGGTTATATCAAGGATATCTCTGAAAAGGGTTGGGGAAGCTAAGTGAAGCTCCCAATGGAGAGGGCCTAGAAGGTTGCATAATTTGGGGTTGATGCACAAACTTCACCTTAATCCTCTAAAGCATCTACTGTGAGAAGCTGGCCTGGTTTGTAGTGGGTACCAGAGGTACTTACACCTTATACCAGGTCCAGTGATCCATCTTACTGAAATGTAGGGAGTGTCAAGCAGCTTAGGCTGTCTAGGGGTAGCTGTAGCAGAGCAGCCAAGGCTGAACTAGGAGACATGCAATACCACTATAGTCACACAGTATTTATACACAATAAAAAACAATACTCAGTGTTACCAAAAATAAAGGTACTTTATTTTAGTGACACAAGGCCAAAAATATCTTAGAGGCAATACTCCTTCTGGAGGTAATTATTATACACAATATATACACTAGTAACCTAAATCAGGTAAGTAAACAGCCACTGAATAGTGCAAACAGTGAAAAACACTATAGATTGCAATGGGCCTAGGGGCATCACAAACCATATACTAAAATAGTGGAATGCGAAAGTCAAAGTCCCCCCTAGGCAAGTGTAGTGTGTAGGTGGGTGCTGGGAGTGTAAGAAAACACCAAAGGTAATAAAAGTACCACACCCTAGAACCCAGGAAAACAGGAGTAAATTACAGCAAGTTTCCTCAGAACACACTAGAACTTGTGGTAAAGGATTATGCAAGAACCAAGCAAGACTGCAAGAAACCAACGATGGATTCCTGGACCTGAAGACCTGTGGAGAGAGGAGACCAAGTCTAGAAGTCGATGAAGAGTCCAGGAAGAACAGGAGCTTCTGCCAACCTGGATGAAGGAGCAAAAGTGGAATCTCTGGTTAGAAGAAAAGTACAGAAATGCACCAAGGAAGATTGCTGTGGGTTCCTGCTTGGTGCAAGAGATGCCCCATGTCGAGTCATTGGGATGCAGGCTGTTTGCATCGCTGGATTCTGCCAACAAGCCTTGGTTCACGCAAGAATGCGTTTTGCATCAAAAAGGCTCTGCCAGGACCCAGTAGGGACCTGGGGGTCTTAACTCAGACTGAGGAGATAGAGGGGGCTCTCAGCACTTCAGAGAGCCCTCAGAAGACCAGGCAGCACCCACAGGAGTTCCAGGACACAGGGATGAAGGAGTTGCAAAGTGCGGTCGTCACAGCACTACACAAAGGGATCCGACGACGGAGAAAAACCTAGGGAGCTGAGCGTCGCAGGATAGAGTGCTGGGGACCTGAGCTACACTGTGCTCAAGGAACTTCTGAAGGAAGTGCACAGAAGCCCAAGGAGCTGCAGAAGACGCGATGCACAGGGGTACTGTCTGGCACAGGGATGCAAGCTCTTACCTCCACCAAATTTGGACTGCTGGACCTTTGGACAGTCAGGATCACTTTGGTCCACTACCTGTGTTCCAGGGATCACGCTCGTCGACAGGAGTGGAGTCCCAGAGTACCGGTCGTCATTGCAGAGAGGTGCCTGCTGAAGTAGGGAAGTGACTCCATCACTCCACAGGAGATTCCTTCGGTTCTTCTGGTGCAGAATGACGACAGGCACTCCTCAGGGCATGCACAACCTGGAAACTGTTGCAGTTGCTGGTTGGAGCTGAAGTTGCAGGTCACAGTAGACTTCCTGGATACTTTGTTGCAGTTACAGCAGTTCCTGGGGCAGTCTGCGGTTGATCCGACGGTCAGAAGCTGAGGAGTCCCGGTGGAGTCTTCCAAACCAAATCTGAGGAAACACCCAGAGGAGAGACCCTAAATAGCCCGGAGAGGGGGATTGGCTCCCTATCCAGGTATGCACCTATCAGGAGGGGTCTCTGACGTCACCTGCTGGCACTGTCCACTCAGATGCTCCCAGAGGGTCCCCACACCTTGGAATCCAAGATGACTAACGCCAGGGAAACTCTGGAGGAGCTCTGGGCATCACCACTGGGTTGGTGATGGACAGGGGAGTGGTCACTCCCCTTTCCTTTGTCCAGTTTCACGCCAGAGCAGGGACTGGGGATCCCTGAACCGGTATAGACTGGATTATTCAACGAGGGCGCCATTTGTGCCCTTCAAACCATTTCCAGAGGCTCTGGCAGGATACCCCTCCCATGCCTGTAAAACCTATTTCCAATGGGAGAGGGTGTAACACCCTTCTCCTAAAGGAAATGCATTGCTCTGCCTTCCTGGGACTGAGCTGCTCAATCCCCAGGAGGGCAGAAACCTGTCTGTGAGGTGGCAGCAGCTGGGGCTACAGTGGAAACCTCATAGAGCTGGTTTGGTAGTACTGGGGGCCTATGGTGGAGCTCCCAGGGTGCATGGAATTGGCCCCCCTATACCAGATTTGAAATGGGGGTTCAATTTCCCGATCTTAGACACCTCACATGGCTATATTCGGAGTTACCATTGTAAAGCTACATATATGTATTGACATATATGTAATGCACGCTTTTAAGTCCGGGAAATTGTTCCTGGACAATGTGGGGGCACCTTTGCTAGCGCAAGGGTGCCCTCACACACAGTAACTTTGCACCTAGCCTTCAGCAACTGAAGGTTGGACATACAGGTGACTTATAAGTTACCTGGTGCAGTGAAAACGGCTGTGAACTAGTGTGTGCACTATTTCACTCAGGCTGCAGTGGCAGCCCTGAAGGAGTGTTTGTATGAGCTCCTTATGGGTGGCAAAATAAATGCTGCAGCCCATAAGGATCTCCTGGAACCCCATAGCCCTGGGTACTTGGGTACCATATACTAGGGACTTATAAGGGGAATATAGTGCGCCAATCTGAATTGGAATATGGAGTCACTAAACTATAGTGACAAATTTGGTAAATAGAGAGAGCATAAGCACTGGAGTTCTGATTATCAGAACTCCAGTGACACAGTCAAGCATACTGACAACACATATAGGCCACAAACTATGAGCACTGGGGTCCTGACTAGCAGGATTCCAGTGAAACAGTAAAAACACACTGACAAACACTGACAAACAGGTCTAAAATGGGGGTAACCATGCTAGAAGAAAGCCACCTTCCTACACAACCCCCCAAACAAGAGACAATAAGGCTAACCTTGGCCAGTTGAGACATTATTGTCTAAGTGGTGATAAGTGGAGGGTGGCTCTGCAATAGAATGGTTACTCCCTTTATCATCCACTGTCTGGTTTCTTCCCTGTGGGGAGGTAAACCATCCTGTTTGGAGATTTTCACCTAGAAAACAGTGCAAGTGCTTACTCACACTTTCTCTATTTGTAAAGTTTAAAGTGGAGCAGTGTAACTGTTCCCCTGATCCTGTGTCAGGACAGGGCTGCTGTCCTAAGGATGGGAATGCTAGACAGGGATGCTGTCTCAGAAAGGCCATAGCTTGGTAAAAGGTTTGTCCATATGGCTGAAAGAGAGAACAGGGTTGTTGTTTCTCTTGGGTGGCAGCAGGGCAGGGCTGCTGTCCTAAAAGCTCCACACAAGAACAGGGCTGCAATAAAGCTTCTCTGGGAGGGCTAGAGGGTTGCTCCAAATTTACTAAAACAATGCAGTTTTGCTTATCTGCTTTAGTAGTTCCAAAGAGTCTCTTTTACCTCTGGGAGTTCAGCTGTGGCAGCTCTAGGCTCCCTTAGTACAGGTTCCACCCCAGGGGAGTTTTCTCCCACCACAGGAATGATATCCTTAGTGGTAGGGTGGCAAAAGAAATGCCGCAGCCCATAAGGATCTCCTGGAACCCCCTATGCTCTGGGTACTTAGGTACCATATACTAGGGACTTATAAGGGGGATCCAGTGTGCCAATCTGAATTGGAATATGGAGTCACTAAACTATAGTTACAAATTTGGTAAACAGAGAGAGCATGAGCACTGGAGTTCTGGTTAGCAGAACTCCAGTGAGACAGTCAAGCATACTGACAACACAAATAGGCCACAAACTATGAGCTCTGGGGTCCTGACTAGCAGGATCCCAGTGAGACAGTAAAAACACACTGACAAACACTGACAAACAGGTCAAAAATGGGGGTAACCATGCTAGAAGAAAGCCACCTTCCTACATCTACCTAGGTTATTTTGTAGTAAGGCTATAACTTTGACTCAGTTCTGTGGTCTTCAGATACTGCTCGAATGAATCTCTCAGACAATGGCTTTGCCATCTTTCAATTTGATAAAATCAAACCATATCCTTCAAGGAAAGAGTCCTTCTCATTAGGCCCCAGCATACCACTAAACTATTGATTACCAATATCTCAGACTCCTGCTGCGCAAAGCCAGGCTGGTGGCTTAGAGAAGGCAGAGTCTTTAATTCAATGAGTGTCCTCGAGTTATCTATGGAAATGCTGTTCTTCCTAGATACTAAAGATAAGAGAATATCCAGCTTCTTGACATGTTTGGGTTCAAACATCCAGAAGGCAAAATAGCAGAGGCAGCAATGCACATCACCAAACCATACCTATGTGCAGGAATGCTGGAATATCCTTGAATTAGAAAAGGACTTAAAAACCTATCTATCATAACCTCATGATAGGATATCTTACTGACGTCTCACCACTCGGTACACTGCATGGTATTCTTATGATTAACAGACTCATAGAGGAGGACAGACAATGTACTAAGGCACAGAGTATGGGAGACAGTGCAGAGCACTTCCACTGCTTGTAGAGCATAACATGTATTGCAAATGGGTTCTGCCCATTTAGCTCACCAGGACTTGTTTGAATTTTAGCACCCAGTTTTTGGACCTTTATTGTGGGTGGGTCTCAGAACCCGAGTCTCACTCACATTACAAGGCCCTCATTACAACCTTGGCGGTAAATCCCGCTTTCCACCGTGCTGATGGCCGTCAAGATACTGTGGCCGCGGCGGAAATCCGCTACAGGTATTACGATCCACATCTCGTAATCCGCCACAATACAGACACCCACACAGGTCCGCTACACCAAAGGTCAGTGATAAACTGGCGATAACAAAACCTACACCGTCACGCCAACAGGAATACCTATCACGACCCACGAATCAACAAGGCAGTCAATCAACTGCGGTAATTCATTGGCGGTACACACCGCCGCGCTCAAAATACACACACATTTACAAAACACAACCACATTGGACAATTCAAAACAGACACACCTGATACACCACACCCACACACTCACACCATTATAAAACACACACCCACATTACCCACAACCTCTTACACCTTTTTTGGGGGGAAGAAGCTGAGAGAGAGAGAATAGCAAACACAACACCAGCATCTGCAGGCACACAACACCATCACTTATACAACATCCACGCACCTCAAAGAACACACACCAACACAACACATCACAGAGCACAACAAATATCACCTCACACATCACCCACACCACATTATGGCACCCCAAAGACACCCCAGGTTTTCTGAGGAGGAGTTCAGGGTCATGGTGGAGGAAATCATCCGGGTAGAGCCACAGCTATTCGGATCACAGGTGCAGCAGACATCCATTGCAAGGAAGATGGAGCTATGGCGGAGAATTGTCGACAGGGTCAACGCAGTGGGACAGCATCCAAGAACACGGATGACATCAGGAAGAGGTGGAACGACCTATGGGGGAAGGTGCGTTCCGTGGTATCCAGACACCAGGTAGCAGTACAAAGGACTGGCGGTGGACCCCCACCTCCTCCCCCACAACTAACAACATGGGAGGAGCAAGTGTTGGCGATCATGCATCCTGAAGGCCTTGCAGGAGTAGCAGGAGGACTGGACTCTGGTAAGTCATATCTTTACTACTATATCCCCCCCACCCTACCTGCATGCCATCACAAACTCCTACCCCTACCCTCACACCCATCACCCCAACACCCCACAGATACCCCACTATCACAATCCACACATCCCAATACCAAGCCCTGCATCTTACACCAATGCATGGACACCCATCACCAAAGTAGGTCCAGTACAGATACTCACCAGGCCCCAAAATCACCAATCACAAAAGGCAAAGACAATAAGCCAAGCACAGGAGTAGAGGGTAACTCACACACTGCACAAGATGGCACACACAGATACAATACCTATGCATTTACACCCCAACAGGACCCCTACCCAGCGTCACCGGACAGGAGGTGTCAGACATATCCAGTCCCCCCACAGAAGAGGCCCACAGTGACGACAGCAGCTCTGCACGCCTGGATCATGATGACCTGCCCTGCCACAGTCACAAGCCACCACAGAACCTCCCCTCCTCAGGAAACACCACCACAGCACCCACCGAGCAGGCCCATCCCTCTGTCCCCAGGACACGTCAATCAGCAGTGTGTCCACCACTACAGGGACCCCAGGCAAACCCACTAACCCAAGACAATCAGGGACCTGGGGTCAGTGGCAGTGGGCACATGGTTCAGGGGTCAGAGGCACAGGATAACAGGGAAGCTGGGAGGACTGCTGTGCGACAGGAGGAGGACAGGCCCAGGGAACCACTCTCCACAAAGCACTCTCCAACATGATGGGAGCATACCACCATTCCCAGGAGACCATGGGCACGGTACTGGCCAAGTTTCAGGAGACCCAGTGGCTGCAGGAGGAACAGTACCTGGGGATCAGGGAAGACTTGAAGTCCATTAACACCACCCTGGTCACCATTGCAGGGGTGCTGGCAGACATGGCCAACACCATGAGGGACACAGTGGCACTCCAACGGGCCCCTGACACTTGCCTGAACGATGAACAGCCCTCCACCTCCGCCGGCGCTAGTGGACAGGAGGTCCCGCCACAGGACCAACAGGTCACCAGCACCCCACCCCCTGCAGAAGGTGAACCAGCCCGCAAACGGTCCCTGAGATCCAAGAACAAGACAGAGAACATTGCCAAGACCCCAGCCAGGAAATAATACTCCTGATTGTCACCCTTCTGTCCCACTATGTCACCCTGACAACCTTGAACTGCCATTACTCCACTTCCTATGCCCCCTTGGACAATGCACCTGTGATACCAATAGACTGGACTCCACCACGGACATTCCTCCACCTTCACCCCAGCCCATTGCACAGCCCCCTCCACTTATTAGCACAGAAATAAACACCCTTGAATCACAAATCAATCTGGAGTCAGTCTGTACTTTCACAAATGTGTTATTGAAACCTCTCAGAAAAATAGCAATGTCAATGTTCATTTCCACATACAAATGTTCGACAGTTGTTGGGCAGCAGTAAACATAGCAGAAGGCAGGAAATGGTACCCAGATCTGTGAAATGGAAAGGCAAAGTGAACTGTCAGGGTCCATACACAGAGGTAAAAAGGCAGAATCATGCAATGTCCTACTGCAGTATGAAATAAGAGGAGCAGTGCCAGTCTCTTACCTGTGTCTCACTGGAAGTATTGCATGATGATGTTGTTTCGGTTGTCTATATCTTCTTCTTCTGCCTCCTCTTCTTCACTGTCCACAGGCTCCACAGCTGCCACAAGACCAACATCAGGGCCATCCTCCTGCAGAAAAGGCACCTGGCGTCGCAAAGCCAGGTTGTGCAACATACAGCATGCCACGATGATCTGGCACACCTTCTTCAGTGAGTAGTATAGGGAGCCACCTGTCAGTTGGAGGCACCAGAACCTGGCCTTCAGGAGGCCGAAAGTCTGCTTTATTATCCTCCACGTTCGCCTATGTGCCTCATTGTAGCGTTCCTCTGCCCTTGTCCTGGGATTCCTCACTGGGGTCAGTAGCCATGACAGGTTGGGGTAACCAGAGTCACCTGCAAATTTCGAGGGACAACTGTTAGACACACACACCAACCCTATTTGCTATTCCTTAAAATGTAAGTGTCATGCACAGAGCCAGGATACTTGGCATTCACATGGGAGATGTACTGGTCTGCCAAACACACTATCTTCACATTCATGGAATGGTAGCTTTTGTGGTTTCTGTACACCTGTTCATTCCTGCGTGGGGGGACAAATGCCACATGTGTACCATCAATGCACCAATGATGTTGGGGATATGTCCCAGAGCATAGAAGTCACCTTTCACTGTGGGCAAATCCTCCACCTGAGGGAAAATGATGTAGCTGCGCTTGTGTTTCACAAGGGCAGACAACACTCTGTACAACACGTTTGAGAACATTGGCTGTGACATCCCTGATGCCATGGCCACTGTTGTTTGAAAGGACCCACTGGCCAGGAAATGGAGTACTGACAGGACCTGCACTAGAGGGGGGATTCCCGTGGGATGGCGGATAGCTGACATCAGGTCTGGCTCCAACTGGGCACACAGTTCATGGATTGTGGCATGATCAAATCTGTAGGTGATAATGATGTGTCTGTCTTCCATTGTCGACAGGTCCACCAGGGGTCTGTATACCGGAGGATGACGCCATATCATCATCTGCCCCAGCGGATGTGCCCTATGGAGAAGGGTGAGCAGAGGGTCATACACCACATAGGTTTCACAAGGGTGTTTTGAACAATTGTGATGTAATCGGTGTGTTGCGCTGTCTGTCCGTCTTCCTGAACTAAAGTGATGTGACACAGTTAGTTGCCCTGCCATCTGGCCCCCTTAAATGGCAGCTGCCTGACCTGTAAGGAGGGACAAGGGGAAATTAGGTAACTGTGCTGGCGTTGTGCAGCATTGCGGTAGGCGGACGAAGACCGCGGCGCAATTCAGCATTGGTTATCATTGGCCCCTATGGGTTCCAGGAGCCAATGAAGATGTACGCCGGCGGTGACGGTACGCCCCGCCGCGGACCTGACCGCCATTTTAGATCTGTTCACTCACTTGATACCTGACCTTCAACAGGAGAGGACCTACACTGCAAGTGCTGCTGTGACCGGAGTCTGGAAGCGACAATGGCTACAGTGTCGGGGGAAAGGGCCCCTGCCTTCACCGCGGAGGAGTTGGACAGCCTGGTGGCTGGGGTCCTCCCCAGTACACGCTACTCTACGGTCCTCCAGACAAACAGGTGAGTAAACTGTGAGCATGATGGATGGGACATGAATGTATGGAGTGGCATGGATGGAAGATACGGGGGATGGGCAGAGGCCAGCATGTGAGGATGGTCAGTGTATGTGTTTCTGGGCCAGGGTGGGAAGTTGTGGGCAATGAGTAAGAAGAACCGGACGGGGTGTAAAATCCATTCTAACTTCACTTTTCCTCTAGGTCAGCGCCCACCAGAAGAAGGGTATTTGGTGTGCCATCGCCAAGGAAGTGCGGACCCTGGGGGTCTATCATAGACGGAGCACCCACTGCTGCAAAAGATGGGAGGACCTGCGCTGCTGGAGCAAGAAGACGGCGGAGGCCCAGCTGGGGATGGCCTCCCAACGTGGAAGGGGTGCCCGTCGCACCATGACCCCCCTGATGTACCGGATCCTGGCGGGGGCATATCCTGAGTTGGATGGGTGCTTGAGGGCATCACAGCAGCTACAAGGGGGTGAGTTCAGTCCCATTCAGCTGACTCTGCGCGCTTTATGAGGTTCCTGGGTGGGGGAAGTGGGCTGTGGGTTACCCTAGACAAGGGCAAACGTGCCAGGGTGGATCCATTGTTAGGCAGGCTCAGTGGCACTCGAATCCCAAAACTGGTAGTGGCCATCTACACCTAGTCAGGCTCCTGTGGGTTCCAGGTGTGCATCAAATGGGTCTAGGCACAGTCCCCCATGGGCATGTGATTTTCCCCTGAACTGTTAGTGCATGGCCTAGTGCATAGGGCTGCTCCCTGTGGGTTGTGTCTGCCAACGGTGGTGTTGTTGCAGGCATTGACCATGTGTCTCTTCTGTCTTTCCTCCGCTTTTTGTTTTGTCACCCTGTCCTTGTGTGCATTAGCATCATCTGGCGGAGGAGCATTGGCACCGGAGCAGGAGGGAGCTGCAACCCACAGGGCCCAGGAGGCTGAATGCACGGAGTCTGACGGCACCAGTGGGACGGAGGGCGAGGGGAGCTCCACGACGGGGACAGGGGAGACACCAGTGACAGCGACTCCTCCTCTGACGGGGAGCTCCCTTGTGGTGGCGGGCACCTCTTTGCCCACCACATAAACAGGTACACACGCCACCCCCCCTACCAGCACCGCCCTCCCAGCAGCCCCTCAGCATGTTTCCCGTGCCTGCTCACCCAGGAGGGTGGGCATCTCCTTCGCCCCAGGCACCTCTGGCCCTGCCCCAGTCAGCCCTGCTGCCCTCAGTGAGGAGGCTATTGACCTCCTGAGATCCCTCACTGTTGGGCAATCAACCATTCTGAATGCCACCCAGGGTGTCGAGAGGCATTTGCAGCAAACAAATGCATACCTGGAGGGCATTCATTCTGGCGTGGCAGCCCAACAGAGAGCATTTCAGGCTCTGGCCTCAGCATTGATGGCAGCCATTGTCCCTGTGTCCAGCCTCCCCCTCCAACTTCCACTACCCAGACCCAATCCCCTGTACCTCAGCCTATCCCAAGCACACCATCAGACCAGCAAGCACTCTCATCAACACACAAGAGTGGACATGGCAAACATAAGCACCACAACATCCACTGCCTCCACTGTGTACCCCTCCTCCACGTCCCTATCCTCCCTCCCAGTCTCGTCTCCACTCACACCTGCATGTACTACATCCTCAGCTACTACCTCCATCACCAGCACGCTCATCACCACACACCGCTCACGTGCAATCACCACCCCCACTACCATTCACACATCCAGTGTGTCCTCTCCCAGTGTGTTTGCCAAAGTACACAAACGCAGGCACACACCCACCCAACAGCCATCCACCTCCCAACAGCCTCCAACCCATGCACCTTCACCTAAACTCAGCGGACGTACACCTCCTACAACCACTACCTCTTCCTCCACTCCCAAACCCCTTCCATCTTCCTTTCCCGGTGTGCCTAAAAAACCTTTCCTCTCTAACATTGACCTCTTCCCTACACCTCCCCCCCCGTTCTTCCCCTAGGGCCAGGATGTCCACATCCCAGCCCAGCACCTCAGCCACGAAATCCTTGAGCACTGTGGTCCCTGCAAGTCCAGTAACATTGAGCCGGCACCCATCAGGGCAGCCAGTGTGCCACCTAGTGAGGCCAAGGATCACCCTATTCCGCCACCTGCCAAGGTGAAAAAGAGGCCCACATGCCTTAGGGAAAAGCCACACCAACCACCCAGCAAGGCCTCCTCCAAGACAAAAGAGGACAGTGCCAAGGTCCCAGCAGCGACTTCCAAGGTGGGGAAGGGACACAAGGCTAAAGGGAAGTCAACTCAGGGCACAGAGCCTCCGGGTGAGGGACTAGTGTCACCCCTTCTGCAGGACAGAACAGCAACCTGTACGGCGGTGGCCACCGCTGCAACCACCGCCACCTGCAACACCACCTGCTCCACCACCTGCACCGCCACCTGCAATGCCACCTGCACTGCCACCTGCACCGCCACCTGCACGTCTGCTGCCTCTGCTACTGTTCCCAGCATCATCCCCAGTGGGCAGCCGTCCGAGGCTGCAGGAGACGTCCTGCTATCTCCCTCCACAGGTGCTGACACATGCACCACCGGCAGCATCTCCGCCGCAAACACCGCCACCTGCCCCGCGACGTGCTCAGCCAGTGCCACCACAGCCGACATGAACATCATCCCCAGTGGGCAGTCGTCCGAGGCTGCAGGAGACGTCCTGGACCCTGCACACACTACATGAGGCAACACAACCGGCACTGGCTGTACCAGCAGATGGCAGGCAAAGTCGCCGCTGGTTGGAGTGTGTCTCTGCCTCCATGGAGTATCATGCTACCTGTTCACAGAAAATCTTGTGGCTCTGACACCCAGGTGAGGGAATGGGAACTGCCACACACCATGTGCAGCACTCTGGGCACCAAGCCCCCTCCAGAACCAGTGGAGAAAAGCATCCACTCCCCCAGTCCTTAGCAGGATGAAGCACTCTGGGCACCAAGCCCCCTCCAGAACCAGTGGAGAACAGCATCCACTCCCCCAGTCCTTGGCAGGATGAAGCACTCTGGGCACCAAGCCCCCTCCAGAACCAGTGGAGAACAGCATCCACTCCCCCAGTCCTTGGCAGGATGAAGCACTCTGGGCACCAAGCCGCTTCCAGAACCAGTGGAGAAAAGCATCCACTATAGAGACTGTGGCCTTGCACTCCCCAGGGGCAAGCAGTGGGCAAACCACCCACTTGAGAGACTGAGGCTTTGCACTCCCCAGGACCAATCAGTGGGCAAACCACCCACTTGAGAGACTTGAGAGACTGTGGCTTTGTACTCCCAGGAGCAAGCAGTGGGCATGGAGCCCCCTTGAGGAGCAGTGGCGTCGTCCCATCATCCGGCTGAGGTGCCCCCCCATCCCTTCCCCCGAGGTGCCTGTTTTTTTCCGTCTTGATGCCCCTGCAGTGTTCTCTCCGTTTTGAGGCAGGTATCATGTGTGGGCTTCGCCCATGCATTTTGGGACCACTGGTCCACAGACAATGAATGGAACACTATCCGGACTTGTGTAGTTGCTGTACATATTTGTATATATTGATCTTTTACAGACCTGTTGCCCTATCTGGATTTTCGATGATTACACTTGTTACAATCATTTCATTTGGCCCTTGCGTTCTTCCAGAGGGTTATGGGGTGTATATGTAATGTTGATGCATGTATTTGTGTGTATGGTGTTGGGGTGAGGGTGGGGGTGGGGGTGTTGTGTGTGTGTGTCACTCTCTTTTTCCTCCCCCCCTCCCCTGTGTGCTAGGTGCAGTACTCACCGTGGTCAACGCCGCCGTCTTTGATGTTCCTGGTAGAAGAGGAGGTAAACCAACATTGGTAACACCTGTAGTTCGGGCTCCATGGTGTCCTACTTCCTCGTTGGGTGTCGAGAGGTGAGTGGTTTCCGTTCCAAGTACTGTTTCCGCCGTGCTTTTGTTGGCGTTGGTACTGCCCCGGAAAACCTGGCGGTTTGGTGCCTTGTAATACAGAGGGTGGTACATTGTCCACCTGTCTGTTGGCAGTTATCGCCACGGTGTTTGTTTCTACCGCTGTGGCAGTCAGTGTGTTAAAGTGGCTGTCTGTGTTGGCGGTTTCCGCCATGGTCCTGATTCCATTTTTTTTACCGCCGGCCTGTTGGCGGTATTACCACTGCTTTAACACCGACCACCAGGGTTGTAATGAGGGCCTAAGTGTGTTTATCACCAGTATCTATTTTTTAACCCCTACACTGCCAGGCATTCCCCCCCCTCAGCTGCCAGGCCTTTTTTTGGCTATTTGGGGCAGTTCGTGCTTAGGCCCTCAAAATCTTTTGTCCACAAAAGCTACCCACGCCAAATTTGCGTCCTTTTTTTATCAACATCCTAGGGATTCTAGAGGTTCCCACAGTTTGTGGGTTCCCCTGGAGGAGACCAAGAAATACAAAATACAGCAAAAATGTTGTTTGTTTTTAAAATTGGGGAAAAGGGCTGCAGAAGAAAGCTTCTAGTGGCATCAACAAATGGTTTGCAGTGCTAAAATCACCATCTTCCCAGCTTTCAGGAACAGGCAGACTTGAATCAGAAAACTACATTTATAAACACAATTTTGGCATTTTACTGGGACATACCCCATTTTACTAGTTTTTGTGCTTTCAGCCTCCTTCCAGTTAGTGACAGAAATGGGTGTGAAACCAATGCTGCATCCCAGACAGCTAAACATTTCTGAAAGGTAGACAACATTCTGAATTGAGCAAGGGGTCATTTTGTGTAGACCCTTCAAGGTTTTCCTACAGAAAGTAACAGTTAAAATAAAAAAATATTGAAATTGAGGTAAAAATAAGCCATTTCCATGTTTTCTCTATAACGCTTTCCAGCTATGGCAGACTTTTGAAAGCAATATACTGTTATGTCGGCTGCCCTTTTCTGGTTGCAGGGATATATAGGGCTTGTAGGTTCATCTACAACCTTAGGTACCCAAAGCTCATAAAGGAGCTGCACCTTGCAGTGGGTTTTCATTGTATACCGGGTATACAGCAATTCATTTGGTGAAATATAAAGAGTGAAAATAGGTATCAAGGAAACCTCTTTATTTCCAAAATGGCATAATATAAGGTGTTGAGAAGCAGTAGTTATTTACACATTTCTGAATTCCGGGGTCCCCATACTAGCATGTGAATTACAGGTCATTTCTCAAATAGACGTCTTTTTAACACAATGTCTTACATTTGGAAGGAAAAAATGTAGAGAAAAACAAGGGGCAATAACACTTGTTCTTCTATTCTGTGTTCCCCCAAGTCTCCTGATAAAACTGGTACCTCACTTGTGTGTGTAGGCCTAATGCCCGTGACAGGAAACGCAACATGGATACATCACACTTTTACATTGAAATCTGACATGTTTTTTGGAAAGTGCCTAGCTGTGGATTTTGGCCTTTACCTCAGCCGGCAGCTCAGGAAAACTACTAAACATGTGCATTATTTAAAACGAGACATCTAGGGGAATCCAGGATGGGGTGACTTGTGGGGTTCTCACCAGGTTCTGCTACCCAGATTCCTTTGCAAAACTCAAAATCTGGCAAAAAAAATCATTTTCCTCACATTTCAGTGATAGAAAGTTCTGGAATTTGAGAGGAGCCACTAATTTCCTTCCACCCAGCATTCCCCCAAGTCTCCCAAGAAAAATGATACCTTACTTGTGTGCGTAAGCCTAGTGTCTGTGACAAGAAATGCTCCAAAACACAACATGGACACATCACATTTTCCCAAAGAAAACTGACCTGTTTTTTGCAAAGTGCCTAGGTGTGGATTTTGTCCTCAAGCTCATCCGGCACCTAGAAAAACCTAGCAAACCTCGGCATTTCTGAAAACTAGACACCTAGGGGAACCCAGGATGGGGTAACTCGTGGCGCTCTCACAAGGTTCTGTTACCCAGAATCCTTAGCAAACCTCAAAATTTAGAAAAAAACACACTTTCTACACACATTTCAGTGCTGCGAGGTTCTGGAATCTGAAGGGAGTCACAAACTTCCTTCTACCCAGCGTTTGCCTGGGTCTCCTGATAAAAATGGTACCTCACTTGTGTGGGTAGGCCTAGTGCCCGCAACAGGAAATGCCCCAAAAGACTATGTGGACATATCAAAATTATCAAATACAAAACTACCTTTTTTTTGGGGAGGGCGAGGGGGATGGGATACCTGCGTTTTTTGGTTCTGGGCTCAGCAGCCATCTATGGAAACCTACCAAACCCAGACATTACTGAAGACTAGGGAGGTGTGACTTGCCTGGATCCCCAAGTGTTTTCTTACCCAAAATCCTCAGCAAACCTCAAATTTAGCTAAAAAATCACATTTTTCCCACCTTTCTGTGTGGGATCACCGCACCAGCACACAGTTCCTACCACCCAATGTTCCCCAATAAAAATGATACCTCATTTGTGTAGGTAGGACAAGTGCCTGTGACAGGGAAGAGTCAAAAACATGTAAAAAACGAGGGGGAACCAAAGCGGGTCCAAAAGGGCAGTTTGAAAAAAAAACATTTTTAGGCTGACAAGTGGGGCAGAATTTTTATCGGTACAGATGCAACAATGCTCGGTGGTAGGAATTCTGTGGATTCCTGCAGATTCCGGAAGGTTCCATTACAAAAATGTGTAGAAAATATGTGATTTCAAGCAAAGTTGGAGGTTTGCAGGCATTGTGGGTAGGAAAATGGTGTGGGGTGCATATGAAGCACAACGCCCTGGACTCACCCAGATGTTTGGTTTTCAGATGTATCCAGGTCTCGTAGATTTTTCTACATGGCAGCGTTCCCAAAGTCCAAAAAGTGCAGCCCTCACTATTCCAAGTGGGGCGATTCTGAGGTAGACAAGCTCTCATGGCCAAATGTAAAACCAAAACCCAAAATAATCAAATGTCCTCCTTCTTGCCGTTGGGATAAGATCTTTTAGTGTGCGGGAGGAGAGCTGAAAGACTGGTACCCCCTTTAGTTGCGGTGGCCTTTAGATGCGATGGGGGCATAATCATACCCATACAGGTTGGTAGCCATCATCCCACTATTTTTTTTTTTTATTCCCTGGCATCTAGTAGTCTTTCTCCTCCCACCCCCACGGAGTGGATTGGGGGTAATTGCCCCATCTGCCCACCGGTGGGCGGAACAACTTTGTGTCCATTTATTTGGGGGTGGGGGTATGGCCATACCCCCACCCTCTTTTTTAAAAACTTGCCTGGTTTCTGCTGGGCTTTGTGCTCCACTTGGTGGCAGATGGGCCTTACAAAAATAGGCCGAAATTGCCAACAGTAATTTGCCCCCAGGAGGAGCTACCCTTGCCTAAAGGGCTGCCACCCCCACCCTCCTCCAAAAAAACCACACACCAATCCGTGGTGCCTAAGTGGTTTCAGCTCCCGGAGGCAGATTGGCCTAAGTAAAATAGGCCAATCTGCCCCCAAAGTGGACAGAAATGACCTAAAATAAAATTGCTCCCCATCTGTAAAAAATAAAAAAATCCCTGGTGCCTAATGGTTACTGCCCCCCCTTGGGGGCAGACCAGCCTAAATAAAATAGGCTGATCTGCCCCCAAGGGGGGCAGAAATGACCTAAAGTAAATTTGCCCTCCAGGGGAGCAACCCTTGCCTAAGGGGTCGCTCCCTTTGCGTGTAACTGACATTAAAAAAAATCAGTGGTGTCTAGTGGTTTCTGTCCACCTGGGGGGCAGATTGGCCTAAGAAAAAAAGGCTTTGCAATCGGGCTACAGAAATGCTCAGACAGACATGAAAGGAATGGAAAGGCCTTTCCTTTAATGTCCTCTGCCTGCCCCACCCCGATCGGAAGAGAAATGTATAGCATTTCTCTTCCGATTGTGCTGAGCTTCCAGCGCGATGGGGGTGCCCTCTGATGAGGTCAGCAAGTGATCGTGCGCTGATGTCATCAGACATCACATGGGGTAGGGGGTGTAAGGGGAAGCGATTCCCCTTCCATCCCTGCCCATGGGAGTGGGGTGGGAGGCATGGGAGGCGGGTGCAGGATGAGCTGGTCTTGTCCTTGACACATAGCAACCATGGCCGGGGGCGAGACCAGCTCGTCCAGGGCACCAGAGGGGTTAAAATATAGCCACTGCAGGAGAGCATCAGTAAAGGGCACTGGGATGATAAAATCGGAACATACATGAGAGTACCGTTGTGTGCAGAGTGGTAAAAGCACACAGGTAGCCAGATACAGAAGGGACTCTGCGTGGATAGATGCAGACCAGTGGCAGGCCTCATAATACTAATGGGCATTCATAGATAGGTAAGTAGGGCTTAATGGTAAATCTGTATTTCTTTTGCAGTATTATACATATGGGTGAAACCTGCCATAAAGGTCAGTTTCGAACCACTTAAGCCTACACAGCCCAGTGATGTGTCAAACTCTGGGAAAACATGCACATCGAGTTTGGTTTTCCAGATTCCAATAACGTACATACACATACTGTAGGTCGTTCATGGTTGTCATATTTCTCTGGCTAAATTCATAATCAGATTTCAGGTCTTTCCAGTCGTTGTCTCAGTGGTGGCCGCCACAAACCTCAAGTGTGGGACGGAGTGGTGGAACGGGGATTAGGGAAATAACAATTGAAAAAAAGTACCTGTCTTGCCACCGGCCTCCTTGCTCCTCTTCTCTCCTGATGGTTTCCAGCAGTCCCTGGAACACCAGCACAGGCTCCTCATGCAATCCTCGCTGCTCTCATGCTATCACTAGCATGAGAGCAGCACCGGGATTGTTCTGAGTGGCTTGGTCTGCCACTCAGACAGTGCATAGGAGTCTGTGCCACTTCGCCAATCCGGCTGTGCAACACAGCCAGGTTCGAGAAACTTAAGTGCACGTGTCAGTTTGGTTGGCTTAAGACAGCCGGCCAAACTGACATGCACGCTTTTAAGTGCACTCCACTCTTCCTCCCATGGCCTGGTCCCACCCCTCCCTACATGCGGTGGCTTATCCAGCAGCTACAAAATAAAACAATAATAAAATATTGTTTTATTTTTCAGCTGCTGGCTCTGAGCCAGTGGGGCGACGCTCCTCCGCCATTGCAGAGGAGCCGCTGCTGCTTTGTCTCGAATGAAACCCTGCCAGTGAGGAGTGCTTTCCAATGAACAACGCCTGAGAACACCAGATAAGCATTTTCTGAACAATTACCTGTCAGTATTTCTAAGGGGACTTCACTAAACGGCCGTGTTGAGAATAGGCCTCAGAGTGCATTGGAATGTGTGCCAGTTTTTGCTTTAAAGATAAAAAGACCCTACTTGCTATTTGTGTTATCAGTTGATGCCACTAGTAGGAAGTTGGCTCTGTATATACTATCTCAAAGTAAGAGACAGTGTGCACAGAGTCCAAGGGTTCCCCTTAGAGGTAGGATAGTGGCAAAATTAGATAATTCTAATGCTCTATTTTGTGGTAGTGTGGTCAAGCAGCAGGCTTATCAGAGGGTAGTGTTAAGCATTTGTTGTACACACACAGGCAATAAATAAGGAACACACACTCAAAAGACTTAACTCCAGGGCAATAGTTTTTATATAGAAAAATATATTTTCTTAATTTATTTTTAGAACCACAAGTTCAACATTTGAAGTAAATAAATAAAATGTAAGGTACTCCACACAGGTAAGTTAGGAACTTTGAATTAGAGTAATAACATATACAGTTTTTGTGAAAATGGCAATAAGCTATTTTAAAAGTGGACACTTAGTGCAACAAAATCAACAGTTCCTGGGGTAGGTAAGTAATGGTTAGTTTGTCAGGTAAGTAAGACACTTACAAGTCTAAGTTCCTGGGCATAGGCAGCCCACCGTTGGGGGTTCAAGGCAACCCCATAGTTACCACACCAGCAGCTCAGGTGCAGAGGTCAAAGAGGTGCCCAAAACACATAGGTGCCTATGAAGAACAGGGGTGCTCCGGTTCCAGTCTGCCTATAGGTAATTACCTGCGTCTTCGGAAGGCAGACCAGGGGGATTTTGTAGACCACTGGGGGGGGGACAAGTAGGCACACAAAACACAAGCTCAGCGGCACAGGGGCGGCCGGGTGCAGTGTGCAAAGCAGGCGTCAGGTTTTGTATAGGATTTAATCGAGGGACCCGGGGGTCACTCTAGCGGTGCAGGGAATGCACAGGGGGGCTTTTCAGGCCAGCCACCAACTGGGATAGGGACACAGTTGCCTCGGGGTCAGTCCTGCACTGAGGTTCGGTTCTTTCTGGTCCTGGGGCCTGCGGGTGTAGTGCTTGGTCCAGGCGTCGGGTTCCTTGTTACAGGCAGTCACGGTCAGGGGGAGCCTCTGGATTCTCTCTGCATGCGTCGCTGTAGGGGTCCAGGGGGGTCATCTCGGGCTACTCACGAGGTCGCAGTTGCCTGGGAGTCCTCCCTGTAGTGTTGGTTCTCTGGAGTTCGAGTCTAGGGCGTCGGGTGCAGAGGGTGAAGTCTCATGCTTCCGGCGGGAAGAGTGAAGTCGTTAGAAGTGATGCCAAGTTATGATTGAAAGTGTGCTGGGACCCTGCTAACCAGGCCCCAGCATCAGTGTTCTTTCCCTAAACTGTACCTTTGCTTCCACAATTAGCACAGCCCTGGCACTCAGATAGGTCCCTTGTAAATGGTACCCCTGGTATCAAGGGCCCTGATGCCAAGGAAAGTCTCTAAGGGCTGCATCATGTCTTATGCCACCCTGGGGACCCCTCACTCAGCACATGCACACTGCCTCACAATTTGTGTGTGCTGGTGGGGAGAAAATGACTAAGTTGACATGGCACTCCCCTCAGAGTGACATGCCAACCTCACACTGCCTATGGCATAGGTAAGTCACCCCTCTAGCAGCCCTTAGGCAGGGTGCACTATACCACAGGTGAGGGTATATGTGCATGAGCACTATGCCCCTACAGTGTATATGCAAAACCTTAGACATTGTAAGTGCAGGGTAGCCATAAGAGTATATGGTCTGGGAGTTTGTCAAACACAAACTCCACAGTTCTATAATGGCTATACTGAAATCTGGGAAGTTTGGTATCAAACTTCTCAGCACAATAAATGCACACTGATCCCAGTGTGGAAGTTATTGTAAAATGCACCCAGAGGGCATCTTAGAGATGCCCCCTGAATACCAATCCGACTTCTAGTGTTAGGCTGACCAGTTTCTGCCAGCCTACCACAACCAGACGAGTTGCTGGCCACATGGGGAGAGTGCCTTTGTCACTCTGTGGCCAGGAACAAAGTCTGTTCTGGGTGGGGGTGCTTCTCACCTCCCCCTGCAGGAACTGTTGGAGACAGGCCGGTAGGTCTGGGGCCAAGGCAGTTGTCGTCTTCCGTAGTCTCTGCAGGGCTTTCGGGTCAGCAGTCATTCTTCTTGTTTCAGGTTGCAGGAATCTGATTTCCTGGGTTCTTGGGTGCCCCTAAATACTAAATGTAGGGGTGTGTTTAGGTCTGGGGGGCAGTAGCCAATGGCTACTGTCCTGGAGGGTGGCTACACCCTCTTTGTGCCTCCTCCCTCAGGGGGGGGGGGGGGCACATCACTAATCCTATTGGGGAATCCTCCAAACTTAAGATGGAGGATTTCTAAAGGCAGGGGTCACCACAGCTCAGGGCACCTTAGGGGCTGTCCTGACTGGTGGGTGACTCCTCCTTGTTTTTCTAATTATCTCCTCCAGCCTTGCCGCCAAAAGTGGGGGCAGTGGCCAGAGGGGCGGGCATCTCCACTAGCGGGGATGCCCTGTGGTGCTGTAACAAAAGGGGTGAGCCTTTGAGGCTCACCGCCATGTGTTACAGTTCCTGCAGGGGGAGGTGAGAAGCACCTCCACCCAGTACAGGTTTTGTTCCTGGCCACAGAGTGACAAAGGCACTCTCCCCATGTGGCAAGCAACTCGTCTGGTTGTGGAAGGCTGGCAGAAACTGGTCAGCCTAACACTAGAAGTCAGATTGGTATTCATGGGGGATTTCTAAAATGCCCTCTGGGTGCATTTTACAATACATTCCACACTGGCATCAGTGTGCATTTATTGTGCTGAGAAGTTTGATACCAAACTTCCCAGATTTCAGTGTAGCCATTATGGAACTGTGGAGTTTGTGTTGGACAAACTCCAAGACCATATACTCTTATGGCTACCCTGCACTTACAATGTCTAAGGTTTTGCTTAGACACTGTAGGGGCATAGTGCTCATGCACATTTGCCCTCACCTGTGGTATAGTGCACCCTGCCTTAGGGCTGTAAGGCCTGCTAGAGGGGTGACTTACCTATGCCATAGGCAGTGTGAGGTTGGCACACTGAGGGGAGTGCCATGTTGACTTAGTAATTTTCTCCCCACCAGTACACACAAGCTGCGAGGCAGTGTGCATGTGCTGAGTGAGGGGTCCCCAGGGTGACATAAGACACGGTGCAGCCCTTAGAGACCTTCCTGGCATCAGGGCCCTTGGTACCAGGGGTATCATTTACAAGGGACTTATCTGAGTGCCAGGGCTGTGCCAATTGTGGAAGCAAAGGTACAGTTTAGGGAAAGAACACTGGTGCTGGGGCCTGGTTAGCAGCACACTTTCAATCATAACTTTGCATCAGCAAAAGGCAAAAAGTCAGGGGCTAACCATGCCAAGGATCATTTCCTTACACCACTCATTTCTTTCTTGGCCTCATCTCACCGGGTGCCAGAGCTGCTCTCCTTTTTACCAATTTACCAAGTGTGAAATAAAAAGAAGAGTATTGTCGTAGCAGTCAAAACCCCCATACACACACACACACTCGTAGAAATAGTTTGGCTCCAAGCTTGGGTCGTGAGGAATCCACAGGTAGCTAATGTATCCACCAGAAAAGTCGTTACCGAAGGTAAGTAACTCATTCTTCTGATGGATACAACTACCTGTGGATTCCTCACCTAATGAATAGAGTCCCAAAGCAGTACCGCACTCGGTGGAGGGTGCCTGAATGGTCAAACCAAGAAATCCTGCAGCACGACCGTGCAAAATGGCCATCCCTTCTGACCGCTGAGTCCAAGCAGTAATGCTTCGCAAAAGTATGAAGGGATGACCAAGTTGCGGCCTTGCAGATGTCAACCACAGGAACACCCCTAGCCAAGGCTGAGGAGGCTGACTTAGCTCTGGTGGAATGAGCTCTTATACCATCAGGGGGTTCTTTCTTTGCTAAAGAGTAACACATTTTAATACAAAGAACAACCCACCTGGAGAGTGTTCTCTTGTGGACTGCCTTTCCTTTCCTCTTTCCCACGTACCCGATTTAAGAGCTGATCCTCCAGCCTGAAATCCTTTGTTCTGTCTATATAAAAGCTTAGCGCCCTCCTTGGATCTAAGCGGTGAAGTCTCTCTTCTTCCTTTGAAGGATGAGGCGGAGGATAAAACGTGGAAAGAGTAATCGTCTGGGACATATGAAAGGGTGAAACAACCTTCGGTAGGAAAGCAGGCTTGGTCCTCAACACCACCTTATCCCCATAAAAAGATGTATAAGGGGGTTTTACAGATAGAGCTTGCAACTCACTCACTCTCCTTGCAGAAGTAATTGCAACCAGAAAGACCGTCTTTAGGACCAATAATCTCATGGGGCAAGAGTGCATAGGTTCAAAAGGGGACCCCATAAGGAAAGTTAGAACCAAATTCAAATCCCACTGAGGCATAACGAAAGGAGTAGGAGGGAATTTATTTATAAGACCCTTCAAGAACCTAAGTACTATGGGGGATTTAAACAAAGAAGGCTGGTCTGGAAGACAAAGAAAGGCTGAAAGGGCAGACAAGTATCCCTTAACCGTAGTCACTGCACAACCCCTCTGTGCTAGAGACAATGCAAAAGATAAAACATCCGACAAGTGAGCACGTAAAGGATCAATCTGCCTCTCTCCACACCAAACCACAAATTTAGACCACCTATTAGCGTAGATAGATTTAGTGGAGTGTCGCCTGGCCGCTAAGATAACATCCACTACATCAGGCGGGAGAGAGAGAGAACTCAGGTTGCCCGCTTCAATCTCCAGGCATGAAGGTGCAGGCTCTGGAGGTGGGGGTGTAAGACCTGCCCCTGCGACTGCGAGAGGAGGTCTGCCCTGAGAGGGAGACGGAGCGGAGGGCACAGTGAGAGTTGGAGAAGGTCCGTGTACCATGCCCTCCTTGGCCAATCCGGAGCTATTAAGATGACTTGGGCCCAGTCTTGGCGTATTTTCCTCAATACTCGAGGAATCAAGGGTATGGGGGGAAACACGTAAAGCAACTGGTCACACCAGGTCATCTGAAACGCATCCCCTAACGCTCCTTGTACCGGATACTGGAGGCTGCAGAATAACAGGCAGTGCGAGTTCTCCCGGGTGGCAAACAGATCTATCTGAGGAAACCCCCACATCTGGAAGATTACACGGACTTGATCTGGATGGAGCCGCCACTCGTGATCGGCCGAGAAATGGCGACTGAGATTGTCCGCACGTACGTTCAGACTCCGGCCAGATGATTTGCTACCACGCAAACCTGATGGTCCTTTGCCCAGGACCATAGCCAAAGAGCTTCTCTGCAGAGAAGGTACGACCCTACCCCTCCCTGTTTGTTTATATATCACATCGCGGTAGTATTGTCCGTCAGGACCTGAACCGACTGACCGCGAAGGGATGGGAGGAAGGCCTTGAGAGCTAGACGTACAGCCCGTAACTCCAACAGATTGATATGAAACATCTGTTCTACTGGAGACCAAAGACCTTTGATTTCCAGGTCCCCCAGATGAGCTCCCCACCCTAGAGTGGAAGCATCCGTTATTACTGTGGCCACCGGTGGAGCTTGCGAGAACGGCCTTCCCCAGGAAAGATTGCCGTCCGCAATCCACCTCTTCAAATCCGTGGCAGCATCTCTGGAGAACCTCACCAAGCCTTCGAAATCGCCTTTGTGTTGAGACCACTGCCTTCGGAGGCACCACTGAAGAGCCCTCATGTGCCAGTGAGCATGCATGACCAACAGTATGCAAGAAGCAAACAGACCGAGCAGACGTAGGACCTTGAGGACCGGAATAACTGCTCCAATTCGAAACATTGGAACCAACGCCTGAATGTCCTGAATCCGCTGAGGCGGAGGAAAGGCTCGATTCAATGTTGTATCCAGTACTGCCCCTATGAACAGGAGGCGCTGAGAGGGCTCTAGGTGAGATTTGGGCACGTTCACCGAAAAACCTAGGTCGAACAACAACTGGGTTGTCGACTGCAGGTGATGCAACACGAGCTCCGGAGACTTGGCTTTGATCAACCAATCGTCCAGATAAGGAAATACTGCTATCCCCTTCCTTCTGAGCTCCGCTGCAACCACCGACATCACCTTCGTGAAGACTCGAGGTGCTGAAGTAAGACCAAACGGGAGGACCGCAAACTGATAGTGCTGCGACCCCACCACAAACCGGAGATACTTCCTGTGCGACTTGAGTATCGGGATATGAAAGTAAGCATCCTGCAAGTCGACAGACACCATCCAATCTCCATTGTTCAGCGCCAAAAGCACCTGAGCTAGGGTCAGCATCTTGAACTTTTCCTGTTTGAGGAACCAATCCAAGATCCTCAGGTCCAGGATTGGTCTCAACCGACCATCCTTCTTGGGAATCAGGAAGTATCTCGAGTAACAACCCTGACCCCTTTCCTGCTCTGGAACCAACTCCACCGCACCCTTTGAAAGGAGGACTTGAACCTCCTGTTCTAACAACAGGAGGTGTTCTTCTGAACGATAGGATGGGCGGGGCGGGATGGGGGCGGAAACTCCCGAAAAGGTAGGGTATAGCCTTTTCTCACAATGCTGGTAATCCAGGAGTCTGATGTTATGAACTCCCACTTGTGGAGAAAATTCAGTAACCTCCCCCCTACTGGAGTGGAGTGAGAGGGAATTGGTGGAAGCCTAAGGCTGCTTCCCCTGCTGCACCCCTCTAGAGGATGAGGAAGAGGCAGAGTGCTGCTGAGTGGCTCCCCTGGTACGGACCCTACCTCTCCCTCTGAAGGATCTATAGGAGAGAGCAGAGGTGGGTTGCTGGAATTTCCCTCGAAAGGAGAAGGAGGAGGAACCACGACCAAATCCTCGAAACCTCCTAAAAAATCTGGAGGAAGTAGAAGAAGTGGCTTGCAAGCCCAGCGACTTGGCTGTGGCCCTACTCTCTTTGAACCTTTCTAAGGCCGAATCTGCCTTGGCACCAAACAGCTTGTCACCATCAAAAGGAAGGTCCAATAGGGTCGACTGCACATCAGAGGAAAATCCAGAGCTACGAAGCCAGGCCTGCCTCCTCGTAACCACAGCAGTGCCCATTGCTCTAGCAACCGAGTCAGATGTATCCAACCCAGATTGAATAACCTGTGTTGTAGCTGCCTGAGCGTAAGAGACCAGGCTCAATAATTCCTGAGGAACCTCTGTGTGCGTCGATTTAATCTCGTCCATCAGAGCATAAATGTATCTTCCCAAAATGCATGTAGCATTGGTGGACTTCAACGCCATGCTACATGACGAGAACACCTTTTTGGATGACATGTCCATCTTCTTAGAGTCCCTATCCAAGGGCACAGCTGGAAAGGACCGAGGAGCAGATCTTGCTGAGCACGAAGCCTGGACCACCAGGCTTTCAGGTATTGGATGCCTGGAAAGAAAACCTGGGTCAGCCGGTGCAACCCGATACCTCCGAGCCACAGATCTAGTGACGGCTGAAGAAGACACTGGCTTCTTCCAGACCTCCATAATGGGGTCCAGCAGTGCTTCATTGAAAGGCAAAAGTGGCTCTGCAGATGTAGAGGCAGGGTGCAACACTTCCGTCAAGATGTTCTGCTTGGCTTCAGTCACTGGCAAAGGGAGGTCCAGAAAGTCAGCTGCCTTTCTGATGACAGAATGAAAAGTGTCCGCCTCCTCTGTGTACTCCCCAGGTGATGACAAGTCCCATTCAGGGGAGGTATCCAGACCACTAGCAGTGTCAAGTCCATGGAGACCCTCACGAGAGTCCTCGATCTCCCCTTTCTCCAAGGCTTGCCTCTGGTATTCCTGCTCTTCAAGGAGGCGAAGAGCAAGCCTCCTCGAGTGCAGCCTCTCCTCTATCCTTGGCGTCGACATGGCGTCAGCGGACATCGAAGAATGACGCTGATCCTCGGATCCGTCAGACGCCGGGTCTACAGGCACCATAGTTCTCTTCGGCGCCGAACGAGGAGCCGGACGGTGTGAAGACTGTCCCGGAGTCGGAGGAGGTCTAGTCGGCATCACTGGCTGAGACATCGAAGCCGCAGGAGCCGAAGCCGTAGGAGCCGAAGCCTCAGGAGCCGAAGCTACTGGAGCCGATACCGGCGCCGAGCCCACGGTCCCCAGGGGGAGAAAGGGCATAAAGGGTGCCGGTCGAAGTGGAGCCGGAGCACCCATGTTGAAGGCCAATGGGCCCTAAGGACCAGGCGGTCCACCACCTGGAGCCATCTGTTGGAAGATGGAAAACATTGCATTCAGGAATGCGGTAGTATCAGCTCCAGGGGCCGGGAAAGCCGGGTACTGGGGTGCCTGGTTCGAAGGCGACACTGACGCCGGTCTCGACATCTGCAAAGACGGAGAAAACATCTGAGGCTTCGGAACCTCGAACACTGAAGGAGGATGGCCCGATGACATGGGTGAAGTCGGTGAAGCCGGAGATGGTAACGGCGTCGTCGGCTGGGGAGTGACAGTGGGACTGACTTCCCAAGTCTTCCGACGTCGAGCTGATGGAGACCTCGATCTAGACCTCTCCCTACTCGACCGGCACCGTGATTCTTGACGCCGCCGGGAGTCCCGATGACGCCAATGAGACTTCGGTGATGACGACTTTCGGTGATGTCTCTTCTCCTTCTTTTTCGATTTTGCAAGAAAAAGCTTGGCCTCACGCTCTTTCAGGGCCTTAGGATTCATATGTTGACAAGAATCGCACTTATCAACATCGTGGTCAGAACTAAGACACCACAAGCAGTCAGAATGTGGGTCCGTTACTGACATTTTGCCACCACACTCACGGCAGGGCTTGAATCCTGACTTTCTTTGCGACATTGTAATGTCCCAAAGTAAAAATAGCCAAAAACACACTGTAACTGTCGATTCAGCAACAGTAGCTCCCTCGTAGATAACCGTTTCGATTGGCACGGAAAAAAGGGAACTGACGTCGGCACATCGGTGACGACCTCTTATTGCCTGTATGACGTCAGACGGCGTCGCGTGGGCAATTGTGACGTCCTCGTCGACGTGCAGAAGCTAGGAAGAAGATTTCCGTCGAATGCTGGCGCAATGGGAGTATTCATTAGGTGAGGAATCCACAGGTAGATGTATCCATCAGAAGCATAGACTTAGGGTATGCTACAAAGGAGGTGTGGATGGCTATGCAGGGACACTTTAAGTGGTCTGTATGTTTTTTAGATCCCAAGTGTAAGGTTTCTAAAAATATGTGTTTTCAATTGCATATATCTATAGATAGACAGATAGAAGGACAGCTAATCAGACCGATAGGTAGATAGAAGTCTCTGTGCTACCAGCATGAGTTATCAAAATAAAGCGTGTTGAACTTTGAGTAAAATATACTGGAATTGGCAGTACGTAAGTAACCTTGTAAGATGTTCTGGGGAACAACCGTTGGAATCGTTGGTCCTGTCGATAATTACAATGAAACTCCTAGAAGAGAAAATGGAAGACATTGGAACAATTTTCACAGAACAAAAGGGGACTGCCACCACACCTTGTTTATTTCCAAAATGTTTGTAATGTTGAACAATGTCTGGGAATAGTTTTTGATGGGAGGCCAAGACAAATACCGGGCTTCACACAAACTGCACTTGTCACTTCCATGGGAAATTACTGGTTCCTGGGTAATCAGTGATGAATACAGGGCTTGTCCTACAGCAGACAGATTTAACAGTTTAATCAGCATGACCAACGATCCATTCAAGAAGCCTTTTGGGGTAGCGGTATCCTTGGCCGAAGGGCAAGCTATGTGTCCATAGCTTGACGAACACAGGTTACGTTCTGTGCCTAAAAGGCTGGTGGTGGCGGGCAGATCCAGGGGTTTCATTGCTGCTGTCAATATTATTAGTGTAATATGTAAAGCTAGCAGTGATATGATATAATGAATGAGGCTATGAGCAGTGCAGTTATGCTTACCTTAACTAGAAAATGTCAAGTGTTTTTACAACAGATTTTTGGTTGCCGATGTTAGCCATCTTGTGCCACTCAAGCTTAACTATTGGTTTGTCACTGTATTTAATTTTTATTAAATGATAACCTCAAGTCCAGTTCCCTGCAACCTGAGATTTCCAAAAACAATTGTGCTCAATTTTATTACAATTCCTTATTTTGGAATAGATGTGTCCTCGCGTGGATAGCAGTGTTCTGAGTGTGAAGGGTACAGTGTCCTCAGCAGACTGAATCATTATCTAAGGGCCATTTTTTTGCTCACGAATAATAATGATGAAAGCGCCTCTCCAAATATTGCAATCACTGCTTTGATTGCATTCACTACAAACATCTGGCATATATATGCATAACGTAAGGATGTGAGAAAGTAGCCTCTTTCTAGCATGGTTACTCCCACTTTTGGCCTGTTTGTGAGTGTGTGTCAGTGTGTTTTTACTGTCTCACGGGGATCCTGCTATTCAGGGTCCCAGTGCTCATAGTGAAAACCATATTTGTGAAGTGTGTTTTGCCTATCTCACTGGGACCCTGCTAGCCAGGACCCCAGTGCTCATAGTTTGTGGACAATGTGTGTGTCGTCAATAGTGCTTAACTGTGTCACTGAAGTTCTGCTAATCAGACCTCCGATGCTTATGCTCTCTATACTTCCAAATTAGTCCCTATAGTTTAGTGACTTCATATTCCAATTCCAACTGGCACACTCAACCCCCCTAATGAGTCCCTAGTATATGGTACCTAGGTACCCAGGGCACTGGGGTTCCAGGAGATCCTTATGGGCTGCAGCATTTCTTTTGCCACCCATGAGGAGCTCGGACAAACCCTTCTTCAGGACTGCCACTCCAATACCATGCATCTGTGGGGCTCCACCATGGACCCCCAGTACTGCCAAACCAGCTCTCTGAGGTTTGCATTGCAGCTACAGCTGCTGCCACCTCATAGACAGGGTTCTGTCCTCCTGAGGTCTGAGCAGCTCAGTCCCAGGAAGGCAGAACAAAGCATTTCCTTTGGGAGGAGGGTGTTACACCCTCTCCCTTTGGAAATAGGTGTTACAGGCTTGGGGAGGGGTAGCCTTCCAGGGCCTCTGGAAATGCTTTGAAGGGCACAGATGGTGCCCTCCTAGCATAAGCCAGTCTACACCGGTTCAGGGACCCCCAGTCCCTGCTCTGGCGCGAAACTGGACAAAGGAAAGGGGAGTGACCAATCACCCTGTGCATCACTGCCCCGGTGGTGGTGCCCAGAGCTCCTCCAGTGTGTCCCTGGCATTAGCCATCTTGTTATCCAAGGTGTGGGGACACTCTGGAGATCTCTGAGTGGCCAGTGCCAGCAGGTGACGTCAGAGACCCCTCCTGATAGGTGCATACCTGTTTAGGTATCCAATCCCCCCCCTCAGGGCTATTTATGGTCTCTCCTGTGGGTTCCTCTTCAGATTCAGCTTGCAAGTTTCCCCCAGGAATCCTCTGCAACTTCTGCATCAGCTTCTGACCGTCGGATCAACTGCAGACTACTCCAGGAACCACTGTAACTGCAACAAAGTATCCAGAAAGGCTACTGTGACCCTGCAACTTCAGCTCCAGCCAGCAAATGCAATAGTTTACAAGGTGTGCATGCTATGAGGACTCCCTGCCTTCACCCTGCACCAGAAGAACCGAAGGAATCTCCCATGGAGTGACAGAGTCACTTCCCTGCTCCAGCAGGCTCCTTCCAAGACGACGACCGGTTCTCTGGGACTCCTCTCCTGGTGATGAGCGTGCTTCCTGGAACACAGGTGGTGGACCCCTTCAACCCAGACTGTTCTAAGGTCTAGCTGTCCAAATTTGTCAGAGGTAAGAGCTTGCCTTCCCTGTTTGCGACAGTACCCCTGTGTACCGCATCATCTCTAGGTCATGTGGCCTCTGTGCACTTTTTGCATGAATTCTTCGTGCACAGTGTGGCCCAGGTCCCCAGCACTCCATCCTGCGACGCACAACTCGCTGAGTTGTTCTCCGGCGGCGTGGGACCTTCATTTGTAGTGCTGCATCAACCTCAATTTGCACCTTCTTTGTCCCCGTGTCCTGGGACTGCTGTGGGTGCTGCCTGGTCATTGTGGCTCGCTCCAGTGTTGGGAGGCCCCTCTACCTCCTCAGTCTGAGTTGAGGCCCCCAGGCTCCCCCGGGTCCAGGCAGCGCCATTTTGACGCATAACGGGACCTTGCTTGAACCAAGGCTTGTTGGACAAATCCAGCACTGCAACTTGTCTGCATCCAACATCTCGACGTGGGACATCTCCTGCACCACGCAGGAACCCGCAGCCATCTTCTTTGGTGCTCTTCTTCTAACCGCTGAATCGTCTTTTGCACCATCTTCTAGGTTGGCAGGGGCTCCTGTCCTTCCTGGAATCTTCTGCGACTTCTGGACTTGGTCTCCTCTCTTCACAGGTCTTGAGGTCCAGGAATCCACCATATTTTGCTTGCAGTCTTGCTTGGTTTCTTGCAATAACTCATCACGACTTGTAGTGTGTCCTGAGGAAACTTGCAGTACTTTACTCCTACTTTCCTGGGCTCTGGGGTGGGGTATTTTACTCACCTTTGTGGTTTTCTTACACTGCCAGTGCCCCTCTACACGCTACACTTGCCTAGGGGGTAATTCATGATTCGTATTCCATTTTCTTAGTATATGGTTTGTGTTGCCCCTAAGCCTATTGCATTGTATTGTATTTACTACTGTTTGCACTATTCTGTGAGTATTTACTTACCTGATTTTGGTCTCTAGTGTATATATTGTGTATACTTACCTCCAGGAGTATTGCCTCTAAGATATTTTTGGCCTTGTGTCACTAAAATAAAGTACCTTTATTTTTGGTAACACTGAGTATTGTCTTTTATTTTGGATAAGTACATTGTAACTACAGTGGTATTGCAGGAGCTTTGCATGTCTCATAGTCCAGCCTAAACTGCTCTGCTACAGCTACCTCTAGACAGCCTAAGCTGCTAGAACACTGACTACATTTCACTAATAAGGGATAAATGGACCTGGTATAAGGTGTAAGTACCTAGAGTACCCACTACAAACCAGGCCAGTCTCCTACAAAGGATAAGGGAGTGTCCAGGAAATTAAAATATTCCCCACCTGAACAAAACATCCAGTCACACAACAAGCATGCAAGGCAAACGAACATGACCATCCCTAGGAGATTCTATTCACCCTTTCATCCTCTTTAATCCATTAATTCATTCATTTTGCCTTCTTACTAGTCATCCATCCATCTGTACTTCTCTTCACCCTCCCATCCATCCATTCATTCTTTGTCCCTTTCACACACACAGCCATTCTTTCCTGGGTCCGCCAAAGATTTTATCTATGTATCATTCTAACTATCCAATCACCCACCCATCCCTTCATTCTTCTCCATCGGTTCGTTCTTCATCCTTCCATTCATTCACCATTTTAACCTATTGGTCCTTTTACTCTTCCATTCATCTATCATTTGACCTTTCAATATATTTATCCTTTCACCCTTCCATCCATTAGTGACCCATCCTTTCACCCTTTCACACATTCGTTTTTGTTTCACCCTTATTTTACCCTTCCTTCCTACGTTTCGCTTGTTTTTCTCATTTTTTTCACTTTTCGTTCCTCCACCCTTCCTTTCTCTTCCCATTCTTTCTTTCCATCTCTCCATCTTTTGTCGCATCCTAGGATTTGTGTTCTTTCCTTTCTCTCTCATGCTCAATGTTTATATTTGTCTCGCTCTCTCTTTGGTTTGCCCTATTTTCATAATTTCATCACTTCTTTTTCTGTATTCCCTGCTCAGTGCCACCATTCGTACTACTCTCTCAAGGTATTACCCATCGATATTATTTGTGAGATACTTTGTCTGCAGACAGAAAAGGCCCAGAAACAACTAAATTATGTTTTATTGGGACCCAGGTCACAAGTCCATAGGCCCCAGTTGCAGCCTCCACTTAAGCTGCTTAAGAAAGGGGTTTCTACACCACTGTGCAAGGATGGAGACTATGGACAGCCTTATTTTCTCTCTAGTGTCTCCAAAACGGATGGATGAATATTTAACAAACCATTAAAAGGCACCAAATGATGTCAAGGGCTTCATACTTGCCAAATAATGTACTTTTGTTTTTTTGCAGCTAATATTCATGAATGAAAACTCTCCCCTACACCCTTCCATCCCCACATATGTTCTGCAGAAAATGTAGCATAAATCTTTTTTGCAACGTTTGGCACAAATTCGTTGAGGGAGATGCAAGGTTATTAGCAATCTAAAAAGGGCTTTGCATAGCTCTTTTATTGGAATTGACGTTCCAGCCTTAATTAAGGTGGCTGAATGTCAGCCATTCATACTCCACCAGGTTTGTTGTTTGTACAGTGAATCTCTCACAGAACTGATAATATCCAATGTGCATAAATTTCCATAGAATACTCATTGGATTTCTGTGAATGCCTACAAAAGCACACATTTATGAAAAAGGTGGGCACAGGTCTATAACGCACACATTAAACATTTTCTGACTGGTGATAAATGAGGTACAAGTCAAACTCGTTTCTTTATGCACTATATCAGTTAGGTGGTACAGAGGATGCTAAAACAGCAGATTTTCTTCCCGCTTGTTAAGCTCAAATTCAAGCTGGTGTTCGTCGACAAGCTTCCAAGGCTCTGAATTAAACAGACTTTTGGGTCATTCGAGTCCATCTTTAATTTAATGTATTGTTGCTGGCACTAATGGACAATGCGCCTCCAGGGCTGGCCGAGTGCAGCGACCAAGGAAGTAATTAAGTTAATGGAAGCTCTTTTGGAAAGTACTTGCGTTAAATCAAACTCTTATTCATATATTGAACTACTGTACGTTTGTCAGCTCAGCAAAATTCAGTTAAAGGAGACGTCTCACGAACATAGTTTTTTATATCACCGAATGGCACACAATACAAAATCCCAAAAGGAGGCAACCTTGTTACTGTTTCCAAAACCTTTAAACAGTTGAAAGTTCACCCATGCATCATTCTCCCGCCTTGAATTTCTCTGTCAAGTGGAAAAGAAGCACTTGTCAGTTTGTTGCTTTATGAGTCGCACTGATCCCAGTGTATCCATTACAAACACGAGGCACGTTAGGACTCTCAATCCTGGGATGTAACAGCAACAGAGAATTTAAGTAGGGTCCAAAACCAAACCAGAACACTAAGGCAGCCATTTTGGAGAAACAGTGCAAGCCTGAAATACAAGTCTTTAGTGGGTAACTTTAAGCCCGAATCAAAGTAAAGTGACAAATGCTCTCAGAAGCATACAAAGGAAATCAAAGAGTAGGCGGCAAAGCTATACTTTGCGGAAGACAAAAGGCAAGGCAGATTGTATTTCAGACAGATGACCCATTCCCACTTCAAGTTAAGAGCCTGCTCCATTACCAGGTCCAGGACCGACTCTAAGTGGCTGATCATGAGTAAGTCAAAGACAAAAACACAGGAGAAGGGCCTTACTACCCCACCATTGTCTGCCTCCCTCTGAGTCGGCTTTGAGATTGGCCCTAGTGCACCCCCGAATTTCCCAGGCTGCTGTCGACCCTGCACAAAATAGAGGCTGCTATCGAGGCCATGTTGCAGCTGTTCAGGTGGACGGCGGATCCCTCTGTAGCTCCTCTATGTCCCACAGAGTTGCCAGGGCCCCAGTTTGACTTCCTTCAGCGGGTTCTGCCCTGGCATTGACTGACCTTGTTGGTCCACCATCTGTCTAACTGCTGGGGTTGGTCCATGCCTCCACTCCATCACCATAGGCCTTGCCAGTTCCAACAGTCCCAGTGCCAGCCCAGACTTTAGCGATGCCCACACTGATCCAATCCTGATGCCTGTTTCCAATCTGGAGTTGATGTTGGCGTGGACAAGGCCTATGTCCTGCAATCTAATTAACAAGGTGGAACCCCTCACTTTGGATGAACACAAGCCGCTTCCTCGATATTATCAGAAACTGCAAACATTGTTCGGATCAGATTACGATGCTGTTCACAGACACTAATGTTCTGCATGACAAAGATGACAATGAGGAGGTGGACAACCTGCTTTCCCCCTCACTATAGTGTTCCTCGATTTGACCTCAGTCTAAAGAATGCCAGTGATCTACACACCTTTCCTGAAGCAGAACTTGACTCCCTACCTGGGACCACAACAAGGACAGTGCCTCTTTGTGGTAGTAGTCCCTAGAGAAGCAGATGTTTCGGACTCTGAGCTACAGACTGCTGTGACTTAAGCAAATCTTTTGATAGAGATCCTGCAGCCTGGACCAACTATGTCAGAGTCCTTGCTCCTTCTTAATGAGGACCTGACATACACCCTGATGGCATCATGGACTAAGCCATGTTCTGGCCTACTAGTTAGTCATCCAACAATTAGGCATCATGGGCCTTTTTGATTCAGCACACGACCCCCAGAAAGTTTGGTCATCCAAGTTTCCCCAACCAAGGTCAACTCCCAATGTATGCCCTACTGCACCACCAGAAAGGAATGCAAAGTGCATGATACATTGATACATTCAGGAAGAGAACCTCATCTTCTGCTAGTGTGACCCTTAAGTCCTTGAATGCTGTCTGTGTTGGCACACTCTTACCCTTCGAGAACTGGCCAATGACATCTTTCCAGCTGTCTCTGATGAATTCAGAAACGCCATTTCTCAGACAATCCATGATGGACAGGTTGCAGCAAAATAGGTTCCTGGACACAACAAACTGTGTGGGTCAAGCCATGGGGAAAAGTGCTGTGATCAGACATCAAGTCTGGGTGTGCACTATGGGATTATCCAGTGGCATGCACGCATCCCTTATGGATTGTGTCATTTGACGATTCCAGGCTTTTCAGGGACAAGTTTCCCTATGCTCTGGAGCACTTTAAAGACAGACACATTATTGACTGCTCCCTAAGTTTACTTTCACCACCCATCTGTTCCACCAACAATACTGAAAATTCAGAGGATACTCTTGGGGTCACACTTACCACCAAAGGTAATGCTCTTATCACCTGTAATAGCAAGCACAGCCTTTTTACAGCACAAGAGGACACCATGCTAGTAGAGGCCGTAGACACCACCAAGAGCAGACTTTTCTCTTTGCCTTCCACAGCTGCTGCCAAGCAGCATTCTCCCCGCCCACTGTTATGCGTGACTGGTAGAGGGAAGAATTAGATTTTCCTGCCTGGATGGCATACTACTATTCCACATCAGTGGACGCTGCAAACTGTCCAACAAATTACACCCTCCAGTTCACTTCCCCTCATATTCCACGTTTCTGCTAAGATATCAGCAGAGCATGGTTCCATTCATTCGTCCTCGGGAGGTTGTCATTAATGGCCAAAGGGGCTGTAGAGACGATCCCGGAAGAAGAGAGGGGCATGGTGTGCTATCCTATTCAGTTTTGGTTCCCAAAGAAATTGTGATTTGACGTAAACCCTGGACCTTAACATCTTGAATCTCTTCTCCCACAGGAAGGTATTCAAATTTCTGACTTTGGCCTAGGTCCTTGCTCTCCTGGACCAAGAAGACTGGATGGTGTCCGTGCACTGTATTACCAGTTTGCAGTTCTACTCTTTGGCATCACCTCAGCCCCTCCAGAGTTTACGAAGGTGATAGAAGTGGTTGTGGTTCATCTTTGAAGGTTGTGCGTGCATGTAGTCATGTACCTCAATGACTGGCTGCTGGAGACAGGCTCACCACAGTTAGTTGAAGATCATATGCAAACGATGGTCACCATTCTCTCATCTCTTGAATTTTCCATCAATGAGCCAAAGTCCCATCTGCAACCTAGAAGAGGATTCCCTCCATAGTGGCCATTTTGGACATTATGACATTCAAGGCCTTTCCACCCACACAGAGAGTTCAGAATATCCAGGTTATGATCCTGATGTTTCAGACTCATTCCTGAATTCTGGCATTGATGGTTATGAGGATTCTTGGAGTATTGGCCTCATGCATCCTGCTGCATCAGTGTGCCCACTGGCACATGCATAGCTTGCAGTGAAACCCCTATCTGCAACATCAGGGTTGCATCTTGCAAAACATTAGCATCTCAAAGGAAACAGCCCAGGACCTTCTGTGGTGGATGGTGGATATCAACCTGGTTTGCCACAGACCTTTCACCCTATGCCATCCAGAGCTCCCAGTAGTACAAATGGCTCATCTCTGAGTTGGAGCAGTCGTCTGGGACAGGTGGAGATCAGAACAGAAACATCATGTTATCCTTCTCGAGTTGTGGGCCATCCGGTTTGGTGTGAAGTTTTCCTCCCAGACAGGAAAAATAAGCTGAGGCAGGTCTTAATAGACAATACAACCACCATGTATTACTGGAACAAACAGAGTTACATGGAGTCATGGATCCTATGCCAGGAGATACTGCGTCTTGAGAAATGGCTGGAACTTCTAGGGATCTACCTGCTGGTAAAACATTTAGTGAGATCATTGAAGGCCAGAGCGCACAAGCTCAACAGACGTCAGACCACAGACTGTGTCTTCATTTGGAGGTGGTGCAAGCCATTTCAGTGGTGGGGCACACCTTGGTAGATTCGTTTTGCCACCACCAAGAACATTCAGTGTTGCAATTATTGCACACTAGAGTTTCCATCAAGGAGTTCCTTATAAGATGCGTTCTATCTATAGCGTGACACCAGTCTTCTGTATGCCTTCCAACTTCTGCCTCTCCTGCTCCAAATTCTGTAGAAGAGATCAGGCACAGGTCATCTTTATTGCTTCAGACTGGGCCAGGACTGTGTGGTAACCACAGTGGCTGGGCCTAGGCATTTGCCACCTTGATCCCTCCACCAATTTGGGAGGATCTACTTTCTAAGCAACAGGGAAGAGTCCGACACACCAGTCTCCACAACCAACACCTCCATGGGTGGAGACTGATTGGAACATCTGTACAGTTTCAATTTACTGGCTGAAGAAGTGTATGCCATTCTTGCAGCTTGGTGCCCATCTATTAAATATATCTATTCTGGCAGTTGGGTGAAGCCTGTGATCTGCTGTGGAGTTGACCCTCTACAGGACAGCTTACCTGATGTTATGTTACAGCCCTTCTATGTTTTCCTATGCAACTTTGGCTATTGAATCACTAGTTGTGACCCTTTTTTTTGAATGACTAACCTATTTTCACCTGAGTCTTTCATTATACGTCAATGGGACAGTAACTGGGACCTTACCTTCCTGTTGTGCACAACCGTTTAGTCCATGCACAGCCGTTCACTTTGAATGCTGATGATTAAAGCAATTTTCCTCATAATTACTTCTGTGCGCCATGTCAGTGAGTTGCTGGTGCTGTTGGACCACCTTCCGTACACTACCTTCTTATTTGACAAGTTGGTGCAAGGGACTCTAGCTTTGTTTCTGCTGAGGGTCATGTCATTCTTTGTTGGGGAACATTCTATTACTATTCATGCTAAGTTCCTTCCGCCACATTCCTCAAAGGAGGAGTAGAGGCTTCACCAGCAGGAACCAAAGAACCCTCCCATTTAAAAAGAGTACTGCATGGACAGTCAGCTCTTCATCGGCTTTACTGAGACGAAAACAAATGGGATGGCGGTGCAGAAGTAAACCCTGCCCAAGTGGATTGTATTGAGCAAAGAAACATGCTGTACTTTGGCTACGAAGGAACCTGTGAGGGCTTATGGGCTTAATCTACCAGTCAATGCCAGTACAACAGTGTTGGGAAGCAAAGCTCTGGTTTTAGGCTGCTACACACCTTCATCAGGCATATCTGTCCTAACAGTCAAGTCTGCGGGATGGTGGAATCATTTTGCCTACTCAGTTTAACAGGACTTCTTGGTGTAAGTACACTCCTCGGACACCTTCACCAGCCTTCCCTTGATCAATGGAAGAAAGGCTTTAAATGCCAATCTGATTGCCCAAAGTACCAGCAGATTTATGTGAAGCTTGGACTTTTTCAGAGAACAGAGTCCACTGATCTCCACTTCTCCCAGGTGGCCACGACAGTCCAGAAGTGATGCATCTGTCACTACAGTCAAATCTGGATGGGGAAGGTAGAGGGGTCTGCCATTTACCCAATCGTGGTTCTTTAGCCACCTCCGCAGTTCCTTTGCAGTTACCTCCAACATATGGACAATGTCAGTCCCTAATACTGCCCCCACTGGGCCTTCAGGTCCCATTGCATTGCCCACATTTGGTAGCAGGCATGTGTCAGCAGCAGGATGCAGGAGGCCCTGAGGCCCAACAGCCTCATAGTCATTCTCACCGAAAGCCAGGGTATAGGCTGAAACATCGGTATCATAGCCTGAATATCCTGGACTTGCCACTTGGGAGGACAGGCCCAAAACTGCACCGTGTCCAGAACAGATCAGATGAAAGGGAGCATCTGAGAAGGAGTCAGGTGTGACTTCAGCATTTTGACAGTGAACCCCTGCAAGTGCAGGAAGTTAAACGTAGTCTGAAGTTGTAAACTGACTGCCTGGGGTGAGACTGCCTTCAACAACTAGTCTTCGAGGTAGGGGAAGGCTGAAGTTCCTGACCTCCACAGATGAGCTTCAACCACCGTCATTACCTTGGTGAACATTCAAGGGGTGCTGGTAAGGCCGTAGGGGAGCACAGAAAATTGAAAGTGCTTGTGGCCCACCGTCTAGAGTCTGTGGACCAGCAGGATAAGAATGTAGCTACAAGCTTCTTGCAAGTCCAACACTAACCTCTAGTCTCCCAGATCTAGGGCAGGCTAAACTTTGGGAGCATGAGCACTTTGAACCTCTTCTTCAAGAAGAGCTTGAGAAGGCCCAAATCTAGGATAGGATGGAGTGCTTCATCTTTCTTTGGCACCAGAAAGTAGCAAGGATAGCAACCATAATGCCAGCACCCCCTCTCTGTGGCTCCCTTGACAAGGAAAGCCTGTACTTCTTAGTGGAGCAATCAATTAATGGATTTGTAAAGCATGGCTTATCACCCCATGGGGTATCCAGGTGCTCCAGGATGTTGCTGTGTGTCAGTGGCTACTCCCCAAAAAGCCATGACGAGAGCTATTTCCTGAAGTTGAGGAGGGTGTGCGATGTGTGAAGGTGGGGGTGGAGGTTGTTCCAGGTCTTGGCAGTGAGGTAGAAGAGCGACCTCTGCTGCAGCTGCAATGGACTCTCTGAGGGTGAGAGTTGTAGAACAAAGCTCCCTGGTTGGCTGGTGGAAGGAGTGTCTGCCGTTGATTAGGTTGGGTCCAATGTTGCGGAGGGCTTTGTATGCGATGGTGAGAACCTTGAATTTGCACCTCTTGTGCACCGGCAGTCAGCATAGGTCCCTGTGGTGCGGGGTAATGCGGGTCCTTCTGGGGGAGGTCTAGGACGAGTCTCACTGCTGTGTCCTGTATGGTTTGGAGGAGGTGGAGGAGCTGGGCAGGGAGTCCAACGTAGAGGGTGTTTCCATAGTCTATTCTGCTGGTGATGATGGTGTGGATAACCGTCTTTCTAGTTTCCATTGGGATCCATTTAAAAATCTTCCATAGCATGCAGAGGTTCTGGAAGCTGGAGGAGGCCACTGTATTTATCTGCTGTTTGAAGGTGAGTTTGCTGTCAATGATGATGCCAAGTTTGTCTCCATGATCCGAAGGGGTCGGGAGTTGTCCGAGCATGAATGGCCACCAGGAGTCATCCCAAGTGGACGGGTTGCTTCCGAAAATGATCACCTCCATTTTGTTTGTGTTCAATTTCAAGCAGATGGATCATATATCCATTCAGCGACGGGTGTCAGGGAGTTGCTGAAGTTGTGTCTGGAGGTGGTGTGGTCTTCTGAGGAGAAGAGCATTAGTTGAGTGTCGTCGGCGTAGAAGATGATGTTGAGTTCATGGGATCGGACAATCTTGGCCAACAATGTCACATAGACATTGAAGAGGGTGGGGCTCAGGCAGGATCCCCATTGGACGCCGCAAATGTCAGACTGAGTCAGGGGGTGATCTATGTTGGTAATTTAAGGAGGAAAGTTGCTGTTAAAGGCTGTGATTTTGTCATGGAAGTAGTCGGCAAGTGAGTTGCAGAGGGTCTGGGAAGGTTGGATTGTGTTTTCTGTGACTGTTGGGCAGGAGAACTCTTAGACAATCTTGAAGAGTTCCTTCGGGCAGTTGGTGCTTTCCTCAATGTGGCTGAGTTTAGGTAACCTTTTTTGCTTCTATGAGGTGGAGATGGTACTTATTTATGTTATTTATATTTGAAGGTGGTGGGGTCAGCAACATCCCTTGTGCGACGCCATAATCTTTCTAGCCTTTTGCAGTCGCTCTTGTGTGGGCCTGCTGGATCTTCTGGAGGCAGAGCTCCTTGCAGGGGTGACTTTGTTGGCACCTTTGATGATCCATTCACAATGGTTCTGGCGTCTTGTTCAATGTTGCTGGAGAGGATGGATTTGCTGGACTGGAGGGCGGTGGTCCATTGCGTCTCTGTGACTTTTCCCCATCTGCAGGGAGGGGGAGGGCATGGTGTGGTGGACGGTTCCAGTCTGCTGATTATGGTGAAGTGTACCAGGTGATGGTCGGTCAATGTGAGCTCCGTTGTGTGGGTGAAGTTGATTTTTTAGCTGGTTGTGAAGATGGGGTGCAGGGTGTGTTCCGTGGCGTGAGTGGGCCTGGTGACTGGTTGTTTCAGTTTGATGTTATTTAGGTTGTCTAGCAGATTGGTGGTGATGTGGTCATCTAGATGGAAGTTCAGATCTCCTAGGAATATGTAGTCTGACGTGTCAATGGCTAGGGGTGTGATGAGGTCAGCAACAGCTCTGCAGGACATGGGGGAGGGTCCCGGGGGTCTGTATACAAAGGTTCATCTGATGGTTGTTCTGGCGTCGGTTTGGATACAGAAGTCTAGGTGTTCCGCGAAGTGGGCTTCCTCTTCTTTAGAAGTGGTGCACAGGAGGTTGTCCTTGTGCATGATGGCGATGCCTCCGAGGTACTTGTTGTGGCGGTCTTTGTGGATCAGTTTGTATCCTTTTGGAGTGGCGCAGGCGATGTCGGGGGTTGAGGTGGGAGTGAGCCAGGTCTCGTGATGAATATCAGGTCCGGTGGGAGCAAGGCTACAGTGTCCCAGATTTCCGCAGCATGTTTGCAGAGGGAGTGTGTGTTGATCAGCAGGCACTGGATTTGCTTTGCAGGCTTGAGGGCGGCAGTGCTGGTGCTGTGTTGGTCTGGGTGTTTCAGGTGAAGTGGCATTAGCGGCAGGTAAAAGGACTGACAATGATCTGTGGGCAGGCGGTGCAGCAGTTGTTGTCAGAGTTCCTGGGGGCCAGGGCCCAGAGTTTGTCAGCAGAGAATCAGCAGGTGGTGAGAGTTCCAGGGTCCCTGGTGTTGGAAGCAGTCTGAGCGAGTAGAGGCGCAGATGGGCTTGCCTTTGGCGCACCCACTGCACGGTCGCACAGCAACTGTCATTAAGTAGGTCCTGGAGTGAGATGGTCATGGGGGGATGGAGAGGGGAGGAGGGCGGGAGCGCAAAGAGCAGGAAAACCTGTTGGGGAGGCAGAGGGGGCTGAACTGCATGGGACGCAGGAGCAAGCACAACAGGCAGCAGGGGTAAGCACAACAGGCAGCAGAGGGAGCTGTAGACACGCTACACTGCAAGTCCTAGAGAGGTGCTAGTGGTGCAGAACGAGGAGAGCTGGTTTAGGACCTGGGCAAGGAGCAAGGAGAGACGGTTCTTTGTCAGCCACTCGTAGGTGGATGGAAAGAGCAGAGGGGGTGTCACAAAGGGGAGTAAGTAAACCCTTTGGACTATCTCAAGTGCCCAATGGTCTGATGTTACTGACTTTCAATGGGGGAGGTGATGGCATATCCTGGCTCCCACTGGGTGCCCATGATGGCCTGAGGGTTGACTAAAGAGGCTTGGAGGGAGCAGCTGCTGGAGGCGGGATGGACTGAACTGACCGCTGGCCACCTGTCCCACATGGTTGCTGAGACCTGCACTCCTGGCCATGAAAATACTAGGAAGCCTGCTGATCTTGGAATGCTGGAAGGGTATGGCCACAGCTGGAGACTCCTTCCATAGCCAAAAAAAAGGGTCTGAAAGCAGATTGTGATGGACGATGGTCCATAAAAAAGCCCAAGGACCTGGCCATAGCCCTGCTATCCTTAAAGTACACTAGTGGTGAATCCACTTTGTCTCCAAACAGGCAAGAGTCATCAACAGGCATATCCATGAGGGAAGACTGGACTGGAAAAAGCCGGGTGTGGTGCTGCAAGGTCAGTGACGATTAAATTGATCTGCTTAGCATGTTGGTTATGCCTGATGGGTGAACCTGGCTGCATCTCTCCCGTCAGCAACCACCTGACAGTATGGCTTGAGCCTCCTCCTGGACCATAGGCAGCACTTGTGTAACTGAATCTCATTGGAGAATGGGAATAACGGCCAAACAGGTATACAGTGTTCCCAGACTGCAATTCCAGGCTGGTGGAAGAGAACATTCTCTTACATGATTCCCCATACGGTAGAGTGGTAGGGAACGTGTTAAGGTGAATGCCGATGAGGGAGCTTGGACCACCAAGCAATTGGAGTGGAATGCTACATAAGGAAAAAGATCGAAAGAAGCAGGGCAATGGCGAAAGTCAATCGTCCTATTCACAGGAGCCCCTGTGCAGGACTTGGACCAGGCCCCAAGTAGGATGTCTGTAAAGCCTTCATTGAATGGGAGTAAAGGTTCTGAGAGGGGAACTCCCAGCTGAAGCACCTCTCTAAAAACATTAGTTTTGACTGCCACTGAGGACAGGCTAAGGTCCAGGACCTCAGCTCCCCTTCATACCACCATACCAAAAGAGGCTCCCTCCTCCTTAGCCACAGTAGCAGGGGAAACTAGGCCAGTGTCAGGTGAGGTATCTAACCCACTGGCCTCACCCAGTTCTCATACCAGTTGTGCTCCTTAACTGGTTCTTCTCCATAACGTCTCTCTCTCCAGGGCTAACCATTAAATAAGGCAATGATTCCACTCTGGAGAGGATGTCCTCAGCTGGCACTGATGCTGTTGGGCGACGCCCATCAATCTCTGGGTCTGAGTCAAGTATGATGATGAGGATGGTGCCGTCTAGTGACTTTGGCAGTGCTGGGGGTGTTAGCACTGGAGTGGGCACTGAGGAAGGTCTTGATCGCCACCAACGGATCCTTGGGGTCCAATTAGCATAGAAGGCAAACCCGCCGGTGTGGTTCCAGTAGGAGCCCCTTCCATGCCCATGGGGCCTGAAAGCAGTCCAGTGGTTGGCAGGCCACCCAAAAATGAGGTACATGGCCTCATAAAATTCTTCAACTAGGCGGGGGAGCTCAGCTCTAGAAAAATTGGGGAAGCTCGGACCAGACCCAGATTAAGTTAAACCGCTGACTCACCAGCTCCCTCATATTGTCGGAAGACTTTGATGGACATGGGGAAGTCGAAGAACACTTGTACTTCTTTGACTTCTTGCGGCTTGTGGTACTTTCCTGACTTCCCAGATGACTTAAAGCACGATGAGAAAAATCAGGAAGGAATCTGCAAATAGTCCTGGGACCCCCCACATGAAAAGGACCTTGAGCGTTGTGGAGTCAACTGAAGTTGCATTTTGAGGAGGTTGAGGGATCACTCATTCAGCACCTTAGGATGCATGGGGCAGAAGTCCTTGCATGCCTTGAAGTGGTGTCCGGCTTTAGGCACCACAAATACACCAAGTGGGGGTCTGTCACCAACTTTTGCCTGTGACAGGCCCCACCTGGTTTGAAACTAACTGGTTTCGGAGGTGCCATCCTCACACCAGGAGAAACATTTCAGAAAGAAAAGGTTGATAAAAAGTCAAGAAAGTCCAGTCAAAAAGTGACTGAGAGACAGGTCAATTCGGTTCAGCACATCTGGCGCAGAAAGGAAAGAACTGGCGTCAGCGCACCGAGGTGGCTTCCATAAAGGTATCACACATGTCACTTCCGGCATGGGCAATGCCAACGTGCAACCGAATTATGACACCTAACGGCACTAAGGGGTACTGCTTGAAAATATTCCAGATCCAGTCTGACGTCTGGGCATATTCAAAGGGAAGGAATCTGCAGCTAGAAGTATTTATCAGATGCATTACATTTGGCCTGGCTTCACTGGGGAGTTACATGCTGCCTTTGGGATGGCTGTTTATGTGAAGAACCAGGGCTGAAGGCGCTATAACCTTCTAGCTACATGGAACAGGAGAACCTTATCTGCTGTGTTTAGTGACCTGGGGACGCCACACAGGTCTGTGCAGTAAATGCTCTACACTATTATGACTTGTGTTGTGCCATAGGGCGCACATCATTAGAGCTGCATTCAGGGTTTTAACAACTGCTGTTGGGTGAATCAACATGGCTAAAAACATTGACAAGGCCAAATATCTCTATTACTGGCTTTGTCAATGTTTTTTTAAACCATATTGTACTGCGGCACAGATGTTGTACAGCATGGTTGAAAGTTAAAGTGCTGTCGTGGCCAGCGTTGACCTCAACATAGCGTTTTTAAATTTATTTTCAACCATGCTGCACAACAGCCTTGCTGCTATAAAACTTGGGAAAGAATATCGCATAGGTGAGACCTACTGGCTTTGCCAATGCTTCTTGGGTCAGGAAGCACTGCACAGAGGAGTCCGTCACAAAGATATTTTGGAAAGAGGTGGGCAAAATGTAACTTACACCAGAGTATTTCATGTAAGTTCTGGAGTTCTGCATTATGCTTGGTATGTGAAATTACCAAAATGACACCATTAGGCCACTTTGCATAATTACACGCCATTTGCAGCAAAAAGTTACCACAAATGTGCTTATTGAGAATGCAGAAGAACATCTGAACATGAGCAGCAGGTTTTCACAGTGCTTTTGGTTACATGCATCCAAGAGCCAGAAGTTTATAAGAGGGCATATTTCGCATTAAACTACAGTGCAAAATGACAGATTGGCATCCTGTGGATTTATGCATACTTCAGCAGGAACGTTTCGCAATTATGTGCATTTTGCACACCCCTATTATTATAGAGTAACATATCAGTACTCCTGTAGTATTCTTTAATGTATTCTTACATGCTTTTACATATGAGACCTTAAATATCTAACATGGGGGTATTCAGGGAATATTCATACAAAGTCAGTAACAAGCACTGGCAAAGCCAATAGTTATGGTGTTACCCACCAGCATTTTGGAAATTCTTGTTTTGTTTTATCATTGACTTTTCAAAACGTTAGTGTTTGGGAAGCTGCTGGCCCCTCATTAAATCTAAAGAAAAACATTGGCTAAAGGCAAAATGTTTTCCTGGTCTCAAAAAAGTACACATTACCACGGTACGCCTAGCACTGAAGAGAATTACCTTGTGTGTGGGTGTTCTCCTTTTGAAAAAGCAGCATGCCGTAACTCATAGTAAAGTCAGCCAATGGCTGAAGTGGGCTAACATTGCCCCTTTATGCATGCTGGAGTGGGTAGAAGAAAAATGTGAACGACACAATCACAGACTAATGGATAAAGTCTGGCTGAAAATCCCTATAAGTAACTACGTTGCACATACTTTTAGAAAGTGAAAAGATCTTGGCTAACACAGATCTGAAAATCAATCTGCCTGGCACTAGCTGCTAGCCTTGTCTTTGAGAAAGAATGCAAGAAAAATGAGAAAAAATGAATACAGTAAGGAAGGATGGAAAAAAGGAAGGCAGACAAACAAAGAAGGGCAAAAAAGGAGGGAAAGCAAAAAGAAAGGAACGGAAGGAGGAAAAAAGAGGTGGAAGACAGGCAAAAGGGGCAAAAGGGAAGAAAGGAGGGAAGAACGCAAGAGAAAGAAAAGGGAAAGAAGGAAAGAAAGGGAAGAAAGCAGGCTGAAAGAAGGCACACAAGAAAAAGGAAATGGCAATAAAAGAAGGAAAGACGGCAAGAAAGAAGGACAGAAAAAAGGAAAGAAGGCAAAAACAGAATGAAGGACAGAAAGAAAGACTGAAGGCAAAAAAGAAAGACAGACAAAAATAAAAGAAGAACAAAGGCAATAAGGCATGAATGAAAGACAAAAGTAAGCCAAAAAGAAAGGAAAAATGAAAGAAGGCAAGACAAAAAGAAAGAAGTAAAGAAACAGAACAAAGGAATAAAGGAAAAGAGGCAAAGAAAAAAGAAAGAAGGGAAGAAAGAAAAAGGAAAGAAGGCCAAAAGAAAAAGAAAGAAAGGCAAAAAAGAAATAAAGGGAAAAGGGAAAGAGCCACAAAAGGAGGCAAGGCAGAAGGAAAGATGGCAAAAAAGGGAAAGAAGGAAACAAGAAAGATATACAGAAAGAAAAAAAGCAAAGTAGGTATAAAAGAACCACAGAAGGAAAAAAGAATGAAACAAGACAATAGAGAACGAAAGCAAGACAAAAGAAAGAAGGAAAGGAGGAAAGAAAGAAGGGATGAAAAACAAATGAAGGAAATAAAAAATAAGAAAAAGGAAAAAATTCAACAATAATGAAAAAAGGAAAGAAGAAAAAAGAAATAAAGAATGAAATTAGAAGAGAATGCAAAAAAAGAAATGAAAGAAGGAAAGAAAACGGGGAAGAAAGTAAGAAAAAAGAAAGAAAGAAAGAAAAAGAAGGAAAGAAGGAACGAAAGAAAGAAAAAGGAAGGCAGGACAGAGGGGGTGATTCTAAGTCTGGCGGGTGGTGGAGGCCGCCCGCCAGACTTCCCCCTCCAAAATACCGCTCCGCGGTCGGAAGACCGCTGAGGGTATTCTAGGTTTTGCACTGGGCTGGCGGGCGACCGCCAAAAGGCCGCCCGCCAGCCCAGTGCAAAACTACCTTCCCACGAGGACGCCGGCTCCGAATGGAGCTGGCGGAGTGGGAAGGTGCGACGGGTGCAGTGGCACCCGTCGCGAATTTCACTGTCTGCAATGCAGACAGTGAAATTCTTTGTGGGGCCCTCTTACGGGGGCCCCTGCAGTGCCCATGCCATTGGCATGGGCACTGCAGGGGCCCCCAGGGGCCCCACGACAACCCATACCGCCATCCTGTTCCTGGCGGGTGAACCGCCAGGAACAGGATGTCGGTATGGGCTGTCAGAATCCCCATGGCGGCGCAGCGAGCTGCGCCGCCATGGAGGATTCAAATGGACCGCGGTCAAACCGCCGCGGTCAGAATGCCCAGCGGGGCACCGCCAGCCTGTTGGCGGTGCCCCCGTCATTTTAGCCCTGGCGGTCTTGGACCGCCAGGGTTAGAATGACCCCCAGAGTGTTCACAGTACAAAATACTGTATACCTAAAACACAAATTACACCACATCTATGCTTAAAAAAACTGGTTAAGTGTGCTGCAAATGAAACACAATAAAGTTTGTTTTTGTTCCTGGTTAAACTTTATTAAAGAACCACTGGTAAAAACTAGTCCAGGAACCGAATATGGTATGCTGTGAAATAGTAGAAGCACACTTCAAAAGGTATTTGCTCACTCAAAACGCGTCCTACTACTATATCAGGCAAAACTGGCACTAAAAGGAGCTCTACTACCTAGTTTGCGGAGGCTCATTGTGAAAGAGCAAAATACTGCCACTCAAAGTTGGACGCCTTGGACTGATTTACAAAGCTGTCTAAGAGAACGCAAAAGAGTATTCCTATGGTACTACTTTCCAAACTTCTCAATTTCTTCTTGATTTTGGTACCAACAGTTTTAGTATAGTTGTATTCTATGATTTGAGCCTTCTATAAATAGCCTATACGCGTTGTATTTCTATTGAACTCTTAACATTCTTAATATGAAACTAAGTGGAACTAAACAAACGATCTGTTTGCAAAAAATATATTTTCAGAAGGCACATCAACCAACTGTTTTCGACCGATGGCAACAAAACAACATAAATGTCCATTTGACAAGTCTCATTATTTATGATCTACAGCTAAGAATGTTCATTACAACATTTAATAAAAACACAGAGATGGAATCATGATGTTTGGCCGCCTTAATGCGGTATTTAAAGGTCACCTTATTGAAGAATCTTCCTTCCCTTCTGAACCTTTCCAGGATTCTTAAGTGTTTCTTTTAATCTTTATCTCCCAGGGTTCAATCTGAAATATTCATAAAGTCTGAAGTCTAATCACTATAGACTTTCCAATTAAGAGATGGCCATTAAACTCCACACTTACAGCGGGACTGCAGTTTCCAGGGTTGTTTGTACCGCTTTCAAACCAGGATTGCTTCATTAAAAGGGACGACGGGACAGCTGCTCAGAAGGTCAGGGGACGACCCTGCTGTAGCACTCAAAGCAATAATAATAATAAGCTCTAATTTCACTGTCACAAACCTTGTGAAAGAACTAGTACACGTGATTAATTTGAGAACGCCCAGTTTATCCACATCATTAACATTTTCAGTGCAGGACTGGTAGATTCTTAATATTGACTTCATAAGGCGATAAATATTGAACTCTAAACATGTTGGGGCGTAACGTGCTATACCCATTTTAAGTTCCATTCAGTGGGACCTAATTTTGGTAAATTGGCTCAAACTGTGCATCATGTAGGCAACGAAACCAATGAAATCAGAAATTTACCAGGTGCACAATTTACCACTTTCAGAATTTAGGGCCAGATGTGCAAATGGATTTTGAGGTTGCATACCATGCAATTTGTTAAATCCATGGGTTTGCAACAGCAAAATCCCTTTTTCTAAGGCACAAAACTCAATTTGCGAGTCAGAAAACTTTTTCTAACTCATAAAATGGTTTTCCAACTCATACCGAATCTCTATTTGGAAAGCAGGGTGAAAGGGGTGTTTTTTATAAACTGCAATTCGTTAAGGTGTGGTTCAATAGTTTGTAACCGCAATTCTGGTCACACACTATTGTAAAGTTATTGCCTCCTCAAAGGAGATGGTAACTAATTTGCAAAGGGGAAGGCGTACCCTCAGGAGAAAATGTTCTTGTTTTTTTTCAAAGGCAGCACTCTTTTCTTTCAAAGGACACAAACTGTTTATAAAACAAAATCTGGTTTGAATGAGATCACAGGATGATCGTCTGATGTACCTCGCAAGCCACTATCTCTGTGATTGCAGCCTCCCAGGGTGGGTTTGAAATTGCTACTTGTCTAATAAATTAGGCAGGCCATTCTATGACCGTCGGCCCGCTAAAACTATGTAGGTCGGTTTACAAAATCAGATTCCATTTGCAAAAACTCGGCTGGCAATTTGTGGACACTTTTTGTGAATGGAATCTTTGTACATCTGAATCCAAGACCTATATCTCCTAATGATGCGTTAAACCGGTATAAGAGGAGAGGTTTTGTAAAAACATGTCCTACGCGTGTTAACATTGGGACTGGCAGTACAGTGAACAACATGAAAGGCACACTAAGATTGCTGTGACATCTAAATTTACAACAGAACACAGCAAGAACATTCTAGCTGTACTTCTGTAAAAGCTGAGTTGGTGCGACAGGTTCATCATCCGAGTGAGAACTTACCTTAATTATGCAAGAGAAGACATACTAAGGAAAAATGATATTCCCTGACACCATTAAAGTTCTTTAAGAACGTAAAGTGCCATGTACTCATTTTTAATCTTTTCTCAGATATTTTCCAGAAGCTAATACAGTTTTAACTGAATACTGCAAGCCAACACTATCCAACTCTATGTTGTGTTGATACAGTTCTTTAAAATTTTTATAACAATCGACCTTGTTATTCTGTGTCAAAAAATGAGCCGCACAACCATTGTGTATCATATTTAATTAAATATGCATATCTAAGTACAAAGATTAGGGACTTTCTAAAATCACTACCAACATGCTAATTGGTACATTTTACTTTTATGTTATTTTATAGTACACAATTTGACACATCACAAGTAAATATTATAAATTAAGCGACCCACTTGAAATACTTCTATTCTAATCCTTTTTTTCATGGGGGTGCCTGGAGGTCTTCTGTCCATCAAATAAAGTGGCATGGAAATGAACGGTAAGTGAGAGCTTGGTGAAATCGTGCCCTTTGCAGATCTGGATTAAGCAAGGAACTTTTTTTTTTTAAACGATAATAATGACAATTATAGTGGACTTTGATTCAGCCTCTGGATCAGTCCAGTGAAGTTTTGTCTCACTGTCTGTGTATACCTCTGCCTTCATTCAGATGTTTGCCTATTTTCCATCTGAATAGCTCAGTCAATAATCAACTTCAACGCCATCTAGGAACAATGATACGTTATATACAGGATTTTTCCAAAGTGACATCAACATTTAGAATCAACTTAGAGATCATCTTTGAGCGATTTTGTAAACACTGTATCCCTGCCTTCCTGCTCCAAGCTGGCTGCTATATTTATTCTAAATAAATGTGGTGGTCATTTTGGAAATCAAAACGATTTTTTCATGTTTTTACTATATATACCCATACGGTGGCAAAACCACGAGGTTTAAATTTAACATGCAAACACAGGCAGGCACAAATACAGATTTATTCGTGACATGACTCCCCTGTAAAAGATAATAACATTGGCATATCTGTGCCTTATTTTTCACTCAATAGCAATCCAGGCCTACTACTAACAGACACATTATGAAAGAAGGAGTGATTCTCTGTCTTTTTCATAATGACATTTTGCTTCAAAGATGTATATAGCGAAGAGGTGCCCTGAGAAATCTTAGCAATGACCTTTGTTTCAGAACCTGTCATTGCTTGTTTGGCTCGGAAAGGCTTGATGCTCCAAACCTATCTGCAAAAATCTAAAATTAGTAGGAACAATGAACTCCTCGGAGCAAACACCCCGGAGACAATAGGGAAAACTGTCTCAAAGAGAGCTACTCTGAAACAATTACAGATGATATTTATGATTGCAAATACTGGGCCAACTGATCATCCTGGAATTTTAAATAAGGCATTTAGCGATTTCAAGTTTAAACATGAGGCATGCTACTGCATGTTTTACCACATTGTAACGCCCATACCCTTTAGATGCACTCAACTGATCCAAGTTAAATGGATCTTCCACTGTGCAACAATAAATGGTAAAAATTCTGATCTCTCAACTATATTGTTTGTGTTGGAAGCAATAGCCCTGTCCTGGGCTTTATTTTATAAATCAAGGTTTTCCGGGGTATTGGTTCAATTAGAATTAATGAAGTGAACTAAGACTACAGCTCCCAGAAAGCAACATAATGTTAAACCAAACAGAGGACTTTAGTGCAGCACAAGGAGGTAGGAGCCGTTTAGGTCAGGTGTTGTTCAAAGACGAGAGCTTTGAGGTCTTTTTTGAGGGCGACATGACCTGGTCCGGCTGAGACTCGGCTGGAGAGAGTACCCAATTATTGTGGTGCTTTCAGGAAAGGATTGGTTTATATATCACTTGCGTTTGAAGGTGAAGGTTCAAGGAGCGATTCAGCATTTCTTGACTCTCGGTTGGCATCTGATATTTTCAGTATCTCTAAAATGTACGAGGATAAAGAAGAGTGAAAAGCTTTATGAGTGATGCAGGCAGTTTTAAATTGACAGCTTGCCTCACTGGGAAGCCAGGGAAGGGAGCGTAGAATAGGGGGAGCTGTGACAGAATTTCTAATGTACTGTCATGAAAAGTGCTGCCGCATTTAGGACTGCCCTGAGAGGACGTAAGCAGAATTTGGGAATGCCAGAATGTAGTGCAATTCTGTAACTCAGTCTGGGAAATACAAGCACCTGGCCTGGACAACAGATTTCAGTCTTGTGATGGGATGAGGTTCCTGATTCCCCAGAGCAGTCTTAGTTGGAACCGGGCACTCTTGCCCATAGAGGAGCTATGGCTCTGGAGGTTAAGATGTCAGTCGTTAAATCCTACAGATTTGCCATTCTGAATGATAGAGTGGTGGAGGTCAATGTCCCGGAAGAGGAAGAGAATCATGCAGTCTTAGATCGAAGAGTTAGCTTTCTTTGGCGAGATGAGAAGAAATTCTGTTTTCCCTGGGTTTACTTTGAGGTGGCTGTATAGGCGGCTGAAGTCTCCTGGGCATGAGATCTTCAGGTAGATTTGGGTGTCATCAGTGTGTAGAAGGATGAGTACTCCGGAGTTCCCGAGAAGCATGCAGAGGTGTTCAAGGTAGAGGTTGAAAAGGGCTGGGGAGAGAATCGAACATTGGGGAGCCCTTGCTGCACACCGACTGGATGAGAGATTACATTCCCAATTTTTCCTATTTGGGAACGGTTTGTTAGGTGTGAGGTGACCCACTTAAGGAAGACATCATCAAAACCCATTTGATGCTTCAGGGTGTCTAACAGAGCCTGGTGCTTGACTTTGTCAAACACAGCAAAGACTAGCACAAGTAGACAGGTGTTACCAGTGTCAATATGCAGAACTGCAGTTTCAGTGTTGTGGCCCTGATGCAGCCAGGATCAGACTGAAGGGAGTTAAGAAGGCTGTTGTCCTGGATGTGGGGTGACAGCTGGGAGACTACACAAATTTCAATCACCTTGCCTAGGATAGGTAAGATGAATACTGGACTCTAGTTGTTAAAACTGTCGGGGTCCAGTGTTTGTTTTGTTAGTAGAAGAGAAATTGGACCCCTTTATAGATAGACCGGGAATGAGCCCTGACCCAGGGATGAGTTAACCAGGGTTGTGTGGTAAATCTTTATGACAGAATGAAGCAGATCCAAACATTTCAAACTCCAGATCTATGAAACTCTTCATCCTGAACTTCTTTTGCTTTGCAGAGATGTCAGATAAGTGCCAGTTACTCAATAGAGATTTTCGGGTCTTTGGTTAGGTGCAGGGTTGGTCTTGATAAGGAGTGTGCAGATTACTGGATGAACAGTTGTCAGATGCGACCCTGAGTATTAGCATAATAACTGATTTATATGGTTACTGGCAGTGTGTCAGATGGATGCATAAGTACTCGAACAATAACTTTTAGGTGAGCAGGAACAAAGACAAAAGCGTTTCAAAAGTTCCCATTAAAGTATGAAACATGGACACTTATGTTTGTCTTTATCCATTTGCCTCAAAGAAATCCTAAATAAACGTTGAAATATGTTAGTTGTGATTTTACTGAACAAACCTTAAGAAAAAAATATAACTACCATGTTTGAAAATAGAATTATATGAATATAAACGCAGAACTTTCTGAAACATAAACATTACAAAGCCTAACTACAAAGTAAAAAATAAATAGATTTAATATGAATAATTTACCACCACTTAAATGGTAATATTATGAAAATCAAATTTGGGGATAATTATGGAAGTACACAAGCAGTTTAAATGTGGAGTCAAAGCTTGAGATGTAATATGAAATCCATGGTTGCAGGAAATATCTCAGTCCGAAGGTGTATAGACCCAATCCACGAAGAAAAATACTTCTCTGGGAACAGCCAGGTTTTGCATACTGCAGTTAATGGTGGGGCCTTGAGTACACTATGAGTGTGAAGTAAAAGTTCAGACAACGACTCAACAGATAGCAGAGGGTGACCGTGACATGCTGGAATTAAAATGCAATCTGTATTTAAAAACATAAAACATTAAAGACAAGTGCCAAACTAGTTCAGGTCTGATTCAACAGGGCAGCTGTTGCCTGATCTTATGTGTTCAACAGAAAAAGAGATGTAAAAAGCATTAGTGAGAGAAGAGCTTATGCCTCACCTACCTGTTTATGTTCCTCCCTAGTGGGCTGAATTGGACAAACGTGTGCTTCCACTGAAAAAGAGTGCTTTTATTGCACATATTATGATCAAAAAGGTAGGGCAGAATTGTTTGAGGTGGCAAGCCACTGCTCAAGGCTGCAGATCTGATTGGTTCATTGAGGAATATTAAGTCAGATGCTGTTGGTCTGATCTGTTTATTATGAAAAGGTATAACAAAAGCAATAGGTCAAATTAAATATTTTTAAGAAAACCATATACTAAAGCCAATAGGCCTTTATGAGTGGTTTGTTATAAAATCGTTTAGAAGCTTGTTGGTAAGTATTTTCTAACAAGGATTCCAATAGATTACCTTAGTAGGCAAAGGTTTTGGTTACCCCCTTTGACAACTTAGGCGTTTTTTTTGGAATTATATTGTATTTTAGACCTGGTTCGACGTAGTAGTTGTTTGAGAGTACTTATGCGGGCATCTGAAAAACAGCTGTAAGAAGTGGTTCCAAGAGATGGATTATGGCTCAGCCTACATTTTGATAACCATCTCTACAAGTATTTGATTGGAAAACAATTGTATCAGACAGCATAAGAGGGAACTCAATTGCTCATAATGGATGTTAACGCGGACCCTGGGTCACATACAGTAGTAAGGTGCTTTGAATGGTGTAACCAGGTGACCAGTAGTGCAGGGAAGGGTTTCACACTGCGAACCCTCTGATAAGTATTAGAGGAATGGGTTTTACACTGAACCTCTTGCCAAAAACAATATAAAGTGTATTTACAGTGTTAACTCTGACAAATGCAACATGGACTGGTTTTGTATCCTTATTAGGTCTGTCCACAGAAAATGCTTGGTTTCTCCAGAAGGTGAGTTAATGTAGATGTCAATGTGAATTTTAGGTCTCTTACGTTGTTTTATAGGTCTCTGTAGGCAGGGATGACATATTCATGCTTATGTTAAACCAACAGGCTTTGTGAAGTAAAATTTACGAGCCTCTTCCTGTAGGAGGCTGATGTCTACAAGATAGAATACAAGCATTCAGAGTAGGCTTCAAGAAAGCATTTTATTTCGCCGCAGCAGGTCACACCCAAAGAGTGTCCATGACTCCCTCTGGCCAAGTGCAACTAACTCCCCCCTCCCCCATTTGTCTTTATTGCAGTACCCATTCTACTACACCATACACGTCATAAATTCCAAACACGTTCAAACAAGCTTTTCCTGTGACACCGCTGAACCACAAGAACTGGATGCTCAAACACAAAATAACATTTCTGAGAACAAAAGGGGCGGTTAAGCCATTTGCAAAGTTTCAAAAACATTTAAGAGAAACCAGCATATTTTTAAGAAACGAAACAAGCACAGCCGCTGAAGGCATACAATTTTGGTCGTAGCATTTACAGAATGGAGTTAAAGGTTACACAAAATGGAGACCTCACGCCAAGTTAAGAATTCCATTTTCCACAAACCGCCCTTTTTGCCGTGAGGCAAACATTTCGTATACAATTCAAGCAATAGAAACATCACCAATATGAGTAAACAAATAGAAAGCAGTGCAGCAAGTATTACAATATCCTGTCTTTTCTTGCTCATTACCTTTTTCTCTTCCAAGATACTGTCATACCTAGCCATTTTCCCTATCTACTCTAACAGACAGAAGATATAATAACCCCCAGTGTCCTTTACTTAAAGCCTCACTGGCTAATTTATGTACTGGTCCGGACGTTGGCGGTCTTGACCACCAGCATGGGGTGCAGTCCCTCTTGGGACTATTTCTTCCTTTAAGTTCAACCGTACCCTGTTCCTCAAATCGTATTTAGGTCCTTATATCTCAGAATCAAATAGTTAAGGGTGAGAAGTAGATTTGTCAGCATGTTCCTCAGGTGTCCTTATTTCACAATTTAAAATCACTTCTCCATTCCCAAAATGAATGTGCTCAATCTCGGTGTCCGGGCAATTGTCTAATACCCACTGGTCATAAGGTAAAGGCAAAGGGCACTTTTTCATACGTGATGCATGAATCCAGTTTTTTTTTCGGTCACACTTCACAGTGGTCTGGGTAGCCAGGAGAACTTGAAAGGGCCCCTTCCACCTGGGTTCAAGGCTCTTTTTCTTTTGAAAATTCTTTACAAAGATCCAGTCTCGTGGCTTGATGAAGTGTTCAGAGCCCTCAAGTCTCCTGGGCTGTGCTTCTTCGGCCTGTTCATGGATAGAACCCAATTGTTCAGTTAACTGCACACAACAGTCTAAAACCAGTGGGTAATCTATATCAGCAAATTTATTTGTCCTAGGTACACACCAAACATTAGCTGGTCTCCCCATTATTACCTCGTAACGAGAGACCTTGTTTTTAGAATGTGGTGTGTTCCTCATGGACAGTAGAGCTATAGGCAGTGCATCTGGCTATTTTAGTTTTGTCTCACCACATATCTTAGGTAAATTGTTCTTTAAGGTACTTTTATAGCGTTCCACTAAACTTGCTGCTTGTGGATGATAGGCACAATGAAATTTCTGTTTTATCTGCAACCCCTTACAGACCAGATCCATTACTTGCCCAGTGAAATGACTGCCATTGTCACACCAAATTGTTTGAGGCAGGCCGTATCTGGGAAAGTATTCCTTCATCAAAACCTTGGCAGCGCTGGCAGCAGAACAATCTGTCCGTGAATAGGCCTCCACCCATCGACTGAAGGTATATATTACCATCAGCATATACCTTTTCTTGTTCACTGGTTCCATTTCTACAAAATCCATTTGCAGGGCTTCGCATGGCAAGCCTGGTGGTGCAAAATTTCCTTTAGCGACAAGAGTGCCTTTTCCTACATTGTATGTCTGGCATATGATGCACCTTTGTACATGAGAACGTGCATATTTTGGTATGTTCTTGTTATGCCATACGTGAACCAATATATCCACTATCTTGAGCACTAGTGTATTCAGGTACATGTGCTGAGGAAACTATGGCATTCATATAAGCATTAGGTAACATGCATCTCCTTTTCTTTATCTTGTCTACCCAACGTCCTTCACTATCTAAGGTGGCACAAATTTATCACTCAGCAAGTTCCTCCAGAGTAGCTGTGTGTTGAACATCCTTCACACAGTCTTTTGTCTGGATCATCATGCCAACTTCTGGTAGCCATCTAGCTGTCCCTGTCACATACATGCTACTGTACTCAGCTTGTGCAGTATTATTCGCTGTCCCGTCTGAAAATGCATTTCCTTTTCCTACATCGTTCTCAATTTTCTTGTGAGCTGTACATTTTACCACAGCCAATTTCTCAGGTAACATTAAAGCATTTAACAAACTTACAAAGAGTGCACCATGAGGTATTTGTGCTCCATGAGATGTCATAAACCCCCTCTCCTTCCACAATCTGCCAAAAGAATGTGCTATGCCAAAAGCATACTACCTGTCAGTGTACACATTAACCTTTAAACCATCACTCATTTCACATGCTTGGGTCAAGGCTATCAATTTTGTGGCTTGCGCAGAGCTGTAAGGTATCTTATTGCTCTTAACAACAGTCTGTAATGTAGTAACAGCATAGGATGCAACTGTGGTCCCATCAGATAATTTTGAGCAGGAACCATCAACACACAATCATCCATCCCACTCTTCCAATGGCCTGTCAGTGAGGTCCGTTCTTCCTTTGGTCTCTTGTTCTGGTCTGATAATACAGTCATGTATTTCTTCTGGTAGCACTTCTTCATTAGATAAAGGTAACATAGTTGCGGTGTTCAAAACATTACATCTCCGTATCATGATGCAGAGAAAACAAGGTGAGTTCACAGCCTGTCAACCTAGCATTTGTCAAATCTTGTGTCTGTGTTTCGTTCAGTAGGACATCTACAGCGTGGGGTACCATCACTGTTAATGGATGTCCGAACACATATCATTCACTCTCTTTTACTGCTGCTGACGCTGCTGCTACAGTCCTGAGACAAAGTGGCAATGTTCGTGCTACTGGGTCTAAGCTGGATGAAAAATAAGCACATGGTCTGTTTTTGTCTCCGTGTCAATAATGTAAGACTGCAACCTTCGTTTTTATGTACAAATAGGGTAAATAGTTTCTGATAATCTGGGATGGCTAACAAGGTGCATCACACAAAGCCTTTTTCAATTCACAGAAGGCTCTTTCACATTCATCATTCCAAGTGGTTGGTACATGTACGTCTTTGAGAGTGAGGGCAACCAAATGTTTTGCTATGAGGGAATCATTGGGTTTCCCTAGTCCATATTGTCAACTTGGTCGTCTACCACATATGCTCTGTCCATGTGTGCTGTGTCAAAGTAATTAGTGCACATCTGTTGTTGAGAATGTGCAGCAAGATCTAGTCTAGATGGTCCACCTCTTCCTCCCTGCCTTCTCCTATTTCCCATCCATCTCTGCATTCCTTGGCCAGAATTTTGTAGTTCTGGACAAGTGTCTTTTCAATGCCTTTCTTGCTTGCAACATGCACATGTATTATATCCTATGACTCATTCGTTGTTGCACAGGAGTATTTGTTTGCCCTCTGCCAACCCACATCCACGTCCTCTTGCCCTCTGCATCTGTACTGTATCTTGGGCCTGATTAGGGAAAGTCTGTTCCATTAAACCTTTTTGTTTTCAAATCCTTCGTTTTCTTAACACAGACCTCTTTCTTGTTTTTGAACAAATTTTCATAATATGTGGCCACAACTAGAATTTCTGACGGGCTCTTAGTTGGCCACGTGCTTTCAGTATTTTTAATAGAGTCACAGAGGTCCTTTTGCATGTTATTAATGAATTTATCTCCAAACATTTGTTGGCCAGGCTGTGTATTAATATCTTGTCCATTATGGTCACGAAACACTTCTTCAAACCTGGTAAAAAAAACAGATATCTCTTCTTTGTTTTTCTGTTTACAAGCTGTTATTTTGTCCCAATCAACATTGTTTCTAGGTATGAGTGTTTGGAGGTGTTGTATGATGCGGTCAGGCAAGTCGCGAAGGTGCTGAGAAGGGAGGTCGCCAGCCGCTCGGTTGGCGTCATCCCCTTCCAACACATTTCAAGCAGCCGTGTAGCTTGCCATATCATCTACGTTACGTATTTGTCTCCATATCGAGATAGGTAAAAAGTGGCAAAAAAACATTTCAATATCCTTAAAACTCATGACACATAATTTGCTAGCAGCTTCAAGTTCCTCAGAAAATGTTTATGTATTTTTTATATAGTCAGGAAGGCCCTTTCGTATGTTAAGAAGTTCAGATCTTTGCCAGGGAGTATGTACATATTGTGAAACGAGCGCATTGGGGTTGATGGGATCAGGTCTAGGGTGCATCTCCCTTATGGGTCTCTGGCGTGTTATGTCGTCTAAACTATCATGATCCCGTGGCGCTTTAAGAAGTTTATCTAGTAGTCGTGCAGTGTCTAACAACTCTTTGACTGCCTTTATTCTGTCAATAGGGGCCATGTTAAGTGTGCCAGCATGATATTGGGTAAGGCCTTTGGTAGTTGGTACATCTATACCATTTTCAGAACATTCTCTCTTGATCCATTTAGCCATCAAGTCCAAAAGACAATGTTGTTTAAAATCATTACAGTTTTAAAATTCATGTAAAGTGATGGCTGAATTTTTATATGGAGCATGACCTGTTTACGGTAACCAGTAGAGCCACACCAGTTGTTCGGGATCTACTTAGTCTTTCTTCTTCAGAGAGGAGACCATCTTGCAAACTAACACGAGAGAACGTCAATGTGGGGTCCTTCCGAGCACTACACGGAGTGGTGTCTGAAGTGTGTCCTACAGAGGAGGGCCTGTATCCCTTCTTGTATTTCTTAGATCTAATATTGTTACTAATGTATTGGTGTGGGGTATAAGAAACAGTTCCTTGTTGCAAGGTAAAATGAATCTGTGGAGTCACCATTATACTTTGAGTACTATTCAATTGAGGTATTCCTCCCGTAGTAGTGTTTAATATAGCAGCATTCTGTGTTGTTTACATGGGGAATGGGTTGGGAGGAATATTTATAGTCTGAGCCAGATTAAATATTTGAGGGCCAAGAACCTTTTTGCCAACATTGGGGACATTAGGGGCAGATCCAGGGGGATTAGTAATAGCGATATGAGAAGCGGGATTAGGGATATTAATGCTAAGATTTTGCACTGGAACATTGGGTTGGACGGGAACATAAGGCACAGTATTGTCCAAAATATTTTCCAAAAATTTGTCCTCTGCAGTCTTTTGACGTATGTCATATTCTGACCAACGGGGATACATTTTATTTATAGTCATTCTAAATTCCTTGTCTCCCTCTTCAATATTCTGCTCTCTCTTAGCGTCAGCATATTCTTTTAATTTTAAAGCTGGCAGTTTTTTATTTTATTTTTCATATTCCTGGCCTTTTTCATGACCCTTTTTTCTAGCCTCTTTTTCCCAGGTCTGATAAGTGTCCCACATTGTCTATCTAACATTGTTCTTAAATAATGTCTGTTGTAAAAATGTAATCTGTCATCATCAAAGGATCCATTTAATGGACACTGTCTGTCTCCCCCTTTCTTCTTATATTTGTAGAAAATTGGGCCCCAGAGGATCGGGCCCACACCATATTTTTTCATTATTATCTAGGCTGGACTACTTTCAGCCTACATGGGTATAGACACATCCAGACGAGGAGTCCAGAAACAACAACATTTAGAAATGCATTTTTTGAGGTTACTCGTGGTTTTCATAAATGCGGAATTTACCTATGAGAAGGTCACAAACAAGTACCAAGATCAAATACCAACATCATTATGATGTCAATACCAGGATACAAGTTTACAAGTTACAAGTGACATAGAACAGTCTCACCAAATAGGTCGGGTTCGGATCCCCGTATTCTTGAGGTCAAATGTCTCCTCGGCCTCCTGCCGGTTCTCAGTGGGAGAAATTATTTACATGGGATGGAAGTTGGCGACATTGAATGGCAGCTGCAAGAAACTTGTCTTTTAGCAGAGGCCCCCACGATCCGAGGTCTCCGGTCTCCTTCCTCTGTCACAGCCTTTTACTCCGTTGAATGTTTCTCCATGAGGATTTCAGCAGTGCCTCCAAATTTGTGAAGTAAAATTCACAAGCCTCTTCTTGTAGGAGGCTGATGTCCACAAGATAGAATACAAGGATTCTGAGTAGGCTTCAAAATAGCATTTTATTTCGCCGCAGCGGGTCACACCCAAAGAGTAAAGATACCAGGGTGGTGGTTTTTAGGGAAATAGGCACTCACAAACATGCATTCCTTAAAGTCTCTCTTGATCAAAATCTCCAAGAAGGCAGTGTGCTTAAAGGGGGGAAAAACACACCCACAACCCCTAAATTTGAACAATCGAAGACTGACAAAAACAAGAAGTCTACATTTAAGGCACACACTTATAAGCAATTCCAAGACATTATTCACTCATGTTGTGGATAGTCCATACATAAAGTAATGTTCATTCATCAGATGACACTTAAGTTCCAGATCCAACCTCCAATTGGCTCGATTCAATTCGGCCTATCACAAATTGAAACTCCAGTCCTTCAGTGCAGTTCAGTCAATTTTAATCGGTTTCAAATCAGCCTCAGATCAGCCAACACGTGTTTCGTTCTGGGAAATATCCCACCGACTTCGTCAGGGCTGGTAATAAATGAAGTCCCAATAAAGTATATGTGTCCAGTCTCTTCTGATTCTGAGTCCTTTAACTCTTCAAAAGTCTAAAGTAACTTAGTATCAGCACTCGTTGAGGGAAGTAAATCTTCATGCACTACGAGTACGCTGCCATAATATCTATAAAAAAAAAGGATGAATTTCTTGAACTTACTCATGGTTGTCCTGAATGCGGAATTTAACTATGAGAAGGTCACAAACAAGTACCAAGATCAAATACCACGATCAATATGACGTCGATACAAGTTTACAAGTTACAAGTGACATAGAACAGTCTCACCAAATAGGTCAGGTCCGGATCCTCGTATTCTTGAGGTCAAATTACTCCTCGGCCTCCTACCGGGACTCAGTGGGAGAAATTCTTTACAGGGGATGAAAGTTGGCGACGTTGGATGGCAGCTGCAAGAAACTTGTCTTTTAGCTGGGGCCCCCATGATCCGCGGTCTCTGGTCTCTGGTCTCTGTCCTCTGTCCTCTGTCCTCTGTCACAGCCTTTTTACTCTGTCGAATTTCTCTCCATGAGGATCTCAGCAGTGCCTCCAAATTTGTGAAGTAAAATTCACGAGCCTCTTCTTGAAGGAGGCTGATGTCCACAAGATAAAATACAAGGATTCAGAGTAGGCTTCAAGATAGCATTTTATTTTGCCACAGTGGGTCACACCCAAAAAGTGTCCATGACTCTCTCTGTCCAAGTGCAACTAACTACTTCCCTCCCGCCCTATATGTCTTCATTGCAGTACCTACTCTACCACACCATACACTTGTCATAAATTCCAAACACGTTTAACACTATTGAACCACAAGAACAGGATGTTCAAGCACAAAATAACATTTCTGAGAACAAAAGGGGCAGTTAAGCAATCTGAAAAGTTTCGAAAACATTTAAGGGAAACCAGCACATTTTTAAGAAACGAAACAAGCACAACTGTTGAAGGCATACAATTTTGCTCGTAGCATATACAGAATGGAGTTAAAGGTTAGACAAAATGGAGCCGTCATGTCAAGTTAAGAAATTCATTTTCCACAGCTTGCTTTATTGATTATTCAATGTGGTGACAATGGGAGCAGGACTCCTTTCACATACCGAACGACTGGACAGATCATGTATTTAAAAACTTTTCAATAGTGTAAAACCTCATGTTTTCAATTAGGCCATGCAGGATCATTGCTGGTTTTTACTATTAGAGTTATTTGTGATATTTCTTCAGGGTGTGTGATTTGCACTCTGATTAATTTGCCGAGCCCCAGCAGCAAACGTCCAATGTGCAATGTTAGGTGAAATCTTGTAAATATTTGTCATTTGTTTATTTAAGTTATTATGTAGTGTGCTTTAAAGCAATTTTCATTTTTAAAGGCAAGGCACTGATTAAATATAGATTTATTGTGTTATTTTTGTCTGTTGCTCACTTCTTATTTGCTAGTCCACAATACCTCAAATGAGTCAACTTACGCTGCTCTGCAGTAATACCCCGAGAGACAGGTTTTACACTGTAAACTCTGATAAATGTATTAGGAATGAGTTTTACATTTTTAATCCTCCTACAAATGCAATATAATATATCTTAATATATGTAAGTACATATATATTTTTTTTTTCTTAAAATGTATAAATCTGACTATGTATATGTGCATATTTCTATATAAACATTTTTAGATATAAATACATATATATAAACTCTGTAGGTGGCCTCACCAGTTTTATCTTTGGCCTAATGTGTGTCCTGTGCTCCCCCCTTACCCTTCAAAATTCACTTGTAGGGATGCCCCTATTTCCCTTGGACAACTTCCTACTTTCAACCAAATGTTTTTTAAAATATTCACAGAGGAGAAGGAGTCCACAGGGACAACTTCCCTTTTGGGAATGCGTTATCACCCCCAACTTGGTGGTTAGTAACTTTACAATGGTTTACTGTTATTTCAGACCTAACCCCTTATACATGTGGATAGCAAACACTATTTGGAAGGGACACCTGCAATATGCCCCTTCCAAATAGCGATTTCCCATCCTGTTCTAAACCATTGTAGGAGTAGGTGAAAAGACATTGACTTTTAGATGACTTGACCTCCATATCACCCTCCATCAATGGTGAAAAGCATAAGAACAAAAGGCTAAGTGGCTGCACAGCATCAGGAAGGAGGCTCCCCGTACAGAAAGAGTTGCAGCATAGAGTTACGAATGAGGCAAAGCGACGACTGTAGGCAACCAGTGGTACAGGTGTGCAGAGCCTAGAGACTGGAGAGAAAACATAGCATCATAGGTCCCATGGGGCCAGTCCCTTCTTTTGAGGTGCAATTACAGACCCAAATACCCAGGAGAGGATGAAGACCAGTTAAGCACCAGACTCTCCACATCCAAAGGTCCAACCTAATCCCAGGGAACAATTCCACCTTAACTTTGAGCCGAATGTTTGAGTAAAGCGTGTACTGATTGCTTAGCACGTATGTAGTAGTACATGCATCTTTTAAGGCACCATGGACAAAGACAAAACATGTCATATTCCTAGCCAAGAAAAACTTGACAGATTTGCTAAGCAAACTGCAGTGACTGCCACAACAGGAGGAGACAAGAGGCACAAGGAATCCCTATACTGGGCAGGTGGGCCCTCTTTAGAAGATATCCTTAAAGCAATTCAGTCATTCTGCAAGATGCTGGAAATAGTAAATAGTAGCAGTAGGTATGGACATGACCCTGTGGGTCCACGACCTCCAAACACAGTGGACCTGGTCACAGATACAGATAGTCATATGCTGGACCTAAAAGACATGGACCAACAACTACAAACTACTGTGACATATCATACTCTGCAAGAATGAGTGCAGGATGCTCAGGGTAAAGAGAGGCAAAGGAATTGAGATTCATGGGTTTCCAAGAGGTAACAGATGTCAGTAAATACTGAAAGAGACTTGGAGCAATGGCAGATGGGCATTGTTCCAGCAGAGGCCTTAATGGCATGCTTTATGTTTGAACATGCACATCCATCTCTTTACCAGAAGACCCAGGTGCCCCATCAGAAGTTCTGATAATGAAAATACTAAACTATAAAGACAGAGAAAAGATACTAAAACAGAAAGAAGGGGGGGATTCAGAGTCTCACTGCATAACAATATTCCCAGATTATACCAAGCAGGTGCAGATGCAGTGAAAGTCATTGAGGATGTTAAAACCAAGCTTTGTAAGCTAAACTTTAAATACATGTTTCCTTAAGCTCAAGGTTCTCCTTTCCATCAAATCATACTTCTTTGAAATTCCAGAACAAGCATGGAGGTGGGTGGAGGAGACACGACCCTCACCTGCCAAAACAGCTGACCTAGTCAGTTGTGATCAAAAAGGAGGCATTAGCAAGCCCGGAATAGACAGTATTTGAAACCAGAGCCGAGGACCCACCAGAACACCAGCATTTGGAGAGGACCTCAAAATCCAGCTCGACCAACTCAGATAGGTCTTTGGCTTAGAAGATGCCAACTCACATGCAACAGGTGAAGAGGGAGCCAACACTGACATCAGAAATTCTGATCTTACATAGGAAATAAAAGGCAGAGGGCTTTGTGACTTGTCTTAGATCAACGAAGGAGACAATCAAGGCAAAAGGGGAGTAAAGGAAAAGAGGAGAGCTCTTAGGGCTTTTCTGGGGCTAGTTCAGGGCTGGAAGTTTTGTGTAATGGGGGAAACACTGGGGTTCTGGAGGAAAGATGCCATATCCCAGTCACTATTCAACAAGGGGTGGCTACATCAATTGGGGTTTAGCTACAGACAATTCAAGGTTTGTAGTGCAAGGTAGGACATATGTGGATATATTTTGACGTTCATGTGTGTGTGTTTTTAAAAAAAAATGATGCTACTACTAAGATGCTTTGCATTCACAGACAATTACCATCTTCAGAAGTGGGACAATAGTTCACCCTCCGAATAGCTTAAATAGGGCAGGGTTTTGGTACATGGCATGGACTGTCAGTAATCTAATTAACAAGGTCAAAAGAGAGGCAGTCCTGATGGCAGCAAAACAATTTGTCTTATAGGCCGTTTAACTGCAGGAAACACATTTGATGGGGAATAACTGGATTCCTGAGGAGATAACGGTTTGGCTAAGCGCATACATGCACGATTTACAGAGGACCTTGGGGGGGGGGTTGTGATTCCATTTAGGCAACACTCCCCATTCTAGATCAAACACACACCGCTAAGCCAGTCACTTTGTAAAAGTATTGGGGACCATACATGGTGCGACAATCATAATCCTGAATGTCTATACCCTCCGCACCACTCATGGTAGCCTTTCTCCAAATAATAAGGGCAGCCCTGGTGGAAGCCCCAAGGAATTACAATAATGGGAGGAGACTTCAACAGTGTGATCAACAAAAGGATCAACAGAAGCAGACCATCCGCAATTCAAGGAGAGAGGTAGACATTCCTGATCTCAGAGATAACGTGACAGAGACCCAGCTATATGTGCAACAGTTCTCTAATTATGCAGTGTTAGAGGTGATGTTAAGGTGCATAAAGGACAACCAACAGGGTATTTGGAGGCTGGAGGCATTATGGTTCACTAAAGAGGATGTTTGAGAAAACTCACAAGGAGAAGTACAACAATAGTTTCAGATAATAACATGTTCAGTAAAATCACTAATAACCTTGTGGGAAGCCTTTAAGACAGTGGTGCAGGGCAGAGTGCTGGGGCGCATTAGGAATCTTATGCAGATAAAGAATCTGGTCATATGTGATCTGGAATCTGCCCTCCGGGGCCAAGAGGGCATATTCTGGGATGAGCTTTCAGAAGAGATGCTCCTCTCAGCGCAAAATGCTTACATTTCAGTAGTCATTGTTGGTGGAAGCCAGAGCAATCTGGTGGCATCCCAGAGCAGGTTGAAAGAGCAAGGGAACAAAACAGGAATGTTTTTGCACTGGCTAAGCCATAAGGAAATCAAGGCCAGAAATAGAGGAGGATGGGACATAGGTTTCTCATCCTAGACCGGATGGCTATTGGTCCATATTTCTTATAAAATGTGTGTCTTCTGTACAAAGGGCCCAGAGCGAAAGTGGGAATAAATGTAGTGAAATATGATCCCTTTACCTTTAAGCAGGACATGTGTCAGTGTTGCTTCTTGACACCCTTGCTGTTTGCAGATGAGGAATATTAGCAAGTAGCTCTCATGGATCCCAGAGAGCTTACTATCTCACTCCGCTATAAATTAATCCAGTTCAAATATCAACATTAAATCTATTTCATATAGCACAGCTAAGGTGCTTAAGGAAAGAGTCCTCTCCCTCATGTTTCAGATGATATGTGGTCGAGCATAATTCTAACCATACATTTTAGAACTGCACGGTAACCCAGAGCTTCAGGGACAGTGTGACACAGGTGCTGACACTAGCAAGAGGCTGCAAGCTAGTACTCACCCCTGAGATGGTACCCCTGAATACAGGGAATATATATGATTCAGCATATAATACATTTGAGTGGATCTTCCTGGGGTTAGGCCTGGTTTTGCACAATAAAGGCTCTGCGCAAAACTGGAAGTCAGGAGACATGTGTAATCTTACCCAGTAGAATACAGGATTTGACAATTGCTGTATCATGGAACATTCAGTTTATGAAGCCCAAGGATGACCCCAAAAGCACGAGGAAATATGGAATTGAGTGAATTATAGGCATATTAATTAGCTAAGGGTTTACTGTTTTGTAAAAAGTAATTGAAACCCTCTCATACGTCCACTGTCCCTGTACGCCATAGACACATGGAAAGTTTATAAGTACTGGTTTTGTCATTTACACAATTAAAACAAAGTGTAAAGTGTCCCTTTCACACACCCGTGAGCTCAGCACTCAATGAAGCAAAGCTCGGAGGTCTGTGGGTGCGTTCATTGCCTCTAAATTCTACAACACAGACCTCCCGTTAATGAACACTACCAGACATGCTAGCCATGCCGTTTGGAGGCGAGGAGGCATGGGCAGCCATATCAGCCTCAGTTTTGTTTGTTTCTTCAGCCCCAGGGGGCCCAGTGTGTCAGTACCTTCCTCAGGTCTCTGTGCACAACACACACATTCACTGGTGTCCTAGCTAGTGGGTTTTTAGAACATTTGTAGTGTCGCCACTGGCATCAATAGTAATCAGTGAGGAGGGGAATGAGAAGACCCAATCTCTGCTTTTTCAACCTCAGGTAGTGGGGGCTTGTCATGTCCTTTTGTCTGTGCATTGCTTCAATCTTTTTCTCTATTACAATGCTGCTTGGTCCTCCTCCAATGGCCTGATTAATTTAGTTCCATTGTGTCACTGTCTCTCTCGTAGTCCTTCAAGTCTGGCGTGGGAGGGGATTGGTTCCAGCCCCAAATATTACTCTTTCTCATCTCCACTTTCCCACTGGTTGATTAGACTCGCAATCGTTCCTTTTTCAGCATCACAGTGAAGTGTCTCAGGCACTAAAGACTGCACATTCTCTCCTTAAGGCTTCAATCTTCATCGAGCTTTCGCCTCCATCTTTGACTTAATCCAGGAGGCTTACCTCACCCATTTCTGCCAGTCCTCCGCCACTCCCCTTAATATCTCTGGCATCTCAGTCCCGTGCTGACTTGCTGCCTGCTTGTGGGATAGTGCTACAGCCAGAAAGGTCACAGTTTCCTCCTAGATGTTATTCCACAGTTTTAGCGCTCAATGTCCCCCAGGAACGGCCCCTCTGCTACGGCAGAGGAGCATTGCCCCACTGCTGAAAGGCAGAAAAATAAAATGATAATAAAAGTATTTTATTATCATAAAATTTTTCTGCAGACTGTAGGGGAGGTGGGGCCAGCATCCTCCAGGTCACCATGGCAGAGGAGTGCTACGTGTGCTTTAAGTGCGCATGTCTGTTTGGTCGTCCTTCTGAGACCGGCTAAACTGACATGCACACTTAGAACTCTCCACCTGAGCTGTATTTCACAGCTGGGTGGAGACCAAAGAGCATTTCAGCCCACTCAGGCCAATCACAGCACGTCTCTCATGCTGTTTAAGAGCATGAGAGAAGCATCTGGATTGGGTAAGAAGGGGAGCCGAGAAGCACTGAGGCAGCAGGAGCAGAGGAGCACCGAGGCGGCATCCCGCAGCTGCAGTTAAGTCTTTTTTTTTTCTTTAACCCCACAGTCCTGCTCTGCCCCTCTGGCAATTCCTGCAGCAGCCGCCACCGGTCTCCCCTACCTCGTAAGTGATCTGTTGCTAGCAGATAGGGTTGTGCAGGATGTGTTGGCACTGTGCTTCAGCTCCTGCAATGAGCACTGCTATCTTGAACAGTTAAACCACGCCCCATCCTAAATTTAATCCAGCGAGAACTACGCATTGCACTTGCAGATCTACCAATGCAGCACAAGTCCATGAACCTGCACACTGAGGCCCAGATTTACTAGATTTACACGCATTGCAGCAGCCAAGAACTCTGTGATGAGCTGCTTGAGAAGGAGGGAGCAGGAAAGCACCATATTTACAGAAATATGGCACTCTCCTCCCCTCTCCCTTGAGCCACTTACATACCTTTGCACCATAGTGCAACAGTGACTACGTAAAACTACAATAGGTTTTATGCTGGAAAGATAACCTTTCAGTACAAAATAATATGCTTAGACTAACCTAAAAAACTTTTCCCTCCTTGCATGTGTGCCGTACAATGCAGCACACATGCAAAGTCGGAAAAGAAAGGAGAAATGAATGCATGTCTGTGCCTTGTTGAACTGGGCACTATTTTCTGATGCTAAGCCTCTGTTTTTTTTAAACTAAATAGGGTTTAGCATCAGAAATCTTGGGTGCTTGCATGGGAATGCCCATGCACCACCAATGGTATGCCCCTCTGGCGCTAAGTAATGCAAAGCAACACAATGCACTGCTTTTGTGTGATTTTCCAGTGCTAAACAAGTTTAGCGCTAGAAAGTAAATAAGTAACAAATATCTTTAGCGTCGGTTTTTATCACTTTTGTGATGCAAACACGGCACTAAAACTTTGTAAATATACCCGTGATTGCTCTAGAACCTGAGAAATTGGCTGCCTTGAATATCCTGGTCACATAAACATATTTGGGCCTAGCTACACCCTGGCATACAATCATTTTGCTATGTTCTTCTGTACTGTCCTAATCACAGTACAGAAAAACAGACGAAAACGCAGAAAGGCAGCTAAGTACCTGCAGATAACAAGGACAGTAGCTGAGCTGTCTTACCGTGACATTTTTTTACTGCTGCTCTGCCATCCTGACTTTTAGCATTAGCGTGATGAGGAAAACTGAACCTATGCTTCTTTCAAGACTACATTACACGCAAAGACCTAATTTATATTTGAGTGTCACCTGGTTCACAATGTAGTGATGTTTTTTATTTTGCAGCATACTTAATCTTTCCTGTTCACTCCCTTCTTGGAAACCTATTACTCATCTCCAGGCACCTTTGTACTGATGCACATTCATATAATACTGTCAAGTCCTAGGTGTATAAAACGTACCATACAAATAAATACACGGTAAGTGGAATGGCACAGACTTCAACCTAATGTACAATCTAGCCCAGTGGTTCCCAACCTGTGGTCCGGGGAACACTAGGGGTCCGCAAAGCCTTCCCAGGGGGTCTGCAAGAGCCTAGAAAATTAACAGATATTAACAAATATTGACAAATTAGGTCCCCAGCTTCCAGTAATGACTCAGGCGGGGGTCCCTGGATTCCCATGATGATTCAGTGGGGGTCCCTGGGTTCCATTAGTGTTAAAGTGGGGGTCCACAGAAATCAAAAGGTTGGGAACCACTGATCTAGCCTGAAATACGAGGCAAAATTTCCATTCCCATTATCTTGCATTCTGATCTAGCCAAATAACCAAACTGCAGTTAGTAGCTTGCTAAAGACAGGAACTGAATCTTGTTACCAGTCTATAACAAAGCTTAGATCAAAGCTTGTATGAAACAGGATTGGTTAGTGAGCATACATCTTTGCAAGGGAAGCACTGCAGAAATTTCAGAAGGAATGCACTGATGTTCTGAGGCTTTGAGAGCAGCAGTCTTCTGGCATGCAGCCCAGGGTGTTTGGCATTAGACACATGCGAGCTATATTAACGATTACGTTTTTTTCTCTATAGTGCATAGACTTAATCAAGAGCAGGGAACAACACGTATGATTGTCTAATGTCTTTAATCAAAAACGTCTGTGTTCTTCACGAAGAATCTGTAACCTGAATTACCGGTTGAAAACCAATGGTGATGGCCTGCGGGGAAGCGTGGAAAATGTAATTACCCTGAAAGTTTTATTTCAGCTATATAAAGAACATAGGTAAATGCTGGAACAAGATAGGTGTCAATTTAGATATGACTACTGCGTTGATAAAAGCCATTTAACTGTGTAATTGGGAAATTCTAATGTTTTTGCACAGGCTGGTTTGCATGAAGCATAGCTTAATTATGCTCCTAGCATGATACCATACAGTGCTTAATTTGTAAATAAAAACGTGCCGGTGCCCAGAGCTCTCCTTTGAAAGACGCGGCTGTTGCATTTAAATGTGCGAGCACTGAATGCTGAGGCAGTGTAATCCTAAAGCCATCTTGGGCCTCTTGAATCCATTTACAGCCACTCCCTGCCCCTCCAGCTGACTCTTGCAGCTTTCTCCCTTTATGACGCTTTTTTGTTTTTGTCTTACTCTGCCTTTCCCAGATGTGTCTTTTGCTCGCAGTAAATCATGCCTGATGCAGAAAACTTAGGGGGTCATTATGAACACGGCAGTGTTTACCGCTTGCAGCGCTGCCCTGTTGGATAATGATTTCCGCCATCATGAGGCTGCCTGTCCGTGGCAGCCTGGCGGTGGTGCAAGGCTGCCTGTGGCGGTCCCCACAGCCTTCATTATTTGGCGGCTGTGACCACCGTGCTGGTGGCGGTCATTATTGCCACCACCAGCATGGTGGTCTCAGCTGCCGATATTCATAATGAGGACCTAAGTACCAGCCCTCAAAAATAAGTGCAGGCGCACCGAACTGGAAAACACTGGCTCAAATTAAGCACTGATTCCATGTCAATGTAATAGTTATATAAGAAACTATTAAAATTGTACTCCTGCGGGGATCGCTGCACAATTTGCATTTTTTTTCAATCTTGGCCCCACGAGAGTCCTTATGGGTCCCCCCATGGAGCCGGAGGGCAGGTTATCCCTACCCTGACCCTTATATAATTTTTCTAATAAAAAAAACTTAATGACAGTGGACTAAGTCCCTGAATCTTGTAATTGCTGCAGCAGCATTTTTCTCATGTTGCTGGCAGCAAATCAGTGCGCTCGCTCCCGCAGGAGTCTGACTCTATTTTTTTAATTGGTAACCAAATTCCAAAAGGCACAATCCACGGACCAAGATCTACCTTGGTGTAATTCTGTTCAGCTGTTTTTGTGGTAGCACTGCTTAAAGAAACTATGGAAAATGCATGGGGAAATTTGCTTTTGGGACACTCCCTTTTTTCTCAGCCCCCCCCCCTTGAAAGATCACCCGAAATGCTCAGAGAAACAGCTGACGTGAATTTACTTTTTTTCATTAGAAAGTTTTGTGAAGATTCGTCAAAGGGCACCAAAGTTATTAGCAAACTAAAATACGACTTGTCTAGGGTAAAACAATCCAAACTATAACTACCCAGTGGCAACTACTGCCACTTGGTATTGTGTATATATATATATATATATATATATATATATATATATATATATATAAATAAATCCAAAAGTAGAAAACGCCAACAAACACCAAAACATTTCAACTCCAAAGAGTCTTGGTCATGGTTAGTGAGTCCTTTGTTGATGTTCATTAAATACTACATTCCATTCCCATCTGGGACACACAGTTTAGCAACATAAAAATTAGAAAACTGGTGATATATTATACAACTAATCCTGTGACTGTAAAAATTAAACAGAGAGACATTTGCATACTTATTGATAAACTATATAAACTTCTAAAAACAAAATTATAAATATATCATCTACTGTAGACTGCATGCGACTAATGCCGAAAACATGATAATGGCATATTCAATAAGTACTTACAACAATGGCAACGTGCTGCATATATATTAATAGATTATACAGTGTCCAGCAAGAACCTAAGTATCCTGCTTAATATCAAAACTCTCCACCGAGCATCGATAATGTACCACATGTGTTATAGCTGAGTACCTATATAGCATTATGCACCATACATAATGGCTAAGTGCCTTCATAGACTCCACTGTAGATTGACCACATCCTCTTACTAGTACTCCAAACTGCCATACAACCAGAGATGTCAACAGAAATAGCATTTGCTGTTGGTTGTACAGGGCTCTGTTAGCAATAGTTTGCATCAAGTCAAGAAATTTCAAATAACAATCAACAACTATAAATGTATTTAGAGTTCCTCATCGGCATTCAGTCCTTCTGGAGTCTTAGTCCTGAGTTTGATAATATATCTACTCTCTAACCTACGGAGTTGTCAGACTCTATCTCCTCCTCTTTCATTTGGGGGTATATATGCTATGTCATAATAGCGAAGTGATTGCCAGTCACCACATTGTTTCTAAGCAAGATGTTTTGCAAAGGCATAGCTCCCATCTTTATGTTCCATAGCACAGATATGTCCTAATCTCCTTTTTCTTAATGGACATATTGTGCTGCCAATGTACTTAAGGCCACATTTGCATTCAATGATATATACCACATGAGTTGTACTGAACATAATCATATATTCTATTGGTATCTGTTTCCCTTTGGGGTCATTGATATATTTAATATTTTTTGCCAATTTTGCACATTTTGCAGTTAAAACACTGTACTTAACCCTTTTTATGTGTCTCCAACCATGTTTTGGATTGTTTATCCACAAAATGACTATGAACTAATTTGTCTTTCAAAGAAGGCACCTTTCTATTTGTAAACTGTGGTCTCGGTACTATCATCTTAATAATGTCCCCACCACTCAATAGGATATGCCAATGACTTTGAAAGATTATTTTGATGTCATCACTTTCCTTGCTGTAGGTAGTTATCATTCGCAGTACTTGTGAGTCATCAGATACCAGTGTTGGTCTCTCCAGCAGAATTTCGGTACGTGTTTTACTTAAAGTTATTTTTGCTCCCTGTTCAATAATTGCTGCTGGATACCCTCTCTCAGAGAATCTCCTTTTTTACCTTCTTAAACTGAGTTTCCACATCAGTCACTAATGAGGAATTTTCTTTCATATGAATTAACTCCCCACATGAAGTGCTTTTAATCAGAGCTCTGAGGTGGAAACTTGATCCATGCAAAACACTGTTCGTGGCCGTGGGTTTCCTGTACATGGTTGTTTCCAATTTCTTTTCATGTACAAAAACCCGAATGCCCAAAAAGAACAAGTTACTTACCTTCGGTAACGACTTTTCTGGTGGATACATTAGCTACCTGTGGATTCCTCACCTAATGAATACTCCCATGGCGCCAGCATTCGACGGAAATCTTCTTCCTAGCTTCTGCACGTCGACGAGGACGTCACTCTAGCCCGCGCGACGCCTTCTGACGTCATACAGGCAATAAGAGGTCCTCGCCGACGTGCCGACGTCAGTACCAACATTTTTTTACGTGCATGAGAATAATAACCCAATGCAATGAAAGAGCAAGGCAACATCCCATAACATTGTAAATCACACAACATTGCAATAAAATGGCTGTAGATTTAATATGTCTCCTTTTTTTTTTTTTTTTTTTAAATCAAACAAACAAATATATGCAAATCATGTATATACAAAAAGATATATACATATATATATATATATATATATGTATATATATATATATATACACAAGTATCCATATATACAAAATCTATTGCAGCCTTGAAGACCAAGAGGAGCGCACTCAAGGATTACTTGGTAAGACCAGAAAGGCAACAGAGAGGCGCGTGGGACCGTGAGGAATCCACAGGTAGCTAATGTATCCACCAGAAAAGTCTTTACCGAAGGTAAGTAACTCGTTCTTCTGATGGATACAACTACCTGTGGATTCCTCACCTAATGAATAGAGTCCCAAAGCAGTACCACGCCCGGTGGTGGGTGCCGAAATGGTCAAACCAAGAAATCCTGCAGCACTGACCGTGCAAAATGGCCGTCCCTTCTGACCTCAGAGTCCAGACAGTAATGTTTCGCAAAAGTGTGAAGGGACGACCAAGTTGCGGCCTTGCAGATGTCGACCACAGGAACACCCCTGGCCAAGGCCGAAGTGGCCGACTTAGCTCTGGTGGAATGAGCTCTAATGCCATCAGGAGGATCCTTCTTTGCCAAAGAGTAACAGATTTTAATGCAAAGAACAACCCACCTGGAGAGTGTTCTCTTGTGGACTGCCTTTCCTCTCCTCTTGCCCACGTATCCGATGAACAGCTGATCCTCCAGCCTGAAATCCCTCGTTCTATCAATGAAGAAGCTTAACGCCCTCTTTGGGTCCAAGCGATGTAGTCTCTCGTCCTCCTTAGAAGGATGAGGCGGAGGATAGAACGTGGACAAAGTAATTGTCTGGGCCAAATGGAAAGGTGAAACAACCTTCGGGAGGAAAGCAGCCTTGGTCCTCAACACCACCTTATCCCCATAAAAAGTTGTATAGGGGGGTTTTACCGATAAGGCTTGCAACTCACTCACTCTCCTTGCAGATGTTATAGCCACCAGGAAGACTGTTTTAATAACTAAATACCTTAAGGGGCAAGAATGCATAGGCTCAAAAGGGGACCCCATAAGGAAAGTAAGGACCAAGGACAAATCCCATTGAGGCATAACGAATGGTTTTGGAGGATATTTATTTAGAAGACCTTTCAAGAATCTGAGAACAATAGGGGATTTAAATAACGATGGTTGGTCTGGAAGACAAATGAAGGCTGACAAAGCCGACAAATAACCCTTAATGATAGCCACTGCACAACCTTTCTGCGCTAGAGACAGAGCAAAAGACAAAACGTCCGACAGATGAGCATGTAAGGGATCAATCTGTCTCTCTCCACACCACATAACAAATTTAGACCACCTATTAGCGTAGACAGATTTAGTGGAGTGTCGCCTGGCCGCTAATATAACATCCACTACATCAGGCGGGAGAGAGAAGGAACTCAGGTTGCCCCGTTCAATCTCCAGGCATGTAGGTGTAGACTCTGGAGGTTGGGGTGTAAAACCTGCCCCTGCGACAGCGAGAGGAGGTCTGCCCTGAGAGGGAGACGGAGCGGAGGGCACAGCGAGAGTTGGAGAAGGTCGGAGTACCACACCCTCCTTGGCCAATCCGGAGCTATTAAGATGACTTGGGCCCGGACTTGGCGAATCTTCCTCAACACTCGAGGAATCAAGGGTATGGGGGGAAACGGGTAAAGCAACTGGTCGCACCAGGTTATCAGAAACGCGTCCCCCAATGCTCCCTGCACCGGATACTGGAGGCTGCAGAATAACGGACAATGCACGTTCTCCTGAGTGGCAAACAGATCTATCCGAGGAAACCCCCACATCTGGAAGATTAAACGGACTTGATCTGGATGGAGACGCCACTCGTGGTCGGCCGAGAATTGGCGACTGAGACTGTCCGCACGTACATTCAAGACCCCGACCGGATGATTTGCTACCAAGCAAATCTGATGGTCCGTTGCCCAGGACCATAGTCGAAGAGCTTCTCTGCAGAGAAGGTACGACCCTACTCCTCCCTGTTTGTTTATGTACCACATCGTGGTAGTATTGTCCGTTAGGACCTGTACCGACTGACCACGAAGGGAAGGGAGGAAGGCCTTGAAAGCCAGACGTACAGCCCGTAACTCTAACAGATTGATATGAAACATCTGTTCCTCTGGAGACCAAAGTCCTTTGATCTCCAGATCCCCCAGGTGAGCTCCCCACCCTAGAGTGGAAGCATCCGTTATGACCGTGGCCACTGGTGGCGACTGCGCGAACGGCTTTCCTTGTGAAAGATTGTTGCTCGCAATCCACCACTTCAAGTCCACAGCAGCATCTCTGGAGTTCTTGACCACACCTTCGAGATTTCCTTTGTGTTGAGACCACTGCCTTCGGAGGCACCACTGAAGAGCCCTCATGTGCCAGCGAGCATGCGTGACCAACAGTATGCAGGAGGCAAACAGACCGAGCAGACGAAGGACCTTGAGGACTGGAATGACCGCTCCACCTTGAAACATAGGATCCAACGCATGAATGTCTTGAATCCGCTGAGGCGGAGGAAAGGCTCGATTCAATGTTGTATCCAGTACTGCCCCTATGAACAGGAGGCGCTGAGAGGGCTCCAGGTGAGATTTGGGCACGTTCACCGAAAAGCCCAGGTCGAACAACAACTGGGTTGTTGACTGCAGATGATGCGACACAAGCTCCGGAGACTTGGCTTTGATCAACCAGTCGTCCAAGTAAGGGAATACTGCTATCCCCTTCCTTCTGAGCTCTGCCGCAACCACCGACATCACCTTCGTGAAAACTCGAGATGCTGAAGTAAGACCAAACGGGAGGACCGCAAACTGATAGTGCTGCGACCCTACCACAAACCGGAGATACTTCCTGTGAGACTTGAGTATCGGGATATGAAAATAAGCATCCTGCAAGTCGACAGACACCATCCAATCTTCTTTGTTCAACGCCAAAAGCACCTGTGCTAGGGTCAGCATCTTGAACTTTTACTGTTTAAGGAACCAATTCAAGATCCTCAGATCCAGGATCGGTCTCAACCGACCATCCTTCTTGGGAATCAGGAAGTACCTTGAGTAACAACCTCGACCCCTTTCCTGCTCTGGGACCAACTCCACCGCGCCCTTTGAAAGGAGGACTTGAACCTCCTGTTCTAGCAACAGGAGGTGTTCTTCTGAACAATAAGATGGGCGGGGCGGGATGGGGGCGGAAACTCCCGAAAGGGAAGGGTGTAGCCTTTTCCCACAATACTGATAACCCAAGTGTCCGTTGTAATAGTCTCCCACTTGTGGAGAAAATGCTGTAACCTTCCCCCTACAGGAGAGGAGTGAGTGGGAAATGGTGGAAGCCTAAGGCTGCTTTCCCTGCTGCACCCCTCCAGAGGACGAGGAAGAGGCAGAGTGCTGTTGAGAGGCTCCTCTGGTGCGGGCCCTACCTCTCCCTCTAAATGATCTATAGGGGTGGGAAGAGGCGGGTTGCTGGAATCTCCCCCGAAAGGAAGAGGAGGAAGAGCCACGCCCAAATCCACGAAACCTCCTGAAAAACCTGGAAGAGGCAGAGGAAGAAGGAGCTTGCAGCCCTAACGATTTGGCTGTGGCCCTGCTCTCTTTAAATCGCTCCAAGGCCGAATCTGCCTTGGCTCCAAACAGTTTGTCCCCATCAAACGGGAGGTCCAATAGGGTCGACTGCACGTCCGCAGAAAACACTGAATTACGGAGCCAGGCCTGTCTCCTTGCCACCACAGCCGTGCCCATCGCCCTAGCCACCGAGTCGGTCGTGTCCAGCCCAGACTGGATAATCTGGGTTGCGGCAGCCTGGGCGTCCGAGACAACATCCAAGAGTCCCTGGGGAATCTCCGTAAATGAAGATGAAATATCGTCCATAAGAGCATGGATGTATCTCCCCAGAATGCAAGTTGCGTTGGTGGCCTTCAACGCCAAACTGCAAGATGAAAATATTTTCTTGGATTGTGCATCCAACTTTTTGGAGTCCCTGTCTCCAGGTACCGTCTGGAAAGATCCAGGCGCTGACTTCGATGAACAGGAGGCTTGCACCACCAAGCTCTCCGGCGTAGGGTGTTTAGAAAGAAAGCCAGGGTCAGATGGTGCAGCTCGATATCTCCTGGCCACAGCCCTATGAACCGCCGAGGAAGATACTGGCTTCTTCCACACCTCTAACACCGGATCAAGCAAAGCCTCATTAAACGGCAAGAGAGGCTCCTCTGCAGCAGAGGCCGGATGCAATACCTCCGTCAATAAATTCTGCTTCGCCTCTGCCACCGGCAAAGGCAGGTCCAGAAAGTTAGCTGCCTTCCTTACCACAGCGTGAAAGGTAGCAGCCTCCTCCGTATACTCCCCTGGAGATGAAAGGTCCCACTCAGGGGAAGTATCCAGCCCACTGGCCGTATCCAGACCATGCAATCCATCACCAGAGTCCTCAACCTCTTCTTCCTCCAGGACTCGTTGGTACTCCTGCTCTTCCAAAAGACGGAGAGCACGCCTCCTCGAATGTAGTCTCTGCTCGATACGCGGAGTCGACATGGCCTCCGCCGAAGTCGAAGGTCGGCGCCGATCTCCAGCAGTATCCGACGCCGCGTCCGGCGCCACAGGCAGCTTCGGCGCCGTTGAAGGAGCAGGACGAAGAGATCTTGGAGCCGATGGACCCACCGGAGTCACAGGACGAAATCCTGACGTCGACGGGATGGAAACCTCCGGGGCCAATCCCTCTGAAGCCACCGGAGCGGCCACCGGCGCCGACACCGGCACCGAGCCCACATTCCCAAAAGGGAGAAAGGGCATAAAGGGTGCCGGCCGTAGAGGCGCAGGATCACCCAATGAAAAGGCCAAAGGCCCCGAAGGACCAGCCGGAGCACCCCCTTGAGCCATCTGTTGAAAGACGGTATACATCGCATTCAGGAATGCGATACTATCGGCTCCAGGGGTGGGAAAAGCCGGATACTGGGGTGCCTGGATCGAAGGACACCGGAGACAACACCAGAGGCTGCATCACCTCAATCACAGACGCCTGTCCAGGCGAAGTCGGTGACGCCGGAGAGGGCAACGGCGTCGATGGATGCGGCGTGACCGTGGGTCTGACCTCCCAAGTTCTCCGACGCCGAGCCGAAGGCGACCCCGAACGAGTCTCCTTGCTGGAATGACGCCGATGAGACCTTGGCGAAGAAGACTTTTTATGATGTTTTTCCTTTCTCTTCGACTTCGCCATGAATAGTTTAGCCTCACATACCTTTGAGGGCCTTCGGGTTCATGTGCTGACATGAATCGCAAGTCACGACGTCGTGGTCGGAGCTCAAACACCATAGAAAGTCGGAGTGAGGATCTGTAACGGACATCTTGCCCCCACACTCTTGACAGGGCTTGAAACCCGACTTCCTCTGAGGCATTATTTCCGCAGAGAAGAACTACGCAGCAGAAAATACACTGTAACTACGAAAGTAACAGTAGCTCCCTCGAAGATAACCGTTTCGAATGCACGGAAAAAAGGGAACTGACGTCGGCGAGGACCTCTTATTGCCTGTATGACGTCAGACGGCGTCGCGCGGGCTAGAGTGACGTCCTCGTCGACGTGCAGAAGCTAGGAAGAAGATTTCCGTCGAATGCTGGCGCCATGGGAGTATTCATTAGGTGAGGAATCCACAGGTAGTTGTATCCATCAGAAAACTATTTTTTGCTTGCTGATGTTATATGTAAATTTCAAGCCACAGTCATTGTTATTGATCTTGTCAAAATGTTCCACAAGTTGATCTTATGTGCCATTCCACATAATGAATAAATCATCAATGTACTTCAGCCCCACAATGATTCTTGATAGATAGGCCTCATAATTTTCTTGCCATGTGAGTTCCCTTTCCCACCAGCCCACAGTCAAATTTGCAAAACTCGATGACAAGGACATTCCCATCGCTGTTCTGCATGTCTGTTGGTACACATCATGATTAAACAGGAACATATTGTTATACAGGCATATCTGAATCATTTCTAGTAGCATTTCTGAATGTTTACACTCTTTTAGATTTCTCTGCTTCAAAACATAATGTATGGCATTTAAACCAATATCATGTCTGATAGATGTGTATAATGATACCACATCAATAGTGATCACCGGAAAATCATGTTGCCATTCAATATCAGTGATTCTTCTAAAAACATCCTCAGAATCCTTACTGTATGATGGTAAAGTTTTCACAATTGGGGAGATATAATAATCAACATACTTTGAAAGATTCTCGAATACTGAGCCACAACCATACACAATAGGTCGACCTGGAGGTTTGGGTAATGTTTTGTGGATCTTTGGCAAGAAATAGATCGTTGGTATCACAGGATGTGTAACAGTTAACAATTGAAGTTCATCAACATTAAGTAGTTGTCTACTGTGCCAATCTTTAGGTTTGCTGCTAAGATTGTCTGTAATCACCTTGATAGGATTATACTGCAATTCCTTGTAGTTGTTTTTATTCTTTAGTTGTCTATTGGCTTCATTTAAATTTTAAATACTCCTATTTTTTTGGATGACAATGTTGCCCCCCTTTTCAGCTGGTTTGAAAACAAGTAAATCATTATTCATAAGGTTAGTCAGGGCTTCCCGTTCTTTTTTCGTAGGAGTCACCTTAATATTCCCATTGCATTTATTTTTAATTCTATCCAAATATGCTACAACAGCCTCATAGAAAATATCCACTTTGTTCCCTGGTGGCAATGACAGACAAAATTTAGACTTTGGCTTCAAGGAACTATATTCATGATCATTGATGTCAAAACCCAAATGTTTCATTACCTGTGTCTCTGTCATCATCATCTAGGTTGTGCATAAGATCAAACATTGTTTTGATGTTATGCTTTTGCCCCACCTTAAGCTGACACTCCTGGCTTTCCTTGTGTTTCAGTGTATTAGTAGTTTTTCCTGCTACATTGGCAAACTGTTTCACAAGTTTTACTCTTCTTATAAATTTGTAAGTATCAATTTTAGTTTGGACTATGTTCTCATGTTGTTGAGGGCAGAAGGATAAGCCTTTGTTTAACACAGTTAGTTCCATATTCGTTTATGGTTGATCAGGTAAAGGTAACACTAAGCTATTCTCTCCAGCAATTGTTTTTACTTTTTCTGTCTGTTCGGCAGAGGATATGCTCTTTTTCCCATGTCCTCTCCTACATCTCTCCTGTTTCATTTGATGTTTCTTGTGTGTCACTAATACCTTCTGGGGCTGTAGGGATTTTTTTCTTGAAGTCCATTGTATATTGTTTTTTCAACTAATCAAACTGTCTTGCAAATGTATACACTGTGCCATTCAAATAATCCTGTTCATCTCATATACTTTCTCTGTTTTCTAGCTTCAATCTCTGATTCATGCTTCAATTACTTAGATGGATTTCATTAATTCCTCTACACTTTGTTTGGCATATTTGATCAAGATTAACATCATATTTCTAGAGCACATCATATGATTTGCATTCCATTCAATAAGCATTTGTGATTGTGCATCTGGATTGTTTGGCATGGTAAGAATACGTAGTCCCTGAGGTACTCAACCCACCTCTATATATTTCTCCAACGTAATTATTTCCCAGCTCTTAGCAATTTCCTTTCGATAAAGCTTTTCAACTTGAGAGAATAGTTGTTGTACATTAGAAGATTGACTCTGTAGTTGTGAGCTGTCCTTATTGACAGTATTGTCATTATCAGATGAAAAAAGTATTTTCAGTTTAAAGACTCTTTTACCCACTCTTATCTCCATTATTCACACATAGACATCACCTTACATTTGCTGGCAAATAAAGTGAAAATATTACTGTGTTTAGGAGAAACGGCCCGCTGCTGCCTCACATGCGGGCTACATCGACTATAATTTAGCACAAAGACAGACATGCATAGAGGTTTCAGGTTACCTGCCCATATGCTTTTATATTTCCAAATGCGGCGACTTCCAACACCAACAAATTGTCTGAAACGTGGTGCCGTACCGAACCTCTTTGTGCATGGCGAAGGCGCGAGTTATAGTTAGCTAACTCTAACAATAACTGCTGCATTTCTATGGTTTTGTACAAGTAAATTCAGAACCTTACTATAACGTCCATGTAACCTTTGTTTTTTTCAGTGAATTTCTATATTTTTTTAACAAAGTAATTTTGATTACTATTCGTTATTCCAATCCCCACCATGCACAGCCAAGCCCTTATACCCACCCAACCCCATGCCACGCATGGCCTTTGGCCATGCAAGGCGCAGGTGGCCACAGGGCCTGTCTCTGTCAGTGGATGTGTGAGTGGGTGCGTGAGTGTCTGTGTGGGTCTGAAAGTGGGTGTGTGAGTCTATGAGTGGGTCTGAGTGAGTGCATGAGTGTCTGAGTGGGCGCATGAGCCTCTCAGTGCATGTATGAGTGAATGAATTAATGTATGAATGAGTCTGTAGTTTGTTTTCAAAATTTTTGCAAATAAATCGTGGAACTTTGTGAAAATTCCTGAATATCATGCGTTGTGATGCAAAATTATATTAAACATAATTTGCCCATAAAACACACTTATGTCACACCCCTGACCCCTTATGCCACTTTCAAACTGAATTTTGATCCCCGGGGACCGTGTCCCATGAAATAAAATGGTGGTCGCAACTTCCTAGTCAGGTTGCGAAGATTTGTGAATTTCGCGATTAATTGCAGCCAGAGATATACAAATGGTTTTGCCCTTAGATGTTTCCTAAACTAATCTGCGTACGGGCACCTCGCTTTCTGCCAATTGTGGAGTAACTCCGTCAAGTGGTTCGGGCTGTAGATGTGTTGACAGGGCCTATGGGAATTAACATGGGAAACACAACTTTTTTTAGCCCCCTTTTTCTCGGCCCCCATTTGACGGATCACCCCGAAACTTACAGTGTGCAGCAAGAATTACCAGGTCACTTTTTTGAGAAAAATTTCATGAAGATTCGCCTAACGGTGCCAAAGATATAGGCAAGTCAAAAAACACTTTTTCTATGGAACCATGGTCCTAACTACAACTACCTAATGGCGACTGCCAGTAGATAATAGGTATATATATATATATATATATATATATATACATATATATATATATACACATACATATATATATATGTATATAGTCGCCACTAGGTAGTTATAGGTAGGGCCTTTTTCCATAGACAGAGCGTTTTGTGTTTTGCCAATACCTTTGACGCTGTTTCATTAATCTTCACACATTTTTCAAACCCTATACTTTGGTCAGTTCAGCTGCTGTCTTGAAAGTTTCAGGGCGATCCATCAAGCAGAGGCTGGGAAAAAAGTGGTGGTCCCAAAACATTTTCTCCCCATTCTACATCAACGGGATTTTTCAAATTTTTTAACATGACTATCGTCCGAACCACTTAGCTGAATTACACCAAATTTGGCAGAAAAGCACGCTTTTTGTGATTTGGTGTAAGTCCGTTCATTAGTTTCTCAGATATTAGAGCCTAAAAAATATAGATATTTAGGGGCACGAATCCTCCGCAGATCCGAACCTGCGCCTTTGGGTCTGGAGCAGTGGTTCCGGGGGGGAAGGAAAGTCCCTGATTGGCTGGCCAAAACCTGACAGAAAAGTTGCGGCTGCCATTTTATTTGCCACGTCAGCCCTGGGGTGGGAAAAAAAAGAGTGCAAAAACACGAGGGGTCAGGATAACAAATCCTGACCCCTCAGGACATATAGAGGGACCCGTTGTGGGCAAAAAAACTGCCCAATTTGTTTTTTTTCCATCTGATCCACGGGTGGACCTGCGGACCCATGAATCCACTGGTGGATTTGTGGATCCAGAGAAAAATTGAAGAAAAAAAACCAACACCCACTGCATCCAACCTCATGCTGAAAATTATTGGGGAAAAAAGGTTACAGGGACGTCATAGTTAGGTTCTGAATTTCCTCGCCATAGAAGGTGTCATCAGTGATGTAATATGTGGAGTAATTAGCTGTGCATGGCAGGGGCACGAGTTATAGTTACCTTAGGGCATGAGTTATAGTTACTTGAGTTAACCATAATCCATGTAACCTTTGGTTTTTTCAGTGAAAACAAAAAATAAATATGCTGATGCTGGTGGCAGGTGTGTATACCTGTCATAAATGTCCCAACCTTCCAAAATAATGGTAGACCGCATATTTAAGACCAATTTACATTTATTCTTTGCACTAATCAAACAATGATTATATGTTTTGTGGGGAAATTGAGCACTTCTTGACAAAGGCTCCTCTGAGCTGAAACACGTCCCCTGTTTCCCGCACAAATACACACACACAAAGATCTCAGCAGTGGCTAAATCAGTCCACTAGGATATTTTATAATTTCAGGTGGCATTTTGAAAGTGAAGCAGAAAACCATGGTCTGAATTGGACAATTATCTGCTGTTCACAAAAATGAAATATATATAGCATACTGCATGGAAGATGTTTATACTTGCTATAGCTAAACTCTGATAACCTTGCCTACAGGACTTCACAGAGGCACACTAAACAAATCTTTACGGTATCCTAATCTAAAATTTCTGCAGCTATAGCTGAGCTCGGGGATTATTCCGAACAAGAATACAACAACACAAAAGCAACAGAGTTAGAAGAATAAAGAAAGTAAGGCCTAAACTCCTAAAAAGAAACGTACTGTTTAAATACCACAAAGCATTTGAGGAAAATAGAAATGGGAACCACTGTTAACAATGATGTCTCTGGAAGATTGGTCTCTGGAGAACTGCTTAAGTTAAAAAGTCAGAGTGTTGCTGTGGGTGTTTGTAGTCGGATCTGAAACAGCTAGGCTGATAAGCAAGTGTATGCAGTTGAATAGAGCATTTTGTAACCTAATCAATTTATCAGCATCAGTCTCCTTGCTAAGGCACATTTGCCTGAGTCTGTGCCATAACAAGGAGAATGCCACTGTCAGGATTTTTTCTAAGGTTGAGTAAAAACCCAAGCAGCATCCTGCTCCTTGCTGAGGCACAGCACAGTGTGTTTGACCCTCAAAAGGAGTCAAACACTGAGGGCTTCATTACAAGTATGGAGATCTATAGACCGCTATACTCGCGGTTGCGGTCTGACTGCCACATTACAACCCTGGCGCTTGGACCACCAGGATCTTGGATCCCGGTGGTCAGGAGGTGGCGGAAGTCCTAATTCACCAGGGCAGTACTGCAAGCAGCGCTGGCCTGGGGATTACGATCTTGTTCTCCGCCAGCTGTTTCATGGCAGTAACACTGCCATGAAAAGACTAGCTGAGAACAGGTGCAGGAGGCCACAGGGGGCCTGCACGGGCCCCCCTGGCCCGCACATTGCAATGTTCACTGTAGGCTTTGTAGACAGTGAAGATTGCAAGGGTGCTGGTGTATCCTGCTGGCTACAGCATTGCCGCCAGATCGATAATGAGCCAGAGACAATGCTGTAGCCTGTTTCCTGCCAGGCCAGTGGGCGGAAACTTAGGTTTCCACCCGCCAACATAGCAGGAAACCCATAATAGCTCTGGCGGGGAGGTTGAAGCGTAGGTGGCGGGCACCCTGTCAGGTGTTTGGTGGACAGAGTTTTCCATCTGCCAATCTTATAACGGGGCCCTGAGTCTGGCTTTTTCCTGCGGCACAGGCACAACGCTCTCTCCGCTCAGAATACCTCTTGTGGGCAGAGAAGCCTTCTGACACCAAGGAGCTGTGTAAAAATTAACCAGAAAACTGTGACTGGAAGGCGAAGAGGCCAAGAACGATCCTAATCCCTCCCTTTATAATTCCAACCCCTCAGTCATTTCTTTTGTTGAAGTATAAGGGGTGGTGGGAGCTGTGCTCCTCCCCTTCACGCACTCTCTTACCTCTCTTCCTCCCCATCAACAGAAAAATGTGGATTGAGCTGGTGGGCCTGGCTAGGGAGCAATTGGGCTCAGTAAAAGTTGTCCTTTGCTCCTCCAATTTCTCTACCCACCAGTTTGATCCTTGGATGGGCCTAAGAGGGTCTAAGGTATCCTTCCCAGGTCCATCGATTATGTGTGAGACGTCACTATTGATTTCACAATCATATTAAGAAAGTGGACCAGGGACCATATCAGGATGGACCGAGCACCTGTTTTTCATGTACGAGGTGTCTAGAGTTCTAACATATAACTCAAAATTCCTTCCAGTAAGTGTACAAACTTTGTACACAACAAGTCAGAAACAGAGGGAGGCAATTCCTTCTCACTATTTGTGATTTCAATGAGCCAGTCAAAGTTAGGGTTATAACACCATGCATTGACAAAAAATATAAACCTGCACCTACAGACCCTGATTATATTACCCACCAAGTTCTTCCAGACTCAGTGGTAGTGAGTGCCGCCAGAAAGAGGGCTAATAGCCAGTCGTCAGGGGATACTCCTCCCCCTGACAAAGAAAGTAGAAAATTCAATGCTGCTGGCAAGAGGGTAGCAACACAAGCTGCTAACCAATGGCGAATTGCAAACTCGCAAGCCTTGCTAGCAAGGTATGGTAGAGCCCACTGGGACGAGATGCAGGAACTCCTACAACACCTGCCAAAAGAACACCAAAAGAGAGCATAGCAGGTTGTGGAAGAGGGTCAGGCCATAAGTAACAACCAAATGTGGTGTGCCCTTGATGCTTCATATACAGCAGCTAGAAGCATGAATACTGCCATCACTATACACAGACACGCATGGCTACGTTCCTCTGGTTTCAAACCAGAAATACAACAGGCAGTGCTGAATATGCCTTTCAATAAAAAAACATCTGTTTGGCCCGGAGGTTGACACTGACATAGAAAAACTCAGAAAAGACTCAGACACAGCCAAAGCAATGGGAGTCTTATATACAACACCCTACAGAGGCTTCTTTCGTAGGTAACAATTTAGAGGAGGATTCAAACCACAATCCACAGAGGCTTCTACCTCCCAGGCAAAACAAGGGCAACAGCAACAGCAGTAACAGAGAGGGGGATTTAGAGGTTCTTATAGAGGCCAATACTTTAGAACCAGAGGCAAGTTCCAGGCCTCAAAACAAGCCACTACCCCATCTAAACAGTGGCGTATTTACCATCCCTCAACCCCACACATCTCCTGTGCGGGGCAGACTACAGCAATTCCACTCCCAGTGGCGAAGTATTACCACAGATTAATGGGTATTGTCAATTATCCGCAATGGCTATTGCCTAGAATTAATTTCTACCCCCCCAAACATTCTGGTACAACAAGAAGTACAATCGCTACTACTAAAACAGGCAATAGAATTGGTCCCATATCCTCAACAAGGAACAGGAGTATACTCACTATACTTCCTCATTCCCAAAAAGGATTGCACTCTCCGGCCCATCCTAGACCTCAGATCCCTAATTATATATATCCTGTCAGAACACTTTCACATGGTAACTCTGCAAGACGTCATTCCACTACTACAATAACAAGATTACATGACTGCATTAGACCTCAACAATGCTTATTTCCATATACCCATCCATCCAGCTCACAGAAAATACCTAAGGTTTGTGATAGCAGGAAAACATTATCAATTCAAAGTTCTACCATTCGGCATAACAACAGCTCCAAGGGTATTCACAAAATGTCTAGCGGTAGTAGCAGCCTACCTAAGAAGACAACACATACAAGTCTTTCCATATCTAGACGATTGGCTAATAAAATCAAGCAATTTTATACAATGTCAACAATACACTCAATACACAATAGAGACCCTACATACACTAGGGTTCACTCTCAACAATCAAAAATCCCATCTTCAAGCAGCACGGGTGCAGCCTTACCTAGGTGCTATTCCCAATACGCAAAATCTCATACCACAAATGCAGCCAAATCAACAATACACTGTAAGATTTATCATGAAACTATTAGGAATGATGGCATCTTGCATAGCAATAGTACTGCATGCAAGACTAAACATGAGAACACTACAACAGTGCCTCTCACAGAAATGGTCTCAAGCACAGGGTCAATTGCAAGATCTAGTGTTGTTAGACCGCCAAACGCACAACTCCCTTCAATGGTGGAATCTCAGCAATTTAATGAAGGAGCGGTCATTTCAAGACCCTGTGCCTCAGACCACAATAACAACAGATGCATCAATGATAGGTTGATGAGCTCATGTCAACTACCTTACCATTCAAGGGGAATAGGATTCAAAACAGCGGAATCATCACATAAACCATTTAGAATTATTAACTGTGTTCCTTGCCCTAAAAGCGTTTCAACCTCTTCTCAAACACAAGACTGTTTTGATAAAAACAGACAGTATGACGACCATGTATTACCTGAAGAAACAAGGCGGACACATTCATCTCAACTGTCCCTTCTAGCCCAAACAATATGGAAATGGGCAATTCACAATCACATTCATCTACTAGCAGAATACATTCCAGGAAGCGGATCTCCTAAGCTGGACACACCAACAGATACAAGAATGGGAGATTCTCAGGTACTTCAACAGTACTTTCAAAAGTGGGGAACACCAGAAATAGACCTATTCGAAACAAGCGACAACCCAAAATGCCAAAACATTGAATCCAGACACCGCATCCTCTATCCAAGGGCAATGCTCTATGGATCAACTGGTCAGGGATATTTGCCTACGCTTTTCCCCCCTCTCCCACTACTTCCCTTTCTGGTCTACAAACTACATCAGACCTCTCTCACCATGATACTCATAGCCTCAGCGTGGGCATGACAACATTGGTACACAACACTACTAGACCTGTCAGTAGTACCTCACTCCAAACTTCCAAACAGACCGGATTTGTTGAAACAAAACAAAGTACACATCAGACATCCAAATCCCAGTGCCCTCAACCTAACAATTTGGCTCCTGAAGTCATAGAACTTGGATATGTACAACTTCCATTAGAATGCATGGAAGTTCTCAAACAAGCACGCAAGCCTACAACTAGGCAATGCTATGCTAACAAATGGAAAAGATTTGTTTATTACTGTCAAACTAAAAATACTGACCCACTTACAGCATCAGTACAAGATATTGTATGCTATCTACTTCATTTGCAGAAGTCAAATTTAGCCTTCTCATCTATTAAAATCCATCTTACTGCAATATCGGCATACTTGCAAAATATTCAACATACTTCTCTCTTTAGAGTCCCAGTTATAAAAGCCTTCATGGAAGGACTAAAACGTATTATTCCACCTAGAACACCACTTCTTCCTACTTGGAATCTCAATATTGTACTCACCAAACTAATGGGCCCACCCTTTGAACCATGCATTCTTGTGAGATTCAATTCTTAGCATGGAAAGTTGCTTTCCTAGTGGCCATTACTTCACTGCGAAGAGTTAGTGAAATACAAGCATTCACTCTTGAAGAAACTTTTTTTCCAAGTACACAAACATAAAGTTGTACTTAGAACTAATCCAAAATGTCTGCCAAAAGTGGTATCACCTTTTCACATAAACCAAACAGTGGAATTGCCAGTCTTCTTTCCACAGCCGGATTCAATTGCAGAAAGAACCCTTCACACTCTCGACCTTAAAAGAGCTCTAATGTACTATGTAGAAAGAACAAAAGAATTCAGGAAATCAAAACAGCTTTTCGTTGCCTTTCAACAACCACATAAAGGGAATCCTATCTCTAAGCAAGGGTTGGCAAGATGGATTGTTAAATGTATACAAACATGTTACATTAAGGCAAAAAGACAACTTTTAATTACACCTAAAGCACATTCCACTAGGAAGAAAGGTTCATCTATGGCATTTTAGGAAACATACCAATGGCAGACATATGTAAGGCTGCCACATAGTCTACACCACATACATTTACAAAGAATTATTGTGTAGATGTATTTTCAAAGCAGCAGGCCAATGTTGGTCAAGCTGTCTTAAGAACATTATTTCAAACAACTCCACCTCCTACAGTCTAGCCACCGCATTTTTTGGGGAGAGTAACCGCTTTGTAGTCTATGCATAGCATGTGTATCTGCAGCTACACATGCCATCGAACGCGAAACGCCACTTACACAGTGTACATCTGTTCGTGGCATATAGTGCTGCAGATTCACAAGCACCCTCCTTCGTCCCCGGAAGCCTGTAGTTGTTGCAGTTTTTCTCTTTTGTACATATGTATATACATTTACATTTGCATATACATCTATTCTTACTTACTATTTCTATACAACATTTATATTAATACACTTTATCACTCCTTCCTACACCCTTGTACTTGAAAACAATCTAACTACGGAGTCGATGCCCATGCGCAGTATGACCGAGAGGACGAGTCACTCGATCCCGTGACTCCGAAAAGACTTCTTTGAAGAAAAACAACTTGTAACACTCCGAGCCCAACACTAGATGGCAGAATAATGCATAGCATGTGTATCTGCAGCTACACATGCCAAACGAACGAGTTACTTACCTTCGGTAACGACTTTTCTGGTGGATACATTAGCTACCTGTGGATTCCTCACCTCATGAATACTCCCATGGCGCCAGCATTCGACGGAAATCTTCTTACTAGTCTCTGCACGTCGACGAGGACGTCACTCTAGCCCACGCGACGCCGTCTGACGTCATACAGGCAATAAGAGGTCCTCGACGACGTGCGGACGTCAGTACCAATCATTTTTTACGTGCATGAGAACAACCAGGCAATGCAATGCAAGAGCAAGGCAACATCCCATTATATTGTAAAAATACACAACATTGTATGAATAGCTGTAAATCTTTTTATATAAATATATATATAAAACTTTCTCTTTTAAAATATATACACACACCAAGTATATACACAAAGATATATACATATATACATATATATAAATATATATTATATACACATCTATTGCACCCTCAAAGACCAAGAGGAGCGCACTCAAGGATTACTTGGTAAGACCAGAAAGGCAACGGGGAGGCGGGTGGGACCGTGAGGAATCCACAGGTAGCTAATGTATCCACCAGAAAAGTCGTTACCGAAGGTAAGTAACTCGTTCTTCTGATGGATACAACTACCTGTGGATTCCTCACCTCATGAATAGAGTCCCAAAGCAGTACCACGCCCGGCGGTGGGTGCCTAAATGGTCAAACCAAGAAATCCTGCAGCACTGACCGTGCAAAATGGCCGTCCCTTCTAACCTCAGAATCCAAACAGTAATGTTTTGCAAAAGTGTGAAGGGACGACCAAGTTGCGGCCTTGCAGATGTCGACCACAGGAACACCCCTGGCCAAGGCCGAAGTGGCCGACTTAGCTCTGGTGGAATGAGCTCTAATGCCCTCAGGAGGATCCTTCTTTGCCAAAGAGTAACATATTTTAATGCAAAGAACAACCCACCTGGATAGTGTTCTCTTGTGGACTGCCTTTCCTCTCCTCTTGCCCACGTATCCCTGCCCAATAAACAGCTGATCCTCCAGCCTGAAATCCTTTGTTCTATCAATAAAGAAGCTCAACGCTCTCTTTGGATCCAGACGGTGCAGTCTTTCTTCCTCTTTGGAAGGATGAGGCGGAGGATAGAACGTGGACAAAGTAATTGCCTGAGCCAAATGGAAGGGTGAAACAACCTTCGGGAGGAAAGCAGCCTTGGTCCTCAACACCACCTTATCCCCATAAAAAGTTGTATAAGGGGGCTTTACTGATAAGGCCTGCAACTCACTCACTCTCCTTGCTGATGTTATAGCTATCAGGAAGACTGTTTTTAAAACCAAATACCTCAAGGGGCAAGAATGCATAGGTTCAAAAGGGGACCCCATAAGGAAAGTCAGGACCAAGGACAAATCCCATTGCGGCATAACGAATGGCTTTGGAGGATATTGATTTAGAAGACCTTTCAAGAATCTGATAACAATAGGGGATTTAAATAAAGATGGTTGGTCTGGAAGACATATGAAGGCTGACAAGGCCGATAAATAACCCTTAATGGTAGCCACTGCACAACCTTTCTGCGCCAGAGATAGAGCAAAAGACAAAACGTCCGATAGATGAGCATGCAAAGGATCAATCTGCCTCTCTCCACACCACGCAACAAATTTAGACCACCTATTAGCGTAGATAGATTTAGAGGAGTGTCGCCTGGCCGCTAATATAACATCCACTACCTCAGGCGGGAGAGAGAAGGAACTCAGGTTGCCCCGTTCAATCTCCAGGCATGTAGGTGCAGACTCTGGAGGTTGGGGTGTAGAACCTGCCCCTGCGACTGCGAGAGGAGGTCTGCCCTGAAAGGGAGACGGAGCGGCGGGCACATTGAGAGTTGGAGAAGGTCGGAGTACCACACCCTCCTTGGCCAATCCGGAGCTATTAAGATTACTAGAGCCCGGTCTTGGCGAATCTTCCTCAATACTCGAGGAATCAAGGGTATGGGAGGAAACGCGTAAAGCAACTGGCCGCACCAGGTTATTTGAAACGCGTCCCCCAACGCTCCCTGCATCGGATACTGAAGGCTGCAGAACAACGGACAATGCGCGTTCTCTCGAGTGGCGAACAGATCTACCCGAGGAAACCCCCACCTCTGGAAGATTAAACGGACTTGATCTGGATGGAGACGCCACTCGTGGTCTGCCGAGAAGTGGCGACTGAGACTGTCCGCACGCACGTTCAAAACTCCGGCCAGATGGTTTGCTATCAAGCAAATCCGATGGTCCTTTGCCCAGGACCATAGTCGAAGAGCTTCTCTGCAGAGAAGGTACGACCCCACTCCTCCCTGCTTGTTTATGTACCACATCATGGTAGTATTGTCCGTTAGGACCTGTACCGACTGACCACGAAGGGAAGGGAGGAAGGCCTTGAGAGCCAGACGTACAGCCCGTAACTCTAACAGATTGATGTGAAACATCTGTTCCTCTGGAGACCAAAGACCTTTGATCTCCAGATCCCCCAGATGAGCTCCCCACCCTAGAGTGGAAGCATCCGTTATGACTGTGGCCACTGGTGGCGACTGCTGGAACGGCTTTCCTTGTGAAAGATTGTTGCTTGCAATCCACCACTTCAAATCCACAGCAGCATCTCTGGAGATCTTGACAGTACCCTCTAGATCCCCTCTGTGCTGAGACCACTGCCTTCGGAGGCACCACTGAAGAGCCCTCATGTGCCAGCGAGCATGCGTGACCAACAGAATGCAGGAGGCAAAAAGACCGAGCAGACGAAGGACCTTGAGGACTGGAACTACCGCTCCATTTCGAAACATTGGAACCAAATCCTGAATATCTTGAATCCGCGGAGGCGGAGGAAAGGCCCGACCCAATGTTGTATCCAGTACTGCCCCTATGAACAGGAGGCGCTGAGAGGGCTCTAGGTGAGATTTGGGCTCGTTCACCGAAAAACCCAGGTCGAACAACAACTGGGTTGTTGACTGCAGATGATGCGACACAAGCTCCGGGGACTTGGCTTTGATCAACCAGTCGTCCAAGTAAGGGAATACTGCTATCCCCTTCCTTCTGAGTTCTGCCGCAACCACCGACATCACCTTCGTGAAGACTCGAGGTGCTGAAGTAAGACCAAACGGAAGGACCGCAAACTGATAGTGTTGCGATCCCACCACAAACCGGAGATACTTCCTGTGTGACTTGAGTATCGGGATATGAAAGTAAGCATCCTGCAAGTCGACAGACACCATCCAGTCTTCCATGTTCAACGCCAAAAGCACCTGTGCTAGGGTCAGCATCTTGAACTTTTCCTGCTTGAGGAACCAATTCAAGATCCTCAGGTCCAGAATTGGTCTCAAACGACCATCCTTCTTGGGAATCAGGAAATACCTTGAGTAAACTCCTCGACCCCTTTCCTGCTCCGGGACCAACTCCACCGCGCCCTTTGAAAGGAGGACTTGCACCTCCTGTTCTAGCAACAGGAGGTGTTCTTCTGAACAATACGAAGGGCGGGGCGGGATGAGGGGCGGGAACTCCCGAAAGGGAAGGGTGTAGCCTTTTCCCACAACACTGAGAACCCAAGTGTCCGATGTAACAGTCTTCCATTTGGTGAGAAAATGCTGTAATCTTCCCCCTACAGGAGAGGAGTGAGTGGGAAATGGTGGAAGCCTAAGGCTGCTTCCCCTGCTGCACCCCGCCAGAGGATGAGGAAGAGGCAGAGTGCTGCTGAGAGGCTCCTCTGGTACGGACCCTACCTCTCCCCCTGAAAGATCTATAGGGATGGGAAGAAGCAGGTTGCTGATATCTCCCCCGAAAGGAAGAGGAGGAAGAGCCACGCCCAAATCCACGAAACCTCCTGAAGAATCTGGAAGAGGCCGTGGAAGAAGGAGCTTGGAGCCCTAACGACTTAGCCGTGGCCCTGCTTTCCTTAAAACGTTCCAAGGCCGAATCAGCCTTAGCTCCAAACAGTTTGTCCCCATCAAACGGGAGATCCAACAATGTGGACTGTACATCTGCTGAAAAGCCCGAGTTACGGAGCCAGGCCTGTCTCCTTGCCACCACAGTTGTGCCCATTGCCCTGGCTACCGAGTCGGTGGTATCCAGTCCCGTCTGGATAATTTGGGTCGCAGCAGCCTGGGCATTTGAGACAAGATCCAAAAGACCCTGGGGAAGCTCTGTAAACGAAGAGGAAATGTCATCCATCAGAGCATGAATATACCTCCCCAGGATACAGGTTGCATTGGTGGCTTTTAACGCCAGACTGCAGGACGAAAAAATCTTCTTCGACTGCGCCTCTAGCTTCTTTGAATCTCTGTCCCCAGGCACCGTCGGAAAAGAACCAGGCGCTGACTTGGACGAACAGGAGGCCTGCACCACCAAGCTCTCCGGCGTAGGGTGCCTAGATAGGAAACCAGGGTCAGTTGGAGCCGTCCGATACCTCCTGGCCACGGCTCTGTGAACTGCTGGGGAAGATGCCGGCCTCTTCCACACCTCTAACACCGGATCCAGCAGAGCGTCATTAAATGGTAACAGAGGCTCCGCCGCGGCTGAGGCCGGATGTAACACCTCTGTCAAAAGGTTTTGTTTTGCCTCCACCACCGGCAAAAGCAGGTCCAAAAAACTAGCTGCCTTCCGTACCACTGCATGAAAGGAAGCAGCCTCCTCAGTATATTCCCCCGGGGACGAAAGGTCCCACTCAGGGGAAGTGTCCAGCCCACTGGCCGACTCCAGTCCACGCAGCCCATCACCCGAGTCCTCTAGCTCTCCTTCCTCTAGGGCTCGTTGGTACTCCTGCTCTTCTAATACCCGGAGAGCACGTCTCCTTGAATGAAGTCGTTGCTCAATACGCGGAGTCGACAATGCCTCCGCCGAAGTCGAAGATCGGCGCCGATCTTCAGAAGCCACCGACGCCGCATCCGGCGCCACAGGTAACTTCGGCGCCGACGGAAGAGCAGCTGAAGCAGATGGACCCACCGGAGTCACAGGCCGAAATCCCGACGTCGACGGGATGGAAATCCCCGGGGCCAATCCTTCTGAAGCCACCGGAGCGGCCACCGGCGCCGACACTGGCGCCGAGCCCACGTTCCCAAACGGGAGAAAGGGCATAAAGGGTGCCGGCCGAAGAGGCGCAGGATCACCCAAAGAAAAGGCCAAAGGCCCAGCCGGAGCACCCCCTGGAGCCATCTGTTGGAAGATGGCATACATCGCATTCAAGAATGCGGAACTATCGGCTCCAGGGGTGGGAAAAGCCGGATACTGGGGTGCCTGTCTCGGAGGCGACCCCGACGCCGGCCTCGGCGTCTGCGCCGGAGAAAACACTTGAGGCTCCAATACCTCAATCACCGACGCCTGTCCAGGTGAAGTTGGAGACGCCGGAGAGGGCAACGGCGTCGAAGGATGCGGCGTAACCGTGGGACTGACCTCCCATGTCCTTCGGCGCCGATCCGGAGACCTGGAACGAGTCTCCTTTGAATGACGCCGAGATTCTCTACGGCGCCGGGAGTCTCGATGACGCCGATGTCTTGGGGAAGAAGACTTCTTGTGATGTTTCTCCTTTGACTTGGCCATAAACAGCTTCGCCTCACGTTCCTTGAGGGCCTTTGGATTCATGTGCTGACATGAATCACAAGTCGAGACGTCGTGGTCGGAGCTCAAACACCAAAGGCAATCGGAATGAGGATCCGTCACCGACATCTTGCCTCCACACTCACGACAAGGCTTAAATCCAGACTTTCTCTGCGACATTATTTCCACAGCGAAAGACTACGCAGCAAGATATACACTGTAACCGCAAGAGTAACAGTTGCTCCCTCGAAGATAACCGTTTCGAATGCACGGAAAAAAGGGAACTGACGTCCGCACGTCGTCGAGGACCTCTTATTGCCTGTATGACGTCAGACGGCGTCGCGTGGGCTAGAGTGACGTCCTCGTCGACGTGCAGAGACTAGTAAGAAGATTTCCGTCGAATGCTGGCGCCATGGGAGTATTCATGAGGTGAGGAATCCACAGGTAGTTGTATCCATCAGAAATATATATATATATATATATATATATATATATATATATATATATACACAGTATATATATATATACTTAATAGGGCAGCGGAGGGGTAAAACAAAAGCACATGAGGCTGGCTGGGACAAAAATAGATGCCTCAGTCCTCAGTGGTATTTAGAAATGAGGTGCAGAAAAAGCAAAAATTCCAGGGATGCACATTATGGAGACTGGATTTATAACATGAAGTTTATTTTTATTTTAATATAGCACTATTAGCAGCCATTTGTCCCACTCCTTTGTAAAAGCTCGAAAGGGTGCAAAAACAATGAATGTAGCCCTTTATTGCCTATACGAAATTATTCAAATCCGAGATTCTCAAAACCACTGTGGATTGTAAAATATAACATATTTATTCTTATTTGTTTGTGAGTATCTCACTAATCACTGGGTTCATTTAACACGACTCCAGAACATTATTTCAAATAGTAAATTAAATACTTCAGATACTGCATTGAAATATCAATATCAAGGTGGAGCGGAACAAAACAATTAAACAGTAAAACGGCATGCAAGAACAATAATCATGGCACTTCAGATTGATTCATTGTAATGACCCATAAATTTCTAAATATTGAACCTACAATTATTTAAGAAAAACGCCATGAACAAACGAACAGCAGTGGAGATCTTGATCTTTCGCAAGCAGCGAAAACTGAACCAACACAATAAGGCTCAGATTTGATAAAACAAACTGCGCCATGTGACAATCTACAACATTGCATTGAGCAGCTGGTAAAAATATTGGTCTCATTTAAACTAAGTGTTGTGCTTTGATGATGTAATCAACTGAGCTGGCCCAAAAAATACTGCATTTGAACAATGATATTGTATGGGGCCGTGACAAATAAGTGAGAGGAAGGTGTCTTACATGAGTTTGGTACTAGAGTCATACCATCCAGGACAATTCCCTACATACAAACCACATGTTATGACATAGAAATTACACAGTATGCATAAAAATATCATGCAACATTTCCCTTGTCCAAAGGTTGCATCCAGGTTCATTGGGTTGTAGGTTTCTATTGAAAGTCAGTTATCCCTACTTTATGTTCCTTTATTAAATCTAGCTTTGTGCCTTTGTATAGCATACGACAGGTTATGTGCAAGCAAGGCAACTCACTTTCAGCACTGCACTTGCTAGATAAAACTTGTTGCACAAAATCATTTTGCTTGTGCAAGTTGACCAATGCTGTCGATGTGCCACTTCGGGTTGCTTACACGAACAAGATAAGGTTCCCAAGGAAATATTCACACACTTTAGTTTTATTTACTGTGGAAGAGGCACCATTAAATATATAAATACATGATACTTGTGAAAATGGCCTGTAACCCAAAGAGAACCCCATTTGTTTTCATAGCAAACCTTTATTCCTAAGAATAATATACTATTTTTCAGAACAAAATGATAATGGTCAATAAACAGAACAGGAAAAACAGCGCAATGACCAGTGAAGCAGGTGGGTGGTGCAGTGCAGGCAACTGTAGATACACTGAAATAAAAACGCAATTACTTGATACAATAAGATGACGATTAAAGACATGGTCCATAGTAGAATTATGCAGTCTTTTGGGATTTATAGATTGTCTAATGACCGGGTCATCATCAGAGCAAACTGGTGAGGCGACTTGAGCAGGTCACCATTTGAAGTCAACCAAGATAAGCTTACAGTATACTTAGCTGAAGGCTAAACTGTCTAAGAGTTGAAGAAATGAATTACAGTCATACAAAGGCCATGGATCGGAAGCCCAGAAGTGCAAGTTTCTGTTTTAAGATCCCCACTCACAATGGGTTGCACAACATTGCAGACCACTGCTTTGCCGCATGAAGGCCTGTTACATTGTGCGAGCATCCACACTAAAGGCCACACTAATGCTTGTAAATCTGGTCTGAATATGCATCTTTTGCTGCAAAATAAAGCAGCTGCCAAAATACGGTGCACACTTTGAATGTACATCTGAGAAAAAATGGAAAAGAACAACAAAACAAATGTGGTAATAGGTCATTGAGATATAACTATTTTCAATGGTGTTTTAAAACCCTCACTTAACTTCAACCTCGTACAGTAAGTAGGAAATTGCCTAGATAATCCAGCTAAGAATCCTACAATTTTCCTATTCATGCAAATATAACCTGAGTGGATGATCAGTGAATTAAGGACAAAGCAGTCTTGGGTAATATTGACATTTACTACAACTTTCTGCTATTGGCAATCATATGTAATGTATATTCGTCCACTGCTAAGATAGCTGAATTAATTAAAAGTGTTTTGGGTGAAAGTAATGGGTCTTTCTTATAGCACTAACACTCTCAAGGTGACTGAAACAGATGGTGTCAGTATCGCATGTTTTATCAGCATAAGAATTAAAAACGGGACAGGGCCTACTGGGATCTTGTTGTTAAGTATTAAAGATACTAACCACCCCCACAAAATAAAAACGCCAAAACATATTTATTCATAGAGTAGTGTGCCTGATGAAAGGGATGCAGGGCCACCATCTTTCAATGACAGATCGATGCACAACAGGGAAAATAATGAAGCACCTTGTGGGCAGATTACCACACTGAGCCACAGAGACACGACATTACAAGCGTTACTCGCGTTTGGAGGCGGGCGAAGATTGATATCAATTCAGATAACATTCAGTCTGCATCTTTAAAGAAACTGGCAACTTTGAGAGCTTATTGGGGGGCGAGATAGGGAGAGAATTGTGGGACAAAGAATGGACTACTGCAAGGCTCGGGTGCCCATATCACTGCTGCTGACGGGGGGCTTTATTCCCGGTTCACCATCACTGAGCTCAAGAGGAGGTGCACTAATTTTTCAGAGCACTCTTAAGTGCAAAGGAGACCTGCAGTGCGGGACACCCGTATCGCTGTTGCTGAAAGGGGACTCCATTCCCCCGCAACCATTACTGAGCCCAGGAGAAGAGTCTCTATCATTTCACAGCACTCTTAAGCGAAAAGGAGACCTGCAGCATGAGACACGGCCGGGTACGTGCCTGGGCAGAGACTGGGCTGTTAGCAAGCAGGCGCAGGGCTGGGGCACTCCCTCTTGGTCTTAACATTGGATTGGCAGGAACTTTCTTTGATCTGTTATTATGGGTAAGAGGAAGGCCTCAGTGCCAAAAACAGAAGGGGCTAAACGATCAGCTCCAGAAGCTATATAGCATTATACCACACTACTGCAATGTGCGTGTTAACATCCGAAATTTGAAGGATCGAAGAGCAGCTTTTTTCTGTGCAGAGAAGAGTTAAATGAGGGTCTATCCAATGGATACGCTCCAGAAATGATCCTCTTCCTTGTCAGCCCAGATAGACGCTGGCATTAATGGGAGAAAAGATCAGTATACGGAAGATCGGAATCCATGTATTTTGAGAGAGTGACAAATATTTAATAAGGAGATCCCCGTTAGCCACGACTCTAAAATCCCCCCCACTTAAGATGAAAACGAAAGAGGGAATGAAGGGGTGGGGGTCAGGAGAAAGAGGAATTGTGATCATGCAGTTAATTCGAAATCCAGACTTGCAGGATGCTCCTGTTCCTGTAATTGAGGAATTACATATGTTTATATTTCAAATTGCAAATATACTGGCTATTAATGATTTTCCAGATTTGTTTTACAAGTTTTAGCATGAAATTACTAGTCATGCTGGTAAAATACTGCTACGGTGAAAAACTTACCTGTAATTTGCTGAACACACATAGATGTCAATGACCGGTGCCTTAACCCCCTGACTTATCTTTCAATGTGGTCACTTCGTGACCAATAAAATAAGCCAGAACCGTATGGCTTTTGCATGTTGCCTCGCAGTCAATTTCCTTGAGGGCAAGCTACCTTAATATTGTCCTAGTGGTGGCTGACCTCTATTGATTCTACTTCTTATGACGTACCTCATTACAACTCCTTTCTTCGCGCTTTTCTCCCCAATCGCCAAGTTGTGGACAGTCCAAGTAAATTTTTCTATTTGCAGCACTGTTTAATCCTGAGCAGTGTCCCCCAAATCTGCAGTTCTTTGGGCGCAGTGTCACCTCCAACAGCACAACACGACCAATGGGCTCAGAGCTGCAGTCATTAGCAAGTGCACTGTGCATGGCAGGGATAACGAGTTTATTTCACAGTCAAGATCTGAACAGACAAGCAGTGAGGTGGAGGCAAAAGGAACAATGTGATGGAATGGTCAGCCTTTCAAACGTCCAGAACATTCTCGCTGCCCGAACTTGCAGATGAGACTGTCACCAGGTTGATTCGTTTGTTCTAAAAAGAGTTATAGCCCGACTCCTCCGCTTAAGCTTTAAACATTAAATGAGAATCGTTCAGTAAATAATTTAGTTCATAAATAAAATATGAGTCTGAAAATAGAAAAAAATGAAAAGTTCCCTGAAGGTGGTGCAGAGCGTGGCCGGTCGTCATCTGATGTTAACTCAACCTGTAAGCATTCGTTTTCAAGAAAAACTACTTAATAATGGTACATTCGCAAGAAGATAGCAGTGTCTTCTATATGTGCAAAATAATACTAGAAAATATATTTGGGATAGATATATAAAATCAGTATAGAAAATTGTACATTCAAGAGAACTCTGCACCTCAGTCCAAAGGGTGGTGGAAGTGAACAGGCGACTGGGCTGCCCCCCAGCAATAACTATGGATGTTTCACCGGCAAAAGCATGGCTGCAGGCTTCTGGCTCCCAATGCAGCGGCTTTCAGAAGTTCTAAATTTATGTAATGCGAGGTGAGCACCAACACCAAATGCGCCATCCCTGAAACACGGAGCTCTCTTCATCTTGTCATTTTGTAATTGTCCAGCCCGTTGTCTTTAATAAGAAACTGTTAACACTTGTCCACAAATTATTTACTATTCTACTACCTCAAGAATTAGAAGCGTAACTTCTTGGAATTTTTTTTAAATCCTTCTCTCACTACGAGCTTCTCATAACAGCATTTTGGACCTATTGATGTTATATATGTGTAATCTTCAGTAGGTGAGTGGATATAGATTTTCGAAAAGTAGTTTAAGGGAGGTGAAGTGCTTGACTCATAAGTAAGGTTTGATGGCATCTGCAGACAACAATCTCAATATATACTTTGTTTTTGATAAGAAATATGAACACATATACAGGAGAGGATACAAAAACATCTCTAGAAGTTGGTCTTGTTGATGCCTATTGCTCTCAATTAGGAAGAGAAGTACAGCGGAAAAGAGTAGAGATGGGGGTGTTGCTAGCGCTGTGGTAAATGGTAGCAAGCATGTGAAACTCTGTGGCCCCACAGTTTGTGCAAAGACCGCCCCCGTAGGGGGTATAAAGGGCCGGCGCCGTAACGGCAGCCTTGGCCCGGAAGTGACCGGTCAAACCGGTTTTTGGGGAGGATGCGTGCCAACTAGGTGGCGACGCACCCCCGTTGTTGCCAACAGGGGGGAAGGTAGAGAATAAAGTGAGCAATGGGGGGGGTTTGCTGTTCTTCAAACCCCCAATGGAAGTGACGAATTTAAAAAAAGGGGACGAAGGAGGTGCATTTAAGAGCGTGTGTCCCGTTGGGGTTTAATTCATGATCGGGACAACGCGCTCGCTGTACGGCTGAAGAAAACTGAGGGAAAAGGAGAGGACCTGAAGAAGTCACCTACCTAGAGCCAAGCCCTTGTGGGATTGCTGCAAGGGGACCGCTCACTTCACATCCGGCCGTCTCCAGCGGCATCCGGCAAGCACTTTTCCTCGGGGGACCGCTTCAAAGAGCAACATGAACCCGCAGCGAACACCGCCACAGCTTGTCCGAACGTGGGAGCAAGAAGCCTGGAAGCGCCCGGCCAAAGGTATTTCGGGGACCGCGCATCAGCGCGACGCGACACGACCCCGTGGAAGCCCAGGCACCCCTGCTGGAGATCCTCTCAGCGTCACATCCCCGGGGACCGGCGCAACACGACGACCGTTTCGTTTCCTCGGGGGACCGCTTTCTCCAAGCGACGCGACCCCGCAGTGACCCTCGACGCCCGCACGTCTGCAGCGCCGAAGGTTCTTTCCTCAGAAAAGAAGTTTCTGCAGTGAACGCACATCCAGTTAAGGAACCAGCAAGCCCTTCCTGCTGGAGGGAAAGGACCTTGCCGGCATTCACCCAATTGCTCTGGGGGACCGTGCATTTGCACGACACGACCCCGTCAGAGCCCCTGCTTCAGCAAATTGGTCCTTAGGAGTCCCAGCTTCAGCGTGTGTATGGCGCACATAAGCCAGGAACCGGCAAGCTTTTACTCCGGGGGGAAAGGGCTCCCCAGAGATTTACGGCCTTACACACAGGCACAAGCGCCTGCACCGCATGCGCCGGGGGACCGCGCACCTGTGCGACGCGACCCTGCAGAGCCCCTACATTCGGCACGGGATTCCACCCCCACCCTCCCCTCACAGAAACCGGGCAGCAACTCGCCCTTCCCCTTTAACACGTGGGACATTGTGTGGGCGCTTTTAGACAGCCCATTTGTACAGCGTGGATCAGACAACTCCGTTTTTAGACACTTTAGACACTTGACACCAGAGAAGACGCTGGTCACGTACAAAACGCAATCTCTAGTGAGAATCTAGTGATCACCTAAGTCAACAGGAAAGCAACTCCCCCTTTGAGCCTACACATCATGGAAGAAGACCAAGTGGTTGAGCAACAAGATGACATAGAAAGGATGATTGCTCACATGAGGGCAGCGGCACTGAAGCGTGGCAAGGATTGGCTGTGCGCAAAGATGGAAGACAAAGGCGAAGAATCTGGAGAACATGATTTGGAAGCCACAGCACTCTCGAGTTTAGCAGACGATGCGGGAATAGCAGAGCGTATTTCGCCCCCACCACAGAAGGCAAGCAAGCGTCAGAGGTCGGAAGGAAAACCAGCAAGGAAAACAGCCAAGAAAACAAGGGTTGTGGTTCAGAGTACCGAAGAGGATACATCAGCGTCACCGGAGTCCAGCATATCGCAAGCGCCGGCAGAGGGTGAGCATATAAGCGCGATAATTAAAGAATGCTTTAAATCACTTACGCCACTGCTGTTGCGGGGTGATGGGGCGGGGCTAGTCACAGAGGGGATCGCACCCATAGGCAGACAGCCAAGCACCCAAGCAGTTGCCAAAGAGCACCTTTCCCCAGGGGACCCACTAACAGCATGGAGCGCGACAACAAAGGTAATAGATACAACATTAAATACGGGAAACCCGCCCGAATCTTACACAAGACAATCCCTGGGTCCCCCCTCATTGACAACTAGAGCAGCAGGCCTGGCAACGGCCATCACGCTGACAGTAAAGTAAAAGAATATGGAGAAAAGAATTTATAGACATTTTTACACTGTTAGAAATCCATCTAGAAGGTTTAGATCTTACCGTATGTGACAAAAAAAGAAGATGACAGAAGGGAGAGGAAGAGAGCTAGGAAGGAGAGGAATTTTGAGAACTAGTTAGACGCTTTCAGAATAATGGCCTGTGTCACAGTAGTGGTTGTACGAATCTAAAATACATGAGGCACATCGCCAATTCCCGGGGGATGCCTGGCTAGAGTATGACAAGAGTTTTAGGCTAAAGCAAGGGTTGTGGTTCAGAGTACCGAAGAGGATACATCAGCGTCACCGGAGTCCAGCATATCGCAAGCGCCGGCAGAGGGTGAGCATATAAGCGCGATAATTAAAGAATGCTTTAAATCACTTACGCCACTGCTGTTGTGGGGTGATGGGGCGGGGCTAGTTCCAGAGGGGATCGCACCCATAGGCAGACAGCCAAGCACCCAAGCAGTTGCCAAAGAGCACCTTTCCCCAGGGGACCCACTAACAGCATGGAGCGCGACAACAAAGGTAATAGATACAACATTAAATACGGGAAACCCACCCGAATCTTACACAAGACAATCCCTGGGTCCCCCCTCATTGACAACTAGAGCAGCAGGCCTGGCAACGGCCATCACGCTGACAGTAAAGTAAAAGAATATGGAGAAAATAATTTATAGACATTTTTACACTGTTAGAAATCCATCTAGAAGGTTTAGATCTTACCGTATGTGACAAAAAAAGAAGATGACAGAAGGGAGAGGAAGAGAGCTAGGAAGGAGAGGAATTTTGAGAACTAGTTAGACGCTTTCAGAATAATGGCCTGTGTCACAGTAGTGGTTGTACGAATCTAAAATACATGAGGCACATCGCCAATTCCCGGGGGATGCCTGGCTAGAGTATGACAAGGCTAAAAATGCAGGCCCACCCAGAGATGGGGTGGAACCGAGAGGATGCCTCCAGCTACATCCACAAAATGATGGTCGCAAGAGAAGTAAGCTCATGGGCAGGCAAAGGGGACCAGTCCTTTCGGAATGCCCATAACAAGGGGAGGCAGGACAAATACAAAACACCATATAGACACAAAACCTAGCACAGCGCTAAAGCGCAGGGCGACAAGGGCCGCAGGCCATATGCTGGAAGTTTGAGACAGACGAGTGCTCCTGGGGGCAGAATTGCAATTTTAGACACAACTGCTCTTGTGGTGGCGAACACCCGGCATCAACATGTAGAAAACACAGGCACAAGTCAGACAGAAAAGATAACAAAAAGAAACAGTAGTGCCAATCCCCCTGCCATTCCAAAAACCAACCAAATGAAATTGAAACTGGCCAAGTCCCCAATCAATACAAAAATCCTGAGAAAACTAGCAAACGAATACAATAACAAAAAAGATGCGATCGCTCTAGTGAAAGGTTTTGAGGAAGGTTTCATTATCCCAGTGAAAGGGCAGATAGCTGGAGGGACCCTCAGGAATTTGAAATCTGCCAGAGGACACCCACAGGTAGTCCTGCAAAAAATTGAGAAGGGATTGAGGCTTGGGCGCATTGAGGGCCCTCTCCCCGCTCCTCTCCCCATAGAGCTAATCATCTCACCATTAGGGGTGGTACCCAAGAAGGAGCCTGGCCAATTCAGATTAATACCCCACCGATCATTCCCTGAAGGCACATCAGTAAACAATAGCATCCCAGAAGAAGCATGTACGGTGGGGTATGCCACTCTGGACGATGCAATTGACATGATCAAAGCAGCAGTCAAAAGGGCACTATTAGCAAAGGCGGACATTGAGTCCGCATTCCGATTATTGCCAGTGCACCCGGACAGTTATCACTTGTTAGGTTTCCAGCACAATGGGCGGGTGTTCGTGGACAAGGCCATGCCAATGGGTTGCTCCATCGTATGCGCATATTTCAAACAATTCAGCACATTTTTGGAATGGGCATTACATACGAGGCACCCGACAAGGGGGAAAATGCATTATTTGGACGATTTCCTATTTGTAGGGGGGGCTGACGATGGGACATGCGCCAGCCTACTGAAAGCCTTTCACTCCCTGACGGAGGAGGTGGGTGTCCCCTTAGCAGGAGATAAGACGGTAGGCCCAACCACATCAATAGTGTTCCTAGGCATAGAGCTAGACTCAGCCGGCGGAACCTCCAGATTGCCAGATGAGAAAGTGGCAGACCTGAGAGCAGACATCAAGTTCCTGCTAGGTAAACAGAAAGCAACCCTCAGGGAATTGCAGAGCATGGTTGGCAAACTCAATTTCGCAACCCAGCAGGCAAGATTTTCGTCAGGCGGCTAAGCAGGCTGACAGCAGGTTTGTGCAAAAAACATCACCACGTGAGACTGGGAGGAGGGGTCAAAGGAGACCTTGCCATGTGGCACTCTTTTCTAGAGGAATTTAATGGCCGGCTCATCTGGAGAGAGGGCTGGATATCAGCTAGAGAGATCTCACTTTACACAGACGCCGGGGGGCTGTGGTTTCGGGGCCATCCTAGGCAGGGACTGGTGCGCAGGCAAGTGGCCACCCAGGTGGTACGAATTAGGGATCAACAGAAACATCACATTTCTGGAGCTATTCCAAATCGTGGTAGCCATGACAATCTGGAAAACACAGTTGCGAAACTTAAAGATAACTTTGTGGTCCGATAACCTACGCATAGTCATGGCAATAAACAAAGGGTCCGCTTCCTGCCCCAACACGCTGAGGCTTTTAAGGCATCTGGTACACATCCAGCTCAAAGGCAACCTGGACGTCAGGGCCAGACATGTCCAGGGCATAAAGAACTCACGGGCGGACGCCCTTTCTCGTTCCCAGAGGGACAGATTCAGGAAGCTCGCCCCGGAAGCAAGCAGCAGGATGACACCTTTTCCAGCAGAGCTATGGGATCTGGCGGAACAGACCTGTTCATATTAGTACAGAGCGCATTCACACCAGAGACACAATGGAGATACAAAAAATACGCCAAGGTACTCATGGATATCAGGGGTTTAGAATCACTAACCGACCCGATAGCAACCAGATCAGCAGCGGAACATTTCATTATGTGGGCTTTCAAACAGGGAAAAACAAAGTCCTGGGCCCACGCGTACTTGGGGGCGGTGGCCCACTATTCAAAACTACAAACGGGCACAGATCCCACTGCCTCGCATTACATCAAAACGGCAATGAAAGGCTGGAAACGCATCGAAGGGCACAAAAAAGACACCAGACATCCCATTGATTTTAGCAAACTGACCCTCTTAATAGATTCACTTCAATCCATAGCAGAAAACCGGTATGAACTGTTAGTTTTCAGAGCAGCGTTCGCCACAGCCTTCTTCGGGCATTCAGAGTGGGTGAGCTGGTGGCATCAGCGAGAAATTCAGGGGGCAACATTTGCCTGCAAATAGAGGACTGCCATTTAGAATCCAACGGGTGCGCTTAATCCCGAGACTATCCAAAACGGACCAAATGGGCAGGGGCACCCATATTGTTCTAAAATGCATAGATCAGACAAAGTATTGCCCGGTGTGCAGCATAAGGGATTATTTAGAAGTACGCCCCGTGGGACCAGGCCCATTGTTCAGACATGCCAATGGGGATTATCTGAGCAGATTCCAATGTACTGCTGTCATGCAGAAAGCAATAGGGAAGGGAGGCCTGCTCCCATCAGAGTTTAGTTCTCATTCATTTCGCATCGGGGCAGCCACCACAGCCGCCAGTTTAGGCTTAGATTCAAACGCAATCAAAGCGGTTGGCAGATGGCGGTCAAAAGCTTACAAAGGTTACATTCACCCAAACCTATTGTGATGGTATCTTGTAATTACAGTGGCAGGTGCACCTCCCAAGCTCAAATGGGTAATTGGGCACTCGTTCAAATCCAGACTACAAGCATGGTGGAGGCAAAACAAGAAGTTCAGCATAGGAAAAAGACCAGCAGATACGATCAGATGGTGGGGTTTCCCGGGCATGAAATGGTCACAGCTCCAACGGACCTTGCACAAACTATTAGAGACCGCGCAAAGGCACCCAGGTACACTAATCATACACCTGGGGGGAAGGATCTGACCTCGCTGGGAAGAAAGGTGCTCCTGAACGACATCAGGGAGGCGCTATGGAGCCTTACTAGGCTTTGCGGGAAAACCACCATCTTCTGGTCAGAAATAATACCCAGAATCACATGGCGGGGGGCAACATCGGACAAAGCGGTAGATAACTCCAGGAGGAAGCTGAACATCGCGGTCGGCAAGTACTGTAAATTTAACGGTTTGGAAAGCATCCGCCATAGCTTGATCCACCCCAGGCGACCAGAGCTCTATGCGCCAGACGGCGTACATTTGTCAGCAGAAGGGATGGGCATCTTCTGGTCCAACTTGGCAGCAGCAATGGAATAATTTTTTATTTTTTTTTAAAGATTTTGCAATGGGGGGAGCTGCCAGGAGACGTGAGCCTCAGTGGCAGCGTGGCGGAAAATAAACAAGGTTTCACCAAATAATTGATCGTAAGACACACCTAGTACGGGGGTGTGCGAAAAAAAGCCACACACCTGGGGATGCCTTACAGCAGGGTGTAAGGTGGCCAAGTAAGCGGAACACAGCACTCGCAGCCCAGACCCACCAATTCGGATGGCAGGGCATAGGGCACGCCAGGTAGCGAGTTGGGCCTAATCCAAAGAACTTGAAGCTACCCCCTAAAACAACGTGGTAAAACAAACTCTTTTGGAGTGAGCCCTTCCAAAAACGAAAGGTGGGACTGCCTAAATAATCGAAGGGCAAAAGGAGGCATGACAAATGGAGGCCAGGACTTGAGGGCCCACCAGTCACTCACTGCAATTTGTGAAAAGTTTGAATTTAGATGTATTAAATGAACAAGCTGATGTTTTATTGTCATAAGTACAAATTTTTATTGTCAGTGATTGGGTCTCATGCTCAATATACGTTATCTTGGGCAGTCACATGCCTGTCCACATTAATAAAGCGGCCAAATTTCATCAACTATATAAAACTTTGTCAAAGTCTGGTTTCATGCATGTATGTCGGTATGCCATATTTAAAGTAGTTGCATGAAATGTGGTTCCATAATGGCTGCTCTGTAGTGTGCCGAGTGCGGGAGTTACATCCCCTGCCATTCGCTACCTATCTGTCTTATCGACGAATGGAGACTAACTGCGCCACATATGTATGTCGCTAGCGACTATCCGGCAGTGCCAAACTGAGTGGAACTCCGGTGGAGAGGCAACGTGGGGTAAAGAGTGAGAGGGGCTGGTGCCGCTGGACGGGCGCAGCCCCCCGATGCAAGTGGCTACCATGAGGGGAGAGCCTGGTGGGTGTCTAGCCTCTGGGCTGTCAGCGGAGGAGGTGTGCGGAGCTGGCCCTGGCCGCGGCTGTGGCGTGCTTTGGTGCGGCGGACCGGGGTGCGCGTCAGTGTTGAGGCTGCTGGGGATGCTTTAATGGATGGGAGAGACCTGCGGCCTGTTGGGCTGAGGAAGAGGAGGTGTGCTATGGTGGCCTAGCAGGCCGGGAGCAGAGAGGGGAAGCCGCTACGGAGGTGGTCGGGCCTTGGTGGGTCTGGCAGGCCTGGCCTCTGACTAGTGCAACCGGGCTGCTGGACTTAGAGTGGACAGTGGACCGGTGTGTCGTTGGGGCTGTGTTGGCAGACTGACAGACACCCTGCCCCTCAAGGGAGCCCCACACACCACAGGTAAGTGACTAGACTTTGGATCACAATACTCACCCAGTGGAGTGCCCAACGCCATGCACACACCTAAGATGGCACGAGACAAGGCACCGGCTACCCGTGCACAGCAGAAGATCGACAAGTACACTAAACGAGGAGTCCTTGGGAGTGAGGTGGGGGAAGTTGGTGGTGCCCCTGAGGCAGAGAGTGCCATTCACACAGTGGCTATCCTACAAGCGATTAGTGATCTGAAGGTCACCATGGAGGGCAAGATGGGAAGAGTTGAAGGTGAATTTGGCCCTAATCAGACAAGAGCTTCGCAAATCCACCCACAGAGTTACGGGTGTGGAAGGACATCTCTCGGAAACAGAGGATACAGTTAAATCTCAAGAGAAATGCGTGTTAAAATTACAACATCTGGTAAGTCAACTTGAAGCCAGGACTGAGGATGAAGAGGGCTGGTCCAGACGGAACAATCTACGAGTGGTAGGAATTCCTGAAGGCACAGAAGGCAATAGTCCTACTAAATTCATGTGGGACTGGTTGCTGAGCTGGGTCCCTAAAGACGATGTATCAGCATGCTTCATTGTGGAGCGCTCTCACAGGGCTCTCATGGCTAGGCCACCAGTGGGCGCACCCACCAAGACTGTTTATGGTGTGCTTGGTCAACTATGCAGACAGGGGCACAGTCCTCAGGGTAGCATGACAAGCAGAGCACCTGATGTTCCAATCCACTCTGGTAATGATATTCCCGGACTACACCCTAAAGGTACAACAGCAAAGGTGTTCATTTATGGACACCAAAGCTAAGCATAGAGCGATGGGACTCAAATAATTGCTACTGTACCCAGCACGCCTAAACGTTATCTACCAGGACAAATCCATTTTATTTGACACACCAAAGGCTGTTTGGAATTGGAATGAAGAACAACCACCCCAAATATTGTCCTCTCAAACATCCACACAAGGCGATAGTATCAAGGTGTCAGGAAGGAACTGGCACACAGTGCTGCATCAGCGTAGCTCGTCCACTGGAGCACAGAACAGTAGGAGGGCGGAAGGATATGGCCACTTCACCAGCGAGTCCGGAGAGCTCCACAGATGACATGGAACTGGCATGGGTGGCGCTGCCGGCCGCACGACAGAAAGACTGAATGGTCACTGAATTGTTTCCTGAACAAAGTATGAGGGGGGATTCCAGGGGGTGGGAAACCCAGTGAATAACAATAAGATGATAGAGTTTTCTGTTGTGTTGGGGTACATTACTGTTGGGGAGGGGGGATGTGGAGTGAGGAATGATGTTTGTCACAGGTTAGCCAAGTTGGCTAGGTCCCTAGCCAACTTGACTAACCCCAACAACGCAACAGGTACTTCTAGTTTGGGAGGTTTGAGGTGGGAGCTGGGGACGGGACGAGGTCGGGTTGAGGGGAGGTTTGTTTCAATTGAGTTGGTCAGTAGGCAGTTTACAGCAGGGCAATGCAATATGCAACAGGGGATGGGGGACTCTGTTCTTGGGCATATAACTTTATTATGGCTACTATTATAATGGAGGGTAACAACTTGAACCTCACTACAATGAGTGCACTCAAATTGTTATCATGGACTATGAATGGGATTCTGGATACAATTAAACGAGGAGTGGTCCTTAGATCATCATTGAAAATGGAGGCAGACATGGTGCTTCTTCATGAAACGCACTTACTGGGCAATAAATGTCCCTTCTTGGCGGGTAAGGGGTTCTTCCAGGTTTATCATGCAGAGTCCAGGGGCACTGCAATCTTAATTAGGAAATGCACTCCAAAGGCAGTTACACGTATGTGGGAAGATGGTAGGGGATGATACGTGGCCATTACCAGGGTACTCCAGGGTCAGCCCATATTAATACTGAGGGCCTATGCCCCACTCACTTCTCAGATTGGGTGGGCTACTTAGAGACCTGCCCGAGACCCCATGAATACTGGGGGGAGATCTAAATGGTGTTTGCAATGTCCACATGGATCGCGCACCAGGTGGGATGGGAGGTACTGGACTCACACGTCTGGCCACCTTTTTGTGCAATTTGAACTTAACAGATTTATTGAGCACCCATCACCAGAGTGAGAGGGTTTACACCTTTTATTCAGGGGCACACAGGACCTTTTCTAGACTTGATTACTTTCTCATGCCAGCGTAGGACTGCCACATGGTGAGGTAGGTGTGGCATTTGGCACGGGGACTGTCCAATCACTCGCCAGTGGAAGTGATTTTGTCCTGGGGAAAGAGAGGGGTAAGAGCTGGGTGGAGACTAGACGTGTCGTACCTCCAAAAGGAAGACTTCAGGGAAATGTGCAGACATCGCAGTGAGCAATTCTTTCTAGAGAATCAAGACTCTACAACCTCACAAGAGGTGATGTGGGAGGCTCAGAAGGCCTCCATTAGGGGTCAGGTTTTTAGCTATTTGAAAGGTCACAAAGAAAAGAGCAAACAGAAGATCCAAGACATGGAGGGGCACATCTTAGATTTAGAGGGACATCTCACCACAGCGGATCAAGGGCGTCTCCTATGTGATTTGCTGCACACACAAACCCTGTTACAGCAGGAATTAACACAAGAAACTTGGGAAGCCAGGAAGGCCACACGCAGTAGGGTCTACCAATGGGGTGACAAGGCAAGTAAAACCTTGCACTGGTTGTGCACACCTGTAACAGGGCCAGCGGCTGTCCATACCTACAAGTATGTTAAGGTACGCAGGCGTTGGGCCACTGGCAGATGGCTCAGGCCTTAGCCGACTACTACTGTGATCTCTATCAGGCAGGATTAGTCTGTGCGCCGACCTACATCAATTTGTGTGGGATCTACCAGTCCCATGTTTGTCACCCGAAGACAGAATCCATAGAGCCGGACGTTACTGTAGAGGAATTAAGGGCGGTCCTGGCTCAGTTACAGCATGGGAAGGTATCCGGGCCAAATGGGTTTCCACCTAAATGTTGATGCCTGGTGTGGCAGCAGGAAGTTCGACCTACGCTAGAGATGTTTCAAGAGGTGCTTTAGAGGGGTAGGCTGCTCCTGGACCCCCAAACGGCAGACATTGTGGTGATGCCCAAGTCTGGAACAGCTGGAGTACACTGGGAAGACCTTCGACCCTTCTCACTACTGGACACTGAGGTGAACGTGTGGGCTAAGGCGCAGGCCGCTCGATTAGGAGCAGTCATCGCACATCTCGTCCATCGAGACCAATCTAGGTTTATGTTGCAATGAGCCACAAGAAACAATTTACGGCAGGGACACAATTTACAGCAGGTATATAACGCTATTGCTCTGAGTGAGTCAGCGGGGGAGCACAGGGCTTTGCTATCCATCGACTTTCAGAAACACTTTGATTCGATCAACTGGGCCCATATGTTTGCCCTAGTAGAAAGAATCAGATGTGGAACCAAGCTTCTTGGCTACATACAACTGCTTAATATGCACCCCAGAGCCAGGGTACGTATGGGGGGGATGGTATCTGATTGTTTCTCAGTGGGGAGGGGTACCCATCAGGGCTGGCCCTTACCTTCATTATTATCTGCGGATGTGATTGAGACACTGGCAGCCTGGGTGTGCGAGGACAACTTGTTTCAGGGCTTCCAATGGGAAGAAGCGGTGAGTGACAAAATGTCATTGTACGCAGATGACATGCTTCTGTACCTGGGGAACCCTGACATATTCGGAGTGAGAGCATTGCAAATTTTAGTGCAATTCGGCGCGTGCTCGGGGCTTTCTCTTAAACCCCGGAAATCTATAATTTACCGTATGGCTTCATGCCCTACTGATATGACATGGGCGTCAAGCTTGTCGGTCCAGCCTGAAGGGTTTAAATACTTGGGGGTATTCATCACTGGGAATGTGCGCCGCTCTTTTGAGAAGAACCTGCTGCCACAGTTAGACTGACAAAAGATATTGCGTTCTGGAAGGCTCTCCCGTTGTCCTTATTAGGGCACTTGGCCATATTTAAAATGGTGGCATGGGCATGATTCCTGTATCATCGGCTCAATCACCCATTCCCAATCACTAAATCTTTCTTCCAAAAGGTGAATGCTCATTTGAGTACATATCTTTGGGGCAGCGGGTCTCCGCGCATTTCTCTGGACAAGTGCTGTCAACCAGTGTTCGAGGGAAGCATAGCTGCGCCGGACATTCTCCTGTACTACTGGATGGCCCACCTCCTTATTATCAAGTATTGGTGGTTTGGGGTATTCACGGATCCGGCATACGCCCTTGAGGGGAGGGTTATGGGTTACAAGGCTTACCACATCTGTTGTATATGGGTGCTTCAAGCAGGAAATTACTGCTGGCCACTCAAGTGGTGCTGAAGATGTGGAAGGAGGCTAAGAAGGCTATGGGTTGCAAAGATAGAATGATGCTCAAAATGCCCTGCTAGCGGGGAACTTGCCTTCCACAGGTCGTGGCTCTAAAGGGTTTCGAGGCCTGGGATCTGGTGGGGATCTCGACTCTGGGGGATATCTTGGCTAACGGAATACTGAAATCTTTTCACGACTTACAGATGGAATATTCCCTCCACCATACACAGTTCTTTTGTTACTTACAGCTCTGACATGCACTGACACCCACGTTGTGGGCCACTCCGGAAATTCCGGAGTTCTTATGATTGGAGGTTAAACTCCTTTTAACAAACATGACAGAACACAAATGTTCACAGACGTACAAAATGTGACGGAACATGCTGGACTCAATAGAGCGGATACCCAAGACATGGGAGACAGATCTGAGAGACCTCGATGACGGGGACTGGTGAGAGGTGCCTAGAGAAGCAGCCATAGACTCACAATTTCGACACATTCAATTAAAACTGCCCCTTCGTATATATTATACTAGTGCACAACTACACCGCATGGTCTTTCTGGCAAACAGCAACTGTTTGTGATGCGGAACTGCACCTGGGGATTTGGTATACACATTTTGTCACTGCTCTGCCCTCATACATTTTTGGAAGGGAGTACTGAGACAGTTGTAAGAGGTATTGGGTTGGACTGTCCCGAGGGACCCTAAGTGGATCCTCCTACACGTCATCATCGCCCTTGGAGGCACACTGTATCAAAGGGCGCTCTTATGGTTGGATCTTGTGATTGCTAAAAGGGACATCGCAAAGGCATGGAAGGAAACAGCCCCACCCTTGGTGGAGGACTGAGCCCAAGGTATGGACTTTTGCATGGGGTTGGAAACACCCATATACAAGGCGAGGGGTTGCCCAAAAAATATTACAAATTATGGAATGGATAGGCAGAAGCATGGAGAATTTATCTGAAGCCATTACCGGATAAGCCTTGGGCACTGAATAATAAGGAGGGGATTCCAATGGACAATAGGGGATCATAAAGCTACTAGACATCAGGGGGATGTGAAGGAGGGGAAATATGACCTGATAAGGATGTTCATACTATTCCTGTTTTAGTGTTCTACGATGTAATGATGCCACAAACTACTGCTGCCATGTCTACCTTCATTTGCACTGCATGAATGGGGCCTAAATCCCTCAATGTAAATGTAAGAGAAAAATCAATAAAAATGTTTCTATTAAAGAAAAGAGTAGAGATGGGGTTTCAGAGCTCCCTTAAACCAATTCAATGAAATGAATTGCCTGAGATATTTTAGGAAACTGTTTCCTTCCATGGATTGCTAGACAGTTGGGAAAAAAGCCTAGAAAGCCTTTGGTGATAGATGATCGAAATTACCTAGTGTTGATGGGTGGTGGGAGTACATGCTGTGTGCATGCCTTTTTCCATTTAAACTGAATGTGTTTGTCTACCCATACTCAGAGTCAGTATTGTTCTCTTCAGCTTCAGAAACATATAAAGTTTTATTAAGCTCTTGGTTAAGCCGACTCCCAATATTTAAGCCTATTGCACCCTCTGAATATAATGTTTGGAAATTCCCATGTACAGGAAATTGGCAGAGATTAGTCTGAAGTTAACCCAGATGCCAACTACAATGGTTCTGAAGGTAGCATGGATGAGATGGATAGCGTCTCATACACAGACTGTGTGAAAGAGATGTCAAATTGCCTTACCTGCTTGTGCTTCCATTATCAGGCAGCACTCAGAAAAGATCAACATTCCCAATACTCTTTGAAGGACTAATATTCTGACCTACTAGATATTCTAAAGTAGCTTATGTCAATGAGTTCATGCAGCACTGGATGAACTCACAGGCATACTGTGCACCCAGAAGATTTTAGGGCTACATATCCAAATAAAAAGTGAGAAAAACAATATTTTAACAATTACATTTAGAAAATCCAAAGTTAGAAAATCAAAAAAGGATAAAAAAAAAATAGGCAGTCTAAAAAATGCACAAATGCAAACTACATTTAAAATTAGTAAAGGAGAATGTTACAGATAACTTATTTTTGGATAGGGTTATGCACAGGTGGTTAGGGGTAAGATGTAATTAAGGTCAAGTGTTAGAGACAGGGTTAGGATTATGTAAACTGTTAAAGTTAGGGATAGCTTTGAGGGTGTGGATTAGGTTTTGCAGTGATAGAATTATGATTAACTGTGACATATGCATAAAGATCAGAGATAGAGTTAATTGTTAGAGTACTGGATACTGTTAGGGTGGGGAGACGGATTGGCTGAGCTTTGGGCATAGTGTTAAGTTTTGGGATAGGAATGAATTAAATGATGATGTTTTAGGGTTGTGGGTTAGGTTTAGGATACACAATACCAAGGGAAAGTGATATAGTCAGCATTACTATGCTGTGGAAATTATGGTCCAAATTTCTTAAAGCAAGAGTTAGATCTTGAAAAATGGACAAAACTTAGAACTTGCGACCTTAAGTGTAATTTGCTTAACTGCCAAATAACCAGACTGTATTAAAATTCAACATGTTGGTTCCTCATTTTTATTTTGAACATGGTGGCCTTCCTACCTTTTAATCTTAAAATTTCCACCTAGATTTGAAGATTGATCAGAATAGTTGTGTATTTTTCACAATTTTAGTTCCTCATCCCATATATTTTGATAATTGATGGTCCCACTCTTGAACAATTAAACAAGGGTTTAATATAGATCTTAAAAAGTCTTGATGAGCAGAGCAAGTCTCAAGGAACTTCGTATTCAAGGGACATGGACTTGACTTCAAAAGAACTCATTTTGGCCTTATTGTAGGGGTCTTGCCAAAGGGCAATAACCAATTTAAAAACACCTTGTAGCTGAAACTAGTTTATTGTGAAAAATTGGATGCTATACAACAGGGATCTCCAATGTTTTCTGTAGTGAGAGCTACATCTGATCAGTGTATATCATTGTGAGCTACTGAAGGCAGAGGCATTCTCATAGGGTTACCAGACACCCCCACGCCCAGCTTCATGTACTTTAAGCCTAATGCTCACAGAACCAGATGCTGTGGTTTAAACAAAATACTTTCACTAGTAGCACTATGGCAGGGCTGCCATGTTTGTCAGTAACAGCGTGGTCTTTGGGGATGTACAAATATGTGTGTGTTCATGAGATATATGGGTAGGGTGAATGAGAGCCTTTGTTGCATCTACTTGTGGCTCAGGAATTACCTTTCACCATATGACTCACCGTTACATGTATAACACAAACATACAACCATTTGCTTAGATGGGAAACATTTAAAGTGCAGACAAATGTCTGCACTTTAAATATGAAATATTTTTCTAAACTTTACATTTCTCCTATTGAAAAAAATGACTGTATTTTTCGGTTATAAACATAACACAGTGTCCACTGGCCACTTGGAGCAAGTGGCCTGCTATTAGTATATGTGACACTGAAATTGGAGAAAATTAAAATAAATTAAGAGAACTATCAATTAGTGAACACTTCATTTTAATTTTCTCACAAACGTTCAGAACCATCATTTTGTTCTCATGCTGCAATACTGAGCTGACAAGGACTTTTGTTTAAGAGTTAAACACCTCAGTGCTTCAGTTCTTCACTTCTGTGCCCACCCATGGGTCATAAATCTGAGCCCAGCACTGCTCATTACCCTGCTATCCCCAGTATGATGATGAAAATGTGTTCACAGCCTTCCCTTAACTTTAAAAGGCAAATGTGACCCTGTGCTTATTACAAAATGAACAGGCTGTGAGATACTCTGAAGGAGTCTTGAGCTACTGGTAGCTCCTGATCCACTTGTTCAATTCACCTGCTCTAAAGAATGTTGGTATATTTGTCCACAAAGCATTACAACTGCTGATCGAAGTCAGTTCCAATCATCTATATTGAATACTGTATGTGTGGTGCCCTTTGCTGCAGTTCTTTCCTGCTGTTGCTTGCCCTTTACTTTAAAAAGCGATGCATTTTGTATTGCAAGGACCACAACTTCAGCTAGCTTTGTATTTTGCCAGCCCACGTTTATGCAAACAAAAGTGAAACTACAAGTCTCCTAATGCTATTTGTTATTCTGTTTGCTAAATACCTAGTACTTGATGAAGGTAGCACTCACGACGGAGCTATCGAGCAATTATTCAGGATACCACGTGACCGATCCATCCCAGAATAGTGCTAAATAGACTACACAGACAGTCATTGACGGAGCTTCACTTCTCTGCAGAGTAAGTCAGGTGTCCCATGTCATCATAGGCCGTCCTTAAAAGTCATCACTATTCTGATCAAATAAGTTTGCCTGCAGTGATATTCTAGATGTATTTGCAGCTAGTTACGTTCGTCACATAAAACTACTTAAATAAATCAATATTTGCTCTTCTTAAAAATAGGAAACGCTATTCTACCTTTAAAATTTCAGGGATGTCCCAGTTTTTGTAAATCCATTTCTAGACAGCTATGTTACAAAGAATGGGAACGTGTCACTCAAAGTGTCACACGTGATACATAGAAATGTCACACTTAAGCACACAAAAACCTGGAAATGTCACATAGATCAGCAAACTGAAAACTTGGTAGCTATGCAATCAAAATGTTGCCGTTTTCACTAACAACAACAAAAATATTTTTGTGCCTTTTAATCTGGGGCAAAAACGTCATTGAAACAGCAATTTATTTTTTTCAGCAAGTACCACGCTCTAGCCGCCGCAAGGGGCACGTTTCTTCATGTACTTAGAAATCCATGAGGCTACATCTGGTTAGAATCATCTCAATAACAGAGGTCGAGTCACCCTAATTCCAAGGTTACTGGATGTTACACCACATATCCTTTGACCCCCACTGACAGCACAGGCTTGACTCCACCAACATTAGCCCCTCACCAATCTAACTTTATTGCAGAATGGCTAGGTCACAGACAGAAAGTAAACAAGAAACAGATTTACTCTTTAGGGTCGAGTCTGCAAGTACATGTGCTAGCGCATGCGTCTCAGTTGCAAGACTCTGTTGTATATAGTAACGGGCTTGGAGGCTGCCTGTTGCTCACCATTTGTTGGTTTGCGTGGCACAGTTATTTACAGCCTTGTAATTCGTAAAGTCATACCTCGTCTCGTGTATAGGCGAAACCTACTGGGTTTGCCGATGTTTGTTATTTCCGTTGCTAACAGTTTTTAACCCCTTGAAAGCAGGGTAGCAAAGACAATGTCAGGTCTACCAAAGGGCTGGGAATCACTAAAGGACACCTATACTGAACAACCTTAAAGAATCCAAGTGAAGCTGTTACTCATGCAATTTTGCCCTATGGCATTAGTTACTGACTGTGAAGTTTCGTTAGGCCCAGGCCAACGCCTAGTGCTGGCAGACATCTGACTGCTAGACAAGAACTACCCATAGGATATAACTGCAAATGCAAAGCAATCGTCATCTAAACATGGACGCATTACACAATTTAAAAGATCCCTTGCACATTTTATCCAGAAACATGACTAAGTGCATGACCGAAATGTATACGGAAGCAAGACTACATGCTTGCAGGTGTGGTCAGCTAACTTCCCCATCTGGGACTGTCCCATGATGTGGGGTTCCAACAGATACAGAGTTCACAAAGTACTCCATGTAAACTGTGCACAGCTCCCCCTTTCCTGTTTCCACACTGCCTCATATTGTGTGCCTATATTTATTTACAAAGGATGCTATGCTTTGCTGTAGTGACATATAGCTGTTTGCACAGTACAGCATTCACAATGATTAAATATTTTTTTTATGCACAGATACATCCCCGAAAATTAAAGGCTAAAAATGTAACTACAACATACTTGAAAATCCTTCTTTTTACGGTGATTAACTAAATGTTGCATTCACTATAAATTGATGATTTCAAGACACATAGCGGCGTAGCTCCGGGGGCATGTGTGTGTGTGGGAGGTGGCGAGGGGGCGAGGGGAGGAAGGTGGGCGTGTGTTACAACCCCCCTAAAAATTGTATTCTTTAGTAAATAGTTGGGTATAGGTGCATTTAGGCGGGTAATGTGAAGTGCTGTCGGATTTCACCTAGGATTTTTTTCAAGCTCACACTGACAAAAACACACTCCCTTTCCCTTATATTTTGAAGGTCTTAAAAATATTGTTTGTTTGAGAAATATTGCGTGTAAAGTGCCCCTAATAAATCGCCATCCACTCTTCCCACAGTCCCTTAAGCCCCCCTTCATGTTCTGCTTCTTATGGGGTTTTAACAAAATGTCCGAGCGTGATGGTTATGAAATCTGAAGCTCCAGCCCCTGGACACATGCTTTCAAAACCCTACCCGCCGTGTTTTCCAAACACACACAAAAAAAGCCGCAGATCTTAATATTCAGAAGCCCAAATCCTGGACAGAATCGAGATAGCATTTTTCAAAGAACTGACCTTACTACTTGGCTGGAGTGAGGTTGTCTATTGTTAGAGCCTAACACAGAGACCGTCAGTTTAGAAAGTTGTCTATTAAGCATTTTCTTTTTCTGGTCAGCCCGAACCACCTGCCTTTTTACCTAAGTGCAACACATCTTCATTTCCTATGTTTCACATTCATTAACCTACGCAGGAAATTAGACATCACTGAGCACGTCTGCTTTGGAAATACACAAGTAAAATGTAGATTGGGGTTTTCATGACTGCAGGGGGAGCTTTTTAAGGTAAACTCCCTGCAGGGGAAGACACATCTAGCGCCATCAGTGCAGCACATTTCTGTCGGGATGTATGATGAACCACAAAAGAGTTTACAACGCATGCCTTTACAAGGGCCGCATCTTTACCATGCATCCCTTTACAACAAATTTAGTTGTATAAGCATGTGTGGTGAAGTAGCATGCGTGGTAAATTCTCCTCCGCCCTTCCTCCTACACCTGACACCATCCTCCACGTGCACAAGCCCTTAAAACTGCACCTTTCAACCCCTGCCCAGAGCCCTAACCCCCCAGCCTACCCTGCCCTGTCCTATAACCTGTCCAAACCTTTCCTAAAAACTGTCCCGAACCCCCATCCTGTCCTAAACTCTAAAACCTACAGTGGCCTAAAAAACCTACCTCACCCTTTTCTAAAAACTACCCAAGCCCCCATCCTGAACCCTAAAACCTACCCTGCACTGTCCTAAAAACTACCCCAATCTCCTACCTTGGCCCTCAACCCTAAAAGCTGCCTTGCCCTGTCCCAAAACCTACCCCGCCCTGTCCTAAAAACTACCCGACCCCCTGCCTTAAACCCTAAAACCTACACTGTCCTGTCCTAAAAACTACCCCAACACCCCACCTCCTAATCCCTGCAACCTACCCTGTCCTAAAACCTACCCTGCTCTGTCCTAAAAACTACCCAACCCGCTCTAAACCCTAAAAACTATCCTGTCCTAAAAACGACCCGACCCCTGCCTTCACCCTAAAACCTACCCTTCTCTGTCCTAAAACCTACCTGCTCCGTCCTAAAAACTACCCGACCCCTGCTCTAAACCCTAAAACGTACCCTGTCCTAAAACCTACCCTACCCTGTCCTCAAAACTACCCCGACCCCTGCCTTCACCCTTAAACCTACCCTACTCCAGTCCTAAAACATATTCCGCACTGTCCTAAAAACTACCCTGACCACGAGCCCTAAACCCTAAAACCTATCCTGTCCTAAAACCTACCCCACCCTATCGTAAAAACTACCTGACCCCCTTCCCTAAACCCTAAAACCTACACTGTCCTGTCCTAAAAACTACCCAGCCCCACCCTAAAACCTACCCTGCCCTAAACCTACCCCGCTCTATCCTAAAAACTACCCAACCCCTGCTCTAAACCCTAAAACCTACCCTGTCCTAAAACCTACCCCACGCTGTACTAAAAACTACCCCGACCCCCACCTTCACCCTAAATCCTAAAACCTACCCCACCCTGTCCTAAAAACGACCTCATCCCAGCGCCCCGCCCTAAACCATAAAACCTACCCTACCCTGTCCTTACACCTACCCCGATCCCCTACCCTGTCCTAAAAACTACCACCACCCTCCCTCCCCAACCCAGGCCCCACTTACTTCTCTCCTCTGGTCGCTGCTCCTTCTTACTTGCTTCCTTCCTTCCGCCTGACTGCTCTCTCTACCGTTACCACGCATATGCGTAGTAAACGCATATGCGCGGTAACGGCAGCGTGGTCAATGCATACCGTTGCATTGACTGCGTTATTAATGTTGTTTCCCTTCTGCCTGTCAGCTTTTCACAGATTTCCTCCATTCTGTTTGTCAGTTAAATTGATTTAGAGACTTACAGGAAATGAATCTAAAACATACATGGTAAGTTACTTTAACTGGAGTTCCACAAGGCAAGACAAAATGAGAAACAACCAGCTAACTATTCCAATCTCCAGTAGAAACCACACATTTCCCACAGTAATCTAACACACATATTATCTGCAGCCCAGTATTCAGGGTACGATTTCACTACAGAACACGTGCACAAGCTTAGGAGTCGTAAGGCACATTTTCAATTAGACGAGTCCAATTTGTAATGTAGGACACTCCAAGCAAAATCTCAATTTAACGTCATAATATAAAGGCATCAAAGACAAACCTCGGTTATAGCTAAAAGTGCAATGCAACAGTGACCAATAAGGAAAGTAAGTACCTTATGAGAATTTTAAGCCCTGATCTGCATGTGTCTTGGTTCATATGTCAAATGACTCAAAGGCGGAGAGCATATGGATTAACTATGCCTGTTTACATATTCTACTACTAGTTATGTTAAAAGAGCTGATAGTCATATGTTCTATTACTGTTATCATAAATGCTGAATGTGAAGTATGTTCTGAAATACTCTGCGAGACAGAAAAATAAACAAATAGTGCTCCATACTAAAGTTTATGGCCGAATGTGCAATCATCCATGTAACAGGGTCAGTCTGCAAGGCGGTAAAAAAGCAGCCTCAAGGCGGGACAAACGTGAAGCATTTTCCAACAAAATCAAGGGAGTTTTGAAAGGCAGCCAAAGGAACGAATGAAAGTGATGAGGGTGAGGTGGGTGTGGTTAAAGCCCACAGCTGTAGATTACATGTCGAAGACGGCGCTTGCGCGCTACCTACCTCAACCTAAAAACTACAGCACTTATTGGCTTCCTGTAGCACGTTCATAGGGGTAGACAAAAGTGACAGCACAAAACTAAGAACTACTACGGTGATACCTTACCCCATTACTCTTTTTAGACTTCAGACCCAATGTCTAATAAAGGACACAGGATGGCAGAAGAGACCGATACAGAGTCAGTTTGCTGGGGTGATGGGAATAGTAATGCTGGCTACTCTTGACAGGAAGCTACAGCAATGAATTAATACCTATTTCCAGTACTTGTGTTCTCCTGACTTCCACTTGACGTGGGTTACATTAGAAAGGCATCCCCAGGCTCCCAGTGCTTATTGCCTAGTGAGTCGTGTGATGGGCTGCAGGAAAAATATTTCAAATCTTTCTCTTCCCCAGGGCCACCAGCATGTTGTGGACGACAATCAAGGCATAACATATGTCTCTGCTTCCAAAGTACAGCAGCAAGCTCCAACAAATCAGAGGGGATGTCGCTCAGCCAAATCTTTGTATATCGGTCAAGTGACCTGACCAATCACAGCTGGCAGTCAACCACAGAGTGTGAAAATTTAAGTGAGTCCAAATATGTATGCATCATATGTAACACTATTAACAAACAGAGTACTAGTAGGTCAAACTGAAGTAAAAGAGTAGAAAGGGGATACATAAACGGCAAACAAATGTATGCCCGCAACTCAAAAAGAGAAAAAGGTGAAGGCGTACTGCTTCCTTCGAATCATTCACGCAGTTGCACCCTAAGGTTGGTGGTTTGTTGCATTCGGCTATACTAGAGATGCACTGACTTGTATTTTGTACAGTACTGCATGTGCTAATCAACTACAAGACTCAAAACATACAAGCACCAGCTATGCACGTGACAAAAGCTTACAAAAAGCAGCAGTAAAGGAAAAAAAGCAGCAACGTGATTGAAACTATAGCTAGATATTTAATAATAAAAAGCAAGATTTGTTAAAATGTTCGTGGAATATAGATTGAGAATGTCCAGCAAGGTGTGCCAATGGATCAATGTATCACCATTTCATGTGCCTTAATACTCAGTCAAACTACTATTTTAACCTGGTTGCTATGCCATATTAAACGAAATACTATCATTAAACCAATTACACAGACCGAAAAACAAGTAAACAACTCCTTAGGGAAGGAAAAACATTTGTAAACCATAGGAGCTCAGTAAAATTAGTGTCTTCACCTTCCTGTCCCATCTTTGTCCCATTGTGCCAACTATGCCTTCTTGAGAGTTTTGGTACTCTGTCTGCATGGGGAATGTTAGACTGCACCACGCATACCTTTACCACATGGTCCTTTACAACGCATGTAATACAACCCATTGAACTTTGAACTTTACAACATATTGTTTTTCACCACTCAAATGTATATATATATTCACCCAAAAAAACAAAGTTTACAGGGTGGACCAAGTCCAGGGGGCATTCCCATTTTACCGGGGGGGGGGGGCTATGTGTATAAAGTATGCTGGGGTCCGCGTTCCCCACCTCCCCCGCCCCGGGGACCACCACCTCCCCAAAGGAACACATTTAGAAAATAATAGGTGGAGGCTGCTGACCCCTCTGGGAACCTCCATCTCTCCAGGGCTAGAAAACAACTTAAAGAGAGGGTCCGTGCGAACGCCAGGCCCCACCACCTCCCTAACACAAAAAAGAAAACATAGAGGAGGGCCATGCGGCTCCCCCTCCTGGAGCCTTAGATGGTCCTTGGGACCGCCACACTCCAGGGATGGCTCCTGCTACCTCCTTAGGTGCCCACCCTTGGGAGGTAGCTGTAGTCTTTTTTTTGGCAGGAGCTGACAGCTCCCGCCAAGCAAAAGCAATCACTCTGCTTTCAGCAAGGTGGAGCTTTAAAAACGTTCTTGCTTGCTGAAAGCGGAGTTTTCATGTGTTTTCCAACACACTAACATGCAAGCAGGGAAAGAGATGAAAACATTGCTTCTACAGGCTGGCAGCTGCTATTTGCAGCAGCTCCCTGCGTGCAGGAGCAATGTTGGCTCCAGCAGGAGATGAGAGCCGGCTGGGACCGCAGGGACACATAACTTTAGATTGGGTGGCCTGGGCAGCCAGTAACATTTAGCTGGGCCATGGGGTATGGGATACCTAGGTCTGAAATTGGCCTAGGGAGGGGGGCCACGTGGCCCCCTTCCCTTTTTAAAAAAAAAGTATGTAGCCGCAGGGCAGGGATCTTTGTGCCCCCCCCACTATAAATACCTAAAAAAAACAGCCCTGGGGAGGTATTGGATCCCAGGGTCCAGAGGGCATGTGGCCCTCACACATAGTTTTTAAAACACACCCCCAGGAGGTGGTGGTCTCCAGGTGGTCCGTGCGCCCTCCATATATTTTTTTATGTTGTCCAGGGGAGGTGGTTGTCCCCGTGATCCAGGGTTCTGCATGCCCCCCCAAACTTTTTTTCTTTTGTAGGCCAGGGGAGGTGGTAGACCCCAGGGCCCAGGGGGCTCCGTGCCTGCCCCCATATAGTTAATGTTGTGATGGGGAGGTGGTGGTCCCCGGGACCAGGGGGAGGGATCTGCGTGGCCCCCCATATATCTTTTTAATGTTTCCCAGACAAGCTGTTGGTCCCTGGTACCCAGGGCGGCGGGGTGACTGTGCACCCCCCTTAAGTTTTTTTAATATGTAGGTCTAGGGCGGTGGTGGTCCCCGGGGACTGGGGGCGGGGTGGTGGGCCCTTGCAGCACCTCATATATTTTTTAATGTTGTCCCGGAAGGTGGTGGCCCCAGGGACTTCGAGGGTTTGCACGGCCCCCTAAGTTTTATTATTTATTTATTCTGTAGCCTAGGGGAAGTAGCGGTCCCAAGTGCCTGGAGGGGTCCGTGCAGCCATCCCATTTTTTTTTAATGTTTTCCCGCCGAGGGAGGTTTGTGTTGCCCCTCCCAAATGTTATATTAGGTGGGCCTGGGGAGGTGATGGTCCCTGGGGCTTGTGGGGGCCAGTACCATCCCCCTAATTATTATATATATTCAATGGTGCTCCTTTTAAGCTCCGAACCCCTTCGGCCATGCATGACCCTGGGTTTGGAGCTTGAAGAGAGCTGACCGCAGGACCTGGACCCAGGCCAGGCCCTGAGCCAAACCCTGCTGCGCACGGTTGACGGATGTGCGTGGACCGGGGTTGGGTGGTTACAGAGGGTTGGTCGATTGGATTAACGTATAATAATTAACCTTACTTTATGTCAAAAAAGGCATAGAAATTCACTGAAAAAAACAAAGGTTCTAGAGACATTATAGTTAGGAATTCTATTTTTTTTAAAACCCATGGATTTCACTTAAAAAAACAAATGTTACAGGGACGTTACAGTTAGGCTTATATTTTAAATGTACAAAACCATTGAAATTCAGCTGTTATAGTTGGAGTTATTTAAGTAACTATAACTCATGCTCTCACCATGCACTGCTAGTTAACCGAGATATTACAGAATTCACGTCATCTTTTATAATATCATTGATAATGTCACAGTATCATATGCAGTAAAATTATTGATGAAATAACTGTGAATGGTGAGGGTGCAAGTTATAGTTATATTATCCCCAGGGAAGGGGTGGTCCCCAGGGCACAGGGGGTCTGCAGGATCCCACCCCCTACTTCTATAAAACCATTTTGCCCTGGGAAGGTGGCGCCCCCCATGGGGGAAGGGGAGTGGCATCACCCGGCATTCAATCTAATAATGGCCCCTGGGCGGTGGCAGCCCCTGGGGCTTCAGTAAGCCCAGGAGGGCAGCCCTGTGCCCCCTCTTTATTTTTTAAATGCCCCTGGGACCTGGCCCACCCCTGGGCTTCATTTAAACAAGTGCAGGTGCCTGCACCTTTATTTTATTTTGTCTATTTTTGCCGGATCGGCGGATCTGTCGCGACTCTTGGAGAAAATTTTAAAAAAAGTTTTTTTTGCTCTCTGGGGCTCCCTCTGGGACCCCAGCACCAGAACTAAGGGGTCAGGGTGTCCCTACCCTGGCCACTTTCCTTTTTTTAATCCTTTTTTCTGGGACTCAGATGAAACAGTACAACTTAGAGCCACATGTACAACACGATTTTGCAGTTGCAAAAGTGCGAAAAGTGCTGTTTACGACCACAAAATGGCCTTGTACAATGTAACATCCCTATTTTGCAAGTCGGTATCCTGTTACCCACTTGCAAAATAGGGATTGCGACTCGCATGCCCATGGACACTTGTTTTGTGACCATGAATGCGGCAGCAAAACAATCGCAGGTAACACCAATTTCGAATTGTGTTTACCCATTCGCAAATGGGGAGTGGTCCCCACCGGACCCCTTTCCCTCTGTGAATGGTAGCGAAAATGTTATTTAATTGCAGGCAGTGGTCCCACAGACTACAGCCTACTCTGAAAAAATGATTTCCTTACAGGAAAACGGACTGCATTTTTAAAAAACTGCTTTATTTAAAAAGCAGCCACAGACAAGGTGGTCTGCTGACCCCAGCAGGCCACTATCCCTGTGAGTGGGGGGCCTCTCAAATGGGTTGCAAATTGCATCCTGCCTCATGAATATTAATGAGGCAGGTCCCTTTTGACCCATTTGGAAATTGCAAACAGTGTGGTTAACACTGTTGTAGATTTTGTTTTACGACTTGCAATTTGCGATTCACAAACAAATCTCAAATTGCGAGCCAAAAAACAAAAGGTCTTACATCTGGCACTTAGACTTGTATATTATTAGCAGTGTGTGTTGCAGGTGCTAAGATGGCTTTTTTGGTATTTCAAACTGTTTCTAAAAATCCTGCCTGTGTTAGGCTTAGGACGGTGATCGACAACATATAGTCACGTTGGACTCCTCACTCTTTTTACTGATATATGGACATGCATATTGATATGAATTGCTCTGGGGTCCAGACATGCAGGTGGAAATTATTCTAATGTTTATGACTATCACTGGAAGTCTTACAGACACAGAAACAAAGAACATTAAAATATTTTATGGATTTGAAGAATTTGATGAATAAATAGAAACAATGACAAGAATGTGACATATGGAATACGGTGAGTTTTTTCAGTGAGATGACCAAAGTGTACTATGAACAATCCAAGAAAGAGTTCTTACCAGTGACAAACATTTAAGCCAAACTCCTAAGATTTATACGGCCTCCACTCACTTTAAAATGTATTTTAAGAAGTATCTAACACAATGCCATCTTGTGCTTTTCACCAATAAAGAGTGATTAATACTATTTTGACAAGTATTCATAGCACAAAAACACATCTTTGCTCTTTTGATCATTGAATGAATTTGACAACCATTTCTAACATAACATATTACAGTTTATAAGACAAACTACAAGTAGAAGAAAAATACCACACACTTTAAAAACTGCTAAAGACTGACATTCTTTTGTTTTGTCAATTTTGACTTTGTCTTCAAAATATGCCTCATCCTTCCCTTTTTCCTTTCATCTAAGAGGTCACCTCTTAAGAATCAATGTGAAAGCATCTACAGAATGCAATATTCCAATCAAAAAACAAATTAACAAGATAAAAATGTAAGTAGCAGGATCAGACCGGTGGTAATTTAAAAAAAAGATGATCTTGAAAAAACAGTTTTCAGTGTCCTCTGTTCATGGAAAATCGGTTTAATTACAAATTAGAATTTCTATCCTTACTGAGACATTTAACCCATTCTAAGGTTGCTGGGTTTGTCCCTTTATGATTCCTGAAACATAATTGACCAGAACAGTGAAAATCCAGGAGACCTGTTATTATTTAGACTTTTTTTTTTACTGTAAGGCTAACTTCAAATGTGGCATGTACTTTGGAGAATTCAACAATAGATGTAAAAATGAACAAGTTACTTACGTTCAGTAATGCATTATCTTGTAGAGACCAGCTCTAAATGCCAATTTCTTACTTTAAAATCCTTCCAAGGTGCGAGACTGGATACAGAAACGTTTTCTCATAAAACATCTCCCTGTCAGAAGAGGGTGTTGCGCGACTCCATATCGCGGTCGTCCACCTGATGTGATGTTGACTGAGTCTATATAACTCCCTCACCGACGAGCCAACATCAGTGTCTTCAGTGACTATTTTCTGCCCCCAAAACGTGGAGCCATTTATTGAAACTGCCTATTGAAACAATGTTCTAAAATAAAAAACATCCTTGTGTCAAATAATCACTGATTTCTCAATTCAGGATGTGAATTTCCATAACAAAATATCTCTGAGACAAAAGAGGACTCAGTACCCACAGCGGGGAGACTGGGAGGATCGTTAGGAAATCTACGGCTAGACCCTGTCTCTACCAGATAATGCATTACCGAAGGTAAGGGACTTGTTCATCTGATAGAGACAGTTAACTGCAGATTCCTTACTTTAGAATCAGACACCAAAGTCATACCATCCCCGGAAGAGTCTGCAAACTGAGATCATTAAAAATCTCTAACTAGAATAAAACTGGTCAAGAACAAGAGCAGAAAAAAACCCAGAGATTCACAATAATTTAGGTGAGAAACAACAGCCACTAAAACAGAACAACCTGTGGAAGGAACCACAAGTAAATAAAGCCATAAGACATTACAAAGCATGGGAATAAAATTATCCATGTTCGTATGACAAATGTGTGTCAGAAGCAAGCTAACAAAATGAATATAAAACTATTTGTATCCTTATGGGATCTGAACCAATACATGCTCACCCCATAAGAACTGTGGAAAAGACCACAGCAATAAAAGGCATGACCATATGGGGATAACATTACCCATGAGAGTAGGACTATTTTGCAAATTACTATGACGATACATTCATTTGCTCTTATCCCCAGACTAACTACATGTTTAATACCGCTGAAACACAGATCAATAGGCCATGCCACTGACCAATACCTCTTTGCCATATTACGGTGTTTCCTAGCCAGACCTACTCTGTAAAACCACAGAGAAAGATCCATCTCCTGTGGATGAAGCATCAAGAATGCTCTATAGAAAATGAGTTGAAGACAAAAATAGCAATTATTGGCACGGAATCAGTATTTCCATAAGAAACCGGACGAGAGATAATACCAATACCTCTAGGATATGTCCTAATATATATACTGACAGATGAGTGTATTAATTAAACACCTATGTACCAACAAGAGAAAAAGTACAACTTATAGACACAAAAATGAAGCTGAGTAATCAGTCAGAGAATACCAACATTAAAGTTTGGAACTATTAGAAATGGGGTCTCCAGCTGGCAGTCAGTTTGCACCCTTTCCAAGTAGGGACCCTCACTCTAGTCAGGATAAAGGAGATACCCACTAAGATAACTCCTGCTCACCCCCTTGCTAGCTTGGCACGAGCAGTCAGGCTTATCTCAGAAGCAATGTGTAAAGCATTTGCACATAACACACAGTAATAAATTAAAACAATACAAAAGGACACCACACCAGTTAAAAAAATATAGCCAATATTTATCTATTTAAAACAAGACTAAATATGATAAAAATCCAACATACAGTAATAAGAATATGAATTCTGCAAGATTTACTCAAAAATACAGTTCCTTGAAGTCGATAGCTCCACCAGGGGATATCACGGCATCGTGATCAACAAAACCAACAGTTCAGGCCGGCCACGGCGTCGCGGGCGAGATATGGTGTCAGGAAGACCTACAAACAGTACCTTTGGACTTGCAGGGTGTTGTGATCCTCGCGGTCAGCTCTGGAGAGCAGCATCTCTGATGTCTCGTGTCAGTTCCGGAGTCAGTGTGGGAGTCGTCGGGCCCTTGAAGTCACACGCATTGCAGATCGAACTCCGGGCTGATGTAGTCAGGTGCGCTGGCGTGGAAGGTGTCGGGCTGCAGTGCGAAGGGGGACGGTGCGACATGCGGTGTCCACAGGTCACAATGTAGGCAGAGGCTCAGTGATGGTATCCAGCAGTGTCGGTGAGACCAGCAGCATCGTCGTTGCTGAAGCGCTGTTGTCGATAGGCCAAAAGCCAGCGGTGCGGGATGAGACGGTGCTTCGTGACCCTCACAAGCGATGTCCACAGGCCACAATGCAGGCAGGGATGCGTGGTGACGACACTGGAGTCGATGATGCCAGTGTTGGTGGACCAGGGCTGCGGTGCGGGATGGTGCTTTGTGTACCTCACGAGTGGTGTCCACAAGCCACGGTGCAGGCAGCGGCACCAGTGTCAGCAGGAGTGGCGGCGTCTGGGATGTCCAGGCTGCGGAGTGAGCAGGCGATGCTGGAGTGCGGGACCCACAGGTTGCAGTGCGAGCAGCGGCTCAGTGAAGTCGTCCGATGAAGGCATCGCTGAGACCAGGGTCGCAGTGCGACGCGGGCAGTGCAGCTCTGTGGGGCGTCAGCAGGTCACAGTTCCCATGGCTGAAGGTCGAGAAAACTGAAGTCTTTGGTGTCCCTGAGACTCCCAACAGGAGGCAAGCTCTACGCCAAGCCCTTGGAGAACTTTCTGAAGCAGGACACACAGCAAAGTTCACCCTTTGCACTCTTGTCAGACAGAAGCAGCAACTGCAGGCCAGTCCAGCCAAGCAACACAGCAAAGGGACAGTACTCCTCCTTCAGCTGTTCTCCTGGGCAGAGGTTCTTCTTGATTCAAGAAAGATTTTAAAAGTCTGGGGTTTGGGGTCTACTACTTATACCCCTTTCTGCCTTTTAAGTTGGCAAACTTCAAAGCAAAGTCTCACATGCTTGCAAGATCCTTCTTTGTCCAGGCCAGGCCCCAGACACACACCAGGGGGTTGGAGACTGCATTGTGTGAGGGCAGGTACAGTCCTTTCAGGTGTAAGTGACCACTCCTTCCTCCACTCTAGCTCAGATGGTTCATCCGGATATGCAGTCTACACCCCAGCTCCCTTTGTGTCACTGTCTAGAGGAGAGGTGTAAACAGCCCAACTGTCAAACTGAGCCAGATGGGGAATCTACAGGCAGAATCACAGAATGGTTTGAGCAGGGAAATGTCTACTTTCTAAAAGAGGTATTTTCAAATTCACAATCTAAAAACCAACTGCACTAAAAGATGTATTTTTAAATTGTGAGTTCAGAGACACCAAACTCCATATTTCTATCTGCCCTCAAAGGGAAGTTATTTAAAAGCAGCCCCCATGGTAACCTACGAGGGAGTTAGGCCTTGCAACAGTGAAACCCCAATTTGGCAGTATTTCACTGTTAGGACATGTAAAACACACCAGTACATGTCCTACATTTTAACTACACTGCACCCTTCTCATGGGGCTACCTCCTAGGGCCTACCTTAGGGGTGCCTTACATGTACCAAAAGGGAAGGTTTGGGTCTGCAAGTGAGTACACTTGCCAGGTTGAATTGGCAGTTTAAAACTGCCCACACATACACTGCAGTAGCAGGTCTGAGCTATGTTTACAGGGCTACTAATGTAGGTGGCACAACCAGTGCTGCAGTCCGACTAGTAGCATTGATTTAAAAGCCCTAGGCACCTCTAGAGCACTTTACTAGGGACTTACTAGTAAATCAAATATTCCAATCAGGAATAAACACTTTATCAACAATACAATTTACACAGAGAGCATATACACTTTAGCACTGATTAGCAGTGGTAAAGTGCCCAGAGTCCTAAAGCCAACAAACACTGGTCAGAAAAATTAGGAGGAAGGAGGCAAAAATATTGGGGATGACCCTGCAAAAAGGGCCAGGTGCAACAGAAACCTATAGTGGCATCATGCCACTTAGGAAAGCAGCAGCCATCCAAACCGTCAGAGTAATGCAAATTGCCTGAGACCCCATCATCAGAGCAATAGAAGCAATGTTGAATATGACATAAGTATGAAAAAGAATCTTGATAACCTAGCAAAACAAGGTTAGTGTGTATGCCTACAACTTGAATAAGGACCCGTCTACAGAAGACACAGAAAAGGTCTTTCATACTCAAACTGAAAAATGTAAAGGGTTCCATAATAAACAGAATCTGAATCCTTAAAATAAACATCAATTTGTATGTTTTGTCCATGAACAAACATTCTGTGAAGTGTAAACCCAAACTACAAACAAGTAGAGTCAGTTGAATGATGAAAATAGTTGTCACTTAGAAGAGTCGTGATCCTTTAATCTATTAATAAAAGTCTTCTACAAAAAGTAAATGTTATGAGGCAAACATCTATTCCCTTCATAAACAAACATGTATGAACATCTTCATAGAGAAGAAAAGGTACACTATTTGAGGGAAATTTATTTCAGAAAATAATGAGATCTTAAATAATAATGTGAAAGTGTCATAACAACCCCTAAAAAGTCAAGAATATTTAGAGCCTGTTTACGAGTTTGGCATTCTGACGAGCCGACAGCCAAACTCGCAGGGATGAGACTACCGTCAACCCTTGCGGCCTCACCCCCTGTTGTATTACGATGTTCCCACTGGGCTGACCGGCAGGAATATCGTATTTCGATGTTCCTGCCAGGCAGTGCTTTGGTATTGGTCTTGGCTCCCTTAAGGGAGCTGAGACCAATACCGTAGCACAAGAGCACCCTCGGAATGTGCACTGTCTGCAAAGCAGACAGTGCGCTTTCAGAGGGTGCTGGGCAGGGGCCCCCTTGCACGTCCTTCCTGCCAGCCTTTTCATGGCAGTTGAACCAACGTGGCTGACCACGAGTCCAACCGCCGTCAGCACATCAGGAACCATGTTCCTGGTGGGGCGATGGTCTGGAGTTTAGAAGTCCGACTGCCACCACGAGGCTGGTAGTCTCAAGACCGCCAGACTCCCAATGAGGACCTTAGTACTATTTACAACAAAGTAAATGGAATTGACTAAGAGACCACTTCTCTTTTGAAACCACCTGAAAATGAAACTAAACGTTCAAAGAACATGCATAAACCAACAATGTCTACACAAATGTGTAGAATAGCCAGTCAAACTTTAGCAGCTATAAGACAGCACCTTAAGAGCCAAATGTTTAGTGTTAAGGCTCATAAGACGAAAACCTTTTGGTTTTACAATATATAAAATCTAGCAAAAAGTAGATAGCTTATACCATCAATCATAAGTAAGGTCATCTATCCCTTAAATGTAAAGCAAGTACCAGGGGTAAAAGCAGAACACACATAAACTGTTGATGTAGGCTACAAACTATCCTCATTGAAAATACTGGAAGGAATTTTGGGACAGACATCTCTCATTACTGTACCGTTTCAATCAATGGCACATCTTTTCATTGATGAACGCCATAAATGAAGCATCACACAATTAGCTTATAAAAATATGAGATTCATCATCCTAATCACTTTCTACTGAGACTCCCATGGAGGTACAGATATCAAAAGTATCATAAGGGATACAAAACCTTACCTGATATCGTAAATCGGACAAAACAACCATAAACAAAGGTTGTAATTATGCACCCACAAATTATGATTTTGTGGAACACATGTTGTATAATCCCAGCTCAGCATATATATATTTATGAAGGCTCTTTATAGCATTCAAAGGATACTCCAACTAGAGTAAGGTACATACCGAAAAGATATCAACTCTTGAGTTTGAGGTCTTTTTCAGAGAAGAAGAAAACTATATGACCTGTATATCAGGTATCAATGAATAATCAAACAGAAAGAAACATCTGAAAAACTGTCATCAACAGACCTGGAGTAGAAAGTCACTACTTCTGTACCAAGTGGTAAATAATATTAAAGAAAGCCCCATATTGTGGGATATACTTTAAAGAATATGACTCTGCTTAACAAGAGCCCTTCAGAAGAGCCTATACGTTCTCTTATTATCCTAACAGACCGGAACTAACGCTCATGACAAAACATGTAAAAAAAAATACAAGGTTATGAAAATAACCATAAGCTCCTGCATAAGCTCCTCCATAAGCAGGACCACTACATTGGTATAAAATTAAATACATATTTCACTTATAAAAGCATTAGCTGGAACGACCCCCAGTACTGGTCGGGGTGACAAGCCACCTAGACATTTCTTTGAATGTTGTGATTTCTTTCAATCCGACTTGTGAGGAAAGTACTCAAGGTCTAGTGCCTCTGGTGGAGCTGGCTTTGTCACCCCGACCAGTTATAAAATCGCTGTAAAGCCGAATCAGCATGTACACCAAAAAAATAAACACCATCCAATTGCATACCTTTCTGACTATTCTGTATGGCCTCTGAAAACCCAGATTGACACAGCCAATCATGTCTGCGCAGCGCAACTGACTGAGACATAACTCTACCTGCCGAATCGGCAGTGTACCTATCACATTTAGTATTGAATTAAGCAGCTTTCTGGCCATTTTGTACCACCTGCAGAAGATCACTCCTGGCTTCCTCTGGAAGAGAAGGCAGCAGGCGCGCCACTAAGTCCCATAAAGCATGAGAAAATCTGCCTATAGAAGATGCTGTGTTTAATGACCTCAATGCTGAACTTATGAAAGAGAATATATTCCTCCCACAGTGTTCCAGCCAGCTGAACTCTTTTTTTGGTGGAACCAAGGGTAGGACACCATGATCCGGCAAGGCCACAGCAGCCTATACCACCAGTCCCTTTGTGGTGGGATGTCGCAAAAGACAAACTGGGTCCCCAAGGGCAGATCGATGCCTATGGGTTATAGCCCAGTCATCTGGAGCTCCTGTTACTGGTTTTGCCCAGGCTCCTAACAAAAGTTCATATAAAGACTCATTATAAGGGAGTAAAGGTTCTACTCCTGTCTCACCTTGGTGAAGTATACCCACTAAAGAGTCTTTGGATAATGCCACTGAGGAGGGAAGCTGCCAACCTGATACTAAAGCTGCTCTCCTTAATACCTCAGCATAAGAGGAACTCACCTTTGTTGCAATACTAGGTGGAGAAAGTAGATCAGAAACTCTAGAGGACTCAAGTTTACTAGCCTTACCCAGTTCAGTCAGCCAACTTTCCTACAAAGGAAGCTGGACAGCACTGTCCAAAGGATTTTGTCCCAAATTCTCCCCTTCACCCTCAAAACTGTGTGCTTCCGTAGGAGAAACAGTAGTCGTTGTATAGGTACAGATGGAGAAGTGTCTAAAGTAGAATGCTCCATCGTTACTGTATCAGAAGACGCCCGGTGTCATTGTGAAGTGGTATCAACGTGGGAAAGGATAATGGATCCGGCACCAATCGGCGACATCAAAGTCATTGGCTGACCCGAAGCCATAGGTGGTAACCCCAAGGGGTTGTGCACCAGAACCATTTCAAATCCGATAAGAGATGCAGGGGAGTCAACTGTCACAGAGTGCAAACCCACTGGTGAGGATTCAGTCAGGGCAACTCTTACATCCTTGGACCTAGAAAGCACACTAGAGGGAGGATGAGTCCCAAAGTTTTCATGAAGGGTATTATTTTATTCCCGCATTTGGGCTAAAGTCGCCCCGGCTCCAGGAAATTTAGGGAGGCGGAGGGTGGACTCATGTGAATGCTTCGCAGCCGAAGGCTGGGAGATGGCGTCGGAGACTAACTTACGTTTTGACTGTTTCTGCTTCAAAGCCTCCTTTGACACCGATGGAGAAAGCTCATGTGAACGGCTTCTCAATTGCTCTCTGGATTTCGATGAGGACTGACACCACCGCTTCGTCTCCGATAGATGCGCCACCAGTATTTTCATGCAATGCTCTCTCAACGCCTTCTGCTGAAGACGACGATAGGAACCACTCTCCTTGGAATCATGGTGTTCACCAAGGCACCATGTACAAATGTTGTGAGGATCTGTGACCAACATTTGACTGCCACAAGATCCACTGGGCTTTAAACCTGAAGACATTGCAAAAAGCACACTTTTTCTTCGACAAACTGTCAAAATGGGCCAAAAAACAGCCCCCTTATCACTCCAGATCCGTGTTGCAAACACAGAAAAGAAGGAACTGACATTGGCACGTCAGCAATGGAGTTATATGGACTCTGTCGACATCACATCTGGTGGACGGCATCGACACGGGGTCATGCGATGCCCCTTCAGACATGCAGGCGTTCTATGGGAAAAAGATTCCGGATCCAGCCTTGCACAGAGGGAGGACTCTAAAGTAAGGAATCTGCAGCTAGATGTCTCTATTAGATCTATGATTTGAGATTTGTGTGGTGCCAGGAGTTGTGTTTTTGTCTCACTTGGAAAATCTGCTGTCCCAGAAGAGTCAATCAATCGTTAGGTCCATTTGAATCTGGCTGAGACATCAGCGGAAATAATGGCACGATGGCTCAGGAAGCAGAATGCTCTTTTATGGCTGCAGACAGTCATCAGTTTGAATACCGCCTTCCATACTTATCCTTTCATACTCCCTAGGTTGGTAAAATGAGTATCAAAAATTGTGAATTAGTAAACTGTATTATTTACAGTGTTTAGAAACAGCGGAAGAGCTGGATCAAGCACTATATAAAATCAAGTCAATATTATTTTTGTTAATAATAATGGTCTTATTGATCATAGGCATAACTTTTATACACCAGACCTAAATAAGTCCCTACAAACAGGCATGAGGACCATGTATGCTATGGTTAGTTTCTAAAACCATGCACACATGCTGGTCTCAGCCTTCACTGCATATTAGGCCGCAATAGTGGTAAAAACTGGATTAATCGTGTGCTGTGTTCAGCCAAGACATCAGTAGAGACTGTTAGTATAAAAAAAAGTCTCTACTATTTATCTTAACTCTTCACGTGCTTAGATATACCGAATTGTAGCACAGGGTCATTTTCATCTAAGCTGCAACAGCAAATAAAGACTATCTTTTCCATGCTGGTAAGGTGTACGTTTGTTCGATCTGCAAAGACTTGTTTAATTTAACAATCCATTTAATTCAAATCACTCATAAAAACTAAAGAAATCAGTAATAAATATTGTGACAATGATGGATGACAGAGAGACACCCATCAACTAAAATCCACAAATCTGATTTAAACCCCGGTATACCCGCAGCATTGTAATTACATTAACTATTGCATCTCCAAATGCTCGATGACATACGTGACCAGAATCACCAGTCTCTTCCTCAGGTGCCCACTCAAGGTGCTTTAATAAGCAAGGTTTGTGTAAGATGTTCAATTGCCCAATATGGTATGTGTGTATTATTGACATGAGATAATGTCTAGTAAACATACCAAAAACAGTACTATTCATAGAGGCTTTTGAAAACTCTGCCTTCGCTTGTACAGTATGCATGACCAGCCTTGGATAGTGAACTGTGCAATACAGGTACATGATAGGGTTTTATATTATAAGCTCTATGGTGTTTTTACTGTTGTGGTGAAATTTAAGCAGTTGTGTAGTATCAAATGATTTACATTGTATCCATCATGTGAATATGGCTCAGTGGAAAAACATTATAAACCTTCGTAGGTAAAGTTTATAAACCTGGTGGCAGTATGGAATCCCCATACAAAACAAAAATGTAAGCAATGGGCCCGATTCACGAAGGTACTTATGTGTAGTAAAATTATGAGTGCGAACTCTCCGCTCTCATGGCTGAATCTCCGCAACCAGGGCGTAATCTCCACACTAAGGGGGTCTTTATGAGTTCACCAAACTCCTGCGGTCAGGTTAGCGTCAGTGCGGCCCCCTTCCTGCAGGCCCCATTAAGAGTTTCCCGCTGGCCCAGCAGGAAACGGCCTACAACATTGATGCCAGCTCTTAATAGAGCCGGCACCAATGCTGTAGTGCGTAGGGTGCACTAGCACCCTTCGCGATTTTCACTGTCTGCAAACCAGACAGTGAAAATTGCAAAGGGCTGGCCAGTGGGGGGGGAAGGTCTGCACTGCCCATGCCAACTGCATGGGCAGTGCAGGGGCCCCCTGCACCCCATCTCCACCAGTCTTTACATGGTGGGGCTACCGCCACGTAATCACCGGCGGAGAAGTGACTTCTAATCCCCAGGGCAGAGCTGCTTGCAGCGCTGTCCTGGTGGATTAGGACCGCCAGCACCTCCAGTGAGAAATGGCGGTGCTGGCGGTCCGACCATGGCACAACCGCCACGGTCATAATGTGGCTGTCGGACCACCACATTGGCGGGGTTGTATGTCGGAACGCCGCCTGCCGGAACAATGAGTGCCTGAACAACGAGGTCGGAACAACAACCTCGTTGTTACCACTAATGCCTTTACCACGAATGCCTTAACAACGATATTTCCTTGTAAAGGCATTACTGGTAAAGGCATTAGTAATAGGCATCCATTGTTCCTGCATGCGTCACCCCGACACCCCACCCCTGCCCCAAAACCTAAAACCCCCGACCCCCCACCCCTGCCCCAAAACCTAAAACCCCCTGACTCCACACCCCCGCATCAAAACCTAAAAACCCCCACCCCTGCCCCAAAACCTAAAACCCCCCGCCCCGCCCCAAAACCTAAAACCCCCCGACCCCGCCCCAAAACCTAAAACCCCTCGACCCCCCCACTTACCTGAGTCGTTGCCTCGTCGTCCGCGTCGTCCTCCTCAGCCGACTCCCTTGTTTGTGCCTTAACCACACATGTTCGTTGTTCAGCACTTGAGTGGTTAAGGCACAAAACAACGAAGTCGTGGTTAAGGAAAGCGTTGTTCTGCTTTCGTTAACCAGGACTTTGTTGTTTAGGAGTCGGCGTAGAGGGCGTTTCCCCATTGGCAGCAGTCCAACCACCACCGCAGCCCTGGTGGTCTTAAGACTGCCAGGGTCGTAATGAGGCCGTAAGAACTGCAGTTCAGAGATTCCGTCCTGAGTGCAGAGACTCCGCCACGAGTGCAGAAAGTTCAGGCTTGTAACTTTACTACATGTAAGTAATTTTGTGAATCGGGCCCAATGCAACTGAATATCTGTTTACGGTATCCTGTGGTCACATACAATGCAACCATATCTGTCCTGGAAAGCAGTGTGGCTGTCTTGCCTCGAGATTGCTCATCTGGTTTTACTCTTTGTAACTTTGGAAGAAGGATAAGGTACATTTCTTTTCTTTACTGTGCAATGTATTATACTACAGGAGTGAACACCCAGATACATGAAACTTGTAGTATAACTGAACAAGCACTGACAAATCCAATAGGTCCGGCTTTCTGTTGCTGTTAAGTAACATCTGGATGGCTGTTTGTTGCCATCAGCAGTCCTAGAAAGAATATCCCATGAGGAAGCAAACAAGATAGCTGCAACAATATAGAAGCCGTGTGTAGAGTCCCTTTGTTGAACAGACCTTTTGGTAGAGTTGCAGTGTATCTTCAAAAAAGGAGACGAATGAAGAGGAGTAAGAAGATGACATTTGTGCTGTTTGTGGTGAACTGAAAAGGCATACTCAGCAAAATATGGTACAGTAGATACTTTTGACAAAGGCCAGTACATTTTTCATGTCTTAAATAGTACCAATGTGCATGCATGTCCTTACTTTGTGAGCAAAACAAGTTGTACCTCCAACAACATGTTATAACGAAAGCAAACTAAAAAAAAAACATGCAAGGGTAAATAGTTAATTTCACTGTGTCTTAAGGGCAGACTATGGCAGTGGCGGCTCCTCCGCTATGGCAAAGGAGCGTCGCCGCCCCCCCCAGCAGCAACCGCTGCAAATCCTTTAACAACGAAAGGATATTAAGCTATGCCGGCCAAAGACACACGCACACTGTGCTCTCTCCAGTCCGGCACTGTGTTGCCGGGCAGGAGAGAGCAGGCTCTCAGTCTCCCAGGCTGCCCTGGCTTGCGTTCCCAGGCAATCCTAACGCTGCTCTGACCAGCATCATGACTGGCCGCAGGGCAGGCTGGGAGCTTGTGCTTGCCTGTTGAGGAAACGGAGGATTGGGTGCGGGGGGTGCAGGTACTTTTAGAAAAACATATATAATTATTATTCCCATTCCCCCTCTCTGCCCCACCCCTTACCTCACCCCCAGAAACCCCCTGCGGGCAGCGACTGGACTATGGCATCCAATATGTACGCAGTTCGTAAATAAAAAAGGCATAACCCAGCATTTAAAATGTTGTTGTATCAGGTAGATAGATACCAGTTTAACAGAAGGATTACTTAATACCACATCACCAAAACCTAATGGGAACACATCAACGAATAGCTCATCCAGGCATGAGCTGGCGGACTGCTCAATCACATCGAAACCTGGTATCTTAACGACATCACCGTTCATATTTCCTGTCCCTTATTTGATCGTCAATACTCTGAGGTTTTCACTGGAGCACTTTATCCAGAAACTACCAAGGCAGAATTAGATCAGCTATAAAGGAAATAAAAAAGTTCAGAAGAACATACCAGCAGGCTAGGCTGCTGTTTAGATGTCAATGTTATAAGAGGTCCACTCTCTGACCTGTCACTTTCCTTTTCTCACAATCAATGTGATTTGGACATTTTGTTCACAAAAAGGAGCCCAACTGCACTAATACGATGCTGAATGAGAATTAACTGTTTCGCAACCACCAGCCTAAGAGATGCCACAGCATTTTCAGATCCACCAGGTAGTTAACTTCAGAAATATTCTTGAGTTTCAGGTAAGAACTGATCTACCAATTCCCAAGGGCTCCTCTTTTTGCTGGCTAATATTCCACTTTTTTCATATTGGTATTCGCTCTGTGATGATGTAAGTTTTATCAAACTACTCTAAGACTAAGCTTTCACAAAGTTGGACAAATTACAAGATTTTCTTGGATTCCTTCATGTACTCAATCATCGGATTGCTCACCCTTAGCACATAATGAACAGTATTTTATACTACAGATCTGGGATTGGTTTTAAACCAATTCCCACCACACGCGATGATCTGATCATAGAGGATAGAAAACATGAAAATAGGATCTAGTGCCCACAGTTTCTGGGGTGCCTCCATGTAAGCAAACAGGCAGCACGGAAGAATGATGTCACACTTTGCTTTAAAGGGATATATCAAGACCCTGATCATTTGCTACGCCTTTCCTTAAAGCTCTTCAACTGGGCAATGTTTGCAGAAAACACTGTTTAGGTGAAGGTTGGTTAAACATATGTAGCTCAAGCGAGATTTCACACAGTTTTTCAGTATTTTGACATAATACTGGTTCTCCGGAGCCGTAAAGGTTCCTCGAGGGACCAGCTCTGTAGACCTGAAGGCATAAATTCTGGATAATCCTGAGAAGACCCAGGTGGGATGATGGGGCGGGGTGGAGGTGGGTTGACATGATCAACCCTCACATATGAGAAATCCAGTGTCCTCCTGCTGCCACTGCCAGTGGTGGATAAGTCATTCTAAGCTCCTACGTATTTACCCAGTAGGTACTCCAGTCACATCTGTGAGCATTGTTTCACTTCAATGTCTGTTTGGGCCCAATCAAATTGAATAGCCTTTCCACTGTCCTTTATGACTCAAAATGCCATTGCAATAGAATTAATGGCACAGAAATTGCCTATGGGACCTATTCACAATCTTTATCCTTATAGCCTCTGGACCAAAGGCATTATTCTTCCCTAAAGGGCCCCATCTGTCAGTACACATTAAAAAGCAGAGACACTTTTCCTCTTGATAGCTCTGTTTACATTGGGTTCCTATTTCACACATTGAGCCCTACAGTAGTTTTTATTCCCAGGACAGTATTCAGTCTATAGATGAGACAGCTCTCCAAATCAGAAGCTGATTCCACCTCGTTGCTCAAAATCTACATACCCACGATGGGTTTATCTGGGTTCACTAAAATGAGTACCTTTAAACATAGATCATTTTATGGACATTCTTCATGCTCTCATCATTTGTGCACCTTCTTAGCAGGCAGTGTCACATGCAGCATCCCTACATTTCCCAGGTCAGAACCAAGTAGCCTACCCAAACACAATCACCTATGAACTTCTGAGATCCTTCTGTAGCATGCATCCAATATTAACATAACAGTTCAAACGCATCACGGCACCTTGGTTCAATAACATCCAGTGGCACTTCAAAGTTGTGAAACTATTTCTTTGCCATTAATAACTTATCAGCAGGGCTAACTTGTGAGGAAGAACTGTAGAGAAACCACCCAGTTCACTTGAACTACGGATATACCTGCATTCCTTCTTCATCTCATGGCAGTTACCCAATGACCACTCAAAGCAGGTGTTTTGGGAATGGAATTGAAATCCTCAGATGCAAGAAATGTGTACCTTGTAGATTGGCATGGAGTATAGCGGAAATGCCAAACTAACAATGTGTGACCCCCCCCCCCCCTTTTTCCTTACCAATAGGTGTTGTTCTCTTCACCGATGACTGACTGCCAATCCTACCAGCTCCTAATAGTAATGGGTAGACTTCAGCTAGAGAACTTGTGTTGAGTGGGAACTTTGTGGTTTGGATTGGATTACATGCCTTTTGGCCCTAGGTTTAAAACTTGAAATTGTCTAAGGAAATCCCTGTGCTCGGACTTTTCATGTCTCTTCTCCAAAACACTTGAAGCTTTCCAAGAAATCTCAGCAAAAAGGTCTTAAATTCATTAAGTATCCCAACCTGAAATTAATCAAAGCTCACAGAAATCCGGAAACCAAGAGGGTGTAGGGGGGAAATGAAGTTTATATCTAAATGCAAAAATGGATGTACTATTTTTGACAACGGGGGAGATCTGAAAAGGAATGGTTGAGCAACATTTGTTTACTGTTGAAACCAGTGATATGCTGGATACCAAGTCACTGGACCTGAAAGTGTGGTCCAAAGAATAGACATATTGACCTACTAGGGGCTGTCAATTGACCAGGGGTTAAATCTAAACTTATTTTACAAATCCATGAGTCAACTGTATGACACAAGCTATAGAATTCTAGGAACTGAGCCACTGTCAGATAAGCGTAAGGTCAGGATTTCCAAAAGACAGTGCAAAAAGATGCCACCTTGCCGTTCCGCACTGACGCTGTTCTGCTCTAGAAATGACGTGCGGGCCTTAATGTGTGCCACTTGCATGCACAGACGTCAGTTGCTTTAGAGACTGTCCTCACACCCAGATGCAGAGATCCAAAAGAAAACTGGAAGACAATGTGCAGATTCCTAGACTTGAGATCTTATTAATGGAGAGTCCAAACACAACACAGGGTGGATGGGAGGGCCGGTGAGGACTCTGCAGGTAGAGAGACTCTACCAGAAAGAGCATTACCGAAGGTAACCAACTTGTTCCTCTGATAGAGACTACACAGAATCCTCACCTTTTGAATAAATACTAAAGCACTACATATTTGAAGGTGGGTCTGTGAGTGGATTCAGACCAGAAAATCCTGCTGGACTCAGTGAGCAGAATGCCCCTCTTGGTGAACCACACTGTCCAGGTAATAGTGCTTTGTGACCGTGTGGAGGGACGCCCATGTAGGTGCCTGGCAGACGTCTAGGACAGGGACTTGTGTGCTAATGCAGTGGTAGCAGTTTTGGCCCAGGTAGAATGAGCACACATTCCTTCCAGAGGCTGCTTTTTTTGCCAGTGCATAGCAGATCTTTATGGAGAGCGTGATCCAGCTGGAGACGTTTCTTTTCTGCACTGCCTTGTCTTTTTTTCTGCACAGAACTCCACAAAGGGCTGATCGTTTACCCACTGTTCTTTTGTACAATTTATGTAGAAGCTCAATGCTTAAAAGGGAGATGGGTCTGCGGGTGACCCAATCATGGTCCAGCAACCACCACTGCAGACCTTTTGCAGTCACCTCTGAAATCTGAAAGTGGCTTAAGACATCCGCTTGATGTTGGTCCCACTGGAAGGTTAGTCAGGCACACCAGGGAGGACTTGGGCCACAGAAAGCTAAAGGGCATGTGAGTAATACCCAAAAAAGCAGCTGGTGTTGACGGAGTGGAGGGCCAGGCTGGTGAAGGAAAAGATCTTCTTGCAAATGTTTTCACTCACTTAGATTCCTAGTCAGGGACAGCTGTAGGAAACGCATTCAGATTAGACCAACTCGTGGAGGCCTTAACCACAAGGCTGTCAGGTCTGGTGCGACAGGAAAGCAGAGCCACTCAGAGCAGGACAATGTCGTCTGGCAATTTGGCAGGTGACAGAGGGCCCAGAGCAAGGGTTGGCCCAGGCTTCTAGCATAGTGCTTGTACACGCCTTATTAAATGGGAGGAAAGACTCAGTAGAAGTCTGTCATGGACCTCAGTAAGAATATTGGCTTTGACCTCCATGGTAGGAAGCTGAAGATTGAGAACTTTGGCCACCCTATGCACAACCTCTTTGATTTGACGCAGTGTGGCAATTACCCCTGGAATCTCGGATTGTGTTGACACGAGTTGCTGGTCAGTCTCTGAAATCGTCTGACTTCAGGAGCGAGAGCAGGAAGAGTGGCAGGAGGGAAGGGAAACCCGTTTTGACTTTTTGTGTTTCTTCTTACATTTACCTGAAGACTTGGAGCGCGAGGACGACTGGTATTTCAAGCAGCTCAGATGGGTCCAGGAATGAAATTAAGACCCGGAATCGACCTTAGACACGGACTGACTTGGAGCTGCCCTGACGTAAAGTCTTTTTATGCTTGGTGACCTAGAGTTTTGCCTTGCGCTCACTGATTTCCTTCAGGTTCATCCGTTCAGGTCTTAGAGTTGTGGCTCAGCTCCAGGCACCACAAGTAGTCACAAACATTTGTTTCCAACTGTCCCTACAGGGATTGAAACCTGTAGTGTTTGGGGGTAACATCAATTGCACACTTGAGAAATTTTAGATATAAAGAGAGACATGAAGGGACATCGAGATCTGTGTCTGGTGGCGCAGAAAAAAATGGAACTCATGTCAGTGCGCCGGACTAGTGCCTAGGTAGGCCCTGTACATCATTTCCACAGCGGAATTAAGTCACTGTGGAGCCTGAACCTTTCCACCTTCCAGTGTGCAGAGGTAGTGCTGAAAAGTTTCCAGATCCAGTCTGACACCCAGGGAATATTCAAACAGTGAGGAATCTGTAGCTAGAAGTTAGATCAGAACAAAAACTACATATCCATACATGTGGTCGACCTCTTAATTTGAATTGTGTTTTTGCTACTGTAATTCCTGGCATGCTTAGATAACTCTGTTCTCAGTGGCAAGGCATGATGTAATCAGATGGCTGAAAGTATTTCACATCTAACAAATTCCTTATCATAATCTTCTAGTATTTACTAATTCCTCCTGTTAAAAGTTGATTTCAGATCTTGTTTTACTTAAGTAAAATAAACGCAGTACTCGTTAGCAAATACATCCTCACCGACATTAAGATAAACCTTACAGTTTGAAATTAATTAAGGCTGGAGCACGTCCAAGAGACTTTTGTGGTGGTCAAAGCTCACTATATAGAGTGAATCCCAGAGTAGGACGCTTTATTATTGAGAGTACATGAACTGTATTCTCAGATGTAGTCAAGAACCCCATCAGCCAGGATAGCCAAACTGTTCGATCCCAAAAGGCCACAAGAGCGAAAGAGAAAAGGGCAGCTGGCACTAAGCCACCTCAGGACTAGACTGAACCCTTGGAAGAGATAGTGGTAAAACCGCCGCTTAAGCATGAAGAGGAGCTTCCACTCTTCATGTCTAAGCAGCTGGTGCTAACTTTATTCTCGTGAATCCTGTTCTTCCACGTTCCACCCCTAGTTTTCAGGAGTTGGAGTTATACAAGTCTGCACCTAGTCATAAATGTACACTCAGCAATGACGAACAACAAAAAAGTGTAAAGTTACAACTAGGTGTAATTTTGCCTGTGAATAGGGACCTGCGCTCTGGATTCCATCAGGGTCGGAAGCTCTGCAGTGAATTACTTATGAACACTGAATTAGAATCTACAATCTCTTAGTAAATAAATTGCCATCGTGTGTAAAGTTTTAAAGGCATGTCTGCATATGTTTCACAGATGCTATAGCTCGCATGTCAAGACATATAAAATCAAAGGCCTCCTCTTTCACTCAGGAAACTTCTAAGACTGACTTCTTCTGTCTCTTTTTGACCTAAGATTAGAGTATAAAATGTTGATACTGTATAACATCTGTTGTGTACTTTTTCACTGTAAAGTAAAACTTGAAAAATAAAATGAGTAAATAATAACGCGCTTTATGATTCTCTCTATATCCATTGGATATTCCTGCAGCTTTGGGTAAAGTTGCCTTTTAAATGTGTCCTTGAAAACTGCCAACACCATTTGGAAACGAGGCAGAGTGCCGCCTCGAGACAAAGGAGCACTGATATTATCAGCATCCTCCGCCTTCTTCAGGATCTATGGGGTTTTCAATCAATGGCTGTAAAGCTTCAATTGCGCGGAGCTCCTGGGAACAAAAGGCAATGACGAGGAGTACGTGTGCCTTTTATGTCCCGGAGCACGAACGTCTTAACACCTACAGAGCTATTTTTCCTTGTCCCAATAACTCTTGCCAAGGGAAACCTACTTGTACTTCCAGTGAGATGGAACTGATCGCGTACACAGCAATAAAACCTATTTATATATAGCACAAATCAATCCCAAAAGCCGACACAATATCATTACTGTCAAAGATGTTTGCCATATTGTTTTTATAATTGTGCTACGCATTGCAAACAGTACTCAAAACAAAAAAAGTAAAAAAATAATTAGCTAATCTATTTTCAAACTGAGGGTCTATCTGAGGGAGGGCGAGTATTAGTGTCTGAGACCATACAGAAATAGTGTCAGGTTCATAGCAGGATACCAAAACTTTAGCAAAGTACAAAAGAAACATTACAGAAACAGAATAAAGTCTAGACGAACACAACATACTCAAAAAAGTAATTATCAGAATGCATTACCCAACGCCACACCCACAAAACTGCCACTGTTTATAGGCTCTTTTTCAAGAGCGTGACCATACCCACCAGGAAATGAATAAAGAAATGCAATTGACAAAACTGCAAATTCTAGACCAAAGTCCCACGCAAACGAAAAGTCACAAAAACAATGTCCTCTACGACCACAGCACAGTTTTTGCATTCATCCTCTCCTCTTACTCTCCCAAGAAAGTTCTGTTTTACCACTTACAAGACCGAGTATGGCCTAGCACACCTGCCTAGGAGGCCAAGACATTGCACTTCAACTTCTAAACAAACCCCACAAATGGAGTTGCACTGAAACAGATAGTAATAGAGAATTAGTTAAAGACCATAATTAAGGTGTGACAAAAGTTCAAAGAAAAATATAAGTAAAATACCGTAGGTTAGAGCCAGGCCTTCACAAATCACCTAGCCCTGATGCCCACAACACCATCATCACAACGTGCAAGCACACAGGTAGGACACACACACACACACGCAGAAACACTCTAACCCTCTCCCCAACAGCAAAGAGGGCACCAGAGCTCTCAAACACCTTAAGTAGGACAAAAGTACAATATGTGCTAATACACACACACACATATACTTTTAAATAATAAAAAGCAAGGCAGACAGTAAGGACGTTTACCATCTACTCAACTTGAACACAAGGTTTGCATCCCATAGCCACACCCACAACGCCCCAAATCTGAACCCTAACTATAAGCTGGACACTCTCTCCAATTATTCTGCGCATGTCAGTGCTTTAGAGAAGAATCAGAAGAAAGAGTAATAATTTAGAAAACACAGAAGCCTCAGTTCCTAGCAGGACCACAGAAGCCAAGAGAGGCACAGAAACTCCAATAACCGGAAAACACCTTAAGAGCAGATAGCAGGGCATCCAATATTGCAGTAGTCTAGGAGCCCTAACCACACAGTCCAAAGTGAGGCAACTACAGGATACCACCACCGAAGTCTACACTTACTAGGCCAGCTTTATCAACTGTAACTAGCAAGTGACTGCATGTAGACTGCCTGGAACCACCCAGACACCAAACTGCACCAAAGATGAAATGCTAATTCTGGACCAACACCCTCTACCGATCTGGCACAGAACACAGAAGCCTCCAGAAAGTCACATGAACCAACAGGTGAAACTGATTTTGTACCCAATCTTAACAGAATCCTGGGCATAACAAACAATGCTGTGTTACCAAGAAAGACACTCAATATAACCTGTTCCTTGGGAAACCAAACAGGACATTGCAAGAGATTATGGAGATCAAGCAAGTTCAACACAATTGAGATGGAAAAAGGGAATGATTCAATGCATGGCAGCACAACAAATACAGATAATGTGGAGGGTATGTTAAAGGCTTAATTACCAGGATGGGAACAAGCTCTGGGAACTGCCTGAAATGCTTGAAAGGTAGGTTGTGGATCAAGGCGACTGAGTATAGGAGATCACTATGTGTTTCTTGGTTGGGAATGACTAACAAGTATTCTATATAATATGCACTCCTAAAGAATAAACTTGACTATCCGGTGGAATGTAATGAAATTAAATAAAAAGTATAAAAAATTCTGGATGGGCACTTGTACAGCACTACCGACCTACAGGGTACTGATGCAATGGAACAATATTGCTCGCCACGAAACTCAGTAAGTAGCAACCACAAAAATTACAAGGGCAGACACTGACCAACAAAGTAGGCACAAGCATGTGTGCACACCATCCCTAACTGACATGGAAAATTGGTTAAAGACAGACTACAGAGCCAGGAAAGTAACTGTAGCGTACTGAAAAGACAATAGCTTAATCCATAAATCCTCACTGCCACATGACAGAGTTATGATACAGCAATGGATAAGAGTTCACATAAGTCACTAGCAGCTTGTGGTACCTAAACCACATACTGGATGATGATGGTTGGTGCATGTTCCAGCTTCAATTCATAAAGGGTGAATTTCCTAACCATAAGACATGGACAGTACGTGTTCCACACACCCACTGCATGACTGTCTCAACAGAGTGGACAGCTCAGTAACCATGAATTGGATATGTCTAAAAGTATACCCATTTACATTCCACCATCTAGCAATTTGCACCTAAAATGAAGTAATAGGTAGCAATCACTCATATTTCTAGCCTTTCACCTTATCACTCAATCCCTTATTGGTGGACTAGAGATGCACACTGCCTCACTCATTGGCACCTTTGTACCACGTAGGTGCATCTCACATGGGTGAAAAATTGTTTACTGTCTCCGAATGGGATGGACTGCTGCATCCCCAAAAACTATATCACATAAAGGAAGAACACAGACAACCAGCCCCAAGGACAGAACAACTTCTGTGACATTGCCTTATGCAGTTGGTAAGGCAGCGGCCCAGCAAGTGAGGGGACAGGATGCCATGCCTCAAAAGCATTCAGGAACTGGGGCCAAATGGATTCTGCAGTTTCAAAGGGCACAAAGCCACAGAGTTGGCCACAATGCTAGACATCACCAACACATGCGGAGGAAGACTCCCCATGGACCAAGGGTCTGGTGTATAGATACAGTGTAAAGAAATAGCTCCCTGTTGCAGTTACCCCCCACTTTTTGCCTGATACTGATGCTGACTTGACTGAGAAGTGTGCTGGGACCCTGCTAACCAGGCCCCAGCACCAGTGTTCTTTCACCTAAAATGTACTTTTGATTCCACAATTGGCACACCCTGGCATCCAGATAAGTCCCTTGTAACTGTTACCTCTGGTACCAAGGGCCCTGATGCCAGGGAAGGTCTCTAAGGGCTGCAGCATGTATTATGCCACCCTAGAGACCCCTCACTCAGCACAGACACACTGCTTACCAGCTTGTGTGTGCTAGTGAGAACAAAATGAGTAAGTCGACATGGCATTCCCCTCAGGGTGCCATGCCAGCCTCTCACTGCCTATGAAGTATAGGTAAGACACCCCTCTAGCAGGCCTTACAGCCCTAAGGCAGGGTGCACTATACCATAGGTGAGGGTACCAGTGCATGAGCACTGTGCCCCTACAGTGTCTAAGCAAAACCTTAGACATTGTAAGTGCAGGGTAGCCATAAGAGTATATGGTCTGGGAGTCTGTTTTACACGAACTCCACAGCACCATAATGGCTACACTGAAAACTGGGAAGTTTGGTATCAAACTTCTCAGCACAATAAATGCACACTGATGCCAGTGTACATTTTATTGTAAAATACACCACAGAGGGCACCTTAGAGGTGCCCCCTGAAACTTAACCGACTATCTGTGTAGGCTGACCTGTTCCAGCAGCCTGCCACACTAGAGACATGTTGCTGGCCCCATGGGGAGAGTGCCTTTGTCACTCTGAGGCCAGTAACAAAGCCTGCACTGGGTGGAGATGCTAACACCTCCCCCAGGCAGGAGCTGTAACACCTGGCGGTGAGCCTCAAAGGCTCACCCCTTTGTCACAGCACAGCAGGGCACTCCAGCTTAGTGGAGTTGCCCGCCCCCTCCGGCCACGGCCCCCACTTTTGGCGGCAAGGCTGGAGGGAACAAAGAAAGCAACAAGGAGGAGTCACTGGCCAGTCAGGACAGCCCCTAAGGTGTCCTGAGCTGAAGTGACTAACTTTTAGAAATCCTCCATCTTGCAGATGGAGGATTCCCCCAATAGGATTAGGGATGTGACCCCCTCCCCTTGGGAGGAGGCACAAAGAGGGTGTACCCACCCTCAGGGCTAGTAGCCATTGGCTACTAACCCCCCAGACCTAAACACGCCCTTAAATTTAGTATTTAAGGGCTCTCCCTGAACCTAGAAACTAGATTCCTGCAACAACAAGAAGAAGGACTGCCTAGCTGAAAACCCCTGCAGAGGAAGACCAGAAGACAACAACTGCCTTGGCTCCAGAAACTCACCGGCCTATCTCCTGCCTTCCAAAGAACTCTGCTCCAGCGACGCCTTCCAAAGGGACCAGCGACCTCTGAATCCTCTGAGGACTGCCCTGCTTCGACGACGACAAGAAACTCCTGAGGACAGCGGACCTGCTCCAAAAAGACTGCAACTTTATCCAAAGGAGCAGCTTTAAAGAACCCTGAAATCTCCCCGCAAGAAGCGTGAGACTTGCAACACTGCACCCGGCGACCCCGACTCGGCTGGTGGAGAACCAACACCTCAGGGAGGACCCCCGGACTACTCTACGACTGTGAGTACCAAAACCTGTCCCCCCTGAGCCCCCACAGCGCCGCCTGCAGAGGGAATCCCGAGGCTTCCCCTGACCGCGACTCTCTGAAACCTAAGTCCCGACGCCTGGAAAAGACCCTGCACCCGCAGCCCCCAGGACCTGAAGGACCGGACTTTCACTGCAGAAGTGACCCCCAGGAGTCCCTCTCCCTTGCCCAAGTGGAGGTTTCCCCGAGGAAGCCCCCCCTTGCCTGCCTGCAGCGCTGAAGAGATCCCTTGATCTCTCATTGACTTCCATTGCGAACCCAACGCTTGTTCTAACACTGCACCCGGCCGCCCCCGCGCCGCTGAGGGTGAAATTTCTGTGTGGGCTTGTGTCCCCCCCGGTGCCCTACAAAACCCCCCTGGTCTGCCCTCCGAAGACGCGGGTACTTACCTGCTGGCAGACTGGAACCGGGGCACCCCCTTCTCTCCATTGAAGCCTATGCGTTTTGGGCACCACTTTGAACTCTGCACCTGACCGGCCCTGAGCTGCTGGTGTGGTAACTTTGGGGTTGCTCTGAACCCCCAACGGTGGGCTACCTTGGACCAAGAACTGAACCCTGTAAGTGTCTTACTTACCTGGTAAAACTAACAAAAACTTACCTCCCCCAGGAACTGTGAAAATTGCACTAAGTGTCCACTTTTGAAATAGCTATTTGTGAATAACTTGAAAAGTATACATGCAATTGAAATGATTCAAAGTTCCTAATGTACTTACCTGCAATACCTTTCAAACAAGATATTACATGTTAAATTTGAACCTGTGGTTCTTAAAATAAACTAAGAAAATATATTTTTCTATAACAAAACCTATTGGCTGGATTTGTCTCCGAGTGTGTGTACCTCATTTACAGTATTGTCTATGTGTATGTACAACAAATGCTTAACACTACTCCTTAGATAAGCCTACTGCTCGACCACACTACCACAAAATAGAGCATTAGTATTATCTCTTTTTACCACTATTTTACCTCTAAGGGGAACCCTTGGACTCTGTGCATGCTATTCCTTACTTTGAAATAGCACATACAGAGCCAACTTCCTACATACAGTAAAGAGAAAACAAAGACGATACTAAATCACAAAAGAGAGTACGGGGTTTTGGAATTACAAATGGATTGAAAGTGTGCTAATTGCGTCACTATGCCAATCTTAAATCTCGACTAAAGATAAATTGTGGATGGAACGAGGGGTGGTTTGAGGTCTGAAGAGGGGGATTTCCTTTACGGACTAGGTGGTCTCACACACTATATAGTGTCATGCTTCATCATATGACCACCTAGCCCCACCCAGGTAGGACAATACCACCTGGGCGGACTCAACCTCACTGTTAAAGGAACAGGAGGGAGTGCGTAAATTAGTTTGATTTCTGGAAAGTAGGGATCCAGCTATGCTATGGGAATAAAAACACCTACTCAGATACCAGGGTGAGTTTAATAGAAGGTTCTGTGTGGTGTGATTAAAAGAAGTGGGAAACCAGTGTGAGAACAATGACTCACAAGGTCACCTATCTAGAGAGAGTAGCCGACATGTTTCTGCCCTTGTGTTTGAGCTATGGAGGGTCTCTGGGCATTCATCAGGGCGTTGGATCTCTGTTGCAGATGCTTATAGCGCGCTGCAGGTTTAATCGCAGTAGGAAAAAAAGGTGGGAAGGGAAGGAAGGGCCTACCTTAACCAAGGGAATACCTGGGGAGGACCTATAGTAAATACAATAACATAAACAGACCAAATTTGGCAGTGAGAAGGTAATTCACAGCAAACCACAGCACACGTGACAAAATTTCATGCATAACACAATAGTACTGGTTGCAGTCACTTTTTCTTATCTTTCGCTCATACGTTCCTTTTTCCTTCACCCTTCCCTTCCCTCCTCCTCCTCGACCCGCAGTCTCTCCTTGGTTCTCTCTTTTTCCTTTTCTCCACATCTCTTTCTTTCCCTGCCCCCTCCCCCCCCCCTTTTTTTCTTCTGCTCTCCCCTTGTCTGCCGGTTCCTTCCTCCTCTTTCTTTCACTGTCCCCTCCTCTTCTGTTTCTGCCCTCCTCTTCTCATCCCCCTCTTTCCACAAAACCCCCACCCCCACCCCTCCACTCCTTTATCCTTATTTATTTTTATCTTTATTTTAAGTTCCATTTTATTTTTTCTCATTATTTATTTATTTCTTCATTCCTTCCCTCACCCTCCCTGCCCCCTTCCGCCGCCCCTCGCCCCCCTTCCCCCCTCCTTCCGCCCCTGTCTCGGCCTCTCCTCTTTGTATTAGCCTCACTCGCAGCCGGGACACTACATTTCCCGGCTCCGCGAGAGAAGGCAGCCCGCATGGCTGCCGGGGAACTACGTTTCCCGGCAGCACTTGCGGGCTCGCGCCCCCGCCCTCACAGGGCTTTCCCCAAGCCGCGGTCGCTGACCGCGGCCGCCTCGGCTCTCACAGAGGGGGCTGAACATGTTGGGGTGACGCTGCCTACGAGCGCCCCAACCTTTTTTGGCCATTTCCGGCCCTCGGCACCTCCGGAGGGACCGCAATCGATTCCGGCGCAATGAATCGTTTACAGCTCGTATTACTTCCGGCCCCCGGGCCGCGGCGGTGATTACCTTCAGCTGCAGGCAATTCTCCCCATTAAGACTACTATATAAACTACCGACTTTCAGGTCACTTTACCCAAGCGGTCCTGACAGAGAGGTCGGTATAGGCGCACAGAGAGCGCCCACCTTTGATGCAGTGAGTCGACCATCGATGGAAACACAGATAAGAAGCCTTCCTCTCCTTTTCTTCCTGCCCTTTTCCTTTGCCCACGTTCCTTTTTCTCAGCTGTCTCCCCTTTTCTTTTACTTTCTCTTCCTTGTCTGTCTTATTCCTTCCCTATCCCTTTGCCCCCCCCTTTGCCCCCTCCCTCCTCTCTTTCCCTTCCTTTCCCCTTTTTCCCCCTTCTCTTCTCCTTTTTCTCTTTCTTTTTCTTTTCCTATTCCTACATATATATTTCTTCATCTTTACTCCCCTTCTGCTCTCTCCTTTCTAACCCTAGAGTCTGACTATAAGGGGACGCTCCCTCTCCAGGATACCAGAGGCTAGTAGCCTCTATTGTTAGGGTAAGGAATTGTCTTCCCTGACCTACCACTCGCCGCGCATAGCCAGCATTGCCGCGACCGTTTTATCTGCAACCAGTACTATTGTGTTATGCATGAAATTTTGTCACGTGTGCTGTGGTTTGCTGTGAATTACCTTCTCACCGCCAATTTTGGTCTGTTTATGTTATTGTATTTACTATAGGTCCTCCCCAGGTATTCCCTTGGTTAAGGTAGGCCCTTCCTTCCCTTCCCACCTTTTTTCCTACTGCGATTAAACCTGCAGCGCGCTATAAGCATCTGCAACAGGGATCCAACGCCCTGATGAATGCCCAGAGACCCTCCATAGCTCAAACACAAGGGCAGAAACATGTCGGCTACTCTCTCTAGATAGGTGACCTTGTGAGTCATTGTTCTCACACTGGTTTCCCACTTCTTTTAATCACACCACACAGAACCTTCTATTAAACTCACCCTGGTATCTGAGTAGGTGTTTTTATTCCCATAGCATAGCTGGATCCCTACTTTCCAGAAATCAAACTAATTTACGCACTCCCTCTTGTTCCTTTAACAGTGAGGTTGAGTCCGCCCAGGTGGTATTGTCCTACCTCGGTGGGGCTAGGTGGTCATATGATGAAGCATGACACTATATAGTGTGTGAGACCACCTAGTCCGTAAAGGAAATCCCCCTCTTCAGACCTCAAACCACCCCTCGTTCCATCCACAATTTATCTTTAGTCGAGATTTAAGATTGGCATAGTGACGCAATTAGCACACTTTCAATCCATTTGTAATTCCAAAACCCTGTACTCTCTTCTGTGATTTAGTATTGTGTTTGGGGAGTCGAGTACGATGAGTGTCTTTTCCCGCTCCCTTATACTCTCCCGTTGTGTACTATCAAAACAAAGACGATGACAAGGTGAGTAGTGTGATTCCTGACAACCCAATCGTGGGCACAGCAAGCCAGAGATTTAGTCTTGTGCTTCAGACCGCAAAATGGGAATCTGGGATATGTGACTGACATTCGGCCCCAAGGATGTTACAGAAGGGTGACGTCTGCGGTAGTGCACACAAATAAGTAATACACAAGATACTAAAAGCACAACAAAAAATCAGGCATTGTTGGTGGAAACGTGTGGGGCTATGTAAGTGCTGAATGTTTCCGCCCAGCCACCTGTGTGTGATGAGAGTGTAGCAAAGCCATATTAATTGAAAACCCATCCCAGGATAGTGACATAATCACAATGAAATCAATTTGTAGAAAAACACCACCTGTCTATACTGCAGAGCACCTTGGGATGTTAAATCGTGATCATTGGCAAGCTGTTACGGGTGTTTTTGGCTATTCTATTCAAGCTGAACTGATGTCAAGTGTCACCACTGGGCGCTGCAGCTGCCATTTCCACAGTTGCCATCTGATAGTTGGGCCTGGTGGTGGGTCAAGCAAGGTGCTGTGCTATCTGTAGTATACGGTTAGTCAGGATAACAGCGTATGTCTGGCTGCATTAAAAAGGAAACAGAGACAAGTTCCTAATAAAGCCTGCGTTTTTGTAAGTGCTTACAGGTCTCTGTGCAGTCCTTGTATTTGTGTGCACCGATGACACATTCCTTCGGGTAATGCCACACTCTTGTGCTCAATGACTGTTCTAATACAGTAGTTTTGCGATGGGCCTCTCACTGCATCAATTCTTAGTGGTTGTTGTGCTGCTGGCCCTAGAAGAGGTTGTTCGTAGTCACCTGGATTGCAATTCTTTTTGCAATCCTTGTTGACATGCAGTAGATCTCGCTGCCTCCTGGTTAACAGATAGAAAGTGTAAAGCAAACCTGTATGAAAAGGTGTAAACAGAAAACATATAAATGAAAGGGGTGAGCTACAACATCAATTAAGTATCGATGGTACATATACAGAGAACACTAGGTAACTTGCCCTAAGAGCTCTTCTTCCAATGTATCTAGGGCAAGCATCGTAAAGCTCTTGCAATTCATCAATAGGAGTGTCCCTAAGGCGCCTCGAAAGGATACCTGAAATCTTCTTAGTAATATCCGACATCAAGCTAACAGAACAGATAAATGCCAAAAGAGGATATAGATGTAATGATTATGCTGGTAGGCGGCCAGAACTTTTGGCAATTACAAGATGGTGATGTCACGGGGAAGGACAGGGGAAACCCGAGATCGGGCATTTTTCCTTCACTTTATATGTCTGTCCAAGGGCACACAATTCCATCAAGGAGACGATCCCTGAATATAGGTTTCAGCCAGGCCTGATCATTACTCCTCATCTCCCACAAGCTGAACCTGAGAACAGAGGAACAGTCATAACGACTGGTACTGCATTCTTAAAAGTGTGTAAGGGTGCAGACAGACAGAACCAGACAACTCCCCGGACTAGCGCAGTGAAATAGAAGGATGGGCAGGTTCACCACCATGTACAAGGTTCTAATGCTGTCATGAGCCGACTATTATTAGGGCTGGAAGACCACACACAGGTTCTCAGCCCAGGAGTGCAATCCTCTGGGCTCAGAATAGATAGCAGCACCACGAACTGAGATGGAAATCAGGACTGATGGGACCACTTCCTAGGCAAAATGCAGGAGGGGCTGCACCACAATTGGGACTGACTGCATGAGGGGAAGCCAGTGCCAAATAGAGGCACCCAAACTGGCCAGGAGCAGAAACAATATTGATGATAGGAACAAAAGCGGATGCACTTGCAAAATAAAAACTGGAGTCTGAAGCTATGTGTTAGTCTCATGCAATTCATACTCTCCAGAGGTCTGTTTTGCATTCTGTTACTTGGGTATATGTATGTATTACTTTTTAGTGAAGAGTTACGATCCAGTACAACTTTCTGCAACACAAAAATGGAAAGGAAGGACCCTGAGAATCAGTTCAAACCATGTAAAATAAAGGCATCATTTGATAATTAATTGAAATGTGCCTCGCTTTACAGCTGGCCCAGTTACTCAAACTGGGCTGACAGGAGCAGCGGTGCATGCAGCTGGCAATGCCTCATGGGTTAAACGATCTAATTCCTATGAATTCCAACCAAGCACTATCCCGAGTGGGAGCAAGACAACGCCCCGTTTCACGTGTCGCGGTTCCCAATAACATAGTTACACTAAATGTTAAAAATGCACACATAAAATTCACGCCCATGAGCTGCATACTATTTTCATATACAAGTAAATACATTTCCTTAAAACCATCTGTAATGTGACATATGTATCGGTTTGGTTGACAGTGGCGAGCACCTTGCCCACAGAATCAGAATGGATCTTCACAGTGTCAACCGAACATACACTTAGCTGGCACACTTCATTATTTCCAAAACGCTGAATTCAAAGTAATACCATTACCACTTATTCACCCCAAAACTATTTGTAATGGGGAAACTCTGCGAAAATGAGAACGAAATAGCAAGCAAGCAACAGAATCCTCCTTTATATTTTAGGAAATGTTTAACATGTGGGCACATTTTTTTCTGCTACACATTTTAAAATGATGAATGGAGGTTTCATTATTTTAGCAAACACATTTTTGTAAGATGGGTCAATCAATGAGCGGAGCAGCAATTTAATAAATGGGATGTATCAATTTCTTGTGTTTTAGCGTACTCACAGGGGCTTCTTTGATCACAACGAACGTGGAGAGTCTGTTTTTGGACAACAGCTTCAATGATAGTTAACTTAGTTAATCTCCTCCAAATAGGTATCAAATCCTCCCACCTGCACCTGCATGTTATCTGATTTTTTTTTTTTTGGGGGGGGGAGAGAATATTTTTGCAAATGTTGCCTTGATTGTCAAAGATAAGTAAAATAGAAATACCATGGAAGTACACTGTGTGATCACTTGAAGTTACATCTTAACAACCTCATGCAAATTAAGCCATAACTGTAATTACAAAATCGCAGTGCGTGGTAGATTCAGCTAAGGAGGACATCGAAAAAAAGACAGACTGAGCTTTGATTTTTTACCACTGAGAGGTCAGAGGAAAAACAATACCTTAATGTGTTTCACCCCACAGCTGACAAGCTTGTTTGGTTGATACAAATCCCAAGATATGTCGAATATCTGTAAATACATAGAAAACGGTCAAAATGTCTTCTGTAACAATTAAATATATCCATGTACATCGGCCTAAGCACAATCAAGCAAGTAGTAAATAATCCTCGATTACATACATATCACATCTTGCATTTGCAATTTAAATCTCGGGTACAGTTCCTAAATCCATAATGCCGTCAAGTAGTAAATAATATTGAGGCATGGTGCTGCTCTCCGTCTATAATAATACCCAGCTATAAATAAGTCCTTGATACACTATCTAAGTACAGACTATGTTCCAGCTCTAGGTAAATCCTATGTGTAATAACCATGTCTGCAATACGTTTCTCCACTTACTGTTCTAACATTAATTATCCACACTGTAACATACATCTTGCTGTAGATATTTCATAGGTAGAGGGTCTCCCATTCTAAATTGTGAATACTTTCATGTTAGACCTGGCATCCTTGGTTTGGTCTCCCCTGTCTTTTTTGCCTCTGCTTCCCATGTTTTGGCTGTGTGCTGGAGTCTGTTTTTGGTACTCTGGCCACTTTACCACTGCTGACCAGGGCTAAAGTGCAAGTGATCCCTGTGTAAATTGTATGTGTAATTGGCTTTTACATGATTGGCACACTTGATTCACTAGTAAGTCCCTAGTAAAGTGCACTAGAGGTGCCCAGGGCCTGTTAATCAAATGCAAGGGCCTGTGTTGGAAATGGCCTCTCTGTATGGTCACCCCCAAACTTTTTGCCTTCCTCCTCTTCTTTTTCTGACCTCATTTTTGCTGGCTTTAGTACTCTGAACACTTTACCACTGCTAACAAGTGCTAAAATGCATGGGCTCTCTCCCTAATAACATGGTAACATTGGCTCATACCCAATTGGCATATTTAATTTACTTGTAAGTCCCTAGTAAAATGCACTACATGTGCCTAGGGTCTGTAAATTAAATACTACTAGTGGGCCTGCAGCACTGTTTGTGTCATCCATATAAGTAACCCCTTAACCATGTCTTAGACCTGCCATTGCAAGGCCTGTGAGGGCAGATTCACTGCAACCTCGACTTGGCATTTAAAAGTACTTAACAAGCCTTTAACTCCCCATTTTCTACATATAAGTCACCCCCAAGGTAGGCCCTAGATAACCCATAAGGCAGGGTGCTATGTAGGTAAAAGGCAGGACATGTACATGTGTTTTTTATATGTCCTAGTAAAGGAAAACTCCTAAGTTCGTTTTCCACTACTGTGAGGCCTGCTCCTTTCATAGGATGCATTAGGGCTCTCCTCATATACTGTTTTGAGTGGTAGATTCTGATCAGAAAGGGGTAGCCAGGTCACATTCGCTATGGCCAGACTGATAATACAAAATCCTGCTTATTGATGAGGTTGGAATTTATAATACTATTTTAGAAATGCCATTTTTAGAAAGTGAGCATTTGTCTGCACTTAAAATCCATCCGTGCCTTACAACCTGTGTCCAATCAATGTCTGGGCTGGTTGACAGCTTCCTTGAGCATTTTACCCAGACAGCCACAAACACAGGACACTCAGTCACACCTGCACTCATCTGCATACTGAATGGGTCTTCCTGGGTTGGAAGGGTGGAGGGCCTGACACTTACATTTCAAAGGCTAGTGGCCTGTCCTCACACAATGGACTGCCAAACCCCCTACTAGGACCCTGGCAGACAGACCTGTACTGAAAGGGGAATTTGTGCACTCCAAAAACAATCTTTGAAGTCTCCCCCATGCCAAATACATTTTTGGGAATATACACTGGGTCTCTGATCCCCACGAACTCAGACACTTCTGGAACTGGACCTGCCACTTCTGGAACTGGACCTACAACCTGTCAAGAGGAACTGCCTGGCTGCCCAAAGGACTCATCTGAACTTCTTTGCTGAGAAGGACTGCTGCTCCGCTGTTGCCCTGCTGTCCTCTGACTTTGCTGAGAAGTGCTCCTCAAGGGCTTGGATTGAGCTTGCCTCCTGTAGTATGAGAGTCAAAAAGACTTCATCTCTTCAGGAAACTACTTGTGTGCCGAAAATCACCGCACAGCCTGCCAGAAATGTAGCACAACCATTTTGCGACTGAGAAATCACTGCACAGCCGAACCGGAACAAAACAGCCTGATTTCCTGAGTGAAGATTCAACGCAGCGCCTGTCTTGCGACAGAAAATTTACCGCACAGCCCTACCGGATCAACACACAACCAAACCGGAACGACGCAGCCGATTCCCCAAGTGGAAACCGATGCAGCACTTGTCGTGTAACAGAAAATTTGATTCTTTGTCTTACCGGGTTGACGCAATGCCTGAGACTTCTTTCAGCAAGCCCAGGATTTCTTCACATCGTCCCTGGGCGTCAAAAAGATCCCCGCATCGCAGTGAGGAACCAAGACTGCACGCAGAGAAACGACGCAAAGCCCCTTGTGACATGGCAACACAACGTCTGTGTCGCGTCAGAAAATCCCCCACACACCATATTTTTCCACGCATCTCCTCCTCTGCGGTCTCCGTGTGTGTTATTTTTGACGTAAACCAGGTACTTTGTTTAAGCAAGAGACAACTGTTGATTTCTACGATTTAAGACTCTTTTTAAACCTGCAAAAGTGATAATTCAACTTGTGCTTATTGAATCTTTATCGTTTTGATCTTATTTTATTCAGATAAATATTATCTATTTTCTAAACCTGTGTGGTGTATTACTGTGCTGTTTTCACTGTGTTACTGTATGATTTATTGCACAAATACTTTACACATTGCCTTCTAAGTTAAGCCTGACTGCTCAGTGCCAAGCTACCAAAGGGTGGGCACAGGATAATTTGGATTGTGTGTGACTTACCCTGACTAGGATTGTGGTCCCTATTTGGACAAGGGTGTATACCCCTGCCATCTAGAGACCCCATTTCTAACACTGGTGATCAGCGGTGAGGATAGGACTTGTGTTTGTGCAGAGACATACAATAGCTATGTGTTCACTACCTACCCACAGTTAAAGGTCAGTTTGATTTGTTCTCTATTTGCTGCAATTTTTCTGCTTGACATTTTAATCTAATCATATACAACATGTCTCTGGCTGGGTCTCAAGGAGGAGCTGGAGAGTTTGACATAGCTAAGTTGGAGGCATACACGGTCTGCCAGCTGAAAGGGTTCTGCAATGGGATGGGAGTAACCAGGGGTGCCTCCAAGAAGGAGGAGTACCAAAATGCGCTGAGGGTTTGCACAGAAGTCTGTTCACAAGAGAATGTTGAGTTGGGCGAGCAAGAGGATGGCTCTCTGGAGGATTTGTCAACAGCACTGGGGGGGTGACACCACCGGATCTGTGCCCTCTGCTAAACCAGGAAGCAGTTTCTCAAGACACGTCCTGACCGCAGAGTAAAGGAGGGAGGAGAGAGAGTTTCAACTGTAGTTGGCCATATTAAATATGGAGACAGAGAAGAGCAGAGCAGAAAGAGAGGCTGAGAGAGCAGCCAAACAGGCTGAGAGAGAAGCCAATCAAGCTGAGGCTGAAAGGGCCTTGGCTGAAAATAAACTTGTTTTTGGCTCATGAACTGAGTCTGAAAGAGCCGGAGCTCAGGTCTAGGCAGTCTGAGTCCAGCAGTGATGATGGCAGCTTATATGCAGGACCTGCTGGGGACAAAAAGGTTTGTATACCCAAAGATGTGGTGCCAAGTAATGTTGTGGAAGATGACATTGACAAATGGTTTGATGCCTATGAAGTTGCACTAAGGGCTCATGGGGTTCCTGAAGAGCAATGGGGGGGGTGGGCTTGTGGAAACATGTGCCAGTAATTGGGAGGGACACATTCCTCACATTAGAAAGAAGGACCAGGGCACATACCCGCTCATGAAACCTTTTCAATTGCCAAGTTTGGATTGATCCCTGACAAGTATCGCCAGATGTTCAGGGACCGTACCAAGCTTTCCAACCAAACTTGGGTAGACTTTTATGATTCTTCTAGCAAGGCACTAAAAGGATGGGTGCGAAGCAGTAAAGTAACCAATTATATGGGTTTATATAATTCGATCCTGAGAGAACATATGCTCAGTATTTGCTTTAAAGAGTTACGCCAGCACTTGATTGACAGTGAGCTGACTAATCCCAGGAAGCTTCATGAGGAGGCAGACCTCTGGGCTAGCATCAGAGTGTCCTAAAAGGTACCTTGGAGTGACCCCAAGAAGGGTGGTTCCAGTTCCCCCCAACAGAGTGAGGGGGAGGTTAAAGATGACCCAGACAAGTCCCAGAATAAGGGCGGAGGAAAGGGTTCCCATGCCCCACCTCAGAATCAGGGTGGTGATTCTGGTGGGCACTGGCCCAGGGCACCCCATTTCCAACCCTTCTGCTTTGAGTGCTCCCTGCTAGGATATAAGCAGGGGGTCTCTGTATGTCCAAAGAAACCACTCACTGGTGGGACCTCTACAGGGGTGGCGAATGTGGCCTTAGGGGAAAGTAGTCCCCAGGGGCAGGTCACAGACCATGCCCTAATTTCTCTCAGTTGGGAGATAGACTCAGAGGGTGAGCTGGTGATCCCTGAGGGTGGGAGTCGTCACTTACACCAGGTGGGAGTGAAAGGGGTCCCAGTCACTGTTCTGGGGAGCCCCGGAGCTATTCATACCATGTTGGTGGAAAGACTAGTTTCCCCAGAGCAGTACACCGGTCAGGTGTGTAGGGTGACTCCAGCACATGGGGAGGATTTTTTCTGCCCTGTGGCCCTGGTATCTTTGGGTATATTTACTGGGTCTCTGACCCCACCAACTCAGACACTTCTGGACCTGAACTGGCAACCTGTCATTAGAAACTGTCTGGCTGCCAAAGGACTCATTTGGATGGCTTTGCTGAGAAGGACTGCTGCCCTGCTGCTCTCTGACTTTGTTGAGAAGTGCTCTTCAAGGTCTTGGATTGAGCTTGCCTCCTGTTTTCTGACGTCTCAGGGCCAAAAAGGCTTCATCTCTTCAGGAAATTCCTTGTGTGCCGAAAATAGACGCACAGCCTGCCGGAAACGCTGCACAGCCATTTTGCGACCAAGAAATTTCCGCACAGCCAAACCGTAATGAGGCAGCCCGACTTCCCGACTGAGGATTCGATGCAGCGCCTGCCTTGCGACAGAAAACTTGCCTCAGAGCCCTACCGGATCACCGCACAGCCGAACAGGAACAACACAGGCGATTCCCCAAGTGGAAACCGATGCTGCGCCTGCCGTGCGACAAGAAATTCAACACATCCCCCTACAGGATCGCAGCAATGCCTGTAACTTCTACCAGCGTGCCCAGGATTTCCCCGCATCGTCCCTGAGCATCAAAAAGATCCCTGCATCGCAATGAGGAACCAAGACTCCACGCTGAGAAACTGCACAAAGCCCCTTGCAGTGTGGAAATAAATGACGCAATGTCTGTGTAACGCCGGAAAATCTGACGCACACCTTATTTTTCCACATATCTCCTACTCTACTGTCTTTGGGGTTACTTTGTGTGATCAAGAGATAACTGATGATTTCTAAGATTTATGACTCTTTTTTAACCTGTAAAAGTGATAACAACTTATGCTTATTGAATCTTTATCATTTTCACCTTATTTTATTCAGATAAATATTATCTATTTTTCTAAACCTGTGTGGTGTATTTTTGGGGTGTTTTCACTGTTACTTCATGATTTATTGCACAAATACTTTACACATTGCCTTCTAAGTTAAGCCTGACTGCTCAGTGCCAAGCTACTAGAGGATCGGCACAGGATAATTTGGACTGTGTGTGACTTACCCTGACTAGGATTGTGGTCCCTATTGGGCAAGGCTGTATACCCCTGCCAACTACAGACCCCATTTCTAACAGCCTGCAGAACTGATTGTGCCACCCATATGTGTGGCCCACCCTGTAAACATAGCTCAGACCTGCCACTGCAGTGACTGTGTGTGTAGTTTTAAACTGCCAATTCGACCTGGCAAGTGTATCCACTTGCCAGGCCCAAACATTCCCTTTTTATACATGTAAGGCACCCATAAGGTAGGTGCTAGGTAGCCTCATGGGCAGGGTGCAGAGTATGTTAAAGGTGGGACACGTACTGATGTGTTTTACATGTCCTAACAGTGAAATACTGCCAAATTTGTTTTTCACTGTTGCAAGGCCTACCTCTCACATAGGTTAACATTGAGGCTGCCTTTAAATATCCTTAAAGTGTAGTTTTCCACTGAGAGCAGATAGACATTTGGAGTTTGGGGTCTCTGAACTCACATTTGAAAAATACATCTTTTAATAAAGATGGTTTTTAAATTGTTAGTTTGAAAGTGCCACTTTTAGGAAGTAGACATTTTTTTGCTTTAACCCTTCTGTGACTCTTCCTGCTTGTGTATTCTCTGTCTGGGTCAAACTCACAGTTTGTGAATTCCCTCTAGAAAGTGACACAAAGGGAGCTGGGGTGTAACCTGCATATCCTGATGAGCCATCTGGCTAGAGTGGAGAGAGGAGTGGTCACTTAAACCTGAATGGGCTGTGTCTGCACTCACACAATGCAGTCTCCAACCACCTGGAGTGAATTTGGAGCTAGACCTGGGCAAGGCAGGATCTTGTGAACAACAGATACTTTCCTTTGAAGTTTGCCTACTTCAAAGGCAGAAAGGGGTGTAAGTAGTGGACCCAAAACTCCAGATTTTTAGAGCACTGCTGGAACCAAGAGGAACCTCTGCCAAGGAGAAGAGCTGAGAAGTGCTGCCCCTGCCTGTGACTGTGTTTTGTTGGGCTATCCTGCAGTTGCTGCTTCTGCCTGTGAAAGTGGACAAAGACTGGACTTTGTGGTGTATTCCTGCTTCAGAAGAATCTCCAGGGGCTTGGATTGAGCTTGCCTCCTGTTTTGAAGTCTCAGGGCCATCAGAGACTTCTTCTGCCAGCACCTGGACACTCTGCTGAGACTACTGCCCTGCCAAGTGGTGCCCTATCCAGTCCCCAGGCCCTTGAAAGGTGAAGCTGGTAGAAAAAGGACGGAAATCCGCGCACAGACAGCCGCATGGGAAAAATTTTGACGACCACCTGCAACCCAGCTGAAATTGACCCCAGACTTGCATCACGGCTGGGAGGTTGATGCATCGTGGCTGGAGAAATGACAACACCCAATTGCAGCTGCTGATAACGACGCAAAACTCCATGCAGTGCGGTTTTCCAACACCGTGCGACCGGATTTCTTACACATTGTCGCTGGGCGTCAAAGTCATCATGACCCTGCGTGGATCCGAGGTGCCATGTCCGGAAATCGACTCATCGCTCTCTTGTGGGAGAAGAAAACACCACATCGCCACACATCGCCTACCTGACCAAAGAAGGAACGACGCACATCCTCACTTGTGAGTTAGGAATCAACACATTGCTGACTTTTTCGATGCACGCTCGCCTGTGCAGCTTTATTTTTGTTGCAAACCAGGTACTTTGTGTAAAATCAACACTTCCATGGTTTGTTTGGAAAATTCATATCTTGACTGGTGTATGCTGGATTTTTGTCGTTTTGGTCTTGCTTGATTTAAATAAATATTACCTATTTTTCTAAACTGGTGTGGTGTCCATTTTGTAGTGTTTTCACTGTATTGCTGTGTGTGTGTTTGTACAAATACTTTACACATTGCCGTTGAGATAAGCCTGACTGTTTGTGCCAAGCTACCAAGTGGGTGAGCAGGGGTTGTCATAGGAGTATAACTCCCTTACCCTGACTAGAGTGAGGGTCCCTGCTTGGACAGAGTGCAAACTGACAGCCAACCAAAAACCCAATTTCTAACATTTCAACAGAGTAAATGTTTTTATTCTATATGTCAACCATTTTAATATAGATTTTGATTCCTTACAATTGTAAATCCCAGGTGCAGTATTTAAGTTTAAAATGATGATGAGCTCTAACTAATTCTCATGTCCAGCACATATGTACCTGACAACAGTAGACAGTTGTCAAGTGTAGTATGAAATGAGCGTCTATAACATCTTTCAGCTCTGTAAAACACCTAGCATAGCAATTGAATTAGTTATTTAGTGTATGCAGAACCAGATGCTGTACTGCTTGAGTGGTGATGGCGCTGCTTCCAAGGGACAAATCAAGGTCGATGGCCCATATCCAAGGTCGCAGATCGGGTACTTTCTATTCCATGATGCAGTACCTGCCTCCAAGTAGGAAGTCATTTCAGGAAACAAATAGTGATGGGTGGTTTGCCTAGCAGTGACAGCATGGCAGATCCTACAGCTTCTTTTTTAATTTTCCAAAGACATATCCCAAAAGGTGTGGACTCTCAGTAAGTCATTTCTTGGCCCTCTGGGACTTTTCTCCTAAGGATGGGGGTCATTTTGCCTGTGCATGGCAGCCCATCACAAGAAAACAGCCAGGAAAAACAGCATTGGAAGGTGGCAGCAAAAGAAGGCCCTTTGATGCTTTTTCCAACAGTGGGTGTTCCATGCAACAGTTTTCCCAAAGGTCGAGTAGGCTGCAGCTCCTTTGTCAAGAATTTCATCATCCCTACTCTCTAAATTAGGCAGAGATTTCAAGAGGTGGGCAGATGGGACATCCTTTAATTTTTGGATGCTCTCTCATTATAGACCACTTCTATATGAGGTCTTAACTTTATAATGCTTTGAGTGCATTGAAGGTGAATCTCAGGCAAAATACAAAACTCTTCAATGCTCACAGTTATAGCAAGGTGAGCTATGAATACCTTTCAAGTTTGTTTATAATTCAGCAATACTTTTGCACTAGGTTTATGGTATACTTCCGAAGTCAGCAGTGTCTTTGTCAACTGCACGGTGAAAACCCAGGGCAAACTATTATTTTCTTTGGTCAAAAATGTCCATGGATTACCGTAATTTGTCACTGAACACAAAAACACAACAGTGCATTTCCAAGTAGGAATTTTCCCAAATTATTACCTTAGCCTATAACTGCTTCCAGCCATTACGAGTTTCAAGATCCAGCATCTAATTCTATCATACTGTTGAGCTACAAATAGTTCAGCTCTACAGTACTAACACCTAAACTACAGCCTACTAACAAATAATTCTTCAAGTATTTCAAAAAGTCAATGTCGCTATCGATGTGTAGGTAATTCCAAAGCATAAAATGCAAGTATATCATACATTGTAAATGCAAATAAATTCTAGACGCAATAACTACATCTTTGCAATGATCATTAATTACGAGACAATTGAACAGTTCTTGTGTTCAGTACTCAAGCCTTTCATGCTGTCTGGTTATATGTCACTGCACATGAATTTACTGCTTAGACCAGTGATTCTTAACATGAGGTCTGTGGATCCCTGGGGGTCTGCAACGCCTACTCCAAGGGCCCACAACTGGAAAACTAGAAAAATCAACTAGTAGCAGTTTAATAAAGTATTTGTTCACAAAAAAAGCAACATTGAAAACTCAATTTTTAAATTCTCCGTAAATTTGAAGGAATTTTAAATTGGGAGCTATAAATTAAGTTAGTATCCTTGTCCCAATTGTGGGAGAATCGTGAGTACATCAGACAGAATCTGGTATGGCTGGTAGTCTTGACTGAAGCACTAGTATGAACTGACAAAAAGAGAGCATGCATTAAGAGAAAAAGACAAGGGGCCTGATTACGAGTCTGACGGTCACTAGACCGCCAGACTCACGGTGGCGGTCAGGAGCGCCATAGCTATAGCAGTCTCACCGCCACATTACGACCCTGGCGGTCAGACCACCAGGGTACCGCCGTCTCTGCCGGGAAAGGTGATTTTGCCTGGTTGGCAGAGGGTGCAGGTTGCAATTAGCCAGGGCGGCGCTGCATGAAGCGCCGCCTGCTGATCACGATCTGGTTCTCCACCAGCCTTTGTAATGGCAGTTTCACGGCCATGAAAAGGCTGGCATTCACTTGGCATGGGCAATGCAGAGGTCTCCCTGACCAGCACCCTTGCAATGCTGAGCATTGAGAGGGTGCTTGTGCCCCCTGTGGGCGCCAGCATTGCCTCCCGCTCGATTATGAGCCTGCGACAATGCTTCCACCACTTTCCCATTAGGCTGACAGGCGAAAACCTTGGTTTCTGCCCGTCAGCCCAACGGGAAAGTCGTAATGGGCCCAGCGGGGAGGTAGCCAGTAAGGCGACAAACTCCCCGTCAGAAGTTTGGAGGACGGGTCATCCTGCACTCATAATCAGGCCCAAATTATTAAGTTAGAGCCTAGCCTATCGCTCGGCATTAAGAAATAAAATTACACTTGGAAAAGCTCCAACCTTCCCATTCAAATTTCGATTTTTGCTTTTTTTTTGTTGAAATATTTCATAATTTGTGTATTTGTTTGATGTATACTTGTGTCTGCTTGTTTGTTTACTGTTTTGGTAATCAGTGGCATATGCAGTTCATGTAGCTTTCATAGGTGCCTACAAGCTAATTTTAGTTGAGACATTTGTTGCACATTATACTTGAAATGTATCACAATAAATATAGGTCAATAGTCAGCAAGAGCTACCGGAACTAAATAAATCCCATCTTTAGTTCATAATTCTAGAGCATGTCTTTATTGTGAATAAATTGCAGGCCAGCATTCAACATGTCATATCTTTGGGCACCAGACTAACCCCAATGTACCACCGTTAAGCTCATAATCCATGCCCCCTCTTAATTACCTCCAGAAGAAAGCAAAGACTACAGTAAATGTACACATTTTTCATTGTTAAATATTTTATTTTATTCTTAAGAACAGATGTGAATAATTGACAAGCTTGCTGTGGATGTCTTATACCTCTCACACGTGGATAGTTATCATCTGTTAAAGTCTGCAATGCCTCCTAGTTGTAAATAGTTCTAAGCATAGATAATCATTTGTTTCAAAGTTCCAAGATACTTCACTAATGTCTGCCATATATCTGTAGTGAAGAATATTTGGGCCATGATGCTTTCGAAATTCTTCTGCATAGAGTTAAACCACTATTGTACGAATGGCTGACTATTAGTTTCCATTTCCCTATTCAGTCTCTCTGGATGTGATCCTCCAGAAGGACATATGTGAAAAAGGACTAAAGTAACTGAATCCTAGGGTAAAAACACCAGTACTTACTATCCACTGTAACAGCTCTTGAGCAGACTGTATTCTGATAAAAAAATGCCTTGCCTTCTGAGGTAAGCAGCCGATAATTCTATACAAGTATGGCTCAATTCTCAGAGGTAAATACACATGTGCATATTTACTAAGGTGTATATCTACTACTACATTTACGTGTAACTCTAGTCACCATTTCTGAACAGAAATAGAAGTTCCCACATGAATATTCTGCCCATAAAGTCTGAGTAGTTACCCTGTCCGTGTGACCGGGAGCCATGGACAACATCTTTCCTTTCTTCCAGTCCCATACGCATATTGTGTTCTTTGCATCCAAGCCGACAGACACCAAACGCTGACACAGTCAGGAACAAGGAAAACAAATAAAACAAAAGTTACAAGAATAAACATATTTTGTCTTTTATATATTTAAACAGCAAGAGGCATATTTTCAGAAAAAATGGCCATGGTATGGCAAATATGCTTGGCTAGACTACAAACATATCATTTCAAAGAATTGCTAAACTTAAAATCGTATTAAAAGGAACAATCACGGTTGAGCTAGTCAAGGTGGCAGACACAAGTCGTTGAAGCTCCCTCCGCCCGCCAGCACATCATCACCCATCCTGCCCTAGGACCTCATCTTGTGACCATCGGGGGACGCTCTAGCGGCCACTCTGTTGCAAACCCTAGGAGAGACGCATAAGCTGCCGGATGTGCCAGCCCCTCCCCCCTGCGATTAGGCTGCAAGGGCCCAGAATGAACTGTTGGAGCCGTGGCTTGGGTTGCTGAGTGCTCCCGCCTGCCGAGACTGCAGTAGTGGGAGGGGAGAAAGCCCCCCATCTCAACAAAATACCTGTACTGCCATTCCACCCAGTCCACCTCTCCTGAGGCACAGCGGCGCAAGGCACCCAGAGCCACGTGAAGGGCCCAAGAGCACCAGGTGGGCTGCAACAGCGGGCCCCTGGTGCACACAGTGCACCAGCCTTGCACTGTCACCAGCCTCTACCTGTTATCCCAGGACCTAATAATCCTCGCATCAGAGTCTTGGTTTCGGAGTCAATAAGGTGGGGGAGCGGTAATAGCCCGCACAGACATGGCGGCTGCCACCTAATAGAGAACCTGCTTATCATCTACAAACAGAACCTGCTCCCCGATCTCTGCTGACACGCCTACCTCCCCTAATCACGAATTCTACCTACACGGGGAGGCCTCACTTTGCTCCTCGCTCTCGACGTTCGTATCAGAACACATGCAAAGGGGGGGTCCTCGCCATCAAGAACAGATCCTACACAGCTCAGTGACCTAATGCTCCACTGGCCTTGCCTCAGTCTACTGGTGGTGGGGCCATTAGAACTCCCCCCAAAGTATTGGCGCCATAATCGAGGCACAGGGCAGACGTGGATGGGCCCGGGAGCAAACTGGTGCGTCTGCAGTGTAACTACTGGGGAACGCCATGTGTATGTGACCCGGAGCCTTAGTGAAAGTCCACGCTTCACTTTACGGACCTCCCACCAACAACCCAGGTGCCTTGTACTCAGTGGACAGCACACCAAATCTATCCGGACCTTGTGTTCCTTGTGCCTCTCTTTGCCTCATTACCAGTTGCCTATACATAACAAAGTGGGGTTAGCCCCTCCAACGATTCATGGGTGCACCCCTCAATGCTGGCTTGTTCCTGACCAGGACTGGGGCCTTCTATCGGGGTCCTACTGCAACCCCAGGCCTATTCAAGTGCCCAAGAGGCCCCCTGGCACCCCCCACTGCCCGTGCGGCACACAGACTGCAACACCTACAGTGCGCTTCCCCTGTGTGCACAGACTCTTCATCCCAAAGCCAATGCACAGGGGACTCCCCCTGCCACCTGCATGAAAACGCTCACCTGGGAGCAGACATGAGAACCATACTCACGTCACAAGTACCCTCTTATCGGCCTCAACCAACAGGCTACCCAACAGTACTTTGTCTGGCACCTAATATATACACCTGGAACCTGAGACATTCGGAAGCACCCCCATGATATCTTACTGGTCTTCATGCCTCTGAAACAGACGTCTCTCACCTCACACAGCAGGCTTCATTAGGCCGCAGCAGCTACAACGGCCCAGACGCCAGCATCTACTGCTCACGTTGTGCCTGATACCCTTCCAGAGGGTCCACCCGCATATAACAGACAAACTGGATCTCATACTGGCTGCCATAGAACACTCATGAGTGTCGATGGAAACACGCTTGAGTGCCCTAGCTACCGACCTCCACTTCCTTCGCAATGATCATCGCAAACTCACTAATAAGGTAACAGACAGAAAGAAACAATTGGCCACCCTGCACCCCATAGTAACCGCCAACCAACAGACCGTTCGTGAATTACAAGACTGGATCCACCAACTGGAGGACATAGCTGATGACACTGAAGGCAGACCCCGCAAAGCACCATTCGCATACGAGGCATACCGAAGGGGATGGAAGGCCCACATTTAGTACCTAAAAGCATAGTTTAAAACCTTCACCCCAACATCAGACCTCACTCCCTTCTTGCAGGAGGGAGCTCATCGAGTACCCGCTCGTCGCCCTCTTCCTGGGTCCCCTCCAAGACCCATGCTGGCAAAACTAATACACTTTAAAGACTGTGATGCCATCCTCAGGGCCGCACGATGAGAGGGACAGCTCTGAGCAGAGGATAAAGTAATTATGATTTTCCCAGAGTACACAAGAGCAGACCAACAACAAAGAACATCCTTCTTAGGCATAAAACATTGTCTGCGCCAACACCTAGCCCAAAACTCACTTCTTTTCCAAGCCCGTCTGAAACTCATTGTGGATAACACTACATTTCTCTTTACAGATCCAAAAGAGGCCTGGGACTGAGTGGACCAACACTATGGCTCTCTATCAACAGATCAAGACAAACCTCTGCAGTCCTTGCCTAAACCAAAACGGAAGAGATGCAATTGACCTGCTACTCAAGAAATCCAGCGATCATCCAAAACAACACTCCAAACCTTGAACAGATCTTCGAAAACAGGCGCCGGGCCTTACAAGAGGCAGCAGACAATTGCCCCTACCTCCTTCACCATTGATGACAAAAAGGGCCCTCCACCTCTTCACTGCCTATGAGGACACCCTCCTCTCAGACAACTCTCAACACAGTTCCCCAACTCGCTCCGAAATGCCACCACAATCCGACCCTTATAGGAAGGAGATCCATTATTCATTGTTGTTTATTGAAAAATCTTGCTGTTCTACCTTGTCGTCTTTACCCTGCACCACTGCTATAAAAGGTTCTACTCCATCTGACCTATCGCACACCACAGGTGCAGTCTCCCCGTTTTCTGCACCCCCCACCGCCCCCACTCCCACCGGCAAACCCGCAAACTTCCATAATACTTGCTTTTGGACACTTGCAACTAGACGCAACACCTCAACAGGTACTCATTCCCACAATCTTCGTTGACTTTATAATCATGATAATGTTTGGGCGTGCCGTAGTTATGACAGGTCCTACCTGTTTTGAGTTCCCGGTTTCATGTGATCACTCACTCACTCATAACACAATACCCCACTCACAAAATGGCAAATTCACACCATCACTCCCACACATATACCATGGGTGGGAACACGGCCGTGGCGGACAATGCAAGGGATGCCTCCTCCCCCTCCCAGTGAACCTCTTACGTCACATGCAATATGCCTTTGACACACAACACAAACCGCCTACTTACACTGAACATTTGCGGCATGCACACAGGCCACAAGAGATACATGGTGTACTCCTAAGACAAATGCCTGAATGAGCATATAAACCTCTTTCAGGAGACCCCAATAGCAAAAGATGAAATAGAACACCTGCACAAATGCTGGAGGGGCAACATCCACACAATCACATAACCAGCATATGCCCGTGGCACTCTCATCTGGGTTAGGCCTGGAGTCCCCTATCAGGTCCTCAATGACAAAATTGACACCGAAGGTGGCTATTTTACCCTAGAGGGCCGCCTTGACGGCTGTTCTTTACTTACTGGCAGTATCTATGCCCCCAACTCATGTCAGGCAAAATTCTGGGACAGCCTCTCCTGCATCCTAGCCTATAAAACTGCATGTTTCTGGATGCTTGGTGGCAATTACAATTATGTTCTACACCTTATTCTGGATAGATACCACCCCCTTGCTTCCCGGCTCCCTCCCTCAGATGCAAGCAATACGTTTCCACACTTGGGCAAAGCAATGGTCCCTTCTTGACGCTTGGCAACTACACAGCCCCACATACAAACTCTACTCGTTCTACTCCGTACCTCACAAACTCAATGTGAGACCCGATCACTTCATGTGCTCACCTTCTCTGACTCCGCTCATACACCGATCCAGCTACCTAGGCCCTGTGATTTCAGATCACAATGCCCACTACATAGACCTCCATTGGGCCTTCCCCCAGGCCACCAGTCCCTAGCTCGCAACTCTAAAGTGACTACCTACAATGCGGTCTTTAGGGAAGAGCAGAAGACCCAGATTTGCCACTACTTCGCAGAGAACAGCGACACCGTCTCTTTAAAACTAGTAGAATGGGACACATTTAAAGTAGTCACCCAGGCTATTGTATTCAACAGGTATTGGGAGTGCGTCGGACCTTTTACCTTTACTGCACACTGGCGCATGCACTCTCTCTCTCTACACCTGTATCTGTCTCATATGAACATGCTTCATCCAATGACGCTGCAATCAAGCTTATGGAAGCAAGTGTATGCTGGGCAGTAGCCTGCCACCCACCGGTTGGGCAGAGGCTCTTGCATCCGTTCGCCCTGAGGATGACCATCAGTTTAATTAAGTGAGTGCTTCTGTTGACATGGTGAGAGTCCTCTGACAAAACTATAATGCTAAGAGAGTCGCCAAAACTGTAATGCTAAGGGTGTCAACAAAACAGTAATGCTAAGAGAGTAACCATGTCAAGACAACCTACTGCGCATTGTTTTTGTTTCTCTGAAACCCACAAAACAAGGGTTTGTTTCTGCAAGGAACGGCCCTGTCGAACAGGCAGCGTTCTTCTTGTGCATGGGGGCCATTGATGCATTTCCTGCACGGGACTGGCATGAATTTCATGGAGGCTCTATGAAAGAAAACGTACATTTAAAGGCTTGTCCTTAATAGGATGTGCCTTGCATTTACCAAGTGGGATTGAGGTGTATATCTGGCCTGGCCAAATCGTGTAAGTCTGACGGATGAGCCAGCTCAGGCTCTTCCACCCAGAACCTAGCAGTTCCCCTGCAAATACATGAAGCAAGGAACTGCGGATAGAGTGATACAATGATACAATAGCCCTGCCTATAGATGGTCAGAAACATCCTTTAACAAACCATAACTTAGCCTCTAGCCATTTAAAACTCACCTTACCATCCAACTCTATGACAAGGTAAATACTTTCAGGCACCTCTCTTCAAAAATACTAGTCTTTGATACGACAATAGTATGTTTTTATAACTCCCCGCTCTTAATCTTTTCATGTTTACGAGTGTCATTTTGGGGCTATAGTTATTGTGGCATGTCTTCTTGTACTATAGAAACATACAACAGAACCCTGATTCAATCACATTCGGAGATATCTTCACCTAAGTCCTCTCTTCAGTGATCTAGACACTGAGAAAATACACCCAATGAATTCAGATGTACATGTCCATATAAAATGGACACTGTACACTGGCACCTTTAAAAATCATTTTAAGCACCATCACCACTTTCATCTTACTTAAATTCAGAACCAGGGCATTAGAACCCCTCCCATAATGTTCGTCATCCTTACATAATTCCAAATCTAGGACATCTCGGGTCTATAAGTCATGCAGTTTCATGAAACATTTAGACTGACCTCGTTCCACGTCAAGCACGTTCAATATGCTAAGAAGTGTTCCTAATACATGTACACATGGAACATCTAAATATGAAGTATTAGGTAATTCCCTAAGTAAATGGACTCTATTAGGCAACTTGCCAAGAGAACCCTCTCAGCTGTAGCCCATATTGCAACCTTTTAATCCCTTTTCCAAATGTGTATCGACCTGCTACAAAAGAAAGCACTCATCATAATTATTCCCAATACTGAGAAAAACATCCACTTGCTGACCAGGGTTTGTAACTGTGAAATGGATATACACAACTTCCTGCAGATAGGCTTGTCCCTTGTCAGGCCATAAGGAAGAACAGGTACCTTTGCTTCATTCTGTCTTCTTATCTTCACGATCGTGTGAAAAATCAAAATAGTGCTCAGAGGATTTTGAGTTTTTACTTCATTCCTATCTCTTCCCTGTTCCTTTTGTTTACAATAAAATTGTGGCTTCTTTTAAAATCTATCTGTGAACTTTATACTCTCCACTCAGTACTGCTGCGGTTCCGGCTTCCTATCTTTCAAACGGGGTCTCTGTGCTATCAACCCTACAGTTCCTCTACCTATGGAGTCATAGACTTGAGTTATTATTTTAGGTAACTGCACCTCTAGCTGATCTTGTGGAGTAGCAGATTCTCATTAGTGAATGGCCGATGTACTCCATCACTTTTAATATTACCAAGAACTCTCTGAGCTACTGTTTCTTCATTCCTAAATCTACTGTAGGTGATGCTTCATATTCATTCTGTATCTGTTTTAGGAACCTTGGGCCAGATGTATCAAAGGTTTTTACCCATTCTATGTCTATGGGAAAATGTGTTCATACATATGGCCCCTTGTCACTAATTCATCTGAAGGCATTTCGATTCATGTACAGTGTAGGAAATACATTCCTCCATGACTGATAATATTGCATATGTGTAACAATTCCAGTAAACACACAGTTAATATACAATGCTTATTTTGTGGAGTAGGACAAGAGACACTTCTTCTAATTGACAGGCCTTCCTTGCCATTTAATTCTGTTTGATTGGGCAACAATGCATAATAGCATTTTTTGTCTGTTGATTAATAGATTCATTGAGTCCTGCTAACTCGGTACTTCGGTGTTGTGTTATGCACTGTATATATATGCTTATAATTTAATTGAGCAGCTCTAGTTTTTCCTATATATAGCAAGCACTGGCCAAGTACTCCTGGCATTATTAGAAAACCAAAACATACCCTTTGTACTACAAGTGGGAGCTTTCCCTGAAACACCGTCAAGTGTTCAATTTAAGTCAGAGTTACTTTCATGTACAAAAATAGATCGTGCTAACTGTGCTCAGTGGCTTAAAGAATTTAATGCTTCTAGTGGACCTGCAGCACTGATTGTGCCACCCACTTCAGTAGCACTTCAAACATGTCTCAAGCCTGCTGTTGCAGAGCCTGTGTTTGCAGCTTTAAGCTGCCGTGTTGACCTGGAAAGTTAATCCTCTTGCTAGGCCCAAACTGCCCTTTTAAAACATATAGGCCATCCTTAAGGTAGGCCCTGGACAGTCCAAGGGCAGGGTGCAATGTATTTAAAAAGAACATGTATTGCTAATTTGTACATATCCTAGAAGTGAAACACTCTTAACTTTGTTTTTAACTACTACTTGGCATTGGATAACATTGGTATTACCTTATTGCATTTTGTAAGTATAATATCCAATTGGGTAGGGGTAGGACCCACAGGATTGGTGTCTATGGAATCACAATTTAAAATTCCAACGTATGGTGAAGTCGAATTTTAAATCTTAATTCTGAAAATGCCACTGTTAGAGAGTTCATGCAACAAAAAGGGTGCCAGTGCTGACAATACTCTTTAACAAACACTTGTTTTAATCCAAGATCATGTGACTAAATCAAAGTGATCAATATTCATTATGCAACATACTTTAACTAAGATTCCATAAAGTTCATTGCTAGACACAGAAGAAACCAGAATGATCTGATAATAAACAACAAATAGATGTGCATCAATATTGACAGCCCACAACAATGTAAATATACAGTAATAGATTTGTTAATGTCTGGGGATCTATTATTGAGCTATCCACCAAATCTTTGAAAAGATTGTTCAGACCTGGTCCAGATGCAAAAGATATCATCAATGCATCTTAGCCAATTGGAAATCTGTTGTAGAAAGGGATTGTTATGATAAATGAACCACTCTTCAACCTGTACCATGTACAACACAGCCAACTCTGGAGCAAAGGGACAACCCATTGCAGTCCCTTTTATTTGGATATAAAAGCTTTAATCAAAACTGAAATAATTCCTTTTCAGGTCAAACCGAGCTAGCTTCAAAATAAACTCAGTAGGGACATGATGTGGCCTTTGCCTCTTCTCCAAGTAGATTTCAATGGCTTCCAGCCCATCTTCTTGAGGAATTTGAGTACACAATGAGACCACAGCAAGGGTGACTAATCTGAGTGTCCGAGCAAAAGTCTGAATGTTCAGTCTTATTGTTGAAGTCTGTGGTATCTCTGAGATAGGATAGAACCAACTGCATAAGAAGCTTGAGAAACACATCAACATATTGTGCTCACAGTTCCAAAACCGAAGCGCAGCCAGACACTATAGGGTGTCCTGGGGGGACATGTCTCCATCCTTATGGATCTTAAGTAGGTAAAGGAATGGCGTTATAGTGTTATCCTTTTTCAAAAACTTCTATTCTTTGGGGCCTTTGACTCCTTCATCAGATGCTTCTCTGAGAATCACAGAGAGTTCACTTTGGATCACTTGTGTCGGATCAGTAGGAATCCTGCAGTAAAATTCTTAGACTTTTAGACTTTTAGACTTAAACCTTATTTTTTATATTCTTCGTCTGACCAGATCACTATTGTCCCACCTTTGTCGGCTGGCTTGATGACTATCGAGTTGTGCTATTGTAGATTATTAAGTGCAATCCTTTCCTCTTTTGTGATGTTATTCTTCACAAACTCTTTTTATTCTCCAGGGCAGGAATAGCAGAAAGGATTGTCTGCTCAAAAGTTGCAGCCTCTTACAGGATGGTGTTAGATGGTGGGCAGTAACTAGACGTTTTGTGTAAACAGGATACTTCCTGACACCTCGGTATATCATGTGGAAGAAAATAAGCTTTAAGGAGTATTTTTCGATAAAACTCCAACAATTCAGCTTTAAGCTGCACAAAGTTAGCATGCCTTGCAGAAAAAAAAGATTTAACCTCTTGCGGAAAATACTTCCCTCAGCTTCTGAAAAAGACCTCTGAGAGAGACGGAACATGGGGGTTCTTATTGGCTCTTGTAAGGTTGGTGGTGGGTGGTCATTTTCCTTGTTGGATTGGTGAATCTGACTCTGCCTCAGCCTCTGGGACGGCCCCTTCCTAAAAAAGACTGTTGGTTCCCTGCTTGTATGGAACAGTCTGAAGGTCCTTCACCATGATCAACCTCTTCGGCAGAGGGCGAAGAAGTGTCAGGAAAAGAAATACATTTGCATCGGGATCTGCCTTGCTACTCTGGAAAAAACCTTCTGGAATCAGGATGGGAGTAAAATTTGTCTTTCAGATAGGGATAAACTCTCTCTAAATTAAATACTTTCTTGTCCCTCTCAAACTTAATGCTCTTTTGATTAATGGTGAAATCCTTAAATTCAGCTATCTCTTTTTTTATCTTCTCGAGCAGAGTTTTGGCATCAGATACAGACTGGTCATTTTTGCTCTCTTGCTCTAGATGTTGGATTTCAAAATCCAAATCTTTAAGCTGTCTCACCTGTGAGGACCATTAAATCCCTACTACATTTGGAAAAACCTTTACGATATCCTGGATCTTCTATGAAAATGAATGGGATAGTGTGTTTCTGTAAGCCCCATGGAATAGACTCTGCTTTCAAATGTTCCAAAAGAAAGTGTCCATGCAACTCTGTGCATATCTGTGTTTTCTCAAGCCTAAGAAGCTTATCTGACTCGTTTTGCTGTTTTGCTGAAGAGCTTAGAGAAATTGAGGAAAAAGTGAAGGTGTGGAAATGAGCTTTCTGATGTGGTTTTCTGTGTATGACAATGTATCCTGATCACTCACTGTCTTGTGGAAAGTAATGTGAACCTTCCACATTCGTATGAAATACAAGGAAACAAGTGAAATAGGGGCAATAAACTGTCCCAACTTTCTCAGCCTTGTTGACCCTGAAACAAGCCCAACCACTTTTGCTTTCTTGTACTGTTAAAAAGTTGGCATTTTCCTACTCTAGCCTACTAGTGCGTTCTGCCTGCCTCTGAATACACGTCTGGGGAGGGTGACAGCTGAACTTTGTACATTCCCTCTAGACGGCCACATAGAAGGGTAGCTTTGGTATGACTGAAGAGTCCTCCACATTCTGATGGGCCATCTTGGGCAGGATGAGAGGGAGGAGCTGACACTTACCCCTGAATAGTCTGTGTCCTGTCCCCACGCAGAGGGTTGCATACTCCCCTGAAGTGAGTCTGGAGCCAGGACAGGAAGGGCAGGGACTCTATGCACTTCAAGGGCATCTCTTTGAAGTCTTCCCCACTTGAAAGGCACAACGGGGTATAAGTACTGGACCTCAGACACAATCAACCCAGTACACTTCTGGACCTCTGGCTACTCTGTCAGGACGAAGGACTTGTGTGCTGCAAGTATTGACACTCTGCTGGACTGCTACTCCACTGCCCTCCTGCTCTAATGACCTGCCACCTGCTGCCCTCCTTGCCTGGGAGTGAGAAAGACTGGACCTGCCTCTCTCTAACCCAGAACCAAAGTGGCTCCAAGGCTTGCTGGCTTGCCTCCTATTTTCTGAAAACTCAGGGACAAAAAAAGACTTCCAACTCACCTGCTACAGCACTTGGACTCTGTCAACTATGAGTCTTGCCCTGCTAAGTGGTGCCAACCCTGTCCTGGGCCCTTGGAAGTGAGTATAAAGTGCTGCTCCATTCAAAATCAACACATCGCCCCCACTGCGCAGATCAGAACTGGTGCATCACCCCTGTTGTGTGAATCAGAACCAACGCATCACCCCTTCTGCGTTGATCTGAGTCAAGGCCTCATCTCTCGAGCGTGGATCGCCTTTCACGTATAGCCTTCGGAAATGCTGCATCTTGGACCCAAAGCATCGCCACTGTTGCATGGAGAAAATTGACAGATCTTAGCTACAGAGTAGAAAGGAGCGATGCATTGCCTCCACTCCAGGGATCGCAACAGACACATTGATTCAGTCTGCTCCATGCATCCTCAACAGAGACGCACCCAGGATTATGATACTTTTGTTCAGCAGGCCTTACTGGATTCCTGTAGCCCGCCCGCGCACCATCGTGGTCAACCACAAGTCTTGACTTTGTCTCAGTACGGCGCAACCAGGTATCCCAAGTTAGCGTTTCTTGTTCAAAGCACTATTTTATGGTTTAATCTTTAAAAATTCAGAACTCAAGTGCTACTTATTGAATCTTTGTCGCTTTGGCCTTGTTTTAATAAATAAATTAAACTCTATTTTTTTGATCAGGTGTGGTATCTTTTTGTGTGGTGTTTTCACTGCTTTAGTGTTTGAAGTGTTGCACAAATACTTAACACATTGGGCCTCATTACAACCGTGGCGGTCAAAGACCGCCAGGGCTGTTTCGGCGATTGTACCGCCAACAGGCTGGTGGTACAATCTGGCGTATTACAACCGCAGCGTGATCGCCGGGACCGTCGGTTTCCCGCCATGGTTGTCCCGGAGGTTTCCCGCCATGGTTGTCCTGGCGGTTTTAATCCGCCAGGGCAGCGCTGCTGGCAGCACTGCCCAGGGGATTACGAGTCCCCTTCCCGCCAGCCTGTCCATGGCGGGACAGACCGCCATGGAAAGGCTGGCGGGAAGGGGAGTTGCGGGGCCCCTGGGGGCCCCTGCACTTGGCATTGGCAGTGCAGGGGCACCCAGGCACAGCCCAAAAGCGCGACGGGGGCAGCTGCACCCGTCGCACGGCCGCAACACCACCGGCTCCATTGGGAGCCGGCTCCAATGTTACGGCCGACATCCCCGCCGGCCCAGCGGGGATGTCATAATGCGGCAGGCGGGATTGCGGCCGCATAGGCATCCGCCGCCCGCCAAGGTTGTAATGAGGGCCATTGTCTCTTGGGTTCAGCCTGACTGCTCTGTGCCAAGCTACCAGAAGGTGAGCATAGGATGATCTAGAGTGTGTTATGACTCGCCCTGACAAGGATTGTGGTTCCTGCTTGGACAGGGTGCGTACCTTTGCCAATCAGAAACCCAACTTCTAACAGAAACGTTTTTAAATATAATCTCTTGGCCTCTTCAATATACATACAGTTTCAAAATTACAACAGAAATGTTGTCCAACTACATCACCATCCTCTTCCAAACTGAAAGAAGATAATTCCAATTTATGCTAATGAATACTTTCTCTAGCTTTATTGTGAGCAAAGCCCCCACAGCATCCCATCTCCTTCATTCTGGTTACACTGAAAAATAACTTATCCAGCCAGTGGCTATTACCCATAACCTCTGCGGTAATTTTCATACGATTCTGATCAACAATCCCAATTTTTGTGGTTCAACTACTCGTCAGAAATTTCATACCAACAATCAGTAAAGATATTGGTCCAAATTACATCAAAGTTGAGGCTTTTTGCCCACCTTGCAAATAATATATACCAAAGAATGTTTCTGGCCAATTGAAAGAGCAATGCTTTATTTTTATAAGTTGTTTTATAAAGCATGAACTTCACCCAACCAGGATTCAGACCACTTTGCAAAAGAGGATAAGAAAGCACCAGGCATGAGTCAACCTTACGGTTGCTGTTGACATATCAGAACAAATATTTACAGTACAGTACGTCAGAGATTAGCAGAAGATTACAGTACAATAAGTGTATATTCCATATTAAGAGGGATATATAAATGTGCACAGAAGTATAAAATGGTTATGTAATGATCAGGATCCTTGACAGAGGAGGCATGGCAGCTCTCAATCTCCTGGACCTCCCTGCTGCATTTGATATGGTCTCCCATGACATATAAAAGTGGTGAGCATATGCTCAAAAGGCCGTAAAAGTGGAAGTCCATGAGAAACAGAAGACTCCATATTCTGAGACACAGTTGTTATATAATCTGCTTAAACTGGTATTAGAACTTTTTAAGAAGCATAGAAGGGGTGCTTGGGAACCACTTTGATTTTATTCGGTCTGTACATCAGTAATCAGATACATTTCTCTCCAGTAGTATTGCCTCAGATTAAATAACATACCTTCAAAACACCTACAAAAGAACGTATTAACTCCAGATTTCAATTTCCTAACCAGTCTTTAAATACTTCAGATCCTTTTTTTGTGTTTTTAGTTGAACCTGAGTATCATGAGCCACTGCACACCACCCTCCCACAAAATAACTCTCAACTATATTGTTCGCAAAATGGGCCATAAAATTAAGACCTTGCTGCTGATGTCTGTGGGTCTTCCAAATCATAACTTTGAATTCTAGCAAGATCAATTCAGCCCTCTAAATTTAGTACCATAATGCCAAGTAAACATGCTTAAAAATAGTAACGGCTGTGGTGATTGTTACGTGAAAAGAAGGGCACAAGGACCTTGAACTTTGGAATTCTCTTAAGGCCATAGTCATGGCACTGGATGCCACTTATGCCCATAAACCTATCTGGAAAGGTGGGGAAAATCAGAGCATTCTAAGACAGAGTGGTACAGGGATTGCATAAGTGGAAATGAGCTTCCCCAAAAGTAGTAATACCAATTCAATAGTATTAAACAAATTGCCTCAGTGTGATCTGTTTGAAACAATAAAAGAACATAACTGTTGGGGAGGACGGAATCCTATTGTTTCAGGAAGTAAGCCGGTAAGATGTTTGGCTGGAAAGGAGTTCTGCCATGGCTGAATGGCTTAGCGTGAGGAGTAGGCAAAGGGTACACCTAGCACCAGCTAATGCTTAGAAGATGAGTCGCATCATGGTAGAAGAGTGAAACCTTATATTGTGGCTCATTGTCACCAATATCAAAATCACTGTTAATATGAAGACCACCCACATGTAGACCCCATCAGACCCTTGCCCACCACCATCCTTCACTGCAGGACTCCTACTGATCAACGAAGTACTAACACCCACCCTCAACGCCTCCATGGAGTCAGCCACATTCCCAGACACCTTGAAACATCCTGCCATCATGTCCCTGCTCAAGTAACCAACTGCTGAACCAGCCACACTTTCCAAGTACAGATCCATCTCCCTTCTTCCGTATCTGGCACAGTTCTCACAGAAACGAATTAACCAATGCCTCACAGATGGCATGCAGTCTGGATTCAGTTCCAACCACAATACAGAAACAGCACTCATTGCTGCTACAGATGACAACCGTATAAACCATAACAGAGGAGACACAGCAACCCTCATTCGCCTGGACCTCTCTGCTGCACTGACATGGTTTCACACCCCAACCTCAAAAAGGCTTCTGTACGAGATTGCCATCCAAGGACCTGCTCTCCACTGGATCTGTTCCTTCTTAACAGATAAACCACAAACTATCAGCATGGCATCCAACTACTCAGAAGGCTGCAAACTCATCTGTGGCATGCCTCAACGATAATCGCTCAGCCCCACCCTCTTAAACGCATTCATGATCACTGTGGCCAATGTCATTTGCGCACAAAACATCAATATTCTCTCCTGAAACATGTCACTGAACCCCCTAGTCCCTAGCAAGTTGGACTATGGAAACACCTTTTACGCCAGGATTACCATGCACCTCATTAGAAGACTACAAATCGTCCAGAACTCAGCAGCCAGACTAATCCTCAACCTCCCACACAAAACTCACATCAGACCACACCTCAGGGAGCTTCACGGGCTCCTGATACACAAGCAAGCCTATCCCAAACTCCTCCCACACATTCAAGGTACTACACAACTTAAGCCCCAGCTACTTGAAAATTTGCATCTGTTTTCACCCACCACCCCAACACTTCCGCTGCGCAGGACTCCTACTCACACATCTAATGCCTACATTGAAGAAGATCAGGATGGACATTCTCTTACATCGCTTCTTAGGCATTGCGTGGCCTCCCACACCACATCAGAGCATCTTCTTGAATTCTTCAAGAATCTGAAGACCTGGCTTTTCAATTAACCAACCTACGACAGATATGGCTGGGTGCCAATACTGACTCAGTACCAAGGTACCCTTTGTGGGTGATATTGCGCTTTACAAATAAACATAACATAAGTATTCAGTGAAATCATAGACAAAGAGATCACTCCTGAGAGATACACAAGACAGAAAGTGTTACTCCAAGATGCAAACAGAGTTGAGAGGAGAGTGTGAGAAAGGTTGCGGTGAATTTAAAGTCCTGTGCACATTTTAGTGTTGTCACCATTTTCAAATGGGCTGCCACTCCAATGTGAAACACAAAGCCTTGCAAAGCAAAGAGGTGCTGGCCATCTTCACATGGCTGCCACTTTACCTGCAAGCCTGCCTAAAATCTTGTGAGACCATGAAAGCGTAGGTGCCACTTTGGAATGGGCCCAAGCAATGAGTAAAAAAAAATAAACTAAGAAGCATGGTGCCTCTTGAATTGGGCCAACATTAAATTATTATACTGAGAAATATAGTGGCCATCTTCAATTTGGAGCACACGGCTTTGGTTAAAAATGCAAACTGAACTAAACACAATGCTACCCAATGACTTGGCGGCGTGTATGAAAATTGCCAAAACTCATATTTACCAAATTTGTTGAGTGTGTGTGCGTACACTAAATGCAAGTGCTTGGAGGTACTACAATGGGCACATACAAATGCTTATTGAAACAACAAAAAGGAAAATGGTAAGAGCACTGAAAAGATTAAAGGTAAGTAAAGTAACAAGAAACGGCAATGGCAAAAGGTCTCACTTGTCTTTGCATACAAGCAAGACCGATTGGCATTGCCATTTCCTCTTACTTTACTTACCTTTAATCTTTTCAATGCGCTTCCCAAAGAAACAAGAAATGGCAATGCCAGTCTCGCTCCCTTATCTTTGCATACAACAAGCAACAAGCAAGACCGATTGGCATTGCCAATGCTTGTATAAAGTCGTCTTCAATATCTCGAAACCAATGTTGTACCATCCATATTTTTGATGGAAAGTGTCTAGTGACCACTAGGTGGAAACAATAGGCAGAAAACTTGTGCAGTTTAAGCGTGGCTTTGTTTTCAATGCTGTATTTGGAGCAGGATGAGTGATAAATCTAATAAAAGCAAAACCAAAAAGTACCTGTGGGCTGGGTCAAACACAGAAAGGGAGGAAAGCAACAAATATGAAAAAAGCAACAGACACGGATACAAAAGCAATCCGATCTTGAGCAAGGATTGTCTCTGTGGAGTATTGCAACAAAGGAGTCTCCGACAGCTGGAGAGCTGTCTGTAGCAAGACCGCAGAAAACGAGACAAAAAAAAATGCTGTCATAGGCAGACAAATAAATAACTAGCAGTAATAAAATAAATGAAAAAACACACTTAACATATGAGGAAACAGGAAAACATTTAGCAGTCATACCTACAAAGTTCTTAGAAAGGAGGAATAACAACACAACCTGCCACTAATGTAAGAGTCGGTCTATTTTTGCAACAAATCTTTATTAAGAAAAGAGGTTGTGGGTAAAAGTGAAAAAAAGACAATCAGCACTTCAAGGCATCACCATTCAGATATACAGGTACTTCACTTGGCAGTGTTGTGAGGTGTACAGAAGTCAGCAAGAACACAGGTGCTCACTTATATATCGTAGAGACATTATTACATTACTCGATCCTTTATATCAAAGCAAAAACACTTTTTTTAAAAAAAGCATAGCCCAAAAAAGTGAGAGCATAGGAAGGAAATAGGGACTGAGGGAGTTAGAGGAAAGGGAAAGGGAATGGGGATATGGGACAGAAGTGCATCCAATCGCGAAGTCTTCATGACGCCTGTGTAAATCAAGCCTTCAGTGTTAAACTTCTTGCTGATGCAAGTACAGTAGGTTTAAAGATTGTTAATCCGCCAACTGGATTTCCAAGGAATCTTTAAACATGAGCTACTATGACATTATGATGGTGCCCAGTCAGGTGTGATGTAACATAGGAGTCTATGGTACATTAGTGGAAAATAACAGTAAGGCATACATCCCTTCTCGAAAGGAGGTAAGCTGAGGAGATTAGTTATTTTAGGCAAAAGGCATTATTTATTACATGCTGATCAGTGGAGCACTTTAGCCACTCAAAAATTCAGCAAGTGGACACTAGAAATTAGAGAGAGAGGTTTAAGGAAAAAACTGATGAAATTAATTTCCCCTCCAGTGTACACTATAGTGGGCGATTTTCCAGGTGAGAGGGGGTGAACTTAACATCATTTTTTGTTTAAAAGCAGAGTTTCTCCCGACTAAAATGTAGTTTAGACAAGCCTATGTCACTTCCATAAATAATGATTTAAAACAAGCCACACAGGCTGCAAACCAGAAAAAGAAAAGAACAACTAGTAGAGATGAGGAGGGGGTCTCATAGCAACAGCAAGTTCACAAACAAAGGCATAAAGAATACTGAGGAAAGAGTGCCGTGCACCTTTGCCATCACCAGTGTCAATCAACAATACTACCGCAGCCCGAAATCTCAAATGAAAGATACCCTGTAAAAAGAAAGTTTTGGCAGGAGCAGAGTGCCCCAACATCACACTTAATGCCTGAAGAGAAAGACTCAGGAACCTCAATTCCTTCTCTTACAGTGACACCCCCTCTGCCCCACTGCTAAAGACCAATCCATGGAGTTGGGGACTGAGACAGAACAGCTGGCTGTAGTCACTGAATAACAATTTCAAAGCAGTAGGAGAAATGAGAAAAACAACAAGGCGGTAACAAAACTGCCACAAGGAGCGACAAATGTAAAGCATTTACCAATGATAACAAATAATTTTTGAAAGGCAAGTCCATGAACGAGTGATAGTGATTGGTGTGCGATGGGTGTGGTTAAAAGCCCACAGATGGATTACAACAGGCCAAAGTGCTTGCGAGCTCGACCTAAAAACTGCAGTTTATGGTTGATCTGACGGGGCATGACAGCTGACGCCTAATCAGAACATACTCTACGAAATATATTGCGACTCATAAAGAACCTAAAAAAGCAGATTACCCCGTTAAGTTGTGTTGGAAATTAGGTTTCTGTTTGGAAGAGGTATGCACCCTGTCCAAGCAGGAACCACAATCCCAGTCAGGGTAAGTCAGATACACCCCCTAAATTTACCTGCACTCACCCCCTGGTAGCTTGGCAGTCAGGCTTAACTTAAGCGTCAATATGGGGGGGGGGGTGGAGCTAGCCTGCCAGCAAGATGCACGGCACCTCGTGAGGCTCTGCTGGGCTTGGGGCCTCATCCTCACATTTATCCTGTCAGGGAGGTGTACTTTAAGCTTTCCTGGCCGGGCGGCACTGCGGAGGCGTGGATGCTGCCGGCCGCTGCGGTGGAGATACGGCCCGGGCCTCTGTCGCGCAAGCATCAGTGGCGGAGGTGGAGGCCTGGCTTGGGCTGGATCGGACGGCTAGGGACGTGCTGCTGCAGACTTTCCTGGCCGGGCTGGTCGGGTGGGTGGGTGGGTGGGGCGCGCGGTATCGCCTGGTGTGGTGCCGCCGCTTGCTGGAGGTGGGGAGTCTCGCGCGGGGCCGTATCGGGGGTCGGTTCGGACCGCGGCTCCCCGCGACCCCCTGTGATCTGCGGCCTTGCGGCTCCCGGGGCTGGGGCTGGTCGGCCTGCGGCTCCGGTGGGTTGGGCAGCCCCTCATGGATCAGGGCCTGTCGCGGCCTGTTGGAGTTCCCCTTCCCTGGGGTGAGCGCTGGCTGGCTGGGGCCCCTGCGGCGCGGTTGCGCTGCTGAGGCTGCCACGGGGGCCACCCTTCTGTGCCCTGTGGAGCTGGTGGGCCCCTACTGCGGGATCACTGGCCGGATTGGCGGCCCGTCTTGCCTTGTGCTGGAGAAGGGCTCTACCACCGGCCCGCTGCGAGGGACTGTGCCTGCCAGATCAGGCCTGGGGTTGCCTGGTGGGGTCATCCTGGGAGCCAGCTGCGGTGCCCTGCTGGCTCTGTGGAGTGAACTGCGGGCGATTTGCGCCATTGCTGGGCCAGGCTTTTCTGCCTTTTGGGACGGGCAGCTTGGTCTGGTGTATTGCCGGGCCTGGTGGAGTTGAAGAGCAGAGCCTAAGTCGAGGAAGCCTGGCTGGCTGGGGGAGACCTACAATAGTGGTGACCACTGCCGGGAGGATTCTTTACGTTGGCTGCGACCCTTGCTGAACAGACGGGGGACCCTTGCTGCGGCGGCTTGGCAGTTGCAAGATGGGGAAGGCGGATCAACGGCAGGTGAAGATCTCCTTTGATGGGGTACGGTGGAAGGGGGGGACCCCTTCCTCTCAGCCAGGAGAAGTGGTGGTGGAGGAGGGGTCATCGGACATGTCGGTCAAGGCCATGTTTCTGGATCTGAAGACCAGTTTGATAGGTATTGATGCTAAGCTCATTCACTTAACTGAGCAACTTGATCACATCAAAACCAGGGTGGACGATCATGACTCCCGACTTGATCGGCTGGAGGCGCGCACTTCCGAATTGGAGGATCAACGACAGGGTGAGCGAGAACAATTGTTGCAAATGGAGAGGGTGTTGGAAGTAATACGCAACAAAAATAAAGATTTGGAGGCACGTTCTTGCCGCAATAAGGTTAGACTGATTGGCCTTCCCGAGTCCACAGACATGGGCAGGATGGAGGATTTTATTGAAGGTATGCTCTCAGAACTTTTTCCTGGTCAGCTCTCTCGATTGCTTGTGGTGGAGAGGGCGCACAGGTCTCTGGGCCCTCAGCCTCCGCCTGGGACCCCACCTCGCCCCATCATTATCCGGCTATTGAATTATCGCAACAGGGATGCGGTCCTCCGACTGGCTAGAGAGCGGCGACCGGTGATATATAAGAATACTGAGTTGAGCTTCTTCCCGGACTACACCCCAGGGGTGCAGGTGGCGCGCAGGGCCTTCCTGCCTATCAAACGACCCTTGGTCAGAGGGATGCCAGGTTTTCCCTTATCTACCCTGCGAAACTGAAAGTGCAGCATGGAGGGAAACTCCACTTCTTTACAGATCCGAAGCTGGCGGCTACATTTGTTAAGGCTCTCCTTCGAAGATCTGCGGCGGTGGACTTGAGCGGGCCTGGTGCAGAGCGTGAGACTCTCAGCGATACTGACTGAATGGTCCTGATGCTGGTGCATTAACTGGCCGCATGGATACAGCGCTTATCGCATTGTTTGCCGTCCTAATGTTTTATTCACCTTTAGGCTCAATGCCCACCCTTCCCAGTCCCGTTGGGGCATTGGGTTGGGTGGCTAGCTATACGCCCCTTGGATGAGTCTTGTTACTATGACATGGTTTACCGATTGGGTTCATGTGGTTAAAGGGGGGTGGTTATTTGCTTCGACCTGGTTGGGGGGTCTGCGTGGGTGGAGGGGGGGCTTGTGTATGTGTTTGTTGTTTCTTGCCTTTCTGATTCCTTCTTACTACTCGTTATGTCTGTGTCTGCCTGTCTGGCTGGGAGGGGTGGCGGTGTGGTATGGTGTTCCGGTAGGAGTGCTACGATGACGCAGGAGAGGGTGACATTGATCTGCTGTCTCACCTGGAATGTGCGTGGCCTGAATGATGGAAGCAAGGTGCTTCTCATGTCTGCGTATGTTAAGCGCCAGAATATAGATATATGTATGCTGCAAGAGACTCACCTGGTGGCGGATACGATGCATCGTTGAAGGCTGGATGGATTGGGGAATGCCTTGGGGCGGTGTATTTGCGTTATGCCAGAGGAGTGGCGATTCTGCTGCGCAAGGGACTGCAATGGCGAACTCAGAGAACTATAGTTGATCCTAATGGACAATATGTGTTGCTGAGCGGAGTGTTGTGAACAGGCCTTGTAGACTGGTGTCAGTATACAGTCCTAATACGGATGACCCGGAATTCTTCAGTGAGGTCTGGCGGCTGGTCGAGTCGATGGGGGGAGGCACTGTGATCTGGGGGTGGGACTTTAATGTGATCCTAGATCCGGAGCGGGAGAGGGAGAGTTTGGCCAGGGTGCAACATGCGGCTGCAGCTAGGGCTCTGTCTGCGGTCATGGATGATGGGACTTTGGTGGATATATGGCGGGTGAAGCATGGAAATGCGAAAGAGGGTACGTGTGTTAATTACGTGCATAATAGCTGGTCACGCATTGATAGCTGTCTGGGCTCGTGTGATGTAGCACTATGGACGCGGTTGGTGGGGCACATGGCACGTATGCTGTAGGACCACTCTCCGGTTAAGCTGGAGCTCGCGGTGCCTTTTGGGCCAGAACGTGCTTTTACATGGCGCTTGCCTCAGGGGGCGCTCCAAGACGAGGCGTTCCGCAAGGAGATTCGCCGGGATATTGTCCTCTATTTTGAGGAGAATGGTGGCTCTGTGAATTCGGCGGGAATGCTATGGGAGGCCTTTAAAGTGGTCATCCGTGGGATCTGCATTTCGAAAAAGCATGGTGTGCTGCGGGCGCTGCGCCAACAGTTGGCTGAGCTGGAGGCACGGATAGCGGACTTGGAGGCTCGATTGGTGGTGGATTGGTCCGGTGATACACTGGCGGCTCTCCGAGCAGCAGTCTCTTTGTATGAGGAAGCCTCTATGAGGGAAATATGCTTTTTGGGGAGATTTGTCAGGGCGAGGTGCTACGGAGAGGGAGAGAGGGCCGGACGCAAGCTGGCAAATCTGCTACGTGAACCCTGGGCTAGTAGCTATGTTTCTGAAATAGACAGCTCGGAGGGCAAGAGCGTGACGGGGACGGATGGAGTCATGAAAGTATTCACCAAGTTTTTCATGGATTTGCACTCTGCTCCTGCTGAGTTGCCTGCTGAGGTTGTACAGGACTATTTCTCAGAGATTAGCTTACTCTGGTTTGAAGATGCCCATAGGGCATATTTTGACGCTCCTTTCTTGGCGGAGGAGGTAAAGGCTGCGATTCGTGCCCTGCCTGGAGACAGGTCCCCTGGCCTCGACGGCCTGACTGCAGCGTTTTATAAGGAATACTCTGATATCTTTGCGCCTCACCTGCTGGAGGTTTATGCCGAGGCAATAAAGACTGGGATTCTTCCCGCTTCTCTTTGTGAGGCACTGATCTTTCCGATCCTTAAGCCGGGTAAGGACCCACATAGCTGCGAATCGTATTGTCCACTCTCAATGATCAATGTTGATAATAAGATTTTGGCCAAGATGTTCGCGGCACGGTTGCAGCCGCCGATGACAAGCCAGGTGCTGCCAGATCAGTCCGGATTCGTCCCGGGGCAGTCCACGGCGCACAACTTGTGGACGTTCTTTGTGGCCGTCGTTTCGATTACTGCTGATGACAATGTTGCGGGGTGTTTTTGGATGCCACGAAGGCCTTCGATTGGCTGGTGTGGAAGTACTTGTTTGTGCTTCTTGGCAGGGTGGGTTTGAGCGAGCGCTTTGTGAATTTGATTTGTTTGCTGTATACAGAGCCCGTCGCTCGACTTTGGTTGAATAGAAGCATATCGGCCACTTTTCGGGTGGCTCGGGGGACCAGACAGGGGTGCCCTTTTTCCCTGCTGCTTTTCGCAATAGTGATGGAGCCGCTCGCGGCCTTCCTGCATCAGCACCACAATAATAGAGGTCTGCTGTTCCGGCAGCGGCCCATCTTGAGCTCCATGTATGCGGATGACATTCCGCTGTATGTGGGAAATTTAGATGTTCTGCTGGAGGAGATTGTACGGTTTGGTGAATTTTCAGGTATAGCGATTAACTGGTCTAAGTCTGTGTGCTGCCTTTATCGTCTGGGACGGCAGGCTTCTCGTCCCGATATCCTATTGAGTGGGCTAGCTGCCCGGTGTGGTATTTGGGAGTCTGGCAGAGCTGTGATGTCGTAACGCTTTGGATGGCTAATTACGGTACAGTTATGTCCTGGCTGGAGGACAGGATTGAGATGTGGCGCTCTCTGCCATTGTCATTAATAGGATGAATTGCCATCGCCAAAATGGTAGTGTTACCTAAAATCTTGTACGTGTTTGTGAACCTTCCCCTTGTCCTCACAGCGTGTTTTTTTCAACGCCTTCGGTCTGCCATGATTTTCGCATGGGAGAAATTAACGCTACCGTTTGAACTGGGAGGCCTTGCTGCTTCTGATCTGGAGCTTTATTATTACGGTGCGCAAGCCCATTTTAAGTATTACTGGATCCGCCCTGTTCGCTACATACCGCATCTCGCCCCTGAGAGCGATGCGGTTTGGCCAGACGAATTGACGCGTGTTTTCAGGAGCTTGTCTTGGCTTCGACCCCGGGGGGTGGACACGGTGGCGTGCACTCTCAGGGCATGGACGGCTTTATTGAAGCGATCTGGTGTGCGAGAGCACTTTGCGCCATCAATGGCGGTGGCTGCTGTGGCTGATGAGGGGATATTTCGAGACTCGCAACTGCAGAATTATCTTTGTGACTCGGACTTGTCTCTTTTGGGGGACTGGTTTGTGGACGGGCGGCTAATCTCCCCGGATGTGGCGCTCGGAGATGACACTGATAGTGCGTTGCATCGGCTATATGGGTTGCGTGTATGTGCATTGCTCCGTGCGCGCTACTCTGGTCTCCCGGAGACCCTGCTGATATGCCGTGCACTGGAGGTAGTATGGAGTGCACAGTTGCAGAGGAAGCTAATCACCAAGTTGTATGGCTGCATGCACGAACAAAGGGGTGGACTTGCAAGGTCTGCTAAAGTAAAGTGGGAGGTGGATGTAGGTGAGGAAATTTCTCAAGAGGCATGCAAGAAGTGCTGTGTGCAAACGAGGGCGCTATCACCAAATTATAGGCTGCGACTGATTCATTTCAAATTCTTACATCGTCTATATTACACTCTTCGTGGCCTGTATGCTATGGGGTTGCTCGCGGATGCTAATTGCGAAAGATGTCACGCTCCGGATGCTGACTTTCTTCACCTGGCGTGGCACTGTGGGGAAGTACGCAATTTCTGGCTGGAAGTAATGCATGCGATTGGGGAGATGACTGGTTTACAGTTGACCCCTTCTCCTATGTTGGCGCTGCTGGGGTGCGTAGATGAAGTTCCGCTAGATCTGAGTAAACTAGTGGGCATGTTGCTGCTTTTGGCTAAGCGCAGAGTCGGGATCTGCTGGGGACGGGGACGGCCTCCTCGGGTTTCTGATTCATTGCGTGATGCTGCGTTCCGCCAGGAACAACCAACCACTTACTGGGGGCTGGCTCCTGAGGGCTCTAGGCCGCAGGACATTTGTGCGCCTCTGGGCTCCTATTTGGAGATTGCTTACTAAATGATATGCGCTCATTCCGATTCGTCAAACATCTGGAAATTGCTTCGTGTTGCCAACCCCGTGTGTTGCTACTGGATGTGGGATAACTGCTAGTGCTGCCTGCGCTGATGTACACTGATGGGGCTATGTTTGCATCAATGTTGTTTGGACGGAAGGGTATCTTTGTTGTATGTTCATTTAAAATGCATAAATAAATAAATAACTAAATAAAAAAAACTTAAGCAGCAATATGTAAAGTATTTGTACAACACTTCAACCAGTAAAACAGTGAAAACACCACACCAAAAGATACCACACCAGGTTAGATACTAAGGGCCAGATGAACGAGTTACTTACCTTCGGTAACGACTTTTCTGGTGGATACATTAGCTACCTGTGGATTCCTCACCTAATGAATACTCCCATGGCGCCAGCATTCGACGGAAATCTTCTTACTAGTCTCTGCACGTCGACGAGGACGTCACTCTAGCCCACGCGACGCCGTCTGACGTCATACAGGCAATAAGAGGTCCTCGCCGACGTGCCGATGACAGTACCAACATTTTTTACGTGCATGAGAATAATAATAACCCAATGCAATGAAAGAGCAAAGCAACATCTCTTAATATTGTAAATCACACAACATTGCAATAAAATAGCTGTAGATTTAATATAACCTTCTTTTTTTTTTTTTTTTTTTAAACAAATAAATATATTTATACATACGAATCATGTATATACCCAATATATATATAGATTTATATATAAATATACACATATATACAAATATCATATATGCAAAATGTATTGCAACTTTGAAGACCAAAAGGAGCACACTCAAGGATTGCTTGGAAAGACCAAAAAGGCAACGGGGAGGCGGGTGGGACCGTGAGGAATCCACAGGTAGCTAATGTATCCACCAGAAAAGTCGTTACCGAAGGTAAGTAACTCGTTCTTCTGATGGATACAACTACCTGTGGATTCCTCACCTAATGAATAGAGTCCCAAAGCAGTACCACGCCCGGCGGTGGGTGCCTAAATGGTCAAACCAAGAAATCCGCAGCACTGACCGTGCAAAATGACCGTCCCTTCTGACCTCAGAGTCCAAACAGTAATGTTTCACAAAAGTGTGAAGGGACGACCAAGTTGCGGCCTTGCAGATGTCGACCACAGGAACACCCCCGGCCAAGGCCGAAGAGGCCGACTTAGCTCTGGTGGAGTGAGCTCTAATGCCCTCAGGCGGATCCTTCTTTGCCAAAGAGTAACAGATTTTAATGCAAAGAACAACCCACCTGGAGAGTGTTCTCTTGTGGACTGCCTTTCCTCTCCTCTTGCCCACGTATCCGACAAACAGCTGATCCTCCAGCCTGATATCCTTAATTCTGTCGATATAGAAGCTCAACGCCCTTTTTGGGTCCAGGCAATGTAGTCTTTCTTCCTCCTTTGAAGGATGAGGCGGAGGATAAAACGTGGACAAAGTGATTGTCTGAGCCAAATGGAAGGGTGAAACAACCTTCGGAAGGAAAGCAGCCTTGGTCCTCAACACCACCTTATCCCCATAAAACGTTATATAAGGGGGTTTAACCGATAAGGCCTGCAACTCACTCACTCTCCTTGCAGATGTTATAGCTACCAGGAATACTGTTTTAATAACCAAATACCTTAAGGGGCAAGAATGCATAGGCTCAAAAGGGGACCCCATAAGGAAAGTCAGGACCAAGGACAAATCCCATTGAGGCATAACGAATGGTTTTGGAGGATATTGATTCAGAAGACCTTTCAAGAATCTGAGAACAATAGGGGATTTAAATAACGATTGTTGGTCTGGAAGACAAATGAAGGCTGACAAGGCCGACAAATAACCCTTAATGGTAGCCACTGCACAACCTTTCTGCGCTAGAGACAGTGCAAAAGACAAAACATGTGACAGATGAGCATGTAAGGGATCAATCTGTCTCTCTCCACACCACATAACAAATTTAGACCACCTATTAGCGTAGATAGATTTAGTGGAGTGTCGCCTGGCCGCTAAGATAACATCCACTACATCAGGCGGGAGAGAGAAGGAACTCAGGTTGCCCCGTTCAATCTCCAAGCATGTAGGTGCAGGCTCTGGAGGTTGGGGTGTAAAACCTGCCCCTGCGACTGCGAGAGGAGGTCTGCCCTGAGAGAGAGACGGAGCGGAGGGCACCATACCCTCCTTGGCCAATCCGGAGCTATTAAGATGACTTGGGCCCGGTCTTGGCGAATTTTCCTCAACACTCGAGGAATCAAGGGTATGGGGGGAAACGCGTAAAGCAACTGGTCGCACCAGGTTATCTGAAACGCGTCCCCCAACGCTCCCTGCATCGGATACTGGAGGCTGCAGAATAACAGGCAATGCGCGTTCTCCCGAGTGGCAAACAGATCTATCCGAGGAAACCCCCACATCTGGAAGATTAAACAGACTGGATGGAGACGCCACTCGTGGTCTGCCGAGAATTGGCGACTGAGACTGTCCGCACGTACATTCAAGACCCCGGCCAGATGATTTGCCACCAAGCAAATCTGATGGTCCTTTGCCCAGGACCATAGCCGAAGAGCTTCTCTGCAGAGAAGGTACGACCCTACTCCTCCCTGTTTGTTTATGTACCACATCGTGGTAGTATTGTCCGTCAGGACCTGTACTGACTGACCACGAAGGGATGGGAGGAAGGCCTTGAGAGCCAGACGTACAGCCCGTAACTCCAACAGATTGATATGAAACACCTGTTCCTCTGGAGACCAAAGCCCTTTGATCTCCAGATCCCCCAGATGAGCTCCCCATCCTAGGGTGGAAGCATCCGTTATGACCGTGGCCACTGGTGGCGACTGCGCGAACGGCTTTCCCTGTGAAAGATTGTTGCCCGCAATCCACCACTTCAATTCCACAGCAGCATCTCTGGAGATCTTGACAGTACCTTCTAAATCTCCCTTGTGTTGAGACCACTGCCTTCGGAGGCACCACTGAAGAGCCCTCATGTGCCAGCGAGCATGCGTGACCAACAGAATGCAGGAGGCGAACAGACCGAGCAGACGAAGGACCTTGAGGACTGGAACTACCGCTCCATTTCGAAACATTGGAACCAATTCCTGAATATCTTGAATCCGCTGAGGCGGAGGAAAGGCTCGACTCAATGTTGAATCCAGTACTGCCCCTATGAACAGGAGGCGCTGAGAGGGCTCCAGGTGAGATTTGGGCACGTTCACCGAAAAGCCCAGGTCGAACAACAACTGGGTTGTTGACTGCAGATGATGCGACACAAGCTCCGGGGACTTGGCTTTGATCAACCAGTCGTCCAAGTAAGGGAATACTGCTATCCCCTTCCTTCTGAGCTCCGCCGCAACCACTGACATCACCTTTGTGAAGACTCGAGGTGCTGAAGTAAGACCAAACGGGAGGACCGCAAACTGATAGTGCTGCGACCCTACCACAAACCGGAGATACTTCCTGTGCGACTTGAGTATCGGGATATGAAAGTAAGCATCCTGCAAGTCGACAGACACCATCCAATCTTCCTTGTTCAACGCCAAAAGCACCTGTGCTAGGGTCAGCATCTTGAACTTTTCCTGTTTGAGGAACCAATTCAAGATCCTCAGATCCAGGATTGGTCTCAACTGACCATCCTTTTTGGGAATCAGGAAGTATCTTGAGTAACAACCTCGACCCTTTTCCTGCTCTGGGACCAACTCTACCGCGCCCTTTGAAAGGAGGACTTGAACCTCCTGTTCTAGCAACAGGAGGTGTTCTTCTGAACAATAAGATGGGCGGGGCGGGATGAGGGGCGGGAACTCCCGAAAGGGAAGGGCGTAGCCTTTTCCCACAATGCCGAGAACCCAAGTGTCCGTTGTGATCGACTTCCACTTGTGGAGAAAATGCTGTAATCTTCCCCCTACAGGAGAGGAGTGAGTGGAAAACGGTGGAAGCCTAAGGCTGCTTCCCCTGCTGCACCCCTCCAGAGGACGAGGAAGAGGCAGAGTGCTGTTGAGAGGCTCCTCTGGTACGGACCCCACCCCTCCCCCTCCCTCTAAATGACCTATAGGGGAGGGAAGAGGCGGGTTGCTGGAACCTCCCCCGAAAGGAAGAGGAATAAGAGCCACGCCCAAATCCCCGAAACCTCCTGAAAATTCTAGAAGAGGCAGAGGAAGAAGGAGCTTGCAGTCCTAACGATTTGGCTGTGGCTCTGCTCTCCTTAAATCGTTCCAAGGCCGAATCTGCCTTGGCTCCAAACAGTCTGTCCCCATCAAACGGGAGGTCCAGCAGGGTCGACTGCACATCCGCAGAGAACCCTGAGTTTCGGAGCCAGGCCTGTCTTCTTGCCACCACAGCCGTGCCCATCGCCCTGGCCACCGAGTCGGTCGTGTCCAGCCCAGACTGGATAATCTGGGTCGCGGCAGCCTGGGCGTCCGAGACCACATCCAAGAGACCCTGGGGAAGCTCCGTAAATGAAGAGGAAATATCATCCATCAGAGCATGGATGTACCTCCCCAGAATGCACGTTGCGTTGGTGGCCTTCAACGCCAAACTGCATGACGAAAATATTTTCTTGGACTGCGCATCCAGTTTCTTGGAGTCTCTGTCTCCAGGCACCGTCGGGAAGGAACCAGGCGCTGACTTTGAGGAACAGGAGGCTTGCACCACCAAGCTCTCCGGCGTAGGGTGTCTAGAGAGAAAGCCAGGGTCAGATGGTGCAGCTCGATACCTCCTGGCCACAGCCCTATGAACGGCCGAGGAAGACACCGGCTTCTTCCACACCTCCAACACCGGATCCAGCAAAGCCTCATTAAATGGCAAGAGAGGCTCAGCTGCAGCAGAGGCCGGATGCAATACCTCTGTCAGCAAATTCTGCTTCGCCTCTGCCACCGGCAAAGGCAGGTCCAAAAAGCTCGCTGCCTTCCTCACCACAGCATGAAAGGAAGCAGCCTCCTCCGTATATTCCCCTGGAGATGAAAGGTCCCACTCAGGGGAAGTGTCCAGCCCACTGGCTGTATCCAGACCATGCAGTCCATCTCCAGAGTCCTCAATCCCTCTAGGACTCGCTGGTACTCTTGCTCTTCTAAAAGACGGAGAGCACGCCTCCTCGAATGAAGTCTCTCCTCGATACGCGGAGTCGACATGGCCTCCGCCGACGTCGAAGAACGGCGCCGATCTCCAGAAGCATCTGACGCCGCGTCCGGCGCCACAGGCAGCTTCGGCGCCGAGGCAGGAGCCGGAGGACGAGGTCTTGGAGCCGATGGACCAACCGGAGCCACAGGGCAAAATCCTGACTTCGACGGAGGGGCAACCTCTGGGGCCGAAACATCCGAAGCCACTGGAGCGGCCACCGACGCCGGCACCGGCGCCGAGCCCACATTCCCAAAAGGGAGAAAGGGCATAAAGGGTGCCGGCCGAAGAGGCGCAGGATCACCCAATGAAAAGGCCAAGGGCCCCGAAGGACCAGCCGGAGCAGCTCCTGGAGCCATCTGCTGAAAGATGGTATACATCGCATTAAGAAACGCAGTACTATCGGCTCCAGGAGTGGAAAAAGCCGGATACTGGGGTGCCTGGATCGAGGGCGACCCCGACGCCGGAGAAAACACAAGACGCTGCACCACCTCAATCACTGACGCCTGACCAGGCGAAGTCGGTGACGCCGGAGAGGGCAACGGCGTCGATGGATGCGACGTGACCGTGGGGCTGACCTCCCAAGTCCTCCGACGCCGAGCCGAAGGTGACCTCGAACGAGACTCCTTGCTAGAATGACGTCGTGAGTCTCTACGGCGCCGGGAGTCTCGATGACGCCGGTGAGACCTTGGCGAAGAAGACTTCTTATGATGTTTCTCCTTCTTCTTTGACTTTGCCATGAATAACTTGGCCTCACGCTCTTTGAGGGCCTTCGGATTCATGTGTTGACATGAATCGCAAGTCGAGACGTCGTGGTCGGAGCTCAAACACCATAGACAGTCGGAGTGAGGATCTGTAACTGACATCTTGCCCCCACACTCTCGACAGGGCTTGAAACCCGACTTCCTCTGAGACATTATTACCGCAGAGAAGACTACGCAGCAGACAATACACTGTAACCACGAAGGTAACAGTAGCTCCCTCTAAGATAACCGTTTCGAATGCACGGAAAAAAGGGAACTGTCATCGGCACGTCGGCGAGGACCTCTTATTGCCTGTATGACGTCAGACGGCGTCGCGTGGGCTAGAGTGACGTCCTCATCGACGTGCAGAGACTAGTAAGAAGATTTCCGTCGAATGCTGGCGCCATGGGAGTATTCATTAGGTGAGGAATCCACAGGTAGTTGTATCCATCAGAAGTAGGAAGCCTTTTGCACGTCGCAAACTGCGAAAAACGCAGTTTGCGACGTGCAAAAGGCCTTACGCGATGCAGAGTCACATTTTGCGAGTCGGTACCGACTCGCAAAATGTGATTCTGACTCGCAAACAGGAAGGGGTGTTCCCTTCCTATTTGCGACCGTATCGCGATGCTGAGTTGCTTTGTGACCGCGAAAGCGGTCGCAAACCAACTCGCAGTTACCATCCACTTGAAGTGGGTGGTAACGCATTCGCAAACGGGAAGGGGTCCCCATGGGACCCCTTCCCCTTTGAGAATGTCGCTGAAAATATTTTTTCAGAGCAGGCAGTGGTCCAATGGACCACTGCCTACTCTGAAAAAATTAAACCAAATGGTTTCATTATTTTTTTGAATTGCAACTCGTTTTCCTTTAAGGAAAAAAGAAAAAAAAGCAGTCACAGACATGGAGGTCTGCTGTCTCCAGCAGGCCACCATCCCTGTGAGTGCAGGGACTCGCTATGGGGTTGCAATTTGCGACCCACCTCATTAATATTCATGAGGTGAGTCTTCGCGACCCCATAGCGAGTCGCAGAAGGTGTCTGAGACACATTTCTGCATAATATTTTGCGAGTTGCAAATTGAGAGTTGCTCTGACTTTCAATTTGCAAGTCGCAAAATATTTTTTTGTTACATCTGGCCCATAGTGTCAGATGTATGAAGCCAGTTTGCATTTCTTAATGGTCCAAATCGCTATTTTGGGCCATCAAGAAACGCAAAATGGGATTTTCTTATGTGAAAAGCCCTTTAAGGAATCACAAATTGCTTATTCTATGCTGTAGAAATCACAATTTCAAATTACCAGAATAGGAAATCACAAATAGGGATTTCCTATTTGTGATTCCCATTTTGATGTACCATGCATTTCCTAAATGCGACATGGGCATTGAGGAGATGCAATTACCATCTACTTGAAGTCGATGGTAACCACGTGTAATTTAAAAAAAAAAACACCCCAAAGTGCTTTTTTTAAAATTGCAATAGAGCACACATGCCCCTTGGGCATTTGTGTGCTCTACAGGTGTACCCCTATTTGTGGAGGGTGTCAAGGGGCGCCTTTTGCCCACTGCCATCCTTAGTTTTGCATTTCCCAAGTAGCGATTTCCTAATAAGAAAGCACTATTTGGGAAATGCAAATTATTACTCAAATGCAATGGGATTTCTTAACAGCAATTTCCTAATAGTGATTCGTACTGTGTAGGAATCACTATTAGGAAATCATTATCTTTGTACATTGTATTTAGCATTTCTTAAATAGCTATTGGTATAAAGTCTCTTTTAAGGAAATGCAAAATTTGATCCTAATTTAAAGAACAAACTAAGACCAAAATGGCAACCAACCAAATAATATTATGAGAGATATCTGTTTTTAAAGAATAAACTAAGTTTTAGTGCTTAAAAGCACAACGCACCAACTGGAGTTATCTGGTCACGCTAGACCGAGTCAAATTTGAAAATTCAGGCAGACTGCGATGAAGCACAAGTCAGATACAGGGACCAGCCTTGGTCCACTGAAACAGTATGTTGGTTCGGAGTTGCTTCGCAGTTGAGAACAAGATGTGAGGAGCAAATGAGGCGATGTGCTGGCATCGATCCTAAAGAGGTAGGGGAGGCATCGGCTCCGACCCGCGCAAGGTCGGAGATGCATTGGGAATGGAAGTGATGTGTTGCGGTCCTCAAAAACTCTCATTCAAATTGTGTCCCTGTTTGTTTTTTGGATGGGAATGACCTCTGCATGGTATACAGTCATGTTCCCCTACCCTGAGCTTTGAATTGCAAGTATCTGATGGCATGGTTTTTGACACTGGCCCTATACTTACGTTAATTAACTGTGTGCGCAGAGGCTAAGCCTCCCCTTTACATGAGTGAGGTCCTGGACGTGAGCTGTGACAAGGCGGGGTGCACCATCTGTGCCCTTATTTTACTAACTATTGGCTATAGTCCTTGTTGTGGGTTTACCATGTAGAGCGGCAGTGGTAGCATACCATATTATGTGAATGCATAGTTGTAACCAAACCGTTTTGTCTGTTTTTGGAGTGGAGGCCTACAGGTCTATGTGTGTAAAGATCTGCTTCTGACCACTAAACCAGATACTTGTGCTAATATCCCAAGTGCATAGTGTGTGTGTTTGTATAAGTGTCCACTGTGATACATGCATTGAGTGTATGAGTGAGTCAGAGTAATGGAGGCCAGTGGGTTCCATTTTGGAAGCCTCCCACTTGCTCGGTGCACAAGATGGTGGTAAAGTTGTTTTCCCAGTCAGTGGAAGTGTATTGCTGACATTCCTGAAGCTGAAAGAAGGAGAACCAAACAGTAAAGTGGTAACTGAGGACACAAGGCTTGTTTAAAAAAATCTATTAGGCCTTTTACTGAGAGGAAGTGCTGATTAGTCTTTCTGGTTAGTGTTTGTGCAGCTCTGCTATTTGGTAGGTGGAGTGAAGGGTGGAAATCTAGTCACTGTTCTTCAAAGTGAAAGGGCCCGCCCTTTGTCTCTTTATTGATCAGTGTTCAGTATGGCATTGATAGCCAGGCATAGAAAGCTCATACATCTTTGTGACTGTTATGGGCACTCCAGGCTGAAGACTACTTTGCTGTGAGACGCATCACGCTACACAAAGATTGTCTACAGAGAATCCTGAAAAGGACACTTAAAAGAAGAATCACCTCAAAATGGTATTGCGGTTAGAGATAGGGAAGCCACATCTACTGTCTGCTGTGACTGTATTAAAGTGAAAGCCACTGATCCACTTGTTCCATTTCCACATACTCTTTGACAAACTTAGGGAGTGCTGGGCAGAGTACTCGGTGGACTGTTGTGGAACAAGAGTTGGTGTCTGCCTCAGAGTCAGCTTCCCAGAAGCCAGGGGACAGCACCTGAATCTTGACTTTCTAGAATAAACTGTTCCTCTGACCTGAGTGCCTAGAAGCCACTCTGCCTGCTGTGAAAGGGAAGGAGCCTGCAAACTCCACAGGAGGTGTGGCTGTCCCTGTAGTTCCAGAGGTAACTTGACCCTGGTAGAGTGGGGGTCTGGCAGAGAAATAAGACTGTAGAGTGCACTTTGCTAGCCCTGGGACCATGGAGACAGTCTCTGAAATTGCAGTTCTGAGCAGAAAAAACAGAAAGCATTTATTTGCTGCTGGGCCAAAACTTACCCCTAAAGTAGACCTCCCTGCTGTGAGCAAAAATTTGCAAAAACAGACTTCACCACTGTGACCAATAGCGCCAAGGCACAGTGCACTACCAAAATCTATCACTATATGGATTGTGTGGTCTCAACAGAGAACTGTGCCTGAGAAAAATGCTGCCATTGTATTTGAAGACTGCACAAGCACCTGCCCTTTTGCTGATGGGACCCCTGACCTTGTGTTAGCCCATCTGCTGCACCTCACCGCATGACTCAGGAGTAGGTCTTACTCCTGCTTTGTCCCTCTGTTGACATTCAGTGCCTTCGCCCATGTGCTCAGATGTTGGGCAGCAGTTGCCACAGCATTTTCTACTATCACCTACTCAGATCACAAGCCGAGCCTAGAGCTGACACGTCTACTCCCAGAAGCATGATAGAAAAGAGACGCGTACTTCAATGCTCACCGGCAGTCAAAAGAAAACACTGACCTGCACTGTGGTAAGATCTAACAAAAGGGTACTCCATTGAACTGAGCGCAACCATACTTGTTAGACCTGACAGCCTTAGGGTGGTTTTCCCCCTTACTTTTTGTCTGTTTGCCTCACATTTTGGATGAGTTCTTTCTGTTGGCCTTAGGACTCTGATCACTTTAGCACTGCTGACCAATGCTAAAGTGCATGTACTCTCTCCCTAAAACATGATTTGGTTGGTGTATACCTAATGAATGAGTTACTTAACTTCGGTAACGCTTTTTCTGGTGGATACAGTAGCTACCTGTGGATTCCTCACCTAAAGAATTCTCCCCTCGCACCAGCCTCGAAGGAAATTTCTTCTAGCTCTGCACATCGACGATGACAATCGCCCAACTCCACGCGACGCCGTATGACGTCATCTAGGCAATAAGAAGCCCTCGTCGACGTGCAGACGTCAGTTATCACCATTTTTTACGTGCCATAGAGGCGAGCAGGTTAACCTTAAAGAGATCATAGTCACATCAAATGAATGAAAACAGAACATTTATTATATACAAAAGTAAAATATGTCATTCAAGTCCAAACATGTTTTCCTTGAACTATCTAAATTAGAGAAAGAAATGTATATACAGATGCCACAACTATATACATGATTCAGGTATATACAAATATACAAGGCAAAGGATGGTCACCCATGGATTTCATGGTATGACCAGTCAGGAAACGGGGAGGCAGGTGGTACCGTGAGGAATCCACAGGTAGTTACTGTATCCACCAGAAAAAGCGTTACCGAAGGTAAGTAACTTATTCTTCTGATGGATACACCTACCTGTGGATTCCTCACCTAAAGAATAGAGTCCCAAAGCAGTACTACCTCCGGAGGTGGGTGCCCGAATGGTCAAACCAAGAAATCCTGCAGCACCGAGCGAGCAAAATGGCCATCCCTCCTAACCTCAGAATCCAAACAGTAATGTTTAACAAAAGTATGGAGGGACGCCCAAGTCGCTGCCCTGCAGATTTCAGCCACAGGGACACCCCTAGCCAAAGCCGAAGAAGCAGCCTTAGCTCTGGTGGAGTGGGCACGAAGCCCCACAGGTGGTTCTTTCTTCGCCAAAGAATAACAAATTTTAATACATAGAATGACCCACTTGATAGCGTTCTCTTGTGGACAGCCCTACCTTTCCTCTTCCCCACGTATCCAACGAAGAGCTGATCATCTTGCATGAACTCCTTCGTCCTGTCGACATAGAAGCTCAGCGCTCTTCGTGGATCCAGCCGGTGGAGCCTCTCTTCCTCCTTGGATGGATGAGGTGGAGGGTAAAAGGAAGAGAGAGTAATAGACTGCCCCAGGTGAAAGGGTGTAACAACCTTCGGGAGGAAAGCCGCCTTGGTCCTTAACACCACTTTGTCTCTATAGAAAGAAAGGTATGGGTGCTCTACACTAAGAGCCTGAAGCTCACTGACCCTTCTGGCCGATGTTATGGCCACCAGGAACACAGTCTTGAGAACTAGCAACCGCAAAGAGCAAGAATGCATCGGTTCAAATGGGGACCCCATTAAAATTTTTAATACCAAATAAAGATCCCACTGAGGCATAACAAATGGTAATGGTGGAAATGTGTTAGTAAGCCCCTTTAGAAACCTTAAAACAATAGGAGATTTAAACAAGGAAGGCTGATCAGGAAGGCACAGAAAAGCAGACAGTGCAGATAAATAACCCTTGACTGTGGCAACCGCACAACCCTTCTGTGCCAGGCAAAGAGCAAATGACAATATGTCAGACAAACGAGCCTTTAAGGGATCAATTCTGTTCTCTCCACACCAGCATACAAATTTAGACCAACGACTTGCATAGATCGATTTGGTGGAGTGTCGCCTGACCGATAAAATAACATCCACCACTTCTGGTGGGAGAGAAAAAGCACTCAGATTGCCCTGTTCAATCTCCAGGCATGAAGGTGCAGGCTCTGGAGGTGGGGGTGTAGAATCTGCCCCTGCGACTGCGAGAGGAGGTCCATCCTGTAAGGGAGACAGAGCGGAGGGCACTGAGAGAGTTGGAGAAGGTCTAAATACTACACCCTTCTTGGCCAATCCGGAGCTATTAAGATGACCTGGGCTCGGTCTTGACGGATCTTCCTCAGAACTCGAGGAATCAAGGGGGAAACGCGTAAAGCAACTGACCCTTCCAGGACATCTGAAACGCGTCCCCCAAAGCTCCTTGCACCGGATACTGGAGGCTGCAAAATAGCGGGCACTGCGCATTCTCCTGAGTTGCAAACAGATCTATCTGTGGATATCCCCACATCTGGAATATGTACAGAACCAGATCTGGATGAAGACGCCACTCGTGATCGACCAAGTTGCGTCGACTGAGAACGTCCGCACGCACGTTCAGAGCCCCGGCCAAATGATGTGCTACCAAGCAGATCTTGTGATCCTGAAGCCAGGACCAGAGTCGAAGAGCTTCTCTGCAGAGAAGATACGATCCCACTCCTCCCTGCTTGTTTATATACCACATTGCGTTAGTATTGTCCGTTAGGATCTGGACTGACTGACCGCGAATGGAAGGGAGGAAGGCCTTGAGAGCCAGACGTACTGCCCGCAATTCCAACAGATTGATGTGAAATCTCTGTTCCACTGGAGACCAAAGGCCTTTGACCTCCAGGTCCCCCAGGTGAGCTCTCCACCCTAGAGTGGAAGCATCCGTTACCACTGTGGCCACTGGTGGCGGCAGCGAGAACGGTCTTCCTTGTGACAGGTTGTCGACCGCTGCCCACCATTGAAGATCCACTGCAGTGTCTCTGGAGATCTTTATCGATTCCTCAACATCTTGCTGAAACCACTGCCTGCGGACGCACCACTGAAGAGCCCTCATGTGCCAGCGTGCATGAGTGACCAGCAGTATGCAAGAAGCAAACAGACCGAGCAGACGAAGGACCTTGAGGACTGGAACTACCGCTCCATTTCGAAACATTGGAATCAACGCCTGGATGTCCTGAACCCTCTGGGGCGGAGGAAAGGCCCGATTCAATGTCGTGTCCAATACTGCCCCTATGAACAGGAGGCGCTGAGAGGGCTCCAGGTGAGATTTGGGCACATTGATTGAAAAACCCAGGTCGTACAACAATTGAGTTGTCGACTGGAGATGATGCCGCACGAGCTCCGGAGTCTTGGCTTTGATCAACCAATCGTCCAAATAGGGAAACACCGCTATCCCCCTTCTTCTGAGCTCTGCCGCTACCACCGCCATCACCTTTGTGAAGACTCGAGGTGCTGAAGTAAGACCAAACGGGAGGACCACAAACTGATAATGCTGCGATCCCACCACAAACCGGAGATACTTCCTGTGCGATCTGAGGATCGGAATATGAAAATATGCGTCCTGCAAATCGACAGACACCATCCAATCTCCTTCGTTCAATGCCAAAAGAACCTGTGAAAGGGTCAGCATTTTGAACTTTTCCTGCCTGAGGAACCAATTCAAAGGAACCAATTCAAAATCCTCAAGTCCAGAATTGGTCTCAACGACCATCCTTTTTGGGGATCAGGAAGTATCTTGAATAACAGCCCTGACCCCTCTCCTGCTCGGGAACCAACTCTACCGCGCCTTTTGCCAATAGGGACAACGCTTCCTGTTGTAATAACAGAAGATGGTCTTCCGAACAGAACGATGGGCGGGGAGGGAAGGGAGGAGGGAATTCCCGAAAGGAAAGAGCGTACCCCTTCTTCACAATGTCGATGACCCAAGAGTCCGTTGTTATAAACTCCCACATCGGAAGAAAATGGGCAAGTCTCCCCCCTACCGGAGACAAGTGGACAGGGAGTGGTGGAGGACTACGGCTGCTTCCCCTGCTGCACCCCTCCCGAGGAAGAGGAAGAGGCAGAGTGCTGCTGGGTGGCTCCTCCGTCAACAGGTTCCTCTTCACCTCCGCAGCCGGAAGAGCGAGATCTAAGAAGTCTGCAGCCTTTCGTATCACTGCATGGAAAGAAGCAGCTTCCTCAGTGTACTCCCCAGGGGAAGCTAGATCCCACTCAGGGGAGGTGTTGATGCCACTTGCAGTATCAAGTCCTTGAAAGTCACCGGAAGGCTCCAAGATCTCACCCTCTTCCAGGTGTTGTCTGCTGTATTCTTCCTCCTCCAGAAGGCGCAAAGCCAGACGTCTAGATCGAAGCCTAGATTCGAGACCCGGCGTCGATAAGGCGTCAGCTGACGCCAAAGATCTCCGTTGGTGCCGAACCTCGGATCCATCCGACGCCGGACCTTCCGGCTCCACAGGAACCTTGACTGTGGATTGGATCCGAGGTGAATCCACCGGCGCCCTAGCAGGTGTAGCAGGTCTCCTAGGCGACGTCAAGGACATCGGCGCCGGTTTAGCTGCAGTAGACAAAAATGGCGTGAAAGGCGTCGACTTATAAGACACCGGAACACCCAAATTAAAGGCCAAAGGGCCCGACGGACCTGCTTGTCCTCCACTCGGCGCCATGGTGGGAAAAATATTAAACATGGCATTTTAAAAAGCTGCAGGATCCATACCCGGCTCCGGGAAAGCGGGGTATTGCTGTTTCACCGGTGCCGGCATAGACGCCGTAGATGGGCCAGGTAACTCCTGGATAGGAGAACCCTCTGGTCTCTGAAGAGGCTCGACCTCGAAAACCGACCCAGGTGAAGTCGGAGTCGTAGGAGGTGGAGGGGTGACGGTCGGGCTAATCTCCCACGTCGGACGGTGCCGAGCTGACGGATATGCCGATCTGGACCGGGACCGTCCCTTACTCGATCGGCACCGGGAGTCGTGACGGCGCCGAGAGTCACCATAGCGATGATGAGCCCTCGAGGATGACGCCTCTCCTTCTTTTTCTTGGAACGGGCCAAGAACAATTTTGCCTCCCTTTCCTTGAGTGCCTTCGGGTTCATGCGCTGGCAGGAGCCGCATGACTCGACCTCATGGTTGGAGCTAAGGCACCAGAGGCAATTCTCGTGGGGATCGGTAACCGACATTCGACCCCCGCACTGGTTACATGGCTTAAAGCCGGATTTCCTTGGCTGCGACATTGTAACCGTCGATTCGCAACTGTAGCTCCCTGTGAGCCTCGAAGAAAAAACGTTACTCGGAGGCACGGAAAAAAGGGAACTGACGTCTGCACGTCGACGAGGGCTTCTTATTGCCTAGATGACATCATACGGCGTCGCGTGGAGTCGGGCAATTGTGACGTCATCGTCGACGTGCAGAGCTAGAAGAAATTTCCGTTGAGGCTGACGCGAGGGGAGAATTCTTTAGGTGAGGAATCCACAGGTAGGTGTATCCATCAGAATAGCATATTTAATAATTGCTTATGAGTCCCTAGTACACTACATGTGCCCAGGGCCTGTAAATTAAATGCTACTAAGCAGGGAACTATGCTTAAAGCTCCTCCTGTGGAATCTGCTTTATTGCCGAAGGGGTGGGTGCCATTAAAATACAAGTCTGTAAGGAGCATGGCCATCCCCTAAGAAGCCATTAGATCTCAGTCAGTCCTTGTAGGAAAGTACCATCTTGCCTGGCATGTTACCCCCATTTTTACTTGTGTGTCAGTTTGTTTTTGCCTGTCTCACTGGGATCCTGCTAGCCAGGACCCCAGTGCTCATAGTTGTGGCATGAATGAGTTCCCTGTGTGGTGCCTAACTGTGTCACTGAGGCTGTGCTGATCAGAACCTCAGTGCTTATGCTCTCTCTGGCTTTAAAATTGTCACTGCAGGCTAGTGACCATTTTTTACCGATTCTGATTGGCATACGGGAACACCCTTATAATTCCCTAGTATGTGGTACCTAAGTACCCAGGGTTTTGGGGTTCCAGGAGATCCCTATGGGCTACAGCATTTCTTTTGCCACCCATAGGGAGCTCAGACAATTCTTACACAGGACTGCCACTGCAGCCTGAGTGAAATAACGTCCACGTTATTTCACAGCCATTTACACTGCACTTAAGTAACTTATAAGTCACCTATATGTCTAATCCTCACTTAGTGAAGGTTAGGTGCAAAGTTACTAAGTGTGAGGGCACCCTGGAACTAGCCAAGGTGCCCCCACATAGTTCAGGGCAATTTCCCCAGACTTTGTGAGTGCGGGGACACCATTATACGCGTGCACTACATATAGGTCAATACCTATATGTAGCTTCACAATCGTAACTCCGAGTATGGCCATGTAACATGCCTAAGATCATGGAATTGTCCCACCATGCCAAATCTGGTATTGGGGTGCCAATCCCATGCATCCCTGGGGCTCCGGCATGGACCCCGGGTACTGCCAAACCAGCTCTCTGGGGTTTTCACTGCAGCTACCGCTGCTGCTAACCCACAGACAGGCTTCTGCCTTCCTGGGGTCTGGGCAGCCCAGTCCCAGGAAGGCAGAACAAATGATTTCCTCTGAGAGAGGGTGTTACACCCTCTTCCTTTGGAAATACAGGGAGTGCAGAATTATTAGGCAAATGAGTATTTTGACCACATCATCCTCTTTATGCATGTTGTCTTACTCCAAGCTGTATAGGCTTGAAAGCCTACTACCAATTAAGCATATTAGGTGATGTGCATCTCTGTAATGAGAAGGGGTGTGGTCTAATGACATCAACACCCTATATCAGGTGTGCATAATTATTAGGCAACTTCCTTTCCTTTGGCAAAATGGGTCAAAAGAAGGACTTGACAGGCTCAGAAAAGTCAAAAATAGTGAGATATCTTGCAGAGGGATGCAGCACTCTTAAAATTGCAAAGCTTCTGAAGCGTGATCATCGAACAATCAAGCGTTTCATTCAAAATAGTCAACAGGGTCGCAAGAAGCGTGTGGAAAAACCAAGGCGCAAAATAACTGCCCATGAACTGAGAAAAGTCAAGCGTGCAGCTGCCACGATGCCACTTGCCACCAGTTTGGCCATATTTCAGAGCTGCAACATCACTGGAGTGCCCAAAAGCACAAGGTGTGCAATACTCAGAGACATGGCCAAGGTAAGAAAGGCTGAAAGACGACCACCACTGAACAAGACACACAAGCTGAAACGTCAAGACTGGGCCAAGAAATATCTCAAGACTGATTTTTCTAAGGTTTTATGGACTGATGAAATGAGAGTGAGTCTTGATGGGCCAGATGGATGGGCCCGTGGCTGGATTGGTAAAGGGCAGAGAGCTCCAGTCCGACTCAGACGCCAGCAAGGTGGAGGTGGAGTACTGGTTTGGGCTGGTATCATCAAAGATGAGCTTGTGGGGCCTTTTCGGGTTGAGGATGGAGTCAAGCTCAACTCCCAGTCCTACTGCCAATTCCTGGAAGACACCTTCTTCAAGCAGTGGTACAGGAAGAAGTCTGCATCCTTAAAGAAAAACATGATTTTCATGCAGGACAATGCTCCATCACACGCGTCCAAGTACTCCACAGCGTGGCTGGCAAGAAAGGGTATAAAAGAAGGAAATCTAATGACATGGCCTCCTTGTTCACCTGATCTGAACCCCATTGAGAACCTGTGGTCCATCATCAAATGTGAGATTTACAAGGAGGGAAAACAGTACACCTCTCTGAACAGTGTCTGGGAGGCTGTGGTTGCTGCTGCACGCAATGTTGATGGTGAACAGATCAAAACACTGACAGAATCCATGGATGGCAGGCTTTTGAGTGTCCTTGCAAAGAAAGGTGGCTATATTGGTCACTGATTTGTTTTTGTTTTGTTTTTGAATGTCAGAAATGTATATTTGTGAATGTTGAGATGTTATATTGGTTTCACTGGTAATAATAAATAATTGAAATGGGTATATATTTTTTTTTGTTAAGTTGCCTAATAATTATGCACAGTAATAGTCACCTGCACACACAGATATCCCCCTAACATAGCTAAAACTAAAAACAAACTAGCAACTACTTCCAAAAATATTCAGCTTTGATATTAATGAGTTTTTTGGGTTCATTGAGAACATGGTTGTTGTTCAATAATAAAATTAATCCTCAAAAATACAACTTGCCTAATAATTCTGCACTCCCTGTAGGTGTTAAGGGCTGGGGAGGAGTAGCCCCCCCAGTCTCTGGAAATGCTTTGAAGGGCACAGATGGTGCACTCATTGCATAAGCCAGTCTACACCGGTTCAGGGATCCCCCAGCCCCTGCTATGGCGCGAAACTTGACAAAGGAAAGGGGAGTGACCACTCCCCTGTCCATCACCACCCCAGGGGTGGTGCCCAGAGCTCCTCCAGTGTGTCCCAGACCTCGACCATCTTGAATGCAGAGGTGTGAGGGCACAATGGAGGCCTCTGAGTGGCCAGTGCCAGCAGGTGACGTCAGACACCCCTCCTGATAGGTGCTTACCTGACTAGGTGGCCAATCCTCCTCTGAGGGCTGGTTAGGGTCTCTCCTGTGGGCTTCTCTTCAGATAACGAATGAAAGAGCTCACCAGAGTTCCTCTGCATCTCCCTCTTCGACTTCTGCCAAGGATCGACCGCTGACTGCTCCAGGATGCCTGCATAACTGGATCAAAGTAATAAGAAGACTACTAGCGACATTGTAGCGCCTAATCCTGCCAGCTTTCTCGACTGTTTCCTGGTGGTGCATGCTCTGGGGGCTGTCTGCCTTCACCCTGCACTGGAAGCCAAGACGAAATCTCCTGTGGGTCGACGGAATCTTCCCCCTGCTAATGCAGGCACCAAACTTCTGCTTCACTGGTCCTCTGGGTCCCCTCTCATTGTGACGAGCTTGGTCCCTGGAACACAGGAGCTGGATCCAAGTGACCCCGACAGTCCAGTGGTCCATCTGTCCAAATTTGGTGGAGGTAAGTCCTTGCCTCCCCACGCCAGACAGTAATCCTGTACACTGCGTGAACTGCAGCTGCTTGGGCGTCTGTGCACTTTTGCAAGAAATCCTTAGTGCACGGCACAGCCCAGGTCCCCAGCACACCGTCCTGCATTGTTCAACTCGCTGAGTTGACCACCGGCTTCATGGGACCCTCCTTTGTAGTGTTGAGACGACCGCCGTGCTCAGTTTTCTTGAACCCGTGTTCAAGTACTTATGCGGGTGCTGCCTGCTTCTGCATGGGCTCTCTCTATTGCTGAGCGCCCCCTCTGTCTCCTCCTCCAAGGGGCGACCTACTGGTCCCTCCTGGGCCCGGGCAGCACCCATTTTCTTCAACCGGGACCTTTGCAGCTAGCAAGGTTGTTTGCGGTCTTTCTGCCTGGAAACAACTCTGCACCCTCCAGCACGCCGTGGGACATCTTCTGTGCAAAGGAGACATTCCTGGCATCTTCCGTTGTTGCAGAATCTTCCGCTTCTTCCACCCGGAGGCAGCCATTTTGCACATTCATCTGGGGTTTAGTGGGCTCCTGCACCCCCCGGGCACTTTTGTGACTCTTGGACTTGGCCCTCTTCCTTTGCAGGTCCTAAGGTCCAGGAATCAGTCTTCAGTGCTTTGCAGTCGTTTGTGGTCTTTGCAGAATCTCCTATCACGACTTTAGTGTGTTTCTGGGGAAATAGGGTAACTTTACTCCTACTTTTCAGGGTCTTGGGTTGGGGTATCTTGGACACCCTTAGTGTTTTCTTACACTCCCAGTGACCCTCTACACACTACACTAGGCCTGGGGTCCCTAAGTGGTTCGCATTCCACTTTCTTAGTATATGGTTTGTGTTGCCCCTAGGCCTATCGCATCCTATTGTATTCTACAGTGTTTGCACTACTTTTTTAATGTTTACTTACCTGATTTTGGTTTGTGTGTATATTTTGTGTATTTTACTGACCTCCTAAGGGAGTATAACCTCTGAGATATTTCTGACACATTGTCACTAAAATAAAGTACCTTTATTTTTAGTAACTCCGAATATTGTGATTCTTATGCTATAGTGCTATATGTTATAAGTGGTATAGTAGGAGATTTGCATGTCTCCTAGTTCAGCCTAAGCTGCTCTGCTATAGCTACCTCTATCAGCCCAAGCTGCTAGAACACTACTAATCTACTAATAAGGGATAACTGGACCTGGCACAAGGTGTAAGTACCATCAGGTACCCACTATAAGCCAGGCCAGCCTCCTACAGCCCTAGTGTCTGAGTGCTACTGACTACACAATTGCTCTGCCTAGCAAGTTGTTCCAAGTTGTTTGTATCCAGTCTGCTGTTTACAATTAACTTTGCTGTGTCTCTGTCGTCAGCAATAGCCTGGTAAGTATGGCATGGGCTTCCTATGAGGCCGTGGGCAGCACTTGCGCAACCAAATCCCAAACTGTGTAGGTGTGTTGGCCCAAAAAGCACACAGCGGTCACTGATTGCAGGAACAGGCTTGCAGAAGAGAAAATCCTCAGCCAAAGGTATCCCTCCTCTTGGATTCCCTATCTGATGGTATGTAGGGAATTAGCCAGGGTTAACTTTGAAGATGGAGTCTGGGATAACCAGACTTTCTGGGGTAGACTGTTGGGTGAGGAAAGCTGGGTCCCCAGAGTGGAGCAATGGTGGTGGGCAAGTGGCCTATGCACACAATCCCCTCTGAAAGGCTTGGCCCAGGCCCCTAGCAGGATATCTGTGAGGTCTTCATTAAAGAGAAGGAGAGGTTCTGAGTGTGTGACTACCAGCTAAAGCACCTCTGTCAAGACATCTGTCCCAACTGTCACTTAGGGTAGCGCAAGGTCCAGGAGCTTAGTGATCCCCTTCACCACCATGGCAAAGAAAGCCCCTTCCTCCGTAGCCACACTAGGAGGAGAGACTAAGCCAGCATCTGGAGAGGTTTTCACACCAGTGGCATTTCCTAGTACCTTGTATCAGTTATCCTCTGGTTCTTCTAAGGGTTTCTGATAACCATAAGCATCCTCTAGTCCACCTCAACCCTCCTCAGAGGGCCTGTCGAAAAAAGAAGGCCCTGGCTCTCACTCGGAAGGGCGAGCTCTGGCTGTCATCGGTGTCAGGTGACACCAATATGGCTCCGCATAAGAGTTGGGTATGATGATGGGCAGCTGGAAATGACATCGCTGGAACTGGAACAGAGGGCAGACCTGCTGGTGTGAGTCCAGTGGAGGCACCCCCACAACAAATGGGGCCTAAAGGAACTCCATAGGGGTCAGTCAGTCTGTCTGTCCAAATGAGGTGCATAGTTTCATACAAATCATGTCGTTGGGTGGGGGTCCTGCTCTGGGAAACTCAGGGAAGCTCAGACTGGACCCAGAGGCAGACTTCAGGTGCAAGTAGGGGCTACAGGGACCTCAATCCTGCAACCTCATCCAATGACTTAGAGGGCATGGACGACATCAAAGAGTGCTTCGACTTCAACTTTTGTGAGACTTACCCGATGACTGAGAGTGATGACAAGCAGATGGAACGGCTCAGCAAACACTTCCTTGCATCCTGGACCTGGAACGTCGTGGAGGCAAATGGCGTCGGGCAACGAGGATGCTCAAGGAAAGCTCCTGCAGTGCTGGGGGTTACATGGTGTGACAATCCTCACAAGCCTTGGAGTCGGTGTCCGACTCTAGGGACCAGGAAGAAACCAGGTTCAAACCCCACAATTTTTTTGTGGGACATCCCGGACACACTGGGAGAGGGACATAAAAAGACTCAAAACATAAAAAAACATTGTTCAAAAAGTGGACAGAAGGTGCTCTCTCCGGATTTGCGGTGATTGCACAGAAATGAAAGAACTGATGTCAGCATGCTTGTGTGACATCTATAAAGGCACCATGCACATCACTTTGGTGTGGATGATGCAGAGCTAATCAATGCCACCTGGACGTACTGCTCAAAAATTTCCAGATCCACTTTGAGATCTGAGAAATATTCTCAGGTACGGAATTTGCAGCTAGAAGTCTCTATCAGATAACTCCTTGCAGGCAACCACAAAAAAACACATCAGAATCAGAGAGACACTCCCATTCACACAGCACTAAAATATAAGCACAGAGCCTGATTTAGACTTTGACGGACGAGGGAGTCAAGGTAGTGGACATCTTTATTAGGGACGAGAGCAATGTTTCATTCCACCTGCTGAATTGGCAAATTCTGCCAGTTTCCAAGTGGCTCTTTTTTTCAGCAAAGCTCCAGAAACTCTAGCAAGATTTGCCGCCCCAGGTACCATTTTCTAATGCAAGTGGTCGCAGTAAGAGGGCTGCTTCTGGAGTAGATTTGTTGCCACTCAAGTTGATTTTCTACTTGAACGGCAACAAAATCAACTTGAATGGCCATATGCACTTGCACACTGCATGGTGTCACTTGCACTGTTTTTCAGAGCTGCTCACACCATTGGCGATAAGTTGCAGCACGAGCAGTGCAATATGCATATTTCCGCCTGTTGTTGGGACTCCACTGAATCTAGATACGTTTTTATGTAAGTCTACGGAATTCCACGGAGTGAAACTCCACGACTTCTGCCCACTCCTAATTTTTATGTCTGCTTTGCTGCCTTAACTCCGCCTGCCAAATTTAGAGGTCAAAGTCGCTCTTCAGTGAACTCTGAGATTTTGTGAAAGGCTGTCACGGCAGTTCACATTAAGCCATTTAAAAGTCTGATATGCATCTGTCATTGGTGACAAACACTTACACCAACTTTTAAAAGTAATTTATTTTCCAAAAACAAACACTTAAAGAGGGAGTTTGTGGTTCTGAAAGAAAATATTTAATGGCTTCTATATCAAGGGAGCTTTTGCCCATTGTGCGCATGTCATTTTATTATTTTTACTGTCCCCTCACTGCAAGGATTTTCCTGGCCGTGAGGTACAGTAAAGAGAAAAAGTGACCCGACCACCCCTGCTTTAAACAGAGCAGGTGGTCGGATGGCTTATTTCCTGCTGGCCATACTCTCTCAGGCAGTGGATGCAATGTTTACATTGACAGAATAAATTGTACTCTGTTGGCATAAATCTGGTGATTCACCTGACTCTAAATAAGGCAGGCATGATACTTGTTCGCCGCTGCAATGGAATATCCTGTCAAACTCTAAGGAATGGTTTCTTACCTGTAACTCCAGTTCTCTCGTAGCGGTATTTCCATGATAGTCATAAGCACTGAATAGTTCCGCGCGCCTGCGGGGACCCCGGAGCACTGTTGTGTAGTATATTCTTAAGTGCAATCATCAGCTCCTTGACAAAAAAGGTCTGTGAAAAACACTTAAGAATAACAATGTGCAGCCTATGTGAACAGCTACACAGGCCAAATTGTTAGAAGAAAAAACAGTTGTAGTGTAAATTCACGTTTAAACCTCTATTTATTCTATAAATACATAAATAAATACATTCTCATATTTTATTTACACCTCTCATGAGAATAAAACAATGTAGGGCAGTGTAGCCCATAGGCTGCCATTATACAGAATGAAAATAGAGCTGTGCCTTTAAGAAAGTAAAGTCTTCCTGTTTCCCATCATGCACAGCAAAAGGCAGTTGCCTCAGTTCTTTTTTGGAGGCTATTAACCTGACATGAAGAAAAACAAAACATTTGTTGGAGTACCAACCTCCATAATATTCATGTTCTATGTCAACTCCACCGGGGAGGAGGGAGGGTTGCTTATGACTATCATGGAAATACCCCTACGAGAGAACTGGAGTTACAGGTAAGAAACCATTCCTTCTCTCGTAGGGGATTTCCATGTATAGTCATAAGCACTGAATAGAGTAGCAAGCCCATCCCCATAACCGCGGTGGAGTAGATATAAGAATACTGAGAAAAACATGAATCATGCAAACAAATTCTTGAGCAAAGCCTGTCCAACCTGAGCATCTGCCCTAGCGTCTGTATCAAGGCAGTAATGCTTAGTAAAGGTATGGACCGACCTCCAAGTGGCAGCCTTGCATATTTCTGCCAAAGGGACATTTCTCATCAAGGCTACAGTAGCTGCTTTCCCTCTGGTAGAGTGGGCTTTTGGCCTACCACCAAGGGATTTGTTTGCTAACTGATAACATAACATTATACATGAAACAATCCACCTGGATAAAGATTGTTTAGATGTGCCCAAACCTGTTCTGATTGGGCCATAGTTAATAAAAAGCTGTTGTGATTTTCGTAAGCTTTTTGTCCTGTCCAAGTAAAATTTCAAGACTCTCTTTACATCCAGAGAGTGCAGAGTTCTCTCAGCAGGAGTAGCTGGATTCTGAAAGAAAGTCGGTAATGAAATTGTTTGGTTCACATGGAAGTCGGAGACTACCTTAGGTAAAAATTTTGGATGAGTTCTCATTACCACTTTTACAGAATGAAAAACCGTGTAGGGTTCCTGAGCGCAAAGGGCCTGGATTTCGCTGACCCTACGCGCTGAAGTGATTGCCACCAGAAAAGCAGCTTTCCATGTGAGATGTTGCAGCGATGCCTTATGTATCGGCTCGAATGGCGGCAGCATCAGACATGATAAGACAACGTTCAGTTCCCATGGAGGAGAAGGCTTTCTAATGGGAGGAAAAACCTTCTTTAAACCTTCTAGGAAATCCTTAATAATCGGAATCCGAAAAAAGGAAGTTTGTGAAGGACTCTTTCTGTATGCCGTGACAGCCGCCAAGTGAACTTTTATTGACGACAGTTGTAAGCCCGATTTTGCCAAACTTAACAAGTATGGCAGGATAGATTGTTCTCCACAGGAAACCGGGTCAATGTTGTTGTGTAAACACCAAATGCAGAATCTCTTCCACTTGCTTGCATAGGCTGATCGTGTGGAAGGGCGCTTTGCTTCCTTCAGAATTTCCATACAGTCCTGAGGTAGGTTCAAGTGTCCATATTGCACTAGCTCAGGAGCCATGCTGCCAAACTCAACGATGAGGGGTTGGGATGAGATATCTGCCCTCTGAACTTCGTGAGCAGGTCCGGACGATATGGTAGCCTGATGTGTGGTTTGAGGGACCGGTGAAGAAGGTCTGGGAACCACCACTGGCGTGGCCACTCCGGAGCAATTAGGATCATTTTGGTCTGAGCATTGGACAGCTTCTGGAGGACCGCCGGAATCAGGGGAAGCGGTGGAAAGGCGTAAAGAAATGCTCCTGACCAGCTTATCCATAGGGCATTCCCCAATGTCCCTGGATGGTAATATCTGGAGGCGAAGTTTTGGCATTTTTTGTTGTCTGGGGTTGCGAAAAGGTCTGTAGAGGGGGTACCCCAGAGTGCGAAAATGGAATGAACGACGTCATCGTGTAGTACCCATTCGTGGTTCTCGTCCATTACCCGACTGAGGGCATCCGCTTGAACATTCTGGATGCCGGGCAGGTGAGTTGCCACTAGCGACAGGTTCCTGGCTAGAAGCCAATGCCAGATTGTCTGAGCCTCTCTGGATAAAATTCTGGACCTGGTGCCTCCTTGTTTGTTCACGTAGTACATAGTGGCCACGTTGTCTGTCTGGAGAAGGAGAGTTTCCGTTCTCAGAGAGGGAAGGAAGGCTTTGAGCGCAAGGTGGACTGCGCGAAGTTCCAGCAGGTTGATGTGATAGAGACTCTCTCTCTTTGACCACTCTCCTTGGACTCGAAGATGTTCCATGTGCGCCCCCCATCCGAGCAGTGACGCATCTGTTACGATGGTTTGAGATGGAGGCCGTTGTTGGAACGGAATCCCCACCAAGAGATTGCTGGGTAAACACCACCACTTGAGGGATTGTAGGGTGTGAGGAGAAAGAAGGACTTTGTTCTCCCAATCGTCCCTCAGTTGACACCACTGATCCTCCAGATTTTCCTGCAATGGTCTCATATGGAGGCGAGCATTGGGAACCAGATGGATACAAGACGCCATCGAGCCCAGTAGAGAAGCTATTATTCTTGCAGTGGCTTGAGGTCTTTCCTGCAGTTGTTTGCACTTTTGGAGAATCGATAACCGTCGTTCCTCCGAAGGAAACACCTTTCCTAGCCTGGTATCTACAATGGCCCCTAAGTAATGCAACCTCTGAACAGGTGTTGCTGTAGATTTCAGGAGATTGACTTGAAGACCAAGTTTTTGCAGCAGTTGTAGAGTCCATTCGAAATGCTGTTGTGCCTCGAGACAACTGGAGGCCTTTATGAGCCAATCGTCTAGATAGGGGTAGACGAATATTCGCTGTTTCCTCAAGTGGGCGGCTACTACCGCCATGCATTTGGAAAAAGTTCTCGGCGCTGATTTTAGGCCGAAAGGTAGAACTGCAAATTGGTAATGGCGTTTTCCGATGGTGAACCTTAGGAATTTTCGATGTTTCTTGGTTATTGGGATATGAAAGTAAGCGTCGCAAAGATCTATCGCACAGAGCCAGTCGCCCTGACGTAGATGTGGGTAAATTTGGTGTAAGGCTAACATCCTGAATTTTTCTTTGCGAATCCATTTGTTTGCTGTCCTCAGATCTAAAATGGGACGAAACTCTTGTTTGTCTTTTTTCGGTACAAGGAAATATCTCGAATAAATCCCCTTCCCTTGCTGGCTGATGGGAACGGGTTCTATGGCTCTTTTTTGCAATAGAATATTGACCTCTAACTGAAGAGCTTCGAGATGGCGGTTGGCTGTTTTGGGTGGAACAGATGGTGGAGAACTGGTGAATCTGAGAGCGTAACCATGTCTCACAATATTCAATACCCAGGCGTCTGTTGTGATGCGTAGCCACTCGTCCAGATGATTTGAGATACTTCCCCCTACCGGAGTGGATAACGGAGGAGGGGGAAGCAAAGATTCAGGGCTTAGACGTGGGAGCCTGTCGAGTTGCCTGAGTTTGAGGTGTTGAACGACCCCTTGTCGACCTTCGCTGAGTGGAGACACCCCTTTAATGCTGCTGTTGTTGCTGCTGCTGGGGGCGCGAAGACATCCAGTGTGGCGACTGATACCGGTGTGTGAAAAGTCGTCGTTGATATGCCCGGAAAACCTTTCTTTGTTCTTTCGGTCTTTCCATGCCTACCGCTTTCAGGGTATCTAGTTCAGCCTTCATTCTAGCCATCTCGTCATCGGCATGAGAACCGAACAAGGTGGAGCCCGAGAAAGGCAAGTTTTGTATTCGCTGCTGCGCTTCAGGTTTGAGTGATGTAAGTCTCAACCATGCATGCCTTCTGAGCGCTATCCCGTGTGCATAATTGTGTGCGGATAGCACCGAAGAGTCAGCTGCAGCACTTATAATTTGGTTAGAAACCATGGCTCCCTCACCCACGACCTCCAGGAAATCTTCCCTTTTATCCTTAGGAAGATGTTCCGCAAACTGCATTAAAGAGTCCCAGAGGGCACGGTCGTATCGCCCTAATAACGCAGTAGCGCTGGCTGCCTTCATCGTGACGGCTGCAGTAGAACATACTTTTCGTGCTGCAGCATCTATCTTTCTGCTCTCTTTATCTGGAGGCGAAGAAGAAGACGGTGAGGTTGAATGCAGTTTCTTTGCCGCTACTATGACCACCGAATCAGGTACTGGGTCCGACCTCAAGAATAGAGGATCTTGTTCTGGTGGACGATATTTTTTAATAAGTCTGGAAGGAGCAGACTTTGTTGCGGCCGGTGCAAGGAAAATATCCATTGCTGGTTCGAGGAGACCTGGAACCAGTGGAAGCAAAGGTCTGGAAGATGTCCTGTGATGCAAAGTCTCGAAGATCACTGACGTCGATGGGGCAGGTACCGCCAGCGGGATGTTCAGCTTGGTCGCCCCTCGTACTAGGACCTCCTGGAACGTATTCACATCATCTATGGGGGACACTCTCGGGACGGTGAGTCCGATAGGGTTGGAGAGTAGTCCTGTGTAGACGAAGAAGAACGCCTGTGATGTGAATGCTGAGATCTCTGTGATTCATGACGGTGCCGAGAGGAAGAAGAGCGTCTAGAGGAATGTCCAGAACGTCTTACAGACCGTGTTGGAGTCCTCAAAACAGACTCTGAAGGGGGAGCCGGAAGAGGCGCCGTAGGTGTTACCGGCGTCTGTGGCAATGGTGATTGTCGAGGAGAGAGTTGTGGAGACGCTGGAAGGAGGATGAGTGAGGCCGAGGATTCTGAGGTTGTATAAACCCTTCTAGGTCTTTTTGATTGTCTCGACGTCGACACACTCCTCGACGTCGAAGTACGGTGACGGCGAGTGGTCTTCGACGTCGATTCTTCTCGCCGTTGAGAATCTCTCCACGACGACCCTCGACGTCGCCGTGATGACGGTGAACGCCTACGACGTCGAGCACCCCTCGACATTGATCGCTCTCGCCATGTCGACGGCGAGCCGGATTCAGATCTCCTCGACGTGGAACGTCCTCGCCGTGTCGACGGCGACCCAGATCTCGACGGCGAAAGTCCACGCCGTCTTGACGCCGAAATCGTCGTCGACGGCGAGCGATGTCTCTTTCTCGCCGGCGAACCACTCCTCGACGGTGAGCATGTTGGCACCGTTCCTTGCCTCGACGTCGACGCCCTCGATGTCGTCGGAGACCTGTGCCGTTTTTGAGCCGGTCTGGTCGGAGTTATAGAGGAAACAGTGTGAGCCCTGGTAGAAGACTGACCTTCTCCTCGCTCTGTGGTAGAATGACCACTTTTCCTCCTGTCCTCTTTCGCCTGGAGTCGGATCTTCTCCCTGTCACGAAGGGTCCTTCTGGAGAAGGTTTTGCAGATGTCACACGACTCCGGTTTGTGGCTGGAAGGAAGGCAAATTATGCAGACCCGATGTGGATCTGTTTTGGCCTTTTTTCTGCCACAAGAAGGGCATTTGTCAAACAGTGAAGGCATTTCTGAAGTAGAAAAACCTCAAAATTCTGTCAGAATCTAACAGAAAACAATAGAAAATGATCACTCAATGTTAAAAACGTCGAGTGAAATTGAAATTCAAAAGATTTTAAATGAATTTCTGTCACAAAAGGATTTTGTGAGGTAGAGCTCAATGCTTCAGGGTCCTGTCAGAAAGGAGCCGGAAAAAAGAACTGAGGCAACTGCCTTTTGCTGTGCATGATGGGAAACAGGAAGACTTTACTTTCTTAAAGGCACAGCTCTATTTTCATTCTGTATAATGGCAGCCTATGGACTACACTGCCCTACATTGTTTTATTCTCATGAGAGGTGTAAATAAAATATGAGAATGTATTTATTTATGTATTTATAGAATAAATAGAGGTTTAAACATGAATTTACACTACAACTGTTTTTTCTTCTAACAATTTGGCCTGTGTAGCTGTTCACATAGGCTGCACATTGTTATTCTTAAGTGTTTTTCACAGACCTTTTTTGTCAAGGAGCTGATGATTGCACTTAAGAATATACTACACAACAGTGCTCCGGGGTCCCCGCAGGCGCGCGGAACTATTCAGTGCTTATGACTATACATGGAAATCCCCTACGAGAGAAATCAGGCTTGAGGTTATGGTTCTGTGTTAAACGCCTTAAACCACTCATATTCACCAGCTATGGTTATCAGCAACTATACAACATGTGACATCTTGTGGGCTGTGCCATGCTCAAAACACCAACTTGTCAATGACACAGAAACACAAAAATATCTATCAGAAGAACAACTTGGTGGCCTGTGCAAGTTATGGTGAGTGTTGTTTGTGTGATGATGACTACAACAATGTAACTCATTTTCCCCACAGAAATAGAAAAGGCGGCGAATTTGCACACATTCCACGCCACTAACTGCTGTTTTAATCTAAATCCTCAATACTCCCATGCACTTGTACTTTATAAAAAATGTGTGGCAGACTGCCTATACCAGGAAGGAATACAGCTCTTTAATATTTTAATATTTTCATGTTATTGAGTTGTGGTGGTGTGCATGTCTTTTATTGTAAGCCTGTGACCGGTTTGTATATTTTTGTTATTCTTTTACTTTGAATTTTTACAGTTGATGAATTTGCTGAGTATTTAGGTTGGGAATGTGGTGTTTTACCATAATTCTGCAATTTAGTGAATCAACTTGCTTATGTTTGCCTGGTGTAGGTTTTAGTATGATCAGTGTTTTAAATTGTTGCCTTGAAGTATTGTATGGCTAACAGTTGAAACAATAAATAAAATATATAAATAGAAAAGGCACTGAAAATAAACAGTGGAAAGTGAGAAACAACTTGCTGGTTCATGCCCATTCATAAATCATGTAGCCTTTCATCACTGTAATTCCAATATGCAAGTCTAACAGCAAACAGATGCATACAATGAACTGCAAATCAGAAAAAATTAAGATGAGAAAATAAGTTTGAACAAATCATATACAAATGTCAGCCAACACCAGGGAAATGGATCCAACCATACTGTTCAAATTTTGGTATGATAGAACTTACACCACGTTAGCATTTTCAAGTCACTCTCAATACCTCCAAAGGTAGATGTATCCTTCCAGTTCCGGCTATAATGATACATTGCATTCTTAAGACATACTGCCTTTTGACATCTATAATCTTTTGTCATTGTGCATTTTCAAGATTGCCTACATTTGGTACATATGATGTGTTCTCTAGTGGATGTGGATGCTTCACACTGCAAAGTTATGTCAAATTATTTTATTTCTATGCTGTGAAAAATGAGTCTTTCACAATGAAAATGGTGGTCTTTTCGAAGGGTAGTCACTATATGGAGAAAATTTAAAATAAATGAAGGAACAATGTATGTACAATTACACACAAGCTGATGAATTAAAGGTTGATCAGTCCATGGCGATAAGAATGTCTTCTTCGTATGTGTGCATAAGATGAGTTACAGTCTACAGTAATTAGTTCCTGTAATTAATTGGCGACTGATACAAATGTACACTCAGCTTCTCCTCGATTCAGACCTATCAGAGATTTATTTTCTAAAGAAGTAATATTCTCTTATTCCATCTCAAGTAGTTTTCATTCTCTGACCCTTCCTCATATGTTAGGCCTCATATATTATCCGTGCGATAGTATCTCAGAAGTGTGAAACCTTTTTTCTAGATTAAAGTAGCGAGTAACGGTATGAGAAGTTGTTTTCTAACTGCATGTACGTGCTCGAGAATTATTTTCTTTACAGCACAGATCATGCTCCCCACATATATAAGTTGGAATGGACATTTAGCAGTATACACAGTATGCTTCCTCAATTTTACTGGTAATAAATATTATTATGGGGACTTTTTTCACCAGATACACGTTTGTGAATGTCTTGCATTTTTCTGCATGTTACAAAAGCCACTTGGTTAGATAACAATGATGAATCTGACAGCATATCAAGACAGCTGAGTGTCAATTCATCTTTAAGAAGAATGTCTGATTCAGTACAAATTTCTATGTCAGAAATAAGGGGTTTACATAGAGGAGAGTATTTTTCAGGGAAAGGAAGCCATAGAATCTGCACTAGAAAACCTGTAAGAGTGAGGAAGACCAGTCAGTCATGGTGCAGGTCAGGTTCTTGACTGGTAAAGGTCAAGGCAAGGTACTTCCAGATCACGAGTGGGAGGAAGGCTTTATAAACAGTCTACTTCCTTTGAGAAGGTGTCTGGAAAATATTCCATTTGCATGGCTATCACTTCAGTTCGTTCACTATATTTGCATTGCTCACCTTTGTTATTTTGTTTCCCTTTTCGGTTCCCTACTCCTTTGCCTAAACTCAGACTTGCCTTTGGGTTACAATTAGGCTTTGTTTGCTGACCATTTGTCCCAACTCTGACTTCCCTCTAGATTATGATTTGGTATTACCTGTTAGGTTATCTCTCCCTCACCCTTCCTGAATTTCAGGTTCACTTTTGACCCGGAATTTCACTGATGGTACCAGCTTTCTTTGACCGTGGATTAGGTTTGCTACAGCCAGTGTGTTTAAGGCTGGAAACCATTACCAACAATATCTTGGTGTCTAAGTTAATATCAATGTTTATGAATCATAGTGAAGCTTTGTTTTTCGTACCTCAGTGATTATTTGCCACTCATCTTTGACAACGCTATAGAGAATTCCTTGATGTACAAAAGGCGTGTTGTTGGTGAGATCGTAACAACCCAACTGTCTCTTTTCTTTTTCACTCTCATTCCTCATTTTCTTCAGGGTTTAGTTCTGCTATTATTACTCATTCCTGCTTGGGCAGAGCTACGTCCTAGGAAACGGGGTGGGTTGTCTTTAGACCTAGGTGCTCAATACATGCGAATCCACACAGGCTATCATGAGTCAAGGGTCTCCTATTGCTTTGCTTACTATTTATCAAGTCTAGTAAAGAAGAGATTTCTCTCCTTCACGTCAGCCCTTTGGCTTGCTGCATTGAACTCATTCTCAGGATAACCGCGCTGTCCGCAATACTGAAATGCTTCAAAATGTTAGCCTCTTTTAATGCTGCACTTTTAATTAATCCTTACCAAACCCACATATGGAATGCTCCATTTTAGGGATTTATGGATGCAAATTCGAAATGTTACGTAAAATTGAGGTGTTTATTTCATTATGGATAACCTTGAGTTTTAAACCCAAAAACGTTCCTACAGTCTTGTCAATGTAACCACTGAAGCTCAGATATAGGCCTTCATTATGACATTGGTGATAAATCCCACTTACCGCCACGCTGACGTCCACCAACATACCGCAGCGGCGGCGGATATCGGTCCACCATATTATGACACTCACACACACCAATCCGTCAGTATTCAGCCACATACACAAATCCGCCAGACCAAAGGTCAGTGATAAAGTGGCGGTATCAAAACCCACACCGTTACGCCAACAGAACTACACCCACCACATTATGACCCATGAATCACCACGGCGGACACTCAATGGCAGTAAACCATTGGCGGTACATACTGCCACGATCAGAATGGACACACGCAGACAAAACACCACCACATTGGACAATTCAAACAACACAGACCTGACACCCATACACACACCACACCCACACACCCACATCACTATAAAAACACACCCACATTACCCACAACCCTTTACGACTACAAAGCATTGCCAGCAGAGACACCATTGACCACAACTACTTACACACACTATTCACACCTATACACCACTCACGCACTCCACATCACAAACCCCAACACATTACCCATTACACCCTCACCAACACACCTCACAGAACACCCACGGCACCACAAAGACACCCCCGTTTCACAGAGGAGGAGCTAAGGGTCATGGTGGAGGAAATTGTCAGGGTAGAGCCACAGCTCTTTGGAGCACAGGTGCAGCAGATATCTATAGCTAGGAAGATGGAGCTATGGCGGAGAATCTTGGACAGGGTTAATGCCGTGCGACAGCACCTAATAACTAGGGATGACATCAGGAAAAGGCGGAACGACCTACGGGGAAGGTACGTTCCATTGCATCAAGACACCAGCTCGCTGTACAAAGGACTGGCGGTGGACCCCCACCTCCTCCCCCACAACTCACATCATGGGAAGAGCAAGTCTTGGCAATACTGCATCCTGAGGGCCTAACCAGAGTCAGAGGAGGACTGGACTCTGGTAAGTCAACTCTCAACTATTATCACCCCCCTACCTGCATGCCATCACATACCCTCACCCCCATCACTCCACTACATCCCACACACCCCACCATCACAACCCACTCATCCCAATGCCAAGCCCTGCATGCTGTACCAATGCATGGACACCCCTCACAGCCCTGCATGGGCACTCATCACTAAAGCATGCACACCATAGAGAATTAACTATCCCACCATACACTAACATACACAAGGGAAAGCTGGCAGGGCAAATCCAACCATAGAGGGCAAGCCATGGATGTACAATACGTCAGACACAGAAACCATAACACATCATTTACATCCCGCCAGGTACCCCAGCCAATGTCAACGGAGAGGAGGGGCCAGCACTATCCAGTCCCCCAACTGAAGAGGCCCACAGTGATGACAGCAACTCTGGTCTTCAGGATCTGGATGACGTACCTGGCCCATCAGGGACCACTGGACAGCCGGTTACCCAGGCCTAGTCACACACCACCACACAGCCTCCCCCATCTAGAAACACCACCACAGCACCCACCCAGCATACCCATACCTCTGTCCCCAGGATCCGTCAATCAGCAGTGTGTCCTCCTCTACAGGGACCCCAGGCCACCCCTTGCACCCAAGACAATCAGGGACCTGGGGTCAGTGGGCACATGTTTCAGGGGTCAGAGGCACAGGCCAATAGGACACTGGGAGGACTGCAGAGCCCCAGGGGGAGGACAGGAGCAGGGAACCGACTCTCCAGGAGGCCCTCGCCGAGATCCTGGGAGCCTATCAACATTCCAAGAACACGATGGGCCAGATCCTGGACAATGTGCAGGAGAACAGGCGGCTGCAGGAGTGACAGTACAAGGGGATCAGGGAGGACTTGCAGGCCATTAATAACACCCTGATCTCCATAGCAGGGGTGCTGGCAGACATGGCCAACATTATGAGGGAGGCAATCTCACACCAGCGGCCCCTGCCACTAGCCAGACATCTGAACAGCCGTCCACCTCTGCTGCTGCCAGTGGCCAAGAGGCCCCGCCACAGGACTCACAGGCCACCAGCACCCCTGCCCCTGCAGAAAGTGAACCACCTCACAAATGTTCCCAGCGATCCAGACAGAAGCCAGAGACAATTGCCAAGACCCCGCCAGGAAATGAGACTCTCCTGATTGCAGTGCTTAATTTGTAAATAAAAACGTGCCGGTGCCCAAAGCCCTCCTCTTAAACAAGCGGCTGCTGCAATTAAATGTGGGTGCACGAAATACTGAGGCCATCTCGGGCCTCTTCAATCCATTTAAAGCCACTCCCTGCCCCTTCAGCTCACTCTTGCAGCTTTCTACTTTCTCCCTTTGTGACGCTTTTTCGTTTTTTCCTTCATCCGTCTGTCCCATATGTGTCTTTTGCTCGCAGTAAATGCTTTAGACCGAAGAATAAGCCCCGGCCCTCGAAAATAAGTGCCGGTGCTCAGCACCAGAAACAACAAGCACAAATTAAGCACTGCCTGATTGTCGCCTTTGTGTCCCACTCTGTCACCCTGTCCACCTTGAACTGTAATTGCTCCCCTTCCTACGTCCTCTTGTACAATGCACCTGTGCTATAAACAGACTGGAACAATACCTTGGACTTTCCTCCATCATCACCCCATCACATTGCACTTCCCCCTCTATATATATTAGCATTTCAATAAACACCCTTTGAAAAAAAACCTTTGGAGAATGTCATGTATATCAACTATGTATTCATTGAAACAGGTACAAACATTGCAATTCAACTGTACAGAGAATGAGCATAGGTTAATGACCTGTAGCTGGGGACGTGCTTATCTCTGGTGCAGGACTGGTTCAGGCAGGACTCCGTGTCCCAGGAGGCTGTCTGGCGGAGGAGGGGCGGAGCAGGAAGGAGGAAGCGCTCTTAAGCGCTCCTATCTCACCGCCATGCGGGACGCGCTTATCTCTGGTGCAGGACTGGTGCAGGACTCCGTGTCCCAGGAGGCTGTCTGGCGGAGGAGGGGCGGAGCAGGAATGAGGAACCGCTCTTAAGCGCTCCCATATCCCCGCGGCGCAGGACACACTTCTCTCTGGTGCAGGACTCTGTGCCCCAGGAGGCTGTCTGGCGGAGGAGGGGCAGAGCAGGAAGGAGGAAGCGCTCTTAAGCGCTCCCATATCACCGCGGCGTGCCCATCCCTTATCCATCATTGGCTAGAGAAGGCCAGGCTGGGCCTCCCCTCTAAGTTTTGTCATAGGGGGTAAGTGCCTAATTTATAAAACTCTTTATAGACCTTTGCACTAGATCTCCTTTCGGTAATCCCCAGGGTGGAGAGAAGTTTCCTGTTGTGTGATATCAGTATATCAGCATTTCCTTACTGAGGGAGCTGTCTGATTTTGTGCCAGCTCTGAGAGGCCCTAGGGGAGACCCGTTAGGCTGGGTAAGAAAAGGTCTCAGCTTATTGGAGATCAGAGTGGAGGGGAGATGGTGAGAACAAATTCAATGTAGGATTCCTTTCTTGTGTGTGCTGTGGGGGTAGTCACCAGGGACATTGATCTGGCAGAGAGGAGATTATCGCTGGAAATGGGTGACTGGCAACAAGCTTACACTGAAGACGGGGGATGGGGAGTTCTGAGGTGGAGGATGGTCAGCCTCAGATTGGCCGGCGGGGATCTGCCCAAATCCCCAGTCCAAGCAGAAACAGGGGCCTTAGGGGCTTTAGGGGCACCCGGGGTGAAGGTCGTGGAAGGAGGAATAAGGAAGAGCAAGAAGCTTTTGATGGTCTCTCCTCCTGGCAGTAGCAGTCCTCCATCGAAAAAGAACAAGACTAAAAAAAAAAACGGGAAAAAAACAAATTTATCCCTGCCTGTCAACCCTAACTCGATTTCCCTGGGTTCTGTGGATGAGCGCCCATGTTTATGCCTGGATAATCTATTGGCTAAGTTTAAGGTCATGATTGAGTCCTGTTTGGCCCCGGTTATGGAGAAACTACGGGTGCTTGAAGCTGCAATTTCCTGGCTGAGTGACAGAGAGGCCAAGGATAGCTTCTTCCAAAGGGGGCCTCCTGGATTCTCGGGACAAAGTAGTTCTACCAAGGGGGTGCTTCCACTAAAGGAAACCCCTAGCCCCATGCTGAGAGAGACCCAACATCCTCTAAGCTGTTCCACTTTGAGGGTCCCAGGGCACTGTATGGAGACTGTCACGGATGACTTCTCAGTTGGGATAAACCACGGAGAGGGATGGTCAGCTACCTGGCAGCCGGTATTTGGACAATGTGGGAGTGAAACAAGACAGAAGTGAGTAAAAAAACCAACATCTGCGAAGTGTTGCCTTATCTCATGGAATGTAGCTGGTTATGATTCTAAGCTTTTGGATAGCAGTTGGCTGAAGTTTGTTGCACACTATGATTTCATCTTACTTCAGGAGACCTGGTCGGATGGGTTGGCTGAGTAGGATGGATTTCAAAGATTTGCAGTCCCGGCCGTCAGGTCTCAAGGCGGTCGCCCTAAAGGGGGTTTAGTCAACCTAATTCGATTTTCCAAAATAGCAGGAGCCTATCAAATCACCTGTAACCATCAGGGTTTTTTAATTATCTGGGTGGTCTTCTAAAATAAATTCAATGTTGTACTGGTTAACTTTTATAATGCTGTCTGGGACTCTGGCTGCCACATTGAGGTTCTTTTTTCTGTTCTGCAGAAATTGAAGTGTAGATTGGAGGGGTTTGGGTTGGATTTCTGTGCTGTGGTGTCAGGGGATTTCAATGCCAAAGTAGGGAGATATAATACTATGATGAACCCTTTTGAGCAGGACCATGAGATACTCTCAGATGAGGGATCACACAATGTGAAGAGTCTAAGGAGTTTGGGTCTTTTGAATATCTGTGACCTGGAAGTGGTGGATACACCGCAGGCCCCAACTTTTGTAGGTAGGTGGGCTGGTACAACAATTGATTATATTTTTGTGTCCCCACCCATAAGAAATATGGTCAAGGAAGGTGAGATAGTAGTGCAGCATTTCAGTGACCACAATCCCCTCAGGATTTCTTTTAATTTTCCTGAGGTGATCCGGAAATTAGTGTGGGGTGGGGAAGTCGTGGTGAGACCCACAGATCAGGGTAGATGACTTGGCTGGAAACAGGTTAACATTCAGCAAGTAACAGAGAAGGTGGTGGGTAAGAACTTAACCCCGATCTTAGGCACCCTCTTGGCTGACTCCTCTAGCCCTGGGGAAGTTAAGGTTGCTATATCCATAGTCAATGAAGCTATTGAAGAAGGGATGGTAGCAGCTGTCCAGCCGCTGTGTAAGCAACAGGGCGGGTGGTTCAGTAAGCCCTGTTATGAGGCTAAGAAATCTCTGAGGAAAGTACTAAAGGAACAACCAAGGGACGCAGCCCTTGTAAGATATGCAAGGGCTCACTACAAATCTGTTCTGAGGGCCAGGAAACAACAGCTAAAGGAGCGGGCCTGGGAGGATCTGGAACGTGCATCAGTCCATAAGAACCCGGGCTTGTTTTGGAAAGTGGTCAACAGGGGTTCTTTTGAGACAGAAACCTCTGAGGGTTTGTCTGCAATATCGCCTCTGAGGCTTGGGTGGCCCACTTTTGTGGGATCTTTTTGGGGGGCCTATAGGGGACCTTTAGGGAATTCAGCATGGACATTCTCCAGACTTAGCTATTAGATTTTACCTTGAGGAGGTACACGAGGCGCTGCACTTTAGTGCTAGCCATTTAGCCCCGGGCCCCGATACCATCCCTATGGATTTATATAAATACTTCCCCCAGCTTTGGGCACCTATTCTGTTAGAGGGGCACCCTATACCTTGCCTTTATGGATTTAGGCTGCGCCTTCGACAAGGTCAATCGCAGTAAGCTCTGGGATAGGCTAATCAATCTGGGCATGGATTCCCACATTGTGGAGCTACTCCGTTATCTTCACTCGGGAACCAATGATAATGTGAGAGTAGGGCAGCATGGGGAAAGCTCTGAAATGTTTAAACTAAATAGGGGTGCGCGACAGGGGTGTGTTTTGGTCCCTACCCTTTTTTGCTATATACAAATGGATTGTATGATTTTTTTGGGTCGAAAGATGCAAGGACGCTCCCGAAATCAATGGCAAAAGTATCCCAGTTTTAAATCTATGCTGATGATGCAGTTCTTATGGCCCGTACCATGAATGGCCTCCGTGAGGCAGTCAAAGCTTATGAAACTTTTATGTCAGCTTTAGACTTAGAGGTAAACTGCAGTAAATCACACTTTATGGTCTTTGGGAAGCCACTGAGTTGGGTGGGGGCGCTGAAAATAAAAGAACAGGTAATTGGAAAAGTTCAGGATTTCCCCTATTTAGGGGTGAACTTTGATGAAAAGGGTAACTGGAAACCATGTAGAGGGAGGTTATTAACTCCACTGTAGGGGCCACGTTTGAGTTTGCTGCCAGGGTGGGCAAAAAACCCATTAAGCCCTTACTCGAGGTCTATAGGAGTATATGCCTTCCAGTTCTAATGTATTGGGCCCCACTCTGGGGTTACACAGAAAATAGGGCCCCCATGATTGAGGAAAATCGATTTTGTAGAAGGTTACTCGGGGTAGGTAAAAATATTCCTGGGTTCTGCCTGCATGTTGAACTGGGTCTGGATTTAATAGAAGACGCCATTAAAATAGCTCCCCTTCTACTGTGGATTTCTAGTTGGACCAATGAATTTGCTTCCCTCAACAGGGAAATCCTGTGGGATTGTTTACTTTGTGCTCATGCTAAAGAATTTCTCTGGTTGGCTCATATAAGAAAGGTAGCCAGTGTATTGGGGCGCTCAGACATCTTGGACACACCAGAGGGTTTAACTAGATATGATAAACGGTGGGTGAAGGAGAACTTTTTACAAATTTTAGGGGTTAAGAGGGAGGAGGTAGAGCTTAGGAAAAAATCTGTGAGGGACTTAATTATGATAAAGATGGGGGTGGGCCCAGAGACCTACCTCTTGGAGGTTAAAACGTATGGGAAAGGACCCTCATTATTCGATTCCGCTTGGGAGTAATCAGAAGCAATTTGTGTTTTCCGTTAGGGCAGTTTGACCAAAATTCAAGAAAACTGTGTCAGTGTGACAGAGCATCCCCACAGACTTTAATTCATTTTATCATCTTTTGTGAGTTTTATGCACCTTTTAGGATACGTTACCTAGTACCCCTTTTGAAGGACAGGGGTTTTGTGCAATATCGCCCAGCTTTTATGTGGTTGTGCATGACTTCTGATGCGTTGGTGTGGCAAGGGATAGGCTCCTTTCTAAAGGGAGCTGTAACATGGCGGAATAGTGTTAATTTTTAACTTCTGATTGTATTTTTTTTATCCTTTTAAGGAACCATGAAATGAGTACTGTAATTTTGAATGTAATTGTTTCTCTTAATTGTTTTTTGTAAAATATTTGGGAGAGATGAGGTTTGAGAGTTATGAGATATGCGGCTTATTTGTATGTTTATATTGTTGAAAATCTTTTAACCAAATAAAGTGATTTGATTGATTGATTGGCTGTAGTGATCACACCAGGAGTATATGTCAGGTCACCAACATCTGCAAAATGAATTGCCAGAGGGAACAGTAAGTGGTCCAAGGCGTGGAAAATATCAGCAAGCCATTGCCACACAAATTACAAACAAAGTCATTGTAATTTAAAGTAACACTGTCCTACCTGTGTGTCATTGGAAGTATTGTCGGATCACATATGTTCTGCTGTCCTCATCCTCATCCTCTGCCTCCTCATCCTCACTGTCCACAGGGTCTACTGCTGGCACACTGGCATTTCCAGCCTCCTCTTCCTGCAGGAATGGGACATGGTGTCTGAGGGCCAGGTTATGCAACATGCAGCATGCCACCCCTATCTGGCAGACCTTCTTTGGTGAGTAGCACAGGGATCCACCTGTTAGATGGAGGTACCGGAACCTGGCCTTCTGGAGGCCAAAAGTCCTTTCCATTATCCTTCTGGTTCGCCCATGTGCCTCATTATAACGTTCTTCTGCCCTTGTCCTGGCAATCCTCACAGGGGTCAGCAGCCATGATAGGTTTGGGTAACCAGAGTCACCTGCAAATATTGAGGGACAACATTTAGCCACACACTATCCTATATGGCCCACACCATACCCATACACCAACATCTACTGGGTGGGAACCAGAGCTCACCTATTAGCCACAACCTGTGCCTCTGTTGTTGGGACATCAAATTTGGGATGCTGCTATTCCTTAGGACAAAGGCATTATGCACCGACCCAGGATACTTAGCATTGACGTGGAAGATCTACTGGTCTGCCAAGCACACCATCTGAACATTTATGGAGTGGAAACTCTTACGATTCCTTAACACCTGTTCGTTCTGTTGTGGGGGGTGAATGCAATATGTGTACCATCAACTGCCCCAATTATGTTGGGGATATGTCCCACTGCATAAAACTCGACCTTCACTGTGGCCAAATTCTCAACCTGGGGGAAAACAATGTAGCTGCACATGTGTTTTATCAGGGAAGACAACACTCTTGTCAGCACTATTAAGATCACTGGCTGTGACATTCCTGCTGTCAAGCCCACTGTCACTTGGAAAGAACCAGTTGCCAGGAAATGGAGTACTGATGGCGCTTGCACAAGAGGGAGGATCCCAGTGGGTTGACGGATAGCAGGTCATGTTCCAACTGGGCACACTGCTCTGTGATTGTGGCCCTGTCAAGTCTATATGTGAGGATAATGTGCCTGTCCTCCAGTGTTGCCAAGTCCACCAGGGGTCTGTACACGGGGGTATGTCTCCATCTCCTATTCACCCGCGGCCGTAGGAATCTAAGGGACAAAATAGTGAGGAGCCACTCACAAACTGAACAATGGAGCTACAACAGTAGTTTGCATTCTGTAAACATGTAATGGGTCATTGTGACTTGTCCAATATGTGCTAATATCTCCTGTGACGCAGCATTATTCCAGGGCCTGCCCCCCCCTGAAATGGCGTTAGCCTGTCCTGTGTGGAGGGACAGGTGGAATTGAGGTAATTTTGCTGACGTTGTGCGCCGTTGCGGGAGGCAGTCAGCTCCTCATTGGTTAACATTGGGCCATATGGGGTACAGGGGCCAATGGTGATTTACGCCGGCGGTGATGGTATTCACCACTGCGGACGTGACCGTCATTTTCTATCAGATTCCTCACTTGCTACCTGACCTTCCATAGGAGAGGACCTACACTGCATGTGCTGCTGTGACCTGTGTCTGGAACCTACCATGACCCAGTGAAGGGGAAAGGGCCAAAGCCTTCACTTCAGAGGAGTTGGAGAAACTGGTGGATGGGGTCCTACCCAGGTATGGACTGCTGTATGGGCCTCCAGACCAACAGGCGAGTACACCGTGAGCACAATGCATGTCGTATGAATGCATGGAGTTGTGCGTGTGACGGCCTCATGTAAGGGGGGTGGGCGGATGTCCTTTTGGCGGTGTACGGGTTGTGTGCTGGGCCATGTGTGTGACAATGGTGATGGAAACAGGTATGTTGGGCCATCTGTGTAGCAGGCAGGGCTGTTTGTCTAATGGTATTTTCATGTGTGTATTGCCTCTGCAGGTCAGCGCCCATCAAAAGAAGGGTATATCCGTGCCATCGCCATGGAGGTGCAGACCCGGGGGTCTATGGCAGGCGGAGCACCCACTGTTGCAAACGGTGGGAGGACCTGAGACGCTGGGCGCGGAAGACGACGGAGGCCCAGCTGGGGATGGCCTCTAAACTAGGAAGCGGTGCCCGTCGAACCCTGACCCCCCTGATGGCCCGCATACTGGCGGTGGCCTATCCAGTGCTGGATGGGTGCTTGGGGGCATCACAGCAGCCACAAGGGGGTGAGTACAGTGCCAATCATTACAACTTACGCATGGTAGGGTCATATTCGGGTGGGGGATGTGTGTCAGTGGGTGCCCCTAGGCCAGGCCTGAAATTGCAGCATAGGTCCCCTGGTGGCCAGGGTTCTGAAGGGATAATCCTGCTACCTAGCTCATAGGCATCCACTACTGGTCACGGCTGGGTGGGTCTTAGGTGTTCTGCATTTGGCGGTGTGTGCCCCTCCCCATGCCTTGGTGGCAAGCTATTTCTCTGGTAGTGCAATGCAAAGTGTGTAGGCCTGTTCCCTATGTGTGAGTGTGCTGTGTATGCCAATGGTGGTGTTGGTGCAGCCATTGACTAAGTGTATCCTTTGTCTCTTCCCCCCTTTCTTGTTTTGTCATCCTGTCCTTATGTGCATTAGCATCATCTGGTGGAGGATCAGAGTAACCGGTGACGGAGGGAGCTGCATCTCACAGGACCCAGGAGGCAGAGTCCACTAAAGGTAAGGGCACCAGTGGGATGGAGGGCTAGGGGAGCACCACAGCAGAGACTGGAGGGGACAGTTCAGACACAGATACTTCCTCCGATGGAAGCTCCCTGGTAGTGGGGGACACTTCTGTGACCATCCCAGCTACAGGTTCAGCCACCACCCCAGTAGCCCCTCAGCGAGTTTCCCGTGCCCGCTCACCCAAGAGGGTGGGCATCTCCTTTGCCTCTGCACCTCAGGCCCTGCCCCAGTGAGCCCTGCTGCCCTGACTGAGGAGGCTATTGACCTCCTGAGATCCATCTCTGTAGGGAAGTCAACCATTGTGAATGCCATCCAGAGGCTGGCAGCCCAGATGCAACAATCTAATGCATTCCTGGAGGGCATTCACACTGGATTGGCGGTCCAAAAGAGATTGATCCAGGCTCTGGCCTCCTCTCTGATGGCAGCCATTGTCCCTGTTCCTACCGTCCCCCCTCCAACTTCCACTGCCCAGTCCCCTCAACCCCAACCTATCCCAGGCACACATACAGACGAGCATGCACACAAGACAACACCCAAGAGTGTCACAGGCAAAAACAAGCACCACACTTCATCCCACAGGCACTCACACAAACACCGTCCAGTTGCAGACACAACAAAATCCACTATTTCCACTCCCCCTCGTCCTCCTCCACCACCTCCTTTCCAGTTATGGAGAGAGAATGTTTATTTTATTAGTTGATTAAAACCATAAAAATATTCCTTCAACATAAAATTTTACAGAACAGTATTAATGCACTAAATCATATGTACTACATAATATTATAAAACTTGAATGAGGAAAATACATTCTACAAAATTGATTTGCTCCTACTTGAGTCCAGTTACTGGTACAAGTCTACATGGCGGTCTGGCTGTGTGACCAGTGATGTCATCAAAGGACTTTCCTATCTTTGATGTGGTTGCTCAAGATGGATGGATTTTATCTCTGTTTGAGCCCTCCCTATCACAGGCTTGTTTCGGCAGATGTTACTTTACAGGAGAAAATTTCTAAAAATTGAACCAATCTAATATTCAGTATGGTGTTTTGTGGATTGAATGCTTCAATTAATGCTTGTCTACAGGATCTGATCCCTAAGCCATTTAATTATTTTTTCAGTAGACATTTTCTTTCAACAGCCAGGGCTGGGCAAATGAAGACCACATGCACCAGGTTTTCTACGCCGTCATGCATGCCCGCTCATGGCCCCTTCTTCCATTTTGGCATGAGGACTAGTGTTGGTACTTCACCCAGCCTGAGCCTTAGAAAGCGTTGCTTAATTTTCCGTGAGTAGGGGGCAGCCATAAGTGATGATTCTTTTAGATTTTTATATGAGTTAAGAATCAACCAGCCGCGCGGCCTTTTAATCAGTGCCTCCCTGTCTTCTAACCAGCTGTGTAGTTTACTTGATTTACTGACTACTTTGTTCAAAAGCCGGCGTGGGAAGCGACTGATCCCATACCTCACCTAGGTTCAAGAGGTTTATACTCTTTTCCAGATACCATTTGTAGTTGCTATTCCCTTTTTCTAGAGTAATTTTCTGCCAGACTAGATTGGCTAAGGACCCTTTTTGGGCATGTCTCAGTTTGTAACAGCATTTGATAAATGCCACAGGACGTGCCAGCGACTGCTTAACCAACATGAATTCTAGTCTAACCTGGGCTGTAGAGGCATGCCTTGGTAACCGAAAGACACGCTTATAAGTCTTTTTCAGAAGCTTCTCCAGGAGAGCTACCTCCATCCCCCTCCTCATTTCAGCCCCATATGAGAGAGTTGGCAATAATTTTGCTCTCATTATGGCTGTCAAGGGGTTCAGTACTTGGCCACAAATTTAATTTGAGAGCTTGCAAAAGGCGTAAGCAAGTGTCTGCGCCTTATTTTTTATTACTTCTTTTTGTTGCGCATAGTTGCACCTGGCATCAACCACGACTCCTAGATATCTATAGGAGCTTACTTCTTCCAAAGTCTTTCCATTCAGGTACCATTTACGCTGGCTTGTGGGTCTATGATTTATAGTAATCAGTTTAGATTTGTTATGGTTGATTTCTAATTTGTTTATCCTTGCAAACTCTTCTAATTTATTTAGCAATTTTTGCATGGCTATTCTGGTGTTACTGATTAGTAATAGGTCATCCACATATAGCATATTTGATAGTTGCTGACCGCCCAGAGTGGGGGAATGGGATGGTTCAACGTTTAACTTGGCAGACAGATCCACTATATACAGGTTAAAGAGAGTCGGGGCCAATACCCAGCCTTGTTTAACACCAACCGTTGTTTTAACAGCCCTTGATAGATATGAACCTCCCCCTAGTTTCACCTTCACCTATGTATCAGAGTACATAATTTCAATAGCCTTTAAGGTAGTAACTGGTATCCCCCAAAGCTGTAGTTTGGCCCACAATTTGCCACGAGGGACACAATCAAAGGCAGCTTTAAAGTCAACAAAGCACAAATAGGTGGGAGTCCTGGTTGCCTTTGCTCTGTTGGTAATAAGTCCCAGTGCCATGAGGTTTGTTAGAGTTCCTTGTTGTTTAGTGAAACTGCTTTGATTTAACGGCAGAATGTTGTTATCTGTAATCCAAGTCTCTGAATGATTTAACAGACACCATGAAAAATACTTGAGGTCGACATCTAGGAGAGCAATAAGTCTGTAATTACTTGGAGAAGCCGCATTCCCTCCTTTGCAGATGGGGTGATTATTGAGCCTCTCCAGGTTGCCGGGACAATTCCCGTTGTGAGCACACAGTTAAACATTGCAGCCAGGAACTTGGCCCAACTTTCTGTTTGCTGTTTAAACAGTGCCTGCGGTAAACTGTTTGGTCCTCGCGACTTCCAAATGATTTTTATTAATTCTGGAGCTGAGATCTTCAAGCTTTCTACAGCATCGGATTCCTGGTTTTTCAGAAGCCCCTGGGTATGCGGCTCATTTTTGGTGGCCAACTCCTTTAGATGCGACTTTAAATGGCACACCCATGCTTCCTCTGATATATTTGCATTATTATCTGCCTTTGGACCCTTATCCATTGTATTAATGATTTTCCAGAATCTTTTGGGGTCAGATGTTTTACATGCAAAGTGTAGTTTGGCCGAAAGCTTCCTCTGCTGATGTTTTTTAATGGACCATAGTTCCCCTTTTAGTAGTTTCCTTTGCTCTCGCAAGGCAGCCAATAATGATCCAATGTCTGGGGATTTACGCATTTGCCTTAGTAGTTTACCTACAGCCGCTTTCCTTCTACGGACTGGCTGTGGTAGATGTGAAAGTTTTTGATGGGTCAGTTGTGCTCCTTTTCTTGTGTTTCCTATGGAGTCTTTATTTATAAGGACAGTGGCAAAATTCTCCCAGACCGTTGTCGGATTCGCCCCGCTCGTGGCCTTTGATTCTAGCCTTTGTAAAGCCCCATCTGCTTGGCTTTCAATGGTGTCGGATGGCAATTTAAGCCTTTTTAGGTTTTTGGAGCCAATCACCCCTTCCAGGGCTACCGCTTTCTCTGGCTTATATGGTGATGAACATATCCTGATTACCTGTGGCTTAATCACTTTCCATGCGGTCCAAGATACTGAAGCCACTCACTAATGTAAACAGGGCGGGAGTTACCAATGTGTAGTCAAGGTGGGAGACTGTTTTCCCAGAGGATCTAGTCCACGCTGGTGGGATGTCAGGCGACTTTCGACCATTTACTGCAAAAAGGCATACCGCTTCACAGGTGCATATAAAACTCTCACCTAACTTGTCTTTCCTTCTTTTTATTGGGAGGATTTGGGCGGGCACTGTTGCCACTGTTTGGGTGTGGGCTTCACCAGGATTGTGAAAAAGGTTGAGGTTGAAATCACCCGAAATTAGCCAATATGCCGATTGCACCTTGCTTTCATGCTTATCAGTTGGTTTAATAACTTATTTGCTTCAGCTGTTTTGTTTTTGGATTGATATATATATTGACTAAGATCAGTGGTTCCTGTATATTCTTTCACCATCCATCGAGCCTGACTAGTTGAAAAGGTAGATCTTTCTCCTTGTACTCCGAGATCTTTGCTATGATGCTTGTGCTAATATATATCGCTAGGACTCCCTTCGGCTGGCCTGGCCTGTTTGTCTTTGTGGCTGGGCTGAGATATTCTATAAATCCTACTAACGGTGTTGATTCCATCACCCAGGATTCCTGTAGGAGTATAATATCAAAGGCGCTAAAGAACTTAGTTACTGCTGGGTCCTCTGTCTTTGCCCGCAGGCCACCTATATTCCACAAGCAGATGTTCAGTATGCCTTGTGGGAATGAGTCTTCAGCTGTTCAGCTGTTACCCATCGCTCCTGGAGGAGAAGCCGATGCTGCCCAAACCCTTTCATGGTGGGGTCTTTGGCCCAGAACCTGCCTTTTCCTGCCTTCTTCTTTCCATATTTGAACTTTCAACGGGGACTTGGGAGGTCTTCTCTTGTTAGTCATTTCTCCAGAGAGCCTGCTGTGCGGGATGGCTGCGCATGTTCCATGCAAGACGGACCACGTGCCTTTAGGTGTTTCCAGATGTTGAGGGACTAGTAGTAGGGGTGGGTATCATTCACCTTTGTAGAAGACCAACTCAATACCCCAGGCTTCAAAAGGTCCCTTCTCTCCATAATCTGTTTGGGTAGGACCCGCTCTGCAAAAATAGTAAGCGTTGGGTCCGTGTGTTTGCTGCCTCTTGCTTGAATAAATTTGATTGCAGCAATGTCATCCGAGGCCACGTGCTGTAGGCCCAGGTGTGCTTTTATGAGTCTTACAATAGTAGAACAATTGAGAACAACTGTGGAGGACCTTGAGATGAATTCCGGAATCCAAAGCAGCTGGAAATTTGGTTCGTCTTTTTGTGTACCTGTATTTGCTCTGTATGCATGTTAAGATCCTTGTGGCCCGTTACTCCCAGCCTTGTGCCAAGGGCTTTCCTCTTACTTCTTGAATTTGCCTGTGATGGTTAGCCAACTTGTCCAAACATAGTAGTAGTTAACTTTGAGCTCTGCTGGTCCCTCTGGGGACTTGTACAATTGTCAGAACATTTGCTGAGTGCTGTGGGGAGGCTGAGAAGACCTTATTGACTGGACTGCACCTACTGAGTCAGAAAGGGTCCTTACTCCTACTTTTGTGTCAGTTCTAGTACTTGCTGGAACAGAGGTGTCTCTGTTGTGCCTTCCACTTGGTACCATGTGCTCCTGGCTTTGTTCATTTGGAATGATTTTGGTGGTTTTCAAGCTGGAGAATTGGAGCGACCTCGCAGACCTCCTTCCTTTTCTTGCCCGTTTTCATTCTCTTTTCGATAGAACCCGAGTTGAAGGTTTCTCAGAGTTCCCAGGCTTGGCGGTAGCTTGCGACAAAACATGACTCTCCATAATATCCATACCGAAGCTTCCTGAAGCATTAGTTTCTGCCAGAGTTCTATTCTCTTTTATGGTCGAGGGAGAGGCTGTTTGAGGGGGACAGGGCCTCTCCTCTTGATTTTGCACAAGCGGGGCAGATGTTAGCATGGTAGCAAGGGGAGAAGTATGTGTGTGTTCATCATTCCGGGCAGAGACGATTTCTTTTAGTATTCCTTCTAAGATTTGCGGCATTTGAGACAGTGTGTCTACCACCTCCTTGCAGGAGCAGATAGTGAAGTCATTAGCTTGTTTAGCTTGAGCCCTTGTTATTAAAGTGTTTAATTCTTCCAGCTTGTTGTCGATACTGGAGACAAATACCGCCATTGTATTTAGCAAATCTACTGGGATATCCATTTTACTTGAGTGAAACTGCAGGGCCATGACCGTTGCTTGCATTGAGTTTAGAATTGCAGCCCACATATCATCTGCCCCTATAGCATCCGAGGGTCGTGGTTGTGATGGTGGTTGCGGGTTGGGCTTGTAATCCCCGCTTAGAGCTCCTTCGATTTTTGTTGCTTTGTGGGAATGATACTGTGCAGCTGTCACTATTTCTTCTCTGGGTGATCTGATTGGACAATCCTGTTCTGTGTCCCGGAGCTCCAGTTCCTCACTTCCACATCCAAACGTCGGGAAGGAATGGAGTATGGGGCTTTGACTTAGGGGGCAGCCTTGCCGGGGGTCTTGTTCTAAGATTTCCACAGTTGCTACCATCTCTGAATCCAGAATCAATAGGTTTACTAAGCTGGATGTCGGGTGGTGCTTGATGGGGTCTGAGCTGGTGCTCCTTATGGTTTTCTCTTGCAAGGGAGTGGCGGGCGCTCCTGGTACATGAGTCCAGGGAACTTGGGCATCAGCTTCCAGAGGCTGCTTTCTCATGATCACTATTGTTGGAGAAAGAGAAAGAGGGGCGGGGACAGGTGAGTTCACTCTAGGACTCTCTCTGAAGCTTCCTTGCAATTGCAGATCATTAATGGGTGATGGGCCACTCCCTGGGGAACGGTTGCTTTGTGCCGGTGATCTAGACCTTTTACTGGCACCATGAGTTGTTACAGCAGCGAAGTAGTCAGTTATCTGGCAGTGAGTGGGTAAGAGGCTCCCGGCTTTCCGAGGGGCCGGTTCTCCCCAGTTTGGTTCTCCCATGCTATAGAGCTGTTCAGCCAGTCCCCTGCCTGATCCATTGGCTGGGGGGAGACTCCTGCATGGGGTGGGTCGATCCAGGTCACTGCTTGCTCTCCTTTTTACTACTACTCCATCCGACGCCAGATCTCTTTTCCTTTTCCTCTTTGCTTGATTTATGGGTTGACTAGTGACATTACTTCATGCTTTACCTGATCTGGTACTCTTTCCCTGAGTAGACAATGTGATTGCTGGTTTGCTAGTGATATAGTGATCTACTCGAGAGGGTCTTCGATTTGACTCAGTTTGGTGTGGTCACCGGTAGACAGTGGAGTGTTCGCTAGCTCTTTTCCTGTGCTGGTGAATTGTCTCTGGGACACTCCAACTGCTGACTGGCGCAACCTGCTTTGGATTGTGGGTGGCGCGCCACTTGGCTTGATTACTTCTTGCGTTGTTGAGGGACGGGCCGGTGTAGAACCGATGGCCTGTGATGCTGGTATGCGGAGGTTCCAGTACTGGTGTTCACGGAGGTGAGGCGGGCTGCCTTTTACTGCTTTCTGTTCCTGGTAATTTAGAGATTGTGACCGTAGTTTGTGCGTGGTCCGTCTGTCAATTCGTCTGTTTAGATTCTGTTTAGATTCGAACTCCGGCTCCACTGCTCTACTGCACTCTGTTGTCGTTCGCTGAGCTTCCGTGCACCGCCACATGCTGCCCGCGTGCTGCCCTGTGGTTTCACTTCCTCAGGCTTCTTCAGAAACTGAGGGCTGAAGTCCAGGGATCAAAATCTGAGGACCGTGCAGACCAGGTTGCAGCGCATGCACCAGCCGTGGTCGTGGTTTTAGTTGTGATCGAGGTGATGCCCCCTGGTGGTGCCGGGTCCCGGATCCTGGGTCCTGGGATTGGGTAGGGCCTAGCGGGGTTGAGGCTAGGTGCAGGGGGTTGCAGATGATTGCAGGTAGGATCGCAGGAGGACAGGCAGGGTTTGGCAGACAGGTGCCTGAGGCGTCGCTCTTTCCCACCCCTATTGCTCACTAGCCTCCTGTGGGAAGTGGGGGGCTGTTAAGGGATGGCAAATTTGGCGCAGCCAACTTTTGGCACAGGATCGGCGGGCTTGGCGCAGGTTTTCAGTGTGTCTGTCCCTCCAGGTTGCTCCTAGCTGCTACCCAGCTGGGAGGAGCTGGAGAGGTTTTACGATGGGGCCCCTCACCCCCGCACACCGCGGTCGGGCCGCTTTCACAGGAGTCCGTGGGGGGGGGGGGGGGTTTGCAGAGGTCACTGCTTGCTTGGCGATTACTGCTTCTGCTGCCACTAGCGGTTGGAAAGGAGCCAGCAAGCTCCGCCGCACTCCAGCAGGCCGCTCACCTGAGGGAGAGCTGCATTTCCCGCTGCGGCGGCTCCTACGGTCCGGGTGGACATGGTATGGGTTGCGGGTGCTGGAGCTGGCTGCTTCAGGACTCTGAAATCTGAAGTCCCCCGGCGAGACAAGGGTGCGGGCTACATGCTGCGCTTCTGACTGCTGATTCTCCTTGCCGGGCTGCGTGCTGCGGACAAAGAGGACGGACCAGCAGCAGTTATGTCCATACTCACACCTGCATGCACCACATCATCATCCACTACCAGCATCATTACCACACCAGGCAGAATGCACACCTCACTGGCAGACACCTCAACGACATCCATGCACACCTCCTTTGTGTCCTCTCCCACTGTGTCTGCCCCCCCTCCTAAGGTATACAAATGCAAGCACTCAGACACCAACAGCCATCCACCTCACAACAGCATACAGCCCACGCACCTGCACCCAAGTCCAGCACACAGACACTTCCAACAACCACTCCTTCATCCTCCACTCCCATTCCTTCTCCCTCGTCCCGCCCCAATGTCCCTAAAAAACTTTTCCTATCCATTCTTGACCTCTTCCCTACCCCGCCCCCACGTATGGCCAGGGTATCACGAACCCAGACAAGCACCTCAACCACGCAGTCCACGGGCCCAGTCCTAACCGCAGCCACTCGTGGTGGAAAGGGAACCAGGCCACATGTACTGAAGGGCAAGGAGCCTACACTTTCATTCAGGAAGAACAAGCAGCCTGCACAATCAGGCAGGAAGACCAAGGAGCCTGTACCAGCAGGCACGAAGGCCAAGGAGCCTGCACCAGCAGGCAGAAAGATCAAGGCGCCTGGACCAGCAGCTGTGACGGAGCCCCCACCGTCAACCATGGTTGTACATACATCCGAGGGTGCATGGGATGTGCAGGAGCCTCCCCTCACCAGCAGCACCACCACTGTGCATCCGTCCGAGGGTGCAGGGGATGTGCAGGAGCCTTCCCCCACCAGCAGCAGCACCACCACAGTGCATCCGTCCGAGGGTGCAGGGGATATGCAGGAGCTTCGCCCACCAGCAGCACCACCACAGTGCATGCGTCCGAGGGTGCAGGGGATGTGCAGGAGCCTCCCTCCACCAGCAGCACCACCACTGTGCATCCGTCTGAGGGTGCAGGGGATGGGCAGGAACCTCGCCCCACCAGCAGCACCACCACATTGCATCCGTGCGAGGGTACAGGGGATGTGCAGGAGCCTCCCACCACCAGCAGCACTACCACAGTGCATCCGTCCGAGGGTGCCGGGGATGTGCAGGAGGCTCCCCCCACCAGCAGCACCACCACAGTGCATCCGTCCGAGGGTGCAGTTGATGTGCAGGAGCCTCCCCCCACCAGCAGCACCACCACTGTGCATCCGTCTGAGGGTGCAGGGGATGTGCAGGAGCCTCCCCCCACCAGCAGCACAACCATAGTGCAATCGTCCGAGGGTGCAGGGGATGTGCAGGAGCCTCTCCCCACCAGCCGCACCGCCACTGTGCAGCCATCACCGCCGGCGGACGCTATGTAATTCTGCCTCCATGGGCTGCTGTGCGGCCTGGCCCCTCCAGAACCATGCTCTGAGAATTCCCTCTTTCCACTACCTCCATCCCCTCTGTATTATACATAGCTGATTCCTCCTCTATCTTAGCTGCTATAATAGTCCTTAAAGCTATGGTCGCTGACTAATCTTCCTCCACCCTTACCTCCATAGCCTGCCCCTTAAACTTAGTTAACCAGCCTGTCCAACGTCTTGCACAGTTGCTCTTGATTAGTCTTCATTTCTCCAAACCAATATAGCTTAGGCTTCATCTCGGTAACTGTACCTGTGAGCAAAGAAGTGAAATCCCCATACCCTGTTTTTCCCTCTGACTTTACCTTTCTCTTGACCCATCTATTTGGATCTCCCTGATATTGCCCCCTTTTCTCCTACTGCCCACTCCACTCTTACCCTTAACTCTTTTACTCCTACCATCCAACTGCACTATTTCCCACCTTTCTATCCTGTTACTAGTCAGCTCTGTATTGGATATCCTTGCCTCAACTCACTTCACCCTGGTGGCTTAGTACCACCCCCCAATACTTTGACTTCCTAGTCCTTGTAACTTCACCCTTCCTTACTCCCTTTTGGAGTAGCCACTCATCTTTCTCCCTCAATGAATCTACCCCTTCCCTCCTTCCCTACTGGCCTATGAGGACCCTGCCCCAAAGGAACTAGCTTTCTGTTATGTTTTCTTTCAGAACACAAAGGAAGGGATACATGTGTAACTAGAGAAAAACATAAGCTATCAAATTCTCAAGGTAGGATGGAGAATATGGATGACTGGCTCTTGTACTCACTTCAAGATCACAGTTAATGGAGGTAGTATAGCACTTTCCCTGGTACTAGGTTCTCACAAAAAGTCCGAAATACAGTCAGATAGACTATTCTGAGGTTAGTAGAGAGGCTTATAAAGAAGAACTTAGAACGTCTAAAACGCTCCTGAAAACCTGTAGGGAAAGGTTTTATCATAACAAAATAGTGTCTGTTATCAACCCTACTAGATATCTTTTTTTCAGTTTACACACCTCCTAGTTAAAAGTGTCAAAAGTTTTGCTTGGATCTGGCTGATTTTTTTCAGAGCAAGAGTGTTTCTATTTTATCGAACTTCACACCTACGGGGACTACACTAGAAAATGAAGAGCCTAAATCTTATGTTCAAAAGGTTTGACACTAGTTATGTTCTATTAAGGATGAGGCGGTGTTATTGCAAATCACACTGACTAAATCTGGTATTCCTCTTGACCCTTGTCCTATTAGAGTCTTCTTGACCCTTGTTCTATTAAGGTTTTCAAAAAGATAGCATTGTTATTTGATCCTTGGATTAACATGATGGGTAACAGCTCTTTAAAAACTGGAATTGTTCCAGTCTTTTGTAAAACACCACTAGAGTCAGCACTCTTGAAAAAGGAAACACTGGATTCAAATGTTGTTTCTAATTATCGTCCTATTCCTCTGCTCCCATTCTTTGCTTAAATGTTGGAATACTGGGTTAATAAGCGGTTAGCTGGGTTACTGTGCGAAAACTGGTGTGTACAATAAGCAATCAGGTTATTGATCTTGTTTTAGCAAATAAACTGTGCTAACTGTTACTAATAATTTATAGATGACTCTGGTAACTCTACAACTCTTACACTTCTTGACCCGTAGGCTGCATTTGACACAGTCTCACATGTCATTTGCTAAAAAGACTCACTACTACTGGTCTGAGGGATAAGCCACTCCCATGGTTTGAATCCTTTATGAAGAATGGAACACAGCAGTGCAGGTGGCATCCTTTCGCTCTGTCTTAAAAGACATTACAGGAAGAGATTAGTAATGCTATATCAGCCCTGGCGACGGGGAAGATGCCTGGTCCAAATAGCTACCCCACTGAATTTCATAGCAAATATAAAGAAATAATCTCTCCATACTTGCTCGCTCTTTACAACGAAGCTGCTGAAGTTGGTCACTTTACCCAGAAAGTTGACATGGCTTCCATCGTGGTTATCGCGAAGTCAACTCCCCCACCTAGTGCCTCATAGTGACTCATCTCACTAATTAAAAGAGAGACTAAAACCACAATACTAGTCAAATGCCTGAAAGAGATGCTTCACACTTTTATTCATCCCTACCAGTGGGGGCTTGATGCCTGCCAGAGGTACAAGGCACTGCCTCAGGCGACATCATGTTGCGCCTCTAGTTCGCCGTCATCTTTTGTCACATTCACTAGCCCTTTTGCTAATAGACTTCAAGAAAGCATTTGACACAGTGGTTTGGAATTACCTGTCTTGAGTCTTAGAGAAAGCAGAATTAAGACCTTGGTTTTGTAGATGTGTCGAATTGCTTTACTCCAACATGATCGCACAAATGCAGATTAATGGAGAGGTCTCGACCCTCCCTATATGCCTGGGGACCAGTCAGGGCTGCCACTTGACCCCTCTTCTTTTTTCCCTGGCTATTGAGCCCCTGGCCTGGCTCATTCAATGTGATGCATATACGCGGGGTGGGAGTGGGACACGGGGCATGGGGATCGCATCATACTATTTACAGACAATGTCCTCCTGTTCCTTTCTAGACCCAAGGAGTCTGGCTCACATTGCCTTCCTCTCTTCCAACCCTATGTGAAGGCTTATGGCCTAAAGGTAAATCATGGAAAATCAGTGCTCGTTCAGCTCTACCTCTCACAAGAATGTGTGGATTGGTAGACCACCATACCTGTGCAGGGATTGAGCTTCCGATACTTAGGTATTCAAGTTGGGCTCCGTCCAAAATTGGCCTTGAGTCTTGATTTCACACCACTAATCTGCAAAGTGAAGACAGACCTGAAACAATGGAAATCCCTCCAGCTCAATGTGATGGGAAGGACTGCCCTCTATAAAATGATACCTTCAAAATTTCTATACCTTTTCAAACTTTCCAACAGATAATACCCTGACAGTGGTTCAGGAAGATGGACTGCTTTGCGACATCCATTCTCTGGCAGAAATCCACACCGTGACTGGCTCTGGTAACCTGTCAAAGAGCACCGTACAGCTACAGTCTGGGCATGGCTAACTTATACCTCTATTATTTAGAATCTCAATTCCTGGTAATAAATAAGTGGCTTAATGGGGGATGGTCAGATCCAGCGTACACAGTGGAATTTACAGTATACACAGGGAATGCTTTGCTCTGGATGGGACTCCAAACTCACTAAAAAACTCCACTGTTGAGGGGAAATGGTTGTGTGAAACAGGTGGCCTGGAGAGCTTTATTCACTGGGATGCCATTGGAATCTACCTGCTAGGGTATGTTTGGTTGGGCACCTGGCTATATTCATTGCAGGAACTTCAGTCCACATATGCCATCTCACAAATAGTTTCATAAATACCTCCAGCTATGACATGCACTATAAACACATTTCCATGGGCACGGCACTCCCTGAATTGAGCCCCCTGGAGGCCCAAATCCTGATGGGAATACTAATAAAAAGACTGTTTCTCAGATCGACCATACATTATTTATAAATGTGCCTTGCACTAGCACACCAACAGACAAGGTGTGAGGGAGGGGTAGTTCAAGTATATGAAGACGCCTGGCGTGGTGCCATGAATGCTTCCTGTACAATCACAATTTCTTCCAAACTGTGACTTGTGCTGACATACTATCTGTACGGTGCCTATCGTACCCCCAGTCGACTCCAAAAGGCATGCCTCCTATCTAACCAGACTTGCTTCAGACGCTCCTGCACCCCTGCAGACTTTTATCATATGGTCTGGAGTTGCCCGGTTGTTGTGAATTATTGGGCTGCAGTGACTGAGCTGTTTTTGGAGATATTGGGACGGAGAGTGGAACTCTCCTTAAAACTGCTTCTCCTGGGCATATCTGAGGAGACGGGGGGCACGAGGATAGATCATGGCATGGTGGCTGTTTAGGCAGCCGCCATGGTGGTCAAAAGAGATATAGGCTCCAGATAGAGGTCTCCTAGTCCACCCTTAGGGGCATATTTATACTCCGTTTGCGCCGAATTTGCGTTGTTTTTTTCGACGCAAATTCAACGCAAAACTAACTCCATATTTATACTTTGGCGTTAGACGTGTCTAGCGCCAAAGTTCCTTGAATTAGCGTCATTTTTTTGCGTGAACACCTACCTTGCGTTAATGATATGCAAGGTAGGCGGTCCCGTCTTAAAAAATGACTGCGATGCTATTGCGTCGTATTTATACTCCTGGGCAAAAATGACGCCCGGGAGTGGTCGGGTCTAAAAAACCCGCATTTGCGCCGGATTTTAGCGCCTGGGTCAGGGCAGGCGTAAGGGACCTGTGGGCTCAGAATGAGCCCAGAGGTGCCCTCCCCTGCCCCCAGGGACACCCCCTGCCACCCTTGCCCACCCCAGGAGGACACCTAAGGATGGAGGGACCCACCCCAGGGACATTAAGGTAAGTCCAGGTAAGTATTTTTTTTTAATTTTTTTGTGGCATAGGGGGGCCTGATTTGTGCCCCCCTACATGCCACTATGCCCAATGACCATGCCCAGGGGACAGAAGTCCCCTGGGCATGGCCATTGGGCAAGGGGGCATGACTCCTGTCTTTGCTAAGACAGGAGTCATTTCAAAGGGGGATGGGCGTCGTTAAAAAATGGCGCAAATCGGGTTAAGACGTTTTTTTTGCCTCAGCCTGACTTGCCCCATTTTTAGACGCCCAAACGACATTTTTCCCTACGCCGGCGCTGCCTGGTGTACGTGTTTTTTTTTCACGCACATCAGGCAGCGCCGGTCGGCTAACGCCGGCTAACGCCATTCAATAAATACGGCGCCCGCATGGCGCTTCAGAATGGCGTTAGCCGGCGCTAATTTTTTGGGCGCTAAACTGCGTTAGCGCAGTTTTGCGTCAAAAAGTATAAATATGGCCCTTAATGTCTCAATGGTGTCGCGGAGTAGACTACTGTGCCCTACAGGAGACACAGGTATATGAGGCCAGAGGGTGCCTTCAAAAGAATGCCCAGATCTGGGGTAAAAGGTGGGATCACTCTGGAATGGTTCCATTATTATAAATGTGAGGGGTGTTCCCCTCAGATGCTCTCATTGTGGATCTGCTGCTGACATCTGTAAACTGGTGTTGTCTTCCTTGATTAATGCCCAGACACAGCTGGAAATGATGTGGATGATTTTGCTTTTGAAAATAATAAAGTTGTTCATTAAAAAAAAAAGAAAACACACATCACATGCGGCATTCTACAGGAGTCTGCCATTAGTCCTACACTTCTCAATATATATATGTTATTCTCCTAGCAGACTTGATTCCTTCCTACAGATATCAATTCTATGAGTACGCTGATGGTACTCACCAATTATCATCTGTTTGGAAGGTGATATTTCTAATCTTCAGGAACAATTTATGGGCTGCATAGTTAAGTTGGCCAGATAGGTGAATTCTAACTCTCTCCACCTTAATTCTGAAAAGAAGAAAGTTCTGATTTTTGGGAATCCTTCTATCTGGTTCCATAGGTGGTGGCTTCACTCTTTGGGTGACTGCCCAGTACCTGCTTCGCTGTCTGGGAATTTAGGAGGTTTATTTGAAAATGGGCTCACTTTTGAGACACATATTAATATGCTGATGTCTACTTGATTCCAGTTTTTGAGACAAACTCAGGAAGACCAAGCAGCTTATTCATCAAGGTTCAAGATAATTGCTGGTGCAAACCCTAGTACATTGTAGTCGGGACTATTGTAATGTCCTATATATCAGGCTACCTGGGTACCTTTTTAGGAGGTTACAACTTGTACAGAATGCAGCAACCAGACTGATTTTTGGTAAAAGAAAATTTGATTGTATTTCCTCCCTCCTTTCGAAAACTTCACTGGCTACCTTATTAAGAGGAGATGCCAGTTCAAAGTCCTTTGTTATGCGAATATCCTGCAATGTGCAATCTATATATGAAAACAAGTTACTTACCTGTAACTACATTTATCCAGTATTGGTATCTTTTATAAATTCACATGCTTGAATCATCCCCGTCGTCGACGTGAAAGTCCCACGGTATATTAAAAAAGCAGTAAGTAAAAATTTTCATAGGCTATAATGCTAGCAAAATCGCACGTATAGCCTATCCATGTCCTTTTGTAAAAAAGAACCAAACTTGACTTATGACCAATCAGGCTCCAGCACCCTCTAGAATATTCCCCAAAAATGCTCATTCCCTCAGATTTTCTAGCACTAGAGTGAAGAGTATGTAATGGAATGGAAAAGAAATGTGAGCCTCAAAGGGGAGGAGGGTGGGTTGCATGTGAATTAATGAAAGATACCAATACTGTATAACTGTAGTTACAGGTAAGTAACTTGTTTTCTTATCCAGTGTTGGATCTTTCATAAATGCTTGAATCTGAATAGCCAGCAGTACTCCTAATAACCGTTATGCCCTCAGTGGATGGTGTGTGCGAGCATTGAAATCTTTCTAATTATATATATATATATATATAAAATGTATTTATATACATATATATATATATATATACACACATATATATATATATATATGTATATACATTTCTACATATATACATTAATACATATCAAGCAATAATTGCATAGGAGTTAGAAACCATTGTATATTGAATTAAATATGCAGATTCAAGTAAGAATCTCACCTCAGTGAAATACATGACGCAGGGCTGCCTGTCCAAGTGAATCAGTTCTTTGTGTTGATTCCAAACAGTAATGCTGCACGAAAGAATGTGTCCACGTTGCAGCTTGACATATCTTGTCTAAAGTAATCCCTTGAAATAGAGCAACTGATGTTGAAATTGCTCATGTAGCGTGTGCCTTCGGACGGCTGGCTAGTGGTTTTCCAGCCTTCGTATGGCAAAACCGAATGGTGGATGCAATCCAACAAGCTATCCTTGCTTTAATAACTTCTGTCCCCTGATGACCCTGGACATGGGAGACTAGTAGCTGGTCTGTCTTCCGGAGTCGTTAATTATGATGAAGGTAGAACTTCAAGCATCGTTTGATATCCAGTGTGTCGAGAGTCCTTTCTGCCACAGTTGTGTTGTTCGGGAAGAAAGTTCTTAATATCACTGGTTCGTTCAGGTGAAAAGATAAAGGCACATTAGGGATGTATCTGGGGCTTGTTCTGAGAAGAACAAATTTGTCTGAGAAAATGAGGTAGGGTTCCTTAGTGGTAAAGGCCTGTATATCGCCGACTCTCCTCATGGACGTAAGAGCAAGGAGAGTTGCCACCTTCCATGTGAGATATTTCAGATCCGCTCTATAAATAGGCTCGAACGGGGCTTTCATTAATTGTGAAAGGACACTGTTTAAATGCCATTGAGGCGGAGGTGGTTGTACAGGAGGGAAAGTGCAAAACAGACCCTTCATAAACTGTTTTATAAGCTTGAATGAACCAGGGGAGGGTGCATCGCAGAGCGTCTGTAAGATGATGTAGCAGCCAGATGGACCTTAAATGATGCATGTCTGAGCCCAGTTTTTGATAGGGCAAGTAGGTATGATATAATTTGCTCTGGCAAGACCTTTAATTGATGCAAATTGTTTTGATGGCACCAGATACAAAACCTCTTCCATTTGATCCTGTAAGTCTTGTTTGTACTGTCAGCTTGTGCTCTGGACAAAATTACTTTGCATTCTTCATCAATGTTCATGCCCTGGAATTCATGGAATTAAGGAGTCATGCGTGCAATTGGAGATATGCTGGAGCTGAATGAAATATCTGACCTTGACTCTTCGTTAGAAGGTTGTGCTAGCTGGGAAGTCGTAAGGGATTGGCCACCGACAGGAGAAAGAGTTCCATGTACAATACTGTCTGGGCCACTTGGGTGCTAGGAGTATGAGCTTGCAACCCTCAGATTTCATCTTCTTGAGAAGCCTGGGGATTAATGGGAAGGGGGAAAAGTGTATGCAAAGATCCCGGAATGGATATTTCCTTTTTATTCTATGTGTTGATTAGTACATTTTTGTGTTTTATTTTAGGTGTCCCTTTTATTTGTTTAGTCCTGATGAGATCCCATATCAGTTAGAGGGTTGCAAAGTCATCAACGGGCCTTAACAAACCTAATATTGTGACCCTTTGAATCTAATTGGCTCATGTGCATGGATATTTATTAACTTGGGTCATTTTGACCATATTTCGGAAACCTTCCTTTTTGTTTGCTGTAATGTGTTGATGTGTATTTCTTTTATAATTTGCAGGTTCCACATCTTTTGGGACACTCACAATTATATATGAACCTTGTGCAAATATATTGGTTTGGAATTTGATCACAATTTTTACTTCATTTATTTTTAATTGAAGCTGCCTTTCCTGATGATCTTTCTACTGCTGTGGGACTAATGTGATTGTGCCTGATTTTCACTGAATACTCACATATTATTTCATAAGAACCACTGTTTTTAAATAACATTGTTATGCCTGGGCTCTTTTTGGACAGGGCTGCCTTTGTTGGATTGCATTTATTCAAACTTCAGTACCCCATTACAGAAGTTGATTTAGCGGACCCAGATTCTGAGACATATTATTTAGTGGCCCAGATGCAATGGCTCAACAAATGGGTATCTGCTAGGAAAACTAACAGGTGATAGGCAATGTATCTCTTACAGGATTTCAGGGACTACTCCAACTGCTGTTGAATTCTAAAAAACATTAAGCCCGAGGGCCAGCAAACACTGGCAGTTGCTAAACACTGCTGGCTGCGCTGCTTACAAAAAACTCAGATGCTATCTCCCTACTCCCCTCATATACCATTATGACACCTGTTAGTGCAGCCACACAAAGGGAATTGGAGAGAGCCTGCAGAATGGGAGGCCTTTGGCATTGAACGAATTGGGGACCTGTTCAGGGCAGGGAAATTGCTAATGTATGAAGAACCGTAGTCCGATTCCGAGCTACCAGCTAGTCAATTCTATTTGTATACAGCGATCGTAGCAAAAGTCAAAACAAACTGGGGGACCAGACAAAATGAACCACCCAGACATCATGGCGTCATTTTATCTGCACCACTAAAGGCACTCAAACCAATAACAGTATTATATAGGGCACTCCGAACTGGTATCCTTTCCCGACTTGACAGTGCTGCAAGATAAACAAACAGTGGACATTGAAAGGGTGACTTCTGACACAGACAGGCTAAAGGTTTTGGAGCAAATGCCAAAAATGTGATAGCAGATATAGCAATATCTTTCTGGAGACGCTTCCAACAGGTGTAAGTCATTTTGCTAGCACCAGGAACAGAATTGTTGCCATTGCAACTGTAAACTTTGCTTGTGCTGTCCGCTTTAGCTTTAGAGAGTATATCGTTGCACTCTCAAGTGAGTTTCAGATGTCTGAATTCATAGCATTCAGGAGCCATGCATGTAAACATAGCAACACTGGTTCTGGATGTAATATCTGGCCCTCATCCATTGATAGAAGCATTCAAAGAGATGGAAGCCATTTTGGTGTGGCTTCCGACATGAGAAGGAGTTCCGTCTATCAGAACTGTCTGGACCACTTGGGAGCAGTGAGGATTAGGCAACAGTTCTCCACCTTCATCTTGGCGAGGGCTTTGGGAATTAGCCGGAAGGGAGGAAAAGCATATGCATAAATCCCAGACCATCGCATCGAAAGGGCATTCCCCCACGACCCTGGAAGGGGGCATCGATTGGCGCTGAACTGGCATTTGGCATTCCTGCTTGTTGCGAAGAGATCCAATGTCCCCATAGTGCAAATATCTTGTCTAGACAGGTTTGGTCTAGCTCCCATTCGTGACAATCGTCTTTGGCCCTGCCGAGTTAGTCCACTAGAGTGTGGTGTACTCCTTAGATGTATTCAGCTTTCAAGGAGATGATGTGATTTGTTAACCAGTGCCACAAATCCTGGGCTTCCTGCGAGAGTGTTCGAGATTTCGTGTCTCCTTGCTTGTTGATATAATTCATGCTGGTCGTGTTGTCTGTCCAGACCAGCATCGAAGGTCTTTCTATCCTTGGGAGAAAGGCTTGTAGTGTGAGGAAAATGGCTTTGAGTTCCAAGCTGTTGATCTTTCATCCATTTCCCTTGGGTTTGGAGGTCTTGGAGGTGGCAGCTGTCCATTGACCCACCCATCATAATGATGAAACTGGTAAACAATGGCAGATACTTACGGCCTTGGTAAAGATAAGGATGGTGGGACCACAGTTCTAACACCTCAATCGTTCTTGGCCTGATGGAGATCAGGTCTTCAAAGGTGCCTTGCGATTGATTCCATTGAGTTTGTGGTTCCTCTTGTCCTGAAATGCGCAAATGAAACCAGGTCAATTGCATAAGAGATCAGGCTTAGATACGATTTGAACAATCTCCCTGAAACATACTTTTTTCTTGATATTTTGTTGGCTGCGGCTGTTATCAATCTTGCGAAAGGTAGGCTTTGTTTTGGAGTGTGTCTAGAACAGCTCCTAGAAATGCTATTGTCTGAGTAGGGGTAGCTGAGGATTTTCATTTGTTGACTGTGAGACCCAGTTTGCGAAAAAGTGTGAGGTAGGCTTTCATGGCTTGAAGCGCTTGCTGTGGAGTTGAAGATTTTAGCAGTCTGTAGTCCAGGTACAGGAATTCCTGATGACCTTGTTTTCGGAGAGGGGCTGCTACTGGAGCCAAGCACTTGGTGAAGATGCGTGAAGCTGACTTGAGTCCAAAAGGGAAAAGTTGGAATTGATAATGGGTACAGATACCATGAATCAGAGATATTTGCAATGTTTGGGATGAATGGGAATATGAAAATATGCATCCTCCAGGTCTAGAGATGTCATGTAGTCTCTGCTGTTCAATAAGTTCAGTATGTCTGAGAGAGTAATCAACCTGAAAGATTGTTTGTGGAGAAATTTGTTTATTTGCTTGATATCTAGTATAGGACTCCATTCCGCTGATTTCTTGTATATGAGAAAAAAAGGACTTGAATCATTTTCCTTTCTGTTACACTGGAACTTTTTCTATCTCTCCCTTGGGAAGCATCAATGAAGACGAGGGGAGTGCGAACCCCTTGGTGGAATCTTTGGTAGTTTCTCCGTGAACTCCACAGTATGACTATAAGTGACTAGGTCCAACACCCATTGGGCTGAAGTGATGTTTTTCCAATGGTCGAGATGGTTGGAAATGTTCGCACTGCACCACTGGGTTAGAATAGGGTGGTGTAGCTGGCACCTGGGTTTGGTCATTGTTTGCGACCTGTGTCTGTGGCCTGACCTGACGCTCTCCGGCAAGCTCCTTGCTTAGAGAAACCAGCTGTGATTGATTGGCGGTAACCTTGTGCTTGTCTGTACTGAGGCTGATAGGGTTGATATGCTGTGAGCACTGGTATGTGCCTCTGTAGGTGGGGACATCTCTACCTCTTGCTCCTCGAAAGGGCAATCTTCTATATTGTAAGATTCCAAGGGACTTAGCAGTATCTGTACCTGTTTTAATGGCAGGAAGTGCCTTGTCTATGTGCTTGCTAAAGACTGTGTCCCCATCATAAACCATATCAAGTATCATTGACTGAACTTCAGGTCGAAATGATGTGGCTTTGAGCCACCCCTGGTGTCTCAGGACAGCTGCACCTGCCAGTTGCCTGAAACCTGTGGAGGCGATATCCATGGCGGTGTCAATTTCTGAAGAGGCGCGTTCACCTTCCTGGAAAATGTTTCTTGCCTCCTGCATTTGATCTTCCGGAATTAGGTATAGCATATCCTTGATGTCGGACCACATCTGCTTGTCATAGTGTGCTAGACTAGCTAAAGAGTTGGAGGCTCTGACTGTGATGGCTAACATAAGGGTAAACCCTTTGCCTATCCGTCTCTATCCGGCGGCACTGGTTTTTAGATCTTCGCTATCCCGCTTGGGAGACAATGGAATCTGACCTAGGATGTCCAGTTGGGCATGCCAGGGAATCATCCATCGCTCAGTATTTCATATAAATGCGGGGTAAGTCCGCTGCCACCTTAGCAGGTTTTCTCATTATTTTTATACCCTCCTGCTAAATGTGGTCAGTACCAGGTATTGATTGGACTGATTTCCCTGCCTGGTCTTTTAAATTGTATAAGAAACAGTCAACTGCTATAGAAAAGTGAAATCTTTCTTCTGCCCTTTACACAATGCTATGAAACCCTCCAATATCCACTAATGGAAAGTCAACAGGCTATGTTGTAGTGGAGATAGGGTGGAAATGACATAGTCGGCTCAATCATTCAGTTGTGTTGGGTGTCTTCGAATCTCGCCTTCCTCTCAGTCATTTTCTGCTGAAGTTGAAGGGTGATCCCTAGGTGGTGGAACTATATGTGTCAGATGTGTCATTCTAGGGGTAGCTGGTGGAGGGATGGTTAGCAGAGAAGGGACCTTTGTGGCGGTGTTGATGGTGGTGCCTCTAACTGTGTAGGAAAACGTTGTCTATTATCCGAAAACATAGCCTGAATGTCCTGAACCAAGGAGAGGCATGAAAACGTCATCATGGTTGTGTTAGGACTAAGGATAATATTTAAAATGATACTTCAGTTGGTTCTGTGGAGATAGTAATCCTTTAAATCCTGGTTTTGGTCACCCTCATAATATTCCTCATCCTCTTTCTGATATTTTACATGGAGCCCGAGGGGCTGTGGTCTGGTCCAAATGGGCACTCATCATCCGAATCTTCCAAGTCTAAAAGATGGCTTGGAATGAGAGGAGATATACTGGTGGAATATAAAAGTCCAGGCTTCACAAATGTTTTAACTATTTTTGTCTTTGTCGACGGTGTAGTCAACGATGTTGTTGTCGGTGACATGTGAGCCGGCGGTGGAGCTGTCATTGATGCCGCCATCGTTGACGAGGTCTTTGCTAATGGAGATGTTGATGTAGCAATCGATGTGGGAAATAGCTGTGCCCTTCGTCTCCATAACCTTCAATGACAGGGCGGGAACATCAAAGGCAGTTGTTGTCAGAGCCGTAGACAACCTCACTGACGAGATGGTGGTGACTCTCGACAATATTCCTGTCGACTGTGATGTTCTCGTCAATGGGATCTTCAAAGGAGATTTATTTCTTTGTCGTTGATGAGTCTGAGTAGGTAGTCTGAAGCATGTCTTTTCGTGGTTTTGACAGAGTAGCAGGAATAGATAAAATTGTCTCTTAGGAGAAATATTTTTAATTCTACTTTTTCTTGAATACCCTTGCTTGGTGATGAGTTTTGAGGGATTTTCTGCTCTCCTCAGAAGTGCCCTCTAGAGATGTGGCTCTGTTATGTGACTTTGGTGAAGAGTGACTATCTGCTCCTGAAGATGTTTTGGGGCTTTAGTCTTTTGCAGCCATAATCTGCCTTCTCGATCCTTTAGAATGTTGGTAGAAAAAGTGCAACAAATTTTGCAGTCTTTTGCCTTATGGTCAGGGTACAGACAATAAATAAGGTTCTTATGTGGATCATCCACATGAACTATTTTTCCCACCGGTCTTGCAGGAACGAAAGAGGCCTTTAGAATCAGACATGGTAAATATAGATGAAAATACAATACCTTGCTTGAAGTAGAAAAAAAACTGAGCAGAGGCTCAGGAAGACTCACTTCACACTCGACATGCAGTGAAAATCTGAAGACAGGAGCCTCTCTTGGGAGTGTTGAAAAGGGTGTTGGAGCCTTATTGGTCAAAGCTCAAATTTAGCCCTTTTTTTAAAAAGGACATAGACTATAACGGCAGTAGACCCCGATTTCAGGAAGCTATGGTGTTTGTTGCATACTGCTTTTCTAAGGTACCATGGGACTCCCACGTCGACAACAGGGAATGATTCAAGCATGTGAATCTATGAAAGATCCAATACTGGATAAACAAAGTTACCCATCTGAATATTTCATTAATTGATAATGTATTTGCTGGGATTGTGCCTGCACCCAGCCAGGTGTACAGTCATGACCAGATTCATTGATCTGACTCTGATCCTACCAGTGCCAGATAACACTTAATTGGAAGGCCACCAGAGGGCCAAGAATAGAAAAACAGAAAAAGGAGCTTGTTAGATTGGCAGAATGTGAGATCAGTGTGCTGTTGAATGAAGTAAAACGAGGGAGAGGATCCATGGACATAGAATGAGCATGGGATATATAATATGTTGGAAAGTATAAAAGAGTCTGATTCTTTCTCTATGGCTAGTTCACTTCCCAAGATGATTAATAAACCTGTAACACTGGGTTTGGGGTAACCATCATACAAGTTCCAATGAGACTGTAAGCCTACTGGGAAGTACACCACTAGCTCTTGAACCTTGTGCAGACCTTTAACTGACTACAGTTTTGCTTATATTCACTGATGATCCATGGCATTTTGGAGCCACATTACTGCGCACTGGACGGATCTGGACCAGGTGGGAGGTGGGCGAGTGGTTTCAGATTTTTTTGTACTGTTTGAGGGGGGCTGGAACTTTTGCAACAGAAGGGCAAATTAATGGCTGGAATTTTATATTGTCCAGATATCGTATTAAACTAATTAATACACAAACTGATTGCACATTCATGTGATTGATATGGCTGCCATTTCTGTAATGTGCTGATGTTTCCTTATGTGGAAAACCCCAATAAAAATTATGTCAACTACCACCCCCTGATGTGGCACGACCTTCACACAGGTTGGCAATTAATTTATCCATGCCTTATGTTTTCATGTTTCAATTTAATATATTAAAAAAATCAATCAGCATACCTGGCCATCTACGTCAAACGCAAGACACGCCACGCCATGAGTGTGCACATCCTTCAGCACCGATATTGTTTGTACTGTATAAGAGTCCCAGACACAGATGTATGGCTCTTTCCCAACTTGTCCTGTTGCCACCAACACTCGTTCAGGATGCAAAGCGAGGCTAAAGAGAGAAAGGGAGAGGAAAGTAATCAATGGAATATTCATTCCGTTTTGTTAGGAGGTGCAATAACTGGGCACAAACATCAGATGATAATTCATTTAACAGTCTACATTCACAAAATCAACTTCACCATTTGCCTAAAATGCTGATCAGACATCAGCAGCAACAGATTTTGTGAATTTTAACAAGCCATTCCACACCATACTACAGCTAACTTCAAGGCCAGCTGGAAGGGGTACTTTATTGCAGTTTACTACAGATCACATGCAATTCTGAAGAGGGCCCTTCTGAATATGTCTGAATAAAACAGTGACAACTGCAATTGTCTGGCATGTAATTTCATTGCCTACGTGTACCAGCTGCTCACATGAAAGCATCTGTTTTTCTCTAAAGACGTAAAAGAGCTGGGGTCTCAAGCACAGCTGGGCATTGTTGGCATTAATGCAGTACTCGCGCAAACAAAAATGATGTGCAGCAGCGCCTCAAAGAAAGGGGTAACTGGTTAAAAGAGGATGGAGAAAGAGACTTAGACGTGGAAATACCAAAAAAGTACTTGCCCACGTGCAGCATAGCAGCGCATTCTACTTGACTCTTTTGAAGTCTGCTTACCCTGCCAAGCTGTACTGTAGAAATATTTACCAAAAAGAAATACTGAGAACAAAGCTTGCTTAGCATTTCACCTATTTTACCTATGCTCAAACATTATTCACCAGGCACCAGCAGTTAAAAGGGCTAAAGCATTATAGCATGCGCTGATAACACGGTCCACAAAACATTTTTTTAAACTATCTTTCCATGTAGTCTCTCTTCCCCAAGTTTCATTTTTCAATTAATCGTTTATTAATTTAGGCACCATCATTTTTACTCGTTTTTTATTTTCTGTCTGAAAGCCAATAGGCAAATATAAATCACTAATTATGGCTACTACTTTACTTTTTTATATAAAAGGATTCTACTAGTGTAATATGCCACTTGCTATATCACGGGGAAGTAAATCAAATTTGATAACAAAGGATGCTAGCTACGATGGATTATAGGGGTACATGATCTTATATCTGAAACTCATTCATGTGCTACCTGAAATGAAGGAATATATGCCGGTCCATATCTACTTCGTGTAGTAATCTTAATTATAATAAAAAAAAAGAGGGGAGCAAACGAATTTGTACACCCCTTACACTTTGCTTCGTGCAAATGTATGTAAGGCATGGTGGGAATGGTGGGAGCGCTCAGTAGCTTGAAACTGTGACTCAGAAATGAATCATAAACCTGCTGTTATCTTTAGGTAATTTGCAACTGATTCAGAATGAGACTAAAACTTTACTTCACCGGGCAGCTGTAGGAGACCACGACACAGCGTGTTCCCCACAGCAGTTTGCACACCAAGCAGACAGAGATTTGTATACATTAGCATGGAGCCGGGGCAACATGTACCCAGGAACTAAAACAAACAAACACAAGACCCATCATAGGCATTCAGCCGTGGGCGACTGAATGCCTTGTCCCTCGTTCTTCAAAAATATCATCCTATTGTCTGAAGATTTCAATCATTAATTTCAATATAATAAGCAATAATTAGGACATAGGACAAATAATTTGCTATAATATTCTCGTGACATACCCCAGCTGACACCAGTCTGTATATCCTGGAGAGAGAAACACCAACAAAGCATGTCATAGCGAAATCAAAATCATTCTTTGGTCTGAATGTAGCCTAGGTGGAATATAATCTGATGCAACCTACCTGCATTCTACCTCCAAACCAAAACTCTCAGATACCTGCCTCCCAAATAGAGAAAGGTTGCAAGTTTAGGTGTCTCACCAGTGTCTTTACCAATGAAAGTCCTATTGGAAAATGGCACTCTCTGAAGGGTCACCTCAGACATTTTGCCTTCCCCTTCCTCTTTTTCTGATCTCGTTTTTGTTGGCTTTAGGACTCTGTGTACTTTACCACTGCTAAGCAGTGCTAAAGTACATGTTCTTTCTCCCTAAAACATGGTACCATTGTCTCATACTCAATTGGCATATTTAATTATTTATAAGTCCCTAGTAAAGTGCGCTAGATGAGCCCAGGGCCTGTAAATTAAATGCTACTAGTGGGTCTGCAGCCCTGAACTGTGCCACCCACATAAATAGCCCCGCAACCATATCTCAGGACTGCTATTGCCAGGCCTGTGTGTACAGTTTCACTGCCACTTTGACTTGGTATTTAAAACTACTTGCCAAGCTTTAAACTCCACTTTTATTGCACACATGTAACCCCTAAGGTAGGCCCTAGGTAGTCCACAGGGCAGGGTGCTATGTAAGTACAAGGTAGAACATGTACTTGAAAGTTTTACATGTCCTGGTAGTGAAAAATCCCCAAAGTCGTTTTTCACTACTGTGATGTCTGATTCTCTCAGAGGTAGGCATTACAAATTCCCTCATACGCTTTTAAGTGATAATTTCGGATCTGAGAGGAATAGGCTTGTCATGTTTAGTATGGGTGGAATGGTAGTGAGAAATCCTACTTACTGGTGAAGTCGGATTCTACATTACTATTTCAGAAATGCCACTTTTAGCAACTAGGCATTTTTCTGCACTTACTGCCATCTGTGCCTTACAGCCTGTCTCCAATCCACGTCTGATCTGTGCTCATTGACAGCTCCCCTTGTGCATTCTACCCAGACAACCATAAACCCAGGACAATTAGCTGCATCTGCATTCATCTGCCTACAGGTTGGTTTCTCTGGGCAGGAAGGGTGGAGGGGCCCTATCTTACACTTCAAAGGCCAGTGGTCTGTCCTCACAGGACTCCTGGCAGACAGGTCTGGGTTTGAAAGGTGAACTTGTGCACTCCAAAACCACTCTTTGAAGTTTCCTCCACTTCAAAGGCCCTTTTGGGTACATATACTGGATCTGTGACCCCACCAAATCAGACACTTCTGGAGGTACAACTGGACTCTGTCAAAGGGTCAGCCTGGTTGCCCAAATGACTCATATGGACTGCTTTGTTGGAAGGACTGCTGGCCTGCTTGTTACCCTGCTGCCCGCTGACCCCTGACTCTGCTGGAAGGACTCTGCCTTCCTCCTCAAGTGCTATCCAAGGACTTGGATTGAGCTTACCTCCTATTCTGAGGTCTCAGGGCTATCAGAGACTTCACCAAAGAAGAGAAAATCCAGCACATCGGAAAATCGGCACTGCCAGATCAATGCAGTGCCTGTTCCGTGGCTGAAAATCACCATAGCGTCTGTTGCCTCAGCTCAACGCATTCTGGGGTTTCCACACATCGACCCTGGGTATCAAAATATTCCCGCACCGCAGTGAGGGACCAAGGCCACACTCAGGAAACTGCTGCGTCACCTTGCAGAATGCAAACAAAAAAAAATGCACTGCCTTTGCCACACTGAAAAATGTACACCTTGCTTTACTTTTCAATGCATCTCCTCCTTTACGTCATTATTTTTTACGCATCCCAGCAACTGTGTGTTAAAAGGATACATCCACTGATTCTTAAGGATTGAGACTCATTTAAACCTTTAAAGAGTGATATCTTGACTTGTGCATATCGGATTGTTGTTGTTTTTCTCCTATTTTATTCTGTTGAATAATATCTATTTTCCTAAACTGGTGTGGAGTACTTTGTGTTGGGGTTTTCACTGTGTTACTGTATGAGTTATTGGACAAATACTTTACACATTGCCTTCTAATTTAACTCTGTCTGCTCTGTGCCGAGCTACCAGAGGGTAAGCAAAGGATAATTTAGGTTGTGTTGTGACTCACCCTGACTAGGATTGTGGTCCCTGCTTGGACAGGGTACATACCTCTGCCGACTAGAGACCCAATTTCTAATACACTCAGAACCAATAGTCTTTCCTTAGAGCACAAGAAGATGCAAACACATACCTTAACTGTTACATTAGCACCACTTACAACCCTCCAAATGTCAGACTTCTTAAAGAAATGCATAACTCCACCACAAGCTGTAGAAATTTATGAATTATCTATGAATGTATAGTATTTTTGTATAGTGCAAATCTGGGTACAGGTTCAACATCAAAGATACACAGGACTATTATAGCATCATGTAGTCTTCTCTAGAGAGGTTTGTCTCTAGCTCTTTCCTAAATTGGTGAAGGGTTTAGCCAGTCCATATGGATACAGGGATGTTGTTCCAAGCCTTGGGAGCTTAGATGGAGAAGTTCTGTTGACGTATTTATTTACTTTTTACCTTTTTGTGCCAATCTGAAAGTGAGCTACCTTTGGGTGTGCTGACAGGCCCTAGAGATAGTAAGATTTTCAGCCAGCTAGATGGGGGTGTTGATTGAGACAACTATATAAATAATGCAACTACTTTTCAAAGCAGTTCTGGCTGGCAACTAGAGCCATTGGAGCGCCACCAGAACAGAGGCAACTGTCATATTTTGTCAGGCCATGGGTGAAATGCTCTGCAGCGTGTAGGGTGCCCTTATGAAGCTGAGTAGGAGGTTTGAAAAGCAATGGAGCAGAGTGTTGCCACTGGGAATAGAACATTTGTTTGCGTCCCTTTCACTGGCATGCCATTTTTCTGTGGGCATTTTCCTGTGGACTACAATTTTAATGTGGACAATTTAATTGGAAGTAAAATAAAGAAAAGATAAAAAGAAATATTATATGGATAACATTTTAGAAAAGGGTTGGAGTAGGGACAGGGGTTAGGGGTGAGAGGTTAAAGATAAGGGGCAAAGGGCTAGATGGAAAGAGTAAGGAGTTAACGGCAGGGATAAGAGTAAGCGATTAACAGTAACCAATGAAGGGTAAGAGGTTAAATGTACGGGTAAGGAGTATGGTTTAGGGCCTAAGTGCAAAGAGGTAAAGGTTAAAATGTAATCAGGTGTAGTAATGAATGCAGGTAAAGGCCAATGGAAGTAAAGGAAAGGGTAGGGTATTAAGAGTAAGGGGTTAAGGGTGTAGAAGAAAAAGCAAAGGGTAAGGGGTTGTGGATGAGGTATAGTGGTTAAGAGTAACAAGTTAAGGGTGGGAGGTTAAGAATGTCAAGGTAAGGGCATGGCCAAGATGGCGACCAGAGCGGATGCTCAATAGTGCGCTCCACTTTCGGCCCTTAAATAATTCTCTATAGTACTGCGCCTGCATCCTCCTGGTGCCTTTGAAGGGATTCGCCGTGGATCCCGAAGGATTGTGCAGTGGGTCGGCGAGCACACGCATTGTAAAACGGCTTAGGCTGTGTGTGAGAGGCTGTGAGGCCTAATGGAGCGCACGACCTTCGGAAGAGGAGCGTGGCGGGCAGCGTCCTGGGCCCCGAAGGAGGAGAGCTCCCGAACTTGGGCACTCGAGCATTGTGATCGGCTGTCCCGGTGACCCCGGGTGGGACCACGGAGGCCCTGGGGTTACGGGGTCGTGCCGCTGAGTGAGCCGCCGAGCCGTACAGCCCGGCGGACAGCGGCAGTAAGACGAACCGAAGACGGCGACCTACCGGAGCGGGGTGCAGTGCGCGACGGCTCCGGTTGCCAGGACCGGGATGCTGGAGACATCACGAATTTGCATGTGGTGAGCAGACGCCATCGAAGTAGTGCTGCGAGGTGCCTCACGGGCTACACATTAACCAATGGCACAAGTAAATACAAACTGACCGCCAATAGTACATTGCGTGGGCGTCACACCAGACCAGGGACGATTGACGCTGACACGGTGCTGGGGAGCGGCCTGGGGTGAGAATAGGCCGGAGCTGGTGTACAACCCGGGAAGGTGACACTATGCAATGAAAATACAAGCACGCAAAGTGGTTCCCTGTGGCAACTGGAAGTGGTCAACCTGCACAGATTACCGCCGGTAGGCCAATAGGGCACGCACTGCTCACATCCTGGAATCGAAGAACTTTAAAACTCTACCCCAACACTGGGGCTAGTGCTCATAACATTGGACAGAGCAACACGAGTGCAAACAGGCAAGGGTGGACGGCGCAAGAGGAGGAAACAAACCTTCGAAGACCCATGCACGAGGGCGAAGAAGTGACCAGCAGCACGATCACTCACCGCCATGGTCAAGCCAAAGCAGGCGCGACCATTAGCGACTGCTCCAGAAGATATGCTAATTTCTAAACCTGCAACTGTCGATCAAACAGCATCCCTCCAGCAACTGAGCGAAACGCTGCAATCCCACTCCTCTCAATTTGACAAACTATTACAAGCTATATTGGATACTAAAACAACCCTAGAAGGCAACATTGACTCGCTGGCGCTAGAGGTGAATCTCCTGAGAGCAGATCAAAGCATACTGGCAGACAGACCAATGAAACCTCAATTGCAACGGTCCAACCAGACATTATTGCACTGCAAAGCCAACTGCATAGCCTGGAAACAGAAGTGACAACACTGAACCGGAGAGCAGAGGATGTAGAGGGCAAGTCAAGGAGGACCAACATTTGCATCGGTGAATTAATAAGGTGAGGAATCCACAGGTAGCTATTGTATCCACCAGAAAAAGTGTTACCGAAGGTAAGTAACTTGTTCTTCTGATGGATACAACTACCTGTGGATTCCTCACCTTATGAATAGAGTCCCAAATCAGTACCGCACTTCGAGGTGGGAGCCTGACTGGTAACACCAAGAAGTCCTGCAATACAGATCGTTCAAAATGGCTGTCCCTCCTAACCTCCGAGTCCAAACAATAATGCTTTGCGAAGGTGTGGAGGGACGCCCAAGTTGCTGCCTTGCAAATGTCCACCACTGGAACCCCTCTTGCCAGGGCCGAAGTAGCGCACTTAGCCCTGGTGGAATGGGCTCTGATACCCTCAGCCGGAACTTTCCTTGCCAACGAGTACTAAATCTTGATACAAAGAAAGACCCACCTGGAGATTGTTCTTTTATGAACTGCTCAGCCCTTCCTCTGTCCAATATACCCCACGAACAGCTGGTCCTCCAGGCGAAAGTCTTTCTTCCTTTCAATATAAAACCCAAGCACCCTATTAGGGTCCAAACGGTGGAGCCTCTCTTCCTCCTTCGAGGGGAGAGGAGGAGGGTAGAAAGATGGAAGGCTAGTGGTCTGCCACATATGAAAAGGAGTGACAACTTTTGGCAGGAAAGCCGCCCTGGTTTTCAACACCACTTTATCCGGGATAAACAAGGCAAAGGGGGGTTCAACAGAAAGAGCTTGAAGCTCACTAACCCACCTGGCAGAGGTTATAGCAACGAGAAAAACTGTTTTAAGCACCAGAAACCTTAACGGGCAAGAGAGCATGGGCTCAAAAGGTGACCCCATTAAAAAGGTTAAAACAAGATTTAGGTCCCACTGAGGTACATGAAAAGGAGTGGGAGGAAACCTATTAACTAAACCCTTCAGAAACCTAATCACAATAGGTGATTTAAACAATGAGGGCTGTTCCGGTAGGCAAAGAAAGGCTGACAGAGCAGCTAAATAACCCTTAACTGTAGCCACTGCACAACCCTTCTTTGCTAAATCTAAAGCAAATAATAAAATATCGGGGCGGTAGGCCTTCAAAGGATCAATTTGTCTTTCTCCACACTAATCCACAAATTTTGCCCACCTGCCGGCATAAACGGTCTTAGTGGAGTGTCACCTGGCTGATAAAATAACATCCACTACATCTGGCGGGAGAGAACAGGAACTCAGGTTGCCCCGTTCAATCTCTAGGCATGAAGGTGCAGGCTCTGGAGGTGTGGGTGTAGAACCTGCCCCTACGACTGCGAGAGGAGGTCTGCCCTGAGAGGGAGACAGAGCGGAGGGCACAGCGAGAGTTGGAGAAGGTCCGTGTACCACACCCTTCTTGGCCAATCCGGGGCTATTAAAATGACCTTAGCCCAATTTTGGTGAATCTTCCTCAGAACCCGAGGAATCAAGGGTATGGGGAGAAATGCGTAAAGCAACTGGTTGCACCAAGAGAGCTGAAACGTATCCCCCAAAGCTTCTTGTGCCGGATACTGGAGGCTGCAGAATGACGGGCAGTGCGTGTTCTCCCGAGTGGCAAACAGAGCTATCACTGGAGTACCCCACATCTGAAAGATGTGGAGGACCAGATCCAGATGGAGACGCCACTCGTGATCGGCCGAAAAATGTCGACTGAGATCATCCGCACGCACGTTGAGCACTCTAGCCAGATGATTCGCTATCAAGCAAATCTGATGGTCCTGAAGCCAGGACCAGAGACGCAGAGCTTCTCTGCAGAGAAGATACGACCCTACTCCTCCCTGCTTGTTTATACCACATTGCAGTAGTGTTGTCCGTCAGGACCTGAACTGACTGACCGCAAAGGGTTGGGAGGAAGGCCTTGAGAGCCAAACGTATTGCCCGCAATTCTAACATTTATATGAAAAGCCTGTTCCACTGGAGACCAACGACCCTTGATCTCCAGGTCCCCCAGATGAGCTCCCCACCCTAGGGTGGAAGCATCCGTGATGACCATGGCCACCAGAGGCGGCAGTGAAAACGGCCTTCCTTGAGAAAGGTTGCTGTCCACAGCCCACCATCCTAACTCCGCTGCAGCATCTCTGGAGATCGTTATCGACTCCTCGAGATCCCCTTTTTGTTGAAACCACTGTCTGCGGAGGCACCATTGAAGAGCCCTCATGTGCCAATGTGCATGAGTGACCAACAGAATGCATGAAGCGAACAGACCGAGCAGACGTAAGACCTTGAGGACTGGAACAACCGTTCCATTTTGAAACATTGGAATTGTCGTAGTTTGGACTCTTGCTCGGAGCAAGACTGCTGGTCTCAGGATGACAGTACTTTCGTTTGTAGGTGACTAAGTCTCTTCCTACAACTATTTGTAACTGTTGTCCAAACCTTACCGGCTTACTAGCAGTACCTCATCAGAAACACAATAGTAAAAGGTGATTTGTAGCAGTCGCTTACGCATGGACTCAAAGTACAATATCTCAGGGTTTTCGTGGTTAAACGGAAATTACCCTTTTCTCACAGATTTATTATGTCTCATACAAACAAAGGCAATAACACAGATGCAGTAAAGTTATAATAGTTTTTATTCAACATAACTGCAATTTGTGATAAGTTGCATGAACTGCAATGATTAGGATAATGAATATACCAAGCAACAGTATTGAAAAGAGGAGAGTCATTGTTATAAAGACCCCCACCATTATGCAATATATGAAAGAAATATATGTATATGTAAAAGATGGAATAAGCCCTAATACCCTAAGGAGAGTAGGTCTAACCTCCTACCTAAAAGAGGAAGAGACGGGTTCGTTAAACCTAATCTGCCAAAGCCGTGTCCATGAGTGGCACCCCCAACCCTCGTTACCTTGGAATGAGGTCTCTATCTCAGACTCCGCAGGGACACGAAGACTGGGTCAGTGTCAAGATGACTGCAGCATCGGTATCAGCGATGGTGGCGATGCCCTCTGGTCGGAATCCCTCTGATTATGTGTCTAAAAGTGTGTTGTATTTATACAGATCTACAAGGTCCCCTGACATAAGTGTTATTCATAACAATAGATAACAGGCATGCTTGGGACGGCAATTAATATCAACAATCCCTCAAAAGTATAGAGAGGGAAAATCCCTAAGTGTGAATGCCTACTGTATGTTTGTCTTTCGTGCTTGATCTTGACGCCTTGGCGCAGTGACACTGATAATAGAACCCATAACAAGTGGCCTAACTATAAACAAGGCCGCCATTTTAAAGAAAATAAATAATTAAATGGACTAAGCCAGAGCAAGCTAAGTAGGTTAAAAGTCACTGGGTGACGGGGGCACGAGTATACAAGCCTACGGCTAAGCTAACTCCTGTTAACCCGTTAAAACAAACTAGGATTCACTACAGAATCAATGCCTGAATGTCCTGAATCCGCTGAGGCGGAGGATAGGCCCGATTCAATGCAGTACCCAGTACTGCCCCTATGAACAGGAGACGTTGAGAGGGCTCCAGGTGAGACTTGGGTACATTTATCGAAAAACCCAGACGGAACAACAACTGAGTTGTCATCTGCAAGTGATGCAACACAAGTTCTGGAGACTTGGCTTTGATTAACCAATCGTCCAGGTAAGGGAATACCGATACCCCCTTCCTTCTGAGACCTGCTGCTACAACGGCCATCACCTTTGTGAAGACTCGAGGTGCTGAAGTAAGACCAAAAGGAAGGACCGCAAACTGGTAGTGTTGCGACCCTCCCACAAACTGGAGATACTTCCTGTGCGACTTGAGTATAGGGATATGAAAGTAAGCATCCTGCAAGTCGACAGACACCATCCAATCCTCTCTGTTCAATGCCAGAAGTACCTGTGCCAGAGTCGGCATCCTGAATTTTTCCTATTTGAGGAACAAATTAAGAATCCTCAGGTCTAGAATTGATCTCAAACAACCTTCCTTCTTGGGGATCAGGAATTATCTTGAATAACAATCCTGACCCCTTTCCTGCTCTGGAACCAACTCCACTGCACCTTTTGACAATAGGATCTGAACCTCCTTTTGCAACAACAGGAGACGGTCTTCTGAGCAAAACGAGGGATGGGAGGAGGAAACTCCTGAAAAGGGAGAGCATATCCTTTTCTCACAATGTTTAGAACACGAGTCTGATGTAACTAACTCCCACTCATGGAGGAAAAGACGTAATCTTCCCCCTACAGGAGAAGTGTGGTCGATAAAGGGGAGAAAACTAGGGCTGCTTCCCTTGCTGTTGTCCTCCAGAGAAAGAGGATGATGCAGGGTGCTGCTGTGTGGCCCCTCTTGTCCGAACCCTCCCCTGCCCTCTAAAGGATCGATATGGGAGGCTGGTAGGTTGCTGGACCGTGGACTGGGGCCTCCCACGGTAAATGGCTCCACGCCCAAACCCCCTGAACCTCCAAAAGGACCTAAAAGGGGTAACAGAAGAGGCATGCAGACCCACAGACTTTGCTGTGGCCCGACTATCTTTAAAGCACTCTAGGGCAGAGTCCGCTTTATCACCAAACAGTTTCTCTCCATCAAAGGGCAAATCCAATAAAGTAGTCTGTACATCCAAAGAAAACCCAGAGGACCTCAACCAAGTGTGCCTCCTGGTAGCAATAGATGTACCCACTGCCCTGACCACCGAGTCCGTGGAATCCAGACCAGACTGGATTATTTGTTTTGCCGCAGCCTAAGCATCAGATAGAAGTTCACCAAATGGTCTCTGTACATCCTGCGGCAGGTCAAGAACCATAGCCTTCGCGGAGTCCATCAGGGCGTGGACGTATCTACCAAGAACACAGGTAGCATTCGCAGCCTTGAGAGCCATGCTGCAGGAAGAGAAAGACTTCTTTGTGGATTGCTCCATCCTTTTGGATTCCCTGTCTAATGGAATCACAGGGAAGGAGCCTGTAGCAGACCGTGTAGAGCAAGAGAACTGTACAACCAGACTCTCCGGGGTAGGATGTTTCAATAAAAAACCCGGATCTCCAGGCACCACTCTGTATCTTCGTGCTACAGATCTATTCACAGCAGGTGACAACACAGGCTTCCTCCAAAGCTCTAATATGTGCTGCGTAAGAGCATTGTTGAACGGAAGCAAAGGATCTGCAGAAGTTGAAGAAGGATGCAGGACCTCCGTTAAAATGTTTGTCTTAACCTCTGCAGCAGGCAATGGAAGATCTAAAAAGTTGGCCTCCTTTCTAATCACTGTGTGAAAGGAGGATGCCTCCTCCGTGAACCCCCGTGAAGACAAGTCTCATTTCGGGGAAGTGTCAAGCCCACTGACCGAATCCAGCCCTTGATATTCTCCCAAAGGCTCCACAATCTCCCCCTTATCCAACAACTGCCTTTGGTACTCTTCCTTTTCTAAAAGTCTCAAGGCCTTTCTGTGTGACCTCAGTCTGGCCTCTAACCTCGGCTTCGACATAGAATTGGCCGAAGTCGATGACACTGGCTTCAACACTTGACACGGAACAGGAGAGGAAGGTTGACTTCGGCTAATCCATCACTCGGATCCGGTGCCGGAGCGGATCCCAACGGCGCTGAGGACACTTGCGGCTCCACCATCGGCGTCGACTGACGGGGCGATGAAATCTGCACCATAGGCCTGGACGGCGACGTCATGGGAACCACAGGGCCTTGAGGCGACGTTATCGCCGTCGTTTCGGTACCCTCAGCCGGATAGAATGGAATAATCAGTGGCACCTTGTATGGCGCAGGGGAGCCCAACGAAAATGCCAACGACCCGTGGGACCAGCTGGTGCACCAGCAGGGGCCATCGCATTGAACATTGAGAACATGGCATTCAAAAATGCCGCCAGATCCACTCCCGGAGCTGGGAAGGCAGGGTACCGCTGATCTCCATGTTGCACCTGTGCTTGCTGAACATCGGACTCATGAGCAGCAGATGAAAATCGAGGACTGTCCGGAGGTGCCACTACCGCGAAGACTGACGGCGCTGGAGAACCCTCAGGGCTCTGGGGTTGTGGAGTCACCGTCGGACTCACCTCTCACATCGCACGGTGCTGACGAGATGGAGACCTTGATCTTGACTGGCTCCGAGCCGAACGACGCCGAGAGTCATGATGACGCCGTTTCTTATGTCTCTTCGAAGAAGCATGGGAAGAGGATCTACGATGGCGCTTTTGTCCCTTCTTCGCCTTGGCCAAAAAGAGTTTGGCCTCTCTTTCCTTGAAAGCCTTAGGAGTCATGCTCTGGAAAGAGACACACTCCTCGACGTCATGCTCAGAGCTCAGACACCAAAGGCAATCGTCATGAGGGTCAGTAACCGGCATGCGACCCCGCACCCACGACATGGATTGAATGCCGACTTTCTAGGAGGAGACATTGTAACTTAAAACCTGATGGAAACTAGCAACAAGATTGAACACCTCCAACAGTAGCGAGAGCTAGGAGAAAACCGTTAACGTGAAGGCACAGAAAAAAGGGAACTGACGTCAGCACGCTGGCGAGTACCTCTTATTGGCATGGTGACGTCGCGTGGATCCGTGCAATTGTGACGTCCTCGTCGAGGGGGAGAGCTGACAAGAAGATTTTCCATTGGATGCTGGCGCATGGGTGAATTCATAAGGTGAGGAATCCACAGGTAGTTGTATCCATCAGAAAAGGCTCATTAGCGTTCTGGAATTCATTACCATTGTCACCCATGGGCAGAGTGGCTATCGCAAAGATGATAGTGCTCCCCAGATTACTATACTACTTCACAGCTCTTCCACTAATCATCCCTCGATCTTTCTTTAAAATCTTGAACAGCCTATTGACGGATCTAATATGGAAAGCAGGTCGCAGCTGCGTAGCTGTCACTACCACTTACATGTGGACTTCACAAGGTGGATTAGGTGCACCAAATTATGAGCTATATTATGCGGCCGCACAACTTAAATGGCCGTTGCATGGATACAGAACCTCCCCAATATTGAACTTGTGTTGGTACGTGAGACACTGGGGCACACTAATGTACTGGGTTGGCTGCAGGACAACACAAATTCTCCACGGCACACAAATATCTTGTTGACAGTGGCTAGACACTGTTGGAATCACTATGTCCTTAAAGAGGGAGCTATCCCTCCCTACACACCTAGCATCCCATTACTGGCCATCCAGGGAATAAAGCAACTAAGCATACACCATGACCTAGAATCATGGACCACATTAGGCATACAAACAATAGAAGACATCTTCAAGGATGGTAAACAAATGTCTTACTCTGAACTTGCACTCGCCTATGATGTAGGACCAGGGCGATTCTTAACTTATAATGCATTACAACAACTCACACGCAAGATATGGCATAATGGTGACAATGAACCAACAGTTCACCTACTACTACACACATTGCTAGTGAGCTCAGGACTTCAATATACCATCTCCCAGTTATATAGGGATTTGTTAGAGAACACTGCAGACGCACATGTTATCACGCGGGCTCGATGGGACCATGTTCTTGTGAAGCCGCTGTCACAGCCAGAATGGAACATGGCGCTTAACATGGTCAAGATGGTGTCACAAAATCCACGCTTCCGCTACACCCACTTTAATTATTTACATCAACCCTATTTATCCCCGCATAGGCTATTGCGCATGTTTCCCCATAATAGTCACGAATGCCCTGGATGTGGGGAGAAAGAAGCACATTTTTACCACATGATATGGGATTGCCCACCGGTTTTCCGTTCCTGGCACACCATCACCTCTCTGACAGCTAAGCTGGTGGAACATCCACTATCACCTACACCAGAATCTTGCTTTTTGGGAGTTCTCAAGAGGTCAGCTAAGGGAAAGCAATTACACAAGTGCATTGACTTGGTGTTTGTGTTATTTAAACGCCTGCTAGCGATGCAGTGGAAGGCACAGACCACACCAGATACACGCACTGGTTAAATGACCTGTTAAAATGGGCTAAATCAGAGGCACAGGGTCTTCATGTGCTGCAGGACAAGGGAGTACAGATAAATGCTACACCCACTTTAATTATTTACATCAACCCTATTTATCCCCGCATAGGCTATTGCGCATGTTTCCCCATAATAGTCCCGAATGCCCTGGATGTGGGGAGAAAGAAGCACATTTTTACCACATGATATGGGATTGCCCACCGGTTTTCCGTTCCTGGCACACCATCACCTCTCTGACGGCTAAGCTGGTGGAACATCCACTATCACCTACACCAGAATCTTGCTTTTTGGGAGTTCTCAAGAGGTCAGCTAAGGGAAAGCAATTACACAAGTGCATTGACTTGGTGTTTGTGTTATTTAAACGCCTGCTAGCGATGCAGTGGAAGGCACAGACCACACCAGATACACGCACTGGTTAAATGACCTGTTAAAATGGGCTAAATCAGAGGCACAGGGTCTTCATGTGCTGCAGGACAAGGGAGTACAGATAAATGGAGTTGAAATATGGAACACATTCACAGCCTCAATAGAAGCTAAAGATGATATCAACCCCCCTTGAGTACGTGATGGAGGCCACTAGGTCACGGCGCCCATGCAATGAGGGAACAGTACATGAATCACAGTTGACGTGCAAACAGTATGGCAGTGAGAGCCGCCCACATCCCGTACTACCATAACCTACAATGTAAGGTAATAACATTACTAATAATAGAAAACCCACAGAATAATGACCATAACCAACTAGGATCAGATTCCACGGAAATGAAAGGTATAAGCGCCTAACATGGGCATACCCTCAACAATACACCATTACAATGATATCTTCACAATACATAAACAGAGGAAGACTGTGCAATAGATACAGACAGGAACGGTTAATTATGTAAAAGTACACATAAATGTGTGTTTCTATCTCATCCCCCCCTCCCTCATATATACTAAGTTCTACCATAAATGCCTTTTATTATGCATAATGATTCACCACGTGTATACATTAATGGCCTGACCAGATGATCAAGGCATGTGTTGTTGTATGATCTCTTCTTTTCACATCTTATGTTATACAATAAACAGAGAAACAAAAAAGAATGTCAAGGTAACTGAGTAGGGGTAAAGTGGTAAGAGAGCACGGGGTCGTGCAGGAGTTAGGGGCTAAGGTTGTAAAGGTAAGAGCGAACGAAAAGCTACTGAAAATAAACAGCAACAACAGTGAAAATAACAGGGCAAGCTTTTCTCACATAAAGTGCACTGTACAATGCTGCCAGCACGCATGATTGTTTGCCTTCCTCATAGCACTAACAGCAGCAAGGAAAGCTACACATCACCTGTTAAGATTAACAGAAATATTAGAAATATCTTGCATCACCACAAGTCTTCAAATTTGTCACTCAAGTCAGGCTTCAGAGTGGTCAGCTTGCTCATGTTTACTGCTATTGCTGATGCCATTCTGCACCAATCTTGGATCCAGAATGAAAGTCGCTGTTACTGTGGGACCAGTGTCAGTGTGGTGTGCTATGTTCGGAGTAGTACGCCTTAGTAGGAGCACATTTGTCAGTGATTTTCATTTCTATGGTACTGCCAAATGCCATTTTCAACTGTGGCTCCTGTCCCTTGGCAAATTAGGAGGTAATGCGAGGCTGCAGAGTAGACCCTGTGCAGCGGATGACAGCAGCTCCACCGCATCCTGTAAGACTAAGACTGATCTGTCTATCACACAGTGAGGTAGACTGAAGTCTGCCACAGGTACCTGACTTGAGACTTATGGCCTCGGATACACACACTCCCCAAACCACTGAGTGCAAATACAAAACTGTCTACAGAAGTATGTGGTTCATTCACACACAAGAAAGGCCCGAACAGTGTAACACTCACACACACATACATTTGCTTCTTTAATAAGTCCTGAGAAGGTCTTGTTCCAGCTGTGAGATTACCCTAGTTATGGAGGAATGGAAAGGATTTCACATGTAGAGGGATCTGGTGGGTATAGTCAAGTTATACGTAGGTGAGATGTGAAAAGTTGGGAGAAACATCAGGACAGAATGCAGAGAGAGAAAGAGACAATTAGGGTGAAGGGGAATTGAGCAGATAGGTGGTGTTTAGCAAAATTTAAGCAGGATGCATGGGGGTAACTGGAAAGGGAGAACATAGTTAGAGATCACTGAGCACCATACTGTGTGAGGACAAAATGAGGAGCAGGAAGGCTGTGGGACTTTAAAGGTGGAGTGAGTACTTCTGTGAAAAAAGTGCACTGATGCAGTGGAGTCCACGTGCACTGCTGCATGGTCCTGAGCCCCATAGTCCAGGTTCTGACTAGAAAATTCATTCCACTTTATTGGCAAGGTCAATTTGCACATGAGGATCAGTGTGCTATGCTTACACCATTATGCATCAATGAATCATTCTTTGAATGAAAGCGCAAAATGTAAAGCTGTATGTAACTTAGGGCCAGATGTAGAAAGCATTTTGCATGGTGCAAACTGCGAAAATCGCAGTTTGCGCCATGCAAAATGCCTTTTGCGATGCACATTCACAATTTGCGAGTCGGTACCGACTCGCAAATTGTGAATGCGACTCGCAAATAGGAAGGGGTGTTCCCTTCCTATTTGCGACTCGCATCGCTATGCAAAATTGCTTTGTGACCGCGAATACGGTCGCAAAGCAATTCGCAGTTACCACCAGTGTCACACTGGTGGTAACCCATTCGCAAAAGGGAAGGGGTCCCCATGGGACCCCTTCCCCTTTGTGAATGTTGCCAAAAGGGTTTTTCAGAGCAGGCAGAGGTCCAATGGACCACTGCCTACTCTGAAAAACCGAAACCAAAAGGTTTCGTTATTTTTTTTATTTTGCAACTCGTTTTCCTTTAAGGAAAACGGGCTGCAAAATAAAAAAAAAACTGCTTTATTTAAAAAGCATTCACAGACATGGAGGTCTGCTGACTTCAGCAGGCCACCATCACTGTGAGTGCAGGGACTCGCTATGGGGTCGCAAAATGCGACCCACCTCATTAATATTAATGAGGCGGGTCTTTGCGACCCGATAGCGACTCGCAGTCGGTGTCTGAGACACCGTACTGCATCCGATTTCGCAAAATCGGAAATCGCTACATCCGGCCCTTATTGTCTAATGCCCTATTTGGAAATTAACTACCAGCTGTAATTGATTTTTTGTGTCATGGATCATGGAGGTGGATTCCCGAATGGACACATAATTTGTAGAGTATTAATCTGGACTCACTGAAAATGGATATCGGAATATGTTGCTGGGCCTGGGCCACAGTGCAGCCAACTATATCCCCATCCTTCTTCGGAAACCAGCACCTTACTGTACCATAAAGAGGTGAAGGAACATATATTGGAAGACTATGCACTGTGCTAGGGTCCCATACCCAATGCCCAAACACAATGCCTATTCTGATTGGTCAAAAAGTAATCAGTCTGAATAGTAGTAACAACGGGTTGTTTCAGCCATTCTGATGGCTGCCTTTCAACTAGTCAGGATGCATATCTGTGGTTAGACCAGTTTGGCCATGGATAAATACTTCTTGCTGGGTTGACTATGAAATCAAGGAAGAACAGGGATAATAATAAAATAATTCTCTTCATGGTGCTAAAATGTGACGGTGCTAAAATGAATTATATCTAACCAATAGGCGCCTATGAAGTGTATCCCTGCTTATAACGTCAATTATAGCTATTAGCTGTAATGGGCTGGAACTAAACCTAGGAATACATTTGTTTTATTTCATGCTTCATTCAGGGAACAGCCATAAACACATAGTAAGTAGAGGCAATCATCTAAATGCATGTTTGTGGCAGATAGAAACTACCCTCTAAAGAGATCATGAGTCTTTCTGATAGACCAGTGCCTCTGACAGACTGGTAAAGAGAAGCATCTGTCACACTGCTGGCTTTGGGTCTAGAAATGTGCCCATAAAACCAACCCACCTTTAAACTGAGGTTGCAGGTATTTTCTAGTTAAAGCAGAGCAGGTCGTAAAATGTTATATCATGCATGTCTATTTTCTAACCACAAGGGCCTAACCTATAATGAAATATTTATTTGCATTCCTCAAGAATCTAGATCTCTTCATCTTCCACACACAATGCCATGTCCAAAAAACATTCACTAGTTATACAGTATTTCACCTCCAGATCTCCAATGCTTTGCTTCCTCTCCTACGTGGCCACATAGTTAATTACATTTTATCAGGAGAGGGTCCTCTGTGTCAATTAGTGTCAGGTGTAGCAAATGACTGCCCTATGCTACCCAGCCCTTCTCGCGTTAGCCATGTTCTTGTGAATCATGACAGCAGCAGAAGCAATATAAAGTATACAGGACTCTATGATCGCTCATTCTCTGTTGATTCTGCAGATTGTCCGAACCCCATTAATTCAACAAGAGCAACTAGTGTTCATCACACTGGTACAATTAAAACTAAAATACAATTGAAACATAATGCATATTTCCTCAACTTATATTAAAAGGTAAAAGTGTGCCCTAGAACTAGCATTTTGAAACCTGACTTACTTTGCTCTGAAGGATGCAATGACTTAAGGCAGAGCATCCCAAACTTTTAACCCCTACGGTGCCCTGGACGAGGTGATCTCGTCCAAGGCACCGGTTCCCGGGTGCCTTGGACGAGATCACCTCGTCCTGCACCCGGGAACTGGGGGGAGCGCTAGCGCTCTCCCCATGTGCTCCACACCCACCCCCCCAAGGCAGGGATGGAAGGGGAAGCCCTTCCCCTTCCACCCCCGACCCCCCCCACCCCCTCTGTGACGTCAGCGCACATCACACACTGACAATCACAGAGGGCCTCCTCCCATCGCAATCGAAAGAGAAATGCAAAGCATTTCTCTTTCGATCACGTGGGGGAGGCCCAGAGAGGCTTCAAAGGGAAGGAAAGGAATTTCCTTCCCTTTGAAACACCCACTAGACACCAGGGATTTTTATTTTTTTGGGGAATTGCCATGAGGGAGTGACCCCTTGGGCAAGGGTCGCATCCGGGGGGGGGTGGGGGAGGCATTTTTTTGGAAGGCCTTTTCTGCCCCCCCTGGGGGCAGAAACCTCTAGGCACCAGGGATCATTTTCTTTTTTTTTTGGTTTTTTGGAGGTGGGGAGCGACCCCTTAGGCAAGGGTCGCTCCCCTGGGGGGGGAATTTATTTTAGGCCATTCATGCCCCCCTAGGGGGCAGATCAGCCTATTTTGAATAGGCCGATTTGCACCGGGGATTTTTTATTTTTTTTGTTTTACAGATGGGGAGCAACCCCTTGGACAAGGGGGGGGCAGAAACCTCTAGGCGCCAGGACAAATTATTTTTGTGTGTTTTTTTTTTTTTTTTTTGTTTTTTTTAGAGATGGGGAGCGACCCATTAGGCAAGGGTCACTCCCCTGGGGGGGGCAAATTGTATTTAGACCATTTCTGCCCTACTTGGGGGCAGATCGGCCAATTTGAGCTCAATCTGCCCCCAAGGGGGCAGAAACCACTAGGCACCAGGGATTTTTTTTTGGCGCCAATGTCACGCAGGGGGAGCGACCCCGTAGGCAAGGGTCGCTCCCGGGGTGGGGGTTGGGGGGGGCAATTTTTTTTAGCCCATTTGTGCCCCCCCCCTGGGGGCAGATCAGCCTATTATTAAATTGTATTTAGACCATTTCGGCCAATTTTAGGTCAATCTGCCCCCAAGGGGGCAGAAACCACTAGGCACCGGGGATTATTTTTTTTTGCGCCAATGTCACGCAAGGGGAGCGACCCCGTAGGCAAATTTATTTTAGACCAAATGTTTTAAACCACAAACCTTCATGAACCACCTAACTTTAACAGACAGGCTACAAGCAACTGTTTAATCTAATAGTAGACAATGATTTCAAAATGCTGTGAACAACCAAAATAACATACTCTTTATAATTTTGCACATTCCATTCCAACAGCAATTGATTGTAAAGGTCACATACTTGACTACGCCCTTTGATATAACTTTATTGGACTGTGGCCAAGATATTGATCTGCTCATAAAAGTGGAAGATGGTGAACTGCACTGGAGCTGTAACACATTTTAGAGTGTGGTACTGCACTGTGGTATCTATTTAGCCTTCTGGAAAATTTTGGTGTTGATACCAGTGATTTTAGCAAACTTGAAAAACCCCTTCTGCTTGAGTGTATGGGGCAAAGTCTCATATCCATTTTTGTGTTGAAACAAAGCCCAGTTGTGCATTACAGAATATCAAATATACTTTTATTCAGTGAAAAAAATAAAGTTAAAGTGACATTACAGTTAGGTGAAAAAGTCTGTTAAAACATGCCGCTTTAAACTTACACCACCACTGAATGTCACTGTTTTCACTGGTTTGTTTAAAATGGTATGTTTTAACTGACATTTTCACTTAACTATAAAAATTTTAGAGGATAGGGTAGAATAAGGGACTTTTAGGGTTCCGGGAAAGGTAGACTTGAGGGTAAAATAGCAATAAGCGGTAGTGAGGGTTTGTAGGGTGAAGGGAAGAGTAGAATTAAGGGATAGTAAGGAAGGTTTAGGGTTCAAGGAAGGGTAGTATCAAGGGATAGTAAGGTGTTTTCAAGATTAAGGGAAAAGTAATTTAAAATTACACTACATTAAATAAATGTAATTTGTCACACAAGAATTTTAAATGTGAAGTAAATTAAATATAAAGTTAGCATTATAATTTGTAACAATTTAAAAATACATTTGGGGACCAGTACTTATATTTCCTCATCAAACGTGACCGACAGCAAGAGAGAAAAAGAAAAAAATGGGAAACAAAGAGAAAGAAAAATATTGAAAAACAGTGATAAAGACAGAGAGACAGAGAAGATCCTTTAGGTAATTTTATTTAAAGCTTTAAGAAAAATAGTAAAAATGGTTTTATGTTAAATATGATTGCAAAAATGTAACTTTTTATATTTATTATGTAGAAAAAATACAAAACGTTATGCATGCAATTAATTTAAATAATTGTAATTATTTTTGTATTACATTTATTTTGTGATTAAAAGGTTATTAAAATATGCTATCATAAAATATATATTTGTTCTTAAATTTCACGTTTTAACAATTAATTAATTTTATATACAAATGTGTATTTAAAATATCAAAATAATGTAATTTAACATAATTTCATATAGAGCTCTAGTTTAAGTCGCTGCCCTTATCATTTTCTGTGGAACGGTGCTGCCATTCAGTGATTGGCCTTGTGAGATACTGGACTTACCACTGCTCGTTCTTGGCTGTAGTAACTTATACTTGTAAATTTGCCTCCACCCCCCCTCCCCACCCGCACACACACACACACACACACACACACACACACACACACACTCGCAAATGGTGAATAGCTAAAAGTAATAAAATCATTCAAATCTGTAAGAGTAAACTTACTTTTGGACTTTCTCACAAGGGTAAGTTTTCTTTGTGAATAGCTGCATGCGTGTTTTGGGGTGCCACAGTGGAGGATGGTTTGAAAAGCGGATGGTTGTTTTTTTGTGGCCTACCACGAAAATATGCAAGCATGAATATCATATCATTGGTAACCTATCAGGGCTCCATGTAAGCTGGGGTAAGTGGTACTGATATATAGTTGACAGCCTGTGAGAAACGTGGGAGCCTTGGAGTTGGTTTTTTTAATTAAATGAGATCGCCTGTACATTATTTGGGAGTATGCATACACGGATCTCAGCACAGTTTGTTGGAAAAGAATTTCATTCTCTTCATGTCACAGATCTGGGTTTGATCCATCAGTTTTTTTGCTTGCCATGTCATTCCAGTTTGGACCCAGCCATATGCAAATCAGTCTTGACCCTGTTCCCCATGCGAACAGTCCAGCCCGAACTGCCAGGCCAGGTCTTCCCTGGACCAGAAACAAGCATCCTGGGACCGGTTTCAGGGTATCACCTTTCATCAGTCAGGCTAGCTTGTATCTGGCGGCATAGCAAGCACAGGACCCACGTCTGGGCATCCCTTCCCACTTGGGGTGACAAATGCAAAAACAACAGATGATGGACGGAATGAAGAACAAATCAAACATTCACCCCCAGTCACAGATCTGGGTTTAATCCATCAGTTTTATAAGAACATATTATGGCTTCCCTGACATCCCTGAGACAAAGCATTAGATTTTGGAACACACTTCCCATAACGGTCATGGGTAGACTTGCACTGTCATAGATGGTCTTACTTCCTGAGTAGATATACTTCTTTTCTACCTTGTTCATTCACATCACTAGGGGAGTCTTTTGTGAGACGGATCACATGTTGGTAGATTTACTATGGGAGACAAGGACGTGCAGTGTAGTACAATCTAATCTGAGGCTGCAAGCAGACAAACTTTTGTCGATTTTGACCTTTATGACCTGGCTGCAGAGCTGCAAAGGGCGGCTTGATGATATGCTACATGTGGGGAGAGTGAACACATCTGGATCATGGCCCTCCTAACCCAGTTGATGCTCACCTATTTAGGTCCAATCTGTTTAAAAATGATGGTACATTGAACAGGACCATGCTGTATGCTTGGGCTGGGGCCCTACAGAGTACATCCATAATTTGTATAATAGCTCAGCCACACAGGGGGAAGTGGAGTGCACTATGAGGGTGGTCTGAAAAGGAGTATTACAACACAGGGCAATTTATATTTGGGAGGCATCTGTACAGACTTTCAGGAATAAATACTGAGTATGTTATCCCGGATAGGTATCTCCTGTTGCATGGAGCATTAATGTGAAAGTGCAAGGGTGGGGGCAAATAGGCACAGTAAAAACACCCAAGGATGATTGTTTAAAAATGTTTAAGCACCTGATTTCACAGTCAGAGCAGTGACACTTCTATACCACTTGCTCACAAAATCATCAAAAGGAGACCTGATGCTATTGTGAGAAAATTGGGTCATCAATTTGGGAGCACAGATCTCCGACAATGTTTGGGATACTGAAGTGCACTCCTAAGGTTTCCAGAAAATTCAGATTAACGTTAATACAGTATTATTCCCTGCATCACATATACCTTACACCTAAGCAGATCAATCACAGATACCCTGCTGAACATGCTGGAAGTCCTAGTTGGGGGGGAGGAGAGAGCTGACTTTTCTCACAAGGTCTGGAGCTGTCCTTTCTTGAAAGGTTACTGGCTAAGGCCCTGCAATACGTATCTTGTTCTACAGAATGACACATGTCTTATACCCCAGTGGTATGCTTATTGGGTATTTTACCAAGGACGAGGGCCAATTAACGTGACCACTAGACTCTCAGACGTAGGTACTCATTACAACTTTGGCAGCTGGAAAACTCCGACCTCCAAAGCCGCGGGAAGGAGGCAGGCACCATACCAGCTTCCTCCCTCCAGTGGCTGAATACGAGTCCGCCTTTCATCAGCCCATCGGGAACCATGTTCCCAGATGTGATGGCGGTTGCCTGGCATTCTGCCCACCATGGTCATAATGTGGCGGTTGGACCGCCTGGAGTGCTGCGGTCCGACCATCACTGTGAAGCTGCTGAACTTTAAAAAAAAAAAAAAAAAAAAGGGGGCTCGTAGGGGGCCATGCCGGTTTTTGCATAGAGCAGGCTTGGAATACAATAATAATGCCTTCCCAATGCTGGATAATGCTGGTCAGGTGGCACCTCCACAAGAAGTAGAAGACTGAGATAAACTTCAGTTATAGGGCCTCTACGGCTGAAACATTACTAGAAGGTGTTGATGTAGTCAACACTCTCCAGTCAAAAATAACAAGATGTATATACAACAAAACTGGTGGAGGACCTCATGACGTGGGCCCAAATGATTAGATTATTGAAGGATCCTTCAGATAACAAACCACCATGGGCCCCAGACTTTGGGTCTAAGATGATTAGTGAAAATTACAGTAGTAGATTGGTCTAGGTGAATTCTGGAGGCTTACTGCTAAGACAGTTAATTATACCAGTGTGATTAGGCACAATGCACAGCATGTTGGTTGTATCCTATTGAGGGTGACTGGTGGTTATATCAGTCTATTACCAGTCTTTATTGAACCTGATGGGCTGGCAACACTGCAAGTAGCAAAATGAAGCTTGCATCAGCCATTCTCTCACATAAACTAATATTCATGCACACTTCATGGGATATACTAGGTGGACTGATAATGAGGAAGGGGAAGATTTTGGGGCATTTGTGTAGGCGGTTAGAGGTGCCATGGTGAAGGGTGTTTGCAGAAGAGTTTCAGTTTGAAAACAAATAGCACTATGATGCAGGCAGCACTAGCTCAGTCATAGCACTGTTTTTTTCTAAAATTTCAACCATGCTGTGCAGCAGCTATGCTGCTGTACAATGTGTGCCGGGCTGCTATACGACACTGCTAGAAAAACATTGACAAGCCAATAGATCTTGCATATGTGATGCTTGTTTAGATGGGCAGACTCTTGGAGTAATTTCACCAGATTCTGTATTTTCATCTCAAACAAGTCAAGTCTGGACTCTCGGCAGCCCTCAACAATGGTTTAAGCAATCTCATCTATGTCACTCTTAAATGAAAAAGATTGATACATTAGAGCTATTTTGGTGGGTAAATGTTGTTCTGTCATGTTGTATAGTAACGTGGCTACTGCGAAGCATGGCAAAAAAATAGGGGGAGAGAGTGTTATGACTCTGCAAGTGCTGACCACGTCATATTGCATTTTTTTCTGGCAGGAGAGAGGGGAGGCAAACATCAACAATGGAAATAGGGCAAGCCACAACAACAGGAGGCAGGAGCGAGAAGGGCAAGCAACAATAATGGGGTGATGAGCTGGGAAAAAGCAATAGTGACAGGAGGGTGCAGGCAACAACAGGCAAGAAACGACGGGTGAAAGAGAAAGTAACAACAGTCCAACAACGAAAGGACAATAACAATGGGGCAACAAAGATGCGAAGCAGGATGGAGTGGAGAGACGGCCTGCAAGCACATGCACTCTTATGAACTGCTGCAATTACATTTGTTTAAAGAACCTGAAAGAAAGTGCGAGCAGCAGTACACTGGGCGCCATCAGAAAGCAATACTTTGGCCATGCTCTCAAGAAAAGGGAGAAACACAGACAGATGAAGTAAAGCTAGCATGAGCTGACCTAATAGGAACCCGTAAATGATAGTTACAATGAAGCAAACAAATGGTAATCAATGGATGGGTTCTAAGCCCCTTTTAAGCTAACAAAATGAAGCACTTAGAAAGGAGAAAAGAAGGGGGCTGCATAAAAATCCCATTGTTGGGTTTGGGATGAAAACACACTTTAAAAAAAGATGGAAATAATGACAACAGACCTCCCTCAACACGCATAGTGCCACTGTGTCATGAACCTAACACTGCACTTATAATAAAGTTGTATAGACAAGAAATGCCCTCAGCTGATGAGATGGCAAGCACGAGCCTCAAAGAAAAGCTGGCATGAACACCACTCCACAAATGGCAAAATACGACCAGGGGTGGCAATTGTAGCTTCAGAGCACCACCATCACCATCTCTTTACCTATGTCATCAAGACAAACAATTTCACTCTTCAGTGGGTGGGTGAGTTAGAAGTTAGAATGGGTATTAACATAAATACATAATATGCGTTCCTCAAATGAAGACAAAAGTGATATACAACAATGTGAATTAATGCCCCAACTAATTATTATGATTTAACTCAAAGACGTAAATGATCATTAGCTACTTGTAAAATATGTAATGTCTTTTAAATGACCTATGCAACCTGTGAAAATTTGAAACTGTCAATAAAATTGTTTTATAAAAAAAATAAGCTAAAAAAATATCTTGCAAGCGGCAGTGCATACAATGTCTAAATTGAAACCTGAAAAAGACACACCTAAATGGAAGTTAGAATTTGCATTCCCTTTAAAAATGGAAAGGGAAAGAACAAAACGGACAAGGAATGCTGGAGCACCTAGAATCAAGAAGGCAGTAAAGGTCTGACTCCTTTCTGTCACATGACATGTCCAACCAACAAGCTGAAGAGCCATGCACCACCAAGAAGAACGAGGAAGCCACTTAACTAAGAATCTGACTAACCAAAGAACTGGAACAAATTCTTCTTTAAGGACTTTGCTATACTTAGGTTTAGATGCTCCTTCCCTGTGTATATTAGCACCAGGACATCTTTTGAGGTATTTGCTGCGCTTTACTAATTTGGTAACATAATATAAGGATGGGAGCTGCAAGAACATGCATAGCTATGGCTCACAATTCTTCTCCAGACGTCATGTGTAAGTGTAGTAGGTGTACGGCAACATGATGAGCAGCATCTTCTAACCAAGCAAGATACCGAAGCACTACACAAACAAGTCATTCTGCACACCCTCACCCTTCAAAATAAACACATCCACGTTTTTCTCACTATATTATGACACATCCAGAGACACAAAACTTGACAAGAACACATCTCTGATCGCTGGGCACAACAGTATGGCTTCCCACTTAGGCCACTCAACAACCCAACACCCTTGCAACAAATCAAAAAACTAAGTAGTGTGATACCTATCCGTACTGCACTTCGGCATCTCATCATCCTACAAAGAGCTATATAAAATCAAACACAATAAAATGGAAATGTATTGGTGAATGGCAGAATGGCCATCAACTTTTTTAACAAGTCTAGGGGTGACTGGAGATTGGTTAGGTATAGTGCACAGTACAGGACTTAGGTCAAAGGAAATCTGGAACAATTTATGGTTACTCTTTTATGACCTTAATCCATAATAAAACATTGTTGTTATGAATTTGATATTATTCTCACACTTGGCTGCTGATTTTGCTTGGTGTGCTGCACTTCAGTGCATGTCGCAGAATCCAAACTGAGGAGTCATGGTGTGCAAAATAACGATGTATTGGGATGCAGCTCCAGTAATCACCAGTGGCTGAGATTAATTCAGGAATCCCATCCATCACTTTTTTGTATACTGCACTTCAGCGCATGGCTTTTTGTATAAGATTTTGCTCCATGTGCACTCCCTTCTATTTTTTTATGGAAAGTTTTGGATGAGGTCTTGTAGGAGGTTGGCTCTGTATATGCTATCTCAAAGTGAGAGATAGTGTGCACAGAGTCCAAAGGTTCCCCTTAGAGGTTGATAGTGGCAAAATTAGATAACACTAATACTCTGTTTTGTGGTAGTGTGGTCGAGCAGTAGGCTTATCAGAGGGTAGTGTTAAGCATTTGATGTACACACAGGCAATAAATGAGAACACACACTCAAAGACTTAACTCCAGGCCAATAGGTTTTATGTAGAAAAATATATTTTCTTAATTTATTTTAGGTCCACAAGATTCAAGATTTGAGGTAAGTACATAAAATGCAAGGTACTTCACATAGGTAAGTATAGAACTTTGATTTAAAACAGTTTTTCTCATTATCTCCTCCGGAGTTGCCACCAAAAGTGGGGGTTGTGTCCGGAGGGGCGGGCATCTCCACTAGCTGGGATGTCCTGGGGTGCTGTAACAACAGGCAGGAGCCTTTGAGGCTCACCGCCAGGTGTTACAGTTCCTGCAGGGGGAGGAGAGAAGCACCTCCACCCAGTGCAGGCTTTGTTCCTGGCCACAAAGTGACAAAGGCACTCATCCCATGTGGCCAGAAACTCGTCTGGTTGTGGCAGGCTGGCAGAAGCTGGTCATCCTAGCACTGGGAGTCGGACTGGTATTCAGAGGGCATCTCTAAGATGCCCTCTGGTTGTATTTTATAATAAATCCCACACTGGCATCAGTGTGCATTTATGGTGCTGAGAAGTTTGATACAAAACTTCCCAGATTTCAGTGTAGCCATTATGGAACTGTGGAGTTCGTAATTGCCAGACTCCCAGACCATATACTCTTTATGGCTACCCTGCACTTACAATGTCTAAGGTTTGGCTTAGACACTGTAGGAGCATAGTGCTTATGCAACTATGCCCTAATCTGTGGTATAGTGCATCCTGCCTTAGGGATGTAAGGCCTGCTAGAGGGGTGACTTACCTATGCCACAGGCAGTGAGATGTGGGCATGGCACCCTGAGGGGAGTGCCATGTCGACTTAGTCATTTTCTTCCCACCAGCACACACAAGCTGTGAGGCAGTGTGCATGTGCTGAGTGAGGGGTCCCCAGGGTGGCACAGTACATGCTGCAGCCCTTAGAGACCTTCCCTGGCCACAGGGCCCTTGGTACTAGGGGTACCATTTACAAGGGACTTATCTGTGTGCCAGGGCTGTGCCAATTGTGGGAACAAAGGTACAGTTTAGGGAAAGAACACTGGTGCTGGGGCCTGGTTAGCAGGGTCCCAGCACACTTTCAATCATAACTGGCATCACCAAAAGGCATTATTATGGGTTATGGGGTAACCATGTCAAGGGAGGCATTTCCCTACAACATTTTACTGGGAAAGCGGTATAAGGCATCCTGTGTACCATTTATTACACATACTGACCGGACTGCTTTCATATGCATGTGGCTGACGGAATCCATAAATAGCTACCTTGGCATGTGACACTTGTGCCTCGTGAAATGGGGGCAGGGGATAGATAAATGGGCCACCAAAACTATCACAAGCCAACCACTTTGCAGTGCTTAATTTGAGCCGGCAGACCTTTGCACAGGTGAGATAAATGGGCAGTGAGTGTCTGGTAGTGGATTAAAGTAGGCATGAGGTGGATTGAACACCACAATTCCTTGGTGTTAGGTGCACCAGCATTTCTATTAACATCGGGAGCAGTCTTCTGAGCAGTGCTTTAGACACTGGAACCTATTCCTTAACAAATTAACCTCTGCCTCAAACAGGTTGTCAGAGGTAAACCTCTTTAGGTCCTATACTTTCACAAGATCCTAGTGCTCCCCTCGTGTCTCTATTTGGCACCAAAATGACATGCTTTCTTAAACTTCATTTTGATGCTAAACTGTTCAATAGAGGGTGGCACTGCAGGGGACGCAGAACTGTAACAGAGGCAGTTACATGCGTTTGTTTTACACCCATTCCAAGCAAGGGACTGGCATGCTACAATAACACAGAACAATCATTACCAGAACTGTGCTGAAGCATAAACATAATTAATAAAATTGTGTGACTGAAATGAAATGAAAATAACGTGTGCTTTTATTAAAATGAAATACTGAAAACATATGTTTTGGGAAATATGAACTCTGATGGTAACCATAATCTAGTTTAACATAATAATAATAATAATTAACTGACTAATGAAAAGTATTTTGTATGTTTATAATTAAAAGATGAATACTTTAAAAGTTATGAAGTGTTGTGCATTTCACATTTTATTATTGTTTTAAAAAGACCCACGGTTTAACAGAATGCAACAATGTTTAAACTGTTAATGTTGTGAAATGTTTTTCTATGCATCCTGTGACATGTTTTTTGCTCACAGTAGGGAGGTTAGATTCTTATGTTGCAACATTTGTCTGGCATCCTGAAGATAACGTACTTGGGGAACAAAAGTGTACTGAGTTTATGAATAGGTTTGGGTCTAATCTGTAACATTTGTATTTTGCTGCGGAAACTGGTGGCTGCATGGAGAAAGGATGAACTAATGCTGAATGCAGAAAAATAAAAAGGCTACAGCAGAAAATGTGGAGTGAATTAAACTGGCTTTTGACTCAAACCATCCCACAGACTGACCAACAGAGTTTTAACTAGTTTCTTTTTAGAAGTTTAACGAACAAGTTACTTACCTTTGGTGACGCATTATCTGGTAGAGATTCTATCTAGTTGCAGATTTCTTACCTTTTAATTTCCTGGCGTCAGCTTGGAATCAGGATTTTTTAGTTGAGCAGTATCCTTTGCACGCCCTCGGGTGGTGTTGTACAGATCCGCATATGTTGTTCGGCTCCACATGCCGTCTTTGGAGCTGTCTGTGATGTCACGGTCGCCTATAAAGGCACTAGCCTAGCGTGCACACATCAGTTCTTTTAACCACAAACTTCCATGGCAGAAGCGCAGAGTTATGGATAGAACTAACAGTTTGTCTGTGCAAAACTAGGGCCCTAAAGCTAGTAGCTAGTGTATCCACCAGAAAAGGCGTTACCAAAGGTAAGTAACTCATTCTTCTGATGGATACAACTACCTGTGGATTCCTCACTCATTGAATAGAGTCCCAAAGCAGTACTGCACTCGGTGGAGGGTGCCTGAGTGGTCAAACCAAGAAATCCTGCAGCACCGACCGTGCAAAATGGCCATCCCTCCCAACATCCGAATCCAAACAATAATGCTTTGCAAAAGTGTGGAGGGACGACTAAGTTGCGGCCTTGCAGATGTCAACCACAGGAACACCCCTAGCCAAGGCCGAAGAGGCAGACTTAGCTCTGGTGGAATGAGCTCTTATTCCATCAGGGGGTTCCTTCTTTGCCAGAGAATAACACAGCTTAATGCAAAGAATGACCCACCTGGAGAGTGTTCTCTTGTGGACTGCCCTTCCTCTCTTTCCCACGTACCCGATGAAGAGTTGATCTTCCAATCTAAACTCCTTCGTTCTGTCGACGAAGAAGCTCAGCGCTCTTCTCGGGTCCAAACGATGCAGTCTTTCTTCCTCTTTCGAAGGATGAGGTGGAGGATAAAAAGAGGAGAGTGTAATAGACTGACCCATATGGAAGGATGAAACAACCTTCGGCAAGAAAGCAGCCATGGTCCTCAACACCACCTTATCCCCATAGAAGGATGTGTACGGGGGCTTAACAGAAAGACCCTGTAGCTCATTCACCCTTCTAGCTGAAGTAATAGCAATAAGGAAAACAGTTTTTAGAACTAATAGCCTTAAGGGGCAAGAATGCATCGGTTCAAATGGTGAGCCCATAAGAAACGTTAAAACTAAGTTCAAATCCCACTGAGGCATAATGAAAGGAGTAGGAGGATATCGATTAGTCAGGCCCTTTAAGAACCTCAACACTAAAGGAGATTTAAATAAAGAAGGTTGGTCAGGCAGACACAGAAAGGCTGACAGAGCCGACAAGTAGCCCTTAACTGTCGCAACTGCACAACCCCTCTGTGCCAGGGACAACGCAAAAGACAAGATATCCGATAAGTGGGCACGTAAGGGATCAATTTGCTTCTCTCCACACCAATTCACAAATTTAGCCCACCTGCTAGCGTAGATAGATTTAGTGGAGTGTCGCCTGGCCGATAAAATAACATCCACCACCTCAGGTGGGAGAGAAAAAGAACTCAGGTTGCCCCGTTCAATCTCCAGGCATGAAGGTGCAGGCTCTGGAGGTGGGGGTGTAAAACCTGCCCCTGCGATTGCGAGAGGAGGTCTGCCCTGTGAGGGAGACGGAGTGGGGGCACAGAGAGAGTTGGAGAAGATCCAAATACCACACCCTCCTTGGCCAATCCGGAGCTATTAAGATGACTTGGGCCCGGTCTTGGCGAATTTTCCACCGAACCCGAGGAATCAAGGGTATGGGGGGAAACGCGTAAAGCAACTGGTCGCACCAGGACATCTGAAACGCGTCCCCCAACGTTCCTTGCACCGGATACTGGAGGCTGCAGAACAATGGGCAGTGGGTGTTCTCCCAAGTTGCAAAAAGATCTACCCGAGGGAATCCCCACATCTGGAAGATTTGCCGGGCTAGATCTGGATGAAGACGCCACTCGTGATCGGTCGAGAAGTGCCGACTGAGACTGTCTGCACACACGTTCAAGACTCCGGCCGGATGGTTTGCTACCAAGGAAATCCGATGGTCCCTTGCCCTAGACCACAGCCGCAGAGCTTCTCTGCAGAGAAGGTACGACCCTACTCCTCCCTGCTTGTTTATATACCACATCGCGGTAGTGTTGTCCGTCAGGACCTGAACTGACTGACCGCGAAGGGAATAGAGGAAGGCCTTGAGAGCCAGACGTATCGCCCGCAATTCCAACAGATTTATGTGAAACATCTGTTCCACTGGAGACCAATGACCTTCGACCACCAGGTCTCCCAGATGAGCTCCCCACCCTAGAGTGGAAGCATCCGTTATCACTGTGGCCATTGGAGGAGGTAGCGAGAACGGCCTTCCTTGGGAAAGATTGCCGTCCGCAACCCACCATCAAAGATCCACTGTAGCGTCTCTGGAAATCTTTACCGATACCTCGTGATCCCCTTTGTGCTGAGTCCACTGCTTTCGGAGGCACCACTGAAGAGCCCTCATGTGCCAGCGAGCATGAGTGACCAACAGAATGCAAGAAACGAACAGACCGAGCAGACGAAGGACCTTGAGGACTGGAATGACCGCTCCACTTTGAAACATTGGAACCAACGCCTGAATGTCCTGAATCCGCTGAGGCGGAGGAAAGGCTCGATTCAATGTTTTGTCCAGTACTGACCCTATGAACAGGAGGAGCTGAGAGGGCTCCAGGTGAGATTTGGGCACGTTCACTGAAAAGCCCAGATCGAACAACAACTGGGTTGTCGACTGCAGGTGACGCAGCACGAGCTCCGGAGACTTGCCGTTGATCAACCAATCGTCCAGGTAAGGAAATACCGCTATCCCCTTCCTTCTGAGCTCTGCTGCAACCACCGCCATCACCTTCGTGAAGACTCGAGGTGCTGAAGTAAGACCAAACGGGAGGACCGCAAACTGATAGTGCTGCGATCCCACCACAAACCGGAGATACTTCCTGTGCGACTTGAGTATCGGGATATGAAAGTAAGCATCCTGCAAGTCGACAGACACCATCCAATCTCCTTCGTTCAATGCCAAAAGTACCTGAGCTAGGGTCAGCGTCTTGAACTTTTCCTGCTTGAGGAACCAATTAAAAATCCTCAGGTCCAGGATTGGTTTCAATCGGCCATCCTTCTTGGGGATCAGGAAGTATCTTGAATAACAACCCTGACCCCTTTCCTGCTCCGGAACCAACTCTACTGCACCCTTTGAAAGGAGGACTAGAACCTCCTGTTCTAATAACAGAGAGATGCTCTTCTGAACAAAAGGATGGACCGGCGGGATGGGGGGGTGGAAACTCCCGAAAGAGAAGGGCATAGCCTTTCCCCACAATGCTGGTGACCCAGGAGTCCGATGTTATTGCCTCCCACATGTGGAGAAAGTTCATTAACCTCCCCCCTACAGGAGTGGTATGCAAAGGAATTGGTGGATGACTAAGGCTGCTTCCCATGCTGCACCCCTCCAGAGGAAGAGGAAGAGGCAGAGTGCTGCTGGGTGGCTCCTCTGGTTCGGACCCTACCTCTCCCCCTGTATGATCTTTAGGGGAGGGCAGTGGCGGCCTGCTGCTGAAACCTGCCTGAAAGGCGGAGGAGGAGCCACGACCAAACTCCCTAAATCTTCTGAACAACCTAGAAGAAACAGAAGAGAAGGCTTGCAAGCCTAACGATTTTGCTGTGGCTCTACTCTCTTTAAATCTTTCAAGGGCAGAGTCCGCCTTCAATAAAAAAGTTTATCCCCATCAAAGGGAAGATCCAGCAGGGCTGACTGAACATTGGATGAAAACCCTGAAGAACTAAGCCAGGCCTGTCTCCTTGTAGCAACAGTGGTGCCCATAGCTCTGGCCACAGAATCAGTTGTGTCCAGCCCTGACTGGATTACTTGGGTCGCCGCAGCCTGAGCATCAGAAACAAGGCTCAACACCTCCTGAGGCAATTCTGAATGAGACAACTTAATCTCCTCCATAAGGGCGTAGATGTATCTGCCCAAGATGCATGTGGCATTGGTGGATTTGAGAGCCATACTACAAGATGAAAATGCTTTTTTCGAAGACTGGTCCATCTTTTTAGAGTCCCTGTCCGAAGGCAAACCCGGAAAAGAACCTGGAGCAGTGCGAGACGAACATGAAGCTTGTACAACCAGGCTTTCTGGAGTCGGGTGCCTCGCCAAAAAGCTCGGATCCGCAGGAGCCACACAATACCTGCGCGCCACTGTCCTATTAACAGCCGTAGACGAAACTGGCTTTTTCTAAATCTCTAGAATTGGATCCAGGAGAGCCTCATTAAAAGGCAAAAGGGCTCTGCAACCGCTGAAGCCAGATGTAGCACTTCTGTTAATATGTTGGGTTTTGACTCAGCCACTGGAAGAGGAAGGTCCAAAAAGTCAGCTGCCTTCCTTAAAACAGAGTGGAAAGAAGCAGCTTCCTCTGTATATTCCCCAGGAGATGTTAAATCCCACTCTGGAGAAGTGTCTATGCCACTTGCCGTGTCCAAACCCTGGAGATCCACAAGAGGTTCTTCAATCTCACCCTCCTCCAAGGCCTGCTTTTGATATTCCTGTTCTTCAAGGAGGCGAAGAGCTAGCCTCCTTGAATGAAGCCTGGCCTCAATCCTTGACGTCGACAAGGCGTCCGCCGACGTCGATGAACTTGCCTGACGCTGATCCTCCGAACCATCCGATGCCGGATCCATCGGCGCCGTGGGCTTCTTCGGCGCCGACGGAGGTAAAGGATGTGAAGGTGAAGAACTCTCTGGCGCCGGAACAGCAGTCCTCATCGGCGTCGCAGGTCGTGTAGGCGACGCCAAAGGAACCGGCGCCGAACCAGCACCTCCCATTGGAAGGAAGGGCATAAAAGGTGCCGGTCATAAAGGAGCCGGAGCACCCATATTAAAGGCCAATGGCCCCGAAGGACCAGCCGGACCACCACCTGGAGCCAGCTGCTGAAAAATGGCAAACATTGCATTTAGAAATGTGGAACGATAACGTTGCCGGCCCCGGCGTCTCTGAAGCAGGTGAGAACTCTTGTTCCTGCTGAGGTACGACCTCGAAGACAGATGGTGGAGTCGTAGGTGAAGCCGGGGATGCGGGAGGCAACTGCGGCTGAGGAGTGATGGTGGGACTAACCTCCCATGTCTTTCGGCGGCGAACCGAAGGCGACCTCTAGCGTGAACGCTCTCTACTCGACCGGCGCCGAGATTCACGACGGCGGCGGGAGTCACGGTGACGCCGATAAGATAAAGGCGATGATGATCTGCGCCGATGCCGCTTCTCTTTCTTTTTGGACTTTGCCAAAAACAGCTTCGCTTCCTATTCCTTCAACGCCTTAGGATTCATGCGCTGACAGGAATCACATTTCTCCACGTCATGATCGGAGCTCAGACACCACAAGCAATCCACATGTGAGCCGTGTCGGTAAGATTCCCCTGAGGCTGCGTCCACTGGAACTTCAGGTCCCACTGCAGAGCCCTCATATGCCATCTGGCTAGTTCGACTAACAAGATGCAGGGGGCCATAAGTCCCAACAGCCTCAGAGTCTGTCTCGCCTAAATCCAGGATAGAGGCTGAAACATTGGTATCATAACCTGAATGTCCTGGACTCGCTGATCGGGAGGATAAGCCCGAAACTGCACTGTGTCCAGAACGGCTCAACTGAATGGGAGCTTCTGAGAGGGAGTCAGGTGTGACTTCGGCATGTTTATAGTGAACCCCAGTAAATGCAGGTGGTTCACCGTCGTCTGAAGGTGGTTGATGAGAGCCTGGGGCATAAGAGCCTTCAACAGCCAGTCGTCGAGGTAGGGTAAGACTGAAACCCCTATCCTGCGCAGATAAGCGGCTACCACCACCATCAATTTGGTGAGACCAAAAGGAAGCACGGTAAACTGAAAGTGCTCGTGACCCACCTTGAACCGCAAGTAGCACCTGTGGGCAGTCTTCTTGGTCTAGGGCAGACAGGACCTGAGCAAGAGTGAGCATCTTGAATTTCTCCTTTTTGAGGAAGATATTGTCATCCCTTAAATCCAAGATAGGGCGAAGACCCTTGTTCTTTTTTGGAATCATAAAGTAGCTTGAATAACAACCACTGCCTACTTCTGACATTGGGACCCTTTCTACGGCTCCCTTGGCCAAGAGAGCTGTATCTTCCTCGCAGAGCAAGATTAAACGATCCTCCATCAGCCATTGTTTTAATAGAGGCATAAAGAGAGAGAAAGACTGGAAGGGGAGGCAATAGCCCTTCTGTATGATCTGCAAGACCCATATGTCTGATGTTATGGACCACCAGTGAGGGAGATGAAATTGAAGCCTCTCTCCAACTAGACAAGCATGGTCTTGCAGAATCATGCTAGGAGGACTTGGGTGCTGTGGAAGAGGGGTTCTGGGTGGTGGCCGACCTCTGGCTAGACCCTCTGGGTCTGAAGGTACCACAACCTCATCCTTGCACTGAATGCTGAGATGATGGAGGACAGTGGCTGACTTGTGGGTGGCATGGTACCACACCCCTTCCAAAGCCTCAAAAGAGGCGAAGGGCAGACTGCTGGCGAGCAGGCTCCAAGAGGCCCAAGGATCTGGCCGCAGCTCAAGAGTGCTTGAACCGCTTAAGCGCGGAGTCTGCCTTTTCTCAAAATAGGCGTGAGCCATCGAAGGGCATGTCCATAAGGTTTGCCTGGAAATACCCCGAAAAGCCACATGTACGGAGCCAGGCGTGGCGTCGAAGAGCCACTGTCTATGAAATCGCCCTATCCAGTGAGTTGGTCGGGTACAAACCACACAGTATCGTAAACTTGGTTGTATCTCTCCCATCTTTTACAGCTTGTGTGAGAGTGTCCCGCACGCTCTCTGGGACCTAGGGCAGCAAATGTGCCATTGTATCCCACGAAGTATGGCAAAAACGGCTCATCAGGCATGAGGTGTTTACAGACTTCAATGCCAGGCTGGAGGAAGAAAACATTTTCTTTCCAAGCTGATCCAGCCTCTTGGATTCCCTATCCGGGGGAGCATAAGGGAAGGCACCATGGGAAGTGGAGGCCTGGACTACCAAGCTCTGCGGTGTGGGTGTTGGGTGAGGAAACTAGGATCGTTTGGAGCTGGTCTGTGGCGGCCGATAGTCCTATTAACAGAAGCCCCTGTGCTGGGGTTGGACCACGTCCCCAGCAGGACATCAGTGAGTGCTTCATTGAAGGGTAACATCGGCTCCGATTAGGAAACCGCTGACTGGAGCAGCTCAGTCAGGAGGTTAGCCCTGACTGGCACCATAGGCAAATCAAGGTCCAAGACCTCAGCTGCCCTACGAACAACCATAGCATATGAAGCTGCCAGTATCTAGAGAAGTATCCAGCCCACTGGCTTCCCCTAGTTTCTCATACCAGTCCATATGCTCCAATCCATATTCTAAAGGGTAATAGGACCTCTCCCATTCCTCCCCTGTACCTGGCTGTTCCAAAAAAGCCTCAGGTACTGATCTGGACCCTGTCGGCGCCGTTTAAGTCGGAATCGGCGTCGTATGATGTCGTTCCGGCTCCAGATCATCTGGGATAAAGATTGGGCTTGCTCCATCGTTGGGTGCCAGTGGAGAGCGTCGACATCGGGAGCGACGCCAGAGGAGGCCAATTGTGTGAACTCGGTATCGCCCCTGATCTGGTATCAGATCATGGTGTCCCCAACGGCGCCGAAGCCGGCGGCGTCGAACCCGATGGGGTCCCTGCCAATCTCGCAGGGCCCGAAGGTGCGCCAGCAGGGGCAGCCCGCTCAAATACGAGGTGCATGGTCTCGTAAAACTCTTTGAGCTGAGCAGGGGTCACTCTGGCTCTTGGAAAGGGAGGAGGCTCGAAGTCAGTCCTGGCTTTGGTTCTGCGGAACGGTGCCTGGAACGTCGACGTTCCCAAGATGCCTCGTTGGCCGAAGGGCATGCCGAAGTCCGCTTGGACTTCTTCTTCTTGTGCCTCTTTGCTGAGTGCCCAGAGGAACTCGAGTGAGGAGAAGAGGACTTACGGCTCCTGGAGCAGTCCCACGACCTACTCCTCGATCGGAACCGTGACCTCATAGGAGTCACACCAAACAAAGTAGACTGTGGGCCGCCATGAGCTTCAGACACCGCTCTCTCAAAGCTTTCGGGCCCTGGCCCGGCTGTCAGAACACGACGTTGAGTCGTGGTCTCTTACGAGGCACCAGAGACATACCTGATGGGGATCCGTTACTGACATGGTGGGATGGCAGGCTCCACACAGCTTAAACCCATCTTCCTCAATGTCATCCTGCACAGACTTCAAAGGACTCGACAAAAATGTCAAAAAAGGCAGAGGTTAGCTCGAATCCGGACCTGCGCTTAACCGCAGCGGAAGGAAAAGAACTGACGTACGCGAGCTGGGGTGGTGGCTTTATAGGCGACCATGACATCACAGACAGCTCCAACAATGCCACGCAGAGCCGAAACAGGCATGCAGATCTGAACGAAGCCACCTGATGGCACACGCAGGGCATTGCTCAGCAAAAAATTCCAGATTCCAAGCTGATGCCAGGAAATTCAAAGGTAAGGAATCTGCAACTAAAATCTCTATCAGATATAACAGAAGTGATGTAAGTTTGAGACTCTTCTATTCCTGTGTGCCTTACAGCTCTTAGCTGTTTTGCAGATGTGCTTTTATTTCTACTAGTGAATAATGAGGTGTATTTCAGCTTTCTCCACTGACGACAATTCAGATACATCAAGGCCAAACATTATTGAACTGTTTTCTATATTGTCAGTGACCAATGAAGATGGCCAGAAGATGCTCCACTGATGAAGAGTTTGGTGTCTGCTGATCCATTTAGGAGAGGTATAACTAAAGGTGCAATTATTTTTCTTGCTGATTTTTATGTTTTCTCTTTTAGAAATCCAACCACTATTTTTGGTTAGCACCATAGATGTTTTCCAAATTCGTTTTTGTCATTGTTTCTTTTTGTATGAAACCTAAACGTGCTTATCTGATTAGAGTAATGTTTAGGGATGCCACATCTAAATTTGACTGTTTTATATATATTGTGAAAAATTCACCTGCAATAACTAAATGTATTCTGTATCAATCATTTATTTGCTATTGTTGTTATTCTGCATGGTAGTTCTTGAATGCCTAATGATAACTATTTTGTCTAGACTGAGATTCTTTAGGTTTGGCTAGCCTGTGTTATTCATGATTTTTTACCCTTTAGTCTTGCGCTTGGTTTATGTGATCTTAGCATTGTTAATCTAAAGGGCAAAAAATGTTTAAACTTTACGAAACTATTGTGATGATTCATGGCTACGTGGGTCATGGTGTGTATAAGTTACTGACCCCAATATGAAAAGTGATGTTTACTGATTTGATTTAATTGTTGTTAACCATCTCACTCCTATCTGATTCCAAAGATCTGTGCCAACCTCTAAGGGTAATTGATGGTTACCCCAGACGTGTCACCTTAAAAATAAATTATCAAACTAAATATAAGGTTACAACTGTAATTCTGTTACCTATGCTTAACTCTACAATTGATGTAATAAACAAATAAATAAACCATGAAAGTAAGAAGGAAATCGTAGTCTATCTCTTTTATAAATTAATTTGTCATAAGTAGAAATATCCAGTTTGGGGGTTTTACCTGTTGTTTTTCTCACTACAGCACATTGTGTTCACGCGGGTTTCTTCACACTGATCAGGTCTACTTATGTCAAATGATTTTTTTAAACAATAAAGTACGATTTACTTCTTGCTTTCAATGTTATTTGTGTTACTTATTTACATCAATTGTTTGGTTGGGTGTAAGCAACAAATACTTTATAACTGTAAATATTACCAGGGGCATAGCTTCGGGGGGGGAGGGTTACAACTACAACCTACTAATAAATGTAAATTTTGTGTCAAATAATTGGGTGCAGGTGCTTTCAGTCCGGTATGGTGAGGTGTCTGTCAGATTTCACCAGTAATGTTTACACACACAGACAAAAAAGCACATTCATTCTCTACCTCTCTCTGTTTGGAAAGACTTCAAAAATGTTGTTTATTTCACAAAGTAAAGCCCTTTCTCTCACTTAGTACACCCACCAATCTGCATTCCTTTCTCTTTCCACTGCCTCATAAGGCCCTCTCCTGCGCCTTACTTGTCTAACAATGTATTTTAACATCCTGTGCCAGTATGATTGTCGGGGAAATCTAAAGCTAACACCCCCCCTCCCTCCGAATATTACTTATGAATAGGGCTCACTGTTTTCAGTTTTTACTGATTTTTACAGATAAATACAGAAAGAAAACATTATATTTCCTGTCTACATTTATTTTTTAAAGCAAAAAAATGCAGATAATTTGGCTTCTTTTGAGTGACTCTCCATGCTGAGATTTTTGACTCAGACAAATGGCTGTACATATAGTCAGCATGAGGAAGTTACAAAACTCAATGAGATTTGCTTACATTATTGCATTTCGCAACATGTACTTGTGCTATTATTCTAATTGTTTAATGTTGTGTTATTATTTTATTATTTTTGGGGTGTAATGTGCTAAAAACTGACAGGCATCAAAGTATGAGTACGCCTTTATCCGTTAAACACATGTGGAAATATACGAGTTATCACCTTACCTGTTCAAAAGACACAAAATAAATATGGATAAATACAGACGGAAATGTTCAAAAACATAAATACCATAAACCCAGGAGCCCTACTTATGAATGACACCTCATGAATATTGCTGCTTTTACATATGCACGACCCAGGTCCCACCTGGGATGTATGTGTTAGCTCCGGTCGCTAATTTACTATTACTAGAACTGGGCGGCGAGATGGATACTGCAAGGCTCTGCTAAAAGACAGATCTGAAAGAGGAAGTTGACGAGATCCCACAGAGACTGTGGGTAAGAGGGAGCTGCGCAGTTGCAAAACGTCAGTTACTGCCACGAATGTGGACCCAATATGTAGACGCAATTCTAATACAGAAACATGCCGCTTTAATTGTGTTCACACTGGTTCCAATAACAATTAATTCTATGATTTAAGGTCATATTCATGAATGGGTAAAATGATTCCAGTTTACTTGCTGTAAATCTGACTTCTTTTCGGTGCTACCAAATTTGCTGACAGTAGGACTGTGACAATTTAGAGGCTCCTTAAACAACGAGAGGATTGCAAGTTTTCAAAGAAGCAGTCAGGTCCTTCTCGCTTCTACAAACGAAACCATCGATAAAGTGACTGTCGACGACCTTAACCACTTGTCTTTTGTCTTATGGATATGCAGCAAATTTTCACGAGCACTGGCATTCATTGCTTGGCGGCTCTCTATGCTTTTCTTCGCAGTCTTTAAATATTTAGCTGCCTTGATGGCCATCAGAGGAGCAGGTGAGCACAGCTTAACAGGTGAGCAAGCCGTTACAGCCCCCGACAAATGGTCGGCACTGAAACACTTCCAGACTGCTTGTTCACACAAAAAGACAGCACATATTTATGTTCTTTCTTCTTCGAGCAGTGAATGACAAGCAATGAGGTAGCTAAAACAGTGGCACGCGGATCACCAAGTCATTCACCCAAAGCATGCTCGGAAATACGCCGTTCTTCTCTACCTCATCCCTCAAAGCAGGCATAACTAAACGTAATGTCAGTCACCTACACCAGCGGTTCTTTGCCTGGGGTCTGTGGATCCCCCGGGGTCCGATCCGTGATTGATTAGAAACCTAAGTAACATTAGCAGACTCATGAGGTTAAAATGTAACACAAAAAAAACAACATGTAAAATTAAAAAAATGAACATACTATGTAAATGTGAAGAAATTTGAAATTAGAGGATAATTAAAGTGGCATCCTTAGCTCGATTTGTCGGTGCAATGCAAGTACAGCAAACATAGGGCCTCATTATGACCCTGGCGGGCGGCGGAGGCCGCCCGCCAGGATCCCGCCCTCCAAATTACCGCGCCGCGGTCAAAAGACCGCGGCGGGTATTACGAGTTTTCCCCTGGGCTGGCGGGCGGTTCCAGTTAAACCGCCCGCCAGCCCAGGGGAAAACGACCTTCCCACGAGGATGCCGGCTCGTAATCGAGCCGGCGGAGTGGGAAGGTGCGACGGGTGCTACTGCACCCGTCGCGTATTTCACTGTCTGCAAGGCAGACAGTGAAATACATTTTGGGGCCCTCTTACGGGGGCCCCTGCCGTGCCCATGCCATTGGCATGGGCACGGCAGGGGCCCCCAGGGGCCCCGGGACCCCCCCTACCGCCATCCTGTTCATGGCGGCTTTCCCGCCATGAACTGGATGGCGGTAGGGGGGGTCAGAATCCTCATGGCTGCGGAGCGCGCTCCGCAGCCATGGAGGATTCCAATGAGCAGCGGAAAGTCAGCGGGAGACCGCTGACTTTCCGCTTCTGACCGCGGCTGAACCGCCGCGGTCAGAATGCTCATTGGAGCACCGCCAGCCTGTCGGCGGTGCTCCCGTGGTCGGTGGCCCTGGCGGCCACCGGCCGCCAGGGTCAGAATGACCCTCATAATCTTTTGTGGAGGGCTATTAGCCTCAAACCATCACCTGAGACTCTGTAGTAGAAGACACCCATCAGCAGAAAGAGGACTGGGAGAGAAAGCTACCCACAATTACAATAATACAAAGCAAGGGTTATTACTATTTATTTAACTAACGTCTATATTTTACTCCTATGTGCTGCATATATTTTTCGTTTATGTGGATACAAAGTAGATCCCAATCAACTCATCTATTACACTTATATACTGCAATCTCAATTAACACTTTCATGGCTCAAGAGAAGTACATTCATTTTGTTTGCAATGTAACTGGGGCAACGCTGGTCGAGTATTTTATCTTCTGTTGGGCTCATGTCCTCATTCTGTACAGTAGCCCAAGCAAGATTTAGCTTCAACATTTAATCTAGTTTAAGTCTGATTCTGATATACCCGTTGTTGGACTTTTGCTTATGCAGGGTCATCCCCAGTCTTTTTGCCTCCTGCCTCCTATTTTTTCTGACCTGTTGCCGCTGGCTTTTGAACTCTGAGCACTTTACCACTGCTAACCAGTGCTAAAGTGCATATGCTCTCTGTGTAAAATTGTATGTGATTGGTTTATCCATGATTGGCATATTTGTTTTACTGTTAAGTCCCTAGTAAAGTGCACTAGAGGTGCCAGGGCCTGTAAATCAAATCAAATGCTACTAGTGGGCCTGCAGCACTGTTTGTGCCACCCACATAAGTAGCTCTGTAATCATGTCCCAGAACTGCCACTACAGTGTCTGTGTGTGTATTTTTACACTGTAAATTCGACTTGGCAAGTGTACCCACTTGCCAGGCCTGAACCTTCCCTTTTCTTACATGTAAGACACCCCTAAGGTAGGCCCTAGGTAGCCCCAAGGGCAGGGTGCAGTGTATGGATAAGGTAGGACATATAGGGGGTTATTACAACTTTGGAGGAGGTGTTAATCTGTCCCAAATGTGACGGATATACCACCAGCCGTATTACAAGTTCCATAGGATATAATGGACTCGTAATACGGCTGGTGGTAAATCCGTCACTTTTGGGACGGATTAACACCTCCTCCAAAGTTGTAATAACCCCCATAGTAATGTGGTTTATATGTCCTGACAGTGAAATACTGCCAACTTCGTTTTTCACTGTTGCAAGGCCTGTCTCTCTCATAGGATAATATGGGGGCTACCTTTAAAAATGATTAAAGTGTAGATTCCCCTAGAGAGTAGATGGACAGGTGGAGTGGGGTCCCTGAACTCACAATTTAAAAATACATCTTTTAGTAAAGTTGATTTTGAGATTGTGCGTTTGAAAATGCCACTTTTAGAAAGTGAGCATTTTCTTGCTTAAACCATTGTGACTCTGCCGTGTTTGTGGATTCCCTTTCTGGGTCAGTTTTGACAGTTGGGTTGTTTTTCACCTCACACTAGACAGTGACACAAAGGGAGCTGGGGTGTAACCTCCATTTCCTGATTAGCCATCTCTGCTAGGAGGGAGGGGTGGAGTGGTCACTCTCATCTGAAAGGACTGTGTCTGTCTCTGACAATGCAGACTCCAACCCCCTGGTGTGTGTCTGAGGCCTTGCCTGGGCAAGGCAGGAATTCACAAGTAGGTATGAGTCCCCTTTGAAGAAAGGTGACTTCAAAGACTAAAATGGGTATAAGAGGGGCACCCAAATCTACAGACTTTAGAAACACTTCTGTAATCAAGAGGAACCTCTGCCTGGAGAAGAGCGGATAGCTGAGGAAGAAGTGCTGCCCTGCCTGTGACTGTGCTTTGTGGTGCTTTCCTGCAGTGCTGCTTCTGCCAGAGTAAGAGGGCAAAGACTGGACTTTGTGTGCCTTCCATCTTGTGAAGAAATCTCAAAGGGCTTGAGTTAGAGCTTGCCTCCTGTTGTTTGAAGTCTCAGGGACAGTAAAGACTTCTCTCTGCCAGCACCTGGAGTCTCTGGAGAGACTCCTGCTCTGACAAGTGGTGCCCTATCCAGTTCCTGGGCCCTTGAAAAGAAAGCTGGTGGAAATCCAAGGAAATCGACTTCGGACGACTCCGGACCGATGCCGCTGCTGAATCCGGTGACGCCGCCTGCACCTGATGCTGTAACCTTTGCTGGAACGCGACGCTCTTCGCAGGCCCAACGCTGCTGCAGCCCCGCTGAAGTACGCGACTCCGTGGAAGTCGCCGCACCACGTCGTGACCGACGCTGCTCGAAGTGCACGGATTCAACGTTTCGCTCAGACGCCGCGATCCCCGACTTCACGCATCGGCTTGTTTTCACTCTTCACCAAAGGTACTGTACTTGGGGGTCTACACGACTCCGTGTCCGGCGCCGCTGATGTCGGCTTGTTGGGAACGACTCCGTCACGACGCCGTGTTAACATCTCATCGAAGCATTTTTGTTTCTAAGCGCTATTTGTGAGTTTAATCTTTAAAAATTCATAACTTGACTTGTGTATGTCGGATGTTTGTCGTTTTGGTCTTGTTTTGTTTAGATAAATATTTCCTATTTTTCTAAACCGGTGTTGTGTCATTTTGTAGTGTTTTCATTAAGTTACTGTGTGTGTTGGTACAAATACTTTACACCTAGCGCTCTGAAGTTAAGCCTACTGCTCTGCCAAGCTACCAAGGGGGTAAGGAGGGGTTAGCTGAGGGTGATTCTCTTTTACCCTGACTAGAGTGAGGGTCCTTGCTTGAACAGGGGGTAACCTGACTGTCAACCAAAGACCTCATTTCTAACATTGGTGATCAGCGGATGGGATTTGGACTTGTATTTGTACTTGACATACAGTAATTAAGTGTACACTAATATTTTGAGTGCAGACCACTACGTGACCACATACTACTTGTTTGGTGATCTTTTGCTTTTTCTCTTAAGGACTCCTTTTTGTTCTACTTCCATGATTTTGCTGATCCCTTGACGGATTATTTTTACTTCATTGGGAACTTATTTTCTGCCTTTGGAACTTTGCACTTGTAACCATCATGTCTCAATCTGGAGATGCAACAGCTGGAGCGGTGTTTGAAGTAGAGAAACTGAAGGAGTACTCAGTTGCTCAATTGAAACAGTTCCTTAAAGATCTTGACTGTCCCACTGAGAGCTCCACCAGGGAGGGGGAGCTGCAAACGGCACAGAGGGCCTGGGAGACAGTCAAGGAGGCTGGAGGGCACACAGAGGAGGAGAAAGTGGGTGGGGAAGTGCAGAGGATACACAGTGGTGTAGTGGAGGTACCTGTTACGCCTGGGGGGAGGGTCCCCAGCAGAGGTAGCAGGGTGTCATCCAAGGGTCTGACTCCTGAAGAGTTACAGGACAGACAGGCAGAGAGGGCTCGCCGGTTGAAGTTCAAGGAGTTGAGGATGCAAAGGGAGAAGGAGTTGGAAGAAAGGAGGAGGGACTTAGAGATCAAAAAGAGGATTTGGGCTTATGAGCTCAAAATGAAGGAGCTGGAAGTCATAAGGGCTGAGTCCAGTTGGAATGGTGGCAGCAACAATTATATATCTAGTGCTGCTGAAGAAGTGCACATGCCCAGAGGTGTGGTGCCCTACTTGAAGGAGGGAGTTAATACACACCAGGAGGTTCAGGGATATGAGGTAGCTCCAGTGATGCACAGGGCCCCTGAGGTGGATTGGGGAACTGGCATGGGGAGTCATATTCCTACTGGTGGGAGGGACACTCTACTGACTCTAGGTGAGAGTGACAGGGAGCGGGGTTCCCCCCAGGTAGAAGTCCTGGTTATGCAGTGTGAAGACATCCCAGAAGAGTGTGGGTTGAGTGTCAGGGACAGTCAGGTACTGTCTCACCAGTCTCAGGAGGGTGATGTAGGGTGCTTTTTCAAAGCAGAGTCACTGGATGGTTGGGTGAAGGGTACTTTGGTTAATTCATGTGAGGGACTGAGTGATGTAATTGCTGGAGAGTATATGTCTAGTCCTTATTTTCCAGAGCTACGCCAACACCAGGTGGAGTGTGAGTTCTCTGACCCCCAGGGAGCTTACAATGGAGGCAGACTTCTGGGTGAGTACCAGAGAGTCTGAAGAGGCATTTGGGGGTGCTCCTGAGAGGAGTGGTCAAGGTAGTTCCCAACCAGGTGAGGTAGGGAAGGATTGTAGTGTCCCAGGTAGGTCCCAATGTAGTAGGATGGGTGAGGGACTCCATGTGCAGTCTCAGAGGAGAGGGAATGGGGATGGGTTGAGGCCCAAGGTGCCCGAGATCCGGTCCCAGGTCCTGGAGGGTTCCACGAGGGAACACCAGGAGGGGAACCTAGCCTGTACCGTACTGTAGGGCCATCTGTTGAGGGAGATCCCACAGTGTCAGGAGAACTTGGGGGGGCGGCTGTAGCCAGCGTCCCACCAGTTCTGGTGTCTGGCAGTACCACTCCTAGTGATGGGGTGCAGAAGTCCAGACAGAGGGCTGATAGGGGTTTGCGGACCCCAGTGGAGAACTTGGAGGGTCAGGGGTCAGCTCTGAGAGCAGAGCCCCCCAGGAATGACCTTGGTGAGACCATTTCTGGGTTGGGGGGAATATCTGCTCTGCCAGATGGGCAGGGGTCAGGAAACCTGCGCCAGCCAGACTCTTGTGTGGCCCTTGGGGACGGTGTGTCCCCTGAGGGGGGTAAGTGTGCCCCCCTGGGAGTCCTGGTGCGCCAGGCAGCGGTTCAACCGCAGGGTGGTGACTCTGGGTTGAATGATCAGGTTCAGGGGGTAAACTCTGACCTGGTGGGAAGTCCTGGGTTGCCAGGCAGTGGTCCAGTCTGAGGGTACAGACCCTGGACTGGAAGACCAGGTTCAGGGTGTCCCCCCTGACCTGGAGGAAGGGGCTGCTGCTAACAGTGCCCATCCCATGTTGTCTTCTGAGGGGGTCACTCCTAGTTGGGGGGTGCAGGACCCCAGAAGGAAGGGCAGGGGGAGGGAAGCCTCACCCCTGGCCCTAGTCCAACCTGAAGGTACAGACCCCAGGTTGGAGGACCAGTTGCAGGTTAACATCCCTGCACTGGTGGAAGAATTGTGAAGGACTGCTTCTACAAGCACCCTGACAATTTTGGACTCTGGGGGTGCCGCTCCGGCAGGGAGGGTACAGAGCCCCAGAGGGGACGACCAGGGTCAGGTTGTCATCCCTGACCTGGTGGAAGAGAGAGTGGTCATGGGGTGCCAGGCACCTGGGGCTACTGCCCCCCACTCTCCGCAGTCACAGTGCTTGGAGAGGCCTGAGGTCGGGCTCTCATCCCTGACAGTTGTCTGGGGCCACTGTGGCTTCCTGTCCTGGTGGACAGAGTTGCCCCTGGGGGGGGGGGACGAGAGTCACACCCCGGGGGTGGAGTGGTCAACACCACTGTGTTGGCCCTGGTGGTACTATCTGCCCATTACAATACATCTGTGAGCAAAGTAAAGTTAGGCGCTGCACAGATGGTGTCTGCAGATGTGGAGAAGGGTTCCCCATGGGTTAGCTTAGTGGGCGCTGAGAGTATGGACAGAGGGATCCAACTGGAGTCAGGAAGGCGTAGAACTGGAACATGCCCCTGCTGTTGTGGGCCTGGGTCCTTGTTCTATCTCCCCAATCAGGGAAGTACATCAATGTATTGATTGTTCTCCCCTGGCTTTAGGCTGGTAGGGGGTCGTGTTGGACTTTTGCTTATGCAGGGTCATCCCCAGTCTTTTTGCCTCCTGCCTCCTATTTTTTCTGACCTGTTGCCGTTGGCTTTTGAACTCTGAGCACTTTACCAATGCTAACCAGTGCTAAAGTGCATATGCTCTCTGTGTAAAATTGTATGTGATTGGTTTATCCATGATTGGCATATTTGTTTTACTGTTAAGTCCCTAGTAAAGTGCACTAGAGGTGCCAGGGCCTGTAAATCAAATGCTACTAGAGGGCCTGCGGCACTGTTTGTGCCACCCACATAAGTAGCTCTGTAATCATGTCTCAGAAGTGTCTGTGTGTGTATTTTTACACTGTAAATTCGACTTGGCAAGTGTACCCACTTTCCAGGCCTGAACCTTCCCTTTTCTTACATGTAAGACACCCCTAAGGTAGGCCCTAGGTAGCCCCAAGAGCAGGGTGCAGTGTATGGATAAGGTAGGACATATAGTAATGTGGTTTATATGTCCTGACAGTGAAATACTGCCAACTACGTTTTTCACTGTTGCAAGGCCTGTCTCTCTCATAGGATAATATGGGGGCTACCTTTAAAAATGATTAAAGTGTAGATTCCCCTAGAGAGTAGATGGACAGGTGGAGTGGGGTCCCTGAACTCACAATTTAAAAATACATCTTTTAGTAAAGTTGATTTTGAGATTGTGCGTTTGAAAATGCCACTTTTAGAAAGTGAGCATTTTCTTGCTTAAACCATTCTGTGACTCTGCCGTGTTTGTGGATTCCCTGTCTGGGTCAGTTTTGACAGTTGGGTTGTTTTTCACCTCACACTAGACAGTGACACAAAGGGAGCTGGGGTGTAACCTGCATTTCCTGATTAGCCATCTCTGCTAGGAGGGAGGGGTGGAGTGGTCACTCTCATCTGAAAGGACTGTGTCTGCCTCTGACCATGCAGATTCCAATCCCATGGTGTGTGTCTGAGGCCTTGCCTGGGCAAGGCAGGATTTCACAAGTAGGTGTGAGTCCCCTTTGAAGAAAGGTGACTTCAAAGACTAAAATGGGTATAAGAAGGGCACCCAAATCTACAGACTTTAGAAACACTTCTGGAACCAAGAGGAACCTCTGCCTGGAGAAGAGCTGATAGCTGAGGAAGAAGTGCTGCCCTGCCTGTGACTGTGCCTTGTGGAGCTTTCCTGCAGTGCTGCTTCTGCCAGAGTAAGAGGGCAAAGACTGGACTTTGTGTGCCTTCCATCTTGTGAAGAAATCTCCAAGGGCTTGAGTTAGAGCTTGCCTCCTGTTGTTTGAAGTCTCAGGGACAGCAAAGACTTCTCTCTGCCAGCACCTGGAGTCTCTGGAGAGACTCCTGCTCTGACAAGTGGTGCCCTATCCAGTTCCTGGGACCTTGAAAAGAAAGCTGGTGGAAATCCAAGGAAATCGACTTCGGACGACTCCGGACCGACGCCGCTGCTGAATCCGGTGACGCCGCCTGCACCCGACGCCGTAACCTTCGCTGGAACGCGACGCTCTTCGCAGGCCCGACGCCGCTGCAGCCCCGCTGAAGTCTGCGACTCCGTGGAAGTCGCCGCACCATGTCGTGACCGACGCCGCTCGAAGTGCACGGATTCAACGTTTCGCTCAGAAGCCGCGATCCCCGACTTCGAGCATCGGCTTGTTTTCACTCTTCACCAAAGGTACTGTACTTGGGGGTCTACACGACTCCGTGTCCGGCGCCGCTGGTGTCGACTTGTTGGGAACGACTCCATCACGACGCCGTGTTAACATCTCATCGCAGCATTTTTGTTTCTAAGCGCTATTTTTGAGTTTAATCTTTAAAAATTCATAACTTGACTTGTGTATGTCGGATTTTTGTCGTTTTGGTCTTGTTTTGTTTAGATAAATATTTCCTATTTTTCTAAACCGGTGTTGTGTCATTTTGTAGTGTTTTCATTAAGTTACTGTGTGTGTTGGTACAAATACTTTACACCTAGCGCTCTGAAGTTAAGCCTACTGCTCTGCCAAGCTACCAAGGGGGTAAGCAAGGGTTAGCTGAGGGTGATTCTCTTTTACCCTGACTAGAGTGAGGGTCCTTTCTTGAACAGGGGGTAACCTGACTGTCAACCAAAGACCCCATTTCTAACACCCGTGCATACAGATGCTGTGAGCTATGGTCAGAAATCAACTGTAACCCTGGAACTTACAAACGCTAGTGACATATCCAATAAGAGACAGAATGATGGCTCTGTCTGTCCTTTCTTGACCAGGCTTGCATGCCTTAGAAACAAGTGCATCACAGGGCACTGCCACTATAGCTGCTTTGGTTTAGCAGTGTCCCCGAATTATAATTTTCAAGTTCAACAAGTTACTTTTCTCAGATTAGTTTCTAAAAGAGGGGGGGGGGCATGTATGCATGAGTGTGCATGCATTTTGAGAGTTAGAAGGAAGGTGGAGTCCTTTCAGTTTTCCCAGGTGTAAGAAAGCAGACTCCAGGTGTGATTTAGTTTGGTGAAGATGGTTTCCTGGTGTGAAGTGGTTTAAAGGACAAATACATAAAGCATGGGTTGATTTAAAGGTAGGAACATATCAGGAATGAGCTTACATTCTTTAAAACGTTTGAAATGTTGGATTTGGTAAAGGGATTTTGAGTATAGTATATTGCTAATCAATTTGCTTTAATCCTTGCATACCAGGCTTAAATTATTTTTGCTTTTACTTAAAGCAGACAGAAAAGCGAGTAAAATACTGAGCTTCTTCGCAGAAGCAGAACACGAGTAATAGTTTAACCTGGGTGCATTAGAATACAAAGTGGGGGATGATTAAGGAGAGCAGGAGACCTGATTTGGCTTAGGAGGAAAGTACTCTAGGTACGATTTGTTTTGGCTTAGATGAAAGTACACAAAATAGGTTTTAATAAACCTATAGCCTATGGATTACAGCTATCATATACCTAAACATCACATGGATATGTTAAGTCATCTCAAGTTCTGTGAACGAATGTGAGCAAGCTATCTGCCGTTTCATTCCTCTAAATTCGCAGAAATACTCAGTGCCTTCCACTGTTCTAATTATGTATAGGATGTGGTACTTCGTCAGTATTTGAATCCACACATCACCCTCTCAGAACAGATTTTCCAGAAGGGATGGAGTACAATAATATACTACCGATTCACTGTGAGGATCTGAGACCTCCGCATATGTAGAACATAACACTTCAAAAACAGTGGATTTACAATTAACAAACCTAACCAAACTGGAAAAACACTCGTATTAGATTTGATTTCTGAGTAACAGGCGACCAGGACATTTGTGAAAATGTCAGGTTTGGACAGTCCCCACCTCATGTCCCTTTACTTTAAAGATATGTACAGCCCAAAATGTCAAAGTACCTCAAATTATGTGCTGCATGACAACCGCCAAGAGATGAACTGTGGCATAAAGGCATAGAAATTATCATAAAAAAGATGACTGAAAAGTAGTGGGTGTCTGGCTGAATGAGAGCACCCAATTAATATCGCAACAGAAAGATCATGTAAGAGATCTTTTTTTACGTTATCCAGTAGCACAGCTGCCCAATAATTGAACCGAGCTGCCGCTGCCGAATCTACCATTTGGAGCCTGCAATTTAGCAAAAGTAGCAGCAGTATTTGGTTACGAACCAGCGAACAGTAGGCATCTGATCAGTGGTAAAACTACAACTAAATCAAGTTGTCTGGAAATATTCTCTACAGTGACCGGTTATTTCAAGCAACATGTTGCAGAAAACTTTGCAAAAGGCTGACTATAGAACTCTTCAGAAGAGGGGAACTACTGCACAGAAAAGCAAACAGACAACCACTGCCTTTGCTTCTCTTGCAGAGCTAATTCCATGCGAGATTAGAAAGGTTTTTCTTAAGGAAAGCCTGGGAGAAATGCTCACATGTACAAACAGTCCAAAAGAACACTAGCCAGTGACCAAAGAAGCAACATGCTCTTCAAGAGACACAAGAGGAATGATTTTTACTAGGCACCTCTGAAAGGTAGACGTTAAATAGGTAAGTCACCTTCATGGAAGTGCAAACATGAGCACTAGCTGGGCGGTGACACCCCAACATCCATTGTTTCAATCTGTGCATCTTCATACCAGAGCACAATACTCTCTACATTGACAAAGCATGTTTTAATCGATCTTAAGAAGAGGTGTAGAGAAGATGACTACCTTTTAGCAATTCAATGATCCACAATGAGAAGGATTGTGAGGTGCTTTAATTGCTCCACAGAATTAAATCGTCAATGGAGATATCAAAGTGAGCAATAAGTACTGTTTGTAGCACTCATTGCTGAATCGTTTAATGCTATTTACTACCTGATACCTAAAGGCACTAGGACAGTAGTTATTAGTCTAATATTGATGGCACCCTCAAATAACCCCTGCACATGAGAACACATGGAAGGAACCTTAGCTGAAGTGCAGTTGAGGGCTTTTTGGAGAGAGGCAGCAAGAGGCTAGAATAAAAATTGCCATTTAAGCGTATGTTGATCAGACCTTTAGCACAACACCACCACCCAATTCAGAGTATCTCAAGCAATCAAAACAAACAGTGGGAATGGTTGATTAAATGAAGTGAACTGATAACTAATATTCTGGCAGTTGAGAAAATCCAGTAACAACAGACATCATTCTGTGTAGAGTTTTATTTTAGATCTTGTGAATTCAACATTCTGACATAAACGTTGTCTTCAAAACAAGGTCACAATGAGCCAAACAGGAGGAACCATTATTTACAGAAATAAATAAGAGGACATACTCTATAATTACACAAATTATGTTCAAATACCTAACAATTCTTAAGAAGAGGCTGTTAATATTTAAACTAATAATCACAAAGTGAGCAATTCCGATCTAAAATCAGTTACTCTTCCTCCAAAACATTAAGCTTGGGGTATCATCTACCACCAACTTAAACAAGGAGATATAAGAAAGATGATAATCATACAACAGTTAATACTAGTGAAAGTAAACAGACCTGTATGAATTTCAGGAATATGACTGTGCATCATAAAACAGTTACAGGAAACACTATAGACAAAGGAATTTTAACTACTTATCTATTAACATTTCTCTGAAAGACATCACTTTTTTACTTCTTCGCATTCCTACACTGTGATAAAAAGGGGAAACTTCTAAGCCCTCCTAAAATGACAGGATGTTGTGTGGAGTAAGGATAACAGATTCAAACCAGGAAGAAAAAAACTCTGTAATTTTGCTGAAAGCAGAAGAGTCAAGTGGGAAGAACTTTGCATGTGGCAATACAGCAATCTAAGCGATAAAAACTGCAAATGTGCATCTTAATTGTAAAGCATGTAAGGGGAAGGTGTATGGAAATATAAAGTAATATTATTATGTATATCACTCATGTAAATCATCACGGTTTCCAATTTGTGATTGCAATTAAGAAAGAGAAGTTTGTTAGATGATTTGTAATGGATTCAGATCTCAGACATAACTCCACATAATACAACTACAAGAACATAATTCACTTAATGGGATAGCATGGGTGGACAATGGACTCCGTCAGTATGTAGTACAACATCCATTCACCCTGCTTTGACTTTTATAGGCAGAAACAAGGTGGAAGGTTGTAGCTGGAAGCTTAGACAGTTATCAGACAGTGAAGTTATATATTGGTGAAGTTAAATTTGCCTTCATTTGTAGGAACAAAATCTGCAACTAGAGGAACAAATTCTGTAATAGGGTTGCAAGACATAATATCAAAAATCCACAAAAGGAAAGGGGTCCTCTTTTTCCGTCTTCATCTTATGGGTGAATATTGCTGATACATTTGGATGAAAGGTTAGCTTTTCTCTTAAATTAATATTCGGACATCAATACATAACATGCAGACATTTTATGAAACAGAACATGATATACCAGGAGAACCCTTAAGCAGCCTTTTGGCTTCAAAACTTGTGTTGCTGGTTGCTCATGCACGACTTGAAGAAAGAAATTCCTATATCAACATATTCTCAGTGTTTCTAAAAGCCAGACATCTTTGTAAGATGTTTCAGTCTATGTTCCTCATGTTTGGAAGTCTCTGATTTTAACTATTCTCCTTGCTAAATCCCTTCTTGTTTTCGGACAGTAATATAAAGGACACTTCTTCTACCCTTGCTTTCTCTTCATAGTATCATTATCAAAGAAAATTAAACTGTAATTGATTGCTTTTTGCACTGTAATTTTTGTTACTTTAATTCCTGTGTTAATTTATTTTGCAGAATGTTCATAAGCCATTTTCTTGATAAGGTACACCTTAAACAATAATCAAAGATCTGATAAATGAATATCAAACAGTCAAGGAAAACCACAGGCCCTGGGGATCAATATGACATTCTACTGGGAAAATGTGATCTTTATACACGGGCTGCCTATGGCTTTGCCTGAAGTTTAAAGAATGTACAGAAGGCATGATTCCTATTCACACTGGTTCAATTCTTATGATTAAGACACCACTGTCAAAGTTCTGATTAGGAAGAGGGAAAGTCCACCGTCATCTTTGTAGTGTTATTTTGATCTGCGGATCCTTTAGCTCCTGCTGTGTAAGTAACAACGGTGAACTGTTACGCAGCACTAGGTAAGTAATAGTGGCTGAAATTAATTTGAGCATCCCACCCATCACCTTTTTCTCCTCTATATAAGAACCAACAGCAACAAACTTGAAAGGGGTATTCTGTTTAATCAACAAGATGATCTGATTCACAAATTATATTTGCCTGTGCTTAATATTCACAGAACTACCAACAGAAAAAAATACCAAGGCCCTCTCTTTCTTTAAAAATGTAAGAGTTACATTTAAAACTAACTCTGTGAACCCCCATCGTAAGAAATGGTGTTATTTTGGGTGGGTCACTACCAACCTCCAAGAATATTCGTTCCCAGGGTGAATGAACCCTCAAAGTTTCTACATTAACCTGAGCTCAACTCCCTTGTAGCTAAGGCACAGAGCAGACATGCATAATTAAGCTAATGTGTAAAGTATTTATGCAGTACCAAAACAGCAATAAAGTAAAAACAGAAAATAATAGAATTTTGAACCAAAATTAGAAAAGAGTATAAAATGTAATAAATTAAACATTACTAAAATGACAAAAATACAGTAAGGTGAATATGAGAATTATTTTACAAGTTTGTAGTAGAAATAGTGTCAAAAAGCACAAAGGGACAATGATAGTCAATGGTCGCTGTAGACTGGTACCTAGGAGTAACCTGAGGCAGACTTCAATGGGAACGTGGTTTGAATATACCAACCACGTTCGTCCTGCTGAAAGATTTTACCTTCTGACTTAGTCCTTTAAGTCCCGGTTCAACACAGGAGTACACTTCTAAAGTACCCCATGAACTAAAGAGAGTCATTTAGGGACTTTTATGATGTCAGGCAAAGGCCAACAGCAGTAGTCCAGGATCAGTTGTCACTAGCCAACAGGAAACTTTCAGGAAAGGCCTCTTATAGCTTGTTATATCTCTGTAGCCTGAACAAGAGGTCATCCTTATGGCCCTCGGGAGTTTACTCTTTTGTCCTAAATACAAGAGGGAGCATGCCTTTAAGGGCTTCACTAAAGTCACAGATAGCAGGTCCAGTCTTCTATTCTTCCCTGGGTCCAGCACCGTGCTGAAGTGGGTGCCTGGAGGTGCCACATTTATGCCTGGCACTCGTAAGTGGGTGGGAATGATTCTTGGACACACCCTAACCAAGGGGGTAAAAGGTCTCAGGGCCCACTCTAGCCACTTAGGGCATTTTCAATATCGTGAAAGTCTTCGGCCGCATTTAAGCTGAGCTCTGCGGGCTGGGGTTTTCTACACAGGATAGCTAGGCCTGCCACAGTGAAAAATAGCTTTTGGGTGCTAGTCACTGTTAGGACAAGTTAACATTACATTTCTACATGTCCCAATTTTAAATACCTTACAATTATTTTGACAGGCCAAAGGCAGTGCATGTTTCGCACTGGTACAGCCAGGCTACAGTAGTTGATCTGAAGCTACGATTGCACTGCCACTACAGTGGCTAGTACAAAGGGTGCTGCAGCCCATTTGTTCTATTTAACTTGTAGGCCCTGGGTCACTTTGTGCCATATATTAGGGACTTAGAAGCATCTTAAATAGAGCAATTAGGCGTATGACAAATGGACCATGTTAAAAAGGAAAGGATCTGCATGTTACTACTGGTTTACAGGGGTAAAATTCAGATTTCTTACACCCATCCTTCTTATTTTCATAACTAGTAGATTACAAGAAAGGTACAAGTCCCACTTTTATTTAAATGTAACTAAAATGTAAATAATATTATCACTCTCCATTATCAATATTCCATTTATCTTCCACACAGTTGAAAGTGATCTAATTCAGTAGTCGCCCAGCTGCAGCTTTGTTTTTCAGGTGTTTGCACTGACAATGAACAAACGTCCATGGTTGCCTTTTATTACAAAACTACCAATGAAAATCTCAAAGTGCTTTATTAATGACATAGAAATGGCAAAATGTCATGCTAAACAAAGGTCTAATACACATCCTATGCATATCCTATTAAATAGTGGCCCAGCGCAACAAACACAATTAATTGCTACCTGACACTGGTGAAATCAGGACCACAGGTATTAGCAATTTTAATACTTACTGGTTCATCTAATTAAAGATCCACACTTACTTTGGTGCCCAGACTTGATCTCAGATGAAATTTCTGATCTTCTGAACTAGGGTGAATGGCCATTATGAAGAAGGTCAAAAGCAGTCTGTTTACCATTTTTCCCATCAGGTCTCTCAGTTATCCCTGAACGACCTGTAATCTTGTTATCTAAACGATGCCTTAATCTTTTTATACATGAAAAGAACACAAGAATGTAGAAGGTAGATGTATCCATCAGAAATGGACAGATTCACGGATCAGATCATTCATATGTTCTTCAGACCAACTGTGGTGGTTGGACTTTATAACTGAGAAGTTAAAATATAATTTACTCTGCATGAAAATATTATAGCAATGAATGAATATATGGGAAAGCTAAATTGCTGGTTTCAGATTAGGATAGGTGCTGTTGAAACTATGATCCACTGAACACCCTCGATCCCAGCTCTGGTCATTCAAATTAGGAGGAGGATTCTTTAAGTTATTTTTTACGTTAAGTGAAAGTTAATAGAAACATTCAGTCCGTGCCTGCAAATGGCTGATCTTGATTAGAAGACTAAGGATGGAAGGAATATTATATCTGCATGTGAAATTACTACTGTAATGATAAGTGTGGCTTGGGGTGAGAAATAGAGTGTTCCCAAGCGGGTTCTTTTAGAGGTGGTATTGCCAATATAGAGACATGCAACAAGCTGACAAAGTCTTTACAATATAAGTGTACACAAACACTGGCAAGTCAATATTTCATGTTTCTTGCACACCTAAGTGGTCAAGTCAGAATAAAGGGCTTGTGTAAAGAAGATCTCAATTCCCAGTGTTCTTCAGCAACCTTTCATGCCACAGCTGGTTCTCTTGCATCTGAATGTGGTAATCTCACACTCTACAGCCTCCCAGACTCATCAGACTCTAATCTGGAAGCCCTTAAGAGCATCCTACATGCCACAACAAGTCTCATGCATAGCCTGAAGAAACATGATTGCATCACCCCCACCCTGCTGGACATTGGCTCTCCTTGCCAGCCCACCGCCATCAGAACTAGCTGCATCATTAGCAAAGCCATCACAACCAACACCTCAGCTTATTTTATAAATAGCTCATCATCTCTGGTGGTCCTTGGTAGAGCTGCAACCAAGATACCATCAAACTGCAGACTAAGAAGTGTAAAAATGAAAATACAACACCAGGCCTTTTCCATCTGTGCACCCAGGATATGGAACAACATCCACATATCATGGCTGCCCCAACGCAGCACTCCTTTTTAGGAAAGAGTTAAAGAGTCACCTCTTTAAAGAATCACAATGCGTTAACAGTCCACAACTTGGTTTCCTCTTGTACACCTGCCAACTTTAAGATTGTCTTTGATCATGTGTAGATCTCCGCTGCCTTTTGGGTAGGTTTGCTTTATAGAAATAGCATATATATACATAAAATACTGCACATGTTGCTGTGCATTCCTCCTTCTATGCTTCATACGTGATTTTTAGTACTGATTGATATCTCTTTTCTACACCTTTGTTGAAAAAATGGATTCACACACGAACTGAGCTAACTATATGAGCTATCAGCCTACATCAAACAGACGCTATTAGTTTGTACTAATTACACATATACACACTCACACATAAAACGCACACAGACCTGTACTTTACTGCAGTCCTCACTCAAAGACTGCTTTATGTTCTAAAATGTAAACAAAACTCTGTAGGCAGACAACTATTTTCTGTAAAAGATCCATAAGGTCTGTGATGGAGTCCCATCTTGCTCACACTTTGGCGCTTTTTAAAAGCATTAAAATCAACAAAATATAAAGATTGCACATAGTAGGCCATGGCAAGCCTTTAAAATATCAATAACTCGCAACATGCATAGTAAACAATGAGATTAAGCAACATTATTAAAACAGTATTCCCCCTTTCTTGAAATGACTCATGAGCAATGCATCTTTATGCCAATAATGTCTACCTTTTAGCCGATGGTCAGATTTGCATGCTACTTGCAAAGGAAAGAATTACTCTTGTTCAGAGAGATGTAAGCTGAGAATCAGTGGCAGACAGGGTAATTTATGATGCACTTTCCCATAGTTGACAGCAAATTACATACGCTTCATGAAAAAGAATGACTTTCCTTTCCTGAAATGGCTTTCTTTAATGGATTCTGATGATGAAACTTGTGATAAAACCAAGAGTTTCATAGACATCAATTCAGGAAATGGGATACTATATTTCTGCTCATATACCAAAATAAAATTTCTGCAACAAAATGTATGTTATGTTTCCAGAAAAGCAAATCTTATTCTCACATTATTGTTGTTAAAAGAAAAACCAGAACAATGGGTTTTTAATCGATTTTTTCATTTTAAGCGTTTTTGCACTTTATAGACATAAACCTGTAAACATGAAAATTTATTAAATGTGTATTGTTCTTAATCGGACTGAACATAGTGTTTAACATGGCTAATGTTTGGTTGCCATCTTGCTTCATTACATGCATTTTATTTCTAAGAGATGCTGAAGCTATGGGAACTATGTGAAGTGTAGCAAATGTTGGAATTGTGTTACATAAGATAGATGAGAATTCAGAACTCTTTTCAAGACTTCCTAGAGCAGATTAGGGTACTTTCTTTGTGGGAGAACTGATTTTACTTAGCTTTCGTTTTGAGGCAACTTTATGAGAATTTTGTTATCCATAGGACTTTGACTGATTTGAACTTCATATTAACTAATGCATTCATGTATTGATCATTGATTGGCACCAATGTGGTCAATGTGCATCCTTAAACATTTTAACTTTTAATAAACCTTTATGGTTTGAAACGTTAGTGATCTGGGGACTAACCTCGGTTGCGAACTTCGATTCATCAGATAATGCTTTGTGGGCCTCAAACATCGGTACAAAGAAAATAGCTGGCAATCACATAGATATTTCATGATAAAATCCGAGTGCATTTCATAAAACATTGGTATAAGAAATACCAAACGTGACAGATAAACTACGGTTGATTTTCTATACTATGCACACGCAGATGGACACATGCTAGAAAATGCTTCTGGCAATTATTTGCCTCTAAAAATAAAACAACAAAGTATTCAGAGTAGGTAACAAAACGACATGACAAATACATAACAGGAATTCCAAGTAAAATAAAGACCAAAAAGAGTTTGCATCATGTTTGCTGCGTGTGTGCTTGACGTTTGATCACACAGATTGTGCTCCAAAACTCACCAGTGTTTTGTACCTGCGAAAAAGGGACCACAGCATGTCACACTATTCTTACTGCTTGCATCACACAATGTAGAAAGAATGGAGTGAATTGTCTCAATTAAGAAAGATGAGTGCAACAATAATCTGTGCTAGCTGAAAAGGGAGTTGAGGTTTCTGCTGAGAGGCTACAATCCCCCAATGGTGGTTGTATCAGTGGACGAAAAGGAGAGGAATGTACGGGTGAAGGTGGTTGAGGGTGTCTAAGAGGTGTATAAGAACAAATGAGAAACCAAACACCTCTTCAAACACATGAGGTTAATGGTGGTCCACTGATGATCCATAATGACAGCAAGACAAGTGTCAGGAGATTTCTCATTATTTTGTTCACAGTGACTGCAGTAAAATGACGAAATTGCAAAATGACCTTAGGGCACAGGGGTAACAGTCAAGGGTCAACACACTAGAAACCAAGGAATGTTCTCATTAGAGAGTACAACTGACCAATTCTTCAAACTCACTTGATAATCTCGGACCTTGCCAACTCCAGTGCATAAGGGAGAGAATAAAGTAAATGTGCCCTACTTTTCAAATATGGAAGATGGGATCTGCAGTCACCTCTGTTGGCCAAGATGGCTTGCAGACAGCAAAGGATAATGCCAGTGAGGCTGTAAATAAGGAAATGTTTGTGTCTTGGGGGAGGAAGTAAAACAATTAAGTAAAACAATATCGGTGTTCTTAAGGTTGAGTTTTAATATTACCTTTTTGGGATTATTTAATTTTGTTCATCTCCTTCTATCACTGCGTTGAGGATGCTGGAGGGTGGCACTGATACCTGGATAGTTAAAGATGGGTCTAGTATGGCTGGAGGCAGGAGGCTGTCAGATCATCCAGCACTTCATGAACGTAGAGGGCTATTTCCAAGCTACGCCTCAGCTTCGATACATGCCAGAGAAAACTGGCACTGCACAAATGTGATTGGCAATCTCTCAATCCTGAGCTCAATAATACAAATTCCTGCCAATGAGGTGCATTTTAATTAACCAGCTGCATGGTGAAAGGTCTTTCAGTGTTTGTAAAATATGCGCCTCTGACTGTGAGTCTGATCTCAGTGCTACAACAGTGTTGTTTCTGTGTTGGGGTGAGGCTATTCTCCCTCTTCAAATCACAACCTTCCTGACCACTGCAGGGGCTCTGCAGTACTGGCAGTGTGAGCGCGCCCTTGGCTTATCTATTTTGTCAGAACAATAGTAAGCAGACCCATCCCTAAGGTCAATGAACCTTTTGACTTGTTTAAATTATTATTATTACATGTCATATAACACATCAGTATTAAGCCATTCTAATCACTAAAGAGTCAGTAAAGAACGCACCATGACCCATTTGGCCATGAATAACCACACCTTTAGTATCAATTAAAAATGTTTATTTCCCTATATTAACAATCCTAAAGTCACGAAAATTAGTCTCAACACCAAATGGTACAAGTAGAGAAACATTACAGGTTGACCAAATTGCCTAAAAAAATCTTAATTTGAACAAAGCCGTAAGAACGACAATTTCAATAACGAAAAACACTAATTAGTAGAAGCATTATTTGAGCAATAGAGATGACATACATTAGTTCAGCAATAAGATAACATCAGTTCATCAGTATAGAGGAAAACACCTCACTAACTTCAGATTAGCATGTGCATGTTGGGCTTCATGCAAAAGTTTTAGCAATACCAATTTAGAAAACATCTAGCTATGGCGCTATTAAAACAGCAGCAGTATTAAAACAGTAGCAGTTGGTACCTGAAAAACAAAAGACAAACAACGGTACACAGATCATACATTTACCTATCCCTAAGGAATATGAGCAGTACAGCTTCAGCTTCATCAGGGGAACAGCAGTGTCAGCATCAGGACAGGACTATGGTAAGGGGGACGGTTTAGAATTTGGACAATAGGATCACTAAACCATCAGATCATTAGTTCAGTACTGAACAGACATAAAAAACTCCAAAAATAATAAAACACCAGGACGTCAGTAGACTATCTGGCAAGACACGATGAGTGACGGGTAACAAAGAATGTCTCCTGTAAGAAGCAAGTGAAAGAAATAATAGCTCTCCATTTCTCAGCACCCAAATATTAAATTAAAAACCACTAAACATTTACTATTGGTCAGAAATATCAGGCGAAGAAAGAACATCCAATTACAAGAACATTAGATATCAGCAATACATTAGAAAGACACAATAAGAATTGGCAAAATGACGATTGGATCTTCTTCCATTTACATAACTCCAAACTATACTAAATATATCTTCCCGGTCAACCTTCTGTGTGCGATCCGTAGGCCCTTTTGTTCGGCACATTCCAAAATGTGCTGCTAGACAGTTGTTACAGAGACTGCAGAAAACCTTATAAGACACGTCAGTTCCTCAAAGGAAGTACATTTTATTAGTGCCAGCTTCTAGACAGATAAGCAAGTCAAACAATGAGCTCTGTTATACAACAGTCATGAAGTGATTTCATAAGTTACAACTTCTAAAATTTTGCCAGACAAATAACTTTCGCAGAAGCCTCGTTTGCTTGTGGCTCTGCAGTTATTGGGAATAAAACTCACATTATTTTAACCATTAATATAACCAAACAATGCATTCTGATAAACAATTTTGATGCTCAAAACAATATTAGTACATTTGTTTATGAAAAGACCATATACATGGGGTTTTACATGAATAGTGGCCACTCAAGAAGGCACAATATGGGTCACACTTTATTAATTTCAATGTTAATACATCTTATATATTCAAAACAAATGCAGAACAATTATTCATGTTAATTTCAATGCTCACAATCTTATTATCTGCAGAGCCCCAAGCCAACGAGGCTTCTGAGAAAGTTGTCTACCAACATTTTTGAAGTTGTTAGTTATGAAATCACTCCATGCCCATTGTATAACAGAGTTTATTGTTTGAGCTGCATATCTCTCTAGAAGCTGGCACCAATAAAATGTATTTCTTATGAGGAACTGACATGTCTTTGAAGGTTTTCTGCAGTCTCTGTAACAAATTTCTAGCAGCACATTTTGGAATGTGCCAAACAAAAGGGACTACTGATCGCACTACACCTGTGTTCTGGCTCATTAATACGGACGTCTGTCTGTGTACTGGTTAAAGGAGTATACTTCAGAATTGCTTGTGGCTGCATTTGAGGCCGCAACAGCGGAGTTGGCTCTGTCTGGACCAACACTGGTTTCTGGTAAACTTGTCCCGTTGGCGCTATTAGATGAGCTGCTGCATCAATAATAGGCACATCTGGGTAAACCCTAGTAGCACTAGGTAGTGGCAACACTGCACTGGAGACAGTTGACATTTTGAAGTTGCTCTGCATTGGTACCTGCGCAAAAGGAGAACACGTGTGCCCTGAACTCTGCCTCACTCTAGGATTACCCTGTGTGGAAGTCTCAGTTATGTTAAGTTTACTCTGTACTGGACTCTGTACTGGCAGCATTTAGCTATACTCTTCAACTGCCCTCTACCCACAGCATGGAGTCTTGCGTGTGTATGGATAAAAGGGAAGATTGTACAGAAATAGGAGCATTCCTGCATGTGTCTCCATCCATACCCGACTAGTTAATATTTATATGTACCTCTTAGCCGGCTGTGTTCCCTATAGGTGTGTATTTTTATGTATACCTGCGTGGGTAGGTATATGTTCTGTAGCTATAGGCCTGTGTGTTTATGTGGTTCTTGGTGTATGTTTATATTGGTGCAAGGCTTCCGGGGGGCGGGGTGTATGTGTGTATATGAGAGAGATTTTGTTTTGCTTGGGGTATTGTGCAAACTGTTACTTAAGTGGGGACATAAGTGTGATACTGGGAAAATAAATAAACTGGCATAACAATGTGCTCTGTACTGGCCTGCCATTATGAGCAAAAATGTATAGGGTCAAATGACCAGTTGCCGGATAGCCCATGCTCCTTCAGTTCCCTTTTCCACTATAGCCTTAGCATTTATCATGATGCCGCTCACCGTTTCGGAACCTAAAGCTTCCTGCTACCAACTTTATCACACGGATTCTCTCCTCTTCTGTACGCGCTCTTATGTTCCCAGGACTTTTTTTTAATAGAATACTCAGATGTCAGCTGAGATGCTAACAGAAAAATCATGTTCGCTATGTCTGATATTTAGGATTTTCTGGTATAGCCCAGTGCCAAAACAGATGATCTTTGTGCCAGATTTCTGATTTATTCTGTTTCTTGAAAAGTGCAGATGACAACCAGGATCTACAAGTGCAAAATTGTCCTTCAAAATATCTTTCATGCCATCCACGGTTTGGTAGTTAAAAATGTGGTCAGAATACAAGGATTTTAGATTTGTGAAAACCCAGATATACATATTTTGTGAATTATCTCCCAGACTGGCGAGGGGATGAAATAATAATGAACAGAACTACACTTAAGAGCACAAGGTTACTTTTAAGATCAGATTTATTGAGCACACCCTGCAATCTACAGCTCAGCGAATGCTTAGCTGAAATGTCAGTGGGGAACAGGGGACAGGAACAGCACAACTGTTTACTGTTAAATCGTAGTTGCATAATCATTCTCTACTATGACCTGTGGTCCCAATGAAATATACATGCATGGAAACCGATGCACAACACATCCCTCTCCTACAACCAAATGACAAACAAATGAAGATATTCATAAAAATAACCAAATAAATCAACAGTGTTAATCTGGAGGTGATGTTTTCTCAACGCACCATTATCAAAATCAAAACACTTCCTAGTGGCTCCACTCATGCTCAGTCTTCTTCACCTCTGTTCAAATGATTTGACAAACTGTATGTACCTTCTTCAATCTTCTCACTTATATCAGTAAACATGGCACAACCACTACCCGCACAAACTCAACGACTTCCCTAGCAACCTGACAGCTGGCCATCTTAACAGTATGTCAAACTTTATAATAACTCATTCTAGCTACACTGGTAAGCAACTCCATCACTTCTGCTGGTTCGGAGTTTCAGGGTAATGTTTTCCAGAGCTCAACCTATCTAAATGAAGGAGCAGTGGTGCTAGGTAATAACTTGAGTCTTCTTATTCTTCCAGTCCTATTTGATGTAAACATTATCCCATATTTTTATTCTCTGGCTGCCAAAGGTTGAAGGATGGCTTTTTTGCTGATTCACTAACGAGTGGAATTTCTTGTAAAGTTGGAGCAACATTTTTTATAAATTTACTTTTAGCTTTGAGGATAATCTTTCCCAGCGAGGAAGCCTTCCACCATGTGTATATTTTCACAGAAATCTCTTTGAGATTTGAACGACAAGAAAGCAAATCCTCTGATGATTATCTTACTTTTTGCTGTATGTGGGTGAGGTACACATGGGAAATATAAAGATAGTCATGATTAGTACTCATCTAGTCAATCAACTACTTTTCATTTTTACACTTGCATAGGAAATGGCTGGGTAGCTGCTCAGACGTCTCAACCAGATTATTTCACTGCAAATACCTTATACAGGGCTGTAACTAGTCATTTATCTGAACTGCACACTTGGTCATATTGGGGCATGTGTCTTATGTGCACTGCTTGTTCCTGCAGAGGATCCTCGCTCCTGAAACGAGCTGCTTTGAGAAGAGCCTACGATTCCTGAGAGAGCTGCATTTTATTTTCAGGTTAGCTGGCAATGCTGGAATCATGAGTGGACTGAAATAACTTATGCAGATGGACCTGCGTCTGTGTGGACTAGGTTCCTGATATGGAACACACCAACACCACATTCCATAAATGAACAGGGTCGCTGGAGACCCTCAATGAAGGTTTCAAGATCTGGTAAAAGGAAGACAGCTTATACCTGGTTGAAAATTCAAATACAAACCTCCACTTCCGAACCACAAGGTGGCTTGCCATTCAAGTCGTGGAGCTTTCTTAGAATCTCGACCAAGTGTTTTGCCCAACTCAGAGCTTTGGCGCCTTAAGCACTTTTCCAGAGAACATAAAGTCTAAAGTTTTCATTGTCAATGAAGCCCTGAGTTAGTCCTGTGCCTGATTCTCGTGTGATTCAAGCCCCAGTAAATATTCCAGATGAGAAGTCTGTACCTTCGACATTAGACCGCTCTGATCACTGATCATTTTTACAGGCAGCTGAGCACTTTTGACTAAATGTAGGTATGAATGTTCTTTGCACAGGAGTGTTTGTTACCCGTTTTTTGTAATGAAATCCCATAAGAACCCCACATTACAATTATACACCCACCCCAAATTTCAAAATAAATTCTGTGACTTCCCTTAATTTTAAGATTATCTAAATATGAAGTCAATAATGGTGGGCCTCCTTCGTTCCCTTTAAAGACACAGACAAAAGGTTGAATGGAAATGGATATCTGATATGCAGTCACAGGCTGAAACACAGTTCAGAATAGGTTGTACTAATGTGAAATGTCATTACGTTTGCTGCATCTAATCTGAGTTTAATCAGAGGTCTTTTATATCCAAGGCTCTTGAACTAGCCCTTTTCATGACCGCCAACTCAACACGCATAAATTATAGAAAAGGAAAATGCTTTGTTATGGTTTTCCGGGCTGTATACCTTTGCCACTTTTCCTCTGTGGACATAAACAACATCATCACGTCAGCGGATCGTTTTATTCAACTCCATTGTTGTTGAACTTTTCCAGAATGAGCTTGACATCCAAGAACAATTCACCCCACTGGCCAGAAACAAAAGGAACAAGCTAACTTGTGACCCTGTACTGGGCATTCCGTTGTAATGCATAGTCTGTCATTCAGCACTATTTGAGATGTGTTGACGCTGGATTGGAATCGAACGTCTCTGATTCCAGGTAAGATAATGCAGTTTGTCCTCACGCAGAGCAGTGAGCCAGAGACAGAGACAACAGTGGGCACATGATGCATCCGGCGTTTGCAAAATGCCGTTGTAGTCGAAAGCAACCCTCTGCAGCGCTTTTAAAACCAGAAAAGGATCTAGAAGGCGAGCAGGCGAAATGCATGAAAATAAGATGCCGAAATGGAATGTATCTGCTATAAAACGCTATAAAAGAAGTTAATCATGAACGTCGTTTCACAAAAATGACCAAATGTCAAGGGGTTGCAGAAGTGACATCACGCACTTTCAGCTCCCGATGGTAACTGAAGTTTGGCCCTTGTACCACCCTAATCTGCTCTACAAGATCCTAATTTGTGGCGAGAAACCAGGGTAAGGGTGTGAAAATGGAAGGTAAATACAGCTTTAAAGGCCATGCTTGCTTTCTGTGCGTGCCACTGTTTTACCCCAGGGGCGGAACCACAAAACGTTTTAGTCCTAAGTAAGTGCGAAGCGCAGATAACTTTTACCAATGTAGCAAGAAAATAGATTTTTTAGAGATAGTAAAATGTGACAGAATCGTTGTGTATATTTGTTGAGTTCACGTTTTTTGGGTTATACCCTATTAGTTTTTTTTCTGAATTGTTATGCTGATTTGAATTATTTTATTGTATAAAATACCACTGCTTCAGCTTTTCAACTATACAAAAGACACCAGCCAGGCCAAAACCGTGACCTTTCTTAAACTGGTACTGTCAATGCTGATTTTATGTGATACAGCCCCATGAGTGGTGGTGCAAGCATGGGTACTAAAAGACATGACAAAGAAAGCTACTGCCAGTGACTATCCCAAATTGACACTAGTGAAAGTAGGGTATTCAAATTTAGGAGAAATTCCATGCCACCAAAACCTATTTTATAGTCCGAGCAGAGAAACAGAACGTCATAAAATGTGGGTATAAACTCACAGGAGACCATTTCTGCCCTTTTAAAAGAAGTGGGGCAGCTGACAGTAAATCCTAGACCAATTACCAATATCCTCCATAACCAATGGTGAATATTTGTAGAATAGTGCTAGTTCGTTTTAAGCATCAGTGTCACCTAGGAGGACTATTTATTTTCAAACGTCCGTCTGAGTGCATGTTTCATATCTTGGAACAATGGTTAGCACAAAAAATGGCACAATGATTTACCTATGTATAAAGATGACCTCCCACTAGATATTTTGTCTTAAAAAAACAGAACTTAGCTTGACCCGCTATTTGCCCTTAATCAGGGACAGGCTCATTATTAATACCATAAAATTATCATCATTTATTTCTGCCATCCTGTTAGACTTAGTTTTTTTTCAGTCGGACACAGCACTATATCCCATACCATACATATCCTAGGATGGCGTTAGGATGCCTTCTTGCTCATGACTTGATCGCTTGTGTGTCTTTTTTAACAATTTGATTGAATTTTTTGGTTAATAGGTTAGAAAACTTGCACAACAGTGTCATCAGAGTCAGCCAAATCATTAGTCTGAATCAGCATCGTTACTGACACCATGACATGTAGTGTCCCAGATGGTAAACAGATAACAAATTACCTAATAGGAAGTAAAGAAGAAAATAGCGACAAGTCTGGCCAAAGATCCTTCTGGAGGGGAACAGTGGGAAGGCATCCAGAAGTTCTAATCACTGTGTCAAGTTTTAAATCTGCCACCCCCAGCCCGTAATGTGTGGGTATGGAATAGCGTGGGAATATCTTTCTTGTCTATTTCAGTTCCCAGTGCCCTATTAGGTGGCTTACCTTCCTATGCCTATGCAGTCATGGAGCATTCCTTCCTTACCATCACCTCCGATTGGATGAGTTGTATCCTCCCACAACCTCCACTTGCTTTTAGCACTCCATGGGAGTATATTGCTTCCCTCACTTTCTCTCCTGGTGTCAGCCTCCCAACTCTAGCTCTTTTCCCACTCTCCACCAACCTCCAGGCTCATCCTATGACTAAATCCCCTTCCTCGCCATCCAGTACCTTATTTTATGCTTTTTTTTTTTACTAGTTTTCGCAAGGGCTAGGGGCCCGTGCAAACTCCTACCATGGTTACTATGTATTTAGACTTGAGCATTCTTTTTCTTAATTCACCACTTTTCTTTTTACAAAAACCATTAAAAAGTAAGCTGTCCATGCATGTATACTCGGTAGTACTGGCTGCCATTTTGAAATTTTTGGATACTTTGCACGATGTCAAAACAAACAAGCATTAGCAAAGCCAATAGAACTGCGGCTGGTTATTCCACGAGACTAATTAACTTTGCTATTGCTAGTTTTAAGAAATTGGTGTATTAGCCGAGTGGTGTGAATACCCCCCTACAAAAATAACCACAATCCTTGTCAGGGTGAACCCTTAAAGTCTCTAAATTAACCTGAGCTTACCCCCTGAGAGATATAGCACAACTGATAGCTTAACTTAAAGCATTGTGTAGATAATTTATGCAGTATTCAAACAGGAATAAAGTAAAAATAAAACTTAAGAAAATAAATAAATGACAAAAAAAGACAAAAATCAAACAAATAGAACCAGAGTTATGAGTTTTTATATTTTAAAGTTCAAAATAAGGCCAAAAGGCAATACGCACCAACTGGGGTCATCTGGTTGCACTTGACCAGGACAAGAGTAATGGTTAAGGCTAAAAGCGATAAAGCATGTGTCGGATACACGGACCATATTCGTCCTGGCCCAAGAGTTACTTCTCAACTTAAAAATGTTTCTGGGCAAAAAGTCCTCAGCAGGGCATGACAGGAGGCTGCGGCCGAAACTGGGCCTGTCAGTGACAGGCAGCCAAAGGCCAAGATCTTGGGAAACTGGAATCGCTGCTGCGGAGAAGAACATGGCAGAAGATGTGTCAGGTTGGTCCGAGTCCCACAATAGTTTGCAGGACAAAAAGTTTACAAGTCCTAATTTCAGGGGACCAGTCAAGGGGCCGGGATCTTGGTAACTGCACTTGGGGGAAGACGCACTCTAGCAGAGGCCAGCAGCAGTGTCCAGGGTAGGTCGAGTTGGAACTGGTCAGCTGAAAATGCTTGAAAAGGACTACTGGAGACTGTTGTGTCCTGTAACCTAAACAGGAGGTTAAGTCTTGCGACCCTTGAAATCCACTTCTTTGTCCTGAGTACAAGAGAGACAGCAGTCTTCAAGGCTCTTCTCAGGTCAATGAAAGCAGGTCCAGCCTTCTTCTGCTCTTCTCTAGGTCCAGATGTGATCTGAGGAGGGTACTGTGGGTGCCATTTTGCATCCACTGCCAGCCTGAAGGTGTGTGTGTGTGTGTGGGAGAGGGGGGTTGGAGGGTCTCCTGGCCACAGTGCCCCTCTTTGCCCAAAACCAATAGGGCAGATGCTTTTCTACCCTGTGTCTACTTGGAGGTGTAGCCATGGAAACAAGCATCCCCGTCCTCTTGTCACCCAAAACTGGTGCTGGGGGCAGCTCCTCTCACACTTGACTTTGTGCATGACTGGCCATGGGGGACAAAGGAAGGGGATAAGCCAGGTTTCATCTATATCTACCTGTACCTAGATAGGGCCCTTTGAAGTTAATTACGGTCCTTGCCACAGCCCATATGTTCAGCCTGTCAGAGAAACAGAACACCTCCCCCACACCCAAGGCCTTTGTCTCATCTCTGGGATCAAGTTCACACCTCATCAAGGGAGCTATACAGCTCCTGGGTGACAGATGGAAGCTCATGCAAAAGGGCTTCTAGAGGCTTTAGCCAGGAAACAGGTAACGTTCGAAGAGTACCCATTTTAAAATATTGATTAAAAAACACAATCTTGCAAATGAATTGGGCATGTAATAAATATTTTAAAAAGTCTAAACATGAACTCTGTAGCCGCTCCCGAAGCAGAAATAGTAAATATATCACATTTAATATTGTATATCAATGTTTTCCTATGGAACAGCAAACACTGCTGCGGCGAAAATAGCATTGAGGGCTTTTTCACTTCAAGAACATGTTTAAAATTAAAATTTAACATACCCTACTTTTAAATACTATGCACTCTGCCTTATGAGCATCTTAAGCTACTTAGGGGTGACTTATTAAGGTTTTTGCCTGTCAAAAGGTGATATTTTGACAGGTTGAATTTTCAGTTTAAACCTGCATTTCCAGGATGCTGGTAGTAAGCCTGCATATGTTGCAACTATATGGGTTGCACAACCAGCAGTGCAGTCCACTCGTACCATTTAACTAACAGTCTCTGTGTACCCTGTGGTAGCATATAATAGGGACTAAAAGATAAGTATATTCAGGGGTATCAAGGGTATGCTAATTTCATCACATTGAAAGGAGGAGCACAGGCACCTTATAACTGGTTAGGAGGGGTAAAGTGCATAGAGTCCTACAGTCAGCAAAAAACAGCCAAGGCAAACATTTCGGGTGGTACTGTGCAAAGGAAGGTCATTTCCAACACTAATCAATTTATTGGCATTTGTTTTGTGGCAGTGCAATGTTCTTTGGACTTCAAAACATGACACGCTGCTTATTTAGGATGCTTTGGCTCAACAAATTACAAAAAATGTGAAAAAAAGAATACGTGAGTTCACCACTGTGTGACTTGCAGTTTTTGAAGGGGCAATTAGTAGAGACAATCATGACTTCACTTTCCACATGGCCAGTATTTTAGCTGAGTATATCAAATTGTGGGTTTCTAAAAGCCAGGACAGTTTACCTGAAGGGGTATTGGTCTAATGCCTTTCACATCATTTGTGGTAGAAGCTGCATACATCCCGAGTGTGGGCCTCTTTTAGTGCTGAGCTTGATGTCAATGAAAACGTGAATAAAGGGCCTGGTACACGGAGAGAGCAGTACTCTAGGTTAGGGTATACTTGACTTGTAGGATTATTGGCATGATCAATGCTAAAGTATATACTGTCCAGGTCATTCATAAGTGAAAATTAATAAAATGGTAATTGAAAGAGACACAGACCCCCCTCTGTTTTGCAGAAACTTACATTAGTTGTAATAAGTTAAAGGTTGTTTTTTTCACAAAAAGAAATATGCAGATGGGCTAGTTATGCATTTCATGAACACATATTCAATGCTAGGCCTTGAGTTTCACTGCAAGATTTTCAGTACAGAATGATCATGGCTGCTTCACTTTTCATCCTCCAACACACGTGCCAGACCTAAAGCTCTGTTTTCAGTCTGAACTTTGTAATTTGTGGAGAAGTCTGCAATGAAAGGTCTGGAGATTTTCAATGAAACAAGATTTTGTGATTACCAACAAGGAGGGTTTGAGTAATCTAGGTTGAGGTCCCTGATCTTTGACTAGTGAGTCAGGGGCGCTGTGACTTCTACTTCTGGTTCGGATCAAAGGGAAGCCCAGAGAGGCCCTACGGTGTGAGTTGGGAGCTGATGTAGTCTGGAAGTTGGTATGCTCAGGGAAGCAATTCCTCGTGGTGCACTTTAGTTTCACAACTTTGATGATGCAGACTGGATAGAGTCCAGAAAGAGTGAATCACAGGCGGTCAGTAACTTCCTTGTTTAGATGAAACTAGTTGGCCATAGTGGAGTGGTAAAAACAATGATACACTATGCACCATTCACTTTCAAGATGGAAAAACCCTATGCATTATGACATTTGTACTCCTGCCTTGAGTGCTGCAGCTGCATGAATATCTATATCCCTGGTACTGACCGTTGGTCATGGGAGAACATGGGTCATATGCATGTGCACTATGACCTAATCCTGGTAATGCAGGATTGTTAGACTGGGAGAGGTGCATCAGTCGCTAAACTCATAGTGGTTGATGTCTACTGCCCTGGCCTGGAGCTATGCCAAGTGAAACAAGCTCCATGGTGCCAAGATACCCATTTTGTGTTTCATAAAATTCAGTACCAGACTACTGGCTCACTCATGTAGAGTTCACTGCATTGTACTTAACTCAACCTAACCTACATATGGACCATATGTAGCGCAGGGCAGCATGTGATGCTTGAGTGTGTGCACCGTGTTGCATGTGTGCCTGTGCATGATACATAACAGATAGACCTGTGGGTTCCAACTGGAAGCCCAGGGCCTATAAAAGCTAGTAGGAGGTGGCAACTGCAGCCCCTGTCAGGAGATGTGAACTGCATACCTTCCTTAGCTCTGGCGGTGGGAACACCCACACTGGAGGAAGGAGACCAGAGCACACTCTGCACACTTTAAAGGTCTCTTAATTCAAGGAAGAGTTACTGGTTAGTGGGTCACTGTCAGGCAATATGGTCAGTCTAATAAGGCTGGCACTGTAGGACCAAGAAATGATAATAGAGGAAGAGACTTAAGCCTTTGTACCTTTGTGATGCATATTTTAGTGGAGACGGACAGCCATATATGATCCCATGTCTGGTTGCCCCCTCAGCATGTGTTGTCAGTCAATCTGAATTGCAAACGCTCCTGCTGTGGCAGACTGTCCCTCTGACAAAGGACAGGATGGAGGAGAAGGCTCTAAGTTGGCTACCTGCCAACACAAATTTCAAAGGATGTATCTTGAAATAGACTATAAAAATGGTAGTAGGAGTCCCACAAACTGTTCCTCAGCATGAAAGAATATCACTGAGACTTCAAGCTGCTGCAACCAGTACTAGGGATCAAGGTCTGCTAGTCTCCCTTCTGGGCAAGGAGACATTACCCAGGAAGTGACAACCACTTGCCCGTGACTGGAGAAACTGCATGCCTGCCAAGACCAGCAGACCCTTTGAGGAGGAGGAGAGTGCCTGGAAGGAGCAAGGTCAGCAGGGATCCTGTGGAGTAGAATCCCGTGATAGAAGTGTGAGACATCTGGCCCTTTAGGGCGTGTTGAGAGAGCCTGCCATTTGCCCTAGTCATGGAAAGCCAGCAACCCTGGGGGTTACAATGAAGATTAGGGCTGTCCCTTGCAGCGGAGTAAGTTGGTGACCCCCCTATGCCAAGTAGGGGCAAATTGTGAAGCTTAGGGGCATCGCCCTCGAAACATTGTGCCAAGTGGATCAACCAAGAGAGACCTGACCAAGAGAACACCACCTGTGGTTACACTTCCCAAACCCTAAGGAATCTAGGGAGGAAATGTTAGATACTGTAGCGCGCCGTCTGGTGACTGTCTTCTCTGCCATATCATCCAGAAGCTACTACCCTTCTGCATCAAGAGGACAAATCCAGAAGACACACCCTAGTTCTCCCTGAACTCGCAGACTGCCTCAGGTTGAGTCAGACTGCTCTAGATTCTTTGACCTTCCTGGGACTTGCACAAATTTAGCATGTAACAATGCTCCAATTGACTGTTATGGCCTAAACAATGCTTTGTTATGTGGAGCTCATCAGAAAGTCACCTCCATTATTGAATGGGGAATAGTCAGCCCCATTAGACAGGAGGGGCAAGACTCTGGCACACTAGTGTCACTCTGAGCTGTGTCCTAATCTTAAGAGATTGTGGATATTATTTAGTGACTGGATATAATTTGTGCTTGTATTAAAAACTATTTTTTAATCATAAAAGCGAGCATTTGACTGAACAATCAGTTTACTGGGATTACTGCTTTGAGTCTTGCGCTGCATATACCTTGTACCTACCTTCCCAATCCCCTTCCCCTACTGAACCTTGGACTGCTCGACCCGTGCTACCACTGAGAGTCAAGTGATGAAGGGGTAGTACTTGGCCCAGATGTTTAGCATCCATAGTAGCTTAGCTCTTGGGGCAGCAGGAGTAAAAGGCCTCAACCGCCACAGTTAGGCCCAGTATTCCGGCCTGCCATGTGACCCTCGGAAAGGGGTTTTGACAGCGGCACAGTAAACATTGAAATGTCATGTCATGTTAATTTGTATAGCACACAACTCACCTGGATGGTATACTGGAGCTGAAGCAGGAGCTGTTGGGGCCAAGCCAGGCTCAGTGCTAGGTGAACAGCCAGGTTTTTGGTTTCTTGCGGAATTGAAGAACAAAGGAAGAAGAGGCTCTGATGTGCAGGGCAGGTAGTTCCAAACTTTTGGAGTGAGATAGGAGAAGGTACAACTGCTGGATCTGGTTCTGGATATGCAAGTGTGTCAGGAATCTGGCTGAGCAGAGCTGTCCGATAGGTTTGTGAAAGTTTGTGCCATTGTTGAGGTATTTAGGCCAATGTTGTGTAAAGCTTTGTATGCTTGTGAGAAGTTTGAAGAGTGCTCATTTGTTGACTGGGAGCAAGTGGAGCTCTTTGAGGTGCTGGGTGCGGGCGAGTGAGGGGTGGGAGTTTCAGGGTGAGCCTGGCCGTTGAGCTCTGTATAGTCGGAAGTCTTATGGTCAGTTGAGTGGTGATTCCAGCACAGAGTGCATTGCCGTGGTCCAGCTTGCTGGTGATCAGGGCTAGAGTGACAATTCTGTGAATGTTGGTACGGAGCCATTTGAAAATCATGAGCATCTTGAGTTTGTAGAAGCAGGAGAATGCAACGGAGTTCACTTGTCATGTCATAGTGAGTAGTTGGTAGATTACTATTCCTAGGTTCTTTGTGTGGGATGCCGGTAGGAGTCTGTGTCAGACTTCAGCAGGCCAACAGGAGGAGTCTCAGAGCGGGGTGTCTCTGCCAAAGATTACTACTTCTGCCTTGTCTGTGTTAAGCTTGAGGCGGTTGTTTTTCATACATGTGGTGACTTCAGTCATGCAGGCATCGAAACTGGTCAGGGTGTTTAGCGTCTTGTCCAAGATGGAGAGTATGAGCTGGGTGTCATCAGAGTAGGATATGATGTTGATTCCGTGGGCACGGGTGGCGCTGTCAAGTGGGGTCATGTAGATGTTGAACAGAATGGGGCTGACAGCAAAGCCTTGTGGAACTCTGCAGATTAGATTGACGGCATCCAAAGTGAAGTGGGCTAGGCTGACAGACTGGGTGCTGCATGTCAGGAATGAGTAACTCTAGTGACGTGCAGGACCTTGAATGCTGCTTTTGTGCAGTCAATGGAAAAGTATGGGGTGGGACACTGCGTCGAAGGCTGCTGAAAAATCCAGTAAGATAAGAGCTGTGGTGTCACCTATGTCCATGATCATCCGGATATCGTCCCTGGCAGTGATGAGGGTGCTCTCTGCACTGTTGGTTTTACCATGATAATTTTTCTTTCACTTAGATAGAAGTCTTGGGGCAATGGCGAATTTAGTTCTTTACTTTGTATTTAGGCCTTTCCATAAATAACTTATAGCTCTCATAATAACCTATTTAGTAGTGCTTGTCTGGTTGCCTTTTGGGTGCTTGATTGCACACTAGCTTATATCTCTGGGAATCGTTTTTTTTCCTTCATTCTTACTTTGCCATAGATAACAGTATTTTAGGGTAGTATATGACTAGCGGTTGATCAATGAGGATGGTGTTTGCTCTTTTCTTTTCTCCCTTCCTTTCCTCTTCTCTTCTCTGTTTCCTTTCTTTCCCTCCCCCCTCTTTTTTCCCTCTCATTATCTTAATTTAACTTTTCAAAAATGATGTTATTTTCAATATCAGGGTGAATTTTCATTTTGTCTGGCTAATCAGCAGCGCATGGCAATAGACGGGCACTACCTCCAAGATGGTGGCGCCCGCACTTAGCCCTTTTTTCATGTCACTTCCTAAGTGGAAGCACGTCCTTCTTTCAATACAAGGCGGGCGCGACCTCCAAGATGGTGGTGCCCGTTTCCAGTCCTCTTTCTGTGTCTAATTTCTACGTGATGCCGGCAAATAAAAGAGCACTCGCTCAGTCAGCGCGTCCCTAATAATGGCATTGGACGCGCTGGACTGCTTTTCCTCGTATTTGTGGCATTATTTGAAATACGGGTATGTACTATTTACGTAGCTTAAAACCCTGATTTGGTTTCAATTTTCCTTACCCTTTATATATTGTTGTCTGCTTGCTAAATCTTCTTTCTGCAACATGGTCATGTTGTTTGATACTAATGAGCTCCTTTCGGAAACCATACAGCCTAGGCCTCCATTATGAAAATGTTTTGTTTAAAATGTTTATAATGACTACAAAATATTGTCTTAAGAATCTTTGTTAGTGGGCACCTGTATAACCAAAATTATATGCCCTTTCCCCATGCTCTTCGTTAACTTCATTGCAGTGACAACAATTCCCTATGTTATCAATAGAGGTTGAAATTTACTTAAATAACGGGATGTTACCTATCTATGTGAGTCACTTTATTGTGCCATTGCTTCCAGTAATTGATGTGTTTTAACGGGAAAATTCAGCACGTTTGAATTTCTGTAAGAACAAATATTTGATAACCACAATTGCAAAAATGTCGTTTTCGCATCACAAAAAGTATTAGAACTGTTAGTTTTTTGATCAAATAAGATATATGTTTCTTTTTATGTTTTCGTTTTCAGAATATTTGTTGTGTAAATGATTGTTCAGGACATATCTAGAGGTTCAAATGTATCTTTATGGTATGCTATTCTTCTGAGTCAGTTATTCTAGTGCTCATATCTTTACATTATCTTAATACAGAGTGACGGTTGTTTCTAGTATAAAAAAACTTTACGTGCTGGCACCACCACTTTGTCACAGATCATTATTAATCAAATTAAAAGTGAAAAACATGCCACAAGTTGTGAACTGAGTGAAGAATTATTTTTTTTCATCAAGGTATTTCCATCTGATCACTTTCTTATCACTTTTTTAACCCCCAATCTGGGATAGCTCTATACTTTGGCACCCCTATTGCATGGATCTTTAGAGGCAACTATTATTTTTCTTCCACATGGACAGCATGCAGGCTTATTTTTTCCTGACGTACCTTGGGCTCTCACGTCTTGGCGTTTTTTGGTTCTTAATTTCTAAATGTCCCAATCTTCCTAGATTCTCTTAAAATGTTAAATTTTTAATTCCTTTTATCATTTACAGCCTTGAGAAAGCCCAGGTGAATGCACCCCAATGGGCGAAACACGTGTCGGCTGGCTGAATGTTCTCTATGCTCTATGATTTAATCAATGAAATACAATATGGAAATTATCTATTCCTTCTGAATAAACTCAAATCTGGATAATGCTTTGAGATATTTCTTTGAACATTTCAAGGAGCCCTTAAGAAGAATTGGCAATTGGTTGCCTTAATTTTATTGCTACAAGTGGGAACCTACCATATATTACTTTGCTCTCTGTACTGTTGGTATGCCTGAATATGGAATGATTTGTGTCGAGGGAGTGGTACTCAGTGAGATGGGTGGCTAGGCATTTGTTTATAATGTTTTTAATTACTTTGGGTGGCCTTCCTCAAATTAGAAAGTGTATAAAGTAACACTGTTGTACTGTTCCAAGGCAACTAACCTAATGATTGCAGCAATGATGGCCTTCTTTGGACCAGTAAGATGAGAATGGACTATACCAGTACAAGATGGCAACCTAACTTAGAAATAGTTGCCGCACATTATGCAGCACAATGCAGATGAAATCAGCAGCACAGTAAGACTGTCTAGTGAGCTCCAGGATGCTGTAAAAAGGAGGAAATTAAAGGCAAAAATGGTAAAGGAAGGGACACTTAAGTGTACTCATTTTCAGGCAGATGTACACTTAATAAGGTGAAAATGCAATTTCTCACAGGCCAATAGAGCAGATGTCAGGAATGGGGCAACACATTGTCCAGGCAGTATGCTGCCATGGGGAGAAGAAAAATGTAGATGATACTTGAACACATGGGAGCACCACTGGTCTGTTTTTAGCGGGTAGGGCAATTCAGCAGAATAATGCAACTGCTTCAGCAGTCTGTTCAAAATCAGTTAGCCGCAAGCTTGCCTAATCCTTCTGTCCTTTGGAGATCAATAAAAAGCTTCAGTGAAGTGGCTAATAGTAACACCGGTTTGAACAACAACATAAACAAATAAGAGTGATAGTTAAGTCTTGCCTGACCATATTCTACGATCCCGAAAAGTTTTAGGAGGATTGTTTTCTGTGAACGACGTTTCATTCTGCTGAATTACATGGGAGATCCAGGAGCTCCAGCAAACGTCTCCAAAAAACCTAACCACAGGTAGTTAGTTATATCCGTGTCCCAAAATGGAAATGTCCTCAACAGTTTAATTCTATGCAGGTACTCACAGATGTGCATTTATTATACCTATAACAACTCCTAACATTTGTTAAACAGTGCGTTCTTCCCAAAGCAGATGCAACCTTGAAAAGCTCTTTCAAATTCCAGAACAAGAACATCACATCTCATTCTGTAGTCATCCCACGCCATCTGTAGCTTAGCTCTGCAAAATTCTTTTAATTATTAGTCGCTGAAGCTCAAGCGTGTATTAGTGCTGCAGCAATGTGTCACGTGAAACAAAATAGATGGAGTTGGTTTAGTTTTTGTTTTAGTAGCCTAGGCGCCGACAGTAGAACACATATTCGCATACATTTAGCAGAAAATTTAATTTTACCGCTCAGCAGAAAGTTTTACAATAGGGAATTTAAAATACCACTCATTTAAAACTAGATTTTCTTTTCGAGGCTACGGACAGGGCCCTTGCAGAACAAAACACTTTTCAATCAAATCGTTACCCTACAGTATAAGGGCCATACATAACTAATACTTCATGAAGCAAAAACTAGGTATGATTTTGAATGATTTTAGACCAACCTTATTTTGTGCAGTTTACCCTCATTTAGGAACAAATTGTCAGTAATACGTTCACCACCAGCAATACTTTTACCAGAGGGGGTCGTCCAGCAGAAAAGATTTTACAGCAGGTAATGTATTGTCTCCTCAATAAAGGACAGTAATCACTAATTACTGCTCCCAGTACACCCGCTAGTATACTAATGGCCCACTACATATTATGATCCCATGGACTTCTAACTAAAATATCACCTGCAGAACCACAAGACCTGACATCTAACACTGGCTTTGCCACTTGGAGATCCAAGGAAGCAGGGCCGGCTTTAGAGCAGTGCGAGCAGTGGGGTCGCAACGCGTGCTGACCTGGAATGGGAGCCGCCGATCTCAGGGGGGCGCTGTGTTTAGCAATGACTTAGGAAACTTGCGAATTAAAAGCACCTGCTGAAAAGTTCTTTGTGCGTCCAGCCTTCAGGAAACAATTACAATGTCAAAATACCTCTTGTGATTAATGTTTATGCTAGGGAGAGAGATCGGCGTTTGGTCCAGGGGCAGCTTTGACTCGCCATAAAGTAGCGCAGACGGTTAAGATGCCTGCTGCAAAGAACAGAACTATATTTTATGTGGATAGCTGAGTGGATTAGTAAAGCTAGGCTTTACAAGCACTTTAAAACTAATTAATGTACGTGAAAGGAGGACTATGGAGAGATGAAGGGCACATTTGCCTGGTGGTAGTGAGTGAATCGAAGGATGTTTTCATGGGGCGGGGGTTGCCAAAAAAAAGTCTAGCGCACAGGACACCACCAGTGCTAAAGCCAGCCCGGCACAGAAGATCACTGTTTGTCCCTGTACATCCCTGTGCCTCAGTACCTTTATCACACAAAATAGGGGGCACTTAGAAAGAGGTTAATGCCCAGTACGGAATATATTCAAAATGGTTAGAGAAGCCAAAACAAAAATAACTGGGACGGCCTGTGGCTACATACACGAAGGACAAGGTCAGCAGAGTACAAACTCAACTACTGAGAAAGATCCTTAAATAATTTTGGATTTTTTCTCCATTCCCTTTCCTGCAGTAACCAAGGTTTGCTCGGAGGCCTCAAGGTGTCCCTTAAACGAAAAATAAAACACTATGTGGTGTGCTTAAAAAGTTACATTCACTTTCAGCCTCATGTGGGTCTTAAAGACCTTGGTTAATTTAGAATGTCATTAAAAAATAAATAATTCAAGCAAGTGTTATATGTTTTAGGTTTGTGATTCACATTTAATGTTACTCTGGATCTGAACAGCAGAAAAAAATCAAAAGATAAGTCTGATAAAAACAATATGAAATATAAATACTGTGAGCTGCTGGGTGAAATTTGCACAATTATAAAGCAAAGAATACCATAAACAGTGCAACATGTGGGCGCCGTGCTGCAGAAAGGTTCGAGAAAGCAATCAATTAATGTTTTATACAGGACATGGACGTATATCCTTCTATGTCCTCTAGATAATGCAAAATGCTGATAGGCTCTTTCTTTTTGGAAACATTACAGATGGTCAGTGTTAGACCTAACAGTCTTATGGTGGTCTTCCCCCCAACGTTTGCCTTACTCTTCCCCTTTTCTGCCCTAGTTTTTGATGGTATTGGAACTCTCTGCTCTTTACCTCTGCTACCAGTGCTAAAGTGATGGTGCTCTCTCTCTCCCCTAAAAATTGTAGTATTGGCTTATCCCCAATTGGCCTATTTAAATTACTTATACATTCCTAGTAAAGTACACTCCATGTGCACAGACCCTATAAATTAAATGGTACTAGTGCGCCTGCAGCACTGATTGTGCCACCCACCTATGTAGCCCTCTAACCGTGGCTCTCGGCATGCCACTGCAGGACCTGCATGAGTAGATTTAGACTGCCATGTCAACCTGGCAAAATAACCCTTTTGCCAAGCCCAAAACTTAAAAGTTTAATCATATAAGTCACCCCTAGGGTAGGCAGTGGGCAGCCCAGAGGGCAGAATGCAATGTATTTAAATATCGGAATAGGTACTTTTAAGTTTAACATGTCCAAGTAATGAAAAACGTTTTTCACTACTGCAAGGCCTATCTCTCCCATAGGAAAGCAATGAAGTTGCCTTTTTACAATTTATACGTGTAATTTCTAAATGGGAAGAGATGATTCGTTCAAGTTTAGTGTCTCTGGAATCACAATTTAAAATCCTACCTTGTAGTGGAGTCAGATCTTAAATTGCAATTCTGAAAATGCTACTTTTGGAAAGTTAAATATAACACACATAAAATACAATTTACCAGTCCTTAATTTTCAACAGGAGGCGTCTGCTGTTATGGCTCAGTTGTCTAAACTCCTGAAATTATAATATATGAAGGGGTTGTAACAACTAATTATTTTAGCCAAGAACCGGCACCTATTTTGACTTTCATGGTTGCCTTTGTATAGTGGTTAAGTCCAACAACTCCCTAATGAGTAAAGGTCGACACATTTCGAACTCTGTGATTTTGGGGTCTCATTAGGACTAAGCCTGGGTTCGACTGAAAGAAAACTGAAAGGAAAAATACTTTGTAAGAATCTTTATATGCGTAGGGAGATGGATAAGCTAATGTCTCTCCTTATCAGTATAAAGTTACTTCTCGGGTGGCCAAATGGAGACTGCATAACAGCTCTTTTGTGGAGCTCCGCAGTATGTGGGCCAAATTGCAGCATCAGAGCAGCGACAGGAGCTGAGCTGCTGCCGATTTGCCCAAGCTTGACTGCTGAACTTCAGGGGCACTGTATTTTGCCTCGCTGTGGTGGAGCTGAGGCTGCTGCAGCTAATGCGGAAAAAGTGCGGTCCTTCGGCAGCCTAAGATGGCGACAGCCCTGCGACTACACTGAGGACAAGCGGCCAGCTGTCATCACTCACAACCCAGAGAGCAACTTCAATTACCGGCTGCTGCTGGACTAAGGAGAGGAGGTGAGCGGCCTGTTTGTGTGCTGGCGCCGCAGAGATGAGCGCTCTTGCTGGAACTTCACTGCCTGGTGGCTGAAACGTGAGGGCCCTGGAGTGACATCACCCCCCTCTTAAAGACGTGTGGAGGTCTTGTGGGAGTCACTCTTTGTAATATTACCTGGACAGTGATGAGATCCCCTGCTGGGCAGGACTTGGTTTGCCGGGCCTGGGGCACCTGCCCTTTTGGACAAACAGATTACACATAGGGGCTTGAGGCCTCTGGACACTACTCTTCCCAACTTGATATACTGACATGCCTAGAGGCCTGTGGCTGCACCTTCAGTCCTGATAGCCAGAACAGCGGGGGCCTGCAGCTTCAGTTCTCCTCCTGCCCACCTGCATCTGACCCTCTGCTTCTGCATAACTGGTAAACTGGAAGACTTTGGTAACATGAGAGGGGTCACGAAGGAAGATGGACTCTGTTGTGGTCTGCAACCCACATAGCCTCCCCATCTTTAACAGCCTGACTGGAACAGGCACCCCAGCTTACCCACAGATATATAGTGAACTTCCACACCACAATATAGCTGCCCATCGCGCCAAGAAAGACACATCTATTAAGGATATGCTGAACAAGCCATCAGCTAAAAAAATCTGAACAGCTTTCTGCTACCCCAACCTCCCTGTCATCTCACGAACCGGATCTGGACTCGGAGGCTCCAGTGTCCGAAGAGCTGGTGACATGCACCTTTTGTAACAACTCTTTGGGACCCTGCAAGATGATATTGCAGCCCTTCGGCATGATGTAGCAGTGGATGTTGAGAAGGAGACTGGAGAAGTGGGACAACGGCTAGACATATTGGAACGTCCCAGTTACTGTAAGAAAGAGGAACTCGATGACCACAGATGAGAGCTGCTGGAACAGATGGAAAAAAATGAAGACCTATACTACCGACCAGAGGACCTTGAAAACAGGTCACATCGCTCCAACGTTAGCATCACAGGAGTGCAGCTACAAGCAGATACAGGAAGGCTGGAGGACTATGTGACAACTCTTATATGTGGAGCACACACATAGGGCAGGCAGGCTGGCAAAAACTTCTGGATTGCCCCAGGACATTCTTATCTGACTTCATTCCTACAAACAAAAAGAACAGATCAAGGCGGATGTCTGTGACCAGCCCGTCGGCATCTTTGAGGGTGCACAGATCAGCATATTCCAGGACCTCTCGCCACTTACTCTCCAGCGCTGCAGATTACTGCAACCAGTCATATCCCTCCTTCATGAAACGGGTATCAGATATCATGGGGGTCACCCGTCCAACTCTTCTCTGTGTGGAAACAAAAGACAGATGCAATTCGCTGCCTGGAGGAAGCACAAGTGATACGGGGCCTGGATCTCACCACAGAGGATGATGCTCACTGCTCTAAAGTCCGACCACCCTCCCGATCCACCAAGAAGTCAAACCAGCAGAGGCACAATATGAAGTCCTCTGCGACCAAACACTCAACTGCTGAATCCCACAGAGAACAAGCAGTCTTCCTGTGGTGTTTGAGCATGTCTGAGAATGACAATGACTGGGTCCCCACTTAAGGTGAAATATCAGAAACAAAACTCTAATTAACTCATGATTCCGTTTTCTGGATGGCTCTGGTGTCACTGATGAATTCAGTCCATCAAGTTCACCGCTCAGTGAAGCTCCACAGTCATGGACAGGGGACACTCTCAGTTGGATGGGGAGACTGGCAGTTGTGAAGATGGCTTTACTGGCAAAGATACTGTATGTAATGCAGACGCTGCTCCTCCAGCCATCTGCGCATATCTTGGGAAAACTGCAACAACTAATTAAGCGATACATCTGGGACGGTAAAAAAGCTAAAATTTTCAAGAAACAAACTTACTGGCTCCAGAGGGAGGGCGTTCTGGGAGTGCCGCACTTGACACATTACTACCAAGCAGCACAACTCTTGTAAATAAAGTGGTCACGGCCAAGGTCTGAGAAGCATTGGTGTTTCACAGATCAAGCCATCGCAGGGATACATATTTAGAAAAACCTTGGCTCCTTAAACCACACAGACCTCTGGGGGGGTCTACATCTCCCCAGTATTGAGGGCTACAATAGGCACATGGGACAAAACCCAACTTGCAAGAAACCTATCCATGCTGCTCTCACCCTAAACGTCAATCATTGACAACCAAGATTACCCCCTAGCCCCTCCATCCCCTGCCACCTGAGGTGCTACTTTTCTCAAGGGGCAGCTTTCAGGCTGAAAGAAGTGGGAGACCTCTTTGACCTTGATGGGATAATGGATTTTGCACAAGTCCAGCTAGCATGTACCACCCAGCACGCATTAGAAGTATTTGGCTATCAAGCACTGGGTCACACAGCCCCACATTAAAACACATGCAAGACCCCGCTCACACTTTTCAAACCATGGCTACTCACGCATACCTCAGACAAGAAACTCCTTTCAGACATCCATGCCTTTCATAATAACACGCAGCACAGGCTGAGGTCCACAACCCTAAAGAAGTGGGAGGCAGAATGTGAGTGCCCATTTACTCCCAAGGAATGGGCAGATATTACATACCGTGCTTGTACATCTGCTAGCAGGACAACTGGTAAAGACACACTCATGAAAATTATTCACTATTGGCACTATACACCAGAGAGACTTGCCAAGTGGAAACCAGGAGGGGATAGCGGACCCTGAAGGCACTGTGGCAAAGCTGGGTCACTGACACACATGCTCTGGCACTGCCCCAAACTGCAGCACTATTGGTCAGAGGTCTTAACAGATATAGACGAGATGTCTGACTCTTCCTTTCCATGCTTCCCCAGCTTCGTTCTATTGGGGCTCCCAGATGTCCTACAATACCAACTAAAATCTTGGTAAGGGAAAGCCATCACACTTGTGCTTTGCACAGCCAAATAAACAATATTGGTTAAATGAGGCACAGACATCGTACCGTTCAAAATCAAGTGACTTCATAAACTTTAGTATTTACTAGCCATGGACAAGCTCACTGAAGTGATTGATTGCAAATTGCCACAGTTTGATAAAACATGGGGCCTATGCGTCCGTTTCCTCTTCCAGGAATTTAGATCATGGTCATGCCCGCGATATTTACACATACTCCGCCTCACACAGATAGACCAAGGCAATTCAGATGAGACACCTACAAACCCTGACCCACCATGATGGGCTACTGCTTTCGACTCAACACGTTACTGACAGCGAAGAGCAGCCACCACTACCTCACCTCTGTCCCTTCATACTACTAGTAGGGAGGCTGGCCTGGCTTATAGTGGGTACCTTGTGGTACTTACACCTTGTGCCAGCTACAGTTATCCCTTATTAGTAGATTAGAGGTGTTCTAGCAGCTTAGATTGATAGAGGTAGCTATAGCAGAGCAGCGTAGGCTGAACTAGGAGACATGCAAAGCTCCTACTATACCACTTATATCATATAGCACTATATTATAAGAAAACACAATACTCAGAGTTACTAAAAATAAAGGTACTTTATTTTAGTGACAATATGCCAATAGTATCTCAGAGGATATACTCCCTTAGGAGGTAAGTAATATACACAGATTATATGCACAAAAACCAAAATCAGGTAAGTAACAGTTAGAGAAGTAGTGCAAACAATGTAGAATCACAATAGAATGCAATAGGGAGAAATAGGCCTAGGGGCAACACAAACCATATACTACAAAAGTGGAATGCGAACCACAAATGGACCCCAGGCCTAGTGTAGTGTGTAGAGGGTCGCTGGGAGTGTAAGAAAACACTAAGGGTGTCCAAGATACCCCACCCCAAGACCCTGAAAATTAGGTGTAAAGTTACCCTATTACCACAGAAAGACAGTAAAGTCGAGATAGGGGATTCTGCAAGGACAACAACTGACTGCAAAACACTGAAGACGGATTCCTGGACCTGAGGACCTGTAAAGGAAGGGGACCAAGTCCAAGAGTCACGCAAGTGTCCATGGGGGGCAGGAGCCCACTAAACCCCGGAAGAAGGTGCAAAAGTGCTGCCTCTGGGTGGAAGAAACCAAAGATTCTGCAACAACGGAAGGTGCCAGGAACTTCTCCTTTGGTCAGAAAATGTCCCACGGCGTGCTGGAGGATGCAGAGTTATTTCCACGCAGAAAGACCGCAAACAAGCCTTGCTAGCTGCAAGAGTCGCGGTTTTTGGGTGCTGCTAGGGCCCAGGAAGGACCAGGTCGCCCCTTGGAGGAGGAGACCGAGGGAGCGCTCAGCAACACAGAGAGCCACGCAGAAGCAGGCAGCACCTGCAGAAGCACATGAACAGGCACATAGAAGATCTGAGGACAACAGTCGACTCAGAGCCACAAAAGAGGGTGTCACGACGTCGGAGTCCAACTCAGAGATTTGGGCAATGCAGGACGGGGTGCTGGGGACCTGGGCTAGGCTGTGCACGAAGGAAGTCTTGCAAAAGTGCACAGAAGCTCGAGCAGCTGCAGTTCACGCAGTACACAGGATTACTGTCTGACGTGGGGTGGCAAGGACTTACCAAATTTGTACAGAAGGGCCACTGGACTGTCGAAGACACTTGGACCCAGCTCCTGTGTTCCAGGGACCACGCTCGTCAGGATGAGAGGGGACCCAGAGGACCGGTGATGCAGAAGTTTGGTGCCTGCGTTAGCAGGGGGAAGATTCCGTCGACCCACTGGAGATTTCTTCTTGGCTTCCAGTGCAGGGTGAAGGCAGACAGCCCTCAGAGCATGCACCACCAGGAAACAGTTGAGAAAGCCGGCAGGATGAGGAGCTACAATGTTGCTGGTAGTCTTCTTGCTACTTTGTTGCGGTTATGCAGATGTCCTGTAGCAGTCAGCGGTTGATCCTTGGCAGAAGTCGAAGAGGGAAGTGCAGAGGAGCTCTGGTGAGCTCTTGCATTTGTTATCTGGTGAGATGCCCACAGGAGAGACCCTAAATAGCCCACAGAGGAGGATTGGCTACTGACAAAGGTAAGCACCTATCAGGAGGAGTCTCTGATGTCACCTGCTGGCACTGGCCACTCAGAGCTGTCCATTGTGCCCTCACACCTCTGCATCCAAGATGGCAGAGGTCTGGGACACACTGGAAGAGCTCTGGGCACCTCCCCTGGGAGGTGCTGGTCAGGGGACTGGTCACTCCCCTTTCCTTTGTCCAGTTTTGTGCCAGAGCAGGGCTGGGGGGATCCCTGAACCGGTGTAGACTGGCTTATGCAGAGAGGGCACCATCTGTGCCCTTCAAAGCATTTCCAGAGGCCAGGAGAGGCTACTCCTCCCAGGCCCTTCACACCTATTTCCAAAGGGAGATGGTGTAACACCCTCTCTCAGAGGAAATCCTTTGTTCTGCCTTCCTGGGACCAGGCTGCCCAGGCCCCAGGGGTCAGAAACCTGTCTGAGGGGTTGGCAGTAGCAGTAGCTGCAGTGGAGACCCCAGAAAGTTAGTTTGGCAGTACCCAGGCTCTATGCTGGAGACCCGGGGATGCATGGAATTGTACCCCAATACCAGAATGGTATTGAGTGACAATTCCATGATCCTAGACATGTTACATGGCCATGTTCAGAGTTACCATTTTGATGCTACATATAGGTAGTGACCTATATGTAGTGCACGTGTGTAATGGTGTCCCCACACTCACAAAGTCCAGGGAATTTGCCCTGAACAATGTGGGGGCACCTTGGCTAGTGCCAGGGTGACCAAACACTAAGTAACTTTGCACCTAACCTTCACCAAGTGAGGGTTAGACATATAGGTAACTTATAAGTTACTTATGTGCAATGTAAAATGGCTGTGAAATAACGTGGACGTTATTTCACTCAGGCTGCAGTGGCAGTCCTGTGTAAGAATTGTCTGAGCTCCCTATGGATGGCAAAAGAAATGCTGCAGCCCATAGGGATCTCCTGGAACCCCAAAACCATGGGTACCTAGGTACCATATACAAGGGAATTTATAAGGGTGTTCCAGTGTGCCAATGAGAATTGGTAAAATTAGTCACTAGCCTGCAGTGACAATTTTAAAAGCAGAGAGAGCATAAGCACTGAGCTTCTAGTTAGCAGAGCCTCAGTGATACAGTTAGGCACGACACAGGGAACACATACAGGGCATACTTTATGAGCACTGGGGTCCTGACTAGCAGAATCCCAGTGACACTTAGGCAAAAACAAACATACATACAGTAAAAATGGGGGTAACATGCCAGGCAAGATGGTACTTTCCTACACTACTACACTCCCATTTAATTCACCCCTCCTTTCTCAGCACTTGACCTTGTTATAGCCTTCCTTTTGATGATGGGAAGCTTTGTATTGTTATCATTCCACTGCAAAATCTTAATAAAGTAAAATTAAACCATAAAGTTACTTCTCTTTTTGTTGTATATTCCCTCTTTGTCCAGTGTGGTTGAAGAACTGTAAAATACGTTTTTAAAAAACGCAAACAGAAGGTCATGGTTAGTGACCTGGTCAGTGTATTGCTCTGCCTCCCATGGCTCCACCCTGTAAGTAGAGCCCTTTCCCCTGGCTCCTCTGAACTCCTGACCCCTGTCAGGAGTTTGAGGCCCTCCTCCACCTGCAGGATTCTGCCTGTGCCTCATCCCTGGTGTCTAGTGAGAGAGCTCTGCATTCCTACTGGCTACCTTCTACCTCTCTCCTCCTTTTGCTTTGCTTTGCTCTCTGCTTCACTACTGTCCCTTAGTGCTCCTTTTCCTCGTTTCTCTCTCACTCCTCTCTCTCTCTCTCTCTCTCTCTCTCTCTCTCTCACTTTCGCTCTCTCTCTCTCACTTTCGCTCTCCCCTTCTCTCTCTCCCCCACCGCTGCTGCCCCCAAGCTCTGCCACCTTATTCGGCCCGTCCCCTTTCTCACACCATTTTTCATCCCCCTCCCACCTCCCAGCTCTTCTCTCCTCCCCCACCTCCCTATTTATTGGCGGCTGCTGCGTGGCTGTGCAGATGGGCAAGCCCGTCTGGGCCCATCCGCGCCCAGTGGCAGAACCCCTAGCTCCCATCCCACCCACCGCCACCACGCACGTCTTCACTACGATGACGCCACCCTCTGTTCCCTCAACCCCGGCAGCTCTCCCGCCTGCCTTCAAGCCTCCCCGCAGACCACCCGCGGACCCTTCTCCTGCCGGAACTGCACCTTCACCAACCTCCACACCAACAACCCACCCACCAAGGCAGGATGCAACCATCTCAGATGTATCCTCGTCAACACCCGCTCCATCCATAAGCACGCAGTAAAGCTATGAAATCTACTCGACTCAGTCTCCCCGGACGTCGTCTTCCTGACCAAGACCTGGATGAACCCCTCCTCAGCGCCTGAGATCGCCTTAGCCATCCCGGACAGCTACAAGATCACCCACAGGGACGCTCCAACAAACCAGGAGGAGGCATCGCCATCATCCACCAGAACACCCTCAGGATCACGACCAACACCGAAGACACCCTCAGCACCACTGAACACCTGCACTTCCAAATCCACACTGACCCAAACACCACACTCCGAGGGACCCTCGTCTACAGGTCCCCCCGGCCAAAGACAGCAGTTCAGCAACTCCATTACCGACATCATCAGCACGCACGCTCTCGCATCCACTGACTACATACTCCTCGGAGACTTAAACTTCCACCTCGAGAACACCAACACAGCCACCCTGCTTGACAACCTCTCGAACCTCGGCCTGTAACAGCTCATCACGACACCAACCCACTCCGCAGGACACACACTCTACCCTATTTTCTCCACCAGCAATCACGTCTCTTTCAGCCACACCACCGAACTCCACTGGACAGACCACCGCTGCATCCACTTCTCCTTCAAGAAACCCACATCACACCACCACCCACAAAGGGTCCCCCACCGCATCTGAAACAAGGTCACCAAAGACCAACTTATCACGACCCTCTCCCAGAACCCACCCATCGACACCACTGACACTGATGCAGCTGCCCACATCTTCAGGCAATGGGTCAACATCTGTGCCAATACTCTCGCCCCAATCAAGAATCCCTCCAACAGACGCACCAATAGAAAGGCCTTCTGGTTTACTGCCAACCTCCACGAATCTAAGCAAAGCTGCCGAAGGTCGAAAGAAAGTGGCGCCAAGAACAGACTCTGGACAACCTCACAGCATTCAAAAAAGCCATCCACAGACACCACCAATTCATCTGAGCCGCCAAGAGAACCACCTTCAAAGACCAAATCAACAACAACGCACACAGCCACATGGAGCTCTTCAACGTCGTGAAGGAACTCTCCAACACCAACGACATCCCGCCATCCTAAAACCTCTGCAGCTCCCTACCCTCCTACTTCCACTGCAAGATTGCAGATATCTACAACAGCTTCAGCACCCAGAACCCCTCGGCAACCACCAACACCACAGATTCATCCCGACCAACCTCCTGCTCTCCTGGAACCCATCAACGACAACGACACCATCGAAATCATGAACAGCATCCACTCCAGCTCTCCATCTGACTCCTGCCCACACCCCAACTACGGAAGATCATCAACAGCTCCTTCAAGTCCGCCACCTTCCAGGAGAGCTGGAAACACGCTGAGATCAACGCTCTCCTCAAAAAACCCCAGGCAGACCCAAAGGACCTCAAGAACTTCCGGCCTATCTCCCTGCTCCCCTTCCCGGAAAAATTAATCGAGAAGGCTGTCAGCAGACAACTAATCCGCTTCCTCATGAGAACCGCACCCTGGACCCTTCCCAATCCGGATTCTGCAGCAACCACAGCACCGAAACCGCCCTCATTGCCGCCACTGACGACATCAGAACCATAGTGGACAGCGGTGAAACTCAGCCCTCATCCTCCTGGACCTCTTGGCCGCGTTCGACACCGTCTGCCACCACACGCACACGCCTCAGCAATGCTGGAATCCACGACAGAGCCCCGGACTGGGTCACCTCCTTTCTCACCTGCAGAACCCAGAGAGTCCGCCTCCCCCCATTCCGCTCGGAAACCACCAAAATCATATGCAGCGTACCCCAGGGTTTGTCTCTCAGCACGACCCTCTTCAACGTCTACATGGCCCGCTCGCTAACATGGCCCGCCCGATCCCACTACCTCAACATCATCTCATACGCCGACAACACACAGCTGATCCGCTCCCTCACCAAGGACTCTGCCAAGACCTACCTCCACGAAAGAATGAAGGCCACCGCTGAATGGATTAAGAGCAGCTACCTCAAACTCAATTCTGACTAGACGGAAGTCCACATCTTCGGCTCCACCCCCTCCGCATGGGATGACTCCTGGTGGCCTGCCACTCTCGGAACCACTACAGCTCCCACCGACCACGCACGCAACCTAGGATTCATCTTGGACTGCTCACTATCCATGACCCAGCAAGTCAACGCCATCTCCTCCTCCTGCTTCAACACCCTCTGCATGCTCCGAAAGATCTACAAATGGATTCCCACCAAAACCAGAAAAACAGTCACCCAAGCCCTCGTAAGCAGCAAGCTGAACTACAGCAATGCTCTCTACGCAGGAACCATAGGCAAACTCCAGAAGAGGCTGCAACGCATCCAGAACATCTCCGCACGCCTCATCCTGGACTTCCCCCACCTCTGCCACATCACAGACCACCTGAAAAACCTGCACTGGCTCCCAGTCAACAAGAGAATCACCTCCAAACTCCTAGCCCACGTTTACAATGCACTGCACAACACAGAACCAGAATACCTCAACAGACGACTCTCCTTCTACACCCCAACCCGGCATCTCCACTCCACCGACCTCGCCACCGTCCCACGCATCTGCAGAACTACAACCAGCAGTAGATCATTCTCACACCTCGCTGCCAAAATGTGGAACAACCTTCCCACCCACCTGCGCCAGACCAAAGACCTCCTTACCTTCAGGAACCTTCTCAAGACCTGGCTGTTCGAGCAGTAGCAGCACCTGCCTTCCCGCCTTCTCGCCCCCCCTTCTCAGTGCCTTGAGACCCTCACGAGTGAGTAGTGCACTTCACAAATTCCTGATTGATTGACCAAGCAGGTCATTCATACAAAGGTTCAAAGTACATAGCTCAGGCCTTCGCGTCTTACTACATGTCCCTCTATGAGGAGCGCTCAAGACAGCTGACCAAGTGCACAAACCCTCTGTTAGCTGACTTACTGCTTCTCCAAATTTCTACCTCCGACAGACAAGTATTAGACGAGTAACTTACCCTGGAGGTGATCAAAGTAGCAATATCAGAGTTGGCAGCCAGTAAACCCCAGGATCAGATAGCTACCCCGCTGAATATTACCATAAATATAGAGATCTTTTAGCTCCTCACGTACTTAATCTATACCTGGAGGCCACGGAAAGGGGATGTTTATCCTCCAAACTTCATCAAGCCACGATTGTGGTGATCCCCAAGTCAACACCCCCTCCTGTCTCCTGTGCAGCCTACCGACCCATATCCCTTATGCATACAGAGATTAAGATCTTATCCACTGTTCTCACCCATTGTTTACACGGGGTGCTGAACTCCCTTATCTGCACAGACCAATGCGGCTTTATGCCCAATAGGAGCATACTTCATTGCCTCAGACGGTTACACGCAGCTCCAGCATATCGCCATCTTCTACCCCTACATTTGGCCTTACTCCTGGTAGATTTTGAGAAGGCCTTTGACACCGTTGATTGGTCTTACTTATCGCAGGAGCTGAGAAGGGCAGGACTGGGGCCCAGATACCATAGGATGGTACACCTTCTCTATTTTAAGCCATCCGCATTGGTCAGGGTCTCAAACTCCTTTCCTATAAGTAGGGGAACTTGTCAGTGCTTCCCACTTTCGCCACTTCTCTTTGCGCTTGCGATATAGCCACTGGTGAAGATAGTGACAGGTGACCACCAAATTCATGCTGGACATGGCCCACAGGTAAAGAGTACCGAATTGCCCTGTATGCTGACAATATCCTACTACAATGGTTCCCAACCTTTTGACTCCTGAGGACCACTAATGAATCATTACTGGAAGCCGGGGACCCCCAGCAATTTGTCCAATTTAATTTTCAAACATTAAAACAGTAATTTGCAAAAAATATAACAAGTACACACCATACAAATACTCAAATTACTAAAGATAAAATTATTTTATATTGGAAAAATATGCAAAAATTGAAACATTTTATTGGGAAGGTTGGAGCTGTATCTCGGCGACTACCTTTTCAATGTTTGGTTTTATTTAGGAAAGGTGAAACCTCAGGTCAGATTCTACATTTCCAGAGCGATTTCTGTTTTTATTTGTTCGGTATGTAAGATCTGAGAAAGCTTTTTCACATAAATAAATGAAGGGGAAAGGAAGTAAAACCATAAGAAACTCTCCTCTCTCCATAGCCTCTCTATCACATGTAATTCATTTGTTTTATAGCACCTCTCATACCACTGTAGGGTGTCAGAGCACTTTACAGGGGACTACAAGGTGTAAGATTCATTTGTCATCCACAGTGGTAGGCATTTTATAAGAGTGCTTGATCCAGAGAAGCACAAACTTAGGATTCAGAACACAGCACAGTGATTAGCGATGACGTTATCAATGAGAATGTATTTCTACACAAGCAAACCTTTTTTAGCAGAATGAGGAAAATTAAAGACTAGGAAAAAAACAACTTAATTTGTGCCATGCAGTTTGCATGCAGCTCTTTAATGGCAGTTCATAGCTCACTGTGCTAGATTACCATTATGAACTGCACAGTAACAAAAGAATATCTGTGACAAATGCAGTAACCCACTGTGCCATGCACATAAAATACTATTCTTTGCATGGTGCAAGTTCTTTGCAGCAGCCATATTAACCATTTGCGCTACCTCTGAGTCAAATTTGCCACTGCACAAAAGTCCCATCTCTCTTCAGCAGATACATTAATCTCTTGAGTTAGCTTGACGCTTTTATTTTTGCAGTACAAGGAGCTTTGCAGTGCATTTAAAACTGCTCAACAAGGAAGTAATAAATATGAAAACACAAACGCACGTGTTTGTCAGAGGCCCCAGCTGGAGAAGTCCCTTCCTCCCAGCCAAGGCCAGCGGACCCCCTGGGAATATGTCACGGACCACTGGGGGTCCGCGGACCACAGGTTGGGAACCACAGTCCTACTATATCTGTTGAACTTAGCGGACACTGGCCCGCATTGTATGCAACCTATGGACTTGCAGAAGCCTCAGGGCTAACCCTTAACCCAGTAAATCTGTCCTAGTCCCTCTACACCCAGCTAGGGACTGTACTGATTAACAACATACCATCCCAATCCGATGCCTTAGCTTTGGATATCTGGTCATCACAGTGGAGCTGGTACAGGAAATGACATGGCTCCTAAACATCACTCCCCTTACCTGGAAAATTAGGGATGATCTCCATAAGTGGCAGACACTCCCCCTCAATGTTATGGGCAGAATAACGTTGTACAAAATGATGAGATTGCCTAGAATCCTTTACCTGCTCCAAAACGTTCCCTATGTGATACCTAAACACTGGTTTAACAAAATGGACTCACTGGCAAGGAGGTTCTTGTGGCATGGGTCACGGCCCGCCTGACTTTCTCCACATGCCAACGGGACACTTACGAGGGCGGCCTCGGAATGTCCCACTTATTCCTCTATTTGGGTATGCAACTATTGGTGGCGAACCAGTGGCTGGGGGCTGGTCAGACCCGGCATACCTATTGGAGCTCCTTTCTTTGGAATTCCCAACACTCTCCCAGAAGTGACACAAGGTGTATTTTTGGGGTGGAGAATAGCATTGTGAACTAAGGGATGGTGGAAATCACTCACACGCCAAACCCGCTTTTGGCATTTCACATGGCTCAGGGACATTGCATTACTGGAAGGTTTCAGAGAATGGGGCGCCATTGGCATTATGTTCTTGGGTGAGGTCTGGAGGAGCAACCATTTGTTATCGTTTCAGGAACTCAAACAACAGTACTTCCTGTACCACACCCAATTTTACAAATACTTGCAACTAAGAAATGCCATTCAAGTTCACCCCCCCCCCCCCCAGAAGCAGCGATCCCTGAGTTCAGCCCAATCGAAGCAAATGTCCTAATGAAGATACTGTGTCACAACTCTATCACACCTTATGCATCAACAGCATGGACCCCTTACTTCATCTCAGATCCAAGTGAGAGGGGTGGCTAGGATAACTGGAAGACGATGACTGGAGAGATGCATTGATGGCCCAGAGAGTGTGGGCCATATCCTCACGCCTTTGACTCATACGGACTTACTACTTGTACACAGCATACCTCACCCCAGATAGGATGCACAAGACAGGCCTTAGAACTAACTTATGATGTCCTTGTTGCTCCCACCCAGCAGCTGTTTTTTTCCACATGGTTTTGTCATGTCCCCCAATACGGAGATAATGTGAAGCAATTGTATCAGAACTCTCTACCGCCTTGCGCTTTGTTATAGAAATGGCACCTCTGCAGATACTGCTGGGGGGGGGGCTGGAGGGAGTGGGGAATATAAGGACGGATTGAACCTGTTTGGGTGCAACGCTATTGATAGCGAAACCAGACATTGTAACCCACTGGACACATAAAAGTGCACCCGCACTGGCCCACTGGCGAAGAGGTGTAGACTGGTGTGCTCAACAAGAAAAGCCAATATATGAAGAGAGGGGTTGTCTGGCCAAACATGCTAAAGTATGGGATAAATGGATGGGCATCACAGATTTAAATGGGCCATGAAGAGACTACTCCTAGGGGTCACCTTTTTAGGGACAGATGCAACAAATTGTCGTACTGGGTGGGCGGGGTTCGAGTTTGCAGTTGGGGCAACTGGTGATGTATTGTGGCTTATTAATGATGTAGATGTAACCGGCAAAGTTGTTCAAAAAATAATAAAGGACATTTATTTTTTTTAAAAGAGGGTTGGTCAGGTAAACAAATAAATGCCAACAGCGCAAACAGATAACCCTTCTCTGTCACAACTGCGCAACTTTGCTGCGCCAAGGAGAGAGAAAATTGTAAAACATTGGAAAAATGGGCCTTTAAAGGATTAATGTGTCTCTCCTCACACCATTTAGCAAATATGGCCCATCTTCCAGCATAGGCAGTTTTGATGGACTGTCGCCTGCCCGATAATATAACATCCACCAATTCTGGGGGGAGAAAAAAAGAACTCAGATTGCCCCATTCAATCTCCAGGCATGTAGGTGCAGGCTCTGGAGGTGGGGGTGTAGAACCTGCCCCTGCAACTGCGAGAGGAGGTCTACCCTGTGGGGGAGACAGAACAGAGGGCACAGTGAGAGCTAAAACAGGTCTGTGTACCCCACAATTCTTGGCCAATCCGGGGCTATTAAAATGACTTGGGCCCGGTCTTGGCAAATCTTCCTCAGCAGCCGTGGAATCAAGTGTATGGGAGCAAACATGTAAAGCAGCCGATTGTTGCAGCTCAATTGAAACACGTCCCCCAATGCTCCCTGCATCGGATACTGGAGGCTGCAGAACAACGGGCAGTGCGCATTCTTGTGAGTATCAAACAGGTCTATCTGACGCGTTCCCCACAACTGGAATATGTGAAGAACCACCTCCGGATGAAGAGGCCACTCGTGATCGTCTGAAAAAAACCTGGCTGAGACTGTCCGCACGAAAGTTGAGAACTCCGGCCAAATGGTTTGCTACTATGCAAATCTGATGGTCCTGAGCCCAGGACCAGAGACGCTGAGCCTCTCTGCAGAGAAGATACAACCCTACCACTCCCTGTTTGTTGATCTACCACATCGCAGTAGTGTTGTCTGTCAAGTCATGAACCGAGTGACTGCAAATGGAAGGGAGGAAGGCCTTGAGAGCCAGACGTATCGCCCGTAACTCCAACAGATTGATGTGAAACATCTATTCCACTGGAGACCAAAGACCTTTGATCTCCAGATTCCCAAGATGCACTGCCCACCCTAAAGCAGAAGCATCCGTTATGAATGTGGTCACCGGAGGTGGAAAACAAAACGGCTTCCCCTGCGATAGGTTGTGATCTACACTCCTCCATTGAAGATCCACTACAGTGTCCCTGGAGCTTGATATAGGCTCCTTGAGATCTCCGTTGTGTTGAGACCACTGCTTGAGGAGGCACCACTGGATGGCCTCATGTGCCAATGTGCGTGAGTGACCAACAGAATACAGGAAGCAAACAGACCAAGCAGATGTAAGACCTTTAGGACCGGAACCACCGCTCTATTCTGAAGCACTGGAATCATAGCCTGAATTTCCCATATCCTCTGAGGAGGGTGGAAAGCGTGAGTCAATGTTGTGAGCAGTACTGCCCTTATGTACAGGAGGGGCTGAGAGAGCTCCAGGTGGGATTTGGGAACGTTCAGTGAAAAGCCCAGGTTGAACAACTGGGTTGCTACCTGCAAATGGTGCAGCACTAACTCTGGGGACTTGGCTTTGACAGCCAATAGTCCAGGTAAGGGAATACTGATATTCTCTTCCTTCTGAGATGCGCCACAACAACTGCCATCACCTTTGTGAAGACTCAAGGTGCGGAAGTAAGACCAAAAGGAAGGACCACAAACTGCTAGTGCTGCAACCCTACCATGAACCGAAGATACTTCCTGTGAGACTTCAGAATGGGGATGTGAAAATATACACCCTGCGAGTCAATAGAAACCATCCAAACTTCCTTGTCCAGTTCAAGATGCACCAGAACTAGAGTCAGCATTTTGAACTTCTTCTGTTGAAGGTAGCAGTTCAAAATCCTCGGGTCTAGGATGGGCCTCAAACAACTACCTTTCTTTGGGATCAGGAAATATCCTGACCCCTTTCCAGCTCCAAACCAACTCCATTGCGCCCTGTAACAGCAGATTTTGTACCTCCTGCTGAAGCAACAGCAGGTGATCTTCTGAACAAAAATATTGTTAGGGAGGAAATGGTGGAGGAACCTCCCGTAAGGGAAGGGCCTACCCATTTCCTACAATGCTCAACACCCTTGAGTCTGATGTTATCAGCTCCCACTGTTGATGAAAATGAATTAACCTTGCCCCTAAGGGCAACACACGTTGTTGAAAGGGAAGAGAACTAAGGCTACTTTCCTGACATGTTCCCAGCAGAGGATGAAGTGAAGGAGGAGGGTGGCACCACATTGTCTAAGTCTTCCCCGACCCCTGTAGGACCTGAAGAGGGAGTTGGCAGATTGCTGACTCTGGAACTGCTGCCTCCTACAAAAGGATGCGCTGCGGCCAAACCCCCTAAACCTATGGAAAGGTCTATAGGTTGAGGAGAGTGAGTGAAGACCTAAAGAATTAGCCGTGGCTTTACTCTCCTTGAACCTTTCAAGAGTACAGTCAGCTTTTTCTCCAAACATTCTGGACCCATCAAACGGGAGATCCATCAAGGTGGATTGTACATCACGGGAGAACCCTGGTTCCCTAAGCCATGCATGCCTCCTGATGGCCACCGATGTCCCCATGGTTCTGGCAACAGAGTCTGCTTATCTAGGCCCGAATGAATGACCTGCTTAGCTGCTGATTGACTGTCCTGCACTAACTCCTGAAAATGTTCCTGCACATCCTGCAGTAGTTTGGGAACAACCTATTTTGCAGAGTCCATTAGTGCATGGATATACCTGCCCAACACACATGTAGCATTAACTGATTTTAATGCCATGCTAAATGAGGAAAAGATCTTTTTAGCAGATTATGCTTTGATTCTCTATCCGCCTGAGTCATAGGGAAGCAACCAGGAGCAGCCTTTGTAGAACAAGAAGCCTGAACCACCAGACTTTCAGGTGACGGGTGCTGACTGAGGAAGTGTGGGTCACCTGGTGCAGCCCTATATCTCCTGGCAATTACTTTAGAAATAGCTGGAGTAGTGATAGGTTTGCGCCACAGGTCAAAGACCAGCTCAGTCAATGCATCATTAAATGGAAGCAAAGGCTTCTATAGCAGATGAGGAGTGAAGAACTTCAGTCAAAATGTTAGGCTTCAACTCCAAAGTGGGTAGCGGCAAATCCAAAAGTTCAGCTGCCTTTCTGATCACTCCATGGTAACCAGCTACCTCTGGAGGAAGAATAACCCCAGGTGACAATAGCTCCCATTCTGGAGAAGTATCCAATCCACTAGCCACCTGAATACCTTCAAAACCTTGAGAAGGTAAAAGATGTTTTCCTTCCTCAAGTTATTTTTGTTCCTCATAATATTGTTGCTCTTCCAAAAGCCTCAAGGCTTCTCTTTTAGATCTTAATCTAGATTCCAGTCTTGGCTTCGATGACGCACATGCCAATATCGAAGATGTATTTCACGGCGCCGGTGAAGCCGGATGCCAGGACCGGGATGTCACTCTGAAGAGGAGTGAAGTGATGCCGGATGAGATCTATCCGACGTTGGTATCGGTGCCGTCATCTCTGATGGTGTTGGAACCTTTGGCGGAAAAGTCAAGAAAGGAACCTGTTTATATGGCGCCGGAAAGCCTCCCAGATTAAAGGCCAAAGGACCCGTGGGGCCTGCAGATGCATCAGCAGAGGCCTTCACCTTATTGAAAATACTAACGATAGCATTTAAAAAGACAGATGGATCTGTCCCCGGAGTCGGAAAAAACAAATACTCCTCCAGAGGCACGGCCCGACTTGATTCCTGTTTTTCAATCTCCTGTTCTGCTGGAGTAACAGGAAAGAAATGTGCAGGGCTCGTAGGTGGCACCAAAATCACCACCAAAGATGGCGCCAGTGATTTCTCAGGCGACTTCAACTGGAGTTGATAAGGTGGGACTCACCTCCCAGGTCGACTGTTGTCGAGACTTAGATGTAGGTGACAAAGACATCGGGTTAGCATCAGGGGAAAAAAGACGCTGAGAGCTATGACGACGACGCTTTTTATGCGACCTCGAGGACCTGTGTGAGGATGACTCCTCTCGAGGTCTCGATCTTCTACGTCCACTCTTCTCTTTTTTAGCCTTTGCCAGGAACAGTTTTACTTGTCTATCCTTCGGTGCCTTTGGGTTCATATTCTGGCAAGAGGAGCATCCCCTGACACTGTGGTCGCAACTCAGGCACCGGAGACAATTTTGTGCGGGTCAGTAACTGACATATGACCTCCACACTCTATACAAGGCTTAAAGCCTGACTTCTTCAGTGGAGACATTGTAACATGATGTAAACTCCACAAAGAAGCTCCCTCAAAACGGTGTAACAACAGGAGAGGTAGAAAAAACCGTTAGCATCAAAGGTGCGGAAAAAAGAGAACTGATGTCAGCACACAGGCGATGACTTCTTATGGCTCCGATGATGTCAGACGGAGTTGCGTGCTGAGCTGTTCCACTGTGACGTCCTCGTCGACGTGGAGAGCTAGAAAGAAAAGATTTCCATCAAATGCTGGCGCATTCGGATTATTCAAAAGGAATCCATAGGTAGATGTATCCAGATGATACGTAGACCCACAAGATCATAACTGTACATCTGTACACAAAGCAGGCACTGCAAGTCTTAAACATAGGAAGGACATAAGCACAATCAGCCCACTGGAGATGGACAATGAAAAAGACAGAGAAGACTACTACCAAACCTTCACTCACTGGAGTGCTATGAAGAAGCCGAATAACATTTACAAAGTTGATTACCAAGATGACTTTTTGCTCATTGTAGTAAAGCACAGTATAGTATAATCCAAAGTAAGAGCAAGAGAACAACAACTATTTACAAATCTAATGGGTCTGATCATGGCAATATTGATTTTATTTTTCAAGCATATGTAAAAAGCATTCAAGGTATAAAAGTAGTAAATAGGTCACCATCTAAAGATGGTAAGCACAAATGACTGCAAAAACAAAGAAACAATGACGCATCACAAAAAAGAAAAAAAAAACTTGAATTGAAAGCTGAGATCAGCCTATGAATCTTACAATGAAGTGGACTATTTTTAGATGAATGTGCCCATGTACAACAAAATGCACTTAGTGAAGACAGCCAATGGCTTAAACTGGGTGACCCATATTTAGTGTAATAAAGTTAAAATGCCATCATCTAAAGGTGGCATTCATGTCCATTGAAGTGGACTACAATTTAGTTGGATGTGGACAAACAAAATGTCATCACTGTGAAGAGAGTCAACAGCCATAAGCCCATGTGTGGCTGTGTGCCTATTTATAATTCACTAACACAAACAATCACAGTAATCCTTAACAATGGGCCATGGCGGTACCTTATGGGGACATAAGAAGGCCTTGTTCTTATATGGGATACTTAAGCAGCATTTCCTATTGCAATTCAGCACTAACAGAATATGCAGTCAATAATTTAGAGCAGAAATGTCAAAGACAGCTGTCAGATGCACCCTGATCAATACTAAATTTCTGCTAGTGGTTACCAGTGGACTCCATCGACACCTACTCCTGGGAATCAAGACTATTTGCCGGCTCCATGGCCATGCTGTCCTACAGTGTAGACCAAGTTTGCAGAAGCTACCAATGTCATCAGGAACAGAAAAGGAACAGCCCATAGTGTCATCTTTCACCATGTGTGTGCATCAGCAGCCCTTCTTTTATTTTCATTATACACAAAAGTAAGATGATGTAGGAAGCTGGCCTGGTGTGTGGTGGGTACCTCTGGTACTTACACCTTATACCAGGTATCCCCTCTTAGTGAAGTGTTGGCTGTGTGTAGAAGCCAGGTTCTCTAAAAGTAGCTGTGGATGAACAGTCAAGGCTTATCTAGGAGACATGCAAAGCTCATGCAATACCACTACAGTCACACAGCACTTACAGGAGGTAATAATTACACTATATACATATACGCATACTCATAAACAGTAAGAGGCATAAAAAGGTCAGAAACAGTGAAGAATGGCAATAAGTAATAGTGGCCCTAGGGGGAGGCCAAACTATATACTAACAAAGTTGAATGCGTACAAGGGGCCCCCACCTAGGTAAGTAAATCATGTAGAGGGGATCTGGGAGTACTAGGAAACCACACAGGTAAGTAATGCAATACCTCTCAGAGCCCAGAATAGAAGGAGTAAAACACTGGATTTCCCCAAAACCACTCAAAAGGATGAAAAGAATAAAAAGAAGACACCCAGAACAGACTGTAAGAAACCAGCAGTGGATTACCGAAGAGGGAGACCTGTGGAGAGAGGGGTCCAAGTCCAGAAGTGTTTATGAAGACCAGGAGGAGTAGGAGATACTATCCACCCAAAGGTACTTACTGGAGTTGGTCAATGAAGAGACAGGTCAGCACTGCAGTTCAGAAGCTGGTGAAGAGTTCCTGACGAGTGCAAAAGGTGCCCCACGCTGGAAGCTGGATTGCAGATGGGTGTCAGTGAAGGATTTCCACTCACAAGCCTTGACAAAGGCAAACTGGCGGTTGGAGGAAAAGAGGTGCTGCAGGGGACCAGTAAGTTCCAGGAGAACTCTACCCAAGAGGGGGAGTCACAGGGGACCCTCTGCATCGCAGAAGGCCCACAGGAGCGGAGGCAGCACCCACAGGTGTCCCACAGGACAGGGAAACAGAAATCGCTGAAGAAGCTCACGCAGCACCACAGAAGATGCTCCCACATCGCAGGAGGACCAAGCAGAGGCCGAGGAGTTGCAGGAGGGAGTTCTGGAGGCTGGAGCTACACGTTGCCTGAAGTTTCCCTTGGAGGTGAAGCACACAAGCCTTGGCAGCTACAAAGGGTGCAGTGCACAGGGGTACTGTCTTGCGTGGAGTGGAATGGACTTACCACCACCACAGTGCAACAGCTGGTAGAGAGGACCAAGGGGACAAACCGGACCACCACCCGTGACGCAGGATCCACGCCACTCAGGATGAGGGGAGACCCACGCAGCCAGTAGTCGTTGCAGCCAGGTACCTACGGATGCAGGGGTCTGATGCCTTCACCCCAAGGGAGAATCCTTCTTCTTCTTGTGCACGCTGAAGAGTTGCAGTCTTCTGAGGATGCACGGCTGGGGAAATGTAGCAGAGCTGGCAGGAGCCTGGTGAAACAAAATGTCAGAACTGTCCTTTCTTCTTGGAAGCAGCTTGTCGGGTCCTGGAGGGTTCATTCACAGTTCCGGAGGCCAGATGTCAAAGCAGAGGTTGCAGAGGAGTCCTGCTGGAATCTTGCAAGCCGAATCTCAGGACCCACCCAAGAGGAAGACCCTATATAGCCCCAAGACAGGGCTTGGGCACCTAACCAGGTAACTACCTATCAGAGGGCGCCTCTGACGTCACCTGCCTGGCCACTCAGATGCTTCCAGAGTTCCCTGCCAACCTTGGAATCAAGATGGCAGAACCCATGGACTCTCTAAAGGAGCTCTGAGCACCACTCCTAGGGTGGTGATGGATAGGGGAGTGGTCACTCCCCATTCCATTGTCCAGTTTTGTGCCAGAGCAGGGACCGGGGGTCCCTGAGCTGGTGTGGACTGGTTTATGCATGGAGGGAACAAAATGTGCCCTTCAAAGCAAAACCAGTGGCTAGGGAGGTTACCTCTCCCAGGCCAGTCGCACCTATTTCCACAGTGAGAGGGTGATACCTCCCTCTCCCATAGCAAATCATTTGTTCTGCCTTCCTGGGGCTGATCAGATCAAGCAGGAAGAGGGCAGAAACTTGTCTGAGGGGTGGCAGCAGCTGGGCTGCCCGGAAAACCCTGCAAGACTGGTGGTAGCAATGCTGGGGACTCTCTAAGGAGCCCTCAGAGTGCATGGAATCATACTTCCAATACTTGTAACAGTATTGGGGTATGATTCTGACATGTTTCATAGCAAACATGCCCAGGTTCGGAGTTACCATTATGTAGCTGGACATAGGTAGTGATCTATGTCCAGTAGAAATATACAATGGCACTCACGAAGTCCATTAAAATGGTTAGTTCTGCTAGTGCAATGGTGCTCTTACACACAGGTACCTGCACCCTGCCCTCTGGGTTGGGAGGGCCTACCGTAGGTTTGACTTACTGTGACCTGGAGCAGTAACCTGTAGCGAAAACGGGTGGGTGCACCCGGTTTATGCAGACTGCAATGGCAGGCCTGCAGAACCCTTTGCAAGGGCTCCCTATGGGTGGCAGAATAACTGCTGCAGCCCATAGGGATCCCCTAATACCCCAATGCCCTGGGTACCTAGATACCATATACTAGGGACTTTCATGGGGGGGAACCAGTATGCCAACTGTCAGGATAAAAAGTTACCAGCAACCAAATTTAGAGTAGAGAGCATAATCACTGGGGTCCTAGTTAGAAGAATCGCAGTGAACAGTCAAACACACTGACAAACAGGCCAAAAGTTGGGGTAACCAAGCCAGCACGAGGCCACCTTCCTACATAGGACTATTGCCCTCTCTCCAGGTGTGCAGCTTATTTCTGACTAGACTCACTGTACAGCTGTGTTGGTCACGTTCTCCAGATCAACTCGCTACCTGCCCTGTTCAACAAGTGATGAATATAAGGCCTACCATCTCCAGACCACACACTGTACTTTCTCAGCAATAAGCAGCTTGTCTTGAAATCTTGAGCCTCGCAGAGATTTTAGTGGGCTGGCCCTTCATTTTTCACCAATGAAACACTAGTTATATGGGGTAGAGCTGCATTGCGTTAAACTCACAGTGAAAACTAAAGCACTGCTTTCTTTTACACTTACTGAACACAGTGGTGAGGCATTAACCTCACAGTGAGAATTACTGCACTGCTTTCTCCACTGAGAATACAAATCGGTGCCTCTGTCTTCTAAGCCTTTTTGTATTAATTCCCCTTATGGAGCCCCATTACAAGTGGGACAATGATCAAGTTTTCATTCAAAAAGGTATTCGAATAGGGCAAGGCTACGTCTTTCCAGGCATGTATCAACCTGACACAAATAGATGGAAATATACCAAGAAAATGGGCAGCAATTTGGAGAAAACATTCAGAAATATGTGCAGTAAAAGCAATTTCAACATATTAGCCACCATTTCAGATGGCGCAGATTGTAAAGGCTCCTCAGTGGCACAATAATACTGTCCGATATGAGTTATATCATGTGCGGCATTATCAGCCACTGGTAAAGTGAGGAACTCAACAAATATAGACTTATAGATGGGTAACTGAATTACGGGGATGTTTTTCACCGAAGGGTTCTGAGTGACATCAAACAGACAACAAGAGCAAAGCTTGAGGTATCTATGATGTCACTTAGAACCCCAAGGTGAAAAAAACATCCCCGCAATTCACCTTTTAACCATCTATGATTTTATGTTATGTAGTGCCCCCAAACTCATCTGACCCAGCTCTCAACTGCTATGCAGTGGCAGAGGAGTAATGAGGGAACCATACATAACATGGCCTCCATTATGTAATCCTGTCCCAATGGTTAAAAAACCTTACCTGCCGTTCTTGACCAAACTCCACCACCTTTCCTGCCTTGCTTCTCTCTCCTGCAGCTGTGCTTTCTGCTTTCAGTCAAAGCAGACAAGCAGAGCTGCACTGTCAGGCTACCAGAGAGCCCTGTCAGCCTGGCCAAGAAGACCTTTATGACATCACAACAGTGGGCAACAAGTTTTGTTATAAACTGTTACTATGTCACAGCAGTGGATTATGAAATTCAGAAACTGAATGAGACCCATGCATAACATACAGAGCGAAGCTCGAGTTGTCTATGATGTCACTCAGACATCCAATGTGAAAAACATCCCGGTAATTCATTTTTCACCCACCTATAATTTTTCAATATTTATGGTCCCCAAAATCAACTGAACCTGCTTTCAGTTGCTACACAGTGACAGAGGAGTAATGGGGGGCTATACATACTATGGCCTATGTTATGTACCTCTGTCCAAAAGGTTTGAAAATAAATATCTGCCATCCTTTTGTTTCATTTCTTTATTGATTTTACATCAGAAAACTATAACATTCTCAGGACTTGGCCCAATGTTCATAACAGAAATGGTGTTACAGAGTCATGGTTAACATAAATCAACAATTTAGTGTTTGCTGGCTGTAGGAAGTTGCCTCTGTATATACTATTTCAAAGAAAGAAATAGTGTGCACAGAGTCCAAGGGTTCCCCTTAGAGGTAAGATAGTGGCAAAATTAGTTAATCCTAATGCTCTGTTTTGTGGTAGTGTGGTCGAGCAGTATGCTTATCAGAGGGTAGTGTTAAGCATTTGTTGTACACACACAGGCAATAAATGAGGAACACACCCTCAAAGACTTACTCCAGGCCAATAGGTTTTTATATTGAAAAATATATTTTCTTAGTTTATTTTACCACAGGTTCAAGATTTACATTAAACACTTTAAATGTAAGGTACTTCCCTTAGATACACACCCTCAGCGGCACAGGGGCGGCCGGGTGCAGTGTGCAAAGCAGGCGTCGGGTTTCAGGTAGGAATCAATGAAGGGACCCGGGGGTCACTCTAGCGGTGCAGGCAGGCACAGGAGGGGCTTCTCGGGACAGCCACCACATGGGCTAGACAGGGGGTCGCCTGGGGGTCACTCCTGCGCTGAGGTTCGGTTCTTTCAGGTCCTGGGAGCTGCAGGTGCAGTGTTGGTTCCAGGCGTTGGGTCTCTTGTTACAGGCAGTCGCAGTCAGGGGGAGCCTCTGGATTCTCTCTGCAGGCGTCGCTGTGGGGGTTCAGGGGGGTCGTCTCTGGCTACTCACGGGCTCGCAGTCACTGGGGAGTCCTCCCTGTGGTGTTTGTTCTCTGGATCTCGAGCCGAGGGTGTCAGGTGCAGACTGTGAAGTCTCACGCTTCCGGCAGGAAACGTGTAGTCTTTGACAGTTGCTTCTTTGTTTCAAAGAAGTAGCTGGTTTTGAACAGGGCCACTGTTCAAGGGAGTTTCTTGGTCCTTTAGTCCAGGGCAGTCCTCTGAGACTTCAGAGGTCGCTGGTCCCTGTTGGACGTGTCGCTGGTTGCAGGTTTTCTAAGTTGGGAGACAGGCCGGTAGGGCTGGGGCCAAAGCAGTTGTCGTCTTCATCCTTCTCTGCAGGCTTGTAGGTCAGCAGTCCTTCTTGTTTCTTCAGGTTGCAGGAATCTGATTTCCTGGGATTTGGGGAGCCCCTAAATACTGAATTTAGAGGTGTGTTTAGGTCTGGGAGGGCCAATGGCTCCTGTCCTTGAGGGTGGCTACACCCTCTTTGTGCCTCCTCCCTGTGGGGAGGGGGGCACATCCCTAATCCTATTAGGGAAATCCTCCACTCTCAAGATGGAGGATTTCTCAAGGCAGGGGTCACCTCAGCTCAGGACACCTTAGGGGCTGTCCTGACCGGTGGGTGACTCCTCCTTGTTTTTCTCATTATCTCCTCCAGCCTTGCCGCCAAAAGTGGGGGCAGTGTGCGGAGGGGCGGGCATCTCCACTAGCTGGGATGCCCTGGGGTGCTGTAACAGAAGGGGTGAGCCTTTGAGACTCACCACCAGGTTTTACAGTTCCTGCAGGGGGAGGTGGGAAGCACCTCCACCCAGTTCAGGCTTTGTTCCTGGCCACAGAGTGACAAAGGCACTCTTCCCATGCGGCCAGCAACATGTCTGGGTTGTGGCAGGCTGGCAGAAACTGGTAGGCCTACACTAGAAGTCGGGTTGGTATTCAGGGGGCATCTCTAAGATGCCCTCTGGGTGGATGTTACAATAAATTGCACACTGGCATCAGTGTGCATTTATTGTGCTGAGAAGTTTGATACCAAACTTCCCAGTTTTCAGTGTAGCCATTATGGAACTGTGGAGTTTGTGTTTGGCAAACTCCCAGACCATATACTCTTATGGCTACCCTGCACTTACAATGTCTAAGGTTTTGCTTAGACACTGTAGGGGCATAGTGCTCCTGCACATATGCCCTCGTCTGTGGTATAGTGCACCCTGCCTTAGGGCTGTAAGGCCTGCTAGAGGGGTGACTTACCTATGCCACTGGCAGTGTGAGGTTTGCTCCCCACCAGCACACACAAGCTGTGAGGCAGTGTGCATGTGCTGAGTGAGGGGTCCCCAGGGTGGCATAAGACATGAGGGACCTTCCCTGGCATCAGGGCCCTTGGTACAAGCGGTACCAGTTACAAGGGACTTACCTGAGTGCCAGGGTTGTGCCAACTGTGGAGACAAAGGTATAGTTTAAGGAAAGAACACTGGTGCTGGGGCCTGGTTAGCAGGGTCCCAGCACACTTTCAAATCATAACTTAGCATCAGCAAAGGCAAAAGGTTAGGGGGTAACCATGCCAAGGAGGCATTTCCTTACACTGGCATAATTTGATAAAATCACCATTGCACAACAGTAAAATACCGGTTTAGGTTTATGTGTAAACTGAAGGCGCCTCCGTGTGAGCAGGGGATCCCAGATTACTTTTTTGCTCATGCCATCCCAATCTCTCACTGAAGGGGATCAGTGGTATGTTGGTATGTATCTAGGTGGTTCACAATACTTGGGAATTAAGCATGTGGTGTGCTTTGAGGGACCCCCTTCCAGGGGAAACCCTAAAGCCATCATGGATGCTTCCAGTTCACATAACAGTGTTGAGCCTGACTTTATAATCCACCAGGGACAGTGGACATCTCTTTCCCACTCTGGGGCTGTACCCTTAGATCTGGTTGGCAATTACCCACATGGTGTGGGGTGAACAGAGGGAGGTTCTGGGTGCTCTTGTGTTGCTTTTAGCCTATAGGTTTCTAATGAATCCATCCCATATCATCACTCCAGCTTCCTCTCTACTCCAGGTCAAGGGCACGGTGAGCATGTTTAGCTCAGCCCTTACCCACTGCGATAAAGGGGTGAGTCAACCTCATGTATCAGGAGCTGCATGGGATTTCGAGGGTCTCTTAAATAATACATAGGCTACGTCAGTGATTCTGTGAATGCGTCTGTCCCCGAAGGCCTTGGGTTTGAGGCCCAGCAAGCATGATTCTAAGTGCCTTGCACTATGCACCTGACCAGATTAGAGGTAATTCTCATGACCTCCACCCAGGCGCGCAGTAACACCGGGCACTCTCACACCATATGGACCAAGCCATGTCATGCAGTCTGCATCCGAGGCATCTGGGTGATGTCCCTGGGAATATATGTTTTATACGCCTTTGAGTAAGGTACACGTGGTGTAGGTAACTACATTTTGTGTAGCAGAACCGTGGGTTACGTGAGGTCTCCTCCACATGTTGCAGGATTCATACCCATTGTTTGCCAATGAATTGTGTTTGAAGTTCTGCCACACAGTGGTCTCTATCCTTGGCATCCGGCTTGTTGTGCTAGGTCAGCAAAGCAGAATAGAGGGCTGTTAAAAGTTTCTATGCGCGACTGTGCAATAATACCGTGTGTAGCAGTGCTGACGTGGGTGGTTTGGTTCGATCCCGTCCCCAGTGTGTGGTGACTTCACCTTGTATAGCACTGTAGGTCAGGAAGTGGCCCGCTGTTTACTCATAAGTGTCCCTAATTTCTTAAAAGGTTTTAAGTGTACCATCTACAAAGAGGTCTCCAACCAATTCTATCCCTGCCGCCCTCCAGTGCATCACATCATGATGCAGAGTAGCCTCTTGAAGTGCCGCCAAGTGCCAAAGGGGATAAATGGAGAGTACGTGGAATATGGACTGCGTCCATGGAGATACTTATGCCACCAACAGCTTGGTATCTCCATCCAGTGAGTTTTGTGCTGCAGGCGTGCCCAGGGATTCAACAGCCAGAAGTACATGTATGCTTGTTGGATGACCAATCATTCTGCACGGGGCGTAGTGCCCCAACCAGCGCAGTGGCCACTGTAGTGGGGCCCAGCATAGTATAATTCATAGCTGGGGGCCACAAGTTCCCTCTCAAGCAGCGACCGCTGCAGTCTGTGGAAAGCCAATCGCTTCTTGTCCAACCCGCATATCAGCCGTGACTGTTGCCCATGAAGGTCTCCGAAAAATCATGCTGGGAATAAGAGTAGCAAGAGCTGCAAAGAAATACAGTAATCTTGGCAAGATCAGCACCTTAGAGATTGCCACCGGTCCCAAAAGGGACAATGGAAGCGATGTTTCAAAATGAAAAGGACCTACTGATGGAGCTCAGTGCCCTTAACACATTTAACTCCAGTAGATCCCTATCTGAGAGGTAAATATGTATGCCCAGGTATTTAAACGTATCAAAGCACCACTCTAGCCTAGATTGTGCCAAAGTACCATCTCTGTTGTTTTCCTTGACCTGGAACAGGGGAAACAAGCAGGATTTAGACCAGTTCACCCTACGCTCGACAGAGCCCTGAGTTCATCTAGGGTATCCACCACAGCAGGGAGTGTAGCTCTAGCTTCTTGTAAGTAGATAAGGACATTGTTGGCAAATAAGGAGCTTATACAGGACCGTATGCCTCAATTCTCCATTTATGTGCCCACAAGCAAAGCCTGCAGGCCAGTGGCTCCATGGCAAGAGCGAAAATCAACGGAGAGAGTGGGCATCCTTGTCTGCTGCCCAGTTGTAGGTCAAAACTAGCAGAGATTAACTGCCCTGTCTTGACTCTCACTTCAGACACTGATATAAAGTGAATATCCAGCGTAAGTACCCTGGGTCTGTGCCCATTTGTTCCAGTGTCATCAGTAAGTAGTTCTAGCCCAGAGTATAAAACGTTTTTACTATGTACAACAATATTGCCACTTGTTTGCCTGTGTCTTGAGCACCGGTTCTCCTCAAGCAGAGTATGACCATTTTTTGGTCTGTGTGAACTAACGTGTCAACTGGAGGGATCAATTGGTTGATAAGTACCTTCCCCAAAATTTTCTGATCAAGGTTTAAGAGTGAGAGGGGCCTGTAGGATCGAACGTCCAGTGGGTCATGTCCTGGCTTGGGGGGTACTACTATCAGAGCTTCAAGGAGCGAGTCCGGGAGCGGGACTGTCAGTCTGGCCTCATTATATACTTCCAACAGTTTCGGTGATAGTAATGTGCTAAATGTTGCAAACTATTCTATGGGAAGATCATTTGTGCCCAAGCTTGGCAAGGTAGAGGAGTGCATACTTCAGATACAGCTCAAAGTCGCTTCTTGACTACTGCAAACAATGCCGTACTTCCATAGTGAATTCTAGGTATGCTGTAACAGTGCTGCCATCGAGTTGCCACGGCCCTTTAATCCAATTTCTTTTTAAATCATATCTATCCTTGTAGTTTAGGAGCCCATCTATCACAGGTCTTGGTTTGGCCCCCGGTGGAGGGGGTCTCCATGGGATGCAGTACACTTGTTCAAGCTCTGGGAAGCTCATGAAGTGGATATTGTTGCACCTTAAGCGACCCTCTGCATCTTCCGGACTCCACTGCAGAGAAGTTATATTTGTTTTCATGTCTTTCAGTTGGGCTTATATTTACTGCAGTGTGGAGCGCATCGTAGTTATTACAGAGCTGGTGTCATCTACTTGGTCCGCAAACTTCCTGTGATTTCGCACAGAGCAAGTTCACTGCCAGGGATATCACATCTATTTTAGACTTAGGATGTTAAAACCAAAGAGTAAAACCATCTTCCACAACATGGATTTCAAATCTGCCTTTTGCATATATTTGAAACAACTTTTCATTAATTGAGAGAGGACCTTCTTTGGTTGCCATTAGATAGGTTTATTTTTATTTTTTTAAATCAGAGGATAGCTCTAAATAAGCCTTTGAGGAATTCTTTATTAAGTCTTCTAGACCACAGCAGTAGATGATTTGATGATCTTCTGAGGCGTGATTCCACTGCCAAATGGACCCTGACTGAACCATGAGAGCGTCCTGCATGTGCTAAGTGTAGTCAGCATGTAATATAGTGATAGGGTGCCTGGAGTTTTCAGGACACCATAGACAAAAAACACTTTCCATTTGTGTTTGTGTGTTTTATTTGTTGAATCAGCTCTGGCCACAGCAAGTATTGTTCTGAAATCTATTCAAGAATGGACCCAAGTCAATAAAGTGACTGATTTTTGGTTTGGATGGAGAACTTGGTCCTTGTACAAATTTGAAAGACTGGAAAGGTCTGAGTGCACGTGTTGCTGTTCTGAGAGGAGAGGTAGCTTGGCCTACCAGTATTGTCTAGGCCACGATGGGGCTTTTAGTATGAGAGGACACTGTTCTTCTTTCATCTTGCTTCCTTCAGCACCATTGTATATGGGGAAAGGCATAAGGGAAGTTTCCTGACCATGCTATCAGAAAACCATTCCTCAACAATAGTTTTAGAGCAGACCTGCTTGCATAGAATCATCATGTGTATTTCTACCTTGCAAACTGGTCTTAGTTTGGTCTTCTCAAGCAATGAAAGACAATTGGCAAGTGGTGGTGGTTTAATTCTTATTTGTGACACTCCTGATGTTCTGCTGAGAGTGTCTGCCCATTGATTGTTTATGTCCGGTACATGTTCTGCTGTTAGAGTAATCTAATGGTGAATTGTTAATGTCCAAATCTTTTGAACTTCCAGAGTTGACATGATTTTGTTCACCCTTGCTTGTTTAGTTGTGTTGTCTGTGCGTTACTGGAACAGAAGAATCTGCGATTACTGGGAGGAAGGATTTGAGGCCCTTGAGGCCCAGTCACACAGCTCTCAATTCCAAAAGATTGGTATATAGCTGGGTTTCTTTTGACAATCTTTTTTCACTGACTTCCTCAACCTAGAAATGTACACCCCAGCCTTCCAAGAATGTACTGGTGATCATTACAAACAGGGGGAGCGGGGCGAATTCAGAATAGTCAGACCAACTAATACATGCATTTATTGAGTCCATGGTATTCTGGGCGAGACCCTCATGTTATCAAAGGAAACTTGCATTTCCGCCTATTGAGTATCCAGCGAGAATGGTGCCTTATGAAGAAGATAAAGTGGGAATGACCTCAACAGACATAGTGAAACAAACTCTTTTTTTAAGCTTTTGGACAAGGTGGAATGTCCTCATTATTCTCTCGCCAGTGATTAGGTCTGTTTCCAGAATACCTTCTAGAAATGTTATTTCCTTCTTTTGTAGCACAGAAGACTTGTCTTTGTTGAACGTCAAACCAATATTGTTGAATAGATTTTCACGGAGCAGATCTGAGACCAAATGGAAAGACTTAACTGGCAATGGTGGCTGCCCACTTTGAATCTTAAATAATTGCAGTTCTTGGGATGTATAAGAATGTGAAAATAAGCATCCAAAAGATCTAAGGATGTCATATAATCTCATCAATTCAGGGACTGTAGGATTTCTGGCAGCGTTACCATGAACAATCTAGAAACTTTTTTAGCTGCTGTAGATCAAAAATCAGTCTCCCAATTTCTTTCACACTAGAAAAAACTGAGCTAAGTCCAGTATTTCTCATGGGCAGCCCCTCTGCTATGCCAGAAGAGCATTGCCTCACTGAAGAAAAGCAGAAAAATAAAGGGATAATAAAAGTATTTTATTATCCCTTTACTTTTCCGCCTTCATGGGCAGGGCGGGGCCAGCCTCATGCACATGAAGTGGAGGAGGAGTGGTATGTTTGCTTTAAGTGTGCATGTCAGTTTAGTTGGCTGTCCGAGGCCGGCCAAACTGACATGCGCACTTAGAAACTTTCCACTTTTTACAGCCGGATGGATACCAAGCGCAGTGCCCCACTCTCCCCCTGAGCAGTATTTCTTCCCGCTCAGGCCCATCGCGGTACTTCTTTCATGCTTTGTAACGCCATGAAAGAAGCGTCATGATTAGTTGGGGAGAGAAGACGAGGTGGTTGAAGCGTATTTCTTTGGGTGAGGGAAACTTTTACTATTGCTTCCTTCGGAACAAACAAAAGAATCTCTAACTGTAATAGGCAAAGATGTTGATAAGATCTTCTTTCAGCTGGATTCGTCACAAGTCTCTGAATTATTGTTATGGTGTGACCATTCTGAATTAGAATGAGAACCCACCCATCTGTGGTAATCGATTTCCATTGTCTGTAACAAATGGAGATTCATCTGCCTAATAAATCTGGGGCGGAATTTTGATAGGCTTCTGGGAGACACCACTGGCATCTTGCAGAATCTTCAGATCTTAGTCGAACTACATCCTTTTTATGGGGGTGTATTTTGTGTAGGCTTTTGGTGGCGGGGCTTTATGCTGCTGCTGAGGGAAGTGCTAATGATAACTCTGCTGGGTATGTTGATATGGTTGGTATCTGGAATCCTAGCAAACTCCTTGGAAGGAAAATTACCCCCTTCATTTAGCCTCACAAGTCGCTGCTGCAGTGCTCCCAAAGATCTTTCAGTTTTTGTGTACACTTTGATGGACTGTAAGGTGTTGTCTATATGTTTCCCAAACAACACTTTTCTTTGGTTTTCTTTGGGTAGGAACATCTAATATTTTTGCCCGAACGTCTAGCCTGAAAGATGTTGATTTCGGCCATCCCAGTCTGATTAAGATTGTTGCTCCAGCAAGTGGACGGAAGGAAGTGGAAGCTATATTTATGATCTCAGAAGATGTTCCTTCTCCTTCTTGCAGTATGGCTTTGGCCTCATTTCCTTTTTCCTTCTGCAGTAATTCAAGGCAGGTTCTTAAATCAGACAACATTTGCCAACCATGTCTGCCAATGATAGCCAGAGAATTTGGTGCCCTTAGTGTAGTTGCAGCCATAATAGCAAATCTTTTGCAAACAGTTACCAGCTGTCTACCCTCCCTTTCTGGTGTTGAACAGGGAGGAGTTTGGTTACTTGATCTCCTTTGGGTTGCCTATGTAACACCATAGTTCAGTCAAGGAGGGCCGATACAAGAGGCAGGAGAGTCGTCGGGAGGCTTATATACATGAGGGACAACCACTGCCACTGTTGATGGGTTTTTCATTACTTTTAAGCCCACTGCCTGGATGAAATCAACAATGGGAATGGCCTATAAAGACTGGTGAACCAGTTCTTTGAAGTCGTGCAAAAAACAGTCCGACTGCTTTATGGGAGCAGGTAGGTCAAACTTTTGGGCACCCTCTCCAGCAATGCATGAAAACCTCCAATATCATCTAGAGGAGACCTTGCAGCTGGTGGAGTAGCTGAAGCGCGGACTAGTGTTATGTGATCATTCCACTTCAAGCTTGTATCATAAGGGGCATCACCAAGGATTTCACCTACCTCCTGATCATGATCATCAAATCCAACCTCAACCACATGTGTTAAAAAGATTGTGGAGGAATATTATGAGATGTTAATGGTATCCTCAGACTCTTTAAGCAATGCATCATATGATGAGTGCACAGTGTTGATGGTTAAGTCAGAGACTGAGGGCTAGGTAGCATTGGTGGAAGAGCCATTGCAGCAGATTGTTCTAGAAATCTCTTATAATAGTCTGCAAGCATGAGGTCAGATCTGTAACTAATGTTCTTTAAACCTGAATCATTGGTTCCTTGAGGTAATGTTGTTCCTTGTGGGGATAAAAGGTGTACTGATCCTCAAAATGTTCTACAGACCTCAGGTTTGTAGCTCCTTGCTGACAATCAGGCTGCACTGGAAAGGCGTATTCACACTTGAAGTATTCGTCATCATCATCCTGATATGTTACCTTTAATTACATGGGACTGTAGGCAGACCCAAAAAGACCTTTCGCATCAGAGTCCTCGTCTACAGCAGGTATGGTGGTGCTACCGTCTGTGTGTAACCAAGAACTCAACATTCTAAATCTTCCTTCACCTTACCATGTTCTAACACTTGCGTCATTATTCTACGTAGTCTTCCAGGAGCCACAAGGGTTCTGCCATACACACTCACGACACTACGGGTTCCTACACCTGATGTAGATGCTGTAGATGTACTGTAACATTTTTAACGAGAAAATATCCACCCATTGTCAAAATGGAAACAGGAAATTTCATGGACACATGCTTGCACTTGTACAATTATAAATGCTCCCACCTCCTCAATTATAACAATTTGCAGCCACTGCACCTTCATGCATGGAGGTGCAACTGGAAGAAACAAATGAAAGAAAAAAAGCAAAAAATCTGAAAATCCTTCAAACAACTTCTCTTGGATCAAATGTGTAGTCCACCCACTTGAGGCAGATCTGCCATTTTTTAACGGTCGCATCTTCAAATACTTTCCTGATCCTGCCACATAAAGGCAACCCAGTGACTTGTACGGGAAGGAAAGAATGTTGTCCTTCAAAATATTCCTATTCTTCCTAGGACGCATGAAGAAACAAACTAAATGTAGTGCATTCTGGCCATGCGTGGTACATAAACTCCTCAAACAACCTCTTATTCCTGACTGATTTCTATCATAAAGGAATTTACCATACAAACGAGCGAAGGCCACTTATTTTGGACCAGACTCTTACTTGCCGAGGCCACACATTTTATAGAGACTCCAATAAATACTTTTTATCCCACTCAAAGCACTGTTAGGACTAGGGCACACTCGATCAATACAGCTATCCACTTTGAAGGTTCAAAAACAGGCCTAATCTTCTCGTGTTTGTACCACAAATGGACTGATGTCTACCCAGAGAAAATCTTCATTTTACCTAGATGCTAGGCGACGCGCCATAAAGGCCTCAAATAAAGCACCCGTCACCTTGCATGCTCTTGCCAAGGGATTATAGGCAGAGGACCCGGATTAGTAATGTTTAAAAGGCAGAAAGGGGTTTACAGATCTGTCGGTTGACCATGACGTAAAACTAATCCACTCATCCCAAAGAGGCACGCCATTTTAATGAAAGCGACAAGGGATCGACGGCCTAAAAACGTAATATTTTAATGAACCATTTGCCCAAAACACGGTAATCCGATGTAGCAGATGGAGACGATCAAGATGAAGAAACAAAGGAGCCATAGCTTGCCATACTCAGTTTATTAGATGTACGACACATGGCAAAGCAGACATTCATCAGTAAACTCGTGCGAGTCAGCTTTATCAAGAACTTGGGCCCTGACTCAAATCCCAGACCAATGTCTGTCGCTGCAGATTTCTACTTATCTCATCCTCCCCACTGTCTGGACAGGCGCACAGTCAAGGCTGATTTATAAAACTAACATCCCAATCCGGGCAGTCGACGAGATTAGAAAGTGCAATCAAGTGCCGGGACTGTTTTTATCAGACATGGCAGCCGAGAAGAAATTTATTACAGTCATGGCTACAGTGCCTTCAGATTTAATTAGTTTCTTCTGTGGTGCGGTATGGATTTCTGCGGAGAGATGCATCGTGCGAGCTCACTTGTGGGCTCCCATGTTAATTACTAGAAGATCATCGTTTCATCTCAGCTAATTTTAAATTGAGTTTTGAAGGCTGCCACTTTGCTCAGTGCTGCGTGCATTTGCATAAAGGTAGGTATGTAGCAGAAAGGGATAATACGGAAGGCCTACCAAGACTCGAATGACCACATATATAGCTCCAGTTTCATTTAAAAGCCTTCATCACAAGATGCTCTCTAGCAACTACCTCATCGGATGCCATTCTTCCTGTTTGCTTTACACCAACAGAGGAAAACAAGGGTATCTCAACTTATCTGTGGGTGGTTTATAGCTTACCAATCGACAGTGGTACCACTGTATGGCTTCAAGGCAACTTGTGCAAGCTCAGAAGGCGCATTATGCCATTGTTACCATCAGTGATTACACAAAAAACTCTTGTCTTTGGGATCTATCGGCTCTGCCAATGCATTTTCTTTGTACTGTTTATTGTATAGCATCATCAAAAAAATAAAGTGATAGCACAGCTACATCATTTTGTAAGCACTTTTGCATCATTCTGTAGGCGCATGCATCAGGATGAATGCATGTGAGGTGACTTTTTTTTAATTTAGTTACCTAGCCGAGAGAGGGATAAGTAAATAAAAAAAACATTATATATATATATAAATATATATATACACACACACACACACACACACTCTCTCAAATAAATGGGTGCTGGCAGCAATTTGCTGCCTGGCCCTTCATAAAAGAAAAAAACACTAAAAGAACAAGTTACTTACCTTCGGTAACGCTTTTTCTGGTGGATACAGTAGCTACCTGTGGATTCTTCACCTTATGAATTCTCCCAATGCACCAGCATTCAACGGAAAGTTTCTTCCTAGCTCCTGACGTCGACTAGAACGTCACAATTGCACAGCTCCGCACGCGACTCCATCTGACGTCATTGGAGCCATAAGAAGTCCTTGCGGTGTGCTGACGTCAGTTCAACTATTTTTTAAATGCCTTCAATGCGAACAGGTGAATGCCAACCTCACAAGCACAACATGTGCCAATCCCAAAAAAAAATATATATATATATACACAAATATATATATATACATATATATATATATATATACACACATATATATATATATATATATATACACACATATATATATATATATATACACACACACACACATATGCACACAAAGATAGATAGATATAAAAAACAGTATATATTCATATAAAAACAAAAATATATACATTTTATAATAAACAAAGTCTTGGTATGACCAGAAAGGTAACGGGGAGGTGGGAGGGACTGTGAGGAATCCACAGGTAGCTACGGTATCCACCAGAAAAATCGTTACCGTAGATAAGTAACCTGTTCTTCTGATGGATACAACTACCTATGGATTCCTCACCTTATGAACAGAATCCCAAAACAGTCTTGCACTCGGAGGTGAGTGCCTGACTGGTCAAACCAAGAAGTCCTGCAAAGCAAAACATGCAAAATGGCCATCCCGCCTAACTTCCGAGTCTAAGCAATAATGCTTTGCTTAAGTGTGGAGGGAAGCCCAAGTTGCTGCCTTATAAATATCAACAACTGGTACACCTCTAGCCAAAGCGGCAGACTTAGCCCTGGTGGAATGGGCCCTAATACCTTCAGGAGGAACCTTCTTTGCTAGTGAATAACAAATCTTTACAAAGAATGACCCACCTTGAAAGGGTTCTCTTGTGGATGGCTTTGCCCTTCATTTTGCCCATGTATACAATGAAGAGTTGATCATCAATTCTAAAGCCTCTTGTCCTCTCAATGTAGAGACCCAGAGCCCTTTTTGGATCCAGGCAGTGCAGTCTTTCCTCCTCCTTTGAAGGATGGGGAGGAGGGTAAGAGGACAAGAGTGTTATAGATAGTCCCAGATGAAAGGGAAGGACCACTTTAGGAAGGAAAGCCACCCTGGTTCTTAGCACCACCTTCTCAGCATGAAAGGTTGTAAAAGGAAGTTTTGCACTAAGAGCCGGACGCTCACTCACACATCTAGTTGACATGACAGATGTTAGGAAAACTGTTTTCAAAACTAAAAGTCTCAATGGGCAAGAATGCATAGGCTCAAACGGTGAACCCATTAAAAAAGTCAGAACTAAATTCAAATCCCACTGAGGCATTACAAACGGAGTGGGAGGAAACTTGTTAGTTAAGCCTTTAAGGAACCTAAGAACTATAGGGGACTTAAATAAGGAAGGCTGATCAGGAAGGCAAAGAAAGGCCGACAGTGGTGACAAATAGCCTTTCACTGTCACAACTGCACAACCCTTCTGTGCCAAGAAATGGGCAAAAAGTAAAATCTCAGACAAATGGGCCTTTAAGGGATCAATTTGTCTTTCTCCACACCAAGTAACACATTTTGCCCATCTGCCGGCATGGAGCCGATAAGATATCATCCACCACTTCTGGAGGGAGAGAAAAGGAACTCTGATTGCCCAATTCAATCTCCAGGCAGATAGGCGCAGGCTCTGGAGGCAGGGGTGTAGAACCTGCCCCTGCGACTGCGAGAGGAGGTCTACCCTGTGAGGGAGACAGAACCGGAGATACTTCCTGTGCGACTTCAGAATAGGGATATGAAAATAAGCATCCTATAAGTCGATAGACATCATTCAGTCTTCCTTGTCCAACGAAAGAAGCACCTGTGCTAGGGTCAGCATTTTGAACTTCTCCTGTTTGAGGAACCAATTCAAAATCCTTAGATCTAGGCTAGGTCTCAATCGACCATACTTCTTGGGAATCAGGAAATACCTTTAACAACATCCCTGACCCTTTCCCTGCTCTGGAACCAACTCCACGGCACCTTTTAACAAAAGGGCATGCACCTCCTGCTGAAGCAACAGGAGATGCTCTTCCATGTAAAATGAATGACAGGGAGGGAAGGGAGGGGGAACTCCCAAAAAGGAAGGGCATAACCTTTTCCCACTATACTCAGCACCCAAGAGTCCAATGTAATTAACTCCCACTCGTGGAGAAAATGTAACAGCCTTCTTCCTACAGGTAAAACATGCTGGAATATGGAGAGAAAACTAGGGCTGCTTTCCTTGATGGGCTCCCCCAGAGAAAGAGGATGAAGCGGAAGGCTGCTGTGTGACTCCTCGCATTATAACCCTCTCACGGCCCCTATAAGACCTGTAGAGAGGGTTGGCAGGCTGCTGGATGTTGGATTGTAGCCTTCCACGAAATGAGGACCCACAGCCAAATCCTCTGAGTCTCTGAAAAGACCTAAAGGGTGCAGACGATGATGCTTGGAGACCCAAAGATTTTGCAATGGTCCTGCTTTCTTTAAATCGTTCCAAAGCTGAGTCTGCTTTAGTCCCAAACAACGTCTCATCATCAAAAGGAAGGGCCATCAGCATAGCCTTAACATCAGAGGAGAAACCAGAACCTCTGCGCCACGCATGCCTTCTGGTTCCTACAGAAGTGCCCATAGCCCTGGCAACAGAGTCTGCAGTATCCAAACCAGATCGAATGACCTGCTTTGCTGCTGCTCGACTGTCCAGCAGGAGATCATTAAAATGCCCCTGCACATCCTGAGGCAAATTTGGCACAACTGCTCTTGCCATGTCTACTAGGGCATAGATATACCTCCCCAGCACACATGTAGCATTCAGAGACTTTAAGGCCATATTGCCTAAGGAGAAGCACTTCTTAGCTGTTTGATCCATACGTTTAGACTCCATATCGGACAGAGTCTTAGGGAACAGATCAGGAGCTGACCACGCAGAACAAGAGGCTTGCACCACCAAGCTCTCAGGCGTTGGGTGATGTGAAAGGAACTGAGGATCTCCTAGAGCAACTCTGTACCTCCTAACCACACTCTTGAAAACCGCCGGTGTCGTGACAGGCTTTCTCCAAATTTATAAAATGGGCTCAGTAAGGGCATCATTGAAACGGAGGATAGGTTCAGAGGACGTAGCCGATGGATGCAACATCTCAGTTAAAATGTTTATTTTCGTCTCCGATACTGGTAATGGTAAGTCCCAAAATTAGGCAGTCTTTCTCATCACACTGTGGTAAGAAGCTTCCTCTGCTGTGAGTTCACCTCCAGGGGATGAGAATTCCCATTCAGGGGATGTATCCAAACCACTAGCAGAGTCTTGGCCCCTGAAATTCACCTACAGGCTCTGGACTTTCCCCTTCCTCCAATAGTTGTTGTTGATACTCTTGCTCCTCCAAGAGTCTCAAGGCCCTCCTTCTCGACCTCAGTATGGACTCCAAATGTGGCACTGACAGAGTTAACCGACGTCGACAACACCGGTTTCAAAGTAGAAGGTCACTCATGTGGACGAGAGAGATGCAAATCCACAGTGTGTGCCGACTGGCATCCATCCGGCACCGGTATCGACTCCGTCCGTGCCGCTTGCACCATCATTCGGGGTAGAGGTGGCGACGTCATTGGCGCTGAACCAGTACCTTCACATGGAAGAAAAGGTACAAATGGGGCCTACTTGTACGGCACTGATGCCCCCAGCATGAATGCCAATGGACCCGTGGGACCAGCAGGTGCACCAGAGGGGGCCATAGCTCTGTTAAATATGCTAAACATAGCATTGAGGAACACTGATGGATCCGCTCCGGGAGTCGGGAAGGCAGGAACCCATTGCTCCTTCTGAGGTGGCTGGAATGGTTCCAATGCTTGCACACCCAACTCCTGATTATGAGTAGATGTAGGAGAAAAATGAGCTACTGGGCTTGCCGGGGACTCAGAGATCTCAATGAAAGTCGGCACCGGAGAAGCCTCTGGACTGTGAGGCTGAGGAGACAGTTTAGGGCTGATCTCCCAAGCGGTGTGGCGCCGGCTCGGAGGAGACCGAGACCAGTCTCTGGACAAACGACGTTGAGATTCATGTCAGCGTTGCTTCTAATACGACCTTGAGGATCTACGCGACAAAGTGTCCCTCGCCTTTGATCTTCGGAGATCTCTCTTCTCCTTCTTAGCTTTTGCCAAAAAAAAGCATAGCCTCACTCTCTTTCAAGGCCTTCGGGTTCATCCGCTCCCAGGACATTAGCTTTTGCCAAAAAAAGCTTAGCCTCGCTCTCTTTCAAGGCCTTCAGGTTCATCCGCTCGCAGGACACGCACCTCTCCACGTCGTGATCCGGGCTCAGGCACAATAGGCAATTTTCATGCTGATCCGTCACTGACATGTGACCCCGGCACTCGATACAAGGCTTAAATCTGATTTTTTTTCAGTGAAGGCATTGTAGTGCTTTACAACAATTCTCTCGAAGGTAGAGAAAAAAACCCGTTAGCATCGAAGGCGCAGAAAAAAGGGAACTGACGTCAGCACGCCAGCGAGGACTTCTTATGGCTCCAATGACGTCAGACGGAGTCGCATGCGGTGCCGTGCAATTGTGACGTCCTCGTCAACGTGAGGAGCTAGGAAGAAAATTTTGGTCAAATGCTGGCGCATCATTGGGAGATTTCATAAGGTGAGGATTCCACAGGTAGTTGTATCCATCAGAATATATATATACCGAAAAATATATAATAAAACCACAGAAATTATTCATATTATATAACATATTATCAAGGAGGTCAAAGGAGATGTCACGACTGATGTAATATGTGGGGTAATTAGCAGTGCATGGTGAGGGCACGAGTTACGGTTTGAGATAACTATAACCACAACTGCTGAATTTGTATGGTTTTGCGTATATAAAATCTGAACCTAACTATAATGTTCCTATAACCTTTGTTTTTTCAGTGAACTTCTATTTTTTTTTTTTAAATATAAAATAATATTTAATTACCATACGTTAATTCAACAGCCATCGCATACCTTAGCCTGCATCCTGGCTCTGTGGCCAAACCCTTGCATGCAGCCAGCCCTACGCTGTGGGTCTGTGCGTGGGTGTTTGAGTGGCTGTATGGGTTTGTGAGTGGGTATGAGTGGTTATCTGGGTGTGTGAGTGCATGAGTGGGTGGGAGTCTGTGTGTAAGTGGCTGTGCAAGTCTGTGAGTGGTGTGTGAGTCTGTATAGGTGAGTGAGTGTTTGTGTGAGCTGTTGTATGAGCCTGTGAGTGGGTGTGTGAGTGGTTTTGTGGGTCTCTGAGTGGGTGTCTGAGTGCTTTAAGGGTGTGTGAGTGGCTGTGTGATTTGAGTGGATGCAAGTGTGGTTTTGTGGGTGTGTGAGTGACTGTATGGGTGTGTGAGTGGTTGTGTGAGTCTGAGTGGCTTTATGGGTGTGTGAGTGATAGTGTGTGTGAGTGGGTGAATGTCTTTTTTAACTGGGGCCTGGATCCACGGATCCTTCGCAGATTCACACAGCCCTGCCACGGATTCTCACGTGGCCCAAAACCTTTCTGGGTAATTTCCTTGCCATGAGGGGTCCCTCACAGACTCCTCCCATCAGTCCTATGGGTTCAGGGCACCTCTACCCTGATCCCTTCTATCAGTTTCAAGCTTTATTTTATCTTTCCGGGAACAGAGGCGATAGACAAAATGGCACCTTAACCTTTCTCTGAGGTAGCGGCTAGACAATCACGGCATTGCTGTTGGTGGGTGGATCCACAGAATCACCGCAGTGGGTCCGGCTTTCAAGATATACATAAATATTTTTTCTTTAATAACTTCAAAACTACTGAACAGAATTACACCAAATAACAAAAAGATCTTTCTGGACCAAGATCTAGCTTTATGCCAAATTTGGTGGAATTCCGTTCAGTAGTTTGGGCTGTAGCCAGGTCTTAAATCCGTTTAAGAAGTTGCATGGGGAAAACACATTTTTCTCAGCCCCACCCTTTGACGAATCACCCCAAAACTTTCCAGAAAGCAGCTAAGTGACTGGCACACTAGTTCAGAAACATTTGTGAAGATGTGTCAAACACTGCCAAAGTTATTAGCAAAACAAAAAACACTTTTCCTATGGAAACTAGGTCCTAACCATAACAACCATAACTACCTACTGGCATATATATATATATATATATATATATATATATATATACACACACACACATTTATATATATATGTATATACACTCATATATATATCTATATGTATACTGAAAAAAACAAAGGTTACAGGGACTTTATAGTTAGGCTCACTTTTAACTCGTACAAAGCCAGTGAAATTCAGCAGTTATAGTTACCTGAGCTAACAATAACTTGTGTACCTGTAATGCACTGCTTATGACCTCACATATTACATTACTCATGACATGGTCAGTGACATCACTGGTGACATCACCCACAGAACCACTCACACACCCACTCACACCACCATACAAGCTCACATACATCCACTCACACACAAATACTCACATACCCATTCACACACACGTAAAACTACTGACACACACCCACTCATTCGCTCACACATGACCTGACACAACCACTCACTCATACATAACTCACTCTTCTATTCAGAGACCCATACAACCACTCACACACCCACTAATACACTCATTCAACCACTCATATCCCCACTTACAGACCACACAGCCTGACACACCCACTCAGTCACCCATACCACCACTCACATACTCACTCACTCGCTGATACAGATTCTCACAAATCCACTCACTATCCCATATAGTCACTGACACAGCCACTAACCTCAAGGCACCGCACAACCACATGGGTAAGAAGAGGCAGGCCTGATGGTGTTTAAAGTTACTCTTCAGAAGCTTCTTAGCAGTTATTAAACAGGGTTTTCAATCTAAACTTCCAGAGGAAACAAAGAGTAGATGAATCACTCTTCACACTAAGCAATCCCACAATTCACTTATGGTGGCTGGTATCCCACACATTAGTAATACTTTATTCACCAATATCTATTTCGTTATAGGAATTTATGTAAGCAAGACGACGCACAGGACTCATTCACAACAAAAATGTTTTTTTATCACGTATACATGTAGAAGGAAAGCAAAATATAATATTAATCCTTTCCCACACTGTATATAATAGGACGTTGTACTTAAGAGGATCAGAGGCCTGATAAAGATTTCAGCAATTTGTTTCTCCATTTTGAAAGTCAAAGCGTTCAGGATCGAAGCACACTGAGGCGTGCGCATAGATAATCTGAAACAACCAATACTTGACGAGGAAGTACAGTATATAGGGACAACAGCACCCCTAGTGGGAGATCTAGACACTGATTTACATGATAGATTAATCAAAACATCAGTATACCTCCAATTATGAACTATCCTCGATTTTATATTTTTTGGCACTTTTGTATGAAGCTAGTCCGCAGTTTAAGTATCTGTCACGTCACGTGTAACACTGTACTGGTGGTACTTGCGTGATGGGAATACAGTTTTGGATCTAATGGATTTGAAATGCATTTCTGACTGTGTATATTCAAGGAACGTATGGGAAAGCACTTTGAAATACTGGTGAAAACAATTAAATATGAATAATATTGCCGGATTACATGCGTCAAAGTGCCTAATTGTATAAAAAATACTATGCTCTGACTGACAGCTGATTGCGCAATTTCTTTCCTTTTAATCTTGTCATATATTTAGTGCCACTGGAATTATGTAGCCCAAGAGAATCAAAATATGCAGCAGAGTTGACTAAATTATGCAGAAAGAAAGTCAAATTATGGGGCCCGACGTGGCATATTTTGTGATAGTATTACTTCATTATTTTGTCATTTTTACACTTTAAGACTGTCTAGGAACAAATCTGCCTTAGTAGTACCAATTTAACACAAAAAATACAGACACAAGCAAAAGGTAGATGACCAGTCAACCTTTGTAAGGGCCTTCCGGTGCACGTCTCCGTGTGTTTAGTAAATTTTTATCTGCCTGAGCTAGAATTTCTTTTTTTCATCGACCGATTATGCATCATATGATGAATTATGTGGCAAATGCAGAAAATCCAGGCTCAAGTGAAAAACCAAAAGACCGACGAATCGCATTATTCCAATGGCCATGCATAAACCCTATCCCCAACAGTACTTATGGGGAAGCCCCACTTTACTATGGTCTTTGTGAAGAATGTTGGGACTGATGTGATAGAAGATATAGGGGGTCATTCTGACCCCGGCGGCCAGGGTCGGCGGGAGCACCGCCAACAAGCTGGCGGTGCCCCGCAGGGCATTCTGACCGCGGCGGTTTGGCCGCGGTCAGAAGAGGAAAACCGGCGGTCTCCCGCCGGTTTTCCACTGCCCACATGAATCCTCCATGGCGGCGCAGCTTGCTGCGCCGCCATGGGGATTCAGAAACCCCATACCACCATCCTGTTCCTGGCGGTTCGCCCGCCAGGAACAGGATGGCGGTATGGGGTGTCGTGGGGCCCCTGGGGGCCCCTGCAGTGCCCATGCCAATGGCATGGGCACTGCAGGGGCCCCCGTAAGAGGGCCCCACTTTGAATTCCAGTGTCTGCTCAGCAGACACTGGAATTCGCGACGGGTGCAACTGCACCCGTCGCACCTTCCCACTCCGCCGGCTCCATTCGGAGCCGGCTTCCTCGTGGGAAGGGGGTTTCCCGCTGGGCTGGCGGGCGGCCTTCTGGCGGTCGCCCGCCAGCCCAGCGGGAAACACAGAATAACCGCAGTGGTCTACTGACCGCGGTGCGGTATTCTGGAGGGGGGAACTCTGGCGGGCGGCCTCCGCCACCCGCCAGAGTTAGAATGACCCCCATAATGTGGTAGTGTATGTGTAAAAGGTATCAAGAAATTATAAAGACGTCAAGTTTATAAAAAAAAAAGCCTTGACTGCCGTAAATCCTGGATTTTGAGGTTCTGACTTCTAGGCACTATTCACGTCCTAACATTATCTGACGTTTTGTGTTTTCAGTAAATAGTGGTGGGTTTTTTTGGTTCCAAATTAACTTTAGCCTTAAGGAGGATCAATATCCCCAGAAAAATTTGTGTTAATTCTCCAGTACATTAATAAATTGATAAATACCAATGGCCCCAGTTATTAATAGCCGTTAACTGTACATCATTCTGAGTATTGAAAAAGTCAGTCGTTAAGGGCATAGCGCAGATATGGTGTATTTATTGGTCACCACATCCTTTCCCAAAGGAGGGCAATTTGTGCTCCAGCTTTACACTAAAGGGAAGAGGGATATTTGGTAGTGCCTCACCTTGCCCTAGCACTAGATGGGTTTCTTAGTATCCCCCTCACTGAGAAAGCATAAAAGGTGTAATTGGTAGCCCTTTCCACCTTGTGTAAGTGTGACACAGGGTGGAGTGTGCTACAAAAGTCCTTTACAAAATTCCTGTGAGATAGATCAGTGATCTTTACCATGGTCACAGTCTGCCCAGGAAGGCCAGGCCTTGAGTGCCTCAAGGTCCATTCGAAGACCCATAGATCAACCATCCTCTGTCATTTCCACAATTTCGGCAAGGGGACCAGAGAGAGAGCAAACAGTTTGTCTTGGCGGAGGCTTCACAGCCTGTCCAACCCCTCCTTTATCTAGCAGTATAACTATTACAGGATCCAATTCTGAGGTGGTTGCCAGTAGATCCTCAATTTCCTCTCTAAGACATGTTCTGACCTCTTTATCAAGGGGCCTGTTATGCCTTGCTTTCTATATTCTATCACCCTTGGAGAAGATACCCATTCTGAGAAACTTGCATGAATAATCGATTGTCTGGGTCCTGTTCATTCTCTGGTGTCAGGGCACCAAGAGGGGCATGTGACACCAATATATGTTATGAAGTGGCCTCCATAGGACTGATCTACAGATTCTTCAATGACTGTGTCAGGGTTTGAGTGGAGATCGCATAAGGAATATCCTTGTTTTCTGATGAAATATCTATAATATCATCTGCCATATGGACCTTCTTTCTGACATGTGTGAACAATTCCCTGGTGTTTGGGTATGCCATTTTGGCTTACCCAATGAACTCGAATAAGGTACATGACACAACCCCTTGGAATCTTCAGGGGAGGAGCGGGAAAATCAGGAGCGACTTTCTATTATCAGGGGACCCTCTTCACCTGGCACCTTAGACTGGTGAGTCAGGGTCCACCTGAGGCGGCATGTGTCACACGTCAGTTAAAATACCAACCTATAGATCCTTCACTAGTCTTGATCAAAGGGTTTTTCATTCTATGATGAATTAACAGCAGTGCCTTAGAGACTGCCTGTTGAAGAAATTATGCACTAAGAAATCCATAGCCTCGTTGGAAAGGTATTTAAGGACTTTGTCTGAGGTGGTGGACAGACTGGGTTGTAGTTTACTATTGCACTTTCCAAATGAACCACTGCATAACTCCATGGCTAAAAAAAAAGAGTTTCATTAGAAGAACCACCCCTATTTGTGGGTCCTTACCTATTTCCTTTATTTGCAAATGAGGCTGAGGGGGCAAGGGAGCACCTTAATGGGCTTCTTTGAGCAACCTGGAAAGAACAGAGCTCTTTTTTTAGCTTTATTTCTATACACAGTCCCATAATGCATTGATTGTCTAGGAATACGGGTATGGGTGCTCACAGCTCACCAACCATTTCTCCTACACCTACTAGGATACCAGGAACAGATGGGAGGATATACGAGGTCTGCACATACATGTAACAGGTCTGAGCAGTGCATCCTTTGAACTCACCACAGAGAAAACGATGCTGGGTATTAACCCATACCCCCTGCAACCAAACACACTGTAAAATCATCGAGAAAGTCCAAAACCTTTTTTTTCTAGTGGAACTTCAAGTAAAGGTTATATGACGGAACACCGAATCTTAAACTACTACTAACCTTAACAACGAGGTCGGAACACCGACCTCGTCTTTACTACTAATGATTTTACCACGAATGCCTTAACAACGATATTTCGTTGTAAAGGCATTCCTGATAAAATCATTAGCAATAGGCACCATTCACCCTCACCCCACTCCCCCAACCCCACCCCAAAACCTAAAACCCCCTGACCCCCCACCCACTCCCCAAAACCAAAAACGCCCCACCCTCCCAACCCCACCCTAAAACCTAAAACCCCCTGACCCCCCACCCACTCCCCAAAACCTCCGAACTCCCCAAACCCACCCCAAAACCTAAAACCCCCTGACCCCCCCACCCACTCCCCAAAACCAAAAACGACCCACCCCCCCAACCCCACCCTAAAACCTAAAACCCCCTGACCCCCCACCCACTCCCCAAAACCAAAAACGCCCCAACCCCACCCTAAAACCTAAAACCGCCGACCCCCCACCCCCTCCCCAAAACCAAAAACGCCCCAACCCCACCCCAAAACCTAAAACCCCCGACCCCCCAACCCCTCCCCAAAACCAAAAACGCCCCACCCCCCCAACCCCACCCCAAAACCTAAAACCCCCTGACCCCCACCCCCTCCCCAAAACCTAAAACCCCCCACTTACCTGATTCGTCACCTTGTCATCTGCGTCGTCCTCCTCAGCCGACTCCCTTGTTTGTACCTTAACCATGCATGTTCGTTGTTCAGGACATGCGTGGTTAAGGCACAAAATAACGAAGTCGTGGTTAAAGAAAGCGTTGTTCCGCTTTCGTTAACCAGGACTTCGTTATAAAAAAATTCGGCATAAAGGTTGTTTACCTCAAGTAAACGATACTTAGTGTACGAAACACGAAACAATGAAGAGTAGGGGGTTAGTGATACGACATAGTCAGTGAAGCTATTTTTCGTTCGCAAATTGATTAAAACTTAGAAGTTTTTCTCTTTGCACTCTTGAAAGGTGTAGTTTCGTTTTTCAAACTGTTTATGTTTTTGCTTAGACTTTTATAGTAAAGAAGATATGAAAATATGCACTTTTCGCTCTGCCATACATTTAACTATTAATCCAACTTTAGAGAGTAGGCTCAATACATAAAGAATAGCCACACTCTTTATGTTTCCTACTAGAGCCCTAATGTTACTCTTCCACTTCTGTTACTCTTCCATACTCCTCTGCCACCGGACAAAATCACTGGCTTTGTTTCTGTCTGTCCGATCCTCCTGCTTGGTGGGGGTGGAGGTGTGGAGGGAGGAGGTTAATGCAGGACACATGAAATCACAAAGTGGTTAAAAGCAGCCATGCATAGGGTACCCAGAAGCTACCCCAGGTTGATTACTTACAGATCAAGGAGGCAGAAGCACAGGAGTATGTCAGCTTGAGGGTAGTGATACAATTGTTCAGGACCAACTTCATTGGCAGTTCTCTTGCTCTCTAGACGTCAGATTCTGAAATGCCCATCAATAACGAGAATGTACTGGCTGATTGATCCATCTGCATCTAAGGGCGCTTATCTCCCACCATGCTGTCCCTGCACCAGGCTGCCGGTAAGTGCCCTTCATCGTGCCTTACTTCCTGTCCAGTCCTTCATATTGGACGGGATGTCTTGTGGCTCAGCTGAGGCCCCAGTAAGTTTCTATGCTGCAGGGCCCTAGTATCATTATCACGACATAGCTCTGTAGAATTTGATATTATTCGAACTACTATTGCAAACTTATTCTGATATTTTAGGTTGATGATTTTAATTATTACTGCCTAGCATCCACAGTCTACTTTATCTACTTAATAACTCATATTCTAGGTCAAATGTTCAGAAACGAAACAAATTCCCATGAGGAATCATCAGGGCTTTGAAACCTTCCACAGGCACATTTTGGGATGTAGGTAGTATGTAAACAAAATAATAACAATCCGTAGTAATATATCATTAGTATTATTAAAGTGTGCCTTGTTGCCGCATGACTGCTTCCGCACGGCAGTGCACCATGGTCAAACTCCTGCAGCCTTCAAGGTTCCAACGAATAATAAGGCAGACTCGGACATAGTTCCTCCCTATTTTAAAGGAGATAGCCGGTTTTACATTTAAATGATTAGCAGTGACATGAAAACAGAAATAAAGGGTTGTTTGTCGTCCTAGTTTACTGAAAAATAAACACAGCGCAAAATAATGGAGCTACGAAGTTGGTCTGCACTTGAAGCCTGGCGCGAGGGGGGTGTAATTAATAACAAAGAACTGTGTGACAGGATCACTTTTAATGTCACAATTGTTCAAGAAGGCACCTGGACATTACAGGTATCCCCTAGAAGTACAGATTTGCATTTGTTCAATGAAAGGGAGTAAAAACATAAATGCACACGTAAATGTTGAATAGTACTTCTGTCTTTTAATGATACAACTAAAATTCATATACATACCAATAACATGGGGTAAAATAAAAATAAACACAGAAAACTATAAAAGAAAGGGAATATCAGGAGACCATGATCTCTCACTTGGAAAGACTCTGAGAGATTATGCAATAACATAAGTGGTCTTAGTAAAACCGCTGTTAACTTGAAAACGTGCGCTCTGATTTGTAATAATTTCATATTCAGTCAATGTACCTTTATTAGGGAGCCTCTTCCAGCTGTTGCTTACCTGGAAAATTCAGACTAATGTCCACAATGACAATACATATGCCAATCCCCTCTGTGGCCGTCTCCATTATTATCTATTAACCTGAAAAAAGAAGGCCCAAAGTACAAGAGGGACGAAAGCTCTCTATTTACAGGTAGCCTCTACTATCTGCCATAGTGGATCCACATAAACCTTTATACCTAACCTGTAACTGAGATTCTTTCAGCAAATGTGTATATATATTTTATTTGTATAGTGCAAACCTAGCTAAAAGATGGATGTTCGCTCTACAGAATCAAAGGTAAGGATACAGTCAGTGAGTGCTTGGAGATGTAGCTGGTTTCTGAGTGCAAAACTGGACTGTTAATGTATTGTGATGTAGTGTTGTAGTGCAACTTCAACTCTGTTAAATTTGATCTGGGTTTAGGTGATCCTGATGAATACAGGGATGTTGTTCCATATACAGGGTGCATAGACGGAAAAGGCTTAATTGACTGCTTTTTCTTTTTTTATACTTCTTTGGCTCTAGTCTGATGGAGCACTGACTGCAGGTTTGCTGAGACTCACCACTGAGGATGTGCTTGTCAGCCTGACTGACGGGGTGCTAGTGTTGATGACTGTATAAATGATGCATCTGGTTTTGAAGATGTGCAGTGATGTGATCATATTTCTCAGGTCCTTAAGGAAAAATGCTGGGTGTGTAGAATGCCCTCTATGAGGCTATAACTGAAATAAGATGCACTGTTCCAAAAATTACTGACTCCTTTCTACCAATTAGAATTAGGCACAACAACAGGTCCAAAAGAATCACCGCCTGATCTGTGTGACTGTAGTAGGAGAGAAACATGTTGACTATCACTAGGAGTTCTGTAGTGTAGTGAATACCCACACACAGATCCGTAATATCTAAATCGCTAATTAGAGTGGTAGACATACATTTAGTTGGGAGGGAACCAGATCATTGTTTTCTGTACTTCCCCCTTTTTTGTTTTTAACCTTGGCAAGCGTGCACGGTTGTAGTAAAGATAGTTTTATTGTGCACTTTTAGCCAGTTTTAGCAGTTTTCCCAGGCCCTCTCACATCCATTCACTACCTGTAATCTTTCTTAAAAAGATCTCTGACAAAGAGCCCTCCAGTAGGGCCTGCCAGGCATTCCATTGCCGGCCTGACAAGGAGCATGGCCCGATGATGAAGCAGGTCACCCAATGGTGAGTGAGAGCTACTGTTCCTGGAAGACTAATGCATGTGGTGACTGAAAATACCCCTTATCCTAATTGGTGGAAAGGAGTCCATTCTTTTGGAACATTGGATCTTATTTCAGTTATAGGTTCATGTAGGGAGATTGATGCACTGGACTATATAATTCTCTCTAGTTTTATATCCCTATTTTTGTTCTTGGCATATGCCCTCTATGGGGACCTGTGTGGTGTCTGGGAGTCTGAAGCAGGGCATTACCACCATTGTGATGTCAAAATACAATGGCTTAAATAGCATTTCTGAAAACTCTTGCGAGACAAATGGTTCGATTTTTTCTTTAGTTGAGAGCTGGTATCTGGCTGCCTTTATTTTCTTGGCAATGTGTTACTGAAGGGTTAGGCTGGGCATTGGGTAAAAGTTGAATTTGAAAACAGCAATGTACATGTCACTGTGTCAGGTTTGATTTATTTAATGAGTAAATTATTTGCAAATAGCAAGAATTATGTCTCGGTGGGGCTGAACTTCAGAAAGGTTCACAATATCCAAGCCTGGATGAGGTGCAGCCTGTGTATGAAGCACTGGATGCATGGAAAAGAGGAAACTTTACAGTACCATTTTTTATGGTTGCTATCTAAATGAATTTTGATGCTGTTTTTGGATGGTAGAGCCCCAAATGCTCTACGTACAGATTGACAGGATGGAACCTTCTAAGGGCTTCACACGTGAGATAGATCTTCTCAGACATGGAGGTCTTGTGAATTAACTGGTGTTGGTTGCCAAAGTGGGAGAGGACAAGTGAAGCAGGCTGCTAGTAAATCCCATCTGAATCATCAGGTTTTATATGACAGTAAAATGGTTGATTGGTCGATGGGTTGAAGGTGGCTGAGCTGCCCAGAAATATCAGGCAGCAGGGGCCATCTTCATCTGTGCCTAAGAGGTGTTCAGGGCTGAACGCTTACCTGTAATCCAGAATTGGTCTTTCACTAACTGAGGTCAGAAGACAGTCCAGAAGCCACTATGTCACCACATAGTGGAATATAAAGTAGGTAAGTGCCCTCAAGAAGCTGTCACATTCTCATGCGGAAAAAAAACACTAAGGCGTACAAAACCTGTTTGGCAAACTCTTCACAAGGTGGGAAAAACCCAGAGCCAGTAATCCAGACAAAGAAGTCCCAAGGGCGAAGAATCAGGAGCAGCAAGTGAAGAGAGCGAAGAAACAAAGGAACACAACTCTGTTTCAACATTCCTCCACCCAGACTAAGCCATTTAAATAGTCAAAGAACAGGAAAAGGAAATTACACCCAACATCACATGACAGAAGACATTATGGGTTGTGAAAGTCAGAAAGAAACCAAGGGACAGCTATGATGGAAAGGGAAAATACAAAAGAACGAAAACATGCACCTGTGGAGTCACCTTAAAAGGCAGCTGCAAACTGAGGCTGGTTGCCATTCTGGAGTTGAACAAAGAGGAGGCAGCAGCAAGGAGCATGAGAGGAAACCGACCTAGGGGATTGACTCATCCAGCTCACAGCTGCATTCTTCGTATGGCATTTTCTGAGCCCCAGGAACCATGGGACCCAGGAAAGTACTGCAGTTCTTGGGTACAGAGGTGGCTGAGAAGCCAACAGACCCAACAGGAGGGCACTATCTACCTAGAGTATGTTTCTTTAGGAGTGGGAGGATCTGGCCTGTCGTAAGCTAAGCACTCTTCTAAAGAGTACATCATGTTTCTTCTTCAACAGCATCCTACAAAACAATCCATTCCCAGCATTCTGTTTTCACTGTCCAGTGCCCCAAACTGTGAAACTATCACTGCCTTTAAAATCAGAACAATCCCTAATAACAACATAGCTCTTATTATAGCATACTAGCAAGCTTTGTAAACTAAGTTTCCTTGTCCTCCTTTTCCGTGAGGGGGAGGGAGGACCAATGTGGCACTCGCTCTCCCTGGCTCCCTTCTCGATCACAACTGGAACCATACACCTGCCCTAGCCACCTGTGAAGATAGTTAAAAAAGGCCATATAGGCTTAGCCTGCTCTGGGTATACCTTGTATCTGCACTTGATTCATTCTTTGTACCCCAGTTATAAACAACCTAACCTATGAATGGGTTTGCCTGATCACATGATGTTGAACCGAGGGCGGGATTTGAATCTGGTTCCTCACAGTCCAAATTCAACAGCTGTACCTATTAGGCTATATCTCATCCATATTTAACTTGTCTCTCCCTCTCAAGCTAGCACTGAGCTAATATCTCTTTTAGACATCTAAGTTTCAACTATTTCCAAATAAACAGAGCTATTTTATATTTTCCCCAAACCGAAGCCAGTCCTCCCCATGATGACAGCTTCAAGTGACTGAATATACAGCAGTTAAAACTGCACAAAACAAAAAACTTCAAAACCAGCTGTAAAGCAGGTACCCCAAGCAAGATTACTGTGCACACTTATTTTCAAACTCCCTCGCTAACTAAATTGCAGATGAATCATAATATGGTCTGGGGGAATAAAAGCAGACCAGAAATGTAGCCCTCCGGTGTGCTATTTCACTGCTGGGACCCAAGCAATCTTCTGAACGGCAAACCTGAGAAAAGTATAGGCGCCCGTTTTGTCTGGCTGTGAGTCAAGCGTCTCGAAGGAAAAAAAAGATGGTTATCGGAGCAGTAAGCAAAATGTGCATTTTTAAATATGAGCTTGTGACAGATCTCACGGGCAGTAAGGATAGAGAAGGCACAAGGGGAATCTTACCCAGTGCCCTCTTAAATCTGTTGTGGGGTCCCCAATTTACAACAAATTTGAATCTTATTACCCATTTATTGCTAATTCAAGTCCTGTGATGCCAAATAATAATGAACTTTGCATTAACGAATGAGATCAAGAAATTAACAGATGTGACCTGGAGGGGGCCCTGGTTGGGAGCTCTGGGCAACTGCCCACTTTGCCCATGCCTTGAAACGCCTCTGCCTTTACCATCCTGACGTCAGCATTTGTGGTATTTTGCACACCTCAATGGGGCCAAAGGCTCAACCAATAAGGAATAAACATTTACAGAGGTTAATGCAGAGGAATGCTGAGAAGCAGGGGGCCCTCAAGGGTCAAACATCTGACCCAAGCCTTTCAACATCTACATTAAGTAATTACAGATAAAAATCAATGAATTTCAGCTCACATGCTATAATAATGCAGATGACACAAATACTCCTTAAACTGGAAAGTCCCAAAGACATTGGAAACTCACAAATCTTCACTTGCCTCAGAGCCGTTGATCAGTGGATGACATGAGCCATCTCAAACTAAATGCTTTCAAAACGGAAATACTCACATGTGACGATTAAAAAATTATGACCCACTCTGTGCCTGACGATCTGGGGCCACCACCTAAAGTATCTAAGGAAGTAAGAAACCTTGGAATTGCCATGGACTCCAAGTTAACCATGAATGTCCAAGTGAAAAAATTAGCAAGATCAAGCTTCATCATCATGAAAACTCTGCAACGCGTCTTCCCCCACCCGGGATTTCAACTCATGGTCCAGGCTCCTTTGTACTTTCTAAACTGGATTATGCCAATAGTCTCTACCACGGATCACCTCTGTCTACTATGAAAAGACTACAATGGATTCAGAACTTTGCTGCCAGACTACTTCTACATGTAAAAGCACAATCCCACATCTCCCCTGCATTGGGGGCCATACATTGGTTACTGGTTGCCAGAAGATCCACCCACCTTCAGGCTGCTCTGTATCACCCCCAAAGCAATACATGGGACAGGACCATTTTTAATAAGGAATAAAATCAACAAATACATTCCACAAAGGAACTTAAGATTGGCACCTCGCCTCAAAACCCCACCATGAAAAAAAGACACAATAAGCGGTACATCTTTCTGATTAAGCAGCCAAACTATGGAATTCATTAGCCCCAAATATTGTAAATGTATTTGTATAGCCCTTACTACCCCACACTACTGCAGAACCCAAAAGAAATAGAGGTGGATTAGTATTGGGAAACATGAGTATAGTACTAGTATAGGGAGGTATGAGTTAATTTGAGTGGAGGACATATGAGCCTGTTAGTTGCATACAAACATTCAACAAAGAAACCTCTGCTCAAGATTGGCAGCGCGCCTCAAAACCCTACCTTACAAGAAAAAGACAATAGGTGGTGTAGGAAGCTGGCTCTGTGTATACTATATCAAAATAAGATATATAGGGGGTTATTACAACTTTGGAGGAGGTGTTAATCCGTCCCAAAAGTGACGGTAAAGTGACGGATATACCACCAGCCGTATTACGAGTCCATCATATCCTATGGAACTCGTAATACGGCTGGTGGTATATCCGTCACTTTACCGTCACTTTTGGGACGGATTAACACCTCCTCCAAAGTTGTAATAACCCCCATAGTGTGCATAGAGTCCAAGGGTTCCCCAGAGGCTTAACAGAGACTAAAGTAGTTTGTGTTCGAGCACTTAGGCATATCAGAGGTTAGTGCAAAGCATTTGTTGTACACACACACAAGAAGCACACACTCAATGACTTAACTCCAGACCAATAGTGTTTACACATCAAAAATATATTTTCTTTATTTTTAGAACCACAAGATTCAAGTTGCAGGTAATTACGTCAATAGATTCATATTTCACACATGTATCAACAAACAGTACTTTGCTTGAAATCGATAAGTTATACAGTTTTTGAATTATTGGCAATAATCTGTTTTAAAAATGGGGGAAGAAATGTTAGATCGTTTTACAGGTAAGTACAACACTTAAGAGTTTCAGTCTCTGGGTTTTAGGAAGTCCACATGATGGGGCTCAAGTTAACCCAAACACCCACCACCAGCAACATAGGTGCAGAGGTAAAAGATGAGCAAATTTAATGTGGGCTCCTATGGAGTCGGGGGTACTCTGAATCAGGCCTGCCAAGTACCCGCGACTCGGCGGGCAGACCAGGAGAGAATACAGGAGCACTGGAGGGGCTACATGTAGGCATCAAACACACACCCTCAGCGGCACAGGGGCAGCTGAGTGCAGGGTGCAAACAGGACGTTGGGTGTCCAATGCTGGTCTATAGGCAGACCCCGGGGTCTCTCAGAGCCTGCAGGCGAGGTCCAGGGGGGCGTCTTGGGCCACCACAGGTTGCACAGGCAGAAGGGCCCCCTGCTGAGCGTGGCTGCACTGGGTGTTGGTTTCTCCAAGGCCTGGGGGCGGTGGGTGCAGTGGGTCCTTTGGCGTCGGATATCTTCGCCCGGAACTTTCACTGTCAGGGGCGTCCTCCGGATTCCCTCTGCAAGCGTCTTTGTGAATGGGTGGAGAGGTCAACCCAGGGTGGACACTTGCTTGGAATCGCTTGGGGATCCTCTCTAGCTGGTTAGACCACCTGGACATGGGCCGTAGGCATTGGGTGCAGAGTGGATAGGACTCACGCATTCGTAGTGAGGTGGGAACTCTTGGTTGTTGGTTTCTTCTTGGACAGGGCTGCTGTCCACAGGAGTTCTTGTTTTTTTTGGGTGCAGGGCAGTCCTCTGGAGCTTGTCAGAGGTCAATGGTCTCGCTGGATGCGTCACTGTTCTTTTGCAGGTTCTTTGAAGCAGGTGACAGGCCGGTAGGGCTGGGGCCAAAGCAGTTGTCGTCTTCCTTCTCCTCTGCTGGGGGTTTCAACTTAGCAGCTCTTCTTCTTTTTTGTTAGGTCGCCAGGAATCTGGTGAACTGGATTCAGGTAGGCCCTTAAATCCTAGATTTAGGGGCATTTTAGGGGTCAGAGGGGCAGTAGCCAATGGCTACTATCCCTGAAGGTGACTACACACTCCTTGTGCCCACTCCTTTTGGGGAGAGGGACACAAACCTAATCCTAATGATCCCTGTCCTCGAAACCAAGATGGAGGATTCTGCAGGGAGGGGGTCACCTCAGCTCTGGACACCATAGGGGTGGTCCTGGCTGGGGTGGTCACTCCTCCCTGTTTTCCCTAATTTTCCCACCGGACTTGCCGCTAAAGGTGGGGCTTTGTCCAGGGAGCGGGCACTGTAATCTAAAGCTTGAGCCTTTGAGGCTCACCGCCAGGTATTACAGTTCCTGTAGGAGGGAGGTGTGAAGCACCTCCACCCAGGATAGGCTTTGTTTTGGACTAGAGTGCATAAACTCACTCACCCCATGTGGTTAGAAACGTGTCTGAAATTGGCAGGCTGGCACAGACCAGTCAGTTCTACACTAGCAGTTTGGCTAACATACATGGGGCATCTCTAAGATGCCCACTGTGTGCATTTTCCAATAAATCCCACACTGGCATAAGTGTGGGTTTATTGTGCTTAGAAGTTTGATACACAACTTCCCAGTATTCAGTGAAGCCATTTTGGAGCTGTGGAGTTTGTAATGACAACCTCCCAGACCATATACTCAATATGGCTACACTGCACTTGCAATGTCTAAGAGTGGACTTATGCACTGTAGGGGCATATTGCTCAAGCAGCTATGCCCTCACCTGTGGTATAGTGCACCCAGCCTCAGGGCTGTAAGGCCTGCTAGAGGGGTATCTTACCTATGCCACAGGCAGTGGTTGGTGGGTATGGCTCCCTGAGAGGGGTGCTATGTTGACTTAGTCTTTTTCTCCCCACCAGCACATAGGCTGCAAGGCAGTGTACATGTGGTGGGTGAGGGATCCCCTATGGTGGCATAATACATGCTGCAGCCCTTAGAGACCTTCCCTGGCTACAGGGCCCTTGGTACCATGGTTACCTTTTACAAGGGACTTAACTGTGTGCCAGGGTTGTGCCAACTGTGGGAACAAAGGCACAGTTTTTGGGAAAGAACACTGGTGTTTGGGCCTGGTTAGCAGTATTCCAGCACACTTTCAATCAAAGTTGGCATCAACACTAAGCAAAACGTGGGGGGTAACCATGTCAACAGCGGCACTTTCCTGCAGGTGGTACATCTTTCTCTTTTCAAGTGGCCAAACTTTAGAATTCATTACCCCCAAATATAAGATCCATGGATAATTATCTTATCATCAGAAGACTACTCGAGAGTTGGCTCTTTCTTACATAACCACCATACTCAAACAGCAACGGACTGCATATCCCTATGTATGGAAACATTTATAATTTGATTATATGCATATGTCTAAATATGTGTATTTCTTTGTACAACAATGTAAAATAACACTTTTATCTTAAAATATATATACTCTTTAGGTCTGTTTAACAAATGTATATATTACTTGTGGCTAAACGTATATATGTATGTATATGTACGTACACATGTGTGTATATTATTCTAAGCTCACCATGTTCATAGATCATTGCATAGTTTCTATATACGTTGTTTGACTAGGTGCTTGAATCTGTTTTTATTATCTATCTCAATAGGTAAATATTACCTTAACTATTTACCTATACGTAGTTCACTAATGAAATATTGAGGAAAGATAAAATAATGTTATAAAGGTACACAAATTAACTTCAAATACTGCAACACTTGAAAGTCTATGTTTGTACACTACAACATTAAATCTCAATATAGTATATATTTTACACATATATTCCCATTCTATCTAATCATGCATCTATATATTACTTTAGTCCAACTGTACATGAGAAAAAAAATCATTCTTTCGAAAGCTTTACTCACCATCACCCTATACCTGTATCAATCCATCCTCTATCTCCACTCTCTGACTCATCCCAAACATTCTACTACTATGATCTCCAAAATAGCCCTACCTAGACTCTTCCCTCCTCTGTCCCTCCTGGCTCACCCCAAACTTCAGTTTACTACTATGATCTTCCTAATCCCTTTCTACAGACCCTTCCCTCCTCCATCTCTTCTTTACTGATCCCAAACCTCATTTTACTACTATTACCTCCCAATTAACAAGTTCTAGATTCTTTCCTCTTATATCCCTCCATTATTCTATGCAGTCCAACTAAGAGACTCACATTACCAATGCTCAAATTAAATGATGTCTCCCTATACTAATCCACCACTAATCCTATTGGGTTCCGGAGTAGAGTGCAACTCAAAAAGTGCTTTGATGCATCATCAGGGGCAATAAGCGCTATATAAATACTTTTACAATTACAATTCATGTGAATATCGATGGCCCCTAAGAAAGACACACTGGGTAGACAGTATATCTGAAAGTATTTGGCAGAGGGCAAGCATCACAATAACGCAGTTTAGCATATTTATTGTAGAGGTGAAATAAATATTAACGTATGCTCCACTACAGCACAGGCCACAGCCTGAAAATTCTTTGGGTCAAGCAGTGTAACAGCAGTAGGGTGGAGGTCCGTTCTGGAGGGCGGACAGCAAATGCATGGAGGGGAATCCATATGCATAGCAAGGGACCACTGCCCAACTTCTCATTACCATAGGCTATGGAATTGTGTGCAGAGGAGTAGAATATGGGATGTTGTAATGAATACAACCAGACGCAGGTATAACCAGGTCATCGTACAAAAAACAGACACAGCATGCACTTTGTTCAACGAAAGGATGTAAAGAGCTAAATCACAGCCGTTTAGAAGCATTATGTTACACAAATGATGCTGCATGCATCATGGGGAACCATACTACAGTAGACAGAAGATACAAGTTAAGACAATTTTAAGATTTGTACCGCTATTAGAATAAAAACACTCCTATGCACACTACAACCAAGGTACTTTAATGTAGTGCACTAAATGGCAAAAAAAACAGGCGGTGTAAACATACGCTGTATTAATGTAAGCATTTGTCATAACAGAAAGAAGTAAACAATTCCAAACATGCATTAAAAGATTTTCCAGAAAAGTCGACGGTAACGAAATTATTTACGCTTGTTTATTTACGTGTATACAAAGACACTTGAACGCATTTCGTATACACAGGATTGCACATCACAACAACTATACAATGAACAAACATATGAGCACAGAATAACTATGAAACAGGGGCAGCCACATTTTATCTCACTTTTTCTCCGCTACACAGCCCAGAATAAATAACCACTTCCTTCCTCCTTCACGGGGAGTATTATTCAGCAGCAGACAATATGCCTGTCTTAAAAATACATAATAAAATATATATATATATATATATATTTTTTAAATCTTTTTATTTAACTCAGCTCAGGGTACAGTACATTTATATTATTACAACAGTTCCACTCGGCATAGCAGGTACATCCATCACATTTCCCCACCCCTTTCCAATTTTACCAGCTTTTGCCGCTTTTACAGCTCAGGTCTTGGTTCTTTATCTCATATCGGGTAATCAGTGACTATCCCCAGTGCCCCCCAGCTATCTCATATGTGGTGATTCTGGCCTCATGTGGCCCCTGGCTGTGGTCCAGGGTCCCCATATTTTTTCCCAATTTCTTGGGTAACCCTGGGTCTGGGATACAACCCTCTCCACCCCTTGACACCAGTCCAGGCCAGACTCCCACTGCTGCACTGTTGGCTGGGCTGGTTGCCCCCATAGTCTTGCTGCAGTTCGCTTAGCCAATCCATTTGCCAGCATCGCCCATGTCTTAGCATATCTGGGTATTTGCTCATCTTCCGTTATGTGCAGTAGGATCCATTTCTCAGGTATCTGGTACTGAATTCCCAGTGTATGTGTGACCCGTGCTTTGACCTCTGCCCAGAAGATCTGGATTACCGGGTAGGTCCATAGAATAAGAAAAAAAAGTGCCCGGCTGTCCAAATCCCCAGAGGAACTTAGGCATGTCTGCCTTGTGAATTTTGTGAAGGAGCGTTCTGGAGCAGTATGCCCTGTGAAGGACCTTCAACAGTATTAATCTGGCTTGGATAGCTATTTCCTTTGAGCTCTGCAGTGCTTCCTGCCAGTCCTCCTCCATTAATTCCCCCAGATCCCTGACCCATGCTGCTCTGAGGGAACCTAGTGTGTTTGGGGCATTGTTTAAAAGTTTCCTGTATGTTAGTGAGATAGCTTTTCCTGGCATTTGCTCTATGAGGAGCCTATCTTCCGGGAGTGGCAGCTGCTAATTGCTCCCCTTCTATAATGTGGCATTTCAGGGCGTGGCCCAACAGTAAGTATTTATAGTATTCAGTTTTTTTCATGCCATATTCCTCTTCCAGGGCTGCAAAGGGGATATATGCCCGGTCCCTCCAAATGTCACCCAATCTCTCGATGCCTAATAGTTCCCACTTACTGAAGCCCCTCAGCATACCCATCTCTCCTGGGAGGTCACTCTCCTACAGTGGGAACAAATCTGTTAAGATGCCTCTTGACCCTAGGACACCCATGGCCTCCCTCCAAGCCCTCACCACTGTCTGTGTGTGAACTGGGAGAGCTCATTCAGTGTTGCGCCTATATAGCACCGTAAAATAGTCCTTCCTACCGATTTGGGATCTATCGGCCCAATATGCTGACTCATGCCTGTCCGCAAACACCCATTCATTTATTACTGCCAGATGTGAGGCCCAGTAGTACTTGGAGATATCAGGGAGCGCTATCCCACCCTCAAAGACCCACCTTGTAGCTTACTCAATGCAATAGGTTGGGTTCCCCCATCCCGTAGGAGACGTCTAAGCTCCTGGTCTAGTTACTGGAACAGTGCCTGCGGGATCTGGTATGGTGTATTTTGGTAGGCATATAGTAGGCGGGGAGGGATATCATTTTGAATAAGGCCGCTTTGCCCATCAGTGATAGCGGTAAGGATCTCCAATGCGAGATATCAGATTTAAGCCGCTCTATCCGTGGGACGAGATTTGTGTCAAGAAATTTCTGGGGGTCCCTTGTAATCTGCATCCCTAGGTATTTGAAGCTACCTTGTATCACAGAAAATCTCTATGGGTCATGGTAAGTGCAGCAAACCCTCTGTTAATGGGAAAAGTACTGATTTGGGCCAATGTATGCGATATCCAGAATAGTCAGCAAATATTTGGAAGATGTGCAACACCCTATCCACTGATCGGGCGGGCCTTGTAAGATACAGCAAGATGTCATCAGCGTAGAGCAAAATGCGCTCCTCCCAACCACCACACCCCAGGATATCCCACACAGGGGGTCTTGGCAGATCTCGGCCGCCAGGGGCTCTATTGCCAGGGCGAATATCTTGGGTGAGAGGGGGCAGCCCTGTCGTGTCCCCCTGTGCAAGGCGACTACCAGGGAGACCGTGTCGTTCACCCTCACTCGTGCCAGTGGTGACCGGTAGTGAAGACGTACCCAGCTTCTAAACTTCGGTCCGAATCCCATTTTCCTGAGTGTGGCAAAGAGATATGGCCATTCAATGGTGTCAAAGGCCATTGCGGCGTCAAGCACCAATGAGGACTGCTGCTTCAGAACTAGGGGCGCTTGTCATATATAGTACCCTGTAGAGTCTCCTATGGTTGAGTCACGTTCCCCTCTGGGGCATAAATCCTGATTGGTCAGGGTGAATCAGGGACGCTATTACTCTCTGAAGCCTATCTGCAGACACCTTTGCCAAGATCTTGGTTTCCGCATTCAGGAGGGAGATTGATATATACGAGTTGCATCTGGTTTGTGGCTTCCTCTTCCTATGTATCACCACTATGGTAGCCATCCTTTGGTCCTCCGGGAGGATCCCATCCCGCAGTGCTGTTTGAAACATGGCCCGCAAATGCGGTGCCACCATGGAGGCCACGCATGCTTTAAACATCTCTATGGGCAGCCCGTTAGGGCCAAAAATAAATAAAATATTAATAATGAAAATACAAAAAATGGTGCATGGCTATTGCTCAGGTCACCAAACCCTTTTTGCAGCCATTTACTCATTGACAGCACCTCTGCCTGGCGCATGATGTGATATGAATTAGTGGGCCTTCTCTAGTTAACCCTCTTTTTTGGTGTATACTCACACAGCATCCCACTGCCCCCATGGTTAGGCTGGTGCCATTGAGCTACTTTTATAATCAACCCATTATTACAAATATAATCTGTCTGTCTCTCATATTTCCTCATACATCACACCAGCAGGCACTGTGCCCCATAACAAAATAACCACTCCTCTGTAGTCATCACCCACAACATGAAAACACTTCCCACTTAGGGGAAAAACACCCTTGCACCAAAACACCCTAAATGGGGTAGCTTGCTATCTATGTGGATTAGCGCTTCAGTTCCCCACACAGTGGTAGTAAACATGATACAAATTGTACTATACCATACAACCCATACAACGTTAAGAGGATTGAATGAATAATGGTATTTGTCTGCAGGGACGGTCACCTAAAAAAGGCATCTTGGAAATGAGTGATGTAGGAGAAGGATGTAATAATAAAGATGAACCAAGTAAAAATTTGTAGATTTGGACCATACTAGATCAAAACGGAGTGGTTATGGAGATAAAAGTTTTTAATTCCTTTGAAATATCCATGGAACGTATGAAGACAGATAGTAAATCCCATCCTCTAGCGGCCAACAAGACAGATTTCTCTGTGAGGCGACAATCTGTCACACATGTTGTGGGGACGAGGGGTGTATTAACTGTGCAAGGAGGGATATAAAGAGCACCAATTTGATTGACAAAGACATGTCTTTTAAGTCCTGAGTTATGCGTACCCACATTTCGCCAAGCTCCTCCGGCATCTATAGATACTGTGCCAGATCTTAAGGTTGACAGCTGGAGCTGGTCTCAGTCTTTTTTTAATATTATTTTCATTTTTTTTTAAAGTTGATTGCAAAAAAGCCTCTTGTTTTCGAAAGTGCAAAACTATGCCTGTTTGCATATATTATAATTTGCGATCGACTGTTGTCTCCCCACCACACCAATTCTCCGTCTCCAATTCTGTGCTCTCTAAATTGTGATCCGACATATGCCCAGAGTGCAGATATGGGAGGAAGAGGGGGCCTCTATCCTTTCGTGTCGTATCCTTTTGTGTTGAGCTAATACTACCCGCACAAATGCGACAGCACTATTCTATCACTGCTTATATAAGATACTTGGGTATTCACAACTCACGTGATTTCACAGAGCATTGTTTCTTAAACTACACTGTTACCTTGAATAAGGTAAGCATGCTACTATCAAAATGGAAAAATCTACCTTTATCTATCGTCGGACGTGTAGCCCTAATTAAAATGGCTATTCTGCTGTTATTCTCATTTATATTTTTGAATGTAATAAAGTCAGTCGCCTATTTTTCGACAAGGTTGACCAAGCAGTTCATCATTTTCTGTCCCAGGGGAAACGGCTTGTACCAATCTCCAGACAATTTAACTGAATATCGAAGAAAGTGGGTTACACTGCCACATATCAAGATGTACTATCAGGCTGCTTCCTTCGATTCGGTCACTCGGACAGTGGCAATGAACAGTAACACTCATTGTTTCTATCACCTGCACATGCTTCATAAAGTTGCAATCCAGTTACTCATATTTCTTAAGATCCCCAAATTGCCCACACAAGCTTGTTATAAGGTGCCACATATATTCGAGTATAGATTCAAGCAGCTCAGGGAGCAAATACAATTCCTATTGTTTCACCCCAGTTGTGATGTATATAAGGCACTTCGTGCATCACAATCGGATGACAATGGATTTATTATCAGAACAAATTAGTAAAGCTTACTTTGTAAGCAACCTTAGAGCGGTAGGGATTTGGTATTGTCTGTTTTACCAGCAACAGCAAGATAAAATGGTACCTGCAGCATTGACCAAAATTACAATCTTGACAGGCTGAGATATAAATCCGAGCTCTTGGGGATGTTATAACTTAATGGCTCATGAGCCATCCGCGATGCTAATTTTGAAAGAATGGCTTCCTACTGTAAACCGCAGCTCTATAATACTCCCAGACATCTTCAGAAAATGTATCCTGCTAGATCAGCGGAATGTTCTAGATGTGGCCATGAGCAGGGAGATTGCCTGCATATGTGTTTTACCGGTCCCATTCTAACTGATTTTGTCAGCAAATATTTGCAGCAATTATTAAGCAATGGCAGATCCAGATAACCCCAGGACCCTTAGAAACATAGGGGGTCATTACAACCCTGATGGTCTTGAGAACGCAAGGGTTGCGGTGGCGGTCAGACCGCAACCAATGTGGCGGTCCAACCGCCACATTATGACCCGGTCGGAGCTGCTGTTGGACCGCCAGCACTGCCAGTTTTCCTTCTTCCTGCATGCAGCCCTGCCCTGGAGATTACGAACCTCTTCTCCGCCTGGTGGTCACATGGCAGTAGCACCGCCATGTAACTGCTGGAGGAGACATGGGCGGTGCAAGGGCCACCCCTGGCCAGCCCCGTCTCGATGGTAACTGTCTGTTCTGCAGACAGTGAACATCATAACGGGTGCTGGTGCACCCTACTCACTACAGCATTGCCACCCAGCTCTATTATGAACCGGAGTCAATGTTGTAGGCCATTTCCGCTGGGCCAGCGGGTGGAAACACCATTTCCGCCCGCTGACCCAGAGGGAAACACTTAATGGGGCCCACGGGAAGGTGGATGCACTGGCGGCAACCTGACCGTCGGTACTTCTGCTGACAGCCTTTTCCATCTGCTGAAGACGTAATGCACCCCATTGTTTGGTATGTTTCCCCCATTGAGGCCGTGAGACAAAGGCACATGTTTATATATTGCCTCACTTGTTGCATGCTCATTAATACTGCAGAAGTGGAAATCCCCCAAAGCTTCTACCTTTGAATTATAGGTGAATAAAATGCGATGGGTCAAAATGTAGGAGAAGCTGTATGTTCAAGGAGTTGGGGCCATTAGAAAATACAGGGGAATTCGGGGCAATGAGCTGTAACAAGGAGATGCTGAGCTTTTATGTGTGAATGATATGATCATGCAAGGTCTTTTGTATTGATGTTTTTGCTGTAATGCACTTTTTTCTACCTGACTACGAAAATAAAATTCTTTAAAAAAAAAAAAAGTCTTGAGTTATAATTTTAGCCAAGTAGAGCAATCGTAGTTTGGTTGCAATTTCCATTCTGTTTGCCTGACCTGTGCAGAGGAAAATCATAAACATGTAGTTTACCTAGAAATCATAGGAACAGTGCTCTCAAACGATGAGGCAAGGAACGACTTAAAATAAGAGACAGAGTTCCAAATCATCAATGTACATCGTATTCATCCATCCCTCCCAAAAGTTTAGCCCTTTGAGAGATTCATTTCTGCTAATTGCCGAAGGGAAGACCTTGTTAGGATCCACTCACAAATGCGTTTAGTTTGCAATAACATGGCAAATTATACCAGGAAGAGGTCTCATTGAGAAGAAAAATTCACTAAGCATCAAATAAAATTAATCCGTGTGCCTCCCTAAGGATCTGACATTCAAAAGGGCTATTTAGGGACAAAAGGTTGATTGTCATTACTGCTTATGCTTTTTTGTTTAGGTAAAAGGACAATGCATTAAGGGGCTGCTGCATTACAAGTGACTGACGATCGTGGACGTCCCTCATGTTGACAACCCCAAAAAAAACTGAAAATGCTTCAAACTGGGCCGACTCAGCATTCCATTTTCCTCCAACGGAGTACTCCATAAAGTTAACTAGTTTTGGAGGCAACTTAATAAAATGTCTCTATTTCGGCCGTATTCAGTCCTGCACTGAGAAAGTTATCATACAGGGGTCATTGAGTAACCACTAATCTGAACTCCAGTAACTAAAAGCAAGAGAGTTAACCAAAGGAAGAGTTTGACGGGATAGAACAGTTTGATTGTTCAAAAGTATATATTAATGATACCCCTTCACTATGAAATGTCAAAAAGATATCTAACATTTGTGCATCAAGAACATTCCCCTATCTTTCGAGCAATACTGTGACCCATAGATCTCTAGATAACAATCTTTTTGGCTCACGAAGCACAATCCTCATGGAGTTAAAATTTAGGTCATATTACTTAGCAACTGATGAATGAAAGTTAATTCTATTTTCGGATATTCCCATCTTTAGTGCTGTAAACAGTAGATGTGCTTTGACCAATCATACTATTGAAGATATATGAGCCATTAAGTGACACTAAGCCATCCTCTCTCCAATTGGAGAAAATAATTAAAAAGCAGAAACTTTGTTGTAGTGGAGTTGAGAGGCAGCCAAGTATATTTATGCAAAAAATGAGAGGCAAGGCTAACGACCCAAAGTAAACATTCAAAATGTCTAATCAAATAGCATTTAAGTCATTTTGTATTACGATCCGGGTCTAGACCTATCATTCAACCGAGTGTCTCTGCAGGATCACTCTGCATTACTATATGCAGTTTACGTTTTATTAACATTAATACACTTTAATAAAATGCGTTTCATAAATTACTTCTGCCCTGTAATTGTCTATTGCTAGGGAGCACGGGGAACTGTTCCGTGAGTAGCCAAGATGCTCGCGGCTATTAGCACTTCTGGTGTCCACCTTGCATTGTGCATATTAACAAAAACTCAGACACACAGATGAGAGCTTTCCTTCTGAGGCCCTTCCAGAAAGGTTTTCATTACATAAACACTGCGTGGTAATGCAACAGTTCACAGGTTTACAGTAATTAGTAATACATGGCATAACATTTAACCAACAAGCGTGAATGATGTGAATGATCTTTTACCACATCACTAACGGCAAATCCAAGACAACAGACACACTTACTGTATTACTGAATTAATCATTTATTATGTGGATTTCTGAATATGGATGCTAAATGTTTACACAGAATGACTCAAACAACTACATTTTATTTTACACTGAGGCAATGTATAATTGAGTTATTATAAAGGTAAGTTGTTTCAGGTACTAATTAATTTTAAATTAGGAGTGAAGGACAGGTAGTTTACACCTGGGAACGCTCTCTCATGGGTGCCCTTTCTAACCGCAAATTTCTCACCTTAGAATAACCTCCAGGGACCAGACTGGATGAGTAATATTTAGCAGCATTGCTCTTGCATGCCATTATGTAGCCTTCTGCTGCTGTGCGTTAGCCCCATAACACACTGGATGTGACAGAGCACAGCTGCAAATAAGTGCCTCCCCTGCATGCTGGCGTCAGTTTCTTGTCTTTTTCCCTTTGAGCATACTCAAACTTAGGAATGAATGATCGTTGGTGACAGTGTGAAGACTATTAACCGGGAAGTTTTTCGATGTTAAAAAGAGGACACTCAACAGAATGGGGAGGTGGGAAGGCAGTTAGGAATATGCAGTTAGATATAGTATCTGCCAGAATAACAAGTTACTTATCTTCGGTAACACCTTTTCTGGTGGGTACAGTGTCTACTTGCAAATTCCTCACCTTTTGAATACACACATGCACCATATTCCACAGAAACTTTCCTGATAGCTCTTCCATATCAACAGGTGCTTCGGAATCTTCACAACTCTGCATGTCATCCCATTTGACATCACTGAAGCCAAAATAAGCCCTCATTGGCATGCTGAAGTCAGTTTCCACCCCTTTTTCACATGACTTCAAGTACAGTATAACTACAGTTCACAGAACTCTGAATCAATTATTTAGATATAAAAACCCCTATACATATGCAAAAACAAACAAACCTTCTTTTGGTATATTCAGACAAGAAACAGGGAAGCAGGTGGATGGTGAGGAATCCGCAGGTAGATTTATCAATCAGAAAAAGCATTACAAAAGCTAAGTAACTCATTCTCCTGTTGGACCCAGCTACCTGGGGATTCCTCACCCGTTGAACAGAGTATCCAAGCAGTCCAGCACTCTGCATAGGGTGCATGTGTGCCTATATGAAAAAATCCTGCAAAACAGAACAAGCAAAATGGTTGTTCCCCCTTAATAAGAAGTCTAAAAAATAGTGCTTCGTAAGAGTGTGAAGGGAGACCCAAGTCACTGCCTTACAAATATCTGTCACAGGAACTCCTCCAGCTAAAGCAGAGGTGGAAGATTTAGCTCTAGTAAAATTAGCACAAATAACTTCTGGAGGTTCCTTGTGTGCCACGGCTTACCAGATCTTAATGCAAAGGATGATCCATCTTGATAAAGTCCTCTTGTGGAGCGCCTTTCCTTTCATCTTGCCAGCGTATTCCACGAAAAGCTGGTCATCCAGCCTGAAGTCAGATGTTTAGTCAACATAAAGCAAACAGCCCTTTTTGGGTCCAAACAAAAAAGTCTTTCCTCCTCTTTAGATTGATGTGGAGGAGGATAGAAAGTAGGAAGGTTATTGAGTGACCCAATGGGAGGAAGTAAGAAACTTTGGCAGGAAGGAGCCGTGGTTCTCAGAACCAACTTACCAGGGAAGAAAGTTGTAATTGAAGGCTTAACACTTAGCCAGTAGCTCACTTACCTGTCTTGCAGAAGTTATGGCAATAAGAAAAACTGCCTTAAAAGTAAAAAGTCTGAAGGGACAATTGTGTAAAGGTGTGAATGGAGTAAAATAAGGAAGAAATAAATTAAGATCCCACTGAGGCATAATGAACGGTGTAGGAGGGAAGCTATTTGTAAGTACCTTAATTAACCTTAACACTATGGGAGAATTAAATAAGGCTGACCTGTTAAACAGAGAAAACACCAAAAGGGCAGACAAGTAACCCTTAAGAGAGGCAACTGCACAGCCTTGCTGCACCAAAGAAAGGGTGTTGTTATGGGATGTAAAGCAGCTGGAAGCCCAGTGCATCTGAAACGCATTCCCCAGTGTCCCCCTGCAACGGATACTGGAGGCTGCAGAATGATGGGCAGTGTGCATTCTCGAGTGGAAAAAACAAAAAGTGTATCTGAGAAGTCCTCCATAACCAAAAAAGGTGTAGAACCACGTCTGGGTGGTGATGCCACTCAAGAGTGGCTGAAAAATGCCAACGGAGACTGTCCGCATGCACAGTGAGAACTCCGGACAGATTTTCTATGACACAAATCTGGTGATCATGAGCCCAAGACCAGAGTCATAGAGCCTCCCTGCAGGGAAGATATAACCCAACTCCCACTTGCTTGTTGATGTAGAACATCGCGGTTGTATAGTCTGTCAAGACTTGTACTGACTGACCACAACTGGAAGGGAGAAAGGCCTTGACAGCCAGACATATTGCCCGCAATCCCAACTGATTGATATGCTACAACTGTTCCTCTGGAGACCAAAGTCCTCTGATTTCCAGATCCCCCAGATAAGTTCCACACCCTAAGGTGGAGGCATCCGTTATCACTGTGGCCACTGGAGGAGGAGTATGAAACAGCTCCCCTTGACAAAGATTGCTGGGCACACCCCACCATTGTAGATACAATGCAGTGTCTCTGGAGGCCTCGACAGTAACCTGGAGATTCCCGTTGTGCTAAAACCACTGCCTGTGGAAGCACCACTGGATGGCACTCATGTGCGAGCGTGCATTGTTGACCAACAGAATGCAGGAGGCTAACAGACCTAGCAGCAGCAAGACCTTCAGGACCAGAATCACTGCTCCATTCTGAAACATCGTAATCATAGCCTGAAAGTCCAGAGTCCTTGGAGGAGGAGGCAAGGCTCGAATCACCATAGTGTCCAGTTCTGTCCCCATGAACAGGGTGCAGATGGAAAAACTCAGGTTGAACAATCACTGAGTCATTAACCGCAAGTGATGCAACATAAACTCCAAAGACTTGGCTTTGATAAGCCAATCATCCAGGTAAAGGAATACCAATACTTCTGAGATGAGCTGTGACAACTTCCATTACCTTTGTGAAGGCTTCAGGAGCTGAAGTAAGACCAAACAGGCGGACCGCAAAACTGATAGTGTTCAGACCCACATGAAGCTGAGCTACTTCTTGTGAGACTGCCGCTTAGGGATGTGAAAGGCATCCTGCAAGTCGAATTAAGCAATACAGTCTTCTTTCTCTAGAGCAAGAAGCACCTGAGCTAGGTCAGCATTTTGAACTTTTCGTGCTTGAGAAACCAGTTCAAAATCATGAAGTCTAGGATCAAACGCAACCGTCTGTCCTACTTGGGAATCAGAAAATATGAACAACATTCCTGACCTTCCTCCTGTTCTGGAACCAACTCCACTGCATAGATTGAACCTCCTGTTGGAGGAGCTGGAGATGGTCTGCGGTAATTACATTTTACTGAAGCAGAAAATGTGAGGTTAATTCCTGGAAGGTTAGGGCTACCCCATTTCCACAATATGTAACACCCACAGGTCTGATGTAATGGACCTCCACTGCTGTAAAAACGGAGACTCCCATCCTCCCACTTGTAAAGCATGCTCTAAGATGGAAAACTAAGGCTGCTTTCTTACAACGTTGTAAATCAAGGTATAAGGCATCATCGGTATAATAAGGGGGGAGCAAGCCATCTTCCTCACCCTCAGCAATATCCTGGGATGCATCTTGCTCTCATACAGGATTAGAATTATAGCCAAAAAGATAATGGAGCCTCTTCTGATACCTGCAATGCGTAGTAACACAGGATTACAATCAGGGTGTATGATAACAGACTGCACTTTTTAAATCTTATAGCGTGACATCTGATAAGAACGAGTCGATGTTGAATCAGGATTACACATAGGGATTGGCATAGGATCATGCACTGGCTCCTGTAAGAAGGGAGCCAGCACGTATCTCGGGCTGGTGTAAACATCTGTAACAGAATCAATATGGGCCTGGGAACGGTGAGGGAAGAGATGGTGCCAAATGGTGTTAACCCGACTGAAGGCCCCTGCCATTCCATAGGTCCCAAAGTGGCAACAGAGGGAGCCAGAAGTACTGTGAAAATATGCAGCATGGACTTTTTGAAGGCCTTTAAGAACTGTGCAGTTGCCAGCCTGGGAAATTCAGAACAGTCAGGAACATCCGGGAAAAATCAGCTCCTTGGTCGGTGACCAATAGAATGTGACATCTTGTAGCCCTCATGCCATCTCTTTGGAGGCAAAGTGATGGAATGGGCTTGAATCCAGCATTGGTTTTTATGCTTGGACTTACTGGATGACTTAGAGTGGGGAGTGAAGTAGTCACATGAATGTCGGTAGCATTCATGTGACAGCTCCACTTCCCACTCAAAGGGGTTGAGACCAGGTCCTTAGCTTGGGAATGAGATAGGCACACAGACTGACTTCTTCTTGTGATTGGCAACAGTCAGGAACATTTCTGCCTATTTATCACACAACTTTTGAGTCATGTCCAGAGCCCAAGGACCAAAAGCAATGTTGTGCAGGTCCGTGACCAACATATGCATCCTGAAGTTATAGCATGGCTTGAATTCTCTTGTTGTCAGTAGTAACATTATTTCCCAGTACACTGCAGAAAAGCTTTTGAGTCCCCAAAAAAACTAACAAGTATGATTGGAGCTCCAGATCCCCAATCAAGGTGAAGAACCAATGTCAGCATGCAGGTGTGCTGCTTATATGAGGCTCCACTGTCACTATCAGCACAGATTGGAGCTGGTGCCGAGCCAATTGACATCACTTAATGGCCCGAAAGAGTGGTGCTAACAAAAATCTCTGTGTCCAATCTGGAGCCCGGGGGATCTCCTAAGATGGGGACTCTGCGGGTAGAAGTGTCCATCAGAAGGTGATCATTAGGTACCTGACGATGCAGAATACAAGTCATGCAACTCCAAGGAGTCAGAAGAGTATGAAGTTATGCAAACTGCATTTGTGGGAAAGTCACCAAATGCCAAATGTGTAGGACAAGTTACTTACCTTCAGTTACGCTTTTTCTGGTGGATACAGTATCTACCTGTGGATTCATCACCTTTTGAACGCCCCCAATGTGCCAGCATTTGACGGAAATTTCTTCTCTCTGGCTCTCCATATCAACAAGAACGTCACAATGGCACAGCTCCGCACGTGACTCCATCTGAAGTCATTGAAGCCATAACAAGTCCTTGCCGGCGTGCTGATGTCAGTTTCAGCACTTTTTCCGTGCCTTCAAGGAGAACGGGTGAAACCAGTGTCACAAATACAATATGTGCATTCTCAAATAAAAGATTTATATATGTACACTTCATATATATGACATATCAAATACAAACATTATCTACAAACAGAAGTCTTCTTCTTCTTCTTCTTGGTATATTCAGACCAGCAACGGGTAGGCGGGTGGGTCAGTGAGGAATCCACAGGTAGATAGCGTATCCACTAGAAAAAGCATTACCAAAGGTACATAACTTGTTCTTCTGATGGATACATCTACCTGTGGATTCCTCACCTTCTGAATAGGCTCCCCAAGCAGTTCCACACTCGGAGTTGGGTGCCTGTCTGCCTATACCAAAAAAACTTGCAACACAGAATGAGCAAAATCACCGTCGCTCCTCACCTCAGAGTCTAAACAATAGTGTTTTGAGAGAGTGTACAGGGAAGCCAAGGTTTCCGCTTTACATATCTCAACAACAGGAACACCTCTAGCCAAGGCGGAAGTAGAATACTTAGCTCTGGTAGAATGAGCTCTAATACCTTGAGGTGGCTCTCTCTTTGCCATGGCATAGCAGATATTTATGGAAAGGATGATCAACCTGGATAATGTCCTCTTCATTGCGCCCACATAGCCAATGAACAGCTGATCATTGATCCTCAGATCACGTGTTCTATCAATGTAGAAGCTCAAAGCTCTTTTTGGGTCCAAACCATGCAGCCTTTCTTCCTCCTTAGAAGGATGAGGAGGAAGAGGATTAAAAGTAAGAAGGGTAATAGATTGCCTTGGTGGAAAGATGTCACCACCTTCGGTAGGAAAGCAGCTCTGGTTCTCAGAACCACCTAATCCACATAAGAAATAGTAAATGGGGCTTCAACATTCAAAGTCTGTAACTTACTAACATGTCTAGCTGGTGTGATGGCCACAAGAAATACAGGTTTAAAAGTAAGAAATCTTTCTTAACAGGCAGCTGTGCACAGGCTCAAAATGAGCACCCATAAGAAATGTTAAAACTAAATTAAGGTTCCACTGGGGCATAACAAACGGAGTAGGGGGTTACTATAGGAGACAAACAGGGGAGGTTGATCAGGTAAACAAATAAATGCTCACATTGCAGACAAATGGCCCTTCACTGTTGCGACTGCACAACCCTATCGCAACAGGGAAAGTGCAAACTGCAAAACATTTGATAATCAGACTTTTAAAGGGTCAACATCTCTTGCAGTGCACAATTTTACAAATTTAGACCATCTACCAGCATATACCGTCTTGGTGGAGTGTTGTCTGACTGATGAAACAACATCCACCACTTCAGGGGGGGAGCAAAAAAGAACTCAGGTTACTCCGTTCATTCTCCAGGCAAGTAGGTGCAAGCTCTGGAGGTGAGAGTGTAGAACCTGCCCCTGTGACTGTGAGAGAAGGTCTGCCCTGTGAGGGAGACGGAACAGAGGGCACAGTGACAGCTGAAGGAGGTCTGTGTACCTCAATCCTGGGCTATTAATATGACTTGGGCCTGGTCTTGGCGAATCTTCCTCAGAACCCAAGGAACCAAGGGTATGGGGGGGAACCCGTAAAGCAACTGGCTGCTCCAGTCCAACTGAAACCGTCCCCCAGCGCTCCCCGCATCAGATACTAGAGGCTGCAGGACGATGGGCAGTGCACGTCCCCATTAGTGGCAAACAGGTCTATTTGAGGCATCCCCCATAGCTGGAAGACGTGAAGAAACACCTCTGGATTTCAGTCAGCTGAAAAGTGCCGGCTGAGACTATCTGCACAGCCGTTGAGAACTCCGCCACAATGCATATCCGATGGTCCTGAGCCCAGGATCAGAGTGGCAGAGAAGGTACTCCCCCATGCTTATTGAGGGACCAAAACGCAGTAGTGTTGTCTTTCAAGACCAGCACTGAGTGACCACAAATGGGAGGGAGGAAGGCCTTGAGAGCCAAACGTATCACCCACAATTCCAACAGATTGATGTGAAATATCTGTTCCTCTGAATATCAAACACCTTTGATCTCCAAGTCCCACAGATGAGCTCTATAGTGGAGGCATCCATTATCAATCTGGCCACTGGAGGAGGAGGGCAAAAAGGGTTTGCCTGTGTCAGGTTGCCGTCCCCATTCCACCACTGAAGATCCATTGCAGTGTTCCTGGAGGTCTTTACTGACTCCTTGAGATCTCCATTGTGTTGAAATCACTTGTTGTGGAAGCACCACTGGAGAGCCCACGTGTGCCAACGTGCATGAGTGACCAACAGAATCCAGGAAGCAAACAGACCGAACAGACGTAAGACCTTTAGGACTGGAACATGCACTTCGTTCATAGCCTGAATGTCTTGGACCTTCTGACGAGGAGGGAAGGCACGATTCACTGTTGAGTCCAGGGTGTGCTGAAAGGGCTCAAGGTGAGATTTGGGCAAGTTAATGGAAAATACCAACTGAACAACAGCTAAGTTGTCAAATGCAAGTGATTAGGTAAGGGACTACCGGTACTCCCCACTGCCTGAGAAGTGCAGCGAGGTGCAGAAGTAAGATCAACCGGAAGGACTGCAAACTGATAATGTTGCAACCCTATCGTGAATGGGAGACACTTCCTGTGCGACTACAGAATGGGAAAAGAAAATACGCATCCTGCAAGTCTATGGAAACCATCCAGTCTTCTTTGTCCAGCGCACCTGTGCTAGTGTCATCATTTTGAATTTTTCCAGTTTTAGGAACCAATTCAAAATCTACAGGTCTAGGATCGGCTGTAAACGACCATCCTTTTGGGGATCAGGAAATATCTTGAATAACATCCCTGACCCCTTTCCTCTCCCGGAACCAACTCTACTGCACCCTTTTAAAGCATATTTTGCACCTCTTGGTGTAGCAGCAGATCAGTTGATGTTCTTTTGTACAAAAACTTTGCTGGGTAGGAAAGGGAGGGGGAAACTCTCAGACGAGAAGGGCATACCCATTTCCTACAATGTCTGACACCCAACTGTTGTTATGGAGTTCCATTCTTGTAGGAAGTGAGTCAGCCTTCCTCCCACATGTAAAGCATGCTTGCGTAAGATGGGGGAATTAGAGCTGCTTCCCTGAAAGATTAGTAGAGGAGGGAGAAGAGTGGGAAGAAAGCTGGTGGACTGCATGACATTGTTTAACCCTCCCATGACCTCTGTAGGATCTGTAGAGGCAGTTGGCTGACCGCTGTTGCTGGAAGTGCTGCCTCCCTCGAAAAGAGAAGCCCCGGCCAAGCACCCTAAATCTATGTAGAGCTCTGTACGTTGCGAAGTTACTGAAAACCCAAAGATTTTGCAGTGGCCTTGCTCTGCTTAAATCTCTCTAAGGCCAAAACTGCTTTGGCCTAAACAATCTGGATCCATCAAAGGATAGATCCATTAATGTAGATTGTACATCCGGGGAGAAACCTGAGCCCCTCAACCAGGCATGTCACCTACTGGCAATCAAAGTCTATATGGCCTTGACAACCGAGCCCACTGTAGCAAGGCCTGATTGTATTACTTGTTTTGCTGCCACCAAGAGCTCTGCAAAATGGCCCTGAACATCCTGTTGCAGCTTGGGGATGACATTCATGGACGAATCAATCAACGTATGGATATATTTGCCCAAACAAGTGGCATTCACAGATATCAATGCCATGCTTCCTGAAGGAAAAGAACCAAAGGCTGATCTAGAACAGCAAGAAGCCTGGACCACCAAGCTTTCCGGGGTCAGATGCTGGGTAAAAAAAGCAGGATCTCTTGGGTTCGCCCTATACCTCCTAACAATCAATCTTAACACTGTTGGAGTAGAAACCAGCTTCTGCCACACATCCAATACTGGTTCCGTCAAAGCCTCATTAAATGGTAAAAAAGGCTCTGATCAGAAGAGGAAGAATGAAGAGTGTGGGAAAGTATCCTCTTTCTAGCTTGGTTATCCCCACTTTTGGCCTGTTTGTCAGTGTGTTTGACTGTATTCACTGGGATCCTGCTAACAAGGACCTCAGTGACTGTGCTCTCTCCTCTAAATTTGGTTGCTGGTAAATTGTTATCCACACAATTGGCATACTAGTGCCCACATGTAAGTTCCTAGTATATGGTACCTGGGTACCCAGTTATTGGGGTTCCAGGGGATCCCTACGGGCTGCAGCAGGTATTCTGCCACCCATAGGGAGCCTATGCAAAGGGTTCTGCAGGCCTGCAATTGCAGTCTGCGAGAACCAGGGCACGCACAAGGTTTCACTACAGGTCATTGCACCAGGTTACTGTAAGTCACCCCTATGGTAGGTCCTCTCAGCCCAGAAGGCAGGGTGCAGGCACCTGTGTGTGAGGGCACCCCTGCACTAGCAGAGGTGCCCCAAGAACTCCAGCCCCATTTTATTGGACGCAATTTTATATGTGTACTGGACATAGGTCACTACCTATGTCCAGCTACATAATGGTAACTCCAAATCTGGACATGTTTGGTATCAAACATGTCAGAATCATACCCCAATATTGTTGCAAGTATTGGAAGTATGATTCCATGAACTCTGGGGGCTTCTTAGAGGACATCCAGCGCTGCTACCACCTGTCTTACAGGGTTTTCCCAGGCAGCACAGCTGCTGCCACCCCTCACACAGGTATCTGCCCTCCTGCTGCTTGATTTGATCAAGCCCAGGAAGGCAGAACAAAGGATTTCCTTTAGGAGAGGAGGTAACACGTTCTCCCTTTGGAAATAGGTGTGACTGGCTTGGAAAGGATAGCCTCCGCAGGCCACTGGTTTGGCTTTGAAGGGCAGGACCCCCAGTCCCTTCTCTGGCACGGAACTGGATAAGGGGTGGTGCCCAGAGCTCTTCCAGAGGGTCCCTGGGTTCTGCCATTATGATTCCAAGGTTGGCAGGGAACTCTGGGAGCATCTGAGTGGCCAGGCCAGGCAGGTGGCGTCAGAGGCACCCTCTGATAGGTAGTTACCTGGTTAGGTGACCAAGCCCCCTCTTTGGGCTAAATAGGGTCCTCCTCCGATGTGAGTCTTCAGATGCAGCTTGCAAGATTCCAGCAGAACTCGTCTAAAATCTCTGCTTCGTCTTCTTGCCTCAGGAACCGCAACTGGAACCTACAAGCTGCAGATCCACAAGGAAGACTTTTCTGCAACATTGTATCCGGAAGTCCTGAAAGCTTTGCAACATTTCCTCGGCTGTGCATACTAAGAAGACTGCAACTCTTCATCCTGCACAAGAAGAAGGAGGAATCTCCCTCTGGGTGAAGGCCTAACTCCCCTGTAACTACAGGTGCCTAGCTGCATCGACGCCCGGCTGGGTGGATCTCCCCTCATCCTGAGTGGTGTGAGTCTTGTATCACGGATGGTGGTCCGGAGAGTCACCCTTGGTCCTCTCTACCAGCTGTCCCATTTTGGTGGTAGTAAGTCCTTTCCAATCCACGAAGACAGTACCCCCGTGCACCGCGTCCTTTGCAGCTGCGAAGGCTTGTTGCTTCACCTTCAAGTGGAACTTAAGGCGACGTGTAGCTCCAGCTCCCAGCAGTCCCTCTTGCAACTTCTGGACCTCTGCATGGTCCTCCAGCGACGTAGGAGCAACTTCTGTGATGCTGCGTGGGCTGCTTCTGCGACTTTTGTGTCCCTGTCCTGTGGGACACCTGTGGGTGCGGCCTCTGCTGGGTAGAGTGCTCCTGGACCTTGCTGGTCCCCAGCAGCACCCCTTTTTCTCCAACTGCAAGTTTGCCTTTGCCAAGGCTTGTTGGTGGAAATCCTTCACCTACACCCATCTGAAATCCAGCTTCCAGCGTGGGACACCTTTTACACACATCAGGAACTCATCTCCAGCTTCTGTGCTGCAGTGCTGATCTATCTTCCTTCTTCGTCAACCAACTCCAAAAGGTACCTCTGGGTAGGTAGTATCTCCTACTCCCCTGGACTCCACAGACATTTCTGTACTTGGCTCCCTCAGGTCTACATCTTCGGTTTTCCACTGCTTGTTCCTTGCTGGGTGCCTTATTTTTCTTCCTTTTATCCTTTAGGGTGGTTTTGGGGAAATCCAGTGTTTTACTCCTGCAGTCCAGGTCGCTGGGGGTACTGCATTACTTACCTACGTGGTTTCATAGTACTCCCAGCTCCCCTCTACATAATTTACTTACCTAAGTGGGGGCCCTGTGTTTGCATTCCTCTTTCTTAGTAAATGGTTTGCACTCCCCCTAGGGCTATTATTATCGCATATTGTTATTTAACAGTTTTCTAACCTTGTTATGCCTCTTACTGTTTATTAGTGTATATATACTGTATTACAATGAAGGTTACCCCTAATGGAAAAATCTTACTTTTTTCCTGGAATTCTTAGTTTCCTACAATTACTACTAGTTTTGCAGGCTTTGCATTTCATACAAAAAAAAAAAAATCCTCCTTCCATGGTCTTCTTTATGCTTCTCTCACGTGTTACGTAATTCCAACAAAGATCATCTCTAAGAGATCTATTTCTTTTGAACGTTATTTGCAGTCTTTCATTAATGCAGTTATTCAGGACTGGGTCGGTTTGTAATATATGCCAACTCATATTCAAAATACCACGTACCTTGTGGGATTGATCACTGAATGTTGTAATAAATCTGATATTCTCTCCACTCTCTTCCTGGTCCTTATTTGTTCAATATAACACATCCTCCCTACTCATTTTCTCCACTTTTTGTCTGGCTTGGTTAATGATTTTAACCCTATAGCCCCTTTCTTTAAATCTTTCGCACATCACTACACATTCCCGGTGAAAATCTGACACATTACTGCAAATCCTACGAGCTCTTAACAACTCACCATAAGGAATGCTTTGAATTAAACTAGTAGGATGTGCGCTACGTGCAAAGAGTAGACGGTTACCAGCAGTTTTCTTCCTGTGCAATTTAGAAATTAGGCCTCTGTCAGTTACTGTGACTTCAACATCTAAGAACTCAATATTCCTAGGACTAAGATGTTCAGTAAATCTCAGACTGTTTTCATTATTGTTCAAATTACACACAAACTCCAAAGCTGACTTTTCATCACCGTTCCAGATTACAAATACATCATTGATAAAACGGCACCATAGAACCACATTGTTATCAAATTCAATCATTGTTTACGATACTCGTCCCTCCCACCAGCCCATGAACAAATTTGCATAGCTGGGGGCCAAGCATGTACCTATAGCCGTCCCCTGTACTTGTCTATACACCTGATTGTCCAAAATGAACAGGTTATTCTTCAGACAAAACGTTATCATGTCACACAGCATCTCCGAGTGAAATAGCAATGATATTGACCTAGCTTTCAAATAGTGTCTAATAGCTTTTATGCCCAACTCATGATCTATGCTGGTATATAAGCTAGTGACATCCAAAGTCAATATTAGAAAATCTTCTTCCCACTGGATGTCTTCTCTAATTTTTAAAAACTGTGTAGTGTCTTTTACATACAAGGGTACTGTCTCAACAAAGGGGCGTAAGAAGTAATCAATATACTTAGATGTATTCTCAAGAAGGGAATTCATAGCCGAAACTATGGGTCTGCCTGGTGGATTTACACGGTCTTTATGAATTTTGAGTAAAAGGTATAATATTGGAATTTTCGGATGATCACATTTGAGGAATACATATTACTCACATTCCATCAAGCCTTTATCTCTCCAATCAATAGGCATACCATAGTACTCTTCATTCACCAAGTTAACATCCTCCCAACCAACTTTCATATAGTATTTAGTATTACTAAGTTGTTTCTCTCCTTCAGCCACATATTTGATAACATCCTGAACTACTACATTACCTCCTTTATCAGATTGCCTGATGATAATAGTTTAATTTTTCTTTAAATTCTGAAGGGCTCTCCATTGCGCCCCAGATAGATTCATATTTTTAACATCCCTCAAATTGTACCTCATCTTTCAACTGCTTAGTCATCTCACGTTCGAAAACATCTAAGGCATCACAGTGAATAGCCAATAAGAAGGTGGATTTAGGTTTGAAGTTACTCGGACACGTATCATCCAAACGTATACCCAACCCTTCCAGATTCAAAGTTGGATCTTCATGGGCAATTGTCCCATCATGTAGATCTGTTAGTGTGAGTAAGACCTCAATATCAGAGATACATAAATCACTATGTTCTTGCCCCACCAACGGTTTTACATTACACTTCACCTTAGTATGATACAATTTCTTCAATTTCAGTTTTCTAATAAATTTGAAAGTATCAATTCTAGTTTGAGCATAATTAAAATGTCCCGTCGGGCAGAAAGAAAGGCCCAAAGATAAAAGTCCCTCTTCTACAGCAGATAATGCTCGACTGGAGAGGTTAACAATATTCATAGTGTTTATTTGTGAGCGCGAGTTATAACTCCCAAAGATCTTGTGCCGTCTTCTGCATCTCCTCTTCTTTGCTTGCCTATTCCTCTTCCTTTTCCTTTGAATCCTCTCCCTCTGCCCCTCTGGGGGTAAGACTTCTTGTGTTGATCTGTCCGTCCCTAATTTAAAAGCCGAAATTGTTTAAAAAAATTGGATCAACCACTTTATCAGATTTTAAACCTCTAACCAGTACTGAATCAGATACATTGGAGCGATTGCCATCTGAGACAAGAGGTATATTACTTCCTTCAGTATCCTTTGAACCACTCCAGACATTTCTTCATTATACAGATGATCATATTTACGCTAGAAGGTTAAAATGAAACCTGCTTGATAATCCTGAAAGTCACGTATGAATTTCCTTTGTTTCTTGTTAGTAATTTCCTCCTCCAATTTGAAAAGCTTCTTCTCTAGATTCTTCATAAATTCATCCAGTATTTCATGCGTGATATAGTTAGCAAATCTGACTTGACTTTCTCAATTTCATCCAAAATCCTGTTTCTGTCCTTAACCGCATATTTGATTAATATTCTCATCATGTTCAAAGAACTCTGTTTAGAGTTCTCAGCCCATTCCTCCAGCATTTCCGGATCTGGATCCTCATATGTTGGTCTAGTGTAAATTCTCAGGCCTCTAGGTACCCTTTCTACCTCGATATATCTCTGCAATGACTCAATCTCCCACCACTTGGATAATTCTTTTCTATGCAATTTCTCCAGTTTATCATATAATGTTTGTAGTTTCACTTCAGATCTCATATTGCCAAGACCAGGTTGAATAGGCTGCATCTTATCCACCTGGGAAAAAAATAACTTATTTGATTTCTCCTTTCGTCGGGCTTCCCAAGCAGAAGCCATGATTTCGGAATCAACAATAATCTCTATAAGTTCTAAACAATTGTGCTCCAAACACTTGATACGGATGTGAATATAGATATCTGTCTCATATATTATCCACTCTGTTCCTGTAAGTTATTTCAATGAGAGACGTAATTTCGATTGGTCAGGTCACAAAATGCTCTACAAATGTCAATTTAGATCATAGTGTACACAAACACGTTTCCACTTTCAGTATTATATCGTTAGTACTCAGTGCAACCATCGCAAATGCGCTAAAAAACTATGCTTGTATTCCATTTAGTATTGAACACAAGTCGTAAACTGTAAACATGCAATAACAATTGAAATAACTGAAATTCTGTCCAGTATACCTTATTAACCAACTGATCATTTAAAGATTACACCACCAGTGACTAAAATAAAGCTCTTCACCTTGATTCACATTTGCCCACTCCTGTCTTCAATGTGACTGAGGTATTTTAAACCTAAAGAACAAGTTACTTACCTTCGGTAATGCCTTTTCTGGTGGATACACTAGCTACCTGTGGATTCCTCACATAATGAATTTTCCCCTATGCGCCAGCATCTGACAGGAAATTTTCTTCTAGCTATGCACGTTGACGAGAATGTCATAATTGCCCGACTCCCACGCGATGCCGTCCGACGTCATCCAGGCAATAAGAGGTTCTCGCCGGCGAACTGACGTCAGTTTTCACCATTTTTTACGTGCCTTTGAGGTGAACAGGTGACTACCAACAATACATATTTGAAATGAACTCCATAATACTATATACATAAGTACAAGACTATAGTTATATATATATATATATATATATATACACACATATATATCACATATATAAACAATGGCAACAGTATATACATATCAATAATATACAGATACACACCCAAGGAAATCTTGATAAGACCATCCAGGCAACGGGGAGGCGGGTGGGACCATGAGGAATCCACAGGTAGCTAGTGTATGAACCAGAAAAGGCGTTACCAAAGGAAAGTAACTTGTTCTTCTGATGGATACAAACTACCTGTGGATTCCTCAAATAATGAATACAGTCCCACGGCAGTACCGCACTCGGAGGTGGGTGCCTGAATGGTCAAACCAAGAAATCCTGCACCACGGAGTGTGCAAAATGGCCATCCCTCCTGACTTCAGAATCCAAACAATAATGCTTAGCAAAAGTGTGGAGGAATGCCCAAGTTGCGGCCTTACAGATGTCGACCACAGGAACACCTCTAGCCAAGGCTGAAGAAGCTGACAAATGGGCTCTTATCCCAACAGGAGGTTCCTTCTTCGCCAGAGAATAACACAATTTGATGCAAAGAATGACCCACCTGGATATTGTTCTCTTGTGGACCGCCTTGCCTTTCCTCTTCCCCACATAACCGACGAAGAGCTGATCTTCCAGTCTGAACTCTCTCGTCCTGTCGACGAAGAAGCTCAATGCTCTTCTCGGATCTAGTCGGTGTAGTCTCTCCTCTTCCTTTGACGAATGAGGCAGAGGATAGAAGGAGGAAAGTGTAATGGACTGTCCTACATGAAAGGGTGTAACAACCTTCAATAAGAAAGCCGCCTTGGTCCTCAACACCACCTTGCCCTCATAAAAGGAAGTGTACGGGGGCTTCACACTAAGTGCCTGGAGCTCACTTACCCTCCTAGCTGATGTAATGGCAACTAGAAAAACAGTTTTTAAAACTAATAACCTTAAGGCACATGAATGAATTGGTTCAAACGGTGAACCCATCAGAAATGTTAGCACTAAGTTCAAGTCCCACTGGGGCATAATAAATGGAGTGGGAGGGAACCTGTTAGTTAGACCCTTAATGAACCTCAAAACTAATGGGGACTTAAACAAGGAGGGTTGGTCAGGTAGACACAGAAAGGCTGACAGTGCCGACAAGTACCCCTTAATAGTCGCAACTGCCCAACCTCTCTGCGCCAATGATAGCGCAAATGACAAAATGTCCGATAAGTGGGCACGTAAGGGATCAATTTGCCTCTCTCCACACCAAGTCACAAATTTAGCCTACCTGCTAGCATAGATAGATTTGGTGGAGTGTCCCCTGGCTGATAAAATAACATCCACCACTTATGGCGGGAGAGAAAAGGAATTCAGATTGCCCCGTTCAATCTCCAGACATGAAGGTGCAGGCTCTGGAGGTGGGGGTGTAGAACCTGCCCCTGCAACTGCGAGAGGAGGTCTGCCCTATTAGGGAGACGGAGCGGTGGGCACAGAGAGAGTTGGAGAAGATCTGAATACCATACCCTTCTTGGCCAATCCGAAGCTATCAAGATAACTTGGGCCCGGTCTTGGCGAATCTTCCTCAGTACCCGAGGGATCAAGTGTATAGGAGAACGGAGTAAAGTAACTGGCAGGACCAGGACCTCTGAAACGCATCTCCCAGCGCTCTTGTACTGGATACTGGAGGCTGCGGAGTGACGGGCAGTGCACGTTCTCTCGAGTGGCAAACAGGTCTATCTCTGGATACCCCCACACCTAGAAGATGTGAAGGACCAGGTCTGGATGAGGACGCCACTCGTCATCGGTCGAGATGAGCTGACAGACTGTCCGCACATACGTTCAAAACCCCGGCCAAATGGTTTGCCACTAAGCAAATCCGATGGTCCTGTGCCCAGGACCAGAGTCGCAGAGCTTCTCTGCAGAGAAGGTACGACCCCACTCCTCCCTGTTTCTTTACATATCACATCGCGGTAGTGTGGTCTGTCGGGACCTGGACAGACCGACCGCAAGGGGAAGGGAGGAAGGCCTTGAGAGCCAGACATATCGCCCGCAATTCCAACAGATTGATGTGAAACATGTGTTCCACTGGAGACCAAAGACCTTTGATCTCCAGGTCCCCCAAATGAGCTCCCCACCCTAGAGTGGAAGCATCCGTTTTCACTGTGGCCACTGGAGGAGGTAGCGAAAACGTCGGAACTTGGGAAAGGTTGCCGCCCGCAGCCCACCATCGTAGTTCCGCTGCAGTGTCTCTGGATATCTTTATCGACTCCTCGAGATCCGCCTCCGTGTTGAAACCACTGCCTGTGGAGGCACCACTGAAGAGCCCTCATGTGCCAGCGTGCATGAGTGACCAACAGAATGCAAGATGCGAACAGACCGAGCAAACAAAGGACCGTGAAGACTGGAACGACCGCTCCATTCTGAAACATTGGAATCAATGACTGAATGTCCTTAATCCGCTGAGGCGGAGGAAAGGCCCAACTCAATGTTGTGTCCAGTACTGCCCCTATGAACAGGAGGCATTGAGAGGGCTCTAGGTAAGATTTGGGCACGTTCACAGAAAAGCGCAGATCGAACAACAACTGGGTTGTGATCTGCAGATGGTGCAGCAGGATCTCCGGAGACTTGGCTTTGAGCAACCAATCGTCCAGGTAAGGGAATACCGCTTTCCCCCTCCTCCTGAGTTCTGCTGCAACCACCGCCATCACCTTTGTGAAGACTCGAGGTGCTGAAGTAAGACCAAACGGTAGGACCGCAAACTGATAGTGTTGCGATCCCACCACAAACCGGAGATACTTCCTGTGCCACTTGAGTATAGGGATATGACAATAAGCATCCTGCAAGTCGTCAGACACCATCCAATCTCCTTCATTCAACGCCAAAAGTACCTGCGCCAGAATCAGCATTTTGAATTTCTCCTGTTTGAGGAACCAATTCAAAATCCTCAGGTCCAGGATTGGTCTCAAACGACCATCCTTCTTGGGGATCAGGAAATATCTGGAATAACAACCCTGACCCCTCTCCTGCTCTGGAACCAACTCCACTGCACCTTTTGACAAAAGGACTAGAACCTCCTGTTGTAACAACAGAAGATGGTCTTCCGTACAGAAGGATGGGCGGGGAGGGATGGGAGGAGGGAACTCCCGAAAGGGAAGGGCATAGCCTTTCCCTACAACATTGATGACCCAGGAGTCCGATGTTATTGACTTCCACATATGGAGAAAATGCAACAACCTCGCCCCTACAGGAGATGCATGTGAAGGGCTTGATGGAGGACTAAGGCTGCTTTCCCTGCTGCACCCCTCCGGAGGAAGAGGAAGAGGCAGTGTGCTGTTGGGTGGCCCTTCTCGTACGAACTCTACCCAGTCCCCTATATGATCTATAGGGGTGAGCAGTATTTGGTTGCTGGCCTGCTGACTGGAATCTCCCCCGAAAGGAAGAGCCACGCCCAAACCCCCTGAACCTCCTAAATGATCTTAAAGGAGTAGAGGTGGAAGCTTGTAAGCCCAAGTATCTTGCGGTAGCCCTACTCTCCTTGAACCGTTTCAAGGCAGAGTCAGCTTTTGTTACGAAGAGTTTGTCCCCATCAAAAGGTAAGTCTAGGAGGGTAGATTGTACATTGGAAGAGAATCCCGATGACCTTTACCAGGCCTGTCTTCTGGTCGCTAAGGATGTGCCCATTGCCCTGGCCCCCGAATCAGATGTGTCTAGCCCTGACTGGATGACCTGAGTTGCCGCCGCCTGTGCATCAGCCAAAAGGCTCAGAACATCCTGTGACAACCCAATCTGTGCAGTCTTGGCCTCCTCCATTAGGGCATAGGTGTACCTGCCCAAGACACAGGTTGCAGTTGTCGACTTTAGGGCCATGCTACATGAAGAGAAAGTTTTCTTTGCGGACTGTTCCATTTTCTTGGATTCTCTGTCTGATGGGACCCCAGGAAAGGACCCGGGAACTGTACGCGAAGAACATGAGGCTTGCACCACCAAACTCTCCGGAGTCTGGTGTTTTGAAAGAAATCCTGGATCCCCCAGGAGCCACTCGGTATCTTCTCGCTACAGATCTATTCACTGCTGCAGAAGACACAGGCTTTTTCCACACTTCCAAGATTGGATCCATGAGCGCCTCATTAAAAGGGAGAAGCGGTTCCACCACAGCTGAAGCAGGGTGCAATACCTCAGTCAGGATGAGAGTCTTAACTTCAGCAGCGGGAAGTGGAAGGGCAAGAAAATCCGCCACCTTCCTCACCACTGTGTGAAATGATGCCGCCTCTTCAGTGTACTCCCCAGGAGAAGCCAAGTCCCATTTCGGGGAAGAGTCCAGACCGCTGGCGGAGTCCAGGCCCTATAGGTCCCCCAGGGGTTCTCTGATCTCACCCTCTTCCAGAAGCTGTCTCCTACAATCCTGCTCTTCAAGTAGTCGAAGAGCTTTTCTCCAGGAGCGCAGTCTGGCCTCAATTCTTGGAGTCGACAAGGCATTTATCGACGCCAAAGACCTTGGTTGGCGTCGATCATCAGACCCATCCGACGCTGGATCCATCGGCGCAGTGGGATGATGGACCAACCTCTCCAGCGTTGATTAAAGCTGAGGCGAAGACATCGGTGCCGGGGCAGCAGAAGTTGTCGGCGTCACAGGCCTTCTAGGCGACGCCACCAGTACTGGTGCCGAACCAGCACCTCCCACAGGCCAGAAAGGCATGAAGGGCGTCGGTCTGCACAAAGCCAGAACACCCAAGTCAAATGCTATAGGACCCAAAGGTTCAGCATATCCACCGCCCAGGGCCATGTGGGCGAAGATATTAAACACTGCATTTAAAAATGCGGCTGGATCCGTACCTGGTGCCTGTGATGCTATTAATTGTGTTTGACCAATGACTTTGTGTTTCACCACTGCGCATATTAGTTGCTCAATGTTCACCAGTAGCACATTATGGTGGTCATTACAACCTTGGCGGTCTTTTAAGAAGACCGCCGAGGGACCGCCGTGCGGAAGACCGGCAGTAGTGGCGGTTTGCCGCTTTGCGTATTATGACCGTTGGCTGCCCTCCGACGTTTTTCCAACGGAGAGCCACCAACAGCCATACTGGCGGGCGGCGGGGAAGTGGAGGTTGCTCCACGTCCACCGCCACGCCAACAGAACGCCGCCGAGCTAATCACATCCTGGGATTCTGCGCGGCGGTGTTCTGCTGGCTGTGTGGTGTTGGCAGAGCTGCCCCCATGTCTCCAGTCCCCTTCCGGCAGATCGACGGAACAGGTAAGTCGATCGTCCGTTAGGGGAGGGGGGTGAGGGTGTGTTGTGTGGGTGCATGGGGGTGTGCGTCTGTGTATGTAGGGGGGGCTTTGTGAGTGCATGTATGCTTGCGGGGGTGTTGCATGTTTCGGAAATGTGTGCGTGTCTGTCTGTATGTATGTCTGTATGGATGTGAATGTGGGTATACGTGTCTGAGTGTGTGTGTGGATGTTGGCATGTATGTCGGGTGTGTGTGTGTGTGTGTTGGTGGTGCCTGCGTGCGTGTCGGGTGTGTATGTGTAAGGTAATGTCGAGGGCGGGGTGGGGAGGGGGGCCCTGCCACCTTTGGGGGGTGGCAGGGGTGGTGGGGGGTGTAGGGGAGGGAGTCGGGGTGGTGGTGGGGGAGAACCCCATCAGTGCCAGGGAAGGAATTCCCTGGCACTGATAGTGCTTACCGCCATGGATTTCATGGCGGTTCCTACCGCTGGAAATCCACGGCGGTAAGCCGGGTCACAATACCAGTGGCGGTATTGTCACAGCCGCCAGGCTGAAGAACCAGGTCTCCAGCCCAGCGGGCGGAACGGGGAAGCGGCGGATGACCATGGCAGTAACCGCCATGGTCATAATACAAAAAAAAAAGACCGCCAGCCTGTTGGCAGTCTTATCGCCGCTTTAACACCGTCTGCCAGGGTTGTAATGACCCCCTATATGTTTTGTTCAGTTTAGCTGCCTATTGGCTTTAACATGGAGTTAGCCATTACATTCTGTATTCAGTTTAGCTGCCTATTGGCTGTGACATGGCATTAGCCATTACATTCTGTATTCAGTTTAGCTGCCTATTGGCTTTGACATGGCATTAGACATTACATTCTGTATTCAGTTTAGCTGCCTATTGGCTTTGACATGGCATTAGACATTACATTCTGTATTCAGTTTAGCTGCCTATTGGCTTTGACATGACATTAGACATTACATTTGATATTTAGGTTAGCTGCCTACTGGCTTTAACGTAGGGTTAGACATTGCAGTTGAGACATTACAGATATCTGTGTTTTTCCAAGCTGTGTTTTTCCACAAGATGGACCAAGCTGTTTTCTTCACACCAGACCTTAGCTGATAAGAGCACGTAGATTTTGTGTTTACCTCGCAATCCAGTCTGAGAGAATTTGCTCAGGAGAACTGGCCCCTCTCCAAGGTTATTCGGCTCTCACACTGAGTTTGCTTTTAAGGATGACTCTGGGCTATAGTGAGTTAGATTTGAATCTGCTTGCCTTCAGACTGGAACTAGACGTCAGTTGCCTGTCTCCCGTTTGGGTAGAGAATCTCTTTCTCGCAGTTGACCGGAGTCATCAACTTGCAGACCCCAGAAAGATGAAGCTGACTATAGGCCCTACCGCCTTGCCCATACAGTGATGAATTTTGACTTTTATGCTTTGCTTTAAAGTTATGCACCTATATTTGCTGTGTACATTGCAACTGAGAAGTACTTTGATATATTTTCTTTCATTGCTGCGACTACTTTTAAACGTGTGCTTCCAATCTACTAATTTCGTCTCCTAGGAACTTGTGGGTGGGGGAGAATTAACAACAATAAATGTCTTCTTTAAACTCAGAAGTGCATTCCAGAGAGGTTCTGTGAGCTCGGACATGAGATAAGTGGGAAAGCAGAACATTATGGCTTAGTCGTCAGTTTTGGGGGTCAAATTGGTGATTTCTATGTGCATAATTTAAAAGTGTCATTGTTTTTTGTTGTTTAGAGAATTACAGAAGCACGGCAGACCATGTTTGAAAATGCATGTGAGGTTAAACTGCCTGATGGTGCTGTGAGAAACATGTTTTCTTGCTGTGATAAAGCATATTTAAAAAATGTGCCTTTTGAAAGCATTGATGTTCCTTTTGTTTTTGACAGAAGGGTTTGGATACTTTTATCTGCCTACAGAAAGATGCAGGAGAGATGTAGGCAGTTAGAACACGAAAATAAGAATTTACGTGAGCAAATTAGCCAGAACACATTAATGCAAGATACTGCTGAAATCTATAAAACTGCTGTTTTAGAAGAATCTGGCTTTTCCCATTCCAGTAATGAGGGGGTTAAGACAGCTGTGAGCCAGTCTGAGCCTCCATGTGTACCGGGCATGAAACAAGATACTCCTCAGTTTTTGGCAGTTGAAGTGCATTCCTTAACTGATAACACGGAGAACAGTGCTCAGAATGTTATTTACAGACCGCTTCTTCAAAGAAAAATTAATTATATGGCAGAGGTGCCATCGCAAAATGTGCAGTTACTGGCACAAGTACAATGAAAGATTTTAGAGTTTCTTACTGTTTGCACTAAGCAAGAGACACCAAGTTTCATTTGCTTGTTTGATTTTTGGAAACAGTATAGCCCTCATCTGAGTGAAATCTTAACAATTTGGTATAAAGTCACTAGGAAAAAATATAAGCATCTGCGCGCTTGTGATTTGGCAAATGAAATAATGCAGACTTTAGGTTTCTGTGCAGTGCAAAAGGGAAACACTGATTTACATGTAAATCAGGAACAGGGGAAGAAAAGAGTGCCCATGCAAGACAGGGCTAGAGACACTGCAGCCCTACATGAACAGGTGTCACAAGCCCCTTTTCAGGATGTGGAGAGGGTGCAGGGAGTACCACAGGTAAAAGAGTCACCAGTGAAATTGAGTGCACCATTTGAATTCGAGTCCCCTGAGGATAAAAAGCAAGTTTGTTTGACTAATGATTCATTGACTGAAAAGTTGTTTTTTTTAGCACAGGAGAATGAACAGCGTTGTACAATGTGTGTCAGACTTTAAAGCAAGAGCTGCCTGAGATGTGTCATTTTTACACTGATTCTTGGTTCACTGCCAATGGTGTAGCTGTTTGGTTTTCCACATGGCATGTACATAACTGGTTCAATTCCCTTGCAGATGTTAAAGAGAAAAATTCAGAGTCTGAAGTGTCCACCAAGAATTCTGACTTGGTGGGGATGGCTGAGTGGGTGCACCAGAAATGTGGACAGCTGGCAGAAAAAGCCACTTACCGGTGGGCAGAGATGAGAGGGATGCACATTCCCCTAGATTTGATAAAAACTGTGCAGCACGCACAAGAGCAATCTGTCCAACAAACAGTCAAAGAGCAGTTGGAGAGAGGAAAGTTACCAGGACAGATATGGCAAACTGATCAGGTTTTAGGGGGAGTGATTGCTGCAGATTACCAAGGAGAAATCAAAAGTATGCTGATAACTAGAAAATAATCTGATTCATTCATACAGATTGGAGACAGAATGGCCCAACTTGTCAAAAATGCAGTGAATGGAGGTTTGGTAAAGAAGGAGTCTGCCCCTGCCCTTCGGACAGTGCAAGAAAAGGGAAGCTGTGGTGCAGCAGATAAAAACCTCAGTGCTGAGGTGTGGGATGAAGCCCCAAATGACCCTCCAGAACCTGCAGAAATCATAACAAAGGGCCCCAAAAACGTCCTGATAAAACAAGGAACGGAAGGGCACATTTCAGTTGACAAATGTTATTTGCAAGAAAAGTCATACTTTTTTCTTTTGCAGATCCTACCACGTTTTGCCACTGACCATGAGTGTGCTGTGTGGTCTCCCTCTGGGTGTGTGCGTGTGTGGTCGGGGAAGGGACCGAACCCCCAACCTGAACCTGATTGAGTAAAGTACAAACACCATGGATTCATTTTGCGCAAATGGCGCCTTCCGTTCAAGTTCAACTTGTTTGATTACATTCTTCCACTGGAACTAAGCAACCTTAACAGTTAACTGCCTGTGTTTTTTCGTGTTGAACTCGGACTTTCGCCAGCAAACCTTTCAGGTGGACTGTGCACCTTTACATGAGTAGAACTCATGCTTCATCAAATTGCTGTTTTAGAGACACTGGTCATTCAGAGTATATACGTTTCAGTCTTTTCTGTGTAGAGGTATCTAATGTGAAAGGTTATGAGATCAATATGTTAATCCACTTCCATTGCTTTACAGTGATTGCTTTTATCATTCAAATCTGATTTGCTGATAATGTTTTTTTGTGTTGTTTTTTTTAAATAAGAGGTATGTGAAACAAAAATTCATTGGTCATAGGGGGGAATGTGATGCTATTAATTGTGTTGGACCAATGACTTTGTGTTTCACCACTGCGCATATTAGTTGCTCAATGTTCACCAGTAGCACATTATGGGCCTCATTCTGAGGCCGGCCGGCGGCGGTCGCCGCCCGCCTGGCGGGAACCGCCATATGGCCGCTCCGCGGTCGAAAGACCGCGGAGGCCATTCTGGCTTTCCCGCTGGGCTGGCGGGTGACCGCCAGAAGGCCGTCCGCCAGCCCAGCGGGAAACCCCTTCCCACGAGGAAGCCGGCTCCGAATGGAGCCGGCGGAGTGGGAAGGTGCGACGGGTGCAGTTGCACCCGTCGCGAATTTCAGTGTCTGCTAAGCAGACACTGAAATTCTTTGTGGGGCCCTCTTACGGGGGCCCCTGCAGTGCCCATGCCATTGGCATGTGCACTGCAGGGGCCCCCACGACACCCCATACCGCCATCCTGTTCCTGGCGGGCGAACCGCCAGGAACAGGATGGCGGTATGGGGTGTCGGAATCCCCATGGCGGCGCAGCAAGCTGCGCCGCCATGGAGGATTCCTGAGGGCAGCGGAAAACCGGCGGGAGACCGCCGGTTTTCCCTTTCTGACCGCGGCCAAACCGCCGCGGTCAGAATGCCCTTGAGAGCACCGCCAGCCTGTTGGCGGTGCTCTCGTGGTCGTTGACCCTGGCGGTCAATGACCGCCAGGGTCAGAATGACCCCCTATATGTTTTGTTCAGTTTAGCTGCCTATTGGCTTTAACATGGAGTTAGCCATTACATTCTGTATTCAGTTTAGCCGCCCATTGGCTTTTACATGGCATTAGCCATTACATTCTGTATTCAGTTTAGCTGCCTATTGGCTTTGACATGGCATTAGACATTACATTCTGTATTCAGTTTAGCTGCCTATTGGCTTTGACATGGCATTAGACATTACATTTGATATTTAGGTTAGCTGCTTATTGGCTTTAACGTAGGGTTAGACATTGCAGTTGAGACATTACAGATGTCTGTGTTTTTCCAAGCTGTGTTTTTCCACAAGATGGACCAAGCTGTTTGCTTCACACCAGACCTTAGCTGATAAGAGCACGTAGATTTTGTGTTTACCTCGCAATCCAGTCAGAGAGAATTTGTTCAGAACTGGCCCCCCTCCAAGGGTATTCAGCTCTCACACTGAGTTTGCTTTTAAGAATGACTCTGGGCTACAGTGAGTTAGATTTGAATCTGCTTGACTTCAGACTGGAACTAGACGTCAGTTGCTAGTCTCCCGTTTGGGTAGAGAATCTCTTTCTCGCAGTTGACCGGAGTCATCAACTTGCAGACCCCAGAAAGATGAAGCTGAGTATAGGCCCTACCGCCTTGCCCATACGGTGATGAATTTTGACTTTTATGCTTTGCTTTAAAGTTATGCACCTATATTTGCTGTGTACATTGCAACTGAGAAGTACTTTGATGTATTTTGCTTTCATTGCTGCGACTACTTTTAAACGTGTGCTTCCAATCTACTAATTTCGTCTCTCAGGAACTTGTGGGTGGGGGAGAATTAACAACAATAAGGGGGTCATTACAACCTCAGTGGTCTTTTTACAAGGCCGCCGAGGGACCGCCGTGCTGAAGACCGCCAGTGGTAGCGGTTTTCCGCTTGGCGTATTATGACTGTTGGCAGCTCTACGTCGTTTTTCCGACAGAGAGCCGCCAACAGCCATAGTGACGGGCAAGTGGAGGTTGCTCCACCTCCACCGCCACGCCAACAGAACACCGCCCAGCGAATCACGTCCTGTGATGCTGCGCGGCGGTGTTCTGTTGGCGGTGTGGTGTTGGCGGAGCTGCCCCCATGGCTCCCCTCCCCTCCCGGAGGATCGACGGAACAGATAAGTCGATCGTCCATTAGGGGATGGGGGGCGGGGGCTGTTGTGTGCGTGCATGGGGGTGTGCGTGGGTGTATGCTTGCGGGGTTGTTGCGAGTTTTGGGAATGAGTGTGTGTATGTTTGTATGGATGTGCGCATGTATGTTTGAATGTGGGTGTGCGTGTCTGACTGTGTGTGTGGATGTTGGCATGTGTGTCGGTGTGTGTGCGTGTATGTGTGTGTGTGTTGGTGGTGCCTGCGTGCGTGTCTGGTGTGTATGTGTAAGGTAATATCGGGGGTCGGGATGGGGAGGGGGGGTCCTGCCACCCTTGGGGGGTGGCAGAGGTGGTGAGGGGTGTAGGAGAGGGAGTCTGGGTGGGGTTGGGGGAGACCCTTATCAGTGCCAGGGAAGGAATTCCCTGGCACTGATAGTGCTTACTGCCATGGATTTCATGGCTGTTCCTACCGCTGGAAATCCACGGTGGTAAGCCGGGTCACAATACCGGCGGCGGTATTGTCACGGCCGCCGGGCTGGAGACCCAGGTCTCCAACCCAGCGGTCGTCTCCGCCCTGGCGGGTGGAACGGAGAAGCGGCGGATGACCATGGCGGTAACCGCCCTGGTCATAATTCCAAAAAAAAGACCGCCAGCCTGTTGGCGGTCTTACCGCTGCTTTAACACCGTCCGCCAGGGTTGTAATGACCCCCGAAATGTCTTCTTTAAACACAGAAGTGCATTCCAGAGAGGTTCTGTAAGCTCTGATATGAGATAAGTGGGAAAGCAGAACAGTGCCGGGAACGCTGGGTAGTCCTGCGGCGCCAGTGCTTGAGGTGGAACCGTCATTGGCTTGGGCACCTACAAAAGCACCGGTGAGAAGGCCGAACTCTGATGAGGCTCGACCTCATAAACAGATGGCGACGGAGAAGCAGGAGGTGTCGACGGTTGAGGTGTCAAAGTCGGGCTAACTTCCCAACTCGTACGGAGCCGAGCCGACTTCGAGCGGGACCGGTCCTTACTCGACTGACGTCGTGAACCATGCCGGTGCTGTGAGTCATGACAACGCCTCTTATGAGACTTCGAAGACTTAGAAGAAGATCTTCGATGATGATGTTTCTCCTTCTTCTTCTTCGACTTTGCCAAGAATAACTTAGCTTCCCGCTCTTTGAGTGCTTTGGGGTTCATCCGTTGACATGAACCGCATTCCTCGACATCATGATCGGAACTGAGACACCACAAGCAATCCTTATGTGGATCCGTAACCGACATACGGCCTCCACACTCCCTGCAGGGTTTAAACCCAGATTTTCGTGGCTGAGACATAATTAACTAAGTATCACTACACAGAGATACAGTTGCTCCTTGGAGCCACACAGAAATAACAGTTACTCGAAGGCACGGAAAAAAGGGAACTGACGTCAGCACGCAGGCGAGGACCTCTTATTGCCTGGATGACGTCAGACGGCGTCGCTTGGGAGTCGGGCAATTGTGACATCCTCGTCGACGTGCAGAGCTAGAAGGAAATTTCCGTTTGATGCTAGCGCATGGGGGAAAATTCATTATGTGAGGAATCCACAGGTAGTTCTATCCATCAGAATAAAAGTTTACTTGTACATTGAAGGAACTGGACCATTTTTGTGTTTTCAAATATTATGCCATTATTGATGCCATTGATTATTATGTGTTATTTCTTGTATGTTATTGCACAAGTGTTTTTAGAATTACTAAAAGATGACAAAATCAAAGTAAAAACTCTGGAGGGGTGATTAAAAGTGATCTTTAAACTGTATACTCATGAACAAATTTGAATTTGTCTTTATAGGCATTTGCTCACTATATCGCATCAGATGTAGCACATGAAAAATAATGCATCCACTAGATTGATCTTACCAATACATTGCAAGGGATGTTTAGATGTGAAGTCAAGAATAGTAGATATATACTTACCATGATGGTGTAGTGGTGGGAAATTCAGTGGATGCAATACTTTTGCAGGTAAATATTATTCACCTTGTATGAGTGTCACACAGTCATCACAATCCTTTCAAAATCAAACCATTAGGGAGGACCAGGGAGCAGACTTCAACTAGAGTAGCTCTGGTGAGGCAACATCCCTGTAACACTTACCTTGCCAGGCTTTTTCTATTCCCAGGAACATTGATCATTCTGCCTAAATATCTGGTTAGCTCTCAGTGCAGGTGCAGAGGAGATAAGGTCTACCACTGCTACCTACCAGTGGCTGGTTATGGGGATGGAATTTAGCAGCCATCCCACAAACTAAGTCTTTGCATATTGCCACTTCCAGAGCCACTTTACTCCCAAATGCTGAGTTGTCCAATCCTCTCTTCACTGTTTCTTTTTGTTCTGTTAGCTGTTGGGTAAGGCAGGCAGTTCATGTTCATCTGTGAGAGCCCACGGGCAGCTATGATCAAGGAACCCCTAGAGTTTAAGCTGGCCTTTTACCACTCACCGGTCACCTCCTAGCCATGCTAGCCAAGCATAGAAGGGAACATCCAAGAACAGAGCAACTATTTTGGAAGTCCCCATGGCTCAAGGAGCAGTAGTGATGTTGATGTTAATGTCTTGATGGTTTCTAGTTGTATATGTTTAATCGTAAGTGCTGGTGCATCTCTGGGTTGTGTGTGTGTGCTTCTAATCCACCGCCCAGCCTCAGTCTGTTGGAGCAGGGTCGATAGGTGCACCAGGTAACTAGTCTACAGCCTTCTCCCTGCACCACTGTGCAAGGGCATGTGAGCAAAAGTATGCACTGTAGCATCTACCTTCTATGAATCAGACACATTTAGTAATGGGTCAGCAGCATGGGAGGTACTGGATTGTCAAAGGTATTGAGTCACAGCAGTTTTGGTAAACACTATAGCAATGAAGCATCTTATTCCTATCTCTGAGTCTGTCACTCTTATTAGAACATTGGAACGTTGGCAGCTCCATTGAAAACAATGGAGTGCTGCGGGCTTTTACTGGCCGGTAAAAGCCCGCAGCACCAACATTCCAATGTTCGCTTTGTTCACAGCAACAGCTGTGAACAAAGCCTCACCGAGCCCGAGGAGATTTTTATCCCCTCGGGCTCCGTGAGGAATTTGTTTTATTTAATAGAACATTCTGCCCTGAGTGGCAGAATGTTCTAATAGCCTTAGAACCCGCCGTAGCGGGCTCTACCGGCTATTAAAGGCCCTCTCCCTCGTTAAAGGCCCTCGCCTTCGGCTCTGGCCTTTAACGCGGGAGCGGGCCTTTAATAACCGGTAGAGCCCGTTACGGCAGGTTCTAAGGCTATATTAGAATATTGGAACGTTGGGAGCGGCATTGGAGACAATGGAGGGCTCTAGGCTTTTACAGGCTGGTAAAAGCCCGGAGCATCAACATTCCAATGTTCTCTGTTCACAGCAACAGCTGTGAACAAAGGCCTCACTGATTTCAATCCCCTTGGGGCTCCATGAGGACTTTGTTTTATTTATTAGAACATTCTGCCCTCTAGTGGCGGAGTGTTCTAATAGCTTTATAGCCCACCGTAGCTGGGCTATACCGGGAATTAAAGTCCTGCTTCCTTGTTAAAGGCCCTTAATGCTTGAGCAGGCCTTTAATGGCCGGTACTGCCCTCTACGGTGGGCTCCAAGGCTTTGTTTTGCAGCCTCTTTCCCTCTCTTCTAAGTGACTGGCAATTCCCTGTTCTGAGCACCAGTGAATGCAGTATACTTAATCTTCCTTTTTCAAAAAAGATGGGAGAGTAGATTATTTGCTCTTTCTGTTCCAATAGCAGTTATGTTCCTTCTATTCTCAACAGCCTTGAGACGTCTGTCTGCTTTCCCTATTCTTAGCAGATGCGAAAAAAGTTGCTTTTCCCTTCTGGGGAGGCCGGGAGGGGTTTCTCAGTTTCCACAGCTCCGAGCAGCTGTAAAGCTTACTGTAGTTTTCTGCTCCAATAAACTAAGTGAAATTTATTTTGCTCCTATGACCTATGCGACATCAGAAGCTAATGTTAGTTCTCCTGTGTGGTGCGGCTGTGGCAGAGTTTTTTGTGGTCCACCAATTCCGAGCAAAAGACTCCATTTTAACAGGGCCTTACGGGGTAAAGACAAGCACAGCCTGGGATGCCCACAATCTCCACCTGCTATGTGGAGCAGTTGTCATAAATTTCCTCATAACCTCAAAGTTGTCCTGGTGCAAGCAGCTGTCCTCAGCTCATGTAAAAGCCACAAAGCCCTACTCCAGTGTGCACAAGCACTTGCTCAACAACAACATTATGGACAAAGGATCCAAGAGAGTAAGGAAATATAGCCACAATGTACTGATTTCATATTATTTGAGTAAGGTTGACTCACTCAATATCACAGAGGTAAACTGGTGCAAAAAGCTGTAACCTGGAAATGTAGAAGACTATTTGAAGTAACATGTATGACTCCGGAAGAAAAGTGTCTCCAGTCTGGAAACAACCATGCTCTGAGTGGCCCTGGTGTCATGTAGCACTATGAAATGCTACAATTAAATACATGAATAAATAGTATCTGCAAGGAAATGCCTCCTTGGCATGGTTACCCCTTAACGTTTTGCTTTTGCTGATGCTAACTTATGATTTGAAAGTGTGCTGGGACCCTGCTAACCAGGCCCCAGCACCAGTGTTCTTTCCCTAAACTGTACCTTTGTCTCCACAATTGGCACAACACTGGCACTCAGGTAGGTCCCTTGTAACTGGTAACGCTGGTACCAAGGGCCCTGATGCCAGGGAATGTCTCTAAGGGCTGCAGCATGTCTTATGCCACCCTGGGGACCCCTCACTTAGCACATGCACACTGCCTCACAGCTGGTGTGTGCTGGTGGGGAGAAAATGACTAAGTCGACATGGCACTTCCCTCAGAGTGCCATGCCAACCTCACACTGCCTGTGGCATAGGTAAGTCACCCCTCTAGCAGGACTTACAGCCCTAAGGCAGGGTGCACTATACCACAGGTGAGGGCATATGTGCATGAGCACTATGCCCCTACAGCGTCTAAGCAAAACTTAAGACATTGTAAGTGCAGGGTAGCCAAAAGAGTATATGGTCTGGGAGTTTGTCAAACACAAACTCCACAGTTCCATAATGGCTACACTGAAAACTGGGAAGTTTAGTATCAAACTTCTCAGCACAATAAATGCACACTGTTGCCAGTGTGCAATTTATTGTAACATACGCCCAGAGGGCATCTTACCCGACTTCTAGTGTAGGCTGACCAGTTTCTGCCAGCCTGCCACACACCAGACATGTTGCTGGCATGGGGAGAGTGCCTCTGTCACTCTGTTGCCAGGAACAAAGCCTATACTGGATGGAGGTGCTTCTCACCTCCCCCTGCAGGAACTGTAACACTTGGCGGTGAGCCTCAAAGGCACACGCCTTTTGTTACAGCGCCCCAGGGCATCCTATCTAGTGGAGATGCCCGCCCCCCGGCCACTGCCCCCACTTTTGGCGGCAAGGCTGGAGGAGATAATGAGAAAAACAAGGAGGAGTCACCCACCAGTCAGGACAGCCCCAAAGGTGCCCTGAGCTGAGGTGACCCCTGCCTTGAGAAATCCTCCATCTTGAGTTTGGAGGATTCCCCAAATTGGATTAGGGATGTGCCCCCCTCACCACAGGGAGGAGGCGCAAAGAGGGTGTAGCCACACTCAAGGACAGTAGCCATTGGCTACTGCCCTCCCAGACCTAAACACACCCCTAAATTCAGTATTTAGGGGCTGCCCAGATCCCAGGAAATCAGATTCCTGCAACCTGAAGAAAAAAGAAGGACTGCTGACCTACAAGCCTGGAGAGAAGGAGGAAGACGACAACTGCTTTGGACCCAGCCCTACCGGCCTGTCTCCAACTTCGAAAACTTGCCCCAGCGACGCATCCGGCAGGGACCAAGCCTCAGAGGAGTGCCCTGGACTACAGGACCAAGAAACCCCCGTGAACAGTGCCCCTGCTCAAAACCAGCTACTTCTTTGCAACAAAGAAGCAACTTCCAAAGACTTAACATTTCCCGTCGGAAGCGTGAGACTCTACACTCTGCACCCGACACCCAAGGCTCGACCTGCAGAAAACCAACACCTCAGGGTGGACTCCACGGCGACTGCGAGCCTGTGAGTAACCAGAGACGACCCCCCTGAGCCCCCAAAGCGACGCCTGCAGAGAGAATCCAGGGGCTCCCCCCGACTGCGACTGCCTGTAACAAGGGACCCGACGCCTGGAATCAAAACACTGCACCCACAGCCCCCAGGACCTGAAGGAACCGAACTTCAACGCAGGAGTGACCCCAAGGTGACCCTCTGCCTAGCCCAGGTGGTGGCTGTCCCGAGAAGCCCCCCCCCCTGTGCCTGTCTGCACCGCTAGAGTGACCCCCGGGGCCCTCCTTTGTTTCCTACCTGAAACTCGACGCCTGCTTTGCACACTGCACCCGGCCGCCCCTGTGCTGCTGAGGGTGTGTTTTGTGTGCCTACTTGTGTCCCCTCCAGTGCTCTACAAAACCCCCCTGGTCTGCCCCCGAGGACGCAGGTACTTACCTGCTGGCAGACTGGAAACGGAGTACACCTATTCTCCATAGGCGCCTATGTGTTTTGGGCCCGTCTTTGACCTCTGCACCTGACCGGCCCTGAGCGGCTGGTGTGGTAACTTTGGGGTTGCCTTGAACCCCCAACGGTGGGCTGCCTATGCCCCAGAACTGAGACATGTAAGTGCTTTACTTACCTCCTACTCTAACCTTTACTTACCTTCCCCCAGGAACTGTTGATTTTTGCAGTGTCCACTTTGAAAACAGCTTATTGCCATTTTTACAAAGACTGTACATGATATTGTTTTCATTCAAAGTTCCTAAAGTATCTAAGTGAAGTACCTTGCATTTAAAGTGTTTGATGTAAATCTTGAACCTGTGGTTCTTAAAATAAACTAAAAGATATTTTTCAATATAAAAACCTATTGGCCTGGAGTAAGTCTTTGAGTGTGTGTTCCTCATTTATTGCCTGTGTGTGTACAACAAATGCTTAACACTACCCTCTGATAAGCCTATTGCTCGACCACACTACCACAAAATAGAGCATTAGAATTATCTAATTTTGCCACTATCTTACCTCTAAGGGGAACCGCTGGACTCTGTATATAATATTTCAAAGTAAGAAATAGTATGCACAGAGTCAACTTCCTACAGTATCCATTAAAAAATCTGAGCATGACCTACTCCATTCCGTCTCTGTCCTGAAACAAACCACTAATGACTAAGTATCAAGAGGAAGAACCAATGTGAAAGCACCTCAAGACTGTAATACTCAATAAAGTGCAATACAAATGAAACACTCCTCATCATCTAGACAACAGAGTTACTTATTAACTTTGCAAAGTGATTTGACTATAGAATGAAGATACAAGCAAATATTTCATAAGAAGCATCCTCTTTTCCGCTTCCACACTTGCATACAAAAGCTCAAAGTGAAGATCTTTTGACTTAGTTTAGCTATAATTGACATTTTTTCAGTCTAAGTGTGTCACAAGTTACCAACATGCCCGTTTTAACTAAACAAGTCATGTTTGTATAATGCATGGGGTCGGAGGGAAATTGGACACATGTGGACATATAATATAGTCAGATCTGGATATATCTATTTTGAGTGAAAGGACACCTGCCTCTGGGGGCCTAGACAGTGTTTAAATTGGAGGAATGTTTAATACAACATTGTTAGGGTTTGGTGAGTCCTTGCCATAACATTGTTTAGGGTCTGAAATTAACGTTTTTTGAAAATATATAAAAAAAAACCTGCAGGTTGTTCCCTCTTTCGAATAGATCAGTAGTTGACATTCTTTGATACAGCTGAAGCTCAAGAAGTGGTTTACATCAAACCATTCCAATGATAAAATTCACATTAAGGTTCTTATTAGTAAGATATCATGGGAGGTTGAGGGTTATTTTTGTGCACTGTAGGGGATGTTTTCAGTGTTTGTTAGTGCAGACTGTGAGAAAATTACTTGTCTGTTAACAGCGTTGGATAAAAGAATGCAGGGAGGAGGAATAGTCTAGAGACTGTGACGAATGGAATGACTGGCTGAACCTAAATGTGACCTGGCTTGACTGGTCAAAAAATGAGTTTATGTATCAAAGCATTATTTTAGAACCTAAGGAATTCGTAGAGGCTGCAGTTTGGAAGCTGTACAACCTGAGAAACTAGAACAACCATCAACATTTCATAAAACACAGTCACCACAGCCGTGAAGGACTCCACCCTTCCCCAAATTCCCCAAATCATACAGGGGACCTAGCCAGCAGTGACCTTCTGAAAGCTTAGAGATCTCCATTACCACAACGGCAAAGAAGGGCTTTGTTGTGTCCTATTTTCTAGAGTTCTCGTGAGCGCTCACGAGTTATGGCGCTGCTCGAGAAAATGTTAGGGTTTGTGTGGGGAGCGGGATGCCAGAGAAACCAGTTGGTGGTTTGGTCATTCTGGGATGTCGGTCGCTGAGGGACACGTATATCTGTACTGTAAGAGATATATCCTACTTCCGAGTGTTACGTATTTCTTCGTGCTACCCCACAACATGAATTGGTGACGAGTTGGGGAAAGAATCACCCTGTTTCTTCATGTGACCCTAATCTTCGTAACTGCTACGCATATGGTATGACTACTGCTGCCTGCCTTGCCAACTAGGACGTGTCAGACACAAGCACCCTGATCTTCATTGTGCTATATTAGCGCGGACTCCTGCTGTGTTCCTGGATTGTTGCTTTGTTACATCTCGTCCTGTGGGCGTTTCCCAGAGATGTGTGCAGGCATGCCCCTGGAGTCGTCAGAGGCATGCAATTTCTGGTGTGAGGACCCTTAAAGAGGCAGGCTCCTCACGTTGTATCGTCAACTCCGATTTCAACGGTTTTGACGGAGGATCGTCTTTACCTTTAGGAGTTCTTAATCGTTCCGATTTCAAAGGTTTTGGCGAAGGATCGTCTTTACCTTTAAGAGCTCTACGAGCACTTCAGAAATTGGCAAAGCTGCGTGGAGGTTCGGCATTTCTTTAAATCGGATGCCTTTTTGAACAGTTGACACGGTGACACGCACACCTGAATCTCTGTATGTGGTACACTTCTTGCTATTTATTCTGGGCGGATGATTAAAGGAGCAGGTTTGATCGGCATATGACTCAAATTGGATGCTGGTGGAACACGTGTGCACAGTGACAGGGAAACCACCTTGAATACTTTGTAGCATTTATTTTAATCTTCTGGGTTGTTCACAATATCTTGTTGGGAGATGTTATGTACGTTAGGTTTATTTAATCATCCCATTAACTGAATTGCTCAAGTGATGTGTTTACTAATTCTCTAGGCGGTCTTCTGTGGCATTTTTTTAATCCCCAAGTTTAGAGATGGCAACCATGCAGATGGCAAATTTACCTAGCGTGTTTTTGAGTGAGCCAGGGATGCCAAAGGTTAGATGGAGACAATGGGTAAGGTTTCCAGTGCCAAGAAAAAAGGCTATGTTATACAATTGTTTGGGTATGGAAGGACAGAGAAGAATAAGTTACTTACCTTCGGTAGCGCTTTTTCTGGTGGATACATTAACTACCTGTGGATTCCTCACCTAAAGAATTCTCCCCTCGCGCCAGATTCGACGGAAATTTCTTCTAGCTCTGCACGTCGACGATGACGTCATAATAGCCCGACTCCATGCGACCCCGTATGACGTCATCTAGGCAATAAGAAGCCCTCGTCGACGTGCAGACGTCAGTTATCACCATTTTTTACGTGCCTTAGAGGCGAACAGGTGAAAATTGACCTTGAAGAGAACATAATCACACCAAAAGAAGTGAAACACAACATTTATTACACTACAAATAATAAGAAACTAAATATGCCAGTCAAATTCAATCATGTGTACTTGAATTATCAAAACCAGAGAAAGAAATACATATATACATGCTATAACTATATAAATAAAGCAGGCATATATATATATATATATATATATATATATATTTATATATATACACACACACACATCTATACATATATACATATATACACAAGACAATTGGCGCTCACCCACGGATTTCGTGGAACGACCATTCAGACAACGGGGAGGCGGGTGGGACCGTGAGAAATCCACAGGTAGTTAATGTATCCACCAGAAAAAGCGTTACCGAAGGTAAGTAACTTATTCTTCTGATGGATACACCTACCTGTGGATTCCTCACCTAAAGATTAGAATCCCAAAGCAGTACTACCTCCGGAGGTGGGTGCCTGAATGGTCAAACCAAGAAATCCTGCAGCACTGAGCGAGCAAAATGGCCATCCCTCCTAACCTCAGAATCCAAACAATAATGTTTGACAAAAGTACAGAGGGATGCCCAAGTTGCCGCCTTGCAGATGTCAACCACAGGAACACCCCTAGCTAAAGCCGAAGAAGCAGCCTTAGCTCTGGTGGAATGGGCAAGAAGCCCCACAGGTGGTTCTTTCTTAGCTAAGGAATAACAAATCTTGATACAGAGAATGACCCACCTGGATAGCGTTCTCTTGTGGACTGCTCTGCCTTTCCTCTTCCCCACGTAATCAACGAAGAGCTGATCATCTTGCCTGAACTCCCTCGTCCTGTCGACAAAGAAGCTCAATGCCCTTCGTGGATCCAGTCGGTGGAGCCTCTCTTCCTCCTTGGATGGATGAGGCGGAGGGTAAAAGGAAGAGAGAGTAATAGACTGCCCCAAGTGAAAGGGTGTAACAACCTTCGGGAGGAAAGCCGCCTTGGTCCTTAACACCACTTTGTCTCTAAAGAAGGAAAGGTATGGAGACTCTACACTAAGAGCCTGTAGCTCACTGACTCTTCTGGCCGATGTTATGGCTACCAGAAATACAGTCTTAAGAACCAGCAAACGCAAAGCACAAGAATGCATTGGTTCAATTGGCGATCCCATTAGAAATGCTAATACCAAGTTAAGGTCCCACTGTGGCATAACAAATGGTGTGGGCGGAAACTTATTAGTGAGCCCCTTAACGAACCTCAAAACAAGCGGGGATTTAAACAAGGAAGGTTGATCTGGGAGGCACAGAAAAGCCGACAGTGCTGATAAATAGCCCTTAACTGTGGCAACTGCACAACCCTGCTGTGGCAAGGAAAGAGCAAATAATAATATATCAGACAAGTGAGCCTTTAAGGGATCAATTCGGTTCTCTCCACACCAACGTACAAAGTTAGCCCACCGACTTGCATAGATCGATTTGGTGGAGTGTCCCCTGGCTGATAAAATAACATCCACCACTTCCGGAGGGAGGAAAAAAAGCACTCAGATTGCCCCGTTCAATCTCCAAGCATGAAGGTGCAGACTCTGGAGGTGGGTGTGTAGAATCTGCTCCTGCGAGAGGAGGTCCACCCTGTAAGGGAGACGGAGCCGAGGGCACAGAGAGAGTTGGAGGAGGTCTGTATACCACACCCTTCTTGGCCAATATGGGGCTATCAAGCTGACCTGGGCCCGGTCTTGGCTGATCTTCCTCAGAACTCGAGGAATCAGGGGTATGGGAGGAAACGCGTAAAGCAACTGACCCTTCCAGGACATCTGAAACGCGTCCCCCAAAACTCCTTGCACCGGATACTGGAGGCTGCAAAATAACGGGCACTGCACGTTCTCCTGAGTAGCAAACAGATCTATCTGTGGACACCCCCACATCTGGAAGATGTAAAGAACCAGATCCGGATGAAGACGCCACTCGTGGTCGACCGAGCTGCGTCGACTGAGAACATCCCCACGTACATTCAGAACGCCGGCCAAATGATTTGCTACCAAGCAAATCTTGTGGTCCTGAAGCCAGGACCAGAGTCGAAGAGCATCTCTGCAAAGAAGGTACGACCCCACTCCTCCCTGCTTGTTTATATACAACATCGCGGTAGTGTTGTCCGTCAGGACCTGGACTGACTGACTGCGATTTTAAGGGAGACAGGCCTTGAGAGCCAGACGTACTGCTCGCAATTCCAAAAGATTGATGTGAAACCTCTGTTCCACTGGAGACCAAAGGCCTTTGACCTCCAGGTCCCCCAGATGAGCTCCCCACCCTAGAGTGGAAGCATCCGTTACAACTGTGGCCACTGGCGGAGGCAGCGAGAATGGCCTTCCTTGCGACAGGTTGCTGATCGCAGCCCACCACTGAAGATCCACCGCAGTGTCTCTGGTGATCATGATAGGTTGATCATCTGCCTGAGGTTGGCACACTATCTACTACAGAATTGGATGAGTACACAGAAGGTTGGAGAAGCATTTTGAAAAAGAACCCAGCATAATTGTTGAGAGACATACATTTTGCAGTAGGAACCCCACATTAGCAGAAACATTAGAGATTGCTAGAGGGATCGAGAGGTCTCAGTTAGCTTCAAAGTTGTTGACCAAAAACAAGATCTCATGTGAAAGTGTCAATGCAATTGCATGCAAAACAAGACCCACTCTGCAGAACAAAGTTGAAGGACACAAAAAAATGAGAAAAGTAATGCATGTTTTAGATGTGGGTCTAAGAGTCATTTGGACAATGATGTCAATTGCCCTGCAGCAGGCAAGTCATGTGCCAAGTGTAAATAAATGGGACATTTGGCACGCGTATGCAGGAATTCCTCTAGAATAATGTTTGAGGATAACACTGACGCCCAGGATATTTCCCCAGGTTTGAGTGGGGAGGGTGTCAGTAAAGAAGTGGTGCTTTCGAATAGAATGGTTGACACCAATGTAGATGCAAGTGAGAGGGTTAGAGACCCACATTGTGAAGTAAAAATGAATGACAGTGTATTAAGGTCACTGTTGACTCTGGGTCACCTATTACCATTATTTCGGATAAACTATTTGTTGAGAGGTGGCAGGCTTTGAAATTGTGACCTCCTGATATCCACACAATTGCTTTCGAGGGCCAAGAGGTCGAGTTATGTGGGTATGTTTTTTATGGAGAATTTACATTAAAAGAATAGGTCCATTCATACCAAGGTCTATGTAGCGAAACGAGGATATAACATCTTGGGATGGAAAGATCAGGGTAAATTTGGGATGGTTCTCTAACCTGGAACTGCACCACCGATCTCTTTGATTAATAAACTGGAAGAAGACATTAATTCATTGGAAGATGTTTTGTCTAAACACCAGCGTGTGTTTGAGGACAAGTTGGGAATAGTTAAAGGGTTTGAACACAAAATCATTCTTAACCCGAATGCTGTTCCGGTTACCCATCGAGTTCGTAATGTCCCGTTATGTATTAGGCAGAAACTTAAGGATCATTTGTCACAGTTGTGTGTGAATGGGGTGATTGAGCCAATTGGATCTTCACAATGTGTAAGGAAATGCCTCCTTGGCATGGTTACCCGCTGACGTTTTGCCTTTGCTGATGCCAAGTTATGATTTGAAAGTGTGCTGAGGCCTGCTAACCAGGCCCCAGGACCAGTGTTCTTTCCCTAAAACAGTACCTTTGTTTCCACAATTGGCACACCCTGGCATCCAGGTAAGTGTCTTGTAACTGGTACCCCTGGTACCAAGGGCCCTGATGCCAGGGAAGGTCTCTAAGAGCTGCAGCATGTCTTATGCCACCCTGGGGACCCCTCACTCAGCACAGACACACTGCTTGCCAGCTTGTGTGTGCTGGTGGGGAGAAAATGACTAAGTCGTCATGGCACTCCCCTCAGGGTGCCATGCCAACCTCACACTGCCTATGGCATAGATAAGTCACCCCTCTAGCAGGCCTTACAGCCCTAAGGCAGGGTGCACTATACCATAGGTGAGGGCATAGGTGCATGAGCACTATGCCCCTACAGTGTCTAAGCAAAACCTTAGACATTGTAAGTGCAGGGTAGCCATAAGAGTATATGGTCTGGGAGTCTGTCATACACGAACTCCACAGCACCATAATGGCTACACTGAAAACTGGGAAGTTTGGTATCAAACTTCTCAGCACAATAAATGCACACTGATGCCAGTGTATATTTTATTGTGAAATACACCCCAGAGGGCATCTTAGAGATGCCCCCTGAAAACATACACAACTTCCAGTGTGGGCTGACTAGTGTTGCCAGCCTGCCACACTCCATACATGTTGCTGGCCACATGGGGAGAGTGCCTTTGTCACTCTGTGGCTAGTAACAAAGCCTGTACTGGGTGGAGGTGCTTTTCACCTCCCCCTGCAGGAACTGTAACACCTGGCGGTGAGCCTCAAAGGCTCACCCCCTTTGTTACAGTGCTCCAGGGCACTCCAGCTAGTGGAGATGCCCGCCCCCTCCGGCCACGGCCCCACTTTTGGCGGCAAGGAGGGAGGAGATAATGAGAAAAACAAGGAGGAGTCACTGGCCAGTCAGGACAACCCCTAAGGTGTCCTGAGCTGAGGTGACTCTGACTTTTAGAAATCCTCCATCTTGCAGATAGAGGATTCCCCTAATAGGATTAGGGATGTGCCCCCCTCCCCTTAGGGAGGAGGCACAAAGAGGGTGTAGCCACCCTCAGGGCTAGTAGCCATTGGCTACTAACCCCCCAGACCTAAACACACCCCTAAATTGAGTATTTAGGGGCCCCCAGAACCTAGCAAGATAGATTCATGCAACCTGAAGACGAAGAAGGACTGCTGACCTGAAAGCCCTGCAGAGAAGACAGAGACACTAACTACTTTGGCCCCAGCTCTACCGGCCTGTCTCCCCACTTCAAGAAAAACTGCAACAGCGATGCGTTCCACAGGGTCCAGCGACCTCTGAAGCCTCAGAGGACTACCCTGCATCTAAAAGGACCAAGAACTCCCGAGGACAGCTGGAAGCGTGAGACTTTGCACTCTGCACCCGACTCCCCAGGCTCGACCTGCGGAGAAACAACACTACAGGGAGGACTCCCCAGCGACTGCGACCCTGTGAGTAGCCAGAGTTGACCCCCCTGAACCCCCCCAGCGACGCCTGCAGAGGGAATCCAGAGGCTTCCCCTGACCACGACGGCCTGCTTCTAAGAACCCGACGCCTGGTACGGACACTGCACCCGCAGCCCCCAGGACCTGAAGGATCCGATCTCCAGTGCAGAAGTGACCCCCAGGTGGCCCTCTCCCTTGCCCAGGAGGTGGCTACCCCGGGGAGCCCCCCCTTGCCTGCCTGCTTCGCTGTAGAGACCCCTGGGTTTCCCATTGAACTCCATTGCAAACCCGACGCCTGTTTGCACTCTGCACCCGGCCGCCCCCGTGCCGCTGAGGGTGTACTTTTTGTGCTGATTTGTTTCCCTACTGGGGACGTACAAAACCCCCCTGGTCTGCTCTCCGAAGACGCGGGTACCTACCTGCTGGCAGACTGGAACCAGGGCACCCCCTTCTCCATTGAAGCCTATGCATTTTGGGCACCACTTTGACCTCTGCACCTGACCGGCCCTGAGCTGCTGGTGTGGTAACTTTGGGGTTGCCCTGAACCCCCAACGGTGGGCTACCTTGGACCCAACTTTGAACCCTGTAGGTGATTTACTTACCTGCAAAACTAACAAACACTTACCCCCCCCAGGAACTGTTGAAAATTGCACTGTCTAGTTTTTAAATAGGTAACTTAGGAACTTTGAATCAGCAAAATAGCATGTACAGTTTTCACAAAAATGGCAATAAGCTAAGTGAAATACCTTTCATTTGAAATATTACTTGTAATAAACTAAGAAAAGATATTTTCTATACAAAAACCTATTGGCCTTGAATTGTCTTTGAGTGTGTGTTCCTCATTTATTGCCTGTGGGTGTACAACAAATGCTTAACACTACCCTCTGATAAGCCTACTGCTCGACCACACTACCACAAAATAGAGCATTAGAATTATCTCTTTTTGCCACTATCTTACCTCTAAGGGGAACCCTTGGACACTGTGCATGCTATTTCTTACTTTGAAGTAGTACATACAGAGCCAACTTCCTACACTATGGATTTCTCCCACAGTGGTGCTGTTAAGAAATCAGGGGATTTGAGACTTTGACCCTCATTACAACCCTGACGGTCGGTGGTAAACCGGCGGTAAAACCACCAACAGGCCGGCGGTAAAAAAAAATGGAACTATGACCATGGCGGAAAACGCCAACGTAGACAGCCACTTTAAAACTCTGACCGCCACGGCGGTTCAAACAAACAGCATGGCGGTCACCGCCAGCAGACAGGCGGAAGACAATATACCGGCCACACTATTATGACAGGCAAATCTGCCACCTTTTCTGGGGCAGATTCAACACGAACAAAAACACGGCGAAAACAGGACTTGGAAGGGAAAACACTCAACTCAACACAACCCACAAGGAACCAGGACGCCATGGAGCCTGAACTCCAAATACTCCCTGCGATAGTCTTCCTGCTCCTCTACCAGGAGCACGACCGATGGCGGCAACGACCACAGTGAGTACTGCACCTACAACACAGGGGAGGGGGGAGGGAAAAGAGAGTGACACAGACGCAACACCCCCACCCCCACCCACAACAACACACACACACACCAATACATGCTGAAACATTACATTTACACCCCCTAAACCCCCCTGGAAGAACGCAAGGACAAAAGGAATTGATTGTAACCGTTGTAATCAATAAACATCCATTAGTCCAAAATTTATATACACTATAAACAAATATGTACACCAAGAACTCAAGTCCAGGTACTGCACCTACATAGTCCGTGGACCACTGGGCCCAAAATGCATGGGCGAGGCCCACACAAGATACCCGATCAAAATGGAGAGAACACTGCAGGGGCATCAGATCGAAATAAAACAGGCACCTCAGGGGGAAGGGAAGGGAGGGCACCTCAGCCGGATGAGTGCACGACGCCAGCTCCATGAGGGGGCTCCATGCCTATTGATGTATCCTGGGGAGTGCAAAGCCACAGTCTCTCAAGTCTCTCCAGTGGGTGGTTTGCCCTCTGCTGCATCCTGGGGAGTGCAAAGCCACAGTCTCTCAAGTCTCTCCAGTGGGTGGGTTGCCCACTGCTTTATCCTGGGGAGTGCAAAGCCACAGTCTCTCAAGTCTCTCTAGTGTGTGGGTTGGCCACTGCTTTATCCTGGGGAGTGCAAAGCCACAGTCTCTCAAGTGGTGAACAGTCTCCACTGGTTCTGGAGGGGGCATTGTGCCCAGAGTGCTTCATCCTGCCACGGACTGAGGTGGTGGATGAGATTCTTCACTGGTTCTGGAGGGGGCATTGTGCCCAGAGTGCTTCATCCTGCCAAGGACTGAGGTAGTGGATGCCTTTCTCCAGTGGTTCTGGAGGGGGCATTGTGCCCAGAGTGCTTCATCCTGCCAAGGACTGAGGTAGTGGATGAGATTCTCCACTGGTTCTGGAGGGGGCATTGTGCCCAGAGTGTTTCTTCCTGCCAAGGACTGAGGTAGTGGATGTGACAGCTGCCCAGGCCCCTGGAACTGACCACCAGCCACGTACGGATGACCACTGGGGATGGCAGCCATGTCTGCGGTGGTGCCACTGGCTCAGGTTGTCGCGGGTCCGCTGGCAGGGCTGGCGGCGGTGTCATTAGCGGCGATGCTTGCGGCGGTCATTGTGGTGGCGGTGCTGGTAGCGGCCTCACTGACTTAGGTGCTGGTGGCTGACTCGCTGACTGCTGTGCTGGTGGCTGGCTCACTGACTGCCGTGCTGGTGGCTGGCTCACTGACTGCCGTGCTGGTGGCTGGCTCACTGACTGCCGTGCCGGTGGCAGTGTCAGTAGAGGCAGTGCTGGTGGCGGGCTCACTGACCGCGGTGCCGGTGGCAGTGTCAGTAGCGGCAGTGCTGGTGGCGGGCTCACTGAATGCAGTGCTGCTGAAGGGCACAGTGTCTGCGATGCTGGTGAAGGGCTCAGTATCTGGGCTGCTGGCGGCGGTGTCCTGTGGCGGTCTTGTCCGCCGTGCAGGTTGGCAGAGACGTTGACTTGCCTTTCTTCTTCAGGCCCTTCCCCCACCTTGGATGGTGGCGCAGCTGTCTTGCCACTCCCCACAATTGTCTTGCCTGAGCCCTTGGTGGCAGGTGTTTTGGCCTTCTCCCTCCGGGATGTGTGCAACCTTTTCTGTTTTGGAGGTGGGGGAATGTCCTTGGCCTCGCTCCTTGGGACACTGGCAGCCCTGTTGCTTGGCGCACTCCAAAATCCGGGTATTGCTGGCACCACTGTGCCCGGTGATGTGGTGGCTGAGTTGCTGGGTTGGGACCTGGAAAGGCGGGCCGTAGGGGACGGATGGGAGGGTGGTGTAGGGAAGAGGTCAACATTTAAGAGGAAAAGTGTTTTAGACACACTGAGACAGGTAGATGGAGGGGGTTTGGGAGTGGAGGAAGAGGTAGTGGTTGTAGGAGGTGTTTGTTTGCTGACTTTGGGTGAAGGTGCATGGGCTGGAGGCTGTCGTGAGGTGGATGGCTGTTGGGTGGGTGTGTGACTGTGTTTGTGTACTTTGGGAGGAGGGCTCACAGAAACACTGGTAGAGGACACAGGGGATGTGTGAATGGTAGTGGGGGTGGTGAGTGCACGTGAGCGGTGTGTGGTGATGGGCGTGCTGGTGATGGAGGTAGTGGCTGAAGATGTAGTGCATGCAGGTGTGAGTGGAAACGTGACAGGGAGAGAGGAGGGAGACGTGGAGGAGGGGAACACAGTGGAGGCAGTGGATGTTGGTATGTATGCATGGGTATGATGCTTGTGTGAGTGCTTGTGGGATGTGTGGTGCTTATGTTTGTCAGAGCCACCCTTGTGTGTTGAGGTGTGTGCTTGCTGGTCTGATGGTGTGCTTGGGATAGGCTGAGGTACTGGGGATTGGGTCTGGGTGGAGGAAGTTGGAGGGGGGAGGCTGGACACAAAGGACAATGGCTGCCATCAGTGCAGAGGCCAGAGCCTGAAATGCTCACTGTTGGGCTGCCTGGCCAGAATGAATGCCCTCCAGGCATGCATTTGTCTGTTGCAACTGCCTCTCTACACCCTTGATGGCATTCAGAATGGTAGACTGACCAAAAGTGAGAGATCTCAGGAGGTCAATAGCCTCCTCACTGAGGGCAGCAGGGCTGATTGGGGCAGGGCCTGAGGCGAAGGAGATGCCCACCCTCCTGGGTGAGCGGCCACGGGACCCACGCTGAAGGGCTGCTGGGAGGGCGGTGCTGGCAGGGGGGGTGGCGGCTGTACCTGTAGAAGTGGTGGGCACAGAGGGGCCCACCACCGCTAGGAGGCTCCCATCAGAGGAAGAGTCGGTGTCGCTGGTCTCAGCTCCTGTCCCTGCCGTGGAGCTCCCCTCGCCCTCCGTCCCACCAGTGAATTCAGACTCCGTTGTCTGGCCCTCCAGGACCATGTGGGATGCAGCTCCCTCCTGCTCCGGTGGCACAGCTCCTTCGCCTGATGATGCTAAAACACACAAGAACAGGGAGACCACAAAAAGGGGGGGGAAGAAAGAAGAAAGACATGTTCAGTGCATACAATACCGCTACTGTCGGCAGACACTACAGGCACAGCAGCCCTCTGCACTATGCCATGCACTTAGAGTTCCATAATTAATCACAGGGACATGGGGTACATGGCGTATGCCCTATTGCTGCACACATGGAAGTCACAGGAGCCTACTAGGTGTAGATGGCTCTTACCACTCGTGGGATGGGGTGCCACTTAGCCTGCCTCACAAAGGGTCCTTGCCTACAAAGCTCGTCCTAGCCTAGGGGAACCCACTGCCCACCTCCCCCACCCAGACACCTCCAATGCGCGCAGAATCAGCTGAATGAGAGTGTACTCACCCCCTTGTGGCTGCTGTGATGCCCTCAAGCGCCCATCCAACTCCGGATAATTCCCTGCCAGGATCCGGAACATCAGGGGGGTCATGGTGCGATGGGCACCCCTCCAACGTTGGGAGGCCATCCCCAGCTGGGCCTCCGCCGTCTTCTTGCTCCAGCGGCAAATGTCCTCCCAATTTTTTGGCAGTGGGTGCTCCATCTGTGGTGGACCCCCAGGGTCCGGACATCCTAGGCGATGGCCGCCAAATATCCTTCTTCTGGTGGGCGCTGACCCAGAGAAATAATACAGGGGAAAATGTAAAACTTTATCATCCGGACCGTCACAGTCATTGTCCCACGTTCCCACCCCTGCCCTGACGTACATACACTCACCGTCCGATCATGCAGGCCTCATCTCTCCCCCCGTATCTTCCATCCACACCACTCCAAACAGGCATTGCCCATATAGCATGCTCACAGTGTACTCACCTGTTTGTCTGGAGGACCGTAGAGTAGCGTGTACTGGGGAAGGACCCCATTCACTAGTTTCTCCAACTCCTCCGACGTGAAGGCAGGGGCCCTTTCCCCAGACACATGAGCCATCGTCGCTTCCAGACTGAGGTCACAGCAGCACTTGCAGTGTAGGTCCTCTCCTGTCGAAGATCAGGTATCAAGTGAGTGAACAGAGAGAAAATGGTGGTCACGTCCGCGGCAGTGCGTACCGTCACCGCTGGCGTACATCGTCATTGGCTCCTGGAACCCATAGGGCCCAATGTTAACCAATGCAGGATTGCGCCACAGTCTTCGACTGCCTACCGCGATGGTGTACAACGCCAGCCCAGTTACCTCATATCCCCTTGTTCCACATTACAGGTCAGACGAACGAGTTACTTACCTTCGGTAACGACTTTTCTGGTGGATACATTAGCTACCTGTGGATTCCTCACCTAATGAATACTCCCATGGCGCCAGCATTCGACGGAAATCTTCTTACTAGCCCCTGCACGTCGACGAGGACGTCACTCTAGCCCACGCGACGCCGTCTGACGTCATACAGGCAATAAGAGGTCCTCGACGACGTGCGGACGTCAGTACCAATCATTTTTTACGTGCATGAGAACAACCAGGCAATGCAATGAAAGAGCAAGGCAACATCCCATTACATTGTAAAAATACACAACATTGCATGAATAACTGTAAATCTTTTATATATATATATAACTCTCTCTTTTTAAAATATATATCTACACATCAAGTATATACACAAAGATATATACATATAATATATACAACATCTATTGCACCCTCAAAGACCAAGAGGAGCGTACTCAAGGATTACTTGGTAAGACCAGAAAGGCAACGGGGAGGCGGGTGGGACCGTGAGGAATCCACAGGTAGCTAATGTATCCACCAGAAAAGTCGTTACCGAAGGTAAGTAACTCGTTCTTCTGATGGATACAACTACCTGTGGATTCCTCACCTAATGAATAGAGTCCCAAATCAGTACCACGCCCGGCAGTGGGTGCCTAAATGGTCAAACCAAGAAATCCTGCAGCACTGACCGTGCAAAATGGCCGTCCCTTCTAACCTCAGAATCCAAACAGTAATGTTTTGCAAAAGTGTGAAGGGACGACCAAGTTGCGGCCTTGCAGATGTCGACCACAGGAACACCTCTGGCCAAGGCCGAAGTGGCCGACTTAGCTCTGGTGGAATGAGCTCTAATGCCCTCAGGAGGATCCTTCTTTGCCAAAGAGTAACAGATTTTAATGCAAAGAACAACCCACCTGGATAGTGTTCTCTTGTGGACTGCCTTTCCTCTCCTCTTGCCCAAGTATCCAATAAACAGCTGATCCTCCAGCCTGAAATCCTTTGTTCTATCAATAAAGAGGCTCAACGCCCTCTTTGGGTCCAGACGGTGCAGTCTTTCTTCCTCTTTGGAAGGATGAGGCGGAGGATAGAACGTGGACAAAGTAATTGCCTGAGCCAAATGGAAGGGTGAAACAACCTTCGGGAGGAATGCAGCCTTGGTCCTCAACACCACCTTATCCCCATAAAAAGTTGTATAAGGAGGTTTTACTGATAAGGCCTGCAACTCACTCACTCTCCTTGCTGATGTTATAGCTATCAGGAAGACTGTTTTTAAAACCAAATACCTTAAGGGGCAAGAATGCATAGGTTCAAAAGGGGACCCCATAAGGAAAGTCAGGACCAAGGACAAATCCCATTGCGGCATAACGAATGGCTTTGGAGGATATTTATTTAGAAGACTTTTCAAGAATCTGATAACAATAGGGGATTTAAATAAAGATGGTTGGTCTGGAAGACATATGAAGGCTGACAAGGCCGATAAATAACCCTTAATAGTAGCCACTGCACAACCTTTCTGCGCTAGAGACAGAGCAAAAGACAAAACGTCCGATAGATGAGCATGCAAAGGATCAATCTGCCTCTCTCCACACCACGCAACAAATTTAGACCATCTATTAGCGTAGATAGATTTAGTGGAGTGTCGCCTGGCCGCTAATATAACATCCACTACCTCAGGCGGGAGAGAGAAGGAACTCAGGTTGCCCCGTTCAATCTCCAGGCATGTAGGTGCAGACTCTGGAGGTTGGGGTGTAGAACCTGCCCCTGCGACTGCGAGAGGAGGTCTGCCCTGAAAGGGAGACGGAGCGGAGGGCACATTGAGAGTTGGAGAAGGTCGGAGTACCATACCCTCCTTGGCCAATCCGGAGCTATTAGGATAACTAGAGCCCGGTCCTGGCGAATCTTCCTCAATACTCGAGGAATCAAGGGTATGGGAGGAAACGCGTAAAGCAACTGGCCGCACCAGGTTATTTGAAACGCGTCCCCCAACGCTCCCTGCATCGGATACTGGAGGCTGCAGAATAACGGACAATGCGCGTTCTCTCGAGTGGCAAACAGATCTACCCGAGGAAACCCCCACCTCTGGAAGATTAAACGGACTTGATCTGGATGGAGACGCCACTCGTGGTCTGCCGAGAATTGGCGACTGAGACTGTCCGCACGCACGTTCAAGACTCCGGCCAGATGGTTTGCTATCAAGCAAATCTGATGGTCCTTTGCCCAGGACCATAGTCGAAGAGCTTCTCTGCAGAGAAGGTACGACCCCACTCCTCCCTGCTTGTTTATGTACCACATTGTGGTAGTATTGTCCGTTAGGACCTGTACCGACTGACCACGAAGGGAAGGGAGGAAGGCCTTGAGAGCCAGACGTACAGCCCGTAACTCTAACAGATTGATGTGAAACATCTGTTCCTCTGGAGACCAAAGACCTTTGATCTCCAGATCCCCCAGATGAGCTCCCCACCCTAGAGTGGAAGCATCCGTTATGACTGTGGCCACTGGCGGCGACTGCTGGAACGGCTTTCCTTGTGAAAGATTGTTGCTTGCAATCCACCACTTCAAATCCACAGCAGCATCTCTGGAGATCTTGACAGTACTCTCTAGATCCCCTTTGTGTTGAGACCACTGCCTTCGGAGGCACCACTGAAGAGCCCTCATGTGCCAGCAAGCATGCGTGACCAACAGAATGCAGGAGGCAAACAGACCGAGCAGACGAAGGACCTTGAGGACTGGAACTACCGCTCCATTTCGAAACATTGGAACCAAATCCTGAATATCTTGAATCCGCTGAGGCGGAGGAAAGGCCCGACCCAATGTTGTATCCAGTACTGCCCCTATGAACAGGAGGCGCTGAGAGGGCTCTAGGTGAGATTTGGGCTCGTTCACCGAAAAACCCAGGTCGAACAACAACTGGGTTGTTGACTGCAGATGATGCGACACAAGCTCCGGGGACTTGGCTTTGATCAACCAGTCGTCCAAGTAAGGGAATACTGCTATCCCCTTCCTTCTGAGTTCTGCCGCAACCACCGACATCACCTTCGTGAAGACTCGAGGTGCTGAAGTAAGACCAAACGGAAGGACCGCAAACTGATAGTGCTGCGATCCCACCACAAACCGGAGATACTTCCTGTGTGACTTGAGTATCGGGATATGAAAGTAAGCATCCTGCAAGTCGACAGACACCATCCAGTCTTCCTTGTTCAACGCCAAAAGCACCTGTGCTAGGGTCAGCATCTTGAACTTTTCCTGCTTGAGGAACCAATTCAAGATCCTCAGGTCCAGGATTGGTCTCAAACGACCATCCTTCTTGGGAATCAGGAAATACCTTGAGTAACATCCTCGACCCCTTTCCTGCTCTGGGACCAACTCCACCGCGCCCTTTGAAAGGAGGGCTTGTACCTCCTGTTCTAGCAACAGGAGGTGTTCTTCTGAACAATAAGAAGGACGGGGCGGGATGAGGGGCGGGAACTCCCGAAAGGGAAGGGTGTAGCCTTTTCCCACAATACTGAGAACCCAAGTGTCCGTTGTAACAGTCTTCCATTTGGTGAGAAAATGCTGTAATCTTCCCCCTACAGGAGAGGAGTGAGTGGGAAATGGTGGAAGCCTAAGGCTGCTTCCCCTGCTGCACCCCGCCAGAGGATGAGGAAGAGGCAGAGTGCTGCTGAGAGGCTCCTCTGGTGCGGACCCTACCTCTCCCCCTAAAAGATCTATAGGGATGGGAAGAGGCAGGTTGCTGATATCTTCCCCGAAAGGAAGAGGAGGAAGAGCCACGCCCAAATCCACGAAACCTCCTGAAAAATCTGGAAGAGGCCGTGGAAGAAGGAGCTTGGAGCCCTAACGACTTAGCCGTGGCCCTGCTTTCCTTAAAACGTTCCAAGGCCGAATCAGCCTTGGCTCCAAACAGTTTGTCCCCATCAAACGGGAGATCCAACAATGTGGACTGTACATCCGCAGAAAAGCCCGAGTTACGGAGCCAGGCCTGTCTCCTTGCCACCACAGTTGTGCCCATTGCTCTGGCTACCGAGTCGGTGGTATCCAGTCCCGTCTGGATAATCTGGGTCGCAGCAGCCTGGGCATTTGAAACAAGATCCAAAAGACCCTGGGGAAGCTCTGTAAATGATGAGGAAATGTCATCCATCAGAGCATGAATATACCTCCCCAGGATACAGGTTGCGTTGGTGGCCTTTAACGCCAGACTGCAGGACGAAAAAATCTTCTTGGACTGCGCCTCTAGTTTCTTTGAATCTCTGTCCCCAGGCACCGTCGGGAAAGAACCAGGCGCTGACTTGGATGAACAGGAGGCCTGCACCACCAAGCTCTCCGGCGTAGGGTGCCTAGACAGAAAACCAGGGTCAGTCGGAGCCGTCCGATACCTCCTGGCCACGGCTCTGTGAACTGCTGGGGAAGATGCCGGCCTCTTCCACACCTCTAACACCGGATCCAGCAGAGCGTCATTAAATGGCAAAAGAGGTTCCGCCGCAGCTGAGGCCGGATGTAGCACCTCTGTTAGAAGGTTTTGTTTAGCCTCCACCACCGGGAAAGGCAGGTCCAAAAAACTAGCTGCCTTCCGTACCACTGCGTGAAAGGAAGCAGCCTCCTCAGTGTATTCTCCCGGGGACGAAAGATCCCACTCAGGGGAAGTGTCCAGCCCACTGGCCGACTCCAGACCACGCAGCCCATCACCCGAGTCCTCTAGCTCTCCTTCCTCCAGGGCTCGTTGGTACTCCTGCTCCTCTAATACACGGAGAGCACGTCTCCTCGAATGAAGCCGTTGTTCGACAATGCCTCCGCCGAAGTCGAAGATCGGCGCCGATCTTCAGAAGCCACTGACGCCGCGTCCGGCGCCACAGGTAACTTCGGCGCGGACGAAAGAGCAGTTGAAGCAGATGGACCCACCGGAGTCACAGGCCGAAATCCCGACGTCGACGGGATGGAAATCCCCGGGGCCAATCCTTCTGAAGCCACCGGAGCGGCCACCGGCGCCGACACTGGCGCCGAGCCCACGTTCCCAAAAGGGAGAAAGGGCATAAAGGGTGCCGGCCGAAGAGGCGCAGGATCACCCAATGAAAAGGCCAAAGGCCCAGCCGGAGCACCCCCTGGAGCCATCTGTTGGAAGATGGCATACATCGCATTCAAGAATGCGGAACTATCGGCTCCAGGGGTGGGAAAAGCCGGATACTGGGGTGCCTGTCTCGGAGGCGACCCCGACGCCGGCCTCGACGTCTGCAACGCCGGAGAAAACACCTGAGGCTCCAATACCTCAATCACCGACGCCTGTCCAGGTGAAGTTGGAGACGCCGGAGAGGGCAACGGCGTCGAAGGATGCGGCGTAACCGTGGGACTGATCTCCCATGTCCTTTGGCGCCGATCCGAAGACCTGGAGCGAGTCTCCTTCGAATGACGCCGAGATTCTCTACGGCGCCGGGAGTCTCGATGACGCCGATGTCTTGGAGAAGAAGACTTCTTGTGATGCTTCTCCTTCGATTTCGCCATAAACAGCTTCGCCTCACGTTCCTTGAGGGCCTTTGGATTCATGTGCTGGCATGAATCACAAGTCGAGACGTCGTGGTCGGAGCTCAAACACCAAAGGCAATCGGAATGAGGATCCGTCACCGACATCTTGCCTCCACACTCACGACAAGGCTTGAATCCAGACTTTCTCTGCGACATTATTACCACAGCGAAAGACTACGCAGCAAAAATACACTGTAACCACAAAAGTAACAGTTGCTCCCTCGAAGATAACCGTTTCGAATGCACGGAAAAAAGGGAACTGACGTCCGCACGTCGTCGAGGACCTCTTATTTGCCTGTATGACGTCAGACGGCGTCGCGTGGGCTAGAGTGACGTCCTCGTCGACGTGCAGGGGCTAGTAAGAAGATTTCCGTCGAATGCTGGCGCCATGGGAGTATTCATTAGGTGAGGAATCCACAGGTAGTTGTATCCATCAGAAAGCCATCATTTCAGGGGGCCACATGGCATCAATTTTTAATGCATCACACATATATAGGCCTTGCATATACACAGAGACAGGCACATAGCGTATTGACAAATGTGTGCAATAAAATTATTATCTTACTACCTCAGTGTTGGCTGACTCTGTGCTCGCTGTTCTCATCCATAGGGCACGTCCGCTGGGGCAGGTGAGGAGATGGCGGCATCCTCCGGTGTACAGACCGCTGGTGGACCTGTCGACAATGGAAGAGAGACATGTAATAGTCACCTACAGACTTGATCGTGCCACAATCCATGAACTGTGTGCTCAGTTGGAGCCACACCTGATGTCAGCTATCCGCCATCCCACAGGAATCCCCCCTCTAGTGCAGGTCCTGTCAGTACTCCATTTCCTGGCAAGTGGATCTTTTCAAACAACGGTGGCCATAGCATCAGGGATGTCCCAGTCTATGTTCTCTAACGTGTTGTCCAGAGTGTTGTCTGCCCTGCTGAAACACATGCGCAGCTACATCGTTTTCCCTCAGGTGGAGGATTTGCCTACAGTGAAAGGTGACTTCTATGCCCTGGGACATATCCCCAACATCATAGGTGCCATTGATGGGACACATGTGGCCTTGGTACCCCCCCCGCAGGAGTGAACAGGTGTACAGAAACAGGAAGAGCTACCATTCAATGAATGTGCAGATGGTGTGTTTGGCCAGGCAGTACATCTCCCATGTGAACGCCAAGTTTCCAGGCTCAGTGCATGACGCTTACATTTTGAGGAATAGCAGCATCCCTTATGTGATGGGGCAACTCCAGAGGCACTGTGTGTGGCTAATGGGAGAGGACAAGGACCCTATACCCTGTGAATAGTTGTCTGGGTCTGGGGTTGTCCCTAAGGGTTAGTGTGTGTCTAACAGTTGTCCCTCGACATTTGCAGGTGACTCTGGGTACCCCAACCTGTCATGGCTACTGACCCCAGTGAGAAATCCCAGGACAAGGGCAGAGGAACGCTACAATGAGGCACATGGGCGAACTAGGAGGATTATAGAAAGAACCTTCGGCCTCCTGAAGGCCAGGTTCAGGTGCCTCCATATGACAGGTGGTTCTCTCTACTACTCACCAAAGAAGGTGTGCCAGATCATCGTGGCCTGCTGTATGCTGCACAACTTGGATTTGCGACGACAGGTGCCTTTCCTGCAGGAGGATGGTCCAGATGGAGGTCTTGTGGCAGCTGTGAAGCCTGTGGACAGTGAAGAAGAGGAGGCAGAAGAAGAGGACATAGACAACAGAAACAACGTGATCCAGCAATACTTCCAGTGAGACACATGTAAGAAGACATCACTGCCTCCTACATCTGATAAAATTGTTAGACCTATCATCTGTCTGTCACTTTCACCCAGTGTATGGACCCTGAATTGTCATTTTGCCTTACCATTTCACAGATGTGGCTCCCACTGTGTGACCTCTGCTATGTTACCTCGTGGACTAGAGCTGTGTGACATAGGTATGTTGACAATAGAATGGACATTGCTATTTTCCTCAGTTATTGCAAATACACATTTGTGAAAGCACAGACTGACTCCAGATTGTTTTGTGATTCAAGGGTGTTTATTTAAGTGCTAAATAGTGGAGGGGGTTGTAAAATGGTCAGGGGTGATGGTGGAGGAATGTCCATGGCAGAGTCCAGTTATTATTCTCACAGTTGCATTGTCCAAAGGGGCATAGGAAGTGGAGCTACGGCAGTTTAAGGATGGACAGGGTGACAAAGTGGGACAGAAGGATGACATTCAGGGTGGTCTCATTTCTTGGCGGGGGTCTTGGCATTGTTCTCTGTCTTTGTCCTGGATCTCAGGAACCGCTTGCGGGGTGGTTCTCCATCTGCAGGGGGTAGGGTGCTGGTGTCGTGGTCCTGTGGCGGTGCCTCCTGTCCACCAGCGCCGGCGGAGGTGGTGGGCAGTTCATCATCCAGGCTAGTGTCAGGGGCCCCTTGTTGTGCCACAGTGTCCCTCCTGGTGTTCACAAGGTCCTTCAGCACCCCTACAATGGTGCCCAGGGTGGTATTGTCACGGTTTTCACTGGGCTTACAGTCGAGGTTGATGAGGGTTGGGGAACGACCCCGATTCCGGCAGGTTCTGCTCTGGCCGAGGTAGGAGCGACCCCTTCCGGTAGCCACGGTGCTGTTTGAAAATAGCAAGCCACTACAGTCCATGCCCTCCAGAAGGAGTCCCAGAGGAAAAACCCCAAAAGGGTAAAAAACCTCCAAATAGGAACTCCCTGAAACAGAAGGACACAAGGGCGTTAGAACTGGAGATCCGAGAGTACAGGAAAAAACTGGAGACGAAGATAGGTCAGGAAATACTGAATCCACAAGAGGAAACCAGCCGGAGCGTGACTGCCACCAAAGGAGTGTTGCAACGCAATGAGCAAGAAGCTGAATTCCCCTTATATACCCCTAGACAGGAAGTAGGAAACAGGAATTAGAAACACCACCATCTTGGATTGGGGAAAAGAGTATAACAGTGACTAAAGAACATGCGTCCAAACAAAGAGAAACAATGCATGCTGGGAAGAGGGGAAGTGAGCAGCATGCTGGGAAAAGAAAAAGGCATGCATAAAAACACCACCATGTGCAGGCATCCGGCTTTTGCCTGTTTTGACCGGTAAGTGGTGGAAAGAGTGATACCCAGAATTCCGATGTTTAATTCATGTGTGCGCCTAAGCGCGGCAAACGCTGCCCTCGCGGCAAGGACCGTGACCCAATTTGGGTCCTCTGGCCCTGCCGCGTGTATCCAGGAATCCGCAGCCGGAGAAAAGGAGCGCGGCGAGTGCCGCGACCCTTGACCCGAGCCGCGGCTTCCCCCGCGGTCCGACCACGGCCCGCTGCAGCCCCCGAGTGCTGCGCCGCAACAGTAGGTCCCCCCCCCCCCCGAGGCCCCAGGTTTGTGAGGGAAAAGCCGGATAAAGCGACGGACCAAAAGAGGGGCATGAACTGAAGGGACATCTTCCCAGGAACACTCACTCATAGGGTAGCCTTTCCAATGAACAAGGTATTGGAGGCGTCCATGGAAAAACTGAGAGTCACAGATTTCCTGGACCTCATACTCGGGCACATTATCAACCAACAGAGGGGGAGGACAAGAGAATTGTCTGTGAAAAGGATCAGGAAGGTAAGGTTTAGGTTGAGACACATGGAACACAGGGTGTATCTTCCAAGTCTGGGGCAGGCGAAGACGCACAGACACTGGGTTAATCTTTTTGAGAATCAGGAATGGACCATAATAACTGGGTTTGAATTTGTTCTGAGTAAGTCGGAGAGGGAGGAATCTAGAGGAAAGCCACACTTTGTCATGGACCTGATAGTGAGGAGCCTCGCAACGTCTCTTATCAGCCATCTTTTTCATGCGCGACTTAGTGGCCACAAGGTTGGAATGGATAACACGTTGGACACCCCGTAGCTGTCGAACATAGGAGGAGATGGCAGGAAGATTGGAAGTATCTTTCAGGGGAGTTGGAAAGGCCTTAGGATGGAAACCATAGGAGCCATAGAAAGAGGAGACTTTCAAGGCACTGTGTATTGAGTTGTTGTAGGAGAATTCTGCAAGCAGTAAATAGGTAGCCCAATTACTCTGCGTAGCATTGCAGAAGCTACGTAAATATTGTTCGAGGCCTTGATTGAGTCGTTCCGTCTGTCCGTTAGTTTGTGGGTGGAACCCAGATGATAAGGCCACTTCGATTCCCAAGGTCTTACAGAATTGTTTCCAGAATCGGGAGATATATTGAGGACCCCTTTCCGATATAATGACCCGAGGTAATCCATGAAGCCGAAAGATTTCTTGTGTAAAGATTTGACCTAATTCTTTTGCCGTTGGTAACTTTAAGGCCGTGAAGTGAGCCATCTTGGTGAAGGAGTCCACAGTGACCATTATTACGTGATTTCCCATTGAAGAGGGTAATGAGCACATGAAATCGGTGGAGATAATGTGCCATGGACCTGGGGGAACTGGTAGTGGGCGAAGTAATCCTACTGGTTTAGTACGGGGTGTCTTGGCTTGAGCACATATAGGACAAGATGATACATATTCCTCAGTATCTGTCTTGAGAGTTGGCCACCAGAAGGAGCGAAGCAGAAGTTCTTGAGTAGCTTTCATTCCTCGATGACTCGCGATGGGGGAATCATGGCACATACTTAAGGCTTCAGTCTGTACTAGTTTAGTGGGTAAGAACAGGGTCTTATGATAATGATATCCTTGATCTATATGAAGTTGCGGACACAACTTATTCAGCTCTGTATCTTCTAGACGGGCATATTCGGACTTGACTTGGTCTAAAAAAGTCTATACTAACCCAATGATCTTGTTATTGTCAAATAGGTTCTGTACAGGAGAATCGCTGCACTCAGGGTAACGTCGGGACAAGGCATCCGCCAGAATGTTCTGAGAACCAGGGATGTAAGTGATATAGAAGTCATATTGGCTGAAAAAGAAAGCTCATTGAGCCTGCCGGCTATTCTGACACTGAAAGTTTCTTAAGCACTGTAGATTTCTGTGGTCTGTCCGGGCTTCAAAGGGTTCTTTCGAGCCCATCAGAAAGTGTCTCCATTCTGTGCATGCGGTCTTTAAGGCGAGTAATTCACGTTCTAACACGGAATAGTTCCGTTCGGAGTCGGATAAAATGTGAGACAGGTAGAATACCGGGTGCTCTAAATCATCATCGTCTTGTCTTTGCAGTAAGGCAGCCCCAATAGCTCTTTCGGATGCGTCTGCGACAACAATGAATTGTTTGCTGGTGTCTGGGTGCCGTAGAATGGGGGCTTGAATAAAGGCTTTCTTTAAATCTTGAAAGGCTAACTCTGCGTCTTGTGTCCAACAAAAGCCCTTCTTTAGATGATCTTTTTTAAGGGTTTGAGTAATGTAGCTGGTTCTCTGGGCAAAGTCTGCTATAAATTGTCGATAGAAATTGGCTAATCCCAAAAAACACTGAGTCTCCTTGATGAAAGAAGGAGATGGCCAATTCAATATAGCTTGCACCTTGTCTGAATCCATGGCGACTCCAGTTTGGTTAATGCAATATCCCAAGTATTTTACTTCCGTCTGATCAAACTCGCACTTTTTAGGTTTGCAGAATAAATGGTGTTGTCGGAGTCTCTCTAAAACTTGGCGAACATGCTTAGAGTGTTCCTCTGGGTGAACAGAAAAGATTAAAATGTCATCGAGATACACCACTGTTTGTTGCAAAAGATAGAATCCATGAACCTTTGAAAAATGGAAGGGGCATTGGTGAGTCAGAATGGCATTACTCGATATTCGTAGTGACTAAAAGGTGTTCTAAAAGCGGTCTTCCATTCATCACCCTTTTTAATTCTTAGAAGATGGTAGGCTCCTCTGAGATCCAGCTTGGTGAATCTCTTTGCCCCTCTGACTGCTTCTAGGATGTCCTTAATGAGGGGTAACGGGTACAGATCCTTAATAGTGATCTTGTTTAATCCTCTGAAATCAATACAGGGACGCAAATCTTTAGTCTTCTTAGGCACAAAGAAGAGAGGAGCCCCTGCAGGTGAAGAAGAGGGAGCAATCAACCCGCTCTGTAGGTTCTCATCAAGGTATTCTTTAAGAATCTGCGTCTCAGGTTCTGTGAGAGGGTACATTCGCCCAAAAGGAACCACTGTATCTGGTTCTAAAGGAATGGTGCAATCGTATTCTCTATGGGGTGGCAGTTCAGGTTTTTTTGGCTTCTGGAATACATCAGCATATTCCTGATAATGCCTGGGAACTCCCTGTAGGACGTTAATAGAGCATCCCACCTTAGGGGGTGCTGCTAAGAGACCTTTTGGGGACCAATAATCCCCTGCTAGGTAGCAGTGGTGTTGGCAAAAGTGAGAGGATAAAGAAATAGTTTTTGTTTCCCAGTTGATGTAAGGGTTGTGCCGTGTGAGCCATGGAATTCCCAGGATCATGATGAGGTGTGGTGATGAAATTAAATCAAACAAAATATTTTCTTGGGGTTTCCCAAACTGTAGACAGAAAGTAGGGGTGGTATATTGTACGGGTCCTGAGGCCAAGAGTGATCCATCCACCGTGTGTACTTGTTCTGGTACTTCCTTAGGTATTTGTGCTATCTGTCGTTCTTTGGCCCATGCTTCATCTAAATAGATGCCACTGGCTCCACAGTCCAATAAAGCCAGGGTTCTTTCTTCCCGGCCATCAGTTAAATGAAGGATAACTGGTAAAAGAAAAAGAGCAGTTCCTTCCTCCCTGGAAGAACAAATGGAAGGTATTTCACGATATCCCGTCCTCACCCTTCTTACTGAGGACGGGAGTTGGCGTTTCCCAAAGGCATGGTTGGACGAATCGGGCGGGTGCGAATTAGGTGACCAGCTGCACCACAATATAGACAAAGCCCCTTCCTTCGTCTATGTTCTCTTTCACTAGCTGATAAAGGTCCTCGAGCCGTATCAATTTGCATTGGCTCTTCCTCGGTAGTCCCCTTAGGTTCAGGACGGACTTCCTCGGTACGATGAGAGAAGGTGCGAGACGTCACTGAGTGAGATGGCAAACAACTCTTCTTTATCTCCATTCTTCATTCGTTCAACCGATATTCTATCGTCAGAGTCTGATCCATCAATCCTTTAAGGTTCTCTATTCTAGCAGAGTGCACCAGTTCGTCCTTAATGTCCTCTCTGAGACCTCTGCGGAACAGTGTCACCAAGGTACGTTCCACCCAGGATGTTTCTGTTGCTAATTGTCTGAAACAGGTGATTTATTGTAATACATCTTGATTCCCTTGTTGTACATCGCAAAGAGCTTCTTCTGCTGAAGCCTCGAGTCCAGGGCGCTCAAACATCTGTTTAAAGGTAGTGACAAAGGTGCAATAATTAGACAGGCAGGGATCATTTCTTGTCACTAAAGGAGTGGCCCAAGCCAATGCTGGCCCCGATAAGGCGCTAATCAAATACCCCACCTTGGTCTGGTCTTGTACAAATTGCGAGGGGCGAAAGGCAAAATAAACCGTCAAGGCATCCAGGAATTCTCTTAATTTGATAGGATCCCCGGAGAAACGAGGTGTAGTGGCAGCTACTGAGGGAACATCAGTGGTCCTGGATGCAAAGGCTTGTCGATAGACGGTATTTTCAGTACGTAGCTGTTGGAGTTCTTGAGCCTGTTGTTGTATCGTCATGAGCAGGGTCTGGCTCGTGGGTTCCGTATTTGCCACTGGATTATCCATGGTTCCGGACTGCAACTGGATTTTTGGGCGTTGCAATCTGTCACGGTTTTTACTGGGCTTACCGTCAAAGTTGATGAGGGTTGGGGAACGACCCCGATTCCGGAAGGTTCTGCTCTGGCCGAGGTAGGGGCGACCCCTTCCGGTAGCCACGGTGCTGTTTGACAATAGCAAGCCACTACAGTCCGTGCCCTCCAGAATGAGTCCCAGAGGAAAAACCCCAAAAGGGTAAAAAACCTCCAAATAGGAACTCCCTGAAACAGAAGGAGGACACAAGGGCGTTAGAACTGGAGATCCGAGAGTACAGGAAAAAACTGGAGACGAAGATAGGTCAGGAAATACTGGATCCACAAGAGGAAACCAGCCGGAGCGTGACTACCACCAAAGGAGTGTTGCAACGCAATGAGCAAGAAGCTGAATTCCCCTTATATACCCCAAGACAGGAAGTAGGAAACAGGAAGCAGAAACACCACCATCTTGGATTGGGGAAAAGAGTATAACAGTGACTAAAGAACATGCGTCCAAACAAAGAGAAACAATGCATGCTGGGAAGAGGGGAAGTGAGCAGCATGCTGGGAAAGGAAAAAGGCATGCATAAAAACATCACCATGTGCAGGCATCCGGCTTTTACCTGTTGTGACCGGTAAGTGGTGGAAAGAGTGATACCCAGAATTCCGATGTTTAATTCATGTGTGCGCGGCAAACGCTGCCCTCGCGGCAAGGACCGTGACCCAATTTGGGTCCTCTGGCCCTGCCGCGTGTATCCAGGAATCCGCGGCCGGAGAAAAGGAGCGCAGCGAGTGCCGCGACCCCTGACCCGAGCCGCGGCTTCCCCATGAGGTCCGACCGCGGCCCGCTGCAGCCCCCGAGTGCTGCGCCGCCGCGGCCCGTGCTCGCAGCGGTGCAACAGGTATTGATGGACTGGAGTTCCTCCCTGAACCCCAAAAACTGTTCCTCCTGCAGCCACTGGGTCTCCTGAAATTTGGCCAGTACCGTTGCCATAGTTTCCTGGGAAAGATGGTACGCTCCCATGATGTTGGAGAGGGCCTTGTGGAGAGTGGGTTCCCTGGGCCTGTCCTCCCCCTGTCGCACAGCAGACCTCTCAGTTCCCCGGTTTTCCAGGGCCTCTGTCCCCTGAACGGTGTGCCCCCTGCCACTGCCCCCAGGTCCCTGCTGCTCTTGGGTTTGTGGGTTTGCCTGGGTTCCCTGTAGTGGTGGACACACTGCTGCTTGACGTGTCCTGGGGACAGAGGTATGGGCCCGCTGGGTGGGTGCTGTGCTGGTGTTTCCTGAGGAGGGAGGCTCTGTGGTGGCCTGGGACTGTGTCAGGGGAACCGACTGTCCCGATGTCCCAGATGGGTCGGGTTGGTCATCTAGAGCCAGTTGGACAGAGCTGTTGTCATCACTGTGGGCCTCTTCTGTGGGGGCTGGACATGTCTGGAACCTCCTGTCCGGTGACGTTGGGTAGGGGTCCTGCAGGGGTGTAAAGGCATGATTATTGAATCTGTGTGTGCCATGGTGTGCAATGGGTGGGTGACCCTGTACCCCAGTGCTTACATTCTTGTGTAGGACCTTGTGTGCTAATTGTTTTGGGGTCTGTGTGGGTATGTGTAGTGGACATGCTTTGGTGATGGGTGCTCATGATTTGTTGTAGCATGCAGGGCTTGGTGTTGGGATGTGTGGTTTGTAATAATAGGACATATGTGAGGAGTTGGAGTGATGGGGGTGAGGGCGAGGTTTCGGGGTATGTGTTGGCATGTAGGTAGGGTGGGGGATATGGTAGTTAAAGATTTGACTTACCAGAGTCCATTCCTCCAGCTACTCCAGCGAGGCCCTCAGGATGCAGTATAGCCAAGACCTGCTCCTCCCATGTTGTTAGTTGTGGGGGAGGAGGTGAGGGTCCGCTGCCACTCCTCTGAACTGCAATGTGGTGTCTTGAGACCACGGAACGCACCTTCCCCCGTAGGTCATTCCACCTCTTCCTGATGTCATCCCGTGTTCTTGGATGCTGTCCCACTGCGTTGACCCTGTCCACGATTCTGCGCCATAGCTCCATCTTCCTAGCAATGGAGGTGTGCTGCACCTGTGATCCGAATAGCTGTGGCTCTACCCGGATGATTTCCTACACCATGACCCTGAGCTCCTCCTCAGAAAACCTGGGGTGTCTTTGCGGTGCCATGGGGTGGTGTGGGTGATGTGTGAGGTGGTGTCTGTTGTGATGTGTGGGGTGATGTTTTGGGGTGTCTGGTGTTTTGTGCGTGGATGTGTATGAGTGATGGTGTTGTGTGCCCCTGTATGCTGGTGTGGTCTTTGCTTTTCTGTCTCTCTGCTTCTTCCAAATTTTTCGTTGTAAGGGTTTGTGGGTAATGTGGGTGTGTGTTTTATATTGTATTGGGTGTGTGGGAGTGGTATGTGTATGTGTATCAGGTGTGTGTATTTCGAATTGTCCAATGTGGTTGTGTTTTGTAAATATGTGTGTATTTTGAGCGCAGCGGTGTGTACCGCCAATGGTTTACCACGGTTGAAAGACTGCCGCGTGGATTCGTGGGTCAGGATAGTGTTGGCGTATACTTGTTGGCGTGACGGTGGAGGTTTTGTTATCGCCAGTTTATCACTGACCTTTGGTGTGGCGGACTTGTGTGCTTGTGTGGGTGTCTGGATTTTGGCGGATTCAGAGCTGTGAGTCGTAATAGCAGCCGCAGTGGTGTGTTGGCGGTCTTCTGCACGGCGGTAAGCGGGATTTACCGCCAATGTTATAATGAGGGCCTTTGTGTTAACCTCAGATCATTAAATAAGAACATTCCCTTTACCTAATATTCAGGACATGTTGGCCCAACTTGGTGGTACGAAGATTTTTTCGATATAGGATCTGAGGACTGCGTATCATCAGGTCGAACTCAGTCCTGAATCTAGAGATCTTACGGCGTTTAACATGCTGTTTGGAGCCTTCCGTTTGGTCTGGCATCTGCGGCTTCTGCGTTTCAAAAGTTGATGTATCATTTATTTGGGGAAGTGAAAGGAGTGTTGATGTACCGAGATGATATATTGATATGCTCAGAATCCATCCAGTCTCACTTGTGTAAACTAGAGAGAATACTAAGTATTCTTGAGGACCATGGGATTACAGTTAAAAAACAAAAATGCTAATTTATGTTAAAGGAGGTGGAGTATTTAGGCCACAAGATAAGTGAGCACAGTATTAAACCTAAAAATGATCTTTTGGTAGCAATTGGAAAATGTGCGCCACCGAAGGATAAGTATCAATTAAGGTCTTTTTGGGGTTTGTGTGAATATTATTCCAGGTTTGTGCAGAATTTTGCTTTGCAGTGTGAACCTTTACGAAAACTGTTGCGGAAAAACATGAAATTTGAATGGGAACAAGAACAGTTGGAGGCATTCAATGTTTTGAAGAAGCTCATTGTGGATGCACCAGCTATACAACCTTTTAATGAGGAAGCTTTGTCAGTGGTGACTGTGGATGCTAGTAATTCTGGAATTGGAGCTGTGCTTACACAACTGCATGAAGGACGAGAATCTACTGTAGCTTTTGCTTCGGGTGGACTGACTTCATCTGAGGACAACTACAGTACAATCAAAAAAGAAGCTTTGGCTTGTGTATGGGGTGTTCATCATTTTGCCACTTACTTGTGGGGCAGAGAATTTGTGGTGGTCACGGATCATAAACCTTTGATGTATATGTGGAATGAAAAAGGGATGGGTAATACGAGTCCCTACTTAATTTGATTATTATCAAAAATGCATGTTTTTAATTTTAGGATGAAACACATTCAAGGAGGGCAGAACAGCAGGGCTGACTTCCTATTGAGATGTCCCATAACTGAAAATGTTGATTTGGGAAGTGCAGGGGAGGAAGATAAAGAGATTGTGATTGATATGGTGGACGTTTTTCTGGTTTCGGAGAGTGTTATTTTGAAGGAAAGCTGGGAGAATAAGGTGGAAAACGATCATTCGTTAAAGATTCTCAAGAGCTACATAAAGAATGGTTGGCCGAGGGAAGGTCAGGTGATGGAAGAAGTGAGACCGTTCTTCAAAGTTAAGGAAGAGTTGAGAATGGAAGGTAATCTGTTTATGAGAGGTACCCAAGCAAGGTGTTGCAAGCAAGTCCCTAGTCCACACTGTTCCCTGCTGATGACGGGCTAAACCCAGAAACACGTGTCCAGGGATATACAGCACTTGCTGCACCTACGGAGGTGAAAGACTCTTTTTACTTTTTGAACGGACAACGAATCAACTCCATTTACGTTGATGCTTTGGGGTTATACTTTGTTGCTGGAGTGCAGGCAGTATGCTCCCTCTCTTTGAAACTACCAAATTAATCCCTCCTGTTGAGCTGAGAAGTAGTTTGGTCAAGTTAGCTCACAGGGGTCATGTGGGTATTACAGGTACTAGGAAGAAACTACGCTTGTATTATTGGTGGCCTGGGATGGATGAGAGTGTGGAGATTTTGGTGGACAGTTGTAGTGTGTTCGCAAGCTGAGAAGTCCGTAAGTGTACGGAACAAGCCTTTGTGTCCTGTGAGTTTCCCTTAGTGGCCGTGAGAGAAGATTGGTATGGATTTCATTGGGCCTATTGGTGGATTGAACAAGGGGAGGAAATTTGTTTTGGTTGTAGTGGATTACCATTCTAAATGTGTATCATATAAATTTTTGAGAGAACCTAACACAGCAGGTGTAATAACAAGTTTTAGGAAACTTTCAATCAGAAGGGGTCCCAGCGTTTGTAGTTACAGAAAATGGTGTGCAATTTGTGTCACATAGCATGAAGGAATTTCTGGATAATTTGGGGACTACGCAATTAATGCATTGGCATGGTGGAAAGAGTTAACAGTATGTTGAAAGAGACTATACTGATGGCACTGGAAGTTGGAGAATTGATTCAGGAACAATTGGGGAGAGAATTTGGTGCTATCATAACACTCCACATTCTACGACTGGCGTGACTCCTTTTGTGTTGATGAGAGGCAGACACTCGTTCAATGAGTTATCTGCTAAGTGGATGATTGAGAAATCTGATCCTGATAAGAGTATTCATAATGTGGGGACAAGGGGGTGGAGTCACATGCCAAAGCTAAGTGCAGGTATGATAATCTTAAGAAAGTGAGGGAGGTTGATTTTGAAATTGGGGATCGCGTAAGAGTAAGAATACCTTATAAGGTTAAAGGTTCTAAACAATTCCGAGCAACAAAAGTTGTTCAGGTAATGAGACACTCTGTTAAAAGTTGAGGGAGGTAAGTGGTGGAGTAAGAGGAAAGTAGCTAAGGTGGATAAAGAAGTGGATGCTCAAAGAGTCCAGTTGAGGGACAAGGAGTCTGGTGAGGTCTCGGGAGGACTGATGAGTGAAGTTTGCATAGGGGATGGTGCATTTGGGATGGAAGAAAGGGATGTTGGAGCTTGTGGAGTAGGTGCAGGAGAGACTTGTGTGGCAAGTAAAACTTTTTCCAAGGAGCATGAGGTGAGATTGGATTTTGATCAGGTGTGTGATGATGATGAGGGAACTGGAGAAACAAATGACATTTGGTTAGTGAAAATTCTGACTGCGGTTGTAAGGAGATCGGGGAAAAAGTTTGTGGTAAGTTTCAAAAATCTAAGGGGGTGCTCAACAAACCAAGATATCTGGAGGATTTTGTTTTGTATTCGTTTTTATGTTTTTGTGGGTCCAATTTTTTTCTTTTGTTATTTAAGAGGGAAGATAGTCTGGGTTCTATTTTCTAGAGTTCTCGTGAGTGCTCACGAGTTATGGCGCTGCTTGAGAACTCCAGGTGGAATGTTATGGATTGTGTGGGGAGTGGGATCCAGAGAGAGCGGTTGGTGGTTTGATCGTCCTGGGATGCCAGTCACTGAGGAACATGTACATCTGTACTTGTAAAATAAAGGTAGCGATACATCCCACCTCCGAGTGTTACATCTTTCTTCGTGCTACCCCACAACAGGCTTCCCCTTATTTTAGCCATATACACTACTGTGCCAAATAACCCAACACAGAAGTAGAAATATGTAAGTAGGCCACTGAACTTGAAACATGGTGGTTCATCCTTAGAAGTAAGAGGGGTAGTAGCCACTCTTCAGTTTCATTACGCAAATGCGGGCTGACTCTCAAGATATCAGGTCAACATCTTATACGACACTGTTAGAGTAATATATTGTTCTGCAAGAACTTGATACCAGGCTCTAATTGCAATGACCTGTTCAGTCACTCAGGTATTTACTGATGGTCTTACCAAAGGTGGACTCAAACAACTGAAGTTGAGGGGATTACTGTTAGAACACCTGTGAGCGCTGTGTCCTCCCATGATTTCTTACTGTTCTTACATGATTTTGGTCTCATGGTTTATTGAAAGTATGCTCTAGTACCCCTCAGTAGTCAAGTCAGGAGCTTGGGTTTTGTTGTGGAACCAGCTGTAAAGTTCTCCCAGAAGAACGAGTTACTTAACTTCGGTAACGACTTTTCTGGTGGATACATTAGCTACCTGTGGATTCCTCACCTAATGAATACTCCCATTGCGCCAGCATTCAACGGAAATCTTCTTCCTAGCTTCTGCACGTCGACGAGGACGTCACATTTGCCCACACGACGCCGTCTGACGTCATACAGGCAATAAGAGGTCCTCGCCGACGTGCCGACGTCAGTACCAAAAAATTTTACGTGCCTGAGAATAATAATCCATTGAGATGAAAGAACAATAGCAATATTTAATGACATTGCAAACAACACATCATTGTGAGAAGTCGGTCTACTAATTTCTTTTTTTTTTTAAACAAGTAAATAAATATATAAACTATATATAAAAAAAAATATATATATATATATATATACATACATACATATATACATAACCTATACCAATCCTCAAAACCAAGAGGAGCACACTCAAGAATTACTTGGTTAGGCCAAACAGGCAACGGGGAGGCAGGTGGGACCGTGAGGAATCCACAGGTAGCTAATGTATCCGCCAGAAAAGTCGTTACCAAAGGTAAGTAACTCGTTCTTCTGATGGATACAACTACCTGTGGATTCCTCACCTAATGAATAGAGTCCCAAAGCAGTACCGCACTCGGTGGTGGGTGCCTGAATGGTCAAACCAAGAAATCCTGCAGCACTGACCGTGCAAAATGGCCGTCCCTTCTGACCACAGAGTCCAAACAGTAATGTTTCGCAAAAGTGTGAAGGGACGACCAAGTTGCGGCCTTGCAGATGTCGACCACAGCAACACCTCTGGCCAAGGCCGAAGTGGCCGACTTAGCTCTGGTGGAATGAGCTCTAATGCCATCAGGAGGATCCTTCTTTGCTAAAGAGTAACACATTTTAATGCAAAGAACAACCCACCTGGAGAGTGTTCTCTTGTGGACTGCCTTTCCTCTCCTCTTTCCCACGTAACCGATGAAAAGCTGATCCTCCAGCCTAAAATCCTTTGTCCTGTCTATGTAAAAGCTCAGCGCCCTCTTCGGGTCCAAGCGGTGTAGTCTCTCTTCTTCCTTTGAAGGATGAGGCGGAGGATAAAACATGGACAGAGTAATTGTCTGGGTCAAATGAAAGGGTGAAACAACCTTCGGAAGGTAAGCAGCCTTGGTCCTCAACACCACCTTATCCCCATAAAAAGTAGTATAAGGGGGTTTTACCGATAAAGCCTGCAACTCACTCACTCTCCTTGCAGAAGTTATAGCAACCAGGAAAACTGTTTTAAGAACTAACAGTCTTAAGGGGCAAGAATGCATAGGCTCAAAAGGGGACCCCATAAGGAAAGTTAGGACCAAGGTCAAATCCCATTGAGGCATAACGAAAGGATTTGAAGGAAATTTATTCATAAGGCCCTTCAAGAATCTAAGTACTATAGGAGATTTAAATAACGAAGGCTGGTCTGGAAGACAAATGAAGGCTGAAAAAGCAGACAAGTAACCCTTAACAGTAGCCACTGCACAACCCCTCTGTGCTAAAGACAAAGCAAAAGATAAGACATCTGACAAATGAGCACGTAAGGGATCAATCTGCCTCTCTCCACACCAAACCACAAATTTAGACCACCTATTAGCATAGATAGATTTAGTGGAGTGTCGCCTGGCCGCTAAGATAACATCCACTACATCAGGCGGGAGAGAAAAGGAACTCAGGTTGCCCCGCTCAATCTCCAGGCATGAAGGTGCAGACTCTGGAGGTTGGGGTGTAAAACCTGCCCCTGCGACTGTGAGAGGACGTCTGCCCTGAGAGGGAGACGGAGCGGAGGGCACAGTGAGAGTTGGAGAAGGTCGGAATACCACACCCTCCTTGGCCAATCCGGAGCAATTAAGATTACCTGGGCCCGATCTTGGCGAATTTTCCTCAGCACTCGAGGAATCAAGGGTGTGGGGGGAAACACGTAAAGCAACTGGTCGCACCAGGTCCTCTGAAACGCGTCCCCCTACGCTCCTTGCACCGGATACTGGAGGCTGCAGAATAACGGGCAGTGCGAGTTCTCCCGGGTGGCAAACAGATCTATGCGAGGAAACCCCCACATCTGGAAGATTAAATGGACTTGATCTGGATGGAGACGCCACTCGTGGTCGGCCGAGAAATGGCAACTGAGATTGTCCGCAAGTACATTCAAGACTCCGGCCAGATGATTTGCTACCAAGCAAATCTGATGGTCCTTTGCCCAGGACCATAGTCGAAGAGCTTCTCTGCAGAGAAGGTACGACCCCACTCCTCCCTGTTTGTTTATATACCACATTGCGGTAGTATTGTCCGTCAGGACCTGAACCGACTGACCACGAAGGGATGGGAGGAAGGCCTTGAGAGCCAGCCGTACAGCCCGTAACTCTAACAGATTGATATGAAACATCTGTTCCTCTGGAGACCAAAGCCCTTTGATCTCCAGGTCCCCCAGATGAGCTCCCCACCCTAGAGTGGAAGCATCCGTTATGACGTGGTCACTGGTGGAGGCTGCGTGAACGGCCTTCCCTGGGAAAGATTGTCGTCCGCAATCCACCACTTCAAATCCGTGGCAGCATCTCTGGAGACCTTGACAGAACCTTCGAGATCTCCTTTATGTTGAGACCACTGCCTTCGGAGGCACCACTGAAGAGCCCTCATGTGCCAGCGAGCATGCGTGACCAACAGTATGCAGGAGGCAAACAGACCGAGCAGACGTAGGACCTTGAGGACTGGAATGACCACTCCACTTTGAAACATTGGAACCAACGCCTGAATGTCTTGCATCCGCTGAGGCGGAGGAAAGGCTCGATTCAATGTTGTATCCAGTACTGCCCCTATGAACAGAAGGCGCTGAGAGGGCTCTAGGTGAGATTTGGGCACGTTCACCGAAAAGCCCAAGTCGAACAACTACTGGGTTGCCGACTGCAGATGATGCAACACAAGCTCCGGGGACTTGGCTTTGATCAACCAGTCATCCAGGTAAGGGAATACCGCTATCCCCCTCCTTCTGAGCTCTGCTGCAACCACCGACATCACCTTCGTGAAGACTCGAGGTGCTGAACTAAGACCAAACGGGAGGACTGCAAACTGATAGTGCTGAGACCCTACCACAAACCGGAGATACTTCCTGTGCGACTTGAGTATCGAGATATGAAAATAAGCATCCTGCAAGTCGACAGACACAATCCAATCTCCCTTGTTCGACGCCAAAAGCACCTGAGCTAGGGTCAGCATCTTGAACTTTTCCTGTTTGAGGAACCAATTCAAAATCCTCAGGTCCAGGATTGGTCTCAACCGACCATCCTTCTTGGGAATCAGGAAGTACCTTGAATAACAACCTTGACCCTTTTCCTGCTCTGGAACTAACTCCACCGCGCCCTTTAAAAGGAGGACTTGAACCTCCTATCTAAACAGGAGGTGTTCTTCTGAACAATAAGATGGGTGGGGCGGGATGGGGGGTGGAAAGTCCCGAAAGGGAAGGGTGTAGCCTTTTCTCACAATGCTGGTAACCCAGGCGTCTGATGTGATGACCTCCCACTTGTGAAGAAAATACAGTAACCTTCCCCCTACAGGAGAGGAGTGAGTGGGAATTGGTGGAAGCCTAAGGCTGCTTCCCCTGCTGCACCCCTCCAGAGGAAGAGGCAGAGTGCTGCTGAGAGGCTCCCCTGGTACGGACCCTACCCCTCCCTCTAAAAGATCTATAGGAGAGAGAAGAGGTAGGCTGCTAGAATTTCCCCCGAAAGGAGGAGGAGGATGAGCCACGACCAAATCCTTGAAACCTCCTAAAATATCTGGAGGAGGCAGAAGAAGTGGCTTGCTATCCTAACGACTTGGCCGTGGCCCTGCTCTCCTTAAACCTCTCCAAGGCCGAATCTGCCTTGGCACCAAAGAGCTTGTCCCCATCAAAAGGGAGGTCCAGCAGGGTCGACTGTACATCTGATGAAAACCCTGAGTTACGAAGCCAAGCCTGCCTTCTCGTAACTACAGCTGTGCCCATCGCTCTAGCCACAGAGTCAGTTGTATCCAAGCCAGATTGGATAACCTGGGTTGCAGCAGCTTGAGCGTCCGACACGAGATTCAACAGCCCTTGAGGAACCTCTGTATGCGTAGATGTAATTTCGTCCATCAGAGCATAAATGTACCTCCCTAAAATACACGTAGCATTGGTGGACTTTAATGCCATGCTACATGACGAGAACACCTTTTTGGATTGCATGTCCATCTTCTTGGAGTCTCTATCCGATGGCACAGATGGAAAAGAGCCAGGCGCAGACCTTGCCGAGCAGGAAGCCTGGACCACCAAGCTTTCAGGCGTTGGGTGTCTGGTAAGAAAGCCAGGGTCAGCCGGTGCAGCCAGATACCTCCTGGACACAGACCTATTGACAGCTGAAGAAGACACCGGCTTCTTCCAGACCTCCAACACAGGTTCCAGCAGCGCCTCGTTGAACGGCAAAAGAGGTTCTGCTGATGTAGAGGCCGGATGCAACACCTCTGTCAGCAGATTCTGCTTCGCCTCAGTCACCGGCAAAGGCAGTTCCAAGAAGTTAGCTGCCTTCCTTATAACAGCATGAAAAGTGGCCGCCTCTTCCGTATACTCCCCCGGAGATGACAAGTCCCACTCAGGGGAAGTATCAAGGCCACTAGCCGTGTCGAACCCATGAAGACCCTCACCAGAGTCCTCAATCTCTCCTTCCTCCAGGTTCTGCTGATACTCCTGTTCTTCCAGGAGACGGAGAGCACGTCTCCTCGAGTGCAGCCTCTCCTCAATCCTCGGCGTCGACATGGCGTCAGCAGATGTCGAAGAACGACGCCGATCTCCGGATCCGTCCGACGTCGGGTCAACAGGTGCCACAGGCAGCTTCGGCGCCGAACCAGGAGTCGGATGGAGAGAAAACTGCTTCGGAATCGCAGAAGGCCTAGACGGCGTCACTGGCCGAAACACCGAAGCCGCTGGAGTCGAAACTCCCGGAGCCGAAGTCTCTGGAGCCACCGGAGCCGACACCGGCGCCGAGCCCACGTTCCCCAGGGGGAGAAAGGGCATAAAGGGTGCTGGTCGCAGCGGAGCCGGAGCACCCATGTTAAAAGCCAAAGGACCCGAAGGCCCAGCCGGTACGCCACCTGGAGCCATCTGCTGAAAGATGGAAAACATCACATTTAGAAATGCGGTATTATCGGCTCCAGGGGCCGGAAAAGCCGGATACTGGGGGTGCCTGGATCGAAGGCGACACAGACGCCGGCCTCGACGTCTGCAACGTCGGAGAGAACATTTGAGGCTGTGGAACCCCAAATACTGAAGGCGGTTGGCCCGAAGACCCGGGCGAAGTCGGTGAGGCTGGAGAAGGCAACGGTGTCGACGGATGGGGAGTGACTGTGGGACTGACCTCCCAAGTCTTCCGACGCTGAGTCGATGGCGACCTCGACCGAGACCTCTCTTTACTCGACCGGCGCCGTGATTCTCGACGGCGCCGGGAGTCCCGATGACGCTGATGAGACTTCGGTGACGAGGATTTTCGATGGTGTCTTTTCTCCGACTTCGCCATAAAAAGCTTGGCCTCACGCTCCTTCAGGGCCTTCGGATTCATATGCTGACATGAATCACACCTGCCAACATCATGATCGGAACTTAGACACCACAAACAGTCAGAATGTGGGTCCGTTACCGACATTTTGCCCCCACACTCACGACAGGGCTTAAAACCTGACTTCCTCTGAGATATAGTAACCTCAGAGAAAAAAGCACAGCCAAAAAACACACTGTAACTGTCGAACAGCAACAGTAGCTCCCTCGAAGATAACCGTTTCGAATGGCACGGACAAAAGGGAACTGACGTCGGTGAGGACCTCTTATTGCCTGTATGACGTCAGACAGCGTCGCGTGGGCAAATGTGACGTCCTCGTCGACGTGCAGAAGAATGGTTTCACATTTCATCAGCAATACAAGGGACAGTGGCACGACCAGCTACATGCCTGAAGTGTAGGCCAAACTCTCATCTCCCTCCCTTATCACATACACAGAGCAGGACGGCAAAAAGGAAACAATTAACGGACATTAACGACTGCCAGCCCTGTTGTGAAAACAAAGCTATATACCACATGCTCCTCATGTTGGGCACAATTCACAGAAATTAGCAAACCTGCATTTTTAAATTTACAACTTCATGTGGATGTAGATTTATTTATTTTCAAATGTTAAAAAAATACACCTTGAAACCTTTCCTATTCACAGATTTCCAGATGTACTCCTAAAAAGAATTACTGAATTCTATTTTTGTATATGCAAATATATACACTTATGTTTTTATGTTTTTACTTGCGAAAATTTTGAGGAAGTACGAATACACTTAATTACTTCTTTCTCCCAGGAAAGGGATTTACCATTGCCATAGACGAGGCAATTTTCAACTTTTTTTCCAAGGTGGGAGGGGAGTTGGAGAGGAGTTTCTCAACAATGAAAAACATAGGTTTGTGGGTGATAACTAACTTACAGGGCATTTGCACCATATGAAACCCATTCCCAGCCCCTTACCAAATCTGGTTGCAGATTTCCTGACAAAAAACCTTTCTATGAGTAAAACCATATACTTGTGGAAAAACTAATTGGTCTGAATATAAAAGTAGATTTTTACCAAAAATAGGGCTATCTTAGTGTGTAACTCTGACATATGTGCACAAATAACTTTGACAATAAGGTCTATTCTGTTTTCGTAAATTAGCTTTCATCCAGAACACAAGCACTTATCAACAAGACCACATACATTTGATTCAGTTGTATGTACCGCACTATAAGTGACGTGCTCAGGGCCGGACCTGGAACCCAAAGCAGCCCTGGCAATTTTTGTCAGACCAGCCCTCATAGGGTGCATAGCGAGCAAGCCTAACCACTACACTGGGGATTGGGGGTTCCCCACCTCACCCAAAGAAAATTTGGGAAAATGACAAGAACAGTGCATTCTACAACACATTTTTCATTCTATATTCTATTTTAGTCATTTTTAAAGCATAGTAAATGATGACTTTACCGTGCACCAGCATACAGCAATCTTTATTGGGGTTCTTCAATGATTCCATCAACCTCTAACTGTGCCTCTCATCTCTCCATAGCCCCTCCCACATATATTTAATTTGTTTCATAGCACCTCTCTTATCAGCATAAGGTGTTGCAGCACTCTACATCACACACACATACAGAGACAATGGATCATACGTGTGTAAGTCAGTGTATAGAAAATGTTACATAAGACAAAGGGGACTAGAAGATGTAGGATTCACATGTCATCCATTCTGGTAGGCATTTTTAACAGTGCTTGGTCTCAGGAAGCATAAACAAACAAGTTACTTACCTTTGGTAACGCACTGGTAAAGACTCTATCTAGCTGAAGATTCCTTACCTTAGAACTTCCAGGATTGGAATCCAGAACTTTTGCTGAGCAATACCCTTGCACGCGTCATTTGGATCCACATGGCAGTGTTGTTGGAGCCGTCTGTGATGACAGTCACCTTTAAAGGCACCACCCAAGCATGAGTATGTCAGTTCCTTTTCCACTAACTTCCGTGCCAGACGCGCAGAGCCAGAGAAAGAACTAACAGCTTGCCTGTGCAAAAACTAGGGCCCTGAAAGGGACAATCCCTGACCCTATTAGACCCTTCCAGAGCAGGGAGGCATGGGTGGGTTGTAAGGAATCTGCAGCTAGATAGAGTCTCTACCAGACAATGCGTTACCAAAGGTAAGTAACTTGTTTATCTGACAGAGACAACTAGCTGTAGATTCGTTACCTTAGAATAGATACCCAAGTCATGACCTCCTGGCGGTGGGCTGCGGCAGATCTTCTTCACACTAAAAAATACTGAAGGACCTAACGAGCAAAGTGCCTGTCTCTACACACCTGATTGTCCAGGCAGTAGTGTCCTGCAAACGTGTGCAATGATGCTTACGTCGCTGTCTGATAGATATCCAGGATTGGAACACCTTATGCTAGTGCTTTGGTAGCAGCGTTGCACCTGGTAGAAAGAGCCCTCAAGCCCTCAGGAGGCTGCTTCTTGGCAAATGCATAGCCGATCTTAATGCAGAGAATCACCCAGCGTAAAATGGTTTGTTTCTGCATTGCCTGATCCTTCTTTGCTCCCACATACCTCACAAAGAGTTGGTCATCCACCTGAAACTCTTTTCTGTAGTCAAGGTAGAATGACAAAGCTCTTTTTGGGTCTAGCCGGTGGAGTCGTTCCTCTTCTTAAGAGGGATGGGGTGGGGCAGAGAAGGTGGGATGGGTGATGTTTTAACCCAGGTGAAATGGGGTCACCACCTTGGAGAGGAAAGAGGCACGAGTTCTAAGTACCACCTTGTCCGGAAACATGATGAGATATGGCGGCTTAGATGAGAGAGCCTGCATGTCACTCACCCTCCTGGGAGATTTTATTGCTAATAAGAAGGCTGCCTTGATGGTGAGCAGCTGGAGCGGACAGTTATGGAAGGACTCAAAGGGAGCACACATGAGAAATGTGAGAACTAGATTTAAGTCCCACCAAGGCATAAGAAAGGGTGTAGGGGGAAACATATGTACAAGCCCTTTGAGAAATCTATGTACAATAGGTGATTTGAAGGCTGATCAGGCAGCCGAAGGAACACCAATAAGGCGGAAAGACAGACTTTGAGAGTGCCCAAGGCAGAACCCTGCTGGGCAAGGGATAAGATAAAGAGAAGAATGTCAGAGAGAGAAGTAGACAGAGGATCAATAGATCTTTCTGTACAATAATTTACAACGCGTTTCCAACGGCAGGCGTATACCGTCTTAGGGGAGGAATGCCTGGCTGCTAGAATAACTTTACAGACTTCGGGAGGAAGGTTGAAAGCTGTCAACTGTCGCCACTAAATCTCCATGCACGAAGGCGCAGAGTTGACAGGTTTGGTGGAGATCCTTCTCCTGCTGCTGCAACAGAAGATCTTACCGTAGGGGCAGCCTGATTGGAGGATCAATGCTCATTTTCAGAAGTTCGGGATCCCAGACTCTGTGCCCAGTCCGCAGCCACCAGGATTTACTTGGGCCCGGTCGTTCTTGATTTTCTTGAGAACTTTGGACGGAAAGGCACACAGGAGGCCTGAACTCCACTTGAGACGAAAAGTGTTGCTGAGTGATTGCCGCCTTCGAAACACCATCGCAATACTGCTGATATTGCACGTTCTCTGTGGAGGTGAGCAGATCTAACCAAGGCTTTCCCCACTGCTGAAAGAGTCCTTGTGTCACCTCTGAGTGGAGACCTCACTTGTGATCCACTAGGAATTGACGGCTGAGTTCGTCTGTCTTGGCGATCAGAGAACCTGCCAGGTGCTGAACCACCAGGGTTTTGCCCTGCTGTTCCAGCCATGTCCAGAGACGCAGGGCCTCTTGACAAAGGGTCCATGACCCTACACCACCTTGCTTGTTGCAGTACCACATTGCAGTGGTGTTGTCCGTGAACACCTGCACCATCTTCACTTTTACAACAGGAAGAAATGGTTTAAATGCTAGTCGGATTGCCTGGAGTGCCAATAAGTCGATATGGAGTCTGGTTTCCACCGGAGACCAGAGGCCTCAGATCTCCCAGATGGCCGCCCCATCCCAGAGGTGATGCATCTGTCACTACTGTGAGATCTGGTTGGGGAAGGGAGAGGAGTATGCCTCTGATCCATTCAAAGTTCACTAACCACCACTGCAGGTCTTTTGCAGTTCCCTCTGAGATCTGAACTGTGTTGGCGAGATCCCCCTAATGCTGTGCCCATTGGAACTTCAGGTCTCTCTACAGAGCCCTCGAATGCGATCTGGCATATCTGACTAACAGGATGCAGGAGGTCATGAGGCCCAACAGACTCGGAGTCTGTTTCACCTAAATCCACAATAGAGGCCAATACATCAGAATTATAACCTGAATATCCTGGACTCACTGCTTGGGAGGATAAGCCCGAAAATGCGCCTTGTCCAGAACAGCTCCAATGAAAGGGAGTGTCTGAGAGGGAGTCAGGTGTGACTTTGGCACTTTTAAAGTGAACTCCAGCAAATGCAGGAGGTTCACCATTGGCTGAAGGTGGGTGACAACAGCCTGGTGTGAAGGAGACTTCAACAGCCAGTCGCCAAGGTAGGGGAAGACTGAAACCCCTGACCTGCGCAGATGAGCTGCTACCACCGCCATCACTTGTGGTGAACGCCGAGGGGCACTGGTAAGACCAAAGTGGAGCACAGTAAACTGAAAGTGCTTGTGGCCCACCTTGAACCACAAGTAACGCCTGTGGGCAGGCAGGATGGGTATGTGAAAATACGAAATCCTGCAAGCCCAACACTACCATCCAGTCTTCTTGGTCTAGGGCAGACAAGACCTGAGCCAGAGTAAGCATTTTGAATTTCTACTTTTTCAGGAAGAGATTGACGTCCCACGAATCTAGAATAGGTTGAAGACCTTTGTTCTTTTTGGTTATCAGAAAGTAGCGGGAATAACAACCCGCCTATTTTTGACGTCGGGACCCTTTCTCTGGCTCCCTTGGCTAAGAAAGCCGTGAATTCCTCATGGAGCAACACTATGTAATCCTCCATCAACCATTCTTTGAACAAAGGCACAGAGGGAGAGAAAGTCTGGAAGGGGAGGGAGTAGCCCTTCTGTATGATCTGCAAAACCCATCTGTCCGATGTTATGGACCTCCAGTGAGGGAGAAGAAATTGAATCCTTCCTCCAACGGGACGCATATGGTCTTGGAGAATCACACTAGGAGGACTTTTGTGTTCTGGAGGAGGGGGGATGGGTGGTGGACAACTTCTGGCCAGACCATCTGGATCTGAAGGTACCAAAACCTCACCCCACACAGGATGCTGACCTGGTGGGAGGATGGTGGCTGGTCTGTGGATGGTGTGGCACCCCACCCCTTCCAAAGCCTCGAAAGGGGTGAAAGACCGACTGTTGGCGAGGGGTCACCAAAAGTTCCAAGGCCGTAGCCCAGGATCCTTGAAGCTCTCCTGCACTGAGTCTGCCTTTTCACTAGACAGGCTGGATCCATCGAAGGGCATGTCCTTAAGGTTTGCCTGGACATCTCCAAAAAAGCCAGAAGTATGAAGCCAGGTGTGGCAACAAAGGGCGACCGTCAACCAAATCGCTCAACCCAGCAAGTCAGTTGTGTCCAAACCACACCTGATAGTAAACTTTACTCCATCTCTCCCATCTTTGACTGCTTGTGAAAGATTGTCCCACATGCCCTCTGGGACCAAGGGCAGCACCTGCACAACCGCATCCCAGGAAGAATGGGAAAAACGGCCCAATAGGCATGAGGTATTGTAGGAAAGTACCCTCTTTTTGTCATGGTTACCCCCACTTTTTGCCTGATGCCAGTGTGTTTTGACTGTGCTTACTGGGATCTTTCTAACCAGGACCACAGTTATTGTGCTCTCTCACTCTAGATTTCGTTGTCCCTAACTTCTTATACCCCACAATTTGCATACTGGTGCCCCCATATAAGTCCCTAGTATATGGTACCTAGGTACCCAGAGCATTGGGGCACTAAGGGTTCCCCAAGGGCTGCAGCATGTATTATGCTACCCATGGGAGCCCATGCAAACTGTGTCTGCAGGCTTGCCATTGCAGCCTGCGTGAAAGGATGCATGCACCCTTTTCACTCCAGGTCACTGCACCAGGTCACTGTATGTCACCCCTTTGGCAGGCCCTCCTAGCCCAGAGGGCAGGGTGCAAGTACCTGTGTGTGAGGGCACCCCTGCATGAGCAGAGGTGCCCCCACGAACTCCAGTTCCATTTTCCTGGACTTCGTGAGTGTGGAGAAGCCATTTTACCCGTGTACTGGACATACAATACTACCTATGTCCAGCTACATAATGGTAACTCTGAATCTGGGCATGTTTGGTATCAAACATGTTGGAATCATATCCCAAGACAGTTGCCAGAATTGGTTGTATGATTCGATGCACTCTGGGGGCTCCTTGGTGGACCCCAGCTTTGCTCCTACCAGTTTGCAGGGTTTTATCAGGCAACGCGCACTGCTGCCATCCTACAGACTGGTTTCTGCCCTCCTGCTGCTTGAACAGCTCAAGCCCAGGAAGGCAGAACAAAGGATTTCTTTTGGGAGTGGGAGGCAACACCCTCTCCCTTTGGAAACAGGTGTTACATGGCTTGTGAGGGGTAGCCTCCCCAAGCCACTGGAATGCTTTAAAAGGCACATTAAGTGCCCTCCTTGCATAAACCAGTCTGCACCAGTTTATGGACCTCGAGTCCCTGCTCTGGTGTGAAACTGGATAATGGAAAGGGGAGTTACCACTCCCCTGCCAATCACCACCCCAGGGGTGCTACCCAGAGCTCCTCCAGGTGATCACTTGATTCTGCCATCTTGAATCCAAGGTGGGCAAAGGCCTCTGGAAGCATATGAGTGGCCAGGTCAGGCAGGTGACGTCACAAGCCCCTCCTGAAAGGTGGTCACCATGCTAGGTGACCAATCCTCCTTCCAGGGCTATTTAGGGTCCCCCTCTGCAGTGGGTCCTCAGACTCATCGTGCAAGAATCCAGCAGGACTCCTCTACAATGCTTACTTCAACTTCTGGCCACTGGAATCACAAATGGACTTCACAGGAACCTACAGTTTGCAGCTCCAGCAACAAGTTTGCTCTGCAACATTGTTTCTCCGGCTCCTTCCAGCAACTGCAACATTTCCCCAGCTCTGCATCCTCTGAGGGCGGCAAGTCTTCAGTCTGCACCAAGAAGCAAGAAGGAATCTCACTTGGAGTGAAGGAGTCACTCCCCTGCATCCGCAGGCACCAACTGCAACGAGGACTAGTTGTGTGGGTCCTCTCTCCTGCAACTCTGCATGGATGCTGCAACACAGAAGGTGGTCCTGAGTGGTCCCTTTGGTCCCATCTAACAGCTGTCCAACTTTGGAGGTAGTGAGTCTTTGCCTCGCCTTGCAGGACAGTACCCCTGTGCACCACAACTCTTGCAGCTATTAAGGCTTATTGGCTCTTCTTCCAAGGGATCTTCAGGCTACGTGTAGCCCCGGCCTCCAGCACTCTTTCCTGCAACGCAAGGTCTCCTGCCTGATGCTCCAGCGACGTGGGACTCCTTTCCAGGTGTGCTGAGTGGGCCTCACTGCGACTCATGTGCTGCTGCATGTGGGGGCTGCATCCATGACTTCTTGCTGTCCTGGCTGCTGGGGGATGCCTGGGATTCCCCTCATTGGGTTGAGTCTCCTCTGACCTTCCGGATCCCTGGCAGCTCTGCAAATTCCCTTTTGCAACTTTTGCCTTTGCCAAGGCTTGTTGGTGTTGCCTTTGCCAAGGCTTGTTGGTGTTTTTTCCACACCAGGGATGGACTGCAACTCTTCTTCTGATGTGGAACATCGACTACACCACTTCTGTAACACTTCCTCTGCTCCTGTGCTGCATAGCCAACTCCTAGTGCTCAAAGTCAACCTGGTCCTGCAACTCCAGAAGGGTGGGTAGTGTCTCCTGCCCTAACTGGACACTTGAACTGGAACTGGACTTGGTCCCCTTCATTTGCATGCCCTCTTCTGTCTGAATCCATCTTCTGTTTCTTGCAGTCTTGCTTGGGTCTTGCACAGTCCTTTCTCAAATTTTCTCTGTAGGTTTGGGAACAACAGATAATTACTTCTTCTTTCTTGGTCACTGTGGGCCACTTTGGTGCATACCTTTTGAGGTTCCTAGTTCCTCCATCTCCCCTCTACAGATTCCACTTACCTGGGTGGCGGTCCATCATTCGCATTCCATTTGTTTTGTATATGGTTTGGGCTTCCCGTAGGGTCACTATTGTCTATTGTTAATGCACTGTTTCCTATTACTTTCTATGCTCATTCCTGATAACTAAGGTGTATATAATAGTAGGTTTACTCACCTGCTAGTAGAGTATTGCCCATAGTATTTTAGTATTTGTGTCACTAAAATAAAGTACCTTTATTTTTGTAACACGGTGTGGTTCTTTTACGTGTGTAAGTGCTGTGTGACTATAAGTGGTATTGCATGAGCTTTGTATGTCTCCTAGATAAGCCTTGGCGGCTCATTCACAACTACCTCTAGCGAGCCTGGCGTCCTAGACACTGACTACACCTCACTAATAGGGGATACCCTGATCTGGTATAGGGTGATAACACCATAGGTGCTCACCACACACTGCAGCAGCTTCCTACAGGTGTTTACTGACCTCACTGCCAGGCTGAAGGAACAAAACATTCTTCCCAAGCTGGTCCAGCCTCTTGGATTCCCTATCCGGGGGGGGGGGGGGAGCAGAAGGGAAGGCGCCATGAGAGGTGGAGGCTTGGACCACCAAGTTCTCTGGGGTAGGGTGTTGTGTGAGGAAGCTAGGATCATTCAGTGCTGGGCGATGGTGGCAGCCATCGGACCTATTTACAGGTGCCCCTGTGATGGGTTTGGACCATGTCCCCAGCAGGACATCCATGAGGGTTTCATTAAATGATAACATCAGTCCTGATCTAGAAACCCCCAGCTGAACCACCTAAGTCAGGAGGTTAGTCCAGACTGGCACTGTAGGCATATGTAGGTCCAGGACCTCAGCTGCCCTACACACCACCATAGTATACGATGCTCCCTCCTCCGTAGCCACCATAGGAAGTGAGAGTATGACAGTTTATGGAGAGGTGTCCAGTCCACATCCGTTTCCTAACTCCTCATACCAGTCTATTGGCTCCAACTGAGACTCCAGAGGGTCTTGAGACCCCTCCCAATCTTCACCATTGCTTGGCTGATCATAGAAAGGCTCAGGCAATGATCTGGCACCTGTTGGCGCCATTGGCACTGGAATTGGCATGGAGTGGCACTGTTCCGGCTCAGGATCATCGGGTATTAGAATGGGGCTCGTGCCACTGGTGGGCACCGGTGGCGCGGGGAGCGTCGAAGTCAGAAGCTACGCCTGAGGAGGCTGACTGTGTGGACTCAGTGTTGTTCCGGATCCGATATAGGATCCAAGAGACTCCATCAGCGCCGAAGCCGCTGGCATGTAACTTCTTGAGAAAGGTGCGCCGGCAGGGTCAGGCTGCTCAAATACGAGACGCATGTTCTTGTGAAACTCTTTGAGTTGAGCGGGGGTTGCTCCCGGAAAGGGGGGAGACTCGAAGTCGGCTCTAGCAATGGCTCAGCAGAACCGTGCCTGGAACGTCGATGTTCCCGAATCGTCTCATCGGCTGACGGGCAAGTTGAAGTCGAAGTCCGCTTCAACTTCTTCTTGTGCCTCTTCCACAAGTGCCCAGAGGACCTCGAGTGGGACGAAGAGGACTTGGGGCTCCTGGAGTGGTCCCACGACCTGCTCCTAGATGGGGGACTGTGACCGCTGAGGAGTTGCGCCGATGGACGCCAATAGCCAGGCCACCATGAGCTTCAGGAACTGATCCCGCAAGGGTCAGTCATCGACATGGTGCGGTGGCAGGTGCCGCACGGCTTGAACCCCATCTTCCTAGATGACATCCTTCGCACAGACAAAAAAAATCCTTGACAAAAATTCAAAAGAAGGCCTGTCAAAAAAAGACAGAGGGTAGCTTGATTCCAGATCTGCACTTTAACTGACGTGGAAGAAAAAGAAATGAAGTACGCATGCCTGGGTGGTGCCTTTATAGTTGACCATGCTGTCATAGACAGCTCCAACGACGCAGACGACGCCACGCGGATCTGAACAACACCAGCTGACAGCGTGCACAAGGGTATTGCTCAGGAAAACTTCTGGATTCTAAGCTGACGCCTGGAAATTCTAAAGTAAGGAATCTGCAGCTAGAAGTTTCTATCAGATCCAGGATTCAGAATTTAACACAATGGTTAGGGTTGACTTTACTAATAACAATTTATATCTACCCAACCAAACACTCTTTAAAAAAATTAGGATAATCAAAGAGTGGGAAAAAAACATAACTTTCTAACATGTACCAAGCAGTTTGCATGCAGCTCTATGGTGGCAGTTCGCTCACTGAGCTAGACTGTTATTGTAACTTATGAACTACACAGTAACAAAAAGATCTGTGACAAAAGCAATATCGCTCTGAGCCATGCACATAAAATACTGTTCTGTGATCTGCATGGTACACGTTCATTGCCGAAGGCATATTAACCCTCTGTGCTACCGTAGATGAGTCAAAATTGCCACTAGTCAAAACTCCATCTCTCTCCAGCAGGTACATTAATCACCAAAGTTACCTTGGCACTTTTATTGCTATCTGAATACTATTGGATATACAATGAATTCTGGAGTGCTTTTAAAACTACTGCACTGCCACAAAACCTGCTCCCAATAACAAAAGCACCTCCCCTCCCCCACACACACTCTTCCAGCCTCCAGGGAAACGTCCGATGCCCAATATGGCCAGTCCGTCCTTGGAAATGACAGAAAATATGTATACCCAAATAGACACGCAAACAAACACACAGACATTTCCCATCTTACTAGCGATGGGGCCTTGGGCGATCGCATTGGGATTGGAGAATGACAATAAGCTTTCATGCAAACCTGGGCAGAAGCATTGCCACTATCCTTTAAACCCCACCACCACCACAGCATTCATTGCCATTTCTATTAGACACAGCTGCCCTCAATTACAGGGGCAAGAATGTTGTGATAGGATTATAGCAGGGGTGGGAGACATCAGCATGGCAGTGTAAGATGTTCTTTCTGCTTAGCTGAACCGCTAGGCCACTTAGTAAAAAAGCATTTAAAATGCAATGGATCTCTCGTTTGCTCCTGTTAGAGCTATTAGAATTGTAAACTCCTAACCTGACTTTTCTTGCCACATAAACTGAAAATGAAAAGATAAACAGTTTCACATAAGCGAGCCGATGGCCGCCATGAGCTCGAAGCAGGCACACAAAAGGAAACAGAAGTTTGCTCGCAGTGAAACATATGGGCAAAAGTGCAATTATTCATGTTACGAGAGAAGCGCAATTATCCATGTTACCGGCAAACGTGCAATTATCTAAGTAACAGGGTCGATGTCATGCAAAGCGCTCGACTACTGCCTAGCAAGATCGCACTGCCTACGAAATAAAGAGAAAAAGTAGTCCAGAAACCATATGGAAAACATGGAGTCTTGTGTGTTTTCAGTAGACGGCTGGTGCACTCGAAGAGGGCTGAACACCGGAAAAGGCATGACGTATGCATGCCTTCCACTAATGAAATCAAGCGAATTTTAAAAGGCAAGCCCACAAACTAACCAAACTGGTGGGCGTGACAAGGGCGTGGTTAAAAGTCCACCGAGAGATTACAACAGGGACAGAGCGCTTTATGCGCTCAACCCTAAAAAGGTACTTTGAAAGGATCTAGGGGGCACTTTTGTCTGTAGGATATATCGGGGATTCATCCATCCACTAGTTCCAAGGCACCTTTGTAACCCTTAGGATTACCCTCCCAAAAGTATGCAAGCACAGACATCCTCCCCCCTATATAAAATAAGTATCCAGTTTGCTTTGTGAGTACTATACATCTATGAGTACAAAGTATATGCAATGGAAAACATTCAAAAGTAAGTTGCACAAAATGTGTAATTTTGAGGAAATTAAACATGTTAGGGCTGTTAATAACATGCGATATTGTGCTTGCCCCTTATTTGTGCCTGGTTTCATTTGACACAACGATTTCATGCAAAACCAGATCACACCACTTTAGTAGATCTGGCTTTGTGTGAAACTGAATGAGCGTTTCGGCCCAGTTGCGCCCACTCTGCACTGATCAACGCAGAATCCTAAAAAGCTATTGTGCACTCTGCCTGCATTAAGTTGCCAGTGCAAAATGTTTTTTGATCGACGCTGTTGTTTGCAAACGTATAGCAAACCTGGGCCTTACTTGCGTACACCACGGTGAGTGTTGTGAAATCTCTGCCTCACAATTATTTGTACATATTCCAGTTCTTAATTTGTAAAAATTAGAGTGCCAAGGTAAACATCGTGAACTTACTGTGGTTGTGCTACCCACTGTCCCTGACAAATGCTACTTGAGGCTACCTGACGCTATTAATATGGCCTGAACTTATATTGTTTATAGTTAAAAAAAATGGAATACTTTCTTCTGAGCTGTGATAAATAGACAGCAACACTATGTGACAGACTATCATAAATAAGTGCAAGCGTTTACACATGTGTCTGTGCTGAGCACTGGCAAAGACCTGCACAAATTAAGTACTAATACATTCAAAAATATATATATGTAAAACGTGTCAGTGTACTGTAAACAAGACAATACCGAATGAGAGGTCCTTGTTTGCTCTCACGGAACAGCCACAAACTGATCTAATGCGCAGTGTGAGTGCAGCATCCCGGTACATCTGCCCTACAAACTCAGGGATGTTGCAATTAATGTTTGAAAAGGAGATTGTTCTTCCTCTGTGACCCTCGATAAAGTATTTGTTGGAAACCTTCAGTTACTGGTGAAAATACTCTCTCTTTTGTTTTGTCTCTCTCTCCCTCCCTTTCCTTTTGCAGAAAGGTAGTTACAGTAAATATATATGCTCCTAACTAAATACATAAAATAAATGTTGCAGGGCACAAAGTGGGAGTCGTTTCTTCCATCTAATCTCCACCAGAATTCAGGATTGCTTCAAACAGCAAAAATGAAACAAAGGGTGGGGACTAACCTGTCAAATCTAATAGGCACATCTTCACCCAGGGTCTAAAACTGGCTCTTGGTGTACTGACCAACCTGGGCAGTAAAACCTGCAAGACATGCAACATATGTTCCAAAACAAGAGTTTTTATGTTTATGACAAACGTACAGCTTTTATAGTAATCAAGAGTACAAATGTATCTCTGAAGAAAAGTCATGTTTCCTGTTGTCCTGGCACACAAGATGCCCCCACCCCAACACACACACACACATTCACAGTAAATACAAATGTGCTGCAAATGCTTTTAAAGCGCTGTGTCTTTTGTCATCTCAGCAAAGCTTAACGCACAATCTGCCACTCTGAAAACACAGCTGGTAAGCCGGTGACATAAGCCATACTGCCCTAATAATAATTGGGCTGTCACAATGAGCCGCCTTGTGTGTCACCAGAACAGCCACCAGAGCTTTCCTCAATAGTGAGAATTCCTCTAGAATCTCTTAAATACTACTGAACCAGAGGATGTGCTCAAAACAGCCCATCAAAACAGCAAGAGCCAAAGTTTCATGGTACACAGGCTTGTAAAATACGTCTGCGTCCTCCCTCCAATCCCAGAGTCCCATGCGGCAAACCAGCTATTCTGGGATGAGGCAGAGCGCGGGATTTACTAGCACGCACTCACTCCCTGCACCCACTCCTACAGCAGCACGATTATCTGCATTGCGTGTTGGGGATTTCTTTTGACTGTATTAGTGGCAAGGCCGACGCTGACAAATGCATCGTTTCCCGAAGGCTGTCTAGCTTAGTTCTACCTCGTTCCTTTTTCTTTCACCACCCTACGCTTCCTCGCTCTTTATCTTACTCTTGCTGGTTCTTTCTCATCCCTGATTTTTTTCTCCCTTGGTCATTGTCTTCCTATTGTTTTAGTTCTCTGTTCCCCCTCCCGTTTCTGCCCCTCCCTTCCTTGCTTTGGGCGAAGGTCTGATAAAAAAAAACCAGTGCACAAAAATGAAGCGCGCCAGATGCTCACCACCTGCAACCACTACCACAAATTAAGCAAGGACAAAAATGATGGGAGGGTTCCAGAGAAAGTGTGTTAGACCCGACAGCCTTAGAGTGGTCAACCCCAACTTTTCGCCTGCCTCCCTCCATTTTTTTTACACTGTTTTTGCTGGTTTTAGGACTCTGCACAATTTACCACTGCTAACCAGTGCTAAAGTGCATATACTCTCTCCCATAAAACATGGTAACATTGGTTCATACCCAACTGGCATATCTGATCTACTTATAAGTCCCTAGTAAAGTGCACTACATGTGCCCAGGGCCTTTAGATTGAATGCTACTAGTGGGCCTGCAGCACTAGTTGTGCCACCAACATAAGTAGCCCCTTAACCATGTTTCAGCCCAGCCATTGCAAGGCCTGTGTGTGCAGTTTCACTGCCACTTCGACTTGGCATTTAAAAGTACTTGCCAAGCCTTAAACTCCCCTTTATCTACATATGTCACCTCTAAGATAGGCCCTAGGTAACCCATAGGGCAGGGTGATATGTAGGTAAAAGACAGGACATATACCTGTGTGTTTTATATCTCCTTGTAGTGGAAAAACTCCTAAATGAGTTTCCCAGTGCTGTGAGGCCTGCTCATTTCATAGGCTATCATTAGGGCTACCCTCATATACTGTTTAAATGGTAGATTCTGATCAGAAAGGGGTAAACAGGTCATATCTAGTATGGCCAGAATGGTAATACAAAATCCTACTTACTGGTGAGGTTGGATTTTATATTACTATTTTAGAAATTCCCCTTTTAGAAAGTGAGCATTTTTCTGCAGTTAAAATCCATCTGTGCCTTACAGCCTATCTCCAGTCCACGTCTAGGCTGGGCTGGTTGACAGCTCCCTTGTGCATTTCACCCAGACAACCACCAACACAGGATGCTCAGTCACACTTGCACACATATGCATACTGAATGGGTCTTCCTTGGATGGAAGGGTGGAGGGGCTTGACACTTACATTTCAAAGGCTAGTGGCCTGCCCTCACACAGCAGGCTGCCAACACCCCTACTGGGACCCTGGCAGACAGACCTGTACTGAAAGGGGACCTTGTGCACTTCAAAACCACTCTTTGAAGTCTCCCTCACTTCAAAGGCACTGCTGGGTATATAAACTGGGTCCCTGACACTACCAACTCAGACACTTGCTGGGACAGACACTCTGAAACCAGATCCTGCAAACTGCCAAGAGAAGCTGTCCGGCTGCCCAAAGGACTCACCTGGACTGCTTTGCTGTGAAGGACTGCTGCCTTGCTGATGCCCTGCTGCCTTGCTGGCCTCTGGCTCTGCTGAGAAGTGCTCTCCAAGGGCTTGGATTGAGCTTGCCTCCTGTTCCTGAAGCCTCAGGGCCAATAAGACTTCTTCTCTTCAAAAGGAACTCCCTGTGCAGTGAAAATCGACACACAGCCTGGCAGAATCGACACACAGCCTGCCTAGCAGTGAAAAAATCACGTCTCGCCGACCCGGAACGACACAGCCTGGCTCCCCGAGTGGAAATTGACGCAGCGCTGCAACCGGATCTTCAACGCACAGCCCACCGGGTCGATGCATCGCTGAGGCGGAACAACGCATCCCGACTTCCTTTGTGAGGAATCAACACAGCGTCTGCCATGCAACAGAAACTCCGACGCATCATCCACCGGATTGACACAGCACCTGTGACTTTATGCTGCATGCCCACGTTTTCCACGCTTTCTCCCTGGGCATCAAATAATCCCGCATTGCAGTGAGGATCCAAGAATGCATGCGGGAAATTGACTCAAAGGCCTTGCAGCATGGGAAGAATCGACACATCGTCTGTGCACGTCCGGAAATCCGACGAACACCTTTCTTTTTCAGCACATGTGTCCGTGCTTGTAATTTTGACACATACCAGGTACTTTGTGCACACAAGAGACAATTTTTGATTTTTAAAGACTTAAGACTCTTCTTATCATTGCAAAAGTGATATTTCAACTTGTGATTAACAAATCTTGATTGTTTTGACTTTAATTTACTCAGATAAATATATTATATATTTCTAAACCTGTGTGGTGTATGTACTTTTGTGGTGTTTTCCCTGTGGTATTGCATGATTTATTCCACAAATACTTTACACATTGCCTTCTAAGTTAAGACTGACTGCTCAGTGGCAAGCTACCAGAGGGTGGGCACAGCATAGATTGGATTGTGTGTGATTTACCCGGACTAGGATTGTGGTCCCTACTTGGACAAGGGTGTATACCTATGCCAACTACAGACCCCTTTTCTAACACAGTGGAACTGGGGAAAGAATATAGCATGGACATGGAGTTTCCAGCTGTTTACATTATCTGAGGATTACAAAGAAATGACTATTACTCAAAGAGAATCTTCATTTAATAGCCTGAAATTCATGAGTGATGCGGCTTGCCGGGTTCTGGTGAGGAGGGAGTCCCATTATTGGAGCATTGCAGGAGGAGGTCAAGTAAATGCTCTTGTCCTTTCTCATTTTCCAGGCTTGTGCCCTACAGGATTACTGTTCTGTTGGTTAATCAGGAAATTGTAGTGTACTCTACTGCAGTAGCATTTATACAGCACTTCTTACCCCAATGCGGGGGCACCAAAGCATGTTATTGAAAAGGTAGCAACACGTTATCAAATCAAACAAGTTGCCTGTTACACTTTAAAGAAGTGCTTGATTGGTATGGTGTACCTCCAGTGAGCCTATGTGAGAAGGACTTTGGTGCTGTGCATGAGAGATTGGAGGGTGTTCATATTGTATCTTGCACTGAAACACTTAGCGGTGGTATGGAGAAAACTGTATAAGGGATAAAGTACCCCCTTCTGTACATTAAAAGGATATAGCAAGTCACTGAGGAGTTCCATAACCATACAGAGTTACAAGGCCAAAGGCAGAGTTTCTTTATAAAGTTATGGAACTCAGAGGTGACCTGCAACATCTTTATTATGTACACCAGGGGGTACTTTATCCTATATGATACATGTTCACACCATCACCTTACCCATAAACCACTTAAAACTTTAGTGTGTAGCTCTTCAAAAACAACAAGCATCTTTGCAAACATTAAGCACAAAAAACAAATTCTAGTGCATATTTAAACGCATCAAATACCTGTTAGATATTTGCTGCAAACAGATATACGAAACAGTTCAATACACTTCATTAAAAAAAAAAACTGTAGGAGCCTGGAATGTGTAGAAACATGGAGCAAGATAGCTTTTCTCTACATAAGGAGTGCTAAAGAAACATATTCTCTCTGCTTGTCATGGTAAACTATTAAAATAAAGCAGACAAAATAAAAACGTCAGTTTTTGTTGCTTTAAACAGCTACTTCAATTATGCTTCATGACCTGACCTGCCTTTCACCTCAGCTGCTGCTCTTGCAGCAAACACCAGGATTTCAGAACTCAACTGCAATAACCAGGGGCGTCTCCTACACCTTTCACCCCCCCCCCCCCCCAACCAGCAGCAGCAGCTGTAAAACTTTTATAGCAAAAACATAACACTGTTTATTACGTTTTTACTATAAAAGTGAGCAGGCCATGGGCGTGATAGGGACAGATAGTATGGGGACCCCGGAATTCAGAGATGTGCGAATAACCACTGCTTCTCAACACCTTATCTTGTGCCTATTTTGGAAATACAAAGGTTTCCTTGATACCTATTTTTCACTTTTTATATTTCACCAAATGAATTGCTGTATACCCAGTATACAATGAAAACCCAGTGCAAGGTGCAGCTCCTTAATTGGGTCTAGGCACCTAGGGTTCTTGATGAACCTGCAAGCCCTTTATATCCCTGCAACCAAAAGAGTCCAGCAGACATAACTGTAAATTGCTTTAAAAAATCAGCCATAGCTGGAAAAAGTTATAGAAGAAACCATGGACAGAAATGGCTCTTTTTTTCACCTCAAATTCAATATTGTTTTAGGTTAGAAGTTACTTTTTGCAGTAAAACATTAAAGGATCTACACAAATGACCCCTTGCTGAATTTAGAATTTTGTCTACGCTTCAGAAATGTTTAGCTGTCCGGGATCCAGCATTAGTTTCACACCCATTTCTTTCACTAACTGGAAGGAGGCTAAAAGCACAAACAATAATAGTAAAAATGGGGTATGTTCCAGTAAAAAGCCAAAATTGTGTTTAAAAATGTGGTTTTCTGATTCAAGTCTGCCTGTTCCTGAAAGCTGGGGAGATGGTAATTTTAGCCCGGCAAACCCTTTGTTGATGCCTATCTCAGGGGAAAAATCTACATACTTTCTTCTGCAGCCCTTTTTTCCCATTTTTCTGAGAAAAAAAAACGAACTTTTAGCTGTATTTTTGCTCATTCATTGGTCTCCTCCAGGGGAACCCACCAACTCTGGGTACCTCTAGAATCAATAGGATGTTGGGAAATAAGGGCACAAATCTGGTGCGGATAGCTTATGTGGACTAAAAGTTCTGAGGTTGTGAGCACGACCTACCCCAAATAGCCAAAAATAGGCTTCCCACAGAAGGGGGAAAAGGCCTGGCAGCGAAGGGGTTAAGAATTGGGCCCTCAAGGTCTGGTGTTAACGAAGACATTTTGTTTTTATTAAAATTCTATTTCTCTCTCTCTATCAATCTATGGGCTGGCTTTACTGTGCGTGATAGCATTCTGCTCTTCCACAAGGAATAAACTGGCACACAAATTAGCCGAAAATACCCCAAAACAAGAGTGGGCAATTTGAGAACTCCTCAAAAAGGAACCGATGTTTGTGCAGTGCTATGTGTAGAATAAGTTATTTAACCAAAAGAATAAGTTACTTACCTTCGGTAACGCTTTTTCTGGTGGATACAGTAACTACCTGTGGATTCCTCACCAAAAGAATTCTCCCCTCGCGCCAGCCTTCAACGGAAATTTCTTCTAGCTCTGCACGTCGACGATGACGTCACAATCGCCCGACTCCACGCGACATGACGTCATCTAGGCAATAAGAAGCCAACGTCGACGTGCAGACATCAGTTATCACCATTTTTGACGTGCCATAGAGGCGAACAGGTTAAACCTAAAGAGCACCCACTAATCCAGAATAGACGAAAATAAAACATTTAATATAATAAAATATACATCACAGTTATGAATGCTCAATTCGAGATAGAAATAAATATTTCTATGTACAATTCCAGTCCAAAATGTCCTTTCACGATCTTAGATTGCAAAGGAAAAGTATATACAATGAATACAACCATATGCATGTGAAAGCTATATACATATATATACAAGTCCAAGGATGCGCACCCAAAGAGATCCTGGTTTGACCAGTCAGGCAACGGGGAGGTTGGTGGGACCGTGAGGAATCCACAGGTAGTTACTGTATCCACCAGAAAAAGCATTACCGAAGGTAAGTAACTTATTCTTCTGATGGATACACCTACCTGTGGATTCTTCACCAAAAGAATAGAGTCCCCAAGCAGTATAACCTCCGGTAGTGGGTGCCCGAATGGTCAAACCAAGAAATCTTGCAGCACCGAGCGAGCAAAATGGCCATCCCTCCTGACCTCAGAGTCCAAACAGTAATGCTTGGCAAAAGTATGGAGGGATGCCCAGGTCGCTGCCCTGCAGATGTCAGCCACAGGAACACCTCTGGCCAAAGCCGATGAAGCTGCTTTGGCCCTGGTGGAATGGGCACGAAGCCCCACAGGTGGATGTCTCTTCGCCAAAGAATAGCAAATCTTAATACATAGAATGACCCACCTGGATAGCCTTCTCTTGTGGACCGCTCTACCTTTCCTCTTCCCCACGTATCCAACGAAGAGCTGTTCATCCTGTCTGAACTCTTTCGTCCTGGCGACGTAGAAGCTCAGTGCTCTTCGCGGATCCAGCCGGTGGAGCCTCTCTTCCTCCTTGGATGGGTGAGGTGGAGGGTAAAAGGAAGAGAGAGTAATGGACTGCCTCAGGTGAAAGGGTGTAACAACCTTCGGTAGGAAAGCCGCCTTGGTCCTCAACACCACTTTGTCCTTGAAGAAGGAAAGGAATGGGGTTTCTACAGTTAGAGCCTGAAGCTCACTAACCCTTCTGGCAGATGTTATTGCCACCAGGAAAACAGTTTTAAATACTAGAAACCGTAAAGAACAAGAGTGCATGGGTTCAAACGGGGCCCCCATAAGAAAAGTTAAAACCAAGTTAAGGTCCCACTGAGGCATAACGAATGGCGTGGGCGGATACTTATTAGTGAGTCCCTTTAGAAACTTTAAAACAATTGGTGATTTAAAGAAGGATGGTTGATCAGGAAGGCACAGAAAAGCAGATAGTGCAGACAGATAACCCTTAACAGTGGCAACTGAAAAACCTTTCTGTGCCAAAAAGAGCGCAAATGACAAAATGTCAGATAAACCAGCTCCTAAAGGATCTAAACTATTCTCTCCACACCAGCTTGTAAACTTAGCCCAACGATTTGCATAGATTGACTTGGTGGAGTGTCGCCTGGCCGATAGAATAACTTCCACCACATCTGGATGGAGAGAAAAGGAACTCAGATTGCCCCGTTCAATCTCCAGGCATTAAGATGCAGGCTCTGGAGGTGGGGGTGTAGAATCTGCCCCTGCGACTGCCAGAGGAGGTCCACCCTGCAAGGGAGACGGAGCGGAGGGCATTGAGAGAGTTGGAGTAGGTCCGAATACCACACCCTTCTCGGCCAATCCGGAGCTATTAAGATGACTTGAGCTCGGTCCTGGCGGATTTTCCTGAGAACTCGAGGAATCAAGGGTATGGGGGAAACGCGGAAAGCAACTGACCCTTCCAGGACGTCTGAAACGCGTCCCCCAGAGCTCCTTGCACCGGATACTGCAAAACAGTGGGCACTGCGCATTCTCTCGAGTTGCAAACAGATCTATTTGTGGATATCCCCACATCTGGAAGATATACAGAACTAGATCTGGATGAAGACGCCACTCGTGGTCGACCGAGATGCGTCGACTGAGAATGTCTGCACGCACATTCAGGACTCCGGCCAAATGATGTGCAATCAAGTAGATCTTGTGGTCCTGAAGCCAGGACCAGAGTCGAAGAGCTTCTCTGCAGAGAAGATACGACCCCACTCCTCCCTGTTTGTTTATATACCACATCGCGGTCATGTTGTCCGTTAGAACCTGGACTGACTGACTGCGAATGGAAGGGAGGAAGGCCTTGAGTGCCAGCCGTACTGCCCGCAATTCTAACAGATTGATGTGTAATCTCTGTTCTACTGGAGACCAAAGGCCTTTGATCTCCAGGTCCCCCAGATGAGCTCCCCACCCTAGAGTGGAAGCATCCATTACCACTGAGGCCACTGGTGGGGGTAGCGAGAACGACCTTCCTTGAGACAGGTTGTCGACCGCTGCCCACCCTTGAAGATCCACTGCAGTGTCTCTGGAGATCTTTATCGAGTCCTCGAGATCCCCTTTGTGCTGAAACCACTGCCTGCGGACGCACCACTGGAGAGCCCTCATGTGCCAGCGTGCATGAGTGACCAACAGTATGCAAGAAGCAAACAGACCGAGCAGACGAAGGACTTTGAGGATTGGAACTACCGCTCCATTTCAAAACATTGGAACCAAAGCATGTATGTCCTGAACCCGCTGTGGCGGAGGAAAGGCCCGATTCAATGTCGTGTCCAATACTGCCCCTATGAACAGGAGGCGTTGATAGGGCTCCAGGTGAGACTTGGGTACATTGACTGAAAACCCCAGGTCGTACAACAATTGAGTCGTCGACTGTAGATGGCACCGCACGAGCTCTGGAGTACTGGCTTTGATCAACCAATCATCCAGATAGGGAAACACAGCGATCCCTTTTCTTCTGAGCTCTGCCGCTACCACCGCCATCACCTTCATGAAGACTCGAGGTGCTGAAGTAAGACCAAACGGGAGGACCGCAAACTGATAATGTTGTGATCCCACCACAAAACGGAGATACTTCCTGTGCGATCTGAGGATCGGAATATGAAAATACGCATCCTGCAAATCGACCGACACCATCCAGTCTCCTTCGTTCAATGCCAAAAGAACCTGTGAGAGGGTCAGCATTTTGAACTTTTCCTGTTTGAGGAACCAATTCAAAATCCTCAAGTCCAAAATCGGTCTCAGCCGACCATCCTTCTTGGGAATCAGAAAGTATCTTGAATAGCACCCCTGACCCCTCTCTTGCTCGGGAACCAACTCTATTGCATCTTTTTGTAATAGGGATAATACCTCCTGCTGTAACAGGAGAAAATGGTCTTCCGAACAGAGGATGGGCGGGGAGGGAGGGTGGGAGGAAATTCCCGAAAGGGAAGAGCGTACCCCCTCTTCACAATGTCGATGACCCAGGAGTCTGATGTTATGACCTCCTACATTGGAAGAAAAAGGGTAAGTCTCCCCCCTACTGGAGACGAATGGACAGGGAATGGTGGAAGACTAAGGCTGCTTTCCTTGCTGCACCCCTCCCGAGGAAGAGGAAGAGGCAGAGTGCTGCAAGGTGGCTCCTCTCGTACGGACTCTGCCCCTGCCCCTGAAGGATCTGTAAGGCAGGGTAGAAGCAGTTTGTTGTGGTCCTTGCAGTCTTCCTCGAAAGGAACCACGACCAAATCCTTTAAATCTCCTAAAGCCTCTAAAGCTGGATGAGGCCGACAACTGGAGTCCCAAGGATCTAGCTGTCGCTTTGCTCTCTTTAAAACGTTCTAAGGCTGAGTCAGCCTTAGAACCGAATAGCTTTTCCCCATCAAACGGAAGATTAAGGAGCGTAGCCTGCACGTCCGTCGAGAAGCCCGATGATCTAAGCCAAGACTGCCTCCTAGAGACTATGGTCGTGCCCATAGCCCTAGCCACCGAGTCCGAAGTGTCCAAACCAGACTGGATTACTTGCGTCGCAGCCGCTTGAGCATCCGAAAAGAGTTGCAGCATCTCCTGTGACACATTAGGATGGCCCTTTGCCTCTTTCATAAGGGCATGTATGTAACGTCCCAGTATGCATGTGGCATTGGAAGATTTCAGGGCCATACTGCACGATGAAAATGTCTTTTTAGCAGTATGGCCCATCTTTTTCGACTCTCTATCAGCAGGAACCCCAGGAAACGAGCCAGGCGAGGATCTGGAGGAACATGAAGCTTGGACCACAAGGCTCTCCGGAGTTGGTTGCCTGGAAAGAAACACCGGATCCCCAGGCGCCGTCCTGTAACGCCGAGCCACCGCTCTGTTGACCGCAGCGGTGGATACCGGTTTCATCCAAATATCCTTAATAGGGTCCAGCAGAGCCTCATTGAATGGAAGAAGAGGCTCAGCAGAAGTAGATGTCGGATGGAGGACCTCTGTCAGTAAATTTCTCTTAACCTCCGCGGTAGGAAGAGTAATATCCAAAAAGTCTGCAGCCTTACGTATGACTTTATGGAAAGAAGCTGCTTCCTCTGTGACCTCTCCAGGTCAAGCTAGATCCCATTCCGGGGTAGTGTCAAGGCCACTAGCTGAGTCCAGACCCTGGAAGTCACCTGAGGGCTCTACAACTTCTCCTTCCGCCAGGTGTTGCCTCGCATACTCGTCCTCCTCCAAGAGACGAAGGGCCAGGCGCCTTGATCTAAGTCTTGACTCCAAGCCTGGAGTCGACAAGGCGTCGGCCGACGCCGAAGATCTCCGTCGGCGCCGAACCTCGGATTCGTCCGAAGCCGGAGGCTCCGGCTCCAAAGCATTCTTGGACGTCGATCGGATCCAAGGCGAATCCGACGGAGTCGTAACAGGTGTAGCCATCCTGAGCGACGTCGTAGACATTGGCGCCACTTCAGATGCAGCAGACACAAACGGGGTGAACGGCGCCGACTTGAAAGACGCCGGAACACCCAAGTCATAGGCCAAAGGACCAGACGGACCTGCACGACTTCCACCCGGCGTCATGGAAGTAAAGATGTTATACATAGCGTTTAAAAACGCTGCAGGATCCGATCCCGGAGTCGGGAAAGCCGGGTACTGCTGCTGCTGCACCGGCGCCGGCAAAGCTGCCGAAGAGGGCCCAGGTAACTCCTGGCCAGGAGAACTCCCAGGTCTCTGGGGAGGCTCGACCTCAAAGACCGACCCAGGTGACGTCGGGGTCGTCAGAGGTGGAGGGGTGACGGTCGGGCTTATCTCCCACGTCGGCCGACGCCGAGCCGACGGAGAAGCTGATCTAGATCTGGACCGCCTCTTGCTCGATCGGCGCAGAGATCCGTGACGGCGGCGAGGATCACTATGGTGGTGACGAGACCTCGAGGATCTTGACGAAGACTCCCTCCTATGACGCTTCTCCTTCTTCCTGGACCGGGCCATGAATAACTTTGCCTCCCTCTCCTTAAGTGCCTTAGGGTTCATGCGTTGGCACGAACCGCATGCCTCAACCTCATGGTCGGAACTAAGACACCAAAGGCAGTTTCCGTGGGGGTCGGTAACCGACATCCGACCCCAGCACTGGCTACAAGGTTTAAAGCCGGATTTTCTAGGCTGCGACATCGTAACAGCCGTTGGAAACAGTAGCTCCCTGTGAGCCTCGAAGAATGAACTGTTATTCGGGCACGGAAAAAAGTGAACGGACTTCTGCACATCGACGTTGGCTTCTTATTGCCTAGATGACGTCATGTGGCGTTGTGTGGAGTCGGGCGAATGTGACGTCATCGTCGACGTGCAGAGCTAGAAGAAATTTCCGTCGAAGGCTGGCGCGAGGGGAGAATTCTTTTGGTGAGGAATCCACAGGTAGGTGTATCCATCAGAAATAGGAAACGTTAATGAGCACATAAGGAACATTCAAGGTATCTATCTACAGTATAAGAGTTCATAAGTCATGTTAACGATGTGGTGGTTCTATCAAAGCTTAACATTTATAAAGCACACTAAACTATTACCTAGCTATTAATATAAATCAGATTACAATGAACTTTTAAAGGTGGTCAAAGAGGTGGATAAACAAATCTTTACAGGGAGAGAGATCTAGATAAAGGAAACCCTTAAATGGCAGTGATCTACTGCTTTCGGGAGTGTGCAGCTAGAGGTGGATGGGTGGAAAGTATCATTAGGTGGTGCCAAATTACAAGAAAAGGGCAGAAACTGTACCATTATATTAGAGCATATACAGCTCTCTAAGAGGAATATTGTGTTTTTCCCTGGGTTTTAAATGTCATCATTTCACCATTTTCAAGTATGCAATCACTGGTAGGCATTTGAGCATATGTACATCTTCTTAAGATAGACCTGGGCAATTACATCACACTGAACTGAAAATTATTTAAGAGTAATCTTTTTTCTTTGACATACTGAAAGTTGCATGGTCTTCAGTAGTGGGATGACATGGCACCAGCTGAAATCCAGTACGTAGGCCAACAGAATTAGCATCCTCTCAGACAGCGGCCTCCTGACCAGGAGGGAGGAGAGGAAGAAACAGCCAAAGCAACAGTAATTTGCACCAGAACTGGAGACCAGAAATGAGAAATGGTGGAACTGAGGGAGTTGTCAGAGGATGACAAGGAGAATCCCATGACAGACTTCACAGTCTGAATCTTTTCCACCTACTTGAAACAGTGAGGGTGGTAACTAGGAATGCTGTAACTAAATGTATAGACACCCCTTAAGGTAGTGCTCCTAAAGACATTGAAAATGCTGGTAAATAGGAGAGTAATTAAGTGGGTTGTCCCTCATGATGACATCGATGTAGAACTGCTACTAATATGCTACTCACTGATCGAAGGGTGAGCGGCAAGTAAACTGAGATACACAAAGTACATGTCACTAGTCCTAACGTAGTAAAAACTGAGTGATATGTGTCGGTAAAGTCTAATAGCAGCAACACAACCAACTAGACAGTAAAGGAGGAAAATTGCCCCCATAGCTTCTCGTAACCAACTAGGCAAACAAACAGAATAGTGTTTCAGTTCTAGTGTTTGAGAGAATTGGTGACAAATACTTCGCGGAATTAGAGTTGTGGGATGATCAGATGGTTTCAAATGTTTTATTGTTATTTTAATGTTCAACACAATGCATGACATTTGCAAGCATAGAACACACAACCGCCTACAATGCTGAATCAATGTATGAGGTTTGACACATAATAAAATAACCTGGAGTGTAAGTGAGTTAAAAGATAAAAATCTGTCAGGATACAGTTATCTTTATGTTAAGCTTCATCTCTCCATGGTGGTGCTTCTGCAGGAGTCCCACCTTCTGAGCACAAACTATAATTTCCCAGGCACACATGGATTCACCCAGGTTATTCATGTTGGTTTCACACGTAATTCACAAGAAGTGGTCATGCTTTTGCAGAGGACATTGCGCATTAAGTTTAGACAGCAGAACTAATAGTCAAGTCAGGTCCCTTACAATAACTGGAGAGATGGGTGCTGAGGTATGAAACCTGATGTGTGTATTTGCCTCTTTCATGACCACACACGTTTAGAAGATTTAGGAACCTGGATCACTGAAGCCCCAGAGAGTGCTAAAATAAAAGGTGGAGACTTTTACGCTGCTATAGATAAAAACATGGATACCTGCAGCAAGAAAAGAGCCATTTCCCATCACTTATTTTAGAACAACAGGGACACAGTGGAATGTGCTGGAAGTGTCTGGGAAGCATATTAAATAGTCACTAAAGAAAAAACTAACGTGTGCCAAAGTCAACAAAACATGCAAGGTAGAAAACTTTGCAACTCAAAAATACCAACTCCTACACCTAGAAAAGAGCATCTAACCAGTAAGACCACATGTTTTGGAGAAAGAATGAGACTGCGGAGTTAGCCTCAAACAGATTCTGGGACATTGAGAGAGCAACATTCCTCTCATCGCAGAACTGCTTAAATGAATTTTGTGGCAAGGGAAGCTATTGCACAGCTGGCCATGATAGTGAAAAACGTTCCAGAGATAAATGATGAAAAAAGGATTGTAGAACTATGAAACTACCGCCCATAACTCAGACATTTCCAAATTACAGGGATCTATGTAGGGAGTGCCCCCAGTAATCAAAAACGTTGTGGCTCAAAACTTACTGATAGCTTGACTCCCCGAAGACGATGATCAGTCAGAATTAGAACATCCAGTGATGACAAAAGGGCTAAGTGAAAACCTAAACACCATGAATAGTGGTAAAACCCCAGGCCCAAATGGTGTCCAGTCCCCAGTGAACATGACACATGCCAGAAATATCAACCTTGTCAGGAGTTCAATAGCTATAGTGCACAACAGTGGAGATAATGGATAAGTACAGATGGTCTAATACGGGTATTAGACTGGGGCAAAGGAAGAGATGACCATGAGTCATCTATGCTGATGATCTGTTACCAATATGTGTGATATTGTTGATGGTTAGGTCAGAGACTCATTGAGATACTCAAGAAATTTAGCTTGCTATCAGGCTTAGTACTGAATTGGGATTATTCTGTAATTAACCCATCAATGGAGGGAACATTTGCCATAAGCTGAAAGTACAGCTTAAAAGTTGCAAAACACCTTATTTACATGCCTTTGAATGCATGTCATTGGTAAGCTTTACCTAGCCTGGGAGCTTAACCTAGCTCCCATCCTTCAGACAACACGTTCGGATGAAACACACTACAAATCATTTCCAATATCAACAGCAGATAAAGTAGTCCTATTCAAGATGGTCTCCCTTTCAATATTAAACATCCTTCAAGACTAGCACTATCAGATCCCACAGAGTTTCATCCACAGAATATGAAAACATTCTCGTTCATTTTTATGGACACTTAAGACGCAAAGTGTCGCATTCAACTGGTGTATCCAATCATGGTACAAGAATAGCCTTGGAGCAGCAGATGTACAATGGGCTGCCCAGCTATCAGACCCCAATGCAAGTAAGATCCAGCAGTATGGGTGGAACTACTAGAGATGACAAAATCTGTAGTGATGCATGCATTATACAGTGGCCCAATACTAGACACTTTACCCTCGGTAACAGAAATTGTGTTGCTGGAACAAGGCAAAATAGTAGGTGGAGTGGAATAAACGTGTAACAGATGAAACCCCCTTTTGGCATGGGACAAGTTATTAGATGAAAAAGGACTGTCTAGTTGGGACAGCAGTGGTATCTCAAGGAAGGGTGACATCTAGGACAATAACCACTTTAAATTATTTGCCCATATAACAGAAATCTTAAAACTAAATAACACCCCATTACATAAACATCTTCAATGCAGGCATTCGATAAATTACCAAATTATGTCAATATCTCATCCAATTCAAATACATGCACAGAACCTACTGTACACCTAAACATCTCTGGCAAATAGGAAGACTACCCACCCTGAACTGCCGTAGATGTGCAGCAGAGACAGGATGTTTTACCCCATTTGACATAGTCTCGCCCACAAATTCAGACATAAGTCCAGAATAGTAGAGATGTTAACTGAAGTGCTACATGGCTTCATCACATTGTCCACTAAACTTGCCCTATCAGAGTTTATGGAAGAAGAGGGATTCCTGAAACATGCAAGAATATTACCTGGCCTAGGATTCCTGTTAAAAAACGCAACATAGCCACACACTGGATTGCCCCCATCACCCCACCAATGAGAGTATGGCAACGAGTCCTGGACAGGTGTGCCTTTATGGAAAAGGAAACTCATTTAGCACGAGGATGTCCACACAAACAGCAGAAAGTTTAGGAAGCATGAATCTCTTTTTTATCTGTGTGTGGCTGTAAACAATACTAATGAGACCAGTAAACACAAAATGAAACTAGCATATTGTTTTCACCGCAACAATATATATATATTAGTAAATGTTGCTATGTATAAGGTGACACTTTTGATCATTTTAACTAAATAAAAACCTATATTAAAAATAGTTACTAAAAAAATCAAACTACCAACTTTAAAAAAGATTATGGGGCACATGTACAAAGCATTTTCCTTGTCTAAAACGGTCCGATTTGCAGAAAAATGCTTTTTGGAATGTACAAATGTTTTGCAATCAAAATGAGGTTGCAAAACATTTGCACATTACCACCAATTTTAAATTGGTGGTAAGCCACTCGGAAAGGGAACGGGCTCCGAAGGGACCCCTTTCCCTTTGTGAATGCATGCGAAAATATTTTTTTCAGAGCAGGCAGTGGTCCCATGGACCATTGCCTATTCTAAAAAAAAATAAAAGAAAACTTTTCATTTTTCTTTTTAAATTGCATCTCGTTTTCCTTTAAGGAAAACAGGCTGCATTAAAAAAGAACTGCTTTATTGAAAAGCAGTCACGGAAATGGTGGTCTGCGGTCCTCAGCAGGCCACCATCCCTGTGAGTCCTGGCCACTGCCAATGGGGTCGCAAATTGCAACCTACCTCATGAATATTGATAAAGTAGGTCATTTGCGACCCCACTGGGAATCGCAAACAGTGTGCTCAGCACTATTTTACAGTTTGTTTTGTGACTCGCAATTTGCAATTTCCAAACGGATTGCAGATTGCAAGTCGCAAAAAAAAGGTCCTACATCTGGCACTTGGGGCCAGATGTAGCAACCCTTTTGCGAGTCGCAAATGGCGAAAATCGCCGTTTGCGACTCGCAAACGTGGGTTTGCAATGCACAAATGCATATTGCGAGTCGTTACCGACTCGCAATATGCATTTGCGACTCGCAAATAGGAAGGGGTGTTCCCTTCCTATTTGCGAGTCGGAGTGGTATGCAACTCCATTTGCGACCGCGTACGCGGTCGCAAACGGAGTCGCAGTTACCATCCACTTGAAGTGGATGGTAACCCACTCGCAAACGGGAAGGGGTCCCCATGGGACCCCTTCCCCTTTGTGACTGGACCCCATATTCATTTTTCAGGGCAGGGAGTGGTCCAAGGGACCACTCCCTGCCCTGAAAAATCCGAAACTAAAGGTTTCGGATTTTTTTGAAATGCAGCTCGTTTTCCTGTGAGGAAAACGGGCTGCACTTTAAAAAAAAAAAAATGCTTTATTTAAAAGGCAGGTCGCTAACATGGAGGCCTGCTGACGTCAGCAGGCCTCCATGTTAGCGAGTGCCTATACTCGCAATGGGGCCGCAATTTGCGACCCACCTCATGAATATTCATGAGGTGGGTCATTGCGACCCCATTGCGAGTTGCAGTCGGTGTCTCAGACACCGTACTGCATAGCAATTTGCGACTTGCAAATTGCGAGTCGCAGGGACTCGCAATTTGCAAGTCGCAAATTTCTTTTTTTGTACATCTGGCCCCTGATCACTTATAGGAAGAGAATGATTACAGGTTTTAGCAATTGGTAAAATGGAAGGAAATATTATCCAGCTGCTAAGCATTTGACTTATGCGCCCAAAAATACGGCTTTTAAGTCCTGCTCTAACACCTGACCAACACATCGCAATCATTACCTTACATACATGTAATAAATGTAATTGTAATAAAATATGTAAATAAACAAAACAAGCACGTTGCCCACGTTACATTTTCTCACCACACTGCTCTGATCAGAAACGGAACCAACACACATTACCGCCCTATCTTCAAAACGCGCCTGCTGCGTTAAAACTATTCGCTACAATAAGATTATTTGTTGTACGCGCTCTGCTACATTTTGAAAAAAGGCCCATGCTACATATCAATTACCTAACGTAAAGACGTTATTGGTGCAAACCTTCGCTGAAGCCAGATGGAGACCCAACTAGTCGCTTTTCATATGTGACCACTTAAGTAATGAAGAGCACAGGCTACTCTTGTCTATTCGGTTTTCTGTCCGGCTACCAAGGACCACATTACAAATTGTGGTAATAATCCCTGTTATTTCTCTCTCGGAATTAATGTTGGTGGGGTAATTTTGGAGGGTTTGCAAACTGAGGGTCTTAAATAGCGCTGGAAATATAGTTTTCTAGCACCCATCCTGTGTTGTGGGTGCAGGCGGTCAATATAGAACCATAACTAAAACTATAGTTCAAAACAGGTAGCAAAGTGGATGAGGGCAAGATCGCCAGGTGAAAACCAAAGTGACTGGCAGGAAGAACGTGGCACTATTGAAGTCTTTGGAGGTATTATAGAGTTTAGCATTCACATTTCATTTTTGCATTCTTAACAGAGAAGCTTGAGAAAGTCTCTATATAACCCCCCCCCCAGCCTAGGTCACAGAAACAACCGTCTTTACAGTTGCAGTGGTCCAAGGTATGGAACATGTAGACTACGGAGAAGCCATTGCTCACAGTCAAAGGTCGACTGATGAAGTTTGATTGAATTGGGGTTGCCCATTCGATTCTTGTAGGTGAAAAACCACATCTCTGGGCCTGCAAAGAACTATTTGAATCTGATGCTTGTGCTCCTTATTAACCACAATGTTAATGCTCTCTATGTAAGAAACACAGTACGGCTATTAATGAATTATTCCATGCCTCTCCTCACTCGCCACAAACCTTATATAAATTATTCTTAAATTATATGTACCTGATGAAAAATTCAAAACAAAGTATTTAAAAAAAAAAGAGAGGGAGAAAAGCACCCACCTCTGAGTCTCCATTATATTACTATATCAGAAATGTGCAGTTCTTGACAACAGTCCCCTGTTACAGCATAACAGATTTCTCATCCAGATGTATATTATGTGTGGAAGGTAGGTCCTATCCATCCATGGTTTTCTAGTGCTTGTTTTGGACGGAAATCTCCTCTGTTTGGTGTACAATCAAGTCTCATGCATTGCAACGTCGAATGCAAATATCCCAGTTTCTGGATTATGGTTCCAGCTCCACACTAATGTAGTGGGTGTGTGAGAGATTGGGCAGAGAACTATTGTCGTCACTGTCACGGTTTCATACTTATAGCATGGTGGTGGAGCCATACAGTGTTTAGGAAATTGAAGCACGACCAAACCTTTTTATCTATGTCACCAAATTGAAGGCCTAATGGCTCATTCATATATAGTTCCAAAACTACATATGAACCTGGGCATCGGCCAGGATTCCAGATGCATGGGCGTATGTATGTTGTGCGTGATGACCAACTTACACACTTATTGATTGTCTGAGTGAACCGGAGAGGCCCAGGCCTGCGTATTCCATATCGGAAGCCTTTGGCCTGTTCACGTGCATGGGGGTGAGTTTAATTTCTCAAATAATGGAAGTCTATTGCCGACATGAGACAAGAAGGGAGGGAACCCAGATATTGACATGGGGAAAGAGGAGACAGGCTTCCCTTTAGAAATTTTATTATGTACAGTGAAGCAAAAGCATTCTTGTAAGGAAATGCCTCCTTGGCATGGTTACCCCCTGACTTTTTTCCTTTGCTGATGCCAAGTTATAATTTGGAAGTGTGCTGAGGCCTGCTAACCAGGCCCCAGCACCAGTGTTCTTTCCCTAACCTGTACCTTTGTCTCCACAATTGGCACACCCTGGCATCCAGGTAAGTCCCTTGTAACTGGTACCCCTGGTGCCAAGGGCCCTGATGCCAGGGAAGGTCTCTAAGGGCTGCAGCATGTCTTATGCCACCCTGGGGACCCCTTACTCAGCACAGACACACTGCTTGCCAGCTTGTGTGTGCTGGTGGGGAGAAAATGACTAAGTAGACATGGCACTCCCCTCAGAGTGCCATGCCAACCTCACACTGCCCATGGCATAGATAAGTCACCCCTCTAGCAGGCCTTACAGCCCTAAGGCAGGGTGCACTATACCATAGGTGAGGGCATAGGGGCATGAGCACTATGCCCCTACAGTGTCTAAGCAAAACCTTAGACATTGTAAGTGCAGGGTAGCCATAAGAGTATATGGTCTGGGAGTCTGTCATACACGAACGCCACAGCACCATAATGGCTACACTGAAAACTGGGAAGTTTGGTATCAAACTTCTCAGCACAATAAATGCACACTGATGCCAGTGTACACTTTATTGTGAAATACACCCCAGAGGGCATCTTAGAGATGCCCCCTGAAAACATACCCGACTTCCAGTGTGGGATGACTAGTTTTGCCAGCCTGCCACACACCAGACATGTTGCTGGCCACATGGGGAGAGTGCCTTTGTCACTCTGTGGCTAGTAACAAAGCCTGTACTGGGTGGAGGTGCTTCTCACCTCCCCCTGTAGGAACTGTAACACCTGGGGGTGAGCCTCAAAGGTTCACCCCCTTTGTTACAGCGCCACAGGGCATTCCAGCTAGTGGAGATGCCCGCCCCCTCCGGCCACGGCCCCACTTTTGGCGGTAAGGCCGGAGGAGATAATGAGAAAAACAAGGAGTCACTGGCCAGTCAGGACAACCCCTAAGGTGTCCTGAGCTGAGGTGACTCTGACTTTTAGAAATCCTCCATCTTGCAGATGGTGGATTCCCCCAATAGGATTAGGGATGTGCCCCCTCCCGTCAGGGAGGAGGCACAAAGAGGGTGTAGCCACCCTCTGGGGTAGTAGCCAGACCTAAACACACCACCAAATTGAGTATTTAGGGCCCCCCAGAACCTAGGAAACTAGATTCCTGCAACCTGAAGACGAATATGGACTGCTGACCTGAAGCCCTGCAGAGAAGACGGAGACACCAACTGCTTTGGCCCCAGCCCTACCGGCCTGTCTCCCCACTTCGAGAAAAACTGCAACAGCGACGCGTCCCCCAGGATCCAGTGACCTCTGAAGCCTCAGAGGATTACCTTGCATCTAAAAGGACCAAGAACTCCAGAGGAAAGCGGCCCTGTTCCACAAAGACTGCAACTTTGCAACAAAGAAGCAACTTTTAAAGACCACACGTTTCCCGCCGGAAGCGTGAGACTTTCTACTCTGCACCTGACACCCCCGGCTCGACCTGCGGAGAACCAACACTACAGGGAGGACTCACCGGCGTCTGCGACCCTGTGAGTAGCCAGAGTTGACCCCCCTGAGCACCCCCAGCGACGCCTGCAGAGGGAATCCAGAGGCTCCCCCTGACCGCGACTGCCTGCTTCAAAAGAACCCCACACCTGGTAAAGACACTGCACCCGCAGCCCCCAGGATCTGAAGGATCCGACCTCCAGTGCAGAAGCGACCCCCAGGTGGCCCTCTCCCTTGCCCAGGTGGTGGCTACCCCGAGGATCCTCCCCCTTGCCTGCCTGCTTTGGTGAAGAGACCCCTGGGTCTCCCATTGAAACCTATTGCGAACCCGACGCCTGTTTGCACACTGCACCCGGCCGCCCCTGTGCCACTGAGGGTGTACTTTCTGTGCTGACTTGTGTCCCCCCTGGTGCCCTACAAAACCCCCCTGGTCTGCCCTCCGAAGTCACGGGTACTTAGCTGCTGGCAGACTGGAACCGGGGCACCCCCTTCTCCATTGAAGCCTATGTGTTTTGGGCACCACTTTGACCTCTGCACCTGACCGGCCCCGAGCTGCTGGTGTGGTAACTTTGGGGTTGCCCTGAACCCCCAATGGGGGGCTACCTTGGGCCCAACTTTGAACCCTGTAGGTGGTTTACTTACCTGCAAAACTAACAAATACTTACCTCTCCCAGGAACTGTTGAAATTTGCACTGTCTAGTTTTTAAATAGCTTATTGCCATTTTTGCCAAAACTTTACATGCTATTTTGCTGATTCAAAGTTCCTATGATACCTGAGTGGAGTACCTTTCATTTAAAGTATTGATTGTAAATCTTGAACCTGTGGTTCTTAAAATAAACTAAGAAAATATATTTTTCTATCCAAAAACCTATTGGCCTGGAATTGTCTTTGAGTGTGTGTTCCTCATTTATTGCCTGTGTGTGTACAACAAATGCTTAACACTATCCTCTGATAAGCCTACTGCTTGACCACACTACCACAAAATAGAGCATTATAATTATCTCTTTTTGCCACTATCTTACCTCTAAGGGGAACCCTTGGACTCTGTGCATGCTATTTCTTACTTTGAAATAGTACATACAGAGCCAACTTCCTACAATTCTCATTAGTCTCCCACAAACTGTCATTTAGTGAATGGTAGGGGTAAAAAGGGGGAACTGCAGTTCCTCTTATCAGAGGCATGATGGGTCCTTTAGAAGTGGGTCAGCCTTTTATCTCTCTTCATGGTCATTGTACAGTGTGGCTATTAATACATGCAGACTGCTCACACTTCTTTGTGCGTTTGTTGTCGGTGCTTCAACCTGGAGACAATCCTGCTGTGAGAAATATAAGAAAAAGCATAAGACAAAGCCTGAGTCTGAGAGACAGCCTGAGACAAGCAGATAGAGAACCGACCCAAATGGTCCTCAAAAGTGAAGACAGAATATACGTATCCCAACTTGCCAACTTGAATAAAGCTGGGAGATGTTATGATGTTATCCTACTTGTTGCTACATTTGAATGTACGACTTAACATAGCACACATGTAACCGAACCAATTGACCTTTACAATCTATTGCAATACATCACAATACATTTGAGTGGAATATTTGTACACACACACACACACACACACTATTACATTTCTTTTTACTCTAAATTTGTCTTTATTTCTACCCACCCCTTAACGCTAAAAATACCCCTACCCCCTCCTTTTCCTGGACCCTAAAATTACCCTTACCTCCCTTTACCACTCCCCACCCTAAATCGTAAAATTACCCTTATCTCCTTTTCCCTCTCCCCACCCATTAAGCCTAAAAATATCCTTATCTTATTTCACCTCTACACAATCCCAAACCCTAAAAATCACCTTTGCCTGCCTTTAGCACTTAACACCCCTACAACCTAATACATATTTTGTTTCTAATGGAGAAAATGAAAAAGCAAAGGTTAAACCTTTATTATGTTTAGGAAAACTTAATTCTTTCTATACAAACTAAACTCAAAATTCACAAAAATTTGAAATTCTAAAGTTATACCTTTAATTTATAACTTACGCACAACCTTCAAATTATCATAACTCATGCATCTCTATACACAGCGTATAGGAACTCTGTAGCCATACTTCGTTAACTATAACTCGCCACTCTACAATGCATTGTGTTATCACAGATGTGATTTGCGATGCTGTAAGTGTTGCTGTAAATGCTATAATTTTAGAATGTATAAGTGATAATATGAAAGGGTATGAGCTGTGCGTGGAGAAGGTGTGAGTTATAGTTGACTCAGAAGGCCATATTCTCTGAGCCCAGTGCCTGACTCTCTCCGCATGCACAAACCTTTGCACAGATTATGCCACCATTGTAGATGGAACCTGAACTACTTGCCAACATGATACAGTCAGCTTCCTGTTTAACAAGTCTCTCATCTACATCTCAACTTGACCCTCAGAGACCATACCCTCTTGCCCATAATAATTAGGATTATTTGTTTTTTTCACCAATTAAAATTGATGGACTGTTTATCTTCTGGCGCCCCGGTTCTTGGCAAACTTAACCTATAGATGATTTACATAAAATATACATCATTTATCAGCAAGAAGTCCTCCTTGCATTCAGTACTCCATCTCTGTAGTACATCATTCTAGACCCATTTATTACCACGGAAAATCAGTAGACCTTATCCTCACTTCCAAGTCATTGCTTATTCCTCACCAACCTTGAATCCCTTTCTATTCTAGATTGCCCTAATCCACTGGATTATCACTATTAATTCCCTCTTTATCCTTTACATTAAGGCCCTCCTGCCCAAACATAAATTTCAACAGGCATTTTATGCCCTTTAACATAGAAGGGATTCACAACAGCTCTCCATTTATCAGGCTCATACAATACCTTGAACAATGCACTTCAGCCAATCATCAACACTTCCTGTAATCTCTGCACTGCAATCTTTTTGTTCTAAAACCTTAAACTTGTGATATATGTACCATACTCTGGTAAACAGCTATGTTCACTCGTAACATGCAAGGAGGAAGACTGGGCTACTAAGAACCTGGGAACTTATTATGTATCCTTATCACCATGCCCTTTGCCCTTCACTAGGATACAAAGGACTGGCATTACAATGTCAAATTCTCATACATAAGCCTCTTGGCCTATTAGCTGTGACTGTACCTACACATTTGCCTTCAAGAACACTCATTGTGCCCTTCTGAAGTTCCCCTCTTGACTTCCCTACTTCCCCTCCACCTCTAAACTTACCTCATTTTTCTCTCCAACCCTCCAGTTTAGATTGTTTACATAAACCAAACAGCAAACCCCTCTGGAAACCCATTGGTTCCACCTGTAAAACCTTAAGGCCCTCATACCCTCCTGGATGCCACTTTGCCTGCAAAAACATATCCCACTTTCACTATCCATAATAAGTAAAGTGGTAATTTCACTGTCCAAGAAACTAACAAATCCACTTGTATCCTTCTAACTATCTAACTGATTAACTATATTTCTTATCCAAAAAGCTTGAACACTTGTTTGTATAAAGACTAACCTGTTATCTTACCCACATAACCTTTTCGATCCTCTTCAATTTGGGTGCCCCTACCTCTATTCTACAATGCTTGATTTCACATGCATGTTCAATTTCTTCACCACACCCCATCAGAATTACTTATCCTTATCCATCTGGATAGGTTACCTGCGTTCAGTAGGGCCTACTACAAAATGTTGGTTTTCCCACATTCCAAGCATCACCAGGTCAGCAACTGATTGGTTCTCTTCATATTGCATTAATCACTCTTTCTCCTGGTGCTGGTCATTCTCTCTGCTTCCATCCCTCCTTTGTGCGTCTCTAAGAACTCCTATCTGGATCCTTTTTTACTACCTCTTCACCATCACACTTGGTGACAGCATTTATTGGTTTTGGCTGCTCTCATCTCTTCTTTGCAGGGGCAAATTCATCTTCACCTACCCTTTATACACATCTGACCTTTGCACCAGAATCTCTGACTTTATAAAGGCACTAAGACATCAGAAGGCCTTCTACCACCTTATGATCATCTCAAAAAGATAAAAATAGTCTGTGTTCTGGACTCCTCTTCGCCCACTATCCAAACGTCTCCATTTCCTAGACGCACTCACACCCTCTCCCTACACCTAGAGCGCTGAGATGCATATTCATTCTAGTATGAATCTGGCCTCCTTCATTACCACCATCATCACCATTGAACATCTGGATATTTCATCCACATCTTCTCTTCCATGTGGAATCTCACTAACCAGTACTCTTATCATCAGGAAGCTTGCCTGCTGCAGCATCTCTTAGCTGGACTCTCAGAATAGTTCTTCTTTCCTCTTGACGGGCAAGTTACTTGCCTTCGATAACGCATTCTATGGTAAAGACAGGATCTATTGCAGGTTACCTACTTTAGAATCCTCTCCCCAGGCGCCAGACTGTATCTGGAAAGTATTCCCCAACATGCCTGCATGTCGGAAGAGGGCGTCACTCAACTCTGTTTCAACGCTGTCCACCAGATTTGACATTGACAAAGTACATATACCCCCTTGCCAACGTCAGTTTCTTCTGTGACTATTTTTGATGCCAAAAACGTGGAGACACATGTAGAAACTGTCTAATCAAACAGTGTGCTAAAACAAGAAAGACTTTGTGTCAAAAAATCATAACATTCCCATTTAATGATGTTAAATTCCAACATGGAAAGTTTGAGACTGAGGAACTCAGTTCGCAGAGTGGGGAGAATGGGAGGGTTGTTAAGGAATCGGCGGCTAGATCCTGTCTCTACCAGAGAACAGAGGAAAGTAACTTGTGCATCTGATGGAGACATCTAGCTGCAGATTCCTTACTTTAGAATCAGATACCAGAGTCATACCATCCTCAGAGGTGGGTCTACAAACTGATTCCATTAAAAGTCTCAAACTAGAACAAAACTGTTCTAAAACAAAAGAAGTAAACTATATGGTCATAAGACTTAATCTGAACAATAACATACTCTACACCATATGAACTGTGGAAAGGACAACAGTAAGAAACGTCAGAAGGACATTCAAAGCATGGGGATAACATCAGCCACGACAGAAGGACAATTTTGTGTCAGAAGCCAAATGACCATTTGAGTATAAAACTATTTGCTCTTATATCCAGATCCAAACCCATGCATGCTCGGTCCCTGTTGAACCAAGATCAGCAGGCCATGCCACTGAGCAATGCCTCTTTGCCATTGAAAATACTAACCTAACTAGACCTCTAAAAAAAACAGAGATAGGTATATCGCCTCTAAATAAGGCATAAAGAACGCTCTAAAAAAAGAAGTTGAAGACAATGATGGAAACCTGTCTATTCCATAGGAAAAACAACTAGAGATAATATGAATGCCTCTGAGATATCCATACTGTATATAATGCACACGAGAGTAAAGAAATAAAAGCCTATGTAATAATATTAGTAAATTTAATCTAATATATACATATATATATATATCTATGGATATATAGATATATATATATATATATAGATAGAGAGAGAGATAAAATACACCATTAGAGAGTAAGTTCCTTCAGAAAAGAAGTAAATCTTTAATGATAACGCACAAATGTCATAACAACCCCTAAAGGGTCAAGAATCCTAAGTACTTTGTGCAATACAGTAAATTGAATGGACTCAAGAGACTAAGGCCCTAATTATGACTTCGGCGGTCTTTTCAGATGACCACCGAAGTCACGGGTGGCAGAAGACCACCAGTGCTCGCAGTCTACTGACCATCATATGACGAGCGAGTACTGAAGAATTTCCGCCACAATTTGGGCGGAAATCCTCCAATAGTCGTGCTGGTGGTTGGAGGCGCAGGGGTGGTACCAGCACTGGCCCCACCACGCCAAAAGGACTCCGCCAGCAGTATTTCGTCCTGATGGCGGGCGCTGCCGGCAGTGGAAGAGCCTGTTCCTCCTTGTCGGACAAGGTAAGTCGATCGTCCGACAGCGGTGTGTGGGGGGTATTGTGTGAGAGTGGGCATTGTCTGCGTGTGTGATTGTAGCTGTGTATGGATGTGTGTACAGGTGTTTGAATGCGTGTTTGAATGGGTGTGTGTATGGGAGTTTTAATGGGTGTGTGTATGGGTGTTTGAAAACGTATGATTGTTGATGTGAGTGCGTGTTGGAATGTTTGTGTGAATGCGTGTAAGGATGCGTGTGAGTGGATGCGTGTGAGTGGATGCGTGTGAGTGGATGCGTGTGTGTGGATGCGTGTGAGTGGATGTGTGTATGTAAGTGTTGGTGAATGAGTGTATGTGGGGTGCATGTGGGTGTGTGTATGCGGGGGGTGTTGTACTGGAAGGGCGTAAGGGGTGCTGTACTGGAAGAGGGGATGGGGGTATTGGGATTGCAGGGGGGGTCATCTGACGGTGACAGGAAAGGAACTTCCTGTCACCGGTAGCAGTGCTATAGCCACGGAAACCCAGGTGGAAAGCCTACTCGTTATACTACCGGCGGTCTCCAGTGGACCGCCAGGTCAGAGATGCTAATCTCCGGCCCGGCTGTCCAACCGCCCTGGTGGTACAAGCGGGGATGTGGTGGGTTGGCAGAGGCCCACACACTCCTAATGTGGTGGTCTTCACCGCCGGACCATCGGCGGTGAGACCGCGGCCCTGGCGGTCTTCGGACCGCTGGGGTCATGATGAGGGCCATAATGTCTTAAGGCTCAAAAGATGATAATGTTCTGGTCTACAATTTACTTATTCTAGCAAAAGTACAGAACGTTTACTATCAACATCTATCCCTTAAACGTAAAGCAAGCTCCACAGGCAGAAGTAGAACCCACACAGACTAATAATGTAGGCTACAAGCTACCTTTCTTGAGAATACAAAAAGGAATTTTGAGACAGACACCCTCAGTACTATACAATCCCAAAAATGGAACATAGTGCTATGGATGAATGCCCAGAAATGAAGGGTAAGGTCGCACAAATACTACGTATATTTGAAAATATAGAGGACACTTCAACATACTAAACAAGAGGAATTCTTGTAGATAAACTCTCTAACAAACATGTTATCATATACAGAGACTCCAAGAGAGTTGCAAATAACAAAGGTTCCTTATAGGGGATACTTAATCTCATGAAATTATGATATCCTAAATCAGGAAAATAACACTTTACAGAGAGTGGAACTCTGTCCCCTAACAATGAGAGTCTACTACTTCACAAGCTTAGCAATCGCTGCTCACCAAGCATACAAAAGATGCTCCACCCGGAGCAAGGTATATGCCATAATGGTAAACTGTATGACCTCTACATAAATAGTAAATAGTAATCATGAAAGGTACTTATTGTGGAATAGAAGGTTTTAACTTTTAAAGAATATGACTCCACTTAAAATGTTTCCTTCAGAATAGTCGCAAATATAATATCCCTTATTTCCCTGCCAGTCAGAAATAAGGGTTATGATGATACATATAAAGAATCACAGTCTTATATCAATAGCCATTAACACCTGCATTAAGCAGAAACGCTACACTGGGTGCCACCAGGTAGAATATTTATAAACATTTCTTTCCTCAACAGTCAGAAAGAAAGAATTGTATCATAACATTCAAAGATATGTCAAGGCGTCTCTATCGCACCGACCAACTCTAAATCCTTGGAGTCATGGTGTTCTCCAAGGCACCACATAACGATGGAATGAGGATCTGTGACTGACATCTATCTGCCACAAGATCTGCAGGGCTTAAACACTGAAGACTTCACAAAAAAAGCACACTGTTTCCTCAACAAATGTCGAGATGGGGGATGAAACAGCCCCCTAACTGCTCCGAATCCACACTGCAATCATGGAAAAGACGGAACTGACATCTGATGGATAATATCGACAGGTTATGTGGACTCCATCGACGTCACATCCGGTGGACGGCATCATTACAGTCGTGCTGAGGGAAAAAACAAATCCATATCCAGTCTCACTACTGGGGTAAGATTCTAAAGTAAGGAAATTGTGGCTAGATGTCTCTATCAGAAAAAACTATCAATTACACAACTGGTACACTTTTCAACCAGCATAGCCTCATGCCTACTTTCCTTACCACCACCTAACCAACTTTTTATTGGTTAATGAACTAGTCTTCAAATGTTACCCGACATCTCACTATATACCTTCACTTGGAATGTCCCAGCAAATGCACTGCATCCTCATGTAACTGGAGGACCATCTAGAATCAGGCATTTTGAAGTACTGGCATCCCTGTGCAAGAGAGGCTCTGCATAGAGATATTTGCCTGGCCTCTCCCTTTCAGTATTCAGTGCAACCCTTCAGGTTCGCCTCTTAAATCACAAAGCTCCGGATGGCTGGCCACTCCAAGAGTACAGTAAACAGTGAACTTTATATAAATAAGGCTTGCTAATATTTTATTATATGCCATTTACTGTAACTACATTGTACCACACCAATAACCTTCACCATCTACCTATGGGGTGGTTTCACAGAACACTCTCTGATGGTAGGTGTAACCAACGGTCAGACTTTAAAATAATTTATTGTTAGAGTCCTCATATACTGATTCATAGAACCAGGATCTGTAGAACTTTACTGGTGTAAATTCACTTATGGCACTGCACATTCCACCGGGTGGGAAACTAGAAATTACCAGCGAAGAACAGAATTGAAGGTGGTTATCCATTAGGCAGTACTGGAATACCCTGAACTATGCCCTGAACTCTGAGGGCATGCACCAACATTCATAATACATTTTCCCAATTAAGTGCACGGCTTCCAAAAAACAAGTTGGAGCATGTGTGAATCAAGAAGAAAAATGGACCAAAACCGGACTATTCTGTCAGATGGTGTAGCAAAAGTGATTTTCCCACATTGGAAATAGGTTTTCAATAGTAAGAAAAATGAGGGGGGGGGGGGGGGTAATATTTGCAAATTAATATTTCTTTATACCCTTAACCAGTGGATTGATGGAGGAAAAAGAATGAGAACACAGATACAGTGCCACTCAGGCCATCATACGAAATACCTATCAATTCAAATTACACTGGGAATGGCAAAAAACAGACTTAGCAGAATTAGCAGTTTAGAGAGTGCTCTTTTGATTGGTGATCCAGGAGCTGTCAAACAAACAGGAGATGCAAGTGCAATGTCTTTAGGTATAACAATAGGGGAACAAAGCAGAAATTGGCATGGAAAGTCCACTTCCTGCATGTTACTCCCCAAAAACACTTAAGACTTAGGCCCCGATTCTGACCTTGGCGGACAGCGGAGGCCGTCCGCCAAGGTACCGCCGCCAAATGACCGCACTCTGGGCCGGCGGGCGCTCTCCAAAAGAGCGCCCGCCGGCCCAGAGGAAATGCCCCTGCAACGAGGACGCCGGCTCAGAATTGAGCCGGCGTAGTTGCAGGGGTGCGACGGGTGCAGTTGCACCCGTCGCGTATTTCAGTGTCTGCAAAGCAGACACTGAAATACTTTGCGGGGCCCTCTTACGGGGGCCCCTGCAGTGCCCATGCCATTGGCATGGGCACTGCAGGGGCCCCCAGGGGCCCCGCGGCACCCCCTACCGCCATCCTGTTCATGGCGGGTTTCCCGCCATGAACAGGATGGCGGTAGGGGGTGTCAGAATCCCCATGGCGGAGGATTCCCCCGAGCAGCGGAAAGTCGGCGGGGGACCGCCGACTTTCCGCTTCTGACCGCGGCTGAACCGCTGCGGTCAGAATGCTCGTGGGAGCACCGCCAGCCTGTTGGCGGTGCTCCCGTGGTCGGTGGCCCTGGCGGCCACCGGCCGCCAGGGTCAGAATGACCCCCTTAATTTTGATCCTATGAAAGTACTCGGACCCAAGATAATGGGCAATCCAGGGAAAAAAAATTACAGATATTTACAGACCACTTGTAAAGACAGCCTTGTGCTCTAATGTATTGTCATGATACTGTTTAGAGCAAGTGGTTCTTAATCTCTTGACTTCTTTAGATCCCCACGTAATCATCGCTGGAAACCGGGTACCTCCACCCAAGTCATTACTGCAAGCCAGGAGCCTAACCTAAGAATTTTTGATGATTTGAACTGGAAAAATAATATGCATAAAATACAGACACAAGCATTCATCAAATACACAAATGATGAAATATTTTATATAAATTCACAAATATAAAAAATCAAAATATAAATGGAAAGGGTAAAGCATTTATTAATTCAATTGAAGCCACTCATCACCCATGTTACAAATCTATCTGAGGATACTAACAATTATTAGCCTGTAATTTCTAATTCCTACACATTTACAGAACGTTTTAAAATGTTCAACTTTACATTTTGTTTCTTTATTTATATACTGTTAGAAGTGGGGTTTCTGTTTGGCTAAAGTATGCACCTAAACCAGGCAGAGCCCACCACTCTAGTCAGGGCAAGTCAGACACATACCAGAATAACTTGTGCTTGTCCTCTGGTAGTTTGGCACAGAGCAGCTAGGATTATCACCAGAGGCAATGTGCAAAGCATTTGCGCAACAGGCTCACACAGAAACACAATGAACACTCTACACTGCATTATATAAAAAAATATATATTATACATAAAAAAAGACTGAAACAACATGAATCATAAATACTGGGCATACTATGCAGCTACTGTGATAGAACTCGTTATCCTGGACAATGCAAGAATCAAAACGACAAACATCATTACATCTGTGCATGTAATGCCAGTTTACGTTAGGGAAAGGCATATGAATTATCAAATATCACTGGCAAACCATAAATACTTTGCCGATAATGCAGGATTGAATCCACATAAACCAGGAAATATTGAGCCCAGAGCATCTGCTCTCCTAGTAGCATTGTTAAATTAGATGCGGGTGAGCCCAACTGAAACAATGTATTTCTGAACAAGGCATAGGCTGCAGGAGCACCTGCGCGCCTGCTCGTCATGATATTGCTATATAGGCAAGTTTGTAGCAGTGGTATCACTGCATGATCGGAGACCTCTGCTGAGGTTTTACCCTGTATGCAAAACAAGAAACAACGTAGATACCTAAAGGTGCGCCACACAGGGTAAAAAGCGACTCCCCGATCATCTTGGTGTCGGGCCTAAGAGACTGCTAGACAGGCACTGCAAAGCAGTGCTGCATGTGTCTTCAAGGACCGGTATAAACGCAGACTCCCAGTCACCCACGAACACGCAGGTCAGTGGGTGGGGCTTCATGGGTCCCATCTCCCAAGCACAGTACCTCCCTTGGATCGCCGGGGGCCGGCGTCACGCGGGCTCTCCTGAAGGAAGGTGGGGAGAAGAGGGTCCAGTCAGGTCTGCCCTTGCAGCAGACATGATTGACGGTTGCACAAAGGGAAGCAGTCACTGCCAGCATGTAGAGTTGGCTCCACCCACAGGCAGAACCGGAGCAAGGAAGAAGCTCCTGTCGTCACAGGAAGCAGATGGGGCTGTACTTGCAGGGATTCCCTCAGCAGAGGCTTCGGAAAGGAAGTTGAGAGTGCGATCTGGCCGCACATCTGGTGCTGGTCTTTGGCAGTGCATTTTTTGTGGGGAACAGCTGATCCCTGAAATCATATTGGCAAAGCAGCTGCAATACTTTGCAGTCAACACACGCAGTAGTACTAAGTTTCCTCACAGAGTGTCGAAGATACTCTCCTTACTCTATGCACACTGTAGACAAGACTTTTGCACAAAGACAGTTGTGGATATTTGGTGCAAGCACCCAGGATACATTGCAGCAAAACCAGTAGTCGGCAAAACACGAAGGGGGGTGGTTCTTTTATGAGACTTCTTCCAACCAGATAGGGCCAGCCAACCAGCCCCTGCAGAGCACTAGTAGGGCACAGCAGAAGGCAAAGCACTACTAGGGCACAGCAGAAGGCAACATACAGCAGCCCTGCACATTAAGGCAGTGTGCAAAGTGGTAGTTCCTGCTGCAGCCCAGCTATCAGCAGGCCAACTCAGCAAAGCAAGTAGGCCTAATGGTGGTTCCTTCTGACAGCACAGCAGTCCTCTGGTAATGTACAGACTGCAGAACCAGCAGCGTCTGGTTACAAGTCCCACCCAGTGTCTAAAAACATGGGGTCAGAGACCCAGTACTTATACTCAAAAATGTATTTGATGGAGGGGTGACTTCAAAGAAACCCTTAGAAGTGCACAACAATCCATTTCCACCCAGCACTGGGTTCAGGTGCTCAGTAGAGGGTAAATCAGTCCTTTGTGTGGGGGCAGAACACAACCTATTGACAAGCAAGTGTGAACCACCTCTACCTCTCCCGCCCAGGAAGACTATCAGTATGCAGATAAATGCATATGTATTCTCTGTCACACCCAGCTCTAGAAAGTATCAGACATGTATTGGAGACAGGTTGCAATGCACACGGAGTTAAGCACACAAAACAAATGTCCACTTTGCCATGTGGCATGTCTAAAATAGTAATGTAATATCCAACTACACCAGTAAGTAGGATTTATCACTATAATTCTAAACATACCAAATATGACAAAGCTAGTCCTTTCTGATTAGGAATTACCACTTTAAAGTGTATAAGGGAATTCCCAATCCTATCCTATGAAAGGAGAAGGCCTCACAGTAGTGACATTACTAGTAGTGTCACTGCTAGGACATACAAAACAAAAATACAATTCCTATCTTTTATTTACACCGCACCCTGCCCATGGGGCTACCTAGGGCCTACTTTAGGGGTGACCTATGTGTAATATTGGAGGGGTTAAGGCTTGGCAAGTAGTTCTAAATACCAAGTAAAAGCGGCCGCAAACAGACAGGTTTGAAAGGCTACTTCTGTGGATAGCACAATCAGTGCTGCATGGCCACTAGTAGCATTTAATTGACAGACTCTGGGTCTATGGTATACCACTTTACAAAGGACTTACAGGTAAATCAAATATGCCAAACAGGTGTAAACCAGTAATACCATGTTTAGGGGAGAGAGTGCATGCACTTCAGCACTGATTAGCAGTGGTAAAGTGCCGAGAGTCCTAAAGCCAACAAAAAGAAGGTCATAAAAACATTAGGAGGAAAGCAAAAAGTGTGGGGTAACTCTGCAAAAAGTGCCAGGTCCACCATACAATTTATTAATCTGTTATTATTTAATCCTCTATGAAGTCGCAGGTCCTTTAATTAGGCCTACCCAGCTGTCCCCAGATCACGGATTAAGAACCACCTGTGTAAAGCATTTCTGTTCTAAGGACTTACTGCTTCAATAAAAACAAAAAAACTTTTTGCCAGTGACTGATAAAAGTTTGAGTATTTTCTGTTCTAATGCTTATTGTATAGCATGATTTAACATGCATAATTTAAACAAATTTAAAAGAGTTTAGAAATCTAAGTGCAAGATTTTCTACCTCCATGCACTTCCGCAAAAAAAACACAATGATGTTTGAGGGCTAAGCTGGAAAGTGGACAAAAATGTTTACACTGTTGTTTTGAATAACAAATGTTACTAAATGCTAAAAAAATAAAATAATGGTGTACTATCCATTATGAAAATGACTTTATAAACTTTAATTATCCAGACATATATAGCTCATATGCATGGTCTGGCTGAACTTTAATCTGTAACAGTTATGTAAATTGTTTATAGCAGCATTATGAAAAACGGAAAAAAATGAAATCTACCATACATGTCCTGTCATATTTTTAAATAGATTGGGCAGAGCTTCTTTAAAACCCCTTTTGATATATTTTACACTTAAATGGTCCTGCATTCATTTTCGCATCATGCAGACAAGCAACACAAATCCTGCGCTGTTCTGTTGCAAGTGTAGCAGGGCCTTGTTATTCAGGGAAAAGACTATTACGAAGGGTATAACACAAGGCATCGCATCCTCTGCAGTGAGGGGCGAACCCAAACCTTTCAGGGGCCAATCAATCCTTCAGCCGCCCTCCCTCCATCCTTTCACGCGGCCAGCCAACCCTTCAGGGGTCCTATTCAGCCAAGCCCGACGAATATCTGTGAGATATGACAGCTTCAGGGGGCCCTCACTACATTCTGCAGGGGACCTCATTATTTTTCATTGTACCACCGACCATCCCACTCCTTTACTCCTTGAGGATAATAACTTTAGGTACACTAAGTTTTTTTTTCTTCTGGGGTCCCTCATATTCCTTATTAAAATCATAAAATATATGCAAAGGTTGAATTCTATATGCACTAGGAATTCTTGAAATCGTTTTGAAAGGGGGGCAATTTGATTGTGCTCATGCCTGGGCGTAAGGAAAGGGAAAGCGGAAAATGTAATAGCTATGCGAAAGCAAGTAGTCAAGTACTCAGCAAATCTAGGCCCGCGCAATTAAACCCCTAACAATGTCGACATGCCCTGTCAACAGGCGCCATCATAACTAAAATGCAAATGGACATGCACAGTTGAAGAAGCAAACATTTTATCTAATAGTGGGACTGGTAAACAGAAGACGACTTCAAAATACCATTTAGATCTGTGATTAGGAGCATAACTGAATTTAACGTCCCACCAACCTACACCTTGAACATAGGTCGGATAAAGTGAGATTGAGGTCACGCTAACGAGTAAAAGAGAAAACGCATCTGCGCAGCTGACCTGCATGTTACCGCGCAGAGCTGTCATTAAGTGGTTGTGTAAAAGGTCAAGTGCCGTGTGCGCCGGAGGGCGGCCATACAACGGGCAATCCCGGATGTTACTGTATCCTACCGCCCTCTATAAATAATGCAGATGGGAAGCTACCGCCGAGTAATACTATCACAGCATTTAAAATTCTGAATAATTCGGGTATGTGTCGCCTGAAGAGAAGGGAGAGCTTGCTTCAATGTAGCTTTATTTCGGAGCCTGTTGTAAAGAACACAAACGGGTGTTGAAGTTGCTATAGTTCATTATATCGTAGTCTTGCTTGCAACCTCTGCTAGATACAATAGCCTCTCATGCTATACATCTATTTAGGTAGTCAGTTTCAGATAAATATACCATTAATATAAGTGGCAATAATACTGACTGCTTATGATGCTCTGTTAGAATATATGTGAAATTGCTAGAAGTCAAATACATTTATAAAAAATATTTTCTTTATTATCGGACACCACAATTACTCCTATTTCCCGTCTGTCTACAGTATTTCCAAACATCTCACCAACTTTTCGTTCCCCTCTTTTTTTTTTATCACGGCCTTCATGGTGTTGACCGCTGCCGTCGTCAGTGTCGTGAGTCTGGCTATCTTTTTACTGTACATGACTGCAAGCTTCATGTTCACCCTCACCTATTCGCTACTCGCTCTTATATTTCTTCCACTAGAAATAGAAGAGTGATTTGTATGCTACAGTTTATTTTCCCTGTGGTGCTGCGCTCTGTCCCACTTCCACACTTCCTCTTTTTATTTATGACACTGAAAGCAAAGATCATGCTATCAACCTAAACGGATTTGCGATTTCTGGCACTGGAAGCAACAGTAATAGCTCTGATGCCGGACTATGATTTTGGGACTGTCCTCAATTGGTAACAGCATCAGATTTGCCAAGATCTGTGGATGCAATGCTCTGATGGCATCAACTTTGGTATAGCTGGAATCACTTTGGTTAAAGTCAGAACTAGAGAAATACCATATATATATATATATATATATATATATATATATATATAAAAATTCACTGAAAAACTAAAGGTTACAGAGCCATTACAGTTAGGATCACTTTTACCTGCACAAAATCATAGAAATTCAGCTGTTACTATAACTCGCGCCCTCACCATGCACGGTTTTCTCATCAATAATTTTACAGTAAATGTTAGTGATTTTATCAATGATGTCATAGAAGATGTCATGAGTGATGTAATATCTGGGGTAATTAGCAGTTCATGTCGAGGGTGCGAGTTATAGTTACCTTAGGGCACTAATTATAGCTTCTTGAAATAACTCTATAGTAGCTGAATTTGTATGGTTTTGTATGTGTAAAATGTGAACGTAACTAAAACGTCCCCGTAACCTTTAGTTTTTTAGTGAATTTCTAAGGTTTTTCTTATTCTATTTCCTAACTATAACTTCCCTGTAACCTTTGCTTTTTTCAGTGAATTTCTAGGGTTTTTTAATGTTAAGTAAGATGCCCATTGCAATGCACGGTGTGTGTGAGGGTATGTGTGTGTGTTTGTATGGGGGGGTGTTGATGTTAATCCTGGTCTGGTATTGTGCTGTCCCCACCCAAGCTAGCTACTTCTGCAATCCATCCTCTTTGCCATCCATTGTCCAAGTCCACATACATGCTCCCTCATTACCGCCCTGTGTGGTCGTTGTTCTGCAACTGCCCTTCCCGCCTGCCCTGAAAAGTTAGCTTGCTGCCTCATCTACCTCCTCCCTACTTCTGTTGTCCAAGTCCATGTACCTGCCCCCCTCCCTCCTGCCCTGCATGGTCTGATCTGCTGCCATTACCCTCCATTTAGCTTGATATCCCTGCCCACTCCTGCCTTCCTTTGTCCAATTATATTCCCCATCATTGCCCTTTTTCTTAGCCTCTGTGCTTAGCCTGCTGTCCTACCCTCCTTCCCTCTGTCCTCCGATGTCTGTGCGCATGCCCCTGCTCCCTCTTTTTTGCCCACCATAACCCACAGACCTGCCACTCTCCATCCTATCTACTCTGAGTGCTTTGCTGAGCTACCACTGCCCCTCCCACCTGCCTAGCATGGTCAGGTGGCTGCTGCATGTCCTGCCACCATCACCCTGCCTATCTAAGTTCCACGACCCTATCCCCTCCTTCCTGTCCTCCTTTATGCCCTCCATGCTTTGTTGTGCTGCAACTGCGTCTGTTATGAAGCCCCTGCCCTCTCTTGCCTATGTCCAGTCCCTACCTCTCCCTTCAGTCCTCCATGGTCCTTTGTGCATGCCCATCCCCTCCCTCTTGCCCAACATGGCCGTTGTGCTGCCACTAACCCTCCCGCTTGCTATGCATGGCCTTCTGTGCTGCCACAGCCCCTCCCACCTACCCTGTGTGGTCAGCTTGCCACCCCTGACTCCCTCCCACCGTCCCTCCATTGTCTGTATGTATGTTATTATAATTTCACTGTTATCCTCCATTGTGTGTTGCGCTTCCAGTGCCCATTCCGCCTGCCTTCCACAGTCAGCTTAGTGCTCCTGCCCCCTTGCCCACTGCCCTCCATTTTCCATGTGCAAGGCCCTATCCTCTCTCTCCTGCCTTGTCTGGCCCGTTGTCGTGCCCCTGCCCCCTCCCTCCTGTCTATAATGGTCCATTATGCTGCAGCTGTCCCTCCTGTCTGTCCAGTATGGTCAGCTTGTTGCCCTTGCTTCTTTCCTCTGCTCTCTGTTGTTCATGTGCTTGGCCCCATCCCATATATATTTATTGTCACTGAAAAAATGAAAAGCTACATGAACGTTATAGTTAGGTTCTGAATGTACAAAACTATACAAATTCAGCAGTTATAGTTAGAGTTCTTTCAAGTAACTAGAACTTGCGGGTTTGCCACGCACAGCCACTTACTCCACATAATATATCATTGATGAGATCTTGTTTGGCATCTTTGATATTATCACTGCAACACTGGCAATCAAATCATTGATAAGAATATTGTGCATGGCAAGGCAAGAGTTATAGTTACTTTAGGGTGCAAGTGACAGCTACTTAAAAGAACTATAACTGGTGAATTTCTATGGTGAATTTATATGGTGTTGTGGGAGTAAATTCTGAACCTAACTATGACATCCCAGTAACCTTTGCTTTTTTTAGTGATTTCCTATGGTTTTTTAACATAAAGTAATTTGATTTACTATACGTGACTTCAACCCCCACTGTGCATGGCCTTTGGCCGTGCACCACAAGGGTTGGTTGCAAGACCTGGCCTGACCTGCATCCCTGCCTTGCAGCCAAGCCCTTATAACCACCCAACCCTATGCCATGCACGGCCTTTGGCTGGGCGCAGCACAGGTTGGCCCCAGGGCCTGTCTCTGTCAGTTGATCAGTGTGTGGGTGCTTGAGTGTCTGAGTGGGTCTGAAAGTGGGTGTGTGAGTCTATGAGTGGGTCTGATTGAGTGCACGAGTGTCTGAATGGGTGTGAGAGGGGGCACACGAGTCTGAGTGCATGTCTGAGTGGATGAATTAGTGTATATTTTCTTTCAAATTTTTTGACACTGATGAATATTTTGCAAATAATTTGCAAAAACTCTCAAATTTTTATGAATTCGCGCATGGTGACACAAAATTTTAAACCCATAATTTGCCCCTAAAACACACCTATATCACACCCCTGGGATCAGGGTACCTTCACCCTGACCCCTTATGCCACTTTTAATTAGTATTTTCATTACTCGGGACCATGTTCTGTGAAATAAAATGGCAGCCGCAACTTTCTAGTCAGATTGCGGTCAGCCAATCACACGAGAATTCACTAATTTTCACTAAATAATGGTGAAGTCACCACGGCCAGAGATATACAAATCTGAATTTACCTAAATTTCTCAAAAACTACTGAACAGATTTACACCTAATATGCAACAGCAAAATCTTGATACCAACAGCTAGCTTTCTGCCAAATTTGGTGTAATTCCGTCCAGTGGTTCGGGATGTATACTTAACATAGGAAACACAACTTTTTTCACCCCCCTTTTTCTCAGTCCCCACTTGATGGATTACCCCCAAACTTTCTGTGCACGACAAGAATCACGGCTACACTTTTTTGGAAGAATTTAATGAAGATTCATGAAATGGTGCCAAAGATATAGGCAGGTCAAAAAAATGTTTTTTTAATAGAAGGAAAGTCCTAACTAGAACAGGGTAAATTATTAATATATATATATATATATATATATATATGAACCTGGTGGTGGTCGCCACTGCGTATTTATAGTTAGGACCACATTTATATAGGAAATAGATTTTTTTGGTTTGCTTATAACTTTGGCACAGCTTGATGAATCTTTATGAAACATTAAAAAAAAAAAAAAATGTCTCACTCATCTCAGCTTTTTCACGGAAAGATCTGTCAAGCAGGGGGTGAGAAAGGGTGGGGGCTCCAAAACTTATTTTCCCCATGCAATTTTACTTAAGAAAATTAGAAAGCTGAAGCCAAAACATCTTTACAGAATTACGCCAAATTTGGCAGAAAGCTAGACCTTGGTACAGAAAGTGTGCTTGTGATTTAGTGTAAATCCGCTCCATTGAGGCGTTTTTGTGTAATTAAGGTTCAAAATGTATATCCATAAAAAATTAGGTCATAGAGGATCCGCAAACATGACACATGTTAAGATATGATCTGATTGGCTAACACCACATCAACAAAGATGTCATGGCAGCCATTTCTGGACTCCAGGACTCTATCTCCAATTCTGAAAAGAATGTAAAAAAACATAGGGGTGCTGGGGTCAAAACCTGATTTTTTTTGTTTTAGTTTTACTGCAAATCTGCAGAGCCACTATAAAATTAAAACGGGGGGGGGGGGGGGCTTGAGGGGCACGGCTCCCTGCTTTTTTTTTTTTTTTTTTTAAACCTCGCCCTCCTGCCGGGTTGGGCTAATAAAGGGTGGTCCTATTATTTGTAATGCGGAGCGGTGGTCATGCACCATTCCTAAGCCTTCTCTAAAGCCCCCGTACCCTATCGGCCATGCCAGACTCAAGTATTGGGGGAGGGGGGTGGACCTGGGATGGCATCCCCTGGGCCAGTTTACTTTTATGGAAAGGAGGTGCCATGTGGGTCCCCATCCAAGCAATATTTGGCACCGGAGATCCCATCCCCAGGGTTGGTTCAGTGACAGTGCCTTATCTACCCGGACACTGTTGTTTTCCTGCCCTCAAGAGCGCAGGCAGAGAAGTCTTTTGTTCTCCCACCAGGCAGAAGGCTTGAGAGCAGCAAGAAATCCTGCTACTCGCCAGGTGGGAACAATTACAGCTACCTTTTAGGAGAGCCACTGCGGCTGTTGGGGCCACGGGTACACCCCGCAGCCCCAACATAAAAATATGGTGTGGGATGCCACGGATGGCCACCGGAGCACTCCAGAGATTAAAGAAAAAACAAATTAAGTGTTACTGGCTCCTGCGCAGCCCCATGTCACAACAAATTTACAACAAATTAAAAAAACAGTGTTTGCCCATCACAACCTATGGAGCAGGGATTTGGGGCATAGCAAGCTGTGCAGTCATCCGGGTGGAAGAAAATAGTTTTTGGAGGTCTTGCAGAAGGCTCCTGTTCGCCAATTCGCCATATTATATCTGCCATGAGGCTTTAGGGCTTAGATATACAGAGGACACCATTAATTTGAGCCTCACATAGTCTTGTGGCTTTCTATATGGCAAAACCAGGGAGGGATTTAGAACTGGCTTGTTTCTAAAGATTGTCTTTCATGTAAAAAGTATCTCAGTATTTCCAGTCTCGCATGTTAGGAAACCCATTCATGTGCTAAGGCAGTTGTCCCTCTTTCATGACCCCAAGTCCACCAAAGGTGTGATAAAAAGATATTAAAAAGCCAAATTTTTAAAACAAACACACTTGGAACAGGTCACTGAGGAATGAGAGAAATCATGAGTCCTGGCTTATTTGTATTTGAAGTCTTTGTGTGGTCCGGAATTATGCGGCAGGGGAGGGCCAAACTATGCAGGAGGGTTGAGTAAATCATGCAGCGAAAAAAAGGCAAATTATGTGGCATTATGCACCACATTTTGTGATAGTATTACTTCATTTTTTTGCCATCATTTGTAAGCTTGTTAACACTGTCTGGGCGTGAATTGTACTTCTTATGTACCAGTGTGACCCCCAAATATAGCAATAAGCTACAGAAAGGTGACCAGTCAACCTTTGTAAAGGACCCTCTACTGTACGGCAACAAGTGTAGCTGCATGAAACTAACTTTTGAACCGTGTGAGCTAAAACAATTTTTTTTGTTAGAAACTACAGATTATGTGGCATCTGATGGAATATGTGGCAAGTCTACAATTATGCGAAAATCGCGCACAATCGCATAACTCCAGTTGTCCTGTCTATATCACAAAGGTGTTGGGAAAGATCTTTATTGTTTCGCCCTAAGGCAGGTACAGTCATCTATTTACTTTCTTTCCCACTTGGATATTCTAAAGAGGTTTCAGTATGTCCCTGTGATGATAGCTCCCCTCAGTCCCGGCTACACTTTTTATTTTAAAAATGTTATGTGCACTTCACCAATTTTTCATTCTGTTGCAAAAGAAGCACAACATTTAGCAGTACAGAGTAGTTTTAAATATTTTCAACAGTTGCCGAATGTCAATTTCTGCTACCATGTGGGGTCTTTTTGGAAGTCAGTAGTATGATCAAGTAGTAGCATGAATTTTGACTGATACCCTAAGAGGTATAATGTATTTTCCTCCCAGGCCGTATTAATTTTATTATTGCCTTTTTCATGTCATGAATTTAATACGGTTTTACTGTTGGTTTATTTATATTTACATTCTACTGTATATTATGGATGATGGTTTTAGCTGGCCCCTTGTACCTTTATGGGTGATTTTAGCATCTGAATAAAGATTTATGGAATTTAATAGCATGAAGTTTTGCAGAAACGGTCCCTAATATTTATGTGTCATACACTGCTGTCTGTGATATGCTTAACGGCCAACCCCGAAATTTGCATAAATAGCCTAAGAAGGCTAATTTAAGTAGAAAATGTAAGTAGGATTATGATTGCTACCACTGGAGGACCCGAGGATCCCCATAGCAATGTGATTAGTTGGCAGGAGCTTTGGTGCAATGTTAGAGGGGTGGCTCATAGCTATTTGGCATCATCCAGAAAATTAAAAGCTGAAAAAGTATAATTAATAATACAGACATTAAGATGGGTAAAAACAGGCATTTAAGATAATGCGTTTTTGGGCAACACTGATGGCAATGCGGTCGTGTTGGAACATGGGGAGAAAAAAAAATAAATAAAAAAAAAAAAAATCACAGAATGTGTGGCTCTTTATTGACTAATAAAGTAACCTATTTCTCCTATGACCCACTTAACATACCAAACTGAAGTAAGTCATAGGAGCATTAGGAAACACATGCCGCTGCAACTGCACCGTATCTCACAGAACCCTTCGCTGTGCCAAAATGCCCCTCGAGAAGCAGGAACAGATTCAGCCTCTGAAACACCTGAATAAAATGTGAACAAATAATGGAAAGTAAAAATACACAGGTAGGTCCAAAAGAATGGACAAATGGATTTAGTCATTAGGCACATTGGCAGAATTAAAGAACGAGACCATTTACACCTCTCCTCCCGACCAAAATAAACATGGACCAATTTTGGAAACAGAATCAGTTTGGGAATTTAAATATAAGTAAAATAATTGTTACCTTAGCTGCAAGCATTAGCATTATTGGTCTCGTATGTCTACAGAAACCTTCTTTTAATTATTTCAAACCTCGACGATGGGTTACACAGTGGCAGCACAGAGATGCTCTGTGCAGGCTGCAGAAGGTCACATATTCTCTTGGCTAATTATTAGCCAGCCACAACCTTGTGTGGGAGAGGTGGTGGGTTGGGTAATTACCACTGCAGGACCTTTTAAACTCCAGGCTGCCTGGAAACCGGTCAGGTGAGGTGCTCCCTGATGACAGTTCTAGTCGTATTAATGAAGTGTGCATCTGCTCACTGAACGTTACTATTTAATGTCACTCTTGCTCAAGCTATTATAATTGTTTTTTTGGTACTTACAGAACGCAGAGGTTAACATTCATGTCCCTCCGTGTTCAATAACGGTGCTACTGCCCAGGGGTATGTGAATATTGGGAAGTTGGTGGTGACATTTCATGTTGAGTGCCCTGTGTTTTGATCCAGAATGGTGTTCACTTTTATAAATCTCCGCATTATATCATCCAGTTTGCATCCTAAACTGATTAATGCAACAGCTACAGTCTAGGTAGTTGCCACCTTGTCATCTTGAGAACCCAACCTCAAAAAAATCACTATTGTATTATCCTGCAGCATTCGCTACCCCACATGCCCACCCACATCATACTACCACATCTGCAAGACATACACGGGGATAAAATACACCCTTAATGGGTTTTATAAGACTCTATTGAAAACTGAGAAATTAGTAAATTGGTTTATCACTAAGACTTCAAACATAAGGCAATTCCACTAGCTTCTTCAAACCAAACCAAATTTCTTCAAAGGATTCACACTGGTTCAACACACCATCTACCCTAATGAACAAGTTACTTACCTTCGGTAATGCATTATCTGGTAGAGACTCCATCTAGCTGCAGATTCCTTACCTAGAATTTCCTGGCATAAGCTTGGAATCCAAAGGTTTTGCGCAAGCCGTCAAGTGGTGTTGTTCGGATTCGTGTGGTGTCTTCGGCTTGGTTGGAGACATCATGGTCTCCTATAAACTCACCACCCAGGCGTGCATACGTCACTTCCTTTTCCACTATCTTCCACGCCAGAAGCGCAGAGCCATGGAAAGAACTAACAGTTTGTCCGTGCAAAAACTAGGGCCCTGAAAGGGGCTATCACTGACCCTATAAGACATGTCTGCAGAGCAGGGAGGCATGGGTGGGTGTAAGGAATCTGCAGCTAGATAGAGTCTCTACCAGATAATGCGTTACCAAAGGTAACTGGTTCATCTGATAGAGACTTCTAGCTACAGTTTCCTTTTCTTAGAATAGATACCCAAGCCATAACCTCCTGGCGGTGGGCTGCAGACAGATCTCCTCCTATTAGAAAGTCCTGGAGGTCAGAAAAGGCAAAGTGCTTGTCTCTACAGACCTGATTGTCCAGGCAGTAGTGTCTTGTAAAAGTGTGCAATGATGCCCACGTTGCTGACTGACAGATATCCAGGACCGGAGCACCTCGTGCTAGTGCAGTGGGAGCAGCCTTGCCCCTGGTGGAATGAGCCCTCAAGCCCTCAGGAGGCTGCTTCATAGTGAGCGCGTAGCAGATCTCAATGCAGAGAATGACCCAGTGCGAAATGGTTAGTTTCTGCATTGCCCGACCCTTCTTTGCTCCCACACACCCAACAAAGAGTTGGTCATCCATCCAGTAGTCTTTTGTCCGGTCAAGGTAGAACGACAACGCTCTTTTGGGGTCGAGCCGGGGGAGTCGCTCCTGTTCTTTGGAGGGATGTGGTGGAGCAAAGGTGGTGGGCAGGGTGATGTTTTGACCCAGGTGAAAAAGGTTCACCACTTTTGGGAGGAAAGAGGCACCAGTTCTAAGTACCAACTTGTCTGAGAACATGGTGAGATATGGCAGCTTAGATGAGAGCCTCCATCTCACTCACCCTCCTGGCAGATGTTATTGCCACTCAGAAGGCTGTCTTGATGGTGAGCAGCCAGAGGGGACAGTTATGTAATGGCTCAAAGGGAGCACATATAAGAAATGTGAGAACTAGATTTAAATCCCACTGAAGCATAACAAAGGGAATAGTGGGAAACATATGTACTAGCCCTTTGAGAAATCTATGTACAATTGGTGATTTGAATAATGAAATCAGGCAGTCTAAGGAACACTGATAAGGCGGAAAGATAGCGTTTGAAAGTGCCCAAGGCAGTACCCTGCTGTCCAAGGGATAACATGAAGAGAAGTATGTTGGAGAGAGAAGCAGAAAGAGGATCAATTGATGTTTCTGTACAACAATTTACAATTTGTTTCCAACAGTAGGCATATACCATCTTAGTGGAGGGACGCCTGGCTGCTAGAATAACTTTACAGACTTCAGGAGGAAGGTTGAAGGCTGTCAACTGTCACCGCTCAATCTCCATGCATGAAGGCGCAGAGTTGACAGGTTCGGGTGGAGAACCCTCCCATGCTGCTCATTTTCAGAAGTTCAGGATACCAGACTTTCCGTGCCCAGTCCGGAGGCACCAGGATCACTTGGGCCCGGTGGTTCTTGATCTTCTTGAGAACTCTGGGCAGAAGTGGTATGGGTGAAAAGGCATACAGGAGGCCTGAACTCAACTAGAGACGAAAATTGTTGCCGCCTTGGAAACTCCAACGCACAATACTATGGGAATTGTGCATTCTCTGTGGAGGCAAATAGATCTAACCAAGGTTCCTTCCACTGCTGAAAGAGACCTTGTGCCACCTTCGAGTAGAGACACCACTCATGATCCGCTAGGCATTGACAGCTAAGTTTGTCTGCCCCGGCGTTCAGAAAACCTGCTGGGTGTTGAACCACCAGAGTTATGCCCTGCTGTTCCTACCATGTCCAGAGACGCAGGGTCTCCTGACAAAGGGTCCAAGACCCCACACCACACTCCTTGTTGCAGTACCACACTGCGGTGCTGTCTGTTAACACCTGCACCATCTTCCTTTTTACAACAGGAAGAAATGGTTTCAAAGCTAGTCAGATCGCCTGCAGCTCATGTAAGTTAATTGGGAGTCCGGATTCCGCCTGATGGCTACCCCATCCCAAAGGCAACGCATCTGTCACTACTGTGAAATCTGGTTGGGCCAGGGAAAGGAGTCTGCCTCTGACCCAATCGCAGTTCACTAACCACCACTGCAGATCTTTTGCAATCGCCTCCGAGATCTGAACTCTGTCGGTGAGATTCCCCTGATGCTTTGCCCATTGGAACTTTAGGTCTCACTGCAGATCCCTCAAATGCCATCTGGCATATCTGACTAACAGAATGCATGAGGCCCAACAGCCTCAGGTTTTGTCTCACCAAAATCCAGGACAGAGGGCGAAACATCGGAGTCATAACCTGAATATCCTCGCTGCTCTGGAGGATAAGCCCGAAACTGCACTGTGTACAGAAGAGCTCCAATGAAAGGGAGCTTCTAAGAGGTTAGGTGTGACTTCTGCACGTGCATGCAGGAGGTTTGCCGTTGTCTCAAGGTGGGTGACAACAGCCTGGGGCGAAGGAGCCTTCAACAGCCAGTCATCGAGGTAGGGGAAGACTGAAACCCCTAACCTGCGCAGAGGACCTGCTACCACCACCATCACTTTGGTGAACACCCAAAGGGCACTGGTGAGACCAAAGCAGAGCACCGTAAACTGAAAGTGCTCATGGCCTACCTTGAACCGCAAGTAACACCTATAGGCAGGCAGGATGGGGATGTGAAAATACACATCCTGCAAGTCCAACTCTGCCATCCAGTCTCCTTGGTCTAGGGAAGGCAAAACCTGAGCCAGAGTGAGCATTTGGAATTTCTCCTTTTTGAGGGAGAGATTGACGCCCCGGAAATCTAGAATAGGTCAAAGACCCTTGTTCTTTTTGGCTATCAGAAAGTAGCGGGAATAACAACCAATGCCTACTTCTGACATCCGGACCCTTTATATGGCTCCCTTGGCCAAGAGAGCCGAAACTTCCACGAGGAGCAAGACTATGTGATCCTCCATCAGCAGTTCTTCATCCCCCAAAAAGCCAGATGTACGAAGCCAGGCATGGCGACAAAGAGCCACAGTCGATACAATCGCTCTAACCAGCGAGTTAGTCATGTCCAAACCACACCGGATAGTACACCAATCTTTGACTGCTTGGGAGAGAGTGTCCTGCACCTCAAGCAGCACCTGCAACACCGTATCATATAAAGGATGGGGAAAACGTCCCAATAGGCATGAGGTGTTTACCGACCTCAATGCCTGGCTGTAGGAAAAAACATCTTCTTCCCAAGCTGATTTGATTTCCTATCCGGGGGAGCGGAAAGGAAGGTGCCATGGGAAGTGGAGGCTTGAACCTCCAAGCTTTCCAGGGTGGGGTGTTGTGTGAGGAAGCTAGGATCACTTGGAGCTGGGCGATGGCGGTGGCCAATTGTACTATTTACAGGTGCCCCTGTGCTAGGTTTGGACCACGTCCCCAACAGGACATCCGTGAGGGCTTCATTAAAGGGTATCATCGGTTCTGATGTGGGAAGCCCCTGCTGAAGCACCTCAGTCATGAGGTTAGTCCTGCACAGCACCGTAGGCAGATCTAGGTCCAGTGCCCTATGCAGCACTACAGAATATGATGCTCCCTCCTACGTAACCACTGTAGGAGGTGAAAGCATGGCTTCTCCTAACTCCTCATAGCGGTCCATTTGCTCCAAATGAGACTTCAGAAGGTCCTAAGATCCCTCCCAGTTCTCACCAATGCCTGGCTGATCCTTTTGTGTTGCTAAAGTTGCCCTAAGTGGGAAGGGTATGCCCAAACTTGGATCCCGTGCTCACTGTGCCACTGGATTCAAGCTAGCCTGGCTAATGAAGGGTGATACCCTGAACCTGGTCCCAGGATGCTTGTTTCCAGTCCAGGGAGGACCTGGCCTGGCAGTTCAGGCTGGATTGTTCCCATGGGGAACAGGGTCAAGACTGATTTGCATATGGCTGGGTCCAAACTGGGGTGGCATGGTGAGCAAAAGAACGATGGATTAAACCCAGATCTGTGACTGGGGTGAGTGTTTGCATTGTTCAGCACTCTGTCCATCATCCTTTTGAGTTGCTGATCACAGAAAGGCTCAGGCAATGATCTGGCACCTTGGTGCCTTTGACACTGGAATTTGAGTCGTGGGATGCCGTTCCGGCTCACTGGGTATTAGAATGGGGCTCGCGCTACTCGTGGGTGCCGGTGGCGCGGGGAGCGTCAGAATCAGGAGCGGCGCCGGAGGAGCTTGACTGTGTGGACTCAGCATCATTCCCGATCTGATATCGTATCCATGAGACCCCATCGGTACCAAAGTCCACGGCGTGCAACCTGACGGGGCTCTGCCGACCCCGCAGGGCACAAAGGCGTGCCAGTGGGGCCAGCCCACTCAAATATGAGACGCACAGTCTCGTAAAATTCTTTGAGTTGAGCGGGGGTCACTCTGGACCTCTGGAAGGGGGGGATAGGCTCTAAGTCAGCCTTGGCAATGGCTCTGCTAAACCATGCCTGGAACGTCAACATTCCCGACTCGCCTCGTCGGCTGATGGGCTAGGTGAAGTCAAAGTCGGCTTTGACGACTTCTTTTTCTTGTTCCTCTTCCCTGAGTGCTCAGAGGACCTTGAGTGGGACGAAGAGGACTTGGGGCTTCTGGAGGGGTCCCGCAACCTCCTCCTCGACTGTGACCTCTGAGGAGTCGCACCAGCCGACGTCGAATGCTGGCCCACCATAAGCTTTAGGGTCCGCTCCCTCAAAGCTTTCTGAGCCTTGGCTCTGCAGTCGTAACACGACCTCGAGTCATGGTCTCGGTCCAAACACCAGAGACATACCTTAAGTGGGTCCGTCACAGACATGGCGCAGTGGCAGGCGTCGCACGGCTTGAACACCGTCTTCCTAGCTATCATCTCACACAGACATAAAAAATCCTCAACAAAAAGGTCTAAAAAGGCCTGTTAAAAAGTACAAGGGGAAGGTCGAATCCGGATCAGCATTTTTACTGGCATGGAAGGAAAAGAACTGATGTACGAGTACCTGGGTGGTGCCTTTATAGGGGAGCGTGATGTCACAGACGGCTCCAACAACGCCAACCAAGCCACGTACATTTGAACGACACCACTCGACGGCGCGCGCAAGGGTATTGCTCAACAAAATATCCGGATTTCAAGTTGACGCCAGGAAATTCTAAGGTAAGGAAACTGCAGCTAGAAGTCTCTAACAGATCTTTCTAAATAAAAGATTTTTGAAATGCTTCTTCAAAACATCAACTCAGTTAATTCCAACCTTCTGAAAATGTTTGGGTTCTGAAAGGTCACAACTAAGAGGGAGATATTCTCTTATACAAACTCTTCTGCTTATATCAACGTACTACTTGACTCAAACTTAAATTATGCCCTTTACATTAATTTTAAAAAAAAGAGTAAATCTCAGCTATTGTCCCCATGCGTTATATTCATTAACAATTTGCAACTCATCCTCTGTAGATAGAACTCTGAACAAGTACTTGTATGTTCTCAAGCCTGTATTGTTAACAGGCAGTAAGATCACAGACTAATGTCACGAATGATCATAAAGTCAAAGGGGTAATGTAACCATTTAATACACACACATAAAATTTAGAGGATCTGATGTTTGCAGCGGTCTACAATGAATCATTTAATCCAGCTATTCTTAACATTTTGGCTACCGAGGACCTCCACTGAATCTCTACTCAATACCAAGGACACAGGTTTAAGTAATTGCTACAATTTAAACATCATATCAATACACAAAGGTTCACAAACAAGTATACATCAAAGAATAACGTACATTATGAATTAATGTATTTAATTCACGGGCTAAAAAATACAAACACTGTGATTTTAATAGGAAGGTCGGAGCTTTTGAAAATTTGGTTTTCGTTCTACAATATAAAGCAATATGCTAGATTCCTTGTCTTGTTCCTAATGTTTGCTCTATTTTTTGTCAGTGCATATCAGTGCTTTAACTGTGACCATCAACTGTCCATACTAAATTCTGTTTGCTGTCCTAGTGCTGCTCTCCCGGATCAAGTCAAGAATACTGCCTACATTTTCAGCCTATATTTTCAAATTTCTTCATGTTTATAGAAAGCTTTACTTTTTCCAATTTTATATTTTGTTTTCACATGTATAACTTTATTATTGTGCTAATATCATTATTTAACTTCTATTAAACAATTAAGAATGCTCTGAATAGGTCTCGCATGTAGAAAAGTACCCTCTTTTTGACATGGTTACCCCCACTTTTTGCCTGCTGTCAGTGTCTTCTTGACTGTATTGACTGGGATCCTGCTAACCAAGACCCCAGTGACTTTGCTCGCTCCCTCTAAATTTGGTTGCTTAGGACTTAGCACACCCCACAATTGGCATACTGGTGCCACCATGTAGGTCCCTAGTATATGGTACTTAGGGCCAGATGTACGAAAGGATTTTACCCATTCTGTGTCTTTGGGAAAAAGCTTTCGTACATATGGCCCTTAGGCATCCAGGGCATTGAGGCATCAGGGGCTCCCTATGGGCTGCAGCATGTATTGTGCCACCCATGGGAGCCCATGCAAAATGTGTCTGCAGGCCCACCGTTGCAGCCTGCATGAAAACTTGCATGCACCCTTTCACTACAGGTCACTACACCAGGTCACTGTAAGTCACCCCTATGGCAGGCCGCCCGAGCCCAGAGGGCAGGGTGCAAGTACCTGTGTGTACGGGCACCCCTGCAGGAGTAGAGGTGCCCCCATTAACTTCAGCTCCATTTTCCTGGACTTCGTGAGTGCGGGGAAGCCATTTTACCCGTGTACTGGACACAGGTCGCACACTACCCGTGTCCAGCTACATAATGGTAACTCCAAACCTGGGCATGTTTAGTACCAAACTTGTCGGAATCATACCATAATACTGTTTCCAGTATTGGTTGTATGATTCCATGCACCCTGGGAGCCCCTTAGAGGGCCCCCAGCATTGCTCCTATCAGTCTTCTGGGGTTTTCTGTGCAGCCTGCTCTGCTGCCACCCCACAGGCAGGTTTCTGCCCTCCTGCTGCTTGACCAGCTCAAGCAGAGGAAGGTAGAACAAAGGATTTCCTTTGGGAGTGGGAAGCAACGCCCTCTCCCTTTGGAAATAGGTATTAGGTGGCTTGGGAGGGATAGCCTCCCCAAGCCACCAGTATACTTTGAAGGGCATATTTGGTGCCCTTCTTGCAAAAACCTGTTTGCACCAGTCCCTGCTCTGGCATGAAACTGGACAATGGAAAGAAGAGTAATCACTCCCCTGTCCATCACCGCCCCAGGGAAGGTGACCTGATGGTGGCCCCTTGATTCTGCCATCTTGAATCCAAGGTGGGCAGAGGCCCCTATGGAGCATCTGAGCTGCAAGGTCAGGCAGGTGACGTCACAGCCCCCTCCTCATGGGTGGGCACCCTGCTAGGTGACCAATTCCCCTTTCTGGGCTATTTAGGGTCTCTCTCCAGGGTTTGTCTTGACATGTGACATGCAAGATTCCAGCAGGGCTCCTCTGCATGATTTATTTAATCTTCTGGCCACCTGGACTGCAACTGGATCCATCAGGAACCAACAATCTGCAACTCCAGCGACAACTCCGCTCTGCAACATTGTTTCTCTGTCTCCTTTCAGCAACTGCAACATTTCCCTGACTGTACATCCTCGGAGGGTGACGAGTCTTTAGCTTGCACAAGAAGCAAGAAAGAATCTTCTTTGGAGTGAAGGAGTCACTCCCCTGCATCCACAGGCACCAATTGCAACCACAACCTAATGTGTGGATCCTCTCTCCCCCCGGAACTGCGTGGATCCTGCATCACAGGTGGTAGACTAGAATTGTCCCCTTGGTTCTCTCTACCAGCTGTCCAAATTGGGAGATGGTAAGCCCTTGCCTCTCCTCACAGGACAGTACCCCTGTGCACCCTGACTCTTGCAGCTACCAAGGCTTGTTTGTTCCTCCTCCAAGGGATCTTCAGGCTCCTTGTTGCATCAGCCTTAAGCACTCTTCCCTGCAATTCACAGTCTCCTGCCTGCTGCTCCAGTGACGTGGGATTCCTCTTCAGGTGTGCTGAGTAGGCCTCAATGCGATTCCTGTGCCTGCTGCTCGTGGATCGCCTGTGGGGGCTGCCTCCTCTTCTTGTGACTCTCTCAGCTGTTCATGGTCACCTTGGACTCCAGTGATGCTATTAATTGTGTTTGACCAATGACTTTGTGTTTCACCACTGCGCATATTAGTTGCTCAATGTTCACCAGTAGCACATTATATGTTTTTTTTCAGTTTAGCTGCCTATTGGCTTTGACATGGCGTTAGCCATTACATTCTGTATTCAGGTGAGCTGCCTATTGGCTTTGACATGGCATTAGACATTACATTCTGTTTTCCGTTTAGCTGCCTATTGGCTTTAACGTGGGGTTAGACATTGCAGTTGAGCTGTGTTTTTCCAAGCTGTGTTTTTCCACATGGTAGACCAAGCTGTGTTTTTCACACCAGACCTTAGCTGATAAGAGCACGTAGATTTTGTGTTTACCTCTCAATCCAGTCTGAGAACGAGTGAGGCTCTGGAGAATTGGCCACTCTCCACGTTTCTTCGGTTCTCACACTGAGTTTGCTTTTAATGATGAATCTGGACTACAGCAGGGGTAGATTGAATCTATCTTGACTTCAGACAGGAACGGAGACATCAGTTGCCTGTCTCCCGTTTGGGTAGAAAATCTTTCTCGCAGTTGAACCGGAGTCATCAACTTGCAGGTCCCAGAAAGATGTAGCTGAGTTATAGGCCCTACAGCCTTGCCATACGGTGATGTAATTTTGACTTTTATGCTTTGCTTTGAAGTTATGCTATAATATAATCACATGTATTTGCTGTGTACATTGCAACTGAGAAGTAGTTTGATATATTTTGCTTTCATTGCTGCGACTACTTTTGAACGTGTGCTGCCAATCTACTAATTTCGTCTCTCAGGAACCTCGTGGTGAAGTAATAATAACAATAAATGTCTTCTTTAAACTCAGAAGTGCATTCCAGAGAGGTTCTGTAAGCTCGGTTATGAGATAAGAGCAGGAAAGCAGAACAACTCCCCTTCTTGGGTCAAGTCCCCTGGGCCTTGCTGGTCCTCTTCAGCCTTGCAAAACCTTCTTCACCAACTCTTGCATTTGCCAAGGCTTGTTGCTGGTTTTCCAGCACTACTGACTAACTGCATAAAGACTGTCGACGTGAGACATCACATGCATCACTCCTGGAACTCCTCTTCTGCACCTGGGCTGCACTACTGACTTTTTTCATCCACCATCGACCTGGTCCAGCATCCACAGAAGGGTGACTAGTGGCTCCTGCCACAGCCGGACACTCCAACTTGAACTGGACTTAGTCACCTTCTTTTGCTGGGCCTCTTCTGCAGGATCCACTTTTGGTTTCTTCCAGTCTTGAGGGGTCTTGCACAAGACTTTTCCAAAGGACTCCTGTGGTTTTGGGGTACTTACCTACTTTCTCCTGGTCGCTAGGGGGCATCTTTGTACTTACCTTTTGGGGTTCCTAGTTCATCCAGCTCCCTCTACAGATTCCACTTCCTTGGGTGGGGGACTGCCTTTCACATTCCTCTTACTTGGTATATGGTTTGGTCTCTCCCTAGGACCTTCACTATTTTCTATTGTTTTACTGTTTTCTATTATTTTCTATGTTAATCACTCACTTATAATGTGTATAAATTTCACCTCCAAGTAGAGTATTACCTATACAGTATTTAAGTATTTGTGTTACCATAATAAAATACCTTTATGTTTGTAACACTGCGCGGTTCTTTCATGTGTGTAAGTGCTATGTGTCTATAGTGGTATTGCAGAAGCTTTGCATGTCTTCTAGATAAGTCTTGGCTGCTCATCCACAGCTACTTCTAGAGAGCCCTGGCTTCCTAGACATGGTCTACACCTCACTAAAAGGGGATACCTGGACCTGGTATAAGGTGAAAACAAAATGGGTGCTCACCACACACTAGGCCACCTTCCTACATCGCAGACCCACAGGGGTACACAGATGCCAAGGTAAGAACCACTGACAATCTATAAGAGAGAGAGAGAATGAGCACATATAATTCCTGCTATCTGATCACGTCTAGCCTCCTACTAGTCCCACTTCTAACTAGAAATGCAAAGACATCTGACAAGTCTCAGCCACAAGCTCTTACCTTTGGAATGATCTCCCCTTCGATTCCCTGAAGGACTTGCTCTTCTGGGCAAAACTAAAGACATATCTGTTCCAGCTACGTTTCTAAAGCTATGCTGATGTGTGCTTTATTTCCACATTCAATAGGAAGTATTCTACAATGACCTCTATATGATAGAGGATTTCAAGTGTTAAAATGAGGGCTCTATGCATCCTCTAACAACAGACATTTTCCATCAGGAGAAACCTTTACCATTGCTCTGGACTGGCAACACGATGAGAAATATCCCCCCCCAAAAAAACGTTATCCCCTTCTGAGCCGCGGACGTAGTGGTTACGTCCCGCGGCACAGTGCTCCTGTGACGAGGACGTAACTGTGACATAGCGCTCCCTCCGTGGGGTTCCCCTCCACCCCCCCCAAGGTGGGGATGGAAGGGGAAGACCTTCCCCTTCCACCCCCACCCCCCCCCCCCTTAAGGACGTCAGTGGCTGAAATTTGTAGTTTGTCTGTCGGGGAGCGGCCCCTTGGGCAAAGGTCACTCCCATTTGGGGGAATGTTTGTGTGCCCATTTCTAATATTTTTAGCCCGATCTGCCCCCAAGGGGGCAGAAACCACTAGAACGGCAGGGATTTTTTTATATATGTTTATTTATGTGGGGGCGTCCCCTTGGGCAAGGAGCACCCCCCCAAGGGGGGCATTGAACTGTTGCCCATTTCTGCCCCCCTTGGGGACAGAGGGGCCTATTTTTCTTAGGCCCATCTGCCCCCAAGGGGGGGCAGAAGCCACGTAGGCACCAGGAATAGTGTGTCTGTTTATTTTTTTGGGGGGGGTGGGCCCTTGGGCAAGGGTCGCTCCCCCTGGGGACACACTACTAAAGGTATGTTCTGCCCTCCTTGGGACAGATAGGCCTATTTTTTAGTAGGCCTATCTGCCCCTATGGTAGAATCCACTTAGGCACCAATTTCTAAATGCTTGATTGTGGGATATTTGTCAACTGATGAAGTATTTGCATTTGTGATAATTTTTTTCCTCCTTTTTGTTCTAGTTCAAAGCTTTTGCTTTCTTTGCTGTGGCTCCTTGCGGTTTTGGCGGTGGTTGACCTGCGGTTTGCATAGTTGCATGTTTTAGGTAAGTAAAAACAAGTATTGTTGCCATGCATGAATGACATGTTTGTAGGTGGTGTACTAAATGCAGGTTTGTGTGAAATTGTCCTTATATTTGTGCACAATGAGATTTGTGTTGTCTTGTTTCTAATTTGCTTTTCTTTCTTTCTTTTTAGTGGGATATCCTTGGTGATTGCTGTGTCTGTGCAGAGTAGTTGCTGGTGATTCAAGCTTTTTCAGGCAAGTGAGCAGTATAGTTTGAGTTTATAACTCTTACTAATAAAGCTACACTTTATTACTTATCTTACACAGTGCTGGTTGATGGTGGTGCATTTGTCCAGTTAATTTTTGTAGGAAAGATCATGGCTAGCCGCAGGATGACAGCTCAGCAGGTGGTTGGTATGCTTTTTGAGTCATTGTCTGATCATGATTATGAGACGGACTCTGCATCCGAGGCAGAGGAGGAAGTGAGAGATTCTGGCAGTGAAGTTTCTGTCGGAGAGGAAACTTCTGATGAGGAAGCCACACTCAGTGCAGATGAAGTGCCTGTTTCAGAGGAGGACACTGATGTGCCATTAGTGCAGCAACCTGGGGCTGAAAGGTTTCCCGTTAGAAGACCTGAACTCTGGGTTGCCCCAAACATGGAGCAGCCAGAGTTGCCTGCCTTTACTGGTCTACCGGGGTGTAGAGTCAATACTGAGAACTTTTTGCCTGTCAATTTCTTTGAGTTATTTGTGGATGATGTGTTTTTGGAAGAGATTGTTGAGCAGACTAAGTTGTATGCCACGCAGTATTTGAGGGACAACGCTGCTAGACTTAGGCCGCACTCTAGAGCTGCCCAGTGGATTCCCACAAATTTGGAGGAGATGAAAAGGTTTTTAGGTTAGACTCTTTTGATGGGGTTGATAAGGAAGCCGTCACTGGCTTCTTATTGGTCTACTAGTCCCTTGATGGCAACAGCTATATTTCCTGCAACAATGAGTTGTAATCGGTATTTTGCTTCTTCTTAGGATGCTGCATTTTATTGACAATGCATTAGCCTTGCCACAAGATCACCATGATTCTGACCGTCTTTTTAAGATTAGGCCTGCCCTTGATCATTTTGTAGATCGGTTTTCAGAGGTCTATGTTCCAAGCAAAGAAATAACTGTGGACGAGTCTTTGGTCCTCTTCAAGGGTCGTTTGGTTTTTAGGCAGTACATTCCTAGCAAGAGGGCACGATGTGGAATTAAATTGTATATGCTGTTTGAAAGTAGTACAGGATATGTGGATAATTTCCGTGTCTACACTGGTAGGGATTCTAGTATTGACCCCCCTGGTTGTCCTCCCACTTTTGGAGTTACTGAGAAAATTGTGTGGGAACTTGGTAGACGACTGTTCAACAAAGGACACCATTTGTATGTAGATAACTTTTACACTGGAGTGCAGTTGTTCAAGGAATTGTTTAGAGTGGACACTGTTGCTTGTGGCACAATTCGTTGTAACCAGAAAGGCTATCCAAGGGAGCTTGTCTGTAAAAAACTTCAGAGGGGACAGTGCAGTGCCTTGCGGAATGATGAGCTGCTAGCTTTGAAGTTTTCAGACAGGAGGGATGTCTACATGCTAAGTACCATCCATGATGAGGGTACTTCCCCCGTGACTGTTTGGGGCCAGGTTGCTGAAGGGCGCAGACCTGTGTGCATTTTAGATTATAATAAGCACATGGGAGGTGTAGATAGAGTTGATCAACGGTTGAAACATTATACTGCTATTTGTAAGTCTTACGTTTGGTATAAGAAGTTAGCAATTCACCTCTTCCACTTAGCAACTTTTAATGCTTTTATTGTGTTTAAGGATAGGTCTCCAGAGTCAAAGATGACATTTGTGAAATTTCAGGAGTCAGTGATAGAGAGCCTTATTGTGGTGGAACAGGCCAGAGTTCCTAGAGAAGCAGTGTTGGAGGATGTGGCTAGATTGAAAGATCGCCACTTTGCGGAGCACATTCCTCCCATACCCAAAAAAGACTTTCCAGCTAAGAAATGTAGAGTGTGTTTTCAAAGAGGTATCCGGAGGGAGACTCGAATGTACTGCCCAGATTGTCCTTCAAAGCCTGGCCTGTGTGTGGGTGGTTGTTTTAAGAATTACCACACCCAGAAGAATTACTGCGAACAACCATGAGTGTAAACTCATGTCTGTTTTGTATTTTCATGTGTTCAGTTTCATGGTTAGCATTTCTGTCATGTACTTAGTAAGAGCTTTTGTGCTTGTAGTTTTGTATTTATGTCTAATTAGTTAGGGGTTTCTATGTTTGAAAAAAAAAAAAAAAAAAAGTGGTGCCATTGTGGGTGGAGTGGGGCTTGGCTGAGGGTGTACATAGTGTACATATTGACTTGCTGTTGGCTACTGCAACACACTGCCAGCCAAACACCAGTCCACACACTCCCATCAGCTGGTGTGATTGGTGTATCAGGCATGTGGGCGTATGTAAGTGATGGGCCCTTGAGTGGCGCGGTCTGCCGATGCGAATGTTGTAATGTTCTGTGCCCGTGGCTGGAGGCGTGAACGGTCTTGTGCATGTCATGTATGAAAGGTGTGTGAATGGACTGTAAAGTGGTTGGTGCCTTGCCGTGGCTTTACAGCTCACGAGCTGTGAGTCATTGGTTCAGTTTTTTGGCCTTTCAGTTATTAACAGAGCATTTCATTTTTGTGAAATCTCTTGTTAATAAAATTTGATCCACTGAACCATCACTCACCCTCGTGCCAAATCCAACCAGTATGTGTGGTAAAAATGACAAAACCTCCTCCGCTGTAATCAGGCGTCGCAGCACACCTGTGACACGCTAGGTGCCTCGGGTGGGACCACGATGATGAAGCATTCCACCAACTTGGTTGGTGGGTGAGGGGTCTTTTTCACATAAACTAAGTGCGTTTCTTTTCACAATTTTAGTGTTTGGCACATCACAGACGTATGTGGACACATCAAAATGATATATTACAAAGCTACCTGTGTTTGGGGGGGAGGGGGCACCTATGTTTTTGGTCCTGGGTGAGGCCTTCATCTAGGGAAACCTACCAAACCCAGACATTTTTTTAAACTTGACACCCCAAGGAGTCCAGGGAGGTGTGGCTTGCGTGGATCCCCCAACATTTTCTTACCCAGACTCCTCTGCAAACCTCAAAATTTGCTTAAAAAAGTATATTTTCCTGACTTTCGTTTGTACGATCACCGCTCCAGCACAAAATTCCTACTCCACAGCGTTCCCCTCAGTCTCCCAAGTAAAATGACACCTCACTTGTGTGGGTCCCCAAAGCAGAGTCAGCCTAAAGATGTATAAAAGAAGAATATGTCCTTATCAACTCGCTGTGCTATCCCCTCTATCTCTACAAGTTTGTGGCCTTATTCTGTTGCAGGCGCCTGGCCCACCCACACAAGTGAGGTATCATTTTTATCGGGAGACTTGGGGGAACGCTGGGTGGAAGGAAATTTGTGGCTCCTCTCAGATTCCAGAACTTTCTGTCACCGAAATGTGAGGAAAATGTGCTTTTTTAGCCAAATTGAGGTTTGCAAAGGATTCTGGGTTACAGAACCTGGTCAGAGCCCCACAAGTCACCCCATCTTGGATTCCCCTAGGTCTCTAGTTTTCATAAATGCACAGGTATGGTAGGTTTCCCTAGGTGCCGGCTGAGCTAGAGGCCAAAATCTACAGGTAGGCATTTTGCAAAAAACACCTCTATTTTCTGTAAAAAAATGGGATGTGTCCATGTAGTGTTTTGGGGCATTTCCTGTTGCAGGCGCTAGGCCTACCCACACAAGTGAGGTATTATTTTCATCGGGAGACTTCGGGGAACATAGAATAGCAAAACAAGTGATATTTCCCCTTGTCTTTCTCTACATTTTTTCCTTTTAAATATAAGAGAGTATGTAAAAAAGACATCTATTTGAGAAATGCCCTGTAATTCACATGCTAGTATGGGCACCCCGGAATTCAGAGATGTGCAAATAACCACTGCTCCTCAACACCTTATCTTGTGCCCATTTCGGAAATACAAAGGTTTTCCTGACCGCTATTTTTCACTCTTTATGTTTCAGCAATCGAATTGCTGTATACCCGGTATAGAATGAAAACCCACTGCAGGGTGCAGCTCATTTATTGGCTCTGGGTACCTAGGGTTCTTGATGAACCTACAAGCCCTGTATATCCCCGCAACCAGAAGAGTCCAGCAGACGTATCGGTATATTGCTTTCAAACATCTGACATTGCAGGAAAAAGTTACAGAGTAAAACCTAGAGAAAAATTGCTGTTTTTTTTAAATCAATTTCAATATTTTATTTTTTCAGTTGTTATTTTCAGTAGGAAACTCTTGTAGGAACTACACAGAATACCCCTCAGAATTTTGTCTACTTTTCAGAAATGTTTAGGTTTCTGGGATCCAGCATTGGTTTCATGCCCATTTCTGTCACTGACTGGAAGGAGGCTGAAAGCAAAAAACAAATCGTAAAAATGGGGTATGTCCCAGTAAAATGCCTAAATTGTGTTGAAAAATTGGGTTTTCTGATTCAAGTCTGCCTGTTCCTGAAAGCTGGGAAGCTGGTGATTTTAGCACCGCAAACCCTTTGATGATGCCATTTTCAGGGAAAAAACCACAAGCCTTCTTCTGCAGCCTCTTTTTCCCATTTTTTTTTTTAAAACCGAAATTTTCACTGTATTTTGGCTAATTTCTTGGCCTCCTTCTGGGGAACCCACAAAGTCTGGGTACCTCTAAAATCCCAAGGATGTTGGAAAAAAAAGGACGCAAATTTGGCGTGGGCCGCTTATGTGAACAAAAAGTTATGAGGGCCTAAGCGCGAACTGCCCCAAATAGCCAAAAAAAAGGCTCGGCACAGGAGGGGGAAAAGGCCTGGCAGCGAAGGGGTTAAATAGTCTCTCCACGTGCCATAACCCCTGTGTTTCATAGCACAGGATATAAAGAGGGAGAGATACAGAGAAAGAGAGAGAGAGATTTTCCTTCCCCACCTCCTCCGGGAGATAATTAAGGTTTCGATATTTCTATTCCCAGACCCCATAAAGTAATATTCAGCCATCAGGGACATTTAGTTCAACACATGGTTCGCCGTATTAACCTCAACATATGCTACCACAGAGTAGGGTTGCTGTGAAGATGTTTGTTAGAGAAAGAAAACACAAGGAAGAGCTGGTGGGGAGACAGTGCTGTCCTAACCAGATCCTTCTGCTCAGTGGGAAAGTAGAAGGCGTTGTAAAGAAAAAGGAACAGTTGGCAGCACAGCAACCTCAAGTCTAGCTGTTATCGTTTTCCTGACAAAGTACACTAAAAGGCAAAACATTCGTTGATTTAGATCTTCTACCTCAGAATTTTAATTATTTATTTTGAACCAACCATCAGAAAATATATAATTGATCAGCCTCCCCACAGCACCCCTCCATGTGCTTTAATCTCCTAAAATACCGAAATGTTTAACTGTGACCACTGAATAGCGCTGGTACAGTATGCTAAAAGTTAAGGGTATTTCGTGCTAAAATATAGCAGAATATAATATTCAGTTGTGCACATTTCAAACCCTGCTTTCCAAACATTCAAAATTCTAATGCACAGAGTGGGATCGACAGAAACAACGCAGGCCTTCCTTAAAACACAGAGCAGGTACAGCCAAGGTATCAGCAGTACACCTTTTTCTAACACGTGTATAAAAACTTACCACAGAAACAGAAAATCGCAAGAATGAGTAGCAGAAAATGAAGACTAGAGGCAGGGCCTGGTATCGGAAAGGGGGTAGGGGCTCTTGGCCCTAACGCTGTATGCAGGCAAATTGTGGAAGCACAGTGATCTGTTAGGGTGCTTGTCTGTTCTTGGTGATGTATGAGCCAAAGGGATGGTGCCGGTATCGCCTCGGTTGTCCTCCTGCTCAACCAAACATGTTGGAGTGAGCATGAGGCAGTTGCGTGTTCAGAGTGTAGGACAGATGAGAAATGCTGGAGCTCTGTCATCAACCAATACTTCTGATTAATCACAGCAGCCACATAGCCATCCATCTGACTCCTTGGAAATTCTCTATTGGCTCCTGAGAGATACTCAGTCTGCACCAAGTTACCATCAGCAAAGTACCGAGAGATTCCTCTGCTTGCCATCTGAGATCATAAGCTGCATCTCAGAGGGCCACTCAACCATACATAAATATATATATATTGGAACTCAGAATTCATTGGCTCTCAGCCATGCACCAGACACATTCAAGACCATTTTCTAGGTGCTCAGGGAGTTTCCAACACTATGCATTCATCGTCTGCTTTTCCACAGACACCCTTGAAAAGCTTTCAGCAATCCAAGTTCATCTCTGCTCGCAAGAGACATTTAGCTTGACTCGTGAGACCCTTATCCAACCCGGAGGCAACCTTAGCTAGCTCTGGCATTCTGTTAGGTAGTCATCACGGTCCTCTAGCTGGGCCCACAGACGTCATTCTCCTCTCAGAGTTTCACAGTACTGGCCACATCCTCTATGAGTACACCCAAGCCACGAAGTACACCCAATGCAGCAATCAGACATTCCCTGCTGACCACCACAGTAAACACATTAGCTCAGAGTTACAGGAGGGAGTTGCACATTTATCTGATGCCCAATCACTGCCATAATATGGAGAATACGAGCTGGCAACTGCAAAGGTATCTCAATTACATGCACCGGAACTCACAAATTTCGTTAAGACTGTTAATTTAGAAGAACTTAAAAATCATATTCCTGTCTTCTTTATAGCTTGATATGACCCATGGCAAGAAGAAGGGTGCCATTTTACACTGTTCTGGGCTTTCTTGGCAACCATAGCCAAGGAACTCGAATATCTTTTTCTATAAAGAACGTGTATGTTCCTATAAAGATTAGTGATGGTCCATGTTAGTTTTGTGGGGAACCCCTGCAAAGTCCTACTGTGGCTGAGTTTTTCTTTAGGTTTTCACATTGTGAGTTTGTGTGATTGGGAGAGTAACAATATTTTTCCAATCCTCTCATTACATTAGGATGAATTGCTGAAAACTGCCTGGCGGATTGAGTTAAGTTGTTCCGTTGGTGTTATTCCATTACCAACTTTATGAATTTGATAGTTACCCATTATCGCTGTCACCCATTATCCCTGTCACCCCGTTCTCTTATTTCTACCCAAACGTTCTTAAAAAAAAGTTACTGCTTAGTACCTCCCTAATGCCTGGCGGGAGTTGCTATTGTGGTTGACTCTATAGTATGCATTGCAACCTCAAGGAAAAAACAGAAAGGCAAGTGTTACCAGGGAATGCAGTTCTTTCTCCCAGACATATAGGCAAGAAAAAGCAAAACATTTCCTATTTCAAGAAGGCAGGCATCTGCAGCAGCACATTGAGTTCAAAATGGCCGATTCCTCCTGCTACATATTCTTACAGAAAGAATAGCAACTACTCTTCCCAACAGCAGGCTATAGAAGGGAAGCAGCCAGGGCCTGTTGACTGTGGTCATCTCTTGTTTAAATTAGCTGTACATGGGACAATGCCTAATCAAATCAATCTTACAGGTGGACACAAACCTAGAGATAAGGAAGCATACGTCAGAAGCACTAAGACAGATGAGCAACCATTGCAGATTCATTTCACAGGCACAAGCAGGTAGATTAAGAGGCAAACTACTAGATAAAGATACGACATATACTGAAATGAAGACAGAAATTACGACATTTTACAGAGAGCCTATACGACAGACAGACATAAATAAAACACCAATAGATATATAGAGATTTAAATTGGAGAAACCGCCTAGATTCAGAGAAACGTGACACATCTAAGATGTAGAAATTAAACCACCCATCTACCTGTGCAACATCATTTTTAAGTGGTTCAGGAACGTCACTTTTTCCTAATCTTAAATTTCTTCATTTAGTTACTTTTTCTGCAGTTCATACTAGAACGGTCAATAAAAAGACTTACAATTATTAACACAGCACAGACAACATCGGTAGAACTGAGAGCTGACATACAACTATGTATAATGACATAATAATAAAGAATAAGGTGATCCTATATTAGGTGGTCCCATAAAAGACGCCCAAATGCTATTTGTGTAATTTTTTACCATTAGGAGATGCATTTACGCTGGCACTTACCCGTTCTAGCTCATGGAATATGATCTTGCAAGAGATTAAAACCCATAGATGTGCACAAACACGGTTCGTAAGGATTACTGTCCATTTTTCATAGGTGTAAACTAGGCGCAATAACATCGGATTTCTGGTGCAAATGGGTTTGCCCTCACAATTTACATGACTGTAAATAGGTTATTGTTTATTTACACAATTCTTCCTGAGAACAAACGAGCTGATCACTGATATACACAAAGAGTATCATTTTAAGTGAAGAATACCTAGCTTACCTCCAAATTTAGCCTTTCTCTGCCCCCCTATTAGGGAATAACATGCACGAACCGTATTAGCCTTTGTCAACTGCGCATAATTTCGCTCAGCTTCACCAATACCTATGGCTGCTACAAAACATTTTTTAAAGACCGAGTGAGCAAGAACTCGCAGTAGACAGAAACCGAAACATAAGCACTTTCACATTTTTCCCCACTTTGCTCCAAAATCTTATTGAGGTCTAAAGATGCATGGCTGGAAAAAATGTGTCCAAAACTACACACTTGGCCTTTTCACGTGAACAGAAGATAAGTGAAAGCCAGGCTTCAAAACGACACCAAATTAAAGACAAGCATTGGCAAAGCCATTGGGTCTTGCCAATGTGAAATCTATTGGTTTTGCCGATGTTTTTTTTTTTACCTGTGCTGCACAGATTATGCTTTGGTGTGTGTATTTATTATTTAATTCCCACGCCCCTGAAATTGGCAGCCTCTAAGCAGTGCTTAAATAGCAGAAGAATAACTGAGTAAACTCCAAAGTTTTGCTCAGAAGCCCCTGGACAGTGATACTGAATACTAAAGTTGTGTGGTTGTGGTTTCATCTCAAGCCTCTTTAATCCACCACCAGACACTGACTGCCTCTTATCTCAAGCTTGCAGATTCTTGCTTTCTCCCTCCATTACGTTTTTGAACATATTTTCTCTTCCGTTTTTTTCTGTCTCTTGCTATGGGTCAAAGTCAAATAAGTGCTTGTCCCCAAAATTGAATGGGCCTCACCAGCAAAAACGTGCTCAAATTAAGCACTGATGACGCATCAGAGACCTCTCAGAAATCGATGGAATCATTCTTGTTAGGTTAGAAAACCAGAGTTATAGACCCGGTCTCAGCTAAAACCATCCTAATTCAATTTACTACCTCTAACTTTGTGCTTTAAGACATGTGTGACACAGTTACATCAGATGCTAGTCAATTTGGCTGGTACATTCTTACGTTACACAGACAAAAAACAGGTGTTTCCTTTTTCTCACAATCTTGAGAGAGTATGAAAGTTGCTGAGATTTTGGTGACTATACAAAAAATGGCTCTGAACATTCATCCATTTGAGTCAGGGAGATCACATTTGAAATTAAAGATAACGCTAAAACCAGGGGAGTTGTGTTTGATGAATGGTTAACCAGGGAAGGTCAGGTGAATCTGATTATTCATTCCCCCAACCAGCACCTCACTCTTCTACATTAATCCCAGAATGGCAAGCATGATTTAAAGATACAAGCAATCTCTATCTTTCGATATTTTAATTTTGTAGGCTTGGAATCGGGTCGAGTTATATTTGCATGCCTCTGAATCTATGAAAGCATTCTTTAGGTTGCTCCATTTTCTTTGAAGAGGGGAACCCTACAGAGACTGACTACAGTAATATTAAAAAATTTAATAATTCCTCTGAACAATGACACCTAATTCCAAAAGATGGATTAGGTGAACGCTAATACACAAGCAAATTAAATAACATCCCCCCCTCCTTTAGACACCCTGCTTGATATACACATTCATCAGACCCCGAGGCTAGACATCTTCACAGTCCCAATATTAAAGTATTTAGCTGGATAAGTTATTGATGTGTTTAACACGTGTACATAGTCGCATGATAAGTCTGTGACTAGCTTTTTCGGTAAAAGAAACCTATAGGGTATGCATTAGCTCGTGGAAAGCCGTGTTTTTCTTGCTACACCAAGACAAGGAGAAAAACTCAATAACTGCACTCCCAACACCAAGGTTTTCTATGATGAATTTTGCCCGTTGGTAAATTGTCATATACTTCATTCTATGTACTCTCTGATATATTGCCTCAATATTACGTTTCCATCCGGTTCTCTGTATTTTAGCGTGTATCTTCAGATATCAAGCAATGTGACTCACAAAGACAGATGGGAAGGGATTAAGGTTTGATGAACATTAGCAGCCAGCCCTCTACCACATGAACGGTGAAAATACAAGCAAGGATAAGCACGCTGCAGAGACGTACAAAAACAGGACAATAAAAAAACTCACATATAAAGATAGGGTCAAACACGTAGGCCAAACATTCACAGAAACAAACGCAGATGTATATATAGAAACACACATTTCTTCGCAAAAGACACTAGAAAGCACACACAAAGAGGACTACACAATGACACAGACACACAGTGACACGAATGTCTCCTAGTATCAGCTGAAGGAAAATGATTCAAGCGTAAAACCAAGTACCCAGCGCTGCATAGCTAGATACCAACTGTCTATTCAAGGAAAGAACACAAAAACACAAATTCGAATGATTAGAATACACTGATATATTAGTTTTTCAGCCAATTCATCCACCTAGAGCAAGCAGTTAAATGCCGAAGGGCTTTCTCTGCAGCCGTCTTACATAGCTGCCTTCCAAATGTCAGAGAGAGCTGTCCAGCCTTCTGGTGCTGAATTCAGGCAGCTCGCTGCACAAAGAACCGTACGAAGCTTGCGAGAAAAACACAGAAAAGTGATGCTGGGCAGAGAGATTACATTGTGGAATTATCGGTAACTCGCCCCAAACTGGGTGAACTTTGCGTCACTTGAGAAAAAACGCATACGTTCTTATTACTCAACTCAATTGTGTTCGTTTTATTGACCTTGGTTCGGCCATAATGGTCTGGGATGGGACTATAACACGTGACTGCAGATTAGACAGAGCTGTACAGCAGATGCCAAGCTAAATGAACGGTCTCACCAGCTGCACGCATGTCCCCTCTCAACTAGTCACTATACCCTTTTAAATCAATTACAAGTAATTACTCGGAAATACTGTATAATACAGTGCTGGCTCCTCATATTACAAATTTCCACTTGGTAAGGCATAAGGAGGCGTTAGCTCACTTTAAAAGTAGCTCCTTTCTTTTTTGGCTATGTTAATATAGTAACGCGGGGGGCGGGGGGGGCAGCTATAGTTTAGTCATATGTGCGTCTTCTCCTAAATTAATATAAGAATTTCGAAGAAGCTATACTTTGCAGTTCAAGCGTGCATTAATCATAAAGGTTTCGGTTAGTATAACGTCCTTAAACGCGGTCATTTGAGACACCCACTTGTACCCACCCTGTAAAGAAATACTAGATGGCAGCTGTTTCCACAATGAAAGGATGAATGCAATAAAAACATGCAACGGCACACTAAAGCCCCAGGGTGATATGTGAACCCAATCAATAAACAATGTACTCATGCCTCTAGTAAGCTAGAGAGTAAGAAATCGTGACCGTGCAACACGGGAGCTTAGAGTTAAATAGTACAGACTGGTTTCTGTATTGGGGCCGTTTCTAAGACAACAAGACACTTTGTCCTACCAATGAGACCTTTTTCTTAAAGCAATTGTCGATACTGTCTCATCCAGTAAGTCTACTGCAGTTATGCGCCCTTGTCGTCATTTTGGCCGTAGAACTAAATAATCATGGCACTTTCGACCGCGAATTCGCCAGTATCAAGTCACAAACCTAGCTCTAGATGTCTTGGTCTAGTAAAGAAAGGGTGCCCCTCCTGGCGTGAACGTGTTTTTAAACAAAATACATTAACACCTATAAGGTTCGGCATTATTCGCATACGTTATTTGTGACGTACACAATCCGAATATTAAATCTAACGACCCTACGGTGACATTGTAGCAGTACAGAAAACACAGGAATGAAAGAGATCCAGTGACATTCACGCAAATTGCGTGTATTAATATCGGTCATAATATTATTTTTTCATGCACGTTCATCAATGCGACAAAATAGCACTGGAATCGGATTGACAAACTCGCATGAATGTGTGTGTGTTTATATATATATTTATATATACACAGTGCTATTAAATGACAAGTCCCAAGGAGTGCAGCGTCTTTCATCACAATGCTTTATCGGAATGATACAAAACACTCACACAAGAACCTTGCAGCACACCTGCTTTGAATACACATTCTCATGGGGACACCTACAATTCTCAGCATGACTGCAATACATTTAATACGCGAGAATAGTCGAGAAGCAGCAAGATTATAATATATCTAACAGCGAAGTAAAGGGACTTCTCATTATTTCAATACTTTTATAGTATGGTACTGGTAGTATTATACGTTGTGAAGGAAATGCGTGACACTAATTCCACTTTTTAGAAATTCAGGCGCCCTAGCTCGGTTCTTCAAAATTGTGAGCAAATCGGTGATGGTCAAGCAGAAGTATAAGATGCAAGGTTACCTGATGATGTCATCGTTGTGTCCGCGGTAGAACTTTTGGCGGTGTTCCCGACTGTTGTAAACCACGCCGACCCCGGCCACAAAGTATGCAATCTCCTTCGCAGCCGTGTAGTAGAGGTTGTTGCGGCACTGATGTCCCCGGTAGCCATACACCCACTCCAGGCGCAGGTGACAGGCCGGCGGCGTGCGGTCAGCCATGGTCCACACGCTATCTTTCCCCGTAGAGGGAGTAATGTGACACACTACTGGTCCGCTGCGTGGACTGTTCGTCCGCAAAATCAGCCTAATATCCGTTGCCCGTTTTTGATCTTTTAACGGATGACATTTGTCCGTAATTTCGCTTGTGAGCCAATCCCGTAGCCGAACATACTCTTGAGGGGTCGCCTGGGAGCGGGCGGGACTGGTAAAGTGTAAAGTGCTAAAGGATTGGAGCATTAGTGACACATTAGCCAATCTTAGTGCCCTGTACAGAATTCCGAAGCGTTTATTGGCTGTACAGTCCGCACGTGCCTCTGCAGTGTATATCAACACCGCCCGCTACCTTTTCCGCCAGGTGGCACACGTCACTCAAGTTATAGAAGTTTAGGGTCGGGTTGTAGTTGGACTACGGTGAATCAGTCACTGACTTGCAAGTAAACCCGAGTCTGGCATGCATACTTGCAAGTAGATCCGATTGCTGCGGGAGACTCCCGATTTCTGAGGCACAAAAATTGCTTTATTTTGGCGATCTACCACCTGGTGTTGTCTCTGCTTTAATATGTCTATAGGAGAATATACGGTCTCCCGATTTTTTTTTTTTAATTCTTCCACTTTCCTTTTCCAAAATGTTGGCATATATGGGACATGACAACAAGTCTCCGCCCGGTAGTCTCTCGCCACACTCGCAATTCTGGACAATATTTTGTAGCAAGGGCTAGCTCAGGGCTGCTATTGATTGTCGGACTTCTGTCACGGAGGCCCCGTGTGAACAGTAAGTGACGGGTGGGTCAATACAGGATTGGTCTGACAGGTCTTGCTGGCTGCTTTCGGTGACTGATACTCCAGCCGTGGCTGGGTCCCCTTCCTACCTGATTTGGGGCAACACTGTCATATGTGCCATGCTTAACGTGTTAAAAGTGCTTCCTGCCGATTCGCACTTTGCAGTTACAGTGAATGAACATACATACATTTTATTGTTTGTTTTCTTTACAACATATACACTAAGTAGGGATTAAATATCATTAGAAAAAAGTTCTGCTACTAGTAAAATCAATACACCATGTTTACAATGGTATACATAACCATTCCTAAAAAAATATTGATAAACTTCTAATATAGTAAAAGGTTCTTGAGAGGCCATTCACACTTTAAGACCTTTTGTGTTCTGTTCTCACATTACGTAATGGCCAAGTCTAAGTATTAAATAATGTGCACAACATTTTGCAGCGTGTTGCTCCTGAAGTACAATAAAATCAGTGATTATTCTCGTTTATCGTTCTCGTTTCTTCTGTCCTAAAAAAAAATGGTTTCAGATATTTCCTACGTGCGTCAAGCAAATCTGGACACTGGCAGAATGCACGTTCAACCAACATTGAACTACATGTACGCAGTGCCTTGCTTACAAATGGGTTGTTACATCCAAGGAAAAATTAGGCATGGAAACCATGCCCCTGAGGGCTTACATGTCACAGACGTTTATAGAAAGAAAAAGGGGTGTGCACTAGTAAACAGCACATTTTTATGCAGCCGTATTTAAATTTTGAAAAATAAAAGGGTATCTTTTTCCCTATTACGCAATTTTTGAATTCCCTGGACAAGCCAACACATTTAATTTCAACATTCTTAGCCATTACAATGCTATTTTAAGCACTATTCCTAAACCATTAGTTCAACTTGTTACTGTTACAAGACAGGAGGCTCAATTATGACAAATCTTCTTTACTGATTACCATCCAAGAATAATAAATATATCACATCCAATATGGAAGGAAAAAACTGTTTAACATGTTTTAAAGGCGAGCATCCTAGTAGAAATAGCAGTGCCAATCACAAGACAGACCACATGTTAATCCACTTTGGGGAGTGGGGGCAACAAACTTCCTCCTCTTTGCTGCTCTACCAGAGATAAGTATCATCTTTTATTTTTCCCTTTCACTGTTGCAATATTTAGTTATTCTTGCAGCTTTTTTCGTTTTGTGGGAGCAAAACTATACCATAAAAATTTGGACATCCCCAAATTTACCTCAGTCCGTTCTCCCACAGTTTACTTGACCGGAGGCAGTATTAAGCATCAGTTAAAGGGCTTTTTTACAGAAAAAATAATAATCAATGGTACACATTCAATGCTATGAAGGTTCTCAGATGCAAAGTTCTACAGAGTATGTAAAATCCAAAATTATTCCCACATGAGCAGCAAAATCAAAGATCCTGTGCAGCATCCCTAGTAGAATTGGTAAGTCTTTTGACTCGTCCCCAAAATCAAGGGGTTCTTATCCTATGTCTGAATAAATACAACACAATAGCAATAAGACTTCATCTCAGAGAATAGTTGCAGTGGAGGAACAGTACTTGTTGCAGTAGTGCATCCGCACCACAGAAAGTTCAATGTGAGCAAAAGAATACAGCAATGAAAATAATCAATATGGCCTTAGTTTGACTGTGTTCTGCAGAGCCTGTGGGGAAATTATGTGTGTGGGGGAAAAGCAGGAGTGAGTGAGAGAGATGGCATTTATCTTCTCTAAATGGCATTTTACACAATGTGGCATAATACAACACAATAGTAAAGACACTTTTACGCATCATAGGAAGTTTGTTTCAATTGCAATGATGTTCAAAGTGCAGCATCTCTTAGCTTTAAGTACTTTGCAAATACCGCCTTCCTTTGCAAGAAGCATATCTAATGTTAAGCGGTTAAGCATTCATTGATGTAACAGCAATCAGTTCTGAGTTTGAGTGAGCACTCCTGCTGTGGTTAAGGTAAGTCTGTCCCCTGATGTAGATAAACGTCAGATTTCCACATCATTCATTGCCACACCTAAAGGAGGAATAGTAGCTCCTAATGTATCTAGGACTACTTGACTAAATCCTCATTTCACTCTTCCCAAACCAACTGTAACAGCAGGTCCGTTCATATGATAAACTCTAGGAAACACTACAGCAAGAAAACAATATCCAACCCATTATGCAGCAAAATAAAATAGGCAGTTTTAGGACACATATAACAAATTTCCCTCCGAATCAGCTCCTCACCAACCAAATAATTACCAATTACGACATAACTCCTTTCACACTCATTCACCCACAGATACTTAGCTTTGCACCTTTAAATGGTTCACAACACACCATACACTAAGGATGCTGAAGAAAATATCCAAGTAGCTACTAGACAACACCAGGAAAATGATCACACAAGACCTCATCACCAGCTGAGTAAATTATGGAAACACCCTGTATGCAGGGATTACCAACCACCCCACAAGAAACTGCATACCATCCAAATGCTCCAGGCAGACTAGTCAACCCCTTTGCAGAAACCACATCACACCACACTTCAGGGAAAATTACTGGCTCCTGACACACAAACCACAAACTTTAAACTCCTCACCCACATCTACAAAGCTCTCCACAACATTGGCCCTGCCTACCCAAACAGCTGCATTTACTTACACCAACAATCCAGACACCTTCATTCTTCCGGTTTCTCACTAGCATACACCCCAGGCATTCACAGCAGCAGAGCTGGGGGCAACGGCTTCTCAAAAGTGGCTCCTAAGGCCTGAGGAAACCTTCCACAACACATCAGAGGCTCTTCCTCCTCTCTTCCTGAGCTTTGCAAAAAGCTGAAGATCTGGATTTTCAAATAGGCCTCTAAAGATGGCTCACACACCTTTTAAAGAGCCCCTGAATACCCTCACAGGTGAACAGTGCTCTATAAAAACACCCTAACATAACACAAGAGAACATACAAATGTCACCTCTCCTCCCTTGTTCCTTTCTCAATCTAGGATGTAGATTTGGCAATCTAAATTCTTCTACTTTTTACAGTTGTTCTCTTATTGCCTTTTTAATTTATTCTCATTGTGTTCATTAATAAACTCTTGTTCTTCTTCACTCAAGCCACACACAAACCCCCATTTAATAGTTTTAGTTTCATGCTTAATTTGTGCAATCATTTAAAACAAATTGTACCATTTTTAATAGATTCTTCATTCTCTATGACAGGGATGTTCTCCAGTGACAAGTTTCCAAATCCGATAGATAAGGAAACAAAAATTAATTATCATTAATATGCCAACAAGCACTGTGCAGGAGAGGCCATAAAAAATGGAAAGCTGCATATACGTAGCACCCTCACCTGCAGAAGAGGCAGAGAAAGTAGAAATGACACAATCTCTAACCTTCATAATATCAGGATATTCTTACATCATTTTAGTATAAATGTTATTTTGAAATCCACTAAATAAATTTCCCTACGTATCAGTGTATTATGTTTAACTTCATCATGTACCGTAGTCAACTAATCTCTGGTGGGGACATAGCCCACTGGAGACAGTAAGCATAACAACAGGCGAACTAAGACTATTAGTATTATAATTAACCCCTTAACTGCTGGGCCTTTTACCCCAAGTGTTGAGCTATTTTTTTGGCTATTTGGCATAGCTCACACTTAGAGCTCCATAACATTTTTCCACATAAGGTGTCCACATCAAATTTGCGTTCTTTTTTCCAACATCCAGAAGATTCTAAAGGTACTCAGGTTCGTGGATTTCTCTGAAGGGGATCGAAAGAATAGGCAAAATATAGCTACATTTTAAGTTTTTTGAATAAAATAGAAAAAAACCACTCTGTATAAAAGTGTCCCCCCCCTAAAAATTGCACTAACGAACGGTTTACTGTGCTAAAGTCATTATCTTCCCATGTTTCAGGAACATGCAGAGCTGAATAAAAAAACAATTTTTTACCACAGTTTTGGCATTTTTGAAAGAGGTAGCCCATTTTCCTACTTTTTGTGGTCTCAACTTACTTCCAGTTTGTGGCACAGACCAGTGGATGGGTGATCCAGGAAAGCTATAGATTTCTGAAAAGTGGACAACATTCTAAATTCAGCAGGGGCTCATATGTGTAGATCTCTCAAGGTTTTGTTTAAAAAGCTACCAGTTGAAATAAAGAAATATTGAAAATGAGTAGCAGAAAATGGGCATTTGTGACAGCATTTTTATCTGTAACTTTTTGTCACAATGGGCAATTTATAAAGAAAATATAACTTTAAGTCTGCCAGACTCATCTGCTTTCAGCGATATATAGAGTTTGTAGGTTCTCCAAGAACCAAAGGTACCCAGAGCCAACAACTGAGCTACTCTGTGCAAAAGGTTTTCATAGTGCACTGGGTACAGACCAATTCATATGGTCAAATATGTGGAGTGAAAAATTTGTACCAAGTAAACCTATGTATTTCTGAAATGCAAAAGACGCAGAGGATCTCACCCACCCGGACTCCCGTAGTGCTTATACAAAGCAGAACAGAAGCAGAAGTGCAGAGCGCAAGCATAGATCAGAGCGGGTGTGGAGAAGGAGAGGGAGTGGAGCGGGGCCCATCTAAGTAGTAATCGGAATCCTCACAATAGCCTCCTGTTTCCCCTACCCGGTTGCCCTTGGTATATATCGCCCTGGCACCCCCCCACCCAGAGTTCTGTGTAGGGGGCCTGCAGAGAGGCGGCCCGTACTTGAAGTTTTGAGGCCTGGAGGCCCAGAGGCCTTTAGGCCCAGAGGCGTGGCCGTGTGCCTGTGACGAGACAGGACGAGGCCAGATGCCCCGGGGGCTTATCAAGTGCCTGGAGGCACTGGATCTACAGAAGGTATGGATGGCACGGAAGCCGGTTTAATGCTGTGTTGTTAAAAAAATGCTGACAGCAGTCGGGCAGAAGTCAGCTGTTAGGCCAGCCAGCCATCTATCACCAACTATCACTAACTAACGGCCACTAGTCTTCTGCACTGGCACCGGGCACCATTTATTTGAAGACAGAAGTGCTACCATGCAACGTGAGTGCGACAGCCGTAGTCCGTTATCGCTAAGTTCGTGCTGCAGCCCCCGCGGAATCGGTCCGGCTAGGTCCAGATGCGGCCAGTGAGCCCCACTCGCATCCCTTATATCACCTTTTCAGGATACATGGTTATTAACATGGCAATATAATTAATAATAATTCTGATTATATACTTGAATAAAACAAAAGCTTCAGAGCCCTCTAGCCCCAAAAGGGTAAATGAGTACGATCATTACAACCAGTAGGAGCCTAGCAGTGCAAAATAACACCATGGAAAAGGTGAATGTAAGAAAGATGGGTCAGTCGGTAAATGATACTCTCCAAGAGGAGTAGGCAAAGTATGTAGCCCAATTCAACTACCATAAGATAACTGACTACTCTCCCGTCTTAAGCAAGGGTGGAAATAAGAGGGACTCACTGGGTTCTAATCAACAAGCTCCCGGGGTCAGTCCATTATCTGCTCAGGTCCTTCAACCTAAAAGGCCAGAAAAGAAGAATGACGCCAGAGAAGAGCTGCCCCCACCAATTTCTCTATCACCAACAATTGTGATTGTGGAAAAACAGCTTCCGAATGGAAGCATTTTGGATGTTGCCTCAGTGGAACCAAGCCCCACATTAGGAGCCTGCAAAACTCCTAAACAAACAAAGATCATGAAAAATAACTGTCTAAATCTGGATAATCTGAATACCTCATCTAGTCCGGTCAACCTATCCATCTCTGACTCAGAGATGGTAGCATCTGCTAAAATTCTGGAACAAGAGAACATGGAGGATCGCCTAAAGAGTCTCAGCCTTAAGTACTATTTTTTTCCGATTTAGAGATCTGAAGACAGGGAGACAAGACCAGTTGACTCAAACCGGTGGACGGAGGCAGGGAATGCACCACAGATAGAAAGATCTAACGCAAAAGCCATAGTGGGAGACCAAAGGGCTAATCACAGGGACAATCCACTGCCACTGGTGGTAACCAGTGCAAATAAAATGTGGGCCCCAATTCTGAACTCAATGCAGGCAACAGTAATGGTGTTCCAGTTTCACTCCAACAAAATGGATATCCAGGTAGACCCGTTAAATAGACTGGCGGTGTTCGTCTCCGGAATAGATGGTAAACTGGAAGAACTAAGGCCCATATTTATACTTTTTGACGCTAAACTGCGCTAACGCAGTTTAGCGTCAAAATATTTAGCGCCGTCTAACGCCATTCTGAAGCGCCATGCGGGCGCCGTATTTATGGAATGGCGTTAGCCGGCGCTAGCAGACCGGCGCTGCCTGGTGTGCGTGGAAAAAAACCACGTAGACCAGGCAGCGCCGGCGTAGGGGGAAAATGGCGTTAGGGCGTCTTAAAATGGGGCAAGTCAGGTTGAGGCAAAAAAATCGCCTCAACCCGATTTGCGCCATTATTTTCGACGCCCAGACGCCATTTAAATGACTCCTGTCTTAGTAAAGACAGGAGTCATGCCCCCTTGCCCAATGGCCATGCCCAGGGGACTTATGTCCCCTGGGCATGGTCATTGGGCATAGTGGCATGTAGGGGGGCACAAAGAAGGCCCCCCTATGCCACCCAAAAAAAATGTAAAAATATAAAAAATTATACTTACCTGAACTTACCTGAATGTCCCTGGGGTGGGTCCCTCCATCCTTGGGTGTCCTCCTGGGGTGGGCAGGGGTGGCAGGGGGGTCCCTGGGGGCAGGGGAGGGCACCTGTGGGCTCATTTTGAGCCCACAGGCCCCTTAACGCCTACCCTGACCCAGGCGTTAAATAGTGGCGCAAATGCGGGGGTTTTTGACCCGCCACCTCCCGGGCGTGATTTTTGCCCGGGAGTATAAATACGACGCATTTGCGTCGCCGTAATTTTTTTAGACGGGAACGGCTTCCTTGCATCTCATTAACGCAAGGAAGGCGTTCACGCAAAAAAATGACGCTATTTGCCCATACTTTGGCGCTAGACGCGTCTAACGCCAAAGTATAAATATGGCGTTAGTTTTGCGCCGAACTTGCGTCGAAAAAAACGACGCTAATTCGGCGCAAACGGAGTATAAATACGGGCCTAAATGCACTGATAACAAGGGCTCAAGCCAAACAGCTCAATGATTTCACCACCTGCTCATGCAAGAAGGTGGTAGACAGATTATCCCAATTGCCGATAGCCTTGGAAGTAATATTGAAAGAAGTCTGCACTGCCCAAAAAGAGGAGCGCACATATGTCATCTTGTTATCCAATATGCTGACATCCGTTCCACTTGCAGAGAAGGCAGAGGGCCATCTTCACATCCCCCAAGTAGCTTCACCTGTGGTTCTACCCAATGAAAGGGATCCTGCAAAAAACATTGCCAACAGCCACTCAGTCAAATCTTTCACTGAGGCTCCAGAGGCTTTAGTTCACTCATTAGTTGTAGAAAATCCTATGAACCTAAAATTGACAAAGAGAGAGAGAAAACGCATGAGAAAGGGCAGGAAGTCTGCTTGGTCTTTCTATTCAAACATCATAAAGCCCACTGTGGCCACCCAAGTAGAACCAAGCAAGGAAGGTAAGACCACAAGGGGAAGGCAATAATTGGATAGCACTCCCCAGTCCAATTCAAACCCAGCAGCAAAGAATGCTCTCAAATCAGAAGGTACCCCCATGACACCCCTGAGTCTGTTAGAACACAGACTACCCCTACTAGTAAATGGTCTCCTAGAGGAAATCTGAAGCCCCACCAGGGGTCAGCAAGACATAGGCGGTCATTCTGACCGCGGCGGGCGGCAGTCGCCGCCCGCCATGCGGTTACTGCCGAATGACCGCGCCGCGCGGCGGTCATTCCAACTTTCCCACTGGGCCGGCGGGCGACCGCCAAAAGGCCGCCCGCCGGCCCAGTGGGAAAGCCCCTGCAACGAGGAAGCCGGCTCGGAATGGAGCCGGCGGAGTTGCAGGGGTGCGACGGGTGCAGTGGCACCCGTCGCAATTTTCACTGTCTGCAAAGCAGACAGTGAAAATCTTTGTGGGGCCCTGTTAGGGGGCCCCTGCACTGCCCATGCCATTGGCATGGGCAGTGCAGGGGCCCCCAGGGGCCCCACGTCATCCGTTCCCGCCATCCTGGTTCTGGCGGTGGACACCGCCAGAAACAGGCTGGCGGGAAGGGGGTCGGAATCCCCATGGCGGTGCTGCAAGCAGCGCCGCCATGGCGGATTCCCTGGGCCAGGGGAAAACCGGCGGGAAACCGCCGGTTCCCCTTTTCTGACCGCGGCTTTACCGCCGCAGTCAGAATAGCCCAGGAAGCACCGCCAGCCTGTTGGCGGTGCTTCCGCCGCCCTCCGCCATGGCGGTCATGGACCGCCAGGGTCAGAATGACCCCCATAGTGTCAAAGAACTGTATGATAGGAAGGGTTAGTCTGCTAACCCTGAACAATGTAAGGAGTATGAGAAGTGAACAATCCACCACGCAGCAGTTAAATTTGGCAAATCATCAAAATATAAGCAATCAGGAGCAGGATCTTCAGTTGCTCTGGATCCCGGAATTCATCTCAAGATCCTCTTTAGATGTGCTCAATCGCTCGACTATCTTAAGACTTATAAAAGCACTTCCAGATCTCAAACATGTGTCCACAGAAGATATTGCTGCTATAAAATTCATCCAAGCAAGAGATAATCAGCATACAGATCCAACATTGGTCATCTTTGCAGCCCGACCTCCCCAAGCAAAACCTTGAAAGGAGGAAGTACCTGAGAGCCTGGGGCACTGAGGTGATCACAAACCAAGGGGATAGATACCCATATCCGTTATTAGAGGACCATCTGACCAACAAGGACACAGGATCATGGTCAGTTTTGCGTGGGGGTAAACGGAACAACCAAGTTTAGCAAAGATATTGAAGGAAAGATGTGTAGCTCAGTCCTCCCTAAGAGTTCAACTATGGAAGGAGGAGGGGCGAAGGAAAATAGTAACAAGACAGGATCCCCTGCCCAACTGGAGCTGGCTACCTTGGTGCTATCTTCAGGAAGGGTCTGTAAAGGCTGAACAGCAAACAAACAGTTTCCAGTAGGGGTATTGAGTATTTGTTCATGGAATATAGGAGGGCTGCAGGCAAAATTGGAAGACCCAGCAATAACCACATTTTTTGGTTCTTGTGCTTTAATAATGATAGAGGAATCCAGGGCCCAAGTGTCCATACCTCTAATCGGATACACAGAATTGATAAAAACCAGCAGTGAAAACCAGCAGGTCTGGAAGGGCAAAGGGGGGCTTAGTGACTTATGTCAGTACAAGTATCCTTGCCAAGACATCAGAACTTAGGCCCTCATTACAAGTATGGCGGAAACAGGCCCGCTACACCGGCGGTGGCGTATGACCGCCAACAGGCTGGCGGTGTAGACCGCCACATTACGACCGTGGTGGTAAACAGGCCAGTGCACACCCAGTACACCACCTGTACTGCCAGTGCGGGCCGATCATTTTTTTAATTTATTTTTTTCCTTTAGAGGTGGGGAGCGATCCCTTAGGCAAGAGTTGCTCCCCTAGGGGGAAAATTATATTTAGGCCATTTCTGCCCCCCTTGGGGGCAGATCGGCCTATTTTTATGTGGCCAATCTGCCCCCAGGGGGGGCAGAAACCAGTAGACGCCAGGGAGTTTTTTTTTAAGGCGAATTCACGCAAGGGGAGCGACCCCTTAGGGAAGGGTCGGTCGCCGGGGGGGGGGGATTTATTTTAGGCCATTTCTGACCCCCTGGGTGCAGATTGGCCTATTGGTATTAGGCCGATCGGCCCCCAGGGGGGCAGAAACCTCTGAGCACCAAAGATAATTTTTTTTATTTTATTTTTTTTCAACGTGGGGAGCGACCACTTAGGCAAGGGTCGCTCCCCTAGGGGGCAAATTTATTTTAGTCCATTTCTGCTCCCCTTGGCCCTTGGGGGCAGATCGGCGTATTTCTATTAGGCTGATCTTCCCCCGGGGGGGGCAGAAACCACTTAGGCACCAGGGATTGGTGTGTGTATATGTGTTTGTTTTCTTTAGGGGGGCAGCCCCTTGGGTAAGGATCCCACCCCATGGGTGCACATTACTGTTGGCCATATCTGCCCCCCTTGGGGGCAGATTTGCCTATTTTTTGAAGGCTCATCTGCCCCCAAGGAGGGGGGGCAGAAAGCCCACCAGAGACCAGGGAAGATTATTTTTGCAAAATAAGAGTGTGGGGGTATGGCCATACTCCCACCCCAAATAAATGAGGCCAAAGTTGTTCTGCCCACCAGTGGGCAGATGGGGCAATTACCCCTGATCGACACCCTGGGGGGACAGAAAGTCTACTAGATGCCAGGGAATTAAAAAGAAACAAAACATAGTGGGGTGGTGGCTACCAAGCAGTATGGGCCTGGTTATGCCCCCACCCCAACTGAAGGGGGTAACAGTCTTTCAGCTCTCCCCCATACACTAAAACATCTTATCCCACGGCAAGCAGGAGGGCATTTGATTATTTCGGGTTTTGGTTTTACATTTGGGCCGTGAGAGCTAACTAACTCTCAAAATCGTCCCACTTGGAAGGGTGAGGGCTGCACTTTATGGACTTTGGGACACTGCCATGTAGAAAAATCCACAAGACCTAGACACATCTGAAAACTAAACATCTGCGTGATTCCAGGGTGGTGTGTTTCACATGCACCGCACCATTTTCTTACCCACAATGCCTTGCAAACCTCCAACTTTGCTGTAAATGACACATTTTTTCCCACATTTTTGTGATGGAACGTTCTGGAATCTGCTGGAATCCACAAAATTCCTACCACCCAGCATTGTCTCATCTAAAATTCTGCTGCACTTGTCAGCCTAAAAATGTTTTTTTTCAAACTGCCCTTCTGGACCCAATTTGGTTCCCCCTCAATTTCAACATGTTTTTGGCTCTTCCCTGTCACAAGCACATGGCCCACCTACACAAATGAGGTATCATTTTTACCGGGAGACTGAGGGGAACGTTGGGTGGTATGAAATTTGTCCTGGTGAGGTGATTCCCACACAGAAATGTGGGAATAATGTGATTTTTTAGCTAAATTTGAGGTTTGCTGAGGATTCTGGGTAAGAAAACATTGGGGGATACACACAAGTCACACCTCCCTGGACTCCATCTGGTCTCTAGTTTTCAGAAATGTCTGTGTTTGGTAGGTTTCTCTAGATAGCTGCTGAGCCCAGGACCAAAAACGCAGGTGCTCCCTGCAAAAACAAGTAGTTTTGTATTTGATCATTTTGATGTGTCCAGATAGTGTTTTGGGGGCATTTCCTTTCGCAGGCAGTAGGCCTACCCACAAACGTGAGGTACCATTTTTATCGGGAAACTTGGGGGAATCCTGGGTGGAAGGAAACTTGTGGCTCCTCTCAGGTTCCAGAACTTTCTGTCACCGAAATGAGAGGAAAAAGTGTTTTTTTTGGCCAAATTTTGAGGTTTGCAAAGGATTCTGGGTAACAGAACCTGGTCAGAGCCCCACAAGTCATCCCATCTTGGATTCCCATAGGTGTTTAGTTTTCAAAAACGCACAGGTTTGCTTAGGTTTTCCTAGGTGCTGGCTGAGCGAGAGGCCAAAATCCACAGCTAGGCACTTAGCAAAAAAATAGCTCTGTTTTCTTTGTGAAAATGTGATGTGTCCACGTTGTGTTTTGGGTCATTTCCTGTTGCGGGTGCAAGGCCTACCCACAAAAGTGAGGTACCGTTTTTATCAAGAGACTTGGGGGAGTGCTGGGTGGAAGGAAATTTGTGGCTCCTCTCAGATTCCAGAACTTTCTGTCACCAAAATGAGAGGAAAAAGTGTTTTTTGGCCACATTTTGAGGTTTGCAAAGGATTTTGGGTAACAGAACCTGGTCAGAGCCCCACAAGTCACCCCATCTTGAATTCCCATAGGTGTCTAGTTTTCAAAACTGTGCAGGTTTGCTAGGTTTCCCTTAGTGCCGGCTGAGCTAGAGGCCAAAATCCACAGCTAGGCACTTTGCAAAAAAGAACCCTGTCTTCTTTGTGAAAATGTGAAGTGTCCACATTGTGTTTTGGGGTATTTCCTGTTGCAGGCGCTAGGCCTACCCACACAAGCAAGGTACCATTTTTATCGGGAGACTGGGTGGAGCGCTGGGTGGAAGGAAATTTGTGGCTCCTCTCAGATTCCAGAACTTTCTGTCACCGAAATGAGAGGAAAAAGTGTTTTTTTGGCCAAAGTTTGAGGTTTGCAAAGGATTCTGGGTAACAGAACCTGGTCAGAGCCCCATAAGTCACCCCATCTTGGATTCCCCTATGTGTCTAGTTTTAAAAAATGCACAGGTTTGCTAGGTTTACCTAGGTGCCGGCTGAGCTAGAGGCCAAAATCCACAGCTAGGCACTTTGCAAAAAACAGCTCTGTTATCTTTGTGAAAATGTGATGTGTTCACGTTGTGTTTTGGGGCATTTTCTGTCGCGGGCGCTAGGCCTACCCACACAAGCGAGGTACCATTTTTACCGAGAGACTTGGTGGAGCGCTGGGTGGAAGGAAATTTGTGGCTCCTCTCAGATTTCAGAACTTTCTGTCACTGAAATGAGAGGAAAAAGTGTTTTTTGGCCAAATTTTGATGTTTGCAAAGGATTCGGGGTAACAGAACCTGGTCAGAGCCCCTCAATGCAGGTGTTTGCTAGGTTTACCTAGGTGCCGGCTGAGCTAGAAGCCAAAATCCACAGCTAGGCACTTTGCAAAGAACATGTCAGATTTCAATGTAAAAATGTGATGTGTCCATTTTCTGTTTCCTGTCGCGAGCATTAGGCCTACCCACGCAAGTGAGGTATCATTTTTATCGCAAGACTTGGGGAAACACAGAATAGCAAAACAAGTGTTATTGCCCCTTGTCTTTCTCTACATTTTTTCCTTCCAAATGTAAGACATTGTATAAAAAAGACTTCTATTTGAGAAATGCCCTGTAATTCACATGCTAGTATGGGCACTCGGAATTCAGAGATGTGCAAATAACACTGCTTTTCAACACCTTATCTTGTGCCCATTTTGTAAATACAAAGGTTTTCTTGATACCTATTTTCACTTTTTATATTTCAGCAAATTAATTGCTGTATACCCGTATAGAATGAAAACCCATTGCAAGTTGCACCTCATTTATTGGCTCTGGGTACCTAGGGTTCTTGATGAACCAACAAGCCCTATATATACCCGCAACCAGAAGAGTCCAGCAGAGGGAGCGGTATATTGCTTTCAAAAATATGATATCACAGAAAAAAGTTACAGAGTAAAACGTGGAGAAAAATGGCTGTTTTTGTACCTTAATTTCAATATTCTTTTATTTCAGCTGCTATTTTCTGTAGGAAACACTTGTAGGATCCACACAAATGACCCCTTGCTGAATTCATAATATGGTCTACTTTTCATAAATGTTTAGCTGTTTGGGATCCAGGATTGGTTTCTCACCCATCTCTGACACTAACTGGAAGGAGACTGAAAGCTCAAAAAATAGTAAACATTGGGTATGTCCCAGTAAAATGTCAGAATTATGTTGAAAAATTGGGTTTTCTAATTCAAGTCTGTGTGTTCCTGAAAGCTGGGAAGATGGTGTTTGTACCACCACAAACCCTTTTTTTATGCCATTTTCAGGAAGAAAACCACCAGCCTTCTTATGCAGCCCTTTTTCCCCATTTTTTTGAAAAAAATAAAAATATTCGCTCTATTTTGGCTAATTTCTTGGTCTCCTTCGGGGGAACCCACAAAGTCTGGGTACCTCTAGAATCCCTAGGATGTAGGAAAAAAGGGTGCAAACTTGGCATGGGTAGCTTATGTGGAGAAAAAGTTATAAGGTCCTAAGCGCGAACTACGCCAAATAGCCAAAAAAAGGCTCTGCAGAGGAGGGGAAAAGACCTGGCAGTGAAGGGGTTAAGGGATGTCCTCACTGCCTTGCTGAAACACCTCTACAGCGACATCAAATTTCCCCAAATTGGTGACTTGCCCACTGTGAAACCTGATTTCTATGCCATTGCACGCATTCCACATGTGAGTGAGGCCATGGATTGCACCCATATTCCCTTGATTCCTCCCAGGGAAAATGAACAAGTGTGAAGGAATAGGAAAAGTTATCACTCCATTAACGTACAGGTGGTGTGTTTTGCAGACCAGTACATCTCCCAAGTGATTGCCAAATTCTCTGGATCTGTGCATGACTCTTACATTTTGGGGAACAGCAGTGTCCCACACCTGATGGCACAACTACAAAAAGAGAGAGAACCTGGCTTTAGGGTGAGTGAGATGTGAGAGTGCGGTAGCCAACAACCTGCCTTTCTAATTCTTTACCCTCTACACAATGGTGAAATGTGCTATGTATTCCCACTCTTCCTAGGTGATTCTGGCTATCCAAACCTGTCCTGGCTGTTGACACCAGTGAGGTATCCTAGGTCAGGGGGTGACATTCACTACAATGAGGCACATGGCAGGACAAGAAGAGTCATCGAAAGGACCTTTGGACTACTGAAGGCAAGATTCTGGTGCCTGCATTTGTCAGGCGGATCCTTGTGCTACTCCCCAAACAAAGTTTGACAGATCATCGTGGCCTGCTGTATGCTACACAACTTGCCACTAGGGAGACATGTACCCCTCCTAGAAGAGGAGGAAGGGCCTGGTCCACTGGTGGCAGCTGAGGGGGCAGAGGACAGCAAAGAAGAAGGGGAGGTTGATGTGGACTCCAGAACTCAACTCATTCAGCTATACTTCCAATGAATTGAAGGTACATTTTGACTAATGTTTCCCACAACATTGGCTAGTTAGATGTGCGTACAGTTGTAAGAATGTACAACCAGTGATGGAGACACAGCAGTGTGTGTGTGTGTGGTACAATATGTGTACTGTCACGTACCCCTTACCGCTTCATGTTTTTGATGACTCCCAAAGGTAGTTCACACAATGAAGTTTTGTTTTCCTGGAAGTATTTCCTGCCTTCACATGTATGGATGGTTTGGACATGCTGCATGGATAGAGGGTGTGGGCCAGTTTTGCTGACACTACTTGTGACACCAGGGGGGTCATTCTTAGACCGCCGGGGCCAGGGTCGGCGGGAGCACCGCCGACAGGCCGGCGGTGCCCCGCAGGGCATTCTGACTGCGGCGGTTCGGCCGCGGTCAGAAGAGGCAAACCGGCGGTCTCCCGCCGGTTTACCGCTGCCCTTAGAATCCCCCATGGCGGCGCAGCTTGCTGCCCCACCATGGGGGATTCTGACACCCCCTACCGCCATCCTGTTCCTGGCGGTTCGCCCGCCAGGAACAGGATGGCGGTAGGGGGTGCCGCGGGGCCCCTGGGGGCCCCTGCCGTGCCCATGCCACTGGCATGGGCACGGCAGGGGCCCCCGTAAGAGGGCCCCACAAAGTATTTCAGTGTCTGCGTAGCAGACACTGAAATACGCGACGGGTGCAACTGCACCCGTCGCACCTTCCCACTCCGCCGGCTCAATTCTGAGCCGGCATCCTAGTGGGAAGGTTGATTTGCCCTGGGCTGGCGGGCGGCCTTTTGGCGGCCGCCCGCCAGCCCAGGGCAAATCTCAGAATCACTGCCGCGGTCTTTCGACCGCGGTGCGGTGTTCTGACGGCGGAACCTTGGCGGACGGCCTCCACCGTCCGCCAAGGTTAGAATCAGCCCCCAGATCTCCTCAGTACTTGCACACCAACCTAGTGTCCCTCATAATGTGGGTGGAGGTCACCTCAGCTGAAGTAGATGGCCCTACAGTTGTACTAATCTGCGAATCTGCATATTTGAGTTTATAACTGGTGTGTAATACAACTTCCAAATGCTAATACTGGTCATTCAAGAAGTGTCTGGCAGTGATGTCCAACTTTGGACACAAAGCAGGTACATGTGTCATTGAACAAACTATACCTAAATGTATGCTACATATCTGTTCCGCACAGGTCGTCCTATGGTGGGATACCCTTTGCCATGCTATGTATAAGGAGGATTAGGACATTCCTGGTGCAAGTGTCAGGAAACCCTGTCTCAGATTTGGAATGCTACTTGCCTTCAGACATTCGCCCTAGCCAATTTCTGGTACTGTTTTAACATTTTACATTGAGAAAGTAATTCATCACATGCATGCATTGTGAGTAAAGCACAAATACATTGGTTGTGAATGTACAGTGTTTATTATGTGCAGCAAAATAAGGGATTGGGAAATACAAGGGAGAGGGCAGATGGTGGACGAAATACTCAGTTTGGTGTGGTAGCACAGGTCCAGAATCCATGGGGACATTGGGAAATGGAACTCAGACAGTAGATAGTTAGTAAGGTGTGTCAGTGGCACAGAAGGGAGACAGTTCAGGAAAGCATCACTTTCTGGTGGTGGGTTTAGTCATGGCTACTGTGTCTGAGGTATGTCTGGTTGGCCGGCCACGTTTGCACTCTTGAGCAGCAGAGGAGGTGGTTCTGGTGTTCTGTGAGTCCCCTGGCGGGGCCACCAGTCCACTACCTGCAGCAGACGTGGAGGGCTGGGGAGTCTCGTGTCTTGTGGATGGGGCCTGCATGTGGGTGGAGATCTCACCAGTGCTTCATTTGTAAATAAAGAGGTGCCAGTGCTCAAAGCCCTTCTCTTAAACACAAAGCTGCTGTAATTAAATCTGCCAGCACTGAATACTGAGGCAGCGTAATCCTGAAGCCTTCCCGGGCCTCTTAAATCCATTTACGGCCACCCCTGCCCCTTCAGCTCATCCTGCAACTTTCTACTTTCTCTCTTTGTGACGCTTTTTCTTTTTCTTTCCTCCGTCTTCCCCATATGTTTCTTTTGCTCGCTGCATATGCTTGAGGCATAAGAATAAGCCCCGGCCCTCACAAATAAGTGCCTCAGCACTGGAAATAACAAGCACAAATTAAGCACTGGATCTCACGCAGGACTCTAGTCATGTCCTGCAGCACCCTTTTGATGGAGGCCATGGTGGCATTGTGGGCCTGCCATTGCTCTATTGCCTCCTGATGCTGTCACTCTGCAGCCTCTGAATCTCCTGCAAAGTGGGCAGGATCTGGTCCCTCATGTCCTGGGAGTGCTGGTATGCTGCCAGGATTTGGGAAATGGCCTCCTGGCCAGTCGCTACCCTAGTTTGGCTCCACCCTTGTCCCACAGATGCCCTCCCACTGGCCCAGCCCCGTGCCTGTGATCCCATCTCCGTGTGCCCACTTGCAGCTGGACCTCAATCGTCTTGCCTGGTGACGGGTGGTGGCTCCAGTCCCTGTACTGGTGGGCACACAGTGGCTGACCCAGGGACACTTTTTTGGGGGCATTGGGGCACAGCTGTTAGTGGTGACTGAGTAATGGGGGTCTGTCTGGTGGGCTGAGTGGGGCTTCCGGAGGGTGACTGACCAGAGGTTCCCGATGTGCCAGGGTGGTCGTCCAGATCCAGACATCCCGCTGTACTGTCATCACTAGGGCCTTCTTCTGCTGTTGCACTGGCACTTCCTGGCACCTCCTGGTGGCTGCCAGGAGCAGTAGTACTCGTAGAGTAAAAAACTAAATTGCTTGTGTGTCCTGCAGAGTGTTTGACTGTGTGTTAGCTGGGTGGCAGTAGTGTTCAACAGCTTCAGGGGATATGGCATTGACAGTCAGTTAGTTGTCGATGGTGGACATTGCACATGGCATTGCTCGCACACATTAGCAATGGCATGTGTTTCCTTCTGTTTCTGTCATCTGTCTTGTCATTGCCATATCCCTGTGAGCATCTGCCACCAGTTTCTTGTGTTTACATCCCCATACATCTTCATGCAGGACTCCCATTGGGATGGGTGCAGTGCATAGACTTTGTGGGATGGATGATGCATTGTGAGACTTGTTGTGTTTCAAGCATTACATGCAGGGACTGGTGGTTGTGTGCACATTGGTTCGGTAGGTGTTAGTGGGGTGCGTGGGCATGCAGGGGATGGGTGTGGGTGGTTAATGGGGTGGAATTGATACGGGATAGGGTGTCCTGGGTTCAGTACGGGGGAGGGGGTAACATGCCTTTCATGAGCAGGTGGTGGAAGGGGTGTGTCATTGACTTATCAGAGTCCAGTCCTCTAGTAAGTCCAGTGAGGCCCTCCGGATGCAGGATAGCCATGACTTTCTCCTCCCACTTGATCAACTCGGGGGGAGGTGGTGGGGAACCATCGCCAGTCCTCTGGATGGCAATCTGGTGTTGACCGGACTTTCGCCCGCAGGTCGTTCCACCTCTTCCTGATGTCGTCCCTTGTGCGTGGATGGTTTCCCACTGCATTCACCCTGTTGACAATCCTCTGCCATAGCTTCATCTTCCTGGCAATGGATGTCCACTGGACGTGTGCCCCGATTAGCTGTGGCTCCACCCTGATTATTTCGTCCACCATGGTCTGCAACTCCCTGTCAGGGAAACAGGAGTTCTTAGGAGGGTGCCATAGTAGGATGTGTGGGGAGATGCATGCTGTAATGTAGGGGTGTTGTTGGGGGTAGGGGAGTGTGTGAGTGAGTTGGTGACAGGTGTGGTGATACTTGAAGGTGCAGTTGTGGGATGCATGGTTGTGTGTTTGTGAGTTATATGTGGCATGTGGGGTGTGCAATAACGTGACCTGAGTTTGTGGTGTCCCTTTCCAGTTGTCTGGGAGTGGTGTAGCAGCAGGTAGATCTAGCTAGGAATTGAGAGTGTTGTGTGTGTGTGTTTTATAGTGGTGTGTGTGGGTGTGTGAAGTGTACGTATGTGTCTCAGGAATGGGGTTTCCAAACTGACCAATGTTGGGTGTTGTTGTTGGTGAGTCCATTACGTGACTGCGGCACTCTGTACCGCCAATGGCGTACAGCCATTGCAAGACCACTGTGCTGATTTCTGATTCGTAATTGGGAAGGCAGTTTATTTTTGCCATGGCGGTGACAGATTCTGTGTAGCCTGTTTCCTGCCGCTGTTCGGCCTGGTAGGGTCGGATACCTCGCTCTTTTCTGGAGGATTTTGCCCTTGGGGATCGTATTACGGCAGTAAGTTTCCCGCGTCCACGCTGGTCTTTTAAAGGCAGACTGCACAGCGGTTGGCGGTAATTACCCCCAAATTCGTAATGAGGGCCTTAATGTGGAAGATCTACCATTCCAGCTGGTTCGACTAGATGACTGGGGAAAAAACATACACGAGCCACTGATAATAATAAATAGATATATCAACCCAAAAAAGAAATCCGCCAAACCTAATAATTTGATAAAACATCTGTTGTACATAAAAAGTATAATATATCTGGCATATTGAATAATTTTGGGTGACTTCAACCTCAATGTATTTCATAATCCAAGTGAGGAATACATACAAACAGTAGCAGCAGTGCCATGACAAACCATCCCAGTGAATATAAAGAAAGACAAGATCGGAGAGAAATTAATAAAGACCTGTGAGACTGTTGACCTATTCACGCTAAATGGTCAGAATCTGGCCGATACTCCCCCTGCATGGACAAGATCCTCCAGAAAAATTGTATCATATCTAGATTACACACTGGCTAATCCCTCACTGTATAAGTTTTTGATCGATTTCAGAATCCTGGATCTTGTGGAAAGTGTCCATATCCCACAGGTGATTAAGATACGATCTACAGTGGGTAAACTGGAGAAAGTGGTATGCCTTAAAGGGGCGATCAGCACTGAAAACCTCAAGTGACTGAAATGGTCATCTAATTCTATCAAAAGTCAAGGACAAGAGGCTCTGCCCAGACTGGAGTCCATGGTTTCTGGCCCCACAAATTTGATAATGGTCCGGGAGGCCTCGGTTAACTAGAAAAAAAACAAAAAAGGGAGCTCAATTGAGACATCTCAATGGCATACACATGCCACGCACAGTTCGCATAAGGAAAGCAGCGATGGGTAGGCTGCTGAGGCAATTGCGTACATTTCCTGAGGATGGAACATTATTAAGTACCCTTTGAGATCAAAGGAAGCTCCCAAAAAAGGAAATATAGACCTTTACAAATCTCCAGCAGGAAACTCTATGGGCCAAACTGCATCATGCGTCATAACCACCAGACACAAAACATTTGTGGAAACTGATTAACTCCATTGAAAAATGTCCAAAAGCAGCTCACAATGCTAATATAACAGGAGAAGCCTGTGATAACCACCTTAAGTAACATTTTAGGGAAATACCCACCAGAGGAGTTGTGCCAGCTCAGTGGGAGGAGGATACCCAGGAACCCAAAGTTCCAAATACCCTGATAATCACGGCACCAGAGATAATAAAGCTGATCGGGAGATTTCAACCTGATTGTGCGCCTGGGCCTTATGGCCTACTGCAAGCACTGTTTAAACAGATGGGCAGATTTATTTTGCTGCAATGTTTGAGGACGTCCTGTCAACCGGAATTGTCCAGGCAAGTTGGAAGGGTTCAATAATTCATCCCATATGTAAGGGAGGGAAGGCCGCCTCTCCAAGAAATTATAGACTAATTGCTCTTCCAGATGTGGACCTCAAATACTTTTCTGTATGTTTGCTGCAGCACTTAGAGTCTTGGGTAGCAGATAATAGCATACTTCCCATAAATCAAACTGGATTTACTAAGAACTAGGGTACAATAACAAATCTCATGGCATGGTGTCTGATCATTAATAGAGCAAAGGCAACAGGGACCCCATTATACTTGTGTTTTGTTGACTTTAAAGCTGCTTTTGATTGTGTACCTCATTGAAAACTGTGGGCAGAATTACAGCAATGGGGACTGCCTTCAAACATTATAAATGCTATTAGTCTGCTTTATTCTGAGATATGGGTGAAGGTTAAACTTGGGGGTGGTTCATATCTATCAAGGGCAGTTAAAACAACAGTTGTTTTAAAACAAGGCTGTGTTCGAGCACCAACTTTCTTTAATCTCTACATAGCAGACCTCTCTACAATGCTAAACAACCAGTCTGCCCATTCACCCACCCTTGATGGTTAGCAACAGTCCAATCTGCTACATGCGGATGACCTGATGCTGCTCAGCAACACCAGAATTGCTATGCAGGAATTGATGAGCAATCTAGTAGAGTATGCACGCACAAATGAATTGCAAATAAACCAGAATAAAACAAAAATGATTGTCCTCAACCGCAGACCCTCTAACCAACGTAAATGGTATCTGGATAGAAAGACTATAGAGGAAGTGGCCTCTCACAGGTACTTAGGGAACATGATAGGTGCAAGAGGCAATTATGTGTGCCACAGAGAAGCGATAAAAATCAAGGCACAAGCACTCATTCATGCCTTTGGAACCCTAGCAAGTACCATCCGCAGACATACTCTTAAACCGCTAACAGCAATAATGAGACAAAAATTACTACCAGCGCACGCATATGGGTCTGAAATAATGAGGGGGATAGAGGATAAACTCTTGGTAAATGCCTACAAGCATGTTTTCCAGTTACCTGGATCAGCATCACTGGCCCAGGTTAGACTGGAATTTATGATAGTAAAGCAGTCATTAGCTAGACCTGAGGCTTTTATCAAATGTTGTTATAAAATGCGGCACACCCCAGAAGGGACGCTGGCTAATTTAGTATGGCAGGAAATCAATCTTGAAAGGGGCAATAGTAACTATAAAAAGTATTTGGAAAAAGCTTAAATCATTGGGACCTAGTTGATGTATGGGATCAGATGCTGTATAGTCCAGCATTTAAACCCTTCACCGCCAGGCCTTTTCCCCCTCCTGTGCCTAGCCTTTTTTTGGCTATTGGGGTAGTTTGCGCTTAGGCCCTCATAACTTTTTGTCCACATAAGCTACCCATGCCTAATTTGCGTCCTTTTTTTCCAACATCCTAGGGATTATAGAGGTACCCAGAGTATGTGGGTTCCCCTGGAGGAGACCAAGAAATTAGTCAAAATACAGCAAAAAGTTAGTTTAAAAAAAAAAAAAATGGGAAAAAGTGCTGCAGGAGAAAGCATGTGTTTTCCCCCTGAAAATAGCATCAACAAAGGGTTTGCTGTGGTAAAATCACCATCTTCCTAACTTTCATGAACAAGCAGACTTAAATTAGAAAAACACATTTTTCAACAGAAGTTTGTCATTTTACTGGGAGACACCCCATTTTTACTATTGTTTGTGCTTTCAGCCTCCTTCCAGTTAGTGACAGAAATGGGTGTGAAACCAATGTTGGATCCCAGACAGCTAAACATTCCTGAAAAGTAGACAACATTCTGAATTCAGCAAAGAGCATTTGTGTAGATCATTAAAGGTTTTCCTACAGAAAGTAACAGCTAAAATAAAAAAAAAGTGAGGTAAAATAAGAGCCATTTCTGTCCACGTTTTCTTCTATACCTTTTTCCAGCTATAGCAGATTTTTTAAAGCAATATACTGTTACGTCTGCTGCACTCTTCTGGTCACGAGGAAATATAGAGCTTGTAGGTTCATCAAGAACCCTAGGTACTCAGAGCCAATAAAGAAGATGTACCTTGCAATGGGTTTTCATTGTATACAGGGTATACAGCAATTCATTTGGTGAAATATAAAGAGTGAAAAATAGGTATCAAGGAAACCTTTATTTTTCCAAAATTGGCACAAGGTAAGTGGTTATTTGCACATCTCTGAATTCCAGGGTCCCGATACTAGCATGAGAATTACAGGGAATTTCTAAAATAGATGTCTTTTTTACACATTGTCTTACATTTGAAAGGAAACAATGTAGAGAAATACAAGGGGCAATAACACCTGTCCTTCTATTCTGTGTTTCCCCAAGTCTCCCTATATAAAAGTACATCACTTCTGTGTGTAGGCTTTATGCCCGTGACAGAAAACGGAACATGGATACTTCACATTTTCCCATAGAAAACTGACCTGTTTCTGCAAAGTGCTTAGTTGTGGATTTTTGCCTCTAGCTCACCCGGACCCATTGAAACCTAGCAAACCTATATATTTTTTGAAACTAGATACCTGGGGGAATTCAGAATGGGGTAACGTGGGGGGCTCTCGCCAGGTTCTGTTACCCATAATCCTTTGCAAACCTTAAAAATTGGCGACAAAAACACCTTTTCTTCACATTTCTGTGATAGAAAGTTCTGGAATCTGAGAGGAGCCACAAATTTCTATCCACCCAGCATTCCTCCAAGTCTTCCAATAAAAACGGTATCGCACCTGTGTTCATAGGCCTAGGGCCCATGGCAGGAAATGGCCCAAAATGCAACATGGACACATCAAATTTTTACATTCACAACTGACATGTTTTTTAGAAAGTGCCTAGCTGTGGAGTTTGGCCTCTAGCTCAGCCGGCACCTAGGAAAACCTACCAAACCGTGCATTTTTGAAAACTAGACCACTAGGGGAACCCATGGTGAGGTAACTTGTGGTGCTGTCACCAGGTTCTGTTACCCAGAATCCTTTGCAAACCTCAATATTTGGCAAAAAAAACACTTTTTCCTCACATTTCGGTGATGGAGAGTTCTGGAATCTGGAAGAAGACACAAATTCCTACAACCCAGCATTCCCCCAAGTCTCCCAATAAAAATGGTACCTCACTTGTTTGGATAGGCCTAGTGCCCGCAGCAGAAAGTGCCCCAAAACACAACATGGACACATCACATTTTCCCAAAGAAAACTGACCTGTTTTTTGCAAAGTGCCTAGTTGTGGATTTTGTCCTCTAGCTGATCTGGCACCAAGGAAAACATAGCAAACCTGGAGATTTCTGAAAACTAGACACCTAGGGGAACCCAGGATGGGGTAACTTATGATGCTCTCACCAGTTTCTATTCCCAGAATCCTTAGCAAACTTTGAAATTTGGCAAAAAAATGCCTTTGCCCTCATATTTCAGTGCTGCATAGTTCTAAAATCTGAGGGGAACCACAAACGTCCCTCTACCCATCGTTCCCCCAGGTCTTCCAATAAAAATAGTACCTCACTTGTGTGGGTATTTTTCTACATGGCAGCATCCCAAAGTCCAAAAAGTGCAGCCCTCACCATTCAAAGTGGGACGATTTTGAGAGATAGACAAGCTCTCATGGCCCACATGTAAAACCAAAACCCCAAATAATCAAATGTCCTCTTGCTTGCTATTGGGATAAGATCTTTTAGTGTGCGGTGGTGGGGGAGCTGAAAGACTGTCAACCCCTTAGTTGGGGTGTTGGCATAACCATGTCCATACTGGCTGGTAGCCACCACCCCACTAATATTTTTTTAATTCCCTGGCATCTATCATGCTCTCTGTCCACCCCCGCCTGGGGAGTGGATCGGGGGTAATTGCCACATCTGCCCACCGGTGGACAGAGCGCCTTTTTCCCCATTTATTTGGGTTGGGGGTATGGCTATACTCCCACCCTCTTTTTTTGAAAAAAACCTCTTTCCTGTTGTGTTTCGTGAGCTTTCTGCCAATTCTTGGGGGCAGATGTGCCTTACAAAATAGAGTGATCTACCCCAAAGAGGGGCAGAAATGGCCAACAGTAATGTGCCCCCATGGGGTGTGACCGTTGCCCAAGCGGCTGCCCCCCCCAAGCAAAACACACACACAAATCCTCAATGCCTAAGTGGTTTCTGCCCCCCGGGGGCTGATCAGCCTAATAGAACTAGGCCAATTTGCCTCCAAGGGAGGTAGAAAGGGCCTATAATAAATTAGCCCACCCAGGAGAGCGACCCTTGCCTCAGGGGTCGCTTCCCATCTGTAAAAACAAAACAAAAATCCCCGGTGCCTAGTGGTTTCTGCCCCCCTTGGGGGCACATCAGCCTAATTAAAATAGGCTGATGTGCCCCCAAGGGGGGCAGAAATGGCCTAAAATAAAATGACTCCCATTTTGTGAAATTGTCGCAAAAAACAAATCCCTGGTGTCTAGTAGTTTCAATCGCCTAAAAACAAATTGCCCCCCAGGAGAGCGACCCTTGGTTAAAGGGTTGCTCCCCCCTGTAAAAAACACATTAAAAAAATTATCCCGGTGTCTAGTGGCTTCTGCCCCCATCGGCCTAATAAAAAATAGGCCAATCAGCCCCCGGAGGGGGTGGAGGGCAAAAAAGGACTAATAAAAAATTGCACCCCAGGGGAGTGACCCTTGTCTAAGGGGTCGCTCCCCTTCATTATTTATTTTAAACAAAAAAAAACTCCTTGGTGTCTAGTGGGCATTTCTGCAGCCCAATCGCTTTATGATCGGGCTGCAGAAATGCTCAGAAAAACATGAAAGGAAAGGACTTTCCTTTCATGTCTCTCTGCCCACCCCTGATCGGAAGAGAAATGCAAGCATTTCACTTGTCCAGCACGATGAGGACGGCCTTTGATGAGGTCAGCGTGTGCGCAGTGACGTCATCAGACGTCGCTGGGAAGGGGTCAAGGGGGGTCAGGGGTGGAAGGGGAATTGCTTCCCCTTCCATCCCTGCCCAGGGGAGGGGGGGCGGTACCAGGACGTAATGGTTACATCTGTGGCACCCCAGCGCTGCACCACTTGTTTTAACAATTACGTCCGTAGTGTTCAAGGGGTTAAGAAAAAACTCCTTGGAGTCTAGTGGGCATTTCTGCAGCCCAATCGCTTTATGATCGGGCTGCAGAAATGCTCAGAAAGACATGAAAGGAAAGGCCTTTCCTTTCCTTTCCTTTCATGTCTCTCTGCCCACCCCCACCCCCGATCGGAAGAGAAATACAAGCATTTCTCTTTTACAGCACGATGAGGACAGCCTTTGATGAGGTCAGCGCGTGTGCGGTGACGTCATCAGACGTCACTGGGAGGGGTCAAGGGGGGGTCAGGGGTGGAAGGGGAATCGCTTCCCCTTCCATCCCTGCCCAGGGGAGGGGGGGCGGTACCAGGAAGTAATGGTTACATCTGTGGCACCCCAGCGCTGCACCACTTGTTGTAACAATTACGCCCGTAGTGTTCAAGGGGTTAAGAAAGTAGTGAATGAATCAAGTAAACTACCCAGCTGGATAGAAGACAGGGAGGAACTAGCCTAAAAGGTCTCATGGTTGGTTGGTTCTTAATTCATATAAAACATTTAAAGAATCGCCATTGATGGCCAGTCCCTACTCACTGAAAATTAAACAACGCTTTCTAAGGCTAAGGCTAGGCGATATGACAATGTTAGACCTCATACTAAAATGGAAGAATGTCTTGCAAAGGCCTAATCCGGAATGCCACTTATGTCACCTCGCAGTTGGAACTTTAGGGCACATGGTCTGCAGTTGCCCAGCTTTGGCTATTCAAAGAAGACAAATGCTGAAGAAAGAATTTAATGAATTAGGGATCGGAACATGTAGACAAGACCTAATCGAGGCACTTGACCCAAGAAATGAAATACTGAACATTAGGCTGGTCCAATTTCTGGAAACTTTTACTCTGGCAAGTGAATAACTATCTAGAGCATAGCACCTTCAACAGAATTTAACCAGGATGCATATACCATGGTTAAGAAGTAACTATTCAACACCCAACTGATACCCAGACATCTGGCCGAAGAAAGGATTTTTTTGGTCTAAATTGTATTTTAATCCTAACATAAGTATTAGACGCTTAAAAACTGGAACTAAGGCCAGGTGCCGCCCTATAATTTTAGCAGATAACAAACAATGCAGGGGAGTTAACCCATGTATTGATATCATTTTAACTACTTCTATGTGCCTGAAAATAGCTTAACTGTAGACAAATAGGTTTTAAGGTTGAAGGGTGGGTAATCAGGTAGCTATGTATTTTATCATGCTCTTAATTAGGTTTTATACTTGTAATTGGAGCTAGGAGGGGTTAATGTGTTTACTGCACTGATCATGTCCTTCGTCACTGATTGTACTAATAATGTTTTGCACGATTTTATGGAGATAGAACATTTTTTGTTTTTTATTAAATAATGAATACATTTGGATTGTCAATGTATTTCTGAAATGGGCACAAGATGTGGAGTTTAGGTGCAGTGGTTACTTGTACATCTCCTCATTTGTGGGTGACTGTGGTAGCATATGATTTATAGGGTATTTTTAAAAATGTCTTCTTTCTAACACACTGGCACAATTGGTAACAACAAATGTTCTACTCTTCAAGGCCCTCACATGTATTTCAATAAAAATGGTACCTCGCATGTGTTAGTAGTCCTAGTGACTGCTACAACAAATTGGCTAAAACAAAACATGGGCAAAACGTGGGCACTTCGCTTTTTTCCACTGAAGACTGACCCTTTTTCCAATGTGGGTGGCTGTGGATTTCAGGCCGTAGCTCAGTCGGCACCCAAGGATACCTACCAAACCTGTACATTTTTGATAACTAGACACCTAGGGGAATCCAGGTTGGGGTGACCTGCATTGCTCCGAGCATTTTCTATCCAGAATCCATTGCAAACCTCAAACTTTGACTAAATATATTTTCCTCACATTTCGGTGATGGAAAATTCTGGAACCTGCTGGGAGCCACAAACTTACTTCCACATAGCCAGTCCCCAGACAAAAATGATACCTCACTTCTGTGGGTAGGCCTAGTCCCCACAACAGGAAATAGCTCAAAACTCAAGAGAGATAATCACTTGTGTGGGTAGGTCTAGCGCCGATGACATGAAATTACCAAAAATGCAACATGGATACATAAAATTTTCCACTTAAAACTGACCCTTTCTTTGGCAAAGTGGGTAGTTGTAGATTTTGCGCCCTAGCTTTGGCAGCACCTGCTAAACCCAACAAGCTTGCACTTTTTAAAAAATCCAGACACCTGGGGCAATCCAGGGTGGAGTGACTTACGCAGGTCCCACAAGGTTTTTATTTATCCAGAACCCCTTGCAGGCCTCAAACTTTGACTATAAAAACATTTTCCTCAAATTTTTGTGATGGAAATGTCTGTAATCTTTGAGGAGCCACAAACTTCATTCCACCCATCATTTCCCTAAATCTTCCAATAAAAATGGTACCTCACTTGTGTCGGTAGGCCTAGTGCCAGTGACAGAAAATTCCCAAAATGCAATATTTTTCCACCCAAAACTGACTTTTTTCGCAAAGTGGGTAGCTGTGGATATTGGGTGCTAGCTCAGCCGGCACCTAGGGAAACCAAGCAAACTTGCACATTTTTACAAACTATACACCTTGGGGAATCGAGGGTGGGGTGACGTCCATGGTTCTTGCCAGTTTTTGGTACTCTCATTCCCTTGCAAACCTCAAACTTTGACTAAAACACATTTTCCTCAAATTTCTCTGATGGAAACTTCTGGAATCTGCAAGGAGACACAAACTTCCCACCACCCCGCATTCTCCTCAGTCTCCCGATAACAATCATACCTCACTGATATGAGTAGGCCTAATGCCTGTATCAGGAAACGACCCATAAACGACACATCGATACATCACATTTCTCCAACTCAAAAATGACCCTTTTTTTGCAAAGTGGGTAGCTATAGATTTTGGGTCGTAATTCAGCAGCACCTAGGGAAACCTATCAAACTTGCAATTTTTTTTAAATGAGACCACTAGGGGAGTTCTGGGGTGCATGATTTGTATGGCTCTCACTAGGTAATTTTACTCAGAAGCCCTTACAAACATTAAACTTTGGGGGAAAAAAACATACAGTTTCCTTACATTTCTGTGACAGAAAGTTCTGGAATCCGAGGAGAGCCACAAATTTCCTACCACTCAGGGTTCGCAAATGTCCCCCAATGAAAAAGGTACCCCACATGTGTGGATGGGCTGGAGACCACAACACAAAAGGCCATAAACAGATACATTGATAAATAAGCAGTAGAAGTATCTTCAGTATTTGGACCTGCAATGTGGTGCCACCCATGCAAACCTAAAAACAACAGACATTTTTGAAAACCAGACAACCAGCAGATTCCAAGGTGGTGTGCCATGTGTGGTCCCATGTGTTATTCTTATCCACAGTTTCTTGCAATCCTCAGGAATCCACAAAATTTCAACGGCTTAGCATTACACCAATTGTGCCAATAAAAGCACTGTGCCACTTGTGTGGCTGGGCCTAGACCTCGTGACAGGAATAGAAAAAAGATAAGGTCAGTGGGAGTCCCCTTGCAAGAGTAGAAGGAAGACTGCTTCTTCTTGCTGCTACACATGCCTTTGACTTTGAAATTGAAACAGTTCGGTGAAAAGGGAGAACAGCACCACTGGTATAGGTACCAGGATTGTTACCAAAACGTTCACTTACACTGATCTAGTGTTTTATTATTTCATTTTCTTCACCAGTTTTCAAATTTTAATCCCATCTGGGTCCATGCCACAAGCTTGACCTTAACCTTGAGAATTAGTGGTTGTTTTTGACTTCTTCATCTGCTACCCCCACTCTTTTCTTGTGAGTGGCACTGTTCCACTGCAAAAACCCATCACATTTCACTGCAATGTTTGCCATCAAGATTAGCTGATAGGCTCCGCACCAGCGCTGCACCAAACTCCTTTTCCTCACATGTTCTTGGACCACTGTCCAGTCTTCAGGGTTCAATCCATGGTACTTTATTACCTTTGTTACTTCTGTTTACATTGTCACCTGATGAGAGACATATTTCACCATATCAGCCATACCTTTTTTAGTTATCTACCACAATGTCATCAGTTATTGACACTAGTGCAGTTTAGGGATTATAAACCAATCTCATTGCTCGCCCCAAGACCACTTCAGTGTGCAACAGACTAGTCTTTTTATTTTTATTTTAGTTTTATTATTTGATGCCTGATGCACATCAAAACAAGAGGAAGAATGTCTGGTAAATTTAAACCTAATAGAAACTTTTGCCAGTTTGTCCTTGATAGTTCCATTCATCCTCTTGACTAATCCAAAAGATTGAGGACGATAACTACAATGAAACCTGTGATCAATTTGGAAGGCAGTACAAATTATTGCAAAATTTCATGTTTTAAATGTGAGCTATGATCTGTCTCAATAGAAGTTGGTAGGATGAAAATTGGAATTAACTCCCTCCACAAAAGTTTAGCAATCATAAGGCTGTCTGATCTGTAAGTGAGATAAAGCCTCAACCCATCTTAAAAACAAGCAGACAATGTCCAATATATATTCCAAGCCATTGCAAACTGACATCTCCACAAGGTCTGCTTAGAGTCTTGTTAATGGACCTACTGTTTTGCCAATATGATTAATTAGTCAGTGTTCTTTTTCTCTGATTATTTTTCTGGTATACTAAACACCTGGAATGTAGATTTCAGCTACATTTCTAAAAATATGTGTTTCCAAAATGTTCTAAGTATTTGGAGCATAGAGTCTCACCCTGATTGCTGGTCCATGAAAATACTTTGGAATGAGATATAATATAGCATGTGGGAGAATGTATTTATTTTCAGAAGTGACATATACATCTTGATGATTTTCTTTGAACCTACCTGCTCCCATCTCCTGCTTCATCTTATGTAGCTTCCTCTTGAAGGTCTCCCTCAACTTGCTCAGAGAAGTTTGAATTGAACTCAATAAGATATAATTCACATGTTTTACATTTTGCATAGTATTTATTCTTGATTCATCATTCTAAGTTTTCTGCACCACAGTTTCATCCTCAAGACCACAGTATTTGGCAACTTGATCAGGATCAGCATAAATATTTCCGAGAGTAACCAACTCTTTTTCAGCACTCTTGACTACAGCATTCTTTTTTAGCTTCTGTGCTGCTTTCAACAGATCACATATATACAGACTGTTTTTATGGGTGCTCCAGAAGATGCCATATCTTTATGACAACAGTTGACCAAAGTCATGCACCATGCCAAAAACATACTGGTTGTCTGTATTGATTGTCACATTTGAATTTTCTGGCAGGTAACAAACTATTGACAATGCAACCAACTCTGTCACTTGTACTGAAAATACATTTGGCAGATATGATGCTTGACGAACTTCAGAAATGAAACGTAGTGCAAAAGCAGCCTTCAATGCTACAAATTGTACAGCAAAATAAGAGTGATTAAACCACCAATTAAGCCCAAAATCGACATTGGATACTTCAGATATAATTTGTATTCCATCTCACAAACTCAAACCTCTACGCATACCACAGACTCCTGAGAAACACATACAATATACAGAATAATTCTTCCCTGTTCATAATTGCACTCCAAATTGTTCAGGAGCAGTATTGCAAATCAGACCTCTCATCCAAATATTTACACCAGCAACTCCACAGGGAAATGCACTATCTCCCTGGACTTTTCATAAGGGTAAAGGACCCCTATAAAGGGTCTCTCAGAAAAAGGAGGTGCTCTTTAATATGCAACCATCATCTGCTACCAAGTTTTGTGGGAGCAAAACCATACCTCAAAATGTGGATACCCCAAAATGTACCTCTCTCTGTTCTCCCACTGTTTACTGAATTGGAGACGGTGTTAAACCTCAATTTCATCATGCAGTGTGTCCCCATGTTAAGGAACCGCCTCAAACATCAAATTGGCAAAGTAAAACAGCTCAGTAAGTAACAGCGTACACTCAATACCTGGTTTCTAGATCAATGAAAAGTTTAAGTGTTTATTAAAACCAAGTCATAATAAGAAGTACAGAGTCAACACCATAAAAAAATCTTTTTTGCAAAATTATATAGTTTGTAAAATTAGAAATGATTCCAAGTCTGAAATGAGCAGCAAAATGAGAAAATATTTAGGCAGCATCCTTATTAGAATAGGAAAGTCTTCTGGCTCAATCCCAAAATCAAGGGGTTCTTATACACAATACTTGCATAGAGGATTACTAATAATGCAAATTAATTTTTGTTTGCATCCAAAGTATCATTTTGTTAGCAAATCAAAAAACAAAAACAATAACCGTCATTACCTTAACACATAAGCACCATCCTCATTCTTTAACAAAATTATTCAACACCCTCTATGCTAATGTCATCTGGACATGTTTGAAAACATGAGAAACATTTAATAATAAGGCTTTCTCTCAATAAATAGATCCAGTGAAGGACTGTGTGACAAGGATGACCATTGATGGGGCTTTACCAAGGCCCTTCCCTTTCAATACCCAGATGCACCTGTCATTTTTTTTGCAGACTACCTGGGACGCCTGTCTCTTTAAAGCCTTTACAGGGATACAGGAAGTGGAGGGCATGTTATTGTGTGTGACACCCCAAGATGAATGGTGGCCTGAAATAGGAAACAGGACTCATCCAAAAGGTAAGAGCACTGATGAGCGTGGAAGAGAAAATCACTAGAAGAAGACGCCCGGGGAAATAGACTCAGAACAGTGCCAGCCGGGGCAGGACGACTCATGAAGCCACAAACGAGAGTCAACGGAGTAAGCCGGGAGGCCACCATTTCCTCGTATTGTCCCACCACGCTCCTAGAGGAGTGTGCCTAGCCCAGTTACGTGGGCGTCTGCTGGGATGATTTGGTGGGAGCAAAAGGGGTAGCTACGGGGACAGGAACGTTCTGGCCAGAGAGGGTGACCCCTCTAAGCAATGGGTTCCCGGTCTTATGTAGAAGATGGGTCTGAGAGTTGCATGCCAGATTTGTAAGAAATAGAAGAAAGAAGTGAAAGCACAACAAAATGGTAGCGGGATATGGCAAATCAGTGATTATATCCCTCACACCCACCCCCAAATTACAGTTAAGACTAAGGAATATCTACTTACCTGTGACTCTTTTCTCTTTTATCTAAGGGGCACTCCAACCACTGTGGTCCAGTCCAGCCAATACTAGGAGGAAGAGGAAGAGGAAAATGAAGGCGATTACGACAAAACCAAACCCAGAGGAGGAAAGCACAAGAAATACAAAGATAAATAAAGAGACCAATAAGCAAATAACTAAGGTGTGGAGAATATAATTTATCAGTCAACATAGCCATTTGCTAAACCATGTGACAGACTGATACTTGTTGCAGCCTTACATCCGCACCATAGAAAGGTCATTATGAACAAAATAATACAACAGTGAAAATAACCAATATCACCTCAGTTTGACTGTGTGCAGAGGATGTGCATGTGGGCAAAGCAGGAGTGACTGACAGAGATGGAATCCATCTTGTTTAAAATTGTATTTTCCACAGAAATGCACTTCTACACATTAAAGGAAGTTTGTTTCAACTGGAATTATGTTACTACATTTTGTACATATGTAAAATAATTTGTCAAGAGGCACAATAATCACCATTATTGATGCAGAAAATATAAACCCGAATTTCTGTTCCACAGTTTTAAGTGTTATTTTATGCTACTCTATGGGTAAAGATAGCGATCTGTTTTCTGTTTAATTTTTCCTTTTAGGTACTGCACTCAGCCTGTAAGCGCTCCTTTCATGACACACCCAAGATCCACTTCGCCTCTTTTGAGTTAAGTATGCATCTCTGCACTGCCCAGAAGAAGCTATTCTGTCCTTTCTTTAAGCAGTAGCACGTTACACTGTGTCATGCCTTTCTTCCATCAGTGCGTCTCGGGCCACCTGTCACGCTATGTGCTACTTTGTTGCACACTGTTACTCTGGCTCTCGTATGCAGCTAGCAACTGATACTTCAATATCAAAAGATACTTTTCCCATCAACAGACTTTCCTTTGGGGGTTATTTTAGGGCTTCTTTCAGGTTCTTCCTGTAAACCTTGTTTCCCAGTATTAAAAAAAAAATGATAACCTATAGAGATACGGATACCAAGGGTGGATAAATACACATAGTAACGAGAATTGTTGTCTCCCAACTTTTGGATTTTAGGCTCCAGGCTGCTGCCCTCCTTTTCTCTTTGCCCTTAGGGTGCAATAATGCAGGGCACTGAAAAAAGTAGATTGTAAAGACTTTCAATAAATAAGCCCTCAATGAACTCAGGCGTTAGAGAGCCTGTACCCTTTATAGATGAGGATACCAGTGAAGGACAATCTGGACAGGCATCTTTCATTGAAAGATACATCACAGTAAGGGATGTAATTCAGTCAGTGATGACTACAGCAGTTCATTCTTTCCAGGAGGCTATCAGTCATTCTGTAAAAGCCTCATTCAAAAAGGCTGGTAGACCACTATCCTCCCTATCTCGAGGTGATGCTCTTAACTCACGGGCCGCAGTACTCTATCCTCAAGGTATAAAGGTGTTTTTTCATGAAAAAGAAGTACTGAAGCTTCTCAGACTTTTATGGCCGCTTCACCCCTTCTAGTCCTGGAGAGATCATGATAGTCCATTAAAAAAATACATTTAAGGTGCAAGGCATACACAATTTCCCCATCCCTAGGTTCTTCAGATACTATTTCAATGTTCTTACCTACTGGTCTTCAAGGCCACACTTGTGATGATGATTTTCTGAAAATACTTCTTCCCTTGCAACGCGGTCAGAGAGAGAGATTCTAGATGTTTTGGGCACCCCACTCTTGAATCACATGACACCATTTCCAGGTCAGGGGAATTGTTTCCCTCTTCACATATTTCTGAGTTTGTGCTACTTTGGAGTAGCAAACCATGGAAAAAACTAAATGGAATAAACTGATTCCCAGATGTCCCAGACCTCTCTTTCTGCACAAGTTGGATTTCACCCAAGGTGTTGATTCAGCAGTGGTCTGACTTCTATCTAAAAAGGTTAAAGACCCAACAAATAGCATTGATAAAGTGCCCAGAAATTGCAACGACAAACTTTTGGATGTGTTTCGGTCTTTAACTCAGACAGTGGAAGTAGCCGGAGATGCTGCTCTGGTGCTCCATTGACTTTTCCAGTTCTCAGAGGTTGGAACTAGGGAGGTGTTTCCCTACTAGGCGATGCTAATGCATGCCCAGCAGAAGAAAGGAAAAGGAACCTCTTAAAGAAAATAGACCAAAAATTAACTGATATGGTGTTCTAAAGCTGTTGGTCACCTGTCTGGTGACCGCATTGTGAAAGAGATTTCTTCTTATGTACAAACTTGTACAGCTTTGAATAAAATTCAGCACACTCTTAAATGTTTTGGAAGGGATGGGCAAGGCAGAACTCACTTTCTCAGCATCCTGAAACAGGGTTCATATCAACTTTCTTCAATGCCCCAAGAGGTAGACATTCCCGTGGCTGTAGTAGTAGCAGTGGTTATACATCCTTCCTGCAAAGAGGAGGAGAGTTCCAAAGCCGATTTCATCATGACAAAGGATGATCTTGTCTCAGTATCAGTAAGTCAAACCATTTTAAAGCTTTTTTCCAAAGAAAGTTATGTGGCAGACTCCCCTTGTTTCATCATAACTGAAGTTTATTTTGTCAGAACAGTGAATATTACAAACAGTTCAGTGTTATAAGATATCAGTTTTATTTTCAACCAGTTCTACTATCTCCTCCCCATCCAATGGTCTTCACAATCCTAGAAAGGGAACTGATAATGGAGGAAGTGCAGAAATGAAACCTCAGACACATAGTACAGAAAGTCCCATGGTAATTCCAGAGTTTCCTGAGGATCATATTTTAGTTTATGCTATAATAAACATACAGCATCTCAACAGATTTGTACTTTAAAGACATTTCAAGATGGAGGAAATGCATTACAAACGTGCAATTGGTTAGCAAAGAAAGATCTGAATGCAAAGAAAGAGCTTAATGATGTTTATCTACTTCTTCCAACTCATCCTTCAAACAAGATGTTTCTATAATTCTTATGGAGGGGAAAAATATATCTGTTCAAATAGCTCCATTTCGGGCTGTCCTTAGCCTCATGATGTTTTACCAAGTTGTTGAAGCCAGTAGTAGCGGTACCAAGATCACATGGGGCCAGCATGATACACATAGTTTGCTTTAAAATCTGTTATATATGCAGGTATGGTAGATATTTACTTTTCTTCAGCAGTTGGGTTTTGTGATATCACAGAGCAAGTATGTTTAATACACCACAAACTATCCAGTTTCTGGGTTTCACATTCGTTTCTGTAAAAGCCTTGTTTTTCATCCTACTAAAGAATATAATTTATTAAAGAAAGAGATGCAGTCAGTACTGCATCTCAGGTTCTTCCTACATTATGGGTCTTTTTTGCTGTATCCATTCAGGACATACTTGCAGCTCCTTTCCATTATCAGCATTTATAAAACAGGAAGGCCTTCCATCTTTGTCAGGGCTCCCCTACTTGGCATAAATTTCTATTTCTCCAGAGGCAAAGGAGGACTTGAATTGATGGCTTACTCAGATTGCAATCTAGAATGGAAAATCTGTTTTTATTCGGGCCACAGATATCATGTTATTTGAGTCAGACAACAGCAACATCAGCAGGGGGCAAAGTGCAAGACATGATCACAGGAGAAAAATTGTCTCTCAAAGGAGTTCACTATTGCATGAATTCCTTAAAACTGCTTATAGGTTCCTTCTCTGTGAAAAGCTTAGCTTAGGACCAAGTAAACTGTTGTATTCTGCTTAGAACGGACAATGTCTCTGCTGTCTGTTATGTGAACAAGGTAATAGGGGTAAGATCCAAAGGCCTAGCGGAGTAAGCCATGGGATTTTGGCACTTTTGCCTGGACAGAGGGACCGCACTTCAGGCAGAGTTTCCAAAGGCTTTCTGTTTCACTAGCAGACTGATGATTCACATTTCTTCTGGACAGAAGTGACTTGCCCTTGGATTCCAAGATTTCCACAAGATTCTTTATCTTTGAGGTCCAGTTCAGTTCGATCTGGTTGCATTGCAAAATGTTATAGGTCTTTCGTTGGGGATAGGATACGCAAGGAGAAGCAGATCCTCAAGGTTGCCCCTGCAGGCTAATTCTCCAGGAACATTTTCAACTTAACTCAGGTGTGGAAGATATCAGGTTATATTTGCATGTTCCGGGCCTTTCTCAGAAGAAGCTGTTAGTCATCTGACATTGATGGACACAATCTACTCAATAGAGCTACAAATTGCCTGGGCAATCTGGGTTAACTGGTGTGTAGAAAGTGAGACACAAGACACATTGACTTGAATCTGACATACGTAATCAGAATTACCATAATTCCTATGAGGAAATGAAAAATGAATGAATATTCTGGTTATCACTCCCAGACAGAAAAAGAGTTAACCACTGCACTAATATGAAGTGGCTTGCTGAGTTTGGAATCCATTCTGATACTCGATGTTTGTTCAAGTTTGCAGGACTAGGGGAAATTCCAAAAGTGTGCAGTCAGATTGACAGGCACATTGGGGATGAATGTGGCTGTAAAATTAACAGTTCTTTCTGCCACCACTTTAAAGAGGAAGAATATGGTGGTAATATGGCTCATTGTGGTCTAAAGTCCAGCAAATCCTTAAAGCAGGTGAGCACTGCATCGCTTACACAAAGATGACCAAGTATCTGGACCAGAACGTGGTGATTAACATTATCAAAGGCCACAGGGAGTAGCAGCAGTGTCAGTGCTGTAAAGTTGCTCTCCTGTGAATGTTGTCGCTGTTCATATAGTACAGTAGATGGTTTGACTTTGCGGTCTAGGTTTTTAATCTGAAAAAAACATCAAATTGATTGCATTTATCTTGGGTACTAATTACTTTGCTACTTTGCAAAGTTCAGTTTAGCTCCCTAAGAGTTCAGAAAACTGCAGCTTACGTTGATGTCTTTATTTCAATTTTGTATTTCTGATTAGGTTATTACTACTAGTGTAAGGAAATGTCTCCTTGGCATGGTTACCCCCTGACTTTTTGCCTTTGCTGATACCAAGTTATGATTTGAAAGTGTGCTGGGACCGGTTAAGCAGGCCCCAGCATCAGTGTTCTTTCCCTAAAACTGTAGCTTTGTCTCCACAATTGGCACAACCCTGGCACCCAGGTAAGTCCCCTGTAACTGGTACCGCTGGTACCAACGGCCCTTATGCCAGGGAAGGTCTCTAAGGGCTGCAGCATGTCTTATGCCACCCTGGGGACCCCTCACTCAGCACATACACACTGCTGGCCAGCTTGTGTGTGCTGGTGGGGAGAAAATTACTAAGTCGACATGGCACTCCCCTCAGAGTGCCATGCCAACCTCACACTGCCTATGACATAGATAAGTCACCCCTCTAGCAGGCCTTACAGCCCTAAGGCAGGGTGCACTATACCACAGGTGAGGGCATAGGTGCATGAGCACTATGCCCCTACAGTGTCTGTTCATTGTGAATAGTGAAAATGTAATTCTGTGTACTACGGTCAGCGAATGATAGAATCACAATTGTTCTTTAGCCATAACTCGGTGAAGGAAAGAATTAAAGTGTTCTTACTCCTCTTCGTATTAAAAACGGGCAGCATGAGTGGCCACTGTGCGTTATGGGTGCGGACTGGTACCAATGGGCTACACTTGTGGCATGCACTAAATGCATTGGCTTAGCAGCCACAGTGCACCTGTATTAAATGTCCATGAGCTTGCCTGTGCCTAATGGAAAGGACAACTAGACCGCCACCAGCCGACATGGCATCTTCGGTGGCACCTTGCAGTCTTCCCTAATACAGCACCCACAGTTCACAGAAACTGGCTGTTCTATTACTACTCTGAGAAGATGATACCAACAATATTACTAGCCCATAACCTTTTACTGTACATTCAAACTGCAGAACAAATACACAGCATGTTGAGCGAAGTAATATGTCGGAAGAATCACAAGCAGTTAATGTGCAAGTTAAAAGCATTGTCAGCACTTATTTGTGCAGCATCTAAGGGTCAACTGGTGATATAATGTACCCAGTGAAGTTGTTGGCCCTCCAGATGCATTCTTTCCAATGTTCCCATTCCAGGTGTATACCAACTTCCTTCTCCCATTCGGTTTGGAATGGTAATTCATCATGCAAGGTAAATTCAATATGTGGTATGTGCAAGAGAACATGTAGGCTGTGCTTAGGCGTGTGAGGCATGTTAAAAGTTGTTAAGTTTATAGCCCAATTTGCTACCTCTGAATTGTAAGCAAAATAGCACAATTACCTATACTGCGAACTCTTCAATCCTGAAAGGGTGAAGTGTAACCAAATCCACTTAGGTAGCTTAATCACCCAACCAGGATGGAAATGTGCCCCTTGTTGGCTCAGTAGAGCATGAACCCCTTCCCTGAGTGACTCCCCCTCAGAGCATGTCAGTAGATTTTTTATATTTATGTCTCTCGCCCTCAACAATCATGCGTGTGTGGCAAGGACTTTTCTGAAATGGCATGAGACACAGAATCAAGGCTTTGCAGCCTGGAAAGATGAACCAAAAGTGTCACTCTTTCACAAAGTTACACCGTTCAGAGAAGATTTGGCTGTGGGCCATCAGCTGTATATGGTGGAAGCCCAAATGCTAATGCTAGGCTGACCGGTCTCTGCCAGTCTGCCACTTTCAGACTAGTTTCTGGCCACATGGGGTGAGTGCCTTTGTGCAGTCTGTGACTAGGAACAAAGCCTGTCCTGGCTGGAGGTGCTTCACACCTCCCCCCTGCAGGAACTGTAACACCTGGCGGTGAGCCTCAAAGACTCAAGCCTGGTGTTACAACGCCCCAGGGCACTCCAGCTAGTGGAGATGCCTGCTCCTGGACACAACCCCCACTTTTGGCGGCAAGTCCGGGGAGATTATGAGGAAACAAGGAGGAGTCACCCCCTCCACAAGGTCCACCCCTAAGGTGACCAGAACTGATGTGACCCCCTCCTTCGAAAATCCTCCATCTTGCTTTGGAGGATTTAGCCCAATAGGAATCAGGATGTGCCTCCCTCCCCAAAGGGAGGAGGTGCAAGGAGGGTGTAGCCACCCTCAGGGACAGTAGCCATTGCCTACTGTCCTCCAGTGCTAACACCACCCTAAATTTAGTATTTAGGGGTGACACTGAACCCAGGAAATCAGATTCCTGATGACCTACTAAGAAGAAGGACTCCGCAGAGAAGAAGGAAGACGACAACTGCTTTGGCCCCAGCCCTACTGGCCTGTCTCGTGATTCAAAGAACCTGCAACAGCGACGCATCCTGTGGGCCCAGCGGCTTCTGCCGACTCAGAGGACTGCCCTGCAACTCCAAAGGGCCAAGAAACTCCTGTGGACAGCGGCCCTGTCTAAAGCAACAAAAAGAAACCATCTTTAAAGGGATCTTCACCTCACTCCTGAAGCGTGAGTCCCCACCACTCTGCACCCGATGCCCCTGGCCAGTGTCCAGAGAAACCAATACCACAAAGAGGACCCCAAGGCGACTCCGATGAAGTGTCCACCCTGAGCTGACCTCTATGCACCCCCACGATGACACCTGCAGAGGGAATCCCGAGGACCCCCTGACCGCGACTGCCCGGTGAAAAGAAACCTGACGCCTGGAAGAAGCACTGCACCCTCAGCCCCCAGGCCAGTGAGGAACCAACCCCCGGTACAGCAGTGACCAGCAGGTGGCCCTCACCCTTGCCCAGTCGATGGCTGGACCGAGAAGCCCCCCTGTGCCCTGCCTGCATCGTCTGAGTTACCCCTGGGGCACTCCATTGATTTCTATCACAAACCTGATATCTTGTTTGCCCACTGCACCGGGCGCCCCTGCGCCACTGAGGGTGTATTTTGTGTGCCTACTTGGGACCCCACCAGTGCTCTACAAAACACCCCTTGTCTGCTCCCCGAGGACGCAGGTACTTTCCTGCTACCAGACTGGAACCGGAGCACCCCTAGTCTCCATAGGCGCCTATGTTATTTGGGCCCCGCTTTGGCCTCTGCACCTGACCAGCCCTGTGTTGCTGGTGCTGGGTGTTTGGGGTTGACTTGAACCCCCAACTGTGGGCTGCCTATGCCCCGGAGACCTAACTTGTAAGTGCTTTACTTACCTAAAAAACTAACCCGTACTTACCTCCCCCAGGAACTGTTGAATTTTGCAGTGTCCACTTTTAAAATAGCATATTGCCATTTTATGCCAAACTGTGCACATTACTGTTTTGATTCAAAGTTCTATCTATACCTATGCAAAGTACCTTACATTTAATGTACTTGCCTGCAATTTGACTCTTGTGGTTCTAAAATAAATTAAGAAAAGTATATTTTTCTCTATAAAAACCTATTGGCCTGGAGTTAAGTCATTGAGTGTGTGTTCTCATTTATTTCCTGTGTGTGTACAACAAATGCTTAACACTACCCTCTGATAAGTCTAACTGCTTGACCACACTACCACAAATAGAGCATTAGTTTCATCTACTATTGCCTCAGTCAAGCCTCTTTGGGTGCCCCTGGACCCTGTGCACACTATCTGTCACTTTGAGATAGTATATACAGAGCCAGCTTCCTACATTTGCCAAATCTAAACAAAGTGCTATTGATACACATATCCTAGACTTACTTGCAAACGTACTTACCTGGAACAAGATCCTTTTCGTTATAGACCTAAAGAACCAAAATATATTTTCTTCAATATAAACACATTGACCTGGAGTTATTCATTGAGTGGATGCCTCATTTATTGACTCTGTGTGTGTACAACAAATGCTGTGCACCACCTTCCGATAAGCCTAACTGCTCAACCACACTACCACAAAAGAGAGCATTTGTATTATCTATTTTAGCCTCTGTTAAGCCTCTGAGGCACCCCTGGACTCTGAGCACGCTATAGCTCATTGTGATATAGTATGTACACATCCAGCTACCTACAGGAAAGTTTCCACCGGCCTCTCTTGTTTTAAAAAATCTACCAGTTCCTTTCAATTGAGCCCTTAGTTCCATCCATATGGGGCATGGATTGCACAAGTATATGTGCTCTTCTGAATGCGGCATGGAGTATGTTTGTGGTGCAATGCTACTACTGGGCCTGCAGCTCTGATTGCACCACCCACATAAGTAGCCTTTCAAAACTGTCCCAGGACTGCCACCACAGGACCTGCATGCCCAGTCTACTGCCACCCTGACTTGGCATTTGAAACTACTTGCCAAGGCCTTAACTCCCCTTTTATTACACCTAAGTCACCCCTAAATGAGGCCCAAGGTATCCATATGGACAAGGTGCTATATAAGAAAAAAGTAGGACACGTACCCTTATGTTTTGCATGTCCACGTAATGATATGCAGCCTATTTCATTTGTCACTACTGTGAGGGCTGCTCCTTCATAGGTTAGGACTTGGAATTTCCTTATATACATTTAATTGGTCATTTCTGATCTGAAAGGAGTAGCGTTGGCATGTTTGGTATGTTTGGAACGGTAGAGAGAAATCCTGCTTACTGGTGTAGTCGGAGTTTACATTGCTGTTTTGAAAATGCCACTTTTAGAATTTGGGCATTTCTCTGTGTTTTTAACTCTATGTGCTTTGCACCTGAATCCAATCCACATTGAGGGCTGAGTGACAGTTACACTTTGTGCAAACTTTCCAGACGACCAGAACACAGGAAGGGCTGGGTATGACGGGATACATCTGCATTCATCTGCATACTGATAGCCTTCCTGGGCTGTGAGGGGTTGTTCACACTAAACATGTCAAAAGGTTGTGTCCTGCCCTCACACAAAGGGCTGATTTACCTCCTACTGATGTCTGGAGCCAGGCCTGGGTTGAAAGGGGTTTATGTTACACTTGAAAGGGCCCCTTTGAAGTCATCACTTACATCAAATGCTTTTTTAAGTATAAGTGCTGGGACTCTGACTCCATGTTTTCATAGCACTTTTGGAAATAGGCCCAAACTTCTTTCAGAAGCACTGCTGTAATGCTTAAAGGATTCATCTGGACTGCTCCTCTGCTGTTGCCCTGCTCCCTGCTGCTCCTTGACTTTGTTCTGCCAAGCCACTATGGTGCTGCCAGGAGAGACCGGAATTAGGACCACTGATTTTGTTGTGCTAGTCTGCCTGCCTACTGCTGCATGGATCCCTCCAAAATGTTCTCCCAGGAACCCAGCACGTGGTGAGCGCTGGTGGTGGTCCTGGTTTCTGCAATCTGCACATGAAGAACGGTCTATTTTCACTTTCTAGTAACCAGCGCATGTAGAGCGCTTCATTTTCCATTTTCTACTGCCTACCCACTTGTGCATGAAGACCCCTTCATCTTTCGCTTTCTGATCGCCTGTTTATGATGAGCACTTTGCTGTCCCCTTTACGACAACCTGTGCAGGGGAGGTGCTTCACTTTCACCACCCCTTGTGCAGCCTAGCAGCACATGGTGAGTGCTTGATGTCCTTCTAGCACGTGAGGGGGGTTCTTATCTTGCTTCCTTCCTCATGGGGAGCGCTGGGAACTGTTCCTGAGGCATTGCAGAGTGTTCCCCCCTTGCTCACCGCCTTCCTGAGGATGGGTTGCCAAAATTACAGCACGCCCTGCCTTCTACGTTGCCTGCTGGAGGCCTGCTGGAGGCCACTGCTACACTTGTGGAACCCCCTCAGAGCGGCAACGGGGACGACACAGGCAGAACCAGCCTTGATCCGTATACACCAATCCAGGGGGTCAAAACATGACGTGGCACCTGAATGCCAGTGCCTGCTCCCCAGGCTGCCTTGATTCTGCCGTACTGACCCTGCGGTTGCCCTCAGCACTGCTGCAGTCTCCTTGAGATTGGTAGTGAAGCTGGCCCCTGACTTCTTGAGGTACTTTTTCCAACGCGGGTGGGCCCTGACCTGGGAGCGCCTTGCCCCGGATCTGGGGACAACAGTACATTGGGGTCTTTACTGGCCTTGAGAGTTGGTTGCCTTCCAGGGGCAAAGGGAGTCCTTTTCTTACTATACTACGACTATACAGCTCATAATCGGTGCACCAGGCCTGGCACCTATAATCACAGTAACCCTGCTACTGGGAGAGCCGAGGTTCTAGGGCCTATGTTTGCTGCATAGATGCGTGTCTCTCAACCAGTGGGCACTACCTACAACATAGTTATGTGGTACTGGTGACGTAGTGTAATCCAGGACTATTTTCTAACCCAATTGCTGCAGTGTATACCCAGATGCTATCATATATGTCATTTGGATACCTGCACAGTTAGGATAACATACGCTATGTCAGCAATTACATAATGTGCACAATTATCATGCTTCATGTCTTTATGGTGACATATGACATTATCATGCTTCATGTGTGTATTTTCTAGGGGGCTACATTTCATGCTCTAACTATCCACCGATAATGTGTATGTCACTGGTGATTATTGTATTACTAAGGATAACAAATATCATCTTTTAGTAATTGTTATATTTGCACAGTACTTAAGATTTATGTAATCTTGGTCCTAAGATATAAAGATAATATAAAACATATTCTTATATAGTATAAGCCTGACTGCTCTGTGCCAAGCTACCAAGGGGTGAGCACAGGTTACCTTTGGTCTGTAACTTACTTGCCCTGACTAAAGTGGTGGGTTCTTCTTGGCTAAGGTGCATATCCTAGCCAACCAGGAACCCCATTTCTAACAATACCCAAAACATAGGTGAGCTCTGAGGTACACATCTATGTCTTCCAGCATTGGATAAATACTGGGTAGAAACCCCAAGTTAATGTTTCTCACTGGCCGGTATCCAGGCACTGCCCAGCAGCATAGAGGAGAAAGGCTTACAGCATTCCAGGACTGATGTACTTGACTCCCAACTCCCCTGCTAAATTGTGAACAATCCTTCATCCCAATGACCTCCTATGAGATGTGTTCCTTGAAGGAACCATGACAGTAACTTACCTGCTGCTTTGAGAAGGAAGGCTTAATTGCAGCAATCTACAATATAGTGCTGCCTAGAAGAGGAATCCAAAGCCCAGCCTCCTGGAGAAGTAGAACTGTGCATGAAGGACAAGAATTCTATATCATCCAGCTCAATGGGAAGCCCAGTGGAGGTTTTCATCCTGCCAAGAACCTCTGCGAGCTCTCTTTGTCCTGACCTCCCTTAGGGCCTTATGGCGTATCAAAAGGGTACTGTGGAAAACATATAGGTAGCAGGTGGGATACTTACAAAAGTCTCCGACACTGGTAGTGTCTCAGGGATGCATTCCAGACCATTGATTTCATTAGTTCACTTCAGAGAGACCATCACTTTGCTGCTTTGCTCTATTAGGGATATTGCAGCCCGATCTGTCAGGCCCCTCTGAACAGGAACACAAGAAATCCCAGACTGGTTTTAGCCTATTTAGGTCTCATCAGGGAGGTATAGCTCGAGTCCTCTAGCAGAGCGACCTCAAAACCCTTGTCTGAGCAAACCAGTTGCACTTAATATGTTGCATGTAGAAAACACAAAAGTGATCAGTGCAATGTTTACTGTCTAAGCGCCAGACCACCCCTCTTAACCCCACAGGTAGCCGGGGCAAAGATCCACCATGGCCTGGATTTAAACTGCAGTAGCCATATATATTCACACTGTGCATGCCCTTTTTTTCTATCCTCGACACAGTCTTTTCTACATAACTAGTTCATAATAATCTCTCCATGCACCCACTCCCTCCTGGGCCCAGAGATCCTTTGCCAAGGGTACCAGTTTGTACCTTTTGTCCTCCATCTGACTCCTGCTATGGTGGCTCTATGTGCCCTCCAGCACCTCACATTTTTTACAAAACCTGTTGCATGGTTTGGTTCTTTGATTCCATTTTTGGGGAGAAATGTTTTGAAGACTCCAGTTTTGGAGGTGGCCTGTCCCATTCCCTTATCCTTTTTGTACCATTTCTGTGCTGGTCGGAGCCACTTCGTCAACATCTACTGCGCTCCCAGGCCCAGGGAAAGTGCACCTTGCGGTCAAATTCACAGGAGAGCAGGCAGTGCAGGTGCAAAGCTCCCTGTGTCACAAAGGACTGGGCTGTGGATTCATAAAGGAATGGAGCAAGCTTTCTAGAAAGGGTCCCAAAACTAGAACACACAGAGATGCATAAAGTAGAAGCAGGCTCCCCAGCTTGGTCCAGGTGATCATAGCTAAGTTGAGTTCCAGGTGTATGTTGATTCCAAAGATAATTTTCATGCCTAGTTTTCCTATTGTGTAGGAAGAAATACTGTATTATTATGTCATTATTGCATGTACTTGATTTTTAATTGCATTCAGCTGTCTCAATTTAATAATGTAATTTCACATTTCTTATTAGAGTATGTTTTATGATAATTGGTGTTATTACTTAAATGCATTACCTTTTATCGTCTGGTGGTTTTTGTCATAAAAGCTTCCATCATTAGAAATTTGGAGTGTAAGTTGCTTTTGTTACTGAATTATTGTTTTTGTCAATACATAATCAAAAAGAATGAAATTCTCTTTTGTTAAAGACAAAATATTTTCTGAGTCATGATTTAATAACTGATGTGTGCCCTGAGTTCTGATTCTCTAGCCCACATCACTTTCATTAGTAAGCCTTGGACCCTCTGCTTAGCTAACTTGAGGGCTAAGTGCTAAAGGGGCGTACTTGGTATACAGATTTGGGTCCAGTATGAAGGAAGTATCTGCACCGTCAAAGTAAAAAGCCCCATTTATCACATTGGAGCCCAGCAACTCCTATTTTGTCCCATGACTCCCCCAGCCAGTTCATAACTACTCCCTTGTCAAACAGGTTGCCTATCCTTAGTGCAACCCAAGCGCTACAGATATTCCTATGTAAACACATCTTAAATCATTGTTCCCAGAAGTGGGGGGCACTGTGGAATCGTAGCTGGCCAAGCCCTGCCTTGCCCCTGCATCATGCCATAATCTCAGTGTGCCCCCAATGACCTGATATAGGTACATGTTGGCATTTCTCTGCAATTTTGGAATCCATTGTACCACATAAAGGGAGTATCCATGTGATACATGCCAGACCTTGGTTGTACAGCAGAATGGAGCACTGTTCACTAGTTCTTGTGCCAGTGAGACTCAACCACTATGATTTTGACAAGTTAATCTTAAAGCCAGCAACAGAAATATTTTTTTCAAGTCACTCAGCAGTATAAACAGTGGAACCCTGATTCATAACTAAGCCTAGTGTGTCAGCAAATAAGGTGAGTTTAAACACACCCTGGCCCTGCTTGATCCTTCTGGTTTTATGATTACTCTGAATTCTATGGGCCACAATTTTCAAGGCCAGCACAAAAAGGCGCTTGGAGAGAGATCAAACATGTCTATTACCCCTCTATCCCCACCATCGATGAAAGGTCCATTGACACCATATCCTTGCCCTGAAATATTGAATAAAACCCAGCTGAAGAATCTTATAAGCTTGCCGAAATCTGTCCTCCTAAGTATGTCTGCCTTTTTGGTGTCCAACTAAAGAAAGACTGCATCCCTATCCCTCCTTTTAATTATCTCTGTGAGGTGAAGGGCCTTTTTGGTGTTATGTCCCCTATTATTTCCCTTAACAGAACCCCTTTGGTCTGCATGGTCCAAAGACAAATAAATCCTTCTAGCCTAGTTTCTAAAACCTTCGGAAGGAACTTCTCATCCAGATTCTGAAACATGATAGGTATATATGAGGGTCAGAGTGTGGGGTCCCTGTCAGTTTAGAGCTTAAGAAATAATCAGTTCTTGAATGAAAGACATGACTGTCTGAGACTCTGCAAACTTGTTGAACTCAGTTGTGAGGACTGGCAAAAGCTGGACAGCAAAGGTCTTGTAAAATGAATTGAGAACCAATCAGGTCCCAGGGCTTTACCTATTTTGGGACTATTATTCACCTTTAAGACCGTAATGGTAATCTGCTCCTCAAACACTCCTCTGTCCTCTTTCCGTGCTCTGGGAAGAAAAACTAGTTTGAGATTGTCCTGCCTATCTGGTTCTTGATTGAAACTCACAGTATTTGAGAACTTCTAAAACACATTTCTGCTGTATGGCAGTTATCCCTCCTTTCCTCACTTATACCACAGATTTAGAGGTCAGCTTACTAGCCAATAACCTTCCCATTTTGTTGACTGCTTTATCCCAAGTCCCAAGTTCCTTATATGACCCCTGTGCTAGCACCTTTTGCCAGACCATTGTGATTTTGTCTAAACTATAATTCATCTAGTTCTACCCCAAGATTAGTTTGGAGGCTGGCCCTTGTAAACTTGATATGTGCTGCTTCCTGGATAAAGTGATCCAGGATCACTGTGTTCATAGCATCCTAAACCATTCTCCTCCCCATCTCTCCTCTGTCATTAGATATTTCTTTACCTGTTGATTGATATTACTGACTGCCACTGGATTGTTCATTAGAAAATTGCTCAATTTCCACTGTGTCATACCCGTTCCATCTCTCCTCCCTGCCATTTCAATTTTGCAGTGTCTGAGAGACTCCTATCAAGTCTTATGATTCAGTAGAGGTCAGGTAGCTGAGGACATGAACTCTGTGGGGAGCAATGTAGACCAACTTCACTGGTTTGCACCCACCTAATTAATCTATAAAAATTCTGACTTATGTGACTCACTTACATTCAGAAAATTATGAATCTTTACCTCTTCACCTGGCTATTGAAACCCATCGCTCTTAATGTGCTTACAATGAACGTGAATCATTTAACTAACAAGAGCAACTGTAGGGGTGTGTGAATGGGTGGACTCATCCACAAATGGTTGTGCCCATCGGAAGCCTGTGAAGCAAAATGCTGTCCCTGCAGTGGATTTTCTCTGTTTTGCAAACAAACTGTCTCTCCTGCAGTGGGCCACCTCTGTTTGTTATGGCATTAACCCTGACAGATCACCAGCCATCAGCATGTTTTTCTGCTTGTTCCCTTGTCAAACGCCTCACCTCATGTCCAGGACCTAAGACGGTTTCCTTTTTGGAAAATGTGTACATTGGAACCGAGCAATTCTTTTTTGGCATCCCTGCATTCTGCAATCCTCGCTCTCCAATCCTGCAGCCTCACAGAAATGACTCTGCAGAAAGTCATGATCGAACTTTTTGATGGAGATTGAGGCTTCTCCAGGCGCGAGACCAATAAGAAATAACCAAATCACTGCAGGGGTGTGTCGGCCTCTCCTCTACCCTAATTGGCATTGCCTGAGGCAGGTTCGTCTCCTTTGATATGGCAAAGGAGCGTGCCCCCTGTTCAAGAGCCAGGAGATGAAAATTAATGATAGTTGCACTATGGGCCATGGGCGGTGTGAGGGAGTAAGAGGGGAGTGTGCACCAAAGAGCGCATGTGTGTTTGGCTGGCAGTCTCAAGCTGGCCAAACACACAAGCGCACTTAGGTTTCTCCAACCCGGCTGTGTTTAACAGCTGTGCTGGAGAAGCTGCACCGACCGCTGGGCTGTGTCTGATTAGCAGTCACTACCGATCAGACCAATCCCGATGATGATTTCATGCTAGCTTTAGCATGACGGCATCACCAGGGTTGCTGGGGAGCCTGTGCTGGTATCCTAGCAAGTGCTGGGACACAACATGGAGGGAAGAGGAGTGTGAGGTGGCAGGAGATGGCAGTAAGGTAAGTTTATTTTTTTATTTATTTTCCCCCCTCCATCTCCTTCCCCCCATCCCTCCCCTTTAGTTTTGCGGCAGCGGGCGCTGGCCTGAGGTCCAGCCAGGGAAGACATGGGTTCCATGTTTTCTAGTTAAGGCAAGAACTTCAACACTAAGGTGTGTTGCAGGAGGTATTAAGAATGCCAGCCTTACTCCACTCCATTTCTCCCCACTGGTATTTGATCACCAGAGGGAAAGGGGAGAAATGTAGAACTGGGGCTTATTCGGAGGGAAAAGGGGTTGCAAGAGATATTCAGGACACCAGCCTTACTCCACTCCATTTCTCCCTGCAGGTCAAAAGATGGGAAGTATTACAAAGAAGAACATGGCACCTAGATCCTATGAAAATGCTGCATATAAAGCCTTATAAGAATTGAGCTACTTAATCACAAGATAATTAGGACATCTCTCTCTAACCCTCTGAGGAAATAGGGATGTCTGGCTATAGTATTGGTATACATTGCTGTGCCTGAGAATATATCTTATGCACATATTTCCCGGCCTCCTGCATGGTTTTATGGCAGTACTGTTGGAAGCTGAATCCTATAGATCACCGCTATGAAGGCCCTTTTCACTAATCTGGTGGAAGGTCAGCACTAGTTGCAAGATCTACAGTTGTATCAATAAAAATCTCAGGAAGACAGCCAGAGCTTACAAGAAGCTATACAAGTACAAGGGGACTGCCAGCCGTGGCTCATGATAACGGTCAAGTAGCCAGGACACAATTGGTGGTTGCCTTCTGGGTTACACCCAATGTGCCTGTCCTGCAAACAATACACCCCAGAAGATGGCTGTGTTCATTTTTTCACAGTTTGAGAGGGCAGATAGGAACACAATATGGTCTTAGGGTAGATGGGGCCATTACACGGCCCCTCTTAGGAATGGTGACAAGAATGCCTTTCATACAGTCATCTAGGTTGAACCAGTGGCTATAATGAAATCAAGAAGGCGGTCAGCAGATATGGCAAGGAAATGTACCAAACTCATTTCTTACATTGAAAGTTAATGTATCACCAAGACAGCTTTTTTTCTCTGTGGTCTCCAAAGATGGTATAAGGATCAAAGTGGTGGAAAAACGGTTTATGAATGCTCTCAAAGTTTTGTCAATTTTTATTAGGTCCACATAAAACAAAGAAATATAAAATACACAGAAAAAACATATAGGATAGAAGCTAAAATGCACCCAAAAGCATCAATTATTACAATCAATATAAAGGCAAAAACATAAAAAAATATATGAAAACATTTGGTTTGGAAGGTTATGCAATAAATACATAGCCTCAGCATTTGTGCGATCATAAAATGTTAAAAAGAGGGGTCTCAACCACTTACAACGATATAAAAGCAAAGCTGGGCATATACATAGGACATGTTTCAAATCCTGGATACTGTTTTTTACTAAAGTGACATGTGCTTGGGGTACCATACCATTTGGATGTTACAACATTTAAAGGAACAATGTTTAGGCGGATTAATGCCCACAGGCATCTAACCCTGTGTGCCATATTCCATCACATGTAATGTTGTCATTTATTCAAGACAAAGGAGTTCATTACTGAATCAAAAATGTACGTTATTCTTCTAAGAATCTAGATACAAACTGACAAATAACTAAGAGAGGCCTAATTAAGACAAGCATTAAGCTGAACCTGTGATGTGGATGAGTCCACTCTTATATTGAGATTAAAATGCTCTAGAGCATACTCTATATTCCTAAAACATATAAAGCTTTTCATCTTTTCGAATGCAAAAAGAACAGATGATGATTGTGATGCTGAACATTGCAGACATTCACCCCCAGTCGCTAAGATATGAATTTAATCCATCGTTTTTTTGCTCACCAGGCCACCCCAGTTTGGACCCAGGCATATGCAAATCGGTATTGACCCTGTTCCCCATGGGAACAGTCCAGCCGGAACTACCAAGACAGGTCCTGCCTGGACCATAAACAAGCATCCTAGTACTGGTTCCAGGGTATCACCCTTCATCAGCCAGGCTAGCTTGAATCCAGTGGCGCAGTGAGCACAGGACCCACGTCTGGATATACCCTTCCCACTTGGGATGACAAATGCAAAAAGAACAGATAATAGACGGAATGCATCCGATCAGCATCTGATTAACAAGTTAATAGGGTGGTTTGAGACTTTACTGTTTAAAGGAGAGGATGTGGCGTAACAGACGTAGCTGCTGACCATGCTCCAGGGGACCCAGACTCGAACCTTGACGTCGGCTCAACATCCTGTTAATCTGGGCAAATCACTTAATCTTGCAGTGCCTACTGAAAAGTAATGCATATTTGTGTACTGTAACTGGTGCTCATGTAAAGTGCTCAAATACCTTCGGGTCGTGTGTGCTCTATATAAAATCTGCTGAAAAAAACTCTCCAACTAAGACAACCTGGGTATTCTCCTCCTGGGTCAGAAACTTACTTTTAAAGGAAAAAAGGTAATTTAACAGTGTATTAAAGTGAGAGTCTGGAGGAATATACACATTTACTATTAAGAAAGAATTCCTAATATTCTCATCCAAAGCGGGTAGAACTTTTTATGATTTGGAAGAGATTAGAGGATCCATAAGGCAACTATACTCTTATTTAAAATTATTCCTTAGCAACATGGCAATCCTTCCTTTTAGATGTCCTTTCCTCGATGGGACCGCATTACCGCTCTAAACATAATAGCCTTTAGGAGAGAAGTGAAAAGAACACCAGGATTTCTGGATGTAGATTATATCAGCCTTCAAACTATTTACGAAATCATGCTAAATGGGTCAGGCCTGCTGCATTCCAGGAAGCCACTCTTAAATTAATGTTAACTAATCAGTTTAAACAGAAGACCCACTGTATAAGCAACGTTTAAGGAACCAGCCTGCCGACCCTATTGTGAATGCTCATCCTCCATTAGAGAAGCTTTAGGCCCTCAAATGCCATAATTGACTACCTACCTCCCTCCATCCACTTCTGACAACGTTAGAAACTTTAGGTGTCCACCAGATAACTTGTTTGCAGACAAATTACATTCTGAGAAAGAATGATTCAAGTTAACAAGAGGTTGGCTGAAATTTTTATCCTCCCACAGTACAGAAATTACATCAATCCTTCTACATGAAAGTGAATCACTGTTCTGCAGAACCAGATTTGCCCGTAACTTGGACTGGAACAAACCCTTGTTTTACTCAATAACCGGGAGTGCAATAACGATACAAGGGAGATGTCACTGCTTTGCAGAATCTTTAACTTTTCAATATCTTCAAAACAAGATAATAAATGTGAGTGATTCAGAACCACATTGTGATCAAATAGAGCTAAAAATCTAATGTAGACGTGACTATCGTTGGCGTGGACAGAGGTGTTGTGATCCAGGTCCCAGGTAGAGGATGCCATGTGCGAAGGCTCAGCATGAAATGATTCTGCAGGCAGATCGAGTTTGAGTGACCAGGAGATCACAGACAGAAGGGAGGCTGGAGCACCTGTCGAAACAATGGGTACTACTCCTGCAATGGGGGTTATGGAGGGTAAATCTGACATTGCAGTGAGTGTTGATGGTCATTAGAACATTGCTGTTTTATATAACAGATTTATTTGCTGGACCCTCCTCAAGCACAATCTACTGGTTGCTTGAAAATTAAGTTTTTTTGGACCCTTTTTTGAAAACCTTCATTTATTTTTTTCTCTTTCTTCTCAGATGACACATTATATCTTTAGGTTTCACTGTAGGCTGCAAGGGCTCTGGAGTTACATCCACAGTTGTGGTTGTCAGCTCTTTAAACCTAAATATTGGGAAAGATTCGGACATCATACAAGTGGATTGTCTGCGGAACAGGTAGCTCCAAGGTTCGGGAGCCTGGATTAAAACAGGTTTTTACATAGTGTATCAGACTTTCCTCACTCTTCTGTGGTCTGGGGCTCCCTAGAGTGCTCTTAATTTGAGGTTTACCTGATTGAGAACCGCAGCTTTTACTCTTAGCTTTCACCTCTGAGAGCTGTAAGGGAATATTTCCACCAGCAGATGCCAAGATATCTTATTTTACTTCACAACATTTAATCCCAGAGATAACCTGAGGTGTAAGCTCAAGTGGCTTCTCATGACTCAATGTTTGCGATGCCAGATGCAAGGAGGCCTCCTCACTTTTATAACCCAACAAAATGTTAAAAATCATAACTAAAGTGTCTTGAATGTGATCAGCATTATTGATAGGGTTTTAAGGCAGAGCTAGGTTGGAGGACAGAATTCTTTCCAGGCATTTGAGAGATTCTGAGACATGGACATATTGACCTGGGAGATTGCAGGATAAATTCATGAGAGCCTCCAAGTTGGGAGGATCCAAAGTCCCCAAGTCTGTCAAGGAGAGTCCAGACAGGGTAGTACTAAAAAACTTCATCCCTGGGGCTTGGGGCTGGCAGTAGGGAGTTGACTGTAGATTTTCTCATTAAGGGAGATTTTTCTCCACTACATTTATATCTGGAAGGGTGAAGTCAATATTGTGGAATTTAGAGTTTTGAACCAGATGAATACAAGCCCCCAACCACTGATTTTATAGGATTTGCGTTAATTAGAGGCAGAGGACAGGTCACAGGGACAGGATTTGTGGTTGCTATTGCTTCCGATCTCCCAGGGGAATTCCCTTACCTGGAATTCCCTGGTCCTAAATTTCCTGGCCCTAAATTTGCTACCCCAGGGTCAACAACCTCCTTTTGGAAGAAGGAAAAGGAAAGTTAGTGTTTGAGATTTTCAGTAGATTGACATGTGCAGCCTTATTCCTAAAGGGATTTTTATATAGGCCCTTAGATTATTCAACCTGCCTGAACACAGTTTCCGAGCTGAAGGTTTAAGCCAAAGGAATTATAGAAATTCCATGGGCATCTTTTCCAGGCCTTCCACCACAACTTACTTAAGAAGAACCCCACTTTAGGCCTGGGAAGCAGATGGACTTTTCAAGGCTCCTCTGCAAGAACAAGCCACACTGGCCTAATACCAGCCGCCTCCGTTCACCGCAGAGTGCCAAGTGCCTAATGCACTTACTATTCACCACCAGGTGTGGGACAATGCAAGGGTGAAAGAGCGGCTCAGGTTAGGGTGTCCAATTATAAATATTCCAACTGCACCATGCCAGGGTCAAGAGTCAATCAGAGACAAAGTCAAAACAGAAAGCCAAGTAGATTTCCCCAGTGGGCAGAAGAACCATGGACCAGGCACTGCCAGATGTGATGAAATAAAAAGGAAAAAGAGACAGTGCTCCCAGACTTACCTCCTTCTCTATGCTGTCTCGACCACCACCACTGACATGAGTCCTTTAGGCATTTTAAAATTAAAATGAAGCGTGATCACATTAGTTGGTAACTGCTGGAAGATTGGAGCAAAAGAAACACTCAAGAGGAACGGGCCCCCAAAAGGCCATCCGTATGCCTTTATTATCCCCTACTCTTGGTAAGTCCACCCTGCAGCAAGCCTGACACCCTTCGCTCCCCAGGGGAGCCAAACACAGTAGTAGTAAACTAGCATGGGACCAACCAGGACGGATAGCACTGCAGAGACCACAGGGCAGCAAGCTTCTCCTCAAAGACCAGTGAGCAGCAGCAGAATCAGTGAAGGATTGTAAAAGAAGCACAGTAGTTCCTATTTCTCCATGGCAGCGATAGGGCTCGCTCTAAGTGCTGCTGCACTCACGTCAGGCTCACAGTGTTCATCCTCAGTAGGCGAGAACGAGTGGGCAGGCTGGTGGGCATGGCAGCGCCAGAGATGGAGCCTCAAACAACCATCAGAAATCTGAATATGAACAAGGCTGTTCTTGTGGATGCTCTCCCTCTACTCAATGCAGGGATGCATACCACAGCATCCTAACCTATCATTGGAAGAGGTAGTAATTTTGACATCCTCCTATCAGAGAGCAAATCCTCAAAGAATCTTAGGGAGCCAATCCTTCTACCCATCCTTCTCAGACCACTAGATACAGCTGTTCAAGTAATTGTACCCCCTATATTGCTGCTTCTTCCAGATCCATAAAATCTTAGCGTGGATGACCTCAATATATAAATTTGTACTCCGAATTCAAACAAATCATAAGCACATCAATGGGACCTCCTGAGGAAATGCAAGACCAACAACTACAAACGAAAATGTGCAGCTCTCATTCATGTCACGCATCCATCACACTACTGAGTGCTGCATCACAAGACAAGGAAAGAGCCCCCCCCGGTCACTCACATATGACTTGAAAACACTTTCCAAATATGCTAAACACCAATACACGGATGCTCTAACCACGCTCCCCGCACGCCATAGCATGTGACCCTCACGTGTAGTAAGGGGTAAATAAATGTTGTAATACAAATCAATCACACAAGGGAAGTCCAGTCAATGGTGAATGGACCAAGGGTCTGATTTAGAGTAGCGGACGGGGTTACTCAGTCACAAACGTCACATAAATTCTGTCAGCTGTATTACATCCTGTGGCACTCGAACAGGGCTGACGGATAACCGATATATTTGTGATGAGTATCCCATCCGCCAAACTCTAAACCAGGCCCTCAGTTTGCTGTCAATGACCATAGTGTTTGTCCCATTGCAAAACAACTCCTGGCCTGATTGGGTTCCACCTTTGCTTGCACATATAGAAACACATGGACAATGCTTCTTCAGCCTGGAGCACATTTCCGGGCCGTGAGAAATCCGTACTTCTGATACACTTCCGACCACATCCAGAATGTCGTCCTCATTTTTAGAACCCAGCCTCAGACAGTTTCCCCTATGTGCATTTTACTACAGCGACCAATGGGACTCGACCCAAGTCATTAGGGAATGAAGCAGAGCAATCGATCAGGTCTCGGATCGGTAATCACTCTCTCTCCACAGAGGAAGGCGTGGGTGTGTTTCAGTCTCTCTCTTCAGTTGTCTCTCTACAATCTGCCACCTTGAACAGCAATTACCATCTGATAGAACTGAGAACTGGCTTCATTTCCCAAGCCTCTTCGAAACACGAGGCAATTGCCAAAGGTTGAAATCTGCGTCCAGGAAGATTTAATTTTACTCCTTGTCAGGCCTTTTGCAATGCATTTGATTCTATTGCAGTAAAACTCATTTCTGACGCGTGGAAAATATGTAAGTAAATATAAAGCATGAAGTGCTAGAGGGTAGAATATGCCATGACCATATATCGAACGGAGCATGTACCTTCATTTAGGTGAGCTTTAAACGAGGCATAATATAATCAATGTTTTCCTTTCTAGAGCATCTTGTTACTTGATTACAAAATCTGTAATATCTCGTTGCACTTTCAGACATTTTTTAGATTTCGTTCAAGGTTCATATATAACATAATACTTCAATACAATTGCCCAGGACCCGCACTAACTAGGTCCACACCCCAAGAGTTACTGTTACAGGAGTACCTAATAAGTCCAGGAGTGTTGCGTTAGCGGGTATCCTAAGTAGAATTCTCATGTCCACTGATAATTAGAAAATAGTGGGTGAATCAGTAATTCCAGGTCAAATAACATGGTAATTCATGATTTGCCATGGCAGTCAGTGCGCATTCTGACTGTAATGACAAGGGGGACTCTACACTACCCATGACATGGTTGGTGCAAAGGGCCCCCCCCATGGCCCTGTCTCTGCTTTCTGCTGGCCTTTACATGGCGGCTTCCCTGCCAATAAAAGGCAAGCGGAAAGGCAAGTCATGATCAGCACAAATTGGCGGAGGTCTTGTGGTTGTCCGACAGCCAGCATCGTAATCTGGCAGTCTGACCGCCAAGGATGTGGCAGTGGGACCGCCATACTCTTAATGAGGCCCTAAGTGTCCAGGGTCGGGCTGGGACTGAAAATAAGCCAGGGCACCAAGATAAAAGCCACAATTACTGATTTTAATGGCAAAAAAACTAGTTCCTGTTGGGGAAATTGGAGCAGTTTTAGATTTGTTGGAACATGCTGTATAAATGTTTTACCAGGTATGAAAGACTGCATGGATTCGAGATTGCTGCAGGCAATATTATTTTTGGATTTGGGCTTGCTGCAGGCAATGTTTGTTTTAATATAAGGGCAAATCAACACTAAAAACCAGCCCAGCAGACCATAAAACAGGCCTACAAACATCTGAAAAACGGCTAACACACTGACCTGTCAGACCAGCCCTTCAGGCACTGTTTGATTTCACAGTTTTTCTGCCTTTCTCTTAATCTTTCTTTCCTTCTTTTCCACATTGCTCTCTCTTCTTCTAGATCAAAGTCTGATGCTAAATAAAAAATAAGTCCTGGTCCAGGTCCTTGAAAAAGAATGCTGGTGTGCACCACATGTAACCACCGGCTCAAATTTAGCACTTTATTTTGTTATAAGGTAATTGCTGTCCTCCTGAAATACCTGCTCTTGGTTTTGCAAATTATGTACTTTTATACCAGAAGTGTCCATCTTTCACCAATGAGGCCTGACCCATGCCAGATTTTAATGCTGACAACTAGTCTGATGAACAGTAGTTATGCAGCTTAATTTTGCGATTTCCCCTTCCGTGGTTCCCTACAAACACAGGAATGGTGGAAGGGACAGCACACCGTCATTCCTGTGTTTGCATTTTCAAATTGATTTTTTAAAATCACCCTGTGTTCCTTCAAGAACTAGTGCTGCTTTAAAAAATAAAAAATAAAAATTTAGGAAGACATCAAGTAGAGCAAGTCTGCAACACAATCTCCAAAGAGGAAGGAGATCCCAGAGAACACCATCCCCTTTAGGACTTATTCACCACCTTCTTTGATGTGGCGGGAACTGTTGAATAGTTTGAGACCAGAATTGTGGTTGCAGGCCACTGATACATTGCTTAACGAATCACATTTTCGAAGCAACATCCCTTTTATGCCCATTCCAAATTGTGATTCAGTATAGGTCGCATAACCCATTTTAGAGGTCCGAAAAACTTTTCAGACTTGTAAAATGGGTTTGTACTTTGGAAAAAGGCATGTTTTGCAATTGCAAAATCAGTGATTTTGTGAATCATAGGGTTTGCAATCTCAAAATCCTTTCACACATCAGACCTATGGTCTTTAATGCAAGAATAAAATATGTATACTTGTGATTCCAAAAGATTAATAGTCTAAATGATGATGTAAAGTACAAAACAGACAAAAATCAGGTCTGTTATCTCGATAATGCTGTTCACTACGCTGAATTATTTGGAGGGTATTATATTCATGTTTGCAGTCATCACATACATAGTGAAGGCTTGATTTAGAGTTTGGCAGACAAGTTACTCCAAACATAACAACAACCCATCCACCTTAATTCAATTGCTATAGCATATAAAGCACTTATAATAAGGGAGCTGAGACATCTGTCACATTTGTGCCTGGGTTACCAATCCGCCAAACATTAAATCAGGCTCAAAGTACTTCCACCTAGTTAGAGAGGACCCAAACCCTATTTAAAAGTCACAAGAAAATCCAATAAAAATGATGTCACGATATTACCCACCATTACATCATGCTGCTGCTACATCTCATCCACCAGAAATCATCACAATTATCATCCGAGTAAGTTTGATATGTAGATTGCCACTACATTGACCCTCACTGTATCTATCCATGGCCTACTTTTCACATCGACTTTTATCTACCCCTGATCATTTTTAGTTAAGTTGAAATTCTAAAGACTGTACATTTTTCACCTACAATGCATAACCTGACCTCTAAATATTTTAATTCATTTCCAGTAAATATAATTGTATCTCCAAACATTGAAATAACTGTAATTAATGTATAATTTATTTTACTTAATAATCTAACCCTGATTCTTTAATTTAACAGTGTTATCATTAAAATTAATTAGAATTCTGACATCATTAATTTATTTCATGTAATTATTTGAAAAATATTTTTTATTAACAAATGAGACCTTCCTCTAAAGAAATACTTGATCAATAGATGATTATTTTAATTTAATTACCCAAAACTCAAACTTCAAATGTTTAAAGTGCAAATTATAATTAGTGTATTATACCATGCCCCTAATCTTTTTATATATGTATTGTTAGTTAATGTACATTATTAAACTTGTAAATATTATGTCTATTTATTGTTAAGGTTGTTTAAAAATGTCAATTTAACATATGTCTTAACACACACACACATTCTAGTTCTTTTTTATTTATTATATGCATTTTCAATTAATATATTTTGAGGGAACCCCTTAGACCCCTTTTTTATGTAATACTTTTTTAAATAATATTTATATTGATTTTATGTACATGAATAACCCTGTCCCCCGGATGATCTAATACAATTTAAATAATTAAATATTTCAGTATATGTATTTATGATTAATATATAACGGTCCAAGCACCCCTCGCATATTTATGATTTTCAAAATGTATGATATTATTGTCATTGAATTTATTATTTTGGTATAATCCTGATCCCAAAATAAACGTATTTACTTACCTCTTGAGATGTAGTTGTCAGGGATATAGAGCGCCCTGGTGTATTTTTTCTGTTAATATTACTGGGGAAAAATAATGGTCAAGCTAGGCACACATGAGACACCATCACAACTTAAACTTACCAGGATTGGTGCCATGTTCTGAAGTTTATTTACATCATATCCCTACCCATGGATTCTGAGCAGCAAAACTAGATCAACTTTTTAAATTGTGATAGCTGTCTTGAATACCTCTACAAACACGTAATTACACCTGATACAAACAGGAATATATATCTTGGTCTCAACCACACCGGTCTTTGTTGGTTACTTTCATACCTGAGATAGCAATCTCATCTCTTCCCTTATTAATGACAGATGTGCCTACACTCTCTTCCTGACAGAAACCCAAAAATGTCCGACACTTGCTCAGGCAGGAAACATTTAGCATTGAGGAGGTATGAGAGCTGATGTGAGGTTCATCCTTAGAGTGCATGCCTGGGGTCCCTTGTGGGAAGTCTGCCTTTCTGACTTGATTATGTGTCTAGTTGGGAGCGATGCCCCACCCTGGACAATGAAGTGGGATTTCAACCAATTCCCCCCTGCACCTTCCAAGTTAGCTTTCACTATTGGTGGTGACCCATAGCCTTGAACACACTGATTTAGAGTTTGGCAGATAGGTACTCTGTCGCGAATGTGACGGATATCCTGGCAGCCTTTCTAGGATATAATGTACCTTGTAATAAGGCAGACATAATATCTGTGACCTTAATGATGGTGTACCCATCTGCCAAACTCTAAATCAGGCCAAAAGTAATTTTGTTCAGGCTCCTTCAATTTATTTTTGGCCCTAATTATGAGTGGCACATTTTTTAGATTCCTGCTCAAATTACTGTCTGCACAAGGATCAGAATTGCAAGTATTATGGCGATTTCACATCCATCGCAATTCCGAGGTACAATACCATATTCCAAATATCATTCCTTATTTCAAAGGGCAAAACTTGTAATAGAAGATAATTGTCAAAGCATTGAAATTCCATTCCCAGTGGTATCATATTTTAAAGGATCCTATAATTATTGCATCCCCAGCCGGGCCACTGGTAATGACAGATTCTGTCTTATGCACTTAATAATAAAACATTTAAAAAAACTCTGGCACCCGGATTGCTAGGGGAATCTGCCCCCTCTGGTGGCTTGAACATAACTTTACCAGACCGCATTGAGCTAGGGTCTCAGAGGGTCTGATCTTTCCTCCAGAAGCGGTCACGTGCTATTGAAGACCCAGCCAAACGGAGAATGTGTTCCTCCCTTGCCCTCAATACCTGCGTGGCTGGGCCAAAGCCCTGCTTGGCTGTCTCACTTGGCTCACTCACAGAGTTGAACTAACTAACCACTCTCCTGCCCAGTGACTTCATCTTTCATTCCGACAACAGTCCTATAAAAACAGATTTAATTTGCTGAACCTATTGTTTTATTCCCGTTAAGTGAGCATCTCACAAAACTAGGGGTGGGTTCAGGGGGAGTGTTCTTTGTGCCTCTAAGGGATCATAATAGGCTGTTCTGTGTTTGCTTTTTTGCAGAATAGGATTATTCGTGGGCATGGCTACTTAGAAGTTCCCACTGTTGAGCCATTCATTGTGTCATAAAATGGAGAGAGTACAATAAACGTGAGAAGGTTCCTTGCCACTAATAAGGGTGGCTGCTCTGGCAACTCTTCCTCTTTTGTGCTTAATTTGCGGGGTGCCTTGGCACTGCACGATTTTCATAGTCACTTTGAGGCCACAATTGCTCCCTTGGATGTTCTAAACTATTTAACCTCTTTCTTACGTATTAAAATCATGTTTCAAATGTTATTTGTTTTGTTTTGCAAGATTAAGCTATACCAGCAATTTTTTAAATATAAAGTAAAAATAAATATTAGAGGTACGAAGAATAAAAAATTAGAAGAATTAGCAAGAGGCAAACGAAAACGAAGGGCAGAGCTAAAATACACAAAAATCTCCCATTCTAGAAAATTGTCCAATAACTCAATAGTTGCTTTGGTAAGAGTTCTTCTTGATAATGAATTGGAAGGTGCACTGGTGTATTCAGAAATACTTTTTTCATCTTCTCGCCAAAGAGTCTTAGAACATTTCCTACTGTAAAACATAATCTGGTACCTTCACTTTTCATAACGTACTAAATGAAATGCATGACATGACATGCAAGGTCCTTATAGAGCGGTGGCAGGGTTTTTAACTCCTGAATAAGTGCTTTGCAGAACACGATCACATATGATAATGATTGGACTTCTCATAAACATAATGGACATGACCTTGTAGGTTTATGGCCTTTCACCCACCTATCTATCACCGTCCTATTCATTTCTAACAACAGTATTTAGAATGTTTTGGCACAGAAAGTGCAATCAATACCTTGTTTCAGATTTTCTCACCTCTGTGTTGAAGAAAACTGTTGCATTATCACATGTTCATAATCCCATTGTTAGCAAGTTACAACAGGTCTGCCTTTCTCTTCTTTCTCAGGAGAGGATGCCATGGTCCATAATAACACCATTATGACAAAGGATGTTAGGTGGGGGACATAGTGGACACTTTAGATCACATTAGTATTTCAGTTATGAACAAGATAAGGCAGCTCCATTTGGCATTAGTGAATAAACAGTGAATGGGGCCACATTCTCTCAACTATGTTAAATATTGTTTTGTGCAGACGTTTTTAGCTTTTCCATAATAAGACATTTCATATTTCAACCCACCATAAAGTCAACGGCGGTGCTGGGTGTTCCTTCCAATGACTTACAATTTAGAATCTTGCAGTTAGAAACATGGGTGTTGGCAATTTTCTCGAGGTGTTATGAGATGGTGGGAAAAATCCTCTCCTGTGCAACCCAGTACAGTAATCAGTGGATGAAGGGTTAAGATGATGCCTGTCACCTCTTTGATAATGAACATGACTGTTTTACAATATGTTTGAAGGCCACCACGTAAGCCTTAGTATCGACGTCTTAGCATCCTTCATCATAGTTTTGAGGTTGTAAACATTGATCCCAGATTAGCTTGTGTGAAGTGCCATCACATCAGGATTGTTCTTGAGTTTCCCTTATGTTGAGAACATATCGGTAACTATGCAACCCTTCTGCAAATAGACATCTGTGTGTCTTTTGTTGGCTCTTTAACCAGTTCTGTCTCACAATGTAGACGTGTATTTATGTGTGAAATTCTCAAACTGAATTTTGTAAAATTGTATAGGGTTTAGATACTCCTTTCCTAATCGGATGCTGAGCAAATAGTGTTTCACTGGTATTTTAGCTCTGCCCCCCTCTACTACCTCTGTTGTTACCCAATGCAGAATTTGCAGCAATTTATGATTATCTCGTAGGGATCAACCAAAATGTTCTACTCGTTTCACCTGCCAACTGTACTTCACCCAGTCTGGGTGGAATATTATGTCCCAAGTCCTCACTGAGGGTCTGTTCCAGTTGTGTGGATTCGATACTACAAGAGGCTGTGGAGAAGGGTATGAGGCCACTTGGTTGCTTCTACTAGTTATACTGCACTATTGCAGCAATATGATGAAGGATTTGAGTGTAATCTTTGGCTGTTGTCTGTGTCTGAGAGGCAACCATTGTATGTATTTTAGTAGGGTTTCTCTTCTGGCTTGCTTAACGCTAAACCAGAGTTTTGTGTCCATTAGATGGCGCTAATCTAATGCTGGTTTCAGCTGGGCTGCTCTAATTTAGTGGTCCACGTACAACATTCCTATGCCACCCTTGGTTGTTGATTTATATAGGTATTTTTATTACTGCAGCTGATTTCCCTTCCCAGACATAGGCTAAAAGATTTTGTTGTATTGAATGACCCTCAGCCTTTGTTATGAATAGAGGAAATATTTGGAAGATACATAAAAGTAGAGGCATACATTTCAATTTAACACTAGTTAACCGTCCTAATCATGAAATTTCCACCCTCTCCCATCTGTACAGGGGTTTACATAATACATCTAACAAATGTCGGACATTCGAGGCATAGAGTAGGGTCAGGGGCCAACGGGGAACCCAAAGCTCCTGGCACCTTTTGCAGACCAGCCCCCAGAGCGGGCATAGCGAACAAGCCTGACCACTACAATGAGGTTTGTGGTGTTCTCCCCCCATAGAACATTTGGAAAAAAATGTCAAAAACGGTGCATCAGTGAACCAGGGTATGGCAATCTTTATTGGTGTTCTTTAGTTATTCCATCACCATCACCCTCTAGCAGTGCGTCTCATCGCTCCATAGTCCCTCTCTCAATTGTATTCCATTTGTTTTATAGTGTTTCTCTTACACGCATAGGGTGTTGGAGCACTTTACATCTCTCTCACACACAGAGAGAATTAATCATATATGTGTAAATCAGTGTGTAGAAAATGTTGGCAAAGTTGACTATAAGGTGTAGGATTCACGTCATCCAAAACTGGTAGGCATTTTTTAAGAGTCCTTGGTCTGGGTAAGCATAAACTCAGGATGTAGAAAGTAACACAATGGTTATGGTTGACTTTACTAATAACAATTTATATCTTCCCAAACTCTTTATTATGAAAATAAGAACAACCAAACACTGGGAAAAAACATAACTTTCTAACCTGTACCATGCAGTTTGCATGCAGCTCTTTGAGGGTAGTTCATAGCTCACTGTGATTGTAACTTATGAAATGCACAGTAACAAAATGAACTCTGTGACGAAAGCAGTATCTCACTGAGCTATGCACATAAAATACTGTTCTGTGATTGTATAGTACACGTTCTTTGTAGCAGGCATATGAACCCAATACACTGCCTTAGATTCGTCAAAACGGCCACTAGACAACACCCAATTTCTCTCCAGCAAGTACATTAATCACCAGTTATCGTTGTACTTTTATTGTTGCCTGAAAACTGTTGGATATACATTGAACTCTGCAGTGCTTTAAAAACTGCTGCACTGCTACAAAACCAGCCCCAAGTAACAACAACAGCCCCCTACCCTTCAAACCTCTCAGGGAAATGCCTGATGCCCAGTATGCCCTGCCTGGCCTTGAGTAGGGTTATAGTGTTAGGGAGGTACATATATATATATATATATAAATATATATATATATATATATATATATATATATATATATATATATATATATATATATATATATATATTTTATAGCAACTTCTGTGAAGCGTAGGCTTTTGTTCATTAGTATAGTTTCTGCTGATTTTCTATAATCCAAGACGCCCATGATATTGGTTTAGCTAAGTAAAGGATATCATCTGCGAGCATTGCAAATTTATGTTGACTGCTGCTTGAGTTGTCTTAATCTTAGTGCCAACATCTACCTTCTGTGTTCTGGCAACCTCCACCCTCTCCCCCACCTACAGTCAGCCTCACCATCCCAAAGTTCCCCAATTTCACCCACTACCCCTCCAACTTTCTTCTCGATACCCCACCCTCCTAAAACCACCATACCAATCCTGAATTCTTCCCTTCTGTCTTCCCCTGACCCAATGCCTCTGTTATAAACACGTTTTCTCATCTGCAGAAAAGTTATCTGTTCTATAAGACCATGTGTTGCGGTTATTGTTATCATGCAAAGCGCATCTATACTTCAGGTGACTATGCACTATAGGAATATTCTAAATAAATAATAATATAAATACATACTCATATCATCATGTGACATTACACAGTTCTTTTGCAATATACATCCAATTTTTGTTTTGAGTGGCAGATGGGCATAGAAATGAGGATGGCATAGGGATGACAGTTAAAAAAAATCACAATATGAGGGAATGCTATATGCAGGATGGGTTACCACTGAGTATATACAGTAGCTGTCATTTCATGTCCTTTTCAGTCTTCCTGGCATTTAGGAGTTCACAATTCACTTTCATGTTTATATCTGTCTTCCGCCCTTTTCAGTCCTCATGCATTTTTTACCAGGCTTCCACATCTCACCTTCAAAAACACCGACATTTTCGGAGGCTTGGTATCATCTTTTTCAGTCTGACCAAAAACGGGTCCCATTCACAGCACCTCTGCCATATATATACATAGTAAGCTAATATAGAGATCAGCATAATTTCCTTTGCAACCCATTACCAAGCATTTGAGCAGTTCTGTGTACCATCCAGCGAGTTGAATAACAGCATGGTTTTTCCAAAACATTGCAATTCGCCTCTTAACCAATAGTACACCCAAGTTTGCAAATTTGCACATTGTTCTACGTTGTTTTGATCTGAATAAGAAACCCAAGAGACACCCCCTCTGGCTTATTTCCTGCCCAGGGCCAACAACCTCTTGTATACAGTCAATCATTGCAGGCCAGTTACCCGTAAGCCCCGGGCAGGAGCAAAACACATGCAGGACTTCCACTCCAGTCGCCCTACATCTGGGCTACTTGTCAAGAGAGTCAGTATATATTCTATGAGTTTTTTTGGGGGTCAAGTATGTGCACCTCAAAATGTTGAATTGTAATAATTTAAAGTTTGCATTGCATGCGACATTGAGAGGGGAAACCCTCATTCTTCACAGTCAATATCTGACATAACATCCCCCATGTCTTCTGTCCATATTTCATTAAATGCTGCCTGTTTCATTTTAGTTATTACCACTAGTACCCCATAGATTTGTGTCCCTGCTGTGCACGAGTCACCCAACGTTAGCAAAATATCCTTTATCATCTGCCCTACTTTGGGGTTTTTTAGATTCATGTGTTTTCTCTTTCATTACTCAGTTTCATTTACTGGAAAAGTCCAACACAAACCTGACACAAGGTCCCAAGAGTCTGGAACAATAGGAACCTGCCTTACTCTGTTAGATCACCAAATGTCTTCACACCTCCAGTACCCCATCCTTTTATATCTATTTCCATAGCTGATTTATTACTTTATGATCAGCCGGCAATGATCTTAGTGGCAGCTCCGACACAAAAGGCATTATAATCTTAGTGCGTGATAGCATTCTAATCTTGCAACAACTCACAACTTTCATTAATCTTGCACACCTTATATAATTATCATGCGGTTCAAATGGTCATCACGGTGGCTCTATCCAATTATGAGTATACACCCCGTGCATCCCATATATGAGACCATCACTTAGCATGGCTGAAAGCCACCTAGCCTCACACTACAGTTGTGCTGAATGTAATAAAGCTCCATATCCTGGGCACCGAGCCGTCCTTCTAGTGTTACAATTTTCTTAGGAAGCACCCATGATGATGATGGTCCCCAAGTCAAGCCTCTTAAAAAACTATTAATTCTACCAAAGAGGCGCCTTGGCAGTTTCGCCTGCATCACAGTGAAGAGATACAGCAGTCTTCATGGGATAATAATTTCAGACAGATCTGAAAATATGGCAAGGATTAAGTTATAATAGAGCATAATTGTTATGTAATTTCATGCGCAGTGTTTTGCATTTGAACCCAACTCAGTAGATCAGGGTTTTTTGTTATCTTCGGCCCTGAAGAAATGCCTTTGACCCTCTGAGCTACTAGGGCATGAAACATGCTGACCACATAGTGAAACAAAAGGTTAATCACTATGCCTATAGGTTAACAGTTTGTTTTTAAACTTGTCATGGACATTCGCCAGGAATACAATTGAGACAATAAGGGACGGTCCATAGCTTATTTTTACCTCACTCTTACCTAATCTACCACACCCTCGTGTGACCTACATTGAAAGGCAGTCAACTGTACTTTGGAAAATATGGCAAGGATTGAGAAAAAAAGATCTCCGTCAACGAGCCCCAACATTAGGAGCCTGCTGGGTATTGCAGTTGTCACTCAGTGCTGAGCTAGCTCAATGATGAAGCATGACACCTACATGGGTTAGGGCTATTGCATCCCAATTACAGGGCTGTCCATGATCAGTGGGTGACTTTGACTTCACTATTTTATTTCTGGATATGGTGATAAAGAGAAACAGCATACCAGGACTATTTATGAATTGTTCCTTTGGGAGGATGTTAAAGATTTTCTCACTTTCTACTCTTTGGCGATTTCCAAATTACATAACACCTTTTTTCTGTCCAAATTGATTTGTTGGGTTTCACAGGATGCTGAGCCATAGCAGCATTAGAACCTGGTTCTACATGTTGCATGGGTGGCAGCCACAGTGCGTAGGCTCGGCTTGTCTTGGGCATGAGGTTCCAAGAGGACCTTGACTTGAGCCACAGCCATGTTTCTGGCATGAGCCTGGCTTGAGCTTTCAGTGGCTCACCCACCTTGAACATTAGCTTAGCTGGAAACATCAGCTTAAACTTCAGACCAAATATTCGAAGGTTCCTCTCAACTCTGCAAAACCATTAAGTCGTTTTTGGTCTCAGACTGTATAGTCAGGGTGAAGGAAAACTGTGTTCCCCTCCACTTCTATTGTCACACACTCACCTGGTTCCAACTGTGGGGACACCACTGGAGCCAATACTTGACCTCCACTCCCTCTCAGGAAGACCCTGGAAGTCGATAACATTAAAGACTCCAACCTTTCCTTGGATATACAAAATTGTCCAGATACCCTCCCGTCGTCAGAAATTGAATCCTCTGATGACTCTGACAGATGCCTATCAAGTAGACCTCAAGTAAATTTTTCAGAAGAGGCAAGACGTTATCGCCTGGAAACTTTAAAAGATATACGAGCAAAACCACCAGATACGTCAATGGAAGTACCAAGTACATCAGGCATACAAATGAGAGCTCGCAGCAAAACTACCAGACCATGATATCTGATGAACAACAGATAGTTAATCTCTCTGATCATGAACTTTCCTCAACAGACCAATCCATTCTGAACTGAGGCCTTTCCTTCTGTCCCACCAATCACTGGAATATTACCCAAACCAAAATTGACTTCTTCAAATTCATACGTCATCTTAAACTCAAATCTTTCCTTTCTACTATTTCTCCTCTTTCCACTCCATCATCTCTCTCACAGAGTTCGAGTGACATCTCCGTTCAGGACCTAGAAGACATTACTCTTTTATGTAATCTATCTAACACTGCTGAACCAGACCTCCCACTTTCCTCAATAGCTCAGGAACTCGACCTTGACACCAATCAATACCATCCCTTTTATTTAAGACCCAAATCTATCTTTACCCCCATCCTCCCAGCAGGTAATTCCATTGACTTATTTTCGACAGCTATCTTGAAGGACCTTGATTGAGAATATAAACGGTACTGTGATAAACTTAAATACTTACCTTCTAACAGCAACAGAGATCAAGCACTGGCTATAACACAACTGAGCCAAAATAGTCACATTATTATCAAAGAGGCTGACAAAGGCGGGAACATTGTTATTCTCAATACCCATGACTACCTGCAAGAAGCCTATCGACATCTTCAGGACAAGAATTGCTATAAAAAAACTCTCATATAATCCAACAGACGAAATCCAACAAAGGCTGTCTGACCTCCTGGAGTACTGGTACTCTTGTCAAACCCTCTCAAGTAAAGAAAAAAATGCTCTCTATCTTCAGTTTCCTACTATCCCCACATTATGGGGGTTATTACAACTATGGAGGAGGTGTTAATCCGTCCCAAATGTGACGGTTAAGTGACGGATATACCACCAGCCGTATTACGAGTTCCATAGGATATAATGGACTCGTAATACGGCTCGTGGTATATCCGTCACTTTACTGTCACATTTGGGACGGATTAACACCTCCTCCAAAGTTGTAATAACCCTCTATATCTTTTACCAAAAATACATAAAAAAGGTCACCCACCAAAAGGCAGACCGATAATATCAGGTACCGTGTTCCAATCTGGGTACCTTAATTGATAAGGAGCTACAGCCCTTTATGATAAACTTACCCTCCTTTGTCAGAGATACCAAAGACATTTTACAAAAATTACAAAATATTGATTGGCAACCTGATTACTTTCTTGTTACCATTGACGTTGTCAGCCTCTACACATCTATAAAACATAGCGATGGCTTAGAAGCTGTCAAAAAATGTCTTTCCACCAAATCCGTGAAATATATGGCACGCGACTCTATGATACTGGAAAAGTTGAAATTTTGTCTAGAAAACAACTATTTTCTCTTTGATGGCCAATTCTATCTACAACTTCAAGGGACAGCGATGGGAGCGAAATTTGCACCACCGTATGCCTGCATTCTGATGGGAGCAGTGGAAAACTCCTGGCTTTGGAATGATCAAACTGAGCATCTCTCACAACATATAGGGGGTCATTACAACATTGGCGGGCGGCTTCCGCCTCCCGCCAAGCTGTAACCGCCATGCGCCCGCCAATGCGGCCGCACTCCCGCGGTGCCCATTACAACATCCCGCTGCGCCGGCGGGCGCAAACCTAGTTTACGCCCGCCGGCCCAGCGGGGATGCGGCCGCAACATAGGAGCCGGCTCCTAATGGAGCCGGCGGTGTTGCGGCCATGCGACGGGTGCAGTTGCACCCGTCGCACTTTTCACTGTCTGCTGTGCAGACAGTGAAAAGCTGCACGGGGCCCTGTTAGGGGGCCCTAGGACTCCCCTTACCACCAGCCTCTTTCTGACGATGCAAACCACCAGAAACAGGCTGGCGGTAGGGAAGTCATAATCCCCAGGGCAGCGTTGCTTGCAGCGCTGCCCTGGCGTATTATCACCGCCGGAGCTAAAACGGCGGGAAACCGCCGGCCCCGGGGGTGCGACCGCGACGCTACCGCCGCGGTCGAAATATGGGTCTCCGTACCGCCAGCCTGTTGGCGGTACTGACGCCACTTTAGCCCTGGTGGTCTCAGACCGCCAGGGTCGTAATGACCACCATAATCTTTTGGGGACGCTATATCGATGACATATTGCTAATTTGGCAAGGCCAGAAAGACCTTCTTAACCAATTTTTACAGACACTAACACCCAATAGATGGGGTATTGAGATCACATATCAAATCTCCAACTCCTCAGTGGAGTACCTTGATCTCCTGATTTTTATCGAAGATAACAAACTCCAGACCAGGTTTTTCCGGAAACACACCTCAAGCTGAATACAGGAGAGCTAGACTGAACTGCACCAACACATCTGATTATGATATAATTTCTACCCAAATGACTGAGAGACTGACAGCCAGGGGTTACAACCGCAACTCACTTAACAACACGAAGGATCAACTGAGTAATATGGACCGTAACAAGATGCTCAATAAATCTCAACAGACCAGTAAGAATTTCGTAATTCGGTTCATTACAGAGTTTCACAATGGCCATCACCTTATTCGGAAACATTTGAGAAAATATTGGTATTTACTACAGAACAACCCTTCCATTAACAAACGTATTACCAATTATCCTCAATAGGTTTCAGACAGGCCCCCAACCTAAGAGACAAACTAAGCTCATCTTTTTTCCACGTGAAGCCACCTACCACTTTTTTACCTCCAAAACCAAAAGGTTTCTATACCTGCAGCAAATGTTCTATTGGCAAGCTTGGTCTCTCCATGTCCAGATCAGTTATCATTAATAATCAAAGCCATCATATCAATGATTTCATAAACTGTAAAAGTTCTTATGTTGTCTATGCAATTTGGTGCTCCTGTAATCAAGCCTACATAGGCAGTACTACCCGTTCTCTCAAAACCAGGATCCAAGAACATTACCGTAACATACAGAAACTGGACGCGAAGGCACCACTAGTAGAACATTTCATTGAATTCCATTCTCACCAACGTACCTTTACTTTTAGTGGTCTTTGACGAATTACAGCATCCCCAAGAGGTGGCAACTTACTTGTACGACTGCGTCAGGAGGAAAGCCGTCTAATAATTCAATATGATACAGTGAATAATGGACTTAATAAAGATCATGAGTGGCATTTTTGGCTAATGTAAAGTGCTAGCTATGTATTATTACCATAAGGTGATTCTCCTTGCCAGACAGCACAACTTTTCCACTTGTTCATTTAAATAACTTTTTGTTGCTGTTGCTTTTCTAATGTTTACACCAATTAGTCACTTGTTTTTAACATCTCTGATGCATTTTGGTCATTGTATTATATTTCCTCTCTTAATAGCTTTTACTCTACTATGTTCCTTTCCTTTGGAAAGAGGGGTACAACAAGCTTGTTTGTTTTCCGAGTAGTTCGGAGTTTAGTGAGCATATTAGCCTTTTTCAAATACCAGGTTGCTCTTAGACCTTGTTTCACCCTAAGATGGTAGTACCATTATTATCATTATTATTCTTCATTATATATTTTTCTTACATTTTTATTATAATACTCTCACTGTTCATTTTCTCTTATCTCTTCTCCGTCCGTACCTCGGACAACGGTAAACACCCGCAACAAGGTGGCGCCGCCCTTTGCCTTAGTTCAAGATGGCGCCGCTCATCTCTGTTTAAGACAGTCCTTCCTTTTTGTCCACACCTCATTGACAACACTGAGGTAGGACACTTAGGGCCTGATTCTAACTTTGGAGGACGGTATTAAACCGTCCCAAAAGTGGCGGATATACCACCTACCGTATTACGAGTTCCATAGGATATAATGGACTCGTAATACGGTAGGTGGTATATCCGCCACTTTTGGGACGGTTTAACACCGTCCTCCAAAGTTAGAATCAGGCCCTTAGTTTACTGAAATGGATTTAAGACGCGGTACCAGGTCGGCGCGTCCGCCTTTGTTCAAAAAATTATGGTGACGGACGCGAATGGTTAAACATTAGACTGCACCAACTTTAAACAGGTGAGACTGGGGCTTTAATTTAGTGCCCCTTTCGTCAAACTTTATGCAGCAAATATTAGCTTAATGTCGGGCTTGTCTCGACATTCCACTCTTTTACATATTGGTCATACATACCTACTTTTCAGAGTTCCCCACATTTGTATAAGCTTCCTAAATTGGAGCATCTCTTAATGTTCAACCCTTCTAAGGACATTAATAGTGTTTTCCCAGCATTTTTGTTTTTACCATGATGGACATACTTGTAACGTTTTCCCTCGAGTGATTTTGGGTCATTTCTGCTTATTGCTAAGATTTTCGTATTTACCATAATAATAGACTTTATTATCTTAACAAGGCAGCAAATATGAGGTATTACTTCCTTGTTTTTGCTTTCTCCTCATGTAAAGTTTTGCTCACCACTCACGTTACTGCCAAACCTTACCGTAAATGTTACATGTCGGCTTTATGTATTTACTTTGCAGATTATCAGAATGGAATAATGTTTATACCACTGTTTGTTTTGCAAGCCAAATATTGTCTACATGGTATGTTGCAGCTACATGGTATGTTGCAGCTATATTACAAACCTATTCTTGATAAGGTTATTTTTCTTTAGTGTAACTCTACCCAGCACACTCATCTCCACTCTCCCACTCCCACTTAAAACTCAGTACAGGCACTACTAACCTTGTTCCCGAGATAATTACCTGTTGCTTACTTTGGCTATAAGGACACAAGCACAATAACTAGTATTCACCCCTTTTTTACTGTTCACTCTCCGAATTTCTTGCATTTTTATTCTCTCGGACCACCAATCATTGGGATAAAGTGTTTCTGAAAATTAAATCTTACTGCACGATTCCGGGTTTCCACATCTCGGTGTTGCCTTCTCTTATCTTTTCTTCTTTTTCAATACAATCAAATTATTTTTTCTAGTCGTCTGTTGTTTTCTTTCTTTCAGCCTTGAGAAAGCCCTGGCGTATGCGTCTGTGGGGCGAAACACGTGTTGGCTGACTCTCTGTTTTCTCTAAGGGACCCATCCTGTTGTATCTCAATTGGGAGTCATTTGTCTTCGAAAATAAAAATTCGAATTGGAGCAACAAAGGCTTTTGTCGTAATCCCGTTCATCAAATTCACTGAACTCATGGCACTTTGACTTAAAAAGACTTTTTAAGTGGGACCTTACCATCTCCTTACAGACCCAGGGATGGTACACCTAGATCCATCCTGCTTCCAGCGGGTTAGTGGGAGCAGGGGGCCGTAGGGGTAAAATAATGAAAGACAATTTGCGGTACAGGTTCTGATCAGTGATGGTACTACTCTACTTAACAGGATGCTTCTCTCCTGGGACCTTCTGGTATGCAAAGGTGGACATTTACGGCACCAGCATCGCTGGTTTTGTGAAGACGCAATGCAATGAGAACAACAAGAAGAAGCAATTACTGTCAATACGGTTACAAGCCTTTGCACAATTTACAAATCAGTGCTTCAATAACCAACACTTACAGGTTCCATCATAATCACAGAATAAGAGCTGAATAACCAAGTACTAGAATGAGAATCTTCTGGAACTCTCGAGGAAGAACTTGAAATACTGGCCTTTTTTACACTCCTGCGGTAAACTCAGAACATAGATTGAAGTTACTGGAACTCCCAAGGTTATACTCAGGATATGGATTGGAGTTAAGGACACTCCTAAGGAATACTAGAAACAAGGTTACTTTCAGTACATTGGTTGAGTTCACACATACTCTCAAGGTATGCTAGTGACCAGGGTACTCTCAGAAATAGGTAACACTCAGAACATTGGTTATACTTAGAACAAGGTTATAGTCTGAATAATACTATATTCAGCACAAGGTTGAAGTTACTGACACTCTCAAGGTTGTACTCTGTACATAGGTTACACTCGGAACAAGGTTATACTCGAAGCAAGATTATACTCATAGCAAGTGTTATTCTCGGAACAAGGTTATACTCAGAACAAGGTAATACTCAGCACAAGGTTGGAGTATTTGACACTCTCAAGGTTGTACTCGGTACACAGGTTAAACTCGAACAACATTATACTCAAAGCAAAGTTATGCTTGACACAATGTTGGAGTTACTGAAACTCCCAAGGTATGCTAGATAACACAATTACACTCCATTTATAGATTGAAGTTACAAGGTTTATTCAGAATGCAGTCTCTAGTCAATGAGCAACACAGTTCAAGAGCAAAGGTTTGGAGAGAGGGTCTGGATCAAGGACAAGCAAGGAGCACTGAAAGAAAATTATGGGGAAGGAGCTGGAACAAAGTCTAGAGTCTTGAAAAGAATGACAGTATAAAGGATTAGTGTGCACTAGCCGGAAGGATACGTACCTAGCCTTGTCTAGTACATTTATAGGAGTTTGAAGATGGCAGGTGGGTCAGTGCAAGAAGTTCAAGAGGAGGTGGAATCGTAGCTTGTGAAGGGAGACACTGGAAACGTCAGAGAAGTCAGGATCATAGAATCATCAGGAAGGCTTGGAGAAAACTAGAGCACCAGGAGTTTCCGGGTGACTCAGTAGATGAGTGCTGAAGGTCCAGGTGATTCAGGAGATGATTGAAGAGATGAAACTAGCACTGCACAGGAATGCAGGCCAGGGGACTCAGGAGGTGAGTGCAGGGATGTTGCTTGCGCAGGACTGGAACGGGTAGAAGGCCAAGCCCTGATGCAGGTTCCAAGGAGTTATTTGTACAGGAAGCCAGAAGTGTTCCAGAAAGGCACATGAGGCACATATCCCACGTGGCAGTGTGCGATATTCCAATGAATCTGGGGAAAATCATGTGTTACATAAAACGGATATGAGGCCTAGCAAGTAGCAGGTGCAAACGGTAATTGACAACAATAAAAAGTACAACGGAGCCCCAAGTGCACAGTGGTACAATCCAATGGTTCACAGTAGAAATGTGACTATCCTAAGTAGGCATGTGATATCTGCAGATAAGCCTGAAGTATGCCTACTAAATCTAATCCATAATCAACAAAGCCCAATGCTTTTTTCTAATGTGACTTAGTTTAGAGTGGGAAAACTAAATTCAACATCCCAGAGGCCATCACTTTCCTCAGTAGTTACAGAGGTTAAGTTTGGAGTGGGAATATTATATCACAGATAATAATTATTTGTTTTCTTTTTAAAATATTGTTGTAAATAATATTGAGTTTTTAAATAACATTGAATATAATATTTTTGATTTGGTTATTATAATTATTGTAACAATATATTGTATATTTCTTCATTTTAATATTACATTTTGTATGTTTTTGTTAGTTCATATATATTTTAGGAGCAGACTGTAGAGTTTGTACTGGAATTGGGTGGGAAGTGTTTGACATTTTTTTGCCAATATTTAAAAAAGATTTTTTCATTGTTAAGCCTGAAAAATATGTTTTATATGTTTTTCAAAAGTTAAAAATTGCAATTCATTTTTGAGTGCATATAAATGTCAAAAACATTTCAATGTATTTTAGATTTTCTTTTAAAAATATACGTATTGAATGTTTTTTGTTTTTTCAAATGTTACAAATTTATATTTATTTCGGACTTTTCATTTTTAATCTAATTTATTATTTTTTAAACATATTTGAATAGTGTTGTGTTTAAAATATATACTTTGGATGTTTTTAATAAAATTATGTATTTCCATTTAAATTAATCCCTTTTGTGTGTCAGATGGCTGTGAGCTGCCCGACGCCACCGTGGGCGTGTGCGCCAGAAAGCTCCCAGTCGTCCAAGCAGCGACCCACAGGGGAATCGCTGGTGTTGCCCCATGGGCCGTCCTACTACACTCCTCCACCCACTGGGGATGGAAGGGGAAGCACTTCTGCTGCCATCCCCTCCTTCCGTGGCATCTGATGACATCAGCTCACACCACAGGCCGAAGCCATGAGAAGTTGCCAGGGATGCACTGGAAGCCATTTGCTTCTAGTGCGTCGGAGGGAAAACAGGTGAGTTTCTCCTTGGGTAGGGGGTCAGGGGAAAATGAAGAGGCATCAGGGGAAAGGAAAGGATCTCTGCTGCAAGATCCTGCATGGGGCCACGATTATGCAGCAGGAATGCTGGGGAGTAACCCCTTGGTGGAGGGTCGCTCCCCTTTGGAGAGCATGTATTTTGGTTATTTCTGCCCACTGGGGCAGATCAGACTTTTTTGTAGGTCCACATGCCTCCAAGGGGGCAGAAACAGGCCACCAGGGATGCTTTTACAGCAATGCTGGTGTGTGGCCCCTTGGGCAAGGGTCACCCCCTTTGTGGAGCAAGTATTTTTGCCGTTTTTGCCCTCCTGGGGGCTAGATTGGCCTTTTCTAAGTCCTTCTGCCCCCAGAAACCACTAGGCCACCAGGGATGTTTTATGGCAATTTTGGAGCGTAACCCCTTGGGCAAGGGTCGCTCCCCTTTGGGGAGCAGGTATTGTGGCCATTTCTGCTGCTCTTGGGGGCAGATTAGCCTTTTCTGTTTGGCCCATCTGCCCCCAAGGGAGGCATAAACCACTAGGCCACCAGGAATGGTTTTTTGCAATGTTTGATGGCGGCCCTTTGAGCAAGGATTGCTCCCCTTTAGGGGGCAATTATTTTGGCAGATTCTGCCCCCCTTTTGGGCAGATCTGTCATTTTTAGGCCCATCTGCCCTCAAGGATGGCAAAAGCCACTAGGCCACCAGGGATATTTTTAGTGAGTATTGGGTAGTGGACGCTTGGGCAAGGGTCACTCACTTTTAGGGGCCAATTATTTTGGCCGATTCTGGCCCAGGCCTTTTCTTTTAGGCCCAACTGCCACCTTGGGGTTCAGAAAACCACTAGACACCAGGGAAAGTTACCAAATGTTTGGTGGGAGGATGTTTGGGGACTGGTGCATCATTTGCATTTGTGATCACAATGTTTTATTTCTTTTTTAATCCTATTTCAAAGCTTTTGATTCCTTGTCTGTGATTCCTGCTTGCAGTTTTGGCAGTGGTAGACCCACAGTTTGCATAGCTACATCGGTTTAGTAAGAAAAAAGTATTTGTACTGTTTACTCCAAATGAGTATCATTGCCATGCATGAATGACTTTTTTGCAAATGGTGTAATATTACTAGCATAATTAGCTTATGTTTTATTGTGTGTAAAATTCTCCTTGGCTATGTGCATGGTGTATTGTGTTGTCTTATGTGTAAATTCATTTTGTTTTTCCTTTTTAGTGCGATATCTTTGGTGCTTGCTGTGTGTGTGCAGAGTAGGTGCTGGTGAATCTAGCTGTCTCTGGCAAGTGAGTAATATCGTTTTTGAGTACTTAGGTCTTTGTGAGAAAGTCACACTTCGTTTATTACTTATTTTACACAGTGTTGGTTGTTGTTGACTTATTTGTTAAGTTATTTTTATTAGTAAGGATCATGGCTAGCCGCATGCTTACCACTCAGCAAGTTGTTAGTATGCTTTCTGAATCTTCCTCAGAACATGATTATGAGATTGACTCTGCATCTGAGGCAGAGAAGGAAGTGCAAGATTCCGGCAGTGAATTTTCTGTCCGAGAGGAGTCATCTGATGATGAAGCCACTCTCAGTGTGGATGAAGTGCCTGTTTTGAGGCGGACACTGATTTGCCGATAGTGTAGCAAGAGGCAGTCGGGACTGCATGGCTTCCTCTTGGAAGAGCTGAACTCTGGGTTGCCCCAAACATGATGCAGCCAGCTCTGCCTGCCTTTTCTGGTGTTGCAGGGTGTAGAGTGAATATTGAAAGGTTTATGCCTATATATTTTTTTCAGTTGTTTATGGATGCTGTATTTTTGGATTAGATTGTTGAGCAGATTAATTTGTATGCTGAACAGTATTTGAGACACAACAGTGCCAGACTTAAGCCCCTCTCTAGAGCTACCTGGTGGACTCCCACAAATCTGAAAGAGTTGTAGAAGTTCTTGGGTTTAAATTTTTTGATGGACTTGATAAGGAAGCTGTTGCTATCTTCATATTGGTCTACCAGTTCGTTGATGGCAATGGCCATATTTCCTGCAATCGTGAGTCTGCTTCTGCTTCGAATGCTGCATTTTGTTGATAATGCTTTAGCTTTGCCACCTGATTGTGACCATTTATAAAGTTTTGGCCCCCCTTGATCACTTTGTAGATCGATTTTCAGAGATCTATGTTCCAGGGAAAGAAATAGCTGTGGATGAGTTTTTGGTCCTGTTCAAGGGCCGGTTGGTTTTTAGGCAGTACATTCCAAGATAGAGGGCACGTAATGGAATTAAGATGTATATGCTGCCTGAGAGTAGTACAGATTATGTCTATAATTTTCAGGTGTGCACTGGTAGTGATTCCACTGGTTGTCCGTCCACTTTTTGAGTTAGTGAGAAAATTGTGTGGTAACTTGGTAGAGGAATTTTTAATAAGTTTCACCATTTACACGTAGCTAACTTCTACACTGGTGTGCAGTTCTTCAGGGAATTGTTCAAAGTGGACACTGTTGCTTGTGGAACAGTCTGCTCTAACTGTATAGGTTATCCAAATGAGCTTGTGTGTAAAAAATCTAGAGAGGAGACAGTACAGTGTCTTGCATAGTGATGAACTGCTAGCTGTGAAATTTGCAGACAGGCGGGCTGACTACATGCAGACTACCTCCCATGATCAAAAAACTTGACCTGTGACTGTTTGGGGTCAGGTTGCTGAAGTGCGTAAATGTGTGTGCATTTTAGACTACAATAAGCACAAGGGTGGTGTAGATAGAGTAGATCGGAAGTTGGAACCTTACACTATTGCTCGTAAGGCTCACATTTGGTATTAGAAGGTGGCTATCCATCTCTTCCATTTAGCAACCTTTTTTATTTTTGTGATTACGGATTGTTCTCCAGAGTCAAAGATTACTTTTGTTCAGTTTCAGGAATCTTTGATAGGCAGCCTTGTTGTAGTGGAACAAGCAAGTGTTCCTAGAGTTGGAGTGGTGGAAGATGTAGTTAGATTGAAAGATCGCCACTTTGCTGATCACATTCCTCCCAAGCCCATAAAAAAACAATCCCTGTAAGAGATATAGAGTCTGTATGTGAAGAGGCATGTGAAAGGAGAGTTGTATGCACTGCCATTATTGTCCTTTTAAACCAGGGCTGTGTGTGCCCACTAGTTCTCAAATGTATCATACACAAAAACGTTTTTGGGAGCACCCGTGAGCCTTGCCTGATCTGCATCATTTTATATTTTTTGTTCAGTTTCACAGTTGGCATTAGTGTGATGTATTTAGTTAGAGCTGTTGTGTTTGTGGTTTTGTATTTACTTCCAATTGCCTCGTCTTTTCTTTTTTGTTCAAAAAAATGTAATGGCGGTGTGCATGGACTGGCTCTTGGCTGGCAGTATGCATGGGCTGGCGCTTGGCTGGTGGTGTGAGTGTGCTGGCACTTGGCTGGGGGTGGTGTGAGCTGGCGCTTGGCTGGCAGTGTGTGTGGACTGGTGCTTGGCTGGTGATTTGTGTGGGCTGGCACTTGGCTGGTGGTGTGTGTAAAAGCTGGCCCTTGGCTGGTAGTCTGTGAGCTGGCAGTTGGCTTACGGTGTGTAAGTAGTGACTTGCTGCTGGTCACTACATTCACTGCTAGCCAAACACCAGTCCACATACTCCATCAGCTGGTGTGATTGCTGTGTCAGGCATCTGGGCGAATGAAAGTAATGGGCCCTTCAATGGCGCTGTATGTTGATGTGTGTGTTGTCATGTGCTGGGCCCGTGGCTGGCGGCGTGAATGGTCTTATGTGTGTCACGTATGAAAGGTGTGTGAATGAACTGCAAAGCTGTGGTGCCTTGATGTGGCTTTACAGCTTGTGAGCTGTGACTCACTGGTTCAGTTGTTTAACCTTTCAATTATTAACAATGCATTTCATTTTTGTTAAAGCTCTTGTAAATAAAATTTGATCTGTTGAACCATCACCAACCCTCGTGACAAATCCAACTGTGTACTTGGTAAATATATGGTTGTGCAGTAATAATTGTCTTTTCTGTCTTTCTTTGCCAGAGTGCACATTGTCTCTACATTGTCTCATCATGAATTTTGTAAAGTGCTGGGCCAGCTGCTGACGGTGTGAATGATCTTGTGTGTGTCACGTATGAAAGGCGTGTGAATGGCCTGTAAAGCGGTTGGTGCCTTGTCCTGGCTTTACAGCTTAGGAGCTGAGAGTCATTAGTTCAGTTTTTGACCTTTCAATTATTAACAGTGCATTTAATGTTTGTGAAACCTCTTGTTAATAATTTTTTTAACATTGAACCTTCACTCACCCTCATGCCATATCCAACCAGTATGTATGTGTACCAGTAAAGAGAGTGAGAAGAGAAAGCTTTCTCACCTTCCCAAACTACTATCAACAACCACAAAAAGCGAGCATGCTACCAAGTCTTTTACTTCCGTGATGTCCCAGACACTCTGTAGAGGACGTAGGAGTCCAAATCAAGATGGAGATGTTAATAATCTGAACGGAGTCACTGTATGATTCAACAAGTGTCTTATATTCACGCTTTTTAGCGTTCTCTGTCTTAGGTTTCACAGAGATTATTTCAAGTTTTTTTATGGAGTCTCTTCCGTCCTGTTTTTCTCTTTTCTTGTCCTCTCTTCTGTTCTTTGTCCTCTTGTCTAATCCGCCTCTTTTCCTTTTGTCTCCATCAGAGCTGGCTCTCCGGAGGATATCTCCCCGTCATGGGGTCAGGACGGAGAAAAGAAAGAAACCCAAGGACACAGTAAGTATTCTTGTTTTCCTCTTTTTATAATCGGGTTAGGAAGGGAGTGCGAGGGGCGTGGTGGGGAAAAACAGAAAATTCAGTGAGTGCATACTGTGTTATAGCCTCCGTGAGATTGTGCTCTTAGTTTATACAAAAGAAAGACAAATACTTGTTTTTATTCTCTATGTTTCCAGAGTCCTGTTGTTTTCACAGGACACGTTTCCGCTTGTACTAAAATTAGTGGTGGTTAGTAACGGAAAAAAAAAACAATCGTCTTAATATAGAAAAAATAAAGATGCCGCCGATATGAACTTTTCTATCTGTGCGGTCGCCCAGTTTCTCTGCCACCACCCACGCGCCCCCCTTTTACTGCCAATATTACCCCACAGGGTTCATTAAGCAGGCACGTACCTGCGAAAGCCATGTCCCTCGGGGGATGTAGGGGGAGTTTTAGCAAGGGGTCTCGTCCGTCGGCGAAGCATCCTTCCTTGCAATGTCTCCGAGTCCGTTTCCTTCATTACGTGTCTCCGGCGTGTTGGCCTGCAGTTTTTCCCGAGCCTCTTCGTTCGTTCCTGCTTCCTTGGTCCGTCGTCCTTCCTCTCGGTCCTCTCCTCCTCCGGGAAGTGGCTTCTTTCCATGTCCATCGTCTTCTCCCCATTTAACCCGGACGTCCAGGTCAGAGTTGATTGTTCCGGGGCTTTGGCTATCAACGGTGTCCCCGGGGTATCGGATTGCTAGCCTTGGGGCACCGTCTTGGAACAGAGTCGCGCGGACTCTGTTACACACTCAAATTATGAAAATCACAATTTTTAACCTTTTCCCAAGGGTACCACGATCAAACACACGTCACATTGGTGGGTAACCACAAGACAATTTCATTGTACTTCTCTCCTTAGTTGGGAATTCAACTAACGAAAAAACACGCTCCGCTGTAATCAGGAGTTGAAGCACACCCCTCATACACTAGGGGGGTTATTCTAACTTTGGAGGAGTGTTAATCCGTCCCAAAAGTGACGGTAAAGTGACGGATATACCACCAGCCGTATTACGAGTTCCATAGGATATAATGGACTCGTTATACGGCTGGTGGTAAATCCGTCACTTTTCCGTCACTTTTGGGACGGATTAACACTCCTCCAAAGTTAGAATAACCCCCTAGTAGGTGTCTCGGGTGGGATTCCAATGATGAAGCATGCCACCAACTATGTTGGTGGGTAAGGGGTCTTTTTAACAAGACCTGCGGGCATTTTGTTCATAATTTGAGTGTTTGGGACATCACAGAAGTAAGATACTTGTAAGCCTGCTCGCTTCTTGTCTAGGGAAAATCACTAGATATGTTTAAAAACTAGACATACAGGTAAGTAAAGATTGGTGTGCCTCTTGGGAATCCCAACAAGTTTTCTTACTGACAATGCCCTGCATACCTCAAAATGTGACTACTATCACACCGTGCCACGGTTTCGTCCGGGTCTGATCAGGACTCTGATTGGGGCACCCCTGGAGGTCACAGAATATCCCAAAGAGGTAGTGTACTGGGGCAGAAGAGCAGCTAAAGGCATTAACGGGAAAGGACAGCTATGGACATTCACAGGAAACAGGAAAGTAAAATCAGAGTAACCTTAGTGTGAACAAACAGGAAACAGATTACTAATGGACAAACACACTGGGATTACCACTAAGGTTATAACCAAGATAGGGCTCAGAACTTTCCACAGCAACACCGAATGTCAATACCTCTGTGAAGATTGCGCTTACAGATAGTCACCCTGCAAGCCCCATAGAAAGGACGCAGCAGAAGTGATTCTGTCTCTGGACCCTTAGAGCACAAACAAGGATTGTACTTACATACACAAGACAAGCCATTGTGGGTCCAGCTGGAAACACAGTGGCAATTCCTGAAAAAACAGCAATAGCACACTGTCAATGTTAAGCACTAAAGACTATGTATAACACTAGACAAAGGATGGGGGCTGGAATTGTCTCCTGGAAACCAGGAATCAACCCCAGTACAAAGGAAAACACTTATACACAGGTGAAGACTGATAGTGCACTTACCAGACACAAATACCCAAGAGGAAACGGAAACAGAAGGAACAAACTAGGAGGCAGAGGCAGGAACTGGGAACATGCTCAGACTGAAGCAAAGGCAGGAATAGGACTGGAAAACAGAGCATAAGCACTGGCTCAAACAAGCAGAAACAGGAATAGGAAACAGAAAGCAGGCTCTGGCTGGGACAAGCAAGAACAGGACTGGAATACAGGGAGTTGGAACAAGCAGGAAACAGGACTAGGAAACTGAGAGCAGGTTAATGCTGAAACAAGGCAGGAACAGGAATGAGAAACAGGGAGCAGGCTCTGGAAGAAACAAACAGGAACAAGGATAAGAGACAGGGAGCTGCCTCTGGCTGGAACAACCAGGAACTCGGCAGAGAAACAGAAAGCAGGTTCAAGCTGAAACAGAACAGGAATAAGACTGGAAAAGGGCCTGGAACACAAAGGAATCAAACTCCAATGCACAACGAGGATCTTGAGGAAATGATTGCTTATAAGCAGTTCCAGGCTGCAGCAAACCCCAGGTGGAATCACATGACTGGGCTGCACAGGAGAGGTCTCAGGTGTGTCTAGTTTCAGAGACTCATAGTCCTGGAGGAGAAAATCCAGTAACATGGAGCAACTGGACTTCTCCTATAGAAAACAATGTATAGTAGAATCCAGGCTTTCCTGACTACCAGGCTGTGCATTATGGGATTTGCAGTACCAGGAAGCAAATGTAATTCTACAAAAGCATACCATAGCCAAAAGGGAAACAAACGGGAGTCAGAAAGGGACTCTAGATGAGTGTTCAAGGTGATTCCCAGGCTACAGACAGTCCCTTGACAACGTCCCATAGAGATGGGATGACAGAGTCGTAACACACAGTTTCCTTGCGATTGTGGGCCATATTCTTTCAGAAACAGAAATACACCACAAATTTTGTACAACCCAGCATACCCCTTAGTCTCTTAATGAAAATGACACCTTACTTATGTGGGTGCCCAAAGCAGAGTAAGCCTAAAAACGTATAAAAAAACTGTGCTTATAAACACGCTTTGGTGCCTCCTCAATCTCTATACGTTTTTGGGCCTTCCCTGTCCCAGGCACTTGGCCCACCCACACAAGTGAGGTATCATTTTTATTGGGAGGCTGAGGGGAACACTGAGTGGTAGGAAGTTTGTGGCTCCCTTCCGATTCCAGAACTTTGCATCACAGAAATATGAGGAAAATGTGTTGTTAGAAAAATGTTGGGTTTGCAAGGGATTCTGGGTAGAAAAATGTGGTGTGGAGTCTAGTTTTAAAAAATGTACTGGTTTGCAAGATTTCCCTAGGTTCTGGTTCAGCTAGAGCCCAAAATCCACAGCACGGCACATTGCAAAACACGAGTCAGTTTTCAGTAGAAACATGTGATGTGCCCACCTTGTGTTTTGGGGCGTTTCCTGCCACGGGCACTAGGCCTACCCACACAAATGAGGTGCCATTTATATCCGGAAATCTGATGTGAATGCTGGGTGGAAGGAAGTTTGTGACTCCCTCCAGTTTCCAGAACTTTGCATCACAGAAATGTCAGGAAAATGTGGTTTTAGACAAAGTTTGAGGTTTGCAAGGGGCTCTGGGTAGAATAATGCGGTGAGAGCCCCACAAGTCACCCCATCCTTTATTCCCCAACGTATCTAGTTTTGAGGAAATGTACAGGTTTGCGAGGTTTCCCTGGGTGCCGGCTGAGCTAGAGGGCAAAATCCACATCCAGGCAGTTTCAGTTGAAAAATCTGATGTTTCCATTATTTGTTTTGGGGTGTTTCCTGTCGCTGGCACTAGGATTACCCACACAAGTGAGGTACCTTTTTTGTTGAGAGATTTGGGAGAGCGCTAGGTGGAAGGAAGTTTATGTCTCCCCACAGATTCCAGAACTTTGCATCACAGAAATGTGAGGAAATGTGTTTATTAGACAAATGTTGAGGTTTGCAAGGGATTCTGGGGAGCAAACTGTGGTAAGAGATACACATGTTACCCCATTCTGGATTCCCCTAGCTATCTAGTTTTTTAAAATGTACACGTTTGCTAGGGTTCCCTAGGTGCAGACTGAGCTAGAGCCCAAAATCCATAGGTAGGCACATTGCAAAAAAACAAGCCAGTTTTCAGTGAAAAAATGTGATGTGTCCAAGTTACGTTTTAGGGCATTTCCCGTCGCGACACAAGATTTACCTGCACAAGTGAGGTAAAAAAGGTTTTGGGAGACTTGGGGCAATGCTGGGTGGAAGGAAGTTTGTGGCTCCCCTCAGATTCCAGAACTTTGCATTGCAGAAATGTGAAGAAAATGTGTTTTAGACACATTTTGAGGTTTGCAAGGGATTCTGGGTAGAACAATGTGATGAGAGCCACACTAGTCATCCCATCCCGAATTCCCCTAGGGGTCTAGTTTTCACAAATGTACAGGTTTGCTAGGATTCCCTAGGTGCTAGAGCCCAAAATCCACAGCTATGAACATTGCAAAAAACGAGTCAGTTTTCAGTGAAAAAATGTGCTGCGTTCAAGTTGCGTTTTGGGGTGTTTCCTGTCGTGGGCACTAGGCCTACTCGCACAAGTGAGGTACCATTTTTTATTGGCAAACTTGGGGAAATGCTGAGTGTGTGACGCCGCGAAGACCGGCGGCGCCTCACTTACGGACTGTCGTCAGACCGGCGGTCCGCGTTTTGGATGTCCGTTTCTGCCGCGGTCCGCTTTTTGGCTAAACTTTCCCTGTGGGCACTGTTTACGCTGCCCTCACTCTTGCCCTCTTTAGTTGCTTACCTGTTCTTGCTGTTTTCCTCTTTTCTTCTTTTTTCTTTTCCTTGCCTTAGCTATGTTTGTTCTTCCAAAGACTCTGTGTTCCTTTCCCGGCATGCCTTGCTCTCTACCTTTCTATACTATGGCTATTTTTCCATTCACCTGAATGTGGTCTTTTCCAATCCTAGATGGTGTCTTCAATATTTCCTGTATGTCACTTCCTGTTGTTCAGTCTATGGCTATTTTTCCATTCACCTGAATGTGGTATTTCCCAATCCAAGATGGTGTCTTCAATATTTCCTGTATGTCACTTCCTGTTTTTCAGTATTAAAGCACAAGTTGGTTTTCTGTTCTTTGCGTTGCAAACACTTCCTTCGTGGTTGTGCTCCTTGCTCCCATATCCTGAGATTTTGGATTTCTTTTTCCACCTGCAGTTTGTTCTAGCTCTTCTTTGTGCTGATGTTCTTCTTTTTCAAGGAGTCCTTGATTCTGAGGATTTTCCCACGTTGGTTTTTTTCCCTCCTGGAAGTTACGGCCTGCTTGGTGTTTTATTATCAGCAGAACCGTGGCTACTGGAAAGGGTCGCCCCTACCTTGGTCAATCCAGAACAAGCAAGAAACAAAGTGGAGCCCAGAGACTGGCTGGTTATAGCAGGAAGAAGCATTCAAGTTGTGACAGAGTGGAAGGAAATTTGAGACTCCCCACATATTCCAGAACTTTGCACCACAGAATTGTGAGGAAAATGTAATTTTTGAGGTTTGCAATGGATTCTGGGATAACAGAATCTGGTGAATGCACCACAAGTCACTCATTCTGGATTCCCCTAGGTGTCTAGTTTTCAGAAACATACAGGTTTGCTAGGATTCCCTAGGTGCTGGCTGTGCTAGGGCCCACAATTCACTGCAAGGCACATTTCAAATCATGAGTTAGTTTTCAGTGGAAAAATATGATGTGTCCATGTTGCACTTAGGGGCCTTTTCTGCCTCGGGCACTAGGCCTACCCACACAAGTGAGGTACAATTTTTATCAGAAGACTTGGAAAAACAGAATAGCAGAACGAGTGTAATGGGCAATTGTCTTTCGCTGCATTTGCGCTTTCAAAATGTAAGACAGCGTGTAAGAAAGAAGTCATTTTGAGAAATGCCCTGTAATTCACAAGCTAGAATGGGTACCCCTAAAAGCCATATATACCCCTACAACTAAAAGGGTCCAGCAAACACAATAGTATATTGTTTTTGAAAATCTGCCATACTTAGAAAAAGTTACAGGTGAAAACTTAAACACAAATGGCAGTTTTTGTCAATTCAATTTCAATTTTAAGTGTTACTTTCTATATGAAAACCTTGAAGGAGCTAAATAAATGACTGCTTGCTGAATTCAGAATTGTATCTACTTTTCAGAAATGTATAGTTTTATGGGATCTACTATTGGTTTCGCACCGATGTCTGTCACTGACTGGAAGGAGGTTGAAAGCACAAAAAATAGGAAAAATGGCGTATGTCCCAGTAAAATGTCAAAACTGTTTTGAAAAATGTAGTTTTCTGATTATAGTCTGCCTGTTCCTGAAAGCTGGGAAGATGGTGATTTTAGCACCACCAACACCTTGTCAATGCCATTTGCAGGGAAAGAAACAGATGCTTTCTTCTGCAATACTTTTTTCCAGTTTTTCCAAAAAACCCCAAAATTAGCTGTATTTTGGCTACTTTCTCAGTCCCCTCCAGGGAAATTCACAAACCCTGGGTACCTTGAGAATCCCCAAGATGTTGGAGAAAATGATGCAAATTATGTGGACAAAAAGCTATAGGGCCTAAGTGTGAACTACACCAAATAGCCAAACATAAAGGCTCAGCGCAGGAGAGGGAAAGGCTTAGCAGCGGGAGGTTAATATTTCATTTCATTTTTAAAAATGCGTTTACATGTAAATATTGTTTGATCTTGTGGGTAATTTTGGATTGTGATTGGTAAACATAACCTCACCCAATCTAATTTGTTCATCAAAGTGGCTTTGCTTTTAGTGGGACTAGTAAACATAAATGCCCTAAAGTTCAACCCTTCCCCTAGTGTGGTTTAAGTTCGAGTGGGAATGGTGAACCTAAACCCTTAGACTGGTTTTCATTAAGTTCTTGTAGAACTGGAGCCCAATAGCTTGCATCAGAATAGCAATTGTCTCTAGAGATCGGGGACCAGAGACACAACCCTGGTTTCCCAGATAACGTAGAGATTGTGTTGTTGCAGTGAAGTTATCCCAAGCTAAATGGCATAATTAGGAGATGTGATTAAATTGAAGGCAACTCTTTATGAGACACAACCCTGAGATTCCAAGTAATGTAGGGATGGTGTTGTTCTAACCAAGTTATCCCAAGTACAATGGCATAATTTGGAGATGTGATAAGAGTGAATGCAACCAACTCTTTATGATTGCTATAGAGTCTATGAGGGGAATAACGATGGATTTCATGAGAGCCGGTGTCCATGGAAAGCCATCAATAGTCTGCACATGAGTAAGAGATATCTTCTTCCTAACCAGATTTTGGAGTTTCTGTGAATAAATCAAATCTAGGTGAATTCCAGAAGCACTGAAATCTAACAGAGTAGAAACAATAATGGACTGAGTAGGATGAATTTGAAGAGTTAAACTCAACACGAACTAGCATGAACTAGACCCATCGGAGGAACTGAAAGTTTTAGGTAGAGCAGAATATTCTGCCACTTTCTCTCGTAAATGCGTCTTCCGCTGAAACTTTGCAAGCAGGTCTCTCAAACATCTTCTTGAATCTCGCCAGAGAATTGGCATAATTGTTTAGCCAAGGGTCTTCGTGTCAGCCAGAGAAGGTGCCAAGGCTAGAGCTGCACTGGTCAGGGAGCCAATAAGATGCTCCTATTTGGATCTGTCAGAGGGAAATTGACCAGGTCAAAAGGCAAAATAAAGTACCAAGCTGTCCATAAATGTCTTTATCCTCGAAGGATCTCCAGAATACTTAGGAGTTCAAGAACTGATGACAGGAAGTTTGCAAAAGTTGGAGTAGATCACTTGACAAAGAAAGCATTTTTGATCCCTAACTGGTCCAGCTCCAGAGTTTATTGCTGATGAACAGCCACCAGCTCATCGCCAAGATCCATGTTGCTAACGGATGGATACTTTGGCAGGGCATCGCTTTTAATTGTTTGTGGTAGGTTATGATAATCTGTTGAACGCAGATAAACAAAGACATTTCCAGACACTCTTTGAGAGGGTATTACATCAATCCCCATTCTATGCAAGCCTTCAGCGTTGTCCATAATCATTCTAGTTGCTTGCAGGGATCTAAATTCAGCACGGGTAAAATAATTGCCATAGCCCTCATCGTGGATCATGGGATTCGCAAAAATCGTATCATCAGAGGTGAGTAATCACAATGGAGGAATCAAGTACAAAATATCTAATAGGCATGATCTATTCAATGGAGACCTAGTAAAAACATCAAATAATATAAAATTAAGTCCAATACAAGTGTGATAAATTGATTCAGTCTCTATGCAGGCTTCAGCCACAAGGAATTCTTTCAAACATCTTCGTAATTCGCTGGTCCATTCTATCCAAGTGACTGATATGACTCTGCCAGCTAATTCAACATCACGGACACTCAAATAGCCACTCATTCGGGAATGCTAGGGGTAGGAGAAGCAGCTGGGGACAAAGGGGTGAATAGAGTATCTTTAAATATTTTTAGTTTATTGTATATTTAATGAAATATTTATTTTTTGTAGTTAAGCTTATGTTACGTTTTATTTCAGTACTTACTTTGTAACTGTAGAGCTTTATTTCTGAAAAATGTTGTACTTTTTCAGTCTGTAGTCTCAATTGGTGTAGAGTTATGCTTCCCAGCAGTGGTGGCCTCTGCTGCAGAAGTTATTCTCATATTTTTGTTTCTTCTCAAAGTGTTTTTTAAATTGGACAAGTATTTTTATTCGTAACTGTTTTTAAGTTTAATTTAATTGGTTGCAAGATTAATCATTTTTTTTATTTTCTGAACTTCATATGGTAAATGCTAATTACGTTGTTATTGGTATTTGTACATGTTTAAGTGATATTTGTTTAATGTGTTTAAAAATATAACTGAACATGTGTGTATTTTCATAGCATTCAATTTTAGTACTATTTTGTGTTGTGATATGTTGGTTTTCATGGTTTAGGTTTCATTTGTTTTATTGTGTTTATGATGGTTTGTATTTTTTTTTTCGAAGTTTAGTTATTCAAGATTGTTTATATGTTTATTGTCAATACTTCAATTTTTAAGTTAAATGTACTGGATGTTGATATTTTGGTTCCCAATATTTTTAGGTGATATTTTTTGTGTCTCAATATGATTTATCATAATGGCATGTTAAGATCTGTTTTATGTTTGCTTCTACTTCAAATCTGAAAATGGAAATTTAGCAAAATTTATTGAAAACACAGACTATGACTATGAAAGACAAAGCAGATAAAGTGAACAAGCTGGAGATAAATACAGACATTACATTACAAGTGTATCAATAGTCATCATGAACACTAAAATGTAGGATCATAATATTCGTGAACATATTGCAGACGGAAATAGGTTCATGAGCTAATCACTTATGATTATGAATGTTGATAAAGAAATTATTAACTGTGTTTGGATGAAACGGAATGAAGAGTGTGAATTACCACCAAACCAAAAGCAATTTACAATATCCTTGAGTACCACATATGCTTCAAAAAACACACAGAGATGTCTATTCATCAAGGCTAATTATTTCAACCCCTTTAGTGTGCGTGTGGTGCGTGTCGCCAATGGCCGACATCTGCATTCACTCTTCAGTGCATCTGTCAGCCATTGGCCAACACTGGGTAGGGCAGAAACGATCCACCGGTACTTGCACCAGTGGATTCCTTTTTAAAAAAAAAAGGGTGGGAAAGACGTGGAATCACCTCCACATCAGTCCCCACATCTCCTCCTGCCCATCTGTCATCAGTGCGCTGCAAATAACGCTGACGTCACAGATACCCCACCGGAGCAGTGACAGCAGCAAGGTAAGTGCTCTTCCCGCTCCGGTGGGGGGAAAAAAGCCTAAAAAGGCTTCCCCACGTTTTAGGGGGGAGCTCATTGGAAAGGGCCGCCCTGAAATGTTTGGCAGTGGAATGCGGACTCACCGCGATCCATAGCCAGAAAACCCACTGGACCACCAGAGAAACAAATTAGTGGGGGTGTCCCTCGTATTGCACGGGCTGACCCCGCCCGGTGGTATAAAATATAAAAAAAGAAGTGGTTTTCAACCCGGGGAGGTGCAATCACATCCCTTGAAGTAAAAATAAATAAAAGTAAAACAGGAAATTCATTCGGTAGGTTGGCCCTTGAGGTGAACGAGCCGACCTCCCCTCGGGGCACAAAAATTGCAAAACAAGAAGTGGTTTTCACCCTGGGGGGGGGGGTGAGTGGAGGTAAAAAAATAAAAAAAATAAAAATGTGGAGCTGTCTGGGGATAACCCCCTGTGGGGTCAGTGTTACATGGGCTGACCCCCTGTTGAGTCCACATTTTTTGGGAAATGTGTTTTTTCCCTGAGGGCCGACTGTAGACCCCAGGTGAAGACATACTTTTCAAAAATAAATATATAAAAGAATTATAGTAGGGGGTGGCTCTGAAGGCATAGGTTGATCCCCTTTGGGTACTTTTTTTTTATAAATGTGTGTTTTCCACTGGTGAGGGGATAGCGCCACCCCACACCATGGGAAAACACACATTTACATATAAAAATAAATCCTCACTACACATGGGGCAACAATGTATTGCCATGCAGTGAAAACCACTGCTCAAATTTGACAGGTCGACTTTCATTTGGTTGTTTTCTACTTTGGTTGTTATACTGGTAATAAAAATGAGTTAGAAATATGTACCTAGACAGTATTATCATGTTTTGAAATTATAAAATAATGAAGTAATACTACCAAACAAATTGTTGCATTATACTGCATAATTTGACTTTACTTGTTGCATAAAGTAGTCAACCCTGTCGCATAATTGGGTGCTATCCCTCATAATTCCCGTGACTGTGGTGATAGCACTGCATGTTTTCACATAGAGCATGCCCGCACACAAAGTTGCAGGGGCTATTATGTGAATATGTGCCTCTTGAGTACAAAGGTAGATGTTTGGCTTTAGGGTATTAGTTTTTTACTGGCAATGGCCTAGCAGCTCCACCTACAATATAGTTGTGCATAAGCCATCACAAAAGTATGTGTTGTATTGGCTATGGGGCAAGGTAAAGTAATGGTGTGTCTTTTTTTGTTTATTGTCTTTTCAGAACCTGCAATCTTCAGGAAACCAGAGAAAAAAGATAACTTTGTGTTTATTTACTGTTGCACACATCTCACATGCACACACCCATTGACTGATTTAGAACAATATTTCTGCCTTATACGTCGGAAGGTGTTTTCGACGGACGGTTTTAGTCAGTTGCGGATATGGCCACTGAGGCCCAGGCCCTAACTCGTGTTATGGAGGAGAGCTCTGAGCAGGATCAGAAACTGAGGCCTTCATTATGAGTTTGGTGAGCGGAAAATACTGCCCGCCAAACTCCCGCGTTCAGAAGACCGCCAGTGCGGTCTCCTTCCCGTGGCCCCTATTACATGCCAATGTAACCACCATGTAAAAGCCAGCGGACAGAGGACTCATAATCCCCAGGGCAGCACTGCTTGCAGCGCTGCCCTCGCGGATTAAGACCGCCAGCACTGCCAGGCTGTCGGCCGGCAAAAAAGTGGCAGTGCTGGCGGTCCACCCATGGCGTGTTCACCACGGTCATAATGTGAAGTTTGGACCGCCGCATTGGTGGCAGACCAGACTTGTAATAAGGGCCTGAGAAACCAGATACTGGGACAGTGTCTGAGGGAGAGAAAAATGAAGCAGAATCTAGAAGGGAGCTTTCAGTCGATGAAGTTTCATCCGAAGACTCATCTTCCGGAAATTCTAAGGGACAAAATGATGGTAGTCATGCTGTTCCTGTGCAAGCACAGTCTGTGCAGCAACAAAATGATGGTAGTCATGCTGTTCCTGTGCAAGCACAGTCTGTGCAGCAAAGCAACCGTAGGAGGTTAGATCAACCCAGAAAATAGACATGTGCAGCGACAGGCACAGGCGGAGTGCTCTCTTGTCAGCCCTCCAACTTAGTTCAGCCCCAAATTCTGCCTTTCACTGGCGATGCTGGTTGTAAAGACACTGGATGTAAAGTCGATAGGTTCAGTTTTTTACCAATTGAGTACATCCATCTATTTGTGAATGTTGACTTCCTTGAGCACATTGTGCAGCAACAAATTTGTACGACAAATAATTTTTCAGGGTGCATTGAGGCACTCAAGGGCCTCATTCTAGGGCACACCAGGGGACTCCCACTTCACTTGAGGAGCCGAACAATTTTTTTGGGCCTTACGATCAAAATGGGGTTAGCACACAAACCAAACTTGCAGACCTCCTGGTCTACACGCACGGTTTAGGTAACCCCCATTTTCGAATCGTATACAAGCAGGGATAATTTTTTACTATTGCACTGAATTTTAGTGATAATTCTACTGCATTACGCCAGGACCATCCAGACAAGGACAGGTTGTTCACATTTAGCCTGTTCTGAAACATTTATCTGCTAGGTTTCCAGAGATTTATACTCCTGGAAATATTATTACCCTCAATGAGTCCTTGATCCTGTACAAAGAGCAGCTGCTGTTCAGACAGTACATTGCGAGCTAAAGAGCTCGCTATGGCATCAAGTTGTACAGGCTGTGTAAGAGCTGTCTTGTCTATGTGCACAGCTTGAGAGTGTAGACAGGGAAGGACTCCACTCTAAACCCTGTAGGTTTCCTTCGCACATTAGGAGTCACAGGATAGATTGTATGGGAGCTTGTCCAATCACTCCTTCACAAAAGTTATAATTTTCATGTGGACAGTTTCTATACAGGAGTAGAGCTGTTCAGTGAGCGATACAAAGCTGGCACTGTGGCATGCGTTACGTTCATTGTCATTTCAAAGGGTTCTCGCTGGTACTTGTTTGTAAGAATATCCAGAAATCTCAGAGCACTGAGTTGCGTTCCAACGAACTGCTTGCAATCAAGTTCCCTGATAGGCGTGAAGTGTACATGTTCACTACAGGTCATGATGTAAGCACTTCTGCCATCACGGTTTGGAGTCAGATGTCCAAAGTTAACAAATCCACCTGTATACTTGATTACAACAAGTCCCTAGGGTGTGGTGATAAGAACAATCAGGTCTTCATTGATACAATGTGAGTTGTAATACTCACACTTGATATAAGAAACTGTTCACCCACCTGATCCTGATGGCAACTTACAATGCATATGTTGTTTATCATCAGACCACCCCAAGAAGACTCATGTCTATCCTTGACTTTAAGTTGACTGTCATTGAAAGTCTTACTGCTACAGAAGCAGTAGCCTCCACTTCATATGCCCTGGAGCATGTGGCGAGGCTGCAGGATCAACACTTCATTGATCACATTCCTGAAACAGATAAAAAGACTGAACCACATTGTTGTTGTAGAGTCTGCTCTAAGCAAGAAAAGAGGTAGGAGAGTTGTGTTTGGTGTCCCAAGTGCCCATCTCAGCCAGCCCTTTGCTTTCCTACTTGCTTTATGTTGCACCATACAAAAGTAAAATATTGGGAAACTGACTGAGAAAGAGTTGCTGTTAGGTAATCCTTTCAACGGTTGTGCATAGATACTTATGTTCCATGGACCACAACTTCACTAAGCAAGCAGCCATATAATTTTTGTTCCTCTACTTGAAGAAATCATGGACTTGCTGATGGCCTGTTCAACACCTTTATCCTCTGTCAGAACGTGATAGGTGTTCTGTTCGCTGATTGACAAGTACATTATAGTCCCCACACACTGCACATAATGGTGGACGGCACATAAGCCATGTTATGACAGAGTATTCTGTGTGCCAAAATTGTAAAGTCTTGACTAGATTTTGGAGTGCTTTTTAGGGAACTTATGTATACAACACATGGACCTCCCTGATTGCCCAGAATAAACATATTAAGTGTAAAAAGTCAAACAAATGTCCTGTGGGACTCATTCACCAACACGCCTACTCGCTTTGAAAGTGTGCAAACTCAATTAGTAACTTGTATCATGATCAATATTATTGAAAAAAAGATACAGGACATGGGGCCAGATGTAGGTAGCATTTTGCTTGGCGCAAACTGCAAAAATCGCATCGCGATGCTCATTCACATTTTGCGAGTCGGTACCGACTCGCAAAATGTGAATGCGACTCGCAAATAGGAAGGGGTGTCCCTTTCTTATTTGTGACTCGCACCGCAATGCTAAATTGCTTTGTGACAGCGAACGCAGTCGCAAAGCAATTCGCAGTTACCACCAGTGTCACACTGGTGGTAACCCATTCACAAAAGGGACACTATACATTTCAGTATGCACCAAAGTCAGTGCAGACGACGCAGTGCTCAGCAAGTGAACTAATATGTATACAACAACAAATAACAAGAAGCATAGAACAAGACAGTGAACAGATTCCAAGAAGGCCCTACCTGTTCATATATGGCCTTGTCTGTTCATATATGGCACCCCCTGGTGAACCATAGCATGTTCTGAAAGCAACTTAGGAAGGGGATGTTCACGATTCAACCTGTACCTAATCTTTGGCTCTCATCAAGACAAAATTCCTCTGACTGACATTCCCTTAAAAGAGTGGAATCTTGGGACCTTCAATAAGACATTGTGGGGGTCATTCTGACCCTGGCGGTCCATGACCGCCAGGGCCGGGGACCGCGGAAGCACCGCCAACAGGCTGGCGGTGCTTCCTGGGCCATTCTGACCGCGGCGGTAAAGCCGCGGTCAGAAAAGGGGAACCAGCGGTTTCCCGCCGGTTTTCCCCTGGCCCAGGGAATCCTCCATGGCGGCGCTGCTTGCAGCGCCGCCATTGGGATTCCGACCCCCTTCCCGCCATCCTGTTCCTGGTGGTTTTTACCGCCAGGAACAGGATGGCGGGAACGGGTGTCGTGGGGCCCCTGCACTGCCCATGCCACTGGCATGGGCAGTGCGGGGCCCCCTAACAGGGCCCCATAAAGATGTTCAGTGTCTGCTTTGCAGACACTGAAAATCGCGACGGGTGCCACTGCACCCGTCGCACCCCTACAACTCCGCCGGCTCCATTCGGAGCCGGCTTCATTGTTGCAGGGGGTTGCCCGCTGGGCCGGCGGGTGGCCTTCTGGCGGTCGCCCGCCGGCCCAGCAGGAAAGCTAGAATGGCCGCCGCGGTCTTTTGACCGCGGTGCGGTCATTCGGCGGCTCCCGCCGCCCGCCGGGGTCAGAATGACCCCCTGTGTGTTGTTATGTTATTAGTCAATGTTTAAGGTTTGCAAGGGATTCTAGGTAAAAAAAAAGCCTGCTGAGATCCACATGCCACTCCACCCTGGATTGCCCTGCATTTCTAATTTTAAAATATGTACAGGTTTGCTGGGTTTCCCTAAGTGCCACCTGAGATAGGGTCCAAAATCTACAGCTACCCACATTACAAAAAAGGGTCCTTTTCTTGTGGCAAAATGTGATGTGTCCTTGGTGTTTTGTCCCGTTTCCTGTTTCGAGCACTAGGCCTACTTATACAAGTGAGGTATCGTTTTTATAGGAAGAGATGTGGAAGCCAAGAATAGCAGACATTTGTTATTACCAATTGAATTTCACTGCACTTGAGCCTTTCAAATGTAAGCCAGTGGATAAAAAAGAAGACATTTTGAAAATACCTTCTAAATCATTTGCTAGTATGAGAACCCACAAATTCAGAGATGTATAAAGAAGCACTGTTCCTAAGCTTTATATCTTATACCCATTTAAAAAATGCATATGTTTCCTTGATACCCATTATTCATTCTACATATTTCACCGTATGTTCAGTTGGCTCTGTTTACCTTGGGTTCTAAGAGAACCTAAAAACTCTATATATCCCTGCAACCAAAAGTGTCTAGCGGACATAATTTTCTATTGCTTTTGTAAATCGGCCATCATGAGAAAAATTTACAGATGAAAACAATATCACAAATGGTGTGTTTTTTTCAATATTTCTTTATTTCAACAATTATTTTCTTTGAGAAAATCTGACTCTTTGCTGAATTCAGAATGTTGTCTACTTTTCAGATATCTGTAGCGTTCCTCGGTCGCTCATGGGTTTCACTTTGCTTTCTATCCCAAACTGGAAATAGGATGAGAGCACAAAAAATAGGCTACCACTTTGTAAAATGCCAAAACTGTGCTACAGAATTAGGTTCTTTGATTCAGCTTTGAACTTACCTTATGCGCCGCTTCAATCCGCTCCGGTCCTCTCTTCTACTGCAGGCACAGGCTTCCAGCCTACCATGCATCCAATCTTGCTGCTGCAGGCAGCATGAAAGCAGCATTAGGATTGGATGGAGCACCCAGGCAGGGCACTCCGAGCAGAGTGGAAGTCTCTGCCTGCTGTCTCCAACCCAGCAACACAGTACTGGGTTGGAGAGAGCTGGCCATACATACATGCGCACTGAGAGGGAGTTCTGTGCACTCCCTCTCCGTCCCTGTCATTGCCCGTGGTGCGGTCCCTTTTACAAGAAAAAGATAATAAACATAGTTTAACATAGTTTATTAACATTTTCTTGTAAAGGTTTTGCAGCTGCTGCTGGCAGGCGAGGGCGACACTCCTCCGCCATAGCGGAGGAGCCGCTCCTGCAACCTAACAATGTGATTATTATATGTCGCATTTTTATATATATCTTTAGCCCATAAACGTGTCTTCAGAACAACAATTTCAATATATTTGCTGGGTGGATGAGAGCTTGAAGAGCTTCCTCCTGCTTGTTCTTCTCTGACCTGCATCTTCTGAGCCCTGACTAGTTTGCTAACCTCTAGCTATGGAGGTTTAATGTTTTGTGATCCAAGGAAGTAGTCAGAAAATGAAAATACCCGTCACTTCATCAGTACATCTAGCCACACACAATCATCTATTATCCCTTCATCCGAAATTATGTTCACCCTTCCATCCATCCATTCTTTCTTTCCCCTTTCATATATACAGCTATTCTTTCACACATTCACCAATTATAATATCTATATAGCCACCCAATCCCTCATCCATCCTTTCACTCTTGCCCATTTGTTGACTCTTCATTTTTCCATTCATTCACAATTTAACCCATCAGTCCTTTCGCTCTTCCATCCAACATTTCACCATTCCATCTATTCATCCCTGAGCCCTTACATTTATTCTATCACCCATCATTTCCCCCTTCCATCCATTCATTTAGTTTTTTTACCCTTTGTTCACCCTTCCACCCTACCTTCCACTTGTTCGTCCTGATTGGTTTCCACATTTCTTTCCTTCCACCCTTCCTTTCTCATTTTCTTCCTTTCCATCTCCCCATCTCCTATCTCATACTATCTTTTTCATTCTTTACTTTGTCTCATATGCTTACTGTTTAATTTTTTTTACCCTATATTCATTACTTCGTTATTTCGTTTTCTGTATTTCCCTGCTCCATCAGCCATTCTTTCACACCCCCTCTCTCACGGTATTGCCTAACAGTATTATTTATGAGATACTTTGTCTTCAGACCTGCAGACAGAAGAGGCCAAGAAACAACTAATTGAAGTTTTTGTGGGACCCTGTTCACCAGCCCATGAGGCCCAGATGCAGCCCCCACTTAAGCTGCTTAAGTGGGGGTTCCCTACACCAATGTAATGATTCATACTATAAAGCAGGTGTTGCCAGTTCTACACTGAGGCAATGGACTTGATTACAATTTTTAACAACACTGACATGTCACTTTCTTTTCCTGGACAGCGGTTATCACTGTATCTCCAGAGAGCATGATAATTCATTGATGTTGCCTCGCTGCTTTTACTGTGTAGTTTTGGTTTACTTTATTGCTCTATTAATGTACCAGGCTAAATGAATGACAAATTGTAGTGATATTTGTGTCTTGACCACTGACTTCGTGTCGCATCACTTTGCATTTGGCTTAGCTGTCCACCGTCACATTAATGGTCACCAGTTACAGACTCCATTTTGTATTCAGCTCACCAGTTGCAGACTCTATTTTATATTCAGCTCACCCGTTACAGGCTCCATTTTATATACAGCTTAGCTTACCCTTAGCTTTACTACCACGTTAAAGGTGCGAGTAGTTTTCCGTACAAAACATGTTATGCAACGTATTTTCTATTCTGCATGTTCTTTTTCTCACTGAAGAGCTAGGACATAACGTTGAGGAGTCAGTCAGTCAGCACGATAAGGATGTAGCAGAATAATGTTTATGGACAGCACAGAACGGCTTAGGATTGGGAGAGACACCTTGGGAAACTGGCCAGTTCCAACCTGTTTCGTTCAACCCTGACCTAAAATAGCCAGCATTTTTTAATACTTCTTGCGCAGCAGGTGGGGTTTTTCTAGAAAGCCCTTTTGTCGTTTGCTTAAGATATATAAGAGACCCAGGTCGACAGTGGGAGATTCAGAGACCTCAATCAGGATTTTAGACGTTGAATGCCTGATATATTTCCCGTGAGGGTAGAGTTCTCCCTTTCTCGTTTCAGTCGAACGGGGTCATCGGCTTGCAGGAGAAAGATAAAGCACCAGACAGGCCGTACGGTGATGCATTTTGATTAATTATTTGCTTTGCATTGTGTGTTAAAAAAAAAATATATATATATATATATATATATATATATATATATATATATATATATCAATATCGGTGTTTGTATCCTTGCATGTATATATTTGCTGTTTATAGATTGAAGATTCTTTGTACATGGTCTTACCTCATTGTTTCACATTTTAAAGGTACACTTTTGGCTATACAGGCCTTCCTTCACAAGCCTTGCAGAAAGATAGAATAAATGTCTTCTTCAGATTAAGAAGTGCATTCCAAAAAATCTTTTCGACTCCTTTCCGTGTGTGTATTTTGGCTCAGTCAGAAGTAAAGCAAAACACAAATTTAAGATTGTAGGCCTGACGTTTTGCAAAAGATAGTCTAAACAGAACAATATGTAATATTTTTAATTCCTTCCTTATACTGGGTTAAATAAAACTACAGATTTGGGAATTCTAAGAAAACAAGCATTGGCGAAGATAATGGATCTCACCTATATAAGAGCAATTGGCTTTGGCAATGTGTTTTGCCATGCTGTACACCAGTAGGGCTGCTGTCCATCATGGCTAAAAGTTAGTGACGTGGAGTGTCAGATTGGAGTGGGGGGTAGAGTGTCATAGAGTGTATTTGTTGGCGTTTCGTAGAGTGGAGTAGAAGGGAGTACAGTTCAGTGGTTCAGTGTCAGAGAGTGTCGTAGAAGAGAGTGGGGTGGAATAGGGTGGAGTGGGTTCAGTGGATTGAGGTAGCAGATTTGATTGGTGTAAAGTGGGGTGGATTGCATAGAGTCAGGTGGATTGGTGTGGGGTGGATTGGATTGAGGTGGATTCGAGTGGGGTGGATTAGATTGGATTGGGGTGGGTAGTTTGGACTGGAGTGATAGGGCTGGGGTGGCGTGGATTGGAGTGGGTGGATTGGATTGAGTGAGGTGGATTAGATTAGACTGGAGTAGTGTGGATTGGATTTGGTGGATTGGATTCACTGGATTGGAGTGGGTGGATTGGATTGAAATGGGGTGGATTGGAGTGGATTGGAGTGGGGTGGTGTAGGTGGATTGGATGGGAGTGAGTTGGATTGGATAGCAGTGAACTTGATTGTAGTGGCATAGATTGGAGTGGGTGGATTGGATTTGAGTAGGGTGGGTTGTATTGGAGTAGGGTAGGTTGTATTGGAGTTGAGTGGGATGGATTAGAGTGTGGTGGGTTGGATTTGAGTGGCATGGATTGGAGTGTGGTGGATCAGACTGGAGTGGGGTGGATTAGACTGGAGTGTATTGGGGTGAGGTGGATTGGATTGGGGTGAGGTGTATTGGATTGGAGTGGGGTAGATTGGACTGGCCTGGACTGGGGTGGATTGGATTGGTGTGGGGTGAACTGGATTGTAGTGGGGTGGATTGCGGTGAATTGGAGTGGGGTGAATTGGGTTGGATTGGGGTGGATTGGATTGAGGCAGACTGATTTGGATGGACTAGGTGGTTTCGGATTGGAGTAGGGCAGGTGGGAGAAAGACAGGTTGGAGTGGGGCAGACAAATGGATTGGAGTGGGACAAATTGGAATGGATTGGAGTGAGGCCGGCTAGAGTGGGGCAGATTGGAGTGGGACAGATTGTATTAGAGTGGATTGGAGTAAGATGGGTTGGATGGGAGTGGGGTGTATTTGATGCGTGTGGATTTTGTTGGTGTTGGTTGGACTGGATTGGAGGGGGTGGATTGTGATGTAATGGGCTGGATTGGGATGGAATGGGGTGGATTGAAATAGGGTGAGGTGGATTGGAGTGGGACAGATTGTTTTTGGATTGGGGTGGGGCAGACTGGAATGAGGCAGATTGGAGAAGGGCAGATTGTTTTTGATTGCAGTGGGGCAGATTGTTTTGGATTGGAGTGCAGCAGATAGGACTGGGGCAGATTGTTTTGATTGATTGATTGATTGATTCAGCTTTATTTTGGCAAAAACTGCCATAAAATCACAATAAGTACCAGAACTTCAGTATAAGATGCAATTAAAAAGGAACAATAAAATTCTCAAAGATAATTAAAAGTCCAAAGTCATCTAATAAAAGTTGCACAAAGTCTAAAATGGGAGTAAGAGTGCATATACAAAACACAATGAATCAATATTAAAACATAGGCCCTCATTAAAACATTGGCAGTAAATGCCGCCTACAGCCGTGGCGGCGGCCGCCAAAAGACCGTCGCCGCGGCTAACAGCCGTCCGCCAAATAATGACCACAGCCGGATTTCCGCCACAAGAAGGGTGGAAATCCGGCTGTGGCCCTGCTGGCGGATGGCATTAAGGTGGCGCTGCTACCACCAGCATGCCATGCCAGTAGACCGCTGCCTGACATAATATGAAAAATAATATGACCTGGCGGTGTTCTACTGGTGGGCACTGCTGGCGGTAGCAACAGCCCGTCCCGTCCCCTGCCTGAAGACCCCCAGGATCCAGGTAAGTTGGGTTTCTGACAGGGGAGGGGGGTGAGGGTGTGTTGTGTGTGTGAGTGGGTGTGTGTGCACGAATGTGTGAGTGTGTGTATGAATGCGAATGTATGTGTAGTGTTGTTTTCGTGTGTGTATGAATGCGAGTATGAAGTATATGTGAATGTGTGTCTGTGTGTCAGTGTGTATGTGGTACGGATGTGTTCATGAATGAATGGATGCATGCGTGTATGAATGCGTGTATGCCTGTGTGAGTGGGTGTGTGTATGCGTGTGTGTGTGTGTAGGGGGCGAGGGATTGGAAGGGGGGAGCGTGGATGGAGGGGGGCTGGGGGCGTATGGGGAGTGTTTGGGGGGAGGGGGCCTCCTATCAGTGACAGGGAAGAAGTTCCCTGTCACTGATAGGGCCTACCACCATGGTTTTCGTGGCATTACGAACACCATGAAAACCATGGCGGTAGGCAGGGCCAAAATGCCTGAGTTGGCGCACTAGCGGCCGCCGGGCTTGAGATTCTTATCTCCAGCCCGGCGACTGCTACCACCATGGCTGTCGGAGTGGTATATTGGCAGGTTGGCTTCAGCCAACCCGCCAATGTCATAATGTGGCGGTATGTACCGCCAGCCTGTTGGTAGTACCAACGCCACCTTACCACCGATCGCCAGGGTCAAATAGTTACAAATACAGTTCTTCATAGAGAGAACAATATGGGCCTTGTCATCCAAGCTGTATCTCATATTACCAAAGTCAATATGTATCAAAGCGTTGTATTAATTTCACATGAGGAAGAGTTTCCAACCTAGCATCTCACTTCAAGTCACCAGGCATGAGAATGAGTTCAGTACAAGGATCCCTAAAATCTAGTAGCTATAGCCTCCCATTCAGTAAACATCTAAGTATGCATAAATAAAAAGACTGTGGATCAGGACACAATTATAAGCTGCTTATAAAATGTATGCATTAGTAGTTAGAGATTTGACTCTAATGTGCCAGATTGCCTCTAACAACTTTGCCAGCACGAATGTCACAATCCCACGCAAACTTGTTCTGCAAATCCTAAGGGTCAAATGCCGATCCCTGTTACACAGAGATTTGCAGAGTGGCCTAATCCAACAAGCCCTCTGCTTTTTATATGCCAGTCAATGGAATAGAATGTGGGCAATGTTCTCTTTGGTCTTGTATCTCATTGGGCAAAGATCTGTTTGGCTTTCAGTTTGTTTCCATCTGGAAGTAAGGGCCTGTAGAGGTAGGGATCCGATTCTAAATCTGATATAAAGTGCACGTGCTAGGGGTGTTGTAATCATATCTAAATAATGCTCAAATTCCTAATGGCACTTACCAATAAAAAACAATCAGAGGGAACTGAAGCTAGCTCTGCTACTTGCAAGCTCGCCCAGAATGCGTCCTTCAAAGACTGTGTAGCATTCTTTGGGAGGTGAGAAGGATCTGACCAATACAGGCCTAGCCCATGTTTAGGAAAGGCATTTTTTACGTATCTGCACCACAGAATTTTTTCAATTTGTGGGGCGGCTAGCACCACTCATAGCCATGTTCTACACGGGTCTAAAGAATCTGTGGACCATATTCTGATCCAAAATGCAATAGCCTCATGGCGGCTATATCCGCAATAGAGTGTAAATTCAAGTTGATACAAATAGGCAATGTGGGGCAACACGTGGGATTTTTAGCAAGGCCTTCAGGAAGAAATGTTCTGCTCTCTCTAAATCTTGTAATTTGCCATGTCCCCATAACTCTGCACAATACAGGGCTCCCCCTCTAACGTGACTTTTGTATATTTCCATTGTTGGAGTAATCTCTGGAGTAATAGAAAAACTCAGAGATCTACCAGCAAATCGCAAAATGCCCCCTGCTTTTTGTTTCAAGGACATAATGCACTTATTGGGCTGGCCATTTATGAGAATACTCCATCCTAACTCCCAAATAGTTGAACTGAGAAGCTCTTTCTTTCCTTATAACATTTTACCATTCAGTGATATGGTTTTCTTCACTTAATGTTTTGTATCACCAAAAAACATGTATTTGGTAGTGGTAGCATTTATTTGTAAGTCATGCTCCCAGCAAAACCCCAAAAATTTCTCAAGGAGCCTAATCAGTCCTGGAGCGGTTTGCGTTAGCAGCAAAGTGTAATCAGCAAACAATAGGCACGGGGTCTTTACCCCACCCAGTTTGGGGGCATCATTTTCACAGTCATATAAGTAAGGGATGCAAGCATTTATTAAAAGTAGAAAGAGTGTGGGGGCCAACACACATCCCTGTCTCTTCCCCTTCTGTAGTGGGAGTTCCCCTGTGAGTTCCCCATTCGTTCCCCACCTTATTCTGGCGTAACTCTCAGAATATAACTCTTGGATCAGGTTTAACAAAGGACTCCAACCCTGCCCAGGATCTCCCATAACTCGGGGGACCAAATCAAAGGCAAACCTGAGGTCCACAAAGGCAACAAAAAGTCTCCCAGCATCCAGGACGACGGTTTTCCATGTGATTGTAAGGAAGCGGAAGACCTGGTCTACTGTACTTGTCTTCTGTCTAAAGCCCTCCTGTAGGTGGCTTAGGACATCTCTTTCCTCTAAACAATCCTTAAGCCTACCCAGGGCCTGATAGGAAAATATTTTCTGCAAGTTGTCTAGGAGACTTATTGGTCTATAATTACCTGAAACTGACCTATCCCCTTTTTTATGGATTGGGACAATTATTGTGCCTTTCCAAGAACGGGGGGGATTGCAACCCACCAAAACTGCATTGGACACACTGTTTGTATAAGGGCCCCAGAATTTAAGGTCAGATTTGAACAAATAGGATGGTATTCCATGTAGACCAGGCGCCTTTCAATCAATCAATCAATCAATCAGGAATTTGTAAAGGGCACTACTCGCCCAAGAGGGTCTCAAGGTGCTGAGGAGGGGGGGGGGAAGAGGGGAAGTTGCTGCTACTGCTCCAACAGCCAGGACTTGAGAAGTTTCCTGAAGGCAAGGAGGTCTTTGGGCTGGCACAGGTGGATGGGAAGAGTATTCCACATTTTGGCGGCGAGGTGCGAGAATGATCTACCGCCGGTTGTAGTTCTGCGGATTCGTGGGATGGTTGCGATTTTTGGACTTTGATGGCTATCTCAGTTTCCCTTAGGGTAAATGGAGTAAGCGAACCTGCACCAGAAGTGACAATCACTTTTGCACTCTCTGTACCGACAGAAGGGGCAGTCTCCTGTCTATAGAGTTCAGTGAAATTATGCGTCTAGTTATCAGCGGAAATATGGCATTCAGGTCTGAGATTTTCATTTTGCCCATTTTGGGTGAGCAGGGACAAGAACCGTTTGGAGTTACTTTCTTTAGCCACTAGTAACAATTCCTGGTAGGTTTCATCCTCCCAATTAATATTGCTAGTCTTTATTGCGAGGGCGTACTCATGCCCCACCAAAATTATCTTTTCTCTGTATTTTAGTCTTATTGCTTCCAAGAGTCTGCTCTTGACCTTTCTACATACTTTATTAAACCATCTACAATTGCCTCCTCTTGGGTCTTTGTTCTCCTTGCTAGCTCTAGAAAACAGATCTTTCAAAGAAGAGAAAAATTCTGTGTGAGAGGCCATAATCTGGTTAGATGTGCATGTACAGAGTGTGGTGACTGGTCGATAGGTGGAAACTAGATCGTGCATTTTAGCCACCAACTCATTGGCGCTTATGAAAGTCTCCCATTTTATGACACATTTATTATTTGTCACCATTATGGGGAGCATCCCCTTGTCCTCTCGTTGGATATTATCTTTAATGGAGAGCCACATGTCACACTCTAACAGAATAGGGGAGTGACCAGTAATGTGATTGGCTGGGGTGTCTGAAGGGAAGCGCCCGTTTCCTTGCTGAAGACCGTGCATTGTCATAAAATCTATGACCTGCAGCGCCCGGGTGCTGGATTTAGGCTGTTTTCTTAGCGTTAAAAGAACTGGAATTGCCCGTATAGAGTCCTCTACCTGTGTTAGCTCGGAGAAATGGGAATCAGGCTCTAGGGACACATTAAAATCTCCTGCAACGATAACAAAATGTGAGGAAAGAAATTCTGAGATGAGGACAAAAAGCAAACTGATGGTGTTAGTGTTTTGACTAGGGGAACCTGGTCTATTGTATATGTTGACACACTGGAGCAAAGTTCCTTGATTTAACTTAATTGAAACTGCCAGCATATCGAGTGAATCAACATATATTTCTTTTGTTTCACTCACCTGGGAGATTTGTATCCATGTGATAAGGCCCCCACCTGCTCTCCCATCTACAAATGGGATGGCCTTCTTGCAGAATTAAATAAACCCCTGCCTATAGCCATTTGAAGTGGCCCAAGTTTCCTGAAATAAACATATGTTGCAGCTATCAATGAACCGCCCCCACTCCGCATCAACAATCTTATTATGTATGCCAGCTACATTCCATGAAATTAATGCGGGATAAGTAAACCCAGATTCCACATGCTCTCTCCTTGGGAACTCGTGAGTAGAGATTGTGTTTAATCGCTTGTTAGTGTCTGCCATATTTAGATTTTCGGCTTGGTCAGATCTCCTAGGGGTAGTCAATTCCAGGTGTGCTTGAAGTTCTGACTGGGGCATGCCCACATCAAGAGATAAATTGTTATTCAGTGGGGCAGATGGTGGGCACAGTCAGTCAATATCAGAAAGATCATCACGTTGCAATGTTCTCGGTGAGCTCTGTTTCCCAGACAGATTTGCACACTCACTTCCAAGGGTCATAGAATGTCCCTTCACAGATGGAGTTGGGGTCATAGATCCCAAAATATCTGGCCCATTACTCAAGATGGTGGGTGCCCCTTACCCCACGTGCCTTGCAAAGATATTGGTGCACTCTGTTTCCCAGGCAGGTTTGCACACTCACTTCCAAGGGTCGTAGAATGCACCTTCACAGATGGAATTGGGGTCATAGGTCCCATATTATCTGGCCCATTACTCAAGATGGTGGGCGCCCCCTGACCCCATATGCCTCGGTCAGGCCAAGAGCTTTTAAAAATAATGTTATAACCATTTCTAAGTGGATTACCTATCTCCAGCAATATCAACCCTTTTACCATGTTAGGGCTGGAAAGCATTAGCTCAATGGTATCCCAGCACCCTGGCTTCTCTGTGTAGCACTTGACGGAAATTATATCTGAGTATAGAATAGATCCACATTGCCTAACATGTCTTATCCAATGGATGACTTTATTCTTTAGCGACAAACTGTCTTCTTGTGTGGTGGAAGGTGCTGGAGGTACTTTGCACATATAGATTGGGTAGCCACTGTTATAATTTTTGGCAAAAGGCAGAGCAATAGACGGGTCTCGTTTCGTACTCACACGGGGGCAAATCGTTGGCAAAGGGCTCTTTTGTCCATTGGCCCCAGGGTGGTTATTAGAGCTAACCGAGGGCACTCTCACCCTAGCAACTGGCCTAGAGAGCCCTCGCTCGTCGTGTTCCTCTGCTCTACGAAAATGGGCAGCATAGGGTTCGAACCTTCTCTTTGGATACCTTTGTTATCCCTCTTCCTTGCAGTATGTGAAAGGAGGTCGAGTACTTCCATCATCATTTGTTTTAGCTCCTTTACCTCTTCTTTTAAACTGGTAATGGCATTGACCACTTCCTCCTGGGAGGGCACTCCAACGGGCTGGTGACTGACTATTTCCAAGTTTGAGTCAAATTTGCTAGGTTCTAATGATTGGTCAAGAGCCCCCAATGACAAGAAACGGTTTGAACAAGGGATTTTATTGACAATTACACTACATGGTGGGGCGCCCTCAACATTTGTGTGTGAGGAGTTAGTTTTCATAATCTCTGTACTAGGACCGTCAACTTCTCTTGATGTTGGCAAGACTATTGGGGCATCTGTCTTGCAAGCAGTATCTCTCTTTTAAGACAGTCTAGGTTTGAAAAAGGGAGAGAGTGAGCCACTATTCAGCCCCTTGGAGGTTCACTTGTCTTTCCCCTACAACACGGACTCTACTTCTTTAATCAGTGAGTCAGTTTCGTTGGTAACACAATTAGAAAGGTTGCGGGAAGTTTTAGGCGATGTTGGTGTGGTGGTACAGGTTCCTGGCACCGCCCCCCTGGACTGAGGGCTCCTGGGACAGCATGTCCTCTCCGAAAACGTCCCCCAGATTGTTTTGAATTGGTCATATTGGAATGGGGCAGATTGTTTTGGATTGGAGTGGGGCAGACTGGAGAAAGGTAGATGAGAGTGGGACATATTGTTTTGGATTGGAGTGTGGCATATTGTTTTGAATTACAGTGGGGTAGATTGTTTTGGAGTGGTGTAGATTGTTTTGCATTGAAGTGGGGTAAACTGGAGTGGGGCAGGTTAGATTGGAGTGAGTTGGGAGGATTGGAGTAGGGTAGGTTGGAGTGGATTGGATTGGAGTTGTGTTGATTGGTGTGGTGTCACTCAGGGTGGATTGAGGTGGATTGTAGTGCGAAGGATTGAAGTGTGGTGTATTGGGGTGTACTGCATGATTATGTGTTAAAGCATAATTTCAAAAAGTACACATGATAAAGAAACAATGGTGCTTTGCAATATTAAGAACAAGATAATCGTAATCTTTTGAGAACAGCGCTCACAAGATAATCGCCATCTTTTGAGTGCAAGGTGAGAAAAGACTACTTGGCAAAATAAAAGAAAGTAAGCTATAAAAAATATAACTTTGCCATTTTATTTCTACTTCTGGGCACGTTTTTGACAGTGACAAGCATTCTGTTTGCAGAGCACTAGAAGTTAAAAAGAACAAAACAGTACCCCAGTCACGTCGGCAGCAGTGGACGGGCACTGATTAAGCTAAATCAATCAGTGCATGGTCCCTGATCCACACAGAGGAATGGAAATTATGCCAAGCCTGCAGTGACAAATTACGAGGTCGTAAAGAAGAGCGCAGCGAAAGCCAACAAATGGTAAGGGACAGGAGGACTCCAAGCTCCTTACTGTACACCAGGGGCAGCATCGCCCCCTCCCCCCCGCCAGCAGCAGCTATTGCAATCCTTTTACAATGAAACGATAATAAACTATATTTATTATCGTTTCTTTGAGAAGGGGGCGGGGTTGGGGGATGACAGGGATGAGGGGAGTGCACAATGTACTCCCCTCAGTGTGCATGTATGTTTGGCTGTCCGTCCAAACACACATGTGCACAGGGCTCTCTCCGGGCTGGAGAGAGCAGGCACAGGTTCCCAGTCTGTCTGGAAGCGCCCTGGCCAATCCTAACACTGCTCTGAGCAGCGTCAGGATTGGCCGCAGGGCAGGCTGGGAGCCTGTACCTCCTGTCAGGGAGAAGGAGCGGCGGCACGACAACGAAGCAAGGAAGGTACGTTTTGAATTTTAAAAAAAATATCATTTAATGTTTAGCCTCAGCCCTCCCCCTCGCAGTGCGCATGCGCCGCCCCACCCCTTCACAGCACAGCGAGCCGCGACTGCTGTATAACAGCACTCACATCCACTTACCACAGGCTCGACTCTAAAAACGGGACTGGCTTATTGGGTAACACATGGACCTGGGAAACTTGGTAGCAGTGCAACGTAGGGGGGATGGGGATGGGGAAGTGACATGCCCATCATATGCCTGCCAAACCCTCTTGTTTTAGCTGACCTGATACCTTCAGTACAGAATCCATTTTAGGACATCCTCATTCCTCACTCCTCATCCCTACTTCTCATCCATCATCCCTACTTCTCATCCATCATCCCTACTTCTCTTCCATCGTCCCTACTTCTCATCCCTGCTTCTTATCCATCATCCCTACTTCTCATCCATCATCCCTGCTTCTCTTACATCATCCCTATTTCTCTTCCATCATCCCTACTTCTCATCCATCATATATCATCCCTACTTCTCATCCATCATCCCTACTTCTCATCCATCATACATCATCCCTACTTCTCATCCCTCACCCCTACTTCTCATCCATCATTCCTACTTCTCATCCATCATACATCATCCCTACTTCTCATCCCTCACCCCTACTTCTCATCCATCACCCTTGCTTCTCGTCCATCATCCCTACTTCTCATCCATCATCCCTGCTTCTCATCCATCATCCCTACTCCTCATCCATCATACATCATCCCTACTTCTCATCCCTCACCCCTAATTCTCATCCATCACCCTTGCTTCTCGTCCATCACCCCTACTTCTCATCCATCATTCCTACTTCTCATCCATCATACATCATCCCTACTTCTCATCCCTCACCCATACTTCTCATCCATCACCCCTGCTTCTCGTCCATCATCCCTACTTCTCATCCATCATCCCTTCTTCTCATCCATCATACATCATCCCTACTTCTCACTTCTCATCCATCATCCCTACTTCTCATCCATCATACATCATCCCTACTTCTCATCCATCATCCCTACTCCTCATCCATCATCCCTGCTTCTCATCCATCATACATCATCCCTACTTCTCATCCATCATCCCTGCTTCTCTTCCATCAACCCTACTCCTCATCCCTGCTTCTCATCCCTACTTCTCTTCCATCATCCCTACTTATTATCCCTCATCCCTGCTTCTCATCCCTACTTCTCATCCATCATTTCTACTTCTCATGCCTCAGCCATCATCCCTACTCCTCATCCATCATCCCTACTCCTCATTCCTCATCCCTCAGTCATACCAACACATTTTCAGTTTTGTGAAACACAACTTCACACAGATTGGTTGGGAACAGCCAATCAGAGTTATGAGAGAGAGCTGCATTCTACTTCAATGAAAAACAGCCTCCTCATTACACATGGTGGGTGAAGAGAGAGGAGAGGAAATGCAACTGTGTGCTTGCTTCCAGTGAATTCAAGGCTGTGCAATATTTCATTCATTTTATTTAACTCAGTGTTTTTCTGTTTGCACAGGCCTCTGCAGAAAGCTGTGCTTGTTTGAGAAATACAAGGAGCCCACAGCCTGGGTCATAAATAAGCTCTTGGAGAAAGGGTTATACAGGTCATCTACAGTTCAACCGAAAACCTTTCTGGTTTCAGTTTCATATGTAGAAAGAACATGTTTAAAATCAACTCTGGTGACAGTGCAATCCAATTCATCCAAACCTTTTCTGGTTTCATTTTTATTTGTAACAAATAAAATGTTTAACTCTGAGCCTGCTTTTTATTTGTAACAAATAACATGTTTACATCTGAGGCTGCTTTTATCTCTCTGAGCTGTTTTTTTTTCTTTTCTGAAACCAGAAAGATTTTGGATGAACTGTAGATGAACTTTATAACCCTTTCTCCAAGAGCTGATTTTTGGCCCTAGATGTAGGCTCCTTGTATTTCCCAAACCAGCAGAGCTGTAAGAATGTAGCTCTCTCTCATAACTCTGATTGGCTGTTCCTAACCAATCAGTGTGAAGGTGTGTTTCACAAAACTGAAAATGTGTTGGTATGACTGAGGGATGAGGAATGAGGAGTAGGGATGATGGATGAGGAGTACGGATGATGGCTGAGGCATGAGAAGTAGGAATGATGGATGAGAAGCAGGGATGAGGGATGAGAAGTAGGGATGAGAAGCAGGGATGATGGAAGAGAAGTAGGGATGAGAAGCAGGGATGAGGAGTAGGGATGATGGAAGAGAAGCAGGGATGATGGATGAGAAGTAGGGATGATGTATGATGGATGAGAAGCAGGGATGATGGATGAGAAGTAGGGATGATGTATGATGGATGAGAAGTAAGGATGATGGATGAGAAGTGAGAAGTAGGGATGATGTATGATGGATGAGAAGTAGGGATGATGGATGAGAAGTAGGGATGATATATGATGGATGAGAAGTAGGGATGAGACGCAGGGAAGAGAAGTAGGGATGATGGAAGAGAAGTAGGGATGCTGGATGAGAAGTAGGGATAATATATGATGGATGAGAAGTAGGGAGGATGAATGAGAAGTAGGGATGATGGATGAGAAGCAGGGATGAGAAGTAGGGATGAGGAGTGAGGAATGAGGATGTCCTAAAATGGATGAGAAGTAGGGATGATGGATGAGAAGCAGGGATGAGAAGTAGGGATGAGGAGTGAGGAATGAGGATGTCCTAAAATGGATGCTGTACTACAGTCTTGTCTTGCTTTTCAGCTAAGATCACTTTGCATTCTGGGGTGTTTAGCAGCCACTTAGAAACAATCATGTGATTCTAATATTTATCATAGTTCATTAACATAACTGCTATGTAGTATTCACGCCAAAGACGTGTTACTCAGTGTTCACACATAATTCATTAAAATGTGACACACGTATCACATTGAAAACTTGGAATGTTGCACATACATAAGCTGAAAAGTAGGCAGCTATGCATTTATTTTACGTTGTTTTGTATATTATTGGAATAAACCAGATCCTCAAATCCCACGAGTAATAATTTCGAATGGGAATCCCAAGTCTGAACGATCACGGACTTCTTTTGGGTACTAGTAAGCTTCAGTCATTAATTAGACTTGGTTTTCAGTAAGCGAACGCAGTGTCCATCTTGAAATGACAGTAGTTCAGTTTTGTCTTTAAGTATTCTGATGGTTGGTGGCTTGCTAAAGATAGAAAACTACCAGATATTTTAAAAAATACATTATTAATACCTACAGATATTTATTCTAACTGATATTGTGGTGTTGCCACATTTCATGCAAATATATGCATGTATATCAGTAGTATACGATTATTTAAAAAAACTGAAATTCCCAATTGATTACATTTCATTAAAGCGTGCGTCCGTGCTGCTGCTACGGTCCAACGAAATCAAGTGTAAGCGTCATCAGTAAAGTCATACTAACGCCGCTACTTTGCGTTTCAAGCCTCTTTCTCGCTTCAAATCTGTCTTCTCCTGTTCTGTCCATCATACTTGTTTCAGAGATGTGATTGGCTTCTAAAGAAACACCCACCTACTTCCAGAAACCCTGTTCCAGTGCCTGTGACGTTCGGTTGCTGGGGGCGAGAGAGACGCTCTTGGCTGTGTGAGTGTGTTTTCTGGATTACAAGGCTGCGTGATGGGATTGGATATGGAGCCACTACTACAGGCGTGGAGCTGTTTCCGACGCCGCAAGTTTCAGCGGTGTGCCCAGCTTTGTGGAGAGGTGCTAGAGACCGCACCCTATGACCAGGTAGAGGGGCAGTTTTGAGTTTACTAAATCCTTTTAGGAGGAGGGCACACCGTAAACCCACCCTTAACTAAAAGGGTCTCTTCTCATACATCCAATAAGCAGACCGGCGTGTTCAATGTTTGCATATTTGTCTGGTATTAAATGACGCATGTCATCCTTTTCAACTGAAAGCTTCTTAATATTTCCTTTTGGCTGCCGCCGCCTAGTGATGGGAGGAACCTGGAGCTTGCGCCTCCACCTCTAGACGGACTGCCAATGTCTAAGCCCTGGTGCTCACCTTTGTAATGCATGATTACAACATTGGGCTTGTAATAATCGATTTGTTTATCTTGCAGTTTGCTGTCTTGGATCTAATTATGTTGTTTTCAGTGCAAACTGGCAGCTCCTTGAGTTTGTATTTAGGATATCGTTGTTATTAATTAGCATTTGTATAGTTCAGAATCTGCACTGGGGCCAGTTACAGAATTATCCCGAAAACAAGCATTGATAATGCCACTAGGTCGGGGCTATAAATAAAAAAGTGGCTTATCAGTCACTGAATAATTCATCATGTATGCTGTCTCACTTTTTCTTGCACTCCTGCATTTCATCCACCCACTGACTCCTTCTTGCATTCATTCATTTGCAATAAAAGGGACACAAACTCCCACAAGCATATGGAATGAAAAGTAGAAAAAAGAAAACGTGCCTCCACCTAAACTTGCCACATGTATACTTGCAATACAAAGAGCCAATTAAACATTGGCGTTGATTGACCGTCTTGAATTGGTATTGTACATTGTCTAACATCGTTTTAAAATTCCAACATATATCTTATATTTAGAAGCAATGATGAACTACGCACAATGGCTTTCCAAGGTAGCTTCTTAGTTAGCATTGCACTGGGAAGTCATCGTTGAATGCTAAAATGCATGATTCATCACTTCTTTGCTAAACCAAGGTGTCCAACATAATGCTGCTAAACATATTGACCATTTGGATAGGTAAAATAGATGCCCAGTTTAGAATTTGTGGCAGAATGGGATGCAGCACACTGGAGATGAAATGAGGGGCAAAGCAGGCTGGTAGGACTGCCTGGGGAGCTGCACGTTGGGTCTAAATACATGTAGAACAAAGTAAATGAAAGAGTATTTATCAAAGAAAAAAAAATGGAAATCTAAAGGACTGGCCACCAGCCAGTCAATGAAGCGCCTTAATTTTCAGACAGGTGTGGATATGGGGTCATGCCAAGTGCCATTACTCACAGGGCAAAAGAGGCTTTGGCAGAAATAGGCTAACCTAGTGCCCGATGCAGTATGCTCTCATGGAGGGGAAGCAGAGTGACGGTGTCACTTAAATAGACAAAAGAGGGCTGCCTCAAAGACCCTTTCTGTATGTTTATGTGCGTTGAAGTTTATATTATAGTTTGTTGGGGGGGCGGGGTCTGGCAGATATCACTCCACTTAAGGTCTGACAAAGATTACCACAGCACTAAGCTTATTCTCCAAAGTGTTTGTCTTACGGGGTAGCCATCACAAACACTTCTTACAAAGTTAACGTGTGAAATTCCACGTAGCAAAATGCTAGCCTACAGCCTTCAACACAGTGTTATATGAATCTACCCTTATCAGGAAGATGGCTATTTGACAATACTTTCAGACCTTCTACCTTTGTTGTAAACTTTCATAATAAACAAATCAGTCCTATGGCATCTGACAAAATTCCCATGTGAACCAATCAATATTATAGTCTTCATCGTTGGCCTGTTGCCATAAGAAACTGAAGCCTCCTGTATTGCACATAACCTGACGATCATTAGAAACTTTCATAAAATTACAACTCTATAGAGAATGACAGTAGGCAAATTTACAGTATTCACAAATATAGTCATCCATTGCACACAAAAGTCACATTCCTAGATTTACTTTAGGTAGCCTTCTTTGGTGCAAAATATCCATACCTTCTTTCTTCCACAACTCTTTAAGACAAGTCAAGTCATCCACAAACCTGCAGTTTTTTAGAACACAAGTTTGATTATTTGGTTTCCATTTTTTCTTTACACTGTCTTCTACATATTTCATTCCAAAGTCGGGTATTTGCAGCTACGTGATTATTTATGAAGATGCCCAGGTCTTAATTACATATGAGCTCAATTACATTTCTGGATTTATTTGCCTCTACAAAACACCCAGATATAGAATACAATGGTTCCTATGGTAACAGTACCAAAGAAAAGATCCTTTTCATGATGTACATTTCTTTGTATTAATCATACCATTAAAAACTAACAATCAATACAAAAATAAGTGAAATTCACTAAGGTGCAGAAAGTGCCCCTTTTGTTTAGCTCAGTCCCGGTCCCATCATTTCTTCAGTTCTGATGATGATCCCTCATGTTAATGGGACTAAAACACCATCAACAGTTAACACATGACCCATGTTAATTTTAATTATGTGCATGGGCAGTGTCTAAAATGATGTTACTTTTATTATACTTTTCTCAATAATAATTATATCACAAATATTGGGACACTAAGCACATACTGCACCTCTACCACAGCGGTGAGTGTTATCATGCACTGCGTTTACCATGATGCAAAGGGGCGGGTTGTGTGCTGGGAAGTGAGGCAGTGTGCTCCCACCCCCTTTTTGTTTGAAAATGCTCCCTTGAGCAAATGATCTGATGGGCTCTGGCAGATGCACCTACATGCAGTGAGTGGCACAGAAACCTGAGGAGTTTGTGTAGCATTTCCAGCACCCCCAAAACGATGTTGATAGAGCATGAGTAATGACACTGCTCACAATTAGAAAAGAATGCAGACATGGAAAATAATCTTGTTTATTTAGCGTGCTGCATAGAGCGTGGTTCAATTCAGACCATCTGAATGAAACTATATATATGTGTGTGTATATGTATATGTGTGTGTGTGTATGTATATGTGTGTGTGTGTATGTATATGTGTGTGTGTGTATATGTGTGTGTGTGTATATGTATATGTGTGTGTGTGTATATATATTTATGTGTGTGTGTGTGTATATATATATGTGTGTGTGTGTATATATATATATATATATATATATATATATATATATATGTGTGTGTATATATATATGTGTGTGTGTATATATATATATGATAGACTCAACGCGGGCTCTGTGAAGCCCTCTAACATCACGTACATCTATCACCTCACAGGTACACGTGAAAGATGGGGGTACTCTCAGTTCCTGTATTGCATAATTTATTTTATATTCTGTGCAAAAACGTGATGTCCATAAGAAAACTGGTGACGCGTTTCGTCCGAAGCCTTCAACTGGCCATAGAAACAAACACAGTGCACATACATTTAAAGGAAGAGGGTCCAGCCACTCCTCCAACCTTTTATTTCAATTTTAAAGGAGACCTATATGAAAATATAAGAAAGTATGATTATAACCATAGAATATAAACATTGAGAGGGGAAGAGGGGAACATGGGCTTTCCGCCTAAAACTTTGTCTTCCAATTTTTTAAGGTGAACGTGTATGAGAGTGTACTGTTCACGACAATGTGCATTTTAAATAAAGTACCAGGCATACTTAGCCCAAACCAAATCACAGTAAAGAACTGTTAACCTCACGGGTCTATAATACAGTCTCCACATATGTACACTTCCTACATAGTTCCCCCTATCTGTCCCTGCTTTGATCAGTCCATTATCTTCCCTAACTAGTATTAATTTAAACACTCCATGAGTTTTCATAGTTAAGGAGCATAATATTATATAAAAGGCCATCTGCTGTACAAATTTAAGCATTAGAATCACATTCATTTCACATCTAACAACAATCAAAGATGAGATTTTTTATCTTTTCAAAGGTTTTTTTCTTTCTTCTTTTTCTTATTTCTTTTTTCTTTCTTACTTCCTTCTTTGATATGTCCATATCACATCTTGAAAACACTATCCCTGAATTTATTTCAATGCATATTTAGACTAGCTTTAAGGTGTTCATAATCATAAAAATACATGAACATGAAGTTCTGCATCTTGGTTCAAACCCCAGGGATGCTCAGTTTTAAGTAGGATAATCCACCTGGAGATATATATATGTGTGTGTATATGGAATTCCTATAGCCTGACTCCCAGGACAACAAGTTTTCATGGTTATTTTGGCCTTAGGGCAAGTAGGCCCAACCCCCTGCAGCACAATCCGTTTGGCTGCCTGTTTACAGTACTGAATTATAGACCAGGGAAGGGTATTGTCTGCAGTTAAGGTAATAGTTGTGTCTATATGTTAATGTTGTTTGAACTTGTATTTATGGTTTATTAATGAAAAGCCTTTATTATTAGGATGAGCACTCTAAGGAAATGTAAGCTCGGACAGCACTACTGGCAGTGGTTCCAGTATAAAAATGTGTACACAGGTTTGCAAAGTTTGACAATATTAGGCTACGTTTAATGCTCCCAGAATGCTCTCCGATTTAATGCAAGTATTTGCAGAGGCTTGAAAGTGAGATTGATGAGTCTTTGCTTCAAATTAAATCTTCCTGAAAAATGCATCTAGAAAAAACCCTTTTGCTAAACTGCTCCTGAAATTGTACGTACCATTTCTTTAAAGCACCATCTACTAAAATCTGTTGATGCACGCTAGTATTCCCAAAAATATTCATGAAGGAAAAATCAATGCAAGCAGTTTCAGCATGATAAATGAACATGAAAATAAGCAATCATTGGCAAAGCCAATAGGTAAGACATTGGTGGTCAGTCTTTTGGTTTGGTCAATGTGTGGCTTGTTTGGACATGCTTTTTGTAAAACTTTATTGGGGGAGCTGCCAGGTCATCACCTTTATAAAAAACATTGGCAAAAAGCAATAATATTTTTGGGTCTCAAAAAGTACACCTTGCCACAGTAGTCTTTGGCACTCAAGAGAATTACTTTGTGTGTCGATATGCTCCTTGTGAAAGAGCAGAATGCTGTCACTCATAGTGGAGACAGTTTTTAGAGAGAGACATTTAATACAAACAAAAGATCTTCTTTGAGGCCTAATTAAGGACTCAATCCTTAAATAAAGTAAAAAAGTGCAGCTATGATGCATGCCCTTCCATTCGTGCAGATTTACAGCTTTCATGAATTCACAATAGTTTACTGAAGTAGGCCAGGAAATCGTACTCCTAGAAAATAGTTGTGCACTGCATTTTAGCACAAGCAAATATGCTTGTGTAGATTTGCGCATGTTAAAATCTGTTGAGCCTTTACAAGTTCACTTTCTCTTCATCCATTTTTTTCTTAACTGTGGCAGAAGTTTTATTTCTGCCCTTGTCAGGAGTAAATTTCCAACCTTTCACAGTATGGGAAAAGATAAGAGAAAAGCTGGTTAAAACCCCTAAAACATGCAAGTTAGTACGTTTGCACAGACTCCAAAGTGCATTCCAACCCTACAACTTGTGCTTAATGCTACTTCCAGCCCCAGTATGTAGATCACTGGAAAGGGGGCAAAATGCGGGAATTGCTAGAGTTCAAACCCTACTGTAGTGTGAGCCCTGGCATAATCAGGCTATTATCAGAGCTTGTATACAATGAGATTGCTGCCATAAATTATCGGCACACTTTGTGGCACCAAAGGAATGTGTATTGTTTTGCAGGACAAGTAGATTTATGAAGCAACCAGTACCATAGACCGGTAGATATTTTATTAAACTCCACACTTGTGTGTGTGTGTATATTACCTAGTGCGATCACCACTAGGTAGTTAAAGTTAGGACCTAGTTTCTATAGAAAAAGCTTTTTTTTTATTTTTTTAATCTTATTGCCTATGTCTTTGGCATCTGTTGACAAATCTTCATAAGATTTTCCCAAAAAATGCCACACTCACGTTAGCTGCTGTCTGGAAAGTTTCAGGTTGATCCGCCGCGCGGGTCAAGAAAAAGGGGGGTCCCAAAATGCTTTTCCCCATTCATTTTTTCATAGGGATTTTGAACAGTGATGGCGCCCAAACCACTGGACGGAGTTTGGCAGAAAGGTAGCTCTTGGTTCAGAAAGCAACCTTTTTGTTATCTGGTGTAAATCCGTCCAGAAGATTTTGAGAAATTAAAGAAAATCCAAATTTGTATATATAGGGGCACAAAGACTTTGCGAACCTTTAGGATCTTCTGCTGAGATCTGATTGGCTGCCAACACTTCAACAAGAACTTGTTGGCCTCAGCCATGTTGGGGCCAGAGTAACTATAACTTGTGCCCTAAGGTGACTATAACTCGCACCCATGCCATGCACAGTTTTTTCATCAAAAATGTTACTTCAAATATTACATTGATATTATCAATGATGTTATCAAAGATGTCATGAGTGCCACAATTTGTGGAGGTAATTAGCAGTGCATGGCGAGGGTGCGAATTATAGTTACCTTAGGGCACGAGTTTTAGTTACTCCCCTGCATTCATTAAAAATAAAGCCTCGGGGAGGTTGCGGTCCCCGGGGCATTAAAAGTGCCCTAGGAGGGGGACCCCGTGTGGCTTCCTCTTTTATTTCAAAATACCCCCGGGAACTAGCTCACCCAGGGGCTTCTTAAAAACGATTTTTACCATGAATTAGCAATGTTGTCGCTAATTTGTGGCAGTTTTTTATTTTTTTAACAGAAAAAAGTTTTTTTTTTTTTTTTTTTTTTTTTTTGCCATGGTGGGGACCCCAGCACCAGAGCTAAGGGCTCAGAGTGTACCTACCCTGGGCCCCTTTTCTTTTTTTTTTTTTTTTTTGTTGTTTTTTTTTCTCCACACTTTTTTCTGGTAGATGGCTGCCAACACTTCCTGGTTTGAAGTGTTGGCAGCCAACCAAAGCTGTGCAGCTCCGTGCACAAGCTCTTATCGTTCACAAAGCTGTCGAGGAGGATCTGTGGCCCTAGATATACAAATTCATTTTCCCTTTAATATCTCAAAAACTACTGAATGGATTACACCAAATAACGGAAAGCCCAGTCTGCGTACCAAAAGCTAACTTTCTGCCAAATTTGGTGTAATTCCTTCCAGCAGTTTGGGCTGTAGTTGTGTTCAAATCTCTTATAGGAATTAACATGGGAATCGCACTTTTTTTTTTTTTTTAACTTCCCCCTCCCCTTTTTCTCAGCCCCCGCTTAACCGATCATCCTGAAACTTCCCAACCGCAACAAGAATCACAGGCACAATTTTTTTGGAAAATTTTGTGAAGATTCGTCAAACTGTGCCAAAGATATAGGCAAGGAAATAAGTGCCTTTTTTATGACAACACCACCACTGGGTATTATATATGTGTGTGTGTGTATGTATGTGTGTGTGTGTGTGTGTATATATATATATATATATGTGTGTGTGTGTGTATATATATATATATATATATGTGTGTGTGTGTGTATATATATATATATATATATACTTCCACACAGCGCACTTCTCATCACCACTGACACGGTGGCACAATGCAGGAGACTTCACAGACAGGTCATGGTGTATTTCATAATTTATTATGTAAACGCCAGACAATCCAAAGGATACAGAACAATTTCAAAATCGGGCTGACGTGTTTTGGCTGTATGCTTTCAACTGGACCTCATAAACAATTACAATGGACACTATTTTATCATTCAGTCCTTTTTCTATCACATTGGCCCCCTAAATACTAGAATAGTAACCTACAATGTTGTTATAGCTAAAAGCTTCTGCCATTTTCCTGAAATCCACTTATTCACGTTCTCGGTTGAAAAGGGGTCATGGTATCAAGTTTGTCATTCACCTGTGTACTCTAATCACAAATTAATACATACACAACCTATTTCATATCAATAATAATTCAGTCTTAAAAATATCATATTTCTTAATTCACAATTCCTTATTAAAGCAGTATAAAATATTCCCTAAAATGCATAATCTGACAAGGTGCTAATCCATGTTGTAGTATTGCATCCAAGCATATATAGAGTCTCCCTAAAAAATAATTGTAGATGTTTTATTCATTGGCAGTACATCCTAGAGTGCATAACATGTATGTAAACATCCTCAGATAATTAAAGTGCATAATATATTTGTAAACATTGTTGAGTTCACATTTCACATTCACATTTCTAGCTCTTATGTATGGATGTCTCTCCTTCTATTGCAACCCTGTACTCAGACTCCTAGGTACATGCAATTCATATTCCAGTTCCAATCATGGGGGCCAGGATGTGATTATTCTAAATTAAAATAGTACTGCATGTATATTTATTATCATATATGTATGAACATGTGTGAAAGAAATTTGCAGGGTTCATTACTCAGAAATGTTTTACAAGAGAGGAGTCAAGGAGCAAGAGAGAAAAGTACTATATGCAAGGAAATAAAGTGCTATATGCAATATTCTGGTATGTCCCTAATAACTCATTCATCGCATATCCAAGAATTTCATATACATTCCTAGAGAGGAAGAAAAAAGAGCATATCTTGAGTTATCAATTGCAGCTCATCCAGAAAGAAAAGGAGATAAAACAGTAAAGGAGAAAGGAACAAAAGGGAGAAAAGTGCTGTGTGTAAGAAAATAAAGTGTTATATACAATGCTCAAGTATGTTCCTAGTAACTCTTAATTCACCACATATCCCAAAATTTCATATACCCTCCCTATTAAGGGAGAGAAGGATCATATCTCGAGTTATCATCAATTGCAACTCATCCAAAGGGAAAAGGAGATAAAGTGCTATATACAATGCTATGGTATGTCCCTAATAACTTAGAATTCATGACATACAGACTTCAGAAAATGATAAAAATGTTACTAGACCTGCAGGTCAAGTAACTTGAATAATCTACTTGACCTAATTGTAATGTATTTGACCCAAAAATAGCTCTCAAATTGTGTGATCCTAGGCAAATATTTTAGTTTACAGAGTCGCTTTTTTCTTAATTCTCACATGAGTGCACCTTCAAATATGTGACCTTAGCATTTCTGCTGAATAAAAAAACCTTTTTTGTTTTTTAAATAGACTAAATGTTTGCTCCATGTATAATAGGAATCTAGCCCACATATAGGTGACATATGATCCATGACTTGCCTCTTAGTTTACTAATAACATTGCCATCAGGGCAGGAGTGGTTCTCAGTTTATGTTTAAACTGTCACTTTTATTAAATATATTACTAAAGCATGATGTGGCAGCACACCGTCATTTACAGACATTAAATTTCCAAAGAATGTCCTAAAGCCATTCAACTAACCTGCAGCTTTACTGATAATCCTATATAGTGTATTAACAATAATCTGTGAAAAGTGCGTTTCAGAAAACATATTTGTCTTTGCAAATCCCCAAGAAAAGTGTTGTGATTTGTTTTCATCCTCTTAAAATATTTTTTTCATCACACAGAAGACATAAATTGGTATTTCACAGCTACTGAAATATATTTTGAAATGTGTGCACAAACAACAATTAAATAACTCTTTGTACATCAGGTTAGAGTTCACCTTACAAAATCCTGAAACTCTACAGTCAGAAGGATAATTAATTGTAAGACAAACTGACTTTTGACCTCTGTCACTGAACAAAGAGCTAATGTGACAAGATCACAAGATTTAAAGGCATCCTTATTGCTCTTGCATTTTCTTACTGAACAGAACACCTGTTTTTTGTCAACTGGCCATAAGGGGCTAGTAGGTCCTAAAAATAGCTTGACCTCATAAAATATGACTTGCCATTGTGAGTGGAGGAGTAGAATTTTCGAGGCCTGCATACCTAACAATTCACATATCTGTTGAGGGAGAAAAGGAGCATATCTATAGATACCATCATATACAACTCATCAACCTACGTTACAGAGGAGATAAAACTGAGTGGCACCCAATAGATAAAGATTTCAGATCATAAATTAACATATAGTTCGGCATCTGCAATATATATATGTATGTATATATATATATGTGTTCAAGACACCATTGGTTATAATTGAAACAAAGAAGTTGGAAAATGAAAATACCACAGTGGATGCAAGCACCTTTGAAAGGATGTGGCCATAGATGTTCCTGACAGAATTACCACTTCTGGACTTCTTAATTTTAGACTTCTTATATTTCCCTTATTAGTTTCAAACATAAATTAGAAAAGACCGAATCAAAGACTTTCTGTGGGGAAAAACACACAACTCTGCAGAGTTTCCTGCAGACCCTAACTGTCCTCCCCTGCAGAAGAAAACACCTTGAACCTCGAGCTATTACAAGACGGGAAAGAATAACACTATTCAGCTGTTCCTGAGTGTCGGGGACATTTGGAGGTTAGCAGTATGTGAACAGATAAGCATTTCTCAGAAATAAAAGAACATGTAGGCGGATCAACTAGTGAAAAGAAATAAGTAAAACTTGGCTGACAGAGAATGAATAAGAACTGCGTGAACATAGAAATTTCATTTGCTCAATCCTTCCTTTTGAACTAATAGTCAATCATTTGTTCAAACTTTAGTCTATTATTTTTTGTCATATAATCTATTTCATCACAATTATCCACATGTATGGCCTTGGTCTTGCCGTCATTGCCTTAGTAATTTGAGAACAGTGTGCTAGTAGTCCAAGTATTATTAGTGCCCATTTAAGCTGGACTGTCCACCATGACCCCATGAACCAAACAACAGTCCTATTTTTTAAAGTCTACTAAACATACTCACCTACTCCTATTTTTAGGTTAGCTATCCCTACAGATGTTTCATCTATTGTCTCCAGCAATCTACCTATTTTCCTAATCTTCCTAATAAAATTTAGAGGTATCACTATCCAAGGTATACAGGGTCTGTTTGCAAGGTTGGAAACTCTTTCTCCAACTGAATCTTCTTGTTTTTCCCTTTTTTTTCTCACTTGTTAAAAATCCACCATTCAATACTTCATGCTATTTGCGCTGTGATGTTTGACACGGGGGAAATACAATTCCAAGGTAATAAGTACCTGCCCAATATAAAGGTAGTCTGGTATAGGCTTACACTCCACATATCCAATAGATTCCATCCCCTGCATATAAAGGTGTGCTAGGCCATGAACTATTGGTAAGTGAAAATGTAGTATTATATACACTGTCCCTCACTGTGATGCACTTTTGTAATGTTTGTGACCTGTTGGCATGTATACATAATTTTCCTAGAGTGTTAGCTGATAACATAAGTTATGGAATATTGGTCTCTTCAATTTATGTGTTATTCGGCCACATAAGGAAATCCCTAGATCTCCGAGGCATGGTAGTAACATTTAGCAAATCTCTGTATGCAGAATCCTCCCTATATTATCAACTGGCCTCTGTGAATAATTACTACAACCAGATGTGATTACCTTTTCTTGATTATAGACAATGAATTTGTTTGCTTCTTGGATCCCAAGTAATAACCATTTTCTATATAATTAAACTTGACTCATTGTATAAGTTTCAGACATATCCAACAGCCTGAAACATTCCTTTCCCTTTAATAAGCATTCATAGTCTGTATAGCTAAATTGTCTTTAAATTCCTCATGGTGATGATCTTGTAATTCAGAAGATAATGTAGGCAATATAATGGGCACTAATATTTAATCGATGACCAACTTATTAAGTAACCCATTAGAATGCTAATATCATAACACAAGGAGGTTTTGTAGAATTTTCCTTTTTAATTCTTTCAGTTTCTCTTTTCTTTTGACATCCATTATTTCCCAAACGCATGTAGATATAAGACTCACTGAGGTTTCTGGCACTTAAGTGTCCTTTATCAATTTTGTTTTTTATTCCTTATGGTTCCTTTGCACTTTTGGTCTCAGAGTATATTAGGGTTTGCTGGCATGCTCTGCTTGTGGTCTGCATTCAGATGGTTCATGACACGTTGATACATGTGCCCTCTTCACATGAGCCATGTATCCAGTTTTTATAATTAGTGCATTTTACTCTAGTGCTGCTTACCAGCAGAATTTGCACCTGACCTTTCCATGTCTGCTGTGCATAGTTTGTTCTCTGACATTTCTTTTTCTTACTAGGACCTACTCGCCATGCTGAGATCATGCCCTGGGGTCTGCAGAGGTTCCGGCAAGGATTCGTACACCTGCTGGTGGAAAAGTTGTGCTTGTTTAGTCAGGACAATACAATAGTCTTGCAGCAATTCACTAGACAAATGCAATGTTGCAGCATGTAGGTGAGCCCCCAAGGCAGACATCAGGAGCCATGTGACAATTTAATTGGACTCTCTTTGTTTTGTTGAACCAAGTGTACTGTGCCTACTCATATGTGCCAATGGCAGAGTATCCACCCATGTCAAGGCTGTTTCAGCGCACATTTTCGCAATTTGGGCTTTCAGTATGCCATCCCATTTTTTTCACTGCACCCGTTGCTGGAGAAATGCACAATGGAACTGGTGCTTGATGGCTAAGGCTTTTGTCACCCAGCTCTTCACTTTGTTTAAAAAAAAAAAAAAAAAAAAAAAAAAAGGGGAAAATTTAGCCCAACATCTGATGATCATATTTTAGGCAGCCTGATCCTTGTAAATAGTTCCTTCCCCAAGATCCTTGCAGCACTCATTGCATCATTCAAATCAGTGTGGTAGGCTCCAGCCTGAAACCACCAGTGCATACCAATATTTGTTTGTTGGAGGCATTTCAATATATATTCAGTTTGCAAATGTTCAAAAGGTGCCTCAAATGGCACAAAATGTCCTTTTTTCCTTGATATTCCCTATCCGGCATTATGCAGTCCACAAGAAAGACATTTATATTTTCCACACAGCTTCCGCTTGTTTTCTAAAGTTCTTGTTGTATTAAAACTGTGAGAAATGCCTGCACATTGCATCCTGCCCCAAATGGATGAGTCCATGTATAGTTAGCGCAATATTGAATCAGGCAATCTTATTCTTCTTCCCGTTCCTAAACAAATATCATTCAGTAACGTTCCTTCCTTTCTTTTTTTTTTGTAGCTCCTTGGGGGTTGCTGACTTCTGCAATTCTTGGGGACCTGCGTGTGCAGGATCAGTTGTCAATACATTTACACAATGAGATATACACATTAATTCATTCTCAAATTTTACGAGCAAGCCATGTTTTATTTTCTCTTCTGTGGACGTGAGAAACCCTCTTTCTTGTTTCCAAAGCTATGGGCTATTCCGAATACATACTGATTATTGGTATGCACATCTACTATCATCCCTTGCTTAATTCACATGCTGTAGTCTGTGCACTGCTCTCTGGTGCTTGTGCTGATATTTATGCAATTTTACAAGTTTCAACAACAGTTTGTACAGTGGTATCGGCATATTCAGCAACAGTATCCCTATTCAGCAATTAAAAACAGGATCCATCTATCAAAAGATCCCCCATCTCTTTCATGAAAGGGAACATCTGTTAGATCATTTTGGCCTTTAGTCTGTGATTCAGTTATGAGGACGCAATTGTGTGGTATAGCCTTTATCTCCTCTGGGCGGGGTGAAAGGGTGGCTGGGTTCAAGGCGGTGCAGCGATTCAGAATAACATTGGGGGCCTACAATTGTAACTCATAATGTGACAATCAAATATTAGTTAAATGCTGTGTCTTTGTTTTGTTCAAAATCAGATTAACAGCATGTAGAATGTATAGATTACATGTATTTCCTAGTACCAAAGTTTCAGCCTGTTGTAATGATACAGCAGCAATAGCTCTTAATTTGGAAGACGTCTAGCTACAGGGTCTAACCCCACAGAAAAATATGCACATGGTCATTCGCTATCCCAGTTTTGCTGAGTAAGAACAGCAAGGGCACATCCTTCACGGTAATGTATTTCATCATGTATGGTCCTGCCATCCTTTATCTCTTTATGTTGCATTATGTCACTTCACTACTTGTTGGCCCTTTTTACACTTTTTGTTTCTTATCCCTGCTGGCAAGATGATGGAAAACATCTGATTTAAGTCCCTTATTGCCAACTGTCCGATCTTCAGTATCATTTCTTGTGTGGGTCTACCATTCCACTGCATTTTCCCTAATGTTTCAACAGTCTTTAGCGAAAGCTAATAGCTCTGCCTTAATCCAAGGTGTGTGTACATAAAACACAGGCAGTATAGTAGGCAGGATACTGCATTGGTAACTGGCTATCAATACATACCTGTTTTAACTACCCAATTGTGGATACTAATTTTCTCAATAGAAATGGCACATGCTGTTTCCTAACTTGAAGGTTGCAAACCTGGTAATCAATATCCTGCAGATCTATATCCTACTGGCATTTTGATTCCACTTTCTTGTCATGTGCCCTGGCCCCATGTTCTATCAAATCTTGAAATGTATGTTTGCACACATGTTCTAAAACATGATTTTTCATAACGAAGGTAAACTCTGCAGGCAACTCGAGTTTTTCAACATCACTCCCAGAATGATCAGTGCCATTGCATATTACATTGACTGCATAAATGACAGCAGTGGGCAAAGTGGAACCTTCTAATCTTTTAGACCTCTCAGTTAGGTCGTTGGGAGGTACAATTGGTATAATTAATTTTGAAGGTTTACTGCACAGGTAATTGACTCCATCTTTCTGTCTATTATCTATTTTAGGCTGTTCATCTATATGGAGGGGGACAGATCATTCCATTTAGTAACCCATCCATAATACGGTTTCCCTGCTCTGATGGTGATGAAGGCCTGGTTGGGTTACATTTTTCTTGTATTAATTCATCCTGCCGACCTTGTGCCTTTCTTTGGCCCATTATTTCTTTGGTCACTTGTCTATTATTCTTTTTAGCTCTTTTTATCATGGCTTCTTTTACCAATCACTCCCTAGAGTAGACCTCCCATGTATTTCATATTTGAAATTGTGTTATTCGTATCTTTGTCTTACCTAGTGTGTGCAATGTTTGGGGAATATAATCTAATTTTTCAAAGACAAACATGTCCGTAGTCTGGAATTGTAAGTCTGAGTTTTCCTAGTGTACTAATTCCACTGTTTCAGAAAAAGTCCTGACTGAAGTAACTTTTTCATCATTATTTCAAAAGCAGACCAATCTTTTGGCTGTGCTTGATCCACCCAATATGTACATAAAATATTACCTATTGATTTACTTCTGAGGAATCCCAAAAATATACCCAGATCAGGGAAATTTTTGCAAAGGCCAGTAACTTAACAGCATTATTCAGTGGAGAAACACAACACCTAACTCCTTCTACTTTCATTTAGGGATTCTAACCACTAGTAGGTTGTTGGGGACTCTAACTCAGGGACTGTAACCCATACTTTTTTGTTGGGGACTCTAATCCCTTCTTTTTTTATTAGATACTTTAAACGCTGCTGTACAGACTTTTGATTTAATATAACAAGGGAGAAACCTTTGAGATTTCAATCTTACTTTATCCGATGCCTACATTGGCAATAGTTCGCATGGAGAGCAATAAATCAGTCTTGGGGACACATGGTCAGTCCCTCGGTTGGTGCTGACTCTAGGAAATGTAGTCCTTCTGAAGGTGTACATATCAGACCTAGGAGGAACAAATTGGCCTGTGGACCGCTGCGTAGAGAATCTGGCTGGTCTCAGGCAGTGCCTCCATCTAATTTTAGATGAAGGAACTATTGACTAATAGGACACAATGCAGGCGTAGAAAAGAATCTTGTTTATTTAGCTGCAGCGCTGCAGAGAGCCTGGTACACTTCAGACCAGCATATATTTATATGTTCAAGACACCATTGATTATAATTGAAACAGATGAGTCAGGAAGCAAAAATATCACGGTGGGTGCAAACACCCTTGAAAGGCTGTGGCTATAGATGTTCCTGATAGGTATACCACTTTTGGACTTCTTAATTTTAGACTTCTCATCTTTCCCTCATTAGTTTCAAACATAAATTAGAAAAGGCCTAATCGGAAATTTTCCAGGGTAAAAACACACAACTCAGCAGAATTTTCCTGCGGACCACAGCTGTTCTCTCCTGCAGAAGAACAAGCCTTGATCCTTGAGTTATTACAAGATAGTAAAGAATAACACTATTTGGCTGTTCTGAATGTCTGGAACATTTGGAGGTTAGTGGTATGTTAAAAAAAATAAAAAAGAGCATTTCTCAGAAATAGAACTACACATAGACGTATCAACTAGTGAACAGGCCTAAGTGAAATGTGGCTGGCACTGGATGATTAAGAACTGTATGAAACAGAGAAAATACACTTTCTCAATGTTTTGCTCTGTACTGAAGAAGTACAGTTATCCTGAAACACAGAGATACACAGCACTGGCTGCACCAACAAGGGTGAAAAACTAAAGACTGTCCCTGAAGTAAGTAGTCTCATGCCCTGCATTTACCATTGTGCCCCTGGGCGAACTGAGTGCTGGAATATGAGGCAGTATGCTCCCACCTTCTTTTTGTTGGCAAAGGCGTTTTCTTCCACTGTCACACTACCTTAGCGGACACAGCTCACATCTTTAGAATGTGTACTGTCACCAGAACTAGTGGACACAAGTTTTCCTAGAGATCAGTAACCCTCTAGGTATCATCATTCTTCCATCTGCACAGCTGATACTATTAGTTACTCAAGCTGTCCCTCTGAAATATACTTCAGTACTATTTGCAACCGTTTTCTTGTCCAGATTACAAATGACCAAGTTATGGTTAGATAGGAAACCCATACTTTAAATGTAATAATAAAGAAGGTCAACATTTAAAAGTGATTTGGAGCCATTAATTTCTCTTATTCACGCAGTATGCATGCACAGGCCAGTTTCCAATGCAGTTTCCCCTTTTACCTTTTTTAAATTAATTTTTTTTTATAGGAGCTTTTATGCTTTGCCTTCTAATACTCCTCTATTTTATGTCCTGTAACTACTGACTACTGTATAATATGTATTTAACTTTAAGTGTTTTGACACTAAATTAGCTAATAATACATCTTAACAACTTGTCATTTGAGTACATTTTATCCATAAAAATTAGAAAAGCAAGATGAATTATTTGTGGTGAGAAAGCCTCCCGTTGCTGAATATTTATTTATTTTTACAAATCCTTTACGAGGAAGGAAAAGAAGGCATACTGTTATCGGACTGAATGAAACACATTCTGTTATTTGTCCTACCTTTCCTTACCTCATTGTTCTATATTAAGGTTGAGGCACTCATTATGACTGCGGCAGTCTTTTGCAAAGACCGCCGCAGCAGCCGGAAGACCGCCATATTATGAATGCCACTGGATATCCCACCACTGGCACCGCCATGTCAGAAAAAGACCACCCACAGAATTACAACCAGTAATTCTGTGTGGCGGTCTTCTGGTGGCATGGAGGTGACAGTGGTGGGAGCGCTGGTCCCGTCCCCTAATGGAGGAGCATCTCGTCGGACAAGGTAAGTGCCATCCACAAGGGGAGAGGGGTATGTGAATGGGTGTGTGTGTATGTGTGTGTGTGTGTGTATGCGTGTCATGAATGGGGGGAGAGGGGGGAGTGTCTGTGCATGCTTGTGTGTAAATGTGGTGATGGTGATGCGTGTGTGAATGCATGTGGACATGGGGTGGGGTGTGTGCATGGGTGAATGTGTTAAGGGTAGGAGGGGTGCGTGCAGGTGCGTGTATGTATGTAGTTGAAGGGACGGGGTGGGGGATGAAGAGTGTATGCATGCATGTGTGATGTGTATGGTCATATATGCATGTCTTTGGGGGTGAATGTTGTGCGTGTGTTATTGGGGGGTGTCTGTTTATGATTGTGTGTGTTACTGCATGCATGCATGTGTACGGATGTGTTTGGGGGGTATTCCGGTGACGGGAACGCAAGTTCCTGTGGTGGGGATACCTTACCGCCAGCATTTTGGGGCGATGAGCTGCCTGAAAAGTGCTTGCGTTGTCCCAAGTCGTAATGACCTTGGCGGTCACCCAACTTCCGCCGGGATGCAGGTGGAAACCTCTAGCCCGGGAGGCCGCGATAAAGAGGCAAGATGGGTTCGGACGCGGTAGTTTGGCAGTGGCCAAACAGCCGATGTCGTAATAAGGCAGTCTGCACTGCCGGTCCTGCGGTGGTGAGATTGCCACAGCGGACCTGGCGGCCCATGGACCGCCAGGGTCATAATGAGGGCCTAATTCTGTTGTATTCCTAATTTAAATGTTTACCTTACTGCTATGGTTTGTCACACTTTGAAATGTTTAGGCCTTGACCAAGCTCATTTGGTTACTCTTAAGAAATCCACTAGTATTGCATAGCTCATAAAAATGGTATGTTTCATTGTGTCTTTTCTGTGTTCTTCTTTATTTAGTAAGGTTTTTTTTAAAAATATTTGGGACCCTGCCGTCCTGTTACTGATTTAGACACATAAAAAAAAAGAGTATGTACATAAGCTATCCTGTAGCTGTCTTTTTCTGACATATTACACATTGAAAATATCCTTTCCTTCAGTTTGAAAGTTCTCTGGGCAAGATCATGTAGACCATAATATGCTCTCTTTTTTACTTTTTGTGGAAATATATATATGGATTTCTCTGTATACTTACAGTATTACAGTTTTTGTAGCTTATATGTTGTTTCAGAATTGCCCGTTGTATTACAAAGCTCCTAGAGAGCTGGGTGTGAAGACAAATATGCCAGTATAGGATTGTGGCAGTTATATTACAATCTAGCTGCCACAGTTTTGAATTACTTTACTTTTACCTGGCTAAAGGTTGTCATATACCACAGAAAAGGTATAGCTCATTTTTGTGTAAGCTAAACTGTATTACCAAAGGTGTTGTGATTGGCCTAACTTACTTGTGTGTAATTTGCACTCTTGTAAGTTTTACATCACATCAGTGGCCTTTTTCAGGGGTGTGACATAGGAGTAGTAAGGGAAATCTTTGTAAATGTCTGAGTGAGCATTCATGCACATTTGTAACTAGATAGAACTTACTTTAGTTATAACTAAGTTAGACTTGTTGGATTCTGTTAAGGGGCCACGGGGCAGACATATGTCACGGGGCCCCTGTCATAGTGCTCTGGATTGTTTTTCACTGGAATCCTGGGGACTATCCTACAATGGATCTGTTAACTAGGCTTGCCACACTTGATGCTCAGTTTGGCAAGGGTGAGCAGGTACAGACTTCCCAGAGCGGTAGTGTGTGGTGCAATGGCTCAACAACCAAACAAAAGTCACAAAGTAATGGACAGCCCAGTGCTACCATTCTCAGTAAAAGAAATCACATATCAAAACTAATAATTACACATTCCAAAGTTCGTTCATTTACAGGTTTATATACCCTCTCTGGGATATAAAGAAATTCAGATATCCATATGGTGCCTGCTTTCTTTCCACTTCTCTCTCTCTTCTATGACGTGGGCAAAGATATGGATGCAAGCATAAGTTAGGCACATGTACAGATTGCTTGTGATTACTCCAAACATTGTCTGATCAGTCAGTCCAATTGTGTGTATGCCTTTGCTGGCAAAGGTTACCATTAACACAACTGTTTCCCTCTTTTCGCGTTCAGGAACAATCTCTAAGTTTGTGCAGTGACAGCACAGTACCATGCTACTTGCTCAGTGATGATAGTGAGTCCCAGACGAGGACCTGTAAAATCAGTGTCCTCACACTCTTGAGCTTTGGCTGTGGTGTGGGACACCATAGAATGTGGTCTCTTGCTTTCAGGTTCATGGATGATGTGCAACACATGTCTTGGGCCTGTTAGCATTCACAGCCTTCAAGCCAGCACAAGTGGGCACTCATCTTTTGCAATTGTGGCCCGTGAGGCTGGTGCAGATAGACCGTTGTCTTTATGGTTATTGATGCTTTGGAGGCTTATGCAAGTGAGTACTAGTCTGAGGCAGTAGCCGTCCTGGATGCTGATTCAGGTGTATGCTCGTCTTTGGCAGTTGAGACCCTGAAAGTCAGTGCAGGCAGATTCTCCTCTTTTTCATTCGCATTCCGGGAGACCTTTACAGGAGGGTGTTTATCTTTGTCAGTTGAGGCCCTGGAGGCTAATCCAGCAGCTCCTCTTAGCTGACAATGGCAGAACTAGGCCCTTGGCATTAATGGTGACTTGGTGAATTCTTCTTCACCCATTTTCGTTAATCTCTTTATCAGAGTTTGTTTACACATCTTACGATAGGAGTTGCAATGGGAAATCATGGGTCCCTACAAACAGGTCAGGGCTAGCTTCACTCTTTCTCTGCAGTATCTGGACATCCGAGGCCGGGTATCACTTTGTGATTCTTTTACCTAGTTATCACAAATGTTCTTAAGGAAGGGCATATTCATAACATGAAGTCAGAGCCACTCCAGGCACTGGTTAGATCTTTCCATATACATCACTTATATCTTGTGAAATCCTAACATTCATAACAACACTTATTACATCTCCAATGGCATCATTTGAGAACATGCATGAAGAAGGCACAAATTATAGTTAATGAAATGTGGCGAGTGAGGTGACAACACCAGATACGTAATTGTGTGAGTTATAGTAATTTGAAGGGGGGGTGTAAACTATTAAGTTTTAAGTTACATATAGAACTTTAGAATTTGTAATGATTATGTAGTTTAAGTTGGGTTTGTATAGAAAGAATAGTTTAAGTTTTCCTAACTATAACTTATCCCTAACCTTTGATTTTTTTTCTTTGAATTTTAGTTTTTAAAACATTTTTTTTAATGGTAGAATTCACTATCGTCAAGTGGAATGCCATTGAATAGAGTGAAAGAGTGGAGGAAAGTACAGGGTCAGAGAGTGGATTGGAGTAGAGTGAAAAGTTGTTCAGTGGAGAGGCGTACATGGGAATAAGGTAGAGTAGCGTGGTGTACAGTGGAGTGGCCTAGAGTGAAGTTTTGCACAGTGTAGGGGCTTACAGTGTAACAGCGGAGAGTGTAGTGGTGTACAGAGGAGTGGTGTGGAGTTGCATATAGTGGCGTAGCGTACAATGGAGTGGTGTAAAGTTGAAAAATGTTGAGTTTAGTGGTGTACAGCATAGTGACATAGACTGGTGTTGCATATAGTGGAGTACCATAGTGCAGTGTTTTACAGTGGAATAGTGCAGAAGAGTGTAGGAGCATAGGGTGTAGTGATGTACAGTGGAGTGGTGTAGATTGTAGTGTTGTAAAGTGTAATAGCCTGCACTGTATTGCAGTAGAGTGGAGTGGCATCAAGTAGAGAGCTGTACAGTGGAATAGCGTACAGTGTAGTGGTTTACAGTGAAGTGGTATACAATAGAGTGACATAGAGTAAAATAATGTGGAGTTGAGTTGCGTACAGTAGTATAGCTTACAGTGGAAGGGCGTACAGTGGTAACGCGTAGCCTGGGTTGTCATAGGATGGAGTGGTGTAAAGTAGTGTGCAATGGAGTGGCGAGTAGTGGGGTAGAGTGGAGTGGCGTACAGACGATTAGTGCAGAGTTTGAGTTTTCTGGAGTGGCATAGAGTGCAGTATGTGAATAGAAACATAAGTAGCATGAAAGTGTGGAAACCAGTATAGGTGTCAGGAGTATACATTATGAGAGGTAAAGGGTAATTTTTGGCAGTAGGTGTGAGTAGTGTAAGTAGTGTTAACATTATAAGTTATAAAAGATTCAGATATACATTGTGGCTTGGTATACGGTAGTACGTTTGTGAAATACTGTGGTACATGCAGATGAGAGTACATGATTGGCTAATGGCTATGTTTACCAATGGTAAAAGGCCAAGAAGTTTTAATGCCAGTTTAGGTGCGTTGTCTGATCTGCATTTTTCTGCATTCTAAGTTAGGGTCTTACATATAGGTAAGTAGTAGTTTTCATTGTTCTTGACTTACTGTTACTACCTTATTAAAGTGGTAATGGGGAAACATATTTATAATTTTCTGTATATTTGTTATATATATTTAAGAGCAATGTAGGGAGAACTGCAGATTTTGTTGAAGTAGTTCATTAACTTTTAGTTATTACTGTGCTACTCCGTAGACTTTTTTTGTGCATAGTTAAATACTTTAAAAACAGAAAATTCACTATATTTGTGAAATTTAGTGTATTGTACTTTTATTTTCTAACATTTTTTGGGTACCACAGTACTTCAGAAGCAGTATTGTGGTACTCTGTACATTTTATTATTAACTACATACAAACATAAATATTTTCACTACCTATACTTAACTAAAGTGGTAGTAGGTAGGGGAAAAATACCAAATCTACTAATTACCTAGAACACAAGGTGTAACTCTGAACAGAGTGAATCAGCACTTGAAAACAAAGGCCTTTAACTTTTGTAAAGGCAATCATTAACCAATAGCTAATGACTTGTCATCACTATATATTGTGGTGCTTCTGCGAAATACCGCAACAGCTATCACTAAGTTAAAATACCTTATAACTCAAAAAATACTTACCCTACTTATCTGTAGTACCCAAAAGGATCATCTGCATACCATAATATCTAATCCTCCAGATTTAATGTAAATCGGTTTAGCAGCTACGTCCAATATAAAAAGCCTATGTAAAATGCTTTGGGGTAAACCCCTTTTTAGGTTGAGCATAGCAGCGCGCAAGCGCAGCTTTTCCGACGAGTTGGTATGTATCTAGGCTTTCGACCTCGCCCACCATACACCCGTCACATGGGCTTGCCCTTCAGAAATCCTTCATTTTCGTTGGTAAATGCTTTACATTTGCCCCTCCTTGGGGCGGTTTAGTTACCGCCTTGGACACCGCCCTTGTTACTTGGCTAATTGCACTTTTGCCAATACGTTGAACTGCAAGTGAACTTTTTTTCCTTTTGCTTGTTCCTTCATGGTGATGCCGTGGCGCTTTGAATCGCCTCACTTATGTGAAACTGTTTTACTTTTCATTTTCAATTTATGTAGCATGAAAAGTCCGGTTAGGAGTTTTGCAACTCTGATAGCTCTAACTAGATCCAATGCAAGACCCATTGCATTGCTAATGCTTGTTTTTATTTGCACTCCCTTGAACAATTGCCGCAAAACGTTCCATCGTCCTCCAGTGTAGTAGGAAGAATAAGTCTGGAAAATTTTGAGGAGATTCGTCAAACGGCCGCAAGTTATTAATGGACAAAATCCGAGGCATTCCTATCTCTGGTAAACCTAACTATAACTACAGAGTGGCTACCGCCATTCTAAAATAAATATATATAATATTCACTGAAAAAAAGCAAAGGTTATAGTTAGCTGACAATGACAGTCAAAGCATACAATTTTAAGCTAAATGAAAAACTGAAATTCACCAGTTAGAGCTATCTCAAGTAACTAAACATCAAGCCCCAAAGTAACTATAACTTGTGCCCTGTAATGCTATCTAGATTTAACCACCGATTCCATCTTGACCACTGACTCCATTTTGTGCTTAGCTTCAAATGCGGTCACATCGGTGGCGCAGGTATTTTTACACGCACAGCTTATTCCGTACATTGAACATGTTTTCACTTTTTTCACCACAGAAGGGAACATAACATGGTGAATGCAACGATAAGAGTGTACAGGGATGAGAATGTTTTATAGCAGAGAAGGGTACAGCTCTGTCTTGGAAATGCATCTGGGGATCTGGCCAATCCTTTTGTGTGTTTCAGCACTGACGAAGTACAGCCAGCGCTTGAATTTCACAACTTACTCGAAGGAAGGTGGGATGTTACCAGAACCTGCCTCTTAAGTTTGTTTAAGGTATAGAAGGTGGGGAAACTTGCAGCTGAGGCAGAAGGAACTCATTTCTGAGGGTGGATGCATTGCTCGGAAAAATCAGAGTGCCATTGGGGAAACTTTCTCCTGACTCAACTGTCCAGGGTTCCACGGCTTGACGTTGTAGGAAAGTACCCTCTTTCTTGGCATAGTTACCCCCATTTGCTGCCTGTTCCATTATGTTTGACTGTGTTCACTGGGATACTACTAACCAGGAGCCCAGTGACTATGCTCTCTCCTCTAAATGTGGTTGCTGGTAACTTTTCTTCCCACAAGTGGCATACTGGTCCCCCTGTGTATGTCCCTAGTATATGGTACCTAAGTACCAAGGGCATTGGGTTCCAGGGAATCCCTACGGGCTGCAGCAGTCATTCTGCCTCCCTTAGGGAGCCCATGCAAAGGGTTCTGCAGGCCTGCCATTGCAGCCTGCGTGAAATGGCTGCATGCACCCGTTTTCACTACAGGTCACTACACCAGGGCACTATAAGTCATCCCTATGATAGGCCCGCTCAGGCCAGAGGGCAGGGTGAAGGTTCCTGTCTGTGAGGGCATCCCTGTACTAGCAGAGGTGCCCCCACAAACTCCAGATCCATTTTCCCAGACATTGTGATTGCAGGAACGCCATTTTACGTGTGTATTGGACAGAGGTCACTACCTGTGTCCAGCTACATAATGGTAACTCCAAACCTGGTCATGTTTGGTATCAAACATGTCTGAATCATACACCAATACTGTTGCAAGTATTGGAAGCATGATTCGATGCACTCTGGGGGATCCTTAGAAGGACCCCTAGCATTGCTGCCACCAGTCCTACAGGGTTTCCTGGGCAGTCCAGCTGCTGCCAGCCCTCATACAGGTTTCTGCCCTCCTGCTGCTTGATCTGATCAAACCCAGGAGGGCAGAACAAAGGATTTCCTTTAGGAGAGGGAGGTAACACCCTCTCCCTTTGAAAATAGGTGTAACTGGCTTGTGAGGGGTAGCCTCCCCAAGCCACTGGTTTGCTGTGAAGGGCACATTTGGTGCCCTCCGTGCATAAACCAGGTCACACCGGTTCAGGGACCCCCAGTCCCTGCTCTGGCGTGAAACTGGACGATGGAAAGTGGAGTGACAACTCCCCTGTCAATCACTGCCCCAGGGGTGGTGCCCAATCCTCCTCCAGAGGGTCCCTGGGTTCTGCCATCTTGATTCCGAGGTTAGCATGGGAACTTTGGGAACATTTGAGTGGCCAGGCCAGGTAGGTGATATCAGAGACCCCTCCTGACAGGTGCTTACCTGGTTAGGTGGCCAGTCCACCTTTCAGGGCTCTTTAGGGTCTTCCTCTTGGGTGGGTCCTCAGATTAGGCTTGCAAGATTCCAGCAGGACTCCTCTGCAACCTCCACTTCCACTTCTGGCCACTGGACCCCCCAGGAACAGACAAAGCTGAAGATCCACGAGGAAGATCTTCTGCGACACTGGTTCCAAGACTCCTGACGGCTCTGCAACATTTCCCCGGCCGTTCATCCTCAGAAGACATTAACTCTTCAGCCTGCACAGAGAGAAAGAAGGAATCTCCCTTGGAGTGAAAGAGTCACTCCCCTGCACCTGCAGGCACCTACAGCAACGACGACCAGCTGCATGGATCCCCTCTCCTGCTAAGCTGCGTGAATCCTGCATCACGAGTGGTGGTCTGGAGTGGTCCCCTTGGTCCTCTCTATCAGCTATCCAACTTGGACGGAGGTAAGCCTTTGCCTTCCAACGAAGGACAATAGCCCCGTGTACCTTATCCCTTGCAGCTGCCAAGGCTTGTTTGCATCTCCTGCAAGGGATTTTCAGGTGATGTGCAGTTACAGCCCCCGGCACTCCTTACTGCGAAGCACAGCCTTCTTTGTGGTTCTCCTGTGATGTGGGATCTCTTTTTTTTTTTTTTTTTTTTTTTTTAGTGGTGCATGGGCTCCTTCCTGCACCTTCTGTGTCCTCGTCCTGTTGTCTGTGCTGCCTTGGCATCTGTGCGCTCCCTTGATTGGTGAGGGCCCCCCTGTGACTCCCCCTCTTGGGTTGAATCCTCCTGCACCTTGCTGGTTCCCTGCAGCTCAACTTTCCTCCCGCCATGAAGATTGCCTTTGCCAAGGCTTGTTGGAGGAATCCGGACACGCAACACAGTCTGCAATCTTCTACCCAGCATTAGACATCACCTGCTTCCTCCAAGAACTCGACTCCGTCTTCAGGGGTGCAGTGCTGACCATCCTGTGTCCCCCGGCGACCAACTCCTGCATCTTCAGTGTGGTGGGTAGGGGCTCCGGCCCCCACTGGACTCTTTTGTGCCTTCTGGACTTTGTCCCCTCTCTCCATAGGTCTTCCTTCACAGGAATCCGCCATTGGGGTCTTGCAGTCTCTTCTGGGTGTTGCATTTCTTCTCTTTGCTTCTTTGTGTGTAGTTTGGGGAAAATCCACTGATTTACTCCTTCCTTCCTGGTCACTGGGGGGTGTTGTGATAATTACCTCTGTGGTTTCCTGGTACCCCCATCTCCCCTCTATACATTCCACTTACTTGGGTGGGAGCCCCATATTCACATTCCATTTTTTTTTTTTAGTATATAGTTTGGGCTCCCCCTAGGGTCACTGTTCACTATTGTGGTTTATACTGTTTTCTAACAGTTTTCTATGCCTGTCTCTAATTGCTTGTGTGTGTGTGTGTGTGTATATATATGTGTATGTGTGTGTGTGTATATATATATATATATATATATATATATATAGTGTGTTTACTCTCCTGCAAAGGTAGTATTGCCTCTACAGTATTTTTGGGATTGTGTTACCATTATAAAGTACCTTTATTTTTGTAACACTGTGTGGTTTGTTTCATGTGTATAAGTGCTGTGTGAATATAGTGGTGTTGCATGAGCTTTGCATGTCTCCTAGATAAGCTTTGACTGCTCATACACAGCTACCTCTAGAGAGCCTGGCTTCTAGACACTGCCTACACTACATTAATAGGGAATACCTGAACCTGGTATAAGGTGTAAGTACCTTAGGTACCCACCACACACCAGGCTAGCTTCCTACAGAGTTGTGGCAAGACATTTGGGAAATGCTAGAGCAAAGTACTGTTACTGTGTATCATACAGATGCCCACTATCCCACTGACTCACTAGAATGATGGTTTAATTCCTTCGCAGACAACAAAGCCAAAATCTCAGAGGCAGAAGTGGTGACACAGGATTCTGACTTGGTGGGGATGGCTAAGTGGGCGCACCAAATATGTGGATATCTGGGAGAGAAGGCCACTAAGAAGTGGGCAGAGAGTAGAGGGATGCACATTCCCCTAGATTTGATTTAAAAAAACAAAACAAAAAACTGTGATAATGCAGTGTCCTATTTGTCAACACACACAACCAAGATCTGTCCCGCAAACGGTCAGAGGTCAGTTGGGGAGAGGGAAGTTGCTGGGATAGATATGGCAAATTGATTACATTGGGCCAGTGCCGACTAGTCGTGGGTGTCAGTATGCTTGCACAGTAGTGGACACTTATTCTGGTTACCTGATAGCCATTCCTTGCAAACATGCCACTCAGTTTAATACCATTAAAACTCTGGACTTGTTAATGCTGTGTTACGGAGTCCCACTCCAAGTCCAGAGTGACAACAGGTCACATTTCACAGGAAAAATGGTGCAAGATTATTGCTCACAACACTGTGTTGAGTGGATTTATTATATTCCATATTATCCACAAGTGGCAGGACTGATTGAGAGAATGAACGGCTAGCTGAGAGCTCAATTCCGAAAATTATCAGATGGAACTTTGAGAAACTGGAGAAAGCGTTTAAATGAAGACCTTCACATTTTGAATAACAGACCATTGACAAATGCAGAGACCCCTTTAATGCGAATGTTGACCCCAGCATTACAGATACAGCCGGATATAGTGACCAACACCAACATGTATTGGGAAATAAAACCAGGAGCCGTAGCTCCTTACCGAGCCACACCAGAAGCTGCAGGTCTTGATCTACATGCCTTAAAAACCCACCTATTGAAACCAAGAGACATGGCACTTCTTGAAACAGGTGTTGGAATACAGGTTCCCCCAGAGCATTTTGGTTTGATTGCTCCCAGATCTGGGTTGGCACTTAAAGGTATTTAGGTCTTGGGGGACATGATCGATGCACACTACCAAGGAGAATTAAAAACTATTGTCCTGAATAGTGGAGACACTGACTTGATGATACAACCTGGAGATAGAATTGCTCAATTTGTAATTATCCCAGTGTATGTAGGAATAGTGAAAAAGGGGACTGCCCCAGCTCTTCCTACAGTGCGTATGGAGAGAGGTTTTGGCTCATCTGACAAAAACCCTGGTGCTTAGGTGTGGGTAGAATCCCCAAATTGTCCTCCTGAACCAGAGGAAATCATAGCAAAGGGCAAAGACAATGTCCTGTTAGTTATAAAACCAGGACAAGAAAAATGGGAATATTTACCAGAGGATAAAAGTTATTTGCGAGAAAGATCATACTTGTCTCTTTTACAGATCATACTATGAGGTGTCTTTGTGTTAGCTGTTCAACGTGGTCTCCCTTCGGGCATGTGTGTGTTGGGTCGGGAGGGACCGAAATCCACCAGCTCCGAAATGATTGACCAACCACTCTGATCAAAACCTTTACTGCACCTGAGTGAAAATGTTTGGATCCTTCTGTCACGAGCTGTGCTCAACATATCGGATTTTTGCATGTCTAACGTGCAAAGTACTGTTGATGTCATTTCTACATGTTTGGCGCCATACCAACTCCTGGCAGTGTTTTGCTGAAAAACTTTAATGCAACCAACAAAGATGGAGCAGTTCAAAAAAGTGACATGCTGTCACACGTTTCTTTGTATGACTACTGCAGGTTTTGCCAAGATGTAACGGATGTGAAATGGGATAACCTAACCCATGTGATTACTTACAATATTACTATCAGTGATGTCTGCTACAACTTAACTTGTGATTCTCACAAAATCAGAAAATGAGCTCAAATGTGACTGGAGACAACAACAGGGTCTCCTCAAGAGATACCGTGGGAGCAGTGAGTATTGTGTCAGCATAGAAATGATCAAACTTATAAGAATATGGACAATAGCATGTTTTGCCAACATATTGTGACTGCTGCTAGCCGCATCAAGCATGTAAAACTACCAGTGGGGTGGTTGTTCTCACATGGAAATACCACTTATGCATACATTCCTGCCAATATAACTGGTAACTGGTGGACCGTGTGCTTTTACACGGTTAGGACTCATGATGTTTCCATTTCACTCTCTACATACTCCCTATCCAAGGGAAACAGTTTTAATTAAGCGAAGACTGTGACTCGGAAATTCAGTTATTATCTAAATCAGAATATGTGAGTTTATGCATTTCTATAGTAGGAGTTCCTGGATTAGCTGTTTATAATACTCGAGTTATTAACAAGGTAGCATGTTTGATGGTTAAGAACATTAATCACACATCCATCTCCTTGAGTGAACTTCTCCTGGACATACAAGGCACTAGAAAAGCTGCATTGCAAAACAGGACAGCCATTGACTACTTGCTCTTGAAGCATGACCATGGCTGCTCAGAGTTTGAGGAAATGTGTTGTTTCAACCTATTAGACCACTCTAAATCTATTCAGCCTCATATTGACGCTTTATAAGAATTGGTGAAAGGAATAAGACAAGATGTTGACAAAGGGTGGTGGGACTGGTTTTTCAGCTGGTTACCCGATGTTGGGCAATTAGGCAATATTTTAGGCGGAATACTAGTAGTGATTTGCAGTATAATAATGCTGTGTTGCTATGTAATATGCATACCTAATCTACTTACAATGTTTAAACCAAAAAGGGTTACTTTTAGACCAGTATGTTATGAAAGTCACTGATCAAAGGGTGGAGTGTATTGCTATCTGTATTTAACCACGGATTCCACCTTGACCACTGACTCCATTTTGTGCTTAGCTTTGCTTCAAATGCCGTCACATTAGTGGTGCAGGTATTTCTACATGCACAGCTTCTTCCCTACATTGAGCATGATTTTGCTTTCCTCACCAGGGAAGGGAACATATCATGGGGGATGCAACGAGGATAAGAGTGTACAAGGATGAGAATGTTTATAGCAGAGAAGAGTATGGCTCTGTATTGGAAATGCACCTTGGGATCTGGCCATTCCTTTTGTGTGTTTTCAACACTGACCTAGTACATCCAGCGCTTGAATTTCATAACTTACTCAAAGGGAGGGGGGAAGTTACCAGAACCTTCCTCTTAAGTTTGTGTAAGGTATGTAAGGTGGGGAAACTTGGCGCTGAGACAGAAGTAACTCATTTCTGAGGGTGGACGCATTGCTCGGAAAACTCAGAGTCCCATTGGGGAAAATTTCTCCTATCTCAGCTGTCCAGGGTTCCACAGCTTGACATTGGCAAGGACGACAAGGATGATGTTGGATTTGATCCCCATGGTGATGTATTTTTAATTCTTAATTATCTAGCTTTGCTGTGTGTATGCATAAATATATTTGTTCACTGCATACGTATTCTTTGTTGATATTTTCATTTTTTTCTGATTATTATTATTCAACTGTTGTGAATATTTTAGTATCTGCATGTGTTTTGCTGCATTCAAGTTAAATGCTCATGTTAATATTTTTGTATACTTTCATTTGAGCCCTGGGAATTGCCTTAATAAATTCATTACTCGGATTAAGAGTCCTGCATTCTTTAGCCTTGTTACCTCTTAGTTTGAAGGTAAGCAGCACATGCCCTCACTATGCACTACTTATTAACTCAAATATCACATCACTCTTGACATGTTCTATGACATCATTAACATCACTGCACCATCTAAAATGTTATCATTTATGTCTCACTGCTTGGCAGGTTATAGTTATTTAAAGGCTCCTGTGGCTCTCTAAGATCCCAGCAATGTGCCCAGATCCATGGAGCCTTGCAGAAGCTAGCCACAATTTTTAGAATCATCACTGAGGGCACCCCACACCATTGTTAGCATTGGGAGGCAATGCACCTCCACTGCCTCACTATAAGCTGTCCCATTCCATGAGGCCGTTTGGCAGTTCTACATTTTTTTTAAATCTGTGGTGTCCCAGTGCCCATCCTGGGCACCCCACATCATGTTTTAGGTTGGGCGCTGCAGGGAGAAGCACACAGCCCCGCGAGAGCGCAGGCAGGGAAAAACATTTCTGCTCCCACCCAGTGGGAACCTTTCTGCTCCCACCAGATAGGGGCTCAGAATACTTCCGGCCCACACTTTAGCATGCAGGGAAATACCAGTGTCCCAAACAATGGGGTCCTTGGGAAATCATCACTGGGCCAACTCCAGGGGCATGGGAACGCTCAGTATGGAGGTGTGCAAGCTAGAGAAAGTTTTGAGCGGGATCATAGTTTGGAGTTGGAGTTATGTGTTATACGCTTGATGTACTGTATGCATTATGACGAGAGCAATTAGAGTTGCACTGTTGAGTGTGCGCTGGACTGGAGTGTGGTGTTTTGGGAGACACAGGCGGGGTGGGGGGCTAGAGCTGCAACTGTTGTTTGCAATAGATCAAGATGAGTACCCTAATGTAAATTACTACATGGAACGTGAGGGGGCTGAACTCCTTTGTAAAGCGATACAGATTACACATTTAGACGAATAGGTGCACATATTCCCCTCCTACAGGAGATGCAGTTGATGGACAACGAAGTGCACAAACTACAGAAAAAATTACGGGGACAGTTCTATTCGGCGATATATTCATCTTATGCTAGTGTGGTGGCTATTTATGTTGCCCCTGGGTTCCCTTCCACCTAAAAAGCCTAACAGGAGACGTGCAGGGCCACTATATATTCTTACACGTCAACTAGACGGGCGTGATGAACTCTGCATCCTGAACATATACACCCCCAACTCGGATGATGAGGAGTTCCGGTGCAAGAATTATTACTCTATATGGGGATGCCTATTATCTGGGAAGGTGACTTTAAGTGTGTCCTAGACAGAGCCTTGGACAGGAGCCCACCAAAACTGGGCACTAAGCCTCATATGAATGCTCAGCTCCGCAAGGTCATGAATAGCCTGCACTTCGTAGATATATGGAGGGAACTGCACCCTATGTCCAAAATATACTCCTGCTACTAGCCCACACATGGGGCACATAGTAGATTGGATACATTTCTGCTAGCAAATGAAGGCACGCTTTATGTTCAATAAGCGGCCTATCAGGTTAGATTCCTATCAGATCATGCTCCTCTTATTAGAATGTGAGGCACACGCACCCATGCCAGCGATCCCCATGTGGCGAATGCGGCCTGAGCTGCTTGGAGACCCTGAATATAAGGGAGACATACAGGCAGCGCTAAATGGATATTTTAGCGAGAACTAGACCACGACCCAAGTGCGCGCTGTAGAACAGGAGACCCTAAAGGTCGTCATATGAGGCGAAAGCCTTGATAAATCCTACGGTATTAGGAATACATTGGAATGAGAGCTTACGCAGCAGGAGGGCATCCTGGCCACACTCCAGAGCGGAGTAGGCAGCAGTGACCCTGATGAGGCAGGCCACCGAGAGGTGCACAGAAGAATAGGGGCCATTTGGAATAGGCTGGATAGCTATGTCCGCAAGGACTTCAGACAGTGACTGTACCGTGAGGGGGACCGTTGAGGCCGCTTGCTAGCTTGGCTACTTAAGCGTGAATGCCCCCCCACCAATAATCTTGTCACTCCATGGAGTGTCCAGGGAAAGGTTTTTAGGACAAGCCTGTGTCAATTTACTTTTACGGGATCACCTGAAAAACATATACACCTCGCCGAAGCGCGAGGATAGGTGCCAAATACATAGGTACCTGGACGGGTTCTGACTTTCCTGGCCCGTCGAGGCTCAGACTGAGGAGCTGGAGGGAGATACAACTTTGGAGGAGCTACAGGAAGCCTTAGGGGCCGTGCCGCACGGTAAAACATCTGGCCCTGATGGCATACCAGCTGAGTTCTATTGTACATATTCTGCAACGGTTCTTCCCCGATTGTTGGAAACACTATGCGAGGCCCATAGAGAAGGCACCTTGCCAACACACCTGAGGAAAGCATCGATAGTCATGATACTGAAATCAAGAAAAGATCCTGGCTCCTTTAGGCCATTGTCCATGCTCAATGTTGATGTAAAACTACTTGCAAAAGTTCTGGCAATATGCTTAAGGTGAGTTGTTACTCATCTGGTGCCGGGCGATCAATGCATATTCATACCGGGAAGGGGAACCCATATGAATTTGTGAAGGTTATCTCATGTAATGCACGAGGCGCGTGGCTCTGCAGCCCGCGCCGCGCTCATGGCCCTGGACATAGAAAAGGCATTTGATACTCTATCTTAGGACTACCTGTGGGAGGTGCTGAGTAGAATGGGCATTTGACTAAATTTCCTGTCATGGGTGCGCCTCCTGTATACAGCACCGTGGGCACGGGGGCGATAGTGTCGGACTCATTTGATTTTGAACGAGGCACATAGCAGGGCTGCCCACTGTTGCCGCTTCTGTTCGTGTTGGCTATGGAGCCCCTTGCTATACAACTGGGGGCAGGACTGCAAATGTTGGGCATATGGGTGGGGAGAAGTATGCACATCGTATCACTGTATACAGATAATGCTCTGGTGTATGTTACAGAACCGCAATGGTTGATCCTGCTCCTCTTACATATGTTGGACAACTTTGGAGAGATATCTGGTCTCCGAGTCAACCGACAAAAGATGGTGTTGTACCCCATGGCAGGTCTGACGACTGTAGCGACGTCGTAGCTCAGACAAGTGGGTTTTACATAGGAGACCAAGTCTCTTCAGTACTTGGGTATCAATGTAGCGCGCACTCCTCCATTACAATATGAATTGAACATGGGTAGAGTGATGGATGGCCTCCGAGCCTCTGTCCAATTTTGGACCACACACCCACTGTCAGTTATGGGCAGAATCGCACTAAAAAAAATGGTCTTACTCCTGCGATGCGTGTATGTTATGCAAAACTCGTTCTGCGAGCTACCCCCTACTCTGTTTCAACAGATAGATAAATTGCTGCTGTCCCTAGTCTGGACAGGTAAGAGGTGCAGAGTCCTTCTCGAGGTGCTGAAGTTAGATTTGGCTGATGGGATAATTGGGGCTACCAGTCCTCCATCTATACTATATGGTGGGCTTGCTGCAGTATGTGGCAATGTGGTGGAACGATGCCTCCAAATGGGAAAAAGAACTGCTAGAAAGCTCTATGTGTATATCCTGACTCCCAGGCCTACTTATGGGTGTCTCTCAGCTACCGCAGGGTACCCCCTTTCTAATATTGCAGGTGTCGAGGATGTGGGAGTGAGCGTTCACGCGGGTACTGCACAGAGTGCCCTATGCGCACCTACTCCCGCTCTGGTGGATACACCCCTTTGCTAGAGTCACTTATATGCTGGACTTCTCAAAATGGCGAACAGGCAGATGTAGTAATGTAGGTGATTTATACCAAAATGGCACATTTGTTACATGCGGGAGGCAGAGTCCCTATTTGGAATTGACCAGGGTCAATTCCTGCAATATACAAGCCTATCATTGACGGCTCGGGAGATTTGGACCTCCTTCCCTGCGGAGCCCACTGAATCCCACCTCGTGAAGGCTCTTATTGACCAGGGCTGCAACCGTGGTCTACTCTCCTGAATATACATGGCCCTAAAAAGGGATAGGCAGATAACCATACACAGGAGGAGAGCTATGTGGGAGGTGGACCTAGGAACTCCGCTTAAATATGGGGAAGGGTTTAGGGCCTGCTCATTAGTGTGGGATGGGACTAGCAATGCTATATTTAAGCTGACACAATTTTACTATCCGCGCAGAGCATATCTGACACCACAACGCCTTCACAGACTATTCCCAACACGACCCGACAGGTGTGCTCGCTGCAGCACATTCCCAGCCATTTTTGAGCACGTCACATGGACATGTAGCTCCATCCTACCCTTCTGGCGCCAGATAGTGCAGACACTGAGGACTGCGACGGTTGTGCGAGCGAAGGTAAGAGTGAGTCACTGCTTGCTGGGACTACATCCCATTCCTAAAACTGGGCATAAAATGGCATACAGATTTCACAGCTGGGGTTTGTCTTGATCAAGAAGCGCATTGCAATCCAGTGGGCAAACCCAATTCCCCCCCTCCCCCCCACACACGCATGATCAGTGGCTCGCTGATCTCATTGAGTGAGCGACTGCTGAGGAATGTTTCCTCCATAAGATACGTATGGATGAGCATGCTGACTGGGATTTTGAAGTCTGGTGTGGTATGATTGAGGGACTGCATGGAGAGCCTGTGGGGGAAGAGGGGGGCACCCCAGTAGCTGAGTGCTGATGAAGACTTGCCCCATGGGGTGGTAAATTGACAGCTGTGGACGCGAGGCTTGGTGTGGCTGGAAGAAGCTGTGCCTCCCTCCTCCCCCCTTCCAGGTCCTCTCTCCCCTCCTCGCTAGGATTATCTGTATTACTGCCTGCTGGGTGTCTGCTGGCCCCTCTACGAGCCAACGCTGCCCGAGTACCGTTGTCTAGTCCATTGGAGCACGATGGCTGTTATCTCTCCATTCTTGAATCTGGTAACATGCATTGCAGCATCACCGTTTAATTATTACAGTTTAATGTACCATGCACTGTGATTGATATTGACCGACTTGCTTACTTCTGCTACATTTAAATACTTCTGTGTGGTGATGGACTATTATGCCGTCACTTCTGTGTAGTTCAAACATACGCACTGTACTATAGCACATGTAAGAGGAGGGGACTGAAGTGATAGCACAAAATAGATGCCATATCTGGAAGAGCGAGACATGATGTATTGTTAATGAAGTGATTCTGATGTATGGTGCGATTATGTATATGTTGTTTTACTTTGCATAAATAAAACTGGAAAAATAAAAAAATGTCCAAAAACTTATGACGCTCACTTCAGGGTCTGTCTGGAAAGTTTCAGGGTAATCCGCCAAGCAAGGGTTGAGAAAAAGGTGGGGGGGTCCCTTACACTTTATCCCCATGATTTTTTTCCTTAGGGATTTTGAACAGGAATAGCTCCAGAACCACTGGACGGAATTACACCAAATTTGACAGAAAGGTAGCTCTTGGTCCAGAAAGCGCCCTTTTGATTTTTTGGTGTAAATCTGTTAAATAGTTTTTGGGAAATTAGAGACAATCCAAATTTGTGTATATATAGAGACTCAAAGGCTCCACAAACTTTCCTGATCTCGTGCTGAGAACTGATTGGCTAGCAACATTTCAGCAAGGAAGTGTAGCAGCCATGCTGGGATTCGGCTTCAGCCGAGCCCCAGAAAAAAATATTTTTTTAAAAAAAAGAAAAGGGGCAAGGGTAGGGACACCTTGCCACCGTAGCTCTGGTGCTGGGGTCCCAGAGAACCCCCCCCCCCTCCCAAGAGCAAAATGCATTTTTTAAACACTTTCAGCAGGAGTCGCGGCAGACCCGCAGATCTGCTGAAAATTAAAAAAAATCAAGCATGGGCTCCTGAGTTTGTTTCAGTGAAGCTCCCAGGTAGGACAGGTCCTGGGGACCTTTAAATTTTGAATGGGGGGTGCTGGCCGGCCCCCCTGCAGCCCCGGGACCACCACCTCCCCAGGAAACTATTTGAAATGAAATGGGGGGGGGTGTTTGCCTGGCCTCCCCCACTGCCCCAGGGACCACCCTCTCTGCGCGGTTAAATTTTAATAAGATAGGGGGTCCATTGTGGGCCCTGGGGCTGATAAGCTGGAGGGGGCCACGCGGCCCCCCTCGAGGAGCCAAGAGCCAATGATGGTCCTGGAGACCGCCATTCCCCAGGGCTGGTTCCTGCTATGTCCTGTGGTTCCAACCCCTGGGACATATCTTTTTGGTCTGACTTGGCGAGAGCTTTGGCAGGTCCTGCCAAGTCAGACCAAACAGCTCTCACATCCTGGAAGCGGAGATTTCCTCTGTTTCCTCTGTTTCCCTACCTGCAGAGATGCAGCAAGGAAAACAAAGGAAGCAATTGCTCTCACAGAGCATGTTTAGCATCTCCCTGTCTGTGACAGCAATGCTGGCTCCCGCAGGTGGGGAGCTGGCTGGGACCACGGGGCCTTTAGACTCCCCCCTTGATCTCCAGCGGTGGTGACTGGGTGTCCTAAGGAGCCCCCAAATGGTATGGCAGGAACACCCTCACAAAAAAAAAAATTTAGGCCGGGGGATGGGGTCCCTAGGGTCGAGATCTGCCCACTAAAAAGGGTCCACACAGCCCCCCCTCCCCAGAAAAAATATATACTAATGCCGGGACCTGGGAGATGGGGTCCCTGGGGCGGAAATCAGCCAGGGAAGGGGGGCTGTGTGGTCCCTCTCCCCCCACCACCCCCAAAAAAAATTCTTTAAAAAAATGTGAATGCCAGGTGCTGGGGGATGGGGTCCCCGGGGCCAAGATCGGCCCAGGAAGTGGGGCCACGTAGCCCGCCTTCCCAACAAAAAAAAAAACATATTAACTCCGGGACCTGAAGGTTGGGGTCCCAGGGCCGAAATCGGCTGGTGGGTGGGTGGGGGGGGGGATGTTTGGGGGGCATGTGGTTCCCTTCTCCCCCCAAAAAAACACATTTTAGAAGGCAGGTCCCCAGGAGATGGGGTCCTCGGGCTGAAATCGTCTGGAGGTGGAGGGCCACACCCAGGCCTGCGGCCAGCTCCAGCTGCGCATGGCCAAAAGCTGTGCACAACGTGGGGTTGGGTGGTTGTGGCGGCGGGCCTCCGGGACTGGCTTCAGGCCTTTGGCCGTGCGCAGTGGTGGTTGGATTAACGTATAGTAATGAAAATTACTTTACATTAAAAACACAGAGAAATTCATTGAAAAAAAGCAAAAGGTTACAGGGACATTATAGTTAGGCTCACATTTTAAACATACAAAACCATACAAATTCACCTGTTCTAGTTAGTTATCTCAAGTAACTATAACTCGTGCCCTAAGGTAACTATACCACGCGCCCGCACCATGCATTGTTAATTACCCTTCAAATTATGGTGCTCATGACATCCTGCCAAGGGTAAGGCTTATAATGTGAGGTTTGGAAATTACGTTTTTTGTGTGAGAGGCTGGGGACACCTCTGTCTCGTGCCTCTTGTCAGGTTCAGCTTGGTATTTTATTCTCCGTTGACATTTAGTGGGATTGACAAAATGTGCCATTGTATATTTAGTAAGTCTAGGACTCGCCCCAGTCCTGGCCAAAATCATCCACAGTAGCCTCTAGTCCACTCTGTTTAAGGCCGATTTGCACATCAAACGAAAGAAAGGAGGACCATCAGAGTTTTCTGCAGCATTTATCAGGTTAAATGCCAACCTGGTATTACCAGCTACATGCCTATTTTCAATAAAACCGGCCTTTTCAGCAGAAATAAGCATTGGCAATGCATTGCATATGCGATACACCTGTATACATGTAAATATCTTTGCCTCGAAGTTCAGAAGTGGATGTGTGATGGAACAACGCATGCACTTACAACGCATGCCTTTACAATACGGTAAGTACAATGCATGGTCATTACTATGCATGTACTTACCAAGAAATGTTTTTACATTGCATATATTTTTTTACCACACATGTCTTTACCACAAATGTTTCGTAGTAAAGGCATTTGCATGGTAAAAACTAGAGGTAAGTATAACATACATTTCATATATGTAATATATATATAAATTTCTCTATATATGTGTGTGTGTGTGTGTGTGTGTGTGTGTGTGTGTGTGTGTATATATATATATATATAAACACAACCTACCCTAAACATTACTTTACCACCCTATACCCACTCTAAAACTTAAACCACCCTAAACACCCCTTACCACCCGAACCCCATAGCCAACCTAAACACTCCTTACCACCCCAAATCCCATACCCACCCAAAAACCTAAAAATGCCCTTACCACCCCAAAACCCATAACCACCCTAAAACTTAAAAATTCCCTTACCACCCCAAACCTCATACCCACCCTAAAAATAACCTTCCACCTCAAAATCCATGCCCACCCTAAAACCTATAAAAGCCCCTACTACCCCAAAACCCATACCCACCCTAAAACCTAAACATGCCCTTACCAACCCAAACCCACCCTTAAACCTAAAAGTGCTCTTACCACCCCAAAACGCCATGCCCACCCTAAAACCTAAAAATGCTCCTACCTCCCCAAAACCCATGCCCACCCTAAAACCTGAAAACGGCCTTACCACCCCAAAATCCATGCCCACCCTAAAATCTAAAAATGTCCTTTCCATCCCAAAACCCATACCCACCCTAAAACCTAAAAACGGCCTTACCACCCCAAAACCCATACCCACCCTAAAACTTAAAAATGCAATTACCACCAATAACTGTTACCCACCCTAAACACTAATATATATATATATATAGTGTGAGTGTGTGTGTATATATATATATATCACTTAATACTTAACTGTACTTACCTTTAAAACCTTTACCACGCATACACCTTTACCATTCATGCCTTTACAACGAAATTAGTTGTAAAGGCATGCGTGGTAAAGGTATATTCGTGGTAAAGCCATGCATGGTAAATGCATACGCGTTGTAAATGCATTTCGTTGCATTCACCGCAATGTAAGTGATGTTTCCCTTCAGAAGTACCATTGGCCTATAAGAGCCGCGAGCAGTTGGTTCGCTGTCCGGTTTGAGGAGCAAGGTTATGGTAGGCTCTCTCTCATTGTTTACATGACTTTTCTCGTTTCACCAGAAGAAAATAAAGGGGGTTGTTAATGGTTGTGCTAATATGTTCATGTATGCTTTATAAAAAGACATGGATAGATTATCAGGTCCAGGTGATTTGTTATTTTTGAGTCTTTTAATCAAAGGTTTAACCTCATTGATTGTGATAGGGTCCTGAACAAGTAAAAAATCCAGGTTCTCTGTTTTATTTTTTTGTGGCCTCCTCAATCAAAAGTTGTTCCAGTTCTCCTCTACTATTCCGAAGGTCACCGTATATCCTTTGCGACCCTCCATGGTTGTGTTTGAAATCTAAGTTTCATGTCTAAGAACCTAACAAGGCTTTCTTTTGGCCTGACGTGGGAAAATAGGACAGTGTGAGATATCAGCTCGGCTCTAAAAACTGCTTTGGCAGCATCCCACATGATGTCCTGTTATCATTTTCTTTTAAATAATTTTCAATAATTTCACAAATGGAAATTCTCAAATCATGACTACTTTCTAGTAATACTCTGTCATAGATCCCCCCCTTAAAGTAACAAGCCCTTTCCAACTCTTTTTCCGAGCAAGCGTTTCTCAGGAATAAACCATAATCCTGATAAATTCCCAGCAAGGCTCACTGATGACTAAAACGAATAAACCGGAGCAGCAATGAATTCAAGTAATTATGTAACTAATTATCTTTGCACCAGCGAGGTTAATAGACTGAAACTGCTGTATAGCATGGGTACTCGCAAACATTTTCCCAGGGGCCAAAAAGTTTGGTCTGTGACGTACCTGGGGGCTGCACTGATGCCAGGGCGGTGGTGGTCGGGTGGGGTGACTAGGGGGATTGGTGGCAAGGTAGGTGTAGGGGAAACAAAAGATATACATCTAGTGGCTGAAATAAACAATGGGAAACCAGAAAATCTGGAATTAATCCCAATTTACGACTTTTCCAAATTGTGTGATCCTAGGCAATTGTTTAGTCTCACTTCACTCCTTTTTCTCCATTATCACATTTAAGATGACCTCGAAATACATGATTCATGGTGTGCGCTGCACATAACCTGCTTCTATGTTTGATTTAATAAACTATAATGTTGTTTATGTATGATAGGAACCCAGACCACCCATAAAGTGCACATACCAAGTGACTTGCCTCTTTAATTTACTATTGGTGGTGTTCTCAGGGTAAGGGAAATAATTAATGTTTCCAAATTTATGTTTGAAACTATCACTTTAAAATAAATACATCTCAATGCACTGATAAAATAAATTGTACTAAGGCAAAAAGGTTCTGCATGTTAACTAAATACACTTAATTATTTTTGAAGAGACTGTCTTAGTTTTACACTTATGCTGCAAGGTGTCTTTAAAAATGAAGGCGTTTCCAAAGTTAAGTGCAGGAGTCCCTTCCTTTCTTTAACACCAATTAAGTTTGAAATAAAAGATTGTGTGTGTATTTAATATTTTTGTCAGTGCGGAGTCGAGCAAACAGCTGCTCAGTGCTACTGTTGCTCCAGGGGCCCCATGTAAAGGTCAGAGGGGCCTGAGGCCCGCGGGCCGTACTTTGAGTATCCCTGCTGTATAGAAACACCAAGCATTTGCTTTAGAACGTAACATTTAATTGCACCTCTGTACAATTTGAAGTTGTTTTAAAGGATGGCTTATAGAGGGAACGTTTTACCACCAAAGGTTCCACACAACCAAATTCCAAAATCTTCTAGTCATTTAATAAAAATAAAAAAAGAAATCAGCGTAGGTTCTGCCACTTTTCTCACCTTTTAAAATCTGAAATTTAACACTTGTCAGCTACCACCTTTCTCCTTACTCTTGTGGCGCAGTGACATAACCAGGCGTAATTTAAGCCATTGGTTGACAGTGGGGGTCACCAGCTCTCATTTTTGGGGACTGATTCCTATTTTTCTGCTTCAGGAATTTGTTGGAGGGCAAGCGAGGGAAAAACACAAAGCGGAAAGACAGAGGAAGAGAGACTGAAAAACCATCACAATGGGAGAAAGCAGGGATCTGCAAGAGTAAGATAAAGGAAGAGTGAGTGAGTGTCTGGTAGTGTATTAAAGAAGCCTGAGGTAAATTAAACACAGCTTTGATATTCGTCGTGCTGACTTTCAGTTGTACCGGTTGCGGGCTTCTGAGTAGACCTTTAGGCACTGGCACTCAGTCATTTACAAATAAGCACAGGGCATAACGGAAAAAACATGTGGCCTCCCTGAAGAGTGTGGTGAGGAATCTCTGAGACTCCTATACGTCACAGATATTCATAGGCCTTGGACTGAAAGCTGGTGGGGGGGGGGGCGTTGCACTATGGACGCATGAGGATGACTGACGACTTTCATGAGGAAAATGTGCACAGAAGACAAAGTGTCTTTTGACTTTTTTCTTACTTGTAATGTGTCCGAAAACATCAGAGATGGCGAAAGACGACATCCAGTTTTTAAAGTTGGAATAAATGACAAAAGCCACGTTGGTATAAACAACTGTACTTCTAGGATATTGTGCTGTTTGCCTAGTGTGGATCTTCCCCTTTAAGGCCCCCCATATCTTAAATAAACACTGCGTCTTGCCTTTTTTGCTTAGCTTGTCTAGTTGCATTTTTATTTTTGCTGTAGTAAATATCTGGTTAACATCATGTTTGTACCATAGGCGACAAGGTAATAATCACAGTTATGCATTCTGGCACAAAAGACGATTTTAGGATGCTGTTTGCTAGCAAAATAAAGTGAACCCGAGCTCGATTTGCTACTCCTGTGGCGGAGTGACCCAGAAAGAACCATTTTACTCCCTACCCCAGTGTCTCTTGATTATCCTGGTTTAGCTCGTATAATCTGATTATTGTTCTCTTGTTAATCCATATGCCAGACCACATGACCCTGCAAACTACCAATGGTTTATCAGACTTCTGAAGAACAATTCTGTTGAGGCTCACACAGGAAGCAGCTTGTCGCTAAAGTGACTATAGTTCAGAGGATTCTGAAATAAAAGGCTAGAGCAAACATAAATAGCTTTTTTTTTCCTCTGGTGTATTTATTTCTTTTGCATCAGCCGTGTTCTTTAAATGGTCTCGACGCCACTGATTTCTATCAATCTATTAATAAACAGTAATTTGTGATCTAAAGTTCAGTCGACAAAGCAGACAGCAGAATAGCAGTGGCAAGTTCAAAGCAGCACAATTATCACTTTGGAACCAAAAGATAAAATGTAAAGCTCCAGTGATTTATTTGTATATTGAATGTTACTTAACATTAGCAATCAGATTCGGAAATGGGCTGGGGAATGGAGGTGGTGGAGTGACCATTCATTTTAGTACTACTTTAGGTGGACAGCTAAAAACAGAAAAAAATATTGTTTCAACATTTGTCTGCCAGTTTCTAGTTGAGCTGAGGATATATCCAAGTGAAATGTGCTCCTAAAAGAGTGTCTCATGGTGGACACTGTGACCAACAAAAGCAGTATAGATTGCGGTATTCTGCCATAACTCATACCTGTCAAGCACTTTTGAGTCTATTGGTAAGTGACTGTGTAGGAAAGTGCCCCTTTTTAGGGGCAAGCGCAAAGCGCTCCGTCCCCTGTAGTAATCTCTCTTTGGGCTTCCAACCACGCCCATGTCACGTCAGTCACTTTCATTGGTTCGTGGGCTTGCCTTTTAAAATCCGCTTGCTTTCATTTGTGAAAGGCATGCATATGTCATGCCTTTTCTGGTGTTTAGCCCACCTACACAGCACCGGTAAACTACTGAAAACATACAAGGCCCGATGTTTTCAGCATGGTTTCTGGACTACTTTATCTGTTTATTTTCCACGCAGCGCGATTGCGCTGAGGTTTACATAGCGCGATCACGCTCAGTTTTTCCGTTTTCAATTTCAGCACGATTGCGCTGCATTTTACATAGTGCGATCTTGCTGTGTTTTTTTTTCTTTTAATTTGTGTGACAAGAAAAGTCAGGTTAGGAATTTGCAACGCTAATAGCTCTAACTCGAGCAAATGCGAGACCCGTTGCATTGAAAATGCTTGTTTTACATGGTCACCCCCACTTTTTGACTAGTGTTGAAGTAATTTTGCCAGAAAGTGCACAGGGTTCCTGCTATCCCGGTCCCTAGTGCCAGATTTCGTTCCCTAAACTGTAAAAGTGTTCCCCAGTTGGCAATACTTTAGGCCCCCTTTAAGTCCCTAGTATATGGTACCACAGGTACCTAGGGCATGGATACCAAAGAGAGCCCTTAAGGGCTGCAGCATCTATTGTACCACCCTATAGGGGACCCCTCACGGAGCTTATGCAGACTGCCATTGCAGGCTGCATGTCTTGGTGCAGGTAAAAGTGAAAACACAATATGGCACTCAGCCTTGTGCCATGCTTACTGCCACTGCATGCAATATATGTAAGTCACCTCTACAGCAGGTCTTCCAGCCTTAAGGCAGGATGCATTTTATTACATGTGTGGACATATCTGTATGTGCAGATATGCCCCTGCTATGACTTTGTCGATTCTTAGACATAGTAAGTGAACAGAGAAGCCATTTTAAGTACATGTGCTGGGGCGCTAGAGAGCCAGAGGCAAGATGGCTGCACATTAGTGCCGCGCTTCCAGCCCGGAACCAATATCGGTCTACTTTCCTGACATGGAGTCACCATCTATCTTAGCAAGGGACCGGGAATGGTGCAGAACGACTGGAGCAGTGTTTTATCTCTGAAGTGCCGCTATAGTATTTGGGGCTACTTGCAACACTATGGATACTTCGTCTGCCTGCTCCAAAGGCCGCAAGATGGCAGCGCCCAGCGACTAGCCCTTGACAGGCCGAGAGACACGGAAGAGGTATGATTCTCCATAGCAGTACATGCAAGCGATGCCCGTGTAGTCAATGCATCTGATGCCTCTGGGGCCGATCCTACTGGCGGAGCAGCTTCTGATCACGGTTTTGCCAGAGCATAGACGCTGCAGGCCAGTAGCACACAGAAGCGGATGGGACTGAACGGCGTGTGGTGAGGCCCACCGAATAGGCATGCCTGCTGACTGGAGAGGACAGCGAGGGCGGGTGGTGGAGCGCAGCATCTGCAGAGTGCAACAGGAAATATTTGGGTAAACAAAAATGGGCCCAACTGTTGTACGTGGACTTGGCGCGGGAGGAGGAGAACACAGAGTACTATACAGGGCAAGTGAGGGATGCCCTGCCGCAACGCTGGGACTCTGTGGGACCCCCTGTTGTTGCCACAATCCTTCAGATGAGCGCACTTCAATATATCGCCCCCTGATGACAGCGCAGCTGCATAGACTTTTGAGGTCTACAGGCGGACCACGCTGAGGCCTGGGGACACTCATTCAGGCAGCGTCTTGCCAAGATAACATGCCTGGCGACCTGCACGCGTACTAGGACAGTGAACACGGAGGTGTATAAACCACTGAATCTTAAGTATTCTGAAAGCAGGCGCGTGAGATTATCGAACTGTGTTGGACGGCTGGTGGCTACTCATTGGGTGTCTCTGGAGACGCTTGTATCCCATATCAATAACGTATCTATGCTGTAAGAGCAATAGCAGCAGGATGGTGTAAACACCCATACCCCTCCGCCAACCTGGTTGTTAGTACAAAACCAACTAGACTATGGGGCAGGCGAATAAAGGGCAAACTTGCCCTATGTTTGAATCACGGAAAGGCGCCAAACAAATCCCAGGTGCCTAAACAACCGAGGACGTGGACCAACAACCCCAGAATACAACCACACTTGAAACAACACTGGCGGCCATGCAACAAAGCTTAAGTTCAATCAGTGGCAAAATAGACTCTCTCAATATTTGCCTTGACCACTAGATAAACAAACTGCTTGTATAGCAGATGCGGAACAGCAGATGTCAGAAGCTGAAGATGGTCTACAGTCGGTCTCCACCAAATGCCACCAAATGGAAAAGCTCCTGGAAGTGATCAGTGCCAAAAATGAGGACCTTGAAGCATGGTCACGCCTGAGGATAGTTCATCAATACAGGCCCAATGGAACAGTATGTGTGCAGACCATGCGCCAAGACCTTTTCAGAGCAGAACTTTAACCATTATGCTGGTAGTTGAGAAAGCCCATATAACCCTGGCAACCCATCCCACTGCCGGGAGTGCCCTCGTGTTCAATTATAGCTAAAGTCCTAATCTACAGAGATCGAGATGCGGTGCTCCGAATGGCCAGAGAGAAAGACATGGTACAATACCAAGGGAACCCCATCACATTTTTTTACAGACTTCACGGTTGCAGTACAGCAAGCCAGAAAGGAATTTGCCCTGGTCAGAAAGAAGCTACAACATTTGGGTATATATATCCTTTGCCATGCTGTATCCAACTAGATTGTATAGACCACCGTGGTGTTAGAAGTTGTGTTATGTTTACTAATACTACACCACAATGCTGTTGCATGTCTCACATTTGCCTCACTCCATCTCAGATCACATGTAATGGAATGTCAGGTCCATCTGTACCTGCTCTAATTGACCCCAACGGTAGGTCGAGTGACGACGTTAACATGGAATGTTCATAGACTGAACAATTGTGTAAGATATGCAATACTAGTGTACCTTGATAGACAACATGTCCAAATTGCCCTATTGTAGGAAACTCATCTTATTAGCTCCACCGAACAGACAATAGGATCCAAAGGGGGAGTCGCCAAAGTGGCCTCTTAATATTCCTCATATTTCAGGGGGGGTTCTAATCCTGATTTTTTTTAAAAAAAGGTGTCCTGTTCACTTTGACCCACTCTGAGGTAGATGACTTTGGGAGGTATGTAATATTACATGGTACATTGTATGGCACTCCGATTACATTGATTGCAACTTATAGTCCCAATACCGATGACCCTCACTTCTATCTGACAATATGGCGCAGATTGCTGGAACTCCTCAACAGCTATCATTTGGGGTAGAGACCTTAATACATATTTAGACCCCCAACGTGGATAGATCCGCTCCTGGGGACTGGCAGGGCAAGCGTTCGGCCAGGGTAATACGAGATGGGATGGCTACCCTTGACCTGGTAGACCTGTGGCAGCTTAGAAACCCAACAGTCAGGGAAGGCAACTTCATCTCTTCTGACCACGGCGCTTGGTCTCGGCTGGACTACTGGCTGGTGACGAGGAATGTCAGCACTAGCATTACAGACATTCAACACCAGTCAAGGACACTGTCTGATCATGCCCGATCAATTTAGAGGTGAGACTCCCCACACATATCCCTACCCACTTCACCTGGAGATTTCGTGTCACTGCTCTTCACGATCCCATCTTTAAAACCTGGTTGAGGGACGTTATACAAGATGTTTTTAAGAGTAATGTTGAATCGTCCAAAGTGTATGCACACTGTGGGAAGCTTTTAAAGTTTATATAAGGGTGATATGTATTAGTCTGCAGGCAGGGGTCCTTCGTGACATACGCACACAATTGCATGATGCTGAACAAATTATCAAGTAATAAGAGGCCCCGTGCATGGCGTCCCCTGCCTCAGACACTTGCAGCATTACGGGAACATGTCACGGCATACATAGAAGCGTCGGAGCGACAGATGCGTTTCCTATTTAGGTGCCATGTGGCGAGGGCGTATGGTGAGGGAGACCTTCCAGGTAGAAATTTAGCACACAAATTGAAAACAAAGGGCGCGCCCGCGCATGTTACATCTGTGTCCATATTGGATAGTATCAAAGTTAAGTTTGATACCCCCACTATTTTAACACCCTCTATAACAGCCGTTGCTCCGTTACGGAAACCGAGATTGCAAACTATCTAGAAGACACAGCAATAGCCTGGTTGTCGGATGTCCAGTGATAATATTTGGTACAGCCTCTGACCGTAGAGGAACTGAGGTAGGCAATCTGTACCTTACCTAATGGCAAAACCCTAGGAATGGGCGGTCTAACTAATTCTATAAAGAATTGGCCGATATACTAGCTCCGCATTTGCTTGCTGTATACGGTGAGGAATATAACTCGGGGTACTTGCCCCGCACCCTCATGGAGGCCCTCATTATCACCCTTCTCAAGCTGGAGAAACCACCCAATAAATGCGAGTCCTACAGGCCATTATCGTTAATTAATACCGACTGCAAGATTTTATCCAAAATTCTAGCCACAGGCCTACAAGCACTATTCACTTCTATGGTCCTGCTGTACCAATCTGGCTTTTTCCCCTACCGGTCTACGGCTCATAATTTGCAAACCATTTTCGCACTTCATCATCTAGACATGGACATGCAGGCAGTTGAGGTGCTGCTTGATGTAGCCAAAGCTTTTGACTCCCTAAAGTGGACGTATATGTTTTCAATACTGGGTTGCATGGGGGTACCACAGGTGTTTTTGCAGTGGACACGATTATTATATAGAAGAAACAAACACACTTCACAGCCGTTGTTTATGTCCAGGGCCAGAAGGCAGGGCTGTGCCCTCTCTCCCATTTTAATTGCGCTGGCCCTAGAACCGCTAGCATGCATAACCAGACAAAGATATGTGGCATCTGCTCTGCGTTTCACTAGCCGTCGATTAGCCATATCTTTTTACGCAGACAATATGGTATTGTACGTCCGGGAACTCCAGGTACACCTTGCTCAAGTCATCCGTGAGTATATTAGACACGAGTATCATTCAGATGCGAGCATCAATTGGGCGAAATCCACTATACTGCCTTTTACCCATAACACAGTACCATGTCACCTAGATTATCCTTTTGGAGTGGAATCTTGACCCAGTCAAGTACCTGGGCATGTGGATACACAGAGACCTGGAGCTTGTTCTTCTCAATAATTATGGTTCAGCCATGACTCAGCTAGATGACCAGATCTCCAGGTGGGTGTGACTGCTGCTATCACTGGCAGACAGGGTGGCACTGCTCAAAATTATAGTACTTCCCAAATTTCTATACCTATTTGTTAATGTGCCTATTGCGTTGATGCAATATTTTTTCCAAGACCCTACGTTCTAAGGTGTTGACCTTAATTTGGGCCATGAAACAGCCAATGTTAGGGTGGACAACACTCATTTTGCCATATGAATGGGGGGGGATTTGAGGTGCAAGAGTTCCAGTTATACTACCTCTGTGCCCAAGTGCAATACGCACACTATTGGCTGTATCCCCGGATATACATGCCACATTTAGTGATCGAAAGGGACGTAGCACACATGGTACCCCTAGAGGCGCTGTTAGCCTATGGCAGCCAGCCGTGGCGCACAAGCGAGATTAGTACGGTTGAATGTATGACAGCAGCCTGGTACTCCCTGGGAACCCGTGTGCACAAGCTCTTGCTATATGCTCCATAGCTTCCGCTGCAGTACCACCTGAATTTGTCTGTTATGCGTGAGAAGCAGACGCTTGACCTATTAAACCATCTGGGCCTTAACAACATACGGAATGTATTTCCAGGGGGGCCACTTTATAGAACTGGCGGAAGTTACACAGAGTCAACCGATTTCACCTCTACTGATCTTTATGTATTACCGTCTTCATTCTGCTATCAAAGATCTCTATCTGTCCTTCTCCACAGAACCCCCCACACTTAAAGCGCTACAATATATACTTACTAATACATCCCAGCAGAAACTAGTGGTGCACCTATTTAATAGATTGCTCTGAGACACTCCGGAGACTGAATCACCAGCACAACAAAAGTGGAATGCAGCTTTAGATGACCCTCTGAGCACAGAGGACTGGTGTTTTTGCTGGACACTCACAGGTATGCTTACGTCCAATTGCCACCTTAGAATAATCCACTTCAAATACTTACTGCAAATGTAGTATGCCCCTTTACATCTATTTAAATATGGGTTGAGAATTGATGAAAATTGTCTGCGATGTAGGGCAGAGAGGGCAGACTTCCTTCACATGGCATGGGGCTTTAGGAAAATACGCTGCTTTTGGGTACAAGTGACACAAGCTCTTACTAATATGATATTAGAATTGGTTGAATGTACGCCTACAATGTCTACTGGTTTTGGTGGATCCCTGCATCCCATCAATCACAAACTTACGGCGATTGCCCTATTGCTGGCAAAAGGAGGGTAGCGATCCACTGGGTTGACAAAACTTCCCCAACAGTTGATACTTGGTTAAAAGACATGTTCCTTTCCATTACAAGGAATAGTCACTGTGCACCCCTGGCCGCTTGCTTGTACTGACTGTGGATATTGGGGATATTGTGACTACTGTCTGTAATACTTTGGTGTATGCTGTTGTTTAATTGAGAACATTCAATAAATAAAAGGACGTATGCTGGACACTGGTCTATACGAGTTCCCCAGCTACATGATGGCTTCACTGAAACCAGAGATGTTTAGTATCAAGCATCACATATTAATAAACACTCACCTATTCCAGTGATGGATTTATTAATACATGCACCCATAGGGCACCTTAGAGGTGTCTTCTGATAAACCTACCAACAACTAGTATTCAGACGGACTGGTCTTAACCAGCCTTCCACCACGGCCAAGACCGGAACCCCTTTGTTGGTTAGGCCAGAATGGCCTCCCAGTCCCAACCTGCAGCAGCTTTCTGACTGGACTGATCCCTAATGACTTCAATGGGGCACCTGACGCAGAACTACACCTCTGCACCTGGCCGCCACAGAGCTGCTGGAGGTGACCTGTTGGTGTGGCCTAGGGCCCTGCCCTATACTCACCCTAAGTCTGGAAGATTGGTCCTGTAAGTTGCTGTTGAGTACCTGTTTGCAGGACATGTTTTTTCTTCATAGGTTAACATTGGTGCCTCAGAAAATTGCACTGTGTTGACTTTTGAAACCTGTAAGAATTTCCATTTCAGAACATAGTTACCTGATTGTAATGATTTGGTGCCTAATATCATATAAAGATACATGTTATTTTTATAAATTGGTGTGGATCTCCTTATTGAGTCATGTGCAACATTTATTGGCTGTGTGCCCACAGCAAATGTTTAACACTCCTCTCTGGTAATCCTAAGGCTGCTCAACCACACTACTCCCTAGAGAGCACCTTGGGATTGCTATAGCAAGCCGCTGACCACATAATGATGGAATGCCTGGTCTCTTCCCACAGTATACCTCATTTTGGTATACTATATAAAGAGGCAGCCTCTTACAGACTGTACTTAAGTTATGGACTTTGACTCGTAGGCACTAATGATAACAATGGGATGTGCATGGCCAATTGGCTTAAAGAGAGGGACTCTTTTTTTTATGTTCCACGAGTGGGCATTGTCCCACCGTGTTTGTGACCTGAACAGCAAAGTGTCTTTCCCTTGTGGGGGCTAGGGTAATCCTGGCCTAATTAGTAGGGCAGACTCAACCAGAGCACCATGTACCAGTTTTAATATTAATTTTTGGCTACTGGCTTTTAAGGAACTAGGGAGTGGAAGGTGTTGAGGCCTTGTTCATGACCTAAGGATAGTTGACTGAGCTACTGTACATGGACTGGTTGGTTACGGTGGTGCGCATCTGGGCCTCAGTATTTTGGTAACCTACAGCTCTGAGGTGCTGTAGTAACCACGGTGGAGTATGGCTTAGTAGTCTTTACATAGGAATACAATTAGATATTTGAACTTGGAGAGCTAGAAGAAACATTTCTTTTCATAACCACTTTATTTGAGGATCAGTGATATGCCCAATTCTGTGAGTAAGGTGTTTTAAAATAAAAATATATATATTCTACCTGCTAGCAGGTGACTGTTGGGCAAAGAGATGCGTATAGCTCAGGACCAGTACCTGCTTTGTCTTATTAGTTAAAAAGAAGACTCTTGAACTTTGTAGCATTTAATTGGATCCAACTGGAATTCATTCACCAATGAAGTGCATCCTATCAGTCCAGAAAGGGGTAAGAGGCAGAAATTAAGTTTAACTTAGCAGTGATATTTCCACAGAAAATTGTTGGATTTGAATAACATATTATCCCTCCCTCCCTCCCCCCATTATCACTGCCTTAGTACATTAAATGTTTGCTGGAGCAACACTGCTACCATAGTTTTAAAATAGGAAAATGATTTGTTTCTTAAGGCCAGTCATAAACAGTACCAATGTTAATTTTTATTGGCCTATCATTTTATTAAATGCCGGCTATTTAGAACATGGCTAAGGCAGTGTCATTGTGACTGTCCTGAACCGCTGCATTGGTAATAAACCTCAATCAAAATGATTTTGTGCCAGGTAGACAGCCTTATTTATAACAACACGTCTTTTTTGTGGAAGCAATAGTTGTTTTCCATGTAACAAACATACCAGTTGTTGTTTTATTTTTAGGTGCCAAGAAGGATTTGAATCGGCCACTATTTTGATTACAGCATGCCAGGCAGGATCGGTTACCATTACAAAAGATATAAGACAGGAATGTCTTGAATCCCCTATCTTATTTAGTTTACTCATAGAGTCATTAGTTATTTCAATTTGCTTGAGTGCTGTGATCAAAATCTCAATTAAAATCACCCACAAAATCCAATTTTAGGAAGATATAGCACTCTGTTTCAAGGCAGATAAAGAAAATGTTTTAAATACACTCAAACAAATACAGAAAGTGTCAATAATAGAAAACAATAGGATTAACATAAAAAATCTGAATAATTATTACTTAATTGTTATGAGCTATATGAGGGGACAAACAAAAGATCCAAATAAATATTTAGGTATATCTGCCACTGAAGGGCATGAAGCCCTTTATTTACTCTATTAAACAGATGGGTCCTCTTCCCTTTTACTGCCCTGATGTAGGTTGGTGTTAAAAAAAAAAATGTCAGTTTACCAAGTGTTTATATTTTTATTTGCACGCTTTTTTGCCTGGGTAACTCCACTATTTGTTGATTTGTTTGGAACAATAAACACCTGGGAGTGGTCTTAGATTAAAATTTCTTGTTCAAAGAATTGGGAAGGCTTGTCCTTAATAATATTAGGTTATATTACCTTGCTGCATTTGCCAAATACTGCAGCAGATGGTTTTCACTCAAACATTTAATAACTGTGATACTCCATTTATAAAGTTTATGGTAGATGAAAGAATTCCATATATTTCCTTCCACATTGAGCATTCCTAAATACTCTTAAGAGAATTAAATGACTCGTTTGACTTTTGTTGAAATAAAAGAGCTATTTTATAGGCAATTTATAATGCCTTTAACTAATACCTATACAAGCTTAGTAGATTGTGCTCCAATATTTCCCTGATCAGCCTCATTCGAAATCAGACGATGACAAGATAATGGTTTAGCTCATACATCTCGTTTTCTTGTAAAAATTCTTGGAAACCTATTCAGTGGTTTGTGAACAATGGGCAGCCCTCAGTTGGATTTAAGGGATGGTGCTCAGTTGGATTTGATTTAATTAGCACAGTTAAAGAACACCTTTAATAAGTCACTCCTAGTTAAGCTAGGTAATTCAGACAACTTAAAACAGTGATCAGATAAGCTGGGTTATATGCTACAACAAAGATCTCATCCCAACTCCTCTGTAAAAAATTGTCAACAAATGGACCAAAGAAACTGGAGTGATGTTGACAGAGAAAATATGGCAATACACAAATAAATTTTATCTACTTTATGAGACACTGATTTTTGACTACTGCATTTTTTTATTAGTAAAAGGAGTCTGTGTTTACCTCCATAAATGTAGTGTAAAATTGGTTGTTAGCACCCAATCAGCAGGTCATATGTGTAAGGGACAAGAAAAGTGGAACTGAATGCACATGATTTGGTCATGTTCACAGTTAGAAAGGTATTGGAGTAAAATGTTTGGAGTTATGTCGCAGCTATTCCAAAGACATTTGATCCATGGTTGGGACAGTGAAGCCACAGCTTGGGCTACTGTGCAGTCCCAAAAAGTCGAACCGCTAGAGTATGCCACTTCTTCATGGGCAGCAGCATTAGATGCTGTAGTAACACATCACCTCCTACCTGGATTAGTTCCACTACCAAGTTTCTGTAACCTGCATAGGGAGCTTGAATGCATGAGAGGACTTTGGTTCATTGGCCCTCTCTTTCTTGTCAAACTCATTTGATTCTCTGGTAATCTTTACAAGAGCCCCCTCCTCAACCCGCCCCCAGACCAGTTGCAGAGCCAACTCCTAGTTAATACTAGTACATAAATACTGCAGTTCATTTAAAGAAGAGTGGAGGCAGATACACAGCTCTGGAGTTAGGCAGGTACGTATGTTGAAATATGTATTACTTTGTAGATCTAGACATCTGTTAGGTAGCCAAATAGGCATAGTCTGTATCCCACCAGTAGGGTGATGCTATCAGCTCAGTCTGGGTAGCTCCTGTTGATTCCATCTGACAAACACAAAAACGTGACACACCACAGTATCCGGAAAGGGAATGGACAATAAACAGACAAAAGATATATCACCGATATACTGTTAGCTTGTCCTACTAGCTTAATTGCTCGTACCGTTGTGGTGGTGAGTTGCTGCAAACTGGTCATTGACATACAGCCCCTAGTCTGTGTCTCTTGAGCCTTGACAATGAAGAAAAGAACCTCTGTGAATCTAGCAATGTAATGCTATGTGTATTTGACCACTGACTCCCTCATGACCACTGATTCCATTTTGTGATTATCTTCAGGATCAGTCACAGCGGCAACGCACAGGGTTTTTCCACACAGTTTGTTTTCCACATAGATCATGTTTGTGCTTTTCTCACCAGAACAGGGTTACACCATGCTGGAACAAAACATGGGAGTCTCAGGTGGGAATGTTTTCATCAAGGAAAAGTACAGCTCTATCTCTGGAATGTGCATTGGGGCAGGGCCCATTTCTTTGCGTGTTTTCGACACAGACTGAGTACAGTCAGTGTTTGAATTTCATAACCGAAGGGAGGGGGTGTTACTAGAATCTTCCTCTTGAGTTAATTTAAGGTATATCAGACAGGGAAACATGGCACTGAGGTAGGAGCTCGCCTGAAAGTGGATGCACCGTTCAGGATCACATTTTCGGGACGTTCTGATGCATAAGCCGTTCAGGGTTCCTCAGCTTGATGCTGGCAAGGATGATAGATTGATAGATTGAACCCCTATGGTGATGCATTTTAATATTAATTATTGAGCTTAACTATATATATATATAAATATATACATACATGTGTATTAACTACATATGTTCATTGTTGATTACACAAATTTTGCCCACCATTGTGCACATATGTTTGTGTGCTTTTAATTGATATCTGGGAAGTGCCCTAATAAATTCATTACTCAGACTAAGAGTGCTGCATTCCTTGGCATTCTTTCCTCCTACTTTAAAGCAGAGCAACACAAGCATCCTAGCTGTAGACCTCCTCAATAGTTTTTGTCAGACCTTGGCACCTGTATGTCAAGTTACTCCATGTTCCTTCATCCTCCCCCATGCGGAAACTCCTCATTGTTCATACTCTTCTCGCCTAGTTTTTGTTTTAGACATACTCTGTATGTACAGCAAAGTTAGAGGGCAAGAACCAAGATCTCCCTTTGTGGTATCTCCTAATGTGCACGCTTCAGCCTGCTGTATAGTGATGAATTGTCTGGGATTCTTTGTCTGCCAGGCATATGCAGGAATGTAACGAAAAGCAAGAAGCACATAATTCATAATGTGTGAAAGTTTGGCTCCTTTGCGATAAAAGCCTGAATTGCTTATTATATCTCAATCTTTTTGTCTTTCCTCTCTGGCATCTCCTTTATGTTTGGGGAGCACCTTGGAGACAGAGTGCCACCATTATTTCCTGCACTCAAAGCCATTTCCTTTATGAGATGTCATAGATGAAACTAGAATAACAACAATTGGTTTTATGAGGCTATAAATTTCTTTTTTTTTGGAGTGTTAAGGAGGAACATATGCTTGTCTTGAAAGAGATAACTTCAATGAGTGACTCTTCGTTGGTGCTTGACTGAGGAAGTCCCGTTTGTAACCAATGATGTTGGTATAATTTATTTTAATGAGCTGTCCGTGCTGAATTTATTCATGCAGCTTGCTCTGTGCAGATCCTTTCCTAAGAAACATTTGTTATGATAACCGTATTGATAATATCTATTTTTATTGCACTACTCACGAAAATGTCCAGTTGACACATATTTATAGTTTTAGCTATTAACCCTCCTACTGGTGCTCCTTTTATTGACCTTTACAAATCAAGGCTCAGTCAGCCCTACTGGGATTCATACCCCACTGTTCTATGGTGCATGGGTCCAGAGAAGAGAAATCCTACACTGTCAACCTCTGTGTGGGGTCATAAAAATCCATGGGGCCAGACCCCAAAGGCATGACCACCTTTATGGTACTATTGCTGTATGTGAGAAATCGTATTTTTGATTGAGAGGGTTGAAAACCCTACTCAAGCAACAACAACAATTCTTTTCAGGGTGAACCACAAAAGTCACTAACTGAACCTTTGCTTAACTCTCTTACTGCCTTTGTTCCAAGCTACCAGACTGCAAAAGGCACTGTATTAAGTATTTATGCAGCACTCAAACAGTAACAAAATACATCCCACACCAAGTTAGAAAAAGAGTAAAATGAGACCTAAATCACAAAACAAAAATCAAATCAGTTGAAATGGAGCTATTCAATTTTTAAGGTTTAACTAAAAATAGCACCAAGAAGCAGAAAGTGCAAACTGTGTGTATTGGGTCACTCTTGACAGGGACAAAGCCAGCCACACCTTCAGACAGACTGCAATGGAATGTGGGCCAGTTTCAGGCACCAGGTTCATCCCACTTAAAATGTTACCTTTTCAGAGTCTGGCACAGAGTTCAGAACTTCAGGATTTCACAGGAAGAGCTCAAGGGATGCCAGCAAGGGGTCCAGCACCTGAAAAGACAACTCTTGGGAATCAGACTCACTCCAGCAATGGCCAGCTGGGATCAGGCAGGTCCAGACAGAGCCAGTTGCAGCAGGTCAGCTGGACTGTGTTATGGGGTGAACAGAAACGCTATTGAGACTCAAAAATGACCATGCAGACTCTTCTTGGTAATCCAAAGACAGTATTTACCAAATGTCGTGACAGGGAGAAAAATACTACGGACTGCACCTCAACCCTGCACAACCTGCCTCTAAGTTTTTTTTTCTCCAATGCCTGTTCAGAGATTTATTTTTATACACATCATTGCAATAACATGATATGTAATAGATAACTTGCAAGTTTAAAAAATAAAATGGAAAGACACTAAAAAAACATGTGACCCCAAATTCCTAGGCGAGGTCATTACTTGCTCTTTGACAAAGATTTATGATTGACCATTCTTTGACCTATGAATGCATATGTGCTCTTTTGTAAATGTAATTTATTTGAAGTGTGTAAGTTGTGCACCTGTGTGCTTTGGGCTAATTCAACTATGTACCCATTGCCTAGTCAGTCTGCAATCTGCTTCTAAGCACGGAGAGTATGCTGTGCCGGGGACTCGTCTGCTGATGTTGTAAATACTTGCAGGTTGGTTAGACATGAGTTGGCCTTTAACAGATGACCCTTTCATCATCCTTATTCCACTACATCCTCAACGAACCTTTCATCTTGCTTGTGTCAATGTGGGTGGTTACGCCCAAGACGGTTTTTTATTGTGATCAGCGGTGTAGTTTCTACTTGTGCTTGATGTTGGCTGATGTTTTCACATTTCATATTTATGGTAGTTTGCTTATTTTTAACATTTTCTGACAACATTCCCCCGTCTAGTTGAGATTTCAACTTCCTTTTCTACATCTTGGGCTACCTTTGGTACCAGGTGATACGTGTTGCCTTGGGGATCCACTACATGTGTTGGTGTCCTAATTGAAAACATCCAACCTGCTTTAGTGCCTATTCTCCTACCACATGCTAGTATTACCTTCATTCCACAGTATATTAGTAGTAAGATCACGGTCATTGGTAACAGAGCCCCCAACAGTCCCGACATCCAGGATGAAAAACAACCACTGAACCAACTATCTGGGGCACCAACTTTATCTATCATTTAGTGTGTAAATTCTGTAGTGTCTGTATTGCTTCTGACAAAGTTAAATTCTCTGTGTCATTTGCTGGAGTAAACGTACAGAACGTGGTACCTATTTTCCTACAAACACCCCCTTGCATGGCTGTCATAAGGTCCAGTACACAACGGTGTTGAGGCATCATTATCCTTAGTGCACGTAGTTTTTCCTTCATGGCATTGAAGCTCTCATTTGTGGAGTTCCCACTTTGTGATCTGGAGCCAACGAGCTGTTCCCTTAGCTTGGACTAATGGCAAGATGCTCCCAAAGAAAAGTTCAGTCATTGAACAAGTGGTACTGCTTCTGCCACCCAAATGAGTAGCCCTGTAAACATGTCTCAGACCTGCCACTGCAGTGTCTGTGCAGTTTTGAACTGCCATTTCGACCTATGAAGTGCACCCAATTGCCAGGCCCAAACCTTCCCTTTACTACATGTAAGTCACCCTGAAGGTAGGCCCATGGCAGCCCCATGGGCAAGGTGCAGTGTATTTAAAAGGAAAGACATGTACTGGTGTGTTTTCATGTCCTCATAGTGAAATACTGCTAATTTTGGTTTTCACTGTTACAATGCCTATCTCGCCCATAGGTTAGCACAGGGATTGCCTTGAGATATCTTTCAAGCGTAATTTCCCATTGGAAACAGATAGAGATGTGGAGTTTGGGGTCTCTGACCTCACAATTTAATAATACATCTTTTGGTGAAGTTGATTTTTAAATTGTAAGTCTGAAAATACCACTTTTAGAAAGTGGGCATTTTTGTTGATTAACCATTTTGTGCTTCTGCCTGGCCGTGGAATACCCGCCTGGGTCAGGATGACAGTTTGGGCTGTTTGTGAATTCACTCTAGATAGTCACACGAAGCTGACTGAGGTGTGCCATGCATATCCTGATGGGTCTCCCTGAGCTAGAGTGTTGGGAGGAGCTGACACTTGCACCTGAATCGGGCTGTGCCTGTCCTTACACAAAGCAGTCTCCAACCCCCAGGAGTGTGTCTGGTGTGAGGGCAGGAAAGGTAGGGTCTTGTGCACTACAAAGTATTCTCTTTGAAATTTGCCTACTTCAAAGGCAGAAATGGGTATAAGTACTGGACCTCTGATAACACACCTTTAGAATCCTTTTGGACTTGGGACATTCTACCAGGAAGAAGAGCTGTATGCTGTAGGAAGGACTTCCACTCTGCCTGTTGCTTTGCTATGCTCTGCTGGTCTGCTGCTTCTGTCCTGGAACTTAAAGGACTGGACTTTGCTTTCTATGTTGTGCTTCCAAAGGTTCTGGACTGAGCTTGCCTCCTGTTAAGAAGTCAGAGGGACATCAAAGACTTCACCTACCCACGCCTGGGCTATGTTGCTGACAGTCCTGACTTGCCAAGTGGTACCAAATCCTTTTCCTGGGCCCTTGGGAGTCAGTTCTGGTTTAACAAGGAAGAAACAAGTACATAGACGCCCAGAACGACTCTGGCGCTGCTCTCTGACCTTGTACCTCTGACTTCACCAGAGCCGTGGTCCTCGCTGAGTGCAAAGATGCGACCAGTACCTCAGGCCTGACGCACCACCTCCAAAATCCCGCCACAGCGTGAGTCCAGAGCACCGTGCCACCGACATCCTTGGCATCCAGCTCTTACTCCACTGCAGCACCTGTGGCCCTGTGGTGTGATATTGACACCGCAAAGTTGATGCCTCGCGTCTTGACCTGCTGGATTCATTGACCCACCTTGTCATAGATCACCTTCCCTGCAACCGTAAGGAACTGACACCCCACCTCCCTGCCTAGCAGTAAGGAATTGACACCTCACCTCCCCAGTCGCAGTAAGGAACTGACACCGCACCGGCTCCAGCGACACCATTACCTCACTGACTCGGTTTAACGTTTTTATTTCCTCATTATTTGCAAAGATACTGTACCTGTGGTCTGTGACTGGGCCACACTCCCTCGTAAGTGGTGTCGGACTGTTGGGAATGACTACGTCAATAGCCCCAGTTGGAGCTATTGTGTTTCTAAGCGCTATACTAAGATTTCATCTTTTAAAATCTGTATCTTTGCTTCTGCATGTTGGATGTTTGTCGTTTTTGTCTTGTTCTATTCAGATAAATATTGACTATTATTCTAAACTACTTTTGTGGTGTTTTCACGCTGTTACCGTGTGTGTGAGTACAGATACTTTACACATTGCCTCTGTGATAAGCTTGACTGCTCGTGCAAAGCAACCAAAGGAGTTAAACATAGATTATCTAAGCTGTGTGGCTTCCTTACCCTGACTAGATTGAGGGTCCTTATTTAGGGTGCCAACGACTGCCAACTTGAGACCACATTTCTAACACCAGTTTTTACTAAAACTGGAGCATGGAAAGTTATTATGGAAGAAATTCCTCCCCAGTTAGGTGGTAACTGAGCATACAGTAGTTCTCCACACTGCCAGAAGAAATCCATAAGGCTGGAGGTGACCCCTTACATGTCAGCGTGGGAGACTGTGACCTTGCAACCAATATTCCGACCTACGTCAACTGTTCCATTTCCCCTTAAATGTAAGGAAACAGAAGTTAGGTTTGCCAGTGTCTGAGGACTTACAATGCTGTGTACTCGGGTATAGCACTGAGTATTTTCATCCCGGATGGGTTTACATTTCTTATTGCATCCTGGCTAACATCAGTGCTATTCCATAAAGACATAGCCCTACAGGAAAATTCAATGTTGGGATGCCAACGTACCCTCTTACTCTGAACCCTGGCCTACAGACAGTCTTGGGGTAAGAGGTTTGCAAAATAGCTGTTACAATTGGTTGGTGGGTGTGTTACTCATAGGAAACCTAGATCTGGAACTATCTGGGTTCAATCTACCATACTGTCTTTATCATGCCTGTAATTTAATCTCAGACAAAAAAATCAATCTGTGAGGATGCATATTACTTCTGGTAAGGTGTTCTATCTTGTGACATTGTCTAGGAAATGTACAACTTTGGCATGCATCAACGGCCTTTGGGGCTTTATTCTACACAAGTATAAGGCAGTGAGCTATATCTGGCGGTACTTCCTTCTTGGAATGTATTCTGTCTGAACCAGTAGCATGAGGAATTAAGGCACACACAAAGCATGGCTCATTTGTGGTCTCTGCACCTATTTTTTGTGCTGATACCGCATGTTGTCTAACAGTTTAATATGGGTGTTATGGGTCACATTGTTACTAAAGAGCTCTCACCGGACATGAAAGATATTAGAATTTGGAGGTACTTTGCTAGCAAAGACAAGAAAGGATAGAGTTAAGAGACAAAAGAGAAATACAAAAACAAAAATACTTATCTTTTGAAATGTCCATTCAAAAAAATAGTCCAAAAATATAGTTGGAGGGGGACTCTTTTGAGGTGACCATCTTCGTCCACTGTCTTGTTCCATTTGAACTGTTCACTATTTTTTGGTGAGCAGCTTGGTCGAGACTTGCATGGCTGTGATGAATCCAGGGTCTCCTGCTATCCGCTTTGAGAGCTGTTTGTGTAACCATTGTGACTGTGTAGGGGCCCTCAAAACGTTTCCCTTTCCATTTGTGTACAAAATTGCGTATGAACACTTGATCTCCTATTTTCACTTCTGGGAGGTTGACCTCGGCATTGGTGCACTTCTCTTTTCCTTTGGTTACCTGTTTGGAGGTGAACCTTGCACAAGTACATATGCATTTCATCATTCAGTGCTTGGGACAAACTTTCTCTGTGAATTTTACTTCTAGTAGCAGTCTCCCTGTCACTATTTGGTGAGGAGTCAAGTGATGGTCTGATCTCTGGGTATTCCTCAGGGGAAATAGTGCTGTTGGCAAGCAGTGTGGCCACTGTTTAGTTCAGGGTTGTGCACAACTTGCTGATCTTGCTCTTCAAGAGGTCATTCAGGTGCTCTACTACTCAATTACTTTGTGGGTGGTACACAGATGACAGTTTGTGCTTTATGCCTAACAGTGTTAAGTGTTCAAATATTAAATTAGAAAAATGAGTGACAGTTTCGGCTCTTATGGCTTCTGGTATCCCCCATCTGGGAATCACTTTCCGAATTAGGAATGTGGCTGCTGACCTGGCATCACAATGGATGCATGGTTCTGCCTCAATCCATCTAGAGAATGAGCAGTCCACCACTATAAGGTACATGTAGTTGTTGCACCTGTCAATCATATCCCGAATGAAGGGCTTTAAAGGGACCTTGTGGTTGTGCAATGGTGGAGCTTATCACTTTTAAAGTGGAATTAGGGGAATACTGCCAACAAATCATGCATCTATGTAGATACATGGTTATTGTGTCATGCAAATTGGGGACAAACCAGTCTTGCTTTATTTATGTTGCCCAATGATTACTGGAAGTGTGAGCTGGTAAATTGATCTGATCCAGAGCTTGTGGCATTACTGACTTTGCTGTAGATAGCTGTCTATACACTAGGTCATCCCCTGAATGGTTGCACCTATTTTCCCATAACAATTTTTCGTGTAACAAAGTTACTTCCTGTAGTTCCCTCAGGTGTAACCTTACTGACTCTGTGTAATGAGGTGTGCCCTTTTTTATGGTAGTCTTTGCTTCGGGCTCTATTGGTGATGCATTCTGAGCCACTAGGACAGGGGCAGGTTGTGGGTTTGATGGTACCTTTGATGGCGTACCTCTGGCTGCATCCTTAGCTGCTTAATCTGCCAGCGTGTTACCCCAGGACACAAAACCTGTTCATTTGTGTGTGCTGCATATTTCACAACCACCATTACCTGTGGTAGTGCAGGTGCCTCTATTAGAGCCTGTAAGAGCTTTCTATGCATCACAGGACTACCATCTGATTTAAGGCACCCTCGCCTACTCCATCTCATGATACCGAAATGTACAGTGGTTGTCACTTATGCTGAATCTGAGTCCTTCTACTGACTTGGGGGCAGCTATTAATGCTCTGTGCTGAATAATGTGCAGGCAATGTCAGTTGTTCTATGACCTATAGTGTATCTAAGGAACCGTTTAGCTAAGCCCTGACTACCGCTGCCCTGCGTGTCTGGTTCCTGTCTCTTGCTCAATTGTGGAGGAACCTTCTAACAAATTAGACAACGCTGTCTGGTATAAAGTCCTCCGTGGCTAGACTGCATTCATTGAGACTATGTGTTGCATAGTCGTGCTCATCCTCCTCAGGGTTTAATATTGGGCGGGCAAAGAATGTCGCAGGATTGATTGTATGACACTTCACAAACTCCAGGGACGGTAGTGACCGTATCACCTCATATCCTGACACAATCTGAGTAGTCAGAGTGGTCTTGGCCTTCTGGATGATAGCAAACACTGCATGTTCTGCGTGGAGTGTCAATGGTGCCCCCTTAACCAAGGGGTGTTCTTCTGTAATGCAGATGCTGCAGTAGCCAAACCTTGTTCACAGGGATGTTGTCCTTTCATGATGGAGTCCAGCAGCCCACTGAAGTACGCAATTGGTTTGTGCCCTAGCAGATACTTCTGTGTGAGGATAGCTGTTATCACCTGACCATTGCAGTAGCAGAATAGGTAGAACTCCTTGCTATAATCTGGAGTTCCCAGAACTGGAGCATTTGTTATCTCATCCTTCAGTTTCTGAAAAGTTTCTCTCCTCTCTAGTGTCCAAGTTATCTTGTCCTACCTATCTCATGCCTGTTTGATAGCCTTCAACAATGGGGCTATTAATGTGATATAATCAAATACCATCTGTCTCACATAGTTACAGAGGCCCAGAAAATTCTACAGTCTCCTGTCAGTTTCTGGCTCTGACATTTACTGAATGGAGGCTGCCCTTTCAGGTGTTGCACGTCTACCCGATGCTGACAGTAATTGCCCTAAATATTGGACTTCTTCCTAGCAGTACTGATCTTTTCACTTCTCCACTTTGTATCCTGTCTGGGCAAGAGTGGTTAGAAGAGATGTAGTGTTTCTTTTACACTGTGGCGCAGTAGGACTACAAACCAATATGTCATTGACCTATTGCAACAGAGTGTTATCACATTGAAAATTTGACATTTCATTTTTTTTTTGTTCTGTTGAACATGCTAGGGGACTCACAATACCCTTGGGGCAAACAAAAGTGCAAATACTTAGTCCTGCGATATGAGAACGCATAAGATAGTGACTATCTGGATGGAGAGGAATGCTTAAGAAGGCATTCTTAAGATCAGTGACTAAGAAATACGTGGCGTCCCGCAGGCTATTTGTCAAAATCAGGGTTGTGGAATTTAATAAAATATCTACTTGTCCATGGGACATGTTGCTTTATAAATCTACTTGTCCAGCAGCAAGAAAGACTTGTCCCTTTGGGCCCATGTAGTGCGGCGACAAAACTTGGCAGCAATTTCGTTATATAAGGGCTCTGATAATAGCCTCTCTGGTTGTGCCAGGGCTCATACTATAGTAGGGCTTGAATACAAACAAACCCCTTATTTTGCCATCTTTCTGCAGAGGTATATACTGAGGCTGTAGGTAGCAGTACGCAATAGTTCCAGGTTTGGAATGTCCTTTTAAGTCTGTGCAGACCTACAAACTTGCATGTTTTATGGGGTTTTTACCAACTCTTATCTAATTGTTTTACATATGGAGAAAGCTTGGACATTTATTCCTGACAGTTGGGGGAAAAAAAGTAATTGGAGGGAAAGTGAACTTTTAAATGCTCAACAGATTTTTGCCTGAGCAATTCTAGGTGTACATATTTGATTGAGCTAAAATCTGCACTAATGCAAGGACATATATATATACCATGGGTTCACTTTTGTGACTTCCTTTAAGAATTGAGCCTCTAATTAGGTCTGGGATTAACCAAGTTTTTTTTTGTTACAATTCTGTGTCTGTGTCTTTTCGACGGCTTCACTTTGAGTAACAGCATCGTACTCTTTAACAAGGAGCATATCAGCACACAAAGTAGTTTTGTTCGATACCAGGAACTACAGTGGCAATGTGTGCTTTTTGAGACCAAAAATTATTTTTTGCTTTTGCCAATGTTTGGTATAATAGTGACAGTCCGGCAGCTCCCACAACAATAAAGTTTTACAAAAACCATGTCAAAACAAGACACGCATTGACAAAACCAAAAGGCTGACGACCCAGTGCCAAACCTACTGACTTTGACAATGCTTGTTTATTTTCATGTTTCCTATAATCTTGTTGAAACTGGTTACACTGATTTTTCCATTATTTTATATATATATATATATATATATATATATATATATATATATATATATACTGTATGTAATTCACCCAGAGACACTCGCATGCTTCATAATGTATAAGCAACATGGAAGATTAACAGTTTAAAGCACGCAAGTGACGATAAGAACAAGTAATGTGCCCAGAACCATTTTGGCTTTTAAATCTACTCAAGAATAACTGTGACTGGGACATTTAAATATCAGATAACACATTTGACTATGGCAGCGCCTTGAACTACGTGATTTATGGAGACATGTTAGTCCTCTTTTACTTATGAGCATACTGATTAGAACAATGAATGAAAACTATTTAAAGTGTTTGCAAGTGAGTGTTTCCTTTTTTATCAGCATTTGAGGAAGGCAAGTAGCCGAAACGCGTCATGCTGTGTGAAATAATTGTGCTGGGAATCCGAAGAGTGCTCCGTGGGCTCTGAAGTGGAGCCTGTTTGTTTGTCATAATAACGTGCATGCCTTTGGCACGAAGGAGGCACCCACCCACAAGTGTTCAGCAATATGAATGGCGTTTGAGATGGAATATATAAATATATATATATATTTTTTTTTAAAGAAATTCTAGCATGCATCAACACATTTTACTAAATGATGCTTCAAAGAAATGTTACTTAAAATTTCACAGCAGCTTAGCAAAAATTGTTTTGCTCTTTGCATTTTTTTAATGAACGTTTTTATTTTGAAATCAAAGAATCCTCAATATTGCTTTTGAGCTTCTGCAAATATTTCCATCTAATTAGAGAGCATTCTGGGAGCCTTATACATAGCCTCATATTGTTCAGGTTTGTAAATGTGTGTACAGATTTTTATACTCTATCTATTATCAGTAGTGCTGTCTGAGCTTACTAAATTTCCTTAGTGCTTGCTCACCCTAATAATAAAGGCCTTGCATTAATGAACCATAAATTCAAGTTCAAACAGCATTAACATGGACACAACTGTTATCTTTACTGTAGACAATGCCCTTCCCTGATCCATAATGTGGTACAGTAAATTGGCAGCCAAAGGGTTTTTGCTGCAGGGATTTGGGCCTACTTGTCCCAAGGACAAAATAATGATGAAAACTATTTGTCCTTGACCCCAAATAATATGTCCTAGGCGTTGGGCTCTAGGAATTCCACACCCCTGCAAGATGATAGAGGGGTCTGGGACAATTGGGAATTCGGATAACACTGTTAAAATGTCGCAGGTCTTGAAACAAAGCTTTCTTAACCGGGTAAATAGGAATGTTACAAGGTTATACTCCAGGGTAAATTACTCCCTGTTCCAGTAAAGCCTGTATAGTGGGGGTAATGCCTCCTTGGACAAGGGATATTGTTGTACTCTGGGTAAGATGGCACCTCTCTTCAATTTAATCCGGAATCGTGCGGCAGTCCAAATGAGGTCGACATCGAGAGTACCCTTAGTCCACAGTACGTCTGAGTCCAGTGACAGATCGGCTGCTCCTACGGAGTCAGAAGCTCTGCCTTATGTGGGCGTTCTGACTTCTAGCACAGTCCTCCATTCCTTATTTCCAAATTCTCGATCTGCATTATTACCTCAGCTTCTGATAGCCCGGAGTACTGTCCTTTCTGCCTAAAATTTGAATTCTTTGGGCAATTTAACCTCCCACTCCAGATGTTCTGGTGTCTCTTCTATGATGGTACATACTGCTGTAGTAAATGCCTCCATATCAGCGGGTTGTGCTCTAGACTGGTCTCTGCTGGAGGAGTCCATGTTAGTACCATAATTCTGGAAGGTGGTTCTTCAGGTGTGGAACAAATCATGCTACTGTCTGGCTTAAAATGAATGGTCATATTCAATTTTGCCATCAGGTCTCCAGGTCTCTTCCTAACAAATTTATTGGGGTAGCAGGCGAGAACAGTAAGCAGCTGCCAATATGTCTCCCCCCCCCCACTTCCATCTCCACAGGCTTGGTAAAAGGAACACTTACTATCTCCCCAGAGAATCCCTGCGTGTCCGTGGAACTGTTGGAAATCGGAATGCCTCCCTCTTTATACAGGATTTTGTTGCTGCTGTATGTATGAGGAATGCATATCTCTTGCCATTGATGGACACCATCACAGTGAGTTCCTCATCTGGCCTGTGTGTCACTGACAAGACTGGACACCTAGAAATACTCTGAGGGCACCCTCATTGTGTGTATCCTCCTGTAGGGTTCACTTGGAAAGGATTCCCCCCCCCCTCACAGCTACCTCTGCTTGTCCATTTTGGGGTGGGATTTCCGTGGAGGGTACTTGATCATTCTCCTGAGGCAATCCCTGCTGTGCTTGGGGCATTCCTGGGGACCACATTTTGCGAGGTTGTCTGGGGCACATATGTGATCTCTGGACTTTGCTGTGGCTTCACTGTTATACTTCCGAATGGACCACAAATTCTCCTTCTTTCATTTTTCTCATACCATCCCTTCACGTTAGTCTCTATTAAGGTGCTCCAACCTCTGCCAACAATAGCATGCCTGATCCCTTCTTGGAGGGATGTCCTACCTCTCTTCCTCCTTCTCCTTGTCCCCCTCTACTATTTCCTTGTATCCTTATATTGTCCTGCTGCTGAGGGTACTGCAATTGGGCGACCCCTGAGACTGTTGTCGCCGATATTGCAGTCATCTGAGTGGCTGCTGCCCGTACAGCATCTTTCCTTGCTCTCTTCACTAACATCTGTTGCACCAACATAGCTGCTGCTTTCTCTGCTACTTCCTATTTACTTTTCTCCTTTTCCTGCTTCATCTTGCAAAAATTTATGGTGTGTGCTTGAATTTAGGTCCAGGACTTGGCTTCCAGTGCCACTATGTTATCTAATCTGTCTTGAACGTCAGAAGGCAATACTTTCTTAACTACATTATAGAACAATGCAGTATTATCTCCTGTCACTTCCAGGCCCTGTCCCACTTCCTTGGTCCATTTCTCTCTCATTGTACAGATCTGACATGATTAAATGGCGATCCATCATACCTGGTCTCATTAAGGGTTGCATTTCTAACTCTAGCATTTTGAAATATTTTTTCTGTCTCGTCCCTTATTAGGGAATTAAACAGGCTTTTTAAATCCCCTACAGTTTGCTCTTATCCATTTCCCTGATCCCTCTGTAAGCAGTGGCAACTGTTTTCTGAGGCTTTCCTTGTCCATTTGTGGCCAAGGAACATAATGTGGTGCCCCAGGGCCGTGGCTTATCAGGGGCATCTGATGTAAAGGGGTGGTGGAGCTGTGGGGATGGTGCTGTCTGGCGTTCATCTGCCATTTACAAGACAATTTCCTCATGTAAGTGTAGTCCCAATCTGGGTCACCCTTGCCATACAGAATGCAGTCTTCAGTATTTGCCAGGTCATGTGGGTCAAAAGGCCCCTTTTGTGACCAGGTATTCATTTGTGTCCGTCTCAGTCCAGTCCGCTATGTTTTCTACTAATGGCACAATGAAATGCCAGCGATCTTCTCCTTCCGCAATGGTCTCACTGGGGGTGAGGCCTGTGCTGTGCGAATTTGCTTGGGCAGTTGTTTGATGGGCGGCTCTGTGGAGTGTTACCCACCCCCTAACCTCACTTGATCCCGTTCCGGGGTCTGGCTGGACATGGGTGCTTTAATTTGTAACTTATCAACTCTGTAGTTCAGGGCTTCCTGCTTCTAGGGAGCACATCTTGCTCTCTTCCCTTTGCATAAGTTGGGTTAGGCATTTTCCATGTGCGCCTTGTGCAGTCTGAGTTAATGAGTGGTCTTTCTTAGAGACCGTAAATATGGTGACTTACTTCTTGGGTTTGAAGGAGTTCACCCAGGCTATCCGCACAGTGGTGTATGGATTCTATCCTGTCAGCTAATTCCCCAAAACTACTCTGAGTTTGTCCTGTACAATCATTGTCATGCCCTTCTCTCCTTACTTCACTTGTCTCTCTCCTATCCTCACTGCGTAATAGCCAGTTCTGCATACTGTCTAGTGATGTTACTACACCCCCTTCTCCCTCTGCCAAGGGGGCAGACTACTTTCAGTCGTTCTTTGTTCCTGTTCCCTTCCTCCAGATACAGGTTGTCGAGTCATATCTACAGTCTCATGCGCATAGTTGCTCCTCCTTACATTCCATTTGCTGTGGGATTGACACGTGTTTCCTAATTACTCTACCTGATATGTCCCTTTTCTGAAGCAACCGCAACGTTGCTGGTGAAATATGCGATTGGTAATTGCCATCCCCTGAACTCTGCTCCTCTCTAGGGGAAAGGTAGGGTCTAGATACAGTATGAACTGTGCCTCTAATTGCCCTGAAGATTGTGGATCCACTATTTTAGCTTGCTGTCTGAGTGCTTTCCCTCTTTCGTTTTGGTATTTGTGGGGTTACTTTGGGGGTTGCTGTAGGGGAGTGTGAAGGGGTTTCAATTTCAGGGTTTTCAAATCCTACTAAGGCTTCTTGCAGCTGCACTAGTGTGTAGATGCTGGTCACTGTGGGTGCAGTTCACGTAGGGTCATATGGGGGTGGGGGAACAGATGGGGTACTCGAGGTATCTTCCTGTGAAGAATCTTTTGAATCTTCACAAAATATTCTCCATCACACTATGATAGCTTCTCTTTTCTTTAATTTGACTCCTGCATATTTACTTCGGAGGTATGTGACAACATGCTCAATTGCTGTATCATTGAACATTCCTATGTTTAGCCAAGGATACATATGCTTTTGGGTGGTTTTAAACCATTCCTAGATATACTTATGTAATTTCTTTCTGTCACTGCGGAATACCTTCTGCTTACTTTGTAAGAAGGTCTCCATGTTTAGTTGTTCTTAATCCTTTACTATTTACCTTTTCTGCTACCAGATTTAAATAATTTTAAAATAGACTCACACAATTCTTCTAGTAGGAAATAATTTTGCCTACTTTTTCTACGTTACCGATTCATGTATGTCTTCAGCTTTTAGCTCTGTTTACCAATTTTACAGGAAACATTTAATATCTCACAACTACTTCACACTGTGGCCACCCTTCATTCAGTCACTCAACAATCCAAAATTCTACTAGTTATGTAGGCGCCTTATAGATCTCGCCTAGGCAGCGAGACATGTATTCATAATGTGGGCTTTAAGCCCCACCCATGTCCCTGCCCATGTTTTTAATTGGCTCCTTTGACTATCTTTTGGGAATGTTCCTTTTTTCTGTGGTGAATTTGTTTAGTGATCCCTCCTTAGTCCCTCGTTTACTAGTGTTAAAACCTCCCATAAGGACTGGCCCTTTTACATGTGATCTTACTCTGTATGTTTAATTCACAATTACTCAGCACTATTTTGTTAAATACTTTTTCATAGCTGTTGTTGCAGGCATCACAGCTACAGACTTCCTGTATTTACACAACAATAATGTGTAGCTACTGTTGCAGGCAGGACAGCTACGAGCTTCACCGAACGCATTTCCCTGTGCATTATCGATTTTATTTGTTTTTCATTTCATTTTTTTTCTTTTTTAAATTATGTGTGCAGCTATGGACTTGACAGACTGCATTTCTTCAACTGCAATGGAATTTTTATTTGGTTTTGGCAGGACAGCTATGGACTACACTGACCGCATACAGCTACTGACGTCACCGAACGCATTTCCCCGAGCATAATAGAACTTTTCATTTCATTTTTCTTTCTTTTTTCTGTGTGCAGTTACGGACTGCAGTTACGGACTTCACGGGAAAGCACGTACACAATCCTTCAACAATAAAAAGCAAGTTGCGTGCGGGTTACATTACACTTAAATCTGCATTTAGTTTTGCCAAGAGGAGCGTGCCTATGTAGAATGAGGATTGCGATTCGCTTTGTCCTCATCTTTCAGGGGACGGTGGTCCCCGGAGACTTCCCAACCCTAGTGCACAGGTAGAACTTCAGCTAACCTGGCTTCTGCTCACCACTTCAAATTTGTACACATTGGTGTCTCTGCAACGGGGGCAGGCTTTCTTCCAGTGCCAGCCATCAAGTAGGGGTGCAAAGGGACCTCCTGGGGTGGCTTGCCAATTGTTACGGTGTGAAAGGAAAAAGCTCTCGAGACTCAAAAATGACCACGCAGACCCTTCTTAGCAATCCAAAGATCGTATTTACTAACTGTTGTGCCGGCGAGAAAGGACTGCAGACTGCACCTTAGCCCTGCTGGGCCTGCCTCTCTGTTTTCTCTCCAATGCCTGTTCAAAGACCGGCCTTTCTTTACACATCAGTACAATACTTTATTACACATGATCTATAATAGATTACTTGCAAGTTTACAGAGTAAAAGGGAAAACACTCAAACATGTGATCCCATAACCCCGAATTCTTAGGCTAAGTCATTACTCGCTCTTCGTGATACGTTCAACAAAGGTTTATGACCAAGCATTCTTTGACCTATAAATGCGTATGTTCGCATATGTGAATGTAATTTATTTAAAGTTTGTGCTGATAGCATTTTGTGTCCTTGACTTCTAAATGTTCGGAATTTGGTTTCTACCCTGCACCCATTGTAAGCTATGCACCTGTGTGCTTTGGGCATTTTAATTGAGTACCCATTATCCAATCAGTCTGCAGTCTGGTTGTTGGCACAGAGACTGTGCCGTGATGGGGATTTACGTGCTGATGTCATAAATACTTGCAGGTTGGTTAGACATGGGTTGGCTTTAACAGATGACACTTTCATGTTACTTATTCCACTACATCCTTAAATGAACCTTACACCTTGCTCATGTCAGTGTGAGGGTTACGCCTAAGCTGGTTTTTGATTGTGACCAGCGGTGTAGTTTCTGCTTGTGGTTGATGTTGCACAATGTTTTTACATTTTATATTTATGGAAGTGTGCTTATTTTTACATTTCCTGCAACAACAATTGCTAGGAGGCATCTGGAGCTTGTTGTGTCCCTGTAGCTCACCACAGGAGTTCAACCAATTAACCTTGGCGTCACTCTGGGTGTCCTGGGTACAAGAAGATGGAATTCTCCCCCTCAAGCAGTAGGGCAATCCTCTGAAAAAGCAAGGCAGGCCTCAATCAGCAGGGTAGACTTCTGGTAGAAGCGAGGTAGTCCTCTGAAGAACAAGGCAGGCCTCACGCAGCTGTGCAGTCCTCTGAGAAACAAGGCAAGCCTCAAGCAGCAGGGCAGTCCTCTGAGAAAGAAGGCAGGACTCAATCATCAGGACAGTTCTCTAGAATACAAAACAGTCCATCTGTAGTCTTCTGCAGGTCCAGGAGTGAATTGAAGAGGTGGTCTGAGGGTCCTCTAGTTATACCTGGTGCCAGCTTTGAAGTGGAAGACAAATCTGAAGCCCCCTCCCCTCAACCCCAACAGATGGTTTTGGAATTTCTGTCCTCCTTGCCCAGACCCCAAAATGCCTGCAGTAAGAAAAGCCTGCTGTCAGTATCTTTGTGACTGTACTGAGGCAACTCCTTTAAAAGCCCTTTGGGCAGGGAACAGCTGCGCCCCTCCCATTGTGGGAGGATGGGCCTCTCTTAGCTACTCCCAAATCCTAGTGTTCCCTATGTGGACCCAATATGCATTTCTGATAGGGAGCAATTAACAAGCCTATGCAGCTGGAAACTCCAGAAAGCATCAGAATCTTTAGAGTAGGAAAATAGCAATTTTCTATAAGGGGCATTTTCAAAATTGTAATCTAAAATCCAAGGTTGCCACTAAAGAGGAATTTAAATTACAATTCCTTTGAGTCCAAACAGGACATCTCTTACTGCTTCCAATCAAATGTAGCACTTATTAGATGTAATAAGGCAACTCAATAGATTAAGGGTTTTTTTTACTACCAGGACATATAAAACTTAAAAACACATGTTGTATTTTTGTAATACAGTACCTTGTGGACTGTTTACAGCCTGCTTGAGGGGTGGCTTATATGTAATAAAAAGGAAGGTTTTAGTCTGACAAATGGTTTATTCTGCCAGGTCGAATTAGCAGTTTTAAACTGCACACACAGACTGCAGTGGCGGCCCGAGACATTTTAAGTGGCTACTTAAGTGGGTGGCACAATAAGTGCTCAGGCTCACTAATAACTTTTAATATGCAGGCTTCGGGTACATGTAGTACCACTGTACTAGGGTCTTATAGGTAAATTAAGTGTGCCAATTGGGTGTAAGCTTATTTTGCAATGTTTTAAGGAGTAAGCACATGCACTTTAGCACTGATTAGCTGGGATAAAGTGCTCAGGTTCTTAAAAGCCAGCAAAAGTGAGTTAAAAAAACAGGAGGGAGAAGGCAAAATGTTTGGGGTTGATCCTGCAAATGGGACCAAGTCCAACACTATGAATGAAAACTAAACTATATTTTTTAATGCTGAATTGTTGTGGGTGTCTCTCTGTTCTATTGGCTTTTATTTATTCTTCCAATTACCTCCTCCTATTTGTTTGTAATTTCCAATATATAGATTTGATGTTTGATCATACTTGTAAAAACAGTAGAAATGTTAGAATTGTACATGTTGAATATATTGCTTTGGTTAGCCAATTTATTCAAGTAAGATGTCACCTGTTTGACTTTTCTTAGTACTCTATACTCAACAGAATTGAAAGTCAGTGACTTGGCTAAAAGGAAAAACAAATGGCACCCCAGATGGAAGGCGGTGCAGTTTTATTCTACTCGTTTTGTTTAGATCTAAAAAAAGCAAATTGACAAATGTTGGAAAATTAGGGAGCAAGTGTCTGTTGTAATTCTATAATTTTTCATAGTGGATTCTAGATCTCACAGGTTACTTGAGTTTTCAGGGCTATTTACATACTTCCTTAGCAACTCAAGTGTGATACTACATTAGAATGGAAGGCAGCTATTTCCAAATCTACTACTTAAATGAAGTGTAAGGGCCCTCCTTTATGTACTTCTGTATCCATCCATTAATTGTTTGTGTTAACATGTATATTATTCCAGTTATTTTTTTTTGTCATTCCATTCTCGAGGTCAATGTTTGACATTTTTGTGTTTCCTTCCGTGATGCACACAAGGACAATGATCCTGAACGCCTGCACTCTCAGGTAAAAGATTTTGACAACTTAATTTCTGTAGACTACTCCCTTAGTTTTCTTTATCTTTTATTTAACATCATATATAAGATATTTATTCGGGTATGTGTACATTTTATTACATTTTGGAGTAGAGAAATGGAGTGGTTGGTAATGTAGCCCATGTATTTGACATAGTTCTAAAATACACAAGTGAGGAAGCTCCACTTAGCCTGCAGATATTATGACTGTGCAGTCTCTTTCTTCTGTGTATTATTTGTGTTACAGATATTTTTTATTGATTTTTCACTGCTTAATGATAGTGACAGATAAGTGCACCAAACAGACCAGGCCAGTACGATGTAAAGATGCTTCGAAGAAGGTACAAAAACAAGTGGTCTCTCTAGCCTTGTGATATTAATCGCGTGGAATAATAACATACTCAGTTCAAACAATAACAGGGGAAATAACAGGGAGGGACAAAAGGGTAGGGGGGATCATTGTTCTAGGTGCAGTGTGTTGGCAGCCCAAGTTAGGACTGTCAGGCCCCCCGATGTAATCAACCGTTTTTATCTGTGGGCGCAGTGAATTTTGCTGTGGAGTGGTATATAGCGGTGTGAGGCCATGGGTGTGTGGGCATGTATGCCTACCTTCTGCTGTCCAAGAATCTGGTACGTGCAGTGTTCTGTAAAAAGGATTCTCTTCACCATGAAATCAGTCAAAGAATTGCAGTGCTCGGAGCCATTGAGGTAGGAAGCAACTGAACTCCAGCTTAGACATATAATCTATCAATGATTGCCATGTAATTGTGAATTTCCTTTCAGTGTACATTAGGGTGCAGATTACCTTTTCAGTTGCTAAGACCTGCCACATTTTGTGAAACCAGAGGACCTTGGCTGTGGTATCATTCTTTTTCCAGATTAGTGCAATAAGTTGTTTGGCCGCACATGTTGCATGATGAATTAGTGATGTATCCAAGTTGGTAATTCTCTTCATATTAGATGGTAGAGTGCCTGGGAGGTCCTTGAGCTGGCATGCTGGGAGTGGGTATCCCAGAGTTGCTTTAATATGTCTCAGTATTTATTTCCAAAATATCTGTATGATTGTGCATTCTTACTATATATTTTGGAAGGTCCCTTGCCCGCATCTCCAGTAGAGGGTGGAAGTTGTGGGGAACATTTTATATAGGCATGTCGGTGTGAGGTAACGTTCAAACATGATTTTATAGGCTCATTCTCAATGGTGGGGTAGGGTTTTCGGGATATGTCCTGCAATAACCTATCCTATTCTTTGGTCCCTGTTGCTTTCTGCAGGCCTGTTTCCCAGCAGGTTTGGTAGGAAGCAGAAGTTAAGGTTTTTGAGGCCTGTATTACCTTATATGTCCTAGAACTCGATCCTTTTGTGCTTGAGTTTGTACGTACTAAGCTCTCAAAGTGTATTAATTTGCATATGGCTGCTTGGACGTTAGTGAGATAGAGGGACCAATGACATCTTGCAATTTTGAAGTCTGGAGGTTTCACAAATATGGTATTCCTTTTTGCATTGTCCAAACGATTTGATAGAACTCACTGGAAATAAGCCTTTTAACATTCAGCAGTTGTTATCAATCCAGTTGGAGAAGAGCTTTGGGTCTAGGACATGGGAGAAATCAGGGTTCTGCGCTATTGCCATGTTAGGGGATGGAAAGGTTGTAAAGCCTTTCCTAGAAGCCTGGTGATTGCAGATGTCCAGGACCCATTTTGTGGGTGTAAATGCACATGCACTTTTCAGGCGTGCCGATTGGAGAAGCCAGAGAAGATCCCACAAAGGGTGGCATTTGACAGCTCGGTTCACATAAAACCAGTGCCTCTCACTTTCCATCACTGTTCACTCGGAGACAAATTGCAAGTGAGCCCCTCAATAATATTCCATTAGGTTCAGACGTGCCATACCTCATTTTTCTCTAAAGAACTTGAGGAGCGTATTTGATAATCACAGTTCTTTTCCATTCCACATAAACCGTCCCAATTTAGCTTGTAATTTGGATTGGTCATTTTCTGTGAAGCAGATGGATCTGAGAAAGGATTGTAAGAGGAAGAGTAGGCGGGTGGCATGTTCATATTGATTACATTAAACCTATCCAGCTTAGGACAGGTAGAGCAGTTTCTATCTCCCCAGGTCGTTCATATTTTCTCTACAGCAGGGGGCCTAGTTCAACAAGGATCATTCTTCTGGGTGGGTGCTAATGTGAAGCCCTAGAGAGGGAATCAATTTAGTGGCCCACGGGAACAGTGCCTGGGCTTTCAGGTTTGGTATATTGTATGGGCTAACTGTAAAGTTGAGAATGTATGACTTTTCTTTATTTTGAAGCCGGAAAGTGTTCTCAAATTGATCCAATGCAGACATCAGTGCTAGAAGGCACTTTGGCAAGTAAGCCATGGTGAGGAATATATTGTCCATGAATAGGTTACGGTTTCTCTACCCCTGAATGGTGTGATAGCATGGGTCTGAGGTAGTCATTGCTAGGAGTTCTACCTCTAAAGCAACCAGGAGTGGGGAGAGCAGGCATCCCTGCTTCATCTCTCTGGCCAGTCTGATCGGGTCAGCGCACTAGTCATTAACTTGTACAACTCCTGTAGGGATAGAGTATACTGCCATGATTTTGTCCTTCATCTTGGGGCCAATCTGGATTTTTAATAAGACTGGCTCCAGGAATAACAAGCAGACTCGATCGGATGCCTTTTCAGCATCTACAGAATTAAGTAAGACTAGGATGTTTCTTTTACCTAATTTCTCTGAGCCGTGCAAGCCACCTAATGTTGTCTGCTATGTATAAATCCAACCTGGTCAGGGTTTATCAGTCCTGGAAAGAGGAGGCCAAGGCCCATTGCCAAGATTGTTGTGTACAATTTTGAATCCATATTTAGCTGTGCAATGGGGCTGTATGACTTGCATGGGTCTTTCTCTATTCCTCCAGTTTGGGGATCAGTTAACTCTGCTTAACACATTGTGGGAGTGAGGCTGGTGATGTGTGTGAATGTGTTGGTCAATGATGTCAGATGAGCTTGGAAGTTGGGGGAGGGGGGAATGTTTTATAGAAGGCTGTGCGAGGCTGTTTGGGGTTGGAGATTTACCATTCGGGAACAGTTTGACTGCCTTTCTTAAGTTCTGATTTGGTAAAGGGGTTTCAATATCATCCCAGTGGTACCAGTCAATAGAGGCAGTTACATTTGTCCAGATAGGCTTGTATCCCCTCCCCTGTTTTTTTTTGGGCCTCAGTCATAAAGGGGCTAGTAAAAGTCTGCCCTTTTCCCTGCTTCTCCCTTTGTGCTGGTGCCGTCTGGGTTACGGATCTGTCGGGTAAGTCCTGTGGAGTCTGATCTTACATACTAAGATGGACCCTACTTAATTGTCCCTATCATACAATTTTTGGACCAAAGCAAGGAGTGTATGCTTGACACGGTTGGTTCTGTGCATTTTTAGTTGGTCCGAAAAATGGTGAGCTCACATTGGGTAGTTTTGGAGAGAGCCTTCTTGTCTGTTCCAGAGCTTTAACCATGCCAGAAGTAAGGGTGTGTTCCACAAGGTGTCCTATCCTAGCTTTGTCTATCTCTAGGGCAATCGTTACAACTCATATAGTAGCTTTGAAGGCATCCCATACCATGTGCTGAGACGTCCCTTGGTTGGAATTGTTCTTAAAGTATTCTGTGATTGCTGTGCATATAGCTCCCTGTTTGCTGGGTCTCTCAGTAGTTTGAGGTTAAGATGCCAGTGAGGTACACCCTGTCTGGGGCAAAGTTCTTCCTTCATATGAGGGCCAGGTCGGCATGGTCGGGTATTGAGATTTCAGACATGGATGCAGTATCCTGGCTAGGGAGGAGCGATTGTGAGACCAGTGCCTAGTCTGTGCTTGAGTAATTAGAGCGAACCTTCATCAGGGTGAAGGTGGTGCCAAGCGCCTGTCAACCCTAGTGCAGAAATTTCCTTTTGAAGTAGTGCGTGTATTGCTTCTGTACCCTAATAGATGTTAAGCCGTCTATCCCAGTCAAGGTCCCATGCTGGGAAAAAAATGTCTGCTTATTGCAGGAGGAGATGGCGCCAGATCTGACCTCTCTTGTTGGATGAGTTTAGTCCCCTTAAATTGAGGGAGAGGAGTTTCAAGGTGTGAGTGATTGTGGCAGAGGGAGGTGTATCCCGGGAACCTGCTGGATTAATCAAAGGTGTGACAGGGTCATGTCTGAGGTCTACATTCCTTTTTGTGGCCTGTAGTGTGAGGTTCTTTCCTGTGTAGATATCAAGGGAAGAGGGAAGAGGAAAAAGGAGGAGATGAGGGGAGTGAACAGTATCATCTGTGAGTAAAAATGGGCCAACAGGGCCAGTCCAATTTAAGGATGTCCATTGGAGGTGTGAGCATGACAGAGTACTTATTTGAAGTGACCCTCGGTATGGTAGTGTTGTGATCCAAGTGGGTCCAAGTGTCCTTACCGGGTGCGTGACCATTCAGGTCCAGTAGGGTTCTCATCTCCATCAGGGACCGAATAGTGTGGTGCTTCCCTACCCATTGGAACATTATGCTAAAGAGGTGTCCCCATTGATAGCTGTTTGTTGTTGAGGAGCTCCCTGGAAGATCTAAAGTGTCTACAGTGGCAAAGACTCGTGGCCCCGAGGTCTTCAAACAAGCAAGTGGTGTGGCCCTGGAACACAAGGTCAGCCTTTCCCCGGCTGCGTTCATTAATTAGCTCTGACTTATCCTGCAAGTAGTGCACTCTTGGGAGAATGTCGGGAAGTAGTTCCTTTTTGATGAGACTGGTAAACAAAGTAGTGCATGCTTGTGAGAATGTAGGAGGTACTTCCTTTTTGGTGAGACTGGTAAACAATCTGAGCTCTGTCCAGACTGGATGCTGTTAGGTCTGGGTTACCTTGACCATCCGGAACAGGACCCTGGTAAAAATCAGGATGTCTAAGCCCTTTGCCCTAACGGTGACCCCTGTGATGCATATGTTGTTGCATCTACTTCGATTTTTGAGATCCTTCTGTTTAATGTGCAGGTCTGCATTCTGTTCCTCTGTTTGGACACATCACAACAGCATTTCCTGGTCTTCTGTTCAAGTTGACTGTGCGTTCTAGGTCATCAACCCAGTGGCCCACCTTTTCTCTCTCTCTTTCTAAGTCTTGTAAACATGATTTAAAGTTGGAGCGCAAGAGGCCAATGTCTGCTTGGATCTCTGCCAGGAAACGCACCATATAGTCATGCATGATAGGTGCACTTACAGGCGCATGGGGATCCTCTGGCTTGTGAGAACTTTCCCCCATATGATTCCACATATTGACCACAGAGCTTTCTTTATGGTGTTTTCCATTGACCATGGTACCAGTGTCTAGAGATGAATTCTGATATGGGAAGTGTAGGAAAGGCATATGTCAGTGTTGAGGGGGCCTCCCACAGGGTAGGTCCAAGGAAGCTCTCCTTCCCAGTTGGCTTATGTACCCTGGCTTTACAGCTGCCTTTGGAGTGCCTGTGAGAGATTGCTTGACTTGGGGCCCTTTTACAAATATGCCAGAGGGGAGGTCCTTTATCTTTCTGGGAGGTGCTGTGCAGGAGACTGTGGCAGAGTCCCTCCTCCGTCCATTGTGGTGGTTCCTCTCTAACCCCTGTCATCGCTGACCATACAGTTGTTCAGAGCTGCTTCTATGTTCCCCCGCATGTCTGGTCTGGCGTACAAGACAGCATCTTCTGTGCTTCGCCACTCACTAGTTAGCAATGCTCTGTTGTTATCCTCTTTGGACCTCAGGCGCCTACACCTCTCTGCGGTGATCGGTGGTACACAGACATGCCTGCTGTTAGTGGAGGATGTGCCGAACAACATTGATCCATCCGGTGACAATTATTTTCATTGATCATATAATTTCAAATGGCAAACAATAATTTTACAAAGAAAAATACAGCAAAGATGTGAATCACATTCTCGATAACTTCTTTATTATAATTATACAAAATTATTTTCTAACCATTACTTGATACTACTAAAAATTCCTACCCTCACATATACAGGAACAGAAGGACAAACAAGTGCCAAAGAAAAAGTGCTTGTGATTTAGAACCACGGAAACCAAGAATAAATCACCCACATCCATTATTATCCTCAATTAAAAAGAAGCCTGTTGGTTGACCATTCTTGTCAATGAATCACCACTTATTTATATCTGGATACATCTCCCCATTTTAGTCCTTCACTCCATTCCAAATAAAGGCAGAGACAAAACCAATTGAGGCTACTAGTATATTGTTGACGTTTCGACCCACTGGTAACTCTTGGGCCAATCCAAGGCTCCAACACGAGTCTTCCTCACGACTGAGAGGTAGGAAACATCTAAACAATTACAAAAAAACTAAATTGAGTCACTTATTCTCCATTTCTAAAAAAATATATTTTATTCTATGTTGTAATATAAAACCCGTCACTACTCACCGCCAACTTACTCAACCTCCAAACACACATCTTCTCCACTCAATCTTCCACAATCCTCAGATCTAGAAGAAATAATAGTAAACTCACCCAGTTAATTAATCCTTCCTCACCTATTGTGTAGCCGAGGAAAGTCACTACTCACAAACCTCTTGACCTAGAATATATATTCTTAATCCTTATTACTATCGTCTCCTTTCGGTAATATTTTCACCAAATCCAATGATATATCCTTCCTTCCCAAAATGCTTTCCTCCCATTGGGTCCCTTAAAAAACAAATACATACAAATAATTTATTCCAATCGGTTGCCCTTGTATTGACCGCCACACAACATTTCAAAACTCTCTAGCTAAAAAAAATTCTTATTACAACCTCATTTAGTCAAAACGTCGACCATGAACCATACCACTAATCACACAATGTGCCAAGCCTCCTATTACTCATTAATCTGTCATATCAGCTGGAGATAAAAGCAAACATATCTCTCTCACATAATTCCAACTCCCAACGGATTAAGGGCCAGATGTATCAAAGGGTTTTACCCATTTTATGTCTATGGGAAAATGTGTTCATACATATGGCCCTAAATCCCACAATACCTGTAGATTCAGGTCATTATTGAACACCTTCGTACCACGGCGCACGTCTCTAAAGGTGAAGAAACCAGCCCAGAGTAAACTCAGCGTTTAAATCCCATCCGGCTGCGTCTTTAGGTATGACGCTGGAAAGTATGTTAGGAATGCAGATGTCACAGAGTTCCTAATTTCCGCTTCAATACCATCATACTAGGACGGATTCAGCTTTCATTAGAACGTGCGCTAAAAACTTTTTTTGAATTTCATCTGCCACAAACAAGTTAGCTGCAAAGTTTATTCTCCATAGTAGTACACAAAGCGCATTTCATCAAATTTTTAAATCAACGTGTTTTCTCCTCTCAAAGAGACCAACACAATGTCTAACCTCATATCGTTATCCACGAGAAAGACATCGGTATCACCGTGTGTCGATCTGAAAATAAATCATCAGAATACACACTGTTAGTACTGTAAAAAAAAAAACGGCAGACTATGGGCCTGATTACAACTTTGGAGGAGGTGTTAATCCGTCCCAAAAGAGACGGTTAAGTGACGGATATACCACCAGCCGTATTACGAGTCCATTATATCCTATAGAACTCGTAATACGGCTGATGGTATATCCGTCACATTTGGGACGGATTAACACCTCCTCCAAAGTTGTAATCAGGCCCTATGTACTTAAATCCGACCCTCACCATTATCCAGCCAGTGTTGGGATTTTCCAAAATTACATTGTATCCACATAAATAAGTAACAAAATTCACATCCCGCTATTTCACCAAAAGTAAAGGAACGCATTTCTTCACCCTATTTTCACAGTGTGTTCTTTCTACAAACAGAGTCGCACCTCATATTAATATTAACTAAACCCGCACAAAGATTTACATGTGCCAATAGGGAAATAAATCATCCATAAAGGGAACACAAAAAAATTGCAAAGTTTGGTCCACCCTTAGACATTTAATTACTCAACTCTCCATATAAAATGGGAAGTCCTAATAAGTTCTATATGTCAATTATCCTAACCATCCCAGACTCTTTACACTCATGTATCTTGTTATTCTTATACCATATAAGCCACCATCTCAATGTATGTACCATATGTCTTAGCCATTTGATAGACTTGCTGTTTGCCTAGCTGTCTCTTCATATTCATTCAAACCCTGTGTCACAGAGTCCAACAGGTGAATCCATTTACGTTCACATAGATTCAAAATACTAGCTATATCACCTCCATGTTGGTTTACAGTAATTTTGTCAATCACCGCCCGTCTCAAAGAATCTTCCGAGTGGTTCACTGTCACAAATTGGTCAACCAAAGGTGCACCCTGTACCCTACATCTTATATGGCTACAGTGTTGTAAAGTGCTCACGTTTATTTTCTGTCTGGTCTGACCCACATATACCAAATCACATGGGCATTTAATCACATAAATTACATTCATACTATTACAATTAGTATGTTATTTAAGTGTCATAGACACCTGCTTATACTGAAATGTTTTCATTTCCATACAAAGTGTACACGCTTTACATGTTCCACATTTATAATGACCCACAATCTTCGGTAAATTCCACATTGTGAGCAAAGAAGGTTTGGGGGGTACATCTAAAAAAGAGCTCACCTCCCAATCTTTAATATTGTTCCCCCTCTTGAAAGCATACATCAGGGGATCTTGTGTATCAAGCTCATCCAAGATGAAGGACCAATATTTATTAATAATCTTTTTTATTTCAGTACTCCTAGTGCAGTATGTAGTGACACATATCCTGTTGTTCCCTGCATTTGTCCTCTTTTTAGGTTCAAGTAGCTTCTCCCTATGACAAAACCAAGCTCTTTTCAGTGATCTCCTCACCAAAGTATTAGGGTAACCCCTCAACACCAAATGCCTGATCAGATCCTCAGATTCTTCAAAGTAGTCCTGCTTGTGAGAGCAATTCCTCCGAAGACGGAGGGATTGTCCATAGGAGAGATTATCCCTTAAGTTCTGAGGGTGATGACTCATATATTGCAACAGAGAATTCTTCTCACTTTCTTTCCTTTACAAGGTGGTATATAATCGATTGTCTTGCTCTTTAACAATCACATCCAAAAAATGTATTTCTCGCGAACTATATTGTATAGTGAATTGCATATCTTCTGATCTTTCATTCAACCATTTATGAAAATCCAGCAAGTCATGTTGTGTACCTACCCAAATTATTAATACATCATCAATATATTGTTTCCATAAAGTTATATGTTCACAATATGGCTATGATTCATCATATATAAAGTGTCGCTCGCAATTATCCATGTATAGAATTGCTACAGCCGGTGCAAAAGTAGTTGAGGATGGGCCCGTTCTCTTCTCTCTTTTTCCCTCTTCCCTTCAGAGCAAGGGCTGCTAGCAGTGGTGGGGGGAGGAGGGGTTGTTCTGCTCTGCCCCCACATCATTAGTGTGGCCCAAGGTCTCTCCCCCTCAGGTTCTGCAGCAGTGAAGGCAAGATCCAGTCTTTGAGCCAGCTGTGTTGTCTGGTCTGTGTGAGTCCCGCTTGGTATCTTCTGTAGCGAACCACCCTGCTTTTCAAGATGGTAGCTCTGTCATTGTTGGGGCAGCTTATGAATGGAGCTGCGCTATGCAGGCAGGTCCCTGTCGTCAATGTGGGCTGTGGCCTCCGCCCCCTGGAGCTGGCACAAAGAGGCTGCCGCCTGGTCCTTGGACATTCTGCAATGGTCCAGTCTGATGTCTTCTGTGAAGGGCCGCACGTGTTTTGCTCCTGCTCATCACTCCGGGAGGAACAATAGGAGTCCTCTGCTTCCCGTGTTGTGTTTTCTTGCTAGGGTCTCCAAAATAGGGGTGCTTTTCTTTGGTTTTTGACCAAGGTGGAGCACAGCTCTAGAACGCAGCATCCGACTCCATGCTTGGCTTGGCCATGCCACCACGCATATTTTTTTTAAACCCAAGCAGACCCCGTACCTGCTCAACATTCATTATCCCTTTGTCATACATTATTTAATCACTTCTTTACTTTTCAAATGAATTGAGATCACAAAGCTTTATCATTTGATGTGCAAATTCTCATTGATGTTGCTTTCTCTTTTTTGTTAAATCATTGGCTCTCCTATTGCATTGCATCTCCCAACTGAAGTTTAGAATAACATGAAGATGTTGAGACTCAGTGTGTTTTAATATTCTTGAAGCATGAAGTAAGTGTCAAATTTTGTTTCAGTGGGCAATACATACTACCAGTTGTTGATAATGAAACCTTAGTTTTCGAATTATCCAGAGAGGGAATGAATATAAAATTGGTTCCTACCCTACTTAAGCAGGTTTGCCTGGTGTTTTGATCTATTAGTTGATTATCTTTTGTAGCAAATAATATTCTCAATCACAATTTTAATTACCATCGGTCAGAGATAAATATTGGTCTTGTAAAATGCCATGTTAATTGTTTGCAAAGGTAATCACCTAAATCCACATCAGAGGAGATTAGCGTTTATAAAATGCCTCATCTTAAGTATGCTTCTGCAGGTCCACTATCCTTTGATGTAGGTCTGATGTCCCATAATGTAATTGTTTTGCAGGCCAGCATGGGGAAGAATCTGCATATATGGGCTGCAGCTACAAATCGATGTGTGCAGTCACTGATTTGTAGTAATTTCTAACTTGGATGACATATTTGAAATATGTTTGTTGTGAAACTGAAAGATGAGCTAAGAGCAAGAACTATTCATGAGTATGAGACCTATCAGCTGTTGAATACAGGGAGATTTCCAACCTCTGTGTGTTTAAGGTGGATATGGCTCATAAACAAGCTATTTGTTCTGTTTCCAAGAGGTTCACATTTATTAGACAGTAACGTTGACACAGGAAACCCTCGGTACCCTGGAGGTCAGTGGGTGATGGAGCCATGCAGGGGCATGGACTGAGGTTTGAAATGGCTCTCACAGACATACAAGAGATCTACAAAGCACTGTTGACCTGCATCTGGAGAGCTTGTGGTCCAGGAATAGATTATTGGTGGGAACGGTACACATATCCACCCTTGTAATATGGGCCCTCAATGGACTCCCCTCCTGCCTCTCTCGGAGCTCTAGGTTTCTCTGAGCATCGGTGCAGTACCAGTGTGTATGCAAGACAAGTAGATTAACCTCTGCCTTCCACTAAAATTATATAGATGCTCTAGTGATTCCTTTACTGTGCCACAGAGGCCTAACAGTGGATTACAAGTATGTGTGGAGATCCATTTTGTCCTATTGCTAACACGTGCAACCTATTTTTCGAAAGGAGCAGTTTTTTTAATTTTTGAATTTTCTTTGACATGGTGTTGTTTGGGGTTCACTGAAGCCCGTATTTAGAGTTTGGTGAATGGGATATTCCTTCACAAAGGTAATGGATATCCGTTCTACTGTATTTCAATTGCCAAAGGGCATACTGCACCTGTAATAATGGAGAGAGGATATTTTTCACGTTTGTGATGAATAAGATCATTGCACATGCTGATTAACAAGACCACATCTTCAGTTAGTTAAATGCCATAAAATGACTGAACTCAATGAGTGTTATAGAAGTGTTTTGTAAATGTATATCTTTCTGCATCATTAATAATGTGCATTATGCATTGACACACATCAAATCAGAAGATTGATTTACTGCAATTGCTTTTGAAACATTCCTGTGATATTTAGAAGAGCATATTCAGATGTGTTTTAGTTTCTCTGTAAAATACCATCCTAAACAAAATGGAAGGCATATCTGTCACTCATTCGTGCTTCCCCCACCCTGCGCACATCCTCTCTTCACAGGCTCAGGAGCACACAGCTAATCTGAAGTCATATTAGTTTATTTTCACTGCTTTTACTTTTCTGCTCATGATGAGTTTTGGAAACATGTAGGCAGTGCACAATTTTGTGTAACCAACATTTGACAGATTGACCAGAGAGATGTATGCAACCTGGGACTACAGATTACAGAGAGGTGGCTGGGATGTGGTGCTGCAGATAAGACGAGACCTGCAAAAAGAGCATTATGTTCTCTTAGCCTGATAATAGTTGGTACCGGTGAGATTTTTTATTGTTGGGTATCTCAAAACTCTACCCATTAGATGTAATTTAGCTGTTTATAGGCGATTACATAGAACTCCCTACTATTGTTTTCGAAAAAGATTACTAGAACCGCAGTTCATTAAGTGGTGCTTCAGATTTAAATTTGTGAGTGCTTTCAATTTTGTCGCCTTTAACTATTGATCATCTTCTAATTGAAGGTCGCTCGATTAAACCAGTTCTTGACAGAGAATAAATTGTAATGTGTGGTTTTGTCATACGCCAAGATGTTTTTTCGTTGCTGGTGAGGAAATCGTGGGTGGGTGGAAGGTTACTCTTTTTAGTGTGAGCAGTGGTATTTCCAGAGCATGTTTACTTTTTTTCCAGTCATTTGCAACACCAGTCAAGCAGCTAAAGTGATATGGGAATAGTTTATGGCACTCCTCAACCGGTGCGCAAGTGTCATAAGTTGGAGCAGTGCGGTTAAGCCTTTGATTCTGTAGGCTGTCACTGAATAATTTATCTCTGTTTTGAGGCTTTGGGAATGCACTGTTGAAAGAACGTCTGTTCGATGGTCTGTGAGCGAAGGTCATCTCAGTTGCGAGATGCCCCTGGACTAAAAAGTTCCTTTCTGAGGCATGTCCTTGGAGTTGAACTGAGAACTAACAAACACGTTGACCATGTCAGTGACGTGTAGAATTATCATTTGCATTTGCTCATTACTGAAGATGCTGTGTTATTGGTAACAGGCTCTGCTTGGCTTCTCTGGCAGCCCCATGTTGCAAGATTACCCATTCATCACTTCTGTGGCAATGGATGTAAGGTTATCATTGTATTTTGCTTAAGACTGGACTGAGATGTGAGCGCAGATTCCCTGTGCTGACCATAAAATTCATCTAAGTCCCTTCATAGCTGGACCATACCGGAAGGGCAAACCTTTCCCCTCCAAAATAATGAGGAAAGGTTTCCAGCTGTAGTTCTTTCGCCTTGGGTGGGGCTTTGGTAGCATATATTTCCTCCCAGATGCTATGTTCTCATGGGATAAGTGTTTTAAAAAAGCTTCCCACAGATTGTAGGGTGGAGGGACAAGTGCCCAACTGAAATAGATTGTGACATGATTCTCCGATCCCTCATTAGAAAACATTCCCAAATAAGTTTAAGTGTATTTAACAGGAGTTCTAGAAAAGGGACTATCCATTCCACTTATCTGCCAAGGCAGGCCTGTCCTTATAGGGAAATTATGAAAGAGAGTAAACAAAATTACTTAATTCTGCCCACACCCCATAACAAAACTCCTTCACCGATCTCTCATTTTTTAAATTTACTATCATAGTCTCCAAATGGTATATGTTTACTACTTGGTTAGATCAAGCTGTTGTTAACTTGATTACCATAAGTAAATTCAGCAATACAGTCACAACAGAGTCTGACAAATTGTCTGAATGCATATTTGAAACCCCTCTATTAACCATGTTGACTTCCTCTAAGCATTTGCAGGAATCTGTCTCCCTTTGGATAGCACCCCTTCTGGTTTTGTTTCCTGAATGGAAAAATGCTTAACTCTATTTTTTGGCGATTTGCTTCAACCAAATAAACCTAACATAAAAAATCTGATGCTAACTTGGCAATCAGTGAAGGACTTTGCACCCAGCCTACTAAAGCGCTGAGTTGAAATGTTAGAAATGCAAGGTGAGATCAAATCTGTTTGTGGATGTAACAGTGTTTCTTCTCCAGAAGAGTACCTATCTCTAAATTTAAATGGTTTAAAAACATATATTCCTTGGATCGTTTTAGAAGCCAAAGTATCTTTTCACGATGCCCTCAGAGGTGGTCAGGCCTCCACCCCACTGTATTCATTTTCTGTGAGCCCCTGACAAAATGAGCGGAAACTTTACGATCTTATTCTGTGATAAAATCCAATATCGTCTTTGTAGACCTACCACAGTACTGTGTCAGTGTGTGGATATTCACCTGCCCTGCAGTGTTCTATTGCATTGGTCTCCTAGCCTATTGGTGCAGATATAAATTCCTATACTAGAGATTAAAAAAATATATATATATATTAGCGTACATACACATGAGTATATAACAGCAAGGCATAAAGTAGTTAGCAGTGTTCCAAAGACTATCAAGATCTTTCACCTTTGCTCATAATCCATAAGGTTGTATGCTTATAACATATACCTTTAGTAATCTGCACAACAAAAACCCAGTATAAATCTCTTCCCATCCCCAATGCTAGATATCACAGTAGGTTATCCATATATGTAATGGGTGGCAATACTTATCCTTCTACTACTATTACTACTACCATTTGTTTAAATGTGAGGAATTTAAAGTGAAGAAACTTGCTTCATAAAATATTAATTGGCTTAATTGAAAGTGGAGAAAAACAATGACTTCATGTTTTCTTCACTTTTAATTTCCCCCAATTAAAACAAATTACTTTATTAATCAGTTATAAATATGGCACAGCGTCTAGTGGCTACTGGGAGCGACTGGCCCGTTGCTTGTAAATGTGACACTAGGAGAAAAATAAAATGAAGAGTTAATGATTAAGTTAAGGTAACTTTCCGTTTTAATGTTCTCCTATTAAAAAGCATTCAGAAACACCATTTTGTTCTCACCTTCAATATTGAGTTGACAACGTCTTTTATTTGAGTTAAATACCTCAGTGCTTTAGTTTTTCATCTCTGTGTCCCAGCCTTGGTCATAAATGTGAGTGAACACTGCTCATTATCAGACTGTGCTCTCTGCAGCCTGATGTTAATGTAAAATAACCACAACCATCCCTTTAAAGAAATGTTTTACCCTGTGCTTATTCAAAAATTAACTCTAGTCTGTGGGCTACACTGGAGATGTCTGCGAGCTACAGGTAGCTCATAATCGACTGGTTGGAGACACCTACCCTAAGTAATCAAAAGATTCAAGAGGGTCATCCACCTGGGCCCAGCTATGAGCCCAACATATGTGGAGTGCTGCAGAAAGTGAGAAACTCGAGAGGCTCCTACGCCACATCCTCAATGAGTTGGGCCATAAACACTGTGTGGAGGAGGAGTATCAGAGCCAGAGCTTTCTGATAGCTTGTTGTCCCCGAAAATATTTGAGTTGGAAGTAAGCAGATGTGAAGTTACCAAGAGTCCCTGAAGAGAGACCCCCACCACAGTGGCACTGCACTGTTCCCATCTGCATTCTGTGGAAGTGGGTATTCCTGATTCATGTGTCTGGTGCACAGTTGTCGTACAGTGTCAGTTCTGTGAGCCATCCTTGGCGTTAATGAAGATGGTGACAGTGGGTGACTACAGGTCCGCTTGGTGAACAATTCCACCCAGTCTCAGGCCTCCTTTTACTGCAAAATGAAGTGGGTGCATTGGCCATCTGAGATCAGATGTTTTGCAACCTCTCACAGCCTTTTTTTTGACCTGGAGAAAGGAGGCCCGCTGGCGCTGGGTTGCCAGCGTGTAACCTGGAAAAAATATCTCCTTGCATTCTCATTCCGAACAGTGCCCTGGTCTTGATTTGCTCCCAGGAACGCTTTGTGGTCACAGTAATTCAAAACCTGCACCAACAGGGATATGGATATTGCACTACAAGGGGAGGCATCAGTAGTGCACTCTATGAGCATATTCAATCATAAAGTACAGTGAGAGCGTTGTCCTGTGTTAGGCAATGTTCCTGAAATGATACAGGGTCTGTTTTCTCCGTGTTCTCCAGTAGGTAAATAATACAAATTTTGTTTTGCAGTGTGAGCGGCCCTCAGCATCTTCATGTTTTACTTGCAACAATGCACACCCTTGTCATGATGTCTCGAGTTTGTTCAGCGACTGCACATGTAGGTGGTTGAAGTTCTGCAATAACGTTTGCATTTGCAGTGAGCTTTTCAGACAACTTGTATTGATTTTTCAGAATATTGCTTATGACCTTTGATATCTGAGCAACTTTTTAACCCCTTTGCTGCCAGGCCTTTTCTCCCCTCAGGTGCCAGGCCTTTTTTGGTTATTTGGGGCAGTTCGCACTTAGGTCCTCATAACTTTCTGTCCATATAAGCTACTCATGCCAAATTTGCGCCCTTTTTTTTCAACATCCCAGGGATTCTAGAGGTACCCAGAGTTTGTGGGTTCCCCTGGAGGAGACCAAGAAATTAACCAAAATACAGCAAAAATGTCATTAAAAAAAAAATAAAAAAAAACAAGATAGGGAAAAAAGGGCTGCAGCCAAAGGCTTGTGTTTTTTTTTCTTCCTGAAAATGGCATCAACAAAGGGTTTGCAGTGCAAAATTCACCATCTTCCCAGCTTTTAGGAACAGGATGACTTGAATCAGAAAACCACAATTTTCAACACAATTTTGGCATTTTACTGGGACATACCCCATTTTTTGCTGTATTTTGTGCCCTTAGCCTCCTTCCAGTTAGTGACAGAAATGGGCGTGAAACCAATGCTGGATCCCGGAACGCTTACAATTTCTGAAAAGCAGACAAAATTCTGAATTCAGCAAGGGGTCATTTGTGTAGATCCTACAAGGTTTTCCTACAGAAAATAACAGTTGAAATAAAAAAATTTTTACATTGAGGTGAAAAAACACAGCCATTTTTCTCCACGTTTTACACTGTAACTTTTTCCTGCGATGTCAGATTTTTGAAAGCAATATACTGTTACGTCTGCTGGACTCTTCTGGTTGCAGAGATATTAGGGTTTGTAGGTTCATAAAGAAACATAGGTACCCACAGCCAGTAAAGGAGCTGCACCTTGCAATGGATTTTCATTGTATACCGGATATACAGCAATTCACTTTCTGAAGTATAAAGAGTGAAAAATAGGTATCAAGAAACCCTTTGTATTTCCAAAATGGGTACAAGATAAGGTGTTGATAAGCAGTGTTTAGTTGCACATCTCTGAATTCCGGGGTCCCCATATCAGCATGTGAATTACAGTGCATTTTTCAAATAGACATCTTTTTTACACACTGTCTTACATTTGGAAGGAAGAAATGTAGAGAAAGACAAGGGGCAATAACACTTGTTCTTTTATTCTTTGTTCCCCCAAGGCGAAGTGCCTAGCTGTGGATTTTGACCTCTAGCTCATCCGGGATCTAGGGTAATCTACGAAACCTGTGCATTTTTTAAAACTAGCCACTTGTGGGGCTCTCACCAGGTCTTATTACCTAGAATCCTTTGCAAACCTCAAAATTCGGCAAAAAAAACACTTTTTCCTCACATTTTGTTGATAGAAAGTTCTGGAATCTAAGAGGAGCCACACATTTTCTTCCACCCAGCATTCCCTCAAGTCTCCAGAAAAAAATTGAATCTCACTTGTGTGGGTAGGTCTAGTGCCAGCGAAAATGCCCCAAAACACTATGTGGACACATCAAAATGATCAAATAAAAAACTACCTTTTTTTGCGAGGACAGGCACCTGCGTTTTTGGTCCTGGGCTCAGCAGCCAAATAGAGAAACCTACCAAATCCAAACATTTCTGAAAACTAGACATCCGAGGGAGTCCAGGGATGTGTGACTTGCGTGGATCCTCCAGTGCTTTCTTACCCAGTATCCACAGAAAACCTTAAATTTAGCACAAAAAAACAAAACACATTTTTCCCACATTGCTGTGTGGGATCACCGCGCCGGAGCACATTTCCTACCATCCAACGTTCCCCTCAATCTCCCGGTAAAAATTATACCCCACTTGTGTAGGTGGGCCAAGAGCCTGTGACAGGGAAGAGCCAAAGACATTTCGAAATCGAGGGGGAATCAAAGCGGGTCCAAAGGGGCAGTTTGAAAAAAAAAAAAAAAAAAAAACATTTTTAGGCTGAAAAGTGGGGCAGAATTTTTAATTGGTATAGATGCGACAATGCTGGGTGGTAGGAATTTTGTGGATTCCTGCAGATTCCGGAAGGTTCCATCACAAAAATGTGGGAAAAATGTGTGATTTCCAGCAAAGTTGGAGGTTTGCAGGCCATTATGAGTAAGAAAATGGTGCAGGGTGCATGTGAAGAACACCACCCTGAACTCACCCAGATGTTTAGTTTTCAGATGTGTCTAGGTCTTGTGGCTTTTTCTACATGGCAGCGTCTCAAAGTACATAACGTGCAGCCCTCACCATTCCAAGTGAGACGAGTTTGAGAGTTAGAGAAGCTCTCATGCCCAAGTGTAAAACCAAAACCCAAAATAATCAAATTTCCTCTTGCCTACCTTTGGAAAAGATGTTTTAGTGTGTAGGGGAGAGCTGAAAGACTGTTACCCCCTTCAGTTGCGGTGGGGGCATAACCATGCCCATACTGGCTGGTAGCCACCACCCCACTATTTAAAATAAAATAAATCAAATTCCCTGGCATCTAGTAGGCTTTCTGCCCCACCCTCGGGGAACAGATCTGGGGTAATTGCCCCATCTGCCCACCGGGGGGCAGAACAACTTTGCCCCCATTTATTTGGGGTGGAGGCAGATGGGCCTTTAAAAAAAATAGGCCGATATGGCCAACAGTAATATGCCCCCATGGGGAGCTACCCTTGCCCAAGGGGCTGCCTCCCCTCCTCCAAACAAAACACACATACACACAAACCAATCCCTGGTGCCTAAGTGGTTTCTGCCCCCCTGAGGGCAGATCGGTCTAATAGAAATATGCCGATCTGCCCCCAAGGAGGTTAGAAATGGCCTAAAACAAATTTGCCCCCCAGGGGAATGACCCTTGCCTAAGGGGTTGTTCCCCTTCTGTGACATTGACGCAAACCAAATATAAATCCCTGCTGTCTAGTGGTTTCTGCCCGTGTTGGGGGAAGATTGGCCTAAAAATAGGTTGATCTGCCCCTGAGGGGGGTAGAAATGGCCTAAAATAAAATTGTCCACCAGGGGAGCGACCCTTGCCTAAGGGGTCGCTCCCCACGTTTAAAAAAAGATCCCTGGTGCCTAGAGGTTTACGCTCCCTCCGTGGGCAGATCGCCCTAATTACAGTAAGCCAATCTGCCCCCAAGGGGGCAGAAATAGCCTAAAACAAATTTGACCCCCCAGGGGAACGACTTCATGTGAAACTGACCTAAAAAAATAAATCCTTGGTGTCTAGTGGTTTCTGCTCCCCCTGGGGGCAAATTGGCCTATTAAAAATAGGCCGATCTGCCCCCAAGGGCAGCAGAAATGGCCTAAAGTTAATGTTGCCCCCAGTGGAGCGACCCTTGCCTAAAGGGTAGCACCCCACATCTAAAAAAAATAATACAAGCAAAAAACATTTTCCTGGTGTCTAGAGGTTTCTGCCCCCCCTCCCCAACCCCACACCCTGGGATCAGATCGGGGAAATTAGAATAGGCCAATCTGCCCCCGGGGGGTCTGAAAAGACCTACAAATTTGCCACCCTGGGGAGCGGCCCTTGCCCAAGGGGCCATTCCCCTTACGCATTTTTTTTTTTTTAAATCCCTGGTGTCTAGTGGGCTTTTCTGCAGGCCTTTCCTTTGATGCCTCTCGTCCCCTTCATGTGATCGGAGGAGAAATGCCTTTGCATTTCTCCTACGATCCGTGCTGAAAGATCAGCTTGCAGTGCGATGGGGGGCAGCCTCTGATGAGGTCAGCACGTGATTGTGCGCTGACGTCATCAGACGCCATTGGGTGTCTGGGGGAGGGGGTGGAAGGGGAAGCGATTCCCCTTCCATCCCTGCCCATGGGAGGGGGTGCGAGGCCTCCCCCGAGGGCCCATACCAGGATGTAACTGCTGCGTCCTCGGCACCCGAGTGGTGCAAACAAGGACGTAACAGTTACATCCAGGCCACCCGAGGGGTTAAATAGGAATCTTATATTGATCTTTGTTAAACTTAAATAAAAAAACTAAGACACATTTACTGCATAATCTTTCAACTTTGTTTGCTAAACATTATGTTTTATAATACAAAAGTTAAGAGTTTCCAATTTTCTAGGTCAAAGAAAGGGGACAGGTGAGAGAAATGACCACATTTTACTTACATTAACCCTTGGTGTATGAATCCCAAGCTGCCAATTGTCAACATACACTATCTTTATAATATTAGTGAAAGAGTAGCAGGCCACACAGCACCTCTCTGTCTAAGGGAGAATGGGGCCCATGTACTGTCAGAACAGGCCTGCAGCCATATGAAGAGTGAAAAATTGAGATGTGATTTCCCCTCCCCAATTTCCCCCACTGCTTCTTGACCTACAGCAACAGCTCAGGCAGGGGCTTTGGGCAGCAGCCCAAGCAGTATTGGACCTAGGTCCCACAGGGAGTGTCCCGTCTGCAGGCCACATGGCTCACACCCTGGCTCTGCTGTCCAGAAACTGTTGCTGCACCAGTGCTTAAATGATGCTTGCGGGCGTCCAGGGGCCTTGATGGGGCAGCCTAGCGGTCCCCTGTCTGGTGGGCCCTCTCGGTCATCACGGATTCATCTGGATGGTCACGGGGCTTGGGGAGCTCCGCAGGCACGCGTCTGCCATATTTGGTGGTCAGGCCACACCCCGCCAACACTAGAGTTTGTAAGTAGGGACATCCACTCTTTACTTTCTTTATAACGGGGCTCGTACCTCCGGATAGGTGAAGTCACTCATAAGCTCAGATATTCAGTCTTCTTCTTCTAGTAGAAATGTATCATCTGTCATGTAAAAGTATCATCAATGACTTTCGTACTGGTTTCTGCCCTCCCAAGGGAACAGCAGCCACCCCTATCAACATTAGGGAGGAGCTGCTTCTATCCAATCCAGGGCCAAATCATTGTGTTTGTGATCTTTGATATCTGAGCATCTTTTTAAATTGGAATTCTATATTGATCCTAGCTTTTTTTTATTTAAGTTTAACAAAGACACATTCACTACCTAATCTTTCAACTTTGTTTGCTAAGAATTACGTTTTATAATACAAAAGTTACGTTTCCAATTTTCTAGTTCAAAGAAAGGGGACAGGTGAGAGAAATGGCCACATTTTACTTACATTATCCCTTGGTGTATGAATCCAAAGCTGGCAATTGTCAACATAAACTAACTTTGTAGTATTTCTTCCTGTAACATCACAAGCATAAGTCATAGCCTCCAAAATTTAGTGCAGAGCTCATGTGACCAAAAATATTTTTGCTCTCACTTTTAATACTTTCACTTTCTTGACCTCAAAGAATATAAACACATCTCCTTTATGAATGACTCTTGAATTTACAGGCAGCAGACTGATGCCTTGACCTCCATAACCCTGAAGAACTTTCTTAAAATGTGTACGTTTTCACCAGTGTGGTGTGGCTGCGGTGTGGGAAAAGTGATGCTTCCCCCTCTGTTTAATGTATTTTCTAAATATTTACTTTTTCAATATTCCTTGTTGGAAAGTAGGTTATTAACCTTCTTGCGTCCTTCCAGTATATTTTGATTGTGGCCCGCCTGGTTTTTGAATCTCAACCTGTAGAGATCCCATCTAGTGGATGTAGGCGGCTGGCTCAGTTTATGGTGTACACCTATAGTGTGACCCCCCCTATACTGACTCTAGGCAACCCTTAGTGATAATCTTTCTGTCCAAATAGCAAAAGCTGCCTAGGGGTAGCTGTATTGAGCAGCTAAAGCTTACCTAGGACGAGTGTAAAGCACTTGCAATACCACAATAGTCATTCAGTAACTGTTCACAAGAAATAACCACACCAGGCGTTACAAAGGTAATGGTTTCTTTATTACAGCACCAAGGCTATACTAACATTGGTACATCTTCACTTGGAGATCTCAACAAGCACAATATCCACTCTGCAATAATCAGGAAAAGCATATAATTTCATGGGGCCCTATTGGAGAGGGGTTGGTTGGGGGGCAAACCAAAGTGAGTGTGAGGGAATAGGAATTTCAAGAGGTGCCTGGGTGCAGAGTTGTGATCGAGCTGGGTGTCCCATGGGCTAACACAAGATCGTTGCGTTTGGATTTTCATGGATTCAATACCATTCCCAGTGGACCCTGAGGAAACCAGTTGGCACAAAGAAGGCTGGAGAGTGCCTCACCGGTGGATACCCAGAAGACTGAAGTACCTACACCAGGGAGCCCAGGTGCACGGAGTTAAGTGGCATCGGAAACCCTTGTTGAAGTAAATGGAAGCCTTGATTGTCCAGCTGCTGTCGCAACCCGTGGACAAGGCTGGTGGAACCCAAAAGTGGATTCCAGTCATGAAGAACCTGAAAAAGAAGGGAACAGTGTCCAGACCAGATGGAGATGTCCAGGGGGTGCAGGTAGGCAATGCTCACTCTCTTGGAGGTGACAGTCCTGCAGGGCGGTGAAGGAAGAAGTCCACCAGTGGAGTCCAGGGGATGCACAATCTGTCCCACGTCGGTTGCCGAATTGCAGTAGGGTCAGAGGCCACCACGACCACCAACAAGCCTTGGCAAATGAAAATAGCTGATGCAAGGAAGATTGCAGGTTTTGGAGGACCAGCAAGGGCCTAGTGACTTGACTCTTGGAGGGGAGTCAGGGCACACCTTCAGTAGGAAGGAAAGCCAGCCGCTGGCAGCAGGCACAGGGAGTCACAGGGAGCCCTCAGCAGCACAAAAAAAAAACAGAAATCCTATGTCGCATGAGCTGCAGAGTGGAAGTGTAGTGTAGCCATTTTTTAATGTAGCTTTCTGCACGTTTGCTTAACGTATTAGGCCTCTGTGCACTTTGCCCTAGATGCATTTTATTTAACCTCACACTGTTATTTTACAATAACCAGTTTCACGGTTTGTTTTTATTTCATTCTATCACACTGTTTAGCGTACTTCAGCACTGTGTTCTCAAACAATACATTCTTGCTCGCTCTGTGCTTCAGTCAAGGATACAGTCTGGTACATTGCCGATAGACGTGGTAGAAGTTTAGTCTTTATGATTCGTAGAAAGTATACATCCTTACATAGGGATGTTTCTTAGATCACCGGCGTGTTAGTTATAAAAACACTTTCTAGTCCTGGTACACGTAAGAGGGAGATTCTGACCAGGGACCCACAACTAGATGCGGACTACCCTGTTGCAGATGCTGATCCAGATCACAGGCTTTTGCTCAGGTATGAGGGTTGATGTCCTCCCGGGGGAACCTGAAAGGCAGACTTAGAGCTTCACATGCTGTGCTCAAAATATAACTTAGAGAGAACATAAATTAGTTGCAATATGATAGCCTTATTCTTATGTTTCACTCTCCTCGTTACTATTTCAATCCTACTGTGTTGTATAGTTCTGGTTATTGCGGCTCACGCTTTGTTATCTAAAATGCAGTAGTTTTATTAAACCAATCTTTAAAACTCAAACTGCCTTTGTCATTTATATATGAGACCGCATTGTGTACAAGAGAACTGGTTGTGACCTGAGTGACCACGACTTCCCTGGAAAGCACTAAGATGTCATACGCTCGGCTGCCCAATTGTCTCTTCCCTTTGGGAGAGATGAGGCACTGCTAGTTAGCAGGAGCAAAAACCGGATTTGGGGCAACAAGGGTCCTTCACCGCGGGTCAGACTTAGTCCCCCACACCGTGAACGATCTTGCTGCCCAAAAATCCAGTAGTCTCATTAGGATAATGAGAGCCTACGCAACAGAAGCTGAATCTTGAGTTGCAGACTGCTGAAGGCTGGGGCTTTTAGGAGCTCAAAGATCTCTTGGAGAAAGAGCAAACAAGCCTTGGCAAAAGCACTAGTCGTTGTACACAGGGGTTCCGTTCCAGTGGCTGCAGCAAGGGTCCGCTATCTCTCAAGTTGGTCAGAAGGCAAGTTGGACCTGGAGAAGACCACAGAACCAGCACCTGTGAGTAGAGCCTTTTCTTTGTCCGTGGGACAGTAGGATCCACCAGCTGGTTGTTGTCATCTTGAGATGCCTGCAGATGCAAGGGAGTGACTTCTTCCCCCGAGGGAGATTCCTTCTTACTTCTTGGATGCAGAGGGAGTCCTTGTGACCCTGTGGGATGCACTGCCACGTATGTTGCAGAAATCTTGCACGAGCTGGAGAAACAATGTTGCACTGGGAGCCCTCCCAACTGGATACAGTCTTGTTTTAGTTCCAAGAGAAGATCAGCAGCGGTTCCGGAGGCCAGGAGCAGAAGATCGCTTGAAGAGAGTTCCTTGAAGAGTCTTGCTTGACAAATCTGGGGACCCACCCTTGGGGGAGCCCATAAGTAACTGTAAAAAGGGGTTGGTCACTCTTTGTAGTAACCCACCTATCAGAGGGGGTCAGGGACATAATCTACCTGGCCTATCCAGTCAGATGTTCCAAGGGCCTCTGCCCACTTTGTTTTTAAGCTGGCAGAATCAACCAACCGCCTGGCAGAGCTTTGTGCACTTCCCTAGTGGAGGAGCTGGACAGGGGGGTGGTTGGTCCCCTGTCCTTTGTGTGGCTTTGCACCAGAGCAGGAACTGGGGGTTCCTGAACTGGTGCAAACCAGATTTTGCAAGGAGGGCACCAAAATGTGCCCTTCAAAGCAGTTTAGTGGTGCTTGGAGGCCACCCCAGCCCAAAGACACCTTTTTTAAAGGGAGAGGTGATCATACCTCTCCCTTGCAGGAAATCCTTTGTTCTGCCTTTCCCTGCTTGAGTTAGGCTCAGCAGCAGGAGGGCAGAACAGTGTCTGTGGTTAACACCAGCATAGGCTATCAGCTATGCCCCGTAAGGCTGCACAGACAGAATTGGGGAATCCTCTAAGGACCCTGCAGAGTACATGGCATCATGCAACTAGCACTAAAATCGGTGTTGTTGCATGATTTCAACATGTTTGATACCAAACATGCCTAGGTTCGGAGAAGCCACTATGTAGTTGGACCACTTATGTTGACCAGTGTCAACTACATACCATAAGATGGCTTCCCCGCACTACAAACCCCAGGGAATGGAGTCTGTGGTTTGTAGTTGTACCCTTACACTTGGGGACATGCATCCTGTCCTTGTGCTGAAGGGCCTACCAGACGGGTGACTTATGTTGTCTTAAGTGCAGTGTCCATGATATAAGGCAAGCCTTATATCGAAGGTGAATGGTGCATGCACCATTCCACGCAGGCTACAATGGCAGGCCTGCAGACAGAGCACACTACATGCTACAGACCATGGGAGTCCCCTGGTGTACCAATGCCCTGAGTACCTAAGTTCCATATAGTAGGGACTTATATGGGTGCACTGTAGGAAAGTAGCCTCTTTCTAGCATGGTTACCCCCACTTTTGGCCTGTTTGTGAGTGTGTGTCAGTGTGTTTTTGCTGTGTGACTGGGATCCTGCTAGCCAGGACCCGAGTGCTCATAGTTTGTGGCCTAATGTGTATGTCTGTGTAGTGCCTAACTGTGTCACTGAGGCTCTGTTAACCAGAACCTCAGTGCTTATGCTATCTCTGCTTTTAAATTTGTCACTGTAGGCTAGTGACTTAATTTACCAATTTCAATTGGCAGACTGGACCCCCCCTTATAAGTCCCTAGTGTATGGTACATAGGTACCCAGGGCATTGGGGTTCCAGGAGATCCATATGGGCTGCAGCATTTCTTTTTCCACCCATAGAGAGCTCAGACAAACCCTTACACAGGACTGCCATTGCAGCCTGGTTGAAATAGTGCACACACTATTTACCAGCAATTTTCACTGCACTTAAGTAACTTATAAGTCACCTAAATGTCTAACCTTCACTTGCTGAAGGTTAGGTGCAAAGTTACTAAGTGTGTGGGCACCCTTGCACTAGCAAAGGTGCCCCCATATAGTTCAGGCCCATTTCCGGGGACTTTGTGAGTGCAGAGATGCCATTACACACGTGCACTACATATAGGTCAATACCTGTAAGTAGCTTCACAATGGTAACTCCGAATATGGCCATGTAACATGTCTAAGATCATGGAATTGTCCCCCCATTCCAAATCTGGTATTGAGGAGCCAATTCCATGCATCCTGGGGGCTCCACCATGGACCCCCAGTACTGCCAAACCAGCTCTCTGAGGCTTGCACTGCAGTTACAGCTGCTGCCACCTCACAGACAGGGTTCTGCCCTCCTGTGGTCTGGGCAGCTCAGTCCCAGGAAGGCAGAACAAAGCATTTCCTCTGAGAGAAGGGTGTTACACCCTCTCCCTTTGGAAATAGGTGTTACTGGCTAGGGAGGGGTAGCCTCCCCCAGCCTCTGGAAATGCTTTGATGGGCACTGATGGTGCCTTCCTTGCATAAACCAGTTTACATCGGTTCAGGGACCGCTTCTCCCTTGCTCTGGTGGGAAACTGGACAAAGGAAAGGGGAGTGACCACTCCCCTGTCCACCACCACACCAGGGGTGGTGCCCAGAGCTCCTCCATTGTGTCCCAGACTTCATCCAACTTGCTTTGCAAGGTGTGGGGGCACTCTGGAGGGCTCTGAGTGGACAGTGCCAGCAGGTGACGTCAGTGACCCCTCCTGATAGGTCTATACCTGATAAAGTAGCCAATCCCCCTCTCATGGCTATTTAGGGTCTCTCCCGTGGGTTCTCTTCAGATTCTGCTTGCAAGTTTCCTTCAGGAATTCTCTGCAACAACTTCAGACTCTTCTGACCTCAGTTCAACCGCAGCCTGCTCCAAGAAACACTGTAACTGCAACAAAGTGTCTACAAGAGATACTTTTCTTCAGCAACCTCAGCTCCAAGTCAGCAACTGCAACAGTTTCCACGGTGTGCATGCTCTGGGGACTCTGTCTTCATTCTGCACCAGAAGGACCGGTGAAATCTCCCGTGGAGTGACAGTTACTCCCCTGCTCCAAGCAGGCACCTTCCAAGGCGACGACTGGTACCCTGGGAATCTTCTCACAGCGACGAGAGTGCTCCTAAGGACACAGAGGGTGGACATCATCAACATAGACTGACCTGAGGTCCTGTTGACGCAATTTGGAGGAGGTAAGACCTTGCCTTCCCCGAGAGCGACAGTATCCCTGTGTACAGAGTCTTCCTTGCCTCCTGAGGTCTCTGTGCACTCTTTGCAAAATTCCTTCATGCACAGCCTGGCCCAGTTGAGAGTTGAGAGGCCCATTTTGGAATGGTATTGAAAGGTACTGTTCAACTCTGTCTCCAGGGCCAATACACCTTGTCTTCTCACTGGGGTACAATGGTGGACCTACTGGTGACCCTTAGGAAGAGGCTGGCTAGAGCCTGTTTAGTATGGTCTTTTGCAGAATATGTATAGAAAAAATGCTGTTGACTCCTACTAGATACACAGATACCTTGCAAGTGCCCAGGATTCTTGGGTGACTGATGAGTGCTGGCAGGTATCGCATCCTTCTCTGTGGGATGCAGGAATGCTGCTTCTGAGTTGCCAGGAGGATGCCAAAACTTATGGTTGGAGGTTTGGTCTCTGAAGCTATTCCTTAACTCGAAAGAGCAGTTTAAAAGTTAAAACAAAACTGTCTAAATGGCTAAAATGTTAGAGATCTGGAGACCATAATTGGACACCCTTGAAGGCTAGACCATGTAACCAAGAGCACATTGAACCAAACTCTGTCCAAAAAGCCCATCAGGTCCAAATATATTGCCATTTTAGCAGCTCTTGTGCGACACTTAACCTTTACTCCGCGGGACCCCGGTTGCCTGGGGACACCCGTGGCAGCTTAGGAATTCCTACTGGACTTTCATTTCTACCTCTGAAATGTAGGTCCTATTGAGTAACCAGTCAGGAGCATGTGTTGTCAAGCTGTAATCGGCAGCAGTCTCTGAGGAGAGAGGGGCTCTGTGACAGCCCTCAAATTCTCAGACTCCCAGCTGTTTGTCAGGTTGGCCTATGCCCACTCCAGCTGTGTTTCTGCATTCTCATGCTCTTCTCCTGCTTTTCTGCATACAAGGGGAAAGAGCGCAGACTGCCATTGCCCCCACAAACAGCATGTTGGCTCTGAGCTGGCACGGAAGGAAACTGAACACTGTGCGGCATGCGAGGTGCACTTTGGTGGGAGAGGCATCCGCACCATGTACATTCTGCATGTGGATGGTTTGTTTAATTCAAAGAAATAAGAGAACAAACGAAAAGACAAACACGCAGCTGCATCAAAAGGAGAGCTGCAGGCTCCAAAGTCGCACATCATGGTGCCTTGTGGCACTGATTTGGGTATTCGTTGTGGTGTGCCAGGAGGAGCAAGGGCTCCACAATATGTTCTACTGAATCTTGTAGGGGTGAGGCAGTGAGCCTCATAGGAGTTATACACTGAGTATCAACATTCTAGCCGTATGTCTCCTTGGGTTGGGAAGAGTGACCTTAGAAGAGGCTTTGCTCAACTGCAAGCACTTCTCTAATTAGGGTTTGCTCCGAGGCCATGCAGCTATGCAGTGTATTGTATTGTATTGTATTGTAATCGTATTTATATAGCGCTTACTACCCCTGACGAGGCGTCGAAGCGCTTTTCGGTGAGTAGCGCGCTACTCTGGAACTCAACAAGTATTAGTGATGGATTAGTATCGGGAAATAATGAGTACAGTTTTAGTATTATTATGAGTTAATTTGAGCCGCGGATATGAGAGTTTGTTAGTTAGATTGACTGGAATAATGGAGGGGTGGAGGAGGAAAGAAATCCAGAAGTGTTAATTGGGAGTATATCCTTAATTTACTCAACCCAAAGGCTTGGGATGAGTAAAGGGGGGTGGAGGAGGGAAGAGTATGTGGAAGGGTTAGAGAGAGCATAGTAGCAGGGTGAGATAAATGCGGGAGAATTTAGTAGGGTTGTGTGGGAGGTCACGGTAGTAGAGTGAGGTTTGGTGAGTTAGCTGTGGAAGCGGAGGGAAGAGCTTAGGCAGAGTTATTTAGGAGATGAAAGTAGTAGAAAGGATTTGGGATGAGTCCGAGTGAGAATGGAGAATGGAGGATAGTTTGATAGAGACATGACATATGATGATGGGTAGATACATGTGAAAAGATGAGAGCAGGAATTCATAGATATCTAGTATAACAATCCAGCCAGGAGCCATGCAATGATCCACGAACATGCCAAGCACAGAAACAACATATACACATACATACATACATACATACATATATATATATCTATACATACACACACACATATGCACATACAATACATAATTAGAACCATGGGTAAAATATACTTAGTCAAACAGGTTTAAAGAGTGTGTGTGTATTTTATTGTTATGACATAGTAGTGATACATATTTTCTAAAGAAACTATATATAACTAGAAATATACACATAATCTGAAAAAAATATTTATCAACATAGGCATATGCAGTTCATAGTTGTTTGAACGTGGTGGTTATGAAGGAAAGAGCCAACTCTTGAGTAGTTTTCTGAAGACAAGAAAGTTTTATGTGGCTCTTATAGTTGGGGATAATGAATTCTATAGCTTGGCTGCTTGAACGGAGAAGGATGTACCACCTATAGTCTTTTTCTTATATGGTGGTGTTCTAAGGTGGTGTGCCAATCTTGAGCGGAGGTTTCTTTGTTGGATGTATTTGGTAATTTTGTTTCTGATTAAAAGCGGTCCTGTTGCATGTATAGCTTTGTGGGTGATACAAAGCAGCTTGAAAGTGCATCTTCTGGCAACGGGTAACCAGTGTACTGCTCTCAAGGCAGGGGAGATGTGGGCTTGCGGCTTTACATTTAGTAGTAGCCTGGCTGTGGAATTCTGGACACGTTGTAGTTTTTTCATAACAGATAGAGATGATCCATGGTAGAGGCCATTGGCATAATCCAGTTTGGATAGTACAAGCGAGATAGTAGCTTGCACCTTGTGTGGAAATCCAAGGTGGGGGAAGATGCGTTGTAAAGTCTTCAAGGTGATGAAGCTTGTTTGTGTATGGTCCTCTCTGGTTGCCAGACAACCCTGGTCAATGTAGAAATGAGACTGAGTTGTTCCAGAAATGGTACATTGCAGATACAAGTTAAACCGGAGTATATTTTAAAGTACACCAAAATGTTTTTCTCCCTAGCTAAAATATTTTGTTATAGAATGGCTTCTGTTCTATGGTTTCAATATTTGGTGACGCTCTTATAAAGCCATTAGTCCAATTTATCCCTCATATTTGTGTTTATAACATGATGAGGAAGGTATTATTTATCTAGAGGTTGGAGGCTTCCTGGTTTGTAATCCGTTAGAGGTGCATCTGGCATAAGGGTGCCCAGTGCACATTTCAGTGGATGCTTGACCTATGTGACCATTCATTGTTATGTACTCCCTCTGGGTTGTGTGGCTCTTTAGAGGATATCCCCATTAGCATTTTCACATTCCATATTAATAAATATGGATAATTATTAACAAATATGGATAATTTGTTCATAGTAGTCAGTTGTCAGACTGATTAAGAACACCTCTCCTGAGATATAGACTGCTCCACCGCCCTACTTAGAGTCCGGTACAAAAGGGGGTGTGGGTTCCTAGTTTCGGTTGCCCACTGTACAGGGTCTCCAAGACATAAGAAGCAAAAGACAACCCCCTCCTCACATTGCTACAATTGGTCCCAGAATCTTCTCCTACTGACTGGCCTGTGACCCTCCAACCTGGAGTTCTCGCAGTCCTTTCTGTAAGTACTCTCGTATTTGCACATTGACCATCCCACCTCACCAGCCTTGCTATGTCTTGTAATGTTTCATGGGGATTCAGAAGGCTTTGCACAGCATTATAAGTATATCATCACCATTTGGGTTCCCTCTCAATGTCAAATATCCTTCCAGTGTTTTCTCATATCATCATTGCCATTTGGTGGTGGGTAAGAGCAACTTGCAGCACTCCAAAGATAATTTGCCTTTAGTTCTCTGGCCTTTCAACTTTTGCTTCCAGAATCAGACTAAATCTCCACCAAAAACTCCTCCTGTACTTCTGCTAAGTGTGCAGTGTTGACATTGTGCACTGATTCCCACCTTTTCTGGCCAATTGTGCCCACGAGGGATAAGCATCATGTTTCTTTTCTACTGCTACCAATGTATTGTGCTACAGGTATCAAATTTATCACTGATCCCCCAGCAACACCTACATTGCACACCATGTGTGTGTAGCTACTGTACCTGTGCTAGGACCCTACTGCAGGGTTTAAGACTAACATTTGTGCTGACACTGGAAGCAATGGCAGGCAGCATGAGTTTGAGTGGATAACCTAATTGATTAGCTGCTGTTCCAGAACCAGGTCGTAGTTTGTTTACATTAATAGTGCACTGGATCACCCAACCTTATGACTTAACTAACAACTGATCATCATTCAGCTAAACCATCAATCCAGCACATCACCACACCACTACTTTCACCGTCAATTTTGTACTTAAAATCTCATGTACACTTACTTTGCTTCCCTTCTCTCCGAGTTATAACTCACTACCAGGATCAATTTCTACACATGTACACCTCTTGCTACCAGATATCCTAGCCACTGTTTACCCTCCACCATTTGCCACCGTGTTACTGTAGATCACTCTCACTTCCAGTGCTTCTTTTGTCTTGAGTTCTATCTTTCTCCCCTACCTGAACTTATAACTCATGAGGTCTAGCAAGTGCTGTTTACAACTAATAGGGATTTGCATGCAGCCTTTCTACCTTAGAAATGGCAGCGGTTGTAGGACATTTTTCGATAGAAGTGTTTAAAAAAAAAAAAAAAAAACTTAAGGAAAGCTTTTTTTCTTTTTTGAGTTTTCTTCTGACTCACGTTCACAAGCGTACTTATGAGGAAAAAACCAGACCGTCCAAGAGATCAAAAAAAAAAAAATGTACCTTATTGTTTTCTTAACATTTTGTTAGATTTCTGCATAGTAAGGGAACACCATGAAAAATACAGTCGATTTATTTTTTTAGAAAGCGTGTGCCTTCAGATTGGTTTGCTGCAATTGGGTTCCCACACTTTTTAAAGCCTGTTTTACTCTGTTGAAGAAAGTGGTATCGAAAGTAGTAAACCAATTGTTTTTAATTTGCCAGGGCGAATTTTAGTGTACCATGTGACTTTATTTCTCTGAAGGGGCACATTTAGCAAGTAGTAGAAAAGGGCATGCAAATAATTAAAATTGCTTTAGACTACACATACCAACGCAAACTGCTGATTTTATCTGTGAGGTTTCTAACAAGCCTTCCGCCTTTGTCTTTAACCTACTAATGTTGAGCTTTCTCTCTTCTGCCTTCCTCATTTTCTGTGCTTTTGTACTGTTGTTTATTTGTGAAAAATTAATAAAAACCTAATAAATGCTAAATAAATGATTGCCATTAATGCCAGCTCCACCTATATAAGTTTTAGCCACATAAAGCAGCAGATGGCTAGAGACTGCGGAAAACATCTCCATTTTCGGGTCATAAACCTGGAAATGCACATGACATCGTGCATTTTTAGGCTCAACAACGAGGTTTCACCTTTTGGAACAGGCTGAACCCAACAAGGTAATTTACCTGAGCACTCTTCGTGCTACCCAGATACTTCTAAAGCAAACAAACAGTCCCTGGTTCAGCCCTCTGTAAATTTGTATTGTCCAGTAAACATTGAGGGATCTTATCCACCCTTTTGAACAGTGACTAAATCAAATTTTGCATATCTTTATATTGAGGAGTAAAAGGTATTGAGGGCAATCCGGGCTAATCCACTTTTTTTTTTAATCAGTAAGCTATTACTTGTTAATACTTTACTTGAATGTTAGACCCTCAGTTTCACCTGAAGCCAACTTTTAAAAAGACATCTTTACCTGAGTAGGAGTGTAAATCATGTTTTCAAATCTCAATGAAAGCTGGGAGTTGAACCATGCAATAGTGTCTGTAGTCGGTGCCTGCATGTAAAACTTTGTCTTTGTTGATCTTGCCCCATATACAGGCAGCTTGGAGTTTAAAAACACGAGCCCTAACCGAGATGGTTTATGTGGATGAGGTGGATGTAGATCAAGAGGGAATAGCGGAGATGATGCTTGATGAAAATGCGATTGCCCAGGTGGCGCGTAAGTAATTGAATCTTGAATTCATTTTTTATGACTAATTAATGACACTATAATGAAATCTTTATAATTTGGGAGATGTGTATGTAAACATACTTTCGTTTCTCATATTGTTTTTATTTTCTTCACTCTCCATATCTGAACAACATACTCAAGTTTGGTCTTTATAAAAGATGTGTGAAAATGTATCCCTTATATATTACATCATGACATATTGTGACACCATGTGTGTATGAATAATCCTCAGGTTTAAAAGTGGCCATTCGTGCCCCTAAAAAACAAAACTTAGTACTTGCCTGTGACATGATGCCCTGGAGATTTCTAGTATAATATCACCCAATTTTAACTAAAACACGAAATACAGTCTTTGTCTCGGGAGCAAAGTGGGGTACTTTTAGATACATCTATGTGCGATGTCCACATAGCTATATCAATTTAATAACAATTCATATTTTGTGTATACCTTGCCTATTGCACAAATTATATTTTCATATGTGCATCCATCAACCCTCCCACTATGGCTGCTTTGAATGCCACTACATTTTTAGGTGTGAAACACTGACGTGCCATCCAGCAAGACCATCTGCAATGAAGTCGTCCCTGAACACATGCCTCTCACAGTTTGTGAAAGCAGTGTTTTCCTTATACTGGAGATAGGATCCTCATTTGCCATTAGTGGAACTTCTAAAACCATCTACTTGGATCAAAAGCAGAGCGTGTTTGTCTCAGTTTGAAAGAGTAAGCCACCAGGTTCATATTGGGCGCAATGCCTTAAGTGGGACCTGGCATCATCAGTGGTCATTTCCAGTGGTCGCCATCCACGCTTTCTTTTTTTTTTTTTTAAATATATTTTTATTATTATTTCAACAGTGAAATACAGAAATTAAATGCCAGTTGTGATACATAATTATACAATTATTTACGTAATCCAGTGCTAATTCTTCCATTGTCCATGCATTCTTAGCGGTGTGGATACGATTGTGCGATAGGGAGAAGAATCTTGTAAACATTATGTTCACAAAGAGTGCAAAAAGAGGAAAAGAAATGTACCATAAAAAGTGATAACCCCCCAAAAAAAAAAAAAAAATCATCCACGCTTTCATTCACATTTTGGCCTTAGCTTGTATTGGAGCGCCATAAGGAACCATAGGTATACCTTTATGAATATATTCCCTTCTGAGTGAAAGCACTGAATAGTCCCTGAATGGTTGAACAAAGCTACTTTCTCGGCCGTCAAAGCCCGGCAACATTTTATATTGCTGACTGTGATCACCATGTCCATTGCTGTTGAACATTTGTATTTGTGTTCCTTTTTTCCAATGTTAGTTATTTTTGGACCTTTACAAAAATGTATTACACTTTGTGAAAGTCGTTCTCCTTTCTCATAACCTTTCAGTTTTCTCTTGGCCACATTCCATTCCATCACCTAACATGTTCTATTATCTAGTTTCTTAATTTCCACAATAAACATCGCTGCGATCGTAATACATATTTTCAAATCTATGCTTTTTTTATTATACGTTTCATAATGCACTGTCGTCACTTGATTGGTATGAAAATTATTTCAACTTGCAACGTTTTTAAAGTATTTACATTTCGTAATCTCACTTTGAAAGAGTGAGATGCACCATAACTCGCTATAAAAAATTAACCATGTATAATAGAAATTCTTTGGATGATTTTGTCCTGATCTTGTTATTTTTGCAAATATATTAAATATGTCTAACAAATGATTATGCATGGCCTATGACGCAGTAGTCAGTAGAATGAATAGTAACGTGTACAAAATACATAATAATAATGGCAGTCATAATAATCAGCCAAACCAACACACACTATTTAAACTTACAGGACAGAATGTACAATCAGTCTATCTATGTTGATCAGGCATTTATAGATGACCTGAAATGCTACGCCATTTTCTAATGACCGAATTAGACAGAAAAATGTATAACGATACTGGGATGTAGCAATAAAAGGAGCTTGAGTAAGAGTAAGCAGTTTATCATGAAATATAGAACAATGAAGATACAGATACCGACACAGGCAGATGAGAGATGATCGAGATGAATGGTAATACTACGTAGTGATGTTACAGGTTTAAATACAGTACATGTGTCCCAGCAGCAGCACCAGTCCTGCAGTTAGTTCTCCCCTCGGTCTTTTTATGGGAAGTGCATGTCTTTGAGATGCTGCTACAGTCTTATTTCACAGATGAAGATTGCAAGACCTGCGAACTGGTCAAGGATATGATGCCTTGAGTGTGAATGTTTCCTCCCCTTCCTCATTCCGACCTGCCCGCAGCCAATCACAGTGCTGTGTTTGCAGTGTTTTCTAGCGTAGATAATGCAATACTTGTTGGCAGCGTGTACATTATAGTTAGGTGAAAATGTCAGTTAAAAGGTACCTTTTTAAAGGAACAAAACTACTGAAATTTACCACTAAGAGTTATCTCAAGTAACTATAACTTGTTCCCTAAGGTAACAATAACTTACACCCCCAACATGCATCAGTGAGGTCATAGAAATGTTGCAGTGATAAAATCAATAACGTCGTAGAACAGGTCATGAGTGATACAATATGTGGGCCCCTTCGCAGGCCTAGGGGGCCAGGGTATCCTTACCCTTCTCCCTTATACATTTTTTTTTAACCTTTTTCAGAACTTTGGAGTGAGTCCTGAGTCCTGAGTCCTAAGTTGGCTGCTGCCACATGGCTGTTGATGTTGATGTTGAGGCAGCGAATCAGATCTCATCTTGAGATCTATCGCACCTGCAGATCCTCCATGGCGTGAAATATTCAACTTTTTTTAGGCTTTACTTCTCAGAAACAACTGAATGGATTGACACCTAATCACAAAAAGCACGCTTTCTTGACCAAGATCTAGCTTTCTGCCAAATTTGATGTAAATCCGTTCAGCCATTTGGGCACCAGCCATGTCCTATGGAAAAATCATACCCCGCTTGACTGGCCACCCCAGAACTTTCCAAGATGTATGTATGTGTATATATGTATATGTATGTATATATATATATATATATATATATATATATATTCACACAAAATAAAAATAAAAGGTTACAGGGACGTTATAGTTGGGTTCAGATTTTACAAGCACAAAACATTAGAAATTTTTCAAGTAACTATAACTCTTCCCCTAAGGAAACTAAAACTTGCGCCCTCCCTGTGCACTTTTCTTATCAGTAATTTTAGTGCAAATGTTACAGTGATATTTTCAGTCATAAAAGTGGTCATGAGTGATGTAACATCTAGGGTAATTAGCAGTGCCCCTGAATTTCTATGGTTTTGTGCATGTAAAATCTGAACCTAACTATAGCATCTCTGTAACCTTTGTTTTTTTTGTAGTGAATTTCTAGTTTTTTTTTTTTAATGTTAGATGCCCATCGCAATGCACAGTGGGGGAGCCGTTGGACGCAGGGCCTGGCCTTGCTTGCATCGTGCCTCCTCCCCACCTAACCTTGCTGCTCCTGCCCCTCTTTGCCATCCATTGCCTAAGTCCATGATACTGCTCCCTCATTACAGCCATGTGTGGACTTTGTTTTACCACTGCCCTTCTTGCCTGCCCTGAATGGTTAGCTTGCTGCCCCACCCACCTCCTCCCTACCTCTGTTATCTGAGTCCTATACCATCCCCCTTCCTCCTGCATGGTCTGATGTGCTGCTAATGCCCTCCATTTAGCTTGATGTCCCTGCCCACTCCTTCTGCCCTCCAATGCCCAGTTCTTTGCCCCATCATTGCCCTCCTGCTTAGCCTATTTGCTTAGCTTGCTCCTCCTACCCCGCCCTCTGATGTCTGTGTGCATGCCTCTTCTTCCTCTCTTTTGCGTATCATGTTTCATAGGCCTGCCACTGCCCCTCCTATCTACTCTGAGTGTTCTTTTGAACTTCCACTGGCTTACCAGCCTGCCCAGCTTGGTAAGATGGCTGCCACCTCCACCCTACCTGTTTGGGTGCCTTGCTCATATCCTCTCCCTCCTGTCCTCCGTGGTCCATTTTGCTGCCATTCCTTTCTGCCCTCCATGATCTGTTGTGGTACAGCTGCTCCTCCGTCTGCCTTGAAGCCCCTTCCCCGCCCTCTCTTGTCTGTGCCCAGCCCCTACCCCTCCCTTCTGTCCTTCATGGTCCTTTTTGCATGCCCCTGTCCCCTCCCTTATGCCCACCATGGCCGTTGTGCTGCCACTAACCCTCTCGCTTGCCAGGCATGGTCTTTTGTGCTGCCACAGCCCCTCCCACCTGCCAAGTGTGGTCAATATGCTGCCTTTGACTCCCTTTGTTGTCTGTATGTATGCCATTGTAGTCTCAATGTGGCCCTCCATGGTGTTGTGCTTACAGTGCCCATCCTGCCTGCCCTCCATGGCTGGCTTGCTGCTCCTGCCCTCCATTTTTGCCCTCTGCCCCCGTTTTCCATGTATAGGCCTGTAGCCCCTCCCTCCTGTGTTGTCGTGTCCCTGACCCAGCCCTCCTGCCCTTCAGGGTCTCTTATGCTGCAACTGCCCCTTCTGTCTGCCCAGAATGGCCAGCTTGCTGCCCTTGCCTCTTTTCCCTCTGCTTTTTGTTGTCCATGTGCATGGCTCTGTCCCCTCCCTATTGCTTCCCATGGTTCATTGTGCTGCACTGTTGTCCTGCTTTCCCTGTGTGATGTATTGTGTGGCTGCAACTCCTGACGCCTGCCTTGTACCAGTCCATGTCCTTATCCCATTCCTTCTGCCCTCTGTGATCCAATGTACCATACTTGCCAACATTTTGAACTTGGTAAGAGGGAGACTTTGAAACAAAACTGAGGAATTGGTTTTCCCCATTGACTTACAATGAAAAAGATGATATTGTAGGCAGGAGACAAATAAAATAAAGCCCTTTTGGGCTTAAAAACATCAGGAGTCTCCTGCCTGAATGGGGTCTGTTGGCATGTATGGTTGTACTGCTACTGCCTCTTCCTTCTGCCCTCTATGGTCTGTTATATTGACACAGCCTCCCTTGCCTGTCCTTCATGGTCGGTTTGTTGCCCCTGCCCTCCATGGTCTGTTGTGCTGCCACTGCCCCTGTCGCCCGCCCAGTATGGTCAACTTGTTGCCTCTGTACTCTCCCCCCTGCCCTCAATTATCCGAGTCCATGCCCCTGATCTCTGCCTCCCCGCAGTATTTAAATGAACAACTAGATTGCTAACACTCTATATTTATTACAAAAGTGTGGCACGCCTAACGTTAACTTTATGTAACCAAAACTCTAATACCTAAAGCATTTCCTTTAGAAATTATAAACCTGAGAAGACTTTATTCCCATAGAAACTATGGTTAGTGCTCTAAAAAACTAAAAATTAGGACACATTTTCTGAGTTCTCAAATAGCTACAAAGTACTTTTAAATTATTACCTATCTTTGTTTTTTATCTAGTTGATCATATGATTATTTGTTACAGTTAAGGGAGAGGATGTGGTGTTATGGCCAGAGATGCAGAATTTTGCAACTGGGAAATCAGGTTTGAGTTTCTGCATCGACTCGACATACTGTGATTCTGGGCAAATAACTTAATCTCCCCATGCCTAAAACCAAAATGAATGCGTTGTTGTGTAATGTAACTAAGGCTCATGTAAAGCACTCCAATAACTGTAGGTCATGTCTATGCCATATAAAACTGCAAAAAACAAACAAATGTTTTTTTGCACAGTTCTGTCATTGGGCTATACTTGGGTTACATTTTGGTGATATTTCTGCTTCATTTTTTTTCCCTCTGGTGGCCATCTTGGGAGACGTATTTGTTAAGAAGCTCCTTAACCCCTTCTGTGCCCAGGACGTAATGGCTACGTCCTGAGGCACAGTGCTGCTGTGCCCAGGACGTAACCATTACGTCCTGTGCACAGAGCCCAGAGGGAGCGCTCCTTTTAGAGATGGGGAGCGACCCATCAGGCAAGGGGGGGCAAACTGTGTTTAGACCATTTCTGCCCCCTTTGGGGGCAGATTGGTCGATTTTACGTCAATCTGCCCCCAAGGGGGCAGAAACCACTAGGCACCGGGGATTTGTTTTTTGGCGCCAATGTCACGCAGGGGGAGCGACCCCGTAGGCAAGGGTCGCTCCTGGTGGGGGGGTGGGGGTTGGGGGGGGCAAAATTATTTTAGGCCATTTCTGCCCCCCCCTGGGGGCAGATCGGCCTATTATTAGGCCGATCTGCCCCCAGGGGGGGCAGAAACCTCTTGTTGCCAGGGCAAATTTTTTTTTTGTGTTTTTTTTTTTTTGTTTGTTTGTTTCTTTAGAGATGGGGAGTGACCCATCAGACAAGGGTCGCTCCCCTGGGGGGCAAACTGTATTTAGAGCAGAAGTGGTCGATTTTAGGTCAATCTGCCCCCAAGGGGGCAGAAACCACTAGGCACCGGGGATTTGTTTCTTGGCGCCAATGTCACGCAGGGGGAGCGACCCCGTAGGCAAGGGTCCCTCCGAGGGGGGGGGTGGGGGTTGGGGGGGCAAATTTATTTGAGGCCATTTCTGCCCCCCCTAGGGGCAGATCGACCTATTATTAGACTGATCTGCCCCCAGGGGTGGCAGAAACCTCTGGGCGCTAGGGCAATTTTTTGTTTGTTTTTTGTTTGTTTGTTTTTTTAGAGATGGGGAGCGACCCATCAGACAAGGGTCGCTCCCCTGGGGGGCAAACTGTATTTAGAGCATTTCTGCCCCCCTTGGGGGCAGATGGGTCGATTTTAGGTCCATCTGCCCCCAAGGGGGCAGAAACCACTAGGCACCGGGGATTTGTTTTTTGGCGCCAATGTCACGCAGGGGGAGCGACCCCGTAGGCAAGGGTCGCTCCTGGTGGGGGGGTGGGGGTTGGGGATGCAAATTTATTTTAGGCATTTCTGCCCCCCCTGGGGGAAGATCGGCCTATTATTAGGCCGATCTGCCCCCAGGGGGGGCAGAAACCTGTAGGCGCCATGGCAATTCTTTTTTGTGTGGTTTTTTTTTAGAGATGGGGAGCGACCCATCAGACAAGGGTCGCTCCCCTGGGGTGCAAACTGTATTTAGAGCATTTCTGCCCCCCTTGGGGGCAGATTGGTCGATTTTAGGTCAATCTGCCCCCAAGGGGGCAGAAACCACTAGGCACCGGGGATTTGTTTTTTGGCGCCAATGTCACGCAGAGGGAGCGACCCCGTAGGCAAGGGTCGCTCCCGGGGCGGGGGTGGAGGTTCGGGGGGCAAATTTATTTTAGGCCATTTCTGCCCCCCTGGAGGAAGATCGGCCTATTGTTAGGCCGATCTGTCCCCAGGGGGGGCAGAAACCTGTAGGCGCCAGGGCAAATTTGTTTTTTGTGTTTTTTTGTTTGTTTGTTTTTTTAGAGATGGGGAGCGACCCATCAGACAAGGGTCGCTCCCCTGGGGGCAAACTGTGTTTAGACCATTTCTGTCCCCCTTGGGGGCAGATTGGTCAATTTTAGGGCAATCTGCCCCCAAGGGGGCAGAAACCACTAGGCACCAGGGATTTGTTGTTTGGCGCCAATGTCACGCAGGGGGAGCGACCCCGTAGGCAAGGGTCGCTCCTGGGCAGGGGGGGTTTGGGGGGGGTAGGGGGTCAAATTTATTTTAGGGCATTTCCCCCCCCGGGGCCGGCTGAGCTAGAGGTCAAAATCCACAGGTAGGCACTTTGCAAAAAACACCTCTGTTTTCTGTGAAAAAATATGTTGTGTTTCCTTTCGTGGGCGCTAGGCCTACCCACACAAGTGAGGTACCATTTTTATGGAGAGACTTAGGGGAACGCTGGGTGGAAGGAAATTTGTGGCTCCTCTCAGATTCCAGAACTTTCTGTCACCGAAATGAGAGGAAAAAGTGTTTTGGGGCCAAATTTTGATGTTTGCAAAGGATTCTGGGTAACAGAACCTGGTCAGAGCCCCGCAAATCACCCCATCTTGGATTCCCCTAGGTCTCTAGTTTTAAAAAATGCGCTGGTTTGCTAGGTTTCCCCAGGTGCCGGCTGAGCTAGAGGCCAAAATCCACAGGTAAGCACTGTTTTCCTTCAAAAATTTGGCTGTGTCCACGTTGCGCTTTGGGGCGTTTCCTGTCGCGGGCGCTAGGCCTACCCACACAAGTGAGGTATCATTTTTATCGGGAGACGTGGGGGAACGCTGGGTGGAAGGAAATTTGTGGCTCCTCTCAGATTCCAGAACTTTCTGCCACAGAAATGTGAGGAACATGTGTTTTTTTTAGCCAAATTTTGAGGTTTGCAAAGGATTCTGGGTAACAGAACCTGGTCCGAGCCACACAAGTCACCCCATCTTGGATTCCCCTAGGTCTCTAGTTTTCAGAAATGCACAGGTTTGGTAGGTTTCCCTAGGTGGCGGCTGAGCTACAGGCCAAAATCTACAGGTAGGCACTTTGCAAAAAACACCTCTGTTTTCCTTCAAAAATTTGGCTGTGTCCACGTTGCGCTTTGGGGCGTTTCCTGTTGCGGGCGCTAGGCCTACCCACACAAGTGAGGTATAATTTTTTATCGGGAGACGTGGGGGAACGCTGGGTGGAAGGAAATTTGTGGCTCCTCTCAGATTCCAGAACTTTCTGCCACAAAAATGTGAGGAACATGTGTTTTTTTAGCCAAATTTTGAGGTTTGCAAAGGATTCTGGGTAACAGAACCTGGTCCGAGCCACACAAGTCACCCCATCTTGGATTCCCCTAGGTCTCTAGTTTTCAGAAATGCACAGGTTTGGTAGGTTTCCCTAGGTGGCGGCTGAGCTAGAGGCCAAAATCTACAGGTAGTCACTTTGCTAAAAACAGCTCTGTTTTCTGTGATGTGTCCACGTTGTGTTTTGGGGACATATCCTGTCGCGGGCGCTAGGCCTACCCACACAAGTGAGGTATCATTTTTATCAGGAGACTTGGGGGAACATAGAATAGCAAAACAAGTGTTATTGCCCCTTGTCTTTCTCTACATTTTTCCCTTCCAAATGTAAGACAGTGTGTAAAAAAGACGTCTATTTGAGAAATGCCCTGTAATTCACATGCTAGTATGGGCACCCCGGAATTCAGAGATGTGCAAATAACCACTGCTTCTCAACACCTTATCTTGTGCCCATTTTGGAAATACAAAGGGTTTCTTGATAGCTATTTTTTACTCTTTATATTTCAGCAAATGAATTGCTGTATACCCGGCATAGAATGAAAACCCACTGCAGGGTGCAGGTCATTTATTGGCTCTGGGTACCTAGAGTTCTTGATGAACCTACAAGCCCTATATATCCCCGCAACCGGAAGAGTCCAGCAGACGTAACGGTATATTGCGTTCAAAAATCTGACATTGCAGGTAAAAGTTACAGAGTAAAACGTAGAGAAAAATTGATGTTTTCTTCACCTCAATTTCAATATTTTTCTTTTTCAGTTGTTATTTTCTGTAGGAAACCCTTGTAGGATCTACACAAATTACCCCTTGCTGAATTCAGAATTTTGTCTACTTTTCAGGGATCCAGCGTTGGTTTCATGCCCATTTCTGTCACTGACTGGAAGGAGGCTGAAAGCACAAAAAATCGTAAAAATGGGGTATGTCCCAGTAAAATGCCAAAATTGTGTTGAAAAATTGGGTTTTCTGATTCAAGTCTGCCTGTTCCTGAAAGCTGGGAAGCTGGTGATTTTAGCACCGCAAACCCTTTGTTGATGCCCTTTTCAGGGGAAAAACCACAAGCCTTCTTCTGCAGCCCATTTTTCCCATTTTTTTGAAAAAAACGAAATTTTCACTTTTTTTTGGCTAATTTCTTGGCCTCCTTCTGGGGAACCCACAAAGTCTGGGTACCTCTAGAATCCCTAGGATGTTAGAAAAAAAGGACGCAAATTTGGCGTGGGTAGCTTATGTGAACAAAAAGTTATGAGGGCCTAAGCGCAAACTGCTCCAAATAGCCAAAAAAAGGCTCGGCACAGGAGGGGGAAAAGGCCTGGCAGCGAAGGGGTTAATGTCCTTAGTAACTGCAGTAAAAAATGCTTTCAGTTTTCCACTTTTAATTTATCAAGATGGCGTTCAGATGTGCCACTCTTCTGGCATAAATTCAGAATGTTAGCACTCTGGTTGCTCATTAGAATGCTGTAGTAAAGCTACTGATCATCAGGGAGTTGACTGGCAGTCTGCCGCTGGTGTTGAAGTTGCATGTTTCAGTCTGCATGTCAGAATGTTTTAATGAAATGGAAGAGGAAGATATTTGAGAACTCACTTAAAACGAATCCTAATTTTTCTTTCTACAGTACTAACCATAATTTCGACGACAAAATGAACCCTCCTCATTTTGTTTTTACAGTTTGAATCAATCAAGATGGCTTCAGGCGTGCCACACTTTTGGCATAAGTAAGACTATTAGCTCTTTAAGTAAGTCTCATAAATAAGACTGTTGTTCTTTAGAACACTCTGGGAGGGTGCAGTAGAACACAAAGGAATCAACTGACAGACTGCTCCTGTTGGAAGTACATGTTTTACCGAGAATGTCAGACTTCATTCACATGGCTAAGAAAGAAAGTTTGAATTTACAGAAAATATGCTCTCATTTTAGCTTCTGGAGCACCTTCCATAACCTCTATGGGAAAATCATGAGAAAACTGTTTTCTCTCAAACATGATTCATGAACTTCCAGAAGAAGGTTTTTCACAGGGTAAAATCACCTAAGAACACCCCACAATTACTAAAATTAGTATGGTACAAGTGCAAGTGATTTATATTGTAACTAAAATCTGTTGTCACCCTTTATATGTTCTCCTTTTTGTGACCCTCAAAATCTGCCATTCACTTCAATACGTTTCAATGGGGTCCATGTCCCACCCAGCCACCTGTAACGGCTGTCACATAATGAAATATATATATTTCCTTAAAGTGCATTTTTCATTTACAGTTAAGCTTTAGTTCTCATTTTCAGCTCTGTAGATCATTTAGAAGGTGCTATCATGTAAATTGGTCTGAGGATGGCTGCCAGAACTTCGTGGTTGAAGTACTGGCAGCCAATCGGGTGTCACCATGAGATCTGCCCTTAGGCGCTGCCCAGATATCTATATTTCTTTTTGCTTACTCAAAATAGTGAACAGATTTACACCAAATCACGAAAGGGTTCTTTGTGACCCAAGAGCTACCTTTCAAAATCCTTATTGGAAATTGCATTTGGTAAAGCCTTTTTGAGATAACACCCCCCCACCCCAAATTTCTCGGCCTGCAATTGACAAATCACCCCGAAACTTTTAAGACAGCAGCTGAACTGAGTGGCAAACTAGTTTTGAAAATTTTCTGAAGCTTTGTCAAACAGAGCCAGAGTTATTGGCAAAACAAAACAAAATTCCTTTCGAAACTAGGTGCTAACTGAAACTATCTACTGACACCCACCATTAGGTAATATATATTTATTTTATTTTGGACTTTGTAAAGCGCATGGCTGCCAAACGGCTTCCCAGCGCTAGTGTGGAACCTAAAAATAGATAACAACTGAGAGACCCTAAGAGGGGAAAAAGAAGGTTTTCAAAGATTTCCGAAAGGAGAGTTCAGATTCTACTGATCGAATTTCCACCGGGAGGGAGTTCCATAATTGGGCCGCCCTAAAAGCAAAGGATCTGCCTACCCATCTCGATCTTTTAAACCGGGGAATACTAAGCAAGGATGCAGAGGAAGATCTGAGCAGTCGTTGGGGATTGTAAGGAGTTATGATCTGTGTAAGAAAAGCCGGACCTCCATTATGAAGGGCGCAATGGACCACGCAAGCTGCTTTAAAATGTATACGTTGTTCTATAGGTGACCAATGAATGGAGGCCAATGCAGATTTTACTCAAATGTGACTCCGAATTCCCAACAGGAGACGGGCGGCAGCATTCTGTATTACCTGCAGCCTCCTCAAGACATATTTTGGAGAGCTCATGAACAGGACATTACCATAATCAAGACGTGAAAGAATTAGGGCCTGGACGATAAGCCTTTCGGCTAAAAAAGGGAGGAGAGGAAAAATGTTCCTACAGGTCCTAAGTGCACAGAAACAAGAAGAAGCTAGTTTTTTTGCATGACATTCCATTGTGAGTTGTGTGTCCAACCAGAAACCTAAGCTTTTAATGGTATCTTTTGATGGGGGAAGAGTGTTTAGTCCTACTGACACAAGTAAGGCGGTCTGGGAGGTCAAAAAGTGTCCCACCAGCATCACCTCTGTTTTCCCATTATTTAATTTTAGTTTGCTGTCCAGCATCCAACCAGCAATGTCCGACAGACAGGAAGTGAGGGCAGCAGATTCTGAGTTACCATTGGTGTAGAAGGAAAAGACCAATTGAATATCATCTGCATAGGAGATAAGAGTTAGTCCATATGGTTCCATGATCGTAGCCAGTGAGGCCATGTAAATATTAAATAGCACACGCCTCAAAGAGGAGCCCTGTGGAACACCACATGTCAAAGAGAAAGTATCTGAGTAGTGTGACTGGTTCAAGACTTGGAACGTTCTTTGAGAGAGAAAAGATGTCAGCCATTTAAGGCATTTGCCCTCAAATCCCATTTGAGCGATTCTGTGTAACAGAATCTTATGATCAACAGTGTCAAATGCCGCACTCAGATCAAGTAGAATGATAGCTGCATAGCTTCCTGCATCTAGGCGGCGTCTGGTGTCTTCATTAACACCTAAGAGTGCTGATTCAGTACCATGGAAAGGTCTAAAACCCATCTGGGTGTTGTGGAGACAGTTATGTGTCTCCAAGAAGCTTGACACTTGAGAGTTAATATGTTTCTACAATATTTTGGAGGCAATAGGGAGAAGAGCAATGGGTCTAAAATTCTCAGGTAGAGCGGGGTCGAGATTTGTGTTTTTTCAACAAAGGCTTGGTCACAGCATGTTTCCAATGATGGGGGAGACAACCAGAGGACAAGGACTCATTAAGAATCCTAGTTAGGACAGGCATATAACTTCTGACCCCCAAAGCAAACGTAGATGGAGGGGATGGATCTAAAGGGGAGCCTGATTTAATAGAGCAGAGATATTCATATACCTCCTCTTCCTTGATGGGCTGAAATACTGAGAGTGGCGGACAGGAGACTAGACCGTCCGAGCACAAGACCTCATTGTCCCTCTGATCCAAATTGGACTGTTTACCCAAGAGAGAAGCCTGAATATTAGATATCTTTTCCAGGAAGAAGCAGGCTAATTCATTGCTATATTCCTTAGAGCCATCTGTCAGAGTTGTGCCTGATGGGAGCTGAGTCATTTCTCTAACGATGGAGAAGATCTCTTTAGGGGAGCCGAGGGACTGTTCAATCTTGGCAGTATAATAAGAGGCCTGCTCCGTCTTAAGTTCTAGATGGAAAGATTGAGTTAGGCTTCTATAAGCTTTTTTTTAGGCCAGGATCATATGTTTTCCTCCATTTTCTCTCCATTTGCTTACATCTCTTTTTTAGACCTAGCAGATGTGGGGAAAACCAAGGGGAGTTCTTTGAACGATTAGTCTTAGTTATGGTCTTAGTGGGTAATACCGTATCTAAAGATAAGGAAATCCAATTATCAAATTTATCTGCAGTGTAGGACAGGTCTAAGAATGCCGTAGACTGCAGATTTGGAAGAGTTTTTACCCAGTCTTTTTTATTTAATTTTGACCACTGACGAATGGTAAGGTAGGCCCTAGGCGTGGACTAGGGGTACCGAAATCCGAAGAGTCAGCGTAATTAAAAAATGGTCCGTCCAAGTTAGGGGAAGGGGGGAGTCTGCTACAATGTTAGAAAGGTTACTGAAAACTAAGTCAAGAGTACGTCCTTTTCAATGTGTCGGGCCTGATATAAGTTGTAAGAGATCTAGCGCTGCTAGTTCCCCTAACAACACTGTACCAGGGCCACTGCAGGGGCCATCCACATGTATGTTAAAATCTCCTAGAATAGTGCAATTGGAATGTTTGCAGGCATAAGCTGCTGCAATCTCTGGAAAGGCCTGAAAGAACTTCCCATAAGAGCCAGGGGGATGATATATCAGGATACCGGAGAAGATGAAAGTGACATTTAGTGCTAGTGAAAATGCTAGACTCTTACAGTTCAGGATAGAGAAAGAGTTATTGGAACAATGAATTGAATTTTTATAAATAATTCCAATTCCACCACCTCTGCCCAGTGGTCTATCAAGGCAAAGAATTAGATAGTTAGGAGGCAGAGATATAATCACATTAGGAGTAGAGCCCTCTAGCAGCCAGGTTTAAGTGAGAAATAGAACATCTGGCTTGCAATCATCAAGTAGTGAATAAATATGCAGTTTGAGCTGGAAGTGAGCGACAATTTAACAACATGAATTTATAAATATGTTCCTCCTCCCTCGCTATATTTGGGGGTGGGGTATGTGATGTGAAGTAGAATTACAAAAATTATATCTGGTGGTCCTGAGATTTAGATCAGGTAAGCAGTGAGCCATAGTCCCTGCTGAGTTATTAAGGTCTAAGAGGGCATCCCTTGTATAAACCATACTAACAGGGGCTGTAGACAGGGTACTTCTGTCGTCCCCTGGACCCTGCCTGACGTGGACGGGTGCAGACAGGCTTGCCTTTGGTGCACCAGTGGTGCGCCTGCTGCGCGTCCACTTGTGTTGTGTATATATAGTGTTTTAATTTCACATGGATATTGTACTGGCCTAGGGTAATACAGCTTCTAAAACACAACCGGTGCATTGGATTAATTCCCGATCACTGCTTTGCAAAATGCGCTTTAACAGATTTGACTTGCTGTCCGACCACATCCCTAGTTAAATATTTGCTTTTCATTTCCTGTAACGTTGAGCATTGTAGAAGACCATGCATATTTGATATGCTATAATTGATATATAGTTGGTATGCATCCTTATTGTGTAACAAATGTATACAATGAATACGGCTATGTAGTAAACGTTCGATTATCTATTCAAATATTCTGAACTTTAAAAAACTCTATTTGATCATCTTTGCTTGCGTCTTTAAACTCTAATTAATTTGTGCGTTTTTTTCTCTTTTTTAGGTCCTGGAACTTCTCTGAAGCTTCCGGTCACTGGTCAGGTGGGTGGGCCCAGTCCAGCTGTGAGGTAGGAGCATTGTTCTTTTGCCTTCGGTTACTCCATGTTTTTTTCTAAATGTTTTTTATGCTGAAGCAAATATTGTGTAAAAGTGAGACAAACAAGTTTTGAATTTGGGCTTTGAATGCCGTTTTCTATCCAAGTATTCAATTCTCTCTCTTTCAGTAATGTACATTGACTCTAGTTCTAGCATATATTTGGATAGTACTCTGTATAAAAATCTAAGTTACTCCTAGGCACAGCTGAGGTTATCATGATATTCATTCGAATGCAATGGCATTTTTGGAGAAGATTGGGCAGCAATCTTCCAAGCCACTTTACTTCATTGTTTTTACATATTTCCTGCTGGTTTGTGTTAGCTGCACAGTACATAACACAGGTAATCAGGATGCCGCCAAAAGTATATGTAACAAGCAGGCACCAAATGAAGAATACAGTTCTTGCCCTAAAAAAGGGAGTTGGTTTTTATAGTCAAAGGTTAACTTTCACTACATCCCCTTTCCCCTAACCAAACATCAGATAACACTACATGGTTGCAGATTTTAGGATAATTTGATCAAAACGGTTTATGAATGTTGTAACTGTATATTCCCATGCACCAGCTATGGAGGATAAGAATAAATAAACAAATATTTATATCAGCTATGCTATATCAGATTCTCCACTCTTACACAGCAGAAGCTGTACGTGGGCCATGCTTTTGAGTTGAATTGAAGAGTGAAGGGCTCTCTTTTTCTCAACTTTTTATTCAATATTAGGAGAAATAGTAATCTTCACATAACAAGCATATAAACCACACCTCTAAAATTAACATATCTATACAGAAAGGAATCTCTGGTCTATCAGTTAGGCAACATTGTACAGAAATTGTAATGACACATAGAGAAATTAAGTCACAAATTTAATCTAAACAATGTACATCACTGAAGGGGACAGGGTAGCCTATTGTCATATATGTTGTTAGATTAAGCATGGTCACAGGAGACAATACGTAGCTATTTGCCCACATAGTACCTGTAACTAGCTTTGTGGAGGGTTGTGGGCAGACAACTGGAACATCAGGTTCTGACACAAGCAACATTATTCAGGGCTGTACATATCCTTGGCTCTGTAGCCTGGGCCTGTTTATTAATTTCTCTTATTGGGCCTTATATTTAATAATGCCCGACTAGCGTGCCTGCGTGTACCCACACTACCCAGAGTTCTCCTCATCTTTTTTGAGTTAGTTTAATAGAACACCTATGGCTCAGACAGGTAGATCATATAAATTTAAAATTCATGGCAAGGACTCTGCTTTAAATTGGGAGCAGCAAGTTTGGTACATTGTTGACATTAAGCAGTGCTGTCCTAGACATGGCTGATGTATATCATGATGTCATTTTAATTGTAGAAACAGTGTTTTAAATAATGGAATCTATTTATTTTGCATACTTTGCACATGTGTATATAGGCTTATTTGGTGATGCATTACTCACTCTTTGACATTTAAGGCCTAGCGCAATATTTTGGCTGTGTTTCAGTCTCTTTCATGTTTGTGGTGATAAAAGCACAGTGCATTTTTTAATGGTTGTTTTGAAAATGGTGTCTCTATCTGTGAACAAGGCGCCGCTGACCGCCGAAACGTGTTAGCAAGGGGCATGAGCGTTTTCATAATTAACTTGGAAACAATCCTCGACGTTGGCGTTCCTTGTTTTATTAACCAGGGAAGAGGTGATATTGAAACGGAGTGCTGACTCCCTCTTTAAGCCAACGCACCCTGCGGTTTGGAGCACGGCAGCGGCCAGCAAAAGAAGAGAAAATATATATACACCAGACATTTCTCCTGTCCAATGCGGGCGTCAACTTGGAATACCAAATAGTTATAGATTCATACTCACTATTTTGCAACATTGTCATTAAGTTTACAAGCCTTGCATCGTTGACATATAAAAAAAAAATCCCTTGGTATTCCCTTCGATCTCTGGCGCCTTTCAAGTCACATACTTGTTACTTAATGTGTTACGTCAGCGTGGATACTGTATGCAAACTGACTTTAGTGCACTGTTTTGTGACCGATTGAATTATATATAATGTAAGCACACGTGGGCTTAATTCTTCTCTTTTATGGTCTGAAAAGCAGATGTCTTTTTGGCATAATGAGCTTCCTCTGATTTCCATATAAAATCAATCTAACCGTATATGGTGCAATCAGTCTAATGATTTTTTTTTTTTTTTTTTTTTTTTTTACATAGGGCCAAACTTTTTTTAGTTAATTATTTAAAGTATCACACTAAGTATATATTATTTTCATTTAATGTATTCGACTATGTCTGACCAATAAATGTGTATTTACAATTCTGTTTTTACTACATGGAATGGATCAACTCCTGCCTGTCTCAATAATGAAGTTTCCATGTGGTACTGTTAGTATTAATATTTGATATATAATTAATCATAAGTACAATATATACCCATGTTATTTTATTGTCTTTCTGTGCCTAACTTGAGAATGTATTTGTCATTCCAAGGTGGTACCTGTTTTGGACGGGAGAATTGGCTGTTGTGTTGACCTTCTTTTATGTTCTTTGCACTTTGCATTTAAGTTGGAATGGTGTTTTTTAACCTTTACCTGTGAGTAAATGTGAAACATGTTGTGTGCTTTCTTCTTTGCTCACCAATAAATCTTTTATATGTTCGTGTGTGTGTATGTATGTATGTATGTATATATATATATATATATATATATATATATATATATATATATATATATATATCCACAAAAGCCCCGAGTACGGAGGCTTTGATGGAACGGTCTGAATCTGTTCCGGTAACCCAATCTATATGCATGTAAACTCAGTGCTTTAAATGGGCAGGTACTGTCCGGCCTGCACTTCTTTATTTTGAAAGGGAGAGTACCTGCATTTCTCAGCACTGCTGCAATATATTTAATGGGGGAGTACCAGGACTTCTCAGGAGCAAACAGGTACTCTAAATAATGAACAAAGGATCCAGACTCCGTAGTACTGCCAAAGTAATATTTAATACAAGATTACAAGCTACCTCACAAACGTGTTTCAGCCATAGTCTTGTAAACAGGTAAGGTGACAGTGAAAAATACATACCCATATTGAAAAACATAAACAAAGGACAAATATCAATACCTAGTGGTCAACTGTGGGCTAATGGGGCGGCCATTTTAAACTTTAGTATGTACAGAGTACTTTCTAATCCATTCCTAGTTACAATGAAGATCTAGCAATGAAGGACCAAAATAGCATGAAAAATATAAGTGTAATTTCTCTGTTGTTCATGTATCTGCGTGTAAATCATCATTAGACCAGTATTCGTGTGAGACTGTGAATGGGATGAGCCACACAATATCAAAATGTCACCAAATCTTAATACTGCCCCAGTGGGCATGAAACAATATCTAAAAACTTGAAAATGGTTTCAAGGCAGACTAAATTTATCTCACATGACTCGTAGCGAAGTGCCATTTTTGCCTAAGTGGGCATGTAACTAATAGACATTGGTGCAGATATCCAGATGTCAATGAATAGAATGGATGACAAATGGTCGCTATTACAAGCCCACCACATTTCTCACCTGTGTAAAAAAATAAAGAGAAAAATAAAAGAAACAAAAGATATAAGCAAACTGTAATGAAGGAATGTATAATTTAAAAACTTTGCAAGATACACTTGCATAAAATCAATTAGTGTAAATGGAGGCTGTTGTATAATTGACAAAGTAATAAAGCTATTACCCCGATAGTTTTTGTTGCCAGATACATGGCCGGTTCCTCACCACAGGTGGGGCCCATCCTTCTTTAGAATGTACCCTCGATAACACGTTTCATTACAGCTGATCCCTTGCAAGTTAGATCACATCAGCTCCACCCTCTCACAGTGGCTAAGATAAAAGGGGGCCTAGACATTACAATGTTTAGGCAGCATCGGCCATAAGCACTTTCAGGTCTCTGGGGGCACAGTCCTGTGATGCAATCAGGGCTAAAAATATCACACTAGACTAAGAGGTGGTGGACCCAGCCATTCCCGCTGCCAAGACTTTACCCCATACTAACTTTTCCATACAGTAGTTTCTGACATGTATCTCAGAAGTGCATGCGATTCACTGCCCCTGCTTCCCTGCTAGCATCTACTCACTGTGCCACAACTGCAGTTGTGAGGCCGCAGTCTGTCACACACAGCCCAGGGTTCAATCACTACTTCCCAGTCGGGCTCACAACCAGGCTCCCCAATCACCCAAGACCAGCCTTTCCTCTTCAGTATAGGCTCAAGACACAGGAGGTATATTGCACTAGACTGACACACAACCGCCAGGTGCCCTATCCATTCCCCCTTCATTGCTAATCGTCGCTGCAGAGGTCGGTTGCCGCCCCTGCCACTTGTGACTAAGAGTGCTCAGCTCAACACCCTCCACAGGTCCTGGTCATGGCCTTCTGCTGCTCACCACAAGGTATCACCGCCAATATCAGGATACTCTTGAGCAGTTTGTCGCTGCTGGTGCCGTCAGGATCAAGTTCTGTGTGGGTCCTAATTGATCAAATGTGTGCAGATGGTGTTCCAGTAACAGAATTACGTCAGGATTATGTCTAGTGAGTTTGAGCATGCCTCAGTGTCTAGTCTGCCAATTTTCCGGGCCACGTTTCCCCTCCGGTTCAGTGTTAATATCTTAATCTCAATGAAATATGAATAAGATAATGGAGGTCAAAGTTTATACTCTAGCGTTGTATAACAGGTTGCATCACATTTGCACTGGATTATGAGGGGCCTTTCTGTTGGTTGATCATCTTGATCTGGGAAACTAAGAACATGTATGTTGAAGATGAAACAGCCTTTTCTAGAAAACATCTTCATCCCATGTTTTGCTTTGATACAGAGAATGTTGTAACCAACAATGACCTAGTATTACACTTGTAGTAGATGATGAAGTTTGAACAGAATAATTTCGAATTAACCTGGTCAAGAGCTCTGCAAAACACAGTAGCCCTTTCAAAAACAAGTAGATAGTAATGTCAGGATTAACAATGACATGTAAATACTGGTTGCCCTTATAGACGTAAAGTTTTCTAGTAATCCCCCCAATAAAATTCCTTATGTGCCAGGATGTTCTACTCAATCATTTAACGTAAACCCTCACTCAGACAGTGCCTCTCGACTTGCAAGCATAGCTCCTACAAATTGGATGCTGAAGACATGGATCTGACCTATTTTTTGCTTCCAGAATGTTTAATAAATATCAAGAACGCTGAAAAGAATTAAGAGCAAAAGTAATATCACTGTATCCCACAACAAACTTCACAAGGCTAGAACATATCTGATAGTTTATATTCTTATAGAAGCTAATCAATACTCAGTTGACCCTAAAAAGTAGAAGGAGCTGAAAATGTAATGTCATCAAGAGAAATCTAAGATTATGAGTGTAAGATAATATTTAATTTAGGTTCAGACTTACTTAAAGATTTTTCTCTTTTAGTGTTACATGTTCTGGAATTATCATCATATGTTTTATTGCAGAAAGTGCATTCTTCTCTAATAATATGCACAAAAGCACTTCACAAAGCATTGATGACTATCATGATTATCTTCTTGTGGGTATTCCAGTAGCAAATTGAAAACCTGAAAGGCTGAATCCTCACACCAAGAATTCATGCCTGTGAACAGCAGCCTGCTCACAGCTCTGCATCTAATGTGTTACCCACTGAGATATTTCACTGTCTGCAGATGTCTCTTCAGCTTTCTCAGATTTCATTAAGAGCTTGAGAGTCTTTACGCCCGTTGACCTGCACCCCCTTTTTGTTTGGATTCAATGTTGTTGCTGCTCCTGTTTGAACTGATGAATTTTCTTTTAAAAACCTAACACATTTGCTGCTATAATGTCTGAAAGAAAAGTGTGAGAGATTCTATTCTTTTTTTTAGGTCGAGCTTAGACAGCACTTGTGCTGTCTCTTCGAGACATGTTGTATTCTATTTTGTGAGCTTACAGCCGGCCCCATGCTTTTCATTTGTCAGTGTCACTGTCCTTTAAAAGCCCTTGCTTCTAAGTGGTTATTTATCCTATTTGTTCCACTTTTTCATTGTTAGTTCTCTCCAATGGAGCAGGCCCCATTTCTTGTAGGCTTGCACTTGTCCCCTCTTAGTTACTGGCTCAGGGACTTATTTTTTCATCTGAAAGAGCATTTCTCCTGAGTGGTTTTGCTTTGACTAGCTACACGCTTTTCTGTAAATGGCACTCTAAATTGTTGTCTTATCTGTGACTTCAGAATGAGAGGATTTCCCTGTCACTTAACCCCCTCCCGCCTCGCTGCTTCAGCAGTCAACCCCCTCCGTTTCTATGTACATCATAGCAGCCGGGCATCCCTTGAGGGTTTCATATTCCTGCCCCTGGCTATTGCTTGTTTACACAGCGCTTAAAATCGCACTTCTCCCAAATCTAAGAGCTGTGGATAAACAGTACGGGTGAAAGGAATCAAGGGCGCAGCCAGGGACTCTGCTCCATAAATCAGAAGTTTTTTACTCAGGACGTTTCCCCGCCTCCAGTTTGCTTTAAATCCTTGTTATTCTTTTTGGACCGCTACAGCTGAGACTTCATCTGCATTAATAAAGAGCAGCAGGGAAGCAACCTCTTTGGTCCGCCAGAACGCCATCTATCATGTACACAATAGGCAGGTTTACAATTTCTAGCTGCATTTGTTTTGGTCTAAAGGCAGCCTGTGACGTACCTAGTAAGCCCTTCCTGTTTTGCTGGACAAATCATCGTATGCTCATGGCTACTCAGACTTGCACTCACTGTAGTGAAACCATGCGTGAAGCTTCGGGAGGTGTGTTAAACGCTAGTCTCTTGTAACTTTCAGTGTTGTATAATTTGCGCCTTTTTCACCCGCTAGTCATCTTCCCTGCTCCCCATCTCCTTTAATCTGTCGTTCTCCACTTCCGTATCTATTTGGAGGACAGAAGGGGATCTCACTAGCCCTGATTACTCCATCAGAGGACGGCGCACGAGACGGGCCCAAACAAATCCACCAGTTATGTGTACCTTCTGGCTTTTGCTAATTGTTTCAAATTATTTTTTGGGTGGTCTGGGTTGGCAGGTCCGCAGTGTGATTAAATAATATCCTCTGCTATGGTACATACAGACTAGTTTACTTCTTTGCACCACGGAATTGTGCTACTGTTAACCCTATAAACAGTTTTTAAAATCCCCATGCTTAAAAAGTCCAATGTGGACACCATAACCCCCTCCAATTCCTCCCCCTTTCTCAAATTTGTTTTTAATTGAAGTCTAGAAAAACTAAGTAGTAAACTGCAAGCACATCGTGAGGGGCTATCCCTTTTGCATTCCCTTTTGCATGTTCATAGTATGCATTCATCCCACCCAAAAGCACTGACTCAATACTGACATTGCTGTGGCGAGTCTGAGCGCCCTTTACTGCAGCCAATCAGCAGCCTTAGACCTAGCGGTGGGTGGGACACCGCTGATAAGGTCTCTTGTCACATTATCTGGATTCATGGGATTGAGAGATCTGCTCCTGTTGCTCATCGGGAGCCATAGGGCCTTTCTGATGTCACTCTTTCCATGAGTTGTGCGCTAACAATAATTTACAGTTACATTCAATGATGACCCCTTCCACATAAACACCCATTTATATCTCTAGCGGCTATAACACAGTGCTACGAAGTGGGCCTTCTTCCAACATTAAGCACTATGTGTATGAAATACTAATGAAAAATGAAAACATGGCCGCCATGGTGTTTTTATATACCCTCATGCCAAGTTAGGGTCGGCGCCATGTACAGGCGCGGCACCGCCTCTGTCTGTAAATGACTATTAAAAATGAAATGTGCTATTTACACAGCACATATTACAAACTGTCGGTTTATTGGCCCTACAAGGTTAGGTGTTGTCATTACCTAATGTAATGCCTTTTGAACCGTGGAAAGGATGAAAGTTCGAGTTAGCCCTGCTTGGATTTTAACCGGAGACATGCTGGGTGCCACAGGTTTCTGCAGTACACCTGATGACGTTCGGAGCTATAATCCGGCATGTCACACTTACAGGGTGCGTTCAGAGTTCTGCAGCTTCAACTCTCAGAGCCACTTTGTGTGAGTGAGCGATTGAATGTATTAGGCACTCTGTACACAAACCCGCTTCTAGCAGCTTGCCAAATAAATAAAGTACTTCTCTCACCTGTTTGAGCATGACTGGCCCGGATACTCTGTCTAAGGCTCCGCATGGAGTTTTCAAGAGTGGGTCTGAAAAGCAAGCAGGGTTGGTTAGTCAGGTGTTGTCAAGGCTGATGGGGCTGAGCGGTATATCAGCTATTCCCATTAGTGGGTTGATCTGAAAATGATTTCCTGTGAAATGTTAAGGTCAAGGCACAGAGAGCTAGGGTGGAAGGTTTGTAGACGAGTAAGTGGTTCGCATCGCTTTTGTAGTAAACACTTCCAGCGCGGTACTCTTTCTATGTTTAGTAGGTTGCACTACCGCCTGTGTTCCGCCTGCTCTTGAAAACAGGAAACTTCCACTTTGGTTGTGTGCACTTTCCTGTTCTTTGTCTACTTAGTATCTTTTCGGTATGTGCGAGGGTCGCGTTCACTGTCCCCGGTTCATATTCTACCTTTTGTGTGCAGGTGTGAGTTAATCTTGCACTGCTGAAACTGTTGTTTTTAGGTTGAGCATAGCAGCGCTTGCACGCTGCTATTCTGACGTGTTGGTATATATCTGGGCTTTTAAGCAAGCCCACCGCATGCCCATCACTTTCACTCGTTCATAGGCTTGCCTTTCAAAAATACTTTGTTGGTAAATGCTTTCCTTGTCCTTTCTTGGGGCGGTTTAGTTACCGCGTTGGACGTCCACCTGTTACATGGCTAATTGCACTTTTGCCGACAGGTTGGCCTGCGAGCGAACTTCTTTTTCCTTTTGTGTGCTGCTTCAGGCTGAGCCCGTGGCGCTTTGAAGCGGCACGCTTATTTGAAACTGTGTTACTTTTCATTTTCAATTTGTGGCAAGAAAAGTCTGGTTAGGAGTTTACAACTCTAATAGCTCTAATTCCAGCAAATGCGAGACCCATTGCATTGCAAATGCTTGTTCTTGTTGCTATCACCGTGATATATTCCATGTCCAATGTATATAAGATCATGAAGCTCACAGGTTTCTTCTTTAAGCCCATACACTGAGGTCGGTGGTCACTATTCCGTCCTTTATATAATTGTAAAGTTAGCACATTTGCAGATTTTTTGTAATATGAATAAAAGCGCAGTCAATGATGAGTTTAAATCCCATGGCATGAAATGTTTGTTTTGCAGGATGGTCATTGTCCATTTTACCCTTTAGAGATGGAAATCCCATGTTATCCAGAAAGGAACTAATGTTCTTCCTGACCGATTGCAGTCTAAGATTGTCCAGTGAAAGTTATGGAATAGAGTACAGGCAGTCTGGGAATCTTCACAAAAGGCACATTTTATATTTTGTAACAGATTGACATTGAAACCTCCAGTTATTAGAACAGCAGCCTTAATTTTGTGAACTGAAAACTGCAGGCATTCAGAAAAATGAAGGGACAATTGCATTATCTATAATAGTCAAAGGTGATATATTGACATGAATTATTAAAAGTCAGCTTTTTTTTTTTTAAGCTATAGCTAGATAGTATTTTGATTTTGTTGTTCGCTTAGAGCTCACAGTTTTAAGTTTAGTATTAATATCCCTGCACACACATATATCCACTCAATCCCAAAAACCCTAATTGCACTACGCAAAAAAAAAAATCAACTTCACACCATGCCACGTAATTCCACACCATATACTACTCCACACCATGCCACATAATACCACCACAACCATGCCACATAATTACACAAAACACCACACAATTCAATGCCACATAATTCTGCACCACACAACATAATTACACTCCACATAATACCTCTCAGCACCACATAATTACACTACACATATTTACACTCTACTCAGTGCAACATAACTATACTTCACATAAATACTCTCTATGCCACATATCAACAATTCACATAAATGCACTACATACCATGACACATAATTCCAATAAGCAAAATTTCACTCAACGCCACACTGTTCAAAGCCACACAATTCAATTCCACACATGTCCAATACACACCACATAATTCCACACCAAAACACATAGGCCCTAATTTTAACATTAGCGGAAAATTCTGCCTACCGCCACAACCTCCAAAAGACCGTTGCCGTTGCTACCTACCATCCACCATAATATGACCGTAGCCGGAATATCGCCAGAAGGCTGGCGGAATTACAGCTACGGTCAAGGCGGCAGACGGCGCCGACCGTATCATAACACATAATTCGGCCTGCAGGTGTTCTGCTGGCGGACGCTGCTGCTGGCAGCAGCGCCGCGTCCTGTCTCCTTCTGGAGGACCCCCTGCAAGCAGGTAAGTCGGGTTCTCCAACAGGGGAGGAGGGTGTTGGGTGTGGTGGTGTGTGTGTCTGTTTTTGTATGCATGCATGCGGGTGTAGGTCGAATGGAATGTGTGTGTGAATGAATGGGTGTGAGTTTACTTGTATGTTGTGTCTTGTGGATGTATGTTAGTGTGTGTTGTGTGTTGTGTGTATATGTATGCATGTAAGGGTGGATGTGGGTATGCGTGTGTGTATGAGTGTGTATGTTAGCGTGTGTAGGTGTGTGAATGGGAGGTCGAGAGAGGGAGGGAGAAAGTGTGGGGGGACTCTTGGCAGGGGGAGGGGGTCGGGAAAGACACCTTTCAGTGCCAGGGAAGGTTTGCCACATAAACCATGGCGGTAGGCGGGGTCATGATCCCGAGGGTGGGATTGTGATGGCCGCCTGGCTGGAGACCGAAGTCTCCAGCCTGGCGGCTGTTACCGCCCTGGCAGACGGAGTGGTACATTGGCGGTTTGGCTTGAGCCAAACCGCCAATGTCGAATTTTGGGGGAAGGTACTGTCAGCCTGTTGGCAGTACCTTTCCCCAAAATACCACCGTCCGCCAGTGGTGTAATGCCCCCCATATTTCCCATATACAACAAAATGCCAGAATACACCACACAACTCCAATCCACACCACAGATTTTCACATCATGGCATGAAATTTAACAGCATACCACATAAATCAACTCCACAACATGCCTCTCTATAACACACTATACTATTCCACGTAAATAACTCCATAACACACATTCTCACTCTACATATTTCCAGTACACTTAATACCATTTAATTACTATCCACTTAATTCCGCAGCACACCATGCCATATATTTCCACTATACAAATTCACACCACACCACACAATTGCACACCACACTGTTCCACAATAAACAATTCAAATCCAACACGTCTCCCTTGCACTTCCTCCAACACTGTTAACTCTCCCCCACACACACACTGCTCCTCTCATCTCTCCCTCACTCTGCCACTACCCCCTCTCATTTCTTCCTCACACTCCCTGTCTTCTCTCTATAGTGCGTGCCCACACATGGCAACCTTCCTGCACTCCTCACGCTGTGTACTGATCCACCTCTTGCCTCCCACCCTCTCTGTGGATGCCCCTACCACTTGTCCCTCTACCGCTCTCTCATACTCTTTCTCACCTCTCTCTCTCATGCACTCTTCCTGCCTTTCATGTGGTTGACTTCAGGTCTTTATGAACAGTTTCTTTCCTGTGCCTTTTCAAGGTTTCTGTCCCTCAAACTCATGCTCTCCTCTTCTTCTTAGGGTATCTTCTGCATACACAAGGTGCCCCTCTTCATGCACCCATGACCTGCTCTCCCCTTCTTTCTTTCTCACACACTGTGTCTGCTCCTCTGTCTCGAGTTCATTCACCTTTTCGTACACAACTACCTATCCCTCTCTATTTTCCTTTCTATCTAGTCAGTATAGCTCTCACCTCTATCTGTTCACCATTCCACATAATTCCACTACACAAATAAACTTCACCCCTCACAATTCCACAAATAACAATTCTAATACAACCCACGTGTTTACACTCCACACCACATACTTCCACTACACTCCAAATCAAAACACATAGGTAAAAGACATTGTCATTTACAATCCCAGTAACTCTCGCAAATGCAAGACCTATTGCATTGCAAATGCTTGTTTCTTTTTGTTTGCAACTCCTGTTTTCCATAATAACCTGTGATCTTTAGGTTAAATTCACTATTTTGTACATGTGGTGTTTCTTTAAATTACAGGAAGTGATTTTGTTACTGTAGGAAGTTGGCTCTGTATACACTATTTCAAAGTAAGAAATAGTGTGCACAGAGTCCAAGGTTTCCTCTTAGAGGTAAGATAGTGGCAAAAGTAGATAATTCTAATGCTCTATATTGTGGTAGTGTGGTCGAGCAGTAGGCTAGTGTTAAGCATTTGTTGTACACACACAGGCACTAAATGAGGAACAAACACTCAAAGACTTACTCCTGGCCAATAGGTTTTTATATTTAAAAATATATTTTCTTAGTTTATTTTAAGAACCACAGGTTCAGGATTTACAGTTAATACTCTAAATGCAAGGTATTTCACTTAGATACTTTAGGAACTTTGAATGAAAACAATATCATGTACAGTCTTTGTAAAAATGGCATAAGCTATTTTAAAAGTGGACACAGTGCAAAACTCAACAGTTCCTGGGGGAGGTAAGTAAAGGTTAGTTTTGGAGGTAAATAAAACACTTTCAAGTCTCAAGTTTGGGGCATAACCAGGCCACCGTTGGGGGTTCAAGGCAACCCCAAAGTTACCACACCAGCAGCTCAGGGCCGGTCAGGTGCAGAGGTCAAAGAGGTGCCCAAAACACATAGGCGCCTATGGAGAACAGGGGTGCTCCGGTTCCAGTCTGCCAGCAGGTAAGTACCTGCGTCCTCAGGGGGCAGACAAGGGGGGTTTTGTAGAGCACCGGGGAGGGACACGAGAAGGCACGCAAAGTACACCTTCAGCGGCACAGGGACGGCTGGGTGCAGTGAGCAAAGCAGGCATCCGGTTTTAGGTTGAAAGCAATGGATAGACCCGGGGGTCAATCTAGCGTTGCAGGCAGGCACGGGGGCTCCTAGGGACAGCCACCACCTGGGCTAAGCCTGGGGGTCGCTCTTGCATTGAAGTTCGGTTCCTTCAGGTCCTGGATGCTGTGGGTGCGGTGTTGGTTCCAGGCGTCGGGTCCCTTGTTACAGGCAGTCGCGGTCAGGGGGAGCCTCTGGATTCTCTCTGCAGGCGTCGCTGTGGGGGGTCAGGGGGGTCGTCTCTGGTTACTCACGGGCTCGCAGTCGCCGGGGAGTCCTCCCTGAGGTGTTTGTTTTCTGCAGGTCGAGCCGGGGGCGTTGGGTGCAGAGTGTGATGTCTCACGCTTCCGGCGGGAAACGTGCAGTCTTTGAAAGTTGCTTCTTTGTTGCAAAGAAGTTGCAGGTTTTGAACAGGGGCCGCTGTTCACTGGAGTTTCTTGGTCCTGGAGTCCAGGGCAGACCTCTGAGGCTTCAGAGGTCGTTGGTCCCTGTCGGATGCGTCGTTGGAGCAGGTTTTCGAAGTTGGAGACAGGCCGGTACAGCTGGGGCCAAATCAGCTGTCGTCTTCCTCCTTCTCGGCAGGCTTGTAGGTCAGCAGTCCTTCTTTCTTCAGGTTGCAGGAATCTGATTTCCTGGGATCTGGGGAGCCCCTAAATACTGAATTTAGGGGTGTGTTTAGGTCTGGGAGGGCAGTAGCCAATGGCTATTGTCCTTGAGGGTGGCTACACCCCTCTTTGTGCCTCCTCCCTGTGGGGAGGGGGGGCACATCCCTAATCCTATTGGTGGAATCCTCCAAACTCAAGATGGAGGATTTCTCAAGGCAGGGGTCACCTCAGGGCACCTTAGGGGCTGACCTGACTGGTGGGTGACTTCTCCTTGTTTTTCTCATTATCTCCTCCAGCCTTGCCACCAAAAGTTGGGGCATTTGCCGGAGGGGCAGGCATCTCCACTAGGTGGGATGCCCTGGGGTGCTGTAACAAAAGGGGTGAGCCTTTGAGGCTCACCGCCAGATGTTACAGTTCCTGCAGGGGGAGGTGAGAAGCACCTCCACCCAGTACAGGCTTTGTTCCTGGCCACAGAGTGACAAAGGCACTCACCTCATGTGGCCAGCAACATGTCTGGTGTGTGGCAGGCTGGCAGGAACTGGTCAGCCTACACTAGAAGTCGGGTATGTTTTCAGGGGGCATCTCTAAGATGCCCTCTGGGTGTATTTCACAATACATTACACACTGGCATCAGTGTGCATTTATTGTGCTGAGAAGTTTGATACCAAACTTCCCAGTTTTCAGTGTAGCCATTATGGAACTGTGGAGTTTGTGTTTGTCAAATTCCCAGACCATATACTCTTATGGCTACCCTGCACTTACGATGTCTAAGGTTTTGCTTAGACACTGTAGGGACATGGTGCTCATGCACATATGCCCTCACCTGTGGTATAGTGCACCCTGCCTTAGGGCTGTAAGGCCTGCTAGAGGGGTGACTTACCTATGCCACAGGCAGTGTGAGGTTGGCATGGCACTCTGAGTGGAGTGCCATGTCGACTTAGTCATTTTCTCCCCACCAGCACACACAAGCTGTGTGGCAGTGTGCATGTGCTGAGTGAGGGGTCCCCAGGGTGGTATAAGACATGCTGCAGCCCTTAGAGACCTTCCCTGGCATAAGGGCCGTTGGTACCAGGGGTACCAGTTACAGGGGAGTTACCTGAATGCCAGGGTTGTGCCAATTGTGGAGACAAAAGTACAGTTTAGGGAAAGAACGAAGGTGCTGGGGCCTGGTTAGCAATGTCCCAGCACACTTTCAAATCATAACTTAGTATGAGTAAAGGCAAAAAGTTAGGGGGTAACCATGCCAAGGAGGCATTTCCTTACAGTTATCAAGAAGGCTATGAATGTATTTTGATATTGTTCAATATATGGATTTTACCTAGTAAATCATCCTTATATACCTAGTGTGATAGTACATAAGCTGCCTAGAACTATTCATTGTGTGAAATCATTTTCATATATTTTGGAATGTAGTTATTTGAACTACAGTGCCTACTGATTGGCTAACCAGCTGAAAACCTCTGAGGCAAATCTCCTCGTTGTCTCTCTGTGCAAAAACCAGTGGAAACAAGGATGAGGCTTTCACAATACTGGTTCCCTCTTGTGGAACAATCTTACAAATGTTTTCATGATTAAAAATAATGGTCCCTTCTTCAGGAAATCCTTAAAATATATAACCTTTGTAGTCTAGTCTTGCCTTTCAGACCCATGAAACCTCAAGAAGGAGATGTTAAGTGTGCATTCGATTAGATGGCCCTGTTTGATTATATCACTTAAATTCTTCTGTACAGTGAAGCAGTGTGACATATATAGCATGTTGGCACATTGGTAAACTTTTTCACCTTTTAAAATGATTTCTGTGAGAGTGCTCGAAAATTGTATTATTGCCATATCACACATTGTTGTAAATTGTAGGTATGCACATTATACACCATGTATTTTGGTTTCATACAATAAAAAAAAAACTTGAGTATATTAGCTTATGCTGTTACCAACCAAAGAATGTCTTCATCCTGTCCATGCACTTTTAATTCTCTCAACTGTTTAATTGACAACAGACCCGTCACCCAATCTGGAAGACCAGTTACTGGGTTTGTGCGCCCCAGTACCCAGTCAAGCCGCCCAGGCACTATGGAGCAAGCTATACGAACCCCAAGAACGTCCCACACTGCTCGACCTGTTACCAGTGCATCAGGAAGATATGTTAGACTTGGAACGGTATGTCTTTTAGCAGTAGCTGATGCAGTTGGCACTTTTGTTTACATAATAGTTGTGGTCATCGTGTTCTGTTTAGCGGTTTCTAAATAAGTGTTTTAAAACGTCTGGCATGTTTCAAAACGTGCAGACAAATGCTAAAATAGTTTGCATGCCTTGTTTATGTTCTGACTTCCTGTCATTTTTGTTGGCTTACTGTACTTCAGTGTCGGCAGAGTGATGTGTTTTATTGTATTCTTTTAGATCTGGTTCTTATAGCGCCTTTGTTTTGTTATCCACTTCTATACTGTGACCACCTTGTTATTAGTACTTGAGATAGTATCTCCGTGTCCAACAGCTGAAGTGTTCATTTCGCAACTTGTATTTTCAGAATATGTTCTACTTTCTCATTAGTGCCCTGCTGCAGAAAAGTATTGCTTGTAGTGTTTTCCACTTTTTATTGCTGCTCTTTGCCATCATCTGGAATGTTTGCCCACTTCCTTCGTTTTCAGCCTTATTTTTCCCACAAAATTACTTTCCAAATGTGATCTTTGCAAATTACCTGTAAACGATATGCTGTGTTATTTGTGCTAAACCTTGTTTCTTAATGCCATTGTTGAGTTTTCAGTCCTCTTGTCCACAGTCGTGCCCCCCACTAAAAAAAAGCTGGCTTTATCAGGTGATCTGAGACTCGGAGAATTTGCTGCTTTTATGATACTAAAACTAAAGGCTTACCTGTTTCTCAGTTATTAGCTCAACTTTCGAAATCCATGCTTTTTGCGCTCTGAATCCGTATCTTCTGCCTCGTACCAACTGACCTGTTTCATGCTCAAAACAGAACTGGTAACAGTGTTTTAGCGTTATCTTGGTGAGACTCAAATCACCGTTTGATGTTTCTGCTCTTAATTTCACGATTGCTTTATTCACAGGCTTCCATGCTTACAAATCCTGAAGGTCCCTTTATTAACATTTCCAGATTGAATTTAGCAAAATATGCTCAAAAACCAAATTTAGCAAAGGTAAGCAACAATATACAATTTTGTTTGAAAACTATTGATGTTTCCTTGTCCTTTTCCTGTGTTCTTACTTTTCCTTAATATGCTCACTGAATTTAGTATGTAACGTTTATTCTGTGCCACCGCTTTAATTTTGGACATGTACTGCACTGTCCGCAAACCTGTGATTGAACATTTAAAACTCAACTGATCCAGTACTAGAGCATTAAACGTGTCAGCCCCTATTGGCATCCTTTAACTCATTTTTCCTTTTCACCCATATTCCCAAAGAGATTGTCATTATAGGCCTAAACACTAACATAGGCTACCTGCACGCACAATGGCAAATAGGGACATGGCGGGAATGGATAGCTGTTGATTTAGTAAGCCCCCATTCCAATTCACAAGCGTAACCATGGTTCTCTGAGTTTACTCCTTGCAGTTACGCATAGCATTCAATAATATGTGAAGTAGACCTCTGATGTGTACTGGCTGGATATGTTGAACAAATGACTCGACGTGATCAGACTTTCTCAAAACATGCTGGGAGTTGAAAGAAGGTTAAAAGAGGCTATTGCCTCTCTCAGAAAAATTATGGTAAGGTTTGTTGATCTCTTTATTTCCTTTCCATAAACGTTCTGGAAAGGTATTTGAGTGCTCCCTACCGAGGGATAAAAAATTGCATTATCACTGTCGGAGGCTGAACATTATGGGCAGCATCCTTGGGCCAGGACAGAAGCTGTGAAGCCAGTTTGGATGCTGAAAGGAACTAGCATAATTAGAAGAAGGGTTTGTGTCAGGAATACTTGATTTTGTTAGAATACTTGATTTTTTTAGCATTTGAATTACCTTTTTGGCTATGTTCCAAGATTTTCTAGATGTGTGCGATTTTTTTGTTTTTAGAGAATTAATCTCAACCATTGGTAATTACGTTGAGCTGAATTTCTGCCCGTTTTTTCTTTTGCTGACAGGTCACTATAGAATGAGCCCAACCATATGATAATCAACCCTAGACCTGCTCTGGGAGAAACACTCCAGCATGGGCTGCTAGCTCTCGTCCCATCTGTTTTTAAATAATTTCCTATTCTGAGGTCACCCCATAGCAATAGAATATATTGTATTTCCATAAACTTCACTGCATGTGCCCTTTTTTAATAAGGTGGCCTAAAAATCTAGATCACTTGCTTTCTGATCATTTTTTATAGAATAAAACCTGCTCATTCATTGCTCAATGTCTATCAGATATGTATGGTACTAAACTAATTGTGACTTTTTGCTTTGTCTTTCGGAAACAAAAGACTTAAGCCCATAGTTGGACGGTGTAGGGGTCCGGAATTTTTCAGCTTGTAATTCTGCTCATGCACAATCCTATTACAAGTTAAATGACCTGGAATGAGAAAAAATTATGCTTACTTGGTATTTACAGGTAAAATTTTGAATACGTTGCCCAATTCTGGCCTCCTTAAGGTTTCCATTTACCTCCTACATAGAGCTCTTGGTAAATGGGGGCAGGGCTGTGAGGATCGGGATTCTGGTCGGCAAGGTGCAGGTGGGTTGCTGCAGGCTGAAGGAGCTTTGATTGCCCCCACCTCTCCATGTTGGATGGCCCTGTGGCTGAGTTGCTGTGTGGCGTGGGGGTTGAGTGTTGGGGTTCTGAAGGCCTGGGTGTTCTGGAGGAGGCATTTTCTGTCCTCATTTGCTGCTGGGCTATTCAGGTAAAAGCAAGTCTGTGCTTCTGCTTGCAGCCCCTGCTTAGTGACCAGCCAGCCACAGTTTAGCAGGTGGGAATTCATATTTGGTAGAACTGGAGACAGCTTGTCTACATCTGGTTTTACTGGGTCTTCTGTTAGCGGACCCAGCCTATTGGGAATCAAGTGGCGGGGCATCTTCCAAGAAGATACTGCTCTGCTGACTCATAATTTTGTTCTAGCACTGTACTGGTACAACTGGACCCATATCTTTATTCCCCTGTGCATATCTTTGCTTCTTCATGCTGACATTTATCATCTTAAGGCTTAGCAAAGTGTGAGGATGTTAGTGAGCGAGCAGAAATGGAAGTAGATTTAAACGCTTAGCAAGATTCGGTTGAGCTTTCTCATCACCCTTCGTTTAGTTATTAATAGAGTCTTGTCAGGTTCCTCACGGTACCGTGGTCTCACCATTTCAACAGTATGCAGGAGATAAAGAAATCGACCAGCACAGTGCACTACCCAAGAGATATCTAACATGAGGGTCGGGTAAAGGTATCAACAAAAACAAGGCAGTCAGCCTGAACTTAACTAACTAGAACCTACAAGAAATGCAATGGTGATAAAACATATATCAAGACCCTTCTAGAGTTAACTTATCTGGCCTTTATCATAACTGTTTATAGTCAGTCCTGAGATGTTTGGGTCCAGATCCCTATAACAGCAGAGAAAAACATGAACCTACCTTCTTGCACTTTCACACCACATTAGCAACAAACATCTACAGCAGGGGTCTTTAAACTGGGGGGCGGGCCCCCCTAGGGGGGCCTCAAGTGGTCTTGTGGGGAGAGGGACTGGTCAAAACAGTCATTACACAAATAACAGTGTTTTGTTTTAAGCAAAAACAGGTTATTGCATTTTTAAAAAGGTAACAGTATTTAACTGCAATGTTTAAATACATCTAGACATATTTAAACATTGCCATCTTTATAAAATAATTGTGAAAAAATTCTGAAGGGGGGGGCCTCAATGATTTTTATTTTTCAACTGGGGTTGGGGGGGGCGGGGCGTGGCATTAAAAAGTTTGGAGACCACTGATCTACAGTGACCAAGAAAAGATCATTTCCTTAATTGTGCCAGGGAGTCCTTATCTTTTCAAGTGTCTGATTTTACAGGAATCAGAGTCAGTTGTGCCTCCGAGCTGACTTAATTATAAATGTACCTTCAATAACCTTCAGTAGTAGTGGTCTAGTCCTCTCAGGAAACTCATTAGAAAACCTGCAGGAGGATTCTGCATGACTGACTCACCGTAGCAAATGATGTATCCATGTTGCATGGCAAATTGCACTTTCACCGTTTCCATTTTAGAGGACTCGGGTAGGAAACCTATCATCATACCTTGTGCCTCTCTCTAAAGTGCATTCATTGTTCACTGATATGTTCTGCTGAGTCTCGCTGAGTAACCTGAGATCCTATCATACTTCATCTCTGTTTACTGTGATCTTCATCAAACAGGGAAGCAAGTATCTCATGTTCTGAATACAGAGTATTGATCAAACAAAGGCAGTGGACATTCTGTTAAGTCATAGGCTCTTGTTACAGCACATAATCCTTTCTATAGACATAATCTCTTGTCCCTTTCCTCCCAGTCTCGGGGTATGGGACTATCGTGGGGCCTTCTGAATCTGTCTCCCCATGCTGTTGACATAGCTGGGCTCTCATTGAAGCATGCTTGAACTGACAAACGTAAGGTAGGAGAAGGTAATTCTGCACTTTCTGTGCATGACGAGTTCGAATATTGCCTGTCTGTGTTTTTGAGAACTAAGGATCCTGCTTCTAGGACGCTTCAGTTTTTGCAGAGATTGATCCATGCACATAAGGTTCTAGTGATTAGGCAAATACTAATGGTCTTATGTAGAGTTTGGCAAAGGAAGACATCCACGAATAAGTGAAAGATATCTTTTCTGGCATATTTAAAGTGCCATTGATATTAAGGGACCTTTAATATAGCTGATAGAAGGAATATCCACTACTTTTTGTCAGCAATCCACAACTGCAAACTTCTAAATAATTCAATAATTCTGATCTCCTTTTAGACATGGTCAAGAAATGACAGGCTGACTCTTTTTATGTTGGAACTACCAGACAGTGCAAGCTGTCTGGTTGTGAAAGGCATATTGTGAGCTTACCCCTCGATTGCTTACCTTTGATAGGCTTTATTTTTCATTCCTATTGGCTTGTTTGCTGTTTAATGTCTTTCTTTGTTTTATCCTGTCAATTTTGCGCTTGTCCCTCCCACGGAGCATATAGCCTGTTTACCATCGCTTTGATTGGCTGGTTACTGTGCTTCTCAGCTCGCTTTTAAGTAGATCTGAAACCCTTCCCAACCCCCCCCAAATCCACATTCATTTTTGCAGTTTTATATAGTGTGAATTTGCCTTAGTTGTTAGACCACATAGCATCATTTCACTGATGATTACCATCAGGGCCTTCTTTTGTGTGAATGTTTCAGTGCTCACATAATGGTAAGCATACCCGTTTATGGTCTCCAATGAGCAGCAACTTTAAAAAAAAGTTTTTCTGCAAAAATGGGAAGCCCTCAGTTATTCTGCATTATCCCAGTCTCTCCCGCCACATTCTCACTACCACATTGTTTTGAAGGAAGTCTGTACACCTGCTTGAACCCGTCTTCTTTAGAACGGCCTTGTGGGATCAATAAACCACTACTCTGATCCAGTCACGAAAAAATATGTGTGAAATATCGAACAGCACCACTATCAGTACGATATTTGAAATTGTTAAGTCATCAAGCATTTAAAGTTTCACATCAAGCTGCAACCCAGCATCAGTGGTGCATTGTTTAAATGAGGCTATGTCCTTAGTTTCTTCAGCAGTCTGACACTCCTATGTCTGAAAAAGCTCATAAACTGCCCTCTTTCATCTCCACGTTTTGTTTCTGTCCAAGTACTCTTGCCTGAGCATGTTCTAGGTTATCTACTGGATTCCCTTTGAGCCTAACTGATATGGTGCATTCTAGCACTGGGGAGACTATGCTGATTGTGGCGACCCTGCTGAAAACATGCTCCCGGAGCGTGATACCAAGGGAAAAGGTGGGAGTACTAGAACCTGAAGTGATCCAGAGGAGGAGCAGTGGGGAAGAGGTGTGCTATGCGACGAGCTGAAAGAGAAAGCAGCATTCTAAACCCGCTTACACCACCCAGATTCACTGTGCCCCGTGTCAGTGGGGTTGCCAAGTTTTGCGGCGTTAGTCAAAAACTGGCCCCTGAACCCCAAGAATCCCATATGGAATCATCACAGAGGAGTTTTGAATTGAGCCTTCACTTTGGCTAATATATTACCGGAGGTATCTGTCTACACAACAGTTTTTTATTTTGGTTTTGCCTGCACTGCAGAGTAATGTCGGGTCTGCAAGGAGAAACGTTATGGAGGACTTCTTTGCGCTTCATACTGTGAAGGGAACTACAAAGCACCCTAGTACTAGTGAATAGAGGAGATTGCTTTTTCTGCCTTTCAGCTTGGCGCTTTATGCTGCTCTAAATGATAAAATTGGCATCACTGCAGTAGCAATACATGAGAAAAAACATTGGACCATCTCTGTGGTAGAGTATGTAGAGTGACACATAATTCATCCTTTTTTAACATTTATATTGTGCTTAATGCTGCTGGTGTGTACCCAAGTGCTCTTGAGTTATTTTATAGGCTAACCAGCTTGCTACTTATGTCTCAGAAAAAGTATTTTGGAAACATTTGGTATTGCCATACAGTTCGGTTTTGTGCCACAAACTTGGTGCTGCACTTATGCATGTTAATGAAGCAGAAGGGCTTAAGAATCCTAGGATGTGAGAGTTGATACCCTGCCTGAAGTGAATGGTTGGAAGAATGTGATTATAGGGTGAAGTATGTTGGAAATTTGGAATGGCATTTGTGAGGACCTAAAGGTTGGTCCCACTGAGTTGCTTCTAACTTGGGGCTGCGCTTAGGCATGCCAAACAAAACCCGCACAATGAGCTTAGGCATTAAGTGTGCTACTGGTGACTGAGGACATTATCACTTTAAATTCAATTTTATGGTTAAAGACCAGTGACTCAATGGCTGTGATGCAAATAAATATAAAATGGCTTGCATACTGTTGTGATGATCACACCCATGCAAAATATATGGCGAAAATAACTCAGTTTAACAGTCCGTTCATCCAGCAGTAAAATCTGATAAAGAAAGGCCTCTTACAGCAACAAATCAAGACCTGTGAAAAGAAGGGCTTCTGTCTTACTGTGCTGTGATCAAAGGTGCAAGTTGTTCGTCCTCGGCATTGGTAGAGCCCTAAGTGCAAAGGTGGGTTGGCCTGCGGCTGTTTATCTGTACCCTAAATTGTATTCAGTGTGTCCATCTGCCGAATTAGTGCTCTGTGCAGAGCTAGTCATGCTAACCTACGGGGTTAGTATTGAGAAGAGAGAAGGGTCTTCACAATGGACCTAAACGTGGCATGAGAGTCAATGTGTGCCTTAATCTTTGTATTTGTGTCTACCCCATTTGTAATACTACAATCTCAATTTTTTATCAGTTCATGTGTTGTATACATAGTTTTGTATCACTGTTTCTTATTGTTACCTGTAAGTTACTTATAATTAAGTTGGCATTTCCCTTCCTCAATTCGCATTACTGTCCTCCTATTTCCCAGTCCTCGAAATGGCACGCACCTTGCTATGTTCTGTTTTGTAATGTTGGATAGAACATGACAAAAAAGGTTGGCTGCCTTACTTCCCTAAATGTGCGGTAGGGTTTGCAGTTCAAAAATTAAAGTAAAATAAGCCTTCTGAGGTTCTTAGTACTACTCATGTTCACCATATTATAACAAATTTGTATTGGGTTGTACTGCGTTACACCTGATCCACATAACTTTACCAAGTTGTTCTTAATTTCTCTAATCGCTTATCACACAATCCCCTCACCCATCCTTTGCTCACTTTTGAATCTTTATCTCCAGATGTAAGCAACTCCGCTAACTTAAAAGGTTCTTTCTCAATAATGTTCATGTCCACAATATCTGTCAGTTAAGATATCCTCAGAGTTGTGGCTTAAACCAAGTTGTAGCCTGGCGTACATTCTATCTGAGGCTTCTGTCTGTTTAGTCTCCCTTCTCCTCCAAGCTCCTCATCACTTTTCTTCTTAGTTCTCAGGTTAATCCTTTTGCGTCAGGTTTTTAGCCTTCAATTAACATTTTAGCTTGGATTATTTGATAGATAATTGAGTCTATTACACCCAACACCCTATTGTCACTTTGTGTTGTCATTAGAAATGACAGAATCTAGAAAAAAAGCATACTGTAGGCCCACATGTTGAACAGAAAACACAGGTATCACTCATGAGGCCTCATTGCAAGTGCCTTTTTCTGTTTTGATGGGACTGGTACCAAGAGTTACCCGGCCACATCAGCATTACAAGTAAGTGGTAATTTTGTGGTCATGAAAATGAGGAATGGTGCTGGAATCTGTACTTGATTTATTGACTTAGCTGGTTGCTTGATTGTTTCTGTGGGGGCCACCAGGATCTCACACTAAATCGATCAGTAACTCCACCCTGGAATCTAACTGCGGGAGGCCGGAGTTTTCTGGCTTATTTTCTGGGGCACATGTATGAGACCGTAAAAGACAAACACATGTTCAGTCTTTGATCGGAACTGTTGTGTATTCATGAAACCTATGTGGGATGAGTGATTCAAAAGCTTCCTACTTTAAATTCAGTGGCAGCTGTGATTAATGTAGCTGTCTTATTTCCAATGTGGGCCTTTGCCGCAATGCATCAGATGTATTCCCTCCCAGTGTTCAATGGGATCTAAGACTTTCAAAGTCTATAAAGATTTCACAGATCGCAACCTTCAAACCAAAGCTATCTCTGTCCTGAATCCACTGCTTCCCAAAGAGCTGCTTGCAGCATGGACGCCTTGAGTCAGTCATTCTACTGTGTGTTGCCTCTGCTGCTGGCTCGCCAACAGGGTATCCCACTTACTCCATTCTTTCAGACCTCTGCCTCTTCCAGGTCACACCTCTCCACATCTGGATAACAACTGAGCATGGCGTTCCCCTTCCAACATCTCGGCCCTACTCCCTTACATCAGCTTCTATGACTTGTACCAACCATGGATCAAAAAATGTCTCTTGACTGCTCCTATTTGTGGGCAAATAAAATTTAACACAATCATGGCCCTGTGAATCTTCAACAAGCAAACTGTGGGTAGATCTTAGTCTCTTATGGTCAGACCACATTTCCTCTCTGGCTTGAGCGATTTCTCCATTGTCTACTGCCTCATATGTTGACCCGAGAAGGCCACCTGCATGTGGCCACACGTTGCTGCCATTCCCCTCTCACCAGGTCCAAATATCTTGACTTCAGCTAGGTTCTGATCCATCTTTCTGACACTTGAAATCAAACTTGGGACGTATGCAGCCTATATTTTATCCATGGAACATGACCATTATATTACACTACATTTGGGTTAAAGATCACCGTTAATATGTTTATATGGCACTGTTTATATTTTCTATCTCATCCTTCTAAAGTAAATCAAATGAATGCTGTAGTCCTGGAACGCCATTTAATTGACTAGATCCTGGTCTTTCTTCTCTTAGTAGAAGGATCACACTGCTCCTGCTTACCGTAGCCATCCCATTTACTGCATTGCAACTGAAAACAGCACTTTATGGCACATGGGCTTTGACCTGAATAAAGTGCCATTATCTTTCATTGAGTTGAGTCCTCTCTTGTCTTCTTTCGGAAAGACGCAATATTGTGTAAGCCTGTAATTTGTGAGAGAGACTTCCAGTAGAGCTAACCCAGCTTCCAACAAAAAAGGCAAGAATAAAAGAATGTGACAGGCAACTTTTGTTGTTACATTGGGCCTATGAAATATAATCCAGTAATTGTAGCATTTAGTTTTAAATCCCGTTATACTTGTCTGTATTTTAAATCAATTGCATTGCCTTAAATGTCCTTTTTTTTATTTTCAGGCGCTGTTTGAGTACATATTCCATCATGAAAATGACGTAAAAAACGTAAGGAGTTTGTTTGTTTACTTGTGCTCCATTTTATGGATCAAGTGTTAACTGATGCTTCTCGCCCTAGAGTTGTACCACACTAAGTAGAGAAGGTCCTGGGATTTAGAGCCCTTCTGAGCTACTAGAAGTGCATTGTGCGTTCTTAGGCACAACCTCAGCTTCACCTCCATATTATGAGGGTGCCTGCAACCAACACAGGCAGTTTTTCCTCCTGACCTAAACATACTTGCTGGTTCTTTATTGTTCTGCATGTTTCAGTTTATTACTTCACCACCAGGCTCTGTTTTGCCTGTTTTCAGTCTGCAAACCTCCGGAGGTGGAAACATATGATAATGTTATTTACGGAGTCGATCATTGTGGAAAAATGTATGAAGTTGAATATATTATGCCTCTTTTAGGTAAATGTGGGTTTAACATTGTAAACGTACCACAACTGTAGAAGCCACCTTCTGTTCATAGGTTTGTATCTAGATGGTTTATTTCTGTTTAGATCTTTTGCACAAGCAGTTGGTTTACTGTCCAGAGGGTATTTGCACTTCTTCAGGTTTGCAGCTATTCCTGCAGAAACTGTGCATCAAAAAGTGTGTATTGTGCTTTCTTTGCTCTATATGTGTTCTTTCAATGTGTCCGTCCCTTCCTGTGTGTGAAAGAGATGCGTTCATGATTGCTGGAAGAGGGTATTTCCTGAAGTGGCTTTCAAGTGACCTGGTTATGTTTCATTATGACAAGTGTCAAGATGACGAACCACCCCTAGTTGTATTATTTGGTTAGATAGGGAATAAAAGGAGATCATGATAAGTACTTCTCATTAGCAGCTTAAATGTTCTTTCTATTTGAGCCATATGGCATATTGCCCAATAGATTTGGAACTCCTCGACATTGTACAACTACAGGAACAGAGACTCACTGGACATAGATACAGCACAGAATTATATGCAAGACTCATCATTTAGTGTAGGATAGAAAACTTCTTCCCTTTAGCCAAAGGAAAAAAAAAAAAACATGCAAATCTTGATTGACACAGAACCACAAATGGAACATGAAATGCATCTAAAAAGAATCATGACCTAGCTAACAGAAGCAACAAAACATGTTAGCATTCTAGATGGCTCGACCCTACTTCAGTCTTCCACTGCCAACATATAATAGCAACATACTAAAACCCAAGCTCCGCTAGCTCATTAACGAGACCAAATTGATGCCCAATCAAACCGGATTTTGCTTACACAATATGCTTACTTTATTATTCAATTCACTGACGGAAGTGTGAGTCTAGAACACAAGATCAGCCAATGAATATCCCTTGTATATCTGAAGAATACACGTTTAATCCAGTGGCGGTTTGCATAAAATGGGTATTGGTGCAAACAAGCTTAACTAACAGAGATATCTTGAGTGCGAACTGATCCACAAACCTCTCTGCTAGGAGGGATTATCATAATCCCCACTACTTGACGTCAAAGTACTTTTTATCTACAAATAATTTAGTCCACTTTCTGGCAGCAGCAACAGTTTTTTTTAGGAGAAGCAAACCTACAGCCCAAGAGGCAACCCAAAGGTAGAGTAAGTCTTCAGCAGTGACTTTCCCTTTCACACGTTTGTCAGATGATCGAGGATGGGGAAATATTTCAGGTCATTCTGCTGTGAGTTGTAACATCACAAGAACGGTTCGTTCTGAATATTGTATGTTTGTGTTTGACAAGAATCAATGTGCATAGAGGAGTCTAATATTTTTTTTTTCTTCTGAAACTAGCCTTATATGCCTTTTTTCAATGCAAGGCAATGTTGCCATCTGAAGAAGAAGAATATCAATTTTCCCCATACCTGGACTGTCAACAAAAAAAGTGGGATTCTTAAGGAAAGTACTGCAAGATTTTCAGTGATCACCATTTTACTGAGTGAGACAGCACTCTAAAATCGGCCTCTCTCAGCATAGAAAAAAACCTAGTACCCAGATGAGATAATGAGTACGCAAAAAGGAAAAATCTTTTCTCCGATGGGAGGCATTCTTTCCAGACTGAAGATTTTAGGAGAGTCGCAACATCGGTCCACCAAGGGATTGTTAAGGAAAGTGACCCTGAGGTGCAGTGGATATCTGTGATTATTAGGTCAAGCATAGCAGCGCGCAAGCGTTGCTTTTCCGACGTGTTGGTATGCATCTGGGCTTTTAACCACAGCCACCGCACGCCCATCATTAGCACTCGTTCATAGGCTTGCCTTTCAAAAATCCTTTTATTTTCGTTGGTAAATGCTTTGCGTTTGTCCCTCCTTGGGGCAGTTTGGTTACCGCCTTGGACGTCCCACGTTACATGGTTAATTGCGCTTTTGCTGACAGGTTTACTTCTTTTTCCTTTTGTGTGGTGAGGACTCTACAACGTTAATAGCTCTAACTCGAGCAAATGCGAGACCCATTGCATTTTAAATGCTTGTTTTTTGCACTGGTGGGTACTTTGATAATACAGAAGGACCGCGCTTGTGCAGACCTTTCTGTAATATGAGTTGTGTTGGTCAAAATGTTGCTCCTGCTTGTTCCCAAGGAAGCTCCCCCTCATTTGCATGGGGGAGTAGCTCCATGCAAATGAGGGAATGCCTTCTTCCATGTCCTTACATCATACTACAATTGCAAGGGCCGGGGCAAACAGGTCGACTGAAAGTGCACAAATTACAATCACTTAGGAGTTGTTGCAGTCAATACGCCTGCTTAAAGAGACACTTAGGAACGGCAACAGGAGTTTGAGGAACCCCCACCGCCATACTCAAGCAACCTGCTGCAGTCACATACTTCATCTCTGCTTCTTTCTCAAAGTGTTACTAGTTCCGCTGCGTTGAAAGACACTCGTTCATTTGCAAACTCTTGATCCATCTGTTGATGCTAATCTGTCCAAACTGCTAGTACGGGCTTGTTCCTGCACTGATTATAGCATATTTTGTACGTAGCTTGACGCTCATTCCATTTCTCCAGCAGGAGTATCCAATTGAGAGTGCACCTTGAGCAGGCAAGGACAGTTTTACAGAATATAACACCAGGCATGTTTAAGGGGAACATGTGTGTCTGCTGTGTGGAAACATCATACAACATGTCAGAATAAAAAGTAATCCCACCTATGGTTTTCATCAATTATGGTCCAACCAGCTCCTGTCTCGGCTTATAGAAAGTGCCTCCTTCAGATATCTTTTTTTTCACTCTTTTGAATAAGGATTTATTAGACTACAGAAACGTATTTCCACCAGTTAAGAGACCTTCGTGAAAATGTATTGTGTTTGGTCCCTTCAAAATTGATGGCTCCTACTTTGTAACCTAATGCAAAATATTTAAGTAAACTCTTTCTTGGAAAGGCACTTTTCTAATAGTTTTTTTCACACCGTAGTGCAAACAAGACCCAAGCAGTATGTTCCCTGGAAACATAGTGTGCTTCACAAAAATAAGGTAATTTTGGCAATGCAGCTATCTTCACTTCACTACATGGTTTTGGATTTTATTGTATCCCTCTAATTCCAAAACCAGTCTTCGGTGTAAAGATATCATTCACACTCTTTGTTTAAACGCTTATAACATTTCTTGGATAAGCGTTAAGTGCTCATGGATCCTAAAACTGGGTCTGAATATTCAGTGTGAAGTGGGATTCCCATGATGGGGGGTGGGGGAAGAATACCGAATAAGTGACTTCTATACAATTGTTTATCTACCAAAAATTGCATTGAATAAGGTTGCACTACTCTTGTTATTGGGGAATTAAAGAATTTAAGACAATAACTTTGCTTCATAGTAGCACATTCCCTACTATGATAAAAAGCTGATGCCTATTGTCATTTAAGTATATGATATGTCTATTTATTAGGGCTTTCAACGAGCCCTCTTCATCCATTGGTCTTTTGTTGTCTTAGTCAGATTTTTCTCCCATCCACTTTAGCCATTGCCTAACTTCTCTGCGAGTGACTGCGTTATGCTCTTTTACAAAGTGCACATCTGCACACAAAGTAGTTCTCGGAATGGTCAACTACAGTGATGTGAGATTTTTTCTTTTTTTTTAAACCAAAAAATATTTTTGAAAAAAAAAAAGAAGCAACATGTTAATTTAGTAAGCTATTTCACACCCTGTGGGCTGTGCTCCGTTCTACACCCAAACTGCAATTTCTACTGATCCATTCTTTAAAAAATAAGTCTTGTAGTAAAGGGATGCAAAAGGCCCGTACACCTCTTACAGACATGATTTTCCTGACATTGCAAACAGCATCATTGTGCGTAAACTGGTCATTTAAAAATAAATCAAGTCATACTTGTTAATCTTTTTGAGATAAAAGCAACCAATTGCAAGGTGGTCCCAGCACCCAGTCGTGCTGGGATCAGGAGGTGACCCTGGACCTTCCAGCCCCAAGCAAGACTGTGACTGAATACAGTTTGTCCCAGAGCCCAGTGATCTGTATTGCTGATGTACCCCAAGTGCTTGATGTGGGGCTGTGTAGATAGGGGAGGTTTTCCTTCTTTGATTGCTAATTGTTAGGGTTCTTTGGTTGCCTTTATCTCCGCTGGATATTACCAGTACTGCAAAGAGGAGAGGTCTACCTCTCCACGCCTGTTTACAAGTTGTTTACAAGTTGGTTATTTCCTTTGTTGTAAATGTATGGGCGACAGATGCTTCCTGGGTTGAAGTATTGGGTGTGGGGGGGGCAGGGTATTTGTATTGTTCTGATGTTTAACTTTTTTTTTTTTTTTTGTGTATGCTCTCCACACTTACACACACACCTTTGAGTCACATCACTACTGTCATGATATCAGGTGCCCCACCACTCTGCACGAGCAGCAGACACCCTTCTACAAAGGGTCCCTCCTTACATTCGTAGTACCCACTGACATGCTACACTCACGTTCCCCCTTCTTGCAGACATGACAGACTTTCGCGTAATGTCCTAAATAGAAATGGGCTGCTAGATCGTTTGAAACATTGCAGTACTGAGATAGGACCATCGCTTTCTGCCTGCCACACCTCTTGGGGAGTTGATGCCCTTTCCTGCTTCGTCAGGACAACGATCGGGTATATCACTCTGGATACATTAGGGTTCCCGAGGGATTGCAATCCTGCTTTGCCACTCCTTTCCTATGGTCGTCACCTGGTCGGAGCAAGACCCTCAGGGCCGCTATCTGTCCCTTGTAGGTACCGTAGAGGGACGTACAATCAAGCTTGTATGGTCCTCTGCCCCTTCTGTGGCTCTTGACATTTTCCTCGCTGACCTCTCAACAGTGCTGTTGGTGCTCCCTGAGGGGCCTCACTCTACTGGGAGGTGACTTTAACGTGGTCCCTGCCCCTGTCCATGTCTCCACTGGTCCTCCTTCGCTGTCTTGATGCTCCAGCGCAAAGCACCTCAAGCAATGGACCTCCGCTCTGAGGCTCTGTTACGTCTTGAGAGTATGGCATCCCAGGCAGTGGCAATTTACTCACAAGTCAGTGGCACAGCGTAATCACCCACGCATTGATCTTATCTTCATGCTAGCCACGGACTGTCTTCAGTTGTTTTACGCCCAGTTCCTCCCTATGGGGATCTCCAATCATGCCTATCTTCTCCTCCGGTTTGGCTCAACCACAGATGCACCGCGTCTCACGTGGTGGCTTAATGCATGTTATCTTCAAGATGATACCTAAAAGCAGGTGCTGGAACACAAACTGATGACTTACTTCCTAACGAATGACAACTCAGTGAGCTCTGCTGGTAATCTATGGGCTGTCAGTAAGGCCACCATTAGAGGATATGCCAAAAGCAAGATTAGAGAGAATGAACGAGCCAAAGCCAAGCAACTGATTCTGTTGGAGGCTTTCGCCCCCGCTTGGAGACTCATCCCCCCACTGACTCACAAGGTGCCTCTTGTCGCCAACTTGAATAGACTTGTGAAGAGCTCCACCTTTTGTAGTTTGAGGCCGCGAAACACGGGTGTCTGCACCGCACTCTCCATGGCATCATCCAAGCGTCAGCGACCTACTATAGTTGTCTGTATGCCGCACCTCCTATATTGAGCTTGCTCCTGACCCTCACATTTTTTAGAGGAAGTGCCCCTTCCCCGTATTTTGCACTCCAAATCTGAGACATTAGACCAGCCCCTAAATGCTAAAGAGATTGGTACACACATATCAGCAATGGGGGGGGGGGGGAGGGGGGAGGGAGGGGGGGGTGACTCCCATACTTGACGGGTTTCCCACGGAATATTATGCCCATTTAGAGATGTACTCATCCTCTAGCTGCTAGCCCTTTACTAGGAAGCCTTCGAGAATGGATTCTTTCTACCCAAAATAGAAACAGCCACAATTGAAGTCATTCTGAAGACCCAACCTCCATCTGCCTCCTGGGCAGGCTATTGACCTATTTCCCTTATTAACTGGGAAGTCACAATCCTCACCACTATTTTGGCTGACCGCCTCAAGACTGTTCTTCAGACTCACATCCACCCGGATCAATGCGGCTTCATGCCAGCTCAAAGTATTAGGCACTTCTTTCACCGTCTACATGTTGCCCTCTTCCAGCGACACCTGCTTACGCCTAAATTGGCTCTCCTTTTCTCATAGATTTTGAGAAGGCATTTGACTAGGTGGATTGGGATTACATGGACTGCGTCCTGCAGAGAGCTGGAGTTGGGCCCCCGCTTCAGCAGACTCGTCCCACCCACTTTACTCTAACCCTATGGAATGCAACAAGAGTAATGGCATAGTATCTGATGCCTTTCCCATTCGGAGAGGAACTCTACAAGATTGCCCTCTGTCCCTCCTCCTTTTTGCCCTGATGATAGAACCCCTTGCGCGTCTCGTCTGTTGTGACGTGCAGGTGCAGGGTTGAATGTGGGATACCAGACACAAGGACTGCAAGAGTGGCCCCCTGCACCCTCCAGATTCTCTGCCTCTTCAGTAAGGCATCTGGCTTGTGTCTTAACCTGGCCAAATCTATGTTGGTGCCCCTGTCCCCATTGTAAAGTTGTATTGAATTGCAGACTGCCATACCTGTACGTAGATTGTTTTTGATACCTAGGGATATGGGTTGCCTTACACCCACGCTCATCTGGTCTCTGAACCTTACCCCTCTGACCCGACAAACTAAAAAAGACCGTAAACAAATGGCATCCACTTCATCTTATTGTAATGGGGAGGATAGCCCTCTACAAAGTGATGATGTTGCCGAGATGTTTTTTATGTCCTCCAGAATTTTCCATTGCAAATATCCTGGTCTTGCTTCCAGGAGGTAGACACAAAGGCCACGTCATCCCCCTGGACCACTGTTTGCACTGTGTAAGTGTCACCGGGCACCCTGCAATGGTGGTCTAGGCATGGCCAGTCTTCGCCTTTACCACAGAGCTTCACAGCTAGTGGTGATCAATAACTGGTTTAATGGGGATGGTTGGACCCCACCTATCAGATGGAACTGACCTCGTTGGGCTTTAACCGAATCATGGCCCTACTATATGGAGCTCCGATCCCTTCATTACTTTCTGGAGTGACCCGAATGGTATTCTTGGTGTGGAGAGTGGTGCTCCGTCATATCAGTTGGGACCTTAAATTCTCAATTCTGATCCCTCTGTGGCATGGGATGTTGCTCCAAGAGGTGGTGTTATTGGAGTGATTTATGAAGTGAGACACTATTGGTATCACACACCTGGGAGACGTGTGTACAGGGCACCATATGCATTCCTTTGGGAGCTCCAAGATATCTACACACTCTCCTTATTGCAATTCTATAGATACCTGCAAGTAAGACGCGCCCTATATACACACATACCATATGATACTCCCCTCTTGGAATTCAACCGTCTTAAGGCTAAACTCCTAATGGGTGCACTGGGGAAAGGAGGTGTCTCCCAAATCCGTTGCACACTAATTGTAGCGATTTCCTCCAGACTACGCCTGGTACAGACCTTCTAACTTTATTGTGCCTACCTTACTCCTGCACAAGGCGGGCCTTCTCCTGAGTTCCGTATGCTCCAGATGTTCTCTTCCTCCTGCCGACTTTTATCACTTGGTCTAGACTTGTCCGAAGATACAGTATTATCGGACTGCCATAGTAGAGGATTGGTCTGCTGTCCTGGGCTAGGTGTTACCCCTCTCGCCATTGGCATTACTACTGGGAGTCTTGGAGGGTGTAGGGGGTATACGGGCAGACCGGGCGTACCTGGAAACGGCCATTAGGGTGGCCAAAAGCGACATTGCAGCCTGATGGAAGAGTCCTGTCTCTCCTACACTATTGCAGTGGCAGTGTGGAATGGACTGGTGTGCACAACAAGAAAAATACCGTCTTTGAGGCCAGGGGATGTCCCTCCAAACATGAGTATTTGGGGGAAATGGTTGGTACATATGGAATAGGACCTATTTACTCAGGGGTGGCTTTGTTGCTTTATTGTCATGAGATCTGTTTTCCTTGTCTTTTGTTCTTGTCTCGCTGTACCTATTGTACCTTAGTATTGTCACCAATCTACCAGTTCTCTGTGATTGTTGGTGAGTGTTTTGCATCCCAAAACTCAATAAAAATGGTTTATATATATATAAAAAAAAGGATCATAGTGAAATTTTAAACTTTTTAAAAAAATGTCCGCTTCCCTTATTAGCATAGAGAAGTAAGGAATCATGAGATGTAAGGCCCTATTTAAAGTTTGGCAGACTAGGTACCGCGTCACAAACATGACGCGTATTGCAGGTGGCGGATGTCAAGTATTACAGGTGGCGGATGTTGCATATTAGAGGTGGCAGATGTTGCGTATTACAACAGCAACTCCATAGCCTATGGCACTTGTAATACAGGAGACAAGATATTATTCATGATTTGACACAGTAACCTTCCAATAAACTCTAAATAAGGGACTTCAATTTCACAAGCTTCTTCGAAGGACTACAGTTTAACATATTTCTTGCTTTATATGACGTTTCAAAACAGTATAACTAGTTTATTAATTGTTGTCTTTGCAATTAGATAAATACTGCAGACAATGTAAGCTTCTGGCTTCACTGACTTGTGGTCCTCTCAGAAAGAAGGCATTAAGTGGCATTAGAACGTTGGAATGTTTGGAGCTCCGTTGAAAACAATGGAGTGATGGTGGCTTCTAATGGCTGGCAGAAGCCCAGAGCTTCAGCATTCCAAAGTTTTCGTTCACAGCTGTTGTTGTCAACAAAGGTCTCACAGAGCCCGTGAGGATTTCAGTCCCCTCGGGCTCCATGAGGCCTTTGTTTATTTATTTATTGGAACATTCTGCCCTCTAGTGGCACAATGTTCTAATAGCCTTGTAACTCTCTGTAGCTGGGCTATACTGGCATTAAAGTCCTGCTCCCTTGTTAAAGGTCTTCGGCTCGGTCCTTTAACACTGGAGCGGGCCTTTAATGCCCTGTATAACCCACTCCTGGGGTCTATAAGGCTATATTAAATTTCTGCTTTCTGCCCATGCAATCTGAATGCTTTTTCACCAAGCTGTCCCCCGCCTTGTTCTGCACTTTGTCATCCCCCACTATCTGACAATTGATATTGCTTGGCCCAGCAGCACCACACACTTATTTTTAACTTGTATGAACACACGCATCCAGATGTGTTTTTTAAATTATTGCTTCTCAGAATGAGCGTGTTCTAACAGCATTAAAGCATGATCTGAGTTGTTATGTAATCTGATTCCTCTCCATGTTCGGTATACAGTGGAGTGGTGGTTGGAGGTGTCTTAGAATGATGCCCTCCAGATCTTTAATGCAAAGCTTTGTAGACCAAACCAAATAAAGGCCTGTGTTGTGTATCATTGTCTCCTTTTCTTTTTTCAAGGCGCTGGATTTGGCTGCCCTTGCCACTGAGCATTCACAGTTCAAAGACTGGTGGTGGAAAGTTCAACTTGGGAAATGTTATTACAGGTAAACTTTCCTTTTCATTGTAAACCATTAAACTGTCTTGTTGGCATGCCACAGTGTTTGAATTGTTGAATGAATAACAACGCCATACTTGATTTCATAATTCCATTTGTTCATGAAAGAGCTCTGTTGTGTGGTATGTTTCCATTGATGGCCTTGTGGTATTCTGTTTGTTGGGGAAACATGTATGTATGCAAATTGTAATTCAAGGTTCAGGTAATTATATCTTGCCCCTTTACGCTTCGTTTATTTATGTTATGTGAAATGGTATCTTCCTGCTCTCCCTGCTCTTAGAATGGTACTGCCTGGAATGTGGGGATTGCAGGCAGTTAAAGAAGGAGCTGAGCAGGAGCGGCTGGGGTCTTTCATTATTCAGGACTTGAACAAATAAACAAGTGTTCTACTTTTTGAATTGGTATTTTTCTTATGGATTTACTTCAGGCCTTTTTTAATTTCTAATATTTCATAGAATTTTCTTTCAGTCTATTAACAAAAGAATGCATAGTACAGTTCGAAGCAGAATGTATCATAGGGGATGGTAAGTCATGATAAGCAATGGTGTACTTGTAATACAACATAATTCTAGTGAAATAGATTGCAATGTGGATAAGGGACGTGGGAATGTGAGGTTGTCAGACGGCTACCCAGTATCGTAGATATCAGTAGACCGACTAGAGACTAACCCTCGTGTTGACGAGTTATCTGGTAGCCGCACCAGAAGTGCGCATTCCAAAAAGAAGAGAAAAAAATCAAAACCCAAGTGAAAAAAATACCAGCATCAAAAATCGAAGGAAGAAAAGAACAAGTTTAAACGTGGGGAAGGGATGGAAGGCAAGAGAGAAATAGAGGATGAAGAGGAGGGATATATTGTGAATTTCATCCATGACTAACTGGAAGATTCAAGTAATCATTAAGGGCCAGATGTACCATCACGGCCCACTGCGATTCGGTAATAGCGATTTTTAAGAAATCGCTATTACCGACTCGCAAAGGGCCATGTATCACATTTGCGAATCGGTAATAGCAATTTCTTAAAAATCGCAAATGCTATTACCGAATCGCAAATTGCGATACCGGCCCCATTCGCAGCTATGGGCCTGTTGGCCCATAGCTGCGAATATTTTGCATTTCCAAACTTGTGATTTCTGAACCAGAAATCGCAATTTTGGAAATGCAAAAGGCCACGGTGCAGAGGGCCTAAGGCCCCCTCTCCTGCACCCCAAAAACTTTTTTTTAAACATGTAAGGTACACACATGCCAAAAGGGCATGTGTGCTTTACATGTTTAATTTAAAAATGCAGTTTAACTGCATTTTTAAATTTTGCACCAGGTTACCACCTGGTTGCAAAGCATGGTATTTTGCAAGTGCAAAATGCCATGTTTTGGAAAATCGCAATTTGCGATTTTTTTCCTGAATAGCCTTGCGACCTGGAAATTGCGAATCGCAAATTGCGACTCGCAATTTCCAGGTCGCAACGCAAAAAAATCGCTATTTTCGCGATTTCTTAGTTGTGGTCTGCGAATGCATTTCATGCATCGCAGACCACGGTTTTGCACTCGCTAACGGCCTATTTTACCATTTGCGAGTGCAAAATAATTTCATACATCTGGCCCTAAATCCTAAACTCCGTCTTTTATCCTGTCAGTTGAAATTAGGGGTGGGCGGAACTTGCTGAATTTGACTCCACAGAATTCAGAGGAATTACATAAAAAGTCTGAGATAACGTGGAGTTCCACCAATGGGCAGAAATAGTCACATTGTGCTGCTCCTGCTGTGATTTACCACCCGGATCACACACTGCATTTCCAAATCAGTGCGAATGGCACCATGTGGCATGCCATAAGGCGCAACTGCTAGAGTTGATTTTGCTGCCGCTTAAGTAGCCTTCTAAGCACAAACAGTTTTGTTCCTCTGTGTTGGAAAAATCTCACCTGGTTTCTTCCTTGTGACCAAAAATCACACTAGAGGGTGCCAGATCTCACTGGCCAACTTGCTGTTTTGGAGTCACATGCAAGAAAAAAATCCGCCATGAGGCAATTGGCAGAATATTGCCAGCACTCTTTGTTACATATATTTAATTTTTGCTTGAGTTAGTAATTTAAATAATTAGATTCTCATAGTGACTTTTAAAACTCGACGAATTCCTTTCTTTTTTTTCTAGTTTCCCCCATTTATGTTTTTTCGTCCTTCATTACATCTGACTTCCCAGAAAGCCTCTTGGTGCTGCATAAGCAACCAATTTATTCTTTGAGTTGATATATTAAGAGAGCACAATCTGTCTTAGTGGTTAACCTAAGGCTTAGCTACTTGATAGTTGGAAACTAATGGCAGCTCGGACTATGTGCAAATATACGCTCTAACAAAGCGCACCATTTTGCCTTATGTAGTAAGACTCTTCACACTTGTATCTTACTTTGATTGGTCTTATAGATCCCATACCTTAAATGAACTTATCTATTTTCAGAGTAGAGGCTGTTGCATATTGGTATAAAATGATCAACTATGCGTGTGAACATTATACAGACATCAACAGCGGAGCCGACTCCCCCAGCACACCATCACCAGGGTCTGGACACGGGCCATGAGGCATCCAGGCTCTAGCAAGAAACTGACTCTGGCTATGCCACTATATGATAGTGACGCTGTAAGGAAGATGGGCAGACTGGAAGGCGTCAACCCATAGGGCATGATCGGAATATCCAGACTGGGTGACGACTGGGATGAGCAGGGACTGCGGTTCCTGGTGACACTCTGGCAGGATTATAGCTTGGTGGAAACTGGGGTACTCCTCTTCCTGAAAGTGCGACATGTCCAGGTGAGACACATTACTAGGGCAACGCGATCAAGGGCTCCTCGCCCCTAGAAGATAAGGTACTTAGGGAGATTGCCTCCTTAGTCAACAGTTTCCTAACACACAGGAAAATAATGTCCTATTCTATGGAGAGGTTGACAAAGCTGAGGATTGGCTGGGAAAGAGATGTTGATCCCCTGCCAGACTGGGAGTGGGAAGAGGCACTCCGGCCCCGAGAGTGACAGAGATAAAGTCTGGGTTTGTGTGCTGCAGCTCCCTTTGTCACACAAGGCATACTATCCCAGTGTGGCCCTCTATAAAATGGGAAGGATGGACTCCTCCGGGTGCAGTAGGGGTTGCTTGGAGGTGAGAGATATCGTGCACAGGGTGTGGTCATGTGAGAATAAAGCCCTGGTGGGTAGCGTTGGACAGAGCCGCTATAGTACAACCAGAACAAAAGTGGACAATAATGTAAAGACTGCTAGTCAGTGTGTGGCGGGATGCGGATCTGCCTCGGTACACCAAATTGCTGCTAATGGTGGGACTGGCCGTGGCTAAGAGGAACATTGCCAGACGTGACAGGGCACAAGAAGCACTGGACTGTCGATCCAAAATAGGAGAAGGTATGGTGCCCATAGAGGAGAGACAGAGGCTTAGATGTGCAGAATTAACCGGGAGCAGGAGGGAAAATGTAGTCTGGCCTATCGGTTGGAAGTAATGCGAGTCGATTTCCGTGGATGTGGGACTTTCTCTGCTTGCAAATGTGGGGGAGGCAGTGGTTGTCGAAGGTTGTTTGTTCACATGTTGGAAGCTCAATAAAACATATCTAAGAAAAAAAAACAAGTATGTGAGCATGGTAATGTTCTATTTTATAGGAGGAGAACGGGACAGCGAGGGTGTAAGCAGTTCTTTACAGTCAATATTTTGCAAGCCCTTTTAGTATGATATCTAGTTATTTTTTGTATGTCACATCATGCTCATGTGTACTCTTTCCTGGACTTTAAATACCAGATTCCACTATTATCCAATGTTTTATACTCTATTTGCCGTCTCCAGAAAGATGGTAGGCCAAGTCTGCTTTGCAGGATTTTAACTCATGACCACCAGAATAGCAGATTTCAGCAGTGTGCGTCCAGCTCACTGAGCCACCATGTCAGCTATATCCAGTTGTAAATCTCTGACAAATGCTCCTTTGAATATTAAGCAATCTCGTCTTCAGAATTTAACATTGAATCATATACGACTCGCACAGCAGAGTTATTCCACTTTTAGCTGCCTGATCACTGACCGATCTCACTTACATCCCAGATGTGCCAGATGTGTATGTGCACTAGAAGCCTGCTTGTTCTTTTGCCTTGTGTGTGAAACGTAGTCTACTCCGCCGTGTCCTCTACTTTTATGTGCTTTTCTCTCTATTCTCAGTAATTGGTAGAGCCCACCACCTAGTGGCAGACAGCATACGTCTACACAAAGCTGGTAAATCAAAGCTGTGCACACCTTCCTACCATAAAGACGTAAGGCATCTATTAATTACCCAGGCACTACGTTGTACTTTTACCAGTTCTCTATTTTGTGCTGATAGCTGTGAACCAGAAAATGCTTTACCTTTGCTCGGTGAATGTTTTTATTTTCCTGCACTGCTTCTCTTTTGGGGCGGGAATATACCCTCCGTGGTGTGCAGTTGTGTTCCCCCAACATAAGTGCCCGACTGTGTAGCTGATATATATATATATATATATTATTTTGGCCCTAGCTTCACTCTAATCTAGTGTATGTGTAGAGGCCCAGACCTGCACCAAACGTGCTCTCATTGCCCTGACGGTGGACTACCATCCTCATCATGGGATTACTACATAGAGTGGTGGTGACAGTGTTCTGTGTTTTGAGCTTCCATAGGTGTGACCAGCCCTTTTCATATCTGTCACTTGAGAGGAGGCCTACTGGCCCACTAGTGAAAAGTTCTACTTCTATGCAATAACCCAGATTCTTGCACTAACTACAAACTCCAATTTGTGTGTTTTTAACGTGGCCTGTGTGGTATGTGCATTGTGTGTGTGGATGAATCAGTGTAATGGAGTCCTATGGATCTATTGTGAGACGTGCCGTGCCTGGCATTGTGCACAAGATGGAGGTAAGGTTGTTTTTCCAGGCAGTGGAAATGATTGCTTACATAGCTGAAGCTGGAAGGAGAAAACCTAGACTGAATTCCAGTTAGGCATTTTGCTGAGGAGTACTGCTTCTAGGTCTTCCTGTAGCACTTCCATTTAGTAAATTAAATTCTGCTGTGGCAGCAAGAGGTGTCCAACAACATTGCAAGACTCTGTTTTGGTGAGGTATGAGGTCTCAACGTGAACATCTGAGAGGCAACAAGTTGGTCTTTCCATGTCACAAATGTCCTGTTCTATAACCTGAATATTGTTGTCTTTAATTTTCACTCATACTATTCCTACTCTTTCAGAAAAGAGCAACTAAAAATCCCATGGCACAGTACTGCTAAATGCTAGTAAAACTAATGCTCACCTTGCTTCGGGTGTTTCTCCTGGAGAGGCAGCCCATGCCACAATGTTATGCTTTGACTCTGTGTTTTGTGCCATAGACAGTTTGCAGCAGTAAACAATTCAGCTACATATTGCTCTGTTTAGCGATCAGCTATTTGTCTCAAATCTGCTTCTTGTTTGCCATGTTTTCTAGAAGTTCTCTCAAAAATCCCTTCGTGGTGATGTAGAGAATACGTGGTTAAGCTCCCAATAAGATGACATATTCCAAAGTGCACATGAAAAATTCTAAAGTTTAGCAGCTGGACTTTGTGTATATTAATTCCTCTCAGTGCCTAGTAAAGGACAGATGCACCCAGCCCAGCAGTACTCCTCATCATGACTGGAGGCTACCACCTTAAACTGTGTGCAGTGTGAGTAATCCCAAGAAGTGCTTAACTAGAAGTGCCACATGACTCTCATTACCTTAGTGACGGCTGACTTGTGCCTGTCAGATCCAGTCTGCTTGGTAAACTAACATGACCACCAATGCATGGAAAGGAAAAGGCTGTGGTCTGGGTAAACTACTGAGGAGCAGTTACATCATTGGGTGGGACTCAGCTCTCTTTTTGTACACATCATCCTATTATGGTGTTTGCTAACGGCTGTATTCCTCACACCCTGGGGATTCTCGCTGGTTCTAAGGTTAGGTAGCTCACTTTCTGAGTGCCGACTCTCTCTGACTTTGCAGGAGTGACCACTCTGCATGTTCATACTATAGATCTTCCATGGTGCTTGTTTGGAACTGGCCAGTATTAAGAGTAAGAATTACTGCTCTCATTCAGATTTCAGATCCCTATATAATGAGGACACTATATCCTGGTGGGCCTCAAAAGTACAGACAGAAGCATGAAACTGACTCTCCATAAGCCACTACTAGTACCGGTGTAGATCCACATTTCCCAAGAATTTCTAATCTGAGCATGACATGTGCATTAATGCCCTTGGCAATTAATTCTTCCAAATCCTGGAGAATAAAAGGGTGGTGTGCCAAGCCTTTTATATCCAGACCAGGCCTAGAAGCAGTGGCAACCAGTGTAAAGCTACCAATGCCTCCTATGCGTCTCCACCATTGCCACAGTCTAATTCAAGCAACCTTTGAGCTGGTGCACCTCTTTTAGGAAGACTAATGTAGCTTGTATCCTGTGAAGCAGGTAGGAGCAAGAGAAGACAGATTTAAGCTGTCATTCCCCTCATTTCGAATAACTTCTTGCAAGCCTTGAGCTTCGACATCAAAGCACCTAGATGCCAGTAAATCTGACAGTAACTCCTCTGCAATGACCACCATGGTCCCAAGGAATTAGTTGAGTTTTTTACACTGGCCTGGACTTGTATTGGTCGTGTTCTTTCAAAACTCTCGAGTTGAAGGCTCTTAAGGGATAATCCAGATCCTACACAGAGGCTGATGGCTGTGTTGGAATTATGATGAGACGTTATCTCAGTAAACGGGGTGTGAATAGATGGGCAGCAACCAGAACACTTTGGGATGATGGCCTTATAATCAAATCACCTGGTTACCTGAATTCCTTAATGCATTGATTCTCAAGGTTCCCCAGAAGGAAATAACTACTGTTTCATGGACCTCACTACTTTAACCTAGCTTTATCAGGTCTGATTCTTTATCACATCATATCCTTATACCTAAAGAAGACCAAATTAATTGGAATCGGATGTTATAACATGAAAGGTATTCTGATGCAGACACACTTTAATTACACCCTACCGTAGCTCTTTTATCCCGGCCAACAGAAAAGAAGGAAACAATCCCAGGTCTATATCTGTGCTCATTCCATCACAGCTGCGGTCTATTGTGTTGCAGCTATTAAATTAGTTCCAATAAGGGATGGGCTACTCAACATTTTCATGCTTGTTTTACTCTCGTCTCCAATCCTTTTTGGGTTGTACATAATTCAGCGGACAATGTGGGACTTGCATTTTAACTTCACTGTTTTTTGGTATGCTTTGGAGATGGTCCCAGTGTTTTTGAATAGGAGAGATCCCAGATGTTGACTTACTATAAAGCGTACCTTTATGCAGACTTTGTGATTCCTAGTCACGATGCTCTCTACTAAAACCTCAGCATTAGGCAAGGAAGGTTGTGCATAAATTGGTTGTAAACAGTTTATGATGTAGCACATTTGTGCAGGAAAAAGGATGCAGCTTTGCACCCTCTGCTGTGTGTAACTACTTTTCTGTCCTCCCCCTTCCTTACCCTGTGGCAGGCTGTTCCCGTGATCTAGAGTAAAAGCAGCCTTTACTCTCTAGAACTAGGAGCAATTGATTAATCAAATATGTATAATTTTATTGTGTTTTCTGTTTTTTTTCTTAATGTTTCTTCAGGTTGGGATTGTATAGGGAAGCTGAAAAACAGTTCAAATCTGCTCTCAAGCACCAAGACATGATTGACATATTTCTTTTTTTGGCAAAAGTAAGTGATTGACATCTAACTCTATTTAGCAGAAGTAAGTGAAATGTGTTATTGTATAAACTTAAGGCTTGTATTTGCTCTCGCTTTTCAAGTGCTAAGTGAGATTCCTATTGAGAAGTGAGATTCCTCAGGTAATGGTAATATCCAGTAGTAGGAAGGGTTGCTTCTATTTAAAAAATCCACATACTTAAAAGCCACATATTCATTTACCTACCACTCCACGTAGAGGTCTGCTCTTACAAATGGGCTAATGCAGAATAGATCAGAAATATTCATTATTAAACGTTTTCTTGCTTGCTAAAATATATCTCCACAAAGTACACAGTTTCTGCTTTTTATAATCTGACCATTGAATGTTAAACTAGATCTGGAAACTAGAAGCAGCTCTCCCGTGTTAGCAGGGGGATGCTGCAGCTAGCTCTGCCCGCTCCTCCAAATGTAATGTTACAGAGCTGTGCGTTGTGCATCGTTGCGTTCCACGGACAATTCCTTCTTTGTACGGCCCTCAAAGTGGACCACGAGCTGCTGTCCTCAGGATTATTCCTCTAAGGATTATGCTTTTCCTAATAGGGTTTGTTCCCACAAAATGTTGCTCCTCCTTCCACCAGGAGTCTTCTTCGAATGTTATAGATGTGCATCATCGTGAATTGGAATTGGAACATGGCCCTAGGTCTGTGGATCTTTGTTACTCTATTCTTTTGGAGGCCACCCCTGAACAGGAAAACTATAATATGATGACGCAAGACCAGTGAGGTAGATGCCTCTCTAAATCCCATTACTGATCCATTATCCAGAGTAGATCTGTGAAGAAGTCCTTTCCATCAAAGTTGTCCTCCCTCGACTTATATAGTGATCTGAATCTGGGCACTGGACAGATTGTGTGGTTAGCATTGGTGCTCAGCTCTGTTTTAGTCCTTTTCCAGTGCTGTTGGGCACTCTTCTGCCTTAGCAGCGTCTGGCAGTGACCCCACTCAAGTGGGGGCATTCACCGCAGTCTTGCTGACCATGTTGCTCCTCCAGTTCTCACTTGTGCGCCTTCAGGTTCCCTGACCGCACCTCTGCTGGCTGCTTCCACCTCAGCACAAGTCGGCTCCACAGGACCTTCTGATGCCATTATGGCACCTAGAGACACTGTTGTGCACCCAAATGCCTCACTCGTACTTTCAGCCTCAGCACCACTAATGTTCTTGACTTCAGATTAATTGTCTGGGCTTCCAAAGACATTTTCATTAAAGCGGGTATGTCTGTTGAGAATGACTTTAGTGGTAATCATTCTAATGAGTTACCAACTTGAATCAGCGCTCTGCAGGATTTACAGGTTTTCTCATGATGCAAGTGGTGTTAGCGAGGTAGATGACCTTTCTTGTCTTTTAGACTCTGTCAGGGTTTCTATTTTGACCTTCAGTGGCCTAGGTTGAGGTCCTCGATTGACAGGCCTGCATGACTATCATCTGAGATTTTGCCTTCTGCGTTGCAAGGCATTTTTGCTTCCGCTATTCTTCAGTCCTGCCTCCAGATTTACTGCTTTGGTATTGATTCTTGAGGTGAGAAACTTGCACATAGAAGTATTGGAATTAAAAGTTAATTACCTTTGGAAATAATCTATTTGGTGAATAATGTGACTACTTACAGATTCAGCATGGATCCGCAAACTTCCCCATACGGAGGAGGTGTCTTGAACAACTGCTATAATTTGCTAATTCTGATTTATTTTTTTCATACAACATCCATTCAGTTTCTCCAGATTAGGTAATGGAAAAAAGTGTGACAACTGATATCAGAGCTTCGACTGACACCACATACAACTACCGTGGTGCTACCTCCTGGCTTAGTAGGGCTATTTCAAGTTTTCAGATCCAATCTGGCTCTTGGAGAGATTCATGAGATGAAGAGTGTACAGGTAGATAGTTTATCTGCCCGAAATATTGTTACCAAAGATCTTTAACTTTTTCTTTTGTCCCATTTCTTCTTTTTCACTTGGCTGAATTGGATTTTAACTTCAGCCTGTATTAAAAAAAAAAATACACCAGCTTGTTATGCAGTTATTTAGAATGCAAATAAAAGCATATGTTAATATGCTGGTGTTGGAGGCAGCACGTTTTGGTTGACTGAGGGGAGGCCCAGGCCAGACAGAACATACCACTCCAATCAGGGGTGGGTGATTACACTCACTGTATAACCTGCGCTCACCCTTGGGTAGCTGGGACACATGCTGTTCACAGTGGTGCGTAGCCCAGCCAGGCACTCCAATATTCAGGTAGTTACCAATTCTGCACCTCCCTGATGGGAGTCACAACGTCTGGGGTGCAATGACTTGAGTCACCCCGGACAATAGTGGTTCCACACAAAGAGTTTCCAAAAATGCACCGACCTGGAATGAGGCACAACAGCTGGTGCACGATGACTTGAGTTGTACCAGACAACTCTGGTCACACATGGAAAGTTACCAGTAATGTGCGGTGAGTGGAGTCGTACCAGACAACTCCGGACACATACGGAAAGTTACCAATGCCGAACCTCCCTGGAATGAGGCACAGCATCTGGTGCACCATGACTTGTCGCACCAGACAAATCCGGTCTCTTTCTCTTTCTCTTTCTCTTTCTCTTTCTCTTTCTCTTTCTCTTTCTCTTTCTCTTTCTCTTTCTCTTTCTCTTTCTCTCACTTTCTCTTTCTCTCACTTTCTCTCATATGGTGAAGGTCCACACTCCTTGAATACAGGCAGTACTTTGAAGGCTCTGCAACAAGCAAATCCTGTCTTCAGGCGCAATACTTAATTCCATGCACCGCTGCTACCAGGTGACATCCAGCAAATGTTGTAGGCACTTAAGAGGGCACCACTCTCCAGATGAGATGGGCAGAAGGTGTCGATCCCTTGTGGGAGGTCTTTGGTGTCCCTGAGACCTTCATTAAATAACAGGTAGCAAGCCAACAAGCCCTTGGAGAGCACACTTCAGAGTTCCACACAGCAGCAACCAGTTGTCCCAGGCCAGCCACGATGCAGGAACGGTGCGAAGTCCCTTCGTAGGGCAATAATTACTCCTTGTGCGCAACAGATTCTTCTGGCAGTGTGCACTACGTTCCTCCAAGTGTATCTCTACTTTGCTTCAGTAGAGCACCAGTAGTTATGCTGTAGTGTGCCTTTGCAGTTGGGGAAGGTTCAGAGGGTTCCCTTTGAACCACAAATGTCTCCCCTAAATTTCAGTCCTGTCCGCCATGGGGCTGTGGAATGCAGTTCTTAATCTTTAGTGGGGCCATGATCTGGCTCCGAGAGGCCATGCTTCAGAACCTTTCTCTCCAATCTATCCAGCCAGGCCTACAAATGGCAGAGGTCTTCATTCCAGTTGTGTGCCCAAGATTTATAGCTGTTGCTAGGGAACGCACAGATGTGCTCCTTCATCCCCCAGCCTGGACTTGAGTCAAATTAAAAGGCACACAAAGCATTTCAGGGCAGAGAAATGTCCACTATCTACAAGTAGCATTTCTCCATGTTTATCGACAAAACCACCTTTATCATAGAAAGGGGGTTGTCAAGACGCATCCAGTGACAGTAAACAACATGAGGATGCACTGCTGCAATCCACTGTTGCAGTTAGGTTAACATGGGAGAAGTGTTACAATTACTCCTATGGGCATAGTAGCTCTCCCATGGAGTGAAAACACACATGAGTGTTCTTTACTCTCTGGGCATATGTGCCCTTGCGCACATACAAGCCTACATTGGCAGGCTGGACACATGTTTAAAAGCATGTTAGGCGAGTTACTCGTTTAAAGCACCATAGATGCTAGAGTGCACACCTAGGACTACTATGATAGGTGGAATACTTATTTAAGACCCCCTCCCCCAGGTGCTAGTGTGCACGCACAGGCCTGATATGACAGGCTGGTTAGGGGTTTAAAGCACCATAGGTGCTAGTGCGCACATCCAGGCCTGTTATGACAGGCTGGATGCATATTCAAGCATGCCATAGTGACAAGTGCCCACCCAGGCTGTCATGACCGGCCCAGCACATGTTTGGCGCCTAAGTGGGCACATGCGCACACACTGGCCAGCATCACTTCATCGTATATGTAGGAAGGTGCGCCCACTTCCACACTGTGTTCACAGGGGGTAAGGGCCCAAGGTTCTGGGGCCACCAGTAGGGAATCAGCCAAAATGTATGGGAAGAGCTGACCCCCCTAGGTAGGGAGAGCCCAAGTGGGAGTTCTTCCCTACCGGGCATGGATCACCCATGTGTACCTGCCCAGCCTCCCATCTACCACCTGCCCTGCCCTTCAAGGGGTGCTATAGGGGTAGCGGAGGGTCCCCTCAGGATTGGCTACGACATTAGTAGTGCCAGCCCAAGCACAACTGCACCTCCACAGGTCTGCATTGGCAGGCACGCCACATGCTTCACACGCTATTCTAATGGGTTGCTCACTCAGTGCTATGTCCCACTAGTAGCCAGGGCTGTACCCCCCCAGGTATGTGTTGTATCTTTTTTGTGGGGCACTCCAGGGTACAGCATCTGAACCAATCACGTAAACACCCCTTCCTAGCATGCGTTTGAAGGGCACGCATACTTTCTCCTTGCAATACAGTGGGAAAGTGCCCATAGACCTAAGGCCACGCAAAAAGAGTCCGCAAAAGACAGGGAGGAAAAAGAAATAAAAATCAAGGAAATCCCCAAAGAAAGGCTATCTCCAACAGCTGATTTTGTATAAAGACTCCAGGAAACTCTCAAGCAGAAGTACAATATCATCTTTCTATGTTTTGTGGCCCAAAATTGTATTAAAGAGAAGACCATTAAAAGTAGTGCAGAATATTTTGTAGCACTTCATCTGTCCTGTTGCACGTGAAGGTTCAGAAATGCAGAGTGGTTGTACATGAAATGAGGTTTTGCCCTTCTTTTTACTTCCTGTTGTTGGCAATGAAAATACATATGACACTATGGAATGTTACATGTTTTAATATTCATGTGTAGGCTTGACTGCACTATAGTGGAAGCAATAGACCTAATGGTCAAATGGACTTTTTTCTATATTGTGATACATATTTTGTATGGCATTTTCTGACTATTGAAGCAGTTTAGAGTCATTGATATTGGGCAGCTACCTTGAGAACATCCTTTTACAATATACAATGTATATTTCTGGAACACATGGCTACTCAAAAAGAGTTTCCTAGCGCTAAACATAAAGATGGGACAGGCCAAAAAACATAGAACATCCAGGATCTCTTGTTAAGTTTCCTATGTTCCACTTCTTAAAATCTAGGTCCATAGGGAGCCAAGTAGTCAGTCTTGAGTGGGCACATCTTTTACCACACTGTCAGCCCAGTGAACCCTGCAGTCTTTGAGCCACCCCTGCTGACATATCCAACAGCCTAAGTCACTTGACCCTCAAGGGACACATCAGCCTGGATAACCGATTTCAGAGTACGAAAGGACTCTGAATAAGCTTTGAGGTCGCTTGAGGACCAGCGTGCCATGTCCGTTTTTGGCATGCTTGCATGCCTCCTTAGGACCAAGCCACCACTTCCTGTGAACAGGTGAATTATAGCTAAAGGCCTTGAATGGAGCTGAACATCATATTTTCTATTACGGGAGATGTCATGGCGGGTGGAAGCACATAGGAGAGAGAATTACAGCCTGGTAGTCCCTTCCTTACATAGTCCGTGAGACAGCACAAAAAGGTTGTTTGTGGGATGTACTGTTTGGGTTGCCCGCTTTGCTGCAGTATGAGTGTAAGTCATAGGTTTTTACACCGTGGTAGACTTTTGACTTGTGCATTGCTGGATATTGAAATCTGGAGCATACTACAACCTCCTAGAACAGTGAAAGGAGGCTTCACTCCTACAGCTGGACATTGGGTGCAGGCAACCCAACCCAGACACATTACTTTGGTCTGATGCAGCCACCTTCTAGCTGGGATGTGTACTGGTATGGCAGTGAGTTTTGCCTCCACAAACAGAGTTCATTTGTTAGTTCGGGACCAACGCCAGTCATCTTCCCTGGAGACTTGTGTTTTTATTATCCATCCCTTGTTCTGGTTCACTTAATCCTCTTTTCTTGTTTTATCTTCTGTAACGTACTGCTTTCCTTCTCGCCACTTTATCCTGGTCTCCATGCCTTCCACTCAGTGTATTAATCATTTTCCTCCATTTGTAGATTTTGGAGCTGAGTAGGTAGTTTCAAGTGATGCAGAGTGGAGATGTTGCTCCATCTATAACCATTTATGTGGTTCAACTTGGGGTTTAACAGATTGTATAGAAGTGGAGTTTTCTATTGGTGCAGGGGGGTGGGGAGCGATGGGGACATGGGGAGGGGTTGCAAGGCAGAATCACAATAGGTCACTGATGAGTGAAGCTGGTAGGTTGATTAATCATTTACAATATTCATGATACACTAACTACCTTAGTGCGATCTTTGGCCCCATTAAGTTCAGTTGAACGAGTTTATTGACCTGTACATTCATTCTGTATCTGTCATGGCTGAATTTGTTGTGATATTGTGGAATTTTAAATTGTAGTCAAGCGATGAAGGCTAGGGGCACATTTACTTAGGCAGTGACCTGCAGAGGTAATTTTACCGGAGACCAACTTGCTTATGGCTAGGATGAAGAACACTTTTGGTTCTCCTTTTTTCTCTTCCTCAGCAAGGGAAGATGCACTTTGGGTATCCCGGTCAAGAACACAAGGTGATTTCTGCTAAGGCAGAAGTATACACAGGTTTAGCTGGTGCGCTTTCAGGTAATCTTACTCAGCTGCTATGCTCTTAATTTCTCAATATTGACAAGAAATATTTTTTCATGGGTTAAGAAGTGGGGTTGAATGAGTATGCTATTTATCCTCTAGATGGCTTGAATTTCATGGCTGGAGCAATATTACATAGTGTTAGTTGAAGAGTTCACAAACCAGTGCGCATTATTTCAATGACGTTGTGAGTGGTTATGGTTTAGAGAAACTAGATCTATGACTGGCGGATCACTTTATGGACACACTCATGAGTACTCTTCTGATTCTTAACTCTTATTTCCTCATATATCACATATATGCTGGTGGCTCATAGGGGGTATAGCCCTTCACACCCAGTTGGGATCTCAGGAGAGAACTCTGACTGACCGAGCTAATAGAGAGGAAATACCCTGAGCAATCATGGACGTCTGTGATGTCAATAATGGAACATAATTAGAAACATTTTTCCAGGTCAATAGGGGCATTAGGTTTGATAAGAAAAGTGGTAGGTAATTTTGGGATTAACAAGATTTGAAGAACTGTACAAGGAGAGTCAGAAAAGCGGGTTAGGGTGAATACTGAATCTGTTGCAGAATCGCTGAAACTGGCTGCCATGTATAAAAGCAATGACCTAAAGGAAGAAATAGGCCACTGGGCATTGAAGATGCTTGTTAAACAGTAATAAATATGGAAAAAGGAAAAAGGTGAGAACAGTGGAGTTTTACAAAACGTAGTTTGCAGATTGATATATACATATGCAAATCATTGGAGATCCCCTCAACTACATTTTGACACTGTTTTTATGCTTGATTTGAAGCTGTGATGCCTTTATTGCACTGCCAGGCTACCCTGGGTTTGAATGCCTGTATTATATTTTAGGGCTTAGTACAGTGTTATTTAACTGCAGTAAGTTATGTGGTAACTAGGGGACAGCTAGCCAGGAAAAATCCCTTTGGTAAACAGAGTTCTCTCTCAGGTGATCTTCATTGATAGTCGTAAGCACTGAATAATCCTGCCCGTGTGTGGGAATCCTGGAGCACTTTCCCATCGTATAACTACTTAAGTGTAGATGCTCGCCTTTGTTCGGGAAGGCCTACAGAAGCAGATAAGAGAATAAGGGACAGGCTACAATGGCCAAATTATTCAGATTGTACTTAAAAAAAAAAAAAACAAGCTCAAGAAACCCATATATATATATATATATATTTAATTGTAATATTCAGTAAAACATCTTAAATCTCTTTCACAAACCCTTTTTCGTAAAAGTAGAGATGAAGGATAGCATGACAATGTAGCCTGATGGGCTGCCATTATGTGAGATTAAAACAGCGTCTTTAAGAACCCAGCCATCATGCCCAGCAGGTGGTAGTTGCTTCAGTTAATTTTTTCCAGCTCCTGGTGACAGGATGTTGGAGTACTGAGCTCAGCCTTTTTAGGCTTTTTCTTTCAGAAATCACCAGTGGATTATTTGTGACAACTTTATTTGGTGATTTCCATTTTTCCCTTACATTTTCTGACAGAAAATGATGGTATTTTGTCAAATAAAATTACTTCTTTATTTGAGAAGTGTCCTGCCTGTGGGATAAAGAAGGCCAAATCAGACCCTCACAATGTCTGTATTATTTGCCTTCCACAGAGCCATGTTCCTGGCAAATGCCAGCACTACAGGAAGTTTTCAGGGTACACTCATGGAGTGAGAATATTGGCTTCCATCGCACAGGAGCGTGACGCAGGGAACAGCCACAGTCTGAAGGTGAGACATCACAGTGAGGAAAGGGTTAGTCCTCTAACAGGGCTTTTCCATCTACCTCTAAAGACCCCAGGTGTTAAAGGTCTACAAAGAGGAGTTCATCACAAAAAGATGTAATTCCAGATCAATGTTGAGTATTGATGTCAAAACAAGGTACTGCGCCTACATGTTCACCATTGAGGGCTGGGTTGACGTTGAGGAGGAGGTGACAGTAGATGTTGAGACAAGTTAGGTCATTGAAGACCTACTGTTGAGAAGAAGGTTGTTGAGTGTATCGATGTCGAGAAGAAGGTCGACATTGAGACGTAAGAGGAGGTCAATGTTGAGGAGTGTATCGATGTTGAGGACATCACGACATAAGAAAAGAAGGAAGTGGTGACACATTTCTACATCTCCTGACTCTGAATACTCCAGAGTCTACTCTCCTTCACAAATACTGCTGCCAGACTCTCCTTCGCCTCTGCCATCATCCACTTCTCCTCATCCTCCTCCTCCACTGCCACTTCCACAGCCTCCACGTCCTGCACCTCTTCCACTGGCACCATTTCCAATTCCACTTGTGAGGGCCCCTCTTTGGAGGCTTAGAGTTTCACCACACACATCACGCTCAAGAGCACGCCATCGTTCACACCATTGCAGAAGCCACAGATCCCCGCATTCTTCAAGGCTCTCTTGTCATCACCATTACTCTTCTAGATCAAGATAGCACACAAAATCTAGACATCATTCCTATTACTCTGCTTCCAATTCTACAGGAAGATATTCAACAACCCTGTCAGTCTTGCCATCACTGCAAGTTTCTCCTGTGGAGGATAGCACCACCTTCCAGGAGGTCCTGGTGAGAGATCTGCGAAGCTCAACATACCGATGTCCTTCCCATCACCTTTCACGTCAGTCATATTTGAGACTCTTCACCATTGCTCCACATCACAACCTCTCCATCCATTGATGCCGAGCCTCTTAGAACTGGCCATGGGACTATTCCTGACTCCAGCCTCAGCCAAGCCTGCTCCATCCAGCTTGCCAAAGAAATCTAAACCTCCGAAGCAGGATCCTCTTTCTCTAGTCTAACCCACCTCCAGACTCTGTGGCCGTATTAGCGGCCAAGAAACAACATGTTACAACTCCGTCTTCTGTACCACCTGACAAGGAGCTCAAGAAGGTGGACTCGCTAGGCTGCAGAGTATGCAGTACAGCTGCAACAACTATGAAAGCAGCAGATGCATCGACTCTTCTGGGAAGATATGATAGGGCTTTATGGGACTCCATTCAAATGTTTTCTGAAGATCTTCTCAGAGAAAGACATGAAGATTTCCTAGAGGTCGTCATCATCATCATCACACATAAGCTTTATTAGGTCAAATTTAACCATCAAAGCAATACAATCACAACTAAAATGACAATAAATGCATAATAAATACAAGATTAAGGTAAGATTAAACAATCAATTAGTCATTAAAAAATTAAATAAAAACATGTATGCTAAAAATCCTTAGTGTACTTTCCCAATAAGTTGGCCTATATAATGATAAGACACTATCTCTCATTGTCATCCGATATACATCAAACAATGGATCACGATAACCATAAAATTAATATATAAAATCAGTGTATAAATAAATTTAAGAACAATAATTATTTGAAGACAGATCATTTTGGCTTTTTAAGAGGCGTATAAGTATGTGCCATGCGGCTGCAAGAAACTTGCTGACCGCACAGATTTAAAAAAATGGGGGTATCTCTCATCATCAGTCTCAATGCATCTTTACAATGTCTCATACCCATATTCCTACAGGCTTGGTGGATCCACTTCCGCAGAGCTATCCCACAAGCAGGACAAATAAACATGAAATGTACTAGAGTTTCCGAAGTACAATTACAACTGGGACATAGATCAGTTGTCAATGCAGGTCGCCACATACTAGTAAAAGACCTCAAAGGTAAGCACTCATACCTGAAGCGGACATACAAGCTTTTGCTTAATAAGTCGGGGATTAAATCCAGGAATGGTTCAAAGTGAGGGTGCCACTTGAAGTCAAGAAATTGGGATGTCAGTCGACCGTGTGACGTACATATCAAGTACCTGTTTCTGATGTAAGACCAATAAACTGATTTCAGATGATGTTTATGAGCCCTCCTTAGATTATAGCGTTGACTCCAAAAGTCCCAGAATGTGAAGCCATCTCACAATATGATTCAGCCAAGGAATAGAGAGTGCATTAGGTCTCTCTAAGATATCTTGTAGAGACTCCTTGTACACAGCTAATTCCGGGGTAGTCCAGATTCGTACCCAGTAAAGTAGGGGTCTTAGGGCTATTACGTCAGAAATGCAGGAGAAACCAAGGTCCAAGAACATTGGGATCAATGGGATATTACAAGGGCATGCCAAAAGGGATCTTATAAAACTGTTTTCCCCCACAGATAATTTGCTAACATTTGAAGATCCCCACATCTCTGCACCATAAGATGCTGCATCCTGGGCCTTCACTAAAAAGATTTTGATAGCTGGAGAGACAGCTTTCGCAATGGTAGATTTATAAAACCGCAAAATAGCCCCAGATCTTGTTACTTATTCTGACCCCCAGGTAATCGATAGAGCTTACCTTACTTAAGGGAGCCCCATTAAGTAAAATTGTACATCTTTTGGTGGGGCCATAGCCAAAGGTCATAAATTTGGTTCCAATCCATAATCTGTGCAGAAAGCGCTGAATCTATCCACTAGTACCTGCAGGCCCATAGGAGTTTTGAAAATTAAAAGTGAATCATCAGCAAATAACAGGATCAGAATCTTTTGGTTATTTAGGGATGGAGCATCATTTTTAGTCAGTTACAATTCCAACCACCTCATTGATAAATAAAGAAAAAAGAGTGGGAGCAGGGACACAGCCCTAACGTATCCTTCTCCTAATATCTGTTTGATCCGTAAGTTCCCCCTGGCTACCCCATCTCACTCTTGCATAGGTATTCTCATGTAACCTTTGGATTAAATACACTAGGTTCCCCGGGGCACCAATTTTGTTCAGGACTTCCCATGGCTTCCCTCTAGGGACAAGGTCAAAGGCTGATCTTAAGTCCACGAAGACAACGTACAATTTATGTTTTGCTAAAATGACATATTTCCAATATAGCAAAGAAAGCCTAAAGACCTGGTCCATCGTGCTAATTTTTGGACGAAACCCAGCCTGAAGAGGGGATAAGGCCTGAGTGTCTTGGGCCCATTCCATGAGCCTGTCTAAAACTTGCTTAGCAAAGATCTTTTGCAAATTATTGATAAAACTAATTGGTCTACAGTTGCCTGGGGAGCCTACATCACCTTTTTTATATATGGGGAGTATTTCCGCCCCAAGCCACATGTCCGGGATAGGGCTATCTGCTGCTATGGCGTTCAATAGTGTATTTATATACCATGTCCAGAGAACGGGTTCAGATTTGAACAAGTCCCCCGGTATCTTATCAGGACCGGGACCGTTTGATTTGTTCCTAGAGGTCTTCAATGAAGGAATGATGGTCTTCCATCAGATCATCAGTGCTGCAGCTGACTCCTCCTTGCTAACGGCACATGAACACTGTCATGGAGAGGCTTTAATGCAGGCACTCCTGACTTAGACTCACGGCCCTCTAAAATGAGTCTCAGTGAAGAATCCCAAATCTACACTCTTTGGCAGCCACACAGATGATGAGATGGCTTGGATAAAATCCAAAGTGGAAACCCCTAAGGCAGTCGCCTAGAAAAGCAGAGAGAACAGAAATTGCCTTACAAGCCCTACCAGAGGTGTTTCTTTTTTTACTCCCAGAGGGTTCAAATCCTTCACTGGTATCAAGGTCAACAGCAATCCCATCAGCAGAGGCCTTACCAGCAACAGCAGTGTAAGCAACCTAGAGAGAGATAAGCAATCAGTAACCTGCTGAAGAGGGAAAACCCATCACAGGCTCAAAACCATAAATCTTTCCTTCCCTCTGTTCTGTTACCCACTCTGTTAGGGGGAAGCATTTTGCATTTTCTGGCAGAGTGGCGGACATCACAAGATGCCTGGGTACTAAATATTGTTCAAAATTGGTATTGTCTCAGGTTTTTAAGTCCTCCACCGCATATACCACCAAACCATCCAATCAACAAATACAGATGCTACGATCGAGGGACAACATCCTTCTACAGAAGCAGACAGTGAAGTCTGTTCCTTTCAACAGGGAACATGCATTTACTCTTGATACTTTCTGGTAAAGAAGAAAGGCCCCAAGAACGAGTTCAGCTCTATTTTTGACTGGAGATCGGCCAACAGATGGACTAGGCGAGAGAAGTTTAGAATGCTAGAACTGTATCAAATATATCCCCTGTTACACCAGGGGGATTGGCTGTGCTCCATAGACCTTCAGGATGCATACTTCCACTTAACAATAGCCAGGATGCATAGCAAATTCTTGAGGTTTGTGGTGGGTCAAGACCATTATCTATACAAGTGCTTCTACTTGGCATCAAGACAGCACTAAGCACCTTCCCGAAGTGCATGGCGGTGGTAGGTGCCCACCTAAGGAAACCGAGAGTCTTCATCTACCCCTACCTAGATGATTGGCTCATCAGACGTCAAATCCTCAGAAAGCCTATGTTCATTATCAGTGGACAAGCAGTCTCCTTCAAAGATTAGGGCTCCATATCAACCATACCAAGCCAACGTCTATTCCTGTTCAAACGCTACATTAATTGGGGGGGCTCCATCAATACCAATCAGACCCGGACCCCAGAGGAGATACTATTATCAATTCATCTGAAGTGTTACTCCTTAATGAAAGCCTCTCATCCACAGCAAGAACAGTGTCATCGCTTGGCTCAATGGCTTCATGCATCTTCCTAACCCCGCCCATCTCCATATGAGTTTTCTTCAAGAATGTCTTGTGGATCAATGGGACCAACTCAAGGGTAATTGGGAGGACAGGATCTTACTCTTCCCCCATGCAACACAGCCTCTGGCATGGTGGTGCTGTGTGAAGAATCTGCTTCAAGAAATGCCCTTCCATCAGGAGTTTACCTCCGAGACAGATGCCTTGTTACTAGGATGGGGAGAGCACATGGATCACCTCTCTATTCAAGGAGCATGGTCTCAGAAAGAGATGACGTACCACATCAGTCTCCTCAAACTCAGCACCGATCACCTGACACTGAAAGCTTTTTTCCGTTATTCACAATCAAATTCCTGCTTGTTCAGATGGACAGCACAATAGCCATGCGCTACCTCAACAAGCAAGGAGGAATGATGGTCCAGGCCTCTGTCCCATGAGGGCCAAGCAATCTGGAAGTGACTCTTAACCAGAGACCTGAGGATTATGGCAACTCATCTCCCAAGTCTCCAAAATGTATGAGCAGACTCTCTGAGCAGGGTACCACAGGATGATCATAAATTAGTCTTCACGACAACATTGTAAAATACATCTTCAATCTGTGTGGCGCCCCGCACATCGATTTGTTCGCCACAACAGAAAAGAAAAAATTCCCAGACTTCGCCTTGAGGTACTTTTAACCAGGGACACGGAGGGATGCTGTATAGATCGACTGGTGCAGCAAATTTCTCTACGCCTTTCCTCCGATTCCCCCTGATCCCATAAGTCCTCATCAAGCTGTCCTACTTGAGAGCCAGAATAATCATCATTGCTCTAGAATGACCATATCAGTGGTGGTTCACAGACCTTACTCACCGGTCAGAGCGTCTACATCACGAGCTGCCATGCAGACCAGGTCTTGTAACAAAAATCAGAGGACAGATGGTTCACCCCAATCTCTCCTCCTTGAATTTGGCAGCATGGCTCCTGAGCTAGTACCGTATGGACCCTGGAAACTGCCACTAGACGGTATAGAGATTTTCAAGGAGGCTAAACAGCCATCTGCTCATTCAGATGGAAAGGATTTTATATTTGGTGTTCTAGCAAGAACGTGGGCCCAGCAATCTGCCAGGAAGATATCATTCTTCCTTATCTACTTTATTTGGCAAACTCTTGGCTTATAAAATGTCCTTCTCAAACCTCTTTTTTTGTTCACAATCCCAGTCATAAAAGACTTCTTAGAGGAGTTAAAGAAGGTATTCCATCCCATAAGGTGTCCATCTCCTCTAACGCTTCATGCAGGCTCCTTTTGAGCCCATTCACAAATCATCTTTACAAAACCTCTTGTGGAAAATGGCTTTCCTCATAGCAGCCACATCAGCACGCAAGGTAAGTAAAATCTAGGCACTGTATGTTCATGAGCCTTACACCGTCTTTCATTCAAGTGATGAGGACTCATCCTGAATTCCTTCTGTAGGAAGTTGGCTCTGTATATACTATTTCAAAGTAAGAAATAGTGTGCACAGAGTCCAAGGGTTCCCCTTAGAGGTAAGATAGTGGCAAAAGTAGATAATTCCAATGCTCTTTTTTGTGGCAGTGTGGTCGAGCAGTAGGCTTATCAGAGGGTAGTGTTAAGCACTTGTACACACACAGGCAATAAATAAGGAACACACACTCAAAGACTTACACCAGGCCAAATAGGTTTTTATATTGAAAAATATATTTTCTTAGTTTATTTTAAGAACCACAGGTTCAAGATTCACAATTAATACTTTAAATGTAAGGCACTGCACTTAGATACTTTAGAAACTTTGAATGAAAACAATATCATGTACAGTCTTTGTAAAAATGGCAATAAGCTATTTTCAAAGTGGACACAGTGCAAAAATCTACAGTTCCTGGGGGAGGTAAGTAATGGTTAGTTTTGAAGGTAAGTAAAACACTTACAAGTCTCAAGTTTGGGGCATAGGCAGCCCACCGTTGGGGGTTCAAGGCAACCCAAAAGTTACCACACCAGCAGCTCAGGGCCGGTCAGGTGCAGATGTCAAAGAGGTGCCCAAAACACATAGGCGCCTATGGGGAACAGGGGTGCTCTGGTTCCAGTCTGCCAGCAGGTAAGTACTTGCGTCCTCGGGGGGGCAGAGCAGGGTTTTTTTCTAGAGCACCGGGGAGACACACGAGAAGGCACACAAAGTACACCCTCAGCGGCACAGGGGTGGCCTGGTGCCGAGTGCAAACAGGCGTCAGGTTTAAGATAGGAAGCAATGGGGAGACCCGGGGGTCTCTTCAATGATGCAGGCAGGCACGGGGGGTGGCTCCTCGGGGTAGCCACCACCTGGGCTAGGTAGACCGTCACCTGGGGGTCGCTCCTGCACTGGAGTTCGGTTCCTTCAGGTCCTGGGGGCTGCGGGTACAGTGTTGGTTCCAGGCGTCTGGTCCCTTGTTACAGGCAGTCGCGGTCAGGGGGAGCCTCTGGATTTCCTCTGCAGGCATCACTGTGGGGGCTCGGGGAGGTCATCTCTGGCTACTCACGGGCTCGCAGTCGCCGGGGAGTCCTCCCTTAAGTGTTGGTTTTCCGCAGGTTGAGCCGGGGGCATCTAGTGCAGAGTGGAAAGTCTCACGCTTCCAGCGGGAAATGTGTAGTCTTTAAAGCTGTTTCTTTGTTGCAAGAAAGTTGCAGATTGTTGAACAGGGCCGCTGTTCACAGGAGTTTCTGGGTCCTTGGTTGCAGGGCAGTCCTCTGAGGCTTCAGAGGTCGCTGGTCCCTGTTGGATGTGTCGCTGTTGCAGTTTTCTTCGAAGTTGGGAGACAGGCCGGTGGGGCTGGGGTCAAAGAGGTTGTCGTCTCCGTCTTCACTGCAGGGCTTCTGGTCAGCACTCCTCCTCCTTGTTAAGGTTGCTGGAATCTGATTTCCTGGGATCTGGGGAGCCCCTAAATACTGAATTTAGGGGTGTGTTTAGGTCTGGGAGGGCAGTAGCCAATCGCTACTGTCCTTGAGGGTGGCTACACCCTCTTTGTGCCTCCTCCCTCTGGGGAGGAGAGCACATCCCTAATCCTATTGGGTGAATCCTCCAAACTCAAGATGGAGGATTTCTCAAGGCAGGGGTCACCTCAGCTCAGGACACCTTAGGGCCTGCCCTGACTGGTGGGTGACTTCTTGTTTTTCTCATTATCTCCCCTGGACTTGCCGCCAAAAATGGGGGCTGTCTCCAGGGGGCGGGCATCTCCACTAGCTGGAGTGCCCTGGGGCATTGTAACACGAAGCTTGAACCTTTGCGGCTCACTGCTAGGTGTTCCAGTTCCTGCAGGGGGGAGGTGTTAAGCATCTCCACCCAGTGCAGGCTTTGTTTCTGGCCTCAGAGAGCACAAAGGCTCTCACCACAGGGGGTCAGATACTCGTCTCTCAGCAGCAGGTTGGCACAGACCAGTCAGTCCTGCACTGAAGGATTGGGTAAAATACAGGGGGCATCTATAAGATGCCCTCTGTGTGCATTTTTGTAATAAATCCAACACTGGTATCAGTGTGGGTTTATTATTCTGAGAAGTTTGATACCAAACTTCCCAGTATTCAGTGTAGCTATTATGGAGCTGTGGAGTTCGTTTTTGACAAACTCCCAGACCATATACTTAATATGACCACACTGTACTTTCAATGTCTAAGAATGGACTTAGACACTGTAGGGGCATATCGCTCTTGCAGCTATGCCCTCACCTGTGGTGTAGTGCACCCTGCCTTAGGGCTGTAAGGCCTGCTAGAGGGGTGACTTACCTATGCCACAGGCAGTATTTTGTGTGCATGGCATCCTGAGGGGGATGCCATGTCGACTTTGCCTTTTTCTCCCCACCAACACACACAATCTGCAATGGCAGTGTGCATGTGTTAGGTGAGGGGTCCCTTAGGGTGGCACAACATATGCTGCAGCCCTTAGGGACATTCCCTGGTCACAGGGCCCTTGATACCACTGGTACCTTTTACAAGGGACTGATCTGGGTGCCAGGGTTGTGGAAACAATGGTACATTTTTAGTGAAAGAACACTGTTGCTGGGGCCTGGTTAGCAGGGTCCAAGCACACATCTCAGTCAAGTGAGCATCAGTATCAGGCAAAAAGTGGGGGGTAACTGCAACAGGGAGCCATTTCCTTACACCTTCCAAAAGTGATTTCTGATTTTCAAGTCAGTCAGACAATTACCTTACCAACCTTCTTTCAGTATCCTTCCACATCGGCTGAAAGAACGTCTCATTCCCTAGAAATGAAGCAAGTCTTAAAGTTTTATCTAGACAAAACACAAGACCTAAGAGGATCAGACCAACTGTTTATAAACTACGGTCGGGTATGCACAGGCCTCGCTACTTCCAAATACTCCATCCCCCGATGGATAAAGTCCTGCATTCCTTATGCTACCAGAAAGCCAACAAGACTTTATCAGCTAGACATAAGGCACAGTGTACTAGGGACAAAGCAACTACTATTGCATTAATGATAAATGTCCCTATAGCTTAAGTTTGCAAAGCAGCAAATTGAGATTTCTTCACACATTCACCAAGCACTATTGCTTGGACCCAGATGCTAGAACAGATGCTCAAGCAGGACAGGCCTCCCTTAGAAATGTATTTACTTAAATGACTATTTGGAGCATTCCTCTGGCTGTCTTTTCCATATCCCTTAGTGGGGATGGGCTTGCTACTCTATTCAGTGCTTATGACTATCAGTGGATTTCCCCTAAAAGAGAAGGAATGTTTTTTTTTTTATCTGTAATCCCAGTTCACTCTTAAGGGAATCTCCATTGAAGTCATAAGCAACCCTCCCACTTCCTGGTGGAGTTGGCAGAGGCGTTTATGGGATCTGCCTATCACATACACATCTCGTCAAAGAGAACGGAATCAACTGCCACCTGCTGGGTATGATGGAATACTGGTGATCCCTGGGTCCTTAAAGGTGCAGAGGCAGTTATAATCTTGCACAATGCCTGCCTACGAGGCTGCATTGCCCTGCTATCCTTCATCTCGCTACTCTTACAAAAAAAAGGATATGTGAAAGAGATTTAAACTGTTAAAGAATAATTCCATTAAATTACATATATTTCTTGGCCCTTTTTTAAGAACAATCTGAAGAATTTGGCCATTGTAGCCTGTTCCTATAGACTGCATAATGTTTATCTCTTTAGTGATTCTGCAGGCCTTCCCAAAGGAAGGAGAACATCTACACTTAAGAAGTTATACTATGGAAAAGTACTCCAGCATCCCCGCACATGGGCGGGACTATTCAGTGCTTATGACTTCAGTGGAGATTCCCCTAAAAGAGAACTGGGATTACAAGTAAGAAACCATTCCTTGCACACAATTCCTTACTGTCTCTTCCACTGCCTTTGAGGGTCGTCAGCTGCCTATTCACTCATATTCACAGGCTATATCTGATTTGGACCACTTGTCAATATCCTCCATATATTTTCATGTACATTACTTAGCTGCTCTTCTGCTGTGTGGTGCTATACTTGGAGTTTACTGAGTATATGAGGAATCACTCAAACTCATACTGGCCAGATTATTCAGTCAAAGATGTCTGATCATTAGTGGTTTTTAGATTCTGTTAAGTTTTGCAATAAGTGGTGGTAATGGCAGCGTTGGTGAATTTTGGTTGATGCAGTCAGCTAATCTCTGTGCTGCACAAAGCATATATTTCCATAGATGTCAGTACAATGGGCGAACTGTGGAATATGGTTATCTTGCTTGAAGACTCCCATTGGACCAGTATTGTGCGTCCAGCATGAAAAATTCTCATTGTCGGATTTGGTGTATTTCATTATAAATGTGTTAATATATACACATTAAATATAAAGCGATCTGTGAAAAAATGTCTGAGTTCTGAATGAACAGGGTCTGGTTCTCCATATTTGGTGGACTTTTGTTTCAATCAGTGTTTTGTAATACAGTGTTACAGTTTGTAATGTCTCTACTTAGACAGTAGTCCTCTGCTGAAGTTTTGTATTCTAGGGCGTGCCAATTTAAAAAGTGCATCAAGCTTACCTAACAAGTTTGTGTTATTGGACATTGTCCTGGCAGGGTAGAGTTTGGCGATGTGGTTGAACTGTAGCCAGATGTCAAAATGCACCTGTGAACGCTCAAATTTGCAGAGATGAGTCCAGCAGAAAATAGCACACGTGAAATCCAGTCTGATTATCTGTCACCTGGCTAAACATTTGGCCCTTGTTCTGAATATTTTAGCTGTCTTGATTGTCAGATTGTCTGCTGCCTTGAGTCGTCTCATGAATAGAAATAGTAACTATATTTGTTATGGTGTTTTAATGCTTGAATTTGGTTTGAAACCATGTTCTTTACTGAATCATTAATAACTGGCCATTAATACTAGATATCAGCAATGCATGCCCTTGTTTCAAATCAAATCAACAACATTTATAAAGCGCGCTACTCACCTGTGAGAGTCTCAAGGCGCTAGGGAGAGGGGGATTACTGCTGCTCGAAGAGCCAGGTCTTGAGTTGCCTCCGGAATGCGAGGTGGTCCTGAGGTTGGTGGGGAGAAATTCCATGTCTTTGCTGCCAGGTAGGAGAAGGATTTCCCACCTGCCGTGATGTGGCGGATGCGAGGGAGGGCGACGAGTACGAGGTTGGCGGAGCGAAGTTGGTGGGTGGGCGTGTAGAAACTGAGGCGACGGTTGAGGTAATCGGGTCCCTTGTTGTGGAGGGCTTTGTGTACGTGGGTGAGGAGCCGGCAGGTGATCCTTTTGTTGACGGGAAGCCAGTGCAGGTGTCTCAGGTGGGCGGAGATGTGGCTGTTGCGGGGTATGTCGAGGACGAGGCGGGCCGAGGCGTTTTGTATTCGCTGCAGACATTTCTGGAGTTTAGCGGTGGTTCCTTCGTATAGGGTGTTACCGTAGTCCAGGCGGCTCGTTACGAGGGCGTGGGTCACAGTCTTTCTGGTGTTGGCGGGGATCCAACGGAAGATCTTTCGGAGCATGCGGAGGGTGAGGAAGCAGGAAGATGATACGGCATTGACTTGTTTGGTCATGGTGAGAAGTAGGTCCAGGATGAATCCGAGGTTGCATGCGTGGTCTGAGGGGGTTGGTGCGGTGCCAAGGGCCGTGGGCCACCAGGAGTCGTCCCAGGCGGATGGGGTGTTTCCGAGAATGAGGACTTCCGTTTTGTCTGAGTTCAGTTTCAGACGGCTGAGTTTCATCCATTCTGCAACGTCTTTGATTCCATCTTGCAGGTTGGTCTTGGCGCTGGTGGGGTCCTTGGTGAGGGAAAGTATCAGCTGAGTGTTGTCGGCGTAGGAGGTGATGTTGATGTTGTGTTTGCGTACGATGTCGGCGAGGGGGCTCATGTAGACATTGAAGAGAGTCGGGCTGAGCGAGGAGCCTTGTGGGACGCCGCAGATGATCTCGGTGGGGTCTGAGCGGAACGGTGGGAGGTAGATTCTTTGGGAGCGGTTGGAGAGGAAGGAGGTGATCCAGTCTTGGGCCTGTCCTTAGATACCGGTGGAGCGGAGGCGGGATATTAGGGTTCGGTGGCAGACGGTGTCGAAGGCAGCCGAGAGGTCGAGGAGGATGAGGGCGACTGTTTCTCCGTTGTCCATCAGAGTTCTGCTGTCGTCTGTGACTGAGATGAGGGCGGTTTCTGTGCTGTGATTGGCTCGGAATCCGGACTGAGAAGGGTCGAGTAGGTTGTTGTCTTCAAGGAAGTTGGTAAGTTGCTTGTTGACGGTCTTCTCTATGACTTTGGCAGGGAAGGGGAGGAGCGAGATGGGGCGGAAGTTCTTCAGGTCGCTGGGGTCCGCCGTAGGTTTCTTCAGTAGGGCGTTGACTTCTGCGTGTTTCCAGCTCTCGGGGAAGGTGGCAGAAGCAAACGAGCTGTTGATGATGGTCTGGAGATGCGGGGCGATGATGTCGTCAGCTTTGTTGAAGATGAAGTGTGGGCAGGGGTCCGAGGGGGCACCGGAGTGGATGGAGTTCATGGTAGCTTTGGTCTCTTCCATGCTGATGTGAGTCCAGGCGTTGAGGGTGATGGCTGGCGTTGTAAGTTCTGTGGTGGTTGGCTGTGTCTGGTGTCCGAAGCTGTCGTGTAGGTCGGTGATCTTACGATGGAAGAAGGTGGCGAGGGAGTTGCAGAGTTCTTGTGAGGGCGTGAGGGCGTTGGCGTTAGGATTGGAGAGCTCTTTGACAATGTTGAAGAGTTCTTTGCTGTTGTGAGTGTTCTTGTCCAGTCTGTCTGTCTGTGAAGGAAGTTCTTTTGGTGGCGCGGATCAGTTGGTGGTGTTCGCGGGTGGCGTTTTTGAGGGCAGACATGTTTTCTGCGGTGTGGTCCTTGCGCCATTCTTTCTCGAGGGTGCGGCAGGTTTTTTTAGATTCCTTGAGGGTGTCTGTGAACCAAAGAGGTTTCCTGGTGTTGGTCTGTCTTGGGAGACGTCTGAGGGGTGCAAAGTTGTCTGCGCAGTTGGTGATCCAATGCGTGAGGCTGAGGGCTGTGCCGTTGGGGTCGGTGGAGAAGGTGGGTTGGTTGTCGCTGAGAGTGGAGAGAAGCTGTTCCGCAGGGATTTTGTTCCAATGTCTGCGTGTGATGGGTTGAGTGCGGAGGTGGCGAGTCTCGCGTCGGAAGGTGAAGTGGACATATCTGTGGTCGGTCCAGTGTATTACGGAGGAGTGGCTGAAGGATACGTGGTTGCTGGCGATGAAGATGGGGTCGAGCGTGTGTCTGGCGATGTGGGTGGGGGTGTTCACCAGTTGCTTGAGACCGAGGTTGGTGAGGTTGTCGAGCAGGGTGGTGGTGTTGGGAACGTTGTTCTGTTCCAGGTGGAAGTTGAGGTCGCCGAGGAGGATGTAGTCCGGCGAGGCAAGGGCGTGAGGGGAGATGAAGTCAGTGATAGAGTCGCTGAAGAGGGCGCGTGGTCCAGGGGGTCTGTAGATGAGATTTCCGCTGAGGGTGGTCCTGGGGTCGGTGTGGATCTGGAAGCGCAGGTGTTCGGCGGCGAGGGGGGTGTCTTCGGTGGAGGTGGTGATGTTGATGGAGTCCTTGAAGACGATGGTGATTCCTCCACCGACTTGGTTGGTGCGGTCTCTCCTGGAGATCTTGTAGCAGTCGGGGATGGCTATGGCGATGTCGGGGGCCGAAGAGGCGTTCATCCAGGTCTCAGTGATGAAGGCGAAGTCCGGTGCAGTGGAGTCCAGGAGGTCCCATAGTTCAACGGCGTGCTTGTGGACAGAGCGTGCATTGATCAGGATGCATTTGAGGTGGTTGTTCAAGCATACTCTTCTCTCAGTTATGTACTCTACCCACAGATTAACTTGCAAGACGCTCCCTGAACACGAATGTCCTACTACAGTTAAAACAATCTGTGACATTCATGTTCTTATTGTATCATCTATTTGGCGTATGCAAGGCCTCTGACTGATATCCTGCTAAGAAGTAGTTTTTTAGGATGTTAGTTAAGCAGATATAAAACTGATATGACAAACAGTAGTGGCAGTAAGTTATTTATGCAGACTCTTGTCTTGCGTAACATCAATGGATGAAACGGTTTTAACACTTGTCTGCTTAAGCTTAAACTGTGTATTGAAAGTTCTTTTCAATAGATCACCTTGCCATAGATCCTTGAGCATGTAATTTATCATGCTGTAAGTGAAGTCATCATTTTATGTTTTGCTGTACGTTTTGTGAAAATTGATTGTTGTGTACAATAATTTATTTTGTAAAAACAAAAATATTAAATTGTTTTTGATAAAAGTTAATTTTTTTCTAGAACCTCATATCAGTTTTAATAAGTATTCTAAATACGTGTGAAGCCAGCTTGATAGATACATGATTGTTGTTAGAAGACCTTCATTGAACAATCTCATCTCTGCTCTTAGGGTGAGAAAGAGACATTGTGGTAATTTGAGATAGTCTTAGATGCTTTGCAAGTACTCTTAAGGGTTTGAAAAAGTGGGATACCTAATCAGTTAGGTAAAATATACTCTACTTTTTTTAAGGAGTAGATGACTTCATGTAGACCAAGTTCATTTTTTGTGTTTGTCAGATAACATTGCTGGGCATAATTCAGTCTCTTTTATTAACTGCCTTCTTAAACCCTTATGCAACCCATTTTTGCAACATTGTCTCCACAAAACCAGACTCAATATCCACAGTGTAAAGTGGTCTTTACCGTGGAATTCCATTATGTATTTGTCTGGAATAAATCTGTTTTTGAAATATGTGATTTTACTTTTGTTTAAAGTGACCATAATCCTTCATTGTTTAAAGGTCATGTTAACAAAGAACATTTGTAACAGAAATGTCATCTACATAAATTCTTTGATTATGTAGTCATCCTACTTTGTAAATTGCCTGTTTCACAACCTGTTGGTCCTGCTTCTGTCATGCTAGTTGACCATTTTCCTTATTTCCTCATTAGATCATTGCAACTCAGGCCTTTAGGTTTGATTGTTTCTGTTCCCTGTGTTTTGGTTTAGGTGTATATCCGATTGGACCAGCCAATAACAGCTCTTCAGCTTTTCAAGCAGGGGTTAGATCGATTTCCTGGTGAAGTAAGCCTGCTTTGTGGCATTGCCCGCATATATGAGGTGAGATTTGTAGAGCATATGTTTTGTAAGTATATGCATATTGCACTGTCACAAATAGGTAAGCCTTTTTTAACATTTCAGTTTCCATCATAAGAGAGTGTGGCTAAAATATTTATGCCGTTTTAAATTATAAATGTTTGTTTGGTCACCTGGCCTTTCGGTGCCATAGTCTTTCTCAACCCAGGAACATTCCACAGTTTTTTGCGTTTTAAAACCACATTTTTTTTGGTCTGCTAATTAGACAAGAGCAAAACCGGTTGAACGTGTACACGGCAAAATAAATTTTCCATTGCACAGTTCCACTGGTAGCACACAACTCGCAATGCCTTTCTATTGTAATATGTGGTTTAGGCATTTTTGGGTGAAGGTTTTGTTTTTACTCTCTTCTCAAAGGTTCTGTACGTCTCATGGGGTTAGAATAATCTAGAGTGTTTTTCCCAGCAGTTCTGCACACCACTGATTAGTAGAGACCAACTGTTTTTTTTTTTAGTTTACCTCAAAATTGTTAGTTATTCAAATCCTTTCAATTTTGGCAACAATTAATTTCTTTTTTCTTATTGTTTGCTGTTTTATTTGAATCTGGTTTCAAACAAATTATTCTCAACATGTTTCGGGCTTTTTGACCCTCCATAACCAAAAAATATTGTAAACGAAGGATAATAAATAAACGGACGGTGTTCACAATTAAATACATTTTCAGAACGCAGGATAGTCACAATTTGACAAAAATATACATGCTTTTCACAATTATAAAAAAGGCTTAAGAACTACAGTCTTTAAATAAACAAATGTTGATACTTTGTTACAGTTTTACTTTTTCGAACTGTTATCTTCTAAGTTTTTTGTTGCTAGTAAGTAGTGTAATAAATTACAACTTTAAACATCAAGGCCCTGATTTTATCTTTTTTTGCGCCCCATTAGCGTAATTTTTTTGACAAAAAAAGTGGTGTAAACTTACAAAATACAATAGTATTTTGTAAGTTTGCGCCGCTTTTGCGTCAAAACATGACGCTAATGTGGTGCCAAAAAGTATAAATCTGGGCCTAAATGTGGTATTGTGTTGATGGGATGTGTTAACTAAAGATATTGTCAAAATATGATAAATATGATCCTATATCACGCCATCCTCTGTGGATTAAGTTTGTGCAGATGAAAAATTAAAGTAGAACATACAGTATTAAACTTGCCAGTGGTATCCTAAAGAATATTTGACTGCTAGCATCCAGTTCTCTTGGATGAGTACTGGGATGTAATTCTGTGTAGCGTATAGAACTCTGCCATAGCTGTCCAAAGGAGACTTTTAAAGTTATTGTCAAGTCATTTTATCCACTTATTTGTTTTAGCACTTTGAATTTTTACTATTTTTCATATTTTGGGGTTATATTATTTACATACCTGTTGCACCGAAAAAAAGTTCTAATTAGGGAGCTATATGGTCCAATATATTATTAAACTACCACATTTTTGGCATATGGTCCAAAGATTGCTCCCTTGTGCATAGATTCTCAGCGGTTGCTGTGGTACTTGCCAAGAGAAGAGTAACTATGAGTTGGGGGAGTGGCTCATCTCCAACTGTTGGGGCATGGGTTTGGGACTTGTTTTCTTGTGATGAGATGTCAGATGCATGCCCGCAACACATCCTGGAGTCTGGTGGCCACTGTGGACACTTCTATCTTGTAGGGATGACCAGCTGTTTGACTAATGCTTACTGTGATAGGCTTTTTTTGTTATAAGAGTTGAAGATGTTGCAGTTTTGCCTGAATGGGATTTAAGGGTTTCATCACTGAGCATACTGCTATGATTTATATATCTATCACTGACCTGTTGCTGGTGTGACGCTCCGTCTTTGATGTGCTCTTTGCTTGTTGGGTTGCGACATGTCCACATGTTGAGGTATCTGAGCAATGTTGTACTATATGTTTATCAATTTCAGTCATCTGCCACATGTCAACATGGGCTATCATGTTCTTAAGTTTTTATAAGGAGTACTGTTATTTTGTTTCACTAAAACTTTAAATAAAAGTTTTAAAACGTTGTTCCCGGACATAAAAATAAAACATTATCTCTGCCTTTTTTGTTACTTGCAAAACAGGAAATGAATGATTTTCCCTCAGCCTCAGAATACTACAAGGATGTACTAAAACAGGACAATACTCATGTGGAAGCCATTGCATGCATCGGAAGCAACTACTTCTATTCAGACCAACCAGAGACAGCCCTGAGGTTCTACAGGTGAGCATTAGAGTAATAAAAATGCTGCACGTTTTTCTGGATACAAATATGTGTAATTAAGGTTACCAAAGGAGATGCCGAATCGCTGATAAATAATTTAAACCATGTTAGTGCATGTTGAGCATCTTTAAAATCTAATCTTAGAAACTGCCTGGTTTAGTACAGAATACATTGTTTGTGTCTCATGTGCATAGTTCTTACTTTCATTTTTACCTTCTTAGTTTTGACTAAATAGCATCTTGGTCGCATTTGTAATATCACAATAGCACACACAACAATAATGGACTTTGGTATGTTATGGTATGTAAAATAGTTGAAACAAGACATGTATGCAAGGGGACTATGTGAGATGTGCAGTTTAGCTATTACATCGAGTAAATGTGGCTTCTCCTTTATGGAATTTTCTCTGATATTCATGCATACTGAATAGCCCACTGCAGTGTGGGATACTGGAATGCCTTTATAAAAGATGTTTCTCACAAACTAGCCATGCCTTTCTGAATTTTGGTATGTTTATTTGTATTTTAAATGTACTCTTTAAACAATATCTAGTTCAATTAAGACAGCAAAAAGCTACACAGTGCATTTCAATTAAGACAGCAAAAAGCTACACAAAGCATTAAACCCTTTTTTAAATAAGGGAAATTGAAAGAAAATTGAGCAGCTATGCATCACTAGCTGAGTTACAAAAGAAATAACTCCATTGTGCCTTTAATGATATCCGCTGACTTACCTATCCCAGAAAGCACAGCTGATAAAGTCAATTTATCTTGAATCTCTTACAGGGGGTAATCATTTGTACCAATCTCTATCTATGTTGATTTGTTCTGTAAAAATCCCAGTGAGGAGGGCAGGTAATACATAAATTTACCAAAGATTCTTTTAATGGATATCAAGGATTACAAGCAAGTAACTTTACCTTGTCTACTATTTAGCAACATGTTCCTCCACTACCTGTGTGAATGAGAATAGCAAGACTAGAGGAGACGATAATGCTGTTAGTATGATATTCCACCCAGAAAATGTGCATAGAGAAGTGTGGCCCACTTGAGCATCCATTCTGGAATCATATACTGTAATAGGTGTGGTGGTAATGAGCCGGCAACCAAGATAGCCACTTGAGGGATAGGCTCTGTTATTGTAGCCCCCTCCTTTGTCATATGGAGCTTATTGAGTGCACCCAGAGGTGCTGAAGCAGTGGCGATGGATTATTTTGACTTTGAGACAAGTGAGTGTTGCTGAGTGAGCAAGATCTGGGAGCTGACATGTGAGTGAACCTGAAAAGTGGTAAAGGAGCTACCTTAATGTTGATGGCTGCCTCAGTCAGCAGTGTTTCTGGCTGATAGTGCTAGCTCAGTAGAGACGAAGGAGGGGCTCGGAGAAGCTAAATTTGCCGTCAAGTGGAGCTTGAGATACAGGGACACAACCGACTGTTGTGGGACGTGAGTAGTGTATAGACCAATAGCAGTGGTGGGCCGCATGGCTTGATCTGTAAACTGCTGATGATGGTGAGAGCTTGAACAGCATGTCGACTCCTCTGACTGAGGAGCGAGAATGAGCCGACAGGGCCTGGAATATGAAAGTGTAACGGTGGCTGGCTTTCTCCAACTTTGGTGAGTGTACTGGACATTTGGTTGGTCTGGAGTACCGTGGGTTCGGAGGAAAACATATAGGCAGCTCCGTATCTAGTGTGGCGAAACCAGAGTTTAACAGTGGTTGTGACACATACCTGGGATTTCAATCCACCTAACTGAAAGTCACTATACCAGGGTCACTGTGACTCATTATGGTGCCATCCGAAACCTCACAATATGTGTAAAATAGATCTCAGACAAATAGTTTGCATTTGAGCCCAGGAAGTTGGTGCAAGCACTGGACAGAGACACAGGCCACGCCAGCAGAAGGACTGCAAGGACATCTGCCAGAACATGGTGAGGTTGAAGTGAAGGCGCTACTGCTAGATATGCAGAAGAATCTGCATACTATTGATAGGAAAATAGACATTTTGTATATCCAGAAAGCGCCATGGAGGGGCCAGATAAACAGGTGACTGGAGATAGCAGAACTCTACATATCGAAAACTGAGGTTGATACGAGAGCACAATGTGAGAAGCCTTTAAAAATGGAGAAGTTTCTTCAGATTCTAGGAGCAAGAAATCTGTACTTAGAAGTAAGAAACACTTCGAAGTACTGTAAAGTAAGTATGTGCGCATGCAAGGGCTCTCCGAGCCTACCATCATTGGTTACATAGAGTTGCTTATAGAGAGCTTTCAGCTTTCTTTATTGTGTAGAGGTAACATCACACACTGACATCACATCTGGTTCCCAAACCCCCTCATTTCCAAAGGCCAATACTGGCACATATCTTTAACTATTGAGCCAAGAACGTGATCCTTCGCATTGGCAGAGAAAAGAAGCAGATGTATAATAATATGTGCTTTTAACTATTCCCTTACTTTACATTGGCAGTTTAGCAAGCCAGAACGGTGTTCCCAGTGAAAAAAAACTACAGTTTATGTGGTGAGAGTAGGCCATGCTTTATCCATTATAACTAAAAAATCATCTTTGATGATAATGTGCACAGCGACCCTAAATCAGTAAAGACCTTCTTCAGATCAAAGGAGAATACCAGCTCAATATTATACATGGGAGACTTGACGGAGATATTACTAAGGTCGAGGGGATGGATATGAGAAAATTAGGTTATGAACCAAAGGTTGCCTAAACATAATATGGATTAATCTGCCAAATAGATAACTGGCATGCCGAAATGTTGTCAGGCTGTTCTTGGGTTAGTAACTCAGGATAATCCCGAAGCACATACGTTGTCTACCTTATATTTACTATTTCAGTGTATTTCTGCACTTAAACGGGTTCAATGGGCAAGTACTGTATGCAACGAGTGTCTAAAATGTGCCTCTTAGTTGATACTTACCCAGCTATGCTTAAGACGAGTATTCTATTTTAACCACTATTGGTGGGTTGAAATATCTTCTTGGCAAATGATTGTTAATTGAACATTGCAACTGCATTATTCACGTCCAGAGGGTAATTTGTTGTTGAATGACTGCACCAGGCCAAGCTGATGTGAAGGGAGAGAGCAGAGGAGGTTGGCTCTAGTGCCTTGCTCTGAGTCTGCAGAGTTTTGTTTCGATGTCCTGGTCACGCTGTTGGACGAGTTGAGGATACTCACTTGTAGTTGGGGATCTTAGTGTGGGTGGGGTTTGGACTGGGAATGGAATGTTTCCAACATGGCAAGGATGATTTTAAAGAAGGAATTAGACTTATGAAGCCAGTGACATACTATGTTCTGTGCCATGGATAGCTCAGGTGCCTAGATCTAACTCGTTGAATGACTCTGCAGGATGCCTGGTATATCTCTAATGGGCTTAAATAATAACAAGAATGCTAAGCACATTACTGCCTTTTTGACTAAACCTGAGATTGGAGTAGCTGTTTGGTACAGGGGGACTCATTTTGCCCCGGGGCTAGCCAAGATATTTGCCAGGCAGTGGCAATCAGATTGGTATTTTGCAACCTATAACATATAGTGTAAGGGCACTGCAATACTGATGCACTAAAGATTGGAATTCTACCACTTATGCACACTACTGGATGTTCAGGGCTCCTTTTAAATATTGCACGCTATATATACACTGGAAGACACATTACATTTGTTAATACACGCAGAATTAATCTAATGCATCTAGTGCGTGAGTACTAGAGTGAAGAAAGTTACATGTAAAGGGAATGTTAACCAGAATTAAACCTTCTGAAACCTAGAACAACCACAATCCTGTGGATGGCCTCACTGATGTCAAAGGTCTCATTCAGATTCAAAACGATTGCTTAGTGTATGGCTACTGAGACACGCCAATGAGGAGAGTACACATTTAAATATTCAAGTCCATTTGACTACCGGCTGTGACTCGGGATGTTTGTACATGGTCATGTGAGGTGAGTGTATTGCCTTGCTTGTTTTCTGAACTGGTGGTGCATGAGATGCAGTTTCATACAAGTTGAACATATAAAAGGTGATGGCAGTTTTGATCTTAAACAATTATAGACAGGGTTTTTGCCGTGAGAGACACCTGGCTATCTAACAGTATATTGTCTGAATGCTGGCTGTCCTGGATTATGGCACACTTTGCAGTTCCAAGCACACTGGAGAACTTATGTTAGTTCAGGACCTGTTACACAAGATAGAATGAGAAACTGGAAAACGCACACGCTAGGGTGCCGTAGACTAAGACACAGCAGCGTATAGAAGCCATAATGGTAGAATGATATGAAACTGGATTGTGAAATCACATTTTTGAATGAAGACATCTTAGCTCAGAGGGGGAATGACGGGGCTACACATGAGCCCCACAGTTTGTGGCTCAGTAGCCAGCCAGAGTTGGAAATTTGTTGATGGAGATGAGTACATGAAATGGATACTAAGTATATTCTTAAAACATTTTCTAATTACTACAGCAGGATTTACACTGTCAGAAGTGATTGCAGTGAGACCTAGATAACTGCATTCTTGAATACGATTACAGTGTTGTGGCTTGAGAGCACGTGTGCAATGCCTGTTCAACTCCATTATGAAATTTGAGATTTGTAACGCTATTAAACCCATGTCTAATGGGATATCACTCGGCAATGAGGTTTAACAGTTACATTTTATAAAGAATTTGCTCATCTTTTATTTCTGCATTTGCTTCATATGTTTGAGGAGAAAAGGGTAAGAGGAATGCTCCCCTCCATTTTGTTGGAAACAGTTGTTGCACTTAAATGGTGCAAGCTGGCAAGTAGGTGTACGTGATATAGGCCTGTTTTTAGAAAATATGGACATAAACATTCTAGCAATAGTTATAGCATCAAGACTTCTCCCATACATGAATAGCTTAGAGGTGCAATATCAGGTGAGATTCATTCTATCTTTCTCAACTGCTGATAATATCTTCACCTTAATTGTGTTAATGTATGGAATTCATCCCAAGTTCAGTGCGTGGTCATATTTATAGAAATGGAAAAGGCCTTTTCATTCGACATGAGGCCGAGGGAGGATAACGATAAAAACTAACTATGCCATATTCTGTACCATGCTCATGGCTGGCTAAAGATTAATAATACATTGTCCTCTACTTTATCAGAAGAGGGCCACAACAGGAGTGGCCACTATCTGCATTGCTTTTTGCCACTTCTTTAAAGCCCCTACCTTATGTATGGAGAAAACCCCATGTTAGTGGGTTAAGGTTGAGGGGGGCAGAAAATGTTGTTGTCAGTATGTACCAAAGATGCAAAACTACAGTCTGGGAACTAGAGAAGAACCTATCCCTTATAATCTGAGGAATGGGTATAGAGGTAAATCAGGCCTTTGTATAAATTGTAACAAACCATAAATAGCACTATTTATACAGCCCACATCCAAGTTTTATCTTGAGTTTCCACTAGAGAGAAGAGTCACACAATTTGATACTTAGGAATGCAAGTTCATCCTAAGATATTGTCCTGAAGGAAATCTGTAGCCCGGTATTTGTATGAATAAGGGAAAAGGCTGTTAGACAGACAAAGCTCCCCCCATCCATGGCAGGAACGATTGCCCTGATTAAGATGATTATCCTGCCAAATCTTTTCTATCTCGAAGTTAATGACCCAGTCCCCTTAAGTAAGGGTTTTTTCAAAAATGGTATGCATTTTGTTAATCCGGATGGTTTGTGCAGGAAAGCAGCCCAAAGTGAGCTGGGAGATACTGACAATTCATTTGGGATGTGGGGGATTTACTCTGCTAAATATGGAGTTGTATTTCATAGCAGTGCAAGGCCCACTTTATGTATTGATGGTACCGTTCGAAATGACTGCTTCTGCATACTGCTGTTGAACAGAATATGGCTGCCCCTACTTAATTGAGAATTGCCTTGGCTCGCTGGTCAATGCACTCCTGGTGTGCTCTATGAGCCTGGGTTGGCCCTACGCTCCAGGATTCCTGTTCCCAAATAACCCTGGTAAATCACTCATTTACAATAGTGCAGCAGACCTAACTAGGGCTCACCAAGCTGGGGGATTTGTACAGAAGTTGTAAAGGTATAATCTTTGCTCACTACAAGGCAGTAGAAGAGGTCAGATCACTAGACATGTTTGTATACTTCAGAAAACGCAACACTGTGATGAAGGCACGTGTAAACTACCCGAAGTGCTTCCAGAACAACTTACATAGCTGGTTAAGAATGCTGCTCATAAATGGCTGGTCTCTCTATTATAGTATTCAGAACAAAAGGGTGGTAAGTGGATAATTGGTCAGCTGTAGCTGGGATATATAAGGACTCCCATGAATGATGAGCAGTTCATTTTAAATAGTTCTGTTAACTCTCTTTACAAACCTGTGAAGTTGAAGTTCTTGGGTTATGATATAGGTGAGCTCTGCATGAGATGTAATCTCTTAAAGAAAAAAATCATGCATTTAAAATGGATATGCCCCGTTCTGCTGATGCATCGGATGGGTGTTTCGAAGTCTTGCCCAAAATGGTAAGAAGAGAGATTACACCCTCACCACTGATAACCCTGTTAGGAACTCTCAGTCAAACATCTACCAGCAAGTTTACGGATTAGCTTTAGCACTGACCAAGAGACCAGTGGCATTGAGATGGGGAAGAAGTCTGGTACTGAGTCACTTTTGCTGCAAACTGTTTAATCCCCAGAAGCATATGTGAACCTCTCTGCTGCTACTTATCAGAAAATGTGGGAGAAGCAAACCTATGAACAGAAGTCAGTGTGTTAGACGATATTGTAGCCGACATTATCTTGTTTATAGTAATGTGTTGTGCACAAGTAATGCTTTTCTGCAGCCTGAAATGGATATGAAGATATTGCATCATTAACTACCAATGAAAGATTGTAATGCGTGTACATCAATCATCTCTACTATGTAATGTCTTCTTGCTACTAAGCATATTGATCAATGTAATCACTAATAGAGACACGAATGTATTGAGTTCTATGGCATCATGGAATTTGTCCTCGCTGGTGAATTCGAGTTCTACTCTCTTTAGTTGGTGACAGGTTCCCCACTTGCATTGTACTATAAACATTTTTATTACTCACATGTTGCAAAAGCCTTAGTACCCTGGAAACAAGCTGCTTCTGTGAACCCGGTGTTCTGTGCTATGAGGAGGAGAAACATGTATCTAAAGGAAAATATCTCAATAATTCTCACTGAGAAAATTCCCTGCAGGACAGCACTGCACATAGTTCACATGGTAGACATGCCTGTGGTGAATGGATCTGAACTTGCAGTCACGAGAGATCTTTTCACTCTTTGCCACTTAAGCATTTGCAGTCATAAACCACAAACTTTCCTTAAGTCAACTTTAGGCAACCCATGTCTGACTCTTGCGTTGCACCAAACAGAAAAGGTTGTGGATGCTTTGTGATGACATCAGCACAGACATGGTTTGGATCCTGTTCTCTTCTTAGAGTGAAATGGAAGGACTTGTCACGGTAGTGAGTGAGTCCTTCTTGAGTCCAGTATATTATCCTTCAAAATGTATAACCATGTTTTCAAACACAATAATAAATTTGCACGAGCTCTTGAAGACACAGAAATTCGGGGGATAGTGAAAGTCTGACAATGAATTTGTAGGGTTGAAAGAGCTAGTCAGTGCTCCTGCCTCAAAACCATTTGATATTGGTTGGAAAAAACATTATTATTGGTATAGGTAAGAAAGGTATAGGCATTGTTACCAGAACAAGTGAAAATAGGAATCTCTGATAGTCACATGATCTTAGACTGGTCCAACTATCCCATCGTTAAGATTGGCAAAGCCAGTAGGGCTTGGCAATGCCAGAGTTATTAGCATTGTCAGCGTGAATGTCTTATAGGTCACTTCATATAGTGGTATGTAAGGTTTGCAAGGCAAGTTTCAGGCACTTGACAAATGTGCACACAGCTATTACTGAACGTAGCAGCCATCTCTGACTGGCAGGATTGTTCATTTGTGACTGACAACCAAAGACACTAATCAGCACAAATAGATACATTTTTGAAGTACTTTGTTCTTGCTCTAGGGGAGGGCCAAACACAAGAAAAGGCATGATGCATGCATGTCATGGACAACCAGGAACGGATTATATGAGAGCGACATTGAAGTGAACAAATGGTAAGCCTATGGGATGGCTATATCCACCTGATGGTAAACAACATCTCTCAAAGAGACGGCGCATGTGCTGTCTAGCTGTCTGTACAGCAAATGTGCTGTCTAGCTGTCTGTACAGCATCAACTGCAGGGGAGGCCTATTAAAGTAACCCACATGAGCGAATTAGGGAAACTGGATGCTGTCACGCAGTACAATACCTTGAGTGAAATTTTGTTTAACTGAAAACAATGCAGAGTATTCCCTCCAAACACACTGCTGTAGGCCAACCACAAGGCTATGCAAGGACCAACTATTCATTCTGGCAAGTAGGGATCACCTCCAGTACTTGCAGCAGCCTTTTGCAAGTAAACTCCATTGCACATGCTTTGTTACAAGGAGAAAAATGAGTAGGGTCCCACACTAAACCTGTAACTCATATCCCTGAATTTCTAAAGTATGAAAATACCACTCAGGTCTTGCACCAAGGATCCTTCCCGGAAGGATTTGTGGGTCTAATTTAAAAATAAAGGTGAGCTGGGCAGCTTAATTCCAATGACAACTAAAGACTTTATATGCCAGGAGTTGTACTTCAGACGTGGCGCCTGCTATCCCGGGATGGGTGATGATCGGGACAAATAAAATGTTGGCCTTTGCGCGCACAGCCAAAAAAAGGTGTCTCTGAAACCAATAAAAGATCAGCAAAGTTTCTGCTGAGAAAGACTGGCTAGGGGCAGAGAAATACCCTTTCCAGTCAGCCATGCTGAAACCACATGATACTTGGCCCCACAACTTAAATTTGTATCACTCTATAAAATCTCCTTGACATACTTTTTACATAGAGGCTCTTTTTTAAACATACATACATACATTAATTCGTCTTAACCGACAACATTTTGTAAATGCGTTTCTGTATTTGTAAACTCACACCCTCGGCACAACGCCCGTTTGACATCTGTAATGTGCCACTATCCCATGGATCTTAATTAAAGCTAAACAACAAATTGGAAATTTCTTAATTCCATTGCAACAAAATATGATGTGCATAAAGGCACTAAACAAGGTGAATAGGCTCACAAAAAAATTGTATAGTGACATATTTTTATACTAGCCACTGCCCTTATAGGGTAAACAATGGATGAGAATCCTAACAGATATAATGAGCGTCACAATACACTGAGAACTGGATGTTATAACAGCATCACCTTTCAGTTTCCTTAAACACATCAAGGCAAAAAGAACACTTGTGTCACAAAATACGTCACTTTTCTGTTCCAACCACAGAATGTTTCTTCTTTCAATTCAACTGAAAGGCGTTAAAGTCTAGACTGGATGAATAGCTATCAACTAACTCGCAGTTCCTCTGAACCTTGGCTTTGATTCTGCCACACCCTCATTTGTGGTCTGGAGAGGTCTAGCAGGTTAATGCCTGTCAATGGCCACCAAAAGCAGTAATAACTAATGGACCACCAAAAGGTTTCATAGAACAACCAGTGGGGTCAGTTTTGGATGCTCCAGCATTCCTATATCCGAATTCATTACTTTAAAAAAATAGTCATATGATTATAGTGAAAACTAATGGACAATCAAAAGGTTTTGTGGACAAACTAGACAGGAGTCAGTTCAGGGTGCTACAGCATTCCGGTGCCCGAATTCGGTACTAGTGCAAAAAAGTAACATAATCATTACATATCATACCAGAGAGATGTAACGCTCGAATGAACAGTGTATATAAGTGGGGGTAGTTGGGAAAGGGGGGTGGAAGAAGCAACATGAATGGCGCGCAGGGGAGGGGGTGGAGCGAGTGAAAACACGAGCTCTTATATGGAGCGCTTAAACACAACTAAAAAAGTAGCTGCCAAAACGGGAGCAGTGGGTGCAACACAAGTACTTGGTCCGTGCTCTACCGGAGGGCCAAACACAAGAAGATGGATGATGCATGTTTGCATGGACAAATGGGAGCAAAGGATATGGGAGCAACTTTGAGGCGAACAAATAATCTATGGGTGGGCTATAGCTCACTGATTGTAAATATGCCTCAAAGGAAACAGCTCATGCGCTGTCTAGCTGAGATGTAAAAAAGGTACCTCTAATGAATATCTGATTTGGGGAATTTTAAACTTGAGCAGTGATGTTTAAAAGGAAAGACATGCTCAGTCCCTTTACTTCTCCCCCCTGCGAAAATAAAGAAAGATGTGATTGTCAGCTGAAGAGAGAAAGCCTACAAACACTTTATAGTGTGCCATGGAAGCTCAATACACACAGCATCATCAAAGACGGAAGCCGCCAACAAATAAATGAACTATCACGTTGCCACCCTCCTTATGCTGCATTGAAAAGGAAAAAAAAGTCAGTGATTTGGCAGATCAGTACTGTGTCTGCCTCTACACAAACAATTCAATGTAGAACGCATTCAAGCATTTGAAAGTCAGTGATTCTGCCCCTCTGTACCTAGCAGTGCCTCTGGCAAGAAGTTAAACAAAAGGAAGTACGCTAAATACCAAAGTGCATTCCAATCTGAAAAGGTAAACATTGAAAGGGCACCAATTTTTAACTTTAGAAAACTGCAGCGTATAGTTTACAGGTAGGAATTTAGGGCCATATGTACCAACACATTTTCCCATAGACATAGAATGGGTAAAACCCTTTGATTCATCTGGCCCATATTGTTAAAAATAAAGCAGAATTTTCCATACTTTTTGAACTTACAGGGTCAGATTATGAGTGAAGGCGATTTTTATCGCACTGCATCAATAGCGATACCCCAGGGAATGTTATTTATAGGATGTAATGAATAGCACCCTTTTTCGAGTTTTTGGGGAATAACATGCGGATTTTGGTATTTAACACACCAAAATCCACATGGTATGGTAAATACCATACAAATTCCTCCTGTTAAATTTCATCAGGTTTGATCTGCGGAAATGTAACGAAGCTTGCAGCATTTAACATATCTGATAATTATCTGATATGGTAAGTACCTCCCAACTCGTAATTCCGAACTCTGCGCAACAGGTTGGAATACACCAACCCACTTCTATTCAGGCCCTTAGAGGTTAATTGCTTTAAAAAAAAAAAAAAAGCCTGTTCCCAGTAATATTCAGGCTATGATGTTTCAGCCTCTATACTGGATTTTGGTGAGAATGACTCTGAGGCTGCTGGGCCGCATGGCCTCCTGCATCCTGCTGGTTCAAAAGGCCAGATGGCATATGCGGGCCCTGCAGTGGGACATGAAGTTCCAGTAGGTGCAGCATCAGGGGAATCTCTCCGACAAGGTCCAAATCTCAAAAGGAACTGCGAGAGACCTGCAGTGGTGGTTAATCAGGATTGGGTCAAAGGCAGATCCCTCTCCTTTCCCCAACCAGATCTTACAGTGGTGACAAATGCATCACTCCTGTGATGGGGCAGCCACATGGGAGAGGCGAGATCAGAGGCCTCTGGTCTCTTGTGGAAACCGGGCTCCATACCAACCTTCTGGAGCTCCGAGCGATTCAACTAGCATTAAAAGCATGTCTTCCCTCTCTCAAAGGGAAAGCAGTGGATGTGTTTAGACAACACTACCGCCACGTGGTACTGCAACAAAGAAGGCGGAGTGAGGTCGTGGACCCTTTGTCAAGAGGCTCTTCGCCTCTGGAATTGGCTGGAACATCAGGGCATTTCTCTGGTGGTTCGACGCCTGGCGGGCTCCCCGAACGCCAGGCAGACGAACTCAGCCGACGATGCATGGTCGATCACGAATGGCGTCTCCATCCAGAGGTGGCGCAAGGTCTCTTCCTTCAGTGGGGAGAACCTTGGTTAGACTTGTTCATCTCTGTAGAGAACGTGCAATGTCCGCTGTTTTGCGCGTTGGAGTTTCCAAGGCGGCACGCGCTCGGTGATGCTTTTCGTCATGAGTGGAACTCAGGCTTCCTGTATGCCTTTCCGTCCATACCACTTCTGCCCAGAGTTCTGAAGACGATCAGGCAAGACCGGGCCCAAGTAATCCTGGTGGCTCCGTAATGGACACGAAGAGTCTGGTATCCCAAGCTCTTGAGCATGGCCACAGCTCCTCCGATCAGACTGCTTCTTCGGGAGGATCTTCTGTCGCAGCAGCAGGGGAGGGTCATCAAACCGAACCTGTCCACCCTCCACCTCTTTGCGTGGAGATTGAGCGGTGACAGTTGACGTCTTTTGACCTGCCACCCGAGGACTGTAACGTCATCTTGGCAGCTTGGTGTCCCTCTACCAAAACTGTATATGTCTGTCGGAATAAATTTGTGTCAAGGTGCATCGACAAATCTGTTGATCCTCTATCTGCTCCTCTCTCTCAAGTTCTCTTTATTCTTTCCCATGCCCAACGAGGCTCTACCCTGGGCACCCTTAAGGGATATCTCTCTGCTTTCTTGAGGTTACCAGATCAACCTTCCTTAGTCAGATCTCTCAATGTTGGAAGGTTTCTTAAATGCCTCACACATCTTTTTCGGCTATCCCATTCATCATGCCCCAATGGGATCTGAACCTAGTCTTAACATACCTTATGTGTGCCCCATTCGAGCTGCTTCACAACTGCCCTTTACGGCTTTTAACCATCAAAACTGTCTTCTTGGTTGCTGTCACCTCTGCCCTCAGAGTAAGTGAGCTCCAAGCTTTTTCATCTAAACCGCCATTTCTGGCAATACACCCTGACTTCGCACAAGGGCTTATTTTCTACCTAAAGTAGTGACACCCTTCCATGAAAGTCAATGAATCTGGGCATTGGGGTGCCTGTTAACAATCCACATGTTGCTTACTTTTCAGTAGCTCACAATGGTTTTCAGTGATCACAAGTAGCTCTCTGCTTAACACTAAACAGAACTTAATAGTTATTACACTAAAGTTTTACACCATAAAAGATCAAACTTGTTAGAATTGACAGTTTAGTGATATATATGTTTATTACAGCAAGTAGTTGTTTGAACTCATCTTTGATTAGCTTTAGTGCAAGTAGGCTGGTTTTCAATATGTGTTTCGCATAACATGTGAAAGTCTGGACTTGTGGTTACTCTAGTTTTGTGCTCAGAATCTGTTTTATTGAATTTTCAAGACATTACAAAAACACAGCACAGCAGTGCAAGATACAAATGTTGAGGCAGAAGTGCATTTGTCACAGGAAATACAGAGATTAACATAGCAAGGCCATGGGAGGCAGAGCGAGGGGGGGGTGGGCATTCATTGGCAATGTCAAAGCGTGACCTTGTGTGTCATGATGTGTGCCAAGATGATGAGAAGCAAAATACCCACCTGACAAGACTCCCATCAAGCGGATAAGAGTTGGCAACCCATGCGTTCTAGGCTGACATAGGGGTCCCAGGTGAAGGCCTGTGCGGATCCCTCGCTGCTGTGCCTTTATTTAAGAACTGTGCCTTAGTGTAAGAACTAAAAGATTAATAGAGTAAAACGGAACTGTGGAAAGAAAGGGAGAAGAGAAAGAACAAATTATAACGAGAAAGTCTCCAGCCACTATGCAAGTATGGTGGTGTCGTTCAGCGGGGGAAAGAGGGGTAAGGGGGTGGGTGGGAATAGCCCTGGGTTCTAGATTGACCCCACTGGCATAGCCTATCAGTGGAGGTGAGGTGCCTCAGAGCCTTCTTATTTAAATCAAACAAGTGACTGACGCTTAGCTTAGGCAGATGGAAGCATAGAAATTCTAGCCAGGGCATGTAATCAATAAGGGGTGTCCAAAGGCACAGTACATTTTTATCCAAGAAGGACAGCTTGTGGTTCAGTTGCTCCATTGCTAGAGTGTGCCAAAGCCTCATAAACCCGGATGCTACGGGATGCGGCACATGTCATATGCCCTAAAAGCTATCAGTCCTCATGAGTCATGGCTTCCAGTGTCGTGGGGCGAATTCCCAGAATAACTGTGCAGTAGTCTGCAGGATTGGATAGCCCAGGGCTCCTTTCATTGGGCTCAGCATCTCCTTCCAAAATATGGCAACAGGCAGGCATGTCCACCATATATGGTGGAAGTCGCCCATCTGTGCCTGCAACTCCAGCCCCAGGCTGATGCTGCAGGAAAGATATTGTTAAAGCAAGCAGGGGTATAATACAATTGTACCATGGTTATATAAGCAGTTACTTGTTGGGGGATGCTTCTGTAAATTTGGGGGATTTTGCGCCAGTGTTTTCCACTGTTTCTTCTTCCCTGGGTGCCTTTGACAGCCCATTTCAGCTGGTACGGGTGGCTGGGGAGGAGGCGAGATTGTTGCAGCACATCATAGGTCATAGAAAAAAGGCCTTGGTTGCCCACAAAGTAACGGACCACGGTTTTGAAATTGTGTGGGAGCGAGTGACCACAAGTGTGTTAGGGGGGGGTGCAGTACCCAATGATGCAATTGGAAGTATTTATGTTGTGACATGTCGGGGACCCGGAACTCATTTTTGCAGTGATCTAAAGATTTGATAGTTGGTCCCTGAAAGAAGTCCAGCAGAGTTCTGCATTCGCCCCTAATCCAGTCCAGGAGGAACCTGGGGGAAGTGCATGAGTGAAGTCGGGGTTACGTGCTATCGGGGTGTTAAGTGAGGGGGAACAGAGTTAGGCCCCTGTCAGTGGCTAGTTTGTCCCATATCACTGGGGCTGTCAGAGTTGGGGTAGCTATGTATGTGCTTCGGAAGCCACGTTAAGTCCCACAGCAGTCTACAAGTCACTGCCCTGTCCATGTGCACCCAGCGCTTTTCAGTTTCTTTCACCACCCTCTTCACTGTAGTGTAGGTTGGCAGCCCAGTAGTAGTCTTGGAGGTTAGGACAGGCAAGGCTGCCCTGACTCCTAGGGAGCATGACCAGAGCGTTAAATATGCAGGGCTGTTTCTCTTTCCAAATGGAGATTGCTTGCATCCTTCGAATGTTTTCTGCGGATATGGGCATCAACAGTGACTGGAAGAGGTAGAGATGCTTGGAAAAGTTTTTCATTTTCCAGGACGTGTGGAGCAGTTTCCACCTCCAAAGGAACTCCAGAATTGCCTTTCAGTAGCCTGGCCAGTTGGCTCGGGTTCATGTAGTGAGGGAGTCGGTGATGGTAAGACCAAGATATTGGATGGAGTGAAGCGCCCAGTGGAATGGGGCTAATGTCTAGAGATGCTGGATGTGCTGCTGGATGATAGTCAGGCTGAGCTCTTGCGATCTATCCATGTTGATCCGGTATCTGGACACCATCTCAAATGCTCTCGGGCATGAACCACTACTGGGAGAGAGGAATTGGGCTCAATAGTGGTGAGCAAGAGGTTGTCAGTGTATAATAAGACTTTGTGGTCCTGATCTCCGCCAATGGGATGCCTGTGATGTCCTGGGATTGCCTGGTACTGATAACTGAAGGCTCCACTGCAGGAGCAAATAGAAGGGGAGACAAGGGGCAGCCGTGCCGAGTGCCCCAAGGCAGTGGGAAGGATTGGGTTGATTGGCCAGGCACCCGAATGGTTGCAGTGAGTGCCACATACAAAGCTGTTATTGTGCTGATCATATTGGGGTGTGAACCTATTTTCAGGAGTACCGCTCATAGGTAGGCCCAGCTCACCCTATCAGAGGCCTTCTCTGCATTGAGGGAAATGAGAAGGGATATTATGCCTGTGGACCTTTTCTACTAGGTGGGCAAGTCACTGAACATTGTCAGAGCCCTGCCTATGCTTCACAAAACTGACCTGAAAAGAGTCTACTACACCAGATGACAGGGATTCTAGATGATGGGCCAGCGTTTTGGTGTAGATTTTTGAATCCGTATTTGTGTTATTGGGTGGTATGATGACCAAAAGGGTCTGCTCTTTGCCAGGCCTGGGGATAAGCATGTTCTCTGCTTTGGACATCATCATCGTAAGTCTGGTGGTCTGGGGGAAATAAGACATGTAGAAGAAGGCAGGTGTAAGGCTATCTGGGCCTGGAGACATACCTTTGGAGAGTTCCCTAAGTGCCCGTCCATTGAGAAGGGCTCCACCAAGGCACGAGTGGAGATAGCATCTTGATTTTTCCCCACCACAAGCATAGAGGTGTCGATAGCAGGCCCAGAAGGCCTCCTCGTTCCCTGGTGGCCCAGCCAGGACCCTCCGTATAGATCCTGGAGATATGGGACTGTGTGTGTTGATGGGGTAACCTATATGCTAGGAGGGCACCCACTTTATCTCCCCCCTTCATAATACTTCTGTTTGAGTGCTAAGAGGGAGTGTTCCGCTTTGTTAACCCTGTGAACTCTAGATGACCCCTCAGTATTACTAGCTGCTGCTTAGCGCTTGTTATGGGGTGTTTGTCCACATATTCCAAGGAATGATTCTCCTCAGTGAGTCTGGTTTCAAACAGGCACGCTTCCTGAGCTCTGGCTGCGGAGATGGAGGACATAACACCTTGTATGGTTGCTTTAAAGCCATCCTAAAGCGTATGGGGGTGGGGAGGGGGAAGTGTCTGGGACGGAATTAAGGGTAAAGTATTCATTGAGCGCATGCTCGATCGAGGCCTTATCTGCTGGGTCGCGCAGGAGTTGGGGGGGGGGGGGGGCGCCAGCATTGAAGGTCATGCGCTGCACGTGTGCCCAGGAGTGTTCGACATGTGCATAGTCGGAAACGGAGATGTTGGATATCTGAGTAGAAGTTAAGCTCCTCAGGAGGAAGTGGATTATGAACAGATAATCAATACAGAAGCATGAAATGTTCATATGGGAGTAAAAAGGATAGTCTCTTGTGTCTGGGTGTAAGAAGAAGCAAGCATCGACTTTCCCAGCAGCTGCCAGCTCTTTCTTGAGCAGGCAGGACATGGCATCTGTACCCTGAAAGTGCTCTATATTCCTGTCAAGATCAGGGTCCCGCACCAACTTAGTCGCCTCCCAAGATGAGATCCCCCATGGCGGGGCCCAGCAGGGTTCTGAGTATCTTCCTAAGGAACATGTCCTGTGATTGATTAGGGGCACACAGGTTAAGGAGGGTTAGGATGCCCCTGCGCCTCTCAATTGTGAGCGTCAAGAATCGCCTGCCCGAGTCTCTAGTGATTTTGATTAATTTAGAGTAGCAGCCCCTTTTGAAAAAGATGTCAACACCCAGCGTTTTAGTATCCGTATATGCTCAGTGTTGGTGAGGGTGTGGTGGATTGGTCATGCGGTTGCAGTCCTCCCTAAGTAAGTGGGTATTATCTAAGAAAATTACTTCTGGGTCCGATTGTACGAGGTAGCGCCAGACTGCCGATGTTTGCTAGGGGAATTTAGTCCTTGGAGGTTGAGGGATAGGAGCTTCATGTTGTGTATAGAACCCATAGCAGTGTATAGGTACGTAGCATGCTACAGTAAGGACACCCTTCTACACCCAGGGAGAGCTATAAGAGGAGGGAGCCCAAATCTTCGTCACTGTACACAGTGGTGAATAATATGGACAGCGTGGAGACCTGGTGGATGGGGGCGTAGTACGGGGGAACCAAAGGGACCAACGGCGCCCATTCTGGTGGGCCACTCCACAATGAGACAAGTGGGGAGCCCCACTTGACCCTATTGACCCAGTGGGCCGGTGCGAGGGATTGACTGCATGAAGGCCACACTGCTGTATAGTGGAAGGCGAGTCAGGCCAGGAAAAGATGGTTGTGGCAAGGATGATGAGGTCAGAGCAGCAAGCCCCCAGTGTTTGCTACAGTCCAAAGAAAGGAGGCACAGCGACATCTCCATTAGGGCTGGTCATTCTGAGGAGTCTGGGGCTAAGGCGCATGATGGTAGCTTCCCAGTCCCGGCTCCAGATGGCGAAGTGGCCCTCCCCCAAGTAGGGCTCCTCTCCAGTCCAGTGCCTAATGCAAGAGGGTCAGTTGGCAGGGAGACCCCGGAGCGAGGCCTGGCATAGAGCAGGAAGACCCCAAGTTACAGGCAGGTATTCATAGCAGCACTATTGGGTTAAATGTGAGAACCGAAATTCAAACTTGCCTCTGCCTGTTTCCTGCTAGTGTGGGAGGTCTCCAAGCCATGAACGGTCGTAAGTGGGGGAAGGGACCACCGATGTGAATGAGGCATGTAGGGTCGTTGAGTCTCCGGGGCCCGAGCTCACTTGGTCCAGGAAGAAGGTCTCTCACCTCAGTCTCTCCTTGCCCTGCTGCAAAACACCTCTTGCAAGGTCTCAGTCTCTTCAGCTGGATCAAAGCTCTTGGGGAGCAAATGGCGCCATCAATTTGTTGGGGCGGCAGGGAGGGCAGTCTGGCAATACTCAGGTCATAACGATGCAGTGCGATCTCAAAAATGGGCTGTAGAGGGGGCCTCGTGACATCCAGAGCGGCAAGCGGTGCTATAAGGTGGGTGTCAGGAGATTACCTATTAAATCAAACTTCCACAGGAGGAGATGCCTTTACCCAACTCCCTCCAACAGATGCGTGCTCAGACTTTACTGATTATCTGAACCCTGCATCCGCTAGAGGAAAAAGGTAATGGGAATAGAAAAAGAGAGACCGCCACCAGTTCCAGTTCCAGCCTGTGTTTCCCACTTAAAGATAGGATATTCAGTGTGTGCTTCTGTAACCTGTACCTTTCTTCTTATTGGGATTTCTTTAAAGGAAGGACCTGGATCTTTTGAGAAACAAGCCTCTCTTTAAGAGAACAATGTTAACTTAATATCTTCTTTTCTCCAGGAGTCAGAGGTATCCAAGGTTCTCTAAAGAGCAGTTCAAAGGTTCACAAATATACAGTCTACTAATGTCTTTTACAGGAAACGAAAACTCCTTCTGAAGGTTCAGTTTTCTCAATCACAGTCTCTGGGAAGTAATCTGAGCACTGAGGTTTGTCTCTAAGACTGGCATGTCTGCAAGGAAAAGGGTTTTGAAAATACATGTACATATATATATATATATAAATATATTGTCAAGTCTGGAAATCATACAAAAGGATGTCTTACCGCAGTTGCTTGAAGTTCTTAAGCCAAAACGAATTCACCTCAGAAAGCTGATAGCCAGTTGTTGGGAGAAGGAATAAACTCAACTTCTCCAGAACAAGAAAAATAATTAATTACTCAAAACTGGAAGAATTCTTTATGAAACAAAGCACCTCAGGAACACTGCTCCTTCTCCTCAGGATGACAGTTGAAGTGCACAGCTCCCAGAGAAAAACAGCTGGAGGGAAGCTTCAGCACGAAACTAAGGTAGAAACACTAGAGCACTGTCCTCACAAAGATTTGCGGCCACCATCTTGAGTGACATTTAAACCTGAAGAAGCTAGTTCTAAGAACAGGCTCCGCAAGAGCCACCGGGAGTGAGGACGCCGCTGTAACCAACGTGGGTAAAAGGAAAAAGGGAATCATTTTTGCTGAGGGAAGAACTTAACAACACTGGCAATATTTTTCCTGACCGTACCCCCTCCAAAGAACTCCCTCCCACAAAAGGTTTTCTGGGGAAAGTGTCGTGAAATTGCTTTATCAACCTTGGAACATGCACATTTTGGAAGGCTTCCAGGATGTTTCTTTTGGGCCAAAACCTTTCCAATCAATGAGGTAATATAATGTTCCTTTTTTAAACTTTGAGTCTAAAATTCTATTCAACTTCATATTCTAAATGTGAATCTACTTGGATATTATCTGGAAGGGTGGTTGCCCTAACATTGGGAGGGCTTCTTTTAAGTAACGAGACATGGAATACTGGATGAACCTTAATCTGAGGAGGCAAGGCGAGTTTGACTGTTACTGGATTCACAATTTTCTTTATTTAAAAGGGTCCTACATATCTAGGCTGGAATTTTTTGTTCCCTCTTAAATGTAAATGTCCAGTGGATAGCCCGGCCTTCTCACCCTCGCAATAACCAGGATTGCCTCTCCTCTTTTGTCAGTATGCTTCTTGTAAGAGTCCTTCGCTTTGGTCAAATGTTCTGTAGCGGATTGGTAGGTCTTTTGAACTTTCTTACTGAAATCATTTGCAACTGGGACCGACCCTCCCGACCTTCCTAAGATAATGTTTGGGTACCTACCAGACCTCAAATAGAAAGGAGAATAACCAGTGGAGGCATGAATAGCATTGTTTTTTTTTGTCCTCATCCAACCAGACGGCAAACCAGATATCGTCCTAGGGGCCTCCTCCTAAAGGTCAAACGACCTCAGAGCGAGCTACCATTCCAGGCTCCCATCTGAGAAAGTCCGTGTCTCTGGATTTTTACCTTTAGTGGCTCTCCCCCACATCCCTTCTAAGACCGGCCGTGGGTGCAATCATGGGACGTCAGTATTATCTTCTTTCCAACCACCTTTTTAATGGACCCCAAAACTTACTTATCTTACTTTCCTTCTTGCTAGCTCCTAAATCCAAAGTTAAATTATATACAAGACGTCTATCCACTCGGTATAAATAGGAGGGGAGGTGCTGATTCACTTCCTGCATATCTCCTTCCTAGCCAACAACATCATATAGAAAAGCAATTTAGCATCATTCCTACTCAGCCCTGTTGGAGAAGGGAGGCATCCAAAAATAATCAGAGAGGTTTACCTGGCAAGTACTCAATAAAATATCATTAATTGCCTCTCCCACCTCTTTCCAGAACCGGGAGAGTTGGGGGCACTCCCAAAACATATGCCCGTCACCTGCCGAGCCCAAACCACACTTCTTACAGTTGATCAAGTTGCTTTGTGTACATTTGGATAGCTTCTCTGGGGTCCAGAAGGCTCTGTGGATTGAGAACAGAACCTTCTTAAGTGGGCAGGTTTAACTGTGGAATACAACAAGTCTGTGGATACTTGCCATAGTTCTTTGATCTGTAATCCTGGAAGTCGCTCCTTCCAAATCTTTTCTGGCATATTAAATTCTCCATCTATAACTTCCATCAATGTCCAATACACCTCACCAGTTCTTTCTTCTGGAATTTACCCGGACAGAGTAAATCTTCTTTGTCATTTGAATTGCCTATTTTCTCCTTCACACTCTTCCCCCAGCTTCCTATCTGGAAGTTCTTGAATCTAGCTAACTTGCCCTCTGTCGCCACATCAAGATCTTCATACGGTATCAAATTCCCATCGTTGAACAGTTGCCCCCAACATGCAAATCTTGCCTCTTTCAACGGTTTGACTAGAATGTCTTTAGTCCATTCCGGTGAGCTCGGGGACTCCCAAATAGGTGGGTAGTTACTATAGAATGGGCAGCTAGTGGCTTTCCTTATTGCGAACCACTGCTTTGCAGCGTCCTGCATAATTTTAAATCTTACTTTCTTGAAATATTTGGGATCCCCGAATTTGTAAAGAAAATTTCCTTGCACTCCATGGTTAAACTCCATAATTTCTTTGAGGGTCTGTGCCAACTACGTAGACCCAGTGACATTCATAACCTCCCCCCCCATATTTTTCATAAAGATCGCCCAGGCATAGAGATGAAGGTCAGGGATCGCTATCTCCCTTTCTCCTTCTTCCTTCTCAACTTCTTCCATGAGATACGTACACCCATGGAAGCCCAAGTAAAACTGCTAATTTTGCCCTGCAGTTTGTCCGGCCACTCTGTGTTAGATTTTAAGGGTACTGCAATAAAGATAAATAGAAGTTTGGGTAATATAATCATTTTAACCAAATTGGCCCTCCCCATAATTGTAAGGGGTAAGTTCGCCCAACTCTCTTCATTAGTTTACAAGAATCTCTCATAATTCTCAAAAAATTCACTTCCGCTATTCTTGCTCTATCCTGAGTTATCATAATCCCTAGATGTTTTTTCTCACTCTTGATTGGTATACCCTCCGTCTGCATGTTCTACGCAATGATTTCAGTTTTCTCCTTATTAACTACATACCCTGCGATCTCCCCGAACTTATTTGTCTGTTCCTCTAGAATTGGTAATGGCTGTTGTATATTTGTAGTGTATATCATTAAATCGTCTGCATATAGAGCTACCTTCCTACACCACCCCCATACTTAAACGGGGTATCTTCTGCTCTCTTCTGATTTTACAAGCTAGAAGCTTTATATACAAGTTAAATAACAGCAGAGACAATGGGCATCCCTGCCTGGTTCCTCTTTCCTATTTTAAAAGGACATGCTAATGAGCCATTAACCAACACACTGACAATCAGGTCATGATATATCTTCTGCAATACACTTATAAACTTCCCTCCCAGGTTGAAAACTTCACAGAGAGTATCCAGATACACCCAGTTGACCCTATCAAATGCCTTAGCAGCATCAATTGTCACTAGAGCTATTGGTTTCTTGCTCAACTTAGCTAAATCTACTCAGCCTATTAAGCTATGCGTCAATTCATGCATATACCTGTTCTTTAAGAAGCCCTTTTGATCTCCCTGAATAAGGCTACCTAGAATACCCCCAACCTGTTCGCCAGGATTTTCGCAAACATTTTATAGTCTAAATTTAGCAGAGAGATCGGCCTGTATGCGTCGCAGTTTCTGGGATCCTTCCCTGGTTTTGGGATTAGTGTGATAATAGCCTCCTTCCAAGAGGGAGGCAATAAGCCTCCTTCCTCTAAGATGTTATTACATAAACCCTCAAAGTACTTAAGGATACCTCCTCCTAGTGCTTTATATATTTCAAAGGGTAGGCCATCTGGGCCTGCCGCCTCTCCTAACTTAGCCGACTGGACTGTATAGCTCGCTCTATTTTGACCTGCCCTATCTGCCCATTCAAAACTTTATTATCTTCTTCCTCCAGGCTCGGCAGGTCAAGGTCTTTTATCCAACCCTTCACTGTTTCTGGAGACACCACCAATGTCTCTAAATATAGCTCCTTATAATAGTCCTGAATAGCTTCTTCAGTCTTCCCCCTACTTCTACAGATCTCCCCTGGGTTCTTACATACATTCTACCACCTTATTTCTAAAGTGATTTGCCCTTATTTTCCAAGCTAATAGTTTCCCACAATTTTCCCCATATTCAAAATGCGCAATCCTATTAGCCTCAAATCTTGCTTTTATCCGCTAATCCACTACGGCTACCAATTCCTGCCTTAGATCTTGACGGAGCCTATTCTGTTTTTTAAAGTCCTCACCTCTATAATCTAGGGCCATTATCTCTTGCTCTACTTGATGTAACCGGTGTTCTAGACGCATGATCTCTCCTTTTAGGCCTTCCTTCCGATGGAGGATGCTCTTATCAATCTACCTCTCTGGAAAGCCTTAAACGCATCCCAAACTACGGCTGGTGGTGATGATCCAGAGTTGATGCTAAAAAAAATCTTCTACATCTATTCTTAAATTTGCCACTAACTTCTCATCTAACAATAGGCTCCTATCCAGTGTCCACCTACTCTGGATATCCCTTGTCCGCAGTCGGATATTCATGCTTACTGCTGTCCTACATGTGGGCCGCGACATGTACCACCTCTTCGACCTTATCCCTCAATCTTCCATCTCCTAAGGCATAGTCTATCCTGGACTGATGTCTATATTTTTTATTATTGTGTGTGCCTCATGTTTTTGTCCCATCTTCTCCCTCCAAATGTCGTGCAGCCCTAACTGGGACATCATAGCTAATACTTTGGATCGCATTTTTTCATTAGTTCTTGCCCTACTACCAGAAGATCTATCTAAATTATAATTCAACACCACACTAAAGTCTCCCATCCATATTATTGGGTCAGGGTATTGCAACACATGATGGAAGAGATCCAACAAAGGTGAGGGGTCATCTCTGTTCGGTCCATAATATCCTACCAGAGTAAATGCATACTCAAACACCATCTGCCTCCCAATTGCCCATCTACCTGCCTTATCCACTGGCCCGCACTGAAAGGAGATATTGGGGTGATCTGTAACTAATATAGCCACTCCCTTACTCCACCAGCCTGCATAGTACTTAAAAACTGCTGAAGCCATGTACATGAGGAAAATAACTCAGTACACTTTCTCATTAGACAGGTGCGTCTCTTGCAAGATTAAAACATTTGCCTGAGTGTCTCTTAAATACTGCATCAGTCTTTTCTGCCTGTTCCTTACTCTTAAACCGTTGACATTCCAAGATAGGAGTTTTAACTCATTTACCCCGCCATCCGTATTCTGCTTTAATTGCCGCTGGTAGACCCCCCGTGTTCTGCCAGTACTCTGCTGGATGAGGACATTCTTTTTATTTTTTATTTTTCCCCTTTTGCTCCCCCACCCAGTGTTCACACCCTCCATCTCCACTTCTCACCCCCTCTTCAACCCTCTCCCCTACCCCTAACTCCCTGGGAAAACCCATTTTATCTCTTTAACCAGCGATAATCTCACCCCGGGGAGTCCGCCACTGGTCCATTATTTGCAACAAAAAAAAAAAGAAAAAGGACTCGCCCCAGCCTCCAATCATGCTAGCCAGCCTTACTTAATGTCTTAATCAGATCATCCACCTCCCTCTAATCCTTAAAGTTACACATTTTATTCTTAACAATAACTCTCAAAGAAGCTGGGAAGTTCAACTGGGCGGTAGCCCCCAATTCTTTCAAAGTCTCCATCCTTTTTCCCAGCTCCCATTGTCTATTTAGGTTTACGCTCGACAAATCAGACCTGATTTCAAACCTAACTCTTTCCACTGCTAGCGCCTTCTGCTTCAGAGCTTCTGCCAGAATGCGCTCCTTAATTGCGTACGTGTGAAAACTAACCAATATTTTCCTGGGTTTATCTCTATTTGAAGTTTTCCTATAGGGGTCCCTATGCACCCTTTGGATATCTCTTGCAATGTCTTCTGTTGTGTCTTCAATCTGCACACCCTGCTTAATTAACCGCATTACCAACCCTTTCAAATCGGTCCCTTCCATGCCCTCTGGGACTCTTAAAAGCCTCAAATTACACCTTCTTTGGTCATTCTCCAAAGACTTGAGTTTAGATAGAACACTCTCTTCATTAGATTTCAACTTCTGGATTTCAACCTTATTTACTTCCATCGCAGACTTCAGTTCTCCCACCTGTTCCTCGAGGGTGGCAGTCCTTCCTGCGAGGTCATCAATTTTCACCCCGAGGGTCTCGCACAGGCTCCTTATCTCCTTTTGGTTGTTAATCAACGTCTCAAGACCACCCTTGACCTCCAGGGACAGAGCTTTTAAAAATTTTGCAATGGGATAGTTGGAAAGTTCTTCCTCTGCTAAATCACACTGGTGCCCATCCTCAAAACTTGAAGCTGCCCCAATAGGGATCTGAGGTGATGGACTCCTGGTCCAAGAGCCTTGATTCTGTCATTTTGCCTCTTCAGTATCGCCCTCCAGCCTCGGACCCTGATCCACCTTCTCCATTTCCAAAGTATGTACTTCCCTGCCCAGTCCTTCACTTGCAAAACCATCCAGCGAGGAGCGCCACGGAGGTCCGCAGCCCTCCATTTGTTTCTCATTTACTGCCATACTCTCTGTACCCCCCAATGGATGAAACCTATTAGGGCTGCACTCGATCTGCAGATCTTGCCTGCCCTCTTTACTTGTACCTGCTCCCGGGGCTCCTTTTTCAGTATGCGCAATTTGCTATGCTGAGTCTGAATTCTCCATACTTGAGGGCAGAATCCTAAAGTATGTTTTTAATGAGGTGGTAATCTTGAGGCTCCTATCTCATTCACTCCCAGTTTTAGCAGAAGGCTTATCCTTCCCCCTACCCCCTCTTCTACTAACTCTGGCTTGGTCTTTCTGCGCTTTGTAGTGGTTGCTGAGGGATTCTAATTCACCAGAGCCCAAATTTCCTTTAGTCCCATTGGACCTTCTACTACTCCTCAGGGAGTAGGTGAGTCCAGACCTCTTTGTCACACTCACCTCACCTTCCCTTTTATTTCCCCTCAACCCCTTATGACCATACATAACACAGTTCCTTTCACTAACAAGAGACACAAATTGTCCCGCAGTGCAAGGAGAAGACAAGTTACCTTCCCCTTGCACCTCCGGTCGCTCCCCCCAAGTACCCTGCACCACCTGTGATACCAGTGCTGCTTTTGCTGGCGCTACCACTGCTGATCTTCCTTCTGCCTCGGAACGAAATCCTTGAGGCCGCCTCCCCTCCGTGTAGGAGCTTTGCAGCTGCTCGCGCTTAGAGGCTGGGCTTCCCCCTCCATGGATCCACCGCCGCACCAGCGCGAGGTATTTTTATTTCTAACGATCCATTCCATCTCCTTCTGCTTAAATGCGGCCCTGTATGAGCTCTCCCAGCTGGCCCAGTGCGGACGTCCCGCAGCACGCTACCTACGTGGCAGCCATGTTTTCCCCCACCTCCATCCGTTCTCCTTCCGAATAGCATTGTTGTACGCATATTCTGCTGTCCAAATAAAATCTGGCCAATCATTATCTTGGTTCAGAAGATATAAGCGTAGGTACTGCTCTATCTCCTGGCTAACTCTTTCTGTCTGTCCATCCATTTCCGGATGATAACTAGTAGAATAACATTAGCCTATTCCAAGTTGTTTCATAAAGGCCCTCCAGAATTGGGAAAGAAATTGGGGACCTCGATCTGAGATTACAACCATCGGAATGCCATGAGCTCTCACTATGTGCTGTGAAAATAACTGTGCTAACTGAGAGGCTCTAGGAACCTTCTTCAGAGGGATGCAATGACTCATTTTAGAAAAGTTGTCCACAAAAACTAGGATTGTGTCAAAACCTTGACTTGAAGATAAATCTACAATCAAATCCATAGTAATGGTGTGCCAGGGATATGGTGCAATGGGAAGAGGCTGAGGCTCACCTTCAGGAGCTAGTTGTGTTGTCTTTCCTCGAATGCATTTATCACAGGTTTGAACGTATTGTCTTATATGAGGGATCATGGCAGACCACAGAAATACCTCTTAATTAATTCTGTAGTCTTCAAAATACCTTTACAGGCAGCTAAAGAATCATCATGACAAGCTTGTAGCGCTAGTTCTTGCAGCTCACGAGTTGCCAAATATAAAGCATTTTCAACAAATGGTAGATTTTCTAGAACCTTTCTTCCTTCCTTTTCGTTGCCCCAATCTGAATTTTCTTGGTCAGACATGGATTCTCGAACCTTCCTTTTTGTTTCGGAAAATTGTAAGGTACAAACAAACTTATCTGCTGGAATAATTGGAATCTTTTCACCTTTCCAGCTCTAGGCATATTATTCAATCTTCAGCCCCTAATAAATAATGCCGCCATTCCTGAAGTCATCCTTCACTGCCAATAGGTCTTTGGCAGCAATTGGATAGTTTCATTCAGGAGGAGTTAATTTCCTGGATCGTAATGCCACTGGGTGAAGTTGACCAGTTTCCTTGTGCCTCTGAGACAATACACTACCAATTGCTTTGCCGGAGACGTCAGCTTCCACAAAAAATGGCTTCTCAGGGTTAGGATGGAGAAGGATCGGGGCTGTCGTAAAGGCTCTTTTGAGGAACTCGAAGATTCTTCAGCATCAGTTGACCAATCGAAGGGTACTCCTTTTCTCAAACTTTTGTAATGGTGACTACCTTTTTAGAAAACACTTTCACCTCCTTCACTGTTTTAGGAGAAGGCCAATCCAGGATTGTTTGAATTTTAGCAGGATCCATGGAAACTCCATTTTCTGATAAGAGGAATCCCAAGAACTCTACTTCCTTCGCATGAAAGACACACTTTTCCAACTTCACATCATTCTTCTTCTTTGGGACGAAAAAAGGGGGTGGGGGAGAGACTGGGGATTACGAGGGATGAATAAAACAGTTTGCCAGATATTTTTCCTAATATTCTTTTAGGAACTTGTTCTCCTTTTCAGTAAGGGCATAGATTCTACTGCAAGGTAGATACGCACCTGGCTCAAGTTCGATCCTGCAATCATAAGATCTGTGGGGAGGTAGCTTCTCTGCCCCTGCTTGGTCAAACACTGCAGACAAATCTTATATTCTGGAGGAATGACAACCTTTTCCAGAGCACAATCCACATTGGATTTAGTAGATAAAACTTGAGAGGGAGATGGTGCACTACTTATCTCTTGAGGACCATAACAATGTTTCAGACTGTAGCTTGAATTTAATTGGACAGTCCTCTTTTCCCAATTAATTTCAGGGTTGTGCTCAGTAAGCCTAAGATCAGCTGAAATTGAGGAGCATCTGTGAGATTGAAAGATATCTTTTCATGGTGTCCTAAATAATCTTTCAGTACTAAAGGTTCAGTTTCATCTGTGATAGGGCCTGAAGACAGGTTTGTTCCATCCACCGCACAAACAGGCTCTGAGATTCTTTTTTTGACAAAATGTATTCCCATTTTTGTGGCATACTGGATGTGGCAGAATTTTCCCGTAGCTCCTGAGTCAATCATCACTGAAACCTCCTGCAGCTACTTTTCTCTGAAGGTGAGGTCAAAGGAGATGGTTAGATGAGAGGAAGCAGACTGTAAGGTGTTTGCCACTAATTGGGATTCAGGGGCTGGTTGGTGTTGTGAGTCAACCAGGGTTACTCTCTTAGTAGAATGAATTTTCTCTTTTCCTGAATTATCTTGTTTAGGCTTCTTTGGGCATTGTCTTACAAAATGCCCAGACAACCCACAATGGAGACATAGGTGGTCATTACAACCCTGGCGGATGGTGTTAAAGCGGCGGTAAAAAAAATTGGAATTACGACCGTGGCGGAAACCTCCAACAAAGACAGCCACTTTAACACTCCGACCGCCACGGCGGTACAAACAAACAGTGTGGCGGTCACCGCCAACAGACAGGCGGAGGACAAAGTACCGCCCACAGTATCATAACCTACCAATCCACCACCTTTTCCGGGGCGGATTTACTGCGGACAAAAACACGGCAGAAACAGGACTTCAAAGAGAAAACGCTCACCTCTACACACCCCACGAGGAATCCGGACGCCATGGAACTAGAGCTGCAGATCCTGCCAGCCCTTATCTTCTTGCTCCTCTACCAGGAGCACGAACGCCGGCGGCGAAGACCACAGTGAGTACTGCACCTACGACACAGGGGAAGGAAAGAAACAGGGACACACACACGCAAAACCCCCACCCTCACCCACGACAACACACACACTAATGCAGCATGATACATTACAGTTACACCCCGAAACCCCCCCAGAAGAATGCAAAGACCAAAGAAAATTAGTGTAACCATTGTAATATATTAAAATCCAGTACACAAAAATATACATATACACTATAAACAAAATATACACCAAGAATAGTAGTCCAGGTAGTGCTCCATTGAAGTCCGTGGAACACTGGGCCCACACGGTATGGGCGAGGCCCACACAAGATCCCCGACCATGACGGAGAGAACACTGCAGAGGCATCAGATAGCAATAAAACAGGCACCTCAGGGGGAGGGAAAGGGGGGGGCACCTCAGCCGGTTGAGTGCACGATGCCAAATCCACGAGGGGGCCACATGCCGACTGTTCGATCTTGGGGAGTGCAAAGCCACAGTCTCTCAAGTCTCTACAATGGGTAGTTTGCCCACTGTTCCATCCTGAGGAGAGTGAAAAGCCACAGTCTCTCAAGTCTGTACAGTGGTTGGGTTGCCCACTGCTGTATCCTGGGGAGTGCAAAGCCACAGTCTCTCAAGTCTCTACACTGGGTGGTTTGCCCACTGGTCCATCCTGGGGAGTGCAAAGCCACAGTCTCTCAAGTCTCTACAGTGGGTGGTTTGCCCACTGTTCCATCCTGGGGAGTGCAAAGCCACAGTCTCAAGTCTCTACAATGGGTGGTTTGCCCACTGCTTTCTCCTGGGCAGTGCAAAGCCGCAATCTCTCAAGTGGATGACAGTCTCCACTGGTTCTGGAGGGGGCTTGGTGCCCAGAGTGCTTCATCCTGCCAAGGACAGAGGTAGTGGATGTAAATCTCCACTGGTTCTGGAGGGGGCTTGGTGCCCAGAGTACTTCATCCTGCTCGTGACAGACTCAGTAGCGTCAGTGCCCTTGGCTCTCATGGGCCAGCGGTGCTTGTGGCGGCAGTGCCCTGTTCAGCGGTGCTTGTGGCGGCAGTGCCCTGTCCAGCGGTGCTTGTGGCGGCGGGGTCCTTTGAAGTGACTCAGCTGCTGGCGGTCCTCTCTGGCCCAGCGGGGCTGGTGCCAGCGGTCATGTCTGGCCCAGCGGGGCTGGTGCTGCGGTCCTCTCTGGCCCAGCGGTGCTGGCAGTCCTCTCTGGCCCAACGGGGCTGGCGGTCGTGTCTGGCCCAGCGGGGCTGATGCTGGCGGTCCTCTCTGGCAAAGCGGGGCTGATGCTGGCGGTCCTCTCTGGCCCAGCGCGGCTGGTGCTGGCGGTCGTGCCTGGCCCAGCGGGGCTGGTGCTGGCAGTCGTGTCTGGCCCAGCGGGGCTGGTGCTGGCAGTCCTCCCTGGCCCAGCGGGGCTGGTGGCGGTGGCCTCTTGGGCAGCAGGGGTGCTGGCAGTGGCCTCTTGGGCAGCAGGGGTGCTGGCGGTGGCCTCTTGGGCAGCGGGGATGATGGCGGTCTTCTCCGCCGTGCTGCTCTTCCCAGACCTGCTGACTTTATTGTGGCCCTTCCCCACCTTGGAAGGTGTAGTAGCTGACTCCACACTCCCACCTGGACCCCTGGGAGCGGCTTTGGTGGCTGGAGTCTTCCCCCTCTCCCGCTGTGCACTGGCCAACTTTTGATGCTTCACAGGTGGGGGACTGTCTGTGCTGGCTGGTGCACTCCAGATTCTGGTGACTACAGGCACCACTGGTCCCGGAGATGTTGTGGCTGAAGTGCTAGGTTGGGACCTGGAGAGTCGGGCCCTAGGAGACGGACGGGGTGTGGGAGGTGTGGGAAAGAGGTCAAGGTTGGACAGGAAACGTTTTTGGTAGACACTGGGAAGGGTAGAAGGAGGGGGTTTGGGAGTGGAGGAAGAGGTTGTGGTTGTAGGAGGTGTTCATTTGGTGACTTTGGGTGAAGGAGGTTGACTAGGAGGAGGGGGACACAGTGGAGGCAGTGGATGTTGGTGTGTCTGCATGTGTGTGATGCCTGAGTTAGTGCCTGTGGGATGTGTGGTGCTTATGTTTGCCTGAGCTTCCCTTGTGTGTTGACGTGTGTGCATGCTGGTCTGAAGGTGTGCTTGGGATAGGCTGAGGTAGAGGGGATTGGGTCTGGGTGGAGGAAGTTGGAGGGGGAGGCTAGACACAGGGACAATGGCTGCCATCAGTGCTGAGGCCAGAGTCTGAAAAGCTCGCTGAAGGGCCGCCTGACCAGAATGAATGCCTTCCAGGGATGCATTTGTTTGTTGCACCTGCCTTTCTACACCCTGGATGGCATTCAAAATGGTAGACTGCCCAACAGTGAGGGACCTGAGGAGGTCAATGGCCCCCTCACTGAGGGCAGGGGCAGCAGGGGTGACTGGGGCAGGGCCTGAGGTGCCTGGGGCGAAGGTGATGCCCACCCTCCTGGGTGAGCGGGCACGGGGCAAAGACTTAGGGCCTGCTGGGAAGGCGGTGCTGGTAGGGGGGGTGGCGGCTGTACCTGTAGATGCGGGTGGCACAGATGTTGCCACCACCACAAGGGAGCTCCCATCAGGGGACGAGTCTGTGTCACTGGTGTCAGCTCCTGTCCCCGCCATAGAGCTCCCCTCGCCCTCCGTCCCACTGGTGAACTCCGAGTCCGTAGTGTCGCCCTCTAGGGCTATGTGGGATGCAGCTCCCTCCTGCTCCGGTGCCACTGCTTCTCCGCCTGATGATGCTAATGCACACAAGAACAGGGAGACCACAAAAAGGGGGGGACGAAAGAAGAAAAACATGTTGAGTGCATGCATTACCGCTACCATTGGCGGACACAACAGACACAGAAGCCCCCTGCACTACGCCGCGCACTTGGGCTCCACTGTTCAATCTCTGGGACATGACCTACAAGGCTATGGACGACATCTGCACACATGGATGACACAGGAGCATGACTAGGTGTACTTGGCACTGTACACAGGTGGGGTGGGGTGCCACATGGCCTGCCTTACGGAGGGACCTTGCCTACTAAACTCGCCCTGACCTAGGGAAACCCACAGCCCACCTCCCCACCCAAACACCTCCACTGTGCGCAAAATTAGCAGGATGAGAGTGTACTCACCCCCTTGTGGCTGCTGTGATGCCCCCAAGCGCCCATCCAACTCCAGGCACGCCACCGCCAGGATCCTGAACATCAGGGGGGTCATGGTGCGACGGGCACCCCTCCCACGTTGGGAGGCCATCCCCAGCTGGGCCTCCGCCATCTTCTTGCTCCAGCGGCAAATGTCCTCCCATCTCTTACGGCAGTGGGTGCTCCGTCTGTGGTAGACACCCAGGGTCCAGACGTCCTTGGTGATGGCACGCCAAATATCTTTTTTCTGGTGGGCGCTGACCTACATGAATTGTACAGGGGGAAAAGAAAAGTTATTACCAAATGCACCATCACAGTCCTTGGCCCCAATCCCTACCCTTGCCATGTGGCACATGCACGCATCGTAGTTTCATGCACGCCTCAATCTCCCCCCCCCCCCCCAATCTTTCATCAACCCCTCTCCACACAGGCATTGCCCATACGGCATGCTCCCAATGTACTTACCTGTTTATCTGGAGGACCGTAGAGTAGCGTGTACTGGGGGAGGACCCCATCCACGAGTTTCTCCAACTCCTCCGATGTGAAGGCAGGGGCCCTTTCCCCAGACACTCGAGCCATTGTCTCTTCCAGACCGAGGTCACAGCAGCACTTGCAGTGTAGGTCCTCTCCTGTCAAAGATCAGGTATCAAGTGATTGAACAGATAGAAAATGGCGGTCACGTCCGCAGCGGTGCGTACCGTCACCGCCGGCATACATCGTCATTGGCTCCTGGGACCCATAGGGTCCAATGTTAACCAATGCAGCATTGCGCCGCGGTCTTCGACCACCTACCGCGACGGTGTACAACGCTAGCGCAGTTACCTCACATCCCATTGTCCCAATTTACAGGTCAGGCAGCTGCCATTTCAGGGGCCCACATGGCTTAATTTTTTACTGCGTCACACATACCTAGGCCTAGCCTCAACACACACACAGGCCACTTTTCTGATTATGATTCGTGTTCTGTGTAAGCTGTGGGAACGTACCTCTGAGTTGGTTGACTCTGTGCTCGCTGTTGGCCTTCATAGGCACCGTCCGCTGGGACATGTGAGGAGATGGTGGCATCCTCCAGTGTACAGACCGCTGGTGGAACTGTCGACAATGGAGGAAAGACATGTGATCATCACCTACAGGCTTGACCGTGCCACAAACCAGGAACTGTGTGCCCAGCTGAAGCTAGACCTGATGTCGGCTATCCGCTATCCCACAGGAATCCCCCTCAAGTGCAGGTGCTGTCATTACTCCATTTCCTTGCAAGTGGGTCATTTCAAACATCAGTGGCCAGGGATGTCCCAGCCTATGTTTTCCATCGTGTTGTCCAGAGTGTTGTCTGCCCTGCTGAAACACATGCGGAGCTAAATCGTTTTCCTTCAGGTGGAGGATTTGCCTACAGTGAAAGGTGATTTCTATGCCCTGGGACATATTCCCAACATCATAGGTGCCATTGATGGGACCCATGTGGCTTTGGTACCCCCCCCACAGGAGTGAACAGGTGTACAGAAACCGGAAGAGTTATCATTCTATGAATGTGCAGATTGTGTGTTTGGCAGACCAGTACATCTCCCATGTTAATGCCAAGTTCCCTGGCTCAGTGCATGACGCCTACATCCTGCGGAATAGCAGCATCCCTTATGTGATGGGTCAACTCCAGAGGCACCGTGTGTGGCTATTGGGTGAGCACCTGGAAGCAAGTCATTGGGAACGGTTGTATGGGTCTGGGGATATCCCTACAGGTTAGTGTGTGTCTAACAGTTGTCCCTCGCCATTTGCAGGTGACTCTGGTTACCCCAACTTGTCATGGCTACTGACCCCAGTGAGGAATCCCAGGACAAGGGCAGAGGAATGCTACAATGAGGCCCATGGGCGAACTCTGCAGATTATAGAGCGGACCTTCGGCCTCCTGAAGGCCATGTTCAGGTGCCTCCATATGACAGGTGGATCCCTATTCTACTCACCAAAGAAGGTGTGCCAGATCATCATAGCCAGCTGTATGCTTCACAACTTAGCTTTGCGACGACAGATGCCTTTTCTGCAGGAGGATGGTCCCACAGTGTGACATCTGCTTTGTTTCCTCATGGACTAGAGCTGTGTGACATAGGTATGTTGACATTACAATTGAAAGAGCATTTTGTCACTGTAATTGCTAATACACTATTTTGAAATCACAGACTGACTCCAGATTGTTTTGTGCTTCAAGGGTGTTTATTTAAGTGCTCAATATTGGAGGGGGTTGTAAAATGGTGAGGGGTGATGGTGGAGGAATGTCGATGGCAGAGTCCAGTCTATTAGTCTCACAGGTGCATTGCCCAATTGGGCATAGGAAGTGGAGCTGGGGCAGTTTGAGGATGGACAGGGTGACAAAGTGGGACAGAAGGATGACATTCAGGGTGGTCTCATTTCTTGGCGGGGGTCTTGGCATCGTTCTCTGTCTTTGTCCTGGATCTCAGGGACCGTTTGCTGGGTGGTTCTCCCTCTGCAGGGGGTGGGGTGCTGGTGTGGTGGTCCTGTGGCGGTGCCTCCTGTCCACTAGCGCCGGCGGAGGTGGTGGGCCGTTCATCGTCCATGCTAGTGTCAGGGGCCCCTTGTTGTGCCACAGTGTCCCTCCTGGTGTTGAGTACTTCCTTCAGCACCCCTTCGATAGTGCCCAGGGTGGAATTGATGGTTCTGAGTTCCTCCCTGAAGCCCAAATACTGTTCCTCCTGCAGGCGCTGGGTCTCCTGAAACTTGACCAGTTCCGTTGCCATCATCTCCTGGGAGTGGTGGTAGGCTCCCATGATGGAGGAGAGGGCCTCATGGAGAGTGGGTTCCCTTGCCTGTCCTCCCCCTGTCGCACAGCAGCCCTCCCTGTTCCCCTGTGTTCCTGGGCCTCTGTCCCCTGGACCGTGTGCCCACTACCACTGCCCCCAGGTCCCTGTTGTTGTTGGGGTGGTGGGTTAGCCTGGGTTCGCTGTAGTGGTGGACACACTGCTGCTTGACGTGTCCTGGGGACGGAGGTATGGGCCCAGTGGGTGGGTGCTGTGCTGGTGTTTCCAGAGGGGGGAAGGTCTGTAGTGGCCTGTGACTGTGTCCCGAGGTCCCCGATGGGCCGGGCTGGTCATCTAGATCCAGTTGGACAGAGCTGCTGTCATCAGTGTGGGCCTCTTCTGTTGGTGGTGTGGACATGTGTGGACCCTCCTGTCCGGTGACGTTGGGTAGGGGTCCTACAGGGATATAAAAGGATGTTTATTACATCTGTGTGTGCCATGGTGTGCAATAGGTGGGTGACCGTGTACCCCAGTGCTTGTATTCCTGTGTGGGACCTTGTGTGATGGTGGTTTAGGGGGGTGTATGGGTATGTGCAGTGGCCATGCTTTGGTGATGGGTGTCCATGCTTTATTGTTGCATGCAGGGCTTGGTGTTGGGATGGGTGGGTTGTGATAGTGGGACATTTGTGAGGAGTAGGAGTGATGAGGGTGAAGGTGGGGGTATGTGATGGCATGCAGGAAGGGTGGGGGATGTAATAGTAAAGCTTTGACTTACCAGAGTCCATTTCTCCATCTACTCCTGCGAGGCCCTCAGGATGCAGAATCGGCAAGACTTGCTCCTCCCATGTTGTTAGTTGGGGGGGGGGGGGGTCCGCCGCCAGTCCGCCGAACCGCAAGGTGGTGTCTTGAGACCATGGAACGCACCTTCCCCCGTAGGTCGTTCCACCTCTTCCTGATGTCATCCCGATTTCTTGGGTGCTGTCCCACTGCGTTGACCCTGTCCACTATTCTTCGCCATAGCTCCATCTTCCTAGCTATGGAGGTGTGCTGCACCTGTGATCCGAATAGCTGTGGCTCTACACGGACGATTTCCTCCACCATGACCCTGAGCTCCTCCTCAGAGAACCTGGGGTGTCTTTGCCGTGCCATGGGGTGGTGTGGGTGATGTGTGGGGTGGGGTGTATAGTGATAAGTGAGGTGATATTTAGTTGTGTGTTGTGTGAGGTGCGTGGAAGTTCTGTGGGTGATGGTATTGTGTGCCTGTGGATGCTTGGTAGTTGTTTGTGGTGTCTCTCTCTGACCTTTTCTCTGTAATTGTGGTCGTAGGGGTTTGTGGGTGATGTGGGTGGGTGTTTTATATTGTATTGGATGTGTGGGAGTGGTGTGTGTTTGTGCATCAGGTGTGTGTATTTGGAATTGTCCAATGAGGCTGTGTTTTGTAAGAGTGTGTGTATTTTGAGCGCAGTGGTGTGTACCGCCAATGGAATACTGCGGTTGAAAGACTTCCACGTGGATTCGTGTGTCATGATACTGTGGGCGTATTTCTGTTGGCGTGACGGTGGAGGTTTTGTTTTCGCCAGTTTATCACTGACCTTTGGTGTGGAGGACTTGTGTGGGTGTCTAGATTTTGGCGGATTCCGAGCTGTGGGTCATAATAGCTGTGGCGGAATTCCGCGGCCGCTGCGGTGTGTTGGCGGTCTTCTGCATGGCGGTAAGCGGCTTTTACCGCCAATGTTGTAATGAGGGCCATAGATTCTTAGATCTTCGCTTGTCCTTTTCCTCATTAGACAGGGAACCTCTAACACTGCCGATTTGCATTGGCTCTTCCGAAGAGTGTCTTTCGAAGGTCATGATACTTTCCACTTTACTCCTGTCGAAGCGCAGTGGGATAGGATGAAATTCTCTCTTGCGTTCAGCTTTTCTTTCAAACAGACGCTGATCAATCTGTAAGACTAGGGGCCAGATGTAGCAAAAATCCAATTTGCGAGTTGCAAATTGCGAGTCCTTCCGACTCGCAATTTGCAACTCGCAAATTGGTATGCAGAACGGTGTCTCAGACAGTCGGTACGGGGTCGCAAAGACCCACCTCATTAATATTAATGAGGTGGGTCGCAAATTGCGGCCCCATACCGACTATGGGCACTTGCAAACATGGAGGCCTGCTGTAGTCAGCAGACCTCCATGTTTGTGACTGCTTTTAAATAAAGCATTTTTTTTTTTTTTTTTTGTAAGTGTAGCCCGTTTTCCTTTAAGGAAAACGAGCTGCACTTAAAAAAAATCCGAAACCTTTAGTTTCGGTATTTTTTCAGGGCAGGTAGTAGTCCCTTGGACCACTACCTGCCCTGAAAAAATAATTTGGGGTCCATTCACAAAGAGGAAGGGGTCCCATGGGGACCCCTTCCAATTTGCGAGTGGGTTACCATCCACTTGAAGTGGATGGTAACTGCGACACCATTTGCGGCAGCATATGCGGTCGCAAATGGTATTGCATACCACTAGGAATCGCAAATAGGAAGGGAACACCCCTTCCTATTTGCGATTCTGTAATGCATTTTGCGAGTCGGTCCCGACTCGCAGAGTGCATTTCTGCATAGGAAAATGCGATTTGCGACTCGCAAACGGAAGTTTTTGCCGTTTGCGACTCGCAAATCCTTTCCTACATCTGGCCCTAGATCAATTAATTTTGACACATCAGTAGGTCGATCTGGAATCTGGGTTAGCTCATCTTTTAGTTCTTCTCGTAAACCTAGGGAAAAAAAACACAGCCCTTTTGCTTTCGGGCCAACCAGTCTCTACAGTTAATTTGTTGAATTGGCCCAGATAAGAGATCAAAGCCCAATTTCCTTCTTTTGAGTCTAGTAATTCGTTATCTGTGGCTTGGGAAATTGTTCTGCGGTCAAAAATTCGAAGTAATTTGGTTTTAAAAACTTCAAAATCATATAATATATGGTCATTTCGTGACACCAAAGGCATGGACCATGAAGCCGCATCTCCACTCAAATAAGACAAAATGAACGCTGTTTTTGACTGATCCTATGTTTAAAAAAATAATAATAATAACGGGTCAACAAAGGAAGTGTAAGGAGACCTGGGTTAAAAATATCTGTGCCTTGTAAGGATCTCCACTAAAAGGTTCAGGTGGGGCTAGGGGAATGATAAGGGAGATGGAATGAATGACTTGTGTGGATATTTCTGAGGTAGAGAAAGGGAAGGTTTTACCTGAAACCCCACTAGTCCCAGCGGCATTCCCAGATGTGAAGTTATTTAATTTGTCCATGAGCTGGTGGGTCTCAACATGGGATCTTTCTATTCCCTCTCTCAAGTTTTTTATTTTCATCTAGGACAAGGTTTAACTTTTTTTGCATTTCGTCCATAAGTGCCGCCAAGGCGTTAAAATCTAAACCTTCAGCCATTCTGCTCGGGTGGAAATAAGTATTTTTTAGGCACTTCAGTCTGTCAGGAAATTGCCCATTAAATCAGACTTCCACAGGAGCAGATGTCTTTTACCCAACTCCCTCCAACAGATGCGGCTCAGACTTTACTGATTATCTGAACTCTGCATCCGCTAGGGGGAAAGGTAAATGGCAATAGAAAAAGAGAGACCGCCTCCAGATCCAGCCTGTGTTTCCCACTTGAAGATAGGATATTCAGTGTGTGCTTCTGTAACCTGTACCTTTCTACTTATTGGGATTTCTGTGAAGGAAGGACCTGGATCTTTTGAGAGACTAGCCTCTCTCTAAGAGAACAATGTTAACTTAATATCTTCTTTTCTCCAGGAGTCAGAGGTATCCAAGGTTCTCTGGCGAACAGTTCAAAGGTTCACAAATATACAATCTACTAATGTCTTTTACAGGAAACAAAAACTCCTTCTCAATGTTTAGTTTTCTCAATCACAGACTCTAGGAATTAGTCTGAGCACTGAGGTTTGTCTCTAAGACTGGCAAGTATGCAAGGCAAAGAGTTTTTGAATATATATGTACATATATATATATATTGGCAAGTCTGGAAATCATACAAAAGCATTCCTTACTGCAGTTGCTTGAAGTTCTGTTAAGCCAAAACAAATTCTCCTCAGAAAGCAGATAGCCAGTTGTTGGAAGAAGGAAGAAATTCAGCTTCTCTAAAAGGGAAAAAGTAGCAGATGTGCACACCGTAACAAGAAAAATAATTAATTACTCAAAACTGGAAGAATTCTCTATGAAACGAAACGCCTCAGGAACACTGCTCATTCTCCTCAGGATTACAGTTGAAGTGCACAGCTCCCGGAGAGAAACAGCTGGAGGGAAGCTTCAGCACGAGACTAAGGTAAAAACACTAGAGCGCTGACCTCACAAAGATTTGCGGCCACCATCTTGAGTGGCAGTTAAACCTGAAGAAGCTAGTTCCAAGAACAGGCTCTGCAAGAGCCACTGGGAGTGAGGACACCACGGCAACCAACGTGGGTACAAGGAAAAGGGGAATCATTTTTGCTGAGGGAAGAACTTAACAACACTGGCAGTAGTTTTCCAGATGGGGGGGGGGGCCCAGTGTGCTCCTCCCACTTCCTTCCCAAGGCGGAGAAAAGGGCAGCTGCCTCGCAGCAGTCAGAAGTTAAGAGTGGTCTGTTGGTCGCAGCAGGCACAAGCCTCTCTTTTCAACCATCCCAGCACCACCTGGCGTTGATTGGGCCTCGCAGATGAGCTGTAGGAAGCTGTAGGGCTCACAGGAAGCCGAATATCGAACGATCTGCATCCTACTCCATTCCCAGTCAAGCCATTCATTATTCTGGCATTTTTAAAACATTACTGCTGCTACTAAATGTATCTTTCTGTGCCTAAGAAACATATGTTCTGAATTACCATATTGCTTACTGCTAATTGTTCTTTTTTCAGACATGTCAAATCAAAAATAAAGACCACAGTCCAAAAATATACAGAATGTAAAACTATTTGTATCATTTAACTCTACAACATACTTTAATAATATCAAAAAGGAGTATCACTGTTCAGCTATTTACAGTTCCTCAACACACTATCAACCATGTTTGCTGATTGAAATAAAACCAAAAAGCAGACTGAAGGACACAGAGCATCCTTTTTAAAGCAAATAATATATTATTGGTTCTGAGCAGTACATTTAGACTAATACCTTGCTGAGATACCCTCCCGACTTCACAACTTGCCCTAGTTGGTAAAGTATTGAGTTATGTAAGTAAATGAGGTAAACTAATTAAGTGAACACAGACTACTTGCCCTTAATTTTTGTTCTTCGAATTACCGAAAAACTCTGCTTTTTAGTTTAAAAAACAAAACAAAAAACCAAGGCATACCAACTCTGTATCGCTTTATATTAAAGCATAAAGTTTGTATAAAGTTCTAAATAAACCCCCTTTTTAAAACACATATCATTTGTTGCATTATGATCTTTTGCTGTATATTTGAGAGTGTCAGTTTTCCAATTTACTACATTTTAGCTCTTTACTATTAGTATTCAATTTGGAATCTACATTTTTTTTTGTGCATTTATCCAAACTTTTTTGTATGTATTGTAAGTGTTGCTATGGGATGTTTGTCTGTGGAATTGTCTTAAATCTGTTCTAGAAAATCAACATTAGTAGTTAACATAAGATCCCTAAGTAAAGTTAATTGTGTTTCTGTATTTCCTTTTTAGGCGTCTCCTTCAAATGGGTGTTTATAACTGCCAGCTCTATAACAATCTTGGCCTCTGCTGCTTTTATGCCCAGCAGTACGATTTGACTCTTTCGTCTTTTGAACGGGCTTTATCCTTGTCAGAAAATGAGGAGGAAACTGCAGATGTTTGGTACAACTTGGGACATGTTGCTGTGGTAAGAAAAATGAGGTTCTGATCTAAATACATTGACAGGTGTTAAGTGATGTGACTGCAAAAATTCAAAATTGGATTCCATATTTAATTATTAGCTGTTGATACTACCAGGTGAGGCTTTTTACTCTTATACATACATTCCCCTTCAAACACCCATGAGAATCTTTACCATGATTTTTACCCCAGCCTGCTGCCGGTCCTCTCTGAAGAACAGGAATAGAGTGGGTGAAGCATGAAGTAATAGATTAGGCTCTTATTCATTTATGCCATGCTTATGAGTGACATGTGTATTACCACATGGAATTTCAATAGACTTTTAGTAGGCAGGTATTTTACAGTTTATAAAGAAAGCAAATTGTGTTTATTATCTGGTAAGAAACCTGAATTGCATATTTGTGCAGTTCCTAGTCATTTCAAGACAGAAGTAAATTATCTTGGGAATTGCTTTAGGCATAGTAATGTTGAACCTGAGGTATTAGACTACAGGGGACAGATCTGTACCAATAAACACCATTGCTAAAATGCTTATTTTTCTCATGTGTAATGGAAATTCTAGTATTTATACATCTCCTTATGTACAGCATTTCAAAATCTCTCAAAAGGCGACATCTCATTTTTTGAGACCGTTTTAAAGCGTGCTGTGCCGTAAAGGGTCCTAGATAATATATTAAATATCTGGATCCAACTAGGTCACTGGAAGCATTAGCTCAATGGAGCACAAGCTTTTACCCGACCAAGGGTGGCATGCTTCATCATTGGGCCACGATCCTCTTTGAGGTGACGCTGCAATGCCCAGTGAGCCCCTCACAGGAACTCTTTGCCGGAGATCCTTTTGTCTCCAATCAGGTTTGCAGCTATGCAACGTGAAAGCCTCCAATGTCGAAAAACTCTGACAATTCTCTGGGAAGATTGGTGGAAAGTGAATAAAATTAACTATAGAGTCCTATTATTCATGTTTTTTTTTTTCTAGACTCTATATTAGGAATAAAAACAGAACAGAATGTGCTGGAAATAATGTTCCCTTTAGTATCCTAAGTAATTAATAATTTGTAATTAGTCATAGGAATTTTTGGTCAAAGACTTGGTTAGCATGTTTCATGCCTTTAACGTCCCTAAGGATCTATGGCAATCGATCAGGACCCACCAATAACAACCTAATTTTCTTTACGGGTGGAATACCTACATTGATGAAAAAGTATGTGAACTTCCACCTCTGTGCAAAAGCAGAAATTGTTCTTGAAAAACTTACATTTCCTATATTAGAACAGTACTCAATTCGCTAATGACCCTAATTCCTTGAAAAGGGGTCCCTTTGGAGTATGTGGAGGGACGACCAATCTTCAGTCATTTTCAGAGATCAAGTCCCGGATTTTGTGCCTACCCATCTTCCAAGTTGATGAATATGCAAGCTATTTTCTACTTCAACCATAGGATCATGTGTCTGGCTGTTGGATGCAGAATGCATTCATTCAAGAGGTACTTAGGTGAAAAGAACCTCTCCAAAAGAAACACTTAATAGTTACTTCCCTGGACAGCTTTCAGATTTTTTTTAAAAAAACTTAAAAAAACTAAATAATAAAAAAAGGTAACCCGGGAATCTGGTGTTTGTAGGTGGTTTGCATTGAAACATTTAGCATCTGAATCAAAGATCCTCTAGGTTGAGGCTTGCCCAGCTCTCTCTGTTTCTGTTTTAGTCCTACTGATTTGAGGCTGAGCTTCTCATTTCTTCCTTCTGACATCTTTTGTTTTTGGGGCAGGGGGTCAAACAGCCTCCTTTTTCAGAAAAATGCAGAATTTCATGCTGGAGATCTAAGTTTATATTTGTGAGACGCAGCCGTGAAGTTTGCCTAACTGAGAGACCATATGTGCATCGATTGTTTGAAAGGTCAGCCACATTTTCTGGGCATACCAGCGATTAATCATCCTTTGCTAAAGGAAGACAAGAGCAACCTTCCTGTTTTTGCCTTTTAGCTCATAAAAGTATTTCATAATCACTTGTTTGTTTCTGTCATTGATACACCCTTGGTGTTATGGATATCACCCCGTTGTGGGTTTGATTGCTCTCTGTGCCACAAGTCTCAAGCTGCACCTCATTGAACAGGTCCAGTAGAGCTGGCATTGCCAGCCTCATTACTGAATGTAATCCTGAAACCAAGTGAACTATAGAAACCTGGTTGACACCTCCAGTATCTTGGTCCTGCAACAAATCAGTATCCAACAATTTCACAGGGTGACACAACCATGATGTGGCAATTTGTCATCCCCTAACGATAACCGCAAAAAATGAAACTTGCGCCTTTGAACTATTCTCATGTCATTCAGACCACTACATTCCACCTTCATTATTAAACACTAGGTTACAACCCAGCATCAGCACAGAGAAGTCTATCCTCATCACAACTTCCAGCAGCTCTGTAAACAACTTCCTTGATGATTTTAACCTGCCTTTGGTGGAGACTTTGATGGATGCATTCCTCACCCATGCATTCCATCCTAGAGGCTAAGTCTTCTAAGGACTAGCTTTAGGGCAGTGCGACCGGTGCAGGCGCACTGGGTGCTGACCTGGATGGGGGGGGGGCATTCACATCAGGGGGGAGTGCTGTTTTGAGAAATAACTTAAGATTTAAAGGCACCTGCTGCAGAGTTCCTTGTGTGTCCAGCTTTCAGGCAGCAATATCAACATCCCATACGCCGACGACACCCAGCTGATCCTCTCCCTCACCAAGGACTCCGCCAAGACCTACCTCCACGAAGGAATGAAGGCCATAGCTGAATGGATGAAGAGCAGCTGCCTCAAACTCAATTCGGACAAGATGGAAGTCCTTATCTTCGGCTCCACCCCCTCTGCATGGGATGACTCCTGCTGGCCTGCCACTCTCAGAACCGCTCCGACTCCCACCGACCACGCATGCAACCTCGGATTCATTTTGGACCCCTCACTATCCATGCCCCAGCAAATCAACACCATCTCCTCCTCCTGCTTCAGCACCCTCCGCATGCTCCGAAAGATCTACAAATGGATACCCACCGACACCAGAAGAACTGTCACCCAAGCCCTCGTAAGCAGCAAACTGGACTACGGCAATGCCCACAGCCAAACTCCAGAAGAGGTTGCAACGCTTCCAGAATGCCTCCGCATGCCTAATCCTGGACATCCCTCACCACTGCCACATCACAGACCAACTAAAAAATCTGCACTGGCTCCCAGTCAACAAGAGAATCACCTTCAAACTCCTCTCCCACGCTCACAAAGCACTGTACAACACCAGACCAGAATACCTCAACAAACGACTCACCTTCTACAACCCGACCCTGCATCTCTCTGCTCCGCTGACCTCGCACTTGCAACCGTCCCACGTGTCAGCAGAACTACAACCAGCAGTAGATAATTTTCACACCTTGCTGCCAAAACATGGAACACTTTTCCCACCCACCTGCGCCAGACCAAAGACCTCCTTACCTTCAGGAAACTTCTCAAGACATGGCTGTTCGAGCAGTAGGACATTCCGTTCTACACTTCAGAAAAGAGCCCTTGAGTCTACTCTTCAAATAACACCTCATTGCTATATAACCCATGATTACTGGATGGCTCATGAAAATGTTGTTCCCTGCACCCTTCTACTACTCCCTCTTCCTTTATGTATTCAGTTGGCCATCTGTTCCTTGATCTCCAATATGGAACTGTTGTATTTTTCCAGTCCTTATGTGGTACTTGCATGGAAGTAACAAACGTGATGCAGACTATTTTCTTAACTGCAGTTCTTCTTCCTTATATTTGGAGAGGATAGAGGATTTAGAAACTTAATTTCTCATGTTTACCTTTACACAAATTATGGTCTGGTTGAAAGTTGCTACTAAGAACAGCAAATCCTACTCTTGAGGTTTGAATTATTTCCCTTCTCACTTCTTCTCTTGCCCGTATCCAGCTTGGGATCTCTGGCATCCTGTATTCGTGGTTAAATAGAAGACTACTCCAACACATCTCGAAGTCGAATGGTGCCTGAAAGTGGGAGTGCAAGCAGTGCTTCAGTCTCTCCCTAAGTTGTATTACAAAAAATACTAGTGTCCTTTAAGAGCCATCTTCTTCTGTTATGATGAGATTGGGCACATTCATGACCACTAGACCATTCAATGAGGAATGCCACTTAGGAGTTAAGAATCAGTATACTAGAGCATTTAATTCTTGTATCATAAGCCTAAGACAGTGAGAAAAAAATGAAAAGATCATAATTGATAATACATAACTTTGATGGTATTGTGAGACTCTGGAGCAGCATTTATCCAACTGAAGGTGACATTTCACCTTATTTCCTGTACACAACTTCCCTATCTGTTTCCATTTGTTTTTAAAGAAAGTAAAGATGCACAGTTATGCTTTGAGGTTACGTTGTCTGTTTGTAAACTAAAAAAGTAAAGACGACCTATGCTTTCTTATTTTTAAGAAAAAAAAAATTACATTCTTTCTATTAAAAAAAAAAGCTTTGAGATTGTATGCATAGGTGTTAATAGTTATTGTTTATGAATGTAATGAATATACGCATAAGCCTGATGGAGAACAAGGATGCCAAGTAGATAACCTTGCCATATGGTGGTTTGAATCAGTGCACTCCCAGAAACGCTCTTCGTGAAAGCTCCTAACTAATATAATCCTATTCTTTAATGGATGGACAATTCTGCACAGATTTGTTTTTAGCCTTACTGGAGCCCATGCATGTTCATGAAGAAAAGGGTGTCCAGTAAAAGTGCAGCTTTATTGTTCTTAGTAGAATATTTTCCAGCATCATTATCAAAAGGGATTGGTGGCATTGCTAAATAATACACTTCCAACATGAGGCGGCTAATTAGAAATAAAGGAGAATGGAGATTGTTTTTATGTCTGTATGAGAACTTGCAGGTAATAATGTCCTTTTGATTTTCAGGGAATTGGCGACCTTAATTTGGCATACCAGTGTTTCAAGTTGGCCCTAGCAAATAATAATGACCATGCTGAAGCATACAATAATTTAGCGGTGTTGGAAATGCGCAAAAAACATGTTGAGCAGGTTGGTCCTCCAATGTTAAATCTAATGTGGCAGTGGTTTGCTCTGCAAAATCATATTATCAAAGGTTTCCGATTCAAGTGATAATGGACATTCTGCTGGGGGTATTTATGAATAGTAAAAATGTTATTCAGCAGAACAGGCTTTGAAGAAAAATTCAGAGACAACTTTGGATATATGGTTAATTGTAGATATGCAAAGTACACTTACTTTAATAAATTCTCATTTGATTGGGTTAATTTGAAGCCTAGGCATAATCATAAAGGGATGTTAAAGAAAATAATGTTTTTCTAAAGAAAACTATAGACAGATTGTTGTATCAAGCACGTATGTTATTTTATTCAACTCATTTTGTATTAATGATAACACATCTGTGAGCAGTGGTGCAGTACTCAGAAAATGCTTAAGCAGAAAGAGTAATGATGATACATCACATAGAAATATATACAAGTGGTGAAGGTAAAATTATGTATGAGTCAAATTCGGACACTGTTAGCACAAAAAAAGTGTGTTATTGAGTTCCTAAATCAAAAATAACTTGTATTTGTTTTAAACACGTTTTTAATACCCTGCAAATACTTTCCCTCACTCTTTTGTAACAATGACCTATGTAGCGTTTTATGGTCAAATTAAAAAAGAGCCAATGTGGTTGATGGACAGGAGCAGCCTTGCAGTAGGTTCCCAACTGGCATTTGTGAACCAGACTTAATTCATTTATGTATAGTTGGTCCTCGTTACACTTATGGAAAGCTACCTCATCTGCTCAATACTAGTGTTCTAATTGTTAAGCATTGAGTCATGCATGTAAATGACTGTGTTTGCAAATGTGGGAAATGGTAGTACTTCTTGAATCCTTGTTCTTATTGTGCTAGAGATCTAGAAATCTGAAAATTGTTCTGTAGTAAAAGTAGCAGAGATGAAATAAGGCTTGCAATGGTTCATTATATATATGTGGAATTGCTGATTTTAAATTACTGAAGTCATAAGGCCCTCTGTGGTAGTAAAGCTTATGTACTGAGGCCCAAGAAGTCATACAGACCCCATCAAAGAAGACAATGATGTAAAGGTTTGCACCCACCCACGTGATCTCAGAGGCCGAGATCATGAAGATATGCCACCCAAAGATAAATCGACTTGTCAAATGGGCCAGATTGTCAAGAGCACCCTTGGGGTACAATTTCTGCACAGTACTGCAGAATGCAGTAATGTCTCAAATGATACTCAAGTGATCCCTGCTATGATCGGTAATATGATACGCCATCTGCAGGATACAGAGATTTACAGAATGAAGCCAGAAGAACCCCTAACAGAAGGTCTTCATTGAGCACTGATGTTTGGCACAGCGGAAGTTCTGCTGAACAGCGTAAAGCATTGGATTAAGACTCACAATTACTTTGGAGGTGGGGGTCAGAATCCCATTGCTTACATTTGGCATCTTAAAATTTTCCAGCTCTGGGAAGAACAGTGAAGCATCAAACTTTAGCATACTATTTAGGATCATCTGGCTTCTTTTAGGTTCTTTCTTTGTATTCTGTTTTTGAGATTAGTATCTCAGTGTATTTCCACAAGACATTTCCCTAAAAGATAGTAGACCTGTGATTTGAGGCAAGAGTTCCACATACATCTAATTTCAGCTTGGATAGCCAAAGCCTGATAACATTTCCCCTTTCTAAGTATCACTGGGCTGAAGTTATGACTAAGGTTTTTTCTTTATACTTTACTGTTCCATGAGTGCACCTTATGGAACAGTAAAGTTCTACCATTAGCTTGTCATGTCAGTCAGTCTGCCTGCTTTCTTCCTTGCCTTGGTACACAGTGCTTACACTTGTCACTAGAGGTTGATGCTTTAGTTCTTAGTAATTTCTGTCACATATTTGAATTGACCTATAAGAGCAATTACGTGTTTGTTCAAGGTTTTCAGCAGTAAATCTCCATAGAATAGGATGGGACTCTGATTCCACTGGGCTTAAAGAGGATGTGATTTTGAGAACCAGAGTGGTGCAGTGGAATCGTGTTGGACCTTCATGTCTGCTGAGGGTGCTATTCTGAAGCATGTACCCGCATAGAGCAAATAGGAAGGGGAAAGCAACCCCTTAACACTATTACTACAAAAGTAATACTCCTGGTAATCTTTCATAGATCAAGGTACATGTCTGAGGTGTGTGAGGTATTTTTAAGGAAATGCCAGAAAGTATTGTAGCTAAGTATTCTTTATTTCTTCAAGTAAAAGGGAACAGGAAACTCCAGCCACTCCTGCTTACAGCTACCTCCACAACTCCCAAGAATCCATCCAACATTCCAGCTAGCGCAATAGCTGGAGCAGGGGCAGCCGGAAGATACCACAATACATAAGACAAAGGGAATGGGGAAAATGAAATACAACAAAGTAAAGGAGAACGAGAAATACTATGTACAATAAAACAATACTACAGTGTGTTGATGTAATCCTATTTAAGGGCAAAGGCCCTTACCCACCCAGTGGTGGCATACTTCATCATAAGACCGTTCCTCACACCAACACTGTGGGGTGTCGTGTGCTACAACCCTCATAACTAAAAGGGGAGTATTTGAGCTATAAAAGTGCCTGAAGTGATTCACAAGACTGCTGCTGAGAGCAAAAACATAAAAGTGAAAAAGATGTTGCTAGAGTTTCATAATACTGAAGAATATCATAAAGATACTACTGACAAAATCACCAAGAAATATACCAGTGGCTGAGGTAAAGGGCCCTGTGAATAGACTAAGGCAATAGCATCCCACAGCCAGCAGCTCAGATTTATTTTTAGGAAGAGGAGGAGGAAGAACAAGATGGAACTCCCAGCGGGTACAATGGAGCCCTCCAATATACAGACCACCAATCCACGGTCCCCCTAGTTTTATGTATTGCATAACACATATAAACAATCAAACCCTCCTCCATTGTATGAAACATTGGATCCGTCCTGTAACTGCTATATCAGTTCACTGACTGGTTTTTGAGATGTCAGCGTATTTGAAAGATACCAAAGAAGTGTAGAGAATGTTGAATTTGACATTACTAGACATCTCCTTAAAAGTCTAGATAAACTGTAAAACTTTGGACTTGTATAGCGCACTACTCACCCGTTAGGGTCTCAAGGCGCTGTACGGATTCCACTGTGGAACCCCTCCTGGCTTTTCCCTGTGAGGCACCCACTCCTGGGCACCCCCCAGGGTGAAGCCAGGCATCCAAGCGCTGTCAGGGCTGTTGTGGAGATTAAGCAAGCTATTGCCCAGAGATACAGAGTGGGACCCATTAATTAGATTAGGCACCAAGGCGAAAATTATCTGGTCCAAGGGAATTGAGCCTAAGACCCAACGAGGTGGGAATTGAACCCTGGTCCCACGCCAGATCTCTGCATCAGGGTCTGCCGCTCTAACCATTGTGCCACACTTCTCCATACAAGTGTATAGGGATGTTGAATCCCAATACACATGTATCACCCAGGATGAGATCCTTAGAACAATAGTACATCTATTACATTCTACACCATATCAGCATGATGCCTGTGCAGTTTTTAATGCAGTGTGCACACACATGATGGAAACATCTTCAGTTTGAGAACCAACTCTACTTACAGACGACAGGGACTTCTATGGGCAATACTTTTGCTTCCAGTATGGCCAACCAATATATGCTTTACTTTGGGACAATTTTCTCCCAGATCAAAATGTGGATGTGATACATTGATGATATAATAATTTGGGGGAGACGTGAATACACAATTCCTGACTTCATACAATGGCCAAACACCTGAGACCCACACGTGAAGTTCACCAGCCTGTTCAGTGCATAACACCTATCATTTCTAGATTAGTACTTTGTTCTGGGGAAGGCATACTGGTCACAGTCATTCTGAAAACCCCACTGATAGGAATTCCCTGCTGAGAGCATTGAAATACAGTTTACCGGTCGTACTGTCCCTCCGTCACAGTAAAACTGTTCAAGCTTACACTTTTTCACAACACATGTAACACTCCTTATTACACAATTAAAACAAAAGGCTAATTCAGTAGGCTCATTGACTGAGCAAGGAAAAGAGCTAAAACCAGTATCAGACAGCATTAGGAGGTATGCAAAACTTGTCTCTCTGAGAGGTTGGTCTTTGTCAACACATTTTTTTCTAATGACATCACAAAATCCATCAACAAAATCTGCCATATACTCATTACTTGACAATTGTCCCTGGACAAATCTTCGTTCGCTTTTAGATGAAGCCACGATCTGAATGAATTTCTGGTCCACAGTAGACTGAGAAAGGTAATCTGACTCACTCCCAGACAACACTATGGCAGCTAATTAAAGTGATCAATGCGGGGTACGCAAATTCACTGAACAAAAGACACAACTTGAGCTAGGACTCTCTACAGACTAGAAACTATGCATGTTCACCAATTTCAACAATGAGGAAGTCACCTACCTCATCACTTGTCCCTATAAATTCAGTTTCTCATTGCAAAAGAACAACATTGGGTGTTTAAACTAAAAGCTCACCTTATAGGACTTAATGTTGACATACCTTGGTATATTGTTTTAGAATCATTAAGGTAGTTCTGGTTTGTCCCCTGCATAACAGGTATAGTATGATGCTCCATTACCACACTAACTTTGACCAGGCGATCGCAACATTTTACTCAATACAGGGAGTGCAGAATTATTAGGCAAGTTGTATTTTTGAGGATTAATTTTATTATTGAACAACAACCATGTTCTCAATGAACCCAAAAAACTCATTAATATCAAAGCTGAATATTTTTGGAAGTAGTTTTTAGTTTGTTTTTAGTTTTAGCTATGTTAGGGGGATATCTGTGTGTGCAGGTGACTATTACTGTGCATAATTATTAGGCAACTTAACAAAAAACAAATATATACCCATTTCAATTATTTATTATTACCAGTGAAACCAATATAACATCTCAACATTCACAAATATACATTTCTGACATTCAAAAACAAAACAAAAACAAATCAGTGACCAATATAGCCACCTTTCTTTGCAAGGACACTCAAAAGCCTGCCATCCATGGATTCTGTCAGTGTTTTGATCTGTTCACCATCAACATTGCGTGCAGCAGCAACCACAGCCTCCCAGACACTGTTCAGAGAGGTGTACTGTTTTCCCTCCTTGTAAATCTCACATTTGATGATGGACCACAGGTTCTCAATGGGGTTCAGATCAGGTGAACAAGGAGGCCATGTCATTAGATTTCCTTCTTTTATACCCTTTCTTGCCAGCCACGCTGTGGAGTACTTGGACGCGTGTGATGGAGCATTGTCCTGCATGTAAATCATGTTTTTCTTGAAGGATGCAGACTTCTTCCTGTACCACTGCTTGAAGAAGGTGTCTTCCAGGAACTGGCAGTAGGACTGGGAGTTGAGCTTGACTCCATCCTCAACCCGAAAAGACCCCACAAGCTCATCTTTGATGATACCAGCCCAAACCAGTACTCCACCTCCACCTTGCTGGCGTCTGAGTCGGACTGGAGCTCTCTGCCCTTTACCAATCCAGCCACGGGCCCATCCATCTGGCCCATCAAGACTCACTCTCATTTCATCAGTCCATAAAACCTTAGAATAATCAGTCTTGAGATATTTCTTGGCCCAGTCTTGATGTTTCAGCTTGTGTGTCTTGTTCAGTGGTGGTCGTCTTTCAGCCTTTCTTACCTTGGCCATGTCTCTGAGTATTGCACACCTTGTGCTTTTGGGCACTCCAGTGATGTTGCAGCTCTGAAATATGGCCAAACTGGTGGCAAGTGGCATCGTGGCAGCTGCATGCTTGACTTTTCTCAGTTCATGGGCAGTTATTTTGCGCCTTGGTTTTTCCACACGCTTCTTGCGACCCTGTTGACTATTTTGAATGAAACGCTTGATTGTTCGATGATCACGCTTCAGAAGCTTTGCAATTTTAAGAGTGCTGCATCCCTCTGCAAGATATCTCACTATTTTTGACTTTTCTGAGCCTGTCAAGTCCTTCTTTTGACCCATTTTGCCAAAGGAAAGGAAGTTGCCTAATAATTATGCACACCTGATATAGGGTGTTGATGTCATTAGACCACACCCCTTCTCATTACAGAGATGCACATCACCTAATATGCTTAATTGGTAGTAGGCTTTCGAGCCTATACAGCTTGGAGTAAAACAACATGCATAAAGAGGATGATGTGGTCAAAATACTAATTTGCCTAATAATTCTGCACTCCCTGTATTTAGTCAATGTCTCTATCAGCTTCTTCTCTCATAATATATTTCATTTTGGGGCATGGCTGAGTCAGCCAACATAGCGGATGCAATATGAAATCCTCCGTCCCACTCAATCTGCTTTTATCACTGCGACTGGCCTGGTAGTTTTCACCAAAGCTTGCCTGGGAATGCCAGTGAGCCTGGGGACAATGCCGTGAGCCTGTTCCCTGAACACACAACCATGACCCACGTGCCAGATGCTGCTGTTGGCGCCCGGGGAGAGTGGGGGCGCCTTCTACGGCCCCTTAGATCCGAATAATGACCAGCCTGGCCTCAATCACAGCACCTCCTAGAATCTGCAGTGCCTGTGTCCCACTGCCTCCCGGTCATCTGCCTCAGCTCTGATCCCGGTCCGCCTTGTGAAGCTGCTGCTTCTGCCAGATTGCCTTGAGGCCCACCGGACTCAAGGCACCCACCGGGTGCAGTCGCTGGGATGCTTGGGGCATAGAAAGGAGTGTGGAATACGGGGTCGCCCCTGGGGATGTTCCCTCTTTTGATCCAACCAGCACATCCTCTGCCTGGACGCCTGCAAGTGCTGGACAGGAGGACCCCAGTCAGTGCCTCCCGATTTAACTGCAATTGGGCCCACTATCTAGACTTGCATCAGCTGGCCCCGGGAGGATACGGGCGGCCCCATCAAGGAACCAGCTTGCCCAGCTCATTCTGTGCCAACCCTGCCCTTGGTGGGCATGCGGTTTGCCTGGATCGCATCTCTTGGCATTTTGTGACCCTGCATGGAACATTAGGCCTACTTGCACCACAGTCAGGAACAACTGGTGTCACAGGCTTGAAACCCGTCACCAGCCAGGTGAGCCCTCTTTCCCCTCCTCCCCCCACTGGGGAGCACAAGCTGTGCAGGGCAGGACTGAGCAGAGAAATTACGGCTTGACTCCTCTAATTCACTGAGTCTCACAGCTCTTTGCCACCTCACTCCCCTTGTCCTCACTAGTAAGAAAAGATTAATTGCATTGGAAAGAGACCACTAACCCCTATTATCCTCCCGGCAGGACTCATCAAAAGCCTTTCACATTTGAACTATAGTGATTTTAGTGCCAGTGGAGATACCGGTGGGGCCCTCAGAACACCTCCCTTGCCCGAACTTTCATTTTGCTGCAATTATCTCCGGTCTCATCCTTGGAATGTGTGCTGTGGTGGTCATGATCCCCCCCCTACTGGGTTGGCTCTGTCGGTTGCCCTCAGGCCAGAGGGTGAGCGAGTAACTCGGAAGCCCATAATTGTCTGCGCAACCCGCACTGTTGGCACATTTGAAGATGGAAGGGAGCTGGACAACACCACTGCATTAGTTTACCATTGAAAAGGAAATAATCCTGGAGGCTTCACTCTCTACTGGGTCCAGCTTCTTCTGGGGTATCCACAATGGGCCAGCTGTGCTCAGCTATGCTGGCTCTGCCCTCGACTGAAGGCCACCTCCCCCCCCCCCCTTTTGTTCAGAACACTCCAGCCGTGGGCCCTTCCTCGTCTCTAGCCATGACTGATAAATTAGACCAAGTACTTGTGGCCATTGATCACTCCAGAGATTCAATAGAGACCAGGTTGAAGTGCTTGCCAATTAACTAATCTTCTTGTGTGACGACCACTGCAAGCTCGTAGATAAACTCTCACATAGAGAAAAGACACTGGCTACTATACAACATTTGGTGACAGATAATCAAACGACAATTCAAGACTTGCAGCCCAGTGTGCAGCAACTAGATGGTCGAGCGGACGATGCTGAGGGACGCTCCTGGAGGAGCAACATCTGCATACTACTTTGAAAACTTGTGTAAAACTGTGGCCCTGCCCACAGATCACCCTCCCTTTTGCACTATTGAGAGAACACACAGTGTCCCGGCACACAGCCCTCTTTCGGGGTCGGCCCCACATTCTGTGCTAGTCAAACTATTGCATTATTGGGACCGAGACACCATTCTGCGGGTGCTAGACAGGCAGGTCCGCTGCAGGTTGAGAACAAAACAGTCCTGCTTTTTCCAGATTATACATGCTCAGTTCAATAAAGACAGTCCTGTTTTTCTGGGAGTCAAACATCACCACCACCAACTAGGAGTTCAGTATTCACTGCTTTTCCCAGCTCGCCTTCTTCACCCACCCCAAGGAGGCCTGGGACTGGACCCATTGCCATATAAGGTGCAGCTTATAAGATTATATGTAAGATCCTTGCTAGCAGATACTCGAAGATTGTTCTAGCACTTATCCACACGGACCAGAATGGATTTGTTCCCGGCCGCAACACCTCACAGAATATCTGGTGCCTTTTTCACATACAGGACCAGATCCAAAACAATTTCCCAGCTGCAGCCTGCCTTATCTTAGACATAGAGAAAGCGTTTGATACACTGTACTGGGACTATCTAGTCCAAGTGCTTACCTGCATGAAAGTCGAGAAATACGGACCCCTCGTCCCGTATCCAGTCATACACACCATTCTTACAATGAGTGCAGGTCGACATCTCATTATCTGCCTCTACAAGGCCACCTGCCAACTTCTAGACACCCCTCTTACTGTAGTGAGACATAATAATTGTGAGGGTCCTGCATGCTAAGGAATGGGACATGGCGTTGATGCACCCGCAGCAGGTATCTCGGAATTTCCTATTCAAGAACATTCAGTTATACATTTTACACAGGGCATATCTCACCCCTGCACGGTTGAATCGCCACTACCCAGATCCACAAGCTACTTGCCTGCACCGTCCTTCTCCAGATTCAGACCTTAAACATATCCTTTGGACATGCCAGGAACTGCAGGGCTTTTAGCACTCTGTGCACACCACCCAGGAGGTTACGAAGTTAGTCGATTTACACACATGGGGAGGCGTGTGCCTTAGACATTTCCAAACTTAGAAAAAGATACAAAGTATACACTCACTTTGCAGCTATGGCACTCCTCCTGGCCATTCGCACCCTCACACTGCATTGGCGCTCAGCGACCCCACTGCCAGTAGAGGTCTGGCAGGGGCTACTCCACAAAATGGGGCACGGCTGAGGAGGAGGCACTCCACAATGAGGAATCTCGAGGCCTAAGCAGACATCCCATCTCCCCTCACCGGGACATTCTTCTTTTAGATTTCCAGCAGAAAACGTGATGATACCATGCCCCCATGAGCTCCTCCGTATTTCCCTGATATTTCACTCAGCCTAGCAATTGCCTTCTCCCCCATCCCTCCACATCCCCTCCTACGCTCCCTATTCCCTGGACCCAATTTCCAGCTGCTGCTTCCGCATGTATCTATCTCTCAACCCTACATTACTGCCACCTGGCTCAATTGCAGGACTCCATACCACAAAACATGTATACTGCACAGCTCTGCCAGCAGCCCCACCTATGCAAAACAGCCACCCCCCCCATCCCTAGTTGTTTTTTACCCACAGCAGTTTATGTATAAACACAATACCCATACCTTTATCTGTATCACTATAAAATGCTCTATCTACTCCTCCTTGCTACCTCGCCATTATGGTTCAAAAATGCTCAATCCGCCAATGCCCCCCTTCCTATTTTCTTTTTTTATACAACTCCTGTATATCCCAAGCTCATTGCTGTTCCTGCCTGTATTTCTTGGTAAAAGCTGTCGAAACCCACCTGTTTGCAACACAAATGAGTATGCACAGTTTACTTCCTTTTGCTTTGTATACTTTGCGCCTGAGCCCTTTTTGGAATACCAGCGCAGTTTATAAATCTCTCATTCATTCATTCTGATTAGAATTAGAGCATTCCTATTGACAGCATCCATCCAGAATTACTTATTGATTCCTTTCTGAAAAGGGCCTGACTTTTCTCGAGAAACCATAGGAGTTTGTCATTCCATGTGCACCTGGTTCACATATCAATATCCCCTTCACCAGCCAAGGATTATGTTGTGTTATGAACTATTAGAATTGTTTCTATATTTATGTGCTCTTATATCTCACCCTGGTGGGCCTCTGAAGATTGAGTGTGCCCTGTCTGAAGAATAAGATAAGGCGATATCTCAGTTCAAACTTTATTTCTCTTTTTCCCAGTTCAGGGACAATGTTTGCTTTACTGTGTGGGACACTACTACTGTGTTTAGGACCTGTGATTGACTGGACAGATTCCTCGCTTCTGTAACTGATATGTGTTATGTCATGTATCCACTTTTTTACCATTACCACTTCTCACACAGCGAGTTGGGTTAGCACAGAGGGGCACAGTCGTGAAGAATGCCTTTACACCTCTTGTCTGAGGGTATTATATAGGCAGAAACATGTCGACCACCTTTTTCTGATTATATTAACCCTGCCTTCCTTTTATCATCTACCCACTTGTGACAGCAATAAACAAGCATTCGCAATGCAATAGGTCTCACATTTTTTTGAGTTAGAGCTGTTGCCATTGTAAACTCAGAAATTGACTTTTTTTGCCACATAAATTGGTCAACCCTGTTTCATAATTTTGTCTTTTCCTGCCATGTTTTGGTGGTCACTGGTGGCTACTGACATCAGAAATCACAAGCCCTTGAGGAGTGACGAGGAGATGACTGCACTACCTTGCGTTGTGTGTGAACGTCTGAACAGAAATTAGAAAATAAGGCTGGAAAAGTATTTTATTTTTATTTTAAGAGAATGAAAAGTCTTGCAAGCAATCTTGTCTCACATTTCAACGAGCAGAGCAGCCTGAGAAGATTTACGGCCCCAATGAAGGAGATAAGCAATGCCCTCTGTGCGATGTCGTGAGTGCTGTCAGGGAAGGGCCTGGAGAGACTTGAGATGCAATGCAAGACTAAGCAAGTTTCACATCATTGCATCTAGGTTTAGGTACATTCTACCAGAAAGGCATGTTGTGGCTTTGGTGAGCAGTGAGCTAAACAACTGGGTGTTTTTTTTGTAAAATTAGCTTATTTTGGGAGCCAGAGGTAAATGAGGACAGCACTGGAATAAAACCAAAACAAATGTCATCGAGATGGGAGGAATGGAATTTTGCAATAAAACGCAGGCAGCTACCAGCCTAAAACAACCACAGTGAAAGTGGAGCACCAAAGAAATAAGAAAAATAGTCAGTCACAGCAGCAGATAAAGAAACTAAAGTGGAATAATACAGTAGTTGGTCACTGCTCTGAAACAGAAAAAGGATGGAGAAAAAGGCAGAACTGACCACTAGCGAGCAAGAATTATTAAAGGACACTGCACCCAACAAATGAAATCGCTTTAAGCCATAAGACGTATACCAAAAATATACACGAGGTTTAATGTTTGTACTCAACCTAAAATTAAAGTCCACCAGAAGGTAGTTTTAGCAGTTCTCTGTTTCCCTTCTGCGAATTTTACTCCTTTTACACACCCACACCAATCCCCAAAGACGATCCAGTTCCGACCCGTTTACGCTCATTAGCTCCCCTTTTATGAGGCTTATAGCTTACACAAATGGGTCCTGTGAAGAAGCATGCCACCCCTAGGTGGGTGAGGGCCTTTGTTCTTAAATAGCATTACACCAACTCACATGAGACACATGCATTGATCTAAGATAGATTACCATGGGTATTCTTTGTTGTTGTGCAATTAGGAATCAAGTTTCTGCCACTTTGGCTGCAGGGTTTGAACAGCAATTAGTTTTGCTGGTTTACATATCAGCTTTTTTGTTTCTGCCATTCTCATAGGAAATGACGTGTTAAAGACACTCGCAGAACTGTATTTGGCATACCAGCTTGATGATAAAACAAGCAGCGATTTCAGTTCCTTTGCAAAGGGAGAGCCACCCTCAACACTAAGGGCCTGATTTAGAGCTCGGAGGACAATGTACTCCGTCACAAATGTGATGTATATCCTGTTCTCCATACTACAAGTGCCATTGGTTATAATACACTTGTAATACGGCCGATAGAATATCTGTCATGTTTGTGATGGAGTAACACATCTGCCAGACTCTAAATTAGGCCCGCAGTCTGGAAAGAACACATTTTTTGCGTCAATCAGATGTCTCACCTATTTACTCTCCACAGTTTCAACTAAGTGCATCTACAAGAAGAAGAATCCATCCTTTGTGATGAAAATTTGGCACCATGTCCCTCGAATCACTGTAACCAATAATTTTGAATACAATTTTTGATGGCCAAAGCACTGCAAACAGAACAGGAGTATGTCTATTATAGAATAGATTAATCAAGTCTCCTTCTGGTTTTAGCCCTAGTGTTGGGATTTCCCTCCCGGTCACCCAAGCCAGATAGCATCTGCAATACTGAAAAGCCAATTCTGAACAGCTGTGATAACATTTCTAGACTTTCGTATATTACCTCGACAAAAGTGCATTTACCTGCAGTATGTTACCTTTACAAAAGTGCAGTTATCTGCAGTTCTGTCACACTTATTTGGACTTTGTTTTCATTCTCTTTTATTGGCTCTTCAGGTATGGTCATCCCGGTTTACCTCTTAAGACTGCCTTAACAGCAAGTCTTCAAAGGTATTCACTATTTCCTGCAGTGTCCCTAGGGTTGTTCTCTTTTTCCTTACCTACTAAACATTTATAGGTCCTTTGGCCACCTCCATCTGCTCTGGTTTTGTTTGGTTCTCCACAATGTTCTGAAGATATCCATCATATTTTCAACTTCAAAGCAATGCAGCATAGGCATGTATTTTTCCTAATCTAAGAGTCAAGTGTGGATTGGGAAAGTAGGCTAATTTTAAATGATAAAAACTTATGAATTTTGTAAGCATGAGCATTTAGTGCCCTACATACTGGTCTGCTGAGATGGGCAGGCAATTGTCTCTGATTTCAGTGGTGTTCAGATTGGCACAGCCTTTTAGATGCAGAGAACAATAATTGGTGGTGATCATGCCCTGTTCATTGTAGATTATTAGGTTAAAAGCCATTCTGTCTTTAGTGGCTGCTCTCATAGGATTAATTTTGGACTTTGGGAACACACTGGGTATTGCTAAAGGTCTACTCCTGCATTTTCAGACCATTTGGAGCTGCAGATGTATAGGTCATGGGCACGCTTAATATTCATATATTTTTCTTTCTGAAATAATTTCATTGGATCGCCATCCTCATTTCGATCCAGAGCTTCTTCATACAACATTTTTCCGATCATCCCCTGAATTTCTATAGAAATGCAGTTAGTTGGATGTTTTGACTGCATGGGGCTTGCTGATACCTGTACACTAATATTCTAAATGTCATAACTATTCTTATTGTCTGCTGATCCATATTATTTTGACAAATAATGCCTAAGGTCTTGTACTTTTAGTATGGAATTAATGTATAGTTGCATTTGCAACCTTTTTCCATTTCCATCCTTGATATATGGCACTATTCTATTCCTTGATGAATGTCGCTTTTCTATTCCTATTTCTTATTGTCTATATTTTTCTCTTTTCTGGTTTGCTCTCGCTTAAAGTGGAAAGGCATTCTGTATTTTTAGTTAAATTATGAAGGCTAAACAAATCTTTAAAAGGACGCCAATGTCTACTCTGCGTCCTTACAAGTTTGGCAAAAACTGTGCAGCCCTAATGGCTGTGAGTCAGTCTCCAGCTGTGGTCGTTCACCTCTCACCTGCCTCGCTACCCATGTAGTATAGCAATATACTGGTATTTGGATCTATCAGATGTCCAGATAGGCCCAGGTTTCTCCAGTTCTGAGCTTTCATAGTTTTGGCGAAAAGGAATAATACATGGGAAGGTCAGGAGATTTGCAGATGACTACTAATTATGTCACTGAGGTAAGTGGTGGGGTAAACGAGGATCAGAACCAGTATCTCATGGTTCCAACTATTTTGCCATACAATCTAGGTATTTTCAAAAAGACATCTAGATAATCGTTTATGTGTTGATCTGCTTCTTTGTCTGACATTTTGGCATGACAATAATTGTAAACTTGATTTGTTCTTGTTTGTTGCCTCTTTACCTCAGGCACGAGCACTCCTGCAGACTGCTTCTTCCTTGGCACCGCACATGTATGAACCACATTTCAACTTTGCAGCACTTTCCGATCAGGTGATGTACCATTTTACTGTTTTTTCAAATGCAACCCTGCTTTTTTACACGATGTAAATTATAACTAACATAAGAATTTTAAAGCCATTAGAGTTTAGAGTAATCTCTGCTGGTGAAGCATATTTCAGATTAAGTTTAAAAATGTATATCGATAAATAAATTCACAATATTCAGTAAGCTAATTTGTCTTTTAAAAAGTGAATATTTCAAGAGGTACTTTTTGCAGACTAACAGCCTGAGAACTTTCATGCTACGGCAAGGATTCCTGAACACTAATTCCAGTTTTTTAATGTAGGTTTCCTTCACAGGTGTTTCTACCATTTCTAGATGCTGTCAGCTATTACTTTATTTAGTGTATTTGTGATGTTGTAACATATGTTTTAGAGATGCACCACAATTTGCAGAAAGTCAGTATAATAGTGAGGTGGGTAGTTTAGGAATGCAGCAAGAATGGAATCTTTGGAGGAAAGGTGTAGGATTAAAGAATTAGGAGCGTTGCAGTTTGGGCCACATCTTCTAGGATTATTCATGTTGACTGTATACAGTAGAACAAGTCATTTTTAATTTAAAGTTTACTCAGTGTAATTGTATGCTAAACACAAGAAAACACAAAGTGTACACTAAATCAGTATTTAAGTTATTTAGTGTACAAAATGTACGTCTGGTCACAAGGTTGGTGTCCAATACTTGTTTATGAATTGAGAGCAGAGGAAATTGACGGACAAGCATAGGGTTGAAGTCTAATTTTGAGTTGGTCAAAGAGGTGCAGTGCCTGTGGACATAAGTGTTTTGAAAGAGTTTTGGCTTTCAAAAAGATAGCCGATTGCTTTTAGTCACTGCCTAAGGAATGTGTGTGAAAACCAAGCACAAAAGGCTAAATCTGAATGTTGGGGTAAGACATTCCAGCGAGGAGTGGCATAACTGGGGAAAGCTTGTTAATAGTACTTTACTTTGTTACCGAAAGGTGATTCTAGTCATGTTGGGGCATATTACTTGCCTAAATATATATTTTCACTAAAATGGTAGATTTGTTGGTAAAGTAGGATTACTTTTTTATAGTAGTTTTGTGATTATTGTTTTAGTCCTGGCTTTGTTGGTTGGACAGAATTGCTAGATGAGTATGCACTGGAAGCCAGGGTAGGGCAAATGTTGTTATGGTTAATCTAGTTGTACTTTCATTGGCTTTTTATCAGGTTGCTGTCAAGTAGGAGGTGAGTATGCTGTGAGAAGGTCTTGGCTCCCTTAAGGCGTGACATGATACCAGTCTGGGCTGTGGCTTGGAAACTGATTAGGTTTAAGTTGCTAGAAAGAGACAAATAAAACTGTTTTTAGTTACTTAATCTTGTGTTATCTTGATGTGCACCACTTTAGGAAGAATTCAAACCTAGCTACTACACACTAACAGCTGGAGTGCGGCAGAAACTCATATCAAATTCAGAGCAGCAGCTGGGAAGAAGTAAAGCCACCAACACGATTGTCTGGTGTGCACTGTAGTTCTTAGACCTTAGAAGTACCATGTCTGAAAAAGGGTCGGCATCAAGACCCCTGCAGAGCCAGAAGTCAAGATGACAACCACATAGACTGCTCCACACATGAATCAGTCATTGGATTGAAAATCTGTTGATTAGCAGTGGCCTATACTCTTAGTGCTGTTTAATCAAATGCACACTCTGTATGGCTGCCATTATTACTTGGGCCAAGAACCATGTAGTTTCTTGCTGTGGTGTATACTGGGCTGCATTTGTGGTGGAGTTTAGTGTATTATTGCAGGCCTGATTTGAGTAATGCTGCTCAGCATGGTGCAGTAGTAAACATCACTCAATTGAACATTTGGCAGGAGGTTATGTGCCACATAATTCCTTCACTCAGTAACAAGATATTCAGGGGTCGCGTGGGCATCTTGTCCTAGTCTTACACTGGGGACCCAGCGATTGCTGTACAGGGCCTTCACAAATATGAACATAAATGCTGAGCCACACTTGTCTCCATTCATATGGCCAGGCCTTTGTGGTCCCTCAGCTAAGACTGGCAACGGCCAGTTTTCAGTTAATCAGGTACGTTCCAGTCTCCTTATAAATACTGATGTAAGCCTCTAATGAACCTATGCTCTTTTCAGTTTTTTCTGATATTCCCTGTTTTGCTTGGAATTCGTAATACTATATATAGCTAGGAAAAATTTTCTTCCTTCACGGAGGGTTAAACATTCTCCAAAAGAGGAAAAGAAAAAAGAGAAGAGGAGACTTCTGGCTTCTCTGATCAAATGTCTTATATTTCTCAGTTGCAGATTACTTTGTCGTTAAAGCTAGACCCCTTAGTGACTGTGGGCTTGGATACATCAAAATAAGAGAAGCAGGATCTACTCTGCAGGACTCCTTGGGGTACAGACAGTGCTAGGTCAGTTGTCTTTTGAAATAGATCTTATGCTCCTCGCCCAAGGCGGTAGCCTAAGAAAGCTCTCATGGTACCTGCAACTTTCCACAAGTCTCTATCAATTAGTGGTAAGGCACGTGAACAATAAAAGGAACAGAAACGTTCCTTTTAATGACGACAGTACCACAGATAATCAAATAGATTAATTTTGTCCTGCTGCCCCCAGCACACCCTCCTAACTTATCCCTTATTATTTTAAATGGTTGGAACAACTCTCAATCCACAGGCATTTGCTACCGGGTGATCTTCAAATTGCCGGCTATTTTAATACATGGGCCACAAATTAATCAAAACACAGTCAATCTGTAGGCAACATGGTCACCTGTAACCTGACATGGATGTTGCAAAACATGCCCTTGAGGTGATAACATCAACCGTATCTTAAGGATGCATTATGTCCACAGTCACTGACCTGAGAACCAACCACCTTTGATTATTCTTTGAAGTTTTAAAACTGAAGTCAATTTAGCTAAAACACCATGATTAAATAAAGAAAGCAAGCCATTTGTAGCTGGAATAATTTCACCCCTCAGGGGCTTGAGGCAAGCATTAAAGAATCCATTAGTGAAAGTGAGGTGCTTCAGACCTCAAGAGATTCAGTGAAGAAGCTTTGTTGAATTCAGTAGGATTATGTTGAAAGTTCTAGATATACTAGTATCAGATAGTTCTGCCCCAACCGGACCTCCATTTAGGCCAAGTGGTATTTTTCCTTTTAAAAGTGTTAAGAATCACAGAAAACGTTTGACCAAAAAAGTAGAAAATATGAGCAGCTGAAGCAAAAAAAAAAAAAATTATTGTTGCAGGCACAGATCAGCAAAACCTGTTTTATTCCAAGCAGATAAGTCTTGTCAATTGTGTTCTAAAAGATTTTTCACCAGCTTGCAATCTGGCTGGTCATTACACTATAGCGTTTCCCCCTCTCATACCCAAATGGATAATCTTAGTTCCTACTTTAATGAACAGGTTAGCAAAGTTCTAGATTAATTTGGTGCTCTTGCTGATGGTTTTTAAGGCAGAGTTCTTTTGGACTGGACAACCAGATAATCTGGATTTGAAAAAGTTCTTCGGCTCTTAATTATGGAATTTGGAAATAATATTCTGCACATAGGACCCCTACTACAGCCTGTTAGGAATGTCTGCTGTATGTCCGGTTCTGTTCCAGCAGTCGAGAAGACAGTAATACAACCATTAGTTAAAAAAACAGCTACTTTGGAAGATAACGATCTAGGTACCTTTTGATTAATGCAATAGTAAACTATTTCATCAAAATTATTAGAAAGGATAGCTACCTCTTAAGCTACAGAGTTATGTGGAATCTCTGGATCTATTTGATGATTATCATGTAGGATTTTTGCCCCGTATAGGTACAGAGGTGATTTTCACTCATCTGTTTGACAACTTTAGAATGACAGCAGATGTGACTGTGTCCGCATAGCGATCCTGTTAAATCTGTTGTGGCATGGCACCATCTGAGATCAGGTATTGACGCAACACCTTGCTGACTCAGCTTTGGTGCTTTGAAATGGGTCAACTATTCACGTTGATGCTTTGAGAGGGATGAACTCTTCAGTGGCAGAACAGAATCCATTCAACTGACCAAGAATGCCTCAAATTCGGGGCCAATGTGTTGGCGGAGACTCCCAGTAATCTCCACTATCTCCACATCTTTTTCATTTATATCTTCACCCTTTAGCTGTTGTACTTTACCAGCTACATGTATGTTGTTGATAGATTCTCCTCAGTATGAAGGTGTCTGTCCGTTTGTTGTGGCAGAGCCGTCAAACATGGATGGGCTCAAACTTTTCAATTCTAAAGTAGTCAAATAAAGAAATCATGCTGGCAACATGTCACCTTAACCTATGGAATGCCCAGCTAAGGCTTGAATCTGTGTGGTCATGGCTTCAGTAAAGTACTCACAGCGATTTTGTGCTCTTGGCCTTCCTAAAAGGGGCATCACAGAGTTATAAAATATTCCAAATGCCCCAGATGTATCTCTTTTCTGTTCTCACATTCTGATTGACTCCAGGTCATTAAATGTCTAGCGTCAAAGCCACATACACTATGCATTACATTTACTGCTTGCAGGAAGCCAAGTTACTGATGAATCTATTTGCTAGGTATGTCTCATGTCTACTAATAAGATCAAGGAATAAAAATGGCTGCCTAGTTTTTAGGTTTTAAAGTACACTACCTCTTCCACCATCCTCCACCTCAGTTCAGAAAAGTACCAGTACATATAGGATCCCCTTTTAAGTCATAATACAAAACATTGAATGATATTCCGTATAACTGTGCTATAGACCCCATCCCCAAATATCCTACCCTTCAATTCAAAGGTCTCAGTGGATCATCAGAGCATGCAAAGTTCCAGGGCATGATAGAGTGGATGTTCCTATTTGCAGATAATCCAGTAGGGTTTTGCAGAAAGAACTAAATCTATCTCTGTCGTTTCCCAATTCACAGGGAAACATTTCCGTTGTTACTATTGCTCCCAATCTTCCTCTGGGACAATCTGTAATTAAAGGAGACAAGCCCCTTCTTCTGATAGTTTCTATTAACTTTTTATCATATAAGTTGCAAATGACCAATTCTTTTCTGACATACTTTCCATTTCTTTTGAGCGTAAATCTCACAGAATAAAAATGTGAAAATTTATATCCTAGAGGTTCCCTAGTACAGCTCAGGACTTTGACATTTGAAGCTCCCGGCATGACCACCATGTGTACGGTTCATCCCCAATTCAACTACATTGAATCCAGCATTCAACTTTTGTATTAGGATGCATTGCCTTTAATTTCCATGGAGTCACAAACCAGTTATGCATAATTTAATGTTAGTTTTCTGTTTTCTGTGCATTGCCCAACGATTTTATTGTATCCGGCCACAAAATTTGGCAGTTCTCCAGAGTATTTCCATATCATTTTACCCCAGATGTTAAGGATTCTAAATAACAGCCAGCATGGAATAAATATTAATAAGGCCTTTAGTGGGATAGAATTTTTCCTCAAATAGACTCAAATCTCTCCTGCCAGAAGAAGAGTGCACCCAGTGCCGGATTTGCAGATAATACAGACTCTTTATTTCATCTCAAGAAAAATCCTTCCTACTTTTATTACATGTATTTATTTACAAGTGAGTAGGCCAAAATTCTACTATTTCCACTTCACAAACTGTTCCTCCATCATTGCTGGATTTAAGGCAAGTTTATAGGATTGAAACATAGTCGTTTGGGGGTTATTTCAAATGGTCCATTTAGGGCTCTGTTATCTCTGAGGCATAAGCTGCCCCAGGCCGATGCTGCTTGTGTAACCAATCAGATCCTTGGTGGACTAACCATCTAGGTATGTTACACATGTGCGCAGTGCTTTTCAGTAGTTCTCATGAATCGACCAACTGCAACCCTCACTGGGCCACAGTTATTTTTTGTATTCTAAAGACTAAGTCCTCCTTCTGTTTTCCTGGTCTTCTTGGGCGTCCTAGAGATTCGCTGCTTTTTCCCCACCACCTTCTCCATTCTCTATATAAATGGAACATAAAGTGATTGGAATTTAGCAAGATCTTGTTTAGGTATCATTATTAGGAGAACCTGAAAAAAACTTTTTAGTTTTCACTTACTGAGGCAAAGCCTATTTGGTTCAGATAGGAAAAGGCTGACTGCATGTCCTAGGCATGTCTCACAACTCCTTGCTATGTGATCAGATACATGTAACATTCCATTTGCATAGCAAGAAGTGCTTCTGCATCATTGGCTGCAATGCCTTACCCTGCCCATGGAGATGCAATGGTGGAGGGGATCAGATTTGTGCCTGTCCTCGGCTTCCCAGAACATCAGATGCCTTTTGTTAACCTCACATTCTGTTTGAGCCCCCAGATGCCCCTGCTTCCAATCACCCCACTTGTTGCCCATATCTTAATCCACGTGTCCATTATTATGTCTCTGCCATTTGTTAGGGCCTTTTAAGAGGAGATGGTGCAATACCTTGTAAATAGAGCATTTCACCAGAGTCAAGAGGATGATGCTATGTGTGTTTCTGCAGAAAACTTTTAAGGAGGTCAGTAAAAGCAGATGGAGGCAACTCTACAAGATGTGACAGAAGACCCCGTGAATGGCGACACAGCACAAGATTATTCAGAGACAAATTAGGCTTGACATAGTTTAAGGTATTTTTTTATGTTCTTGCATGACTCCCTACGATGACCTCCTGCATTGATGCTGAGACGCTGCTGCCTACAGCCTTCAAAGGTGAGTACTTAATGTATGACTTCCTCAACCTGGTTCACCCTGAGCCTCACCAGGTGCTCCTACCTGACCCTGTGTTCTTCCTTCTTCCCCTTCCACCCACATACCGGCGTGTCCCCTGAACTTGGTCCACCTTCTTCCAGGCTGCCTGACACCCCCTCTTTCCTGGAACGCTAATAGGGAGCTACATGACGGAGAGGAGAGAAGAGATAGGCCCCCTGAAGCAGCAGCAGGCATCATTAATTAACATAGATAAAAATGCTTTTGCTGCTAGTTTGTGACAATAATCTGGCCCTGGCACAAAGTCTTTATTCCCTGACAACACACAGGTACTGGTATAGTGATGGTAATTCCTGGTAAAATGCAGGTCCTGACCACATGGTGGTAATCCCTGATGACACGCTGCCTTTGTCATAATAGTAGTATTACCTGGCCAAATACAGTACCTGGCAAAATGATGGTAATCCCTGAGAACATGCTTGCCCTGTCATAATAGTGGTATTTCCTGATACCTGGCACAGTGGTGGTTATTGCGGTGTCCCCTGCTGACACAATGGTAGTAATCTTTGGCAAAACGCTGGCCCAGGAACATTGGTAGAGATCTCTGGCAACATGCTGGCCCTGGTATAGTGATAGTAATCCCTTGCAGTCTGTTGGCACTAGTTTGCCTAGTAGTGTCCCTCAATCATAGGAATTATAAATATCCCCATAAAATGTATCTTGCCTTTGGCCCAGCAAAGTAGAGCAACTTCAGTCATTCCAGAGACAACAGATCACGCCACACAGTCATCAATTCCGACATCTCAAGATGGCCCCATACAGACTCAAGGCTTTCGGATGCAGTTTACATAGATGTGTCCAGTATGATAAAACATCAGATACCTCCCACTTGAATTTTTCTTACCTTTAGTGCCAGAGATTCCACTGACAGAGAAAACAAGAAAGGGGCAAAGGATAGACATCTCTTATAACTCTGTGCAGTGAAAAACCCAGATATGTTTTTGTGTTTTTGGTGCCACACCTACCTCCTTTAGCAGATACCACAAAAGAACCAATTCACAAGGGTTTTGATCAGCATTATGTTAGTTTTTGTAAACAGCAGCACAGGTAATATGCAGGTTGGCATGTAAATTACATCAGAGCATCTGTCACTTATGCTAGACATGATATACCAGTTGCAGACATTTTAACAATCCACCTGACCGTACATCAATCCATTCAGAAAACCTTATAGTACAGTACACATGTTGCTCACCTCGGTAGCATACCATGAAGCACCTATCTCCGTCCCATGTACCACAGATTTTTTAGTGTTTTTTTGCCCCAGCCCAGCATTTTATAAGCTTTTAATTCACAAGGTTAAACACTGTATCAGGGTCAGGTCTAAAAATGACCATCACAATTTTCCTTATGCAGGATTTCTCAATCTTGTTGAGAACTTGTAAGATGTTGTAAAATGTTTGTCTGTTTTGTATAAATTCAGACGTCTCTGCATCTATCCAATAGGGCATAAAGAGTTGTGTACTATTTACTAAAATCTTTGTATGTATTTTAAGTCCATGTTTACCAAACAGAGGGGTCTATAGGAGGCACATGACTATATAGATTTACCGTTTTTTTATATCAGTTATGTCACCCTCTCTTATAAAGTTAGAAACTGTTCCAGTTATCATGAAGGAATCGCATACAATTGTCTGCTTGGGATGGGTTGACTCATTTAGAGAAAGAATTGAGAATCTGACAAAGGGACTTAATTACTTTGTAAATCCTTAATTGCCCTCTCCTCCTCCTAGATTATCAGTTCTAAGTTTTCATGTTCCTGCTTCCCCTTACAGGTATTTCTACATCTTCAGACAACAAATTATACCAGAGGGGTGGGGGTTGAGGGGACAGTGGTGTAACATTTTTGCCTGATATAACTGGCCAAAAAATGAGAAAAAGCATTTGTTTACCTTTCCCTGAAGTTCCTAGAGATACCTTTGGGCCGATGAAGTTGGGGATTCTAATTTTCTTCCTATTAAGGTGTAGTCTTGCTTAAAGTAAAATGTAACCCTCTCTGAGCATTAGCTGTTAGGTGCAAATTTAGTTTGCCTCAATGATGATACAGAGCCTGTATCCTTAGGTTGCTGTTTCGAGTCTCCAATATCAAATTCCAATCCCAATTATGTTAAGGCCCAAATATACTTCTAGTCTGCCTTGGCTGCTCTGTGTTCATTTCATATTACATGATAAAGGCCTCCAAACGTTTTTCCGCTGATACCTTCCAGTTGCCACTCAGCTCACAATACTTTGATATCTGTTTCCTGAGGTCTGTTTCATATACACTTTCTTTCAAATGATTTGGAACAAAGTGTCATGCTAACTCTCTAGCTGTGTCCCCAAATCTACACCTGGATTATGGACTGCTCAAGATAAGAATTTATTGATGTTCAATTAATTTAAATAATTACATCGCAACACATCAATGCTCAAGTACATATACTAAAGTTGTCTGTCCAAACACAGGGCCTGCATAATATTGAATTCTCCCACCCAAATAAAATAGTTCATAGCTTTGTTCTATTGATTTTCAGAAAAATCAGAACTGTCCCTAGTTCCAAATAGGGAGCATAGGCAGCCACTAAAGTGCTCTCCTTGCTTTCCATATTCCCCTTAAGCATTGCAAACCTTCCTTCATTACTATCCCTTGTTCAAAGGCCAGAACCTTATCAGACATCATTGTTACTTTTTATTTAGATATAATTTGTCATGAAGACAAGTTTCTGACAGTATTATGGGTTACCTGCAAGCACATAATATCGGGTGAATCAGATAATGGAGGCCTTCAACTCAACTTTGTCCTTCACTACAGTTTCAGGTAAGTAAACACACCATAAAAAATCCAGTTTGCAAGCATTACCCTCACATAGTGTCCCAATGATAAATGTATTTTATTACAATGGCCCTCGCAGGCCAGTGTTTTGCAATATATTATTTTCCCAACCAGCTGAAGGCATTTTCAAAATACCTCAAGTTATTGCCTAATAAGGTTACTGTTCCTTTTTCCTGATTGCAGGGGCTAACATATACATTGCCCTGACTTCAGCATTGACCAGATCTTGCCCAACTACTTGGGAAAGAAATTACAAATCTCTAAATGAAGGCAGATTCCATTACTTTATTTGCAGCTTATCAGAAGCCAGCTTTCCAGTTACTTTCTCTGGCCTTCCAAGTTACAACAGTAAAAAGAGCGCCGACAGCCCATCAGACTGGAGAAAGTTATTTCCTGTTTTTCAAACCTAGAAAACAGAAGGTCCCTAGGGACTGAATGCTTCACATCACTATTTTATTATTTAAGTACTTATACGTTACGGTAATCCCGAAAGCTGTAAACGACTAGGGGTGCCCAAAATTTTCATAATTTGCATAATTATGCTACATTTCCAGAAGATTTTGCTAAATTTGCATAATTAAACAACTGGCATTTGTCACTATATTTTACCACAAAAAGCGTTTTGGAATTCATTTTGAGCACAAGGATGCATTTCATTCTAAATAAAAAAACAATAGTGCAAACACCACAAGCACCATAAATAGCAACCGCTCACGTTCTGGTCTTTCGCATTGTTCCTATACACTTGCTCTAAGTTTTTGGCTTGAACTGAACATAATTACCTTATGTGGCATAATAAGACTGACGTGTGCAGCTCCTTTGGACCTATCCCGCTGACCATAGGTGCAGAACTGTTCATATGGGTCCTGTTGGTTAGATTGGGCTCATACATGGTGGATCCTGACAAATTAGGATTTATAAAAGGTCCAAAAAGTGCGGCAACAACAAGGTTTGGCACTATATTGACAACATGCATACGACTAATAATAGGGAGATCTCGCTGTCCTCTGAAGCAAAGAAAGCATTTGACCAGGTTAACTGGCTATTTGTAGAACACACAATGAGGGAATTCACCTTGGATCTGACATTTAAATCTCGACTGTGGGTACACTGAACCCTTTGCCCTTACCAAAGTAAATGGTGTGGTGTCCCCACCTTTCCAGAACAGGCGTGCTGCAAGGTAGGGATGCCCACTATCACAACTCCTTGTCACTTGAGGAATAGTAGGAATGAAGAGATATGGTTGATTCAAATAGGTCAAGAGATCTATAAACTACAATGCATGTAAACAACAGTGATTGTGATCCCCAGTCCGGAGACCTCACTCCAGCACAGTGATTCAGGTATCGTAGGGCTAAGGAGAGGTCTTGGGATTCAAAAGGAATAACAAAAATCTCAGGTATTCATTTGTTGGTCTGATAAGTAAACTGAAGATCCAGTCCCTTTCTGTTGGGCGACCCAGCACAGTGACTATGTAGGTATGTATATAATATAAACATTGGACCAGAAGATCACCATGCATTTCTTGCTGCAGTAGTTAAGATCTGAGCTGCCGCACTGGCAGATGGGTTTAGCTGTCTTGGCTAGTGTGGCTAGTGGCAGTCAAAATGACCACTCTCCTGAAGACTGACTGCACTTTTTATGTATACTAACTTCATATCCTCTATCCAGTATGCGTTCCTATGGTCACGCAGCTTCAAAGTGCTGTAGGGAACTTTATATCAGCATAGAGTGGTCTGTTCATCACGAGGATGTAGGGTTTTGAAATCTCGGTCTTTGGGACCTGGAACAACTGAGCATTTTGACGTATTTTTCAGTTTTACAGCTCCACTTTTTGGCTGGGAAAGTCTCAGAATCGGGTAAAAGCAGACATGAACATAGGGAAGGTGCAGTGGCTGGACCTGAGGCTCAGGGCATTACAACTTTGTTCTTCCTCGTTTACTAGGCCTACTTAGGCGATGTTAGACATGGTGGTGAGATTAGGGAACGTGATCTGGTTTTCTTCCCAGTTTGTGTTTATAGTTGGGAGTCTGTTGTAAACTCTGTACTAGACCCTGCTTTTGTTTCAAGCCTGGAAGACAGACAGTTGTAAAATTAAAGGGGACCTCTTCGATGTTACGGGGGTCATAGACTGATACATTAACAAAGAAATTCTATATCCCCCAAAAAGTAAGTGTTTTGATGCTAGCAAATTAGTCTCTGAGGCATGCAACCCTCTATCAAACAATATGTTTTACATACGTCTGACAAAGTTTGAAAGGTGGTTGGTATCAAAGGAGGTGCAACAAGGGCCTAATTTTAGATACTTCAAGCAAGCTCTTAATTGAAGTGAGAACCACGGGGAGGGCGGCCTGGCTAGCTCAATTTGAAGGAGAGTTAGGACTAATCCTGTCAGAACAATTGAAGGCAAATTTATACCAGCGCAAAAACATTGAACAGACTACTGTGAATCAGTGAGGCCATGATGAAAATAGCTGTTGTAACCACACTTCGATCAAACAACACAAGTAAAACTCTCACATTTCAGATACATGGGTGTTGTTGAGGATGTGGTGTGAGGGCAGTTTGTTGCTCTTGTGGGAGTGGCAGAAACTCTAGGCATTCTGGACAGACATCATTGTTGTCATTGATGACACATTTCACGCATGTACACCCAGATACCGATCCTACATGATGTTAGGGCTCCCTAATCGATTCTCATTCCTGCTGCGTGCCTTGGGGAACAGACAGACACCCATACCCTTATCAGTAGCTCAACAGGCCATCACAACACTGTATGGTAAATCAAGGGTACCCACTTAACAGGAATGGATGTATCCATTCTTGGAGATACTGGAAATGGAAAAGATTTTGGTGGCCCTAACTTGTGGTACCCAGGAATTTGATGTCATACGGGCCTCCATTCCTAGATTTCAATTCCATGGAGTTTTGGGAGCATACCTGCCTATGCTTTTTAAGAGCGTTAGACATAGTCCTTTCAAAGCAATCATCGATGGCTCAGGCAGGATCTCAGAGGAATGCAAAGCATGACTGATGGCCAGGTGTACAAATCGTATCAGGAGAAGACTGGACAGACAAATGAGCACCACTGGCTGGTGGGGAGGGAAGTGGGAGGTGGGATGAAACTTGGTTTAGACACAGGAAGTTTGCTTTTGTCTATTTCCTTCTATGCTCTTGTTCATGGCAAGGATTAAATTCCTGCCAGCCTCCAGGTTGTTCATGACGAGGTTTATTTAAAAAACAGAAACAAAAAACTTGAACCATAAAGCAACATTTTATCACTGAGCCTGGACCAAGTGGGCCTACGGTAGAGTCATCTCAAATCTTTATGAGCTACCTTTAAAAAGCATGGTGAACACCCACATGGAAATATTTTGCTTTCAAGTGGAAGAAGTTCTGCAACAACTGCCCTGCCAAAAATGTAGTGCTGCCATTACCTATTTGCATTGCCAGTTAGAATAACATCATAATCTTTCAAGGGTTTACTTGAGGAGCCCAAACCAGATGACTCCTATGATCTCAGACATTATTAAAGGACTGCATACTACTTTCCTGCCAATAAAGAGAATACTGTCTACACTGCGTGAGCTATGTGCAGTGCACAGGACACTAATGGGTCCCCTCTAAGACTGTCCTGAAAAAAGTCTCTTCCTCAGCTATTGCATCAGGTTTGAGGCTGAGTGCCAGGCTTTTTTGAGCGACTAACCATTTGCAATGCTGGGACAAAGTGGTATATCTAATGCACACTTTATTTTTACCTATAGTTACCTTGGTTTTCCATATTTATTGTACTTTGTCGCTGCCTGTGTGTTTTGCACACTCAGCTACTCTTACTGAACAAACCACTGATACCTTCGATGTAAAACGGCATTCAGATACTACATACCCTCTGTGTGTCTCTGTCTGCGGCTCCTAACTATGTATCTGTTGGTGTAAACTAAAACTATATTAAAAAGTTCGTATTTTTATTTTATTTATGACTAAGAAGCCCATATAGCTAATTAAGTGTTCAAATTGAATATTATTCAACACCAGTTCTCAAGCAATATATTTTCTGTAATTTTCAATACTTTGAGTAACCCTCAGTCCAAGCCATTGATCACAGATCAAATTTCTATTCTCTTTTTTACTTGTGTAGCTCATAAACTCTGCCTCTGGAAGGAATATTGTGACATTATAAAACCTAAAACGTTGTCAACTCATTTTAGCCATTTTTTTATGGCTCTTTCAATCCATACTCTAGGAACAAAATTGTAATTTTTAACTGTACAAACAAGGTGTTTCTATGTTGTTGCATAAAATGGGGAAAAGGAAAATGATCCTTTAGGCTTTTCACTGCATTCGTTAGGTGTGAGAAGATGAAACCCATACACACGTATAATTTTTATTTGCTTAAGCATGTCATTCATGTAGTCAATTAAATCTAGATACAGAGAGAAGAAAGACCAAGGCATACTTGTTCTTAAAACTTGATTCATTTTCTTCAGCATAAATTGCTTCCATCAGAGCTGATTTTGAATGTTCAGTGTCAATCGCCATTTCCAAAAAGACATCCACTTTTCTGTAGATGACTAGGAATGTATGGGCTTCTCATGACTAATGTAGAGAGCACCCTTATCTGTACAGTAATCATTCCAGAAATTAATACTTCTATTGATGTCTGCAAATTTAGAATTGAGAAGCTGCTTTGTGCATGATCCATACTTTTTTCATTACAAACATCACCTTCGGAACAAATGCCTAAAGTGCTTTTATTTTTTTATGTATTAGGAATAGCACTTCCAGTAATGACTGGAACATTGTATCTGATAGAGACATCTAGCCGTGGATTTCTTACTTTAGAATTCTCCCCCAGGCACCAGGCTGACTCCGGAAATTTTTCCCTGCCTCTGCACGTCGGAAGAGTGCGTTGTGTGACTGCGTAGCGTCGTCATCCACCGGATGTGCCATTGACGGAATCCATATAAATCCCCTGTCTGACGCACTGACATATTTGTTTTCTTTTCTTCGCTTCCAACGCGGAACCGGAGCAGTTACTTCTGCCTTTTTTGGGGGCTATTTCTGCATTTTTCTTTCGAAGGAACAGTGTGCCCCCTTTTTTCACATATTTTCGGAGTTCACACCTTGTGAGTCCTGTGGCAGGCAGATGTCGGCCACAGACCCTCTTACTTGTTTGTATGTGGTGCCTTGGCGAGCACCAGGACTCTGAGGATTGTGACTCCTGCTGTCGCCTTGGGCTGAAGGCTTACACAACGGCATATGAAGATCCTGGTGGTGCAGCTGGTGGAGGCCCCATGCCGTCTATCTTGTTCCAGGTCTTGGGAGCGATTGTGAGACCGATCCAGGAGCCGTTCCCATGAGCCTACGTCACCTTCGACTTCGAAGGATAAGACATCGAAACACAGGCCATCAAAGTCGCTGCATTCACCAATGTCACGCAAGTCCTGCGTTTCCGACGCCCTCTCCCAGCCTCCATCTTAGGAATCGGTGCATGAGTCTACTCAGCACTTATTATAATTACTTCCCTCCCATCTTTGGACTTCTACCTTCTCCACGTGCACTTTCGAGCCTCAATGAGGTGACATGTATCCTACCTGACTCCACGCCGGTTCGCCCCTGGTGTCAGATAGGCCCTCTGCAGTGTGTGGAATTCCTATAGCCCGACACCTGGGATATATTGTTTGGGGTCAAGGGCAAGAAGCTTTCATATTTATTTTGTCCTTCGGACAAGAAGGCCCAACCCCCTGCAGCACAAACCCTTTGTCTGTCAGGTTAGAGTAACACATTATGGATCATGGAAGGGCATTGTCACAGTAAAGGTAACATTTGTGTCCATATGTTAATGCTGTTCGGACTTGTATTTATGGTTCGTTAATGCAAAGCCTTTTCTATTAGGGTGAGTGGACTAAGGAAATGCTGTAAGCTCGGCCTGCACTCCTGATAATAGTTCGGTATAAAAGTGTGTGCACACATTTGCAAAGTTTAACAATATGAGGCTACGTATAATGCTCCCAGAATGCTCTTTAATTCGATGCAAGTATGTGCAGAAGATTGAAAGCAATATTGAGGATTCTTCGCATTCAGAATCAAAAAGTTCATTAAGAAAATGCAACTAAGAAAGAAGAGTTTTGCCAAATTACTGTGACATTTTAGGTACCATTCCTTTGAAGTAACATTTATTAAAATGTGTTGATGCATGCTAGTATTTCCCCAAAATATATCCATAATGAAAAGATCAGTGTAACCAGTTTCCACAGTGTTATGGGAAACATGAAAATAAAGAAGCATTGGCAAAGCCAGTAGGAATAATCTTGGTCATCACCCTTTTGGTTTTGTCAATGCGTGTTTTACTTTGACATGGTTTTTGTAAAACTTTATTGTTGTAGTAGCTGCTGGCCCTCACTGTAATAACAAACATTAGCAAAAAGCAAAAATATTTATGTTCTCAAAAAGCACACGTTGCCACAGTAGTTCCTGGCATTGACCAAAACTACTTTGTGTGCCAATATGCTCCTTGTGAAACAGCACAATAGTGTCACTCATAGTGAAGCCAGCCAGTAGAAATAATTTTAATAAAAACAAAAGGTCTTGGTTAATACCAGGCCTAATTAGTGGTCCAATGCTTAAAGTAAGTCACAAAAGTGCACCCGTGGTATACATTCTTGTATTAGTGCAGATTTGCAGAAGTAGGCCAGGAAATTTAAATTTCTATTTTAAAAAAAAAAAGTGTGAACTGCATTTTCGCTCAATCAAATATGTGTAGATTTGCTCATTCGAAAATCTGTTGAGCATCTACAAGTTCACTTTCCCTCCAATTACTTTTTTTCCCAACTGTTAGGAATACATTTCCAAGCTTTCTCAGTACGGTAAAAGATTAGAGAAGCGCTGCCAAGAACCCATAAAACATGCAAGTTCGTAAGTTTGCACAGAATCAAAAGGGTATTCCAACCCTGAAACTATTGCTTACTGCTACCTACAGTCCCACTATGTACATCTGTGGAAAGGTGGCAAAATAAGGAATATGCTAGTATTAAAACCCTACTATAGCAAGAGCCTGGGCATAATCAGAGAGACTATTATCCGAGCCCTTATATAATGAGATTGCTGCCATAATTTGTAGCCACACTACATGGCACCAAAGGGACAAGTGGATTTATAAAGCAGCTCGCCCCATGGACAAGTAGATATTGTAAGAAATTTCACACGCCTAGCCTCTGAGTCCGTACTCTAATCTGTACCAGCTCTGCCCTTTGGGTTTCCCAACTGCGATGCTGGAGTTCGATCAGCCGACGTTGGTGCTGCGGGTCAACGCCAAGCCGTTCACCCTCTCTGAGGCCGGAGGGCATTAGGTGCAGCGCCAGTGTTGCCATCCAGCTCTGACACCTTACCTCCTCCGTCTAAACAGTCCCTTGCTGTTTTTCGTACAGGGGAACAGGCTTTTGGAGGTGAAGGAGAGGAGGTGGGGGTTTGCAACCCAATGGATGAGACTGTCCCACCTCCTCGAGATGGGTAGTTGGCTGATGGAGCTGGGTGAGGCTAGTGGCCTTGAAGCCTTGCCGGCATTTGACCTCCTTCCTCCACCCCCCAGCCTTGCTACAGAGGTGAACTCCATCGTTGAGGTGCTGACGGAGGCAGCTGCAGTCCTAGATTTGCAGCTCCCTTCTGTGGAGGTGACCACTGACCCCTTGATAATAGTGCTTCACCAGGGCCCAAAAAGGAATAGAGCCTGTGCTTCCCTATAGTGAATAACTATATGATCATTTATTAGGGCTCTGGGCTAAGCCTGCTACAAGGGACTGGCTTGTCTTTTCCGGCCCTCCACTCCAAGATGTTTTGTGGTGCAAGCTGCTACGGTATCTTCTGACATCCTCCCCTAACGTTCCTCTGGACAGGGAGTCCAGATGACTTCAAACTTGTGGAAGAAACATTTTCTCCTCAGCCAGCTCAGGTGTGCGGTCACTAAACACTGCATGTGTTCTGGACCACTTTTCCCATGCATTGTGGGTTTTGGTGGTGCGCCTGCTGCCGGGACACACTCGCTCAGACACTCAAGGATGGGCAAGAGGCAGCTAAGTTTACAATACAATGTGGTATGAGTAATATGGACTCAGTAGGCCGGCCATGGCTCATTCTGTAGTGCTGTGCTGTCTTGTCTGGCTGTGCCATTCTGGCTTTTTGGAGGCTTTCTGGTCCACCCTGAAGGACCTGTCTTTTGATGGCACCCACCTGTTCATCATCACACATGCCGATTCTGCATTGCAGTGCTTTAGGGATAATCGGGGTGGAAAAGACTCTTAAATAAGTATATTCCTGTACTCCCTTTTTTTCACTTCATCACCTTGCCACCTTCTGGTGGTGCCCAGTGTGGTGTCCTGCCTTGTATAGGTATTATTATTATTTCTTTTGGCTTGTCGATAACCGCTCTTCGCATTTGCTATGTGGTAGGTATTTTCTTTGTGGCCCTAAGTGGATTTAAACCCTGATGGAACAGAGTTTTTTCATGTCTACTCTGAAGATTGGTCTCATGCCCAAGAGATAGTTACCTGCATGGTATGTTCCCAGCTCTGGGTAGAACATCTCCTGTGTGCCTTATAGGCATTACAGTACTTTTCCTTTCCCTTAAAGGGAGCTTATAATTATAGCTCCCTGGGAGCCTTTGTACATGGCTCCACGCTTAGCACAGAGGACTACTTACTGTACTCCTCTTGTTTCTCTTCAGCTTCAATCCTTGGAGCATTACTTATGCTTCCCTTTCCCTAGTGTTGTTCTACTTTTCCTGAGAGAAACTTAATTTCCCCTGCTGAGCAGTGGGGCAAGTGATAATGCCATTCCACATTTGTACATCATTGCACTCCTTTTGAGAGTTGCTCTCATTATACCTCAGCAGCATGGGCTCTTGCCAGTGGTCTCTCTGGCACCAGTGGTACACAGGTTGAAATTCCTTCTTGTTGTCTATGTAGAATGGGATTTTTCATTCATCCTTGCATCCTGCTGGTCTTCTTTGTTTGTGGTATCTTGCCCACATTCCTAGTCTGCACGACTCATAGTTACAGCACTCTCCTCTTGTGCCGCCAGTCTTGTTGTTCTTACACTGACTTTTCACCGCAAGGAGATGTTATACTTTCGTATCGCTTAGTGGCTAGGTCCTGTACTTTTGCTGCTACAGGCATCTCTTATGTAAGAGGTCACACACCACTCACGGCCTCAAGATGTTCACATATTTATTCTTTAGGCGCAGCCATGTAGCCATCTTTTGTGTTGATGGCTATCTTTCATCTTATGGTGGATATCTGGTAGTTTACACTTGTTCCTTGAAGATTACGGTTCTGTCTTTCTTGGGATTAGTTCATAATAGGGATTGGTTACTCCCTTCAGACACAGATTCCCTGGTTGGTTCATTTCACTCTATTCTCCATGGTGTCATAATATATCTAGCCCTCCGGGGTAGTTACTACGCTTCTTCATTATTGTTAGGATTCCTTCTTTCATAAAGGAATGCTCCCCTCTTACTGTGTTCCTTACATCCTTCAGAAGATGCCTTAATACATTAGTATAATGAAGGTTGTAGTCATACTTGTCTTGTACCTTCCGGTGATTTTCATGTCTCTTCTTTCCTGTAGGAACATTCTTTCCTACAATCAACGATTGTTGCTCCTCTATAGGTTGAAATGCCTTTCGTTGATTTGGCTTTTACTACATTGTTTTCAGTTTGCAGACTTCCCCTTGTGGGGTTTTGTCCCTAGAGGACCATGTATTTTACCCTTTGTTCCGTACTTCAGCCAGGTTTTTCTCACCTGCTGTCTTCTTTAAAGCTTTAGATATCAATGACTTTTTTATGGGCTGCCCAGTCAGTTGGTTTAATTGCTTCGGCAGCCTTTACTTTCTGAGGTGTGTGACGTCTTCCACACGTTGCATCCTCTTATATTAGTACTGTCTTGCTGATTACTCAGCTCGGTCCTCAAATACGACATCATCATATTGACGATTTCGGTCTACAGCCAATATGTATATGTATATATATATATATATATATATATATATATATATATCTATGTTCAATGGCATGTGTAGCTGCAGATACACATGCTGTGCATATCCCGCCATCTAGTGTTGGGCTGGGAGCATTACAAGTTGTTTTTCTTCAAAGAAGTCTTTTCGAGTCACGAGATCGAGGGACTCCTCCCATTTCGGCTCCATTGCGCATGGGCGTCGACTCCATCTTAGATTGTTTTCTTTCCGCCATCGGGTTCGGACGTGTTCCTCTACGCTCCATGTTTCGGTTTGGAAGATTAGTTAGATATCGGAAAAATTTGACGGTATTGTTTGCGTTCGGTATCGGGTTAGTTAACACAGATCGACACTGAATTTTGAAGAGCTCCGGTGGCCCTTCGGGGTTTCGGTTCCCCGGTGGGGCCTGGTCGGCCTGACCACGTGCGTCGGTCGACAAGACTAATGGAACGGACCCCATTCCAGTTCTGCCCTAAATGTCACAACAAGTATCCTTACACAGATCAACATTTGGTCTGTAACTTGTGTTTGTCTCCAGAACACAAAGAGGATACCTGTGAGGCCTGTCGAGCGTTTCGATCGAGGAAAACGCTGAGGGACCGGAGAGCGAGAAGACTTCAAATGGCGTCGGCGCCGTCAGGACACAAAGACTTGGAGGAAGAAGAACCCTTCTCCATCGCTGACTCTGACTCGGATGAGGCCGAAACAGAACAGACGCCGAAAACCGTGAGTAAAACCGCCCCAGCCAAAACTCACGGAAAATTCATCAGAGCCCAGGGTACGCCACCGCCGGCAGGCCATGGCTTAACCCAAAACCTCGGTGACCGTCCATCGGCACCGAAAAAGGGCACGCATGTGTCGAAGTCACCCTACTCCGGTCGGGATACCGGCACAGAAAAGACTCGGCCTGAGACACCGGGTCAGAACAATCTCGACATCGAGATACCGGCACCGAGACTACTCGGCACCGAGAGATCGGAACACCGAAACACAAAAAAGTGGCTTCGGAGCCAAAGAAGATGGTGGAAAAGGTTTTGATCCCGAAACATCCGGCTTCAGAGCCGAAAACTAGTTCATACACGGAAGAGCAAGGGCTTTCCACACAAATGCAAAGCCATAGATTCGGACAGGAACTAGAGTCAGGGGAGCCAGATAATACACAGAGAAGGCTCCATATCCAAAAGGAGACAGGGAAGATAAGAACTCTCCCTCCTATAAGGATGAAAAGGAAACTGGCTTTCCAAGAGAAGGATAAACCACCACAAGCAGAGGTGGCAAAACAAGTAACTCAGCCACCATCACCTCAACGCTCACCGCAATCATCACCAGTCGCTAGCCCACCGATGGTGCAGTCTCCAACACACACAAGCATGAGCCAAGATGACCCAGATGCATGAGATCTTTATGATGCGCCTGTGTCAGATAGCAGTCCTGACTGTTACCCAGCAAGACCATCACCACCTGAAGACAGTACTGCTTACACGCAGGTGGTGTCCAGAGCAGCTGCCTTTCACAACGTCACACTGCACGCTGAACCAATCGAGGATGACTTTTTATTTAACACTCTGTCATCCACACATAGTCAGTACCAGAGTCTTCCAATGCTACCGGGAATGTTAAAGCACGCAAAGGAAATATTTCAGGAACCCGTGAAAGGCAGGGCTATTACTCCTAGGGTGGAGAAAAAGTACAAGCCTCCACCAACAGACCCTATGTACATTACGCAGCAACTGACACCGGACTCTGTAGTAGTTGGCGCAGCACGGAAAAGGGCGAATTCACACATCTCCGGGGATGCACCACCATCGGATAAAGAAAGTCGCAAGTTCGACGCAGCGGGAAAAAGAGTGTCAGCACAAGCAGCCAATCAATGGCGCATTGCGAATTCACAGGCTTTGATGTCAAGATATGACAGAGCCCACTGGGACGAAATGCAACACTTTATTGAACATCTGCCCAAAGAATTCAAAAACGTGCACAACAGGTGGTAGAAGAAGGCCAAAGTATCTCAAATAACCAGATACGCTCAGCAATGGATGCAGCAGACACAGCTGCAAGAACTGTAAACACAGCGGTGACAATTCGGAGACATGCATGGCTGCGCACCTCAGGATTCAAGCCCGAAATCCAACAGGCTGTGCTTAATATGCCTTTTAATGGACAGCAGTTGTTTGGGCTGGAAGTGGACACTGTTATCGAAACATTGAAGAAAGATACAGATACGGCCAAAGCCATGGGCGCGCTCTACTCCCCACAGAGCAGAGGCACTTTTAGGAAGACACCATTTAGAGGGGGGTTTCGGGCTCAAACAACAGAACCCTCAACTTCACAAACCAGGCCCACATACCAGAGCCAGTATCAGAGAGGAGGCTTTCGGGGACAGTATAGAGGGGGACAGTTCCCTAAGACTAGAGGGAAGTTCCAAAGTCCCAAGACCCCTCAAAACAAACAGTGACTTCAGTGTCACAAAGCCCCAACACGTAACACCGGTGGGGGAGAGACTAACAGATTTTTACCAAAATTGGGAGGAAATAACAACGGACTCGTGGGTCCTAGCCATCATCCAACATGGCTATTGTATAGAATTCCTACAATTACCACCAAATGTGCCACCAAAAACACACAACATGTCCAAACAACACATGGATCTATTACAAATAGAAGTCCAAGCGTTGTTACAAAAAGAGGCAATAGAACTAGTACCCAGTCATCAAAAAGGGCCAGGGGTTTACTCCCTGTACTTTCTCATACCCAAAACGGACAAATCTCTAAGACCTATATTAGATCTCAGAACACTAAGGGGCTGATTCTGACCCCGGCGGTCACGGACCGCCGGGGCCAGGGTCGGCGGGAGCACCGCCAACAGGCTGGCGGTGCCCCGCAGGGCATTCTGACCGCGGCGGTTTGGCCGCGGTCAGAAGAGGAAAACCGGCGGTCTCCCGCCGGTTTTCCGCTGCCCACATGAATGGGGATTCAGACACCCCATACCGCCATCCTGTTCCTGGCGGTTCGCCTGCCAGGAACAGGATGGCGGTATGGGGTGTCGTGGGGCCCCTGGGGGCCCCTGCAGTGCCCTGCATGGGCACTGCAGGAGCCCCCGTAAGAGGGCCCCACAAAGAATTTCAGTGTCTGCTTTGCAGACACTGAAATTCGCGACGGGTGCAACTGCACCCGTCGCACCTTCCCACTCCGCCGGCTCCATTCGGAGCCGGCTTCCTCGTGGGAAGGGTGCTTCCCACTGGGCTGGCGGGCGGCCTTTTGGCGGTCGCCCGCCAGCCCAGTGGGAAACCCAGAATAACTGCAGCGGTCTTCTGACCGCGGTGCGGTATTCTGGAGGGGGGAACTCTGGCGGGCGGCCTCCGCCGCCCCCCAGAGTTAGAATCACCCCCTAAATCTCTACATCAAATCAGATCACTTTCACATGGTAACACTTCAAGACGTAATCCCCTTACTCAAAAAAGATTACATGACGACATTAGATCTCAAAGATGCGTACTTCCATATACCCATACATCCTTCACACAGGAAATACTTAAGGTTTGTATTCCAAGGAGTACATTACCAGTTCAAAGTGTTACCATTCGGAATAACAACAGCACCAAGGGTATTTACAAAATGCCTTGCAGTAGTAGCGGCACATATCAGAAGACAGCACATACAAGTATTCCCATATCTAGACGATTGGTTAATCAAAACCAGCACCCAGAAACAGTGTCTTCATCACACAAAATACATCATAGAAACCCTTCACAAACTAGGGTTCTCACTAAACTACCAAAAGTCACACTTACAGCAGTGTCAAATACAACAATACTTAGGAGCAACAATCAACACAAAAAAAGGGATTGCCACTCCAAGTCCACAAAGGGGTACAAGCATTCCAAACCGTGCTACAAAGCATGCACCCAAACCAAAGGTATCAGGTAAAATTGGTGATGAAACTGCTAGGCATGATGTCCTCATGCATAGCCATTGTCCCAAACGCAAGATTACACATGCGGCCCTTACAACAGTGCCTAGCAACACAATGGACACAAGCACAGGGTCAACTTCAAGATCTAGTGTTGATAGACCGCCAAACACACACCTCGCTTCAATGGTGGAATCCTGTAAATTTAAACCAAGGGCGGCCTTTCCGAAGACCCAGTGCCTCAATACGTAATCACAACAGATGCTTCCCTGGTAGGATGGGGAGCACATCTCAACCAACACAGCATCCAGGGACAATGGGACACTCAGCAGAAACAACTTCACATAAATCAGCTAGAATTACTAGCAGTGTTTCTAGAGTTGATAGCATTTTAACCGATAATAACACACAAACACATTCTTGTCAAAACAGACAACATGACAACAATGTATTACTTAAACAAACAGGGAGGCACACACTCATCACAACTGTGTCTCTTAGCACAGAAGATTTGGCATTAGGCGAATCACAATCACATTCACCTAATAGCGCAATATATCCCAGGAATTCAAAACCAATTGGCAGACAATCTCAGTTGAGATCACCAACAGATCCACGAATGGGAGATTCATCCACAAATACTGCAAACCTACTTCCAAAGGTGGGGAACACCGCAAATAGACCTATTCACAACAAAAGAAAACGCAAAATGCCAAAACTTTGCATCCAGGTACCCACAGCCTCACTCCAAAGGCAATGCGTTATGGATGAGTTGGTCAGGGATATTTGCTTACGCTTTTCCCCCTCTCCCACTCCTTCCGTATCTTGTAAACAAATTGAGTCAAAACAAACTCAAACTAATACTAATCGCACCAACTTGGGCACGACAACCTTGGTACACAACATTACTAGACCTGTCAGTAGTGCCTCATATCAAACTACCAAACAGACCAGGTCTGTTAACTCAACACAAACAACAGATCAGATACCCGAGTCCAGCATCACTCAATCTAGCAATCTGGCTCCTGAAGTCTTAGAGTTCGGACACCTAGACCTTACACAAGAATGTATGGAGGTCATCAAACAAGCTAGAAAACCTACTACAAGACATTGCTACGCAAATAAATGGAAAAGATTTGTTTATTACTGTCAAAATAATCAAATTTAACCATTACATGCGTCCGCAAGAGACATTGTAAGTTACTTACTACACTTACAAAAATCAAACTTAGCTTTTTCGTCCATTAAAATACATCTCACAGCAATTTCAGCATATCTGCAAATTACACATTCAACTTCACTATTTAGAATCCCAGTCATTAAAGCGTTTATGGAGGGTCTAAAAAGAATCATTCCACCAAGAACACCACCAGTTCCTTCGTGGAACCTCAATATTGTATTAACGCGACTCATGGGTCCACCATTCGAGCCCATGCACTCTTGCGAAATGCAATACTTAACCTGGAAAGTAGCCTTTCTAATAGCTATCACATCCCTCAGAAAAGTGAGTGAAATACAAGCCTTTACCATACAAGAACCCTTTATACAAATACACAAACATAAAGTAGTTCTACGCATAAATCCAAATTGTTTGCCGAAAGTTATATCACCGTTCCACTTAAACCAAACTGTGGGACTCCCAGTGTTCTTTCCACAACCAGACTCTGTAGCTGAAAGAGCATTACGTACATTAGACATAAAAAGAGCTCTAATGTACTACATTGATAGAACTAAACAGTTTCGCAAAACAAAACAATTGTTTGTAGCTTACCATAAACCGCATACAGGGAATCCAATATCCAAACAGGGCATTGCCAGATGGATAGTTAAATGTATTCAAACCTGTTATGTTAAAGCTAAAAGAGAACTGCCTATTACACCAAAGGCACACTCCACTAGAAAAAAAGGCGCCACAATGGCCTTTCTAGGAAATATACCAATGACAGAAATATGTAAGGCAGCCACATGGTCTACGCCTCATACATTTACTAAATATTACTGCGTGGATGTGTTAACAACACAACAAGCCACAGTAGGACCAGCAGTACTAAGAACATTATTTCAGACAACTTCAACTCCTACAGGCTAAACCACCGCTTTGGGGGAGATAACTGCTTACTAGTCTATGCACTGCATGTGTATCTGCAGCTACACATGCCATCAAACGGAAAATGTCACTTACCCAGTGTACATCTGTTTGTGGCATGAGACGCTGCAGATTCACATGCGCCCTCCCACCTCCCCGGGAGCCTGTGGCCGTTTTAAGTTGACTGTAATTAAACTTGTACATTTGAAATATTGTAAATATAACGCTTTTAAGCACATTATGTACATACATACTTACTCCATTGCCTGCGCATTATTACTATATACACAACTCCTACCTCACCCTCTGCGGGGAAAACAATTTAAGATGGAGTCGACGCCCATGCGCAATGGAGCCGAATTGGTAGGAGTCCCTCGATCTCGTGACTCGAAAAGGCTTCTTCGAAGAAAAACAACTTGTAACACTCCGAGCCCAACACTAGATGGCGGGATATGCACAGCATGTGAATCTGCAGCGTCTCATGCCACGAACAGATGTACACTGGGTAAGTGACATTTTCCATATATATATATATTTCCATTTGTCGTTACATAGGCAATTATTTTTCTTTTTCAATGTGCATGATACGTTCTAGATTGTCCCAGATGTGTCAGCATTACCTCTGGCAGGTCTTTTTCTTAGGACACATGTCTCTATAATAATTGCTGCTTTAGTTGTTTTAGCTTTATTTCTATTAAAGCATTGTTCAATGATTTCCCGTTACAGATGGGTCCTTAGGTTTTCCCCTTTTTAGCTGTGCTTTTACACACCAGATTTGGCTAAAATAATGGTTTTCTACGGCAGAGAACTATGGCTCAGTGGCATTGCCTGTTGACTTTTGGCTCCCATGTACTGGCTGACCATGGGTACAAGCCCTCCTTGGGAGCAAGTAGTTTTTATGTTAATATTGTCAGTTGTCTTCAGACACATTTTCGTCCCACTGCCATGATAACGCTATTCCCATGCTTTTCACGGCCTTTATTTCTTTACTTACCTGTGGTCCTCCCCACAGTTGTTATGGTGTGGCGTATGTTTTTACTCCTCTAAATTCCTAAGAGCATACTGTCTCCTTTCTCTTTTTCTAGACCAGCTTGTTCTAATCAGTGACTTTTAGTAAGGTCAGTTGTGATCTGCATTAAAATCTGCTGTGCACTGACCAAGAAGCATCCCCCTGAGAGTTTGCGTACTCATTCTGCCAGAGCCAGATCCGCAATCCCTGCATTAGAATGCAGTTCCAGTCCTGGATATCTGTCAGGCAGCAAAGTGGGATTCCCTGCACACGTTTACTAAACATTACCGCTTGGACAGTCAGGTTCGTTGTGACGGGCATTTTGCCAATTCGACCCTGCAGGACTTCCTGGTCTTAAATTGGTCCTCAGACCCACCTCCGGGGATGGTATTGCTTTGGTATTTAATCCTAAAGTAAGGAATCTGTGGCTAGCTGTCTCTATCAGATGAACAAGTTACTTACCTTAGGAAACATCTTATCTGGGAGAGGCAGGATCTAGCAACCTGATTTCGAAGGACAACGTTTTTCCCTCTACACGGGCAACTCTGTAAATAGTTTTTTTTTTTCAAGATCTCATTCTAGGCATTACTTTGCCTTCATTGGGAGTTCGTAATTAATCGACACAGAGATGTCTCTATTTTGGCACAATGTTTCCATAGGCAGTTTTTATAAGTGGCTCCGCAGAAAACAGTTACAAAAGAAACTGACGTCAGTGCATGGAAGAGTGGATTAAATGGATTCTGTTGATGTCACATCTGGTGGACAACCTCGTTATGGAGTCTTACGACGCCTTCTTCCGACGTGCAGAGGTACTGCTGGGAAAAATGTCCAGATCCAGTCTGCCTCCTGGGAGAGAATTCTAAAGTAAGGAATCTGCGGCCAGATCCTGTTTCTACCAGGTAAGGCGTTACCAAAGGTAAGTAACTTGTTTTACTGACTGCTTTCTTTGTGATAATGCAGCATGTCACACAGAACTTTTACATTTTCTTAGTTAATGGAGTTCAAGATGAGGTTAAGGGTTGCTGTTTGCCTAGCGAGATCAGGATTGGTCCTCAGCCCTATGCATTCCAGAAGTTGACTCAAACTTGCATTGAGTCATATTCGTGTTCAAAACATTGTTCTCTCTGCATTCTGCATACCACGTACAAAATACATATGTATTTGCATGTGATAATGCTTTATTATTTATAAGGGCATGTATCTTTTTTGGTAGATGTAACTGGAGATTAGACTAAATAAGATAATGGTCCTAGGTTGAAAGGAGACTTTCTACTACTTGTCCAGCAAACATTTGCAACTTGTACACACTATGAATATATGACCCGCTGTAGATACCCATCAGCAGCTAAATCAGGCTGGCTTTTGTCTTGCCCCTTTGCCATCTGCCCCACGTTGAGTAGATGATTTCTAATTTCTAATGAGGAATTCTGCACTATCGCATCTCAAGAATCCTTTGATTTTACAGCTGCAGCAATTGTTGGCATCAAAATGCATTCATCGGGTTTGCAGGAGCAAGCTACCTTCCTTCTTTAAAAGAAGCTGATAAAGGTGTTACCTCTTAAAACATAGAAGTACAATCTTTGCAAAACATTTTGAAATTTAGATGACAGAGCTCCCCTGTACTCCGAATGTTGTTTTTGTATCTTTGCACAGTGAGCAGGTTTCTAAAAGCACAAAAAATATTAATGCTGCCGTTATTGTCCATCCGGTGTTATTAAATAGAGAAACAATTATGTTGCTCCTTCAACATAGAAAATGGAGGTTATGTTATTTTTGTGCTGAGACACAATCTTAAAATTCCATGCATGCCGAAACATAGATTCTGTTTATTTGAAATTTATAGTACTTCATGTTTAGAAATTCGGAAGTAAAGGACTTCATGACAAAAGAATTCAAATGAGTACTTGGATGAGGAACTGTGTGGAATTTCCATATCATCTGTTTTCGGGGGAACGTGACATTTTGCAAGTTTAAAACACTTGTGGTGCTCCACAGCTGGAAGCCATGTTATAAACAAAATGCAGTCTGTATAAGCCACTAACTAATTTGTTCCAATCTGGGTAAATTGTATTGCTTTTTATGAAATTAAAGCAATGAAAAAGGGCTGAACTAAAGCACAGGAGACTGGATACATAGCTTGATATGCCTGGAACAATTAGGAGGAGGAGATGCTGCCAGCAGTGTTGCATCACAGAAGTCCTAGGGATTGTGAAAAATCCAAGCGTCGCACAAGGAAAAAGTGTAGCAAACTAGCCGCCCCCATTCCGCAGGAGAATAGTAAGAGTATAGCATGTGTCCAGTGATGCATTTTGGAGCACACTATTGGAAACATATCACTAAAGCATAGTGTGAAAGTCCACTGTCATTTACAGACAGCACATTTTCTGTTGAAATGTTCACATAAATTTGCACAGACACAGAATTTTACTGATAAAACAATATAGCTCGCAAACAATAATGTGTCAAAAAATGGTTTCAAGAAAAAATGTTCATTTGCTCATCACCAAGTAAGGTGTATTGATTTGTTTTGCTCCTATTAAAACCTTTGTTTCTATCACTCTAAAAAATTACAAGTGTCCTTCATATGAGCTTTCCTTGCTTTTGAAATTTGTACAGTTCATTTACAGGTATTTAAATGTTGCTGTGTGTTAGAAAAAATACCAGCCTTTTCTTTCACACTCCCTGTACTCCAGCAAGATTGGCCTAGTTCACTTAACAAAAATCTCTCATTTTGCAGTCCAAGATAGAAAAGTAAACACAATATCACTTTTAAAAGAATAAGTAGTAATTTGGCAGATGTGACCTGACATTTTACCTCTGTCTTTGGTCACAATGGAGATGCAATGAGGTATAAACAAACTTAATATGCATTTGTATTGCTCATTCACCTTATGAACTGCAGCATGGGTATTTTGGAGGTGCTGCGGCAACCCCACACTCCTATCTTCTACTAGTGTGTATGCATAAGCCCCTACTTGCCAAACATTTTGTACTCTTTGCCATGAAAAAAATATTACCAATCTCCGGGTTCCTCCCTTCAGTATTGACTGCTTTCTTAAGGAGGTTATGACAACATGTGTAGTCGTTAGAGATGAGCTTATTTGTGAGGGACTGATGGAGCTGACAGTTTTGATTTGTATATACTTTTAGGTGGATTGCCAAAAAACCAAAACAAACTATAGTATGCAAGATGCATTTCATGGCACGTTAGTAAAGCTTCATGAACTATGCATTTTTCTATAATCCCAAAAAGGCTTGTTTTTAGCGAGGATACAGGTTTATCTAGACATTACAAACCTCACCTCTGTCTTTCACCCACTTTGGGCAGTGTCACATGTTGATATGTTTGTGTGAGGAGGACCCACAAAACTAATCGAGCAAAGGTCAGTCAGAAATAGTAACGTTGACATTTCGATGGTGGATGAAGTCTCCTAGCACAAGGACTAACATTTTTCCAACTTTTTGCAGAATACGGCGAGATGTTCCCTTTTTGTAATAGAAAGCTGTCAGAAATCTCTAACTTTGTAGTCAGCATCTAGAGGGGTCCACTCATTTCCTTATCTACTACAAATGCAATATGCTAGTTAGCTGTAGACCCCGGGAAAGAGAAATTATAAAAGAGAGTAAAAACCTAATAGGCAAGATTCTGTACTTAATCTTTTTTATATAATTAGTGACTTCAATTAGCCATATTAACATACAAAACATTTGTTTAAAAATATTACCGAACTGCCCTCTTTTAAAACTAAAATCAAGGGAAAATGAAGCCTCTAATAGGCTGAGCATACAATGTGCCATTTAGCGACTGCACCCTTTAAAAACTTCTGACCTAGCCAGCCCTTGCATAAAGCATTACAGTGTCGGTGAGTACGTTTGTTTTTCTGACTCACCAGAGAAACATCCATCCACTCTTGTCTTTTTAGGGCTGTTTTTTTGCACTGAAAACCTGTGTTTTTCTTGACTTTTTTGCTTCATTCGATGTCTTTTGACAAAATAGTCACCTGCCTTGAATTATTTAGCAGTAAGGCCTTTTTCTCCTTTTATTTGCTATATGATGTTTTCTTCTCACCTCTCAGCAGCATTCCAGCTGATTTTGACAGATGCCTCTGTAACAGAGGTAAGAAATCCTTAAATGACAAACACAATGTTTGTGTGGTCTGCTGCCTGGATTATCAGTCCATCGCAAGGTGTGAAATCTGTCTAGAAATGTCTACTGGTATCTCAGGATTAGGGAGAGTTCACCTCAGGGTAGATCAGGAGGATTTTTCTCCCGTGCATCCAGTCCTTAGGATCTAGCAAGGCTAGAGAGTCTACTACCTTCCCCTATGCCCATGGTGTGAGCATGTCTGATTTCCCTTTGAAATGCTTAAGCCATTACTTATGCCACCAGAGCTTCCAGTCAGCATTGATTCATTCAACGTTGAAACACTTTTTGTTGAAGCATTTGATGTGGAGACATTTGTGTTCAAGATTTTCCACGTTGAGGCAATCAACATCTGAATTCTGAAGTTTCCCCATTAGCATCTAGTGGTGCTATTAAGTGAGACCAGTCTCCACATCAAGAGACACAAATGCTATGAGAGATTCTCTCATCATTCCTGCTCTGTGAGGTCAGCAGGAAGGTGAGATCCTAGCAATAAAGCTAGGATGTTCCTTCCTCTGCAGAGCAACCTTCCGCAGAAGAGATCTATCCACGGACATTGGTGAAGGATGACGCTCAGCCACCTACAGACCCAGTGGGTCCATCTGCATGTTCCAGACTGTCTCATATGGCGATGATCTTCCAATTCCACCTCCTTCAGCTCTGCAAAATGAGAAGACACATGGCCACCGGAGTACATCATAGGATGAGCCAGCAAAGAAAGGGAAAATGAAAGATCGTCATCCTTAATGCCCTATAGAGAGAAGCTCTGACTGGTCTTACAGATCCAGATAGCACACCCCTCCAAGGAGGGTCTCTTCTTCATTATGATCAGACCTCCTACCTCAAGCAAGGCTATGGTTGCTTAGGATCCGGGTCTTCTGTAACACACTACAGATACCTTTTTGACACCTGCATCTCTAAAATCCACTGACTTAGATTAAAAAAAACAAATACAGTCCTCCTCAATCTGTTCCTCCTGATTCAGCAATGAATCACCACCTTTTGGTTCATCAGTATTGTCTGCTGCCAGAAGAAAACGTCACTGCCTCTGGATCATCATCAGTTCCACCTTGAAAATGAAATAAAAGAATACATTCAGAAATAAAGTATGTACGACTTTGGCCACAGCCTGAGGGTTGCAGGTTTCACCCCAATACTGAGCCATTATAACAAGTAATTGTATGTCTGTTTCTTGGATCATGTTCCAGAGCTTAAGGAGGTTTTCAAAGATATCTTACAGTAGCGTGTGATCATATTATACAAGCACATCATTGCAGCCAATGATTCAGCTGATTTGGCAGCATCTAGGATCTGTCATGGTATCTCTTTTAGAGCCCGCTGTTGGTTAAGACTCACGTCTTTGACTCCCCAGGCAAATAATGGGTGTTTGAAAAAATAATGGGTGTTTGAAAAGGGGTCTCTAGTTGGCAGTCAGTTTGCACCCTGTCCAAGTAGGGACCCTCACTGTAGTCAGGGTAATGGAGTCATACACCCAAGTTAACCCATGCTCACCACATTGGGAGCTTGACACAAACAGTCAGGCTTATCTCAGAGGCAATGTGTAAAGTATTTGTACAACACACACAGTAACCCAGTGAAAACACCACAAAAGGGCTCCACACCAGTTTAGAAACATAGCCAATATTTATCTTAATCAATCAAGACCAAGACGAGAAACATCCAACATACACAATTAAAGATATCAAATTTTAAAGAAAAAAAGTCTTAATCCATAAGAATCAATGGATGCGTTGTTTTAGCACAAAGTACCTGGTATGCATAAAAAATAAAGCCGCAGGGGTGAGGGTGCGTCAGAAAAATAAGCAAAGCATTGATTCCTGACTCACAAGTGAGGCCGTGCAGCGATTCTTTCTCCAATGGGTAAGCGATGCGTCAATTTCCGGACAAGCAGCCTCGGGTCCGTGCAGTGATGATGAAGGTTTGACGCCCAGGAAGGATGGAAAATCAAGACTCAGAGCAACGGAGAATCTGCGCTGAGCTGGCAATCCATTTCACCATTGCTGCATCTATTTTTCAGCCAAAGTGCTGGCGCTGCAGCGATTTTTCTGCCGGTCGGCTTCAGTGCTTGGATTTTCGCCTTGGTTTCACGAGCTTCTCCTTTCAGGAGCCAAGGGACAGGATGTGGCACCACTCGACATGGTAAGGGGCTCAGCAGGAGAACCCAGGTGCTGGCAAATGAAGTGTTTGATGGCCCTGAGACTTCAGAACAGAGGGCAAGCTCAGTCCAAGCCTTTGGAGAAACTTCACAAGCAGGATTTCAGAAAGCAAGGTCCAGTCCTTTCCCTCTTAATGCAGAAGCAGCAGGCAGGTACAGCAATGCAACAGGCAGAGTGGCAGGTCCTCATCAAGCTCTTCTCCTTGGAAGAGGTTCCTCTTGATCCAGAAGTAATCTATAAGTCTTGTGTTTTGGGTCCCCAACTTATCCCCCTTTCTACCTTTGAAGTAGGCTAACTTCAGAGGAAGGTCTGTGTAGTGCACTAGACACTGCCTCTTCCTTGCCATGCCACAGACACACACTAGGAGGTTGGAGACTCTATTGTGAGAGGACAGGCACAGCCCTTTCAAGTGCAGGTGTCAGCTCCTCCTTCCCATTCTACCCCAGGAAATGCAGGACACACCTCAGCTCCCTTTGTGTCACTGTCTAGAGATAATTTACAAACAGCGCAATCATCAGTCTGACCCAGATGTGGATTCAGAGGATAAGCAGAGGCACAGAGTGGTTAAGCAAGAAAATGCCCACTTTCTAAAGGTAAACAAACACAAATGATGGACGGAATGTGGAACCAATCAAACATTCACCCCCAGTCACAGATCTGGGCTTCATCCATCAATTCTTTTGCTCCCCATGCCACCCCAGTTTGGACCCCACCATATGCAAATCAGTCTTGACCCTGTTCCCCATGGGAACAGTCCAGCCCAAACTGTCAGGCCACGTCTTCGCTGGACCGGAAACGAGCATCCCGGGACCAGGTTCAGGGTATTAACCATTCATCAGCCAGGCTAGTTTGAACCTGTCACTCTGGGAATACCCTGCGCACTTATGGCGACCAAAGCAAACAAACACAAATGATGGACGCTGATTCTTTCTCCGCCGGGTAAGCGATGCGTCGATTTCCGGACAAGCAGCCTTGCGTCCATGCAGTGATGATGAAGATTTGACCCCCAGGAACGATGCATGGAAAATCCGGATGCAGGGCAACAAGGAATCCACACTGAGCTGGCAATACGTGTTTTTCACCGACGCTGCATCGATATTTCAGCCGCGGTGCAGGAGCTGCATCGATTTTTCTGCCTCTCTGCTCCGGTGCGTGGATTTTCACCTTGGGAATTCACCAGTTTCTCCTTTCAAGGCCCCATGGACTGGGTGTGGTACCACTTGGCAGGTTATGGGTCTCTACATGAGAGCCCAGGTGCTGGCAGATGAAGTCTTTGGTGGCCCTGAGACTTCTGAACAGGGGGCAAGCTCAGTCCAAGCCCTAGGAGAAACTTCACAAGCAGGATTTCCGAAAGCAAAGTCCAGTTTGTTTTTCCCTCTTAAGGCAGAAGCAGCAGCAGGCCTGCACAGCCAAGCAACAGACAGAGTGGCAGATCCTCAAGCATCAAACTCTTCTCCTTGGCAGAGGCTCCTCTTGATCCAGAAGTAATCTAAAAGTCTGGGGTTTTGGATCCAATACTTATACCCCCTTCTGCCTTTGAAGTAGGCAAATTTCAAAGGAAAGTCTTTGTAGTGCACAAGACCCTGCCGTTTCCTTGCCCTGCCCCAGGCACGCACAAGGGGATTGGAGACTGTATTGTGAGAGGGCAGGCACAGCCCCTTCAAGTGCAGGTGTCCGCTCCACCCTCCCACTCTAACTCAGGAAGAGTCACCAGGAGATGCAGGACACACCTCAGCTCCCTTTGTGTCACTGTCTAGAGGGAGTTCACAAACAGCCCAACTGTCAGTCTGACCCAGACACGGATTCAGCAGCCAAACAGAGGCAGAGAATGGTTAAGCAAGAAAATGCCCATGTTCTAAAAGTGGCATTTTCAAACAGACAATCTAAAAAACAACTTTACCAAAAATATGTATTTTTAAATTGTGAGTTCAGAGACCCCAAACTCCACATCTCTATCTGCTCCCAATGAGAAACTGCACTAAAAATATATTTAAAGGCAGTCCCCATGTTAACCTATGGGAGAGATAGGCTTGCAATAGTGAAAAACAAATCTGTAAGTATTTCACTATCAGGATATGTAAACACAGCAGTACATGTTCTACCTTTTAAATACACAGCACCCGGCCCATGGGGCTGCCTTGGGCCTACCTTAGGGATGACTTGCATGTAGTACAAAGGAAGGTTTGGGCCTGGCAAGTGGTTGCCCTTGCCAGGTCATACTGGCAGTTTAAAACTGCAAACACACATTCTGAAATAGCAGCTCTGAGACGTGTTTACAGGGCTACTTATGAGGGTGACACAATCAGTATTGCAGTCCCACTAGTAGCACTTGATTCACAGGCCTGGTGCACCTCAGGTGCACTTTACTATGCACTTACTAGTAAGTCAACTATGCCAATCATGGCTAAATCAATCATCATTGATTATATCATTTAGACAGAGAGTATATGCACTTTAGCACTCATTAGCAGGGGTAAAGTGCCCAGAGTCCTAAAGCCAACAAAAAGAGGTCACACAAATTAGGAGGAAGAAGTTAAAAGATTGGGGATGACCCTGCAAAAAGGACCAAGTCAGACACTGGGCATGCCTTTTTCTTAAGCTATGCATTTTGAGTCTTATGCCAATAACGACCTACAAATAAAAGAGTAGAATTGAAAACCTTAAATCCTAAAATCTGTTGACTGGCAATTCTCAGAGGTTCAATTTAAGGGGTATTGGAGTCCAACAGTGTACCTATATCGCCTTTTGGAAATGGCAGGAAAAGTTGCAATGACTAGAGCAACAGTCGCAAAAACATTCCCCATTATTTGTCTGTCCAAACTTGGATGGCCTACTAGTAAAAGCCACTTCAGCACCTAAGCAATGATGGAGAATATTTTAATCTTCCTCTGTGGCCTTGTATTTAGATCAGATCTTCCAAACAATTCTTTAGCCAATGCAGGCAAGCAAGACTGGACCTGGGAGCCAGAATAGACACACAAAAGGAGGAACAAGGTCAAGCACCTTGTCCGAAGCATAGCTGATCTGGCACTGGATGCAAGTGAGGAACATCTCTCTGATGGAGATACACCTGACAGGTTTACGAAACAAAAGAACAGATGAGCTCAGTAGGCATCATCTAGAACTTTCTCTGAGCCTAACTCAAATGGTAATGCCCTTTTAATAGATCGACCAAACACATGTATTCATGCTTTTCTGCTAACACACTAGCTACCCAAAGTTGTCAATAATACAGTTCAAAATGAAGATGATCCTCATAGCAGAGGTAGTATTCATGCCTGCATCATCTACTGTTTCAGCCTCACAAGAGACTCCTGCTCAAGTTGCACAACTTTCCAGGCAGTATTTTCCATCACAGGCTTCACTCTTTAAACATGATTGCTTGGCTCCTTAGTACATACAATTTGGCTACTAGAATGTTCCAGAGTACCTCATTACGGCATTAAAGGAAGCAAAAGTACCATTCACCCACTGCTTATTAACCTTTAAATGAGAGGTTCTGCCCCCATGGTGTCTTCAGAAGCCGATGGCCCGAGGACTAACCAAGAAGAGACAGTATTACCTTTTCTTTATTTGGCAAAATCTAGCTTTCAGTTCTTGTCCATTAAAATCCTTAAATCCTTTATAAGCAGGTCAGTGATAAAGGAATTTCTAATGGGCCTAAGGAAGGTTTTCCCAGGCAAGGAGGCACTGCACTACTCCTCCTTGGGAGGTTAACATTGTTCTTGCTCCTTTCAAAGTTGATGCCCAGCTCATCCTTTTGAACCCATTCACAGAGCGGATCTATATAACATCTCATGAGAAGTGTCTTTTCTCATTATCAGAAGGGGAGTGAGCTTCATACTGTGTTTGGAGGAACCCAATTTGACTTGTCCCATATTGTCTGCCTATAGTAAGTTCAGACTTTCGTAACCATCAGAGGAATTCTCTCCCTATGTTCTTTCTGCAAAATTAATCTCTGACAGAAGGAGCTCTTCACATTCTTGATTTTAAGAGCTTCGACTTAATAATTGGACAAGACCAAATCCATTTAGCAGTCCTAATGGTTATTCATAAATTGTGTTTGAGGTCCGCACATATTTTATGTGTACCTCATCTTAATTACTTGCTACAAGCCGAAGAAGTCCCTTCCAGTTAAGCTTAAGGTTCATCCTCTGTCAGCGAATATCCTCAACACCTCCATCAACACAGCCACCTGCTCTGAAGCCTTTAAGTACACAGCCATCAATGTTGTCCCAAAGAAGCCCTCTGCAAACCTAGCCAGCTTGCAAACTATTGACCAAGCTCCCTCCTACCATACCCAGCGGAGCACCTAGAAAAAGCCATCAGCTGCCTCTCGCCAACGAACTGCTCCTGGAAGCCTCACAATCAGGATTCAGACAGCCTACAGCACTGAGACAGTCCTCATTCCAACAGACAACATCAGCATGACCCTCGACAGAAGAGAAATCTCAACCCTTATCCTACTGGTCCTCTCTGCAGCCTTCAACACAGTCTCTCATCCCATCCTGATCAGATGACTCACGAATCTAGCAACCAAGGACCCACACTCCGTTGGACCTGCAACTTTTTCACAAGACAAAACACCCACTACAAGGAACAACTTCAACTCCTGTATGATCGAACTGGCCAACTGGATGAAGACCAACTGTCTGAAGCTGAACACGGACCTGACCGACCAGGTAATCTTTTGGAAAAGATACCCGCTGTGGGACTCTGACTAGTGGCCTGCAGAACTTAGACCCACTCCATCCTCCAGTCCACAGTCAAGAGACCTCCGGATCATTATCAGCTGCTAGCTGGACATGTCCGCTCAGGTCAGCACCATCTCCACATCCTGCTTCCACACCCTGAAGATCCTGAAAAAGATTTAGAGTGGTTACCAAACTTCACCAGGAAGACAGCCAACCATCCCTCATCACCAGCAGAGTGAACTGCGGGAACGCCCTCTATGCAGGAGCATTTACCAACTCACAACAACACTACAGACTGTCCAGAACACAGATGCTAGAATGGTGCTCAGTCTTTCACGCCAGTCACACCAGACCTGAGGGAACTTCACTGGCTCCTAAAACATAAGCTTGCACAGTTCAGACTTCTCACCCACACATACAAAGCACTACACAGGTCTAGCCTACCTGAACAGCTGTGTGCAGTTCCTCTACCCTCCAGACACCTCCGCTCACTTAGACTCTCACTAGCACATGTTCTGTGCATACACAAAAGCAGATCAGGCTGTGCCTTCTCATACATCGTTCCTAAAGCGTGTAATGACCTGCTATATCACATTAGAGCCTCCTTATTGCTTCTTGAATTCCCCAAGAAACTGAACTGCTTGATCCTTGAGTAAGATTCCACAAGTCTAACCTTACCTGGGAGCTCCTGGATACTCTCACGTGTGATACATGTGCTATGAAAACACATATAACAAAGCATTCTTCTTAAAGCTAAGGAGCTACCACAGCTCTTATGTAGAATGTGCCTATTCCAGATGTTTGTAAAGCAGCAACATTGCATACTTTTGCTAAGTATTCCTTAATAGTCTCTGACTCTAGAACAGTTACACTGGTAGGTCAAGCATCATTGTCCAGTTTATCTGCTCTGTAACAGTCATATGCTCTTCATCATCATCCTTCAAACCCCCCTCCAGGATTGAGTGTGATTCAACGTTTCTTCTCTGTACCCCGTTTCAAAGGACTTGGGTGAACACAGTATAAATATAGTGATCATTCCCTGTATTTCCTTAAAAGCACACTGCCATACTGACCGTGCAGTGCATGATTGGAAGTCTGGCTGACTGGAGTTTCATATAGTGCAATGTCTAAAATGCCCAGTTTGTTCCAAGCCTTCTGGAGGATACAGATTGCCTTTGTTTTATAGGCGCATGATTCTTCTGTGAAAAATGTTGTAAAAATTGCGTTCCTGGGATTGTGCATGTAGGAAGGAATATTCTACTATTTATGGTTTCAGATAGGATACCAATATCAGTGAACTAAGATTACATCTAAGCAACTTTTTTAAATCACCATCCTTGAATTATCCGTGACACGAACCCTCTGTGCAGATCACAAGCATTATAAATATCTGGAGCTTTAAGGATACTATCCAATTTCTTAACATATTTCAGATCCAGTGGCACTGATGAACCACAGATGCCTTGAAATTATAGTCAAGGTTTTGTTTCTAGTGCATGACTTATCAAATGGAATAGTTTACAAATATACATTTTCAATTCACTTCCTGAATTGATTGCATCCTTTGAATACTTCTCTAAACTTAGTGATCGGTTCCAGAATGCAAGGCGTCTGTGGAAACAATGCTCAAATTGTTGTGATTTTCACATGGCAAGGGCCTGGCTGCAACACACAAACTTCCTGAGTACCTAGCTAAGAAGTTATGTTCAGCATCAAAGATGGCCACTGCTATTAAATGTGATAGTCCAAGAATCATGGGAATTGTTGTTTGTGCTTGGTGTTATCACTTGGTGCGTTGTGTAGGAATGTGATGTTTTTTTGCAAAACAGTGAGAGCATTCCTTCTCCACCTTTGACCTGTCCTCACTCTGGCGGTAATGCAAGTGCACTGATTGTTACGTCTATGCAGGGACAGAGTATGGATACATAAACCATGGTTCATTACATGACTCCTCTTGTCAGATTTTCGGTTAAAGGCTATTGTATTTAATAGAAAATGCCCTCGCACATATATTTGGTTGAAACTCTAATAATTTAATTAGCTCTGAAACCGTGCCACTTGGTCAAACAGAAGTTGGTGAAGATACTATTACCCTGTGTTACAATAAGAAACTGAAAGGAATTAACTCTGATCCTTTTGTAAAAGGTATTACCTGTTTATCTGATTCAATCCTCTGCCTGCTCTTGACATCTGTACTACACTTGCAATGCCTATAATTAATGCCCTCTGTTATCATTCTGTATTTCTGTAGTCTTTTGTTTGTGCCACGCCGCTGCACTGGTACTAGAACCTATTGACTTTCCATTTCTGTTGATGCTTTTCATCAGCACAGCCAACAGCTCCACATCAGATTACCCATCTCCTAAAGGATAAGTACTTAATGCATTTTATGCTTTCCTAGTATCATTATCAAAACACAGTAGCACAAGCTCAGTACTATAGGTTCGCTAATGCTTTTTCATGAGCCTTTTAAGATTGAGCATGCAAGAAAACCCCAAGCTCCGCCCAAAACTCAGATATGTCCATTAAGCTAGCCTCCATGACCTCATTCTCCATGTACTCCAAATGTGGTTCTTGTTTACTTAAATGAGTGCTTGATTATTGGCCCTTAATTAGTGAGATCTTTCCTACTAAATCTAGCATTTAGTATCCTGCCAAGATTTTCGTGGCTCCAGAGGAAGGGGTTGTGGGAGAGACTGGGCCACCAGCAGATGCAGCCATACTCTTTCTTGTGCTCACCAACAACACTTGCTGCCAAGCCACCTTAGTTTCCTCTCCACAATGTTTCCACAATATTTTAGGGTCAGTAGATTTTTGCCTGTCTGGCTGGCACGCAGTTACTTCGGAACAATAGGTTGTGTGCCTTCTCTTTAGGGGTTCTGATGGTGTAGTGGTGGCATTTTGGTAGCAACCTACTCCTTTTTGTTCATCTGTCTGCACGTTCCTCCAGTTTGTGCTCAGATATCGGGAGAGCATGCCGCCATCCTAGCCAGAGAAGTTCAGATGGTGCTTGCCAAAGGTGTGATCGAGTTGGTGCCTGAGGCAGAGAAACGCATAGGATGCTATTCCTGGTATTTCCTTGTTCCCAAGAAGGACAGGGTTTAAGGCTGAAATTAGATTGCAATCTTCTGAACAGAATTCGCAGGATGGAGGATTTCAAAATGCTGATGTTATTTTAGGTCCTCTGACCTTGGATCTTGGAGACTGGTGGTTTACTTAGACTTACAAAATGTACCAAACCTGCAGCTCCACTGGCACTTATTCTGGTTTGTCATAGGGCAGGAACTCTTCAAAAATATCATCCTGCCTTTCAGCCTTGCGTTGGTCCCTCAAGTGATGTTGTTGGTCGCAGCTCATCTTTCTGGGTGGGAATTCCCATACCTCATTGACTGGCAGCTAAAGACAGCCTTTCCTTAGTTATTGGCAGACCACTTAAAAGTGATAGTTCCCTTTGGTTGTTACATAAATGAGTCAAAATCCCATCTTTAAGCCATGCAGACAGTTGACATCTAGGGGACATCCAGGACGCGGTTGCTTTAAAGGTTTTTCTGCCTCTGCAGTAAGTCTGAGACATGCAGGCAAGATCCTGATGTTTGGGCCCATGCCTTGGTTCCGGCCTAGGTGTTTCTGAGGCTTCTTGGTCTCCTTGACTCGTGCATACTGCTTTTGCCTCATTCTTGTTGGAAAATGCTGGCTCTACCTTTGGAACCTTTGCCTTCAATAGTTCTAACACTGGGGATGCCTCTCAAACAACATCTACATTTAGGAGGCAGCAGCACAGGTGCTTCAGTGGTGGATGGTAGAGACCAGCCTGGCATGAGGCAGCTCACTGTAGTGATGGACTCATGTCCATTGGACTGGGGAGGTCAACTTTTACGTCAGGCCCTCAAGGCCTTTTTCACTTCTATTATGGGCATGCCAGTCCAGGCCCTGTTGGAGAGTACAATGACCATGTAGTACTGCAACAAGCATAGAGGAATGGGGCCCTGTGCCCTCTTTTTAGGAGCTTTGAGGATGTAGTGGTTTCCGGCCCACAAGGGTTTCCTGAATATCAGAACAGACAAGCTCAGTGGGGCATCACCTTGCCAGTCATGGGTGAAGTCTACTCCAAGAGGTGGTTTGGGACGTCTTGTTCAGTGGGGAGTTGCATCAGTAGATCTGTTCACTGCCACCGGGAATGCTTATTGGCCAGCTTATTGTGCCCCGCCTTGCCTCATCTTGGCTCTGTAGGAGATGCATGTTGCCTTAGGTAGGACTTTAACATGTTCCTGCCTCTGCCAGTGAGCTTGCGGGTCCTGACAAAGGTCGAGGTACCAGGCCCAGCTCATTTTTGTCTGGGAGGCTTTGGCAGCCTGGCATGCTGTATCTGAGCATCTGCCAGCCACTTTGGCTTCCTCTTCAAGAGGAGATTATGTCCCACCAGAAGGGCATTGTTGCGCATACAAACTTCTAGAAGCTATACCTTTATGCGTGAATATTGAGCAGAACAAACTGAATCGCTTTGACCTACCTCCAGAGGTGGTGGATGTGATTTTTTGTGACTTGTCTGCAACATTATATCTAGATCACTTTCTCTGGCCACTGCTGTAAACTTGTCACCTACTACGAAAACAGAGTGGTTGATCCTGTCCAGGCCAAGCCGCCTGATGTTCTTTTGTCTGCTATTCTGTAGCCGGGAAAGGCTTTCCTGTGAGCTCAGGTATTGGTTACTTATCACTTTTTTTTGTTCTTTCTTTGTTTGCCTGATCAGTCCTTTTTATTCAAGTCATCCGTTGTGATGGTGTTTAACAGGTCTTTCATATGTTTCCCCCTGCTCCTTTCATTACTACACTTTTTCCCTAATAATTTGATGTTTTGGACGCTAGATGTTTTCTTCTGAAAGTGGTGCTACCTGTTCATGTCCATCACACTCCGTGTCCTTCTCTCTCCAGTACAAAAAAAATAGGCAGTCTGGAAACAGACCATTTCAAGGGGGATTATCCTTCGACTTATTCTGTGATATGCTGCATCAAAAAAGATCCCTCTAGGGCATCCTTTTGTATTCCACCAGGGCGAAAGCTGTAACTACGGATTTGGCTAGTGACTTTTTAGTGCTAGACATATGCCATGCCACTGCGTCGTACAGCTGCATCAGTTGTAAGGTCTGCAAGAAGTGTCATTTTGGCTACTGAGTCCTGCAGGACTTCCTGCTGTTAAGTCTACCCCTCAGGCCCAGTGCCTCAGGGACATACTGCTTTGGTACTGATTGGAAAGGTGAAGAATTTGCAGTTAGAAGTATACATCAAAAGAACAAGTTACTTACCTTCGGTAATGTTTTTTCTGGTATATACTCTATCTAACCACAGGTTCCTCCCTGCCTACCCTTTTCCCCATTCTGTGGAGTAGACCTCTGGTAGCTCATAAGGTTCCTATTTAGAGACAACACAGCTGTGTTTCTGATGGGGTAGAAATAATGACAAACTGATACCAGTGCACAGGAGTGGCATCTATATGCAGTTCTGTACTGTCCCTTCCAGAAGCGAGACTGAGCTGCAATGTAGAATGGTGGCACCACCCGCCGGCTCGCAAGGGCTATTCGAGGAGAAGCTTATAGATGCAATCTGGCCCCTAGAAGGATTCAAAAGGTAAGCAATCTGCTTCTTGAATATCCAACAGAAAGAATCTTATGAATTGTAATTAATGGTTTGTTTCTATCATGCCCTCTCCTTTTCTTCATGAGCCTCTCTCTTTGACTCGTGCCCTACACCTTGCTCCGTTTTGTAACCTGTCCACTACCACATACATTTACTGCTATCATTGTAGCGATTTGGTCTCGAGAACTGGTTACCACAAAAGTCGAAACAGCTTCATGATCATTACAGTAGTGGTTATACGACTCCTTACCCTTTATCTCCTTTAGCGCTACTTCTCCTTGTGCATTCAGCCATTTGTATCGTCCTTGTGATCTACTCGCTTTTCTAAACCAATGGTAGTTTATATGGGGATCTTACTTGTATGCGTATTTGTGCTTCCTGAAATTTAGCAGATCACTGCATTTAAATTAGAGTAAGTATACATTTTTAGAGGGTCAACAGCTGCACTATTGCTTGTTAATTTGCATTCTCTATTTAAACAAAATCTGGAAAACATAATTAAAGAAAATATTTGAGCTTATCAAACCTTCTCGGGTTATCTCATCTGCTACTTCAAAATTAATATTTAGTTTCTTAGCAGTGGCTGCTATCATTGTGTAACCCATCAAATAGCTGATGTCCATGTCAAAATATGACTTGTTTATTTACAATTTGCTTGTTCTTGTGCTCAATGTTGATTTGGGTGTTAGCTCTTCACTGACACGTTTCTTCATGTTTTGTTTTCTTTCAGGTTGGAGATCTACAGAGTAGTTACGTAGCTGCTCAGAAGGCACAAGCGGCTTTTCCTGAACATGTTAACTCTAAACAGCTCATACAACAGTTAAAACTGCACTTTGCTGCTCTTTGAGCTAGGGCACTAGGACATTTCTAGATGGTGTTTGCTGAATTGGCACCAAAGGCTACATTAGTTTGGTAGTGTGATCTACTTAGCTCTGCCTGTGGTGCAATCGAGAGCAGAGGTGAAGCATTGAAGATGTGCTGATGCGGCAGTGGTAGCACAAGAGCAGGGTGCCTTGCCCTGATTTACAGTATGCCTATAGAAGATGGCATATGTTTCCATGCCGAGCAATGTGACGGTATGGTTCCTTCCTTAGAAAGATAGCAAGTTGTTCATTAATTAAGTACTTACTAAACATGGTGCTCAAAATTGGTTTGACTTCTCAATGGTTTGTCACGTATCGTGAGCCTACACTTAACATCTTTAACACTTTTGTGGTTGTTGGCCTCTGTTCCAATCAGTGTAACAGGCAACTTGATTTATCGTGTGGCACAGAAAGGAGAGGGTACATCTTGGATTGAAGTGGGGCATAATGCCTTTTGTTGGACATTCTGACGGGCATATCAACTGCTTTGTTTTATTGTCGTGATATTTATTGCATAATGATTCATTTGTTTACATGTGGGTAGTCATTGCTACACGCTAACATTGCAGCAGCCTGAAATCGCTCAGCTTAGTTCTACTGTAAATCTGTTTGGCAGCTAAAGGAGAACACTTAGTAATACAAAATATAAGGGTCATCGTTTTAGAAACACAAAATAACAACAGAGACTCTTGCAGTAATGATTTCTTTATTGCACTAATATATATTTCGGATTGTTAGCTTTCGGAACAACAGCGATTCTTTCCTTTAGTCACATAAGAAAGAGACTTATGTGGTTCTGAAAGGTGCGGATATGAATTGCATAAGCCTAAGAATCTGAACAAGCCAGCATAGCTGAAGAAAACGTCGTTAAAGTTTGCTACTTTTAATGTAGTTAAACTGTATACTAATATCGCCCAAGCTGAGGCATTGAGCATTATGAAAATACTGGTTAACATGCGTGGCTTCCAACATACTTCATTATCAAACTGTCTACAGTTACCCCTAAAAGAGAAGTATTCTTGTTTAAAACCAGTTCCTGCCTAAAGTTAAAGGTAACACCATGGGTGCTTCCTTTTCTTTTACCCCCATACATGACCAAACAATCCATGGTTTCTTTTAATTAAAAAATGAGGGTTAGTAAAATCAGCCACTCTGCCAATGTGGATAATGTGACATTGACTGTTTTCTGTCTGTGGCAGTGTACTCCTAAATCCCTTCAGGGTTTTCCAGCCGGCCATAAGACACAAAATAAGACTTGAAACAAATGCCCACTTCTATCATCAAAAAGTCAGCTCATTCTACCTAGTGATAAGAAACGGAGCACAAACACCTCTAGGAACACTTATGCAAACTTTATACAAATGGTCAGTTGCTGCACAGCAAATGTGTGATTTTTTTTTTTTCCCCTCAGGTAAAGTGACTAATGCCATCATGCATCGAGTTAATTGTTCACTGCTAACCTTACTGAACTGTGTCAGTAAAGGAGAGTGGGGTGCGCCAATAAGGAAATCTTGTTTAGTTTGTGGACCAAGACTAATGAGATAGAATGGCTTATCAACAACAGCTGGCAAATACCTCATGCAGAAAAATATATTTGTAAACCCATTTTAGAGTTCAAGAGGTAAGCATATCAAGGACAGAGGAGTCCAAGGGGGGACACCCACAGAAAATGACTGGAATTGCTACTGGCTATTATCCACCATTCTAAACTCCCAAATTGCAGAACGTTTTAAATTTGTTGATTGGATGGCTTGTAAGGTCCACAGTAAAGAATAATCTGAAAATGTAGTAAAGATACAAATGTTGTTCTTAAATTGCAACACGGTAAGTAATATATGTAAATTGCTGTGACTCTGGCCCATTGTACTTAATCAAGACCAGTGAAGAGATCCAAAAAAGTACTGGACAGCATGGATAGTAGCTCTCATTTGGAGAAAAGAATGTCACTTTAGAACACAATTTTCAGAAAATAGAACATAAAGCATAGTATGTGTTTTGGATAAAGCTGAAGATGGTAAAGTTTGAAGAAAGTGATGGAAAGATTAACATGTTATTCACTCAACAAAAGTGAAAGTGGACATACTTGACAAATACATCAGATGACGCCACTGTAAAGAAGCATGAAACCATTTAGGAGGCCTGTGATTGGTACCAATATCTGAAACTACAATGTTGAGTGGATCTCTCTAAGTTGCACAATTATGTTTTCCAGAATGTTTAACTGATGGGTTAAATCAGGTTGATGTTCCCAATTTTAGTTACCTTACCATCTTCTTGTATTTTTCCTCCTCTCCCTGTGTTTCTCCCTTTCCCTTTCATTAATTTTGTCCAACAGATATCGTCATTCATGTCAGAGTATGGTCTAAATAAAACAGTTTTGTATTTTTAGTGGTCTGTATTGATTATTGGTTTGTATGTCATTGTATTTTTCACTGATGCCTGCTATATAAGTTCTCCTCCAAAAGGGTGTGACCTGACACATAGGAAAGACTCTGAATTCATTGCAGATTATCGATCCAAAATTGGTGTTCTATGAGAACCACTTGCTGCTGATGATAATGATTAGGTTGATGCTTATTACGACGCCACCTCACTCCAAACAGTGATTAGAAACGTCAGAAAAGTCTTAGACCTCATTTTGCCAATTGAGGTGGTCACAACAAATGTGCTTTCTAAATCCCTCAACCTGCACAAACAAGCCCAGAACCTTTTCTACCTTCCTATAGGCATTGGCGAATGTGCTGCTGGGCCTCGTACCTAGTATAGTACTGCTCCCAAGAAATCCTGGTTTCTACTTCAACATCAAACCCCAGAACAGAGAGTTTAGTAGTGCAGAGATCCAGCAGCCGACTAAACTTAAGTTCCTTTTTAAAAACTCCCCTGGATGGTTAATCATAGCAAATGGAAACATCCGCTAAATGCATATTTTCATCTGCCAGTCTTTCCCTGGATCTGTGAATACGTCTAGTCTCCTGGGCAGGTAAACATATGCATTGTGGGACAAAGTGGCAGAGGTTTGCCAGCTGCCTTGGGTTACGTTTAAGTCACATTACAGCAACTAATCTGGGGTGGTCTAGATGAAACGAAATATGCCATCAGATCTGACATTGACATGACTGACTGTCTGGGTGGAACAGTCTGTGCCAGAGTGATATTGATCTGCCATGCCTGGGTACGCTCCATAGTCTTTTCTTTAGTGGTCGAGCAGTCTCAATTGGACATGATATTATAAGGTTCTCGCCTGTTTGGAGCAGAGGTGGACTCTGCTTTACATATTTTAAAGTGAACAAGGCCATGGTTCATTCTCATGGCCTACCTCCGCCTGTTCCCTCAGATGGCTCACACCTGTCAAGGCTTTGGATGGAGTTACCAGCAGAAGTGCCAATCAGGGTGACAGCAACAGCATTCCTTTTATGGAAGATAAAGGGTAACAGGCCACCCACATCCAGACCCCCTAGAGACAACACTCTTCCCAGTGTCCTGCCCCTCTTCTGCAGCTGTTGCACAAGTGCTTTAATTTGCCTCTGTGGCATGCAATCGCCTGGTAGGATGTTGAATCACCTTTCACCTCCCCGGTTGGAAGAGCACCACGTTCAACTAATGGGTGATCCAGATCATACTACAGGGCTACTTCCTACCCTTCCTGTCTGTCCCCCAAGACATCCTCTTACATCACACCGCCCCCCCCAAAAGGGCTGCTTGTCCATACTCTGAGAAGTTCTGTCTTTCTCGGCCTCGAGACAAAAGCAATATTTGTGTGCAAGTTAGACACGCCCTTTGACATAGGACAGTCCATGACTTTTGCTGGCTTTCTCTGCACTGCCTCATCTCTCCAAGGACGTACAACGGCTCCACTGTCTTGACCCAAAAAGAACCCTTAGCTTCTGCGTTGATTGTTCATAGGAATATCAACAGGATTACCAACTTTTCATCTGTTTCTCTGAAGCTAAGAAAGGAAAAACAGTGTAGATTGGTTAAAAAAATGACTTGCTATACTCCGCTATCTGGTGCAGTGCCGAGAACAGTAAATAAAGTAGGGGAAGTCCGAACCTCTGGTCATGGTTCAGTGGGCACCCACCAGACTGTAGAGGTCAGAAAAGGCTAGTGTTGCAGTGGTTCTAGAGTTTTTATTTAATTATTTGCATAGCATGGGCGTCATTGGCCCTAATGTAATTCGCCCCTCCCCCTATTCAGTGATAAAAGGCAGTCATGGTTGGCATTTAGTAGGCCCCTTCCACCAATGACTCTGATGCCACTGAGGTGGCAGCACAAATGAGATGGGACCAGGATATCTATTCCTTCCGGGGGGACTTTCTGTGTGACTTTGAGCCACCTGGAATGCAGACTACAGGAGCTGTATCGTGATACAATCTCAACTACTGTACATGCTTGTGTCAGACAGGAAGCAACAGCACTTGGACCATCATCAGTTTGGGCTGAATCAATAACACCCCATCCCTCCTTGAATTGTAATCTCTTATATGCCTGCTTCAATCCATCACCTTTATCATGCAATACGACCACACTCTAAAAATCCCTTTAAAGCCTACAGGCAATAACACTCATAGGGGCATATTTATGAGCCCCTTGCGCTGCAGTTTCATCACTTTTTCTGACACAATGGCGGTGCAAACCTTTAAATCATATCTGAGGCCATGCAAAGACACTTTGCTTGGCTTTGAATGGCCTCCGATATGGAGTATGGTAAGTCAGTGCAAATCACTGCGTTGCCTCACTCTACATTAGGGAGGTATTCCATGGGCGTTGCTCTGTGTTCCCATGCAACACCAATGGATTTTTACGCATCCCTAGATTTACGAGATCTTTTAAACTTGGGAATGTGCCAAACCTTATCCCTTCCACAAGGAGAAATATCTTTATTTCTCCTTGTTTTTTTCAGCATTCTGCAGCACACATGAAAAGGCCTCCCAGGATTGTGTTTGTACGGGAAGTTGCCCCTCCTGCACAAAACAAATCCTGCGTGCAATGCAGGCACCATTGCACCATGGTCAGGAGTGTAGGAGACCATACATTTTTGGGGAGATGGGGACAGCCTTAGGGACTTTTCAATTGACCCTATACAAATCTCCTGTACACAATGTACACAATCATGTAGTTTGAATGTGAAATAGGGAGAAAGGAAAGCATGTCACAGTTGGAAAGTATGTAATATTGTGTCTGACATTCACAAAGTAATTAGACCAAATGTGAAAAAACATGTTGATTAACCTTGCATCTTTATGCACCAAGGAAATAAAGAGGGGGTGGAGGGGCGGCGGACCAAACCTTTTGGGCCCTACACTGATCATGCCCCTCACCTTTTGCTAATTGAAACCATACTGGCGATATCAAAAGCAATCAGTTACAAAAATTATAAACTGTGCTCTAAAACCGTAGGTCTAATCACATTTCTACTCCTTTGTGTGATCTTGGTTAGCTAAGCTTCACATGAGTCAAAACTGTGAGCATTTACACTGAAGAAGCTCTTGGTGTTACAGTCTATAAAATACACAGAATTCTATAATCCCTGTATAAAAGGTAGTCACTAATGCCTTCATGATTTCTACTCGTGATGCACCAAGTCATCGATTACAGAGAAAAGATGTCAGAACTTGACTGTTATATGGTTATTACAGTTGAATTCTGAGGTGTCCATCTGCCAGAGCCAGGAGCCAAGCTGAAAAGCAGGTTAGGTCATGGAGCATAATTAATGCAGATGTTTAAAGCCGCAAATGGAATGTTGCTTTTCTTTATTTTTCTCTATTTCTATAGCTAACAATGGCATAAGGTACACGCTAACGTTTTTAAGTGGTTTGTGGGAAAGTTGTTGGTGTGACCATGTATTATATGGGATAAAGTACCCCCTGACGTATATGCTAAGGATATTGCAAGCCACCTCGAAGTTCTGTGCCAATGTATTTTAGCCATGTTGTACACTAGCTCGGCTACTGTTTAGCATGGCTAAAAGATAATGGTGTAAAGGAGAATGAAGTGTAGTTGGGTGGTGTGGCGTTGTGTTGTGGAGTGAGTGTTGCAGAGTGGAATAGTGTTGAAGTGGAGTACAGTAGAGTGGCAGAGTGTTGTAGAATGGAGAGGGGTAGATTAGAGTAAAGTAATGTGGGGTGGCATAGAGAGAGTTGAATAAAGTGTTGTTAAGCATAGTGCCTTGTAGTATAGTGATGTGGCATAAAGTGGAGTAGAGTGTTGTGGAGTGGCATATAGTGGAGAAGTGTATCGTAGTATGGAGTAGGATAAATTGGCGTGGGGTGGCATAAAGGGAGTTGCATAGAGAGTCACAGAGTTGAGTAACGTATAGAGTGGTACAGAGTGGAGTAGAGTTTACATGCACAATGCCAGAGACACACTCGACCCATCTTCACCTCCAGTGACAGACTCCAGTTCACCCACATCACAGAGCTCACCTGGAATGAACACGCCATTGTCCACTTTACCTTCTTTGGTAGAGCTCAGCATCCAACCACCAGGCACTACAGTGCTACCCACCATAGTTGGAGCAAAGTCACCAAATCGCAATGGACCTAATCCCTCAACACCAACCAACCCGAAACCTCAGCAGATCTCAAGTCAAGGAAGTCACCAACCCTCTAGCCACAGAGAACACCATCCACTCCTCCCAAGAACTCTGTGCCTCCCTCTCGGACTACTTCTACAACAACTGCGGCCCCTCACCCACCACCCCCAGCCTCAACAAGTGCAAGCAACCAGCAATTACCAGCCAAACAGTAACCACCTGGTCTCCTCTCACGTTGCATACCACCTCTACCATCATGTCATGCAACCACTCCGGGGTGGTCACCGACCCCTTCTCCCTGCCCCCCATCTGTTTATCCTCAGAGCTGACCAGATCTGCATTGAGCTCACCAGCATCCTCAACACCTCCATCTCCACAGCAACCTTTCCTGGTGGACAGAAACACACGGTTGTCCGAGCCCTTCTGAAAGAGCCCTCAGCTGACCTCAGAGACCTCAAAAACTACAGACCCATCTCCCTGCTTCCCTTCCCAGCCAAAGTACTCGAGAAAGCCATTAACCAACAGCTTACCAAATTCTTAGAACTCAACCAACTACTCAACACCTCACAATCAGCATTACATGCCAACCACAGCACTGAGACCACGTTGATCACTGCCACAGACGACGTCAGATCTCTCCTTGACTGCAGAACAATTGTGGCTTTGAGCCTCCTTGACCTCTCCACTGCACTCGACACGGTCTCCCACCACACCCTCATCGATAGACTCCACACCACCGGCATACAGCAGAATGCCCTTAAATTGATCATGTCCTTCCTTTCGAGGATGCATACAGAGTATCCCACTTCCTCCCTTCTCCTCTCCACCCAAAGACATCAACTGCGGCATACCCAAGGATCATCCCTCAGTCCCACCTTACTCAGCATCTACATGATCCCCCTCGCAAATTTCATCAGATCCCATGGCCTCAACATAATCTCCTACACTGACGACACTCAACTCATCCTCTCACTCACTGAAGCCCAGACCAATGTCAAAACCAACTTCCGCAGCCCCATGACAGGCATAACCAAATGGATGAGAGACAGCTGCCTCAAGCTCAACTCTGACAAAACAGAAGTACTGAATTTCAGGAGGGACACCTCCATATGGGCCTGGTGGCGAGCAGAACTTGGACCAACACGACAGACCATGCATGCAACCTCTGCATCATCCTCAAATAATAATGAAACAAGAAGTCAATGCAGTCACCTCCTCGTGCTTTAACACCAGTCGCATGCTCTGCAGAGTCTTCGGATGGATCCCCATCAACACCAGTAAGACAGTCACCCAGGCCCATGTAACCAGCGGACTAGACTATGGCGAACGCTTTCTAAAAAGGAATCTCTACCCAACTCCTAAAAAGACTCCAGACCATACGGAACACCGCAGCCAGACTCATCCTGGACCTTATCAGGCGGTCCCACATCATCCCTCACTTCAAGACCTCCGCTGGCTCCCCATCTAGAATAGATGGCAGTTCAAGATCCTCATGCACGCCTACAAAGCTTTACACAACCAAGGGCCAGCTTACATCAACCGTCAGCTGAACTTCCACCTGCCCGCTAGAAACTTGCGCTTTGCGCACACGCCCTCCGCATCCATCGCAGCCACATTGGGGGCCACTCCTTCACCTACATCGCCGCCCAGACCTGGAACGCCCTACCCCTCCATCTCCGTATAGCCCCCTTCCTGGGAGGGTTCAGAAAGAAGCTCAAGACCTGGCTTTTTGACTGAGACATGGCACCTCAGCACCCAGATGACCCTAGGGATGACAATGTGCGCTATACAAATACCGATCGATTGATTGATTGGAGTAGAGTGTCAGAGTGGAGTATCATGGTGTGCAATGTAGAGTGATCTAGAGGAAAGCGGTGTAGATTACAGTGGTGCTGAGTTGACAGGGGTAGAGTGTGTTGGTTTTGTTTAAAGTGGTGTAGAGTGCATTGGCTTAGAGTAGAGGGGTACAGAGTGGGGTGGTACAGCATAGATTACAGTGACGCAGAGTGCTGTGCCATAGAGTGATGTGGTGCATAGTAGAGATGAGTGGTGCAAGGTAGAGTGCAATGGTGAAGAATGCAGTGATGCAGAGTAGTGTAGAATGTAGTGGCATAGAGTACATTGGTGTAGAGTGCAGTATAGTGGCATAGAGTTGAGCAGTTCAGTGCAGAGTAGAGTGATGTAGAGATCAGTGGCAAAGAGTGCAGTGTGGCAGAGTAGATTGCTGTAAATGGCAGTGATGTAGAGTGTGGTGGTGTAGAATGCAACGGCATAAAGTCGAGTGGTGTAAATTACAGTGATGCAGAATAGAACAGAGTGGCTTGATGTGCAGTGTTCCAGAGTAGAGAGTCGTAGAGTGCAGTGGTGCAGAATGCAGTGGTGTGGAGGGGTACAGAGCAGAATGCATTAATGCACAGTACTGGCAGAGAGTGCAGTGTTGTGGAGTGGTGTAGGGTGGTGCAGTGCACAGGGGAGTGGCCTTGACTGGAGTGGGGTAGACTGCATTGGCATAGAGTAGAGGGGTACAGAGTAGAGTAGAGAGGCGTAGAATGGAGTGGTTCGGAGTACAGTGCAGTGAAATGGAGGTGCAGAGCGGAGTGGCATAAAGTGGAGTATGCATGATGGAGTAGTGCCGAGCCATTACAGACAACACATCTTTAATTCAAACTACCATTATATTTGCACAGACACACAGCTTTACTGATAAAAGTATAAAGTGCACACATTTTAATGTGTGGAAACGCTATTACTTGGTGTATTGATTTGATCATTTTTAAATATTTGTTTCAGCGACACTTATATTCTTAAATATCTGCACATTTCATTTACAGACATTTAAATTTTGTTGTGCGGTTGAAGAAAATATCATCCTTCCTCCAGCACACCCCCCAGTAGCCACCATGATTGTCATATAAATCCTCTCACTTTGAAGCCAGAGAAAGAAAGTTAAAATCCAAGCTCTTGGGAAGACAGAGCCTGTTATTTGACCTTGGCTTTTGAATGCACAGCAATTGTGACAAGATAAGAACAAGATTTAAAGGCCTCTTTACAGAAATCGATCACTGGTGGAAGGATACAGTAAACGAATGCTCTACGGCTGGGACGAACTCGAGCTGGACAGCCTAAAACAAATACAGCTAGAAAATAGAAACCAAGCAAATATGAGCTATAAAAGCCTCAAAGCCAATGGACAGGAATGCCTCGTATGCCACAGATTCAGCGCATTCCTGCCTTTCCCTTTAACACAGGGCAGCCCAGCAAGCAGACTTCCTGCTCTGCCCCAAAAGTCCATAGGTATGGGCTCTAATGCGCTCAGCTCTGCCTCAAATACAGCTGAAATGTCCCCATGGCTACAGACTGACGTGCAAATCCTGCTATCAGTTAGACTTTCACACAGTGCCAAAGGGTTTCTGGCAGCTTTCCGGTTTGTTGCCCTTTAATAACGGCGGAGGGGAGCGTCCTTTTGAGGCAGGCCGGGAAGAGGGAGGGAAAAGCTGGGGGAGATCCAAAGATTGAAAAAGAGAACAGTCCGAGAAGAAAGCCTCTTCCTTTTCTTGCAGAATATGCTGCCGTTTCTGGTCACTTACTGCCTCCTGCCTCTCTGCACAGCTGTCTTCGTGGTATGCGCCGCATACTGCTGCTACGTGGAATACATCCACCGAAAGTTTGACCACATTCCCGGCCCTCCAAGGGACAGGTAAGTGTGCGTGAATCTCGGTATTTCCAATGCTAATGGTGTCTTTGGGTACATATGCCAATAATGTTTTCCGGCAAACGCATGCTTATGTAAATGAGGCGGTACACCAGAGATGTTTACTTCAGGGGCCCCCCTTGCCCTACAACGCTCCACTGTTTGCCTAACCACGGGGAAACTGGCTTCAAAGAAACATAGCGGTGTTCTTTTAAAACAACAGAGGAGCTGCTGAAACATCGTGGAGGCTCAGTGCACAGGTCAAGAGAGCTTATTTTTAAATCAAAGAATCCCAGAAATGGAAAGTAAGTTATAAGGACCATGCTTTCAGACTGCACACTGCTATAATCGAAATGGCCTTGGAGCTAAATTATGGCAAGTCGCCTACTACGTACTTGTACAAGTGCTTACTAAATTCACGTGTTGCGTGTGCACAATTATGGACATGAATGGTATCAGTGACAGAGCTTATCGACATCAACAAGCATTCAGACGTCAACCAGTCTAGCTTGGCTTGCAGGAGACTTGCAGCGCAGAAAATACAACTGTGACTGTGATGGATCATGCCCTAAAGACCATGAACAACAGCCCTTCATCCCAGTCCTTCTCAAGCTTACAGCACCACTGAGCACGAGGGGAAACTGACAGCAGTGCATTAGATCGGTTCAGTTATTTCCTGAGTGCAATGTAGTAGGGATTGATGTAAGTGGGGACCAGCTTCATCTAAAAGCAAGATCTGAACAAAGCATAGAAACACTGAAAGCAGGACTTGAGAGGACTCAATTATGCCTCTTGGGCTACTTTCTGAAACTAAACATTGATAAAGGCAGAGTTCCCACTTTTTGCACCAAATAACAAAAGCAGCCTCCTAAATAATCTGATCCTTGACTCCGATCCTTCTGGAATTAAACCGGGATTGTGCGCAAAGCAAAATCACTGGCGTTTGTTCTCACCAAGAATCCTTCTCTTTAGGTCATACAAGCTCAATAGAAAAAAAATTGCATCAGCGCATACCTTATGCACCATAAAGTACTTTGTCTCAATTGGCTATCAGATAGACCATCAGGCCTTGATCCACTCTTCATTTCCACCTAGCCTAGGGTATACAACTGTGCTAATCACTGGCCTTAGACTCTTTCCCCTAAAAGCAGTGCTGAACTAAGCAGAAAGCTTACCACTGAAGACAATCTTACTACCTCTCTATATAATCGCTAACTAGCTTCCCATAAACAACCTTAGAACAGAATGCTTCACTTACAAAGTCCTATACCATCACTCTCCTCCCTACCTAATTTAGAAATTCAACATAGTAGGAAAAACGAACATTCAGGGAACAAATACATTCTCACTATAGTAATTACTGCAGTCAGTCAACAAAAATCTCTTTGCCATTCCGTCTCTGCTGTGGCCACTAGAACTTGGAATAAAACTCCCTTGTCACTCAGAACAGACATATCACATTTCCTTCAAGAAAGTAATGAAATAATTCCTTTGGAAAAAATCCATTAGATTCAGCAGTACTTAGCTCTTGATTCGGACCATCCTGTCTAATTTCCCAGCTGAAGAATAATGACAAAAGGCGATTTCTTAAACCCTTTCCTCGTCCTATAACGAGTACGGTACCTACGAGGTTAAGAATATTTAAATGTATATGATTCTGCTTTGTGAATTGGTTCCCCTTACAGGTCACATATGAGGTTAGGAAACTGGGGTTTTCTAATTCAGTGTGATTTTGCTTTCTGATCTTAAGCTCTTTGCTAGTACACATTATAATTTGTAACCAATTAAATCCCTCCTTTGTCAAGATGACTGTCGACGCTGTATAAAACCCAAAAAAGAGAAACATTAAAATAAACCATCTCATGAGACACACTGACGTTTAGGATGCTAATCTGTGTAGAGTTTGTCATGGCCCAACTAGTGCTCGCTCCACTGGGGATAGGCTGCCTTCTAAAGCATGAGATGGGTTTTAAGCATAAATTCCCTTTTAAATTTGATATCTTTCAGCCTAAGATGATTTGGTAAAATCTGTGTCTTTAAAAGATTGCATAAATTCTGCCCATGTCACCAACTGTGATTACTGATTAAATAGAGTATTGACTTGGTGTCAATCATTAACCAATAACCTACATCCAACACAACCCAGATATGCTAACTCTAACCACTCCCTAAATGACACATACGAACCTCCGATAGAGCACATTAGAGAGAGCACTTCATGTACTTCCAATAAAGCAAAGATATGCCGTGTAGGTGACGAAATGATCACCATGCTGACGTGTCCACTTCCTATTGGGATATGACTTTAACATCCAACAGAACACATTGGCCAGAACTCTTACTATACTACCACTATACAACGCAGATGCCATGCTGATGGCTATCACAGTACCTAATACCACCTGCCGCCAAGAAACACCACACAAAGCCATCATGCCCTAACTCTCAAAAGAGCAAAATCATACACCCACATCTCACAGAGACATAGCCTCCTTACCAAGAAAGTGCCCTGAGCCGAATCACCCATAGTACATCATAATAAGATTAGTTAGACTCCTGTGTGTGATGCCTTAATTATTTGGAAAGTTCTGGGGTACCGAAAGAGCAACAAAGCCATAACATTGGCCAAATGTGTCTTATCGAAATGCAATAGGATTCCTTAGCAAAACATATCCTATTACAATGCTGTACGTGGAGCACTTCACTGAAGTGAAGAGGGTATTGTAACTAAATTTGGTGCTCCAAGCTGCAGCAAACAACTGTAAAATTCTTCAAAAATGAGGCTACAGAAATATCTATTCATACGAGGAATGTTGTAGCACCTTGCATTTTAATGCACTACTCTGGAGACGTACTTAGTGTGAATACGTTTATGACTATGAAAAGTACAGCTGATTGACGCACCACTATATTGTAGTTGAAATCTCGAACAGCAACAGTTTTGAATCCAAACTATTTACTGCCACTAGATTTTAAATGCATGTAGATGCCTGGTTAATTACATTAAATCTATATTTCGCTATACTTATACATACTTTGATGATGTAGTGCTACTTCATGTAGTGGATGTGATAATTGTGGAAGGTCAATATTTCTACCTGTTTTTTGAGATCCGACCCTACAGCATCAAAAATAACTATGTTTACATTTGGGAATACACCTGCCTGGATACTGTATTGTGCTATCAGACGTCTAGGCCTCCGTGACAGCCATTTCTTGATTGCTCTTTTTTTGCTGCTGACTGTAGCATGAGTTGTAGTCAGCACTGAGATAGTCTAAAACTGTTTAATTAGCCTGCAAGAAGACGTTTTCTGATGATAGTTAGGAATATCTCCTGGCTGGTGATTGCATCTGAAAGAGATTTCTAGCTGCAGATTCTTTAACTTTGAATTCTCCCCAAGCATCAGACTGGATCAGGAAGATTTTCTCAAGCAGTAACTCTGCGCTCCGTTAGGTGACGTTGATCGGCTCTGCATCCATCTTCAACATCGTCTGCGCTGGATATGACTCTGCGGGCTCCATATAGGAGCCACCCTGGTGTGCTGATATCAGTTCTTTTTTTCCGTCCTAGCAAGAGGGGAGCCAAAGAGAGCTACCCCTCAGTCAATTTTTGACTGGCTTTTTTTTTTTTTTTCAACTTTCTGTCAACTCTTATTGAGTTTCTACTCCATGTGCGTCAAGGATGTCTTCCAGAAAGAGCATCTTCAAACCCTGCTGATTTTGTCATTGGGTAATGGTCATGACGGATCCGCACTTCAAGTGTCTTTGGTGCCTGGAGCGCAACCGCGGATCAGAGTCATTCTCCGAGTGTCGGGCCATGCACAGTGATGTAGAGTTCAGTGGCAGAGTGCAGTGTTGCAGAGTAGAGTGCTGTAAAGAGCAGTGATGTAGAATGTAGTAGTGCAGAATGCAACAGCATAAAGTAGAGTGGTGTGAAGCACATTATATTTGCAGACACACAGCTTTACTGATAAAAGTATACAGTGCACACATTTTAATGTGTGGAAATGCTATTACTTGGTGTATTGATTTGATCATTTTAGAATATTTGTTTCAGCAACACTTATATTCTTACATATCTGCACATTTCATTTACGGACATTTACATTTTGTTGTGCGTTTGAAGAAAATAGCATCCTTCCTCCCGTACACCCCCAGTAGCCACCATGATTGTCATATATATATCCTGTCACTTTGAAGCCAGAGAAAGAAAGTTAAACACCAAGCTCTTGGGAAGACTGAGCCTGTTATTTGACCTTGACCTTGGCATTTGAATGCACAGCAAGTGTGACAAGATAAGAACAAGATTTAAAGGCCTCTTTACAGAAATCTATCACTGGTGGAAGGATACAGTAAATGGAATGCTCTACGGCTGGGACGAACTCGAGCTGGACAGCCTGAAACAAATGCATCTAGTAAATAGAAACCAAGCAAATATGAGATACAAAGCTTCAAAGCCAATGGACAGGAATGCGCCGTTTGCCACAGATTCCGCGCATTCCTGCCTTTCTCTTTAACGCAGGGCAGCCCAGCAAGGTGACTTCCTGCCCTGCTCCAAAAGTCCATAAATATGGGCTCTACGGCGCCCAGCTCTGCCTCAAGTACAGCTGAAATGTCCCCATGGCTACAGCACTGACGTGCAAATCCTGCTATCAGTCAGACTTTCACACAGTGCCAAAGGGTTTCTGGCAGCTTTCGAGTTTGTTGGCCCTTGATAAAGGTGTCGGGGAGCGTCCTTTTGAGGCAGGCCGGGAAGAGGGAGGGACAAGCTGGGGGCGATAAAAAGAGAACAGTCCGAGAAGAAAGCCTCTTCCTTCTCTTGCAGAAAATGCTGCCTTTTCTCTACCCCGCCTCGCCGTTTCTGGTCACTTACTGCCTCCTGCCTCTCTGCACAGCTGTCTTCGTGGTATGCGCAGCATACTGCTGCTACGTGGAATACATCCACCGAAAGTTTGACCACATTCCCGGCCCTCCAAGGGACAGGTAAGTGTGCGTGAATCTCGGTATTTCCAATGCTAATGGTGTCTTTGGGTACATATGCCAATAATGTTTTCCGGCAAACGCATGCTTATGTAAATGAGGCGATACACCAGAGATGTTTACTTCAGGGGCCCCCCTTGCCCTACAACGCTCCACTGTTTGCCTTACCACGGGGAAACTGGCTTCAAAGAAACATAGCGGTGTTCTTTTAAAACAACAGAGGAGCTGCTGAAACATCGTGGAGGCTCAGTGCATAGGTCAAGAGAGCTTATTTTTAAATCAAAGAATCCCAGAAATGGAAAGTAAGTTATAGGGACCATGCTTTCAGACTGCACACTGCTATAATCGAAATGGCCTTGGAGCTAAATTATGGCAAGTCGCCTACTACATACTTGTACAAGTGCTTACTAAATTCACGTGTTGCGTGTGCACAATTATGGACATGAATGGTATCAGTGACAGAGCTTATGGACATCAACAAGCATTCAGACGTCAACCAGTCTAGCTTGGCTTGCAGGAGACTTGCAGCGCAGAAAATACAACTGTGACTGTGACGGATCATGCCCTAAAGACCATGAACAACAGCCCTTCCTCCCAGTCCTTCTCAAGCTTACAGCACCACTGAGCACGAGGGGAAACTGACAGCAGTGCATTAGATCGGTTCAGTTATTTCCTGAGTGCAATGTAGTAGGGATTGATGTAAGTGGGGACCAGCTTCGTCTAAAAGCAAGATCTGAACAAAGCATAGAAACACTGAAAGCAGGACTTGAGAGGACTCGATTATGCCTCTTGGGCTACTTTCTGAAACTAAACATTGATAAAGGCAGAGTTCCCACTTTTTGCACCAAATAACAAAAGCAGCCTCCTAAATAATCTGATCCTTGACTCCGATCCTTCTGGAATTAAACCGGGATTGTGCGCAAAGCAAAATCACTGGCGTTTGTTCTCACCAAGAATCCTTCTCTTTAGGTCATACAAGCTCAATAGAAAAAAAATTGCATCAGCGCATACCTTAAGCACCATAAAGTACTTTGTCTCAATTGGCTATCAGATAGACCATCAGGCCTTGATCCACTCTTCATTTCCACCTAGCCTAGGGTATACAACTGTGCTAATCACTGGCCTTAGACTCTTTCCCCTAAAAGCAGTGCTGAACTAAGCAGAAAGCTTACCACTGAAGACAATCTTACTACCTCTCTATATAATCGCTAACTAGCTTCCCATAAACAACCTTAGAACAGAATGCTTCACTTACAAAGTCCTATACCATCACTCTCCTCCATACCTAATTCAGAAATTGAACATAGTAGGAAAAACTAACATTCACGGAACAAATACATTCTCACTATAGTAATTACTATATTCAGTCAACACAAAACTCTTAGCCAATCCGTTTCTGGTGTGGCCACAAGAACTTGGAATAAAACTCCCTTGTCACTCAGAACAACAGACATAACACATTTCCTTCAAGAAAGTAATGAAATAATTCATCTGGATAAAAAATCCATTAGATTCCGCAGTACTTAGCTCTTGATTCGGACCATCCTGTCTAATTTCCCAGCTGAAGAATAATGACAAAAGTCGATTTCTTAAACCCTTTCCTCGTCCTATAACGAGTACGGTACCTACGAGGTTAAGAATTTTTAAATGTATATGATTCTGCTTTGTGAATTGGTTCCCCTTACAGGTCGCATATGAGGTTAGGAAACTGGGGTTTTCTAATTCAGTGTGATTTTGCTTTCTGATCTTAAGCTCTTTGCTAGTACACATTATAATTTGTAACCAATTAAATCCCTCCTTTGTCAAGATGACTGTCGAAGCTGTATAAAACCCAAAAAAGAGAAACATTAAATAAACCATCTCATGAGACACACTGACGTTTAGGATGCTAATCTGTCTAGAGTTTTAGTCATTGCCCAACTAGTGCTCGCTCCACTGGAGATAGGCTGCCTTCTAAAGCATGAGATGGGTTTTAAGCATAAATTCCCTTTTAAATTTGATATCTTTCAGCCTAAGATGATTTGGTCAAATCTGTGTCTTTAAAAGGTTGCATAAGTTATGCTTGTAAAGAAATGCCTCCTTGGCCTGGTTACCCACTGAGTTTTTGCCTTTTGTAGATGCCATTTATGATTGAAAGTGGCCTGGGGCCCTGCTAACCAGGCCCCAACACCAGTGTTCTTTCCCTAAACTGTACCTTTGTTCCCACAATTGGCACAGCCCTGGCACCCAGGTAAGTCCCTTGTAAATGGTACCCCTGGTACCAAGGGCCCTGATGCCAGAGAAGGTCTCTAAGGGCTGCAGCATATCTTATGCCACCCTGGGGACCCCTCACTCAGCACATGCACACTGCCTCACAGCTTGTGTGTGCTGGTGGGGAGAAAATGACTAAGTCGACATGGCACTCCCCTCAGAGTGCCATGCCCACCTCAAACTGCATGTGGCATAGGTAAGTCACCCCTCTAGCAGGCCTTACAGCCCTAAGCACTTTACCACAGGTGAGGACATATGTGCATGAGAACTATGCCCCTACAGTGTCTAAGTAAAACCTTAGACATTGTAAGTGCAGGGTAGCCATAAAGAGTATATGGTCTGGGAGTTTGTCAAATACGAACTCCACAGTTCCATAATGGCTACAATGAAATCTGGGAAGTTTGGTATCAAACTTCTCAGCACAATAAATCACGCTGATGCCAGTGTGGACTTTATTGTAAAATGCACCCAGAGGGCATCTTAGAGATGCCCCCTGAATACCAGTTCGACTCCTAGTGCTAGGCTGACCAGTATCTGCCAGCCTGCCACAACCAGACGAGTTTCTGGCCACATGGGGAGAGTGCCTTTGTCACTCTGTGGCCAGGAACGAAGCCTGTACTGGATGGAGGTGCTTCTCACCTCCCCCTGCAGGAACTGCAACACCTGGCGGTGAGCCTCAAAGGCTCATGCCTTTTGTTACAGCACCCAGGGCATCCCAGCTAGTTCAAATGACTGCCCCTTTGGCCACTGCCCGCACTTTTGGCGGCAAGACTGGAGGCGATAATGAGAAAAACAAGGAGGAGTCACTCACTAGTCAGGACAGTCCCTCAGTTGTCCTGAGCTGAGGTGACCCCTGCCTTTAGAAATCTACCATCTTGAAATTGGAGGATTCCCCCAATAGGATTAGAGATGTACCCTATCCCCCCAGGGAGGGGGCACAAAGAGGGTGTAGCAACCCTCCAGGACAGTAGCCATTGGCTACTGCCCTCCTGACCTAAACACACCCCTAAATCTAGGAAATCAGATTCCTGCAACCTACACTAAGATGAAGGACTGCTGACCTGAAAGCCCTGCAGAGACGACGGAGACTACAACTGACTTGGCCTCAGCCCAGCCTGTCTCCAGACTCAAAGAACCTGCACAGCGACGCATCCAGCAGGGACCAGAGACCTCTGAACCCTCATAGGACTGCCCTGAACCCGAAGGACCAAGAAATTCTTGAGAACAGCGGCACTGTTGACAAACAGCAACAACTTTCTTGCAACTTTTAAAGAACTCACTCCTCCCGCCAGAAGCGTGAGACTTCACCCTCTGCACCCGACGCCCCCGGCTTGAGCTCCAGAGAACCAACACTACATTGAGGTCTCCCAGGCAACTGCGACCTCGTGAGTAGCTCGAGACGACCCCCGTGGACCCCCACAGCAACGCATGCAGAGAGAATCCAGAGGCTCCCCCTGACCGCGACTACCTGAAGCAAGGAACCCGACGCCGGGACCAAGCAATGCACCCGCAGCCCCCAGGACCAGAAGGAACCGAACTCCAATGCAGGAGTGACCATTAGGCGACTAGCTGCCTAGCCCAGTTGGTGGCTGGCCCGAGAAGCCTCCCCGTGCCCTGCCTGCACCGTTAGACTGACCCCCGGGTCCCTCCATTGCTTCCTATTGATAACCTGACGTCTACTTTGCACACTGCACCCGGCCGCCCCTGTGCCGCTGAGGGTGTGTGCCTACTTGTGTCCCCCCCAGTGCTTTACAAAACCCCCCTGGTCCGCCCTCCGAAGGCACAGGTACTTAACTGTTGGCAGACTGGAACTGGAGCACCCCTGTTCTTCATAGGCGCCTATGTGTTTGGGCCCTTCTTTGACCTCTGCACCTCACCGGCCCTTTGTGGCTGGTGCAGTGACTTTGGAGTTGCCTTGAACCCCCAATGGTGGGCTGCCTATGCCCAGGAACTTGAACTTGTAAGTACCTTACTTACCTGAAAAATTAACCAATACTTAACTCTTCCAGGAACTGTTGATTTTTTTCACTGTGTCCACTTTTAAAATAGCTTATTGCAATTTTTACTAAAACTGTGTATGTTACTGTTCTATTTGAAAGTTCCTTATTTATCTGTGTGGAGTACCTTGCATTTTATGTATTTACTTCAAATCTTGAATCTTGTGGTTCTAAAATAAATTAAGAAAATATATTATTCTCTATAAAAACTATTGGCCTGGAGTTGTCTTTGAGTGTGTGTCCCTCATTTATTTCCTGTGTGTGTACAACAAATGCTTAACACTGCCCTCGGATAAGCCTCGATCCATTAGGTGACGTTGATCTGCTGTGCATCCATCTTCAATATCCTCTTGCACTGGATATGGCTTTGCGGGTTCCATATAGGAGCCACCGTGGTGTGCTGATATCAGTTCTTTTTTTTCGTTCCAGCAAGACGTAAGTCAAAGAGAGCTACCCCTCAGTCAATTTTTGACTGGCTTTTTTTTCGACTTTCTGTCAACTCTTATTGAGTTTCTACTCCATGTGCGTCGAGGATGTCCTCCAGAAAGAGCATCTTCAAGCCCTGCTGATTTTGTCATTGGGTAATGTTCATGACGGATCCACACTTCAAGTGTCTTTGGTGCCTGGAGCACAACCACGGATCAGAATCATGCTCCGAGTGTCGACCATGCATCCAAAGGCTTTGGGAAAGCGGTCCCCCAAGCTGATGCCTGCCTGACCCTCGACTCCTCGCAAGTTGAGATCTCAGCCATGAGGAAGATTCCAGGATGGGTAACTGAGTCCTCCATCATTGTTGTCCCACTCAAGTCCTGTGGGCGTTTGGGTATGTCGAGGCACAAGAAAGAAATCCAAGAAGTAGAAGTGTTATTTAACTTCATCCGGCGTCAATTCTCTAGGCCTCGGTCTGGGGAACCTGTGCCTGGGCCAACTCTGCACCTCCCAGTGTTTCCAGGAGCCAGAGCTGTTGTGTAGCCATTTTAGCTATAATTTTATGCACTTTATTTTAGCAAAACTAGGCCTGCCCCTGTGTACTTTAACCTAGATATGTTTTTTATCTAGCTTCGTTATATTATTTTAACAATAGCTACATTTGCGGTCTTGTTTTATTTTCTCTATCTAGCTGTTCTTCACCTAGGCCAGCAATGCGATCTTAAACAAGACAGTTCTTTCACTCTGTGCTTTCTCAAGGCAGCAGTGAGATAAGTTGCCGGCAGAAGTGGTACGCTTTGTCTCCAATGTTAACAGAAACATACACACTCTTATGTGGGGATCCTTTCTTGGAACATCAGCTGTTTTACTATAAAAACACTACTTTGACCCATGTACTTTAGAGGGAGATTCCAGCCAGATGACCACGGCTGTATACTGGTTGCTCAGTGCTTCGCTGCATCTGCTTATGTAGACTACAGGCCTCTTGCTCAGGTATGAGGGATGATGTCTTCCCAGGAGAACATGGTAGCATTTTTTTTGTGTTTTACTCTCCTTGTCACAATTTTAATCCTGTCATGCTTCATTGTCCTAGTTATTACAATACATGCTTTATAATCTAAGATGCAGTTATTCAATAAAACTTTATTGAACCTTACTCTGCCTCTGATTGTCCTTGCATAGGTGAGACTAATGTAACTGAGAGAAACGGACGAGATCTGAGTGACCACGAATTCACTGAGGAGTCATTTTTGTCATGCGCTCGGTTGGCCCATCATCCCTGCTCTTGGGTGGAGATGAGGCACTGCTAGTTAGCCGGAACAAAACCTGGATTAGGTGTCACCTGGTGTGGGATTAGACTCAGTCCCCCACAATACAAGTGATTCTGTCGCCTGAATCCAGTAGTCTCATTAGGATAATGAGAACCTGTGCGAAAGAGCGACCCCTGCCCATCATCCTGAGTTTTAAGAGACCGTGTGCCTCATTTTTGGGCAGCCCAACACTGCTGGAGTGCCTTATGGCCCCTCCCATTTGGACGGGACCCTTTTATGTTCTGTGCTGGTGGCTTTGGCCTCAGCACCCAGGGGCAGCCAGGGATCTACCCCTGGATCCGGGATGGCGCTGGTCGTACCACCTCAACCTTTCCAAACGCCGGTCCCGACGATAATGGTTCCAGTGCCTTTCGCGCCCACGGAAGGCTCCATCCCCATTGTATTCCCTGACACAGAGCCGGGTGGGTGCCATATGAAGCGGACTCCAACACAGGTAGGAGGATTGCAATTTAGATCCAATCCTGAGGTCTTTTTCTATGGGTGAGGCTTTGGGGACGAATGGGAGGGGTTGATGGACCCTTTAGAATACCAGCCCCATGACAAAATGGACTGCTGTGAAGACTTGGGTGAGGCCAGCAGACTGGATACTTCTCCAGATACTGACATGGTTTCTCCTCCCACCGTGACTACAGAGGAGGCAGCATTTTATGCGAAGGTGGTGAGAAGGACGGCCAAGGTACTGGAACTTTAGCTGCCTTCTGTGGCCGTCAAGACTAATCTCTTGATAGAGGTGCAGTAACCAGGAGTTTTCACCTCAGAACCCCTGTTCCCATTAAATGAGGCCCTCACTGATGTCCTACTGGGTACCCTGGTCCAAACAGGATGATTGCTCGCTGCCATCACCCCGCACCTGGGGACCCAGGTGTCTTCATGGAAAACCCCACCCCTGAGAGCTTGGTGGTCCAAGCTGCTACATCCCAAGGCACGTTCCCTTCCGCTCCCCGGATAGGGAATCCAAAAGGTTGGACTCACTTGGGAAGAAGATGTTTTCTTCTGTTAGCCTTGCACTGTGGTTCGTGAACACCTCATGCCGTATGGTCCGTTATTCCCACATGTTGTGGGATATGGTTTTGCAAGTGCTGCCACAGGTCCTGGAGGAGACCCAGGGTGTACTTTTTCAGGCTGTTTCCAATAGGAGAGAGGCAGCGAAGTTCACAATCCATTGCGGACTTGACATGACTCACTTGCCAGGCAGAGCCATTTCATCGACACTGGCCCCTCGAGGTGCCATGCCTGGCTGAGGCCATCTGGCGTATCAGGGTATTCCAAGCTTACTTAATGTGCATGCCCCTTGATGGCTCCCTTCTCTTGGGAACAATACAGTTTTGGCGCTTGAAGGAGTCTAAGGTTACAGCCAGGCCCTAGGGCTTTGTGGCAGCCCCTCACTCGCCGTCTGCCTTTTCCCCTCTTTCGTAGCTACGTAAGGGGCCTCCAACCAGGTCCATTCCCGGCCAGCTACTGTGATAAGCATGCTGGCTGGCCTCTGCGTGGCCAAGGGCACAGGATCCACCGAACCTCTGGATCATGTGACCAGTGGTTGGGACACTGTGCTGTGCCCCCCCCTGCAGCAGCCTCTAAACCTTCCTAGACTGACTGCCCCCACCATGGGCCAGTTGGTGGCATGATTTGCCATCACCTGCGCCACTGGCAATTCTTCACGTCAGACAGGTGGGTTTTGCAGATAGTCCTAAGATGCTACTCTCTCCCATTGAAGAATACCCTTCTATCAATGCCACCATCCTATGATCAGGTGAGGGAGGATCATTTGTCCCTTCTCCACCAGGAAGTTACGGCTCTCTTGGTCAAGGGAGCCATAGAGAGGGTTCCCATGACAAAGTAGGCTGTGGTTGCTATTGCTGCTACTTTCTGGTCCCCAAGGAAAAGGGTCTTTGCCCTATTCTAGATATTCGATCCTTCAATCTCTTCCTCTAGAAGGAGAAGTTCAAAATGCTTACACTGCCTCAGGTTCTAACTGCCCTGGACACAGGAGACTGGATGGTAGTGTTAGACTTGCAGTACGCTTAATTTCATGGCGAAAATGGTGCAGGTATTCACGGATAACACCACTACCATGTGGTACTGCAACAAGCAGGGTGGGGTTTGGTTGTGGACCCTTTGTCAAGAAACCATACGCCTCTGGACGTGGCTGGAACAACAGGGTATATCTCTGGTGGTTTAACATCTGGCGGGATCTCTGACAAACTCAGGCGAAAATGACTAGCGGACCACAATGGCGTTTCCATCTGGAGGTGGCGCAAGGTCTCTTTCAGCAGTGTGGAGAGCCTTGGATAGATCTGCTTGCCTCTGCAGAGAATGTGCAATGTCAGCAGCTTGCGTATTGGTCTTTTCAAGATGGCAATTGCTTGGGTTGCTTTTCGTCTCGAGTGGAACTTGGGCCTCCTGTATGCCTTTCTGCCCATATCACTGCTCCACGGGGTTCTCAAAAAGATCAAGAATGACCGGGCCCAAGTAATCCTTGTGGCTACAGACTGAGTAAGGAGAGTCTGATATCCTGAGCTGCTGAGGTGGTCCAACAATCCTCTGCTCAGACTACCCCTTTGGGAGGATCTTCTGTCACAACAGCAGAGGAGGGTTTTGCACCCAAACTTGTCCACTCTCTGCCTTCTTCGTGGAGATTGAGCAGTGACAGTTGACAACCATTGACCATCCTCCTGAAGTCAGTAATGTAATCTTGGCAGCCTGATGTGTTCCTCCACCAAAATTGTATAAGCCTGTTGTTTTGAAGACATTTGTGGCATGAGGCACAGACAAGTCTGTTGACCCCATTTCTGTCCCTCTCTCTCTGTATTCCTGTTGTTCATACCTTGCCTGGCCCACCAGGGCTCTGCTAAGGGCACTTTTAAAGGTTATTTGTCTGCCAGCTCTGCTTTCTTGAGGTTGCCTGATCAACCTTATTTGTTTAAGTCCACCATTTTACATAGCTTACTTAAAGGCCTCACACATATTTTTCCTCCATTCGTTATGCACTAATGGGATCTGAATTTGGTTGTGACCTTTCTAATGTGTGCTCCTTTCGAGCCTCACCACAATTGTCCTTTCAGCCTTCTTACTTTAAAAACAGCCTTCCTTGTGGAAATTACATCTGTCCGCAGGGTGAGTGTGCTGCATGCGTTGTCATCTAAGCCAGTGGTTCCCAACCTTCTGATTTCTGTGGACCCCCACTTTAACATTAATGGAACCCAGGGACCCCCACTGAATTATCATGGGAATCCAGGGATCCCCACCTGAGTCATTACTGGAAGCTGGGGACCTAATTTGTTAATATTTTTTTATTTTCTAGGCTCTTGCGGGACCCCCTGAGAAGGATTTGCGGACCCCCAGGGGTCTCTGGACCACAGGTTGGGAACCACTGGTCTAAGCCATCCTACCTTTGTCTATCCTGACAAAGTGGTGCTTCGCACTAGGGCCTCTTTCCTGCCTTAAGTGGTTCTGCCCTTTCACGTAGGCCAATCCATCAACTTGTCTACTTTTTACACACACCCACATCCTTCTAAAAAAGAGGAGAGGCCCCAAAGCCTAGACCCAAAAAGAGCATTGGTGTTTTACCTGGATCGTACAAAAGTGATCTGGGTGGATGACCAACTCTTTGTAGGGTTTGTGGGTGCAAAGAAAGGTCAGACAATGCCAAAGCGGACCATCTCCAGATGGATCACACCTAGCATTAAGACCTGCTTCGCACTGGCCAAAAAGCAAGCCCCTGAGGGTTTGCGTGCTCATTCTGCTCGAGTTAAAGCTGCAACCACTGTGCTAGCATGCAGAATTTCAGTCCTTTACATCTGTCGGGCACCAACGTGGGCATCCCTGCTCACGTTTACAAACACTACTGCCTGAACAGACGGGAGCAACGGAACGGAACAGACATCCGCAAACCCGGATATCAGGGTGAAAACAGAACTTGAGGGAGGACTGCGGGCGCGTTGAGAGAGAGAAGAGAACGCGGAAGACACACATGGAGTCGAGAGCGAGGGAGAGCGACTGGACCCAAAGAGCGAAAGGAAAAACCCAGAAGCCGGAGAGCCGACCTGTAACTGAGGCACAGGTACACCGGCGGTTGAACAGCGTTTGGATGCCACTTCCTGCCACGTTCCTGGAGGGACGTGGCTATCGCAGGTACGTACTGGCTTCTTGAGCCCAATAGCCTATCTTACAGGCGGGAGAGGAAGGTGGGTGGCTTGGGACAAACACTGGGAGGGAGTAGAGACAAACCCGGCGTCAACAACCTAGTGATTGCTGTCACTCTACCTATAAGTACTCAAGTTAGAAAGATAACAACACGATTAGTTTTAAAAAAATTATATTTGTTTCTTGCTTCCCCGTTGCTACTAACCCTCACTAAACGGGCGCTGTGACTGTAACAGGCTCAGAATTAAAACCACCAGAGACAGCTTTAAGTCTGCAAGAGAGCACCCCAACACAGCGCTGGGAATCTGGGCACCCATTATTCCCTTTTCAGTTCCATCACCCACCACTCCGCACCTTCCCTCCTAACCCAAACAAATAACAGTCGAAGCAAACCACTTACCTGTCATCCCGTTTGTTATTTTTCCTCCTGACCACGCGTCCTTGCTGTTCCCTTCTGATGTCGGCGAGCCTACAGCCGAAGAATAAAATCCCCTAAAAAAGGAAGCAAAGAAAGGAATAAGTGACAGAGGGATTAAATAAAAAAGAAGGAAGAGGAAAACAGAAAGACCTAAGGAAGGGAAAAAACAAAAGCGAAGAGAACACAGACACTTAAGATAATAGAATACTTTGTCATCTCAATAAAAGAACGTTATTATAAAAAGTATTGGGACTCCAACAGAGTCCCCTGCAGTAACGCTATTCCCCAGCCTCTACACAGGGATTCCCCGTTCAGGGTCATAGTGTTTATTCACCACTAGTCAGTTTCTTCTTGGCTCTGTGCTTTGTCTTGGAAAGTCATGAAAAGAAACTGACGGCAGCAAGCCGGGGTGACTTGCAATGTCATATCTAGTGCGAATGACACTGACAATGGACGCAAAGCCAATTAACGCCACCTAACAGCGTGCAGGGGTCCTGCTCACGAAAATCTTCCACATCCAGCCTGATGCCTGGGGAGAATTCAAAGGTAAGGAACGTGCAGCTAAACAGCATTATCAAAGGTAAGTAACTTGTTCCTCAGCTGTCTCAGGAGCTCTAACTGTGTTCTAGTATTCCGTTTCTACACAGTCAAGGTCCTTAACTAACACTATCCAGTGGCCACAGTGGATCCTTTCCTTTTCCTCTATGTAGGTGGTTGGTTGTGTACGTTCCTCGCTGGGGCCTTCTGCCACTTTCCCATTTCTTGGTATATTTCCTTGTGAAGAGAGAAAAGGACCTGGACAGGTTTTCTTCCATGTGACTGTATACACTTAGAGCCCAAATGGCTGCCTACAGCTACATCCTATGGCGACTGCCTCTAAAGGCACACCTGCCTATCTAGTATGGGGTTAATAAGTACAATGTGAGTAGGATACGCACAATGAGTAACTGGAGGTCTTTGTCAACCTGCTCCTGCCAACGCTGAGTGCAGCTGCCTTTACATTCTCAAACCTGTACTTTGGTCCCACCTTCAAGGCTGGTTGTATGTCAGAACCAAGCATGCCATTACCACATATGCCTTTACAACACATCCATTACAGTGCATATGCCTTATCCACGCATGCCTTTACCATGCAAAATGTTACCATGCACATGACTTTACCATACATGCCTTTACAACGAAAACCCTAAAAATACCCTTGCCACCAAATAACCTTACCCGCCCTATACCCTAATAATACCCCTGCCACCCAAATACCTCTACCCACCCTAAAGCCTCAAAATACCCTTGCCACCCAAATACCCTTACTCAACCTAATATCTAAAAATGCCCTTGCCACCCAAATACCCCTACCCACCCTAAGCCCCAAACATTTCCTCACCACCCAAATACCCTTACCTACCCTACACATTCCCATGCCACCCAAATACCCTTGCCCACCCTAAAAATACCCTTGCCACCCAAATACGCTCACCCTAAAAATGCCCTTGCCACCTGTAGGAGGCTGGCCTGGCTTATAGTTGGTACCTTGTGGTACTTTTACCCTGTGCCAGGTCCAGTTATCCCTTATTAGTAGAATAGAAGTGTTTCTAGCAGCTTAGGCTGATAGAAGGTAGCTATGGCAAAGCAGCTTAGGCTGAACTAGGAGACATGCAAAGCTCCTACTATACCACCTATATCATATGCACAATATCATAAGAAAACACAATACTCAGAGTTACTAAAAATAAAGGTACTTTATTTTTATGACAATATGCCACAAGTATCTCAGTGAGTACCCTCAGTAAGAAGGTAAGTAATATACACAAGTTATATGTACACAAACACAAACCAGGTAAGTAAGAGTCAGAAAAGTAATGCAAACAGTGTAGGATTACAACAGGTTGCAATAGGCAAACATAGGTCTTGGGGCAACACAAACCATATACTCCAAAAGTGGAATGCGAATCACGAATGGACCCCAGACCTATGGGAGCTTGTAGAGGGTCATTGGAACTGTAAGAAAACAGTACGGGTGTCCAAGATACCCCACCCCGGACCCTGAAAAGTAGGAGTAAAGTACACCTACTAACCCAAAAGAGCACAATAGTCGTGATAGGGAGATTCTGCAAGAACCACAAACACCAGCAAAGCACTGAAGACGGATTCCTGGACCTGAGAACCTGCAAGGCAAGGGGACCAAGTCCAAGAGTCACGATAGTGTCCGGGGGGGGGGGGGGATTAGGAGCCCAGAAAACCCCAAATGAAGGTGCAAGGGAGCTGCCTCTGGATGGAAGAAGCTTGGAATTCTGCAACAATGAAGAGGACTAGGAACATTTCCTTTGGATGGAAGATGTCCCACGTTGCGATGTAGGTTGCAGAAGTGTTCCCATGCAGAAATACTGCAAACAAGCCTTGCTAGCTGCAAGGGTCGCAGTAGAGGTTTTTGGGTGCTGCTGGGGACCAGGAAGGACTAGCATGTCGCCTCTTGGAGGAGGAGACAGAGGGGGCGCTCAGCAACTCAGAGAGCCCCCCACAGAAGCAGGCAGCACCCGCAGAAGTACCGAAGCAGGCTCTTAGAAGATTTATGAACCAGAGTCCACGCAGAGTTACAAAGGAGGGTCCCACGACGTTGGAGGTCAACTCAGAGAGTTGAGCACTGCAGAACGGAGTGCTGGGGACCCAGGCTAGGCTGTGCATGAAGGAAATCCTGGAAGAGTGCACAGGAGCCGGAGCAGCTGCAAATCACGCAGTACACAGGTTTGCAGTCTAGCTTGGGGAGGCAAGGACTTACCTCCACCAAACTTGGACTGAAGGATCACTGGACTGTGGGAGTCACTTGGATAGAGTTCCTGTGTTCCAGGGACCACGCTCGTCAGGATGAGAGGGGACCCAGAGGACCGGTCATGTAGTCATTTGGTGCCTGCATTAGCAGGGGGAAGATTCCGTCGACCCACTGGAGATTTCTTCTTGGCTTCCAGTGCAGGGTGAAGGCAGGTGACCCCCAGAGCATGCACCACCAGGAAACAGTCGAGAAAGCTGGCAGGATTAGGCGCTACAATGTTGTTGGTAGTCGTCTTGCTACTTTGTTGCAGTTTTGCAGGCGTCTTGGAGCAGTCAGCAGTCGATCATTGGCAGAAGTCGAAGAGGGAAGTGCAGAGGAACTCTGGTGAGCTCTTGCATTCATTATCTCAAGAATTCCCCAGAGTAGAGACCCTAAATAGCCAGAAAAGGAGGTTTGGCTACCAAGAAAGGAGGATTGGCTACCAAGAAAGGTAAGAGCCTATCAGAGGGGGTCTCTGACATCACCTGCTGGCACTGACCACTCAGAGCAGTCCAGTGTGGCCCCAACACCTCTGTTTCCAAGATGGCAGAGGTCTGGGACACACTGGAGGAGCTCTGGGCACCTCCCCTGGGAGGTACTGGTCAGGGGAGTGGTCACTCCCCTTTCCTTTGTCCAGTTTCGCACCAGAGCAGTGCTGGGGGATCCCTGAACCGGTGTAGACTGGCTTATGCAGAGATGGGCACCATCTGTGCCCATCAAAGCATTTCCAGAGGCTGGGGGAAGCTCCTCCTACCCAGGCCTTCACACCTATTTCCAAACGGCCAGAGTGTATCACCATCTCTCAGAGGAAATCCTTTGTTCTGCTTTCCTGTGCCATGGCTGCCTGGACCCCAGGAGGGCAGAATCCTGTCTGAGGGGTTGGCAGCAGCAGCAGTTGCAGTGGAAACCCCGGAAAGGCAGTTTGGCAGCACCCGGGTTCTGTGCTAGAGGCCCGGGGGATCATGGAATTGTCACCCCAATACCAGAATGGTATTGGGGTGACAATTCCATGATCTTAGACATGTTACATGGCCATGTTCGGAGTTACCATTGTGATGCTATACATAGGTAGTGACCTATGTATAGTGCACGCGTGTAATGGTGTCCCTCCACTCACAAAGTCTGGAAAATTTTCCCTGAATGATGTGAGGGCACCTTGGCTAGTGCCAGGGTGCCCACACACTAAGTAACTTGGCACCCAACCTTCACCAGGTGAAGGTTAGACATATAGGTGACCTATAAGTTACTTATGTGCATTGAAAAATGGCTGTGAAATAACGTGTACGTTATTTCACTCAGGCTGCAGTGGCAGGCCTGTGTAAAAATTGTCTGAGCTCCCTATGGGTGGCAAAAGAAATGCTGCGGCCCATAGGGATCTCCTGGAACCCCAATACCCTGGGTACCTAAGTACCATATACAAGGGAATTATATGGGTGTACCAGTGTGCCAATGAGAATTGGTAAATTTAGTCACTAGCCTGCAGTGACAAATTTAGAAATCAGAGAGAGCATAAACACTGAGGTTCTGATTAGCAGAGCCTCAGTGATACAGTTAGGCACCACACAGGGAACACATACAGGGCACATACTATGAGCACGGGGTCCTGCCTAGAAGGATCCCAGTGACACAGGGGCTAAAAAATACATACATACATACATACATACAGTGAAAATGGGGGTAACATGCCAGGCAAGATGGTACTTTCCTACACCACCCTAACCCCATAACCCGCCCTAAAAAACCCTTCCACCCAACACTTCACCTGCCCCTAAACCCTAAAAAAACCCTTGTGTATATATATATATATATATATATATATCAATCATTGTCACCTCCTGCTCCGTAAGGGGCCACAGACCCTGCAGGGCAGCCTGGGTAACTGGGGCGACGCATCCCACAGAAAATATCTCCCAAACACTAAAAGCCCAGGCACCAGTCCACGTTAAAATCAAAGCATTTAATAGCATTTCTGAGCAGCAAGACAAACAATCCTGACGCGTTTCGGCAACAGCATGCCTTGTTCACAGGTAAGTAAGAGCAGGTGTGAGTGAGCCAGTGCTTTTTAAATCCACAGTCATGTGAATTCAATAACCAAACTCCAACGATGCACAGTTCCATATAAATAACTTCCTGAACTGGAGCGCTTAATTTCCATATAGCTGCAATAGTGTCACAGGCACTTCAGTTCACCATACAAATGTTCTTATGTGCATTAGGTATCCATTACTTGATAGTCCACTTGTAAAAGCTCAGAAATGCTATTAAATGCTTGGATTTTAACATGGACTGGTGCCTGGGCTTTTCGTGTTTGGGAGATATTTTCTGTGGGATGCTTTGCCCCAGTAACCCAGACCGCCCTGCAGGGTCTGTGGCCCCTTACGGAGCAGGAGGCGACAATGATAGTTTTATGGAAGAGGCCCGACCCACTCATCTTCATGCAAACAAGGCATTTATCCGAGAAATATATTGTGATGGAGGTGAGCAAGGGATAGGAGGGAGACAGTGTGCCTCTCCTCTTACTTTTCATGTGTTCCTTGTATAGCTGTTATCATGCTGGGCAGCAACTGTAAAAGCAAGTGGACTATCAAGTAATGGATACCTAATGCACATAAGAACATTTGTATGGTGAACTGAAGTGCCTGTGACGCTATTGCAGCTATATGGAAATTAAGCGCTGCAGCTCAGGAAGTTATTTATATGGAACTGTGCATTATGGTTGTTGGAGTTTAGTTATTGAAGTCACATGACTGTGTATTTAAAAAGCACTGGCTCACTCACACCTGCTCTTACTTACCTGTGAACAAGGCATGCTATTGCCGAAACGCATCAGGATTTTTTGTCTTGCTGCTCAGAAATGCTATTAAATGCTTGGATTTTAACATGGACTGGTGCATGGGCTTTTCGTGTTTGGGAGATACATATATATATATATATATATATATATATATATATGTGTGTTTTTTGGTGTTTTTTTGCTTTCCATTGCGGGCTAATAGAGACATTTATTTGTTCACAAGAAGCAATAAATTAGGACCTCATGAACCTTGAAATCCTAGTTTAAATACTCTAAATTATATATAAGCCTTAATATTTGACTAAGTAAACAAATAAATGATACATAATGTTGAAAAAAAAAATATCTATAAAAATGTTTCTTTTGACCTTCACTGCTGTTTCAAATCCATGAAAGTGCCGAACTATCTATACAAAGCCTCAAACGTTGCCATTCTGCTATCGCTCTGCTTTCCAGCACATGTAAAGAAAAATAATGCTTATTGGAGCATGTTGGCTGGGGGGGGGTGCAAGGGAGCACACGTGTCCTAGCCCCGATAAGTGTCCAAGAGAGACAATGCACACTCCAGTAGTGTACAAAAAGGATTTATTCCTTAAGTCCAGCCACCCATTACAGCCTATGGATCGAAAACACCCTACGCGTTTCGGCATTCTCAGTGCCTTGTTCACGGGTGACAAGCTGTGTTTTTTTTTCTCTCTTACTTTTAAAATATCCATGTGTCACTTTAACAACGTGTAAGAAGGATTAGAATGTTACAGATACAGTACCTTTCTGTGGCAGCTAATAATAAAAATAGCAAACTATATGGAAAGGCTCATTTATTAGTGGGCAGACAACCACATATTGAAGAAGAGAACTCCTAATCACAGACATAATCTGATACATTCCATGGATATTTGTCAGTCAAAGTGCAGTTTGCGCTCTGCTCAAAACTCTCAGGGCCATATGTACGAACACATTTTCCCATTGACACAGAATGGGAAAAACCCTTTGCTACATCTGGCCCTCAGTCATTACTATCGTGCCCAAGTGGTCAAGTCAGTATTGCAGTGTAAGGAGGAGAATAATCTGTCCCCCACATGATCATAATCATTTTCTACGCCCTGCCTTGAGCCCATGCATTCAGGATATATTTGCAGCCTCCATTGCAATGTTGCCAAAAAGGTTTTTTCAGAGCAGGCAGTAGTCCAATGGACCACTGCCTACTTAGAAAAAACGAAACTAAACGGTTTTGCTATTTTATTTGTTTTGCAACTAGTTTTCCTTTAAGGAAAATGGGCTGCAAAATAAATTTAAAAAACTGCTTTATTTAAAAAGCAGTCACAGACATGGAAGTCTGCTGTCTTCAGCAGGCCACCATCCCTGTGAGTGCAGGGACTCGCTATGGGGTCGCAAAATGCGACCCACCTCATTAATATTAATGAAGTGGGTCTTTGCAACCCCATAGTGATTCCCAAACGGTGTCTGAGACACCGTTCTGCATCCGATTTTGCGAATTGGCAATTGCGAGTCACACCGACTCGCAATTTCCGATTCGCAAAATCTGAACTTGCTACATCTGGCCCTATATCCCTTCAAACTCGTTCTTTCCTCATATTCTGCAAGTGAGGGAGGAGTTCTATGACTATGGTATACAAAGGGGAAGCCTGCTAGCATCCCTGAATAGTTCTCCTCCTGATCTGATCTAGAATGGACACATACCTATTAATCAACACTGAGACCACAGGAGATGTGTGCAGTAATCAAGCTAATTTCTTGACCTTCCCATTATATATTCCTATGTGCTGCATGTCATTCAAGACGTCAATCTGACCCAATAAAATGCCTTTTTATTGTCGAAGACCATGTGTGTGTGTCAAGTCAGTTGGTGTACTGGTGTTCTAGGCGTTCACCTCGTGTTATGAGTGGAGTGCCTTCGTAGAACAAAGCCCATCTGGTTCACATGCACCAAAAGAGAAAGAGGTTGCACAAGTTTACTGCAAAGCATTTCTGTCTCTGTTGATTTAGAAAGTGGGTTAGTAGAAGTTCTACTGCCTTCCATCTCTATCCTGCTAGTCCAATATGGACAGGGGCATTATCTTCATAAACACACTCGAGCACAGAAGAGGTTGCCTTCCATTTTGGCTTCTTTCCTCTTCTGAAGACCCTAGATTAACACAACAATATCCTTAGTAATCATAGAAGTAATCAAAGTGTCCCTGTCCTTGTTCATCAACTTAGACAGATCAATGCCACCCAATCATTGAATCTAGTTAGAAGATGTGGATTGGTGGTCCACACTGATGTTCTTATAGAACTTGATGTTAACACATTGGCTGCCATCACTATTTGTCCTACAAGAGTTTATATACTGCTAATGATAGTAACTTGATAATTCTTTGGGGAATATGCAAACATTCATATAAATCTATTTCTGTATCAGTTTAAATGGAATCCCAGCAGTCTTCCAAGAAATAATTCCTAAATTGTCTTCTCTGCAGAGGACATCGCATTTTTGCAAATACAAATCCAGATCATGGACCAGTAATGCCGCATTAGGCTTGGTAGACCCCTCAGAACCCACCCTCTCCCCAAAGTATCATCGCATCTGTTACAATTAGCACACCGATTAGCTAACCTTCACTAGGGTGTGCCAATCATTACTGTCCAGAAAGGAAAGTGGTGTAATTCTGTTAAAAGTGAGAAGAAAAAATTGAATTCTCTTGTTCCCACTGAGAAGCAGCAGTCACCAACAAATTATTTGCAGCTTTTCCTCATAGCCCAGCCACCTGACGCTCTCTGTTTTGCTCTGCTCTCAGAACCCCGCCACATTGCTCCACCACTCCATTTTCCTCCTGCGGCCGCTTTGACTTGCACCCCTCATCCACTCCTCTCTTGCACTCCTGTCCCTCCCTGTTAATTTTCTTTTTAGAGGTAAAATATTGTTTTTCAGTTTTTGTGGGCCTGTCAACTGCAATTTGCTACCGGCCCCCTCATATAGCTAAGACATGCTTTTGCACACATTTTGTTGATTTGCTCCTCTGAGATTGGCATCTGACATCTTTGAATGGTAAATTAAAAGGGTTTAAAATTAGCTGCCAAGTCATGATACATGCATGCACATGCATGATGACTCAAGTGCGTGTATGCATTATTACACTGCAACTGCTTTTTCATTTTTGGTCTTGTCATTGCTGTTCTACATCGGCAAACAAGCAGGTTATGTCTTGTTGCTGATACCGAAAAGCATCAGCAAAAACTACGACAATGCTAAAAGGCCAGGTAAGAGGCGAGAAACCTACTAGTTTTGCCACAGGTTGTTTTTGGTGCTGTGAAAGGGATTGCCAGAGAGTTGCCCTCTTTGTGTTCTTTCAGGGCACACCTACCAGTAGGTGTTAGTTGAGAGTTACTTCTGAAGTTGGGATGGAAAAAAGAGAAAAGATCAATTGGGATCTCGTGGTAGAGCACATTACATTTGAATATGAGGGCTGAGGAGGAATTATGACTTTGGTGAGCGAGCCGCTAAACCGTCAGCGGGTCTTTTCCACACCTACCACAGCGTTTAGGCCGCCAAATTTCAAACTTGGTGCTGCTTTTCCCTGGAAATTACTTCAAGGTAAAAATATGTGTGGCAACAGGTCCACCTTGCTATGGTGGTGTCATACTTGCCAACCGTACCGGTTTGACAGGTGCCATGAATTAAATGCTTCCCTGGAAAGTGAACCTAGAGGTGTCTTTCTAACTGAGAAGAAAACTCGGAAGTGAAGAGAGAGTTTCACAGTGAAAGCGGGACATCAAATAGTGTACCGACGACACTACTAGTAGTAACTTTTAAGGTCATATATGATGTTTTTACTGTCTCTCCCCTCCTCTCTCATGGGGTTAGGACATGTAAGTCTACCCTTTTGAGTAACTATGCATGTGTAAATAGAGAATATCCCAAAGAAGTAAAGTTACTCAAAAGTAGAAGAGTAAATTAACGTTTAGATTTACGCATGTGCACGTTTACCATTGTGATTACCCCCTTACGTGATTCTTGGTTGCACTGATTTTGCAAGAAAGGGGTTCCACACATTTTGCGGTTCGAATGGAGAAGGTAGTGCCACCAATGTTTTTCTTCATTTTAACAAGAATTAATAAGACTGGTGCCAACCTGGAGTGTAAGTTCCTGGCTTGTGAGTCTTTTGGGGATTTTCGCTTGAATTAATTTGGTCCTTTTCATGTATTCCTCTCTGCCTGATGCGTTCTAGCTTGAAAGTGGATTGTTTGCTTTTGACAAGTGTAAGGTCATAGGTCAACATCACGGATAAACTTGCTGTGTGACAACTTGGTTCCGATGACCAGATTGCAATAGATGGCTAATGAACAGTCTTAGAAGGGTAATATGGGGACATAATTGTGTTTCTCATGCTTCAACAACCCTATATCATGAAATCATTTCGCCCTCTTAAATATGCAATGAGATTTAAATAGTATGACTGAAATTCCCAACGTGTTTTTCTTCTTTTTTCAGCTTTCTACTGGGTCATGCTCCCACACTGAACAAATCATCAGAAGGACATAAGGTCATCCATGACAAATTCCTTGAATGGTAGGTCTCTTGTTGGCGTTTGAAGTCAGCGCCAAGTGTTTCTGCTTACTGTGGCGACGCAGGCAGTTCTCGTTGTTTGAAAACAATCTTCATTTTCAGAAAGCCCAAAGGACCATGGTTCCTTGCTCTCTCCTTGAAGTGACTAATGTTGAGGGCACAGGCAAGAATGTACAATCTGGAGAGTTCTACTCTCTTCTCCCTTCATGTTTATACCTAACTCCCCTTATTGATTTCTTTTATTACATCAGTGGTGGAAGTACAAGGCTAATTTATTGTACAGATTTACTAGAAAGTGTTTTTGTCTTAGTTTCCCTCACACAACTCTTTTGGCTTGAAGAGAGCAAATATGGACTGGTGGTTTATCCAGAATTCATTAGATTTGGCCAGAGTTGTTTACCTCTGAAATGCTAAAATGCCTTGAAGAGCATTCTAGTAGATGTAGAGCGCTACTTGACAAGTGACTTACTCCAGTACATTTTCTAATGGAGAAGTCAATGTGCAATCTCCTAATTTTGTTTTAACAAATTCGGTCGGTAGAAAGGAGCTTTAACGGTTCCCACGTTTTTCAAAACATAAAATTTCATTGAATCTTCTACTTTCAGCCCCCCCAACCGATTGTGGCTGATGTGTGAAAATTCTTAATCAAGGAATGTGTGGACTGCCCTTCCTCAACTTTTTAGACACTGCTGATCTCCGAAAAGTCTGGGGACAACACAAAACTCGATTGCTTGAGTGAGCCTTCAACTGGTCCCCACTAGGTCTAGTCTTGTTTGAGGTCTAAGGTGCAAACAGTCTCGAGGGTTTTTGTGATGTGTTTCAACTCAAAAATGCAAAATATAATAAATCAATAAGTATCCTGGAGAATTGTTTGAGGAGGCCATTAACCCATAGCTAAGAAAAGCACCAGAAGTGGCCTTTCTTGGTTGGTAGCAAGATGGGCCATTCTAATTGACCCTTTGATTCTTGAAACTGAAACTGGAGTTAAAAGCCTAGTTATACTGCTGAAAACCAACCACCAAAACTGCTGAATACACGTTTTTGCCCTGCTGAAACAGAAGAATAATGCTGAAGCTATATGAACATTTCTCACTGGGCTGTTTTGGAGTGTATTGCCATTGTATGGCGCATAGGAGCCTATTTACTTGTTCAACCAAATCCTTTAAAGTACATTTTAAGTTTCTAACCCCAACCTTAGGCACCGTAATTGACGTTCATGCAGGAGAGTGGAAGGAAAAGACAAGAAAGGAGGAATGTAGCTACCAGAGGATAGAAAATACAGGAGAAACCCTGTAAAAAGATCAATGTTCCCAAAAATACTGGTAAAAGAGAGGTTGACAAAGTGGTAGTGTGTACCAAACCATTCATATGGTTGGCTGCACAGGAAGATGGGAGTGGAGGAGGCAAGGTAGTGGCAGGAGAGAGGATGAGTAGGGGGGGCCAGAGAGCAAAGAAAAGGGTTGTGTGAAAGGGTAGGAGACTGTGAGGGAGAAATTCTGTTAACCTGTTGGTTGAGAGAGTGAGGGAATGCAAAGCTCACATGTTGGCTTTCCTTCCTTAGTACATTTATGTGCAGTCCCATAGTTGAAGAATAACTTGTAGGAGCTGGAAGCTGGGTGGTAATAGGCACATTCCACTTTGTTACTCTTAGTGCTCTGACTCGTGTTAGTTTGAGGAGGAGTTCCTAATGATGCTGAAGACCATCCTCTGGCACTCACCTATGGTGTCCTGGAATCAGTTTCCAAAACTTAAGACTCCTCTTTAGTTTACCTGGGCCAGGCAACGTTTGTGGGATTGCTTAATAAAGCATGTCCAGAGGGCTGGTGTGAAAGCACTGACTGTAGTGGGTGTAGAAACGCAAGCTCTTCAGAATTGTGTAGGGACCCTTGATGTGTGGGATAGTACAGGAGCTGTATATCTGTGGATAGTGCGTGAGGCTTGGATCTGAAGAGTGATGAAGGAACCTTAGATGTCCGTCATAGTATTAGAGTCCCGGATCGGTGGCATGGTATATGAGCCCTGGATTTCTGGGCTCGTATAAGTCCTGGATCAATGGGATTCCATAGTAGCCTTGGATCTCTGTGATAGTATAGGAGCTGCGGAAATGTGGGATAGCATGAGTTCTGGATCTGTGAGCTAGTATAGGAGCCCTGGATCTCTGGCATAGTGTACGACCCATGGATTTCTGTGATAATATAAGAGCCGTGGAGCTGTGAGATAGCTTAAAAGTCCTGGATTTGTGAGATAGTATAGGAGGCCTGATTCACTGGCATAGTGTACGAGCTATGGATCCCTATGGTAGTATGGGAGCCACGGATCTCTGGAATAGTGTAGGAGTCCTGAATCTGTGCGATAATGTAGGAGTCACGGGTTTGTGGATGAGCTCTAGTGCTTATGATGTTTTAGAAGTGCTAGGATTCTTTCCATAAGCCAGCCCAATGCACAGCTCTTCAAAATGTTGCAGCTGCCATCTGTGGCTAAATGAGCAAGGCAGATGAAAGTGAGGTGTTATTGGGGAACAACAGATCTGTGCTATTGCCAATGTTCTGTTGTTATGAGCCATATGCAGTTGTACTATTGGCAGTAGTCCTGTGACATTGTGCTCTCGGGAGACAATTTCTCCTGTTCTAGCTCTACTTAAATTGACTAAGTGTTCAGTATCCCCTTTCTCCCTGTTACTCTCAATATGCACAACCAGGCACTGAATCCACGCATTATATTTCCATTAGCAGTATGTAAGCAGTTTAACGCCTGGTAAGATTCACCTCCCTTATTTTTGTCTTTTTACTATTGCTCTCTCGCTTACCAAGAATCTGCATCTGTACTGTTTTCCGTCAGTTACTTGCAAAGAACACTAATGCCTTCTAAAGTAAAGTAGTGCAACAGGAAATAAAAAAAAAACTGTCACAGTTACGCCTATATAAGTGCAGAGATTATTGGCACAAGTCTCTCCCAAATACTATCTCTGTGATTGATGTCCTCAACAGAACAAACATTGGCAAAGCCATTAAGTCTGGGTTAAAGTGCTAATTCATGCAGCAGCACATCAGAGGGAGACAGGCAGGAGGGAACCAGAAGTAGCAGGCCTAGATGGCTATACTTTTAAAGTAATCCCTCATCCTGTCAATGCAGGTACTGAAGTGGAGATGGAATGATACATCCAAACAGCCAAGAGCATTAGGTGAGAGATGAGCTAAAACATGATTGACAAGGGTATAGCTAATGACTGAAAGAGGCCTGTCAAAGAAAGCTGGTGATCGAAATGGGTGGAGTCAAAGCCCACGCTATGTATATTGTTAGCAGAACATCTGTTTTACAGCTGCCCTGTTAAAAGCAGGACATAATGAGGGCAATTTACTAGCCAGAAGATTCCATATGTGCACTGGATTGTTTATGTAAGAGACCAGTTCATTATAATGTACTGGTCCTGCTGACTCTTAAATTGAGAGAGTGTGCCCTATTTGTATATGGGGTTAAGAGGCAGCAGTAATTAATTAACTTATATGGCAGTAGAGCCAGCAGATGGAGCACAGAGAGGTGTGAGGGATTGATCAGGGAACTATATGTCTTCTTAGGTGGGCAATAGGGAGAGGAAGAATATGGTAGAGGTACTTAGTGGAGGGGAGCACAGAAGTGCTTTGAAAACTCAATAACAACCCTGCACTGTTTCTAACTACCCAGTTTTATGAAAGGTAAGTTTCCCTGTGTGTCTGTCTGTAGCATGAAGATTGGTCGTTCTGAAAACTGCAGATGAGATATCAGACACATATTTCAAGGAAACCCCACACCTTCTAAATACTTAACACCTTAACCCTTCTAGCGTCATACATACGGTAATTGACCTTCAACCATCATTGCTAAAACGTTTTTATCTGTTTAACATTTAAGATTTTTGGCAGCCCCAGCAGGATGTCAGGCCACCAATGAAAACCATTGCTTTTTACTAGTAAGGAAATGCAAAAAGCTATGTGCAGTTTGAAGTTTAAAGGTCATGCAGGTCCGAAACTTGTACATAGTTCCAATACCAATAAGTTGAGAGCCTCTGCACTGGGGTAAACTGAGACAGTTTGTCAAATTCACTCTTAGTCTCTATATCCCCTTCTAGTCTCAACCTGTGGTACCCTGATGCCTAGTGCAAGGACTGGCAACTGCTTCTCAAACCTAGTGTAAACAGAGAAAGCCCTGCCTGCCTATTACATAGTGTAGTAGACAACACAACTTCCACTGCTCCTCATGCATGGATACATACACTTCATGACTGAGAATCATTGACAATTTCCATCAAAACTCCGGAAGAGGTTGGTGGTGTAAAGAGTGTAGGGAAGTCAGACATGTCCTGCTTTTACGTTTCTGGGTGGCCATCAAGGCCTGTCCCGGGGTAACCTCACTTATGTTAAGAAAGTAAGGCCTACATGTGATCTCAATCTGCTCTCATTGTCTTATGTGGGTATCCCTCATTGTCCTAAGGAGCTAAGGCGGTCATTCTGACCCTGGCGGTTGACTACCGCCAGGGCCAGGGACCGCGGATGCACCGCCAACAGGCTGGCGGTGCATCCATGGGCATTCTGACCGCGGCGGTACAGCCGCGGTCAGAAACGGGAAACCGGCGGTGTCCCGCCGGTTTCCCGCAGCCCTTTGGAATCCTCCACGGTGGCGCTGCAGGCAGCGCCGCCATGGGGATTCCGACCCCCTTACCGCCAGCCTGGTTCTGGAGGTTTTGACCGCCAGAACCTGGCTGGCGGTAACGGGTGTCGTGGGGCCCCTGGGGGCCCCTGCAGTGCCCATGCCAATGGCATGGGCACTGCAGGGGCCCCCTAACAGGGCCCCACCAAGATTTTCAGTGTCTGCCTTGCAGACACTGAAAATTGCGACGGGTGCAACTGCACCCGTCGCACCCCTTCCACTCCGCCGGCTCCATTCGGAGCCGGCATCCTCATGGAAGGGGGTTTCCCGCTGGGCTGGTGGGCGGCCTTCTGGCGGTTGCCCGCCAGCCCAGCGGGAAACTCAGAATTACCGCAGCGGTCTTTTGACCGCGCAGCGGTATTCTGACGGCAGGACTTTGGCGGGCGGCCTCCGCCGCCCGCCAAAGTCAGAATGACCGCCTAAGTCTCAGATGCAACAAAAGGGCTCACATTTGATTAGGATTTCAACTCTTATAAGCTCCTAAGAAGAACTTCCTGAGGCAGAGAGGGCATTATTGGTTTTATGGAGGGACACCCTATTGACACATTTGGACCTAAAAATAGACGCCATATCCAGCAACACGTGGCTGTCACTGAGGTGTTACTCCGGTGCTGACCACTTCAAGCTCCATCAGGCACATCAGATCACAATCTCAGGTAGAAATGCATGCATCCAGGTCATACAGCACTACTACATTTTTGAAGCACTATGTAGAAATATTAACCCAATAGGTACTGGGATTGTAGAAATCGTCCATTGCTCAAGGAGGGCATCGTTGAGCGAATTCAAAAACATATCCCATAGTGAGATAGTCAGGTCTCTTTTAATGGAACGTATGGATGGAATACATACAAGGGCACATTCACCTAGCAGGCACGTTGGAGCTAGCACGTCACAGATTGTAATGAATTAATCTAGACCATTATTGAGGCCAGGACTACGTGATCCAGAAGCCTACAACCTTTAACATTTGGGTTCTAAATTGAAGACTCTTAAAGTAATCATTGCTATGAGGACCTTATTAATAATCTCCGTAGACGGCAATGGGATTCCAAGTAAACAGTGGAGTTTGTTATTTAAAGATATAACATACAATTTGCGTGTTATGATTATGGCAACTTAATTAACTTTGTATGTACATTAGGCAAAAGAGCAACCCGCTGAGCTTTTGCGTTTGTCAAGCAGCCAGTATCTCTTCCGGCACCAGATCGACCCAACCTATACTGCAACTGGTGCTTAAGTGGCAGATAATGCCACGCCCTAGCCGGGGCTGGTTCAGTGGATCTCAGCTTCACTCTCAATATGGGTGGGATCGAGCTAGACACAGGAGTATCTAAAGTGCTTCATAAAATGACACGATTCTGTTTATTCTGGTCAACTTCATAGTAGGGTTTATCAGTGAGATGAGAGACAACATTCATATTTTTAACGTTGCTTGCAGAGTAGCAGCCAATAAGCCCTGTTTATGGAAGATGTCTGGTGGAGGGGGTGGAAACGCCTGGAAATAATAGTGTACTGAGGTACCGCCCGCCAGGGCATCCTTTAGCACTGGTGGTTCCCGGTGCGACAATCTTTGTTGGCACCCCCATGACCTGCCCCATGAGCTTTTTCTCCACCGATTCCTTCATTACCACCCTCCTATCGTGCCCCTCATCTTTACACAGCTCCTCTTTCAAAGGCATTTTATTTGTTTTTTTGCGCTATTCATACCAGTGCAGGCTGTCAGAGCAATTTACATCACACACACACACGCACACACACATTATTCTGAGATAATGAAACATACCTGAGTAAATCAGTGCATAGGAAACATTACATAAGACAAAGAGGCCTACAAGGTGCAGGAGTCCCATGTCATCCATACTGGTAGGCAGCATATTTTAACAAAGTAGTTGACAAATTATTTTTCTACTACACTCCTAGGATATTGAAAGACTAGGAAAAACAGAATTTTCTAAACCTATGCCTTGCAGTTTGCATGCGCCACTTTACCTATTTATAGCTCATTGTGCTATATTATGATTGTAACTCGAACAGCAGGTGACCAAAGGATGTCTTGCAAAAGTTGTGACCTACTAAGCTATGTACCTATTATAAAGTGCTGTGATCGGCATGGTACACGTGCTTTACACCAAGAATATTGACCCTCTGCACTATCTCTCTCCAGCCGGTACATTAATCAGCAGAGTTATATTGACATTTTTATTGTTACCAGAAAATTGCTGGACATACAAGAAACTGTGCAGCAGATACTTTTAAACCCATAACATATTTCAGAACACAACGCCCTTACTGCCTCCTCCACCCCTGCCCACCATGAGATCGGCACCAAGTGCACTGGACCTGGTCACATAGCCCTAAAGCCAGTCCTGCTCGCAGCTTTCTCTCTTTTTTGGGGGAAACCAAATGACATGTACACTAGCCTATAAGATTTGATGGCGAACAGAGGAAGACAGGGTCATGTTATCCTCAGTCTGTGTTTTCGAACCTGAAATAAGCACAAAGTTACAAGGCGGACAGATCATGGTAGCGGGAAAGATATATTTGCCGAAATCTAGATATTCCATAACCTGCAATTCTTCCTATGGGCCTTCAGTGATAGGAGTATGGATAGCGGCCAGGAACTCAGAGGGACACCAGCCTTTTTGTTTTGCCTTAGCCCTCTGCTTAATGAACTTGCAGCCCTCCTATTCTCAACCTTTGCCTGCACCAATGCAGAACAAGACACAACTTCTGTCAATTAAAGGAAAGTCTGGAGCCTGGAAGATCTTGTCTTGATGACACTAACAGGAAGGGCGATCCAAGCAATAGGTTGGCTCCATGTCCAAATGTGACTCTTGCTGTCACCATGGTAGCGAGGGACTATGACCCCAGAAATGTGCCCCACTGAGAAGGAGTCCTCAAGCTCTTGATACAAAGAGCTGATGTCAATGCATTGAGGAGCACATACAGCTTAATTCCTTAGCAGTGGCAGCCGGGGAACTCTGCATCCTGTCAGAAAGGTGCAACCCCAATCAGAAAGGGTTGTAGTGTCTCTGGAGCAAGCAATGCTTTGGTTCCGAAGTAACCTACCGCTCAAGAGTTTGAAACACCCCCTAGATGGGCCTTCAAGACCAGATCTGGCCAGAGCGATTTAGCTGCTACTGAGGGAAAGACTCTTGTGTGACCCAGTACTTAAATCATGGTGGAGAATAATGTCTTCTGCATTACGTCTGTGAGTGTTACCTCCACGAAGAGCCGGTGCAGTGCTTTCTTCGAGTGTCTTGCTTCCTCACTAACCACTGAGGAACTCGTCTCAATCCTTTTTTTCCAAGTCTGTGTACAACCTAAGTATATTTTCATAGATGTATTTTATTTTTTGGCTTCCTTTTGTGTACCATGGGTGTTGGCTGCTCAGGGTTCTGTAGAGGATTCACTGAAAGTGAATACCTTAAATGCATCTAGAGAATGGTTTAGAAATGTCCCATTGCTCCTTGTCATCTGTGCGTGCCCTCCTGCTCCCTGGCTTCTCTCTGTGGGTGGCATGGTGCTGGCAGAATGGTGTTAGGCTAGGCTTAGTGGCATGGACTCAGCATGGGCTGATATTATGTTTCCTGTTTTGTCTCCTCAATAGGGCAGAGCAGTACGGACCTATATTCCGGATTAATATTTTCCACCGGGTCGTTATTTATGCTATAAGTCGAGAAGCCGTCAAGGTAATAACATACATTGATTATATCTTCCTAGTCCACCCACCCTGCATTGTTTCCTCTCTCTGTGTTTCATGGATGTTGGGTGCTGAAGTGAAGGTAGATCTCACTTCTTTCCATGCTTTCTGTTAATCTGCTGTTTTACTACTGTTTGCATTATTCATTGATGGACCTAGTATGATGTCTGATTTATGGCTCTGTTCACTGATGTTTTTATTTTTGTTTTTTTTTATGACAACTGTTGGTAACAAATAAACATAGAATTACACGAAAAATATAATGTATTACTTTTCTGTTCCTGGACAATTACAGTTCTATGTACTCAACATTTTTTTCGTTGGCAGAATATTTCTTCGTAAATACTGATTGTGACACACTGCAAGTTTACATTATTAGAGAATTTCTTTATGGTGCACGTTAATTTTACCGCCATATTTCTATTTCAGGAATTCCTATTGTCTCCAAAATACCTCAAAGATCCACAAGTTTACGACAGATTGTTTTCTTTGTTTGGTGTACGGTAAGGTGAACCGTTTGTCTTTTAAGTGTTTCTGCTTTATAATCATTGTAAGAACATAGAATCGAGTAGGCTTTGAGTCAGCCAATTGCTAATTTATTGGTTGGCTTTCCTATCTTCTTCATTTGCATGCTTCTTATTCTAGGACTTCCCTTCTTCTTTGTGTTCCCGAACCTCCCGCCCACGGCCTCCAATCCGGATCAAAGCTTATTTACCAGCCTTTTGATTAGATGACATATCTTTCCACTGCTTACTTTCAGGGAACAACACATTGTTTTCTTTTGCGTGTAGCACTTCATGCATATATGTTTTCACGCCCTTTCCCCCCTCCCAGGTGGGATGCTTTCGTCTCTCCTTCACACTCTTGCCTATGCCTAGCTTTCTGTCCTCCTCTCCAACCCCCGCTTCGCCAATCCCTCCCATGATAGGAGTCACTTTGCACTTTTCATCTGTTAGAAATAGGGTTGTTGATTGACTGGGGTGTGAACCTTAGTCAAACAGCAGCAACAATCCTAGTCGGGGTAAGATAGAGACAAACCCTAAATTAACCTTTGCTCATCCTCCGAGAGCTTGGTACAGAGCAGTCAGGCTTAGCTTAGAGTCAGGTGAAGTATTTGTGCAACACTTCAAACAGTAAAATAGTTAAAACATCAAATACAAATATAGCACAACACCAAGTTAGAAAAATAGAGCTCACTTCAATAAATAAAACAAATTCAAAATGACAAAGATCCAATCAGTAGAACTTGTTATATTGATTTTTAGAGGTTTTACGTGAAAATAGCGCTAAGAAGCATAAGATGATAAAATGGGTTATCTGATCGCACCAGACTCGAACAAACGCAAAGTTCAGGCCGACTGTGATGGAGCACGGGCTGGCTACACGGACCCAGGTAGGCTAGCTGAACAAGAGTACCTTAATCCAAGGTTGCGGAGCACTGCTTGCATTCGGAACAGACATGCGTCATGCAACAAAGATGATGTGCTAGTTCTGAGGTGTGACAAGACTGCAGGTTGAGATCCTGATTAGTTGATGTATATGATCAAGGTGATGGGGTGTGTGATGTGCAGACCAATGTCGGGGATGAGTTATGCAGTTAAGACGATGCGTCAGCTACGATAAGGCGCAGGGGTTGCAATACGGAGTTTCGACGTAGTCGATGAGGCTGCTGTTGATGGAGAAGCAAGAACCTTGTGCCTGGAAAAGCATCTCCCTGCAGCAGTTCCGAAGGTGATGCGTAGGTCCCGAGATGTGGGATACAGCGGCGATGCCACCTGTTGCATCGGTCCAATCCACACAGCAGCGGGGATGTATCCGTTCTGCTTAAAGATGTGCCGCTTAGCCGAGGCAATGTGTCAGTTCGGCAGAAGATGTGGCGGTTCTGCTAGAGCAAAGCCCTTAGATCCCCTTACAAGGGCTCAGGACTGGGGTGACACCACTTGTTAGGACAGACTGACTGATGGCAGAGTCCAGGTGCAGAAGCAGGGTGGTTGGAAGTCTTTTATGTCCCTGAAACCTCAAATCAGGAGGCCAACCAACTAGCCTTTGGAGTCACTCTGTGTTCAAGTAATGTAGGCCCAGTCCTTCTCACCCAGGCAAGATAGCAGCAGGGCTGCACAGCAATGCAGTAATCCAACAACGCAGCAGACCAGCAGGTTGGCCGTCTATTCACAGCACAGTAGTTCTTCTTCCTGGTGGTATCTTCACAGGTCTAGAAATGCACTGAAGTGGTGGTGTCAGAGGTCCGGTACTTATACCCACTTGGGCCTTTGAAGTGGGGGAAACTTCAAAGACTTGCCTTTGAAGTGCACAAATTATCTGCCCTTCCTGTCCTGGCTCCAGACTCACTACAAAGGTTTATGCAGCCCTTTGTGTATGGACAGGACATTCAGCCTCTTCAGATATAATTGAGGCTGTTCCCAGCTCCTTCCTCCCATCCTGCCACAGATGGTACATTGAGACACACCTAAGCTCCCATTGTGTGTGGCTGTCTAAAGAGGGATATACAATGCCCTACTTTTATCCTCTCCAGACATTATCAGTGACAGGCAGCAGGCACCAAATGGCTGAAGTAAGAAAATGCCAAATTTCTAAAGGTGGCATTTTTAGAATTGCAATTTATAATCCGATTTCTCCATAAACTTGGAGTTAAATTGTGATTCCAGAGATACCGACCTTAAAAAGTTTGTCTCTTCCTGAATGTGAATTACACGTATAAAATGTAATAAGGTAATCCCAATGTTAGCCTATAGGAGAGATAGGTTGTGCAATAGTGAAAAACGACTTTGGGAGTTTTTCACCTCCCAGGACATGAAAAACTTAAAAGTACATGTCCTACCTTATTCATATATTGCACCCTGCCCTCTGGGCTGTCCAGGCCCTACCCGAGGGGTGACTTACATGTATGAAAGGGAAGGTTTAGGCCCTGGCAAAAGGTTTACTTTGCCAGGTCGACATGGCAGTGTAAAACTGCATGCCTAGGCTCTACAGTGGCAGGCCTGCGACTTGGTTAGAGGGCTACTTAAGTGGGTGTCACAGTCAGTGTTGCAGGCCCACAAGTGGCATTTAATTTACAGGCCCTGTGCATAAGTAGTGCACTTTACTATGGACGTCTAGGTAAATTAAATATGTCATTTGGGTATAAACCAATATTACCATGTTTAAATGAGAGAGCACAAGCATTTTAGCACTGGTTAGCAGTGGTAAAATGCACAGAGTCCGAAAACCAACAAAAACGAAGTCATAAAAATTGGAGGAGGCAAGCATACCGTTTGGGCCATTTGCAACACCATTGTACAACGTGATAACGCATATCCACACATTGCATGAGACAACTTGGCAGGCTACTTAAGTCCTTATAAAGCTTGTTTTTCTACACTATCTAGAGGCCCGCCACTTTGTATCACGTAACATGGTACCCACCTTGAAAGTATAGAACACAATATTTGTTCTTTTAAATTTATTTTTGTCAAATGCAGACGTGTTACAGCTTTGGTGTTTTATTACATCATTGAACTTCACATAAGCATACTGGCTTGTGACTGGACATATTCATGAAGAAGCAGCTAGATAAGTTCTTTGACCCATCTACGTTTAGCAGTTTTACAGCATCTCTATATCTTTAGAAAAAAAAAAAGGGCATGGGCTAACTGTTCAATCATCAACTAAACCCAGTATTTCTCTAATTTCCAAATTTCTTATTTATGTTCTTAGGCACCTTCTATTCTCCTACACACTCTTTTCCTTTGACCTACACCAATCCATGTTGGCTTTATATTTTTAGGTCTGGTGTTAGCCAAGGCAGTTAGATTTTTACTAAAATAGATATAACATACTTACATAAAGGAGCTTTCAGCCACCTCTCTTCATCCACTGGTCTGTTATTGTTTCATTCACATTTTGTTTCTGCGAACTACAGCATATAGCCTGGGGCAGCCTACTTAAGCCATTAGTTAACTTCACTTTGAGTTACTGCATTAAGATCTCACACAAGGACCACATCTACTCATAAGCTAGTGCCCTTCAGTGCCAGTGTTTTTGTTTTAATATGTTTAGAGCCTGATGTGATAACAGCACGCTTCTGATGCACATTCCGCCTGTATCAGATCTCCTTTCCTCCCAATGCTTTTCTGACTGATGCTACTTCACAGCATGCCAGAGCAGATAGTGTCCATTTAAACTGTTCTATATGAAGTTATCCACTTTTTTATTTTTTCTTACTCTCCTTCCTTCTTTCTTTCATTCCTAATGTCTGTTCCCCCCGATTTCATTCTCTTTCCTTCTCCTTTATCTCTCCTTCTTATTCACTAATTTCTTTCATTCTAGCCTTCATTCTTCCTCTTTCTATCTCTCATTCTTGCCCCTTTCTTTCGCTTTTTCCCTGCCTTTGTTCTTTCTCTTTCTTTTATTCTTGCCCTCTTTATTTATTTTTCACGGTGGAGCGCAAAGCGCTCTGTCCCTTTTGTGATCTCTCTAAGGGCTTGACCCACGCCCATGTCAGGCTCATCACTTTGGTTGGTTTGTGGGCTTGCCTTTTACAATTCGCTTCATTTCATTAGTGAAAGGCATGCATACTCATGCCTTTTCCGGTGTTCAGCCCTCCTCGAGTGCACCGGCCAACTACTAAAAACCTGCAAGGCTCCATGTTTTCAGCATGGTTTCTGGACTACATGGATATTTGTGCTTTTGCCGATTACATGGACATTTGCACTTTTGCGGGTTGCATGGATAATTGCACTTTTGCCGATGTGTTTCACTGTGAGCAAACTTCTGTTTCCTTTTGTGTGTTTGCTTTGTGCTCATGGTGGCCGTCGGCTCGCTTATTTGAAACTGTTTTACTTTTTAGTTTATGTGGCAAGAAATGACCGGTTAGGAGTTTACAAAGCTAATAGCTTTAACTTGAGTAAAAGCTAGACCCCTTGCTTTCCAAATGCTTTTCTTTCTTTAGTCTGTCATACTTCTTCCCCTCTTTCTTTTCCTTTCTTTTTTCTTCCACTTTTTCTTCTTCACTACTTTCTTTCGTTTTTCTTTCTCTCTTTCTTTTTTCTTTTCCCTCTATAATTTTTTGTTTACGATTTGCGTTTCTTTCTTTTTCCTTTTTCTCTTTCTCTTTCTTTTTTCTTTCTCTTCCTTTCTCAAAGGCAAGACGTTTGCAGACAATGCCAGATTTATTGAATTTTTAGGTCTGTGTTAGCCAAGCCCTTTTGATTTTTGTAAAATTATAAGCATAACATAGTTACTTATACGGATTCCAGCCAGACTTTATCCATTAGTCTCTGTATGGTGTCATTGACCTTTTATTTCCACCCACTGCAGAATGCATTAAGGGGCAATATATCAGCCCAAATCAGCCAATAGAACCTATCCACACACAAAATAGTTCCCTTTCGCGCCACGGGGTACTATGGTAATATGTGTCTTTTTGAGACAAAAAATACCTTTTTTGCCTGCAGAAAATGTTTTTATTTTAGATTGATGAGAGCCCAGCATATACCCCAAAATAAAGTTTTTCAATTATCCGAAGGCTGATTGCTACCGCCAGACCTATTGGATTTGCCAATGCTTGTTATAGTGTTGAAACCTCTTTACTTATGACCCTAGTATCTATTGATGGCTCTACGGTCTTCATTGGTCCCATGGTACAGAATTCTTTCAGTTATATGGAGCGGACCTCTTTTATCAATGCACATAGTAAAGATAGTTGGCCATCATTCCACATCCGCTACTTATGCTACACATCTTCTGAAGTCGACTCAAAAACTCTCTAATTTGGGACATGTCCATATCGTTTAAAAAATAAATGCTCCATCTTGTCCACAGTCTCTCAAGCTCAGCAGGTGAAAATCTTACTAGTTCAGCTCTGGTGTGTTAGATGCTGTGCAGCATTTTAGGTGTACCCAGGGAAAGCATGCGCTAATCACAACTTCTCTGGGGCATTGAATCACCTTCTGCCATCAACAGTTTTCCATAGCACCCACAGCTTTATCCCATTTCTCATTTATTAGAAGTGTCTTCTGATAATAACAAGCTTTGTCGCCAGGAGTACAAATTTCAGTGAGCAGGCCCCCCAGTAGCAGCATGAACAGAAGGCTTTGATCAATGGGTGGTTGCATTTCCTTCAGTCATGAAACACATGATTTAATGTTCAATACTACCTTTGTTTAACGCTCTGACATCTGCACTCTTTGCTAATCTATGCCTTTCTGCCATCAAGACTAACAGTGCTGAGGGGTGGACAAAGCTTTTAGAGCCTTAAGCTCCAACCTATAATGTCTGCTAGGCAAAGGCTTGTATCAAACTTTGAGTGTGCAAATGACTCCTTGTGGAGACAGAGGGCTACACCTTCACTCACACCTAAGTGACATCCCTAGGAGAAAGGATCTAAGTGGTTTATGACAATGCCTTCTTGCTTATCCTATTTACATCTGCAGCTGCACTACAAATCAACAGCACAACTCATGAGAACTTGTAGAGAATTCCTGGTCCTTCTTTAAATGCCTCCTTAATTGGAGAACTGAATACAGATGCACCATGTGCATCATAATGGAATAGGCCAAGCTCTTCTATGGTCCTAACCTCGGTGCTAATCCAGGCTTTACTAGTCCGACACTGTTAGAAATTGAGTTTCTGATTGCCTAGAGTATGCGCCTCATCCAGGCAAAACCCACCACTCTAGTCAGGGCGAGGGAGTTACACACCCACGATAACCCCTGCTCACCCCCTTGGTAGCTTGGCAGGGGCAGTTTGGCTTATCCCAGAGGAAATGAGTAAAACATTTGCACAACACACACAACACATGTGATACAACAAATACACCACAAAGGAAACGCAACAAGTTTAATAAAAATTAACTGCATTGCATAAAACATCATTAGAACAAACACAACATGTATCAGTAATACCCTGCTACACAAGCAGAGTTGTCAGAACAGTACACAATTTACTAGCACTCTGCAAAAGCTTGCAGTAGTCAGGTAAACATATAGGTAACTACTATTCTGCAAACATCAGCAGTTGTTAGGTCATCATTATCACTGAAATAAATGCACATAACATGAAAAAGAATCCATAGGGCATATGTAATTATCAACAGAATACACGTCATAATAAACAAATTATCATGAATGCACATAGGGAGGGAAACATTCCTGTATGGCACATGTCATGTAGAACAGTACCAAGGCAAAATAAATCAGTAACACTCTATCAAACAGGCACTTGTCAATACCCCTCATGGTGCAACCACCCAGAAATGTTCTCACATTGTATGTGTCACATGAAACATCATCACTGAATAAGGTGGCCTCATGTTACACCTTTAGAGGAATGCGACTGGAGAAAGGTATCTTGGTTGCCCATATCCTAACCACACCATTCCCATGCAAGTAAAGCAGATCCTGAGTAGAATTGACGGATAGAATTACCTCAGGCCACGGAGAGGCAGCATAAGAAATGAGGGACAAGAGTACACTAGGGAACTGCAACCTGTACAGCATTCCCCCCAGAAAAACCTTCTACGCAAAGGTCCCAGAGCATCTGCGCAGTCCTTAGACAGTTTGCAGTAATCACTAATTCTCCACGTCAGGTGCAGGGCCCCCAGTGTGCCTGCTACAAGGAGTGCAGTAAAAAGAGGTTTGGTGGGGACGGGACCTCAGTTGAGGCTTCCCTCCAGTCCTGTGAGTCGTACCTCAATATCCCGCTGTAGCTGATAATCAAAGACAGGAGTGGGGGCACCTCCACCCCGTGAGGACTGGGTAGAAGACCTCTTCCTGGTCTCCCGCATGCAGCATGGGTTGGGTGGCTGCCCACGAGTGCAGCACAACCATGGCTGGCAGAACGCCACCCTCCTTTGCTTCTGCGGGGTGCTTCCTATTGGTCTGAGGGGTGGGGGGTGCACCCACCTCCAGCCCACCTGGGAAACTTCACCAATCTGGGGAGCTCCTGGGGCTCCTGCGCCCACACCAGACAAGGTGATAGAGGTCCCCAGGGGCACAGCGTCACTGCGTAAGGCTGCTGACATCGAAAACGGTGTCTGCTTGTGCCCCGGGAGCACTGGAGAGGGCACTCCAGCCCGCGCTTGCTCGTCACTGCGGGATAGCCGGACTATTCTCTCCCTGGCTACTTCGTGGGAGGGGGGTGGAGGAGGGGTGGTAGGGTGACCCAAGAACTGAGAGATGGCACTCACAGTGGTCCAGTCCCCTCTGGGAATCAAAAGCGCTCAGATCGTGCTCTGGAGACAAAGAGTGAAGCACTCTTCAGGTACAGGGAACACAGGGAAATAAACCGCTCTTCTTGAGCTGAATGAGGAAAACACAAAGCGCTGTCCCAGCGCTCAAGCAGGAAAACACCGAGGCCCTACATCTGTATTGAAGTAGTCCAAACAACGGGGAAGGGGGCACAGAACCCAGTCCCTGGATATCACAGGGGAAGGTCCAAGGGCAAGTAAAGCAGCAGTGGGACAGGACTTTAGGGTCCTTGAAGCAAAGCAACAGTCCTCCTTGTGACCCAGCAGGCCACAGGTCAGATCTGATGGCGGTTCCTCATAACAGCATAACAGGTTTCTCTGGTAGGTCCACGCAGTGTCTAAAAATGTGGGGGACAGCCTCCTGTACTTATACTAATTTTGCACAGCTTCCACGTAGGGTTAAAGAGGGTTACAACCAGCACTAAACGGTCCGGAGTGTCCCCTTTCTCCTCCAGCACTAACTCCAGACACGAGTAGGGGGTAAACGAGCCCTTTGTGTGAGGCCAGGGCACAGCCTTTACAGATGAAGGTGTGCCCCGCCTTTACACTCCCCCAGTCCAGGAAGGCCATTCAGTATACAGATGCACTCCTGTGACACCTCCACCCTCGCTGTGTCCAGGCTGTATGCACAAAGCCCAGCTGCCACTCTGCCCCAGACATGGATTGGAGTCAAGCTGCAAAACACCAGTGTCATAAGGACATATGTTGGAAAGTGGGTTATTGGTAGTGGTAAGTATGAAACTACCACTGGCAATAAGGCCACTTTCGAAATATAGGTTCAGTAAAGGTCTCAGTAAATTAGCCCCTTGCTCAAATCTTGGTAGCTGTAACCGAGTAGGTAGGCCTAACATAGGAGAGAGTAGAAAGCATTCAAAAACACCTATACAGTAAATAAGTGAGACACAACACACAATAACAAATCCCATACTGATTTATAAAAATAGGTTATATTTTGTGAGTGAATAGACACCAAAACGACAAGCATCCAATGTAGGGGACTGAAGATATGAATTTTTAAAGAATAAACACTTTCTAATGCTTAGTAACACAAAGCACCAAATTTACCAAAATTCTCCAAATTTTAGGAGGTGCTTCCTGAAGTCCTCCATGCAGGTACAAAACACAAATTCAAGGGTCTGGAATCTCCTGGATGGCCCTTGGAACCGGACCACAATTCCCACAATGCATCTGGCCAAATCTTTAAAAGTCTACTGGATGCACTCCAGGCTGGGGATTCTTGCTGGAAATTATGCAGGTGAAGCTCTGTTAGCCTGTAGCTGCAGGGAGTGTACCTCAGAGTCCTTCTTGAAGCAAGGCACCGACCCCAGGGCTGTAGTACCAGATTGTGCAGCAGGTGCAGTTCACTCAGAAGTTCAGGCCAAGGGTGCAGATCCAGATTCCAGTAGGGCAGTCCTTCTTCCTCTTGTAGTTTCAGGCAGCAGATCTGAGAGGCTATGCCCCTCTCACATAATTATTCCTTGCTTCTGGGCATCAGGACGGGGGCACCCCGACCAATAGAATTCAAAGTGACATCCAGATGCCTGACTACTTTCTCCAAAGCATGGCATATTTCTGTCCCAGAAAGCACCATTCTTCCAAAATCCGTGATGGCTGAAATGTCAGCAGAGCACTAAGAGCCTGAGTAAACCAACCCCCAGTGTGGCTCATTTCCATAGCACTCCTAACATCTGCAAATTCCTTCCTCAAGCCTAGAAATTGGCTGAGGGGTCCTGAAAGTAGAGGTTAGGTGATCTGGCATTCCCTCCTGTCCTGCTTTTCTTTGAGGCTGTATGTATTATTACCCCTCCCCCTGCTCTGGCATTCCCATGTAGCCCCGGAGCTGCTTTTCATCAGACAGCCCTACCCTGGACACCACTTATCACCTAATCAAAGTAGCTCTGCTAATCCTGTTAGCATTGACCACTCAGCGGGGACCTTCAGAAGGCTGGATTTTAGCTTACAGAAAGAAAAGCCTTATGACTTATTTTCTGTATAAGTTGTGATAAATTTACCAATGTCATATTGCTGGATTTATCAAAACAAATCTTTTAAGTCCTTGGATGACTTTTCAAGCTTTTCCTTATATTTCTTACAATAAAATACAATAATGCAGTGATAGCCTATTAAGCCCAGTATCTACAATGGGGGGAAATGAAATGATCTGTTTTTCCCTCACCAGGGTTTATATAACATTGTTTATAAGGTCCCTGCTTATAGTTACATGACTCCCCACACCTGGGACACCTAAGGGAGACCCTGGGAGTACCTCATATGTGACAATATGGTAGATTATCACATTTAAAGTGCCCATTGCACCAACGTCCAATTGGGACACCATTTCCATTTAAATGCAGTCTGCAGAGTCAGACTGCATTTAAAAATGACTGAAAACCTCCAGCTGTACCTACATGCAAATGGTATAAATTCTCCTGGGTCTCTACTTCTATGCCCTATTATGTACTAGGGTCTTATAGGTAGTTGGCACACCATTACCATATTATTTACTAGGGCTGTCATGCAAATGGTATGGCCTGCATTTAAAAGGAGAGAAAGCACACATACAAGTGCAGCAATTCTGCTGGGCATCTAATCCCCATGCCCTATTATATATAAGGCTCCCAGTTTTCCGTTTTTACTGATTTTTACACATAAATGCAGACAGAAAACAATGTGTTTTCTGTCCATATTTATTTTTAAAAGCGGAAAACTACTGAAAATTGTGGTTCTAATGAGTGAGTTTCCACGCTGTCTGTTGTGAATTCCAAGATAGCAGATAGACAGCATAGGGAGTTAACAGATTAAGATATCTTTAAATATAGGCATATGTTAAAATATATTTGTAGTAAATTGTTAATATTTACCTGTATTGTTTTGCTGCTGAATTTGCTAAAACACGACAGGCATCAAATTATGAGTGCATGTTTATCAGCTAAATAAATGTGGACATGTAACATTTTTTACTCCAGTTATTCGCAAACCACAAAATTAATATGAATAAATACTAATAAAATGGTCAAAAAATAAATATGGATAAATACAGACGGAAATGTTAAAAAAATAAATACCATAAAACCGTGAGCCCTTATTACATACTAGGGGCTTATAGGCAGATTGTACCTGCTATGTGTCACTATAAGGACAGGGCACCCAACCCGGCACATGTCCTGCTTTTTATCCACACAGCACCCTGCCCATAGGGCTAGCTAGGGCTCACCTTAGGGGTGGCCTATGTGTAGTAAAAAGGGAGTTCCAGGCCTGGCAAGTAAATTTAGATGTCAGGTCCCTCTGTCAGTACACTGCGCACGCAGGCCCTGCCACTGGCAGGCCAGAGACAGGTTTGAAAGGCAACTTCTGTGGGTGGCACAAGCTGCGATGCAGGCCCACTAGTAGTATTTAATTTACAGGCCTTAGATATAAGGGATACCACTTTAGCAGGGACTTACAGGTAAATTAACCGTGCCAATAAAGCTGTAAGCCAATCATTCCAAGTTTAGAAGGGAGAGCACATGCACTTTAGCACTGATCAGCAGTGACAAAGTGCTCCAAGTCCTAAAGTCAACAAAAAGAGATCAGAAAAAAGAAGAGGAGGGAGGCAAAAAGTTTAGGGATGACCCTGTAAAAAGGGCCAGGTCCAACAGTCACACACTATAAGGGAAATTCATTCTCACATTGTTTGATGTTTCAATTGAATTTCTGCGGACACAAACAAAAGCCGCAACACCATACTTTGGCGTTCACCTTATGTGCAAGCATCACAAAAAACGTTGCTCTTGTCTGGTGTAGGTGGAGTAAAGTCTTCAATCTTCCAGCCACCCCTCTGACGTAATTTAAAGTTCAGACACAGCAGCATCAGTGAAAGCTGAATCTTCGTAAAACTATTTTGATATTTTGTGTTCAGTGGTAACACAAAAATATTGCTGAATCCTTTATCTTTCTTTACATGAAGCCAATCTGAATACACACAAAGAATGGGGCAAGCTGATGATGTCCGATGTGCTGTTGTATGGCGCATTATTCCACCATCTATTGGCTGGGTCTGGAAATGTCCCAGTACTAGAAGGCAGATTTGTATGCAGCGATGAATTAATTTTTCTGAACCGAAGTATGGGGTCTTTTTTTTTTTTTTTAAGATCTCTTTTATTGCTTTATAATTGCATGAAAAACGCATACAGAACAAAATAACTTCCCATCTTTTTGTGACCCCCCCTCCCCTTCCCTCTTCCCTTTTGCACATTCCATCAATTATATAAGGTGTTTGTTCGGTTAAAAAATGAATTACATAGTTGGTCTTTTGTACAATCTTCAACAGGAATATCTTAGTCAGCTATACATGGTCTGGTTCTGATATATTAGCCTCTGCATCAGAGTTGGAAGTGTCGGGTGTTCTAAAATTGTCCAGTATCGTGTTCCAATGCTGAGCATTGTCTCTAGTTCCTAGGCCCCTGAGTGCCTCTCTTAGTAGTACTGTCCCTTCAATTTCCGCCAACTTAATTAATGCATTTCTCCAAAGATTTATCTGTGGGCCCTTCGGGTCTTTCCAATGTGAGGTTATTTCTCTCCTTGCTAGTATCAGGGCCAGGTCTATGAATCGGTTTGTAATTTTATGCTTGCTAGGGCGAGGGAAATCTCCCAAAACCGCCACCATGGCTGACCGGGGTAATGTTCTGCCCGTGCAGGTGGAGAGTGCCTCAAATATCCCCGTCCAGTATTCCCCGATTAGTGGGCAACTCCAGAGCATGTGCAGCAACTCAGCTGCTAGTTCTGCACATCGAGGGCAACTGGCATTTTCTACACCATAAATCTTTGATATCATATAGGGGGTTAGGTAGGCCCTATGAAAGACATATAAGTTTATTAATTTAAACCTGGCATTTCTGGAAACTGTATATATGTGTGAGGTTATTCTGGTCCACTGTGCGTCATCTATTGTACCATCCAGCTCCCCCTGCCATTTGGTCATAAGTTTATTTAAGGGAAAAAATGTGCTGGTTAGTAGAGATGTATATATCCCTGATATCAACCTCCCTTGGTCTCCTATAGTGCATATTTGGTCACAGGTAGTATGTCTGGGGGGTTCTTCCAGCCCTGTGCCCCAATGTCTACGAAGAGTTCTGGCAATTGCATTAAAGGTTAGGAACAGCCCTGGCGGTAGCTGGAACCTTTCCTGCAGTTCCGCATAGGAGCACAGTTTCCCATTATTATATAGAGCTCCTATGGTGTCCATCTGAAATGCCATGAATCGGATGATACCCCCTATCACATGATTTCCTGCAACAGCTCCCACACAGATCAGGGGGGCCTCTGGTGAGTACGGTGTTCTGGCGTGTGTTCGTTTTAGGTATTGTTCCCAGCAGTGACGCGATGCCTCCCATTCTACCGGAAGCAGTTTATTCTGTTTCTTGGGGTTTAGTAGAATGCCCAGAATTCTATCTCGGGAGCAGTGGAGAGGGGCTCTGTGCTTCCCCCACTGGGGGTGCTCTGATGAATCGCGCCAGCCATTGGAGTTGGCTCGCCCAATGGTATAATTCAAAGTCAGGAACAGCCAAACCACCCTCTGCTGTTGTTCTCTGGAGGGTGCGCAATGCTATCCTTTGTCTGTTGGTTCCCCATATAAATCCCGTAATCAAGGACGAGATTGTTTTAAATACCACCCGCGGTATTATGAGTGGGATGGTTGCGAAGTAATATAACACTCTAGGTAATACTATCATCTTAATCAGTGCAACTCTCCCAGTGACCGCTAGTGGAAGTGTCTGCCAGAATATCATGCTGTTTTTGATACTCCTAATCGTGCTCTGTATGTTCTCTTCTAGTAGATCCTCAGCGGAGTGATAGATATTAACCCATAGGTATTTGAATGTGGACGGGGACCACGGGAGGCCCCGATTGTCCATTGGTTCTTAGATACCCCTAGTAGCTGGAAAAATGGACGACTTCCCCCAGTTTATCCGGAGCCCAGATGCAGCCCCAAAGTTGTCTAACATTGTCATTGCTCCTGGCAGGTCGGCCTCTACGTTCCGGAGAAAGAGTAACATGTCATCCGCATATAGAGCAATATGATGTGTCCAGGCATTGATTGTAATGCCTTCATAGAACCTCTGGGACCTAGCTGACTGGGCGAGAGGCTCAACTGCCAACGCAAAAAGCAAAGGTGATAGCGGGCAGCCCTGTCTTGTGCCCCTACCTATGGCAAAGGAAGGGGATATTGTACGGCCAGTGCGCACTCTCGCTGTGGGGTTTGTATAGAGAAGAGCTCGTCCATTTGACAAACCCTTCCCCTAGTCCTAGCTGCAGCATGACTCGTTCTAGGTAGTCCCATCGTAGGCTATCAAAAGCCTTCTCGACATCTATCGAGATGATTACTGCTCTAGTTGCATCAGAGGGCAGGGCATGAAGGAGTGAAATCAATCGACGGATATTTTGGGCAGTGCTTCGCTGTGGGATGAATCCCGATTGGTCCTGATGGATTAAGGAGGACATGTACGGTAACAGTCTGATAGCTAGCACCCTGCTTAGTATTTTATAATCTAAGTTCAACATTGATAGTGGGCGGTATGATCGAACTTCTGTGGGGGATTTGGTGGGTTTCAGAAGAGGAATCATTATGGCTTCTGTAGTGGAGGGAGGCAAGCTGTTGTTATTCCATGCCTCTGCATATAGTATGCTGAGCTGGGGGGCTAATGAATCCTGATACGTAAGGTAGAACTCCAAGGGGAGACCATCTGCTCCTGGTACCTTGCCCCTTGCCATACTCTGGATTGCAGTCTTTATTTCTGTAAGCGATATGGGAGTCGCCAGGGCTATTCTATCTTCCCCTCTCAGTGCCGGGAGGTTGAGGCTTCCCAGATCTTGTAATTGAGCGTCGCTGAGTACTTCAGTGGGAGGGGCATATAGCTCTGAGTAATATTTAAGAAAGGTGGCATTGATCTCCTTCTGCCCATATACTTTAATACCCGGGGTGGTCTCCAACTCCACCACTATGGTTTGATGTTGGAGTGGTTTGGCCAACCAGGCCAGTAGGGCACCTGCTCTATCACCCTCTGCATGTTGCTTCTGCAAGAATTGCTTGTAATCAAAACGAGACAATCTAGTGTTAGTTTCTGTTATTCTAGCCCTTGTCTCTTCTAGTTGTGTTGAAAGGTCGGGTTGTGTCGGGTGCTTACGTTCGAGATCCCTAAGGGAGTTCTCGAGATCGCCTGGTTCTGTCTCTAACACCTTCCGTACTCCCACAGTTGTGCTAATACAATATCCCCTGATCACTGTTTTAAAGGATTCCCATTCGATAGATCTGGACGAAGCAGTTCCAGCATTGTTCCCAAAGAAGTCCGTGATCTGCGTACTCAGTTGAGCCCTAAAAGCATTGTCTTCAAGTGACTCTACTCTCAGACGCCAAGTGGGAATCAAAGGTCTCTCGCCGCACCAGGCCAAAGAGATCAATAAGGGATTATGATCTGAGATGGTGCGGCCAGGATACTCGGCCTTCGCCACCACAGATTGCACCTCCGGAGACGCCAGAAAGGTGTCCAGTCGTACATGCAGGTCGTGAACTGCTGAGTAGAAAGAGTATTCTCTATTTTGGGGATTAAGTTTGCGCCAACTTTGATGGTTGTTTTGCTTTCACTAATGACCGAGCTGACAAAAAATCTCTGGAATGCACTTCTCAGTTCAAAGAAGACATTTATTATTATTTCACCACAAGGTTCCTAAAAAAGGAGTTTAGTAGATTGAAAGCACACGTTCAAAAATAGTCACACCAATGGAAGGAAAATATATCAAAATGATTCTCAACTGCAAGGTACACAGCAAATATATGTAGTTATGATTATGCAAAGAATGAAAGTAAAAATTCATCACCGTAGGGCCTGCCAAGCTCTTCATCTTTCTCATGCCAGCAAGAAGATGACCCCGTTCAACTGCGAAAAAGAGATATCAACCCTTGCGGGACAAATGTCAGGCATTTGACGTCTAATCCTGACCGAGGTCTCAGAAATGTTACCGCTACTGAGCAGGGCTGTCTTTTTATATGTTAAAGAACCAGAGAAGGGCTTTCTGGAAAAACTCCTCACATAAAAAAGAAATATTCAAACATGCTGGCTAATGTAGGTCAGAGTTGAAAGAAACAGGTTGTAACTGGCCAGTCTCCCAAATTATTTCTCTCAAGCCCAAACCGTTCCCTGCTTGCACTAAAAAACATCAGTCTGGTACATTCTTATCGTGCTGACTGCCTACCTCCTCCATATTATGTAATAGCTGTTCGGTGATAATATGTCCTAGCTCTTCGGTGAGAAAGAATACAAAAACAAGCACAGTTTACAATGTGAAAACAAAAATACGGTCATCCTTTAACATGGCAGTGTCTAACACTACGATAAAGTCAATAGGCAGCTAAACTGAATACAAAATGTAGTCTGTAATTGGTGAACACTAGACAGCTAATCCAGGTACAAAGTGGTGCAACAAAAAGTCAGTGGTCAAAATCACATATTTCACTACATTTCCATCCCTTGATCAATGACTTTGTGTACTTTTCTCATTTTGTGTTCTTCAGAGAAAAAAAAGAAAACATTATAAGCAAATCAGGTTTGTGTTGTATACAGCAACATAGTGAAATGATAAAAGCAATCACTATAAAGTGATGGAAGTGGATTAACATATTGATCTTATGAACATTTAAACTAGACACACGTACAATGACAAAACTGAAGTTTATTTATTATGATTGGGATAATAACTGATTGAATAGTGTCTTTCGGATAGCAGGTTGGTATAGAATTAGAAAACATCATGAGTTCTAATCATGTAAAGGTACACGGTCCATCTGAAAGGTTTGCTGGAATATAAGTGTTCCCATTCAAGAATAGTCAGCCAACTGGCAACTTAAACATGCTTAATGAGACTGGCAGCAGTCATCAGATGATAACAAGCCATGGGTTAGTTCAAGTGAAAAAATGTAATCAAACAGGTTGACAGAACATCCATGGTATTCTGACTGATCCCATGCAGAACTTTGATCTGTGAAGCACAATTAGCGCTGGATGGATCCATAGGTTTTGTACTTTAAAAGCAGCAGGAGTATTGCACAAAGGTAATCAATCAGGCTCAAGTTGGGGGTGCGGTCCCTCCCCCGACCCCACAAGCAAACGCCTGAAGGGAGACCACACAGCACACTCATGGTCAATGGCAAGTCATAATAAGACCTGTAAAAGAAACAAGTATGATTTTTCTTGCAAGTAACATTTGTCATCTGAAATGTGCTCTCCTTTTTCCTTTACTTGTTTTATAATCAGCAGGACATTATTGGGGCCCTTTACTATAATTTCTGCAGGTTCTGGAGGACCATTTGGGAATCCAACCCACACCTTAGCAATGAGGTTTTTATCTACTGAATCACAGCTTCCCTTTCTTTGCACTGTCAGAAGAGATGGGGCAGTCCCCTTCCTCACCAAACCTCCATACGCTGCACTTATGACAGGTTGAACAATTCTGTCTCCAATCTGTATGAATAAATCAGCTTCTCCACTATTTAACAGAATAGCTTTGATTTCTATCAGTCCTGGTAACTTTTTTCTCCTCAATTGATCTTTGACTGTTTGTGGAACAGATCTCTGATGTGTGTGCTGACAAATAAGACATTGCAAAATCACAGTTTTTATCAAATCTAGGGGAATGTGCATCCCTCTAATCTCTGCCCACCTGTAAGTGGCTTTTTCTCCCAGGTGTCCACATTTCTGGTGTGCCCACTTAGCTATCCGAACCAAGTCAGAATTCTGGGTTGACACTTCTGCCTCTGAACTTTTGTCTTTGACGTCTGCAAGGGAATTGAACCTGCGTTCTAATGAGTCAATGGGACAATAAGCATCTATGACTTTACTCTGTTCTAACATTTCCCAAATTTCCTGCCACATCTCTTTGCTCCACATCTCCTTTGAATGAATGAACCAGTTATGTGCATGCCATGTAGGAAGCCAAATGGCTAATCCATTAGTAATGGACCAAGAATCAGTGTAAAAATGACACGTCCCAAGCAGCTTTTGCTTTAGAGCCAAACACACAGTGTACAACTCTGCATATTGGCTACTTTTTCCTTCTCCTGTGGTGGTCAACAACTTTTCATTAACTGGATTGTATGACACTGCTTTCCAAAGCCTTTTAGTATCAACATATTTGAATGGATCGTTAGTAAACCAAACATGCTTCCTATCCTCAGGGTACAAGAAATCAAATGGTGCACTCCATTTCACTGGTGACTCTTTTACCTGTGGTACCTTCTGCACTCTCTCCTCATCCTGTACAGGGGCTTGTGACACCTGTTTATATAGGGCTAAAGTGCCTGCCGGTCCTACTCGAGCCCTGTCCTGTATGTACCAGATCCAGTGTATGATACTAGCCTCTTGTGCATGTCCTATACAGTGAGATTTAGGTGAACTCATCACCCACTGCATGATTGGTATTTCAGGTCTCAGAATTACATTATGACCTAGTGTTATTTGCTCAGTATCTACTTGAGCCCAATAACAAGCCAAAAGCTGTTTTTCAAAAGGAGAATAGCGCTCCCCAAAGTCAGGGTGTTTTCTAGTCCAAAGTCCTAGGGGCACACTTGTCCTCCCCTGTTTTTGCCACATATTCCAATTTGCATATTGTCCCTGAACAGTTACATGTAACTCAATGTCTCCCTCTTGCACTGTACACAAGTCTAAAGTCTGTTGAATTATTTCATTTGCCAAATCAAAAGCACACAGCTGCTCTTCACTCCATTCAAACTCATGGTTTTTTCCTAGTTACTTTGTACCAAAGGGTTAAGATTTTACTCAGATTATGGTTATGCTGTTTCCAAAAATCAAACAATCTCATGAAACTCTGTGTCTCTTCCTTAGTGCGAATAGAAGCAAGCTCCAAAATCTTTTGTTTTACCTGTAACAACATCTCTCTATGTTGTGGATTACACTGAATTCCTTGATACTGCACATTTTGCGGCAGTACCTGTGTCTTGTCTGAATTAATTGTACACATCGTACTCTGCAAAAGTTGTCTGAATATACCGGTAACATCATCAACTTCTTGCTCAGTGTAATCTTTTAAAGAATGCATTTCAACTCCTGCCACAAACTGTGGGCTACTCTGCACACAAACTATGCTCTGCTCATGCAGCTCACACTGGCCCCCACCTTTTTTAACCTCCTCATTACTGGAATGTGAAAAGCCATATTCTCCTGTAACAGCTTGGTAGATTTCAGCTTTATTTTGTAATAACTTGTTCTGACTAACTTGCTCTTTTAATTTCTTATTTTCATATTATAACTGTTTATATCTCTCATACATTTTTCTGTAAGCAGACAAAAGTATCCAAACCCTCCTGTCAAGAACATAAGGGATATCATTCTGTTCAAAAAGCACCTTTTCTAAACATGAAAAAACATTTAACACTTTTGTTTTATCCAAGCACCCTTCCCAAAACTTAGAAAGTCCTGATAAACAAGAAAACAGATTTGCCAAAACATCATTAGGCATTTTAATTTCACATGCATTTTCAAACATGGTTTGCAGAGCTTCATTTAACTCTCTGAATAAAAACATATTTACACTTTTAAATTGTGCACTTCCAACCTCCAACCCCCCTTTTTTTAGACTGTCCGACCTACACCAAAATGTTTTGCTTTCACTAATGACCGAGCTGACAAAAATCTCTGGAATGCACTTCTCAGTTCAAAGAAGACATTTATTATTATTTCACCAAGAGGTTCCTAAAAAAGGAGTTTAGTCGATTGAAAGCACACGTTCAAAAATAGTCACAGCAATGGAAGGAAAATATACCAAAATGATTCTCAACTGCAATGTACACAGCAAATATATGTAGTTGTGATTATGCAAAGCAAAGAATGAAAGTAAAAATTCATCACAGTAGGTCCTCAACTTTCTCATGCCAGCAAGAAGATGACCCATTCAACTGTGAGAAAGAGATATGCACCCTCACGGGACAAATGTCAGGCATTTGACGTCTAATCCTCAAAGTTGAAAGAAACAGGTTGTAACTGGCCAGTCTCCCAAATTATTTCTCTCAAGCCCAAACCGTTACCTGCTTGCACTAAAAAACATCAGTCTGGTACATTCTTATCGTGCTGACTGCCTACCTCCTCCATATTATGTAATAGCTGTTCAGTGATAATATGTCCTAGCTCTTTGGTGAGAAAGAATACGAAAACAAGCACAGTTTACAATGTGAAAAAAAAATACGGTCAGCCTTTAACATGGGAGTGCCTAACGCTACGATAAAGTCAATAGGCAGCTAAACTGAATACAAAATGTAGTCTGGAATTGGTGGACACTAGATAGCTAATCCAGGTACAAAGTGGTGCAACACAAAATCAGTGGTCAAAATCACATATTTCACTACAATGGTGTATCTCTCATGAATGTTGTAATCTCATGCCAACCTGTGATATTTTGTATATGTGACTGGTATTTGAGATCAAGACTCCACAGTTGTTCTTAAATTAATTTATTTCTCAAAGCCAGTCAATTGCAATTTTTATGGAGGTTTTTACTAAATTCTAGTGTCTGCCTAGAGAAGCGCTTGGGATAAGGAAAACTGATTTAGTTATTTTGAGCATTTGATTTGTCATCAAATCTGTGCTGCCCTCGCAGTTTTGGGGCAGAATGGAACTGGCCTTTCATCGTCTGCTATAGCTGCTTACCAGCCCAGCTCACATCAAGGCAGCCCCCTGCCGCCAATCTTACCAGCACAGAAATAGGATGTCTAAAGTAGAAGTGGGCGTGTTAGCAACAGAGGTACACAACAGGATTGGCAGCTGCAGCCTCTGTCCGATCAGGGCAGATGAAGACTTATGCAGTAGTGTCCATGCTTCTGGGTACTATGCCGCCCTTGCATGGCTGCCATGTTAGGCACTCATGAGCCTCCTGTACCAGGGGCCTGGCAGACAGTGGCCTGTAATTCAGAGTGTGTGTGTTTTTTGTGTGTGTGTGTGTGTGTGTGTGTGTACAAGTCAACATATGCAGTGTCCGCCTAGTCAGCATCCTACCAGGAATTAAAAGATCAGTACAACTGATTGTTATATGCCTGGCTGAACAGGGATGGTCAAGAACCCTTGGTATCTCCCTGTCATGATTGAGGACTCTGTTGTCATCAACATGTTGATAAGAGATGCACCAGTTCCACCCTTGATCTTAGCTCAGCCTCCATGTCCTGCCTTATTTCAGCTTCTATTTACCAAAGGCAGGAATGAGGACCCTGGCATCTGTGTGCTTCCACCTGCCACTTGACCCTGGTTGATTTCACCCTCATCGAAGCTCCAGTCTTCTCAAAGCTAAAAGAATGAATTATGATTGTTGCCAATGATGGCTAAAATAAATAAATGTACACATCTGAGGCCAATTATTTTATGGGTTGGGGGTAGGGCAGACAAAAGACTTTGCTTGTTTCATGGTCATAGCGTCTTCAGGAGAATCCTGGAACCTGTACTTCCACCAGTGTGTGCGCCGTCACACTTTTCACATACTGTTCAAATTGACGTCACTCAATGGAAATTAAATAATTGTGCATACCTTGAGGTCATTATTTCCAATCGAAAAATAGGCAAAAGTGTTGATAGCAGACAGGCATAACTTATGATGATATTTGTGCAATTCCCCTGCAAGAAAGCTTGGATTGACGAACACAGACAGTTGTCAAGGAATACCCCGAGTGCACGCCTTCTTTGACAAAACTGAAATGTATGACTATTTCAAGACAGGGCTAAGAACATTCAGACATTAGCTAAAAAATGGACACTCATCACGCGGTGCTGTGGAGGCCCATATATGTCATGTGTGCATCAACACTGGTCTCTGTGATTAAACATTAGTGTAATAAGTAGCGGCAGTTCACATCACTTGGCAAATGTGCTTTGTCTGCTCTCTGGAGAGTACAAATGTGGTAGTGTCGGTGACATGGCACTTAAAGCTCTGCAAACCTCCTACTGAAGTATGCACAAGTGCATGTCGTGCTGTTTGAGCTTTAAGAACAATGGATACTCGACCATCCACAAATTAACTCACTCCTTGTGCATACAGTTGGGCAGGTCTACTCAAAGTGTGGGTTGTGACACTGTGTCTAACAGTATAGTGTGAGTATGTGTGGTGCTCATGATTGAACAGACTAGGCAAACACACTTTCTGAACAAGCTAGAGCATGACCATGGCCACCCCGCACAACTGCTTGAAGATGCTTTTACATATACTGTACATTTCACTATGTAGTGCTTCAGTTGCACACTCATGAAATCAACTTACGCTACACCAGTGTAGGCAGCAAAATGAAGATCCAGTTAGGCATGTGCACAGGCAGATTATGTTGGTCAAACATGAGTATCATCACGGAAAGGCCTAAACTTAGTATACTGATAGTCCTCTGTTCTGTGCCCACTCAAGGAAGCTTGGCTCAGCTGTGCAATTAAGGACCCGAGGAAGACAGCGCTAGCTTACTGGCTTCTAGGTACTGATGTCCCACAGCCATGGAAACTGCCATGCATGGCATTCAAAGTCTCCAGACATCTTCTGAACAGGACTGACCGTGCTACAGGTAGAGTATCAAGTGGAAGAGAGCTCTCTCCTGTCACATGAGTGCTTAGGAGAATGAAAGAGCCAAATCCTCATCTCCACTTTAGAAGGCAGAGGCATACACCAAAGTAGGTAAAGATTTTTAGCAGGATCCCAGAGCATTCAAACTAATCTCCTCCAACCTTCTGAGTTCTTACTGCCTTTCAAAGAGCCCCCATGTTTCAGGAAGTCAATCACCTAACAACATTACATATGGTCAGTGACAACCAACCAATGGCCTATGTGTAACATCACTGCTGTGGGTGCTAATTTATTTTGTAAGGGGACACGTAAGGGCAACCAACCATCTACCCTCATGAGGTCGAATGAACCTTTGAACTCAGATAGGTGTGAGTGTTTGGCTCTGAACAAAACGAAGTCAATTATAAACAATACCACATCATTAATCACCATTAGAGACAGTAATTAAAACACACCATGACCTATTTGGCCATGAATCACCACTCAAGTTTAGTAAAGTTCAAACATTTATTTGCCCTTTAGATTAACAATGCTAATATCATGTAAACCAATCCAAAACCAAATTATAAAGATACATGAATAACACAGGTTGACAAAACCTTCTAAAGAATCTCAGCTTTGACAGAATATGAATCATTAGGCACTCAAGAATCACCATACAGAATAACAGCAATATCAGATGCACAGTTGAGATTGAATACATTGAGTTAACAAAGATATATTATTCACAATCAGTTATTTTGCACAGCCAAAGTCAGAATGTGACATTCTAATTACTACCCAAATTAAATTAAGCAATTGGACTTCATGCAAAAAGAAAAAGAAGACAAAAATGAATTTGGAAAACATCTATCTATGGCACTAGCAAAAATAGCGGTTGGGTTTCTAGAATAGAAAAACATGAAAACCTGCAATAAAGACACATGCGCAACTTGTGTTATACCTCTCCTTAATGGGCTTAGCAGGCAGCAAAGTCTTCATCAGTTGAGCATCTTCATGGTCAGCTTCAGTGGGCAGTGACATATATGGGAACAATTCAGTAATGTTTGGCCTTAATGCATCTGAACTGTCAGTGTCACATAGCACATTATTTCACTAGCAGAAATAAAAGCACATCTGAACACAGCCAGGAACAGGGAAAAACTACACTCTAAACAGCAGGGAAGAATTCTGCATAAGACTGATCACAGCAAAGGACAAAGCAAAATCTCTTCAAAGCCTGAGCTTACATCACAACATTAAAGTCCCAAACAGTGACTAGACACTCTGCCATTGGTTAGACTATAGGGTGGTTTTGGACAGAACCAATTAAAACTAAAGCACGTTTCTTCATGTTGCACTTCTTGTGTTCTTTTCTCCCTCATTGGTTCCGCTCCTTTCACTGCCATCACCAGTTTCTGTCGAAATAAAATGTTTCAAACTGCATAAAACTATTGAAAGCCATTGTTTTCTGTGGAACACTATCTGGCAGGAACTAAACACATGTTTCACAATACAGCACAAGAACATTTCCCTCAGACATTAGATCATCACATAGGATGTTTCAGAAAAAAACAGAAAACTTTCCGCTGCCATCAGCATTTTCTAAGCATCACATTTATTTCATTATGAATTAGCTTAACATTGGCCTTTTAAAAAACACAGTAAAATGTGCAGTGTACAACATTTCACAAAACTAAAACTATATATTTTCTGAACATGTAATTATTATGTTTTCATTACTCTCAGTGAGTAAAACATAAAATACATTTAATTAGACAGTGATTTATTTTCCTTTTCAAAATATCTGTGTCAATTATCAATGTAGGCATCATTTTCATTTCAGCTTTGCACTTTCAAATGCACGTTTTCTATTAGTAATTTTCACACTCTAACACTGCCACTTGAGATGCTTACAATGGGCCCTATTAGCAAACGTATTTTCGGGTGTAAAACTTATATTTTTGGTCGAAAATACGTAACATTTACACCAAGCAGGAATTCACCGTAGGATTCCTGGAAGGGGTAAATGGATTTACTGCCGCTGGTCACTCCAACACGAGTGCGCAGAAATGTGCAGTCATAAATTCTACTAACTGGATGCTATAGTGGCTTTCCAAGGCGTGGTTTGTCTTTTAACTTTGGGAACACCCACAAACGTGTGTTTTAGGGCCATTCACCCGGCTCTTTCGCACCCTGCAAATGGATGGAACAGGAGGTCCCAAGGGGTGACCTCAATTCTATGTTCTAGCGAATTCCAAGCAGGGTGAATAGAACCCTGTCTGGATCAATAAAAACAGGTTTCTGGCACAGCAAAGAGACAGCCTGAATTTGATAGTGGCCTGAATGGCTTTGTGGAAATTCTTTAAATACAGTCACGATGAAGCAGCTCTAACAGATAAGTGTATAGTTTTACCATTCTGTAACACTATAAAATTGGCCTGGCCTGCCCAATTTACGGACAGGGAGGACTGGACAGGGGGAGGCTTGCACTTTAGCACGTAGAGCTAGCAAGCTAAGTATGAAATGCTGGCATGAAGCCAAAATCACTACCACAGTACTAGCTATAGTAATTGCTTCCACCTGATCCATTGGGCTCAGAAACTACAAATACATCAGTGAATGAAAAACATCACACATTACAACATATGTACTATGATATGGCCCATATTTATGAAAAAGTGGCGCAACAGAGCTGATGCGCCACTTTTTGTGCCCCCACCACCTAACAACACCATGGTTGCACCATATTTATAATACGGCACACCATGGCAGTCGTTAGCATAATAGCGTCAACATTTTGAAACATTTTGACGTTAGTGTAGCAAAGTGCAGGGAGGACCTAGGTTTCTGTTGGTGCATCATTTTAACGCCTGATCTGAGCAGGCATTAAAAATGATGCCAAAAATGGCACAGTGAAATCTTTTACATTTCACTACCCCATTTTTGCGGGCATCCTAGAGCTGGAAGACCCCCTGTGCATATATTATGCCTGGAGCAAGCATAATGTGGCGCAAGGGGTTACAAAGTGGTGTAATGCATGCATTGCGACACTTTGTAAATATGATGCAGGGAAAAGGACACCTTAGCGCTGCCTTAATGAAAGAAAACAAAATGACACTGAGGCAGCGCAAGGGACTCTTAATTATGCTCCTGTGTCTCTGAATCCGTGCCACACTCTAGATGTGGTTGTTGTTGAGACAAAGCGACTTTCAGGAGGCACGCTGACTGTGCACCACAAAGAGGTAGTGCACAGTCATTGTGCAATCGTAGGCCACCCCTGCAAGGGGCATCGGGAGTACTATGGATGGACCAGACATCCACCTGTAGGCGGGTTCATTTACTCACTGCACCGAGCAGTAAGAGGTATTTTTTCCCTCATTTCAAAAGCAGGCTTTGCCCTACCTGTTCTGCGAAAGACAGACCGGCTGCTTCAAACACCAGGGCTGCCTTTCACTAATGTGCTGCCCCCCAGGGCAGGCATCCACGAGTTTGTGTCTGCCCCAGGTGGCAGCGTTTTATCTGTAATGGGATGTACTGACCAGGTCTGCTCCCGTTGCACCTATTTAAAGTGCACCGCAGTGTAGACAATGGCAATATGCTCTGCATATAATACAGCCCCTGATGTACCTGTGATCTTGCTAGGAGGTGGGGTAGCTCCACACTGTCATCTTGATACTAGAGGTCTTCTAACCTTACCTAGAGTTGTGGATAGCTAACTAGTGAGTAGATAAGATCAAGGGAGCCTTGATCCTCAGGGACTCTGCTGTAGTTTCACCAAATGAACTGACAGGCTTTAGGTCCTTGGTTGTATGAAAGGTCCAGAAAGGGGCCATCTGCGCTCTATATCATCCACTTAGGTTGGTAAACTTATATGCATCTCTTACTTACTGCCTTGAAGAAGTTTGTGGATCTAAGCTTCAGCCGACTGCTCTTCACATCTAGCCATGTCCGTGGCTGCAGATATTGTCAAAGTCCAAGGAAGCTGCATGCCCATCGCTCAACCAGCCTAGTGCAGGACTTTCAAGCCCTTTAGTGTCTCCCAGTGTTCTGCCCCTTTTCCTGTATAGTACTCATCCATGATTGGGCCCTCCTATTGCAGTAATCTAACACACCACCCCTTTTGGAAACAAGCAAAGTCGACATCGACTATTTAACATCACAAGTCCCTGGCAGGTTTACAGCAAATCAGTCCCATGCTGACATGATCATTTGTATCCGAATTTAGCGTACACAAACCATAGGAACTCTCTGGCATGCAGTAAGTAGTTATGCTTCTCCATTCATCTGGGTACACAAATTGTAGGTGCTTCATAGATCCTGTGCACAAAAACTACACCCCACAGCCATGCACAAACATATCTGCTCTCCAGCTATGGCTGGACTGGCCTATAGGGCAATCAGGCAGTGTCAAAGGGCAGACTGACAGGTTTTATGGTCTGTAGGAAGGTTTTTACTGTTGATTTCTGTTATATTACCACAAATATTGTCTGCAGTAACCACAAATGCATAACGTCTCACATACTGCAAAACACCTATACAGCTAGTCTTTACAAATTTAAAACTGTCCTGATTTATAAAGGCGGGCCATGTTTTTAACTTTCTATTTTCAAAATGGGGCCACTTTAATTTGGTGCCTGGGCCTGTATCTGTCATAGTCTGACCCTGTCTCCAACCACTCTGTCCTGCAGTTCATAGGGAAATGACTCTGCAGTTTTTACCTTGAGCCTGCTTGTAAGACTCTTTTGTTTACAAAAGGAAAGGGCTTGGAGCCCGCCTGTTGTTTACCATTTGTTGGCATCAGGGACCTTCTTCTTTGCAGTCTTCTAACTGAACAGGGCACTGCAAACGTCACATTCATTCCTCACAGTGGAGCAGGGACCAAGAATAGATAGATTCATCTTACTCTGTGCCCGTCCGCTGCGCCATACATGATTGAGGTACACGTTTATTCTTTTTATGAACTTTTAGAGCCATGCAAACAAAAGATGTGTGAATGGCAAACACGTGCCCAGCAGGGAAAACAAAATTGTAAAGAATTGTTTTCTTTCGTTAACTTTCTTTTCTTTTACCAAGTCTGTTTTTCTCACTTTGCGCTTATCTTTTCTCTTCAGGACGCTGTTCTCAAAAGATGACGGTTATCTTGTTCTAAATATTGCAAAGCAACATTGTTTCTTTATTATGTGTAATTTCTGAAGTGACGTTTTAACACATAATCGAGCAGTACACTCCAAACCGCCCCACTCCTGTCAGCCCCCCTCCAATCCACTCCAATCTACCATACCTCACCCCACACCAGTCCACCCCAGTCAATCCAATCCACCCAGACCAATCCAATCCAATCCAATCCACCCCACTCCAATTCATACCACTCACGTCAATCCAGTCCACTCCAATCCACCACACTCCAGTCCTCCCAACTGACCCCAATCCAATCTGCCCCACTCCAATCCAAAAAAATCTGCCCCACTCCAATCCAAAACAATTTTCCCCACTCCAATTCCAAACAATTTGCCCTACACCAGTCCAAAACAATCTGCCCCACTTCAGTGTTCCCTACTCTAATCCGCCGCACTCCAATCTGCTCCACTCCAGTCCAAAACAATCTTCCCACTCCGATCCATCCCACTTCAATTTGCCCCACTCCAATCCAAAACAATGGACCCCACTTCAATCCATACCACTCCAATCTGCCCCACTCCAATCTTCACTATACCAACCTGCCCCCACTCCAATCTGCCCCACTACAATCAAAAACAATCCACCCTATTCAACTCTGCCCCACTCCAATCTGCTCAACTCAAATCCGCCCACTCCAATCTGCATCAGTCCAATCCAACTCACACAAATCCACCCACTCCATCCCAATTCACTCCAATCCAATCCACCTCACATCAATACAATCCGCCCGAATCCAGCCCAATGCAATCTTCCCCACTCAAATCCAAATCACCTCACTCCAGTCCTCGCGCCAATCCAATCGACTGCACTCCCTGGCAATCCACCCCACCCCACGCCAATCCAATCCACCACAACCCACCCCACTCCAATCCAAAACAATCTGCCCCACTCTAATCCAAAAATATCCATCCCACTCCAATCCAAAACAATCTGCCCCACTCCAATCTGCTTCACTGCAATCCAAAACAATCTGTCCCGCGCCAATCTGCCTCACCTCAATCTGCCAACTCAAATCTAAAACAATCTACCGACTCCAGTCAGCCCCGATCCAATCCACTTCACCCCAATCCACCCACTCCATCCCAATTCACCCCACTCCAATTCACTACAGTCCACCCCACTCCATTCCAATCCACCCCATACTAATCCAATCCAGCCAAATCCAATCTACTCCACTCCAATCCAATCTACCTCACTCCAGTTCAATCCACCTCACCTCATCCAGTCCACCCCAATGCAGCCTACTCCAATCCAGTCCACCACAATCCACTCCAATCTGAGCCAGAACAATCAACCCCACTCCAATTCACCCCACTTCAATCTGCTCCACTCCAATCTGCCCCACTCCAATCCAAAACATTCTGCCCAACTCCAATCCAAAACAGTCTGCCCCACTCCAGTCAAAAACAATATGCCCAACTCCAATCCAAAACAATCCATCCCACTCCAATCTGCCCCACTCAAACCAAAACAATCCACCCCTCTCAAATCTGCCCCACTCCAATCCAAAACAATCTGCTCACTCCAATCCTCCCCACTCAAATCCAAAACAATCCACCTCATTCCAGTCCATTCCACCTCCCCCCAATCCATTCCAATCCAGTCCACTGCAGTCCCATCCACATCAATTCAATCCACCTCACCTCAATCCACCCCACCCCACACTATCCTAATCCGCCCCACCCTATCCCAATCCACCTCATTCAAATCCACCCCAACCCATTCCAATCCACTCAATCCAATCCACCTCACTCCAGTAGAGTATCCATCCCGCTCCACCTCACCCCACTCCACCTCACTCCATTCCACCCCACTCCAGTTCACCCCACTCAATCCACCCCACCCAAATCCAGTCCAATCCACCCCACCCACTCCAATCCGCCCGACCCCACTCCAGTCCACTCCATCCCAATCTAGTCCACCCCACCCTAATTAATTTCAATCCACCCCACTCCAACGTAATCCACCCCATCCTGTCCACCCCACCCCAGTCCATCCCACCCCACTCCAATCTACCCCACTCCAATCCACCTAATCCATTCCAATCCATTCCACCCCAATCCAAACCACCCCACTCAAATCCACTCTACTCCAATGCACCCCAATCCAATCATCCCCACCCCAGTTCAATCCACCCCACTCAATCCCATCCATCCAGCCCACTCCAATCCAATCTGTCCCACTTCAATCCAATCTATCCCACTTCAATCCAATCCCCCTACTCCAGTTCAATCCACTCTAACTCCAATCCACCCCACCCCACTCCAATCCATCCCATGCCAATCCAATTAAATCCATCCCACTCCATTCCAGTCTACCTCTCTCCAGTCCAATCCACCACACTACAATCCAATCCCGACTCCACCCCACCCCACTCCAATCCAACATATGCCAAACCATTCTAATCCATCCCTTTCCAGTCCACCCCATTACAATCCAATCCACCCCCTCCAGTCCAATCCACCCCACAGTATAATGTACTCAACTCAACCCCACTGCAAACCACCCCACTCTAATCCAATCTACCGCACCCAATCAAATCCACCCCACCCAACCCAAACCAATCTAATTCACCCCACTCCAAATCACCACAAACCAATCCACCTCACCCCATTTCAATCCACCCCACTCCAAACCACCTCACTCTCATACAATCCACCCCAACCCAACCCAAACCAGTCTGATCCATCCCACTCCAATCCACCCCAATCCATTCCACCTCACTGTATTTCAACCCACCCCACTCCAATCCACTCCATCCTGTCCACCCACTCCAATCCACCACACTCCACTCTATCCAGTCCACTCTACCCCAATTCAACCTACCCCAATATACTCTAATCCAATCCCCTACTAATACGAACCACCCCAACCCACCACACCCCACTCCACCCTCCTCCACGGCACTCCACTCTATGACACTGCACAATACAACACTCTCTGCCACTGAACCAGTGAACTCTACTCCTCTCCACTCAACCCTATGAGACTTTTACTCTCTCTACTTCACTCTACGGCACCCTACTCAAACAAAACCAGTCTGAGACATTCTACTTCCCCACTCCACTCTAGGACACTCCACGCCACTAACTTTGATCCATGCTGAACAGCAGCCACACTGATATACAAAATGGCAAAAACACATTGCCAAAGCCAACAGCTCTTGTATATGCAAGACCCATTGGCTCCGCCAATGCTTATTTTTCGTTATTGTTGCCTTATTTGTTTAATGTAAGCTCTCGTCTTAAATCCTGTTACCCAGAGTCCTGTAGCCTGCTTTCTGGTAAAGAGTTTAATATGAATAAAGATGCGCTATCATGTTACTGTAGAAATTAATATTTGTTGTAGAAGTTTAGTAAGCTATATGTTCTATCAAAGTGTGTTTTTTCTTTTTACATTTAGATTTATGGGTAAAGGATTATTAACAGATACAGATCATGAACATTGGTACAAGCAACGCAGAATATTCGACCCAGCATTCAGCCGGATGTAAGTATTCAAGAATTTCAAATATTTAATTTACGGAGACTGTTTTAAAAACAAATGTTCAGTCCTTACCTTTACTAAACAACTATCACTGCCTTTTTAAGGAAATTTATCTTTATAAATGTACATTTAATGCACAGTTTGTTTGATAAGCAAAGTCATGAATGTAAAAATAAGCATCTTCTTTCAATCCGTTCTGTACGTTCCATCTGGAATACTTGGGGCTGAAGCACCGCTTGACCATCACAGATAAATCTTCCTGTTCATAAGATAGAGAAAATTGGAGGTCTCCGTTTAGCTGCTGTCATAGTGCATCACAGGTTGAAGAAGCAAACGCACCATTGACTCATTGATAAATATATCTTGTATGCAAAGTTCACTATGGGATGGGGTGGGCCATCAGGAATGTGGATTACCCTCTAAGGATCTCTTAAACCAGCATTTTACTAAATCCTGAGCCTGTCTCCGTAGTTCGGGATGAGAATGTACTGGTTAAGATGGCGCACTATGTCAGGGTTATGGCACTACAAAGACCACACACTAGAACATTGTACACAAGTGTTCTACGGATGCAGATTGCTCAGCACTATCACTGACCAAGAGAATAGACAGACTACACCTGTGGACGGATGCGGAGCTTGCCATTGTGGGCGACAAATATGTCGGGGATGAAGTGTGGTCTTTATAGTAGCTCAAGGAGCCAATTGACCTCGAAGTGGGGCACTTCTTGCTCCATAGGTCTCAGTTTCGTCAAAGTCGGGGCGTGGTGGCGCTGTGGCACTGTGGAACACCCGGAACATGAATACCTACCCTATGTATTCCTAAATATGGGCTGAACTACGGTGGCCACATTACTGTGGCCACATTACTGTACAGAGATTTGTTGAAAAGGGTGCCGCTAGACTGGGAGCTGTTGTGACAGCCATGGGAAGAGGACTTAGGGGACCAATTATCTTACATGACTTGGAGGAGGAGACTAGAACATACACCCAAGGTTTCCAGAAATTCTTGCTTTAAACTCATTCAGTTCTACTACTTACATGGGGCATGCTTATACCTGCTCAGAGAAGGCGGGCGATGATCTGGAAATCAGCCAGTGACCCTATATAAATGAGGGTTTGAACTGGTGTAATGGACTCAAAGCATGAGAGAAGCATTTCAGAAGGAACAAAAATAGGGGTGTGGGTGTGTAGGCTGCCAATTTTGCCCGCTTGGGATGCTCTTCTGGTGGCTTTCCACAGGCTGGGTCCTAGAGGGCAGTCCATAGAGGGGTAGACACTCCCAGGGGTTTCCTCCCCAACTACAGCGGCGCAGGTATTGACTCTGACTCCGACAGCGTCCCCTTGAACTTTTCACAGTATGATGGTATGAGTGCCTCTGGGTTGTTGGATGTGTGGATCTGATAGTAGGGGCATGGTTCGTTTAAATGCTGAAACGGGGACTTTTTACACTCTATCCCCATTGTTCGAGTCTGTGTAATGAGAATCCCCTGTTGGTCCTCTTTTATTGTGCCATTATGATAGCTACTATGTCACCAGCCACTCCTGTATTGATAACTGTGTGCCATTTGGATCGCCTCCATGTACCTCACTGTGTTGTGGAAGCTAGTATGTTCTGTTTGATCAAAATGCAAATAAAAATATATTTTTAAAAAAGAGAGATGTGCGGGCCAAACATAAAGGATGTTATTAAGAGGATCATGGATTTTCATTCAATATAAATCACCCCATCAAATCCTCAAATGAGTTTCTAATTACAAGGGCATTGGTAACTCTGGGGCTGAGGAACAGCCATGGGATGAAGTGGGACCTTGAAGGAGAGCTGGTGTTCCAAGATAGCCCCCAAGTTGGGGCCCGTGAAACAGACACTGGGAAAGAGAGCACTGGGGATGTCCCCAAGACTCGAACCAAATGGAGGCAGCGGTGTCACAAAGAAGTACCTGGATCTTATTGACATTCAATTTGAAATGGTTGTTTGTTCATCCGAACTGAAATATCTTTGAGACAGTTCTGAAAAGCCTACTTGAACTTCAGTGCCTTTGAGCATAGTTACAAGATCAACTGGGTGATAAAATGAAACAGTGAGCACAGGCAGACATTGAAGAGTGTGAGAGATGATCCTTGACAGAAGACAAAAGGAGGTTTTAAAAAAGGTAGAGACTGCAATCACTCACTCTGTTCCTGGTCAAAAAGAATCGATTTAAGGGAACACCCTTCAGAGTCACGTATTGCAAACATGAGATGTGGATATACTGCCCAACTATTCAAAGCTACTAATAAGATTTAAAAAGAAAAAGGCAGCTCCTCGTACAGTTCTACAGAGATAGGTATGATCAAAAGATTCAGTGAGGATTACAAATTTCTTCAACGATTGAGAACATAATTAATGCAGTACATTAGTTGGACATTGATTGAAAGTCAAACAAATCAAATATTTATTTTAGGAACAGAAAAGTGCATTCCAACAATTGTCAAATATAGATTGGGAACACAGCGGAAAGTAAATGTACTTTTAAACACTCCATTTGCACAGCCAGAGCTGGAGACAGATGACTTTCAAGAGGAATACATGTCTGCAATTAAGTCCCAAGAGTGAGAATGACAAAAATCTGGAAGGAGCACAGTGTTAACATGATTATGTGAGGGAGACAAGTGACCCAAAGTGGATGGTATGAGCTGGTTGGTACTGAGTGATCACAGTTATTAAAAAAGCAGCTCCGGAACGTTTAGATAATGAAAGACATAGTGCTTATTGAGAAATGCCAACATAAAAGGAATAGGTCACGGAATAGAATCAGTGTTAGAAGGTGATGGATGTTAGTAAAAAAAAAAGAAACTGTGTCCACTCTGTTGGATATTCTGTGATGAAAACCAACATCTACTTGTAACTGAAGCTCTGGCATCATGGAAAGAAAGGGAAGAGCCATATACATTAGGAGCAGCTAGAATCACTGAAATAGGAGACTGAGTAAATGAAATAGAAGAAGGCCACAGAGGCCTACATTAACTTTTCAAGGGGCAGAAAGTCATTAAAGTTCAGTTCTTACAAAACTGTGGTTTTATTAGTGGAAATTTATAGCCACCCATTCTAGGTCAAGTCTTGGTCTCTGCCACTTCAGATAAAAAACAATGCCTCATCTCTGATGAGAAACGTTTGCTGTCTACCCAGATAAACTCAGCAGTCTTCTCTAGTTTCTTCCACGTCCACAGTCTCAAAATACATTTCAATTTCTTCATCTAAACCTCTATCTCCTGCAAGCTAATGCTTTCGGACTAGGACAACATGCTCTACCTTAGCCGACTGGCCTGCTTGCTCCATATGTTGCCATTGATCCAAAATCCAGATATCAATCTACCTTTTGGCCTCTGAAATGTTCACATTGTCACTGAGGCCTAAACAAAACTTCACTGACTACCAGTCCCACAATATATTATGTTTAATTCACTGTGCAATATTTGGAGATGTCTTTTTTAGGGAGTAAAAATCCTAGGCCAGTAAGAGAACACATTCCTTGCTGTAGTGCTTTTTCCTCTGTTCTACCTCTAAATCAAGTTTAGGTGAGAGTTCAATCAGCCACTCAAGCACAGTGGGCAGTGTATGTGCCATCTCTACCCAATAAAGCTGACTGACAGTGTATCCACAAATGACAAGGAAGAAGTTCTGGCTACGTATATGGTGTCTAAGGCAGTTGGGGGAGGAACCTACACACATCCTTTAAAGACAATTTGGTGACTAATATATTCCATGAAAGTATTTAAATTGGGTCAGGTGCAATTTAGCAGAGATGGCCATGTCTCGGGAGGCCATCTTCGCATTATACCATTAATTTCAACAAGGGTATTCAAGCCATCCTCTCAATGCAATCTAAGATCTGCAAATCTCTCTGCAGCATTACACACCAGTGTGTGATACACTTGAGAGATGTCTCTGACTCCCAATTGGCTTGTTATAATGTAGATTCAAGTGTACTAAACTCTGACAATGCCACTGGGTCTGACTTATGGACCTTGAATGCATGCTGCTGTTGGAGAAATGTATAACATGTATGTATACAGAATTTTGCACTTAAGGATGTAATCCCACTGCCTAAAGTCAGAAAGACCAGATCTTTGTTCCCCACCACCACATTTGTGACTGTGGGCAGGGACGTTGGCATGTGGCCACTATACGACATGGGCAATAGATTTGTGTCCACAGCAACAGCAAGCTCCAAGCGGATAGTCAGGCCCTCCCTGCATCCAAAAATCCAGCCATTGAGTATAACAAGTTGGAATGCTCAATAGTAGCTGCATGTCTGCCATTACCTGCCTGCTATCATAGACCAACAGGACACATTGATCAAAGGCAATGTGGGCACACAGCCTCCCCACAGGAAGGCTGTGTGCTCACATGTGCATGTGCATGAACTCTCTGAAACTAATAAAGAGGGATTTTGAGGGGATAGTTTTGGAACACACAGAGAAGCCAAGGAAGGACCGCCATCTGAAAAAGGACTACACCCCTACTTCCTTCAAAATTGGGATTGGGAGAGAATTCCAGCTCAAAAAGTTATTTTGCAGGGTGCTTAAGAGGGGTGCCAAATTAAACTCTCAGTACCTTTGTACGTCTGCTGTAATTTGAATACCCAGGTATTTGCAACTGTCTTTTGGCCACTTTTAGTTGTGATTTTCAGTTAATGCCATGGATGTCCCTTTATACTGGGTATAGGCACAATATATCCAAATTAATTCTAAATCCAGTGATCTTCAGAACCTGTCTAAAAGGTCAAACAGTGAGCAGAGTTAGGAGGCAAGCAAGATGGCAGGTCACCTCTGTGAGCCAGGATGAGTTTCAGGCCCACAATGACAGCTGGTAATACTGATGAGGTGGCAGGAGCATGGACGAAAATGCAGACCCTACCAGAGAACCAAAGAAGTGGCTACAGAGTGGTAGAGGAGCTCCACCAGCAGCCCGGATCAGCAGCGAACACAAGTCCGGGTAGGGCAAGTACCATAATACTGACAGAGTGATGACCTTACGGGACATATCTTCTGCTGGTTAAACTGATACCAGCATAATAGAAAATCGATCCAGTCTGACTTCATGGTGTAAAAGGGCAGGCAAGGAAAAGGCACAGTTAGTGGTAGCAAATCTACTACCCCAGCAAAGATCAATTTGCTTGGTGACAGTAATGCATGGTGACCATTGCAGGAAAAGGCTCAAAGATGGTAAAATGTTAGTTATTTAACTTAATTGACAAGGAGAAGAGTGCTGCAGACATAAAGGACACAGGTAGAGGTAGTGATCTAGTCAAAGGAGATAAAGACGTGATGGGTGCTGTAGATGCCACAACAAAAGCATTTAGAGAAAGTGGAAAAATACACTACTGCAGCTGAGACCAAATTGCAAGCAATGGAGTCTAGAAAGAAAAGTGTGGAGAAAGCATCATCATCATTGGAACGCGACCTGGATGGCTTTGAATACAGACCGGAAAATATAGAGAAACACATAAAAGACCATGAGGGGTTCAGGCAAAAGGTTAAACTGACCGTGTGTATTCTAGACAATAAGATGTGGGTATTAGAGGACTACATGCGAGACAGCAATATTCATGTACTGCGCTTTCCACCAATTGCCCCTGAAACACACTTTGGGAAGCTGTACAGGCCTTCCTCAAAGAACACCTGGTCCTCCGACAGGAGAAAGGAATGGTGGCGATATGCCTTGGCATAAAAGCCCCCCTCAGGAGAAACAACAGAGAGTACAAGAACCAATGGCAGAGCTACTGTTGTGATTCTTACGGACCCTGGGCTCAGAACTGATCCTGGAGAGGGCAGCCTCCCTCGGAGAGGCACTTATAGTAGAAGGTAAACACATTCTCATGTCCCTGACTTTGGCGGGATGATCCCGCAGAAGCTGCAGGCCATCTAAAGAGAACTGATGAAGATGGGCTTAAGAGCTGCAACGTGGAGCCAGCAAGGCTAAGGGACTGGCACCAAAACAAGACATTTATGTTCCGATGTGTGGAGTCAGCACAGTAATTCTCAGATGAAGTGAAGTCATCCACTAGATCATAGTAAAGAGGTGCATCCAGACATATGTATGATTGACTGGACTTTAATGTTTTCCACCTGAACTCTCCTGTGGTCATCCTGTAGACAAATAGGACCCGGGTGAACAGACGACTGCAGTAGTACTTAAATTACTTTGGCAAATCTGAGTGGACCCTTCCTCCTCCTTCAGACAAAACTACCCATTTTCCTTTGTTCTGCCCTCCATTGCCCTTCTTCCCATATAAACCCACTCACAGTTTCCTCTCTCCTTTTGCTTTCTTTCCTTTACGTTTAGACGATAATTTTCATGTCATGTCTTTTAACAGTTGAAACAAGGATGTAGAGGAGGTCTGGGTTGCTGGAATTCTGGTGTGTTTCCACATTTTGTATTGCATTAATACTGGAGTAAAACGATTTCAAAATAAAATTTCCATCAGGCCTGTCCAATCTATGGGCTTCTTTACGAGTGTGGCGGTCTGAAGACTGCCACACTTGTGGTGACGGTTGGACTGATGCAGGCCAGGCGGTCTGACCGCCACTTTACAACCCTGGCTGGCAGACCCACCAGGGGTCATTGTTCCAGAAGGGCTGACAGCAGTCTGAGTTATACTCAGCCACAGCGGTGCTGATTACAACAAAGCATGGTGGTGGCACCCTCCCTGCAAGTTTGGCGGTCGGCTCATCTGACTGCCAAACTCATAATGAGGCCTTTGTGCCTTGCAAACAGTAACAGGTCTTCTGCATACAGGGAGACTCAGTCATCTAGGCCATTCCCCAAATCCAGTTATGTCCAATTGTATCTAAGCAGCAAGATATTCACAAGGAAGGACAAAATACAGAGGTGGTCATCCATGTTTTGTTCCTCGCTCAGTGCAAAATGAGGATATTAGAACACAATTTACTCCCTCTTGTGCAATAGGGTAGGTACATAAGAGTCTGATACAGGCCAAGAAACAGATATGTAAGTTCATTTGTGCTTGCAGGTGAAACAAGTGGTGTAGGGACCATTTAATTTGTTTGCATGTGTCATAGTAAAGGAACTTAAAGTGTTGAATTTCTGGTTGCCTGCTGGGGCATAAAGCAATTTTGGTCTAGGTCTATCAAAGTTTTAATCACCCTCACCAAAAGCACTGAGGTATCAAATGCCACACTACATATTGCAGTTACCCCAACTTTAGCACTCCAGTGGTGCACACAATGATATACCAAAATGCAGGCACCCAGGACCCAAAATGAATCAGAGGAGGGCATAAAAAGACTGGTGAGATGCTGATAGACCTTCATATTCTCTAATGTAAGGGTTCCAGCAGCACCATATGTTAATCCAAGTGCAACTATTTTGGAACAAGATGGCTTGATGTAGTCGGTTCTTTGAGCCTTGCACAATTCTACCTTATGATTGATGACTGCATCAAAATCACCAACAATGACCATGTGACACAGACAGGGGGATTGTAAATCTTATCTGTGTACGTTTTAGTAATCCAAAAGGGATAGGATTTATTAAGAAGAATTACCATGCGTTTTGTGAGATCCTAGGGAAGCAGGCATGAAATATCCATGTGCATTCCTGCATCTTTCAATGAAAGCAGACTTGGTACCCAAGGGTGAGTTTCATTTAGCATTTCTGAACAAACTGTAAGATAGTACCTCTCTTAAGCCTTTCTTTGAACTCATTCACATTCCATGGCAGTAGCCTATATCTGTGTGGATAATGTCGGCTTTATTTTCAAAACATTATGGATCTAAATTAAAAAATATATTTTTAAGGAAATTAAATGAATAGAATGTTAAAGGTTATGAATTAAAAAATGTTAACTGAGGACTGATGTGTACTCATTGCTAATCAAATACCTCATCGACTAACTTTTTTTACGGTAACAAACACTCAGAATTGGAGTATGTAGCCTAAAAAAAGAGTTTTCCAATGTAACAGTTACATTTTAGGAGTCAGTAAAGTTATACACACTCCTAAAATGGGATTGCAACTGGATGCCAATTTGGTATTTGGAAGAACTTCTTTTGGGCATCCTTTCCAAATAACAAATCGGTGCTCTATGTATCAATGATTTACAACTTATGACTGGTTGCAAATCATTGAAAATTTCACACTCTCACCACTCCCCAATTTGCAATGGTAACTCATTCCTTAAATGGAAAGCACCCACTTTGGACCCATTACCCTATGTCAATAGCAGAAAACGCTTATGGTGGAGTAGGCAGGAAGCCACTGCCACCTCCATGGACCACTGCCAAGTCTCAGAGAAACTTAAAAAAGGCATCCCTCTTTCCTTTAAGGATATTGGACTGCTTTAAAAAAAGTTTCCGTATCTAAAGGATTTCACGGACGTGGTGTTCTGTTGGTCATTACCGCCCTGTGGTAATTTCTAATTGGAGTGAATCTCAATTTGCAACCTATATCCACCCTCTTTCATTCAAATGTTATGAACTGACCGACTAGTACATAAGTTGGTCTGCAGAATTCAACACTGGTTGCAAAAATACTGATCTCAAAATGCAGCCAATTTTTGCAACCACTATAATACATCTGCCCCATGAGTCTTCCTGAAACAGTGAGATACTGCTCTTCAACTGGTTTCCTGTTGGTACTGCAAGTAATGATGGAAATTCTCCTCTTTATTACTGTTTGACAGATACCTCAAGGAGATAATGGGAACATTCAATGAGAAAGCTGAGCACCTGATGGAAAGGTTGATGGAGAATGCAGAGAAAGGACAAAAAGTGGGAATGCATGCTGTACTCAATCTACTCACCCTCGATGTTATTACCAAGGCAAGTCCTCCCTGGAAGATAGCAAGACCAGAGCAGATCCTTTTAGATACTGGAAGGACAAGAGTTAAAATATACAAAGGAAGTAATGTACAGAACTTTATTTGTGTGTCAGAGAACACAGTGAGCTGATTTCCTTCTCCATTTGATACTCCATTGTTTTCGCTTATACGATACTCTGTGACTTCTGTTCTGGTAAAACAGATCCTTATGATAATGAGGAAAAATAAGGCTTCTTAGCTGTGGACAGGTAGGTCAGACACTTTCTTTGATCTACCTTGGTGAAAAGTAGATATCTTCTGGAGTTCTGAATTGTAACTGCCTGGCTCTGACCTGTCTCTACAGAACTGATGACAGCTTGGTGAGGATAGGCCTGCCCTGTAATACGAATATAATAGCTCATCCAGTGTCGACTGAGGATTATTAAATATCGACCTGTTTTTCATATTTACAACTTCCAAATGCTCTTGCCGACACGTGTTTCACTCAGTTCTAAAACCGGTGAGCTTTATTAAGCCTGTTAATATAATAATATGGTTATTGAGCATATGAGGTAAAACATGAAAAGGCTTCCTTTGATTATATTCAAATGGCGCGAGCCGGCACCACAAGAAACACTAAGATACAATATAGTGGTATTTATCTGTGCGGTGGGTGCTAAAAACTATAGATTACCTGTCCCCTGGTAATGGACATGAACCGAAGAGGTTGATTCAAAGTAAGGGGAAAGGGCAATTAATACCTGAGAGTGGGCTATAAAAATAAAAAAAAACATGACGCCAGCCTCTCACGCATAAACATACTTCTGTCACTTACTCCCACAAATACATGATTTGTCTCTTCCCACATCTGCGTCAAGTCACTGCTGCGTACCCCGAAATGAGAATACTGCACCAACAGTAGTTAGTGCCCACATTCACCATCTTCTGGTTTTCTGAACATCCTTTGGAGAAGTTTATGGGTTACCGTGACGTAAAACGCTTTCATGCGGTAACATTTTGTCTTGGGAACTTTCCCACAGTAAGCATAATGATGGACACACACACACAGACACACTACTTGACGACCTAAGGATCAAATATTTCAGCTTCAAGTAAAGAGTAGATAATATGTATTGTTTTTTTCTAATTCTGAATTGTGATGGGTATCAAGATTTTAATAACATCAAAACTAACGAAGACAGTTTACTTGTGTGAAAACTACAGATTTCTACAAGTGACAGTTTATGAAGCATATACGTTTAGCAGAGAAGCTGCATCCTAATGCAAATTTAATGGCCATTTCCAGAGGACATTTCAGTGAAGAACGCACTCCCTGTACATATAAGTACCCTACCACTCTATCCTTTCCTGATATATTTGTGACAATGTGCTTAGAAATGGACCCCTGAACATATACTACAACCCTACCATTGTCCTGCTGAATGGACGCGGCTCCTTTGCTGCACTTGTCCTTTATGTAACGCTTTGATATTTCACCACCTTTGTAACTTCGGTGAGGTAACATTGATGGCAGGACCCCCACTCTGAAAATTGTTCCGGACTCACTCGGATTCAAAGCACCATTTGTACATTCAAGGCTGAATTACACATGCAAATGGATCACTTCATAAGTATAAGGTATTCACAAAACTGCTCTCCAACCCCTTTCCACCTTTGAAAGAGTTAGGCCTAGACTTAAGAAGGTCTAGCTCCACATCAGCATAATTTTATTTTATGCTAATGTGCCGTTAGGCTTCCAAAATCGCAGCGCCATATTTCGAAAGTGGTGCAATACATGCATTGTGCCACTTTGTAACCCCTTGCGCCATATTATGCCTGCGCCAGGCATATTGTATGCAAAGGGGGGCGTTCCCTCCATTAGGTGGGAGAGCAAAAATAGTGCAGTGGAATCTAAGAGATTCCACTACGTCATTTTTTGCGGCTACTTTTAACGCCTGTACAGAGCTTTCAACGGGCCCCTATGTTCTGTGCAGGATTAGCGCCACTATTTTGGCACTAATCTTACACAGTACATGAATAGCATCAAAAATGTCGATGCTATTGCCCCTACCCTGTGCCATGGTGGCCCATATTTTAAGTATGGTGCAAACATGGTGGTGGTAGGGGGGCGCTAAGGGGCGCAAGAAAAGTGGCGCTGCATTCGGTGCAGCACACTTTTCTTAATGCAGGCCCTTACTGTCTACACCTTTACACCTACCAAAGAAGAAGAGCGTGCTATTGCCACGATGCGTCTGGTATAGTTGGGTGGGGGGGTGGGGTTGGTTTCTACAAGTGGATTAATATTTCCCTTTTAGGAAAAACATAATACTAAAGGATCTACTGCACAAAAGTGATGACAGTTCTGGAATATCCTTTGGAACATTACTTAAAGCTTTTTCCTCTGTTTCTTTGGCAAACGAACTGGCCCATTAATGTACTGAAACAGAGCAATTTCCATATTTTCTCATTTTTCTTTTTTGTAGGCATTGGGAATCACTGGTCATCCCAGCAGCATTCAGGAGCAGATATCTTTTCTAACTTCTGCTACCAAGTGCTTTGGCAGGAGGGTAGTAAGAGTAGGGAGCAACAGTTGTCACAGATCCCAGCCCCTCCCCTAATATTTTTTTGCACCACAGATGGTTGATGGGTGGGCCAGCAGGTAGCAACTGAAGAGTCTTAAAGGAATTGAAAAAAAAAAAAATGTTGTCATTTTTTAATTATATACAGGCGGCTTTTGGTCTGGATCTCAATCTGCTGGGTGAGCGCCAAACCCCATTGCCTCATGCTGTGGAAACCGCCTTGCTTGGGTTTCGTCATGTGTTAGAGAAGCCGTACACGCAGGTAAGACTTACTATCAGAACTAACCCTGACTTTTACTTCTTGACCGAGTTCTTGTATGTCAATCTCTGGGTGCTCAGTAGACATTTTGACTGCAGTCTGCAAAGGTTTGCATAGGTATGTGTTTCTCAAAACTAGAGAGATTTCAGAACACAATTCTATCGATGTGAACAGTGATAGGAACATCATGAGCTTAATTTCCGACCCACCACCATGGTCCAGAGATTGTAATGGTTGATTGCCTAGCTGGCGCCTTATAAACTGTAATAGGTCTATGTTTCTTCTATCAGTCAAAGTTGCCTATTTGTTCTGGTATTAGGTTATTACGTCCCTGTACCTAGTGGGCAACAGCCATCCGCCAAACCATAAATCAGGGCCTTGGTCTCTGCCTGTTGCATTCACAATGCTGTCCTCCATAGTCACAGAGCATCCAAAGATAGAAGGTTATTGACTTTTTGGAAATACTTTGGGTGAGCATGTGGTATGGTACAGAGTCTGGAGCAATATTACAAAAGAGATCAACTATATTAGGTACTATTAACAGCACGCGTGGGCAAAAATGTGGGTCACATTCGAAACAAGCGAAATTTACCCATTCTATACAGCACTACTGAGAAAACTGGGACTGATCTGATGCTTCGTGGGTGACAAAAAAAGCCCAATGCCAAAAGCACAGTTGCTTTTAGAAGCACTATGAATGTCCCTACATTAACGCTAGCTGCATGAGGGTAAAGAGATTGGCTGGACTCCTGATAGAGCACTTCAAAGCACCTTCTCCAACAGGGAAGTCTGAACGCCATTAAGGTTGCTGTGAAGAGCACTGCCAGCGGCTGTCAATGTTATTACATTGTCTGCCCCCTAACAGTGACGAATGGTACAAGTTTGTTCCGTATTTTCTTGACTGAGTGGACTGGAGAATTCTCGGTCTGCAAAGTATTTAAAAACTTGTACCGAAAGCAATGTAAGCTTTGGGAAACACTGATGTAGAAATTCAATTTTGCCACTATCTAATTAATTAAAAGATGGCTTGGTTTTGTAGGTGTTTTTGTGATGAAGGAAAAATAGTTTTCCTGGGTGGACCTCTGTTTTGCTAGTACTTCAGACACAGAAGAAACACGAATAAAAGGAATTCCAACAATACAGAGCTCTTAGTCTGGGTAATAAATTTATTAAAGCACTTGTTAAGGTTCGAGTGGAGGAAACATGCAAGTCAAATGCAGCAACACGAATGCACTTCTAAAAATAATAACAGCTGTAGAATAATAATGATCATAGAAACAAACAATGAAAATACATTACTTAATAATGGAGAGTGTATCTACATATATTAATTCTATATTCATACACAACGCAAAGCTGAAAGTAAGAAATAAAAACGCATGACCATGGGGCGAGGTAAAGACATCATCTCTTTGCCAGCTTCAAGCCGGGAACCCAGACGACTGCCGAAAGAGAGAACTACTCTCAATGGAATTGAACCAGGCAAAGGCGTCCCCCCCTCCTGGAATGAGTTCGATATAACCCCAGACATCAAGTTTCCCGCTTAAATACCTTAAACAAGCTGGATAGGAGAATTCTAGAAACTCCCTCCTCCCATATTGTAAGTTGTACCAGTCAGTGTTGAAAGAGCACATTAGAGATTTGGCCACATCCCAAGATGCGCTCCCAAGACCGAGCTGTTCCCTGCCGTACCATAAACATTCTCCTCTGGTACATCTTTTCATCTGTGCTCTTCACTCCCCCATGTTAAGTGCCTGCCCTTGGTGAGAAAGAGCATGAAGAGTGAAAACATGAGCGAAAAAAATGCTGCATAAGTTGTGCGCAGAAAAATACCTGCACTACCATTGTGACAATGTTTAAAGCTAAGTTAAGCACAAAATGGAGTCAGTGGTCAAGATGGAGCAGTGGGTAGATACAGATATCATTACAAACTCACTGCAGGAGAAAGTGTTTAATATGGGAGCAAATAGTACTGGAATGAACCAGATATAATAAAAGATATGTTACTCTGTCCGGGGCATAGAAGAAAATGATTGCCCAGGTGCAGTACACTGAGCAAGTTGTCCAAGCTGGGAACAGAGTACACCAAAGCAGCAGACCTCTACTCACCTATCCCATTGCTATCCATTTAAAAGAGCTGAAGTGTGAGCAACATCCTGTGGCCTCAGCCCAAAGTTAGAACCTCGCTTGTGGATAAGTGTAGACATGGACCTCTTTCTTGGAGCATGACCCTTGTGCATTTTAGACTGTACAGATGGAGATGATACCATGGCTGTCAATATCCACAGTCCTCATTTTCTCGCCATCACTAACAGTTGGCTGTCAGCCATGCCTGCTCCAACAGCTTCAGACTCAAAAAATCACATTGATGTTATTACAACTTGCCAGTCAAAAAAGAGGGATCACTGTAGGTGCTGGGAGTGAGGAGGGGATTGTTATTGGACAGACCCTTCTCACAAGCAAAGAATTTAAGGGCCCACATTACGAGTCTTTCAAATGTTTAATCTTGAGATGTGTTCTAGCCTCACCTCCTTCTTCATCTGTCACCCGAGTTGGCAATATATTCAGAATCCTGCAGGTATCCATGATTTTGTTCAATTCATGATATGTACTTAGAATAGCTCCTTTCTCTTGTGTGACTTCATCATTCATTTGGCCTGATGATCCACATAATATAAACACAAGGATCAGTAGTTGATATAGTCAACTAAGGTTTTGCACAGTTGGTCAACAGTTTGGCTTGATGGGCACACAGCATCACCCGGCTATTTTCTTTACCTCTGAGCCCCATCATTGCTGAGCACCATTGATGCCATATTCTGACTACGCGTTCACCCCTTTTCAAAATCCCCTTCAATTGTTTACAACAATCTAAGGTCTAGGAAAGAAACCACTGCAGAATTTAAGGTACCACCCTCCTCTAAACTAGTACATGAATTTTCCTATTCTTACTGCAGAGCCTAAGGGCCAGATGTAGCAACCCTTTTGCGAGTCGCAAACGGCGAAAATCGCCGTTTGCGACTCGCAAACGTGGGTTTGCAATGCACAAATGCATATTGCGAGTCGTTACTGACTCGCAATATGCATTTGCGACTCGCAAATAGGAAGGGGTGTTCCCTTCCTATTTGCGAGTCGGAGTGGTATGCAACTCCATTTGCGACCGCGTACGCGGTCGCAAATGGAGTCGCAGTTACCATCCACTTGAAGTGGATGGTAACCCACTCGCAAACGGGAAGGGGTCCCCATGGTACCCCTTCCCCTTTGTGAATGGACCCCAAATTATTTTTTCAGGGCAGGGAGTGGTCCAAGGGACCATTCCCTGCCCTGGAAAAAACGAAACAAAAGGTTTCGGATGTTTTTGAAATGCAGCTCGTTTTCCTGTGAGGAAAACGGGCTGCACTTCAAAAAAAAAAAAAACCTTTATTTAAAAGGCAGGTCGCTAACATGGAGGCCTGCTGACGTCAGCAGGCCTCCATGTTAGCGAGTGCCTATACTCGCAATGGGGTCGCAAACTGCGACCCACCTCATAAATATTTATGAGGTGGGTCTTTGCGACCCCATTGCGAGTTGCAGAAGGTGTCTGAGACACCTTTCTGCATGTCAAATTGCGACTTGCAATTTGCGAGTCACACAGACTCGCAAATTGCAAGTCGCAATTTGATTTTTTCCTACATCTGGCCCAAAATTCTTCTTCTCCCATTTTAAAGTGTCACATTTATAAACTGCATTCCTCTCACTCCCAGATGGCCAGTAGACACTATATATAATATTTAGAACTGAAAAATAGTCAGTTTATTTTTAAATGAGCGACATTGAAAGTGAAGAGAAAATAGTTTCTTTGAAACATAGAGGCCTGATTTAAAGTTTAGCGGATGGGGATACTCTGTCACAAACATGATGGATATCCCGTCCGCTGTGTTATAATCCCATTATGAGAATCGTAATACAGCAGACGGGATATTGGTCACGTTTGTGATGTTAATAACAAGTCCTCCAAACTCTAAATCAGGCCCTCAGACTATTAGTTTTTATCCACTTTCAGTTAAGTGAATTAAGTCTTAGTATTTTATGAAGCAGGTTGTTTCACTTTAAATTACTTCAATTTAAACAAATGGTGGTATTTTTCTGTTATACATATGACACCATGTCTAAAGCTCACTATCTTCAAATGTAAATGATGAGTTTTATGGAATCCATATAATCATAGAGTTAACTTGTCAGTTTAGTTTTCTTCAAAGTTTCGCCCTTACACATAGGAGGCATATTACTCCCAGTGACTGATAGTCATGGTGTTATATCCATAACATTCATAACTAAAAAATGCAGCCATTTTTTATTTGAGAGAAATTGAGAGTGCCAAATAATATTATGAACATTTTTGTAGAACATTTATCCACACCTTAAATTTCTTCCATTTAAAAAAATTGTTATATGTTTGTGTTTTATATGTAAAGGTGCCACATATGGCGAAAGGTGTGTCCTGTGCGGCAAGTACATACGGCACTGGCTCTCCCTTACACACACATCCCATTCATTCTCACACATGCTCATACATCCCAAAGACTAAGCTCTCACTGACTCACATAGCAGCCCTGTCATTAGTGCCACTAGTCATTGTATTTTGTCAAACTATAATATATCTAGCTCTATGTACATTACACTTAGTCAATGAAGCTGGGTGTGGGGGTGTCTCGTAACTCTGAAAGAGTGGCTAGGCCATCTGTGGCTCACAATGATTTTCAATGATCAGAAGTAGCACAACTACAGAAAAGGTTGGAGAACCCTGATCAAGTATATGTTATACTCTTCTTTTCATTGCCTTGTAATGTTACTTTTTATACATTAATAATCATTTATTGCAGTTTATGTCTATTTTATATTGTTAATGCACTTGCATATCAGTAACACATTTTATGTCTTTTTCTGGTATTGAAAACTAAATTAAACTATTAAAATAAAAACCATTGAAGGTTCTGGATGTGACTTCTGTGTTTCAAAGCCACACGTGTTCTTATAGAGCCGATAAAGCATCCGCTATGTGTTGAAATGCCTTTCTCACTCCCCCAGCACCTGCCTCAATATTGGAGTTTTGTGCGTAAGGTGAAGGAGGCCGCAGGGTTTCTGCGCCAAACAGGCAAAGAATGCATCCAGAAGAGGAAATGGGCTGTTCAGAACGGAGAAGAGGTCCCACAAGATATCCTGACGCGTATCTTGAAAAGTGCTGGTAAGTATATCGACCATGCTTTGTGATGTGTGAGGGCATATGTTGACAAGGCCCTCAATACAGGTGGGCTGCAGTTATCGTGGTATTAATCTCACCACATAATTATTATTAGCATCAATTATGTCATATGTCATATGAGATAAATAGCACCTATTAGGGTTTTTGTCCTCTCAAATTGGGCCTAATGCATACCCCCTTAAAATGTGAATGTCCTGGTATCTTCCGATAAATTCCAACAAGTTTTACCTGCTGAACTTAATGAGGGGGTGCTCTGGGGCAGCAGTTCTTAAACTTTGGAATTCTGTTACTGAATCATTACTGGAAGATGGGGAGCTTGGCCTAAGCAATTTATGTTATTTGAACCTCACCTCAAAATAATGCACAAAAATACAGAAGCAAGCATACATCAAACAAATACACAAAAATTTGCAATGTTTTTATTCACAAGCAAAATACAAACATTTTCATTTTTATGGTAAAGGTATAGCTCTTAAAAATTTGGTTTTATTTCTAATAAATGGATCAATATGCTAGACTTTAGCATACTACTTTGTCTGGTTGTTCCTTTGTCCAATGCAAGCTCTCTTCTGATCGGCGCTTACCAGTGCTTCAATTGAGGACACCAATTGGCCATGCAAGACTTTTGTACTTAGGCTGGTGCAAGCCGTCAACCTAAGGTTATCAACTTAATTTCAAGACTCCAATTTCCAATTCCCTCACATTTACTTAATGTTTTAAAAAGTTCAAATCTTCTTTTTCATTCATACATACTTTATTAATCTGCGAATGGTATTTAATTTTCTAAACAATGGTGGACACCCTCAGTAGGCTTAGTGGATTCCAGGTTAAGAACCACATCCTTAGGCGCAAAACACAAGGATTGGGCAGTATAGCTGGTTATTATTATTTTAGTCTCTGTGCTTTTATTGTTCCCCTGGATTACGTTAGTGGAAGGAGCAATAAATAGCAGGTAATGCCCATGTGCATGTTGGCAAAAACAGTATTATTGCCCTCTCCTGTGGACGATAACGTCTTTTAACACCGTAATCTTGAGCACATTAGCTGAATCCAATGCCTACTACGTAGAAAATGGACAAATATGAGCTGTGAATTAAATACCTTTTAACACCTGTCAACACAAGCTCACTCCCCACTGTCAGACCAAAAAAACAAGTGGCCCTGTTACTTCATGTCCATTTTTGAGCTTAGAATTCCAGCAAACCTGCAGCTAATATTGAGCCTCCACATTTGAGATTTAATATGTGTTGTACAGTTTGCAACTCCAGCAACTATTTGCGCATATAAGTTACTATTTTTTTTCCACATCTGCCTTTTAATTTAGAGGAACAAGGAAACTACGATGATGAACTGATGCTGGATAATTTTATCACCTTCTTCATAGCAGGTAATGGTTGAGGCTGATTTAATGCATACTATATGTTTATCTGATTATACTATTTCATAAAGCACTTTATAATGAAATGTACTTCAAAGCACCTTGGTATGTGAGCTACATGTTGGTAGCAAATGAGTTATCAAGCATGTTGGACACAGAGATGAGGTACAGAGCAGAGCCTTACGGCTAAAAGACTTGTCATGGGAGTAAAGATGTGGAGTAAACACTAAAGTCGTATCATAAGAGTATACACTCTTGAAAAAGGCAGCACAGTGGTATAAGCATGCTACAAAATACATCAATAAATAAATAAACAATGCAATAAATAAATACTCGAGCGGTCAAAATCCAAACCTAGTAGCGAAAATATACGTTTTTTTTATTTCTCTAGTAGGTCCGACTACCTTTGTAAAGTAGTCTAAAGTCGGGAAACTGATATTTAATGTTACTAAAATAAAGGGAATGGTCATACATCACTGAGAAGTTTTTGCAGTAAGTTTACACTAAGAGTTACGTTCCCTGAAAATGTAAATACATTTGATTATCTGGGTACTTGTTGGAAGTCGGCCATAGGGTGGGGTGCCAATTGTCCAAGGAAGCTAAATTGTATCTATAATAGTGATAGGCCTTTGAGGTTTAGCAAAAAGATACAGAGGGAGCCCTGTAAGTGGTAGTAATGTGGCTTGTTTATACTTGTAGTACTTTTGCAGTTAGGTAAACCTCTAATTTGAACTCCCCTTATGAAAGCAAATCTTTTTCGGGCCTGCATTCTCCCGTATACTACTTCTAAGCTCTAGGGAATTGGAGCAGGTACTCTCATAAGCAATCGGTCTCTACTCCCCCTCGATTGGGGGTTGGCCAGAGAGGAGCAGACCTTGCTCAAACCCTTCTGTAAATTGCCAGAATATGGCTTGGCAGCCATCTTGTTAGGTGTTGGGAGCAGGGTATAGGGTTTTGAATTGCCCTTTTGTTTCCACGCTCATGCTTAAACCATGATAAATTGTTATTGGTGTTCATTGGTTTCATCGTGCATTGACTTTATTCTAATAAATAATGGTGTCTGCCAGCTATGCATACGTTTAAATATTGGTAATGGGTTGAGCATGGTGTGGGATTGTGGGTTGGAATGTGTGGATGTGGAATGTAGAACGAAGGCTTGGGGAGTCGAGGTGGAATGTTGGGGCGGCAGTTGGCGGCCGGGATTCATAACTAGCGGTTGGTGCCGCTTTTGCTACTTGTTTCTTAATAAAGAAGATACCAAAGACCTACTGTATTGCCTTTATTCTTACACATGGGTTGTTTAGGAAGGTCTGCAACTGTGTGATGAATTTAAGTTTGTCTTTGCAGGAAGAGAAACATGCTTTTATTTAATTTCTTTGATAAGCTTTGTACCTAACATTTTATATCGGGTAGTCACCCACTGTTTTTTTCAGTCAAAAATTGGAAGTAGCAAGTTAGACAATCTAATCAATGCATTTAATTGGATTGTAAAGGTGGCCCCTTGTAGACACTAATGTTCCTGGTGGTATTGTATCATCCTCATTTGCCACATTGCGCAGGACTGTGAGGAGTCTGGAGCTGGTGCTGAAGGGTAGATCATGTGCATCATGAATTTGTATCCAGAGCCCTTGACCTGAAAGGTCGCTTCCCATGTAGATTGCAAACCTAATTCTGCTCCTCGCATCATGGAGTCTCCACCGATAGCTTTGCCTCAGGAAGTGACTATTCATAGAAAGTGAAACCTTGCCTGGTGCTCAGTGTATCACTCGCTAATGAGGTCTAGTGCATAGTGAATGCACAAGTGTATTTAGTGAGACGGTTCACGAGATTCAGAAAACAGTGAAGCATCTACGTCCAGGGGAGGGATCCTTGGTTCAGTGCACCTCCTATAGATGAATTGCCGAATCCACTACACTACCCAAACCACTGTGCCCTTGTGCATGCAAAAGAATGTTTCAGTGCAAAATTTTGCAATCTGCTTCGAGATTGCACTCTTTTTTAAAAAGTTTTCCCAGCTTTGATCTTGCTTGTATTTGAACAATGCAAGAATGTTCAACCCTTTTAAACACCTCCTGCCCTCCTCCACTCTTAATCCATCTTAGTTGTTTCCTTGGAGAACAATATACTTAAGCTCTGTGCAGGAGGTAAGCTGCAGGGGACTGAATCCAGACAGCGGAACATAATGGGAGCTGGAGTTGGTACAGTTTTTGCATGTTTGTGTAGCATCTGTCTCATCTTGCTCCCCTTTCTTAGGCTGTGTAAGTCTAAGTAAAAGGAGCAGAGTCCTTGCTTTGTTACTTTCCCTGGTCTAAGTTAGCCTGAATCCTTTTAGCAACCAGTATTGAAGAGTAACTTCTAAACAGTATTATATGTGTAAGTGCTTAATGTTTATGAAAGTCAAATTATTTTTGTGCCTGCATCCTCCCCTAGACTACTCCTAAGCTGTATAGAATTGGGGCAGCTATCTACAAGATACAGTGCATTCCTGTCCTTGTCCCCTGCATTGGCACACAAATTGCTGCCATGCGGCAATGCAGGCACCCTTGCTGCGTGGTGCAAGGGTGCTTGGGTTGTGGTGTTGATTGTGTTTATGCAGGAAGGGACACCTTCCTGCACAAAAACAATCACAAGAGGCGTTTTCCTCCTATGTGTGCTGCAGAATGCAGCACACATAGAAAGAGGAGAAATGGGGAAAATAACGTTATTTCTCCCTATTGAACCACCCTTACGCCACCCTTGGTGTGGTGTAAGAAACTGATGCATTACCAGGTTTAGGAAATATTGTAAATCTGGGAATGTATCAGATTCCATGGATGTTGCATGGGAATAGTGACAGCAACACCCATGGAATGCCGCTTTCACTCAGAATAATGCATGAAAGGGGGCCCTATCTACAAGTTCATGTAAAGCGACGTGAAGTGGCTTTGCTTATATGGCTCTACAGGCTGCGAACCTGGTGCGTAAAAAAACAGTGATGCACCGGTGGCGCAGGCCGCTTGTAAATAAGGACCCCATATGTATAAAATGCATTACTTTACCAGTATGAATAACAAATTGCATAAAATTATTATTTAATCTTTATAATATTCTGTTACTCTACTATTAGATAAAATACCTAAATAAAACTCTAATTAGAAATATGCAAAAATGCAGTATGTCAATAATGTTTGTCTAGCCCACTTTCAGTAGTAAATGTATGACATGCTAGGGCTGGCATAGGGCCAGCTTTGTTCTTCAATAGCAAGTGAACAGATATAAATAGATGAATTGCTCTCACTTTCGTCTGCAGTGCCGTAGTGTTGAGAAACCAAACCTTTCAATTCAGTAGGTCTGGGTTCCTTGTGAACATGAAATTCAGCACTCTGTATGCGGTGCACTTTTAAAAACTGTCTGAAACTTTGGGCCAGATGTAGCAAAGTATTTGCACCTCGCAAACGGCGAAAATCGCCGTTTGCGAGGTGCAAATGCCTCTTTGCTATGCAGAAATGCATATTGCGAGTCGGTACCGAATCGCAATATGCATTTCAGAATCGCAAATAGGAAGGGGTGTTCCCTTCCTATTTGCGATTCGGAGTGGAATGCAATACCATTTGCGACCGCATATGCGGTCGCAAAGGGTATCGCAGTTACCATCCACTTCAAGTGGATGGTAACCCACTCGCAAATTGGAAGGGGACACTGCTTTATTGAAAGCAGTCACGAACATGGAGGTCTGCTGACTACAGCAGGCCTCCATGTTTGCGAGTGCCTAGACTCGCTATGGGGCCGCAATTAGCGACCCACCTCATTAATATTAATGAGGTGGGTCATTGCGACCCCATAGCGAGTTGCAGACGGTGTCTGAGACACCGTTCTGCATACCAATTTGCGAGTTGCAAATTGCGAGTCGGAATGACTCGCAATTTGCAACTCGCAAATTGGATTTTTCCTACATCTGGCCCTTTGTTTTTTAAGGAATGGCAACAGCTGGTCAGTCTCCATCTGTCTGGTGAGGTTCCTTCACAGATTCCAGTCTGAACTCCAACAGTTTCCAACTATTGTTGTTTAGACAACGCCCTTAAAAAACAGGTCGTTGAAGTCAAATGGACCATCTGCATCTCTTACTGCATCCTTTGGGCCTGCTCCTATTGGATCTAAATTAGGCCCATAGAAAAGCTTTAACAAACCGAAGACTAGCATGAGTCAAATACAATTTTAAATCATTCATACCTCAGCACATAACATCAAATACGTCTTGTGTTGTTGAACATAAGTAATGGAGACCATACATTGCCCAGAGAAAATAATGTTGCAAATCGCATTTAAACCACATGCAATTACTGTAATCGCATCACTGCACAAACTATGCAAAAAACACTTAGAGGGAGATGTAAATAATCAATTTAGTTATAGTTTACGTTCATAGTTTCTTTAGTGCTTCATTTAAACTGCGTAGATGATAGTTACTTTTTCATAGATTTGTTTTGAGGATAACTTAACACTTTCTGCTCTTCTTCTGAGGCGCTGAGGGGAGTGGAAGCTTGGTCTAGTGGACAGATGAATGCCACGTGTTGCAACCTGGGAACTTGGTGTCAATATTCAAGAAAGTAATACAGTCACAGTGACTTTGCCTACAGGATTGTCCAGCCTGGCAGATAAATATTCCCGAATTGGAGCTGGGTTGTCATTAATGGAGGAACCCTAGGAAGAAGGGAGAGCTTCATCTTCACTTTCTCCTGATAATCATGTATATAAACACAGACCTCCAATGGATGAACTTCTTCAGTTAATTTTGCTAGGACCATGTGCCTCTTGAGTGGCTCCAAGTCCAAGATGGTGTAAATAAAACACCATTTTGCATAGAAGAAGTTCACTACGCAACTCTTACACTGATGGGCACTGTGCTTTGCAAACAGCAAAAGAAGCACTCGTTAGCAGAGCAAGGACATGCACAATCTATTTTATCTTCCAGCTATATGACCCATTTTCTTGAAGTAATAATGCAATAGACGTTTATCTAGTGCCAAAGTAAAACGTAATGATATTATCATTGGTATTTGAGTTTTAAAAAAAAGATAATTTTAATCTTTAACTTTTTCCTGATAGCAAATAACACTGCTTTTACTATGTGGACAATTTTTCCATCTGAAAAGATCTCATTAATGATTGAATTTATTGTTTTAAATCACATAGGCCAGGAAACCACAGCCAATCAACTGGCCTTCACAATCATGGAACTGGGGAGACTCCCACATCTAAGGGATCGGTAAGTCTTTGTCATGTCTGAGAGAAACATTTGTGCAATGGAGGCAACACCGCCTGTTTAAAAAGCTGACTCTCACTCTTAAACTATAGCTGTCATTATTACCAAAGTCAAGGGGACATGTCCTTTTTACAAAAATCTACGTTTTCATCTTCGGTGAGAGCACTTACTTTGATGTAAGTGAATGTTCCTGTTGATTTTGCGGTTGATATGCATTTGGCTTGTTTGACATGGTGAAATCGTGTCATCAAGGCAAAATACTGTAACTAACACACACACACACACACACACCACACACCACTCAAGGGTGGCAAGAAAAATGGGGGGAAAGGGAGGAAACGCGTCTCCCATGTTAATTCCCATAAGAGTTTTGAACAAGACTACAGCCCTGAGCCTCTGGATGAATTTACACAAAATTTGGCGGAAAGTAGGTTTTGGTACGCAGATTACACTTTTCTATATTTGATATGGATCTGTTTAGTAGTTAAGGAGAAATTAAAGGGGAAATAAATTTGTATATCTGTGGTAATGAACTGATCCTGGTATATTCGCCAATGCATGGAGCAGGAGGAAAGCTGTGTTTGGCTGGCTGCAACCTGACCATAAAGTTGCGGTCGCCGTTTTGGTAATGGGACACGGTCCCTGGGGCTGAAAAATATAATTAAAAGTAACAACAGTGGGCAGGGTGGCAGTATCCTGACACCAGGGATGTGACATAGGGGTGTTTAAGACTCAAATTATTCTGTTAAAAATATTTTTTTTCATGCCACATGTAACGTCACAACAAATCATGAAAACATTCACAGTCATTCATACTCAAATTCATTCACTCATAGTAGCACACAGAAACTATGCGCCTACTCACATACCCAGTCAGAACCTCACAGACCCACTGAGACACTCGTGCACCCACTCACAGACCCACTCAGACCCTTACGCAGCCACTCATAGACCAACTCATACAGTGACGGACTCACTCACAGACCCACTCAGACACTGATGCACTCACTCATAGAGACACTCACACACCCACTCACAGTCCCACTCAGACACTATTGAACCCACTCACAGACCAACTCAGATCCTAATGCAGCTACTCACAAACCCACAGAGATACTCACAGACCCACTGAGACACTTACGCATCCATTCACAGACCCACTTAGACCCTAACGGAGCCCATCACAGTCCGACTCAGTGACGCACTCACTCACAGACCCACTCAGACACTGATGCACTCACTCATAGAGACACTCACACACCCACTCACAGACCCACTAAGACACTACTGAACCCACTCACAGACCCACGCAGATCCTAATGCAGCTACTCACAAACCTACAGAGACACTCACAGACACACACTATTGAACCTAGTCACCAATCAGACACTGACACACCCACTCACAGACCCAGTGAGGCACAAATTTCAGCTAATTCCAGCCAATGTGTTGGCAAAAAATATTGAATTATATATTTACGCTTCAGAAATGGGGCACGCCAAAATAGCTGAAAGCTCAAGCTGCTTGGATGTGGTTGTATGTAGACTATCCTACATAAAAACAAAGTCTTGCATAAATATTATATTCTACAAGAGAGGGGATGTAGAGGAAGAAGGAAGTTGGAGATTGAGTTGAGGTAGAGAGTTTGGTGAAGTAAAGTGAGACATAAGGTAAAGAGGGAAAGGTGGAAAGAAATAATGTGATACAGAGTGGTAGAAACATGAAGAGATATGCAGAGAGAGCTGGAGATAAGTGCAAAGATTGGATGTAAGGTAGACAGAGATACAAACATATAGAGAATGAGGGAGAGAGGGATGGGTACACTGAGGGGTAAGGCAGAGAATCTTCATGTAGAAAGCGAGGTGAGGTAATGGCAAAGATACACAGGTAGGTGAAACAGTGAGAAAGGTATAGCTATGCAAGGCAGAGAGACAGTGGTAAGACAGAGAGGGGTAAAATGAGAATGAGGTATACAAATGAATGTACTTAAAAAGAGCAGTGAGGCAGAAAGAAAGGTAGAAAGAGTTGAACAGTGGAAAGAGAGATGATGTTCAGCCAGAAAAGAGGTGATTTCGAAAGACAGAGGTGAGCTTCATACAGCGGTAGAGCGGATGAGGTTGGGAAAGATAGAGGCAGGTGGAGAGATGTAAAGAGGTGAGTTTGAGAAGGTAATTTGAATTACTGGGCCAGAAAGAGATAAGATTGAGGGGAAGGTAATAAGAGCTAGAGAAGAAGAGGGAGAGAGATAGAGATATGTGAGGTAGAGAGTAAGGTGAGACAGATGAAGTATCTGTATGATGGGTAAGGAGTTAGTCAGGTGAGTTTGGGAGTGGTGAATCAGATAGAGAAGAATCCAGAAAAAAGAAGGTAAATAATTCAAAACAGAGAGAAATGGGAAAGACAGAAACATATTTTCATATGAACGCATGCAATTCTGTGTCTACATTCAACCTTCTAGGCTCCAAAGAGTCAAGCCTTAGGATGCATTGTGCTTCCAACCTGCACAGCACTTTATCTCTGTTCCCACCCTTTGGGCTTCTTATAACAGTGTCAATCACTGAATATTGCAAATGTTTAATACTTCCCTGATGTTCCTTCCAAAAATGTCTGGCCATGGGGTAAGCATTGTCCTAATTTTTTATCACTCTCAGGTGCTGCAGAATCCATTTGTGGGCCTGTAAGGTGGCACTCCCTATATATATATATCACATTGCAGCTACACTTTAGAATTTAAACTCAAAATCCATCTTACATGTGAGATGTTTTGTGATTTTCAATTCCTGCCCAAATGGTGTTTGCACTGTAGAAATGTTTCTGCCATTTCTACAGGTTTTTAAATTTGTTACACTTGTTAAAACCATTCTTTGTCTTCAACCACAGACCCTTGTTGCTCCTTATATCATTGTACACTAACCTATCCTTCAAAGATCTCACCCTCTTATATGATGTAAGGGGCTTGCACAGGATCTTATCTAAGATTGTCCATCATTGTTCAATAAAAGCCAATGTTTATGAAGCATCTTTCTCACTGAAAAGTGATCTCTACTGTAAGAAGTGATAAGCCTCATGTCTGTGTTTCTGATATTTGTTGTCACAGATTTTTTCTTAAACAACACCTCTTCATGACTGAGCCATTCCACTGGGAAGCTACCCTCAAAATATTCTCACTGCAGCCCCTACGTCTAAATCTTTCCTTCTTCTCAGCACTAGTGGTCTTGAAGTTACCCTCAATGTTACACACCCTCCTAGCTCTTAACAGTTCTTCATAGGGGATATTTTTTTCCAACAGTCAGGATGACAACTTGTAGCATGCAACATGCTATTCCCAGACGTGGTCTTCCTTTGAATATTTGTCACCATTTACCATTCTCTGTATCTACAGAGACATCCAAAAAATCACTATGGGTTGCACTGATGCTACTGGTTAGTACCAAATTCAAACCATTATTATTCAGTTCACTTACAAAAGACTGTACAGATAACATGTCACCTTTCCAAATAATAAATAAGTTATCAATCAACCTCATCCATAAAGCAATGTGTTGGGTACAAACACTCAATGGCTCAATAGACCACATGCTCCTCCCACCAGGCCATATGCAAATTTGCATATCTGGGGGCGAAGCAGGTGCCCGTCGCCAACCTCTACTGTTGCCTGTACAAGTGTCCATCAAAACAGAATATATTCCTGCTTAGACAAAACTCGATCATCTCACACAACATTTTGTTATGCTCAAAAAAGTTAATGGGTCTTGCCCTCAAAAATCGTTTGACACCCCTTAGTCCATCCTCATGGACTATACTGGTATACATTTATGATGCATCTAATGTAATCATAAGCATGCCATCCTCTCAACCGCCCATGATACTCTTCAATAGTAAAAATATACACCTGACAGTCAATTCTGATTTAGCATATGCTGTCATTCAATTGGGTTTAGGCCTCTTCAAGATACCATTCTCTAGGCCACATAACTGCATTTCCTCCTTTATCTGTTTTTCTTACCACACAATCTGTATTGTTTCTCAATTTTGTTACCAGTGCCTGACGATCCTTTTGTCTTTGCACATTCCCTTTCTCAAACCTTTGTTTTGCATTGAAATTTCTAAACTCTTTTGTCACAGCCTCAGAAAAAGAGTTATATTGTCATGCATACTCGAAAGAATGGTCAAGAACTTTGCTCTAAAATAGGAGTCTCCACCTGCAGACAGATCATCTCTTCTAAGGATCTCACCCTAGTTAATGCTCCCTCCACAAACTCATCCCTAGGTTGAGAAGTGTGGCACAATGGTTAGAGCGGCAGACCCTGAAACAGAGATCTGGCTCAAGACCAGGGTTCAAGTCCCGCTTCGGCAGGTCTTGGGCTCAATTCCCTTGGACCAGATAATTCTCGCCTCGGTGCCTAATCTAATTAATGAGTCCCATTCTGCAACTCTGGGCAATAGCTTGCTTAATCTCTGCAATGGCCCCAACAGCGCTTGGATGCCTGGCTTCACCCTGGGGGTGCCCAGGAGTGGGCACCTCACAGGGAAAAGCCAGGAGGGGTTTCATAGCGGTATGAGTACAGCGCCTTGAGACCCTAACGGGTGAGTAGTGTGCTATACAAGTGCAAAGTTTTTAGGTTCTGAAAGTAGAATAAATAAATTAACATCCTCAGCCAATAAGTTACTTTCTTCAATCTCAGCCATCTGTGATTTAACCTGGGAGCCACGTTTCTTTTTCTCTCCTTAATTAATTTGACCAACCTTAATTTTCTGATGAACAAATATAAATCAACCCTTGATTGAACATAATCAAAACTCGAGCCCTGACAAAAGATAGCCCCAGGGATAATTGACTCTCTGCATAGGAAAGTGTCCAATTAGTAAGATTAATTACTGTGTTCAAATACCCATCTACTTCCTGTGGTACCTCATTTTCCTCTTACTTGATTTCCCAATACTGTTTTTTCCTTGCCACCTCTCCTTTGTCACATTTTCTGTTTCCTTTGCCGTTCCCCAGCCGATGGATGCTCCTTATGGCAAGGGTTGAAAAATTAAACTCGTCTGATATTGATGGTTGCTGTATCCCTTCTATGTTGTCCATCCTGCTTTCTTCTACGCCCGAACTCACATCAGAGCTGAAGTCACTGGCCCCAGGCTTCCTGCCTCACCCAATTCCGCTCATTCAACCTTTATTTCCTTAAATTTTTAAATCACCTAGAAAAGGTGTATATTTGCCCCCTGTCGTAATCCAGCTGATCTCTTTCAAAATTCCTTGCTTTTTTCAACTTCACTTCTTCATGTTTGGATAATCTTTCTTGCATCTCCTTTCTGAGTTTCTCCACTGTTCCAGCATCTCTGCCCTTTAAAAGACTCTCTTTCACCTGTTCTATATCTTTTAGCAGGCTACTGCAATCTATTTCTGCATACTTTATTAGTATTTTTAACATCCTTATAGAGTTGGCCATATTGTGTTCTTCCCACTCTTTTATCAATGCTGGGTCTATTCTAAGACCTTGTGGGATTCTACCCACTTCCATATATTTCTGTAGTGTCTTACTTTCCCACCACTTTGAAATCAGGGAGAAAAAGTGCTGCTTCAGTGTCTTCATTTCCCACCATTTGCAATGTTTCCTTATTCTTGCCCCCACCATGTTTACTAAACAGCTCATCCGCTGCTCTCTCTCTCAACTCCATTTCATCATCATTCATAATCCTGTAATCTTCACATTCCGTTGTTGGGAACAGTCTTAGTTGAATACGTGGGTGGTGAAACAAACAGTTTAATCACAGCTGTGGCTCCTGCTTGCCTACCTCTCTTCAGTGCCTCGAATACGATGTTTCATGCGCCCTACGACTCTTTCCGCTTGGTTCTATCCCAGCTTCCATGAATTGTCTCCTAGGCAATGCTGGGAGCACGCTGACATGAAATGAATTCCTGCAAGTCGGCTGTGACGCTGCACTCCAGACCACTGATGGTGCATTGTATGGTGTGGCAACCCTCATGTCTAACATCAATCCAAACATCTCTCTGTCAAGAAAGCAACAGAACTCGAGCATGTGTGCATTAATGTAGTTTATTCACGCTGATGACAACCAAAGCATTTCGGTGCTCTTAGGACCTTGGTCACAGTTGTTTGCGCCATTTTTCATCTACCTTTACACAGCACAATACAAACCAAACAAAACTGATGGACCATTACTTATTAACACAAATGAGTGTGATGTGGAGGGTCTACCCTTATATACTCCCAACCGCACATGGCCTTTGCCTGTGCGGGAAGGGAGTTGGCCACTGGGCCTGGCTTTTGGCCAGGCCCTGCATCCTATCCCTATATAAACCCAACCCTGCTCAACACATGGCCTTCCACCATGTGTGGCGGGGTTTGGCCGCAGGACCTTACCGTGGCCCGCACTAATTTTCATTTAGCACTTGGGAAGTAATGGTCCCCGGGGCTTCCATCAGCCTCAGGAGGAGGGGTCCTTGCAGTCCCCCTCCATTAATTAAATAAAGACCCAGGGAGGTGGTGGTGCCCAGGGCTCATTTGAACCCATAGAGGGGGGGGTCTGCAAGGTCTTCCCCAAAATTATTATTAAACCTGGAGAAGGTAGTAGTCCCCAGGGCTCTTAGTAGGGGGGCCCTGTGTATCAACCTCCTGTTATTTTATATATTTGCTATGCCCCCAGGACCTGGCCCACCCGGGGGCTTTCTTTGAACACAAACACGGGAGCCCAAGCTTATTTTTTCTATTTTTTGCGGCGTATTTGTAGTAATTGTTTTTTTTTTTTTTATGCTTTTTTTACTTTGGCATGGTGCTAGGGAGACCCTTGCACCAAGGCTGGGGGGATCAGGGTATTTATACCCTGTGCCCTTTTCTTTATTTTTTATATTTTTGTTTGGGACTCGGCTGAGCGCAAGTCCCAAAATGGTTGCCAACACTTCCTGGTTAAAGTGTTGGCAGCCAATTAGATCTCTGGACGAGATCAGGAGAATTTGTGAATTATTCTTGCACCAAGATTTACTAATTTGGATTTTCTTTAATATCTCAACAGCTACTGAACGGATTGACACCGAATAACAAAAAGAGTCCTTTCTTGACTACCTTTCTGCCAAACTTGGTCTGTAGCCATGTTCAAAATCCCCATGGGAATTTACATGGGAAACACACAATTTTGGAACCCCCCCCCTTTTTCTCAGCCTCCGCTTGACGGATCAACCCTAAACTTTCTGTGTACAACAAGACTCAACAAGACACCTTTTGTGAAACATTTCATGGAGATTCATTAAACGGTGCTAAAGATATGGCCAAGTAAAACAATGTTTTTCCTATGGAAACTAGGTCCTAACTACAACTACCTACTGGCGACCGCCAATAGTATATATGTTACTTATTTAACCAACATTGCGAATTTCCATGCTGAAACACATCTGTATCGTTAATAAACCTGGCAAAGATAACCCCAATGAGAGGCCTGCAGTTTCCGCTGTGGAACTCTTGTTTTGATATTTTAAAGCGTGAAGCCTCTTTCATGACATAGGCACCTGTTCCCAGAAGACTTAAAAGTTCAAAGTGGCAATTGTGGTTAAGATATATATATTCACTGAAACTTTTTTGCACAAAACCATAGAAATTCAGCAGTTATAGTTAGAGTTATTTCAAGTAACTATAACTCACACCCGAAGGTAACTCAAACTCACGCCTTCGCCATGCACCATCTCAGCAGAGCTCTTAAGAAGTTGCTCTCAGCCACATGCAGTGAGTGTAGTTTCCCATACCCCCAAAGCTTGGCCCCGTATTGTGCTGCTGATACTGCCTTTTGTTTATAGATTTGAAGGATAAAACAGGTTCTCTCATCACCTGCCTTGTATCTAAACTTTAAACTTTAAAATTGCCCCTAACGTCTGGCTCAGGACTGGAGTTACCTTCTGTATATGACTCTCCCACTGCAGTTTCTCTGTGAACCGTATCCCCAAGTAGTTGTACTCCTTGACAGTGTCGATGGGCACACATCTCGCTTTAGCTTCATGTTGAGAATAGAGAACGTATTCAAGACCATACTATTTGTTTTGGTACAATTGATGGCCAGTAATCTAAGAAACATATTAATAAACTATGGGTTGTGGTTTTTGTTTGTACCATCAATACTGCATCATCAGCAAATAACCATAATACTTGCACCTTTCTTCGAGCTATAATGGGGACATCTAAGCGTTCTTCCAATAGGTATTCAACTACATTCTTTAAAAAGAGGCTAAAGAGTAGAGGCACTAGCACACATCTTTGCTGTACATCCTTTTCTACAGAAAAGGTTTCAGTGCACTTGCCTCTTGTTCTGTACCTAACCCTGACAGTATTATCTGTGTGGAGCATCATCATTGCCTGCACCACGGTGATATCAGTCCCTTGATCTATCAATAATCTCCACAACTTCTCTCAATCAACTTGATAAAATTTTCTCTCAATCAACTTGATCAAAAGCTGCCTCCAGGTCCACAAACATTAGATACAGTGATGGTTTCCTTTTGAATGTGTACTTGTACGAGATCATAAATAATCTTACTGCTTGATCAATGGACCCAGTCTATGCTCAGAAATCAGCTTGAGCCTCTGTTAAGATACTCTGGCTGTTCACCCAGCCTTGCAGCCTATTTATTAGGACTTTCCTAAAAATAATCCCTGCCCTGTCCAGGAGGGAGAGTCAGCAGTAGTTAGAGGGATTACCATGATCACCCTTCTTAATTAAATATGGGTTTGAGAATAGCTGAGTGCCAAGAGGATGGGACTTTGTTAGTGGCTAAGTTTGAATTGAATATTTTAGTGCACCCCGAACAGCCCTACTAAATTCTCCTTCATTTATCTCTTCTTTGACTCATCCCAAACCCCATTTAACTACAATAATCTCCCTAATACCTTTCTACAGACTCTTACATCCTTCACTTCTCCTTTACTCATCCCAAACCTCATCTTACTACTATGATCTCCAGTTAACACCTCTGGGTTCTTCCCTCTTGTATCCTTCCATTATTCCATTCAACTGAACTAACAGACTCACATGCCCTCTGCTCAAATTAACCCATACCTCCCTATACTAATACCGTACTTATATTTCCCTATACTAATCCACCACTAATAATTTTGGGTTCCGAAGTAGCGTGCTACTTTCCGAAAAGCACTTTGATGCCTCATCAGGGGTAGTAAGCGGTATATAAATACTATTACAATTAGTGAGGTTTCTACCTTACAAATAGGGCCCCTCCTTGTAGGTGTCAGTAGGTACTAGGTCAGGGCCTGGTGCTTTGTGTTTCCTCAGGCCTCTCAGTGATCTTTCCACTTCTTGTACTAAAATGTTAATTGCCCAATAATCCATGTAGAGCTTCTCATCCTCTAGCTGGGGAACAGAAAGGCAATGGCCTCAATACTATACGGGGCATTAAAGTTCTTTACCCAGGCTACTTGGCCATTGTGGTACTCTTGTATGTCTGCTGCCCCCTTCTCCACAAGTGTGACAAGTTCCCAGAACCTCTTAGTGTTTTTTTTTGTTGCAAGAGTGGTCTCTCTCAATTATGACCAGAGTCATTGTGGTGAAGCACGTTAAAGCCCACTTAATATCTCTATTTAAATACACATTTTTAACTTAGCATTTCTTTTTTGTCTGTAACCTTCTACATGGCTTTTCAGTTATGTGATAATGTACTGAGAAATCATTGTACATTTTGCTTGTTACTAGTAAGCATTCATGCCATTTAGTCTGTGCACTCAGTCCAAGGCTGGGAACACAATGCCTAAACATTCTGATTGTCTGTGGAGATACCTCCCTGTTTGTAGACATATGACAGCGCTGAGCTTGCACCTCTGACACAATGACACTAATGGTGCTTGTTTTAAAAAAACTGACTGCGACATATGCGACAGAGGAGTAATTCCACTGGGGATGATCCTAGAACGTGGCACGCAGTGCCGCAGATGCAACTTCGCTGACCTGGATGCTGATCCTGATCCTGATCCTGAATTTGACCTCTACACTGCACAGGACAAATAGCCTGCACAACACCAGCTCTCTAGCTTCCCAGTACATCACACCCAGGTAGGGTGGGGGTCGGGATTTCCCAATAGATCTGGCATTTCCTGATGGTGTGTGGACTGAGTCCCAATACTTTGACATTTATGTTGACCAGAAGATACACAGTCCTACTTGATTCGAAGGAACTGTATAACAGTGTTTACACTCTCACCTACATCTTTGAAAAAATGCTTTGCTCTGCGAGTTGCGATGTTGCCGTATCAGGGCGTGTGAAACAATTATCTTCATATAGAAGCATTCACCATCATACCAACTATACCAGCTATTCTGTCTCCTACCAATAAAACCTGCAGCCTTAACCCCAGCCAGCTTTTACCACAGACCCTCTTGTTCTTTTACTATTGATTCATATGCCAACAAAATATTATGACTGTTGTCGATTTAGGTATTCAAAATTATAGATCTATACTTTAACATTATACTTTGAAGGATAGGGAGTTGATGCTAGTATTTCTCTTTATTCCACCTTATGCTGTTCCTGCTGTTAGTTTGAACAACTTCATGGCCATAGTTCACCTTACTCAGGTTGCCAATGGTGATATGCCTCATAGGGCTCAGCTCCAGACAGAATACCACGGGGTCACGGTCAAGTCTTCTGATGATAGCCAGATCATAGACTCATTCCCGACATTCAGTGTTCGCTATCATGTAATCAATTAGTGATGATCTTTTACCTTTATCATACATCACTTTGGCAGTACTATCAGATGCTGTACCACCATTGATAAGGCATAGCTGGTAGTTTATCAAAACATTCGAGAATACTTTGTCCTTCTTGGCAAATTTAAGGATACTCATGACTGTCTTAGGGAAGCCTAGACAATAGTCTTCAATAAAACCTCACTATTAATGAAAATGTCAGATGGCTGCATCTTAAAGTCACCACAAATCAATATCAAGAGCTTACCACTTTTACCTTTCTCAGTTAACTTTCGTCCAGCGATTCCTCTCTACTATATTCAGTTTTGTTTGCAAAGTTCCCCCAAATAGTTTGGACCGGGGGGATCAGCCAGGTGGGATGTAAACGTTCAAAATATCAACCACATCAATTTCTGAACCAATGGTACAAACCCTTACGTGTAAAACATTAGGACATAAGTATGCTGCCCCAAGTTGCTCTATCTCAAATTTCAGTTTGCAGGACACCCATACTGCGAGACCCCCTGATGGACACCCCTTTCCGGAACAAGCAGCTTGTAAGCTTTGCTTCCAAAAAAACATTTACATTGGTTCCACCTAGGGCCCAAAGTTCCTGGTAACAGCATATAGTATGTTGGGCTACATGTTTTAACTAATCCTCATCCTCCATTTTGTTTCAGGAATCTTTTTGTTGTTATTTCAATTGTTATTACAATTATTTCATAACAGATTTTATAATAATATTCGCACAATAAACAATTACATCAGTTATACATTTCGGAAATGTGCAAGTAGTGCCATCAACAATCGATGCATTTACAATAACGTTAGTTAGGAAAATTGATTATTTATCCAAACTTACGTAGCGCATTGTACAGGTGGCAGGATTTGCCTGGACTTAAGTATAGGCATTTCATATGATATGGGAATCGGGTCTCCGGATTTAAACACAGAGTACTAGTCAATCCGTTGTTCCTTTCGCTTTTCCCTTTAAGTGTGTATACAGTTGCACAGTTATTTATAAATGGTGATCCTCGATTAACAACGAATAAAAACAATAACATTCTTGAACAATGGAGTACCTTATCTTCAAATATTTGATAGTAGTAATGCTGTGCCTTCTTGCGTGTGGAGTCCCCTCGGTGGTATATGCGTGTATTGGTGTAGTTTGAGCCGTGTTTGGGTCCCAGGTGCACAGTGAATACCTTGCCTTGATTTGGCTGTTTAGGATGAGGGTGGAGTGTTTGGTAACCGTGTTGGTAAGCTTCTCATAGTGCTCCCAGTGCTTGATAAACGCTGGGCTGTCTTAAATTCTAGTTTATCTCCGCTGAGGTGGAGTCTGTTTCTGAAGTTTGTAAGTGTGTCAGCATCGCATCTCAGCTGTCTGATAGTGGCCAAGTGCATCCTCCCTCCTCAGTGCCACCCCCTCAGCACCCGCCCAAGTCGTAAATGATCATTTCCAGGCCACTTGCGTGGGTATAGTGGTGTGGCTAGCAATAACAGACGCCCACTGCTTATCTGTGAAGGGAGTGGCTGAATCACATTCCCAGGCCATGCGCAGCGCATCATGCTCGTGCATCGAGTGAGTTCGGAGCGCTTCCGTGAACCATTTGATCAGATGTCTGCTCTGTCCCATTACCTGTATGTACTGTACTAGTAGATAGGTTGGGGGGGCAGTTGTTAAGTCTCCCCACTCCCTCGATAAAGAGCGTAGTAGTGTGTTATATAGTAGAAACTGTCCCACCGGGAGAACCGCGTCAGCGACCAGAGTAGTGAACGGAATCAGATTGCCTTAACTGTACAGATCACCTAATGTGTGCAGATCCGCAGTGTGCCACGTCCTAAGTTCCGCCCCAGTCACGGCTCCAGAGACACGGGGCGTGCCCAATAGCACCAGGGCCGGGGCAAATGGAACAATCCCTCTTGTGAGTCGTAAGGACCTGCGGTAACAGCTATGGGCCACTTTGAGGAGCAGCTCCTCCGGTGGCGCCGAGCGCGTAAGTGGGTGGAACAGATGCTTCACTCTTAGGCGAGACCAGGGTCCTGCGGTTGGCACCGTATCAGGGAGATGAAGCCCCACCAGCCGTCTGGACACCATTGGAGCTGAGATGCCAATTAATAATGCTCCAGGTTAGGTGCTGAAAGACCGACCTGGCTAGCGGCAATTAAAGCTTCTTAAGTGCAACTCTACAGCGCCCTTTATTCCAGATAAATTCTCATAATTTGGGTTCCAGTTCCCTAAAGAAGCTGGCCGGTATATAGTGTGGGAGATTGGAGAAGTAGTATAGTAATCGTGGCAGCACAATCATTTTTAAGAGGGCAATTCTGCCTGCTACAGATAGTGGCACCGTTTGCCAGAAGACCATTTGGGATCTGATGGATGTCACCGCCTTTCTAAGGTTTCCATCAAACAGGTCCTCTTTTCGGTGATAAATTTGAATGCCTAAATATCTAAACGTGTGTGGCTGCCAGGCAACTACAGCTCCAGAGAGGTGTAACCTTGGGTCTGGGAGTTTAGGATCAAAGGGAAAGAGGCAAGACTTTGCCCAATTAACTTGTAGCCTGGAAAGGGTGGCAAAATGATGCAAAATTGTACCAACTTCCGGAGGGACCTGCGTAACATCCCTAAAATACAATAAGAGGTCATCGGCATATAGTGACACGGTGTGTAGACCGTCTCCCAGCGGAATACTCCAATGGGGGCCCGACTACGTAGCATTGCGGCCAGGAGCTCCATGGCGAGGGAAAACAGCAGCGGAGAGAGGGGACAGCCTGTCTCGTGCCCCTGCACACCTCAACCGGCTCTGAGATACCGCCACCCGTCTTGACCCAGACCCGGGGGCTCGTGTACTGTAGTCTAATCATACGGAGGAAAAGAGGCCCAAGGCCAAATTGTTGCAGGACTCCAAAAAGGTATGGCCATTCTAACGAATCAAAGGCCTTCTCCAGATCAAGGACCAGGCATCCTGCCAACGTCAAGTCCTGTGTCGAGTAATGCATAACACGGAACAGCTGTCTGATGTTATGCAATGTATCTCGTTCAGGCACAAAACCGTTCTGGTCCACGTGAACGAGGTTCGGCACCACAGGCGCTAAACGCGCCGCTAGCGGCTTGGCCAGTATTTTATGATCTGTGTTGAGCATTGCCAATGGTCGATAGGAGCCAAGCTCCAATGGGTCCTTGCCTGGTTTGGGAAGCGACACCAGCAGTGCCTCACTCTGCGATGCCGACAATGATCCTCCCTGTTTAGACTCCTCATATACACGGAGGAGATGGGGCGCAAGAATAGAGGAAAAGGTCTTATAATAATCAGCTGGAAGACCGTCTGGGCCAGGAGTTCTACCCGCAGAGAGATCGTGTATACTAGCCTGAATTTCGGAGAGCTCCAAGGGCTCCTCCAGTGTGGCCCGTTGTGCCGCTGTCAGGCGGGGTAGTGTGATTGCTGAGAGGAATTCTGCATAGGCCTGTTGATTCGGCGGCGCAGCTGAGTGATAGAGGGTCCTGTAGTGGTGCGTGAACGCTGAGTGTATCTCTGAGGGTGTATGGAACACTATACCAGACACTGAGCGAATCTCTACGATCGGGCCGTGGTCTCGCTCGCCCCTGGTCAGCCATGCCAAAAGTCTGCCCGATTTATCAGCAGAGGCATGGGTGCGCGCCGAGTGGGCAGCGTAATCTAAACAGCATAACCGCTCTAACAGAGAGAGGTGCTCAACCCGCGCCGCCGATAGTTGTGCCATCTCTGCGGGACCGCGGGCAATTTCCTGTTCAAGACGCAGTAGGGTCCGCTCCACCCGAATTAGTTCGCTCTCCACAGAGAGCCGCAGGCTCTACTGTGTTCCCACACAGTGGCCTCTAATAAAGACCTTAAAGGCATCCCACTTCACCAAGCCAGAAGATGCCATGCCTCTGTTGTGTTCAGAGTATTCAGGGATTGCCTCATCTAGTGATGCTTTAAACATTGCGTCTTCCAGATGCTCAGGCCTGAGCTTCCAGGTAGGGACCGTCGGGGGAGAGGCATCCCAGCCTAGCCGCACAAATTGTGGGTTGTGGTCTAAGTGAGTACGGCCCAGATAGTCAGTGTCCAGTACAGAAGAATATAAATTATGTGTGCACAATATTCTGTCAAGGCGCACATGTAGGGAATGTGGAGCAGAGTAATATGAATAGATTCTGTTGGTGGCGTTGCGGTGACGCCATATGTCTAACAAGTGCCAATTTCTAGTCCAGGTGTTTAACGCTCGTACTGCAGTCACAGTGGGCGCCATGGACAATGGTGGATAGGAGCGGTCTAGGTCAGGATCCAGTACACTATTAAAGTCTCCTCCCAATAGCCAGGGGTAATCGCTCCGCCCTGACAACTGGTTGGACAAGGTGTGGAGAAAGGAGGCCTGATCCAGGTTTGTTGCATATATGGAGCCCAAAACCAGTGCCCGACCCGCAAGTCGTCCCCTCACCAACACGTATCCTCCCTGCTCGTCGATTATTTGATCTTCTACTACAAAGGGTATGCCTGGCTTAATCCAAATCAGAGTGCCCCTTGCATAAGTGGAGTGACATGTCGCAAATAACTGACCTCTCCATCGTCGCCGCAGACGAGGCACCTCCGGAAACCCCAAATGAGTCTCTTGCAGAAAAGCTATGTGTACTGAGTACCTTTTAAGGTAGGAGTATATAGAGTATCGTCGCTTTGGTGTGTGTATGCCATGCACATTCCATGTAAGGGTAGTATAGGTATTCATGGTGGGTTTCGGTAGTAAGTGCAGCTAACTAATAGTGCAGCCCAGGCAAGTGGGGCCATGCATGGGATAGTAGGGTTCCAACATTCCATCAGGCTACTAAAGTATGGCCTCCATAACAACACTAACAGACAAAATACCATCAGAGCAGAGAAGCAACCAGCATCCGCCCAAACCAGATAACCCGCCGGGTCAACAAAGCAACTATACATAGTAAGTCTCCACTAGTAGGAGAGTGGGGTAGGCCATGTGTCTTGAAGGTGAACGTGCATTGTGGTGCATTCCCCTGTGCATGTGCATAATTGAGTGTGTGGCCAATAGAGATTGATGTCCATGAGTAGCAGAAAAAACGATGAAACTGATGTGGCCTGTTAGACAACTTCCCTATTAATGCTCAAGTGCATCTCTGGTCTATCAGTCCAGTAGTGTATTACAAATTAGTGTCCGGGGTAAACATTGGTTACCAAAGAAACTTGGGACTGTGAGGGCTATGTCTACTGAGTCATCAGGAGGTTAAGATAAGTGCAGAAGGACGCTAGAATAGTTCATCCGCAGTATGGGAGGTCACCTCCAAGCGCGCCGGAGAGCTCGTCTCGGAGAGATGATCTGATGTAGCAAGACCCTTGCTGTTGAGTTGTCATACTTCAGTTCCTGCCTCCGATGCAGCCGAGGGAGAGTTAATGGGCACTGCTGACTGCAGTGCCTCACGCCGCTCCTGAATGATTTGTTCCAAATCAGGGACATGTTTTGCCCTCTCCTGAGTTGCATCGCGTGCCTTGCGGGCACGTCTCGCGTGGGTGCGCCTGCTCCGCGGCACCAGTGGATTCCCTTCTGGTTCTCTACCATTAATACGGCCTGGTAACTCCAGCCAATCCCACGCTGCTTCTGGCGTGGTGAAGAAATGGGATTTGTTTTCAGCTATTATGCGGAGCTTGGTCGGGAATAAAAGAAAGTACTCAAGATCCAGGGTCCGGAGCTCGCGTTTTAAGGGCAAATAGGAGGTACAGTCTCTTTGCACGGCCAATGTGTAGTCGGGGAACAACACTATACACCTGAGGCAGTAGGGACGATCTAAATGACTGTAGGATGATATCCCTGTTGCGTAATGGAGCAAACAAAGTATGAAGGGACGTGGGCTGCTTCCCGGTGGTCGTGATCTGGTAGGAATCCTATGTGCACGTTCCACTGAAAAGAAAGGTGTCAGAGTTCCCTCCGGCACCAGCCCCAGAAGCTAGGCCTCAGAGTAGGCGACTGCATTTCGACCCTCCACGCCCTCCGGTAGGCCAATAACTCAAATGTTGTTTCTTCGGGTGCGGCCTTCAGCATCCTCGACACGACGGTCCAGTTCACCTATGCGGGCCAATGCATCTCCCATTGTGGTTTCCAGTCGGACTGTTGTGGGCGTTAGTTCGTCAATTCGTGCCTCAAGTGTGCCTGTCTTGTCCGCTAATTTGCAGTGATCCGCATGCAACAAGGCAAGATCGCTGGCCACATTGTCAATTTTGCGTTCTAAGGATGTTGGGGCCCGCTCCAGGGAGGCGCCTATGCACTCCACCGCCGACAGTACGGCTTCTAGTTTTTGACTGTCTTGGGGTGCGGTCTCCTGCGTATTCTTAGCACCAGCACCGGTGCCGGAGCGGAGGCGGCCAACCCCCACCAATGCTGCAGCTCATGGGGACTCCTGTGAGAAGGTAGGTCGCTGCTTCCCCCACAGGGCAGTTCCCAGGGATCTTCGCCGTGCAAGGCCCACCAACCCGCCACTCAGAACAAGCAAAGCGAACCGCGCAGGTAATGTCAGTCGGCTACACGTCTACACAGTAGGGTGAGCCTGTTTGGACATGCATCCACTGCACTCCTGCAGGCTGGCCAGTGGGGCCTATCTTCCCCCCGTACAATGTGGTTGGAGCCTGCTTCCGGTCTCCTGGCTTACAAGGCTGCGTCAAGCGGCATAGAAATCAGTGATGGGGCCCCCGAGCCCCCCAGGTAGCAAATCTCAGCTCCTCTGTGGCGATGAGGAGTAGGCTGGGCCTGCTTGCATGCACCTCCAGACAGTGGCGCAGCAGCACGAGCGGCCCAGCCACCGGGGCCCCCTCCATCCCCCAGGGGCCCGGCCTCCAGGACTGTCCAAGGGATCCTGCGGTCCAACTCGCCAGGAACAGCGGAGCGCCCAGTGCGCACAGGTGCGGGCCCACTTCTCCCTTGTAGTGTCCGCGGCACCGCAGCAGGATCCGGTCTTCCCCAAGCCGATTGGTGCTCAGGGGCAACAGCAGCTACTGGGACTCACCCGCTGCGGTCTCCGTTTCAGTCTCAACGTCCCTCCAAGTACTACCGCCATCACAGGCTGTATGCAGCAGCGGCGCTCCAGGCCTGCGACGTCCCATCACCTCGTCCTCTCCGCGCAGGCCTACGTTCGTGGCCGCATGTGCCCTGTTTCGGTCCGACACGGCGTCGCCGGACCGCAATGGAAAGCTCCGGTGTTCCAGGGAGACTCAGCGCAGCAGAGCGGTCGCTGAGCTGCAGTCACTGGCCCCACATTCACCGCTCAGTGCCGGATAAACCGGGGTGAAGACAGGGAGCTCTTTCAGCTCGCGTCCGCCATCTTGGCTGGCTGGCCACGCCCCCATCCTCATCCTCCATTTTACTAACCAGACTTGCACGTGTTCCAGGACAGGATGTACAAACATTCATTGCTGATATTGCACCCTTCAATAACCATAGGCACCCCATAAAAGCTAGTGGCATCAGGTGGCAATGATGAGTTCCCCAGTAATCAATTCAACCCTTCTCCAGGTGTGACTGCTGCTGCTAGCCAACACCATTGCTATCCATGACCAGTCTTGATAATCTGACTTTGTCACCATGTCTCCAGAGTTTAGGAAGCTGATTACCTTTGTATTGTTTTTTTCTGTAATACAGAAGAGTAATAGGCACCATCTTTAGAACCCTGATGATTGCTCCTAGCTGGGCTCTTTGTAGGGCGATCAGTGACGAAATTCAGTGGCCCAAAGGACTCTTTCTTTGGCCAAAGCGTGGAGAACATCTACTCCCATTACATGGAAATCATCTAGGTGATTTAGCACTACCCTGGTAATACCAGGTGTTGTGAATTCCACTTTTTTATACTTGGACATCACTCACACCCAGTCCAGAGCCTGAATGCTGATTGAACAGCTTTACTCTCTTGACATCTCCTGAAGACAACACCCTTAGCTCAGGGATCGCATAAAAGAGGGCTAGTAGCCTTGACCTGTTCTTGGGGGGGAGCAGGGGGTTCATGGACCCTGCATCTGAGAAGAAATCAATACATTCCAAACAGCAATTTGTTGCTATTAGATCGATCATGATGACCTTGTCCGAATAGGCACCGTTGCTTACAGTTTTGGCTTCCGCTTCTCCTCTTGTTCCTATGAATGGTAGTATTAGTGGGTTTAATCTGCGGGCTGCCCCCTAGTGCCAAGACCCTCAGTCTGGGTGGTGATGGGACATTTTATGGAAGACATCAGTCTGCTCGGCTCAGGTGAGATTTCCATATTTATTCCCTTGATGGCCCTTCTGAAAATTCATGAGGCACTAGGTCCTTCTCAGGGATCTCCAGTTGTGCTCGGACCTTCCCTCACCTCCTAAGAAAAACAGTTGTTTTACTTTATTAACTGATCAGTCCTAGGCAACAGAGTTCTTCATTAAACCACCCAGTTTGCAATTTTTCTACAGCTGTTTTCGGTGAGTGGACTACAAGAAGAGACTGAACTTCCTTCATCATATGGCCATCCCACTTGGTTCCCTTTCCATCGACCTCCATGAAACCACCTTATTTATGATTTAAGCTAATTGACGCAACTTGTGCTCAGCAATAGAGACCTTTATTCTATTATTATAAATAGGACTCCTGATTTTATGGTATTTTTTTTTTTGCCATTTATGTCTCTATTTATCCATATTTATTTGTTGCTAATTTTATCTGTGTTTGTCCATATTTATTTTAGGCTTTGTGAAAAAACGAAGCTGAAGCTAGAATATTTCTATACTTATTTGACCCAAAAATATACATTCTTATTTGAATGTCTACCAGTTTTCAATTATATTAAGTCCTGTAAATGATAAGTCAATACTTTTCAGAAAATATTAAACTTTTAGTATCAATCGTATGCGCATATACTGCTCTCTAAGCATTACTATTAAAATGTCTTTATTTTTTAACCTACTTACCTCCACTCTATGCTATTCTACTGTACACCACTCAATTATATGCCACTTCACTGTATGTCACTCCAGTCTACACCATCCCACTCTAAGTCACTGCACTGTACTCCACTCCACTATATGCCATTCCACCCTATGGTATTCCATTACATGCTAATCCATTCTACACCACTCTACTCTATGCTACTCCAGTGTACACTACTCCATTGTACACCATTTAGGCTACTCCACTTCACTCAACACCATCTGCTTTCTACTATTCCACTGTACGCCACTTGACTCTGCACTATTTCACTGTATGGCACTCCACTCTACGCTATTCCACTGTACGCCGCCCCACCGTATGCTGCTCTGCTCTATGCTACTCCATTGTATGCTATTCCACTCTAACCTACTCCACTTTACACCACTCCAGTGTAGGCCATGACACTCTTCGCCACAATACTCAACTAAACATCACTACCACAGAACACTGTATGACACTGCACTCCAAGTGACTCCAGTCTATGCCACTCAAGTCTACGCTGCTCTACGACCATCTACTCCACTCTACAACCCCCCTCTGTACCACCCCTCATTCTACAAAACTCTGCTCCTCGGTTTGCTACTCCGCTGTACAACCCTGTACTCCAGTCTGTGCCACTGTATTACACTGTTGCCCACTCCATGCCAGCCTACCACACACTATTCCACTCTGCATAACTCCCTCTATGACACTCCACCACATTTTACTCCACTCCTTTTGATAACAGGCTACTCCACTTTACCCCACTCAACTCTACTACTCCTCTCAAAGCCACTGTATGCCATTCAGCTTTTTAACACTGTATTCCACTACCCTCTACCAAACTTTACTGTACTCTCACTCGCTCCACGGTACAACACTGTACTCCACTTTTTGACACTGCACTCTACGACAGCTCTCCACACTCTGTGACTCACCTTACTACTTCACTGTACAGCACGCTACTCTGCTCTATGACACTTTACTCCAGTGTATGCTACACTACTCCACTCTACTCTACTCCTTGGCACCACTGTACTGTATGACACGCTACTACACTCTGTTATACTTTACTCCCCTCAACGCTATGCCACTCCACTTGACTCCATTGTAGAACATTTTACCTCATTCTATGCCACTATATGACACTCCAGTCTACACAACTCCACTCTACTCCATACAAGTCCACTCTACTATACTGTACCCACTGTATGACACCGTACTCCACTCTATGCCTGTACGCACCACTGTACAGCACTCTACAAGACTTTCCAACAGTTTGCAACACCGCACTCCACCCGAATATATGAAACGCCCCTCTAATTTATGAGACTTTACTCAACTCTATTCTACGGCACTCCACTCTACTCCATGACATGGCACTCTATTATATGACCACAAATCCACTCTATTATGCTTCACTTTACTGTACGTTATATCACTCCACTCCTTATGCTTCACTTTACTGTACGTTGTATCACTCCACTCCAATCTAGTCTACTCCACTGCACAACACTTTATCTCACTTTGTCACTGTACGACAATCCACTCTTTGCTGCTCCATTATACGACACACTACTTTATGCAACTCCACTCTTTAAAACTCCACTACACTGTACGCTACTGTATGACACTGTACTCCTCTCTATACCTGTCCACTCTACACCACTGTATACACTGTATAACGCTATTGACACTCCACTCCTCTCTACAACACAGCACTTCACTGTACAATACTCTACCAACTGTATGACACACCACTCAAAGACACCTCACTGTTCGACACCCAATTGAACTGTATGACACAACCCTTCACTCTAGGATACTCCACTATATGCCACACCACTGTATAACACTTTACTCCACTGTACACTACACAACTCAACTCTACTCCGCTCCACTGTACAACACTGTACATCAAATGGACAACGGCGAAACCTCAGCCCTCATCCTCCTCGACCTATCAGCCGCCTTTGACACCGTCTGCCACCGCACCCTACTGACCCGCCTCCAGGAAGCCGGCATCCAAGATAAAGCCCTCCACTGGATCTCATCCTTCCTCTCCGACAGAACGCAGAGAGTCCGTCTCTCCCCTTTCCGCTCCAAAGCCACCAACCTCATCTGCGGCGTCCCCCAAGGATCCTCCCTCAGCCCTACGTTGTTCAACGTCTACATGGCCCCCCTCGCTCAACTGGCCCGCCAACATCATCTCAGCATCATCTCCTACGCCGACGATACCCAGCTCGTCCTCTCCCTGACCAAAGACCCGCTCACCGCCAAAACAAACCTCCACGAGGGACTAAAATCCATCGCCGACTGGATGAACAACAGTCGCCTGAAACTCAACTCCGACAAGACGGAAGTCCTCATCCTCGGACGCACTCCCTCGGCCTGGGACGACTCATGGTGGCCCTCCGTCCTCGGACCCCCACCCACCCCTGCCAGCCACGCAAGAAACCTCGGCTTCATCCTGGACTCCGCCCTCACCATGTCCAAACAGGTCAGCGCCGTCTCCTCCTCCTGTTTCAACACCCTTCGAATGCTCCGCAGAATCTTCAAATGGATTCCAACAGAAACCAGAAAGACGGTGACCCAGGCCCTCGTCAGCAGCAGACTTGACTACGGCAACGCACTCTACACAGGCATCCCAACCAAAGACATCAAACGACTCCAACGTATCCAAAATGCCTCCGCCCGACTGATCCTCAACATACCCCGCCGAAGCCACATCTCCCCCCTCCTAAAGGAACTCCACTGGCTCCCGGTAGACAAGAGGATCACCTTTAAACTCCTGACCCACGCTCACAAGGCACTTCACAACACCGGACCCTCCTACCTCAACACCAGACTTAACTTCTACACTCCAACGCGTCAACTCCGATCCGCCAACCTCGCCCTCGCCATCGTACCCCGAATCCAGCGCAAGACATCCGGTGGCAGATCCTTCTCCTTCCTCGCCGCCAAGACCTGGAACTCTCTCCCCACATCTCTCCACCAGACCCAGGACCTCCTCGCTTTCAGAAGGCTTCTCAAGACCTGGCTCTTCAACCACTAAATCAGCAGCGCTCCCCCCCCCCCCCCCCCCCCTCAGCGCCTCGAAACCCTGACGGGTACATAGCGCGCTTTATAAATTTTATGATTGATTGATTGATTGATTGAACACTACTCTCTGACACTACACTCTATAGCAATGCCCTCCACTAGACTCTACCACATTCCACTTAACAACCCTCAGCTGAACGATGCTCGACACTATGATTTGAAACACATTTTTACTAAAAAATAAAAAACATTTAAATTCAATTAAGAACCCAAAGGTTAAAGCTAAGTTAGGAAAACTTTATTTATTACTTCTGTACAAACCCAACTTAAAATGTACAAACATTAGAAATTCCAAAGTTATAGTTATAACTTAAAGTTAGAATTTACGCACCAGCAGTTACAACTTAAATTTCTAATTTACGCACTACCTTATTTTTTAATATGTCGCACACCTTCATAAACAGTCTTGTTTCCTCACCCGTCATACTAATTAACCATAACTCACCATTGTATCATGCACTGTTATAACAAATTATGTTATATAAAATGTGATAAATGTTATTATGAATGTTATAATTTCACATAGTACAAGTGATGTAATATGCAAAGGTATAACTAGTGCATGGAGAAGGGGCAAGTTATAGTTAATGTAATGTGGCTAGTGAGGTGACAAGACTGTGTACAGAGGTGCAGGTAGTTGACATGTATAAAAGTATGAGAGCTGCCACAATAGAAAAAATTATCTTGCAGTAGCCATTAAAGAACTTGGGGCACAGACAATAAAAGGTCTGTAAGGGTGCAGGGTAGCCACGCCCGGATCCCCTGGCCACTGTAGGGGAGACCCTCAAGGGCTTCCATTTAGTTTATTTAATTTTTTTAATTAAGAAATCACAAAAATGAATGGGTTTGTAAGTCCAATTTCTGACACAAGAATCCCCGAACACCTAAAATGGCAGCTGCGACCATTGTACTTGTCCTGGTACCGCAATCCCACCCTGCCATTTTCTGTGTCAATAATTTGCAAGCCAGAAATCTTATTGGTGTTCTTAAGGCAAACTTAAGTGTGTGATGCTTGTCACAGATTCCTAAATCCTGTTTAGGATCAATTAATTTGAAAAAAAATGAGAGTCTGGCCAGAGGCCTAGCACTCTGGGTTAAACCTAATGCATCAGCCACTGGCCAGTCGTATTCATCGTTGAGGAGACAATAGGTCTCCCAGGTGTATTCCTGGGGTTCTTGTGAACCTTCGGCAGAAGGTGGAGATCCTAGGTTTTTCTGTTTTAGGATATAAGTATAGCAAACCCTGGTCCATTCAAAAAGTTAACGTCATGATAGCTTACAATCAAATATTTCTTATCCAACTTTGTATAAAGTTGATCATCATCACATTGTCTATATGCTTTTTCTACAAAATCATTTTACCTAATTCTTTCCTTTATCAAAGTGTTTTCATGCTAGTCCCTCTTCCTCTTCCAGCTTTTTTTGGTTTGATATTGTGGCCAAGACAGATCATTTCTCAACATATTAAATTGTTGGTGTATTGACTATTTCTGTTGTTTAATCATTAATTCATGACCAGTCTGGGTTCATTTTCTGTTGCATATTATCAAGCGCATGGCTTATATACAATGCAAAGCCAAGATGGTGGTTACCATGAGCAAGACTATGGACAGGGACAGTGACCACTAAATAAACACCAGCAACATCATTTGGAGTGATGAGTGTCTTTTGTTGGAGTGTTCTTGGCATTTCTTATGAGTGACCGGAGTCTGGGGAAACTATCTACCTCTACTAGGCTGGGTCAGATGGCTTTGTGACATTTATTGAGGCGACATATAAATGTATTTACCAATTATGTAATGATTCTCCAGAGGTTGTGACTTGTGGTGTAGTGGGTGTGATGCAGCCACTTCCAGGGTAGTTGGGGGTGATGTAATGACCATCATCATTGCTGTTACATTTTCGTACAATGTTGAAGTTCTGCTTGTTTATGTGTCATAATGCTTTATGTGACAGAATATCACCTCAGAGTTCCATTTTATAGACTCTGTTTAGAGCTGAAAGGAGATGAGGACATTTGCACAAACCCATAGGGAATGTCAAGTAATACTAAGGCAGAGGCACCATCTTAAACTCCTCCTAGAGGCTCCATGATTTGCCTCCGCTCACGCCCATCTTCAGTACAAGCTATGTTCCATTGGACAATTCATTGAAAGACAGTGGGTTTGTGGATGAAGGTGACTCTGCTCTGCTTTCTTTTTGCAGCTTGAAGGATGAAGTAGATGAGGTTTTGGGCCAAAGAAGAGACGTTGATTTTGAAGACCTGGGGAAGTTTAATTTCATGTCTCAGGTAAGTCGGGGATTCTCTTTCATTCATGATGAGAGCAATGCTCTATGAGTAAGAACAACAAATAGCCTGATTGGATCACTGACACCAAGAGAATGGTTCCTACCAGTGGGGTCCTAATTATGTCATGAATGGTTCCATTCAGTCACTTTACTGTTGAAAATGTGTTTGTAATTATTTTATTGTAAATTGTTGCCCCACAACTCTTGGACTTTGCAAAAATGTGTTTACTAGTGATACATGCAAAGTGGCCTGTTGTTAGGCATTTTTGCCATTGAGGCACTGGACTTGGGCCACCCCCTTGGTCTCCGCATACTCTACCAACAAGTAACTCTTTATTGTTAATGATACCAACATTAAAAGTACTCTTAAAAAATTAACGCTTGCTCATGTACAGATAGATCCAGCATTGAACTGCATACTGAAATTTGCATAAAACAAGGATGCATGCAGCAGACCAGAGCATAACTTACCTAGGGTGTCCTGGGACCCAATTTGTTAGACTGTCTGAATGAAGCATTATTGAATCACATAATCATGCATTTCATAGGAATGATGTCCATGGTTGTAGACTATATAATGAAACCATACAAGGTAGAAGTGGTTAAGCACTAATCAGTTCATACACATTTTATTTCTACACTGTTAAATCTTCAGCTGAATGGTTCTGCTCTAATGCTTAGGTTTTACTCTGTCACTCTTCTAGAGATTGAATTGCATTTAAAATGTTTCAGTATCATAAACAGCCGCAGATGTGTATGTCATAGTGAAAAATGTGTCACAGTGCACAGATTGCACCCTAAAAAAGGCTCAGCACCCTAAATTCTTTGAATCCCCTTCAACTCTTGAGCACCATCTTCAAAAGCTAATTACACTTCAAAATACAGCATCTATTAAAGGCCCATAAACTTATACCACCTTTGCCCTACTATAGGATGAGTCATGCAATAGATGCTGGGAAGCTCCAAGTGCTCCTGTGGTCAATGGCATTCCACAATTTATAATCCATTACAGAAAGAGTGGAACCAAAAGATTAAAACAATTTACACTATGGTAGATTCCTGAAACTCTTTCTATGGAGAGCTTATATAACTCTAAAAAGGCGCTTAAGAAACATTGTTATTGTTTAATACATGTAACGGATAAGCATGCCAGTAACTTTAAAATGTTCATTCAAGCCAACTCATACAGAACATAACAAGAAGACCAACTCTACAGACCATAAAAAGAACAGCTACCAAACATGGCTTTTTTAAAGACAGTAAAAGACTCTCCCTCCTGCAACTAACAGCAAAACCATCTCCATGTCCAAGGGACAATTCAAATGCAAAGATGAGTAGTCATAGAACACAAAGGAATACATTGAGAAAGCATCGAGGCACAATACAGAAGCAGATGACAGCAGGCAACGAACATGTTATTTACCAAGCATAGACCGGCAGACAAAGACACTCCTAAATACCCACATTTCTCTTGAGGATAGAAGAAATTAAAATGTCCTTGAACTAGTGGCCAACACGTACTAAGGACTTAGGCGCAGCCAGAGGAGTGGATGGCCGAGCGACTGAGCCTCAAGCTGCAGTAGCATGGAGGAGCGCAGCACTTCAGTAGCGGCACCGGGGGGCCAAACTCAACCCAGGCAGCCCCGATCTGACCAGCCTAACCATCAGAGCGACCCAGTCCAGTGCAGCAGTAGGGAGCAGCAGGGAGGAGCAGGAAGGAGCATGACACAACAGATTTACCGGCAGGAGGGCAGATGGAGGCCAAATCATCCTAATCCGCTCAACCCAGCCCGCCAAAACCACAGGACTTTGCCCCTACCATTTAATCGCTACTCCCACTCCCGCAATGTGGGGGAGGGTGGGGTGGCCCAAAGGGGGGCTGAAATCACAGAGTGCTGGGGAGGCACCAAATTGGCACTAAACCTTACCTTCAACGGCACTCAAGTAAAGTAGGAAAAAAGAAGTAAACAGTTCCAACACCCCTACGGCTCGTGAAGAAGGCCCCTAGTGCCAGCAGCAGGAGGGCAGAACTCCAACTAGCTCAGGCGTCGAGGTGCACCAGGTGGGCTGATTGAGCGTAGCTGCTGTAGTCAGCTGCTGCTGAGTGTGAGCCCCGGGAGATTCACAGAAGCAGCCAAGCTAGGCTTGGGTGCAGCTTGTGAATCCCCCAGTGTGACCCACTCACATCCCACCTGGAAGATTCCAAGAACCCTCAACTCTCCCGTGCCATCAGGATCTTTACTGGATAGAAGCTACCAATACACCAATCTTACCGCCAACAGGAGAATCGCAGAACTGCTCGACCTGAAGAGCTGAGTTTTTCCACCCTCAGTGTGCAGAAACAACATTCTCTGACATCTCTGGGAGCAGAACTAAACCCCATCAATAATATCATAGGAGACGACCACCGCTGCAAATCCCTTTAATTACAAAATTAGCAGACAAGAACAATACAATCCAGCAAGCTCTGAGGGGGCTCAAAACTGGAGGGGAGGAAAAGGCCACCAAAAAGAACAAGGCACAGCTCCCCAGTGAACTCATGAACAGCATGCTTAGGCGTCTCGCTAAATGAAGGAATTAAGCCCACGGAACAGAGGGAAAGCGATTTCAAAACATCAGCGCCGCCAGCAAAAAAAAGTGGGGTACAAAAAAACCAGACTTTTTAACCGCCCAGCATCCATGATTGCAGGAACCAATAGATACATCAACCTGGGAGAATTCCGAGGAAGATCCCCTAGGGGCCTTTCCCCCCCCCAAAATCCAAACTACCAAACTGCAAGAATCTGAATGGTCAGACCCCTGCTACAATCAAAAAGCACATTCGCCTCTCACATCAGGGGGCATGAAGGCCGAAACCGTTAGAGCGGATTCTCTGGAGTCTATTTTAGCTTTAGATTTCAGCAACTGGGAGAATCAATCCCCAAGCTCATGAACAAGGAAGGATCCAGCTCAGCCGGATTCTGCCGGCACCCACGACTACCCCCTAATAAAACTCCTTTGGGGCAATGTCCAGCGCCACGCTGGATAAGAAGGTCACTCCCCCTGAATCTATCCAAAAGGATGAAGAGGAATTGACGAACACAGCAATCACCCTAAGCCCATACCAGCACAGCACGCAAAATTCCCGGCTACAATTGGATGTTCAAGCCAACATGTGGGGCTCTCTCCTATCAACGCTTGACGTTATGGCAGTTGTAAAAAAGCACCAGGTGGATAAACAAGATATTCAAGTTGATTTACTTAACATCATAGCCAAATATATTTTGGGTATTGACTCAAAGCTGCAAGCTATTAACGACCTGAATCTCAGAGCCCAGAAGTACAATTACGTATAGCAAGTGGCATGTGACTGCGTCACTCCAGGGAATAAGCCTCAGTTTAAGCAGACTTTAACAGCTAAGGAATGGCCCAATCGAAGTTCAAGCTCCCAAAGATCACTTCCATCCCCCGCAAATGGGGGTCAGAGAAGCAAGGAAGAAAGCTCCATCTTTGGTCAAACCACAATGGGAAAAGATAACTTGGAGAAAGAGGCAAATCTGACCAGTAAACTGGGTAGCAAAAAACTAGTCCACACGGAAATTATATCAGCTCGTTTTCCTAAAAGCACTGAGCTTCATAGTGCAACAGAATATCAACCTACACCAACAGATTACACAACCAGGAGCCCAAGGAGGAAGCCTTGGACCAAAGAGGGAAAGAGAGAATTATATCCAGCACTAGTTTGCAGCTAAACCATCCGCCTCAATATCATCAAGAAGTAGGTCTTAATGGCCCCCACCGATCCAATGCAGGGAAAGGATATCGTGATTTTGTTTGCCTCTATGCCTCCAGAGGTGCACAAACGCCTTCCCACATTTCAAGTCAGAGGGGAATTTTGATATTCTCAAAAGAGGAAACATCTTAAAATTGATAGAGAAAATAAGAGAACTCTCCCAGGTCTCATCGGCAGACCTACTTTCTGTTAAATTGAAACCCCATCCACTAAGGAGCGACCAAGAGGTCACACTCACCATATGGACCACGGTAAGCCTAGTACATCAACTAGTCTCATATTCTGACATTTTTCTTATATGGGGGTTTGAACTGTAACAAATAGATCATCCTGGCTACCTAGGCCCGCTGCGGGCTCCTATGTTCTGCAACAAATCAGTACTAAGAGGGGTGACAGAAGCAGATGCAATCTCATCGGTCATGGAAAAACTAATGGTCGTGAAGCACACTGGCGAAACTGGCATAGGCCATATTTATTGGGCCCCCAAAGAGCACCAGCTCCCTTTACCCCAAAAACGTCCCTGACAACAGCCAAATATCTGGGGCACAGGGTTCAGTCAGCCTGTCTGTTAAGATCTGCTCATGGAATGTCCACGGAATTGAATCGATATTATAAGACCCAGAAGCACAGTCCTTTCTCCAGAAGTATGATATTATCTTACTTCAGGAAACCTGGAGCCCAGGGCCTACTGCGGTGTCCGGATATGCAGCCTCACATACCCCAGCAAAGAGTTTCAGCAAATATGATCACTCAAAAGGAGGCCTGGCAACCCTGGTCTCCATGACACTTATAGGACATAAAGTTTCAATTGATACAGGGTCAAACTGGATTCAGGCAACCAAGGTCACTCTTGGTAGGCCGCACAGCAGCCATCAGATTTAATCCTTATAAAAGTGTACATTCACCCAAAAAAAAGCACAAAAGGGGGGAAAAGTGGAAGTGCTGGGCGAATTAAGGTCTTACAAAGACAACATAATAAGACCACATTCATTATCAGTAGCGACTTTAATGTTAACCTGCTGTCCGCAAAAGGAGGAATCGCAAAGAATCAAACCTCAAGTACTCTCAGGAAACACCTGGAAAATTTAGGCCTAACATTATTAAACGGAAATAGCGAGAAAGACTTTCCAGCATCCAAAACCTTTGTGAGGAAAAACAAGCACAACTATCGATTACACCCTGATAAACAACTCTGTGGCACCCTTGGTGCTGAATTTTCAAATTAAATGCAGAGCCGAGAGCGAGCACTTCCCACAAACATTGGAAGTAGCATACAAACTAGAGATTCTGCAAACCTCGAGTGACTTAATCACACTCCCAGTCATGTTTAATCTCAAGAGATTAAAATGGCATCAGAAAGGGATAGCGGCTGTGATGGACGAGTTGTATCATAGAGCAGGGCTCCTAGAAGTGAGAACAAACCTAGCAGTCATGCAACAAAAGAAGCCCACTTTCAAAAGTGATTGGAATGAAGACTGGGCTGAGTTAAGTTGTGGTATGTTCGCAAAATTTCCAGCCACCTCCAATTCAGCCTTTCAGCGATTGGCTTCTGACCCAAAGAGGGACCGAGACAGACAGCCCTGGTTTAATAAAGCCTTGCGCACCCATAAATTACAAATCACACAGCAGACCAGGAAACTGGTAAAAGCAGTCCTCTGGGGAGAGGGTAGAGATGCACTTACCCTGTAGGCCATGAAAAAAAGTATCACACCGATTGTTGTTCTGCAAAGAAAAGCTTTCACGAAAACTCATGGACCAAATTACTTTGCGCAAGTAATATGCCTAACAGCAAGTTTTTCTGGGGACTAGTGAACGAACTGGCACTCGTTAAAATAGTCACCCAAAGCTTCGGGATTGATCCAGCCTCCTAGGAGAGTCACATCTGTAGTTTGTACGGGCGACAGATGGTGGAGAAACACCAACTAAGCCTCACTTCAATTGCTGGGGGTCCAACCGCCCCCTGGAAATAACCAGCCGCCAAGTCACCAGACGGAGGGGAAGCTTTTGACCATCCCTGGGAAGGAAAATTACAATCAGGTTTGGGAGCCAGAACTAGCCAGTCTGATTAGGAAGATGAAGCCAGATGGGGCCGCTGGACCCAAAGGGCTCCCAAACACAACCCTTAAAGGTGATCCAGAATATTGGGCGCAGTACTTTTTGCTACTTTTTAACACCATCACTCATGCCAACCGGATCCCAGAATCGTGGAGAGGCAGCATCATTCACACTATCTTCGAAAGCGGATACCCAGCTCTGCCCTCAAACTACAGGCCATTAGCCCTCATGGACATGGAAGCTAAGCTATATGATTCCTGTCTCTTACAGCAACTTCAAACCTGGGCAGATGAAAACAAGCTACTTCTGAGATTTCAAATGGGCTTCAGGGCAGGCATGGGAACATCAACATATCTATTTGCTCTCTCCCTTATTGTGGAAAAGGCCAGACACAGGAAGCTAAGCCTTTACGTATGTTTCATTGATCTCAAGTCTGCTTTTGACCGGATCCCCAGGGAAAGACTTTGGTCCAAACTGGCCAAATGGGAAATCCCGTACAATCTGCTAAGGGCCATAATAGATATTTAAACCTACACCTGGGTTCAGGTCAAAATTGGAGATGGCACCAGATTAACAAAAAGAATACCCACAAAGTCTGGCCTAAAGCAAGGCTGTGTTTTGGCTCCAATTCTGTTTAATTTATACCTGGCAGATCTTGCTGGTGTGTTAGCATAGGTAAACAGCCTTCCCCTGGCATTAAGCCCAAAGAAAGTCTGGTGCCTACAATACGCCAATGACATTCTACTACTGAGTCACACTCCACGGGACCTGCAACAGAGCTTATCAGCGCTTAAAAGTTTTAGGGATCAGTAATGCCCACAAATAAACCTGGCCAAAACAAAACTGATGCGGCTCCTCAGGGCAAATCACAAATCTTGTAATTGGTTCGTGGGAGGAAAAAAAAATTGGAGGTGGTGTAGTCATATGAATATTTAGGATTCCATCTTGAACCATGTATGAGATGGAAGCGCCACCTGCTGTCGATCCGGGCAAAGACCCATTCACTAACATACACTTTTAAGCTGCTTAAGAGGAAGTTGGATTGTTCACAATTGGTCTCATCTCCTAAAAATCATGTCAGTCCAGTTGCTTCCAGCCATTTCATACAGGACTGAAGGATGGCAGGGCCGGGAGATCCTTTTATTAAACACCAGCTAAGTTAAAGCATATAAGGCTGTCTTTAACATTACGAAAAGCGCCTCCCCAGCTCAGTTCAGACTGGAGATGGGCTTAAAAAAAAACAGATCTTTAAGCAAAAGGGTGCCTTTCTTAAAGCATCATGGAGGCTATGATTCGTGGAGAACACCTCCATACTCCACTGCTGCTGGCAAGAAGTGCAGGCGCAACAAATCAGTAACAGAAAAGGAACTTGGGGAAGCCAAATAAACCAAGTCATCCACAGACTGGGAATGGAAGAAGCATGGAAGTGTGGCATGCGGAAGTCTGAATTTAACAGATCAGTTAACATCTCTGTTCGCTCCCCATTGCTCCTCACAGACAAGGCCTTTTTGGCTAAAAGACGGCATGCCTGGCCAGTTTCGGGGTCTTATTTGACTCTGTCCCCACAAGGTTATTTAGCCCAACACTTTTCCATGCAAGTAAAACATCAATTCTTGCTATACCGATTGGGATTCTTTGATACCAAAGATGTTTGCCCCTCCTGGAAAAATCAGTATTCTGACCAAAATTGCTGCTTATGTGGCTATAATCAGGAATCATTGTTGCACGCCTTTTGCACCTGTCTATCTCTAGGCCTGGAAAGAATTAAGCTGCTAAAACACAATTGTCTAACCCATAATATTTGCTCCTGCAGATAGGCGGTCATAACTTGGCTCAAGAGTGAGTCAATTCCATTCTGCTGCAGGAGGGTAAAGTTTTTACAACTGCTTCACAAGAAACTGACCACAGCCGACTTGGGGTAACAGTTGACACGCAGAGTGCCCCGGACGACAGTTTGTAACTGACAGTTTATATGTTCTACCATTTCCATAAGAATCCAGTTTTAAAACTCATTCATGATTTACGAACACACTGCTTATGAATGTTTCTGCTCCGGTTCAGAATAGGTACCCTTATTAATGCCCATATTGAGTTTGATCAGTGCCTTGGCTGATAACTAGAAAATGTAAGTCTACATGTTTCACTATTTTTTCTCATGAAATCAGTTTTTAAAACCTGTCCATGATTGTAAAGGCTTGCTCTCCTCCCGAGGCCGAACAGGCAGCTTAATTAATGACTGTAATGAGCCCGATTTGGTAGGGTTTCCAATTACCTTAAACAGCCTCTGTCAAAATTATTGTCCCCATTGCTTTCAAGTATTTTTAGACCTTAACCCATTGACTTTTGCAGTTGGCTATTTTAAAATTGACATTTTTCCATGTTTTATGTTGCAATGGTTTTTATTAATCGAGCAATAAAGATTATCTATATCTATAAAATGGTCTAACATCTCTCACACATCCCTCCCACACTCTTTACTTCTCTGGCCCCGACGCTCTCCTTCTTGCAACCCTTTCCCTGTATTTCCTTTCTTTCCCTTATTTACCACACCATTCCTTCTAGTTTCTCCCCCTATCCATGTGGTGTCTCCTCCAGCCCTCTGCAGCATCAGCCTGATGGACATTTCACCCATTGACAGGATCCACTGTCAAGGCGGTTCCTGACAATGTATTGGAACTTTGCTGTATGGCTCCCTTAAACATGATGGATCCATATGGTAAAGTTTCAGAACTTGTTTTTGTTTCTAAATCAAAACCCCAAGGTACTTTTTTGTTTTTGAAAATAAAATAAAACAATGCCCCCCTCACTATCTAAGCCATCTCCCATGGCGAGGAGGGCATTTTTCGTCTTTTACTGTCCTTCACCACTAGAGTTTTCCTCGTGGTGATGGGCAGCATAAAACGTCTATATGTCCATATAAGTTGGACAGGAAGACATATAACCATTCCTCCTTCAAGCCATGAAAGAGGTTTGGTCATAAAGAGGCGGAATAGTCTCTGCCGTTGCCAAGCTATGGTCTGCTCACAGACAAATTTGCCAGGCGGACCATTATATTGGAGGTAATGATACTCTGTTACCATTGCGACAGAGTTTGCTTGCCGCAAATATAAAATCAGGAACTAAGATATTTACTACAAAGAAGGCTTTTCAGACTGAGGCAGTTGGGTCAATGTTGCCCTGAGCATTATATTACTTTAGATTTTTGGGTAGAATTATCATGTCACAATCATAGGCACATGTACAAGCAAAATGTGAGAATTAACCTTGTTTTATATCTTAACACTATCCCTAATCTTTTCTTGCAAATGCCTTTCCTCTCTGTGCTCCATGCTCTCCCATGCACTATTCACAGGGACAAGTAAGCATTGAAAGAAGCAGGGTCTTTTAGGACAAGCAGATAAGAAGTACCCAACATGTCAGTCTTCCTTCTGATGCGTCCTCATGGCGTCTCCACACCTCACTACTATCGTCAACCCTAGAAATATCTGGGTTGAGCTGACTACTCCTATAAAAAGGAAAAACCTTGTTGCTGCTCCATCCTTCTCCAGCTTCCTCATATCCCTGCCCTCTCCTGTCTCTTCTAAAAGAAACATTAATACCTTGTTATCCTGCCCCATTTTCACCTCCCCTGTTACTTTCAACCAAACCCATCAGAAGGGCAGGGTAGGGAGTTAAAACTTTTTAGGGCCTAAGCATGTAGCATGCCTAATGCCATTAAAGTGTGATAGATTATGTCAGTTTGCTGACCTGGGCCCTGCAAAAAATTATTTCTTGCCTACCTTCACCCTCTCCCTGGTCCTCTGTGTTGCTGTTGGTACAAGACTGCATATCTTCCTTCTCATACAGGAGAATAGGTTCTATTGGAGTTGAGTTTGTAAGCAACTCGGTCAAACCCTCTACTGTGGCCAGTTCTCCTATGGATTCCTAGCCTCAAATGAGAGCATGGTGCACGAGTTTGACCTTGACAGCAAACTAGTCTTTGAGCCACTTCTTTACGGAGAGCAGCTTCTCTGTTTGCCTTGACCACATAGGTAGCAAAGGTAGCCATGTAAGACTTTCAGGGGTAGTGGGTTCTTAAGCTTGTGAAAGTGACAACAGTGCAAAACAATAGTTCTCTGCTGTGATTTCAATATCTGAATTGTAGTTTAAAATGTTCCAAAGACATAGGGTATTCCACAGTGTTGTGTGACTCTAAATGACAGATGATGGGGATTCATCCAGAGAGATCAAGCTTTTGCCCTGAGTCGTAATCAACTCTTGCCATGGCTCGTGGAAGGCTTTAAAAATGAGCATTATAATACATTGGTCTATAGCCATGTATGAATGCCACATGCTTAACAGACAGGAACTCTAAGAAAATATTCCTTTTAGGTGAACCCTTAGGAGGTATAAGAAGATTGGGTCTTATAACTACTCACATGTCCCAGTGCTGCCTCACTTCATCTTGTACTACTGTTCTACCTTCCCCTGTATGTTACATTTGTATAATTAAGCCAATGATTAATTTCTTTAATTATTCTTTTGACCCTGTTTCTAGGGTATTGTATAGTATCTCGATATGCTTAGGAGATACAAGCAATATATTTGTTCTAATAGATTTTGAAGAATACTCTCTAAGAAGACTGTACCTCCTTCACTGTACTTGAGTAATGTCCCTTTTGAGTTGCCTAATTTTCTATGGCAAACAACAAGGTAATGGGTAGAGTGATTTAATTAATCTCAGACATTGGCGATCACTCAGGCTACATTCCAGCACATCGATCTTTGCACCCTATACTACTGTAGACAGAAACCTGTCATATGCACATCAGTTGTGTTCCTGCTGCAGTATGAACATTCCAGCCTGAACTGCCAGGTTAGATCCTCCTCAGACTGGAAAACAAGCAAACCCAGACTGGTTTTGACCTAATAAGGCCTCCTCAGTGAGGCATGATTTGAATCCTGTGGCACAGTGAGGATGACAAAAACATTTTGGGAATATTCATCACAAAACCTGGCTGGCTCACTTGCCGGCCCCCATCATCATCATGGCAATCCTCAAGTGTTACAAGATAACAAGACAGGACAGGGCAAACTGACCTAGTGACAGAATCTCTATTATGTTCAAGGAATCCATCCAATACCCCACCACAAAGCACCACCAGTTGCATGGAACAATTTACCTTAAAACTCCTCATCCCCCCCGCTACTTCCTGAGTGGCACCCTCATCTACCATCCTAATGGACCAGGTACCAACTTCGGCAGCACCATTTCGGACTTCGTCACCCCCTTGATGCTTGAATCGAGCACCTTCATACTCCTTGGTGACCTCAATTGCAACCTGTAGTACTTCACCAATCCCCACATGACCAACCTCTTTGATGACCTGAACAACCTATGACTCACCCAGCGAGTGGTAGGCTCCACACACCTACTAGACCCCATTTTCACCAGCTTCAGCAACTTCACAGTAGACAAGCCCACATCAATCACCTGTTCCGACCACAACCTCATCAGCTTCAGCATACCATACCGAACCACCACAGAAACACCATTGCCAAAAATTCATGACTTCACTGGAACAAGATCTTGGAAGCATCCATCATGCTGTTATGATCACCTACACCACCAACACAACAACAACCTCCCCAAATCCATTTCTAACTTTAATGCCTGGATTATTGCCTGTGAAGACATCCTGGCTCCTCTCAAAGCCAAACCACAAGTAAGCAGGTACACAGAACAGCCAGGCTCACCAAGCGCCACTGCAAGCAACTTGAATACAGATGGAGACAAAGTCAGGATGACACCAACAAGAGCACCTACAAATCCCCTGTCCGACTCTACCATTAGCATATCTGAGCGAGCAGGTACTCCTTGTTCATCAACCACATCAAAATCAGCACCAACAGTGCCAAGGAAATCTTTGCCATATTGAAAACATCTCCTCTCCAGAAGCAAGCTCCTACAGCGAAACCCCCTCTCATGATCTCTGCATCCAGCTGTCTTTATTCTTCAGTGAAAAAATCACCAGCATGTACAACATATTTGAGTCCCAATTGGACGCTTCCATCCTCACTACCCTCTTGGCCACCTCAACCAACAACCAGAGGACCACCCTAGCACCTGGCCCAACATCACCACTAAAAACAACTGCAACAACCATGCAGTCCATGCCCACTAAAGCACCCTCAAACCCCTGCCCTTATCACATTTTCATCATAGGACTGGATCCCATCTGCGCAGCCGTCACCCCGATCCCAAAAAACTCAATCATCACAGCCACCTATCTGGATGCCTAGAAACACAGCACAGTACCCTCAGTAGATACAAAGACACCAGCCAACTACCAACCTATCTCCCTGGTACTCTACATGGCAAAAGTTAAGGAAAAGATGATAAACAAATGCCTAGCAACCCACTTCAATGACAACCACCTCCTTGATGCCCCTTGATCAGTATTCCAGCCCAGACACAATACAGAAATCACCCTCATCGGGCAACTGACATCCATGCTGTGGTCAAGACCATGAACTACTAACTACTTCCCTCTAGGAGGTACTGCCATTAATGAAGACCATGTCATGGATTGGACTAGTGCTATTATGGATCCCATCAAGATCTACTATAATACTGAAACTGCAGGGACTTTAGAACCAGGTAGCAGCGAAATTTCATCCTCATAAGCTTCACTACAAGAACAGCAAAGAATAACAAAAAAACATAAAGAGAAGCATTCCAATCCTTTGCACAGCATTTTAGGCTTTCTTCAATATACGTCTGAACTTCCTGAAAAACTATAAACTCAGTACTAGAAACTCTTGGTCCTTTCCTATATGGCCAGACTGAAGAGTATCAAAAGAAAAACTCTAGTGGTCTTATTTGAAGGTACTTGATTACTGAAAATATTTCATTCACGGAAGAAATGTAAATTCCTCTGTTGAAGCTTTCTTCACTACTTTTGCAGAAATACCTTCACCAAGCTGTCCTTGTAATTTTCTTGGATAATTCTTCTCTGACATGGAATCTTCTACATTGTGTGATGGGGGAATGGTCGTGCCGTCTCTTAGAGATGACAAGACAGCCAACAAGAAAGGTTCAGGAAAGGTCTAAGCATTTTCTTCTTTAGACAGTCATTTTAATAAAATCAGCGAACTCGATAGTACTGTATCGTCATCTAACCAAATGACAGGAAAAAAACAACCATTGGCTGGATCTAGCTATGGAATACAGAAAGTGCCTCTGGCTTTAAGTTGACTGCTGTCTCTGGCACAGGTACAAATACTCAGTAATGGGTGTTGTGACTGCACTGAGGTGAAACTTTATAAAACACAACAAACAATTCCTCTCACTAAGGTTATTGATGGTGTCCCATTGCATAGTAGAGATTTTAGATTTATTAATCTTTTGACAACATGCTGTTAATTATTGATTTGCATGTCACCTAACTATTGTCTCAATGAAGCAATCTGCCTCAATTCATGTTCAAAAGGTAGCTCCTGTTATAGACGAGCTTGCATCATGGATGCAGCCTCAATGCACTAAGTGCAGAGTGATGGTATCATGTATCCCTCTCCAGTCCTGTCTCCCAGTAAATGCTGTTACTCTTTAAGCTGGGCTCAGAACCTGGGAAGTACGGGGAAGCTGCAGTTTTAATGGGCAGATGAAGGTTGCCAGATGAACACCCCCCCAATTTCCTACATGGTTCTTCCAATGTAGCTAAAAAGGTAAAACACAGCTGCTGTTATCAGATGGTTCAGGTTTAAAATAACCAGCAAGGTCTTTATTAAATTAAAAATCTCTCACTATTCCTTAATCTAAAAAAGCTACTTTGATGTTCAGAAGAACCACTACCTTGTTGGAAGCTGAGGGAATGGAAGGTGAATCTCATATCCTTGTAACAGAGTAGCATGACCTTGTGATGAATTCCCATGCCAGATGATTTCCTTAGTTTTGTGATAGAGTTTCAAGTTCTTGTGGTAGTTTCACATTCCCCCAAACACTTGCAATATATTTCCATATTGGAATGATTATTCACACATACTATGCAAGTTTCCCCTAGCCTTGATTCCCATACTTCTATGATAGACTCCCAAAGCATTGTGATTGATTTACTTATCTTCGGGATAGATGACTGTACTGTCAAGCGATATTCCAATTTTACTTGTCATAAATGTTGATGCTCTTATGATAAATGTACACAGCACTATATTACATCTCCATGTCCTTGTGGTACATTATAAAGTCACTGTGATAACTCCCTGCCAGTGTGATACATTTCCTTCTTACAGAGTTCCATAACATTGTGATAAATCTTTGCAATCGTGTAACAGATTCTCTTAATCCTGAACCTTTCACATCTATTTTTCTGTCTCGTTGTTTGCAACAATAGGTTCTAAAGGAGAGCCTGAGGTTGTACCCACCTGGCCCTGGCACATCACGTTATCTTAAAGAAGATGCAGTAATTGAAGGAGTACGCATTCCAGGCGGTGCTTCAGTGATTGTAAGTGGGCTCGAGGTTAGGGTGATGCACCCATCATTTGTAGACCAGAAGCATTACCTAAAGTTCCCATCATGAATTCATTGCACTTCCTGATAGTGGATGTCTGATATGAAAAACCAAGAGGTGCACCTGTTGTCCTGAGAGGTGAAAGAATGAGGTGCATAATGTACTAAATTAAATTAGCTCTACCTCACTTCTAGATTGTTTTACAATCTGTGAAAATGAACATATTCAGTGTTTTTGGACTGTCTTGAAGATCTACCATACTTCTGTGATACGTGGCCACACCAAACATGTCACCCACTCAGCAAAGTTTCAGTGCCTTCAGTGGCGCTTCAGTATCTTTAATAGAGCTGCTGGAGCAATGGCTTCTACGAAGGCATAGAGATTACTGTCTGCTTGGCAGGGATTGCTAAATATCACGGGCTGTACTCTATGACCTGGCAGGCTGGTAAGCTGCCTGCCATCATCTAAATGAGGCCCAAACTCCCAAAAAGCAGGAAGTTTTTTCTTGAAAACTAAAATGAATGGATCTCGATGCACAGGGAGATTTTCTCTTTGTGCATGGAGGCCTTTGTGTGTTTTTCTTACCCAGGACAGCCATGGCTTATTGTAATGCTATCTGTATTTAATCTCCGACTCCATTTTGACCACTGACTCCATTTTATGCTTAGCTTAGCTTCAGGTGCCTGCCGTCACACCAGTATCGCAGGGTTTTTCCACACCAAACTTGTTTTCCACATAGAACATGCTTGCGCTTCTTCCCATGAGCACCGGGTTGCACTGTGCAGAAACCTAACATGGGGGATGAGGACAGTAGACATGATAAGATTGTCTCAGCTTGGGAATGTTTTCAATGTTTTCATTACAGAAAAGTACTGCTCTTCTGCTTCTGGAATGCGCATCGGGACAGGACCCATTCCTTTGCGTTTTTTTTACACAGACCGAGTACAGCCAGTGCTTGAATTTCATAACTTACTAAAATAGAGGGAGGGGAGTGGGGGGGTTACCAGAACCTTCATCTTGGGTTTGTTTCAGGTAAATAAGGTGGGGAAGCTTGGCACTGAGGCAGAAGGAACTCATTTTGGGGGTCAACGCACTGCCCAATACAAAATCCCTTCGGGGAAGGTTCTCCTGCCTCAGCTGCCCAGGGTTCTTCCGCTTGACGTTGGGAAGGATGATGTTGGATACGATCCCCATAGTGATACATTTTTTCTTAATTATCTAGCTTGGCTGTGCATATATATATATATACATATATATATATATATTTTGACTTCATATATTAATTGCTGATGTATTACACTTTTTATGCCTATCATTGTTTAACTGCTGTGAGTATTGTAGCATTTAGACGTGTTTTACTGCATTCTAGGTAAATGCTCATGGTCACATTTTCGTGTGCTTTTATTTGATATCTGGGAAGTGCCTTAATAAATTAATTACTCAAACTAGGAGTGCTGCATTCCTTGGCATTGTTTTCCTCTTAGTTTGAAGCAGAGCAGAACACTTATCCAAGTGGATAAGTCTGTTAGTGATAATCTTGGCCAACATGTTTACTTCAGAATTAATGAGAGATAGAGGCCTTTATGTCTCATGTTTTTTTGAGAGGGTTATCTGGCGTCAGGGGGAGCACATTCCTTAAATATGCTTCTGCATGCAGGGTGAGGAGATGAGGAGCTAGTATCTTGCTATTCTGTGTAGAACTTGGCTAGCAGGTCATCTGGAGCCCTTCCAGTGTGGAATCCTTTGATTGCTGTGTTGATTTCTTCAACTGAGAATGGCTTACACAGCTACTCACATTACTATTCATTCCGCCACGCAATGGCTGTATCCTTCTTTTAGTCTGCAACCTGATCTATAGTTGCTTGTGTAGTGAAATCATAAAGATTAGCGTAATATGAACAGAACGCACGCACTATCTCCACTGCTTCGAGAAGCTGAGCACTCCTTTCATCATTGCATGCAATGTCTCCTGCTGCCCAAGACTTCTTACGAAGAATCGCTAAGGGTTTACCGGGATGTTCACCCTCTCCGTATTTGCAAGCTGCCATTTAATTTCCCAGAAACTTCACCTCCCTCTTTACCCCTTCATTTAATTGACATTTATGATCTAGTCTCTGCAAGAGTTTTGAATCAGATTTAACTTGACAGCTGCACTGTAATTCTTTAATATCACATTCCAATTAGGCTATATGCACCATGAGGGAGGGAAGTACTCCATTCTGTTTAGAAATATGGAACCCACAAATACAAGCTTTAAATGCTTCCCATGTTGTAGACATGTCAGGTACTGAATCCAGCTTTATTTAGAAGTATTCCAAAATGCTATTGCGCGGTTCTTTACAGAATGCACTGACCTCTAATGAATCTGGTTCCAACCTCCAGTGGACAGCAGTAGCTTGCTTGCCTGAGATGGATATTTGTAATACAACTTGGGCACCGTCAGGCAGACATCTTGCTTAATGACAGACATGTGTGATCCATGTGCACCAGTCACTAGAAACTCTTATTGTTTATCGAAGCAACTGAACTAAAGTGGGCGCCCTGTGTCCGGGCACAAAATCAGATGATGGGCGTCCACAGCAGAAATCACCACCACACAGCACCACAAATCTCACTTTGATATATAACATTCAGAGGTGCAGGCACACCCAATTAGCATTGGCGGCAGGGCCTTTTAACATCTCTTATGGTGCTAATCTCCCGATGTAAACTTCAGGGTGGCCTGCCAACTTCCACCTCATGGGCGTACGAGCAGGCCTTGCCACAATTTGTGGGGTGTATCCATCAATTTCACAATGCATATGGGGTGTTTCACAACACCGTGCCATTTACGAATTGTGCTGACCATCACGTTCATTAGGCTCAATGGCCGACTCTCCCAACAATGGACTTCGCACTTAGGAACGCAGGCCACAGCTGTGTTTATGCAGCAGGTGCACCCGCCATTTTGTTGTCTTACTCTGGGGCTCCTCTGTCTCCTAAATCTTCTTTTGTGGATTTCGGATTCATTTTTCAGAAAAGATTTCTTCACATCTGGACTAACAGTGGAAAAATGCTGAAATCTGAAATTCAGAACACTGTAGTGCCTGATATCCTACTGTTGTGTAAATCAGATGGAAGATTATCTCTGTGCTTTTTAAAGTTTCATTTAGACCTGAATGACATTGAATTATAGACTTAAAAGCCGAAATGAATTTTGGCACTTCACATGATTACTGGGAAAAGAATGAAAAGATGGGTAGCCTCCTGATTACAGAAACTACAATACAAAATAAATAATATGTTTATTAGGGAAACATCGTTTACAACAATCCATTTACTACGAAATGCATTTACAACGATGCCACTACTACGAACATGCCTTTACCACGCATGCCTTTCCTACAAATATACCTTTACCACTCATGCCTTTACAACAAATTTCATTCTAAAGGCATGAATGGTAAAGGTATAAGGGTGGTAAAGGTTTTGCAGGTAAGTACATGTAAGTATTAAGTGGTTTAAGTGTTTTATATATACACACACATACATATACACATATATATAATATATATATATATATATATATATGTAGGGTTTAGGTTGGGTATGGGTTTTGGCGGGGTAAAGGCATTTTTTGGTTTAGGGTGGGTATGGGTTTTGGGGTGGTAAGGACATTTTTAGGTTTTAGGGTGGGTATAGATTTAGGGATGGAAAGAGCAGTTTTAGGTTTTGGGGTGGGTATGGGTTTTGGGGTGTTAAGGACATTTTTAGGTTTTAGGGTGGGTATAGATTTTGGGATGGAAAGAGCATTTTTAGGTTTTGGGGTGGGTATGGGTTTTGGGGTAGTAAGGGCATTTTTAGGTTTTACAGTGGGTATGGGATTTAGGGTGGTAAATGTATTCTTAGGGTTTAGTTTGGGTATGGGATTTAGGGTGGTAAGGGCATTTTTAGGTTTTAGGGTGGGCATGTTTTTTGGGGTGGTAAGGGCATTTTTAGGTTTCAGGTTGGGTATGGGTTTTGGGGTGGTAAGGGCATTTTTTGGTTGTAGGGTGGGTATGGGTTTGGGGAGGGTTAAGGGCACTTTTAAGTTTCAGGGTGGGTATGGGTTTTGGGGTGGTAAGGACATTTCTTGGTTTAGGGTGGGTATGGGTTTTGGGGTGGTGAGGGCATTTTTAGGTTTTAGAGTGGGTATGGGTTTTGGGGTGGAAGAGGCATTTTTAGGTTTTAGGGTGATTATGGGTTTTGGGGGTGATATGGGCATTTTTAGGTTTTAGGGAGGGTATGGGATATAGGGGGTTATTACAACTTTGGAGGAGGTGGTAATCCGTCCCAAAAGTGACGGTAAAGTGACGGATATACCACCAGCCGTATTACGAGTCCATTATATCCTATGGAACTCGTAATACGGCTGGTGGTATATCCGTCACATTTGGGACGGTTTACCACCTCCTCCAAAGTTGTAATAACCCCCATAGTGCGGTAAGTGTATTTTTCGGTTTTAGGTTAGGTATGGGTTTTGGGGTTGTAAGGGCATTTTTTGGTTTTAGGGTGGGTATGGTTTTGAGGTTGTAAGGGCATTTTTAGGTTTTAGGGTGGATATGCGTTTTGGGGTGGTAGGGGCATTTTAAGGTTTTATGGTGGGTATTGGTTTTGGGGTGGTAAGGGAATTATTGGGGTTTAGGCTGAGTGAGGTGTGTGTGTGTGTGTGTGTGTTGTGCGCCCATCATCATGCGCAATATCACCGAGAGGAGGAGTCACTCGATCTCGTGACTCGAAAAAGCTTCTTCGAAGAAAAGCAACTTGTAACACTCCGAGCCCAACATTAGATGGCAGACTTATGCAAAGCATGTGAATCTGCAGCACTACATGCCATGAACAGATGTCTACTGGGTGAATAACATTTTCCATACATATCGAAATGTGTGTGTATATATATATATATATATATATATATATATATATATATATGGGTTATACTTACCATTTTATTTTCTACCACAGATGTGTCTTTACCAATTATGCATCTACAACTGAATTTTCGTGGTAAAGGCATGCGTAAAAAGGCATTTTCGTGGTAAAAAACTTTCGTTGTTAGTGCATTCGTTGTAATGACGGATGCATTGCAATTACCACATTGTATAGGCAATTGTGGTAATTGCATTTGTTGTTCCGTCATACAACCTGTTTTTTAACTACAGTGAAGTTAACTCATGGACAGGGGAAGCAGATGCGACATCACAAACCATTTGTCCTTTAATGTCACTCAGACACACATGCTTACACATACATTCACACATATACACACTGTCTCTCACATAAACACACTCAGACACAACGTGCATTTAAAAGCATTTTTTGTTTACCTCAGCTGACGGAGATCCTTATTCCACCTAATTGTACTCCATGTTTTTACTACAATAATTGTGAATAATGTTCACTGTTAGTGTAATAACACATTGATAGAAAACAAGGAAAGTAGTTCTTCAATCGACATCTATAAGGACCAGATACTTCTGTGTTGTTGGCACTGATTTTACCAACTCTGAAGCCAGGTGTTGCAAAGGCTGTGCCACGGGTCTCAAGGGGCAAGTCAGGGGTCGCAGCTGCGACCCCTAGTTAGCTCTGTTACATCTAGCAAAAATAATAACAGCCACTTGGCTGATTTTTTTAAACACCTTTTTATAGAAAAAGCTGAGAAAATCTGCAACCAGTAGACTATTACATCACTGTAATCCATAAGTATCAAAGGAGGAAGCGTCACCTGTGGAGATCCTCATTTGCACACTTTCGCACCTCATAGACATTGGTTGTATTTCTATCCATGTCATTCAACCCTCTAGCATCCACATCAGGCCCTTGCAAGCTTTCCATGTTCCCCATATCTTTTCCCATTTTTTAGGGCCTCCTCTCCTTTCAGATATTTGCTTTTCGGCCAGCATGCACCAATCCATGTCTGCTTTCCATTGTTCCAGTTCTATGACATATGCAACACCCCCATTGTTTGGCTATATTCCTCCTCGCCACCATGAGACACAGTCTGTACAAAATCTTCTGCTATTGCTGCTGGGTGTTTTTCTCCTTACGTCCAGTATGTTAGCTTCGTGAAGTTTGTGAGTTCAGTGAGACAATTCCACAGTGCTTTTCAGCAGTCCCCTAATCTGGGGCATTCCCCACTTCACTGGATTTTATGGCCATTTTTATGGGTGAAAATTTAATTTTGTAACTAATGAGTTACATAATTTTTTTGTCAGCATTCATCTGCTAAACGTGAAGTTGAAGAGGTTGAACAGACAAATACCAGTTGTGAAGGTGTCATTTTCTGCAGTTCTTGTATTGGGCATGAAGAAAGGATACCCCCTATTGCCCTTTCTTTTTAAGTTAGCCGGAGAGCCCTTGACTATTTTGATTGGCAGGATTCTCTTTTTCCTAGGTTCCAGTTTGGGAGAATTTCATGCACTTCTGTATGATGATGATAACGACATCTTGCTGTGATGTGCAATCCGGAAAAAATGTGTATGTACTTGGTTGTAGCTGATAAATAATATTAGAACACTATCATATACTTGTGGGAGTCAATGGGTAATTTTGGAATACTATCGGTAAATGAAATAAATTTGTGTAAATCTGAATTTTTCATTTTTACATATTGTTGTTACTACCCCAACCTTAAAGATTGGAAAATAAAATATTCTAAGAAAGAGATTGCTTAACCTGGTCTATTTGTGCACAGAATCTACAAGATTTATTTAGGGACAACTTAGGCACAGTGTGCATAACAAGTGTAAGGAATTGTGTCAGGTAGAATAGATTTCAATTAAATTTGTGGGCTAAGATCAATGCACTACACATACATATTATATCTTGCAAAAACCTTTGCTTCCAATGTCTACATCATTTATTAAAAGTTTCGACAACACTATAACTGAGGTTTTGTGGCTTGAATGAAAAAAAGAAAGTGATCTGGTTTGATTTTCTTTCTCCAGCCTATTATTATGAAGATTCATACTTCTGGTTCAAAACTGACACAAATTCAATGTCAGATTACTGTAATTATTACAGAGACTTCAGTAAAGCCATTTCTATAAATTTCTCCTTATACGATGGAAACATTACCAACTCGTTTTATCTTCAGATACCTTAAAGGATTAAACTTCAATCCAAAAGATGTAGGACATCCTCTAAACAGACTCCACAGTCATTGAATTTCCTTTCTTCATGTTATCCCACACCTACTGTAGAATTCAAAAAGCTCTTAAAATCTATGTATTTTAACAGATTAAGACCTGCTCGGAGACCTCCCAAGGGACTGTACGCTTTATTAGTGTTGTTTGTGAATCGGTAGAAAGTTACCTTTATGACCCCTCTGTTACTCTTAGTCTGCAGACTCTTCCCTGTTATGGGTCCTTCCGCTGATCCCTGAACCACAGAACACACAATTGCCGTCTCGTTCTTTCAGTAAGGCAAAGGTGCCTACCATGGTGATCGGGGCATGCTGTATTTGATGCGCATTGCACTGTTGTGCTTTGCTCTGAAATTAACAACCATGGAAGTAGTTTTTGGTCCAGCCAGGATGTGACAAGCTGTACACAAACTGATAATGGAAGGAGTCACAGATTCACCATAAATATAACTTTATGAATGTTGTCATGATTTATGACACATTAGGCAGAACATCTCTTGACTCAGTTTCTTATCATTGAACTTTATACCTTGTCATTGAAATCCATGAGCCCTTCCTTTATGTTTCTGCTACCCAATCTCACATCAATATGTCCCTGGTTGCCTGCTCTACCTCATCGCTTGCAGCATTGACTGAACACATCAGCCTTCATCTGCTTGATTCTCACCTCATCATCCTTGCCTCAACTTTGTTTGATATGTACATGTCCTTCATCCTGGTCAAACATCACTCAAAGCTTGCAAGGTTAAGACTACACTTTGAATACTTCTCCTCCAGATCCATAAAGTACCAGACAAGTTATTTTGTCAGCAACACTGGCTGGTGCTTTCACAATTAATTCAGCTAGATCTACCTTCAAACGTTTTCTCCCCCCTGAATCCATACATCCCAAATATGACGCTGACCCTGCACAGCATTGATCATTCTCACACTTCACTTTTAGTATGCTCTTCTCCAGTTTTCCTAATACGCTCGTCACCAGTTCATCATGACTTTAACTGTGTCTGTCTCTGTCCTAAAAGAACATTACACCCACAATGCCCTCCAGAACCCTCTTCAGCCCACATTACACTTTTACAAAAAATAATTCACCAATATACATTACGGAAGAGGTTAAAGGTCTTGATTCCTCCTGCAACATGTTCTGATGTTAACAGATTACACTTTAATAATACTGAAAACGTGTGCTTCTTTCAGAATTGCCAGCTCTGCAGGTATGGATCTTTCATATAGTCATAGGCTGAAAATTCTCCATTGTCAGGCTGGAAATCCCCAGTAATCTTAAATAGCAGTAAACAATGTTTAAAAGCCTTAGGCCTCAACATAGGTGTATGTTTAGTAGCACATCAACCTCATTTGAACAACCAGAATTTCAGCCAATGAGATGGCAATGCCACCTCTCCTACTCTCCTGCTAGAGGCACCATAGCTCAGATTTCCACTGTTTGTCATATGGGAGTCAGACCTCAAGAACTGTGCTCTAACCTTTCAGTGACCCCATGCTGTCATTTTGTCTGGGCTGCCCTGAGACTGAACCAGCTCTAACTTCAGCTTTCCGAATACTGTAAGTAGTTTCTAAGATAATTTCTATTTCTGGGTAAGGAAAACCCTGCATCTGCCAACTGTCGACATGACCGAGAGAGAGAAATAAATTATTTTCACATCCTGTTCTACCTGGGGCCAAAAGAAAATCTACTTTGAAGACCTACACGAGCAATATACTTAATGTAGAACCGTTTCTTCAAACCCCTTAGAGACACAGAGTGGACGTTGGCCCTCTGTGTACTGGACAAGAAAAGATACCATGCTCCTAAGGGGAATACCCCATCCTCTGGGGATAGTAACATGCGCCTCCAAGCAACAATGGTTGCACAAAAAAAGGAAATATATAGATTTCCTAGGGCTGGACTTGTATCCAAAAGCACCTGCAGCCTCCTTCACACGTACAGCAAAAGTAATTTCCTCAGAAAAAAAGTTCCAGAGATGAAAGACCAATCTGCACAAAAATATGCGCAAAACTCCAGCTCTCTAAATGGTCTGAATGAATTCCAAACTCCATTGATGACTTGGTCATTGTCGACGTCCAAGAAAAATTCACAGTCGTCAACAAAACTTCCACGGGACTCATTTTCATCTAGGAACATACCATCATCAATGACCAGATCCTCGCCGTTGATTGTGACACTTTCACAGTTGGGACCATTTTCGCCGACAGACCTTCGGTGATAATTACACCACCTTCAATGTTGAGTTCATCATTGATGATGCCTAGAATATTCCTGCTACTGAGGTTCACCCCTTTGGCGCCCACCTTAATGTTGATACCGTCAATGACACAGTCAATGACAGTTTTCTCCAAACAAGACACTTTTTTACCTATTCAAGTACCAGCAAGTCTTCCCACTCAAATTTTGGATTCTGAATTGGAGGGTGAACGCAATGACTAGGATGTTTCAGAAACTGCTACTAGTCCTACGCAGTCAGATGTCCGCTCTGACCCTGAATTTGATGGAGATGCATGGATGATAAGGCCACTTATAAGGGCTATGACTACCAGCCACAGACTTTTCTAACTGATCATTCTCATCAACATTATTACACCTCGCCTAGCTATGCAGAACCTGAGATGTTGTAAGTACCTGTGGCATTTTGACAACATTGCAAAAGATCATGGATACCTTCCAAAGGTTAATATTTCAACAGCCTGCCAGGAAGCCCTTGAAGCTCCTCCTCCTCTGCCACCCCCACCACCCCCACCACCAGCAACTCCCTCCCCACCTCATCACCTCTGGAGGACCATCTTCTAAATAAGTCACACAATATGACTTGGATTTGGGAGTCAATGACTCTTCTGATTCTCTCTGTCGTATATGGAGGCGAAGGTGAATTAGTTAATGATGAAGCTATCACACAATGGGATGATTATGCCATACCTAAGCAAGGTAACAATTCCCTTCTCAAACTAGATTTACCTACAGCCAACATAGTAATTTCTATGTGCTGATGGAGAGAGTGACTAAAAAAATTCAATCTTACAATAACCTCTGTGGAACAAAAGTGCTTTCTATATGGTTTTAAGGAACTGCCAAATAAATTGACGAGGGCCCTATTTATACTAGATTTCTTTGGTCAGAACGTGTAATGTTGATAAAAACACCTGCCACAATTTCAGTAGTGGTAATCTAATTAGAGAAGACGTGTAGTGCTCCAGACGTGGCCCTGGCCTGCCTCACTGGCCATCCAAAGCAAGACTTTGTCATAGTACAAAGGCTTAGCACAAGTAAAATAATCCAATCACGCCTTCCTCTCCACCCCCTGACCGGGACAAAGAGTGCAATGATAATTCAGGCCGTGTAGATGGTTCCATTGAGGCTACATCAATCAATGCCGTAAACCCCTAAACAATTCTAGGTCATTATGATCGTCAGATGTGGTATGCCATCTTACCACTAACTGGCCTCATACCAGAGGGTAAGAGGGACATGATTAGGGCTAGAGCAACAGTTTCAGTGGCCATCATTTATGGAGCAATGGATGTTTCCAAAGAAGGTTGTTGCAATTGACAGGAGTGGCTGTTTTAAGATAAAAAGGTTTCTGTGAACAACTTGCCATTTGATGGAATCACCCTCTTTGGTAAGCATGTTAATGAAGCCTTGCAGAATATTAAAACAAACGCAGATACAGCACAATCTCTGTGAGCTCTCCAATATTGTTGCTCTGGCTTTACACCTTTTTTGCCTCACAAACATCACAAACAAAAACACTATTGTTGAGGCCTATTGCCATTTTAACACTGTTTATTGCTATTTTAAGATTACTGGTGATTCCCAGCATGACAATGTTGCTATATAAGGCTAGGACTGGTGATCAGGTCATACGTTTTTATTCAGCTCGTGGAGGTCTACACACTTTCTGATGCCTTTATGCCCCTCCCCTTGTTGCATCACATGCTCATGTTTCAACATCTTCAATTCCTGCTTAAGAGGTCCCATCATCAGGCTCAGACCCCTCCTTGCTTTACCGACCACTGTGTTCACTAATCCCTTTAATGTAGCTTTTGGCACAAGATATCAAAGTACCTCTATCCAGTCTTCAAGCACCTGAGGAAACTTCTTAACAATGGCACAATCTTCACGTCATCGAGATACTAATATCACCTATTCAGGCACATTCTCACATGTGAAAGCCAGTAACAGCAAGCATTTGCAATGCACTAGGGCCTCGCATTTGTCGGAGTTACAACTGTTCACAGTTGTAAACTCCCAACCGGATTTTTCCTGCATTAAAAGAAAAAAACAGCGCGATCGCGCTGAACATTTCACACAAGCCTCGCATGTTTTCCGTACTTGGTCCCTGCGCTCGAGGAGGGCTAACCACGGAAAAGGCATGACTTATGCGTGCCTTCCACTAATCAAAAGAAGCCAATGAAAGACACTGACGGGATGTCGACGGGGCTCCGAGCCCTTTTCTAATACCTATAGCGTCTCGCTAGCGTTACGCATGCGCAAGCGCATGCGACGCAGGCTCGGCCCTAAAAATGACTATAATAGGTAGCTCAGACAACCAACTAACAAGATAAGCTAAAGTAGCAAACTAACCAGATAAACTCCTCCTATGAACGTGCAAGGAGGAACAGTACCAATGACTGTTGAGAGGCTTCTCACAATACTCGCTCTGAAAGTACTGGTTGGTGTTATAAGCAATAGAATTGGTGAATATTAATAACAGATTTTCACCCTTGGGCTTGCTTTCTCCCCACAGTGCACCAACAACATTTGCATTGCCCACACGTCCACTTTAGTATCCCAGTGTAGCTCTGGTATATTGTTGCTGTGGTAAGTTGCACGCCTCTGAAGTACATGACACACTACCTTTCCTGAAAGCGTTCCCTCAGTTATTGTGCTTTATAAGATGACTGTCAGCCCAATTATGCTTATGTGTAATAATATGAGACATGGAATGAGTGCCTGTGTGTGATGACACCAGTGCCAGGTCACCAGGAAGGTTTGTCCTTCACACAGGCCACTGATGGAGCGCAACAAATCCTGCCCAGGTTCATGAAACCAATCTGCAAAGATCTTTTCCCCTGTGAACCCAGCATTACTAAAAGGTTTCTTATCACTTGTCTCTTGTACACAATCCTTCCTTTCCTCCTCATTCTTGTAAACCGCAGTACAGCTATCCTTCTGCGGATTGAAACTTTATTGGTAATCAGGCACTAAAAACGCAGCCAAGACTACAAAGATCAGGGTTGGTGGTGATCCGTAATGCATCTGCCTCCTGCATTGATCGGTGATCCTCATCATCACTTGTTACGCACAATGATCCTGTCAGGATCCGAATGTAGGTTGAATCCAACGTAAAAACAACCTTTCCTTCACCATTGTGAGTGATACTAATACTCAATGCACTCATATCCAAAGGTGGTGCTTTCTGTGTGACTTCAAGGAGGAGCCATGTGACGTGATTAGGTCCATACCATAGATCGACAAAATGCAGGCAACTGGCAACACATGCAGGAAGGTTGAATACAACGTAAACCTAACCCTTCCTTCACCATTGTGATCTAATATACATCCTATACTATAGAAGGCGAGTGGAAATAAGGGAATGGGATGAGGGAGAAAGGATAAGTACCCAGGTGGTTCTGTGAGTCCCAAATAGTGATGATCAGTGAACTAGGCAGCGTGGTGAGGAATTAGTGTTGGGTGGGTATGTTTAGGCTTTTGAGCGGAACCACCTTTACTAGTAAGAAAACATACATTTATGTTTAATACAGGAATGGTGAAACCTTGCTCATTTCACAGGAGCTGTAAGATGTTTCTGTTTACTGCTTCACCCAGCAAGGATGCTCTAATGACCTCTGAGGAAGATTGTGGTCAATCCTTGCACCTGGTGGGAGACCAGTAGACAGAAGACTTCTTGACAAGTAGAGGAGGAAACAGACACAGCACCAAACAGCTACCCCTTAACTGAATGAGGACATAGTGTAAGGAACTGAAAGGGAACCAGAGAGAGGGAAAACAACATGAGGGAATACAAAGACCAGGTGTAGAAGTAGCTTAAAGTCACAGCAAATGCGCACTCGTCAGGTGCTGAACTATAAGTGACCACTGCACCTTCTTCAGCTTCCAAACCAAGCCTATCCGAGACCACAGTGAGAAAAGCAGGACGTGAACCTTGATGTATGCTGGGGCATTAACACACTAGCCTAACGGGCTAACTGCCATGTCCCCGTATGTCTTGACCATCAGGACTTTAACCTGTGCTTTCTTGAACGTTCTTGTATGAATGTGTACACACAGCAGGGGATCTGCATGTTTTAGGATAACACCAAAGTTATTTTTTTCGTGAGAAACACACCAAAGACTTGACAGATCCACATCTTTATGTATTGTTTCACAGAACGTTCTAAAAACTAAATAAATTCTACTTGAGGTAAGTACATTCACTCCTAAACAAAGAAGTAATACAAACAATAACACTGCTCTTCTAAATGTCATTTTTGTGTTTTTGAGATCATCTCGTGAAACTGAGCAGACATACTCATCTTTGCATGTGCCTTTGTCTCATACAAATATGCAGCAAAACTCAGCAGAATAAATGGCCTCTGAAGAGGTGGGAAACCCACATAAGAGAAGTTGTCAAAACCACGAGAAGACAAATATAAAGTGTTACATTAAAAAGGAAACTAGAAACTTCCTAGAAACTTAATATATGTGCCCATTTTGTTTATGCAGTTAAACACCTACATCATGGGAAGGATGGAGAAATTCTTCAAAGACCCGTTTGTGTTCAACCCGGAGAGGTTTCATCCAGATGCTCCTAAGTAAGTGAAGCTCTGCTAAGTAAATTCCATATCAAACTAGATTTGATTGGTGTTTTGGCTACCACATGTGAGTTGTTTATCATTCACGTTCTCAAGGAAAAAGGTATATTCAGAATCTTTCAGTTCCATATTGTTTCTTCTACCACCATGACCTATTGCTCATCACTAAGTAATATTGAGCAGTCGGTATGACCTCCTGGGTGCTTTTTCTCTGGCACAATGTGGGTAGAGCCTGTTTTCACTAAGAGCGATAATCATGAACTAGACCTAAATAATAATTTGGGAAAAATGTAATTTTGTTTGGGTGATCTTTGTGGATTTGGGAATTATGAAGATGGGACGCCTCAATTATCCATTTTGACTGCTGGAAAATTGTTGACAACCGCCTTTTTTTATCATAGCAGGGACTTTGTCTCAACCAACTGGCAACAAATGCAGGCCCTGATCTTTTACAGTAGCATCATATTAAAATGTTAGGAGGTTTGTGACCAAAATTCATAACCATCTGATGGTTTTTCAGTGACCAGTATGGAGGATGGTGGTCTCTGTCGAGTTGGTACTGGATCTGTACTTATATCATAAAGTCATAAAATGTCTGCCTAGTTTTGGTCCTTTCAGCAGAAAATTGGCAAACTGATTGAGCATAAACGTGTCCTCTCCACAGTGGGCTCGATACAAACATTCGGAAAATACAGAGGATTCAGAATCAGGCAGCAAGGTAGCTAAATGATAACATCACACCCAGTCTGGAATGTCTCTGCTGGCTCCCAGGGGATCAAGAGTCAAATTCAGGGCCCTCTGGTTCACATTAAGTGGCAGTGACCTGGAGCACCTTCAGGAACTGGCCCCAACTGCAATCAGATTCAGCAACCTAGTAGCTGCCAGTGTGCCAAGTTCAAATAAACAGGAGGAAACTCATAACAGAACAAGGTGGTATACTTTTGAACTCACCAGTGTCCCAACGGAGAGCACTCCCCCCACTTTGGCCCCTGAGTTACAATCTGCTGTTTCTGGAAAACTTTCCAATGCCATGACAATTTGCTCTTATCTGGAGGGACTGAACCTTCTGCCTGAAAATCTGAATTCTGGTGCTTAGCTTTGGCCAGATTTGTGCAGTGGGTATGTGAACTGGCTCCTGCTAGCCTCCAATGTCCATGGTGGTGGGCCTAAGCTGAAGGGCGCAAAGCCTGGAATTGGTCGCACAACCTCAGGTATGTGATGAGGAGGCAGCAGAAAAAGGATGAGTTGGGAGGTTTGGCAGACCTGGAAGGAGAAGCTCAGGCGGCTAGTTATAGATTGGTGCTCAGGCAGTATGCAGTGAGGCATTCGCCTGTACAGCCGCTTTGCTTTTCTGTTGCCGCTGCTGGCTTACAGGACTCTTCCCCTCTATATGGTAAGGTTGTGATGGGGGAAGCCCCGAAGCAAAGCAACATGAAGAGTAGGCGGCACTGTTATTGCACTACTTGCTTCTTGTGATTTATTACAAGTGAGTATCGCCATACACTTCCTGTTGTAGGTTTTTTCCTATTTCAGAACCCACCTGTTATAAGCTTATGAACTAAAGTGAAATGTGGTTAGATATTAGTGTAGCACTTAATTTAAATTAAAATAGTGCATGCGGGCAGTTAATGTGAGGAACCTTGTGCTAGTGTCAGCTCTTCAGTTTCGAGCAAACTTAAACTACACTTTTCAGGAACAACTAAATTCACAGCAAGTGTTACTCGTAGGTTTGAAAAGTAATTATTTACGTGTTTTCAGCAAAGTGCAGAAAGCCTGGATGGACAGTTTTTGTCTTAATCAGCAATGACAATTTTGCGATACATTATGTTGTATTTTTTCACAGGCCTGACTTCTGTTACTTTCCATTCGTTTTGGGTCCCCGATCTTGCCTCGGACAGGTGTTTTCACAGGTATGAAATAACTGAATTGCACACTTTGTCTCTCTTCTCCGCCTCAGTCCTGAGCCTCTAACTGGCCCACTGGCTCTACATTTCTGGTCTTGAATTCTATTGACGCTCATAGTTTGCGGGCTTTTGGTGGCAGAAGTGGGATATATTTTAGTGGTGTTGCATTCTTTTGGCAGACACCTACACATGGTCAACATCTGCATACTGCACATTACTGTCTACGGTGCCTCCACATATACATTGTGATCACTCAGCATTTAACCAACTCTTACACCCTGTCCATCACTACCAGTGGAGCAAGCATCATTATCATTTGAGATTACCCATATCCATCATTCAGCACTATTTATGGGGCCAGTATCTATACACTGAATACTTTTCCTCATGGGGCTATTACCCGTTATGTATCACTACCTATCAGGTCACTCCTCCCAAAGGGGTAGTGCTGTGTACAGTGAACATAACAACTCATGATGCACCTACATTCCACATATGATAACCCAATGAGGAAGAATTCTTTACACATGTTAAAGTTGATCGGGATCGGTCACTGACATGATGCAATTGCAAATTGAGCACGAGCATCAACATTTTTGTGCACCTTCTAGGTATATGTCTGCGGTCTGTTGAAGACTGCTAGGGCTGAGGCATGGTAAGTCAAACGATATTTCTCTGAAAGGCTGTTTTCTGGCTTTATCAGACGCACCTGCATTCATGAGACTTGGTCTATCAGGAGCCTCAACCAATTTGGAAATCAATTCTCCTTTTGTCCATCTGAGATCACCTCAACACTGGTCTGACATTTTCTTTTCTAACCTTCTGTGAAGGTACAGTACCTCTAAATTAGTCCTTTTGGCTGTTATTAGTCACAAAAGACCTATCTTTTGCACCGACAGGCTTACTCTTTCCATACAACATGAGAATACTTGGTCAGTGGGTCTAGAACATGCTGCAGAGATCTGCATGTAACCTTTCGGTGACCAGTAGTGCTGGGAGATTTTGTTTGCATTGCTTCCTTGCTGGTAGTAGTTTTAAGCGATTGAACAGAGCCCCATTGACACTCGTGTGTTGCCACCAATCTTTTTGCCCCACTAGGGAAAACAGAAAGATAGTCAGGATGACACTTTGCTAGAGAAAGAGAGATATGATGATCTGGAGTTATTTTGACTTTCTCAAACTTTATATCTATGTAAGATAGGTAGACCTATGTGATTTCTGTGCGACTGTCAGGTGTACATGATAATAATATGTAGAAGCATTTAAATAGCAAAAATAGAAACTGAATTGATTTGAGGCACAAAATAGCAAGCAGCTATTACTACCCAGCAGAATCTTGTTATCAACCTTAGAATACAAAAACTGGGTTCAAACTTGCAAGGGCTCAAACATATGCCTTGCAAGCTTGAAGCAGCTGTTTGCAGTTGGCGCGAAACTCTTTAATCTATTTTGCCATGATTTTAATTTGTGACATTCATTTGGCATAGAATCTGTGCAACAAATGGATTAGCCCATTGTAAAATGTTACATAGAATGTAAATCTTGTATCTAGGTATGATGTGTAATTCTCTGTAGTAAGCACATTGAATTTGTAAAATGTTCCTTGATGATTCAAACCTGTCACCTTAAATTCTATGCAGGTCACTCCAGCATGTGCATTAACCACCTAAGTGGCTTCCAAATGTCATACTCCGAAATGTGCTGCATAGACATACATCTCTGGAGCGTGGACTTAAGGGCCCTACATGATCTTGAGATTTGTTTTGTTAGTAACAGTAAAGTAGGACACAGCAGTGTTACTGGCTGACTATTCCCCCTTAAATCTGACTCCAACCATTACTGTTTTCTCTCTGATATCCACCCACCCACCATCCTCCACTCATGATGGTGTCGGGGTTCTCTGTGTAATTTTTGACTCTATTGATGTACTGTGCTGGATTAGCACCAAAATGTTGGCGCTAACCCTGCAGAGTACATAGGGGCCCATTGAAAACAATGGTGCGCCCCCTTTTAATGCATTCTCTGTGCAGGTGTTAAAAATAGCTGCTAAAAATAGCACAGTGGAATCTCTTAGATTCCACTGTGCCATTTTTGCGGTCCCCCTGTTGGGGGAACGCCCCATGTGCATACATTATATCTAGTGTAGGCATAATGTGGCGCAAGGGGTTACAAAGTGGCACAATGCATGCATGCACCACTTTGTAAATATGGCGCAGCGAATTCGGCCTCGTTGAGCCACAATAGCATCATAAAAAATCACGCTAATGTGGCACAAGACCCTCTTAGATATGGGCCTAGGGGTGACTGCTGACAGAGAGTTCCTCCAGTCAAGGTAATTGAAAAGGGCACCATTAAGTTGGACAACAGCACCCAAGAAACAATTGCTAGTGTGCGCTGTTTTAGTGGTCATTATTGTATGCAATTGTAGGAGCTTCCAGCACTTAGGCCAGGACACCAGGACCACCAAAAAACGATGGTAGAAGTAAACAGAATGCCTCAATTAAAATATGTTTTTCTGTTTTTCAGATGGAAGCCAAGGTAGTGCTGGCCAAGTTGCTGCAAAGGTTTGAATTTACTTTGGCGCCGGGGCAGACTTGCCATATCATGAACACCAGCACTTTGAGACCCCGGGATGGTGTGGAGTGCATCTTAAAAGTTCGTGGTGAAGACAAGAAAAAGCAGTGAAGAAGCAGATTATAAATAAATAAGTCGTGATATTGAATAATCACTGAGTTTACCGTGCGGCAGCTCCCACAATATACATTTCCTCTTTTAAGCACTTGCAATGCCAGCATGAAATTTCTCATATACTCGAGGTTAGAATTATTAGGTTAGGTTATTGGCCCTCTAGACCCCTTCCTCGTAACACCTCGAGACCTAGAAGAACCATCCCTCCTTTATCCCACAAGGAAGCCACCATACTCGCTCTCTCCTATAACCCGTCCCTCCCCACCCTGATCCCCCCTTCTAACATACAAGTCATCACCGGTTTCAGGAGACAACGTATACAACCTCCCTCTCCCAGACCCCCTGCCCACCTTGTTAATATCCCCCCTCTCCCTTCCAAACCTGAGCCTAAGATCCATCCTCGCACCAACTGCATGCTCATAAACTGTAGATCAGCTGTCAAACACGCTACGGATCTTGCTGACGCTATCCTCAACCATAACATTGACATTGCCTTCATCACAGAGACCTGGCTAACCGAACTCTCTCAACCAATCTTGGACACCCTTGTCCCTCCCGGCTACTCTATCTACAACAAAGAGAGAAAGAACCGACCGGGGGGAGGTATTGCCATCATCCACAAAAATACCATAGAAATTGATTTCAAAGAAGCTCTCATTTTCAATTCCTGTGAACACTTGAACGCCTTCCTGAAGACCTGCGTCAACTCTAAGGTGACCTTCCACCTTCTCTACCACCCCCCGGGTAATGCCCAACCTTTTGCGGATCACCTAGCTGACCTAATAACTCACTGCTCCCTCTCTGACCCCAACTTTATCATCTTGGGCGATCTCAACCTTCGCTGGAATGATGAGAACAATGCACTCATTCAATCCCTACATGACCTCCTTCACAGCAACAACCTTTCCCAACACTGCAAGGGCCAAACCCACAGCAAAGGCGTTACACTAGATGCGATTATAGGACATAAAGATTCCCTCAAGGTCGTTGATATCCTTCCTGTCGACTGGTCAGATCATCATATCATCCTTTTCCATCTCAACTATATCCCCCAACTCACTCCCCATCCCCAAAAATCCTTTAGTTGGAAAAGAAATGTCAGCCAAATCCCCCTATCTACCTTTGAAGAAAAAATCACCTCTCTTCTTCCCCCCCCTTCGACCATCCTCTCCACGATGGACTTAACCACCCTCTACAACTCGACTATAACTACCATATTGGATCAGCTTGCCCCTCTAAAACTGAAAAGACTGCGAAACATCCCATCCAGAGCTTGGTTCAACAATGACCTCAACTCAGAAAGAAGACAACTCAGAGCCATGGAAAGACTTTGGAGATCTGACCCCTCCTCTACCCACTTAGATCAGCTCAGAAGTGCTCGGAGATGTTACAAAAAACACATATATAATGAAAAAAGATCCTTCTTCCAGAATACCCTTGATAGAGCCATAAACCGCCCGAAAGAGCTCTTTAACATCATTAAACAACAAACGACCAATCCTCCTCCCAACCCCTTACCCACTACTGAGGCCACCTGCGTTAACTTTGCCAATTTCTTCAACGATAAAATCACTTGAGATTGAACATTCCTTAGCAAGGGACTCTCCCCCCAACATTGTGCCCCTCCTCCCATCCACTGTCAATCTTATCCCCGCTCTATACCTCTCCGACAACCCTTCCCCCCTAACTGAAATCACTCTCCCCACCCGGACGCATCGGCCGGCCTCCGCTAACTGGAGTTCTTTCCAACCCCTCCTGGTATCGGACATCTCCAAACTCATGTCCTCCTCCAAAACCTTCTCCCACCTAGCTGACACCCTCCCTTCCTCCTTGGCAAAAAAACTCCACCAGTCCCTCTCCCCTACTTGGACAATGATCATCAATAGCTCCCTTCAGACGGGCGTATTCCCAGACTGCCTAAAACTAGGCCAAATCATGCCAATTTTAAAGAAACCAGGAGCAGACCCGAACAACCTCCACAACTACAGACCTGTCTCCAACCTTCCCTTCCTGGCCAAAGTTCTCGAAAAATGTGCTCTCCATTAATTAACCCAACATATTGATTCCAACAGCCTCCTAAACCCTCTTCAATCTGGTTTCCGGAAAGGCTGCAGCACTGAATCAGCCATCCTCAACATTGTAAATGACCTCCTCATCTCTCTTGACTCTGACAGACCCTGCCTACTCATTCTCCTTGATCTTACAGCAGCCTTTGACACTGTCCACCACAAACTCCTTCTCGACTCCCTCCAAAAGAGAGTAGGCATTGAAGGCACTGTCCTCTGCTGGTTTTCCTCCTTCCTACAAAACCGTACACAACTAGTAAAACTTCTTAACTCGACCTCGCCCACCTCCCCCATTACCAGAGGGGTCCCCCTGGGTTCTGTCCTCTCTCCAACCCTCTTCAACATCTACATGGACCCTCTTACCACTATCCTCACTCGAGCTAATATCCCCTTCCACCTCTATGCTGACGACACACAACTCTATATTGAACTATTTTCCTTAGATGACATCCACCGTCTGAACAATACCCTTAAAGAAGCCCTATGCTGTCTCTCACATAACCACCTCAAACTCAATCACGACAAGACGGAAATACTCCTCCTCTCGAAATCTAACCAGCTTCCTCAACTGCAAGAATGGCTAAAATCTATTGATGCCCTCAAATGTACTCTCTCCCCATCTACCACAGTCAAATCCCTGGGAATCTCTCTGGACTCCAACCTGACCTTGTAGGACCATATTAAGTCAAACGCTAATAATGCCTTCCGCAGCCTTAAACTTCTTCACAAAATCAAATCCTTCATTCCCCAAGATGACCTCAAACAGGCCACTCTAGCACTGGCACTCTCAAGACTAGACTATGGGATCTCTATCCTCACTGGCACGGCCAAATCCCAACTTGCCCCTATGAGGTCCACTCTTCATGCAGCAGCTAGACTAGTGACAGGAACTAAAAAATTTGACCACATCTCCCCAGCCCTGAAGAATCTGAAATGGCTCTCGATTGAGGCCCGCTGCCTGTTCCGCACTGCCTGCCTGACACACAAAGCCCTTCACACTGGGAAACCTGAATACCTCGCTAACAAGCTAGTGAAAGCTGGTCAAACCAGATCTTTGAGAAGCACAAACTCTCTCCTCCTTCCGAAAACCAACAAGCAAAAAACTGGATCATGCTCCTTCTCAAACAACGCTCCGAGAATATGGAACTCCTTACCCATCCACATCAGATCTAACACCTCCCACATGACCTTTAAGAAACTACTGAAAGAATTCCTCCTAAACCAACCCTCTCATTAATAAGGGTCTCTCCCACACCAACCCCCCCTCCTCAAATTGCCACCCTTCTATTCATGAGAACCCATATGTATCCTCATTGTACAAAGTGACTCTTGACTCGTGTGTTTCTTATGTTTATTTCCTGTTCTGTTGTAAAGCGCTCTGTTACCCTCTCGGTCTTGCTAGCGCTATAGAAAACTCTTATAAATAAAAAATAAAAATACAGTGAAGTGCAGGATGCATTGTTCAAAGCATGCCTCTGTCCTGCAACATTTGGTCACGTTTCCTGCGTGCTGTGCACAGTCCAGGCAGGAAGCTTGTCTAGTGCACAATCAGACATCTAAGAAGCTTTCCCGTCTTTAAGCTCCTCGTTAACTGAAGCATTCATGTATTTGCTTTCTGATCCCTCTGTTCGCAGACCCTGGGCACAACCCAGCAGCCCCCTTTTTTCAGGATTGGTTGCGCGACTGCTGGTGATTCTAATATATTTTCTACTTGTTTGAATAATGTGCATAGATTCCTAGCTTCTGTGGTAAACAATAACCAATTGGCCGATCCCACTTGCCTAATGATATTATAAATTGAATAAAGTATCTCCTAACATAAGTTGTAAGGTTATTGAAAATCACAGAGTTTGGTGGCCAAACAGAGGATTTAGGCTGTAAGCCAAATATAATATCACATCAACCTATGGTGACTACTACAGTGACTAGTCTTTGTACTGTAGAGCTTCTTGCCACAAAAGATAAGCTGCAGTATTGGTATCCAAAAGGCTGAGACACACGGGCACAGTATGCTTAACTTCAACTTTCACAGAGTGCATCATTCAAAGTTGCTTATTGGTGTAAGCATGGCATACTGATCCTGTTTTATGCACATTGGAGTTGACTATGTGATTGACTTTTATGTCAAAGCATCGAGTTGTAGGTTGTGTGTGTGGATGTTTCGCCTCATTCATGTCTGCACCACCCGGAGCTCCTTTAACACTGCCAGCAGACCGGCAGTAAGTACTACGATCTGTGACCATGGATCCCCTCTTGTCCTGGTTGGGGACCTCCACCTCTCTAGCTCAGAAGTTCATGTGAGAAGCATCAATGCTGTATATTTATGGGTAGCAGCATGGTGGTCACATCCAAGTGGAGCAGGTAGGGGGCCTTTGGCCAGTCCTTATTTAGGAACCAGCAGGGTGCAATGCAGTATGGGACTGCGATGTTGTGAATCTCACACATTGAGGTGTAAGAGCCCCACCCTGCAGGGCAATCACTCTCCCTAGGAATGCTACATCCAGACAGATACTGGCCTACCACGGCCTTGTGACATGTTGTGAAGAAGAGTAAATCAGATCCATGAGATCAGTGAGCAATTCACTGGCTGCTACTCTGCAACTCCCACCAGCTGTGTCTGTGTTTGCACTGGTGCAAGTCATTCGTCTATGTGGAAGCCTGAGATGGCCTCTGCTATTGAGTCTGATGTCTGTCCTGCTCATTTGAGCCATGCTAATTCTATAGGCAACTTGAGGTCCTTGAGGTGGTGCGGGCAGCATCCCCCTAATGCAGTCTTGTCACCTTGCCTGCCTGGTGGTCCTTCAAGGAAGCTTCCACCAATGCTTGCAATTGTGCCTGTTCTTAGAGTTCCTGTGTATCCTTGCATGCATTTACCAATGCCTGTAATTGTGCCCATCACTTATTTTTCCTATCTGCTTGTAGGATAGAATGTTAGGTGTACTTGTGTCTGCCTTGGATTGTGCCTGCCCAGGTTACTGTCTGTGCCTGCACATGCTTGTCCCTGAAAAGGAGTGATTTTACAAGCACTGACTATGCTTGTAACCGTGCCTACTCTTCCACCAGATGCGCTCACAGATAAGAGTGATAACCACTCTTCCAGGAATTATTGCTTGCTGCAAACACACTGTGGAGGGTCTAGCAGGGAACTAGCAGGGTGATTGGGCATAGGACTACCTGGGTGAGACTGGGACAAGGGTGGACACTGGATTTGTATGTGGTCTCCCAAGGGAATACAAGCAAGAGTACCAGAAGGCCGGAAGCGAAGCAGCACAGAAGTAGAGGAATAAAGTAGGTTGGGACAGACTGTGAATTAGGCACTGAAAGTCTGCAAGGAAAACACTCAACAGTGATATAATGCAAGGAAACAATAGAAAAACTATCATAAATGAAGGTTTGTGTGCTCCTCGGAAATTATCTCCCTGTGAGATGAAAAGATCTTACACCAAAGCAAGGAGCAGATTAATCTCAGAGTTCTGGGGGACACCCAACAGCTCATGTGGAGGTGCACTGGGTGGTTCTCTCTGCCAAAGGCACAAGCCTTGGAATCAAACTGGCACCTTTGAAGGCAATAGAAATGCAGATAACGGTACAAGACAGAACAGGGAACAGAAGAAGGAACACCGAAGCAGAAACTGGGCTCTGGCAAAGCAGGACTGGAATCAGTCAGCAACAGGACTGAAATTCTGAGGACAAGGCTAGGAACGTTCTACACTCAAAAAAAGCAAGACAGAAATATGCAAACAGGAACACAGAATAGAAGGCAGCGAGTCTGCATATAACAGGGCAGATCAAGAAGAGTGCAGACAGGAGTTCATGAACTATGGCTAACACTGGAAAAGAGATGCAGGAAAACAAAGAACAGAAACACGAGCCTATGAACTATGGCTAATACTGTAACAAAGCAGCAAGAAATCTATGAACAGAAACATATACTACAAATAACCAAAAACAGGACCCTGGGCTCAGAGAAAAAGGGAAACAGAATCAAAGGACAATCCTGTAGTAACAGTAGAAGGAACACAGAGCACAAGGAGACACAACAGGAGTCAGTTGCAAGCTGAATCACTCTGTGCTCACAGGGCTGTAATAGCTGGATGCTCAGGGGATGAGCACAGGTGTAGGGAGAGAGCCAGGTGCAAGGAATTAACTAGGTGCAGGAAATCAGGGACCCTCCAATAAAGGGAAGGCTGAATTGAGGCCTGTAGGAAAGGAGACCAAGGATACCAGGAGACACACGACAGGGAATAGGAAAACCTGGAACGGAGCAAACAGAGAGACGGGTCCAGAATACCGACGTAAAGGTTCCAAAATAACCGTAGGATCCGGGGGGAAAATCAGAGACTGAGGGAACTACAAAGACCATGATCAATCAATCAATCAATCAATCATTTCATTTGTAAAGCGCACTATGTACCCGTCAGGGTTTCGAGGCGCTGGGGGGGGGGGGGGGGGTGAGCTGTTAGCGGTCGAAGAGCCAGGTCTTGAGGAGTCTCCTGAAGGTGAGGAGGTCCTGGGTCTGGCGTAGTGAGGTGGGGAGAGAGTTCCAGGTCTTAGTGGCGAGGAAGGAGAAGGATCTGCCGCCGGAGGTCTTGCGCTGGATCCTGGGGACGATGTGACGGCGAGATTGGCAGAGCGGAGTTGACGAGTGGGGGCGTAAAGGTTGAGTCTGGAGTTGAGGTAGGTAGGTCCGGTGTTGTGTAGAGCCTTCTGAGCGTGCGTGAGGAGTTTAAAGGTGATCCTCTTGTCCACGGGGAGCCAGTGGAGGTCCTTCAGGTGAGGGGAGATGTGACATCGGTGGGGTATGTCGAGGATCAGGCGGGCGGATGCATTTTGGATACGCTGGAGTCGTTTGATGTCTTTTGTTGGGATGCCTGTGTAGAGTGCGTTGCCGTAGTCAAGTCTGCTACTGACGAGGGCTTGGGTCACCATCTTTCTGGTTCCTGTTGGGATCCACTTGAAAATTCTGCGGAGCATTCGAAGGGTGTTGAAGCAGGAAGAGGAGACGGCGCTGACCTGTTTGGACATGGTGAGGGCGGAGTCCAGGATGAAGCCGAGGTTTCTTGCGTGGCTGGCTGGGGTGGGTGGGGGTCCGAAGTCGGTGGGCCACCAGGAGTCGTTCCAGGCCGAAGGGGTGCGCCCGAGGATGAGGACTTCCGTCTTGTCGGAGTTGAGCTTCAGGCGGCTGTCGTTCATCCACTCGGCGATGGCTTTTAGTCCCTCGTGGAGGTTGGTTTTGGCGGTGAGTGGGTCTTTGGTCAGGGAGAGGACGAGCTGTGTGTCGTCGGCGTAGGAGATGATGCTGAGGTGATGTTGGCGGGCCAGTTTAGCGAGGGGGGCCATGTAGACATTGAACAACGTAGGGCTGAGGGAGGAGCCTTGGGGGCTTCATGGAGGCGGGTCAGTAGGGTGCGGTGGCAGACTGTGTCAAAAGCGGCTGATAGGTCGAGGAGGATGAGGGCCGAGGTTTCGCCGTTGTCCATTTGAGTTCTGATGTCATCTGTGGCGGCGAGGAGTGCAGTCTCGGTGCTGTGGTTTCGTCTGAAACCGGATTGAGAGGGGTCTAGGATGGAGTTGTCTTCGAGGAAGTGGGCGAGCTGTGTGTTGACGATCTTCTCGATGACTTTTGCTGGAAAAGGGAGGAGAGAGATCGGTCGGAAGTTTTTGAGGTCGTTGGGGTCAGACTTGGGTTTCTTGAGGAGGGGTTGGATTTCTGCGTGTTTCCAGCTGTCTGGGAAGGTGGCAGAGTCGAAGGAGAGGTTTATGATCTTGCGGAGTTTGGGGGCGATGATGGCGTTGGCTTTGTTGAACACGTGATGAGGGCATGGGTCCGTGGGGGAGCCTGAGTGGATGGTGTTCATGGTTGTTATTGTTTCGGTGTCGTCCACGTGGGTCCAGGCGGTGAGGCGGCAGGCGTCTGTGGAGATGTCAGGGGTGGGGTCTGGCGGCGGAGTGGCGTTGAAGCTGTCGTGGATGGTTGTGATTTTCTGGTGGAAGAAGGTGGAGAGGTCGTCGCAGAGTTTCTGGGAGGGCGGGATGTCGTTGGAGTTGGCGTTGGGGTTTGAGAGTTCCTTCACGAAGCCAAAGAGTTCTTTGCAGTCGTGGGCGTTGTTGTTGATGCGTTCAGTGAAGTGGGCGCGCTTGGCGACTCGGATCCGTTGGTGGTGTTCACGGTTGGCGTCTTTGAGGGAGGCGAGGTTGTCGGGTGTGCGCTCTAAGATCCACTTCTTCTTGAGCTTCTGGCAGAGGCTTTTGGAGGCGGTCAGTTCGTCTGTGAACCAGGCTGTTTTTTTCTTTCCTTGGTTGGCGGTGGGTTTCTTGAGTGGGGCTAAGGTGTTGGCGCAGTCGAGGATCCATTGATGGAGGTTGATGGCGGCAGTGCTCGGGTCGGTTGAGTCGGGTGGTGGGTTTTTGACGAGGGTGCTGGTTAGTTGGTCTTGGGTGATTTTTCCCCAGCGGCGGTGAGGAGGTAGAGGGATGCGGTGGTGTTCGGTGATTTTCGTATAAGAAAAGTGGACGCAGTGATGGTCGGTCCAGTGGAGTTCGGAGGTGTGGCTGAAAGAGATGTGGTTGCTTGAGGTGAAGAGGGGGTCAAGAGTGTGTCCGGAGATGTGGGTGGGAGTGTTGACCAGTTGACGGAGTCCGAGGTTGAGGAGGTTGGAGGTCAGTGATGCGGTGTTGACGTCGTTGTTATTTTCCAGATGGTAGTTTAGATCTCCCAGGAGGATGTAGTCTGGGGAAGCGAGGGCGTGGGTGCTCGCGAGGTCGGCGACGGTGTCACTGAAGGGGGCTCTTGGTCCTGGAGGGCGGTATATGAAGGTTCCTCTGAGGGTCGTGTTGGGGTCCGTGTGGATCTGGAAGTGGAGGTGTTCGGCTGTCTTGAGGGTGTCGTCCGTGTGGGTGTGGATTTTGAGGGTAGATTTGTGGGCGATGGCTATTCCGCCGCCGATTCCGTTGGTTCGATCTCTTCTGGTGATTTTGTATCCCTCCGGTATGGCGATTGCAATGTCCGGGGCCGAGGAGTCGTTCCACCAGGTTTCGGTCAGGAAGGCCACGTCAGGGGCGGTGGTGTCGAGTAAGTCCCAGAGTTCGATGGCGTGTTTTCGTGCGGAGCGTGTGTTGATGAGGATGCAGTTCAGGTGGTTGGTGTTGGAAGTTCTTGTTGTTGGCTTCGCCGTTCTGTCGCAGGAGAAGTTGCAGGTGCGGCAGGAGAAAGGTCCTTTTGTGTGCTTCGGGGTTGCAAGGAAGCACTCTGCGGAGGGGCTGGGGTTGAGTGCGCGGAGTTCGTTGGTTGAGTAGCGGACGCAGGGGATGCGGGGGGCACGAAGACCAGGGGGGGTGGCGCTGGGCGCGGTCCAGGCGCGGACTGGCGCAGACGGGCTTGCCTCTGGCGTGCCTCCGGCGCGCCAGCGGCGCGCCCGCTGCGCGGACGCGCAGCGCCAGCCTTTAAGAAGGGAGTGGGGAGGGAGGAGCAGCTGGAAGGTGGGAGGCGGGAGGGAGCACTGAATGGGGGCGCGAGGGGGGCGGGGCCGCAGGGAGGCAGCGGCAGGGATCTGAGAGCAGGGGGAGCGCACACGGGGCAAAAGGCAAAAAAAATCGAGCAAAATTAAAGGCAGTCACAATATGAAAACACACAGTATGAAATACAGTAATGGCACAGTACACGATCGGGGAAACAGCAATCAGAGGGGCACAACGGGGGCAGAAGCGCCAGAGGCGAGGCGCAGAAAAATGAGAAAAACAACTTACAGGACGGCGGAAAGCGGCACACGGGTCAAGTGAAGCTAGTCAGAGCCCACTAGACCCCAGGGATGAGGCGCAGGAGGATACCTGCGGGTGGAGGAGGGCCTCGAACACGCAAACAGCAGCGTGGTCGGGGGACAGAGGCAGGAGGCAGCAGGTTGGTGCTGCGGTCGTGGGGGGCGAGCTCAGGACCTGAAACAGGTCAGAGGTCGCTCACTCGCGACGCGCAGCGCCAGCCATTAAGAAGGGAGGGGGAGGGAGGAGCAGCTGGGAGGCGGGAGGCGGGAGGAAGCGGGGAATGGGGGCACGAGGGGGGGCGGGGCCGCAGGGAGGCAGCGGCAGGGATCGGAGAGCAGGGGGAGCGCACAAGGGGCAAAAGGCACAAAAAATCGAGCGAAATTAAAGGCAGTCACAATATGAAAACACACAGTATGAAATACAGTAATGGCACAGTACACGATCAGGGAAACAGCAATCAGAGGGGCACAACGGGGGCAGAAGCGCCAGAGGCGAGGCGCAGAAAAATGAGAAAAACAACTTACAGGACGGCGGAAAGCGGCACACGGGTCAAGTGAAGCTAGTCAGAGCCCACTAGACCCCAGGGATGAGGCGCAGGAGGATGCCTGCGGGTGGAGGAGGGCCTCGAACACGCAAACAGCAGCCTGGTCGGGGGACAGAGGCAGGAGGCAGCAGGTTGGTGCTGCGGTCGTGGGGGGCGAGCTCAGGACCTGAAACAGGTCAGAGGTCGCTCACTCGCGACGCGCAGCGCCAGCCATTAAGAAGGGAGGGGGGAGGGAGGAGCAGCTGGGAGGCGGGAGGCGGGAGGGAGCGGCGAATGGGGGCGCGAGGGGGGCGGGGCCGCAGGGAGGCAGCGGCAGGGATCGGAGAGCAGGGGGAGCGCACAAGGGGCAAAAGGCACAAAAAATCGAGCGAAATTAAAGGCAGTCACAATATGAAAACACACAGTATGAAATACAGTAATGGCACAGTACACAATCGGGGAAACAGCAATCAGAGGGGCACAACGGGGGCAGAAGCGCCGGAGGCGAGGCTCAGAAAAATGAGAAAAACAACTTACAGGACGGCGGAAAGCGGCACACGGGTCAAGTGAAGCTAGTCAGAGCCCACTAGACCCCAGGGATGAGGCGCAGGAGGATGCCTGCGGGTGAAGGAGGGTCTCGAACACACAAACAGCAGCGTGGTCAGGGGACAGAGGCAGGAGGCAGCAGGTTGGTGCTGCGGTCGTGGGGGGCGAGCTCAGGACCTGAAACAGGTCAGAGGTCGCTCACTCGCGACGCGCAGCGCCAGCCATTAAGAAGGGAGGGGGGAGGGAGGAGCAGCTGGGAGGCGGGAGGCGGGAGGGAGCGGCGAATGGGGGCGCGAGGGGGGCAGGGCCGCAGGGAGGCAGCGGCAGGGATCGGAGAGCAGGGGGAGCGCACAAGGGGCAAAAGGCACAAAAAATCGAGCGAAATTAAAGGTAGTCACAATATGAAAACACACAGTATGAAATACAGTAATGGCACAGTACACGATCGGGGAAACAGCAATCAGAGGGGCACAACGGGGGCAGAAGCGCCGGAGGCGAGGCGCAGAAAAATGAGAAAAACAACTTACAGGATGGCGGAAAGCGGCACACGGGTCAAGTGAAGCTAGTCAGAGCCCACTAGACCCCAGGGATGAGGCGCAGGAGGATGCCTGCGGGTGGAGGAGGGCCTCGAACACGCAAACAGCAGCGTGGTCGGGGGACAGAGGCAGGAGGCAGCAGGTTGGTGCTGCGGTCGTGGGGGGCGAGCTCAGGACCTGAAACAGGTCAGAGGTCGCTCACTCGCGACGCGCAGCGCCAGCCATTAAGAAGGGAGGGAGGAGCAGCTGGGAGGCGGGAGGCGGGAGGGAGCGGCGAATGGGGGCGCGAAAGGGGGCGGGGCCGCAGGGAGGCAGCGGCAGGGATCGGAGAGCAGGGGGAGCGCACAAGGGGCAAAAGGCACAAAAAATCTAGCGAAATTAAAGGCAGTCACAATATGAAAACACACAGTATGAAATACAGTAATGGCACAGTACACGATCGGGGAAACAGCAATCAGAGGGGCACAACGGGGGCAGAAGCGCCGGAGGCGAGGCGCAGAAAAATGAGAAAAACAACTTACTGGATGGCGGAAAGCGGCACACGGGTCAAGTGAAGCTAGTCAGAGCCCACTAGACCCCAGGGATGAGGCGCAGGAGGATGCCTGCGGGTGGAGGAGGGCCTCGAACACGCAAACAGCAGCGTGGTCGGGGGACAGAGGCAGGAGGCAGCAGGTTGGTGCTGCGGTCGTGGGGGGCGAGCTCAGGACCTGAAACAGGTCAGAGGTTGCTCACTCGCGACGCGCAGCGCCAGCCATTAAGAAGGGAGGGGGGAGGGAGGAGCAGCTGGGAGGCGGGAGGGAGCGGCGAATGGGGGCGCGAGGGGGGCGGGGCCGCAGGGAGGCAGCGGCAGGGATCGGAGAGCAGGGGGAGCGCACAAGGGGCAAAAGGCACAAAAAATCGAGTGAAATTAAAAGCAGTCACAATATGAAAACACACAGTATGAAATACAGTAATGGCACAGTACACGATCGGGGAAACAGCAATCAGAGGGGCACAACGGGGGCAGAAGCGCCGGAGGCGAGGCGCAGAAAAATGAGAAAAACAACTTACAGGACGGCGGAAAGCGGCACACGGGTCAAGTGAAGCTAGTCAGAGCCCACTAGACCCCAGGGATGAGGTGCAGGAGGATGCCTGCGGGTGGAGGAGGGCCTCGAACACGCAAACAGCAGCGTGGTCGGGGGACAGAGGCAGGAGGCAGCAGGTTGGTGCTGCGGTCGTGGGGGGCGAGCTCAGGACCTGAAACAGGTCAGAGGTCGCTCACTCGCGACGCTCAGCGCCAGCCATTAAGAAGGGAGGGGGAGGGAGGAGCAGCTGGGAGGCGGGAGGGAGCGGCGAATGGGGGCGCGAGGGGGGCGGGGCCGCAGGGAGGCAGCGGCAGGGATCGGAGAGCAGGGGGAGCGCACAAGGGGCAAAAGGCACAAAAAATCGAGCGAAATTAAAGGCAGTCACAATATGAAAACACACAGTATGAAATACAGTAATGGCACAGTACACGATCGGGGAAACAGCAATCAGAGGGGCACAACGGGGGCAGAAGCGCCGGAGGCGAGGCGCAGAAAAATGAGAAAAACAACTTACAGGACGGCGGAAAGCGGCACACGGGTCAAGTGAAGCTAGTCAGAGCCCACTAGACCCCAGGGATGAGGCGCAGGAGGATGCCTGCGGGTGGAGGAGGGCCTCGAACACGCAAACAGCAGCGTGGTCAGGGGACAGAGGCAGGAGGCAGCAGGTTGGTGCTGCGGTCGTGGGGGGCGAGCTCAGGACCTGAAACAGGTCAGAGGTCGCTCACTCGCGACGCGCAGCGCCAGCCATTAAGAAGGGAGGGAGGAGCAGCTGGGAGGCGGGAGGGAGCGGCGAATGGGGGCGCGAAAGGGGGCGGGGCCGCAGGGAGGCAGCGGCAGGGATCGGAGAGCAGGGGGAGCGCACAAGGGGCAAAAGGCACAAAAAATCGAGCGAAATTAAAGGCAGTCACAATATGAAAACACACAGTATGAAATACAGTAATGGCACAGTACACGATCGGGGAAACAGCAATCAGAGGGGCACAACGGGGGCAGAAGCGCCGGAGGCGAGGCGCAGAAAAATGAGAAAAACAACTTACTGGATGGCGGAAAGCGGCACACGGGTCAAGTGAAGCTAGTCAGAGCCCACTAGACCCCAGGGATGAGGCGCAGGAGGATGCCTGCGGGTGGAGGAGGGCCTCGAACACGCAAACAGCAGCGTGGTCGGGGGACAGAGGCAGGAGGCAGCAGGTTGGTGCTGCGGTCGTGGGGGGCGAGCTCAGGACCTGAAACAGGTCAGAGGTTGCTCACTCGCGACGCGCAGCGCCAGCCATTAAGAAGGGAGGGGGGAGGGAGGAGCAGCTGGGAGGCGGGAGGGAGCGGCGAATGGGGGCGCGAGGGGGGCGGGGCCGCAGGGAGGCAGCGGCAGGGATCGGAGAGCAGGGGGAGCGCACAAGGGGCAAAAGGCACAAAAAATCGAGTGAAATTAAAAGCAGTCACAATATGAAAACACACAGTATGAAATACAGTAATGGCACAGTACACGATCGGGGAAACAGCAATCAGAGGGGCACAACGGGGGCAGAAGCGCCGGAGGCGAGGCGCAGAAAAATGAGAAAAACAACTTACAGGACGGCGGAAAGCGGCACACGGGTCAAGTGAAGCTAGTCAGAGCCCACTAGACCCCAGGGATGAGGCGCAGGAGGATGCCTGCGGGTGGAGGAGGGCCTCGAACACGCAAACAGCAGCGTGGTCGGGGGACAGAGGCAGGAGGCAGCAGGTTGGTGCTGCGGTCGTGGGGGGCGAGCTCAGGACCTGAAACAGGTCAGAGGTCGCTCACTCGCGACGCTCAGCGCCAGCCATTAAGAAGGGAGGGGGAGGGAGGAGCAGCTGGGAGGCGGGAGGGAGCGGCGAATGGGGGCGCGAGGGGGGCGGGGCCGCAGGGAGGCAGCGGCAGGGATCGGAGAGCAGGGGGAGCGCACAAGGGGCAAAAGGCACAAAAAATCGAGCGAAATTAAAGGCAGTCACAATATGAAAACACACAGTATGAAATACAGTAATGGCACAGTACACGATCGGGGAAACAGCAATCAGAGGGGCACAACGGGGGCAGAAGCGCCGGAGGCGAGGCGCAGAAAAATGAGAAAAACAACTTACAGGACGGCGGAAAGCGGCACACGGGTCAAGTGAAGCTAGTCAGAGCCCACTAGACCCCAGGGATGAGGCGCAGGAGGATGCCTGCGGGTGGAGGAGGGCCTCGAACACGCAAACAGCAGCGTGGTCAGGGGACAGAGGCAGGAGGCAGCAGGTTGGTGCTGCGGTCGTGGGGGGCGAGCTCAGGACCTGAAACAGGTCAGAGGTCGCTCACTCGCGACGCGCAGCGCCAGCCATTAAGAAGGGAGGGGGGAGGGAGGAGCAGCTGGGAGGCGGGAGGCGGGAGGGAGCGGCGAATGGGGGTGCGAGGGGGGCGGGGCCGCGGGGAGGCAGCGGCAGGGATCGGAGAGCAGGGGGAGCGCACAAGGGGCAAAAGGCACAAAAAATCGAGCGAAATTAAAGGCAGTCACAATATGAAAACACACAGTATGAAATACAGTAATGGCACAGTACACGATCGGGGAAACAGCAATCAGAGGGGCACAACGGGGGCAGAAGCGCCAGAGGCGAGGCGCAGAAAAATGAGAAAAACAACTTACAGGACGGCGGAAAGCGGCACACGGGTCAAGTGAAGCTAGTCAGAGCCCACTAGACCCCAGGGATGAGGCGCAGGAGGATGCCTGCGGGTGGAGGAGGGCCTCGAACACGCAAACAGCAGCGTGGTCAGGGGACAGAGGCAGGAGGCAGCAGGTTGGTGCTGCGGTCGTGGGGGGCGAGCTCAGGACCTGAAACAGGTCAGAGGTCGCTCACTCGCGACGCGCAGCGCCAGCCATTAAGAAGGGAGGGGGAGGAAGGAGCAGCTGGGAGGCGGGAGGCGGGAGGGAGCGGCAAATGGGGGCGCGAGGGGGGCGGGGCCGCATGGAGGCAGGGATCGGAGAGCAGGGGGAGCGCACAAGGGGCAAAAGGCACAAAAAATCGAGCGAAATTAAAGGCAGTCACAATTAGAAAACACACAGTATGAAATACAGTAATGGCACAGTACACGATCGGGGAAACAGCAATCAGAGGGGCACAACGGGGGCAGAAGCGCCGGAGGCCAGGCGCAGAAAAACGAGAAAAACAACTTACAGGACGGCGGAAAGCGGCACACGGGTCAAGTGAAGCTAGTCAGAGCCCACTAGACCCCAGGGATGAGGCGCAGGAGGATGCCTGCGGGTGGAGGAGGGCCTCGAACACGCAAACAGCAGCGTGGTCGGGGGACAGAGGCAGGAGGCAGCAGGTTGGTGCTGCGGTCGTGGGGGGCGAGCTCAGGACCTGAAACAGGTCAGAGGTCGCTCACTCGCGACGCGCAGCGCCAGCCATTAAGAAGGGAGGGGGGAGGGAGGAGCAGCTGGGAGGCGGGAGGGGGGCGGGGCCGCAGGGAGGCAGCGGCAGGGATCGGAGAGCAGGGGGAGCGCACAAGGGGCAAAAGGCACAAAAAATCGAGCGAAATTAAAGGCAGTCACAATATGAAAACACACAGTATGGAATACAGTAATGGCACAGTACACGATCGGGGAAACAGCAATCAGAGGGGCACAACGGGGGCAGAAGCGCCGGAGGCGAGGCGCAGAAAAATGAGAAAAACAACTTACAGGACGGTGGAAAGCGGCACACGGGTCAAGTGAAGCTAGTCAGAGCCCACTAGACCCCAGGGATGAGGCGCAGGAGGATGCCTGCGGGTGGAGGAGGGCCTCGAACACGCAAACAGCAGCGTGGTCGGAGGACAGAGGCAGGAGGCAGCAGGTTGGTGCTGCGGTCGTGGGGGGCGAGCTCAGGACCTGAAACAGGTCAGAGGTCGCTCACTCGCGACGCGCAGCGCCAGCCATTAAGAAGGGAGGGGGGAGGGAGGAGCAGCTAGGAGGCGGGAGGTGGGAGGGAGCGGCGAATGGGAGCGCGAGGGGGGCGGGGCCGCAGGGAGGCAGCGGCAGGGATCGGAGAGCAGGGGGAGCGCACAAGGGGCAAAAGGCACAAAAAATCGAGCGAAATTAAAGGCAGTCACAATATGAAAACACACAGTAGGAAATACAGTAATGGCACAGTCCACGATCGGGGAAACAGCAATCAGAGGGGCACAACGGGGGCAGAAGCGCCGGAGGCGAGGCACAGAAAAATGAGAAAAACAACTTACAGGACGGTGGAAAGCGGCACACGGGTCAAGTGAAGCTAGTCAGAGCCCACTAGACCCCAGGGATGAGGCGCAGGAGGATGCCTGCGGGTGGAGGAGGGCCTCGAACACGCAAACAGCAGCGTGGTCGGGGGACAGAGGCAGGAGGCAGCAGGTTGGTGCTGCGGTCGTGGGGGGCGAGCTCAGGACCTGAAACAGGTCAGAGGTCGCTCACTCGCGACGCGCAGCGCCAGCCATTAAGAAGGGAGGGGGGAGGGAGGAGCAGCTGGGAGGCGGGAGGGAGCGGCGAATGGGGGCGCGAGGGGGGCGGGCCGCAGGGAGGCAGCGGCAGGGATCGGAGAGCAGGGGGAGCGCACAAGGGGCAAAAGGCACAAAAAATCGAGAGAAATTAAAGGCAGTCACAATATGAAAACACACAGTATGAAATACAGTAATGGCACAGTACACGATCGGGGAAACAGCAATCAGAGGGGCACAACGGGGGCAGAAGCGCCGGAGGCGAGGCGCAGAAAAATTAGAAAAACAACTTACAGGACGGCGGAAAGCGGCACACGGGTCAAGTGAAGCTAGTCAGAGCCCACTCTGCATCAGGACAATAGAATGGAAGTCGACTGGAAGAGAAAGTGTATCTGACAAGGCAAGGTGTAGAAGTGTATAGTCTCATATGTAATGAAAATAGTCCAGAGGGCCTTCTTGAGCACCGCCTAATGCCGGATGGCAGAATCCTGACACAAACGTGCAGAAAGCCAAGATATAGGTTTTCAAAACTGACACAAGGGTCTATCATTACCTGCAAAAGAAACGATTTTCCCATCAGATGAATAAGTGAGTTGATGCTTTCAACAGAGAAAATCTATTAGTTTGTTTCAAGGGTTGGGCAAGCAATTCCAAGATGTGCAAATGCACTGATCGAAACAAAGAACTGGCTTCCATCTAAATATGGCAATTCAGTTTAAATAAACTTTGTAAAAATAAACACCCCTTTCCATGAACAGTGAACAGAGAATCGCCAATAGCCCTTGTTTAAGAGTATGATATCTTTGCTAAGTCCTTCCATTGTGATTTTTACTCTACCATGCCTTTGTCATGGGCCTCATGCTTACCAACAACCAGTGCTCTAAACTGTGGGAAACGTGATAGTAGTAATTGTAAGAAGCTGGCCTGGTGTGTGGTGGACATCCATGGTGTTTGCACCTTATACCAGGTCCAGGCAACCCATTTTAGTTAGTGAAACAGTGTCTAGGAAACCTGGGCTCTCTAGTGGTAGCTGTGGTGAGCAGCCAAGACATATCTAGAAGTATAACGCACTTGCAATACCACAGCAGTGACACAGTAACTTATTCACATGAATGGGACCGCACAGTGTTGCAAAAATACGATATTACAGTAACACTGAACTAGATTACTTAAAGGCAGTTGCCCAACTGGAGGTAAGTACATACTATACATACACAATAACTATTAGGAATTAGCATAGAAAAACAACAAGCATTGGCAAGAAATAGCAGAAAATATCTACGGCCCTATGGGGGGGGGGGCAAACCATATACTATAATAGTGGAATGCAAAGTGAGGTCCCCTACTCAGGGATCTGGAGTAGTTAGGAGGGAGCTGGGAGAACTTGGAACCCTCAGGAGTGAGTACCTAGAGGACCCCTAGCGAGCAGGAGAGCAGAGGTAAGTTACCTGGTCTAACTAGAGACTAACCAGGGGATCTGGAAAAGGAAGATTGCAAGATCAAGACCAGTCCAGTGGAACCCAGCGGCGGATTCCAGATGAAGAGGACCTGCAAAAGAAGGGGACAGAGTCCAGTCCACACAGGATTGTCCAGGTGGGGCAGGATCTGCTACCCACCCTTCTGTGGTAAAGATCCGGGTCGATAATGGAAGATGAAGATCAGCTGTGGAGCTCAGGAGCTGCAGAGAGGTCCTTGGAGTGATGCAGAAGATTTCCCATGCCGGTCTTCGGTCACAAATGGTCAGTGGTTATGAGGACCACCAACAAGCCTTAGGAAATACAAATCAGGGCAGAAGAGGATCCAGAGAAGAAGAGGACCAGCAAGGTCCAGTGGACTTGATCCTTGGAGGCGAGTACAGGCTGTGACCCTAAGTAGTTGGGAGAGCCAGCAGAAGCAGTCGTAACCCCCACAGGCAACCAACTGGCAGCAGGCACATTAAGTTGCAGTGAGGCCCAGTCAGCACACCTGGATTCCCATGTCACTGGAGCAGCAGAGGAGGGTCTGTCCTTGCAATGATGAAGTGCTAGAGGCTAGGGTTACTTGTAGCCTGAGGATTCCTTGGAGCAGGAGTCAACAAGCCTTATTTGCTGCAAGAGACACAGGGGCTCTGTCCTGCAAGGAAAGGCAAGGGCTCACAGCCTCTCAAGTTGGTCAGAAGGCAGAGAGGACCAAGAGGACCACTCAGAACCACCACCTGTGATAGAGGATCCACACATTCCCTGTGGAGAAAAGATCCCAGCAGCGGGTCGTCCTTGCCTTAGATGCCTGCAAATGCAGTGGAGTGACTCCTTCACTCCAGTGGAGATTCCTTCTTGCTTCTTTGGTGCAAATGAACTCTTTCTGACTCCAGAGGATGCACAGCTGTGGAAATGTGCAATTGCTTTAAGGAGCCGGGGAAACAATGTGGTTGTCTCGGGAATTGTAGGCTTATTTGGTTCTAGTGAAGTCCAGCAGCGGTTCCAGTGGCCAGGAGCAGAAGTGATCAATGCAGAGGAGTCCTGGTGGAGTCTTGCATGCTGAATCTGGGGTCCCACCCTCAAGGCAGTCCCTAAATGGCCTAATAAGGGGTTTGGTCATTCTGCAAGGTGACCACCTATGAGAGGGGGTCACTGACATCAGTCACCTGTCCTTACCAACCAGATGCTTCCAGGGGCCTCTGCACATCTTGTTTCCAAGATGGCAGAATCAAGTGGCCACCTAGAGAAGCTCTGGGCACCACACCAGGGTGGTCACTCCCCTTTCCTTTGTGTGGTTTCACACCAGAGGAGGGACCAGGGGTGCCTGGACTGGTGCAAACTGGATTATGCCAGGAAGGCACCAAATGTGCCCTCAAAGCAAGCTGGTGGCATAGGGCAGTTACCCCTCCCCAACCTTGTAACACCTATTCCAAGGAAGAGGGTGTTGCATCCCCTCTCCCACAGGAAATCTTTTTTCTACCTTTCCCTGCTTGAGCTGGTCAAGCAGCAGGAGGACAGAAACCTGTCTGAGGGGCTGCAACAGCATGGGCTTCTCGCAACCCCTGGAAGACTGGTAGGAGCAATACTGGTGGGTCCTCTAAGGAGCCCCCAGGATGCATGGAACCATGCCACCAATACTACCATTTGTATTGGGGTATGATTCCAACATTTTTGATACCAAACATGCCTAAGATCGGAGTTACCATTATGTAGCTGGACCACAGGCAGTGAGGGACCTGTGGGGGGCCTGTGAGGGACCTGTGGTCAGTCCTGTGGTGAGGCTTACCCGCACTTACGAAGTCCAGTGTCTTGGAACTGGAGTTCATAGGGGCACCTCTGCTCATACAAGGGTGCCCTCACACACCAGAACCTGCACCTTGCCCTCTGGGCTGAAAGGCCCTACCACAGGGGTGACTTACAGTGACCTGGTGTAGTGACCAGCAGTGGAAGGGTGCATGCACCTTTTCGCGCAGGTTGCAATGGCAGGCCTGCAGACATAGTTTACGTGGGCTCCCATGGGTGGCATAATACATGCTGCAGCCCATGGTGGGGGGCCACGGACCCCAGTGAAAACAATCTAAGCACACTAATAAATATGCAAAAATTGGGGGTAACCATGCCAAAAAGAGTGACTTTCCTAAAGGGACGCATTATCGCAAGCGAGCAATGTGAGACCGTTAAAATTTATCACATTTTACGGGAGTGCTTAATGGTTCTCTTAGGGATAACAAGGTATAAACCATGCATTTGAAGTCACAGTGGGACTGGGAGAGCAAGATGTGTGATGGAGGAGGAAAGAGAAAGGTCAAAGGGACGCTCCAAGGATGATAGTTGCACAAATATAGAGACATAAGAGTGACTCAGAAAGACACATGAATTTGACAAGTCATGGGGAATGTGAAGGGATCAAATACAGATTCACTCTCAATAAGATTTTCATGTACATCATGTATTATTTATTTAGTTCCAATGAGTTCTCCAACGTGGCTGGTTAGAAGTAAGAGAGATTTCAATTCCTAAGTCATGTCCATTTTTATGTCGCAGCCCACCAGACATCGCACCTGTCTGGTTTGCTAAAGACATCTTGGGGACTTTCAGGAAGTTGACCTAGGAAGCCATTCCGCTTGTTGATTACCATTGGCTTTGTGGTTTGTAGCTCACACTTTCGAGCTTTTCATTTGCTGGCTTTATTTGCTTAGGGCTCTCCAGGTTCAGTTCGTCCCTCCCATTTCCTAAAAGGTGTTTTCTGTATCCTTCCACAAACTCACTTTCTGTTAACAGGCCTTTACATCTTGTTCTCATCTTGTCACATTTGCTGCACATTCAAAGACCAAGGTCAAATGTCAGGCACTGTCTTTCAAGGTCGATTGTTTACTTTTCTTTCTCTGAATTCAAAGTGAGAGGATTTATGTTGCAATCTTGCAGGATACTGGGAGTAGGAAAGAGTTTGTTCTATCAAACCACAGTGTTTAAATGAACTGTGTAAGAATATCGTAGTATCTCAGAATTATGAACACACAAATGAAGCACATTTTTTGTTGTTTCTGAAGTGTTTTGAAAACAAATACTTTATTAGGATCAAAACGAATCATTAAACTAAGTGATGCAATTTCCACACACTTTCATCTGTGCACTGTATAATGTTATAAGTAAACCTGTATGCCTGTGCTGTACTAAACCCCTGCACTCTTCACTACTGCACTCTTTACCACTCCAGTCTAAGCCACACAAATCTACTCTGCATAACTCTACTCGACGCCACTGTACTCTATGCCACTATGCAACACTGCACTCTACACCACTGCACTCTTTGCTAATACACTCTACTCCAAAGCACTTTAATCTGTAACACTCGGCTCTAGGCCCCTGCACTCTACGCTAATGCACTGTACACCACTCTAATCTATTCTGCACGACTGCAGCCTATGCCACTGCACTCAAAACCACTTTACTTTATGCCATTGCACTCTATGCCACTCTACACAAATGCACTCTACCCTGTACCACTCCACTTTACACACTTTACTGTACTCTGAAACAATCTACTCTATGGCACTGCACTCTACACCACTCTACTTCATTCTACACTACTGCACTCTATGCCACTCTACTCTTAACCATTGCACTTTACTCTGATGCACTCAACACAACACCACTCTGTCACTGCACTCTACTCTGCATCACTGTACTCTATGCCACTGCTCAATACACCACTCTACATCACTGCACTATGACACTTTACTCTGCAACACTGCACTCCCCACCACTGAACCATTTGCCATTCTACTCTGCACTACTGCACTCTACACCACTGCACTGTATGCCACTGCACTCTATGGCACTATACTCAACTCTACACCACTCTACACTGCACCAAGTCCTGCCATCTAGTGTTGGGCTTGGAGTGTTACAAGTTGTTTTTCTTCAAAGAAGTCTTTTCGAGTCCCGGGACCAAGTGACTCCTCCTTTTCAGCTCCATTGTGCATGAGCATCGACTCCATCTTAGATTGTTTTCTTTCCACCATTGGGTTCGGACGTGTTTCTTTTCACTCCGGTTGTTCGAGTCGGAAAAGTACTACAAACTCTCTAAATTTGTCGGTATTGTTTTCAATCGCGTACCATCTATCATCAACACCTCGGTACTGGTGGACACAGATCTCTACTTGCCGTTCGGGGCACCCGCGCCCAACTCGGGCCTGGTCGGCGTCGAAGCCTCATGGACCAGACCTCGTTTAGATTCTGCCCTCGGTGCCCCGCCAAGTAGCCAAGGACCAACATCTAGTCTGTAACCTCTGTCTATCTCCAGACCACCGAGAGGATACTTGCGAGGCCTGCAGATCCTTCCACTTGAAAAAGATTCTACGAGACCGAAGAGCGTGAAGGTTAGAGATGGCGTTGAGAAGCACGGAACGCCTCGACGCAGAAGAGGAGGAGATGATCCACACCTCAGTCTCCGTTCAGGGGTCCGACTCCGAGCACCAGTCTGACAACGACAGACCAATAACAGCGGGCCAGACGTGAGTACGCTTGCCCCCACCCAGTCCAAGCCCAAACACAAGGCCTCGGGGACGCTACTGCCAGAAGGCCATGGCTCCACCCATAAAAAAAACTACTGGTGACCAAGCAACATCTTCGGCACCGAGAAAGGCCACACCACCGAAGCCTTCAGACTCGAGCCGAAGCACAGGCTCCGAAATCCTCAAGCACCGACCCATCGAGTCGAAGCCCCGAAAATCCCTCTCGGAGCCAAGGCCAACAACTACTCCAGGCCTTTCGATCCCGAGGAAACCGGCTTCAGAGCCGAAAAGACACACATATACAAAGGAGCATGGACTTTCCAAGCAATTGAAAGAAAGCCATAGATTTGCGGAAGAACTTACGCAAATGGAGGAATTTGATGAAAAACAGGCCAGAATCCAAATTCATAAAGACACTGGCAAATCCTCACTGCACCTCCTCTAAAAACAAAGAGGAAGCTGGCCTTTCAAGGACATTTGGACACTGACCAGCCACCGGCTAAAGTTTCAAAACTGAGACAAAAATCTCTGCTTCCTCAGTTCTCACCTCACCAGTCTCCTCCTCATTCTCCTCACCTAACTGTCTCTCCACCTATTACCCCCACTGCACAGTCTCCAGTACACTCTGCACAGTCACACCAGAGTGAGACTGACCCATGGGATCTTTATGATGATCCCATTTCTGACAATAGTCTAGAGTGCTATCTGTCAAAGCCATCACCCCCAGAGGATAGCACCTCATATACGCAGGTTCTAGCTAGGGCAGCGTCATATCATAACGTGCCCATGCACACAGAACCTCTTGAGGATGATTATTTATTTAATACGTTGTCCTCAACTCACGCGACCTACCAGAGTCTACCCATGCTTCCTGGCATGTTAAAATATGCGCATCAAATCCTTCAGGAACCAGTTAAAGCAAGAGCGATCACTCCTAGGGTAGAAAAGAAATATAAGCCACCTCCTTCAGACCCAGCTTTTATTACCCAACAGCTACCCCCAGATTCCGTAGTGGTCAGCTCAGCAAGGAAGAGGGCTAACTCCCAGTCGTCTAGGGACGCAACCCCACCAGATAAAGAAAGTAAAAAAATCGATGCTGATGGTAAAAGGGCAGCATCACAAGCAGCTAATCAATGGTGTATAGCCAATTCCCAAGCGCTAATGTCCAGATATGACAGGGCCCACTGGGACGAGATGAAAGACATTATCCAGCATCTCCCCAAAGATCAACAGAAAAGAGCCCAGCAAATAGTAGAGGAGGGACAGGCAATTACCAATAATCAGATCAGGTCGGCGTTAGACTCCGCAGACACAGCCGAAAGAACTATTAAAACAGCTGTCATCATTAGACAGCACGCATGGCTTAGGTCGTCAGGCTTTAAACCTGAAATCCAGCAGGATGTTCTTAACATGCCTTTTAACAAACACCAACTATTTCGCACACAGGTTGATACAGCCATTGACAAAATAAAAAAGGACGCCAACACTGCCAAAGCTATTGGGGTGCTTTACTCAACTCAATACAGAGGCTCATTTCGAAAGCCTCAATATAGGGGAGGCTTTAGACCCCAAACATTTGAGCCATCTACCTCACAATCCAAACCCTCTTACCAGACACAATATCAGAGAGGGGGGGTTTCGGGGAACCTACAGAGGACAATTTCCCAGAACTAGAGGAAAATATCAGCCCTCAAAGCAACCCACACACACCAAACAGTGACTTCATCCACATCTTCCCTCACCACACTTCCCCTGTGGGAGGAAGACAGCAAAAGTTCCACACACACTGGTTACCCATCACAACAGACATTTGGGTCTTATCCATTATCCAACATGGTTACTGCATAGAGTTTGCACAAACTCCTCCAGATATACCTCCAAAACCACACAAACTCTCCTCTCAACACATTTCATTGTTGCAAACAGAGGTACAGTCACTATCACTCAAACAAGCCATAGAGCTTGTACCACATCATCAAAGAGGAACAGGAGTTTACTCCCTATATTTCCTCATTCCCAAAAAAGACGGAACATTGAGACCAATACTAGATCTCAGAACTCTCAATCTTTATATCCTATCAGAACACTTTCACATGGTAACACTACAGGATGTAGTCCCATTGTTACATGGCAACACTGGATCTAAAAGATGCGTATTTTCACATACCCATCCATCCAGCGCACAGAAAATATCTCAGATTTGTAATACAAGGAAAACATTACCAGTTCAAAGTGTTACCTTTCAGGATAACCACAGCTCCCAGGGTATTTACAAAATGTCTTGCCGTAGTGGCAGCCTACATAAGAAGACAACATATCCATGTCTTTCCATATCTCGACGACTGGCTAATAAAAGCCAACACTCAAACACATTGCCAATACCTTACACGTTATGTAATAAACACACTACACACACTAGGGTTCTCAATAAACTACCAAAAATCACACTTACAACCAGCACATGTTCAACAGTATTTAGGAGCCACATTAAACACCTAAAGAGCACTTGCAAGCCCAAGTCCATAAAGGGTACAATCATTCCACAACTTATTACCACAAATCCAGCCAAGCCAACAGTACACAGTCAAATTTGTCATGAAACTGTTGGGCATGATGGCATCGTGCATCGCCATTGTCCCAAATGCAAGACTAAACATGCGGCCCTTACAACAGTGCCTTGCAAAACAATGGTCACAGGCACATGGTCATCTTCAAGATCTAGTGTTGATAGACCGCCAAACACACATCTCGCTTCATTGGTGGAATTCCACAAATTTAAACAAAGGGCGGCCATTCCAGGACCCTGTGCCTCACGCCATTCTTACAACAGATGCATCAATGATTGGATGGGGAGCACATCTCAACAATCACAACATTCAGGGACAATGGGACACCAAACACAAACAACTTCACATAAGTCACTTAGACCTGCTAGCGGTATTCCTAGCACTAAAAGCTTTTCAACCTCTTCTTGTTTACAAACACATTCTCATCAAAACAGACAATATGACAACAATGTACTACCTGAACAAACAGGGAGGAACACACTCATCACAACTTTGTCTTCTAGCACAAACAATTTGGCATTGGGCAATTCACAACAACATTCATCCTGTAGCACAGTACATTCCAGGGATTCACAATCAATTAGCAGACGGTCTCAGCCGGGATCATCAGCAAACACACAAGTGGGAAATTCACCCCCAAGCACTTCACAAGTACTTTCGCCAATGGGGAACACCATACATAGATCTATTTGCCACCAGCCAGAACGCAAAATGCCAAAACTTTGCATCCAGGTACCCACGCCCTCTATCCAAGGGCAATGCTCTTATGGATCAACTGTTCAGGGATATTTGCTTACTCTTTTCCCCCTCTCCCGCTCATTCCATTTCTGGTCAACAAACTGCGTCAAAACAAACTCATACTTATAGTGCCAACTTGGGCATGTCAACCATGGTACACAACATTGTTAGACCTGTCACTAGTGCCACACATCAAACTACCAAACAGGCCGGATCTGTTGACACAAAACAAACAACTGATCAGGCACCCCAATCCAGCAATACCCAATCTAGCAATCTGGCTCCTGAAGTCTTAGAGTTTGGATATCTACATCTTCCACCAGAATGTATGGAAGTAATCAAACAAGCAAGAAAACCCACTACCAGGCAGTGCTATGTAAACAAATGGAAAAGGTTTGTCTTTTACTGCCAATCCAAACACATAACACCTCTTTCCGCATCCATACAAGACATTGTAAGTTACTTACTTCATCTACAAATAGCAAATTTAGTGTTTTCATCCATTAAAATACATCTCACAGCTATTTCAGCCTATTTACAAAATATACAAAACAAGTCTCTATTTAGAGTGCCTGTCATCAAAGCCTTCATGGAGGGGCTAAAACATATATCATACCTCCAAGAACACCACCAGTACCTTCATGGAATCTCAATATTGTACTCACACGGCTCATGGGTCCACCGTTTGAACCCATGCATTCGCGTCAGATTCAATATCTAACATGGAAAGTAGCATTCCTCGTTGCAATCACTTCATTACGAAGAGTTAGTGAAATACAAGCATTCCCTATTTACCAACCCTTTATACAAGTACACAAACATAAAGTTGTACTTCGCACAAACCAAAAATTCCTACCAAAAGTCATCTCACCGTTTCATATAAATCAAACAGTGGAACTTCCAGTCTTCTTCCCACAGCCAGACTCAGTAGCAGAAAGAGCGCTCCATACATTAGACATTAAAAGAGCTTTAATGTATTACATTGACAGAACAAAATCATTTAGAAAAACTAAACAGTTATTTGTCGCATTCCAAAAAACCCCATACTGGTAATCCTGTCTCAAAACAAGGCATAGCCAGATGGATAGTAAAGTGCATCCAAACCTGTTACCTAAAAGCTAAAAGACAGCTATTAGTAACACCAAAAGCACACTCCACCAGGAAGAAAGGCGCAACAATGGCATTTCTAGGAAATATACCAATGACAGAAATCTGTAAAGCAGCCACTTGGTCAACACCCCATACATTTACCAAGCATTACTGTGTAGATGTGTTAGCAACACAACAAGCCACAGTAGGACAGGCTGTACTAAGAACACTATTTCAAACAACTTCAACTCCTACAGGCTGACCACCACTTATGGGAAGAAAACCGCTTTCTGCAGCTACAAATGCCATCGAACGGAAAATGTCACTTACCCAGTGACAATCTGTTCGTGGCATGCTCCGCTGCAGATTCACATGCGTCCTCCCTCCTCCCCGGGAGCCTGTAGCCGTTTAAGTTACATTTAAATTTGTACATATGTATATATATCTCTATTCTATTGCATGGACATCTCTTTCTTTACACTCTATCATTCCTACCTTTACACTCTGTCACTCCTACAGAGCTGTCCTCTGCGGGAAAACAATCTAAGATGGAGTCGATGCCCATACGCAATGGAGCCGAAAAGGAGGAGTCACTCGGTCCCGTGACTCGAAAAGACTTCTTCGAAGAAAAACAACTTGTAACACTCCGAGCCCAACACTAGATGGCAGGACCTGAGCATAGCATGTGAATCTGCAGCGGAACATGCCATGAACAGATGTACACTGGGTAAGTGACATTTTCCATATATATATATATATATATATATATATATATATATATATACACACACACACACACGCACATTTACAAGACTATACATATAAAATTAGCTATGGCTTGACCTCCCACCCTGCACCCCCAACCTGCCCCCACCCACCTCTCTCTGCCCCCACTCCGTCTCTCTGCAGGGAGCAGACAGGGCACTGTGTTGCCTGACAGTAACAGATAAATTACTTTAATTATTGTATACTCTGTAGGCGACTGTTAAAGGAGAGCATACCTTGAACTTTTGCTTTCCTAGATAATCTGACCGTTGTCCCAAAAACCGGGACATTTATGTAATAATTTGACCTTTGTCCCCAAAACAGGGACATTTGTTTAAAATTAAGAGAAGCGTCGGGACACCGGGACAGTCCTCTAAAAACCGTGACTGTCTGGGGAAATCCGGGACGTCTGGTCACCCTAACCATATGCCAATGCACTCTATGCTGCTCGAACCTACTCTGCACTCTATGCCACTGCATTCTCTGCCACTCGACCCTACTCTGCGCCACTGCCCTCTGCATCACTCAACTGTAAGCACTCCACTGTGTGCCACTCTAGTCCTCTCGACTCTACACCACTGCAATCTACACCACTCCACCACTCCTTACCACTCCACTATGCACCACTCTAATCTATGCCACTGCATTCTGTGACTCTCCATTGTACACTGCTGAATTCAATGCCACTGCACTCATTGCCACTGCACTCTCATCACATTCTGCAGGGGGGCATCATTTTGCATTACGTCACTGTTCCTCAGCCTCTCCTCTCATCCGGGAATTATCGGGAACCTCCCATGGTGCCCATGCTGTGTTAGTCGATGGCGTTCTTTCTATAGGTGTTTCTTTGCAGAGGCGGTTTGGCACTTGAACCACGATTTTCCGATCTCTGTCATCTCCGCTATTTGAAGAAAGGCCCTGTTCTCTTCTTGAGCTGTTTATGAACAGCAGGTTTTTCCTCTCGCGGCCACCGCGGGGCGAGAAAGAGCGCGGCCTGGCTTAAAGCACCGAGCATCTTCCATTTTCACCAACTGCATTTCCGCTCTGTGAGCCGCCCGCTGCTCTGGTACTCCCCTTCTGAACACTGCCTTCTGATAGATAACATGACAGTACTAGCAAACAAGGCTCTCCAAAGGGATCTTACTTTGCGATTTTCGTTTAATTTTAGGCTTGACCACCATGGTCCATGTGATTTAGAAAGGCAGGGTCAGACCTAAAGCATACAGAAAAATATTGTTACCACTATTATTCAATTTAAATAAAAATGATTGGGACATAATGATCAATATATGAAGCTCAGCATAGACCAAGAATTAAAATACAACACATACGTTTACATAGCAGTCAGTAAAGACTTAGCAACAGCACAGCACATACAATAAGTAACTTTCTCTTTCTTTGACAAGCAGACTAATATTTTTGACTCCTTCCTACAACTGAACCTTCACTAGAAGAAGAGAAATCGAACACTGGCAGGTGATGCTTGTCATGTGAGTGAAAATTCCTAGTGAACAAAGAGATGCACTACCATTATTACTCAGAAAGATTTAGCAGCTGTTCAGTTTAAAGAATTTTAAAAATAGGAAAGATTGGTGCACCACTTATATTAGCTCACGTCGACTTCATTCAAAAGGACTTTCCTCTCGTCCTGTAAATTAAATATCAGCAGACAGCTAGTATTAAATAATGTAAAAAAAAAAAACTATACATTTTAAGTGAGATGCGGAGCTTTCAATGTGTTGGAACCCAGCACCTCAACACTGTCTGTTTTTCGGTGTTGAGGGCTGCGTGGAAAAGGGAAGATAATAAATGGATCTAACAACACCGTAAGAATGGGGAGAAATGGGCACACTGCTGGCATCTCAGCAAACGTTCACCATTGCAAACTGGTAAATGCAGTTCGTGATAATTTCGGTAACTGACAAACAAGGAAGTGTACACCATCAGCTGGTGCAGTGAGTGCTGATACTTCCGTGCATTCCTGAACATGTGTGGTTGCTCTTCTTCAGCAAGAAGCAGTTTACTTTAGGATGACTGAAATACTGCCTGAATTTCATCAGGCCAATACAACTCCAAAGTGTGCATGTGACTCTCAAGGTTTGTCAGCCTAATCACTCCTAGAGAAGTTTTAACAGTGCAGGTGGTATTTCAACAAACGTCTCCCATTGCATTCTGGTAAATGCAGTTCATTCTCATTTCAGTGACACAAAAAAGGAAGTGTTCATCATCAGTTGGTGCAGTCATTGCAGGCATTTCTGTGCCTTCCTGGACACCTTGTTTTGGGTGATTGCCCTTCTTCAGCAGGACGTAGCAGTTCGCTTTAGTGGCGCTTGAGCGCTGCCTGTATTTCATTAGGCCTGTACCACCCCAGAGAGCAGAGATGCATCCCAAGACTGATCAGCCTAAATCTTCTAGGAGGACCTTTAACAGTTTGTGGGTACAAAGGAGCATATTGCTGGCCTCTTGGCAAAAGTTCCCAATGTATTCTGGTAAATGCAGTTCATGGCCATGATAATTTCAGAAACCACTAGTAAGTAAGTCATCATCATGTGGTGCTGCAAGGATTGGTATTTCTGTGCTTTCCTGGCCACATTTTCTGGGTAATTGTCCTCCTTCAGCAGGAAGTCGATGGTCTTTTCAGTGGTCCATGAAACGCTGCTTGTATTTCATTAGGTCAGTAGCGTGCTAAGGCACGAGCAGGCTTTAGTGACTCGTAAGCCTAATTACTCCAGCAGGGGCTTTAACAGTGCAAGGGGTGAGGGAGCATTCTTTATGCCTATTCCATGTTCCCAGTGCATCCAAGGATATAGTTCAGTGGCTTGTTCTTGATATGAGACAGCTGGTCTGCAATGAAAACTTTTTTGTAATACAATGAAGATTGATGAAGATGGTGCATCCCTCTCTCGATTGCTTTTTTGGGGTGTGAGACTTGCCCTCTGTTTTAAACAGAAGAGGGCACACTGTGAAACAGTGCCTCTTAACCCTTCGGTGAAAGCTGTCCTCACACAAGAAGCTCATAATGAACAAAACACATGTACCACTTTGGCAAACATTGACTTGTTGGTGGAGGAGTTGCAGAAAAAACAGTAGAAGTGGCAATGCCTGCTTCCAGTGTAAACCCCACGTACGTTAATGACAGTATTTACTAGAATAAGCATTCCCACCATGCCTGGGACCTAGGCTCTTATACAAACATGTAGATCTTCAAAGCAGATGCATCGGTGCATCAACCCACTGAGATGTTTTACTTTCTTGCACCCCACCTGACCTCTTGGGATCATAATCCGAGTCCATCCCAGCACAGAAAGATGCCTGTACTAGGTGCTTTGTCCATGTTACCTATGTCATTATGACTTCTACATGTGACCATCTTTATGCACTGGCCTGTGCATTAACCATGTGAACTATGGACCTGATTTAGAGTTTGGTGAGTTGGATGTCCTGTCCATCGTATTACAATTACATATCTTGTTCGCCTTATTAGAAGTGCATTATTGTACTTGTAATAAAATGGACGGGACATCTGTCATGTCTGATATGAAGGACCCATCTACCAAACTGAGCAAGCTTTGCACCATTATTTGACCCCTCCTCCCCCCATGTGTGGTTTTAGCACGGGGGATAAATGTGGTTCTCAGGTCATAGTCATTTTTTGCATGGGAATGCCTACCTTGCATCTCATTGATGCAAGGTAGGTTTCCACTTCCAAAAAATGACTTTAACTCATAACTTTGGTGCTAGACGGGTCTAGCGCCAAAGTATAAATATGGAGTTAGTTTTGCACTGAATTTCCCCAAAAATCCACGCTAATTCAGTGCAAAACAAGTATAAATATGACCGTCATTTTGCAAAGTTGGAGTAGAATACCAGCCATTATTGCCCCTGAGCTGTTCCATTGTCTTCAAAGGATGTCTCAAAATTCCAGTGTTCAAACCCCCGTAAGTCAAAAATGCCAAACTGCAAGTGGGTAATTTCAATTTTTAACCACAGGAGAATTGTGTTTACCCAATAGAATTGTAGTTGTCTTATTGGTCCTGAATTTTGTTTTGTCCCCACCATTTATGCTGCATTGATTGTGTAATTTACTCTGGTTAATTCTAGGATATGGAATGATCTGCATGTAGTGTAAAACCATACATTGTTTTAATATTTTAACTTTTATTGCTGTAACATGTTTTTATTATGTGTTTTCTTTTATGGTCATAGTTGGCTGAATAAAGATATATTCGATTTGAATAAATACGTATTAATAACCTACGACAAGGCTTATTCTTCGGCAGATTATATATTTATAAGAACAGCTAAAGTGATCATAAAACATTGGGAAATAAGGTGCACTCAATGAATACTGCAAGTAAATGTGTGTAAAAGGCCACTTTTATTGACTTAAGTGCACAATCACATAAACAAATCTGGCCTTAGCCTTCCAAAACTAGAAACCTCACTAGACCAGAACCTATCCTATACTCTCCACCTCCCCCCCCCCAAAGTACCCACCCTATCCCAACCATTATCAATGCAAATTTCCCACATTTGCTCGAAACACATTTCAACCATATCAGCACTTTGATATTGTAAACCTGTAAACCACTGAATGCATAACATTTGCAACCAAGCTTGAAAGGCTGTCCCGTCTGTGTTTGGTCCTATGTACCACAGTCCCTCCAGCCTGCCCTGTCCCAAGCCCAACTATTAACTGAAAAAAATGAGGATACCCTGCCCTCCACCTGCTGTGCACCTGACAAAAGCGACAAAGCCCGAACATAAATCCCCACCTTTGTGCACCTAAACCACCTAAGCAACGCCCTATATGTTCCATTGAAACAAAACATTCACACAGACCCCAGGACAATAATTCTATGCAAAGAGGTAGGGGTTTAATATACTACTCTACAAACAGCCACCAGGTCACAAATTCTAAAACGGTGGCCGCCTTAAAATGGCTGGCTATAAAATATGCCACGAGAAAGCCCAAACATAGCCCAATTGAAGCCCAGAGCAGCCGAAGGACCGCACCACTCCCCACATTCTCCTCGGGGGTGGGGGGGGCAGGGGGGTGAGATTCTCCTACATTGCGCTCTCCCCCTAAGTCCTCAATTCTGCTAAATCACCTGCCTACCACAAATATTGTACTCTTACTTTATTTAGTGCTGTATCACAATATATAATATTCTTGTTCTGCATTTGCTTGGTGTACATTTTTAATTATCTCATTGCTAGTTGTAAATGTTCAGTGTAGCTGCCTCTTGGCTCTGTGTCATGTGGGACACTTTCAGCCTGTCTTGGCATTTAACAAACAGCAGTTTACATTTTTCGACTTGCAGTTTTGATGTACACTTTACAAGTACTTTATAAATATGGTAATAAAATCCCAGTATGCACAGCATTGTTGCGTTTATATAATAAGAGTGAACTACAAATAAAATATACAAATGTCCTAAAATTAACATGCATTTTCCCATGGCATTGTTTGCATATTACATAACTGATATTCTGTAACTTGTGTGATTTAGAAAATCTAAATATTTTACAGCTCGGCTGCCCCTGTGCATTCACTAGCTTGCACACTCTAACTCTTATGATGTCAACAGGGAATTCTAGCTTGGTCAGTATTTATTTTATGGTAAGTGACTTTGAATATACAGGGGTGTGGAATTTAATAAAATATCTTCTTGTCCATGCGACAGGTTGCTTCCTAAATCTACTTATCCTGTAAAAAAATCTACTTGTCCCTTTGGTCCTATGTAGTGCAGCGAAAAATTATGGCAGTAATCTCATTATGTAACAGCTCTGATAATAGCCTCTCTGATTATGCCAGGGCTATTACTATAGTAGTGCTTGAATACTTGCAATGTCAATCCCTATCATAGCAATTTCCTTGTTTTGCTACCTTCCTGCAGATCTACATACTGGGACTGGAGGAAGCAGTAAGCAATAGCACCAGGGCTGGAATGACTTTGACTCTGTAAACCTACTAACTTGCATATTGTAAGGATTTTCACCAACTCTTCTCTAATCTTTTCCCATAATACGAAAGGTTGCAAATTTACTCCTGACAATGGTAGAAGTTGAAGTTCTTCCAGGGTTGGAAAAAAAGTGGTTGGAGGGAAAATGAACTGGTAAACTTCAACAGATTTTTCACATGAGCAAATCTACACATGCATATTTGCTCGTGCTAAAATACAGTTCACAAATATTTTCTAGGTGTACGATTTCCTGGTGTACTTCTGTAAGTTCTTGTGTCTGGGACATTCTGCCCTAAGTTTTGCCCTGACATCTTTTTCTAAGGGTTGGCAAATTTTATTTGCCATGTAGTCAGCCACTTTAGGTTCAGAGGATCTGGGGTGATAAATATCTGAAGGGTTAAACATGTCAGATTGACCCATGTCTTCATCTGGAGAATCAGGGGAAACAGAGTTAGGATGCCAAGGTCTACTCATTTCTTGGTCCTCATCCGAGGAAAAATTGGAATCCGATACACCCTCCCCTCCATGGGGGACACCAAAGAAAGGGTCTAGATTTTTTGCACCAAAGTCACTCATTTCTCTGGATTGGTCTTCCTCCCGGTAGGGCAAATGTTTAAGTGTGCGCTCAAGTTTATTGAAACCTTCTAGGTTCCCCACGTCACGCTTAGTGGCCTTCTTCTGCCCAATTTAATACCACTAGGACCTGGTTTAGGTTGAACAGGTTTGCTAAAAACCCCTGGAATGCTCTTAGCGAGCTTATCAACTTGACCTCGAAGAAGCGCTAGCACATTAGAAATGGCGATGGAAAGCGCTTGATTCACCTCTGGGGTAAGACGTTGAGGAGGCCTTTCCTCTTTCTGCATTCTGAAATAATGTATTTTCGTTGCCAATATTATGGTCTGTATTATTAGGGTGAGAGCACAAAAACTGTTAACAGTAATAAAAATAATAATAATAATATATATATATATCTATATCTATATCTATATATATATATATATATATATAATATTTTTGTAATTTTGATGATATAATTTATAATTTTTTATATAATATCATTTTCACCCAATTTAAATATGTATGGGTGCTCTTGAAATAAATGTATACAGGAAAAACATATAAAACAGCACAAGGTGTTTTATTAAAAATACACCAAAAACGTTGTAATGAGCGAGGGCTGGTTCAGGGAAGTGATGCACCTGAAAGGTATTCAAAGATTTTCCTCACAGGGCTTCCCTGAAGCGCTCACAGGAAGCCGCTTCAGAGACTGCTGACGCCTGAATGGTCGTTGAGAGGCGCTAGCACCTTCGCAAGACCTGTGATGAAATATAAGAAAATAAGCGCTTGGGCAAAAAACCTAATGCGCTAGTAAGAAAAAACTTGAATAAGCAATAAACAGTATACAATTATATGAAAAATGGTATTCTATAGTTAAGAGCAACGTCACAAAAAGGTGTATTGCACTTAACAGACGAGCAGTGAAGAAAGAGGAAAGGACGTCATATGTATTTATATGTTGGACTCTGCTGTGATTGGACTATGTTTGGACTCTGATACAATGGGTCTCATGGGACATGTAGTCTTTATTTTTATTTTTTCTTTGTTCTTTGAATCTCCTGTATTAATAAAGTGAAGAAAGTTATGCATAATCCTCGCCTCAGGTCCTGATATAGAATTCGAAGTTGGCTGACATGCCAGGGTCGAAAAGAAAGATAAAAGCCAGAAACCACTGATTATATTTTCCTATTCAGAATAATGGGCCCCAAAATTTGTCTGGGCCCAGAGGCAGAATATGCACAAAATAACGGCCTTTGAGAATCAGGTTTATTTGGTCTTCATTTCAACGCTCCGAAATCCTTTAAGTTTTTAAATTAACATACAAAATAGCCACTAGATGGCAGTGTTTGATCAGAAAAAATGAAAATAGTCGTCCTTTTTATTGAACAAAAAATGTAATGGGACGTGTAAAGTTCTGTACTGTTATTTTGTCTCACTGCTCAGATTAATTTCTTTGTACATATATTCTGCTTATTAGTTTAAAACAACAAAGTGACAATAACATACATTGAGATTTTTATTTTTTTTGTTCATGGCAGTTTGGAAGGCAAACGTTTGAATAATAGTTAACAATGGTACAGAAAAGGGACTTTTTACAAAAAACAGCAATTTATTTGGTGCTCACCTGGCATCTCCGATGTTCTGCAGGGAAGCGCTTCAGTGAAGTAGAAATATAACTAGTGACAGAATGACATCATTCAGTTATCACCCATTGGGGGGGGGGGGGGGTCAATAACTAGGCCAAACCAAACCCCCTTTGAATGCATTCAAGTGATGGTCTTTGTTAGCCATATTGCAGTTCAGAAATGAAATACCTATATACTAAATAAATGGTGTTAAATATTAAATTATATACAAATCTCGGGGCATATTTATGAGCCCCTTGTGCCGCCAGAGTGTCATTCTCTTTGACCCTTCGGCGGCACAGACTACGTAATCATATCTATGAGGCCACGGAAAGCCATTTTCCTTGGCTTTGCATGTCCTCATAGAAATGGAGTAAAGCAAGTCGCTGCGTTGCCTTACTCTGTGCAAGGGAGGCATTCCATGGACATTGCAGTGAGTTATCCCACATAACACCCATGCATTTGATGCTGCCCCAGATTTAATAAACCATGTAAAACTGGGAATGCATTCCATTCCTGCACTTTAACCCCTTCTGTGCCCAGGACGTAATGGTTACATCCTGAGGCTAGCGCTCTCTCTGTGGGGTTCCCTCCCCCCTCCCCCAAGTCAGGGATGGAAGGGGAAGCCCTTCCCCTCCCACCCCCGACCCCCCCAACCCCCCCTGTGACGTCAGCGCGCGCTGATTAGTCACAGGGTCTCCCCCATCGCGCTGGAAACAGAGCTTCCAGCGCGATTGAAAGAGAAATGCTTTTGCATTTCTCTTTCAATCCCATGGGGGAGGCCCCGAGAGGCTTCAAAGGGAAGGAAATGTATTTCCTTCCCTTTGAAGTCTCTCACAGGGTTTCAAAAGCCGGATTGCTTGCAATCCGGCTTTTGAAACCCCACTAGACACCAGGGATTTTTTTTTTTTGCAATGAAACTGTCAAAAGGGAGCGACCCCGTGGGCAAGGGTCGCTCCCAGGGGGGGCATTTTTTTAGGAAGGCCTTTTCTGCCCCCCCTGGGGGCAGATTGGCCTATTATTAAGGGGGGCAGAAACCTCTAGGCACCCGGGAGCTTTTTTTTTTTTTTTTTTTTTTTTTTTTGTGATGTTCTCTTTTTTTTTAGGTGGGGAGCGATCCCTTAGGCAAGGGTCGCTCCCCTACGGGGCAATATATATTTAGGCCTTTTCTGCCCCCCTTGGGGGCAGATTGGCCTATTTTGATGAGGCCAATCTGCCCCCAAGGGGGGCAGAAACCATTAGACACCAGGGAGTTTTTTTTTTTGCGCAAATTTCACGTAACGGGAGCGACCCCTTGGGCAAGGGTCGCTCCCAGGGGGGGCATTTTTTTGGGAAGGCCTTTTCTGCCCCCAGGGAGTTTTTTTTTTGCGTGAATTTCACTCAAGGGGAGCGACCCCTTAGGCAAGGGTCGCACCCTGGGGGGGGGGGATTATTTTAGGCCATTTCTGCCCCCCTGGGGGGTAGATCAGCCTATTTTGATTCGGCTGATCTGCCCCCAAGGGGGGCAGAAACCACTAGGCACCAGGGATTTTTTTGTTTTTTTGTTTTACAGATGGGGAGCGACCCCTTGGACAAGGGTCGCTCCCCTGGAGGGGCAAAATGTATTTAGGCCATTTCTGCCCGCTTTGGGGGCAGATCGGCCGATTTTAGGTCAATCTGCCCCCAAGGGGGGCAGAAACCACTAGGCACCAGGGATTTTTTTTTTGCGCCGTCACGCAAGGGGAGCGACCTTGTAGGCAAGGGTCGCTCCCAGGGGGGGGGCTAGTTGGGGGCAAAATTATTTTAGGCCATCTCTGCCCCCCCTGGGGGCAGATTGGCCTATTGGTATTAGGCCGATCTACCCCCAGGGGGGGCAGAAACCTCTAGGCGCCAGGGCAAATTATTATTATTATTATTATTTTTTTTTTTTTTTTTTTTAGAGATGGAGAGCGACCCATCAGGCAAGGGTCGCTCCCCCTGGGGGGCAAATTGTATTTAGACCATTTCTGCCCCCCTTGGGGGCAGATTGGTCGATTTTAGGTCAATCTGCCCCAAGGGGGCAGAAACCACTAGGCACCGGGGATTTGTTTTTTGTCGCCAATGTCACGCAGGGGGAGCGACCCCGTAGCAAGGGTCGCTCCCGGGGGGGGGGGTTGGGGGGGCAAATTTATTTTAGGCCATTTCTGCCCCCCCTGGGGGCATATCGGCCTATTATTAGGCCGATCTGCCACCAGGGGGGGGGGGGCAGAAACCTCTAGGCGCCAGGGCAAAAAAAAATTGTGTGTGTTTTTTTTTTGTATGTTTGATTTTTTAGAGATGGGGAGCAACCCATCAGGCAAGGGTCGCTCCCCTGGGGGGCAAACTGTATTTAGACCATTTCTGCCCCCCTTGGGGGCAGATTGGTCGATTTTAGGTCAATCTGCCCCCAAGGGGGCAGAAACCACTAGGCACCGGGGATTTGTTTTTTGGCGCCAATGTCACGCAGGGGGAGCGACCCCGTAGGCAAGGGTCGCTCCCGGGGGGGTGGAGGTTCGGGGGCAAATTTATTTTAGGCCATTTCTGCCCCCCCGGGGGAAGATCGCCCTATTATTAGGCCGATCTGCCCCCAGGGGGGGCAGAAACCTGTAGGCGCCAGGGCAAATTTGTTTTTTGTGTTTTTTTGTTTGTTTGTTTGTTTTTTTAGAGATGGGGAGAGACCCATCAGACAAGGGTCGCTCCCCTGGGGGGCAAACTGTGTTTAGACCATTTCTGCCCCCCTTGGGGGCAGATTGGTCGATTTTAGGGCAATCTGCCCCCAAGGGGGCAGAAACCACTAGGCACCGGGGATTTGTTGTTTGGCGCCAATGTCACGCAGGGGGAGCGACCCCGTAGGCAAGGGTCGCTCCTGGGCAGGAGGGGCCTGGGGGGGTGGGGGCGTCAAATTTATTTTAGGGCATTTCCCCCCCCCCCCCTGGGGCCGGCTGAGCTAGAGGTCAAAATCCAGAGGTAGGCACTTTGCAAAAAACACCTCTGTTCTCTGTGAAAAAATATGTTGTGTCCACGTTGTGTTTTGGGCCATTTCCTTTCGTGGGCGCTAGGCCTACCCACACAAGTGAGGTACCATTTTTATGGAGAGACTTAGGGGAACGCTGGGTGGAAGGAAATTTGTGGCTCCTCTCAGATTCCAGAACTTTCTGTCACCGAAATGAGAGGAAAAAGTGTTTTTGGGCCAAGTTTTGATGTTTGCAAAGGATTCTGGGTAACAGAACCTGGTCAGAGCCCCGCAAATCACCCCATCTTGGATTCCCCTAGGTCTCTAGTTTTCAAAAATGCGCTGGTTTGCTACGTTTCCCCAGGTGCCGGCTGAGCTAGAGGCCAAAATCCACAGGTAAGCACTGTTTTCTATGAAAAAATTTGATGTGTCCACGTTGTGTTTTGGGCCGTTTCCTGTCGCGAGTGCTAGGCCTACCCACACAAGTGAGGTATCATTTTTATCGGGAGACGTGGGGAATGCTGGGTGGAAGGAAATTTGTGGCTCCTCTCAGATTCCAGAACTTTCTGCCACAGAAATGTGAGGAACATGTGGTTTTTTAGCCAAATTTTGAGGTTTGCAAAGGATTCTGGGTAACAGAACCTGGTCCGAGCCACACAAGTCACCCCATCTTGGATTCCCCTAGGTCTCTAGTTTTCAGAAATGCACAGGTTTGGTAGGTTTCCCTAGGTGGCGGCTGAGCTACAGGCCAAAATCTACAGGTAGGCACTTTGCAAAAAACACCTCTGTTTTCCTTCAAATATTTGGCTGTGTCCACGTTGCGCTTTGGGGCGTTTCCTGTTGCGGGCGCTAGGCCTACCCACACAAGTGAGGTATCATTTTTATCGGGAGACGTGGGGGAACGCTGGGTGGAAGGAAATTTGTGGCTCCTCTCAGATTCCAGAACTTTCTGCCACAGAAATGTGAGGAACATGTGGTTTTTTAGCCAAATTTTGAGGTTTGCAAAGGATTCTGGGTAACAGAACCTGGTCCGAGCCACACAAGTCACCCCATCTTGGATTCCCCTAGGTCTCTAGTTTTCAGAAATGCACAGGTTTGGTAGGTTTCCCTAGGTGGCGGCTGAGCTACAGGCCAAAATCTACAGGTAGGCACTTTGCAAAAAACACCTCTGTTTTCCTTCAAAAATTTGGCTGTGTCCACGTTGCGCTTTGGGGCGTTTCCTGTCGCGGGCGCTAGGCCTACCCACACAAGTGAGGTATCATTTTTATCGGGAGACGTGGGGGAACACTGGGTGGAAGGAAATTTGTGGCTCCTTTCAGATTCCAGAACTTTCTGCCACAGAAATGTGAGGAACATGTGTTTTTTTAGTCAAATTTTGAGGTTTGCAAAGGATTCTGGGTAACAGAACCTGGTCCGAGCCACACCAGTCACCCCATCTTGGATTCCCCTAGGTCTCTAGTTTTCAGAAATGCACAGGTTTGGTAGGTTTCCCTAGGTGGCGGCTGTGCTACAGGCCAAAATCTACAGGTAGGCACTTTGCAGAAAACACCTCTGTTTTCCTTCAAAAATTTGGCTGTGTCCACGTTGCGCTTTGGGGCGTTTCCTGTCGCGGGCGCTAGACCTACCCACACAAGTGAGGTATCATTTTTATCGGGAGACGTGGGGAATGCTGGGTGGAAGGAAATTTGTGGCTCCTCTCAGATTCCAGAACTTTCTGCCACAGAAATGTGAGGAACATGTGTTTTTTTAGCCACATTTTGAGGTTTGCAAAGGATTCTGGGTAACAGAACCTGGTCCGAGCCACACAAGTCACCCCATCTTGGATTCCCCTAGGTCTCTAGTTTTCGGAAATGCACAGGTTTGGTAGGTTTCCCTAGGTGGTGGCTGAGCTAGAGGCCAAAATCTACAGGTAGTCACTTTGCTAAAAACAGCTCTGTTTTCTGTGATGTGTCCACGTTGTGTTTTGGGGCATATCCTGTCGCGGGCGCTAGGCCTACCCACACAAGTGAGGTATCATTTTTATCGGGAGAGTTGGGGGAACATAGAATAGCAAAACAAGTGTTATTGCCCCTTGTCTTTCTCTACATTTTTCCCTTTCAAATGTAAGACAGTGTGTAAAAAAGACGTCTATTTGAGAAATGCCCTGTAATTCACATGCTAGTATGGGCACCCCGAAATTCAGAGATGTGCAAATAACCACTGCTTCTCAACAACTTATCTTGTGCCCATTTTGGAAATACAAAGGTTTTCTTGATAGCTATTTTTTATTCTTTATATTTCAGCAAATGAATTGCTGTATACCCGGCATAGAATGAAAACCCACTGCAGGGTTCAGGTCATTTATTGGCTCTGGGTACCTAGAGTTCTTGATGAACCTACAAGCCCTATATATCCCCGCAACCAGAAGAGTCCAGCAGACGTAACGGTATATTGCTTTAAAAAATCTGACATTGCAGGAAAAAGTTACAGAGTAAAACTTAGAGAAAAATTGATGTTTTTTTCACCTCAATTTCAATATTTTTCTTTTTCAGTTGTTATTTTCTGTAGGAAACCCTTGTAGGATCTACACAAATTACCCCTTGCTGAATTCAGAATTTTGTCTACTTTACAGAAATGTTGCGGTTTCTGGGATCCAGCGTTGGTTTCATGCCCATTTCTGTCACTGACTGGAAGGAGGCTGAAAGCACAAAAAATCGTAAAAATCGGGTGTGTCCCAGTAAAATGCCAAAATTGTGTGAAAACATTGGGTTTTCTGATTCAAGTCTGCCTGTTCCTGAAAGCTGGGAAGCTGGTGATTTTATCACCGCAAACCCTTTTTTGATGCCCTTTTCAGGGAAAAATACACAAGCCTTCTTCTGCAGCCCATTTTTCCAATTGTTTTGAAAAAAACGAAATTTTCACTGTTTTTTGGCTAATTTCTTGGCCTCCTTCTGGGGAACCCACAAAGTCTGGGTACCTCTAGAATCCCTACGATGTTGGGAAAAAAGGACGCAAATTTAGCGTGGGTAGCTTATGTGAACAAAACGTTATGAGGGCCTAAGCGCGAACTGCTCTAAATAGCCAAAAAAAGGCTCGGCACAGGAGGGGGAAAAGGCCTGGCAGCGAAGGGGTTAAACTCATATTATTTTTATGGTCGACAGTTGACATCTCAGTCCAAATCTGGTAGATACATGTTTAGAGTACAGAGAGTCTACATGGATAGTATGTTCAAGCACGTCATTCATCAGAAATACAAGGGTGCTTTAGAGTTCAGACCATATGTCAATGAATTTAATAGAAGAGGCAGCATGAATCTTGTCCACATTTAAAAATAATTATCGAGGGGTCATGTTAAACATGGAGGTCTGCTTCACCGTCTGGCTAGCACAGCTTTTGCTGTCTGGTGACATGGCAATGAGGTTAGCGCAGTGCTTAATTTGTGCTTGTTGTTTCCGGTACAGAGCAGCGGAACATATTTTTGAGGGCTGGCACTTATTTTTCTGCCTAAAGTATTTACTTCGAGCAAAAGACACATACGGGAAAGATGGAGGAAGAGAAAAACTAAAAAGTGTCACTATGGGAGAAAGCAGAAAGCTGCATAGTTGAGCTGAAGGGGCAGGGAGCGGCTGTAACTGGATTAAAGAGGTCCGAGATGGCTTCAGGATTACGCTGCCTCAGTATTCTGTGCTCACACATTTAATTGCAGCAGCCGCATGTTTAGGAGGAGGGCTTTGGGCACCAGCACATTTTTATTTACAAATTAAGCACTGGGTTAGCGCTACCTGCCCTTTCCATATTGTGGCTGTGTACATTATGTGATTGACTCCATTAGTTTACCACATTTACCCTTCACTGTTTTCCATGCATGGAACTATGGCGGCATCATGTGTGTTTTCTGTGTATTACATGCAAGCCAAACACTGTATTACTGATTCTAAATCGTGTTTCTCATAGCCAGCCGCAGAAGAAAATGATGCTGATTTGTTAACAGTCAACTCATTAATAAATATAAAATTATACATCAGGAGGAATGTAGTCTATGTTGAAGTCAAAACATGATAGGCTGGGAACTTGTCATACGGACTTGATGTAATCCCCTCTCCTCCCAATAATAGATTGAAGACAAAAGTGTGTGATTTTTATAAAATCTTTTTTTAATGAATGCAGCTCGGTTCCCTGAACGCCCGAATCGGAGCATTTTGTAACCAAGCATGCCGAGGTGAAAGTCCGATAGAAATTAAGACATTTTAAGAGTTATGTCAATATAAATTTCAAAAACAATTATAACTAACAGAAACCGTAAATGCACTTTTGTTTTTTCGTAACACGGTATGCTAATAATGTAAAGATTACGGTTAAAACATAAAGCATGTCGCGCCCTCGCTTCACACGGTCAATATTTTCAATCGTAGAAAGTTAGCAAAAAACAATCGGGAGACGTGAGGGCCTCTCAATAATGAGAAAGAGCCATGAGATTGATGTGAAAACCCAGAGCCTTGTCAAAAAAAAAATACATTCTCCTTGAAGTTCAATGCCACACTTTTTAGGCATTTAGGCCCTGATTTATACTTTTTGGTGCAAACCTGCGTTAGCGCAGGTTTGTGTCAAAAAGTATAGCGCCAGCTAGCGCCATTCCAGAGCGCCAGCCGGGCGCCATATTTAAGGAATGGTGCAAGCCAGCGCTAAGGCCAGGTTAGCGTCAAAATACATGACGCTAACCGGGTGGGGGAGGCGTAGCAGAAACTGGAGGTTGTGCGTGAAAGAATGGCGCTGGTCAGGTTAGAGCCAAAATAATGACTCTAACCTGACTAACGCCATTGTTAGATGCACAACCCCCACGGACATGACTCTTGTCGATGTAAAGACAGGAGTCATACACCCCAGCCCAATGGCCATGACCAGGGAACTTGAGTCCCCTGGGCATGGCCATTGGGCACAGTGCAATGTAGGCGGAGCCCAAGTTAGGCCCCCCATGGCACTTTAAAAAACAAAAACAGGTAAATACTTACCTCCACTTACCTGGGATGGGGTACCCCATCCTCCGCTGTCCCTTTGGTGTGGGTGGGGGTGTTCCTGGGGTGGGCACCTGTGGGATTATTCCATGGTGTTCCACCATGGAAATGGCCCACAGATCCCCTAACACCTGCCCTGACCCAAGCTTTAAATAATGGCGCTAAGCAAGCTTAGCGCCATTATTTAGGCCTGCCTTCCACCCGTGCACCATTTTTGCACAGGAGGATAAGTAAGGCGCTTGGGCCTTAGAGTAATTTTTTGCTTGGGAACGCCTACCGTGCATCTCGTTGACGCCAGGTAGTTTTCCGCAGTCATGAAATAACTTTCACTCCAATATTTTGGTGCTAGACATGTCTAGCGCCAAAATATAAATATAAGATTACGTTTGCACTGAATTAGCGTAAACAAAATGACACTCATTCAGTGCAGAGCATAAATACCTAACTTTGCTGGTAATGTTTATTTTATTAATTTTGATTTTTGGATTCTTTTTGGATGTGAAATATTTTCACCATTTAATGTTCAGCAGTTTTATTTTTGTTTTAGCTATACTATTTTAACCTGTTGTCCATATTGATTGAGATTTGTTTTATCTTTCTCATTGAATTTCAATATTTTACTTCAATGTGGTGTGGGCGTTAACGTTCTTTATTTCTAACTGTGCTGTTATGATGTTGGTTTGGTAGGCTCTCCACCTAAATATATTTTAACTGAGGCTTGACATTTTTGCTCCGGGCAAGCTTCTAAAGGTAAGCAAATGTTCCCCTCATTGTTTTATTTAGAGATTAAAGAAGGTGACCTTGGCTTAGACTTTTGGTAATGTGGTCAAGGGTCTGAAAGAAAGAGGACACTCATTAACATCCCCTCCCCCCAGGAGTGACCTCTATGGTACAATGAGGCACATTTACAAGCCCTGTGCGCAACCCTGTTTCGCATTAGTGTCGTTTCTTTTGACCCTAATGTGGCATTAAGGTGGCCTTTTTGTCGCGCCAATTTACAAAGTGGCACAATGCTTGCATTGTGCCACTTGTTAACCCTTGAACCACATCATGACTGCGCTAGGCATAATGATTGCAAGGGGCGTTCCCCCATTAGAAGGCCCGTATAAATGGTGCAGTGAAATTTACAAGCTTTTAGTGTGCCATTTTTAGCATATTTTTTAATGCCTGCCTAAGGCAGGCATGAAAATGATGCTCCCATTGTTTTCAATGGCCTCCCTTTCAGGATTAGAGCCCTAATTTTTGGCGCTAATCCTTCAAAGTGCCACAATAGCATAAATATTTTTGATTCTATTGCCTTAACGACTGCCATGGTGTGCTGTATTGTAAATACGACTCAACTATGATGTCATTAAGTGGCGGTAGGGGCACCTTATAATGAGCTGAATAAACGCGGACAAAGATGAGTTGACATAACATTTTATTTTCAATTTAGTTTGCCGTAAATAATCACCGCAGCGCACTCCAAGCTCCTCAACAGTTTTTTTCATCGCGCGCCCGATCTCCCTACACATTCCATTCGCAACCTTTGCAACATGGACATGACTAAGACAGTAGTTTTTTTAGCATAAATATTACTGAGCATATAAATTACTAAATCCAACTAATGAAATACTACACACTTTCTTGTGAATATGCCCCAAACTTTGTTCTCCATGGCATGGTTCAGCGATATGAGCATTGCTCTGAGTGTTGGGACTCCCATACCAATAGGTCCTGTGGCTTTATTCTTGACATAGGTCTTGCACAGTCTCTTTGTTCTTGGGTTATCTGTAGAGTCCAAATGGAGATTTTCAGAGGCTGTGGGTGTGATGCTTCTCAAGCACCTTTACTGCTGCTCGATGTTCTGCTGTAAATTTACCATCACCTTTATTCTTTTTCTGAAGATTGGTTTGGCGGCTGAGGAAGAAAAATGAAAGGGTCTCACAGAAGGAAGAATAAAATAATAAGATGCAGCTGTAGATGTAGTGATGCGCCACTAGACCCAGGCAAGTGATATCTCTGTCTGTTGCTTGTGCTCATGATGGCTCAAAGTTAAGCGGGCATGACAACATTGATGTCACATTTACTGCCGCTTGTTGAAATCCCACAAGATCTGCAGGTCCCAGGAGAGATTAATGGCGGTCCAAGAAAATCCTAACAGACCCAATAAAATCTAACAAGACTAGGGGCAACTCCTCCGTTAAGGTGAAGGAGCGTCACCCCACTAAGTTGTCTCCAGAGATGAAAAATAAAATTGAAATAAAGTTAATTTATTACCATTTTATTTTCAATAACTCTGTCGCGTGCCGAGCATCAGGGCTGGGATGGGGCCGCTACTGACTGGCAGTAGCAGACAGCAGTGATGGGCAGGGCACTATAAGTTTAAAATGCGCTTATCTCTTTGCCCGGCAGTCTTGTGATGGCTGCCAGATGTGCATTTTATACTCTCTAACCCAGCCGTCTAAGGCAGCTGGGTTAGAGAAAGAACAGGCCTTCAGGGCTCTTACGAGTGCTGAGAAAGCCTGTTCTATCCAACCCTGGCTCTGCTTTCATGCTGGTTAACAGCATGAGAGCAGCGCCAGGATTGATTAAGGGAGTTGACTGTAGCCTCGAAGAGCAGAAGAGGACCGGAGAAGGAGGATATGTTGTCGTGCAGGTTGCAGCAAGGAAGGCAAGTTCTTTTTTATTTTATTTCCACCCATTTTCCAGCCCACCTCTCTCAGAGTTGCCAGCCACCACTTAACAGGACTACTTCAAAATGAAACGACTACTCTAACTTTTCGCAAACTTTTATTGGAATGGCTCCGAGGCCGTACGAACGTGTTTTCTGTGATGGGCGACTGGGGTTCATTGACAGACCAAGTCTGAGCTTTGCAGTACATAGTGTTGGACCCTGACAAGGGCAGCATGGGTCTGAGAGGTCCGAGGTAAATGAGAGGACTGGTGAGACTTGTTGGACCTGGTTAGGCCGGGAGTCAATGCTGCAAGAGGACATTTAGGCTCACATGGAATATGTTTTCCACCAATCATGGAAATGAGATTGGCAAACTGGTCTGCTTCGCCTCTACCGCTGTGCCTAGAACTAGAAGTTTACATGAGTCGCTCATGCCCCTAGTGAGTCCAAGAGGCGGTGGGAATAGTGGCACTGAAAAAAGCATATATTTTTGCCTGCCACTCGAGTGGAAAGAGTTGTGTGTTTGTGGGTGTACGGGTGAAGGTGTCTGAGCAAGTGTGAGTGAATGAAGATATGCGAGTGCATGTTAACATAAATGCATGTGAGTGAGTGTGTACGTGACTGCATGTGTGTGCTATATCTGATGGCATGGGTCTCAACTGTGCCTAATGGAGGCAATCTATGACAAGTCTTGATGGTTTTCCGATATTGGTGATGCAGAGGTGGCCTATCAGTGACATATGTTATGGCATTCTTGGAAACATGCTGACCAATCGTGACATACACAGGGCCCATCAGTGATATATCTATGGTCATGTTTAGTGCCATGCTAAATATTCCACACATAATGGTGGCCCATAATTGATCTCTTTAGTGACATGCTTGGTGACATGGTAGCTACCCTTGATATAATGGTCAGCCAACTTAATGACATATTTGTGAGTGCTGGTAGCAATATACTAGCCATCCCTGAAAAAGAGTGGCCCACCCATGACATATTGTGGGTATCCTTGGAAAAGCCCAGTCTATTCCTGGCATAATAACCATCCATCCTTGACTTAATGTGATCTTTCATGACTTATTTTCCGTCCATCCCAGGAAATGGTTGTAAAAATCTTTGCCCTGATATTATTAGCAAAATCTCCTTGATAGTAGTTAGAACTCTCAACATGGGAGAAGAGAAGGCAGAGGAAAAACTAGCACAAATAAAAATATATTTCCCAAGACCTTTTCTTATGAATTTGAGACATCTTCCGATTTACTTACTGAATACAATACTTACAACTTAGAATAGAAAATGCGGGCATAGCAGATAATTGTGTTTTCCCATGAAAACATAATTGCATGACAATGGAAATAGTAAATTCTGTAGAGAGGAACGTGAAAATGATAATGGATCATAGAATGATAAGAGAGGATGTGGCCTAACAGCCTGCACTGCGGACTTCGGAGCTGGGGGAATCAAATTCAAGTCTCAGTGTTGGCTCAACATCCTGTGGTTCTGGGCAAATCACTTAGGGCCATATTTATACTTTTTGACGCAAAACTGCGCTAACGCAGTTTTGCGCCAAAAAAATTAGCGCCGGCTAACGCCATTCTGAAGCGCCATGCGGGCGCCGTATTTATTCAATGACGTTAGTCGGCGTTAGCCGGCGTTAGCCGCCGTCGCCGTCTGGTGTGCGTTAAAAAAAACGACGTACACCAGGCAGCGCCGGCGTAGGGGGAAAATGGCGTATGGGCGTCCACAAATGGTGCAAGTCAGGCTGAGGTAAAAAAAAATCGCCACAACACGATTTGCGCCATTTTTTTACGACGCCCATCCCCCATTGAAATGACTCCTGTCTTAGCAAAGACAGGAGTCATGCCCCCTTGCTCAATGGCCATGCCCAGGGGACTTCTGTCCCCTGGGCATGGTCATTGGGCATAGTGGCATGTAGGGGGGCACAAATCAGGCCCCCCTATGCCACAAAAAAAAATATAAAAAAATACTTACCTGGACTTACCTTAATGTCCCTGGGGTGGGTCCCTCCATCCTTGGGTGTCCTCCTGGGGTGGGCAAGGGTGGCATGGGGTGTCCCTGGGGGCAGGGGAGGGCACCTCTGGGCTCATTCTGAGCCCACAGGTCCCTTAACGCCTGCCCTGACCCAGGCGCTAAAATCCGGCCTAATGCAGGTTTTTTAGACCCGCCCACTCCCGGGCGTCATTTTTGCCCAGGAGTATAAATACGACGCATATGCATCGGAGTCATTTTTTAAGACGGGAACGCCTACCTTGCATATCATTAACGCAAGGAAGGTGTTCACGCAAAAAAATGACGCTAACTCCATGAACTTTGGCGCTAGACGCGTCTAACGCCAAAGTATAAATATGGAGTTAGTTTTGCGTCGAATTTGCGACGCAAATTCGGCGTAAACGGAGTATAAATATGCCCCTTAATCTCCCCGCTGCCTACAATTCAGCACCTTGAAACCCTCAGGGGAGATTTGCTGCACTTTACAAATCCAGGATTTATTTATTTATAAGAGGGCAAGTCCCTAATCTGTACTTTCTGCTTCTCAAGAATGAAAGGTACTTGAGGCTCAAGAATATGGGGGCATCCTGGAGTTTCTTCAGCATGTGGATCAATGTCTACCTACAGGAGCCTCACTAAGGCCCTGATTTATACTTTTTTTGTGCCGCATTACTGTCATTTATTGACGCAAAAGCGTTGCAAACTTACAAAATACAATTGTAAAAAAGTATAAATTAGGGCCTAAGTCTTTCCAGAAGTTATCAGGAAGATTGGTGGATTTCTTGTGGGCAGGTCAGTTTGAAGTGGGTTTAGAGTACCACATATGCAGAGCTTCATTAGAAGAGCCTAATTCTAGAGATGCCAGTTAAAGGGGATGGGAAGAAATGTCATTGGGTAGAGTACGACAAGTCCATATTACTTTATAACACTACACTACACTGCACTAAATCTTGTATTTATCTTGCTCTGAGCCCAAACTGAAACCCACCATATTTAATAAGGCTGCTTGACCGCACCTACCAATGAGAAGTCATGGAAGCTAAATGAGCTAGTGCTAAACTTTGGAAACAGTATATTGAAGGGCAGTGACTGAGACCTTACCTGTCAGGATGGTGGCTGATCGTTTATCGGTTCTGCAGTCTTCCGTGAACAACCTTCCTGGCCCTATTGTAAAAGAACTCTGATGGTCTATCTTCTGGTATGCCTTCAGTGCACTGCCAGAGTTCCTACTCTGTGCCTGAGCTGCCTGATGTTTAAATGGCCTGCCATATGGGTCACTATGCATATATATATGTGGATCTATTTATGGGAACACTTACAGTGTGAACCTGGCTAGAGAGCAAGGAAGTGCTAAATGTGACATATGGCCAGAAGAACCAATCATAATATGGCGCCACTGGCTTGTGGTGTGGACCTGCATCTCGTAACGGTGTTTGTGATGGTTCATTTGACTATTCAGTAAACAGTAGCCAGTAGCTCTCCATCTGAGTGTCTGGCTACCAAGCAAAAATAACAAAAGTGGTGTCCCAGGTTCAAAATAACAAATTTCAGCAGCGGTTTCATCTCGAGGGTGGGGGTGCGTAGCCCCCAACGCCCCACTCGATGTGAGCCATGTAGGGAAAAATACAATGGCAATGAAAAGATTTCATTGCCATTTTATTTTACCAGTGCAGCGCGCATCATCCCAGAGACATGCTGTGCATGTCCTCTGCTACCGGTGGGCAGCAGAGAACTGGAGCAGTGCCTTCACTGGATGCTCCAAAGTGCGCATGTCACTTAGGCCAGCTGTTTTGCGCCAGCCAAAGTGACATGTGCACTTTGAGGCGCTCCACTCAGCTTTCTGAAGATACCTGGGTGGAGACCAAGCACAGGCCTCTAGGGCCTGAAGTAGCGTCCAGCCAGGCTGCTCCATCCAATCCAGGCACCTTTCTCATGCTGCGTACAGAGTTGGATCAGCATCTGAATTGGTTAAGGCAGTACTTCCAGTATCGAAGGAGAAGAGCACCAAGGAGGATGCACAGCCTGTGGGTAAGTGACGTTTTTTAATTTTAAATGTGTAATGCATGCGTGTGTATTGCATGTAAGTGTGTAATGCCTGTAAGTGCATTGGTTGTGTTTATTTTGTAGTTAGTATTATGGTTTTATTTGGGCTTTTGGAAGGAGGAATGGTTTACTTTGGGGGGATGTTTTATTTTTGGGGGGAAGTATGGGGGCACTTCACTCAATCCACCACTTTCAAAGGGTACATATTGCCCCTGACAAAAGTTAGGTAATACATGATTAGAAAGATAACTACACGTCTTTAATATGTATGGATAAGTTATAGTTTCACAGGAAATGTTTTGCTGCTCTCTTCAAAGAAGGGGGCAGATTTATTAACAATTTGCATCAGGTTTGCCTCAACAAAAATGATGCAATCTGATGCAAACTTAGGGCCTCATCTACAACAAACTATTGCATCGATCACGATGCACCAGTTTGCTTACGCCAGCCTGTGCCCCCCAATGACACCATGGTAGTGCTGTTAGCACAGCTGCAGTAGAATTTCTGACACAGTTGTGACGCTTTGCTGGACTAGTATCAAAAATGTTGGCGCTAGCCCAGAAAAGCTCAGGGAGGCCCATTGAAAACAGCCTAGCGTCACTTTAACACCTGCCCTGAGCAGGCGTTAAATAATGACACAGTGAAATCTTGCAGATTTCACTGCACAGTTCCTACGGGTCCACTGAGGGGGAACCCCTCTCTTGCATACATTATACTTGGCGCAGTTATAATGTGGCACATGGGTTTACAAACCGGCGCAATGGTCCCATTGCCCCAGTTTTTAAATGCGGTGCTGTGTTGGGGATTGTTGTCGCTGCCAAAGCATTAAAAAAAATGATGCTACGCCAACACAAGGGGCTTGTAAATGAGACCCTTGATTTGGGATTTACTTTCTAAGCCAAAACAATATTTACACTGGAAAGTAGCCCTAAAGTAAATGTAGTACTAGTGCTTCTTTGCTCTGAGGGGGCACACCATGTGTGGTACATTGGCGTTCCCCTGCAACCACCTATGATTTTGATGTACAGCCCTATCTACTAACATTTATAGACATGTCTTCACACCTAAAAATAACACCTCCTTGAAGCTGGTTTTAAGTTTGAGAAATGGTTTTATTTCACTAACCTTTTCCATTTTGCACGTTTACTGCATTGTTCAGCACATACAGAAAGTGGGAAAAGTGTTAAATTATTTCTAACGATATTGTATTTTGTAAGGGTGCCCCTCCTGTAAAAAAAAACACTATGCTTGACAACACGCACACACCCTTGCTTTATTGTTCCAGGGTGTGTGTGTGTACGTGTATCTGTGTGTGTGTGTGTGTGTGTGTGTGTGACACCCTTAGGTGCACCAGCACAGGGTCAAAGTAGATATGGCACTTTTAAGCTCTTTCCCTTTCATGCAAAGCAGCTCTGTACCTTTGGTTGCTTCCCTGTGTTGTATGAACAGTTAGTATAACCAATGGTGTAACAATGGCCTCTGAAGGCTCCCCCCCCCCCCCCCCCCCCAACCACCACCCACTCCAGTGGGAAGGGCGAGCTCCAGGGGGCCCCCTCAGCACAGTACCCTGGCCTGACAACTCCTGAGTGAGCTCGAAGGGGACCCCCTCCGTGTACTTTCAACTTTCAAGTTTCGTTACGCCATTGAGTATATCTGTTGCAAAGTGTTGCATTCTCTCTTAGGTCGCCTCAATTAAATGAAAAGGCACGTGCACAATTCCAATGTGGCCAGGAGAGGACAGTCTTGGACTGTTTAAAACCCAAGGTGCAATGAATCATTGAATGCGCCAGGAGATACCTCGAGCACTTGGTTCTGAAGAGAAGCAGCGAGTTACAAAGCCATAAATATATCAATCTAACAGACATGTCCACCTTGCCGTTTCCACGAGTTCAAAAGCACATTGGTAATTCGTAAAACGTGGATTAACAATTTATAAAAATGCTCACACATCTGTGCTATATTCACAAATGTCGCCACGTGCCACTTCCACCCTGAATACAGTGAGCGTCTCTCTCCTGTTTCGGAAGTAGTAAATGAGTTTCGCGAATAGAATGTAGAGGAACCGTTTTTTAAAACAAAAACATTGTCCTTTTACTAATGCAAAAGTGCCCTCACATTGTCGTAAATTACAACTCACAAACGTCCTTTTGAGGTATTTCCGAGACTTCCCTGGCGTGCTTTTGGAATCCATAGTGACGTGTGAATTAAATCTGGAATTTACTTCAATCATCGGAGTAAACCTAGAGGGGTAAACGTCTACTAAATGTTTTGAGTTAGTATCAAAGAATTCAGAGAAAGCTGAGAAACAGTCCAGGCACAATTTCGGTTGAAGGCCTTATGCCATTCACTAATGCCCTTTGTTACTTCACAAGCATTTCTGCGCGTTAAATGTGTAAGTTCCAAAAGTTGTACATTGAAAAAGACTAATGTATTTGATTAACAGAAACACAGAACTTTTTAGACTCGGGCCCTCCTGCAAGGATTGAGCAGGGAACTAGCACCTGGCAGAGGGAAAAAATATTTGATATATATACTTATAAGGTAAATGTTTTTTGAATGGGAGAAAAGTTATCCTTTTAGGGAAAAACTAATAAAACCCATCATTGCTTTGTGAGGTTTATCCAGGTAAAATTCCCGATTTGGACTGGATGAAACAGTTGTATCATACTATAAGGAAAAATGGCAAAACATCTTATTTTTGCGTGTTGTTAATCAATAAACTTCTTAAGGAATTCCTCTTCTTAGGAGATATACATCAATAGAGATGTGTGTCATTGTCCACCCCTTGGATACTACATTCGTAAATCCCATGCAACTTTCTCCTAATTTAAGGCTATAGATGTGATCCACACAAACATTTGAAAATGTACTCCTGTAGTTTTCCTCCTACATTTGGAGTAAATTTCTGAATTGTTGGGGTCTTAGCAAAGGTCTTTAAGAGCGTGATAGGAAAGCTTGTCAGTCCTAGGTTCCCAGGAGTGCTCTTAGAAAACTTCAGAGAATCCTATATTCTCACAAGTGAAGGCATGACCTAATGTGTAATTGTACATAACGGACGAATATGGGTCTGAAAAATGTCTTGCATGAGTGGAAACGCACTTTGAATTTTTTCTCCACAGGGAGTTTTTTTGTCCCATATAGAAACCTCTTCCCCTACAACACCACTATAAATTTGGGGTGATCCCTTGTCGATTCAATCTTGTGAAGGGATTTACTCCTGCTCTGGACTAGAGTAAATCTCCATCTTGTGGCAAAGGGCTGGGAAAATGCCCTGATGATGTATCTAGCCTAAATTAATGATAGGAGAGGTGGAGTAATGCCCATCTAGAAAGCCAAGTCCCTTGCCCATTGTTGGTGCACTGATGGGGCCTATTGGGAGTCTCATTCTTGTCAAATATTGACAAGTTAAACGTAATCATCTACGCGTAAAGATCTGCTAGATCCACTGTGTAGAGTTGTAAAGCCCTTCCTCAAGCTGTTATGGCTCTTCGTGCATCACACTTATTGTCCCCATGAATGCCAGTGTAGATTCGTGTTCAGGACATTTCTGATTTTTTTAATACTGCTCTGTATGTTCTTTATGGAAGGCAATCACATGGGCCACTTTGATTCTTTTAGAGTTAATGGGATCATAAGACTGAAAACTGCTTCGTTAGATGTGAATACTTGAAAGGATGTTGAACATATTTGTCATGCAATAAGTATATGAAACATTTTAAAAGATGTGTGGATGAGATAGTGAGACTCACTGAAATTGTTGCTAAATGGGCTCAATGTTTAATTCGCAGCTGAAATAAGTCTTTTTCAAAGAAAGAATTTTAGATAGATGATTAATATGAAAACAAGGACAAATTAATGTCTGTTCTCTTGGTCAAATGTCCATGTTTATCTCTTGCGTTCTAAAATCTTTAATTATTTCACGCTTGAGGAAACTATACAATACATACAACAAAGGTTCTCCTGATCACCAATGAAAACTTAAGACCCTTTCCATTGTTTTCATATTTCCTACTAGCAGAACCCCCCCAGGATATTTTGATTTTGTGATTATCAAAAACGATTGAAAATCAGTACTTTTGTGAAAATCCCACGATTTGTACAAAAGTGCCAACAAAAACTGTAAATCTTAAAAAACGAGTCTGTTCCTCTTTTTTTAGCCCTGCACTATACTGTGCCAATAAAAGGGAAGCGATCAACAGGCTGGCTGAACAGAGATGTTAAGTTCCTCTGATGCCTGCCTTTTAACACCTTGAAAGTGCATAGGGCCCTCCTCCGGCATTACCAGACAGCGTTCAGCTCTCTGTTTGCTTCCCTGTCTCCCCAGATCCCCCCTCCCCCATCTACCCTTTATTTTGTTGCACCCATCATCACCCTGCTGCCCCTTGACTCCTCTACCCCCTCTAGCCCCTCCCGTGCCTCCTCTCTCCTGTGACGAAAACACCCCTCCCCCACCGGCCCCAGGATACTCATAAGGCCCCTCTCCTCATCTGCATTTCCCCCACTTCCAGTCACCTGGGTCCACTCCATTCACCACCTGCTACCTGTGCACCTTTGGAATAGTGGTTGTCGGATGCAAGAGGGAGCAGAGTTTTGAAACTTAGCTATGCAGCGCCTTGAGAGTAGCCGCGCTTTACAAAAACTGATTGATTGATGGACTTTTTGGCATCAGACACCCTCCGACTCCAAGGCGCAGTGCTGCTGGACAGACTGCCAGGCCACAAAATGTAACTTGTCAGAGTCCTCAGTAGTGACAGCCCAAGGACCTATACTTTTGTAACAGGCACATGTTCTAGCTGTTGCAAAAGTACTTCAAATTTTAGGGCTGGGATTCACTCATTGTATTTTTCTTGCTGCAAATCTGCTATCCAGTGCAGCAAAATACTGGGTGGGAAGGGGAGACTGGTCGGTAAAATGTTGTTTGAAGTTCCTGACACCTGTTCAGTTTGGATACAATAAGTGAGATTACATTTTTGAAGGTGGCAACAGCCATGGTGGTGGTGGATAGGTTTTTTGGCCCACAATACAAAAATGTAGGGGTCTACTTAATAGACTTCATTAAGATCTGTGGTGCTTTCATTGAAAATGAATAAGTGCCAGGGCCCAAAGTTTTTTCTCATAAGCCCCCGGCTGGCGCTAGCAAATGTCAGGATGTTGAATACCAAGACTGCCTACTCTTGATTCCACCTCATGCATTTTCAGCCACCTCTATACACTCTATTCCCCTTTATCTCATTCATGAAAGTTGTTTTTCATACATGATTTTTTCCTTTGTCACAGTTTTTTTTCTATCTTTCTCTCCCTCCTGCTATGCCCCTTTTCTGCATTTCTCTTTCATCATCAAGTCAGCTAATGGAAAATAAATCCTAGTTGCCAAAAAAATGAGTGTTTTGGGCCCCACCTCTAACCACCAGCTCAAATTAGGCATTGAAGATTTGGTATTTTCATATTCACAACCAGGGGCAGATTGGAATAGAAAATATATCCTGGCACTAAAATAATAGTGCCCCCCATTAGCGAATCAGATAGCTAAAACAAGTGGTGAGATTTGCAAATCGTAGCACTTTTAAATTTCTAAAGACATGCTTTATAGATATTTTGAAAGGTATGGAAGACTATGCACATTTGTGGTTGTTGCAGACAATGTTTGTGGTAATATCAGGACACTCAACAGTAAAAAAAAATATTACCCACAGACAATAAAACTGCAAAAAAAAACGGTCCAAACACTATCTGCTAGGCCAGCCCTCCAAGCACTGCCGGTTGCCCTACAGGCTAGTCCGACCCTGTCACCACCACCAGGTAGACTAGAGAGTGACACATTGGGGCATATTTATACTTCGTTTGCGCCGGAATTGCGCCGGTTTTTTTTACGCAATTCCGACGCAAAACTAACTCCATATTTATACTTTGGCGTTACACGCGTCTAGCGCCAAAGTCCATGGAGTTAGCGTCATTTTTTAGCGTGGACACCTACTTTGCGTTAATTATATGCAAAGTAGGCGTTCCCGTCTAAAAAATCGACTCCGAGGCATGTGCGTCGGATTTATACTCCCGGGCAAAATTCACGCCCGGGAGTGGGCGGGTCAAAAAAAATGACATACGGCCGCTTTTGCGCCGTTTTTTAGCGCCTGCAAAAGGCAGGCGTTAAGGGACCTGTGGGCTCTGAAGGAGCCCAGAGGTGCCCTCCCATGCCCCCAGGGACACCCCCTGTCACCCTTGCCCACCCCAGGAGGACACCCAAGGCTGGAGGGACCCATCCCAGGGACATTAAGGTAAGTTCAGGTAAGTGTTTTTTTTAAAAAAATTGTGGCATAGGGGGGCCTGATTTGTGCCCCCCTACATGCCACTATGCCCAATGACCATGCCCAGGGGACAGAAGTCCCCTGGGCATGGCCATTGGGCAAGGGGGCATGACTCCTGTCTTTGCTAAGACAGGAGTCATTTCTATGGGGGTTGGGAGTGAAAAAAAAATGGCGCAAATCGGGTTGAGGCGAAAAAATTGCCTCAACCTGACTTGCCCCATTTCTTGACGCCCAAGCCCCATATCCCCCTACGCCGGCGCTGCCTGGTGTACGTCGTTTTTTTTAACGCACACCAGACGGCGCCGGCGGCTAACGCCGGCTAACGTCATTCAATAAATACGGCGCCCGCATGGCGCTTCAGAATGGCGTTAGCCGGCGCTAATTTTTTTGACACAAAACTGCGTTAGCACAGTTTTGCGTCAAAAAGTATAAATATGGGCCATTATAACTATAGAGCTACACTCATTTATCAAATAGTATGAAAGGCCTTTAGCCTTCTATTCCTAGATGAAGCCAGACATCAGTTCAGTGCTTAATTTGTGCTTGTTGTTTCCGGTGCTGAGCACCGGCACTTATTTTTGAGGGTCGGCGCTTGGTCTTCTGCCTCAAGCATTTACTGCGAGCAAAAGACACATTTGGGAAAGACGGAGGAAGAGAAAACTGAAAAAGCGTCACAAAGAGACAAAGCAGAAAGCGGCAAAAGTGTGCTGAAGGGGCAGGGAGTGGCTTTAAATGGATTGAAGAGGCCCGAGATGGCTTCAGGATTACGCCGCCTCAGAATTCTGTGTTTCCACATTTAATTGTAGCAGCCGCGTGTTTAAGATGAGGGCTTTGGGCACCGGCACCTTTTTATTTACAAATTAAACACTGCATCAGTTATATAAGTGTTCTAAAAGAGTTCCATTTATATTAGAGGCACTTTGGAGGATCGTCCCTCTTCACTCGAGCCTCAACGCTCTGGAACCATCGCCCACTACACCTATGCTGGGAAATGGGCTCACTCATATATTGTTGTCTAATAATTCACATCCTTAGCTCTCTGACCTTGTTTCATTGTGAAGATGCCTCTCCGCACTTCTTGTTTGCCCAACTTTTCCAATAAAATATTCAAACAAAAAATACAATAACAGATTATGTTGATAAAAACCTTTCTTTGGAATGAAGCATGCCACTTAGAGCAAGTCGCCTTTCACAATTAAGAGGGCTAACTGCATCACCAGCCGGCACTCTCTAGCTCACATCTTGAAGGGTTTGCTCAGCCTTTTTAGTCTGATAAAAGAAGTTCCATTGAGTTGGGGAGTTAATAACATCTGTTGCACTGATGTGAAGCTGTGCAAATGATGCACCGCTGGAAGTAAGTGTGCATCTGGTCCTTGTTCATATTTGTTTCTGGATTGTGAAGGGGTCTCACAGTCCTGCAGGAGAACCCGTCTATCTCCTAATACTCCATCCACCCCCCACTGTCATGGGCCTGTTTCACTAAAGTTTATGCCCACTTATGTATTGCTTAGGAGCTCAAAACACGTCATCCGTCATTGCAGAATCCGATTCTTGAGTCCCAGGATCAGGAGGGATGGAATTGTATGTCCGCTGATCAGATCAGTGTGGTGTGATTTCCACGTAGGAAAAGGTCTGGGGGTCCTCCCGTTTAGGTCCATCAGCAAAGTGATGTGGAAACCCACAAACTCGGACATCTGGATATATTCATTTACAATTTGTGGTAATTCCCGACCAGATAATAGTTTTTAGTTCAATACCGTGATTCAATGTGTTTTCTGAGTAGGTTTGTCGATGGAACACCCCTAAAATTAATTTTGGGTGCAGAGGGTGGGCTTTCTTTATTGGAGAAAATGGAGAGAAAGGTTTGCAAATGCAAATGCCCTTATGCGGCGCATTTCCATATATGGAAGCAGTTATACTTGTGTCGCAGCTCGTTTAGTGCCTCTGCTGCAGGATCCCTGAAGAACTGCTTGCATTGTTCGTGACTTTCTAAAAGTTTAGACGTACTCCGAACAAGAGGAAACATGAAGGCGCAGATGGTGTCTTTTCCCTTATCATTTTGTGCCTCAGCCCCAGCAGGCCCGAGGAGAAGGGGCACGCGAGGCAGCTTGTATCCAGGAAGTGAGGCATTGCTCTCTTTCTTAATGTGTCTCTTTACTAGTGCGCGTCTTCGAAGTATCCTGTTTTCAAAGAAAAACAACTGGAAAATTAGCCAGTGAGTTTTTTCCTGGTCTGTGCTGACACAGTCGAAGGCAAGGAAACGTTTTTGTATTTACTCCAATTTGTTTCCACAGACGAAGCAAAATACCTCCTCCATTTCCCAGCGTCATTGGTGTGTAAACAAACCTTGGCAAAGGCAATAGTTCCGCTATATATATATATATATATATATATATATATATATATATTTTTTTTTTTTTGACTGAAGGTGCATTGATTGGTGATTTTATGTGTGGTTGTGTAGATCAGTGAGGGCGGATTAAAGAACTGAAAAGGGAGTGAATGGGTAAGTGCCTGGGTGCGTGGACGGAGGATGAATGAATGGGTTTGCGATTAGGTGCAGGGGCCAGTGCTTTATTTGTAAATAAAAACGTGCCGGTGGCCAAAGCCCTCCTCCTAAACACGAGGCTGCTGCAATTAAATGTGCAAACAAGGAATACTGGAGCAGCGTAATCCTCAAGCCGCCTGGGGCCTCTTTAATCCATATAAAGCCACTCCCGGCCCCTTCAGCTCACTCTTGCAGCTTTCTGCTTTCTCCCATTGTGGCGCTTTTTCGTTTCTCTCTTTCTCCATCTTTCCCATATGTATCTTTTGCTCACAGTAAATGCTTGAGGCAGAAAGACAAGTGCCGGCCCTCAAAAATAAGCACTGGTGCTCCGCACCAGAAACAATAAGCACATATTAAGTACTGGCAGGGATGCCTCAGTGTGAAACCATGCCTGAGTGAGCACAGCTATGGCTGATAGAATGAGGGATGCCTCAATAGACGATTGGGTGAATGTGCATGTAAAAGGATGCAAGAACAATTAATAAATGATTGCCTTGGTTGATGAATACGTAAGATGATGCATGAGTGAATGGATAGCCAAGACTAAGGGGCATATTTATACTCTGTTTGCACCGAATTAGTGTCATTTTTTTTACTCTAATTCGGTGCAAAACTAACTCCATATTTATACTTTGACGCTAGACCCGTCTACCGCCAGATTTATGGAGTTAAAGTCATTTTTTGGAAGTGGAAACCTAACTTGCCTTAATGAAATGCAAGGTAGGCGTTCCCGTGCAAAAAATGACTCTACGGCCTTAACGCCATATTTATACTCCCATGCAAAAATGGTGCACAGGAGGGAGGAAGGGTCAAAAAATGGTGCAAAGTTTGCTTTGCCCCATATTTTAACGCCTGGGTCCGGGCAGGCGTTAAGGGACCTGTGGGCCTATTTCCATGGTGGAACGCCATGGAATGAGCCCACAGGTGCCCTCCCCAGGCTTCAGGGACACCCCCACACACACAAGAGGGACAGTGGGGGATGGGGGACCCAATCCCAGGTAAGTACAGGTATTTTATTTTATTTTTTTAAGTGCAATTGGGGGCCCTGAAATGGTCCCCCCTACATGGCACTGGGTGCAATGGCCATGCTCAGGGGACCCTGGTCCCCTGTGCTGGCCATTAGGGTGGTGGGCATGACTTCTGTCTTTTCTAAGACAGAAGTCATGTGGTATGGATGGTTTTCCATCAGAAAATGACGCTAGGCAGGTTAGAGACTTTTTTTTTACTCTAACCTGCCTACCGTCATTTTGGGGTGCAAAACCCCCTTCTTCCATACCGCCAGACTCACCCGACTAAAGTCATTGTCTTTGCTGCTAGCCTACCCTTTGCACCGACTTGCACCATTCCATGAATATGGTGCCCAGCTGGTGCACAGAAATGGTGCAAGCCGGTGCTAAACTTTTTGGTGCAAAACTGAGTTGGTGCAGTTTTGCACCAAAAAGTATAAATCAGGGCCTAAGATGCTAACCGTTGCCATAGCCCCGTTTGTTGAGGAAGTCTGCGTTCCCTTCTACCACTGATGCTCACTTACTCTTCCATGCACATGTGCATGTGGTCAGTCAATTCCCTCACTCATACCTCAATGGACACAGTCATTCACTGATTCACCCATCAACGCATTTTATGATCCTCGCATTCACCTATCCACTCAAAATAAAACAACAAAAAATCACAATTTCAATAAGAAATGCTTTCATATATAAACAGGCATTGACAAAGTCTTGCCTTTGTGGCCTACTAGATTTGCTAACGTTTTTTGGTGGTGCTGAACAGCATCTGTAAAAAGCAATGTTTTTCCCAATACTGTTTAGTATCTGCAAACAAAAAGGGCACTATGATGCAGCCACGTGGGTGCAGAATGGCATGGGCAACATTTTATGTATTTTTTATTGGCTGATCTCTGATGATGGCTCTTGTATCGATCAATGAAAAAAAAAGAAATTACAAGTGCGCAAAAGTATTTTTTTGAGCAACGGCAAGAAGTTGTATATATATATATATATATATATATATATATATAAGTGTGTGTGTGTTCTGGGGAGTTCCCAAGTTTAGGTGGAGGGCAGCTCCAGTAGGAGCACTGTGCAACAACAGCAACACTAGATTTGCTCACCTCAAATAGCTGCTTTTGTAGCAACGTTTTTAAGCATAGGATTAGCGCAGTGCCATCCACGCCGAGCTAGAAAGGGACAAAGTCTTTTGCCATTTGTACAGCAAAGTCTTTAAGCATAGGATTGACACAGTGCTGTCCTTGCCGAGCTATAAAATGACAGAAGGCTTTTACCACTCCAGGCAGTGCTGACCGTCAAATATGTCAAGGAGGGATTTTAGGGGGGGAGGTGGTGGCAACAACAGGAGAAACATTAAAAAAAAAAAAAAAAAACACTTACCTTTCTCTGCCCATCTCCCATCGCCATCTCCTGCCACCTCGATCCTCTTCTGGTGTCCCAGCATTCGCTGGGACACCAGCACAGGCTTCCCAGAAATCCTGCTGCTGCTTACATGCTAAACATAGCATGTAAGCAGGGTCAGCATCGGTCTGAATGGCAGTCACTGCCACTCAGACACAAGCCTGGGGTTGTGCTGTTTCTCAAGCCAGGCTTTGTATACAGCTAGACTGGATAAATCTAAGGCCCAGATTTATACTCTGTTGCACTGAACTAGGGTCATTTGTTTACGCTAATTCAGCGCAAACTTTACTCCATATTTATAATTTGGCGCTAGACTAGTCTAGCGCCAAAATATTGGAGTTAAAGTCATTTTTTGGATGCGTGACCCTACCTTGCTTCAATGAGATGCAAGGTAGGCGTTCCCATCCACAAAATGACTCTAAGGCCCCAGCGACTTATTTATCCTCCCGTGCAAATATGGTGCACGGGAGGGAGGCGGTTCTAAATAATGGTGCTAAGCCTGCTTAGCACTATTATTTAATGCCTGAGTCTGGGTAGGCTTTAGGGGGCCTGTGGACCCATTTCCATGGTCTAACACCATGGAAAGATCCCACAGCTGCCCTCCCCAAACCCCAGGAACACCCCCACCCGAGGGAAACCACAGGATGGGGGACCCCATCCCAGGTAAGTAGAGATAAGTATTTTCTAACTTTTTTAAAAAGTGCCATTGGGGGCCCTGAAATGGTCCGCACTACATGGCACTGGGTGCAATGGCCATGCCCAGGGGACCCTTGTCCCCTATGCTGACCATTGGGGTGGTGGGCACGACTCCTGTCTTTTATAAGATAGGTGTCATGTGGTATGGATGGCTTTGCATCAAGAAATTACGCTAGGCTGGTTAGTCATCTTTTTTAAACTCTAACCAGCCTAACGTCATTTTTTGGGGCAAAACACCATTCTCCCATAACACCACCCCCACCCAGCTAATGTCATTTTCCATGACATTAGCCCACCCTTTACGCCAGCTTGCACCATTCCATTAATTTGGCCCCTGTTTGCACCCTGGAATGGCACAAACTTTTTGAAGCAAGACTGCGCAAATGCAGTTTTGCATCAAAAAGTACAAAATCTGGGTGTAAGTGCGTATGTGTGTTTGGCAGGCCTGGCACAGCCGGCCAAACACACTTGCACACTGAGTGCACTCCCACCTCCACCCTCCCACTGACCCAGCCCAACCACGCCCGCCCCGCCCCTTTCCTCTCTGCACCTGCTGGCTGAGCCAGCACATGAAAAATGAAAAATAAAACAATAGCAAGCTATAGTTGTATTTTTCATCTGCTGGCTCATCCGGGTGGGGGGGGAGACGGCCCTCCGCCACTGCGGAGGAGCCACCCCTGACTCCAGGCATACTATTACAGCTTTAGACTGGTAAAATACCATCTAAGCCAACCTGGAATAAGCAAAAGCAAGCCCTAATACGTGTTTCCTTATAGCTCATCAGAAAGGTTTGACTTTTTCTAGACACAAGGGAGCACCCAGTATAAGTCAAAACAAAACCCTTTCAAGGTTAGAGTGATGCATAAATTATGCAAAAAAGCAGAAAGAACTGGTGGTTCCCACGTTTAGGTGGAGACCAGCTCCAATAGGAGCACCCTGTAACGCCATCAACACATTGAATTTGCTCACCTCAAATGTCTGTTTTTCTAGCAAAGTTTTTAAGCATAGGATTAGTGTCATGGTTGGACTCTTGCTCCTAACGAGACTGCTGGTTTAGGGGAGAAAGCAGTTTTGTTTATAGGCAACTGTGAGTCACTTGCATAACAAGTCACAACTGTCGGCCCAACTCTCCCGGCTCACAAGCAGTACCAAAATTCAGACAGCAAAGGTGATTTCTGGCAGCCTTACACATGGACTCTAGATTGTGACCTCTCAGGGGAGTCATGGTGGAATGGAAATTACCCTTTCCTTTCGTTAGCAACAAGTCTCATACACACATATGCAATGAAAAAGATGCAGGAAAGTTTTCAATATATTTATTTAAAGGACTGCAATCCAGGATAAGATGCATGAAATGCAATGATTAGGATGAATAATAATAATAAAAGCAGAATTGTGAAGATGAGAGTTGTGAATATAAAACAACCCACCATCATACAATAAACATGAGATATAACATTTCTAACCAAGAAAACCTAATCTCTACCCTAACGAGAGCTAGGTGTGATAAACCTTATCTGCCAGTAAAATGTCCATGAGAAGCACCCCCAACTCTCATTACCTTGGAATGAGGTCTCAAGAATCAGACTCCGTGGTGACCCAAAGGCTGATGATATCTGGAAGGAACCCCTCTAATGGCCTTGTCCGTGTTATTCTCTCCTTTCTTTCCTTCTTTATTCTTGTTCCTTTTATCTTCATTTCATATTTTGTTTCTTTTTTTCTCCATTCCATTTTCCTTCATTAATTTGTTCCTTCTGTCCTTCCACTTTTCTTTTTACTTTGCAAGTGACCTTCCATCATTTGCCCTACTATCCTTATTTCCATATTTCTTCTCTTCTTTATATTTTTCATCTTTCCTTCCCATAAATCTATCATTCCATTTTTCCTTTTTCCAACTTTTTTCCTATTTCCATCTTTGTCATTCTTTCCTTCCTTTTATCCTTCAAAGCTAATTTTTGTGCTTGTCTTTCACTCTTTTTCATCTACCTTTCCATCTTCATTTTCTTCTTCCTTTCGTCTATCCCACTATTTATATATCTTTTAAGTCTTATTTCTTTGCCTATTTCTTTCCACCTTTCTTTAATTTCTTTTCCTCATCTTTTTGTAACAAAAATAGCTTTCCTCCTTTCATTCTTTCTTTCCCACCATTTTATATCAAGACCGGAGGATCCTATTATGCTCTTACTTTTCTTGCTTTAATTTAATAGCAGCAGCCAAGAACACTAAATAAACTACACATCCCAAGTGGTGAAGGTTACAGGCCAATGGGAAGATAAATGTAATCCTGAAGTTGTAACCAATCAACATAGCATGTAGAGTATAATGACATCACTGGACTGTGAACAGCCCTCTTTTCTTGCTGCTCCCAGTCAAGTACTTCATTTGTTTTTCTCTACAATTATCTGCATTATCGTATGTATATTTGAAATATAGCTTTTACAATAGCTTATTAAGTGTGTGTTGAGCGCCATCTTGGCCGTGTTTCCATTTCCCCAGATGGCACATTGCCGCACTGTTCAGAGCGCCCGCTGCCTCGCGTTCAACCCTTTCAAACTGTTCCTCAGACAGCGATCGCCATTTTATGTAGCTTCTGAGGAACAAAGTGAACGACCTTTGAGGCATATTTATACTCAATTTGTGCCGAATTTGCATAATTTTTTTTTAACGCTAATTCTGTGCAAACTTAACTCCATATATAAACTTTGGAGTTAAAGTAATTTTTTGCCTGTGGAAAACTACCTTGCATCAATGAGATGCAAGGTAGGCGTTCCTGGGCAAATAATGACTATATGGCCTTAGTACCATATTTATACCCTGTGCTAAAATCAAGCACGGGCGGATGGGGGCCCTAAATAAGGGTGCTAAACTTGCTTAGTGCCATTATTTAATGCCTGGGTTAGGGCAGGCGTTAGGGGCCCTGTGGGCCTATTTTCATGGTCAAACACCATGGAAAAAGCCCACAGGTTCCCTACCCTAGCCCCAGGGACACTGCCACCCACACCAGAGGGACTGAGGAGGATGGGGGACCCCATCCCAGGTAAGCACGGTGAGTGCAGGTGAGTTTTTTAAATCTTTTTTTAAAGTGCCTTAGGGGGCCCCTCTACATGGCACTGGGTCCAATGGCCATGTCCAGGGGTCATATGTCTCCTGGGCATGGCCACAGGGGTGGTGGGCATGACTCCTGTCTTAAATAAGACAGGAGTCATATCCATGGGGTTTTAACATCAGAAAATGACGCTAGTCTGGTTAGAGGCATTTATTATGCCTCCGCCTGTACTAGCGTCATACTTTGACGCTAAGCCCCCTGTTCCCCCTACACCTCCCCCACCTGCCTAGCGTCCTTTTTTATGATGCTAGCCGGGCCTTACCGCCGGCTACTGTCATACCATAAATTTGACGCCCAGCCCGCGTCTTGAGATGGCCCTAGCCGTCGGTTTACTTTTTCACGCAAAACTGCATTAGTGCAGTTTTGTGTGAAAAAGTATAAATCAGGGCCTTTCTGCATAATCTTGCTCCAGTAATGTGAAACCCTTCCCCATTTTTGTCAAGCCTCGTCTGCTTCTGTCCCGGCAGCGAGGGCTTGCTTAACCACACCCATACAACCTCTTTTGCTCTATTTTTACCGCCCACACGCGGAACTTAGTCCCTGCAGTCCACTCCCTTGAAAATTAACCCCTTCACTGTAGAATATATTTTTGAAGCTGTTTTGTATTGCTTTCTTATGGAGACTGATTGCTCTCCTCTACTGCAGGACGCTCCTGATGAGGAGAATACAGTTAAAGAGGAGTTAAATCATTTTATTCAAGCCTCTGTACAACAGGCAGTTTCTGCCTCATGGACAAAATACCCCAAAATTTAGAAAATTCCGTTTTTAATATGATGTCAAAGACGATTTTGGCCCAATCTGCAGGGGAAAGCAGAAAACGCCCTTCAGCCAATACTCAATCCACAAAACAACACAAATTGGCGCTATTGGTCAGAGAGGCTTCCTCACACAAGGCAGAGGACGTGGCTTCTCACAGGCTTCCTTCCAAGGAGGGTAATATACAAGAAAAACAAAAATTGTCTATTAAATGCAAACGTTTTCCTTTGGACAAGCAAACCAGGGCCAAGCAAAGATCCAAATGCCCTCGGCCTTCTCTCTCTCAAAAGATCACTGTTACCCCTACCATCGATCCAGCTCCCTTAACCTTTTTTATCAAATTTGGCAGGGACCCATGCAAGGGTGTGGATAAGGCATGGTCCTCTTCTCAGGACAAACTATTGGATGTGGCTAGCCCACTCAAGCTCATTTTTGACCTGGCAGAGGCTGCTAAGTTAGAGGACATTGCAGTTGATCCTGAAGAACTTTTCCTTTGGGTCCAATGAGCATTTTGCTTACTTGGTAATGCTAATTCCGCCCTCACACACAAACGCTGAAAAGGACTCATCTCAAACTTGATCCGAAATTGGTTAATCTCACAACAGTAGATCCTAGTGTCAAGGCGAATGGTCTTCTCTTCGGTGATTCTTTCGTCAAAGAGTTGAGCAAATACGTCTCCACCTTTGCTTCACTAGATAAAGCCTAACAGTCCCTGAAGAAAATGTTTTCCCAATGGGTTTATGCCATGGCTGGCAGAGGCAGGAACCTCTTTGCCAGCCGCGGTTACAACAACCAAGGTTCCAGAGGATCCTACTACGCCTCTTACCAGGAATATAAGCCTCAATTCTACCCACAAAGAGGCAGGGGTTTCCGTAGCAGAGGTTCCAAAGGTTCCAGATACTCTAACCAAACAGGTGAGTGTACCTTCTGGCCTTCCTCTTGCAGGGGGTCGTCTTTGCTTTTGTCTTCCAAAATGGTTGTCAATCGCAGCAGACCCTTGGGTCTTAAACATACAAGGTTATGCTATTGAGCTTTACTCAAGACCTTTTCAGTCTTCCCCACCTCTTCTGCCACTGTTCTCATCAGAGATGTTCAACCTCATTTCTCTAGAAGTACAGTCCCTTCTCCAAAAACAAGCAATTGCCCTTTGCCGACCAAACCCGTCAGGTTTTACCAGTTCCATCATCTTAGTTCAGAAGAAAAACAAAAAAGATGCATCCAGTAATCAACCTCAAATATTTCAACCATTTTGTAGACATTTCAAAATGGAAATGATCATTCATCTCAAAGACGTCCTTCTTCAAAACAATTAGACAGTTTGTTTGGACTTGCAAGATGCATATCTCACCAACCCTGTACATCCAGGTTACAGGAAATTTCTTCAATTTCAGTAGTTAGACCAAATACTTCCATTTTGCCTCTCTTCCCTTCGGTCTTTCTTCAACACCGTGGTGCTTCACCAAATTAATTAAACCTGTGGTAGCTCTTCTCAGAACTCAAGGTGTCAGACTCATAATTTATCTGGAGGACATACTTATAATGAACCAGAGTCTTCTCTCCCTTCAATCTCACATCACCCTAACATGCTCCCTTTTATCAGACCTAGGATTTATACTAAACAAAGAGAAATCCTTTTTGTCTCCACCTGTTGACGCGGAGAAACCCTAGCTACATTTTAGTCACAAGAGCCTAGATAGTGGATTTCACCCACTAGGTCGATGAACTGAACCAAATCTGTTTTGAGAAAATGTCATTCGAAACACCTCATAAACATCACATCTCATATATGATAACCACGCAACCTCAATAACCACACCAGTTATTAAGAAGTTAATGTTTTATCTCCCTATATTAACAACGCTAAAGTCACGAAAATAATTCTCACACACAAATGATACATGTAAAGAAACAATAAAGGCTGATTCGAACGCCGGATATATCTAAATTTAATCAACGCAAAAAGACAAATTATCTCAATGGTTATAACACAAAATCATAGCAAAAGAATCCAAGCAAGAGAAATTGAATGCATCTGAATATTGATAAGACAGAAAATATCGACAATGAATCATGAGCATCTGAGTAACACCTCACTAACCACTTATTAGTGTTAACATGGTGGGTTTCATGTAAAGGTTTTAGTAACACAAATTTAGAAAACATCTACCTATAGTGCTGTAAAAAATAATAAGCAGCAATAAATAAACTTTTGCAGCTGGTACCTGAAAAACAAAAGAGCAATAACAATTCACATTTCATATAATTACCAAATCACTATGAAAATCAGCAACAGCGACTACTTCGGCAGTTGGACAGCAACATAAGGCACCAACATCAGGACAGGAACAGGAATAAGGGTAGGGGTAATTGGACTATGAGATACACTAAACCATTTAAGCATAGATTCAGTATTGAACAGACATAAACAAATAAAATACCAGAATATCAATAGACTATCTGGATAACATGAAATGTCAAAGTGACAGATCATAAAGTAATAGAATCTCTAGGACTCAGAAAACATGAAAATCCCAACAAAGAATGAACCCCCATCAATGGTGACTGAACATTAAATTAAACTTGTTATTTGAAAATGTTTGGATAAAGTATGAGGTGAGAAAGTTATGACCAATCAGAGCATTAACGGATATCAAAATTATATAATTTGTATACTTCAAGCTCTTCTATTTGCTGTTATTCCATTGATGAAATCTAAACTAATGTTTTTGTATCCTATGCATCCTTTTCTTCAGCTTCATCTGTGGATCCATGGTTTCCACTTCACCGGAATACGACGTCACAAAATATGTTACCACAACATTTCTTTTCCCATGAGGAAAGACAATCAAGTTAGAAACATATCTTCAAACAATGAAGTCAGTCAAACTATGGAACACACTAGAAACATTTTATACAGCTTGCATTGCCCAGTGACCTTGCTTCTCCTTCTACTTCAGTCCAGCAGAGGCCACTAAATACACATTTAAATTTGACATTTTATTTTAGTTAAGAAACACACTCTCTTGCAAAGACAAAATAATTTCATCAGCTTAAGTTAGCATTAACAAAATATAGGCCTTACATACAATGGTGGCCATTCAATTAGTCACATTTCTCGTAAACACAGTATTATTACTCAATTAATTTACATATTAATCTGTAAGTATTATTACGTAAAAACTAAACAAATTATCAAGAAAATCTCAGCTCTCACAAACTCAACAATGAGAATTCTTGGGTTTTCAAAATAAATTCGGTATCTGCCACTCTTCTTCTCCTTTGGCAAAGGTAAAATTCATAAAATCAGAAATTCTTCAGATTCTACGCAGTTCCTTGATTTCTCTCAGAACACTTGCTCTAATAGTAGGTTTCCTCTCCTCCTCTATCAAAGCCATCTTCCCAGGTCCTCTGCAATATCAGGCATTGCAAAGATTAAAACTCCAACATTGAAGAAAGGGCCTAGAGTATTCAGACACTATTTATCTAGATCAAGACTCTTGCATAGAACTTCAATGGTGGATACACCATTTAGACGTCTGGAACGGCTGAACAATCTTTGCATCAGCCTCAGATCTTGATATAGAATCAGATACAAGCCGCCTGGGTTGGGGGGCCTGCTGTGGTCAAATATTGACTGGAGGTACATGGTCACTAGAGGAGTCCAGGTTGCATATCAATTGTTTAGAGATGCTTGCTGGCTCCTTTGCAACCATAAGCCTAGCAAAAAACAGAGCTAGCAAAAGCATTCTGGGAATTTTGCCTTTCAATCTAAATTTTGGTTCTTGCAGAATACCTTCCAGTCAATCGCAATACTGTAGCAGATTGGCACTCACAACATTTTCGAGACACAAGCAACTGGAAACTCTTTTCGCCTCCAGTCTCAACTCCCAACTTCCTTAATTTTACAGCTGGCACCCAGTTCCATTAGTGTTAGTCTAAGATGCCTTCTTACAGGATCAGTCACCTTCCCTGAATTATGCCTTTCCTCCTGATCAGAAGATAACTCGCATAGGTGAGGCGACAATAAGCAACCCTAGTGCTCATAGCTCCATGTTGGCAGTCCGAGGTATGGTTCCCAACCCTTCCAGAGTTGTCCATAGACTTTCCCTTTCTCGTCCTTCCTTTCCCAACCTCTTGTTGGACCCCCCTGAATCGTCCTCACAACCTAGTTTTAGACAATCTTCTTACTCTTTCTGCTTGGAAGATTTCCAGAATACTCAATCTTTCCCTGTCATTTCGTCAGAAGCTTCAGAAGATATCAAACAATCCTGGGCTCTAGGAGCTACAAAAGCCTACAAGTCAGTTTGGTCTTTATGGCACAGCTGGTGTTTGGGAAAAGATATCAATCCCCTTTCAGGGGATGTAATCTTTATAGTTAACTTGCTAGCAGCAGAGGCTAGCAAAGGAAAATCTTTTCGCACTATAAATCTTTATAGGTAAGCAATCTCTTCTAACCATCCATACATCAATGGAAAACCAGTGGGAGAACATCCTATCATTTGCCGACTTTAGAAGGGAGTAAAATTCTCTAATCTCAAATACAGTCAATTATGGAATGAAAATATTGTTTTGAATCTGTTTTTGTCATGGCCTGATAATTCTCTTCTTTCTTTAAAAATGCTTTCTGCAATGTTGTTATGCTTCTTTAAAAGACTGTCTGATGTTAGAGCTTTAGACATTTCTTCTCGTCAATTTACTCCAACAGGTGTTTTATTCACTGTGGTTCGGCGTACCAAAACTAACCACACATCGGTGTTTTACCCCTGTTTTCCTGATCGTCCAAAATTGTGCATTGGACAATGTTTAAAGGTTTATGAACAGAAAACTGACGATCGAAGAACGTCCTCTGTTTCTCAACTCCTTAACTCATTTAGGAAACCTTACAAACCTGTGTCTTACCCTGCTCTTGCTTGTTGGGTAAAAGGGATCATGTCCCTAACTGGTATTGATACTTCCATATTTAGGGCCCACTCCTCCAGGGAAGCCATGGCTTCCAAGGCATTCTGGGCTGGTTCCCGTTTTGAGGACATTCTTAGATCAGCTGATTGGTCTAATGATAATGTTTTTAGAGTTTTTTATTGTAAATCAGTTGACAATGCTTAAACAACTGTGATTAATTTGTTTTAAAAAAAACATAATAGGAGCCTCCAGTCTTGACATAAAATTTAGATTTTCCTAGTAATTTATGAAGGAAAGTCTTAATTTTATTAAAGACATAGAGGTGAGTATTATCCCACCACAATGTTCTAAGCTTATTGTTTTCCCACCCTCACAGCAACTCCGACTCCTTCTCAACCGGCCTCATAACTCTGCTGGCAATATCGTTGGTTCTACTAATGGTGATGCTTCTTCTCCAGGACTCCTTGGGAATCCTGCTGGTTCCGTCCTTCCAGACAACTTACCACTTCCTGGATTTATGAACTTCTGTCATGAACTTCTTTCTCTCATCATGGCTCTACTTATTTTATTATCTATTTTATCTCTATTTCGTTCTTAGTAACGTCTTGAGCAAGAAAAGAGGTCTGTTCGCAGTCAAGTGACGTCATTATACTGTACATGCTATGTTGATTGGTTACCACTTAAGGACTACGTCTCTCTTCCCATTGGCTTGTAACCTTCGCCACTTGGGATTTGTAGTTTATTTATTGTTCTTGACTGCTGCTATTAAATTGAAGCAAAAAGAGTAAAGCATAATACTTGCCTCCGTGACTTTAATAAAATTAAGACTTTCCTTCATAAATTACTAGGAAAATCTACATTCTCTGTCTACCTCTCCTGATTCTTATTTCTTTACAATTCACTTTCACCTTGTGCCTCCCTGTCACTGTGTTTGGTTACAGTGACATGTCATCTCTGCACTCCATATGATATTCCCTTGGAGTGCCACTTAGGAACTTTTGTCTTGAGATCTACAAGTTGTAGGAAAGTGCCTTTTTGACATGGTTTCCAAAGTTGTTAGTGCTCAGGGCCCCTGCTAACCAGGTTCCATGGGCCAGATTTCTTTCCCAAAACTGTTATGCATTGGCACAATTGGAAACACCTTTAGGTACCACTGTAAGTCCCTAGTAAATGGTATTAAGGTACCCAGGGCATGAGGTACTAAGGATAGGCCCCTGAGGGCAGCAGCACAGATTGTGCCACCCTCAGGGACCATGCATCCAAGCGCACCCAGCACTGCCGTTGCAGGCTGAGTGTCCTGGTGCAATCCTAAATTGTAAAACTGACATGGCACACAGCCTGTGTCCCCCTTCCACTGTACACCGCATGCACAATAGGTAAGTCACCCCTCTGGCAGGCCTTCCAGTCCTAAGGCAGGGGGCAATATACTGCATGTGTGGGCATAGATGCATGAGCCATATGCCCTTACTGTGTTCCTGCCAAACCTGGGATACGGTAAGTGAACAGAGCAGCCATTTTATAAGCATGTGCTGGACACTGGTCAGTACGAGGTTCATAGCTACATGATGGCCACTCTGTACCCTGGGTTGTTTGGTATTAAACAACTCAGAATGATAAATCTATACTGGTACCAGTATTGGATTTATTACAAAATTTACCCAGGGCCCCCTGCAAAAATCTAACTACCCTGGCATGGTTGCTGGCTGGTCACAACCAGCCTGCCGCCACCAGACAGGATTTTGGAACCCTGGGGTGAGAGCCTGTGCTCTCTGGGTCCAGAGAACAAAGCCCTTCCTGGGCAGAGATGTAATACCTCGTCCTCCAGGAAAGTGCACTGCCATGCCAGCGAGCTTTAAAGGGCTTACCACATTTGAAACTCAACCCACAGCCCTGCTGCTAGCAGCAGATGGCCACCCTGTTGCAAACCCCCACTTTTGGTGGGAGCAACAGTGGGAAAACACATAAATAATAGGAGGAGTGGCCACCACCAGCTTGCACAACCCTTAAGGTGTTGCATGTGAGGTGACCTCTCCATTTACTTTTCCTCCATCTTGCATGGTAGGAAAATAGTCTATCAAGGATAGGGAAGTTACCTCTGCCCTCAGGAAGCGGTCACAAGTGGGTGTAGCCACCCAAATTTAGATGGCTCATTGGACACTACTAGGCACTCCCCTAAATGCTCACTAAATGCAGTATTTAGTGGGCACCCCTAGACCTGCAGATCACATTCAAAGGACACAAGAAGACCAGCAACAAAGAAAACCCGAAGGGCGAGAACTGCATTCCTGCTGCACAAAGAAGAAGGTGCTAAACTCTGCCTGCTGTACCCAGGACTCGACAATCGCCGCTAAGGGGTTGCTCGGACATCAGATGGACTCTAAAAATCCCCAGAGGACCTACACTCTTCTAAAAATTGCTGAGGATTGCACTCCACAGTGAAGACATCACTCTCCTGCAACAAAGACCAAAAGACCAGTGAAGTCCAGTTCACTGTTCGGCTACTGACCAAGGAACCAGACACTGCAGCCAGTCCAATTCTACCCAACAAACCATGAGGACAAACCCTGCAAGTGTTCCAAGTTTGGTGGCAATGCAATCTCCAGTGGCTGAACCGTGCAATAGCCTGGGGTACTGGTCACTCAACGTCAGACACCAGGAAGGAAAGTTCACTCCAGACCCCAAAAGGACCAGGAGAAATCCCCACTCAAGGGACTTCAGCAACCACCAGAACCTCCCACAAGAGTGGCCCAGCTGACCTCCAAGCAACCCTCAAAGTGATCTACCTCCTGCTTCCAAGGGCACCTTTGCGCACAGCTCTTGGCTCATCTATTTGCTCTGCACCCAGCCTCCCTGGGCCCTGCACCAGAGAACGAGCTGTGCTCTAAAGGTCCCCCACCCCTTGTGACCTTTGCACTCCAAGGTAAGCCACCGGACTCACCTTAAAGTCTACCTGTGCATTGTTTTTCCAAGTGCTCCCCCGCAGTGGTCGTGCACCAGCTCAAGGACTTTTCAGCAGCTCTTCCCGCCTAAACCAGGACCACCCAAACTCCTCTGGCTGGCCAATAGGACTTCTTGACGGCCTTGACACAACAACAAAAGGAGACATTGGTATATGCATTGCCTGATTTTATATGTATTTTTTAAAACATTTCGCGTTGATCCCTATGGTGCGTAATTATGTACAAAAAGATTATTTTTGCTAAATTTAGAACATTTTCTAAAAATCTGAAGTAATTTTGTAAATTGGTCTTCAATTATTCCTTTCAGCGTATGCCTTCATTTATTGATACTGTGAGCACAACAAATGCTTCGCACTTCTCCAAGATTGACCTAACTGCTTGACCAAGCTACCATAAAAATGTATATCTTTCTTTTGGCCAAAAATGGCCATTAAGCACATACAAATACTGTCACAGCATAATACATTTATAACCAGACAGCCGTATTCAACACAGAGTCGTAAATAAGACGCAGTTCATATCATAGAAGTATATGGAAGGTGGGAATTACATTAAATTAAATTAAATTAAAACATCATTGAATTGCGAAGTTTAATCACCGATTTTAAAAACAGGCCCTCTCTAAGACATATTTCTAGGCAACTGAAGCCCATATTTATACTTTTTGTGCACCGCATTTGCATCACTTTTTGACGTAAAAGCGGTGCAAACTTACAAAATACAATTGTATTTTGTAAGTTAGCGCCGCTTTTGCGTAAAAAATGACGCAAATGTGGTGCAAAAAAAGTATAAATATGGGCCTCAGTGTCTCTAGCTAACTTGATTTCCTTATGTGAAAAACTGGATCCACTTCACTCAGTGTCTGTGATTGTTAAATGGTAAACTATTAGCCATTCCCTCATTACAATTTGAGCATCCAGTGGGACTGACTCTTTCTAGATTGGTTTAAGGGAGGGTATTACCTACAAGAAAACTTTGAGAACAATATAGGCAAATAGTACATCTCACACTACCTTTTCTGAAGAACGTGCTTAAAGGCTATTGATTTTACAGGCAGCCTGAAGGGTTGATTTCAATACTTCAGGCTCAGCAGTATTTAGATGCATCTACAAATCGCACACCTTCCTTATATAAAAGTATATCCTATTTAGATTTCTCAACAAATGACAAATATTTTGGTGACTTTAAGGTTTCAACTATATATGACATGACTTTCAAGCAATATCTCTGAGGCTTGTGTTTATATTTCTAGTTTCTAAGGGGCATATTTATACTGCACCAAATTAGTCTTTTTTTTTACTCTAATTCGGTGCAAAACTAACTCCATATTTATATGGAGTTAAAGTCATTTTCTGAGCGTGGAAACCTACCTTGCCTTAATGAGATGCAAGGTAGGCGTTCCCATGCAAAACATTACTCTATGGCCTTAACGCTATATTTATACTCCCATGCAAAAATGGTGTACGGGACGGAGGAAAAGTCAAACAATGTACCTGGGTCAGGACAGGCGTTAGGGGACCTGTGGGCCTATTTCCATGGTGAAACACCATGGAATAAGCCCACAGATGACCTCCCCAGGCCCCAGGGAAACCCCCACCCACACCAGAGGGACATTGGAGGATGGGGGACCCCATCCCAGGTAAGTACAGGTAAGTACAGGTAGGTATTTAATTTTATTTTTTAAAGTGCCCTAGGGGGCCCTGGAATGGGCCCCCATACATGGCACAGGGTGCAATGGCTATGCCCAGGGGACACTTGTCCCCTGTGCTGGTCACTGGGGTGGTGGGCATTACTCTTGCCTTTTCTAAGGCAGGAGTCATGTGGCATGGTAGGTTTAGCACCATAAAATGATGCTAATCTGGTTAGAGTCATTTTTTTTACTCTAATCTGCCTAACGTCATTTTTTGGTGCAAAATCCCCTTCTTCCATACCGCCAGCTCCACCCGACTAACGTCATTTTTATTGACGCTAGCCTACCCTTTGCACCGGCTTGCACCATTCCATAAATATGGTGCCTGCCTGGTGCACAGAAATGGTGCAAGCCGGTGCTAAACTTTTTGGTGCAAAACTGTGTTAGTGCAGTTTTGCACCAAAAAGTATAAATCAGGGCCTTAGATTCCTGTCTGACCTCTTTAATGTAAAGCTTAATTGTGTTGATGTTCTCTGTTGATGGATACCCATAAAATGATTCATTATCACAGGTAGGGAAAAATAGAGCTATATTTCCTCTCAGATAACAGGTAAAGAACAGGTATCAACAGGTCAAGCTTCACACTCAACAAATAAACAAAGATAGTATATTGCAAGTGTAATAAATGAGATACAGCTTGGGCAGCTGTGCAAGCTTTCTTCAAAGGAACCTAGCTCCACACAGCAGAAGTGCAAGCTCCCAACAGGGGAAAACAAGCATTGGCAGTAGGGTTCGCCCAAGCGAGATCTACTGGTTTGTCAATGTTTTAAAATGTCGTACAGCAGCGTGGGCTTCTGTGCAACATGACTTACAGTAAAGAGGATTGCGCTCGTGATTTTGTGTGTGTTTAGTAGAGCTTAGGGAATGGGTAAAATGACGTCATAATTTTTCAGAAACAGAAGAGTAAATATCGCTGTTACTTTAGTGTTTTTTTGGGGGGGGCGCTATTAATGAGGTCATGTAACCAGCCACACCCTGCCCCTACCAAAAAAGCAGGACTCTCAGATTGCCCCATTTAGAGAAGGAGCAGTGCATACAGGCCCCCATTTGAGCAGTGCATTCTGGAACTTATAGTGTTGTTCTACATTACCTATAGTGAACTACAAATCATGTAACTTAAAGAACACTCAAGAAACAGATGACTTACTCAACCCCAACATAGGACAAATTAAGAGCTACGTGGGCAGAGAGTATTAAAACTATATGCATCCCCACCTCGCAGATGAATCAAAATAAATAAATAAAATAAAAATGGTATCCTGGGTGTCAGGGTGCCTCGTTGGAAAGTGAGCTGTTAAAGCTGCTACGAAGGAGGACTGATCTGGGATGTGGTGGGTGTCTTAAAACATCTCCCCCTACAATTGGATGGTGGCGGGGTTGCTTACCTTTCTCCTGCAGGGGACTGTTCACCTCCTCTTTGGTCAGTTGGGTGAGGACAGCCGGCCCAGCCATTACCCATTAAGGCTTCTTCTCGCTCTTTTTTGAACAGCCACTACCTGGCTCCTCCGGTCGCCATTTTTTTATATTTGGTTTTGTTTAAGGGTAGGTAGAAATGGTAGAAATGGGGGTGCAGACGGAGGGAGTGATAAGGGGAAGGGGGAAAAGAAAAGGGGCGGGGAAAAAGAAAAAAAACACAAAAAGCAGGAGAAGGCCTGGAGACACTTTGTTACAACATGGAGTTTCCTCTTTGTATAATTTCTGATACAAATATGGAAGCCAGGACCTACTAAAAAGGCAATGCCAGTCATTGCCTTTTGGGGCCCAGAGCTGCAATCGCAGTGTTGTGATTCTAAAAAATGTAAATGATTTTTTTTAAAAGAGGCCCACATTTAAAGGTTACTGTTTTGATACACTGGGACGGTGTGCTTCGGTAAATTTCATGGCACGTTCGTGGTTTTAAATACATTTGCCAACTAAAACTGAGCAAAACTGGACAGCGTTGTAATGCATATTATGAGGAAATTCCCTTGAAGGATTTATGAGATAAATGAGTGGAAAATGCTGAATTTTAATGCAGGCCAATAAGCCCGCTTTGCTTATGGTGGAGGTGGTTGACAGCATGCAACAAAGAAATAAGATGGCATGCAGCGTGGGTACGTGCTTGAAAATACATTTTAAGAAAGAAGTACCTTCTGCATCGTAGCCAATGACAAGTGACAAGAATGAGTACTTGGTACTGAGGCAACACAATGGCATAGATGGCAAAGAAGAGAACAGAAAAAAGTGAAAACAGATGACGTGCTGGCCAATCAGAAGCATGTAAAGTAGGGAGACGCTGGACTAAGCCAATAGTAAGTTCAGGTAATTAAGGGGTGTATTCTGAGCCCCTTTTAAGTTTTTTTTTTTAATCAATAAAAGATTTCGCAAGCACGCGTGTGCAGTCGAAACCTAAAAACACATTAAAGGTAGTAGGAAGGCAATCTTTCCTTACAGAGAAGAAGCAAAGCACGGACAGCAGCATTGCAAAGGTTCCCCGTGCAGAACAGGCACAGCACTCGCGGCTGTATGATGGAACAACGCATGTGCCAACCACGCATGCCTGAACAACGCAGTCGGAACAACGACCATGTTGTTTCCATGAGTGCCATTACCACGCATACCGTTACAATAATTTTTTGTTGTAAAGGCATGCCTAGTAAAGGCATGTGTGGAATGACGTGTGGTTTTCCATGCCGTAAACCCCCACCCGCCCTATAAACACAACTACCCGACCCCTCCACCCACACTAAAAACACAAATACCCCGACCCCCCCACCCACCCTAAAAATAAAACTACCCGACCCCCCACCCCTACAAACTACCTCGATACCCCCGCCCAACCTGAGCCCTAAAACCTACCCCCTCACCCACCCTAAAAACTGATCTCCACCCCAAAAATAAAACTACTGTGCCCCTCAAAAACAAAATTACCCCGAACCCCCAACCCCGCCCTAAAGATAAAGCTACCCGACCCCCACCAGCTCTGAAAATAAAAACACCCCGACCCCCACCCACAAAATAAAACTACCTCGACCACCCCCACCCACCCCAAAAATAAAACTATCCGACCCCCCCACCCACCTCTAAAAACTACCGTGATAACCCCCACCTACCCTGAGCTCTAAAACCTACCCCAAACCCCCACCTGGCCTAAAAACAACCAAGCCCCACCCACCAAAAAAAAATACCCCGTCCCTAAACACAAAATTACCACGACCCCCTAACTCCCCAGGCCTCCCACCGGCCCTAAATACAAAATTACCCCGACCCCCCCAACCCCGATCCGACCCTAAAAACCCACCTGCCCTAAATACAAAAATTACCCCGACCCCCACTCCTAAAAACAAAATTACCCCAACCCCCCCACCCTAAAAACAAAACTACCCCGACCCCCCAACCCTACAAACTACCTCGATACCCCCGCCCAACCTGAGCCCTAAAACCTACCCCCTCACCCACCCTAAATACTGACCTCCACCCCAAAAATAAAACTACTGTGCCCCTCAAAAACAAAATTACCCCGAACCCCCAACCCCGCCCTAAAGATAAAACTACCCTGACCCCCCACCAGCTCTAAAAATAAAACTACCCCGACCCCCACCCACAAAATAAAACTACCTCGACCATCCCCACCCACCCCAAAAATAAAACTATCCGACCCCCCCACCCACCTCTAAAACCTACCCCGATAACCCCCACCTTGCCTAAAAACAACCAAGCCAAACCCACCAAAAAAAAACTACCCCGGCCCTAAACACAAAATTACCCCCTAACTCCCCAGGCCTCCCACCGGCCCTAAATACAAAATTACCCCGACCCCCCCAACCCCGACCCTAAAAACCCACCTGCCCTAAATACAAAAATTACCTCGACCCCCACTCCTAAAAACAAAACTACCCCGACCCCCCACCCCTTAAAAAAAAAAACACCACCCGACCCCTAAAAACGACCCCACCCTTAAAGTCTACCCCAACCCTCCCCAGCCCCACTTACCTGACTGCGTCCTACCCTGACCCCCCACCCCACCCTTAAAAAGAAAATTATCCCGCTCATCCCACCCTGCCCCTAAAAAGCCGACCCCCAATCAGCCCTAAATATAAAATTACCCTGCCCCCCACCTGCCCTAAATACAAAATTGCCCCACCCCTAAAAACAAAATTACCCCCACGCAAGCCCCTAAAAACCCACCCCCCACTCACTCTAAATATAAAATTCACCCGAGCCCCCACCCAAGCTCTAAAAACAAAACTATCCTAAAAACTACTGCCAGCCCCGCTTCCCTGATCGCTTCCTCTCCCGACGCTGACTCCCTTTTTCTCTGCCTTAACCACACATGTGCGTTGTTCATCACATGCGTGGTTAAGGCAGCGAAAAAGGGAGTTGTTGTTAACGCAAGTGCGGTTCTGTTTGCGTTAACAATGTTGTGTGGTTCCGGCGTCGTTGCTCCGAACGTTTCCCAGCACTTGCAGCTCCTGCGCAAGCCTCCCTATTTTAAATCGGTATAACTTTAGCATTATTTTGACAAAAACCCCTTACAAAACATCTAAAGCAGAGGAAGTATGGTGCAACCCTGGCTCACAAAGACAGCTGTGCACGCCTAGCTCAGCAAACAGTTATCCAATGGTGAAGAAATGGCAGCTCGAGCTACCCCATGTTAAATGGGAACAGCATGGGAAGCATATAAGTAAGAAAACAATGCAAAACTTACAGCAGGGATAACCTTGTTCACAAAACTTGTAGTAACAGGAAGCAGCACTAGACGACGCCTTAACAATGTGCAAAATGAGAGGAAGCAAACATGACAGGTCCAGTAGGGAGAGCAGCTAACTGTGCCGACATCACAGACACATACTGCTGGGCAATGGTTGTGTACACCTTCGTCAACCGCGGACAGCTTCAGAAACAACAGGGATCTCCTGGGCACTTTGCACGAGAGAGCATCACAGCTCCCTGCCTAGCCAGTAATGTGGCATGGCAACTGCAGATGCATTGGGTTCGAAAGGGAAGGCCTAAGTGATGGGAGAAAATGAACTTACTTCTGGGGTAGAGGAAATCTTACTTTGGGGTCTGAGCCTCGTTGTCCCCACAAGTCTCCTACTCTCATTCGTCTAATTTTCTCCTGATTGAATTTCCCTTAGATTGGGCCAGAGCTCTCATTGTTCTTTTTTAGTCACCTCTCTCTCTATCTTCCACCTCCTTTTCTATTCTATCTTTTCTTTCAGACACTCTTTCACCATCTTTGATAACTTGTTTATTTTTCTCTTCTTGTAACAGACTACACAAAAAATCGGATGGTCTATTGTAGTACAGTTCTTTTTGGTAATTTATGTCAATAAAAATAAAGCTCCAGTTACAGCCTCTTGCAGACACTTATGCTGATGTTTCATAGGCAGCACGTGATAAACAGATATGATACTTTAGATGATTTTAAGTTTGCAGTGTACTGAGGTGTTGCTGGCTGACTGGTTGGATGAGGTCGAATGAAGGGACAGATGAATAGGATAGGCAAAAAGGTAATACAGAAAGAGAAGGGGAGGGTGATGCTGTGAGCACTGTAAGAGAAACAAGCATTTCCAATGCAAAGGGTCTCGCATTTGCTCGAGTTAGAGCTATTAACGTTGTAAACTCCTAACCGGACTTTTTATGTCACTTAAATTGAAAATGAAAAGTAACACAGTTTCACATAAGCGAGCCGATTCAAAGCGCCACGCCATGAGAGTGAAGAAGACACACAAAAGGAAAAAGAAGTTCACTTGCAGTAAAATGTATCAGCAAAAGTGCAATTAGCCATGTAACATGGGCGATGTCCGAGGCGGTAACCAAGCCGCCCCAAGGAGAGACAAACATAAAGCTTTTACCAAAGATAACTATGGATTTTTGTAGGGCAAGCCCATGAAAGAGCATAGTGATGGGCGTGAGGTAGGTGTGGTTAAAAGCCCAAATAGATAACAACACGGCAGAAAAAGCTGCGCTTGCACGCTGCTACGCTTGACCTAAAAGGAGAGGAAGATGTGCAGGGAAAGGTGGGAAGGAGCATTGCTCGCGGTGAGAGAGGCACAGGCATCTGAAAGAAAAAGAGATATTAGGCAAATAGAAAAACTGATGGGAGAAAGCTATGCAGTGAGGGAAACAAATGGTAGAGGAAAGGAGAAAGATGTAGAGAGATTCATATAGAAAGAGAGAACGATGATGACGTGGTGGCGAGAGAGAGAATGCAAGAGGCATAGAGATGACAAGAGTGAGGAATACAAGAATAAAAGTATACGGAAGATAAATAGGGTGAAAGGTAATCTTGAAGGGCAGCATGAATGACCATTTTGAAAGGCTGTTGATCATAGAGGAAACAGCTGCAGGTGGGCAATACCAGCAGAACTAACGCCAACATTGCGGACCGATGGGCAGATTTAACAGGAATTTGCGCTGCCGCAACGTGACGCAAAGTCATGATAGAATTATTTTCCAGTGCAAAACTTTTTTTGCAGTGGAAAGCTGACCTGTTTTTAGCGCAAATAGCTATTTGCGCTTCTTTCGAGTAGGTTGCATCAAGGAGGCATTCCATGAGTGGTACTTGGACATCCCAACAAAACCAATCCTGGTTTGTGACACGAAACAGGATCTATAAAGATTGTTAGATCTTGTTTACATAAAAACATAATGCCTCCTTGAGGCAGGAGATACGCTTTAATTTCTCTTAAAGTTTCAAACGTTGCATGTTCACCACAGCACACAGCACACATCCATTGTGGAAAACACTGAAGACATTTTCTAAGCATAGGGTTGCTAGCCAGACACACACACACCGTTGCCGTAAGTACAGCATCTTCAAGAGATCAGCAGCAGGCCATTTTAGTGAATACAGTCCGGTGCTGATCTCAACACCAGCTCAGCACAGCGCACAACTTGTGCGAAGCACTATCCCATTATAAACCTGAGCCCATTTTCCCTCCACTCGGAAGCTTAATAATGTGGGGAGCAGAGAGATTTGGAAATTAATCTCCTTACTAAGGGGACCTCCTCCACTTTCCGATGGGGTCTGCCCTACTTCCATGTGCAATGCCACATTTGTGAAAGCCAAAAGCAAGAATGTTTTTGTTTCAAATCATGCATGGGCCAGCGTGCTGCAAAGGGCTGCTGGGGCATCTATCTGCCAGAACTGACAAGAGGGGCGTAGGTACTCTGGAAGACTCTCACCGGTTTTTTTTTTTTTTCATTAAAGACTTCTATCTCCCTCCATCCCAGCTCATCCATTCCCTATCTCTTGTCTGGCTGGGATGTTTCCCCTTTGCCGGATTTCTCACCCGTCCAGAAGATAAATGACACGTGGAGCAATGCAGGTGCCTTTCTATTTTGCTCGGACCTATGGACCGGCAAACAATGTGCTTAACTTAATTTTCTGCTCCTGAAATGCACCGCAGCAGCTGCTGTTTAGATGCTAAAAGCTTTCTGCCATGTCACCTCTGCACAGAACAGCACAGGTGGCCGCGGGCCCCCCCTCTGAAATGGAAAACCCCTGCACTCCAAGGCCTGCTCAGCCATGAGTTATGCCCCTGCAAAGCACAGCAGAATATATCAAAACAGCCACAACAGAAACATAACACAGAAAAGCACATCACCACGCTACACTATGAATAAACAAACACTTTAAAACAAATCGCAGTACAACAATGAACCACACTGGAACACAAAACAGCACCCCGTTGCGATCAATGCAAGCGCACAAAACTACAATCTAACACCACAAATTATGTTTGTGTTTTGTGTGCTTTGTTTTTGTGTGTTGTGAATTGTAGATGTTTTGTGATTTTGTTGTATTTTTGGTTTACTATTGTGCTGTGTGTGTGTGTGTGTATATATATATTTATATATATATATATATATATATATATATATATATATATATATATATATATATATATAATAAATATTTACTGTGCCTCTGTGTTATAATGGTGGTGTTGTGTTACAATGTTGAGTTAGCCAGGTCCTGAGCAGTTGTAATGCAACACTGTGTTGTGGTAGTATTGTGCTGTGCTATTTTATTTCACGGTGTTATATTTTAATTGCATATTTTTTGCTTGAACATCCACAATAACACACCCTAGCCGCAAATTGGTTCTTTTCATTATACTCGAGTTAAAATAGATGGCAGGATGAGCCATTACGACCTGATGGGAGGGGCAGAACTGTCACCTACCACACTTGCTCTACAAAGGTGCTGCCTCAGCATACTTACTAAGAACTTCACACTAGTCTTTTGTGACTCCAGTCATCCTGGGACCATGGAAGGGAGAATGGAAATTCCAGAACCAGATGTTAGGGGAAGAATAGAAGTTTCTTCCACTTCAAAGCTGGTACCGGGAATACATATTGGAGCCTCAGGCCAACTCTTCTGGACTTGGTGAATACACAGAAGGACTGTCCTGATGCCCTGCCACAAGAAGGATTGCTCTGCTGACTGAGCAAGAAAGACTTGACCTGGTACTTGAACCCAGAACCCTTGGAGTGACACCATTGGCTAGCTGACCGGACTCTTGTTCTGAGCTATAGGGACATAAGAAGCTCCAGATTATCTGCCCAGCTGCCCAGACTCAAAAGGACCTACTCATTAGAGCCGGCACAGCGCAAGGCATCTCATAGTAGGACCTAGCAGCTCCTCATCAGCAGCCTCCTGGGAAACAACACAGCACAACACATCTCAGAGCAGGACCTCTCATCGTAGCACCTTGCAGTTCCTGATAGGTGGACTTGCCAGAACGTACGATGCAGAACCTCACATTGCAGCACGTCACCCCTTCCGAACGGCTGCCTCATTGGAACCAACAGAGCGCATAATGCATCACGACACAGGACTTTACATTGCAGCATCTGGCAGCTCCTGATTTGCAGCCGCAACGGAACCAGCACAATTTGATGCAGCATGACGCAGGACCTCTCATCTCACTGGAGCTGAGGGACACGTTTTGGGGATCAGGACTCGTTCCTGCAGAGGCCTGCAGAGCTCAGGCAGGTCTTGTTGCAAGTCCAGTTGCAGGTCCAGGCAGCAGGTCAGCCAAGAAGATGCGCGGAGGCCTTCGGAGCTTGTTATGTCCCTGTAACTCAGAACAGGAGGTCAGTCTGCTGACCTGTAGAGTCACTTCAGCCCGGGATGAAAGGTGCAGGTCCAGTCTTTCTTCTCTGCAGGCAGAAGAGTAGCAGGGCAGCACATTATAGTCCTTCTTACAGCAGAGCAGCGCAGCAGTCCTTCTGTAGTATCTACAGGTCCAATGTTGTACTGAAGAGTTGGGTCTGAGGGTCCATTATTTATACCTGGTGCCCACTTTGAAGTAGGATAAGTTTGTAGAAACTTCAACCCCCAGAGGTTTTTGGAATTTCCTGCCTACCTTCCTTTGCCCCCGGCTTATTTGGGGTCACAAAATCTAGTGTCAAACCATTTGTGAGTGTGCTCAGGCATACTTTGCGATGTATAAATGTAACAGGTCACAGCTCTTCCTCATCATGAAGTCAGAAATGGTCCATACTGCCAACGCATATTCTCCTTTGTCTCACTGTCTGGGAGCAATACCCAAAGGCCAACTGTTGGAATTGGCCCTTTCTGCAGGGTTTTCCCTGTCTTTATGTTTTAATTTTATTTTTATTATTGCAAGAAACAACCAAACCAGTACACACATTGCAGCCCTAAAAGGCAGAGTTGTCAAATCACAAATATTCATCACCCTTTCTCTTAAGTGAATCCTCCAATCCCCCTTCCCAACCCCTTTAATTTGAGACTTCTCACATCTCTCGATCATTAACTCATATTGCATTTTGGTCCACTTTCTCAGACATCCCCTGTCTTCATAGATCACCTTTTTTGGTAACACGCACCAGTCTAGGTCAGACGTCTAGTCCTCCTGCTCGGGTGGTTCCTTCACTGTCCAGGTGCGGGCGATGTTACGTTTTGCCACAACCAGTCCCAAAGTCATCCATATCTGATCCATGTGGGTGAGATCAGTTGTCTCCCAGATGTTCAGCAAACACCACTTGGGCTCAGGTTCTGCATTATTACCACATACACTGTTCAAGCAGGAAACCACTGAGCTTCAGTATCTTTGTAATATCGGGCAGCTCCACAACATGTGATAAAAGGTCCCCTCCTGACCACAGCTTTGAGGACAAAAGTGTGAGGTGATTCTACCTATTTTTGCTAGACTGGTACAAGTACAATAGCTTCTATAGAGTATTTTGAGTTGTACTAACCGGAACCTTGCTCGGATGGCTTCCTCCCGAGGGGAAGCCAAGGCCGCCTGCCACTCTTCATCCTCTAACTCCCCTATATCACGTTGTCAATGTGTCCTCATGTTCCCACATACATCTGTCAGGTTATTAATAATCTTCTGGTATGTTAGGGACGTCACCTTCTAGGCATGTATTCGGACAATAAACAGTCTTCAAGAGGGGATGATTCAGGGAGTCTTTTCCCTTTGGTAACACCTGACAACGTGCATGTCTTAGCTGGAGATAGCAGTAAGCCTCAGTAGAGGCGAGTTGAAACTCTGACTAGAGATCTGCAAAGGTACGGGCAGCACCCGTGTCGACAAATCGCTAACTTTTGTGAGCTCTATAAGATCCCATTCACTGAAACCTGGCTGAGTAGCTAGTATGCCACCATGTCCTATAAGGGGGTCTGCTTTGTAATGATGGTTTTCCAACCCAATGAGTGCAGTGTTTCATGCCAGAGTGTCAAGGTGACCGCATAGGAGTGAGGAAGGTTCACCTGTTTTTTTTGGCTTCTGATCTCCTGTTTTGATCCAGGGCTAAATTTTGTTTTTGCTGGCTTTAGGACTCTGGTCACTTTACCACTGCTGACCAGTGCTACAGTGCAAGTGCTCCCTGTCTAAATGGTATTGGTGACTGGTTTATCAATGATTGGCATATCCGATTTACTCATAAGTCCTTAGTATAATGCATCCTGTGTATACAGGGCCTGTAAATCAAATGCTACTAGTGGGCCTGCAGCATTGATTGTGCCACCCACATGAGTACCCCTGTAAACATTTCTCAGACCTGCCACTGAAATGTCTGTGTGGGCAGTTTTAAACTGCCAGTTCGACCTGGCAAGTGCATCCACTTGCCAGGCCCAAACCTTCCCTTTTACTACATGTAAGTTACCCCTAAGGTAGGTCCAGGGGCAGGGTGCAGTGTATTTAAAAGGTAGAACATGTACTGGTATGTTTTACATTCCCTAGTAGTGAAGTACTGCTAAATTCGGGTTTCACTATTGTAAGGGCTACTTTCCCATTGGGTAACATGGGGATTGCCTTGAAACATCTTTTAAGTGTATTTCCCATTGGGAGCAGACAGAGATACTGAGGGGCATATTTATACTCTGTCTGCGCCGAATGTGCGTCAAACATTTTGATGCACAATCGGCGCAAACCTTGCCCCATATTTAAACTTTGACCCCTAGCCCGCTTACGCCAAAATCCCGCCGTGTGCGTCATTTTCTGGATGTGGGAAACAGCCTTGCATTAATCACATGCAAGGTAGGCGTTCCCGTCCAAAAAAAGACGTAAATGGCCGTGCATCGTATTTATGCTTCCGGGCAAAAATCCCGCACAGCCGGGAGGCGGAGTTGGAAAATGACGCACAGCCCGATTTGCGTAAAAAAATAACACCTAGGTCAGGGCAGGCGTTAAAATGGGGCAAACACACCTGTATTTAATCAGAACACACAGAAGCAACAGCAGAGCAGCAAAAGGGAGACATGGAGGTGCTTCTCATCCAGCGTGCACGCAGACACAGAGCCCTGCAACAACAACAGCAGATACCACAACTCCAGTGGGGACCCCAAAGGCAGCGCAGAAGGCAGGAGAGGATATTCCGCACCAGGACAACCCTTCATGGGCTCAGGGAACATGACATCATCCAGAGGGACAGGTTGAATTTGCAGGCCATTCAGTAGCTGCACAACATAGAGCCACAGTTGGCACCCACCTTGCTGACACCCCGCACCATCCCAACAGAAACCAAGCTGCTAGCTGTACTTCACATGTTGGCAAGTGGCTCCTTTCAAAGCACTGGCGCCCTGGTTGCCGGGATATCACAGCCATCATTCTCTGCCTTCTTGCCCAAAGTACTGGATGCCATCATTGGACTCACACCCCGCCACATCTGCTTCCCAAACACACAGCAAAAGCAGCAGGAGACAAAACAGGGGTTTTACCTCATTAATGGATTCCCACACGTCCTTGGTGCCATTGACTGCACACATGTACGCCTTGTGCCACCTGCTGCAACTGAACACCTCTACCGCAACAGGAAGCACACACACTCCATCAATGTGCAGGCCATTTCGATCACCAAGGATTGATCACCAACATCGTGGCAAAGTATCCTGGGAGAGTCCATGACTCATTTATCTTCCGTCACTCTACCATCAATCAACACTTCCAGGATGGACGATATGGCAATGGACTACTTGTTGGTAAGTACAGAAACCTACTTATATACAAACTGCACAGCAACCCTGTAGGCCACACAACACATACACCACGACAGCAACATGTGGACAGGGACACACTGAGGTTGTCACACCGCTAGCCATGTTTGATAGGTCTGCAGTGAACCTGTCACACATCTGAAATTAGTGTACAGTCTAATGTTAAGACGTCAATGATCACAACGTATGGAGAGGTTTGGCTAATTGTCACCTTGCAAAATGTAAGCGTCTCACTGATGTTTAAATTAATCCTTGGCATATGTCTAAAGGTATGGGATGTCCAGGGTACATAGAAGCTAACATGTTACCACCACTGTCAATTTGAATCTGTGTATGGAACTATCATCTCACCCCCAGTGAAGACACAGGGACACCTGTATCACAAGTCACAATGCTAGGGAGTGCACACTGTACTGCAAATCCTAAAACATACTGCTGACAACCGGTCAGCAGCCAAACACTCGTTCAGCCAAGGAAACAACCCAATGCAGATGGTATATCCTAGAAGCCTATGAAGCAACACAATAACACAAAAGAGTCACAGACAACACAAGACAACTACTGCCATGCAAGGTGATATTAATGGGGCAAGCTACATCAACATGATCCCAATCATTTTCTTTTTCAGCTGATCAGGGGTATGGGATCCAGCCATGGATTATGACACCATTTGGCAACCCAAGCACTGCAGCAGAGCGTGCCTACAATGAAGCACATAGGAGGACATGCACCATAGTGGAGAGGACCTTTGGCATCCTCAAGTTGAGATTCAGGTGCCTCGACATCACTGGTGGCAGCCTCCTATATTCACCAGAAATGGTCTGTAAGATCATTTTAACATGTGCCATCCTGCATAACATTTGTATACGAAGGAACATTCCCCTATTAGAACCAGAGCCACAAATGCCTGAAGAGGAGGAAGAGGAGGATGCTGGCCTGCAACATGAGGGGGAACAACAAAACACAGCTGCTGGATTGCGTAGGCGCCAACATATTGTGAACAATTTCTTTTAAAACAACTCACCACCACCACGGTAGCAGCATATGTAAATAAACCCCGATAATAATCACCATATCATGGTCTGGGTAATCATTTTTGCTCACCTTTATCTCTAACTATCAGAATAACAGTGTAGCCTCATGGAGCATTGCTGACATACCGATCAGGACACAGAACATTCCAAAGCAATTGTGATGCGTTTTACACAACAGTCACATACACACACACTGTAAATGACATATATCCTGTACATTTCACCTTTGAAGGGCAATAGCAGAGGACCACACCTATTTCACACATACATGTTGGCAACATGGTTCATCGCAGCATATGGCACACAACTAAGACACCATCAGTCTATAAGGGAAATAAATGCCTCATACATGAGGCAGTGGATATGCTATTGCATTGGTAACAGGAATGTATGACCAGACCCTTGACAGCAGTAAGTCGTACAGCACCTATCTTTGCAAGGACTATCTGTGACTAGAGTTCCATATAAGCAGAACATAGACAGCACAAGTTCCACACCTATGACAAGCATTGCGCACATGACATTCCATGTACATGTCAGCCCATTTCCTAACTCCTGACACACCCATGCTCCTGGTCTCACCCCACATGTCTGAAGAGGTCCCTGGAATGGTAATATGTGTACCCAGATATTCCCTCCTCTCCACACACAACAATAGTAATCCAGTGTCCTTCACCCTTTCCTATGGTATGCCATTGTCATAGTACATCTGACTGCATGGACGTCAGGTCAATTAATACACTGGCTTGTAGTTTCTAAGCCCTGTTATCATCTGTAGATTGCTTCCCATGTGAAAGGTAGTGTTGGCCATTTGAACTCAAATCTCACCTACAGGACTTGTGATAAACTGATGCAGCACACACCTGTGAGCACCTCCATGCAGACCACCCATTTGAACATGCACTGCCCTTCCAGATGCTTGGAACAGCATAGAAGTTGCCATTTTGTCGAATACACTGTTATGCATTGCTAGAAAATAAGCCGTGTAACACAGCCCTTGGGTTTATGTGACACCTTCCAAAACACAGGACAAACACAGTTTCCCATGTCAACTGTCTTGTTCTTCCTCCGACCAGTGTAAGTCAGACCACTGAGTATGTACCTTGTGAAATTGCTGGATCCTGATTGACCCTGCATCCTGTCAGCCTGACTGGCACCAGTCTGTGCGTTACCCTAAAGGTTCCTTGTGGCTACATATGTACCACTCTTGCTTTCCAAAACCTCACATTCCTCAGGGGGTATTTTGTCAGGTGCTTCCTCAATGCATACCCAAATACATTGTATAGCATCATCTGCTTTTTAATTGTACCATAATTGTAAAATTGTCTTCGAATAGCAAAATCATGGTCTATCCCTTGTCTGGGTCTCATGTATGCATGAACGACAAAGTGTGACAGTATACCAGGGCCGTATGCAGGGATTGGGTATGGTGCCTCCAGCAGAACCAGAAACCTCTGATAATGTGCATGAAAATTCCACACATGTTAGGACCCTGACAGTTCATACGCTGAATCAGATTGCTCACAACATATTGATGGCCTGTGCGTGCTGAATAGCTGCAAGATTAATTAACACAGAGGCTATGATGTTCCCAGATGCAATGGGAACTTTACAGGCCAACCTGTGTACAAATGTTGTAATGACACCTGCCGGACCATGACTCCTGAGATATGATCTCACTCAGCACACCAAGGTTGCCCTGTTGACAGTCTCATAACACGTCTGCAGTGACAGGGTGGGACCATCCCCATGTAGGTTCTCATGTCCTCATTGGCTTTACTTCCATTGATCTCCGAAGGATACTCAGTAGATACAGGAATAGCCGCCACTGACTCATGAAGAGACCTGGACGTAACTGTGACAACATAGACCCCTAAAAATATACAGGATCAACATTGGACCACACACATGAACCAGACACCTGTGTGCAATTGATCACTGGACATATGTGGCCACGTGCTGCCTCGTCTGCTGGTCCACCACTGCCACAGGAGAATTGTGGCTCAGTCATATGACCACAACTGTGGGGTGAAATTACAGTTGTGGGTCACCTTTGGCTTTCCGTGTCAATAACATGGTACCCACTTAGTCTGTACATGTGCCTGACTCACGGTGGGTTCACCAACAAGTGCCTAGGAAGCAGTTTCCAAATTTCCAGGACGTGATGGGCAACTTTTTGACCACTGACATGAACAAGCGTCTGCCATCTATCTGGTGCATGCTTTGTCATTTGTGGTGTCTACGTTACCCAAAATCTTGGAAGTGCACACAACAGATGTTGCTACATGTATGACTAACACATGTCCTCTCTCATTTCCACACTGACTTGCATCTAAGGTTTGGACACATTGACTTCACATTCATACAAGCATATTTTCAATAATGCATCTTGTGATGCACACACACACTGTGTCAACAACTATATTAGTAGCCAATGCACACACATTGTGCCATAGGCATTGAGGTATTGTACTTATGTGCGTCACCCTGCTATCCTCTCCTGATGCCAAACATGCCCAATTTGTGCAATACATATATGTAGGCCACACATATGGCCATCTAGTGCATCAGCCAAGAGTGAAAATCATGTTAAGGAAGTAGCGGATCATGGTCCGCAGCAGTATGATGTCTCACATGTGCCCATACACCGTCAAGACCAAAGTGGGTGCAATCAGCCTATCTCAGTTGTGTCACAAATGTAACATTACATTAAAATGGTAAAATGACCCAAACCCAGTTAATGACCTGAAATTTTAAAGCATACGCGTCAAAAAATGACGCTTATGCCCGAAAAACGATGCATTATGCCTGAAAAACAATGCATTATGCCCTGAAAATTGGTTAAGTGTTAGACTGTTTCCAAATATATGGATGCAACCTAATTTTTACTCCTGTGCGTTGAAAAAAATGACGCCCAGACTGTATGCATCAAAACGATAAAAACGGCTGCCATTTTATGCAGGAAGTGATGTAATAGGATATCCTGTTTACAGATTATGCACAGTGGGTGTACTTTCACTTTCACTTTGCAGTCTGTGATTCTTCTAGACTGTGTGGCTGTGTTCAGAGTTTTGTCTAGTCAAATTGTGCTTTTGTCTCCTGTGTGGTCCATTACTTGTCATTTTGTGAATAAAATATTGTTGTTGTATCCTGTCTGAGTGTTTATTGTGTACTATTGTCTAGTATTGTATTGTATTTGTTGTTTTGGGGAGTCTGTTGTGGGTAGTGATAGTTTGGGGATAGTTGGGCTTTTTTAGTTGTTTAGTTTACGTTTTTCTTATTCTACTTTCCCCCTATTCTCCTTTGTTCTCCTTTATTCCCTATTACCCTTTTTTGTGCTAAGATGTTGGGTAGGCCACGTCTTGGCAAGATGGGTGAGGAGGAGCTTGGGGGTTTCATATGGCTGGTGTGCCATTTCCTCCCCCTTATGATTGAGGCAGGTGGGTGGGTGATACAGGGGTATCACACCGAGGCACGGAGGCTCCGGTGGGGAAAGGTTTTGCATCACTTGCAACGCGTCTATCGGACCCCGAGGAATGACCACCGGCTGAAGCACCGCTGGGCTGACCTCATCTCCAGGGAGCAAGATCTGCTGGCCCACCTGGGAATTGTGATTGGTGGCCCTGTTGGTGAGTACAAATCATGTAAATGTGCACGATTAAATGCTCTGTAGTGACATCAGATGATTTGTACAATATCTGCCGGCAATGTTGTTGAGTGTGTGGAATGCTTTAGAAACATACAGGGTCATTGATGGACTGTGTTAAGTACCACAATTGCTAGCTGTCAGGAAGCAAGTGCTCTGCAAACTTACTGAATACTTTTGCTTAATGTAAGTTGGTGCCGCCTTTGTGTCAAACAGCAACACAAATCAGGAGCCAATTATGTATTTATAGGTCACATTTGCCTGTGAGGTTTTTTTTCAAAATCATTAACAACATTTGTTGACGCAACAGCTAGACTGACTTTCGAAACACTACATGATGCTGAAAATGAGTGCAGGCTTCACGTAAATTGATGATAGCAATGTGGCCCAAACATATGTCTCATGTGTGTCTGGTGAGTGTGTGAGGCAAGCGATCGCGGAAATTCTATTAATCTTAGGGATTATTGTGGTCCTTCGTCATTTCGGATACATGTCAGATCTGTATTTGGAGACATAGGGAAAAAGTGCAAGGTGCCCTCAGCTAACATCTTAGACTGATATTTGGTGTTTGTTGTTCCACCTTTCGTTTAGGGATGGCTGGCCAAAGGTATGCACATGGGTTCATATCTCTATGGTTGGTGCAACTCATCATAGCTGGGCCACATCAAATGAAGAAACTAACAACATGAGGGCTTACAAGTGTCCCTGCCCCTCTGTACATTGTACCTGTGTGTCATAAATTTGTCATGGCCACAATGGCTGGTTGAATGGTAATGCACTCCTCAAGGAAAGTGGCTTTGGATGTCTCTCATGGATACACATGATGAGACGAATACACTCCATTATTATGTTTGCTCACTAATGAAGGAGCATGTTTGCCACCACATGATACTTAGGGCCACTGCATGTGTAAATTACACAGGAGACCCATGGTATGTACATGTTAGCCGTGCTATATCTGATGCAGTATCATCATGTCTGAGTGGCTTTTCTTACTTATGTAATGTTACACATAGTATTTGTCGTTGGAATTGTTGGACAGTGCACAGAATTTGAGCACATTTCTCCCTTCCATGCCTTACAGGTGGGCCCGCACCCTTCACTGTGGGTGAGGTGGCTTCATTCGAGGACCCCGACAACTCCAGTAAGTGTGGATATGTCTGTTATGTGTTGTGTTTGCTGGTGATGTGTGATGGACTCCTGTGTGTTGAACACATAGCGAGGTGTGATGCGCTGGCCCATCATTTGTATTGTTCCATGAGTGGGATTTCATTTTCTCACCATTTTAGAGTTGGCCAATGCTTATCCTATTGTCTTATTTAGGGATTCTAGGTCAGTCCTGTAGGGCCCGCAATGTGAATGGGGATGAGTCATGTGGATAACACTTGTATCAGCAAGAGTCGCACTGGACCTAATCTGTGCTTTAGTCAGCCTGTCAGACCCACATTCTCCCAGAATGGGGCTGCAAAATGCTTACCCACAGACTTCTGCTTCCCTGTTCACTAATGTACTTATTAAACTGTAGGTTGAACTTCCTAGAAGCATGTAGCTCCACATGTAATGCTACGAGTATGTGGCACTTGAGTGCAATGGCCTATGTGTGCATGCAAATCATGGCCAGGGGTGTTCTTGCATCTCTGTGTTAGTTGTAAGTCATGGCTTACTGGAAGTATATGATGTGGACAAAGGTCTGCATTACCAGACATGTGTGGCGGTGGGATTGGTAAAGGATTTGCTGTCTCCTATTTGTAGATACACCTTACCTGTGGTGTGTGTGTAGAGCCAAACACATGTCCAGCTTTCATAAGCTTCCTGGGTGTCCATGATGTTTGAAATTATTAGTTGTTTCTCCACCCCCCACCCTCAAACACAGGCATGGGTTTGTGAATAGTGTACCTAGGACTGATGATACAAGTTTGGTACACAGACATGTAAAGTAGTGAATATTTTGTATGAACCTAGTATACACACTCATGTTTAGCACATGAGTACTATACTAGCAAGTCCATTTACAACTTGCAGATCATGTGGCCCTAGATTTCCATCCCGTACAATGACATTTGTAGCCCTGGCATTGGTGGAGAATGTGCTGCATGATTGTTAGCTGACAACTGGCAGAACTCTGATGCCAAAACAGTCCAGTTGTTACCCATCTTGTAGGGTTTCGATGTGCTATGTGTGATACGACCTTTGTAGGCTGGCCTGCCATGTACTTCCTCAGGGACATTCAATGATCTGTATGATGATATGAGCTGTTACAAGTACAGTAGATGTATTGTCTGATTTACGTCTTGTGCCATTTCACACAATGCAGTTCCTAATGTAATTTTTTTCATTTGTCTTCACAGCTGCAAATATGACACCCATCCAGGTGCGGGAATTCCAAAGGCGGGCAATGCGGTACCAGCATATACTGCAGGTAGAGTCAGGGTACCAAAGTATGGCCCGCAGATACCGAAACGAACGGGCCTCCGGAGCCTGGAGGGCATTCCCACAGGGTGGCTCTTCTTTGCCCACCACAGCCACCACCAGCACCACCACCACTACCACCCAGGTGGCACCACCAACAGCTGTGACCGATGTGGCAACAACATCAGCAAGTGCTCCCGGCCCTAGCACAGGACCACCTGCAGGGCAGCCCACAGACATTGACCCTACACTGCCCCTCACTTCCTCAGCTGGCACACAGACCACCCCAGCTGCAGCTATTGACCCTGCTGCATTTGTGGACATGCAGCGTAAAATGGACCGTGTCCTGAGAAAAATGAGTCGCCAGAGGCAGGATGTTCGCCATATTAACCGGCGGGTGCGGTCCATTAAGCGGACCCTCTGGAGGGCCAACCTATAGACATTTTGATGGACATGATTCCCTCCCCTCCCTCCTCTTTCCTTATTCTTAGACTTTGTGGGTTTAGGGGGCTTAGTGTTAGGTTAGTATAGGCTGTTAGTTTAGTTAGTGTTAATGGGTGGGGGGTCCTGATTATTTCTACTGTTTCTTTTTGAGTGTGTGGGTGGGGGGCAATGTTGGGGTTCTTGTGTGTTTTGAAAAAAACAAAATTAACTACACAAATTAAAATAAAAAATTATAAAAAAATATACATTTGTTTAGTATAGGATAGTATGTGTTTAGGTTAGTATCTGTTGTCCTCCATGTGTCCCATCTCATAAGGGGGGTGGCGGGTTGATATTTAGGACGTTTTGTTACATGTGATAAGTAAGTTTAGCTTAGGTTAGTTAGGGACAGTTGTGGGTAATGAGTAGTTAGGGTAGATTAGGGTAGGTAAGGCTTTTTCCCAAGTTTTCTCTTCTGTTTTTACAGTTTAATAAATATGTAGTAAACACTTTACAGTATGTGTGAAATGCTTCTAGATCAGGGCCTTGGCATGAGTGTACATGATTTCTTTTGTATTACAATTTGTGTCCTATGCTACAAACAAATCCCAAATTAGCTGTAACATTGGCAGCTACCCCAAAGCTACATTGCAAAGATTAGACCATTCATTGCAACCACCAATCACAGTTACTATGGATCCCAAAGTGTTTTTTTCAATAAGTATGTTTTTAATGTCACATACATGGCTTCCAGATTTGGTATTGGGGACACTGTGTTATGTCTGACTGTAGTGTGATGTTCAAGGAAACCCTTATAAGCTGAGTGGTAGTAAGCACTCTTGTAGTATCGTGTTCATGACTCACATAGATCATTTGTGACACTGTTCAGCATGATTACTTATTTGGATGTAAACTCATACACCTTCATTCATGTAGTTTGTTGACTGTTTGCTTAGATTTGTGGGCAATGTTATATGTGTTACTTTTGCATGGAGGCAACATTTTGCTGGCACTATTTCATGGCTTAGATATCCCTTGAGGAAGCATTATTCTGTCCAGCACAGCATTATGGTGTATGGTTTCTCTTTTCATCAGATATTACCCTCAGGAAGGGCAGAGTATGGTAGAATCCAGGCCACTGTACATAGTTATCAGCCTACATTATTTCAGGACAGTTGTATTGACAAGCTATGATATTTGTCAGGAGGCAAAATTCAGTGATCTACTGCACGGTTGATGTGTCACATTACACAGAGACAAAGTGGTTGTGGAAGTGCTATTTATTGAAAAGTGATGTAGTGCTATATGTACATTGTCCATGATTGTGAGTCCATTATAGTGACATCTTCCATTGGGATCCTACACAAGTGCTAAAGGAAAATGCATTTGACATGCTGGGGTGATGTGTCAGACAGTGCAGAGGGACAGGATTTGCCAATGAGTAAGTGAGAGACAATCACAAGGCAGGCTGACAAGAAATACAGTGGTTTGGAGAACAGTCATTGAGTACAGTTGTTGCAAGACTGGCATGTTACAAAGCGCTGGAACTAGGTAATAGGTGGCCATGTGGCAGGGACTAGTGCTTCCGGGTACTTTTACGTGTGAAGGTGATCTGTTCCATGTCTTCTTCTTCTGATGTGTGTGTTCGTTTGAAGACGTGGAGTCAGACATCCCGGTCGTTGCTACCTGATCTGCAGATGACATCATGCACGAACACACCCCCTCTAGGCTGGCTGCCATAGTTTGCATCCCCACCGCACCTCCTTGGCCAGCTCCTGCTGTACTCCGACTACAGTTCTCTCAAAGCTGGTACCTGTGTCATCTGAGTCCTCAGCTGTATTGGAGCTGGCTGGTCTTACAATTGGGGTTGTGGGTGGGTCCTCTGTGATGGCTGCTTGTTCTGTGCTCCTCCTTGTGACTGAAGGTGGGGTCTGGAGGGTTCCAAGGACATCTTGGAGGGTCTGGTGGCTGATGTTTGTCAGCTCATCATCCATGTCATCAGAGTAGTCCTGGACAGGCATATCCGCAGGAGATCCATCGTCCTCTGCAATGAAATAGGGTACAATTAGTGTATCTGTGTTGTGGCATTGGTGATGTGACATGCCTGCCTTGTGATGATTTCACATTGTGATCTTGTTTCCTGTTCATTGCACCAGTCTTTCAGATGGGCATTCTCCCAGGCCTATGCCCCACTTGCACGTCACATGTATTGTGGTAAGTTTTTTGACTTGTCGGCATCATCTCCTCTAGGTGTTGGTTTAGGCCAAATAGTGATTTGCCACCTTCTTGTCCTACTCAACCCTCCGTCTACATCCATTCTCATGGTGAGACCTTTCATGGGCTGTGGGTGCTCTGATGGCACTAGCAGTACACTTAACAATCTGGACCTGCCCCAGTCTCTGATCTTTCACATCCACTTATATGTAGTTGAAACGTAGCCTATCCTATGCATAGCATTGTTATGGCACAATATGGATGTTAGCATTGGTAATGTGTACAGCTGATGTTGGGGAATGTATGGACATTGGATTGCCCTGATAGTCGTAGCAGTGTCCTATTTCCTCCTCTGACTGTGCAGGTGTATTTCAGTGACCAGTTACATGTGTCCTCCCCCTCAATGCTGTTGTCTGAGCAGTATGACATTTGGGATGTTGCATTGTGACCCAGGCACAGGATGGACCCTGGCATGGGCTGCATGGGTGTGACCTTAGTGCTGTGTAGCTCCTAATGTTGATGACATTGGCTGACGTTTGCGGCAACTATGGGCATTCACAATTGACAAGACTAGAACATTTGTCTTGTTTCAGGGAATTGTTAAAGTTGTCATCCTCAATCCACTAATTTAGGTGTGTATGATCCATGGGGACGTTACTGCCATTGGCTACTTGAGCTGCACACACAGCGGAGGTGGTAGTGGCAACTGTTGTCACTGTTACATTCCAGTTGTCGGTATGGCTAGAGGTTGTTAATTGGGCCCTAGTTAATGTAGGGGGTATAGTGGCTGACGTGTGAAAGGATGTCAGTTTGATGTTGTGCCCTTCCCTCCTGGCGTGGGTTTACCTTTGCTACATTGTTGGCATGGCAGCATACCCCCATGGAACTGTTGTTGGTGTTGTGTTATGGTGTGCCCCAGCTTCTTTCTGTACAGGCCATGCCCCCATGCCGTACCCCTTTACCCATGCCACTCCATGTATATGATGACTTCCATGCATTTTGTAGTCGGTATCCCCCACCGGTTGTAGTTGACATTAGGACATTTTAATTCCCCATGTGACTTACCTTGCATGTGTGTTGTCTCCTGGTAGTCTGCGCTGTCCTGTCCTTAAATACCTGTGACGATCTCGTCAGGGATGACGGCTGCGACCATCTCCTCTGTGTGGTCCAGGGGCTCCTGGTGTGCTGGACTCCCACCTCCAGTCTGCAGTGCTGCCTTCCTGTTCCTGGCCATCTTTTTCTTGGTCCTGCGCTTGCAGTCATGCCAGCGTTTCTTGCACTCGATGACTGTTCTGCGTACTTCTGCCACACTGTTAATCTTGTCAACAATTTGTTGAGATATTGCCTCTCTCCTACTGATTGGCAACTTTGAGGTGACAAACAGTTGGTGCTGGTGTTCCTTTCACCAGGATTTCCTGCTCCTCTGCACTGAAGCGACACTTTCTTTTCTTCTTCTCCCTGTCCTGGTTCTTGTGTGGGTCCTCCTGGCTTGTTCCTGGTCTGTTGTCATCTTCCTGGGGTCTGTACAGGCATCTGGACTCCATTTTGGCTCTCCTCTGCTAAAATGGCTGTGTTTGCAGGGAATTTTTACGCTGTTGCATCAAAAAACGCTGCATATCCGGTTTGCGGTGTCGTAAATCGACCCACAGTCATTTCCGCCGCGTTAACGTAGTTTTCCTTTACGACGTGACGCTGCAGTGTGCGTAAAAAAAATGACTTACACCTGTGGTTTGCGCCGCCGTGCGTCAAAGTATAAATTTGACGCCTGCATGGCGCACCAAAATGGCGTTAGCAGGCGGTAATATTTTTGACGCAAAACTGCACCAGCGCAGTTTTGCGTCAAAAAGTATAAATATGAGCCTGAGTTTGGGGTCTCTGAACTTACAATTTAAAAATACACCTTGGGGCTGAGGGCCCAGAGAATCTGGAACTCCATACCTATTCACATCAGATCTAACCCTTCCCATCAGATCTTCAAGAAGCTACTAAAAGAATTCCTCCTCAACCAACCTCCACTCCAAAAAGAATCTCTCAACCCCCACCACAGCCGGATTTTTATCTTCTTGACCATGTGAAACCCTCTGTATAACTGTTCTCTTTATGCGTTTATTATATATACTGTTGTAAAGCGCTCTGATACCCTTGGGGTCTTGCCAGCACTATAGAAAACTATATAAATAAATAAAAATAAATGAGGATGTCGCACAAGTGTATACGACCACAGTTGAAAAATCTGTTTCTATTATGTAATGTTCTGTTAACCCATCAGGATTGCTGTTAAAAAGTTTGCTGTATATTTTTTCTATCATGAATTGTGTGTCTACGAGTGTGGAAAATCTAGCTAGCTGTCTGTGGATCATCTATTGTAAATGTACGAAGGTCTATTGTCTATGTATGAGAGTGCTTAAGACTAAGGATTGGCAAAGCCACTAGGCCTGACTTTGAGTTGTGCAGGAGATATTTGATTAACAAATGTTTGCTTAGAGTCATGATGTTTTGCATTAAAATCTACTGCACTTTACAGAACTATGTTTTTCCTCTATTGCCCAAACTAGGCTCAAACTAAGCCCAGACTCCATCTGGAATTTCAAATGCGTCCATGTTTTCATCTTTCACTGACTCCGCACACAGCAGAATGTACACTAATACTTTGTGATGATTTGTTGTTTTTGGTGAAGCATCTGAGGAAACTGTCTTACAAAATTTAACTATTCAATGCCTTTCATAGTAGTAGGTCAGTAGATCCATTCATTCAATAAACCTGTTATGGTTTTGCATGTACCTAGATTTGTACTGACACATTAAACGACATTAGGCTAGAAGGGTGCTCATTACATATTAATTTAGGGGGAGATGCTTGGATGGAGTTAGGTGATGATTTATTAATTTTGTATTGTGATTCTCTGAGCCTATTCTGTGGGCAACATCCACACTGACGGAATCAACCTCATATACCTTGCTGACGACACCCAGCTCATGCTCTCTCTATCAGACAAGCCATCATACACCTGGACCAATTTCTCCACCTGCATGACTGAGGTTGCCAGATGGATGAAAACCACTTGCCTCAAGGTCAACACAGATGTGACGGAAGTAGTCATTTTTGGCAAAGATACCTTGTTTTGGGACTTCAGCTCAGGAGCTGCCGAACTCAGACACACACCCTTCCTGGCAATCCATGCAAAGAATCTTGGAATAGTAACTGACATCCAACTTATGATGACCAGTCAAGTGTATGTATTCTCAGTGCTCAGGAAGTTCTTCAAATAGCTCCCCACCAACACCCACAGAACCATCACCTAAGCCCTAATCTCCAGGAAGCTGGACTATGGAAATGCACTCTATGCTGGAACCAGTGCTCCACTGGCCAGAAGACTGCAGACCATACAGGGTCACCCTCAAACCCCCCTCCCACCAGGCACTTACATCAAACCACACCTCAAGGAGCTCCACTGGCCCCCAATCCACAAATGTGCACTCTTCAGACTCACACATACAAAACCTTACACAAACCTACCAGACACCTCTCCTCAGCCAGACTCCTACTCGCACAAAACCCCTGCATACGCAGAACGAGATCCGGTGGTTGTGCCTTCTCCTACCTTGCTCCTGAAGCCTGGAACAATTTGCCCCTGCACATCAGAGCTACTTCCCAAGTACTTGAATTCTTCAAGAAACCGAAGTCCTGACTCTTCACCAAACCCCGACCCTGTCAATACAGCTCCTGCTTCACCGCCAGTATTCTTTCCCGGGTGAGTTGTACGCAATACAAATACACATAATGTAACGTCATGCTGACTGTGTGACTCTTGCAATTAATTTCATTATAAAAAGAGCTAATTCGGGAGGTGAGCCAGACTTTTAGGCCCATATTTATACTTTTTTAGCACCGCATTTGCGTCATTTTTGGATGCAAAAACGGCGCAAACTTGCAAAATACAATTGTATTTAGTAAGTTTGTGTTGTTTTTGTGTCAAAACGCGGCGCAAATGCGGCGCTAAAAAAGTATAAATATGGGCATTAGTCTTGAGTCTTTGGGGTTGCTTTCCTGTTATTCAGAGAGCAGACTTACACTGATTGATTGCATTACTCTGGACTTCGAATTATTTTGTGGATGTTATTGAAAGAGACCCTAAGTCTGATGCTGCCTTTATTAGCTTAAATGCCAGCTCCATCTGATACTGGCAACTGATTTCTATAATTTTATTGGCATTAAGCTAATTCTCTATATATGATTTAAAAGCAGGGAGAGGATGTGGCACAAGGGCCAGAGCTCCCGACTTTGGAGATGGGGAACCAGGTTCAAGTGTCAGCTCAACATCCTGTGATTCTGGGCAAAATCTCCCTGTGCCTACCAAAAATGAACAAATCCTTGTGTAATGTAACTGGTGCTCATGTAAAGCCTTACTTTGGAGCTGGGGAACCAGGTTTGAGTCACAGCATTGGCTTAACATCCTGTGATTTTGGGCAAATCACTTAGGGGTATATTTATACTGTGGTTTCGCCAAATTTGCGTCAATATTTTTGACGCAAATTTGGCGCAAACCCAACACCATATTTATACTTTGACACCTGACCCCGCGAATGTTAAAATTCCTCCGTGTGCGTCATTTTCTGGATGCGGGAAACCGCCTTGCGTTAATGACATGCAAGGTAGGCGTTCCCGTCGAGAAAATGACTTTAAGGCCTGAGCACCTTATTTATACTCCTGTGTCATTTTGAGGCACAGGAGGGGGCGGCCCTTAAAAAATGGCGCACAGTCTGATGTGCACTACTTTTTAATGCCTGGGTGAGGGCAGGTGTTAAGGGACCTGTGGGCTCATTTCCATGGTCTCTGACCATGGAAGGAGTCCACAGGTGCCCTTCCCTGCCCCCAGGGACACCCCCTGCCACCCTCACCCACCCCTGGCAGACACCCATGGATGGGGGGACCCATCCCAGGTAAGTACAGGTAAGTTGAGGTAAGTATAATTTTTTATGTTTTTTTAAAGTGGCATAGGGGGGCCTAACTTGGCCCCCCCTACATGCCACAGTGCCCAATGGCCATGCCCAGGGGACAGAAGTCCCCTGGGCATGGCCACTGGGCAAGGGGGCATGACTCCTGTCTTTACTAAGACAGGAGTCATTTCAATGGGGGTTGTGCGTCAAAAATGGCTCAAGTCCGGTTAGAACCATGATTTTTTTCTCTAACCTGACCTGCACCATTTTTGGACGCACAACCCCCATTCTTCCCTACCCCGGCGCTGCCTGGTTAGAGTCGGCTAACGTCAATCCATAAATAAGGTGCCCGCCTGGCGCGTTGGAATGGTGTCAGCCGGCAGTAAAAAAAAATACGCAAACCAGCGCCGCTGCTGCTTTAAGTCAAAAAGTATAAATATGAACCTTAATCTCCCTGTGCCCACCAAAAATGAATGTGTCCTTTTTGTCCACAGTGGGTGCTCATGTAAAGCGCTCCAATATCATCTTCGGATCCAGTTTGCGCCATATCAAACTGCAAAAAACGAAATTATGCATTTTGAATGATTTGAAAGTAACCATGTTTTGCCTTCTGTAACGATCTCTAATTATTAAATAAAGCTTCATGGTTTCTTCTTTTACTGCTCTCAAGAAGGCTCATTTAATTATGCTACTTGATTTGCTGTTTAGGCCTTATATCTGCCTAAGGGTTTTCCAGTATTCACTTTTGTGGTGTACAAAATACTCGCAGTCTCAGAGGAAGCCAGTTTCTATTGATTGGATTTTCTCCTTTACTCAATTGTTCCAGCCCTTTAGGCTTCAAGGCCGGCTACTAAATTAGTGAAAGGGACGGGAAGCGTGAATTATGAGGAGAGGCTATTTCACTTCTGCTCTCAATGTGGGTCCTCTAACCCGATGCATCCAAGTCACCGAGTAAATTCAAATCACCACAAAGCTCCGAGTGCACGCCGCTCTGCTGGGAAAATGGCGCGCTTTGCATACGCATTGAAACCCGTGCCCAGATGGGACCCGGCCCAAGTCATAAAGCACTCTAATGAACATTAATGGAGAGCCTCGATTACGGCGGAGTTCGAATGCAAACAGGGACTTTACACAGCGATGCCTATCAGGGTGCCGGGCCCGGGCTCAGATTCTGCAAACTATTTTGACGGTTGCCCGGCTACAGGCCTCAATTGTCTAATGGCTCTTATCGAACTGGAGCAATTCTCGTTCCCTGTGCCAAGGGCTATGAAATCGCTCTATCCTCCTCCTGTTCGCGAGTCTATGATCGCGGGCAGCCTCAGTGAATTAATAGCGGGAACAGCAGGGACTGGTCTAAAGTCAATCAACACCAGAGTCGATCCAGGTGCACTGAAGTGCGCTCAGGTGTTTTCCAGGCGCACTTTGAGGGCTCGTAGACGTGCTGTGCAACTTTCCTGCAACAAGATCCTAATTCCAAACAGGAATCGGTAGGGTGACCGCCTGTCCGTAAAGTACACAAACTCTCAGCAATTTCAGCCTGATGTCCCTTGCCAGTTACTGTACTGGAAAAGGGCAGCATTTGTAAGTAATTTCACCACTGTTAGTTCAACAGCTTTCCGCAAATTATGCAGCTGCGTAATGTCATTTTAACCTGCTTCATATCGGATATCAGAACTGGCTTCCAGTGCAATATGAAAGGTTATTGAGCACTGAATTGACCAGAGACATTGTTAACAAAAAATAATAACACCGAAGCACTTTGCTTCTGCTGTGTTATTTCTGACGTTTATTATCATGGTTTTCCTTTTATTTTCTTTCTTTGCTGTTTTCCTTTCATATGTTTTGGCATTAATCTTTTTACTTACAGAGCAGGTTTTCATTTGGCTTGAGCAGGTTGAAGTTGCCATTATTGTTTGAGGTGATAAGTGTACATATTGATTAAGAGGTGAATGAGTAGATGGATGAGGAGTGGGGCATAAGTAGATAGTGTATCAATAGGAGAATGACTGAATAGATGCTTGCATTGGTCGGGAGGCTGGATGGATCTTGTTAGTGGGTGGTGAGACATAAATGGATGCACAAGGGGGCTTGGATGTATGGACAGAACAAAGGACTGGCGCTTGGGTGGATGGATAAATGGTCCATGGTAAGTGGAAGGATCTTAGTGGGTGAATGGATTGATGGATGGGTCAAAAGGTGGGTGGATGGGTGGGTGGATGGATGGGCAGATGGATCGACAGATGGGTGCTTGGGTGAAGGGATGAATGGTTCTGTGTACATAGATGGAACTTGGTAGGTGTGTGGATGGATATATGGAAGGATGGATGGGTGAGTGCTTGGGTGGACAGACAGATATGGGTAGATGAATGAGTTTTGGTTAGTGGTTAGGTGGATCTTGCAGGGTATATGGATGGACAGATGAATGCGTGGACAGTAAGTGCCCGGATGGATGGATGGACCCAGGTAAATCTATTGATGGACAGATAAGTGGGTGGATAGGTCTTGGTGGATACATGGATGATGTAGTAAGGATGAATTGATAGGTGGATGGATGGATGGATTTTGACGATGAATGGATGAATATAGGTAGATAGGTTGATCTTGATGAATCAGTCTCTTAATGCATACCATTCACATGTTGCACAATTTATTATTAACATTTCTGGCAACCTCTGTATTACATGGACTCAGCTTGCTGTGTTAACAGGATGTGAATGGCTTGAGGCTATGACTTTGATATAAAGAAGCTGCTATCCATATAGATAACAGGAAGGTCTGTGAGAAACAGTAGATGTTGGCCCATTTTTATACTTTCTGACCCAAAACTGCTATTCAAGGACGCCAGCCGGGCGCCATATTACTGGAATGGCGCAATCCGGTGCAAAGGGTGGGCTAGCATTAAAAAAAATGACATTAGCGGGGTGAGTGTGGTGGTATGGGAGAATGGTGTTTTGCACCAAAAAATGAAGTTAGGCTGGTTAGAGTAAACAAAGATGACTCTAACCTGCCTAGCATAATTTGACGTGAAACCATCCATACCACGACTTCTTTCTTATAAAAGACAGGAGTTATGTCCACTATCCAAATGGCCTGCACAGGGGACAAGGGTCCTCTGGGCATGGCCATTGCACCCAGTTCCATTTCAGGGCCCCCAATGGCACTTTAAAAATATTTTGAAATACTTACCTTTACTTACCTATACTTACCTGGGATGAGGTCCCCCATCCTGTGGTGTTCCTCTGTTGTGGGTGGGGGTGTTCCTTGGGCTTGGGGAAGGCACCTGTTGGCTCTTTCCATGGTGTTTGACCATGGAAATGGGTCCACAGATCTCCTAACGCCTACCCAGACCCAGGCGTTAAATAATGGCGCTAAGCAGGCTTAGCGCCATTATTTAGGCCCGCCTCCCTCTGTGCACCATTTTGGCACAGGAGGATAGATAAGGCTCTAGGGCCTTAGAGTCATTTTTTGGATAGGAACGCTCACCTTGCATCTCATTGACGCAAGGTGGTTTCATGCAACCAAAAAATGACTTTAACTCCAATATTTTGGCACTAGACTAGTCTAGCATCAAAATATAAATATCGAGTTAAATTTATGCTGAATTAGAGTAAAAAAATGACGCTAATTCAGTGCAAACAGAGTATAAATCTGGGCCGTAGTTTCAAACCTTGGAGACCTTCATTCAGAAACACAAACATGCCCTCTAGGTTTCTTGAGATGCAATCTAAGTAACCATCTGTTCATGAGAATGCAAAGCTACCACTTTGTTAAAGGAGTTGTCTGCCTAATGTAACACAACCAATTTAGGCCACTACCCTTCCCTGTAAATTGGTTCGTACCTGCCTCTGCAATATTTCAACTGCATGAGATAAGAAGGTAGACTTCAGCTAGTAACCTGTTGGCATTTTACAACTAGAAAATATTTTATAACTATTCAAATTAGCAAAATGGAATTGAAAAACGTTCATAGATTGTGTTATGCTAAACATATCATATAAGAAGGTGAACCCTCACTTACCCAGGATAACATGTTTTTTAAGGGTCTACATCTAGCACCGGGAAGCTTCTGTTCACTGGTTGTACCATCTCCTGAGTATGTTTTTTCCTAGTTTGGATGAGGTCATGTCCCATAGGTTAACAATTATATTCTCTCTTTGTTAAAATGTCTGATCTTTATTAAAATTGTGGTTGGGTGAACTATTTTTATTGGAATCTCTCTACCACAAGATTAAACACAGGAAGATGGAGCAACAGACTCTGCATCTCTTTTCCATCGCCATATTTCAGCACTGGACTTTAGCCCTACAGGATCAGGCACCTTCCCCCTGACTGCAGGTATCTCACAACAAATTTTGTGAAAGACTCCCTGGCTGATGGGGCATGTTATGCAAATACATTCAAAGTGTCCTTTGTTTTTTTCATAGGATGGTGCATCAGCAGTTGAAACACCCTACTTTCATAGAATAGATACACCTTGGGCAGAAACTGTGCATTTTTCCTTCTTTGGAAGATAGGTACAACTACAGCAGTAGCAGCACAAACTTTGCCCATCACAGGACACATAGAAATTGGGCATCAAGAGTGCAAGCGTTGCTTCCTCATAGAACAGGTATTGCATCACAGTAGTAGAGCACGCTTCCCTCCCTCAAAGAAGGAAGGTAGTTCAATCTTCCATTCCATGCTGAACAGATCCAGCAAGGCAGACTAAGACAAGCTTTCAATCCTCAGAGAACATTTACAGTTAAGGCATGAGTGACACGTAGGCAGCAGACAAATCTCTGGAGTGGGTGCTTAAGTAACTGAGAGGAATATGTTGATGGGTGAATTAGTGAATATGTAAGTACTGACACCATTCTAACATAGGTGATACTCCATATCAGCATCCTGAAATTCCTGCTGCTGTCCCTCAGAGAACTGTAGTTTATATTGATTCTTTGGTAACTATGATCCAGACCAACACACAGAGGCAATCTTTTTGAAAAGAGTTTGAATGTGTGCACACTGAAGGAGGTGGAATACCTGCTTCAGTGCTGCAGCTGTTCAAAATGCTGAGGCCCACCTCCCTATGCTGAACATAGTGTTGCCAATTGGCCTGTTTTTTCACCAGGGTGGCCTGTATTTTATGTCTCTGCCAGTAAAAAAACAGTGGAAAAAGCACTAAAATAAGTTATTTTTTACTTTGTGTTTTCTAAGCGTGAAGCAGCAGACACATGAAGAAATCAGTTTAAAAGCTGTCTAAGTAATTTTTAAATGATTATTAAAACAAAAAGAGGGATATTTGCGCTCAATGACCATTTGGGTCAGGGTGGGGGTCCCACCAAACCAGCAAGGGCAGCAGGGCCTCAACTGCAGTGGTTGAGGTAGTTTGCCTCTGACATTCTGGGTTCTGCCTACTATGGCCAGTTCTGAAAATGAGGGGTATCTATTCAGATCCTGGATCTGGCAGACATTTATTGAGCTAGATCGGAGTTGACCCCAGGGAAATATGCTGAATTTGTTCCCATTCAGCAGCGCCTGCACATCGCATGCTTTCCGTCCACAAGGATGGGCCTGCAGGTGGCCACTGGGATTTCTTACTTTCACTTCCCAGCTGAGTCCAACAAAAATGCATCCCTTAAATGGCCTTCAGCGCTCCTTGTGTTCATGCCTCATCCTAGCTGGGAGCTATCTGGTGCCTAGCATGTAGATGCCAATGCAACAGAAGGAAACAAAAGCACTCAGCTTGTTATCACTTCCCAAGTGCTTAATATAAACTAAGATTTGGAGACAGGTTTTGGGCTTCGGTGAACACCTGTATGATAGACACTGTAAGAAATTGGGTTGTTGGTTGACTGGAGTCTGGCCCTGGTCAAGCAGCAACCATAATTCTTGTCAGGGTGAAGGCACAAGTAACTCTAAAATTAACTTGTGCTCAACAATCGGGCAGCTTGGCACAGATCATTCAGGCTTAACTCAGAGGCAATGTGTACAGTATTTTGCAACACTTCAAAAAGTAACATTGTAAAAACACACAGAAGGATCACACACTAGTTAAAAAAAATATAACAAAATGTAATAAGTAAAACAAGACCAAAACAGCAAAATCCAATCAGTAGAACTATTATGAATTTTTAAAGACTTTAGTGAAAATAGCACCAAAAGCACAAAACAACAATTAGGGATATCTGGTCACGCTAGACCAGCTACAGTCACCAGGTTGGGCCTGCTGAAGTTTATATTCTCAAATTTGTTTCAAGAGTCCTGTTCGCACTGGAGAAGGCCACGAGAAGAGCATTGTGGGAGGCTTTCGGCTTAGTGTGAAGAGTCGGTCAGCACCATGGGCAGGTGTCTGGGTCCCCCGCTAGGTGTCATGTTGAGATCCCTCACCAGAGGTCGATGCAGTAGCACAAAGAGGCAGCAGCCAAAGCTGCCAGAGCTTTTCACTGAAGCGCAGTGTGAGCAGCGAGGTCTCTGTGTGAACAGGCTCACTCCCAGTCGCGAAGAGACCAAAAGTTTGAATTCAGCTCCCTTGAGTCCGGGACCTGAGGGGCACCACATGGGGTTCAGGACCTTGCTGCAGCTAGGTCCAGGGGCTGGTGCAGGATGGTGAGGAGCCTTTTATGTCCCCGAACCTCATATCCGGAGGGCAGTAGACTAATCATTGGAGTTACTCTGGTGTCCTGGGTTCAAGGTTGGAGTTGCAGGTCCAGTATCTTCCCACTCAAGCAAGATGGAGGCAGGGCAGCAGTTCCTGTAGAGCAGCAGTCCAGTAGAGTGGCAGTCCTTGTAGCAGCACAGCAGTCCTTCTTTCTGACAGTATTCACAGGTCCAGAAGTGTACTGAAGAGTTGGCGTCTGAGGTCCAGTATTTTTACCTTGTGGTGCCTTTTTAATTGGGGGCGACACTTCTAGAGGTTTGCCTTTGAATTTCCCAGGCATCTTGTATTCCCTATCCTGGCTTCAGACTACAGGGGGTATGCAGCCCTTTGTGCAGAGGTAAAACAGCCTATTCACGTTGAAGTGGGCCTGTGCCCAGCACTTTCCTCTCATCCTGTCAGTGATGGCCCATCCAGCCATACCTAAGCACCCTACTGTGTGTGGCTGTCTATGAGGAATTCACAAAGCTGAACTTTCGGCTATACCCAGTCAGGTGATCCAGGTACAGGCTCCAGGTCCTGAAGGGCTAAGGCAGGAAAATGCCAACTTTTTAAAAGTAGCATTTACAAACATGTAATTTAAGATACAATTTCACCATAAGATGTGATTTTAAAATAGGATTGCAAAGACATCAAACATAAACTGTTCACCTATTCCCATTTAACAATGACAGTTATAAAATGTAATACGGTAACTCCAATGTTATCTTATCGGAGAGGTAGGCCTTGCATTGTGAAAAACAAATGTAAGGGGTTTTCACTACCAGGACATGTAAAAGTTAAAAGTACATCTCCAACTTTTTAAATATACTGCACCCTGCCCTCTAGGCTGTCCAGGACATTCCCTTTGTGTGACATGTATGTATTAAAAAGTACAGTTTGGGTCTGAAAAAAGGTTTTCTTTGCCAGGTTGAAATGATAGTTTAAAAAACTACCAAGATAGGCTGCAATGGCAGGCCTGGGGCATGTTTAAAAGTGCTACTTAAGTGGGTGGCACAATCAGTGCTGCAGGTCCACTAGTAACATTTAATTTACAGGTCCTGGCCACATGTATACCACTTTACTAGGGACTTGCAAGTAAGTTAAATGTGCCAATTGGGAGTAAGCCAGTTCTACCATGTTGTAAGGGGAGAGCAAAAGCACGTTAGCCCTGGTTAGCAGTGGTAAAGTGCACAGAGTCCTAAGACCAGCAAAAATGAACCCCGCAAAAAGTGAAGGGCAAAGGCAAAACATATGGGGATGACCCTGCAGGGGGGGACAGGTCAAACAGACGTGACTGTAAGACTGTCAGGTGTATTTCTCTGTAGGAGTAATTACACTAATAACAATTAAAAAGTACTTACAAATGTACTGCCTATTTAATTTTTACTATAGTGCTACTCACCCGTGTGTGGGGTGTCAGAGTGCATTATATCACAAAAGTATTATACAGAGACAATGAATTATACAAGCTTGTAAATCAATGCAGTTGAAATGTTCCAAAAGACAATGAGGGTTACAAGGTGTAGAAGTCGCACATGATCCATACTTGTAGGCCTTATATGGTACAAATGCTTGGTCTGCAGAAAGACAAAGCCAGGTTTTAAAATGTAATAATGTGGTTATTACTCCCCCAATATAACCATTTCAGCAACTTTAGAATAACAAAATATTGAGAGAAAAAAACAATAAGGTTCTAAATCTAAGCCTTGCCGTTTGCAGGCAGTTCCTTAATGCTGGTTCACAGCTCCCTTTGCTATATTACAAGTGTAACCACAAGTAATAAAATGATTTCTGTAACAAAAACAGCAACCTGCTGAGCCTATCTACATAAAATACAAATCTGTGATCTGCTTGTTACACATTGTGCTTTGATGCAGGCACAATTACACTCTATGCTACTTCAAAACTGTGACTAGACAAAACACATATCTCTCCATCAAGGGCATTAATCATCAGAGTTTTCTTACTGTTAATATTATCCACTGAAAATTGCTGGACATACAAAGATCTCAGCAGCAGGGGCCTTATCATGACGGTCCGAATGCACAGTACCTAAAGGTCAAACATATACCTAAACATTTCTTTGAGTTAATGCATTAACTTTAAACAGAAAAGGTTAGAAACAGTGTACAGGGATTGCCTTTCTCTGTTTCCAACCAGTTTGGTCTAAAGATCATACTTTAACTTGGAGAAATATGTTTGAACTTTGGACATCTCACACACAGAAAAAGGTACTCCCCCATCATTGTATAGCCCATGTGCCTTAACCCTGTAAGATATTTTAAATTACTTCCTGTTTGTGACCAATTAAATAGGCCTGAACAGAACTCTGCCACACTTTTACTTGTTGCCATTTTCTTTGCAGCAGAGCTAAAAAAACATGTCACTTTCAAACTCTGCTTTTCATGACTTAGCCTTAGTGACTCCACCCCTTATCTGACACCACACATTGTCTAATCGATTTATGGGTAATGTTTTCCAAATCCACCACTGACAATGGCTGTGCAGTCTGGGCCAAGTACAACCCTTTCAGCATTCAGCACTTGTTTCTCGGTGGTAATAATGCTAAGTAGTCAGAGAGGTAGTGCCAGGTGCTCCAGCTCAGAACTCGACAAATATCCAGCAAAGCAATAATTGATTATCCAACCTGGTGCTTTACTTTATGAAAGAAAAGTACTTTATTACATACAAAATCAAGATACTAAACAAGTAATAGTACACAGGCACAATTTAGTGAAATAGGCGTGGGGGCTACTGCACATTGATCTGCTATGTACTCCTCTTCCTCCTGGGTTTCCTTCACCCTCTAAACTGGGCAGTTCTCCCCTCAAGGTAAGAAATAGCTCTATTAGTATAAATCAAGTTCCATATTATCTCACTCCATTATGTTTATTTGGCTCAGTTTATCAAAGCTCTCATTAGTCTTTGTAACGCACCACAATACTGGTCTCCGAAGTGCAGGACAAAAGCCTGCAGGCAACCAATGAAAGTGCAAGATATCTCTCCAGCTTCTGGGAGAGAGCATGCTTTCCAATCATATACAGCCTCCTTGAGCTCCAGTGAGGTTGTGGGATGGCAGCAGGAGCAGACATTGGAGGACCTCTGTCCAGGATTATCAGATAACATACGGTGATGGTGGCCCAAAGGGTAGGTCTGGTCATAGTCGCCTTTCTCCTTGCTTCTGGGTGCTGGTCACGGTGTGAAGACACATGAAGGCCATGCTAGTGTCTCTGAGACACTGTGGCATTAGATGAGCTGCAGTCACACTTCTTGATCACAGCGGCATATGGGATGAGCTGCAATTACACTTCATGTTCACAGGAGCACAGGCCAAGCTACACTCGCACTTCTCAGATCTCAGCGATATGGGTAGTCACAATTCCTGGGATCCCAACTGGAACTGCCACCTGGGGTTTGTGATGCCTGCAGTCCTAATTTCTGGGTCACGGCAGAATGCGATGAGCCACGGTTGTGCTTCTTGGTCACAGCGGCAGGTAGCGAACCGTGCTCACACTTCTCTGATCACAGTGGCATGGACCATTATGATTCCATCCTGTTTCCTCTGGCAGAGCCCATTTTCACAGGGTTCTTTTATCTTCTGGCCCTTCCTGGCCAGTCATGCCTCCTGATGGGTTGGCAGGTTCCTTCCCTCTCTCAGCAGTCAAGCTAGCTTCTAGGCACCTCAGGCTAAATGAACAGCTTATTCCAGCAAGACTTCAAGTGATGTTCACTCACCCCTGGGAATCTGGCAGCCAGTCAGACACTAGTTCTGGTTGCACAGCATTCCTCTGAGTATTCTGTGGATCACTGCCTTCTTTGGACAAATAGAACTTGGAAATGGAACAACAAGTGGGTCAGTGGATCCCACTGCCTTTCAGTAGGAGCACACAGGAGATGTGGATCCACTGTCTTCCCTTTCAGAACCAACTTAAGATGGTTCTCATTTCAAGTATCCTTTCCAGGCTCCTCTCCAAACACACCCTTTGTGTACAGCAGTGCTCTTCCCACTGCACAAAGGCTCATAGCTGGGGTGTCTCCAGCCTGGAGCACTCACAACAGAGACTCAAAGGCGTGCCCGCTTTTTATACCTGTCTGTCATATGGTCATCAGCCACATTAAACAGTGATCAAGGGAAAGACAAAAGGATAGCCTCACCTATGGGGTCACTTTTACTTTAAACGAGAGTCTGCAGTGCCACACCTGACCCCTGCCATCTACCAAATGGTACGAAGACTAATCAACAGGCCCCTCAGCAGAAGGCCTACTTCATTTTCTGAAGGATTCTTGTTTCTTGTCTTCCAAGTTCAGTGTGTAGCTCTCCTCCCATGACCTCTAGGAATATCAGTGATACATTTATACTGTCTCGGATGAAAACCTAATATCCATCTTTTGCACAAGACCAGATAAAGGGCATCTAAAATGAACCCCACAGGCCTCCAAGGCTCTTGTTCACCCATGCACACAATGTTTTGTTCCGTGCAGGCCACATACACAAAGATGAACAACACACACTAAGGATGTTAACATTAGGATCTGTCCCAATCACCTACCCATAATTACACTATTCGGAGTTCATTCCCTTGCTTGCATTACTTATTTAATTGAGGCACTTCAGCCTCTTCAAACAACTTATGATTGCAGCATCAACATGAAATAGAACATCCTTCAACTCCTTCTGTTCATTCAAAAGCACCTTGCATGGTTCTGCCTGGATGATTGTAAAGGAGGGACCTAAGTAATGAAAGCGAGGGAAAAGACACCAAGTAATGCAATTACCTGTAAGTAATTTGGGCATTAACTATTCAACTCCCCTCACTTTTGTTACTTAATTCAGATGTACAAAGCAAAAATACCGGGACAAATGAGCCTTGTGTATGCTCCAAAAAACAGACATTTAATAAGGAAACAGACAAAGTCATTGTGAAGAAATGTCTCTATTGCTTTATAGAAGCAAACACTGTAAAAAATATTCTTCAGTTCTATCTCCTGGGCAATCCTATAGTGGTTAACAAAGGTGGAAGGACAAGTCCAGGTGGCGGCCTTCATATCTTTGGAATATAGGCTCTCTTGTACTTCAACAATTAATGTTGGCATACCTCGAATAGATCTCATCAAGGCACCCTGTGGGGCAGGTTTATCTGGAGCTTTATAAGCCAGGGAGATGAGGGATCCAGTCTAATGACTTAGAGAAGCAAAATCTGGCTTTTATCTGTTCCTAGCAGGGCCAAAACCCACAAACAAGGATTAGGAAATCCTATAAGAAGCCATCCTCTCAACGTAAATAAGGAGAACAATTATAACATCCAAATTGTGGAGACTCCTTTGTTTCTCTCACTCATTAGAAGTAAAAACTTCAGGAAGGATCTCCTTTTTGTGGAAGGAGGAAATAATCTTAGGGGAAAAAAGAAGGAAGAGATTGTAAAATCGCTCTGTCAAACACACACCCAACAAAATGGATGTCTGTAATACAGAACCCCTAATTTCCCCAACCTCCTAGCTGAGGTAATCGGGACCAAAAATAAGGTTTTAAGAGTCTTGTTCCTCCTGTTTGTCCAAGTAAGCCTTGGTGGTTATGTTGCCCATCCAAATTAGGACAATTTCCCTATGATCTGACAGGAAAATACCCTAAAAGCTCACTGAACCTCTTCTAGCTCCCTCCAATTCAAGGAGTTATTGCTTTGGCCCAGTGACCATCTTCCCTGGGCTTTATGGAGATGGAGCCATGCTCCCCAGTCTGAAATGCTGTTATCTGTAGTGATGACTAGTGGAGCTGAAGAAGCAAACTATCTACAAAAGGCTCGCCTAATCCAGCCGCTAATGGTAATGCTGATGCATCTCTTGCGTTATGGCCTAGATGGTTATATTGTCCATCCAAATTAGGACAATTTCCCTATTATCTGACAAGAGAACACCCTGAAATCTCACTGAACCTCTTCTAACTCCTTCCAATTCAAGGAGTTATTGCTCTGGCCCAGTGACCACCTTCCCTGGGCTTTATGGAGATAGAGCCATGCTCCCCAATCTGAAAGGCTGGTATCTATAGTGATGACTAGTGGAGCAGAAGAGGCGAACTCTCTACAAAAGGCTTGCCTCATCCAGCCACCAATGGAAATGTTGATGCACCTCTTGCGTTATGGGCCTCTCTGTGCTAGATCCATTGAGAGAGGATTTCAGAAGGATAGAATGAATCTCATCAGTTCCTGGAAGTGGAATCTTGCTCAGGGTATGAGGAAAATGGTGGCAACCAGATCACCCTGCACCTGAAGGCACATGGATATCTTGGGAGTTGTCTGTGAGTGAAGAGTCATTATGTAAGTTTGAATCTTTATAACTCTTGCTTGGGGAAGAGTCATCAACTCCTAGTCTGGTCGAAAATTTGCTGTTATAAATAGTCTGTCTTGAGAAGGATTCAGTACTGATTTTTCACAGTTCATGAGAAATACATGACCCTGTAGCAAGGCAATAACCCTTTGATTGTGAAGCTGGACCAAATCTTTCAGTGCTGCATGTCTGTGCCAGTCATCCAAGAACAGCTGCAAGAACATATACTCTTGGTGAAGCAAGGTAGAGGAGGCACAATTGTGAATACCCTTGGGACAAATTGCAGGCTGAAGGAGAGAACTAAGAATTGAAAATGATGGCCTCCAAATCGAAATGCAAGTGTTTCTGATGTTCTACAGAAATAAGATTATGGGATAAGCATAGTGTAAGTCTATTGTGGGTAGAAAGTCTCTTTCTTTTATCATCGGAAGGATTGACTGCAGAATAATCATCTCGAATCTGCCTGTTCCTGCCCAGAAGTTCACTCTTTTCACATCCAGTACTGGCCTAAAAAAAACAGATAATCGCTGGAAGAGAAATAGGATGGAGTAAGAACTCCTGCCTTGCTCTGAAGAACAAACTCTCACAATCAAATTCTTTCTTAAAAGGGCCTGGATCCCTGACCAAAGGGCTGTTACGGAGACTCTTGTTATAGTAACAAGAATGCTGGATTGGGCTCAGCACCACCAAGCTTGGGAAACTGAGTCTGATCCTACGCCGTGTGGCAGCTGTCTGCTTAACCATTCTGGCCAGCTAGCAGCACCTCACCAATATCTCAGAGTAAAGGTGATTTGTGGCAGCCCTTCGCATGACATCTGTATTTCTCAGGGAAATCGTGATTGAACAGCTCTTACACCTTTCTCTCAGTTACACGTCTCACACATACAAAGGCAAAACAGAAGCAGGACTAGGTTCAATACGTTTATTGAATCAACTGCATTCTATGTAAAAAGGCATGTATTGTGATTATAAGGATGATGAGCATAATAAAAGCAGCATAAGCCCTAATCTGTCCATCAGGCCTCCTGGGAGAACCCCGTCTCCCCTCCCCTACCTGTGATTGTAGATAAAGGATAGGTCTACTTTGAATCCTCCTACATGGAGGGTGAGGCTGTGTCAGGTCTCAGCAGAAACTGCATAAGTGGCGTGCAGTGTACAATGGCAACTGGTTGGAATTCCCCTCTATCGTGTAGGGGGAAGTTAGATGTTTTAATAAGAAAACGTCTGGGGCAGATTTATGAAAAGTGGTGCTGCAGCTAATGCAGTTCCACTTTTCTTGCGCTCCTTAGCGCCCCCTCTAACGCCACCATGTGTACGCTGTATTGAATATATGGCACACCATGGCAGTAGGTAGGAAACTAGTGTTATAATTTTTTAAGATAGTTCATCGCTTTGCAGGATTAGCTTAAAAAATGTTGTCGCTAATCCTGCAAAGCACCCAGAAGCCAATTGAAAACAATGGGAGCCTCCTTTTAACGGCTGCTCTGAGCATTTTTTCGCCCCCCTTGCATACATCATTCCAGGCGCAGGCTTAATGTGGCGCAAGGGGTTACAAAGTGGTGCAATGCAAGCATTGAGCCACTTTGTAAATATGGTGTGATGTTTTTGCCCATTTAACGCCACATTAGCATCAAAAGCATGGCGCCAATGTGTCAAGAGGATGGTGCTAGGCCCTCTTAAATCTGGGTCCTGGTGTTCTGAGAAAACTGCCCTGACGTGACAGAACATATATTTCTGTGTATGAGAGTTGGGGACTTGATGAAAGCTTTGTGCCGGCAATAACTCATAACTTATCACGTACAACCTTGAATGAAGCACAGAATGAAAATGTTGTGCAGTGAAAGAATAACAGAATTCTGTGTGAAAGAACATGCTGATCAAAAAAAATAAACATCTCCACTAAAATAAAGCTTTGATAAAACAATAAGAAAAAATAAATTGAGTGAACGGGCACAAGCTGCAGACCTAACCTAAAATAACGTGCCTGTGTCATAGCTAAAGTAACCTCATGACAGGGGTTTGCGCTTCACCAGGACCCTCAGGACTGGCTTTGGAATAAAGCCCATCCCTGGAAGTGCCTCTGTAAAGTTTATTCAATAGAGTCTTCCTATGACACCTTGCACCCACTGATCGCTGATATCCCGATCCAAGGCCTGGGGGAACCTCTGAATCCTCCCACCAATGGGCCCCAGAGCTATTGAGGAGCTGCGATCATCAGGGCCTTCTCTAGGAAGACACTGGCTTGTCCAAAGAGTCTGTCTTCTCAGCTTGCTCCCTGGGTTGGAACCTCTTCTTACAGTAAAAAGAAGATTTGTAGTCTTTCTTAGGAGAAAAGTAGCTCCAGGACCCCTGTGAATAAGAAGATAAAGAAAATGTACCCTTATTTGGCAAGGCATGTTTCCTTTCTTTGAATGCTTTCACAATCATCTCATCCAGCTGTTCTCTTCCGTCCTTTCACACATCCATAGGTTTCTTCTTGCAGCCGCCACAGCCTCAGTAGCCACCGAAGCAGCTCTAAGGACATCAGACCAAATACCTGCCATAACTTTGTCTATTGTGCCATTGGCAGCAGACTCAGAGCAATCTGTGTCCTCCTCTATTGACGTTGCTAGCTCATCTAAGTTTTTCACAAAAGACTGTGCATAATAGGCAGCATAAGTGGAAGATCTCAAGGAAAGGATTTGTGCAGCAAATGTTCTTTTCAAGGCGTTCTCCACCTTCTTGTCAATTTCATCTTAAGGAAACTAACCCTCCAGATTTAAGTATGTTTGTCGCTTTAACTTTGCCAAGTTAGCTTCTACATTGAAGATGTGTGGTAATGCTCTTTTGAATCCACATGTGTGTAGAGTTTTTGGGACCACTGCCATACAATCCTGTTGTTTCTATTCCCAAATCTGAAGTCTTTAATTTTTTAATACAGAGCCATCGATGCCACCGGGGCCTTAGCGTGTGGAGGGAATGTTGCCTCTTCTTCATCTTACCCAAGAAATGTCAGGAACCCCAAATTGTGTGCGATATGTCCCAGTGGATGTATAAGCTACCTCTCCATCAGAGGAAGAAGAACGATCTGGCACAGAGAAAGATTGACCCTTAGATCTTTTAGACTTTTCCTCAGTTTTTTTCAGAGCCTTAGCCACCGCTGTCTGAATTATATTTTGGAACTCTGTCACAGGCATCAGGGCCGGCTCATCCGCTGGAGGCTGGGGGAGAGCAAGGACCTGCTTCTCCTGGCTGGAATCAGGCCCTCCTCATCTGAGGAGGAAGAAGAAATGAATCTTCATTTATATGTCCTCTTTCCCTTAACAGTGAATAACATCTCCTCGCTAGCAGATCAGGACTCCTTGAAGAGGAATCCCTCTCCAATCACCACTTTAAATGCCCCTCCATTAACAAGTGATTCAGTCCTCTCAAACAACCAAAAGGCATGAGGTGGAAAAACACTGAAAGCATATAAAAATAATTAAACTTTGTGGTCCACTTTAGGACATCTTACTTGCCTTTCATGCTGCCAGCCTCCTAGACGTGCTGGTTAGAGTACGCACGGCTGCTCCCTTTGCACCCAGAGCTCTGCACCATCCTCTCAGGCCCAGCCAGATATCGTCACAGCCAGGCTGAGAGGAACACCACGGAAACTGCATTGCTGTCCCAAGTGCGGTGCTCCCACCTGGATGAACAAAACAGCTTTGGGGCAGCCAAATTCTTTCAGAAATTGTAGCTTGTGTGAAGCAGCTTGATGCTCCCCCTGCTCCGCATACGGATTGCTGGTGGGACAAAAATGAACAAGCATTTACAATGCAACGGGTCTCGCGTTTGCTCATGTTAGAGCTGATCGCGTTGTAAACTCCTAACCCGACTTTTCACCTATCGGTCAAAAGTGCATTTGTGTACACAACCCGAAAAAGTGAAATTAACTATGTAAAGCGCGCTCGACTTCTGCCAAGCGAGATCGCGCTCGTAAATTAGAGAAAAAGAAGTCCACGAGCCCGATGGAAAACAGCGAGCCTCGCATGTTTTCTGTACTTGGTCGCTGCGCTCGAGGAGGGCTAGCCACTGGAAAAGGCATGACGTATGCTTGCCTTCGACTAATGAAAGCAAGCAGATTCTATTAGGCAAGCCCACGAACCAATAAAAAAAAACACTGATGTGAAGTTGACAGGGCTCCGAGCCCTTTTCTAAATACAAAAGCGTCTCGCTGCGATACGCATGCGCGAGCGCATGCAACGCAGGCTCGACCCTAAAAAGGAGGGTTGGAGGGGAGAGCGACTCTTTTTAATTCATGTTGGCGTTGCAATCAAGTAAGTAGGGAAAGCGATGGGGGACAAAGAGGTATGGGTTAGCAAACAGTAGCAGAAGCTTAAACGAGTGGGCCAGTAGACCTTCTCTCCAGTAACACAGATAAAAAAGTTTCATCACAAGTAAGAATTCGCAAAACATGATACGCTGCCACCCCCACAATATGCACTGAACCCATGACAGGGTCTGTAGTCCACAATGCAAACCGGGCACGCTTGGGGACCTCTTATAGGTCAAAGGACCGGTCCAGGACCTTGCACAAAAGTAGTGGGAGGCTAGAGCCAAAATCAAAAGCAGGATACCAGGTTATCTTATTCAGGCACTTTAGCCAAGGGAAACGACTGATGACATTTCCATCTCAACATGTTACAAAAATACTGATCATTTTACACACTTTTTTTTCATTCTAATGACCAAAATAAGACAAGTCAACTGCACAATAATCTGTCACTGGAAGCACATCAGATCGATGGCATGTGCTTTATTTGGTGATTAATGGTGCGCTTTTTGCATGCACCGATTTGTTTTGTGAGGCTGCACGTTTGCAAAATATATTCCATCTACTCGCAAATAAAATTGAGAGAAAAATGTGTGTACATTCGAACCTACATTGTTAGCTGTTCATGTGAGGGACTTGGAGTTCTATTTCTGCGTTCCACCCTAGGCCAAATTATGCGGTCCTTCACAAACTACTTTTTCTTCCATCCTCAATAGCCCTCACAATGTAAGGTACTTAAAATCATGCAAACCTACATCGAATACGTTTTTGCTTTTGTTTTATCTCCTCCAAAATATGGACTTTAGGTTAAGCGCTGAACTGATCGTCCTTCTCTGGCCAGGGTGCTGGGACGATTAACAGCTGTCATTGTTCACACTCGTTTACATTACCGCAGTCACTTACCTGTTCAAGGTCCAGGGGAGATAGCAGACAGGAGTGATGTGTGACCCCAAGCCTGCTGCGTTTACATGCGGGAGGTATAGGGTGCCGTGCTCTGGCAGGAGAAAAACACTGATATGACCAGGAAAATTGTATTTTCTTTCCAAAGGACTGTGGAGGGAGGCGGATGGGCCCCGCACAATAGTTTGATTGACAGCCACTAGATAAATGCGCGTGTCTACCAATAGCTAACCTCTAGCACGCTTTCTCGTTCAGCTGATCGGTATATTTGCAAACTTCTTACCACACACACTGCAAACCTAGTTATTTCTAGTCCAACTGCGGAAGCTGAAGATTCGCGACCCTCTAGGATGCAAGAGGAATGAACACCGCAATATAAGAGTTTGGTGTCATGGGGTCAATGACAAACGTAAGCGTCAAAAGAGTGAGCATTCTATTTTGTTAAAAGCAGCTAAAGGACAATGCACCAGTGTCTTACCTCTGGCCATTTCTTCGTAGTAAAACATAACTCTTGAAATGTCATATCATGTCGTGGCCGAGCAACACACTGTTGTTCATGTCTTTTACCCTTCTAGAATATACATTATTCTATGCAATCAGTTCTGTATACGATCCTTGTATGTAAGCCTGGAGGTGATTCCTTTCACAGTGTTTGGTATGACAGAACGACTGCTTCCTACCCCGCTGGCTGCTGGGAAGACACCGCAAGTTTACCTTCTTTCATGTCAGCTGTCCCACGTTATCAGCTGTTGCAGGGTTTTCAGTAGAGACGAATAACTCATATCACATATCACAAGCCAGGCTTGACGTGGGCCATGCTGAAACGCAGTAGAATACTGGTCTGTCATTTAATAAGGAGCTAGCGTGTGCCTCGCTATCTTGCGAGAAGTGGGAGTCGCCGTGTGCAGCTGGCTGTCAAGACTCTACACTTCCCTAAATTAATTCTAGGCACGGGCCCCCTTTTAATCAAATCTTATATTTTCCAATCAAGTTTCTGGTGTGGTACAGTGTGGCGCTTCCGCCTCCTGTCTTATTAGCATGATGAGCTGGTTATTTAATAAAGTGGACCTTCAGAATTTGTACGAAACGACGTCTTAGCTGAATTACTAAAAGTGATGAGTTTTATGTAATTCTGTCCAAGATATACAACTAATCAGCTGCGAACTATTCAGGATCACGCTGCCCGTGCAGTGATGAGCACACAGCTCAGGTCACTTTAATCTCAAAGGGGTGCCCTTGCTTCTCCGGATAGAGCACTCACGGTTCCACTGTGGTTTTCACAAAGAGGAGTGTAATTGCTGCATTGGCCATGGTCCGGAGAGTCTCCCTTCCCCTAAAGAGGGTCATGGTCACCATCTCATTGATGCCATGGTCAAGCGATGGGTTTTGGACTTTGTGGAATGTCACTGAGCAAGGTTGTAACACTAAGATGGGGACTTTAATCTTGTTTAGGGTGAAGGCCTGCACCTGCAGAAGGCTAGAAGGGCCAACGCGGAAGCCCCGCTAGGGCCCAGGAGAAGGTGCACAAAAAATGTGGGAAAGGGTGTGCAAAAGGTGCTGACAGGAAGTGGCATTCCCATCCCCTTTTGCCTGGAGGAAGGCAAGGGGGGAGGTCAGGAGCGCCAAACTCTCAGGAAAGGGTGCAAATACAAGAGGCCAATTATAGGCCATGTTTAGTTTTGAACTCGCCCCTTCATCCCCTGAGGTTGTTTGAGGGCATAAAAAGGTTTGCCAGCCATGATCTCTACTTTCAACGGATCGGCCGGGTAGTGATTCACAAGAAAGCACACCTCCCTGGAGATGAGAAGAAACACAGAGATTACCCCTTCAATCAGCAAAGAAGTTGCTCAGCGATCTTCACCACAGACTGGGAGCAATTTGAGGCAAGCCCAGCAGTCACCACCGCAGACCACGAAACCCGAACAAGGCCCTGCCCTCACCGCCTCAGTCGAGTGAATTGTGTGGAGAACCCAGGAGTCACTGCTGAGGCACAAGAGGTCCCTGTTTAGTGCCCGTCTTCATCCCTGAGGTACAGGAAAGCCCGGCTACCGTCCCCCAGCCTGAGGAGAGGTGAAGAGTGCCCAGCCGTCGCTGCAGCACAGGAAAGTAATAGCCTGGGACCAGCAGCGCTGTGGCAGCATGGACATTGACCATGCAGGAGGCACCATCCCAGCCCAGGATTGTACAAGTGGAAGGCACCGGGGTGATTCCAGGACACCGGAAGCACCATCGCGCGTCAGGAGAGGGAAGGCATCCCCCAGCGAGGCGTTCAGCGAGCAGGTCAGTAGGTGAGAAGGAGCCCAGGGGTGGCATCTACCAGCACGGGAACCAGAAGAAGCAGGTTAGGGTAAAACAGGGTCCCTCTCCCTGTTAATCCTAGCCAGCTAGAAGGAGAGCTGGGGATTAAGCATGCGCAGCGGCCAGGCAACACAGGAGAGGAGCCTACTCAAGAGTGCACTAGTGTGGAAGCCAGCCAACAGAATTGGTGGGAAACAAAGACCCACAGGCCACACCTCACACCCTGATAACACTAGCAAGTCAAAGAAGAGCACCAGGAGCCGTCTGGCAGCACTACGGAGCAGCCTGCTTGAGCCCCACTCCCAAATAATTTTTAACAATCATCAATTGCAGAGCGATGGGGAAGAATTAGCAAAACGTTGCCTGGCGTCAGAGTAGGAGCAAAGGGACAATTGAGAAAAAGCGGTATAAAGGAAAAGCAATATAACAATAAACAGACGGAGCATCAACTTTTGGTCTGAGGACATTGTGTTCAGGCAGTAAACTTTTAAGCAGTTACGCAGACTCTGGAAAGAAGCCACATATAATCAGTTCCCTAAAGTGAAGGCAGTTGCAACTGCAAATAAGAGACAAGCACACAAAAGGGGCAGCCAGGGAGAGTCTCAAGGAGATGCAACCTGGCTGCAGAAGCAACAAGGAAAACAAGTGGGGAGAGCCCGTGAGGGTGACATGACCCGAGTTGAGAATTCATTAACCTCACTCTTGGAGATACAAGTAGAGGGCCTAGTCCTAGACCTTACCACAGTGGATAAAATGAAAAGGAAAAAATAGAGAGAGATAGGGTAAGAAAGGAGAGGAACTTTGACAACTGTCTAGATGCCTTTAGGATGATGGCTTGTATTATTGTAGAGAAGTCCCACACTGCGCAAAAGGCCCATGGCTGTATGAGTCAAAGATACATGAGGCACAGAGGCAGTTCGTAGGGGACGCATGGCTAGAGTATGATACATGTTTCAGGCTAAAAATGCAGGCTCACCCAGACATAGAATGGGATGAGGAAGACGTGGCAGGGTACGTGTATAAACTGATGATAGCAAGGGAAACCAAGAGGTGTTCCAGGAAAAGCAAGTAGCCCTTTCGCAGTAGCTATCAGAAAGGGAAGCATGAGAAACAGAAGCCCTATTACAAGCAACCACACTACACAAGGTGGAAGGGAACACAGTCAGGAAAGGTGCATCATCCAGCATGCAAGTTCGGGCATCTGTGCTCCATATGTGGGGGAGGGACATTCAGCAACAGAGTACAAGAAAGTCCATTTTTTTACCATTTATTTATTTAATTGTTGTCAGCCTATCCGGCCATAACAATAATACACAATAAATATCAATCCATCACACGCAATAAAATCACATTAAGTAAAACATTGTAAGAAAGAAAAACTATACTTGAGTTTTTGATTTTACGTGGCCCTAGGTGAATCCAATATGCCCTGCAATATCATAAAACTTGATTATTAGCCATAATTGGCATAAGACTCTTTACTTATTCTAAAAACATTATAGATCTAAAATTTAAGTATCCTATTCTTGCACTAATCATTTGGGTTCTTGCGATACCTGCCAGCAGTATAATAATAACCCAGGACCTTGCCTGGTTTAATCAGCAACCTTCAGCGATGTCTCATACTAATGATAGCTAGGATAACACAAGTAATTATACTTAGGCCAACTGTGAGTACATTGATGAACGTAACTTCCACGCTTCCAATATATAAGTTGAAACCTTCGCCACAATATGTTTCTCATCTGATCGCATACAAAGCACTTCCGCCTCATTACATTTCCTGATCCCGTATGATCTAAAAAGCGGACGTAAGTACAATTTGCGGAGTTTAAGCGTAAAATGACATAATAAAAGGAAGTGGGATAATGTTTCTTGGCCACCATGAAGGCAAGGACAGCATTCTGATCCGCACTGTGAGACGGCTTGCCATCTGTTAGTCACCGCCATCACTGGTAATGTACCCATACGAAATTTAAAATAGAGAGCCCTTTTTTCTTCCGGATAGATGCAGTCTATGAAAATTGCTGGTTTAAGCTCTTGGTTGAGCAAAATGTACCTCTTGAGTAAAGGGCTAAGTGTCTCACACATACTCTGAGTCTTTTGGTCCCAGTATGCCTTTTTAATGACAGATAAACTGGGCTTTCTGATTTTCCCTGGATGAAGCCAGAGGTCTTCTTGGCCAATGGCAACCAGGGTAGTTGAGATGTGTTTAAACCAAGGCAATTTTCGGTAATTTTGTAGCTTCATGATGTCCATGAGTGTATCTCTGTATGGTTTGAGTTCCTCTTTTGCCCAGATACGGATCCAATATCTTATCGGGGCCAGTGCAATGTAATCCTCGACCTTTCTCATTTGTAAATCAGTTCTCAACGCATTCATTGGTGCGGCAGTGCCTAAACAAAGTAATCGGCGTAGGAAATTATTCTCAGTTACTTGTATTAATGGGGTCTTTCTAAATCCCCAAATCTCTGCGCTGTAAAGTGCTGCCGTCCTTGCTTTGGTTTTATAAGCAAGCAGTGCAGAACTCACAGAATGGTTGCCTGTGGCTTTAGCAAATCTAAGTACCGCTCCGGCGTGCTGGGCCAAGGAGATGTTACTTTTGTAGATTTGTGATTTCCATGTCTGTTTTTCGTCCAGTCTGCAACCCAGGTAGTCATAGGTGGTCACTCGAGCCAAGGGCTTGTTGTTTACCCTGAAGGTCGAATGCATCGTTTGTTTTGGGTTGAGAATCATAAACTTTGTTTTCTCCTCATTAATTACCATGCTCCTTGAGGTGCAAAATGATTCGAAACCCCTAAGTAGACGATGCATTGCTATCTCTGTTCTTGCCAGTAATACAGCGTCGTCAGCAAAAAGCAGGATAGGTATACTTTCATTGGCTAGTTTTGGCACATCCAGATTTAATTCCCTCAGATCTTGGCTTACTTTATTTATATAACAGTTAAACAAGGTTGGGGCCAAAACACATCCTTGTTTTACGCCACGCTGGATTGGAATTTCTGCTGTATAATCATTTCTCGTGGAATATCTAACCCTGGCAGTATTCCCTGTGTGCAGTAGAATTAACAGCCTTAGAATTTTCCCCTGTATGCCCATTTCTGACAATAACTGCCATAATATTTGGCGATTGACTCTGTCAAAAGCTGTTTGAAGATCCACAAAGACCAGATATAATGCACAATCTTTTAGGGTGGTGTATTTCGCGCAGATCATATTCAGCTTAAAAAGTTGATCTATTGTGCTTTGGCCTCTCCTGAAACCAGCTTGGTGTGTCGATATTAAATCTCCATCCTCCAGCCATTGATCTAAACGCAGCTGGATCAATTTGGCGAAGATTTTTCCAACACTGTCAAGCAGTGAGATAGGCCTATAGTTGCACACCAAGTCCCGAGGTCCTTTTTTGTGAATTGGGACAATTATTGATTTCTTCCAAGAGGTCGGAATTACCTCGTGGTGCCAAATACTGTTGAATATGCGTGTTAGAGCAGGCAGCCATAACGTTAACTGATTACGATAAACGTCTGAAGGTATGCCGTCTGGGCCTGCAGCCTTATACGGTTTTTGAAGGAGAATAACTTGTTTAATCTCTTTCTCGCTGAATTCCGGTGTCAGCTCCATTGCACGAGGGATAGAATGGGTTGCTTGCATGGCATTTGTGCCAAGGAGTTCGTTTGGGACTAATTCATTCTGGGTTCCATTTGACGATCTAATAAACCTTTTTGATGATGCTACATAGGTCGTTTGAAGTGGAACTCCCTTGTTTGATCTTTGGTTACTACCTTCCAGTCCTTGGATGAGGCTGGTTGAGTTATTCATACTCCGGGATGCCGTCTTGGCCTCTTCCTGGTACAAGGCGGTAAAATGCTCTACCCAGAGTTGTGGGTTGATATTCAATTCTAGGTTCTTCGAAGGGCCTTCGCATCCCCATCTGACTATCTCCCAAAACTTTTTGCAGTTTCCTGCCGATATTGCCTGCAGGAGGGATTTCCAGAGCTTATGTGGAAATGTCTTCCTTTTATATCTTAGTAATTTTTTGTACTGTTGCCTGCATTCATAAAAGTATTGCTCATTATGGTTGTTCAGATGGCGATTCTTTAGTGCTTGCGATAGTGTCTTTTTTAGTTTCAAACACTCTTCATCGAACCAGCCCTCCATCGTATTAGGGTTAGTTTGGGGATGCTTAGTTCTTTCCTTTGTTGTTTGTAGTAGCAAGTTGTTAAAATTATCCAGTAGGGGTAAAGCTTCATTAACTGGTAGGTTTAATAATGTACTAAGTGATAGGAACCAGGTTTGACTAGGTACACTCAAATAGGGTTCGTCCACGTTCGACCTTAGTATGTTTTTCCTATTTGGTCTCGTGGTTATTGCTAAGCAATTTCCGTTAAGTGGAAACTCAACCTTCCCCAGGCTTGCGTCCGGATGGATTATCTCCATTAGCAATGGGTCGTGGTCACTCTCGATCCTGTCCCTTATTTCCATATCGATAACATAATGCCAGGCTTCGATGTTTATTGCCATATAGTCAATTATGCTGTGTCTTTTTCCAGTTCGAAAGGTAGATTTAAAAGTTCTGTCTGAGTTGGTTCTTCCGTTTACTGTGCGAATTCCGCCTTCTATTAGTACTTCAAAGATTAGTTCCCCTTTTTTGAAATCTTGGCAATGTTGGATGAGGGGCGTTGGAATATTCCAGGCGTGATCTTCCTCTACTACTTGTTCATCCCAAAGAATAGAATGGGGTTTAGTGTTAAAATCGCCACATATTAGAAGAAGGGTTTTACAAAACTGAGGGGGAAGGTTATTCGCGTGACCTAGTGTTGGGTTCCTCCAACCCTTAGATCTTTTATTTGAGATATGATCTTCGAGGAGCCGCACACCAGGCATGACTTGGGCCCGGCTAACGGGAGGGAGGTACACGTTTACTATTTCAAGTGACCACTCCTCATGTTTTACTGCAAGCGTCTGGATTTCCTTGCTTAATATGGCATGGGTTACAGCTGAGTTTCCCAATAGTGAAGTTCTGATCCAAGTGGTCAGACCTCCCGATGGTCTTCCTTTTTTTTGTTTGATAGCAGGTATGTAAAAAGTGGAGAACCCGTCTAGGTCAATGACGTTGGTAGACCAAGTTTCTTGGAAGCAGCTGATGTCTTGCTGTTTAATAAATTCAACCCAATCCTTATCTTCCATTTTGCTTTTTAGGCCTGCAATGTTCCAGCTTAAGATTTTTAATGTGGGACTAGTTCTATTTTTTATATTTGAGCTACCCATTTGTTGCTACAAATTTCTAGATGGTTGCTCTTCATCATTCTGCAACTGTGGGGGATTGCCCCTGCTGTTTCTAGGGGAGTTAACAGACAGGCAGAACCTCATATTACTCAGGTTTATTCGTTCAGAGAAAGTCAGGGAAACCAGCCACCAGAAGGACAAAGAGAAAAGGAAGTAGCCCAAACAAGCACATGGCCTGGGTAGGGGGAGAGGCGGAGTTGTCTTGGTTAGTTATAAATAAATACAAGCTAAGAAAACTGGCCAACGGATCTGATAATTCAGAGGATGCAAGGTTACTGTGTGAGGGTCTTGAGCAAGGGTTTAGAAATCCATCCAAAGAGAGAGTCACTAACAAAGAACCACAGAACTTTTGCTCATAAAGGGAGAACCCAGAGATAGTCAGGAGAAAAATCAACAAAGAACAGGCCCTGGGGAGGGTGGAAGGCCCCTTAAAAGACAGTGGTCCCCCGGGATTGGTCATCTCACCCACCTCGGCATAGTGCCCAAAAAAGAGCAGGGGCAGTCCAGGTTCATCCTGGAAGGGGAATCAGTGAATGTTGGAATTGCCACAGAGGATTGCACTGTGGGATACACTTCTGCAGAGGACGCAATAGAGACAGCGTGTGCAATAAGGTGAGGGGCTTTGATGCCGAAGGCAGACATTGAATCTGCTTTCAGACTGCTCACGGTTAATCTAGAAAGCTATTACCTCTTAGGTTACAAATTTGATGGTGACACCTTTTGACAAAGCACTGTCCATGGGTTGCTCCATATCATGCGCCTACTTTGAGGGATTCAGCACTTTCCTGGAGTGGACCTTACATAAACGGCACCCAGGTGGGAAACTACACTATCTGGATGATTTTCTGTTGGTGGGTAAGCAGGTAGGTTAGAGTGTGGAGAATTACCAAGAGCATTCCAAATCTTAGCAGCAGATCTAGCCATTTCCCTGGCAGAGGACAAGACAGTGAGCCCAGGTACAAAATTGGTATTCTTAGGCATAGAGGTTGACTCAATAACAGGCACATCCAGCATGCCTCATGATAAAGTGCAGAATATGAGAAAGGACATCAAAGCACTAATGGGTAAACAGAAAGCCACACTAGGGGAACTCCAAGAACTCATTGGGAAATTGAATTTTGCATCCAGGCCAGAGCTATCCCAGCAGGGAGAGTGTTCACAAGAAGACTCATATATTTGGCAAAGGGGCTTCACAAAAATCACCACCACACAAGGCTAGGCTTAGTGGTGAAACAGGACCGACAAACATGGTTATCATTTCTGAAGGTATTTAACGGGACCCTCATCTGGACAGAGGGCTGGGTGTCAGCTAGGTAGATGGATCTATACACGGACGCATTTGGCAGCCTAGGTTTCTAAGAATGCTTCATATGGAGAAGCAAAAACTCAGGATTCAGAACATAACACTGTGGTTAGCGTTGACTTTGTATTTCTAAGCAAGCACACCTTTTTTAGCAGTGTAAGGAAAATGAAAGACTAGGAAAAAAACATAACTTTCTAATTGGTGCCATGCAGTTTGCAGGCAGCTCTTGGCAGTTTATAGCTCACTGTGCTAGATTACGATTGTAACTTATGAACTGCTCAGTAATAAAATAACTTCTGTAACAAAAGCAGTAACCCACTGTACCACGTACATAAAATACTGTTCTTTGCATGATACACGTTGCAGCAGGCATATTAACGATCTGCGCTACCTTAGATGAGTGAAAAATGCCACTAGACCAAACTCCCATCTCTCTCTCCAGCAGGTACATTAATCACCAGTTATCTTGACTCTTTCATTTTTCCCTGAGCGATGCTGTATGTACAAACAACTTTGCAGTGCTTTTAAAACTGCTGCATGAAGGAAGTAATAAATATAAAAACATGCACTTTTCTGTCAGAGGCCCCATCTGGAGAAGTGCCTTCCTGCCGGGTCAGGCATGTGGACCCCCTGAGAATGTGTCACGGACCTCTGGGGGGCCGTGGACCCCAGGTTGGGAAACGCTGGTATACACTAGTCATGGCAAGTGGCTGTGTCGTGAAGCGACAGTTGATGTTTGAGGCATCCAAGTTTGAATTGTTAAAAACAATACCTTTATGCGATGCCTGTATGGTGAAACTATTTTTATTCTCAAATTATTTAACCATTACAGAGTATCACACTGGACATAAAATGTCAATGAGGATTCAAAATAAAATCAATCTTTGGTTGACAGGAGTTGTCAGTTGCCAGTGTTTGAGCCAGCAAGCCCATTTCTCCTGCTCCTTTCCCACTTTAGTTAAATTGATTGATTTAATTAGAATATACAGTAACCAATTTAAATTGCGATTTAATGTACAGTCTTTTTACAGTCATCGGGTTTCCCTGTTGCATGTGGGAGTAAGTAATTTAGTACAGGAATTTTTGTACATTTTGAGACTTTTAGTCCCAGATATTTTTATTACAAAATCAGGACTACAAGTCCCAGGAAATAAATAGAAAACATGGAGATTGTCAACCATGGACCTGAAAACAGATGGGAACTGGATTGTGGAAAAGAAGTCCTCTCCCTTTACCCCCACTGTCAGTCAGTGCACCAACATTGCAGCTAACTGCTGTTCTGAAGGAGCGGGATACTTATTCTGCCTAATGGCACAAAGTAGGACCAGCAAACCATAAATCAGGGTCTAAATTTGGCCCTATGTTTTTTAAGCTTCTATCAGGGGGAAGCATTGTGATAGAGGCAGAGAGGCTGAGGCAATGGTTAGATAAATTTGCCACTACCACCCCTGAGCAAGTGGTCTAGGGGAGAAGGGAGGCAGTTAGTGGAGGTGGGAGTGTCAGATGACACGGAGGGTTTGTTGGGCGGGGGCAGCATTCTTAACTTCCCCTACACCGCATGCTGTGCAAAAATATAGAAAGCGCACAAAAGAGCAAAATTTTGAAGCAGTCGTCCAGCAGCAATGTGCAGTTGATGGGCCCTCTGGAAAAAAAGAGATATGAAACAAGCACTTGCAATGCAACAGGTCTCACTTTTGCTGAGTTAGAGCTATTGGCACTGTAAATTCATAACTGAACTTTTGTTGACACACAAATTGGTCAACCCGGCCTCATAATTTCATCTTTTCCTACCATATAACTCCAGTTACCCTGCATATAACTAAAGCACTTTCATTAACTTCCTTCCTCTGTTTGCAGCAAAAATTAAAATGTTGCCTTTTAGCATCCTAATTTAAATCTGCCATGCTAATTTCAATAAAGTACCACTTTCACTACCCCACTATCAGAGTTGCTGGCTGGCTAACACAATTCCCCCAAAAAATGACACAAGACAGCCACAGAGGAGAAATAAACTAGAAAGGACACCCAAACATATCAAGTGTTCAAACAGTCATATTGTAATAAGGATGTTAAGGTGGCCTGAATCATGGCCATAATTGTAATAACGGGAGTTTATTAAAACATATACAATTATCATATAAACCTTTGTCAGAAATAAACTTTTACATTAGACTGTAATGCTCAAAACAGCCCCTAGAGGGCACCACAAAAAAAAAACATTTGTAAGAAACATTTTTGGGCCCCTAGAAGGCACAACTCCATAAAAACAACAGGAGAAAATAATGCAGTGTAACCACATACTAAGCACTTAGAGGGTGTTGTTTTACAGCTAGCAGGCCTACTGCAATGATATTACTAACAAGGCCTTTAAAACAAAACTTCTCCCAGCAGTAAATCAAATGTTCTAGCCAAGAGAAAGCTTAAAAGACATTGAATGGTGGCAGGGGTTATTATTTTGGAGTCCCCACTGACTTAGTGTGGGGACCCAGAGATGATGTAGACAGAAAGAGCATTTTGAAGGTGGCCCCATTGCCCTGAGACCACCACAGGCTGAGTTATGAGCAAAAAAAAATTGAAAAAGTAATGCCCTGGAAAGCATCATGTGGCGAGAATTTGTGCTGTGAATATTATAGTATGTTGACTGCAATGCTCAGAACTGATCCTATCGGGCACCACAATAACAATAGCAATTGGAAGAAGCATGGTCATGTAACCATACAGTCAGCCCTTAGAGAGCTTAACCACATGAAAAAAGAATGGGAGAAAATAATGCAGTGTAACCACATAGTTAGCCTCCAGAGACCAAAATTCATTACACATTTACAAGGCTAACATCCCTATTGCAATAGACGATATTAGAAACAAGGCCCATGAAACGAAAGCATATGGAAGAGAAAAGGTTTAAAGTACATATGAAAATGTAAAGCAAAGAATACAAAATGGGAAGTAAAACAATTTAGAAGTAAATATTTAGATTATGCGAGGTGTATTCCTAAATGTCAAGTTTAGAGCTGCCCGATTACGCTGATGGCCATTTGTTCGAGAGTTTATATGTTAATGTTATAAGGACAGCACTGAGCCCACCTGAATTTTCATGTCCGACTATTGTGTCCCTCCTTGTAATTTAGTCTGTGGCTTTATTACACAAATATTACAATGTTTAGTTTGCCACATTTGAATAGCTACGTAATATATAAGAAAAATGTAGAAATAAGCTGCAGAGTAAGGACCACCCACTTCTGCACCCTGCAAGCAGGTCAGATGAGAGGTAGGTTTCTGCAAGAATTATATTTCACATGTGTTCATTTGTATTGACACTGAAAGAGTTTTATATTCACATAACTTGTGAAACAATTGGATAATGTGATCCATGGGTACATCGACATTGCCAGCTAATAGCATGTAGTCTGGATCTACCTCCGGGTTAGCCCCTCCTAGGCACTGCACTGCCTCTTCAGCTTCGGCGCTGCACTTAAAATGTTGGCCCTCATGCTCAAAAACGTATTTTCGTATGCAAGTGCACATGCATCTCATCTAAGAGAGGCAATATCCTTAAAGGCCCTGCTTCTGTGAATTAGACTTTCTGATCAGACTTACAAATGTGAGTAATGTGCCAGCATGGCAGGTTGTACACAGTCGTAAATTAAAGGTTAGGAGAGGGAAAGTGGGCGCTTGAGACCGGTGGCCATGCAAAATGTAGTGAACACCCACAAACCTGTAAGCTTGTGGGCATTCACAAACAACTTGAAAGACATTTCCCACCCCGAAAATAAAATGTTGGCCAATGTACAGTCGTAAGAAGCTGGAGTAATGCCTTTCCAGTGTGGGATAATAAAGGGTGCACTGCCGTACAAAAGAGGTCGTAAAGAAAGGAGTTACTACTCAGGAAAACATGCTTTTCTTGAGGCGAAAAAAAAGAGTATAGAAAAATGTAAATTTACACATTTCTACCATGCCTACTCCTGTGAATTGTCCACGATGCAGACAATCCACTTGTGTGGTGGCTCGCAATACACCTCCAAATATACGACTTGCACAACTTTACATACATACTGCGCCCTGGATCCTGTAATCAGTAAAATGTGTATGAGTACACAAACAGTGGATGTAAGTCAATGGCTCATGGACGTATGTCTGTCGAGCCATCTTACTATCTTTGGAAACATTATCATGAATAAAATTGACTTTCTTCAGTGCCAAATAAACGAGGTCCTTAACAAGAACATTTTCCATGTACGTGACTTACACAATCACAGTTTTTACACAAACGGTACTCTCCTTTTTACTTAACATAGAAATTGTTTTCACAGTAAACACAAAGAGGCTAATTTACTAATATTTTACTTCAGGCAGTTCAGCCACCAAAATGGCTGTGCTGAGTTGCTTGAGAGGGAGAGCGCATGGCAGCGCCATATCTAAACGCATAGCACTGCTGCTCTGCTCCCAAGCGCTGGCGCACAAGTAGCCTGCTTTGACCAAAGTGTAAAGTTGTATGTGTGATGTCTACCATAGGTTTTGAAAGGGAAGAGTATTCTTCCGGTACAAAACTGCAGTGCTCAGACATCCCATAAAGCTTTTCCCATGTTCCATGTGTGCTGTACACTGTAGCACACATGCAAAGTTTGAAAAGTAAAAAAATACCTTTCTCCTACTTTGCACTTGTCTCAAGGAGGCATAGTATTTTGATGCAAAGCCATGTCAACAAATGTTAGTAGATAGGGACCTGTGTCAAAAACCATGGGGGTAACATGGAGTTGCTCATGCCACCCAGGGATGGCTCCCTTGAAACAAAGAAGTGGAGACTGGCATTTGCATTACTTTGAGACAGCTTTCCAGAGCAAGAGACTGGAAAGGAAATGAATTATCAGGATATTATGTTGGCTTGTGTCATGGCTGATCATCGGCGTAAAGCTTTGATAAATCTGCCATAAAATCCAGTCTGTTGACTTTGTCAATGCTTATTCATACAGCACTTACAACTAGGAGGTTAGGTCAGACTACTTGCATAAGCTACACTTTGTGAAAGACAAGAGAGCAGAGGTACAGGAAAATATGCTTATTTTCAGATGACACAATTCACTAAGAATGCCAGGATATGAACTTAGATTGCCCTGGCTATGGCACGTAATTCACCGAAATCCACATATTTTATCTTGCGACAAGCTCAATGCACGTGGGCTGTATCTATTGTCCCTATATGTGCATTCTCTGTGTTAATCTTGCTATACATTGCCCGGCGCAATAGATAGACTGAGAGCCATATGAAGTCTATAAACCACATGGGTCTTTTGTGGTTTCTCCTCCCATTCCCATTGTGTGACAGGGCAGCACTAAGGTCAGACACCAAAACACAACCTTCTTCTCATGGAGATTGGGAGTTCAAAGATGCTGGTGCTAATTTATTGGCATTGGCCGCGCTCCAAGAAACACGACAGCTTTGCCAACGGGCCTCCTAGCATAGATTAACACCCATTCCATGAAGACCCCTCTCTACAATGAACATAGACGTAAATAATTGGAAAGGTCTTCTCATCTGCTATCCCTCCCCTCGCCCTTTCTCTTGTCCAACATGGCAGCTGTTAGTGGGAACACTCCCTTGAACAGACTCAACATGTATTCCTGAACACATCCTTAAGACAGGAGTGTGATATCGAAAGCTGCACAGCAAATCCATATTTTTCACACCCATAAATGTGCATAAAATGAACTAGCACTCAGAAAATTTCTAAATACTAATCAAATCATCAATGATAAAACAAACCACATGTGGTGAATGTTTCTAAGAATGTTAAAAAAATAGTTGTTTTTAACATTAGTAACGTTACTACTAATTTGCCCTTTTGTTTCACAGCTTCTGAAAGTTTACACTTTTCAAAAACTTGTGAAAATTACATCTGCCGTGATTAAAAAAAAAAAAATCAGGCAAACTAGTTTTGTGCATTTTCTTGTTTAGTATCACAGGCTTGCAATGTGGCTGATAATGTGAAAGCATGAACTGAATAGTTCAACACCTATTTCTTATTATAATCTTTTTTGAAGGATTTGCTGAGTTTAGATAAACAACTTTTTTCGGAAAGTTTGTTGTGGAATGGAGAAATTAATAAAGTTGCTCTTGTTTTGTATGTTTATAAAAACCCTGCATTGATGGTGGCAATGCGAAATTCTGTATTCTTTTGGTCTTTGGATTGCCAACAGCAGCACAAAGTTTCAGAATTATTTAGTCATTATTTTTCAGTGTAACTTTTGTTACTTTTTCCTAAATTAATGTGGGCCTCAGAAAACATAGTGAGGGCATGGCCATTACTCTAAGGTGGCATAGCAGACCTGTCTGCACGTTTTTCATTTTCTTAAAATAGATTCTCACCACATGAGGGTTAAGATTTTCTCCCAAAACTGCAAAATTTAAATCTTTCCACTGACTGCGTTTCATTGGGATTAAGTTACACCTATCGTTTCCCGGTGAAAAATAGCTGGGTTAAAAGAAACACAAAACCCCTCTCATTTTGCCAGGGCGTAAACGGCGTAGGGCTCATCTCCACTTCACCATAAAAAAATGCAGCACTATACAATAAGAAGAAAAGAAAGACTTACTTCTTAAATCACGTAAACCACAGAACATGGTGCTTTATTCTATAATCTCTTATGCAGCGTCTATTTGCGTTGAGACCAGAAGAACTGTAATTTATTTACGTAGATTTACAAACCACTAAGAAGTAATCATTAAACAGAGATGGGTCTTGGGAGGAGAGGCGAAGATTACGGTATTTCGTCGACGCCATCAGTCTGCTGAGGTCAGTTTGCTGCGCGTGGTCGGGAAAGCTGGGCCAGATGGTGTGTCTATAGGGAGGGTCCTGAAATCATGGTATGGAGCCATCAATCACTAACACAAACAGAAAGTGTCCCGTTAAGTGCCTGTCCCTCCCTTCCCCTGCCTCCCCCAATGCTCCACAGTATGGTATTGTCTAGGCAACGCTGGAGCTCTGGTATAGATAAAACTCTGTTCAACGCCACGAGAGAGTTCTGTTACCGATTAAAGACAACGGAAGGGCCCCTCGAGGCTTCTGCCTCGTGCTAGACACTGTTCAATAAGCTTCCTCTGAGTCGGTATCCTTTGACCCCTGTGGAGATGCTGTCAACGCTCACATTTGGCGTTGAGGCTAGAGCTGCCGACTTTTTCAACTAGATAACTAGGTACGATTCTCGGCGTCGGCTCAACATCCTGAAATTCTGGGCAAATCACTAAATCTCCACTGTCTGAAATAATACAAAAAAAATTGACCTTGTGTAATGTAGCTGGTGCTCATGTAAAGCGCTCCAATACCTTCCGGTCGAGTACTGCAACACATGAACCGGTACTAAATATAAATCTGACCCCAGCTGACTGAATCATTCCCATAGCACATTACTCAAGATGGCGGCTCCTTCACACCTCGTGGTTAAGGTCTTTATATTGCAGGCTGCACAAAAGAACAGGACATTTGGATAATCATACATTGCTATTTCATGAATCAAATGGGAAAGGAATTGTATCGTGGAAGGGACATGCCACATTTAAGATGATTAAGGCACATAACATACTTCTATGAGTAAAAAGATTAGAAATATCTGGAAACTGAACCCATGTCATGTATTTTGGTTTGGGCATTTGTATTGCTTATTTCCACCATTTGTATGATCCTGAAGTGTTTCTGAGGCAGCGTTCCCTTAATGTCGTTGACTGGAGTCAAAGTGGTCTGAAATTTTATTTGGTTGTGTTTTGTATTGCTTTAGATGTGATTGATTGGATAGTGCCCAGCAAGACTGTGGTAGCCTTACCTATAGTTTAACGAAGGAATCTATTGGGCATGGCGTGCTGCTGCTGATTAGTCTGGAATTTTATTTGCATGCATGAGTGTGCCAAAGAACATTGCAGTTTGCTTCATTTTATTGGGATGTCTGGTTGGCTCGTGCTTGGCTTTGGGTGATTTCGGGTGGTAATGTTTGAGAGAACGTTTTGAGCTGTCATTCTTTTCGGTGTCTATGTATATGTGGTGTGGATGTAAGTGAATGCATGTACTATTAAGGTACTAAACATCTGGTGAGTATAAATGTTTGAAGCAGTGCTTTACGCAAGACAGTCCCGGAAATTGTTTCTAATGTGTAATGTTGATATTGTTGGCTATGTGCAAGTATTGTTTAATCTAAAGTTGCTGTTGGGATGCCAAACACTCAGTGAACCTTACAGCTTGGAGCTTTCTTGGGTTAAAGAAGGAGCCCAGAGTTGTGCCTAAACTGAGTTGTTCATGTGATGGAGATTTTATGGCTACAAATGTCTGATGAATGTAAGGCCACCCAATATCCAACACATATATCAATGCCTTTAAGCAAAGCCAGAATTCCCCCTGCACATGGGGCAGTTTATTGATTTTATTTTTCAGGACCGTCAAGTTGTGCATGGTGGTCCTAGGCAGAAATAATATGTCACAAGGCTTTCCCCCACACACAAACCAGAGGCCTTGTGGCAGATGGGCAGCCGGTCAAAGATTTCTCAGCAGTCAAAAAACCTGGTGGCTCTCCCACCTCTAGATAAGGCATGGAAGCCACACCAACTTACTGCGACGATCCGACTCCACCAAACTCCAAACCCCTGTATCTTTTCAATAGGCAATTACATTTTCAAATACAGAGGTATGTGTTGTGGCTCTCTCACCTTTGTGAAGGTAGATGACATGATCTCTCTCATGCAAGCACCCTCTTATAAAATGTTTAGATATTTCATGTCAATAAACTGTGCATTTGCTCCTGGATTGGGGGGCCCTCACAACCAGCAGGTTAAGTGATTTCCTGGCTCTTACACATGTATGCAGAATATATATCACTGGTCTTTCACTTGGTTCATTTAGAAACCAAAGCTCACATTTACTAACGTTTATGTGAGTGCTTATGCGAACGTAATACAATATAGAGCTTCGCATGCCGGCCTTTGAATGGTAAGTAAATATATACTACCTTTTGGGTTCTGTCATGTGAGCACCAATTTAAACTGAAGTAAGTTTGGGCCTAATAGTGTTGACACCATTTTATCTGATAATTTAAAGATAAACAGGATGTGGGGTGGTATTGCCCTCAACAGCATATGAGGAAATGTGCCTAACCATAGATTAGATTGTCAGCAAATCAAATTGCAGAATCAATTAAATAATTAAATAATTGCTTGAGGGGAGGTATACATTACAAATTACAAAGGTTTGCTAAATAATTAAAGTTTATTACAGAAGCCAAAATCAGTCAGAATTCATAATAAATAATGTCCGCGGAGTTAGCCTAAATTAAATTGCAGAATTCAGTAATGCAGTATGAGGCCTGATGTAGGGTCTCTCTCAATAGAATTGTACATTTGTCTAGGTTCGGAGAATACAGTAAATCAATGTGAGCTTGCTCTCTAAGAATCAAGAAAACAATACTTGATCACATCCAAAATGAGCCTCTCTTAAAGGAAAATACACAGTAAAAATCACACAGGCAGCATATGGTGAACATCACGTTACAAAAGCTCAGCAAACCACAATACAGAATAAAATGCAACAATACCTCACAGCATCCCCTAACTGAATAATAATGAGTCCCATTTTGCTCTAATGCCATCAGATGTGACAGTACAAATCTAGTTACACATAATACAATGACAGACTTATGAAATGAATAGGCCAAATAGGGTCCGGAAAGAATAACAGAAATAACAGCAACATTTAACAGGGAAGCTTCCTCTAGAGTTTACACAGAACGCTGTTTTCATTCATAGAGAACAAGCAGTGTTACAAAATATATTGCATTCAATAATGTTTCAGTGCACATTTCACTGTGTGCGGAGTCAGTGAGAGATGAAAACACGGTCACATTTGATACACAAAATAGAGTCTGGGCCTAATTTGACCAATCTAAGAAAACACAGCTGTATAAAATGAAACAAATTTGTTTGATCAGTGCTTAATTTGTACATAAAAACGTGCCTGTCCCCAAAGCTCTCCACTGAAAATCGCGGCTGCTCCATTTTAATGTGCGAGCACAGAATACTAAGGCAGCACAATCATAAAGCCATCTCGGGCTTCTTTAATCCATTTACAGCCACTCCCTGCCCCTTCAGCTCTATCATGCAGCTTTCTGCACTCTCTCTTTGTGAAGCTTTTCCATCTTTCTCTTCCTCCATCTTTCCCATATGTGTCTTTTGCTTGCAGTAAGTGCTTGAGGCAGAAAAATAAGTGCCGGCCCTTAAAAATAAGTGCAGGCCCTCAAAAATAAGTGCCGGTGCCCCACACCAGAAACCACCAGCTCAAATTCAGCACTTGTTTTTGGTTGCAAATCCTTCATATCACTAAATAGTAATTATTTATTATTTAAAAATCTATTCTAACAACATTCTTATCCTGCACAATGTTTTGACAACCATTCTGTTCATCTTCTTCAACGTATAAGTTAATGTTGTATGTAAAATTCTGAATATCTAGAATTGTTTGTAAGTAAATAATGCATTACTTTTTTCATAACAACAATTCATTTGGATTACTCAATCAATGCCTTGAGCTACAACAAAACAGGAAACACTTTAACATCCATTACAACACAACATTCAGGCCAGCGTTTTCATTTATCACCCTTTTGGGGGAAAAATAATGGGGAAAACTTATTTTACGCTCCTTTGCAATGTAACATTCATGACCCCGAACATTGCAGTCTGTAAAAAGATATATGAGCATGATTACGATTTGGAGAAACCGCCTTCAGCTCCACCTCATAGGAAACCTGAATTTATGTGTCTTGGTACAATTCTTTACTGGTCATTGGTAACATTTGATGCGCATTTGGTCATATGAGACTAAGGTCCTCATTTTTACATTGGCCGTAAAAACTGCTTACTGCCGGAGCGACGGCTGCCAAAAGACCGTCGCCGCAGCTACCATCCGTCCACCATAATATGACCACGCCAGATTTCCGCCACAAGAAGGGTGGAAATCCGGCTGTGGCCATACTGGCGGATGGCAGTAAGGTGGTGCTGCTACCAACAGCAGCACCACGCCAGCACACCACCGCCAGCTGTATTATGACAAATATTACGGCCTGTTGGTGTTCTGCTGGTGGGCGCTGCTGGCGGTAGCAGCACCCTATCCCGTCCCCTGCCAGAAGACCCCCTGGATACAGGTAAGTCGGGTCTCTGACAGGGGAGGGGGTGGGGGGTGTTGTGGGGGGGGGGTGTGCATGTATGTGTGAGTGTGTGCATGAATGCAAGTCTGTGTTTAGTGTTGTTTGCAGGCGTGGATGAATGTGTGTGAGTGCGCAAATGAATGTATGCATGCATGTATGTATGTGTGGATGAGTGTGTGTCTGCGTGCATGTCTGTGTGTTTTGGGGGGATGTGGATGTAAGGGGGCTTGGGGGTGTCTGGGGAGGTTTGAGGTGGGGCTCCTATCAGTGACAGGGAAGAAATTCCCTTTCACTGATAGGTCCTGCCGCCATGGTTTTCAGGGCATTACGAACGCCACAAAAACCATGGCAGTAGGCAGGGACATAATACCGATGGCGGCACAATGGCGGCCGCCGGGCTGGAGATTATCATCTCCAGCCCAGCGGCTGCTACCGCAATGGTGGTCGGAGTGATACATTGCCATAATGTGGCGGTAAGTACCGCTAGCCTTTTGGCGGTACTACCACCACATTAGCTCCGACCACCGGGGTCATAATGACCCCCTAAATGTGGTGGACACCCATATACTTGATGACTGTCTGTTTGATCCATTTATCATACAACAATAATATACTTTTATTGCATCGAAATACCATACTGAACTTCTGCTCTTTTTAATTGCAGTAAATAACTGGTGCTTCTATTAATTCCAATAGGGTGCACAATATACTGACCGCGAAAGGATGGAAGGCGAAGTGGCATTGCCAAAATTCAAACTTGTGACCGAGTATCACCACTTAGTTAAGCAGTAGATGCTGGGGCGTACATACACCCACGGGCTCAGCCTGCCCCATGGCAGACAGACCACTGTATCTTCTGTTACCCAAAGGGTGACCTCCTCACTCCAAGTCATTACGGGCACAGTTTCCCGTCATGGACTTTTGTGTCAACTCCGAGCTTTTAATGTGTTGTAGTTTTGGTGTGCTCCCATTGAAATGATTAGATTGACATGCCTGATAGTAATGAATTCTAGGAAAAAAGTTCAGGACTGGAAGCGGTGACCGTGATGACGTGGAGTGAGGTATTTCCCCAGTTACCCACCGTTTTCAAGTTTTGTTTTTTTAATGAAAATGCTCTAGTTCACACAATGGAAGCATCTTTGACAGCAATGTAATGCCGGACATTCCCTCTCAGCATTTTTTGCTCTGCTGAATAGAACCAGCCAAATGTAGGTTTCTTTGAACAGAAAAAAGCCAATGACCCTGATGCAAAGGTAGTTTTCTGCCTGGGCCTTGGGGCCATAGATCTTTTTTTCCTGCTCAGGTCTATTATGTCTCGGTTGGCTGTCGAAAGTTAGGAAAATATGCCCTGTGGTGGACGGGCCACTGAAACATATTTCACACAGCACAGCTTGGTGAGGCTCCAACATCAACAACATACGGGTTCTGTAAATAAGGCCAGAGAAACTTAGGTTTGGCAGGACAAGAGTTGCACCACTTTACTGTGGGGCTCCCACTTTGACAAACTCTTAATGAGGGGCCATGTCTATATATTGGCAACATTTAGACCAGGGACTAAGCCCTATATTAACCGTTAGGTGCATGTGACGGCCAATGACCATGACTTGCTCACCTTCCCTGGTGTGTCTCACAACTACTGGGTGTCACCAGGGAGGGCTTTTTTTTAAAAAGCTTGGGAGAGATGCAGAATAGCTTCTGCGTCTCTCCCTGCCCCCCTTCAGCCCATCTGTGAGGTCAGCATGCAGCGATGTGCACTGACATCACAAGCCCCCACCAGAGCGGCCATTGAGAAGCAGGTAAGGTTTGCTCCTGCGTATTGTGGCGTGTTTGCGGGGTTTAGATGCCCCCTATGTTTGTGGAAGGATCGATGGAAAGGGGAGCATCTCCCCTTTCCAGCAATGCATCTCGTAAACAGATTCCTGATCATGGATTGTGACGCACCGCGATCCATGATCAGGAATCCCCCTAGGCCACCAGGAGTACTGCAAGGTGGGGTCAGCCCATATGGTAACAGGCCAGCCTCCTCACCCCCAAGGCCATAAACATTTTTAAAAAGTTGTTTTTTTTTCACTGGGGGCACGGTTGCGCCCCCCAGGGGATAATAAAATGATTTTTTAAAAATTGAAATTGTCAGGGGTCGGCCCTCCAATACACGGTCTGAGCCCCTGTGGGGGCTAATTTCATTTTTATAGATGTTTGCTTTCCCTGGGGGCCGCGATCGGCCCCCAAGGCAATCACACATCATATACATAAATATATATATAACTATATATATATATATATATATATATATATATATATATATATATATATATAAATTTAAATATATCTATATATATATATTATATATAGATAGATAGATAGATAGATAGATATATAGATATATACGGAAAGAGAGACTCTCTTTTTCTCTCTCTCTCTCTCTCTTTTTATTATATATATATATATATAAATATATATATATATATATATATATATATATATATATATATATATATATATAGAGAGAGAGAGAGCGAGAGAGATCCCTTTTTTAGGTTGAGCTTGGCAGCGCACAATGCCAATGCCAAGACATAATGTATTGAATATGGGCTTTTAATCACCCCTTCTCTTGCTATTTGTTCTCTGTTGTGCTCGTCTCAAATGCTTAATTTTTATTAGTGCATTTTGCTAAATGTCCCTCCTTTGAGAGCCAAGTTCCCACCTAGGGGATTTCACTAAAAGAACATTTTTATTGGCCATCACACTATGTTACGCTTCCTCCCGTTACAGCGTGTGATGTCCCCTCCTCCCGTCTGGTTTAGGTTTTGTCTCTAATCCTAGCCGCACTCCTTTCTTCTCGCGGCTTGGCGCCATGCTTCATGTTCGAATGTATGTTTTTTTAATAGTGGTGCCTTGTATCAATTTATGTACAAGAAAAAGTCCTGTTCTGAATTTGCAGTGCCAATAGCTCTACTCAGCAAATGCGAGACCTATTTAATTGCAAGTGCTTGGTATACATGTATGGTTTCAATGAGGGCCTATCGCAGCAGCCCCCAGGGAAACCACACATATATAAAAAGTGATCAATATATATTTATTAACTTAAAAAAACACAAGTTACATGAACATTATAGTTAGGCTGACATTTTAAGCATACAAAACCATAGAAATTCACCTGTTATAGTTATAGTTATCTCAAGTAAATATAACTCATGCCCTAAGGTAATGCACATGCGCCCTCGCCATGTGCAGTTCAATGTTACTGCAAATATGATATTGATATTATCAAAAATGTTATTAAAGATGTCATGATTGCTGTAGTTTGCGGGGTAATTAGCAGTGCATGATGAAGGTGCGAGTTTTAGTTACCACAGGGAACGAGTTTTAGTTACCTGAAATAACTAACTATAACAGGTGAATTTCTATGGGTTTGTACGTTTGAAAATGTGAACTTAACTATAAAGTCCCTGTAACCTTTAGTTTTTAAAGTAAAATAATATATTTTTTAAATTCTATTTCCTAACTATAAGGTCCCTATAACCTTTGCTTTTTTCAGTGAATTTCTATGTTTTTTTAACATATAGTAATTTTTTAACAGGGCCTGAGGCCAACCCCCTATAAGCACCCAACTTTGCGCGGAGCATAGTCTTTAGCTGTGCACGGCAGGGGTTGCCCACAAGGTCTAGCTTGCAGCCAACCTTCCTAATCACCCAACCCCACGCTAAGCACGGCCCTTTTGCTGTGCATGCTGGGAGTTGGCTGTGACCTGTCACTCTGGGTGTGAGAAGAGGTGTGAGAGGGTGTATCGGGGATAAGAGTGGCTGTGAGAGTGTCTTTATGGGTGTGAGAGTGAGTGCATACAGTGTCTTAGTGGGTGCATCAGTGTCTGTGTGGTCTGTGAGTGGGTGCGTGAGGGTTTCAGTGGATCTGTGGGTGGGTGGGTGTGTCAGTGTCTGTGTGGGTCTGTGAGTGGGTGCGTGAGGGTTTCAGTGGAAGTGTGAGTGGATGTGTGAGAGTCTGAGTGGGCCTGTGAGTGGGTGTGTGAGTGTCTGAGTGGGTCTGTGAGCGGGTGCATAAGGGTCTGACTGGGTGTGTGAGTGGAAAAAAATATTGGAAAAGAAAATAGAGAGAGAGAGAAAGAGAGTGAGAGGGAGAGAAATAGAGTTTTTAGGCTTTGATGTATAATATAGAACTAAGGTGGTCATTCTAACCCTGGCGGTAAAAACCGCCAGGGCGAATGACCGCGGTAGCACCGCCAACAGGCTGGCGGTGCACCGCTGGGCATTCTGACCGCGGCGGTTCAGCCGCGGCCAGAAACGGAAAGTCGGCGGTGTACCGGCGACTTTCCGCTGCCCTTGAGAATCCTCCATGGCGGCGGAGCGCGCTCCGCCGCCATGGGGATTCTGACACCCCCTACCGCCATCCTGTTCCTGGCGGGTCTCCCGCCAGGAACAGGATGGCGGTAGGGGGTGCCGCGGGGCCCCTGGGGGCCCCTGCAGTGCCCATGCCAATGGCATGGGCACTGCAGGGGCCCCCGTAAGAGGGCCCCACAAAGTATTTCAGTGTCTGCTATGCAGACACTGAAATACGCGACGGGTGCCACTGCACCCGTCGCACCTTCCCACTCCGCCGGCTCAATTCTGAGCCGGCGTCCTCGTGGGAAGGCTGTTTCCCACTGGGCTGGCGGGCGGCCTTTTGGCGGTCGCCCGCCAGCCCAGTGGGAAACCCAGAATGACTGCCGCGGTCTTTCGACCGCGGTACGGTCTTCTGGCGGTTCCCGCTTGGCGGGCGGCTCCCGCCGCCCGCCAAAATCAGAATCACCCCCTAAGTCATTTGTGATGAAGACCGGATAAAAAATGAGCAAAAATGTGTTTTAGATGGGCATGAGATACTCAAGGTCCCACATTTTACGTATCTGTGGGTCCCCATTGATGTAGATTTTAATTGGAAATTTTTAGTTAATATACGCTCAATACAATTCCAAAAAGCCATTGAAGCAGTTTTTAGGTTTGCGAAAAGACTCCGACATAAACCTGTTAAGGAAAAGATGACTGTTTTCTCCTCTAAGTGTCTCTCTATAGCGACATTTGGAGCTGGGGTTTGGGGGCATGCAGAATGCACAGGACTTCAGACTATAGAAAAGAAACTTTTAAGAAGGTTATTAGCAGTTCCCCAATCTACATCAGTAATGTTCTGTCATAAAGAAGTAGGTTTGAGATACATATCTAGCTATATAAAACTTCAACCTGTAATATTGTGGGTAAGAATTTGGACTAAGCCCGAAGCGCTTTTATGCAGAAAGGTGATACAGGACTGTCTCCTCTTGTCACGATTTCTGGATATACCCTAGCTTAGATAAGTGAATCTCTCTCCTATCATTAGAATTAGGAGAATTTTTTCTTAAACCAGATACTCTAACAAGACAGGATATTAAGAAGGTTAAAGACATATTCTGGCAGAAAAACCAGGCTATGGAGTCAGCCTCTGGTGTAACGAGATTATGGACGTAGTATGAGACACAACAACTTGAACCAAAGTTGTATCTGACTATTATCAATCAGGAGCGACAAAGGTTTTTACTCACGAGGCTACGTTTAAATATCTTACACTACCTGGTAGCATTTCCAGTATGTGGAACTTGGTTCAAGAACCTTCCTCCCTGTCGTTGTGATGGAAAGACATCTCAGAGTACATTACATTTTATGCTTTTTGCACTTTATAAGCTGCTCCGAGAAAAAAGTTTTTACGTCCGTTATTTTTGTCTAACAGTATTAGAACTAGCCAGCTTGCTTATTCCCACTTACATAATCTGGCAAATATGGACATAATACAGGCTGTGTTAAATTTTATATATGCTGCTCATGGTATTCTGAAAATGTATTAATAACGTTTTTAGTCATTTTTATGATTGAGAAATTTGTGCGTTTTATTTATTTGATGTCTTTTATGGTCTTTTTGTACCGAATAAAGTAATGAATGAATGAATGGATATACGTAGAATGATATATTTCTGGACAAACTGAAAAGAACAATTTATTTGTCAATTTAAAAGTGAGATCACCTTTCAGTATGAACCTTAAACTTTCGAAGTTTATTAGAAACGAAAGAAGGTAAATTACAACAGACACACCTGGAGTAGAACTCTCAACTTTCAGTGCAAGGGTCTGTGACCTTAACCTTTTGGCCATATACACTCCTTACTGTGATGCTTCCAGACATACCTATGGCAGTCAAACCATGCATGTGATTGGAAAGAAACATGAATGTTTCATCACTAGAAAGGGTTATCAGTCAAAGAGCCAGTAACTAAACTAACACACTGACAAACAATACTAGGATTTAAACCTTCAGCCTACTAAGTGACAGCACAAGACCTTTACTATTAGCCCAGAAGTGAGACTGTTCTTCTCAGCATCCAAACATAACAATACCATTGGTACCAATCATCTTGCTAGTCTTACTATTTGAGGTTGTTGCATGGAGAGACCATTGCAATAATAATCTATTTCTTCCATCTTACTGTGGGATGGAAGAGAGAGAGAGAGAGAGAAAGACAGAAAGAGTGACAGGACTGGGAGGCGGAGCAGACCTGAAGGCCCTGTGGTCCCAGCCGGCTCTCTGCGTTGGGCGGGAGCCTGCATTGCTCCCAGAAGCAGGGAGCTGCTTTAAATAGCAGCTCCCTTCTTGTGAGAACAATGTTTTCACCTGTTTCCCTGCACGCAAGGTAACAGATGAAAACTCCACTTTCTGCCAGCAGAAGCTGTTTGACAGCTCCCTCTGTCAGAAAGTGGTCTTTGTTTGCTTTTGCTTAGTGGGAGCTGCTAGCTCCCACCAAGCAAAAGCAAACAGCAATACCCCAGGGGTGGGCTCCCGAGGAGATAGCATGAGTCAGCCCTGGGGGATGGTGGCCTGTAGGGCCATTATTGGCTCCACGAGGTATGCAGCGTGGTCCTCCTACAACGAGCATTGCCCCGGGGAGGTGGTGGTCCCAAGGGCTTGGGGGTCCACAACAAACCCACTTCACTCTTTTATTGAGCCCCAGGACTGCGGGGAGAGGGGCACATGGCCCACGAACATATTAGTTTAAAGCTCCAGGGAAGTGGTGGTCCCAGGTCTGCGGGGGCCAAGTGCCCCCTCCTTATATTTTTTTAAAGCACTGGGGAGCTGGTGGTCCCCAGGGATTTGAGGGGGCGCGCGGCCCACCTGCATCACATCAGTTTAAAGCCCCAGGGAGGTGGCAGTCCCTGAGGCAGGGGGTGGGGGCGTTCTTTCCCACACATTATATTAGTTGAAAGCCCCAGGGAGGTGGTGTCCCTGGAGCTGTTGGGGGTCCAGCGGCTGCCCACCTTGTATTGTTTTAAAGCTCCAGGGAGGTGGTGGTCCCCAGGACTGCGTTGGGGTCCGAGCAGCCCCCCTGCTTTATACTTGTTTAAAGCCCTGGGGAGGTGGCGGCCCCTGGGGCTGTGACGGAGGGGCACATGGCCCACCTGCAACATATCAATTTAAAGCCCCGGGGAGGTTGCAGTCTCTCGGTCTGTGGGAGTACCGCATGGCGCTGAATCATATTAATTTAAAGCCCCAGGGAGGTGGCAGTCCCCGAAGCTGAGGGGAGGAGCTGTGCGGCCTCCACATCATATTTGTTTAAAGCCCCAGGGAGGTGGTGCTCCAGGGGCTGTGGTGGGGGCAAGCAGCTCCCTGCCTTGTATTTTTTTAAAGCCCCAGGGAGGTGACAGTCCCCCTGACTGCAGGGGCCCAAGCGGCCGCCCTGCTTTATACTTGCTTAAAGCCCCAGGAAGGTTGGCTCCCACATCTTTAGGTTGAAGCCCCGGGGATGTGGCAGTCCCTGAAGCTTGGGGGGTGCGTGTGGCTCCTGCATCATATTAGTTTAAAGCCCCAGGGAGGTGGTGTCCCTGGGGCTGCGGTGGGGGGGGGAACAAGCAGCTCCCCCTTATATGTCTTTAAAGTCCCCAGAAGGTGGGGGACCCCTGGACTGCAGAGGGACTGAGCAACCACCCCGCTTTATACTTGTTTAAAACCCCAGGGAGGTGCGGTTCCTGGGGCTGCAGGAGGGGGCACACGGCCCCCGCATCTTATCGGCTTAAAACCCCGGTGAGGTGATAGTCCCCGAGGCTGCAGGGGGGGAAAAGCAGCCCCCTGGAACATATTAATTTAAAGCCCCGGGGGAGGTGGTGGTCCTCGGGCTGGGAGGTTGCTGCGCAGCCCCCGCATCATCTTAGTTTAAAGCTCCCGGGAGGTGGCGGTCCCCAGAACTGCAAGGGACCAAGTGGCTCCCTGTCTTATATTTGTTTACAGCCCTTGGGAGGTGGCAGTCACTGGGACTGCTGGGGAAACGAGCAGTCTCCCGCCTTATATCTGTTTAAAGCCCTAGGGAGATGGTGGATCCCAGGGCCACGGGAGGGCGGAGCCCCTGCATCATATTAGTTTAAAGCCCTGGAAAGGTGACTGTTCTAGAGAGTGTGGGGTGCATGGCCACTGCATAATATTAGTTTAAAGCCCTGGGGGCGTGCAGTCCCCGGGGCTGTGGGGGTGCCAAGCTGCTCCCCACCTTATATGTTTGTAAAGCCCCAGTGTTGTGGCAGTCCCTAGGACTGTGGGTGGACTAAGCAGCCCCCATCTTATATTTGTTTAAAGCTCCAAGGAGGTGGCAGTCCCGAGGGCTGTGGGAGGCCGAGCACCCCACTTTATATTTGTTTAAAGCCCTGTGGAGGTGGCTGTCCTCCCCCCCCCCCCACATTTGATTTCTACTTCTGCCCTGCGGAGGTGGGTGTCCCCGGGGCTGCGTGGAGTCAGGCACTCCCCTCCGGTAACCATGTTGTTAAAAGTCCCAGGGGGGTGGTAGTCCCTGGAGCTGTGGGGAGGGTGACCACCCCTCCCCCCCCATTCAAAATGTTATTATCCCCAGGACCTGGCCCACCTGGGGGCTGTTTACAAAATAAGCGTGGGAGCCTGCGCCTGTTTTTTTTTTCTCTCAGGGGATCCATGCTAAAAATAAATTTAAAACATGCTTTTTAAGCCCTGAGGGTTCCTCCTGGGACCCCAGCACCAGAGCTAAGGGGTCCGGGTGACTCTACCCTGGCCCCTGTTCTTATTTTTTTTTAAAACATTTCTGGGGCTCTGCTGAAGCTGGGTCCCAACATGGCTGCCAACACTTCCTGGTTGAAGTGTTGCCAACCAATCAGATCTCAGCACGAGATCGGCAGGGTTTACGGAGACTTCGTGTCCCTGTATATACAAATTTGGATTTTCTATAAGTTCTCAAAGACTACTGAATGGATTTACACCAAATAACAAAAAGGGTGTCTTCTGGATCAAGAGATACCTTTTTGCCAAACGTGGTCTAATTCCGTCTTGTGGTTCTGGCTGTAGACCTGTTCAAAATCCCTATCGGAATTAACATTGGAAACTCACCTTTTTTGACCAAACCCTTTTTCTTGACTCTCGCTTGACGGATCACCCCGAAACTTTCCAGACAGCAGCTAATGTGATTGTCAAGTTTTGTTGGAAAATTTTGTGAAGATTCCTCAAGTGGCACCAAATATATAGGCAAGTCAAAACAACACCAGGTTTCCAGAGATTTATACTCCTGGAACGAATATAGCAGTCAATGAGTCCTTTAACCTGTACAAAGGGAAGCTGCTGTTCAGGCAGTACATTGCAATCAAAAGATCTCACTATGTCATCAAGCTGGACATGATGTGTGAGAGCTCTACTGGTAATGTGTATATCTTGAGGCTGTATACAGGGAATGACTACTCTAAACTCTTTAGGTTCCTCTCACACTAGGGGTCACAGAAACGACTGTACAGGAGCTTGTCCAGCCACTCCTTCACCTTTATGGGAACAATTTCTGTACGGGAGAGCTGTTCAGTGAGCTCTACAAAGCTGGTACTGTGGCCCGCGGTACAGTTCGTTGTCATTGCAAAGAATTCTCGCAGGAGCTTGCTTGAAAGAAGTTCCAGACGTCCCAGAGTACTGTGTTCCATTCCAACGAACTGTTCGCACTCAAGTTCTCAGATAGGGGTGATGTGTACGTGCTCACTACAACTCATGATCAGAGCTCTTTTCCCATCACGGTTTGGGGTCAGATGGCCGAAGTCCACATGCCCACCTGTATACTTAATTACAACAAGTGCATGGGCGGAGTGAAAAAGAACAACCAGGTTCTTCAGCCATACAACTTGGTACAAGAAACATTTTACCCACCATCCAGATGGCAACATACAATGCATATGTTGTTTATAGTCAGACAATCACAGGAAGACTGACCTCTTTCATTGACTTTCAGTTATCTGTGATTGAAAGTCTCACTGCTGCTACAGAAACGGCAGACTCCACTTCATATGTTCTGTAGGACGTGGCAAGCCTGTAGGAGGGATACTTTGCTGATCGCATTCCTAAAACACCTAAAAAGGATCGACCATGCTGTTGTTGTAAAGTGTACTCGAAGCATGGAAAGTAGCAGGAGTGTCATTTTTGCTGTCCCCAGTGTCCCTCTCAGCCTGGCCTGTGTTTTCCTACTTGCTTTATGTTGTATTATACTAAAGCAAACGTCTGGGAAATTGACTGAGGTGGAGCTGCTGTTAGGTAATCCTTTCAATGGCTGTGCATGGATACCTAACGTCCATGGGCCACTTACTTTGTTATGCAGGCAGCCACAGAATTTTAGTTCCTCTACTTCAGGAAACCATGGTCTTCTTTATGGCCTGCTCAACACCTTTATCCACTGTCGGAATGTGATAGGTGTCCTGTTCGCCGATTGTCATGAGCATTATAGTCTCCAAACTGCACATACTGGTGGACAGAACATATGCCACTTTGTCATGAATTACCCTGTGTGGCAAAATGTTAAAGATGTGACTGAATTTTAAGGTGCTTGTTAGGGAACTTATGTATGCTGCACAAGGACCACCCCGATTACCCTTGATAACCAGAGTAAGTGTAGTAAGTCAAACAAATGTGTTGTGGGACTTATACTTGCTTTAAAACTCAATTTGTAACTTCTATCATAACCAATGTTATTGAAAAGGAGTACAGGACACAATATCTTGTATGATGATTGTTTTCACATCTTTAATATAAGATGTCAAAACAATCATCATACAAGATAATGTGTCATGTACCATTTTTCAATAACATTGGGTATGATACAGGTTAGCGATTGAGTTTTCACACTTTCAAAGTAAAAGTAGAAGTGTCGGTGAATGAGTCCCACAGGACATTTGTTTGGCTTTTTACTTTAGAGACCTTAGGCAGTATTCACCAGCATGCCTGCCTTAGTTCAACAGTAGAAATGCTTGCTCAGTTCGAGGAATAGGCTTCGCAAGGCATACTCTGTACACCCCCAACTTGCATCCACAAAATGAAAGGAGTTGGATTTAGCACAGTAAATGCGCTGATGGCGCATGAAAGACACATATTTTGAGCTTCAAGTAGCCAGGGACGGAAGACATTAGTTTAGATTCACTTGGCAATTATACAGGATTAGTTGGGACTCTGATGAGGACAAAGACATAAATGGTAAGAAAAGCTTATGATAGGTATGCTTTCCCAGGGATAGTAAAGATACACATACCATGACTTCATCTTCACCTATGGATTCAAATTAATTGGTGCTGCGTTCGCACTGAATTACTATGACACATATGGGACAATGTTTGACCTGCTTGCCATGTTCATCCTCTGTCAGAAATTATTAGATGTTCAGTTTGCTGTATGATAACTGCATTACAGTCACAGCACTGCACATAAGGGTAAATGGGACATATGTTATGTCCTCACGGTCTACCCTGTGTGTCAAAAACTACAGTTCTTCATAGTTTATGATGTTCTCTAGGGAATTTTGTGAAAATTCCACAGCATGTCTGCCTTAGTTTCAAAGGTAGATATGCTTGCTCAGTTTGAGTATTAGGCATCGCAAGCCATCTTCAGATACCCACAACTTGCATCCACAAACTGGAAAGAGTTGGATTTAGCACAGTGAGTGTACTAAAGACGCATTAAAGACGTTTTCCTGAGCCTCATGTGGCTGTCATGGGAGCCATCTGTAAAAGTTCACTACGCATGCTTTCAGTACTGTTCAGGAAGAAGAAGGTGATTACTTGACAGGTGGTAAAATGTAGTCAAATGCAGGGGCAGCTCTTTCACAATGGTGAAGGAGCGTCGTTCCCCCTGGCTATGCCAGGACATGAAAGATAAAACGATATTTAATTATCGTTTTATCTTTCATCTGCTGGCCCAGCCAGCAGTGTGATCAGGGTGGGGCAGTGAGGGAGGGGGAGGGGTTAGGAGGAGAGAAAAGGGGAGAGTGCACTAAGTGCGCATGCATATTTGGCTGGCCAGCCAAACACCCCAAAACACTAAGGTTTCTCCAAACCGGCTGTATACACAGATGGGCTGGAGAAACAGCACTGACCCCATGCTTGTGTCTGAGCAGCACTCTAAGCCACTCAGACCAATCCTGATGCTGCTTACATGCTATGTTTAACATGTAAGCAGTGCCAGGATTGCTGGGGATCCTGTGCTGGTGTCCCAGCAAATGCTGGGACACCACATGAAGACCAGAGGAGCAATGCAGCAAGAGGCGGCGATAACAATGGGAAAACGTTTTTTGTTCTTTTTAATCGTTATATTTTTTTTTATTTGTACCTCCCACCCCAACCCTCCCCACGCCCTTGGGATTTGCAGCGGCTGCCGCTGGGCAAACATACTCCATCCTGTGGCGTATGAATGTGATGGGCCCTTGTCTGGCGGCGGTAATTTGAAGTTGAGTACACTGATCGGTTTGATTGGGACCGTGGCTGGCAGTATGAAAGTCTTGTGTATTGTGCTTGAATGGCGTGTTATTGAACCATAAAGTGGTTGGTGTTGTGAAGAGGCATTATGGCTTACCTTCAGAAGGCTTGGTTTCAGTATTCAGATACTTTGATAAATATTTATGTTTTGAAACCAGAATTTCTGGAGGTGCTAAAACCAACCAATGTTAGTGGTGGATAAACTTTAACAAATTAGTGACAGATTTATCTCTGTTAAGATGGCCCTTACTAAGAACTCCTTGTTTTGTTTTTTTCCCTGGGTGGCTGTGGATGGATTTTGGGCCCTAGCTTAACCAGAGGAGGCCAGGGGTGCATGACTTGGGTGGCTCTTTTTGCTTGCATTTCTGTGAAGAAAAGTCCTGGAATCTGTGGGCAGCCACCAATTTCCTACCACCCAGCATTCCCTCAAGTCTCTTGAGAACAACAGTGCCACACTTGTGTGGGTGGGGAACTAACTGTGTTAGGGAAGGCCCAAAACATATTGTGGAAACTTCAAAATTACCTAACACAAAACAGCCTGGTTTTGTAAGCCGGGCACCTGCGTTTTTGGTCCCAGACTCTGTGGCCATATAGGGAAACCTATGAAACTCAGACATTTCTGAAAACTAGACACCTGGGGAAGTCCAGGGAGGTGTGGCTTGTTTGGATTGCCCAAAGTTTTGTTATCCAGAATACCCTGCAAAGGTGAAATGTTGAATATAAACACTCTTTGTCCTTGCATCTCTGTGACGTACACTACAGAAATGCGCAGGGATCCACAAAATTCCTACCACCCAGCATTTCCCCACTTGTCCTGATAAAAACGTTACCCAACGTGTGCCTGTGCCCAGTGCCCGCATCAGGAATGGATCACCCCAGTGTCAACAGTAGCCCTCATGCAAGAACTGCCATTGACCGTTGTGTGATCCATTCCTGTCACAGGCACACGAGCGGGGTAGCGTTTTTATCAGGACAAGTTAGGGAAAACTGGGTGATAAGGGATTTGTGGATCCCTGCATATTACTGTAATTTATGGCACAGAAATGAAACGAAAATAGTGTTTTTATTCAATGTTTCAACTTTGCAGTGTATGATGGGTAAGAAAAGTTTGGGGAACCCACACAAGCAATACCTCACTGCACTGCCCTTGATGTCTACTTTTCAGAAATGTCTGGGTTTAATAGGTTTCCTTACATGAATCCCGACCCCAGGACTAATTAGTACACACACCTTAGTTATCATTAGCTCCACCTAATGTTTTGGGCCCTTACCTGTCACGGGCGCTTGGCCCACCCACACAAGTGAAGTACCATTTTTATTGGGAGACCTGGGGGAATGCTGGGTGGAAGGACGTTTGTGGCTCCAGCAGATTCCAGAACTTTCCATCCCTGAAATGTGAGGAAAATGTGTTTTTGTTAGTCAAAGTTTGAGGTATGCAAGGGATTCTGGATCAAAAAAACACGATGCCAGCCCACCTTGGATACCCATATGTGTCTAGTTTTCCAAAATGTACAGGTTGGCTAGGTTTCCCTATGTGCTGGGTGATATAGGTTCCAAAATCTCAAAATACCCACTTTGGGGAAAAAAGGTCAGTTTTCGGTGGAAAAATGTGCTGCGTCCATGTTGCGTTTTGGGCCATTTCTTGTCACAGGCACTTGGCCTACCCATACAAGTGAGATACCATTTTTATTGGGAGACCCGAGAGAAAGCCGAGTGGAAAGGAGTTTGTGGATTCCCTCAGATTTCAGAACTTTCCATCACAGAAATATGAGGAAAATGTGTTTTATTAGTCAACATTTGATGTTTGCAAGGGATTCAGGATAAAAAAAAACACGGTGTGAGCCACACAACTAAGCCCACCTTGGATACCCGAGGTGTCTAGTTTTCAAAAGCAGATAGGTTGGCGAGGTTTCTCTAGGTGCCGGCTGAGCTAGGGTCCAAAATCTTGAGCTACCCATATTGGAAAAAAAGGTCTGTTTTGAGTGGAAAAATGTACTGCTTCCATGTTGCGCTTTTGGCCTGTTTCCTGCTGCGGGCACTAGGTTTACCCACACAAGTGAGGTACTGTTTGTATCGAGAGACCTGGGGAAATACTGGGTGGAAGAAATATTGTGGCTCCTCGCAGATTCCAGAACTTTCTATTACAGAAATGTGAGACAAAGGTGTTTTTAGTCAAAGTTTGAGGTTTGCACGGGATTCTGGGTCACAAAACATGGCGAAAGCCAAGCAAGTCAGCCCCCCCTACATACCCCTAGGTGTCTAGTTTTCCAAAATGTACAGGTTGGCTATGTTTCCCTAGGTGCCGGCTGGGCCTGGGTCCAAAACCTCAAGATTTTTTGGGAAAAAGGGTCAGTTTTTAGCGGGAAAATGCACTTCATCCATGTTGCGTTTTGGGCCATTTCCTGTTGCAGGCACTTGGTCTACTGACACAAGTGAGGTATCATTTTTATTATGAGAGTTGTGGGAGCATAGAATAGTAGAACATTTGATTTTACCTATTGTATTTCACTGCATTGTGCATTTCAAATGCAGGCCAGTGTATAAAAAAGATGACATTTTGAAAAATACCCTCCAAATCATACGCTAGTACTGGTACTCACAAATCCAGAGATGTAGAAATAACCATTGCTGCTAAACTGTATATCTTATGCCCTTTTCAGAAATACATAATTTTCCACTCTGCCTATTTCGCTGTAAACATTGGTCCATACTCGGTACTCAAGGAAAAAACATTTTACTTGCAGCTCAGTTGTTGGCTCTTGGTAGTTTGGGTTCTTGGAGAACCTACAAACCCTAGATATCTCTGCAACAAGAAGGGTCTAGTGGACGTAATGGTATATTGCTTCTGTCAATCAGCCATCATGACAAAAAGTTACAGATGTAAGTGTTTTTGAATTAACACTTACTCCCAACCGCCTGTTGGCCCTACTTTGCCACATGCAGGAAATCCCCAAACCAGGGCGCCACTTCACTGCTACTGCTCTTTTGTTGGCCAAGCCTGAGGTGGCAATGCCCTGGGGCTCTCGACATCCCCCTACCACCAAAGCTTGGCTTGACAGCCTGGCCTACTGTGATACCACAAGCAAATTATACACCACGCTTCAACCTCCTACCTCTCGCCCTAAAAACATTTGGCATCCACCCCATAAAAATCTGTTATTGGTAGGACATCCTGGCTCACCCCCTAAAACATTCCCTCTCCTCTCCCTGTAATAGCTACTTCACCCCCACTCATTTCCACGTCCTAATTTTCTTGACAGTCTAGTATGTTAAGTGCTACCCCTCTCCCCCACATACGCAGAAATCTCTTTGGGTACACCTACCTCTGCCCCATGATAAGTCTAGCTGGCACCAAATATGCTCAAGTTATCTGGTCTACTTTTATGTATGCACCTATGCTCTCTGCACGTTTTACGGAACAGCACAACTACATTAAATGTTGTTTTTTTTGTTTCATGCCTGTTGAATGAAAATTCATAAATAAATAATTTTAAATGTAGTCATGAATGCCCGTTTCTTCCTACTCATTTTCAACATTACTTTATTTCAACAGTTCTTTTTTTTTGCAAAACCTTGTGGGATCCTCATATATGACCCCTTGCTCAATTCAGAATTGTGTCTACTTTTCAGAAAACTGTAGCTCTTCTGGGTCACCAATTTGTTTCACACTGGTTTCTACGACAAATTGTAAGTAGGTTGAGTGCACATAAAATAGGGAACATAGGCTACCTCTTAGAAAAATGCCAAAACTGTTGTAGAAAATTAGGGGGCATATTTATACTCTGTTTGCGCCGAATTTGCGTCGTTTTTTACGACGCAAATTCGGTGCAAAACTAACGCCATATTTATACTTTGGCGTTAGACGCGTCTAGCGCCAAAGTATGAGGAAAGAGCGTCATTTTTTGCGTGAACGCCTTCCTTGCGTTAATGAGATGCAAGGTAGGCGTTCCCGTCTAAAAAAATTACTGCGACGCAAATGCGTCGTATTTATACTCCCGGGCAAAAATCACGCCCGGGAGTGGGCGGGGCAAAAAACCCAGCATTTGCGCCGGATTTTAACGCCTGGGTCAGGGCAGGCATTAAGGGACCTGTGGGCTCAAAATGAGCCCACAGCTGCCCTCCCATGCCCCCAGGGACCCCCCCTGCCACCCTTGCCCACCCCAGGAGGACACCCAAGGATCGAGGGACCCATCCCAGGGACATTCAGGTAAGTTCAGGTAAGTATAATTTTTTATTATTTTTATATATTTTTTTGGCATAGGGGGGCCTGATTTGTGCCCCCCTACATGCCTCAATGCCCAATGACCATGCCCAGGGGACATAAGTCCCCTGGGCATGGCCATTGGGCAAGGGGGCATGACTTCTGTCTTTACTAAGACAGGAGTCATGTAAATGGCGTCTGGGCGTCGTTAAAAATGGCGCAAATCGGGTGGAGGCGATTTTTTGGCGTCAACCTGACTTGCACCATTTTAAGACGCCCTAACGCCATTTTCCCCAACGCCGGCGCTGCCTGGTGTACGTGTTTTTTTTCCACGCACGCCAGGCAGCGCCGGTCTGTTAGCGCCGGCTAACGCCATTCAATAAATACGGCGCCCGCATGGCGCTTCAGAATGGCGTTAGCCGGCGCAAAACTTTTTGACGCTAAACTGCGTTAGCGCAGTTTAGCGTCAAAAAGTATAAATACGGGCCTAGGTTTTTTGATTCAGCTCTGCATGTTCCTGAAAGCTGGGAAGAAAGTGACTTTAGTGAATGAAACAGTTTGTGGATGCCATTCTCTGGGAAAAAAACACAAACACCTTTATTTGGAGCACTTTTTCCTTATTTTTCTAACAACCCCAAAATTTTGCTATATTTTGCCTATTTTCTCAGTCCCCTCCACGGAAATCCACAAACCCTAGGTACCTTTATAATCCCCAAGATGTTAGAAAAAAGGACACAAATTTGGCGTGGATACCTTATGTGGAAAAAACGTATGGAGCCCTAAGCTCAAACTACCCCTTGTTGCCAAAAAAGAAAGCAACAATGGAGGGGGGTGGGAGGCCCAGCAGCTAAGGGGTTAATGTATGCTATTACCTCATATTTCTTCCACAACAATAAAGTTGTGTACTGGATTTGATAGATCTACCTACCAACTTTGCAGATTTCACTAGTCCTGTGACACGAGTTTCTTTCTGATCCTCTGCTCATACAAATGAGCAGGGCAAATCCTTTCATCTGTATAAGGAATAGAGCAATCCAGAAAAGTAAAATACTTTGAAATAAATCTCTGATGGCACCAAGCGGGTGATGCAAGCAAGCCCACCATTCCCTAGAAGATCTCCCTTGTCTCTTCTATTTATCCATTCACCCTTTCACTCTCCCACCCACCCACGTATCCACTATTTAACCTTTACATTGTCATCGATTGATTTTTTAATCTGTCACTCAATCTTTCATCAACTCATCCACCCATCTATTCTCCCATCCATCCATTCACTCTGTCATCCTTCCACCCATCCATCCACTCTGCCATCAAGCCACCCTGCCATTCACCCATCTATTCATACGCTCTGCCCTCCTTCCACCCACTGTGCCATTCATGCATCCATCTGCTTTGTTGTCCAGCCATCAACACTGCCATCCATCAACCACGCATCCATCCACTCTACCATCCATCCACTTTGCTATCCATTCACTCTGCCATCCATTCATGCATCCTTTCACCCTCTCGTCCATCCCTCTCTTTATTTTGCGATCCTTTCACTTGTCCATCAACCTATCCATCCATCCCTTTACTCTGCCATCATTTCCGCCCATCCATCTATCCCTTAACTATGGCAACCTTTCAGCTGCCCATCCAGCTATTCATCCCTTTACTCTGTCATCTTTCACTTGTCCACTCACTTATCCATCCATCCATCCGTCTGTCCTTTTACTCATCCATTCATCCACTTCTTAACCCAGCCATCCTTTCACCTGCCCACCCATCTGTAAACACTATACATTCACTCGTCCTTTCACCCTTTCATCCATCTACCCACGCTTTCATCCAGCGCCTCACGCATCTACTCACTCACGCATCCATCTATATCTTTTTTCTTTTTCTACTTACACTTCTATTGTTTTTCCCTGATCTTGCTTGCTCTTCTATTATCACAGTATCTTTTTATAGTGTAATGTATGAGCTTTTGTTTGCCGAGCTGCAGAAAGAAGAGGCTCAAAAAGAACCCCACCCCCGCTGAAGCTGTGAAAGCCAGTGTTTTCCATCCTAACTTCACCAATCTGTGACACAGAAAATACAATTGCAACAATAGATCGGGCAGCATAAGGCGTCGTATTCCTTACTAAATGTCGGATGAGAAGGAGGATGTTGAGCTTTGATCATCTCTTTTCACCGGTACTGTCTCTATGTCCTCTGCTCGGCACTAGACTGGTCAGCAAGGACACGGCTAATGGATGAGGAGCAGTGCTATTTATTTCATGGCCAGGAGGGTCAGGATTCATTCACCAACCTGACAGTAACCGTGGGAGAAGATCACCATATTATCCTCTAGGCACCTACATGATTTAATGCTGAGTTGAATAATGCTCCTTGATATTGTAATAAACCTGAAAAGCTCTCAATGCACACTTGGTGAAATTTAGGGCTTGTATTCAAATGTTTTTTTTTCCATAAGCGCCCCAGCCAGCTCTGCTGCTGCTATTGGTTTGGCCAGGTTAAGGCAATTACTACCATTCCACCGGGCGAGTGGTAAAAATTCTGTTCAGTCTATATCTGCTCCTGCCTAAGGAAATGTCTTGCTGCCTATACCCCATCTCCTCCCGCCTTTAACAGCAAATCTACCTTTGAAACTACTGACCAGTGGCCTCACCTGGAAAGAGTTTACTTGCCCCGGTCGGAGTGTAGACTCAACTAATTTACACATTTCGCGCCAAAACTCTTCATTCCCAAGAGGCTGCTGTTCCAAAGCATCACTTTGGAGGTATAATTCACACAGCACCGTGTTGTCTCCACACCACTGGCACAGACTGGTGTAGGCACGTAATGACCCTTCAATTTTTTAATAAATAATAAAACTTCATGGGTCTTGAAATACTTTTGAACTAAAAAAAAGACTAGATTTGCTGATAACACCTCCCCTCTTTCCTTTCTGTACAGGAACAGGAAAACATCCCAGCAACCTTCCTAATGCTGTATTCTGCCTAATGCCCATCCTATACATTGAGCGCCTTTTTAGAGTCCAGCCTGCGAGTGCATGTGCTTGCGCATGCGTCTCGTGTGGGAGACTCTGTTGTGATCAGTAAAGGGCTTGGAGCCCACCTGTCGCTCACCACTTGTTGGTTTGCGTGGCACTCTTCTATGCAGCCCCGTAATTTGTCAAGCCATGTCTGGCATTCTTTCCTTCCTCTGTGTGGAGCAGGGATCAAGCACTAATTGATTTCGATTTAGTGCCTGTCCGCCGGTCCCCACGTGATCGAGGTACTATTTTGTTCTAACTTCCAGTGCCCTGCAGACAAGGCTTGTGACTGGCAAAAACGTGCCCAGCAGGACAAACAAAATTGCTAAGTTTTATTTTTTCAAGCCAACTTTATTTTATTACATTGTCTTTTCTCGGTTTCCACTCAAGTTTTTTGTTTTTTTGCCCGTGGGCGTTGTTGTCAAAAGACGACAATTGACTTGTTCGAAATATGCGAGACCCATTGCATTGCAAATGCTTGTTTGCTCTAGTCAGTGTGTACTTAAGAAAGTGCTAATCTGAAAATCATTGACGTTGCAGCCCAGATTGTCTGTCAATGCTCACTAAGTGGCTCCTTGATCTGCGTCTTCAGTGCAAAGAGTTCCTTAACCACTCATGAGGAGTCAATGAACATCGCAGCGGCCTATAACGTGCGCTCCCACGAGACCAAGACCTTGCACACAGCAACACCTGGTGGGGTCGGCAAGTTGCACTTTGGAGCATCACTCCCTTGTGACTGACCAACTTCTCGGGGCTCTACTACAGAAGGGAAAGACCCACTGCTTAATTTGTGCATGTTGTTTCCTGTGCTGGCACCGGCATTTATTTTTGAAGGCTGGCACTTATTTTCTGCCTCAAGTATTTACTACCAGGCCAGCCAAAGGCGCATATGGGAAAGATGGAGGAAGAGAAAAACGAAAAAGTACCACAATGGGATAAAGCAGAAAGCTGCAAGAGTGAGCGGAAGCGGCAGGGAGTGGCTGTAAATGGATTGAAGAGGCCAGAGATGTCTTCAGGTTTACCCTGCCTAGGTATTCCGTGCTGTCACATTTAATTGCAGCAGCCGCGTGTTTAAGAGGGGGGGTTTGGGCACCAGCACGTTTTTATTTACAAATTAAGCACTGGCAAGACCTGAGTCCTTTTCTCCAAGCCACAGATCTGAATTTCATTACTTCACTCCCACAAAGAGTAAACCTCTCTCAGTGTCTCCCCTTTTCTTTTATTATCACTGCCTTCCTCTCTCTCGTCTCTCTCTGTCCTCAGTCTCTCCACTTTGTCACTGTCACGCTTTACCTCTCTTTTTCTATCTCATCTTGCTATCTATTCGTCGTACTCTTTCCCTATCACATTATCTGGTATGTCTTTCTCTTACTGTCTCTTCATATGGTTACCTCTGTCTACCCAAACTGTCTTTCTCTCTGTTCCCTCTTTCTGCATTAGCTCTTACCATCTTCTCTTCTTCGCTCTTCGGTATCTTCCTAATATCTTCCTTCCTCCTCTTCTGTTTTCTCTGTCTTCCTCTATTTTTCCATAACTTAACTTGTTGTCTCTCTCCTGAGGCTCTCAACTCTTTATTGCTCACTTTTTCACTCTCCAGCTCACTATCTCCCGCTCACTCTTAGTGCATCTCTCACTACCTTTGCCTCTGTCTTTCCCCTCTGAATCGTACACCACGTCTTCTGTCCCTTCGCTTATCCCACGCACACATACATCATGAGTTTGAATCAGTGTTGTCAAAGCTGTGCGGAATTACTGGTATTCAACCGTATTGTGACAGTTTTTGAGATCTGATGGTGTTACAAAGCTGACAACTATTTTGCTGCCGTTCCTGTCAGCACAGGGTTTTCTCCCAGCAGGATCCGAACAGTATGTTCTCAGTGGGCTATGAGGAAATTGTGGTCCTTACCACTAGCGTAACTAAACTTGAGGGGGCCCCCTGCACAGTACATGAAGGCCCTCCCCTCCACACTCACTCAGGAGCTCTCAGGCCAGGGTACTGTGCTGAAGAGGCCCCTTGGAGCTAGGGCCTCAACTCCTCCCCCCAACCGCAGGGGCTGTGGGGGCCTTTGTTACAACACTGGTCCTTACTTCTCAAATGTTAATTATTAATAAACATTATTTGCCATTACGTTTTCAAATGCATTTTTTAAATATTCTCCTTACACGTGGGGTGATACCCATCTAAAAACATCACACACATTTGTAGAATAAATACACGCAATGCATATTAGTGACAAGGTGTAAAATACTAGCAGCTCACATTGGTTGGGTATCAGCCAATCACAGCTCAGGAACATCAGAAAAGGTATTTGCTAAATGTCAAGAACTGAAGCACATGTAGATAAATGCAAGGAGTCTCCCTAGTGGTTTACTTTAACACATTTGTCTAATATTTATTGGCAATGATGCATTGACAAAGCCAATCCTTTTAGTGTTTATATAATAAAAATGTTTTTGCAGGTGGTAGTCACACACAGCAGAACAGTCATCTGTGGTCTTCAGTTGCAGTGTTTATCACAAGATGTAGGCTAATTATACCCCATGTCCCTGGTGTGGCTCTGATGGAGCATTTACCTGTTGTGCTCTACATCGAGGTCGACAAACACCGGGATACATGCAAAGGGTTCAAATAGGGAATTAGTCAGCAATCATTCAACATTATTTTAAACAGTAAAACCAATGCGACTACACACTGAAAAACCAAGTCGAAAATATAGTTAAAGGGTTTTATTAGAAGTTAATAGTCAGGTTAATGTAGAAAAATCTCAAAAACATACTGTAGAGGTACAGTCTAGCAAACGGGTAGCCGAAATGGCGAAGTAATACAAACGGATTAGCATAAGGCAAACAAGGAATTTGGTAATTGCTATGCAAAACATTGACAGAAGAATCTGGTGCCCCGAAATGAAAAGCTAGTTCAATCTTTTACACATAACATCATGTAAGTTAGCTATGGGCAATTAGGAATCTCCTGAAGAACCTAAACAATACGTATGACCTAACCTAAAGGGCATAAGGGTAAAAAGTGAGTATAGGATAAAAACAATCTGGAAAAAGGTGATCAGGGGCAAAAATAAGATAACCAATGAAGGTAAAAAGCAGGCAAAAAAATTACGGTGTCGGCATATCAGAAGCTCAGTCAAGAGTCTCCTTAAAGAATCAAGTGTAAACCAAAGCCACACTCAGCAAAGCATGGGGAATGAGAAATTCAGAGGTCTCTACCTCTCAAAGTCCAAGGGAATCTTCATCTGCCTACTAACTACAATCAAGTCCTAATAAAAGTCACAAAATTAGTTAGGAAACTCCTCTTTCGATCAGGCCACTTTGAATTTCATCTTCTCTCGTCTCACAGTGTAACTTGCAACATCACTCTTCATTCCCAACACGACCCTGGGGAGATTGCTACCACTGGTCTCCTGTACAATGATTGCAGCATACATGAAAAGAGGCAGTCACTTCTCCTCTCGATCTCTCCTTGTACCTTTCCACGGTTGCTTTCGCAGGCTCCTTTTGAATAATACAATAGCACATCCAGGGGCGGCTCCTTCGCAATGGCAAAGGAGCGTCAACTCCCCTTGCTGAGCCAGCAGCAGAAAAATAAAACAATAGTTCACTATTGTTTTTTAATTTTTCTGCTGCTTGCTCAGTCAGCATGTGAAGGGAGGGGCGGGGCTGGGCCATGGGAGGTTGGAGGAGGAGAGAGTGCACCTAAATGCACAAGTGTGTTTGGCCGGCCACCTTAGGCTGGCCAAACACACATGCGCACTTCGGTTTCTCCAGTCCGGCTGTGTTGCACAGCCGGGCTGGAGAAACTGCACAGACCCCAGGGTTGTGTCTAAGCGGCAGCTCAAGTCACTCAGACCAATCATGATGCTGCTTTCATGCTAGCTTTAGCATGAAAGCAATGCCAGGATTGCTGGGGAGTCTGTATCTGTGTCACAGTGAATGCTGGGACGCCACATTGAGGGAAGAGGAGCACAAGGCAGTAGGAGACGGCGGCGTCCATGAACGTAAGTTTATTTTTTTTTTTATTTTCACCCTCCACTGTCTCTGTTCCCCCGCCACTCCCTTTGAGATTTGTGGCGCCCGCCTCTGAGGGCATCTATTCCCAAACTAGAAATTTCTCAGTGTAGCTGCCTGCAATAAAATGACACGTTAGCAGAAAATGTGAAACAGTTTCTCACGTTTAAGAATCAGACCTAGTTGTGCTAACTACAATTGCTCATCTTATTCATGTAATACTATGAAAACACCAAATCAAACTACAAAGCCAGTTATACTTTCTCAGTTTAAGCCTCATGTTACAGTTAATGTAAAACGAAAAAATTGTTACCACATGTGATTGAATATAATGAGGAACTACATCTTTAGTGTGCAGGTAAATTATAGCTTTATCGTTTTAAAGATAAACACTCTCAAGCAGCATGAGAATGGTTTTAGAACCACCATAAATGATTAAATTTCAATTAATAAAGCTATACCACACAGTATTTATCTCCTAACACTATAGTGAATGCATTCCATTATGAAAGTTAAGTGGACTACTTTACATTTAGTACCTTATTAATTCATATACATTGTTTAGGATATGGTCAATTATAGATCAACATTGTGACATCAGAGGTGATAGCAATCTACGCTATTCCAGCTCCAACTGACCGACAGAAGCCTCCTTTCTGTATCCCTTCTCATTCCTGGCACTTGGTCCCCCAAGTGCTCTGTCCCATATTGCCATGCCACCTTGCTGCCCATTATGCGCCCCTGCAACCTGCCCCATCCACTAGATGTAGGAAAGCCAGTAAATTTAAAGAGCAAACCAGAGCTGAGTCAGGAGCCTAACTTGGCTGCAAAAGGCAAATCACGAGCCTGCCCACCAATAGATTTATCATGTAAAGTAGGCAATAAGTATGATGATAAAATGGAAATATGATAAAGACTCTGCAACATTTCTAAGTGTCTCAATTAATTACATATGATTAAATCACTGCAAAGATTAGCATTTATCAAAAGTCATGTTTTTATACACAACACATTCAACAATGCTCCCATGCCCCAATGATGTTGCCATGAGTTACACAAGGCGCGTCAGTTTGTCATGCTCTCTGTATATAGGCCTATATTATTAATGAATAATGTGATGCAAGATTATTTTGTATTAACCATATATAAGTGAAGTTTTTGTATACCACAGATCCTAAACGTAATTATTTCAATGTGGTCTTAAATTGGTTGTGTTTGGGAAACAATACGTAATGATGAAAAGCCATTTGCCTTGCATCACACAGTTTTGTCAAGTGTAAAACTCACATTTGAGCTTGTTTCCTGTTTGCACATTGTCCAGTTCAGCCACTGTGAGGTTACATCCTTCTCTCTTTGTTTACCACCAAAGATCAAACCTTAGTTTCAAGTGTGTGTGTGTGTGTGTGTGTTTCGTTCAGCTGTTTTTGAGAAATTCATGTCTAAAGAAGTGCTCATGAAGAGGGTCAAAAATAGTGATATCTAGATTGTTGATATTCAGATGTGCTCAGATTAGCCTCTTTAAGGACAACATGTTGTGGCAGCTATTACAGGACTCAGGGGCATGGTCCCTGCATCCTGAAAATGAATTAGAAAATATAAGAGGACAATATGAGCACACCTGACTATCAAGGAACATGTTGGAGGGGGAGAGGCTTCAGTGGCTGCCCTCAGCATGGACAAAATGTTGTGGCAGCCATTGCAGGACTGAGGGACATTGTCCCCATTGAATCGCACTGTTGCAAAAACCAGGCTTTGAGGAATGCAAAAGGTAGCACATATGATTGGTGATAACAGGTTTTAGTCATAAAATAAATACTTTGTTGGTGGTATAATAAAAATTCTAGTAATTGTGGTGTATTCTAAGGTGATTTTGTCATTTGCAAAATGTTGACCTTCTGCTGGGAGTGGATGAACCATGTTTGAAAAAACTGTTTAATTTTTTGATATTTTCGTAGAGATTATGGAAGGTGCTCCAGAAGCTAAAATGAGAGCACATTTTCTGCAAGTTCCCACTGTCTTTTTCAACCATGTGAATATAAAGTCTGACATTCTGAGTAAAATATGTACTTCCAACAGCAGCAGCCTGTCTGTTGATTCCCCAGAGTTCTACTGCAGCTTCCCACAGTGTTTTGACGATCAGCTAGAGTGCTAACATTCTATATTCATGATAAAACTATGGCACACTGTAGCTTGAGTGATGGATTCAATGCTGTAAAATGTATAGCTTTTCCTTCAGAACTGAATAAAATGACCGGGTTTGTTTTATCATAGAAATTATGGCTAATGCTCTAGGAAATTAAAATGAGTTCTCAAATATCTTCCCCATTGATCTCAGTAAAACATTCTGAAAGGCAGACTGAAACATGTACTTTTAACACCAGCAGCAGCCTGCATATAACACTCTTATGATAAAAGCAGCCTTACTGCAAAGTTCTCATGAACAACTACAGTGTTGCCATTATGGTTTTATGACAAGGGTGTGGCACACCCGAGTGCCATCTTGATGGAATCAAAGCTGCAAAACTGAAAGCACTTTCTAAAAGGGATACGGCAGATAATGAAAAAATGAGGGTTTTTTTCATAGGGATTATAGTTAATGCTCTGGAAAGCTAAATTAAGTTCACAATTTGTATGAGATCTCAAATACCTTCCTCATTCATTTCAGTAAAACATTCAGACATACAAAGTCAGACGTATTTCCAACTCCAGCAGCAGTCTGTCCGTTAACTTCCTAATAATCAACTGCAGCATCACTGCAGTATTCCAGTGGTCAACTCGAGCTGTAATGTTTTGCATTCATGACAAAAGGGAGGCACCCCTGAATGCTATTGTGTTGGCTAGGAGGTGTTGAATTTAAACCCTTTCCTGGAGAGCAGGCTATAGTAAATGAGTATTGAGATGTTAATGGAGGCATGAAACCAGAGGGTTACAAATGTGAGGGAATGTGTGGGAATTTATTAATTTGAGGCATAATATATGTTGAAGGAGCTTAAAATAGTTAAAGAGAGAGACATCTGCATACTTGCAGCTTCCCCTTACCATCTCTGTTTACTTTTCCCACCCATCTTCTCAGTTGCTTAACCGTACATGCCAACATTTCATAAGGGGAAAGCAGGAGATTTACAAAAATAATTGAGCGGCTGTATTTCTCCCATTGACTTATATTGAAGGAGAGGCAATTTCAGACGGAAGACAGCCAAAATCAAACTATTTTTGGCATCCAAAATTGAGAGTCTTCCACCTGAATGAGGTGAATCTGGCATGTATGCATTAACAGCCCCCTCATTTGAAAATAGTAACATTTTGGTGGACAAACATATAGTCACTGAAAAAAACAAAGGTCAAAGTGACATTATAGTTAGGGATGCTAATAGGATCTTAGCTTACATTAAAAAAAAACTATTAATTCACTAAACAAAACAAAAATTAAAGTGATGTTTTATTTATAGGTATGTTATCGTTAGTGTTGAAATAAGGTAAAAACTAATACTTAAGGACTAAAAAAAACTCTGAAATTCACCAGTTATAATTTACTGAGCTAACTATAACTTGGCTTGCGCCATGCGCTGCTTATGATCTCAAATATTACATCACTCAGGGCATGTGTAATTACATCTTTGATGACACCTGCAGACATGTTATGTCACTGTGTTTGATCTTCAATTTCTGTAGAAACATTAGAAACAGAAAAGCTTAGCTTTCCTACATTTTAGCAGTTGTTGTCTTGTAACAAATGTACCAGGGAGATGGAGGGGCAGTGCCTGGCTTGTTTGGCTCGGCTCTCTTTGGGCTTGCCAGTTCCAATGGCACAAGGCCTGATTTAGATCCAATCATTTGGCTTGAGCCGAGCACGAGTTTTGATTGGCTGCTCACCTCTACCACCACATGCTATGTGACCTCCACCAACCATGCGGAAACACTTGTGCCCAAGGTCCACTGCTCCTTAAAATTGAACACATATTGTTTCTTTTATTACAGTAAGACGGTTGAAAGACTGGGACATTCTTGCCATGCCTTAAAGTTTTTCCAGGTTTCCATCTGAAAACGATTGGCTGCAAGTTTCTCTTTCAATAAAGCCATCATTTTGCTTTAAAGTGGCCTAGTAAAAAAGTGTCTTTGTTGGTTTGTGTATTTTCATAACATGTGCCCTGTTCCATGATGTTTTACCTAACTGGAAAGCATTCTTTAAAATGCAGTATTAATTAAGAGAATAAAGGTGTGTACTTTTTATTCAAACAAACTTTGTAAGTCTCCTTCAGACTGCAAGCATGTACTTTAGGTATTCTGCTGAATGAAAAATAGGTTTCCTCAGTTGGAAATAGCCCTGACACAGCAGACAGAGTCTATGAGATTTCCCTTTCCATTATTGTTTCTTGTGGAGCACCCTAACTTACAGCAGCTACAGAACTGATGGTCACTAAATTTTTACCCTACTGATGATAACATTTGAGACATGACCAGATTAAGGGCCAGATGTACGAAAGGATTTTACCCACTCTGTGTCTATGGGAAAAAGCTTTTGTACATATGGCCTTAAGTTCCTTCGGGGGAATACAAGGATTCGTTTTATGTGGTTTCCAGCAGTGGTTTACCACTACAAAACTGTGTGTTTTCCCGCAATTAGACAAATATTAAACTTGTTGTACCTTATATCATCTTTCAACTATTCAACTGTTACTACCGCATTAGAGGACCATATATATTGCCTCAGGCCTCCAGCTCCTAAGAGGTGTGCTTAGAAAGTGTTACTTTTATCTCATTCAGTAGTTCTCATTTTGTTATAATTTGGAGGATGAAAGGTGAATGGATCAGCCAGAATTCAAATCCGTGACAAGCATGAATGTCAGGCATGTCATCTGCAGCAGATCTATTAAGACACGAAGCCGCCATACCAGGCTTATAACGATGTGAGTGTTTAATAATCTATCTATCTATCTATCTATCTATCTATCTATCTATCTATCTATCTATCTATCTATGCCTGCTGAAGATATCTGTGACCTGAATGCTAGCCACAGACAAATGTGGTGAGCTGGAAGGCCTGAGTTCATATTCCAGCAGGGTAACTCGCAATCTGTAAACTGAATTTCATAAATAGTTGAAACAGCAGAAGTGTAGTACTTGGTAGGAAATAAAAAAGAACAGCTCTTATATCATATATGTCTATATATTTACACTTTTTACATTTATATGTCTAATACATATTGAGCACGTGCTGCCCTATATTTAAAGAGATTGCTAACGTTCTTGGCTCTAGAAGGCTATAAAATGAATCACCAAAAGACCGAAACATTGTTATTCAGTAGCACTAAATAGATCCAGATATTATATATAAAACTATTTTACAATCAACCTAAAATATATTTAAGAATGGAAGTCACAGTTAATCTGGACGACCTATAAGAGCTGAATTATTCTTCCCTTTAAAATAATTTAAGATTATTTTTAGATAGATGGAGGTTTCTCACTCTTTCCAATGCTCCTGCTGGCTACTGAACTCCAGGACCGGCGATGAAGGCACCAACCATAAGTATACCCACCTAGCACACACTGGAGGGAAGGATATTAGTACCCACAGAGCACACACACGGCAAGCCACACCCACACACACACGCAAACAAATACCTGTACCAACACACACACATGCCAAATCTCTTATTTACCACACATGCATGTGGAAGGAAAGCCAGGAAAAGGTTGTTACCATCTACACCAACGGTGCAGTGCTGGATCTATATTATATATATATATATATATATATATATATATATATATATATATATATATATATATATATATATACACAAAAACATTAAAAACAACATAATAAACAATGTACAATGGGGCCCAAGGCCCAGTCCATAAAGTCCATTGTGCCCCTTGCACACTGGGCACAGAATGTGGGCCCAACTTGACTCCTGACTGCAAACTGCTGGCCTCCACTGGGCAGGGGCATCAATGGGGCATGCAGGCACCTCAGGGGCGAGGGGGGGTAGGGGTGGTAGTTTGGGTTTGGAGGGGGGGGGTCCTTAGGTTTTGGTTCGGAGGGGGGGTCCTTAGGCTTGGATTATTAGACTTTGATTTGGGTGGAGTGGGTTTGGGCTTAGGAGGGGTGACTCTGGACTTGGTGGGGGGGGAGTCTTAGGGGGATGAGGGGCAGGGCGACAACCAGGGGAGGACTGGGAGGTGGAAGGCAGAGGTGTGGGGAGGGTAACAGGGCGCTGGGGGGGACAGGAACAAGTTCACCAGTGGGGAACAGGGAAAATTCATTGAGGAAATGTTTCTTGGGGGCACAGGGACAGTCAAGACAGAAAGGTTTGGGAGTGGAGGTAGAGGGAGTGGTTGAGAGGTGAGTACTTAGAGGTGATTTGGGTGCAGGTGCCTGCTTGGATGCCATGTGTGTGCTGCGTGAATGTATCACTGTAGCCGTTTCGATGTAGTGGGAGGTGGGGGGGGAGATGCAGGGAAATGACAAGGGGGATGTGTGAATGAATGTTGTGGTGCTGTCTGCAGGTAGGGTGGGTGTGCTGCATGTGGGGGTGTTGACACGCATGCTGAGTGCGCATGTGGTGTATGGGGTGCATGTGTGCGGGTCTGATGATGTGGTGACGGTGGCAGTGAGTGCAAATGTGGCAGGGTCCGATGAGGTGGTGAATACATGTGTGAGTGGTGTAGTGGCTGTGAGGGGGTAGTGCTGGGGGAGTTGGTGTAGGGAGTAGATGTTGCCATGTCTGCATCTGAATGTTGTGTGTGCGCATGGCGGTGGTGGTATTTGTGGTGCTTATGTCTGTCCTTGCGTATCGTGTCTGTTCATGTGGATGCATGTGGGTCAGAAAATGTGCCTTAGATGGGTGAAGGGAGTGGGATTGGAAACAAGTAGCTGGAGGGGGGATGGAAGAAGTAGGGACACTGGCTGCCGAGGCCAGAGCCTGAAACGATCTGTGCAGGCCAACCAGGAACGCATTGGACTGCTGCATCTGCAATGCCAGTCCCTGGATGGCATTCACGATGGTTGACTGTCCCATAGCGATGGACCTCAGGAGGTCAATAGCCTCCTCAATGAGGGCAGCAGGGCTAACTGAGGCGGGGGCAGAGGTGCCTGCGGTGAAGGAGATGCCCACCATCCTGGGTGAGCGGGCACGGGTAACTGGTTGGGGAGCTACAGGGATGGTGGTGCTGGAAAGAAGGGGGGTGTAAAAGGATTAACTGGAATGGTCCTAAATGGGTCTGCCACCTCCAGGGAGCCACCATCGTAGGGGGAATCTGAAGGTGGTGTGGTTGAGCCTGTCACCCCCGTGGCACTCCCCTCGCTCTCTGTCCCACTGATCTCCTCGGCTCCGCTGGATTCAGCCTCCTGGGTCCCATGGGCTACAGCATCCCCACTCGCCGGTGCCCCTTCTCCTTTGCCAGATGATGCTAATGCACATAAAAGACAGAGGAGGAGAGGGAAAGAAGGAGGGTAGGAGGGAGAGACAGGGTGCAATGGGTCAATTCCAGCACAACAGTCACACAGTGTAACAACATCATCATCTGCTGCCATGCCGAGCCCTCACCTATACGTGCTACTATAGTGGGGCACCATGAGGCAAACTACAGCTATGATGATGTGTACTGCTGATGGTGGTACACTTGTACCTATGTACTTGATGTGAGTCACACTAGTCACACATGGCCAATACTTGCCAACTCCACATGGCCCTTTAGGGAAACAAATCCAGTACTCCTGTATCAACTGAATCCTGCATGGGTAGGTAGCATGCCTACTAAGCCAGTAGCACCTGGAACGCTGACATCTTGCCCCACTCTGCCTCACTACACATACAGTATACAGTACAAGGCAGCACAATGAGGACTCACTCATCCCCCCTGGCACAATGGTGGGAAAACACAGATGACAATGCCCTGACACCTCAGGTGTACTGATGATGTTGGCAGGAGCTGGGTACCGAAACTTGTTTGATGGTGACCGCACAAAACACACATTGGAAGTACTTGCCCTCATAAGTCACTGACTGCATTGTATGGGCACACATCTGTGATACCAGTCCTGGTAGGGTGACTGAGACCCATAGTGGACAGGCATCTACCTAGTACCTATGCTACAGCTTCCCACTAGCCCACAGCCAAAAGCACCTAAGCAACACATTAACAAGGTGAGAGTGTGTACCTACCCCCTTGTGGCTGCTGTGCTGCCCTCAAACGCCCATCCACCTCAGGGTAGGCCACCACCAAAATGCGGGCCGTTAGGGGGGTCAGGGTCCGATGTGCACCCCTCTCTTTTTGGGAGGACGTCTTCAGCTGGGCCTCCCCAGTCTTCCGGGCCCAGCGTCTCAGGTCCTCCCAACTCTTTCTGCAATGGGTGCTTCGCCGTGCATGGACCCCTAGGGTCCGCACTTGCTTGGCGATGGCCTGCCAAATCCCTTTCTTCTGATGGTCGGTGACCTGCATGGGTGACAGACAGAAGGAGAAAGTCATTTAGAGTGGCATCTCAGGGACAGCAGTGGACAGCACACATCTCATGGCCACACTCACATGTCTACACGCCACTAATGGTCAGACTCCCCACCCAGCCCCGTGCATCCACTCTATCTGCCACATCCCAATACCTTACATCCACATACACATCGCTATTAGACAGGACGGTGACATTAGACACACCTGCTGCTCTCGTGCCCCACACAACTGTCCATACAGGAGTAGGACCTAGTCCGTAAGCTTCTCAAGTTCCTCCTGGGAGAAGGATGGGGCCCTATCACCTGCAGGATGTGGCATCTTGGCTTCCAGAGTCAGAACACAGCAGCACATGCAGTGGAGGTCTTGTGTGCAGGAGTGTCGGCAGTCAATTGAGCATTGCCACATAAAATGGCGGTCACGTCCGCTGCGGACATCACCGTCACTGCCGGCGGCGATCACCATTGGCTCCAGTCTCCCATAGACAACCATGTTATCCAATGAGGAGTTGCACGGCGGTTGCAACCGCCTACCGCCATCACACCCAACACCGGCTGTATGAGGTCACTTCCATCTGTCCTGTGCATGCTGGCCAGGTGGCTGCCATTTTACGTGTATGTTGTGAATAGGGGCTGAATGTTAGCTGTGTCATGGGTGAAAATGTTAACTTTTTTCCACAGCTAATCCCAGATGCGGTGCATTGTTGAAGGTGGGACATGCACTGGTGTACAGGCCCCTAGTCGACCTTGCCACTCTGGAAGAGTGACACATCATTCAGACGTATCGCCCGAACCGTCAGACCATCATGGAGCTAGTGACCCAGTTGGAGCCTGATCTGTTGTCTGCCATCCGTCATCCCAATGCCATCCGTCCCACAGAACAGGTGTTGTCAGTCCTCCATTCTTGCCACATGGTTGTTCCAGATGACTGTGGGCTTGGCAGCAGGGATGTCACAGCCGATGTTCAGTAACTTTTTGAGGGATGTACTGTGCGCCCTGCTACATCAGATTCCCCCAATGTGCTGATTTAACCACTGTCAAGGGTGCCTTCTACGATTTTGCACGTCACTTATGTGATAGGGGCCATAGGTGGCACACACATTGCCTTGGTGCCACCCAGGAGAAATGAACAAATGTTCAGGAACCGTAAACATTTATATTCTATCAATGTGCAGTTGGTGTGTCTCGCTGACCAAAGTATCTCACAAGTGACAGCCAAGTTCCCTGGTTCTGTGCATGACTTCTACATTCTGCAGAACAGCAGCATCCCACACATGATGGCACCACTACAGAGGGACCGGGCCTGGCTCATCCGTATATATCAAATAATATGTGTGCCCCTTTACACTCAACTCTCTTCACACCCTGCTCTATCACTCTCCCAGTCTTGACATGGTTCCTACCCCTGTGCCCACAGGTGGCTCTGGCTATCCCAACCTTCTCTGGCTACTGACACCTGTGAGACATCCAACTACTGATGCTGAAAACCGTCTCAGTGAGGCGCACTGTAGGACGAGGCATGTAAATAAAAGAACCTTTAGGCTACTGAAGGCTAGATTCCAGTGTCTACACATCTCCGGAGGTGCCCTACTCTACAAACCACAGAAAGTGTGCCAGATCATGGTTGCGTGTTGCATTGTAGACAATCTGGCCCTGATATGTCACATTCCATTGCTGGATGCAGAGGAGATGGCAGCTGGACCAGTGGCTGATGAAGGGGACTTGGGAAGTGAAGAGGATGAAGATGATGAGGATGCAGCTGACTCCAGAGCAGAGTTGATATTATGATACTTCCACTGATCTACAGGTATGTGTCAGATGTATGTTATGTGATCTGTACTCCTGGCTGCCTTGTGACATAGATCCTCCTGGTGTCTGTTAGCACTGGTGGAACTGGGTTCAGCTCTGCCTCTGGGTGGGTTGGGGGGGTCACATTTCACCATCAGTGAGGTTGTTACTGTTCACATGTCAGTTCAATCATCTCCCTGCTGTTGTGTTGCTTCATATGTGACATGTTTGTGCTTTTCCATTGTTCCCTGTACTGCCACTTCAAATGCAATATATGTGCTACACATTGTGGTGTCAATAGAATTGCTACCCCCCTAAGAGTCCACATTGGAAGGCAGTGCAACATTACTGTATTGACTGTGGAACATGCCTTAAGTTTAGCTTTGTCTGCTGTGATGGAGGGACCACTGGGGATGGTTGTCTTGGAAATGTGGGTCTGACATGGACATATGGGCAGAGCTGACACTTGCCAACACAAATAGGACTTTGTAATTGTGGTGCATGTGTGTTGCGTGGGCATTTTTAACTCCTATAGTAAATGTTGTTTCTATCTTATTCTGCTTGCAGGGCATTCGTGTGGTACACTCTGGTTCCTGCATCACCTGTTGCCTTCTTTGACACATGTATCCAGCCTCTGCCTGCACCATTATCATCCATGCTACATATTGCTCCCCCTTCTGTCACTTACACAAACTTTGGCAGGACAATGGGTTGACAGTTAAACATGTAATGCCACAGTAAATGGTACTTCTTACAATAAAGCACGTAGACAGTAGCTGTGCTCAATAGTGTTCATTTGTGACTGACACATGCAAGGGGTGATGGGTGGGGTTATGGTGGGTGAACTCATCAGAGTAGTCTGGCCAGCTGTGTGTAGTCCGGGTCCAGTTTAGGGGGCAATGGTAGAACGGAGAGATGACAGTGGACAGTAAACAGGGTGTGTCAGTGGCACACAAGGGAGAATGTTCAGGAGAGGGTCACTTCCTGGCGGTGGTGTTGGTCTTGGCATCAGTACCTGCAGGATGTCTGGTTGGATGTCCTTGCTTGCGTGGTGGTCCCTCAGCTACAGGGGGAGGGGTGCTGGGGGTCTGCAGGTCCTTAGGCAGGGTCTCCATTCCACTAGCTGCCGCTGTAGTGGCTGGCTCTGTTGGGATATGGCTAGTGGAAGGGGTTTTCTGGTGGGTGAAGGACTCACGCAGGATGCTGGTCAGTTCCTTGAGCACCCTTGCAATGGTGGCCATGGTGGCATTGAGGGCCGGCCACTGCTGCATGGCCTCCTGATGGTGTTCCCCCTGCAGCCTCTGGTTCTCCTGCATGGTTGTGAGTATCTGGCCCATTGTGTCCTGGGTTTGGTGGTATGCACCCAGGACTTGGGAGAGGGCTGCCTGGGCAGTCTGTTGTTGTGCCTGCCCCGTCCCTTGGACCACAGGTCCCCTCTCACTACCCCTGGCCCCCTGCGCCTGTGCCCCTGGCACAGTGTTCCCTCTCACAGTAGCACCAGCACCTTCATTGTCTTGAGTGTGTGCCTTTGACTCTGGCCCCTGTACTGTGGGGCACACTTCTGATTGACCTGTCCCTAGGGCACTGGTTTGGGGAGGGAAGGCTGGCTGGGGTGTGGCTGCCACGTGGGAGGGGGAGTCTGGTGTGTCCAGGGTGGGGCTTCTGGGTATGGATTGACCAGCCGTCCCTGATGGGCCAGGCAAGTCGTCACATCTACTGGGACCTTCATCCTGGGGAGAGCTGTCTGACCATGGCATCCTCTGGCGGGTGGCAGTGGCAGAGGGGCCTGTGGATGGAAAGGGAGTCAGTTCAGTTTTGTAGATGTCTTTGTTGGCCGCATCGTGTGAAGCATGGTGTAGCCTCACTTGCTTCCCAGTGATGGGAATGACAGCTGCAGTGATGCAGACATTGTTTGGGGGATGTGGATTGTGCCACTGTTTCCATGTGCCATTGAGGGTTGAGGATAGTGGATAACATTGCTGTCATTGCCATGTGTTGGAATGCAGTTGAGGCTGCCAGTTGGTGTGGCATGTGGTTTGATTTTCCATGCAGGTGTTCCACTGTGAAGTGGGACTGTGATCCTCTGATGTGTAGGGAGTGTTGCATGAGGGAGATGTGATGCTTGGCATTGTGCTTGGTGTCCGTGCATTGGGGAGTGACTGTGTGGGGATGTGGCAGAGGGGTGTTCTGGCATGCAGGGGAGGGGTGTGGGGTGCCTGAGGGGGTGCATAAGTGTGGGGTGGGGTGTATTGTGGAGTGATGGGTGGTGGGGACACATGCTGGGCAGGAGTGGCTGATGCTTGGGGAGTGTTGTTGACTTACCAGTGTCGATCCCTCCGATGATTCCCGTCAGGCGCTCAGGATGCATGATGTCCAAGACCATCTCCTCCCAGGATGTTAGCTCAAGGGGTGGAGGTGGGGGCCCATCAACAGCCTTGTTCAGGGCAATCTGGTGCCTGGACGCCATGGAACGCACCTTCCCCTGTAGGTCATTCCACCTCTTCCTGATGTCCTCCTTGTGCGTGGATGTGTACCCACTGAGTTGACCCTGTCAACGATCCTCTGCCATAACTCCGTTTTCCTTGCCATCGATGTTTGCTGGACCTGGGGTCCGAAAAGGTGTGGCTCTACCCCGACGATTTTATCTACCATGACCCTCAACTCATTGTCAGTGAAACATGGGTGCTTTAGACATGCCATTTTGGTGAGGTGGGGGTGTTTGATTGTGGGTGCAGGTGGGTTGTGGTGTTGGTGTGTGAGTGTGATGTGTGCCTAGTGCAAAACGTGTAGTTGTGCGGTCTGTGCTGAGTGTGCAGTGTGAATATGCCTGTGGTGTATGAGATCTGTGTAAATGGGTTGTCGCTATGCGTGCTGTTCGTAGGATTCGTAATTGTGGGTGTGTGTGGGGGGCATTTTTATAGTGCTGTGAGGGGGGGGAGTGGTTTGTGTATATGTCTCAGGTGTAGGGTCTTCAAACTGTCCAATGTGGTGTTGCCTACTATTGGTGGTACCTTTTGGAACTGCAGCGGTGCGCACCGCCAATTGTGTTCCGCCGTGCATGGACCATTGGGCAGGCAACTGACAAGTGATAAGGCAGACGGAATGGCGTTGGCGTGGCTGGGCTGGTGGTCGACAGTCATTCTTTCGCCGTTGGTCGGCCTGGCGGTGTTGCATTTATGGCTGTTTTTAGGCGGTTTTCACTTTGTGACTGGTAACACGGCGGTCACTGTACCACCAGCACTGACGGTATGGTGGGGGTATTCTGCAGGGTGGTCTTGCCCAGAAATCGCCAAAGTCATAATGAGGGCCTAAGTTATATTATCTATCAGCCTTTACACGCTTTGTTAGATTTACATCACATAGTAATCTTCACTGTTTTTATAATGATGATAGGAGGTTCACCAAATGTAACTTTCAAAAGAATCCCAAAAAGACAGCTATAAGACCTTGCCACTTTTTTGTTAGAAGAAGCGACTACGTTTAGGAATATTTCAATTAATGCAGAAACTAGGTTGTAACTTGTAAGACTGCATGTCAGGTACTGGATCATTAATCGATACAGTAGTAGCAAGATGGCAGAGCCCCGCAATCACATATATCAGAGACTTTTTAATTGGCTTCTCATGGGAGTCTTGGAGCAGGTTTAAACAGCTGGGGTGAGCTCTCAAGGCACGGTTCTAGCTTTTCTAAATGACACAAATCCGTTATTTTCTCGCACAACAACATCATTTAAAATGATCAACCATTTGAACTGGTCAAATACTTTGCAGGTAGGAATCAGCCCTGTAGGACAACTGGGTCCTGGTGTGCTTACCTATATAAAGTATTGATTTCACGGACTCCTCGGGGAATAGTTAAGAGATGGGACAAAGAAATAGGTGTAGTGAGAAATTAACACATTTGGCAATGCACAAATATGATACATTTCTCAACAATTCGAGGAGCCTATTTTAGGCGTGTGCACATTTATTCTAAGTGGCTGCTGTAGCTCACTCCCACTTCTCTCCACACAGTTGATGCCAATGGTCACCTTACTTGTTTAAGGTGTTTGAAGGAAGACTCGGGGGAATGGCTACATAATGGATGTGTGTCCAATCCTGAACGACGGATATTGTTTTAGTGTGACGAACTGAGATCCTAATCCAGCCGGACCCAAAGAAGCCTTTTGGAATACTTTGGGCACAAATTAGGTGCAATAAGTGGTCCATCAAAATTACAATTTCTATCCATGTTAGTAGAAAGATCAAGGGAATTGCTTGATAAAATAATAAGAGTTAAATATAAAGAATCCTCATATGCAAAGCAGCTACAATCAGGCAGAACTTTCAGAGTCCTTTGAAGACCTGAATGTTAATCCACAATGAAGTCGATTAGGGAACATGTAAATGTAATGAAATAAGCACTAATGTTTGATTGTTTTAATATTGTGTTTATTTATTATTTTTGCCTCTGTCTATGAAGTATATTACAAAATGTGTTACTGGCAGACACAATGGTTTGTTTATTTATAATGCAATATCTGAATTTAAAAACTAGGAAAGACAGTCCCGAGTTGGGAAGAAGAGTCTCCTGTAGTGTCATAAGAGGACATTTCAATAATTTTCTCCCAATTGTCCACCATGCCAATTGCCATCCTTACTGACACTAATATAATGTGGGTCATTCTCACAATTAATCCATTAGTCAGTGAGTGACAGTGACACAAGAGACCAACTGCTGTGGTGAAAGCCATGTGCACCCTGTAATGTTAAGAGGTTCGCTGGACACCCTCCAAATGTCAGCACATTCTTGATAGTGGCACCGCGTGCAATGTACATCTCGCCCACGTGAATAATGACTGCCAACCATTATAGCCTATATTGGTACAATTCTACCTTTGCAAAACTGCTAAAAGATCCATCTAGAAAAACGATGCATGTTATAGGTGTTATTGCACCTTTCGATTGTTTCCGTCTTTGCACACATTTCACACACTCTTTCAGAACTCTGTTCTCCATCATGTATTACAATAATTTGTTTTGTTTGTTTAGTTTTTTATTATTTGAGGATGACCGTTATGTGCCACCTTGATCTGATTGTATCTCATACCTGTGGGTGAGGATGTCCTAACTTTTTACCAAACAACAGCATCAATTCACTCTAAGTTCATCTTTCACTGATCAAAAACTCCCTACCCCTTTCTGTACATTCTCCTGCATGTGAACCTTTTATTATTTAATGAATCACTGGCTGATACCTTTCACTACCAAAATAAGACCTTCCCTACACCATTGTCTCAAATCCTTGAAAAACAGCTCGTAGGACCAACTGGAGAACATTTACCTTACTAACTCCTGGCATCATTCACCTCCTTAGCTGAAGTACATGGCCCACACCCTTGCTACAACTTACATTTTCACCACTGGCGTAACAAACCCTGAGGCCACCCCCAGAAAAATTTATGGAGAGCCCCACCACGCCCCAGACCCAGTCAGGAGCTCTCACGCCAGGGGCCCGACACTTCTGAAAAGTGCTGAGAGGGACCCCTGGAGCTCACAGTCCCCCGCACCGCAGAGGCTGCAGGGGCGATTGTTATGCCACTGATTTACACAGAACACCTGGGCAAACGTCTCACTTCTGGCACTTTATCCCTTCTCACTTGTAGTACCTGGTCCTTTCAGACAGACTGTTCGTTGGCCAACCTTAACTTTGCTTTGTTGGTAAGATACACCCTATCTATTGTTACCTGCTCCTTACTTCCCCAAAAACCTTCTGTGCGGTCTTTTTGGACATCAGCAAACACATTGCTCATGAAACCACGAGCAAACACACAATACCCCTATTGACCTCATTAATGCCAACAGGAGACATCTTTCCTTTCACCCACCTCCAACAAACATAACATAACTTCCTCTTTCAACCCTACTTCAACCATATCCATCAGAAGTTTCACTTTAGGTCTATTAATTATATGAAATAATGGGGTAAAAGCCCTCTCCTTCCAAACTTACAACATACTGCACCGCAGTCCCCGCATCTCTTGTAATTTCTGTCTGAACACTCTTTCTAATCATATCCAGAGATTCACATTGTGACTGTCCTTCTGGGTGTACAATGTGGAGAGACCAGTCCCTAGGGCTATTGCACATTTCAGCCCATGTAGGTGGCAGTGTCACAAAACTGGGCACACTGGTAGGTTTCGTTCTCGTGGCCCTTCAGGTGAAGTTTGGTCCAGCTCCTTGGTCAGGAGCAGGTCAGTGGACTTCACTGGTCTTTTGGTCTTGGTTGCAGGGGAGTGATGCTGTCACTCTGAAGGGAGATTTTTGGTAGTTTTTAGAAGAGTGAAGATTCTCTGGGGGTTTATAGAGTTCTTCTGAAGATGAGCAACACCTCAGCGGCGACAGTCGAGTCCTGGGTGCAGGAAGCAGTTTTTGGCGCTGGCTTCTTGGCGCAGCCGGACTTCAGTTCTCAAGACGTAGGTCTTCTTTTTTGCTGGTCTTTTTTTGTCCTTGGAATCTGAATCTCTGGCCTAGCGGTGCTCATTAAATACTATATTTAGTGGGGGTTTGGGGAGTACCTAGTAGTGACCAATGGGTCATTTACCTTAGAGTGGCTACACCCACCCACTATATGACCACTTCCTGTGGGCAGAGGTCACTTCCCTACACCTGATTGGCTATGTTTCTTCCATGCAAGATGGAAGAAAATGAAATGAAATGGAGAGGTCATCTCACATGCAACACCTGAGGGGTGATGCAAGCTGGGGCTGACCACTCCTCCTGTCCTTTGTGTGTTTTCCCACTGTTGTTCCTGCCAAAATTGGGGGTTTGCAATGCGGGGGACCATCTGCTGCTACCAGCAGGCCTCGGGGTCGAATTTTACAGGTGGTAAGCCCTTTGAAGCTGCCTAGCAGTGCAGTGCACATTCCTGAGGAAGGATGTGTAACACCTCCACCTAGGAAGGGCTTTGTTCTGGGACCCAGAGAGCAGGAGCTCTCACTCAGGGTTCTAGAAACTTGTCTGGTGGTGACAGGCTGGTTTTGACCAGCCAGCAACCATGCCAGTGTTAGTTAGCTTTGCAGGGGTCACCTCTAAGATGGCCCCTGGGTACATTTTGCAATAAATCCAATGCTGGTACCAGATTGGATTTATCATTATGAGTTGTTTGATACCAAACAACCCAGTGTTCACAGTAGCCATTATGTAGCTTTGAAAATCATACTAACCAGTGCCCAGCATATGCATATAAAATAACTGTTCTGCTCACTTACTATATCCCAGGTTTGGCAGGTACACAGTAGGGGGCATATTTATTACTGATGTACCTATACCCACACATGCAGTATAGTGCCCCCTGCCTTAGGGCTGGAAGGCCTGCCAGAGGGGTGACTTACCTATATTGCATGCAGTGTGTAGTGGACAGGGCACACAGACTGTGTGCCATGTCCAATTTGCATTTCAGGATAGCACCAGGACACACAGCCTGCAGTGGCAGTGCTGGGTGCACGGCCCATGAAGGTGGCACAATCTACCCTTAGTACTCTATGTCCTGGGTCCTGAAGTACCATTTACTATGGACTTATAGTGGCAGCTAAAGGTGTGCCAATTCTGCCAATGCATCACAACAGTTTTGGGAAAGAGATCTGGCCCAGAAACTCTGGTGAGCAGGGGTCCTGGGCACAAATAACTTGGAGACCACATAAAATACAATGCAAAAATGCGGGTTTAACCATGACAAAAGACATGACAAGAGGCTTTTTCTCACATCTACTGTGAAATGTTCTTCCTTGTACATGGTTGGAGTGGGACAGATAATAGACCCAGGCACCAAAATAAAAGTGTACCCCATTAGTGAATTAGAAAGCAGAAGAAGTGGCCTATGTTTGCATATTGGGGCAGTTTTGAACTTGTAAAGATACGCCATATAAATGTTTTGCAAGGTATCAAAGACTAAACGGATTTGAGCTTGCTGCAAGCAATGTTTGTTTTAGTATCAGGGAAATCAACAGTAAAAACCGGCTGGGCAGACCACAAAAAAAAAAACTGGCCCACAAACAGCCATAAATCAGCCCATAGACTGGCCTGTCAGACCAGCCCACTGGGCACTGCTTTATTGCCAATGCTTAATCTTTTTTTTTTAAAGTGCAAGGCCCTGGTCAGGAGATTGCTACAGCTTGCACCACCCACTGCTCCTGTCAGCACTGCCAATGACAGTACCAACACAAACACTAACAATCACACAGTGACAATTCAGACTATTCCGGGCCTCCAAAGCTATAAAAAATGGCTTGGTGGCAGCTTTAAGTCATTTTAATGTATATAGAATTAATAAACAACTGTTGTTGTTGTGTTCATCTCTAAATTAGACATACAGTGCCACCATGTGGCTGGCTGTCTTGAGTGCCAGTGTTAACAATCAAGGACCGGTGCAGAGCACCTGAAACCATTGGCTCAAATTAAGCACTACTGTTTGCTCCATAGGTCAGTCCGACCCTGTTCTTGTATAACTCTTGTGGGTTGAGCCTTGACCTCTGCCTCTCTGATAGGGCAGGCTCTCAGCTATGGTGACACCATACTGTGGTCTACCTAAATGTTTCCTTGACTGTTTACAGAGTGTTCAAAATGTAGCAACGTTCCTTGTAACTGGACCTCTAGATTATACCATGCTACTTCCCGCTTTTGCTCACTGCATTGGCTCATTTTAGCTGTCAATCCACTTTTGAAAGGAGCGTGCATATTCATGATGTGGAGTGCTACAAGTATGTATACCAGTAAGTGCTGCAAACATTTATACCTGGAGGGCATACCAATTGTCATACCCAGGTGTGATAGTACTTGTGCCTGGCAGTCCTAGAAAAATGTCTGCCAGAGAAAACATTACATTTAAAAATGATTATATAAATGGCAAGCCAGTGATCCCAAGCCAATGATTAAGCACAATACCTTATTTCCATCATGAGTTCGTAGAACTATTCCAAAGTCATGGGGCAATTCCATTGTTTCGAGTTTATCCTGTGACATCCTGGGTGAGGGCACACCCAGAGAATAAGATCAACACTTAATTTTTAGCAGCCCGAGGGCCATACTTCTGGGTGTTGCAACAAGCATCGCACAAGTATGATCGCAAACACAACAAAAGAACATGCTTAAACATACCAGAAAATACACGAGTTACAAACCAAATCCTATCACCAACTGGGCAGACGTATGACAAAGAAATGGGCCATAAATCTCCAATATAGACTCATAATTAACTTTTAGTTTGGTTTTCTGCTTCAAAAAGACAGGACAGTTTAATACTTATTAAATTTGAAGGGCTTCACCCAGTAGAATGCTCTAACTTTATCAAAATCCAGAACATCCAGAAATTAACAAATTCATGGCCAAAAAAGCTGACTTTAATGAATAGCTGGTAAGGCAGACAAGCGGTATTAAGAGAGGGGACTGGCACTGTGTGGAACCAATAGAGAGACTGAAAGACTGTAGTTTTATAGTGTAGCTGATGGCACCCAACAACAACAGTCATGCAACGGTGTGACTTGGCACTGCCTGGTAGGCCCTCATTCTCTGACTGATCGAGGAACGGCAAAAAAAGGTCTATGATACAGAAAACCTGTGAAAGAATATATCTTGTTATTTAAGCAAACAATTGGAGTGTACCTTGAGTCTTTGCAATAGTCCAAAACCCAATAATTCAGCTCTGATGTCTAATCTTGAACCAGCCTCTTGCCAGCTAGCCAGCTTTGAGAGCCAGATCTGAGTCAAATTCTGGCATGTAGTGGATGAGAGCACAATAAACTCATCCGTCTGCTGGACTGAGCTGGAATACTGACATCCAGTACTTTATGGATTTCATGCAACATTCCACCACAACTGGCACCCCCACCTACCTGGCTGACAAGCTCACCAAGTCCTGTTTGTTTCAACACACTCGCAGTCAGCACACCTTGAGGACAGAGGTGAAGAAGTATTTTTTTTCTTTTCAATTTTATATACCGTACTATTGGCCCAAGTGCATTGGTGCGCTTTACAAGAGAACCAGACGTTACACATGTTTAGACATGGAGAAGATTAGGTAAATTTCCTAAAAAAACTAAGGATGTTAGGCTGAGGCCAGGATTCGAATATTCTTCCCCATTTCAAAAGTCGGCAGCTCCGGCCAGAAGGTGACATCTCGTGCCCTAGACCACGGACACCCAGGATTTAGAATGAAATGTCCATCATCCAGCATAACCGCCCCTTTTCTTCAGTCTGATGGAGTGATGGTTGAGGGTATCTCGACAGCCACGGCAGAGGGGGAACCTGTCAGTCGAGCAGGTGGGGGCTACCACCTGCTTTTCGATGGCGGGTATTTTTTTAAGTATTGCTGACATTTTAAGATGTTGGAAAAATATAAAGGTGCCTACTTTTTAGCACACGGTGTAATACAGCATACGAGTAATGCAACACATTTTACATACACAGATGGAATAATGTCTTGTGATAATTCGGATTGTAAAACTAATGCTGAATTGAAAATGAGCAGGGCTTAGGTAGCTTAAAAGCATAGGAGACAGTTTTGGCAGATGACACGCACACATCAGAGATGCTGAAAATGTCTGTCTGCGCCTTTAAGTTCTGTCAGTTTTGACATATGTCAGAATTTATTCTGCTTTGCCTCTCCTGTTTTTCTACACTTGCTACTGTAAAACATTTCAAAGTTCCCGCAAGGAGACTGCTCATTAGAGCGTCTTTCTTTTGTTTTGTTCAGCAGTGTTAGGCCTCAGAATGAGACATGTGGAGGCCCTTGTCAGATTTTTTTTTCCCTGTCTCATACACCCATCAACATAAAATCATTGTGTGCTATCATAAGTATGTTTTTTTTTAAAAGGACAGTGGCAGAGGAAGTCTGCGTTTTGGTCTTTGCTGGGTGCTACACGACTGCCATCATTTCTCAAGAGCAGAGAAGAAAGCCTTTCTCCTGTGGTAAATATTTGTATCTGGAACCGTTTTACACAGGATGCCCGGGGCACAATGAGCGTGTGCACCCGCAGGGCACTTTGGTATTACAGAAGGCGCCGCAGACCCTTGTGCGGCCCCTCAGCCCACCCACCTGCAGGGGACTCTCTGTCCCCTCACTAAAGTGCAGAAGGTACCGCCTCCGTATTTCACAGAGTGAGCTGCCCTCAGGGCAACCCCGAGATTCCGTCTGCCCTGGGGGCAGAACATTCAGTGTAATGGGGCGCACAAAAAGTGCGCCTGATCTGAAAAAACGGCCCCTGATGTTCAAAGGTGGGGTCAGAAAGCAGCAGGTGTTTTTAGCAGTTTGTGTTTTTGCTCAATGAATGCTTTAGAACCCCACTTTAACGCTACGGTGCCATGGATACACTAATCAGTCACAGCAAAAAAGACCATTTGCAGGGAGTTACAAAAACTCCTACCTCATTAATATTTAGGAGACAGGTGTCCTTCTGCAACACCCTGCAGGTATATCCCTGTGGACAGCTTCCACCTTACTAATGCCTCACCTTCCCTTTTTGAGAATCAGTATCATATAAATAGAATATATACTACATTATGGAGCTTGTCACAAAAGAGAGGGGGAAGCCAATTACAAACCCCTCTCCTTTGAGAGTTATTGTAGATCCCAAAATCCACTTTGATCCTTGGAAAGCCATTTATGAGTCACAATGTGCCTTGTGTACTTTGTGTCCCGCATTTTTGTGGCCGCAAGCTGCCAGATACTGTTTGCAGGGCCACAGGGACCCAACTGTGTCAGTTGAGGTTTTTGTCACTTGTGTCCTGGAGTCCACACCACTATGGCTCTGCAAACTGGGCCAAGTAGAACCAACCACTTAGGCACTTGACTTTTAGATAGTTTGACCAGACGTCCCAGATTTCCCCGGACAGTCCCAGATTATACAGGACTGTCCTGGTGTCCCGACGCTTCCCTTCATTTTAAACAAATGTCCCGTTTTTTGGGACAAAGGTCAAATTATTACATAAATGTTCCGGTTTTTGGGACAAAGGTCAGATTATCTAGGGAAGCATAAATCCAAGGTATGCTCTCCTTTAACAGACACCTACAAAGTATGCAATAATTAAAGTAATTTAGCTGTTGCTGTCAGGCAACACAGTCCCCTGTCTGCTCCCAGCAGAGAGACGAGTGGGGGGCAGAGAGAGGTGGGTGGGGTTGCAGGGAGGGAGGTCAAGCCATAGCTAATTTTATATGTATAGTCCTGTAAATGTGTGAGTGTTTTTATATATATATATATATATATATATATATATATATATATATATATATATATACTTCAAAATGGTGAAATCCGCTCACCAAACAGCTGCACCGTATCACAGACTACTATCAGCAAAAGTAGCGACAAAAGAAAAATCCTTCCATAAAGTTTGTCTGCTTTATTGTGAATGCGTCATAAACGCCTTCAACCGGACACATATATATATATATATATATATATATGTAAACACACACATGTATAGGCACACATTCACAAAGCTAAGCAAAAAAAGGGACATGCCAGATATAAAAGTGAGTGTAAAGTCGTTAGTCCTTCTTTTATGTCTGACCTGTCCCAGTTTTTGCTCCTCAAAATCTGGTCACCCTACTTTTAGAGAAGTGAGGGCAAGGACTCAAAGGCCCCTTAGGGACGAAGTGCAATGGCAAGAGTTCAGAACTCACCTGTCAAAATAATGTATTGACCAGCAGAGTGCTTATCTTTTATGTAAAATAAAGTATTTAATCTCAAAGCAAAACTAAATATAAGGCAAAACAGCGTTGTAACCTAAGTCACATTTATCAATGAGAAGCAACCGCACCACCTTTCCCCTCCAGGCTCTGTTTCTGCTATCGTCAGAATCCTATGCCTTCAATCCCCAACAAGGGTGGTGTCTCCTCTTCTGTGGGCACCACGGCAACAACCTTGCATTGGAACAGAAAGCCTGGGTTAAATATCTGTGCTGGTGTACCTTTGGTGCTTGTGGACTCTAGGCCAATCCAGGCTTTCTGCTTAAGTCACAAAAAAAGTTCACTTGACTATGTCAGCAGTCCCGCAATAGTTTTGTGAGCCCACTGCAGACTGCTGGGAAACACAGTGGTACATGGTTTTGAAAAGTCTTAATGCAGTGAACATGGGAACCACTTAGAAAGGGTGTGGGGACCCCTTCACAGCATGGGTCACTCCATAGCTCGACTCTCAGTGACAGCTTCCAATGGGAGTTCCTCATGCAAGGAGCATGTTGGGCTTCTCCTACTGGACAGTCTGTCCTCCTGGAAGTCAAACATGCATTGTGCCTCTCTAAATATGGAGGCAGACCTTCAGGTCCTCTAGGGGAACATACAGGTGAAGTCCTCTGCAAAGCACTCTCTTTGTTAAGAAGAACAATGAAATAGAACAAAGTGGGGTAGCTTGGATGCCTCTTCTATACAGATTTTCCAGACAGGATATGTGGATCCACTGGCTAAGTTTTCAGAACTGTATTGGGTTGATTCTCTTTCAAAGGCTATTTTATAGCTGCGTTCTTAACACAGCTGTTGGGTAAGGTGATAGCTCTCCCAGCAGGTAGAGGTGGGGCTGGCCCCAAACAGAAGTGTCCAATTCAAGGGACAATGAATTGTGAGATCCCTGCACTCGGTTGTCAGCAGCGCTTCTGAAACAGTAATCAGAGACAGCAAAAATGCAGCCCTCCTTAGAGAGTTTTTCCCTTCAACACAAGAAACTTCAATCCCACCTACCACTCTTTCCATCCACCAAATGGCAACATTCAGGAAGAACTAATCAGCATCCCTTTGCTATCAAGGTTCTCACCGAATTTCTAAAGGTAGCCATGTCACAATACTTCCTCATTTACGTGTCTGGGTCTCCACCATCCAGCCATAGCAATGCAGGCAATACACTTCCACTGTTTAGGAAAACCTGCCCTCACCCACTGCTTTGTGCTATGCTAAATCAAGGGGTATCTGAAATGCATCCTGCTTACTCTAGTGATCAGACTCAAACAACATATACAATACATTGCTACACTGTCACTGCACATACATGCACTCAAGATGCACACAGGATGCACACAGGATGTCAGCACAAGGTTCTGGGTTTTCACATAAAAGTAGAACTTTTACATCAGAGGGGCCAGTAGTTCATCTGAAAGTGTATTTGGAGGCACACCACAAGCAAAATCAGCCAACAAATTAGACATCTGCAATTTCTTTAGTTCTTTATTAATCTTCCATAAATCATCATTGTCATTCCATAAGAATAATTGATACACGTTCTACAGTCATATGCCACTTTATCAGACTGAAAACAATAGGAAACATTCATCAGTGCTCTCATAAATCTATCTACTTCAGTGAAAAAATACTACAAAACATTAATATTTCAACTTGTGGTTGCACAGTCAACTTTTAAAGCACCATGTGATAGATGGTAAATAATGAAATATAATGATAATGAAAGCAGTATAAAGACTTTTTTCTATCGACACCCTCTTCCATAAACGTTCCCTGCTGTCAGCCTAAAAATCCAGTGTGGTTTACTCTCACATGCCCCTTCTTATCATGTTTTAGCATCCAAGATATACAAAATAAAATACTAGATTGCTGATGTTGTTATAAACGGATCACCTTATAGGTTTATCATATACCTTGGCATTAAGTTTCATTCATTCAAACAGCCAATTTTCTGCAATAGTTGATTTTAGAATTCTGATCTTATTACCAGCACCTACAGAATACCTTGCAGAGCTTAGTATTAGTTTTTATGTAACCATCAACACCCCCAGTCTTGCATAAATCATTATAGCTGTGCTTTGATTCAGGTTAACATGTGTTCTATAATGTCTACAGGTAGAATTCTCGTATTAGCTCTACCATTCTCATCCTAATTAAATACTGCATTATCTTCTGTTGTAATCCCTATCCACTTTTTAGTATCAAGGTCTCACCAATGTTTATCATTCATTGGTTGTTAATCATATCACAAACTGCTGTTAGTTCCATAACATTATTCCATGTAGTATCCGATTCAATAATAACAATGTTAATAATCATGAATCGCACATTCTCATCTTATTCATATTGCTCACTATTATAGCTTATTCACTCAGATATTAAGACATGAGCTGATCCTATATCTCTTATAACTTATTGTCCCTGTAGTTCAAAATCACTTATTAAACACATATTCAACTTGTATATATTTAAAGTATAATTGTACTTTACAATATAAGGGCTCACTATTTTAAGTCAGACATGAAAACTCATTATTATGAGGCAATACAAATATATCAGATGGGGTATATTTATTAAAGTAGTTACTCAACACATCAAGCTACCTTGCTGGACTGCATGAAAGGGAAAGGACAGGAATGAGCGATATTTAAGATTTTATGGTGCATCCCTTCTCAATGACTGCGCTGGTGCACAAACTGCTACCTACCGCCAATGCAGGCTCTTTTGCACAATGGTGCAAGGGTGCCTGCATTTGTTTTTTTATGCAGGAAGGGGCACCTTCCTGCATGAAAACAATCCTCTGCATCTTTTTCCTGTTTCTATGTGTTTCGCAAAATGCAGCACACATAGAAAGAGGAAAAAAATTAGGAGAGCATATTTCTCCTTGTTAATTCTCCCCTGGGGAGGAATAGCATTTTGACACATTCCCAGGTCTACCACTAATGGTAAATCTCAGAATGCGTCACAATTAATGTATGAATGTGCGGGAACACAAATACTCAACCCAAGGAAAGCCTCCCTGGGGCAGAGTAACGCAAGGCAGCCCAAGGCAGTGACTTGGGCAGCCTTGTGTTACTCCACGTTTACAAAGCCATGCAGAGCCATGCAGGTGGCCTTGAGTGGCTCAGTAAATGTCATTCTAGGTTTTGCATTGTTACGTACACACCCTTGCACGGTGCAAGAACGATGCGAAACCATGATAAATAACAGTCTCTTAACTTATCCAAAATTTGTAAAGTTGCTGATCAGTTGAGCTACTTGTATCCGTCCCATGATAAGGATTCTGAACCAATATTTAGGACCTATGACTACAATGTTTTTAAATAAAATTTCACAGTGTTAAAATGTAGGTTACCTCCTATGGGATATCAAATATGTTTCTCAAAAGATCTTTCGTGTCCCTTACACATGATGGCAAGCTGTTAACTAGAAGTGCTAAATAAAAGTAAACAAATTCTGCTACTCTTTCTCTTATGACACACCACTCCTTGACACAAACAAAAAGTTTAGTCATGTTTCCGCTTCATAAAACATGGTATGCAGCCACCACCATTTTATGTAATGCACCCTGGGTAGCAGTTGAAAGCCCACTATGAGGGCACACTTGCTGGGGCCCATTTACATCATAGAATAGGTTCTAGACCACATGTTACAGAGGACATGTCTAGGCCTCAGCGGACATACTTGATAAGCGTGACACCTGCAGTAAAATAAAAGTCAGGATACTAATTTCATATGCTGCCAAATTCACAGGGTGGGTGTAAATGCCATTTACCATGCAGGAGACAGTACTATCCCAACACAAACTCTGTGATTTTGTGCGTTCTTTACAACTGCACAAATTCTTCATAATTTGAGACATTTGTTCTCACCCTATTTCCCCTTACATATGGCAACTTGGAACATTGTTGCTCTTCTTTCAGGTTTGTTTTGTGAAGTGTTTAAGTAGGAGGCCAAATATTTGTAAAGGTGAAATGTGTGCTTGTTAATGTGATACGTGATCCAGAGACATGTTGCTCCTGGTGGCTTCTCTGTTTGCTGCTCTTTTCCCAGATGGGGCTTGTGTGCATAGGGACCACGGCACAGGGTACTAACAGAAACTTCACAGGAGTGGCCTTTGAGGATCAGGACTAGAGATAGAGAATCTTTATATTTGTCTCACAATCCTGCTTTGAGGCTCAACACCAGGTTTCACACAGTGATCTTTAGGGTTCTGGTCTTGGTGATGTAAGGTGCAAAATGTGTGACACAAATAAGACTGGCACAACATTTAAGAGGGACAGACAGAGGTTGAGATGTTGATGATAGCTTCCACTCTACTCCTTCTCACAGGTCCTTGCGGCCTCAATTTATTGGCTAAGCCTTTAAGCAGGCGCTGCCAACGCAACAAGCCTAAGACTTAGGGGGGCCTTTCTCAATACATGAGATAAGTGCATGCAGCATCTTTTGTGAATCTGATGCCCCTCACTTTTGAATGCACTCTACTTATGAACAGAGGTGCAAAGTCAGGTTCACCCTTAAGTTGCACATGTGCAATAAGTGTGCATTTAAGAGCAAGTCAGCTACTAAGCTAATGGAGTTATCAACTTAATTACTGATGGCGACAGTGGCTGTTAAAAGCAATTGGACTAAATGGGGCTAGTCGCCTCTGGGTCACGATGTTCGAGGATGGCTGAGGTCAAATGGATCAAAGGTTCAACTAGTGGGTTCAATAAGTAAAGGAAAAGTTGAAGAAGAAGCAGCAGGTCCATAAAGTAGGTGGTCAGAATTGTAGCTCGTAGAAGTCCAAGTGTGTCACCCAATAAAGTATAGAAAAAACAGAACACCGAGGCACAGGAAGACTTGGAAGAACCAACAGGTTTTTCATTTCACATTCTAAAAGTGGCGAGTTTAGGACAGGAGGGTGAATGCAAACTATTAGGTATTAGAGCAACGTGAAGGGTAATTTTTATAAAGGAAAAGGATCCAGGTGCATTTGTCGTTTGTAAGCATACATGAGTAACAATAAATCTGCAATACGCATAAGGAATGCTACCCATGTCAGTAATATTTTATCTTCATAACTAGTTTAGGTCTAGTTATCTGTCGTGGTGAGCTGGCTTTTGTGTGTCAAGACACAGCATGTGGGTCAAGACACAGCATCACAAAATAATAAGTGCTGGGGGCCCAAGTTACAGGGTGCCCCCTCAGCACAGGGCACTGTGCACTGACAAAAACAAGACAGTCACCTCCAGGGTTGGAGTGTGGCCTGGGGCAAAACTGACGTAGGTACTGAAAATGACACTGTGACACTGTAGACAGAGACTTTTGTGCTGAACCAGTTTCTTCCAGGCACAGGGAACAACTATGAGAGTATTTATATTGCCTGGTAATTTCTCTGCTCTTGAAGGTGCAGGGCCTGGTTCTATAGACATTACATGACTGCTGAGGTGCTTTGTGAATTCTTTAGTGAGATTTAATCACCTTCATTAATGCATACAATATAATAGGAATATGGAATATAATAGGAATCCTGTACAAACTCCCCAATATGGACTTAGACTAATTACATTCTTTCCAAACCGAATTTGACTACGAATTCCTGTACCCCAGCAAGAATGACAAGGAGGAAACACCTTACCAATTTCATCCCATCTACCTAGTACCAGCTTTAGTCTCCCCTCTTCACATCATCCATATTTAGCTGTTGTGAGGTTATGTTGGCTGCATTTCTTTTTTACTATTCATGGACCATGGAAATTATTTTGTCCTTTAAGTTGACAGAGAGGTCAACATAGGATAGTATTTATAGCTGTCAGCTAGTCCCAACCCATAGAAACTGTGAGGCATTTTCTTATGGGTCCTGAGGCAGTCATTAAAGGGTGGGTAACATTGCTTACAATTGACGTCCAAGGGGAATCAGTAGTCATTCACTTCAATTAGAAAACCAAGTTACCCCTTTTAGCTTTTGACTTTCCATCGTCAGATATGCCAGAATATTAAGTGGTTTGTTATTTTTTGATACAATCCACTAACCTTGTTTTTCTGGTCCAGCAGGAGCAATGGTACGCCCTCTCAATTCCTGTGAGCACGTCACAGAGTACTTCTAACTGAACAACAACTACAGCCCGCCTGCATCAGAGAGGGACACAAAATAAGCCTTGGACCAAAATAAAAGTGCCCCCATTAGCAATTCAGATAAGTAAATAAGTGGTGTATGATTGCAAATCATTGCAGTTTTGAAGTTGTAAAGCAAAACTTTGCAAATATTTTGCAAAGTATGGGAGACTGCATGCATGTGTCCCAGCCATAAAACAGCCCCACAAACATCCAAAACTCTAGCCCACACACTAACCTGTCAGATCACCCATATAAACCAGTTTGAAACTGCATCCTGCAAGTGGGAGGCGGGGAGGGGAAGAAACAATGAACACTTGTCTTAGTCTTGATCTCACAGCAGGGGCGTAGCTTCAGGGTTGTGTTACACCCCTCCTAATAAATGTATTTTCTGGAACATAGTTGTTGTTCAGTCGGGTATGGTGAGGTGTCTGTCAGATTTCACAAGGAATTTTTACTTAAACACAGACAGAAACACACATGCGCTTTCTCCTTCTCTTCTCTGAAAGTGATAAATAATGTTGGTTATTTTACAAATTATTGTTTTTTTTTCACTTAGTACACCAAACAATCCGCATTTGCCTCCTTTTCCATGGTTCCTTTGACCCCCCCCCTCTTCTGCCCTGCTTTTTGTATGAGTTTGACATTGTACGCCAGCCTGATTGTCAGAACATCTGAAGGTCACACCCCCCACATCCCAGTCTTCTTGACCAAGCCATGCCCCTGTCTCACAGGTTGCTCTTTGTAGATCTGGTCTGATTCACACACACTGGTAATTCCTCTGAACAGTATATGGTATGCACAAAACAGGATAACAACACTAGTTACTGATCAGCATTCTCTCCCTTCAATCTTTTGCTATTTTAAACATTAACTTTTATTCACAATGGTGCAGTTTCTGGTTGTCCGGTAACTGTTTTTTCTGAAACACCGTTTACAGTTTTAGTAATATGTATCACACATTTACCTAGTTCCTTTTTATACTTTCATATACTGCTACAATTACCTGTATACCATAATCCTATTTCCTTCTAGATAACACAAATTATAGCTTCAAACTTTTTTGATGTTTAAATGGGTATTTCTCTAGTACTTGCACATAATCAATTGTTTATCCAATAATGATTCGTTAAAAGTGTATTAATCTACAATGTCTATCAGTTTAAGTTTATTCCAACGCATGCTGATATCCGTACTCATTTTTAATGTCCCCTGCTCTGTTCTCCTTTTTTTAGGTCTAGCATGCTACACAGTGTAAACTGTCTGGTTGCCAATGACATATTGTTGGCTTACTAAGAACAGACAGGGGGTTGTACTCTGCCCATTGCTTACCATTGGTTGGGCTTACTGTCACTCTTATTAGCTTGCTTTCTGTTCAATGGCTTTCTATGTTTCTGCCTGTCCATCTTGTATTTGTCTCGCCCATGGAGCACAGACCCTTTACCGTCTCCTTGATTGGCTGGCTTCTATGGTTCCTCTGCTTGCTTTTAGAGAACTACTTTTCCTTTTTTGTTAAAGCAGCCCTTTAGAGTGCATGCATTTTCCAGCTGTCTCCATCATGTACTCCGCCTCCATGTTGCTCCCTCTTGCCCATGAGCACCTCTCCCCTGCCTACTCTCCTGTTCCTCTCTCTTACCCATGTGCTTATCTTCCGTGCTGCTCTCTTTCGTCTTGTTTCTCCCTTTGCCTCTGTGCTTCTCCTTGTGTTGCTTCTTACCCACCTGCCATGTTTCTTCACCCTCACCCAAATCCTTATCTGTTTAAATATTTTGTTCAGCACTTTTGTGTTACTTTTTTATCATTTACCAATCCATCTTGGATCAGTAGACAAAAATAATAAAAAGTCTGTGTCCTTCTTTAGGTGCTCACATACATGTTTAACGCATGCACACGCCCACAAAATGAATCAGAGGCTGCATCATTATGCCTTTTAAAATAAATAAATAAATAACGCCATGCTACACAGCAACCGTCATGCAGTGCAGCATGACTAAACCAAACATTGTCAAAGGCAATAGGTGTCACAGGCAAGACCTATTGTCTTTGCCAAGGCTTGTCCTTTCAGGTTATCAGGCTGTTCAAACCCCTGGAAAAATCTGAAGTCTGCAAAAGCCACTAATAAGATATGAACTTGACGATGACTCCAGGCTAGGAGGAAGTGCAGGAATCACCTGCAGGTAAGTCTGGAAATCGATTGCCTAGGAGGGCGGTTGGATAGGTGGGGTTTATATAGTTTCCACCAACCTAAACGGCAGAGATTACAAGATCTCACATGACCAAGACTTAGGGCCTGATTTAGAACTCTGCAGATGTGTTGCTCCGTCACAATGGTGATGGATATTCTGTCTGCTAAAATCGAAATCCGATAATATTCTATGAGACTTAGATTTCATCTGATGGGATATCCGTCACATTTGTGACAGAGTAACTTGTCCACCAAGTTCTAAATCAGGCCCTTAATGTTTTCCTATTTGTGCTTCTTTACTTATGCAATGATTGGTTTGATCCATTCATGCCACATCTATTTAAATCCATTATTATTTAAAGTGCCTGAACACCGGTTCAGGTCCCCTACAGGCCTCAATAGGCCAAATGACTGTGCAGTATCTTCTGCCTTCCAAAAGGTAGAGTGGATGTGACAGCATATGGTGTCCAGCCTTCATGTCCTCACCTTGTGAGTCCAAGGAACATCAGGGGCTGTGTTACATACATTGCCCAGAGACGCAACATGCGCGTGTGCCCATTTTCTGCACTCACAGGGTACTGAAGTATTACACAAGGGGTCAACGACATATATGTGTCAGCCCCTTCTGTAATAATGATAGTTCTGGTGCACATGTAGTGCCAGCACTATCTTGAGAGTGCTTTCCTTAATTTGCATTGGGACCTGACCTCATGTAAATGAGGGAATCACTTTGTCTCTGTGCCCACGCTGAACTATGGAAATGGGCACAGAGGCAGAGACGTTGTTGGGCGGTGCAGTGACTGTGCTCCACAAAAAGGTGGTGCACGCTCAGTGCATCCCCTGATGGCATCCCTCTGAAGGGATTAACGGTGGTCCCATGGACCTCCCGGACATCTCTTTGCAGACTGGAGCAGCCACTCACTACACCCACCTGCAAGGGATCTCTGTCCCCACTTTAAAGTGCAGGTGGGCTACAACTTGCACAGAGAAAGACAGAGCAACTGCTTTAAACAGCTGCTCTGTCTTTCGCTAATGTGCTGCCACCAGGGAGCGCGAGTTAATGGCTGCTCAGAGGACAGCACATTATTTGAAAAAGGATACACTGTCCCTGTCTCTGCCCAGTGGAACTGTTTCCAGGTCCACCATGGCGCAGACAGGGATAGTGTACCCTTTCCATAAAACAGGCCTAGGTCTTTGTCCTAGTATTGTCAGATAGTGGTTAAGACGTAAGAAGTGAAGTTGAACAGTAAAATCTTACTATTGGAGATTAATGTTTAAAAACTTGCATTGCACAACCCCCGAAGGGGGTTATATGGAGATTGGCAGAAGCGAGTCATCTGCCACATATTGGCAGATACCCCATCTGTCCTGTTTAAGATGTACACCTCTCTATACGATTTAATAGGGTGGACTGGACATCCATCAGTTTTGGCCAAACTCTGCTAAACTCTGAATAACCTACCAAATAACATGATAAGCTAAATATTAAGAGAATGCTATACCTGCTAATTAGGATATGACTTTTTGTTAACAAATAAGTTAAAAGAACAATTAAAATTATGACATACAGCGAAAACCAGAAAGTGCTTCCACCTACTTGGGTCAAGGCGCAAACCCAAATATATTTAATAGCCTTTACAGAGTAGGTGCTAGTTATTTAAATTACATTGTACACTGTGATCAATATTATCCTATGGCTGTTCTCAATGTGTTAGCCCGTTAGCTTCAGTGGCCTGGTTCTGGATACAAATCGAACACCTCACTGGACAAAAGAGAGCTTCCAGTTGAAAATGGCCAAAAGTCTTTCCACCCAAAACCCATCCAAAAAAGAACAAGGGGCCACCTCAAGTCACTGAAGATTGGTGAATTAGACTGTCAAGAGTCTTGGTGCTCAGTTTAACTGTGATATTTAGGATTCAAATTTCTAGGTTATTTAATTGGTGATAGCAGTGGAAGTGGGTCAGCACCTTCTGTGAAGTCGACCAAGTGCATCAAACTTTAAGGACTCAGGCCATCCGAGTCAAGATTTTCCAATGATGTTGGCACCATGTGAACAGGGGACACTCACTGGACCACAGAGCTTCACTAATCTGAATTAGAAATTGGACTTTATTGTTAGACTCCAACTGCAGGATCGTGCCTTGATAACCACAGAACCGTGCAAGCCAAGAGGGTGGTTCCAGCAATTTCAGAATTGTTGCAGTCATATGCAGTGAGACACAATCCAGCACCAGAAATATGAAGAATAAAAATCTCTGCGACTGGATAGGGATGATGGGTTACATCAACTGTACTTGAGAGCTGTGGCATTGTGCAGGCTTGTTTCAGAAGGCACACTGGAGGTTCTCTGAAGAGCTATAATCCCACAAGAAGCTCTTTAGAGGTTGCTTTGATGATGCTAGCCAGCTGGGCTGTACTGGTCGCAGGGCTCCAATGCCACCACTCCCTTGCAGCCCATGCAGACCTCAGTCAACTGAGCCTTGTGACGGTCTTCCCTGCAGTTAGAGGTGTATTCATCACTCTGGGCAGTTCATCTTCCTCTTCTCTTGACCAGTCACAGCATTAAGGATTTTTACAGCATTCAAGCCTTTCTGTCGGCTTTTAATGAGGAAATCTGCCAAAAACATCCTGTCAGTGGCAAATGTTTCTCACACAAGTGTGAAGGGCCTTCTCAAACTCCAAGGGATCAATCTATATCCTTCTTTTGGAGCTGAAGTGGGAAGTTTTGGGAAACCAAAGTTGAATTTTGAAATCTTTCTCCACTGTTGAGGAAGTGCATCGCATCCCTTAGTCCTGTTTTCACAGGCTCAACATCGTCAGAATAGAAAGATCGGCTAGTTAGAGCTACCACGGTCAGAGTTTGTAGCCAAGCCAGAGCAGCCAGAGAGCTCCAGTTTTAGGCAAAGGACAATAACACAGGACAAGTGGAGGGGGTGAATGTCACTGAATTAAAGGGAGGCCGAGCCTCACAAAGGAAGGGATGGCGAATACCATCACACCCAAAACAATTCCATATTCAGGAATGAAGCCCTCACGAATACGTCATGTCATGTCCACCAAAGACAAAGAACGTACTTCTAGGAGACTTGTCATCTTCACATCACTTCCTTGTGCGTAATTAATTATGCAAAATTTTAGGAAAATTACACAAATTTCCAGGAACCGCAAACACAGCATTTAGCACTATTTTAACAGTGTTCGGTTGCACATGTCGAGAACAGCAGCCACTCACGTTCTCTGTGTTCACATTGTTCCTGTGTTCGCATGATAGGATTTTTCCCAAACGGACGGAAAATGTAGATTTTCCTAGTTTATGACGGAAAGTCTTAATTTTATTAAAGACACGGAGGCGAGTATTATGCGTTTCTTCTCTTGCTTTATTTATACAGCAGCAGTCAAGAAGAACCACAAATCCCATGAGGCTTAAAACAAACAGCCAATGGGATTGAAAAAGTAGTATGCTAATATAACAACCAATAGGAACGACCCTATACCATTATGACGTCACTTGACTGCAAGCAGCCCTCTTTTCTTGCGAATAGTTAATCATTGAAAAATAATGGAAATAGAGAACAAAGGATAAACAATGCCATGAGAAAAGCAAAAACATCAGAACAAAAGTCCAGAATTCTGTAGAGATAGGGATGTTTCCTGAAGTCCGAGGGATATGATTCCAGACTTGACGTGAGTGGGAGTTCCACGTGATGCCAGGAGGTCCAATTAGGAAGTAGGTTGCGTAGTTGTAGCAGGTGCTGGAAAGAAGGGAGGGAAAAACACCAAGTTAATCCAGAGGTGGGATAATACTCGCCTCCGTGTCTTTAATAAAATTAAGACTTTCCGTCATAAACTAGGAAAATCTACATTTTATGACAAGACCGGAGGCTCCTATTATGCGAGTTTAAAGCATATTAACTACATTTAACGACATATTATCAACAGGTTTGCAATAGAAAAGTCGAAAGGTATTATCATTGGACCAGTCTGCAGACTTGAGAATATCCTCCAAACGAGAACCTGCCCAGAAGGCCTTGGAAGCCATAGCCCCTCTGGCAGAGTGAGCTCCAAAAGTGGAAATATCTATGCCCGCTAAGGACATGATCAATCTAACCCAACGTGCTAAGGTAGCTGATGAAACCGGGTTATGAGGTTTCCTGAAAAAAATAAGAAGTTGGGAAGAGGATGTTCTCAACTCTGCAGTTCTTTGTTCATAAACTTTGAGACATTGGCCCACACATAACTTCGGATGTTGAGGGAAATAAGGATAGAAAACTGACGATAAATTGGTTTTGGTACGTCGGACAACCGAGAACAACACCCCCGAAGGAGTGAATTGGCGGTTGGAGACGTCCAATGCCTTGACATCCGAAAGACGTTTAATAGAAATTAAACATAATAACATTGTAAGTTTGGCAGATAACATTTTTAGTGATAAAATTGAGTTGTCTGGTAAAGAGTTCAAATACTTTAGAACAACATTAACTGTTATTGTACTTTGGTAGAGGAGGTTTGGAAAATTTTACTCCCTTTAGTAATCTGCATACCAGCGGGTGTTCGCCGACCGGTTTGCCATTGACGTGTGTATGGTTAGAGGAAATAGCTGATCTGTAAAGGTTGATAGTACGGAAAGCTTTGCCTTTGCTGGCTTCTGCCGCTAGGAAATTTACTATAAATATTATATCTGTTGAAAAGGGATTAATGTGCCTTCCCAAACACCAGCCGTTCCATAAAGACCAGGCTGCCTTGTATGCTTTCTTGGTACCAGGTGCCCAGGAATTTGCAATGTATTGAGAAGCTTCTGACGAAATGAAAGGGATAGTTTGGGAATTCCTGAAATCTTCCAGGCGGATAGAACAAGGAGATTGTCCGAAATGAGGGGGTGAGGACAATGCAGAGGGTCTAGGAGTAAGTCTGGGAAGGGTTGTATCAACAGGGGAAAATCCACTGAAAGTTCCAGTAAGGTAGGGTACCATACCTGGGATTGCCAAAACGGAACTATGAGAATAAGAGAGGCCTGTTGACGTCTGGCTTGTGCTAAGACTCTGTTGATCATGATAAAAGGGGGAAAGGCGTAATTGAGCGCATGAGACCAATCTTGCAAGAAAGCATCTGATGCTAAGGCTAATGGATCTGGACGCCAACTGTAAAATCGAGGAAGCTGTGTGTTGAGACGGGATGCAAAAAGGTCTATGGAGAGCGGACCCCATAAGGATTGTATCCTGTGGAACACTGAAGGATGGAGTTTCCAATCGCTGGAGTCTCGAAGATGACGAGAATTCCAGTCTGCCACTGAATTCAGGGCTCCTGGAAGATATTCTGCATGAACCGAAAGATGGTTTGTAAGGCAAAATTCCCAAAAACTCTTGGCCAAATCCGCCAGAGGTTTGGACCTTGTACCTCCGAGATGATTTATGTACCCGACTGCGGATACATTGTCCATTCTGAGAAGGATTGCACAATGTACCTTGTGTTTTGCCAGGCTTCTGATTGCAAAGGAGCCGGCAAGCATCTCTAAACAATTGATGTGCAATTTGGACTCCTCGATAGACCATGTACCCCCAGTCGAGATGGGACCACAACGGGCCCCCCAGCCTAGATGGCTTGCATCGGATTCTAATACAAGATCTGGGGCTGACGGAAATATACTTTTCCCGTTCCAAGCATCTAAATGGTCTATCCACCACTGAAGCTCTGTGCGAGATTCGAGATCTAAGGGTACGAGGTCGGAATAAGACAGCCCTTTCCTTAAGTGCTGGATCTTTAGCCTTTGGAGTGATCGGTAATGGAGGGGACCTGGAAATATCGCTTGGATGGAAGAGGAAAGCAGACCTACTATTCGTGCTAAAGTTCTGAGAGATATGAGTGAAGTGCGAAGAATCTGAAGAATTTCCGACTTTATGGATTTTATTTTCGTTGTAGGAAGAAGAAGAGTAGCGGAAATGGAATTTATTTGGAAACCCAGAAACTCTAGAACTTGGGAGGGAGTTAGGAGAGATTTTTCTCTGTTTATTATGAAACCGAGGTCCTCTAAGAGAGAACAAGTGATCTGCAAATGGAGTAGTAGAGTTTGGGGAGACTGATTCATGATGAGGATGTCGTCTAAGTAGATTAGGAGCCTTATACCCTGAGCCCTTAGATGAGCAACTACGGGCTTGAGAAGCTTGGTAAAACACCAAGGGGCAGACGATAGACCGAAGGGTAGAGAGGTAAAGTGATACGTTTGATCTAACCATAGGAACTGTAGAAATTTCCTTGACTCTGGATGTACGGGAACCACTAGGTAAGCGTCCTGAAGGTCCAGTCTGACCATCCAATCGTATTGGAGAAGTATATCTCTGAGATGAAGAATTGTCTCCATTTTGAAATGTCGGTACACCACAAATTGATTGAAATGTTTTAAATTGATGACCGGACGCATCTTTTTGTTTTTCTTTTGAACCAGGAAAATTGGGCTGATAAATCCCAAAGGATGAGGACGAGTGATTGAAATCGCTTGTTTTTGTAAGAGTGCGTTTACCTCGGTAGATACCAAGTCTTTCATTTCCGCAGAGAAATGAGGAAAAGGGGGGAGAAATGTTTGCACCGGAGTAGAGTAAAGCTCTATGTTGTAACCTTGGACTGTGTTTAGAACCCATACATCTGCTGTAATTGTTAACCAGTTTGAAAGAAAATGGGAAATACGACCCCCAGTTGGAAGGAGAGCAACTTGAGGGCTTACCTGTAGGGTTGGAGGTTCTAGTATGTCTGAAGGACCTGGCACGATAACCTCTGCCACGTTGGGGGTAGAATTGAGGTCTGAAGTCTTGTTGGTAGGTATTATAATACGCTCTGGAGCCTTGATTGGAGAAACCACGGCCGGTAAAGCGACCCCTGCCTCTACCGGCCCTGGCAAAAACCCGTTGATTAAACATCTTCCTCATAGATTGTTGGGCTTTGTCCAGCGAGGTAAAAGTGGCTACATACTTGCCGAGGTCCTTTATGAAGGAATCCCCGAACAGTTGTCCCTCAGTATGGATCTGAGGATGTACAGTCGCCAAATTAATTAATTTAGGGTCCAATTTGATCAGAAGACCTTTACGTCTCTCATGAATGAAAGCGGAATTCGCATTTCCTAAAAGACAAATAGAACGTTGAACCCACAATGAAAGCTCTTCCGGGTCCAAAAAGGTTCCCTCCAGTCTGGCCGACTCCACCATATCAAAAATTCTCGTTAATGGTCCAATTGTATCGAGGAGTTTGTCCTGGCAGGACGACCACGCTTTGTCTACCCCTTTGCGGGGGTCCTTGCCTTGCTTAGTAAAGAAGGTTAACATCTGTTGGTCGATGACAGGGGTAGTTGTTGCTCTGTGTGGAAGCACCGGACGTGGACATTCCGATTTTAGTTTGTTTCTAATTTGCTTATCAAGGGGGGAAAATAACTTTTGCGCCACATAATCCCCCACATGTTCAGCTGGGAACCATTCTGTAGAGTTGGGGTGTAAAATGTGGGAGGGATCGAACATAGGTAAGCCTTCTGCATCCAAGAGGGGGGGAACCGAGGAAACTTTGGGTTTCTTTGGAGGGGGAGGATTGAAAGAATCATCATGATCCTTATCTGAAACGTAGTAGTCTGAATCAGCGTCAGGCAAATCCTCATCAGTGTCTGGAGCAGAGGTCGTAGGAATAGAAGGGGGAATATTATGTTGTTTGGACTTTCTCTTTAAAAATGGTCTGGAAGCCATATTATTATACTCCTTGGCAGGAGCCGTGGGAGGAACCGCGTCCTCTGTCATGTGTGAGTTAAACTCACTCTCCGTTTGAGTCGAACCCGAGGGGTTGACAGGCAGGCGTTGACTGCATTCCCCCGCAGTCTGGGCCGAAGATTTAGACAATAAGTTGGCAAAATTTGATTCCAAGTTCTTTGATAGTTTTTGAATGGATGACTGCATTGCCTGTTTGACAGAGGTTTTAATAAAATTGCGCAGTTCATTCCTTATTTCCTCTACACTGGAAGCACTATGTTCCGTTGGTGAGGAATTGGGTTCCATTATAAAGGAAAATATAGTATTAAATTGTTAAAGAACAAATGTCAATGAAATATAAAGGGAAAATGTAAATAATCACAAAGGGTTAACACCCAGGCAACCGGGGGTTAATAGAAAACTAAGTTGACTTGGAGCCGAAAAACTCCTCCTACTTCAGGGCGGGACCGAGTGACAAGCCGTATGAGGCTGCGTGAAGCTGGTGAAGAGCCGGAGTCGTCTGAACAACTCGACAGGTAAGAGCGGTGTCTCAGAGGAATTCCTCGCGTCAGGGGAGAAACCAGAATAACGGTCACTTCCCAGACGCGAGGGAAACTCCTCCGGAACGTTGCGCGCGAGGCGCAGAGAAAACGTTAGGTTTCGCGGCCCGGGAGCAGCACGACGTTGCACCCTGGAACCGGGAAGAGGACGCGAGCGCACAGCAACGCGCTAGAATCAATGCGGCAACATGCCGTCAACAAAATATGATATCGGAAAACAATTACCTTAAGAAATACAGATAAACATGTTAAACTATCATAAAGTCATGAGAGAAAACATTGGTATGAACTTATCTTGACTGCAGCAGCAAGAAAAGAGGGCTGCTTGCAGTCAAGTGACGTCATAATGGTATAGGGTCGTTCCTATTGGTTGTTATATTAGCATACTACTTTTTCAATCCCATTGGCTGTTTGTTTTAAGCCTCATGGGATTTGTGGTTCTTCTTGACTGCTGCTGTATAAATAAAGCAAGAGAAGAAACGCATAATAGGAGCCTCCGGTCTTGTCATAAAATTACGGTGCGTGGTGTAATGGCATAATTTCGGCATTTTTCGTAACAAGCGTAATGCAAAATGCCAGAAATTACATGAGATTATGGCAGTAATTAAAATATCGCTCCGGCCTAGTGCAGGCAATGAGTATACACTTCAGCACTAGTTGCCAGATTAAGTGCCTCCCATTGGAAGTTGTCCCGCTAGCACACCAATTAAAACAAGAAACAAAAATTAAAAAGTTTTTTAAAAAGCCGTTCATGACAGAGGACTTCAACAATTAAACGTAGTTTAAGAAGGGAAGAAATCTGGCATCGGCAGCGCAGTACGTCATCTAAACATGCAAATAGAGAGGCCTCATCTGATTAGTTAAAGCTCCCACTGTGAGCGGCAATATTTTCAGTGGGATGCGGGCACAGCCAGTGGGAGCTGCTAATTTTCATTAGGAAGTGCTTAAATGGTCGTTGAAAGAATCTCGAGCGCTTGCAATCAGAGCTCCCTGTGTGAAGCCGCTTCCACTGGGCCACGTTCAGTTAACGGAGGATGAGACACTACAATAGCGGCGCCTACTGCGTGCACGCGCGCACTGCTTCACGCTACGCACGCAGGGGAGCCCACATGCTGACAGATGCCAAGTGCACTGATGCCAAGAGGAAGCAGAGATAACAGTCTTTAAGTGCAAAGTGGAAATCACCCCACTCTTTGCAAATGCACTCAAAATAATATCAACCGAACCAGACTACTACCCCCACTAGGCATGGCTCACCGGATATAATGCATTCGGTCTTTTATGTCAAAAGAGTGCCTGTCGAAAAACGACAGAAGTTTCAGCTATAACAGGAGCAAGACTAACTATTGGAATGTTTGCTTGCGGTGTACCAAAAAAACGTAAGGGGCTTCTTTACAAGCACCTAGCACACCGGAGTGGCGTCACTGTTTGTGATGCTCCAGTAGCGCTGTGCACTGCGCCATAATTACAAGGTGGCGCTAAGCCATTTTTTGTGGTTAAACGCCACCTTGTAAATATGGGGCTCCCCCGACGCAGTTTTCTGCGTTCCACCTCAACACCCATTGCTTTTGACACTGCCCCAGGTTTACGAGAATTCGTAATTCTGAAGCAGCATCAAAAACTAACTCCACCCCAGAGGTGGCGCTAGCATGGCGCAACGAGGATAAACCCTTTTGTTTCTTCTCATTTTTGCTTTTTCTATGTGTGCTCCATTCTGCAGCACACATAGAAAGAGCAACAGGCCATGAACGATTGTCTATGTGCAGGAAGGTGTCCTTTCCTGCACATAAATAATCATGAAATAATGACGATTTGTTACTTTTATGTGTGCTGCATTCTGCAGCACACATTGAAGTGCCAAATGCTGATTGTAGATTGTTTATGTGCAGGAAGGAACTCCTTCCTGCACATAAACAATCACTCCCTTCAAAGCAGACACCCTTGCACTATGGTGAAAGAGTGCCTGCGTTCGTGCTAGGCAGCTAAATTTAGCGCCAGGGGGAAACCAGGGGTGCGCCATATTTTTGTAGAAAACGGTGCATCCCTGCATTTCTAATGGGAAGCAGGGCAGCACTGTCCTTTTTGGCGCAGTGTCACGCTGCACCACTTTGTAATAAATATGCCCCTAACCGTTTTAGATGCAACCAGTATTTGGATGTTGCAGTGCGCACAATCTTCCTCCAAGATACAGCATGTGACATCCTACAAAAAACAGAACACTAGTCTCACACATAGCATAGCTCAATCAATCTTTATAGCTAGGTTTCACAAAACTCACAAAAGTATGAAACCAACAATCACAACTCCAACACAATACACAAAACGGAACAAAGTATACACATCCAACACAGCTCTTAGGCACCATACATTGGGAGACCCTACTCTTCAAACATTACACCACTAAACTGAACGCACACCCAAAACTCATTCAGTGTCCCAGAATTAGAACAGGTTAAATGATTATTGAGGACCCCTAACAAGGCATTATATTCTCATTCATCTCCAGCAAATACTTCAGGACGGGCAATGGTCATAGAAATCTTCAAAGAAGGCACATACATGACTGAATTGGCAAAGACCCAATGCAACACACACAAAACAGCAGTAAACACTACACAACACACACAACCAAGCATAAATACAAAAGCAGCATGTGAGTCAAACCTACACTACTGATGATCCAACTCAGACTCTCATCATTGACGGAATCTTCAAGACTAGGGGCTGTATTATGGAGAGTGCCTTGCGGGTGCAACAGGCATGTGCACCCGCTTTGTGTGCCCTTGGGGAGTTTGTATTACAGAAGAGGCCGCAGACGCTTTGGTGGCCCTTTCTGTAATACATGTAGCACTGGTGCAACATGTGCACCAGTGCTATCATAAGAGGGCGTTCGCCCCATGCAAATGAGGAAAAAATGAGGAAATCGGTTTGCCTCCATCCGCCATATTATTGAAGTGGGCACAGAGCAAACATGCCTTTAGGAGGTGCACTGGAAGGGCACCACAAAAACATGGTGCACTTTCAGTGGGCCTCCTAAAGGAAGCCTTCAGGAGGGGGGAAAGGGGGGTCCCATGGACCCCCCCACCTCCCAGACAACCCCTTTCAGGCGGGTGCAAGTCACTCACTTCACCCACCTCAAAGGGACCTTTATCCCCATGGAAAAGTGCAGGCGGGTTGCTGACTGCTTAGTGAAACATAGAGAAGTTTTGAAGCAGCTGCTCCATAATTCACTTGAATGGGCTGCCACGAGGGCAGCACAAGTTTGTGGCTACCCTGTGGGCAGCGCATTCATAGTAATACAGCACACTCTACCTGTTTGCGCATGGCACAAATGGGGAAGGTGGGCCTATATGTAATGCGGCCCCAGGACGTAAAGGTACCAGTACTCCAACAGCACTGCCATTAAATCAACCGACCCAAAATGTGGGCCCAGTCAAAACAGTCCTAAAGGTCATGCTTAAGGCAGGAATTAACAGGCTTCCTGAGTGCTGGCATCATAAATGCTTTTCTGCTTGGATTGAGAGTACCTCTCTGCTTGAAGTACTGGAAGTGTAGACAAAAAGTAACACACTGATGGGCTATTCACCCTCCTCTCTGTTCCCTCTAATAAAGCCTTCACACTAGATTTCTCCAAAGCAAGAAATGAAGACATGATGTCTGCCCGTTAGGGCTGAGTGTCATTGTACTGAGGTCAAAAACATTTACTTATAATGACATCACATCCTCTGAATCACTGATCGTGCGATCTTCAGGTTAGTAGGTACAGGAGGAAGCAGATTCAGTGGTGTGACATTAGCCCCTGCAGCCCCCATGTGCAGGGTGGGCGAGCCCCGGGGGACTTCTCAGCACAGTACACTGACTGGTTTCCTGACTGGGTCTGTGGGGGAGAGAGGCCCTCCAAGTACTTTGCCGGGAGACCCCCCCCCCCTTTTGTTACGCCACTGAGCAGCTTCTTAACTTCACATCTACTTACCTTAATGATATAGTGATAGTAAATCTAGTAGATGACATATTTTTGCTGTGCAATTTAGTGATCCACTACCGTCCCCATCCGCAGAACCCTACGGGATGTATACTGCATTTTCCTAGAGCCTCCAAAGGGGCAGGAAGCAAGTGTGTACGTCCAGTGAAAAAGTTGTAGTCAGCATTATTGCCTCACACCAGCCCTTGGAGGCCCTGTTTCAATAGATCTAGCTCCTGGCTAGAAGGTCTTCTCAGGCTATGAAGGAAACTGATAGAGATTGCACCCCATCCCATAGTATTGTTTCAGGATTTAACAACACAATCACAACATAACTACAGTGGTGCATAAACATGGTAGTAATAAATACTGAATAATGGCCAAAGGTATGTGTGAGACACCACTGGGGATTGTTTACTAACTTTGCAACTATTGTTTAAAGCAGGAGGAGCAGATGGAGAGATTATTAAATTGGAATGGACTATGTTTAGCAACTTACTATATACATGGATAATAGGATGAGCATCCAACCACCGGTCAAAGCATGGCACAGAAAACTTGTATATGCATTTAGCTTATCAAGGCTGCACATCTGGTTCATCATTGAGTAGCCATTGTTTATTCACATCTGGTTCACACTAGGGGCCCATCCGCATGTCATCTGTACCAGCCTATTACTCAAAGAGGCGGGTTTACGACCTGAGCCATAGTGCTTTTGAAGGATGTGAAAGGTGTTGAACCTTTGGTGTTCTCCTGTAATTGTTTTTTTGTGTACCAACGAACACACCATACTAGGATGTTTGTGCATTCATCTACCTCTGGCCTGGAATAGGATTCTTCAAAACTCCCGTCTATGGTTTACAATGACAAACACACACAGATGGCCAAACAAACTTTTTCTTTATTCTATATGGGGGTTACTGAAGGGGCATCACAAGCCATTTCACGGGGTGCATGGAATGGAGGATGGAGTTCTTTCAGGAGGTAGTCCCTATCACAGACCTTCCACATGGCCTGGTTCATTCTCTACACATGGAGGGGAGGTAATACACTCTTATACAGGCCCTAGTGACCCTCATTACTATAGACTAAGCACGTACATAGATGGTATATTCATACTCAACAAAAACTTGGGATTCCTCTGACCCATCTCATTAGGTCCCTATTAGGTCTTCTCTCCCTTCCCGAGGAGTTAGGGATGGGCATACCACCCCAACCAGGGAATACTTGAGAGCTCTCAAGTTTCCTAGCTTCAAGCATGTGTAGATTGTGCAGTCCACATTGGATCTTTGTGTGCAAAAATGTGCAGTCCTTATTTTATTCGGTAATCAAGTACTGCAAAGCGCAGAATGCAAAAGTGGAAGAGATACTCATGCCTGAAACTGGGAAAGTTGAGAGCTCTAATACTTCACCACACACTCCATACACAAGTGCGTTGTTTCCCTTGCTGGCTCACCTGAATGCTGTTCTGGTTGGATGCCATTCAAGGGGACAACATCCATCCCTCGAAATAGGCAGGGGGTGTCCTACCTATGGATCTGGTTGTTGTAAGATGATCTCAACAAAAGATCTCACTTACAGTGCCTCTGTGTTTGGAGGGAACCTATCCATCTCTGTGTTCAAGAATGGAGGAGGGAACTGCTCAGCTCAGTAGCTATGTCACGGGGAGCCCACTCCAAGAGAGAGTGGTTTCCCTGCACGCACCAGCAGGAAAACCTGTATTTGCCCTCGCTTGGAGGGAGCATTTTCAAAACTCTCACCAAGTGAGAGAAAACCCCAAGTCCGCTCTCAGCAGGTGGGAGCTTTGAGAATGGTCCCACCCTCTGAGAGCAGACTTTTGAGGTGTTTGTCCGCACTGACCCAGGAAGGGAAACAGATCAAAATATTTCTCATGCCCAGATGGAACAGCAGTAGAAGCTGCTCCCTGTGGGCAGGAGCTATGCCAACTTCCGCTGCATGTGGGGAGCTGGCTAGGGCTGGCGGGGCCTTGAGGCTCCACCTGTGGCCACCTACAAGAGTATGGTGGGTGCCCTGGATCAGCACCAGGGCACCCACCTTTCACAAATGGGGTCCCCGGTTCATGTGGTCCCTGGGGCTAATAACGGCCCTGGAAGGGGTGCCTCATGCCCCCTCCCCCTAGAAATGATGCTGGGCCTCAAGAGATGGAGTCCCGGGGCTGAAATTGGCCCAAGGAGGGAAGCCACATGCCCCCTCCCCTTGAAAATCACGCCGAACCCTGAGGGTCTCTGGGGCCGAAATCATCCTGGAGTGGGGGTTAAGCATGCCCCCGCCTTTATTCAAAGGAATGGCCCTAGGGGATTGGATCCTCAGGGGCTAATAAGGCTCAGGGAGGGGGCTGCATAGCCAACTCCCTTTAATTTTCAGTAGTGGCCCTACGGGATAGGGTCCCCCGGGCTTAAAAAGGCTCGGGGAGGGGGTCCATGTAGCACCCATCCTTATTGATAAAAAACACCGGCCCCTCCCCTTTAATTTTTAAGTAGTGGCCCTGGGGGGTGGGGTCCCCAGGGCCTAGTAAGGTTCATGGAGGGAAGCCACATGGCCTCCTCCCCTTTAATAAAAAAAAACAGCCTGGGGGATGGAGTCCCCAGGGCCTAATACTGTGGTGAAAACTTTCCGATAGCCCATTTCCTGAAGCAAAACAAGCACATGTACATCGGTTAGTGCCTGGTGCACAAAGTCTTCTATGTTCAGTAGAAATTGTCATGCTGAGATGGTTCTGTCTAATAACTCAAGGCTGCTTACAATGCTTACTATGTAGTATGTAGAATCTTTGCCTAGCTTGAGACTTTTTCTGCTGTGCCAAAAAACTTGCATGAAATACAACGCAAGTCCTCAACTGTCACCTACACACAAATTTACTCTTCAATACAAAGATTAATAACATGTTCAATACCTCTTCATCTATGGTGCATTAGAAGCACATGCATTTTGTAAACACATACAATTAGCTGTACATATGTATATATATATTCACTTAAAGAACAAAGAGTACAAGGATGTTGTAGGTAGGTTCTGAATTTACTCACACAAAACCATAGAAATTCAGCAGTTGTGATTATCTCAAGTAACTGTAGTTCAAGCCCTAAGGTAACTGTAACTCGCGCCCTCGCCATACTCTGCTAATTAGCCCAGATATTACAGCACTCATGACAACTTTTATAACATCATAAAAAATATTAATGTAACATTAGCAGTCAAATTATTGAAGAGAAAACTGTGCATGGTGAAGGAGTGAGTTAGGGTTAGCTTAGGGCACGAGTTATAGTTACTTGAGATATCCATAACTATAGCAGCTGAATTTCTATGGCTTTGGGTGAGTGCATTTGGAACCTAACTATAATGTCCCTGGAGCGTTTTTTTTTTAAGTGAAATATATATATATATATATATATATATATATATATATATACTGTATATATATATATATATATGTCAAAACAAATCACTTCCAGGGTTAGGGTGATGCATAAATTAAGCAAAAAAGGAAAAAATAACTCTGGGTAGTTCCCAAGTTTAGGTGGAGAGCAGCTCCAGTAAGGAGCACCCTGCAACACCAACAACACTCTAGATTTGCTCACCTCAATGTCTGTTTAGCTAGCAAAGTTTTTAAGCATAGGATCAGCACAGTGCTATCCACGGCGAGCTAGATAAGGACAAAGTGCTGCTGATCATATGCTTAAAAACGTTGCTAGATAAGCAGACATTTGAGGTGAGCAAATCTAGAGTGTTGTTGGTGTTGCAGGGTGCTCCTTACTGGAGCTGCTCTCCACCTAAACTTGGGAACAACCCAGAGTTCTCTCTTCTTTTTTTGCATAATTTATGTGTCACTCTAACCCTGAAAGGGAGTTGTTTTGACTTATACGGGGTGCTCCCTTGTGTCTGGACAAAGCTAAACCTCTCTGAAGAGCTCTAATGAGAGCAAAACACGTGTCAGGGGCTGCTTTTACTCATTCCAGGTTGGCATGGATGGTATTTTACCAGTCCAATACTATAATACTGTGCCTGGAGTGGTAAATGGCTTTTGTCATTTTACAGCTCAGCAAGGTTGGCACTGTGTCAAACTGATGCTTAAAGACTTTGCTGTACAAATGGCAAAATACTTTATCCTATCTAGCTTGGCGTGGATAGCACTGTGCTGATCCTATGCTTAAAAACTTTGCTAGATAAACAGACTTTCGAGGTGAGCAAATCTAGAGTGTCATTGGTGTTTCAGGATGCTCCTTACTGGAGCTGCTCTCCACCTAAACTTGGGAACTACCCAGAGATCTCTCTTCTTTTTTTGCATAAATATATATATATATTCAGTAAAAAAAACAAAGGTTACAGGGACATTATAGTTAGGCTCACATTTTAAACGTACCAAACCATAGAAATTCACCTGTTATAGTTATAGTTACCTCAAGTAACTATAACTCGTGACCTACGGTAATTATAACTGGCACCCCCGCCATGCACCTTTATCTTATCAATGGTTTTACTGCAGATGTTACACTGAACTTATCAATGGTGTTATCGAAGATGTCATGAGTGTTGTAATTTATGGGGTAATTAGCAGTGCATGGCGAGGGCTCAAGTTATAGTTACTTGAGCTAACCCCAAAAGGTGAATTTCTATGGTTGGGTGTGTTTAAAATTTGAGCCAAACTATAAAGTCCCTGTAACCTTTGTGTTTTTAAGTGAATTTCTATGGTTTGGTGTGTTTAAAATTTGAGCCAAACTATAAAGTCCCTGTAACCTTTGTGTTTTTAAGTGAATTTCTATGTTTAAAAAAATATATATATTTCCTGACTATAATGTCCCTGTAATCTTTGTTTTTTCCAGTGAATTTCTGTGTTTATTTTAACGTAAAGTATTTTTTATTACTATATGTTAATCCAACCACCACTGTGCACAGTCTTTGGCTGTGCTTGGGGGTGGTTGGCCATAGGCCTGGCCTGTGGTCAGACCCTGCGGCTAACCCCCCCTAACCTCTAAACCCCATGCTGCATATGCCCCTTTGTCTGTGTGTAGCAGGAGTTAGCTATGGCCTGTCTCTCTGGGTGTGAGCATAGGTGTGAGAGGGTGAACCTGGGGTTGAAAGTGGCTGTGAGAGTGTCTGTCTGGGTGTGAGAGTGGGTGGATCAGCGTCTTAGTGGGTGTATCAGTTTCTGTGTGGGTCTGTGAGTGGGTGCATGAGGGTTTTGGTGGGACTGAGAGTGGGTGTGGAAGCGTCTCAGTGGGTCTGTGAGTGGGTGTGTGACTGTCTCAGTGGGTCTATGAGTGGGTGCGTGAGGGTCTGAGTGGGGCTGTGAGTGGATTCATGACAGTCTACGTTGGTCTGTGATTGGGTGCATGAGTGACTGAATGGATCTGTGAGTAGGTGCGTAAGGGTCTGAGTGGGTGTGTGAGTGGGTGAAAGATTGAAAAAGAGAAATTGAGAGGGAGAGAGATAAAGAGTTTTTAAGCTTTGGTGAATGATATAATTAGAATTAGATATTTCTGGACAAATTAAAAAGAAAAATGTATTTGTTAATTAAAAAGAGTGAGATCACCTTTCATTACGAACCTTAAGCTTTTAAAATTGAAAACAAATTAAAGTAGGGAAATGATCACCGACACACCTGGACTAGAACCCTCAACTTTCAGTGTGAGTGTCTGTGCCCATAACCATTATGCCACAGTTGACTCTTTACTGTGAAGTCATTGCATGTAAAGAACATTACATAGTACCACGGAGGGAGCCTGAAGGCCCCTGCGGTCCTAGTCGTCTCCCTGCATCCTGCAGGAGCCGGCCTTGCTCCCACAAGCAGGGAGCTGCTTTAAATAGCAGCTCCCTGCTTGTGGGAGCAATGTTTTCATCTGTTTCCCCGCATGCATACTTGTGTGCAGGGAAGGGGATGTGCATTTTTGTGTGCAGGAAAGGGGACGTGCAGCGGATGGGGGCATGCAGCCACCCGCATCATATTACTTACATGCCCTGGGGGGGTGGCGGTCCCTGTGGCTGCGGGGGGGGGACACATGCCACCCGCATCATATTGGTTTAAAGCACTGGGGAAGGGGCGGTCCCCAGGGCACAAGGGGCCAGGTAGCACACTCAAACATAATGTTTGTAGCTCAGGGGAGGTGGCGGTCCCTGGGGAAGCAGGTGCCCCCCCGCATTAACATTTCAATGCCCCTGGGACCTGGCCCACCCGGGGGCTGTTTATAAAACAAACATGGGAGCCTGCGCTTGTTTTTTTTTTTTTTTTCCCCATATCCGCTGCAACTCGTGGTGAAAAGTTAAACAAACAAAAAAAAGCTTTTTGGCTGTTGGTGGGGGGGGAGGGGGATCCTCTGGGACCCCAGCACCAGAGCTAAGGGGTCAAGGTGTCCCTGCCCTGCTCCCTTTTCTTTTTTTACATTTTTTTCTGGGACTCTGATGAAGCCATATACCAAGATGACTGCCAACACTTCATTGTTGAAGTGTTGGAAGCCAATCAGATCTCAGGACGAGATCGGTGAGTTTGCAGAGCATTCGTATCCTTATATATACAAATGTGTTTTTTCTTTAATTACTAAAAAAAAACTACTAAACGGTTTTACACCAAATAACAAAAAAGGCTCTTTCTGGACCAAGAGCTACCTTTCTGCCAAATTTGGTGTAATTCCATCCAGTGGTTCAGGCGCTATCGCTGGTTAAAAGCCCTATGGAAAAATGAATGGGGTAAAAGTGCTTTGGGACCCCCTTTTTTTCGGCTCCCACTTGACGGATCACCCCGAAACTTTCCAGATGGGTGCTGAAGTGAGAAATCCCGGGAGGACCTTGCAGCCTTCAAATCCGCCACAAGATCCCACCATGGCCTCAGCAGATCCACCAGAAAAACAGTCTTGCAGGATTGCATCAACACCTCCACACACCACACAAAAGAACTCTTCAACATCATCAAAGAATTCACCAAAGCACAAGCTGAGACCACCAACATCCCTCCATCTCAGGACTTCTGCGACAAACAAGCTGTCTTTTCCCATTGGAAAATCAAGGACATTTGCGACAGTTCCGGACCCCAAGACTCTCTGAAATCATCAATAACGCCCCAACCAGCGTCCACCAAACCCCCACAGCTCCTGCACGACTGGGCCCCCCTCATGACGGATGAGACTCACTTCATCGTGAGCAGCCTCCATTCTGGAGCCCCCACTGACCCCTGCCCCACTACCTCTTCAACAATGCCAATGCCTCAATCGCACCGAGCTCTGCAAGACCATCAATGGCTCCCTTGAGTCAGCAACCTTCCCAGAGGACTGGAAACATGCTGAGATCCACCCGCTATTGAAGAAACCCACAGCCAACCCAACGGATCTCAAGAACTACCACCCAATTTTCCTGCTGCCCTTCCCAGCTAAGGTCTCAGAAAAAGCAATCAATGATCAGCTACACCAACACATCGAGGACAACAACATCCTGGACATCTCCCAATCAGGATTCAGATCTAACCACAGTACCGAGACCACCCTGCTCACCACCACAGATGACATTCGCTTTCTCCTTGACCACGGCCAAACAGCAGGACTCATCCTACTAGATCTTTGGGCTGTCATCAATACAGTGTCCCAATGTACCCTATGCACCAGTCTCTACACACCAGACATACGTGGCAAGGCCCTTCGATGGGTACACTCCTTCCTGACAGGCAGAACACAGACAGTCAGGCTCCTGCCACACCGATCAGAACCTACAGAAATCATCTGTGGGGTACCCCAAGGATCCTCGTTGAGCCCCGCGCTGTTCAACATCTACATGACCTGCTCGCCCCAGTCATCAGGTACTATGGTATGAACATCGTCTCCTAAGCTGATGACCCCCAGCTGGTCATCTCCCTTACTGAAAACCTCCTTAACAGCCTAGAGGAATTTCAGAGACGGGATTGGAAGCAGTCGACTCCTGGATGAAGGAGAGCTGGATGAAGCTGAATTCCGACAAGACCGAGATCCTCATCATGGGACCTTCCTCCTAAGCCTGGGATGACTCCTTGTGGCCATCAACACTTGGCAGTCCCACCCCCCCAACTCCCCACAGACCACGCATGAAACCACGGAGTCGTCCTCGACTCAGCACTCACCATGACCAGACAAGTCAACTCGTCGCATCTACCTGCTTCCACACCCTCCGACTTCTATGGAAGATTTTCAGATGGATACCCAGCGACTGCAACAAAACCGTGACACACACCCTCATCACATGCAGACTTGACTACGGCAATGCCCTCTATGTGGATCCAACAAGAAAAACCCGAACAAGCTGCAACAAATCCAGAACGCTGCCGCCAGACTCGTCCTGAACATCCCCCACCGAGAACACATCACAGGACACCTAAGAGACCTCCACTGGCTCCCTGTCAGGAAGAGGATCAACTTCAAACTCCTTGTACAAGCATACAGAGCCCTCCACAACATCGGACCCAGCTACCTCAACTACCACATCACCTGGTACTCCCCTTCCAGACCTCTCTGCTCCTCCCAGCAGTCGCTCGCCGCCGTACCCCGCGTAAAGAAGTCCTTGACAGGAAGAAGATTGTTCACCTATCAAGAGGCAAAAGGTTGGAACACCCTACCTCTCCACATCAGTCACCATCACTACCTCAATTCTGGAAGAACCTTAAGACCTGGCTCTTTGACTGAACCTAGAGGACATTCCCCACAGTGCCTTGAGACCGTAAGGGTGAGTAGCATGCTCTAGAAATGAATGATTGATTCATTGAGCATTGTATTTTCTTGGAAAATTTTGTGAAGATTCATTAAATGGTGTGAAAGGTATTAGCAAAACAAAAAACACCTTTTCTATAAAAACTAGGTCCTAACTATAAAGTGGCAACTGGCACTAGGTTATATATATATATACAGTATATATATATATATATATATATATATTTTAAATGTTTTATTTTTATTTTTTATCTCATACATATATGTATATATTTCTCATGTATATATATATATATATACATACATATATATACACTTTTTTCTCATATATATATATATATATATATCTTTTTCTCATAAGCAAAACAGCTCTGGACAGTTCTGTAGAAACTCCAGCACAGATCTGTGTTCTAAAGGTAGTAAAAGGTGAACATGCAGTGATTAAAAATCTAGTCCTTTTATAGGACTTTAGACAAAGGATTTCATACATTTACTACTAAAGAACAAGGTTCCCAGGGTATGCACCAATGGAAAACAAGCATGAAGAAACAATTTACTATAAATAAATTTGAAGATTCTCTCATAATGTTATTACTTTAGATTAAGACATTCTCAGCATCTACTTGTAGGAGGCTGGCCTGGCTTGTAGTGGGTACCAAGGGGTACTTACACTTTGTACCAGGTCCAGTTATCCCTTATTAGTGTAGAAGAGGTGTCTAGCAGCTTAGGCTGATAGAAAAGGGTAGCTTAGCAGAGCAGCTTAGGCTGAACTAGGAGACATGCAAAGCTCCCACTATACCACTGGTGTCATATGCACAATATCATAAGAAAACACAATACACAGATATACTAAAAATAAAGGTACTTTATTTTTATGACAATATGCCAAAAGTATCTCAGTGAGTACCCTCAGTATGAGGATAGCAAATATACACAAGATATATGTACACAACACCAAAATTATGCAGTAATAGCAATTGAAAACAGTGCAAGCAATGTATAGTCACAATAGATTGCAATGGGAGCACATAGGTATAGGGGCAACACAAACCATATACTCCAAAAGTGGAATGCGAATAACATATGGACCCCAAACCTATGTGAGCTTGTAGAGGGTCGCTGGGTCTGTAAGAAAACAGTGAGGGTTAGAAAAATAGCCCACCCCAAGACCCTGAAAAGTGGGTGCAAAGTGCACCTAAGTTCCCCAGAGAGCACAGAAGTCGTGATAGGGGAATTCTGCAAGGAAGACCAACACCAGCAATGCAACAACAATGGATTTCCAGACGAGAGTACCTGTGGAACAAGGGGACCAAGTCCAAGAGTCACACTCAAGTCGTGAGTGGGCAGATGCCCAGGAAATGCCAGCTGTGGGTGCAAAGAAGCTGCCACTGGATGGTAGAAGCTGTGGATTCTGCGAGAACGAAGAGGGCTAGAAACTTCCCCTTTGAAGGATGGATGTCCCACGTCGTGAAGAAGCTTGCAGAGGTGTTTCCGTGCAGAAAGACCGCAAACAAGCCTTGCTAGCTGCAAGGGTCGCGGTTAGGGTTTTTGGATGCTGCTGTGGCCCAGGAGGGACCAGGATGTCTCCAATTGCGTGAGGAGACAGAGGGGGCGTCCAGCAAGACAAAGAGCCTACTCAGAAGCAAGCAGCACCCGCAGAAGTGCTGGAACAGGCACTACGAAGAAGAGTGAACCGGAGTTCACCCAAAGTCACAAAAGAAGGTCTCACGACGCCGGAGGACAACTCAGGAGGTCGTGCACTGCAGGTTAGAGTGTAGGGGACCCAGGCTTGGCTGTGCACAAAGGAAATCCTGGAAGAATGCACAGGAGCCGGAGCAGCTGCAAATCACGCGGTAACCAGCAATGCAGTCTAGCGTGGGGAGGCAAGGACTTACCTCCACCAAACTTGGACTGAAGAGTCACTGGACTGTGGGAGTCACTTGGACAGAGTTGCTGAGTTCCAGGGACCACGCTCGTCGTGCTGAGAGGGGACCCAGAGGACCGGTGATGCAGTTCTTTGGTGCCTGCAGTTGCAGGGGGAAGATTCCGTCGACCCACTGGAGATTTCTTCGGAGCTTCTAGTGCAGAGAGGAGGCAGACTACCCCACAGCATGCACCACCAGGAAAACAGTCGAGAAGGCGGCAGGATCAGCGATACAAGGTTGCAGTAGTCGTCTTTGCTACTTTGTTGCGGTTTTGCAGGCTTCCAGCGCGGTCAGCAGTCGATTCCTTGGCAGAAGGTGAAGAGAGAGATGCAGAGGAACTCTGATGAGCTCTTGCATTCGTTATCTAAAGAATTCCCCAAAGCAGAGACCCTAAATAGCCAGAAAAGGAGGTTTGGCTACCTAGGAAGGAGGATAGGCTAGCAAAACAGGTAAGAGCCTATCAGAAGGAGTCTCTGACGTCACCTGCTGGCCCTGGCCACTCAGAGCAGTCCAGTGTGCCAGCAGCACCTCTGTTTCCAAGATGGCAGAGGTCTGGAGCACACTGGAGGAGCTCTGGGCACCTCCGAGGGGAGGTGCAGGTCAGGGGAGTGGTCACTCCCCTTTCCTTTGTCCAGTTTCGCGCCAGAGCAGGGCTGGGGGATCCCTGAACCGGTGTAGAGTGGCTTATGCAGAGAGGGGCACCATCTGTGCCCATCTAAGCATTTCCAGAGGCTGGGGGAAGCTACTCCTCCCCAGCCCTGACACCTTTATCCAAAGGGAGCGGGTGTAACACCCTCTCTCTGAGGAAGTGCTTTGGTTGCCTTCCTGGGCCAGGCCTGGCTGGACCCAAGGAGGGCAGAAACCTGTCTGAGGGGTTGGCAGCAGCAGCTGCAGTGAAACCCCGGGAAAGGTAGTTTGGCAGTACCCGGGTCTGTGCTAGAGACTCGGGGGATCATGGAATTGTCTCCCCAATGCCAGTATGGCATTGGAATGACAATTCCATGATCTTAAACATGTTACATGGCCATGTTCGGAGTTACCATTGTGACACTATACATATGTAGTGACATATGTATAGTGCACGTGTGTAATGGTGTCCCCACACTCACAAAGTCCGGGGAATTTGCCCTGAACAATGTGGGGGCACCTTGGCTAGTGCCAGGGTGCCCACACACTAAGTAACTTAGCACCCAACCTTTACCAGGTAAAGGTTAGACATATAGGTGACTTATAAGTTACTTAAGTGCAGTGGTAAATGGCTGTGAAATAACGTGGACGTTATTTCACTCAGGCTGCAATGGCAGGCCTGTGTAAGAATTGTCAGAGCTCCCCATGGGTGGCAACAGAAATGCTGCAGCCCATAGGGATCTCCTGGAACCCCAATACCCTGGGTACCTCAGTACCATATACTAGGGAATTATAAGGGTGTTCCAGTATGCCAATGTGAATTGGTGAAATTGGACACTAGCCTGTTAGTGACAATTTGTACAGAGAGAGCATGACCACTGAGGTTCTGGTTAGCAGAGCCTCAGTGAGACAGTTAGGCATCACACAGGGAACACATACATATAGGTCACAAACGTATGAGCACTGGGGTCCTGGCTAGCAGGGTCCCAGTGACACATAACAAACATACTGAAAACATAGGGTTTTCACTATGAGCACCGGGCCCTGGCTAGCAGGATCCCAGTGAGACAGTGAAAACACCCTGACATACACTCACAAACAGGCCAAAAGTGGGGGTAACAAGGCTAGAAAGAGGCTACTTTCTCACACTACTTAGGTAATATTAGTTGACAGATGGTATGTAAAGCGGACTGGGACAGCTAAGGTGTCCTTGATTAGGTACATCACATTAAATGTGGTTAATAAAGCTTCAGTCTTCCAGTGCAAAACTCACAGTTCTTTACTACAGCAGAGAAATCAACTGTGGTAGTGAGCACATGGTGTGGTAGGAAGTCATTTCCAGATGGAAGAAAGCATAACATTGAATTATGCTAGCATGAGCTCAGTTTTTAAATGGTTGAACATTACATTTCAATAAAACAAATTCCACAACCCCCTTCTGATGTTTTCTGAATCATCACATATACATTTTTGTTACAATACAGCTCTGATCAGTTTCAGATTATTTTCTTTGGATCCTTCCAAATCCTTCATTGCGTCATAGAGTTTGCTCTGCATTCCCTCAACCTTTACATTGATTCTCTTTCTTTTACTTCCTCTTTTTGCCGACAGCTTTTTCATCCCACAACTTAACCCAACATTTGATAAAATTTATTTGCAAAATTTTAGAGAGAAAAGCACACATGCAGTACCGATTAGTATAACCAAAAAAGGAGTCGAAGGCAATTTCAGTATCCCTCCAACTACAATCCCCAACCATTTGCTTATGTAAGCGAATCTCTTTACAATGGACTCAAATACAGAACCTATTCCTTCCCAGGCACCTGTCTCTTCCAACTCTGGTGATTCATGTATAATGTTAATAATATTGGCAACATAACTGTAATAATAGTGAGAAGCAAATCTAACATAAGCCTGTTTTGCATGATCATAGCTCTCAAAGCAAGCAATTCTTTATTAATTACTGTTAGGGCTCTTGTGGTGTTAGAGGAAGCCTGTCTACTAAAGTCAATAATTTCCTAAACTTCACATCATTTAATGCAACCCCTACTGAGTGTATTGGTATTAATGTTTCAAAGATATCACTAATTTGTTGCTAAAGCTGTGTTTGCTTTATTTTGTATAGCCGTCAAGGAGATGTATCTAGTTCATTAGTGTGATAGATTCTCGGAAAGTTTTTTTTTTTTTTTAAATCTGTTTATTAATCATAACAATCACATACCAGTACATTGGCTGTTTATGATTTAACGAATTATTTGCTTACATATATAAACTTGCACATCCTCGTTGCATATTAACTTGTATGTAGGAAAAAAGAGAAGAAATCAAATTATAGACAAAACATAAAATATTGCTAACAAAGCAGAAAAGAAGAAACATGCAGCTTAAATACTGTGCAACAAATACTTGCCGAGTAACAATGCAGCTAAGCACGGCTGATGTCATTAATAATATATACTACCTCAGACGGAGGTAAGGAGACGTTAGAGGAAGGATTGCAGCTTATATATGTAAATGTGTGTAGAGCGGGGGACAGGAATGAAGCAAGGATTTATGTTTTGCTGTGTTCAACGGGATACTGAACAGGATTAGCATTAAGCGAGCTGGGTTTGACCTGTGCACAGGTTTGTGCGCAGTGAGAACAGCCTGGTGTGTTAAGTTAATACTTTGAGGATAATAATGAGAATGTCAGCAATGTCAGTAATTGAAATTGAGGCAGTTCAAGTGTCCTACTGACCATATCCACCTGGTTGTTAGAGTTGTGTATGGTGCGCTATTCACGGGGGGTGCAAGTCATCGCGCGCTTCTATTGCCACCACAAAAGTGTTCCAGACTTCGGGGCCCACCTCAATGAGACCTCTGCGTTGCAGTAGATTGAGTGTCTGCGCCTCAGCCTGTGAGCGACTATGTAAGTCACGTAGCCAAACCAAGTGGGATGGAACATGTGGAGCCTTCCAATGTGTTGCGATCAAACGTTTAAAGACAGCAAACGCTAAGTCTATGAATCTGTGTGTCTGTTTATCTTCCTTAGTACGGTGACGTATGCCTAATAAGCAGGACTCTGGTGTGGGGGATAATGCGAGGGATGAGATGTCTGCTGTGGCGTCTGTAACTCGGTGCCAAGCTGAGTTTATTGAGTGACAACTCCAAACCATGTGGTAAAAGTCGGCTGCCGGGATAGCACATCTTGGGCATGACGGAGTTGTGTTCGGGTATATTCTTAGAATGCGGGCTGGGGATAAATAAGATTGGTGAATATAATTGAATTGGGTGTAGCATAGGCGAGGATTTCGGGATATTGATTTAATCGTTGCAAGAGCCGCAGACCAGGTTTTTTGTGGTAATGGTGTAGGAAGGACCATGTCCCAGCGTGCCTTAGCGTGCGGCAGGGTGGTACAGACTGCTGCTAATAGTATATTATATATTTTAGTTATGGTTCCTTTTACGCTACCTATTGTAAGGATAGTAGTGAGCAATGGAGACTCAGGAGGCTCGTCATTGCCGAGGCCCCAAATTTTGTTTAGTAGCCGTTTAATGGCGCTATATGTCAAAAAGGCTCCCTTATGCATCACCCCGGCCGACACCAGATCCGTAAAGGAGTACAACGCGGAATTGGAGTACAGATCACCCACCTTCAGCATATTTATGTCACGTGTGTTATGATGTGTTGAAATAATTTGGGTGCCCGGTAATTGAAACAGCGGTAGCAAGGGTGAGTAAGGGGGGAAGGGGGTCTTGCCACAGACATATCTATGCCAACAAAAGCGAGCTGCCTCCATCAGTATATGTTTCGAGGATAGGGAATGAGGGGTAGATAACAATGTGAGCAGCAGCCCCTGTGGGGCCACGCATGACTGCAGCATTACGCCCTCAGTGGAAGGGGCATCACGCAGCCATGCAGTCAGCCACGACAATTGAGCGGCCGCGTAGTATCTTTCGAGGTTAGGCATGCCCAGCCCGCCCATTTCCTGCGGATGTTGTGTTATGGTCAACGCTACTCTACGTCTATCTTTGCCCCAGAGTAAGTCGGTTAACATTGAATGTAATTTACTAAAGAAAGAGCGTGGCAGACACACTGGAAGGGCAGTGAAGTAATATAGGAACCTCGGGAGGATAAGCATCTTGGCAATTGCTACACGGCCCATCGGGGATAAGGGGAGTGAGCTCCAGAATGGTATCGAGCTGCGGGTGGATCTCACCACTCTGTCGATGTTGCCCTCTTTTAGATCTATAACAGAGTGGTAAATCTGCACCCCGAGGTATTTAATGGTCGTATGTGACCACGGCAGTTTGTACTGCGGTAGTGTCGTATGTGTGTCAGCCGGAATGGGGACAAGAGGGAAAATACTGGACTTAGACCAGTTGACGTGTAGTCCAGAGGCGAGGGCAAAGGAGTCCAGCAATGTCAACACCTCTGACATGGAGGTAGAATGATTACGCAGATAAATCAGGGCATCATCTGCATATAAAGATATGACATGATAGGTGTTAGATTCCGGGATGCCCCACTTATGCGCGCAGCTACGTAATTTGATTGCCAATGGCTCCATGGCAATGGCAAACAGCAAGGGGGACAATGGGCAGCCTTGCCTGGTGCCTCTGCTTATGGAAAATGCTTCAGAGATAATACGACCATTTTTTACACGTGCTGTGGGCTTAGAATACAGTGTTTTGATCCAGTTTATGAAACCGGGTCCAAAACCGAACGCCCTAAGTGTGCAAAGAAGATAATTCCAGCTTAGAGTGTCAAACGCTTTTTCAATATCTAAGGAGAGGGCGACCGCTTCGGTGTTTGTGCTGTTGTGCATTATATGGAGCAGCCTCCTAATATTTAGGAAGGTGCTCCTACCAGGAATAAAGCCGGACTGGTCTTGATGTATCAGACTCGGTAGGTGAGGGAGGAGCCTGTTCGCTAATATTTTCCCTAATAATTTGCAATCTGTATTTAGGAGGGATAGCGGTCTGTATGATTTAACATCCAAGGGGTCTCGGCCAGCTTTTGGAAGGACCACTATTAAGGCTTCACGCATAGAGTCTGGCAGTTGTAAATTATGGTACGCCTCATTAAACACTTCTACGAGCGGGGGCAGGAGATGACTCGGATAAGAGTTGAAGTATTCTACCGGTAGTCCATCCGACCCGGGGGTTTTACTGCGCGCCATTTGTGCTAGTGCTGAGCGCAGTTCTTCAATGGTAATGGGGCCATCCAGAATAGGGGAATTATCGAGGATAAGTTGGTTTTGAGAGACAAGTTGTAATATATCAGTTAGGTGTGATTCCGGCGGAGGAGGAGGAGATGTGTAAAGTGTGCGGTAATATATGAAAATAGCTTCATTAATGCCTGACTGAGTGTTAACGATATCGTCGGGGTTTAGGCGTATCGCGCCGATAGGCGTTGGTTGTGAGGGCTGTCGAGTCAGCCAGGCTAATAGTCTACCGGATCTATCTCCTTCAGCATGCTGTTTTGTCATATAATGTCTGTAGTCATGTTTGCCCAGCCTAGTATCTGCTTCGTTATGGGCAGACCTGAGTGAGTTCAGTGTTGTTAGTATGGACTCGTCTCTGACAACCACATTCTCTGCGTTGCGGATTTTTACCTCTAGTGTTTGTAGCTCTTTAGTAAGTGCTTTTCTCACCCCCACCGTAGCTGCAAGGCAGTGTCCTCGTATCACCACTTTATGGGCATCCCACTCTATAGAGCGGGATGATGACGAGTTTTTATTTAGCAGGAAATAATCAGTTAATTTTTTTGCTATGTCTGTTTGAAAGGGGGGGTCTAAAAGAGCTTCCGGCTGTAAACGCCACGTTGGTATGCGAGTGTGCATATGACCCCAGGCTATTGTTACACATAAAGGATTATGATCTGATATAGTGCGAGCTAAGTATTCAGATCCGCACACTTTCTGAATTACTGCCGTGGATACAAAGACCATATCTATTCTGGTATATAACTTGTGTACAGGGGAATAATAAGAGTATTCCCGTTGGGTGGGATGGGCCGTCCTCCATACCTCACTCAGGCCGTTATTTAAAGCCCAACTTGCTAGTGCTTGAGAGGCGCGGTTGGAAGGAGCTGAGGTAAGCGGGGGGAACGAGCGATCTATTTGAGTGTCTAAGACACTGTTGAAGTCTCCCCCCCAAACGCATTCCGACGTAGGGTCGTTAAGGTTGCCGGTAGAAAGTGTGGATAGGAAATCGCGTTGGTCTGCATTTGGGGAGTACAGTGCAACTAGGGCTAAAGGGGACCCATCCAGTATGCCCTCAACTATCACGTGTCGACCATTTGAGTCACATTGTGTGCGAGATACGGAGAATGGGACCCCGGGGGCGATCCAAATCGCTACCCCGCGGGCAAATGATGAAGAAGTTGTGCCATGCAATTGCCCCTTCCATTTCGAACGTGTGTTTTCTAGCGTAATTTTAGAGGGATGTGTCTCTTGCAATAGAGCTATGTGTATCTGATGTCTCTTGAGAAAGGCATAAACCCTTTGACGCTTCCGTGGAGTTGCCATGCCTCTAATATTCCATGTGAGCACCTTGTATTTTACTATGCTCTGATTAGTTTGAGTGGCCATAATATTTTTGTGATTTTCGTGTATTCCAGGGAATGGGTGTCCGCTGACCACGGCGCAAAAACATTGTGATATGCGCGCGCTAAGATTGGGTAACTTGTACCTACAATATTACGAGCTTCAATCCTGTTACTATAATAACTATGACATATACGTTTGCTGCTGCATTTGCGATTAACTAGCATGTGACAGAACCAACGATTAAATAAAAAGGTGCACTCTAAAACCACACACAATAACAACTGAATTAAAAGATAAAGATCAATTCCAGCAATTGCTGGCACGAGAGAATGGTCCATATGGAGTAGGGGGGTGTCGGGGAGCATTGTTGCAAAGTCTAGGGTTTACCCTGCCCTGTTCGCTTGTGATGTAGAGTGTGCCGCCCAGGGGCACATCCGATTCACGCGGCACAGCAGGGAGATGACGACGGCGCCCAGAAGGAGGTGTGGTAAAATTGTGATGCTATCTTCACTCTGTAAGAACCAGTAGAACCCAACTGCTTAGCAAATATCGTCCGCTGTGCGTGGTGTGAGGGTAGGGCCACGTGTGGATTCCGCTGAGTCAGAGTTTGGATCTTGCTCCTGCTCAGCGTCTGCTTGTGTAGAGGAGGAAGTTGGTGAAGCGTTAACAAATCTGGATGTGGCCCGCAGGAGTCGGGAGCGTTCAGTTTGCGCTTGTTCAGGCGAGGGCTTCGCGCCTTGTTTTTTGCGCTGTCTACGACCCAACGTGGAGGAGGGTCTATTGACTCCCAGTGCATTTGTATCTAACGGGTCAGCTAGACCCTTGGCATGTAGCCAGGTCCAGGCGTCCTCCGGAGAAGTAAAGAAGAGTGTGCGGGTGTCATCTTGTACCCGAAGTCTGGCAGGGAACAACAGCGCGTACTTAATGTTGTGTTTACGGAAACACGCCTTAGCATGGTAGAAAGAGTTGCGTTTCTTCTGTACTTCTGCTGTAAAATCTGGATAGGCTGTAATCACACCATCTTCGAAGTTTACCGGACCAGATTTACGGAATAACTGTAGGATAAGGTCTCTGTCACGGTAGTTGAGGAGTCTTACTATAAGCGGACGTGGTTGTGAGCCAGGAGGGGGAGGCCTGGCGGGAATCCTGTGTGCCCTTTCGACAGAAAAAAACTTCGGGATGTTGTCCTTCAGAATGGTATCGGTAAGCCATTTCTCTATAAATAGTTCAGCACTGAGGCCCTCGGCTCGCTCGGGAAAACCTACCATACGGATATTGTTGCGGCGGGATCTGCCTTCTGCATCCTCAGCCCTGCGTTTTAAGGAATCCACCTCTGTTGTTAAGTGAGCTAACTGCGATTGAAGATCTTTCACAGAGCGGGGGAGGACCTCAGTGTCTTTTTCAAGTTCTGATACCCTATCAGCTAGTGCGTGTTGGTCAGTGCGAAGTATGTTAAGATCTTCTGTTACCGAACCTATTTTAGCTTCTAGAGTAGTTTTAGTGTCTAGGATGGCTTGTAGTATCTTTTCAAATTGTGATGTGTGTGATTGTAGGGTCAGTTCTTGCTTCTGAAGTGCCACTTGCGTGGTGGCGTAGGGTTCTGAGGAGGATGAGGTGGCATGTTCCATCGTGCCCAACGGTGCACGTGAGGTTTTTGGTTTGACCATTTGGCAAGTGCGGAAACTCTTAGACGTTAGCGTGTTGAGAAAACGCGAGGCAGTGTATACGACCAAGTCAAGTGTCCTGTCAGTTCAACCTGGACGCCGAGGAGGAGCAAGGCGGGGATCAAGCGAAACTGCTAATAGATGATAGCCTGGCGCTTTTGCTATCATATACGGATCTTAATAATTACAGTACTGGTGTGAACTTGTAAGCCTAGTTGGATAGGGAGCAGCCCGCTGTTTAGTATAATGGAAGTTGCAGCCGCACATGGTATCTTGTGTCTCAAAGGAGATGACTCATGCGTATGCACCCTACAGTTCGGTAACTGTCACCAATAAGCACTCCATTTATAAACGACCAGGACCATTTTACGTTTTCCCCACACTCAGATAGCTGACTTCTTGTCACCTCGAACTCTTAAAGATGGAGCACCGGCCAATACAGGGCAAGGAACCGTGCAGCAGGGGCTGTGGCTGTGGCCTCTTATGCTGGTACAACATTTCACATTAATCCAGTGCGTTTAATTGGCCATGATTAATAATCCAGCGCGGCCTGCAATGTTGGAGCTGGTTGATTTGTAAGACCGTTCCCGCAAGCCACTCCATGCAGGGAGCAGGAATACCACAGGACTGTGCCGCGACTCAACAACGCTCCAGAGTGAGTTTTCAGGGTGTGCGCTCTAATGTATTACACTGCTGTGTTCGCCTCCAGCGCTCTGATGGGATTTTTATGGCAGAGTTCGGCGCTGTTGTCTGCTAAGGACGCAGCAGTAGAGATTACTGGCCGTCACTTGTTGGGCTTATAGATATGCGGTTTACGTGGTCCAACCACTAACCGGAGCGCGGGGCGCAATGCAGCTTTAGGCAATCGGGAGGGGTCATAGCCACCCACATCGGCCGCATACCTTGATGATTATAGTACGAAGAGGGCTCACCATGGCAAATCACGACCCGCGAGGGGCCACATTTCAGTGAAGGGAGCTCAGCCGGCGCCGTCCTTGCAGGATGTCTCTTACGGGCCGGCGTGTCGTATCCCCGCACAGTGCTGGGTTGGGCTCACGCTGGTGTTCTCCATCCGTGCGACACGGTTCACGGGCCACGCCGGTAGAAGGCGCGTTACTTGCGGCACGACCTCCAGGTCGGCCGCGGAGCGGCATATTGCCGCAGATTAACGGCACGGAGAGCCTCCCCCACTGGACGAGAAGCCGGGAAAGCCTGCCACGGCAAGGCTTGTTCCGACAGAAATGACGATGTGCTGGAGGTGGCCCGGGCGGCACCACCCCTCCAGCGTGCTCTCGACTGGGCGGCGCGCCCCACCGCTCCTCACCTCCAGGTAGCAACAATGTTGTTGCACCACATCGACGATGCACGAGCCCGTGTTCCAGGTACGGGACCCGAATGGCGCTATGCCGCGCCCGCCGCAAGCGAATTGTCTGTAGCTCAATCACGGCCTCGATTTGGCCGATTGCCAGCTATGCGACGGCAGTACGGCTCCGGCTGCGGTCACCGATGCAGCCCCCGGGCAGCACTCTTAACGGCGGTCGGACCCACTCCAAGGGGGGCCCGGGCGCCTCCAACAGGTTGTTTTTCCGGGCCAGGGATCGGAGCTGCAGTTTATGCTGCCGCTCCGGTCGCCATCTTGGCCACGCCCCCCCAGATTCTCGGAAAGGTTAACGCTGCTTAAGAACTACCTGCCTAATTGTGTGGCAGCTGAAAGTAAGTTGATTTGCCACACAGATAGTACCTGCAAAAACACTTCCCTTCACTAAATAGCTATGCTCACATTTGCTCCAACCCACTATTTCAACAGTTTAATTCACTTCTTGCTACCTTATCATGCCCAAGGTTCCCTTTGCAACATTGACACTTAATCTCAGGGATGGATATTCAGGATTCCCTTTACCCTTCCCTTTATTGGATTCTGGTTTAAACTTTCTTACTTTCCTTCTCTTCATCTTGCCTTATCTTTCATATATCTCATCTATGAAAACTCTCCCGTATTTGCTAATTATGCCTTGGTTAGTAATAGTCAAGTTTGTCAAAGTAAAAAAGAGTTTCACCATATACCCACACTGACTCATTTGTTTGAATTCCTTAGAGAAACGATGAACATGTTTAGTAGACCACAAATACATATCTGCAGCTGTCGCAATGGGTACATTTTTCATAGTATGTATAGAACAGCTTAATTGAGTGTTGCTGATAGAAAAGATTAAGATTAAGCAAGATGAGATGCTACAGAAGAATGAGTAAGATACAGAAGGTGAAAATATGTAGCTCCTTTGGTTGCAGAAGCTGGAAGATAAAACACACAAAACAATTCTCTACCTGCATAATTTTTACATATTCAGCTCACATTGAGAAATCAGCATTATAACTTTAAACACTTTCAGAATGAGGGGCATGAGAAATTTTCCCTTTGTGCACTTGTTTATTAACAAGAGGTTTAATAGTCGGGTTTGTTGGTAGGTGGGAAGCATCTCCCTCCAGCAGACGGACAACCAACATCCACCGAATTAAAGACACTGAAATGGCTTCTTTTTTTACAGGCCAAATCTTGGATGTACTTGTGATTTCTGGCTCAGATGATGCTGATTCACAACTCAGAAGCAGGACTTTCAGCATCGCTCTCTGGTTCATGTGCAACTAGGACTGTTGGATATGGCTTAATTCTCTATGAACCCTTGCTATCTCTGTGAATGCGTAGTTTTAATCCAGTGTCTGGCTTCTCAGTTATCACTGGAATAGCTGCCTCTGTGAAAGCATAGCTTTCATCCAGTGTCTGAATTCTCAGTCATCACTGGATTAGTATACTGCTTTTGCCATTGATGAGGTTCTGCTGTGGGGAACTGCAAAGTCTACGACTAGTCATCTTCTCCTTCTTCGGAGGCCTCAGCAACTTCAAATCTAGGTGGGCTTGAAGAGTAAGTGGTTGTTGGCTCCACTTCTTCCTCTTCTCAACTCACCTTCATAGTGTGAGAGACATGTATCAAATATGTCAGTCCAGCACACTTCTCAGCAGTATTGGTGACCAGGATCATCTGATACGAACCTCTCCAACCTTCTTCCAGACAACACTTGCGAACATGCTTCTTCACATGAACCTAATTGCCGGAGTTCAGGTCATGGTATGGACACTTTTGTCCTGCTGGAGTAACAGCATCAACCTGATGAGAGATAGAATGTACCACATCAGCCAATCTCTTGCACTATTTTTGAACCAGATCATCTGTGATATTCACAAGAGCAGCAGCTGGAATAGAAGAAATTTGCATGGCTCTTCCCATCAGCACCTCATGAGGAGATAATCCTGTGCGCTTACCTGGCATCCTTCGAATGCTCATCAATACCAGGGGGGAAGTGCAGCAGGACATTTGGGAGATGTGATGCACAAGTCTTGGCCATTTGCTTAGATAGTCCCACCCCACAAGGCACTCTCACCACTGCCACATTGGTACCATGGGTGAACATTGGCGTCTCAATGATTGGGGATTTATTTGAGAACAAGCCGCAGATGTCACACAGGGATTTCATTCATTTACAATAGCTGCCTGGCCCTCATTTTCTGACTCATGCTATTATCCTGCATTACATACGACTGCATTAATCACCGGCAGGTGACGAACCGGACATCCACACTCTAGTGCAGCGTATGAGATGGGCACAGCAAGACACTTAGGGCCTCATTACGAGTTTGGTGTTCTTTTCGGAAGACCGCCGTGGTGGCGGCTGCCACAAGACCACCAATGTTGGAAGTATCCCAACCGCTGAATTACAAGTCACATACTGAAGTTCCCCAAAAAACAGCCACAAATCTGAGACAGCCGGGCCGACTGAGGGCCGTAGAGAGGCGGTCCCACCACCAGCACCCACATGCCGACAAGTTCCCGCCCTCCATATTATGACCCACAGATCAGCACAGCGATCATTGCACAGAGGAAAACCATTAGCGGTGTGAACAGCCACGGTGAAGAAATCACCTGCACCAGAACACACCACATTGGACAGTATGAATGCCCCACACCTGAGACACAAACACACATCACACAAACCTGCACACTGCACTATATAGCACACTCCCACACAACCCACAATCCTTTCCAACTTAAACGGCTATCACAGACTGCGAGGAGCCAACATCACACAAATTTGCACTTGTACACCATAGGCACATTTATATATCTCACTAAGCACACATCACACAACTGCCCCATCAACATAATACACACATCACTACTGCACACAAAACACCACAACACACCAGAGCACTAAACTAGGCACCCCATCAAGCACCACACACTCCACTGTAGCACACAACGCCCCTCCCAAAGCACTTCACTACCACCATGTCTCCTCAAAAGCACCCACGATTCACTGACGATGAGCTGAGGGTCATGGTTGATGAAATCGTCAGGATAGAGCCATATCTGTTGGGAGCACAGGTCCAGCAAACATTCATCACCAGGAAAATGGAGTTATGGCGGAGGATCGTCAACAGGGTCAACTCAGTGGGCAACCATCCACGCACAAGGGAGAGCATCCGGAAGAGGTGGAACGACTTACGGGTGAAGGTGCGTTCCATGACATCACAACACCAGATTGCCATCAACAAGGCTAGCAGTGGGCCCCCACCTCCTCCCCCAGAGTTCACATCATGGGAGGAGAAGGTCTTGTCCATCCTGCATCCTGAAGGCCTGACTGGAATACCCAGAGGACTGGAATTGAGTAAGTCACTATCACTCCCCTGGCACCAACCACACCTGTACAGCATGCGTCCCCACTACACTATCACCCCCAATGGACCCCCATCGTGCACACCTTCCCTTCCTCACCCAATGGCCCTCCCATTCATGCCACACCACCCCACTGCCACTATCCCCACACAGCCCCACCCAGTGCACGGATAGCACTCACAATCGCAAGCGCTACAACTCCCACAATGCATCACTCCCTACCCTTGAAAATCAGCCACTCCCACACCACAGTGGAACCCCTGCACGTAAAACCATTGTACCTCCTACACCAACTCGATACCTCAACTGCTTTCTACTAAATGGCAATGACCACAATGCACTCCACTATCCACAAACCTCAATGCAACATGGAACAATCTTCACAATCCATCACCCATAAACAATGTCAGCAGTCCAGCATCTGTCATTGCCATCACTGGGAAGCAAGTCAAGGCACTGTATGCACCAGACCATGATATTAACAAGAACACCTCCACAATGTAACTCTCACCCTCTCCATCCACAGGTACCCCTGCCACTGCCACCCTGCAGAGGATGACAGAAACAGGCAGCCCTCCTCAGGATGAAGGCCCCAGTGAGGACTTATACTCTGGATGTCTGGACAGTGACGACCTACCTTGCCCATCTGGGACAACTGGTCAGTCCACCACTACCAGCCTCACCCTGCCCACATCGGAACCCCCCACTCCTGTGGCATCGAAATCACAGCCAACTCCTTGCCCCCAGACCTGTATCCCAAGACTGTTCAATCAGCAGGGTACCTCACAGTACAGGGACCAGAGTCTACCTCACACACCCAAGATGATGAAGGTCCTAGTGTAACTAGGAGTGGGCACACTGTGCCAGGGGCACGGGGGCCAGGGGTAGTGGGAGGGCACCTGTGGGCCAAGGAATGAGGCCCCCAAGGGAAACAACTGGCCTGGAGGCCATCTGTCAAGTTCTGGGAGCATACCAGCTGTCCCAGGACAAGATGGGCCAGATACTCTCAATCTTGCAGGAGAACCAGAGGTTGCAGAGGGAATACCACCAGGAGGCCATGCAGTAGTGGCAGGCACACAATGCCACCATAGCCTCCATTGCAGGGGTACTCAAAGAACTTACAAGCATCTTGCATGCGTCCTCCACCCACCAGCATGCCCCTTCCACTAGTCACTTACCAACTGTGCCATCCACATCAACTGTGGCTAATGGAATGGAGGCCCTGCCAGAGGACCCACAGGCCACTGGCATCCCTGCAGCTGAGGACCCCCCACTCAAATAAGGTCACCCATCCAGACATCCTGCAGGACCTGATGCCAAATCCACCACCAGGAAGTGATCCCTCTCCTGAACATTCTCCCTTGGGTGCCACTGAGACACCCTGTCAACTGTGCACTGTCATATCTCCATTTTCCATGCCCCTTGGATTCTGGACCTGTAATACCTACAGTTGGCCTAACTACTCTTTATTGTAACAAGTACGATTTCATGTAGTGTAATGTGTCATTTCAGTCCACTCATTGAGCAGCAAATGTCTGTAAGATGAACAGAGAGGAAGCAATGTGCAACTAGTATAGTAATACAACAGATATATTCTGAAATCCTGTGTCAAGGCAGCCACCAGTCAAGCCAGGAACCAGAGAAGCACCACACAACGTTCCTGCAAATAGGCCAGGATAGGGACAACCATCACAATAGGAGTCAATGTTGGCCACTCAACACACATACAGTACAGTATATATTTGTCCTTAAAAGTACAAATTTGCAAGTGTAATGTTAACACAAATTACCATGGCAGGTCGATGTTACTAATACATGCATTCACAATGGACTATCCCTCACAGCTGACATTACCCAACTAAAGGCAAATTCCACTGTCATAAAAGTAGATACCATAATCATCCTTTGGGTACAATGAGGATAAGTAGCAATACTGATAACACTATCTTTGTTGGCACTCCTTATGCAGTTTACATAGCAGTCCTAGTAACATACAACATGCTGAATCCTTTGCAGATGTGATGCTAGCCAACAGCATATTCAACATTACTCTGACAGTTGTACAGTAACACCTCCTTGATTGGCAATATGTTTTCCTCAAAAGTCACAGAGAGGGATAGCTGCACTTCACACCTCCACTGATGCCATACACCAGGAGAAGCAATGTCACAAGGCAGACAGGAGTACAGTTCACATACAATACAGTTTACACCTACCTGAAGTTCATTGGAAGTATTGCAGAATCAACTCTTTTCTAGAGTCAGTTGCATCCTCATCATCTGCCTCCTCATCACTTTCTGTGTCACCATCATCAGCCACTGGTCCAGCTGCCACTTCCTTTACATCCAGTAATGGTATGTGACGTCTCTGGGACAGATTGTGTAGCATGCAACAGGCAACAATGATCTATCAGACTTTTTGTGTTCTGCAGAGCAGGGCACCTCCTGAGAAATGTAGACACCAGAATCTGGCCTTCAGCAGCCCAAAAGTCCTCTCGGTTACACGCCTTATACTGCGATGGGCATCACTGTAACGGTTTTCCCCATCTGTTGTTGGGTATCTCACTGGCATCAGCAGCCAGTGAAGGTTAGGATAGCTGGAGTCACCTTTGTGCACAAAGGTTGGACCTATTACAAAACCGGTGGAGACACAGGGCAGAATGTGAAGAGAGGTGACATTACACTTGGACACATCCAATGGAATACATACCAATGAACCAGGCTCTCTTTCTCCATAGTTGTACCATTATGTGTGGGACATTGCTGTTCCTCAGAATGTACAAGTCATTCACAGATCCAGGAAATTTGCCTGTCACTTAGGAGATATACTGGTCAGCAAGACACTTGCGTGTCGCGGGGGCCTGCGGCACCTCGAGCCGCGCACGCTGTCCTCTCTGCTGTGGCGGGGTCGGGGGACCAGGATTGGGATCGGTCCTGGCCGCGCGTTTGGCACGTGTGTTTTTGTGGTACGCCCACAACCCCCCCCCTCGGCCCTTCCACTTACCTGGTGCCCATTTCTAGGGCCTTCTCTTTTTTCCTCTTTCTTTCTGGTGAAGCCATATTTCTCTCTCTCCCAGCATACCTTTCTCTTTTCTTCTTCCCTGCATGCATCTGATCCCCTTCTCACTATGGTGTCTTTCCTATCTGGTTCTATAGCCCCTTCCCAATCCAAGATGGCCATTTTTCGTCTTCCTGTTTGTCACTTCCTGTCAAGGGGTATATAAGGGGATTGATTTTTCTTCTCTTCGCTTTGCAACACTTCTCCTGTGGTGGTCACACTCTGGCTGGTCTTCTATTTGGAATCCAGTTTTTGCTCCTGTTTTTCCTATGTCCTTCCTCTGTTATCCCTGGCATTGAAGTTCTGATTTTTCTTGTGTCCTCATTTTGTTCCAGGGAGCTCCTGTCTGGAGGTTTTTTCCCTATGGGGTTTTTCCTCTGGGACTCCTTCTGGAGGGCACGGACTGTGGTGGCGTAATATTGTCAGCAGTCCCGTGGCTCCCGGAAGGGGTCGCCCTTACCTCGGCCAGAGCCAGATTTGCAAGAACCAAGGCCGCACGCCATTTCCCTCTGGCCTGGATGGTAAGCCAAAGGCAAATTGTGACAGATTGCAATGCCCAAAACTCCGGTCGTGGTCCAGTATCATGTAGGATCCCTTAACAAGCACAGAACAAACAAGTCAGACATTGCTCCTGACTATCCAACAACAAGCCCAGGAACTACAACAGCTACAAAATTAAAACGTGGCCTTACGACAAGCCTTACCCTTCAGCACCACTGATGTTCCCACCGTCTCTGCCACTACACACCATTTTTCTGGGGATCCTAACAAATCACGAGAATTCCTAGATGCCTTAACAGTTTATTTTGCATTTAGACCATCACAATTTACACAAGACATGACCAAGGTCGGATACCTAATCAGTGCCCTGTCCGGCCCGGCCTTAGCCTGGGCAACTCCTCTGGTAACCTCCAATGATTCCAGTCTGTCTAATTTTCCAGCCTTCATCACTGCCTTTAAGCAAATGTTTGAGTGTCCTGGACTTGAATCTTCAGAAGAAGAAGCATTATGCGACATCCAACAAGGGAGGCAGGACGTCTTACAATACATCACATGGTTTAGGCAACTGGCAGCAGAAACCTCTAGGGTGGAACATACCCTTGTTACTCTTTATCGAAGAGGTCTGCGGGAGGAGATCAAAGATGAATTAGTGCATTCTGCTAGAGTGGAGGATCTCAAGCGTCTGATGGACTTGACTCTCGCCATACAATACTGTCTTAACGAACAGAGGATGGAGAAGAAAACGAATCGTATGCCATCACATTCAGTAAGTTCACGTACACCTCCTCATCGTTCTGAGGAGACTCGTCCTGAAACTAGAGGAATTACCGACGAGGAACCTATGCAAATTGACATGGCTCATGGACCTTTATCGACTAGTGAGCGTGAAACTAGATGAAGGAAGGGACTATGGTGGTCATTACAACCCTGGAGGTCGGTGTTAAAGCGGCGGTAAGGCCGCCAACAGGCCGGCGGAAAACAAAATGGAATTACAACCGTGGCGGAAACTGCCAACAAAGACAGTGACTTTAACACTCCAACCGCCACGGCGGTACAAACAAACAGCTTGGCGGTCACCGCCAACAGACTGGCGGGAGACAATGTACCGCCCACAGTATCACAACCTACCAATCCGCCACCTTTTCCAGGGCGGATTCACTGCGAACAAAAACACGGCAGAAACAGGACTTCGAAGGGAAAACGCTCACCTCTACACACCCTATGAGGAATCTGGACGCCATGGAACCCGAACTCCACATCCTGCCAGCCCTTATCTTCTTGCTCCTCTACCAGGAGCCCGAACGCCGGCGGCGAAGACCACGGTGAGTACTGCACCTATGACACAGGGGAGGGGGGAGGGAAAAGAGAGTGACACACACACGCAACACGCAACACCCCCACCCTCACCCACGACAACACACACACTAATACAGCATGATACATAACAGTTACACCCCCCCCCGGGAAGAATGCAAGGACAAAAGGAAATGAGTCTAACCATTGTAATATATTAAAATCCAGTACGCAAAAATACATATATACACTATAAACAAAATATACACCAAGAATAGTAGTCCAGGTAGTGCTCCATTGAAGTCCGTGGAACACTGGGCCCACACGGTATGGGCGAGGCCCACACTCAATCCCCGAAATGACGGAGAGAACACTGCAGGGGCATCAGATAGCAATAAAACAGGCACCTCAGGTGTAAGGGAAAGGGGGGCACCTCAGCCGGCTGAGTGCACGACGCCAAATACACGAGGGGGCCACATGCCCACTGTTCCATCCTGGGGAGTGCAAAGCCACAGTCTCTCAAGTCTCTACAGTGGGTGGGTTGCCCACTGTTCCATCCTGGGGAGTGCAAAGCCACAGTTTCTCAAGTGGATAACATTCTCCATTGGTCCTGGAGGGGGCTTTGTGCCCAGAGTGCTTCATCCTGCCAAGGACAGAGGTAGTGGATGTGATACTCCACTGGTTCTGGAGGGGCTATTGTGCCCAGAGTGCTTCATCCTGCCAAGGACAGAGGTAGTGGATGTTTGTCTCCACTGGTTCTGGAGGGGGCTTTGTGCCCAGAGTGCTTCATCCTGCCAAGGACAGAGGTAGTGGATGTTTGTCTCCACTCGTTCTGGAGGGGGCTTTGTTCCCAGAGTGCTTCATCCTGCCAAGGACAGAGGTAGTGGATGTTTGTCTCCACTGGTTCTGGAGGGGGCTTTGTGCCCAGAGTGCTTCATCCTGCCAAGGACAGAGGTAGTGGATGTTTGTCTCCACTGGTTTTGGAGGGGGCTTTGTGCCCAGAGTGCTTCATACTGCTCGTGACGGACTCAGTAGCGTCAGTGCCCTTGGCGCTCATGGGCCACAGTGCTTGTTGCGGTGGTGTCCTTGGCAGCGGTGCTTGTGGCGGCAGTGCCCTGTTCAGCGGTGCTTGTGGCGGCGCCCTGTTCAGCGGTGCTTGTGGCGGAGGGGTCCTTTGCAGTGACTCAGCTGCTGGCGGTCCTGTCTGGCCCAGCGGGGCTGGTGCTGGCGGTCCTGGCTGGCCCGAGCGGGGCTGGTGCTGGCGGTCCTGTCTGGCCCAGCAGGGCTGGTGCTGGCGGTCCTGTCTGGCCCAGCGGGGCTGGTGCTGCCGGTCCTATCCTGGGCAGCAGGGCTGGTGGTGGCGGTCCTGTCCTGGGCAGCAGGGCTGGTGCTGGCGGTCCTGTCCTGGGCAGCAGGGCTGGTGCTGGCGGTGGCCTCCTGGGCAGCAGGGCTGGTGCTGGAGGTCCTGTCCTGGGCAGCAGGGCTGGTGCTGGCGGTGGCCTCCTGGGCAGCAGGGCTGGTGCTGGCGGTGGCCTCCTGGCAGCGGGGATGATGGCGGTGGCCTCCTGGGCAGCGGGGATGATGGCGGTGGCCTCCTGGGCAGCGGGGCTGGTGCTGGCGGTGGCCTCCTGGGCAGCTGGGCGGGTGGCAGTGGCTTCCTGGGCAGCGGGGATGATGGCGGTCTTCTCCGCCGTGCTGCTCTTCCCAGACTTGCTGACTTTCTTGTGGGCCTTCCCCACCTTGGAAGGTGTCGCAGCTGACTCCACACTCCCACCTGTACCCCTGGGAGCGGCTTTGGTGGCTGGAGTCTACCCCCTCTCCCGCCGGGCACTGGCCAACTTTTGATGCTTGACAGGTGGGGGACTGTCCGTGCTGTGGCTCCGTGCCACACTAGCTGCCCTGGTGGCCGGTGCACTCCAGATTTCGGTGACTACAGGCACCACTGGTCCCGGAGATGTTGTGGCTGAGGTGCTAGGTTGGGACCTGGAGAGTCGGGCCCTAGGAGACGGACGTGGTGGGGGAGGTGAGGGAAAGAGATCAAGGTTGGACAGGAAAAGTTTATTGGGAACACTGGGACGGGTAGCTGGAGGGGGTTTGGGAGTGGAGGAAGAGGTTGTGGTTGTAGGAGGTGTTCGTTTGGTGACTTTGGGTGAAGGTGCATGTGCTGGAGGCTGTCGTGAGGTGGATGGCTGTTGGGTGGGTGTGTGCCTGCGTTTGTGTCTCTTGGGAGGTGGTGTCACAGACACAATGGGAGAGGACACAGGGGACGTGTGAATGGCAGTGGGGGTGGTGACTGCACGTGAGCGGGGTGTGGTGCTGTGTGTGCTGGTGATGGAAGTAGTGGCTGTAGATGTAGTGTATACAGGTGTGAGTGGAGACGAGACTGGGAGGGAGGAGGGAGACGAGGAGGAGGGGGACACAGTGGAGGCAGTGGATGTTGGTGTGTCTGCATGTGTGTGATGCTTGCGTGAGTGCCTCTGTGGTGCTTATGTTTGCCTGATCTTCCCTTGTGTGTTGAGGTGTGTGCATGCTGGTCTGAAGGTGTGCTTGGGATAGGCTGAGGTAGAGGGGATTGGGTCTGGGTGGAGGAAGTTGGAGGGGGGAGGCTAGAGACATGGACAATGGCTGCCATCAGTGCTGAGGCCAGAGTCTGAAAAGCTTGCTGAAGGGCCGCCTGACCGGAATGAATGCCCTCCAGGAATGCATTTGTTTGTTGCAACTGCCTTTCTACACCCTGGATGGCATTCAAAATGGTAGACTGCCCAACAGTGAGGGACCTGAGGAGGTCAATGGCCTCCTCACTGAGGGCAGAAGGGTGACTGGGGCAGGGCCTGAGGTGCCTGGGGCGAGGGTGATGCCCACCCTCATGGGTGAGCGGGCACGGGGCAAAGGCTGAGGGGCTGCTGGGAGGGCGGTGCTGGTAGGGGGGGTGGCGGCTGTACCTGTAGATGCGGGGCACAGATGTTGCTGCCACCACAAGGGAGCTCCCATCAGAGGACGAGTCTGTGTCACTGGTGTCAGCTCCTGTCCCCGCCGTGCAGCTCCCCTCGCCCTCCGTCCCACTGGTGAACTCCGAGTCCGTTGTCTCGCCCTCCAGGGCCATGTGGGATGCAGCTCCCTCCTGCTCCGGTGCCACTGCTCCTCCGCCTGATGATGCTAATGCACACAAGAACAGGGAGACCACAAAAAGGGGGTGGACGACAGAAGAAAGAGATGTTAAGTGCATGCATTACCGCTGCCGTTGGCTGACACAACAGACACAGAAGCCCCCTGCACTACGCCGTGCACTTGGGCTCCACTGTTCAATCTCTGGGACATGGCCTACAAAGCTATGGCCGACATCTGCACACATGGATGACACAGGAGCCTGACTAGGTGAACCTGGCACTGTACCAAGGTGGGGTGGGGTGCCACAGGGCCTGCCAGAACAAGGGTACCTAACTAGCACACTCGCCCTGGCCTAGGGAAACCCACAGCCCACCTCCCCCACCCAGACACCTCCACTGCGCGCAAAATCAGCAGAATGAGAGTGTACTCACCCCCTTGTGGCTGCTGTGATGCCCTCAAGCGCCCATCCAACTCCGGGTACGCCACCGCCAGGATCCTGAACATCAGGGGGGTCATGGTGCGACGGGCACCCCTCCCACGTTGGGAGGCCATCCCCAGCTGGGCCTCCGCCATCTTCTTGCTCCAGCGGCGAATGTCCTCCCATCTTTTACGGCAGTGGGTGCTCTGTCTGTGGTGGACCCCCAGGGTCCGGACTTCCTTGGCAATGGCACAGCAAATATCCTTTTTCTGGTGGGCGCTGACCTACATGAATTGACAATGGGGAAAAGAAAAGTTATTACCAACTGCACCGTCACAGTCATTGGCCCCCATCCCTACCCTTGCCATATGGCACATGCACTCACCGTCGTTTCATGCACGCCTCAGTCTCCCCCCCCCCCCATCTTTCATCCACCCCACCCCACTCCACACAGGCATAGCCCATACAGCATGCTCCAGTGTACTTACCTGTTTGTCTGGAGGACCGTAGAGTAGTGTGTACTGGGGGAGGATCCCATCCACGAGTTTCTCCAACTCCTCCGATGTGAAGGCAGGGTCCCTTTCCCCAGACGCACAAGCCATTGTCTCTTCCAGACCGAGGTCACAGCAGCACTTGCAGTGTAGGTCCTCTCCTGTCGAAGATCAGGTATCGAGTGATTGAACAGATAGAAAATGGCGGTCACGTCCGCGGCGGTGGTACCGTCACCGCCGGCGTACATTGTCATTGGCTCCTGGGACCCATAGGGTCCAATGTTAACCAATGCAGAATTCTGCTGCGGTCTTCGACCGCCTACCGCGACGGTGTACAACGCCAGCGCAGTTACATCACATCCCGTTGTCCCACTTTACAGGTCAGGCATCCGCCATTTCAGGGGCCCTCATGGCTTAATTTTTAACTGCGTCACACATACCTAGGCCTTGCCTCAACACTCATACAGGCCAAATTTCGGATTATGATTTGTGTTCTGTGTAAGCTGTGGGTACATACCTCTGAGTTGGTTGACTCTGTGCTCGCTGTTGTCCTTCATAGGCACCGTCCGCTGGGACATGTGAGGAGATGGCGGCATCCTCCGGTGTACAGACCGCTGGTGGACCTGTTGACAAGGGAGGAAAGATATATGATCCTCACCTACAGCCTTGATCGTGCCACAATCCTGGAACTGTGTTCCCAGTTGGAGCCAGACCTGATGTCAGCTATCCGCCATCCCACAGGAATCCCCCCTCAAGTGCAGGTGCTGTCAGTACTCCATTTCCTTGCAAGTGGGTCTTTTCAAACAACAGTGGCCATAGCATCAGGGATGTCCCAGCCTATGTTTTCCAACGTGTTATCCAGAGTGTTGTCTGCCCTGCTGAAACACATGCGGAGCACATCGTTTTCCCTCAGGTGGAGGATTTGCCTACAGTGAAAGGTGACTTCTATGCCCTGGGACATATCCCCAACATCATAGGTGCCATTGATGGGACACATGTGGCTTTGGCACCCCCCGCAGGAGTGAACAGGTGTACAGAAACCAGAAGAGTTATCATTTGATGAATGTGCAGATGGTGTGTTTGGCAGACCAGTACATCTCCCATGTGAATGCCAAATTCCCTGGCTCAGTGCATGACACTTACATCCTGCGGAATAGCAGCATCCCTTATGTGATGGGTCAACTCCAGAGGCACCGTGTGTGGCTATTAGGTGAGCACCTGGAAGCAAGTCAGTGGGAATGGGTGTCTGGGACTGGGGATACTCCTACAGGTTAGTGTGTGTCTAACAGTTGTCCCTCGTCATTTGCAGGTGACTCTGGTTACCCCAACCTGTCATAGCTACTGACCCCAGTGAGGAATCCCAGGACAAGGGCAGAGGAATGCTACAATGAGGCCCATGGACGAACTAGGAGGGTTATAGAGAGGACCTTCGGCCTCCTGAAGGCCAGGTTCAGGTGCCTCCATATGACTGGTGGATCCCTAATCTACTCACCAAAGAAGGTGTGCCAGATCATCGTGGCCTGCTGTATGCTTCACAACTTAGCTTTGCGACGACAGGTGCCTTTTCTGCAGGAGGATGGTCCAGATGACGGTGTTGTTGCAGCTGTGGAGCCTGGGGACAGTGAAGACGAGGAAGTAGAAGAAGAGGACATCGACAACAGGAACTCTGTGATCCTGCAATATTTCCAGTGAGACACAGGTAAGAATACAAACCTGCCTACTACATGTACTTTAACACTACTACCTCTCTACTGTCTGTCGTTTTCACCCAGTGTATGGTCACTGAGTTGTCACTTTCCCTTACGATTTCTCAGATGTGGGTCCCACTGTGTGACATCTGCTGTGTTTCCTCAGGGACAAGGGCTGTGTGACATAGGTATGTTGACATTACATTTGAAAGAGCATTTTGACACTGTAATTGCTAATACACTATTTCGAAATCACAGACTGACTCCAGATTGTTTTGTGCTTCAAGGGTGTTTACTTAAGTGCTCAATATTGGAGGGAGTTGTAAAATGGTGAGGGGTGATGGTGGAGGAATGTCCATGGCAGAGTAGAGTCTATTAGTCTCACAGGTGCATTGCCCAAATGAGCATAGGAAGTGGAGCTGGGGCAGTTTGAGGATGGACAGGGTGACAACGTGGGACAGAAGGATGACATTCAGGGTGGTCTCATTTCTTGGCGGGGGTCTTAGCATCATTCTCTGTCTTTGTCCTGGATCTCAGGGACCATTTGCGGGGTGTTTCTCCCTCTGCAGGGGGTGGGGTGCTGGTGTGGTGGTCCTGTAGCGGGGCGTCCTGTCCACTAGCGCCGGTGGAGGTGGTGGGCAGTTCATCGTCCAGGCTAGTGTCAGGGGCCCCTTGTTGTGCCACAGTGTCCCTCCTGGTGTTGAGTACATCCTTCAGCACCCCTACGATGGTGCCCAGGGTGGAATTGATGGATCTGAGTTCCTCCCTGAAGCCCAAATACTGTTCCTCCTGCAGGCGCTGGGTCTCCTGAAACTTGGCCAGTACCGTTGCCATCGTCTCCTGGGAGTGGTGGTAGGCTCCCATGATGTTGGAGAGGGCCTTGTGGAGAGTGGGTTCCCTAGGCCTGTCCTACCCCTGTCGCACAGCAGCCCTCCCAGTTCCCGTGTTTCCCTGGGCCTCTGTCCCCTGAACCGTGTGCCCACTACCACTGCCCCCAGGTCCCTGTTGTTGTTGGGGTGGTGGGTTAGCCTGGGTTCCACTGCTGATTGACGTGTCCTGGGGACAGAGGTATGGGCCCGCTGGGTGGGTGCGGTGCTGGTGTTTCCAGAGGGGGAAAGCTCTGTGGTGGTCTGTGACTGTGTGAGGGGAACCGACTGTCCCGAGGTCCCCGATGGGCTGGGCTGGTCATCTAGATCCAGTTGGACAGAGCTGCTGTCATCACTGTGGGCCTCTTCTGTTGGCGGTGTGGATATGTGTGGACCCTCGTGTCCGGTGACGTTGGGTAGGGGTCCTGCAGGGGTATAAAAGGATGTTTATTACATCTGTGTGTGCTATGGCGTGCAATAGGTGGGTGACCGTGTACCCCAGTGCTTGCATTCCTGTGTGGGACCTTGTGTGATGGTTTTTTAGGGGGGTGTATGGGTATGTGCAGTGGCCATGCATTGGTGATGGGTGTCCATGCTTTGTTGTTGCATGCAGGGCTGGTGTTGGGATGTGTGGTTTGTGATATTGGGACATTTGTGAGGAGTTGGAGTGATGTGGTGAGGGCGAGGGTGGTGGTATGTGATAGCATGCAGGTAAGGTGGGGGATGTAATAGTTAAGATTTGACTTACCAGAGTCCATTCCTCCATCTACTCCTGCGAGGCCCTCAGGATGCAGAATCGCCAAGACTTGCTCCTCCCATGTTGTTAGTTATGGGGGAGGAGGTGGGGGTCCGTCGCCAGTCCGGTGAACCGCAAGGTGGTGTCTTGAGACCACGGAACGCACCTTCCCCTATAGGTCGTTCCACCTCTTCCTGATGTCATCCCTATTTCTTGTGTGCTGTCCCACCGCGTTGACCCTGTCCACTATTCTTCGCCATAGCTCCATCTTCCTAGCTATGTGGAGCACCTGTGTGCTGCACCTGTGATCCGAATAGCTGTGGCTCTACCCGATGATTTCCTCCACCATGACCCTGAGCTCCTCCTCAGAGAACCTGGGGTGTCTTTGGCGTGCCATGGGGTGGTGTGGGTGTTGTGTGGGGTGGTGTGTGTAGTGATAAGTGGGATGATATTTCGTGGTGTGTTGTGTGAGGTGCGTGGAAGTTCTGTGGGTGATGGTATTGTGTGCCTGTGGATGCTTGGTAGTTGTTTGTGGTGTCTCTCTCTGGCCTTCTCTCAGTGATTCTGGTCGTAGGGGTTTGTGGGTGATGTGAGGGTGTGTTTTATATTGTAATGGATGTGTAGGAGTGGTGTGTGTATGTGTATCAGGTGTGTGTATTTCGAATTGTCCAATGTTGTTGTGTTTTGTAAATGTGTGTGTATTTTAAGCGCGGCGGTGTGTACCGCCAATGGAATACCACGGTTGAAAGACCGCCGCGTGGATACGTGTGTTGTGATAGAGTGGGCATATTTCTGTTGGCGTGACGGTGGAGGTTTTGTTTTCTCCCGTTTATCACTGACCTTTGGTGTGGTGGACTTGTGTAGGTGTCTGAATTTTGGTGGATTCTGAGCTGTGGGTCATAATAGCTGTGGCGGATTTCTGCGGCCACGGCGGTGAGTTGGCGGTCTTCTGAACGGCGGTAAGCGGCTTTTACCGCCAATGTTGTAATGAGGGCCTATGTCTTTATTGTGGTGCTTCCTGTCATCTAATTCGTATTTGTCCAGTTCGCCCGGCAAGGCCATTGGGAAACGCCAACTCCGGTCCTCTGTGAGAAAGGGAGGAGACGAGATATTCCGAGATACCTTCCATTTGTTCCTCCAGAGAAGAAATAACAGCTCTTTTCCTTTTACCTATCACCTTACAATTAGCAGATGGCCGAGAAGACAAAGCTTTAGACTTGTTGGATTGTAGGGCCAGTGGTATCTACTTAGATGAAACATGGGCTTTGGAAAGAAAGATCCCTCGGGTACCCAAGGACATACCAGAGCAAATTCATACAGTGGATGGGTCTCTTCTAGCCTCTGGGCCTGCTACTAATACCACTCCTGCCTTGTGTTTACAATTTGGGAAACATCAGGAATATGTTTGTTTCAATCTGATATCTTCACCAAATCATGTCATGATTCTAGGTATCCCATGGCTAACCCGGCATAATCCCTATATTAACTGGGAAACTAGAACCATTTCACTGTCCTCCCAATTTTGTCAACAGCACTGTTATTTAGCAGGAACGTATTGTTCCCCGAAGAAAATGTTATCGACATCTCCTAAAGTAAGCTGTTCCATCAACCTCCTTCAAGGAGTACCTAGTCATTATCTGGAATATGCAGACGTCTTTCAAAAACCTGATAAACCAGTACTTCTGCCTCATAGAGAATATGATTGTTCCATTCTTTTAGAATCCAATGCTGTAGTCCCCTTCAGGAAAATGTATTCTCTTACTGAGCCTGAGAAGAAGATTCTCAAAGAATACCTAGAAGAGAATATACAAAGTGGTCTGATTGCTCCTTCCTCTTCTCCCACAGGGGCTCCCCTCTTTTTCGTACCGAAGAAGACGAAGGACTTGCGCCCATGCACAGACTTTCGCAGATTAAATAAGATTACTACTAAAGATCGCTATCCGCTGCCCCTCATTAAAGATATTCTAGAAGCCATCAGAGGAACTAAGAGATTCACCAAATTAGATCTTAGGGAGAGCCTACCATCTTTTAAGGATAAAAGAGGGTGATGAATGGAAGACTGCCTTCAGAACTCCTTTTGGCCATTTTGAGTATCGGTCCCATTGACTAACGCTCCCTCTATATTTCAGAGATTCATGGACGCTATCTTTTCTGACCTTTTACACCAAACAGTGGTTGTCTATTTAGATGATATTCTTATATTCTCCACTCGCCCAGAGCAACACACTAAACATGTATGTAGGAAGTTGGCTCTGTATGCACTATTTCAAAGTAAGGAATAGTATGCACAGAGTCCAAGGGTTCCCCTTAGAGGTAAGATAGTGGCAAAATGAGATAATACTAATGCTCTATTTTGTGGTAGTGTGGTCGAGCAGTAGGCTTATCAAAGGAGTAGTGTTAAGCATTTGTTGTACATACACAAGCAATAAATGAGGAACACACACTCAGAGACAATTCCAGGCCAATAGGTTTTTGTATAGAAAAATATCTTTTCTTAGTTTATTTTAAGGACCACAGGTTCAAATTTTACATGTAATACTTTGCATGAAAGGTATTGCAGGTAAGTACTTTAGGAACTTTGAATAATCACAATAGCATATATACTTTTCAAATAAAACACATATAGCTATTTTAAAACTAGACACAGTGCAATTTTCACAGTTCCTAGGGGAGGTAAGTAATTGTTAGTTCTTGCAGGTAAGTAAACCACCTACGGGGTTCAAGTTTGGGTCCAAGGTAGCCCACCGTTGGGGGTTCAGAGCAACCCCAAAGTTACCACACCAGCAGCTCAGGGCCGGTCAGGTGCAGAGTTCAAAGTGGTGCCCAAAACACATAGGCTTCAATGGAGAAGGGGGTGCCCCGGTTCCAGTCTGCCAGCAGGTAAGTACCCGCGTCTTCGGAGGGCAGACCAGGGGGGTTTTGTAGGGCACCGGGGGGGACACAAGTTAGCACAGAAAGTACACCCTCAGCAGCACGGGGGTGGCCGGGTGCAGTGTGCAAACACACGTCGGGTTTTCAATTGGAATCAATGGGAGACCCAGGGGTCTCTTCAGCGATGCAGGCAGGCAAGGGGGGGGCTCCTCGGGGTAGCCACCACCTGGGCAAGGGAGAGGGCCTCCTGGGGCTCACTCCTGCACTGGAGTTCCGATCTTTCAGGTCCTGGGGGCTGTGGGTGCAGAGTCTTTTCCAGGCGTCGGGATCTGGGAGTCAGGCAGTCGCGGTCAGGGGGAGCCTCGGGATTCCCTCTGCAGGCGTCGCTGTGGGGGCTCAGGGGGGGCAACTCTGGCTACTCACGGTCTCGTAGTCGCCGGGGAGTCCTCCCTGAAGTGTTTGTTCTCCACAAGTCCAGCCAGGGGCGTCGGGTGCAGAGTTGCAAGTCTCACGTTTCTGGCGGGAAACGCAGTTGTCTTGAAGTTGCTTCTTTGGAAACAAAGTTGCAGTCTTTGGTGAACAGGGCCGCTGTTCTCGGGAGTTTCTTGGTCCTTCTAGAGCAGGGCAGTCCTCTGAGGATTCAGAGGTCGCTGGTCCTGGGGAAAGCGTCGCTGGAGCAGTGTCTTTTCGAAGTCGGGAAACAGGCCGGTAGAGCTGGGGCCAAAGCAGTTGGTGTCTCCGTCTTCTCTGCAGGGTTTTTCAGCTCAGCAGTCCTCTTCTTCTTAGGTTGCAGGAATCTGATTTCCTAGGTTCTGAGGAGCCCCTAAATACTCAATTTAGGGGTGTGTTTAGGTCTGGGAGGGCAGTAGCCAATGGCTACTGTCCTTGAGGGTGGCTACACCCTCTTTGTGCCTTCTCCCTGAGGGGAGGGGGGCACATCCCTAATCCTATTGGGGGAATCCTCCATCTGCAAGATGGAGGATTTCTAAAAGTCAGAGTCACCTCAGCTCAGGACACCTTAGGGGCTGTCCTGACTGGCCAGTGACTCCTCCTTGTTTTTCTCATTATCTCTCCTGGACTTGCCGCCAAAAGTGGGGGCTGTGTCCAGGGGGCGGGCATCTCCACTAGCTGGAGTGCCCTGGGGCATTGTAACACGAAGCTTGAGCCTTTGAAGCTCACTGCTAGGTGTTACAGTTCCTGCAGGGGGGAGGTGTGAAGCCCCTCCACCCAGAGCAGGCTTTGTTCCTGTCCTCAGAGAGCACAAAGGCTCTCACCGCATGGGGTCAGAAACTCGTCTCTCAGCAGCAGGCTGGCACAGACCAGTCAGTCCTGCACTGAACAATTGGGTAAAATACAGGGGGTATCTCTAAGATGCCCTCTGTGTGCATTTTTTAATAAATCCAACACTGGCATCAGTGTGGGTTTATTATTCTGAGAAGTTTGATACCAAACTTCCCAGTATTCAGTGTAGCCATTATGGAGCTGTGGAGTTCGTTTTTGACAGACTCCCAGACCATATACTCTTATGGCTACCCTGCACTTACAATGTCTAAGGTTTTGCTTAGACACTGTAGGGGCATAGTGCTCATGCACCTATGCCCTCACCTGTGGTATAGTGCACCCTGCCTTAGGGCTATAAGGCCTGTTAGAGGGGTGACTTACCTATGCCATAGGCAGTGTGAGGTTGTAATGGCACCCTGAGGGGAGTGCCATGTCGACTTAGTCATTTTTCTCCCCACCAGCACACACAAGCTGGCAAGCAGTGTGTCTGTGCTGAGTGAGGGGTCCCTAGGGTGGCATAAGACATGCTGCAGCCCTTAGAGACCTTCCCTGGCGTCAGGTCCCTTGGTACCAGGGGTACCAGTTACAAGGGACTTACCTGGGTGCCAGGGTTGTGCCAATTGTGGAGACAATGCTACATTTTAGGTGAAAGAACACTGGTGCTGGGGCCTGGTTAGCAGGGTCCCAGCACACTTCTCAGTCAAGTCAGCATCAAGACAGGCAAAAAGTGGGGGGTAACTGCAACAGGGAGCCATTTCTTTACAATGTACTCCAAGTACTGGAAAGGCTTAGGCAACATAATCTATTCTGCAAACCAGAAAAATGTGAATTTGATCAAACTGAAGTGAGGTAGTTGGGGTATCATATCAACCAAGTAGGGATTGCTATAAACTCGGACAAGGTCCAAGCCATTCTGGATTGGCCATCCCCCTCCGCCATCAAAGAAACCAAGTGTTTTCTAGGACTGGTCAAATTCTATCGTCAATTCATAGCTGACTTCACCCCGCAGACCAGTCATATAATGAAAACTCTTAAGAAAGAAAATCTACTGAAAGGTTTTCTTGGACCAAAGATGCGGAAGCAGCATTCCAAGCACTAAAACATGCCTTCACTCAGCTCCCATTTTACGGCACCCAGATAACACCAAACAATTCATTGTAGTCACGGATGCCTCAGTAAAGGCAATAGGGGCCACTTTACTGCAAAAACAAAGTGATGATGGGTTAGAACATCCCGTATTTTACCTTTTCCCACATACTGTCAGACTCTGAACGTAATTACTCAGTGTTAGAATGAGAACTGCTCACCTTGAAGGCGGCTTCCACAGGATTGAGACAATTTCTTATTGGATTCAAAGAACCCTTTGAGGCGAGAACAGATCACCGGAATTTGCAGTGTCTAAGAAACTTTCAATGCCAAAATAGTTGTCAAGCCCGATGGGCTTTCTTTTCAGCCAATATGACTTTTATGTCACATATGCCCCTAGTTCCCAAAACATTTTGGCTGATGCCCTATCACGACGCTATCCTGAATGTAGTGATTCTACTACACAAAACCTAACTGAACTTGATAGAATCATCGGGTTAGTACAATCCTTTTTTGACAAAGTTTAATCTGAGTATTCCAATCTCGAGAAAACTGAAATGAAGAAATTAAGTCTACAATTACGTAAGGATAAGGAATACTATTACCACAACAAAGCCTTGTTCCTCCCTACCAAAACAGTCCAAACAGAGGCCCTAAGAATGTGCCACGATTCCCCAATCGCAGGTAATCGCGGAATTTAAACCACCCAAGATCGCCTTCTTCGCTCCTTTTGGTGGCCCACTCTTAAGGCTGACACTGAAAGCTATGTGAGTTTTTGTCCTATCTGTGCACAAGCAAAGACACCTCGTAATAGACCAGCAGGATTGCTCCATCCCTTACTGGTTCCACTGGCTCCATGGCACACTGTATCTACTGACTTCATGTGTTCTCTGCCTCCCTCAGCTGGGGCTCGAGTAATAATGGTGAGAGTAGACTCATTCACTAATTTGGCTCATTTCACTGCATTAAAGAAGTTACCCACTGCAAAAGAATTAAGTCCAATCTTTATTCAGGAGATCTTTCGGCTCCATGGCCTCTCTCAAGTCATCGTCTCAGACCGTAGTTCCCAATACATTTCATGCTTTTGGAAACAATTCTGTAGAACACTGAAGATCGACGTGGCTCTTTCATCTGGCTTTCATCCTCCGACTAATGGACAGACAGAACGTCTAAATCAAGGTCTTGAACAGTATCTACGAAGTTTCTGCAATGCTACGCAAAGTAATTGGTCCATGTACTTACTACTTGCCGAATTTTCATATAACAATGCAGTGCATAGTGCCTCAAAGGTTTCTCCATTTTATTGGTCTTAGGGGTTCCATCTTAAGACCTTTCCTGTTATACTCAGAGAATCAGCTGCATTTCCTGACATCACAACGTTTTGTTTGACGACTACGCACCATCCAAACTGTAATACATTCTAATACACATGAAAAGAATGGCTGACAAGAGACGTTGTGGGGCACCGTCTTATCAAATCAATGATAAGGTCTGGCTTTCCTCTAAAGTTTTACCTCTCCAATTAACCCAAAATAATTTCAAACCTCGGTATTATGGTCCATTTCTGATTCTTAAAAAAATCAATCCCGTTTCTGTTCGTCTTCGTTTACCACGGACTTGGAAAATACAAATACATCCAGTGTTTCATGTCTCCCAGCTTAAACCATATGTACCTGATCCTTTTCACAGACAATTCTCCTGTCCTCCTCCTCAATTGGTTGATGATGTGCCTGAATACAAGGTCCAAGAGATCTGTGACTCTCAGTACTTGCGTGGACGTCTTCAATACCTCATCCATTGGAAGGGCCATCCTATGAGTGAATGCTCCTGGCTGGGAGGACAACTCTTCGGTGCATGCCCCTCTCTTGGTTCGTCGTTTTTTCCATCTTTTCCCTCACAAACCTGTGGCCTCGGGGGGGACCTACTGCCATTGGCCCTAGGAGGAGCCAAAGCAATGTGAGTGCCCCTATCACAGGAGGGATGTGTGCCATATCATAGAAGTCCAATTTAACAGCGGCCAGATCCACACATAGGGGGGAACCTGATGTAGCTGTCCAGGAGTTTGAGTAAGGTACACAGTACATCCTGCAACACAAGACTGAACATCGGCTGTGACATCCCAGCGGCCAAGCTCACTGTAGCCTGGAACGAGCCTGAGGCAAGGAAGTGCAGCGCTGAAAGACCTGTACTGTGGGAGGGATGGCATAGGGGTTGCGGATGCCAGACAACAGATCTGGCTCCATCTAGGTACACAGTTCGATGATGGTCTGACGGTTCAGACGATAGGTCTGGATGATGTGGCGTTGCTCCAGAGTAGCTAGGTCAACTACAGGCTGGTACACCGGTGGATGTCTCATGCACACCATTGCACGATATCTAGGAATGGGAGAGAGGGAAGGCACAAGTTTTTGTCAACAGTTCACATGACAACTGACACAATACTTGTAGCACACAATAGTACTGTGGACATATAGCTGATGTATACACTAACTATATGGGGCATGAAGACTGAACGTTTATGCCATCCCAGATAACTGTGCAAGGCCCAGACAAAGGTTGGACCTTGCACAGACGACATATGTGGATCTTCCATGTAACAACGCCCTAGTCCCCCAGGTAATGACCTGTATGTAAACTGCACACATACAGATGTTGTCACCCCATCTATGAGGGAGCAAATAACTGAACCAGTCCTCTCATAGTCATCAGTACATCTAACAACACTGACCGTGTATGGAACTAGTGTGAACCCAGGTTTGATGTGCAAACATTGCAATTTCATGCCCATATCAATAAAAATCAGCCATGACACACTTCACCTACAATACACTGACTACATGTAAAATGGCAGCCGCCTGACCTGCATGAACAGGACAGATGGAAGTGAGCTAATTCCGCTAACGTTAGCTGGCATGGCAGTAGGCTGTCACAAGCGCCATGCAACTCCTCATTGGATTACGTTATTGTCCATGGCAGACTGGGGCCAATGATGATCACTGCTGGTGGTGGCGATCATGTTCGCGGCGGATGTGACCACCATTTTCTGCAGCCTACCTCACTTGACTCCTGACATTCGGGCAAGCAACACCTCCACTGCGTGAGCTGCTGTGTTATGTCTCAGGGAGCCACGATCCCACGTCCTGCAGGAGAAAGGGCCTCTGCCTTCACACCTGAAGAACTGGAGAGGCTGGTGGATGAGGTCTTACCCGTGTATGGACGGTTGTACGGGGCACCAGAGCAGCAGGTGAATCCAATGTTACTGTCCTGTCAAATAGTGGTGTGTGTGAGGCTGGAAGACAATGTGACGGCGTACGCGGATTGAATGCATGCTCGTGGCAAAGCAGTGAGTGCATTTGCGTGGACATAAGATGTGTTTGATGTGTGTAGGTCATGCTGTTGCTGTGATACCACTCAACATGACTCTCTCCATGTGTCTGTGTGTCCCATGCAGGTCAGTGCCCATCAGAAGAAAGGGATCTGGCATGTCATCGCCAAGCCAGTGCGGACCCTGGGGGTCCATAGCCGGCGGAGCACCCACTGCAGGAAGAAGTGCGAGGACCTGAGACTCTGGGCCCAGAAGACCGCTGAGGCCCAGATGGGGATGGCCTCCCAATGAGGGAGGGATGCCCATCAGACCCCAACCCCCTTAATGGCCCACATTTTGGTGGTGGCCTAACATGATGTGGATGGGAGCTTCAGGGCAGCACAGCAGCCACAAGGGGGGTGAGTACACACTGTAACCACTCACTTTTTAGCCCTTTTATGGGTTTGGCCTGACTACAAGGCACCGAAAATCACAAACCTCTCAACCATTCCCTCTCCTTCCACTCCCAAACATTTTTCCCACAACCACCCTTGTATCCCTAAGAAACATTTCCTCTGTGAGTTTTCACTATTCCCTCCAACTGTCCAAGCCCAAGCTTCCCCCAGTCGCCCTGCTTTCCCTCCCAAAGCCAAACCCTTCTACTTCCCAATCCTCCCATGCCCCCTGGTACTGCTCAGGCCCCTACCCTTGCAACATCGGAACCCCCCAAACACAGGGTCACCCCCCCAATGCCAAGTCCAAAGCCCCTCCCGAAAAGCAGAAACCCAAACCAAAGCCCCCCTGCCCAAACCAAAACGTAAGCCAAGGGATCCCCCTACAAAACCTAAGCCCACACCTCTGCCCCCTCTCACCCCTGAGATACCTGCCTGCCCAATGATGCCCCTGCCATGTGGAGGCCACTTTTGAGTCAGGAGTCAAACTGGGGCCTATAACTCTGCCCAGTGTGCCTGGGGCACTGTGAACATTTGAACTGGCCAGTAGGCCTATGCTGTATGTAGTTGAAATTTTATACTTTTTTATGATGTTCAGTACATCTGCACCACAGCACCGTTGGTGTTGAGGTTAACAAACTTCCCCTGCCTTTCCTTCCACATTTATGCGTTGTGGTTGTCTGTATTGGTGTGTGTCTTCTGTGTGTGTGATGTGTTTTTGTGGCAGCATGGGTTGTGTGGGTTGTGTGGGTGACATGTGCTTTGGACTTGTGATGGTGTTGTGTGGCATTGTGTGGTATTGGTGTGTGTGTCCGTGTGTGTAGTATTGCATCTGTGATGTGCTTTGTATGTTGGCTGGACGTGGCATGTGCCAGGACACGTTGCTTGGCAGTGCTGTGTTTTGGATTGGTTGGGTGCTGTTGTTATGTGTTGCTGCAAGTATGTGTTGTCCTGTGCAGGTGTGCAGGGTGTCTCTCTGCCAATGCGTATGTGTGGTTGGGCTGGTGGTGGTGTTGTGTGACAAGGTGGTGTTGTGTATGTATGTGTTTGACAGTGGTGGTGGTGTGTGTGCGTTGTGGTGTGTGTATGGTACGTGTCTGTTGCCCGGGGTGTGTGTGTTGTGTGTGGGTGTGTACTAACGGCCTTCCATCCAGTGTGTTCTAGGTGGGTGTACTTACGGATGTTGTCTTCGTCGACGTCGCTGCTTCTGCTGTTGTATGGCTAGCTGGAGCAGTGGGAAGACTTCAAGTTTTGGTTCTGTGGTGGCTGCGGACGTGTCTGTGTTCCTGAAAGTGAGTGTTCTGTTTTATTTGCTTCGTTTCCGCTAGGGTTTTGGTGGCGGTGCAACCACGCTGGATTTCCTGGTGGTGTGCAACCTCGTAATACGCTTTGTGAAAACATGCCCCCCCCGGCCTGGAGATGCCTACCACTGTCTGTGGTATTGGCGGTGTACTGGCTGTGTTCCATGGGCATAATATGGCAGTCTTCTCCACCGGGCCCACAGCGGCGTGACCGCCACAGCCGGCCTGGCAGTCTAGGGACCGCCAAACTCATAATAAGGGCCTTAATTAATAGGCTGTACAAGGGTATGCATTCCCATTTGCAAATACCATTGATCATGCTGAGAGACAACTGGGAGGCAGACATTGGCCAGCCATTTCATGATAGAGAATGGCAGTTTCTTATAGAATACCCCATTATAATACACCATAACACACAATTTAAATTCATCCAATTCACAATATCTGGTGCCCTCTAGACTACATAGATTATTCCCTGTAGTCCCTTCTTCCTGTCCTAGATGTGAAAACACGGATCTATTACATATGATGTGGAGATGCCCCTCCCTGTCCTCTTATTAGACGGAAGTAGCCTCCCCCAAGCAAAATCAAATACACTCCGCTTACAGCAAGTGGGGCTTTAAAAATGTTCTTGCATGCTGGAAGTGAGGATTTAGGGCCAGATGTATCAAAGAGTTTTACCCATGTTGTGTCTATGGGAAAATGTGTTCATACATATGGACCACTTCATCTCTTTCCCTGTCCACAGAAAGTATTGCTCCCACACCCAAGGAGCTGCTATTTTTAGCAGCTCCCTGCATGCGGGAACAGTGCCAGCTCCCACAGAAGAAGAAGAGCCAGCTGGGACCACAGGGTCCTTGAGGCTCCCCCCAGGGTCCCCATCATAAATGAAAATAAAACTTTTCAAGGTGCATCTCCAGAGAAAACACATTTTGGTGTTTTCTCTGCAGTTCCACCCTGTAAAGTTAAGTGATGAAGATGCTCAAGGAACAATCAGATTGCAAAGTTACACACACACAACGTCTCTGGAGACATTTCCTCGGCTTCATTTACCCAGCTGTAGTGTAGGAGATACACTATACATTTGCTTAATGAGGTAGCACTTACTAATTAGCCAGTAGAAAATACTCCAGTTGGGTAGACATTCTGCACAAAATGCTGGCCTCTTTTTGGATAAATACGCAGGGCAGGATTCATTTCTGGCATGATGCTCATTTCACAGAAACATTTGGAAGCATTTACAGATATAAACAAAACCGATGCCCAAGTTGAACCTTCACTTCTGTGAAGTATAATCATCCAAATTTCGTGTGCATAGTCTAGGCAAAGCAAGATGTTTTTTCTCTGCATTTTCACCTTGAAAACTTACCTGTAAACCTTGATGAAGGGGTGGGGTGGTTGAAGGGGGTTGGCCCCAGGGCCTGACCTGTGGCGAAGCTCTGCAATCAACCTCCTGCTGCACATGGCCGAAGGCTATTTATGGTGTCAGGCTGGGTGGTTATAGGGTGCTGGCCACAGGGCCTGGTCACAAGCCTGGTCCTGCGACCAATCCCCGCTGTGCCCGGATGAAGGATGTGCATGGCACATGGGTGGGTGGTTTGTGGCTAACCCCAGCCACACAAGGCCAAAGGCAGTGCGTGGCACGGGTTGGGTGGTTATAGGGAGTTCACCTCAGGGCCTCACTGCAGGCCAGGCCCTGCGGCCATGCGTGGCATGGGGTTAGATTGACATATAGTAATTATAATTATTTTACATTTAAAAAAAACATAGAAATTCACTGGAAAACCAAAGGTTACAGGAATGTTATAGTTAGGAAATAGATTCTAAAAAAACATAGAAATTCACTTTAAAAACCAAAGGATACACGGACATTATAGTTAGGCTTACATTTTAAACGTACAAAACCATAGAATGTCAGCTGTCATAGTTAGAGTTATTTCAAGTAACTATAACTGATGCCCTAAGGTAACTATAACTTGCGCCCTCGCCGTGCACTGCTAAGTACCCCAGATATTACAGTACTCATACTGACTTTTATAATGTTAATAAATTATCATTGCACTATTAGAAGGAAAACTTGAACACTCCTGTGCAGTACAAACTGTGATGCTTATTGGGATAGCTTCTCCCTGACACGTTTCGCCCGTAGTCTTACGGGTAAAGCATCACCATCTAATACAAAGAGTGAGTTTGTTTAGTGACAAGTGAAAATGGCCATTTTATAATGTATCAATCATTAGTAAAGTATCCAGAGTCCCAATGGAGTGTTTTGACATTGCCAAAATCTTATGCAAAACCAGAATATTCTGTATCCGTACAATAAATACCATGCAATTCTCACTGAATACCCTCATACATTACATCAACATTGTTAATTTTCAAGGGAGCTGAAATAAAACATATGCTCTTAGTGACAGGGTGGACAAGGTGTTCACCTCTAATGTTTATGTGATAGCATAAACATATGTGAAAAGCATAAACCCTGGCATTTACAGGATGCAGTGTATATAGCATGGTCCCCAGGTATGGTTCTCTGTTACATAATCACAATAAATGCACAAATTAAATTAGAATACCATGTGAATTGCCTTGAACAAAAATCACAACTAATGCAGAATGAAGATATTCATGTCAAAATCATACCCTAATAAACGAAATACGGCGCATATATACAATACAATCCTGGAACCCCGCTAGAAACTAGCAGCATTGTAGAACATTCCATGTGGGAAAATTTCATACCAAATCATGTGGTCAATTCATGAGTGAAGGAAGGACAGCTATCTCTCCCAGTTCTGGGCAACGTTAGTTGTTACCTGAGAAAGAAAATAAAACACCATGTTAAAAGCTTAAAACCCGTGCTGCTCCATTAGTCAGTACTGCACTCAAGAAAGCATAATGGAGGAGACAGAAAATATATACAGATATACACAGATCACATGCTTAATTCCTTCACTGGCCCAAATGTACTGAGAATTCCTTGTTGTAATGCAACCTTATGAGTATCAAAGTGTCATATACTATAATGAATCTTGATTTTTGGATGCACAACCTGCCTTTCCTGCCACCTCCTCTGATGTTAGGTGCAATAGCATCAATCACTATAAATTGGAGGAGTTTCTCATTTTGGATGTGTACTTCTGCAAAATGTTAGGCCACCAGGTATTGCCTATTACTGTGTAGTATGGCTCTCATGTGTTCCTGGACTTGCCTTTTAGCCTTGTGTGTAGTGCTGCCCACATACATCTTGCCACACAGACATTGCCACAGTAAGCAATAAATGCAGTATTTCATGTTGCATAATATCTCGATCTGTTGGGAATCTGTGCTCAGAACAGAACCATTTATGCAAGCCTTGCATGTTGTGCCACCCCTTTCTCTGTTGTCTTGTCTCATGGTTTGAGGTGCTATTAAGTTCTTATTCAAACTATCCAGCAATGAGAGGCTATACCTGAAAGTAATTTGAGGGGTGTCATGTATGTATTTTACTAGAGTCTCATTGATCTTTAAAGCAGGCCAGTACTTCTTAAACAATTTCCTGACATTAAAAGCAGATTGGACAATATAGTAATAAACTTTACATTCCCACTGTCCTCATCAGGTCTCAAACTAGGATGTAATAATTGATACCTAGGCACCAAATCCACACGTGCATTAGCCTGTTTGATTATACTCTCACCTGTACCTTTGTCTTTGAATCTCTGTGTCATGACCACCTTCACCTTCTCCTTTTCAAAAACATCATTGGTGCTGCAATTACAGTTTGCTCTCAGTAGTTCCCCATAAGGGATACTATAAACTAAATTGGCACATTGTGCACTGCTAGCAATTAGGAGACTGTTGCCAGCTGTCTGTTAGTGAAACAGTCTGGTATTTAGTTTATTTTTATGAACCATGATTTCCACATCCAGAAATTCAATGCTCTTCTTACTGACGTCCTGTGCGTTGCAGATTATAATTATTGTTATTCAACTTGGCAATACATTTCCAGGTAGATTTTTCATCACCCTTCCAGATGACAAAAATGTCATCAATAAATCTGGTCCACAATACAACTCCTTCCACAAAACTTTCCAGATTGCTTGAAACCTCCTCTTCCCACCAGCTGACAAACAAATTTGCGTAAATTGGAGCGAAGAAGGTGCCCATCATAGTTCCCTGGGCATGTCGATACAGTTGATTGTCAAAGAGAAAATCATTGTGAGTCAAACAGAATTGAATCATGTTCAATGGCATTTCTGAGTGTAAAAGAAGGGAAATCAAGCTTTCTCTCAAACAATTTCTCACAGCCGGAACAACTTATTCATGCTTGATACTAGTGTAAAGGCCAGTGACATCAAGGGTCATTATTAGAAAATCCTCCTCCCAATGTATACCTTCAATGTTTGTCATGAAATGAGTGGTATCTTTCAAATCAGGTGGCAGTACAGATACAAATGGCCTTAAGAGATGATCAATGAACTTTGACGTGTTTTCCAAAAGGGATCCTATGAAAGCCATAATTGGCATGCCAGGAGGGTTTACTGAAAATTTATGCAGTTTAGGTAAGAGATACAGAATGTCAATTTTAGGATGATCACATTTGAGAAACAGGTACTCTTCTAATTCCAGGAGCCCTCTGTCCCTCCATTCACCCAGCATCTTCCAAAACCTTATGTTTGCTGCCCTGACTGCAGATTTATTTGCCTTAAACCTTCTTCTAAGTGTTTCTCCTTGGCTAAAACCACCACATTTCCCCCTTTGTCAGACTGACAGATAACAATTGTAGGGTCAGACTTCAATTTATCTAGAACAGTACTTTGTATCACACATATTATTCTTGGCCATCTGCTTAAATCTCATCTCTTTCAGTTCTTTAGTAATCCCTTTCTCAAAGACCTCAACTGCATCACAGTGTTTCTGAGGTACAAAGTTGTATTTAGGTTTAAAGTGCCGGGAACAGCCAAGGCCCACCTCAATATCAAGATTCAAAAGATTAAGCAAAGGGACCTCATGACTGCACTGAGCTTCATCCAATGTAGAGAAAGTGTGCAACATTTTAACATCGTCTATACACAAATCACTCAAAATGAGGGCTACCTTGTTGTTTGAATCCCTGGTAGGTTGCGTATGGAACCATTTATTTGATTTTCAATTTTCTTGTAAAACAAAAAATATCTAATTGATTTATGTTGTTTTAAAAAAGACACTGGGACAAGACAACAGAGAATGGGGTGGCTTTTACTGTTGCTTGGAGTGCAAGGCTTTCATACATAATTCTAACTGTTCTGAGTTACAGATTCCCAACACATCGAGATATTATAAGATCTATACCATGCAACACAGAATACTGCATTTATTGCTTACTTTGTCTGTGGCAAGATGTTGTGGGCAGTGTTGGAAATGGTCCTTTCAGCGGGGCCATCCCCAGACTTTTTTTCTTCCTCCTCCTCGTTTTCTGACCTTGTTTTTGTTGGCTTTAGGGCTCTGTGCACTTTACTACTGCTAGCCAGTGATAAGTGCTTGTTCTCTCTCCTTAAAATATGGTAACATTTGCTTATCCACAATTAGCATATTTTATTTACTTGTAAGGCCCTAATAAAGTGCACTATATGTGCCCATGGCCTCTAAATTAAATGCAACTAGTGGGCCTACAGCACTGATTGTGCCACCCACTACAGTAGTTCTGTAAACATGTCTCAGACCTGCCACTACAGAGCCTGAGTGTGCAGTTTTAAACTGGAATTTCGACCTGGCAAGTGTGCCCACTTTCAAGTCCCAAACCTTCTTTTTTATTACATGTAAGTGGGGTGACTTACATGTATGCCCTAGTTTGCCCCAAGGGCAGGGTTCAGTGTTTTCAAAAAGTTTAACATGTTCTGGTAGTGAAAAACTATTAAATTCATGTTCACTACTGCAATAGTACAGCAGTGGAAGAGCAGGGTGGAAACAGACTTTTGTTTCAATCCCAGCACTACTGGGGATGGGGTGCCTGGGACCCGAAGTGCCTCAGGGAGGATGGGGCCACGTGCCCCCCTTTAAGAACAAAATGGCCTGGGAATGTGGTCCCAGTGTCCTGACGGCCAACCCTATGTCGAGCACACAAAGGCCTTGTGCGGCGTGTGTTTGGCAGCCTGTGGGGAGTTGAACTCAGTCTCTGCAGCCAACCGCCTGCTAAGCATGGCCTAACTATAATTAAGGAACTAAGGTAGCTATAACTCGCGCCCTCACATACTCCGCTGATGTTTAATTTACAATGTGTCACTTTTTGTGCAATTGAAACAATTGTCCTTGTAACGGGCAATCATTGCACTGCAGGCATCCTGCTAACTTGAACACTAAGGCCCACATTTACTAAGCCCTTGTGTTGCCATTGCATCAAGCAAGGACATGCAAGGCAATACTAGGGCTTAAGCGATATTTACTAAGCCACCTTACATGGCTCTGCATAGCTTAGTAGATCCAGATTAACGCAAGTCAATCACTGCGTTGAATTCCTCTGCATTGGGAAGGCATTCCATGGGTGGAGTCTAGGCGTTCCCATGCATGCAGCCATGGATTTTGGCACATTCCCAGATTTACTAAAGGGATTAAACCTGGGAATGAGTCCAAATGGTATGCCTTCCCAACAGAGGTGTAACAAGGAGAAATATGTTTAATTCTCTTCGCTATTTGAAAATGACTCTGAGGATTGTTTTCATGCAGAAAGGTGTCCCTTCCTGCACAAAAACGATCCTGTCTGTAAAGCAGGTACCCTTGCGCCGTGGGGCATTCATGCTCTCTCCATTTTCACACAGCATGTTGTCTTACTGCATTGTGAAAAAAGGTTAGCACATCTGGGCCCAAAACAACAGGCTGCTGCGCCATGCAAGCTTCCAACCCAGTCTTTGCTAATGTGCATAATGAGGTGCAAAACTGATTCCTGCCTGATTAATGTTAATGAGGTGGGTGATTTACACCTCACTGCCCTCACTGGCCTATATTCCTTTGAACATTGAAGATTTACTAAATGCTTTGCATTGCAAAGGCAGGGGTTCCTCTAATTCGCAGTGCAACTCTAAGCAAGCAGCTTGAGGGGTGTATCAGGCACAGGGTGTCGTGGCATTGTGCTACATGCTAGTAGAAATGGGAATTGAACTGATGCAATAAGCAGCTACGTTTTGAAATGTTTAATCGAAAGTAGCTGTGCTAAGTCCAAAGAGAAGATGGAATACCAATGTTTAGCAGCACGTTTGATGAACGATCTGCTCACAAAGTGCGCAGGGTGAGTTCTAGGAAGTTGAAAGAGCTAAGGAAGATCATCCAAGTGGGGGAGTACGAATACATGGTTAACGAGTACTGGGACTGGCGATCGGGCTCTCTTGTTTACAAACAAGTGAGACCGATTGGCATTGCCAATTCTTGTTCATAGTAGTCTTCAATAGCTGTCTGGTTTGATGTTGTATCTTCCACATTTCCGTTACAGATAAGTGGCCACTAGGTCTCATTGAAACCCAGCAGGCGGGTGTTATTAAAATGAGGTTCTGGTTTCTTAGATGCAGTGCTGCGTTTGGAGCAGGACACATGCCAAATCTATAGTCAGTGAAACTACAAAGCTCCTGTGGCGGGTCCTGTGGGAATCTCAAACACACAAAAGGAGGAAAGGCAACTAATAGGATCAGGGCAACTGAGAATAAAATGAAACCCAATCAATCTTGAGCAAGGATCAGCTCTGTTGAGTATTGTATACAATGCTCTTTCCCAACAGAAAGCTGGCGCTGTCTAGCGAGACAGCAAAATTGACACTATAGAAAGGTGGATGCCTTGCTGTGAATGGCATGAAATGTAATTCTAAAGATTTAAGCTAATACATTTTCCACTAGAAGCCATGGTCAGAGATGTTACCATGTCAATTGAACTGAGAGTAAAGTGGGAAGCTGAGTGCTGAATGATCTGAAGACGAGGGACCAGAGGCCGGATGTCAAAGCCATCTTTGACCATAAAAATACATTTACCATCAAAAATCCTTCAATTTATGCCAGCCTGGTATATACAAAAGGATACCTTGTCAATGTAAAAGTTTTTTTTACTACTGTGTAATTGTACCCCATGACTGCGTACAATTCTGCTGTAGTATCCCATGGAGGGGGTGGAAATAGGTGTATCAAGGCTTAGTTTGCTGTTAAACTATGTGAGCACCCACAAACCTTTGAGTCTGCGCCCCTTTTCAAACTCTTCTCTAACCCGTTCACAACCTGGAAATACTTGGAGAATAGCTCAAGTAAATGTCTTGAGTATATACCTTTTCTTGACAGGAAAGAAAACTGAACAGCCCAAGGCTTCATGGTTGTGTTGAGGAAAGGATTTCTCCATGGAGAAAAATTATCTCCAGTGGAGGAAAAAGCAAAACAAAAAAAATAAGCATTTACATAACAAGCCACCTTTCCCCAAAGTAGAGTCGCACTGTGTGCACTATTCTGTACTGGAGAAATAGCTGGGAACATATTTGAATTCCTAATACTCGTAATCTCAGCTGTGTGCAGTAGTACGTGTATGTAGGTAGATCTAAGAGTTGTCTTTGTAAATCAGGCCACTTGTGTTTATGGCTGCCAGGGAAAAGTGCATGCATTAGCCCGTAGTGGACACAGTTATTGGTTTTCCACCTATTTTTTTACTGGGTATATGAGCATTTAAGAGGTAGCTTTAATTGTATTAACTTTCAGAAAACGTGCGGTATGTGATGTGTTATTTATTTTTGTATTTTGCTCAGATGCTATAAAAGTTACTTATACCTTTAATGTAAGCAATTACATTTTCGAAAAGTTGTAAGCGTTATTTTAAAATGTTTCATCATTTGAAATAGTGGGCAGGTTTTTGAATAGCAGGAAGCACCATTTTTATTAATTTTACGTGACACCATTGTTCATTGCTTTATGTACTACAGCGGCCAGACTTTCGCCATCACAGTGCTTCTGTCAGAGCACAATATTATAGCTCATTAACCCCCTACTGATTCTCAGTGTTACACCTTTTGGCCCACTTTCTAAAAACGGATGATACGTTACCATAGTTTCTGAATATAAATTCAGTTGTCATAGATTACTGCTTCCGCACATTCAGAATTCCAAGTTTGTAACTGTTGTCTCATCATTTTAGTTGTAGCAATCTTTCCTTCAGTTCCCTGACCACCCAACAACCTAAGGTAACACTAAGCTAACATTTACTTTCTGGTACATCACACCAAAAAATATGAACTTTTTTGCAAAAATTATGTGAAATTAAGCATAATTAACGTTGTGGTATATTATGTGAAAGTTGAACGTGACCTTGTGTTTTGAAAGTGAAATGAACAACTACCAAGGTGAACGGTACAAGGAGAAAATTTATCTTGCAAGATATTTTCTGCACGAACCAGTCTCCTTCAGAAAAAAAGGTTCTGCAATGTTTTTCACCCATATCTTCACAGGTAGAATTAAAGCTTTGCACCAGTCTACTCTACATTAGTGATTGGGCTGGCTGACTGGCTTTACAGAGTTTTTCTTTAATACCAATTAAATGGATGATATGGGGGTGCCTGTGGTGCACTTGGCCTTCTTCCTTGTGTGATCTGTGTTTACAAAAACATTGCAATTTTAATTAAAGATATCTTTGCCGCTTTACTCTGCTTTCACTCTGCCCGGGCAGATTTTACTTAAAAGAGCAGAATTCTTCCATTTTCTTCCTCTTTGAACCCTAATCAATACAGTTTGAGCTCATGTGATATCAGTGCCGCCATCACTTCCTCTAACATGGTGATCCCATGGACCGCTTGTAGCAGTAGCCTATCCAGGATGCAATAATTTGCTGCAAGCAAGAGCTTTGAAGCTGAGGCATCACCTGCCTTTTGAAGGCTGAGCCCTCTTTAGAAGGTTTGATTAAAGTGGGCCTAGCGCTTTGGCGATCAATATATTTTGCTTAAAAGGCATGCTGATACAAAGGCTTCTTTAATTGGATCTGCAGGACCCTGCCTGATAGATAGTTCTTTAAGATGTAATGAGACGCTATAATGGGCACTTGTGAGGAAAGAAAAAAGAAAGAACGGCTCTGTAATGCTCTTTCTACGGGTGGCCACAGTGAGCGTTGGCTGAAGATGCTCAAAAGAGATGGTTTTGGCTGAAGCTTGCTGATCCATCAAGGATCAGTGCGGGCGAGCAGGTTCCTTGGGTTGAAGCCCCTCCGAGTGGAATGGATACTGAGAGAATGTCAGAAGCCACAAGATGTTTTTATTTATTTATCCATAATATATATATATATATATATAGAGAGAGAATCTATTCCACAAGAGACAGGAGGATCACTAAACACAGAGTGGGAGAAGCATGTCTTTGTAGCATTCAGCTCATGCCATGAATGGTCTTCTCACTCTTACATTGCAGCAGTTCTTCCCTCCTTTTATAGTGGGATGTAACTCCTACTTCATCTCTAGTCACTATTGATTGTCCATGACAGTCCTTTGCTGGTCCAGTCCTGTGGAAAAAAGCTACAGATCTCAAGCACCTTAGCCTCTTTGGAATTTCATCTTATCTCTCCTTTGCGCGTCCATACTGTCTCTAACATTGGATGCTTCATCAATATTTTGGGAAGATGTGATTATGGATGCTGCCTGAGGCAGGGCATGTGTCTTCCAGATGACAGGAGCTTAACATGGCTGATTTGCCAATACTTGGTGGTTGTTTGCCTTTCCTGATACTCGGGGTGTCTACGACCCAGGATTTCATACTCTTTGTAAGCATGTTCTGGCAGCCTCGTATGCATCAACTAGTGCACTGTGCATATTATGAAACTAGGCTGCAAGGGGATGACCCGTCCATCTTGCTGAGCTCTCACAATTGTGCTTATCCTTGTAGTACCACACACAGAATGATTAAATGTAGTATCTGCTCCGCTGATGCTTCCTTGTCATTGCTGTGGATCACCATTCCAAAAGTTCACTTCTCTCCTGCAGACAGCACATTGCTTTAAGTTTAGCTTTTTTTCTCTTGTCACTTTGTAGGATGGTAGCATGATTGACTGGTGGTAACAGTAGTGCAGAAAGGTTGTGCTTCCCGGTCCTCTGCCAAGGACGACAAATATGCTAATGGTGCTTCTTTGTGTTACTACAAGATAATCCTGTGGTCACTGAGCACCCTACATACTTCCTGCATTAGCGCTTTAAGTGATGCTGTGTCAATAACATGGGCATTACCTGTCTGCTCTGATGTATTAAGGCCACTTACTTTTTGCAGCTCATCATATAGATTTTGATCCAGAACTCGTGCCCACATTCAGTTCCGCATCAGGGGCATCACACAGGCCCCAGTAGGCCATGTGACTCGCAATCCTTTAGAGGGCAGCAGCCATTCGGGGTCCTCCTTTGAGCACAGGACCAATGAATATCTGTGTGATACTGGTGACCTCAAGGGGCCCTCATCACATTCTGCGGGGGGCATCATTTTACGTTACACCACTAAGCAAAGCGAAGGTCAAGTCTTGCCGTCTGCCGCCTTGAAGTCTTTCGATGGCAGCACTTAAGAGAGAAGAAAAATGTAAGGTTCATCTAAGGTACCTTTAAGTGGCAGAGCTAGGGCCTCAAACTGAATCTACTAGCAATATGTGTCAGACGTGACGCCAACTGTCACTTATAAACAACTTGGATGAACCAATAAGTGAGACCAGAATTATGTCACAGGTGGATGGAGTCTACTGGAAAAACTGGGCTAGGGCAGAAGAAAGGCAGAGAGCAAAAACTATCAGCAGTTCTAACCCATCACCCTTTGCTTGCTGGCATATTTAAAACAGAATCTGTTTATTCATCACCCCTTTGTACAGAGTTGCAGACTGATGTAATATATATCTTGATTGTCATAAGCATATTTAGTAGGCTCCATGTATCTGAATTGCATACCCGCTGTTTCGTACTATCTATATAAAAATAATAAAACATTTAGAACAAAAATTAAATGTGCCTTTGGTTGATAAACAATTATAAATCAGATTTAGAACCATTTACCAACCAGCTCTAACTTACCTTACCGTTTTAAAAGATACTTAGGAGCATAAAAAAGTTGTGTTTGGCACTATTTTATAAATAACCTATTACATTTTTAAATGTTTTGATGCGTTTTTCAACAATTAGAAAAGTTACCATCAGCTATTTACTATCCAACTAACTTTTTGGGCATTAACAAACATCCCGCCTGAGACTCTGTGAGTAAACTGCACATTTTGAAATCAAGAAAGAGAAGAGTCTGCCTATCTTTTATTATTAAAACAATTGATTTATGTAACAATACCACATTATTAAATTGAGTTGGGGAGCGCACTTAACAAATGATCGGTATGCATCTGCTCTTGATGTCACTGTCATTTGATAACACAGTTTGATGTGAACCATTAAGCTGGATAATGTTAAGACATGTTAGTAAAAGGGTCTGGAGACAGTTCATGTGTCCATGTGCCTGTCACTGAGAGAAGCAAGATGGAAGATGGTGGATCCCTCACAATCCCACGTTAGCTCCTCTGCCAAGCAATTCGCCAGAAAAGAGATGTTGCATTGGGGTGTTGGGGACAAACTAGTTTGCACATGACTTCTCTTACACCAGCATAACACACAATTTCTATCAAGGCTTACAACACCACACATAACGCACAACCATATGTTGCTACTAAAATAATGGAAATATATACCTTGTCTGTAAAGAGTTCGGTTGCTTCACAAATGGGAGTCAATAAGCCCCTCAAATGGCCTCAACTAACTTTAGACATCTACATTTTCCAGCAAGTAGTCACATTCTGTCTACAGAACATGGCCATCTAGAAGAAGCCACATTACCCTCCAGAAGGAACCCAGGAACATGACAAGCTCAGCGCCAGAAGACAATTCACATTGAAGTGTTTCTAGAAGGGCATTTTTGCATCGCTCTGCTTCTACTAGCTTCAGTGCACACAGGCACAAACAAGGCAATGTGCCTGGGAGGGGATGAGAACACGGAAGTACCAAGCAAGGATCTATTGTTCATTCAGTGGCATTTTTGCACTCTTCCATCACATATTATTTGCAGGGACCCCCAAAACATGTCTATCCCGGGGCCCCAAAATCCTTAACATTACATGACCCTGCCTCTACTTTAGCTGGATATTTCTCTACACTGTTAGCTTTTGGTCTTTCAATTGAGCTAATCTCATCCGTTTGCCTCCTATAATTTCTTTTAATTTATTCCCCTTTCTCTCAGGCCAGGCAGTGCTTTACTCGAGATAAATAATTCTTGTACCCCCATTCTCCTTCCGCAAATGTATATTGACTGTGCCGTCATTCTCAGTGGCTTGGACATTTCAGGAAAGGTTCCCCCTTTCCTCCTCTTCTTCCCTGTATACTGACCCATCATTTATTGCCTCTACTAGGAACAGTAAACAAATATGGAAAGTTATGGTATGTATGTTTGTTGTGCAAGTTATAAAGTGTATCTTTTTTTGGTGTTAATTGTAACCACAACTGCACTTTAACAGTGTTTAAAGAGAATTTCTGAGTTTTTTCCAAGCATATGCCAATGTGTTATAAACTTAACTAAAATTGTTTATATATATATATATATATATATATATATATATATATATATATATGGCGAAGGTGCAAGTTATAGTTACCTCGGGGTGTGTTTTAGTTACTTGAAAGAACTCTAACCATAACTGGTGAACTTCTATGGTTTTGTACAAGTAAATTCAGAACCTAACTATAACCTCCCTGTAACCTTTGGCTTTTCAGTGAATTTCTATGATTTTTCAACACAAATTAATTTTAATTACTATACGTTATTCCAGTCCTTGCAGCCAAGCCCTTATAACCACCCACCCATGCGCCACGCACTGCCTTTGGCCGAGTTCAGCACAGGTTGGCCACAGGCCTTGTTTCTGTCAGTGGACCTGTGAGTGGGTGCGTGAGTGTCTGAGTAGGTCTGAAAGTGGGTATGTGAGTCTATGAGTGGGTCTGAGTGGGTGCATGAGTGTCTGAGTGGATGAATTGGTTTATGAATGAGTCTGTGATTTTTTCTTTCAATTTTTTTCATATTTGCGAATATTTCATTCATATTTTGAGAATAAATCACAAACATTGGTGATTTTTCATGAATAACGTGCAGGCGATGAAAAATTATTTCAAATGCATGATTTACCCCTAAAACACACCTATATCACACCCCTGGGGTCAGGGTACCTTCACCCTGACCCTTTATGTCACTTTCACTTTGGAATTTCACCCCCGGGGACCATGTCCTGTGAAATGAAATGGCACCCACAACTTTCTAGTCAGGTTGCAACCAGCCAATTACAGCTCTTCTTCTTGCATGCGAGTAGAATAGGGAGATACCTTTCCTCATCAAACTGGAAAGTGACAGATGTCCTGCTATTGGAAACGGCGTCACTTCCGGTGCCCCTGGGAGTCCTTCCCGGAACTGACGTAGATGTAGGTGGGTCACTTGGATTGTGACATCACGTGATCAAGTGCTAGTCATGTGCCTGGGTCCTAACCCCTGTGTCTAGGTCTATGGGCTGTGTAAAATGGGGGCTCTGCAGGTATGCACCCTGTTTCTACACCTAAGAGGACAAGTCTGGACATGTCAGGCAGTCAGGACCATGTGGCTGCTGGGTGTCTCCTCAGATGGATGAGCAGTGGAAATGTAAGGCCAAACCTCCACACTGCTGGCTAATCCAAGAAAGGGGGTTGGTTGAATGTTGCTTTGCTAGAGCCAACCAATCAATTTGCGACCCTAAAAGAGGTGTATGCCCCAGGACTTCCCAGGACAGGACTCAAAGGATGACAAGCAATGCATGCCTAAAACAGATGTAGGTCCCCAGGACTCCCCATGACAGGCATTGCAAACCTAAAACAGATGTTTGCCCCAGGACAGGCCTCAAAGGATGACAGGCATTTCAAACCTTAAACAGATGTTTGCCCCTAGGACTTCCCAGGACAAGACTCAAAGGATGATGGGCAATGCACACCTAAAAGAGATGTTTTGCTCCAAGACGTCCAAGGACAGGCCTCAAAGGGGCTTAGTAGAGGTCAAATTATAAACTGACCATGCAATTGTCAGTTTGAAACAAAACAGTGGACCAGTAATGTAAACCTAAAACAGATGTCTGCCCCCCAAGATATCCCAGGACAGATCAAAGGGGATCAGCAGAGGTCAAATTATAAAGTGACAATGCAATTAAAAGTATGAAACAAACAGAGGACTTGAAATGAAAAAACCTAAAACAGCTGTCTATTTCAGGGACCAACCTTCCACAAACCTCTGCATAATTAGCACAATGAGGGTGGAATAAAAACACCCCCACATTCTCAGGGCTCTTTTTCTGAACTGTGTACTTGAAGTTTGTGGAGACCCTGGGCTTCCAGAACCATCAAGGAGAAAAATATGAAGGGCAGAGCGCAGACTGGTGATGCTACCCCTCTTCTACTTAAGGTACATAACTAAGGCCTGTTTGTATATGTTCTATTGTAGTTTCACCCTGACGTTATCCCCAGCCTTTTCAACTATGCCTAGCAGAGCATAATGCATATGTTTTTACACAGGTTCTTTTGAGACAAACGTTGGAGTGTTGTTGACACCTATGTTTAATATGTAGAGGGGAATCACAATTTAAAGATAAAAAAAACAAGGGGGGTGGCAAAATAGGAGACCTAAAAGTGTAGTGCAGTATGTATGATAATTAAATGTGTTAAATTGTAAGCCCAAGCTGTGTCGTTTAGAAACGCACAATTTTTAATATGCTGCTGTTTTTAAAAAAAAGGGTTATCTAACCCGTCATGTTTTAAAGTTTGGGGACCCAGATGCGCACAACGTGGGCTCTTGCCCTCCGGTATACATATATTTGTTAGGACGGGGCCTTCCCCTGGGTCCCTGCTCTAACAACTTGTATGCACCGGAGGGCAGGGGGTCAGGGTTGGCAAGCCTATGGTCCCGGCCCTCCATTACATACATTGTTGGTAGGGCCATGCGGCCCTCCTGGCCTAACAGGACTATCTGTAATGCAGGTCAGGGACCTGGACCAGATCACGCGCGGCCCGGGTCCCTGGCCTACATTGCATTAAACGTTGTTAGGGCCATGCGGGTCCCCCTGCCTCCAATAGGAATATCTGTAATATAGGCCGGGGACCAGGCCTACATTACATTAAATGTTTTTAGGGCCATGCAGGCACCTCTGGCCCTAACAGGACTAACTGTAATGCCGGACGGGGACCCTGACCAAGCGCGGCCGAGGTCCCCTGTCGCCATTACATTAAATGTTGTTAGGGCCATGCGGGCCCCCTGGCCCTAACAGGATTATCTGTAATGCCATTACATTAAGTGTTGTTAGGACCATGCAGGTCTAACAACCATTACATACACATTGTTAGGGCAGATCAGAGACCCTCACTGGCCATAACAGGTTGCATTTAATGTGCGTTTTTGTTTAATAGTAATAGGTAGGCCCTGCAAATGCACTCTTTATATACATGGAGCCAACTAGTTTGTGGTCTACCCCAACCCATCTGCACTCACCTGGGGAGGAGTTCTATATCCATGTAGGCTCTGTGCACATTTTGGGACCCAAGGATACCCTCCTCAGCCTAAAAGTTGATCAATGGATGAGGGGCTGTTGAATACATGTGGCTGTGGTGGAGCAGGTTCTGGCTGGGCCTTAGAGAGCACCACCCCACTTATGGTTCAGAGTATGGAGAGTGAGGGTAATGACCTGGAACGGATCCTTGCATCTGGTAGCCGTGTGTGTGTTTGTGTGTGTGTACAGTTAGCTTAATGCTTCAAATTGTTATGTGGCCTGTGTTATATTGTTTATAATTATTGTAATTATGTGGTATTACAAGGACTGTGAATGAAACAGTAATGTGTGTAAATAATGCTGCAAAGGTTCTGGAGCCATATAAATAAGGTCATATTGAGAGATTCCTAGATCTAATGTTATGCATCAGCACCTTCATGTGGCCTTTTTGATAAACAGCTCATGGTGTTTGAGAAATGTGAACAATAGTTATTTTCCGTATTGTTCTTTCAGAACCTGTGTATGGATTGGTAGGATACTTAACAGCTAGCATCAGAAGAGAGCTTGCTTAAAATGAATGTTATTTTTAATTGTATACGTAAAAAATTATTTTGAAATACAACATGTATTACTATATACTTCTGAAAGTATGTGGAAGATGTATTCAAACTATTCGCTTGTAGTTCTGAATAAATATTGTAAATAGGCATTTGTAATTAGACCTTTATGGTTTTTTTCAAGTGTTTTATTCACCAGCGGTGTCTCTAGGATTGGTTACTTTTATAGGATGTTGAGTTAGAGTTTCATCAGGATATTATGCAGGACTCATATACATTGTTAAATAAGTGGCGTCAGATAATTATGAATGTAGCGTAAAAAAGCATTAGGGGCTAATAGTCCTCTTTGTCGCTTCTGTACGCAGGATCCCAAAGAGCTAATGCTGTCCCCAGAGGAAATGGATGCCTTACAACAAGGTGTATGTATCTAGAGATTTATAGTTCAGAGAACTTTGTCAACATCCATCTTAACAACACTGGCTTGATTGTTTTTAAAAGAAATTGCCATTAATGTTTTCCTATATTTGTGTGTTTTTACAGGCTATGATGCTGAACTACAGCTGGCGGTTGGTGCTCTACAACAAATCCTCTAGGCTCAAGACGGCTCAGGCATACTGTCTCAGGATGCAGCTTTTCTGGGTAAATAAAATGAGTCCTTGTGTAAATGCTTGGAAAACCTCAAAAAGCCCCATAAAAACCATGCAGACGATACCCTCAGAGAGCCTGCATAGTCATTGTGTTATATTGTAAATGTGACATTTAATTCTTTTTTTTCTCCAGACCCCCCAGTGGGACAAGCAGTCCGCATGCCTGCGATGCAGAATATGGTAGGGGTTGTTAAAAGATGGTTTGCAAAAGGAAGTCTCCATCGTCTAAGGATGGACCACCTATAAAGAAATGACCCTCACAGCGGAATCCTCCAGTTGCGTTTTAGAAACTGTGGAGCCAAATGATTTCAATCCTTATTGTCTCGCACACCTCTTCCGTCTCTGGGATATTGCGACTATAGCAGTACCTAATATGTATTTTGTTATCTTTACATCCTAGAGTCATCACAAAAGAGCTCTGGAGGAGTCAGCCGTGAGGCTAACCAGACGGCAGCACCTTTAAAGGACAACACAGTGACCCTTCAAAACACCAAGGCTCTAGCAGCATCCGTGATCAACACAGAGCACCAGGACAAACCGTGCAGCGGCTCTACAGACAGCTGTCATAGACCAGGTACAGCCCTTAACTACACCACACCATCAGAAATAAAGGCTATGCCCAGTACCGTGAACACTTCTACAGGAACTCCCTCTGTGCAAGGGTTTGGACACTCTGACAGTGGAGCGCTTACACCCGCAGACACACAGCACCCTGTACCATGTAGCACTATTGGTTGGGACCCTAACCAGTGCAACAAGCCTAAAATAAATTGGTTGTCCCTAAAGAACTGCAAGAAGAAGCTGGTGCCCCCGGAGCTACAATCAATGTTTTTGGACCTGTCTTTTAAAAATACAGTTATGCTCATACTGTTCCCCATAACCCACAGCGTTCTAAATTCTTAACGTTTGAGGAGCTTAATATAGAGGGGCCTGTCATCGACCTAGTACAAAAACCCTATATAACTAGCACTCCTAGTCTTCGCAAAACACACAATTGGAAAATGATCACACTATAGAGGATCCTTATTCTAGGTGTATTAGGCTTCTCAGGGCACTAGCAGGTCTGGTAGAGAGTTCTGAAGCAGCAGCTGCAGCAACGCCCAGTGACCCTTCTAACACGACATCCGAAGGGCTGCAATTATCCGGACATCAATCACCCACTCCCAGCCACAGAGCTTCCTACGCCTCAGAAGCCTTGAGTTATTATGACAACCATTTAACATCCCCATATCAGATGTCACTAAGTACACCCCCGGGTGTACAACCGCACCAGCCCTACATCAACTGCATGCACGTATTGGTCTTCCCCCTCCTCCTCAACATACCCTGACAGTAATACAGGCGGTAGCTGTTCACAAGAGTTTTGGAACCCCTTCTAGTGAGGATCATGCCTCTGAACCACCAGGGTGTTCACATTGGGGCCCTGTTTTTTTTACCCATCCTGATCCAGCCATTCCGAAAGGGCTTATTAACAGTGATCATGCCATGGGGGTGGCCAGGGGTAATGCACCACTCAGCTAATGACTTACACAATGGCTTAAAATATGGTGCAATGGCCCCCAACAGGGTTTTGGAAACATATCTGAAAGAAATACAGCAGGCCGTTAGGAAACTAAAATCACACCTGAACCTCAAGCCCTCAAAACTGGGGAAGGTGGGGTGCGATACTGGATCCTCCAGACCCTCCCAGAGAGCGTTAATCCTGCGTCTGGCATGGTGTAGAAGGGAGGTGGTCCAAGCTTGTGAATCAGCCACTGTAGGCATAGACAATATACCAGCATGACTAGTCAGCCGTGTCCCCCTAAGGAGTGTAAGATCCACTTTCTGTAATAAGAGGTCTAAATATAAAAACAAAACCCTAGACATACTCACTAAGGTTTTACGGTTGTTACGCGCACTCAAAAGCAAAAGGCCGGTGGAACCCCGAACAAATCCTTTAAAACCCCAACATCCATTACCTTGACATATAAAACAAACCCTACTAGGCCTCAAAACAAAGTCAGGAGGGATCAGCATAAACATCGGGTGTTTTAGGACCTCAAGGAGCAGTGTTCAGAGCACAGTAGCCCCCCAACACCCTGAAGGGTCCTTAGCCATGGCTGCCGTAGGTAAAGTTGCAGGCACACGGTCCATAAATACAACACCTGTTGTTCAAATAGACTATGGGCACATACCTAAAAACAGGTGGTCTTGTAACAAGCAGAAGTGGGCTAGTAGGACTAGACAGCATAGGTGCCTAATAAGGAAATTAAAGAAAGCCAAACTGTGTGTTACAAGGAGGCCTAAAAACACACCAGCACAGAGCCTTAGTCCGTTACCCCAGAATGACACTCAAGATATCCCACCAGACAGCAGTGATCCTCAAGCTGAGGATTCGGAACCTGTGTTTTTAGAGAGTGTTAGAAGGTACAGTTGTACCATAGAATGATTTAGCATTACAGAACACTACGAGCAATTCAGGTTTGTTAACCTAGACCATATAAATTCCTCTGATCACTGTGTTTTAGCCATCCACCAGGCTGTACAAACACTAATAGAAAGGTTGTTACACGATGTGAGTCCTAATGATTACTTCCAATTGCTTTTGCAGGGTATTGACAGTCCTTTGTTCACACGTAGAACACCCAGGTATGTGTTTGACGCTGTGGAATTTCTAAAGAATCTCTGTAGCCTGTTGCAGAGTAAGGCAGAAATAGTAGCAAACGGGAACTTCAGAGTTATAGCCCTGATTGTCAGAGGCCGCGAGGACGGTGTTTCCAAACCCTTAAAGAGTATCTTGTATAGTAAGATCACTGGTAAGAAACAATGATGGTTGCTCAATTTTAACACAGGAACAACCAACACCTGTCTGGCTGCCAGCATAGTGGAGTTACTGCTGTATCGCACAACGCCTGATGCTCAGATTATGTCAAGAGTGGCTGAAGCCCACAGGGCTCTTCAAATACCACATGACAGAATGGTCAGTTTCAGGGACCCAGGGCTTTTTGGGATGGTTGTATTGAGGCCGCTGAGCAGAAGGTCCAGTGTCGCATGTGTAATCTGTTTTGTCACTCACAAAACTGCTAGAGCATAAAACAACAGACTTGCGCACTGCTTCCCTAAAATAGACTGTAGGGCTTGCGGGCGTTACGTCCTCTATCAGCATAAATGTAAGGGAATGAAATGTCCCAGGTGTAAGGTGTATTTTCAGGCTGGGACAGAGCACAAGTGTTACATGTTTAAAGGGCAACCTCAGACCAAAACTGAAGACTACATAGTGTTTGATATAGAGTGTTACACAGGAGACAGGTGTACACTAGCCTAATTTTATTTGTGCTCATCATCTAACTTCCAATGACAACTGGGAGTTTGAAGGGCCCACATGCGTGAGCGACTTCCTCAAAGGGTATACTATGCTGGCTCATAAAATCTAAAGTGTACAACTCCTTCTTTATGTTACAGACCTTGATTGGTGAAAAGATGGCTGTAGAACTCAAAACCCATGGCTCCAAGTTGATGCTGTTAACGGTGGTGCCTTTTCAAATAAGATTCGTCAATACCCTAAATTTTCTACCTACGAAATTGAGTGAATTACCCAAAGCCTTTGGTTTCCCAGGGTGCAAAGGTTATTTCTCCCACGTTTTCAACACATGGGCCAACCAGAATTATGAGGGTCCCATGCCTTCGCCCTCCAGCTACAGGGTCGAGTATATGATGCCTGCTGAGAAAGAGAGCTTTCTACAATGGTATGGTGAAAACCATGAAAATAACTTTCATTTTCAAACTGAGTTGAAAGCATACTGTCAGGCCGATGTAATGATTTTGCTAAAAGTCTGCAACCTTTTCAGACATGTGGTGGTGGAGATGAGCAACCAGGTGAAGGGTTTGAAGCCCAACACACCCCAGATGACAAAGACTGGAGAATACAAAGACCCATTCCAGAATATCATGCTGACTTCCATGTGTATGTCTATCTACAAACACATGTTTTTGAAACCGTACAGCATTGCCCTAGTACTGCCAGACCTGTATAATGGTAAACAGAAACGTTATTCAACCCCCTCGATCAAATAACTCATGTATATCTCGGACAAGGAAAACATAGCCACTCAACATGCATTACAGGGTGGTGAATACCGCTTGGGGCCTTATTATCTTGACGGTTAAGCCATAATTAATGGTATGCCAACTGCCTTTGAATACAACGGGGTGTTTTTACCATGGTTGTCCTCGTTGTTACAAGTCCCATGAGTTTAACAGGCTGTTGGGCACCAAGTTTGAGCACTTACGCCGTCGTACTCTGATGAAGGCGCAATATGTTAAAAACTGCAGTTTTGTGATGAGAACCCTTTAGGAGCCTGAATGGTTAGATATGTTAACAACAAATGCTGAGCTCGTGTCTTTCATTAAGAGTCGCCAGTTACCAGAGCCTATGGAGCCCTGTGATGCCTTATTTGGTGGGCATACAAACGCTATACAGCTGTACAGGGCTGTGGGCAATGGTGAGAAAATACACTATTACGACTTCAAAAGTCTGTATCCAATTGGGAACAAGCAAAATGTATACCCCGTAGGTCACCCAACAATCATATACAGGGACTTTAAACCCATTGGTGAATAATTTGGGCTCATTAAGTGCCAAATCTACCCTCTCCGCCGTCTTTATTTCCCTGTACTACCATACAGAGTCAACGGTAAGCTAATATTCCCACTGTGTCGTACAAACGCTGAAAGTAAAGAGACTAGCATGTGTAGACACAGTGAAGAGCAAAGGATGCTGACCGGTACGTTGTGTATCATTGAGGTGCAAAAGGCCCTAGAGAAAGGATATCGGCCTAGTAAAATAGTGGAAATATGACACTTTAAAAGGACAACAACACAGCTCTTTTCTAACTATATTAACCTTTTTCTAAGAGACAAACAGGAGGCTTCGGGATTTCCAGAGTGGGTGTTGATATGGCCTCTAAGCAAAAGTACATAGATGACTACTACACTCACGAGTGTATACGCTTGAGACCCGAATTGATCGAGGTCAACCCGGCCCGCAGGCAGTTACCTAAACTCTGCCTAAACTCCTTAGGGAGGAAATTCGCACAGCATACTAACTTGTCAAACACAACCATAATAACAGATCCTGACGAGTTGTTTAAGTACCCTTTTGCCCCGGGTTCTGAGGTGTCCAGTTGCGAGTTTATCGATAATGAAACTGCAGCTCTGTGTTGGAAGTGCACTAAAGAGTTTACCCACAATGTGTAACAATGTAAACATCTTCATAGCATGTCTCACAACTGCTCACACCTGTTTAGAGCTTTACAGAGTCCTTAATAAACTGCAGGTTAGATGTCTGTATCATGCTACAGACTCTGTTATATTTGTGAGTAAAGTAGGTGATGAAGACCTTCCATTAGGTGAATATCTAGGTGTTTTGACCAGTGAACTACAAAAGGGCAAACACATGGTGGAGTTCACCTCATCAGGCCCTAAAACCTATTCGTATAAAACCTCAAACAATACAGTGTGCATGAAAGTCAAAGGTATCACCTTACATGTCAACAATACAGTCAAAATCAATTTTGAAAGTCTTAAGGATCTGGTGAGCGAATACGCTATGTCTGACACCCATGAAAATAATGAAACAATTGTTGTACATCAGCCTAGCATAGTGCAGTCCAAAAAGCGGTTTGAAATTACAACCCAACCTTTACATAAATCCTTATGTGTAGTGTTTGATAAAAGGGCCCTGACTGAGGACTACAAAACCCTACCGTATGGTTATTAAAGGGCATTAGACTTGCGAATCCCCCACAACTATGGACACCCGCTTGCAACATCCATTCTCCTGCGTTCTATCAGTGCCCTCAAATTGCGATAAAAGTTATTTTATAAAGAAGTTGTTAGAAAATGCTCCCAATGTTCTATCCCAATACCCCAACTATACTGTATGGCTTTATTCATGCTGGCAAGATCTTTATACGGAACTATCCCTAACGTTCCGGCACATCAAATCTATAGAAGGCATACCTGGTAATCTCAACAACGATGCACTGTTACCTACACACCACGTAAACATGATTATTGTAGACAAGCTTATGCGTGAGGGTGGGGATCATCTGGAGATAGAAAAAGCTTTTACCCAATATTCACACCATCATAACGTAAGCACATGCTACATTGTGCAGAACGTGTTTTATAAGGGTAAGAACAGTCGGTCTATAACTCTGAACGCCTCATACCTTGTTTTATTTAAAAACCCCAGGGACAAACAACAAATATCGATCATCGCTACGCAGATGTACCCTGGAAACACTCAATTTTTCTTAGAAGCTTTTAACGACGCCACCGCTAAATGTCATGGGTACCTGCTGGTAGACTTAAAACCCTAGACTCTAGAAGACTACAGACTACGTGATGACATTTTTCCCACGGATCTTCCTGTAGCTTACACCACTAAAACTAGACCCCGGGCCTATAAAATGAATAGTTAAAAAGATGTTTGTAACATTTACTTTCTAAACCTTATAATATAAGGTGTTGACCATGTCTGCACGTGTACACCGTAATTTAGCTCTTGTTAAAATGCTAGTTACCCCTAGCCCCCAACAAAGAAAGGCCATCCTGTGCGCAGCCTCGAACGACTTAGTGGCAGCCCTTTGAGAAATAGCCCTAAACACCCTAAAAGGCAACGTCCCTATATCAGAGAGTCAATTCAGCATGTTGAAGAAGGGGCATGCCCTTATCAAAAAGCTTAGTAATAAAAGGGCGTCCCTCATTTCTAGGAAGTAACTTGTAAAACAGTTGGATGGCTTTATAGGAGCTCTCCTGGGCATAGCACTACCTTTAATTACAAACCTCCAAAACGGGAACTGAAGGATTATGCCTAAAAGATGTGCTTGGTACCGCGCCAACAGCTGGAGCAGTTGGGGCCATCTACAAGTGACACCTGGGATATACGAAAAATGAAACACTGCGCCTGGATGCCGAGATTAAAAACATTTTGAACCGTGCAGATTTAAAACCTTATGACAAAGCGGATCTTTACTCCAGAGGTCTTCAAAACTTCCACATAACTATAAGCAATGGACTTCTGAAAAAAAAAAAATTGACTCTATATACCACCAGTCCAGGCCGCGCCTCAGGATCAACAGCCCCCACAGTCATCGGTCCCAACAGCACTGGCTGCTTCTAAAGATCTAACCTCTTGGAATGAACGGGGTGAATTCCTCTTCAAAGGGCAACCAGTTGTTGGGTCTCATTTGGACGACCTCATCAAAGGTTTGACACATCCCAAAGCCCTACCGCTCCAAAAAGTGCCTAGAGGTTGGGCCCAGTTTCTACAGGCCGCTGCAGAACTCAACGTTCCTTCTACAGCTGTTGGTAATACCGAATACCGTAGGCTGCTTGTAAGTTTGAAAGATCCTACTTACAGCCCGCCAAGTACACCATCACCGGCTCGTTTGAAATCCATCGCGAGGGAGTCAATGCCCCCGACTAGCCCTCAACTATCCCCCTCTTGGAACACACTGCCTCTCCCTTCGGAGGCTAAAAAGAAGCTGTCAAAAAGGAGAATGTGGTTAAATGTGTGATACTTGTGATCCTATATATATATTTTTTTTACAATGTTTGTGTGTGTAGTTTCACAGTGGTTAATATATTGATTGCCTTCTTTCATCAATTATTTTCTTTAGTATGTTTGAATACTTATTGCTTGTACCAAAATTATGTGCAATAAACATCTTTTAACCGTTTCATCACTCTCATGTCATAATTTAAATTTTTTTTAAAAACCTTTTTAATGTGTGTCTTGGCGGCTGAATGAAAATGTAGAGTCTGATTTTGAGCTTAAATTCTTTTATTGTAGACATTTAACGTTACACATACATATACATTACAAGGCCTTACACTTTTGACAAATGGCGTATTCTGTTTGAACAGGGCTCTACGTAGACCTCGCGTTTTCTTTTACATATTTCACAACAATACTATCATTGTTTACTGGATCGTTCGAATACAGATTTAGAAAATATTTAAACGTCACATCCTCAGACATTTTACTAATAAAATATATACAGTGCTACCCACATGTGATGGCTGGAGGATCCTGCACCCGCATCTTGTTATACTCGACCCTAACAGCTGCTTTCTTTAGATACCTGAATACAGGTTTTGTATAGATGCTATGCTCCAGGAAAGCTGCTGAACTATCAAACACTGTAACCTTGTTGTTACTCAAAAACATTCCCACCCACATTTAAAAAAAGGCGTACTCCTCTACAACACATAGCAGTCACATGCTCTCCTTGATGGCTCTGATACATTGAGGGGTTACACGTAACGCTAACACCTTGTCGTGACCTTTGTAACATTTGACCAGCCCCCTTTTTCGGATTAGCCAGCAGTGTGGAGGTTTGGCCTTACATTTCCACTGCTCCTTCCTATGAGGAGACACCCAGCAGTCACATGGTCCTGACTGCCTGACATGTCCAGAGTTGTCCTCTTAGGCGCAGAAACAGGGTGCATACCGGCAGGGCCCCCATTTTACACAGCCGATAGACCTAGACACAGGGGTGAGGACCCAGGCACATGACTAACATGTGATCACATGATGTCACAACCCATGTGACCCACCTACACCACATCAGTTCTGGGGCACGCTCTCAGGGGGAACTGGAAGTCCCAATAACAGAAGTGACGTCATTTCCGGGGGCAGGATAAATGTCACTTTCCAGTTTGATAAGTAAAGGTATCCCCCTATTCTACTCATGCTTATTCATGAAAATTCACAAATTTTCATGAATTATTCATGATACAATTGCAAAATATTTGCAGTCAGAGATATACAAATGTATTTTACCTTTAATATCTCAAAAAACTACGGAACTGATTTACTCCAAACAAGCAAAAGATCAATCTGCGTACTGAAACCTAGCTTTCTGGTAGATTTGGTGTAATTCTGCTCAGTGGTTCGAGCTGTAGACATGTCTAAAGGTCCTATGGGAATTAACATGGTAAACACAACTTTTTTCACACACACCCCACCCCTTGACGGATCACCGCGAAACTTTCCATGCGTAACAAGAATCACAGCAACACATTTTTTGGAGAAATGTAATGAAGATTCATCAAACAGCACCAAAGATATAGGCAAGTCAAAAAATGATTTTCTCTGAAAACATGGTCCTAACTATAACTACCTAGTGAAGTGAGGACTGTCACTGAGTGGAGAGGTGGGTGGGTGGATGTGTGGATATGTGTGTGTGTGTGTGTGTGTGTGTGTGTGTGTGTGTGTGTGTGTGTGTGTGTGTGTGTGTGTGTGTGTGTGTGTGTGTGTGTGTGTGTGTGTGTGTGTGTGTGTGTGTGTGTGTGTGTGTGTGTGTGTGTAGGATCACGTTTCTATACAAAAAGAGTTTTTTTACTTGCCTATATCTTTGTCACCGCTTGACGAATCTTCACGATACTTTCCAAAACATTTGCCAGTTCCATTGTCTGCTGCCTGGAAAGTTTTGGGGTGATCCGTCCAGGGGGGACGAGAAAAACAGGGGTCTCAAAACACGTTTTCCCCAATCATTTTTCCATAGGGATTTTGAACAGCAATAGCGCAAAAACTATTGAACAAAATTACACCAAATTTCGCAGGAAGGTAGGTCCTGGTCCAGAAAGAGTGTTTTTTTTGTTTGTTTTGGAGTAATTCCATTCAGTAGTGTTTGAGAAATTAAAGGAAAAACAAATTTGTATCTCTAGGGGCGCAAAGGATTCGAGACCCCTAAAGATCTTGTGCTGAGATCTGATTGGCTGATAACACTTCAGCAACAGAAGCTGTTGAAGTGTTGTCAGCCATCTTGGGACTCGGCTTCAGCCGGGTCCCCCTCGAAAAAGTAAAAAAAAAAGAAAAAAAGGGGCCAGGGTACGAACACCCATACCCCTTAGCTCAGGAGGTACCCAATGGGACCCCCCCAGGGCTAAAAAACATTTTTTTGGTCGATTTTACAAGCAGAGATGCGGTGTAACTGCAAAACCGTTCGTAAAATCACAAAAAATACAAAGTGCGGGCTGCCCTGGGGACTACCACCTCCCCGGGGCGATCTTGTAATTAAAGCGGGGGCCCTGTGGCCCCCATGCTGCCCCAGGGACCACCACCCCCAGGGCAAGACTGTAGTTGGAGTGGAGGGCCCACCCCGGAGCCCCGTAGACCACCACCCCCCAGGGCAAATGTTTCAAAAAATTAAGGTAGCCCCTATGGGACCCCCACACTCCAGGGACCACCACCACCCCACCCATGTCATGAGTGATGTAATATGTGAGGTCATAAGCAGTGCATTACCGGAGCGCCAGTTATAGTTAGCTCAGGTAACTACAACTGCTGAATTTCTGCTATTTTGTACGAATACATCCTGAACCTAACTATAAGGTCCATGTAACCTTTGTATTTTTCAGTGAAAAGGGTTTTTTTTTTAAATCTAATTCCTAAGTATACCATCCCTGTAATATATAAATATATATCACACTGTCACACTCCTAGCAGACAAAAACGCCATATGTCCGATCTCTGTGCAGGTAAAGTGCTTCATTTGCTGGTTTGGCAGGTTGTGATAGATAGATTGATAGATAGGTAGGTAGATAGATAGATAGATAGATAGATAGATAGATAGATAGATAGATAGATAGATAGATAATTATGCACAGTCGAACAGTGTAAGGAGAAACAAGCAAGTTCAGGTGCAGAGAAGCAGACAAATGGTAACATGCATAATTTGGCAAAATAATCAGGGATGGGCTGTTGGTTAGTGGCTGCGTGAGCATTTTTTTGGTGCAGGCGCTAGGAGATATTCCATCTGTGCCTTTATGACAGGGGCTGAAAGGCAGGCTATAGCGCGCTTTTTGAGTGGCCTGACTTAACAGAAACGTACAGTAAATCTGAGCCTTTGTTGTTTAATGTGCGTTTGCCTTTTTACGCGCGACAACGTGGAACTGATTATTTTTCGTGATAAACTGCGAGCAGCGCATCCGGTCAAATCCAAGTCCTGAAGTCAGAGAATGAACAATGTAAAATCTTCCATCTAAAGAGCTGTGCAAAACGTCCTGTCACACCTTATAGTTCAGCTGTGTTGACAGGTGCGATGGACTGTTACTGATGTGGTTTAGGAGTGAACAGAACACTTCAGTGAAGCGTGTCTTCACTTTTGCAAATTACACTAGTGAAAACAAGTTCACAGACACACACATAAGAGTGTCGTTAATCAAAGTCTGGCCAGAGACCTCAGAACAAATTACTTTCAGATCTTCAGAGGGTCGCTTGCCAAACAACCTCTGCTCAGGGCTAAACCTAGAGACAGCCTTGCCAGATGGAGATGCAAGTATGAATGATACACTTGGGTCCTGAAAGGGAAGAGCTGTTTACCACCCCAAGGAGAGGTGGGCATGAGAGCGGCATACCCTAAACCAGTAGTCTTCAAACTTTTTAATGGCGCGCCCCCATCTCCCTCCCTCCCCCCAATTTTCACAATTATTCTATTGAATTGGCAATGTTTAAATATGTCTACACTTATTAAAAAATTGCAATTAAGTTCCGCTACTGTTTTAAAAATGCAAATACATGATGCCAAACATACTGGTCAGTCAGGCTTTACTAATGTGTAAAAGTGTCCACAGTGTGCTTATTAGAAGTGGGGGTTTTGAGGAGTAAATGGCGTCCCTTCCTTTTTGACCCATACTCCTAGCTTGGACATAAATGACGAAACATGTTAGTGATGGCAGATTAGAGGGCAGTTTACTTTTGCTAATTTTTTCGGCTTAAACAAAGCCCTGTTATTTGCACAGTGCTTCTTTTGGAAGATGTTTTCCCCTTAGATAGTATGGATGAAGTGATTAACCTAGACTAATCTGCCACTCTAATAGCCTTATCTCCTTTTTCTTTTTTTAAAGTTAAAGAGCTTCCCCTGGAGTTACAATCTGGTTCTCCAGATGATCCGTGTGCCCCCAGAATTCTCCAGTTGGTTCCAGATCAGTCTGCCTCTTTCCTTGAAATGGTTTTTCACCAAATCTTTAGTACTGTGATGTTTTCTCCATCCTGGAAGTAGGCAATAGTTGCCCCCTTTAAAAAGAGACCCAATGGTGACCCCGGGGACTTTAGCTATTTGTGTCCCATTTCTCTCTTGCCTGCACCTACGAGGATCTTAGAAAAATACATTAATCAGGAACTGATGGAGTTCCTGGCCTCTCGCGATTTGCTGGATTATCCGCAGAATGATTTCCAGAGAGGCCACAGAACAGAATCTGCCCTGCTGGTGGCCACTGATGCTATACGCTGTCAGGTGAATCAGGGTGGATCTGCCATCTTAGTACTTTTGGATTTCGCAGCAGCATTTGATATGGTGTCCCCATCCCGCCTGGCCCATATATTGCACCTGGCAGGTATGAGGGACTCTGCCCTGGCCCTGTTGGAGTTCTTTATCATTAATAGGAACTACGTGGTGAGATGTGGGCAATCCAGGTCGGAATCTTACCAACTGCCTTGTGGGGTCCCACAGGGCTCTTCTCTTAGTCCAACTTTATTTAATTTGTATGTGGCTCCCTTGGCTAACCTGATTAGATCCTTTGGTTTCCAAGCATCTTCATGTGCGAGTGATACCCATATGTGTCTCTATTACAGATGACATTAGTGAGGTAGTTAATAGGTGCAAATGCTGCATGATGGAAATAAGTGCTGAAAGAAAATTGGCTGAAATTGAATACCAACAAGACAGAGATACTAATATTTGGTGAACAAAGGTCGGCACAATCTGATTTGAATTGTGTTGTGGCCCGAGACCTGTGGCCCCCTTACTGAGTTCGGTCACTGAAGCTAAAAATGTAGGTGTTATTTTTGACAACACCCTTTGTTTTGATTCCCAGCCCAAGAGGACAGTAAGCACTTGCTTTCTTATTATTAGAATTTTTTAAAAATCTTTCCTTTCTTTCTTGCAGATAGGGCTGTCTTTAGGGAAGGTGCGACTGGTGTGGCCGCACTGGGTGCTAACCTGGAAAGGGGACACTCACACGAAAAGTGGGCATCATATTGATCAATAACTTTAGATTTTGAAACACCTGTTGCAGAGTTCCTTGTGCGACCAGCTTTCAGGAAGCAGTTAATATGTCAAGATAACTATTGTGATTAATGTTCCTGCTAGAGAGAGAGAGAGAGAGATGAAGTTTTGTCTAGTGGCAGTTTTGACTCGCCATAAAGTAGCTCAGAGTGTTAATATGCCTGCTGCAAAGAACAGATCTATATTTTATGTGGACAGCTGAGTGGAATAGCTTTAGCTAGCCTTTACACACACCTTAAAACAAATACTTCCTAAGTGAGAGAGGCCCCACGGAGAGATGAAGGACAGTTTTGCAGGTGGTAGTGAGGGAATCCGAGGAGGTGGTAATGGGTGTGGATGCCAAAAATGATTGTCGCACCGGACGCCACCAGTGGTAAAGCCAGCCCTGCTTGCAGAGTTCAGGGTGCCAGTAATTATTTCCCTCATTTCTTCACGATTAGACTACTGCAATTCCCTGTATCTAAATATCAATAAATTGACTCTCAACAGACTTCAGATTGTCCAAAATGTGGCTGCTCACTTGGTTTTGGATGTCCCTAACTGATTCTCGATTAGGGATGGTATTTGGGCCCTCCATTGGCTGCCAATTATGAGGCGCATTACTTTTAAAGCCTTGTGTTTGGTTCATATGGCCCTGCATTTGCATGGCTTTCCAATGGACACTCTCAGATGACTTCTGAGATCCTCCACTATTTGGAAGATTACTATCCTAGATTTTGGAAAGCCAGATAGGGTAGGCAGACTTTTTCAGTAGCTCCTGTCAGGTTGTGGACTACGTTGCCCCCTGTACTGCCACTATCATTTCCCATACAGTTTTTCATAAGAAACTTAAAACCTGTCTTTTCTCCCTTTCATAATGGTTGATTGGTGTCTTTTTCATGCAACAGTGTTCTCCGTTATTGTTTGCGCATTGACACCCTCAAGTATAATGCACTTTACAAATTCCAAAATACAAGTGCAAATACTTTTGATGTGCAGTTATTGTGTTATAGAACAAAACTCTTAATAGATGGTTGATGAAGAGGAGTAAGAGATAGGAGCGCAGTTTATGGCTATCAATAGCCTGGAAGGGGTGAGCTCGACAAGTTCCTTTATAATATGTTCTATGATCATAGTACACTTAGCTGTTTTCTGCGTTTTCTGCACTTGTTTGTCTACTTTGTGATATTTTGTTTCAAAATTTATGGTCCTGAGCAGGCATGGTTAGAGGAAGAACTGGTGGGGAGATCTGCTGGGATGGACTTTCATCGTTATCATCCTATATCTGATCGTAATTGTTAGATTTATAGACACGGTCATAGTAGCTAGCTGGGACCTGCATTGATGTACTAGATTAGAGTCCTCTAATTGGCTAGTAGTTTGTGGCAGATCTCTTCGGTTATTCCATGACTGTTCAGTTGGTGATGGCTGGTTTATCAACTAGCATAGTTCTGGTTTATGGACATGATGCATAGCAGATCTGTCTTATACGAGTGTGAGAGAATTAAGCAGTATAAAGTAGTTATTTTGCAATCCGTCAGAACTACAATCAGCTGCTGACCACTGAGTTCTATGGTATTAGTGTGGGACAGAAGGGCGGCCAGTCCCTGCGGCCAATCCCTAAAACCCCCCAACCACGCTCTGAGCATGGCCTTCATCTGTGTGCAGTGGAGGTTGACCATAGGGCCTGGCCTGTGGCCAGTCCCTGCGGCCAACCAGTATAACAACCCAACTCTCCATGGCCCTACCTCCTCAGGCCGATTTCGGCCTCAGGTATTCCATCCCCCGGGGCCCAGCGTAAATATTTAATTTTTGATTTGGAGATGGGGGCTATGTGCCCCCCTCAGGCCAAAATCGGCCGGGGACCCCCATCCCCCAGAGCTCATTGTAAATATTTAATTTTTTAGGGGGGTAGGGCGGCTGCATGGCACCCACAGGCCGATCTTATTCCCGGGGATCCGTTCCCTGGGACCTGGCCTAAACATTTTCATTTTCTTGGGGGGAGGGGGTCACACGGCCCCCCTCCCCAGGCTGATTTTGACTCTTGGGACTCCATCCTCTGGGGACCAGACTAATTTATTTTTTGAGAGGGAGGCCACGTGCCCCCCCTGCCAAGGCTGATTTTGGCCCTGGGGACCCCATTCCCCAGGACGCGGGCCTAATTATATAATTATTTTGGCGGGGTTTGGGAGGGGAACCGTGTGGCCCCTCTCACCAGTGCCATTCTTGGACCCGGGACCCCATCCCCTGGGGCCCAGCCATGTGACCTGGGGGGCCCCCGGGCACCCAGTCACAATGTCAGGGCGCCTTGGGGGAAGTCTGAAGGTCCCTATGGTCCAAGCTGGCTCCCCACCTCCTGTGGGAGCCAGCATTGCTGTCATTGAGAGGGAACTGCCAAAGCAGCTTCCTCTCTGTGAGAGCTGTTTCCTCTCGGGGCCTCCCTGCCTCTCAACAGGCAGGCACACAGACGAAAACTCTGATTCGATGAAGGGAGAGATCACTGACAGCTCTCCCTTCATCCGAGCAGAGTGTTTGCTGTGACTTGGCAGCACCTGTCAAAGCGGCCGCCAAGCCACAGCAAACAGTTATGCCCAGGGGGTGGGCAACCCAACACATAGCAGTAGCTTGCCCATGGCTGTGGCGGTCTCCAGGTCCATCAGTGTCTCCATGAGGAGGGCCGCATAGCCCTCCTCCAAAGAGTATTGCCCCAGGGAGGTGGTGGTCCCCTGAGCTGCAAGGGGTCCAAAATTGCCCCGGGGCTACGGTGGCGCTGGGGCACCAAAAATGGCATCAATGCCCCAGGGAGGTGGTGGTCCTTGGGGCTGTGGGTGGGCCAGGCACCTCCGGCATTAACTTTGATTAATGCTCCAGGGAGGTGGCAGTCTCTGAGGCTACAGGAAAGCCCCTGGGAGGTGGCCCCACCCTTTAAATAAATGATGCCCCCCTCCCCGGGGGCTTCAAATTGACAAAGCGTGGGAGCCCACGCTTCAGTTTTTACATTTTTTTGGCAGATCCGTCGCAAATCATGACAACATTTTTTTTTTAAAATGCATTCTTACTCTGGCAAAGCCCTCTAGAACCTCAGCACCAGAGCTAAGGGGTCAGGGTTACTCTAACCTGCCCCTATTGGTTTTTTAACACTTTTTCCTGGGAAGCCAAAGTCCCAACATCGCTGCCAACACTTCCTTGTTGAAGTCTTGAACGCCAATCACATCTCTGCACAAGATCGGGAGGGGCCGCAAATCGTTTGCATGTCTTCTCTCTATATAAAAATTTGGATTTTCTTTAATTTCTCAAACACTACTGAATGGATTTACACCACATAGCTACAAGGCCCCTTTCTGGACCAAGAGCTACCTTTCTTCCAAATTTGGTGTAATTGTATCTAGTGGTTTTGGCGCTATTGCCTTTCAAAATCCCTATGAAAAAACTGAATGGAGAAAATACGTTTTTGGGACCCCCACTTTTTCTCAGCCCTCGCTTGACAAATCCCCTCAAAACTTTTCAAACAGCAGTTGAGGTAAGCGTGAAAGTTTTTGGGAGCATTTTGAGAAGATTCTTCAAACGGTGCCAAAGTTATTAGCAAAACAAAAAATGCTTTTTTGAAACTAGGTCCTAACTATACCTAGTGGCGGCCGCAACTATGTAAAATATAAACATATATATATATATATCTGCTGCCAACTCCCTATAACCACCCAAACCCAGGCCTGTGGCCAGTCACTGCAGCCTACCACCCAACCCCATCCTGCGCAAGGCCTTTGGCCATGCACAGCGGGAGTTCGCCGCATAGCCTGTCTCTCTGGGTGGGAGAATAGGTGTGAGAGCGTGTCTCTCGGTGCGAAAGTGACTGTGAGAGTGTCTGGGTGTGGGAGTAGGTTTGAGAGTGTCAATGTGGGTGTGAGTGTGTCTGATTGCGGTCCAATAGGTGAAAGATGCATTCACCTCCAAAAGGATTTCAGGTCGTTTTTCAACATCGAATCGAGGAGTAAACACCCTTGCTTTGCTTTCAAGAAGCCCTGGAGTTAAGATCAATTGCCTTTTCCAGAAGTGGAACTTCAACTGGGGCACCTACTATGTTTATATTTGTAAGTGCTTTCTGCTGAGGTTTAATTTCTGTGAATTTGGCATCATGGCCAGAACGGAAGCTCACCTGCTCCTATATTCAACAAGAGTCCACAGTTTGCACAAAATGTCTGGGTGTGGGAGTAGGTTTGAGAGTGTCAATGTGGGTGTGAGTGTGTCTGATTGCGGTCCAATAGGTGAAAGATGCATTCACCTCCAAAAGGATTTCAGGTCGTTTTTCAACATCGAATCGAGAAATAAACACCCTTGCTTTGCTTTCAAGAAGCCCTGGAGTTAAGATCATTTGCCTTTTCCAGAAGTGGAGCTTCAACTGGGGCACCTACTATGTTTATATTTGTAAGTGCTTTCTGCTGAGGTTTAATTTCTGTGAATTTGGCATCATGGCCAGAACGGAAGCTCACCTGCTCCTATATTCAACAAGAGTCCACAGTTTGCACAAAATGTCTATCCAGCTGGAGCACCTTCCACTCGTTAGTTAGTAAGTGCTACCTCGCTAGGTAAATGTCTAGTGTGGGGGAGGGGAGCTACATGGCCCCCACCCCCCCAGCCAATTTCGGCTCTGAGGACCCCATCCCCCGGGGACCACTATAATTCCATGGGACTTGGCTGCGATCCTCTCCACCCCGGGCCAATCTTGGCCCTAGGGACCCCATCCCCTGGGGGCCACTATAATTCCATGGGACTGGGCTGCGATCCTTTCCTCCCCGGGCCAATCTTGGCCCTAGGGACCACATCCCCTGGGGCGCTGCCTACAATAAATGTAGGAGGGGGCTGTGGGCCCCCCTTCTAGGACCAATGTTGGCCCCTGCAACCCCATTCCCTGGGGCCCAGCCATCTGCCCTGGGTGCCCCACAGGGCACCCAGTGCGTAATTGGACAGCAGGGGAGTCTCAAGGCCCCCATAGTCCCAGCCGGCTCCCCACTTCCTGCGGGTGCTGGCATTGCTGTCATAGGCATGGAGCTGGTAAACATGCAGCTCCCTGTCTGTGAGAGCAATAGTTTCCTCTGTTTCCCTGTCAGCATGTGTGCGGGCAGGGAAACAGAGGAAACCTCCACTTCCAGCAAGCGAGAGCTGTTTGACAGTTCTCGCTTGCTGGAACCAGAGTGTTTGCGGTGACTTGGTGGGAGCTGTCAAAGCTCCCGCTAAGTCACAGCAAACAGCTATGTCCCAGGGTGGGCACGCCCAGACATAGCAGGAGCCGGCCCTGTGGGTGGCAGTCCCCATAGTCATTACTGGCTCCTTGAGGGAGGCCACATGGCCCCCCTCCAACATTTGAAATTTGCCTGGGGAGGTGGTGGTACCCGGGCCAAGAGTCCGCAATGGACCCCTCTTCCTTATCTTTTTTTTTTAGCCCTGGGGATGTGAAGTTAATTGCCCACAGGAAGGTGCCAGTCCCTGGGCTTGCAGGACAGGCTGCATGGGCCCGTGTTATTTTAATATTTTGCCCCAGGGAGGGGGTGGTCGATGAGGCTGTGGGGATGGGCCACGCGGGCCACCTCGTGATACTTTAATCTTTAGCTCCAGGAAGGTGGCAATCACTAGGGCTCTGGGAGAGGTCATACTATCCTCCCCAATATCAAATTATTGTTTTGAACCAGGGACGTGGTGGTCCTCAGGGTGCAGGGGGGGCTGCATATTTGTCTGTGATCGCCCTGGGAAAGTCGCGGCTCACGAGGCTAATACAAACCCTGGCCCCTTTTCTTTTTTTTTTTTTATTCTTTTTTTTCTGGGACTCGGCTAAGGCCGAGTCCAAAGATGGCTGCCAACACTTTCTTGTTGAAGTGTTGGCAGCCAATCAGATATCAGCACGGGGAAAGCTGGCTCTGCCAATTATCCGCATGCCTAGATATTTATATTTTTTGCCCTTTGATATTTCTAAAATTATTGAAAGGATTTACACCAAATCAAAAAAGGATTCTTTCTGGCCCAGGAGCTAGCTTTCTGCCCGATTTGGTGTAATTCGGTTTAGCAGTTCGGGCTGTAGTCATGTTAAACATTTTGAAAAATCCCATTGATGTAGAGTGGGGAAAAAGTGCTTTGGGTCCCCCTTTTTTTCTTTGACCTTGCTTTATGAATCACACCACAATGTTTAACACGGGAGCTGAACTGACTAAAGTATATGTTTAAAAAATTTCGGGAAGATTCATTAAACGGCGCAAAAGTTATTGGCAAAACAGAAAACACTCAATGGAAAAAATGGTCCTAACTATAACTACCTATTGGCGACCGTATATATATATATATATATATATATATATATATATATATATATATATATATATATATCAAACCAAGGCCCTTTCAGGGTTAGAGTGACGCATAAATTATGCAAAAAACAAAGGAGAACTCTGGGAAGTTCCCAATTTTAGGTGGAGAGCTGCTCTAGTAAGGCGCACCCTGCAACACCAGTGGCACTCTAAATTTGCTCACTTCAAATGTCTGCTTATATATATATATATATCTCAATGTAAATACACACACACACACACATATATATATCTGTATCTATACATATCTATAGTAGGTATAGTTAGGTCTGCTTTTCAATAGATGGAGCATTTTTTGGTTTGCTAAAACTTTGACCCCGTTTGACAAGTCTTCACGAAACTTTAAAAAACAAAAGTTTTTTCCTGGAAAGTTTTGTGGTGATCCATCAAGTGGAAGGCCGTGAAAAAAGGGGGCGGTCCCAAAACATCAAAGCCCCTTGCATTTTCATGGACTTCTTTAGACACGGTTACAGTAAAATCTGCTGAACGGAATTACACCAAAGTTGGCAGGAAGCTAGTTCTTGGTCCACAGATTGTGTTTTTTGCAATTTGGTCTAAATCCATTCAGTAGTGTTTGAGATATTAGGGGCAAACATAATTGTATATTTTGACAGTTGGGCTCACAAGAGTCCCACAAGCCTCCTGCAAGAGTGCGAATTTAAATATGGAGGCCTGTGACTGGTCCAGAGGTTAGTTCCTCCCATGAGCCTTCATGCTTTTACGAAAGCGAGAGGCTCCTGCGAGTCTTGCAAGTGCTCTGAATGGCTGGCTGTTGGAATGCTTGAAACAAAATGGCAGCCATTACTATTTACTGTGAACAATTCTACATGTTGTGGAAATTAAGTAAAAAAAACTATATAGAGGGGCAGCAGAAACGCATGCTTTTCCTCTATATTTAGAGAATAGGTGCCTAAAGGATAACCACTGTGATAAAAATAAGTGTATATTGTTTTTGACTACTTTTTACTATCTCACAGGACTCTTGCAGGATTGTGAATAGTAAAAAAGGGGTAGCTGAGGTCTGAATACACTCCATTAGTAGGAATGTATATTGTGGTCATTGTTTTTGGGAGAAAATGTGTAAGAGATACGTAATGTGATGAGTAGATGGTAAATTCCTATTTAAAAAAAATGTTACGATCTTGTGAGAATCTCGCTAGATCGCGAACAGTAGAAAGCAGCAGGTGATCTTTGAATACATTGTAGCATGCACACTTGCTACTGTAGGAAGGAGTATTATTGGAGATGGTGCTTTATCAGAGTGTACTTTTAATGCTCATCGGCTTTGTAAGAGTTATGAGTAGAGTATAGTCTCCTCCCAGACCCTACTATGCACGCTCATTATCAGAGAGAGGGCTGTCAGCAGGGAAGACAGTCGCTGGACAGAGCATAATTTGCACACGTCATTCAGGAGTCAAGTCTCAGCAGAGGCCAGTCTCTCTCCAGACACCCTACTACACATGCCCGTCACCTGAGACAGAGTTGTGACAGAAGAGGCCAGTGCATGTACACAGCCTAATAGGCACACCTGCCATCTGAGAGAGAGGTCTGAGAGGAGAGGCTAGTCCATGTACATGCTCTACTATGTACAGCCATCATCTGAGACAGAGGTCTGACAGAAGAGGCTAGTCCATGTATATATCCTACTATGCACACCCATCATCTGAAACAGAGGTCTCACTGGAGAGGAGAGTCTTTCTTCACACACCCTACTACACACACCATCATCTGAGAAAGAGGTCCTCAAGGACAGGCTTGCCCATGTACTCACCCTACTACATACAGCCTTCATCTGAGACAGTGATCTGACAGAAGAGGTCAGTCCATGTACACACCCTATTATGTACACCCATCATCTGAGAGAGAGAACTTAGTTGAGAGGTAGTCTCTTTCCAAACACCCTACTACGCAAACCCGCCATCTGAGAGAGAGGTCTGGAAGGAGAGGGCTGTCCACGTACACACATAACTATCCATTCCTGTTATCTGAGAAAGAGGTGTGTAAAGAGAGGGCAGTCCATGCACACACCCACTATGCACACCACTCATGTAAGAGAGAGGTCTGAGGGAAGAAGCCAGTCTCTCCTCACACCCTGCTGCTGTGGAATCACATTTCTCCTTGGTGCCAACTTGGGCCTAGTGGGCCCTGTGATACACAATGACAATTGGGCCTGCTTCTGTTGAACACAGTATAATGTTAGAATAGCTAGGCCTTTGAGATTTGTTTATCTCTCTTGGAACGCATAATACTGCAAGGCTTGCTAACGTTACAGCCATCACGAGACATCACTGCATGCTAGCTTGAGCAATCCTCACTTTCAAAAGTACTAACGTATGCACTTATTGTTCCTATTTCTCTTAATATACACACGCTATTAGATTCATAGGACATATTGTGCAAGTTCCTTGTCTATGATCTTAACCCTTATATGGAGCATTATGAAGAATAAATGATAAATCACATGTGCTCTATTGCAAATTTGATCGTGTGTCCGTATCAAGAACCAATGAAATGTATTAATGGGCTTGCGGTTTAATTGTATAAAAGATCATGTATTACTTCCTGTTTTAGACTGTTCGAGCTGGACTTAGGCTGCTCAGTCTCCGGGTACACGTATTTCTTATTAAACTTTATCTAGCGGAAGAGCGGGCTGGTCTTTGGTTTGTATCCTGAATTGTCTGGATCTGATTAACATCTGCGTTTGCTTCGACATCTTGGTGGACAATGCGGTGTTTGGATTGACGGTTTCCTCTGCCTGGCTCTGAGCTGTTTGGGGGGGGCCCGGCTCTTGTGGGTTTCCCTGCCTTGCTCGGCGTGGCCCTCCCTGGAAAGGGTGCCAGTGCTGTGGTGAGTCTCTGTCACTTCCTGGTCCCCTCTTGTTTTGCCTGTATGCTTTGGCTGTGTCTCAATAAGTGGGGAGTGGAGTGATAAGGGGTGAAGTTGCTTCTGAGTTTTCTCATGTCCCTCCCCCGTGGGCATTGTTTTTGTTTCTGGCTCTTTTTCTGCTCTGCCTTCACTGGCATGCCCGTAGTGCCACCCCAGTTCAGGTGGATACTCCTGCTTTTCCATTGGTTGCCGCCCACCACGCGTCGGATTCTGTGGTTGTGTGCTACTTTCTCTCTTCACTTCTCAATTCCTTACCCCTTTCTTTCTGGGCCAATACTGGTGTTTGTTTCCTCTGCTCCGGGGATGCGAGCAGGTGTCATGTTTTTATGAATGTGTGTAGCCGGTGGGGCTGCACTGTGGTTTTCTGGGCAGCTCGAAGGCTTGTCCAGGGTTGCAGCCTGAGGGGCTGTAACAGTGGAGCGGTCAGCCGGTGGGGCTGAGGCGAATGTTTTTCGGGACACCCAGTGGGGTGGTCTCTGGTCACAGCCGGAGGGAATGTGACTGTTATGTACCCAGCCGGATGGGCTGTGGGGGAAATCTGGCCAGGGGGCATAAAGAATAAATGTACAGCTGAATGTTGATGCCTAATAAGTATTTGGATACTGTTCATTTTAAGGTTTATATGATTTTCTTATACACCCTGGACACAGGGATGTATGTATCTACGTATATATATATCTATGTTTGTATATCTATGACTAATATAATTGGCTGCAGGAGGAGTATTTTTCTATCCATGTTTTTTCCTAGGTTTCAGAACATGGACGAGAAGATGTGTTTTATGTATCTGTCTGTCTATGTTCCGTTTTATTTTTTCATAATTAATGGGAGTCTTCCGGGGTAAATCTTAATGTGCACAGTTACATGGATTGCCTTCATGTGTTGGTAGATTGCAACTATATATTTTCCATACTGGTTTTGGGTATTGAACATACCTATTTTAGGATAGAGTTATTACTACCTTAAGATGTGCTATGTAGTACTGCAATACAGCTATTAATAATATACTTCTGATGATGAGGGAGCCAAATATAAATTGCATCCTGTTTGTGTTTTTGCACTATGAAAGAGTTTAGCCTAAAGACAACTACAGATTGTAGGCACCCAGTAAAGACTGGTGTGTGTCCCATGCCCATATTTTATCTTAAAGGGACATCTGCATTTCAGAACACCACACTTGTACGAGAAAGGGGAAGTGACTTCTGACAGTGGTGATGCCTGCAAGGTCCCAACCCCTCCAGCCTTGATGCAAATATTCTGTGTGTTGAAGGAGAATAATAGGATACAATGCTGTGTTCCAAAAATACTGGTTGTATACAGGTGTAACATGTGTTTTCTCCTGACCTTTGTATTACCATTTGTTTGGTGAAATAGTTTGTGTGAATGTTCCACTGTTACTGAGTGTCATTGTTATTTATTTTTTGAGTGCTGATTTCCGTTTAAGATGGTACTAGTATATGTGATTAGAAGGGCTATCCAATAGCAACTATTTGTTCATACCTATTAAATGCCTCAGTGATGGGACTTTAGATACAGGGACAGTAACAAAATAGGAATATAATGTTATCAGTAGATCTACAATGTCACTTCCGAATGTATGTCCTGTGTTACACTTACACTATAAGAGAAGGACTTGATGCAATGATAATACACTTGACTATACAATGATGGTTGGCTATTACTATTAACATGTGTTTTCCAAATGTATTACTGCATAAACGAGATTAAAAAAAAAGATAATAAGGAAACAAAAACATTTTTAGATGCATATTACCCCTAGCTCCACTTTAGCCTCACCTAGTTGAGTTGCAGGTTTCCGATGTAGCACATTGATGGTTTACAATGATAACGATTGTGCCTTTGATATGTGAATATTGCTATCCTGACTACATTAGTTGAATGGAATGGAGCTACTAACGGTGATGTTGTATGTTACATGTGTTATGATGATCTGGTTTTTGATATGGGTACAGCTGACAGCTGGCACAATAGACTGTGGCATTAGGTGGCGCAAAGAGGAGGGGGTGAATTAATTTATTTAATTTAGTTACCCCATAAACCAGTCATATATGTCCCTTTATAAGGTTTTGTACATCTGCTGAGCGGTTCTGGATTGATGCACTACGACTTGCTTCATTGGTTAAGAGAGGCATCCTTGACAAAGTTGTCAAACTGAGCACCGACTGAAATACTGTTTGACTGGCCTATGAACATGTCTGGTGCTGTGAAGTTATTATCTGAGAAGACATTTTGACAGCAATTTGCATTGTCTTCAGTATCAGGTGCTGCAGGCCCTTCCTGGCTAGACAACACCACCTGGACATGATCTCCAACAGGGAGATTGGGCCTGGGTCACCTGTAAAGTGGGAGGGAATGACCTCCTGGATCCACAGCTCTTACACCAAGAAGGTAGCAGAACACGGACATCCGCAGCAGCAGAAACGAGCGGAAAAACTGGTGGACCCACCATCACGGAAGAGTCTCCGCTCAACAAGGGCTGCTCGTGCTGCTCGCTTCCAAGAGACCGAGGGTGTAAGCTGGCCCTGTTTGGTTCTAATACAAGGCAATTAAGTTATCCTTTGATGCCACACTGAAGGGGTACCACCGACTGTGGCACAGCTGATTGCCATTCCATGGTACTGTAACTGCAGACTGTTGGCTCAGGGAATAGGGGCCCTCTACAACTGCAACATTTAAGGATCTCTTCGTCTCTTCAAAGAGTATAACTGCAAGGACTATGGGCACCGTCAACCTCACCAACTGTCAGCTTCAACTTCACAACATTCATCTCCTGCAGTTCTGGCTGAAAGACCTCAGTAAACCTTTGGTTCTAGAGTACCTGGCCTCCATTCTGCAATACCTTTTGCCTCAAGTACTGGTGACCTCTGGGGCATAATATAAGGTATAGGAAATTGATCATTTTGACATTCTCTTTTGAAATTCAATAAGGCAATGATGTCCGACACCCCTTCAAGGCCCACCAAGAAATAGCCATGGGCACTAGATTTTTTTTGTGCTACTTCTCATGGAGTCTGCTGATTTCCCACGGATCACCCTTACTTCGAATAAGAGCATTAAATGACAATGAGACTTTGAACATTAAAACTTTGAACTTCTTTCCCAAATTATCAGTACAGATGCTGCAGGCCCTGCCCGAAGAAGGAACACCACCAGAGCACGGACTACAGCCTGGCAAATGGGTGTGGGTCAAGGCCCACACTAGACACCATTGTCTTCAACCACGGTGGAAGGGACCCTACCAAGTCCTGTTGACAACAGCCACAGCGGTCAAGTGTGAGGGTCTGACATCCTGGATACACAGCTCACACACCAAGAGGGCGCTGGACCAGACGACATCCAACCACCACCTGCGGTGCCCATGAAGATTTCACCCTCACCGCAGGCGTACAACCTTCGCTCAACAAGTAACACAAGACAACACTGACAGGACTGCTCATGCTGCCCCCTACAGGAGTCAGGAGGAGCAAGGATGTCCTGCGGTGGCTCTTCACAGGACTGCTCGTGCTGCACTCCTACACGAGTCAGGAGGTGCAAGCGGGTCCTGCAAGGATTTCTTCATTGACTGCTCGTGCTGCACACCTCAGAGAAGAAAGGGTACAAGAGGGTCTTACCTGTATATATTCATGAAGTACCAAGAGTGGTTTCAAGTGCTAGTAACCTCTGACACCACTCTGTGAGGTACCAAGACGGAATAGAAAAATAAGTGGACCAACATACAAGAACAAACATTGTGACATTTGTTATATTGGAAGAATAATAATGCCTAGAAGAAGGAGGGAGGAAAGAAAATGGCCTGTGGTACTGACTGTCATATGCACCCCAGTTCCAGCAATAATAGTGGCAATTGTATTGATACTATATGAAAAAGAAACACAAGTACCATTCCTAGACCAAGAACACTATGTGAATGAAAGTGGAAGGGAAAAGGGGATTGTGAAAAGAGAACACAAAAGAACACCAGCCTGGTGGAAAGGGTGGACAACAGGAAAGGAGCAAAATGGGGCACAGATGGGGACACTTACCGTGATAATGCATTTGTACAAATGGTTACGTTGTATCAGGAACTGGTAAATGTTTCACATTGCCATATTTGCACCCACCTGCCCACCACTACCCAGGGGATGACAACTTATACACACATTCCCCTTAGCCAGTACATTTCATGTAATATGGTAAGGAATATATTGGAGAAAGAGACAAAGGCGAATGTGCAGAGTGAGGTCAGAAAAGGTAAAAAGGGGAAGAAAGGAAAAAGAGGGGGAAGGGAGAAAGTGAAGAAGAGAAACGAGAAAGAGAAAGTGGAGAAGAGAAAAAGGAACGTGGTAGAGTGTGTGACAAATTAATACCGAAACAAGGAGAGAAGAAACTCCTGGATACATTTAACATAGAAAGGGACAAGAGCTATGCACCAGGGGAGGCTTACACAGGAATGAAAATACCATCCCTTCAAATACATGAGATGAAAGTAGCAAAATGGTACATAAGATACAGAAAGGGCAGCATACCAGTGATAAACGCATTATATAGTCAAATATGCGCAGCTCTAAACATCAGAAAAATGCACCAGCATAGACATCCCTGACAACAGCAGCATAGATGTGGAGGTCGGTGTCTGCTCCAAATACTCCACTCTGGACCAAATACGCAATGGGAAAAAGGTTTGTCAATAGGCATCTCAGCCCCAAGGGGAATATTCTTTGTATGTGGTACATCTGCATACTTCAGATTGCCAGCAGGGTGGCAAGGCGCCTGCTATCTAGCGTTTGTATTACCTCACATGTTACACGTGACAGATCTGTCCAGGGGAAGGAAGCACCCCGAGGAACACGCAGAAGAAGGGCACCCTCTTGGATAGATAGAGCAATAGCGGTGGATGGAGTTTTGGTGCCGCCATTCGGGATCATACATTCGGAATATCAACTACACAGATTAGCAGACTTAATGGAAAGATTGGCAAGTTCTACAGCAGCAGCCCTGGGGAATATCACTGAGGAACTTACAGGCCTAAGAGCTGTTGTGATACAAAATAGACTTGCGTTAGACATAATTTTGGCAAAGGACGGTGGTGTATGTCACGTGGTCCACCAAGAAAGCTCTATATATATACCGGATAACAGTGGAAATGTAATGAAGGCAATAGGGGAAATGGAGCAAAGGTAAGTGTCGGTCTTGACAGACGTGGGGAGAATACTGAGTGACATTGCCGCTTGGTTCGTCGTTGGGGATCATGGCTGATAGAAGCATTGGTGGGGGGAATAGTGGCATTAATAACATTGTGTGTGCTGATAAGGGTTTGTCCTTCCTGCCTATGTTGAAGAAGAATATCTGTCACAGGGATACTACGCATACCTGCAAAGGACGGTATGAGGATGATGCCAGGAAGGGTACCTCTGTTGAAATGACAGCCATCCATCATGATACTTAGGTTGTCATTGAGTATCAGAGGGCGGAATGTGGAATCACATTTCTCCTTGATGCCAACTTGGGCCTAGTGGGCCCTGTGATACACAATGACAATTGGGCCTGCTACTGTTGAACACCGTATAATGCTAGGCCTTTGAGATGTGTTTATCTCTCTTGGTACGTATTATACTGCAAGGCTTGCTAACTTTACAGCCATCACGAGACATCACTGCATGCTAGCTTGAGCAATCCTCACTTTCAAAAGTACTAACGTATGCACTTATTGTTCCTATTTCTCTTAATATAGATGTATCACGTGCTATTAGATTCATAGGACATATTGTGCAAGTTCCTTGTCTATGATCTTAACCCTTATATGGAACGTTATGAAGAATAAATGATAAATCACATGTGCTCTATTGCAAATTTGATCATGTGTCGGTATCAAGAACCAAAGAAATGTATTAATGTGCTTGCGGTTTAATTGTATAAAAGATCACGTATTACTTCCTCTTTTAGACTGTTCAAGCTTGACTTAGGCTGCTCAGTCTCTGTGTACACGTATTTCTTATTAAACTTTATCTAACGGAAGAGCGGGCTGGTCTTTGGTTTGTATCCTGAATTGTCTGGATCTGATTTACATCTGAGTTGGCTTCGACACTATGTACAGTCATCATCCAAGACAGGGGTCTCAGTGTTGAGGCCAGTCCCCCAATAAGCACTCTTATGTACACCTGTCATCTGAGACAGAAGTCTGTGTGGAGAGACCAGTCTCTCCCCACGCTCTACTGTACACACCTGTCATGTAAGAAATGGGTCTCAATGAAGAGGATAATCCATCCCGCATACTACTATTTCCCCACAAATTTGTTGTGATCCCGCAAGACTCTCACTAGAGTAGCTCACAAGCTTCAGGGAGTGAAGGCTGCTGCATGGACACATGATCTCATGAGAGGCTATTGAGACCTAAAGGGCAATTACTGAGCCTACCATGAGGTGTTTTATGATCCCATGAGAGTCTCGCAAAATCGCATTTGGGGGGGAGTAAAAAAATAAACAAATAAAGAGCCAAGCTCCATCCAATAGTCACCATTTTTATTGCCAGGTTGAAGAAAGGCTGTGACTCGGTGCAGAACCAGAGATAGTTCACATTGTTCTTGTGGATTCTGAGGAAAAGGAAGTCTGTTGGAGTTGTGCTCAACAGATGTGACTGAATTTGAAACTGAGGCAGACTGGCGTATTCAGCAGCATACAAAAAATTTTCTTAGTTCAGGTAGTTAAAAAAAATACTTTATGAACTTTGTTTAGAAGTGTCAGTAAGTGCACTAGTGTTGCTAAACTTACTCTATACAAGGTTTAGTGAGTCAGAAGCTGTTTGTCGAGGTGCATGTTTTTTTAAATAAAGGTTTTCAGAGGCAGCGTTCAGAATGTAGAAAAATATCACCTAGCATTGGACATTGTGTTAAAAAATGTAATGTTCAATCTTAATGTAGTTGTAAGTAAAAGAGGCATTGTTTCTGAAATTATAAAACACAGAATCTGCAATCTGCTAATACAAGGCCTAGTGTTTTATGAACCTTATTATACACATTGAATTCCTATTTCTAGAGTAAAACGCTATGCTCACTGTTAGGAAAGGTGTTTCTAGAGCAGAGTGTTACTTTATAAACTGTTATGGAACCAAGTTTGATGGCATGTTATAAATTAATTGTGAATAAATACACTGGTTGAGGGTTTTGACGTCTTCAAGAGAAAGAACTATGAAGTTAGCGGTACAGTACATATAACTATGTGATTGTGGGTGAAAAATGCAAAACAACTTTAGAGTATATAGTGCTGTTTCACTGATATCTATTATTGCTCTGTATGAAACTTTAAATTGTTTAGTTTTCTTGCCTTTTTTAGGTAGAAAATGGAAAACAGAAGTTTTGAAAAACAGAAGTATCATGTCACAGAATATATGGAGGAGGAAAACAAAACTTGTTTACTTTGGAAGAAAGAGGGAACAGTAACTGTGTGGAAAGTCAGGAAAATAATTCATTGCACAGCTGGTGTTGTTACTGTCTACAGCAACATGTGTACCCATGGAGAAGCTTGTTCCGTGTAGATCTACTTGTTTTCGATGACAAAATGATCTCCTTAGTTAAAGAGCAAAAATGTGCTTTATTTGAAAGAAATGGTGTAACACACTGATTGTTTTCAATTTCCTGGATGACCTTCTTTTTCCAAATGTAATTTTATTTGAAGTGATTCTTTTGCCACCTAGATTGCCAAAAAAAGACTATTAAAGCAGACATTGTTTGGCAGGCTAAGGCAGCTGAAACAAAGGAAAAGAAGATCTACGTACATCAAAATCCAGTAGGCAAATTAAGCAAATCGGGGTAAGGTGTTGGTGCCTCGTGATCAGAGGGAACCACAAATGTGAAAACAATTGATAAAGTTTGTTGTTTTGTGTTTTGTTTTACAGTGGATGTTGTAGTTTGTTAATATAGTCACTGGTGTAATATTGTTAGATTGGCTTTTTTTAAATGAAATGTTTAAAGTTACTACAGATTTCTTTCCTTATATTCTTTAAAGATGTCAATGTTATTACAGTCTTCCAATGTTGACTTAAAGAGGCAGTTCCATCATAAAGAACTGTAACTGTTCTGCTGCATGCATATGTATGTTTAAGGTACCAAGATAGATTAGTGCTTCTTCTCATAGTAGTGCAAACATTCTTATACATGAGCTAGGTTTTGGCATTCTCATAGTGTACTACGCATGGCTGGCAGTTCCTGGGGAAATTCTTTTTCACATCCTAGTATATATGCTTGTCATTCTGGAGAGAAGTTTCAGTAAAGAGGTTTGTCTCTGTGTACACCTTACTACACATGCCTGTCCCCATAAGGAGGTATCTGAGGAAGAGGTGAGTCTGTCCTTACATTCAAATGTGCACACTGGTTGTCCAAGACACAGTAGTCAACAGAGTGGATACTCCATTCTATACTGTACTAAGGACATTCATTATCATTGAGAGGTATGAGCAGAGATATCATTCTGTACCTACAACCTATTTTAGAAATATGTACTCTGAGGAGATGCCCGAGCTGATGTGGCAGTCTCTCTATAACCTAATCTGTTTGCTTGTTGTCCAAAAAAACACTTCTCCATATAGAGCTCACTTCTTCCCCACACCCTTGTTATAGATTTGTCCTTCAACAGACATGACTTAGAAGAGAGGCTAGACCTCCCCAACACTACATGCACACCCCATCCAAGAGAGGTATAAGGGTAGGGGCCAGTTACTCCCTGTTGCATCTAGCCCTTTTTGCAGGGTTATCCCCAAACTTTTTGTCTTCTTCTTCCTATTTTTCTGACATGTTTTGGTTGGCTTTAGGACTCTGGGCACTTTACCACAGCTAACCAATGCTAAAGTGCATATGCTCTCTATCTAAATTGTATTGGTGACTGGTTTATCCATGATTGGCATATTTGATTTACTAGTAAGTCCCTAGAAAAGTACACTATGTGTGCCCAGGGCCTGTAAATCAAATGCTACTAATGGACCAGCAGGACTGATTGTGCCACCCACATCCTGAGTAGGCCTGTAGACATGTTTCAGACCTGCCACGGCAGTGTGTGTGTGTGCAGTTTTAAACTGCCCTTGCGACCTGCCAAACCTTCCCTTTTACTTCATGTAAGTTACCCCTAAAGTAGGCCCAAGGCAGCTACATGAGCAGAGTGCAGTGTATTTAAAAGATAGGACATGGTCTGGTGTGTTTTACAAGTCCTGATAGTGAAATACTGCTAAATTTGGTTTTAAGTATTGCAAGGCCTATCTCTCCCATAGGGTAACATAGGGTGTTTGTCTTGAAATAACTTTTAAGTTTAATTTCCCATAGGGATCAGATAGAGATATGGAGCTTGGGGTCACCGAACTCACAATTTAAAAATAAATATTTTGGTGAACTTGGCATTTTCTCACTTAACCATTCTGTGCCTCTGTCTGTCTACTGAATACACTTCTGGGTCAGGATGACAGTTGGACTGTGTGTATTCACTCTAGACAGTCACACCAAAGGAGCTGAGGTGTGCCCTACATATCCTGATGGCCCATTACCAGGCTGATGGGCTTTCATAAGCTAGAGAGGTTGGAGGAGCTGACACATGCAAATGAATAGGACTGTGCCTGTCTTCACACAAAGCAGCATCCAACCCCTGGAGTGGGTCTGGAGACAGGGCAAGGAAAGGCAGGGTCTTGTGCACTACAAAAACGTCTGTTTGAAGTTTGCCTACTTCAAAGACAGAAACGGGTATAAGTACTGGACCTCTCACACTACACAGTTAGAATCCTTCTGAACTGAGGACATTCTACAAGAAGGAAGAGCTGGATGTTGTAGGAGGGACTGCCACTGCCTGTTGCTTTGCTGTGTTGGCCTGCTGCTTGCTGCTTCTGTCCTGGAAGTGAAAGGACTGTACTTTGCTTTCTACATCCTGCTTCCAAAGGTTCTCAAAGAGCTTGGACTGAGCTTGCCTCCTGTTCAGGAGTCTCAGTGACATCAAAGACTTCACCTACCAGCAACTCAGCTCTCTTGCTGAGAGTCCTGACTTGCCAAGTGGTACCAAATCCAGTTCCTGGACCCTTGGGAGTCAGTTCTGGCGTAACAAGGAAGAAACAAGTGCATCGGCCTCCAGAACTACTTCAGAACCGTGCCGCCCTCCAACCCAGCGGTGTGGCCTAACCCAGAGCTGTGTTCCCCGCTGAGTGCACAGACTGTGACCGACGCCGTAGGTCCAATGTCACTGCAGCACAGTGCAGGTCTAGAGCGCTATGTCACTGACACCCATGGCACCCGACTCCGCCGCTGCACCTGTGGCCCCTTGGTGTGATTGTGACACCATGAAGTCGACACCTTGCATCTTGACCTGATGGATTACTTAACCCCACCTTGTCATAAGGAACCAACACCTTGCTGCCAAAGCCGCATCGCTTCCCCTGCAGCCATAAAGAACCAACCCCTCACCTCCTCTGCTTAGCAGTAAGGAACTGATGCCTCACATCCTGTGTGACATTAAGGAACCAACGCTGCACCGTCTCCAGAAACGCCTCACCTCCCTAACTCCATTCAAAGGCTTGGTTTCCTCATTGTTTTCCAACATACTGCAACCGGGGTCCATATGACTCCGTGACCGCCCCGCCCTCCCTTGCAAATGTCATCGGGCTGTTGGAGACAACTCCATCAAAACATCTAGATAGTCCCAGTTGGTGTTTCTAAGCGCTGTACTAAGATTTAATGTTTGAAAATCTGTATCTTTGCTTGTGTATGTTGGATTTTTGTTGTTTTGGTCTTGTTTTACTCTGATAAATATTGCTATTTTCTAAACTGGTGTGGGGTACTTCTGTGGTGTTTTCACTGTGTTACTGTGTGTGTGTTTACACACTTTACACATTACCTCTGATATAAGCCTAACTGCATGAGCCAAGCTACTAAGAGGGTGAGCTGTGATTATCTTAGCTGTGTAAGTCCCTTGCCCTGATGAGAGTGAGGGTCCCTACTTGGACAAGGTGCAAACCACTGCCAACTAGAGACCCCATTTCTAACACTTCCCACACCCTACAACGCACACCTATCATCCAAGAGAGGTATCTCAGCAGAGAAGCCAGTAGTCCCCTCACCCTACTACACACACCTGTAATCTTAGATAGGCCTCAGAGAGAAGGCTAGTTTCTTCCTACTTCCTAGTACAGATACCCTTCATCCAATAGAGAGTTCTTAATGTTGAGACCTGTCAATCCCCACACTGTATTGCACATCCTTGTTGTCCTGGGGAGCAGTCTCAGTGGAATGGCCAGTCCTTATTATACCTTACTATGTAGAGTGGTTATCCGTGGTGAGGTGTTTTTGGAGAGTCCAGTCCCTTATCACACCTTTCTATATACTGCTGCCGTACTATGTAAAGGTGGAACTAGAGTAGTCACTTTCTCCTGAAGCCCCAGGAGAACGAAGTAAAAGTTGTAAGTACTGTAATGAAGGAGAGTCTCCTGAGAACATGGGACAAAAGATAGGGGGTGATATAGAAATTTTTTATAGAGAAAGGTGTCCGTGCACAGGCTTATATATATGAATATTCTATTAACCACCCTGAAGGATGCAGACCTGCTGTCCATGATAAGTACTCTAAATGCTCAAGCTTGCATGCGTGAGATGGAGAAATACACTGCTGAAGGCAGGCACTTGGGTGCTCCCACACTTGAGGGAGGCTCACAGGATCGTAAAAAAACAAAAGAAAAAAAGAAGTGGTGTAGAGAAAATCTGTCTCAAAGGAGAGGTTTTATTTGAGACTGTTTTGTGTGTGTGTGTGTGTGTGTGTGCAGAATATAGAGAGGAGGTGTCTAAGGGATAACCACTGTGAATAAAATAAATGGGCCTGCCACAAGGTCTTTTACAATCTCGCAAGAGTCTCACAAGATCATATGGGGGGGGAGAAAGGAAAACGGCCAAGGCGGAGCCAATAGTTAGCATTCTTATTACATGGTTGGAGAAATGCTGTGATATGAGTGGGTGCAGAATCTGAGATAGCTCAGTTTGTCTTTGGTGCTTTGGAGGAAAAAGAAGTCTCTGAGTTGTGCTCAGCAGAAGTTGATCTATTAGAAGCTGAAATAGACTAGTGTGGTCATTTGCATTTAAGAAAGAACTCCAAGTCCAGATATTTAGCAATATATTTGTTGTCAAGTGTTAGTAAGGGTAATAATGCTAGTACACTTATTCTACAGTATGTTTAGAGATTTAAAAGTTGTTTGGGGAGGTGGGAGGTGTAGATGTGTTAATATAGGACTTGAGAGGTACATATTACATCATAGAGAGATGTTAGCCAGGTTTGCAGAATGTGTCAAAAAATGAAAAGTACAAACTGTGTGTACTTGTAGGTAAAGCAGTGATTGTCAAATTATTAAACAAAGAATGTAATAATACAAGCTGTACTGTTGTTATGAACCGCATAGTACATATACTTTAGACCTAGGAAATGTTTGAGTGGTGATATTGCTATTTCTAGAGTGAAAACCTGTGGTGAGGGTTAGTAAAGGTGTCTCAAGAGGAATGTGTTATTTTATCAACTTTTATGAAATAAGGTTTAATGGCATGTTATAGTTTATTTGTGAAACATAGTGCACTTGCCATGGGTGTGGAAATTTTCAGGAGAGAGGAATAACAAGCTACTGGTGCATTAGATATAAATATGTGAATGTGGGTGTAAAACATAGAAATGTTCGCAAAATATACTGATGTATCAGTGTTATGAATTATTGACCTGTATGTAACTCTTATCTGCTTGGTTATTCTTTCTTTTATTTAGGAGGGACATGGAAATTTTTCTCTGAGGAGATAATTATTTGCAAGTAGCAAAGAAGAGCCCTGTAAAGAGAAGCAGGATTATTGTGCTGTTCAGCCATAGCTGCCTGTTTAGGCACAGTAAATTTAGATTGGAAGAATGTGGAGTCACCTGAACAGCTGAGTACTTCAGCAGCACAAGCTAACTCCAGACAACATAGGCTTTGTGAACTGTATATATAGTATATATATATATATAGATATGCTGCTTTACTGAGACTTTATTGCCACCTAGTCTGCCATAACATAGCACAAATCTAAAGACTTTTTGGTAGGCTACCATGGCTAAAAGACTGAAAAAGAAGTGCTTCCTACATCTAAATCTAATAGGCAAAAAGGGGGACAGGGTGTTTTTAGGAGGTGCCTATGAGCGTCAGAAGTTTTTTAATGTATTTTAAACTTTTGTTTTTTTCCATGTTACAGTTCTTTATATTGTTTGTTAATGTATTTGTTGTAGTTTTGTATTGTTGTTAAATTGTTTTGTTGTATTAAATACGTTTAAAGTTGTTCAGATTAGTTTCCTTAATATTTAATATATATTTCAAGTTTATTACAGTATTACAAAATTCTGTAAAACTAGCAGTTCCATGTTGCAGGGCTGTAAATATTCTATTATATGTATGTGAATGGTACAATGCTCATTGTTTACCCTCTAGAGAGTTGGTAATAGAGGAGCCAATTATTTTGCATTGCAGGTGTGGTTGGTTGTCATGCAACAGTGAGGTGTTGCATGCTGTAGTATAGGTAACTGTAATGCAAGAGAGGGATCTTCACGCAGAGGTAAGTGCATGCTTATACTCTAATACATACTGCTATCAGCTGCTGTGCACACCCTATTATGTATGGGTGTTGCTATTGGGAGGTGTTTGAACACAGGTAAGTATATCTCCACAATGACATATGAACACAAGTTATTCAAGACAGAGTTCTGAACAGAGAGGATACTCCATTTTATACCTTACTATGGACATTCATCAGTATGAAGAGAAGTATGTGCATAGAAAACAGTTTCGATCCACTGCTTACTTTGCACATATGTTACGCTGCCGAGATGTCTCACCTGAGAAGGAAGTGTGTTTTCATATCAGAGTCTCTATAGATGTTATGCAAGACATACTTTGGAGTATAAAGATAATTTCAACTCCAGACTTTACTTGTATGGCTGTCACACTGGGAAGAGGTGTGACCACAAAGGTAAGCCCACATTTCCACAAGGATTATGCAAGAAACACACCACATGAGAGAGGCAAGTCTATCCACACACTACACTACGCAGAGTTATTATGCATGAGACAGGTGTCAAGAAACAGGGCAGTTTCTCTCTACAGCTGACTATGCATACCTGTTGGTATGAGAAGAGATGCATTTCTGTCAAACCCTACTATAGACGCCTCTTACCCTGGTAAGATGTGTTAGCAGAGATGACTTCCTTGACAGACAGCACGGCATATTGTTGTTGTAAGGAGAGATGTGAGGAAAGAGGCCACTGGTTCCAGTTGCAGCTCAAGGGGCATGGGCGGAGCAGTGCGCGGGGGGGAGGGTGGAATAAACATTAAATCATTTTAAATAAACCCACTTACCTGAATGCCACGCTCCGCTCCTCCATCTCCTCTGCCTCATCGCTGCAGGCACAGGCTCCAAGCCTGCCCTGCAGACAATCCGGACGCTGCTCAGAGCAGCGTTAGGATTGACTGTGAGGGCCCAAGCCAGGGCGCTCCCAGGCAGACTGGGAGCCTGTGCATGCTATCTCCAGCCCAGCAACTGTGTTGCTGGGCTGGAGAGAGCCTACTGCGCAGGTGTGTTTGGCTGGCCCGAGACGGGCAACCAAACATACAACCAAACATACACGCGCAGTGAGGGGTGGTGCTGTGCACTCCTCCTCATTGCTCATCATCCCTGTGGCCCCTCCGCTTTACCAGAAAATGATAATAAATAAACTGAGCTTAATATCGCTTTCTGGTAAAGGTTTTGCAGCTGCTGGCAGGGGGAGCATCATGCTCTCCGTCCTCCGGAAGATAGGTGTTACTGAAGAAGACAAAGTTTCCCTATATATATATATCCTAGTGGTGGTCATCACTAGGTAGTTATAGCTAGGACCTAGTTTCTATAGAAAAAGTGTTTTCTGTTTTGCGAATATGTTTGGCGCAGTTTGATAAATCTTCACAAAAGTTTCAAAACTTATACTTTGTTAAGTTCAGCTTCTGTCTTGAAAGAGTTGGGATGATCTGTCAAGCGGGGGCCAAGAAAAAGGGGGGGTTCTCAAAATGCATTTTCCCCACTCATTTTCCATAGGACTTTTAGACACGCCTACAGCCTGAACCACTGACCGGATTACACCAAATTTCAGACAAAGCTATATTGTTTTCGGTAGATCACTCTTTTTGTGATTTTGTGCAAATCCATTGAGTAGTTTCAGAGAAATTTAAGACCAAAAAATATAGATATATGGGGATGAGGATCTTCCGCTGATCAAGCTTTCCCCGTGCTGATGTCTGATTGGCTGCCAACACCTCAGCAAGGAAGTGTTGGCAGCCATCTTAGGACTCACTTCAGCTGAGTCCCAGAAAAAAGATTTAAAAAAAAGAAAAGGGGCCAGGGTAGAGTCATCATGACCCCTTAGCCCTGGTCCTGGGGTCCCTGAGGCACCCTGCCAGGGCTAAAAAGCATTTTTTTTTAAAAACATTGTGAAAATCTGGCAATGGATCATCACATTTTTTTGAGATTTGTTTTTTTTTATAAAAGAGCACCTCAGGGACCAGTGCCCCGAGCGAAAATGTTTTTAAGTAAGTGGGGGAGACCTGATTGCCTCCCCCAGAGCCCCGGGGCCACCACATCCCCGGGGCTATCAATTTAATTAATGTGGGGGGCTGTGGCCCCCCTGCACCCTAGGGACCACCAACGCCCGGAGAAAAAAGCCATTTATTTGCAGGGGGCCACACAGCCCCCCTGCCCCGGGGACACCACCCACAGAGCAAATGTTCACAAAAAGCATCCCTATTTGACCCCCAAGCCCTGGAGACTACTAACTCTTGGGGCAAATCTTTTAAAGAGGGCCACAATGGGACCTCCACACCCCGGGGACCACCACCTTTCCAGGGCTAATTTCATGTTGGAGGGGGGCCATGCAGCCCCCCTCATGGAGCAACTGATTTTCCTGGAGACTGCCACCCACCAGGGTTGGCTCCTACTATGTCTCGGGCTGCCCACCCTGGGACAAAGCTGTTTGCTGTGGCTTGGCTGCAGAGTTGTAGCCAAGCCACAGCAAACACTCCGCTGATTGACAGCAGAGCTTTCATCTCTGTCCCCTGCACGCATGGAGGGAACAGAAATAAAATGTCAAAGCAGAGTCATGCTTGCTGAAGCAATGGCACTGCAGGTAGCCTGTAAGGGCATTTTCTTATAAATAAAAAAGTTTTTAAAAAGTAGGGACGGCGAGGAAGCCCTTGAGGGCTAAAACAAAACCAAAAAAAACTGTAGCTCAGTGTGAAAGTCACTGAGTTTTGGGGGTTCGAGTCCAGCTGGGATCATTTACATTTTTTTAATTAAAAAAATATATTTTAAATTTTTTTTATACATTTTTTAAAATTTCATATTGGATAGAAATATCTAATTTTAAGTATATCAGACAACAAAGCCTAAAATAACTATGCCTCTCCCTCTCACTCTCTTTCAATCAATTCTCCCATTCACAGACCCACTCAGACACTTACACACCTACTCAGACACTCATGCACCTACTCACAGTCTCACTGAGACACTCACGCACCCACTCACAGAACCAATCAGACCCTCATGCACTCACTCAGAGCCCCAGTCAGACCCTCACACACCCACTCGCACACCCACTCACAGACCAACTGACACCCTCATGCACCCACTCACAGACCCACGCACACACTAACGCACCCACTAAAACACTGATGTACGCACTCTCACACCCAGGCAGATGATCTGACAACCACTCACACTCCCAGATACGCCCTCTTACACCTATTCTCACACCCAGAGAGGCCGCACACAACTCCAGCTACACACAGCCAAAGGGCAATTTGCAGCATGGGTTTGGGTGGTTAGGGAAGTTGGCTGCAGGGTCTGGCTGCAGGCCATGTCTTCCGAGCAACCTCCACTGCACATGGTGGAGGTAGTGGTTGGATTAACATTTAGCAATTAAATTTACTATACGTTAAAAAAAAAACATAGACATTTACTGAAAAAAACAAAGGTTACAGGGACATTATAGTTAGGAAATAGAATTTGAAAAACAGAAATTCGCTGAAAAAACAAAGGTTACAGAGACGCTACAGTTAGGCTCACATTTTAAACATACAAAACCTTAGAAATTCAACAGAGTTATCTCAAGTAACTATAACTCATACCTTAAGGTAACTATAACTCGCGTCCTCACCATGCACAGTTTTTTGTAAAAAATTGTACTGCAAATAGAACACTGATATTATCAATGATGTCATCAAAGATGTCATGAGTGGCATAGGGGAGAGCTGTGAGTGGACAGGGAAATCCATTCCCACACACTAATGAATATGGTTATTTCCCTGGGGAGATATGTTAGTGAGGAGGCTATTACTTGTTATACTTAGCATAGAATAGTGAGGAATTACATATGAGGTGAGTCCCTTTGTCCATCCTACTATGCATACTACTGAGCCAGGGCAAGGTGGGAATGGAGAGGCAGTGTCTCTTTCCACCCTACTATATACTAGTTATTTTAATGCAAGATCTCTGTGGAGAGGCCAGACTCTCCCAATAGTCTAGTAGTGGGGAGTGTAAGAGGTAAGTATTGTAATGTGAGAAAATGTAACTTCTTCCTGTAAAGTATTTTTACAATCTTGCAAGAGTCTCACAGGATCATTAAAAAAAAAAAGTAGGGAAAATCAGGTGCATTCACATTATACCTACTACAACAGTGTTGCGAGCCACTCACCTGAAGTCGAGGTGGTTCTGATGGGGCAACGATTATCCCTGAATCCCAATGGGAACTGACAGGGCGGCAATGAAGGACACACTGCAACCCTAGGAGTTTCCAAGGGGAAGGAGGTTGGGATAAGAGAGAAATACCAGGACTTCTGCGTATTCGGATTATAGCTCTCAATTGTCCCAAAAGTCTTTAGAACATCAGCATCAGATTCTGATCAAGAAATCATGGATTGAAAACCAACTATGAGCACAAGATCCAGGATGGCAGCTATTACAAGAAATACGACTTTTCTTTAATGTCTTTTCAGTCACAAGATTGAACCGAATATTATTGCTGGTTTTAGATAAGTTTGTTTATTCAGCACTTATCAAGATCCCGGATTAAACAGATACCTTTTTTTGGGATGACTCATGTCTTTCTACCGGCACAAGAAAGAGCGATGCAATAGATGAAATGCAAGCTGCCCGTCTTTTTATAGGTACTGTGGTAACTGCAGAGAAGATCAGAAACACTAGGTCGGAACTCAGGAAATGTATCGCTGCAAGGAGAAGCCTGTTGCTGTGGAGGAATTGATGCCACTGCGAAGAGAGGACTGCTGCTGAGAAGGGAAGGGAAGGCTGCCAAAGACTGTAGAGAGGTAAGAGTCGCTTCCAAGTAAAACAAGGCTAAGCTGGATTTTCTGAAACGCCAGATTTTATAGCCGGCTCAAACCAAGTGCAAGGAAACACACAGGGAAAGCAGAGGAACTTGTTAGTCATTATTGTACTTGCACATTTTTCTCAACTGTCTTTTTTCCATTAGGAGGATTAATTAAAGAACCAGCAGTTGTTGACATGTGCTTCCTGGATTACCGGGGTGAAGCCCAGGTGTTCAAAAGTTATCTTGACAACTAGCATTGGTTTAGATCTGCTTTAAACGTTGCCATAATGTTAATAACTGAATTACCAAGTTACACAAGGTTTCAAAGGCATAACATGATTCAAACTGGTAATGTGATGAAAAGAAAATAACAACATCTCTGATATCACTCATAAGGGGGGGGATAAGGCATGGCTGATGCCTTACTAGCCCTGCTCACAGCTGGAACCACGACAAGCAGGATATGTTCAGTGAAAATGCAAATTCCATTATAAATGTTGGGTCTTGCGAGACGCTTGTGAACTCAATACAGCAAACACTTTCCCATCGCAGTGGACATGCAGGACTTTGTGCCTGGTTCTTATGAGAGGCTTGCAAGAGTCACTCATGCATGTAGTAGAGCATCATGGCTCTCACAAGTATCTTGCGAGAGAGTGGTCAAGAAGGAAAAAGGGGAACATGGTGTAAACTACATACATAATGATGGTATGAAGTAGCTCAGGAAAGAGATTTTTTCAAGTAACATTTTGAACAACTATATTTTTCATGTTTTTTAACATTTTGCATTTTTTTAAAAAGGGATGAACAAAAACAAGAAACTTGGAGTAAAAAAGAAAGAGGAGAAAAACTTAGACAAAAATGTTTTAAAAAACTACTGCCTTGATGGACATTTATGATCCTGGGCAAGCCTGTTCTGTGCAACCCTGCTTGACTCAGAAGAAAAAATAATCTGCTTGCATGGACAGCAAAAAAGGGCTTTGTTCAGATATGCAGGGTTTCTATTTGCTTAAGCAGTCAGTACCTGAGCAGGCACAGTGTCACCAGGTTGAAAAGATGTGGACGCCTCTGATGAGTTATCAAGCTCTGCAGCACGGGCTAACTCAGCCCAAGCAAAGCATTGAGGATGCATAGCTCTCAAATGTCGCCACATCCCAGTGATATGGAATAATGCTTGTACCAGCTGGCCCTACTGAACTCTTTTTTTGCATGTGCTACAAAACTCATATTTGACAGATACTTTCTTCCCACTGGGCCTCATCTCAAACATTGTCAGACCAAGGACTCTTTGGGTAGCTGAGGTGGCTGGCTTGCAGGAACAGGAGTATGGTTCTTATCTGAATCAAATGACTTTCTAATCACAATAAATCAGCAGTTAGAGAGGTAGCCAAAAAGGTGTAATCACAGAAAAACCCAATAGGCAAATGATACAACAAGGAAGAAATCTTTCTTTGCTAAATAATGAATTCCATATGAACAAACACAATCCTTCCTTGGGATGTCTTTGCTCTCCCAGGCGTCTCTCGAGAAAAAAACAGAGAACTTTCCTAATATCTCAAGTGCAACAGTACATCCATTTTTTCTACTTTAAACAACACTTCTCATGTCTTACTTTCTTCAGGACTTACAAAAACAAAGCGCTATGAATGTAATTCAAAAGGTGCGATCTCACAAATGGATCGCGAGAGCCAGACAGCAAGTAAAGCTCCCTCATAGTCCATGCAGGGGATAGTGTGTTCAACTTGCACAATTGTCTTGCAAGAGCCGTAAGTTTGTAATCGAAATACTTATTCCAATGTACATAATGTACTGAATTTATTATTACAGATTTGCATTCAATAATAACTGACCAGATTATAAAAACTCTGTACAACAGATTAGAAAATAAAATACAACTCTACAATCTAGCAAGCCTCCCACAAGAGTGATCACACACCTTAAAATTAGATGTACATAGTGAAAACACATAGTTCACAGTATGGCAAAAACTGATTAGTGTTTTTTTTAAATATAAATATGATGTTTATGTACAGATACATACAAAGACAATGAAAACTATGCTGGGAATATTTCTGTATACGTGGTTAAGAAGTTGAACATTCTCAGCACAAACATTGTTGGGTAGTTAGTTTCAATGTATTTTTAAACATAATTTTATTTTCTTTAAAACCCTAGAAATTCACTGAAAAAACAAAGTTTAAAGTAATATAGTTAGGTGCAATACCACAGATTCACTGAAAAAACAAAGGTAAAAGTAACATTATAGTTAGGTGAATTTCTCAGTGACAACGTTAATGTTTTGAACTAAAAAGAACACAGAAATTCAGCAGTTATAGTTAGCAGCACTAACTATAACTTGTGCCCCCTCCACGCACTGCTTATGGCCTCTTATTACATCACTCGGGACATGTTCTATGACATCATTTATTAAACCAATGATGACATCTCAAATGAGATTGGATTCTGCTGGAACATCTATAACCCTGGAAACAAAATTAGATATTTCTACACATATTTTTCCCCCATCCATAAAAAGGAGTTGTGTGGCAGTACCTAGCTATCTGTGGTAACTATACTGCTCTCCAGCCCTCCCTTTCACATACCAGCTTGCCATGATATACAGGGGATTGGGTGTGTATCCCCAGGACACTATGCTGGATTGATATTTCTTTGAATCTGTGGTGGCCCTGTAGGGGACCACTATCGAGGAAGATGTGGATCCAGTGTTAAATCTACATCGGCAGCCTGGGACACTGGCCTGCATAGGACAACCGGTTAATTCCTGTGAACATTATGACAACATACATAACCTGCCACAAGTGGGGCATCCACCTGCAACACTAACTGGCCACCCTCACTAACTGGCCGCCTATAACACAAAGCCCAGACTTTGCATACAGCTGTATTTTTAAATATAGGGAAATCTACCCTAGCACTAGTGCGGACTTGGCTCCATGGACTCAGTACATGCTCTCTAAAATAGATGGCATACTAGATGGTCGGCAACAATAGCTGCAATTTGAGCTCTGGCGTGGAAAAAGGATGACAGCTTCAGACAATATTTCATTCGATGCAACTCTGGAACCTGATGATCATGATAATAATATGAGATCTCTCCTCCAAGCCAGGCAAGAAGGGTTGGTTTGAAAAGACAGTAAGATAGACCCCCTTAGCACCAGAATGGGGTCTATCTCTGTTGTGTCCTGCTCCACCTCTTGGCCCCTTTGTGCCCTTTATGGGATGTTGGTTACATGACACTGGCCTTGATCCTTCCTCTCCTGCCGTGCTTGACCACCTGGTCACTACCTCCATTCCCAATGATGTCCTTAAAGTTGACCCCCCTGGACCAACCTCCCTTTCTCAAATAGTAAAGGCCTCCTGCCTTTGCCATTACATACCAGTTTAACAAAATAGAGTGGGCCTCAAAATCTTGCAAGAATTTGAACTCTCACAAGATTTGAAGACCATCTTGGGCATGGTACTATAAATACTGCACCCACTCCTCTCAGCCTTGCTTGGCTTTGAACTGCCTACCCAGGAAGGACCTGTTCCTATCTTCCCACCTACCTGGTTTGGAAGAGGTGGAATAGCGAATTTCAACAGCAGAGAACAACCTAGCCATCAAAGGTGACATCCTCTTAAACATGAAGAAGGTGATGCATGTCATTGTACAAAGAATGAGGACCAGGATGCAAGGTGTCACCAAAATAACATTTATATGCCTGGGATACCTGAATCCGCCAACACAGGTAAACTGGAAGAATACATGGACCGGCTGCAGCTGAAGTCCTAGGGCTTAGATGCATTATCACACCTGCTTGTGGTTGAAGAGGTTGCCTCCTTAATTTCAATTACCCGAATGAGAATCTACACCTATCTCCTAAAAATTGAAACATAAATTTTGAGGGCCATGACAGTTCTCTCTTTCCGGACTTTATTATTGCTGTCCAGAAGGCCAAGTGCAAATTTTCCCTGTCAAACAGCAGTTACTTAAAGCTAATACTCACTATGCAATACTGTATCTGGCCCGCTTAAAATTCACTTACCAAGAACAATAGTGCATCTTCCACTCACCACAGCAAGTCGCTGAGTTCCTTAAAAAAAACCTACACCGTAGAGATCAGAAACATTGGGACTTCCAGGAGCCTATCAACTCACCCTCACACCAGCATGACTTAGAATAGAGATCTAAACCACTTGCAGTAGACATCTGTACCATGATGACTGTTTATGTTTTGTTCCTTCCGCATGGCTCATAGGCGCCTGCTGAGACATACTGTGCACAAATAGGCTTCATATCCTGTTATGAAATAGTTTCCACACTGGAAAATATGGAGGATGACACCCTCCCTCATGTAGTCAGGTAGCATAGCTATATCGCCAGTGCTTAACAATGATCCTCTGACCTTCTGGACTGGGCTACAAGGAGTTCACACTGGCTCCCATGATTGAACCGAAGGGCTATCCCCACCATTACTAATACCTGCTTATTATTTCATAGCTGACTGTCTAAGTCTAAATTGTTCAAGTTGGGCTTAGTTGTGAGGAGTCTGTGGAGAATGTTCTGGTGGGAGTACACCATCAGCATGGGTATTCTAAGGCAAAATGGTTAGTTGGAGTATTCAATACATCAATAATTGCAAAAATGATACTTGTTTATTGTCAGTCAGTCATGCTTTTTTTCATTCGGCCAAAGGCCATAAAATACAAAAATGAAAATACAATATGTGTCCAGATAATAACACAGGAATATATAAAAACCTACATTTCCATAAAACAATAACACATTAAATATTTAAACACATCTGGCAATCATTTCCACTCACATCAGCATATGACAATATATTCCTGCCCACATTTGGTCACAGGGAGACCATCTCATATCTCTTTCTGATAGCTAGTGCTATTCTTATAAAAATCAGAAAAGCAACGTATTTGTTGTCATGCAGGGAGTCACAACTTAAAAACACATTGCAGCTGTTAGACCTGGCAGCTTTTTGACGTGACTCCCCTGTCTTTTTGTCTTCTGACCTCCTGGTTTTGGACTCTGTTTTTGCTGGTTTATTGTCTCTGCGCACTTTAACACTGCTAATCAGTGCTAAAGTGCAAGTGCTCCCCATATAAATTGTACTGTGGTTTATCCAGAAGTGGCATATTTGATTTACTAATAAGTCCCTAATAACGTGCCCTAGAGGTGCCCAGGGCCTGTGAATCAAATGCTACTAGTGGGCCTCCAGCACTGGTTGTGCCACCCACATTAGTAGCCCTGTAAACATGACTCAGACCTGCCCTTGCAGTGTCTGTGTGTGCAGTTTTAAACTGTCAATTCTACTTGGCAAGTGTACCCACTTGCCAGGCCTCAACCTTCCCTTTTACTACATGTAAGGCAACCCTAAGTTAGGCCCTAGGTAGCTCCAGGGGCAGGGTGCAGTGTATGTTTAAGGTAGGGCATATACTAGTGTGTTTTATATGTCCCAACAGTGAAATACTGCCAAATTCATTTTTCACTGTGCAAGGCCTATCTCTCTCATCAGTTAACATGGGGGCTGCCTTTAAATATCCTTAAAGCGCAGATTCTCTTTGAGAGCAGATAAAAATGTGGAGTTTAGGGCCTCTGAGCTCACAATTTAAAAATAATTTTTTTAGTGAAGTTGGTTTTTAGTTTGTTAGTTTGAAAATGCACTTTTAGAAAGTAGGCATTTTCTTGCTTAATCCATTCTGTGACTCTGCCTGTTTGTGGATTTTCCGGTCTGGGTCAGTTTGACAGTTGGGCTGCTCATACCTCTCCTCTAGACAGTGACACAAAGGGGGCTGGGGGGTAGCCTGCATATCTTGATTAGCCATCTGTGCTGGAGGGGAGGGGAGGAGTGGTCATTCACACCTGAAAGGACTGTGCCTGCCCTCACACAATGCTGTCTCTGACCCCCTGGTGAGTGTCTGGGGCCTGGCCTGGACAAGGAAGGATCTTGCAAACACTTGAGACCTTGCTTTGAAGTTTGCCAACCTCAAAGGCAGAACTGGGTATAAGAAGAAGACCCCAAACCCCAGACTTTTAGAATCTTTCTGGAATCAAGAGGAACCTCTGCCCAGGAGAAGAGCTAAAGAGCTGAAGGAGGAGTACTGTCCCTTTGCTGAACTGGCCTGCAGTTGCTGCTTCTACCTGAAAAGAGTGCAAAGTGTGAACTTTGCTGTGTGTCCTGCTTGAGAAAATTCTCCAAGGGCTTGGAGTGGAGCTTGTCTCCTGTTGGAAGTCTCAGGGACACCAAAGACTTCAGTTTCCTCGACCTGCAGCACTGGGAACTGTGTGTTTTTTGCTGTTCAAGAGGAGAACCCACCGCAATGCCGGCAACAACACCGCTGGCCTGCACCGTGACCTGCCGACGCCACACGGAGTCGCATTGCCCCGCTTCGCACCGTGACCCTGGTCTCCCCGACGCCATCATCGGACAACTTCAACAAGCCGCTGCTCGCACCGCGACCTGTGGGCCCCGCACTCCGGCATCGCCTGCTGACACCGGCGCCACTGCCTGCACTGTGGCCTGTGGACACCACTCGTGAGGTACACAAAGCACCGTCCCATCCTGCATCGCAGCCCCGGTCCACCGACGCCAGCACCATTGACTCCTGTGTCGTCCCCAGGCATCCTGCCTGCATCGTGGCCTGTGGACACCGCTCGTGAGGGTCACGAAGCACCGTCCCGTCCTGCACTGCTGGCTCAGGCCTACCGACGAAAGCACTTCAGCAACGACGACGACGCTGCCTGCACCATGACCTGTGGACACCGCATGTTGCACAGCCCCACTTCACACCACAGCCCTGGTGTCACCGACACCATCACCGAGCCGCTGCCTGCACTGTGACCTGTGGGCTCCGCACATCGCATCGTCCCACTTCGCACCGCAGCCCCTACGCCATCCACGCCGGCACACCTGACTTCATCTGCCTGGAGTTCGATCTACAATGCGTGTGACCTCAAGGGCCCGACGACTCCTGCACCGACTCCGGACCCGACACCGCAACATCAGTGACGCTGCCCTCCGGAGCTCACTGCGAGGATCACAACGCCCTGCAAATCCAAGGTACTGTTTGCGGGTCTTCCCGACACCGTAGCTGGCCCGCAACACCTCGGCCGGCCTGAACTGTTGGTTTTGTTGATCACAACGCTGTGATAGCCCCAGATGGAGCTATCGACTTCAAGGAACTGTAGTTTTGAGTAAATCTTGCATAATTCATATTTTTCTTACTGTATGTTGGATTCTTATTGTATTTGGTCTTATTTTATATAGGTAAATATTGGCTATTTTTCTAAAACTGGTGTGGTGTCCTTTTGTAGTGTTTTCACTTATTACTGTGTGTTATGTGCAAATGCTTTACACTTTGCTTCTGAGATAAGCCTGACTGCTTGTGCCAGGCTACCAAGGGGGTGAGCAGGGTTTATCTGAGCGGGTATCTCCCTTATCCTGACTAGAGTGAGGGTCCCTACTTGGACAGGGTGCAAACCGACTGCCATCTAGAGACCCCATTTCTAAAAGCAGCACATTCTATTCTGCTGTGAGATACCTCTTTATCTGCAGTGTGAATGACCTAAATGCAAGCAGGACGATATTCTGCCTGGCATGGAGTGTTAGAGGCCTAAATAGTCCCCCTAATACACAACAGGTCCTAGCCAATGTGAGAGGCCTTATTAATCCCCATAAGATAAGACAGTTCCTAGCCTTTCTTGATAGATGTCACGTAAATATTGCTCTGTTGCAAGAGACCCACCTTGCACCAAGGTAAAAACACAATTTTGCCAGTGGAAGGGCCTCCCATTGTTTGGCTTCCTCATACTCATCCTTTGCTCCTGGGGTAGCTATCCTGATAAAAAGCACACAATTCAAAGAAATAGATTCCCTCTGAGACTAGCATAGTCGATATCCTGCACTATGGGACAGACATGGTTCTTCGAGTATCACCATTGTAAATTGTTACTGCTAAAACGTAGACAACCCTGAGTTATATGACACACTATGGGTTAAGGTGCTTTATGCTGAACCTAATTTATTGCTATAAACTGTGCACTTCAGGAACAATGAAACAGGTTCTGGGTCACAGCTGATGGAAAATCAACAGCAGCTACTCACTTGAAGGCTATTCTGAGCAAACACAACCTACTAGTGGCATAGAAATCATTTGACCAAGGAAAGTACACTCTACTCTGCAGTGCATAGTGTGTGGCTGAGCCTGGACTACTGACTGGTCATGTATGATGTGGGGCCTCGGGTTGATGAGATGAGACATTTAACCCTCCACTTACTGACCACTCACCTGTCCTCCTCAATCTGGTGGTCCTGGGTGATGCCCTGCTATCTATCACACACGGTCCTCTGAGCCAAAAAATGACATTTTGAAGCACTCCACACCTATTCTCGGTACTATAGGCCACATGGGAATGGAATGCGAGGTCTTCAAGGTGACCTTCAGCGGTAAATGTATAGGTTTTTGTGGTAAATAAGGGTGAAATGGAGAGGTGCAGCTGGAAAATGGGGAATGACTAAAGGGGAGGTGTTTTGAGAGGAGAAAGGAGAATTTAAGGTAGGGCCTCAGGAGGGTTTAGGGAGGTACATGCAGCCAACCACAAAAGAGTAAGACCCTTCTTATTAACAATGTCCACTTCTACAACTATAACTGCCAAAAAGGATCCAAAACAGTTGTAAATATACTCCAGCTCAGAGCTAGTGGAAGTCCAACACATCCATGGCCATAAACAAGTACTGCAACACGCTCTCATAGAATAAAATAGCGGTAGGGACTTAAAATAAAAACCCATAGGAAATAATGTTTAAATAAATTAACTAATGTAAAACAAACATATTAATTGTAAATAAGCACACATTTTAAAATAACTTATTATACATCTTAAAATAATTTAATAACTTTAATAACTTTAATTTAAAATTAAATAAATTTTATACATAATTAATAGTAACTTTTAATACATAACACACATATAAACATGTTATGTTAGGTAAGTCTAATTATTTTTAAACAATTCAAAAATTGAATTTAAGAACTTATATTTATTAAAGAATTTGCTTGAAATTTAGTTACTAGTGAGGTAACATTTAGAGTAAAGTTCTACATTTAAAAAAACATATAGAAGCATGTAACATTAAATTTAACATAGATTTTTTATTTATTTTTTCACTTTAATAATCTTTTATTAATTTATCCTATCCTTCCTCATGCAGAGATCTTCACCCTGATTATGGAGGTCTCCATAAGTGTGTAGAACTTCAAATATGGTGTTAAAGACAATCCTAGTAGTAGTAACTTTATGGTCGTATTTTATGTTTTTACTGACTCCATCCCCTATTTCGGAAGATGGGGACATGTAAACCTACAATTTAGAGTAAATTTAGACTCGTAAATGGTGTACAGACAAAAGTATCCAAGTTATTCAGACGTGTAAAAGTAATTTTCCTCACAAAGATTTCCTCATCTGTAAAATTACCTTTGTGAATAGCCTCCATCATGCTCTCAGTGCTTTATACATACATTTCTGACACTCTTCCTTGCACAACCTGAAATGCAAGAAGATAATGTTCACACATTTGTTATTTAATGAAACACTGAATAAAAATCCCTTTCAAAAAAATATTTTTATTGTAGTTGTTGCAATCATTAAATCACATGCACAATAATAAGGCCAAAACAGGCTCACAACGTCAACATAAATCTTTGGGCAGAGTAGTGACCAATACACTAAGAAGGAAAGATATCATAAAATAGGACAGCATAAATACAACTAGGGAAAAAGACAAGAGGAAACACAAAAAAGTACAGAGTTGCCTGATTCTAGGCCTCATGAAAATAGATTGACCCAGACATTATTTAAGCGAGTTCGAGCTTTGAGGATTTGGCCTTAAGAACAGCAGACTCAAGTTTGTGAATCTGCAAAAACAAAGACCAAAATTCAGAAACCGTAGGAGGAATAGGTTGTATCCAAGCTGTGGCATGGCATAAATGGGCTACAGTGATCGCAGTTGATACCACCGAGGTTAATCTGGGGTTGATATCAGGTTTGTAAGTTAACATAATATCCTTAACAGACCATTTAATAAGATAATTCAAGTGAAAAGATAATGGCCTTCAGGACGACTTTTGCGGTCATGGTACTGCCACACCTACGGGGGCGGTCGTACCATCGACAGGCTGGTGGGGCAGACCGCCAAATAACAACCTTCCCAGTGCTATTCTTTCCATCCTCCTACAGGACCAGCAACGAAGACGCCATCGGTAAGTACATCTGCCCAGCACACAATAGACAGAAGGGGAGAGTCACACACGCACAGACTAACGCTCACACATGTGATACAGATACACACACACATTCACAGACACACACACACAGACCACACACAACCAACACATACACACCACGCCAAATACACACGTCACACACATAACCAGGCGAAAAACATCACAACGGAACCTCATATACACCCACCCACAGCACTTACACTCAATAGGCCACAAAATTAATGCAAGCACCCTAATTCTGTAACAGACAGGGCCAGCAAGCAAAACAAAATGTCAACACAACTTGCATGGCATAGCAAACATTCAAAACAACCAATTCTGAACATTCAGACATCCATGCAAAGGGAACATACGCACATCATGGACACACAACACACTCATACCTCCATACATACATCGTAATACTCAACCACACAAATACCACAACCAAGCATACACAAACATACCAACCCATATCCATAACAATACTTACACTGCCCAAGTAATGGATTCAGCCAATGCAGCCATACAGACACAATGCATAGATATGCTAAGTAAACAGCATTCAAACACATTTATACATTAACCACGTACTAAGAAAGGCTCAACAAATGTTTCAATTTGACACCAACGTGGTCTGTTTGGCAGTTATAATAGTTAAAGGACACAGGTCGAACTATATACAAAAGGGGGCCATAGGCCAGTCCAAATTGTCCACAGGTGCCACAGGCACACAGTGCCAGGCAATTTGCCCAACTTGACTCCTGACAGCCTCATGGCCTCCACAGGCTAGGGACATCAATGGGGCAGGCAGGCAACTCAGGGGTCAGTGGGTGGGGGTGGTGGCGGAGGTTTGGGAGCGGGTCCTTTGACTTTGGTTTAGGAGGGGGGTCCTTGGCCTTTGTCTTGGTAGAGGGGGTCTTTGGCCTTTGTTTTGGGAGGGGGTGGGTAGACAAATTTTGATTTGGACTGAGGAGGAGGGTGCTTGGATTTTGCCACAGGTACAGGGGGAGGCTTTTTGGTGAGGGAGGAGCATGGGAAACAGAAGGGGGGTCATGGGAGGGATTGGAGACTGGGATTGGGGAGGTCTGGGAGTGCTTGTAGGACGTGTAGGGGTGCTGGATATGGATGCAGGTGTATGCATAGTGTGCATGTGTGAGGTGGAGGAATGTTGAGTGTCTGAGTGGGAGCGTTTATGTGTTTTCGGAAGGAGGGGGGAAGAGAGGATGGGAGAGGACAAACAGGTTGTATGAACGTATGTTGGGGTGGTGTCTGCCAGGAAGGCGGGTGTGCTGCATGTGGTCGTAATGGTGGTCGTAGTGAGTGCGGATGTGGTGTATGGGGTGCATGTCTGAGTGTCTGCTGTTGTGGTGACTGTGGGCAAAACAGAAGTGGTGGCAGGATATGGGAGCGAGGATGCAGTGCTGGCAGGTGTGAGTGGTGATGTAACTGTAAGGCAGGAGGTGGTGGGGAAGACAGGAGAGGCAGTGGCTGTTGCTGTGTCTGCTTGTGAGTGTATAGTGTGTGAATGAATGTGGTGTGTTTGTGGCACGTGTATGTCTTTGCATGCCTTGTCTGTTGCTTTGGGTGAATGCCTGTCTGAATGTGTGGGTTCGATGGGTGAGGGATGAGGCATCTGGGATTGGGCACAGGTAGCTGGAGGGAGGACGGAAGAAGTAGGGATACCAGCTGCTGTCAACAAGGAGGCCAGAGCATGAAACGATCTCTGTAGGCCTATGGAGAATGCCTTCCAGGTGGGCACTGGATGCCATTCCCAATGGTTGACTGCCCCACAGAGATGGATCTCAGGAGGTCAATAGCCTCTGCATTGAGGGCAGCAGGGCTGACTGGGGCAGGGACAGAGGTGCCTGCAGCGAAGGAGACGCCCACCCTCCTGGGCGGGGAGCTACTGGGAGGGCGGTGTTCGTAAGGGGGGTGTCAGACAAGGATGTTGCTGGGCTGGTCAAAGAAGGGTCTACCACCGCCAGGGAGCTTCCATCAGAGGAGGAATCAGAGTCAGATGTTGCAGTTCCTGTCTCCCCATGGTGCTCCCATTGCCCTCCAACCCACTGGTCCTCTCGGCGTCTGTGCTATCAGCCTCCTGGGTCTTGTGGCTGCAACCTCCCTATCCGCCGGTGCCCCTACTCCTTCGCCTGCCGATGCTAATGCACACATGGAAAGAAGAGGATAAGGAGGGAGGCTGGGAAGGCAAGAAAGGGAGTATAGGGTCAATAGCTACACATCAAGCACATATCAACACAGTTTTAGCCATAAGCATAGCAATTACAGGTATGCAACACCTACCACATTAATCACCACTCCCAAATAGCTACCCATAAGTAAGTGAGCACAACCATCACAGTTCAACAGCACAATTCAGGATCTGCTGCATACTGGCATGACTCTATGAATCCAGATTAGAACTATGCCAGGGTAATCCCTAAGTAACAACATTTCAATGTGATGCCAACCTGGACATGCCCTCACAGAAAAACCTTTTCATGATAAGAACTGTACATGACAGTCACTTTCCTCCTGTCCAATCCCAGATAGTACAACTTTACACATGCATGGCATCCTTAGGTACGCACTCTACCAATCTAACATACCTACACACCTTCTACACAAATATCCTAGCTACATACCCTATCATATGTACACTAGGCATCTACCTTTGTCCATCTCACTCATCCTTTCCATTCAGAGTGAAATAACACAAGGACTACACTCTGTTACTCACCACCTTGTGGCTGCTGTGTTGCCCCCACGCTCCCATCCAACTCCGGGTATGCCACCACCAGTATGCGAGCCATTAGGGGGGTCAGGGTCCGACAGGCACCCCTTCCTCATTGGTAGGCCATCCCCAACTGGGCCTCCGCGATCTTCTGGGCTCAGCATCTCAGGTCCTCCCACTGCTTCCTGCAGTAGGTGTTCCGCTGGCTATGGACCCCCAGAGTCCACACTTCCTCAGCGATGGCTTTACACAGGGATTTTTTCTGATGGGCGCTGACCTAGATGGGAGGCACAGTAAGAAGGGCACAGTCATGTAGACACATTATGTAGAAATATGAAAGGACCACAAACAGTATACCCACACTTCCATCCATGACAGGACATGTGTACTTGTTTTTACAGCCTGCCTGTCCGATGCATCACCATCCACAGGGTGTGCAGCATACACCTACTATCATCCAAACACAGCCATGTTGCTACAAATACACCAATATGCAACCTACCTGCTGTTCTGGAACCCCATACAGCTTTGTGTACAAGGGTAGGACCCATCTACAAGTTTCTGAAGATCTTCCTGTGTGAAGGCGGGGGCCCATCGTGGCTTCCAGGAGCAGGACAAAGCAGCACATGCAGTAGAGGTCTGGTTGGCTGGAGAGACATGTGTCAAGTGAGAGAGGTTGTAGAAAATGGCAGTCACGGCCGCGGCGGTCTGCACCTTCACCGCTGGCGTTCATCATCATTGGCCCCCCTTTCCCATAGACATCAATGTTAACCAATGAGGGGTTGCAAGACAGTTTCGACCCCCTACCGCCATGACAACATACGCCGGCAGAATGAGCTCACTGTAATATTCCTCTGCATGCAGGACAGGCAGCAGCCATCTTACACATCTATTGTCCAGAGTACAGTTACACATATCCATCACAGCTCATACAGGCAATGTAAATGCCAAGCAGAAATGGTTGTGAACAATGTCAGTCATATGTTGTCAGTTGTACCTTCAGAGTGATGAGGAATATGTTGCAGACACATAAACAGCATATGATTGTGTAGTATGTGAGGGGGTGACTGTACATTTATAATGCCTGACACCAGATGCCACTAATATATGGTGTATACACTCCAGATTACATCAGTGGGTTGTCATATTGTAGGAACAGTCTCTCATCAAATATTCAGGTCTGAGTCAGAAACCTGTTTGCAGGTGTGATGCATATTGGCAATATATTGTCACAATAGGGGACAAACGAAGTGTACTCGTCCTCAGAAATGTGTTGTTTGCTAAGCCTAGATATTGACCACTGTGGATAAAGAGAAATGCACCTGTGTACCAGTTCCTGGTTGACCTTGCCACCATGGAAGACAGACACATCATACTCACCTATCGTCTCAACCCTGCAACTATCATGGCACTGTTGAGCCAGTGTGAGTCAGATCTGCTGCCAGCCATACAAAAACCTACAGCCATTCCTCACACTGTGTAGGTGCTTTCCGTCCTCCACTTTTTGGCCACTGGCTCTTTCCACGGGACTGAGTGATTGGCAGCAGGTATGTCTTAACCTATGTTCAGTCATGTGTTGTGGAATGTCTTGTCTGCCCTGCTGAAACATGTTGACAGCTACATAAAATTTTGCCATACTGAAGATTTTCCCTGTGTGAAGGCTGACTTCTTTGCAGTGGGGCATATCCCTCATTTAATAGGGCCCATAGATGGTACCCGCATTGCATTGGTACCACCCAGGGACAATGAGCAAGTGTATAAAAATAGGAAGAGCTATCATTCTCTTAATGTGCAAACAGTCTGTTTAGCAGACCAATGTATCTCACCGGTGACAACAAAGATTCCTGGCTCTGCACATGATTCCCACATCCTCAGGAACATTGGTGTCCCACATATTATGATGCAACTACAGAGGGAGAAAGGCTTCCTCGTATTATGAGTGTGTGTACAATCACTGTGACCTCAGCAAGCCTACACTTTCCACTCTGAACATAGCAGGACTGTAATAAATGTTTCCACTAGCCACAGATGATTCAGGGTATCCAAATCTGTCCTGCCTGCTGACGCAGGTGAGGAATCCAAGAACCGGGGTGGAGAATCGGTACAATGAGGTTCATGGGAGGACGAGAAGGGTCATTGAGCTGACATTTGGCCTTCTGAAGGTGAGGTTCAGGTGTTTGCACATGTATGGAGGTTCCCTGCTCTTCTCACCTCAGAAGGTGTGCCTAATTGTCATGGCCTGCTGCAAGCTGCACAATTTGACACAAAAGAGGCATGTGCCATTGCTGGAAGTGGAAGGAGTAGGGGCCGTAGCAGTAGCGGGAGTAATAGACAGTGATGAAGATGGGGACGAGGATCATGTTGTCACAAGAACTCAGCTCATCCAGCAATACTTCCAGTGACATTCTGGTAGGTTAATCTCTCACTATACGACTTATCATGCAGACCTACAGTATGGGTGTTGTTTAAAATCTATCTGTGTTGTGAGCAGTGTCATGTCTGAGTTAGGTACAGCAGTACAGGGTACCTGATAGGTAGGTATTATTGGGCTGAGGTACTACTGCCATTGCTATTCTCAGTCTGTATGAATTGATTTCACTTACTATCCAAACCCCTTATATGCTAAATTATATAGGAATTATTTGGATGTGACAATGGAATGTACCTTCTTAACAGCTGTCCTTATACATCACCTCATGGTGCAGTTTCCCCAAATTTCATTTCTCAGTTTTGTCATACTATCAGTGGAGGATAGCATAGTGATAATTGTGATAGACAGCATTTCAGTTATGTGTCATGTCTTCAACACAGGAATCCTGTATTATATTCAGTATTGTTCATAAAATATCTTCTTCGTGTTGTTGGAATTAGGTATGTTTGTAGACACTCACTATTGCAGGTGCATGTTGTATTGCATTGATATGGTGATCTATCATTATAGATCTTTTGTTGACACAGAAGAACTGTCGCTGGATGCTGAGTTCCCTTCCCTCTTTGCTGGATCCCCCTGTGGATCCAGAGATGTGTGGACATCGACATTGTGCATCTGACACCAAGCTGTATGGACAAAGGCTTCACATATTTTACATTTCACACAACACTTGATCACTACACCACATCATTGTTTGTTCATTGTCACTTATTGAACACACAAATCTAACTGTTGTGTTAAAGTATATTTATTGTGATTCTAATAGGATGGGTTGGTGCAAAACAGTGGGGCAATGGTGTACGAAATCATCCGGTTGTTAGTCCAAGCATTCAGTAGCAAGGGTCCAGTTTCCAGGAGTGATAGGTAATGGAGATATGGCAGTAGTCAGTCTCCAAGGTGTTTCAGTGTCACAAAAGGGACACAGATTCGGAGAGGCTCATTTTCTGGAAGTGGGGTTGGTCTTGGCTCCAGTCCCTGCGGGATGTGTGGGTCTACGTTCACGTTTGCGCCAGGGTTACTCATCTACAGGGGGAGGGTCACCTGTGGCTTTTGAGTACTCAGGCAGGGCCACCATCCCATTATCTTCAGCAGATGTAGAGGGCTGCTCAGTACTGTGGCTACTGGAAAGGGCCTGATGGTGTGTGGAGGACTCACGCAGGATGGATATTAATTCATGCATAAACCCTTTGATGTAGGCCATGGTGGCATTGTGTTCCTGCCACTGCTGCAAGGCCTCCTGATGGTAATGGGTTTGTAGTCTTTGGTGTTCCCCCAACATGGTGACTATCTGGCCCATCTTGTCCTGGGTTTGGTGGAATGCTCCCAGGACCTGTGCAATAGCCTCCTGGGCAAGTGGCTCCCTGGGTTGCCCCACCCTTTGCTCCACAGATGCAGTCCCACTGGCCCTAGCCCCCTGTGCCTGTGTCCACCGCACAGTGTGCCCACTTCCACTCACACCAGGACCTTCATCGTCTTGAGTGGTGGGTGCTGACTCAGGCCCTGTACAGGTGGGCACACCATTGATTCACATGGCCTGGGAAAACTAGTTTAGGGGCATTGGGCGACTGCTGTAGTGGCTGCTACAGTAGCGGGGGGCTCTATTGTGGCCTGGGTGAGGCTAGTGGAGGGAGTCTGCCCAGAGGTGCTGGATGGGCCAGAGAGGTCATCCAGTCCCAGATATCCTGTGTCGCTATCATCACTAGGGTCTTCCTCTGGTGGAGGACTGGGTGTTTGTGGCACCTGCTGACGGGTGACATTATCATTGGTACCTGTGGATGACAGAGATTGTTATTGACATCTACCTCGTCTTTTTGACATAGACTGCTAAGTGAGTGCTATTTGGCATGCTTCAGCCTGCAGGGCTACCTATGTAAGGGGGCTGTGCATTGTTAGGTTGATAAAGATTGATGCATTGTGGGATTCATAGTGCTACATGCTGAACATGCATTAGGTACATTTGTGAGTGCAGACGTTTGTATTGGTGTTGGTGGGGTTGAGTGGGCATACAGGGGATGGGGACGCATGCGATACAGGTATACTGAAGACAAAATGATTATAGGTGACTTCAGTCTCCAGTCCTCCGGGGATTCGGCTGACACCCTCAGGATGCAGGATTGCCAAGACCTCCCATGATGTCAGCTTGAGGGGAGGAGGTGGGGGCCAACCGCCAGTCTTCATGATCTCAATTTGGTGGCTGGACGCATTGGGTCTGACCTTCCCCCTCAGATCGTTCCAACTCTTCCATATGTCGTACCTTGGTGCTGATGCCTTTCCACGGAGTTCACCTTTTCGATGATCCGCTGCCACATCTCCATCTTCCTGGCTACGGATGTCTGCTGGATCTGTGAACCGAATAGCTGTGGCTCTACCCTGATGATTTCGTCCACCATTGTCTGCATCTCGTCTTCTGTGAAACGGGGGTGTCTTTGTGGGGACATCGTGATGATGAGGTGTGTGTTTGTGTAAAAGTGTGTATTGTGCAGTGTGATACGTGAGGGGAGTGCAGATGGCTGTGCTGTGTGTGCGTAGTGCATACAACTGAGGGGCCGTCAAATGTCTCCAAATTGTTTGTAGTAGCAAAGGGTTGTGGGGGTGAGTGTTTTGTGGAGTCTGGGGGGTTGTGGTGTGTATGTGTATCAGATGTGGGGTGTTCGAATTGGCTAGTGTGGTGTGGTGTTGTGGAGGCTCCTTTTCGACCGCGGGGGTCCGTACCGTCATTGACTTACCACCGCGCTTCGGCTGCTGCGCTGATTTGTGAGTCATATTATGGAGGGCAGTCTGTTCTTGGCGTGGCAGTGTGTCTGGTGCTACCACCTCTCTCCCGCTGTCGATCAGCCTGGCGGTGTGGGATTTGTAGCTGTATTCTGGCAATTTTGTTTTTGTGAGTTGTATTAGGGTGGGTGGATTACCGCCGCCGTGGTGGTATTGTGGAGGCCGCTGGTACACGTGTATTCGGAAAATACTGCCAAAGTTGTGATGAGAGCCAATATTTGTTTTACACCAGACCAAAAGTCGAAAGTGCAGGGCATTCCACAAACATCTAAATGATATCAGCTGCATGCTGGCCACATTTAGAACAATGAGCCTTATGGTTCGAGCTGCTCGCGGACAATTTATAACTTCTGTCTATAGTATAGCATGCACAGTGTTTGAAATTGCTGCAATTTTAGGCTGACTGAGCAGACAGACTGGTTTATAACATCAAAAGCAGCTGCACTGTTTCATCAACTGAAATATCCGGACCAAGCTTAACACCACATTAATTAGCCAGAGTAGGTCTTTCATACGCCCCACCAGAGGTCCAGATTCAATAAAGTTTTAATTGAAGGCTTGCCATCTAGGGAAAAAAGATTGTCAGGATATCCTCGTTCTTGTGAATACCGGATTATGTAGAAAAAAATCTCAGATTCGTAAATATTTAAAAAGGGATTCCTGGGTAAGTCCATAGGACCCCCACTTAATTACTTTTGGAAGCCGGGGACCCGCAAGCAATTTGTATGATTTAAATTTCAAACATTAAAACAGTAATTCGCAAAAAATGCACAAACAAGTATACACCAAACAAATACTCAAATTACTAAAGATATAATTATTTTATATTGACAAATATTCAAAAATCTAAAAATGTCAATGGTGAGGTTGGCACTGCATCTCCATGACTAACTTTTCAACTTAGGAAAGCAGAATCCTTGGGTCAGATTCTACATTTACCAAGCCATTTGTTTCTATTTTTAGGTACATAAGATCTGAGAAGATTTTTCACATATAAATGTGGTGGGGAATAGAAATAAAACCATAAGGGCCTCTCTTCTCTACATAAATTGTCTGTCACATGTAATTCATTTGTTTTATAGCACCTCTCATGTAGGGTGTCGGAGCGCTTTACAGTGGACTACAAGGTTTCTAAGAGTGATAGGTCTGGAGACGCACAAACTCGAGGTTCACAACATTACACAGTGGGGTTAGTGTTGACTTTAATAATAAGAATGTATGTCTAAGTAAGGAAACATTTTTTACAAACATTATGATAATGTAAAAACACAACTTTCTAATTTGTGCCATGCAGGTTGTAAGCAGCTCTTTGATGGCGGTTCATAGCTCACTGTGCTACATTACAATTGTAACTTATGAAATCCACAGTGATAAAAGAATCTCGGTCTCAAAACCAGTAACCCACTGTGCTATGCACATAAAATACTGTTCTTTGCATCATGCATGTTCTTTGCAGCAGGCATATTAACCATCTGCGCTACCTTAGATGAGTCAAAACTGCCACACAACAAAAGTCCCATCTCTCTCCAGCAGGAACATTCATCACCAGAGTTATTTTGACACTTTTATTTTTGCATGAAAGCTGGTGGATGAACTTGCAGTGCTTTTTAAACTGCTGCATAAATGAAGTAATGACTAGAAAAACACGCACATGTTTCTGAGAGGCCCCAGCTGGAGAAGTGCCTTCCTGCGAAACCCCTGGGAATGTGTCATGGACCCCTGGGGGTCCGCGGACCACAGGTTGGGAACCGCTAGCATAGAGTATTTGCAGAGTAGAAAAAGCGCAGACCCCATCAGAGTCAAAAATCTGACCAACAGTCTTGATGCTCCAAGTACCTCAATTGCGGAACACTGAGTTATGGAAGATAGATGGAAAAGTAGGGTTCTCCCACATTGGTGTGAGTGAATAGCCTGTAAAGAATATCAAATGCAGATTTCCCCCCAAATTCGAAAAGCATCCCGAGCGATCTTAAACCGTACCTGCTTGAAATAGTTTGGATCACTACATTTGCTAAGAGCAATCTTAAAATCCAGCCCTAAGGCCATTTGATACCCCTGAGCATAGCAGTCCAGCTCATGGTGATTGAGAATATTCTTAATGCGAGGGCGGAAAGCAGCCCATAAATTTAGCTTAAAGTCGGGGAGAGCAGACTACCTTGGCTAGATGGGAGATTTAAAAGGCTAAGAACCCATCTGGCCCTCCAATACCCCCAGATGAAGCTGTCTATTGATCCCTTGAGGCGCCTAAAAGAGTGATCCAGTACCCGGAATGAGACTGCCCGGAAAAGATGAAGAAATTTAGGTAAAACATTTATTTTGACAAAATATACATCATCCAAAAATACAGATTGGAAGTCGGTTCCAAGACAGCATCTTCGTAATGGCCAACTTTAAAATGGGTTCATAATTCAATGAAACAATACTCTCCACATTGGCACAAAGCTTAACCTTAAGATACGTGGCAGTAGTGACTATCCCTGGACCTGGAGAGTCAGACTGAAAATTTAGAATAACTTGCATTTTAGACAGGTTAAGCTTGTAGCCAGAAGCAGACCAGAACCTCTAAGCCTCAATTGTAATCTGTCCCATTGCTGACAAGGGATATGTAGACTAGAATGCAATACTGTCAGCATATGTGCTTATTTTCAATTCAACACTATTAAAAATCTCAGGAGGAATCAAGTGATTTTTGCTGAGATGTTGTAAATAGGGTTCAATATAAAGTGCAAATAATCAAGGGGAGAGTAGGCGTCCTTTACCTGTGCTACGGTGACTACTGAATGAGGGCGAAGTAAATCTATCCAAAACGAGTCTAGCCGTCAACTTTTGATAAAGGGACATAACTAGAGCCATGGATTGACTACCAATATCATATGTAGACGGAGGGACCAGAGGAATGGCCACAATACTTTCTCAAAAGATTTCTCTGTATCCAGCAAAATCATACCGAGCTGACTACCAATGTTCTTAGCCACGTCAAAAATGGCTCCGTCTGTGTTAGAATGGCTGGTAGTATCCCGGCCAGTAACAAAACCCTCTTGATAGCCAACAGCAACCCGCGACGCTCCAAGGGACTCTAGTCGGCCAGCAGAAGATTGGAGAAGTCATGGTTAATGAGGAGATAGTCCCTCAAGCTGTATCATCATTGGTTGATACGTCGCAGGGGAGTGGGGTTCCTGTTCCCCCCCCCCCCCCCGACATTCAGCCTTGGCTCAGTAGGTCTTGGTAGCAATTCTGGTTCCCCTATTGAGGCAGTGCTCTCAACTTTATCAAAGGACATTAAAAAGGGTTTTGCCATTTCTGAAATTAATCAAGGGGAAATAAGAGAGGCTTCTGGAGCCTTGGAGAAAAAATAGGATCTTCTGGTATTAAGAACGCAAGCATTGGAAGAGGCGGTGGGAGAAATGAGAGTGGAAATTAGTGACCACAAAAAAGAAATCGATTTGTTGAAGGAAATGAGCAGGCTCTTCAAAGCAAGTTGGAACAATTAGAGAACAATTCTAGAAAAAATAATTTGAGAGTGCTGAATGTTCCGGAGGGTGTGGAAGGTGGAAACTTAAAAATGTTTTTGAGTTCCCTTCTCAAAAGCTCGCTTTCATTGGAAGAGTCTCTTGAGGAAATAGCAGGGGATATTCAGCGAATTCATAGAGACCCCTTTAAGAAGAGGCCAGGTAGTCTCAAACCTCGGAAGATTTTGATAAATTTTCAAACCTATTCTTTGAAAGAGAAAATTCTGACTTTGGCTCTTAAACAGAAAACTTTAAAGGGTGATCATTTTACGTTTGAGGTCAGGTCTGATCTGTCTAGTGCAACTATAAATAGGCAGTGGGAGCTAGGGAGGCGGATGGAAGAGTTTAGGAAACTAGGTGCCTCGGTTCAGTTGAAGTTCCCTGCTACTCTTAAGATTGTGCATAATAACAAAATGTATAACATAAGAGAGGTGAAAGCAGCGGATGAGCTGCTGGAGACTATTTAAGATGGAGGCGTCGAGAAGTAATCTGTGCCTGCCGAGGGATGGCCGAATGGTGCTTCAAATTGGGTCATGGACCTGAATAAAGTGGGGGTTCTCCTGGGAGGGGAGCACAGGGTGGGGAGCAGATGCAAGGAATATTGGCAAAAGAAAAAAATCCTGTACACCTCAGCTTATTAGTCAATCTGTAAGGGATACATAAGGAAGAGGCAGCCCAAGGAGTTCAAAACTTCAAATACTTTCTTGGAATGTAAATGGTTTGAGGGTGAGTGGTAGGAGAGACAGGATTCTACAGTATTTGAGGGATTCTCCTGCCCAGGTTTTGATACTGCAAGAAACGCATCTAACGGGTGAAGAGTGTAAAGCCTTGTTTAGAAGCGGGTTCGTTGTTGTGTATGTACTGAACAGGGCTCTCATATTAGGGGGGTGGCAATAGTGTTTAAACATCAGTCCGATCCAGTAGTATTAAAAGCTAGTGTAGATACTGCAGGGAGGTGGGTAATAATTAAAGTTAAGTTATTTGTTAGACCTGTTACCCTGGTTGGGTTTTATGGTCCCAACAGCGATGATACTGAGCCTCTTAAGAAGCTGTTTTGTCAATTGTTGGATTTTTCAGACCCAGTGTTAATGGCAGGAGATTTTAACATAATTTTAGACAATAAGTTGGATAGATCAACTAAAAGTAGATCAGTAATTAATTCAAATTCTCAGCAGTTTTTGATGAAGGAAAGGGCATTGGAGGTTTGGTGGAGAGATAGAGTGGGACCTCAACAGGATTTTTCAGATAATAATAAGTATAACCACTCATCGCATATTGATTATTTTTTGGCGGATCAGTTATGGCATGGTGCGATAGTCAATATTGAGTATCTCTCCCCTCATCTATCGGATCATGGAGCAGTCCTATTAAAAATGAATTTAGTGAGAGAGAGGGAGGTGAGTCGTGGACGTTGGATCGCTCTTTATTATTAGATGAAGAGGTCAGAACTAGGCTGCATGCAGAAACGGAGGAGTTTTTTAAGGTGAAAATGGGTTCAGCTCCATTTTATGTAGTTTGGGACACCTATAAGGCGGTGATACGAGGGATTCTTATTAATATTGCCAGTTAAAGGAATAAGCTGTGTAGGGAGGAGTTGGAGCCTATGGAGGAAGAAATGAAGATTTGTAGAGAACGGTTATTGATGAGTATAGGCGAAGATTGAAGATTTGTAGAGAACGGTTATTGATGAGTATAGGCGAAGATGAGAAGCGGGTAAGGCAGCAAAGATTGGTCGTTTTGAAACATCAAGTGGAAGCGCTTTTGCAAGCTAGACTTATGCAGCGATGGGAGGCGAGTAAGTTAGCACATTTTGAAAATGGGGAATACAGGGAAACTACTTGCTTGGAAAGCAAAAAGGGGTCAAGTAAGACATTCTATTAAGGAAATTGAGGTAGAGCAAAGGCAGAGGACTAGAGAGAGTGGGGAAATAAAGAGGGCCTTTGATAAAAAGAAATCCCAACTTTATACAGAAGAGGTTGAGGTTACTGAACGGGTGGTTCAAATTTGTCTGGGGGAAGATATTCTCCCCTGTTTATCCTTGGAGCAGCAGCTTAGGTTGAATAGGCCTATTACCCAGATGAAATTATAGCTGCCTTGAGGGGAAGTAAGGGGGGTAAGGCCGCAGGTCCAGATGGTCTCCCGGGTGAACTGTATAAGGCCTTGGAGCAGGTATTAATGCCCATTTTGTTAAAATTGTTCTCCGAGGTATTTGCGAATGACTCCCCTATTCCGGCATCCTAGAATGAGGCAGTCATTTCATTGATTCTGAAACCAGGTAAAAACCCGACTAGGTGTGAGTCATATAGGCCCATTTCGTTGCTGAACTCAGATTACAAGTTGTTTGCAAAGGTTCTTTCAGGTAGGTTACATTTGGTGGTAAAGGATTTAATTAACACGGATCAGAAGGGGTTTATTATGGGCAGGTATTTACATGAGTTGACCCACACCTTGATTGGGGCAATAGATCTGGCAACTACTCATAGGACCCCCCCTGGGGGTTATAGCTCTGGATGCTACGAAGGCATTTGATAGGGTCAACTGGAGTTATTTAGTCCACATTTTGAATAGTTATAATTTAGGGAATAATTTTTGTAAAGCCAGTAAACTGATTTATTTTGACCCCTCTGCTAGAATCTTAATTAATGGGGAACTAACAAATTGCTTTGGAATATCGAGGGGAGCTAGGCAGGGGTGTCCATTGTCTCCACTCTTGTTTGATCTGTATATCGAACCCTTCGCCAGGAAAATAAGACAGTGTTCTGAAATAGTTGCTTTTAAATGGGAACAGTGGGAGAGGAAAGTTGCACTTTATGCAGATGATTTAATGGTATTCACTGCTGATCTATCGACTGCCCTCCCAGCCTTACGAAGATTAGCTGAGGATTTTGGTTTTGTCTCTGGCTACCAGGTTAACTCAGAGAAGTCTGAAATTATGGTATGGAATCAGGATTGGCAAGGGAAGGCTGAAATACGTTATTTAGGGTTACTAATTACACATGATATTGAGAAGTTAGTGGTGAAAACCAAGAAGCATTGTCTGTAGAGTGCATTTATTTAATGAAGGGCTAAGCCTACCTGCCGCTGATAGTATTGGGAAGGGTAAACCTGGTTAAAATGTTTCTTCTTCCAAAAATGTATTTTATTCAGAATGCCATTCCGTTATTAATCGATGGCAGATATCTTAAGAAACTTCAACAGGCTATCACTTCTTTTATTTGGGCTTGCAAGGGTCCCAGGATCGCGTGGGCAAAGCTTCGGAGGAGGAGAGAGAAGGGAGGTTTATCATTGCCGGATCGACAGCTACATGCCTGGGCCTTTCTGCAGAGAAGTTCGAGAGGGTTATTTACTTCTTTGGATGATTCAGCTGTAGGCGTAATGTTTAAAGCAATGACATGTAACCTTCAGGGGGTGACAAAACAGTTTCTTTTTAAGTTTGGAGACCCAATTTTTTTTAAGAATGTATGATTAAAAGTCCTGAGGGAGGCAGCAATGTGTTGGTATCAGGTGAAATCCACTATGAAGATCGATTATTATAATCAGCTAGCCCCTATTTGGGATTCTCCGGGCACTCCTGAATGTTTGAAAGACGCTTTGGCCAAACCGTTAAGAGATGCCGGTTTAGAACATTGGGGTGATCTTATACAGGATACAACGTTACTTTCTTGGGAAGAACTGAGGAGTATGACAGGAGGCAATTTGTCTAGGTATAAATATTTCCAACTCGCTACCTGGGCACAGTCCACTCGACGAAGCCGTCAGGGGGAGAACCCTTTATCAAAAGATCTTTTTAATGGCTCCCCCAATGGCTGTACGATTGCAAGGTGGTATTGGGAGATTCTGGAGCAGATGGATGGAGATTTTAAGTTGCCAGAGCAGCTGTGGCAAGGCACTATGACAAAAGAAACGGCGCAGTCGGGATGGCAAGAATCAATGAGAATGTGTTTTGAGGTAGTTGAGGCCGCCTCATTGAGGAAGAATCATCTATACATAATACATAGAGTCTATATCACCCCAGCGAAACTCACAAAGATAAAGAAAGACGAAGTGGTGAAGTGTCTCAAATGTGGAGCTTCGAAGGCCGCAGATGTTCATATGTTCATAGAGTGCCCAGGAGTGACCTCCTTTTGGTCGGAAGTGGTGGGTGCGCTGTCACAGATGGTAGGAAATGAACTAACTGTAAGTCTCCCCCTAATTATTTTTGGAAAAACCGGCGATTTGGTAGGGTGGTATAGAAATAATAGGGACTTTGTGTTCTTCGCTATTTGGTTAGCTAGAAGGGAGATATGTTTAAAATGGATGATGGCTGCCCCTCCACTGTATAGGAGCTGGTTGGACATGTGTGTGAAAACAGCTAAATTAGATCTTAAGGTGGGCAGTCCTGATCAGAGGAGGAAAAAAAGTAAACTATGGGCTCCGCTTTTGGAATGGGCCCCCCCCTTACTCCCTCCTTTCTGTAGGGACACTCTGTCCGATTATTTAAATCCTCCCCCTCTCTTACCTCTGGGCCAGTCACTGAGGGTACCCCCCAGGTGGGCTGAGCAGGTGATACAGGGTCCTCCTTGGGCGATATGTCCACCTTTGGTTTTGAATACAAGTGAGAACTTGCTGGAAATAAGGTGTGACTTATCGGTGAGGTGTATGAGAACAAAAAAGAAAAAAAACGTGCTGTTACATTGGGACTAAGTACTGGATCAGAGGAGCCAGACGAGCTGCCAAAAGTTTGACAAAGATTTTAGCATCAGAATTGATAAATGAGATCGGCCAGGATGATCCTCTGTTGTCTTGCAGTTTCTTTTATTTTTTTAAAAACATGATCATATTAGCAAGATTCCAAAAGAACGGAATTTCAGAACTATTCTCAATACTTGATACCAAGTTCAAGAAAAGGGGAAGTAAAACATGCATCTTGTAAAATTCTAGCGGAATGGCTTCCTTACTGGCTGCCTTATCTTATGATAATGTCCTAATAGCCCCTTCAATTTCCCGAGTTGATATATCCTTCTCTAGTTCCACACTCTGCAATGAGCAAATTACCTTAAATGTCATTATAGAACTCTGTAGGCTGTTCCACTCTGGCAGAAGTATCATTTTAGAGAATATCATCACTGTCCTTAAAGCTTTTATTTGCTGGGCAATATTCTACCTGTACTCATACTGAAGTGCTCTATGGTATAAATAATTAATGTTAATTTTTCCCGCAACCATCCCTTCACTAAGGTGGAGTAAATAGAAGACTTATCCTGATCCCTGTCCTTAATTGCTTGGGAATGCTGGTAGGCGACCTCACGTTTTTGGGTATGGCATCTAACGGCCTCCTCCTTCTGTGATCTATCAGTCTGCCGCATATACTGAAAGTAATGCCACGTGCAAAAGTCTTCATTGTCTCCCAGACTATGTGAAGTGCTGGAGAGTTGGTATTAACTAAGATAAATTCCTTAAAAGATTCATTCATCTGGTCAGTATACCCTAGGTTGGCTAACAGAGATCTCAGACATGGAAAACCCCACCTTTCCTTACTAAGAACAGGGAGCTGAAGATCCAAAAAGATGGGCTTATGATCTGAAGTGATCTTAGGACAAACTTCCATACTTGCAAACTGAATCAACTGCTGAACTGTAAATACCATATCAATCCGTGAAAAATGTCTATGTAGTGCAGAAAAAAAGTATAACGAAGAGTCTTTGGATAATGAACACTCCAGAGGTCATCTAAACCATGAACCCGAACCAATTCCCAAATGGCAGCTCTAGTTTTACCCACCCGAGGATAAGCTGCTTAGTTAGTTGTATCTTCTGCATAACGCATGATACAATTGAAATCCCCAAGGAGAAATATATCGCCTTACTACTCTGATAATTCCAAGTTAAACAAATCAAATAGGACAAGATCGTCGCGGTTTGAACCATAGATCAGGACAATAGTAATGATCTTATGTTGGATATCAAACGGAGCAGCCATCCACCTACCCTTAGGATCAGAAGTGTTCCTCTGAATCAGGTATTCAACGTTTCTGGTACAGTGAATCACAGCACCCCATATAGAGGTTGACTGGCTGGTACAAATAACAAGATCCAAACCAAGCTGCTTTTAAAGAGATCGATCTTTGTAAGCCAGATGGGTCTCGGTTAGACAGCCAATCTATGATTTATAAACTAGAATCTCTTTCCTAACCAGCCGCTGCTTAAGAGGGTGATTGAGGCATCACCTTCAAAAGAGACACAGTATCTCAATAAACGTTAACAGGCCATCTTCTTCTGTATTGCAGTACTGTACTTGGCCATCAACAATGATTTTCAACCGAGCAGGTTCTTGGAAAACAATCATCTGTCAGAGTCGCCAACGCCTATCCATTGTAGAATTACAGAAATCTAAGCAAACATAGAAAGATACTGCAACGGTGAAGGAAGCTGTGGGTCGGGTCGTCAAAAAGGTTGCCTGTCGAAGTAAATTACCAATATATATCAAATAAGGCCAAGGGTGTGCTTTGTCTGATTTAGTGATATCCCCTTGAGGTGGAAGGCAGTGGGCCTGTTGAATTTGACACTCCGTATCCCAATCCAACAGCTCTGGAAAGGACTTCATAAACAATTTAGTAATAAATTGTCGAGGATCGTCTCCTTCTTTCCCCCAAGGTATACCAATGACTCTTAAGTTATTATGCCACTGGTGATTCTCCAAATCTTTGATCTTAGGGCCTGATTTATACCTTTTTAGTGCTGCATTTGTGTCATTTTTTGATGCAAAAGTGGGGCAAACTTACAAAATATGGCCCATATTTATACTTCTTTTGCACCACATTTGTTTTATTTTTTTGGACGCAAAAGCAGCGCTAATTTACAAATTACAATTATATTTCGTAAGTTTGCGCCGCTTTGCGTCAGAAATGACGCAAATGTGGCGCAAAAAAGTATAAATATGGGCCTATGTCTGGTGATATTGCTGCCTCTCCCCCATTCTCCAACCCAGCTGAGTTCATGTCCTGGGATGATAGGCCTGATTTGTCAGAGGGATAGGTTGATAGGGGTGCTCCCAGCTTACTAACGCTACATAATTGCTCCTGGGTGGAGAGGTGTGATGCCATGCTTTGAGGTGTACTTTCGCCCTCCTCTAAAGACTAGGACCTGTTCATGGAGCGATCACTAGTACCGTGGGGTGGTACACTTTACTTTTGGCTTTGACATCACCCAGTATAGGCAGGAGCCTTTACAGTAGGGCAGTTTATGGCCTGGTCTATTTCTTTTCTCCTTCACCACCGTCTTGGCCGCGATTACTACTGCATCTGTGGAATCCTCAGATGAGAATCATGAAGGCGCTGGAAAGGGTGCTCCCACACTGCATGTCAATATAGAGCCGTCAGCTGTATGGTTATTGCCATTAAATGATTCAGGGAGCAGCCCCTTGTCATGCTCACCACTTACCATTATTGCTGCCCTGAGTCTCTGGGAGCATAGCATCAACATCAGATATGGAACCATTCATTGCCGTATTCTGGCGGCTACTCTTGACACCACCCACCGTCCCAAGTGAGCAGATACATTTTTATCACTACAGTCACCTGTAGTACGGGTCACAGAACAAGCATTAGTCTGGAAAGCAGCATTATTACCTGAAGCGGTCATCCCTGTAACAGTTTCACTACTTGTGGATAGATTGTAGCAGATCCCCTGTCTCTGCTGCGCCTCAGACTCTGAAGGGGAGGGCAGGCTAGATACCGATAGCAAGGCCATCAGTGCTGGAAGCAATGTATCTTCTTCTAGAATCACCTTGGCAATTGTTTCTAACAGCATCAGGCCTACATGAGAGATTGCATCAGAAAAGGCCCAGGGCCCTCCGGTGACAACAATAAAGCTGCAGCACAAAAGTAAGTTGCTTCACCACAGGGCGCCCAATCCCAGAGACAGATCGCCTCCCTGCCAGTTGTTGCTGAGGTGGGCCTGGATAACCTGCTCTGGCGAGTTAGCCACCAAACGAGCACCTTTTCCACTATGCGCACCACCACCCTTAGTAGGCACCATAAGTGCCCAAAAGGCTGCACGGGGAATACAGATTGACCCGCAAGAGAAGAAGCGATCACAGTGTACCGAAGACAGCAAACCACATCTGCACCAGGAAAACAGCAAGCACATGTACGTCAGTAAGTACTTTACTTAAGGTGTTTGTGTCTCCCCTGTGCCTCGTTGTTTACACTTCGACCTCGAGGCTAGTATCAACGCCGGCTTACTGGGATTGACAGGGTTTACAGAGGCTTTGCTGAGTCGGCGAAGCACTGAAAGCAGATTGCGGGTTGCACCTGGGAGCAGAGCAAGCGAGACAGGAGAGGAGCACCCTCACTGTGGGATTAGCCGAACGCCATCTTTTCCCCTACCCATCCAAACCCTGTACAAAAATCCTGTATTTTAGTTGCAAGCTAGAGAGGACTAGTCTTCAAGAAGGCTGTCTGAAGGTCAGACAAGCAATATGCCCATTGACTTGCTTTCTTGACAACTCAAGGACTGCACTTAATCCACAGAAGCTACATGAAAGGTAGGTGGGGTTTGGAACATATTTCCACAGAATCCAGAATTCTGCTATAAACTGCTAGGTATATTTTTTGCACTTAGTGTTTTTAAACATTTTTAATTGGGTGCAAAAATTATATAAGCAGCACAATCAAAAGTTTTTTGTGTTAGTAGCAATGATTATATTCATTAACCAATTACTCAAAACAATATACAATAACTTAGTTTAAACCAGCGAAGTATCTCAATAAAGATCCAAATGTATTATTAGGAGGAAAAATTACTTTTCATAAGCAGTTAATTAATTAAAAAATCATGATATAGATCAGAGATCCTCTGAAAGAAATAATTTATAAAGTGGAAACAAAATTCTATATGGCATACATTAGTAAATAGTGATAGATCATGGCACAATCATGGCTATATAAACAAGAATTTAGGTGCTCTACATGGAGCTATCTCTAGTGCTTCTAGAACCACTACACATGTAGTCTTTCTGGTATGGTTTACATAAACGATTGAAAAAAAAAAAAACAACCTGCCAATTAGTGAAAAGACAGATTGCATGTTGATAAGACCAGTGAGGACATGCGGACAGGATATTGATATTAATGCAGTGAAGACAAGATAGTGTATGATAAATCATGGACATGAAGAAAACTGCAATGTCCAAAAATTGCTTTCCTGAATGCATTTAAAGTGAAGATGATAAATGTTGTATAAGTCTGCTATTCATCCCCAAGTCCTGCAGGCATGTGAAAATTGAATAATCTGCTAATATTTATTTGGGCGAATGCGATAATTGCTATAGACATAATTGCTTTCCACATTTTATACTATAGGTTACTGTAAAATAAAGATTTCTACCTACACCATTGTTGTATTCCTTGACTTCTTGGAACCAAGTGGCCCCACCTAACAAATTAGCATGCTGGGGACACCAAATGGACTCGTCCTGTGATATTGCCCATACTGAGACAGTGAGACTGCTATTTTCTTCGCTCTACATAGGTCTGAGGGCTAAGGAAAATCTACCTTGTAGGTGAAAAGCTCTTGGGCTTACATCAGTGGTGTCTAGCGCAGGAAGCCTGTTTGGCCCCTCAGGGCCACAACACTGTGGAGTAAAAAAAAAACTGTACTAAAACTAACGGTGTCTGTTTGGTACTCTAAAAACTAATCTACTTCGATAGGGAAGGTGTCTCTTCTTCTTCCAAAGTTTTGTTAAGCTTGACAGTTAAAAAAGAAGTTGTATACCACACCTCCCTGCCCGCTTAAGTGGATGAGGTGTGTCAGTTTTTGGGGGGGGCAGGAGTAATCCAAATTTCTACCTTACTGAGAAGACATTTATTCATGGGTAACATTTGCTACAGTTGATTACAATATAGAATTCTTTACTCCGTGCACTCTAAGAACTGTGACGGCATTGTACACCACCTACCAGAACCTGAAGGTACCATTAACATAGAAGTAGTCCGGAAACATGTGCAGTGGTTTCAGGGAATGTTGCCACATATCTTAGCCAGGCACGGCTCGCGGGAGGGAAAAGGGGCAGGCGGCTTGCTGCAGGCCCAAGATCCCAGCCTTCCCTGTGGCCAATCCTGACGCTGCTCAGAGCAGCACTAGGATTGGCTGGGAGAGCCCAGTTATGGCGCTCCCAGGCAGACTGGGAGCCTGTGCAGGCTCTCTCCAGAACAGCAACACAGTGCCAGGCTGGAGAGAGCCTACTGCGCATGTGTGTTTGGCCGGTCCAAGACACCTGGCCAAACAAACATGTGTTCTGAGGGGAGGGCTCTGTGCAGTCCCCTCAAGTGCTCGTCACCAATGCCCCACCCCTTTTCAAGAAAACAATAATAAACACAGTTTATTATCGTTTTCTTGAAAAGGGATTGCAGCTGCTGCTGCTGGTGGGGGGATGTGGTGATGCTCCTCCGCCCTAGCGGAGAAGTCACCCCTGATCATAGTGTCTGTCTGAATCGATTTGCTTTTGTCACATGGGGCAGGTCTTACCAATGTTGGGAGAGGACACCTTCCATGCAGACTTTGCTCAAAAGAACCTACAGGTCACCCAATCTAATTTCGAGGGCTTAATGAGCATTTACAGACAGCTGACACAGCATGGCTTATAGATTATGTGCTCAAGACCCCTTACTCCACCACCATAAGACACAACTCTACAAACCTTTAATGCAAAAAACATACACACTGTGATGGGGAAATGTCCAAATGAAGAGAAAAAGATCTCATTTTGCATAGCACACAGACCACATCTGCCAAATTCGATATCACCACATATCATCCTAGAGAAACACCAAATGATGATCATTTGCCTTCCTACCGGATTGGCACCCCCCTGGTAGTGCATATTTGCTAAACTCTATATCACCACATTCTCTGTCATACATCTTGCTAGGCAATTGATTATGAACTATGAAACAGTTTCTGAGATTATTCTAGGGAGCATAAAAAGTGAGGCTGCTGTGCTAGACTCACAGCTGTATCGCAAACAGAAAGGGTAAATAAAGTTGCCCAAGTATATCCTTCTATAGGAAGAAACGCTTTTTTTCAAATGACTGCCTAAACATCAGCTTAAATGAAAAACTGAAACAGAGGGAACAGGCGCAGAGAAAAGCTGGACCATAGGAAATCCCATTAGGATTCAGGCAAAAGATAGGGTCAGGGTAAGAGGCACAAATTCTCATATGAGAGAGAGTGCCAGGTGATCAAAAATTAAAGGATGATAAAACTAAACCCACCAGAAAGGCATAGCCATTCTGATGAGTACTACTAGAATATCCATATGATCAAGGAAAAAACAAGTGCTCTGACATGCTCTCCAAAGATGGGAGGAGTCACCTAACACAATCCTGCAAGATGAAGCAGTCTTAACAAGATAACATTTCAGACCAGGGACAAGTCCCGAAAGTGGAACCTGAAAGCTACTAGTCAAAAAGAAAAGATGTTTCAGTTCAGAAAGATCACATTAAAAAGAAAAAAGTAGTCGAACTGGTCGAAAAAAAGAAACATTCTGCAGAGAAAAAGAGATAATTTAACAGATCAGACATGAGTGATGTCTCTGCTAGAGTGTGAAGTTAAACTTACCATAGCCTGCCAGTTTTTGCAGTATTGTGGAATGAATCCATCCACTGAATACATTCAGGGGAAACTCTTCATGGCCACATAAATACACAAAATCGATCTCACATAATACAGAGTCAAATAAAAAACTCCATAAAACTTTTATTCTGGACACGCTTGTCAAAATCTATAATTATAAACATAGAATATTAGGTGTGGCAGATGGGCTCATGCAATACATTACGCTCATGGGCAAAGATATAATCACTGACGCCCTGTCTTTGCTTTTGCTCACAACACTCCAGGAGAGAATGGTGAGTGAATGGGATAGAAAATGAGATCTGCACTCCACAAAAACCAAATAGGATTGTATAAGGAGGCACCTCTATGCATTATTCCCATATAAATAGAGCCCCAGGTTCACCAACAGTACTCACTTAGGACAGAAACTAAACAGGATGTCAAAAGCATAGTAACACCAAGGAATGACAGTCCTTAGTGAATTTTGCTCACATGCAGTGCAAAACACATAATTTAGATCTCATGGCTAATCTTGTTCATAAGAAATATGAAACACCTCTTGTAGTTGAGAGCGTTTTCCTTAGCTGGAGTATTGTCCCAGAATTACAATATTTGACAGCATTTCCTTTGTAGGCTCGCAACTTGCGTTTGTCCAAGACTGTAAGAATAGCCCGGGCATGTATGTCTCAGAATAATGGCGATCCAAAAGTGGATTCATTACAAATACCTGCAGAGGGTGGAAAGAGTGACCACCGTTCTTGCACAAGCGGGATGTAAGATCAGATTCAGAGAGCCCAACAATTACAGTTCCCATTGTTATAATTTTGGGAGATGAACTAACTAGTCAGGGAAAGGGCTGGCATTCAATTGCGTGCCAAAATCTCTACCTTCCTACCCTTAACATACTTTGTAAACTTCTAGCGCTGATGGGAATCTTGAATTTTTGAGAACACATATATATATCTATCACATTATGCACAGAGGGTTTAACCACTTAACCAGCTCATTTCACCTACCCAAGAAGAACATAGAAAACTCTTCAAAGAGTTGCGGTCCAAGAGGTTAGAAGCTAATTATTTACAAACCAGACATAACAAACTGAATTTCCAATATATCATAACACAAATAAGCTCTTTACAATGAAGGGCAGACAGTACCCATTGCTTCCAAATCACATCTCCCCTCGGCTGCAGAAGAAAGGTTTGCACCCGTTTTTTTAGCGGCACAAACAATTACCATAGAGGAGAGAAGCACAGCACAAGGGAAAAAACAATTATCGGTGTGTCACCAACACCTACTTTGGATACTCCCACAGTGGTAGCTTCCTTAATTCTAACATCACACTTGGTATCTGTGGTGGGCCTCCACACATTTTGCTGTTTCAATATGGTGGTTCACTCAAGGAACAGAAGTATTTACAATACCAACAAGTTGTTTCCAGCACTCCAAATATGTTCTCCATTTGTACCAGCCAGTCCATTTCTGATCCTGTTGTTAATCCTCCCATCCCCGAGGAGTTGTGTTAATCTGCCCACCTTAGAGCCTGAGTGTTGCTCCACCTATCTTTGAGTCCGAGTGATAACTGATCCACTTCTGAAACTGCCTACTAACCCGCTCAATGCTGGAGACGCAGTTAATTGCCCTTCAATTGAAATTGTGCATTGGTCCTTTCCTGAGTCTGTGTTCTCTTGTTAATATCTATGACTTACTGATGTCTGCACATCCCCAAGCCTACGTGTCATTTCCCTACCAGAAGGCGTTCATGTGACCTATGCCAACGTCTACTTTGTTGAGCCAGAAAATGCACATGTTCAAGCTTCACACATTGAGTTTCATTGTTTGCACAGGCGCTAGTCCAAGAAACTGTTCCCTTTATGCATTACTCACACTTACTTAATGCCCATGTGTGGTTATGTGACGTGAAGCCTTCAGTGTTCAGTCATGTTTTCTTCCCTATGACATGCTTTGTTGTAATCTCTCTGTGGGCCTTTAACCACGCCCATGTCACATCCATCAGTTTGGTTGGTTTGTGGGTTTGCCTTTTAAAATTTGCTTGATTTCATTAGTGAAAGGCATGTATACGTCCTGCCTTTTCCAGTGTTTAGCCCTCCTCGAGAGCACCGGTAAACTACTGAAAACATACAAGGCTCTGTGTTTTCCGCATGGCATCTGGACAACTTATTTTTTTTATTTCCTATGCAGCACGATCTTGTTGGGCAGTAGCCTAGTGCTTTGCATGATATCGACCTTGTTACACGTTAATTGCACTTTTGCCAGTTACATGGATAATTGCACTTTTACCGATACATTTGACTGCAAGCAAACTTCAGTTTCCTGTCGTGTGACTCCTTCACGCTCATGGTGGCCGTTGGCTCGCTTATGTGAAATTGTTTTACTTTTCATTTTCAGTTTGTGACAAGAAAAGTCCGGTTAGGAGTTACAACGCTAATAGCTCTAACTTGAGCAAATGCAAGACCCATTGCATTGCAAATGCTTGTTTACTTTGTGTGCATAAAAAGACCTGTTGAGCTGAAAGTCTTTAACTTGCGTTTGCTCGAGTTAGAGCTATTAGCCTTGTAATTCCTAACTGGACTTTTGTTGCCACATAAATTGAAAATGAAAAGTAAAACAGTTGACATAAGCGAGCTGATTCAAAGTGCCACGGCGCCATAAGTGTGTGAGCGCGAAGGAGAGACACAAAAGGAAAAATAATTTTACTTGCAGTCAAACATAGCCTCAAACGTGCAATTATCCATGTAACAGGGATGATGGCCAAGGTGGTAATAAAACTGCCCCAAGGAGGGACAAACGTAAAGTATTTACCAAGGATTTTTGAAAGGCAAGACCATTAATGAGTGATAGTGATGGGTGTGCGGTGGCCATTGTTAAAAGCCCACAGAGAGATCACAACACGTCCAAACACCTGAGCACTCCACCTAAAAACAATTTGCATATCATCAGTCACTATAAAATAGACCTGTTCCCTTTAGGGATGTCACTTTCTCTGACATTCTTATATCTCCCAGCAGTGCATATTGCCTATGCTAATTAGACCTCGAGCTTATTTGTTTCAGGGCCTGTGTCATAGACAAAAACATAGTACTGATTTAGAGCAGGATGGTACCAGAAAGTTCTCAAATGTTTGGGAAGTGTTAAATCTGGTGAATAATTGACTTGTAGAATTTACTCAGTGCAATCTCCGGCGGATTTTGAACTTTCTTTTTAAATAAGAGAATTTTCCATCACCCCCCAACATTAGATTAATTCAACCAAGTAGCCTACCCACCCCAGGCACCTGGTGAATAGATTATTGGTGGCAAGAACAATCACGCGTGAAGACATTAAGATAATAACATTTCTTCAAACATTTGATTGTTTATCTAAAACTTTCTGTTTCTTCTCTTTTGCGCATTTCAGACAAGAGAACACAAAAACCCATTCCAATTGGCTGCAGTCATTCCTCTCTGAGGAAATTAAGCGCTGTCAAGACTTTACTGCAGGGAAATGAAGCTATCACACAGACCTGTGGCATTCCAGACTAAACACACATTGTTAATATAAAAGGATATTACCCGGGCCCGTGTAAGCAGAGTGATTTATTTCTGGGAAGATACATGGTCACAGGACATTAACTTTACTGCAGTCTGACTGGGAGGGAGTGGTGAAACAGCAGGCTCTGCAAACAGCTACTGTCGAGGTAAGTGCCCAGGCAATTAGACCCTTTGTCCCCCCAATATTAGCCTAGTGTCAGGTCTCCCATGGTGCATTGTGGCAGAGTTTACACGAGCAAACAGAGCAGTGTATCAGGACTGCAGTGTCAAGGCGGGCGAGGGGGAGGGCGGCAGCAAGACGTATAAATTGTGAGGAAGAGGGCAGGAAGTTTAGGAGAGGAAAACAACAGGTTCGTGTTTGATCTCTTTCAAAAGGAGGCAATTAAACTTGTTTTTCCAGACGCGGCTCTCATCTCGTTCTTTCGCATCTTCTGCAAGAAAGCATGGCCTGCCCTTTCTGCCAGTGAGTGAGATGAACCATCTCACCTATTGTGAAGTCCAGTTCAAAGTTTCAAACCGACAAACAAGCTTTTCTGACAAGTTGAAAAAATGCATAAAAGCTTACTACATACTTTCCAACCCCTTGTGATAAAAAATAAGTGGGATTTTTCGAACGCGCCAAGTAGACTACTGATCCAGCCCTAGGCCCCCTCCTGGCTTCACAGGAAAACACATCACATAACACTGAACCCAGCTAAAGGGAAAACCATGTGGCTTCCCAGGTGACATCATGGTAGATAAGCATGGGCAAAGCCACTATGTATTGTCTTGTGGACCTATTGGCTTTGCCAATGGTTTTAGCAATATGGCTCTATATATACGTTGCATTTTCTGCGTAAATAAAGACTTCGAAATTAACATTTGTAAACTCTCTTTGCTTTAGTGCAGATTTGTGCCCAGATTTAAGAGTGCCTGGAACATCCTTGTGCCACATTAGCGTCATTTTTTTATCACACTAATGTAGCCCAACCAAGACAAATTTTCTGCGCCATATTTACAAAGTGGCACAACGCATGCATCTGTAACCCCTTGCGCCACATTATGCCTGACATAATGTATGCAAGGGGGCGTTCCCTCGATAGAGGCACTGCAAAAAGATTTCACTGTGTCATTTTTAGCAGCTATTGTTAACGCCAGCACAGAGCAGGCATTAAATGGGGGCATATCATTGTTTTCAATGAGCCCCTATGTATTCTATGTATGTTTTTGAACTAATCCTGCACAGTACAACAATAGCAGCAACATTTTTGATGCTATTGCCCCTACCCTGCCCCATGGTGTGCCGTATATTAAATACTATGCACACATGGTGGCTGTTGGGGGTGAGCGCTATGGGGCGCAAGAAAAGTGATGCTGCATTGGATGCAGCGCCACTTTTCTCACATTCGGGCCTTTGTATTTTAATTTAAATTGACCACTTATTGGCAACACAAAGAGGTCTTGGCTCAAAAAGGCTGAGGTATTGGGTTTTCAAGTGCTTGTATGTACATATGAGTCGCATTTAGGTGTCTGCGTGAGTTTTGATTGTGGAAGGGTGTTCATAATGAGACACAATTGAGAACTCTGGAGGTGATGCTGAAGGTAGTGTGAGTTAGGAGGGGGGACATACCAATGATGAGACTACTTGCTCATTCAATCCTTGGCCTCTGTCCAGGCACATAGTGATGTTCATATATGTGCCACACGTAATTACAAATTCTAATGATTTACAACAAGATGATTGTTGTTGATTATATCAACCTGTTAACAAGCACTCACCAAGCTAATGGGTTTGGGCTTGTGCTGGGCATATGTTTCTAGTGTGATATGTCTGGATGTAATAGCAAAAAACTCACCAAGAGGCTCCTAAATGCTGGTCAGGCAGCATGCAGTGTAGAGCACAACAATACTGTAGTTCACATGTCTTAACCCACTCCCTTAATTATGTAGGCGGCACCCTTTTTCATCCCACTTAAAGCACTGTGGTCCACATAGGCTTTTGCCTACAAAAAAGCTAAAGGCTGTCCCAAAGGCAACAACTAAAAATTGTGATGTTGGAGTCCAATCTAAAACTTCTGGAGCAGAAAGGAGGAGTGACAGCTTTGTTTTTCTACGGTACTCATTCTGCAGCATCTCTGGGAGGGCATGAGAAGAGATGGTATTGCATGTCAGAAGTGGGAGTTGTGTCCTTCAGTGAAGGAAAGCTGAGAGCCTGCCCCCCTCCAATATGACACCCCAGGCTGTGACTGTAGGTCCCGGTCTCTTCTTGCCACCTCTCCCATTTAGAAGAGGAGCTGCAACATTTGTTCCCTAGCCAGGTTGAACCAAAGGTCATGCTGGTAATTTCCTCACTGGCGAAGCAGACCCAAACATCCTGACTGCAGACCTAAATTTCCTCAGTTTCTCCTGGAGTCAAGAGCAAAAGGAGAAACTGATGAGAGATAACAACATTGAAAGGGAGGGTGCTCAATCATGGAACACTTGGGTGGAGGAAGCAGCACAGAGGGTGGGGTGGAAGCAACACATAGGGTGCGGATGGGAGGAAGCAAAAGGTACGGCATGATGAGGGAAACAAACTAATGGGGAGCAAGAGCAACTTGGAATGGAAGAAAAAGTAAACCGGCGACAGAACAACCGAAGTGGTTGGGGGAGAAGTAGATGGTCAAGAGAGAGACAGCAAAACATGGAGCATTGAGTGGGAAAAGGAGTACACTAGGGAGACACCGGGAGAACACGTTCACACTTGTTGAGTGCTATAACAAACAAACAAAGAAAAGTAGTGCCTGAAAAATTAGCTTGGGTAGGACACAAGTATTGTCCATGCTTAAGGGGAGGGACACAAGAAGAGGAAGGAAAGCTTGCACAAGCTAATGAATAAGAAACCAGCAAATGAGAGTGACAAGGAAGCCAACCAGTGGACAGAATGTAGGCAAACAATACATCTCTCAACAGACAGCACAGGCAAAGTTCAGTGGGCTATGTCTAATGAATGACATGATACCAATCAAGGCTTTAATTGAGCCGAGCCAAGCCAGTGCTCAGCACCAGCAGTTCTAAAAAGCAGGGGCTGAGATAGGTTCTTATTGGGCTCTCGATTTTTGCCCTCACCCTCCGGGTGGAAAAAAATTTAACAAGGCAGAAGTATTACCCTTCACTCTCTTCAAAGAGACTCGTTATAGTTCTTTCACAGTTTCACCACTTCAGAACTGAAGCATTTTCAATATTATATACAACAAAGCCATTGTTTTGACTTGTATATCTTATTCCACTAACAACGTTAGCAAAGCCAATAGCCCTTGCTGATTGTAGTTGTAACGTTACTTGTTGTGTAATATATTTGGATACAATGACAGATATAACACAGCAAAATACCTTTTGGGCAGTACACTATTGTAAGCACATATTTTAGCTTATGCTTATTTTTGAGCCAAAACGTGATTACATAGACCACGTCCCTTTGAGAGACCCCGTTTTTTTCATCCCACTTGAAGCCTTAACATCAATGAGTGACTTTAGAGGACTGTAAACATTTTTAACCTCACTATCACATCCCTTCACCAGCAAACATTCGTGTGCAGTGCAGTAGCTGCAGCAGCATCAGCGAGGCCTGTATTTCAAAATACTGTCCGTCTTGCAGACAGTAGCTCCTAATTCTCTTCCTTCTAAAAGAGCTCACTTTGGTCTATTAACAGATTCAGTCTGCAGCTTCTCCAAAGAGTAGTGGAATGTTTGGGCTGTATTAGCAATGCATACTCAGTACCTGATTCAAACAAGCATTGGTAAAGCTAATATTATGGGTGTAATGTGCTAACAGATGCATTAGAGGAAAATTAGAGCAGCCACAATGGAGGAAGCCAGCAGGAGTGGACAAAGAAGTCTATATTTGTGAAGTAGATCCACATGCAGTTCACTGGAGTAGAAGTAGAACAATATACCCAGACAAGGCTGAGCCAAGGTGTGATTGACAATCTCTCCAGCCAATGGCTGAAAGAGGTAGGTCGAAGAAAGCCAATGGTTCAAAAGTGTGGACCCAAAGCCCATTCTAAGACCTCCATAATTAGTTTGCCAGGGTATAGGCATTGGCAGTTACTTATTGGTTTAGTTCCAAAGTGGTGTCTATATTCCTTCTAACAAGTCAAATACTCAGGGACAGTCATTGGTTTTGTTTGATTCCAATACGGTACCTATGTTTCTTCAAATTAGTTACTTGTTAACTTTGCATACTAATGGATGCTTATGCTTCACTGTATGATTATTTGCCCAGTAGTGGTCTACTATAACATATTTTGGTATTTTTTGCTGATTGAGAAAAGTGTGTTTCCTCTTGTACTTATACAACTGACGAAGTGGATATATTCATTTAATTTTTTATAGAACAAAAACAATACAGGTATATCTCCATATTCAGATGGTACAAGCAAGTAGCACACTGTATGAATAAAATAAATATATATATATATATATATATATATATATATATATATATATATATATATATACATACACACATACTTGACAGAGGTAGTCAGGATATCGTAAACACCTGCTTGAACCGCTTCCTTTGTTGCAAACACCATTGGCGAGCTCTGTCTAGAGCGGTAATGTATCTAAGGGAATCTGACACGATTTTCACCACTCAATGGTGTGTGAGTTACAAACATAAAAAACCTTGTGAAGTCTAATTAAGGCCAGTGTGCAGTGGTGTACATGTAGCAATGATTAGCCCGTCAGGAGTAAAAGCAGACATCTTGAGATGAGCATTCTGACTAGAAGTGAAGCCATGTGACAGGGGTGTGTGACTTTGTGCAATTGATGTGCATTTCCAGTATGATCTCATCTCCAAGGATGTCAAGAGAGGTTAGTGTGGTCCTCATTATGTAGAACAGTATGTTCAGGGAAGGTGGATTTTGTCCCTGGGCTGAGTCTGGAAGGTACGTAGTAATGCGTCCCAGAATGTGAGAGGAGATGCTTTCTCAGTCCCCTAGTCTCTTCCTGTCTGAGTGCTTGGTTCTCTGACCTGCCTCCTACACTACTGATTGTCACCACATAGCTACCTGAGGAGATGCACTCACTTTCCAGTCAGACCCTCCAGGATTTTGCGATTTGCAAAAAAAGCACTAAATTGCCAGTTTTGTAAAAATCCTGCACTTCTTACAAAAGTGCCCACAAAATTTGAAGGAATGTGACCCTTCTTATATTAGTCCAGTGGCTCACCACTGGACCTATAAAAGGAGGGTCTCACAGCAGGCGAGGTGGTGCTTGTTTATCTGCTCCTTACCTGCCCTGCTTACCGTTCTTTCCATTTTTTTGGGCCACACATGATGACAGCTAAGGACAGAGGGTGATGACAGAGGAGACTGCAGATGGAGACAGCACCACAGGTAGGTGCCCTGGGCAGAGAAATGTGATAATGTTTTAGGCCTACTGCACACAGGGCACAAGTGGCAGCCTGATTGCATTTCCTTTTTATTTTTTAAATGTTCAAGGCCCGCCGACCATTAGCACGAATGGCAGGCCAGGGGAATATTTTATGTATTTTAGGGCCCACCGCGCACAGAACACGGACGGAAAAGCCCAGGGGCATTTCCTTCAATTTTTAAATGTATATAGGCCACTGTGCATGGGAGACGGGCCCTAAACATTTAAAAGAAAAGAAATGCCCCCATGCCCGCCACCCACGTCCTCTGCGCGGCAGGCTCTGGAATAAATAAATGTCCCCCCCCCCGTGGCCCAGGGGGGTTGTCTCTTGTTTAATTAGGGCTTGCCACATTCAGGACACAGGCGGCGGACCCAGGGGGGGGCAAATAGTTCTCTCAGGGTCCACCAGCACAGGATACGGGCAGCGAGCCCAGAGGCATTTCTTTCATTTTTTAAATGTATACAGTCCGCCACCCACTGTGCACAGGGGGCAGGCCTTAAACATTAAAACAAAAAAATTAAAAATGCCCCTCGGCCCACCGCCCATGTCCTGAGTGGGGGCAGGCCCCAAAACAAATAAATGCCCCCCCATGGGCTGGGGGGGCATGTCTTTTTCAATTATGGCCTACCATACACAGGACATGGTTGGTGGGCCCGGGGGCATTTCTTCTTTTATAAATTTATACAGCCCACCACCCACTGAGCATGGGCAGCCGGCCCTAAACATTAAAAAAAAAAGAAATGCCTCAAGGTCCGCTGCTATGTCTTGTGTGTGGCGGACCCCAAAATAAATAAAAGCACCCCGTGGGCTGGGTGGTATGTTTTTTCTTTTAAATTTTTTAAATTATGGCCCACCGTGCACAGGACACAGGCACTAGGCTGGAGGGGGGGGGGGGAGGTAATGTATACAGCTCACCACCCACTGTGTACGTGTGGCAGGCCCTAAACATTTTTTTTTTTAACAAAAAACAAATGCCCTTGGGCCCGTCGCCTGTTTCCTGTGCGCAGCGGGCCCCAAAATAAATAATTGGCTGGGGGTATTTCTTCTTTAATTATGGCCTGCCACGTACAGGACACAGGCGGCAGGTTTGGGGGCATTTCTTTCTTTCTTAATGTATACAACCCTTTGCCCACTGTGCAATGGCGGAAGACCCTAAGCATTTTTAAAAATTTTAATTTAAATGTAAAAAAAAAAAAAGGCCCTGGGCCCACTACGTAGGGCATTTCTTTCTTTCTAAATGTATACAGCCCACTGTGCAAGCCTCCCAGCTGTGCAGTGTAGCATTCGTGACTTAACAGGGATGTGAGGTAAATTTTGTCCAATACTGCATGACCATATCATGTGGAACATGTCAGTGTTAGGCTACTGGCAGTGTGGGCTGCAAGATCTTGCGCCAGGAAAATATTTGTTTATTTTCACACAAGTGAGCCATGTACAAAGAAGAACTGAATGAGCTTGATGCCGCATTCCTCAACACCTTAATGGGGTATGCCAACTATGGGGGTCATTCCGACCCCGGTGGGCGGCGGGCACCGCCACTTGGCCGCTCCGCGGTCAAAAGACCGCAGAGGCCATTCTGACTTTCCCGCTGGGCCGGCGGGCGCCCGCCAAGAGAGCACCCGCCGGCCCAACGGGAAAGGCCCTGCAACACAGAAGCCGGCTCCGAATGGAGCCGGTGGTGTTGCAGGGGTGCGACGGGTGCAGTTGCACCCGTCGCGATTTTCACTGTCTGCTATGCAGACAGTGAAAATCATGCTGGGGCCCTGTTAGGGGGCCCCTGCACTGCCAATGCCTGCGGCATGGGCAGTGCAGGGGCCCCAAGACACCCGTTCCCGCCATCCTGTTCCTGGCGGTAAAAAACGCCAGAAACAGGAGGTTCAGCCCAGCCAGGGGAAATCCCCCTTTTCTGACCGCGGCTTTACCGCCGCGGTCAGAATGGGCAGGAAAGCACCGCCAGCCTGTTGGCGGTGCTTTCCGTCGTTCACGGCCCTGGCGGGTTTTACCGCCAGGGTCGGAATGACCCCCTATGTGTCCAATTCTTAATCATTGAGGGCCCTCCCAAAGTCAGACTCCAAATTATCCTGCAGGTCAGTCAGGGGTACCTGGGTATGCTGTCCAAGGCCCCCGGCAAACCAACTGGTCAGACGCCTTTAACTATAACATGAAAGCATTAGAGAACTGCATGTGAGGGGTGCTCCTTGCATTAATAGCCCAAAACTGTCACAGTACAGCATGTTGTGTGTTAAGAATAGCCCTGTATGAATATCAAACTGTTCATAAATCTAAAAAAGGAGGAGAGCTCTGGCTTGACCGAGATTACCTATGGTCGTAAACCAGCAGTGAACTAACACTTTCAGTTTAGCCCGACTAAGCTATTTTGGCCTTTAATGGACTAAGGAGAGAAATAACAGGTGCATAACGAGGGTTTGGGATGAGAGAAGTAGTCTCCTTTTGAAAAAGACATGGGCCACACACAGTAGGCGAGAGCAGGGTGGTCTATTAGTACCATGAGGAGAAAAAAGCTGTGCACTTCCACTTCATTCACTGGGGCCAACAGTGTGGGTGTGTCATCTAATTGCTTTTCAGATGCCCAGCAGCAAATCCACTGCATCTAGGAAGCCAGGTAATAAAGTCCAAAATTTGGCACACCCAAGCCTCCCTGGTTAATGGGATGCCACATCTTACCCAAGCCACCTGGCATAGGTCACGCTATAGTGCGTGAAGCACACAAAATAATGTCCTGGGAAGGAGTATGGACAGGTTAGCAAAGTAATAGAGGAGTCTCAGGAGCATAATCATTTTTCAGAGTGCTAAACCTACAATTACAGAGAAAGAAAGGGATCTCTAGAAGGCCACATGACTTCAGAGTTGCTTTTACCACTCTAGTTTTATTACCATTGAGCAAATCCTGCCCCTTGTGATAAGTACTGACCCCAAGGTAGCAGAACGTGAACTGTTGCCCATGAAGGGCTCCCCCACACATCTCCTACAATGCACATCAGTCTCATGGGTATTAGGTAGAAGGGGAAACATGCAGGAGTTATGGCAGTTCACCCTCAGTCATGGTATCGAGTGATAAGCGCAAAGGACCTGTGCTACATCCGTATGATCTGCCCCTACATCCCTAAAATAGAGCAGCATGTCATCAGCATAAAGGGAGATGGCATGCTTTCTGTCAGTCAGCGGAATGCCCTGGCACTTATCCCCTCAGCACAAAGGGATAGTAATAGACTCTATCACCCTTGCAAAAATTAGAGGAGATAACGGACAGTCCTGACTATGTCGCAACAGATGTTTAAGGGGCCCGGAAATTGGACGCCCGATCCTGGCCCTGGTGAAGGGAATCATGTAGAGTAACAAGTGGCTTCCAAGGTCAAATCTTGCAATCCTTCAAAAAAGTATTTCTAATCTAAAGAGCTGAACATCATTTTAAGATCTAAAACCAAGAATATAGCTCAGGTGGAGTTCCAGTGTGAACTCCATGATCCAGAACAGTCTGCAGAGGTTTAACAAGATGCTTCTACCTGGAACAAAATCAAGTGGATAAGATGACGGAGCAAGGGCAATAAACTGTCCCCTAGGATCTTGCTAGATATTTTGTATTCTGTGTTTAGGAGTTTATAAAAGGAAAGGTAGTTTAGATATAGACACAAGGAATGAATCTCTTAGCAAGAGAGGCAGGCTGCCCTCCACCAAAGCTGTAGTGCTGTGTTAAGTTCAGGATTTGGAGATCGGGATACACCTGGTAGAATTCCAGAGGTAAACATGTCCAGGTGCCTTCCCCATCACAAAAAAATTTATTGCCTCTCTAATCTCTTCTGAAGTGATAGAGGCATCCAGTTACGAGTGCTGCTTTGTGGAAATTCAGGGCAGTGTAATGTCATCTAACAGGGTCAAAGGGTCCATATGAGGACATTTATGGGCAATGTCTATAGTGCCTAAAAATGGTGGAGGAAGGCAGTGAGAATTCTATGCTGCATGGATACTGAGGCACTGGGTACAGTCTGAATTCAAGCCAAGCCAATAAGGCCCCAGGTTTGCCCCTGTCAGTGTGGGTTCTCACCAAGTGTGTAACATACTTTCTACAGCGCAGACTTTCAAGTGGCGTTGCATGTCTAGTGCGAGTAGTGGTGATAGCTCACGTGTCTGCTTGGCTAGTGATTGCCTTGTCCTCAAGGTGACGCAAGGAGCCTTCTATAGATTGCAACTCTGTTTCAAATGTTATCCTCATGCCAACTGTGGTGTTTTATACAATTTCGATGTATCATGACCTTAAAGGCCTCCCACTTCTCTGTGTCAGATAAGGCCCAATATGATTAAGTTCGACATAGTCTCCTACTTTCTCACATAGTGCGGACTGAAAGGGAGCATCCTCCAGCAGTGAAGGCTGCATAATCCAGGTTGCATTTGGGGAATGCATCAGTCCCCAGCCAAAACTGGCAAAGTGCGGATTAGGGTTCGAGATGGTACAGCCATATAATAAATATGTGAGAAAGAGGAACATATTGACCAGAGAACAGAATGCACTCAAGTCTGACGTGAAGGTCATGGGGAGGTAGATTATGTGGCACTCAACAAGGTAATTATTAAAATAAATATTGGTTCCCAATATTCTTAGTTTCACAAGACAAAGTATGGAGTTGGACCATCTGTACTAAATTAAACTTGCGTGAAGCCTACCACCTGATTCATGTCTGTGAGGGAGAAGAATGGAAGCCAGCATTCAGAACCAAATATGGTCTCTTCAAATATTGTGTCATGCCATTTGCCTTTGTAACACGATCATGGCGTTCCAGTTCTTTATCAATGAGGTCCTATGAGAATTCTTGGATATCTTTGTAATTGTCTATATCAACAAGATCCTGATCTATTCTTAAAATGAACAGGAACATACAATCAATGTCAAGGCAGTCTTGCAGTAGTTACATGACTGCTATCTATTTCCAAGTTAGACATATGAGTCTTCCACACCACCCAGGAGGAATTGTTGGGATTCGTCATAATCCAGCTGGCATTCAGATGGGAAAAGAAAGTTGAGGCAACTTTGAATTGGCCCTCGCTCACATATATCAAAGATATTCAAACAATGTTAGGATTTGTAAATTTTTATCTCCATTTCATCACTCATTTCTCTAACATAGTGACCCCATCTCAATTTTACTGAAACAGGGAGTTCCCTTTCAATGGACAGTAGAACCTAACCAAGCATTTGAACTACTGACAGAAAAGCTCAGTAAGTGGCCTAGTGAAGGAAGCCACTAAAAATCTAGAATCAAACACCTAGTTAAAATAAGCATCCAACTCCATTCATGATGGGTGTTTTTTTATCATGAGACCCAGATATTTGTAACCACCTTGAATCTAAGAAACACGGTTTTGCAGTGGTGTCATTCTTTGTCCCTAGCAGGTCATCCTGGGGAGTTCAAGACAAAAAAAAAAATTCTTATTGGTTTTGGCAGAACACTTTGACCAGAGACATGCAGACTTTCTAACAATCTTGTCCCACATGGGCACTAAATAAGGCAGAACGCATGTCCCTGACAGGTCTTTTACAGCTGCTACCAGTAACCCCTGAGATTCAATCAGCATGGATTCCATCACTGGTCTTCCCATGAGCAATGGCTTCATGACAATATTGATAGTAGTCTAATTATTTTCCAAAATGGCTCGTTTTATCCCACTTAAGAGTTTACCCTCTTTCAAAGAAGTAGTGAACATCTTTATGGTAAGCCATCAAAATATAATTCAACTTAATGGATTATCATTCATGATCATTTCTGAATGAGGGCCCCAATTTACAGCAACATTTTGGAAAGGGATCTGCATGGTTCTGCAATTAAACCACTGTTTGTCATCCACCTACCACCCACAGACCAATAGACAAACGGAAAGAATAAATCAATAAATGGAACAAAACTTATACTTGTTGTCTACTGTAACTATCACCATAAAGTTGAACTTACCCAAGGGCTACTGTACATATCCAGTACTTTCCTTCTGGATTGGGAAGGGTATTTTCCTGATGATAAGAACCTTCTGGCCATGTCCATGCTGCCCATCCACTCTGTTTGCTTCATGCTGTCATCCTGGCGAACCTCAACTAGTCAGTCAGCCTTAGAGAGGGAGTCATGTGCACGATGCAGGCGAAGATCTGCAGGTTTCTTCGCTCTCTGGTGCTCCTCTTGTTAGGTTCCTCTCCATCTTCACTAATCCCAGTAGGCATCTAGTGTTCATCTTGCAAAATGCGCCCCCTAGACCTGACCTGCTACTTCCCTTATTTGTTTTTCCCAATGACTCTGTACCATGAGCCCCTTGGCCTTCACTCTCCACCTTCAACTGTCCAGGCATTCTTCCCGGACCTGATTTCCCCGGAGTCTCCTTTGTTTTCCAGCGAGGCCAGAAATGTTGCATGAGCTTGAGCGCTTGTGAGAGTGGGAGCCATTTTCATATGATGTAAAAATAACATGTCCCTTTCCTCAAGCCTCTGCTTGGCTTCAGGATTCTTGGAGAGAGGATTATTTGGCCCAAGTTCCAGCTGCACCTTACATGCTTCCTTTCCTAGCTGAGGTCCTGTTCCCCCACCCTTGTTAGCCGAGTGTCCTCTTGAGGCTTCACACACCAGTTCCTGATTCTGGCAATTACAAAGAAAAATTAAAAGTGAGAGGATCAGTTTCAAACTTAATCTGGCAAAACAAATAAGGGTTGCAAAACTATGAAGACATTAGAGACAGCTCTAATTATATCATTATAAAATTCTTCAATTTCCAAAGGAGAGAGTTATTTTATTGGGCAAAGGGGCAATAGACAAAAGGAAACAATTTACATTCCTTCAGGGACTAATACACTACATGACGAAATAGGGGCATACACTCATCAATACTTCTTTCACTTGTCAAGGGTGAATGATACCAACTAACGTGATGGACATAGATATAATTAGTATCTCATGTTGACAAGGTGTAATGTTTATCTAACTATTAATGATTGTGCATTGTATTGAAGCTTTTTTGTGTGATTCCTGAGTCAAAGTCAAAATGCTACAAATCAGAAAGCAGAGCATTAAAACTCAGTAAGAGTCCTAGCAATGCAATGCAGAACCAGAGGCCAATACACCCAAAAATATTTGGTCTCTCTCTCCCTCTCTCTCATCCTCAACCCCTTTTTTCCCTGGGGGTTAAACGCCAGCACTCATTTATTATTGGTCACATGTTGTGGGTTAGCCTATTGGTGACTTTATTTGCACCAGCAGAGCCTGGATAGTCATGAGCGAATCTTGACACCCACCTCCCTGTTAGGACAATTAGATTGAAAATCACCCAGAACCCACTGCTCATCCAGCTTGAGGCACTGAGCAAAATTCTTCCCGTCCAAACTGAAAACACAAATGAACAATTCTTGGGGAGGCCAACACATATGGCGTATTGTGAGAGGCTGTCTATGGCCCTACAGTAGTTAGTGAACATGTGAATCTTGAACAGATTAAAAGACTGTAGCTTTCACTTGGCCAAGGCTGTGTTTATTTGAGGGCAAGGAGAATATTGTACTAACACTGGCTGCCCATATCATCAGTCATGTGGGGATGATCAGCGGTGGGTCAACTATCTTCAGGGCTGAGAGGTGAGGGGTGGTAAAGTCGGCATCACTGGAGGAGTCACCTGGATCTAATTCACAGCATCTCAGTGATTCTGAAAGTGGTTGCAGTTTCTATTGCCGAACTTTGGTTCTCTTCAACTTAGCATCCCAAAGGGATAAGATCAACAAAGGTGCTCCAGGGGGGCCGGCATCTGGAACACTAACAGCAGCCCCTCGTCTGAGGCCGTTCCTAGGCCCCCACAGCAGCAGCCGTGCCCATGGGTGACTGTAGCTCACATTCATTAGAAGGGTTGTCAAAGAAGTGTGTCTTTTGATTGGCAATATTTTTTAGTTAAACCAGGAACAGCAGAGAATACTGAAGGGCAATCTCATGGAGCTTATGCTTCACCCTCAAGAAGGAGGAACATTGGTGTTGGACCACAATAATATAGTTAGTGAATAGAATGAACACTTGATGCAGGTTTCCAGTGGAGAGATGCCTTCTGGCTTCATGGAGGAGCTCATCTTTGAAATGGAGAATTTTGGTGACCATTGGGTGAGGTGCAGATATCAGGAGAGGTCATGGCGTCAGAACCCTATGAGCCCTCTATATTTAAGAGTGACTGAGATTGTGTGGAAACATGAAGCTCTTGATCAAGGTCTCCAGGTATGTAACAGGGTCCTGGCCCTTACCAAGGCCTACTGTTCCAAGATTACTTCTTATGGCCTTGTTCTCTGCCCTACCATCCAGGAGCTGTGTCTTGTCCATCAGGCCTTTGAGGCACCGCTAGCCTAAGCCACCATTGTCCTCATGTTTATAATTATGCTTTGAGTGTAATACACCTGATCAGCCAGCCCACGGTAATCACTGCTGAGCAAGTTAAACTCGACAGCCATGGCATCAATTTTGTTCTCCAGAGATGAGCACATCCCCTCTATGGCTGCCAGAATGGAGTCCAGCTTGTCAGTGCCCTCAATGAGTGTGAGGGGGCAGATGATGCTGTGGGGTGGAGCTCATTGGGCCATTTTGGGCAGCACCTGGTGAGACAGCAGAGTTTACCCATTGTGCAGTATCCACCAGGAAATGAGTGGGTGGTCACTTGATGTACCACTGCAGCTGGTAAGCCTTCTGGAAAGGGGGATCGCACAGCACACAGGAGTCGGATCATCCCTCCAACGAAGGGAATAGAGATTTAGTGCCTCCCCTTCACCACAAGCAGACCACAACGGCCACACTGCCACATTTCATAGTCTGTTATGCAGGAGTTTGCCATAGAGATGGAGTGCAACACCGGTAGAGCAACTCTTGGGTTAAGTGACGCAAAAGAGCATTAGGTGATGGCATCAGAAGGATTAGCGTCTGCCCTGCTGCTCCAGGAGATTCCACAGTTCTCAGTACCACACCAGAGGAGAGACCACCTCTAACATCCGATAAGGGGCTTCCCCATCCTGGGGGAACCCATTCAGGTCAATCCCACACCAAGCCAAATGGCACCAGAATAGTCCTTTGTGCATACCCTAGAAAATCCAGTGCAAGGGACAACTCCAGTGGAGGTGCTGTCTCAGCCAAGTAGGGGAAGCACCAGACCTGTCTCAAGGGCAATCAGACGCACACAGTTGAGAGGCTGGAACATGTCTAGCATACCTGGGCTCCTCCATGCACCAGAGGACTCAGGAGTGAGTGTCTAAGGCCCAGGTTTAGGTCATATGAATGGGCAATCTAACGTGGAAGAGAGGTATATTCTCAGGGCCCGTAATATTTAAATGTGCCTTCAAAGGTGGTGCTGAGGATCAGAGGCTTCTGTTAGCATACCTTGGCGTGTTGTTGGTGCACTTCATAGCCGAGTGGCCACAGCTGCAGGATTGTGCACTTCAGTGCAGGCACTGGTGCAGAATCCACAGAAGGGGGGAAAAGGGCAGCAGACCCATTCACCTGACTACGCTAACATCCAGGGACCAGCTACCAATATCCTCCTCAGGTGCAGCCAGACCCCGAAGATCAGGGTCACTGCACTGCCCCTCCATCCGGGAAGGTGCCTCAGAAGTCTTAAAGTTCTCCTTTGCTGAAAAGATGACAATCTAAGCCCATCTCACATAGGCACTGCCACAGTAAAGGAGGAGGCTGTACCTCTCATCTCCCTGTCATATACACCATTTCACTGGTTTCACTGCCTTCTGGGGATCAAGGCTGTCACATCGCAGCTTCAGCCAGAGAGGTGCTGCAAGCCCCATCCGACCACTATGTGAAAAAGGTCAGTCCATTCCGCTACATCAGTCACAGCCACAAAGACTCCTCTTGAGGGCAATGGTGCCACGTCCCACAGGGCCGAACCAGGATGCAGGGTCCTACAGCATGTACGGTTCTTTGAAAAAGGGGCATAAATTCACAACTGCTACCAATTAACAGTCTCAGCAGGCAAGGGATACTGGTAAAGGCAGCTGTTGCATTACAAGAATGATTAACGAAGGATAAATGAGCCTCTCTGGTGGAGCAGTAAGATAATGCGACCGCCATTTTTGCCTTTGGTGTGATGCCCCCCTTTTAAGGGGTTCCAAGATGGCAAAGGTTTTTCTGCTAGTATACCTGTCGATCAGCAGATAGTTGATGTTAATGCACACTGCACTATTTATTTGCGATTTTAACTTTGTTACATCACCGATGACCAAGACTGTGTGGCAAAACACACTGGGTGTTTCCACGTTTACTGCCACTTTTCTGATCTCATAATAAAAAGGAATTTCAAATATAGCTCACAAATGCGTATGGCTTCCCTATTGGGACTATTTCAGAGGCTGCTGTTTGTTTGTACATTATGGGTTACTCATAACTGTCCCACGCACCACCACTGGTAGGTTTATGAGGAGGCAGTTTGCTGAGGTATCATCACGGATGTTTATCTATCAATATATCTATCTATTCATCTATCTATCTATCCTGAAACAAATGAGTGCTTAAAGTGACATTATAGTTAGAACTGAATTATCTTACTTTACTTTAAAAAAATAACCTTAGAAATTCCATGAAAAAAACAAAGATTAAAGGGACGTTACAGGTGAAAATGTCAGTTAAACGTACCATTTTATTTAGCAGAACCCACTGAAATTCACCAGTTATAGTAATCTCAAGTAACTTTGGCTCATGCAGTAAAGTAATTGTAACTCACAGCCCCGCCATGCACACAGCTGTCATCAATTATGTCATTTCAGAAATTGCAGGGAAGATATTAATGATGCAAAAGAGCATGTCATGGGTGATGTAATATGTGAGGTACTTAGCTGTGCACAGGGTGCGAGTTCTAGTTACTTATGGCTCACGCAAAGTTGTGTTCCATGACTTGGAGAGTGCTTTGATCAGGCCCTGGGGCTGATCTACAGCTCTGCAAGGTGAGACCAAAACCCATCCCCTAAATAAACAATGTCCCCTAAATTTAAAAACTGCCTTGGGGGTTGGGGTCCCCAGGCTATTAAAGACTTGGGGAGGTTGGCTGCACGTCATCTCCCCCAAAAAATTAACTTTTCAACCCCCTACACCACCCGGGAGAGTTTATTTTAGAAAATGACAGGAGCTTGCCTTTTTCTGGATCAGATTCAAATAAAATAAAAAAAGTTATGTTTTTTGCCCCTCTGGCCCTCCCCCAACCAGGCCTAAAGAGGCAGGGTATCACTACCCTCGCCAGAAATGTGTTTTTTCTAACCTTTTTGTGGTACAGGGGAATGAGTCCCCAAGCCCTAAAATGATTGCTGCAACATCTTTGTTGATGTGAAGGCAACCAATCAGATCGTGCGTGAGATCTGTCTGGTCTGCAGATCGTTGGCAGCCTGATACATACATCAAATTTGTCAAAAACTGTTGAATGGATTTACACCAAATCACAAAAAGCACTCTTTCTGGTGCAAAATGTGTCTTTTTTCCAAATTTGGTGTAATTCCATTAAGCTGTTTTTGCAGTATCATTGTTTATTTTCCTGTGGAAAACTGCTGTGGGAAAATGCACTTTTCGGACCCACCTTTTTGAATATATGTATAGATATATATATACACATATTACCACAGCAAAGAGCAAAGCCGCTGATACCGGAACTCTAACATGGAGTGGAGCATGAATGTCGGAGCGGCATCGAGCAAAATATTATATGAAGCATTCCAAAAAGGGGAAACATGTGCCCTCAGTAATTCAAACTGTTTATTAAATCGTACACAAACGTCCAGTCCCTGCGACGTGTTTCGGCATAACTGCCTTGCTCACGCGTAGGGTGGCTGTGCTCCACATCCAACCAAATACCAATCATGAACAAAGAAAGAAAAGAAGGACTGATACATGCACCATTATTCTCACACTACAGGAACCGCCAATTTGGAGTGTGTATTTGGTTAATAAAACAGTAACTTATCCCTATCCCATGTTATATCGCTGTAAATATCCATAGTGTCCATCCCAATTCCTGTTTAATATATGTATAAGTAAAATTCAAAATACATTTCCATTTTTAATCCTAGAAAATTAAGGCATCTTTCATTTTTTTATTTTTACTTTTCTAATGCTCACCCCACATATGTCCCATGATACGGTAACGCATTATACAAATATAATCAAATGGACTCCATCAGTTACTCTGGTTCAAATGAATTGTCACAAACTAGTCAACATCCCATCACGCCATAGTCCTAAAATTACCCCCAAGTGGGCTTAAATATCTCCCATAAAGGCATTGTCTATAGAAATTAACTTATTATACTCTAAAATCACACATTCCATTTGTTGACCGTTAACCAGTAGTTCATCTATGTTCAGATGAGTATATTTTCTATGATACAATCCTAATGCATTGCTAGCAGTCCTTCTCTACATAAAAATAGAAAATATAGTGTACATGTCACCCAAGTGTTGCTGATGCTGTGGAAGAAAGAGTCAGGTGCCCCTGCCAGAACCTCCTCTCAGACCACACCGGTGAGAGTCCCTTCCTGTCCTCCTTGCGAATTAAAATAATTACATGGTTAAAACACACTGCTGATAGAGTGGCACTCTCAACATACAATTTTAAAGTTCCTGTATGCATTTTGCTGTACTCTTGATCATTTTTAATCTAAGTGTACATTTAATTCCTCATCGGAATTCAGTTCATGTGGCGCCTTAGTGTTAAGGTCAATAATCAATTTGGATTCCCGTCTGCGTAATATACCAATCCGATTCCCCTCCCTGGGGTTGAGTGAAACTAATCAATACCTACCCAATGGAGTAGGTTTCTATTGCTGTGATGGTGTGTTTCAAAGTGCCTAGCTACTGGGTAATGTTCATCTTTCTACGCTGTCGCTCCAGCATGCTCCAATATCCTTTTATGTACTGGATCTATATTGTGCTTCCCACGTATTTTAGGCAGCACAGACACTCCAGGATATATACCACCAACATGGTACTACATGTAATAAACATTGTGATATATTTCCGCTTGTTGCTGAAGGTTCTTATCTCTTTACTACTGTCCGAGTGTTCACATGCCTTACATCTGCCCAATACATCCTGTCTAGCGCCTGACATCAGTTTTCATAAGCATATCTCTCAGAGATCTACTTCTCCTGTATGTTGTTCTAGGTCTTTCCTCCATGGTATCACCTATTACAAGGCCACAACATAAAGGACCCCAATTCCTTTGTAAGATTTTTCGCACTTTGTCAGACTTGGTATTATATGTAGTGATAGTCCTCGTACTGACCCCATCCTCAATAATGTCATCTTTTTGCTTTGGGCACAAGAAAAGTTCTGTTCTAGTGCGTGCATTTACTCTTTGAACTGCTTTATCTAATACCCATTTAGGGGAACCATGTTTGGAAAAACGTTCCAGCATATTATTTTTCTCTTCCCCAAGTAAATCCTCCTCACTACAGTTTCTTTTAGCTCGAATCAATTCTCCATCTGGGATGCTCCATTTTAGTTGGCTAGGGTGACTACTCTCTGCGTGTAGGAGACTGTTACCTGCCGTAGATTTGCTATGTATTTTTGTGGTCACCTTATTATCTGTTAAAATGAGTTCCACGTCTAAAAAGACTGTGTTTTGATTACTATAGTTGGCTGTTAATTCCAAATTTTAGTTATTTCTGTTTAAGCATTCAACAGAGTTGCTTCACTTTCATTACCCTGCAAAATCATAAAAAGGTAATCTATAAAATGGAGCCATATTATCACTTTATCCATGTCACGAATGAACTCCGGAGCCGTGGACACCTGCTCCTCCCACCAGCCCATGAGAAGGTTTGCATAGCTGGGGGCAAAGCAGGTGCCCACTGTGTCTGTCTATACAAGGTTTTGTCAAACATAAATGTTATTCTTCATGCAGAATGTCATCATTTCTAATAACATTTGTGTGTGTAAATACTGGCTCAATGGTCTTGCTCTAAGAAAATATTTGCATGCCTTTCTACCATTGCAATGACGTAGGACTGGTGTATTGTGCTTTAACATCAAGTGTTATAAGGATAAAGTCAGGTTCCCAAAGGATACCTTCTATAGTCCTTAAACAATCCCCTGCATCCATGCTGTATAAAGGAAGAGCACTCACCAATGGGAGTAAAACATTATCAATGTATTTGGAGGTGTTTTTTTAAATACACTCTCAACTGAGGAGACTATTGATCTACCTGGTGGATTAATCAACAATTAATGTACTTTGCCCAGGAGATAAAATATAGGTGGTTTAGGGTGCACATTTTTCAAAAATTGATATTCTTCAAACTCCATGTGCCTCTATTTCTCCATTTCCCAAGCTTCTCTCCATATTATGCTACAACCCCCTGTAGTCCGCCATTGTTATGACATCATAACAATCCTTGTCATTCAGTTGTCTTATTGCTTCAGTCATCTACATGTCACAGGGCATAATAACTACATTACCCCCTTTGTCAGCAGGCCTCATTTCAATAGTATGTCCCTCACCAGTGATTTAATTGCTTTCATCTGTGATTGTGATATGTTCTTATTTTTTCTCCCATGCATCTTTTGTAATCTCCTAAGATCAGAGACAACCTTTTCTTGAAAGGCATCTAACATGTCAAACTCAAGCATTGGAGTAAATTTGGATCTTGGTTTATGATTGAATAAATAGTGCGAATTACTTGGAGCACGTGTTTTCCCTTTATGGAAATATATATGAAAGGCAGTCATTCCTGCAGGGAAAGTAGAATGGAAGTGAGAGTGAAGAGACAGTTAGAAATTGTGTTGTTTCATAAACCACACATCTCTTATTCTTCAGAGAGATTATTATAGCATTTTCAAAGGTGAATGGCAGGTGTAACTGATGGTAAATAAAACAACAAAACGTTTAATATGCTGCGTAAATATTGAACTGCACTGAGAAAGGTATTGGTATATGCTTAGCAGCTTTATAATGACGGGACATGGGGAACCTAAGCCAGAAACAAAGGAAGCAACAGTGGAATTATATATCAATAGCAAACCTAGTATTCAGGGACAAAGAGGGAGAAGAAGCATTGTAACCAATACCAAAGCACAAGACAGAGTACAAGCAACTGTTCACCAAATACAATCAAATTCAGAAAATGTAATCCAAGAGGTGAGTTAAGACACAGGAAACTCACAGGCAAACAGCACCAAATCATAATTTGGAGAGTACATCAGAGTTCAGGCAAATAGGTCAGGGAACAAACTGAATTGAATGCAAAGGAGCCAATACAACACAGAAAGTTGTCACACATCTGCCCAAGTAGAGTGAACTTATTATAAAGCCCTGCTGCCACTCATAACCTGAAAGTTCCTCCTCTTGTCCTCCACCTGTGATGATCCTGATGCCACAGCTGCTCTAGACCAATCCTCAATACCCTCTCTCTTTTTTTACCATATTATATGGCAAGCAGTCTTAGAAGCTAATCCCAGAGTCCATGTAACTCCCTTTTTCCTGACAGTTTCCTCCCACTAGGGTTCTCCCTTCTTGGTGCTGTTACATTAGAGTTTGACAGATTGTTCTGCTGGACCATAAAGCTTCCAGGCACCTTAGAAGAACAGTTGATCTATAACTCTCCTTGTGTGTCAGTAGCCTCTGCCTCAAATTCCAGAGAGCTATACTTGATGACTAGAGATGTGAGGTTAGTAGTTTTGCATATGGCAAGTTTAACTTTAGAAACATGAATGATTGGATATAACTTCCAATCCTCTAAAGATTTGAATGCCATTGCAGTTTGGCCCACCACTTGTGATACTAAAAAAGGATCGCACAAAACTAGGGTCAACCCTCAGGTGAAAACTGGGCAAGGCCAAAAAATGAGAATACTACAAAATTATATATTTTTTTTTTATAGTTGGGGTGTTTTTGTCTTTTACAGTCAGTAAATAATGGATAGTAATTTTGGCTTGCTTTAAACGGGTAAAGTGGTAGTCTGTACTGATGCAATATTGGAAAAGAGTACTTTAACAGATGAACAGAGTTTACCTTTATAGCTTTTAGAAAAAATTATGGATGAAAACCGAAGGAGCAAAAGAAAGGGGAACGGCCCAAGGAGGAGCAAAGTGAATTATTAAAAGCAGATTCAGCTATGGGTAACCACAAAACCCATTGTTTTTGTTGGTTCATCGTGTAGCATCTGAGAAATTGTTCAAAGGACAGATTAATACGCTCAGTCTGACCATCAGCCTGGGGATGATGACTCAAACCGAAATATGACTATTTCCAACCTAGATGTAATGTGTTCCAAAGTTTGGAAATAAACTGAGAACCCCTGTCTTGATTATTTTCAAAGGTAAGCCATATAAATGTAAAATGTCGTGCAAGGGAATGATGTGAGCATCTTTCATAAAGTAGTCCACTACAACTAGGACCACCATATTATTATTTTTTATAAATCTGTTTATTGATTTTCAGGTGACTTAACAAAGGAAACACAACAAATAAAATTAACAGTGCTGCATTATGCTTAGTCTTGCAGTACCCTAATAGCAAGGATACAGAAGTATATAGTTGAAGAGATACTTTGCAGATTCCGAATAATTCAACTATTCACCCCATATTCTGTGGTGCTTTTATAAGCATATTTTTCTGCTGCAGTGACAAAATCCATTCCCCAAGCCCACTTGAGAAATAGTGGTGCAAATCTAGAATGCCAGTGTTGGGCAATGTCCCTTTTTGCACTGATGAGGCTCAATCCAACAAGCTGCTGAGCATGGTGACTCCTTCCCCAGGTGTTCAGCAGGCCCAAAAGGACTAACTTCGGGTGCAGGGGGACTGACCTGTTCACACTTTGTGAGAAACTATTTGCAAATGCGTGACCAGTTTGTTTCGATGATCTGGCAGACTGTATGGAAGAAGGTGCCCATTGGGTGCAGGCATCACCAATACCTCAGTGGCAGAGCACCTCCACTACTATGCAGCCCTGAGGGGGTTTAGTATATGTGGTGGAGATATTTTAATTGGATGAGGCAGAACTTCATTGATATTGCTAAGATTCTAAGGGCCATTTGGCCTCCACACAGTCGTCATCATCCAAGGAGCCCGGATCTCCTTTCCATCTTTCTCTCAATGTAGTCATGGGGTTGGAAGTAATGTTTACTAGTGAGCGTAGAGGCCCCTCTTGACCAGCTGTGATTCTAACAGGTGTGCTTCTAGGGGATTGACTGGAAGAGAAGTTCTGAGGAGTCAAGGGTGGCTTCCAGGGTGTGTTGTAGCTATAAAAAGTGAAAGAATTGTGTCTAATGCATAGTGTAAGTGCTCGCAAGGTGCTGAAATGGACACATAGACATGCCCGTCCACACGTCCCCCTTGTAATGTAGAATTACGAACATTTAGATTATTTTTCTGGAAGTGGAGTCCATCCACTATGGTGTAATCAGTGGTATTTCCTGCACCCAACTTGCATCATCAACATCTTCTAAGGTTCTATATACCATGAGACGGCATCCACCTCTCCTTGCCTTTCCCCTGGTCTATATCTGATATTATATTGAAATTTTAATTGTAATGATCTGTCCATATGGTTATTTGGTGCAAATCCCCTTCAAGGAGGGTCCACCAATGAGAGAAAAGTGCTTTTAGTTGCTAAAAACTTTTTATTATAGATTGCAAAATGTTGCTCTGCTGTTGTTAAAGTCCTAGGCAAGGAAGTTACCGGATGTATCGCATTGGTCATTGGCTTGCTTTGCAGTAGGATGGCTCCCAAAGCAAAGGTAAAAGTATTTTTTTCCACAATATTCAGAAGATCTTGATCAGTGTGCCTTAAAATGTGAGCTGTAGTGAACGTGGTTTCAGTTTCCCAAAAGTGTCTTGCTGAGTTGCCACCCTCCGCAGGTGATATGAAAATCCTTTTCTTGTAAGGTGTACAACAAGGGTAACCACAGTAAAGAAGGATTCAATCTTGTGTCAATATAAATGAGTAAGCACCAGGCAATTCTGTCTCTCAGTCACATGATTCTTCTTGTGATATTACTATACAGTTCTGGATAGCCCACACATGGTCCCAGTCCTCCATTGGATTTTGGCTCAAAAAATATTGGAGCCTGTGCAGGTGATATAGAGTTCCGACCGAAGCCTTTCCCTAAGTACTCCTCAATATATTTATTTAAATGTTCATCTTGTTTAATGGCCGGAAGATAAATAGACGCATGCAAAATCATAGTATTTGGAATGAACTCAAAGGTAATGTTATATTCCAGATGCAGAGGTAAGTAATCAGCATTCTTCTCACTAAATAAGTTTTGAACCTGCAAAGGCTCGGAATGTTGTTTCCTCTTTAATCATTTTCAAAATGGAACATTCCAATAAAGAATGTAGAACTGAACTTCCCAGAGTAGGGTAACAATGCCCTTTACAAAAATCTGAGATGAATTGTAATTCAGACGTTTTCCAATTATTTACTGGTTTGTGTTATTGTAACCAAGAGGGACCCAAAATAATATGAAAATTGGAGGTGTATATTAAATTGAAGCAAATAATTTCAGAATATTCCTAATCAGTAGCTATTACTAACTCAAAAGTCTCTTCACACACTGCTTCTGAACTCAGTGATGTGCCATGTATACCTTTAATAGGTTCAGGAGTTTCTTCAGTTCTTATGTGAGCATTACGTAGACAAGCAATATGAACAGCCATAAAGCAGCCTGCCACTCCTGAATCTAATAAATCTCTTTGGACTGGAAGAATAAGCTAAGTAACCTTCAGCAAAAATATGCTCAACGTTCAGTAGATGACTGAAAATTTAGAATCGCTCAACCTTGGTCTGCTCTTTAAGGTCGAGAATGTAATTTCCCTGCAGTTGATGACATTTCTTCACAAAATGTCCTGCTTTGCCACAGTAGATCCAAAAGCCATTTCTTTTTCTACTATCTTTTCCCCTACATTCTCAATCTGCCAAGGTTTTTCAGAAGAAAAAGTTTGTACTGGGTTAGCCAGAGCTGATGGAATACCTCAACGCTAGTTTCTGCATCTTTCAGCACAATGTTCTTTCTGCTAATGATCAATCTGAAGTACTAAATCAGTTAATTTATTTGAGGTAGCGGTCTACTGGCACCCAAGAAAAGAGCATCCTTAAGGTCCTCCCTTAAACCATGGCAAAGGGCAACGGGCCGAAGCCTCATCCGTCTAGGCTGGCTATGATTTTTACTGTGTAAACTGAGGTTTAATAAGCCAGAGTGCACTGCTTGTGTAATCTGTATCGGACCAAATACTGCTTTAAAATGTTTGAGAGTCCTTGGACAAAGAAGATAAAATAAAAGCTACCTTAACGGTGTCTGTAGCAAATTGTGTTTGTCAGGTTAGAAAATGTACTGAAAAATAGACTGGAAGAAATGGAGACTTTGATATAGGGTGCCAAATTAGAATGCCCAAAATGGGAGGATACCAGGGCAGCCGGTGCCTTTAAGTTAGGATGGGAACTGGATCACTGAGCTCTTTAGCAGTGGAAGAAATATGGTTCAAAATGTTGAGTAATTAAGTTTTCTCATTACGGGACTTTTTAAAATCCTCCTGAAGCTTAGGAATGGCCTGTGCCATGAGTTGCTGGGGCCTGGATTCAGAAGTCACGTCAAACAGTAAAACAGCCCTGCAAACTGCCAGGATTCGAAAGTCTTGATTGACAAAGTCCTAAGACAACCTGCCCACCACCCAGAATGTAGTTCCTTCTGTGTGTGAGTGAGCATGAACAGCAGCAATAAACTCTACTATGGAAGGGCAATGGGAATGAGACAGAGAAGAAACAGCTAGAATGGCACAAACTCATTATCCACAAGTCTCTTGTACTTCAGGGGTTCATGTTAGTGTTTTCAAAATAAATGCACAATTAATATTAATATTACAGGTAAATAAAATAAAGTTTTATCATGTTGCATAAACATTGAAATACACAGAGAAAGAAGTGTACTCGGGAAAATGCTTACCAGCTTTGTAACGATGGACACAGGGAACCCAAGCCACAAATAAAGGAAACAGGTAACTGCAAGGTGGTATTCCAGCTCAATAGTAATCCTGGAATTCAGGGAGGATAAGGAAGAACATGCACAGCAACCAATACATAATCTAGAGAGAAGACAGAGTTTAGGTCAACAAACACAAATAAATTATAATTGCAGAGGCATGTCAAGGTTTGAGAAGCCAGCCAACTGGTAACCGATCAGCAAACAGTACCAAACAATAATCTAAAGCAGGTCAGAGTTCAGGCAAGCAGGTCAGGGAATAGAGGGAACCAAGAAGAGAAACAAAACAACAAAGTTGAGCAATGCTACACTAGTGAATAAATGGAGGCAAAAGTAAAGGAGCTAATACACCATGCAAAGTTGCTAGGCACCTTCCTGCTACCACTCATATCCTGGAATTATTTCCCCTTGCGCTTCTCCAATGATGATCTTTGCACCCCAGGCTGCCATAAAGCAGTCTTCCATAACCTTGCCGGCTTTCTGGACCATATGCTAGAGCAACCTATCCCAGAAGCAAATCCCAAAGTCCCCATTAGACGCTTATTCATGACTAGTGTCACTATGTTTTTGATCTACTGATGTACTATATGTAGCTTTTTGCCAACAACTGTGCCGAAAAGGTTTGTTTTGTTTGTGTTTTGCTTTAATTTCTTATATCTTTTTACATATATTTGGAAAAGTTTGTGAACATTTTTAAAATGTTCAAACCCCAATACATTGTAATATAAAATTCTTATTTAGTATTGCTCTGAATTGTTTGTGTTTTTATTTTAGTTGTTTTACTAACAATCGTGTTGTGTTTGAAAAATGTTGTTTATTTTTATGTGATACGTGCTGTTATTTTATTAATAAATGTTGTAATTTATGTTCAATGTAATGTATTGATTCTTTGTGTCAGTTTTACAGTGGTTTTCCAGTCTGTAGATCACAATCTGGATTATACTTGAATTTGGCACTGTCACTCATATATGATGAAATATGTCAGTTAATGTTCACAACTTTAATCACATGATTATAATAATTTGTAATTATAACTGTAATTTGACTTGGGTGCACAGTCACATGATACTCACTAACCAATAAGTGTTCTATTAGTGTAAAGATTTTACTTTTTTTCCATCAATGAAAATATTTATACTCATTTACAATTGTCTCAGGAGCTTGAAAACATGTCTTTTGCCAGTTCTGTGTGGAGGTGGTTTTCAGGAAAGAGTTATGGATCTCTTGGGCCCAGAAGTATCCTCAGAAGTATCCTCAGAAGCATGCTTAGTAGAACAATCATAGAGTTTCTGGAGTTTCCTTGGTAAGAAGAGGAGTTACGATATTGATGAATCAGAACAATTATAGCGTCAGCTTGCAATGTGATTATTTTGCATATGGGAGGCAATTACCATCAACATACACAGTTGTAACATTTTTGTTTTAAAATCAAGAATAACTACTCTACTTTAATGAACACCTTTTCCGTCGCTATAGTGTTTTTGACTTACTGATACTTGTAATGCCATAATGCCAAGTTTCCTTATAAATGGCAAAGGGCATCTGCCGCAGTCTTCCCTAACCATGCTCATGATGTCTTCTCATTACACAATGGCTCATTTCAGAGCCACCTTTGTATCCTGTTATATATCTTGGTTGATTTCTTACACTATTAATATCTCCATTGTTTCCAAACAGTTTTAATTAAATATTTGTGAACATTAAATACACTATCTAACAGAGTTATGGTAAAGTAATATATCATTTGTAACTAATTGTCAGCCCAAGGGAGAACCTTTGAACGGTGCTGTTATGTGAAAGGAAAACAGTAAATGACAACACAGAAAGAAAAAAACATTCTTCTTTCTGGCGGGTGGAGCAATGTTCTCAAATGACACTTTGGCATTTAGCAACACTCCGCCCACCACAAAAGATGTCCCCGCCACAGTGATAAAAACAACATAGTGACAATGACTTTTATGCCCCTTGTGTTGCACAGAACTTTGACATGCATGTGGAGTTTCTGTTATTGTTGGTATGCTTATAGGCAAAACTCCTGAGTCCAAACATTCAAGACACTGGTTCTTGTTCGAAACTGCAAACCCAGGAATCATGTGGTCAAGGCATGGCATCTAGTGAGTGAGTGAAAGACTTATAAAGCATGTCAATGCCCAAAGGCGTCTTGGCACTTGCATCACAACAAGTCCAACAACAAGACCTTACGTGAGAGGGAAGGCATGAAGAGCCATGTTTTTAGCAGTTTCCTGAATTGTGGCAGATCTGATTGAGTTCTAAGTCTGAAGGGCAGGGAGGTCCATAGTTTACATGTAGACAAAAAAAAACTTCTACCACCCCAACCTTATTAAATCAGGGGATGGCCACCATTTTGACTGCAGAGGAGCGAAGCGTACTATTTGGGGAGTACCAGTGAAAGATTTCTTTTTTTACGTATTCTGGGCCATTGTTATGAAGGGCTTTATATGCCAAGCAGAGGGCCTTGAATTGAACCCATTCATGAATTGCAAGCCAATGATGGTTGACCATGGCTTTGGAAACTAGACTGAATTTCAGAATTTTCAAGATCAGTTGGGCTGCGGCGTTCTGGAGAATCTGGAGTTTATTCAACAGATATTATTGAATACCCACATATAAAGTATTGCAATAGTCAATCCTAGAGATGACAAAGGAGATAACAGGTTTTTGGAGGTCCAGTAGGGATAAATGGAAAAATGGAAAAATCTTCCTCAAGATTTTCAACAGAAAAAAGCAGGGTGAGGTGGCCTGATTTATATGGTCCGAAAATGATAAATTTCTGCCAAACAGAACCCTACATTTTTAGCCTTATCAATGGGACAGAGTAGCGGAGCCAGGTTCGGAGGCCACCACATGTCCAGCCAGAAGGAAGTATCTTTGTAAACAGAATTACCTCTGCTTGTCTGAATTACTTAAGACATTTCTCCTTCACCCAGATGAAAAATTGTACCATACATTTATTAAACTGTTCGGCCACCCCTTCAACATCACAGTAGACTAGGACTACAATCTGCATGTCATCAGCATATGAGATCACAGAAAAACCATAAGATCTAATCAGATTCGTCAATTAAGTCACATATATATTGAAAAGAGTACGGCTCAAACACGACCCCTGTGGGACCCTACATGGAGGGGATAAGGCTCAGATCTAAAATTGCCTGGAGAAACTGTTTGTTTTCTATCCAAAAGAACTTAAAAGGGAGAGGGCAGAATCTTTGATACCTATGACTGGAGCCTGTCGATTAGCAAAGCATGGTTGACAGTATTGAACACGGCGATAAGTTCAAAAGGATCAGGGCTGCACTGCCACCCTTATCAACTAAGGATCTGATTTGTGCAGTGGGTTCAGGATGACCACAACTGATCTCTTTCACAATCCACATTTACATGTCATTCGTGGTAGGCACGTTTGAGGAGCTATGGGTTAGGGGGTAAGGTTAGCTTGTTTTTGCTCCACTTCTCCTTGCTTCTTCAGTGTTTTTTTGTGAATATCAACCACTGTACTCCTTTTGAATTAAAGCCTTCTGAAATTAACACCCTCACTTTCCATTTGCCCCGTAACTCAAGTCTGCTTTTGCTGATTTTGGTCAGGAGACCGCTTCCCCCATGCCCGCAGCACCACCAAGCTGTCCCCCTGCCCTTGACCCTGCACGCGCTGCCAAATGCGCGTTCGAGGCCCTCCTCCACCCGCAGGCATCCTCCTGCGCCTCATCCCTGGCGTCTAGTGGGCTCTGGTAAGCTTCACTAGACTTGTGCATTGTGCAGTCTTATGTGATTGTGACTCGCGTCCTGTGCATTGATTTATTGTGCCTTTCGCTCATCTGTGACTCGCGTCCTGTGCCTTGAATTATTGTGCCTTTCGCTCATCTGTGACTCATGTTCTGTGCCTTGAATTATTGTGCCTTTCGTCTATTTTTGACTTGTTTCATGTGCCTTTGAATTTTCTGTGCTGCTCTTTTTTGCAGTTTCCTTCTGTTATTTCTGCTGCTTTTTTGCCCCTTGTGCGCTCCCCCCGTCCCCTTGTCGGCTCTCCTTGAGCCGCTTTCCCCGCCGCTGCCTCCCTGCAGACCCGTCCCCCCACACACCCCCATTTGCCGCTCCCTCCCGCCTCCCAGCTGCTCCTCCCCCCCCCCCCCTTCTTAATGGCGGTCACGCGCAGCGGACGTGCCAGAGGCAAGCCCGTCCGCGCCTGGACCACGCCCAGCGCCACCCCGCCTGGTCCGCGAGACCCCTGCTTCGCCAGACACCGCTACACGCCCGACCAACTCAACGCCCTCAATCCCGGCCGCACCACGGCCTCAGACAACTCAAACACACCAACCCACATCGCCGGCCACACGCTTGATCCCATCTTCTCCTCAAGCGCCCACGTCACCTTCAACCACACCACCGTACTCCACTGGACCGACCACCACTGCATCCACTTCACCTACAAGAAACATACCGAGCACCATCGCACCCAACAACCACCCCGCCGATGCTGGAACAAAGTTACGGAAGACCAGCTTACAAACACCCTCACCCAGAACCCACCATCGACCCCACCGACCCAGACGCCGCCGCCCACAACCTCACTCTGTGGATCAACGATTGCACCAACATCCTCGCGCCACTCAAGAAACCCACCAACAACCAAGTCAGAAGAAAAGCCGCCTGGTTCACCAACGAGCTCCTAAACTCCAAGCGTGACTGTCGAAAACTAAAAAAGGAATGGCACCTCAAACACACACCTGACAGCCTCACAGCCCACAAGGACGCCACCCACAGACACCACCAACTCATCAGACAAGCCAAACGATCCCACTTCAAAGACCGCCTGGACAACAACGCACATGACAGCAAAGAGCTCTTCAGCATCGTGAAAGAACTCTCCAACCCCAGCGCCAACGTCAACGACATCCCTCCATCCCAAGAACTCTGCAACGCACTGTCCACCTTCTTCCACTGAAAGATCACCGACATCCACGACAGCTTCAACGCCACTCCCATGCCAGCCCCCACTCCCGAAAGCTCCACCTGTGCAAACCGCCTTACCTCCTGGACCAACGTCAACGACACAGAGACACGCAAGATCATGAACTCCATCCACTCAGGATCCCCATCAGACCCCTGCCCCCACCACGTATACAACAAGGCCGACTCCACCATCTCCCCCCAACTACGGAAGGTCATCAACATCTCCTTCGAAACAGCAACTTTCCCAGAAAAGTGGAAGCATGCCGAAATCCGCGCCCTCCTCAAGAAGCCCAAAGCAGACCCCAACGACCTCAAGAACTTCCACCCTATCTCCTTACTCCCCCCTTCCCAGCGAAGGTGATTGAAAAAATAGTCAACACACAACTAACCAGCCACCTCGAAGACAACAACATCCTGGCTCCCTCCCAATCCGGCTTCAGACGAAACCACAGCACTGAGACCGCCCTTCTCGCCGCCACAGATGGCATCAGACGTCAAATGGACAACGGCGAAACATCAGCCCTCATCCTCCTGGACCTATCGGCCGCCTTCGACACAGTCTGCCACCACACCCTGAAAACCTGCCTCCACGAAATCGGAATCCAATGAAAAGCCCTCGACTGGATCATCTCATTCCTCTCCGGCAGAACCCAAAGAGTCCGCCTCCCCCCCTTCCGCTCCGAGGCCACCGACATCATCTGCGGCGTCCCCCAAGGATCATCCCTCAGCCCGACGCTGTTCAACATCTACATGGCCCCCCTAGCACAAGTAGCCCAACAACACAACCTCAACATTCTCACCTACGCCGACGACACCCAGCTCATCCTCTCGCTCACCAAAGACCCACGCACTGCCAAAACCATCCTCCACGAGGGAATGGAATCCATTGCCGAATGGATGAAAAACAGCCATCTGTAACTCAATTCGGACAAGACGGAGGTCCTCATCCTAGGACCCAAACGCTCCGCCTGGGATGACTCCTGGTGGCCTACCGCACTAGGAACCCCACCAACACCAACCAACCACGCACGCAACCTGGGCTTCGTCCTCGACTCCTCCCTCACCATGTCTAAACAGGTCAACGCAGTCTCCTCTTCTTGCTACAACACACTCGGCATGCTCCGTAGGATCTTCAAGTGGATCCCGATAGAAACAAGAAGAATGGTTACACAGGCCCTCATCAGCAGCAGGCTAGACTACGGCAACGCACTCTACACAGGCATCCAAGCAAAACCTACTACGCCTCCAACGCATCCAAAACGCCTCCGCCCGGCTGATCCTCGACGTACCCCGCGCAGCCACATCTCCCACCACCTGAGAAACCTTCACTGGCTCCCCGTGGACAAGAGGATCTCTTTCAAGCTTCTCACCCACGCTCATAAAGCACTCCACGACACCGGACCAACCTACCTGAACAACAGACTCAGCTTCTACACCCCCACCCGTCAGCTCCGCTCCGCAAACCTCGCCCTCCGCATCCAACGAAAAACCTCCGGCGGCAGATCCTTCTCATACCTCGCCGCCAAAACCTGGAACACGCTTCCTACAAACCTGCGACAGACCCAAGACCTTCTCACCTTCAGAAGACTCCTCAAGACCTGGCTATTCGATCAGTAACAGCAGCTCACCCCCCACTCCCACCAAGCGCCTTGAAACCCTCACGGGTACGTAGAGCGCTCTACAAATTCAATGATTGATTGATTGATTGCTTTCCAGCAAGTTTAAAAAAAGGAAAATGGATTTTAAGAAGAAGGCTGGACTTTAACTATTGAAATGTATGCTATTTGCTTCAGTTGGTCAATTGTGACCCAAACATTCACCTTACATACAATGGTATCTCTTCAACGTTCAGCTAAGCATGAATGTTTAAACAACTGAAACTAATGTCACCTTTGTTGGTTTCCAAGTACCCTTAACACAATCTGTTCAGTAAACTTCTCTATAACTATATTTTACTTTGTGATGTCATCTTCAGGCGTTTTGCTTAAAAGGCATTGGCAAAGGCAATATTTCACACTGGTTTTTCCAATGCATGTTCTAAATATCTGAATACCTGAATTCTGCATCTCGACAGATCTGCTGAATACACTTGCTTAAGCTCTTCAAGGGAGCCCTCTTGAAAGATCCCAAAAGTTATAGTTTCACATTTTACACTAAATATATATAATTTGCATGAAAGTACTAGTTACAACGGTTTAGAAGATTGCTTTTCTATCACATATAAAAATGCCTCTTTTTAAAATGTGTCACACAGAGGAATGGAAAAGAAGATAATAGTAATTTTATCTGCACTATTGATAAAATAACATTGCAAAACAAATAAAACAAGACATTGACAAAGGGGTTAAGAAGTGCATTGGGTATAGCATTACTCAGTTGAGTTCAGGGAGAGAACATTATAAAAGTGAAAGATTAAAATGAAAATGAAAAATAAAGTCATCATATTGGGATAAAGTGTGAGATGTGGCAAAGCCACTAAAATTTAAATGTTACAGTGTTAGCCGTCCAACTAGGAGGAATTCAGCGAAAGAACATCGACTGTGAGAGTCCAACAAGGCATGAAGTGCACAATTCCCAAGGTCAGACCTTAGAGTTTGGTGGAATGCATATTTACTTTGGGAGGCCTTGTATTTCTTGGGCAGATGTTAGAAGCAGTGCTGTTTGCAAGAAACCAGTTCTGAGACCCATTCAAGAGAGGGGAATCCTGAGCAAGGGGATGTGATCTTGCGTAATCCTGAATTGGTGTGTGTTTGAATGACAACTATCTAATCAAAGAATCTTCTCTTAAGAGGAATATTGCGAAGCAAGCAATAATTTGAGGAGTCGACCACTTCAGGCAGAACAAAATTGCTTGGCGACAGGACCTGATGCCATGGGTGTTAAAGATGTTTCGGAGGTAAACTTTACACCAATATAGTAGCACTGCACATATACATAGTAGGTGCAGGGAGTTCTCCCTGAGGTATGGACACAGCCTGCACCCCTTGTGCTCTGAAGATTGGTGCCATTTAGGCATAGCATCAAGTGAAGGGAGAAGTCCAAACCTTGTGAGGAGTACTTTTAATTTTGGGTGCTTTCTTAGAACGGCATCCATGTATGACTGACCTGCTGGACCCTTGTATGTATTAATGATCATCCATGCATGGTTGCACCGTCTGGCCTTGGTTTTGTCTTTGTGCCAGGGGAGATCAGAGCTCTCTTGAAGGCCTGATGAGGTAATTCTAATTTCCAAAGTTGATCCGCCTGCAAGAGTTTGTAAATTGTCGCTATTTTGTCTGCTCAAGAGTTTTGGTTTGAGGGGGTATTGGAAACAATTTCTTGCCATAGTAAGGCTCTTCAGGTTTATATTGCCTGCCTCAGCAATGAAACATATTTGAGGAACAATCCCTTCTGCACCAATTCTTGGTCCTGGAGGCCACATTCCAGCGTAATTTGTGCCAGAGAAGTACTTTGCTGCAGAGAAAAAATAAGGAGGAAGATTTGAGCAATGTTCAGGAAGCTTGCAAACTTACAGGGGAAATTTTCCAGGCCATTTGTTAATGTAGGAAGATATTTCGCCTTGATCACTGTAAGCAGTGGCTGCCAAGTTGGATTTTGAAGTTTGGTTACCATGACTCATAGTACTGAGATTTGTGATGCTATTCTTGCTTGTGTAGTCGGTGAGATCATTGTGCCTGGAGCCAGATGACTAAATATTTATGATTTTCACATCTGTCCACTAGTCTTCCCCCGCAATACCATAGCTTTTTCATAACTACCCATTTACCGAATATGATCACCTTTGTTTTCTCAGAATTCACTGATAACTTGTTAGTCAAACAATATTGATATGGGGACGTTAGCAGGCTTTGCAGGCCTGCACCAGAAAGGTTTAGTAAGGCAATATCATCTGTGTACAGTAAAGAGGCAATTAATTGTTGACCTAGTTTTGGAGGATAGGAGTTGGTAGAATCCAGTGGACCGCAAAGGTCAGCCAGGTATATGTTGAATAGAGTCAGACCAGCACACACCCTTGTTTGATGCCTCTATCCATTATGATTTGATGTAACTCTCTTATTACAACCAAGTGTGACCCTCGCCTAGCTCTCAGAGTATAGCTGCTGGATTTCTTTTAGTAAGTTTAGCAGGATTTTCCATTCAGCTAACTTTGTCTATTGATTGAGTCAAATGATTTAGATAAGTCTACAAAACAGGCTTTTCCTGGTGTAGTTTTCTGCCAACGTGGCTAGAGCTGGCAAGTTGTCAGTGGTACTCAATGTTGGCCGGCAGTGTGTTTGATTCAGCATAATTTAATCTGATCCTGAATCCCAGAATTCCAGGTCCCGTAATAGTAGGCCTGCAAATATCTTTGCATCAATATCAAGCAAGATGATCATGCGGTAACCGTTGGGGTTCTCATGTGGTCCTTACTTATAGAGGGAATGAATGATTGCCACTTTGCATGAATCAGGGACCTTATTTTCCCTTAGACAATAATTAAATGGTTTAACTAGTTCACTTCTCTAAAATGCTTGGTCGTTTTTAATACTGCAGAGAGTAGGCCGTTTGGGCCTGGAGCACCACTGTTTCTGCAGGATCGTAATCTGGCTTTGATCTTTTGTGCTGCATAAGTTAAGTGTGGCACTCCACTTGTTGAGCTGAGAAATGGTACCACTATGTTCAATTTAGAGATATGCCTCACCCACTGTTCCTCTATCACTGTTTTTCCTAGGTCTCCAATAGACCTTCGCTTGAGTTGATTAATATTGGACTATAGAGGGTTGCTGTTTTTTGCCTTGCAAGCTTCTACCACTCTTACCCAATCCTGGACATTCCCAGATTGCCTTTCTGTACTCCTTTTGTATTTCCAAGAATAGTTTGAACTGGGCGCTGTCCATATCATGGAACTTTATTTACATGCCCCAAGCACAAAGGATTGTTGTTGTTGGGGACCAAACTGTTCTGTCAATGAAGACAACATGTCCTCTCAGTTTGAAGAGCGTCCAGATTTCTCATTTACTGTTTTGTTAAGTTTGCTTTCCATGTCTCGTAGTTCTCCATGGACAGTTTGCACCATCTTATACATAGTCATTGGCTCCCCAGATCCTGTGTTCTGAGATTCTTCAAGCGATCTGCATGCTGAAGTAACTTTAAGAGCTTTCATCTGGGGCCTGTTTTTTGACAAATCAATTTGAACCATTTTTTACTTCTAAAGTGATTGTTCTTGCTAATAAATCGACAAATGTTTGCTCCAGCTAAGTGGCAGTGAATTGTATTTCGGAAGAACAGAAATGCATAACCATGTTTGTGAGACAACATGCCACCTTTCTCACAAGATGTAATGAAAACAGACGAAACAGTGCACACCTATTAGGACATCTACACAAAATAGCTAGGCACTAGCTCCTATCGAGGTCATGGCAGTCTGGGAAATTATATGTGCCTATGCTGTCACTCAGGGGCCTAGCCTCAGTCTCTACCGAGAGCGAGGAGAACCAGGCACACGTAGGCTATGTCTTAGGTCTAAACGTGAATGTGCCAAAGGGCTGTGACTGAAAACTGGGGATCATTTACTAAAAAGTGGAATGAGTAAGGGGGAAATCAAGGAGGGGCACAGGGATTATTTAAGGTTTGGTGGATCGTAACATCTGCCAATAAATCGTGAATGTCCCATCAGCATTTACAGTGGTACTGACATCAATGAACTCCTAACAAGCAAACTGGTATCTGCCACTTTTTGGCAGATGTCTTGCATCCGCCAAACTCTAAGGCCCAGATTTACTCAGGGCTTGTGTCACCAATGCGTTACACAAGGCGACGCAAGCTCTAGAGTCAGATGCACTATCCCACACAGAGCCACCTTGCCAGGCTCTGCGTGGCATAGTAAATTTGGAGTAATGCAAGGCAGCGTAATTTGCGGCCTTGTCCTACTTCTGCGCTGGGAAGGCGTTCCGTGGGTGGAGCATGGGTGTTCCTGTGCAGCCACCTATGGTTTCTGGTGCACTCCCCTATTTATTAACAGTAGTAAACCCGGGAATGTGTCAAACTGCTACGCCTACCCAGCCGAGGCGTAACGAGGAGAAATATGATTATTTCTTCTCTTTGTGTGTGTGCTGCATTCACACATAGAAAGAAGAAAATGCCCCAGAGGATTGTTTTTGTGTGCAAATACAATCCTGTCTGTAACTGAGGCACCCTTGCGCCATGGCACAAGGCTACCTGCGTTGGCGCTTGTCAGCCACAAGTGTGCGCGCTCAGAGAGAGAGCAGGAATGCGCCACATACGCACACGTAAATATGGCACATTCTTGCCCTCTCCATTTGACGCAGTTCCGCAAGTTGTCTTGCTGCGTTTCTCCAAATATTAGTAAATCTGCCCCTAAATAACAATTAGACTTTTGTAGGTGTATTTTTGTATTTGCAAAAAGAAAAACACACTTCTCATTTTTTTAAAGTACTCTAAAGGAAATTCCTACACTGGCAAAAAAAGTCTACCTCTTGCTTAGGGTTTTCCTGTCCATTCAAGGTGATTAGGTGCACTGTGAACTTGGTTCCATACATAAGGATAAGATTAAATATTTCCACGGAGGCAAATACAGGTATTGTGTCTACAACTCTACATTATCTGAGAAGGTGAACACCTGCTTAATCTTTTAAAACTTTATCTCTAGTTGTGCTACTGAAATCTACCTATAACCCTACACAAGGGGGGGGGGGCAGGGGGAGGTACAAGGGGCAGCTCAGGATAATTCTCTAATCATATGCCACTCAGAAGTATGAACAAAATGAAACTCCCAAATTATGACAAGAACTGGAACACTAATTAATTAGAAACCCTCTCGAGGCTCATATAGAGAGCAACTAAATGAAGCCCAAGACTACAGAAAGGGGACGAGGAGAAGCCTTTAAAGCGTGCCTCCCCCGTCCAGCAGCTAAAGGGGTTTCGGACGCTTCCACCTGGACATTCCGTTTGTTCTCCGGGAAGTTTTCGGCCGCTTCGACCTGTGCGTCTACGATGCTTGTCTTTGAATCTGGCCTCCCATTTTGCTGTATGTCGAAGGGATGTTTCCATCCCCAACTGTGACAGTTTCGTCTTCACATCGGGTCACCTCTGTCTCTAGCAGCTACTCAGCTCAGGAAATACAATTGTCTTGATTTCCTCATTTTTCAAGTAATCTCTCGTGATTTCATTTTCAAGGAAAGAGACTCGTCCAACTCAAAGCTGTTCCGCGCTCCAAGTAGTCAGATACTGACGGCCCTCATTGCATCTTCCACAAACTCCCACCGGCTTTCCATGTGTACCTCTCTGGTTCTAAACCACTCTTCTCAGAATCACAAGTGAAGATTTCAATCGGTAACACCAGTGCTTTGCTCTTTATAGTTCCACTTCACTCTCTGACAAACTATTCTCCATCAACGCTAATGCAGCGTCTATCGAAGTTACCTTGCATTTTATGTTCACAGTTATAGCGTGCAGGTCTCACACATCTATCAGAAAGAGGGATTCCATGTCTGGACCACCTACATCCCAGGCTCCATTTTTTTCCCTCCCCACATTGTCTTCTATCCTAGGCTAAAGTTGTGATTGAAAATCAAAAAAAGGCTTCTAATTTATCCCTTTCTATTCTCTTTTTACCTTTACCAATGTGGGGGCCACTGGTCAATTGCCTTCTGAGTTTAAAATCTCTCTCTATGCCCACCACTGGGGGAGATTATTTTAAAATGCATGCACTGTGTCACAGACAAGACTTGTCAGCCCCACACTGAGGGATGACCTCTCCCCCTCCTCCCTCTTTCCCCAGTGCCGCAGCCACCAGCAGGCGAGTCAGTAGACTCCCCAGGTGCTCTATGGAGTGGTGATGCCACTTTCAGGTGGGACCAGTGGCCCATCTGTATGTGTTATGACATCCTCCTGTGCCCCTGAACTGGTGTCTTGGGTGTCCCCTCAGCATCTCTAAAAAAAAAACACAATAAAAATGCAACTGCTCTGGAGCTTTTGGCATTGTCCTCAACAAGTCTTGGGTGAAGCAACAGTACACGCTTACTGTCAGAAAGAAGGACACGGGTAGCGAATGATACTCTCTTGGCTACAGATTCTACCAAGATCCAAACTAAGCCTTTGTGTGTAGCCTTCAAGGCCCACTGGGAAATATATTGGTTTGGTGCCACTGTCACAACCAATCATCCATTAATTTTCGGTTTGCCCAGGCTTCTGTGACAGAGTCTAAATATTACCTGGGTGTGTATGGAACCATGGTTATCATCTCTATTTTCTGTCATGAGGATAATAAGTTGCCATTTGATAGCTGTCCCTCCCTAAGCCTTCAGGAGAAGAAAGTAAATCTGCTGTTGGCGAGATTCCCAAGATTCCAGTCAACACCTTAACCGGACACCAGAGATGGTGGAGCATTCAGTTAGTAAATCAGTCACCCCAGCCCCTCACACCAAAGGTTTCTTGTGAGAGTTAATTGTGACTAGGGCTAAAATGGATACCCAGAACACTGTAGGCAAGGTTCTCATGATGAATTAATAGGTGAAAACGCAATAGATTCTTGTACATTACACTCTCACGGGGAACTGACAGCTGTGATCCAAAAAGTTCATGGTGCCCCATATTAATTCCACACTTTTAGATCTAGAATCAATAGGCCTGCCCCAGGTACCCTAACTATTGAAGCTCTGTATGACGAAAATAGTGAACCCGGAACACTAGCTGAGTCGTTCCAACAACCAAATATTGGATCTGTTGATGGTCAAGCATCACATTATTTCCCACCTGTCTTCTGTCCACTAAAGTTTACCTTTGTACCAGTATCTTGGTGGGAAGGAACTAATGCAAGTTGTCTTCTGATCTCCTTGCCAGTGGTTTCAGTATTGCCTGACTCTCATCATTCTGAAGAAAACCAGGGCCATGAACAGCAGGGAGTGTAATGCTCCTTATGAAACAGGGACAAAGGGAGAAAGGACCCAGCAGGGATCTGTGGTGAGCTTTCCGCTGGCAGGATAGTGAATTCGAATTATTATGTTCAACCCCTATGAGCATAACGTGCATAATGAATGCATACATCAATGTGAAACAGTCTCTTTACATCAACCACAAAAATCTATGTTTATTCGTAGCGAAGGAAGGCGGGCTTAGTATGTGACTCTTCTCCCTCATACCAACACGTACATCATTATATGCATGCCTCACGCCGAAAAGTCCACTTCGCAGTGACCACAATGATGCTCAGTGCCCTTGCCCATTCTACATTTGGCCACTCCAGCAGAGATTACAAGAGCGAGACGCCACAATGGATGGTTATTTTGTTGGGAAAGGGATAGGCAATAATACCAGTTACTAACTAAACAAATGGAAAAGAGCAAACGGAAGTGCATTTCACAGAATGTAAAGCATTTCGTTTTCTTACATTCCACACAAACAACCCTAGCCTCGATTGACTGCGGGCAAAATAAACAGTAAGCGAAACCGTATTCCAGGGAGAGTGCAGCAATTCAGGGCCCGGATTCCATTTGCAGAACCTGCAATTGTTTGTGATGACAGCTATTTTTGTGCAAGATCCTGGATTGAATTGGCTGTCATTACAAATGAAGGTTTAAGCACCGCCTGTTGACAATGCTATTTGACTGCCCTCCCTTCCATACCACATGCAGACATCGTTTCTATTTTTCCCTTATATTGTCCCTCAGGAGAACGTACCACAACCAGTGATCAAATACAAAAAGCAACCAGTCACAACAGCTATCCACAAATGCAAACAAAACAGACAGACAGGATTTCAGCAGAGAATATGAATGCAGTAGATGCAACAATACCTGCCTAGCCTGGTAGGAGCGGAAAATGAGCTGTGCCCAGAGACACAATGTGAGGGAGAGAGGGAGAGGGAGAGAGAGAGGGGGAGAGAGGGGGGGAGAGAGAGAGAGAGGGAGAGAGAGAGGGAGGGAGGGAGAGAGAGAGGGGGAGAGAGGGGGAGAGAGAGAGAGAGGGAGAGAGAGAGAGAGAGGGAGAGAGAGAGAGAGAGGGAGAGAGAGGGAGAGAGAGAGAGGGAGAGAGAGGGAGAGAGAGAGAGAGAGAGAGAGAGAGGGAGAGAGAGAGAGAGAGGGAGAGAGAGAGAGAGAGAGAGAGAGAGAGCAGGCTATCTGCTAAACTGAAACATAAAGCTCCGGATGGCAATCTGTCTCTAATGATCATAGCACTTCACTGCTTGTGGTTTTTGTCATGTATTCTGCTCAAAGACAAATTGTGGCTAGCAATGGATTATTGATGGTGTCAAGCTTTCTCCCAGATCCTTGCGGACACAGGTAGCTTGGTGGAGAAGTCGAAGAATAGGCTATTTGAGTTTGAGTCAAGGTACAGTTGTTGACAATTAATTCTGTAGCAATAGAGATGGGAATGTCCAGCCAAAAAGTGTATAATGTTATAGTAAAAAAAAAAATACCTCAAAACATAGTAACAGGAAATAGTGACCAAATGATGACTAGCACACAAACGGAAAACTTAATACACAATCTATCTTTTATGTGATCGTAACTGAGTGTGAAATCTGAGAATAGAGCGAACCTCAGTTCACCCACGGCAAGAAGGCCTTTCATCAGTCACAAACTGATCGTGAGCGCAGGAAAAATTACCAAAACGAGCAAAGGAAAACAAAACCCTGCTAGAGTAGAATTACAAGAAACAAAAATTCCTGATGGGGCCCGTAACCCACTTACCCGTTCCATCTCGTACTCTGAGCTCTGCAGACTTCCCAGGAACACTCATTTTCGCACTGTAGATTTTGGCTGCTGAAAGCTGCCGGATTATCTGGAACAAAGTGCAAAGAAGGAATTACTAGGAGAATCAAGGTTTACTTGATACATTCCCATTCTCAGGGTACAACCCTAGAAGTAGCAGTGTACCTGGTATTGTTACCGGCAGGGTGCAGAGTTAACACCTGGGGACCTCAGAATGAGGCTCTGAGTTTTTACAGTTCAGAGTAACAGGGCCGGATAGATGAGCTTGTTTCTGGTGCCCCCATCACTGAACTCCTTTGGCTATCACATAGCTTTCCTGATGCCCTGTAGAACCTGAGCTGGGCTCTACTGCAGCAGTGCAGACCAGCACAGGTTCTACAGGGCATCAGGCAAGCTATATGAATGTGCAGCTCCATGTTAAGGAAGAACCTGAGAAGGCTCCATGCTGGTCTAAGTCAGTTGTATATCTTCTCCAAGCTGGTGTGGTGATTAACAGTCCTTTACTGCTGGGCAGTGCAAGTGCAATCAAGTAGTTTGAAATCCCAAGTAAGTTGGGGCACAGTTTCCCTTTTCAGAATGGGGTTAAAGTAAGTAGAGGCCGAGAGAATGGCGTTCAGATGACACCAGCGAGGCGAAGTCACGAGGGGGATGCTCTGGCAAAAATAACAAAAACAAAACAGATGACCTTGAAACTAAGGAGTTGGGAGACGTACACTTGGGCAAATGTGGCTATCTCTGGTGTGTCTATGGGCAGCAGCCATCCTCTAACCAGCACTCACCATCTTATACTAAAACACATTCAACAAGGGTAACCCTATTAGTAAATATACCAAAGGTGATTGCATTTACTCTTCTGTCCATGCTTGTTCATATATTTGGGATTATTACTGCAAAAACAATGCACATAATGTTCAGGATCATCAACATTCATTAAGAAAATAACCATAAACATTAAGGGTGCTTCTTGCTGTAGATCACTTGACTTAGTTTACGGGGGTTGGGAGGGAAGCACGGAACAAAAAACTACACATTGTACCAGCCATTCATGACCTGGAAACAGGTCATCGTCCGAGAACATCTGTGGGACTGTAGTTAGTGGAGATAAAATATTGGTCTCACCAATCTTTGGGCACGGACTCTAAAAAGCACAAGGTTTATAGTTTTGGACTTTCTTTGGGATTAAGCTGACCCAAGCTATTTTGACAAAAATGACAGTCCTTTTCACATTCAAAGACGTATTACTACTTAATTAATGTATTTAATACAGAATATTGCTATTTAAAATGATTCGTCTTACCCGGTTTTGTGCAGCAGACACTAGATATTTGTACATATAATGGATGAAATAGCAAGCTACAGCATAGTCAAAGAAACATGAAGACGGATGATATTTCCCAACTTATTTTTTAATAAATAAATTAACTTATAAACTTTTATTTTAAATATCTCTATCCTATTTACTTAGTCACGTATTTTGATAATACCTCTTTTTCATGAAAACATTGCTTTCATCCCAATTTTCAATTATAGGAATGCACATATAAATATGTTCATGAATTTCATATAATTACTCAGTTGTATAGTTTAATTGTTATTACCCTGCCTTTGAATTGACTCATTAGGATGATCAGCTGAATTCAAAGCATTTCAGAATTTGTGTTCGTTCACAAGCGTGAGTTCACTAGTTAAGTGATTATATGTATCCAGACAAGTTTCTATCACACTCAGCCAGTTTCCTTATCACAGCTTTGTAATTAGCTGTGTGGTGAGTCTGACTTATATATCAAGACTAATATTTTTCTAGGGATTATAAATGATCCCATAAAATTGATGTTGCTTTCTTGGGTGAACCCTACTGGTAGTCAACGTTTTGAAGTGCTCTGAGCCTTTGAGGTATATTGGGGCTAAAGTTGAGTCTCGACATGTAGCGTATGAGGGGCTGTGATAACCGAGTGAATGTCCCGTCTTTGTCATGCTATTTGTGATTTGTCCCATGGCTAGAAATGGCCACATCTAGTGAAACCATAACTCACTTGGTGGTGGGTCTTTCTTCTTTCAATATAGAATAAACAATTGTTTGACCGTCCCTGTCATAGAGCTTATAAGAGCACAGTCCAAGCCTGTCATCCCCTTCAATTCTGTAGGTTTCAGCCCCCGGATGATTATGGAGTGTGCGGTGAGGATGCAGTACCCAGCGGAGTCCTTGATGTGTTTCAAGATCTCCCTCCAGAATGTCTGTATGAGGGACCAGTCCCACCATATGTGCCATAATGTGCCCCAGTCTTAGTCACATCTCCAACAGACGTCGCAGGCTGTAGGGAACAGACGCCATAGTCTGGTTGGAGTGAGATGCAATGGAAAAATCACTTTGTATGCCATTTCTTATTGGGGGATACAGCGCAGAAACCTGGGTATATCCGCCCATAGTATGTCCCATTCCTTTAGGGAAATGTCTATCCCCAAGTCTCTGCCCATCAAGTTTGTAGGTGTGAGGTGTTTTAGGCTTGGAATCTTGTATAGCCTAATATGTGTTAGAGATCAGACCTTTCTTCCCCCCAATCAACCTCGCCCGTTTTTCAAAAGGGGTGAGCGGTGTAGTGGTGGCCCCGGTATTAGTGGGGTGGAGGTCCCAGTGTCTAAGCGGAGACTCATGCTTTCTTAGAGCCGAAACTCCTGTTGGGCTGTTTAAACAGTTTGATGTCATCGTCCTTGAAGAGGTCACTAATAATTCTACAGTAGCCCGTTTCCAATTTCAGAAATGTGGTGGGCGGAAGGGTGGATTTGATGTCTGGATTTCTGGCACCTGAGGTATTGAAGGATGAAAAAGTGGTAAAAATTTTTTACCTGCTGTTTGATCCCAGATGTCCAGGATCACCCTAGCTGGGGTGGCAGTGTAAGCACTTCTGGAGCCTGCTGAGCGAGGGGGCCAGGCCAGGTCCCACAATGGGTGGCACGCTACCGCCCTATCCATATAAAGCCAATGCTTTTCACTTTCACGGACTATCTACTCTGAAATGGGATACCTTTTATTCCCTGGCCTGGTCAGATCCTTATGGCCAAAGGTTCTATCATGAGGGTAAAAGAAGGGGGTGACAAGGGACAGCTCTGTCACGTTCTCCTAGCCAGTGTAATGTGTTCTTTGTGTTGTCCATTTACCATGAGTTTGACTGTGGGGTCAATATAGGTTGTCAGGATTTTCTCACTCATGCCCTGACCCAGGTTAAGTTTGCAGAGTAGTTCCTTACGGAAGAGCCAGTTCAAGCCGTCAAAAGCTTCTCCATATCTCGGGAGAGGAGTAGTGCTGGGATATTTTGCTTGGGTGCTTTTTCGATCAAGTGTGCTAGGCGGCAGATATTGCCGGCTCCCTATAAGTTTCGCATACACCCCAATTGGTCCCTTGAGGAGGGGGTTCATATGCATTGCCAATAATTTTGTGTGGATTTTTGCATCTACATTTAGAAGTGATCTTGGTCTGTAGGATGCACATTCGGTCGGGTCTTTACCAGTTTTGGGGATGAGGGCTATCTCTGCCTCACACACAGTGGGGATTATAATACTACTGGCAGAGAAATAGTTGTAGAGAGCACGGAAATCTAGTAGGGGTGTCAAAAAGATATTGTAGAACTCAAGAGGGAGACCATCCAGACCTGGAGTTTTGCATGTTGGAGCAGAGATTTGGCAAATGATCAAAGCAAGGCTGTCAATATGGGCTTCAAGGAGATCTTTATTTAGACTGGAGATAGGGGCCAGTTGCACCAATCTAGGTCGTGTAGTATGGGTTCTGGCTGCACCTAGTCTTGTGCATAGAGCTTCTGATAAAATGCACGAAAAGCAGCCCGTTTATCCTTTTCATTCAATGCCCAGTGGCCGGACTCCATTGTAACCCATGGGATAGCACGTTGTACTCTGAGTTTGTGGGATAGGATGGTACCTACTTTATTCCCTGGTCATAGAATTTTTAGCCCTTTCTTAGAAGGTTGCATTCAGTGAGGTTGGTCCTATGAAGTTTCAGCTAACTGTGCAAAATTGCTATAGGAATCTTGAGGGTTTTTGTTTGTATTGGGTCTCCAGTTCTTTTAACTCTGCGGTAAGGAATTCTGAACCAGTCTGGCCTTTCTAGCCCATCCCCTCATGATCCATATGATTGTGCACCGAAAGGTAGCCTTGAAGGCGACCCAATATATATGGGTCAAAATTTTAGTGGCGAACTTATGCTCAAAGTAGCAGGTTATGGCTTTCCTTTGTCGGAACTATTTACCGGGTTCCTGAGTATGTGAGGTTTGAGGCACCATGATGGAGTGCCTGGGAGAGCGAGGGTCTTTTTGCTAATTAAATTCTATTTGAGCATGGTCCGAAATCGGGATGAGTGTGCAATCAGGTCATAGTCAATGCATGAATAAGTGGGTGGACATGCGAGTAAAACAAATAGTCTCTGGAATCTGGCTGATGGTAGTGCCTTGTATCTAGGAGACCCAGCTCAGTAATCTCCTTAAGTAGGGCTGACATCACTCTGGTACCCTGAAATTAGTTAGTGTCCCTATCCCTGTCTGGGTCCCAAGCCAAGTTGAAATGGGCCTAGGGTCACAGCACACTGTGTTCCCATCCTCAGAGTGGATCCCACCCCCAAGGGAAAAGATGAAATAAGAGAGAGAAGAACACAGGAAGCACTTCAGGGAATGATTGATCAATAGGGCCAAAGAGGGCCCAAATGAATAGTGTATTTGTCCAAATTGTAGGTAGGAGTCTCAAACTCAGCAGAGGTGCGACTCCCATGAAAGAAAGGTTGGTACAATGGGGGGCTCCAAAGGAGTGAGGCAGGCTCTTGTGTGGGCAACAGTGTGGAGCAAAAGAGCTCTTAGAGTTCAAGCTCCTGAAGTCTCCCTTAGGCCTTTTGGATTGCCCAAAGTAGAATTTCTACTATGTTATGGAGTTGAGGTCTCTCTTGGAGAGAGGGATCACGCTGAATATGTCTCTCGAGAGGGAGAGTCCTGTTATATTCTGAGCTGCTGTGAGATGATGTTGACTTTGGCTCCATCAGAGGTGTTAATGTTTGTGGGTGGAAGTGTGACATTCTGGTCCCGCTGACTGTTGGCTTTGTTTTGAGATCTTGACCACTTGGTCTAAGAGTAGCCCCAATAATGTTGTGGCTTCCCAAAGCGATCTAATCACCTTGAGTTGCCATTCTACTAGAAAATTAGACTGAAGGGATGGCCCTATTAATATCTGATACTGTGTTCTTTCAGAGTTGCTGTGATGGATAAGAAGTCTCTCCGCTTTTGTAGTGTAGCGGGTGCTAGGTCTTGAAATAGGTGAATTGTTAGGTCAAAGAAGATTAGGTCTGATTTGCTCTGTGTCACATCCATGATTGCCTCTTTCTCCTCAAAGAAGTGGACATGAACAAGGATGTCAGAAGGAGGGGCAGAAATGGATATGCCTGAAGAGACCCTGTAGGCTTGGTTAATCCTGGAGGGGCATTGACGTGTCACCTCTGATAGTTGCAGGATGTCAGCAACAAAGCCCAGGATTTTGTCACCCTCAGCCCCCTGCAGTAAGACTCTTATGTTATTCTGGTGACTCCGTTTTTCAAGGTACTCATATTTTAGGTGGAGCTTAATATGCTATTCTTCCAGGGCGTTTAGTCTCCTACAGAACATTTCTTGATCGTTGGTGCAGGAATCCGATGCATGCTCCAGATGGTCCACCTGGTCCCCCAAGTTCACTGACCTCCTTGCGGAGCTCATGTGAAGGAAAATGCTCCTTGTTGCAGTTACCCCCCACTTTTTGCCTGATATTGATGCTGACTTGACAGAGCGTGCTGGGATCGTACTAACCAGGCCCCAGCACCAGTGTTCTTTCCCTAAAAATATATAATTGTTTCCACAATTGGTACACCTCTGGCACACAGATAAGTCCCTTATAAAAGGTACCAGTAGTACCAAGGGCCCTGTGACCAGAGAAGGTCCCTAAGGGCTGCAGCATGTGTTGTGCCACCCTAAGGGACCCCTCACCTAACACATAAACACTGCCTATGCAGATTATGTCTATTGATGGGGAGAAAAAGGTAAAGTTGACATGGCATCCCCCTCAGTGTGCCATGCACACAAAACACTGCCTGTGGCATAGGTAAGTCACCCCTCTAGCAGGCCTTAACGCCCTAAGGCAGGGTGCACTATATCACAGGTGAGGGCATAGCTGCATGAGCAATATGCCCCTACAGTGTCTAGGTCCATTCTTAGACATTGTAAGTACAGTGTGGCCCCATTAAGTATATAGTCTGCGAGTTTGTCAAAATGAACTCCAGAGTTCCATAATTGCAACACTGAATACTGGGAAGTTTGGTATCAAACTTCTCAATCATAAACCCACACTGATGCCAGTGTTGGATTTATTAAAAAATGCACACATAGGGCATCTTAGAGATGCCCCCTGTATTTTACCCAATCCTTCAGTGCAGGACTGACTGGTCTATGCCAGCCTGCCACTGAGAGACGAGTTTCTGTCCCCATGGGGTGAGAGCCTTTGTGCTCTCTTGGGCAAGAAACAAGGCCTGCACTGGGTGGAGGTGCTTCACGCCTCCCCCTGCAGGAACTGTAATTCCTAGCAGTGAGCCTCAAAGGCTCAGGCTTCGTGTTACAATGCCCCAGGGCACACCAGTTAGTGGAGATGCCCAGCCCCCGGACAAAACCCCACTTTTGGCGGCAATTCTAGAGGGATAGTTAGGAAAAACAAGGAGTCACCACCTCAGCCAGGATCACCCCTAAGGTGTCCAGAGCTGAAGTGACCCCATCCTTGCAGAATCCTCCATCTTGGTTTGGATGACAGGGACCAATAAGGATAGGAATGTGCCCCCTTGCCCAAAGTGGGTGGGCACAAGGAGGGTGTAGCCACCCTCAGGGACAGTAGCCATTGGCTACTGCCCTCTAACCCTAAAACGCTCCTAGATCTTGTATTTAAGGGCTCCCTGAACCAAGCTAGTCAGATTCCTGACAACCTCACAAGATTAAGAAGGACGGGTAAGCGGAAACCCGAGCAGAGAAGGAAAGGAGACAACAATTGACTTGGCCCAAGCCCTACCAGCCTGTCTCCTGTTTCAAAGACCCTGCAGAAGAAAAGCGACACATCCTGCAGGTCCAGCGACCTCTGAAAAACCTCCAGAGGATCAAGAACTCCTGTGGACAGCGGCCTTCTCCAAAGAAGAACAGAAGAAGGAACCTCTTCTGAAGGACTCCCACCTCACCCCAGAAGCATGAGTCCTAACCACTCTGCACCCGACGTCCACGGCCTGAGTCCAGGTGGCCCAAACGACCAGAGAGGACGCCCAGGTGATGGTGACCAAGTGCCCACCCTGGGCTGACCTCTCAACGACTACGCCTTCAGAGGAAATCTCGAGGACCCCCCTGACCGCGACTGCCCCGGACAAAGATAACCGAAGCCAAAGGACCCACTGCACCTGCAGCCCCCAGGCCTTGGAGAAATCAACACCCGGTGCAGTGATGATCAACAGGCGGCCCTCTTCCCTGTCCGATCGGTGGTGTGCCCGAGACCCCCCCCCCCCCCGGACCTCACTTGCAGCGCCTGAGTGACCCCCGGGGTCCTCTCATAGTTTCCTTGGAAACCCAATGCCCTGTTTGCACCCTGCACCCGTCCACCCCAGTGCTGCTGAGAGTGTGGGATTGGAGCCCCTCCAGTGCTCCTCTAATCCCCCCTGGTCTGACCTCTGAGCCGCGGGTACTTAGCTGCTGGTAGACTGAATTCTGAGTACGCACGGTCTTCATAGGAGCCCATGTTAAAATTGCTCAACTTTGACCTCTGCACCCGGCAGGCCCCATGTTGCTGGTCGTGAGTGTTTGGGGTTAACTTGAACCCCCTACAGTGGACTACCTATAACCCGGAGACTGGAACTGTAAGTTGTGTTCTTACCTCTAAAACTGTACTTTAAAACTGTATACTTGACTAAAGTGAAAACGTTACATTGATGTCTATGCTAAGTACGTACCTGCAACAGTATTTGCTTCTGAACTGAGTCTTGTGGGCCTAGTAATAAAGTAACAAAAATATATTTTTCTATATAAAATTCTATTGGTCTGGAGTTAAGTCATTGAGTGTGTGTTTCTTCTATTGCTTGTGTGTGTACAACAAATGCTTAACACTACCCTCTGATAAGCCTAACTTCTCGACCACACTACCAAAAAAAGAGCATTAGTATTATCTATTATTGCCTCTGTCAAGCCTCTTGGGGAACCCCTGGACTCCGTGCACACTATATCTCATTTTGATGTAGTATATACAGAGCCAGCTTCCTACATCATGGATATAGGATTTATGTTCAGTCTTGACAGAGCCTATTTCAGGATGGATTTCAACCAGGAAGCCATCCATATACTCCTGGGAAAGTGGGGTAGCAGGTGTCACTCTGCCCTCCGCTGATGAGTCTGGTTGTGTGCATGCTCCTTCGCCTGTTGCCTGGCACTTCCACATTTCTGTGACTGTGTCAACTTTGTTGGGTTTTCCATTTGCCATGTTTGCGCAGTGTTTTATTAGTGCAGAGGAGCACAAGAACAGCTGGTGCTTAGGGTGCGGGGTGTGAGCAGGAGACAGGTCCATAGTCAGTGGGAGCTATGACAGTGCAGAAGGCAGGTTGCAGAGGTGCTTGTCATATGGAGGGCCCCATGGACTTTGGGGCCCTCCAGGGTTGACAAGGGAGGCGAGTTGTAGGTGGCATAAAAGCAAGCAGTCTGGGAGTGTTGGTGGGGGCAACTGGCTCCTTTCTGAGGAGTGCATCATGGGATCGGAATATTGACCTCCCCTGCCCACACCTGGGTTTCACTACGTGTCTCCTTGCAGTCTGCTGAGGGAGACCAGGCATGTGGTTTACCTATTCACGGTGCTGTGGATGCAGTGGGGTGTGGGTGAGGCCCCTGATGCTGGTTGGGGAGGGAGGAGGTGTAACAGGGCAAGCCTGCACCACCTCGATGAACTTAATGAAGTTTGCTTTTAGTGCTGTGGGATTCTGTGAGGGGTATGGTGCACAGAAAGGAAGCAAGAGGGGGTTAGTGCCTCACCAACTCACTCAGCTGGTCCAGAAACGGGGGATTTAGCAGGACCACGCCACCATCGGGATAACATCTTGGGCAATTGGTTATGGGCCGGCACTCCAGGAAGTCCTTGAATATGGGGACCCTGACTCCCTCAGTCGGGGCACGTACAAGGTCAGATCAGGACTGGGCAATTGGGCCGCATTGGCGGTCTGCAATTGTTGATGGCAGCTCCAGGTGGTCCTTGGGTGTGTGGGTGCAGGCTGATTTCACCGGGGTCATTTTGCACCGAGGGCCATAGTCCTCGATCCAATATCACTCTGGAACAGGCCACCTTGTGCAGAAGACACAGGATGGGGCGTTTTCGGCTCGCTCCGGTGCCCAATACTCTCCTCACCCAAGATCGTGGCTATGAGAAAGGGTGCGCAGCCAGGCGTTCCTCTGATGGTTGGCGGTATGGGGAACGCCCATAAACTCCACTTTGGGGTGCTAATGAATGCTGTGAGGCTGTGGTGTAGTGTAGCTCAGGGAGCCTTCGACTTAATCCTTTCTCGGTCTGGCCACGCCCCTGAGCTTCCAGTTTGAAACATCAGTGTTCATGTAAACTTTTTCAACAGCAAATATAAACCTTATTCATTCAATAGTAACTTATTAGTTTTAGCTCATTATGTCAATTAAGTGTTTAACTCACCAGAATTAAGAAAAAAGCATGGGTGTCAGAATATCATCTCCTTGCTTACGTGTGTACTTCTCAATGCAACTGCACAGCTCTAGGTCCCGCATGTTTGTTGAACATGACTTGTGCTGACTTCTGATGGTCTGTTAGTGCTAGTGTTTCCTCGTCAAATGGAGCATTTATCGCTGATGGAGGGAGGTAATTCTGGGTTGTAAAACTAACAAAGTATTACAAATTTAAAAGGTAGCCTTTTTTTCAACAATCACATTTCTGCTGTTAAAACATATCTTCAAGGAATACCAAAGTCGTATTAATTTTAGATGTTGAAAGTGTCATGAGTGTAGCTTACACACATTATTAAATTCTAAACCACTTCAAGGTTAGGTTATTGATTGTTCACATTAATGTATACCCATTTTGCACACAAGAGAAACCAACTTTTATGTTTAATTACAGAAATCACATTATTTATTTTACAACGTAACTTAGGACTTATTTGCAATCATTAGATAATATAATCCACTTGTTCTCAATTCTTCTTCTACAGCTTGTAGATTATTGCACAACCTTTCACACTGAGTTGGTACAGTATTAAACCCATGGTTGAGCAACTGAACAATAAAGGGCTGACCTAAGTACGCTACTATGGACCATCACATATAGCAGTCCTCAGTTGTTCAAAGGTATTCTAAAAATCCCTAGTCTAATTTACGGTCTTTGGTTGCTTCTGGAGTGTCACCATGGTGGTACTTAAACAAGATTAAGAAAGTCCACGCAAATTGGCCTGAAGGTCGGTTCTCCCAATCCATGATAGTCTGGATTTCAGCCTTGAGAGATTTCCACCATCCACCTGGTGTCTATTCTTGCCCATACTGCAACTGCAGACCTTAATAGCAAACATGCATTATCTAGTGTTTGGAGAATTGCCTGGGGTGAACCAGGGGATCTATATGTGTGTCAGTAAACCCATTAACAATCTTGTCTGATACCCGGGCTTCAAAAGCACCATCTTCAAATGAGAGACTTCCTACCTGACCAACAAATACCAGCTTGTCCAAATGAACACCTCAAAACTGGAATGCTTCTGAGTAACTGTTAAAACAATTCAAGGCTCTATACTTTCACTTGATACCTTCAATCAGTATATGAAACCTCTGACTGTATTGATGGAAGGCATGAATGTTGTGTGGTGACAGTGTAGTGATTTCCTCCTCTTTTTTTCCTACCCATAGGCAAACCCACTAATTTACCTTCACATTCGCATTTGCTTATTCAGTACTGATGGGAAAGACAAGATCCATGCTTCTTATTCACAGTACATTCGTGGTACACAAAATATGTGTAAAGATGCACTGCTGTGGCACCTCTATAATAACATTCCACCTCCACAACTGGGCTGCTCTTTGCTTATCCCTTCACTCCTGTTACTCACTACTTTTGTAAGGCCCTGTCCACCAAATTTTTTCCTAGAGTGGATGGTAGACCACCAAGCTTAACTCATTGATATATCGTTCATAGATTGAACACCCTCTCTTAAATTTTTTAATATTTATGTAAAGTAATATATAATTACTGTATGTGAGTACAACCACTGCCCCGTGCACACCAGGCCCTGCAGCCAAACCCTGCATGCATCCAACCCCACGCTGTGCATGGCCTTTGGCCATGCGTGGCGGGGGTATGGTGTGTGAGTTTTTTTGTTTTTCCATTCAGCTTGGGATACACAGATTCATCGCAGATTTACACTAGGGGTCGCAGTGCACTGCAGTGGATCGGCCCAAAAAAAGTTGGACAATTTGTTGCCCATGAGGGATCCCCTCAGAGACCCCTCCATGTATCCTATGGGGTCAGGATACCTCTATCCTTACCCCTTATGAGTGTTTTTGTTTCTGTTTTCTACCTAGGGGCCCAGCCAAGAAACAAAAAGGCAGGCGCAACTTTCAGGTTGTGGTCCGCCGATCAGGGCCTTGCTTTTCACCCGGATCCGCATCATGAGATATCTATATTTTTTCCTTTAAAAACTCCAAGACCACTGAACAAAGTTAAACCAAATTACAGAAAGGGCTCTTTCTAGACCAAGATCTACCTTTCAGCAAAATTTGGTGCAATTCTGTTCAGCGGTTCAGGCTGCAGTTGAGTCTAAAAACTACAAAATCCACACAGACATTGCATGGGGAAAAGGTGTTTTGGGACCTCCCCTTTTTCTCGGCTCCCGCTTGATTAATCACCCCAAAACTTTCCAGACAGCAGTGGAAATAACTAGTACGCTAATTTTGAAAGTTTTGTGAAGATTCGTCGAACAGCACCAAAGGTACTAGCAAAACAGAAAATGGCTTGAGTATGGAAAAAGTTGGTCATAACTATAACTACCTGAGTACAAGGAAAAGAAAAATGAGCTACAACCAATATTCAATACTATCCAAAATAATATACAAAACAAAAAAACAATGACATAAATTCAAACAATGATATTTATTACATATGTATGTACATCAAAAACAAACACAAATATCTAAGTTATACAAATGTACAAATATTTACATTGGGAAACAAAAAAATACTGATCCAGAGACTCTATAAATACATACACATATAGAAACATTGATTGACAAAAACAAAGTGCCACACAAGACAAGACAGTGAGAGTAATAGGACCATAACAGTTAACAAATATATAACTCTAAATGTCATAAATACATTTAAATGCAAATTAAATATATACAAATTCTCTTTTTGGAGCCGTAATGATGTTCACAATGATATCATCCTGTTATTTAAAACCTGATTATGTCTCCGTCTTACTTAGTCGAAAAAAGCAGAACGTTTTGGCACCATAAATTCATAATCCATCCAAACAACAGTAGGAACCAAGCCTACGCGCGTTTCAGCGGTGACCTTCTAATTTATGAGGCCACCTTCATCAGGGCAGTTCCTTTCCAATACTTAATATATAATGCCGCAGATTTTATCAATCCTTTTGTCCTTCCCGTTGATATACATCCAGGCACAGGTGTGGATAAATTTCCAAAACCACGATGAGAGACAAACTCAGTTTTCTAATTCCAACGTCAATTCACGAACGGCTCCGAGATAGCCTCTATGGTAAGGAATATCTCAGGGCATCCTTCACATAACTTTCATATATCATAGCCCCTCCATCTGATTTACTGACACCTGACGTGTTGATCTCGAAAGAATGAAAGGCCGAGTTGACCCTGCCATAACTATAACTACCTACAGGAGATATATATATATATATATATATATATAGAGAGAGAGAGAGAGAGAGATACACACATATATATATATATATATAAAAAAATATTTATAGAGATAAATAGATATATACATTTTCATGTAATTTCTGCCATAGGAGCCCTGCTTCATCAGTGGACCCCTGATTCCTGGTGATGCATCCGTGCACCTGTTCGGATGCTCTTCCTCCCCCATGGGGAGCTGTGAGGAGGGCCAGCTCCTCTCGTGGCGGTGTTGTATGCCCTACATGGAAGGGGTGTCAGGCGCCAAGACCTAAACTGTTTCTCTGGCCCCTGATGACAGACACTTGGAGGGATCTCACATCACTACGCCTCTGCTCTTCTAACTGTACTCTTTCCCCTTTACCTCACCTGCCAGGGGCTTTCAGAGTGGCGAGACTTAGATCAGCACTGTTACAGATAGCACACCAGTGCATGATTAATCATTCCTCCTCTCCTTTGGTTGGATACCATCCTGCTGCACTTGTGGCCTCCCTCTTCCTTAACCAAACCAGATCCACGCTTCTTCCATTGCATGTTGCCACATATCAATCCTAATGGCATTGCAGGGGGACTCTTTCACGTACTGCCCATCGCCCCACTCTGTGCCTGCGAGATTCTACGCTGCTCCGTTACCTGCCTCCCTCGCTGCCCCACAGGTGGACCTGTATCGACACTTATCATTGGGATCTCCATTGCGTATACCCAGATCTGGGCTCATAAATATAGATACACTACCCAGATTTCACATGGAATACGCCATCAAAAGACACTACCACCTTTAGTGCTACCCCTCTTTATCAAGCACCAGTTATGGTTCCAGGCGATCCCAAACAAAGGAAGCTTGCCTTCAGTAAGCTCAAACAATCTGACACATTTGAACCTGCACTCATGGCAGATAAAGGTGCCGCAGGAAGCCAAGAACCCGAACAATTATCTGGAACAGACGCCATAATGGTGGAATTGAGAGCTGGCTTCTGTGTCACTTATAGCAGATTTGATGCCCTTGCTGGATGCCTCAACACTACGAGTGAATGCCTCGATAGGTATGTTACCAAGTTGGAAACTGCTGAAGAGAGGTTTTCGGGTCTTGACGATGGAGTGGCGCAAACCACAAAATGCTTGCAGAGACTAGAGAAAGTGTTGAAAACCATGGCTATAAAGAAGTAAGACCTCAATGCTAGGGGGAGATGCAATAACCTACATATCTTAGGGGTTGCAAATTCACCAACACTGAATGCATGGGTCTCTGTTGAAAAACTACTGACAGACAACATGGGCAGACAACAATTCACATCCACGTTTGTGGTGGAGTGAGCGCATTGCTCCATGGGCCCAAGTCCCAAACTGGGGTACCCTCGCAGACTGATCATCACCAGGCTGCTCAATTTTCGGGACCGTGATGTGAACCTCAAACTGGCATGGGAAAATGGCCCACTGTACTGGCAGGGTACAGAAATCTCATTATTTCTCATTATTTCCTGACTTCGCCTTAGCTGTGCAGGGTACTCGTCTCAAATTTAACAATGCTAAACTCTCCCTTTGACAACTAGGGCCCGGGCTACAGCATGCTCTACCCTGTGCGCCTCAGGGTTGATGTGGATGGGAAGCCCAATTTCTTCAAGACATATGTACCTTCACAAAATGTTTGTAAGCAATACTCTAAAGAACAGACCCCTAACGGTGTTTCACTCCCAAAACACCCCCATATCACAACTCCAATGCCAGTGCAAACCTATTCCCCTTAGGAAGAGCCTTGTACCTTCACAACAACCTTGGCATAACCCTCCCTGGAGTCAACAACTGCAAAACTCTCTTGCTGCTCCCTATGGAACTAGTGTCTATTCAGTTTAAGATATTTGTCGCCAAACCTGTTACCTGTCTCCCTCATTCGAGAATCTGTCAACATAGATCTGACTGTATGCCGAGGTACCGCCGTAGCATTGCCAACCCTCAGTGGTATACAGAGTAATGGTCACTGTTCTTTTTTAAATTTATGGGGCTGTTTATTTAGGGATTCGCTGGGCTATCCAGTGCCCAGTGTGGGTGGCGGGAGGAGGGGAAGGGTTTATGATCATGTTTGTTCATTGGTGATGTTTTCTCTCGTATGCTAATCTTCACCTATATTTTAAATATGCATGGTCCCATTTAATGATGAAGCCTTCGCACCCCCCCCCCCCCCGAGTCACACATTAAAAGATTCATGATGTTGCTATCATGGAGCATGTAAGGCCTCAATAATCCCTGCAAGGGTAAACAGGTCCTGCAGTATCTCACAATGCACTCACATCGCCTTTCTGCAGGAGAACCACCTCCCACCTGGTAGGCCACACAACTTCGCCTCCTATTGGGGGTCCCACCGCTACTTTTCATATTACAGCACATGCTCAAGAGGGATCGCATTTTAATCAATAAAAGCATTCCATTAAGCCCCAAGACTGTTAATCTTGATGAATATTGACTTTACCCCTTGATGGCTGGAGGCTGGCAGACCACCTAGTATTACTGACACTGAACATGGACTCCCCTGAATTTTTTCAGTCGTTACATACCCAGATTGCACAACATTGACCACCTTTTCATAGGGGGAGACCCACAATACAACGGTGACCACCCCATCTGGCAAGCCATGTTTGCTCCACATCCTACATGATCTTTGCAACGCCATTGCGCTATGGAACACCTGGTGTATGAATGGCTCTGCTCCACTAGCATACACCCACTACTCCTTCCCTCACAACATCTGGACTCGCATTACCTACTGCCTAATATCTACGTCGTTGGGCTCGTGGATAGACTCATATAACCACTTAGCATGCACTCTCTCAGATAATGCTCTGGTGTGCACCACTTTTTGTTTCGCATTCGGAGGTGTCCGGGAGAGATCATGGGGGTTCCCCACATTAGCGCTGGAGGACTTACAAAATGCGATGCTGGAATATTTCCCGCTCAATGAGGGCTCAGTATATACACATGCCATCCTGTGGGAGGCATTTAAAGTATACATTAGGGGTATATGTTTCTCTAAACACTCTGAGGTACTACCGGAGCTGCGCAGAGGGTTGGCACACATCAAGGAGGATGTGACAGAGCTGGACTTGGCTCATCTTCAACATCTAGGACCCACATATTCCCTTAAATGCACTGCACTCCTTACAGAGTACTGTGACCTGGCACACCATAAGGTGCTGTTCCTTGAGAAATATATCCAGGGCTTGTAGATATTGGGAGGGCAAATGCCCGGGGTGTACACTAGACAGACTCCTTCACCCCCCCCCCCTAGGGGTACTTCTTATATCAGTGACCTACACACCGACAAGGTATCTAGGGTAAGTTCCAAAGATGTTGTCCTAAACAACCATTCTCTGGTATTACACACACCTGTATACCACTAGACTCCCTGATGCTTTGGCCCAAAACACTTATTTGAAGGACATTGCCATGATATGGCTAACTAGAGCTCATCAGCAGTTCCTCAGCAAACCCATTACCTGTGATGAGATCCTGCAATCTATAGGGTCCATGGATGGATCCAAGGCCCTGCCTGGACAGTTTCATGGGGGAGTTCTATAAACATTTTAAACATATCCTTGCACTGCAGCGGTTAACCATGTATACAGAATAAATTGACATGGAGGGTGCCCCCTCCACCTTGGGAAGTGGTCATAACATTACTCCTCAAACTGGGGCAGGACCCATGGCAATTCGGATCCTACAGACACCTTTTGCTTTTAAATTTTAATAACAAGATACTCCAAACACTTTCCACTTTTTATGAAACAATATCTCCCACTCAATCTGGGTTTGTCCTGCATGGCTCAACCTCACTAAACCTACATAGTCTTCTCTGTCCTCAATAGGATTTCCCCAGATGTACTGGCCGCAACCGCCCTTCTCGATGCCGAGAATGCTTTCAACTCCCTGGAATGGTCATTTCTCTATGCCACCCTACACAAACTGGGCTTCCCCCGCAAATTCTCCTTTTTAATCAGTCTTGTTTACTCTGAACCTGAGGCACGCATCAGGGCCAACTCCTCTTTAACTCAACCCTTTCCTGTTACCCGAGGCACACAAAAAAGGCTTCACCCTATCCCCATTGCTATTTATCATAGCAATAGACCCTCTAGTCTGACACCTACAGAGCGATCACATGCACAAAGGCCTACAATTCCACCCAGGACCACTACTTATATCACTCTATGCAGATGTTTATCTGGCACCCAGAGGAAACCCTAGCTTCCATCCTCCACGAGGTGGTGCAATTCGGAGGCCATTTCAGGCTAACGATCAACTGGTCAAAATCCAAACTATTTCCCCTAACCGAATCCACTACTCAATTTCAGAGTGAATTTTCATTGACCTGTTGCGATGGGCCGGTTAAATACTTAGGCATCCACTTACATCGGGACAAAGAACGATAATATGCCTGAAGTGGACGCACTGACCATGCAGCATTGCTGGATTTGTCTAGCACTATCAATGGTAGGATGCATTGCAATTATTAAAATGGTGATCCTTTCCCGCTTGTTATATCTCTAAAAATATCCCTATTGCCCTTGACCAATTTTTCCCTTCACCACATTACAAAACCTACCATTGAAGCTTGCCTGGGCTGGTAAGTGCCCCAACATTAGCTGGGACATACTAGTCCTCCCCTAGGAGAGGAGTGTTCGGGGTACCGCATTACCATCTGTATTATTTAGCAGCGCAGAGCCAGCACGTGCACCACTGTTTTCACACGGATGCCACGCTCCCATATACTAAACCTGAAATTGACAAGACTGCACCAGTGCCACTAGCCTCTATTTAGCTGAAGGGATTCCCTTATACCTCAACGATGTGTAGACCTAGTCCACTTCATGCTGGTCCTGGTGCAAACTCCAGCACCTGTTAGGGGCCTCAGTACTCTACTCACCTTCTTTGATATTGGCAGACAACCCATGGCTACCCATTGCCTGGGAGACCTTTGTTAAACTCACACTGGCACACTATGATCTCCACACGTTTGGTGATCTTTTTCCCGATGGACATGCTATCTCACATTCTACAGATGTACGTTTTGCCGCGGCTACTGTTATGGAGTGTTTCGAAATGCATTGCATGCACAGCAAGCTTTGTGTGTGGATCCAGTCACCCATTGGCACCCAGTGAGTTCCCACACCTCTCACTTGTGATAGGTGCCGACAGCGACACCTGATTAGTGTCCAGTCTATCTCTCACGTTTGGATTTACTACCCACCCTCGACCTGAAACTGAGAGTCTGTTGGGAACACGATCTAGGTTTCCATTTGACAGAGAAGTTGTGGACTGCCTGCTCTATGCAGACACATTCCATATCTCCCAATCACCACCATAAACGTATCCATTTAAATTTTTTACGTCAAGCATATATCACTTCAGTCAACCAACACAGATTCAATGGCATCTGATCCCCGAGTGCCCCAAATGCTATATCACAGGGGCGGACATCCTGCATATGCCTTGGGAACACATTGCACACTTCTGGACAGAAGTTTTTTCCTGCCTGGTGCAGATGGTGGAGATGGACCCAGGCCAGACTCCCCTCCCGGCATTGCTGAAGTATATACAGGAGCTCCCAAAAGTCATCCACAGCAACGGACCTCCTGCTTGCCAGGTGGAAGGTTGCTCTGCACTGGTGGAGAAGTCATCCTGCCACTGATAAAGACTGGCTTGCAAGCGTAGCACACTGCAACACCACCAATGAGATCTATGCCTAGCTCCCACCCCCATCTTCTAAACTGAAAGACATATGGCAGCCCCCCTGTAATTATCTATCAGCGACTCCACACACCACCCCTTCCCGCCATCTGGCCCATTTCCCCCACAGATGCCCGTCAGCCCCAAACTCTACATAAGCTTCACATAGCCTCCCTTAGCATGAGTCCCTATCCCCCCCTCAGGTTCCATGACTCTTGAACATATCACAAGACATGTGCTACTACCTGTAACGTGTGAATCAGTGCTACAATTAGGAAAACACAGATTGATGGGTTCTTTTTAAACAAAGTTTATTAGGTTTTATAGGTAAACGATCAATCATCAAGGGGATGCAATAATCCAATAGCAGTTCCTTTACAGTTAAAGTCACAGTAGTATTATATCAACCAGTCAACCACATATGATTCTGTGTGGTATACTCGTTCATTTCTTAAGGAATGAGTGCATGTCTTTCGCAAATGTATAGGTCTCTCCCGGGATGTGATGCTAACAATCTAGCAATAGAGTAACCCCCTCCAAACTGGCCTTAAACCTGTTTCTTGTCCTGTGTATTCCATTGTTAATTTGTGTAGTGGACGTTGGGAAGGAGGGGAAATTATACCAAACTGGCTTCACCACTTGGGTCACAAACTGGCATGCTTAGAAGATGGAAGGGGTTCACTATAAGTGGGTGTAGGGTGCTCCGGCCCAGCTCGCCATTGCCACCCCAGTGCCCTCTATGGTGGTTTAGTTCCCATCTGTCCCGTGTTGTCGGAGTTGGTCTAACAGCATCTCCCATAATACCAACATGTGGCGTTTCAGCAACCCCTTATATTCTTCTTTGTGTAGCGGCGGCCTCTGACCCCCACTTAGCAGAGCACCTCAGTTCTCCAACTCAAATCTGATGGGGGAGTTGGGGATTTCCAGCGAGGTGTGACTAGTCTCTTGGCGAGAATCAGGGCCAGGCTGACCTAACTAGACCCAGTATGCATTGGTGGAATGAGTCCCAGTGTGAGGATGCCGTAATTGACTAAAGTGTATCACGCATTTTGCCCCAGTAGGGTCTCAGGGATGGGCATGTCCACAGCATGTGGAGATCTGCCTCCTCTGCAAGGCATTGGGAACCTGAAAACTTTGCAGTGGGAAAAAGAGAGTTTTCCTTTTTAGGGGTCAGATATGCCCTGTGAAAAATTGCAAATTGTATATGGATTGCGTGTTCTGTTAGGAATTTCCACTCCTTGTCATGCAATGGGCACGCCAAATCTGTGTCCCATTTCTCCCAGAGTGGGGCTAGTGAAGTGCCGGAATGCGTGTGCTGGGCCTTGTACAGCCATTTAACTAGAGGCCTCCCTGCTCCCATATAGCTCTTGCACTACAGCGTGTGTCTGGGGTTCGTCCCCTGTTGCTGTATATATTGCAATATATTGGCATGTGTTAGAAACAGAGTGCCCAGTAACTGGTTCTAGGCCATGAACTCGGAGTGATGGACAAGGTGACCGTCTTCAAAGAGATCCCCCACGGTAGGACGTCGTATAGGGGAATGTTAGGAGCATATGGAGTTGTGGGCCTAGTGAGATGGAGCTCCAAGCGCAGTACCACAGTGCATTGTTCTACAACAGAGGTAGCTGCTGAGGGTGTGCCGGTGTCCTGGGTAGTAGCAGTGACTAACTCCCCGCTATTCAAGCAAGCCTGCCAGCCAATAGGAAAAGCCCTGCAGTTGTGCTGCAAGGCAATATATGCAGATATCGGGAGCCCCCACCCACCCTCGTCCATTGGCAATTGTAGGTTTTGGAGGCTGATGGGTCATCGTCCTGTAGCCCATATTAGTTCAGTCAATAGTGTATTCAGTGTTTTGAAGAGCGACTGTGGTATACAAACAGGGAGATTTACAAAGTAATACATACAGTAATCCAGGGTAGCATAGCCATCTTGGCCAATGCCAAGCGCCCAACCACCGAAAAGGGTAAAACAGTCCAGAATTTGATTTGTGCTTTCAATCTCCTTGTGTGGATTGCCCTCTAGCAAATCAGTGTGGGAGCGGTGTACTTGTATGCCCAGATACCTCAATGTTTGGTGGGCTACATGGATCTTGAGTGTACCCAAGGGGATCGTGTTGGTGGATGCTAACCCCCGCATAAAAGGAGAATGCCTAAGATTTTGAGTGATAAACTCTCAAGCCAGAGATTGCGCCGAATCGTCCTAGTGTGTGTGCTATCTGCTCGAGGTCACCATTCATGTCAGGTACAAATATCAACAGGTCATCCGCATATAGGGGCACTATGTGCATACAGCCCCCATCCTGTATACCCCATCCCCTCCCTTCTTTTCTCAGTTTTTGCGCTAGAGGTTCCATTGCTAGGGCAAACAGTAACGGGAACAGTGGGCAGCCCTGGTGCATGCCCCGGGATATCAGACAAGGCGGTGAAACATGTGCATCTGGTTTTGCTTTAGCCGTAGGGTTAGCATATAGTACCTTAACCCATTTAATGAAGACAGCTGGCAGGTTGAACCTCCCAAGCACTGTGAAAAGATAATCCCAGTCTAATGAATCAAAGGCCTGTTGCAAGTCTAGGGAATAACACCCCGCTCTCGGATACACTGAGCTGACTCCCTCACTTGGTACGGATGCAGATGTTCAGCGATGTACTCCTACGTGGTATAAACCCACACTGATCTTCATTAATCAATTGGGGGAGAAGTGGTAAGAGTCTGTGCAAGAACTTTGCTAAGTATTTTATAGTCAGTGGTTAATATCGACTGTGGTCTGTATGAGGAACGTATGTCCGGTGTGCGACCTGGCTTCATTAAGGAGGTGATTAGGGCGTGGCTTGACGTCACAGGGAGCTCGTTAATTTCTAGGGCTGTTTCATACATTTTCACCAGCTTTGGTATTAGTCATGCTGCGAATGTCGAATAAAACTCTATAGTCAGCCCATCTACTCCCGGGATCTTGTTATGTGGCATTTCCTTTATGGCCAATCCTATTTCCTCCTCTGTTATTGGTGCTGCAAGTTTTGTGCGTGTCTCAACGTCCAGACGAAAGTGACAGAGGTCCTGGAGAAAATTTGCGAATTGATTGGGGTGTGCGGGGGAGAGGGGGCTTAGCCCTGTACAGTGTACTATAATATTCTTGAAATGCCCAATTTACCTCCAGTTGTGTAGAGCATTGTTGACTGGTAAATAAAGTCACTTGGAGAATCGGGCAGGGGGTCTAGGTGGCTGTATCATGTGTGCCACTAACACTCCAGCCCGGTCCCCTTCAGTGTGTGCCAGATGTGTGCATGTTTTGTGATCATATATATGTAATTGCTCTAGGATGTCTGCGAGTCGCACCCTTAGTTCTTGCAAGTTAGGTAAGAGATTGGGGTCATTGGCTGCTGCGCGTTCCAAGCTGCCTATTTGGTTCTTAATTCTGGTTAGATCCTGTAGGATCTGTCGACTGGCCCCTCCCAATGATAAAATGGCCATTCCCCTGACAACCACTTTAAAAGCCTCCCACTCTACTAGCCGTGACAAAGCGGTACCCTCATTCATGGCAAACTAATGGTCAATGGCTGTGCTCATGAGTCCTTAAAAACAGTATCCTCCAAAAGGGTCAGCTGCATGCGCTGTGTGGGAATCGGTAGGGGGACTTGTCCCCACTGGAGCACCAATTCCAGTGGATTGTGGTCTGAGAAAGTCTTTGCCAAATAAGTTGTTTCAGTAAAGCACAGACAGAAGATGCAGCCCAACCGGGTGTGTAAACATTGCGGTGGAGAAAAGGAATACTCATGCATCCCCTCATGAGCTCTCCGCACGTCCACAAGATCCAGGTGGGAGATCCAAGTTGTGAAGGCCTGTGCTAGTTTGACTGAGCTGGTGTTGGGCAGAGGGGGATGCAAGCGGTCCAGTGTGACATTTAATACAGAGTTAAAACCCCCTCATATGAGCCAGGGAATGTGTGCCCATTCTGCTAATGATGGACAGGTGATGCAAAACAAAAGTCTTGGTCGATGTTGGAACAATTACACACCCCAAAACCACTTGTAACCTATCTAGGTGTCCTATAGTGAAGGCACATAAACCCAGGGTGTCAATTTTAGTACTCAGAATCCGAAAGGGGGCTCCTGCTCGGATCCAAATGGCCACCTCCCCTGGCAAAGCCCAAGGAGGTGTCAACCACTTGAAACCTCACTTGCGTTCAAAGCCGGGCCACATCGGAGGACGAAAGGTGTATTTCCTGCAGGTAAATGATAGATGCCTTACCGGGGTGCAGTACCCTGTGTTGCTTTTGGGGGGTGGGGTGGCCCAATCCTCTCACATTCCAGGTCAGTACCTTGTAACAGCACGGTGTTGTTGCCATGACCCTATATTGGGGAATACGTTATCTGCTGTTTTCCCCACTCCCTCCAAATCATAAGCAGAGATCGAGGGGCAGGAAAAGCAACATTTTGAACATCCCAGCTTTAAGGAGTAACATAAAACACCTGCTTGACCAAACAATAACTTTCAACTCAACAAACATAAGCAAGTAACCAGGGGAGCATTTGCTTTTGGCGGGGTCCAAGCAGCACTCAAAACCTAGATGGTCCGGGCCACCCCAGCATGAGTCCTGTCTTGTTCATAGCTCCAGCTCCTCCGCCCCAACGAGTCCAGGATAATTGAAAGACCATCAATACTTGGCCTTAAGTGGGGGGTGTGAACAGAGAAGTCTCCGCAGATCTGTCCCAGTCCAGCAGGAACGAATAGGACTCCCCAAATAACTCATAAGAAAAAAGGAGCAACGACAGATTGGAGCATCTCATGCTAGCACTCACGCTTCCAAATGAGGAAGGTTCATTGGAATCAAATAATAGTTTGCAGTCTGAGGCATGGTTGAAGGGAACAACGCCACACTGGACTTCGAGTCTGAGTCCAAGTGAGTGGTAGTAGAATGGCTTAAAGGCGATCGGTCCCTGCAGGTCTTCATGGACTTCACTGTCTGCAAAGTTTCAACTCTCCCTTTGTGGACCTGCCGGGAGGAGGGCGTCGCGGAAGGCAATCTCTTCTGTTGCCGCCTGCGCTATCTTGGTGTTTTTCAGTTGGTTGTCTGTGTGCTCTCCTCTACCCCTTGACAGCAGGCCATGGGTTATGTGCGCTCCAGCCAGTCCCAGACCTCCTCAGGAGAGTCAAATAATAAGGAGCGATCATGAAGCAGTAATTTCAGATGTGCTGGAAATACTAGTGCGTATTTTAGTCCTTCATCTCAGAGCTGCTTTTTCACCAACTGGTATGACTTTCGGCGTCTCTGCACCTCCAGGGTAAGGTCTGGGAAAAGTGAGACTGTTGCATTGTTCACCATGATGGGTGTGCTTTCTGGGATATTTGCAATAGGTGGTCTCAGACGTGCAAGTTAAGGATTCGGGCCACCATGGGGCAAGACGGCGTGCTGCACCCTGTGGGCCCTTTCTACAACAAATACGACAGAGAGGCGATGTTGAGCTGCCGCCGTCCAAAACTACTCCTCAATGACTGGGTAGGATTGGTTCCCTCCTCTCCTTCTGGCATTCGCACTATTCTCACATTGTTTCTTCAAGCTCGTCCCTCAGCACCCTCTGCGCTGTCGTTTAACTGCTGGATCTGCCGTTGAAGATCCGGAATAGCATTGGTGTTCAGATTATCCTGGGGAGCCAGGTCAGCAAGGGTGCCCTCAGCGTGTGCACCCTGTCAGCTAATTTCTTGAGGTCAGCTCTTAAGATATCGAGGTCTGCAGCAATAGTATCTATGCGATGTTCAATTGCAGTGCACAAATCATGTATTTCTTGTAGTATGAGGCCCTACTTATTTGCCAGAGGAGACAGGTTGGTAGGGGGAATGCAGTCCATAGATGCCGAGATGGTATGTTTCTCAATGGGGTCCTGGTGAGTGTTGGGGAGTCCCCGGGGTGGGACAAGCCACATGCCGTCTTGGAGCGCTTCACTGCACCAGTTCTCAGGGTCCATCTCCAAAGGTATGAGACATGCTGGAGGGGCCAGCTCACGTAAAGTCCCACACCTCTGATCCCTTTTTGCTGGTGAGTGTTGAAGGATGGTTTTCAGGTGCCCCGGAAGGCCCCATGCGGGGAACGTAGCCCGCACCAGCACAAGGGCTACCTCAGTCTCTGGGCTCGTCCCCACATTCACCTCAGACCAGGTGGTCAGAGAGGGGCAGGGGTGCCCGACCGAGCTACAGGCCCACATATGACAGTGACAGGAGGCCCCCCAACCTGGGATTCTATACGGAATTGCAGCTACGAATGTAGTAGGGGTCTCGCTTCTGTCTGGACTCCGGGGGGAGGGGGGGGGGGGGGGGGGGGTTTGGTGGTGGGGACAGGCATGTGTCCTGCATTGTCCACCCGCCCGGCTGAGGACCCCCGCATGGACCGCACCAGCCACAACCAAAGCCTCAGGTCGCACCAGGCCACAACCGCAGGCTCTCCAAACAGCTCGGGGCTCCAGACCAGGGCTCCAATCCAGGATGTCTTCTCTCCCCAGGTCTTGCGCCACTTGCCCAGTGCCGTGGAGCCACATGGATGCCTTGACACACCGATACCGGGGTGCGGCCCCCCTCACCTCACAGCCCCGGGATGGGTACTGTGCCTCGAGGGGGAGGCTCCTCAGCACTGCGATGGCACCGCAGTGCACACCGGGCCTGCGCAGGCACTGCCGCCCTTTTGTCCTGGGTGCCCGGCCGCATGCCACCGAAGTCCTCAGGACGGTCTGGCAGTTGTAACACGACCACATGGACACCCCATCCCCCACCTCTCTCCCCTTCCACCAACCCCCCTCCCTCCCTTGCCGTTCGAGGTGCAGCCCAGGATGCAGCAGCTAGGGCGATGACAGGCCGCTACCAGGGCCTTGCTGGTCTTCTTTACAGGTGCAGTACGGAACACCTTAAGCGTCCTCCTGGGGTGAGGGGATCCCACAAGTCCAAAGCAGGTCCATGCAATCTCCCCTCTATAGTTTCAGGTGTGGCCTACAAGGCAGATGGCAGTCAATTCTAAATACATATATATATATGTTGTTTAGAATTGATTTATATATATATATATATATATATATATATATAAATTCTAAACTAATAAACCATTAAAAAAAAAAAACTTACCTTAAAATTCGTTGTTAAGGCAATCGTTATTCAGGCAAAATTGTTGTTTAGACAGTAGTTGTTCAGTACTTCGTTGTAGAGTCTTTTTAGTTGTTTAGCAGTAGCGGTTTAGGCAAATAGTTGTTTAGGACTTAGTTGTTCCATCACATATTCTCCCTCCGTACCTGGATCCCCTCAGCATTACTTACACCCCTTGCATCCTACTACGCTGATGGAGGGAGGTATGTCACTACTGCACGTGACAGAGCTGTTGGCAGCCGTAGCTACCTTCACAAAGCAATTTCTTTCTTTTTTTAATGTTATGTCCCGGTACGTTAGATTAGTTAACAATGCCAATGTAACAACAATCAGCAGTAGGCAGGACTGGAATGCTTTTTCATTGAAAAAGTCTCTGTTGCACCTCGACTGTCGGTTAATGCAAGTATTGGCAAAGGCAATATGTCTCACCTTTTTTAGCCATGCTGTACAGCATTCCCGATGCTGTGAAGCACGGCTAAAGAAAAGCTAAAAAAAAAAAAACCTGATATGATGCAGTGGCCTCATCATTTTGCAGGCGCGTGTACCATACATATGTGTGCCCACAAAATGGAATTTTTTCTAAATTACAGAGTTGGATTAGATAATAAAAAATATACAAGCCGCACAAACATTTTTTGAAGCACTGTGGGACATCACAGAGGATACAGGTGGGAGTAACATGAAGGGCCAGGTTTGGGGCGGGGGGGAAGTAAAGCAGGGGACAAGGCGGTGAAGGAAGCAACATGGAGGACAAGGGTGAGAAGAAGCAACAGGCAAAAGAAGGAAAGCGTGCATGTGGGGAAGCAACAGGGAGGGTGGGGTGTGGTGAGGAGAAACAACACTAGAGTGGGAAGGAGAGCGTGGGTGGGGGAAGCAACATGGGAGGTGGGGGTGGGGAGAAGCAAAGGACAAGCGAGACCGAGGGTACTTGTGAGGGGAAGCAGCACCGAGGTCAAGGTAGGAAGGAGAAGCAAGGAGCATGAGGGCAACATGGAAGAGGTGAGGGAAAAGCACACACGTGAGAATGCGATCGGGAGAAGTACATATATGCGAGTACAACATGAGGTGACAGGGAGAAGCACATGGCCAACAAAAAGAAACGCAGTGTGCAGGAGAAGAAAAGTAAAAGAGGGAGACAACTGTAAAACACGTGCACTCTCATGGAGTGCTCAACCTAAAACAAAATAGTGCCGGAAAAGCAAGAAGCTGAAGCATACAAGTAAGCCAATCAAAAGAGATAGGAAAGAAGCTATGCTCCTTGGGACGGACAAGCACAAGACTGACAAGCTGGTACATGAAAAGAAACGGGCAAATAAGAGTGGCAGGAAGGTCTACAAATGGTAAGCAAAGGACTGGCTCCAAGCTCCTGCATGTTCTTGGTTAAGCCCACAATACGTCTTGCAAGGGAAAGTGCATACACTGTCTCATAAGCTTGATCTAAAAATGGGAGAACTGGTTTACTGTGTTTCTTGTTTCTGTGGAAAGATGGCAGTGAGGTGGTGTCTTGAGGTGCTATCACAGCTTCCCATTATTGGTACTTGTACTGGGGCACTTCAACTCGTGATTAGTCCAAGGAAGAACAAACCCCTACAAATGTTGAGAAAAACTTCAAAACCCATCCATTTTCCATTGAAGAATATTACATAAAATATTACTATTTTCAATTTACATGGTTGACGTTAAGGTTTCAAGTTTGCGATAACTCTTTTTTTAAGGGTTACGGGGTTGCCAAACCTGGTTTTAGTCACACAATGAGAGTTTTCTTTTGGCCATAAAAAACAAAATCATGCACTATAAATGCTTGAGCCTATTTTACAGCAGGATAAAACCCTGCGAGCAATCTGCAGGGTCTATGAAGTTTACTATAAAATATCAATATTGATATAGCATGGAAAGTACCATCTAAGCTTATTAACCTTGGCAAATGTGCATTACATTGAGTAGCATACATTTATAGAACTTACATGATGTTTTACTGTAATACTTTCTTTATCAAATGTGCATACATATCTTAAATAAGGACACTATACATGACCAACTGATGCAACTCAGTAATTTTTATTGCAACTGGAAGACAATACATCACAGAAACTTTATGGTAGGTTTTGGGAAAGTGTTATTTACAATAATTGATGAAATAGTTTGTCTTTGGCAATATGATTACACATCAAGAAATGTAAAATGCAAGTATGCCTCTAAATCAACATTGTTCATATTTCCTAAAGACGGGTTGATTGCACTTGCCTCTTGACTGCTCATTTTAGGTAAACACAAATACAATTTAACGTTACTGTTTATTCCCTAATGACCCACCCCCATCACAGTAATTATTTATGCGCATAAAATTGGCAGTTTCACATATAAAGTACGGACAAAATGGCGTCTTATTTTATCACTGTACTCTTTTCGTTCTTGGCCGGTTATAGTCCTGCCTCAGGCTTTGATGTTAAATCATCTTGGCCTTTTGATTGCTTTATCACTTTTTTCTGTAAAATAAAATATCTCGGAAATATTACAGGAGAAGCGTAAAAAAATGTACAAGTTTATAATGCTTTTTTCCATATACGTAGACACAGAAATATTTCTCCCCGACATTTTAAAACACGGCAGCTTTAAGTAGTGAGTGTGAATGACACAGTTAAGGACAATAAAACAAGATAATAAGCTACATTTCTCAACATTTATTCTCTTGAATGAAGAGCCCTGCTTTCGCGTAAACAAGTGATTTTGGCAGAAGCAAGCAGGGAACCCCAAACACAGAAGGTGTCTGGTATAGTGAGGTTACTGTCAGTGAGCCAGGCTATTTCCCTCCAGCCCAGGTACTTGGCAAAAGCCTTTGCTTCCCACACCTTCCACTCCACAAACTCGAAGTGCCTTATGGCATGAAAAACACCACATAAATCGAGTGCTACAGACCCGAGCTCCAGAGTGCACCTAACTCACCTCCGTGGACACGGCTTGCCATTTTTACCAGAATGTTGGCCACAACTCCAAATAACAGGGACATGATCTGAAGTCACAGGCACAGCTAAAGATCTTAATGTTATTTTTAGTGACAAAACTAAAATAATAGCAGAGGCAACCTGAACTTCACATCACATTCACAGCCATTGGGCTGTAACGTCTCCTGAAGGTAATCCAGCTACTTCCAACTCTTTAGCATAGAATTGCAGTTGCAACGTGTGCACGATTCTCGACTGGCAACCACCAAAAATGAAGATGTGAGCCACAGCATGCTGCATGGATACAATTGTATGTATTCAGTACCAGCAGAAGGTAAATGCGTTTTTGCTTGCACCATAGCTTGGGTCTTTGTCTGTCAGAACAAACCTGTGTTTGAAATGAGAAAGCAGCTTGCTATGGCACCATGGAAGTATCGTGATTTTATTTTCTGGTGCAACTGGCCAGCGAAGCTTTGCATCTGTTAGCTGGAAGAATTGCAAGTATGTGGTATATGACAAATGACCCCCGTCTGCAAGTGCCTAATCAATTCAGTAATCACCAAGGCCTAACCAGAAATATAACACAAAACTAATACTCACCAACAACCTAATCCAACAAAAATAAATGGGTTCAAACGATTATTTTACAATGCAAAAAATAAAGCAGTGTCAAGCCTAAAAAAACTAATTAAACACCAACGTGAATTCTCTTTGATTTTACACTGTTTTAAAGAAAAGGGATACATTTATACTTGTGTAAACTGACATTACGTCAAATGAAAAGGTTGCCAGACTGAAGACAGTGGGCTTTTTTGTTACATACAGGAGAAGTGTGCATATGCGGCATAACAAAAGTATAAACACAGATAACAAAATATTACCTAACTCAGATCACAGTGCTAAATTATGTGCATAAACAGCGTTTCAAATATTACTTAATGGCAGTGAAGCACACTTTCAATAACAATTACGTGAAACACGCTCACCAGTGATACAAAGTAGAGCAGAGTATAGCAGACAGGTTGAAATGGTTTTCCATCGAAAGAGTTGAGAGACAGGCATTATCTGCAGCACCTGGACTGACGATATAACTATGACACTTACCGGGGGGAAGAACATCCGGCTATTATCGAGAGTGGCCTAACAGAAACTGGGCAAACACGTCTGCAGTAGAGCAAGTTAAAGGAGGGCCTTAGATGCTATAGGCGTCCAGAGCCACGGCCGATGAAGGCGTGATAGACAAAAGGGGAAAATGTCCTGGTTTCCACACAGGCTCAGCAACTGTTCATCGCGCATGCGCTTAGGTACCGCACACGTTTCTCGCGCAGCAGGTCCAGCCCAGAAGACCATGGCCCACTCCCTTCACACTAGAACAGGTACAGCACAGGCAGCAGCAGTGTGAGGCTTGGCTCAACACGGGGTACGGCGCTTTGGAGGGTACAGCCCAGGGTCCTGAGCTGCCTCGTGACATCCCCCGACTAAAGGGGTCAAGAGGGCAGGCGAAGAGCTTTGCACCTGACTTCGAGAGAAAAGAGTGCAATGGGAGGTGAGCTGCAAACAGGCCAAGGGAGGAGACCGGACTGAGACGAAGATGGGTGGGTCATAAATAACTGAACCATCAGGGGTGAGTGTGAAAGACAGGAGCTTAAAAACCGTGGTAGAAATGAAGGAAATAATAGGATCACCGGGAGCAAGCGCACAGGCAGGATGAAACACTTGGCAGGAGCACTTCTATACTATGTAACACCACTCCGACATCGTGCCAAATGAAACAAAATAACTAACATTTCGGTAACAATGTACATATTACAGATATTTCGTATTAGAGAAATCGCGAAAGGCAGGCGATTTAGAAACTTTATTAAACAGTGCTGAGCTGATCATTACACAGATCCAAAGAAGAGAAATTGCTTATTGCCTTTGCACTCAGTGACTGTAGACAAAGTTACAGGAGCTCCCTCTGGCAGGACGTGCACAAGTACCTCTTCGAACACGAGTGATGCTTCCGGGACACAACCCGTGTTGGAACAGAGATGCTGTAACGCGCCATGAGATACTGAGTCCATCACTCACATCTCATGGAGTCCATACGCGGAAATATTGGAAGCCTTGCCGACACAAAGATAACATACATATTCTTAAGACCGACAATGTTATTGTTATTTTGTGCATCGATAATAACATATTGCTCGCAAGCGTTGGAACTAAAGTGCAATCTAAGGGACTGCTTCTCAAAAATAAGCCACGAGAGCTAATCGGGAGGTTCAGAACATTTTTGCCCACCAGTGAATCACTGTCACCTAGCTACTTAGACATATATGTTCTGCAACAAAAAATGTTATAGATTTCAAAGTTGCCCAATGCATCTCCGAGATGTGCTTCATCAAGAAATGCCCTCTGCACAAGAACGTCTCTAGGGTGCGTCTAGGCACCTCAAAAATATATGTCAACAAACAGTTGCGGTCTCTGATGTCTGAGAAATCTGGTTTGTTTGATTCCAAATTGCTTTGGTACAAATCTAAAAGAATCTGTGCTTTAAGATGGAAAAGTAAAACCGTTTCTCAGCCCTTCAAGCCACAGTTTGTAACAATGGACGTGCACGCAACGTGGGCAGAAAAACAAAACCTAAAGATATATTCATTCTTAAAAAGCATGAATTATGGTGCCTCAGTATACTTTTGCTTTCAGCAGCATAATGAGGAGAACGTTGGTTCTTACTCGCATTACGCTTAGCCAATGTACATTATGTCATAACACATATTTCCATCATGCAGAATATTTCTGTGCACATTGAACAGACAGTGTTGAGAAGTATTGGGAAGGCAAAATATGCTCAATGCTCAACAGTGAGCATCGAGGCCTTAGTTGGCAGGAAGCAGGCATATCCTGGAAGGAGCTTTCCAGCCTCGGAACACAAGTTAGAAAATGAAAATTAAAAACGAATCTCAGTTTTCTCTACCTGGAAAACCGAACAATATTAATGATTAAGGTGATGAAGAGAAATGTATTGTCATTCTCGACTACAAAACACCCTTTAAAGGGAGCTACAGCTTAGTGAGCATATATGATGACATATTACAAAAGACCATTCCGACCTTATAATACGTCTCTTTTTGGGTTACACAGACCCAAGTTCACCCAGAGGAAGTTCATGCTGCTTTTTAGATTGACTACTTGCAGCAAGCAGTAAAGTTTGGCATCCTTGTACAGTTGTCTCGGTGACCAGACTGAGCCAGAAAAAGAGCAATATGGCAAGAAATGCCAGTGTCTTAATGTTTCAAATCATTAAAGTGTTGATCGTGGACAGCACAGCTGGTTCTAATGTGGAAGGGCTTGCACAACAGTGATCTTGGCATTAAACAGAATAATACAGACTGGAAATGAGGGGAAATATTTTATCCCCTAGATTTACAGAATGGCATCTCTGTCCTTATGTGTCTATTGCTCTAGGTAAACTGGGAGGCTGCAGACCCTAGAATGCACGGTCTAGTAACGATTCTTCCTGGATGGAAACACATGTGCAGGTCTTTACCTGGTCACACCCACGCTCTTTCCCCTCGTCTGACCAAACATAAGAAGGGTCTCTCTGCAGTCTTTTTCAATGCACCTTAGAGTAATAAGATGATGATCTAATTGAGGTTCCCTGTGCAGCTTCAGAACTAACAGCTGGAAAATCCATCTCATCTCAGTCCTCAAAGCCTTTTCACATCAAATAGCAAATGCCAGACCAGATCCTTTGGAGGAGAAATCATTCAACCAATTACATAAAAAGATAAATGATGGAGAACAGGCATAGCCAATAGGAGTTCGACAGGCTCAGCCTCCATCAGGATGTATATTTCTCAATGGAAAAAAAACACCCAAATGTCTATATGATTTACATTCCTTGTAAAGAGTGCAGGGTGCGATCAAAGGAATCTGGCTCCCTATTGACTAATAAAGGCAAATTATTGAGATAGACTTCAAAAGCCAAAAGAGAAACAAGGATATCCGTAGTCCTTTGTTGCTTATTAATTGAATGATGTTTACATAGAGCCAGCTGTCCATACTTATTAGCAAGGGATGGAAGAAATGCATTTTTGCCACTTCTACTGATCACACAGACATACAGAAAAAAACTTTGGAATCGCTTTGCTCCGATAGTTGCAATAAAAATATACGGTGTGGGAAACAGGTCCGAGGAAGCACTGTGGCCCTGTTGTTGTGCTCTACATCAAAACTCTCCAAATAAAAATAGCTAACCAGTAAGGTTAGGTTCATTTATGGTGTAAAAGAAGACGACAATCTTCAGAGGAGTAAAAACTTACATGATATTGTCAATTTGGAAAAGCTGTGGTCCACATAAAAAATGATTTCCCTCTGCATGAAAAAATAACTAATTTGTAAACTAGAAGATACCAAAATCTGACTTCTGACCAATTAGGCCATCATTTCAACTTTTTTAAATCGAAGAACCTGAGTTAGAATTTGGGGGTAGGTTACTCCATCATAAACATTATCCAGTCTGCCTTATTACAAGTGAATTAGGATATAATGCACTTGTAGTAAGGTGTGCGGGATATACGTCATGTTTGTGATGGAGTACTGGTCTGCTAAACTCTAAATGAGGCCTCTAAATGAGGTATTCCATAGTTCTCTACCAGCGGGTGGCACTTGTCTTACAGGAATAAGAGTGAAACATTAGAAATGTTGGGTCCTGGGTGTGGGAAACAGATAACCCATACATCACAGTTTAAGAATAGCAGGAGATAATTCATGGTTACAACTACTAATGTAGATGCAACCTTCCAACTCTTTGCAAAGGTCAGAGTCTGCAAACTCCCAATTATTTGCTGGTTCTTCCCACTTATTAGTTATGAAACGCTACCACCAATTTTTCTTTAAAGTATGGTAGCACTACCAGTACGTGCACTCTGTCGACACAGTGTCACTTGCAATGGATGACACACAAAGGAAAGAATTATGCTGAATCCATACACCGTGCTGAAATACTGAAGTTTTCAAGGTTTATGTTATTGTTAATTTAATGCTACATATACTGTTTCAAAACCAAACCAGGCGATTATCGAAATGCTGGAGGCCATCAGAAATGAAATACTGCATGTTTCCAGCACTGTCGTCAACTTGGCAATACTCGGACAACCTGCTGTCCAGAAGGATGGCGTGGACTTTCAGCGAAAGCTCCTATCCCATCATCAACTACTATTTTGACTCACAAGCATGAGGCATGATGCTGCTGTTTTATGTATATCACTAGTGTGAAAATTCCAATCAGTGTAATTCAAAGGGATGATGGTTACCACCCATGAAGAATGGGTTACCACCTTTGAAAATCAACATTTACGAAAAAGAATACAGAGAAATTCACATCATGTCATATAAACAATATTTACCAAGTAACCAAGTATTATGTTCCTTTAATGTCATCTTAGTTTCTGGCGTCATTTATAAATCGCTCAGGGTTTAGAACTTGACAGAACCCATTCCTGGCATAACTACACAATATAAGATTACAAAATATATGTATATATATCGTAATCATATTCTGTTAAGCTTGTCTTTTCATGACAATGACAAGCCTGTAAATTATGAATTTCCTCCCAAAGAGCAGCCTTAAAGTAGACTTTTATTCGTGTAATATAGGATGGGTTCTGGTAATATTTACAACCACTAAGCTTTTGGCTTTATGGATTTCACGTGGTTAGAAAACTTTGATGACATAATGGGACCAAAATACACGAGCATTAAGTATGTGAAATACAAACACGCATATTCAGACATGTAGATATTTGGTTTAAAGTTATTAAGTGTTGAGCTGTAGAACTGGTGACAAAGCATTATTTTGAAACATTTCATTGGGCAGTGACATTTTGTGGCAGTTCTGTGAACAGTGTTGCACATCTTCCTAAGAACCCATGTTCCCAGGAGTCACTACATGAGCGAGCTTTTCATAACAATACAAATCCTTCCCTTTCTTAGTCAAAAGAGATAAAGGTAGACATTTATTACCCAAGCATCTCTCTCCGCAACACGACTCCTTTGCCCAACAAATAACATATTTGTACACTTGATTCTGCCATACACACTCACTACTAAAATTGCCCACTAATTATTGCATTATGTTAAACATGGACAGACAGAGGAGAAAGGACAAACTTATTTTTTTTTTTTATAAACAAAGAAGTACAGTAGGTGGCTGAATGTGCAGACAAGGCAGTATAATTGAACCATCCAAGCCCTACCAGAGCATGAAGTACTTTTTTTTAATTATATTGCAGAGAGTACGTTCCCCAACAGTCAGTGTTTGTCCCTGAAGAAGGTTAAACCTTAAACACCTGCTTCCAAAAGAAGAAGTCCAGACCTTGAGGTCTTAAAAGGAGAGGCATTGCCTTTTCTCTATTTTCTAGATTTATATGAAAATAATTCATGCTTCATGCTAAATACATTATTTACCTTACAAGAACTTTGTTATCTTTAAATAAAAAAAATCTGTTTTTTTTGCAGTTGTGTGTATTTACTAATGGAATCCATGCACGTGGATCACTGTCTCTATGCGGGTTGACTGGAAACCTTGTTGACAATTTTGCACGGATGAACCCTGACAGACATGAAACTGCAAACTCCATTTTGAAGGGCAGTTCTTGAGCTTTGTAAAAATAAAAAATAAATTGTCCATAGATATGCTTTCGAATTCAGCATAATACTAATGGCAGAATTTGTAGCATGTCATTTCGGTAAGGTCAAATATTTTATCAAAATAAAAATATTAAAGTCGTTGCTTTCTTTTTTTAAATGAACTGTGATTTGAGAATTGATTGCTTTTCACTCAGGCAGTTTTGAAGACATACTGTAGCTGCTTTACATATATAAATATATATAGATATATATACACGCCTATATAATATATGTATATATGTATACAACTATACACACATACATATATAAATATATATTATATATATTCACATACATATATAAAGATACTTTTTTGCACGCAGTGCCAATCCTCAGGCTTATGGCTTAATTTAAAGATGATAAAATTCAATGATTAAAACTGATACTCTCCCCACATTTCGTCTTTTTTCCACTCAAACCTGAAGTTACATATTTCAAATGTATGCCCCTCTCACTAGACCTAACCTTTACATGATCAGACTTCATCAGTATTCCACACAGGGAGGGCATAGTTGTTTAAGAGATTTTGGACAAGATGAAACACATCGTGCTTGTATTCGCTTCCGGGTGTTTGGGGATCAAAGTGCTCGTCTCCACTGATTCAGCCCAAAACTTCATTCTGGCATTACCTTGATCCAGAGGTTGAGGGAACGGGTGGTTTGTAAAGGGGAAAAAAGAGAAAAATTCTTTAAAAGAGATAAGCTTGAATGATTTCACTGATTGTACAATATTCCAGGCCAAATTGAATTTCCAATTTCTTTGATGTTGATCTGACTTTGTCATTTTTTCATGCGTTGCTTTTGGAAAGCGGGCGAAAGCAATGTTAGGTTTTGCTTGTTTGTACGAGTTACCTGTTGTCTTCAGTTAATGAAAAGCTTTTGTAAATTAGCTGAGTGTCAGTATGAGTTATATGGCTTCAATCTCCTTTAAAAATAATAAACTCAAGGGTTTCAAACAGAAAGAAAAGCGATAAAATAAAATAAAACTGCTGATATTGCCACAAATCATTAGAATTCACCTGACGTGCTGAAGCTAAATGTTCAAGTTTATATCAAATCACTGATTTGTTCTAATTTTTTGTGGTTTCTTTTTCTTTCTGCTCTTTCTGCCCTTTTGCCGTCCGATTGGTGATGTTGTTCAAACATGACCGGATTCCTGCTAAATGCAGGAGGGACCCAGCAGCTTCTTTCATCTCTTCGTCGTCGCTCTCTGGCGGTTTCTCTGTGCGTCTCTTTTTCAGCGGCAGTGTGTCGCTTGGCGGCTTTTTCGCCTTCAGTAAATGTTGCTTTTTCTTGTGCGAGGCATAGCCACTGTCGGCCAGTGGATCCTTGGCCTCTTTCGTGGCATGTTTCTTGTCCTCCTCCTCAGCCTCGCTGTGGCTTTCCTGGCTCTGGATACTGCCCTCACTCCCGTCCTGGCTGCCCTTGGTGACAAACTCATAGTGGTCATCGGCAGACGAAGTGGATATGGAGTCACTGGCAGGAGAGGTGCTCCGGTTGTTGGAAGATTTGGCACTGCTGTAGTTGTGATCCTCCTTGGGGTCACTGCTGACGACTGGAGAGTCGCACGACGGCTCGCTTTCTGTCCTCAGCCGGCAGTTTCCTATCCCATTCCTGTTGAAATATTACAAAAATGGACATCAGTCTCTATTTTGAAAGCATTTGCAAAATTGTATGGTCAAGTTGTGTAGTTTGCATTACAAGATACGTCTCGTACGGATATGAAATGCATCACTGAGATATGGTCAAGTTGTGTAGTTTGCATTACAAGATACATCTCCTACGGATATGAAATGCATCACTGGGATACCTGCAGGGGCATGAATAAAGCGCACTAACGGGATAATCTGGCCCGCCTGCGTGGGATGCAGCAGTAGAGGACATTACAATCCCCGAAAGGCCTAGATCTGCGGCTCTTAACCTTTTGACTGCTGTGGACCACCACTGAATCATTACTGGAATTCAGGATCCCCAATGAGTCATTATTAGAAGCTGGAGGGCCCCAGCCTAAGCAATTTCTAGGATTTGAACCTCAAAACAATACACAAAAATACGTATACACTGAAAACAATCCGATTTGAAAACGGTTTCAAATTTTCAATTTGGCTTCTTTATTTGTATAAACTTTATCAATCTTAATGCATTGATAATATTTAATTTTGTAAAACAGTTGCAGATCCACTGAAGACGCCTCGCAGATCCCCCATGGGTCCCTGAATGTGAGTGTGTTGTGACATACCTGGATTCACATATGGGACTGAGAACACCATTCAAACGAAACAATTAACAGGCAGTGTCCTGCTCATGGTCCAGCTACAGGTGCTTCAGGGCCGCTACAGTCCCTAGTAATTCACTGAGGGGGGGAGGTAGTGACATGGGAGGCGGCTTGCCTAACAATCTAGCTCAGTTCCAAACACTCTTTCAGTTCTTACTCAACTGCCTAGTTGTTCTACTGCTTTGAAGCTGGTGTTTGCCAATTCTAGTCAGAAGGCTGTTGTAGCGTAAAAATGCTTCTACTGTGGTATGTGACAGTGGTAAATCTGAAATAAATATCCCTACAGTGTATTACGAGCGCTTATACCAAGTGTGGCCAGTGCATTCCATTATTCTATACAAAAATGGCAGGTGCAATTGAGCAGACAGTGGTCTGGACGTCTTTCCAGTATTTGAGAATAAGCAAACTCTGTTATTCTAGTAACGGACACTTAAAACTTTGAACTGAGGGCTTATATGCAAAGATCAGATGAACTGAGTGCTTATTCAATAAAGATATAACATTCAAAAAAGGTTTGGGGCAAAGGGGTCTTTAAGATATTAATTTAAGACTCCATGATCTCAAGATGTAGAAGTTTAAATCTTCTCAGGGCTGCAGACTGCCACTCCCACGGTTTATACTTCCTCACTTACAACTCACATTTTCGCTTTGCTTGTACACTAACATAAACAACATTCCGATCTGTATCTCACCGTATCCTGCCTCCTAATGGTTTCTACCCCAGTATTCTGACACATCTATGTCTCCCCTTTGTCACAACCTTTATGCTATGCCTAAACATCATTATATCTATGTCATTATCTGTGTCTCACTTAGTACCTACCCAGGGACAATCCGTATGGCTGTCACAGCCGTACATAGAGAACTGCTTTTATGCAGATTTAATTTTGATTCCTTTGTCATGAAATGCTAACATGAAGTTTACACTGTGACTGGGATCTGAGTTCTATCGTCCTCAGCACAACAAAAGGAGGACTCGGTGCTTAGGAAGCCACTCGTAGCCATGATGGACCCGAAGTCTGCTGCCACGTATGGCGCAGGCAGAATAAAGATTGCCATACTGTAAAAGTGCAAAGTAGTCTGTGCAGCCTCAGCATACATCATGAGTGGCTGACATCTGACAGCCAAACACATGCACCTCAGCAGCAGCATGTCACTGCGAAGAGTGGATTGTCTGCACTAGGTCCAATGGACGTGCGGCTAAGGGCACCTCCAATCGCCATCACTAAGTCCATGTGTGGACCCCTAGTGCGGTAGCCCATATGATCCCCAGAACCAGGATTACAGAGAGTTAGCCATCTGTGGTGCGGTGGCACCGGGGCCCAGAGGTCAGATGGGCCCGAGTGCACTCTGCCCTGACTGCAGTTTACGTGTCAGGCCCCTTACTCAGAATTGTTCTTGCAAGTGCTCCACTGGGCCTGGCTGTGTTATCGCTTCTTAGGCTGTCAGGGATGGTCAATGTCACGCAGGGCTAGGCTAGCTCCGGGCTGACACTATAAAATCCATGGCTGGTTATGATGGATATAAGTAGAAACAAAAAAAATGGAGAGAAGACAACGAATGAGATGGACGACACTTAAGATGAGTAGAAAAGGGAGGAAGGCAGGGGGCATAGAAAAGAAAGAGTACCAGCAAGAAGAAAGGAAGGCGATAGTGGGGGAGGCGAATATGAGAAAAGATGGAGAGGTAATGAGGTGGCAGTACAGACAGGCACAAATAAATGGGAGAGAAAAGGGAGAAGGAAAGGGTCAGAAATGGAAGAACAGATGGGCAGAGACAAATATTAAAGGAGATAGGAAAGGCAAAGAAAGAGAACATGAGAGAGGGCGAAAGGAAACATGGAGGCACAAATGAAGAGGGGGAGATTTCAGTGTAGAGAGAAAGGGAGTTCAGACAGAGCAGGGAAAGAAAACAAGATGAACTATGGAGGTGAGAGAAAAAGGGAAGGAGAAAACAATATAAAATAACGATGAAATGGGGAAGAGGGAAGGGAGGAATGAAATATAAATATATCAGATGAATATATGGGATGCCAGTCTCTCCTATCGGTAGTACACTTCTTATGGCATATGCATGCATGCACACAACCAAAGCCTCTAGTGCGTATAATATATATGCCTCTGACATGCACAGTAGATGTCTTCTTATACATGCACGTCCACGTAGGAGAGGAATATCTGAGATCTTTCTCAGCTCCTTTTTCGGTTATTTAATTATGGGGTTTCTAGTCCCACGCTCTATATCAGTTATGGTCCTCCCTCATAGCCACTCTCTTGACTCAGTTTCCTCTCTTCCTCGTCTCTGGACTACTTTCTCGTTCTGCTTCTCTTCCCGGCTGTCCAACTGAAGGTTCCTCTGGAAACCGCAAGAGATCGTATCAGCGGTGCGATTTTACCACTCTACTGGATGCTGCTCCCCACCACCTTATAGTGACTGTTTTTTTATTCTCTGTATTTTCTTTCCAGCTAGGAGCTTTTAACTCCTTTCTCTTGTGAGTGCTCCCGCCACCATAATTGCATAAGCTGAATAATGGGCACTCGCCTGCGGGCACGACCCTCCCCGGGTGGCCACAGTGGCTCCACATGAGTACTTCTGTCATCCTGGGCTGCCGGGTAGGTGAGCGGTGTCTAGTGGTGTTTGTTCTTCGCTCCTGGTGTTGACCAGTTAGTCTTCTCTTTGAGTCCTTGTCCCTGGCTTCTCCTGGGTCTTCACAGGGTCGCACTCGTGGTTTCCCATCTCGGTCTTTGGGTGCTCCGCCGCTCGTCCTCCTCCTGGCCGCCCTTGTGCTTTCCCAGTTCCATCCTCCCCGACTCCTGTCCCTCCTCGGAAGCCCCAAACATGCCTTCCTGCAAAGTCTTCTGCACTTATCGGGAGGACTAGTCTGTCACACTGCCTTCTCCATGGCGCACGCTGGCAACCATCTTGGACTCCTCACCAGGCTCCCGCAACTCGTTACAGCACAGTACTTAGGCCTCAGATATACGCACATCATCAGAGGCTTCACATGTACCCAACAACATATGTCACAAACATAAAAGATGTGCGTATACCACAAGGCTACGTCCTCTTCACATGTCAGCATATTGTGAAAAGGTCTGAGGCCTACAGATATCCACTTTCCAGAGGCCTCCACGATGTGCTTTTATATGAGGCTGCAAAATATGAGTATATCATTTGATTTGCTACCAATGTCCAATTATGAGAGCCATACGTACTGAGCAAGTCAAAAGAGTGAAACAAATTAGAAATATGACCCGTGGTGCTCTTTTCTACCACTAGGCTAGTAGGGGAAATTTTAAAATAACGTGAAAAATTCAAGTAGGAGATGTACTCACACAAAAATGTCCATCCGTGAGTGTCAATTCATTGTTACTGTAATAGGATGCCTTTCATACTTAGGGCAAGTATATTCAAGAACGCCAGGACACCAAAACCTATGTAGTTTGCATTTGATTTTAGAAATAAGGTATCCATCTACCACAACTATTCTCAAAGCTATGAATCGTTTTTTAAATGTTTTCCAGTTTTGAGAAATGTCACTGGTCCAAAGGCAGGGCCCCATATAAACTTATTAATACTCTGTATTCAATTTTTACAAAGGAAACTGTTCCCCAGTGCTTTTAAATGTACTATTTGTCACGTTTCGCCACATATTTCCCAAGAAGACTACAATCATAATAAAAACTAAATGAAAATGTATAGTGTACTTCAAAATATCCCTAGAATGCATATTTAACTTTTCTTGAAGTAAATCCATCTTTGAGTCCTTCTTTTACAGTATTAATACTGGGGGCGTGACCCCCCAAACAGTCTCCCGGCTATGTCCCTATCTAAAAAGCTACTCATGGATCAACTCGATTCTAGGAGATCGACTAAAACTATCCCAATTCCTTCCTGCATATGTTATCTCTTGCTCTTTACAACTCTTTGTTGATAACCTACATGATGTGGAAAGACAGACCTACAATACCACACTGAGTGGAGCTGATATATAAAATATTTTAAACCGTCAGTAGAAAAACTTTTTGTAGCATTCAATTGCTCGCTGACACAACTTTAGCAACAATTCTTAAAGGGGGTAGGTAAAATCTCAGAAGCGGAAACCAACAGTTGAAACTTCAATAGCTGGAATCACATTGGATTTTGGAAAGCTTGATCAACTTGAATTAAAGGAAAGTCTAGCCAGACATTGCCTTATGATGCCCCCTGGGAGATGTAGTGCAAGAGGCTTTCGATAGGTTCATTTGAACGAAGCTGTTGAAAGAAAATAGCTGACCTTACTTGACTTCGGCTAGGGCACTTTAGAGCCCGTCTGTCTTTTAATTGAAAAAAAACATGAGGACGGGGTAAAACGAAATGACAAACAATTAAAACACATCAAGTCTTCACATTTATAGTTTGTATTGTACTTCACACGTTTTTGTGGTGTTGCTTTTTTCTTTGATTTTACTTTTAGTGTTTCTGCTTTGCACAAGAAGAATTGTAAGAGCTCCAAACAAATGGCTTGTAAAATGGTGAAAAAGCATTTTAGATTATTATCGTTCAAGGATCCACTTGCTTTGTGGATAACCTTCCACCACTATTTTTGAAACTGGGACATACATTACCTCCACAAAGATGATGGCCAAAAAAACATAGCTTACTAAAATCCAAGCAGCAACCCAATAGGCATTCTTGTCTTGCAGTCTGTTATATCAGGCCAAGGATTGGATTAACTTTAAAGTCTGATCTCGCCTCTCATGTGCTGGAACAACTCAAAACATGTTGCGGGACTTCTAAGAACCTCACACTGCGGTGGAGTAGTTCAAACCCTATAGCAATTAAACTTGCATTCCTTGTGCATCAAACCAAAACCCTATATTTTCCAAAAAGCCTAGAACGGTTAACTTTGCCTCAGTCACTAAAACAAGGATTAGCAAATCCAGGAGAACATCTTGCCTTTTGCTTTTGTCAATGTTATTCAGCATCATCAAAAAGAAAACATGATTATTGCTGATGAGCAGTGGCAAAAAAAAAAAAATCCCTAGAGCGCAGACGTATGCAAACCCATCATATGTGTGTGTATCATGGCTTTAAGGTGGCCATAGCATTTTGAACACTGCCAATGTGCATGTCACCACACATGTGAATGTATGTGTTATGAGGAGACTGTGGCTTTTTTTCCCTTTTTAATTTGTTGCGACAAAAGTTCACATGCCCATGGCAAAATGGTAAATTAAAAAAAGAAGAGTAAGTGCCCCAGAGCACATTATTTAGAAACGAGCAAAGTGCAGCTGCTGGGCCTGCAAAAATGAAAGAGGATAAAGAGGAGTGTGGCAGCGACAGACCACTGCCCAGTGGCAGGGTGTGGAAGAATGATTAAAAGGAGTGGTGCAGAAGCAATGGAGGAAAATGCAAGAAAAAAAAATTAAAAAGCTTTGAAATCCAAGCTTAGACAGGACAGTGAAAGCAACAGGCGAGTGGGGAGTTAAGGGAGCAACTTGGAGAGCACCTGGGGGGTGCGGTGGGTTTTGAGACAGGAAGCAAAATCTGGGGACACAGCAAAAAATGCATTTCCATGGAGTGTAAAGCGGAAAAAAAGTAGTTCCCTCAATGTAAGTAGAAGAATACAAGTCATCCAACCAAAAGGATGATAAAGAAGGTGTGCTCCATGGTAAGGACAAACTACAAGAAGGGGAAGTCACTGAATAGGAAGTAAGCAAATGAGATTGACGAACCAGCCAACCAATGATAAGCAATGGGCTGAAGCAAAGCCCATCGAAAATATGGATATTTTACACAATACGTCTTTCTACAACAGACATCTAATACTGTCTATAGGTGAGGCCTAAAAATGAAGTGATCTAACAAGCCCATATAGAATGGCGTCACACACGTAGGATTTTAAGCACTGAGCCTCCAGGTTGAAAGGTAAAAGTAACTGATATTCTGCTACTTGGACTGCAGCTCAGAATGCTAAAACATTGCTTCAACTCTGCACAGAAGCTCATTTTCACTGCCACACGTGCAAAACACTCAACCCGCTGCAAATGGAGATACTTAGGAATTTACGACAACAAAAACGGGGGGAAAATGATAATGTGATTTAACATTTTATTAGTCACCGACTCGGTCTTCAAAGGAATTCACACAAACTCTGAAATACAACGACGGGAAAATGTCAAACAAAAAGAAAAAGAGCTTAATTTGTTCTTAGGATGTATATGTTAAAACCAGGCAAGGCGTTAGAAGGAAAAAAAGAGAAAAATAAGCCATGCCAAAGGAGCGCGGAAAAAAGAGGCAAGGACTGGGTGATTTAGTGAACATTTTATTGGCAGTAAGGCTGCTTTAGGCCTATAACTATGCTTTATAACTCAGGGGCTAATGCTTTGTTCTGTATGGTACACCCCCTCGAGCAAGCCTGATTTCTACTAGGAGGACAATGGCTAAAAGCGCAGAGGAATGAAAGAATGCGGCTGCAAGCAGTGCTCTCTCGGCAGCTTCAGAGCTCTCCGCAATAGCGAAGGGATTGCTTTCCAGGAAAAAGCCCGCTCTCAAGGGATGGCTCTAAAAATGGAACACTGGGCACATGCTTCTGAAGAACCAGCAAAATCTCCACCAAGGCAGGAAACAACAATCTTGGACAGTTTTTACAAATTAAAATGGAGGAGACGAATTCCGCCATGAGAGTTCAGAACACGCACATGTCCCAGTACTTCTTTTTAAATCGAGGAACTTTAGCCCAGAAAAAAAGAGACAAACAAACGAGCATATGCAGACCCAGAACAAAATCACCCACTGAAACGTCACTGAGATTTCAAGCAACATCTTACAACAATGTCAAAATCTAAAGACATCCTGAGTGCCAGCCACAGGTAGGTCTCTTCTCAATGAGTTCAGCAAGCAGTTGCTCATGAGCTTAAAGTTGACATGCACATAAAACATTGGGAGAGTTGGCTATTATCCCCCAACTCCAATGACACATCAAGCAGAAAAAGAAAAAAAAGAAAGAAACCTACTACAGTAGACGTTCACAACTATCCATGAAAACTGACCCGAGTCAAAGATCTTTTCCGCGCCTGATGGTACCATGAGGTGTCAAAGCTCTCCACTTCATCACAACCAGCATAAGGCTGGGAGGTGTCCCTGTACATGTTTAGTGAAACAGGCTCATATATCACAAGCTCTTTGTTGTTGCAAGGCCATTTTCTCTGTTGCAAGAAAGCAGTTACCGTCTTGCCAGTTAATAAAACAATGTAATTCCTCGTTTTCAAGAGTTGTTTTTTTATGATTCATAAACTAGAGGCCGCGCACAGCAGGAAAAGACAAGCTCCTTCAATTATTAATGTCTGAGTGCAGTTATTGCTGGTGACGGAGCGCGCCAGCTGCATTTACTTTCTCGGGGCTCTGCCACTGCAGGGGTTGTCGTTAGAGGACGCTAAACGCTTAATCGACACAATCGGCCGCGCTAAACTGGTTGTAAGGTGAATTTATCACCGTCTCCTTGAAATCATTCATTAAAATGAAGCACGTGACGCATCTCTAACGGCACCGATTTTTCATGTTTGGCTAAATTTACATTTGAAAAGCTGATAATTACCCCTCATTTGCATACCATCCAAAGACTTGATTCCGCGAGCTATCTCTGGATGTTTAAGGCAGAGTGGTTTGATAAACACTAAGAGCTTGGTAGAGGGTAACTGTACAGGAAACCCCTAAAATAGGGTGGGCGGAAGCAGCACTTTTGACTACATTATGGTATGGCCATTCGAACATTCACAAAAATGCAACAGCTTTAAAGTCTATTTCAATTCAAAGTTCATTTGCTCTCTGAATATAATATTTATTATCACTTCTGAGGGTGGAGGTTCGGACTCCAAAGCAGTGGTGCCTCTAATAGGACACGATGCCACTTACCTCAACAATGGTAATAAGTAATGAACATCTTACTTACCTTCAGACACACTATCTATGCCCCACCTTTAGAATATTCCTCAGGCCTCAGATTGGATACAGAAACTTATCAGTAGTACCTTTGCATGGCAGAAGGTGGCGGTCTGCAGTTTTGCACTAATACTGTCCCACTCTGGAAGTGCTGTGGAGAGCCTATATAGGCAACACTTCTGCACGCTGATACCAGTTGCTTTAGAGATGGTGCACGCCTCCTGACATGGATCCCAAAGCAAATTGGTAGACCAGGTGTGAAGATTCCTAGCGTGGGATCTTATTATAGTTAGATGGGATCCAGTCGCAAACCTGGGAGGATCAGTGAGGAATCTGCAGCTACAGTCTCCACCGGAAAGAGCATTCCCAAAAGTAACTTCTCACAGAGACTTCTGCCTGCAGATTACTCACCTTTTGAATAGATACTAAGTCAGTGCCTATGGGAGACGGGTCTGTGAACAGGCAAAGTGCTCCTCGCGGCAGACATGGCTGTCCAGACAATAGTGCTTTGTGAACATATGGTAAGACGCCCCTGGAGCTACCTGGCAGATGTCTAGGATAGGGACTCTGCGTGCTAACACCAAGGTAGCTGCTTTGACCGTGGTGGAATGGGAGTGCAGTCCTTTTGGAGGCTGCATCTTTGCTAATGCATATCAGAACTAAATGCACAGCAGGATCCAGCCCAGGATGGGACGCTTTTGCACAGCCTTGCCTTTCTTGAACATTAAACAACGTCACAACTTTCGGAAGATAGAAAGCTCTGGTACGCAGAACGAGCTTGCCTGGGAAGAGGATATGGCGTAACGGCCAGAGCTGCTGACTTAGAAGCTGGAGATCCAGGTTCAAATCTCGGCATCAACTCAATATCCTGTGATTTCGGGCACATCACTTAATCTCCCCGTGCCTACAAAAAAATAATTAAAAAAATGAATTTGTCCTTGTGTAATGTAAGTGGCACTCATGTAAAGCGCACCAATAAGTCTGCTCACTCTGTGCCAAAGTGATGGAAACAAGGAACACAGTTTTCAGAGTGAGGAGTTGCCGAGAACAACTGTGCAGAGGATCAAATGGAGCACACATTAGAAATGTCAAGAACAAGATTCAGATCCCATTGGGGCAGCAGAAAGGGTGAAGGGGAAAACATGCTGTACCTCTTTCAAAAACCACATCCAAACTGGTGATTTAAATAAAGAGAGCTAATTGGGTAATCAAAGAAAAGCCAACAGAGATGAAAGATAACCATTGATAGTGTCCAAATCGAAGCCTTGTTAGGAGAGAGTGAGAGCGAGAACAAACAGCATCCCACCAGACATCTGGACAGAAAGGTCAAGAAGGAGAACCCAATCTTGCTGCTTCAACAGTAGATCCTCCTGGAAGTGCAGTGTGACTGAAGGGGATATGCACAAGCCCAGTAGATCTGGATACCACACTCTCCATGCCCTATATGGCGTCAGTAGGATGACTTGGGCCCTGTCCTAATTTTCTTCAGAACTTGTAGCTTAGCAGCGAAAAGGTGTTCAGGAGTCCTGAGTTCCACTTTAAGCAGAAAGCATCTCTGTGCGAGAGACAACTTCGAAAGTTCAACATGCAAAAGGGCCAACACCGTGTGTTCTCCGCAGTGATGAACAGATCGAGGTAAGGTTCTTGCCATCCGCAGGTGAGACCGTGCATCACTTCTGGGTGTTACTGCCATTCATCACCTGCGAGGCTCTAAGCTCGTCCGCGCGGTAATTCAGAAAGCCCATCTGGTGGTTCACAACCAGGAAGATTCTTTGACATTCCAGCCTTGTCCAGTGCCTGAGTCAAAGCCTCAAAAAGAATGATTAAACTGGTGAGTAGAAAGTCCAAATAGTGGTAGCTTTACTCTCCTTAAGCCACTTAAAAGCGCAGTCAGTCTTGTCCCCAAAAAAGTGAGGCCCTTCAAAAGGCAAATCTAACAAGGAGGACTGGAAGTCACCCAAGAAGCAAGTTATTCACAGCCCGCATGGCAAAGAATGGCAACATTGGTGCCCATGGTGCACCCAATAAAGGCAGTGGGGTCCAAGGCACAAAGAATCCTGAACTTGGCCGCATCACAACCATCTTAGATGGCCTGTTAGAGGACAGAGCAAAGGTTGTCTGGAACACCCAGGAGGACTTGTGCCACTGAATCACGAAGGGCATGGGTGTAGCTGCCCAATAAGCAGGAGGCATTAATGGAATGCAGGACAAAGATGGCAGAAGAAAACAGATGCCTCCCAAAGGTCTCTTAGCATTTATCAGGGAGCAGTTAAAGTGAATGTCGTTGGACCGGATAGTAGAGAGGGCCTGCACCACGAGGCTTTCTAGAGAAGGGTTCTAAGACAAAAACTCTGGGTCGCCAAAAGCAGGGCGATGGTGCAGAGCAATCTGCTGGATGACTGAGGGGCCCAGTGCAAGACTTGGCCCAAACTCCAAGAAGAGTATTTGTGAGGGCCCCACTGAAGGGCAGAATGGCTTTGAGGTGATGTAGCCTAGTTGGAGTACTTCTATGAAAACATTTGTTTTAGCACATGGTGGGAGCTGGAGGTCGAGGACTTCTGCTGCCCTATGCATGTCAATAGCTTCTGAGGCAGGTTCTTCCTTGGCAGGGCCAGAGGTGTTGAAGAGAGCAGTCTCGGGCAAGGTGTCAAGCCCATCTGCCTCTTGCAAGTCTTTGCACCAATTAGTCTCTGTATAGGGTTGAGCATTTGTCCCCTGGGAAGCAGTCACTCTCTAAATCCATGCCAAAGAATGAATGTAAGGAATGGTGCCCATCTTGTGGGGAATCTAGTACAGACAGCGGCGCATTGGTCAGAATCAGGTGCAACGTCGGTAAGATTCGTCCCAGTGTCGACTGATCATCACAGAGGATAATCAGGACAACCTCCAAATTAGCCTCCTCCTCCTCCAAGAACAGAAATAGATAGCTTTGTACTTCTGGCACTGGCACGCTAAAGTGAATTTGATGAGTTACAAGCAACTGACTGACAGGAATTTGGAGTACGCCTTCTGAAGGTTTAATGAGCATTAGCAAACCTTCTTCTAGAATATTCTTGCTCAGAAGAGATTATGAACTTCTTCATTTCAAGTTCCCTTCTTGCCTGCATGGAAAATATAATAGGGAATGTAACAGCAGCTAAGGAACACAAGTGTATTCAGTAGTTTGTGTTTACTAAAAACTATTGGATGAACTTGACACGCATATATATGAGGCCGGTCTTGGCATCAAGGTGTCCAGGCTAGAGGTCAGCCAAGACATTGGGCAGGGGGTCAGAATGAGCTCGGAGGGTCCGACTAGCGCAGAGGGTGAACCTACTGGCGGTAACTGAAATGGAGGGCTTCTTGGTTCTATGGGACCAGAAACCATAGGGCCTAAGCATCGTTACACTGGAACTCTTTAATCTGGCGTGGTGTGGTGGAAGGCAGTGGAAATTCAGGTTGTGCCAGAACCAGCTGTGGAATCTGCTCCAAAATCTGCTGACTTCGGAAGCACGAATGTGAAGGTTGGTGGTGTGCTTCGCATCATCAGTTGAGTGAGGGAAGTAGCGAAGTTCCGCTTGGCCTTCTTGTGCTTACCCGAAGACTTTGAGCATGAAAAACAGCCTTGCGAGCTGATCTTGGAAAGGGAATGGCCCTTTGACTCTCAGCAGGACTTGGAATGGCCCTAAAGCAACGTTGTTTTGTGCTTGGCAAAGCAGAGTATCACTTTGTGCTCCATGATGGCCTTAGGATAAGATGCGCAATCTATCTCCGCAGGTCTTGAAGTCATGGCCCACCTTTAGACACCACCGGCATACTTGATGGGAATCTGTCACAGTCATCTGCTTGCGAAAGCCCCTACATAGTTTATAAACCTGTTATCAGGTGGTGACATCTCTTGCACACTGAAAAGAAACATTTGAAATTTTGCTGTGAAAAAAATAAATAAACACAACAGAGTAACAGCTCCCGGCGGCGACAGAGCTCTCGTTCTGCGACTGGTGGAGTTTATATAAACCCCGCACGTCACTTTCAAAGTGGAACAGTGTCACTGTGGAACCGCAAAGTGGCACCTTCCAGGGCAGAGAGATGCTACTAAAAAGTTTCCAGATCCAGTATGATGATTAGGGAATACTTAATAGGGAAGGAATCTGCAGCGAGAAATATTGTCTCTCCCTCAACATTTGATTCTAATTTTTGGCGAGGTGGGTGTTCTAATAAACGTTTTTTGACAGAATCAAAGAGCAAAGTGATGCTGGAGTAGATGCAGCTTGCCTGCACTGTGATAAAAACATGAAATGTAACTACTACTTCGTAGTAGTAAATATGTGAATCTGCATTCACTAGTACACTTGAATCTGCACCTATCTAAATATGTAAATGTATGCTTTGCAAGGCAAAATAAATGGGGCCAATAAATATGTTATTTGAAACAACCGTACAAATAAACACAGATTTACATTCCAATTCTCCAAAGGTCGACACCCATCTTCTTACCACAGGGCAAGGGAGATTGCATTGATTCTATTTCTTGGTCTTCACTCCCTACACCAGAAAACATAAATTGGGATTATGCACTGGGTCTGCTGAAATAGCTCTGCTTATAGACACTTAAACAGCATGGAATAAACCAAACAAGCAGATCTCCTGAGTCCACTATGTTACGTATCGCCTTTACTGAGGGACAGGAGGGGCAATACAACTCATGCAAGGTGTCCCCTATTTTAAGTCGTGGTCCCTCTTCCATTCTGCAGTGATAACATAACTAGCCTATTACACTACGTGCCTCTGTATGTGTACACACGCACAGACAAGCACATGCTCTTACTGTCCGAAGTAGGCATGTACGGCCTCACGTGTTTATTCTTCCAAAAACGTAAATTGCAGCTAAATAAGATAACTGAAAAAACTGCATCAGGTTGTAATGTGCAAATGATGCTCATGCGACGTTCAGTACCACTGAATGGGGCATTTCGAGTTCTGCTGTGACTTGTGGAAAGCTGTAGCCTTAATTTATCAAAGGGCGTTATCCATTCCGTTTCTAAGGGGAAATATAAGCTTCTTAAGTTTCTTCTCCAGGGTTCCTGCTTTAGGAGAAACTCCATAATACATTTTGCTTCCGATTGAGAGGAATACAACACCCGTGACGGAGCTTCTTGGCCAAGGTTCTAATACAAGCGTAGTATGCAAGATAGATGAATGTCTGGATCTAGAATTTCAAATCCGAGCCAGAAAAACAATTTAAATAAAGCTTGGATCAAGACATTTTATAGCACAAGATGTTCTATTCTTCATACATATGCACATATCTGATACTTGGACATAAGGAATCTTCTGACCAGGCAGACTGAGTAACAAATAAGCACTATTTAAACCCTGCGCAGAGCAATCAGAACAGATAAGAGATAAAAATATAAGATACGGTTACTAACTGATCTGGTTCCACTTGCGCATTTGCTCCAGCTCCCTAAGCAGTTTCTTTTCCACTCTCCAAGCTCTGGAGATGCCGAATGGCTACACGAAGAGATCTTCAAATCCCCTTACTAAACAAATAAATGGTTGTGTAGCCCCAAACCAAAAGTGAACGCTCGTGTGATACTATTTCCAACAATTTCAAAATGAAAAGGTGGGCGTACTTTTACTTATCAGGTGTGGATGAATAATTTTCAGGTGTGAACCTCCACTTGTACACTGAAGTGCAACACCTGTTTACAGGCCTGAGCTGCCATCAAGCAGTGCCTTTGTCAGCCTCTCTATCTGTGAGTCTCAAAGCGCATTGTGGCCAATGAAGTCACTTCACCTTAAACATTAATTTTTCTCAGTATACTTCTGGAGTTCCAATCTTTACAGTGTGGCTCGTATTTCATTCTTATGAGACCCACCTGAGGATTACAGCCACTGATATACGCAGACTTGAATGAAGTTCTGCACTTTCATTGGCAACTGTTCAGATAACTCCATGCCCTGAAGCTTCAATGTTACCACAAAAACGGGCTGAACACCTGAATCCCGCCCTGCAGTTTCCTTCATCCGCTTTCTGCAAGGGACCGTGGGTACCAAGCTGTCTAGATCCCGGGATTTAATGGTCAAAGGGGATGCGAAGGCAGCACTCGCGCTCAGCCACGGGGACGGATCTCCTTCAGACAGGAGACTGCAATGCTAGATAGCTCATGAGGACAGGTCCACCCAGCCTACATCCCACAACTCTGTTACACCCCTTTGTGAAATGTACGTCTCCTGCACCCCCGTGCAGCATCGGGCAGATATTTCAGAGGTGCACACAAACAACCAAGACCCGACAAATACTCCTGGCAATCCTTGAGTACTGATCAGCAGACTCCCTGTGAGGTGTCCGTGCCTCCACGGGTGTGTAGGGTATTGGAGACCTGGAGCCAGATCATAAACTGAGCATGGACTTAAAATTGGAGGCGGTCAAGGGCACCACAACAGCACCTACATGTGCTCTTTCCACGTCGCTGCAGCTCCACCCGGCACAGAATGCTTAAGATTGCATAGTGTGGCCCGGACTGAGGAGGCCGCATCAGGCGCATCATTTGCACACAAATGTGCTACCTTCCTGAACATTGCAAAACTACTCTGGGGTTTGCACTTCAAAAGTTAGCAATCGTTTGGTACTTCAGTTTAGCTCATCGATGTGTTAGTGCACATTGCAATTTCATAAAGTGATTCTATTTTATAGGACGTAAAAAAAACAGAAACAGGATACCTGTGGTCAATGAACTCTTCTGCCAACTCAGCATATTTCAAGATACCCAGTTGGATGCTGGAGCCCCCTGCATTTCTGAATGTTTTTAAAGCCATTTAAGAGGGCTGAAAACTACCATTATTACTTTGTAGAAATGACAACAACAAGAGAGGCAGCACAGGTAACGACATTTATTTTTCCTGCAGTTTTTTATTGCTTGATACCTTAGACTATTTCTCAGATCAGTTCATTTATTTGCCAGCAGAAATACTAGTCTTGGTAAGGTAGTGTTATTTAAACAGATGAATACACCAATGTTGTATGACCCTGTATTAATTATTTAATCTGTCTGCACCTACATACTAGGCACACACCCGTCTGTCATGAGGATGATTTCCTAATCTTTGCTGTCAGACACAGCTGCCACTGTCTCGCAACACTTTTTTTTTTTACCTTCAAACCCTACTGAATATGATTATGGATGGATTAATTGCGGACCCTAAATATTAGTATCACATGAAAATATGCTCCTTACCATATGCTGGATTACATGTTATATTACAGGACCTAGAGCTGAGGACCCTACAGTTACTGTGGCAGATAAAATACCAGAAACGGCTATCATGGGGAAATTCATGTTTCTGAAACCATAATAGTTGGACACTAGTGTCCCAGGAATGGAGCATACAGAATTCTAGTAGGCACTGTGAAGCTCTTATCGATGGTGCGCCTTTCTTATATACTGCATTATAGCAGGAAGTGACGCCTCTCTTGGGAGCTGGCTCCCTTACACTTGCATCACATTTGCAGCCAGAGCAGTTCCAAGGTCTTTGGGGTACTCTTCAGACGCAGAGGACAGATCCAAGGTCTTTGGGGTACTCTCCAGACGCAGAGGACAGATCCAAGATCTTTGAGGTACTCTTCAGACGCAGAAGACAGATCCAAGGTCTTTGAGGTACTCTTCAGACGCAGAAGACAGATCCAAGGTCTTTGAGGTACTCTTCAGACGCAGAGGACAGTTCCAAGGTCTTTGAGGTACTCTTCAGACGCAGAGGACAGATCCAAGGTCTTTGGGGTACTCTTCAGATGCAGAGGACAGATCCAAGGTCTTTGGGGTACTCTCCAGACGCAGAGGACAGTTCCAAGGTCTTTGAGGTACTCTTCAGACGCAGAGGACAGATCCAAGGTCTTTGAGGTACTCTTCAGACGCAGAGGACAGATCCAAGGTCTTTGGGGTACTCTTCAGACGCAGAGGACAGATCCAAGGTCTTTGGGGTACTCTTCAGACACAGAGGACAGATCCAAGGTCTTTGAGGTACTCTTCAGACGCGGAGGACAGAAATGCATCAGATTGCTACAGCTCAGGCACATACCAGGCTTTGAGAGGGTCGGCTTCGGCTTAATTCTACGCGCAACAGAACCACGTTTTTAATCCTAATTGCAACGTTGTGAACTGACTCATTACCGAGGAACAAAAGAGACAAGGAATTAAAAGTTTAATAAAAGACAAAACGTCAAAAAGAGAGTGGACTGGACGAAGAGGTGGGTGGAGGGACCTCTGTGTGCTTTGAAAGAAGACTTTACTGCTAACACTCTTGTACTGATGTTCAGGAAGAATGAACACGCCAAGGTGGATGTGCAACTGCATGCAGGAGACATGTAGCGAAGCGTGTGGTTTGTGTGCGCCACACCAGCCTTGGTGCTTAACAGCTCAAAAGGCAGTTTCCATCCCCACCACCAGCTGCTAACAGACTCGGACTGCCGGGTTTCAAGAGAGCCATTTTAGTTAAAATGGTAGACTGATCAGCAGATGTTACATGATATATAAATAACTATTACTGCTCGACTGAATAACTTAGGACAATTAACATTATTGATCTGTTTTCAATTGTATGTGTAACAGCTATAATATATATATATATATATATATATATATATATATATATATATAGTCTAGAAGGGGCACGCCTATTCAGGCCCTCTATTATTCATGTTTCTAGTAACCATCGGATTAAGTGGTGCTATACTGGAGGGAACAAAACTATTCTTTCAAGTTAAAAGCTTCCTCCTACTGTGCGAGCAATATCCCGGGCTAGACCCAGTCCCAAGGGCATTGGAATAATCCACACTCGACTACTTGGCTTTGCCCCCGGCCAATGCATCCCGTTTATCATAATAATTATTAAACTCAATATCATTCCGAAATACTATTAAGTCAGACTGCCTAAGGACAGGTCAGAAAAGGACGGGATATAAAGACAACACGTACCAAACGGAAGCTAATCTCAAATGAGAAAACTCGCAAAAGGCCGACTTCCGCTGGGCTGCAAGGACACAATATTGTGTGCTGGAATAAACGATGCATAGCAAGGGTCGCTGTTTGCACAAGCGCATGCAGGAAGGTTTTATGTGGCAAGGCTGGGACTGGCAAAAGGCAAACAAAAGCTGAACTATCAGGCAATAGGCGGGTCCTTTGTAAATACGAATAGAAGGTGAATGCACAGGCATTCGAAGCCATTTTATTCTCAGCCGCATTTCCCCACACCACGTGCCGCAGCCCAGGAACAGCTGTTGGAGCAGGGCCTGGGAAATCCCCGCTGCCAACATCTGCGGTCCAGACTTTGAACTTTCAGTTCTCAAGTCAGGGAGCTGCTCCGGGTGAGCATTTATCGCTATTCGATGTTACTATTCACAAGACAAAAATAGCAAATCTTCCACATTGCTCTATTCTCCTAGACGACCCGGGACTACAATCTGCAGGTTGGCACGGATACTTGGTATTTTACAATTAAACATGCCATCATGCGAAACGTTTAGGTCTAACCGAAGACCAAGGTCAGGAATCTGCTCTCATCAACCACCGAGGAGTTGAAACCCTGCAACCAGAATGCAAAGTTCACAAATCATATTCCAAGGACCTGATGGTAACTATAAAACTACAACTTCTATCCTGCAACCTTCCTAATGCCGCGAACGTAAAGCACAAGCTACATCGCTCAATGCAACGTGCTGGCAAAATCCCCCCCAAAAGAAATGCAGATAAAGGCTAAAACAGCGCCCAGTGAGACCCGAGAAGAGGATCTCCGGTCTCCAAGCCGGCAGAACTTCAGATCTCAACTGGCTCAATATGGGTGCTGCTGTTGTGAATGAGGACAAGTGGACCTGCAGTAGTTAGAAGAGACTTTCTCCTTCCGTTCCAGCGGAAACCCTTGAGCACGGCCACTGAAATTATTCTGAGGCACAGTTTTGTCCAAGGCTGTGGTGAAGTCAGCTTCTGCGTTATCAGTTCCTGGTGGCGGAAGAAACCTGCTTTCTAATTTTTGAAAACTCAGCAGCCTGGTGCTTTGGTTTACCCTCACCTGCCCGGCTCTTTTCACGTACCTTCCTTAAAGAATCTTTTGCTTCCTAGAATAGTCTTAGGTGCATATGGTAAACCCTTGCATTTGCTGTAGGTTCCTTCATATCTCAAGGGCTTAGACCTTATGCTCCATTTCCAAGCAGTTTGCTACTCAAGTACCTTTTAGAGCTTGGCCTCTTTGTGTAGTGTTGATCTGGGTTCTTCCTTTCTAGCTGGGGTTCTTGCCTGTTCACTGATCTGGTGGGTATATTTCTATGCCGTACAGTAGCCTTTGGACCTGCTAGATACCGCCCCCCGATAATGCTCATGTTTTTGTGCTCATTTCTAGATGAGGTGTACTAGTTGAGCTACTAAAGTGTTTTTACATAGTTTTTTTAAATCATGTGGCTTCAGTCCTAGACAGATATTATCCTTATCAACTTAGTCGCTCATAAATTTGTAGGAGCAACTCTGTTGAGTTAGGTCAGGGTTACACAACTGCTTGTCACGTTGTGGCATCGTTTTTCTTCCATGCAGAATCCCAGTGTTCCTAGCTAACTACTGTCCGTGTATTCTAGAGATATTTGGAGTGGCCGACCTCCCCAGAGTGGCTGTTCAGTACTACTTGCTCCACATTCAAACAGGAACTGACATGCACTACGAAGGGCAAGAATTGTTTTTAATACGCTTTGCGTTTACTCACTTTTACCTGAGAAGGCGAATTCCAAGCTCCATATGAAAAACTAAGCATTTGTTTTGTGATACACAAAGACGGAGGTGCAGAAAGGACTGTAGCCCAAGGGTACACTTCTTGGTTTGTCCATAGGGTCACCAGAGATTTAACAGTATTTTCTGGGGCGGGGCAGAAATTCAGCAGGCAGCTTTTCATTCTTGGTCTCGAACAAAACTAAATGCCTCTTGGGCACGATGTTAGTGTTTTTGCTCCTTCCTGCCAGGGAGATCCTAACACGTTCGGCCATAGACTTCCATCTTTATATTAAACACACTTCTGTGGATGTTCTCAAGGGATGCCTCATTATCCGTTTTTGCAGAACTATTGATCATTGATGTCCAACTTTGCTTTATTTCACAGTAACGTTTATATCACTTCTTATTTATCTGTGTTCTTTCATGAATGTTTAGGTTAAAAGTTGTGTGAATGGATCCAAACTGGATATTATGAGCCTGTGCTCCAGCATTCTCACCAAAATGTGAGCTAGTCAATGTCCCTATATTAGTAAGAACAGCTAAGAGCCTTGTTAGCGACGGAGGAATGGTATACTGCTGACAAAATAACCAAATGAAATGACTTTTGTCATATCCTTGAATAAAATATCAACCGATACCTCAGTACTAAGGCAAATCATTCGCTGATTTAGCAGTTTTCAAAAAATAAATTGCTACATGATCTAAAACATCATAATCATCTGCAAAAAAACAGGTTGGGCATGCTTCTACTTTGAAACCAAGTGATCCCTTGCAACCGGCCCTGTACACCCAGCACTGACCAACTATTCTACAGTCTAATACTTTTTAATTTTATTCCATCCCGTGCCTAACCATAAGCCACCCGGGCATCCGAAACTGGTGGCTGATGGCACAGCCTCATGTCTCTAGGGTGCGATATAGTTTCTACAGACTAAGATAGGTAGGTAATTAGAACACTTAAAAGGCCCCAGTCCTTCAAAATATCTTGGATAAGGAATTATGAACGACTGACTCCCATCTTAGTTCTGAAAAAAGACCACCTGAGTCCGGAAAAAATATTCACCAACACTTTATTCACCCATATTCCATGCTTTAATCACTTCTTACCTGTAGGTGCTTGCTTCCTCCCTGAAAGTGCCCTAAAGCTGCAAAGCACTTCATGGCACACTATGCAAATGATTATTAATGTACTACATAACTTTGAAAATGAACTGAGGACCCCCTATCCAGCTTGGATAGCAATCACACGAGGCTCCAGAAACACATCAACTGGGCCGTGGCCTTAATGGTGTCAAGCACACCTCACCTTATCCCAGCAGCCACGCTTCCGATGGGGTTGATTGGCACTGGCCTCACTTCATCGAGCATGCCTCTGCTGAGTCCATGGGAACCATTCTGTATGACACCAGGAGGCACTGCAGAAACAAAGGAGAGAAGCAAAAAACTGATAAGCTCAGCACCATGATGCTTTCATGCAGTTTTTTTAGTTTGTTTTAAAGCAGCATTTCAGACTAAATTTTGGATTGGGAGACCAAACTGGAAGTATAGAGAACACCTTGTTTCATTAGACTTGTGCTGCAGTCTGTGGGGGGAATACTCATTACTAACAATTTCTTGGTACGCCCAGTGGTATAAGCACTGGTCTCTGCATTCTGCATAGCTGAAAGAAGGACACTTCGCATTAGGATGATAGCGAAAGTATTTAAAACATCCACCATGAAAAGAAATAAGAACCAAAAACCAACATCTGCAATTGATAAGAGAGGACTCGATAAATAATAAAACCATGGACTTCTGACCTAAAAAACATACACAAATTCAGTACAAACCACAACTTGGGCAGAGTGGCAATGAAACATAGCCTGAAACCCAAAATGGCTGACCACGATGATATAAACAGCCAATCATAAGCTTGAACATGTTAGAAACAGTGGCAAAACAAGCATTTGCAATGAAACGGGTCTCGCATTACGTTGAGTTTGAGCTATTAGCGATGTAGTCTCCTAACCGGACTTTTCTTGCCACATTAAATGAGAGAAATAAAAATTAACAGTGCCATCGAGCTGTTTAAAACAGAGCAAAATAAAGAGAAAAAGTAGTCCAGAAACCATACGGAAAACATGGAGCCTCGTATGTTTCCAGTAGTTTACCGGTGCTCTTGAGGAGGGCAAAACACAGGAAAAGGCATGACATATACATGCCTTTCACAAATAAAAACAAGGGGATTTTAAAAGGCAAGCCCATGAGCCAATGTAAGTGACTGAAGTAACATGGCCGAGGTTAAAATCCCCCTAAAGAGTGATTAGAAGAGGGAAGGAGCAATTTGCACTCGCCCCTAAAGAATGACCGTAAGAAACAGTCTGATATTAGCAAATCAAATCCTCACTATCACAATGCATTATAGGAGGCATCCAGATCAAAACAACTGCCTGATTTACTCAAAATCTACTTACTTTATGCAAGAATGGTAGTGTGGGAATAAACAAACCAATATGAACTAAGGAACATGAAGGCCCATCTAGTCTGGCCACTTCCCTGCCTCCTCTAAATCTGCAGAGCCAATCTAGCATCTACCTTTACCCTTCGTTTGATACTCTCATTGCTCCCTGGATCTGGAGTGTGTCTTTCCAATGGAATGATGCCATGGTGGAGTAAGCAGGGTTCTCTTTAACCCTGGCTCTAGAGAAGGCTGGCAGCTATATTCTGCATTACCCACAGGCGACAAAGGGACCTTTCTCTGATTTGCTTGTTGCAGATATTACCGGATCCCCATAATGAAAAGAGCCGCAACCTGCTCTAGTGGTTCTTTCAAATATCACATCTCCTCTGTGTCTTGGTTTTTAACTCTTCGCATCTGAAATGTTGCTGGACAAGCCTATGAAGGAGGCAAATGTTGTGGATGCTGTCACCAGGAAAATGAAATGAATAATGTTGACAGTTCTGATTTGTTTGACTTGTTTGGCCTCTTTGAGGCACTTCCTGCAGCAACACCGTGTAACCCTGCTAAGTCTCCGCCTCAGTTTTTGCTATATTTTTCTATTTCTGTCCTAGGCTTTGACTTTGTCTTCACACGACTGAAGGTGAATACTGCAAGCAATCCACTTAACTGAGAGGTCTATTGTATTACTTTAATATGTGTGACTGCACCACACCTCTCTCTAAATGCCATAGTTAAGTAAAAGTACATTCCCTGCCTTTATTTTATGTATACTCTGAAATAGTGCTTTAAATGGGCCGGTACTCTCCTGTACAGAGTACTAGCACTTTTTCTTTTTATTTTGAGAGGGTGAGTACCTGCGCTTCTGAAGAAAAAAGTAATACATTTAATTGGAGAGTACCAGCACTTCTCAGAAACAAGCAGGTACTCCGATACAGAGTACCTGCACTTCTATTTTTCCAAGTCGAGCACTGCTCTGTAATATTTCAACATCTCCAATTTCTCGGCCATCTCCATCATGTGTTCAAATGATTTGTGAGGTCTTTCACTTCTATGACTGGAAGTTCATGCCCCATCTTGGTAGGTCTCCACTACTCTGTTTCTGAAGTCTCCTGGGGTATTAGGAAGCATGATCTCCAAATCCGGACACAATATTCTTGACGAGGCGTTCACAATGGTTTCTACTGCTTTAACTAAAGTATCCTCCTCCCGCTGGTTTACTTTAGACTCCCACATTAATATTTGTGTAAAAAGGAGAGGTGTTGTAACTATTCACACTTCCTATACCGTGTATTAGAGCTTTCAAAAAATGGCACACGGACTTCAGCATTGTTCACTCTCAACAAACACTGGGTGGCTGAGAGACAAACCAGGCTACATGTAAGAGAAGCTCGGGCAGAGCTGGCGTCCACCCTTCTACTTGAAAAGGTACTGATCAAGCCTTTGAAACTACCAGCTCACAGCTCTCCGGTGTCCCACCCACCACCTCAAATTCCTTCTCAATTCTAAAGGCAGCAACAGTCCAAAAAGCCAAGTATTTGGGTACAAATGTGGCCACTGCTAACATCACAAGCCAGCTCTGCATCCATCAGAGGCACTTGACAGGAGCACTGAGCCAGCTGTGCTTCAAGAGCATGGACTGAAGATATAATCATTTCTTCTTCAGTCAGAGTGTTACAGTAGGATGCTCAGGAGATATAATCATTTGTATATTTTTCTTCAATCTAAATGGAAGCAGTCTAGGATTTGGAGGCGATATATAAGCTAAAAATAAAACTGGTTCTAACACAGGTCTTCTTGTGAGGTCCATTTTAGGAGTCACACTTTGTTTTTATATTATTTATTAATTTATGAAGTCAAGTAAAGGAACTTAGAAACTTAAAAACTTAGAGTGGCCATTTGAGTATGTCCTATGCTGGATTATCAACATGGCAAACAGGGGTACCAGCAGGAACCTGACAATGATGTAGTCTCTTGCTTTTGATTGCACACCAGCGTGGATGTAGCTAGTGTACGCTCACTTTGAAACTTACGGAGGATCTCTGAGCACTCCGGAGCACAGTGATAGTCTAGACGTAGGGATCAAATGCACTTAGAGCAATCTTACTGCACTCTGGGGCTCAACCCAGACCCACAAAATAGCCCTTGTGCCCCTCGATTCACGTCATGGAAGGAGGGTAGAAAAACAGTGACCGTCCGAATAAACAAATGAAGGAGGTACTGCTTTCTGCAGAAAACACACAAGAGCATAATTATTTGAACTGAAATTTGCTGAATGGAAGAAAACTACGGATACTTGTAGTCAAGAGAAAACAAAGCCAACTGAATCATAAAAAAACCTAACCCTCAGGGAGGGGCCACACTGCTAGTCGCAACATCATCAGTAACTGTTACTGGTTGCATTTTTGATCAAGTGGGTGGTCCTGATAAGTGACTGCTATACAACGGTATCTGGTCACAATGGCTATAACAGCGCTAATGTTAGACTGTTTGGTGGTGGTACGAAATACAGTGATTATTTTTCAGACTGGCATAGAGATACGGTTGTACAAGTAAGCTTGGCACTGACCATAAAGAGTGCTTTTCCAGCATGATCCATTCCCCTGGACTTTAATAACAATGTTTTGGGAAACCTCGGTTTACAAATAACGTGTAATTCACGAAGTTCCAGATTTCTTTTTGATTACCTGAACACATCGCTCACTTTCCAAGCCACCAAACACAATACGAAAACCCGAAGACGCGAGTCAAGCACTTCAAACAAAAGAAAAAGTGCACTCCGAGATTAGCACATCAGTTATGGGCTCTGTGTCAGCCAACTTAGTAGGCTGGTTTAAGGTGTCACCATATGCAGACCGGTATTTAATGTCTTAAGAACAATAACATTGGCAATACAGCAAGATGTACAGGCCTCTGTGCCACTGAGCTTGAAGACGTAAGCTAAGCCAACTCAATTTAATGCTTTTTGAGCTGCATTTCAAAGGTTTGCAAAGACTGCATTTAAAATCTGAAACAAAAACAATGTTTTATTTATATGTGTGTGTATATAAATAGATGTATTGTGTGTGCACATCTATGTGTGAGTAGATAGATAGGCAGTCATGTATCATAATTCAATGTGAGCAGGTGCCAACGCCCTCTAGCACTGGTCACATAACGACAGATCCAGGTACTAATGGATGTACTGTTCCAATTATATAAACCAATATTTTACAGCTGTTTTTTGGACAAACATGTCTCAGTTAATAAACTTGTTGCAGGAACTGTGTACACCATGCAGTTCGCAGATCCTGTTTGGAGGATGCACTATATAAATGCATTACAAACGAAAAGAGGTAGATTCAGATGCAATTCTGGAATTTCTTGTTTATTAAAAAGCATAAAAACATGGAGTCATACCAGAGTCGTCCTCACTTCCAGAGCCTCTAAATACAATATTGTAATACTTATATCCACAAAGTGAAGTATGTTATTTCTCTATGTATTCTCATAGCAATGAAGGGATATTGTTTAAACTGATAGATAATGTTTTGATGGTAAGGCCAGCAAGGTGAACACAACCGGAAATAATCATAACTACCACATACTGCATATTAATTTAACCCTTAAAATGACTTGTTAGGGAAGAAGCAAAACACAGCAGCTCCTGTTTTCCCCAAGCGAATCCACCGTTATTATTAAATAAACAGATGCGGCCTGAAATGAAATGCAGTGACTCACTGCTACTGGGGGGGCTACATTTTCCCAACAATCTTGAGGATGCATATCATTATCTGTGGAACCATATGTATCATACCCCTTTACATAATCACATCTGGCTTCTTAATTAAAAGATGCTTTACATATTCGGTATCAACAGAAATTGGTCATGTTTCATGGATTACACAAGCACCAGATTAAAGTCGAGTTCTCTTCCACACCGAGCAGAACAGGCATAAATTGTCTATGTGCAGCAATTCATTAAAAGCCCCAAGTGATTAGCCCGTTTCCCGAGCAAGGTGTTAACAAATGAAGTTCTTTTGGTGAAACCCTTCTGTGGGCAATCTCGTCTCCTATTAATTGTCCAGTGCCCTACATCGGCACTGCATGTAGGCACCAGACATCAGAGTGAAAATAACTGGCATTTTCGTATTTAAATAGTGGAAACTGAACCTCAAGTATGTCTGGTGATATCTTGCCTCATCAGATACACGGGAGTATCTTATAAAGACCTTGGAACTTCTTAAAATTAACGCATTAGCATGTTTTCTTTATTTATAGGTATAGAAATAGCAATATACTATCAAATCAGGACTAAGCAGTGCAAGGTTTTAGGTCTATCTTGATTTCAGAGACAGTAAAATTAACACACCCGCCATAAAATGCACCAAAGTTAAACAACTCACTATAAACAGAATAGCACACTACATATTTCATTCATCAGTTAGTGATTCCATAAATACTATGATAATTTCGCAAGTAATACACAACACTGCCCAGCTTCAACATCCTCATTCGTACTAAGTATGGTAAGAACACAAGCACAAATACAGGCCTGAAATCTTTAAAACATACGGGTGTGAAACATATACATACAAGACCTTCGGCACAGGTATAATAACCACAGTTTTTCTGTAGATGATCACAAGAATCAAAGAACATTAATTGTAAACAAGGACATAAATTCTGATGTTATCTTTATATCTTAAACGCTCTCTCCGCGGATAGATTTGGGAATAGGGAGTGCTTGCCTTACCTAGAAAACAACATAGGTCCAGAAAGGAGCAGAGACCTTGTGTCCAGACTGGACTGGATATCTGAGACAGCATCAGTTTGTACTGCTTTGATGCCGTCACGTGTGTCAACAAAGTCTCACTGTGTAGAATACTCTGAGTGGTTTCAAGAATTGCAAAATGACCATTAAAATATCCGGAATATACACACTACAAATGTAGCTGATCTTCTGTAAATGTAAACATCTGGACAACAACACTTTTCCCTAAATGCACATTTGAAACACTTCCCAAACACACCGTTGAGAAACCCATTCCAGTGCTGTGACTGAACTTGACTCAACTCTGTTGTCATAACAGTATTCAGACAGCGCCACAAAGGTTAGGTTATCTTGGTTTAACCCACTACAATACTATTCCCAATACACTCCAAGGCCACCCTGCAACCCTAATGGTTACACTGTTTACTGTGTAAATGGACTCCAGATATACTGGCCACCAGGACCCGAGATTCACAAAGATTTGGTTGTGATACTGTGCATCTCACTTTTCCAATGCTGCTGGCTTACTCCTGATTTCTAGGAGTAAATCAATGGACCTACAAGAATAAATCGCACTTGCTCACAGACAAGTCTTTGTAAATCGGCTCCAATGGCTCTAAGCACTATGAGTTCCTTTATAAGAAAATAAATAGCAGGAGCTTAGAAACGTTAACATGGTTACAAAGCACTATATGGAACAGCGGCTATTTCAAGCACCCCCTTGAACCGCACATTGATCTTATCTTCTAAGTGCTGAAACGAAAATAGAGGCAGCGGGATGGTGGGGTGCCCAGCATCACCTTTATTGTTCAGGGGTCCAAATCTTTGGATATTGTTTATTGGCTATTTGAAGCTTGGTGAGAGGTAGATAGCGCTGCCACTAAAACTCCAATCTGAGTGAAGTGCAGAAAACCTTTCAAAGGCTAGCACTTTTGCAAAAATTGGATTCTGCACTTTAGACACCAAGGGCCTGATTACGACCTTGGCAGAGGGGATTACTCCGTCCCAATAGTGACAGATATCCGCTGTTTTACAAATTCCACAGGACATAATGGAACTTGCAATACGGCGGACGGGATATCCGTCACTGTTTGGGACAGAGTAATGCCCTCCACCAATATCGTAATCGAGTCCTAAAGGTCTTACCAAGGGGGCCACACTGTTTGTTCGAGACAAACCACCATTTCATTATGATCCCAAAATTTGACAAACATGCTCGAAATAAGGAAGCAGATAACTAGTGTGCCAATATTGGCAGTGGTATGCATTTATTATGTACACTAAGAAAAATGTGCTGAATACTTTAACGATCTCTTTTTCACCGACTAAGTGTGGACTTGTTATCTTTAAATTATAAAGTCCATTCTTTGCTTTAAACTGTGATCAATACCCGTACACAGCAGCAGACACGCTTACTGCATGCACTGCAGCAACCAAACATTAGCATACCCTGCAGCCAAAAGGCACACAGCATATGTTGCAGCCAACAACATTTTAGCTTACACGGCAACCACCACGCAAACAGCATACTGGCCGCCAAAGGCACTCAGCATGCCCGGCAGTTGCGAAAGATATAGCATCAACTACTGCAACCAAATATTTATACTATTTTCACAACTAACAATATTGCGACAGCTAGCAGCTCCCATTCAGATAAAATAAGCACTGCAGTCACCGAGTAAACAGAATAAGGTACAGTTCTTTGGTATATAGCTCAAGTTGCAGTTCCAAGGATTGTACGCTGATGCTGCCAAGTACACAACAAACACTGCAACCATCAAGTATACAGAATTGGTTTAGACCACCAAGCATACCACGAGTAGTCCCTTGAACCACACATTGATCTTATCTTCTGAGCGCTTAAGTTGCAGTTCCAAGAATAGTACGCTGATGCTGCTAAGTACACAGCGATCACTGCAACCAGCAAGTATATAGAATTGGCTGCAACCACCAAGAATACCATAATCAGCAGATTTTGAGAATACAGAATTCATTACAGCCACCAGGTATATACCCTGAAGCCATGGAGCATAGGGGCTGCATTAACTCTACAAACATGTGCAATCACAGCGTAATTAGAATACGTTGCCACCAATATGTCTATAGCACACACTGCAATATATGGAAAATGTCACTTACCCAGTGTACATCTGTTTGTGGCATTAGTCGCTGCAGATTCACATGCTGTGCACATCCCGCCATCTGGTGTTGGGCTCGGAGTGTTACAAGTTGTTTTTCTTCGAAGAAGTCTTTTCGAGTCACGAGACCGAGGGACTCCTCCCATTTCGACTCCATTGCGCATGGGCGTCGACTCCATCTTAGATTGTTTTCCCCGTAGAGGGTGAGGTAGGAGTTGTGTATGCTAGTAATAGTGCCCATGCAATGGAGTGAATGCGTATGTACATAATGAAGTTTCAAGTAATATATTTACAAATGTTTAAGATCTACTTCTAAACGGCTACAGGCTCCCGGGGAGGCAGGTGGGCGCATGTGAATCTGCAGCGACTAATGCCACGAACAGATGTACACTGGGTAAGTGACATTTTCCGTTCGATGGCATGTGTAGCTGCAGATACACATGCTGTGCATAGACTAGTAAGCAGTTATCTCCCCAAAAGCGGTGGTTCAGCCTGTAGGAGTTGAAGTAGTTTGAAATAATGTTCTTAGGGTCATATGTACGAAAGCTTTTTCCCATTGACACAAAATGGGTAAAATCCTTTGGTACATCTGGCCCTTAGTACAGCTTGACTTACTGTTGCTTGTTGTGCAGTTAACACATCTACACAGTAGTGCTTGGTAAATGTATGAGGCGTAGACCATGTTGCTGCCTTACATATTTCGTTCATTGGAATATTTCCTAGAAAGGCCATGGTAGCACCCTTCTTTCTGGTTGAGTGTGCCTTTGGTGTAATAGGCAGTTCTCTTTTAGCTTTAAGATAGCAGGTTTGAATGCACTTAACTATCCATCTAGCAATGCCTTGTTTTGAAATTGGATTTCCTGTATGAGGTTTTTGAAAGGCGATAAATAGTTGTTTTGTCTTTCAAATTAGTTTTGTTCTGTCAATGTAGTACATTAGTGCTCTTTTGATGTCTAATGTATGTAGTGCTCTTTCAGCTACAGAATCTGGCTGTGGGAAGAACACTGGTAATTCTACCGTTTGATTCAAGTGGAACGGTGAGATTACTTTTGGTAAAAATTTAGGATTGGTCCGTAGAACAACTTTATTCTTGTGTATTTGAATAAATGGTTCTTGAATGGTAAATGCTTGAATTTCACTCACTCTTCTTAGAGATGTGATGGCAATTAAAAATGCTACTTTCCACGTTAAGTATTGCATTTCACAAGAGTGCATGGGCTCAAAAGGTGGACCCATGAGTCGTGTTAAGACAATGTTGAGGTTCCATGAAGGAACTGGTGGTGTTCTTGGTGGTATAATTCTCTTTAGGCCTTCCATAAACGCTTTTATGACTGGTATCCTAAACAATGAAGTTGAGTGCGTAATTTGCAGGTAAGCTGAAATTGCCGTAAGATGTATTTTAATGGAAGAGAAAGCTAGTTTAGATTTTTGCAAATGTAGTAAGTATCCTACTATCTCTTTTGCAGATGCGTGTAAAGGTTGAATTTGATTATTATGGCAGTAATAAACAAATCTTTTCCACTTATTTGCACAGCAGTGTCTAGTGGTAGGTTTTCTAGCTTGTTTTATGACCTCCATACATTCCTGTGTGAGGTCTAAGTGCCCGAATTCTAGGATTTCAGGAGCCAAATTGCTAGATTCAGCGATGCTGGATTTGGATGTCTAATCTGTTGTTTGTGTTGTGTTAACAGATTTGGTCTGTTTGGCAGTTTGACATGAGGTACTACTGATAGGTCTAGTAGTGTTGTGTACCAAGGTTGCCTTGCCCATGTTGGTGCTATTAGTATGAGTTTGAGTTTGTTTTGACTCAACTTGTTTAATAGATATGGAAGAAGTGGGAGAGGGGGGAAAAGCGTACGCAAATATCCCTGACCAGTTCATCCATAGTGCATTGCCCTGAGACTGATGTTGTGGGTACCTGGATGCGAAGTTTTGGCATTTTGAGTTTTCTTTTGTTGCAAATAGATCTATTTGTGGTGTTCCCCACATTCTGAAGTAAGTGTTCAGTATTTGGGGGTGAATTTCCCATTCGTGGATCTGTTGGTGATCCCGAGAGAGATTGTCTGCTAACTGATTCTGAATCCCTGGAATAAATTGTGCTATTAGGCGAATGTGGTTGTGAATCGCCCAATGCCATATTTTTTGTGTTAGGAGACACAAGTGTGTCGAGTGTGTTCCTCCCTGTTTGTTTAGGTAATACATTGTTGTCATGTTGTCTGTTTTGACAAGAGTGTATTTATGAGTTATTATGGGTTGAAATGCTTTAAGCGCTAGAAACACAGCTAACAGTTCTAAGTGGTTTATATGAAACTGTCTTTGCTGAATGTCCCATTGTCCTTGGATGCTGTGCTGATTGAGGTGTGCTCCCCACCCTGTCATGGATGCATCTGTCGTTATTACGTATTGTGGCACTGGGTCTTGAAAAGGCCGCCCTTGGTTTAAATTTATACTGTTCCACCATTGAAGCGAGATGTATGTTTGGCGGTCTATCAACACCAGATCTAGAAGTTGACCCTGTGCCTGTGACCACTGTGATGCTAGGCACTGTTGTAAGGGCCGCATGTGCAACCTTGCGTTTGGGACAATGGCTATGCATGAGGACATCATGCCTAGGAGTTTCATTACTAATTTGACCTCTATCTTTTGGTTTGGATACATGGCTTGTATTACATTGTGGAATGTTTGGACTCTTTGTGGATATGGAGTGGCAATTCCTTTTACTGTTTTGATTGTTGCTCCTAGGTATTGCTGTGTTTGACACGGCAGAAGGTGTGACTTTGAGTAATTGATTGAGAAACCTAGTTTGTGTAGGGTTTCTATGACATAATTTGTGTGTTGTGAACACTGTATTTGCGTGTTGGTTTTGATTAACCAATCGTCTAGGTACGGGAACACATGTATTTGCTGCCTTCTGATATGTGCAGCTACTACTGCTAGACATTTTGTAAAAACTCTTGGCGCAGTCGTTATTCCGAATGGCAACACTTTGAATTGGTAATGTATCCCTTGGAATACAAACCTTAGATACTTTCTGTGTGAAGGATGTATTGGTATATGGAAATATGCATCCTTTAAATCCAGTGTTGTCATGTAGTCTTGTTGTTTGAGCAGTGGGATTACTTCTTGTAATGTAACCATGTGAAAGTGGTCTGATTTGATGTATGTATTTAATATTCTGAGATCTAGTATAGGTCTTAGAGTTTTGTCTTTTTTGGGTATCAGAAAGTACAGTGAGTAAACTCCTGTGTTTAGTTCTTGTTTTGGTACTAATTCTATTGCCTCTTTTTGGAGCAATGCTTGAACTTCTAATCCTAGAAGATTTATATGTTGTTTTGACATACTGTGTGTTTTCGGTGGGACTGTTGGAGGGAATTCGAGAAATTCTATGCAATAACCATGCTGGATAATTGCTAGTACCCAAGTATCTGTTGTTATCTCCTCCCAATGTTTGTAAAATTGGCTTAGTCTTCCCCCCACAGGTGTTATGTGATGGGGATGTGTGACTTGTAAGTCACTGCTTATTTTGAGGACTTTTGGGGCTTTGGAATTTTCCTCTTTTTTTGGAATCGTCCCCCTCTATATTGCCCACGAAAACTTCCCCGCTGATATTGGCTTTGGTAAGTGGGCCTTGTTTGTGATGTTGTGGTTTCTGTAGGTTGTCCTCGAAACCCTCCCCTAAAAGGTGTTTTGCGAAATGTGCCTCTGCTCTGCAGGGAGTAGAGTGCGCCCATGGCTTTTGCTGTATCAGTGTCTTTTTTGAGTTTATCAATAGCAGTGTCGACTTCCGGCCCAAACAACTGCTGTTCATTAAATGGCATATTTAGCACGGCTTGTTAAATTTCCGGCTTGAAACCTGACGTGCGCAGCCATGCGTGCCTTCTTATTGTTATTGCAGTATTTACTGTCCTTGCAGCCGTATCTGCTGCATCCATTGAAGACCGTATCTGATTATTAGAGATACTTTGTCCTTCTTCCACCACTTGTTGTGCTCTTTTTTGGAACTCCTTGGGTAAGTGTTCTATCAAATGTTGCATCTCATCCCAGTGAACTCTATCATATCTTGCCAAAAGTGCTTGTGAATTGGCAATGCGCCATTGGTTTGCTGCTTGTGCTGCAACCCTTTTGCCCGCAGCATCAAATTTGCAACTCTCTTTGTCTGGAGGTGGTGCGTCCCCCGAGGTATGAGAGTTTGCTCTCTTACGAGCTGCCCCGACAACTACTGAGTCTGGTGTTAACTGGGTTGTAATATAAACAGGATCTGTTGGCGGTGGCTTGTACTTTTTCTCCACCCTTGGAGTTATGGCTCGGCCTTTAACAGGATCCTGAAAGATTTGTTTTTAATGTTTTAGCATTCCTGGGAGCATAGGTAGTCTTTGGTATTGGCTATGAGTGGAGGATAGCGTGTTAAACAAAAAGTCATCCTCAATTGGTTCGGAATGCAAGGTGACGTTATGGAAAGCAGCTGCCCTTGCGATCACCTGTGTGTAAGATGTACTGTCCTCAGGAGGGGACGGCCTGGCACGGTACGAGTCTGGGCTGTTGTCCGATACTGGAGCATCGTAAAGGTCCCATGCATCGGGATCATCTTGACTCATGGCAGTATGAGTCGGGGAGTGCATCAGTGGAGGAGTTGCTACTGGTGATGTGTGCACTGATGGTGGTGGAGACGGTGGTGGAGTTGTTTTCTTTGCCACCTTTGCCTGTGGCTCCTTGTCCTTTTTTTGAAAGGCAAGTTTTCTTTTTATTTTAATTGGGGTAAGAGTGGTTATCCTCCCTGTGTCTTGATGAATGTGGAGCCTCCTTTGAGTATAGTCTGGCTCTACAGCTTGAAGTTCCTCTCCAAATCTATGTTTTTGCATTTGGGAGGACAATCCTTGTTCCTCTGTATAGGAACCTGTTTTCGGCTCCGAGGCTGGATGTTTCGAAATCAAAACTTTTTCGGACGTCTTTTTAGGCTCCGAAGAAACCTTTGTAATTTTCGGCGTGGTGGTTTCTCGGTGCCGAATTTGTTCGGTGTCGCTGTCACGGTGCCGAAATTTCTCTGAGCCGATGTCTCGGGTCCGAGATTGCTGTGTGGCGGTATCTCGACCGGAGTCGGATGACTTCGACACCAGCGTGCTCTTTTTCGGTGCCTTGGCTCGGTCACCTATTTTTGGGGTTAAGCCATGGCCTGTTGGCGGTGGCGTCCCCTTGGCTTTTGTTGACTTCTCGTGAGTCTTATGTTTCGACGTCTTACTCACGGTTTTCGGCATTTCTTCGGCCTCAAGCTCTTCTGAGTCCGACTCTTGGATAGAGAAAGCTTCCTCTTCCTCCTCGAAAAGCTCTTGTCCTGTCGGTGTCGACGCCATCTGCAGTCTTCTGGCTCTTCGGTCTCTTAACGTCTTTCTGGACCGAAACGCTCGACAGGCCTCACAAGTATCTTCCTTGTGCTCTGGGGACAAGCACAAGTTACAGACCAGATGCTGATCCGTATACGGATACTTGTTATGGCATTTTGGACAGAAGCGGAATGGGGTCTGTTCCATCAGCCTTGAAGTTGCACGTGGCCGGGCCGACCAGGCCCCGACGGGGGATCAAAAAAAACCCAAAGGGCCACCGGAGCTCTTCAAAATTCGGTGTCGATCTGTTGTAACTAACCCGATACCGAACGAAAACAATACCGACGTTTTTTCTGAGATTCTAACTAACTTTCCGACCCGAAACACGGAGCGAAAAGGAACACGTCCGAACCCGATGGCGGAAAAAAAACAATCTAAGATGGAGTCGACGCCCATGCGCAATGGAGTCGAATTGGGAGGAGTCCCTCGGTCTCGTGACTCGAAAAGACTTCTTCAAAGAAAAACAACTTGTAACACTCCGAGCCCAACACCAGATGGCGGGATGTGCACAGCATGTGTATCTGCAGCTACACATGCCATCTAACATATATATATATTCTTACACTATATACTATTTTGCACCCATTAAACATATACCAGGATACAAGTAGCAAGAGTACAGTATAAACTGCTACTTTTAAATATATAGTGTAGGCAGCGTGCTCAAGCATGCAGCAAGTATACAGAATATGTTGCAGCCTCTATGCCCATATCATAAGATTCAACCAGCATCACGCAGAATAATGTATGGATAACATGCAAATAAAACATACTACAGACAACACAGACAACTAGGCATCCATTTAACACATGGCATGCAATGCATCTTTCAAGCCTCTACGGAAAGCTGCACCACCCAAGCACACACGTACCACCCAAGCCTATAGCATCATCGGTGGTCATCAAGGATACATCCAGCACTATAACTGTTAAGGAGAAAGCAAGCACCCTTTTCCCAAGCACATGGTATGAAATGCAGTCTGCACACAAATATAAGACAGTGACGCTGTCTTTCACATTGGATGTGCTGCATGCAGATAGGCTGTAACCATCAAGAGTGGTACTAGCATGCTGCATGCCCTTCAAATCGCAACAACAGTTGATACTGGGTGTAGCTATTAAAATAGCAAAGAACAGAGCAGTCAAACCTATGGCATACATGGCAAGGTCAAGAATATAGCATAGACTGCAGTGTTTAGGGACAGGATATACACTGCAGCCTTTAAGCGTGTCAAAATAAAACACGCAGTTCAGCTACAATGCGTGAAAAATGTAGATCAAGCAAAAATATAGACTACACAGCATCCCCATAAAAATACATCGCACACAGCAGCGCCAAGAAGACAGCGTGCACTGCAGCCATTAAGAGCATAGCATATGCTGCAATCACCAATAGACCCGAAGCAACCAGTTACAGAGCTTACCCCATTACCAGCAGACATACAGTGGAGAGCGCAGCCATGAAGAAAACAGCATACAGTACAAGTATCAATAATACAATTTTGGATTAGTTAGCAAGTGAATTGCTACCAAGGCCTATAAACCGCTCATGGAATAGTGTCTGATGCAGCCATGAAGAACATGGCACACCAGTCCTCGAGGACAAGGTATACATTACAATCACTGAGCATGTAGTGTATGGGAACCCATCAGAGTACACATGTCAGATGTCAAGGGTGTATCATAGTCTATCATTACCAACCACATGGCATACACTGGACTTACCAAATCTATAGCATGGGCTCTAATTACAAGTCCAGGGAAACATATACTGCAGTTTTTACGAGCAATAAATGCACAATGGGCGTCAAACATTTTGCACACACTGAACTATGAGTATAGATTACAGATCGTGGAAGTATCGAATAGTCAGGACCACTAGAATTATACAGCAGTGGAGGACCAAGCAATGCAGCAGTGTCGACTAAACGAAGGTGGGAGTAAGGGCACCCACTAGCTGTTTTTAATTTTAGATCACATTCATACAAAAAGAAGCAAGCTTCTGCAAAATACGTTTTCTCAAGAAGGAAATAAACACGTTTACCAGTTCCAAATAAAAATCGTATTTTATCAACGAATATGTATTCTGTCCTGCAGGAACTGTATAATATGAACACCGCTCCTCTAGTGAAAGACTAGACTAGTGTCTGTTACAAGAAGGGCGCATTTGCATTACAGTCAGCAGAGAACAAGCGCGCATGTCCTTGATTCTTGTCTCTAATTATGCTTATCCCAGGTAAGCGCCAGAACTGATCTTCTGTGTTGGGCTTGCTCAGTGAACACTACGGCCTTCAGATGGACTTCCTTGTATGAAGAAAGACATACTTTATCTATAGTATAAGGTTCTCGCTTGGGACATGGCATTGTAAAACATTTAATAGCTCAGATGGTAAAATGACAAGTACAGTGACTGGGGTTTTTCTGTACCCTCGGCGCCCTCCAGAAACAACTGCTTACTGCTTCTGTGAACAGCATCTCTGCTGCTATCAGCAATTTGCACGAGTGAAAGAAGACATTTTCATGACAAAGGAACATTAGTTTCATTCTTCTTGAATCACGTTTAAATATGTAATATTTTATCTTTCATGCAGACAAAAATCCCTACGCCCTCTCTTAAATAAAGACAGTGATACTATTTGGCAACAGTTTCACCTCAGTATTACCAATTTAATACCTGAATACAGCAATCAACAACTGAAAGGGGACCCAGTCACGTTTGAAAGTCTGTCAATTCACGGCACCACTACTGCCATATTTTTTGGTAGCTTTTTATCTGTCTGAGTTAGAAACATTAAAATCGGAAAGTTATACAGGAGATGTTGCAATACATGCCAAGTGTGACATGTACATAGTTATGTACAAAATGCTGCAACCAAATACTCACATAACCCGAGAGATACCAAAATACGAAGTAAAAAGCAAAGTCCAACTTAAGCTTTTAGTAACAAAGATACAGGAAATACAGCCAAATCAAACACATGGCGTACATTTCAGCACTGTTCACGCTACAGGTTTAACCTATCCTTTAGTTACCAAGCAAAAATAACACAAACTGCATTTACCGAAGATACTAGATGTGTTCCATAACACTAGCACAAAGTACAAAAACAAAGAAAATGACAAATGCTGCATAAGAGGACAAACATCATACACTGGTAGCAGCAAAGAAAGTGTGTGCTGTTGACACTAAATGTACAAGAGTCAATGCAAATATTAAAGTCACTGGCTTTGTCCTAGATACCAACAAAAGATTTGACTATAGATTCACTACAAAAACCATAAAGTGTACGCTGTTGTCTCCAAACGTGTCATACATTGCAAATACTATGGACACCGTCCAGTGTTATACACTGCAGATACTAAGGACACTTTCTACTCGTCAGACATCAGACATCTGGTATAAAGTGGAAACTCCGACGATAGAGACATGCTGCGGATATATAGCAAACCTTATATAGCATGGGTATGCCTCTATGGCAGTGGTTCCCAACCTGTGGTCTGGGCACCCCTGGGGGTCCTCGAAGCCTCCTGAGGGGGTCAACGACCGCTTATAAAATTAAATAATATTAACAGATTGGGTCCCCAGTTTTCAGTAATGACACAGTGGGGGGGTCCCTGAACTGCATTAAAGATTCAGTGGGGGTCCCCGGGCTCCAGTAATGATAAAGTGGGGGTCCACAGAACTCAAAAGGTTGGGAACCACTGCTCTATGGTATCAGTTAAATATATGGTACTGATTGCAGAACCCAGATACAGAATATTGTGCAGCCAACAAGCATACATCAGATACTGCAGAAACCAAACATGTAGCACATACTGCAACTAATAAGGGTACAACATATACTCTTGTTGACAAAGACAACCTATTAAGAGCATTGTCAGCACACAGTACTGATTTATAGCTGTTAGACCCATGACATAGGATGTGAAACCCAAACGCCAAAAATGTGCAGCAGTTGTAAGTATACAGCAAGCTCTCTGCCGAGAGGACTTCTGTAAAATTAGCACATATGCCAAATATAATCTTACCCTGAAGCACAAGGTTTGTGTCAAAATCATGTTTAAATGCTTCTCCACAGGACTCACCAGCCCACTCTAGGATGAAAATTCCTGTTTTGTAGCTGTGCTTTACATTTTGCGTCCAAGTAGATCTTAAATAACCAGCTGTAAGCTTTCTGTGGATAGCCGGTATGTGTACTCCCGTTTGGGCTTTGTAAATCACTTTTAAATTATTTGGATTCCTGAAGGCTGTGAGTTTTAAAGCACACAATGATGCCTAATACTCAATTTGAAGAGATGCAGTGTAGACAGTTTGCACTAATATTCACTGGACTAAAACAAGATATTGAAAAAAAGTGAGAGTCAACTGACTATTGTGGAAATTAGTCCATGATTCTCCATTATGCTCAACAATGTCCCACACGGTTCTATACGATAGATGTGTTGTCCTAGGTCAATTAATTCTCACTAGTGATCTGGCATAGCACACGTAGCTGTGACAACCTTTCTTATTTTCTGTATACCTCCCCAAACCGAACCTACCTGTCTTCTGTAGGTCATTCTATATATCTACATAATTCTATGTCTACACAATTCTCTAGTTTAGTACATCTTGCTCCATATTTCTCTACTCCTTGTTCTAGATCTGTCTTTGTGTATCTCTATCCATATGTCTTCTTTGCTTATTTTATTTATTTTGCTTATTTTGACTTGATCTCTTCTTCAATATGTTATTGTTGGCCAACTACAGTAAAGAACCATCTAGCTCTAGATACACATCAAACACAAGACCAATGCTTTAAAAACAAAACCTTTAAGGCTTATTAACTGATGTAACATTCGTTGTGAAAATTATGTGTATTTGAAACGACAAAAGAGCAGTCACATTCTGCAAAATCTGAAGCTGGCAGTGAAGGGCCTTAGAAGTTGCTTCACAAAGAAAAGTACAATAGTTATGTCTAGAATGAAAGCAGAGCTGAACTTGCGTTCGGTTATTTAGCAGGATGACTTGCTTCTAAATACAAGGAAATAGTGAAACTACAAGTGAATACCACAGCATTCATCTATCGTTTGGATTTCTGTTAAGATCAACTCATTATTTCTCTTACATTAAGAGAGGTGTTTGAGATGCCTCTGCTTTTTATAGTGGCTTTGGGTATTGAGGATTAAGTTCTTGATAAGAATTGTCTAGTTGACGTGCTGAAAGCCAAATTTTAGGATGTTGATAAACAACTTATTTCCAATATTCCAGATAGAAGTTTTATTCCACTGGGATGGAAAAACAGGAAAGGACCTCAGTTACATTGCCAGATACACAGACAAATCTGGGTATTATTTGCATATGCCTGGAATGCTGGACCATACTGGAAAAGAGAGACATGAGACATCTCAAACATTCTTCAGTGCTTGGAACAAGGCTTCACTAAACTCTTCTACTAACCAACAAAAACGCCTATGAATCTTTACATGGTCCTGATACCCCCTTGTTGCATGCAAGACTCTCAGTGAGCTATGTACATTTTGCAACATTTTACTGGGTGGTATACTGTAGAAAATTTGAGACAGCAAGTCTGAGTCTCACTGCACAAGCTGGTTATCCCTGTTTACATGTAAAGTGAGCACTAAAAGAGTAAAATAGCATTGAACACAGCTCAAATGTATAATTGACACTATGGAAAGACCCCTGGCTACTGTCCATAAGAGAAAATGGAAGGGAGTACTTTCACAGTGTCCATTATATTTATTCAACACACACCTAAGTGCATTGGGAGAACCAATGAAAAGTAGGAGATGGCAGACTCTGAACACATAGATATACACAGCAAGGAGGCGGATGAGGACAGAAGAGGAAAGGGGGGACTTATATATATATGTATATATATATTTATATATATATATATGGGCGGCTTAAAAATATTAGGCAACGTGCATATACGGCTGTTTTGGGCAGGTAAGGCGAGGGAAGAAAAAAGTGACACAGGAAGAACAGCGGGATTAAAAGATGCTCACGCCTACAAAGGAAAAAAATAAAATACAGTGGTAGGCCGTGGTGAGGGAATAAAAGCATGCTGATTGCGAGATTCAGGGTGCATCTTTCTTAAAGAAACAGAAATGAATGGGCAAGAAGATATTTGAGTCTATTGGTTCTTAAGTGCATTAGTTCAGACTGAATTACATCGGGCTAATCGTGTGCATTCCTCCTCGTTTTTTGGTGTGCTCTTATTAGTACAGAATACCCTCTACAGAATGCCTGGGTTCATTTAGCGGGATACAAAACTTTAAATGCATACTGGGGAGATGATGGTTTTGGAAGGGGTGGGGGGGTGGTAGGAGCCAACATTTACGCATAATTGAGTGTCAGCATAGTTTGCATGTCATTTGCTTGAGTTATATGTTCTCATCTCGGAGTGAGTGGTTGAGAGATGGAGGCCACTAGGGTGACATTAACAGGGAATGTAGAATCAGCAAAGGCTTTTTTGCAGATTTTTTATGATGAGATTCCCGCATAAGGTAAGTTCTTTAGTGCGAGTCAATCAAACTAACATTTATTATGTCTGATTTATGCCACATCAGTTTTTTTAAACGAAGCATTTTGATTTTAGAAAACAGATATTTAAAGAATTACTATAACATCATAAACAACTGTATCTGTAAGAACTGTAATGTTTCAAGGCACCGGCTTAATTCTTGTCTATTAAAAACAGTGTCTCTGGCATTAATCCAATAAAGAAAAGAGATATCATTCTAATTGCGCCTTTTGTTTATGTCTTTCCAGTTTAAATTTTAAAATCGGGGCTTAAACTTGAAGCTTTGGCCCTTTTCAATAATGGGGTTGTGCCCTTCATTTTCAGGTAAAAATACCATACTTGCTAAAAGAATAAATAGTTAGCAGCTCTCCTCTCTGATCTCTAAAATGGGCATTCAGTGTGCAGACGTTTTAAAATAGCTTAGCATACCCAGTCTTGGGATAAATCTTGACTGTATAATACTTCTGAAATCAATTGTTTGACTGGACAGTAAGAGAGTAAAAAGTAAAGTATTTAAAACTTTAAGGATTATCAGAAAAGCCACAAAGTAATTTTCACTCCAGCCACTTAAATTATTTACAATCTGTGTGTGAACACACCGAAAACTCCTTCACAGTGGCTTTAATATCCTTCAGTATCGGCTGTATGTTGTGAAGCTGTTCAAGTCATTTAACAGAAAAAAAACATTCAAAGGATACAAATGTTTTAAATGTGTTAATGGTTAGGCATATAAACTATAGTTTAAACTTTTTTACTTAAACAAATTTACAACTCTACTGGATATTTCAATAAATTAAAAAACACTGTTCTTACTAAGAACATCTAAGTGCAATGACGAATCATCTGAAGGTGGATATAGGTTTTGCGAAATTTTAATTTGATGATTAAATACATTTTCGTAGTAGTCAATTAAAGAGCACATTGTGATTATTTTGATTAAAATTGACAATCATTTGCTTGCTTCGCTTAAGTTCATGTAGTGGACTCAATGGGCACTATTTTCAAAGGAATACATATTCACCCATTTTGTTCTCTTCTTGCACCATATCTGTGTATGAATAAGTCTTGAATGTAAAAGTCTACCATACTTTATAAAAATAGCTACTCACAACCTGCTTGTAACTCAGGGGGAGTATTCAAAAGCATCATGGCACTGGCAGCATCAATGTCGGGATCTGGAAAAATCAACCAATAGATACATCATTAATCAGGCTAATTTGTTTTTTTTCTTCTTTGCTATAGATATAGCTAAAGTGCTGATGTTAAGCGTTAGTCAATCAAAAATGTCTGAAAGCCAAATGGTGCCTTTGTTTACAATTTTGCCTATCAGTTATCAAGTAAAATGTATTGATTATTTTGCTTCCCATCTCCATGTAACAGAACTTTCCATGTATCTGCAATCATGCAGACTGAAAATGGAAGATGAATGTCAAGAAATTTGAATGCATTTTTTAAGCAAGCTAACAAAACACAAAAAGCATTTTGGCAAAAAAAAAAAAAACTCGAATTAACTTGAAAATCTGGTAAAAAAAAAACTCAAAGTAATTTTTCAAATAATCTTTGATTTGCTTAAGAAAATTGTCTTGAACTAAAAATCATACCTTATAAGAACATTCTGAAAATCATCTCTCTGATGTTCTTAACAAAATAGAATCTATGCAATATGGCATTGTTATTAATAAGACTTTTCACCTTATCTCACGTTTGACCAAAATGTTTACGTTTGGGGCATTAGGCAATTTAGGATCCTGTATTTTGATTTACTGTGTGCCAGTGCAAAGAAAACTTTTTGCAGTTTTAAAGAAGGTTAAACCACTCACTAGCTTGGAAGATATAACTGATGGAAGGCCGGGCTGGTCAACAGTACACTAGCAAGCAAGAGTTAATGTCTCTTAACTTGAGTTAACAGAGCACACTGAAATATTATGGGTGTTGTATAATCTCTCATGGGCTTCTTTTTATCAGGAAATATGATACATATGAGACTGGATGGGCTCTTTCGGCCATATGAGATGATAGTGTAAACAAGCTCTATGACGGATATCTTCTGTTGAGGATATTATGAACATTTATCAGATGTGTCTGATTTGGTGGATCCGATCATATTGCTTCAGCATGCACAGTAGGCAGATGAGTGTCAGATAATGCTAGCAGTTCCATCAATCCTTTGGGTAAACTTGATTGGGACCCCTTCTCATGTGATGTTGTACGTATCCCAGTATTCTGGTAATAGCCATACAAAGATAGACTGGATCCAAACACACGTGAGCTGGTGATGCTCAGTTATATCTGCATCTCAGCTCCATGGCTCTTCTTTTTCATCTACAAGTTTATTTTCAAAGATTGAAATAGTTGAACAAAATGCTTCCAATTAACGGTTCTAATGCAAAGTCACTGTTGAAACCTTTAACACTGTATAGAAATGTAGTTGTGGTTGGTTACCGAGGCACACCAATCCTAGGGGAATCCAGGGCATAATGCAAGTTTACATTTTAGCGATTATTTTAAATTCAGGGCATACACGTGAAAGGTTAAGGGAGTTCAGCAACACAATCACACATACACTACCGACAGATGCTTTACAGGCTCTCTTTTCTGCCCATGATCAAAAGCAGTATTACTGCAGTATTTATCATTTACGCCAAATTTGATTTTTTCTCCCCAATGAGTCTAAGAATAGCTCATGATTTCTTTGATGACTTCAGAATGTAAAATGCATACAGAGAGGCACGCAGCAGTCCAAAAGGTTCGATGTCTGCCTGTACTCTTTCAAAACATGTTCCCAGTATGAAGCAGATTTCATATCACGTTATTGGTGTGATTATATATTTCGTACCAACGCAACCCCCACTAACAGTCACATAAAAAAGGGAGCATTTTAATCATACTTATATATAAATGAGTTTTTAAAGCGCCTCGTCCCACAATTCTGTCCAAACGCTTGATAATCTGTCAATTTCTCGTTGACAGAGCTGTGGTTTTCTTGCGCCTAAAACTGGGTTGTTTTAGTATAATCTCCTGCTATCTGAACTATAAACACAGCTTTTCGGATCTCCGAGGATAAGGTTTCCTCGTGCACTTTTTGATATGAGCTGGCCACGTCATATTAACCTTGATTACTGCTATAAAGCCATTCAATAATTCAAGTGGACATCACTTTGGCAGGCTGGCCTGTAAATCATAAATGGAAATGTTTAATTATGTTTGATTGGTTGGTTATTCTCATCCCTGGGTACAAAGCATTTTACTAGCGTACCAGAGGAAACGTTCAGCGTTAAGAAAGTTTCTCTAGTCGCGCTTTGAAAATGCCAAGAAAGATTTGGAAATCGTGGCAGAAAAAAGGGTACTTTTTGTATTTCATAAACAGGAACTATAAAGAAGGCAGTCACTTCTATAAATGCATTTTGAACTAAGGTATAAAAGAAATACTCCCCACAATATTGTGAAGTACTGGTAATTTGAAATCAAGGTCCAACTCGGGACAGAATAAGTTAGGGAGAAGGGAAAAGTATTATCTATTCCATAACTATATTCACTTCCCTCGCAGAGGCAGCAACAGCGCTGCCATGGAAACCACGGTAACCATGACAACCATAAACAACGGAGAACTGCCGGTGACTAAACTGAAAAGAACATCTGCCCCAGCCAAGCATCCCAGCTGCCCTGGAGCGATCTGCGCCAGCAGCGCGCGAGGCCGCGTGACGGGAGAAGCCGCCGGTGCCATGTCCAAATAAATGAAGTGTGCAATTGAAGCAGACAGAAAAACACGAACCCTCCGCCGATTACGGACTCTTCGGCTGCGGGACTTAATGACTAATGATCTCAGCCTTTTCTCTTGTCAGAATCCGTGCTAAATTACACCCTCCTCACCAAAAAAGAGCTAATAGCTGCATGGCACTTTGTTTTGGGTTATTACGGAGAAGAATACATTTTGCTGCGAAAAAAGTGCATTTTCATATTTCAGAGGAGCCATTTGTTGGTTCTGGGTCTCATCAACACATTATCAACTCTTACAGCTAATAATATGGGAGGTGATAGAAAGCGTTAAAGGTAGACCGTTGATCATCATAAAAGAGAAGAAACTGTGCTTTTAGATAAGGTCTAATCTGCATCTGATGGGCTCAGAATGTACAAAGAGGATACAGGAGTCTGGCTCCACACTAAACGGTCTGAACGACTGGCTCACCCGTGTAGCCACAGGACGCTAAGAGCTAGTCAAAGTGAATAAAGGGGGTCGTACAGCAGAAACGGTTGAAAAGGTAGGCTAATAAGATGCATGAAAGCATGTTCTTGCCCTGGCGGCAACGTGTTTGTGTGTTGGGGTGGGGGTGGAGTATCATCGAGGGCTAGGAATAGGCAACAAAAGTTTGAGCGAAGATCCCAGGGAAAGAATGGATTGGATTTGCCAGTTTGAGGTGCGGGGCTTGGCAATTACAAGGGTCCTCACATTGCGGTTCATGGAGAGACACAGAATAAATGTTGGTGGAAATATACTGCGATAAGTTTTTGGATAAAGGCAACAAAAAGCATGCAGATTATCTTTGCTCTGTGTTCCGATGTACACAGGTTTTCAGTAAGCATATTTCTTTATGCCAGCACTGTGCCAAAGACAGTGTCACTCCATCAAAGCTGCCTGAAAATGTTGGGATCCTTGAAGATATGTTTGTGTATGCCCCGAAGCACCCAATACACTTGCCTAACTGCATCTCAGTTTATTAATCCTCATCTGCTTCTAATCAATTACATTTTCTGGCATTTTATGATAACCTTCTGGTGAATGCAAGGGGACGAGTAGCATGAGTATAGACGCCACTGTGATCGCAAGAATAACTCTAGTGCCTACGGGGTCATACTATTTTTCATGACTATGAAAGCAACTGCGCATGTACTGCACATACTGATGATACAGTACTCATCAAGGCAACCTGTTCACCACGGATCACTGACAAATGCAAAATACATACATGCATGTGGCCAATATTCATCTGAAAGGGCCGAATCCAGGCCAGGTTTCCAAGCAGCCTTAAGGGATGATTACCATACCATGACTTTGAATGGCATCATTTACATAGTGGCTAGCCTGAAAGGCTGGCAGGCATCCAGCGCTCACACACCAGTGATGAAAATGCCATTAAACACCCCCCTACCAGCTCCCTAAAGCATGAAAGTGATGTTGGGAGGTGAGGATAAGGTTCAACAAGGCAAATTCCTTACCAAGAGCACAAACCATTAAAAGACTCTGTTCACATCTTTTAAAAAACGTATTTTATGAATTAGATCCCTAAATAGATTTGACCCTTCCTTGTTGCCAAACCCTGTTTGAATAGTTGAATAGCAGGTGACGTGCCATCCAGAAGCCACCTATAAGACAACTCATTACCTTCTTGAAGAACAAATGAGGAACGAAATTCAAATACACTGTATCCAACTCCCCATCTCTTCAAACAAAAAAACTGCTCAAAGATGTGTTGCTGTATAAAAATCAGGCAAAACAAAATTGAGGATCGATGTTACAACAAGCAAGAAAACTCAAAAAATGCTCGTAGACACAAACAACACAGCTGTTAAGGCAACACAAGAATAGTCACAATCACTGTACCTTTTGTAATTACGATTAAAAAATAATAATTGCAGTAAACAATACTATGGTGTACCATATTCATCAAGTGCACTTCCATCAGCCACTGAAAATAGATATTTCAATTAAATAACTCAACGGTATTGATTTTACTGACAGCGGCAGTTAGCCTTTCCAGAGTACAACCTGTGGCCTGGAGTACAATTCTTACTTTTTCCCGTACGTTATGTATGCAGCTAAGCTTTGGAAAGGAGTAGTTTAGAAAGCTCCCTCCTGAACACAGTATCCTGATCTGTACTAAAAAATATTCCTAGTACATCTGCACAACGCATGCACTCTTCATTCCCACTCAAAGAAAAACATATATACTAGGGGGTAGATATGTTTCTGCTGCTCACACAGAAAAAAATTAACCGCTTATAGGCACTCGTGAAAACTTAGGCTGTGGATCTAGTGGTTGCCAAATATGTCAACAGCACTTGAGTTTACAATAAAATAGAATGCAGAATATCTCATTACTCATACATGAACATCAACCTTGCACATCAATGTGATACGTCGGTGTTGAATCCACGCTTTTTCAAACCTCAGCCTTTTTACTGGGACCTCCAACCAGGCTGTAGATTCAGTGAAGATTGTGGGAGTGGTTTCACAGGACTATCGCGTGAGAAAGGCGCTGGTCACAAGTGAAAGGTATACATTGGAACAGGGAGAGAGAGAGGCATGCTTGAAGGACGTGGTTATCCCTTTGAAGAGAGACTGTGACTCACCAGCCATATCCTTCAACTGTCAGCAGCCAAGTTTGCAGATGTACAAACAGAATAGTAGGGATGCCATGCTGCAAACTCTTTTAAAAGGGACCTTTTTGAGGTTATTTTGACTAGCCTATAACGGATGTACGTCGAGGAGATTTAACAAAGTGAGCTTAATGATGTATAAACACAATGAAGCTGACAGCTGCCAAAGACACCGATACTTTCTCAACTATAGGAGGAAAATAACTTAGTTGTTCAAGCCAATGCGATTTCTAGAAACCTTCTACACCTCGAGGAATCTTGCACCATCGACAATCTAACTGCAGCTTATGCCAATACAGGAAAGAGAAGCAGTTGGACTCAACTGCTATGGTTTCGGAAAAGGGTACCTATGGTAAGTACCGTTTGTCACTTTGCACTCCCTGTCCAACCCCCGCTATCAATGTCTTCTTTACTGCAGGTCACCACCACACTGTAAGAAGGGCAGAAATGTGAGATGAAGCAAGCTATCTGTTGCAGATCCAAGTTTAGATACTATGCCACGAGCGGGCTCTTTCAGACATGCCCCTGTGCTGTCTCTGGAGGCAAAGGAACTAGGCATGAAACCATGGTTGGGGGGGCCTACTTGAAACTCCCGTGAAGTCCTGAGTTCCTTGTGGCGCATGGGGCTGGCGGAGGCTTGTGTTTTTAGAACACTTGCGAAATACATTCCAACTCGCACGGAATCGAAGCCTGGGAGCAATTTTTGTCGTTATATAATAACCAAAAAATAAAAATCACAGAGAACTTTCCAGATGGCGAGCAAAATGTGTGAGTAAATCACAAGACAGTCTCGACATTTCAAATGGCGAGATCTACGCACTGTTTTCAACAGGAGACAATACCTTGTGAAATGTTTGTAGTCGCTGATAAGATATTGGACTATGACCCAACTCAAGCTCATTTGCTTTATCGACCTGAAAGAGGATAACATACCGACAAAGCACACCCGGAATTTCCAGTCATGGCAGACCTGCCCAACAACTGCGTTAACCAAATGAGCTTAATTTGCTGTGCTAAAAATATTTTACAAACATAACATTATCAAGGATAAGTGTGTGCAATACGTTTCTTACTACATTTGTACATTTTTAGGGTAGTCGTACAAACAGTCTCTGTTCCGAATGAACACCGAGCGGGCCAGTAATCGTTCCGATTGTGTAATTTTACAACAGAAACTTCAAAATTCGGACGCTGTTGGGACACTTAACACGCAAAGGAGCGGGGCCTGCACTGTTTAATCCCACTGCAGTTCCTCTGAGGGGGGCGCGCTCCTCCCACGAACCTCTCACTGCGGAGGCCAAAGCGTCAGGCGACACAAAAGCCTCACAAAAAAGCAAAGGAGGTTAGATTAAAGCATGTGTCCCCGAAAAAAGAGGGCCTGACAAAGGGGGTCTGCGGCGGACGCGTCAGCCGAAGAGCGCGCGCTTCTCCCGGGAGCGCCGCGGTGCCGTCTCCACAGGGAGCGCGGCCTAATGCTGCGGAGACGAGTAGCCTTTCTCTTCCGCTCAAGCGTGCTAATAGAGGGGGCAGACGGCCCTAGCAACAGTAGCGTGGTGGAGCGGGCTTCCCCTGCCTGGGACGTGCTTTCAGGGCTTATCCCTCTGCTCCTGTGGCAGTAATCCCCGTCCGGGACTCGCTGAATGCAAGGGATGTCCAGGGACTGTTATGGCGGGCCAGTACGCAAATGTGCAGCCACTGAGGGGCCGTCTACAAACACAACCAAAGATAGCCCAAGGCAGCCCCTCATAACGCTGCCCACATTATCCTGAGTCTTGTTTCTCCTCTGCGCAGCTTGCACGGTGCGAACATCTTTAGGACCAACGTCTATGACTGTCAGGCTGCTGTGGCATTTCACCCGGGAGTCCTTCACCGAGTGGCAGGTGCGCTGGCCTGATCCGTGTTCTTTTCTGAAACCACTATTCTGCCAGACACAGGTATATTGACTCACCAGAGCCTGGCACTACTACGCTGTCAGTCTACACAATCTGCCAACACCACTGGCTTACCAGTCCCCGGTGGGCTGGCTCACCGCTACTCTGCGTGCCACCCCTGCACTGCCGGTTACAGGAGGGCGGACCCACCAGGAGGCCGGAGACCCGCATACGGCCTCCCACATTACACTGCTCTGACATTTACGTTCTGAGTGTTACCCAGAGATTAGCTCCCTATATACAAGGGCCGAGAGATGGCCCAAGTTATTGACTAGGCAGACACCTAGGAGAAGGCCAATGGAGCACGAGGAAAAGAAATGAGGCACTTTTCTCCTTCACCGGAGCTTCCCCTTCTCGCAGCCACCTATGGGGTGCAGGCTCCACCTTTACTGAGTGACTGACTTTGGTGCTGCAAACGTTTACATTGTTCAGACCTGTCTGCAAAGAGGGGTGAGAAATGAAGAGACCCAGGAGGGAACAATGAAGAAATAAGATGGAGAATGGCACAAGTGGGAAGAACAAATACCAGTTATGGAAGACCTTGTGTCCTGCCTTTCACACTCTTTACTAGAGGTGGATCCAGTGGATCACTGAGCCGTTCAACACACTCCACAGTGTGAAATGTGGGAAGACTTAAATGTTTGGCAGCCAACCTAAAACAATGGACTTTTTATGACAATGTGGACAGTCTCACATTCACATGACAGCACTCGGTCCCCTAGGTGTTGGCAAATCAGTGTGACCATAGCACATTCTGGCACACACCTATTCATTTTTGTTTTTGTATTTTCAGCAAGGTCTTTGTAGACAATACAGTCTTTGTTGACATTACTAAGCTCCTGTGTGTGTTTCACAGGACCTGAAATGAACTTTAGACAAGGTGTGTGCCATGTTGCCTCTTAATCACATTTAATTTAATTATCACCAGAAGCATCATGTAGACCATGACGACTAAAGACCATAAGAACAAATTAATTTGCTTAATGAAAGGCATCCTGGTGGTAGTGCAACCGAGAACCTGTTAAAGAGAGGTGGTATCCCTTGCTTCTGCTTACACTTGAACCAAATGCAATCAAGAAACATGATGGTATCTCCTTGAAAAAGTCAACTTCAGTTCCACAGACTATCCACAATTATTGTGAAAAGTAATATGAGATTACTTACTAACATTATCCATAAAAATTAAAATGTATACTGAAAGACTTCTAAAATGCCATACAGTCACACTGAGTGCCAACACCTGTGAACTGTTTGAGTGCTGTCATGTGAGCTCAACAATCACCTTTCATATTGGATTTGTAAGTTCCCACTCTGGTGCTGGACTTTAACATATGTGGTATACACAGAAATATATTTCTTTTTAAATTGGGTTCTGGAAAGAAACGCTCTCAGGACTGGTGTGTGAAAGGAGGGAGTTGCTTCTCTTCTTTACTTGGAGGAGCGTAAAAGGCGGAGAGAGTGTCAGACTGTCACAAATGAAATGGGGTCACCACTTTCGGAAGGAAAGAGGCCCTTGTGCAAAGCACCACTTCGCTTGGAAACAGAGTTAGAAAGCAAGGCTTCGGTGATAATGCCTGCAGCTCCGTCACCGTCCTGGCAGATGTTATTGCCACTAGAAAGGCTGTCTTGAAGGTATGCAGCCGGAGGGGACAATGTAGCGGCTCGAACTGGGCACACATGAGGTATGGGAGAACTAAAATTGAGATTCCACTGAGACATGAAAGGAGTAGGGGGAAACATATGTACAAGCCCTTTGAGAAACCTATTTACAAAAGGGGACATAAATAAAGAGGGTTGGTCAGGAAGTCGCAGGAAGGCAGACAGAGCAGATAATTAACCCGTAAGTGGGCCTACAGCTGAGCCCTGAAGTGAAGAATATCAGAAAGTGGTTTGGGAGAATTTTCTGTACAATATTTTACAAAAGTTTGCCATCAGCAGGTGTAAACTGTCTTGGGTGAGGGATGTCTGGCTGCCAGAATAATGTTACAGACTTCGGGAGAAAGGGAAAAAGCTATCAACTGTTGCTGCCCTATCTCCACGCAAGGAGACAGAGAGTTGACAAGTTCGGGTGGAGAACCCTCACCTGCTGCTGCGACAGAAGATCTTCCCAAAGAGGCAGCCCGGCTAGAGGATCGATTCTTATTTTCACGAGCTCGGGATACCAGACTCTCCATGTCCAGTCCATGTCCAGTCCAGAGCCACAAGGTTTATTTGGGCCAGTCATTCTCTATCTTCTTGAGAATTCTGAGCAGAAGTGGTATGGGCAGAAATGCGTACTGGAGACTTGAACTTCACTTGAGACGAAAAGCACCTCAGAGCGATAGCTGCCTTGGAAACTCTAACATGCAAAACTGCTGCCACTGAGTGTGCTCTTTGGAGGCGAACAGATCCAACCAAGTCTCTCTCCACTGCTGAAAGAGCCCTTGAGCCACCTCCAAAAGGAGACACCACTCATGATCTGCTAGGAATCGACAGCTGACCTTGTCCGCCCTGGCATTCAGAGAACCTGCCAGGTGTTGAACCACCAGGGTTATGCCCTGCTGTTCCAGCCATCTCCAGAGACATAGGGCCTCTTGACAAAGGCTCCACGACCCCACCCCGCCCTGCTTGTTGCAGTACCACGCGGTGGTGGTGTTATCCGTGAGCACCTACACTAACTTACACTTGACAGAGGGAAAAATGCTTTCAATGCTGGGTGGATTGGTCAAAGCTCCAACAAGTTGATGTAGAGTCCGGATTCCGTCGGAAACCAGAGTCCTCTGATCTCCACCTCTCTCACATGGATGCCCCATCCCAGGAGTATACATCTGTCACTACTGTCAGATCTAGTTGAGGGGAGGTAAGGGGGGGGGGGGGTTGGGGTAAAGAGAGTCTGCCTTTGACCCAATTGTGGTCTGTTAACCAGCATTGCAGGTCTTTTGCAGTTCCCTCCGAGTTCCGGACCATGTAGGAGAGACTTTCCTGATGCGGCGCCCACTGGAACTTCTGGTTCCACTGCAGAATCTGCATATGCCATCTGGCATGATTTACCAACAGGATACAGGAGGCCATGAGGCTCAGCAGCCTCAGAGTCATTTTCACCGAAACCCAGGACATCAGTATCCTAAACTGAAAATCCTGGACTCGCTGCACAGGAGGATAAGCCTGAAACTGCACTGTCTCCAGAACTATCCTGATGAAAGGAGCATCTAAGAAGGAGTCAGGTGTGACTTTTGCCGGGGTTCACAATCAACATGCCAATGTTAGAGGACTGTCGTAGCCTGGAGGTGGGAGATGACAGCCTGGGGCGACCTCACCTTCAGCAGCCAGTCATCGAGATAGGGGAAGACTGAAACCCCTGATCTGCGCAGATAAGCTGCAACCACCGCCATCACCTTGGTGGACACCTGAGGGATGCTGGTAAGGCCAAAGGGGAGCACGGTGATCTGAAAGTGCTCATGACCTAGCTTGAACCGAAGGAAAGGCAGGATGGGGATGTAGAAATACGCATCCTGAAAGTCGAACGCTACCTATCAGTCTCCTTGGTCTAGGGCAGACAAGACCTGAGCCAAAGTAAGCATCTTGAATTTCTCCTTCCTGAGGAAGAGATTTACAGTTCGAAGATCTAGAAAAGGTAGAAGTCCTTTCATCTTTTTGGGTATCAGAAAGTAGCGGGAATTACAACCACTGCCTACTTCTGATATGGGAACCTTCTCCATGGCTCCCTTAGCCAAGAGAGTTGTAACTGCCTCTCGGAGCAAGGAAAGATGATCCTCCATCAGCTGTTATTGTGCAGGTGGTATGTGAGGAGGGGAAGAATGGAAAGGGAGGGAGAAGCCCCCCTGAATGATCTGCAAGACCCAATGTCCGATGTAATGACTGCCAGCAGAAGAGATGATGTTGGATTCTCCCTTCAACTGGACACCCATGGTCTTGTTCAACCAGACTAGGAGGGCTTTGAGGCAGCAGCGGTGGTAGAAGACTTCTGGCTACCTGGCTCACGGGACCAGAATGCACCACGTATACGTCCTCGCACAGCTTGGGAAGCTTGCCCAGCATGGTGGTTGGCATAGGGCTTGTGCGGTGGCATGCCCCTTCAGCAGTCATGAAAAGGGCAAACGGCAGACTGGAGGCGAGCTGTCACTGAGAGGCCCAAGGACAAGGCTGTAGCCCGTGAGTGCTTGTAGCACTCCAACGCAGAGTCTACCTTTTCTCTGAAGATGAGTCCCGTCGAAGGGCATATCATGACAATGGCCTGGACACCCCCCCCCAAAAACAGATGTTCTCAGCCAGGCGTGGCACCTCAAGGCCACTGCTGACTAAAACACTCTGCCCAGCGAGACAGGCGTGTCCAATCCACACTTAATGGAAAACTTTGCTGCACCCTTCCCATCTTTTACTGTTTGAGAGAGGACAGCTAGGGCCTCCTCCGGACCTGTGGCAGCACTTGCGTAACCATAGCCCACACAGTGTGGAAATAACAGCCCAAAAGGCATGCGGTGTACACTGACCACAATGCTAGGCTGGTAGATGAAAACATTATTTTTCCCAAAGTATCCAGCCTTTTCAATTCCCTGTCCGGGGGGGCAGCGGCAGGAAATGCACCATGGGAAGGTGAGACTTGGACTACCAAGCTCTCAGGGGTGGGGTTTGGGTGAGGAAACTAGGATCACCCAGATCAGGGCGATGGCGGCGGGCATTTGTCTTATTCACAAGAGCCCCTGTGCTGGCCTTGGAACAAGTTTCCAGCAGGACATCAGTCAGTGCTTCACTGAAGGACAACAGGGGTTCAGATGATGAAGCCCCAGGCTGAAGCACTTCTGTCAAGAGGTTCGTCTTGACCATCACAGAGGGAAGTTCAAAGTCAAGGACCTCCGCTGCCATGTTCACCACTGCGTAAGATGCTCTCTCCTCTGTAAAAAAAGGGGGGGGGGGAGAGAATGCAGTAGTATCAAATCCACTGGCATCTCCCAGTTTCTCATACCAGTCCATAGATGTTAGTGTATCCAACTGGTATTCTAAAGGGTCCAGTGTCCCCTCCCAAGCCTGGCTGCTCAAGAAAATGCTCAGGCAATGACCTAGGACCAACAGGCCCTGTTGGATTTGTGTCGAGCGACGCTGTTCTGACTCAGAGTTGTCGGGGATGAGAATGGGGTTGGCACTGCCAGTGTGTGCTGGGAGCATCAGCGTTGGGACCAGCATCAGATAAGTTTACGTTGGCACGAATGATGCCAAACTGGATCCATGATTGGATCCACAAGACCCCATCGGAGCTGAGAATGGAGCTGTCGACGCAGAACCTGATGGTGCCTACCCCGACCCCGCTGGGCCCAAAGGCGCTCTGGAGGGGTCAGCCTACTCAAAATGAGGTGCATGGCCTCGTAGAAGTCTTTTAACTGAATGGGAGACGCTCCTGGAAATAGGGGGGTTGGGGGGCTTAAACCCTACCTTACGAGATGACATCCTCAAAACACTTCAAAAACAGTCGACAAAATGTTGGAAAAAACTGTAAAAAAGAGACAGAGGGGTAGCTCTTCTCCAGATCAGCACTAACTGGCATGGATAGTAAACAACTGATGTCAGCGTGTATAGATGGTGCCTATATAAGTGATCACTTCCGGTGCCAATGAGGCAGCGCGGAACCAAACTAAGCCACCCGACATTTCAAAGGTAAGGAATCTGCAGCTAGAAGTCTCTATCAGATACTTGATTATAGGAAGGACACTTGGTATACTGCAGGCAAGAATTCCAAATGACCACTGGCATTATCACAAACATATTACATAAAACAGACACACTTCCTCTCAGATCTACACCTTATGTAGCATTCAAAATTCCACTGTAAGACATATGGAAAATCTGCAGGTTAGAAAACTCTGGAAAAAACCCTCAAGTGAATACATGCTAACATCAATGCTTTATCTGCACTGAAACTAACAAACACCCTGTCAAACCTACCTTGAGAAATGTAATTCCCACATGCTAGATAATAGGTTCTATTTCTTTAAATGATGGTACTTCACAATATTATTACCTTGAATATATTTTTTTCACTATATGTGTAATAAATGTTTGAGTTGAACTTGTGTGATGTTTCTTTTTGAAGTGTAAAAGGCAAAAAAGAACGTTTCATGTAGATTTGTCAGTAGCGCCAATTATATATATATATTTTTTTTTTACTGAGTATAGATTTCCTCTCTTCAGTACTACTCAAACATACGATTACAAAAGCTACCTCGTGATGTAAAATAATAACCTTCGTTATATGGCCCGCCTCCCAGCTCCACAAGATGCTGCAATCTCTGGGAAATTGTTTTAAATCTCGCTCCCTACGGGCATTTTTCAGTCTTTCAATCTAGCCTTTGTATTGACAAAAGCAAGGGAATGCATTAGCCCCGCACTCCAAAGTGTGCCCTCTGCAAACTCTGCTCTCCAGTAATCACCGGCCCTTTCTCTGGGGACCATAAAGTGGACCGGCTAATGATCGCGGCACAATGGTGCTCAAGCATAACCTCTTGACCTGGTCAAGGCCAGAAAACGTGGGTCTTCCGCCGCTCAGTCAGCGCCGACTCTTTCTGTTTCTCCATCTCCTGCACTTGGCTGCGTCATTGCATCGCGTGGCCAGCAGGGGGAACATAATCATAAAATATGAAATCTATGACCTTGATAAATATTTTTGGAAGGGGGCGAGCTTTGCTCCGCGCGTCATATGTAGTTCACCCATTCAAGCCGCTCCGGCTTCAAGAAGGATCAGAGAATCCGAAGAAGCCAATTTGCTTAAATTGTAAACTTAACATTACAAGTGGTTTCTAAATACCTCTGTGTTATGGGCAGTAAGTACTGCATACTAAAGGAAAGCATACATAATATCCTGTACTCAGAGGTATGGCGCGATCTAGGAGGCATATAACGATATATGCAACAAAATAAATAACCATTGGGGTGTAAAACCCCCGATTTAATAGCACTTAATATCACAGGCAAATGATTATTCAAGTCCTTTTAGTCAAAGAATGTAGGGGAAGTGAGGCGCATGAAGAACATATGCGCTGCTTCAGATCATACTGTGTGCTCAGAAAGGACTCTAGGGACAGAAATCTTGGTACCTGGCATAGAACTACTTCTACCTAGCTACTTGTTCAAATTCAGGGAGCTGTAGAGTAGCAGAAACAGGTATTCTTGACAAATACCATCAGCTCTGCTATCTCCACGTTCAAGCACTTTCTCTGAAGATGCTGATATTGGGAGAAGTATAAACTAGACCTCACCAGTTTCAATAACTAAGATAAACCATGAGGGGGGCCATTGCATAATAAGGTACTCCCTTGAACCACTGGAACAGTACGGTCTAGCAGAAACATTACTTTAGGAAAACAAGGGCTAGTTTTATCTGCAGTACAAAGCACTGGAGATGGACGGCAGGCGCCCCCAGCGCAAGCAAACTAGCCAAGTGAGGGACAGGAAGCTCATGGGTGTTGCCTAGGATCATACTGCTTTCTCAACACAGGGTCCAAATTCAGGTTGCCTGAATACACATTTTGGCCATTAAACTGCTACATCTAATCTTATGGTAAGGAACACATGAATTAAATCAAGTTATTCCTATCTGCTGGCAGTAATATAAGGCCTCCTTCATTACTGTGGCACATTAATGCTGTGTGTGGAGGGGAGGTGGCAGATTTGACGAGACTGCATAGGCCTCACAGTAAATTTTCTCCCCAATGTTGCTGCTGGTGCCAGCAGTAACCCATCACAATAAGGTATCACAGATGGTCTTATTTCTGTCTGTATGTGGCCTGCAGCTGCTGGTTTTGTGATCCCACAAGGACTGTCACATGGTTAAAGACAGTGGGTACATTTAGTTTGCTTACTGATTGTCTAAATGCAAATTATACACATGTAGTCAATCCAAAAGTGGTGCTGGAGAGCCACAAATCTAGGCTCTCACCCTGCCACCCCTTCTTCTGTTCCAGGTGGTAGCCATTGCTGGTGGTCCTCCATGTCCTACCGCGATACGGCGGCCAGGATGTCTTCTGTTTATGTACTACTAGGGCAATGACTGCCGAAGTAAGTGAGATATTCTGCAATAATGTAGGAAATCTGAACTGTGCTTAGCAACGATGCTAGGATGGCGACATTTACGGTCATTCACAATTTCTTGTGAATTGGCTACAGACTTAAAACTTAATACTCAAAAACTCTACACAGAATAAACTAGAGGAGGCTCAATCCCAACTAAGGGAACATCCCATCACATTTTACATGGAAATTCAACTGAAAATGTTTATATTAAAGAACTTTACATAAGAGGGCTTGCTCAGCATGCCCAGTATGACACGTGCCTCTGCTGTTGGGGGAAAGTCTTGAAGGGGTGGAGGAATGGGGAGCTGTGAAGCCTCATCTTCAGACACACAGCTGAAAAGTGTCATCTGGACAGAGTCAAATCACACTGCAGTTACAGGGTGTGTGCCTGCATAAACACACACATAGATAGATAGATTACAGTAGGCACTTTGAGGTGGCATCATAAGCCTCTGGCGTGGACAAACATAATAATTCCAATCAAATGAAGATCTAAAAATATAAAAATAATGTCTCGTTTCAGGTGTGCAAACATTACAAGCATAGAAATATAGATGGGTGACTGTGAATAACAGATGTTTTTCCTGGTGGTTCTGAGTGAAATCTGATAAACTAGACATCCCTTTTTTCAGAGCTTCTTATCTATACTTTTATATATATATATATATGTATGTTCCATACACACACAATCATTTTGCAATTCTACGTCGTACAATTCTTGTAAATAAGGAATGATAGGCATATTTGTAATTACGTGCATGATTTCTTACAAGGATGTGCTTCTTTATTTATCACAATAAAGTAAGAAAGGTCTTTGTTTTTCCTTTTTTATTGCAGGTCTGTTAAATTGAGCTTCCCAGGTGAACATTATTACGTCACAGCAGTGGATAGTTCTGCACAAGTTTTGCTTTTCACTATTGTGACATGATTGTAGTCAATAGCCAGATTAAAAAACAATTTGGACACAATAGCGACCAACTTCAGACCCATGTATACTAAATGTATGTTGCTAATGAGACCTGGCAAAATGAGTGTGCTACATGTTTGATTACGTTAGCTAAGATATACAAATGTTGCACTAACAAAGTGAATGGGCATCCAGCAGCAAGGACTGGGAGAGTGGACACGCCCTCTGATTACGTCTCACATTCTGAAACTATTTAAAAACAGCATAAAATGATAAGGGCATGAACGCCTCACTCCACATTTTCCATGATGGCTCAACTCAAACATTGTCATGTGGAAAATGTGAAAACAAAGAAGCCGTAAGGGGGCTACAGAGGTAGCAGGAATCCAGTGGTCAGGCCCTCTGTTTTGTTTTTCTAACACTGGGTTTGCATTCTGGCAAAGAGATAGGCTTACAGAATTCCAAAGTTGCACCTGAAGCTAAAGAAACTTAAGTAAACAGAAAAGCGTGAGAAAGATGAGCAAGGGGAAAAAAGGGTTCTTATGAAAAGATGCCCCTTCGGGACATCTATTGACTTTTTGTTAGCCACTAAGTGTAGGCGATGCCAAGGTAGCCGCACTTAAAGAACTTGAAAGCAAGTTTGTTTTCCCACCCATGATCAAACTACAGGGAATCTCGGCCTCGATGGCAGGTTGTTTCTGCAACACGCAGTGCAAAGGCTGGAAACAGATCAAAGCAGAAACAGCAACGCTCTACTCGTTACACGCTGGTGAAATCTTACTCAGCATTTCCACACACTAAAGCCGTGAAAGCGGGGCGAGCACTGTCTGAGTGGGCGTTGAGACAGGGCCTTGTTTACGGACCACCAGCAGCCAATGGAGTCGGCTGGGACTAATGGAGCCCACAGGGACAAGAGTTCTGCCCGGCACAGCCTCGGCACGAGTAACTGAAAGATAACCGTGTACGTGAGGCTTGTTGTTTACAGACCGGAGAAAGACCCGGCAGCACTGAACAGACAGGAAGTTGAAAAACAAGTTATCAGTGGCATAAGTGGAAGGGTGGTGCGGAAAATGTCAGCATAGACAGCACAGAAAGAAAACCACTGCTTATCTGCCACAAAAGAATCGAAAGCGAGATTTTAAATGTAATCACGTAACAAGTTAAAAGTAAAAGGCCAGTTGGAGTAAAGGGGGGTGGGTATGTGACAATTAGTACCATTGCACGCAGAGCATACATATACGAAACCTGTATATTAAGCTTCTGTATAGGTAAAAGTTTTCTCAAGCTGCACTAGCCCTCAGAACGGAAGCAAAATATGCAGCAGCAATGCCCTCTCTTCGTGCTCCAGAGCTGGTTTTCAAGGGCGCAGGCTCACCTCACACCCAGAGCAGATACTTTAAAGGCAGCAGCTGTGCAAGCGTCCATCACATACAGAACAGATTCTAAAGAGTGCAAGCTTCTCTCAAGGAGCACGTGTGGTGCACGCAGGAGCCATGCAAGCTTTAATTACAGATATGTAACATTTCCGACAGGAGCAGTGAAACTTTCCATCATATGAAGGACAGAAATAGTTCTAGCTTTAGAAGTACAAGCTTTCTTCACACAACTTCAGAAACTGTGCAGGTAGCGCATAGGCAACAGTGTATCTATCTATCCATCCTTCCAACCATCCTATATCCCCTCCCTCTCGCATATCACCATGTGGGGGAGGTTACATTAAGCCCACAGAAAAAACAACACTAGAAACCTAATATGCAGGACTTTCTAACAGAAAAACAAGTGTTCAAAAATTCCAAAACCCTGCACAGCCTACAAAATGAAGGAAGCTGGCTACACAACCAACTTCTGGGGACTGGGGCATAAGTGGTTTCCTTGATGATGTCGGGCCACTTAACCAAAAACAGGGACTGACCTAAAATCATCTGGCCTTCGGAGAGCGCAAACCATCCGACAACGTGCTCTCTGATCCATTTTCTCCTCCAGAGACGTCAGAGTTCTTTCGTTCTCCGACAATTTGTATTGAGGAAAGCTGGCAGCTCCTGGTCCAATGCGGTGAGGATTTTTCTTTCTGAAGTACTGGTAGGTTCCCTCTTCAGTATGAGGTAAGTTCATGGCCCAACTGTAAGAATATGTAAAACTGACTACTCCGCCTCTGGAAGCCTCTCTGTAGTTCTGCAAAAGCGATCTATTCATTATTCTTATACGTCATTTAACATTATGGAGTAGCACACACTGAAAACTGAAACGGGTAGCGTCAGCATTCAAGGTGGAGCTGATATGTAAACAGATTCAATGGCTAGCTATAGGTTTGTAAGACGCGTACATTCTTTTAGTTCTGGAACGAGACATTAAATAATACACCCGGCTGCAGAAGCCCTCCGCCCTCCCGAGTGCTGCTATGCATTAATGGATCCCCACTATGGCAGAATAACGAGGTCACGGCTGACAAGGGGCCTCGAGGAGAAAGGGCCCGCACACGGGCTTTAGTAAGTGCGCGGTATAGATTTTCAGGCTAGAAAAGTGCACGAGGAAATTCTACACCGGCATGGCTGCGGCCGGCTCAGGCAAAAAGCAGGAAGAAACAGGTCACTGTCTGCTGTGTTTAGTGCTTTGTGAGCTGGAGCTTAAAATAGTAAAGAAACAGGAGTATTTAGAGGAGCTGATGGAATGGGAAATTAATTGAGGTCTCGAGTCCAATCTGCGAGGCTTCTGCAGGGAATAGCGCCTCTCTCGATGAGCGACCTTCATTTGCAGCAGGCGAGGGGGGCCTGGGAGCAGTACTCCATTTTTAACCCCTTTGGAGAGGCAAATGCACAGTAAAGGGGCCGGCACACAGAGCCTGGCTGCCACACCTATTCTGAGGGGTCCCCGCGGGGGGCTCAGAACGTTGAATGGGCCTTTGGCAGGGCAACAGTGGTATCCACTATCAAAATACATACTACATATAAATATGGAGTTTTGTTCACATTATTGAATAGATAATGCATTGATTGTAATGTATTTTGATTTTTGGGACGCCGTCCAAGAGTCCGGCAGCCGACAGTGTACATCATTACAGCGCAGGCAAGGGGTTGCTTACAACAACCTTACACTCATACAAGTGCCAATGTGTGCAGGGATGTTGTACATAGCGTTCCATGCACTGTGTGCCATAGCAGGTCATGCCCTGTGCCTAATATTCAGATGTGCGCTGCAGACAACATGTCCTCAGAGGCACTGAAACGTAAGCCGGATTCTCCTGGGGGTGGCACCTGCCAGACGAGCCCCCTCTCTGCGGTACGAGCACCCTGCGTGATGCGGGCCCAGAGGCCGCAACTGCCCGCAATGAGCATGCGCAGGTTACCAGCCGAGAGGCCACATCTGCCACGACAGGTCCCACCGAGCAGTCCCGCCAAGCCGCTCCCATCACTGCACGTGTCCCGAGGAAAGCCGCCGTCACTGGGCTCTGTGTCCGCCGGGTTACCACTGAAAGTACCCGCCGCGAGAACTGCTGCCAGTGCGCCCCAACGCAGCAATGTGAGCAAGTGACGGAGCCTTACACACAGAAGGCGGAGACAGACATCAGGAACACACGAGCAGAGACCGAGTGAACCCTCACAGACCCTAGCGAAGCTGTTAGAATGGAGGCAGGTGCCCTCAAGGTGTAACCTCCTATCTAGGAATCGCAGTTGAATGACAACCACGCAGCCGAGTCCTATTGAATTTTGTAGTCCTGCGCTTTGCTGGGTTATCAAAGTACTTACACACTGCTGGACAATGGATTATTGTGCATGTTGTTTGACTATTGTGTCCTGAACTCTTGTCTCAAACACTACCTCCAAGGGAAGCCTTTGCTACCACGAGAGTCAAGTGTGGAAAGGGTGTACTTGGCCAAATCTGCAGAGACATCGTAGGGTGGACCCTACAAAACTAGTGGCAAGTGACCTCAATACCCACGGCTGGGGCCCAGTAGCGGGTGTCTGTCCTGCGGCCACCCCTTGAATACGGGCTTAAGTCTCCATTTATTTTTGTCTACGCAATTGACACCTATAGCAATTCACTGCTCGTGATCTCACATAAGGGTCACAGAGGACCTGACAAATGACATTTATTACATTATTTTAACCATGAATATGGATGTAACAGTTTTGCATATTTTGACAAAGTTGCACAGAGCCATGCTTACTATGCAATGCACATTGTTCATGGTTGTGGACTGTGATCTGTGTATACGACTCGGGAAGTCACCTTAGAGTATACTTCATGTGTAATTTACACTAGTATCAAATACATACCATACCTTTTGTGAAGTGTTACATTCAGTGATATAAATGATGTCTGGTGACGTCATATGTGATGTCCTCTGTGATGTTTCAGGTGTTTCCTCAGTATTCTCCACAAACGATATGGCTGCAATGCTATCAAATGCCATCTAGCTGCTCTTTCTGGACCAATCTGAAGCAAAGGGCAGCGGCCCTTGTTGGGAGTGTGCAGGTTATTGGCCCAGACCTGAGGTGAGTACCTGGACAGATGCCTGTACAGATATTAAGGGGGCATGTGGGTTACAAGTGAGGCATTATGCATAAGGTGCTTTGACCAGCGCTGTGCTGGGTGTACTCTTCTTTGGGCTATCCCAAAGGGTCCCTATTGCCATCACTCCTTGACTAAGCCAATAGACTCTACAATGCGCTTGCAAAGTCTTTAGTAAATGCACTTCCATGAAATCAAAAATGCCTCTGCCACACAAGTTGTTCGCCTGGCTCAATAAGATACATCACTCATGCCCTCAAGTCCCTACACTGGCTACTTGGAGCTGGATGAATCTCTTTCAAAGTCCTTTGGGTCGTCCACCCGGCATGTCACAGTACTAGACAATTTTTCAACAGTCTAAATTTAGACTGTGCACCCCAAGAAAGAATCGGGAACAGCACTGCTCATCATGATTCCCCCCTTTCAGGAAAACCTGCAGAATTGGAAGCTCCTTTTCGGTACAACACTACAAATTCTGGAAAACCCTTCCCAAGAAAATAAGTGTAATCAGCAACCACCTATAATTCGGAAAAATAATAGATCTTAGCTGTTCCTCAGAGTATGTCAACCTGACCTTACATCTTTAATACTTTTAAGTTTCCTACCCCTAACAGAATAAGGGCTTATACTGCCCATTCCCTGTTTACATGAAACTAGAAGCATCAAGAAAGATCTTGCAGAGTCTTATTATCAGAGCCAACAACTAAAAGTCTGGTGGGTAAATAATATCAATTTGCAAAGAACCAATCCTTTCAAACAGGTCTATGTGAAAGGTGTCTTCGATGTTAGAGGGTTGCAAAAGCACATCAGTAACATAGGCATCTGTAGTAAGCAACATCAGGACAACTCATTTCGGCAACAACATGCACAGTGGATCAGTGTGTAAACAGCACTAGCAGTCTGGCTGAGTCACTTGATGGCCATTGTATCTTGGAGCTCCATCTGGGTCTTTTCCTCCTTGTGCGTGTACCCATGAGCTTTAGAGGTTTTAGGAAGGAGTACGGTGGAGCTAAGGTGAAGCACCCATAGAAGTGAGCTCAAGTGCTTCAATCCAGGCAGCAGGCATCATGTGTTGTAACATGCGCCCTCTAAACCAGATTGTTGAGCTGCTCTTAGTCACAGGAAGAGTTATGATGATGGTGGAAGCAACTCCTATTAGAGCCCTTCCACATAGCTTAGCCCAGCAGGACTAAGAGAGGAGCTGGTTCTGCAGTAGGTTGTGTTCACGGTGAGCAATGCTGTTCCTTTGGGGTGGGGAGAGAGAAGGAGTTTGGAGGCTTGGGAGAGAAGACAAGCCAGGAAGGATCTTTGTCTTTAAACAAAGTGCCACAGTAGCCATGATGTGCCTGGCGGCAAAGAGTTAGACACTTGAGAATGCAAGAAGGGGCATATAGATTACTAGTGAGAAACAGAGGATTGAATGGCCCAACAAGGTGGAATTGTGATGGTGCAGTCTCTAGTCTGGAGACATATTCACAGTTTTTAATTTGAGGTGGTGGACCATGTTTTAGTGGGTGGAAGCAAAATGTGAATGACAAAACAACAGACAAATGGATGAAGAGAAATGGCTGAACATCCCTTTAAGTATATTATACATATAATTTTAGTAAAAGCAAAAGGTCTTGGAATTTCACGCAATGAAAAATTCAGGAATTACACAAATTTCAATACAGTCTTAAAATATTTTCCCTGACCTAGCCCTCACAAATATGACAATTTAGTTAGTGACCAAAACAGGAAAACACAGACAGCGGATAATCAATACAAAGGTTCTGAAAGCAGAAAGGAACTGTCAGGATTGAGTAATTATTTTAACAAACATTTAGAGGCACAGCTGACTCCCATAAAACCTCTTGGCGCTGTAAAGGAAGCCCGACTAACCACAATACATTTTACTAGACTTCAGTGCAACCTTGATCCTTGCAATGCTCTTACCGACAAAGTTCCTTGTCTGTGAGTTAGCCACTTGAAGTAACCTAAAAGCAAACCTTGAGAATGGATAAACCCTACTTAATGTCTACTTGCAAATTTAACATATTACAAACGTGTTCTAACAACGAGTCTGGATTACCATTCACAAAAAGATGTTCTAATTTGGTTCCATTCATGTTCTCACATCATGTCGCTTTCATTTATTTCTTCGTCTTTCATATACTTATGTGGGGCATATTCTGACAGCATGTCCAGCTTTAGGCATAAACTGCTGAAAGCTTCTGCTTCCGCCAGGGGCCCGACTGTGAGAACAGTAGATGGAAAAGGCAGACTTGGAGGACTTTTAATACTATTATTTATCTTACTGCCTTGACAACACACAGGCAAATATGGACTTGCTGCTTCATTCAACGGATTCCAAAGTGGGCGCCTGCCGGCCGCAGTTTGCCTTCGGGGAGGAGAGGCAAACACGGGCTCTTGTGAGGGCAGCCAGCTATTCCCTCCCCTCAATGGCGGACGGGAAAAAAGGACGGAGACAAGCAAGGGGGCGCCGGTCAATGCCGCGCACAGCCCCGCTAATCCCAACTTGTTTGTCCAAATCTAGTCTCTGTAAGCGATTTAACGGGGGGTCGACTAATCGTGTTTGCTGCATTGAATCGGCTGCTTTTTCGGAAAAGCACAAAAGGTAAGATGGAGAGAGATTTCCAAAAGTAGTGCTTATAAAGGTAGAGCTTCACAAGTAGTGCCCAGACTGGGCTTTCTGGAGGTTCAAGTCCCTTTACCGCGTTGGCAGCCTTTCTGCCTGCACTCAAACAACCCAGAAGAGAGCGCTGGTGAAAGGGAAACTTTACGGAAAGTCGCGATAGAAATGAATGTAGACAGTGGTTTTTATATTTCTCTAAATACTCTAGTACACTTGTTTCTTAGTATTCATGGAGAAACAGTGATATTCCAGGGATCACAAATTTGGAAAAACAAGGCAAGCAGATTAGAACTCCTTATGCAGCTGACAATGTAACCACCACCTACCACACACCTGCTGCAGACACCTATAGCCAACATGTACACGAGCTCAGTAGAATGAATGCCACTGATAAAAGAAAAATACTATTTTATTTTTTGGGCACCAAAAAATAAGTGCATTTGTGGGACACATTATACAAAATGATATATATATTTACATATATATACCTTTGTGCAGCTTTTAAGTGGTGTGACCACATATAATTTGCATGATATATTTTTGACCAAACTTTAATTTTTTAGTAAAGTAGAACATTCCAGCCAGCGTATACATTGGGGGCTAGATAATGCACTAGAGTACTAGCAGGAGTTAGCTGTGCAAAGTCAAAATATAAATCAGGATTTATATATAGAATAGCATCAAATAATAAAAAATAGAAAGGAATACAAAGAATTGAAGCCATTCGGAGCTATTAGGTCTATACATCAATATTATCATGGGTGTATAATAATACCTACCAGACAACTTCCAGCCTATCCGCCAGGATCAAGTGACTTTGCCTGTTGCATAACCCTGACTTTAAGCTATTAGATTAAAGGGTTTTATTAACGTTCTTTTAGGTGGGTTCAATATTAGTGTACAGCAGCTTGTTATTTGGACACAGTTGTTTTTAGTGTCTTTTGGGTTGCAAATAAATAACCTTTTGCTTCCACCCATCCGTGTAGCTCCCTATGCCACTGTTTCCATGTAATGGGATCAACAGCCTTACATTTAAGTGCCGAGTCCCTTGGCCAGTATAACAGCTGGGTCATTATACCTGACGTCATGCTTGTGTTTTTTGGGAGAGGCCTTAGGCAAGCCGAAGCTTCTTTGGGGACCCTCTATTTGTATATTGTTTACGTTCTGTGTTGTTGGAACGTTCCCAAAAAGGTTGCATTTTAATGCATGTCCAGAACATACGCAAAACATCAAATTTGTCTAATGACAGTGGTGGGCCTGTTGTGACCACGTGGTGTTAATGGCAGGGGTGTAGGGCAGCAGGATGTAGTGGGACATTTGGCATGCATGGCTGTCTGAGGTGGGTATGCTGTGCCTTCCTTGGCTGAAGGCTCCCTGGTGTGTATAGTGGAAGAGGATGTTGTGGAAAGGGCACAGCGCTTGGTTTCCCACTTGAACACCTCACAAGGTAGCCAATGGTGTCAAGGGGGTGTGGCTGGGGTAGTAGGCAGTGAGGGGGTAAACAAACGCAATCTTCCATGCATTGGCCTGAGCAGCTGGGGTTCAGGCCGCACCGGTGCCAGTGATAGCTGCCCAGCAACTGGCCAAGGCAGCAGCAGAGGCAAGCACTTCTGTGACAACTCTTCTATACAGACAACAGCAATCTCAGGTACTGGTCACTCATCACCCCTTTTCGATCTTGGTGATATTCGCTCTGAACATGAGTGCCTAAGAATGCATGTGCCCATGGAGGTTAAATTAGAAAGGGGATTACATTGACATTTTTGATCTATTGGTTGACAAATCCGATAAGGATGAGGTTAAGCGATGTAAAGAGTGTGCTCATTCAAGGGAGTGTGGGCATTGGCCTAAGAAGAGGAAAGTAGAGGAGTCATTGAGTAACTGGGCAAGGACCTTCTCAACTTACCACGCCATCATTTCGGAACGCTTCAACGATCAGGGAGCTCAGCTAGCCTGTTATCAGAATAGGACTGTGGGTGCGCACAGTGAGTATGGTGGTACTGCTTGGAAGGACTATGACAGGGAGTTGAGAAGGATCGAGGCTAATAAGCCCACCCTGGGTTGGGACAAGATTGATATAATCATGTGGCTGCGATACACAAACCGGCTACAGGGGTAATGGAGGGCAGCCCTTTCGGGCAGGCTCAGGGACTGCCTCAGGTCCATCCAGGGCGAGTATGGTGATGAAAGGTGCCTGCTGGAATTTCAACAGACCACGTGCACCCGACCCTCGGGAACCTGCCCTATTAAACACGGCTGTGCTTTCTGCGGTCAGGCATCCCATTAAGTGCTTCAAGAAATCACAAGATAAGGGTGGCAAGAAACAATCGTGATGATTTGGCAGGAACTGTGAATTTTGACTTAGTTTTCAGCAAGGCCTACTCTCCGGTTAATTTTTTTGGTTATGGTCCCTTTTCTTAACTCATACACCAACCATGCAGCAGCAGGTCTTGTATGAATGCTTTAGGTAATGTTTCTGGATACCAGCGCAAGGCTATGCAGGCTCACCTCATTGTATGAACCAGCTATCTCTGAGGTCCAACCCCAAGGTGGCAATAACTAAGATCCTAAAGGAGCTAAGCTTGAGGTGGGTAGCAGGTCCCTTTGATGGGAGTCCCCATGCAGGACTTTGTTCCCCCCTTGGCGTGGTCCCTAAGAAGGAACTGGGGGAGTACATACTCTCTTTCGTGGAACAGTGCACTTTGTATTGATATTACAGGAGTACATACTAATACATAACTTGTTGGCACTCAAGGGCCAATCAGTGAACGACTCTATTGATAGGGCTCTCTGTTCAGTCGAGTATGCTTCATTGGATCAGGCAATTCAGATGCTGCCGGAGCTGGAGTCTTTGGCTTTGATGGCAAAATCAGACACTGAATCTGCCTTTAGGCTGCTACTGGTCCACCTGGATGATTTCCATCTCCTGGGTTTGCAGTTTGAGGGGACATTTTTACTTTAGTAGATTAATGACAACGGGCTGTGCAGTGTCTTGTTCCCATTTTGAAAAATGTAGCATATTCTTGCAGTGGGTTTTCAGAGACAAGGCACAGATCCAGTGGGTACTGCAATAACTGGATGATTTCCTCATTCTTGGTCCCCATGGTTCTGATCAGTATGTAGGTGCATTGGAAGTTTTTCAGAGTCTTATGAGAGAACTCACAGTTCTGCTTCACATGGCAAAACTGTAGGTCCCCACACTACAATGAAAATTTTGGGGATTGAATTTGATTCTGTGGCAAGGAAGTCCAGGCTTCCAAGAGACAAAGTGCTCAGCTTCTTCCAAGCAATCCAGTAATGTGTGAGGGCGAAAAAGTCACCCTCCATCAGTTGCAGTGCTTGGTTGGGCAGCTCAATTTCGCACTACGGATCATTCCTATTCGGCACCCTTTCTCTTGGTCCACTGCACATCGAGCCATGTCAGGTTTGAAGGTCAACCACCACCACACTAGGCTCTCCAGCAAGGTGAAACACGATATGAGAATTTGGGAATCTTTCCTGCGTCACTTCAATAGGACGGTCGTGTGGCTGAAACCATCCAGGTGCAGTGAGGAGCTTGGTCTCTTTACAGAGGTGGTAGGTAGTGAAGGTTTTGATGCCATATTTGGTATGGCACGGTGTGCACCGAGTTTGCCCACAGCATGGGTTCAATCTGGGCTAGTGACTAGCATTGGCTTCCTGGAGCTATTCCCGATTCTAGTGTCATTGTCAATCTGGCCCGATAGATTCCGCGACCAGTCTGTGATTTTCTGGTCCAACAATATGTCCATTTTTGAATGCATAAATCAGCAGGCTGCCAGGTGTAAAATGATTCTAACAGTCTTTAAAGTAATTGTGTTAGTGTCTCAGATTAAATTAGATTTTTAGCGCAAAACATGTGACAGGTGTCTTGAATAACATCGCTGACACCCTATCCTGTTTTAAGATGCAGATTTGACAGGTCCCACCATCCACAAGTGGAGGAATTCCCAACGCCCCTCCCGGAGCATCTGTGGCGGATTGGTGCTCAAGGCTATCAGGCCTTGTGGCAGCCAGTTTAGCACAAAAGAAGAAAAAGGCTTATGGGGGGTCTTTCACAGCCTACATTAATTTCCTTGGTCATGCAGTGGGGTCCACTTGGGAAGACTCATCATTGGTTTTGGCTTTTCTGGAAGTCCTGAGGGAGAGTGGGAGGTCGGTTGCATGTACTAGGTGCCACACGGTTGCCATTTCCTCCTGTGCCCAATTACAGGGGGTACATGACCGGACTAAATCTTTCCTAGTAAGGAGTTCCAGCAAGGGTTGGCAGCGGCTGCAAGGGACCAGGACGGATTCTAGACGCCTCTCTGACATAGGGATGTTGGACACTCTTTTGGGGGTCCTGGGATGTATCTGTACATCCCATTGGGAGGTCGCCCTATTTAAAATGTCTTTTACGTAACCCTTTTAGGGAGCCTTCAGACTGGGCGAATTGGTAGCCAGCAACAAGAAAGACATAATGGTGGTGTTTACAGTTGGGTGACATCCACTGGCAATCCTCGGCAATGTGTGCTGTCCAGTTTAAAATTTGGAAGTCTTCCTAGCTCTGTACTCTCGGGGGTCGCGGTGTAGTCTTGGTGAATGCTGACAGCTCACCAATAACCAGATACCAGATTTCATAAGTACTCAAGCTCGCTCTGTGCGCAGGGAGGTTTTGACGCCTCTGAATTTGGCACTCATTCCTTTATGATCGGGGTAGCAACAGCGGCAGTGGCAATGGGTTGTCGGGTGCAGCAGTTCAAAGAAATGGCAGACGGTCCTCTGACTGCGATGAGAGGTACGAGAGACTGCATATGCTGTGAATTGCTTCTACTTACACCTCCCTGCTGTACTGCCTTTTCGTTAGGTGTCCCAGGCGGTCGTTTGAAGGTCCCGAGGGTTCTGGTTCATGCAGGAGCTACGAGGTTCACAGAGGTGTGACTAATCGGCCACTCTTGGCACACGCTGGATTCCGCTGGTCTTTCTTTGGTCAAGGAGGGTTGCGCCTCACTCAGCTGAGACTGGTCTTGGACTCACTGCTTCGACGAGGGTCCCACCAATCAGATGTCATCATAATGCATGTAGGGGATAAAGAATTGGTTCCCCTGGGTTAGCGGCAACTATTTGAGCTTGTGGTCTCTAAATTTGGTTGGCCTGCCAAGAAATTTCTGCAGGCTCTGCTTGCCTGGTCGAACATCATCCCCCAATTGCAGTGGAGGGGTGGCCTGTCAGTTAAGGCTCACAATGACTTGGTTAGGAGAATTAATAACAAGCTTGCCAAGTTGTTCAGACCACCAAGGTTAGCTGTCATTCCGCATGGCTGCATACAGGGGGGAGTGTTTCTTCCTCCAGGATTGGGTGCATCTTTCTCGGGTGGGGAACAACAGGTTGCTAGAAATTTGTTTGTCGTGGTTGGTCCACTATCCCCAGTAGGGGAATGACTGTGGGAGGGGAAGGCCAGATAGTCTGTCTACCGTGCTGGCCTGTGGCGGGGTGAGATCATGACTTGGGGGACAATTAGGTGCCTTTTCCTTTCCTCCGCAGGACAGCAAGGTAATTAGACCCTCCAAGGGGTGCTGGCTGGGAAATAAGGATGACATGCAGGGGCACGGGTGATTGCAAGTGGTGGCTGGAATCTGGTCCCCAGGGCCTACCACAGGCGCATGAGCAACGTTTTTGGAGCTAGCATTGGCCCTTATGGGTGGAAGGGAGGTTGGGGGGGGGGGGAGGAGGGGGGGTGGAATTAGGGTCTGACAGTCTGTGGGTGGAGGGGGTGCTCGAGGTAGGTATCCCAGCGGGCAGGTGGGCCCCCTCCACATAGTGTACACACAACTGGTATTTTGGAAAGGGGATGGAATGATCTCACATGGAGACCCTATCCCTGGGCCTTATAAGCCAGTGGGAGGGGCAGGGACCGGGTGACTTAGCAGTCAGTCATGATCTCGTCCACAGTCACGGATATTTGGATACGCAGGAACTGATTTAGTTAGTGATACGAAATCGGGTGTATTTTCGGACCCTGTTAAGGCTAGGCATTTGAAAATTGTAAATATTATAAGGGGGTTACTGCGTAAAAGTTTTGCTGACTGAATTTTGATTATGTTTGTTGAAAATTAAATATGGCCGGGAATTCACGACTCCCAAACCCAAAGAGTTGTTGTCGTCCAAGCTGAAGTAATGCCATTTGGGGTGTGGACTGGGGTGTGGGGTTCTTGTGTTAGATGGCGGGGTTTGGGCGACGTGCCTCGGCAATACCAGGCCATATGCATCCACCAGTTTATGGACCCAGGTCACACTATAATCTGCATATTAATTGCAAACATCACATCTACCATTTTGTCCGAGATAACACATTCCCAGACTGCCGATACAACTTACATTTGTATAAATGTTTGTTGCTATGCACGCTGTTGCCAACAATAGAGTGCATAATAATTAACCAGCTTCAGCGATTTCTGTCAGTAAATAATGCTCACAACAATCGACCTTTCACATATTTCTGAAAGTCAGAGAATTATGTAACACTAGGAGGCGAAACAAGAAACGTGTTGTGTATCGGCAGTTGCACTGCCGAGGCAGCTTCATTTTTTGGAAGAGTGTAGATGAGCCAGTTGGACAGACACAAAGAGTGGCTACATGAAAAACAGGACAGAAAATCTTGGAGAAGAACCAAAATAAAGGAGGCTTGCACAAACAACAGAAACACCCTCAAACACTCTTAAAGAGGCAAAAATGAACTATTATACATATTTAATGAAACCAGTTAAAATCATCCAAGATATTATTTTCTTCTATTAAATATTACAGGTAGAAATACTGTAAGAACAACTCCTCAGTTTTTAGTTTAAATTAAAAGTCCTTGGAAAATAAGCTGTTTTAAGTGCAAAGGAACAAATACACACATGACATACAAAACATGAAAATAGATACATGTTAGTAAATGGACAAAAGCACTTGCGTAAAAATGGTCACCAAAAATATTAAAAGCAGAGAGGAGGTGGAAATAATCCCAATCAATAAAAAAGATTTAGGTGTGACCATGCCAACCATTGTCCTAAAAGTCTGACCGATAATGCCCAAAAAATCTTCCATAAACAACTATTGAGAAAGATACACCTTGGATGGACGAAAATCAAATTCTGTCCAATCTACTGACTGGATTTAGGGCGTCAACGAGCACCACAGACTAGGTACTTCGGTTTCTACTGATTTTTGCTGGAAACTGTTATCAATAAAGGGCACCTGTATGTGGTGTTTGTGGACTTAAAGTCAGCCTTTGATTTGATCCTAAGGGAAAAATTATGGTTTACTCTGAAGGAGATGACAATGTCACCAGAACTCTTGCCTTTGCTGATACGTCTACATAATGTGAATTATGCAAGAGTAAGGTGGGGCAAGGAAGGGAAGCTAATAGGTCGTATGGCCATGTCTAGGGGGGGTGAGACAGGGGCGTGTAATAGCCCCAACTCTGTTTACCCTCTACATAAAAGCCCTAGTTGATACCCTGCAAGAGTGTAGAGGGGATTGCCTGGGACTAGGGAATAAGCGAGTCACAGCACTCTTATTCGCAAATAAAACTATTTTAATCTCTAAAACACCCATGGGATTACAGAGCTAGATCAATTTTCAGATGCATGCTCCAGGTTTGGTTTAGAAATCAATGTTTCCAAAACAAAGTTTATGGTATTCCGCCTTCATAAGACCTTTAGGAGGAAAGTAAGATGGGGATCCATCTACCTGGAACAGGTTAGGGAATTTGATTATTTAGGCGTAAGATTGTTGAGTAATACATCCTAGGCCCCTCAAATACTGAAAAGTTGACTATCCATACAGCATGTTGATTCTGCAATCAGAAGGAAGTTGAATAAGTCTAATTTCCATCCTATACCCCCAGTTATGGAGATATATCATGCCAAGGCATTGGCTGTGACCCTTTATAGGGCTGAACTATGGAGTAATGACAAAACTAGTGGTTTAGAGCTAACAGAGAATAGGTGTGTATGTTCGATACTGACATTACCTAGAAACACCACACTCATCCCCATGTGACTTGATCTTGGGCTGAGGAAAATTGTAAATATTGCAGCTCCCTAAATCTCTTTTATATTGGGTAAAGGTAAGGTCTGGCAAGTCACAGACTTCGGTGAGACAGGCAGTGGCTGAAGTTAAAGAGATTAATAAGCAACTGACAATTCCCTGGTTTAAACATATTAAAACCTAGCTGTATGATTTCGGTATGCAAGATGTGTGGGACAATCCGAAAAATCAGAATAACTGGTTATCCTCCTCAGCACACGGCACTTCAACAGGGAGATTCTGGAATGTAAAATGTATCCCTAGTTTTGAACAATTCCTGGACCAGACAGAGCAGCCCATGGCTAGATCACTCTTCCGGACGCTGAAATATGAAATTATACCAGTGAATGAACTCAGGAATTAATGGCAGGCGAGTGGATCACCCTTGTGCCCTGCGTGTTTGTCCTGTAATAAAACTATGGAACATTTGTTGTCCCCGTTTAACAAAGCCCAGGAGCAAGTGGTTAGCCCCGGTGTGTCGGCAATTGTCTCGGACACGTTTTTCAGAGACGCCGCATATACTACAATCCGAAAACACGGAGTGGGGGTTTTTCACAGTATCAAGGTACCTTCTGCAGGCCTGGTAGAGGTTTTCACGGTATCAAGGTACCTTCTGCAGGCCTGGTACATAAGGGGCAAATTATAATTAAAGTGTAAACGGGTAAGGCGTCCTGTGGGTTAATGGATCATGTGCACGAATCTGCACTGCAGAACAACTGAATTTTCACTTAGAGTGTGCAGTTCAGTTATGCATTAGCACTTTAAGAAGGATATTCAAGGTAGATGATTTTTGGTAAATTGAATTTTAATGTTTGTACTGTTTTAATCTATACTGAGGATGTGTTATATCTTATCACGCTGTGACAGAATTTGTATTTATGATGATGATGTTTTTATGTGATGTTTGATGGCCAAAAATGTCCGAAAATTTATTTACTACAACTACAAGCAGATAAAAAGTTAAGAGAAATAGTTAAGAGACACATAAGTAAAAGAGAAGTTCAGAGAAACATCACTGAAAAAAGACAAATGCATTAACCAGAAAAAGGACACAAATAAACGAGACAATCAATTGGCCGAGGAGAAAAGGGACCAAGAGAAAGCAGACAAAGGAGACACGTAGATAAAATATAAATGGGCACAGATGAAAAACCGAAATTTGCAAAGACAATCACAACAGAAAAGGGACATATACATAAATGTTCTTTTAAATATAACCGAAAAGAGGACAAGTAGATGTATACGATTTTGAAAGTATATAAAAATTAAACATACTAGATCCTAAAAAAAAATCCTCTTCTTTCAAATCTACAGCAGCCATGGCTATTTAATTAACCCAACGGTTAGACTGACACTTGTAAACTGCTCATGTGTGCTCTGCTTTTCAGTGTTCGCCATTTACATGTGGAATCTATTTAATAAAACCCTCTTTCATTGGACTCAGACAAAGGGCTGCCGCTTGCACCTTTGGAGTGCATCTTAACATCCATTGTAGCGGGAGGCCTCTGCTCCAACAACTCCGAGGACCGGGCCTATTATGGCCTGAATGACCAGCACATCTTGACAAGGCTTATGGACATAAAAGGTGGCATGCAAAGGGACATGCCTCCTCACCAGGCGCTCGCGCCAGCTAAGCGGCGCATTCGAGCACTGTTGAGCACATGATATCCATGGCGCCGGGGACAAGGCAGAAAACACGCCACTTACTCCTAGGTGTGTGGACGCCTTTGCCACCCACTACGTTGAGTCACATAAGCCGCCCAGTAAAAGAAAGCATACCGAGGGCCACCTTTACAAATGCACCCTGTCAAAGGTGCACCAAAAAAATTATCCCGGATTTGCTAGCTTTCAGGATATCCACGTGGGATACTCTGCGTAAAACTGATTGGCATTAAACTAATTTACAAAGACAGTAGTTCTCCTGAAAATCAGTCCTTGATCCGATTCTCCTGAATCTTTGTTGGATCTCCTGATTCGACACAGATACAGCCCTCCTGAACCTAAGCTGGATCCCCGCTACAGCATTGGTCCAGCCCTCCTGAACCGAAGATTGGTCCAGTGGTATGGCATGCTCTCTAGAGCCTACATTGGACGGAATAATCTGGCTTAGATCCAGTCATCTTGTACCAGTTCGATCCCCTTGTTCCGCAGAGACATCTACTGCCAAAATTTTCCTTGAATCAAATAATCTGTCCCCCTTGAATCTGTGCTGGACCTCTTAGTTTGGAATATTCCGACCCTCCTAATCATATGTTGCACCCCTTGGCATGAGATGGGTCCAGCCCTACTAAACCCAAAAACGGACGCACTTTAGGCCACCTGGTCCGGCTTGGATCCAGCTCCTCAAACTATGTAGGAGCCCTTGATCTGGAATGGATACTGGCTTCCAGAACATATGTTGCACCCCATGATCTGGAATGGGTCGAGCCCTCCTGAGCCCATGTTGCACCTGCTTTTGACCCCCCGATGTGCCATCTAAATCTGTGTTGGAGCCCCTAGTCTGGCATGATCCCAACCCTCATGAACCTATGTTGGACCATCCCGGTTTGGCATAGAATTGGCTCTCCTGGACATACAATGGACTCCTGATTTGGAATGGATCAGGCCTTCTTAAATATATGTTAGACCCCCCCAGGCCTGGCTAGGACCTGGTTCTTTGGAACCCACATTTATTACCCCAGTCCGCCTTCGATCTGGGTGCTCTGAATTCACAGTGATTCCCACCGTCTGGCTTGGACCCAGCTCACTTGAACTCATGTTGATTTCCCTGGTAAAACTTGGATCTGCCTCTCCTATAACTACACTGGACCTACTGGTCTGGCTTGCACATGGCATTTTTTTCAAGAGAGGACACTAAAGTAGGAGTGATTTCAGGGCTGGCAGCACACTGTAAAGCTCAAGCATGGCACAGTAAGTTACATTCTCAGCAGGGGAACAAATGTGGATATCGCCGCATGATTAAGGTCAGTGCCGCAGAGAACGATGTACACGTGAGGGCCATAAGACTATTTGAAACAAATGCGCCTAGAAGCTTAGTACATTTTGCACCGTTGCACTTTAAACAATAAAAACACTGATAAGCAGCATTTTGCCGATGTTCTCTCAAGTGTGCTGGAGAGCGGAAGACGACTCCAGCGAAAGGAGGCACCAGTGCACCGGCTCTGGCTAACCAATGAATCCCCGCGAAGCCGCCTCGCACACACCCTGAGAGCAAGCGGAGACGTGCGCGCTTTGCGCGCCTCCTCTCTCGCCTGCTCCGCGGCCGCCGGTTCCCAGCAGAGGCATCCTGGCTCTCTAGCACTTCCTTCCGTAGGCCGATGCAGGCTTTCCGTTGCCACGGCAACCGCTAACATTTCACATACCAAAGAGCACTATATCATGTGTCACTGAGGCCGGACAGGAAATGCCATGTTCAACTTAAAAGCCGCCTTCCTGCAACAAAGCGTGACAAAGCCAATAGGCCTGGGTCTATGTTTCAAGTGAAGGGGGTTGTGTGCACGAGTGGGGGGTGAAAGCGGGATTGCTCCCATGAGTGCAATGAAGGTAAGTTCGTAAGCACGGCACAGACATACGACATACTTTACTTAGTTAGCAGTCTTATGTACTACGGCTGTACCACGGTTGTAGAATACTACTACAACCGTTGCGAGGGAGCCATACACCACCCGGGGGAGGGGGGGAGGGAGGGGGTTGTAAAGGAAGGAATAAACCACAAGTGATCGCAGAACCGAAGTTGTCCATGACCCCTGGAGAAGGAAGGGGTTGGGGGGTTTCGGAGAGGGAAATGAAGGGAATTGAAGCAACTCGTATCAGGGAAACAAGATGTCCAAAAGAGGGTCCGCTTGTTAGCAATCAGCTCAGGTACAATGACTGCTGTATTTAATCATGACATTAAACTACGCTTTGTTTCCCCACCTTCTGAGTATGGCTGTGTTCAGGCAGGACTCCAGCAGGGGTGTCAATAATAGGCTTTGGGTGGGCCTCACGCGGGTCGTGACAGGTCCCACGCACATAGCAGGCCACACACTGTACCCCATCTTCTCCACCAGCAACACAGCCAAGGTCTGCCACACCCTCCCATTCACCTAGATGGACCACTTCAACATGCATTTCAACATTCTCACCAACCCCCCTCTGCACACACAGACAGTAACACCCTCTCACCCAGGGGTCACAACTGGAAAAACTTCACCAAAAAAGCATGGATCAACACACTCTCTCTGACGACACCAACAAATGCCCAGTGCCTCAACGAACGGCTCACTACCTGTGCAACAGCCTTGCTCCCCTCAAGGTCAACAAACCCAGGAGAACCCGAAAACATGCAAACTGGTACACAGAAACCCTCCGGGATGTCAAGACACACTGCAAACAGATTGAAAAAAGGGGCAATCCTCTCAGAAGCCCATAGACAGGAATACCTATAAAAACTCTCTCAGATCCTGCCATCATGAACTGAAAGAGGCGATGAAGAGGGCCCTGTCCAACAGAATCAAAGCCGGCAACAACAAACCTAAAGCGATCATCAAAGACGTTACCCACCCAGCAGCCACATCCAACTCCATCACGCCATTGTAGGACCGCTGCAATCAACTCTCAGACTTCTTCCATTACAAAATCTCCAACACCAGAATTTCAATTTTCCACCTCTTCCCACAACTCTTCCTCATTCAGCGCCTCTCATTGCAGGAGCCCTAACACTCGCCAACTGGACTTCGATGATGCTAAAGAAACCACAGAAATTATGGCATCCACCCACTCAGCTGCCCCCACTGATCCTTGCTCGTACCACCTCTTGCATAGACAGCACCAAAATAAGTTTGACTCTACAGTCCATCGTCAAACACACATCACCACTGCCCCATTTCTGGACACCTGGAAATACACAGATGTCACCCCTCTCCTCAAGAAACCATCTGCAGACTCGGAAGTTCTCAGCAACTATCAACCCATCACACTGCTTCCCTTCCCCAGAAAAATCATGAAAAAACAATGACCAGCCAGCTCTCACGTTACATCGAACACCACAAACTCCTTAACCACCCACAATCAGGATTTCGCAGCAACCATAGCACTGAAATGGCCCTCACCGCAGCAACGGATGACATTTTCACTATCACTGACCAAGATCACTCCTCAGCACAATTATCCTCAACCCCTCCGCCACCTTCGACAGTCACTCATCACCAAACTCCACAGCACAGGAATTCTAGGGCTAGCCCTGCAATGGATATGCTTCTTCCTGACAGGAAAGGGTCAGGCTGCTGCCTTTCTCCTCTGAACCCAAATATGTCATCAGTGGAGTCCCACAGGGGTCATCCATCAGTCCCACCTTCTTCAACACTGACCTTACGCCCTTGTGAAGATCGCCCGCTCCCTAGGACTCAGCATAGTCTTGTACATTAATAAAATGCAGCTTATCCTGTCCCTCTCAGAAGATCCCAAAACCACCAAAACACAACTTAAAAAGCTGCATGATGGAAGTCACCACATGGATATGCACAAACTGCCTGAAACTCAACATGGAGAAAACTATAGCCCTGATTTTTGGACCCAAGATCTCCCCCCGGGACGCCACCTGGTGGCCCACCGAATTGGGAACTACCCCGGCACGCACCAACCTAGCAGGTAATCTAGGCATCATCCTGAACACTGAGCTCTCCATAAGACCCCAAATCAACGCTGTCACATCTGCCTGCTTCAACACCCTATGTATGCTCAGAAAGATCTTCAAATAGTTCCCCTTTGACAACCAGGAACCATCAGCCCCGGCTCTGATCATGAGCAGGTTAGACTACGACAACGTCATCTGCTATGGAATCCCCCCTATATCACACCAAAGCTCCAACCTTCCAAAACCGCACTGCAAGACTGGTTCTCAACCTTACCCGCCGAACCCACATCACGCCTTACGTCTGCGAACTCAAGAGGCTACTCGTCCAGAAACTATGCCAATTCAATATACTCACCCTCACCTACAAAGTGCTGCATCAGAAAGGACCCACCTACCTCAACCAGCCAACCTAGAGCCTCTGATCTACCTCTCTATCACTCGCACACATCGTTGAATTTGTAGAAGCAGGACAAGAGGCCGCTCGTTCTCCTACCTAGCAGCAAATACCTGAAACGCCCTCCCCAGCACATTAAAGCAGTCACCACCCTTGCAACATTCCACTAGAAACCGAAGGCCTGGCTCTTTGACTGATGCGCATGAAATCCCACACCTACTCAGCACCTGGATATCCTTGAGGGTGATTAATTTGTGCTCTACAAATCCTCTTTCATTACACAGATCCAAACCAGACTGTCACCATAACCACTGTCTACATAAAGTATCTGGATTCATTGTTGACAAGTCTACATTATGCAAATACTATGAGATTCTAGCATACTCGTGGCCCTCCTAGGCCCACTTTGGACACCCATTGCTTTAAAATAGTACATTCCAGGTTACATGTTTATGGACAGTAAACTCCAAGCTACATATTTATGGACAGTACACACACCAGGCTACATATTTATGTACAGTTCACTTTCTTTCTGGTGTTGATGGCTGAAAAAGACACTGCACCACCAAATGAAGATTTGTTGGACAGATTTACTGCCTGACACCTGAGGATCTTTCCGTCAGGAGAACCTGGTGGGTAGTCGCTATTGCCAGGACACCCTCTGATTGCGTTTTAAAAATATGCAAATAGAAAGACAGATATTTTTATCATGAACTGAGAGATGGCTCTCATGCTCCAAGAGTCAATTCGCGCTGCGTAGTCGTAGACACAGTTCTACAGTCTTGGGTATTCTTGAGAGTAGAGTAACCCGAGAGAGAGCTCTGCAATATAACGCAGGGATCCAGTTCAGGCCAGTGTAATGCAAAAAGCCAGGACAGAGCAGTGTAATGCAAGGAGTTGTGACAAGGTACTGTAATGGAAAGAGCTGGGACCTGGCAGCATAATGCAAGGAGCTGGCATTGGGCAGCAAAACACAAGGTGCTGGCTCAGGGCAACGCAATGCAAGTGGCTGGTGCAGGGCAGTGCAATGCAATGCAAGGGAAGGAGACAGAGCAACGCAATGAAACGGGATAGGACAGAGCAGCACAACACAAGAAGCCAATTCAGGGCATTGCAAGTCACGGGGCTGCGCAATGGAAGAGGATAGGATTGGGCTACGCAATGCAAGAAGCTGGGATTGGGCTGCACAAAAGTCACGGGCTGGGACAGGGCTGTGCAATGGAAGGGGCTGGGATTAGGCTACGCAATGGAAGGGGCTGGGAGCGCAATGGAAGGGGCTGGGATTGGGCTCGCAATGGAAGGGGCTGGGATTAGGCTACGCAATGGAAGGGGCTGGGAGCGCAATGGAAGGGGCTGGGATTGGGCTCGCAATGCAAGGGGCTGGGATTGGGCTACGCAATGGAAGGGGCTGGGAGCGCAATGGAAGGGGCTGGGATTGGGCTACGCAATGGAAGGGGCTGGGAGCGCAATGGAAGGGGCTGGGATTGGGCTCGCAATGGAAGGGGCTGGGATTAGGCTACGCAATGGAAGGGGCTGGGAGCGCAATGGAAGGGGCTGGGATTGGGCTCGCAATGCAAGGGGCTGGGATTGGGCTGCGCAATGCAAGGGGCTGGGATTGGGCTGCGCAATGCAAGGAGATGGGATTGGGCTGCGCAATGCAAGGGGATGGGATTGGGCTGCGCAATGCAAGGGGATGGGATTGGGCTGCGCGATGCAAGGGGATGGGATTGGGCTGCGCAATGCAAGGGGATGGGATTGGGCTGCGCAATGCAAGGGGATGGGATTGGGCTGCAAACACAAGGATCCCAGACAGGATAGCCTAACGCAAGGAGGCCAGACAGGGAAATGCAACACAAGGAACTGGGACATTGCAGCACAATGCAAACAGAGGGACTGTGCGGCACAAAGAGCCGGGACAGAGCTATTGAACATGACGAGCTGGGGCAGGTAATAGCAATGTAACAGAGGGAGCTGGGAAACAAGCACAATGCTAGGGGCTGGGACAGGGCAGGGCGACGCAAGGAGCCAGGACAGGGCAATGAAACACAAGGAGCTGGAACAGGGCAATGCCATGCAAGGGTCTGGGACAGGGCAGTGTAGCGCCAGAAGCTACAGGGCAGTATAATGCAAACAGGAGGAACTGGGCAATGCAATGCAACGCGTAAGGACAGGGAAGCGCGACGCAAACAGCTGGGACAGGGCAGCACAATGGAAGGAGCTGGTTCGAGGCAGCATACTGCAAATAGGAGGAACTGGACAGCAAAATGCAAGGAGGGACAGGGTAGCATCATGCAGGAAGCTGGAATAGGGCAGGGTAACACAAGGAGCCAGGACAGGGCAGGGTAACACAAGGAGCCAGGACAGGGCAGGGCAACACAAGGAGCCAGGACAGGGCAGGGCAACACAAGGAGCCAGGACAGGGCAGGGCAACACAAGGAGCCAGGACAGGGCAGGGCAACACAAGGAGCCAGGACAGGGCAGGGCAACACAAGGAGCCAGGACAGGGCAGGGCAACACAAGGAGCCAGGACAGGGCAGGGCAACACAAGGCAGCAGAACAGATGGAGCCAGGAATGGGCGGCGCCATGCAAGGGGCTGGGAAAGGGCAATGTAACACAAGGAGTTGGGACAGGACAGCGCAATGCAAATGGGGGACAGAGCTGCACATCTGAAGGAGATGGGACTGGGAACTGCAAAATAAGGAGTCAGGACATACAACCCATGTGCACTTCATCCTGCACAATGCAAACAGAGGGACTGTGCGGCACAAAGAGCCGGGACAGAGCTATTGAACATGACGAGCTGGGGCAGGTAATAGCAATGTAACAGAGGGAGCTGGGAAACAAGCACAATGCTAGGGGCTGGGACAGGGCAGGGCGACGCAAGGAGCCAGGACAGGGCAATGAAACACAAGGAGCTGGAATAGGGCAATGCCATGCAAGGGTCTGGGACAGGGCAGTGTAGCGCCAGAAGCTACAGGGCAGTATAATGCAAACAGGAGGAACTGGGCAATGCAATGCAACGCGTAAGGACAGGGAAGCGCGACGCAAACAGCTGGGACAGGGCAGCACAATGGAAGGAGCTGGTTCGAGGCAGCATACTGCAAATAGGAGGAACTGGACAGCAAAATGCAAGGAGGGACAGGGTAGCATCATGCAGGAAGCTGGAATAGGGCAGGGTAACACAAGGAGCCAGGACAGGGCAGGGTAACACAAGGAGCCAGGACAGGGCAGGGCAACACAAGGAGCCAGGACAGGGCAGGGCAACACAAGGAGCCAGGACAGGGCAGGGCAACACAAGGAGCCAGGACAGGGCAGGGCAACACAAGGCAGCAGAACAGATGGAGCCAGGAATGGGCGGCGCCATGCAAGGGGCTGGGAAAGGGCAATGTAACACAAGGAGTTGGGACAGGACAGCGCAATGCAAATGGGGGACAGAGCTGCACATCTGAAGGAGATGGGACTGGGAACTGCAAAATAAGGAGTCAGGACATACAACCCATGTGCACTTCATCCTGTCAATGATCCATTCAAAGAACCCCAGTGCGTAGCCTCAGATAGCGCCCAGAAGTCCTTTCCTCACACTCCACCATACAAATGTATTAATTTAAGAGGAGTCGTGCACGAAATGGCAGTCTTGCTCATTACAGACTACACTCCAGTGCTAATAACTAACAGCTCTGAGCTAATAAGGCTGAACACAAATATGATTTACGCAATTAATAACTGTCCAAATAAATGTGTGCTCCTGCTCTGCAGCCTTTAATTGGCCCCAACTAGGTCGTAGCAGATTAGGGCGGTAATAAACAACCATATGTAAAAGAGAACAAGCTGTCGATACTCTGAAAATCAGGTAATTTACAGGCAAGGCTGCATCGCATTATGTTGTCTGAGCGCCAGCCCTGCTTGTTCTCAGTAGCACCCTCGCAATCAACCCTGGCGCGAGGAGGGAAGGGGAAAATAACATTTTTGGATTTGTTTTGGACAGCTATGTCTACAACATACAAAATTAAAAGTACATAAACCCATAAAGAATGCTACTAACGAGCCTATAACGAGTACAGCATGTTCCACTTAGCACGTTGCCGGATGGGGTACCTTAAGCTCACAACAAACAAGGCATGCCCACTCACTGGACACTGCCCTCGGGACGCCTCCCAAGGGTGGATGTACTGCCGAAAGCTTGTATTTCTTGGCTGGCCCAAAATGAACCTGCATCAAGCTAGAGCGACATTATCCTGCTTCACCAGACCTCAATACAAGTCAAGAAACGGACCTCTCTGCCTCCAACCGGACTACTAATAAACGGAGATCAATGCATTTCCCCGGCCAGACATCCCCACTGCTTGCCTCCTACTCTCACATGAAAGCCCATGCAGGGTGCCACACTACCATGGGTGTGAAGCGTGGCGTGAGAAAGCTGCAACAAAGGGGCGTAGCTTGGTAAGACCGAGGGTGATACAAGCAGAGCACATGAGAGGGACTCAAGGGGCAGGGGAAAGGGAGACCAATGCGGATTAGCAGGGGTACTAAGCAAAGAAAACTCAATATTTTGTAAAATAACCAACATTTTGCAGACTTTCAAAGCAGAGAGGGAGAGTGTGTATGTGCGTTTTCGTCTGTGTATATGTTAAAATTTCTTGTGAAAAGCCGACAGACTCCTCACCATACCCCACTCAAAGCATCTGTACCCAACTATTTTCCAGAAGATACATTTATTAGGGGGATGTAACCCTTATCCCCCCCCAATAGCACTTTGTCAGTAGTCACAATGTCGGTAAAGAGGACTTAAGCAGACAGGCAGGGTTGCCAGGAACAACCCCTGGGCTTCAACCTCTTCAAGTTTAAAACAATAAAAACAGGCATTGACAGGCATCCTCCGTCCACATGGAATCACCATCCTCTCCTACGCAGATGACTCCCAACTCATCATCTCCCTCACCTGCAACCCCACCACCGCCAAATCCAACCTCCACGCTGCACTCCTTGACACCGCCACCTGGATGACAACTAACTACCTCAAGTTCAACTCCAACAAGACAGAAATCATCACCATCGGCCCCAACAAAACCATATGGACGACTCCTGGTGGCCCACCGCCCTAGGCCCCGTCCCCACAACCGCAAACCACGCACGCAACCTCAGCATCATCCTAGACCCCTCCCTCTCCATGACCCAGCAAATCAACGCAGTCACCTCATCCTGTTTCCACACACTCCGCACGCAAAAAAAAAAACCCTTCAAATGGATTCCCACAGAGATCAGGAAGACCGTCACACACGCACTCATCAGCAGCAGGCTAGACTACGGTAACGCCCTCTACGCCGGCACCACGCTCAAACTCAAACGCAAACTCCAGAGAATCCAGAACACAGCCGCACGCCTCATCCTGAACCTGCCCCGCCACGAACACTTCACACCACACCTCAAATCCCTTCACTGGCTCCCCATAGACAAGAGGATCACCTTCAAGATCTTCATCCACGCACACAAATCCCTCCACAACACCGGCCCAACCGAACTCAACGAAAGAGTGAACTTCCACACTCCCACACGCCACCCCCGATCTGCCAACCTCGCACTAGCCACAATCCCCTACATCCAACGCACCACCACTGGAGGCAAGTCCTTCTCCTACCTCGCCCACAAGACCTGGAACCCCCTCTCCACCAACCTTCGCAAAACCCAAGACCTCCTACTTTTCAGAAAAAAACAAGACATGGCTGTTCGAACAGTAGCCCCCCCATCACCCCCAAGCACCTTGAGACCCTCACGGGTGAGTAGCACGCTCTATACATTTTTGGGATTAATTGATTGATTGACAAAGACAAAAGGTTAGGCCTATTTATGTGAAAAGCATTCTGGTTAACAGACGCAAACGTATGTGATGTAAAGACGACACCGTTTATAAGCTCCCTTCTTCATGCCCAACATGTGACTGCCCATATCTCAAGACATACCCAGCACTCTACAGCACAAGGCTGTTTTCTTTCAGGAATATTTTTCTTATCACTGTGTCTGAGCTCGCAACACAACAAGGAGTGACTTGTACTTCCCTTGTCATGGCAGATAAACATTCCAAGGCTGTTTTTTTCCGGTATCAAGTGCCTGCACCCTTGAAATGCAGAACAAAAAGAGATGATTCAGCCCTGCCAGGCCTCTTCTTCCCTGACTACACACAGGGACCCATTTACACATACTGGTGCAGGGACAGCCACAGCGAAAACTTCACAAAAGTTTACTGAATTAATCTCTCACTATAGGCAAAAAGTAGCACGATGTTGTTTACAAAACCAGTTGCTATGCTCTTCGTAAACACACAGCTCAATTTGGTACTCTGCTAGTCTTCCTTAACGCTTCCAACCAAAACTAAATTTATCTTTAGCAGGACCTTAAACAAGCATTCACAAAGCCAATGTGTATCGTATAGGTGAGAGCTACTTGCTTGAACAATGTATTTTAGCCATGTTGTACAGCTGCTCATCTGCTATGCAGCACGGCATAAAGAACTACTAAAACTTGATATGATGCTGACAGCACGTGACACTTCATAGCGCCTTTTTTAATTGCTGGCGAAGTGGGAGGCAACTGGGAGGGTGGGCCTATGGGAGTGGCAACACAGATGCTGGAGGGTGTGGAAAAAGGGCACTATGATGGGGGACAAGCAACAAAGGAAGGACGGAGGGAGGGCGAGCAGGCAGGGTCAAGCATTAATGGAAGGAAGGAGGGCGAGTGGGAGCAAGCAACAACACAGATAACGCAGTGCTTGTGAGAGCAAGCAACAAGGATGAGTGAGGGCAATTAACAAGGACGGGGGGGGGGGGGGCGGGTGAGGGAAAGCAACACAGATCAGAGATCAAAACAGAGTGGAGTCAGCTAAAAAGCCACACCCCTGTAGAGTAGCTAAACAATGTGGCAAGGCAAATAGACAAAACATTAATGTAGGGATGCAGAGAGAGGGCTTATGGGAAAGGAGAAGTAGGGGTTCCCTGCCAGAAATAGCTCCAGAAGTTATTTTACTTTTCCTGAAAGTTACATCCAAGAGGACACAGACAAAATGGAAACAATTCATAGAAAAGCCACTAAACAGACCTTGATTTGTAGCCTTTGAGAAGCTTGAGAATGTATGGTTACATAGAGGAGAAAAGGAGTACTGGTAAGACACAACAAGCAATTTCCATCGTAACATTTAAAGCGCATGCAACCCAAATGAATATAGGGCGCAGCTCAAGAACAAATTACTCAAACAGCTGGGCTGTTAAGGCTTTCTTAAATATGTCTACTTCTCTCATGTAGGACATTCCGAAATTCTGCATTCTGAATTCAGAATAAAATAAAATGCAGGACAGCAGGGTGACTTTTTCATGCTTTTTCATGAAAAGTGCATGTAGTGCACGAGAGTGCCTCCAAGCAGAGGTATGGGGAACATAAACTAAACACTAATTCTGACAGGGAAATGAGCAACAGCAAGCCAAGGTACAGCTGGATGCAATGTGGGCTCTGTCAATCAACAGCATTTGAGCAGAGTAGTATTGGTTATCTACAGCTAAACTCTTTCTATGACTGCACCAGTTTGTCAATGCAAGCATTAGTCATTGCACTGGATCATCCCAGAGAATGGGGAGGTAAAATCAAAGTAAAACCAACTAGGAAGTCAGTGAACACCTACAATGATGGATTAAGAGAGCAAGCAGGCCAGCCAGTGAGATAAATGGCTCAATAGTTAGTGCCACAGAGATAGATATACCGATAGATACAAACTAATGGAGATAAATGGAGAGAGAGACCGGACACAGGTCTTCATCAGTCCCCGGCTAGCAGGCTGTAGTATACTGCACATAAACAAAAACCCTTTTTTCCTTCCGGTTTATAAAAATAACGAAATTAATCATTCTGAGAAAGTTAAATGATTGTAAACTACGACGGGAGCCTGGTGGAGTTAAAGATAAAAAGATGGAAAACACAGAAACCAATGCAATTTCGTTTCCCTGTTTTTTTCAAGGCAGGAGGATCCTTTGCGAATGAAGCAGGACCTAGTTGAAAGGTTTTTAAAAATCTCAAACACGCGTAACTTAATTTAACCAATTAGGTTAATGGCACATAGCATTAATTAGCTGTGTAACTTTTAAGCGAAAAGTGTCACAATTTTAAGGAATCCATGGTGGAATTGAGGGCTACTGCCAGCTGGTTCTTTGAGGCCTGCAGTACCGATCCACAGGGCTTGAGTCCATCAAAAACAAACCAGGTCTGAGGCAAAGGTTAGTGAGACTGTGGGCATCACGGGTGAAGCTTCCCTCGAGGAGGTGTTTCTTGTGAGTTCCAAATCCCCTTCGGGACAGTATGTTCGCTGAGGCCGCACACGGGCGCTGGAGCCTAGGAGTATATGCAAGGATGGAAGGTGGCTTCTCACTGCAGTACAACAGCAAAGCTGAGAGCCTGTGAGATAAAATGCTGTGGTGATGCACCTATGGCACGCAGCATACAGTGGGCCATGTTGGGACACTTTGCAGAGGAGACAAATGATGTTATAGCAGCCCATGTATGCACATCTACACGTAATGTTTTTCTACGTGGTGACATAGGTTGATGCCACGACTTCTATATAACTGCACATCGATGTGGTGAATTTGATGTAGAGAGCATATGCCGCTACAGTACATCCGGTTCAGTGACACAGGATATTCAAAACAGAAAAACTCGAAGATCAAGAAACACATGCAGGCTTTTTCCATGACAGCTGCTGAGTGGAGGTACTATTTCCTACATCCATTCTGTCGCTGTAGCCTAAAGTAGCGGGTTTGCTATCTGCTCCTACTAGCAAAAGACCTCAAACAGTTAGGCTGGTGGTGAAAAGTCTTCAAGATAACCCACTTGACAGTCTCTGCTGTGCATATAATGCATAGACTCTGTAACCACTTCCTTCTGCATCCAAAAACAGATACAGAGAGGTAGGTACATAAATCCAAATTCGAATCTTCTTAGCACCAAGGCATTCAAGTAGGGATGACTGTCACTATAAGGAACCATTTTTCATCTTCCCAGTCCCAGTGGTTGTGCACTTTATAAATAAATTCCAAACCAAGTCACAAACATCACATGCTAATTCTGAAGTGCTTTCCAAGAGATTCGGAGGCCCCACCTCTACCAATTCTTGTTTACACTCAAAGATTTACAAGAGCTGACAGCAAAGAGTTCTGTCCAAAGCACCATGAGGCTCATGATTCTTGGTGCTACACGAAGCTCAAAAATAAATATAAAAGGCCAGAGAAGAATAAACCAGCATTAATGTTGTCTCTACATATTTATATTCACGTTTTATATAAATATCAGTTAGAGTATTGCCAATGATGTGTGCATTGAATTCACTTCCCCCCATTTTGCTGCGACACTGATACTAAGTCTGCACACAAAGGATGTGCTCTTAAAATGTCTTGGGCACTGTGCAGCTGGAGGGCACTGTCTGGTAGGAAGGAGAGATAAGCTATTAATTGTCACTTGATGGGTATCAACACTCCTAACAGATTTGCTGCACATGCCAACAATCACTGCTGCTCTTTCAGAATGTAGGCCTTGCACACAGGTCAGCCAGAGTGTATGCTCTAAACACAAAAACTAGAAGAACGCGTGGAACTGATCACTGGTTCAACGAGCCACACACGTTGTTCTAATCGATTTATCTAGTTGAGACTAGGATGTAAGGCTGCTCATGCACGAGCGCCATAAATACAAGTTAGAGAACCCGCAAGTGTCATAGCGTTGCCATCTACAGTGGGTTTCGGGCGGTGAAGATTCTGAACACCACCTTGGGAAACGAACGCAATAAAAAAGACGTGCTATGTTACACAATTTGGTTTCTAGTAACGTGCGTATTTCACAATAGCCATAACGCGATAGATGTAAATACTCGAGTCAATGCCACTTAAACATTCAAATTTTCGAGTAGCTTTCCTGGGCCCTTACAGAAAAGTATCACAATTAACCAAGTCTGTCATCGTAGGCCATCCCCATGCAACAACAGTAGCAGCGCCGCTCGATGCTCCAGACAACGCCCCTTCTGCACAACAGAAGCAGTCCAGCATGCAGTGCGGCATAACTGGTGGTTGAACTTTATCTAGGTCCGGCTGCAGGAATAGAGACCCAGAGGAAAGGAGCATAGACTAAACAAATAATGATGGCGTGACTGAAAAAATCAGAGCCTAGAAGAGAAGATTGCTGGCCTGACAAAGAGAGGGTCGCTAACCAGTGCCTGACAAATGACGGTTTAAGGAGCATTGCTGGAAAGCAGTCACTGGTTTGCTACCCTTCTTCCTTTGTAACCGGCAGCTAACAGCACAGGTGGTTGCTCCCTAATGGTCTAAAAACATACATTACACTGTGTCAAGGAAGGAGATGAAAAAGCAAAGCAAAATTATGGTACAGGTGCAAACCTTCATTTCTCATACAGGGAAGAGACAGATTTTTGGGCCTTGAGAGGTTGCTACTTTGCACACACCTCGCCCAGGACTGCAGATGACCAGGTTTATAGTGTCCCCAGTCTCTGCTAGCATTGCCTAGGTGGTCACGGCTGTGATTCTACACTCGTTTTTGACCCGGCAGAGGTCTGACTAGCACCGGCAAGTCTATTATTATTTAGGCCTGAATGCCTGCCTGGTTGCTCACAGAACCCATGTGCTGCTGAACTGGAGGCATCCTATCGTGGGCTATTCCTTAAGGCTTTACAACAACAGGATCCAGCACAGTATACTGTGCTAGGCTGTGCAAATTGTTGGGGCAAACATACGCTGACTAAAAGATGCATGACTGAAGCTGTAATGGCAACACCACAATAATCTCTAGCACTAAAGCACCTCTTGCAACAACCCTTATACTTCACAAATCTCCCCTAAAGCTTTCTGAAGATTAAGTAGCTGGCAAACATACATGTCATTGTAACCACCTAGGTCCAGACTTCTGAACTTCAGATTATGTTGAAAAAGGAGAAGAGACACATGGGTACGAGATAGAAAGAGTGCTCTCCCTAAACAAGTGAGCCAGATCTGTCTGTCTAAAGAAACTTCAGATGTGTACCAGAGTTCAAGAACTGATTTCACTGCCCTAGTTTTAAAATTTGAGTCATTAGCATGCACCCAGTTCTCCTAAAGTGCTCTGCCTGATGCATCAAGACTAGGGCAATTTCTCAATAGCATCTACTGCTAGCATCTCAAAATGGCTGACTGCTGATTCCTTGTGACGGAAGGCATTTTGTACAAGGGAATTTTTGAAAGCAGTACAGTGTAATTCTTTGTGTAAAGGAACCGAGGAGAAAAGAAAAACTCTTTTCATTGTGCGCTGCCAAGCAAAACGATCCCAAGAACATGCTCCCTTTATTCTCTTGCTAATGGAGATCACTTTATGGGGAAAGTAGCACAAAGACATATTTGGCAAGAGGAGTGCCTTTTATATTATACTACATCAAAACACCAAACGAAAGATGCAATGATTTTAGCCTACGGGGTTGTCCTGTTTACCACGCTTGAAGAAACACAGCTGTACATCAGGGACAAAATGGCTCCAAAAATATTCAGTGGTGCTCCTTTCCTAACATGTTTTTTGGAGGCCATTCTAGACCAGTGAAAATTATGCGGAACAATTATAAAAAAAAATAAGGTGAGAAAGGGCACCACCACTAGTATTGTAGGCATGTACAAAGTTTTCAGAAATGTAACAATTTCTCCTTATTTTCATGAAATCAAAACTATAATCCAACTAGTAACAAATGTCAATTTTACAGCCATACTTCCTCTGAAAACTGAGAAAGAATGTATGTGCTCAATATAATATTAAATACTCATAATAAACAACACCGGAGTTCTGGTAACGTATATGCATAGGAAATATAAACTGATACGAAAGTAGGTAGAAAGCTGTGAGGAAAGGGGTCCCAACAGCATATCCGAGAGTGCCCTTTGGATAAAGGAAACTGTCCACCCCTCCCCATAATCTAAAGAGAGCTTAACACAGCTCCCCCTCATAGAAACGTTTTTACTCAGTGCCCCCGCCTGAAGAAAGAGTTTGAGGGAAGGAAAACTCCTATAAAGCTCAGAATACTGGTAGTGCAGACACATGGCTAGAGTAGAAACCCTGTCTGCAGTGCTGACGGGCGAGCCCTTGCCTGGTCTAGTGTTCCATTGTCTGCACTTTTGGCTGGTGGGTTGGACACTTAGGTGAGGCCCCTTTGCTGTGGCCTGGTGTGGGTCTGAGTTACTTCAAAATGTGTGGAAGACTAAAAGCCAAAACCCCGCCCGTTCGCTCCATGGCTTCCAAACCAAGGGCACGGAGAATGAGTCCAGGAGTGAGTTCTGCAAGGGCATGTCTGGCACACCACAAGAAAGTCGTGCTTTGTAACCCAAAACAAAATATTGCCCTGGCATCACAAATCAGGAAATTCTCGTCATTTTAAATACACGGATTACTCCGATTGACACAAATGAAAAATGTGTACATTGCCGTTTCTGATTATTTCATCTTAAACACTACTTTTTTGTATGTGTCAAGACTCTGTTGGTGACAAGCAGAAACATATTAATCACCCTCTCCTTAAATAATTATGTTGCTCATGCCCAGCATAGCCTTCCTAGCCCCGCAACACATACAAAACATGTATTGAAAAAGCCAATAGGTCTCACCTATGCAAGAGCTATTGACTTTGTCAATGTGTGCCACTTTGTAAAGCTGCCACACAGAATAGCTGAAAGAAAACAAAAAGCGAAATGACGCGGTTAACAGTGGCTGCATCATATCGCTTTTATATCTTTTTTTCAGCTATGCTGCAAAGCAGTCTCTGTGCTGTACAATGTTGCGAAACAAATAATTGACAAAGCCAATAGGTCTTGCAGAGGGGACCTATTGGCTTTGCCAAAGCTTTTTCAGAACAGAAAAAGAGTGGCACTTAACTTGGAGGTGGCATGGAGGTAACTCAGAAAACAGCTCCTCTCTGGTTCAGGAAACACAACTTTCACTGCAAGTGTTTTGGTTTCAGTTTGATTTCTGAACCATGATTGGCTTATGCAATGGCCCCACTAAACAACTCTGCAGAGTTGCGAATTCATAGCTCTGAATGAGTCCCACTACCTTAGGGGGACATCAAGCCAGTGCAGTTTTTTCAGCTAACAGATCAAAACATGGTAACACTTGCAGTTATAGTCTTTCGTTTTAAGTTTGGGCCTGCAAGTCCCATCATGTTGTATCCAATTGGAGGGAAAGAAACAGGACCAAGGAAGGTCAACTTGAGAACATGGGGCTAGCTGACAGCTAATCAAATTAAAATGTCTCAAACATTATCGTCCCCACTTCGAAAAACTAAGCATTGGTAAAGCCAAATATTTTGTGTACAAACGTGAAAACGTGTACACAAGCACCACCAGCAGCAGTCCAGTATAGTGCACGCCTCCACATCCCCTTCAGCCTTCCTCTGTTCCATGCACAGTACGAGTAACAGACCTGCTGCGTTCCTTGCTGAACACAGGGTACATGAGGCTAGCTATGACATGGAAAGTAGCAATTTGTGTTTCTCACACAGAATAGGCACGTCTTTGGGAAGTCATACAAGCATTCCTCACATTCAGCACAACTTCCCTCACACGCATGTCAGGCAAAGCCAGGAAAGCAGCAGTACGAGGTTCGCTCAGAGCGAACACTGCTTGAACCATTGCAGTGGCAGTGCAAGCTTCCCTCGCTTACACAGAACAAAGGCAGCTGGAGTGTGAGGTTCCTACAGGCACACAAATATGGTAGTACAACATGGGTGGAAACAGCACTGCTAGAGTCCCTATCCTGGAGAATATTATTTTTCTCGTATCAGAGGATTTGGAAATTAGTAAGCATATGATAAGGCCACAAAAAGGGCATTTTAGGATGCAAAAGGAGATATATTGAGAAGAAAAGTGACAGGGGAAAGGGTGAGGGGACGGTTAAAAAAAAAAAAGAAAAAAAAAAAGCTATGAGTCGGCCAGCCCTGGCAGCGTCATAGAGCTCTTTACCTCTTGCCTGCGAACATGGAAAAAGCAACGAGAAGACTAAACTAAACATAAATAAAAAATAGTACCTCTATCAGAAGAAGGATAGCAATGAAGTTGAAGCAATCTATTCTTGGTCCAAGTTCCAGCTGAAGAAGAGAAGGTGATACTAGTACACGCTATCTAATTGCAAGGCAGCCAACATGAGAGACAAAGAAGCCAACGAATGGTTAACAATGGACAGGCCGCAAGCCCCTTGTTCTACACAATATGTCTCGCAAGCAAAAGCGCATGTGCAAGCTGGGCATGCGCTGTCTCAGGCAAGACTTAAAAAGTGCTATGCATCTAGACCCCTAAGCCACCTCCTGCTGCACATGGAGCTGCCCTCACCTAATGCCAAAGGGTCTATGTGGGTACATTTGCCTCATCCTTGCTGGTCGAACAAACTGTGACCAGGGCATTAGCAGCTTGTGTCTTGATCTCTGTGTCCATAGCGGATGACATGAGAAAGCCAAATAAATTCCCAGCCTTTAGATTGTGTGAGGAGTGTGAGAAGGAAAATAAACCTGGAGGATCAGCTGCGAGGCCTCGAAGTTGAAAGTAAATATAATTCTGCTTGTAATTTGGTGCTTTGTAGGGCACTGCTGCTGACTTCCAATACTTTGAGAGACTTGTAGGCATCCAGAAATTCATAAGACTGCATGTCACAACATACTGACTGCCACCGCAAACAGCATGCATCTCAAGCACAACTGATATCATGAACAGCAGCTGAGCATCACAATAAAGGGTCAGTAAAATCTTTAGCCTGAAAATTTGACGTTAGAAATTGTCTGCTTCTCTAGTGTGCTTGTTTTAACGCTTGTTTTTTCAACGCTTGTTGTAAAAGCAGCTTCCCACCTCTGATAACTGGATGGTGCAAAATGTTTATAATCAATTTTACTGGGTAGACCAGCTGAATGATTTTTGTTAACTGTTGTGCTCTAGTGATGGTGTACTAGGATGCACTTCTAGTTCACAGAGACTCAGAGTAGGGCATGGCTTAGCACATCTGTATACCTGTTGAAGCACCCACGACCCCATAATGCATACCCCACCTGATCTCTTAATGCTGTTTGTGAATCATAGGCTTTTAGCTATGAGGTTCTTTGCTGACACCACTTTTACATGGAGTGAATTTGAGCTGTAGGTTTTGCCCAGTGTTGCCCCACGCTCTTTCAACATACCACATACACACGTCAATGTTGTTCTGAAGGAACACATTACAAGTAGTGTGTTCGCGCTGCAGGTTCCACCTAGTACTGCCTATGACCTCACATCTAGGCACTTATATGACCATAAATGCTGTCCTGAAGGAAGCAGGTCTCCCTCCAGTGTATAGGATGGCTAGCTGGATTATCCATCCGTCAGCTGCTGCATTGCACCGAACCAGTTGGGCTGTGCCAGGTATTATGAACTGTTAATTCACCCAATTCTTCTTTTGTCAGCAGACATTTCTGGCCTTCCTAGACTAATAACCGGTGAGGCGAGAGCGTCCAAGGGAGCCATGTACCATCTCAAACTTACTATCTTTGTAAGCGCACTGAGCAAACACATTGCTGTCGTGGAAATTACACACTTAAAACTTGTGTCCTTGCACAACCAAGGGGAACTGAAGCGCGCAAAGAACTTTACGGGCCAGGTCCAGTCAGGCTGTGAGACTGCGAGTATAATATGTCTGAATAAGAGGGCAAGAATACACTACAGCGACAAATGAAAACATATGCATTTTCGGACTTGTGAACATACGAGAGCATTTCAGTACTGTGGGCGAAAACATGAACCGTTCAACTGCAAGTACGGTAACTGTACATCGCTCTCAAATCGTATGTGAAAAGTTATGCTTTCTTCCAACACAACCACGGGGGCCTTATGTCATGTGCTTGTCTGACACCGAACACAAAGCAGCATCCTCGCTGAGAAAGCAGCAGAAAGACGGCGGCATCCGGGCGAGTCACGTGGGCGCCGCTCATGACGCATCAGCTGACAGGGCGCTCTCACGAGCACAGTAATGTGAAGGAATAAACAATAGCAGCAGCAGGCCGGGCGAGGGGCGCTGGAAACTGCTCCGGCCAGACACAGCGCACGTGCTGGCAAGAGCGGGAAACGACCTCCACATTGGGGGGGGAAAAGTGCACTCAGGATCATCACGCAAAAACATTATTTCAAAAACACACCAACTTATTTCTGAGCCAGCTCTGACGTGATTTCCAACAATAAACAGAGTGAAATACATAAGTTCTCGGACCAACAAATATATGCATTTATTATTCACTCTCTTCATTCTACATTTTGTGTACGAAATGTAATGTATTAAAACAAAATCAGAACTTATGATTGTCAGGACAAATATCCTTTTTTTCCACAGTCAATTCAGAAAGACCTTAGGAGAAATGCATACAATGTTCATGTAATTAAAGGCGCCAGACCTCTAGGTGATGGGCTAAGGGAACAAGGTCACCGTTTAGAAATAACGGGTCTCATTCAGAGTTGCCTATTGGATACGGACACCTCAGGGCGCAATTGCCTCGCCGATCCATTCTTCATCGCAAAATGGTGGCTAACGCTCTGATATGGCACATTTCACCCCGTTCTTAGCTTCAAAACTCGGAATACTCCGTCTCATCACAGGGCAAATTCCACCTGGTGGTATTTGGCCAGGAAGATATGCAGTTTCATGCTACAATTTAGGATCTCAATTTGGTGCCCAAGCTCCATCTGGACCACTGGTCTAGTGATAATGAGAGCAATAGAGCTTCTAATCCAGTTTCTTACATGGCACTGTTATCGGTTCAATGCATACACCCGCCTTGAAGTAGACAAGGAAACTGAGGCATAGGAGGATAGAACTTGATCAAAGGTGCATCTGTCTCCATGTTTAGCAAGGACAAAATGGCCATGTCAGCATGAAATATCCTCAGTCTTTAACTTCTCCATGTGACCATCAAATAAACTGCATATCAGGACCTGCAACTGCCAACCATCTCAGACTTGTGAAACGGCCATTGTAGGTGGCAAGACAGTAAGCATGAAATACTCCAACAAGAAGCATAACACTGATCATATGATCAGCCGGGCAACCCAGCGGAACATAGAAAGGGGACATAAATACAAACAATTTAAATAGGATAAAGGGTGCATTTAAGTCACATTTATCCCACAGACAGAAACGGAACATTGACAGTTATGATTCATTTTTGACATTTTGCCAGTGTGCACCCCTCTGGCAGCCCTTACTAACAGTGGCAGCCAAAGAGTTGGCACCACGTGTGCATCTTAAGTTTCTAGAATCACATTTCAGTTAGCAACTGTGACTGTTCCAGTTTTACAAGCTGCAAAGGTAAGCCAGACTACTGCCTTAAAGGAGAGGTCCATCCTTGGTGGATCAATGTGTGTTAACTGGGAAGTTGCCTAACTTTCTTTCAGAACTGTGAATTTTTCCTTTAAATAACTGAAGCATTAAATCAGGAGATGATGGACTGGACACATGTATAGTTCACAGCTGTACATTGATTCTGAAGTGTAAATAACCCTTTTTAAGAGGCGAGAAGCGGTAGGGGGAGGTCTCCAAAGGTGTTTTTGTCTCAACTGGTGAATCTAAAATCAGGCGCAAACAGCGTGTGCCAATCAGGAGGTATAATCTCATCTGCAACTTCTTCCACTTGATAATTCTAAATAGATCAAAATGACATGTTAGTCCACTATGTTTATTTCCACAACAGATCAGGAAAACAAATGAACTAACTGCAGTTTATTTCAAAGGCAGGACGAACAAGGACATGTAGCCTCTTTCTGGGTAAATCTAACTCAAAGTGTGCCCTCATATGCAAAGCGATTTCTGGCTAATGGACCAATGTGGAGTTTAGGGGGATCTAAGAAATGTTAAAGCGCGCACATGATCAAAACTGGTCACTCTACACTGTCCTCTACATATTTAATATTATATGATATAATATTTAATAATACCAAACCTTAAGGTCTCCAAACTAGATCTTTGCTCAATTTGGGTGATTAACTGTCTACTCTTAGGTCTGGCGTTAGCCAACACTGTTTGATCTTACTGAGAATATGTGCATAATACAATTACTTGTAGCGCTTTCAGTCAGCCCTCTTCATCCGTTTGTCCGTTGTTGTGCCATTGAAATGTTTGTTCTGCCCATTACTGCACTGTAAGCATGGGGAGAGCCCACTTCAGCCACTGGCTAAGGGCACTGCAAGTGATGGCAATCTGTCCTTTGAAAAGGAGTAACATCACACACAAATAATTCCCCTCAATGCCAGGGAGTACTATGAGAATTTGTTCTTCTTGAGACCAAAAAACATGTTTGGATTAGCCATTGTTTTAAATCTTGGCGACGGCCTTGCAACTCCCTTAACAATACGATTTTACAAAAACCATGACAAAACAAGTATTGACAAAGTCAAAAGACTGGCAGCCAATGTCAGACGTACTGGCTTTGCCATGTTCTTGTTCGTTCTTATTTATGAGGAGGAATAGTTCTGATTTCATCCTATTAAGAAAAGTTGTAATGCCTGTACCTTAAAAGAAGTATTTTAGCAAGACGATTCTCACCTAAAATTTAAATTACCATGTAGTCGTGGTGGTGAAACCGTGATAAAAGAACAGGCAGCAGATTTCTATTAAAACTAGATTTACAGTAGGGTTTCACGACAAAAGGGGAATCACCAGTGCAAGGTGAATGACAGGGAATTATAAACAGTTTTTATCATTGCTAGGGTCTGATGACCGCAAACTGACCTGAATTATTCATCTCTAATCATTCCATAATGCCAGAAATGGCATGGCTGTTACAAACGTACTGCTTTGCACATGTGGCCAACTGTTCATCAAAACAAAAGATTTGGGTCACAAGATCTTTAAAACACTCAAACACACATCCAATAATTGAACTGGCTTAGACAGTCAAGAAATATCTTAACTTCAGTGCTTAATTTGTAAACACAAAGGTACCGGTGCCCAAAACCCTCCTCTTAAACATGCGGCTGCTGTAATTAAATGTGTGAACATGGAATACTGAGGCGGCGTAATCCTGAAGCCATCTCGGGCCCCTTCAATCCATATAAAGCCACTTGTTGCCACTTCAGCTCACTCTTGAAGCTTTTCACTTTCTCCCTTTGTGACTCTTTTTCGTTTTTCCCGTCCTCTGTCTTTCCCGTATGTCTTTCGCTCGCAGCAAATGCTTGAGGCATAAGAATAAGCCCCGGCTCTCAGAAACAAGTGCCGGTGCTCAGCACCGGAAACAACAAGCACAAATTAAGCACTGCTTAACTCCAACCTTCCAGCAGCATGTGCTCCTTTTGCAAGAAACAGTGCTAAAATAGGGAAAGCATCCTATAATGGTTTACATGGATTATTTGACCAACAGAATGTCTTTAACAAGATAACCCTTTGGTCATGTTCCATATCGGTCAATAGTATTGACAGACCTGCAGCAAATCATTTCTCATCCTGCTGATGAATTAAATGCTTTGTTTACTCCCCAGGGTGATACCTGTGTTTAGACTGTATGTTCACAGTGGCTATGAGACGGCTTTTAGCATTTTCAAGGACACCAAATGGGCCATCCCAGAAGGGGCAAAACTGTGAAAAATAAACCCCACAATGAGCACCAGACTTGAAAAGAAAAAGTGATAAATTGCTGCTCACTTTGCGATCCGATTCGGCACACAAAATATTATTCTCCATTTTGGACCCACCTTAGCAAGGGGGCGAAGTCAAAATAGGAGAAGGAAGGAAATTAGCGCGTGGAGTGCGTGCTGTTGCACTGCCACCTGGTTCAAGATGTACAGATCCTTATCCCCTGCTCTCATACTTTGGTTAATATGAGCAGTTTGGGTTTTTGCAGAGTTCACCAAGAGCTAAATGTGCAGATCAAAGCACTACCATTATGATTTTGCCGACATGTGAAGACTGTCTTTGCAGCTTGCTCGAGGTGCCTCAAGCATCTTCACTTGCCTGTGACTAGAGGAAAACACGGGAATATGGCCCATGTACTCGGTGACCTCAAATGCACAGCACATGAGGCAGCTTTTCTTGTTCCTTCACTTAAATTCCCAGAAGGCATCAAAAGGAACCCTGGTGTGTGTGCACACAATTCATGTGGTCCTATGTACTTCCAGCCTTGATACTCCTTAACTGTGTTCTCCTGGTTTTCAAACTATTCTAGCCTATAAGTGTGTGGCTTGAGTAAAGAGCTGCCCAAAATCATCTGCTACTAACAACTTTCAGTGTATTGTTTAGCACTAATTTAAATTACTATGTCTACTAGTACTCCCTCAACTCTGATGCAAACTATTTGCAAGTATCTTTTCTACACTCTAGTTAGACTTACATTAAACATTACATGAATGCAATCTTTTGCACGACAGACAAATGTAAACCAGAGCACAAACTGTTCAGGGAATTAGAGCTCTATGGACAGTTCAATAGGGGAAAGTGAACAAAGTTAAACTGCTTACATATTTTGACCTATTAGCATTTCTTTACCCCAGCCTTTTTCAGGATAAAAACACTGCACAAAGTTAGACTAAATGATATAAGCTCAATTTTTTCTTGGTTTTTAAGAAAACAGAGGTTAGATTTGTGATGAGTAAGAAGGTGAAGCTGGAATTGGAAACCATTTCTCATGCCTCCAAGGTGAGCAACAGAGTCATTAGCACCCCGCCCCCATACGCACCTCAAAAATGCATCTTTCTCAGAAAAAATATGGCAGTTCATAAAGTATGAATTACATTTTTATCTAATCTTTAAAGTTGGCTCTTGTGAGCCCCTGATGTAAATTAGTTTGCAGTTCTAGCAGTGTGCATTCTATGCTTGATACAGGGATGCTATGTTTCACAAGCGTACATTCCTTTCGATACAACTGCAGATTAAGGGCCTGATTTAGGCCCTGGGGAAGGGGTTAATCCGTCACAATCGTGAAAGATATCCCATTGGCCGGTTTACGATCCCATTCTATCCTATGGGGACCGTAATATGATGGACGGGCTTTCTGTCACGTTTGTGATGGAGCATTCCCTCTTTCCAGTAAATAAATCAGACCCTAAGTGTCTGTTCTAGGTAAGGGAGGACGGTCTAACTATGGTAACTGCTGCTGGGGGTGAAGGTCCTCACATGAGTCTACCAGTGCTTTGAAGAAGCAACTGTAGACACGATCCCTTTACAAATAGTCAATTATGTAGCTTTCAGGCCGCCATTAATATGCAGGGTAAATTATTCCATGTCTGCCCAAATGCAGAAGTATCTAATGAAAACAGCTGTTTGAGCTTTGACATACTTTTATGCATTTGAAACTAAATCAGAGCCTGGTGACTGAGATTAGTGGAGGGTGCTCTAGTCTTTTCAAGGGGAATATAATTTGCTGGTCCTGGCCTAAAGAGTAAAGATACCTTCGTTCATATGCTGTATGTCGGCCATAACCTGAGCACTTCCAGATTTGCTACTTGAGCACTGTTAATCCATTACTAGATAAACTGGGAGGCCTTGATATTCCGAGCAAATTACTGAACCCTGAATCTAAGCCGATTTGTGAACTGATAATTTAATGCTCAGATCATTTTAACAATTATGATTCATAATGTTTATCTGTGAGTATTTATTAAGGTCTAGAACTATGTTTTAAGATGCTTTAGCGATATAATTAGCTAGCCTCTAAGTACTGCTGCCATCCACATCATCAGCACAAAAAAGACTCAGAGGTATAGTAGTCTGTTTTACTGAACAGTGTCATGTTCTGGTGCAGAGTCCAGAACCACGTTCTCTGTTCTATATATGAACACAAGAGAAATCAATTTATTCGCAGGCAATAATCTGCTGGAATACATGTACGGCTCAATTGTAGCTCAACATGAAGGAGGAACTGCAGCAGGGCAGCAGTTGGTTTTAGGACATAGATAAGATCTCTTGAACATCATCAACATGTCTCAGACTGTAAAGCGGAGGCTCTTGATCTCAAATATAAATGACATGCAAAAAACTGGAAGGGTTTGAGTTCAAGCACTGGAGTAAAGGGTGGTCACAATTCAGGATTACTGTGCAGGGCTACTGAGTGGCAGGGAGAAATGTGTTTATGCACACTTTCTAGCTGGGTTATTTTGTATGCGAGCAACATACTATGGGCAAAGTGGCAATTGTTTCCCCAAATAGGTCATATCTACAGTCCATTTCTTGTTCTTAAAATTATAGAACGATGGCAAGACCTCAATGCCACAAATTATCTGCAGCATCGGGGTATATTAAGTTAAACGTCTCAATGAAATGACCCCCGGGTTGCAAAGGGTATGACGAGGTGACTCAGTAGCAAACTTGTGCAGCAAAAAAAAAAGGAAAAAGAACGGTTCAGCACATTTTGACTCTTTCATTAATCAGTGCAGCGCCTAAACCCGTCAATCCTGCCAATTAGCATTTTGCATGAAAATGCTCTTCAGTCACACTACAACCTGATCACGATTCACCTAATTTTTCTGGAAATAGGAGCAACGCTTTTAATATCAATTTTAAAGAAGATAGAGTATCACTCCCGAGCAATAGATATGGCTCTAGGGATTATTTACTTGACAATCGATTGAAAGACAAAAAATGTGCACTTACAATGAACAGATAGTTAACTTTAAGGTGGCTCAGTTACTCTGAGTCAAAATGAAATCTTATATTTCCATCTTGTGGGCGGATACGCAGACCTGGCAGGTGGACCACCCCACATGCACTCTGCAAGAACTTCGCCTGATGCTTCATCACACGTAGTTTCCAGAGGTCTTGAGAACCGATGGTGCTGGATTGTGAGAAAAGCTCAATACTGAAATGAATACATGGCACTATTCTGCTCACTTCAAGTTTGGGCCTACTATTATGCACAAAAATTATCTAATATGGATGAAATTTGCTGTATATTTCTTAGGAGGTACAATACATAAAAGGCTGGTTAATTCATTCCGAAGTGTCCCACTGTCTTCATAAATATACAGCTTCTTGTACTGACGTATGTGCACTTGTCAGTTTGTGGTTGTTAGAAACACCCCACTTCGGTGTGGCTATTGTACTCTTGTGTGTGCTACTGAGGACTAGGTTAGTGACAAGGTGGCCTTGAGTCTGCTTTATCAGTTAGGGGCATATTCACACTATGTAAGGTGAAACACGTCAAAACTTACCCTTGTACGATTCTACTAGGTTGGGAGAAAACGTCGAGATTCTTGGCTTTCATATTGAGGTCCGAGAGTACTATTAGAAATCTATAAAGCTATAGTTTTCCAAGAGCACCCACATGCCAATCACCTGAGGGTGCCTTCCTCCTCCCTTGCTACCATGCACAGCCTCTTAAGTTTGGGAATGTAACCCCCAAGGTAGCCATCTTTGCTTGGTGCCCCTCTGTTTCTGACAGCGGAGAGCAAGGCCACAGCAAAGTTGGCAAGACAAGGCTGCTTCAGCCTAGAAATTTCACATTTTGGGCCAGATGTACGAAGTATTTTTATATTTGCAGAATCAGTCCCTTTGCACATGCAAAAAGGCATTTTTAAATGTACAAAGGCCAAATTACGATTCATTATTAGGAAGGGGTGTGTTTGGGGTGTCCCTCACTAATTATTAAGACTTGCAGTGGTAAGTATGAATGCTATGCGGCCGAAATGGATTTATCAGCTGCATTTGAGGCTGTCCACCACAACACGTTACAGCAAAGACTCCATCATCTCATAATACATGAAAATGCCCTAAAATTAATTTTTTCTTATCTCAGAAACAAACAAAGTGTAACTTACCTACCATCTTTCGCATCAGCTCCTCACACCAAAGAAAGCGGAGTCCCTCTGCGGTCCTTCATATGCCCTCTATTATCCAAAGTCTATCTAACCATCTCTCCCAAGCCTGAATAAATCATACAACTCATCTCTTGCAACTATCGAGAGAACACCCAAATCATTCTGAAAAGGGATGGTCCAGAAGACGTGTACATCTCAGAACTTGATGTCTGCCTTTGCGCCATGAACACTTGGATGATGAATAACCATCTAAAGCTCAACAACGCAAAGACCAAAATCATGTCTTGCAGACAACAGCAAAAAATACCAGCCTTCTGCCATATGGCCCAAGGAACTCTAGGCCCATCGAAGAACATCAAGAGAGGTCAGAAACCTATGGATAACCATGGATTCATACGCATCTGAGATACCAAATGTTAACAATGTCACAAACAGTGCCTTCTATGCAATAAAAACACTGTTGAATCTTCCCATGTTTTGGATACCAACAAAAACTGTGTGCCATCATCACACTTGTAATCTCCAAGCTTGACTATGCCAACAGCCTATGACTTTACTCACCTAGATTCTTCATATGCAAAATGCAAGTCATCTAAAATGCTGCCACAAGACGACTTCTTTGACTTCACCCAAGAAAACACAACTCCAATTTTGCAATCACTCGACTAGCTGCCTATAGCGAGAAGGACAACGTTCAAAACACTCATTGTCCACAAAGCCTCTCAATAAAAACAACCACTATACCTACAAGGTAAATTCAAGCAATACAAACAAAAGAGGACACTGCATTACAGGCTTGCACCACTTACTGTCCTGCCGCCTTACCATAAGAAATCCATTAGAGGCACGGCTTTCTTAGTACAAGCTCTGGAACTCACTCTCTGCCAAATCAAAGTATCCAGGAGAACATACATTCAGAAAAGAGTTAAAAAGATGACTTTTTACAAAATTACTACATCATCCCATACCCCTGTTATAGAACCCAGAAAGACCATCACAACTTCCAAGTTCAATCTTCAGCTTTCATTCCACAGATGTGGAATAACCCAACCAGCAAATTATGTTGTGGACACAGGTAATTTAAGAAGCGCTGTCCTATAGTTTGCTTGGGTATCATACAGTTATGTAAATCATATGGGCCATTTCTGCCCCACACTAATACTTACACGCTAACACTCTGAGGATGTCATTAAACTATACCTTCCTCCTCTTGCGCTCACTTAAGATGTGTCTGCTATGGGGCTTGACCATCTCCAGTAGTGTACCAGCCAATGAATCAGCCATCAACAAATGAACGGACATGGAATACCTGAACAGATCTGTCACAAACTGCTGGTCAATCAGAGGGCTCTAATCTAGTCCACCAGGGCCAAATAACTATACAACTATGACTGCTTCTTTACATCACACAATTACACTCAGATATGGGATGATAGTAATAGAACTCACCGCAGCAGAGCTCTCCAATTCACTCTCTCTCCTACCATGCCAGGTCAGTACGAAACTGTAAACAAAAGTTCAAACTGGACAACCCAGTGCATAAGTAGCCAAGTAGACAATGGTCATGAGAAATACCAGGGCCGGCAGAGCTGCTCAACGCAGCCAGCCTACTGAAAACCAACAGCTGCATGTCTATTTCCCACGCTTCATCATCCACCACACTGCTAAGCACCGAGCCTCAGAACAAAAGAACTGCACCTCAGTGGTCATCGCGAAAAACATGGAAACACGTCCCTTACAGGATCACAAAATAAACACAACCTTCCCATCACATACCCTACATAGTGTACCTTGCTGCCCACCATGTAGGAAAGTGCTTCAGTGCCACACCTAGAGGCATAAGGTGCTACATAAACGCTGAAATTCAATAGCCGCTTATGCAATCTCCACCTGCTGTAACGTCTGTATTCAGAAATGCAACAGACATGTGAATTAAGAATAATAAAAAAGGGTGGAAGGCTACATGCCAAATTTCGGCAAACACTCAAAGCTCACAAGTTTATAAGCCTGCCCCAGTGATTGCATTTGGGACCTATGCAGTCTCAACTGGAATCACTGCAGCACTGGGAACACACCCGAATGTCTGTCTAACCTTCACCAAACTAGCATCATTCGCAAGTGCAAATACCGAGTCAGTGTAGCACGAGTTGGAGCATTGTACCATCAGCAAAGACGGCTTTTCACATACACAGTAGCCTGTGATCCAACGACATATGTGGTACGTTTCACTGCACAGCCAGTGAAGCAGCTTTTATTGCCTCCAACAGAATGATGTGCTAAGTCAGTAGGCCCAACAACAGTATGCAAATCATAGCGGGGAATTAAGCAGCACGGAGCTGCCAGCAACGCTATGCATTTTAGTAATTGCTCCATTACAAGAGATTTATAGGATCCTGGCATCTGCAGATTTAGGGCCACTACATTTAGCCTTTGAAGTCCCACTATTGCCATCTATAGTTTTAACCACAGTTATTCTTCGTGATAAGAGAAAGTAGCAGATTAATTTGGATAATTAATAAAAGCATAGCAGGGTTTTCTGTCTCCGTTGCTGTTTACTGTACCAGCTGGGCGGGATCAACACCAAAAAACTGCAGAAAATACCAATCTGTTCACAATATACTTCCAGCAGAAGCAGCTGCCGCCTTGGCACGCGCAACAAGTCGGCTTCAAGGAAGTCGTGTGTTTGTTGGAAGTCTGTCGCGTTTAGACTGTTCTTGTTACATTATTCACTAAAATACCATGTATCAAAACAGGTGGAGGCTTCGGAGCCCAGAATATTGAAGTGCCCAGTGTCTGCGCCACACGCCTGTCAGTGACGTGCCAGGCATCCGCGAGAGTGGCAGGCAGTGGGCGCTTGAGAGAAAACCTACCGCTACATTCACACTTCCCCGTCTTCTCTACGGGTGAAATCCAAGCGAACGATAATTCTTTAATAGTAAATAATCTGGGCAGCAAGGACAGCAGCTGCTGAAGCGCTCTCCAACCCATCTCTCTACCCGTCACACTTGCGTTAATTGACCACAATAACTAGCACCACAACTGGCATATCTAGAGAACTACTAAGTGCATACAACAGATGCAACAATACCTGCGCCAGCACGGCCAAATCCCTCGTCTAACGAGCCACAATGATTCAACGCCACTGCAATAGTGGTGGAGCCTCAACTAAACAGACAGAGGCCGACGCATCACAGAAGGAGGGTCGCTTGTGCCCTCCTGCTCCTCCCATCCCTTCCATGTGTCAGCTGCCGGCACTGCTGCAGAACCGAGCACCTGGAGAGGCGACGACACAGACCATCCGGAGCTCCAGAAACCACATTAATGGAGACTGACCGTAACTCTCAAGCACCCAGCAGCTGCCCAGGCCAGGGAGGATCTCAGTGACTGGAGCCAGATCGAGTACCAGCTCATTTAAGCAGGAGAGGAAGCAGGAACTGGAAGGGTGCAGACAGTCTGTGCAAAGGGGTGTAAGGCCTCCAGAAAAACAGAGTCACTGAAAACTGCGACAGATTTGTCCCCCCAACATATAGCTCACTGCAGACTGCTGGAAGGGTCCTACTTGCAGCACCAACATGATCCTACCCTCCAGTCGCAGCATTCTGAATCATCCTTTTTGTTTCGTTTATGCACACATCAGTCGTTTGCCAAGTCAATATGTGAACATGACTCCAATAGGGTCCACGGGAAGCTGAAAAGGCATTAAGCCACACAAAGCTATACTATGTCTAAGAAATTAAAAAATGTACCATTAAGCCAGGATGTTTAACAGGGCAGTGATGTCACAATAGTTGTCAAAACTGAAGAAGGCATCTTCAAGCAAAGCAACTATTCTAGAATGCATATTATTAGTGTTTGTTAGGGACGCAGGACTGGGGGCTGTGGAATGTGTATTGTGGTCCATCACAAAGGAGTACTGAGTACCAAAGGGGACGTGGCAATAAGGGATTGTGAAGGGAGGCAGTGTGCCGGTCTTGGAGTTCTCCACTGCTTATCCAGTTACCTCCTTCCAGCCCCATCACATTCTGCATAAAACGAGTTGCTCCGTGGCAGCTCTTGTACTTCACTGCATAACCCCGGTCTGACAGGCAACGTCTGTTCATTGATGTCGAGGGGAAGGTAAAATAAAGGTACATTTCTCTGTGAATGGTTTGACCAAAGCTTGAAAGGTTCTGTCATGAACATTCAGAAGACATTCCTATCCCTCTCATCAAGCTGTCTATGCTCAAGTAGAAAAGCCAGCAAATAATTATAAAAGCCTAGAAAATGAGAGGAATGCTTGACATAACTTAGTTAAGGTCAAATCAAATAAACAAGGGGATCAAATGTGTCTATTTTCTAAATGATTCCTGGACTTCACTCAACCATTGTTGAATAGTGGCTCTCCTCCAACTCTTTAACACCTTGTCCCTCTGATGAAGGTAGAATTGCCACAAACTCGCCACAAACTCACTCTAATTATGAATATGTTTTATATACTCACCCTTCACCCCATTCCTTTGAGACTGTGTAGAGCAATCCTATTTCTGGATGCTCTATAATCAATTCACCTTTGAGCCCTTCTTTGCGCTGGATAGCTTTTATTTTCTCCCTCACTTGTGACTGGGACTAGGACATGGAACCAGTTAACTAAGAAGAAGTCTGAAAGGACAAAGCAAAATTTGTACAAAAGTCCTTTGCAGACTGCACAACTGCTTCTGTACATGATTCATCACCAATGCTATGTTTTGTATTATGTTGCGCTCTCAGGTCTTGTGCATTAAACCCATTTCTGTTTGAGCCCTTTCCATTGTTCACGAAGGGATCTGTAACCGTGTTTCAATATTGTATTACAAATCCCCTTTATTAAACGTATGACTAATCCTTTTCCAAGCGCCGTTATCCAATAAGGAATATGCTATCTATTGCATGCTAAATAAAAACGTAGAAAGTCCCTATATAAACGACAACTATTTCCCCACCTCCACAACAAAAGCTACTATCCTCGTTAATCCCTTCCAAATACAACTGCAACTACAATAATTCCATCATAACGCCTGCCACAAAAAGGGCCACAGTACTTTGGCAGTACTTCCCAGCCACGTCTGCAGTGTCTCAATGTTGCCAAAACGCGCGTCACAAAGCCTTCACTAAAAATGTTTCATTACCTTTCCTATAATCACTAGTGTCTCAGGAACACTATCCCCAGTGCTTACACATTAACCAACCACAATAACGGTTTCAGAACCGCCTCAATGCCTTCCTAATAATATCAAGAACACCTGTCACGGCGGATGGAAGATTCATGCACACATGCATTCACAAAAAGTTGCCATATACACCCAGAGCCGCTCAATATCCGCTCCATTATTGTGAATATGCATATATAACCAATGCCACGATTATGTCCGAGTGTCCAGACATCATCTTCCCCGTCAGTCTGAAATAACTGCACAACATCCTACATAAGCCCAGGACAATGACAGCAAGCCTAGAATCAGTGCAACTGTGGCTGTGAGGCAACTCTCCCAATGCCTCGAAGCCCCTGCGAATGATGGGTGGATGTCCCAAGAGTAACTGCCCACGTCCTCCAAAACACAGCTTAATAACCGTATAATGGGCATCCAACCCTTCCTGAGCACAGCAAGTAAGCCTCCTCAGTAGCACCCAAAACACCCTCCCGAGGGCCTAGACAATACCTGCCCTGGTGCCACACAAGACAGGCCCCGGTGGTTGCCTACAACCCTTAACAATTCAGACCCCAAACGTCCCACACTTACTGCCAACGTGTCCTCACAGTACCCTTCCCCGGCGCATGCACAATCACTTTCCAGGAGTCACACAACGAAAGCTACTCTCTCGTCACTGCAATACGTGCGACAACCGCAGCATGACTCAATGAAAAGTTACTGATTGCCTGGTTTAAACTCGGGGTAATCTGTGTTGACAGACCGATTTGTAGAAAGACAAAAATGATTTTTTTTGCTTCATTTTATGGTGCCTCCAGGTATCCTCTCAGACTGGAGGTTCCCTGTTCAGCTACTGCTGTCATCTTCAGAATATTAAACAATTCATAATATGCAAAGAGATCTCTGTGACACAGCAGCAACAGCAACGAGCTAAAATCCAACACCTAGTTGCAAGTGAATAAGTTAATTTATGAAATAGGAGGTAGGAGTGCTTGCATAGATTGAAACTTTTGATAAAATGCTCAGATGCAGAGGTGTCTGTGCAACTTTTGGATTACAAGTTAGACCCCAGGACGGCCGGCTCAGCCTTTATCACTTTGAGGTTAATTAAACAAGTGTCAATGACTTAGATGTTGTCGTTTTTGCTGTGCTCTAAGTAATCACTTTTATTAAATGCTTCATAACAAAGACGTGTTCTAATGGCCAACTACCTTTTGTGGGCGTCGGGGACTTCCCAAAGTGCCCTCACTTGGACATGTCCCGTGCAGGGCCACCATTCGAACAAAGTATCATCCTGGCATCTTTAAAATAGTTATTTTAAGAAAATCTTAGCAAGTTTAAAAAGAAAACGTGGTATTGCCCATAAACCATTGATTGATACTGTTAAGTAACTTTCTTTATCAAAACTGGCCAGAGTTCAGAAAGAATAGTTTAAAGGGTAACAACCCAGACATCATTACAGAAGCCACTCATCGCCCCCTTCCCCAGTAATAGCAACAAACTTTTGGAATGTATTGAAAGGAAAAATGTCAACAACATGCCTGCTATCAAAGGTGTTTTCTGTTACTGCAGAAAGATTTGACTCCAGTTTACGGCAGCAATGTCCTTTGTTCGTCCATACTACAGTAGAAAGGAGAATTGTTTTAAGAAACGAATACATTTCAACTCTTTTGAGAAATCCGTAGCTACCTCCTGCAAGAATGCACACATTTCCATTTGTTTTTGTCAATTCATTCAGAGAAACTTCAATTGGTGCACTTAGACAGGCTTAAGTCACCGTTCCTCACTGTGTCCAAGGGGCCGTTTGCAGAAGATGTTCCTGGCTGCTTGGAACCAGCCACACTGTTTGACGTCCTGCAGTGTGGAGGAGAGCAGGAATGATCAGAAGAAGCTGGCTGCAACCTTCAGACTGAATGCACAGAGTTGGATGTGGAGTTCCCAGCATGACCATCCAGTGCATTTCTTCCCTGTCTTGTCATGCAACAAGAGGACACCAAAAATGTGAGCAACTGACCTTCAGGAGGTCAGAGAGATAACCACATCCATGCTAATACACCAACAGTTACAGCTACACTCAACCATGTCACTGACAATTCTGAAGCCAAGTACACATAGGTACTGCAACACAAAGGGGAATATCTTGTCTGGACCAATTGCACAGCTACCTAAGTAATCCTAGATTTATACAAATTTAGTGACCGCCGAACTTTTGCCATTTAAAGAAGCAGCACAGTGAGGCAACTTCTCGTGGGGCCACACTCCGATTTTGAATCTAGGCTGCCCTAAAGACCACTACTTCTCATACCAACCTATTTCCTTAATTAACATAGAGATGAAAATATTGGCAATGGTGCTCATGATCAGATAGGCAGGGGTGGCCACTTTGCTGGTGCACAGAGAACAAAATGTGCTATACCCGGCAGGTGAATGAGTCACTGTATGTGGCAGGACAAAATTGCTCTAGCGCCTGCCCATTTATCTATGAAACCCTGGGCACTGATGCCAATAGATCTCATGAAAACACTCGACTCATTAAACAGAAATTTCTATGGCAAATTCAACAAAAGACTAACTTTAGACCCACCTTCCTGACCTTCATGTTTGACCTGCATCACGAAACCTGAGCCCAGGTTAGGTTTAATGGCTCCCTTTCAGTTCCCTTCCCGATTATGAGAGCTACTTGGCAGGAGTGCCCACTGTACCGCTGTTTTTGCAATAGCATTAGAGCCACTGGTGACTTGGATCAGGCAACGGGGTCTGGAGCAGGAGTTTCAGTAGGAGGGGGAGTTGGAGAAAAAGGTCAGGTTATATGCCGATGATATGTTACTCTTCCTTCCTTACCCTTGATAGAGCGGGGAAAGAATGATACGGATCCTAGGTCGGTACGGAGAGGTCTCAGTCCTACAAGTAAATTGGGATAAGTAATCCTCCTTTTATCAAGAACAGAAAGCGACCCTGTGAAAGTGTGGGCACTGGGACTGAGGGTGTTATTCCAGAGTTTTGAATCCTGGGGGGTCGAATGGGTCACATTTCACCAGACTCGAGGTTAAGTTGAGAAATTAACTTAGCTCGATTCATTTCCACCCCACAGAGGTACTTCCAATCAAGTAAAGCCCTTCTTGGGTGCAATGATCTTCTAAAAATGGTGGTCCTAACCATATTGCGTTGCATGATTGAGAGCTACCCTCGTCCGATTCCAGAACAATTCTTTGACATAATTAAATTGATGTACTGTAACTTTATTTGAGAAGGGGAGGCACCCCAAATATTAAAGGAAATGTACCCAATCCATGTTCGAGGTTGGTCCGGGAATGGTCAATAAAGGCTTATATGACAGGACCTCACATTTACCAGTGAGAAATGACTGGCTCTTCAGAGCCAGATTCAACAATAGAATCCAGGGCAAATAAAATTTAAGAGGTCCTTATTATTAAAGTACCTGTATCGCGGCCGCAACTCCAGCACGCTTGTGTATATCTCATATCAAATAGATTCCTCTAAATGTGCTTATATCCCCCTAGCAGATTGTCGAAAATAGGGATGCTATGTTTGTCATCCTGTACAAAATATAGAGCAAATGAAGGGGACTGGTTTGGAGCTGTCCAGCGATACACCATTTTGGCTGGAAATTGTCTCAGTGCCGGCAGGGGTGATGGGTCACTCCATGGAACTCGCACCAAAACTATGTCTCCTGGACAACTGGGATGGATCCTGAAACACCGGCATACTGTTTGGCACGGGTTGTGTATTCACCATAAGTAAAATCACGCAACGCCAAAAGCCCGACAGTGTTTCAACACATACTGTGTAGCTACGTGGGATGAATCAATGTTTTATTGTGTAGAAGTAAACATATCAGGCTAAAGTCAGTCAACAAAGTATAGAAAGATGTCGCCAAGGTATGAACATTTTGGCCTACATGTTGGGTAAATGCAACAGATAACTAGATGTGTAAGCAGACTTGAAACTTACAGAATTGACGGTCTGAGATTCTTAGCCCATATGTATCCATAGGAAAACAAAATTTTTGTGCGTGTTTGTAACTGTACTAATTATGGTGCTGAAAACTCAGCATAAAGTGGTATTAAATAATTTTAAAAAAGCATACTCAGGATCAGGCAGACAATGTAAGAGATGCACACAACCGTTCTCACATCACCGGATCAGGCTATCCTTCGTCCACAACTTCATAACGTTTATTATCCTCTTAAAAATAAAATACATTTGAAGATTCTATACACAAAATCATATGTTATCCAAAACACAGTATCCGGGTAAAACAAATGTTGCTTTGCCTCAAACAAAATAAGGAACTTTTAACTACTGCATGCACACGTTACAGTCACCACTGTGGAATGGCTTAACAAGGCAACGTTCAAAGAGAACCGTGCACAAACCCATGCTCACCCGCCTTTCGAGAAGCAGACGGCTCCAGGCACTTTCAAAGTAACTACTGCCAGGGTTACACTTAAAAAAAGCCAACGACCTTTAAGAAATACAGGACATTAGGCAATGGTCCCACTGTTTCAACATTCTGAGAAATGCAATCATGCAAGGGATGCGTGAATAAGGCTTTGGACTCCTTGAACTAAGGTTTCCATCTTCTGCAGAGACAATGCTGCTCAATGTCTAGGATAATAAACCTAAGGTTGATCATGATGAGCCCGTAACTTGAGATGATTCGGCCCAAAATAGCTTTCAACACTCTCTCCATGGCAGTCCATGTCTGAAGGCGTTATATAGCTTACAAGACGAGAAAAACACAACTGAAAGATAAATAAATGGGTTCAGATTTCCAAGTGATTTGCTTTAGCAAAATAGAAATTTAAAAGAAAAAAAATAATGAACACATAGTTGTAGGAAGTGGAAACAGGAAATAAGACAGTCGCTCGGAGTCATGATATTAAGTTGCTTCATCTTTGAGGTAGGGTACATGACTCATCAATTCACGGATGTACCTCTTTTTGAATGAATTCAGATTATGGGATGATAGTTCATGTGCCATCAAGCTCTAATTTAGCAGTAGTTGCAACATCATAGCAGTCACCCTACACCTTCTCCACTTCTGATACTTTTTGAAGGGTAATGGACCCCAAAGGAAACATTTTGGGTTAGGGTCCCCTTGTCTTACATGAATTACATAGATATCGGCAAGCCTTGAATGAAATCTAGATCCAAATATACTTTCTCACAATTAAAGTTTTCAAATCAGCACATAGTTGAAGAACTGATCGGCAGGGCTTGGCTACTTACGAATGATTTCAAGTTCAGAATTAAATTATGTTTATTGAGAAGTTAGACTGTTAAACAATAGGAAAATTACATTACAAAAGTATTGAAATGAAAAAACATGAAAAATCTACATAAAGCTTAAAAAATCAAGTTAATACACATTCTTTCTGCCAGTCAGTTATAAACTGACCTTGTCGAATTGCCACATCCAAATAAAGCATATCCACCAGAAGACTCATTGCAGAAAATTGAGACAACACACAGTATGCAAAAAACAGTTTTAAAAGTCAACAGCTTTACACACTCAACAAATAAAAAAACTGTCTAACAAAATATTACTAGAGGAACATTTTACATTAAAATGCACCAACATTTCCCATCATTTTGTATTGTATTGTTTTTGCACCATGCCAGGGATGGAAAATCTAATTTTACACATTTCAAAATGTAAGTTCTGATCAAATAAACAAGAGGTATATAGAAAGATATCTATCGAGTGATTTTCTGGAGTAAGCCACCCATCCGAGCATAAAGTAAGTGACCACATACTGTCCCTCAAATAGCCAGAACTGCGGAGGCTGAAATTAAGTACTTGCATTTGCTGGGTATTTCTATTTTCCATCCAGCGGCCACCCACTGTTCATATAGAGACTCGATCAGTAGTTATTAGTTTCAATTTAAACTTGAAACTGGGATACCTGAAGAACATGCTACTTCGCCTCGGTAACACTCTTTGTATTGGTTAATCTAACCACATATCACTCTGCTTTATGATATTCCACAGGTGCTAGACTGGATCAAGGCCTTTACAAAGCAGTGCTCTGGCATGCTGCTTGGTGTCGCCATGTAGCTTTATTGCTGGCCTTGTCCTGCGCCATAGTAATAGAGAAGGCCGCATTTAAGTGCCACCACTGCGAGTCAATGTTACTTCTTATTTGACTCTTTCTACGCAGGGTGGTCACGGAGCACAAAGCAGTTTTCAGTAGTATGTAGATCTCTAATTTAGGATCTTTTTAGATGATAAAGAGATCACGCCACAAAATAGGTAAGTGGAAAGGCAGTGAGGAATCTGTGGTTAGATAGAGCATACCTCATTAAGACAATTACCGGAGGTAAGTAACTTGTTCTTCTGATAACCACAGATTCTTTACTCTTAGAATAGATAAAGCAGTACTTACCAAAGATGGAGGGATGAGGGGGCAGATCTGTGGAGTGGCTCAGACCAAAACGTCTGCGGTATCAAACAGGTGAAATGCCCTTCCTGTTAGAGCTGGTTGCTAAAGTAGTAGTGTTCTGAGAAAGTGTGCACTGAAGCCAATGTCGTACCTTGACAGACGTCAACAACAGGAACTCCACCTGCCAACCATTGGTTGCAACCTTGATGCGGGTGGAACGAGCCCTTCCAGAGAGTGTTTCTTGGCCACCATGTAGTAGATCTTGATGCAGAGGACTTTCCACCTTGAAGAAGTACATTTCTGCATCGCCTTACTTCTCTTTGCCCGAAGAACACCAACAAAACCTGATTATCCACAAAATGGCCTTTGGCACAATCAATGAAAAGGCTTAAGAGCCTTTTGGGGTCCAAACAATGGGGCCTCTTCTTTTTTGAAGGGATGGGGAGGAGTAAAGAATGTCGGGTGGATGATATATTGCCCAGCAGGAAAAGGAGTTGTGACCTTTGGCAAAAAGGCCACCCTGGTCCTAAACACCAGCTTGTCTGGGAATAAAGAGGCATAGTGGGGATGCACCAAGAAAGCCTGGAGGTCACTTATGCAACACGTTTTAATGATTGCAGTGAGAAAGACCGTTTTTAGCATCAGAAGGTGCAATAAGCAGCTGTGCATGGGTTTAAAGGGAGTGTGCATGAGGAACGTCAGGACCAAATTAAGGTCACACTGTGCCATCACAACCCATCTGGTAGGGAACATGTGTGTGTCAAACCTGTAATAAAATACATCATAACAAGTGATTTAAACAAGGTCAAATGGTCCACCAAATGCAAAAAGATTGAGAGGGTTGACTAATAACCTTTGAGAGTGCCCACTGCAACAGCTCGCTGGACCAAAATAAAAACAAACAGTAACATATCCAAAAGTTTGGCTTATTAAGAGTCTGTGTTGCAGACTCCACACCAGGCCACAAATATGTCCTAGGACCCAGCATAAGTAACCTCAGAAACCGATAAGGAAATTGTAGTGCGGGGTTAGAGGCCAGGTCCAAGGAATGCACCATGGCTCTGATTTCCTTAAAGCTTTCGAGGTCAAAATCAGCCTTTTCACTAAATAGGTGGGACCAGGGGCAGCTGGTAACCTCAGAAAGTGGTGGGGCGACCGAAGTGCCCCACCGCCTCCCAGAAACAAAATAAATCACCCACCCCTCTCTCCAAAAGCCCTTAATAAAACATCCTCTCCCTCCAAAAGCCCAAGATAAAATACACCCTCTCTCCAAAAGCCAATACAAAAACACCACACCAAAAGCCAAACATAGAGCTACATTTACCATTACAATAAATAAAAATAAAATAAAAGGTACTTAACCACTGCTGCACATCCTCCTCAGTGTTCTAATCCTGCATTCTGCTGTGAAGCTCCCCTAACCAATCCAGTCACTGCTCTCATTCTATTAACCAGCATAGGAGAAGCACCAGGATTGGATGGCGCGCATTTGGCCGGAGCTCTTCAGGCCCTAGAGGCTTGTGCTTGCTCTCCAGCCAGCTGTCTAAGACAGCTCAGGTTAGAGAGGATCAAAGTGTGCATGTCAGGCTGGCCGTCGTAAGACAGCTGGATAAACAGACAGGCACCTTGGAGCAGCCAGCCAGCCTTTGCTCCTGTCCTCCATGTTGCCAATCTACAGCAGAGGACACAACCTGCATGTATCTTGGCTCAGGGGCATTGCAGAGCGCACATCCGTAAAAAAAAAAAAAAAAAAAAAAAGAAAAGAAAATGGCACTGAAATCATTTCATTGCGATTTTATTTTTTCTCCCACAGCTTGCCTCAGGCACGGGGGCGATGCTCCTCCACCCCGTGAAGAAACCACCACTGGGTGGGACCCATCAAAAGGTATTTTCATTGGTTATGCCTCTAGATCCCAAGAAAACCCAGAGGATTGCATTTCATGCATGACTATAGAGCACCTCAATAGTGCTCTGCCAACTGTTCCCCCAAAGCACAAACAGTAACCAGGCCTGCCCAAATTACATATTTGGCTGCATCCTCACAATGCTGAAAGGTTTGAGCAAAAGAGGCATGAAACTCCTCTAGGGCCGCCAGCAAGAGCTCACCATGTCCCAAAGGGTGTGCGTATAATGGCTTAATATGCAGACCACATTCACCGACCTCAATGTCAAGCTGGCAAAAGATTCCAGAACATCTCAGTCCTTTTCAATTCCTAGTTAGGACTAGTCACTGGGAATGTATTAAGATTCACTTTTCTGGTAAAACCTGGTCCCCTAAGCGGTTAGGAGTAGGGTCTTGTGTAAGAAAATCAGGGTCACCAGATGCAAGTCTAGGACGTTTGGCCACAAGCCTGTTCACCAGTGGGCAACAGTAAGGCTTAACCCAAGCGCCAAAGATATGAGTAAGGGCTTCATTAATTGAAGTAGGGACTCAGACAAGGTTGGCCCAGGGTGCAAAACCTCAGGAAGGACATTTATCAACGTCAGCAAGAGGGGCAGCTGTAGGTTCTAGAGCTCCACTGCATGTCTAATCACTAGGGCAAAATAAACACTCTTCTCCACTGGGAGTCCAAGGGGTAAAGCAAACTATCAGAGAAAAATCAAGCATGCTGGCCTCCAGCAAATCCATATAAATACTGTCATCGTCGTAATGTGGGATAAATCCTCCTCATCACCTCCACTGTCATGATTTATTTGGGACAAACTCTGGCCTGAATCAGAGCCAAAAAGACTATGGAGCCTCTGAGGATGGCTCCATGGTAGAGGGTTTGCTTTGTCTGAATCAGATCACAAAGGAACCGAAAGCAGATGGAATGGAGTCAAAGCACCACTTTGGCTGGGGCTGAGGTGGATTTAGGTATGGGCCTGACACTGGAATCAGCAGGGGCTCAACATGTGCCACCAGAGACATCTGGAGCGGCATCAATGTAGAAGTGACAGGTGCAGGTCTAAAAGCCAAAATGAAAGTCTGTACTGAAGTCAAAGCAGAACCCAAAGGAGATTCAAGTGGCTTAGACAGCGACATGGACAGATCCACTGGTTGTAAACCAAACGGAGGCCCTTGTGGGTTTTTGGGGCCTGAAGGTGCAAGACACAGAAATATGCTCATAATATGCATCATAGCCTCCATAAAGGCCTTGATCTTCTGCAGCACTGCAATGGGCCGGGGAAATTGTGGCACACTGAACCAGTTGGGGGAATCAGCTCTTGGATAGGAGCAACTTAGATTGGCTCCTTGACACATTCTTGACTTCTCTTTGGAGAGTGGGGGATGGGGCCAAGTCCTGCTTAACTTCTTATGTTTCTTCTTTGACTTCAGCTCACCAGACCACTTTGACCTCAAAAGCAGGCACAGGTCCGCACCCTCGACTTGGAGCAGGACCTGCATGAGGTCCACGACTTTTTTTTTTATGTTCAGCAATATACATCTTTGCCTGCCAGTTCCAGCTCATCTTCGGCTGCATGAGAGCATAAACCTTGCACAACTTGGGAGGCACGCCTCGGGCAGGTCTGTCATCAACTTCTGTTTCTGACAGTCTTGACACGGCTTGAACTCTGCAGTATTTGTTCCCTCGCACACCAAACGAGATCCTAATGAATTTGTGAACTGACGAAAAAGGGAGCTGAACAGTAGAGTGTCGTTTGAAAGTGCAGAAACAAAGGAACTGATGTGAACGTGCAAGGGCGGCACACATTTGACACTCCGCTCTGTCACTCCCCGGTGGAAGGAGGAAACGCAGCGCTGTGTGGCACCACCCAACAAAGTGGGGGAGCCTGCTGTGAAAAATGTCAGATCCAATCTGGCGCCTAGGGAACATTCTAAAAGTGTGGAATCTGCTGTTAGAAGTATCCATCAGAAATCTTTTTTTAAGTAGGCGTGCCAAAATGCCAGATTTTCACCCCGAACGTATCTAAAATAATGCTGTCAGGCTAGCACCAGGTAGGAAGACTTGGCAGAGACCTGCCCTAGTGCCTAGCAGACCTTCAGTGGCCAGCTGCGAGCACCTGCGAGGTTAACGGGGACCCGTGAGCACAAATACCCCGGGAGAGGATCCACACCCACCATAAGACCAATATCTAGAAACAACACTAAAACCCTCCTATAGAATTCAAAACATATCACTTGTTACTTTTATTCAATTCGATGGTGCTCATGTTACCAACGCAAAATTAAGTTTTGGGTCACATTGTGACAAGTTTAGTACCCACAAGCTGCCCTAAAAATTATTCTAGAACTGCCTCCCACCCCAACTGCTCCCGACCCCCCTCTTTACGGTTAGCATATACTATCCGCATCAGGAAGCTGAGAAGGCAGTAGTCACAAACATAATAATCATCACGTAATACTGAGATCAGTAATGGTCCTATATCTACAAAAGGAGCACTGATTAAGTGTAGGCTCTAAACTGGGCGGCTAAATTACAGCGCTCTAACACCAAGCCAAGGAAGATAGAAACAGGGACACCGAGGTAGGCAGAGTTTACAAAGAACTGCTGAAAACCGCGTTTCCGGCTACCTTACATGGAAATTGATCTTGTAAATAAAACAAAACATATGCACCGAAACTATATCAAAACCTGTGGGGCAATGATCGCAACCGCTACGACTCTTGCCTTCATGGTCCCCACACTAAGCATTTCCAAACAATGTACAGCCCGGCTGCCCCAACAGATGAGATCACTGTTGAAACGAGCTGGGTCAGCAGAACAGGCCTTCGGGAAAAAACGACTTTTCAATGTTTATCTGCAAACATCCCTGAGACCATTCAAGGCCTGCAACGGCTCAAATGTCAGGTAATCTGCAGTCTACACACCTAACGTTTGTTCTGTGGCAGGAGCGAACCCTGTAATCTTCGCCGCGCCCTCCGGTTGCCGGGGCAACCCAAGTAAACTTTACCCTGTTTGGTTTGCAAAGGGGCATGGCGAGAGGTTCGCCCGACGCTACCCGAGCCAAGCCGCGGCCTGGTCTCATGGGAGGGCGTCGGAATTTAGCGAGTTCGGCTTTTCTCAGAGCTGATGGCAACCATAAAAAAAAATCATAAACAGCTATAAAAAAAAAAAACTAAAGGCAAGGTCATAATTGATTCTTCTTTTCCAGGAATGACTTTTGCAACATGATCTTGGTTTACAGTAGAATCTAAATTAGCAGAACGAGAACATGCTGTGTCTGCGCATAGTGCTTAAACACAACGCACAACGGGTTAACACGCTTTAACAAACCTCCACCTACAGGCAGGGTTGAGGGTAACCAAGCAAAACAGGGATCCAGAAGGACCTCCGCTGCAGAAGAATGTTCCGGTGCTATGGCACAGTTCTATCCAACAAAAAAAATCTATTTTGCGTTACAACACAGGCATGAGATTACCATCTGATTTTAGGTCGCTGGGAGACACTCACGCCAGTCCCAGGCTTCGTTAATGCACTCTGAGCAGCATACTCGGGCTGCCCTTCAAATGATGGGACTGGACTACACTAGCAGGGTTTGCAGAAAGAAAGCCCAGATGATAAGCATCGCGACTAGGGTGACTGGTAACCTGGGCGCATCACCAGTGACGTGCAACCATCAGGTATCCCATGGATATCACCAGCTGCACACGGCCATCAGGTAACCTGTGCATATCCTAGATGAGGCTTCACCTACAGTCCTGCACTGACTTCTTGAGGCTGCGCTAAGAAATAAGGCAACTCAAACTTTGGTATCAGATGTGCCCAACAGGTAGGCAGGGACAGACAAGTGCATAAACACTCTAGAGCATACAATATTTTTTCAAGCTTTTGTCCTCGGTTACTCAATATTATTGTTCTGTATATGGCCTAGACCTCTTGTTATTTAGTGTATGGATTATATATGTATCAATTGTTAATTGAGTCAAGTCAAATGGAAAATGCCTTTAATTTTGCGCAGCTAAAATTGACATTGCATGTACTAGTTCATACCATGATATCATTGGTGATGTCAATTGTTATATGTTTTATCATCAGTGATGTCTTCAGTGTCATTAGTGATGTCACATGTGAGGTCATGAGCAGTGCCTGGCAGGAGTGCCAGGTATGGGCTGCATACAATATAAAGGACGAATGTCACAGGTTAGTACAACTTGCCTTTTTCAAAAGGGTATAATTGTCCCATTCCTCCGTTCCCTAAAAGCTACTGTACCCCAACAGCTACATAAACACTTTATACAAAGACATCCCCAACCTGGACTCCCGTTACTCTCAAGAGGGCTACAGAGTCCCTCTGGTCCAGCTCTGCACTATATGAATATCCCCCCAAAAAATAAAGACTGCTGTTGCCCTGTTCATGGTCATGCCAGATATCTGCACTCTGTTCAGGATTTAAAGAGGGTTAGGTGTTATCCAGTTTTCTAGTGAAGGCAACCATCACATATAACGCACCAGACACACATCCAGGCCCCATGCAGCAAGTGATCGAGAACTGATGCAGGCCAACTCCAAACTCAGGAAAGAAAGAGTTTTAGCTTAATTTTAAACTGAACCATGGGGACGGTGTGTTACACAGCCAAACACGCATTGTCAAAGTCAACAGGCCTTTTGGGCCTAATGGCTCAGCCTATGCTGGACAGAATCAGCAAAAACAGTAACATATTCCTAAATTGCACACTGATACGGAGACCCAGAAAGCAGGTAGGAACACGAACAGTCATGTCATTAAAGAACAAGTATCAAGTAAGGGAACTCCACCACAAGGTAAGATATAATTAGCTAAGCACCCAACTGCAGACCGAAACTGACAGTACACTCACACATATAACATCATACATTCCACCCAACTCACAACATTCACACCAGGTTAGACTAGAAGACAGGATAGCACACATTTCACACACAGTAGCACTTTAAACTATAAGAACATGTAAGAACATTAGAAACAGAACACACTGAGTAAACTAAAAGTGCACAACTTTTTTTTTTTTACTTATATCCATATACTAATAAAACATTGAAAGTAAAACGGACCTTGTGATCCACACAAAATAAGAAATACGATCAAAACTAAGCACCATCTTACACAACTTCACAGGGATAAAATGCCACCACACACAAGATGACACACCACCTCACAAAGGAAACTCACCTGCACACCCACGTAAGGGCGCACACAACCAAAAATAACCTCATAACCAACATATAAACAACAGCACATGACGTAACTCAAGTGGAGTAGGCCCCCTCCAAACAGAGCTCACAGGTGTTTCAACCCAGTGTAGTAAGTATCCTCCACACATTAGTACAACCCAGTTGAGTATGTACCCTCCTCGTAAATAGCACACAGGCATTCAGCTCAGTGGAAAACGCATACTCAATGCAAACAGCACATAGGCATTCAACCGAGTGGAGAAGCGCCGTCTCCGCACACTGCACACACAGACGCTCAACCCAGTGGAGTACATTCCTTCTATGCGAACAGCGCACAGGCCGTTATCTCAGTGCAATACTCACTCGCTACACAAACAGCACACCACGGGAATCAAAACACCCTGGCGCCCGCGCAGCCTACCATATAGCCAACAGCCAAAAGTACACAAATGGACGAAATGTAGATAGTGTCGCCATGGACCAAAGTAAACACAACACTACACACACTTCCCTCCCATGGTCCCATACACATGCTGCACTCCGTAAAATACTGGAAGCAACTCAGCAATCAAAATGGGAATGAAATAGGGTGATGATGTACAATTTCCATTATACATAAACATACATTTGCACAAAACACCCATGGACGATAAACCCACCTGTAATAGAAACAATTTAAATAAACCCATACATGAGCACAAACATTGGTATACTTCTCCACCGATGCCTATAAACTACCTGAAGCATTCGTTTTAAAAATGCATAAACACTTCATAAACATATAATGTAAAATTGACAGCTGCTGTGATGAGCATAGACTCTCACAAAAGACTCACTTGCTCAGTAAGATATTTATGATGGAAAGTAAAACGGCTGTAGCTGGACCAGCATTTCCAAGAATCCTAGCCTGACAATCAACCTGAATCATTATTATTTTTTTTAATCAGCGGGCTTAATATTACTGAAAGGCTGAACACCAGCGTCATTATGTTAAAAATTGTTAAAAAACAAAACAAAAAAAACTACAAATTCTCTCTAATGGCAGGCAGTTCCTCAAATGACAAAAATATTACAGAACGGAGTTTGTCTGTCAAGTGATGGAAGATAACGTGCCTGTCCTACTCCAGTTTCGATAGCTCAGATAGATCGTCTTTCGTTTAGTGAATTCCAATCGCACGAACATCAAGTCCAGGACGCAGACTGAATGTACAGACAGCACAAGTGGCATCTGCTTGAACTGAGAGGGCCCTGCACACCTAACAGTCTTGCCAGGCGAGGTGAGCATGCACAGTAGAGCACTTCTATTCAAACCCCACCAGGGGAAGCTGCACTCATTCTTCAATTACAGGCGGGTTCTCACTGCCAGCACGACAACGCAACACCATGCCTCTCTTACAGATCAACGCGCCCTTCACCGCAGTGCTGCTCACCCCGACCACACTGTGCTGATGTCCCTGGTGATCCTAGGCAGAAGTCAGGCCTTCCAAATGCAAAACTGTAAAGGCTGCTGCCACCGACACCTCAACAGCGCTCCTGGATCAAAACTCCTCAGCACCGCCCGAGGTGCGCTGTCTCTTGCGTAACTGTGCCTCGCTTAACCCGAATTAGAAGCCCTGACTGCAGCGCTCAGCAGCTGAACAAGAATGGTGCAACTTTCTTAAAGAGTACTTCTCCGTGGCGCTCACTCCCACTGCTCAGTCACTCTACAGCTGCTGTGGTCCGCTTGGGGGCTGCCAGGTGTCCTGGCACAGTGGGGGCCATTCTTCAGCTTGGCAGTCAAATGCATCTTCAATTCAGTCTCCATCAAACACCTTTAGTTTCCTTCGTCGCCACAATTACATAACGAGGTCGCACACTTGGCAGGAAAACTCAGGAGGCGGATGGGTCTAGGAACAGATACTTTAGTAAGGGACGCGTTACACATAATAGAACCCCACAGGGGCAGGGATGTAACCAGCTCACACCTCAGCTGTAGGCAACAATTCCAACTAGATAGAGCAATCCACATGACTTTCAACAACCCACACCAGGCTAGAACACAGGACCCACCAGGTTAGATTAGAAGACAGGAATCCACGAATTCCTTCTTGCTGAAGCTGCGCATTGTCAGCAAAAAGGGGAAACGCTCAATCACATGTGCGTGCAAATGCGTGCAGACAAATCATAATGCAATGGCGATCCACAGGGCACATCTGTGCACATGCATGTGCACGACATGAAGCAGCCACCCTTTTATTTTTTTATCTGTTCCAAGATGGTTGATGCCACATGGCGCAGAAAAAAACGAATTTATACACGTGAAAACGTGCTTTGTAAAAATGGAACAGTCTAGCAGCAACTGACAGCTGGAGGAAAACCAAGCAACGATTGTAGGGGGAGCAATGACGAGTGAGCAGGGAAGCAATAGGAAAGGAAATAAGCGAAAAAGCAGAGTTTGTGGCAGCAATGGACAAGCAGGATGGAGGGGGAGAGGGGCGAATATGGAGGTTGCTGGGGGCAGAAATTTGTGGGGGAAGTCGCACACAAGGGAGAGAGCAAGAAAACACATGCTTTCTCTTGGAGCGCGGAAAGTCACTGAATGCGAAGTAAACAATCTGAGTGACAAGAGAGTCAACTAATGGTAAGCATTGGACTGGTTCAAAGTCCACTGTAAGTTCTGCCATGTTCGTAAAAGGTCTTTTCGATGACAGATAGCTATAAGCAACCTGTAGACAAGCTCCAAAACAGTTATTCTACCACGAATTCCAGGCACTTTTCGAAATGTATTCCCAAGGACAGTACACTTGTTCTGGGGCACGTACAGCCACCCTAGACCGCCTATGATTCCAATGAAGAAACAGGGTCAAGCTCTTGTTAAGACTCTACACCTATTTTATGAGAACAACTCCCTGCTTGGAAAGGTAATATGCTTCACCTGCAAATTATGCAGGTTTTGTTAAAGGACAAAACATTGGTTAGTATGGGAAGATGCATACAAGGTTGCATTTTGGTTCTATAACATACAACCTAGTACATAAGGCAAGTCAGCAGTCACTCTCAGGGGCTGGTAACCTCTTGGTGGCCAGTTGATCGCTGAAAAGCAGCCGGGTGAGGGGAGACCCGATGGTTATACAGCTAAGAGATACATCTGCTGCTATTTAGCTAAAGAGGGGTTTTACTGATATTATGAAAGAAGGACGGGGCACCACCTGACAATACAACTTGGTGACAGGGATCGGCTGACAATACTTTTTGAGGATGTGAATCTCTGATTTTACATCTGAGAGTATCAGTGTCAACTGATATAACACCTGAGACACTTCGGGTCTCTTGCTATTGCAGTTGGGACAAGGGCGATCTCTCATTAAGACAGCTTTGGGGTCATGCATCTGCTACCTAAAGACAGCAAACCCATACATTTTTTTTTAAGTTAGCAAAAAAAAAAGAAAAAAAAAAAAAAAAGAATTTCGTTTGGTGAATCCAAAATCAAGAGTGATCCCTCACATTTACCTTCACATTATTCGAACCTTAAAATGAATGACTTGGCACTAGAAGTGCACACAATCATGTCTTCATGGTCTTTCTAAAGTAATGAATTCCAGAGACGCGTACGCATTACAGAGAAGGCACGGTCCCTATCTCCCCTTTCTCTCTTGATGGCAATCTTTAACTCAGGCCAGGCATGCATCTAAGAAGCAAATCATTCAAGCTATGCATTTATAATTGTTCTTCAAGTACACAGTGCACGTAAAGTAGTGGCAGATTCCTCAGGAGTGTTTTGTGCACATTAAATTTAAAATGTGCTTAAAAAAGCAAATAATACACAGTTGGACTAGAGGCAGCACTGAATGTAGGAGGACTAACAAACATAAGAAAAAAGAGTTCTATAACACATTGACTATTAATCAGAAGAACCTAGTCTAAACTATCCTTCCCCGTGTCCTGTCAGGCATAATTCATCACCAAACCCCTTAAACATAATCTGCTCCTGCAAGTTTGGTAAGGACAAGAGGAAGCTTGATAGGATGGCAGAGTGTGTCATCAGGAATCCCCATGGCAACAGACCTCCAAAGTAAAGGATCCAGTACTGCACACCAAAAAAAACACGCAGGCGCATGATGAGCTCACGAACAACGAGAAATGTGACCCAGACTGCACGAGTTCTAGGAACAGTGAGTTAGCAAAAGGACCAGGGAAGACCTTCAGTCAGAAGACTTTTGGCAAATTTAAAATCATTTCAGGGGAAGCATGGACAAGGTTAAGGGGCCATACAGCAGAAAAAGCTTCAGTCCTCTTCATCTGTATGTAAACCGGAAGATGAACCAACTGTTTGGTAGCTCTGAAAGACCAAAGCGACAACGGCTGAATCTGGCTCACAAATTAAGGTGCCATGTCACTGACACTTCCACCCACCCTCCACCATTCTCTCTGATGGTTCTTCTAGACTACTAATCTGTCAGATCACTTCCTGGTTTTCTGACAGGCCACCTTGACTCTGATTTCTGTAGTCAGACAGAATTAATAATCTGTGCTTCTCACTACACATTCATCATTACCTAGTTACTTACAAATGCAGGCATATATCAATACACGTGTGTGCCTCAAAATAACAAACACATTACGATGTAGCAAGTCGTCCGTAGAAAAAGCATGGTAAGCTTTGACGTCACAGTACACACAGCTAAAATATCCCACACTGAAGAATGAAATCGGAAACAAAAACTTAACTATTGCATCTTTTTAAACTGATGGAGCGGCGGTACATCGACATCATCAGCCACGTGTTGATCGTTGAAGCTCTAATAATCAGCCTGCTTAAAAGCAACCTTTTCAAAGAACATGCCAGCAGCCAGACATTTTAGCAGCGTCTTGGACACTGATGCAAAAACAGTGGTAAAGGCCGAAAGATAAAACACACCATTTCCGCAGAGTATTGCCAAATATAGTTATCTATTGCTCAAGAAGCGCTAATCCGGTGCATACTCATCCTACAAGTTAGTGGTAGGATGCACATCTCTGTGCCACAACTATCAGCAAAGCTAAAAAAAAAAAAAAAGGCAATCAATATAAATGTGCAACAATACAAATCAGTTAGGAGAAACAAACATTTTAAACAACAGACAACAGGGCAAGAGGGTCTAATAATCTATCAGCAATTAGAAAACTGCAAAGAAACTCGTATCCAAGAATCAAGGAGCTTGCAATGTCGTAAATCTTCCCTCTTTTAAGTCACTGAAGATGCTACTACAATCATGACTAGTGAGCTTTCCCCCAACAGATCATAGCAAATAGCAATTAATAAGTGGCATTTATTTTAGATGGGAAACCAATAAGGAGTAAAATGCAAGTAGAGAGTTTAAACAACCATCTTTCACCTCTTGAAGTAACTCCAAAGCACCAGTAGTGTTAGCCTTTCACTGCGCTACATACTCCAGCGGCCAAGCACTATCAGGCGTAAGTGAACCAAAGAGACAAACGTTGGAGCAATATTACCCTAAAAAAACATCAACAACCTACCTTGGAGAAGTACTCCATTCCTTTTGAAGAAAGCGCTCACTGGCCAAGTGGGAGGACCCGAAGTGCTAGAGGTAAAATGAAACAGTATTAAGGGCAGGTTTAGATGTACAAGCTAAAAACTTTTTAACACACAGCTCACAAGTCATGTGTGGTACTTCTCAACAGATTACAAGAGGCAGTTATCTCAGAAAACTACAGTTTTAAAAAAACTTGCTAATATACCGAGTGCAGTGCATTACAATGGTCCCATTTTGTTTCACTCAAAGAACATTCTATGGGAGAAACCACTGTGCTTTGCCATGTATCAACTCCTTTACAGCATGTGATCCCAACCACTGGTGCAATTCATTCGATCATTAGAGTTTTTGTTTTTAGGTCTTCCATTAGCCAAGATCTTTCGTTTTTAATAAAATTAAATGAATACAATAGACCTACACGGAGAAGCTTTCAGCCAGCTCTGTTCTTCCATTGGTCTATTGTATTATTCAGATTTTATTTCCAGCCAACACATCTGACAGCATAGGGGCAATAGGTCAGCCCACTTCAAACACTGTTTAATTTTACTGTGTGATAGCATTCTGCCCTATAAGGAACACATCTGCACACAAATGAGTTCCCTTCAGTGCCAGAAACTATTATGAAAATGTGTGATTTTTAAACTAGAAATATTTTTGCTTTTTCTAAATGTGGTTTTTGATATTGGTGATGACCCAGCAGCTCCCACAAAAACCTTTATTTAAAAAAAATGACAAAACAAGCATTGACAACTTCAAAAAGCTGGCAGTCAATAAATATCACAACTACTGGCTTTGACAACGTTTGTTAAATTATGCAAATAATTCGGAAAACATTTTTACAAATCCAGTTCTTTGTTTATAACCTTGAGGATCAGCTTTCAGCGGGCTGCCTTTGGGTCAGGGCAAGAAAGCCTGCTAGGTGCAAACCCTTAATGGCATTTACTGCTCACAACTGATCACATGAACCATTCCGTCGACGGTGGTTAAAGGTGTGGGAAAACCTTATGAATGCTCACTTATCACTGGGGCCTTAAATCTCGCTTTATTTAGTCCCATCTTTCTCTGTACTCGCAGTAAACTGTAAACATGGACTGCATGGTCCCCAGGCTTCTGGAGATTAAATTATGCCAATGGAGTTTATTGGAGGCAGAGGCACAAAAAATAACAGAACATAGCAGAGCGCTGCCAGCAACTGTTCCGGAAGTGATCGCTTTGTGCTTTAAAGGAAACGACTACCCTGGCAGCCCGTGGAAGAATGTATTAGGTGTAAGTCTCAATGCGTGAACCACAAGGCGGTGCAAAGGTCCCAGATTCTGGCAGGACACAATCCCCACCTGCACCTGATCCAACCCTCCCAAGAGAGAAGGACAAGGGCCCAGAACCAGAGGACTCCGCATTGATGCGCAGGGTACACTCTGTGTTATCCGCCCATCCTTAAACGCGAAGACCTGTTACAAACTGGGCGGTGCTGCAGGACGTGGTCTATTCCAAAGTACAAGGCTGTGCTGCCTTCCAAAATACACGCTACTTTTCCAGTGGTGGGCTGAGCACGAAGTAAGCACAACTAACATAACAACTTGGGTAACTGCATTAACACTACCAACACAGAACAGCTCCAGGGACTGTGGCCAGAATTCAGAGCAGAGATTTAAGCTTCTTCACCAATCGTACACAAGTGCCACAGCATCCCGGGGGTCAGATTCAGAACACTGTTCCCAAGATGCATCACAATACACTCACTTCCGCATTCGACTGTATGGCTGAATACAGTTTCAGTCTGCTTGTTTCCTAAATAACAGCAAAAGCTAACCAGACAACATGCCATGTATTGCAATACTCATAGAGCTAGGTGTTATGATCAAAACAAGCACTGGCAAAGCCAATAGGTCTAGGGTTTCTGTGCTAATGCATACAGGGTAAGCACTTTAATGCTAGGAGTGCAGAGGGAGGAAAACACAAGAGGGTGCTGGAAGGGAATCTGGGAAGAGCACAAGGTTAGGAGAAAAGAAGGAAAGGCCGAAAACAAATAAGAATGCGGTGGGAAGGGAGAACGAGGAAGGCAAATAGGAAGAAGTGATGAGACAGAGATACAAGTGGATGGAGGAAGGGGAAACGGAGCGAGGGGAAAGAAGGGTGTCACTGTCAGGAACAAAGCAAGACACTGGGTGGAGAGGCACACAGAGTGGACAAAGCAAGCTATTACTGCACAAGAGTTCTTCAAGCACTACAATGCAAGCACTTGAGTGAAGGCAAAACAATACACCCAAAATAGCATTGGGTGGGATGAATATTCTAATGGGCTGAGCTAAGATGCGATTCACCCACTGGTGTGAGGCTTGGTCAAAGAGGTTGGTTGAATAAGCCCATGGTTTTTAGGGGCGGACTGAAAGTCCTCCCTGTGTACTTTCAACTGTGAAAGGTCTGCTTGACAACTGTGAGTATATCAGTTGTACATTTACACTTTGCAATTACAATTAAATAATATTTCCCAATCAAAAGGGTATAAACCAGGCTCAAATCCTCGGTGCCACCTATACTGAAATCAATCATTTCTGTCACTGCAACTGAAGGTGCTTTATCATGACTGTATCCTTTCAGCATTCTGGTCCAAGGACCTAGAGTTCAGGCAAAAGTTGCCCACATGTCCCACACCTCCTAGAAGCCTCTGGTCACTGAATAAAAGACAAGAAAAAACAATCTATAGCGCCAGGGGCGAGAAGCTTCCAAAAACTCTCCCTCCAGTCATGAGGGTATAGCCAAAATAATGAACCTTCAAAAAACTGCTGATAGCTGAGCTGGGTAGACTGACAATATGTCTGTGTGGTGAGCAACACCGGATACCTGGATTTATACTGTTTTTTTAACCTGCCACACAACCAGAGAACTGCCTGCCTGAATATAGAAAATAGTATAACCAACATCTAACTCATTGCAGATTGAAGGTTTACGCCCCTACACCCACCTATTATCCTTGCATCAATAAACATCCAGCAAATATTGTGCTCTATCATTAACAAAACGCGTGCCCGAGAGTAGCCGAAGCGCCGCATGTGAAGCAATATAAACATAAATAAAAGCAAGGTAAACATACTTATTTTCGTTGACAATCACCTCAGATCCAACTCCAAGAGAGCACCATTTTACTGCAATGTGCGTGTTTATACACCTTCTGAGGACACTGGCCTCTTGGGGACCGCACAGAAAATAATGCCGCCGCTTTGAGGAATTGACACCAGCAGAGGCAAGCTGCCATCAACACTCTAATGACCTAACATGCAACTTCAGCCTCTCCTGAGGATCTGTGGTGTTTTGCAGAGAGGTGGTGGCGCAGAGACTGTGGTGGTGGGAAGGAAGAGATGGGTGCTACCGACCCCCTCACCGGGGGTTCCACAGTCGTGCATTGATAGCAGAAGTCAGGAAAGAATAGCCTCTGTAGCCCATCTGCCTATGTCCAGCCTTTCTGCAAAGGTGAATCTATTTAGTACATAAGGACCATGTATCTAGTCCTGGATTTTTCCATGACATCCTGAAGCATTCTGGTTGCTGTTGTCTTGTTTTACTCTCACAGCACTAATTAGGCTAACACATCTGATATCAGTGACTTGTAGGTGAGAAGTTCACGTCACGAGACAAGTGTCCATAATGGACCTGGAGAGGGCTGGTCACCCTAGTTTGACATCAATGATGGGTAAGGTAGGATCTGTAGAAGCTTTGTCGTTCTTCCTTTGCAGCAACGTCTGTCACTGAGTGATACTTGCTGCAGGGCGCATTCTTGCCAGTTTGTTCGACTAGGGCAACAATAATCAGTCATTCACAGAGGAAGAGATGGGGTGGAGCGAGAAGTGCAGATAGAGGAATTTCTGAGCAGTTGTTTCCTTTTTATTTAAAAATAAAAATCATTCTACTATAGTAGGCCACCGTTATAATATTAGCACCTGCCGCAGTGGGATGAAAGTTTTTTTTATAAAGTGCCTTTTTTTCCCATAGCGAGTACAAATTTTAAGTTATTTTATGTTCTGTAACGTAACTTAACGCAGAGTACAAACAGGGTCCTAAAGCAAGTAAGGGTTAAATTACTAATAAACGTGCCTATGTTTGATCGACCTTACAGCAACATTTTGAAAACTGTTCCAGCATAGTAGTGTGCAACCACTACTACAGTGGGAGGGTTAATGCTTTTACTGCTCCTGCACTCTCACTCCTCTGCTCAGAGTTATGTACCCTGCATCCTTAGTTCTCCTGCATTAGTTTTCTACTGTGTGCATAATACTGCAGTAGGCGCGCTTACTTTGCTTGTATTGATCTGTGTACAGAATTCAAGAGCAGGCCTGAGTTTGTCTGTTGTGTACAGTATATTTATTGTTTTGTTGAAAATGGGTTTACAGAACCAGATATGCCAAATATACCAGGATTGATATCGCCAGTCAATAAGGCACTTCATTTATATATATTTTTTTTCTTTCTGAAAAACGTTATTGAAGATTTTGTTGAACAATGGCGATCAAATGTCTAAAGGGAATTCAAACAATATTGCAATTGTGGTGGCACTTCCAGACCAAATACAGGAATCTGCAAAGGATCCATATTTTTTGTCTCATGATATTTTAAAATCAGAACGAAACAGACAAGAAAACAGGACAGACATCGTAGATTTATTAAAGTGTAAACCTGTTGATATTACTCATAATGCGTGGGAATTCAATATTATAATTTAAAGATGATATGACATGTATCTTGTGTGAACAGGAAAAGAGATAGTTCGTAGGTGTACCATTATTGACAAGCATCTGGGGAGAGATATGGCACTTAATATTTTAAGAATAAATCCTCCAAATTTGGCATTACATAGGGTTTATTTGAGGTTTGTTTAGTTTGCATTTCCCGCTGTGCTCATTAGCAAATATATAAAAAGCTGGTTTAAGCATGCATTTCCATGTCAGAGAAACTAGTATAGTTTTGGTAACAAGGCTGTTTTTCTTTGTCTGGGCATGAAGGGGACGTGTCCTCTGTATAAGGCCCTTCATTAGTCTCACGATATGAACTGTGTAAACGGGGCAACTGGTTCATAGAGCATTGAAAACACTGGGGAGCAACCGCAGCTGTACACGGATCCAAGGTGAGAACCACTAACAACTTCCTCAAAATAGTAGGCCGAAAAGACACTTGTCAGGGATTAAATATCCCTCCCTCTCCAGGCACGCACACAAATCTATGACTGGAGTTACGGTCAGTAAATGATCCTGTCTTAAAGTACACTTCATTGCTTGTGTGCACATACACCATTCCCACACAAACAGGGCGGTATACTGGAAGTTTGCAAGCCTATGTAAAGCCCACTATATGCGCTATTAATCAACGAGCTGTTTAACGCGGTATTTCGATAGGAGCTTTTTACAGGCGGTGTTTTTCAATGTCACTTTGAGCGTGTTAGTATACACCGATTCCGGCTGATGTGACAGTTTTTCTTTGCAGGTGCACAACTAACAGACAACTGTTATTTCACAGCACTTGGGTGGGGATGCAGGTTTAAACTACGATTGTGTTATACCTGGTTATAGAAACAGAATCTGCTCATCTTATCCTAACAACACTGATAGGTCAAAGGCAGACATACAAACTGCGCCTCCCAGCCAATGGGTAGCTTCAACACATACATAATGGTGGTGCCCATAGGCAGCCATAGTATATTTACATGCAAGTATAGGGAAGCAAGCCAGTGATTGGGTACACACTCAATGCTGATACGTGTGCGTGCATGCGTGCTCAGAGGTTTCTGTTGCAGTGCGTGGGGTCCTGGCTGTAATTCACAAGCTTCCTTGAACAGCTCAACTTTCGAGAGTTCCTTAAAGTAGATACTGCTTGGCCATGAGGTCACGTGGAGTGAAAGGGTTAAAGAGCTTTGGGTTTCAGTTGGCTGATGTTCGTCTATGATTTGGGGTTGGGTGGAGGTTCCTGGTTGAGGCACAGAGTGTGGCTTGGTTCTATGCGCACCCCAGCCTGCCCCAGAAGCCCTGTGCATGATGTACAGCAGCCCGCGCCAGGGCAATGCATGCAAGGCTGGTCTGATGAGCTTCCGCTTCTGGGATTCACCAGGGCACCACAGAAGTTATACTTGGTGTTGGAGGAGTTTAACAAATGGGCACAGACGTGTTGAAGAGCAGCTGCAATGGGGATGAAACGTCTGGAACATCATTTGTCACCCTGCTCTAATCTGCTGACTTCGGTTACAAGCAGCGATTGGCTCGTGGCCAGTAAAGCGCCACTGATTCCAGTCCGCTCCTGTAGCCTTTAAATATGATGTACAGACTGCCTTGTTGTGTACTGCATACAGGTCCGGGCAAATCCGTCTTACCAAATGCCGTTTGCCTGGGGTGATGAAGATGTGGCCTTTGGTGTCTGCTACTGTGCTTTCCTTGATGGATATGAATGCTGACTAGCGGCTGAAAAACGGCTTTGTACAAATACCAGCATTAACCAAAGCAGAGTAAACCCGTGCATGAGTGAAACCAGCTTCCAAACTCTGTTCAGTTTCACATTTATTCCCTACAGTGTGTTGCTTAGTAGGCCTAGCTAAGGATAGCCTCATCACTTTCATTAATATATAAAGAAAGGGCATTTAATATGCAAGCCACATTTACTACATGTAAAGCTTAAATACCTCCACATTTGCAAGTCTGTGTGCGCTGACCAACTTTATTTTTTAGATGGACCTACCCAGGAATGCCTACCAACTGGTTTATATAGATTTGCTCACATACCAATTACACCATATTGGCAAATCCTCCAAGTAAGAACGTTTTCTCAAACTCTGTTCCCATTATTGTCACATCACCCATATCTGACCCCAATCGCACCCTTTTAAGTTGCTCCCTGAAGTTATCAACTTCTCACAAACTAAGACCAATATTTCACCCAAACTGCTCCTTGCCTCCCCACCTTCGACACTTTCATTAAACTTATCTGTGCAATGCAAGAATGATCTAACTCGAGATTTTTGACTGGATATTGATATTAATGAACATTTTTGAACTTTAAGTGCAGGCCTATTACTGTAGAAAAGGGGCGTGCAACTGTTGACCTATCGTAAAAACAGGTTGATTTCCAATCACCACCAATGTAGGCTGCAACTTCAGAACGATAACTAGTGACTGGGGTAGACTAGTCTTACACAAGTCAACACTGACAGACACCACAGAAGGGTAGTTACCTACAAACTTAACATGGATGTCAGAGGACACCAAGAATAAAGACTTCAAGCTTCTTTTCACTTTTTCAAGTCTGAAGTTTCTTTATTTTCATCCAGGAGGTGGAAAAAATAAACTTGTGAAACTTCCTCCAAACTTGCTACGCTGCAAAAATAAAGCCTTTCCTTAAATTACTGTTATCGTGTTACTACAAAACTACCATTTTAAGTTTTCTAGGCTGGATTCAAGAGCTAGTGACTATATATATATATATATATATATATATATATATATATATATATATATATATACACACACACACACACACACTACACAAAAAAACACAATGCTGCTACCTAGACAAACACTGCAAGGATCATGAAAGTTTGAACAGAATTGCACTGACAGAATCAGAAAGCTCATGACCCACAAGCGTACACTACATTATACTCAGCATCATTCACATTACTACACAGTACAACACCACATCCTGCAACCAATATACAAATGTATCAGGTACCATTATCCTTGTATGAGGTGTGCTGTATCCAGTTTAGAAAACATTTAATTTGCTAATTAAGTTCAATGGAGGATCTTGGCAGGTTTTAATAATAATCCCAACGTGTGGTTAATATAGTGCTTCATGAGACAGCTGTTGGTAGCTCTAAAGACAATACATAACATACTCCAAGCCTGAAAAATAAGCAATGCCTGAGTAGCAGCCCTGTGGAGAAAGCCCTTTGCGAGGGTGGCCAGATCTCGAGCACCAAAAACTGGGACATTTAGCAAAAATAGAAGGCCTGGAGAGTGGATAATCACAGCTCCCATCAAAATATGAACGCAGAAGAGGCACTAAGAAAATAAATAAAATGCAATTTGAAAATAAATAAAATGTCTTTAAAAAAAAACAAAAAAAAGCATCATACTGGTTAACTAAATTGCTTACTTATAAAACTATGTAATTTTTATAAAACCAGCATCATCCCTGTTAATTAAATTGCTTACTTATAACAACTGCTAACTAGTCCTGCTTTGGAACACCTAAAAAAAGTTCATCTCACTATTTTCAGTTGCCCCCCCTCAAAAAACCGGCACATATGCCAAATTTGCTGATATTTGCCAGGACATTAGATGAAAACCAGTACTGTCTAGTCATGGCTGGTTTCAGGGCAAAGTGGCAGAGGGTGTTTACAAAACAAAAACATACAAAAAAACAAACAAACAAAAAAACACCTGAATGCCTGCTGTGTTGCTGCTCTTCTGCAAGCACAAGCTCTCAGACTGCCCTGCAACCATTCCTAGTGCTGCTCTCATGCTGCCAGCATGAAAGCAGCGTCAGTATTGCCCTGAGCGCCCTTGATTTGCACTCTTAGACAGACAGGGAGCCAGTGCCTGCTGTCTCCAACCTGGCAACGCAGCACGGCTGGAGACAGCACAGTGTGCATGCCAGTGTGTCCGCCCTGAGACAGACGGCCAAACCCAAATGCGCACTGACAACAGTGAACACCACTCCCCCTCGTGTCTGTCATTCGCCATGGCTCCGCCCCCTAGAAAAATAAAATGGTAATAAAACATGGGGATTGACGCTAGTCGCCACTGGGAGTGTCCCGTCAAATCCGGGACACCTGGTCATCCTACTTAGCCTAAGAAAGGCAAAAGTACATGTCCGGCCTTTCCCGATCTACCGTGCCAAACCATGTCTTGGTGTGCCCCCTTCCTGCCCACTAAGGGGGATTTTCTACTGTCATTTTCTTCGCACTCGTGGAGAAAAAAAATTCGACAGTAGTAAATCAATTTACACCTACCCGGAATCCTTTTTGTGAATTCCCAGCAGGAGTAAAAGTCTCGCTTTACGGCAGTGCACCTCCAATGTGTACAAGTTTACAGGAGATATCCTCCACACAAGAAACAAACATATTTCAATAAGTTTGTTTGTGCAGAAATCGCCAATCTGCAAACCAGCGTCAAATACAAAGCACAAAGGTTCGTGGGAAAAACAGGAGACTGCTTTCACTGTGGACTGTCTATGGCCAGTGCTGGAACAGTGCAGTCAGCAGTACCGCTTGCCACATATCAATGTGTTTGGAGTTAACATTTTACCCTCGACATCAGTTGTGTTGGGAAGACAAAGGAATTTACAGTTACTGCCAGCAGTTCGCTGCCAGATAATATCATAATTACCAGTTACTTAGCAACGGTCAAGCAAGTTTCCCGCAGAATCAAGCAAAAGCCTTTTGCAAAAAAAAAAACAAAAAAAAGCCCGAGCTAATTATAGCTCAAGAAAAAAATACTTTTACAGTGTGTTAAGAACTGTGGGCTTCTCTTTTCAGATTCTAATTAAAATTGATTGCTACAAATAGAAATTGTAACATCGGAAACACAATCACAATGTTTTTTCCTCTCCTTGTTGTCCACGCAAGCCGCTAAATGGAACGCTGGGTAATTCAATGAACATTGTTTTCAGGCACAAGCCTGAACCGGGCTGCGTTGAGTAACGGACCAGCGCGCGCCTCTTCTTGAGGGAGCCCGGGAGAATCCTCGCGCACAACTGAACGGAAGCAGTTCACCTGTGTTGCAGAAAACAGTATCTTGTGGCACTGAGCGCAGGCAAAGGGGGGATTTCCTACAACTCTAAACTGCAGAACATTCACCAGATTAATGGAGCTTTCTGAAGAGGTGCAAAATGTATACTACTTGGGAGGCGGTCTACGTCAGGCTTCTCCAACCAGTAGCTCGTGAACTGCTGGTAACTCTAGTTACGTGTCAGTAGTTCTCATTTGTCCCGCCTGCTAAATCAGAAGCTTTTGCTTGAGTGAATTAATATATCTGCACCAAACTGGAGTGTGTGTATTTATTGGGTAAATGTATTTTCGGACCTCAGCTGCGGTCTGAAGAAAAAATGTTGAATTTGCATTTTAAAGCTGCTATGTAAGTGATAAATGATGAAGCATTGGTAAGGCTCACAGCCATTCTTATAATTACCTTGATACTGCGAGCACTGCACTATGGAAGTTAGGTATTAGCTACGTAAAGACATTCTGAAGTGACAGATCCTTTTTCACATTTGTGCTGGAGGCCCTGACTGGTGCACTGAGGTGATCGCTGCTGGTAATCTAGCATAAAGTGGCCACTAATGTAGTCTTGTCTTGTGTGGTCACTCTTAGAACACTAACAAAACTAGTAGCTCTGGATGATTTTCATTGAACATAGGCAGCTCTTATTCCAGAAAAGTCTGGAGACCTCTGACCGATGTATTACACCCGCCACGAAGGGGCTTGTGTGAATCAGCAAAGAGGTCTCTATGGCTCCTCTCAGGGCCTGCCTCCTGCAGAATAGTCAGACTGTGTGCCCCTCTGGAGAGTCAAGTCGCAGAGTCTAAAGCAGGCTTGGTGTTTCATGCACGGAAGCCATTTCATTGGCAAAGTATTGCCACCTCAACATCATTCCTAGCCTCTAACCAACAGACATCTCAGAACAAGTGAGCTTGAGCATACCACACAAACACTGGTGCATCATTGCATTAAAGCTATATATTTGGCTAATTATGCCATTTAACACAATAGCTAATCGCTGCAGGTTATGAACAAAAAACAACAAAGCAATGTATGGTCACACTCCAAAGCCAATGCCAGGCCCAATGCCACACTTACAGTGTAACTGCAAGCTATACTGTGATTGGCTGTGTTCCAGACCTTCTTACAGTCATTAACACTTTTAGAGTGCATACACTGGCAATGACTATGTTATGAGCCAACCTGAACCGGAACTGAAGTCGAGGAGCACACCCAAGGCCATATGCTGGGAGCCGGGGACATTGAAAAATAAAATAAGCATTGGCACAGCTAATAGGTCTGTCGCTGGCTACATGAGTTTTTGGCTTTGTCAATGCTTCTTTTTTTCCTCATGTTTTTTGTAAAACTTTATTGATGTGAAAGCTGCCAGCCCCTTGTTAATCTACAACAACAAAAACTGGCTCCTAGTAAAAATGTCTGCCTCAAAAAGCACAGGTCGCCATAGTACTACCTGACACTGAAGGGATGTACTTTATATGCAGATATACTCCTTGTTAAGAGCAGAATACAGTCACTCACAGTGGCTCTGAAGTAAGCCAATGGTTGAAGTGGGCTGACCCATTGCCCCATGCATTATGTTGAAGTTGGCAGGAAAAATGAGAATGGCACAACAATAGACTAATGGATGAAGAGGTCTGGCTGAAAGGCCCTATAAGTATATTATACAAAAACCTATAGTAAAGTCAAGAGCTCTTGACTTAAAAGTGTGGATTGTGCCAATTGTAGTTGTTGATGGTTCAACCTCGAAGAGTTGAATTGCCTAGTTTCTTAGCTTCACACCATTAGCCACAGTAATAGCAAGCACAGATCGCAGACATGTTTAAAGATAGATTAGGAATAATCATCTCTCCGTAGCTGCAAGGAGACGCTAGCGTTGTTGCACAGCAGGAACCTAGGCCGACGTGTCAGTACATTGCTCAGTGACATGTTAAATGACTGTGCAAAAGCAGTACGGCGGTGTGAACTCGGATGGAAAACTAGGTCTGTGCCAAATTCCAACTTGAAAAGACCTCTTTTTAAGCAGCCAAACAAGGCCTCTCGGCCTGCCCTCCGCTGCCCCGAGGGATCTGCATTTAGCTTTCCAGCAGGGCTCCTCTGCATGGATTGGAAGGCCGGCCTCTGTTTATGCTCCGCAGACACATGTTTTGCATCATGTTACCAGGATGGTATGCATCGCTATGGCGACCAGAGCCTTCTAATGTAAGGGTAACCCTGCCTCTGCTCCCGAACTAAAGCTAGGTAAGCTGTCAAAGCCAGTAGTGTCAGCCCGGAGCCCGCGCCGCGTGCGCCTCCATTTCACTGTATTTTATTTAGTTCAGCAGGGCGCAGCCGTGTTCTGGTGGCTCCTCGGTGGATTGGAACCGGGAGAGCTGTGCCCGAATCCTGGCGCGCACGCCTGACCCAACTGTGTGACCCTGGGTAGATCTCTCTATCTGTCGGTGCGCACGCTCTACTTACTGTCAAAGTTTGAAGTCTTTACACGCAGCAGCCGATCGCCAGGTTTGTTTGTTTTTAAACCTCTTCATGTAGTTTTGCGCAGGAACCATTATGGACGGAGTTTCTGGGCCTCACGGAGCAACAGTTCAGGAGCGGAACGGCAACTTCTAGGGGGTGCACAGCAGTGCCGCTGGGTGAGATTGTTTTTGGGGGGTCGGGGCACACATGAAGGTGGGGGTGGGGGTGCAGCTGGACTGGCCGCACCTGAGATGAACGTTACTCTGGGGAGATACTTCATTGGTCTGGGACTGCTAGTCACAGGCTGAAAACTCCGCAGGGTCCTTCTCCATGTTTCAACTTTCCGTGCCCCACTTCCGAGTACCACTGAGATGGGAGGAAAACATATTAACAAATCACCTAGAGATAATTCCGTTTGTAGTAGGCGCTGTATAAACATTAATTATGACCATATATAATTGGCAGGAGTGAATTCTTCTTCTGCCAGTTTTTTTTTTTTCTGTTTAGGTTTTTTTGGACTTTCCTGTGTGCCGAGGGGTAGTGGAGCTCTTACACTGTTAGGATATGTTTCCACTGTTTTATACGTGCTCTGGGTAAGACTGTTGTGATCCGGATGAGTCCAAAAGGACAATTCAGTGAGCTGAAAGCTCACAGTTGAGATGTGCAGTGATCGCAGGGTCACCAATTAGAAACTCAACAAGGCCACTGAGCCTACAATCGTATTACGAGGACGGTAACATGAATACCATTTCATTTGGTAATAGTAACGGTGTTTACATAACCTAAAAAATCGTAGGTGCATAGTATAAATCGCTATAAAAACATTACGGTTTATGCATGTGGCCTTTGTAGGATCTGCCTGCTGGCCTAATGCCCAGAGAGTGCTGCATGGGGTCGAAGGCTGGGAGCCAGTCAGAGTGAACCTGAGCAGGATGCACCATTGTTGTTCCAACAGGATAATGATAATGTAGTTTTATTCCTTCAGGGCCTTGATGACCCATGCTGTGCATGCAAGATGCCCTTAAAGGAGGGCACAGCCATGTCTGCATAAGAACAGAAGGGTTCCCCGAGTAAACATAGTGAGGGGTCCCGCAGATGCTCACTATCCACCGAGTAACAATTCGCAGTGGCACGTCAGTAAGGCCATAAGATTAATTCACAAAGCCTAAGGCCGAGTGGGCGGTGGGGGCATTGCTATCATTAGCGCAGTCGCACCAAGTCTTCTTGGAGTTTCCTCCATCCCAGTTTCACTACATTACAGGGGCTTTTTTGCTTGCTTGCACTGGGGACCATGACATCCTTACTATGTCAATGCCCAGTAACGGTGGATCCTACAGGTTCCATCAATCAATCCAGAGAGGAAGATGGCTTGGGTAGAAGGTCATTAACTGTTGACAGGAGGTGTGGCTTTGTTGTAAGGGGATCCTATAAAAGGCCTGTGGTCGTCTTAAAAATACCAGTGAGAGCTAGGGACATACTGGGTTAGAGTATATTTAAAGTAGGGCAGTAGAGAAGTCCCGTTTGTAGGTAGCTTCTCCTCAAGCTGGATTAAATTCAATTCTACTCTTGCTCCACCTACTCCTTAAGCAGGCACCACTTTTGAGCGGCTGAGACATCTGGCTAGCACTTGACATTAGCATGTGAGCTCTTGATATAATGGGAATGTAAATCATTGGTGGGTGAAATGCCAGAGAGTTCAAAGACAGGCAACGGGGGAGATACACCAGGAGAAGTTAGAGGACTGGTTATTGGGGCACAGAGCAACCTGTGAGTGGGCTCTGGACTGACACAGGCTCATGCAAAATGGAAGTTCTTAGAGCTGGGTAAAGAAGAAGGATCTGGGTTTGCACTGATGGTTGTGGGCGAAGGATGGAACTTAATCTCCTGGTCTGAGAAGCAACTGACTCTTTTGCTGAGGTTGTTTTGAATTGTGCTATCTGACAGGCCAGGTAGCTGTGGCTAGAGAGATGTTTTCGAAGAGTAGGTCAAGGCTGGTGTTGTTAAGACATATGTAGGTGAAGCAGATGAGCTTGAACTGGATTCCAATCGTGATTGATCAAATTATTATGTGGTAGGGGCAGTAGCAAAGGGTCGTTTCTTTAAGCCTTCCATTAGTCTGTTGAACACACTATGGACCTTTTGGTGACAGCCCAATAGGGTACTGCAGAAAGTAAGCATACAAGGAACTGGCACTGTTTGGTGTTACGTTGATCATTTTGGTGACGCTTATATGCTGAGTAACAGTCATGGATTGGAACGGTCCTGTGCATTTTAGCTATGAGAAGTCCGATAGTGTGAGCTGGATTAAGCATACTAGTTTGGATTTGAAAGAAAGCATTGAATTGAAAGTTATGGAAAGTTCTTCAGTGTGATGTAGCTACACAGTGTGTAGTCTCTGTGTCCCAGGTTTGAATCACACTAGATATTCTTTTAGGCAAAGGCAAAAAAAAATAAACAAGTCATACAAACATCCAAAGACATTGTTGAACCACACTTATCAGGTAAAACTAAGGCTCCTCCCTTTCGAAAACGCTTTAAGTGACCAATGGTGTTCCCCAAAGCTTCCCCTTTCAGCAGCCCTCTCTAACATCTGTCTGGCCCTTCCTGCCAAGCTCTAACATCACAAAATCAGCTATCAAATGTACACTGATGATACCCAAACACACATCAGGATCCCTACCGAACCTGTTCAGAGGCCTGGATAAAACTGTCTTCAGCTGTGCAAAAAAAGGATAGAAATAACTGGCCATCCCTTAACATGGAACAAATCTGGATTGCACAAACTCGACCTATGGTCTCACTCGAGGTTCTCCGCCACTCCTTCAAATGTCATGAGAAACCTTGGAGTCAGCCTCAGCACTGAGACCTTTCGGGATGCAAGTTAACACTGACCAAAAATGTAGCTCTTCACCTCTGCTGCCTATATCAGATACACCTTCTACAAACCCAAGAGCAAGCTGGCTTCAGCTTAGCGTTAGCCCTCTCACACATTCATTATTGCAATTTAGTTTATGTAGGGGTCACCGCAAAGACCAGAGGTAAATTACACAGAGATGGAAAACTCAAAATCAGCTGAACTTTCCTGATTAGCTCCCTTCACCTTTAATTGAACTCCACTGGCTGCTAATCAAAGGGTTGGTTTCAAAAACGTTTAGCGTGGTGCATAAGGCTTTGTATGTCCTCACCACGACATGACTGCCATCGCACAATGTTCTCACATACAGTAAGTGCACAGGTCTCTGCACCTTAAAATCTCTTCCCTCTAGAACTCTTATTCATTGCAACTTCACCACGAGGCTAACAGAATATTTTGCAAACATTTGGCAACGCACCTCTTACGCGAAGAGTTTTGCCTTCAATAGCTTTCCCAAGTAACCTGCAGTCTCTAGCACCCCATTTCCTTTTTAGGGTTGAGCCTGCATCATATTCGCTTGCGTTTCGCTAAGCGAGACGCTTTAGTAATTAAAAAGGGCTCGGAGCCCTGTCCACGTCATGTCAGTTCTTGTCATTGGCTTGTGGGTTTGCCTATTAGAATCTGCTTGATTTCATTAGTGGAAGGCATGCATATGTCATGCCTTTTCAGGTGGACAGCCCTCCTCGAGCGCATCGACCAAGTACAGAAAACATGCACGGCTCGCTGTTTTCTGTCTGGCTCGTGGACTACTTTTTCCTCTATTTTCCCAGCGTGATCTCGCTTGGGAGAAGTCGAGCGCTTGTTACACAGTTAATTGCACTTTTTCCGGTTAGTACATAAATGCACTTTTGCCGATCGGTTTCATTACCAGTGAAAAGTCGGGTTAGGAGTTTACAACGCTATCAGCTCAAACACGAGCAAACGCGAGACCCGTTGCATTGCAAATGATTGTTCTATTTGGCGTTCTGTAGCATCCATTGATAACTGATAGGGGATAAAGTCTTCAGTGATGACATCACTAGCAAGGCTTCTCCTTTGCAAATTTATCACAGGCTTAGATAGTGTGCTTTTTACTTTAAAGTCTCACAATTTCTTGTAACTGAGGTGAAACGAGGAAGCACTTAGGATACACAGCGAGCTAACACAGCGAACCAAAGCAAAAAGCTAGAACAGGAGCTCAAGCCTCAATGTCTCAGAGTGAAAACTAGACAGGCTAGTCCATTTGCATTAGCGTGCAACGATCGATGACTACTGCTCCAAAACTATTCAACACCACTATCACCTAGAAATGCCTCGCAGGTCCAGAAATGACCCCTAAGGCCTGACTGAGTTAATGCGAGTCTTTCCAGCTTCTAGACAGGCTTAAAGGAGATTGTATTGTATTCATATATCATTGTTTTCATTCCCTTACTATTTCTGTTCCGGTCCCTTGGCATATTTGACTAAAAGCTATTCCATTTTATGCCTGAGCGAAGTGTTCGTAGGGTGAGACATTCATGATTACTTTATGCATTTTACCATTTTTTTTTCTCCACAGTCCTAGCACGATCATATTCCGACGATTTCCAGAAGATACAATTACCTGGATGGAATGAATACTTCACCTAAGGGGTACAATGGCAGGAACACTCCCCGCTGTAGAAGTATTTTTTCTTAACATAAAAGTTGGATTTACAATTAGAAATGTTACGTTAGTTTATGATGGGTGCTGGCCTTGCTGTTTTTTGATGACCAATGCAATATCGCTAACGTATGCGTTGAAATTCTACATGAGCTGGAGGTGCTGCGCACTGGAGGAGGAGTGGAAGTATAGGGTATGAATATATGGGGCTCGCGGGTGGGGGGGAAACTAACACAGCACCCCTAGTTAAACATTAAAGAATTAGATTGCCTTCGCAATGAAACCCCAAACTATACCCCCACTTCTCCCAGCAGTGGCAATTTGATTACCTAGACTACAAGTTCTCACAAGCTGGTCTAGGCTGGGTTTTAGGTTTCCCATATACTTTGGAATATGCAAATTCCACCAATTCAGATTCACTATGTTGATATGTCGTGAAGACTGACAGGGAAAATCCAGTATGAACGACTGCATTTTCCACAAAGGATAGAGGTCTGCCCTTGCATATTCAATGGTAATAGCCAACCTTTATGTAGCCTACTCTCCTTAAAATTAATGTACTATTTTACTGTTCTAGTTCCCGCCTCTATCTGGTGGAAGCTGCTGACTACAGAGGGCCTTTTCTATGAAAAACAAATTCCAAATGCTGCACCAGAGCACTGCCCTTCTTGGGGCAGTCACATCGGGTGACCTACTCATGCTTTGAAAAACTCTTGACGTGTTAAATTTGTTCCTGGTAAAAATGTCAATGTTTCTGTCATATCCAAGCTTCCTCTATTTATAAAGGTTTCAATTTTGATGCAGCTTACCATATCGCCGTGAACCATTCTCACCTTTTGATTTTTCCAATCTTTTGGTAAAAAGAAATCCAGAATGTGTGATAGAGACAAACACTATAATATATAAACAGGACATACGTTTTGCCTAATAGCACACTATATTCAGGAACTGCCATAACAAAGGTACATTCACACATTTATCACTACAGTGCATGGGTCAGATCCATGGTATTACTTACTTAGTACATTGAAAATGGCATTAGAAAAATACTGTTTACTAACTCATAGATCGCACGTTACAATGACTTTTTTTCAATAAATTCCTTTGTCATTTTGCATTGCAGTACGTTCAATGCAGCGGATTCACACACTTATGTAGTAGATCATGAATAACAGTTATGCATTAACATACTGAAAAAGTAAACAAACCTGAAACTCGATATAGCCAGACTAAAACCCTATGGGCCTGATTACGACCTTGGCGGTTGGCATACTCCGTCACACGTGACGGATATCCCCCGCCGTTTTACAAGTTCCATAGAGTATAATGGAACTTAACATTCACGTCACGTCTGTGACGGAGTATCCCATCCGACCAAGTCGTAATCATGCCATATATGTTCCACTGTGTAAAAAAATCCATCTCTCAGCCCCCAGAACTTGACTAATCATTGCAGCAGGTTTCACAAGTAGGGGAGGCGCCCACCGCACCCAATGTAGTCCTCTATCCAAATTTGCTTAGGCCCCCGGAGATTTAAAGAGGGATGTTTGGCACCTTTAGATTAATTTCTGTTGGGTTATAGCTGCGTTGTGGCCTCTTAGCTCTGCGGGGTACTATGTAGAAGTCTGTGGGTCATGGCAGCCCAAGCCATCAATACTTCTTCGGCTTTAGCATTAGTTCTAGTTTTCCTCGGGTGTGCCTCCTCCGAATTTTCCCACTCCAGTATATCTTCCCTCCAAGATGTTTGTCAGGGGATGAGGGCTGAGCCAGTGGATGGCAATGCGTCTCTTAGCTATCACCAGACCCAGGATCGTATATCGTCTAGTGGGGTTTTTTATTGGGGGTTATCAGGTAAGAGCCCGAGCAAACTGTTTTTAATAGTTAATGGAATGTCCCATCCTGTCACGGTCCTAAATAGCCCTAGGATCTTGTTCCAAAACTCCGTCATTTTCGGGTAGCACCACATCCTATGAACAAAGTTTGTTCCTGCTACCCTACACCTAGGACAGGACCCAGGCCTAGCGGAGTAAATGCGGTGGAGGCACTGAGGGGAAGATAGGTCATATGAATAACGTTATATTGAATATGTTTACATCTAGCACATGTGGCTGTCTTAGGGACCCCTCATGTATTTTAGTCCAGTCCCGGGGTGTAACCTGTTCTGCACTATACTGTTGCCAAAGGTCCTCCACCCGCAATGGCTGTAGCTGCTTGTCAGAAAAGGGTTCACGATTTAAGTGTGTCATGAGTCGTTGTCCGCCTGCAATAGCCAAGAGAGTGAGCATAGTGTGGGTGGGCTCCGGTGCATCAGGGAACGTAGGCCACAGCTGACGTGCCGTGGCTGCAGTTTTGGCATACTGGAGGAACTGTCCCCTACCTAGGTGAAAGGGTGTCTGTGCTTCTTGCAGAGATGTAAAACAGCCATTAGGATAAAGATCGGAGAGCAGTATGCAGCCATCCTTTCACTACCTATCTATCGCCATCACCCAGGCTATACGCTGGAAGGGGGAGATTATCCAAAGATCTAGATCTGGGGCAAAAGGGCTCAGCTTAGCACTCGCTTTACTGCTCTCTCCCATATCTGACCCATTAGGCGTATTAAGTGCAGGAGTTTTTTTTTTGGGTATCCCTGCTCCCATCATCAGAAGCTCACCTAATTGGTGTCTGTCATGGGATCCCTTCTAAGAGATTTATTTCCCAGTTCAACTCCCTATCGAGCCAACAGGTGGCGTGCTGGAGTAGGGCCGCAAAGTCGTATAGTTAAAAAATCCAGTACTACTAAGACTCCTCCAGCCCACCCACTCCTTAGGGTGGCTGCACTAACCAGACGTTGTTTACCTTGCCAAGAAAGTTCCACCAAGAACGTATCCAGCTCTCAGAACACTTCTTTTGGGATTTCATGGTACGAGTCCTGCATCACGTATAAACATCGTGGTATAACGATCATCTTCGCTAGAGCTACTTTCCCCATGAAGGACAGTCGGAGAGTGTTCCAAAATCGTCTGGATGACCATAGTCCCAACACGACTCACCCCGTATTACTAGTATAGAACTGGTCATGATCTTGCATCATATATAGACCCAGATATTTGACTATATATTGCCGATGTATAGCTCTGTTCTGGGGAAACTCGCTCGAGGTTCATGTTACAATGATTTTGCAATGATTTTCCAACGCGACTTATCATGTGAATCCGATATTTGGTTACATAGCTGTTCTTGTAAAGCAAATGTGGAGAACCAATATGCAGATGTAAATAGTGCAATATGCTATTCATTACCACCACTCTCATCAATGTTAAGAAGTAGCATATTACACTATGAACATCTGCATATATTTTCTCTATCACTTACACAGCTCTCTTCACCAGAATCTTTAATAACTTTATCCCTATTTGATTACATTCTAAAGTTTGCTTCATACACACCGATTAGATTCTGGATAATGAGTTAAGTTCAGTCAAGGGAAGACAAAAGTTGTGAAATGTGCAGAGGCCACAAAAATAAAGCCTCTCTTCTTAACTTTTGTGCGACTTGGACGAGGCAAAATAACCTGGTACGATTAGCCATCCTTCTCAAGTTTTGTAAACAGCTACTCAACATTTTTTTTGGCCAAAAACTAGAGCTCAAATGAAGTCATAAAAATATAGGGAGATCATGGCAGTCTGATTGCCATGCTGCCTTTTGCCAGTCTATAAAATGGTTCATAATACACTAAATACTGTTCTCAGTATGTCTCCAATCTGTAATATGTTTGGTAGTTATGGGAATCGAGGCTCTAGTTCAAACTATAGTTGCGCCTTGAAGCAAAATACCACATTTCCTAGGTGGCTTCTGTGAAAAAAACAAAGAGAAACCCTTGTTTGGCACCGTGCATGCATCGGTCCTTCAGACAGCCTGATCTCTAAACATTTCACAATTGCCACTAAAGCCCAACTGGCTTGGAGCCCTTGAAAAGCCTCAGGACACGGATCTACCACTTCAATCTCCAAAACTGGATTGTCTCGCCGACTTGAACAAAATTGGAGAATTATGCACCAAACAAAAGCAAGGAGCTTACAGGTTCCATAATCTCATTTCAAAATCCTTTCGTTCACCCTCTATTCTGCTTAGCTTGAAATTGAAAGCCTCTTTCAGCGATCTCAGGACTAATTGGTGCCAAACCCCCAGCCCGGTGCCATTTCACTGCTCCTTTTAACCACTGTTTGGGTGCCGGGGCAAGGGCAAGCCGGCAAGAGTGCAGTGCCCTCACAAAACTTCAGTTTTGCGTCCAAATGTTAATAGCTAACACACAATATTTCACCATTTGTAAGTACATCCAGATTTTTTGAGACCTTGGAGAACCTCGATAATGCAAATTAAAGGCTTTCGGCTTTAAAAAGCTGAATGTTTTTTTGCCACAGGGGAAAGCTGCTAAGCGGTCATGTGGGCAAGAATCTTTGGAAAGATACGACATTGCGTGCCTTTGAACCAGTATAGTTTACTTTTATTTCCAGAAAAATAAAGTTTACGTTGTAGACCCTGTTGGTAGGATAAAGAATGTCATTTCATACTCGTGCAAAACTCTGCTAGTCAACTATCCCTCACTCTTCCACAAAAAAATAAGAAAAAAGCAGGGAAAGACTTCAAATGTTCACACTGGACTCTAAGTGAGGAACAAAAGCACACATTAAAAGGACAACTGTTTTTGCCAACCACAATATTAACACTGCTGCAAGCATTCCTCGTGATTATCTAAAAATCACAAAGGATCATACAGCTCTCCCTTGTGATTTGCCCGGAAGTGTATCGCTTATGCTCCTTTCACAACGTACACCTTTAATGTTATCATTGCAACCCTACAGAGGGCAGAGTACAAAAATGACACTTTGTGAGGTCCAATGTAGAGATAAAGGGCTTCTATGCCTTGCAAACCTCCACCCTTACCTGCGCAAGTAAGCCTACTGCACCATCATTATTGGGACAGGATCTCTGCAAACCCTTGATACCAGATGCTTTGCCAATTGATCCACATAGGGACAGCGGTAACAATAGGACAGGTCACATAGCAAGAAGTTGAGCAAACTCGGCACTATGGTGTCTCCTGGCAACAATATATCTAGTCCTAAATTCTGTCAGTTTCTTGATGTAATCCAGGTGTCTAGTGAGATAGATCAGTCCATTTATACAGACGCTATAGAATGGTGCACACAATTCACAGCTTCAAATTCAGACTAGGCTTAAGTGTCCTTTCAACATTCTGAAATCGATAAAAGTAGCAACATTCCATTACGTGAGTGTCGTCGGATATTTAGAGCCACAGAGTCACAAAACTTTGGCAGAAAGATGACATATACAGAATTCATTCAGCATGATTTTATTCATTTGTTTCCTGCACGAAACTATATCCCACGTCATACTCCCGAAACATTACTGGCCCTAGTTCCATTTGCAAGGCTTGGCATTTGTCAAGCAGTGCATTTAACACAGTTCCAGGATACAGCAGGTTCCTAGCAGGATCACAAACGGGGCATCACATTGTGGATCAGAACAAATGCATGGGTGGCCAACACAAAGTGTGGTATTTACAAAAGGAGTTTTAAACTAGACTTCGATTATTACCTCACTGACTGAGCAATCGTGAGGAAACTGAGATAATGGCACACACTTGCAACTTTTAAGAGCGATTTGCAAAGCTGAAATCATGAATTATTAAAACTCTTGCGTATTAGGTTCATTGCAATGAGTTAGTCTTTGACATAGTCAGTTTCCTAACTCTTGCCAATCATTTCTCTACAGAGCCCAGTTTCAGACATTAGAGATTTTCTAAACTAGTATAAGAATCAAGGCTTCCCAGAACGATGTTCCCATAGGGCAGAGCCAAGATTTTCTACGCGTAATGACTCCCAGTAGAAGGCTTAGCTTGATACATTCATACTGCAATTGGCATGCCCTTGTCTAGTATCTTATACAGTGTTTGACTCTGGAATGACCATGTTCTAAATGCTCCCACTACAGTAGGTAAGGGTATGACTACCAGGTGACTGACTTCCCTTTCCAGGATGATGCAATTTGGTAGAACTTATTTCAAAGAATTAGAACTCTGGCCTCGTAGTTCAACAAGAACCACATGAACAACTAGAAGACATCCCCTACTTTATTTATTGACTCAATAAGTCTTGCAGAACCTCTCTGCTGCATTTCAATCCCAGCAGGCCACACTGCAACACGACAAGAAACACTTTATCAAACAAGACCGAAGGTCAGGAAGCCTGAGGTGGAGTACTTGTTACAGAGTCTTTCCCTGTGCCGAGAGAAGGGAGCAGTTGGTCTTTGAAAGCGCGTAATGTTTCTGGCTGATGAAGTCTTGAAACCTGAATGAATAGGAACATTGCTGTTAGCAGTCCCTAGTTCTTTTGAGAGCTCAAGATGGGGGCTATGGAGATTTAGACCAATTATCCTGCTACTTAAAGCGCTGGGTTCATCTAATAATGAGGAATGCATAAGTTGAAAAATGCAATAATGCAGAACTCAACATAGGGACCCCTTTAACAAGGAAAAATAAAGTTACATGGCTTTGAGAATTATGAGGAACCCTTTAGAAAGCATAAGAGAATGAAATCCATTTCGGACAATTAACCATATCCTGACTGTAACCTTAGAGAGCCCAAACCTTTTCACCAGTGCTTTAAATTGAAATATAGAAGAGCAGGTACTCACTATTTAGAGTACCTGCTTGCTGAGCCCTTTACTCCAGTTTTGGTTTGATTTCTGCCCCAGAGTAAAATCAAGAGAAGTGTTCGCAAAATCACTGTAAGTTTCCAAAAGAGATATGAATACAGAGCAATTAGCCTTGTAGCATATGTAAGACAGAGAAAACTGACATCTTACTTCATTCCTGTGCATGACAAAAGAGTTACCCTTCCAGCCCGACGATGGAGCAGTATCGCTTGAGCCTCAAAGTGATTGATACACACACACTTATTTATAAACATAAATCGTGGTGATGGCCGAACTAAAAGAAAATATACTGTAAAGCAAGATTTTATTTTTTCTCACAACTTGATCAACAAGGAAATCCAGAACAGACATGGAGATAAATACTAGATAAGTCCAAAGGCATGATTTGCTTTCTAATTATTTTTGGATAACAGTAGTTGATGTCAACACCAGAGGAAAAACGACAATAGGTGCATTTCAGTATCACTTTATTCTCTATTAAGTGAAAGTGTATCATTCACGGTCGAAGTCACATGATTACTTCCGGCTAACGATAATAAGATTTGTATCATTCCTGGGAATAGTCTCTTATCTGTTGACAACAGTAAAATTGGTTCCTGGGGAAAAACGGTATATAAAAAACAAAATCCATCAGCCCAACTATCCCCACTTTATATTTTCGCAGATAGCCAGAAGTAAGTAAAAGTAAAGGTAGATCAGAGGCGTCCGTCTCCAGTCAGTGAATAAGCTGCAGGGCCGATGACCGGCAGAGTACGAGGCGAATTCCAGAGAAACACCTCCCACTGCGATCCGCGACTATTCTGAAATGTGTAATATCTACATAAAAAACAAGGGCATGGGGGTGGCTACTTCTCCGCCCAAGACCGAACATGGTCGAACAACCTATTTGCAAACCAAGATCCCTCCAGAACATCAACATCTTTAGAGCTGCCGGTGGACCGCACCTGCTCAGAGATCTTGAGGGGCACAAAACTCAAATTTAGAACGCTAAAATAATTAGCATGCACCACTTACACACCTCCTGATAATGCAGTCTACCTTATCAATGTATTCAACATAAACCAAAAAATAAATCAAATAAATTAACAAAAATGACAAACTAACTGTAGATTTCTCATTTACACGTAACATTTTCAAATGGAGTTTAAGGTAATTCAAAGCTACAGACCAGGAGGGCAGGTGTCAGGAGATTGACAGGAGTGATTTGTGACGACATAAAGGCCAAGAAGGCACAAAAGGATAAGCACGTTTGAAGCCTTAACCTCAGAGCCATCAACTGGAAGCCAAAGCAGCAGAGTACCTGGACGTGATCGGGTCTTGGAGCAGCACGTAAGGGTCAGAAAGGAAGGCCTTAGGACATAGGGACGCTCCCCTGAGAAGATGCAAAAGAAGATTACTATGATATCGAAGAGCCGGAGCCAAATGTAATAAACGGATTCTCACCTGCATCGATTAAGTGTGTGATAGTAATAGTAAGTGTAACCATGGCAGTGCGGAGCACAATCTTGACTGGGAAACTGAAGAGAAATGTTGGTCACAGCAAACGAGAGCAGAAACAAAGGAGCCACCAGCAGAAAAAAATGCAGAAATATCCAAGCTGCATACCAGAAAAGAGAGGAAAACTTGATTTAAAGAACTGAAGTCAATCAAAGTCTGTTACTGGAGGAGAAACAAAGAGCACTGGTGTTTTAGGGTACCTCTAAATGAAGTAAAGTAGGGTCCCACGATCTCAGGATATTCCTTAAGGATGACTGGAGAGTGTGGGTGGTGAGACTTAGACATGAAAGTACAAGTTAATTTACTTTCAATATTAGTTTAGCAGTTTCTTGTTGATGCAAGTGCTGTCCATAATCCATTCACACTCTACTAGCCATGGAATAATGCACCATTTTCCTACTAAGGTTTCTTTTGGGTAGGCTGTAGCTACCAGATGGCTCGCCAGCATGTCACCCTAAAAACCACCATGCCTCAGGACCCAGGCTCCACCTTGCGTTTGCACCCTCAAGGAGAACATCCGTTTAGAGGTACAAGAAGGGGTTCTGTTGTGCATAGGCTAAAGGAGAAGTTCAGACTATGAATATATACACCTTTGGACTGAAGAAGTTAAAATTCAGGGTCAAGAAGCCAGTGTAAGGATCAGCCCTGGCAATCTTGTGCCTACAGTAGAACCGGGGGGGGGGGGGGGGGCAGGAAAATAACAGGTGGGGAGGTCTCAAAGGGTAAACTGGGTGAAATTCATCAGATGTGGCATACTCCTTCCTGGAGACTAGGACACGTGCAATAAACTGTAAAACTGCATGCTCTTAAAGACTGCAGAGACACAAAATAAAATGAAATGGACTGAAAAGCGGAATGCCAATTTACGTTGTCACGTTGCCTACATTGGCGAGATACCACAGGGGAAAACGGCATTTTGTGCAGCAGTCTGTGTGTGAAACCCAGCACAGGAGGCTACTATTTATTTTCCCGATGTCAACAAACTGAAGACAAGGGAGATGGATAACAGTAACTCCTGGCACTTACAGGGCTGCAAAACAGCATCATCTAGTAGCAAGAGTGCCATAAACACACAAACTGTTACATCACTATCACTGCTGCGCGTTTCCTACAATTGCTCTTGGAAAAAACCCCAATTATGAAAGATCTCTGTTGCAGAAACTTTTCAAATTGCTAAAATTAAGTTCTGGGAAATACGAGGAGCAGATTTGCTGTGTGAAAATTGAAAGCAATTGTAGAATCCTCAATAAAAAAGCAATTTTTCTTCAGGCCTGTCAATATTTGAGAGATAACCATTAAGAACATCATTACCTTGGAAGAGGCTCATTAAATTACTTTCAAGAAGTAATCCTGTACCAACAAACAAAATAATGGCAGTCGCACCGACAACGGAATGTGAACGGCAAAGCAGACGCCATCCGGCCGGAGCAGACTGTAAACACCATTAAGAGTGAAGAGAACCACAATCCTTTCTTAAGGTGGAATGTAAGGGCACATCATTTATACTGGGACATATTTTCCAACAGAACAGCCCCTAATGTTGGGCGTTAGAGGCCTGTGTGGGGTGGAATGCAGGCACACTATGTCATCTGCGGGCCACAGAGGTATGTGCTAAAACTCATGTGACTGACCCTGCTGGCCTTCAATGCAACCTGCCACCATGCAGCATGGCAACTGGTCATGTTGCAGTTTCATACTGTGAGACACACATCTAGCCATCGAGTGGGCAACCCCAAAAAAAGGAAAACAATGGGAGAAGAGGGTGTAGGAATGCGGGCGAGTGTCAGTGAAGGGTAGCAGGATAAGTGTGAGAACAGCCAATGAGCAGAAAAAGACCAGGGCCAGAGTAGGAGAAAAGAGATAAATGCTGCAAGTGCAAGGAGGCTGTGGGTACACGCACATATGCACACTCGTGTCTCTGCCTGTCCAGTGTGGTGTTTCTCTATGGACGGCCTCAGACCTGCAGACAGTCCACGCCGTATAGAACATTAAGAGGGGACAGGTGGAGCAATGGTCGTGCATGACATATTGTAAGCATCATTCACCTAACCTTGGCCAACCCCGGCAGAATGGTCAGCTTTCTAGACATACTGCTAACACACTTGTTCATGGCACTACTAGCATAACAGTGCCTAACGAAGACACAAGGATATGGGCCTGGTGGAGTCATTGCTTTCACAGTCAGCATCCCTAGCATTATGCTCTCCGGCTCTTGCATAACAATGATCCTGGTAGAAGGAGGACCATTCTTAACATATTGTTGGTACCTTTGCTCTAAAAAATGCTATCCTTCACATAATCATGGACATCCTTGATTTATTGTGGGCATTCTTGGCATTATGGTGTTCACACTTGGCACGAGATATTGGCATGCGAGGCAGAGTCAGCAAGAGTCTCATTTTTGCAAGCAAATAATAAAGATGTCAGGCCTGTGTTTGGTGGGCACAGGTGTATTTACTACAACTAAAAAAGAAAATATTCTCCTGAAAATTACTTTAATTTAGGAAAATTGAGTCTAGCAATATTTAAGAACTCAAATTTGGTGGGGAAATATGTGACTTTTCAAAAACTGACAAGATGATGGTTAGGCACAAAGGTATTGCAATTCCAAAATACATTTGATTCGTGGAGACTTGGAGAGAATTACTACTGATGTACTTTTCCCAGTGCCAGAGAACACTTGTTTTTATTGCTGTTATAGTACAGTATAGTATAGTTATGTTGTGTCATTTTACATTGAAAAATGTTTTAATGCTGCTATTGGTTACCCTGCCTCAGGCACTGGGGAGGCTTCTACAGGTAACCATACATGTGGTGACCACTACTATAATACTGTATGACGTACTCACTAATGTATCCCTTAGCTATATGCCAGTAGCTAAAGGCCATTTTTATTTATCATAAAAAATCTACAATTATTGAAAACAATGGAGATATTTACTATAATCTACATTTCCTCGAGTTTCTCGAGTGGTGTCATATTTTAAATAGTACAATTTAAAAACGGTTTAATGCAGATACTCGTTTTTGCACACGAGTTTGCTGTTCATCATGGCTCCCATTTCACCCCCTGTTAGTTTTCTATAAATCATGTTGAATCCTGCAGACATAGGAGACTGTAAATGACTGTATTAGATGCAACTTAAGACTTAAAACGCTAGTGTGACAACAGCTGCACCTGCCTTGAAAAGATTTTAAGCTAACACCATAAAAAGCCAATTTACACCCAGACAGCTCATATCACATGAAAGAACAATGAAAGCCTGTGACCTATAGAGTTCATATAGATCTCTCCTGTGAGGACTTAACTTATTGTGCTATGTTGCAAGCTGCTACTAAAACTTATTTAAAATCTCAGAAATAGCAATTCCCAGCGATAAATGTAGCTAGAAGCAAACACTGTTTTTCAGAAGAGAGTGACAACAGGAAACAAAAGTGAATGAAACAGTGGAAAAAAACTCAGTAAAATGCAAATAACGAAATCTGGCTACATGAAGTAAGAAAATGCGTTGTATTAAAAAGCCACCTGTAGATATTAAAACCAGCTCAATAAGCATGATTCACAAAACTATGTGGCACATACCAGCAGAAAAGCTACATCTGAACATGTGATGTCCAGATCCTGATCTACCACATCAAGATCTATAACATCTCTGAGCACAAATGAAGCTTATGACAGCTGATAATTCAGTTTTGTGCCCGGCTGAATATGTGACCTAGTGGTAGGATTAAGAGAGACCCTATGGAAGAATCATGAGAGTGGAGGATGCAAATGTGGAAAGCAACCATTTTAAGATGGTTTAGGTTAAGGGATTTTTTTTTCAAATAAAAAATGTTCTCCGTGTTAGGAAACAAAGGCTAAAAGTACAAATGTCCATTTCCCCTAAAGGTGCTTGTTGATTCTCAATGCTCATAATAATCCAAAAGATGAGAACTGGAGAACTTGGTGTAGGCCTGAAAATCTACAACATGGTGTGTGTCTACCATTTTTCACATAGCATCAAAAACAGTTTGCTCTTTAAAGACGTTGTCCAGTCAGAACTTCTGAAAGGGTGACAACATGAGTGGGCTTTAGCAGCTCTTGTACGCCAGGTTTGTGTTAATAGGTGTTTCGGGTCAACTATATGGGCCAAAAGGAGGAAACCTATCTGATACCTTTTAATAGTTTTCTATTTCGTAATCATGGAACAATTATACATCTTCATTGCCAAGACTCTCGGTGTATCTAATGTTTGTGCACTAAGGTGGGGCCCATGGCAGACTTTCAGGATATCTGCACGCAACAGATTTACATCCAATAGCTCTAAATCTGTTAAATGTTGAGTGGTTATACTCAAAATGTGGGGCACCTAGTCCTCCATGGACACTTAACAACAAATGGGTCTACTAGTTTGTAGCAGAATTATAAACCTTCATCCTAAATGCCTATGAAACATTTTTTCGGCCAAAAAAACACCATTATATAATTCTATAAATGTAACGCCAAAGAAACAGTCCTTGTTCAACACCATGGCAACTAAATTGAAAAAATATATTAACAGGATCGCAGTTCGTGATGCATGTATCTTTGTGACCTTTAACCTCAAACTGAAATGCAGTTCGCCATTCTGGCACACACTCAAAAACTGAGCCTTTTCATAATGCTGGACAGACAGAGGCAGCATTCAGAGCGCATGGAACTGGGTGGTGCTGCAGAAATGTAAATTACTGAAAAAAATTCAAAGAGGGAGCAAGACACCATGAGGATATTAGTCTGCTGACAGCAGATATGTGGATACCGAGTTGTCTTGTTCTCTTACGCTATGCTGAAAGAGTCATATGCTGTCTAAATCTGCTTGGATGCTTGCTGAAGAGATTAGAAACCACGCTAAATAATAGGCAACAACTTAAACTATACTCTCAAAAACATAGTTCATATAAGGCCGATGGCAATGTTAAACTATGTAAAACTCCAAGAGAAGATTGACTATTTCACATAAAGTTACGAAAAGCATATGCCTTTTTCTTCATCCAACATAGAATAGATAATAAAAAGGAAGAATTTGGGAATACTTTCCTTTCTATGGATCTGATTTACAAACGGAGTTGCATGTGGATTTGTTAGGCCTGGTACTGATTTTTGTGAAGCCTGCTCTCGCCTAAAGAGTCCTTTGACGCACGGTGCACTGTGGAACAAGACCTGGTACTGTTATAACCCTTTCACCTCTAGGTGGAGCAGTGCCACTCCTACAAGCTAGGCTTCTATTCTGCACCACATCAGAAACACCCCAATCCCAACAAGCATTTTCAATGCAACTGGTCTCGCATTTGTTCGAGTTAGAGCTATTAGTGTTGTAAAGCAAAAAAAAAACGCAGCGCGATTGCGCTATGTAAAATCCAGCACGATCGCGCTGCATGTAAAATAAACAGATAAAGTAGTCCGGACTCCAGGCTGTAAACATCGAGCCTCTAATGTTTTTGGTACTTTACCGGTGCTGTGTAGGTGGGCTAAACACCGGAAAAGGTGTATGCATGCCTTTCACAAATGAAAGCAAGCGGATTTTAAAAGGCAAGCCCACGAGCCAATGTAAGTGACTGACGTGGTATGGGCGTGGTTTAAAGCCCAAAGAGATATTACTGAATGGACGGAGCACTTTGTGCTCGCCCATAAAAATGAACTGGATTGTGAACCTCAATAGAGAAGCAAAGAAATACTCGGACCGCCACAGCAGCCGCCTCTCAGCTTCAACAGTGTTATTCCATTTCTTGCTCTTCGAGTTGTGAAGACAGGACATTAGTGGTGATGGGAGGGGGGTGGGGGACGTAGGGAAAGTCACCTGACATTCATGAGGGGTTTGGAGCAATATGCTAGTTCCCACTGTCACCCATGTTCAGTCACACGAAAACTGCTGTAGTACAGGTGCAACAGTGGACTGCAATGGAGTCACAAGTTACAAATATTACTCTGCTGCTGTGGTGCTTTCTACAAGAGTTAGCTCTGCCTCAAAACCAACAAGAAACACAAAACAAGCATTGGCAAAGCCAGTATAATTTGTATTGCGAATTCTATTGAGTTTGTCACTGTCTAGTTAGACATGGTATGCAGCAGTGCAAGCTGCTGTACAACATGGCTTAAAGTTTTTTTTTTTAAAGTGCTATGACGTAGCTAGCGTCAACCACGTCGTACGGAGTTTTTTTTTTTTTACTTTAAGCCACAGCAGCTCGTGCCGATGTGCAACATGTTTTAACAATGAGTGTCCCTGTGCAGTGTAAGTGGTGCTCATGTAAAGCACTGCAATATCTTCATGTCGAGTCTGTGCTATACTGCGCCATTATCCAAGTAGGACTATTTATCTGTGTTGAAATGGTATTATGCCAGGTGTCCTAGGCAGACAACAGGCAAGGATTCCTGGTGCCATGCCCTCGCCCTTATTAATGAATCACTCTTGGACTCGGGTCCTTGCATTTTTCATGTTAAAGGAAGGCACGACACACAATTTGTAAAGGGTAGCTTTCTGTTATTGCAGCAAGAAGAGCTTTGAAAACTTCAGCGCTTGAGCTTGAGGACTCAGCTGTTTATCCTTCCGCGATGGATAAAACAAATACACTTGAGTTGGGTAATAACTCAGATGAAAATGCAGCATGACTTGGACTGTGTACTATGTATGGTGGTTTGTAGATTGGTATGGAGACCCACTGTGCCTCGGATAAGTGTCACCCCCAGAGGAACACATCGACGTGGGGTAGAGTGCAGGCATCACCAGCCACCACTGAGGCTTATGGGGTTTTCACTACAGCCAGGGAGCATGTCCAAGACCATAAAAATGTGTTGGCAATGTTAAACTACTGGTTCGAAATCACTGGGGATACGGTGGGGCTGTACTTGTTTTCTTTCATGTGTTAGCTTGTCTGTTTTATTGCAGAAACCTTAGACGTTGTAAGGTAAAAGCTGGAGACCGCGTAGGGCTGCAGCGTGGGTTTTAAAGTGGTAAGCTCTACCTGCTGCCCATGTGTCTTACACACCTCTCAGCAGACTACCAATGATTTGCCCCCGCTCAGTCTCCAGTCATAAAACACCTGCGGACTTTTAGCTTCTCTGCGCGGTCTCAGTGGGTGCTTTCTGCTTATTTAGCCTTCCCAGCGCCTTCATTTTTTTTTTTCTTTGTAAGCTTGCTGGCTGTTCTCTGGGTGTAATGCTTAGGTGGATTTTTGCCTACTACATGTTAATGCTGTGACTACACTAAGAATTAGTTTTTAATTGGCTGTTGCTTTTAAAGTCTGTATCGGCCCTTCTAATGGCATTAGGCTGGGTTCCCGTATGTGTTGTTCAAGAAGCAACTAATGCAAGGAAGACGGGAGGAAAGAGGGTTTTGTCTTGCGTTTTGTCTTGTTTGAGAGGGAGAGGAGAGCGGTAGTGCAAATGGAGTGTGTGTGTAAATTAAAAAAAAAAAGTACCTTCACAGTGAAGTAGCCAGTGGACGGAGACTGGCCACTAGCAAATGGCAGTGACAGGTAGGAGTACTTGGTCCAAAATCCACCAGACGGCAAGGAAGAGAGGACTGCAAAGCAGCAGAGAGCAGAAGTGAAAGCAGACAACGTGCCGGACTATCAGAAGCACGTAAATTAGAGCAACGTTGGACTAAGCCAATGGTAGGTTCGGGTAAGTAAGGGGCAGGTTCTTGCCCCTTTTTACACTTTTTTTTATTCACAAAAGATTTTGCAAGCACGTGTGGCGTGAAAACCTACAAAATTAACTAGGGCTATTAAAGGACGTAATGAGAGGAGCTAAAAAAAAAAAAAGTGTAATTGTATATTGCCTGACCCCCCCCCCCCCCCTTACTCGTGCGGGCATCATATTAGGAAAACAGGGCCATGGGTTGTGAGAGGACATCTACCTTTCAAACTTCACAAAAGACAGATAGGTTTAAATAAAAAACAGAATCAGCACAGGAGAACGAGTACTGGCTTTGGCACTACAACCTTTCAAGTGAGAGACTGTAAAACTAAAGAAAAATAGTAACAGAGATATCTAAAGAGCTACCCTATAGCCTAAAACGCCAGCAGTAAATTTCTCTTTCACACTAAATAAATTAACATTTTTTAACCAATTTTCATATATTGTAGTAAACATATTAGAATACACTTTTATTGCTTTCCAGTTATGCAAAAGGGTCCTATGGGGGTATCTAAAGTCAGCCACTGCTTTGTGATTGGTTTTCCAAGCACTCACCAATCCAAGACAACCTCAACGTCCGGAAAGGATGCAAGAAGGCGATAAAACAAGCGTTGGCAAAGCTAATAGGTCTGGTCTGTGTGAGAGTTATTGGCTTCGTCGATGTGTTTTAGCATGCTGTACAGCAGCACACCTGCGGTACACCATGCCTAAAGTTAGAGAGGAAAAAAAGAGCAGTGAAGTGGCCAGCCCTGGCTGTGTCATAGGCTTTTTTTTTAGGTGGGTGGGCAAGGTAGTGGGGAGGGAGGGTGCAGGCAACAATGGGGAGAGGAGACTAGGGGTTGGAACAAGCAACAACAGGGGTAGGGCATGGGATGTGGCAAGCAATGGCAGGTGAAGGGGAAGCATAAATGGGGAATGGGCAGGTCAAGAAACAACGCAGAGTCGAGGATGGGTCGAGTAACAACACAGGATGGGACGGGAAGAGAGACTAGGCAAGTAATGATGCAGAACTTGACATAAGAGGGGCAGAGACAGCCTGCAAACATGTGCACTCATATGGCGTGTGCTGCAAGTAAAAAGGTACCTCAGAGAAAGCGTGAGAAGTGGAAGGACACTGCACCGGAATAAGAAGCAGTACTTGGACCATGCTCCAGGAGAGGGAGAAACACACTAAGAGGAAGTGAAACCAAGAGGCACTGATCAAACAAGAACCAGTAATTAAAAGTAACCATGGAGACAACCAATGATAATCAATGGGCGAGCTCTAAGCCCCCTTTAAGCTAACAAAATATTTCGAAAGCAACAGGGCATGCACTGTCTCAAAGGAGACCCAAAAACATCCTTAGGGATAGCTTCATCATCCAGGTCACCTCACTCAATACCAAGTGTCTGAATCCATAGCACCATAGGGTGAATCAGAATCTTGGATGATATTATGATGCACATACCTGTAGGCAACGATGATATTTATGTTATGTATTCTAGACCTCTGAACCATACACAAGCTTCAAAGCCTACCTGGACGAGAGATAAAATAAAACTCATAAGGTGCAACAACCTAGAGCAGCAAGCCCATTTTGTTTTTGATGACCTCACAGTCCAAGAGTATAGCACAATGTATTAAGTGTTAATCTACCACTGCCAATAGTTATTTAACCAACAACTTAAGGTCAGTTCAGTGTCTACTCCCATTGAATAATCAGTTGAAAAACTTTATTTGAAATTGTATTTTTGGTGTAGTATTTGATAAAGTGATGTATTTTGACATTACAATGGACGGCTATGTTTTAGAGCAGAATCTATTCACACCCAATATTATTCTAAAATAAACAAAAACAAAATAGTTGGCTAACCTACTCAGCCTTTTCTTTGCCATTTACAGTCTAGTACATTAAGGGTGGCCAGGGGGTTTATCTGCAATGATGCCCTAATTAATGCATTTTACTCACCTCGTCAAAAAATGTGAACTTCACTATAAGACTTCTAGGATATGGTGGGGTTCCTTCTCTCACTCAGTGAGGTGTCCACAAGATATTAGGAATGAAGTGAGAAACAATAGACTGTGAAGGATCATCAACAAGACACTCAAACTCATACATATCAAAATAAGGTCATTATTCAAAAGAGTTTTCAATACAATAAGCCTCTAAACGTTATTCTTCACTGGCAGGGCAGAGCCCTGAAGCTCTCTCACCAATCCTCGGTGTGCAGAGACATCCAATGCTCTGGGGTCTGGTTCAGGAAGACCAAGTACAATGCGGATCTTGAATGTTCCTAGTCTGCCTGACTCAGTCAGCAACCCGACATAAAAGGAGCTCTCTCTTTAAAATCAACAGCGAGCCGATAAACGCTCCGTTACCTTGTTATAAATGTTACTTTGCTTGGACAGTGGATTTTTATTAGGACTATTTCAAGTAATATGGAATATAAAAGGGTATAGACAAAAACGTATTGTACAAAATCTGAATTTCTGAAAAGACTTCTAAGGCCACATCAAAAGTGGAAAGGGGCAGGCTCAGTTTTTAAACCAAATTGTTAAACACTATTTTTTTTCTTCTATTTTTGTACTTTCTAGCCACAAGAAAGGGCGCACCGTGATAAACCAGGTAAATCCTGGCCTCCTTCACTACAATGCTCTTATGTTCGAAGACTGAGGAGTAAAATGAAGCTTCGCGTTTTCTGTACCCCACCCCTCACTCTGCAGTGAACATAAACCCACCAATGACATGTTCTGCATGCGCCTTCGTTTTCCGATAGTTCCCCAGGGACTGGCACTCCGGCGGGAACTGCAGGTATCTCACGCCACACAAAATGAACCATCAGCAACTGCCATCTAGTGATCACGAACATCACAACCTCGCTCCTGAGTAAACCGTTTTGAAAAAAAGAGAAATAAAATCAGGGCCATGTCGTAAAATCCCCGTGGGGAACCTAATTTATATCTTGATTATCTTTGTTGGTTCGTTAAGTACACACCGCTTCTGACCATATCAGGAATGTTAACCAATTCCACCTGCACCTTTTTTTTGTTAGAAGTAACCAAATGCAATCTTTTTAAGCAATTGCACCAAAGACCTCCAAATTATTTTTCAATTTTCCAAACGAGCGTAACGATTGCAAATCCCACCTGACAGCCGCTTAAGCGTGCCTGGTGAGGAGGAAGGGGTGACCTCCGTTAAGAAATTACACATGCATTATTTTAGGATTTGCCCGTCCACCGCTATAAAGGAAGAGAGCCAGCATTCGCTCTCTGGGCTCGGCGCAATGTCTCGGTGCACATTTTGAAACAATCTGGCCCTGTTGTTTGCCAGACTCCCATTTTGATTAAATCTCGCAAAGCCATCTGACCTCGAGTTGTCATCTCCGATAAAGCATGCGCCTTCTGATTTTCATGAAAACAGACAAAAGCAGGTACAACATCCTTTCAAAAAGGGCTTCAAGCCAACTGTAGCAGCTATGGCGGGTTATCCGTTGCCAGGGCAACAGCGTATCGCTACGTGCTAATGGCCTGTCCTTTTGCCAGGCAACAAACAGCCTTGTGATGCAACTGCACCTGTCTCGGCTATGTGTTGCCATGGCGACGGCCGGGTTGCTATGGTTACCATCACGCTAATCGCCTAGCAAGGGCAGATATACAGCACTCTCCTCCGAAAGCCCAGCTGTTCCTCCCAATCTCTCACTGAAGATGGATTGTCAGGGCATGTGATGGAATGCTTTTCAACAGAGATGCCCGGGAACTTCGCTGATGCGCCTTGAAAGGTGGCATTGTGCGTCACCCGCCCGAGCAAATGCTGGACTTACAAAATGAGAAACACAAAATACTTCACTGCAGCAGCCAACCGCGGACATCTCTTCACGAGACTGTAGGGAGTGTAATGGATATGCGGTGGCGTCCCGTCGATCCACACCATTAAAGATGGCTGCAAGAGCAGACCATCAGCCTCTATTTAAGGAAACACCACGGCCCCTCGAGCGGAAACGCGAGCTCGGAGACTGGCGCTACCGAAAGGCGCCAGTGAAAGCAACAACTCGGCCAGTCTTAAAGATGAATGCGCCTGTCAATGGCGGTAGGGTCTGAAGTCACATTCACGGGGCCGCCATCTTAGATTATGGCATCACTCTGCCCTTTCGCTTGTAATCACTGACGCTGGAAGTGTGAATGCCTCACACATAGTATACGTATCAACAGAAGCAGCATTTGCCCCAATACGATGCACTGCACACAGGGTTTGTACAGTTATTCCTCAACAGAAACACTGCACCGACCTTGGGGTCGCATAAATTATGATGGGATTTTTTCACACTGCAGTCCATGGTGGGCGGACGAGTGGACCAGTCCCTTCGTAAAGGACTATAGGTTCAGAAAATCAATTTCTAATCTTATGCCCTCACATAACTGAAGTTGTGCATTTCTAAGCAAATCACATTCCCTGCCTGTGAAAAGTAATGTAGAAAGACAACGAATTCTGTAACAGACGTTAACAATATTATTAAGTACTACAAAATAGCTGCGTAGGCACATTATTTGATGCTGTCGGTTGGTTTTAAACATAAACTTGAGCATCCGCTCAAGTGTTTACGCAGTTTTTAACCGGTCAATGTTGTAATGAGTTCTCCTCCCCACTCATTGTTTGCAAAGGAGCAAACATCCTGCGTCGAAGGGCTCGGCAAGACGCCTCCTGTATTCCTTCACAACGCCGTCACCACGAGAAGCTCGTTTCCAATATCAACCGCAGGCCGAGCACAAAAGAAAAAACAACACACGAGCACACAGTAACTACCGCCAAACCGGTTCTACCGCCCCCACGACTGTTTACATGGCGACGCCACATTTGCATGGACAACAGCCACCAGGTTACAGCCCTGAACAAACATGGCCAGGGCAGGAAAAGAGGGCGCAGAATCCTCTCTAGCTGCCGGCTCCGACGAGCCTTCCACCCTCAAGGGAAGCGACCTCCTGACTTGGAGCCGGGACAGGTGCCCCCGCCGCCTTCGCGCTGTACCCGGCTCAATCCCCTCAAGGTCGAACCTCATGAAGCCACCTCACGGCGATCCAAAGGCCTGACCAGAACGCGTGGACCGTGGGTAAGGCTTGCTATGAAGTTAGGGCTCACTGCTCAGGGGAACGATTGTTGCCACCACCAAGTTACAAAGAGAGACAAATGGAAGGGAAATAAATTAAAAGTGGGCAAGCAAATTATCCATAGGGAAGAATAATTCCAGTTCTGATGCGAGGGTTGGATAATCCCGAAGAAATATAGAAAGATATCCCCTAATGGTTTAAGAGAACAGTTAACAGACGAGGTGTGGCCACCCACCCAGACTTGGAGGGAATGGGAGCCTCACAGTCCTAGGAGCGGACTGTCTACGGTGCGGGCTCTTGCACTGTGGACCAGGCTCCTCTGAGAGAGGCAGCACTTCCCGCAACCAGCATGGCTTTCTGAGCTTGGTTTGATGACTATGTACATAGGTTTGGCACAGGTGGAGACTAAGGGCCTGATTTAGATATTGGCGGATTGGTTACTCCATCACAACGGTGATGGATATCCCAATCGCCAAAATCTAAATCCCATAGGGAATAATGGGACTTAGATTTTGGCGGACGGGGTATCCGGCACCATTCTGATGGAGTAACATCTGCCAATATCTAAATCAGGCCCTAAGTCTTAACTAGAAACATTAGAAAGGACTCAGAGTAACCGATCGCATCTTGGTATCTGCAGATAGCTAGTCATGCTTTGTTCAGTTTCCGGGTCAATTGTATTTTTCCATCGATTGTCCACTGGGCAACAGTCCAATCCTGGCAAATGCACGAACGCTGAACTCTGTGGGCCGTGTGGCATACAGGTCACACCATACTAATTTGGGCAGACAACAGATGGGCATGCACATTCTACTGCAGGCGGCAGCGCCCCACACAAGCTACAGAGAAAAGACTCACAACAGCATTTACTGAACATGTTCCAGCAATCTTACCTTTGATATGCCTGAGGAGACGTAGGAGGTGTGTTGAACACGTGCGAGTAGGCGTGGTAAGGGGTCTTTTTCAGGGCCTGGATAAGGTTTTGTCTGTATTCGGGGTCAATACACCACAAGGATCCCTTCCCAATACTCTGTAACAGAAGGAGACACATTTAAAAAGAGCAAGACATGATTTGCTTTGCCGCTTCCTAAGCAGATGAGCTCAACAATGGCATAAATTCTAGGATACAAATTAAAGTCAGCCCAAAAGAATTCATCACCGTTTCAGAAAGTGATGCTGGATTATGTTAATAGAGATTTTATTACAAGTAACACATTTCCCGTGATCTGGCTGTTCGCTCTTCATAACAGAAGCCAAGGTGGCAGTGATTTGTGTTAATGTAAACTCGTTAAGAGTTGAACTTTTTTTAAAAGCATCAAATTGGTACATTTTGCATTGATTTTGTTTTAACACACTGGCAACCAAAAAACAAACTTCGAAACATGCTGAAGTAAGTTACTGAGCGGTTAAGCGACAGTGGTCAAAACATTCCAAAAGAGCATTTCAATAGCCAATCATTTCTCTGCACATGACCCAATGGGGAGATTCAGAGGCTGTAAAGGAATGCAGATTTGCTAAACCAACAAGTCTTGGTAATCAGCCACTACAACAGACAAAAGGAGCCATGCAGCGTAAGTCTGTAAAAATCAATCTATAAAAGCCAATATTAAATTTATGGTTTTGGACGTGCCTCTCCAGGTCTGTGTTTCCACAACGCTCAGCGCCCAAACACCTTCCTATTTTGTTGGTATCCGCATCCACATAGGAGGTTGGGTAGGGAATTGCAAGATACATTTGTTAAGTATCCTGAGAACTTTTAATCAACGCATAACATTTCAAAATTCTAAAAGCCTAGAGATTTAGAGCAACTGGAGCATCAATCGCTCCACCAGTGGCACGCTTTAAGGTGACCCTGAATTGGCGCCAATTTGATATAATTTCCTGTAAATGTTTACCTCTTACACAAACACAAAGGGCACCAGGGTGCCCTATGACCACTTCACATTTCACCATATTTTCGACATGCGACCTTGAAGCAAACTTGCGCATCTTTCGAAAGCGGAAACCCCTCCACGAAGAAGCACATATGGTCGCTTGCACACCACGATGCCCTGCTCAGTAAGACGGAGATGGAGCGTATGGCTTTGCTCATATTGATGTGTAGACTTTGCTGTCTTTTGCCAAGTATCAGAAAACTATGGCTGTTCGTTTGGATGGCCCCGATACACAATAGCATCTTGAAATTAACACAGGTTAACATGCCGTTAACGCCGTTAATACGTGCTAGCAGGAACCATGCGGGAGCCTGGATGTATTTGGCCCTGGAGTATTAATCGCACTAGGAGTGGAAGCAGGATCATATTTGTGTTCCGACATACACCCACGCCAGGAATTACCGTGCTTCTGCTGCACAATCTGCTGAGACTGTGGAGTGACGTGAGGGTGGCCGCCGTCTGCCCGGGAGCTGAAATCCCGAGGCGCTCGACGTGGACCTAAGCATGCCTGACTTCCTGCTTGTCTATCATCACGTGGTGAACACTTTTTAAAGTCTACCAATGCCCGATCGTAAATGTTTATCTAAATGTAAAGCACGGCGTGGTTTAAAGACAGTGGCATCAAATGGAGGTAATAAACTGATAATCTCAATAGTCAACAAGCGAGGGTACTGGTGCAGAAAGTGGAAGATTGTAGAAGGGTAATCTGGATTTATAAAGTCAATAGTGCAGATAATTTGCAAAATATTGTCATGCACTGCTCTGCTCTTAGATAGAATGTAGAATATTGGCAAGGTGCCTTTGGGCAAACATCACGCCGATTAGTGCAACACTCACCCCATCTAGAATACAATACATATGGCTGAAAGATGTTCGTGCAGCATCATTTCCACCCCAAGCTACAGAAGCTTCACTGTCATTATATACTACCTCCCCTATATCAGTATCCCCTCTCTCCCTTCTGGTGCCTTAACCACAACTGTATAATGCAGTCTAATGTACTACAAAACCACTGATAGTCGTTTCTCACCATGTGCTGGGAAACCGGGACACTCACGTCCTCATGGTAGTAAGGCGATATGGATTATAGTGTCTGACCCCTACTGAGGGACAAGGACCAGCTCTGTGATCGCACTCAGAGTTATCAGACACAACACCCTGTATTGCCCTGCTGTGGGGATCAGGACCATCAGTGTTCTGCTGCACTGGGATGACCTCCTGGATCAGGGCGGCCAAGCCCTGCTGTGGTGCAGGGGCCAACTATGTAATAATGGACTCCGAATCACTGAATGAAACACGTTGCTGCATGAAGCTGGGATCAGTCTTCTTATGCACAATGATCCAAGGACTGTCGTAATAATGCACTCAGAGAAAGAGAGGCTTGCTCTGTTTATGTTGTACTGGTTCTTTGCTTCTATTGCTGCTGTTTATGTGGGGAATTTTCTGTGTCCTACTGAAGATTGAGAGCACATACAAATAAAAACTTTTACAACACAGCTTGATTACCTAGTTTCCAGTGGTTAGAATATGTTAAGCAGTTCACTTATTGACAGTCAGGTCATCTCCCAAGACCCCCTCAAACCGAAAATCCCAAAAGCAATTCTTAGTCCAAATTAAATTTTTAAAGTTGTGCAATTTTCAAGGGTTTTCATATTAATTTTTAAAACTACGTGAACAAACTCTTACTAGAGTCTAGCTAACTGAAGCTAATATCTTGTTAACGTTAAACAGTATTGCTTATCAGTACATTTGTAATGCTAAATAGTATTATTTTTCGACAAGACAATCATTAGTGTAGCATGATTTATTTTTAACAAACACAGGTTTGCTATTCTTAATAAGTTATCTTCCTCTACTTTCTCCTTCATAACATTTCATGATTTGTAACTAGGCACCAGACTCAAACTCACAACATGGTAATTTCCAGGGTGAATGTGATTTAGTGGTTTAATTCTAATCCCGCTTTGCCGCTTGATCAAGCTACTTGATCTTGTGCAAATCACAATCTTCTTGGGTATCTTGCTGACCCAAGAAGCGGTCAATCTTTTGCGGGTCCATGCAGTGCTGCAAAGGGTCATGGGTCCACATGCAGGCACAGAGTTGAAGCCTGCCAGCACCTTTATCAATCTTACACCCTAGTTCATACGTTGTTTTGTGAGATTATGTGTGTGTTGACGTTTTTCAACTCCTGTAAAGGTAGTTTACTCCGTAAATTATTTTGTTTCCTTCTATTATTTTAATACTTATAGCTACTGTTTTCAAACACAGTTGATAGACACCCCTCCCCCCAATCTTCTAAATGTAGAAAACTCAATTTATAGAGTAAGAAATACACACCATGGCTTTTTGTCTACTAACATAACAAATGCTACAGCATAAGCAGCCAACAAGATCAAGGATCCACCTTCAAAGATCAGCGCTACACAAAACCGTTTTCAATATATGCACAACCACCCAGCTACCTAGAAAGTTTCTCCTCAGCCCAAAACCAGAGCATGAGTATTTTGAGCTGGGGCAGTCGTATTTCATGAAGATGGACCCTATCTCCAGGGCCACTAGAATTATGCAGCACATTCTGTAACAGTATTACTTCGTTATTCCATCATTTTTAAGCTTAGAAACCCTCTCTGGGCATTAGTTGCTCTTCATTAGTATCAGTTTAACACCCAAATACAACAATAAGCAATAGAAAGTTGACCAATCCAGCTCTGCAATGGGCCTTCCAATGTGCAGCAATACATGATTTCACATTTTAGTAAATTTTGAACCGTTTGAGCTAGAAGCAAAAAAAAAAAGTTTGTTAAACTCTGCAGTTTATGCAGAAGATGATGGATTTCGTGGCAAATGTAACAAATCTATAATTATATGAAAATCACCACAGCCACACAATCACATAATTCCAGTGCTCCTGTATTTCACCTAGAAACATTTCACCAATCAGAGCTGCCAAGCTACATACAAGAATCATCAGATTTGTTAATTCATAGTGAGCCAAGGATTGCACAGCTTCTTAGAAAGAGCCATTTCTGCACTACAAAATGCAAAATAAACTAAATTCACTGCCAGAGAACACGTGTCACCAGATCCCCTAGGAAAATGAGCAGTGCAGCTACTCCCAGCAGAGGCTGGCTTCTGCTGCTGCACTATTCCTCGCAGCCCACTCTGTCATCAGGCATGCAATGGACCCAATGGACACCACATGTGCACATCACTATAATGTGGTGGCACTCCACTCCCTACACCAAAAGGGTGATGGTGGACACACAGTCAATTTGTAAATGACCTTTTTCAAAAAGAGCATTGGACTTATGTTAGGCTAGTATTGTACAAGGGAAACAAAACACACATGTTCATTTTCCCATTCCAATGCCGTGCATTCGCTTGAGTTTAATTTATGTCAGGTTAGTTCACTCCACAGTACCGGGCATATAGATAAAGTGTCCTTGTGATTCCTAACCAACCAGCATTGCAAAGATGGACTACCGAAAGAAGAGTCACAGTTTTACTGCCCATCCAAAATGACAACACACTTGAAATGTCGGCAAAGGTTGGTGCCAGGAAATCTAAGGGAAAGAACCATGAAAGCAATCAATGGCACCCGTTGCTGTACTTATGAAGCAAAGACTGCGAGTTGGCACAAAGAAGGGGGCATAGGTGTTAACACCAGTTGCATCTTTTACAAAACTGTAGGGTCTGTGAATGACCATGAAGATAAGCAGCTAGCTTTGAATGTAATCTGGTAGCAAGTGTTTTGCTCTCAAGGTGCCGCAACTATGGCCACACCTTGCAATTTAATAAGATAATAACATTTTACACACACACAGTTTAGTTACATTTTCACACACAAAGACCATGTTCACAAATCAGAAGACGTAAGACTTGGATGGCAGATTCACAATTGCAAAAGGCCACTCTGGTTGTCTCAATCAATTTCCGCATGACGGCTCCAAAGGCACAGAATAGCCCCAGAACACACTCCTGTTGATGGTGAGCAGCCCTAAGTGATGGTCCTGGTTCAGCTGGGTGTATCCTTGAGGCATGTTTAGAACCAAATACACTTGATCAGGCACCAAACGACTCACCCGCATGAATATCTGTAAACAATAGTCTTCACATAAAATGTTTCATCCTTCTTCTAAAGAGCACTAATTAAACTGTTAGGTGCACATATGCGCCAAATCATGAAGAGCTATGCGAAACTAAAGCTTTACAACTGAAATCCTTTAAAGTATGGCAACAAGCATCACTCTACCTGCACTCTCCATCCAGGTCAACATTAAGCAGTTTCTGATGGCGCCAATATTTTAGAAAAATAAAGGATTTGTGTTGCCAGTCATTGGTGTAGCAAGGGTGCCATGGGCCTATAGGCAAGCAAGCTAACCGGACTTCTCATCCCTTGGTTAGATACTCAGGTACACCTATAAATATAGTGCAGAGGACCCCCAAACCTCTGGGGCCCGGGTACGAGCTGCACCATTGATAGATGCATGCCCGTTGTTGGTATTCAATGTAACAACATTCCGATTTAATGGTTAGCCCCTTCTAAGAGTAAATTCAAAACAAAATATCATGACATGAAAAGGGGGTAGCATGGATGTTGCCCATCTCACAAGAATGTCTTGTTTTTCCAGCTGGTTGATGAACATGTCAGAGCTAGATGTAGGCCTTTCTATGTGTGAACACATGAGTGGGTGATAATCCGCTCTGGGTTTCCTTACATGTTTCTAGAAACAGGCAAGTGAGCTCAGTGGGTCGCCCCTATCTCTGAAAATTTGTATGTAGGTGAAAGCCTAGATGAACATCTGGATCTTTCATCATTACAGGGTACATTGTAACACTTAAAGTACAAAAAGGTAAATGTTGAGTATGCTGTATTTGCATGCTTAATATTTTTATTACATTTCACTGGGACGATTTTACACACTGTAACAGTTTGTGAATGGACAAAAACAATTCGTTAGTTAAGCATGACAGAACATGCCTTGGTACTGTTGTGTAATTTGCATCAATATAGCACATTTCTACTATCTGTGTGCCCCATAGATCTATATTATACATAAATAAATAAAAACCGGTGCCCTATTATGGTTCTGAGATTTTTCCAGAGTCAAAGTAGTCAGCTGAGGTCTTTTGCTTGGATCAGACAGATAGTGTCAGGTGAATTACACTGGACAGTGTCCGGCAAGGTTTGAACAGACTGATATTGTTTGGTGCTCTATAGTTTCGGACAGTAGCCTGCTGGATACGTGTACAGCATCGTGTGAATGGCAGTGTGTGATAAATGACTGCTGTTTATTTCATTCTGCTCGGCTGCTAAACTGTCCATACTAGGCTTGGGTTTGAGGTTATGTTTGCTAATTAAATTGTTTTGTTACAATATTCTGTGCATATAGGTGTGATATAATTAAATTAACTGCCTCTGGATAATTATTCAGTAGGTTAGTGAGAGGATACGGAGGTGTTACTGAAGTGGCAAAAGTGTAATGCGGCTGGGAGCTGTGCTGTACACACGGTGACCTTACGATAGAAAATCGCAAACTTACGGCTAGACAAAATCAAACAAAAGGAGCTGCAGAGGGACTAAAGGAGTACCAGGGGCGCCCTCCACCCAAAGAGCCAATGCCAAAAACAAAGCCCAAGTACTTGTCACACTCAGCAAAATATGACATCACCCTCAAGCAAGCGTCATCTATAGGATGTCAGGCTCCAGTAGCAATTCAGAGTCAGATCCTCTGCACAGGTGTGATATTTTTTCAGATCCCAGTGCCAAGAGATCCACACATCAAAATTTCTTGAAAAGTTCTTGTGTGGTCATTGATGAGGGCGGGGGGGGGGGGGGGGGGGGGGGGGGGGGGAGAGAGGGAGAGAGAGAATGACAGGGCTTGTGACATCTGTTGAAAGAGGTGGTTGTGTGAGGTTGACGCTCGGTGCCCAATAAACCATATTTAAACGTGGAGGTGGTTTCGTGATTTCAAAATGTGCTTTGCACATTTAGACAATACAGGGGTGAAATGCCCGATGTCGTAGACCTATGGAATATCAGAGAGATATGCGTGTTGGTGCAGTGCCATGTATGAAATCTAACTCCGGCTTTGCTCTTCCCAATTAAATTGCTTGTGTCTTTTTTTTTTTTTTAGGCGACCACAACTGTTGCTTTAAAACTGTTTCCTAAGACCTACTGGTAGGTGTTCACCTCGTGGTCATACGGTACATATTTCTCAATGTTAAAAAAGGAAAATAAACTGAGGTTATGATGATGATGTTGGACCTATTTTAATGTGTTTTGTGTGTGCTTTGTTCCACTCCTTGTTGTTTGTCCACTTCTCGTTGACCAGGTCTGGTGAACACTGGTGCTCATGTCCTGATTAATTTGGCATTAAGTTTCTGCACGGCAATGAAACATGCCGGCCCGTTCACTACAAAATGGTCTGAACATGTAATTTCGTTTTTAATCATGACCATAGGCATAGAGTAAAGATGTATGTGATATGCTGTATGTGACTCATTTTATGTGTTTTTTTTTATTTTTGAGGAAGGTAACATTTTATGTTCTTCCTTGATGAAGACCTACAGGAGAGGTTGATGGTTTTTGATTGTTGAAAAGTAGTAATTATACACAGTGAGCACCAGTAGTGTTTTACATGGTGCTTGGTCCTTTTCAATGTAGGAATGTTGCTGATGATGATTCAGCGAGCTACCTGATGAGCTACAGTCAACCGGCTCATGGTGGTTGTTTATGTGCGGCACTTTCTTGACAAACGTTTATGAAATTTTGATGTGTAGGTCCCAAGGCACTGGGTTCTGAAAAACTATCACACCTGGGCACTGGGTCCGACTCTGAATTGCTACTGGAGCATGACCTTGTCCAAAAAAGGATACTTGCTTGACGGTGGTGTCCTATCTATTTTTATATATATTTTTGTTGTGTACGACAAGTACTAAGGGCTATGTTGTTGGTATCACCTAGACAAAAGCCTTGCAGATGATCACAATGATTATCACTGGTGAGAAGTCAGCATGCTGTCATTCAATGGCATCACATGCTTGTGTTACCACCACTGGACAAGCATTTCATCAATATTTGAAAACCTTTCATTCAATTCAGTTTTAAAGGAGTCATTGCACACCAGGCTTATGTGTCTTACAGAAGCCCATTTTGTCATCAATAAAGTTTTTACCTAATTTTCCAAGGCCCTACAAAGCACTTAAATAATACCAGGCATAAGAGTCGACAGACACCAGAATCCAGGATTAAACTTGGGTACACCAAGATTGGAAAAGTGACCTAAAATGAATAAATACAATGCTAGTGAGGGAGTGGAGCTCTTAAGAGGGTGTTCAAAATGTTTAGGGGAAATGTAGTGGGTGCATAGATCAACATTCCAGCAGGTGGAGGAAAAAACAGATAACTACATTCTGAAGAGCCTTAGAAACCCACAAGGGAATGAGAGAGTGGTTAGTGTGTGAGCTGGTGTCTTTGTGTGAGAGCGCAAGAGAGTGAGAATGTGTGTGAGAGAGAGATAGAGGGAGGAGAAAAGCGGGAGAAAAAAGTAGACCATGACTTTGACAAAGTCGATATATTTGATGATCTTCATCTGCTATTTCTAATTCTACAAGTTTCATTTTTAGTAAATCTTTTCTTTTACTGCTTAGAAGTGATAAATGTCATACTAACTACCAGATGAATTACAAATCGAAAATCAATATATTGGGTAAAATGTTACTTCTAGGACAGAGAAAAAAAATCATCACTTTAACTGTATATTTCTTCATAACATTTCATGTGACAACTCAATTAAGACAAAAAATAACAGATCTCAAATATGGCTAAATGCAAAATTTAACAGGACCTCCAGCTCAAACATCTCCACTGTAAATATACTGCAAATTGAGGCGAATGAGGAGGACTTCAAACATCTACAGCATTTTTCATCCCTTAACAAAGGCAATTTCTGTCTGTTTTAAATAAGTAGTGAGGTCATCCTCCAACAAACCAGCTAGCTTTGAGGCATTTCTCAAGTGTGCACCTACACAGTTGTGTCATGTTTTTCCCCACGATTCTTACAAAACGCTATACTTGTATTGAAATTCGTTATGCATTTCATGACACTTCTCACTATTCATTAATCAGTTACGAGGAATACAGCAGGTGTGTAAATACAAATTTGTATGCAGCTTTTATTACACTTTGCTGTGCCAAACACCTACCGCAAGGGAGAACCTCCATACTCTCTCGATACAAACCATCAGGTTTCAGAAGCTCATCAATAAAGTTTTAAAGAGTTTTTTGGGCTGAACTCAAACCATGAGACATTTGTGACGTTTTTTCCTTCTCATTTCTTGCAAACTAGTATGATAGTAGACAAACACAATTCTTCAGATCCTGACGCAAGTGGGTCTTTTCTTTAAGCTCATCTCCAAAACGGATCCTCACTATACTAAACAGATGAAAAAACCCTCTCACCAATGGCCACACCAGAGTGGAATGTGGTCCTGAGATTTCTTTCACACTAGACTCAATATGAACTCCAGCTTAAAACATTATTCGTAATTTAACTTGGGCAGTTATCAGGCTTCTAGTTCTGCATAGTTTTACCAGCACAATAAAAATGGTGCAAAAGGTCATTTTTCAGTGTCTACGATCTCAGATATGTTAAACAAGCATGTGCAATGCAATGGGTCTCGTGTTTCTCGAGTTAGAGCTATTAACAATGTAAATTCCTAACTGAACTTTTCTTGCCACATAACTTGAAAATTAAAAGTGAAACAGTTGACATAAGCAAGCCAATTCAAAGCGCCACATCCGTCTTGAGCGCAAAAGAGAGACACATAAGGAAAAATAAGTTTGCTCGCAGTCAAACGTATCGAGAAACGTGCAATTATTCTAACAGGGTTGATGGCCAAGGCGGTAACAAAACTGCCCCAAGGAGGGACAAACGTAAAGCATTTGCCAATGATGATAAAGGATTTTTGAAAGGCAAGCCCATGAATGAGTGATAGTGATGTGCGTATTGTGGGCATAGTAAAAAGCCCACAAATAGATTATAACACGTCAGAGCGCTTGCACGCTCTACCAAAAAAGAGGAGGTAGCTGGTTAACACGATTTTCTCTAGAGTGAATGAGACTAAGGCCGTATCAGATTCACACCAGCTACAGCATTCTGTATCACATACACTTGCACTGCAGCAAGTCTGTACATGCAGGGAGTTTCTTCCAAGATGCCTATAAAGTAAATACCCTTTCACACTTAGAGTATCAAATAAATTATGCAGAACAAGAAGAAATGAACCTCGGGTAGTACCCAAGTTCAGGTGGAGAGCAGCTCCTTCATATGAAGCGCTCTACAACACCAGTGACACTCTGAATACGCTCACCTCAAATGTCTGTCTTTCTAGCAAAGCTTTAGGCAAAGGATTAGCACAGTGCCACCCATGCTCAGCTGAAAAATGACAAAACACTTTTAAAACTCCAGACACTAATACAGCTCTGCATTGGTAAAATACCACCCACCCAACCTGAAGTTAAATCATTTGCTGTTAAAGGAGCCAGGTTAGAAGAGATTTTTTTAGAAGCTGAAACTATTTTTCTCCTATCCAAGAGGCGTGTGTTACTGTGGTTTGGTCTCCTCAACTACCATTTTGTTGATTACTGTATTTTAGTGATACTGTTAGTTTAAAACTATTTGTTCTTATCCTCACAGTTCCCAGAGTGTGGAGACGTAACCAGGAAGTCAAGCAAATAGTCTTGACAAAGCTGTCGTACTATACCTGAAGACTACATTTCAGTCATCAAACTGATACCACTCTTGGGTACAAAGGGGTCCTAGACCTGTATAATACGTCATGAGTTCACCACACTCTCATAAAAACGATAGCAGCAAAATTAAAGTTGACAACTATCCATAAACCTGTGCAGGAAGGGCTCCGTCACCTGCATAATATCTAGATGTGCCTCAAAGGCCAGTAAAGTGATGACTTGCCCTGAAAAGCAAATGGTAAGCTGTTATAATGTCAGTGCAAACAGATCCGGCCAAAGTGACTCCAACCCAATAAGGTCATGAGAGGAACCACAGGGCCTGAAACAATAACAATGTTCAAGCCACAAGCTGTTCTAAACAAGTCATAAATATTTATTTATTGTTTGTTTGCGGAGAGAGCAATTACCAACCAGGTTTCCAGGCACTGAGTCAAACATGCTCACTGCATACCAATCAAAAGATGCCTATGATAGGACATGATAGCATTTCAGTCCTCTACGAAATTTCAACAAATCAAATTTGAGGCAAAGGTCTCAAATCTTGCTTGAGCTATGACCACAGTAAAGTCCTAGCCCTAGGCGGGCTCTAAGAACTTCTGGTATAGTAATCAGACCAACGATGGCAATGGCGATGGAGACCGAAGCAGCCAAGAGGGACAATATATTTTAGACATGGAGATATAAGAGCTATGCGTGACTGGGTAAAGAGCCTTATGTCCCATGCAAAGTGCTTTGAACTGACATCTCATCATAATAGCCAGCCAGTGAAGCTTTCTAGTAAGGGAAGAGATGCTATCAAATTTTCTTTCAAAATCAACCTGGCTGCTGCATCTTGTGCAAAATGCAACCTCTGAGTTAGGTACCCAGGGTGTCCGATATATAGGGCATTACACTAGTCCAGTCTGCTTAGTACCAAGGTTTACGCCAACAACTGCCTGGAGTCCTTAGGAATAAACTGAATAATCTTCTTGAACTTTCGCAGCAGCCAGAAACATGTGGACATCAACTTATTGATGTGCAACACAAAAACAAGTCTGCTATCAAACAGCAATCACAGACTCAGAGCCAAAGTGGTGGGTACTGGGCAGCCGCCCAAGGAGTTAGGCCACCAAATGTGGTAACAAATTGAAGGATTCCCCCAAAAAAAAAAAAATCAGGACTTCTGTCCAAGATAAAGTAAAGCTAGTTGTTATTCATCCATTTGGCCACCTTAGTCATGCAGCCTCTGTATTGTTTCTGGAGTGATTAAATATCGCCCTCTAAACTAATAATTATTTGTGTCTCATAGGCATACCCATAAAATTAAAATCCTAAAAAAGCAATGAGGTCTGCCAGAGAGGCCGAATATATATTCAAAAGCCTAAGACCGAGGGCAGACCCGCCTGCATTCTATTCTTCAAAAAGGATTTAACCCACGCCAATGGCTTATCCGTCAAACCAACAGAACTAAGCCATTTCAATAAGGTGGCATGCAAGACCATGTCGAACACAGCCAACAGGTCAAGAAGCATGAGTGCAGCCAAGTTGCCAGCACCCAAGATTTCCTGTCATGGATTGTAACAGTTAACACAGTTTCCGTGCTAAAGCAAGTACGAAATCCAGACTGGTACTTGCTGCACACATTACCTTCTTCACAACAGGAGGCTAGCTGCTTGTTAACCCATGTTTCCAATATTCTTCTGAAAAGTGGGAGACGAGAGATAGGACAATAGTTAGAAGGAACATTAGGATCAAGTGTTCCTTTTTATAAAAGTGGTGTGAACCTTAAAGCTCAGAACAATTCATTAAAAAAAAAAAAATTTGTTACCCGACCTGGTGATCCAGGAAAGAAAAAAAGATACCATCTCCTTGAAGACCCTGCTAGGGCAAGGGTCAAGAGCAGAGCTTGATTCGGCCCTGGAGATTATAGCTATTGCATCCTCCTCCATGACAGGAAAGAACTCCTACGTGCCATCTCATTTGTCCTGAAGTGGCCTTCCATTAGAGGTCCAGTAGGTGTAAATGTTGACAGAATAGAGGCAATCTTGGCCTTGGATAATAAGAGACAACCCAAGACTTTGTACACAACCCTTAAGAGGCTCAGCATAGATACAAGAACCCCAGTGCCTTTGTAACACAGTAGGCACATCAAGGGAACACCGGGCCTCAAGGATATCAAACTGAATGTCATAGCTCATCCTGACACAGGAAAACTAAAGAAATGTAATTGCTGTGTGTTTGTTAACACAAACTGTGCAAGCAGTACCTTTCTAAAGCAAATTCAAAATAATGCAAAGACATCCAAAAATAGCAAAGCACACAAAGAAAGGGAATTTCAATCGCCAGGGACCAGCATCCAGATTCCTCGTCCAGAAAATGGACTATTTGGACTGTCTATGAAATAACAGATACTTACATGCTCTTGGCAAGTGGAGAGAGACAAAATGATTTGTTAACCTTAAGAAGGTTTTCTGCTCGGAAAGAGTAAATAAAAGTTAACGCATAATGCTAGCCTCCTGTCTTGACATAAAATTGCCTGTTTCCTAGGCATGACTAACCCTCGCTACGAATTAATTATGATGAGGAATAGCTAATTGTTTTTCTGCTCACTTTAAATTCTCCCCTTTTCTAGCAGGCCTCACATCTCTTGTGACTTCATGGGTCGGTTTTTCTGAGAATGTGTATGTTGCACTTTTGACTCACCATGGCAGAAAAGACTACAACGCTCCATATTCCGGTCCACCATGCAACGGTGGATCAGAAAGAGTTTTCAAAGACAAACCAAGGATTTCAACAGTGGCTATTTTAAAGAAAAGTTTTTAAAACTCTCTCCTGAAAATCGACTTTCTATTCGATTCGATCTTTCTATTTTTCTATTGTTCTATCCATCTACCTGCTTGCCTACTTTAATAAAACATACAACACCTGCATTTGAGTAATCTCATCACAAAGTCAAGGGTATACGAATGGCTAGTGTGTTTGTTTTAAGAACTGATTAGCAAGAGTCCTCTTTCACCTCTGCACAATCCTGCTTTTATATAATGCTTGTTGCTTCACAATGTAAATAAAGACGGACTGTTTTACATAATCAGGTGTATACAACTTGCCATTCTGTTTCGTGACACTGCAAAAGCAGGGCAGCCACATTTATGTGGAAAAAGGTAAGTCTTACTGGTCTCATCAACCTCAGATGGGTAAACGGTCGAGTTCGCTGGAGAAGGCGGATGCTCCATCGTTTATTTTGTACATAAAAAGATTGTGTTGTTTCAAAACATGAACTGCTATCCAGACACAAGCTCTGTAAAAGCTGGGTGTAAGATACACAGATGCAGAAAAAAGTTAAGTGCATTGTTGTTTAAGAAAGGCTCGTTTCAGAGTATGAACGAAAATTTATTCTAGAAGCATATTTTGCATGTGAGAAATACTTGCTCATTCACAAAATCTGTCAGCACACCAAAACTACTATCAGCCCTAAACAGGCACAGGGTCTGTCCACGTTGCTCTCAGACACATGCAAATGACAAGAACACTAGTACTTTTATAGTGTTTACAGTCACAATCACAGCCTCCAAAAACTAAAGAATTAAGGTCACATCATACAGAATGAAGATTCTTTTGGGGTGAAAACAATTATTGGAAGATATTCCAGGTAATGCCATACCAGAGGTTCTTAACCTGTGGTCCATGGACCCCTGAGAGTCTGCAAAACCTAATCACCGAGTTCGAGATTGCATAGACAATTTTTATTTTATTTTTATCAATAAAGTGTATATTAATAAAGGAGCAAAATGTAGAATTGAACATCTTAATACTTTCTGCAAAATTGAAGGAGTCTGAAATTGGAGGCTAAAAATTAAGATAGTATCCTCATATTGATTCATGGAAGCAGTGCATGGCATCTGGTAGAACCCAGTGCTCATGAGTGGGCTCAACCATTTAGAAACGCTTGTCCTCCCCATTAAAACTAATTTGTTTGTGAATTAAATAAAATATTTCAATATATTTTTGATAAATACTTTTTTTTTCTTTCCATGTTTTGTTTTGCTGATTAAATTATCGAAAATGCTTATATCAGGGTCCCCGGTTTCCTGTAATTACTCAGTGGGAGTCCTCGGGTTTCAGTAATGATCAAGTGAGGGTCCACAGACGTCAGAACCACTGCCCTATTTCAGTCCTAACGGCGATGTCACGTGCTTTCGGATACAGGCGTGGAGGCTAAAACTCGGCCTTCAGACAAATAAAATAGCCACAGGCTGGAGTTTTACTAAAGTCTTAAATTGAAGCAACGTGTTTGTTTTCCAGTAACAGTGTAAAACATGCCTTTTGCCTGTCTGGTCCTCACCTCATGCAGCAGAATCAACAAACTTTTAAATGGGTATTTTACCGAAAATGTTATAAAAAAAACGCACCAGAAGTTACAACCACATGTTCTAAGTGTGGAAACTTGTTCACAAATGTGTGCACTCCAGGAGAGGGTGTTAAAGGGCCCGGAGGATAGAACACTTCAGTTACTGTGGGAGCTGTATGTATTCCCATTCAGCAGGGTCACCAGCCAGCCGTGTAACCTGTACTACGTGGCATGATGCACATACAGTTTCCACTAGTTGCAGAGAGAGGTGGCAAAATAGCTTCGGGCGAGTAAAACGGATCAGCACTTAGGGTGGCCACTACAGTCCGGTGGACAAACTGTGGGTCACAGCCTGAAACCCTGACAGGGCAAATGCAGCCATTCACCGTTCACAGGATCTAGAACATAATACCACACAACTGCACACTAGGAACGCATGCCAAGCAGTGCCAATTGGGTTTGTGGAGTGAGCTTTGTAAATATTTCTACATGGGATTTGATAGAAATTATAAGAGCGGTAGAGCTCACCTGCCAGAAGACATTTCTCATATTAAAACATTTTGTCAACTAAACCGGGGTAGTGGCCTATTTTCTGTATTACACAAATATGTGGTGTCCATTTATGAAAAAATAGACAAACAATACTAATGTGCCATTAAAAATGGGACAAAACCATGGGCTTTACTGTGCACTAGAAAAGGTGTATTGAAATGATTGTCTGCTGGAGGCCCACTGCTTTCCACGCTATGCATGAACGGTTTTCTCCACAGAATCGACTGCAGCTGTAGATACCACAGTCTTAATAGACAAACACCAACGTTTAGCACTAACGATTCAGAGCAAAAGTTCAGTGCTTTCAACAACCATCTTCTAAGAAGCAGCATCTCATATAGCTGTGCAAATGTCATTGGTGCATTTTGGCAAATAAAAAAATGCATGTCCCAGGATGTAGTGCACCTCTCGAGACCCCTCTATTTCACAATGAACTCCATTAGTATGAGTGAAAGATATCAGTGCCTGTTCGAAAGAGGTACAGGGGGGCCAGAATAGCAGCGCTACACAAAATGTGACTCCCGCTTTGAAGGAGGAAGGCGTCCCTATAAGGAACGTGAGTAATCCATCAAATGAAAAAGTAGGTGTTCAATCTGCACACCTTATGCTATGTTCTTAGCAGAAAGGGCTGCTTCTAGATATTTAAGGTTTCACACTCCCACATAGTAGCTCCTGACTAAAAATTCAGAAGTTCTTTTATGGTAACTTCTAGCCTTCCAGGTACCTCTTTTGACCACATTTTGTTCGAGAGAGCGTTGGTACTGCCAAAGGGGTCTGTCATCCTCTCTTTGGAAGGTTTGGTTTAAGTTTTCCTATAAAACTTGTGCAGCATGAGAGTGATTGAACCAAATCTACGAGTAGGCATTCATTTCAATGGTAAGCCTTGGGTGGGTTCCAGTGCACTGAGGAGGAAGAGGCATTTACGCATTCTAAAAGCTCACCCAGTTGCCAGAGCCATGAAAGATTTTAGGCTCGAGAATCCTTGGTTCATGTTATTAACTGAGCTCTACTGCCAAACTTTCTTTTTACCCTTTTGTTAAGAACAGTGTGATGACCATATATACACAATACAGAACAACGGCGGACACACAGCTGCTTTTACACCCGCTATTGGAATCACGCAACCTGACCCTTCTGACTGCTGTCTATTGTTATGTACTATCCAAGCAACAGTGTCGGACTGGGAACTGAATGCGGAACCAATCATTCTACTGAAGATACAATGTAAACTACCTGCATGATGGGACCATACTGCACTTTTTTTTCCTGGAACTAAAATCTAACTACTGGATGTTGCATCTGGAAAAATGTAATTCTTCTAGAGTTTTTTTTTTTTTTTAACAGCAACGCTGCTTTTTCCCCTGCATGCCCGTGCAAACACGATCTGTGTGCAGGTGTCCTCTGAGGGCACTAGCATGTGGGACAGGACTTTTTATTTAAAAAGTTGCTCACCTGTGAGTATTATTTTAGTCCTGCACTTATGTTTTCATTTTTTGCAGGCAAAGGTTTCCTCTCTCCCTTTCGCCACCCACCTCAACTGAAAGCCAGAACTTGCGATGCCAAGTGAGCGGTCAGCTACCCTGCATAACTTTTTCTCATAGGGCGTCTGTATAAATCAAAGAAAGCTAAGGTGCCATCCCTGTTTGGGTCTGGAGCCATTGCCCATTTCTCTCCAAGGCTAGCAGCTGATGGTAAGTAACTATAATCCAAATTTCCACCCTCAGCACTAGAACCCTCCTAGCTCTTTATTTGGCCTATACATCCAATTTTGTTGACTCTAATTTTCATCATGGTGCTCACGCCTGCAATCCTTGATTGGCCCCATAGACCCACTATTATGTATTCTGCGCTTACTATCCAACTCTGAAATTTAGCTACTGCTGAAACAGAAAAAACTAGAATGTGGACAGCAGGGACCATATTATCAAAAGTGCCATGGTGTGCAAAGGGTGTGTGTGCATGCTTTTCCATACCAGGTACATTTGGGTATTAAAGAATGGACCGCAGATACTTGCACAGGCCCTTCATAAATTTAGGGCTGGTGCAATCTCAAGGGAGGCACAACTTGACTGGGGGCGTGAACCCTTGCTACTAAGGAACCACTCTGCCTCTGCCAATGCTGTATTATAGACAGGAGTACAAGAGTAAGGAGGGCATCAGGAGGCACACCGAGTGAGAGCGCGCCACAGGGGCACCTCTTGGAAGGGGAGAAGAGTGTTCCTATGGATCCATCCAGGCCCCCCTCTGCAGGTGGGTGCAATCTGTAGGGTGATCTCTACCCCACCCCTATCTCTTTCAAATGTAGGCTGGTTGCAGCCTGCACAGTGAAAGACCGATCTGTGGCTTCAAACAGCCTGTCCACCTTTAACTAATCCACTGCCGCCAAGTGCGGCATGTGTTCATGGCTGCGTGGGGACAGTACATTCATTGTGGCAGAGAACAATGACCATGTCTACACATGGCGCACCCCGTTAAAGGTGTGCAGGGCAGTGCACCCTATTAGTAATAAAGGCATGGAAAAGCAACACCATCAAACCAACATCCTGGAGTAATTACCCTGTAATCCACTATAACCTATTGATACCAACACCTCTACTATCTAGCCCTACTACGGGTGAATCAACCAGACCAAGGAAGGAACTAGACTTAAAAGTACTGCAGGCAAAATTACCTCCTACCCAACAACAAAATCCTACAAAGCCTGCATAGTAATTTCGCCTATGATTGACAAAGGGCTTTGGAGTAATGGCTTCTACTAAAAGAGCACACAATCTATATCATTAAGAGAAAACAGGATGGTTAAATCAAGATAAAAATAAATAAATATAAAGAAATCAGACCCCACGAAAGACAATGAAAAAAATAAATAATCAGGAAGATATTATTTGGCTCCAAAGACAATAGAGAATATTCAGAACTTGTATCAAGGACGCAAAGATACCATTACATCCGTTGTGTTTCTGTGATCTTATGCCTAAGCAAAGCACTTCAAAATCTTCACTGAACTGTGTAAATCAACATTCATCTCATCAGTGGTGGAACTCACCCTGGAGCTGTCCAAAGCCTTAGCAGACCCCTTCAAAGAAGCTGTCAGGCTCAAAGCACGCTTCCTCCTAAAAACGGGAAATAAACGTTACCGGCATCAGATGCCTACTAAGCGTGTTACATCCAAAATGTACCCAACATTGTATTCTTTGAGCCTTCTAACAGAAAAAAGGCCAATGATCTAATCAAAACTATAAACCTAACAAGATCGCGTGAAGACCCTTGGCCTCCAAAAATATATAAACCCTTTCAAGAAACCATTACTTCCATACCGCATCAGCACATCCCTAGTAACTGCAGTGTTGTGTTTCTGAGTAACTTGAAAACATACTACAATAAACATACAAAAGAAGGCACTTGGATACTCACATTGTGCCAATTGCATACAATGAGAAGAGGCCTCATCCCTATACAAACTCATAAAAAGGCAGCGTTCTCTTATACCAAACGCAACTGAACAGAACAAACTCCTCTACCAGAGAGAACAAGCTTCAGACCAGGTGGAGGCACAGAATCGTTGCTTAACTCCATCTGTAACGACCTCAAGAACCTACAGACCTGAACAGAGTTGCAGCATTACTCCTTCTGGACCGATTATCTGCATTGGACACCATGGACTACCAATTACTCATACAAAGACTGCACGAGAATTCAAGGCACCGTTTTCAAGTAGATAAAACCCTATATTACCAACAGAGCACACACATTCACTTTATAACCACACATCTCTGCCACACTCTGCACTGAGGTAGACATCTCTGAGGGCTCCATTATCAGTCCTACCTGGCACCACGTGCTGGATTTATCAACTCCTTCAAACTCACCTGCAACTATGCAGGCAATCCCCTCCACCAGCCGACCCACAGGAAAGAGTGTACGCCTCCTTCTGTGTACTACAGTTACATGCTACCGCGTGCATCACATCAGAACATGCCACGCTTCGCCCACTTCTCAATCAACACCTTTTCCCAACCATACACAACAGAGCAGTTTTTTTTATTTGACCTACTTTACTGAACTTTGGGACCCGTCAAGAGTTAGAAGGGTGGCATAGAAAAAGTACAATCGTGTAACCAAATATATGATTAATAGGCAGCTGTAATTAAAACGCATAAATGTTGTGGTCTCTCAAGCAAATACAATTAAAATACATTTGGCCGAGGTGGGCGCGGAGCAGAGGCAGGAAGACCTGCATATTGTCTTCTGTGTTCACCCCTTCAATGTGGCGTCCCCAGCAACGACATTTTTTTGGGGGGGGGGGGGGGGGGGGTGGATGGGGGTCAGTCAATGGGAGATGAAGTGAGGTGCCCAGGATCGCTGGTAACATTCCTTCGTGTTGTGAAGTTGTCTGCTGGGCCACACTGGAGACGTGTCTCGGCAGTGTATTCATTTGCCGAGGGCCTCCTCCCCGCGCGGGTCCAAATTCTAAATACAGTGTAATCAGGAGGGGGGGGATCAATAGACTTTAGGCCACTTTCCCGGTGATTAATTTTCCTCTGATGGCAGCTGGCGTGCTGCTCCGCAAACTCCTCGACCCGCCGGGAGTCTGTGGCCTCTCCAATCATCCGAGGGGGAGAGGGGGATTACCCGGTCTCCGTGGCAACAGGTGGGAGGCGAGGGGATGGAGGGGGCGCTGCGGTGATCTGGGCAGCGGAAGGTCCGCGCCTGCCACAATGGGGGCTCCGCGGCCTTTTCCCGCGCGCGGCTGATCGCATTACCGGGTCGATGCAGTTATGAAACGATAATCAGTGTTATTAGACGCGACCCCTGACGCGACGCAAATGTGTAAAATGCGCCGGAGCCATTCACCGAGTGCACGACACTCCCCGGCTGCGCGTACTCCTGGTAAAGTTCAAAGCCAAAAGCAGAAAATGGACAAGCCAGCCTTTCTTTCGCACTGCCTGCTCTTAAAAACAAAACATAAGTTCGAAGGGGTTCCGGGCTGAGACTTGGGTGCACACTGGGGAAGGAATAGTTCTTCCCAGCAGAGTCAAGCGCCCGCCCCATCAGTCTTACAAAGATCCAGCCAGGTTTCCTGCTTACCCGCACTTAGTTTAGTACTGCACACGTTTGCTTTTCACCAATCAGAATGCGCAACGTTTCTCTTACAAAGTAGGACAATCTAAGAAACATGACGTTATGGCAATGGTTTTTGAACGAGCGCCGTACTGATGATTAGTCAGGGCAGTGAGTAAGGGCGCCCTGAGAGGAGTGACCATGCAGAGGGACACTGGGGGAAACAGCAGTTTGTTTCCTGGAATCCACACAAGGGCTACCTTTACCGACCGTGGTGCAGCTGAAGGAGAGCGTTGTTAACAAGCTCTGAAAGTGAAACTGGCTGCATAGCCTCACCCCAAGAGCACCCCGAGTCCCATCCAGGTCTGCTGGGAGATCGTGAGACTTCTAGATAGCTGCCACTTGCTGATCACCACCCACAAAAGGAGCTGTATGAAGGCCTTACTCAAAAATCTAACAGAGCACCTATGGCTGAGCTCAATGCTCATCCTTTCTCCAGATGACATGGTGCCCCATGGCCTTAAACACCAGAATTTAGACTACTCCCCACAGTCAGAAACATGTTTGAAAATACCTATCCTCTGAAAAAAGGTGAGTGTGTGTTGGGTGGGGGTGGGGGGGTGTTGAGGATGATAACTATATTCGCAGCTCAGCGAGGATCACCACATTTCTCTTATATGCAGCTGTCAGTGGGACCCTGGGACAGACTTTTCACACTCTGGCTCCGAGAGAGACCTAGTTTCTGGTTGAATCTACTCCTTGGTTCTCAAGGAACTCAACAAATCTGCCTTTCTGAATGTAAAGCTACCCAGGTATGCAACTCTACCAAGGCAAGGCTACATCACCAGCCTGGAAACTGAAGCTTTACAAAAAGAGATCCAACATGTTCTTGCTGCAGACCATCAATCCAAACACACAAGTGGAAAAACTGCAAAGCCCTCACCACCTCAGAATGATGACTTTCCAGAACAGATGTGCCAGCTGCCATCATCCTGGTCACCGTGTTGAATAACAAACCTGAATGACCATCTTCATGCCAAAACCACAAGTCTTGAAACGGTACACATGCAAAACAACAACGTTTATGTGCACAACACTGTCCATAATTAATGCAAACTCGAGATGCCATGCTATTAGGCAGAAGCAGAACATGTCCTGCAGTGGACATCACTCAAATATAACAATAATAGTGTTGTATTTGTGGTCCTGATTGACACTTTTGACAGCTGATCCTGTTACCAACTTGTTTAGGAAAGGTGCAAGTTATCAAACAGATCAACAGTTGTGGAGTTAAGATATAAGAGAGGTGTGTGTGTCTCTAGCTCGCCCGCTATCTCAGAGAGTATGTATGTGTTTGTAGTCTGTTTTTAATTTGATTTCTGTAATTTTCGAACGATCAGGGAGAGAGGAATGTGAGGGGAACAGTCCAAGAAAAAATGGACTAATTTTGACAGTAACATGGGCTACTAAAACACGTGCCAACGCAGGGCCACATTTTATGGCAGGATTAATAAATTATGCGACATGCCACTGACGGCATCGTGTGGTTATAAGCTACAAATTACGCATCAGATGGAAGATTACGTTACAAGTGCAGTAAATCCATAATTATGGTGAAAACACATAATAATACAACATGCCCGCCAAATGAACACATTAAAGGGCATAACAAGCAACTTCGGATTTAATGGCGTTTCCAAGAGTGAACCTAGAGGCTTGTAAAGGAAAACTGTATTTAACCTGCACACAACGAGACAGCAAGCGCACACAACGAGACAGCAAGCACACACCGATGCGTTCTAGAAAATGATCAAAACCAGCAGAGAAATGAGGGCTATTCATATTTCTAGGTTGTAGGCCCTGCCCAGCAACTGGCTACCGAAGATACTGTCTAATTCGAGACGCTAATCATATAATTAGCTGCATTCTACATAATTTACTGATTACAGACCAGCAGCGACGCAACGCTACCGGGCTGCAATCAAGCAATTATGGAAATAACCTCGCCAGGTCAGAGCAGGTATTCCGGCAGTTTATTCCTAATATTGCACTCTTCCTGTGCTAAATACCGTCGACGCTGGTCAAATGGCTCTTTCCTGGGGCTTTTATCTTGACTTGAATGTGAATACTTTATATCGCGAAGTGCTCGAAGCAAAGGGAAAGACACCATTCTACAAATGCCGCCTCCGGTACAGAAAGAACACTGGGGAATCACACTGGTGGGACAGCCACCGAAAGTCATGCATCGTGGCCCTGTTGCACAGTTAAACAATAATACGCATGCTGTTTTTACACGGTCTAAGAAAAGCTGTAAAGTACTGCAAACTACATGTGGAGTTTTTACCAATTATAGTAAAAATCTGAATTTTTTCCATGGTATTTGTGCGGCTTTGTCATCGGTTTTTCAAAGAAAGCAGGCATTTGGTAAGCGGCTACGAGCAGCTGCAGAATGTTACAAGCAAGGATCCCTGCTCCAACCACTCAAGTCTTGTTGAATCAGCAGTGAGCGTCCCGGGGTCAGAGGAGGGCAAGTCACCCACACGCGCTCTCAGTAAACTTGTACTGCACAAGCGTGGAACAGACACCTCTGTTACTTCCATCCCAGAAACCGGCCACTTGGCAATTTAATTAATTTAAGTCGTTGTTAGGGTTAAAGGCTGGGATTTCTTCTCTAAAACAGGCAACGTGTCCCATCGTTAAAAACAAATTGAAAATAATTCCGAACGACCGCATCACCCACATTCTTCGGCTCAAAATTATCTTAGTCAGTGTTGATCACATCCAGTGACGTCCGACAACTTCGTCTGTATTTTACATGATCACTCAATGACTTGAGCGCTCACCCCTGACATCTGCGGGTTACGGATGAAAAGGCCTGTAAGGACGACTCAGCCGCCCCCCTTCAAGGTAGGTACAGTGACTCCACTGTAATGGATAACAGTAGTATTCTTAGTTACAACGCTGAGACAATAACGGTGCAGAAAGAAGCGCTGTACAAAATATTATTAAACCCCTAAATTCTATCTTCCTGGTTATTCACTATTTTACTTCATTTCTAGTCGTCCCTTCGGGGTTCTCAATAGACCCGGCTTGCTGGAAACGGATATTCAGTAAAACTGCATCTTCAATCTTGTTTCATGAATATACGTTGCCAGTGAAAGGCTGGTGGACTATGTTGAGGGAAATGGGCCTTGAATGTGGGGTAAACCTGCAGAATTAAGTGCAAAAAACACCGATTCTCCACGAATACCCCATTCCGTAACTGCAAACGAGTAATAGTGTGGAATCGCCACGCTAATAAATGATTGCACGCAGTGGCATTAATAATTACGGGGGTGGTATTACCGCATCAGTTTTCCACGAGGACCTCGTTTTAGGGGTATAGTCTCTAATCCGATTTACACGGTGTACCTTCCTCAGCCTGACCAGTGCGCACTGCTGCTCAGGCGCCCCCTCCTGGCCCCACAGAGGAGATCATCCTCCAGCAGCTCTCCCGGCTGTGCCGATCACAGAACATCCCACAGGCACAATACACGGTACCTGTCCTCTCATCTGGCTCCCCATTTACACGTTCACCGCATAATGCGCTGCACGCTGAGCTCTGCCACCAATGGTGGCTCCAGACAACATCTGCAAACGTGTTCTTTGTGGTCTCCAGCGGCAGGAGAACAACTCTTACGTTTGCTTCTACAACAGATTCCAATGCTTGAAGGTATCTACATGTGACAGGGATCTGCGAGAAACAGCACATTTTAGCCGGGAGATTCAACAAAACGTGGATCTCTGGTACTCATAAATCGTAATGTGCCACCACTTCTTTAGCGTTTCTGTCCTCTTGCTACAGAGATCACTCTGGAGCTACTTCACTGATGTGTTTTCTACCTTATCAAAAATTCTATTAATGCAAACAGAGACTTTTATTGTTAAGAACGTATTTCCACTGGTGACCATCTGGGAATTGCCAGTGAGGCTGGAGAAGTCAGTAGTGAAATGTTACAATAAAATAAAGATGTGGAGCACCTCCACGACCACCATTTGATCCACCAACACGTAGAATGAAGAGGATCATCTAATCCTTGTTGCAGAGATGTGGAGTATAAATGAAACTTGGCTCAGTATGTTTACATCCACTCTTTAGCACAGGACAAAACATAATCTTGAGTGGACTTGTGAAGTATACAAAGAGGACTGAATGTGGTCCAGAGTTTACACAGGGGCCATAGATGAGCTCGACGAACACACAAGCCAGACTGGAATGTAAATTTGTGTTCAATCTTAAGAAGTAAGGCTGCAAATGGTGCTCAGGACTTATGGACCTTGGGCAGGCGAAGAGATGTGCTCGTGCACCAAACCCATAATCTTGGATAGAGTAACTGCTGGGCTGCCGATCACCGGAGTTTGTTTAAATATCAGAGGATGAGCTTCCTTTGGTCAAGTCTACAACACCTGCACTCAGGTGCTCTACAGTGGTAGCTGCCGGCAAGGGGTAGACCGATTCACCTGTACTGTGGACTGACGGAGGAGTGATCATGTTGGTGTATGGGAGAGTGGTGCTGAAGGACTACTCTGTCTCCAAGTTTAATTATAATTGGCCTTTGATTCTTTGCCGTTTCATTCACCTCTCAAGTCAAGCTGATCACAACACCGAATGCGCCCAATATTCTGCGCTTCTGCAAATACACCTGCCTATCCTCCCTGAAAAGCGAACTCTTCACAAGTTCATCTGTTAATGTCTGCCTTTTTACTCCTCTCTCTTTATCGGCCGCAGGGTCTAGTTTAAAGACACACGATCAGCCATTAATACCTAAACATAGACGGAGAATTTTAAAAAATGAAAAGACTTCCACCATCTGCCCTTTTACAGACCTGATGTTCACTCATAGGTATTAGCAAAGATCAGCTTTTCTTAAAAAAACAAACACTGACTTTTTTCGCGCTCACGAACAGCACTTCAGCGAGAAAAAACTATTATATGAATTAACCACATCAATAAACAAAAACATTAATCTTGCCTCACATTTTCTGTCACACAAGGGTCAAGTGGGGAAGCTGGTTTTAGAACCACAGTTAGAAATACAGGCCCCAGACCACATGCCCCTTCCGGACACACAAACCAGTTAATGTCTCTGCAGATTAGCTCTGGAGAGCTAAATTCACATGTTCATGGTATGTCACTATCTTTGCCTTGCTCTGATCATGTATCCGAACACTCATCAAAATTAACATCTATGCCACAGCAAAGGTTTAAAGGATTGACTATTGAATTCCAGTTTGGCATCCCTGTTCTTTCGCTAGTGGCATCTGCTGTTGGGAGAGTAAGTCTCACGAGAAGTAACTGCATTAGGCAGTCGTACTGGTTATTCCCGCCAGCACTGGGTGCGTGTACCACACAGACAGTGGTTTCAGAGGCAGCTCTCTGGTTATTCGAGTTATAAGAGTGAGTGGGAAAAAACTCAAACACAGGTGAACTGATGGAGACCGAAGGTCTGATCTCTCTATAAAAATTCCAGGATGTGTTTTTGAGCTGGTAAGGCATCTAGCTCACATGCGCTTTAAACCCTAACCAAAAAGTGGGGGTGGAGGGTGCACCCCTGCACAATAATTGGCGGGTCCTCGTAATAAAAGAGACTGGAGCCAAGGCCAGGAAGGAACCCATCTTGAACAGAGTCAAAATCATCTGTAGGGGAGAGGCATTGAGACCACATTAGGAAATTTTACTGAAGTGCATTCTTGGTGCTGCGGGTGGAACCTCTCATGCTCAGCAGCCTCCCCGGTTGTTAGTAGGCCACAGAAAGCCAGGAGACATCACGTGTGTTGGTTTTACAGAACAGTCAGCATGACTGGAAGCCTCCACCTTTAGATGGGTGCTCATGGCGTGCGTGGGAGCAGGATCTCAACGTTCACACACTGGACCGCAGACGACACCTGGGAGAACGCGGAGCCCAGGCTACAAGGGTCTCCATCTTTGATTAGTGTCCCGCCGTCAGGGCTAGCTAATGATCTTGGACTGCAGGTCCAGATATAAAGCATGCCAATACCTCGACCTAACACCACGAGGTCACGTAGAAAGCAAGAGATGGTAATTGCAGGACCCTGGATCAGGTGCAGCATTCTTCTGAAGGGCAATCGAGGAGCGAGGTAGGGGGAAGCACAGGATTCGGCCACGAATCTGGCATATCAGACACTGGGTGCGAATTAACTTAAATTATAAATGAAAGTAAACTCGAACAGCAGTGTGTTCAGCATCTGTCCAGGATGGCCGTATTCAAGGCATGTTTTCAGGTTATCCACTGATTATAAATTATATTTAGAGTCCCTGTATGTAAACTTATCTGGGTACGCTGAAAATCTGGCATGAATCCGGTCCTCCCGGACCTACGCCGGACACCCGTTCTATAGCCTCACACTACTGACTAAACTTACAGTGACAAATAACTGGGGTATATTTTTTCAACAGTGTAAAAAAAAAAAGGTGGTTAGACGGCTTTCGGTGGCATTACACTTTGTAGACTAAGTCCAAAGTTCATGCAGAAGATCTAAGTACTGTTGAAACTACGCAATAGCTATTTGTAGAGAGATTGGAAACCTTTTCAATGTTATGGTAAAAAAAACAAGGACAAAACCGCCTATGGTAAGCTGGCGCATAAACAACCTATTATATCCCATCACTCCCCTCCTCACATACAAGAACAATCTTTTTACAGAATAAAACGTAAAGGTATTCACATTTTAAATAAGGAACTGCTCTTCCATGTTGCATAAGTATCAAGCAAAAACTTAAAACACACACAAAGACGAGTCTCAAAGAGCGTGTGATTATTGAAGAAACCTCAAAGATGGCCTTTCGCTGAAAAACCACAAAAGTGCAACTGTCTCTGGTTAAATTATTTTCGGATTTGGCACACAACTAGTGCAACTGAAAAATGGGCAAATGGCTGAAGAATGTAAAATAAATGTAAGCAAAATTGTTTTTGACTGTAATATTCCCTTGTCACTTTTTTCATTCAGTAAGGGTGAGCTTGCTCTAGTTTAATTGTTGATGCTATTTCTTCATTACAGCTGCAGGGATTTTCTCTTCTTCCTTTGCTGCAACCCTGGTCCATACGTATCGGGTTCCAGTGCGGGGTCGGTCTTAACAAGTAGCTGCTGCCTATGAAGGCGGCGGCCTGCTAGAGTACAAGCGCATGTAATACAATTGGGATGTTTGTATGCAATAGGTGCAGAACATAATCAATGTGCTGATTAGTGTGTATTAATGTGGCAGTTCTTGTACACTGTACCGCAGCGCTGTGAGTCTTGGTTAAAGCAATAGATAGCATTAAGAGGATGGCATGGCTGGGCTGATGGTTCTGGGGCAGTCATTCACAAGTCTGGCGCTGCCTGACTTGGTAACGATTGCCCAACCCATAACTGCTTTAAAGGGGCTTCAGTGATAACAGCATGCTGGCTTCCACGGCCGTACGGCCCTTCCAGGAACAAAAGTGTGCCAAGAAACCTCAAAGAATAGCTTATATGCCGGCCTGCCTCTAAAATCAGTTAGTACCGTGAAAATAAAAAGCAGTGAAAAACAACATTTACACCTATATCAGACAACAGAGTTGTATCCATATGTAACATATTAGATGCCAAAATAAAAAATGATTTGCATCTGAAACAGGCATGACAAGCTGGCTGCTTTTAAGTCTAATTTTCAGATTATGTCAATAATTCAAGAACTAGTACAATTACATGTGCATCTTAAAATAAATACCAAAATAAGCGTTGCTGAATGAATTTATATAAGAATATAAACAATAGTAATACGCAGTCAAAGGAATACAAAAGTTTCCCTGTTAGACTCCTTAAACATCGAAAACCGAGTTCGTTTTTTGTCTTAAAGCCTTATTTGCGGACTGTCTATTATTAATTTAAGGTTCCTAATTTTAAGAAGGCTATCTAAAAGGAAGCCAAGGCTAATAGGGTTGTATCTCTCAACATTCTTCTGTAAACTACTAACCTGAATAATTTACTTTGCTTTACTTCCGCCACAACAACTGCCCCAGCTTTATTTTCTATTTATATAATAACTTTTTTTAAAGCTTTTGAATTTTTTCTGTTGTGGGCCAGGCAGCTGCACACTGCTAGTGGGCCACTTGCTTTTGGGCATTTGCCCCACCCTTGTGCCATCAAGTTCAACTCGCCACTTTTGTTCCTTTTTAGGGTCGAGCCTGCGTAGCATGCGCTTGATCATGCGTATCGCTTGGGAGACGCTGTAGTGGTTGGAAAAGGGCTCGGAGCCCCGCCCATGTCACATCAGTGTCTTTCATTAGTTTGTGGGCTTGCCTTTTAAAATCTGCTTGCTTTCATTAGTGGAAGGCATGCCTACGTCATGCCTTTTCCAGTGGTTAACCCTCCTCGAGTGCAGCGACCACGTACTGAAAACATACGAGGCTCGCTGTTTTCCATCCGGTTTGTGGACTACTTTTTCTCTTTTTTCGCAGCGCGATCTCGCTTGGCAGAAGTTGAGCGTTTTGCATGGCATCGACCCTGTTACATAGTTAATTGCACTTTTGCTGGTTACGTAGGTAATTGCACTTTTGCTGATAGGTTTCACTACAAGTGAACTGTTATTTCCGTTTGTGTGTCTATTTCAGTTTTTTAGCAGCACGATCGCGCTCGTTTTTTTCCCATTTAACGAGGCAAGAAAAGTCCGGTTGGGAGTTTACAACTGCTAATAGCTCTAACTCGGAGAAATGCGAGACCCGTTGCATTGCAAATGCTTGTTTTTAAAAAAAATTATATTAATTTTACGAGGGCCAGCAACTGCAGACTGATACTGGGCCAATCACTTCTCCCCTACTGTGCAACATCCCATATGTACTTTGTTCTTGAATTTACCATTCCAAGGTGACCATTCCCCATCTCGGAATGGCAAAGTAAGAATAAAATAGAATAAAAACAATCCTCCAAATATGAGAGCAAAGCAGCCATTTTCGAATGATTTTTCTAAACACATAAGAAAACTAATTCCAAGATGGTCACTAAGTTTGCACGCAAAAGCACACTAGCCATCTTTCTGTGATTTTTTTTTTTCCAAAGAAAAGAAAAAAAACACATGCCAAGACTTTTGCTGCAGGTGCCTGTTTATGCATAGTGCCTTATGCAGAGACAAACACAAGCACTGGCAAAGCAAATAGTTGCTTTTCAAATGTAGGAAGAATTTGAGTGCTGCAAACCCTAGACACCTCCCAACTTCAGTTGCTAAACGTCAGGGCACAGTCTTGCACTTCACCATCATCAGAAGGCTACATAAAACGGGCACCAAAGGACCTCAATCCCAACAAGATCTGCTCCTCCCTTACAGACATACGGCGCAGAGTCAGTATGCCACTGTACACAATGGAAGCTAAGAACCTCATCTGTGGAGTCCCCCAAGGACCATCTCTCAGCCCAACCCTGTTTTACACCTACATGACTCTGCTGGCAGACCTAATCATATCGCATGGCATCAACATTCTCTCTATACAGACAACACTCAACTGATACTCTCCCTAAAAGACAAGGCTGCCGCAACACAAAACAACTTTGCCAGATGTCAAACTCAACACACACAAAACCAAATTAATGATCTTTGAAATAAAGACCTCTACATAAAACTCCACCTGGTGGTCAGCAGACCATGGCCCTACACATGGCAGGAACCTAGGAAATCATTCTTGACAGGCTTGACATTTCAGCACAGGTAAACACAGAGACCTCCACCTACTTCCACATACAGAGGATGCTACAGCAATTCTTAAAATGGCCACCAGAAAACACCAGAAAAACAGTCACACAGGCCCTGAAAGCTAGCAGACATGACTACAGCAACACACTTTGCAGGAATCACAATACTGCTCCTGACCAGGCTCCAAACCGTCCAAAACTGCAGCAAGACTAGAGTTTTCCAGCTGTCTCCCTTGTGTACTTCTAGCTTTGTGCTTTTTTCTGACAATGATAGACAGCATCCCAATGCTACACCATCGCCAAAAGAAATTGGAAAAGGCAACAGGTCCCAAATGTAAGACCTACTTGCTTTGCCAATGCCTGTTTTAAGTTCTTCCTTTTGGCAGTTGTTTGTTCTCCATCTCACCTCTTAACATCTTTCCAAACTTTACTTCTGTCGAAGCCAGTGGTTCCAACCTTCTGACTTCTGTGGACCCCCACTATATCATTAGTGGAACCTGGGGACCCCCACTGAATCATTTTTTGGAATCCAGGGACACCTAAGCTGTCAATATCATTTCATTTTCTGAGCAGTAGCGGACCCCGAGGAGGCTTCACGGACCCCCCAGGGGTCCCCGGACCACAGGTTGGGAACCACTGGTCTACGCTCATCTGCGCAAGCCACATTAGTAGATCTGTTCTGACAACAGCTTAAATGGAAAGCACACCCCACCGTAATGCCAGCACCACCCCAAGATATAAATGAGAGAGACTGATTTGACAAGGGGCGAGGCCCAGGTTCGATGGGTGATGATAACGGCATATAAAACATAATCGTTGAAAGTGCTTTAAGTGTCAGCCCAACATTAGAAAGATCATCTCTCCGATTGTACACTATCTGCGCTGTCAGCTGCAAACACCCCTTCCAGCCAACAGGCAAACAGCAACCTACACTTCCGTGTGGACCACGTGCTAAGAGCACCCACTCCAACCGGTAGCAAAGCTTCTCGATTGGATGCTGCGCACTTTTCAGTACACTCCAAGCTAAGCACATCGGAGTGCACCGCACGTATACTGCTTGGGAACAAATGCACAGGTTCGTCCCGACTAATTTATCTGGCAAACTACGGTGCTATTAATAGACCAGTCATGTCCCCCAGGCAATAATTCATACAGCTCCGTGTGTCCCCCTGCTCGCATCCACTGCCTTCACCAGCCAACAAGAAAAACATTCAAATGTCTCTTTTAATTTTGCATAAATAGCTTTGAAAATCGGTCGCCAATATAAAATAATCGACCCGGAAAAAATCACTAGCGTAGGGGAAATAATGCAAATGGGTTGCGATTTAAGCGTACCCCATAGTAAAGAATAATGAAAATGACAGAGTGGCCCCAATCCCAGTTTTAGCTAAAATTGAAAAACAAAGACATACAAAAGGAAGTGACTGGATGAAAACCGTGGCAATAAATAAAATAAATAGAGAATCCCACTCAGATGTATTTGAACTTTTTTTTCCCTAAACAAGTGCACTCCCCTAAGTACTAGACAAGCATATGAAATTTCATATTTTACCTGTCAAGTATTAGGCAAACAGATCCCACTTTGTTAATATCCTTTGGTCTTCTACAAGATACTGTATAGAATAGCTGTGCTGCCACAGGACGCCAGGGGAAAATTAATGGGGTGTATAGTGAGGAGATACGGCGCTAAGGATGTCAAATTACCCTATATATTATGACCGGGGAACCAAATAAGGGAAACACCCTACCCTTAGAGGTATGGCCCACCTCAAGACAAGAACAATACACAGTGAGGTTCCCCTCTTGTAGAACCAAGTACAGAATAATGTGATGAATAGACAATATCATAAAAGTCCATGTGTCATAGAGCAAAGTTTAGAGTCCACTGATGAATCCAAAAGTTTATTGGAAAAATTCAGAACATCAAAGGTAGATTGCACATCCAGCCAACACGTGTTTCGTCTTGGGAAATGTTTACATCCCTTACGACTTCTTCAGGGCTAGAAATCATAAAGATAACACACGAGTTAAGATCAAAGTTCTCAATCGCCCAGTTCACATCAATTGTGTAACACAAAAACCAAAGGAAGGAATTAATGTTTATACTACCATATCAAAAAGGTTAGAGGAAAAAGGTCCACACCATAATCCATCTAAAAGACAATTACTAAAACACCTGTGAGTGATAAGAAAACACAAGCTACAACATGTTAAACTACACGTGAAAGACCAAAGTCAGAACACCAAAGATATTCAACTGCAACCCATAGTGTGTTAAAGTAACCAAAGAAAAATTAATTACACTCAAATACCTTGCAAATCCACCACAATTTAAGAGACAAATAGTCATCAATATGTATCCATTCCAATACGTTCTTCAAACACAACTGATATCCAATTTATACTTCAAATCTAATGTAAAGAAAAGGGGAAAATATATATGTTACAATAAACTACTAGTTCGTAAAGGCAAATGTTATTATCTTTTACTTATACAAAATGTGTATTGACAGATATAATCCATATTTGTGACCCCCATTCAGGAATCCATACCATACAACCGAAAGTAACTTTTAAATCATAGTAAACAAGCATGAAAATTAATCTCCAAAGTGCCGGTAATATCTCGATTTGTAAAGTTAAGCTAATGGCATAAAGTGCACATACGTGCCAAGATCCCTGTACCATTATTGATAACTTACCCCAAATTGTTGAACCGACATGTAAGTATTCAAGAAAAGCGGCGTCTTTCAGTACGGACGCCTAGCGTGTGCGCACCCGAACCCGGAAGTTAAATACACTTCCGGGTTCGACGCCCCGATTGACCGGGGCATCCACAACGAAGACGGACAGCCACTACGCCAACCATTATGGTTGTATTCCAATTAAGTGAATCACACCACTATCCATAAGTCCGATTCTATATCTCTTCATGAGTGAGGAAGTATTTAACGCTACACACATCAATTGTTTAACCATCAACTAAACCCCACTATTTAAATTGAAACATCAATGTAAATAAAATAAAGCACAATAGCTACTAATTACACTATTATTACAAACCAAAACTACATTAATTGAAAACAAAATAAGTAAACCACCAGAAAAAATGCACAAATAAGGCACCTAAAATATTAAAATACAAGTAAATAATAACCTTACTAAGGAACAGAATATATCATTTAGCCATCCCTAAGCTACACGTCACCTCTTATTCCACAAGTCAAAAAGAAGAGGCATAATATCAAAAGGGGAAAAAATCACATCCCCACTTATTGGTTGTGAGTAATTGCACGCTTGAGAACCATTGATCATTACTTCGTATGTGCACAATTTACAATGTATAACAGTAGTACACTATAAAACATACTTATGGCACAAATTATTTACAAGTATACAGAATAATTGATAGTAAGAGCTAACCAATTATATCATACAGAAAGTAATAATTGAGTCCCCTAGGAAAAATTCCAATTCCCTATTCAATCCTGTTTCCACTGTTCTGAGTCTCATAATCCACAGTGCTTCTTGTCTGCGTAGACGCAATTCTCTATTGCCCCCTCTTGGATCACGGGGGACATGTTCCAACCCAAAAAATTCAAAACATTTTTTGGTTGGTTGTGCATCACAAGAAAACATGTGTGCTACTAAGGGATACCTCACATCCCCATTCTTGAGTACTCGAACATGTTCTCCTATTCTGATTTTAAGTGATCTTATAGTGCTACCAACATACATTTTAGAACACTTACAACGAATAATGTAAACAACAAAATTAGAGTTGCAATCAATAGTGGAGCACAGAACAAATGTTTTACCGTCATGAGAGAATTCATGCATTTTGTGACATGCCCACCGACAAACCCCCGCAAGAACCACATTTGTAAAAGCCCACCCCTCTCTGAGGTAACCATGTTTTTGTCGGGGAGATGGTGGTGTAGCTAGGACTCAGTATATTTCTCAAGGTTCTGCCTTTACGAAAAGATGTGATGACTCCTTCAGCCACCACATCCCTCAATGCCTCTTCCTGCGTAAGTAAATTCCAGTGCTTGTTCATGAATCTCTTCAGGATCAAGGAAGCATCATTAAAATCTGTTATAAATCTCACCACATTAGAAGTTTCCTTGGTCTCTTTTTGAACTTTGAGTTTTAAAGTCTCTTTTCTATCTTTAGGTCTAGCTTTCAGTCGCGCTTTCTTATCTTATTAGAAAAACCCCGTGCTGAAAACATCCTTTCCATGTCCTTCATCTGAGTCACAAATTCCGAATCTATGCTACAGTTACGTCTCGCCCTCAAAAATTCTCCAAAGGGAATTGATGCCACCTGATATCTGGGGTGTGCACTTTCAGCATGCAGAATGGAATTACAGGCAGTCGCCTTACGGAAAAGCCTACTATGAATTTTGTCTTCAACTATGAAGAGTTCCACATCCAAAAATTCAATCCTAGCCGCACTATATTGGTACGTAAATTTGACATTCATATTGTTAGAATTTAAGAAACTACAAAATTCCATAAGTTTTGCTTCCCCGCCTGTCCAAATCATTATACAGTCATCTATATATCGACCCCAAAACAGTATATGTGTTTGCCAGATAACAGAATTAGGGCCCCAAATCCATGTGTGTTCAAACCATCCCATGAACAGGTTAGCATAGGATGGAGAGAACTTGGAACCCATTGCCACACCACATATTTGTCGAAACCACATGTTGTTAAATAAAAAGAAGTTATTAGTTGTAATCATGTTAACCATCTCCAATAACATCATTGTGTGATCCCACAAGCTTGCTGATCTCTTGCTTAGGAAAAATTTCAAGGCCTCTAAGCCTACATCATGATTAATACAACTATAAAGAGATACCACGTCTAAAGTCACCAATAACATGTTGCTATCCCATTCCACATCATTCAAAGTGCTAAGAATATGCGTGGTGTCTCTAATGAAAGAAGGAAGATTATGAACCAATGGTTGTAAAAAACAGTCCACATATTCTGAAAGTTTCTCCGTAGGACCAAGTATGCCTGATACAATTGGTCTCCCAGGTGGGAAAGGTAAACCTTTATGAATTTTAGGCAAAGTATAGATACACGGATAACGAGGATGGTGTATTTTTAGGTATAGATATTCATCTTTATTAAGTAACCCTTGTTGTTGCCATATCATTAATCTGTTGTTAATCATATATGCAAGACTGGGGACAGGATTATGTGTGATACTCTCATAGCATGACAAGTCATTCAATTGTGCCAAAATCTCATTATCATAATCTACTTTATCCATAATGACCACATTCCCACCCTTGTCCGCTTGTCTAATGATGATATTTTTGTTCTGCTTGAGTTCTTGTAATGCAGCTAATTCCTCTGTATTCAAGTTGCTGGAGGTATATCGATACTTATTCTTAGTTAAATAGTTATCAAAGTCTTCACAAACTATATCAAAAAACTTGTCTAGGGAGTTCAAACCAAAGGATCTCGGAGTCCACCTAGATTTCCTTTTAAGTCCACTAGAAACACTTCTGTTTGATGTAACATCTAGATCATCTAGAATTCTGGCAGTAATGTCAGGATCTTCATCACGTTCAGCTAGAGAGATTAGGATTGCAGTATCTCGAACATCCTCAATAGAAACAGTACTCAAAACAGGAGCAGTAACATCAGTATTCGTGACGCTACAGGAAATCTGTTGAAAGTATTTTTTAAGTTTCAATTTGCGGACAAATTTAAACAGGTCAATTTTAGATCTACAGGGGTCACCAAAGTTACTAGGACAATAACTGAGACCCTTCGATAGGAGACTTTTGATCCCTGTTGTTAGTTCCATATTTGTCAGATTCACTATATTGATAGATGACACATCATCAGAATTCATAACTTTTTGTCCCGAGATCTCGTTTTGACTCCCTCCATTTCTTTCACAACATTTATTCCTACCTCTCCTGCCCCTCCTGGTTTTTTTTATATCTGTTCTTCCTCTGTTCTGAGCATTTCTGCCTCGTTTCATCCTCATTAGTTCTAATAAAAAATTATTACCACTTGAGGTTTCGTGAGCAGAAGTACTGGCTCCATCCTCAATTTCACTGTCACTCGAGATCGAGGTACTAACAGATGTTGAATCAGAAAACTTTGACAGACCCGAACCACTGGGGACCACACTACTGTATAATAAATGATCGTATTTATTAGAGAAAGTAAAAATTCTACCAGTCAGATAGTCTCTCTCGTCCCATTTGAGTTTACGAGCCTTCCTCTGCATAATTTCTTCCTGATACTTAAGTAAAACCTGTTCTAGAACTTTGTAATTTTTCTCAGTGGCATCTTTAAGATTCAAGCTCTCAATTTCTTTTTCAAGAATACCAATTTCAGTCTGTAATTGATTCACTTTCCTCTCAGAGTTAATAATCAAAATATCCATAAGTTTCATAGAACTACCAGTTAATTCCTTATCCCATAGTATTAGTAAATCATCATCCAAGTCATCATAGGTGGGAAAAATTTGAGATCTCAAGCCCCGGGGAATACGGTTGAGTTTCTTATATTGTTTTAATGTTGTCCCGTCCCACCATTTAGATAACTCGTTCTTCTTTAACCTCTCTAATCTTATAAATTTGTTTCTAAGACCTTCCTTTTGTAAGTTGCTACCAGACAAATTCTGAAAAGTACCTCCTTTTGCTAAGTTATCAAATAGTTCCTCAGCTATTTTGATCCTATCCATGGTAGAGTAATCAAATTCAAGGGTCACAACCAAGCTGCCTCCTCAGATTAGACAAGAGAGGCGTCCGTACTGAAAGAACCCGCTTTTCTTGAATACTTACATGTCGGTTCAACAATTTGGGGTAAATTATCAATAATGGTACAGGGATCTTGGCACGTATGTGCACTTTATGCCATTAGCTTAACTTTACAAATCGAGATATTACCGGCACTTTGGAGATTAATTTTCATGCTTGTTTACTATGATTTAAAAGTTACTTTCGGTTGTATGATATGGATTCCTGAATGGGGGTCACAAATATGGATTATATCTGTCAATACACATTTTGTATAAGTAAAAGATAATAACATTTGCCTTTACGAACTAGTAGTTTATTGTAACATATATATTTTCCCCTTTTCTTTACATTAGATTTGAAGTATAAATTGGATATCAGTTGTGTTTGAAGAACGTATTGGAATGGATACATATTGATGACTATTTGTCTCTTAAATTGTGGTGGATTTGCAAGGTATTTGAGTGTAATTAATTTTTCTTTGGTTACTTTAACACACTATGGGTTGCAGTTGAATATCTTTGGTGTTCTGACTTTGGTCTTTCACGTGTAGTTTAACATGTTGTAGCTTGTGTTTTCTTATCACTCACAGGTGTTTTAGTAATTGTCTTTTAGATGGATTATGGTGTGGACCTTTTTCCTCTAACCTTTTTGATATGGTAGTATAAACATTAATTCCTTCCTTTGGTTTTTGTGTTACACAATTGATGTGAACTGGGCGATTGAGAACTTTGATCTTAACTCGTGTGTTATCTTTATGATTTCTAGCCCTGAAGAAGTCGTAAGGGATGTAAACATTTCCCAAGACGAAACACGTGTTGGCTGGATGTGCAATCTACCTTTGATGTTCTGAATTTTTCCAATAAACTTTTGGATTCATCAGTGGACTCTAAAATTTGCTCTATGACACATGGACTTTTATGATATTGTCTATTCATCACATTATTCTGTACTTGGTTCTACAAGAGGGGAACCTCACTGTGTATTTCACAGGACGCCAGGGTACCTGGCAATATACAGCGATTCCTAGCTTTTGCCATTTGTTCAACATAGCCTTTTGTCGCTTATCTCCTTCAAGATGGGTAGCTCCATGGATAACCAGCATTTGCAATGCAACAAGGTCTTGCATTTGCTCGAGTTAGAGCTATAAGCGTTGTAAAAACTCCTAAACGTACTTTTCTTGCCACATAAATTGATGCACTATGTCAAAAATAAAAAAAAAACGAGCGGGAAAGCGCTATGTTAAACACACCGCAATCGCGCTGCGTGGAAAATAGAAAGATAAAGTAGTGCAGAAACCAGGCTGAAAACACTGAGCCTCGTACGTTTTCAGTAGTTGGCTGGTGCGCTCAAGGAGGGCTAAACACCGGAAAAGGCATGACATATGCATGCCTTTCTCTAATGAAATCAAACAAATTTTAAAAGGCAAGCCCATGAACCAATGAAAGTGACAGGCGTGACATGGGAGTGGTTAAAAGCCCAAAGAGAGGTTACAACAGGGACAGAGCACTTGTGCGCTCAACCCTAAAAAAAGAGACCCTGTAGAAACTGCGGACACTTGTACTAGATGCTATGCAACCCTTATCCCCAGAGTCCTTTTCTGACTCACTAACCAATTTTGCTCCCACTCGAAACCAAAGATCCACGAAAGATGGAAGTTTCCTTACTTCTGAAGGACCTCCATCTATGGGCTTATCTAGATCTACAAGTTTCTGCTTCTAGATTCTATCCACTGGAACTCACTGCCACACTCGTCCAAGAAAGTAACTCATTCCAGTACCTTAACATAGCTCCAAGAATTATATCCTGCTCCTAAAAGGAAAAAAAAGTGACCACCATCTAATACTGCCTTCACTCATAAATAGGTCTTCTGCTGTCTGTACCTCATAGTGGATTTTGGCATGCTTTTCTATTGCCTGCATGCTTTCCACAAATAAAGACGCCTTTGTTCCCCACCACTACTGCTTAATTTTAGGTCTCATCTTCAGACCGTTTTGGTTAGAGGTGTTTCTCTTAATAACAAAACATTCCAATATGCCTACCGGTGCTTTTGCATGTGACACCCCACCAATTTTGATTTCTTTTATTAACATTTTCACAATGTTTTGCAAACAAGTATTGCCAAAAGCCAATCACTTAACCATTATATTTTAAGTAAGTAAATTTTTATCCAGGAGAGCACTTTGGCTTTTACCCACGCTTTTTCCCTTTGATGTGATCAACAAGTATTAGTTTGCAAAGTGCTGTTCGATGAGTGGAAGGTGGCACTCCATGCATTGGACCGTTAGTAGACACAAAGGTCACTAACAGCTTTCAGCAACTTAATGCAGATATACCGGGGGTCCAGTGTTTGCGCCATTGAGGTGTTACGCAGGTAAGAGTAGCATATTCTTATCCCAAAAAAGATATACGCTTACATTCATGTTCTCTATTACTAAGTACTTTTTTTCCCCAGAGTATGATACACGAACAGCTCAACAGTCAGTGCCCGCTAGAACGGTCGTTGGGCTTCTCGTACTAGTTTTAAACCAACTGTCATTTTGCGCCTCCTTCACAGGCAGTCTCTGCTTCATAGCAACCCACATCATAACAAATCGTTAGCACAGCAGCTGTATAAAACATGCAAGGCAGATTCATGTGTGTCCAACATGGTACACTATTCCATTCCAAGCATAGTTCTGACTAGCTCAGAAAGTTTCAGAACACCGTACATGGGCAGGCCTGGGACGGCAGAATGGATTTTGACATTGTGTGCCGTTTCGTTTAGCTCCGTTCTTTGCCCATAAACTGAAAAGCAATATTGCAAGTCTTGTTGTCTTGTGGGGGGGGGGGGGGGGGGGGGGGGGGGGCTTTGGCTGTAACGTGGAGTAGGAAAAAAGATTTTGCATGACCTCCTATCCACCCAACAACCCAGAGATGGGGACATTCTATGTACAAGATCGTCTTTTTTATCAAAACCTCTTTCAGGGGCTTCATTGTTAGTCCTTACTCTCTTTTCCCACGTCCAGAAAAGCCTCCCCCTAGCTCCTCTACTTCAGTGTTTGTATGCCAAAGACCATGCATGATGGAACACCAGGACTCGAATGAATAAGAATTACTGCTAAAAATCAGTTTATCATCATCTTGTCTGTCTTCGTCGTCACAGTCTTTACTTCACAAAACTGAACAAAATGTGTTACATCACCACACTGGTGCACTAACAAATAGTAGGGTAAGTGGTAGATATACCACTCATATGTAGTCATACATAACAGCAACCTTAAACCTCAATTAGATAGTCTTGAGCACGATCTCGTCTCCATCCCAAAGGAGCCCACAAATTTCAGATCCAAAGACAAGCAAGAGTGTCACCCAAGTTACTGCTTAGCCGGCTTCTTCAAGGGGCTTCACTTCCGAGTTCACCTGGCATACCTTCAGTATTGCTGCTCTGACCCACTGACTAAAACATAGACAGTCCACTGCCTTTTGCTAAAGGTCCAAGTGTGAGTTTGCCAGTCTGAAAAACGTTCCTCTCTAAAGGCACTTCAACAGTGCATGAAATGTTCACAGAGGGGATCAAAGGCAGTCTGCCAATCTGAGGAGCAACTAGGGATGAACGCTGCAAGAATGACATCTGTCTGCATTAAAAAAAGATTAAATATTCACTCTAAAAGTATGGCCTGGTTGTATTACTACCCGACCTTGTACAACTTTCAGGTAAATATCTGATATAACCAGAGCCATAGCTCTCCCATTCACTTTGCTGATATACCAACCATGACATACTTATTATCAAGGTAGAGATGAAGTCTGTGTTTCAAAGAGGTTCCTCTGAAGACTTTTCTAGACTGAAGGTAGACCTATTATATAAGAGGTCCATGAATCACTTATCTTCAATACAGAAGCAGAAACATTGCCCAAGGTTCAATGCCTGTAAAGCGTTTTCATGGTTTCCTCAAACTGGGAAGAACACTGATCAGCGCCAACTTCACCACCACCATAGTCAACTGCGCCATCCTAAGCGAAACCCTCTGGGTTAGCTGGAAACATGCGAAAGACAACTCTCCAGAAGAAACCCTTGGCTAACGCGAAAGAACTCAGCAACTACAGATCCATCTCGCTCCTTCCTTTCCCAGCCAAAGTCTAGGAGAAATAGTTCAACAGGCAACTTTCCACCCATCTAGAACAGCACCACCTCCTGGAGTCCACAGAGGCAGGCTTCCGCAGTAACCACAGCACAAAAGGCGCCTTCCTGGCAGCAACAAACGACACGCGATCCATCATAGACAGAGGGGAAACTGTCACTCTCGTTGTGGTCAACCTCTGGGCAGCCTTCAACACTATCTCCCATGACACCCTCATTGCCAGACTCCAGGACTCAGGAATTTAAGGGGCCATCCTGAGTTGGATCACCATCTTTCTCTCCAACACAAAAGAGTCACAATCTCCCCTTACACTGTCGAACGCAAGAAGCTGGCCTGCAGAGTTCCCCAAGGCTACTCTCTCAGCTCAACCCTGTTCAATGTGTACCTAGCACCCCTGATCCACATCATGAAAGCCCACAGAATCAACATTGTCTTCTACACCGACGATACTCAGCTCATACTCTCCCTCACCAACATGAACAAATACCACCAGGACCAATTTCACCTCCTGCAAGTCCCAATGGCCAACTGGATGCCAGAGAACTGCCTTAAACGCAACACACTCAAATCAGAGATCCTGGTTTTCGAAAACAAGAGCACCCCTTGGAACACCACCTGGTGGCCACCCAAATTAGGTCCCACCCCCACAGACCACGCAGAAGACCTCTGCATCATCACCGACAATAAACTCATGAGGAACAAAGAGGTCAATGATGTGATCACATCCTGTTGCTTTATCCATCGCAAGAGTTTTCAAATGGTTTCCCATGCACACAAAACACACTCACTAGGACCTCATAACCAGTATACTCAACTGTGGCCACACATTCGACTTCGGCATCTCCAATCAGCTCACAGAAAGACTCTAGACCATCTGAAAGACAGCCAGACTCATCCTAGACATCCCAAGAAACCACTCGCATCAGTCGCTACCTCAATGAACTCCACTGGCTGCCCATCTAGAAAAGTTGCCAATTCAAGCTGCTCATCCATGCCTACAAAGCCCTCCACAAAACCGGATCAGCATACCTCAACAACTGACTAATTCTACCAACCTTCCAGACAGCTACGCTCCACCTCCCTCTCTCCCTTGTAAAGGTCCCCGCATCTGCGGAAGCAAGTCAGGAGGGAGCGCCTTCTCCTTCATCGCCGCCAAGAACCGGAATGAACTTCCTCAACATATCAGAACTGCTACTTCACTTGTCAATTTCCGCAAGAAAGTGACTTGAAGACCTGGCTGTTCAACTAGGAGCACTGTCCTGCCTACATTCCTGCCCTGGGGTCTGGATACCCTCACAGGTGATAAGCTGCACCATATAAATTAACTAACAGAAAACATAACATATAACATAACACAACATATGGCATAACATAAAACATAACAATGCCTTAACTGCTGCCTAGTGCCAATGTAAGAAGAAATCAAACAAATCTTTGAGAACCTCCTCCCAAACTCCAAACTTTTGCAGGGTGAGTAGTCTTTGTTTTACCTTGTGCCACGCTACAACCTAATGCCAAGAGAACACTTAGCACACCATTGTGAACGAAGGTCTGTACTCCTAGATGTGCAAGAAAATAGCTCACAAATGCAACCTTTCTGCAGCATCCTCTAACTCTCAACTTTCAGTCCATTGTGGAAAGACACAGAAGGGCTGTGGTGGAAACTGAGGGGAAAGCTGTCTAATAGTGCTTGTCTGAACGTGTGTGCTACTGCTAGCTGCTGATGCAGTGTGATGCATGGGTGGCAGGGATAGTAATAGTACTGTGTCACGAAAATCTTTCTCTACGCCCCCCCAACTAAGTAAATAAGCATGGCGAGCACATGCCTGTGTGATAGGAATGATTGTGAATTCACTGTCCAAACCAAATGTGGTGGTGCCATTCAAAAATTGCAAATGCCGCTTCCTCCATGCAGACAAACACAGCCAGCCTGGGACGACTGAGGTGTTGGACCACTGCTTCAGACGCACCTTGTAGGACACCTAAGAGGGTGGCTCAACCGAGCTGGTCTGGATCAGATTTTCTGTGCTTGGCAGATAGCTTGCAGCCTGTGACAGGAGAGTGATACTGCCTAATTGTATGTTCAGTGTGGGACTTTCATTAACCTGGGTCATCTTCTTCGCCCATACAATCATAAAAACTGTGGTCACTTGGTTATCTGTATACACTAATGCTAGTGAGACAAACAGGGATGATGCAGCTGCCTTCATGGCCCGGATCACTGCAGTCACCTGTGTGTGGATATGGCTGGGTCCACCTGTCCTCTACATGCCATTTTCACCAGTGTGTAGATGCATACACCTCCTACCCTACCAGATGTTCAGAAATGTCCTTGCTGACTATGCCTTTATGGTATTTGACCTTACGATGATTAATAATCATCACCCACGCATCTAAGGTACAGACAAAAAAAAAAACGGCAAGTCTTGATTTATCACGGCCTTCTGGGCTATCCATTTTTAGAACGATTTGTGTATCATGTGCTTAGTTAAAACAAGCTAAGCCTGGATGACATGATCATGTCCGGTATGGGTGTTACACAGATGCGTCTGGCTTCTCACAGAACTAGGTTATACAGCTGTGGCAAACAGCCCACAGTTCTCACAAACCACAATGTGTCAGAAAGCACACATATACACAAGTGTCAGATGACATAGGTCAGAGGTTACAAGGGCGTGTCAAGCAGAGCAACACAGATGTAGCAAACATGACACTCGTTATACAGAACAGAGCATGTTGGGCACACACAGGTTGCACAAAACACAGCAATGTCATGGGAAATAAATGATATGCTAAGGCAGCACACGGATGTTAGGTTATGCATGCTTTTCACGGAGTACACTTGTGACACAGGACAGCTGCAGCAGACAGAATGCTGGTCATACGTCCCGCAGCGTGCCAGGGCATAAGCAGATCTCACATTACACCGGTGTTATCACGTAGTACATGTATCATACATAACAAATGTCAGGTAGCACACACGCTGTACAAAAGACTGATGTGTCACGTCACACATACAGAAGTCTCACAGCACAGAGTTCATACATAACACAGGAGTGTCAGAAAGCACACAGATCCTACATGTCAGAAGGCACAAGGGTCCCAAAGTATGCAGGTTTGCCAGCCGACAAGGAAGGAATGCATGACATCTGTGGTAGACATCATATAGGTCACACATACCACAATGTGCGAGGCAACAAAAAGCACGTACATTGCTCATATGCTTCGAACCACCAACCGGGCCCATACAGCACAATATGTCGGGCATCACACACATAAAATACAGTATGCCATGTGACGAGCAAGTCACAAGCGACACTGAGACAGATGGGCACGCATGTTAAGTGAAACACGGTTCACCCTCGGGCATAAAGAGGACTGGTCCAGCTCTGAAAGCTTATGGGCATAAAAGCACAGCCCCTGGACTATTGCATTACCGAGTGAACCACAAGCTGTAACAACCCATGCAGATACTGTGTACGAGACAAGTAGAGGGTGCTTGGAAGCCTGCTCTTCCAATGAAGCTCCTAACTGGACGGGGATTTCGCGAGTACTTCACGAGATCACCATGCAATTACTTTCCCCAGCCTCCCTCCAGCTAATAATAGCGAGCAGGCATCCTTCTGAGGGCATCACTTGAATGAAACGTGAGTGCTCGACTGAATTACCGCTTCAGATGGAGAGGCCGCGGCCAAACCTCACATTTGTCTTCGGCTGCCACGAGCAAAAAACGAAATCTGCAATGTATCTCCTTAACCCGATCCATTTACCAAGCGAGGCAGCCGTCAGCGACAGGGGGGGGGGGGGGGAGAACACACCACCCGCAACCGAACAACAGTTTAGAGAAAAGGAATGACTAACGCGTCGCCGGTGATCCGCTGGGGGGAAATATGTCTGTATGAAACCCGCACTATTTATAGAGTCGACTGCCAGGCATGGGTGAAATCAACATAAACAGTCAGGGAGAGGGATTCTGGCACACAGGTATCAGCAAGGCCTATCCGAGGCACGATGCGTGCATATACATGGCAGGGACACGCCTGTGATAAATATGTGAGCGTTCTGGAATCACCGGACACTTCCACATTCTGCAATCATGTTTTGCCCCCAGTCTTTGCAATTGTTCACAAAAGTTCACTAAACTTACAACAGCCTACGGGAATAACAGATGCTTTCTTAACCTGCCCTGTTAAAAGCAGACCAAGGATTTCAAAAAAATTTGGCCTAAAGGGGTTACTATTCTAGTTTAGCCATCCTCGGTATTTTCTTTAGTTTGACAAGGCCTGCTTATTAATTTACTTCGATTTTAGACTTAGAGTTCCTCAAAGGTCTAGGTTAGCCCCACTGAGCGTGAACCCATTGTTACTTACCAAACGGACTGAGGGAGGACTGCAAATGATGGGTTCAGGAATAACCACTCTTACTCTGATGTGCAATGGAAATGCCAAGGCATGTTCAGAGCTGCAGTCAGGGTTTGCTCTTCCCTTTCAGGGGTTTATTTAGAAACTCATGTGACTGTGTAACTGAACAATGACAACTGTTTTGGAAGCAATATGCATAAAGATTGATTATTTGATCTTGTAAGATGTCAAAGAAAGTCTACGCAGATGTTAGTCGAGTCCACTTCCAATGAGATTCAAACGAGACATTTTGATGCAATTGTGAGATATTAGGATTTCCATGGAACGTGAAGAACTGATCTTGGTGTCACCAAAATCCATACTATACTTCCAGGTTCTAATGTGAGGACATTCTTATATTTTGTCACTGAATGGTTACATTTTATATCTGGGATATGACCAGAAAAAGTTTCCCAGTACTTATGTGATAACGTTTATAATGAGGCACACATGACAATCTATGGACCAAAATTATATTAAGTCCTGGAAATAGGAAGTTCTTAGCAACTTATGGTTCTCGGTTAATGTCAGTGTTTGTCAATGACAAAATGTAGCAGGACTGTTAGAAATGTAGGAACACTGCTATGATATAAGCCAATTTTGCTAATGCTTCAGATATCCTGGATAAAATAGCGAGCAATGCAATGGGTTGCTAAGGATCTGCCAAAATTGTTAAAAAATAAAAATAAAAAAAATCACAACTGCCCAGAGTAAACTAGAAATCCCAATACCCAAAAGGTGAGAATTCCAGCGGCCAAAATGACCTTGCCTTAAGTCAATGTTCTAGGATCCAGGTATCAAGGGCCACCAGAGCTCCAGTGATCAGTCACGTTCAAGAACCAAGATCCAATTGATTCCAGGGTCAATATTCAAATGGAGGCTAGTAGTTCTGGAGATGGTGTGGAGGGGCACCCAAAGTGGGTCCCTATAAGTATAAAACAAGGACATTTTAGAGTACTGATAGACAACAATGGACCTAATCCCAGATCCAAAGAGAAGAGCAAGTCACCCTACTAATAAGACAGAGAATGGCTTAGCCAAAAAACAACCACACCAAAGTCAGTGGCCACTTGCACTCTTACACTGCCACTAGTGCAGTTGTCCACCCTAGGCAGTAAACTACCCATGCAGTATGAGGTTCGGTGAGAACCCAAACAATGGGTTTAAGTTTCTAAGTTGATCCACACCTCCACTGCGACGTACTCTGCAGGCACAAACCAAACATATACCAACGTTGTATGAATTTGGACAGCGTCCACCCATTCCACCTATTCTACGAACCACATTCACAGGAAAAACCAGGAGGTTGGCGGACCTCCTCTCCGGGCAAAGTTTAAAGGGCATTTGCCTCTGGAGTACATCATCACTACCACTAGCCATCGGTTTCCCTAGACCTTAGTGTGGATGCAGTGGCTGTCTGCTGCAATGTCCTTAACTTAGGGAACAATCCAGGTCTAGAAAAGCTTAGGCCAGTGTTACTGCGATACACACAGCAGAGGCCAAGGCTACTATAGTACCTGCAGCATAGGCCAGGCTACTGAGGTACTTACAAGAGAGGTCAGCACTGCTGTGGTACCTGCAACACAAGCCAGGACCATTACATTACTTGGAACAGAAGCCAAGACTTCTATGGCACTGCCAACAAAGATTAAGGTAGCTACAGTATGTATACTTTATTAAACAGAGACCAGAGTTATTAAAATATAGGCAAGAGAAGCCAGCTCTTTAGCAATTTCTGCAAGAGGCACCAGGGCTAATGGAGGACTTACAGCATAGCTAGAGCTTCAACAGAAAATCCAGCACTGGCCGGGGTTACTGCAGTACCTAAAGGTGAGGCCAGGGTTACTGCAGTACCTGCAGGTGAGGCTACAACAGAAATTCCAGCTCATGTAGTTCCTTCAACAGAGGGCAAGACTGATACAGTATCTACAACAAATGCCAGTCTCTGCATCACAGGCCTTCACTGCAGCAAACCCTGCAGGAGAGGTCAGGCCTACAACAGGCAGGACACCTGGGGAACAGAGGGGTCTAGCAGTCGTCACCTGCTATGAACTGCCAGTATTAATGTCACTACCACACAACGTAGAGAGAATGAAACAAGATCGTGAAAGACAAGGACAACAATCACCAACTTTTTACCAATCTGGATTTGAACTTGTTTGCCAACATGCACACTGTACTGGAGAAAAGCCTTAAGAGTTCAGCCTTCAAGAGGTAATGTTAACAAAAGAAAGTAATTAAGTAAAGTTCGTGAAACACCCTACTGCTTCCTTCAGCCAAAAACACGGATACAACATATTTAACAAATCAGTTATCTTTAGTCCATCATGTAATGATTTATTTTCCAATCTTAAACACATCTGCATGATGGCACCATTTAGCGGTAGTAATAATTGTGAGGAATTACATAGCTCAAATGTCTATTAACAACATCATCACTGGCTGTGCTCAATTTATCGCCGCAGATGGGCGAAATACTGAGTACCGGGATTCAAATCTGTGGGCTACCAATGCTGAGGGGCGCAGCGCGCCTCCTGCTTGCTGGGACCCTTCCGGCGGCTTTAGTGATATGCCCGGCTAGCGAAAGTCTACACAGGGAGTGCAATATAACATATATTTCACATACACGACCGACTAGTGGTGAGCACCACAAAGAAGGTAAAATGTTCGTGGAGCAGTGTGAACATGTTACCGGTTGAACTATTAACGATATCATTAGTATTTCAAAGGGATATTTATATAAATAATATCTGCATGAATTAACCTCCCACACGAGTACAGCTGTGATGTTCGCTGCTCTCCACGCACAATTAGTGAAATGCAAACATACAGGTCACCCATTGCCTTGGCTGCAATCCCATAAACCGGGACGATCTTCGGAGGCTTATCCCTCCGCCCCAGCAAGCTATGAGCCGCCACATCAGTAACTCCGTTGTCACAGCAACCGCTTACTTGCTACATCAACTGCAAATCGGTTCCCATGGAGACACATATACAAGAAAAATTCCTGTCTGCAGCCAAGGACCAGATGGCTGTACAGTAAAAACCGTGGGCAGAGGGGGCAGCATTTAGTAGGAGATGCAGGTAACACACCTGCTCTCCTGAAGGCCCCCACCCCCAACATCACTGAATAGACCAACCCAGGTGAACACACTAAACCACAGAAGAGCCGCACAAAGGGGCGATGCTCACAATGTTGACTGCTGTTCTTTTCACCCAATTCAACAGTCCCAGTTGGTCAACTTTACAAGAATCCAAGAGGGCGCAATATCTCTGCTGGCATTCAAAACTACTGATCAGCAGAGAGTACCTGCAGAACTCGCACTAGGCACGTTAACCAATCACCGCACCGTACAAACATCTGCCCTAACTCCCAAGCCAATAGCAAGACTGAAAACCCCCACCAATGTAACCATTGCTTAGACTCACGTATCTTACGTGTCACTCTGATGAAGTTCACATGAATGAAGAACGTGAAAGGATACAATTACAAGACTTTTCAGTCGTTAGCCAAGGTTCAGAAGCTGATTAAATAACTAAAGAGAAGAACCCTCTGCGTTGTTAACTGTCTTTTCTGAGATCCAAAGAGCTCTAGGGACAGGAAACAATTCAGGCAGGATGAAAGCTATTATGCCAGGAGTTTGCAACATCAGCCAGTCACAACCACCAATCCATCATGGGGATAACTCTCCCCATTACACTGTGTGCTGATCTTCAAAAACCTCTAGCTGCAGATGCATCAAAATAAAACAATGTCAGACTTTACACATCCTAACAGCAAGTTAGAACAAGTTACCCCAGCAAAGGCAAGGTGTGTGCAGAGGAGACTGACAAAACCATAGGCAGGTTCAGGGCTTGGCCTCAGCGAAAAGCTTATATTAATAAACAATATGTTTGTCTCGTCTCATGCTCTTTAAAGGTATCCTGCATTAATATCCTTTTTGATTAGGTGCACACACTATGAATAAAATTGGCAGTCACTAGGTCTGGCTTTAACGTGCTAACATATGCAGAGGCAAGCTCAAATGCTGTACAGCATGTTAAAACCTAACCTTTTGGCCTTTCAACTGCTGGGGATAAAAACACCTACAGGATTAATTTCTGCAAATAATGCATACATGTCAAATACATCCAGAAAGTCCGCCACACGCCACTTGGTTTGATAATGTCTAAATTTAATTTATATGTGATGAACAGCTACAAGGCTCCGAGTACTCTTAACTGGAAAAAAGGATGCTGAGAGCTTAATAAAAGAGGTAAACTATGAATGTGAGTTACGTACTGGTATGGGTGCTCCCCGATATGAATAAATAATGAAAGCTGGATGGACGGATCTTCATTGACAATACCAGATTAAAATCCAATCTTTAGAAACTAGAGGCTGTGCTGGTCTACCCAATGATGGGCCAATACAGTGTATGGATGCTAGAAAGTGGCTGAGGCGAGTAAATAACTTTTATTGGTAGCTTCAACAGAGTTGCAGCAATCTGAGGTTTTCAGCATTCTTGTCTTGCTGGCCTGATTTGGATATCAATATTTTAACATCTGATTAACACAAGCGCCTGTAACGCATATTTGAATAATGTTCAGAAATATACTAAGTGCCCGATTTATATACCACTTTACATCAAATTTACCGATAAGTAAACAGTTTCTCACAAAAACAGTGCACGCAAACCTCCAATAAAGTTGATAAAATCAGTAAACAAGAATGCAAACCTGGAAAGTTCTACACTGCTAACAACGGTCACGGGTCAATTTCCCAATGCTGCAAGATCCAGTATTCACAGAAACCTTTAATAAGTGGACAAGAACAAAGTAATAGAGAATCCCAACACTAGTATCTTTCTCGCATTCGAGTAAATATATGTATGACACCTATAAGTTTCATGTGTCAAGGATTTCACCTCTTTCTGCGAATTGGGAATCCAAAAGAAGGTTCGCCAACCAAAAAGGTCTGAGAAGAGAGCACATATCCTTGTTTACAGTTCAGTGCTAACAGAAAATACTCGGCTGTCGGGATGCACCAGTGGACTCTCCTCCACCATTCCGCCTCCTAGGGTGGCAGAAAGGGCACCAGTGGTTTCTCCACCTGATCTAGCAGTCAACGAATCGTCTCCTTGTACCCAACTTTAACTCGGCCCCTCGTTTCTATCGGGGCACGTGACTGGGAGCTATCGTGGACATTATAAGGCCAGCTGAATGATGAGACCTCGGAGAAGATGCACTGGTGGTCTACACAGGGGCACAAATGCTGCTATTTCTCGTTAATGTATTGCCAAGCGTAAATGTTAACGTTTTTTTTCCTGGCTACATTCCAGTGACCTAGACGACATTATATGTCGGAGGTGGTAAACATCTACCATAGGGCACGCCCGCTCTGACTGACCGATACCCACACAGTACAGGAAGTCGAGTTCGACCGCATCGTACATCAAGTAGGCAGGGGCATAACGACGCCCGAGGGAGACCCCTGCGCACTAAGGGATTAACCCCACTCAAACCCAGACTGAGTTTCAGGGTGAAGATACCCGCTGTTAGAGTGGCCCCTTGTTACGCAATTGCACGATGTACATGAAATGCAGCGCGCATGAAATATGGTTTCACGAATGTTTTGACAGGCTTGCCTTGCACTGTTATAAACCGGATGGCATGTTTCTCGTCACTGGCACGGTACGCTTCACGCGCATCTTTATGGATATGCACTCGCGCTGTCACAACAACTTAAAATTTGTGCATGGCCTAGCGACGCAGTAAAATAAGAATGAGCCCCCGCCTCACGCCCCCTGCGCTGCATAATTACAGCACTCGCCGAGGATGGGATTAGACTCCGCAAAACTGACAGGGAAGCCAGGCTGCACCCAAACAGGGAGGCCCGGGGTGCGTCTGAAGTAAGGCAGACGTCAACCCGAGCTGGAGACAGCTCAATGGGGTCATACATCTGCTGCGGGGAGGCCTGCAAGATGGAGGTCAAAGGCTGGAGTTACACCGAGGTGCCCTCAGTCCTCCATCTTCCCTTGGCCTAAGAACTGAGCGCAGAGCGCTCCTGGGAAGGGGGGGTATTGTCACTACAGGGTTTGGACGCCAGAAAGCGGCTGCTGCGCGTAAACAACGGGTATGGGCACTCGGAGGTTTTCAGCAGTCTTGTCTTTCTGGCCTGATTTGGATAATATTTACTAAATAGGAAGTTTTTCTCCTCATGGCGACCTACAATGCATATGTGTATAAGGTTCAGAAATATATTAAAGACCTGATCTGTATCTTGGCGGAGGGGGAACTCAGTCTTAACAGCAACAGAGGTCCCTCCCCGTCAAAACCAGGGACGGCAACCTGATTTACATTTGGGCAAACCAAAGTTTAACCACGGCAGATGCGGGGTAGTCTCCGCCGCTGAAAAACGCCGGACCGTCGGAGGGTTGGCTACAGGCCTGCCCTCCTAATTTAAATGGGCGAACATATATTCGTTTTTCAATGCCCGTCGCACCAGGAAAAACCTATTAATATTTCTCTCACGATGGGAGGGAAGTTCAATGGAGAGTGGGGCAATGTTTTTATTTAAAACACTTTGGGATTTTCTTTTTGAGACTTAAAAAAATAATAATAACTTTGATGTATGGCTCCATCATCTTTGATGGAGACATCCTGCAAATTTACAATGCCCTGGCAGGAACCGCCTTGTTCCTGTCAATGCTTGAAATGTCAGCTGGGCCAGCAGATATTTCATAATTTGCTAGGCAGCACCTCCCCTCAGGGTGATGGAGTAATTTACTCTGTCGCCCTGGTGGAGGATGGGCCATCTTTTAAGTTATAAATCGGGCCCTAAGATGGAACGCATCAGAAACCTACCCTATAACGCTTGTGATGCCAATCGAAAACACAGCATCATAAACCAATCAAATACCCATCCAATCAAAATACATTTCTTCAGTTGCCAAACAGATGTAAAAGTTGTGCACTGCTGTCTGTTCCATCCAGTGAACCTAACCTTCTGCAAATGCACTTTCTTCTGGGGAGATGGTGCGCTATGGTTATCCAAGTGGACTTCCAACTACGTAACAAATGGAAGGGACAAAAACTTAGGAGGGCATGCATAAGGTGCACTGGACACCAGGAGAGCACCACATGCTTCTGCTATCAGATATAATAATGTTTCACAATCATCTGGACTCCAGTTTCTTCGGGTGGGAGAGACACAAACACTCCCCACTGGGCTTTTGTGAAATACAACAGATGACCACACAGGCCATCACATCTGTTATACCCTGAAGCATATGCTGTGAAGCAGAAGGACAGGAGTGGGTCAGGCCACGGTAAAGCCAGATTCCTTTCCAAAAGCAGAGCTGAATTGAATGGACCTGGGAATGTCTCCGCTATGTGCAGCTTTAGCTCTCTGCTTGCTAGATCCGCTGTTCCTAGTATACATAGACTAGGCTTCAGGTTAGCTCCTTTCTCATGATTGGATGACGTGTCATCTTTCTCACGTCTCTGCTCCTCATTCAATGGCTTTCCGCTCAGTATTAGCCATGCCCAGGAGCATTTAGGTCTCACGCTGTTCTGACTAGCACGCTCATCAAGGGTGCTCTCTTTCGTTTCCCCTTTCCACCAGTCCCATCCTTTTCATGTGTACATATGCTGCTTGTTCTTTCAACGCATCCCATTCCTGCTCCCAGGTGTTGCCCATCCTGCACTATATCCAATGTTGCATTTTTAAAAACTATTATTATTATTTTTTTACACTTGTTCTTCAGCTGGAGACTGCTACGAGGCAATTTTTTCATGCAAGTTATTTTATTTTTTTTAATTATAATTTACTGTCATGTTAGAGGAGTAAATTAAAAATGTCCACCTGCTTTATGACACATGCACAAGTATGCATCAAGACGCAGAAATTGCATCTTTGCATCCATGGGCATCGGTTGCCATCTTGGAATACAGAACACCCATTACAAAACTGCCTGCCATGCAAGTATATGCGTCTTGATACACAGGCATGCAACTGGAAAAGAAGCATTGGTAAGGCCAATAGCTGAGCATTTTACAGCCAAGGGGATACTGGCTTTGCCAGTGCCTGTTTAAACTGTATACAAGCTTCATGGAGAAGCTGGAGCTGCTGCAAGAAAACAGCTGGAGAATAGGTGGTCAGAACTAAAGAAAACCTAGAGCAGGAGATGCCATAACCCAAGAAAATCTGGAGTACAGGCTGATGGGGTGAACTGACCTGGCAGTTCGGGCGGAACTGTTCCTATTGAAGCAGAACCAAAGCAGATTTCCATGTGTTTAGTTTCTGCCGAAAGTGAAGTGTAATAGTGAGTGAAAAACAATGAAAATAACAGGAGGCTATAAGCTATAGGCAATCAGACTTTTGCAAGCACCTTCCACCCATCACCTTTGTGTGTGCCTCGATGAGACGACCTAGGTTCAATGGAGATGCCTCGACTTGGGTCCTGGGCTCGCTGTGCCACGAGACTCTAGCTACACCTCACTGACTGGCCTGACTAAACCAAAACCAGCCCAGAGTTACTTTATATACCCATTCTGATGTCCGGGGAAGGGGGGTCCTGGCTTGGCAGTTTGGGCTTGGCTGCTTTCACTGACCAGGACCAAGGGTGATTTGCCTGGGGCTGATTTCCTTCTGAAGAGACATAGTGCGCAAAAAACGATGAACTGAAATCCAGACACAAATTCCACCCATTGCCTTTGAGTTTTCCTCTGTAATTGATGAAGACAGGGGGATAGTGGTGTGCCAAAATGTGTACCATAATATTCAGAAATGTCACTGTTGTGATCAATATGTCGCATACACCTAAAACAAAAAGAGAGAGTTGGATCAAAATATGACATACCCAAAGAGAAGCTGGAACTAGGAATCCCGAAGTAAAAAAGGGCATGTTATGTTAAGTGGGTTTGTAAAGCGCGGCATGTCACCCACGAGGGTATTCAGGCGCTGAATAAGAGCCCAATGTGCGCATAGGCACAAGATGGAGTAACCAAAGAGAACCTGGACCACATGATGGTGAAAACGGAAAAACAACTAGAGCAGGAGCTCCCGCCCCTACCCACCAAGTACTGCTTTTGCTAATGTACTGTCAGCCCATGCTTGAAAAATCAAAGATGTACCTTAGCGAGTGAGCAGTTAGCACTGCAGTAACAGAAGATGATAGATGTTATGAATTCATTGTGAAACTGATAAATACACTTCTTTCGTTTAGAAATGACACGGATTAACAGAAGCTGCGACTATAAACACCTCTTCCTGTTGCACACACAGCCACGCAAGCACAATGCACATCAGCAATGCAGGGCAGGTATATTTTCCAAGTTAGGGCGACACTGCAGTGAAAGAAGTGGACACTTCCGGGCCTGGGATGTACATCTCCACTGCAACGCTGGATTACATTTAGAGCAGACACTTCTGGAGTCAGGTAACGGGAGTGGATGCATCAGGGCCAGTGCATCGCCTACTATAGTGATCGCAGGTTGCTTAAGACGGGTAAGAGCAGTGGACACTGCAGGATCAGCGATATGCATCTCCAACGCAGTTCTAGACTAGATTTGGGGCAGAGACTGTCGAGATGAGTAGAACCGAGATAAAAAGAGTGAACACTGCAACGCCAGTGTTGTGATTCTCGTATTAGGAAAGTCAGTGTTTGAGACAGGTAAAGGCAGCGGTCCCAGCGGGAGATATATAAATGTTCCCCATTCGCTAAAAGGAAAGGGACACTGCAGAATCACGTGGCTCAGTGGATTGAAGCATTCACTCCAGAAATCTGTGTTTGACCTCATGACCAAGGGTTTGAATTCGGGCATGCCCAGTCATCCCTTCGTCCTTTTGTGGTTGATAAAATGAGTACCATTGAGTTGGGTAACAATAAACATCTGTTATTCCAGCGCAAAGAGACCAAAAGGTGAACGTGCATTTACAAATACACATCTTGTGTTAGTAAAAGAACTGGGCGTTTCAGGACCAGTACTGCGCACTGAAGAGGCTGATTAGAGTCAAAGCAGTAAAACGTCAACTTTGATAGCAGACAAAGCAGCATACAACTTTACACAGGTGTGCACCTTCAATGGGCACCCACTCTGGTACACCTAGTCCTTGCATCTTCCTCTTTACAGCGTTTGTGAAACAGCAAAAACACTTGCAGATTCTCGACGAGGTTAACTTCACTAATCAAAGCAGCGCAGTTCAATTTTCAGTGGGGTAATGCCCTGCTTACTTGGAGATGTTTACAGATGAATTTAACTTGTTAGGTGATGCTCACACTGAATGCTGCTGAACAATTGAAATGCCAAATATCTAAGAACCTATCTCGGCAAAGGCGCAAATTCCCTGGCCACTCTTTGGAAGCTCCAAGTTTCAAAGACATAAGTACAAATTGTGGAGGTAGCTGGTGCACAGAGCAACACACAATTCTCCAGAGGTGTGTATTCTGTAAGGAAGTCAACCCCATCAAGTGATGCAGAAGTTCACTGCTGCAGAACAATTCAAATGGGAAGAAACGAAAGTGCCTGTTCCAGCGGGGAAAAAAGACATCAGGGAAGACCTCTGGTCATCATAATGTCTGGAGATTAATTTACTGATGTCGCAAACGTGTGGAAAGTTCTGTGTTGTTTTCTCCGGGTGGTATCGTGGTTAGGTCAGTGCCTGCTGAAGTCAGGTGAAAACAATGTAGGTTGCAGGACTTTTACTGTGCATCGCCCATGCAGGGGAGAGGTGGGCTGAGGTCAGAGGCTGCTGGAGTTGGGTGAAAGAAAAGGAACTGTGCCTCGCAAAGTTATCTCTGCAACTTCACATGTTTTCTACTGGTCACCGGCCCGGAAGGCTATTATTCAGATTAAGGCTTTTACTGGCCATAAAACATGACGTCACACACCCCAACTCCGAACGCATCAAGATGTGACGAGCAATGTCCAACCCGGAGACAGCATTTTCTGTCTCTGCCGCCGCAGGAACTCCTTCACCTCTATTTCTACGCGAATATATGTTTGCACTTTCGGAAGCATCTTAGAATCTGCCTCCAGTCTTCAATCCAACTCATGGTTCCGCCGATTCTGTCTCTTAAGTGCCTAGAAACGCTCAGCTTGCTTAACACACATAACACAAGGAAAGCAGTGAAAAGCACATGTAACCAACGGAGAACTGCCCCTTACGGACGCGTCAAGGATAGAAGGTGAAAACCTTGCTTTTACCAGTCAACCCACTATCAGCAAATGTCGAATCCAATACAACTTGTACAATGGTGGTTAGCGCTGGGGCCAGTATAAGAACTTGTGATGGAATTAACCTCTGCTAAACTCAACTCAACTCAAGCACAAATGGAGGATACACAATTTACTTCCGTGGCTCTTCACGTGGTTCCTCCAATGATAAGATTAGTGCGCCCTAGGTGCCGCTTCTCAAATTACGCACAAAGCTACCCAGGCGGTTCTTAGCATGTTATCCAAGTGTCTGGTAGCCCCAAAGCACTGTCCGAGGGGCTGTTGTCCCCAAGACCTCACGTGTCCAACTTGTGTGTAAAAAACATTCCCCAGCGGAGAGAACCTGTGGCCTGCAACCACCTCGTGGCGGCGCGTGGCGCCCTACAGATCTAGAACACGCCCACCTCTGTTCACGTGCAGAGCAATGTCCACTGGCACGGGTCAACAGTGAAGTGGGCAAACAGCGCACACCGAGGCAGAGGTGCCTTGGGTACACATTAAGACCACTAAACAACCACGAGGGCCGCCGACTCTAGTCCCCTGCCTGTGATGCCACAGCCTCCACTAGTCTCCAGCTTTGCCCTTGCAAAATCATTACTCCCTCTTGACCGCCGATGGTTCCCAATTGTCTAGATGTCGTAGTAACCATATATACACCACGTACAGAAAGTGGTAAAGACCTCCTGCCACACCCAATCAGTACCAACTTCTATACCCACAACTGAATCATGCACATGAAAACAGCACTCGGCCACACCGCAACTGAAATAACTAGAATCCAGATGCCGGCTGTGACGGTATACTAGAGACAGTACTAATGGGAGAATACTTAATATAACAAACAATAAAACAAATCATGATTTAAAACTTTATAATACATGGGATTCTGTAATACCTGTATAAACGTCAGTCACTAATTTCTTTATAATTGGCAAGTTTTGATGCACCAAGTCACCAATTATAAAGAAAAGACAACAGAAATCGACTATTAGGAGGTCATCACAGTCCAGTTCTTAAGTCACAATGCTTGCTGCCAGCAGAAGAGAGGTCTTTCTGCATGTTTCTACACCTTGCAAGCTACTACAGCTTTTTTTTTAAGCTGACTTGTTGAACTGCTTATAATATCGGTTTGCAAAAAAATATCTAATAGGTTTTTGATGTGTTTGATTTTGCACTAGAGTTTTTATTTTTAATTCTTCACTTTTGCAAACATGCTCACTCTTTCATACGAAAAGCTAAGCCCCAAGGTTTTAGATGGTTTGTGGGAAAGGTGATGGTGTGACCATGTATTGTATGGGCTAAAGTCTCCCCTGGCATACATGATGAGGGTATTGCAAGTCACCTCAGAGTTCCATAATCTTATAAAGGAACTCCACCTTAAACCTCGTTCCTCTATATGGTTACGAAGTCTTGGAGACTTGCAATAGCCTTAAAATGTACGATAAGGGGTATTTCACCCCCAATATGCCTCACACAATACATGTATATACACAGAGAACTCAAAATACCAAACAACACTACTTGGGTCAACAGTGAGGAAGCCACTTCTTCCACCTGCCGTTATGCTACCTTCTAGACAGGCAGGGCCAGTGGAATTCAAAGACCAGAGAAGCGCTTTCAGTCTTGAAAATATTTTTGACAATTTCAGATAGAATTAGCGCCACATGATTGTCTATGCGAATTCCGTTACCTGTAAAGCCACAAGCACTGTAACGCAGTCCAAAGACCGGTGCTCAAAAACAACAAACTGTGATTAAGATAAATATGAAAGCATACAAGCATCAGACTGCACCGCGGTTCTTCCCCCACAGACACTCAAATTCAGTGATCTGCTCGGGATGTGACGGGCTCTGAGTTTCTGAGATCATCACAGGTATCTTCCGAAAGCAATTACCTCTTCTTTGAGGATACTCCTTCCAAAATCTTACCCTTCGAAACGGCTGGAGGCACTTCTCAGTGTCATGTGTTACTACCGCCCCCTTTAAAGCTACACATTTGGGATGCATAGCAACAGTAAAGGATGAGTCAACTGACTCCTGTAACATCCAGACTGCACGAAAATATCTCCAGCAGGTGTATTTATTCGCTCATTTTATTAGCAACAAACCCAAGGTGAAATAAATGCAACAAATCAGAACACAAAACAATTCTACTGCACCAATTATTTCCACTCTAGACCATTTAAGCTTGGCTCACAAAACCCTGGAGGTAGCCATTTCTACAGGCATTAAGTAATGCTATTCTTGAGCACAGAGATATAGAAAAGAGCATTAAGTTAGATTAAACAGTCAGCAAACACTTTCAAGCACAAGGGTCTCAGAACATGACCTTCACTTGAAAAACCACCTTAACTTCAGAAAGACCATAAAAAGTTGGCCCTCAAGCTGTAGTCCCTGGCGCGATCCATAATTCTCTACAACAGAATACCGGGATCTACTTCACAAAAGGCCTCCCGAAATTTAAAAAAACTGTATTAAACTTACAAGAATTCCCATTACCACTTTTCCAAAACTATTCCAGTCCTTGAAAGACAAAACAAGACTTTTGATCAAATAATTTGGTACCGCCAACATACTATGTTTCATAAATCGGGTATAAGAACAAATGCTGGCTGAAGTGACCTTTGCACCATCTTACATACCGTAATAACATTAACACGCTTACTGACAGCAACAAGTTCACCAAACCTGATCAGATTATGTGCCAGGACCTATCACATTAAACTCTTCCCACATAGGTTATACTAGACCCACGCATTCCCTTGGCCAAACTAACAGGTCTGCACTTAATTACTCCGGAGAGATGGCAAAGCTGTGATCTAACGCTAGTGGCAGTTGCACGCAGTTAAAATGCAAGATGATGAAACATATCTCGAATAGGTCAATGGATCCCTTTAGTGTGGTGATCCTAAAAACCAATGCTTACCTGGCTGCGGTCCTTGTCCACTTTCTTAAAACACTTGTTCAAGGACAGGTTATGTCTCACAGAGTTTTTCCACCCCGTGGGGGCATTTTCAAAGTAGGGGAAATGTTCCAAAATCCAGTTGTAAATGTCCTTGACCGGCAGGCGCTTGCTTGGCGAGTCCTCAATGGCCATGAAAATGAGGCAGCTGAACGAGTAAGGGGGCTTGCAATTGGGGTTCTGCTTGGCATCGTAGGGGAGGTCTGAGTGAGCCGGGGAGGGAGGCGTGTCCTCATCCACATCCTGGACAGGGCTGACACTCCGTAAAACGGTGTCCCCAAAGCTCTTGAGCAAATTCTTGCTCTCATGCAACCAGTTCAAGTTGGTGAGCTCCTCATCCTCCATGGCCCCTTTTTCCTTGTCACGTTTGATGGCTGGTAAAGCAAAGTCCAAATCGTCGTCGTCCTGTAGGGCACTTGACAAGGAACTTCCGCCGTAACACTGACTTAGTCCACTGGAAACACTAACACCGGTGCCCTCTGGCTTCTTGCTGGGAGGCATGACGGGACCCATTTAGACCAATGTTCCTAGAAAACCAAAGCGAGAAAGAGTCATGCTAGGAAATGGAAGCAGTCAACGACAAAATATATCAAAAACATTTTTACCCCATCGTTGCAGCAATCAATCTCCGATTTAAGACTTTAGTGGCATATTCCAGTTTTGACAAAACAATTTCTATCATTTCAAAGCAAACACTTCAAATTGCTTAGACTAGATCTAAAAGAATACGGTTCTAAGAAGGATGGTTTTGAATAACAGTTCTAAGAAAAGTTCTTTCTTGGCTTCTGGCTCTTTACTAAAAACGGTCAATTAGGCAGACTTCAGTAATTAAAACAAGTTCCAATCGACAACATTTATTCAATGCAGTCCTCAGCAGGGAAGAATTTAAAATTACTTCCATCACTGAGTCTTCTGTTCTAAGACTAAATCTTAAACCAGTGTCTGATTTAACATTTTATAAACTATGCATCTGATCACAATGAACGATGAGCCACACCTGGAAGAAAGTCTAAACAATTTGTTACATATTTGACGCCCAAAAAATATCATACCATTGATGCGTGGAAAGCTCATAAAAGCTGTACAATGCAACCAGCTTCTTCACGTTTTACAGGATGCAGAAATACCTGCTCAAACAATGTAATTTGTTTTTGCTTATGAGGGGTATGTGTATAAAAAGGGAAAGTGAAGGAGCCTAAAAGTGACTTACCTAAAGCTCGGTTTCAAAACCACATAGGTTCCTAAAAACAGACTATTCATTGAGGGCAAATACTGCCCAGGCGTACAATTAATCTAAAGCCATGCACAATTGTTTTAAAAGAAGTGTCGCTATCCACTGTATTTTGAAAAGTTGAGATTTCACCTTTTGTTTCTAAAATTCAGCAAAACTAGTTGTTAAACACCTGATAGCAGCATAGGAGCTTAATGATCGTTCTGCAAAAAAAAGGGGGAACAAATCTTATCCAACATGGATTAATACTACTCACTCGAATATTTGTCTACCTCGTGGCAATATTTTCTAAAAATTATCCGACTCTGCAGTAATCCTCTAACTGATAATCAACAAATAGTTAAATGAGAGGATAGGCTTGTAGCTCTATTTAGACATCTGCATTGGAACATTTGTATGCTACATACTACTGGTAAGGCCTCAAGGTTTCTACAAACTTTCTTACACATGATGGTATATCTTCTACTTAATGCTAGATCTCATCTGCAATTCACTTCGTGATGTTGCTTGCAAAAGAATAACTATAGAATTAGGCACTTGTTACAATACATCACAGTTTTGCGCAACAGATGCAAAGCGACCCCAAGTGGCCAAAACATAGGCCATATATGAGTAAACTCAAGTTCAACATATACTTTTATTGGATTCATATCACTAACACGACATCTGTTCAACTGATTCATAACAATTCGGTGCTTTTCGGTGGGTTTAGAATTGTTCAGAGGAAGTTCAGAAAACACAGCCGAAACTAAACAGAACAAACACTTAACATCTAAGAACTGCGTAAACAGGACGCTGTGCAGATGTAGTACTCCAAAGTCTGCTCGATTACCCTCTTGATTTACAAGCGATGCAGGCTGATCAAGTCTGTGGATGGCACAACCTTGACATGGCTACGAATAAACCAGATTGAAAAATTTTGCTTGAAATTTTCAGCCCGAAAAGCATTTGAGAAGATAATCCGTCGCAATTTACTGTTAACACGACTTGGCTCTAGCGCTCTAGGTTAGGGCCGCCGTCACAATAACACATCAGTCCAGCTGAACTGATGGCAAGACAAGGCAATGACAAAGATCGAAGTTATGGCCTGATCAGGTGGGTAAAATCAAACAGACTTGAAATCTTTATTTTTTAAAACTTAAACATGAAATACTCAGACAGTTCATTATTTCTAAATAAATATTTCTCAGAAAATGTATTCTGAATCTGCATTCGCGATATGGATCGGTGAGAAGGATGCTAAACTTTGAAGGATTATGCTTCGGGGCGAAAAACACAGGTGGCCTAAGAGTGTGCTAGTGTAGTGACATTACCATAGGTGAGTGCCGTGGCGCAAAGACTGAGGGTGCACATACAATGCAAGACACATACATGTACGAGAGAAGAAAAAAATAGTATGTGTATGATCTCGAACAAGACAAGTCCACATCAAGAAGAGAACAAAATCCAGCCACCTTAATACAAACATACATGTATTCAATCCAAGATACATGACGGATACCTGAAAGAGGATAAAATGTTCTGAGTGATCTGTTACGAATGTACACTACCTGACACTTCCAATAAAATACAAAAAACAGGGTTCGCTTTCTTCTAAAGAGACTAACAGCAGCACCAAGCACACTGGTCGTCTTGTATGTTACTCTTTCATTCAAAGCATGTCGCACGAACACCTAAGTGCTCCAGTGGAGTGGACCAGCTAGCCGCTGGCTTCTGTGTTATTGATTCATGGAAAATTAAATCCTGGATTAGCCCCGGAGGGATTGTAAATAGACAGTTGTGCCTTCAAAGATAAGACGTCGAGCGCATTAACCTATCAAAGTAATTTCTCTATGATGGGTCCTAAAATGTGAACTCGGTGCGGATTAACTTAAGCATTCTATAGGTATTGAAGCAGCACTGTGTCCAAGCGATGCCAGCAATGGTTTATGGTCAAAGAAGAAAAAAAAGTAACTGACGGCGTCTTTCTAGTCCCCCGAACTTAACTCTGGCAGCGTCTGCAAATGGAAGTAAGTGGTAGGTCCCAGGAGCTCCTAAACAGGAAAATTATATGATGGCAGACAGAAAAGTAATTTAATTGCAGAGTTGCTATGACAACATGCTGCTCTCTTTCCGTTTAATTTGCTTATCTGCCAGTCTCATCCCACAGGGACAAACACTTCAATCTTCTGATGCTCGTCCAAGTACAACCTGAATCGCTGATCGTTCTCCTTCGAGTACAACCGGTATCGCCAACTCCAAGCACAACACGCAAGTACGACGCTGCTCTTCCAAGTACATTATGCATGGATGTCGAGCGTCTTTCAAACGCAACCTGTGTGGCTCGGGATGCTCCTACACCCATGACTCCACTGAAGAAGCTTTTCAAGCTATAAAATCCATCAATGAATCTACTCCTTCAAAAAAAAAACTGCGTCTCCAGCAATGATCCTATACAACCTACCTAAAAATACAACCTGCACCACCGACCACACTTCTTCAAGTGCTAACTGTACCTCCAGTGATATCCGTTTAACTAAATCTGCAAGGCCGGTGTCGACTGCCTTCCATGTGAAACCTACATTGACGACCATGTTCTTCGCCGTATAACATGCATTGGTGAAGACAGTCCCCAAACACAACCTCCATAACCAGTGAAGCTCCACTGAGTACAATCTGCATTGCCACAAAAACATACGCCACCAAATACAATTTGCAAGTGCAACGTACACAGATGAAAGTGATCAACTGAGTACAATCTGTATTGCCAAAGAAACTCACCCAATTACAATCTCCAATAACTATGCTCTTCAAAGTTCAATTTGTATGGCTGTCAATCATCGTCTAAAAACAAACGTCATTGCCAAGGATGATTCCCCCCCCATGTAAAAACTGCCTTAAGTATGATTTTCCTCGAAGTCCATGAATTAATGCAGATACACCTCTAAATACAACCTGCATTGCTAAGAATGTTTTTTCCAAATACAATCTAAATGTACAACCTGCATAGATGACAACGCACCAAGGTCAGCCTGAATCGCCAGCAGCCCCACCCCCAAGTACACCATGCAATTGCAATACTCTTAAGTATAATGGGCACTGATGATGATCAGGCTTCAAGAACATGAATCACCGTAGGTGCTCCTCCACACTAAACCTGCACCAACAACGGCGGTCTTGAAAGTCCATCATGCATCAGTGAAATGTACTTATTCACAAGGAGTCTGAATCACCAACCGTACTCCTCCAAAAACACCCTATAAATGTACAACTTTCCTGCATGTCAATTCTCCATCAAGTAATATCTGCATAGATTCTTCTAACCTAAAAAGGAAATAAAGCCACAAGTAAAGCCTGCATCAAAAACACAACTAAGTAAAACATGCTAAGGAAACCATGTTACACCAGTACAACCTTCATCAATGGCAATGCTCCCACAGTACAACCTGCTGAATTGTTTATGCACCTCGCAGTAAAACATACACCAATGTTATTAGAACTTACACAGAACTTTGAACCAGTTTTCAGACAGCAGGAATGAAAAGCACATCCACATTAACACTCATGCGATACAAAAGGTCTTGCCCACCACACTTGAGCTTCCAAGTATGCTTTCGTTGCATTTTTCCATTGCAAAGCGATGCCAGATTCCCCTCCCCTCTCATGACGGACAAAGAAATGCAGAATCACATGAGTCTTGTGGAGCTGAGCAAACATTTGCTTAATCTGCTGCCAATTAAACAGCTCCACCAGATAAGTAAATAGCTGTTCACAGGTGCCCTAAGAACTGCACTTCATTAGTTACTGAACATATTTTGAGTCAGTTTGTGGACTAATCACTTTAAAAAGACACAAGAAGTATTTGGCGTCCACGTCGTTACATACCACAAGCATGAGAGCTCAGCTAAAGAAGACTTGGCATTTAAAAGATGCTATCAACAAGTTCACAAGGAGCACAGACTGTCTTGCACCATTTTTTACTTTTGAGCCAGTCACAGTTCGTGGTGCACGGAAGGGGCGGGGCATGTGGGGGAGGGAGGGGTCCAGTGGGAATAAAGATTAAGCTACAAAAATTAATAAACAAGCACTTATCTTGCTCGCCGCACTGCTCCATCCGCTTCTCCTCAGCAGGCACAGGCTCCCAGCCTGTCCTGTGGCCAATCCTGACGCTGCACAGAGCAGCGTTGGGATTGGCTGGGAGCGCCCAGCCTGGGTGTTCCCAGCAGACCGGGAGCCTGTACAGGCTCTCTCCAGCCTGGCAACTGTGCATGTGTGGTTGGTTGGCCCGAGACGGCCGGCCAAACATACATGCGCACTGAGGGAGGGGGGGTGCTGAGCACTCCCCTCCATGCTCATCACCCCTGTGGCCCACCCCTTGACAAGGAAACGATAATAAACACTGTTTATTATGGCTGGCGGGGGTTGGAGTGACACTCCTCTGTCCTAATGGAGGAGCCGCCCTTGTTTCAAGCACTTCAGATAATAGTTAGCAGATGGCATGTGGGCTCCTGATTTACAGAGGTGTAGTAAGAAAAATGCCACCAGGTCGATCTAGTGATAACCTTTCCATACATTTTGTAATCACTGGATGCCCATAGTTTGCCACAGCTTCACCAGGGGGTGCACCAACTGACTGACCTTCGTGAATCTAGTAGCAATCATCCTCCAATGTGAGTGTCTCTGACTAATACTCACTACTAAAGCCATCATTCCAGGAGGACTGCCTTTGGGCATAAACTGTGAACCCAGTACATATGGACTGCAAGAGATTCAAGTGTACAATTTGTGGCTTATTCTGCTTTATCTATGCCAGAACAGAAAATAAAGTGCTGAGGGTGTTTTTTTGCCCTCATGTCGAGGTTCACAGACAGAACACGTGCACTCCTTGTTCTGCTTTGAATCACGCCAGGTTCGACCTGGAAAAAACCCTCAAGGATGTGCAATTTGTGCCCAGGGTATAATAAAGAGTCGGACACAAACCAGTGTTCGCACTCCATTCACTGTTTGCACACCAATCGGAATCATGGCATAAAACTTTCTGGGATGGTCACATGAAAGACACAGCCCGGACGACATTACCCTCCACCTGTACCTATCCGAACACTTGTCCAACTGGCACATCTGGACATTCCAAAGCAATGGCACCTACAATCACATCTGCTCATAACTCCCATTAAACCCAGTGCATCTCACACAAAGCGCGCTGTGCACGGCTTCTGCTGTTTGCAGAACTTTACAAATTAACTAATCCATTTGGTCATTCACTGCATTCTTTAACTCGACAACTTGATCTTGCTGCATGGTCCGTTCCAAGGAGATCCAATTCAGAACACGGCCTCCAAGCCTGTAGCAGGAACGAATAAAAGTATAAATCGGGGTCTCCAACAAGTAGCTCGGGAGCAGGGTGTGTGTGAGAGAGACCACGTGTCCCCGTCTCCCCCACCCACAATAAATAGTGTAGCTCCTTGGACACTACACCAGGTTCAAGGACCACCAATGTGTATTCTGGTCCCTATCAAAAGGGCTTCATCTCTGGCACAATTGTTTCTGTTCATAATAATAACAATTGCATGACATTGCTCATTCATTACTATTTTTTGCATTCTTTATCTAGTGGTGGTGAACTGGTAGCCATAATCGACACATTAACAGGATGACTGGCCCATTGTAAGCCATCCCTGAAATAATGCTGGCTGCCCCTCGCACAACAGATATATGGTGGGCATCATGGCTCTTATGGTGTCCAGCTTTGGTACAATGGTGGCCCTTGTATAATGGCATGCATTATTTGCTTAGAAGAGGCAGCCTTGGTGTGTTGGAGAGCATCCATGGCCTATGACTGTATTATCAGGGCATTTGAAGCACAATCTGTCCGTGTGAAGCAACTGTTTATGCGAGTACTCGAAAATCAGAAGGTAATGTTTGGGGACTATATTTCCTAAAAATTAAATTTGCTAAATAAAGGCAAACTCCATGATTTTTCAGAAAAGGGTTTTTCATCTGGAAAATTGAGTTTGTGTGCCCAAAATGGGAGTGATTGACAAATATGTTTATTTTTCAGAAATTGGTATGCTGATGAAGGCAAAAGTTTGCAATTCCAAAAGTTTAAAGTTGATAGTTGAGTGATTCAAGCTGAGTTAAGGAGACTTGTTGCAGCATTGTCTTTTGTGCCAGAAGCCATGTTATGAGTTGAATGTTACTTCATTAGGCGGGAGGAGGCACTGGATGCGGATATGCTTATACCTGGTATTTCTTCTGGTAACCTTGCCTGGAATTCGTCAGTGGTCACAGTGTAACATTAAAACACGTGCTCATAATGTGCGGTGATAAAACTTGTTAGTAGGCCGGGAGGACTTTCCCGGAGCAAAAGCTGCTCTCGCTACAGCAAAGGTTGCAGCCGCCTGGTGTAAATCATTTACTGTCCAAACTGCAGCATCCCTTTAGTGTACTGACAGGAAAGGGGAGGCCGGGATGAGGGTTAGTCAAACACGGGCAGGTTAAGTAAAGAGTGACTGCGGGCACAGGCAAACACAAAACGTTTATGCCTCGTTTTAAACAACAAAGGATAAACCGCATTTCAATCGCAGGGTTAGGACAAGCAGAGGGGAGGACGGCACGCGTGTCCGTGATTTACCGACCCCGGGGCGTGAAGGAAGGATGCGCAGTCCGACGGGGAGGGGGAGGCAGAGACGGGCCTCACCTCTCAAGCAGGAGGGGAGTCGGCACGGTACTGCCCCAGACGTATCGGAAGCAGCACCAAAAAGTACAGCGCCACGTGAAGGATTTGTTAACTCGGATTCTTTCTGTGTTTAGGAGTAAGCGTCGAGCGTTAAACCCCCCAAATATTCAGTGATTCGCCAAAGCCTGTTGTTGCATAGTGAGGTGTTGCATGAAAAGTTACACTTAAGTCGACGTACGAAGCAAATTCACGTCATCCGGGCAGAAGAGCGCCCTGGGCAGGAGAATGTGGCGTTTCGGGGCTTTCTGATGAATACAAGAGGCTCCTCTTTTATTGCAGAGACTAACTCCTGAAACAACGGAGTTTGGAAATGGAAAGCGGGGGCTGTAGTTAGAGCAGGGAATGCCGGTATTCATTCTGTTTCAATGATGCTGGATGGACCAGCTGCTGTGTAAAGGAGGGGCCGGGGGGGCAGACAGGGAAGAGCGATCGGCAGAGCTGGGAGCTCACATTTCAACACTCAGCTACTGTACGTGGAAGGAAAAAAACAGAGGAGGAAATGCTGATTGGTCCGAGACCGAGTCAGTCGGGCTGTTGCTAGGAGACTGACTAGTGCTCTTATGCAGTGCCATTAGTGGCATGCCTCCGTAGCCGCTGCCATGTCCTAACCCTGCCTACTGGCCCAACCCACTCAAAACCAACTTCTTGTTTTTGAAACGGCCGCACCGCTGCTGTGGCTGACAATCTGTGACTGACAGCTGTCCTGCACGGAAGCCTGTCTGGCCTCACTGGTTAGAGTGTCAGAGCCGTGCACAACGTGTGCACCTCCAGTACCGCACAATCTAAGCACTCCCGCAATCCGAGGCAGTCAAGACACTCCACAATGTGTGCAGATCAGAACACGAGCGGCACCCTTTACAATGCGTGCGCAGCCTTGGCCACGCAATCCACGGCGCAGTCAGCATGATACACAATCAACACTGCACGACGTGTGTACACACAATCACACGGCCAGAACGCCGGCAGCACCCTTCACAATGTGTGCGCAGCCCAAGGCCAGACAACCTAATGCACAGTCAGCACTCCCCGCAATCAGAACACTGTAGAACTTGTGCAGCCACACAGTCAGTCATCCACAAAACCCAAGTCAGGCACCGTAGGCAGCCAGGACAAACATACTGCGAGACACGCTGCACAGCACAGCGCCAGGCAGCCAGTACCGGGCACTCCGCAGCATGATAGGACAAGCCCCCTCAGTCACGACACGAGAGTCACAACCTACACGACGTGATCAGAGACGGCAGCATGTAGAAAAGGAGACACTCTCCGTCATCTGTGACGGTCAGCGAATGTGTGCTCAGAACAGTCTGCAGCAGTCCAGAGCGCGCAGTCAGTGCCCAGAGCAGTGTCATACGGACAACATCCTGGCAAAAAGTGTATTTTGTAACACAGCCCGACCTCGCCATGTAACAGAAGAGACAGAAAGTCGCCCCCTCCCCCTACCCTCCAGGACTGCACAGCAATGCATGGCCGAGCGCACCCGCGGATGGTGCCCACAACAACCCACACTGCATGCATGAGCACAAGTGCACTTTATGGCCGGTTAAAGACCCCTCTAGGCAGTACAAAAATCAACAGAAACTTACCTGGCAGTGGAAGGAGGGGGAGGGGTCAGAGGCTCCGGCTTCCCCCCAGGACAGTGAAAAGTTTCCTGCCCTGCATGCTCCCGGAGCCCCAGGGGTGGAGGGGGCAGAGAGGGGCTGCTCGGGGCGGGGGCGACGCCTCGGTCCTCCCCTCCAGGGCTCCCTGCCCTGTTCTGCAGAGCCAGCACACAGGGCTTCCTTCCCTCCAGCCTGGGCTACGGGAGGAGAGAAATTGTTTCCACTGCAAACAAAAAGGCAGCACATGACCAGGGAGCGAGAGAGGGGGAGGGAGGGGAGAGGAGGGAGAGAGACAGCGTGGGCTGGGCGTCAGCAGAGGCTGCGGGGAGAGAGCAGAGACTGTACAAGAAGGTCGGGTGGATGGAAGGAGAGGATAGAGGGCTGGAAAGGGGGCGCAGAAGTGCGGAACTAGGCAGAGAGTGTGACAGGGGAACTCTGGGGCGCAGGAAGTGGGATCCGACTGGGTAACATTTAAGTGCAGTGAGCAGAGTGAAACAACAGTGTGCGCGAAGAGCGGGGCTGGCGAGGGTCACACGGAGTGCTCGACCGTGCGGCTAAAGATGAGGCTGTTCATTCAAATGTCTCAAACAACGACAAAGTCTGAAGATCAGGGGATGAAGTCAGAGCGGGGGACACAGTGTTAAGGGCCCTCGGAAGGGGTACTGTGTGGGTGTAAACGGAAAGGCTCACAGCTGAATGAGAAGCAAGGGGGAGACAGAAGTCACGGAGAGGAGCTCACATGTAATGGAGGGAGGAGTCAAAGCCCGAGGGGCAGCTTAGAGTGCTCTGAAGGAAGAGCCAATGGTGAGGGACCAAGAGGAATCCCACTGTCCCATTAATGTACTCAGTGTCCGCCTCACTGTATGTCCTGGGCTTTGATGTGAGAACCTAATTTATTCTGGGTGCTGTAGTGAATTTACCATCCACAATCCCCAGCTGAATCTCAGAGGCCCCATCCCAAGACACCACCCCCAGCGTCCCCATCAACAAAGCCTGCACCCTACAAAAAAGACTACAAACCACCTCACCGAGTGTACCCCATATGGCCCTCGAGCCCAGTAGCTTCTCAGAGCCCTGCACCTTCGCCCATCCAAACCCTTACATACCTCCCAACCCTGACCTCTCTGCCGACCACCCTCTCTATAAACCCTGTTTCCCCTTGTAAACTCCACCGTCCCTCGGCTCCCAACACCCTCATCCACAAACCAATCAGCCTCCCGACATGCGAGCGCTACATCCTTCTACACCCAGTGACCTCTCACTCCTGAACTCTGGTACAGTAATCCCTCCTACCTCTCCACTACAAACACCCTCCTCGGCAGCCATCCACGGACAAATTGCACAGGCCACACCCGCAATCCACCCCCTGCAGTGTACGCATGACCCCCCCACCCACCCACCGCAAGCCTCCTGGCTCAGCTTCAGAAGCACTGACTGTACAGCACGACGCCCCCTCCCCCAGTCTGAGCCTGGAGCCACGGGGCGGAGAATGCAAACTTCTCGGCCCACGAAATAAACCGGCTCTGGGTCCCAGCGTGAGGCCACGTCACTTACTCCTGAGATGGTGCGCGTCCGCTGAAGACCGAGCCCCGTCTATCCCCGTGTCCGAAGCAGCTGCGGCAGGCGCCTCCCAGAACTAACGCACCTCTTACTGCCCCCCGGAAAACGGTCCATGTTCCAGCTTTCTGGGGGCCCGGGGGCTTTCTATCGGGCTGGCTCCCGAAGGAAGAGTCACTAGTCCTGGTGGCATTCTGGCGACAGGGCAGCTGGAGGACTGGAGCCTTCACGCGGGAAAGAAAACACACGTCATGGGTCCATGCCTGCCCCTCCCGGGACTCTGCAAGGCCGCCGCATGTTCCAGATAAAGCCGGGGTGCTTATCGCCTGACCATTTGTGCTCCAGGCACGACTCCCAACTTGCCCTCAGAGTTGTAAACCACGCCCACTGTTGCGCTGCGAAGTCTGTCTTTTGAAAGAAAACACCAAAAAATGGCTTAGCCTTGAGCCAAACAAATGGTCCCTTTATCTCTTCCCAACTCCCGCGTGCCTTGAACACAGACACACACCCAAGAAAATACTACCCAGACAGTTGCTGTAATTCTTGAGGGTGGGGGAAAGAGAGAGGAAGCCACCCGGCGCCCTCTGCTGGCAGACAGCGGAACACGCCGTGCATCCTTCCGCAAGGTACTGTGGAAATATATACGGCTTGTTTATTTATGAACTGATACAGCACGGACATTACCGAAACAGAACATTGCGAGGGAATAGTAAATTACATCAGTTTTAAATACCGAGTTAACAAGATGTAGGTAGATACAAAGGTAAATAAAATATAATGCAAGACCGAGGTAGAGGGGTCAGCCTCAAAGCAAGGATCAGTGTAGAATACAGGTCTTAGAGAGAGAAGTTAGTGGGAAGAAAATACATGAAATGCTTTTCAAATAAAAGGGTTTTCAGTTCGGATTGGAAGGCTGTCAGTGAGGTAGTGATGGGTTAGCTCAGAGATGAATCTGTAGCGTCTACTGTTCTACTTGTCCCCCAACAGTTGGTGAGTTTCAGAGCCCGGTATTGAGACATCACACTAGATTTTATTGTATTGTATTGTAATAGTATTTATATAGCGCTTACTACCCCCTGACGAGGCGCCGAAGCGCTGCAGCTAGACACCTGTGGATGGCCTTTCAAAGTAGGATCCACGAATCAGGAGATAAATCAGGAAAGTTACTTTACTGGCTGGCCACTAGTGGGGCTGCAGGTAGAGCGATCCCAAGGATCACTCTCACTGCAGGATCCCGAAGAACATTAGGGGGCGTAATCTCGGTCACCAAGGGCATAGTATCACCTTCGCATCTCATTACAGATCCCCGTATGCAAAGCACATGCTGTCCATGGCGGAGCTGAATAACCCGCTCATCTCGGTCCTTTCGGTCAGATAATTGCAACCCTCGGATCAATATGCTCTGGACCTACCCATAACGATTAAGGAAGTTGTGGAAGCACCACTGGAACTACAATATGGGAAAAGTCCTGAGCCCCAACAGCTTCTCAGTGGAATTCTTTAAAAAGTTCCAGGCCTGATCACCGGCTACCAACAATCTCTATTTAAAGAGGTGACCCAGATCTGTCTTCTTCCCAGACATTTTGCACCGGGCCACAATAGTGCTCAATTTCCAAACCACGTAAACCCCCCAAAAATGTACATAATATCATCGGATTTCACTCATTAACGCAGAAAACAAACTTCTCGCAATAACACTGGCTAACAGACCGGTATCAATCATACACTCCCTGGTCCATCAAAAACAAATTGGGTTTATGCTGGACTAAAGTACTCTGTAATGTCTCAGGAGGTTACATTTGATCTTGACCAGAGAGCAGGAACTGATTGCTCCCCCCCCCCCTCCCTCCCCAAATGCTCATTTCCCCCAGTGCTCTTTTCCTGTTAGACTTCGAAAAAAGCTTTTAACTGCATAGGGTTCTCCTCTTTCTCTGAGACCTTCACTCAGTAGGACCTCGCATAATACAAATAATAAATTTATACGATGCTGATGCCAGCCTGCAGGTTAAACAGAACAAATCAGTGCTGGTGCCGCTCAAAGGGGCAACAGGGTGGATGACATGGCAACCGCACCTTCAGAGCCATACAGAAAGATTCGAGTACACTGCACATGAGGCACTCACAGCTAGCATGGCTCTCAATATTCCTCCCCTGATGGCCAAAATTAACAAAGATTTACGTAAGCGGAAGACTCTTCTCTATCAATAATGTGTAGGTGGAAGACTCTTCTTTTATCAATAACGGGCACTGATCAAGATAGTTGCTTTCCCAAACTCTTGTACTGCTATAACGCTTCCAGTAGATTATCCGACAGACCTTCTTCAATAACTTAAGGGCCTAATTCAAGGAGTTCCTGTGGATGGACACACAACCCGGAGTCTCCATGATCAAATGCACAAAGTTGACTTATGAGAGCAACTTTGATATAGCAGATACTCAACTTTTCTACTGGGTGGCTTGCCACACCACCGTCAATGGATGGCTAGTTGGGGGAATAGGGATGACCCTGCCCATCTATTGGAACCAGACTCCTTCAAGGGGCAGGTCCTTTGACACATCTGTGCCTGTGAAGGATCCCCAACAGTCTCCCCACAGTTACAATATTAACACTGACTGCCGATCACAAGACACTGTGCTACATTGGTTGTCACAATAAGGCTACACAAAGGACCCCTCTCTGGTTTCGTGACTGGCTGTCCTCCACTCCCAGGTCACTTGACTTTAAGGGATGGGGCTACATTGGGGAGAAATATGGTGCAGGAAACACATGAAAACCTTAAAACATCTTCAGGAAGAATATCAGCTGAAAAAAATCCTAATTCTTCAGAATTCCAAATAGGACACATGCATGACCATTCTCCATGGCCAGCTGACTCACCTACCAGAATTTAACCCTCTGGAGGCCAGATTGATGTTAGAGGTTGCACATCACAACTATACCACTCACTGGTCGCTAATGCCCCAGATTCGATGGTCCACCTATGCACTAGCTGAGAGGCAGATCTGGGTCCAAATGACGAGTGGTGGGAAGCCAAGATGGCTCTTTGTTCACATGCAATTTCAAACTGACTCTGGCTTGTTCAGTTTCTATTGCTTTCACTGACTAGATTACAACCGGGTGAGGTGGCGGAAGATGGGGAATGAGCTCTTCTCACACTGCCTAGAGGTCGAGCCTCAAGGAGCACCCCAATGCACATGATTTGGGAATGCCCCAATATCCAGCCACATTGGAAGTGGGTCTAACAATCCATCCCCTTGGTAGGGCAACCCATTGAATTGACATCCAATGTGGCCTTCCTCGGAATTATGGAAGAAATTGGGGGAAGCACTGTGCACACTTGTAGCACTTTCTGTTTCATGCATTTTTGTTTTTATTACTGTACATCTTTACACTAGTACAGTCACCACTTTTCATACCAGTGTAGCTCACAGTTCCATTCTATCTCCCCTTTGGGCTGCAGTAGCATTTCACCTCCACCTTCATGGAAGAGTCTCTGGTGGCAACGCCGACTTTCAACTCTTATCTTCTAGTGGTTCTGTCTGCTTCGTGAACAGGTGCCCCTCCTATGCCCTGACACTTGGCAGGTTCTTTTCCATCTCAAAGGACATGTTTTGGGGTCAAGTCAGTTGCTCTGATCTGTTATCCTAATCTAGCATGAACTGGGCTCTCATGTGGGAATCTGCCATGCTACAGGGCATCTTGGTGCCAGCAAAGCCTGCCACAATAATGGCCAAAAACTGTGTGGTCAGTGAGAGAATTAGTGAGCCAGAGACTGGCTCAGGTTGCAACTGGCACTGTCATGCCCACCCTGACAAGAGTGTGTGTTGCAAATTCATAAACAAGGTGGCAGCAGTAAAAAGCAAGTCTTGTAGTTCACTTTTGGAGCAGCTGGAGGAAAAGCCGATTTGTCAGTTAGTTCGGTGCTGACTTCTGGATAACCCAAACCTCCACTTTTGACGTGCATGAGGAGGACATGCAGAAGTCCCCTTGTGCTGCTCACGGCAATACTATGTCCTCCCTTTCAGGACACAAAAAGCTCAGGCAATCGGTATGCCATTTGCCAAAACAATTCTGTGCAAATCTAGACCAAGCACATCTGCAGCAGTATTCAATAAAGGTACTGCTTCAGGGCTCTGGAATACTCATCCATTACTACTATTTGGTAGGGATCTAAAATGTTAAGCCATAAAAAATCTATTGCTACTTCTTCCCACTCTCTTTGGTAATGAGACATATGGTGCACGTCCCCGACGTGCACCAATCAAAACATCTTCTCAAACAGCTGATCAAAGAAAGGTAACCACATTTTCTGGCGTAGTTTATTTGGCGGCCATTATGCCTCAATGCCCTCGTGGGCCAGTGCAACTAGTTCCAGTTGCAGGGCACTTGGGCTTACTGGGAATGTGCCTCACAGGAAACAGCATGGCCAGCGTGGTGCCAGTTCACCATACACACCGAGAAAAGCTTTAGTTTCTTTCAGACCCCACTATTTATACTCCCGTCTTGATGCTTTCAAGCTATTTCCTTCATTGCAGTTCAATGAGTTACGTCACAGCAGCGAGTACAAGGTCCTGCTGTGCGACCTGCAAAATACCCTGTGACTTTTTGCTCTAGATTTGTTCTGTCTTGCCAAGTAACAGATAATCTTCCACAGTGTTTGACACTGTGTTTTAATTGCCAGACTGAATTGCTGCATGTCCACGTGAACGTGAATTTGTGAAATTTGGGACTGAAAACAGGAACGGACACCCAAGAAGTGGGCCAGACACACACTCGAGAATGTGTTGTGGAAGTTGATTTATTTTGGCCTCTATATGTACATACCTGTTACAGTGAATGCCTCTGAGATGCTGCGCCATAGGCTTTATTTCTTAGTCCATGTGCAGTCGTATTTGCCTCTTCCTAATCAAGCTCAATAAATCAAGGGATCAAGTTAATAAATTTAAGTTTCAGAACAACTTAAATTTGGGAACAACTTAACCACAACAGAGGTTTTCCAACATTTCTATTATTTGTGGTAGTGAGAGCCACTTGAAGTAGCCTCTGCAGGCAATTGGCTGGATTGAGCGCCATGAATATATGATGATGTGTGGTAGGTTTGAGATGTCACTGCGAGGCTTGGTGAAATCAGCTCTAGTCATCACATTTAAGGAGACACCAGTGTATGCTAAAAAATGAACATTTATGCCATAAAAGTCAATGTCTCGTACAAGTTCAGAGACATCATCAAAGAAGTCTACACGAACTTGGAACTCTGCAGGGACGAACGCACAGGATGTGGCGGCACCTGGAGGTGAGAGGGGGCACCAGGAGTGCTCCACAGACGATCCTATTTCCTGGTGCTGCTTTCCTAGTTGTGGGGTAGGGTTGGGCCTGGAGAGACAGGCTTCCGTGGAGTGCTTGTCCACCGTTCCCCTGCGTGTCAGCGGAAAGCTCTTGAAGACCAGGTCTGAGGCCCTGGGCGGAGCAGTCAAAGCCCCGCCAGATGGTGGCATCTGCATAGTGACTTTCATATTGGTCTCATCTTCAAACTGCGTATTCCCCTCCCCCTTCATCCACTGCAATGCAGGAACATGAACACCCTGGCAAGACCTGGCAGATGTGTCAGAAGCGGAGGAGCTGGAGGTGGGGGAAGACATGGGTGAATCTGAGGGGGGCTTAAGGTATCTGCCCAGACATCGAGGGAAGAATGGAGATCCCTGCGCATTGCAGTGCGAGGTGGATCAGACGAGGGCTGCGGAATATGTGACCTACTGAGCTGGCCATGGGTCCCCAAGGGCGAACATGCAGTGGCACGATCTTGAGGAGGGACCACAAACACTGTATAATAAGAGACTGACCAGTGAGTGCTTTGAGGGACCTGTTATGAATACCATTGCTCCACCGTGAGAGGCTCCGTGCCATCGCCCTTGAGAGACAGTCGAGACACTGCTAATTGGGTTCTGGGGTGGTTGTGCACCTGCGGCCAATCCCTGTTCATCGGACGGCGAGCGTCCCACCAGACGGAGATCACAATCCTAAGAGCACTGACAGCGGGTTGGTTCCCCAGCGAGACTGCTGCATAGGGCACCAAGGCACCCGTGGCCTACAGGTGTGACAAGACCCTACAGAGGGAACTCTTTAAAGGGGTGGATTGCCTGGCACCAGTTTACCATTCGTTGATCCACGAATCAGGAGATAAATCAGGAAAGTTACTTTACTGGCTGGCCACTAGTGACGAAATGATGGTATGACAGAAAGGCCCTAGAGTGGCCCCCTTCCCCGCTTGAGGTGCGTCCCACCCCTCTGTGCAAATTCCTGGAACTACTCTCCGGTGTGCAAAATCTGAAGACATCACTGGAGCCTAAACTAGACACATTGATTATGGATATGGGGCACATGCATGAGGCACACAAGCTTAAGGCAAGGGTATGCACACAGGAGACCACTATCTCGAAACTACAGCCAGCGTTGTCAACAACGCAAATGAAGATTATGGCCAACAAGAAGTGGACCTAATATGTCGGAGAGCGGACGATGGGGAGAGTAGATCCTGCTGCAACAATATCAGAGTGGTGGGACTGCCTGAACAGTTGGAGGGTCAAGTATGAACCTTTACTTGGAACACTAGCTGACGCAGACGGTACTGGGAGGGTAAACCTCAATCTTCTCTGTGGAATGGGCATGCCGAGTGCTGAACTGACCGCCCCTGCCAAGGTCACCCATGCGCCCGATAGTGGCATGACCTTTTAACTATTGCGATAGGGATAACATCCTACAGATTGCCCACGCAAAAGGCCCATGGCAGGTGGAGAATCAGGTGGTCATGATCTTCCCTGATTACAAAACAGATGTGCAGAAAAAGAAGGCCTCATACTACTCAGATAAACAGAAACTAAGACATATGGAGCTTAAATATGCCTTGATGTTTCCAGACAAATTCAAGGTCCTGGAGGGCAACCTAGCATTCACCTTATAGTTAGCCCAACAGACCTGGGACAGGCTGGTGTCCAGGGGGAACACCTGCCCTTAGACCCTCTGGAGGTCAGAGGGGGATGGAAGGCAGTGCGGAATAGACGCAGCATGGCCTGCAGATCGTCAGCCTGACCAAGTAAGGAACAGGCAGCGCAAGAGAGTGCACAGGTGGTGGAGGAACTGGAGAAGACTGGCTCCCCTGGATCGGTTGTGGAATACAGGAGGCATGGGTTCCTTTGTTAAACGCCTATGGGTCTATGCCTACCTGCGGAGGAAGGAGCACACTTTGCATGTCTACAAGAGGCACAACTCACAGCAGCAGATCTCACTGAATTATGTAGACACTGACGGGACAGTGCTTTTGGCACAACTTTTTCAGGTTATGCTCGGGGAGTGTTTGTATGGGTGGCCCCAGGCGTTCCCTTCACCACCGCCCACACCTTCATAGATCCCGAGGGTTATGACATGACCATGGGGTGTATGCCAGATGGGCTACCTTTAACATTAGTGGTGGTGTATGCTCCCAGTATTGGACGGGCAACCTTTTATGCAACCCTGACACCCACGCTATTGGTAGATCTGGCAGACCACACAATTTGGTGCAGAAATTTCATGGGGTAATGGACTTGAGGTCAAATAGGTCTGCTCCTCCTCTTCCGGGAACGCAGACAGCCATGGTTATCTCCCCAGCTTACATAGGCGCTTTACATGCTGTTAGGGAACCTTTGGAGATTATTGTACCCCTCAGACAGGGGATACTTCCATTACTCACAGGTACATGCACTCCATTGCTGGTTAGACATGGTGTTCGACTCCACTACTCTGATTTCACAGTGCACACATGAAGAATTTTTGGGGCATACTATTTCAGATCATAACCCCTTACTGATATCATTCAAGTGAGTTAGACCCAGGTAGACAATACTTACTTCACCACCAAAAAAGGTAAAGACATCGAACATTACTTCGAGGAAATGAGGGGACTGAGTTGGGAGTGCTTATTGAATGGTACGCATTCAAAGTGGTCCTGAAAAGGCTGTGCATAACAACGGTGTATGGAGTGCTGAAAAGGCATGACAGCGGAAGTGCTTGCTGCGGAAGACTGCATCAGGGTACTTGAAAAAAGTAGTGTGGGCAACAGCGCCAATTATCTGACGTTAACAGACTTACATAAGGAATAAGTCTTACCTCCAGCGGCAATATGAACAGGGAGATGCAGCTGACTGAATCCTGGCTTGGTTTCTCCGAGCGGAATGAACAAGCTGTCTGATTGCAGCTCTCTGTCTGGGCGTGGGGGGTGGTAACTTCACAGACCAAGACCAATGCTGCTTTTTCCAATTATTATACAGGGTTATATAGGGAAGATGCATAGGTAACAATGAAAGAGGCTACAAAATACCTGAAGGGGATACAGGTTCCCTCTCCTAATATCCTCTAGTGGCAAGATCTAGCCAGCCTACTGACCTTGGATGAAATAAAAGAAGTGATCTCACGCACATGGCAATGGAGAAGGTTCTGGGCACTGATGTGTTTGCGATCAAGTTTTACGCCTCTTATCGGATTACACTGGCACCCAAATTACTTAAAGTCTACAAGGAGGCGATGACCAAGGGGCATCATGCATCCTCCATGAGGGAGACAGTGATAGTTGTGCTGCCCAAACCCAGCCGGGACCCCCTGATTGTGACATCTTACCATCCCGTTTTATTGCTTAATGTAGACTACAAGGGTCTAGGTAAGATCTTGGGCACTCGATTGTCAGACCTGTGGGGAAATTGGTGCACCACAACCAGAATGGTTTTATACGGGGGAGGAACGCGTTTCTTAATCTGAGATGACTATCCCACACTACGAACTGGGCAAGGCAAACAGAGATGGTGGTATGGGTGGCATTCCTGGACGTCTAAAAGGGTTTCGATATGCTCAGATAACACTAACTAATGGCAGGTTTGAGGCGCATGGAACTGGGCCCACTCTATCAAATGGGTGGAGCTACTATATACTTCCCATGGGGACAAGGCAAGGGAGTCTGCTGTCCCAGTTGTTGTTTGCCCTAACAATGGAACTTCTGGCATGTCTGCTGCGGAGTAAGGCGCAACAATGGGGCCTGCAAATGATGGGGCAGCCACAGATTATTTCCCTTTACGCCGAAAATGCACTTGTGTACCTCAGAGGGGACCTATCTTCGCTGCCTGGAGTTAAGTCGGTGCTGGGGAACTTTCGGAGTATATCGGGACTCTGGATTAACTGGAATAAGTCCTGCCTGTTCCCTTTAACACCCCTGACGGATATGCAGAAGGAAGTTCTTATGGAAGCTGGGCTACCATGGTAGTTTGATACTATTAAATACCTGGGAGCTCAAGTGTACCACTCAGAGGCTGCCTTGTTTGGGGGAAAACCTCGGTAAGCAGTGTCGTCTGTTCGTTGGTCGCTCCCCTTCTGGACCAACTTACAGTTGTCGCCGATGGGCCGACTGCCGCCTCTGAAATGCTAGTGCTGCCCATATGGCTGTACTTCTTTGTGGCCCTCCCGTTTATCCTGAGGAAGTCCTTCTTTAGGGAATTGAAGGGGTTGCTGATGGACAGAGTAACCATCAGCAAGCTTTATGCACCGCTGCAAGAGGGTTGTTTGGGTGCACCGAATTATGAGTGGTATTACACTGTGGCCCAGCTGCAATGGCCGGCTCCTATTCCGCAGCTGAAACACTCAAATGTGCTACAGAAAAACCAACCACTGCCACAGGGTGCCACAGCCTCAGATGGTGTACTGCTATGAGTGGCCACACACGTGGAGGTGGTACGTCTGTAGTGGTTGATGATGCATGCTACAGGGCCCTAGTCATCCATTATGAGCAATGCCGGAATATGTGGGTTTGTGAGTGACATATAGAACCTGGGATACGGAGGAAGTGGGGATTAGTACATGGGCAGATGTGATGTTGGAGGAGGGTCTCCATGTCTTTAAGGACCTATCCTTATAATATGGACTTGGCCCAGAACAGTTTTCGCTCTGCTCTGCCCTTGGGAGCGTGATGAGAAAGAAATATGGCTCAGATGGGAAACATCACCACTGGCAGCTCTGTTGGCTTTGGTCCCGACTATAGGGAATTTTCACAAAGCTGTCACATACCTGTAAACCACATTGTGGTGGCATTGCACCAGGGAGGCTATCTCTTTGAGAGATTGGTGAAGGACAACCTGGGCTATAGATATACCAGATAAGGTGTGGTCATGGTGCCTACAATCAGTCAGAATCAGAATAAATACAGTCTAAAAAAACAAAAAAACTGTAATCTCCCTAGCCCTATGCTATTACATGCAGGATTTAGACTGGGACACTGCTGGTTGCCTTGGAGAAATCGTATAAAACTGAATCTTCTATCAACCTTGATAAAGGCAAGCTTTTGACGAAATGTGTTCTGTTTCCCTGTAATGATGCTGATGGATTACACATTTGGTAGCAGGCAAACAAAGTGCTGTCTTCCTTGAAGGAGTGAGGAGAGCATGTATATATATATATAAAGGGCCTCTTGAATTTTGCAGCAAGAGGGCAAAATTATGCATCAAGCTTGAGAAAATTATGCAAAAAGAAGAGTCAAATTATGCATCACAATGCAGCACATTTTGTAATAGCATTACTTCATTATTTCATCATATTTAAAATTGATAACACTGTCCGGGCATTAGTTGCTCCTCATTAGTACCAGCTTAACACCCAAATATAGCAATAAGCAACAAATAGGTGACTATTCGATCAGTAACCTTTCACTTTGATGCAACAATGTCACTGCATTTTTAATAACTTTTGAACCATTTGAGCTTGAATTTTTTTTTTTTTAGTTGAAATCTCCAGATTATGTGGTAGATGATGGACTATGTGGCAAATGCAGCAAAACTGTAATTATGGGAAAATCGCCACACAACTGAATAATTCCAGTGGCCCTGATTTTTATATATACATATTACCCATTGGCAGTTGCCAGTAGGTAGGTAGAAATTAAGATATTGTTTCCACAGATAAAGTGGTTTTTGACTTCCATATATCTCTGGCACCAATTGCTGACTTCACAAAATTGCCCACAAAAAGTGTGCCGGTGATTAATATTGTGCATGGAAAGTTTTTGGGGTGATCTGTCAAGTGGGGCAGAGAAAAGGGGGGGGGGGGGGGGTGAGGTTCCCATGTTTCCCATAGGAGTTTTGAACACAACTACAGCCCAAACCACTGGACGGAATTGTCCTATATTTGGCAGAAAGGTGTAAATCTGTTACGATGTTTAAGAGAAATGAAAGGAAATCCAAATTTGTATATCTAGGGCCGCGGATCCTCCTCGGCGACTTCAAGAATAAGAGCACGTGCAGAGATCTGCAGAGCTTTGATTGGCTGCCAACAGTTCAAGCAGGAAGTGTTGGCAGCCACCTTAGGAGTCGGCTTCAGCCAAGTCCCTAGAACAAAAAAAAAGAAGCCCGAGTAGGGACGCTGTGACCCCTTAGCTCTGTTGCTGGTGTCCCAGAGGGACCCTGCCAGGGCAAAAAATAACTTTTTGATTTTTTTTTTGCCATTAACTTGTGACAATGTTGCAAATTTGTGGCAAAATAATAAAAAAATTAAAAAAAACAAGCCCAGTCTCCCACGCTTGTTTTAATAAAGCCTCTGGGTGGGCCAGGTCTCAGGGGCATGCCACGTTCTTGTGGCTTTGATTCAATAATATACAGGGGGTTCTGCACTGCCCCCGCAGAGTAACTGCTTTGACGTGAAGTGACAACCATATGTTGTACATGTACACAACCGTTGCTCCGTTTTGATTTCCTGTTTATAGGTTATTTATGTGTACATCAGCAATACCCAATATTGTGTGTGACTTTTTGTAGTCTGTCTACTATGTCTATGATGATCTGTTTTAGAAGGTGTTTGGGCACTTTCATTTTGTTATGTGACTTTGACAAAGACCGTTAGGTCTAAACGTGTCAGCCGGATCAATAAACTGGTGTGGACTAAACATCTTGGAGGGAGGGCTTTCCTTATGTTGGAGGTAGCAGAGGACTTTATATATATATATATACACACATATGAATGTGTGTTTCAATGTTAGTTTCCATCTTTGTAGAATTTTTTTGTATCTAATATTTATTAAAAGACATTTTTATTGAAACTTTACCCTGCTCCAAGATAGCGGAGATGATCAGATTTGAGAGGTGAAAGGTTACTCTTCCTACGGAAAAATGAGGAAATGTGTCTCCAGCAATCACAGGTGAAAACATTTTTGGCTTTCAATATATGTAGACGGTGAGGACATTTTCTAAAGGGGCCTTCAGAAGTGACACATCTGGGAGAAATACAGGAGTTTTTGGCAAGCGTTAGGTCCTCCCTCCTAATAGGGAACAAAAATAAGGGGCGGTTGCAAAGATGGCAGTGTAAAACGCTTTTATTTGTTTTTTTGTAATTAGAGAGGTTTGAGGGTGGTTCTATATAACCACAATCGAAGAATAGAATAAATGAAGGGAGATTGGCATCTTTCCCTTAAGGGTGTATTCCTTGTATAGGAGGATGTAATCATGACCTACCGATTTTAAGGTATTTTGTTTTGACTTCAGGGCATGAGTGAGGGGACTTTAGTAATATATTTATATTTAACTGGGTCTTCTGTTTTTACAGCTTGTAAATACATCATTTGCCCAGAAGTGATGGTTTGATGACCTCGAAATATGGTGCACTGTTACATTTGTTTTTGAGTATACGGATACAAAAATGCCCCAGGAATGATGACTTTATAGTGATGCTACATTAAGCAGAGGTGAGAGAAAGAAATATTAAAGAGCTCCACGAAAATGGAAGTGGTAGAGGTGATTTGTACAAGCATTATTACAATACTTGTTCATACTCCTATCCTGGACTTCGAATGTAGTGTAGCTGGGTTGAACCCATTGTGATCGGCAACGGGAGATTCATATTTGTTAGGTACCCATATATATTATCAACCTTATTATGAGGCGAGGGAGAGTTTTTATATAAAGCAATATGGATTTGTTAGATATGACCTTGACAAAGGTCAGTGAATTAATTGAAGTCTTTGCAATGGGAATTGATGGATTGAATGAGTAGTGAGGAGATTTTGGAGTGAAGAAGCTATGGATGGGCAATTGATACCGCTGAAAATTGGAAGATGTATATGGTTTTGTCAAAAAGTGTTTTGATGTTAGAAACATTTTTTATATAGTATAAATGCACTGTTTGGTTGAATATGTATATGTATGTTTCTGTTTTGAAAGAAAACACCCTTTTTAACAAGATTTAGAAATCGTTTTGAGATTAATATTATATATGGATGTGATATATGTCATTTGTATTTTGATGCAATGTAAGTTAAGTGTTGTTACTAACAAGCTTCTTTATTTTGTAGGTATATTTGAATATGTTTTACTTTATGCATGGAAGATTCACATATATGATAGTCCTGAAGAAGTTTTTATTCTTGTTTGCTTTAAAATATATCTAACCAAAGCCAGGATGGAAACTACCAAGTTTGTGCAATGACTTAAAGGCACATTAAAGAGGCCTTGTGACAACTAGCAACTTTGTTTCCTTGTGCAAAATCATTGTGGTATTCAATGTGTTAGGCTGTAGTCAGTGTTTTCTCAGGTTAAATCATGGTACTGTTGTAATATCACAAGATGTGATCTTAGCTCTATATTTATAAATGTGTGAATTTGTATTCTAGTACAGTTGCTAAAATAATATGATATTGGGCCACAGTGCTTTTCATTTGCCTGGCCATCAATTTCTTTGCCTTTCTTTGATCTCTCCAGAACGTGCTTTGTTTGCCCTTCTTCAAAGTTTCTGACCATCCTATACACCATGTGCAATGTAGGAGAGGCAAGTCAGGCAGCCAGCCTGTCAACAAAGCACTGCTGCGTTGTTACCTCTAGGGAAAGATTCACTTTAATGTTCTAGCTGTTGTACTTTAGAAAGAAATCCTTTTGTGCAGTTTCCTCTCTGTCAAGGGCTTCCGCGTTCCTGCTCTCATACTGTATCCACTAAATCCTGCTTTCACCTTACTATCCCGATCCATTTTATAGGACGTCAGTCCTTTTTTTAAGCACAGTGACTGTGATATCTCATACGAAAAGTCCAGACCTTAGAACAGTTGCTATGATTCCTCATATTTTGATACCTCATACACTATGTAACACCCTTAGCATCCCAGATCAGATACCTCATACGGTACTCTACAAAAGGTACTGCCAACCAAGATACTATGGGAATGTGAGCTGATAAACCCACACTGGTAAAAGCGTTATGTCTTGCCTTTTAGACACACTGGCTTTGCCAATGCTTTTTGGATTAGAAAGATGGGGGTTGTGTGAGAGAAAGCACACGAGGGAGAGACACATTGATCACTGGGTGGGTGGGGTTGTTGCAGGAGAGAAGGGGAGAGAGCAACACAGAACGTGGAAGGGGAGTTTGTAGGGAGGGAGCACATGAGTTTGAGAGCAACATGAAGCTTTGGATACGTACACAAAGGAGAGAGAAACAATGAGCACAGGGTGGGTGGGGTTGTTGCAGGAGAGAAGAACAGAAGGGAGAGAGCAACGCAGAACGTGGAAGGGGAGTCTGTAGGGAGGGAGCACGTGAGTTTGAGAGGAACATGAAACATTGGATAAGTACACAAGGGAGAGAGAAACATGAAACAGGATGGGAAAATAGACGAGGGAGACAGCAACACAGTACAAGGGGTGTTTTGCTGGTGGGGACGAGGGGGAAACAAATGAGTGAGACAGCAAGTGAGAGAGGAAAGGAGAAGGACACAAGGAAGATAACATCACAGAGCACAGGGGGGGGAAGGGTGATTTCAGGGGGAGAAGCACATGAGGAAGGCAGAGCAACATGTTCAGAGGGTTGCGTTTTGCAGGGGGAAGAGAAGCATGCAAGGAAGAGAGAAACATGGAGGGCGTAAGGGTTAGGTGAGCACCCAAGGGTAAGAGAAACATGGGGCAGGGGAAAAGCAACTGAGGGAGAGAGTTGGAAAACAAATGCAATCTCACATATTGATTAGTGAAAAAAAATAGATTTCCCTAAAAGTAAGCTGTGAAAGGATGCAAGTCAGCCAAGCAATTTGATGGTAAAGAAGCGTTGCACCAGGGGAGAGACAAGCAGAAAATGGCACATGGACACCCACCGAATAAGAAGTAAGAAAATGAGCATGGCAATAAAGCCATCCAGTGGTTGCTCGTTTCAATGATCCTGAATAAGAAGAGCGATGGGAGAAAACCCTATCTGTGACGCAATACAGATCTCACCCTCTCATTCTTGTTAAAGAAATGTGACACTTCCGGTGTTTTTGTGAGCCTTTCCATGCTTAGGAAAATATTTACAGAAATTAATAAATTATGCATATTTCACCAGATACTGACCAATAAACCACAAGACCCGAGGGTAAACCATAAATAATGCCAAGTTGAATGTAAATGTTTAAAGTTCTGCTTTAAAAAAATGCTGTTCCCTTCCCTAAGAGTACTAGACACTTTAAAATAATACGATTTGCTTAATGTCGCAACAATTGAAGAATCATTGGTTAAAAATAATGCGGCCTGGTTCTGAAATTGGCAACTTAACAAGTAGACCACATCTGCAACATCAATGATGTCTGGAGATGATATAGATGTTCTAAGCACACACTCCCCGTCACAGCACGCAAAAATGCAGAATCAGATTTCTGTGGCAAACGCTGCAATTTTATACTACTATGATGCCCGACAGGCGGCAAGAATGTTCTAGAGGGAAGAGAAACTAAATCAAAATTTTAGCCCAAAAATGCAGAAAAATCCTTCCTCTTTTGAAACAAGAAACTTGGTCTTCAAAATTGTAAGGACTTGAACTCATCTCGATAGATTGTTGAAAGCCACAAAGAAAAATAAAACATCCAAAAACACCCTTTGCCATAGGTGACACGGTTTAGCAGACACTGGCAATCCCAATAGGCCTTGAGTTTGAAGACCTATTGGCTTTGCCAGTGTGTTTTGCTGATGCTATGCAGTATCTCTAAAAAGTTAATTTGCTGATGCTGTGGAGCATTTGAAAACAAAATAACAAAAAAAGCGCAGTGATGCTGCTGCATTATTCTGTAGACGCATGCATGCATGCATGCATGCATGCGTAAGGATGCATCCAAATGCATGCTTCATCACACATGCACTCATCTATGGAATGACACAGGAGCATTTTCTTTTGTTTTTTATTTACTAATCCAAGATGGATTGGTGTATTAAAAAAAAAATACTTACACAAATGTGCATTTTGACCTTCAGAGTGGCCCAGCAGCAAATGGCAGCTGCCAGGTCCTAAAAAAACACATTTAACATTAGGAAAAAAACTAGAAAACCACGAGGAATGGTGTGAGCAGGTGGGGGGGGCGGGGGTGGGAAGGTTGGAGGAAGCAACAAGGAGTGGGCAGGGGCAGAGGAAAGGGAACAACAAAGGTGCTCGTGGTTGGGGAAGAAAAACAATGACAAAAATAAAAGAAAATAAAGAAAAGCCAGAAAGGGGTGAAGAAAGCAATGGATAAGAAAATACACAGGAGAGCCTGACTTTGTTGGAGGAAGTGGCACACGAGTGAGAGAGCTAGAAAACATGTGCGTGGAATGCTGAAAGAAAAAGAAATAAGTTGTACCTTAAAAAGCAAGCACTGAGAGGACACAAGTCATTCAATCAAAAGGATGTAAAGAGATGGTGCTCCATAGGAGGGGCAAGGATATGAAGAGGAAGGGTAGCTAATGGATGTGAAATAAAGCCGACCAAGGGTTAACAATTTTAACAGTGCTCCAAACCCATTATAAGTTTTTTCTATTGTTGGTTTTGTTCATAGGAGGTCCATGCAAGCCGTCTGGTAGGCGAGACCCCAATATATATATGTATGAATATCTCAGTCTAAAATCCTGTCAAGATAGAATCAGCCTTTTACCCTCCTTAAGTAAATAAAAGAAGAGCAAATGACCAAAAGTAATTTCATTCGCTATTTTGTATGATGTACACACTGCTTCTCAGTTTTAGAGTAATCTTCCTGCAATTAAATCTTAAAGGATGCCAAGAAGGAGACAACAGTCGTCACTGGGGGTGCAAACTGCATGTTTGCCAGAATAGGTAAAACGTCCACAAATTCAGATACAGTCCTACAGCATTACAGCTACAGAGTGCCGTAAAGATGGTTCTCTCCAAGATCAAAGGTGGTCTGTTTTGGAATACTGACCTTTATAATGTGGCTGCCTAGAAGGGAAGCAAGTCTCCTGAGGTAATTAGGTGCACATCAATGTCACTCTTTATGAACAACACGGATCTGGACCAAGTACATTAGCATTAATGGATGGTTGAATTGGTCTGGTTGTTTCAGTAAAAGGATAATGCCCTTTGTATTGGTCTGGTCTCTCGGACGTTTGGGCAAATGTTAGACTGAAGTTCTCTATAAATTCTGTTCCAAGAGCCGATGTTCGTTATTACATCTGTGAGGACCAATTTTAATGAATGTGGCAGAAGAAGCATAGGCATTACCTTATGGAAGAGTCGAAAGTGTCAGATGTTTTGATGACAACACTGACTTGAGGCATGAAAGTTAGATATTAGTTGCAGTCTGTGAGGGAGCACAGGCACACTTTGGAAGGACACTGAACTGCCAAACACTCCAGAAGTTAAGTGCTTGATCAAGTGTTGAGTTGGAGGGAGACTGCTGGCAGATGTAGTGGTTTCTGGTACAAGTCAACCTATGGTCATGGCTGTGACGTCTCAGGACATCGGGTTTGTGTGCATGGCACTCTGGATTCATCTTGTTTACGAAAGGTGCTTAAGGAAACCTCTGAGGTCCTGCCTAACATATGACACAGATTCACAGAATTCAAGCAAACCATGACAAAGGATTAAAAGGTTCACCTTCTGTTGCACAGCCCAGAGCTTGACCAGTAGAACCCAACCTCCCACCAAAACAATTCACCAGAATACTTCTTGTCCCAGAAAGATACCTTGGGCTTCAGCAATTACCACTGAGACTCCCAGATGCCACACATTGTATCAGCACAATATAAAATATAATTTTGTTTCTCTGTGAGCCACAATATACATTTTGTTTCCACTCATTCACTGTTAGCAATACCCAGCAGATTATGGAAGTTGTGCAATTTGTGTGCACTTGATTAAAAGTTACGGTCATGTGTAACAGAGACAATGGAATGATGCATACATTAATTAGGAATGCCCTTGGCTCAACCTTAAACAAAAAGCTTCATGTGTCTACTTCCTTTGCTAGGATTATTTTTGGAGCTGATTTTGTTTGGCAGGAATGTCTCAAACCCCTCACAACAAATGCATATAGAAATACGGATTGACATGGCCATGCATAGCAGCATACGAGTTCTGTTCAGCCCTTGCAGCATGCCAATTTCAGGTCTTTATGGCACTTCTAGTGTCTGTTGTCTCCAGGTTTAACTATGCATAATATGTTTTGATATTTCGTCTCAGATGTTTTTAAAACAGTTCCCATGCTGCCTGAACACCCATCCAGTTGCAGTGGTGGTATTCTGTCAATTTTATAAGATGCTCGTAGCATATGAATGTCTTTTGGCCTTGAAAGAACATGTCTTGTCCTCCCTGTGGCTTCCTGTGCCATTGACCAGTCAAGACTTCTTCACTGACCTGTCAAGTTCTAGTATAGTTTTATACAGGTTCTTGTCCTTCCTTCTGTCACACCCAGGAGGTAAATCTACCATCCTTCTTCTCCACTATAACCATCTTCTGTTGTTTGCCTCAAGGATCAGTTTTATCCCAATCCCCGGGCTTCAACATCTAAATGGATGCTCTTTTGGACATCTCTCTGGATACAATTTCAATTACCAAATTTGTGCTGACAAAACCTAGATCCACATTAGAACTCAAAAGAAGACAGGAGACCATTGGTAAGTCATAGACATGCCTATGTCCATAAGTACATGCAGATTAATATTGTGTGCTTCAGAGCATCAAAAGCTGAAGCCATGCTGACTGCACATCATACGGCAAGCCTTTATGAGCTCACGCGTCACTACATAAGATTTTCATTCTTGGTGTCACATTTAATCCTCATTTGTCATCCAGTCCTCCTGAGACCTCAGCAAATGACATGCATTGCATGGAAGGTAGTTCTGTCTGTATATGTATAGATCACAGTGCACATCTGCTGCCATCAAAGTTGTACATGTCCTTCAGGAACCACTAATACAGGGATTGCTAATTCTCCTTCTGGTGAAACTACCGGCCCCTCACATACCCACCCTTTGTAGTCTGATTGGCTGCTGTCGCACAGGGGAGTGCCCAGGCCTTATATGGTCACCTGCCATTACTGCTTTACTTTCTTCTCTGAAATTACCAGCTTTTGGATGACTCTTTCATGTGCGACTGAGACACTTTCCTCATATCAGTTGGAACGTAGTGTCAACCCTTAGCCAACAACTCCACGTGACCAGCACCTCAGGATGAAAATCTCACTAACACTGCAAATATCACTGTTGTCACACTAATGAATCACACTAGTAGAAGGGACAACCAGGTCAGATCCATTAAACTTCAATCATCATATCTCTCATGCTTGGAATATCTTACAAAGATTAAAAATTGGTAAAACATTTACACATCAGATCTGACAGTTAATACCCCAATAACACATTTTTTACAATTTGTTTTAAAAATCTTAAATTCAATAACATGCAACAAATCTGTGAAGAACCTGCTTTAATTATTACACTCAAAGGTACAGTACCGTCAATGTCACAAAATTCTGCACAGAGGGAATTGTCAAACATGAACTGAGAGTGTGTGCTAAATTGGTTCAAAAGCCCCTGTACACTAGTGACAAATCCTCTCCTACTTTGGCAATTCAACCCATAACACCTCCATTTTCAGCGGGCAAAGAAATGAATGGGAAATACCATCATAACCATCCAATAAATGCAAGTACTCAGGGATATGATTATTCTTGATGATAGTACCTTCACAGAATGATTTCATACAAAGATGGGAAAAGCGCCCTCACCAAAGTGGGGGGGCGCGACCAGTTGGGGGTCGGGGCCTCCGAGGCCCTGGGCGCACTCCCCCTTTTTCTTCCTTTGCACCAGAGGTGCTCAGTGCCGGCCGGATTTCCGCTCCCACACCTCGAGAGGCGTGGAGGCGGAAGTGCAGCAGGGGGCCAGTCGTGGGGCCATCGTTGGTTCCTGGCCGGATCCGGCTGCCACAATCCGGTGGGGGGCTACTTAAGAGCCCCCCCAAGAAGGCTAGACCTTCTTTACCTGTTTTGCGGCGGCCGGACGTGTGCGGGAGCCCGTGATTGAGGAGCCCGCGATTGAGGTACTTTGTCCTTCGGTACCCCCTTTCTCTACGGCATTGGTTTTCGGCGCTTCCGAGTCGGTGCCCCTACATCTTGGAGGCCTGGAGGAGCGGAGCGGAGCTGGAGGTGTTGGAACGCGCTTGGGGCTTTTGAGCGGAGCGGCACAGGAGGTTTTTTCGGTGGCCGGGATTTCGGGTTTGAGTGAGTATTGGCACGGACTGCTGGTTATTTGTTAATGCCCCCTCGCCTTCCTTTTTGCGCGTCAGGCGATTTGTAAACAAATCTTTATTGCATGTACGCTTGGCAATTTAAATAGAACATTGACCCTCTCCGTATATTGAAGAAAACCTCGCGCCGGTAACGCGAGTAGTTTGGTTATAACACAGCGCGCGTCAGGAGCGCTTTCAAACAAATTTAGGTAGCTGGGTCTTGGGGGTTGTGTTTTCTTTTGTTCAGCAGGGAATTCGCCAAGTCTTGCTGCGCTGTGTTTTTGCTGTTTTGCGCGCATGGCCCAAATGGTGTTGTGTACGCGAGTCGGGTGTACTGTTGCACTGTGTACTGCTTAAAAAAGTATACTTAATCTTGCAGATACGAAAGTGCCTGAGGGCAGTTGTGACTTTATGTTGTAATACGAGAAAAATAGTATTTTGCTGCTTGTTAAAGGGGGTATTAGACCTGCCTGTGTGGCGCATAACTAAAGAGATATTTGTTGATTTGATAAGGGGCTTACTCTGATTCAGCCACAGGGTTATAGGGCCTGTATGGTGGCCCTAATGATTTAAGGTGGTTGTGGCTCAGTTAAGTACTTAAGAGAGGTTATCCTCTTAATCCTTGTGGTTAACTGTGTTGTATTCATCTTATTTTCAGGATCATCAATATAAAAAAATAAAATAAAAAAACAATTCTTCATTTCAGCCTCAGAGTAGTTGCCCTCGTTGCAGTCCATCATGCCACCAAAGAAGGCTAGCACCCAAAAAGGAAAAGGTTGGGACACCGAGTTGTCCCAGCTTTTAAGATTAGTTTTAGAAAAACTGGGGAGTGATGACGCAAGTGAGGTCAATGTGTCCCCTGAAAAAGAAGTTAGTGGGGATAGGGGCACTCGCCCAAAACGGTCCCATGTGGCCCCCAGCGCTGCTTTCCCCCCGGTTAAGCGCAGGAAGAATGGGAAAGCGCAGGTGCCGGCCTCCATTAATCTGGCGCCCTCCACAACGGTTAGTCCACCAGCACAGATTGCCTTACCGGATACCCCAGCCCTATCCGCAGTGCCACCCCCTGCGCCTCCTGTCTTAAATGCGGGCACCACTGCATCACCAGGTCTGGGCTTAGAAGGGGTCCGAGCTGATATCCGTAAGTCCCTGGCGGCCTTGGCGCCTACAGCACAGTCCGGGGTACCACCCACTCCTTTACCAGGGATAGCTGTGCCCGCACCACCGGGCCCCCCGCCAGTGCGCTTTTCCGAGCAACAGGCGCAGGATCAGGATCCTTCCAGGTTGGCGCTACTCGAGGTATCTAAGTTGTTGGCCAGTATTAATGCTCCAGCTACCAACACACCACCGCCTACAACACCGTGGGGGTCAAGCGACTCTTGGCAGAATACATTAACTGACCTAAAGCGTCAAGTGGGCGCACTGGCAGCAGCGCATGCCTCAAATCCTCTACATGCTTCGATTAATAGCCCGAGTGTCGCCCCGACACCGAGCACCGTTCAGTTCAAAACGTCCTGCCTAGTTCCAGCAAGGTTCCTGGTCAGGTCAACCCTACAAAGGAAGGGACAACAGATTCGTTACTATCCAGACCAGGTAAGCTGGCAGCTCACGTCAGTACGGAGGTTAAAGAAAAGATATGGAAGGGGGAATTTGTGGACATCTCTATACTGATAAGGGCAAAAAGGAGGGAGGTTGAGGGGAAAGAAAAAGAACCTAGGTCATCCTCTTATGTGGAAAGGAAGCCCAAAATAGAAGAGAACATCACGAATTGGTTATTCGGTTTTAACGTTTTCATGTCAATTCTGTTGGAGAAAAAAAACGGAGTTGGGCACCTCTTTGATTTATTACGCAAATAAAATATTGAAAGCCCAACACACTTATGGGGGGTTGGCTTGGTTGGAATATGACAGAGCTTTTCGTTGGGCTAAGGTAGAAGATCCATCCATTGGATGGGATCAGACTGAGGTTAATGTGTGGCTTGAATGCGTTAACAACAAGGTCTCTGGGAGGCAGCCCTTTCGGCCACAGGTGTCAGGTGAGAAGAAGGGGTTGTGCTGGGCATTCAACAGAAAGGTGTGTTCACTTCCCGCCGGAACCTGCAAGTTCAGACACAACTGTTCCTTTTGCGGGCACCCCTCCCACCCTGAATCTAAATGTATCAAGAAGTCAAAAGAGCGGGGTAGGGATCCTAGTAAACCATCAAATTGATTGCCCCCTGCCCTCCCCTATTAGGCTAGACGCGTTGCGCCCTTGGTTGCAGGCTTACCCGGCCTTGGATTCCGCATTAGTACTTCTTCACGGTTTTTCCTTTGGTTTCAGGATACCTGCCCCTATTGTCTCTTCTGTGAATCACTGTAAGAACTTCATATCCGCATCTCAGAACTCTTTGGTGGTAGCCAGGAAGCTGGAAAAAGAAAGGGCCCTGGGCAGGCTTGCCGGCCCTTTCAAAAGTCCGCCGTTAACAGGTTTTATGTGTTCCCCTTTTGGGAGTGGTTCCTAAGAAAGAACCAGGACAGTTCAAACTGATTCACAATTTGTCGGCCCCTCGGGGGTCATCAGTCAGCGATGCCATTGATCCTCAGCTTTGCTCGGTCCGCTATGCATCAGTGGACAATGCAGTGGATAAGGTTAGGACGTTAGGCCGGAGGGCTTTGTTAGCAAAAATCGACATTGAGTCAGCTTTGCGTTTGCTTCCTGTCCACCCCGATGACTACCAACTATTGGGTTTTTAATTCCGGGGTGAATACTATTATGACCAATGCATGCCCATGGGTTGTAGTATATCATGCAGTTATTTTGAACAATTCAGCTCCTTTCTTCAGTGGTTTTTTTTCCTTCGTACTGGGCACCGCAAGGTCATTCATTACTTGGATGACTTCCTGATACTGGGCCCTCCTAGTTCTGACAGGTGTGGGTGGGCCCTCCGGGCCTTGATCGCTTTGTTTGAAGAATTCGGGGTACCTTTGGCGCCAGAGAAAACGGTCGGCCCCTCTACCTGCATCACTTTCTTGGGGATTGAAATTGATTCAGTGGCTGGGGAGTGTTGCCTGCCTCAGGACAAGTTGCTAGCTTTCAAAGGGTCCATTCGTGCAATGTTGTCTCAAGAAAAAGAGACCCTTCACCAGCTCCAGGTGCTAGTTGGCCAGCTGAATTTTGCACTGAGAATCATTCCTATGGGCCGCCCCTTCTCCAGGTCAATCGCTCATTCAATGGTGGGGCTGAAGGAAAAACATCACCACATTTGTTTGTCTGGAGAAGTTAGGGAGGACCTAAGGTTGTGGGACCTTTCTCTGAAAATGTTCAATGGAGCTGTCATTTGGCCACGCAAAGCGATATCCAGCCCCACGCTGGGCCTATACACTGATTCTGCAGGTAGCATAGGCCTTGGCGCAATACTGGGCACATTGTGGTGTAGGGCCCATTGGCCAGAAGATTGGGTCAGTAGGGGGTGGACCAAGAACATAGCCTTTTTGGAATTATTCCCAATTGTGGTAGCTGTAAATATTTGGGCGGAAGAATTAAAGAACAGGGTTGTAATTTTTTGGTCTGACAACATGGCGGTAGTAGAAGTTATTAACCGTCAAGGGGCTTCATGCCCTCTGGTCCTGCACCTGTTGAAACACTTGATTTTGGCTTGTCTGCAACGCAACATTACGTTCAGGGCAAAACATGTGCCTGGGGTTCATAACAACGCAGCTGACGCACTGTCTCGCTCATTAATGCAGGATTTTCTGCGGTATCACCCACAGGTGATGAAGAAGATGATGGAGTTCCCAGAATCTCTGTGGAAGATTGGTGCCCCGCCCTCCCAGACTTAGTAGCAACATCTCTGGCACCACGCACTAAAACAGCTTATGAGAACAACTTTTACCATTACAGGCGGTTTTTGCGGACGCAGCATATTTCAGACACATTCACTAAGTCCGCGGTTTGGGGTTTCCTGCAGCATTTAAAAATCTTAGGGCGCCCTGTGTCATGCGCAAAGGCCTACTTGGCGGTGATACGCTTCTTTGCAAGGATCAAAAATTTAGCGGGATCTTTAAATACTTTTATTATAAGGCAGGCCCTAGTAGGTTGGGCCAAGGTGTCCCTCGGTAGCACAGATGCTAGGCGACCCGTCACTACCCCTCTGTTGGAGAAACTTTTAAGTGCACTCCAAGTCATCTGCTCTTCACCGGCTGAGGCGGCTTTATTCGCCGCAGCATTCGCGGTGGCCTTTTACGGGGCCTTCCGCATCAGCGAATTGGTGGGCTCTTCCAGGGGTGACCACTCAGGGGGGCTACAGTGGGTAGACGTGACTATCTGCGCAGGGTCCCTGTCTATAATGTTGCGCAAATCAAAAACAGACCAGCTTAAAAAAGGAACACGCATCACTCTCTGTGCCGCGCCCGGATCCCCCTTATGCCCCGTGGCGCTAACAAACAGATATCTCGCGGTCCGCCCTCCAGCAGGCTCTTCGGCCTTGTTCATACACCCCAACGGGGACTGCCTATCGCGCTACCAGTTCTCGGAAGTCTTAACGTTGGCCCTAAAAGCAATTGGGGTGGATCAAAAAGGGTACTCCTCCCATTCATTTAGAATAGGGGCAGCCCCGCTGGCTGCGGCCGCGGGCCTTCTGGCTACCGCAGTTAAAGGCATAGGGTGGTGGTCATCAGAATGTTACAAGCGGTACATCAGGCCTGATTTGGTATAATGGCGGCACTGATGCTTGTTTGTGATCTCTCACGCTCTTTTTCTTTTCTTTTCAGTCAAATGCCTCAGCATGTGGTTGGGGTTTTGGGTCATTCATTTGTTCGTCGGGCGGCGTACCGGGTGCAACAGCTCCGTGGGTCGAATCCGGCGAGCGTGCAAGGTGTGGCGATTCGCTGGTGCGGAATTGGTGGCGTAGGCATCACGCAACTACAGAATCTGGTCAATATGGCGAGAGGATGTGGGGGACTGCAGTCCCCGGATCTAATCATTATTCACTTAGGAGGCAACGACTTGGTGCGATTAGGCCGTAAGGCACTGAGGGAGACCGTATTCTTAGAAATCACGAAATTGGCAAAACAATTTCCAAAGGCAGCAATTGCTTGGTCACACATGGTGCCGCGTCGAAAGTGGGGCACAGGGATAAGATCGAGGACTATCAATGTGTCAGTTCGCAGGCTTAACGCCGAGATGGCAAAGCTTTGCCCGGGCCCGGGGCGCTTATGGAACATCCCCCACAAACTATTAAAGGGCACCCACATGTTTCACAGGGACCAGGTGCATTTATCTGAGGAAGGAACCGATCAATTTATCCGCGACATGTGGTGTTTTGCCCGCAGTCTTTTCTTGGGTGGGGAGGGCGAAGGACCTTTTGGGCCCTGGTCGCCCTCGTGGCGGAAATTGAGATATAAATGTGACTAGAAACAACAGGGGGGGGGGGGGTCCCCAAGGTTGGGCCCCCGGGAGGACACCTGGGATAGGATACTGAAGTACTGAGCCAACCAGCGGATGTACACACCAGATCAGGGGGTAAGAGAAACAGATCGCTGGGGGGAACATGGTGCTCCAGCTCTTGGCCGCCCCGTTACACCCCGAGTCTGATTGGTGTTTGGAGGGGGGGGGGGTGGAACGCGAAACATGAGGACAAGGTACGGTGTAGTCAGGGTAACCGCCCCTCCTATGGATACAGGTGAGACATGGGTCACCTGTGTGGTCCAATGGTGGTTCAGGACAGGAAGGGATCCCGTCAGATTTGATTTATGGTCACAAAAACTCTCATTACATGTAAATAAAAATGTTTGTGGAAATGATTAACCTTTTTTATACTTGTTATAAATAATTTTGCTTTATGAGTTATAAGATGTTCTTTGAGATGTTTTAATAATAAAAACCACTTCCAACGAATAAGTTTGTCGCTCTGCGTATTTCTGGTGGGGGAAGTGTGGGCCGTCTGGAGGCCTCCGGATCCTATCAAACTCCGCTGTCAAAGAGCAAGGGTCCCCCTTCGTCTACAACAAGTTCTTAAAATGCTTTCTGCACACTCAGACTTCAGCCAGACTACATAAATAGTCGAATAATTCAGTTTATCTTTTGACACCATTATTTTGGTTCTTCACAGGTAAGGGTGATCCCAGATTAAGGACTGCAAAATTTCAGGATAAGCAGGATAGATATCAAACAATCTAAGTAGCAGTGTACAAAGTGTTCTTCCACAGCCAGGTTCGAGACCCAGCTCAAGCAGCACGGTGTCTAGAGTCCTATCTGTGGCAGATCCTTCAGGAGATTCATGGTTTCTCAGATATAAAGGAACAATGCAGATGTTCCAAAAACCAGCATCATAAGCTCAAACACAGCCCACATACAACTCCCTGCACAGCACTTCTTCCAAGTAACCATGGCATATGTGTTTTATTGGATGTTTATGCAGAGTGAGGGTTTCGGTATACTCACCAAGCAAATTCATTCTATGCTGTAAGCCAGGATGTAGTCATACAGCAAAGGTTCATGAGGATACAGAGCAGGGGGTCCAGTACGACCTTGTTTAGCAAGTGAGGAGACAGTCAACCATCACTAGCAGATCTGGAGTCACAAAAGGATCTTAAAGCAAACTTGAGGCATTGATTAACTTGTGTGCATGTAAGGAGGCTTTATTACAGAGTTGTTTCAGAATCGATCAGTTGTTCGGGCCTCAAGTCAAAAGTGACTGAATTTGAATGGATTGCTTAGGTGTTTAGGCAATACTTTCACGATCATGGTTGGAGCTAGCTGAACCTAGCTTAGGGTGGTCTGTCCTATCACAGTTTTCTAGCTGCTGGGGCTGGTGCCCAGCATCTCATTTTGAATTCCATATAGTTGAATCTAGGGGCCACATTGTGAATAAATTAACATGTAATGTCGAAACTGGAGCAGCAAATCCACTGACACTAAAGTATGGACGACATCTAGGAGGATACATGCAATACTGTTATACTTGACAAGGAACTCACTAATGTCACAACAGGGGGCACTAATTTAGAAATGCCATGACAATGTGACTTGAAATCTTAAACAATAGAATGGAGGAACTCAAACACACTGGCAAAGGGAGAGACAAACATCTGCATAGAGTACACTCACATTGTGCACAAAAACAGAGAATGCATGACTCACACTTTAGTACAGGGATGCACAGACATGCATACCATAACTGAAGTTGAACATTCACTGATCATCCTCACACAGACTTGGCTGAATGTCGCAATACTGTTGACCCCCTTAAGGAGCTCCCAATGGGATAACTCACGACCTGTAGACAACAGTCTGAATACCCACACCCCCAATTGCGCCATGCTGTCATGGAAATGGAGAACACTGGCCTACACAATACAATAACATAACAGAAACAATGCTGAATTTGCAGGGTGGTGAATCTGCGGATGTTTAGCTATTTAATCCAATTCGTAACTCACAAAAACAACTATGATTTTCCAAGCCATGGTTAACAAAGAGATACCTTTTGTAAGATCAACAAAATAAGTACAAATAAGGAATAGAGCAATTGTTTCTTAGTCCACATAGTTGAGCGATGAAGAGGAGGGAGTGTAAGAAATGGGCACTTTTGAGTTGAACACAAATATGCTCAACTTTGTCACATGTAAATACTATTAACTTTTTCTATCTAGTGCTTTATACCACACTTCTTCCAGTTTTAAGTGCTGCAAATATAATAATGTAAATGCGGTCCATTTCCTGACCTCAGAAGGAAGGGTGGCCGATTGTCGGGATTTGAACTTATGACCTGCAGAACACTGCATGTTCCAGTAGTGCATCATGCTGGCTTATATTGATTGGGTGAGAGCTCCAGAGGAGTGGGACAAGATCTAGGAAGGACAACTCACCAGAGATTCTCAGGTAATGACTATCTTTAAAAGTATGTTCAAGAGTCTTATAATTAAAGGTTAAATAATGCCATGGGAATTCTTGTGTGTGGAACTGTAGGAGAGGTTATTGCTCGAAAACTAGAGAAATGCAAAATGCCTTTAAGCTTTCTGCAGGAAAAGTTTCTGCCAAAGTGGGTTTCTTTCTCTATAGAGGGACATAGCTATCTTCTTTCCAAGATCATTTTAGATTTGTCCCCAACACACAATTCTAGACTAGGCCTTCACTGGGAATCTTAAAAAAAAAAAAATATATATACTATATATGTTGTGTTCAATTAATGACTAGACTAAGAGACCGGAATATTAGAATATGAGAGGAGATGAGGCCCCAGGAATCCTTGTCACCGTTATCTCTCAGGCATATTGGAATCATTTGCTGTTTTTTGGTTCCATAACGTATCCACAGGGTACGTTTCATGGTGTCCGAGCCTTTTCTGCAGAAAAACATCTAATGTTTTCCTTTGGAATTTCCATCCTTATGGTGTGAGGAAGTGCCTGCTGGGTAAAGGTTTGAAACGGTGTCCCTTTGCTGCACTACTAAGATATTTTAGGATAAGTGCAGTACTATGCTAGACCGTCCAGGAGACTGACTGCACTACCTTAGGCCAAAAGGAAAGTGGAAATACCCTGCCTAAGGGGCCTGCTCCTCAGATCAAAGAGTGGCCAATAGACATGGTGCGATTTAATGAGCATGCAGAACACAGCTTCCTTACAACTGGCTATCTCCCGGCCCAAAAATATAAAAGGTCTGTTAAGGACATACTTGGGTAGCATGAATGATGGTCATAAATCAAATGTCTTCCTACTATCTGAGAATGTTATGCTATCATTATTGATTTGAACTAAGGGTTCAATTCTCTTGATATCTATGTTTTCAAGTATTCATTAGCACCAAAAAGAATGTGCAAGCAAAGGTTAAAAAATGTATTTAAATTATCTCAAGGGTGCTCTAGCCCTACAGGGGAAGTGACAGATTCCTTCAAAACCTGTTAGTGATTAATCGTGTGCACCACCCACTTCAACGTCTTCATAACTTACTTAAACAAAAGTTTGATGTCACTGGATTCTGTTGTTCTGAGTGCTCAAAGGGTGTGTAATCTCGATCTTGCTTTAGACGCAAGATCAAGACACAGATGTGGAACAAAAAGTTCAGGACTTACTATACAGAAAGGTGTAAGTGGTATCTGTGTTAAACACAAGATGGCTAATTTAAAAAAACACAAACCTCATGGGATCTGGTTGCACCAAACCTTGATGGACAGGCTCCAAATTAAAAATGGACCAATTTAGAAAAGTTATTTTATTAATTATTTTGAGATACTACTAACATGATCATACCCTGCACAATCTAGACAGAAAACCACCACAGAGTAAGTACTGAATGTGGGCGGCATAAGATAATAATAATAATTGAAAACATGTTAAAACCGGTAGACTGTGTCTTTAAAGTGCTGATTAAGTCAATACCTCTCTTGAATACTTCCACTTCTCTTCGCCCCCAAGTTCAAGACGCATAGCGACAGAGTAAATACGATGTGATTGAGTTGCATTTAATTGTGGATGTTTTTAGAATGCTTCAGGAGAAGAACACTGTCGAAGTTATAAAATGCTAAATACAGATGTTTAAAGTATTAATTATTTAGTGGTAAAAGATGTTGAATACTTGACACAGAAGGCACAAACAAACGATACGCTTTAGAGCCTTTAAAATGTGTAAGCCTAAGTCAGTTTGTAGACAAAAAGCTCTTCCAGAAAGATTGCCATGTGCTGGAGTTTAAACAATCTGAATAGTAATTCTGAGCGACCTCCTAGTCGATGTTCGAGAAAAACTCTATATTTTTCCTATTTATGCATCTCCACTTTCAATCCAGTTGCTGAATTGTCTCTTTATCTGGTACAAAAGGAGACATCCTTTTTACTGAACATTAAGGCAAAAATGTTATTTTCCCTTGGTGACACATTTAACCTCTTTGTAAGAAGGTAAAATTGGAACAGTTTAATCGAAATTGGTCTTAGGTGGGTAGATATGCTGACGAAGATAAGAAACTGATACTTGAATAACTTCAAAGACTGACCCCTGGAAAATGCAGTCTCTTGTGATAAACTGGTTGCTAACTTTGAGTGGAAGGAAGACTGTTTTTTTGAACAGCTTGAGGACTTCATAAAAACAAATTCTGTATTTGTACTTTTCAGGGGCACTGCCCTTTGTTGCTGGAACTTGGGTAGGTGTCATCTCAGACACAATACTGTGCCACTATAGTCAGAGAATATGTTAACAGTGGATCACTAGCACAATCAGATGAATAGCTAACAAACTGCTATAAAAACACAGAGTACATGATCTACGAAAAGCCCAAGAGCGCCGATACGGTATGCCCTTAGAGAGCCTGAGCCCAGCAAATAGATATATTAATAAATTAAGAAACTCGCCGGTGTTCATTTCATTGTGATTAATGATCATATGCTGGGGAATATTATTAATTGTGAATGAATGTTGTATTTTTTTCATGTTGTCATGGCAAAACTAAACAACAGACGTAATGATTATTTTTTAATCACACGCTGATGTGCCCTCAGAATATTAATCTGTTGATGAGGCTTCTCCTAGATTTGGTTCCCCGGCCACATCCCCTTCACCCATACTGCATAGCCAGTGATAGGCTCTTTTACTTCTGTGTTAGGCAAGAGTCCTAACTGTTGTGCAGGAGGAAGTATGGCCTTTAAAGGAAATCGGAAATTTTGCTAAGTCCTGTACAAGAAACCTAGACCGAGGCTCATCTTCTCTTCATAAGGCTAGCAAATTTGACATCTCCTCTCTGCATCTTCTCCAGCTAGAAAGCTTGGTGTTCTCTTTGTGGTATACGTTACATGCATGAAGAGCTTGAAACCACTAGCGATGTAAAATGCAATATATGGTTCTAAAATGCCAACTTAGGGTGCTCTCAGTTCCATTATAATGCCTATAGGTCACACTACATTATTGTCACCCCTAAGGTTGCCACATATATGTGTGGTTGCCTATAAAAACAACTGAACGTTAGATTAAAATGCTACAAAAACAATCTGTATTCGGAAAAAAAAACACGTAATGACTTTTTGCAAAAAGTATTAAACTGCACCACTGTTTTAAAGATGTAAACAAAAAAAATAAAACCCAGCGATACAAGCAGCGCTCTGAAGCACTGACCAGTAGCTTTCGCTCAACACAAACAGATATCAGCTACATTAGTAATCTTACGCACAGAGGGCAAAGTCCAAAATGTAACACAAAAAAACCTTGCTTAAGTTAACTTTGTGTCAGACTGATAAAACCACTTCACAGCACAGCAACGCGCGAAACATGGTTTGGGTGAGTGTAGAGGTGGGATAAAAAAACAAAATGCAAAGTTTACCGGGGACTAATGCAGTCAGTAATGAGGGTCTTTTATGGGTGCACAAAAGCAAATGGGGGTCTGAATGGAGGCCCAGCTGCCCTCCTCCAAGCCAGCCAACTGCCAAACGGTCATTGTGCCGCCGAACAGAAGGCGCGTGCAGTAACACGCACCCAACTCATTTAAACTCTGAAAAGGTGACTAATGAGCTCATTCATGCTGCCCATAAATTATTCACCACAACACTGATCGCACTCAAGACAGAGAGCAAAGTAAACTTTCAAAACACTGCAGACCCACAGCTAGTCGTATTCAAGGCTATTGCCATGGCAGTGAAAGTGGCCAACTTCTGCCGTCGATTTAGAGGAGAGAGATTATTGCTGTTATTATATTATGAAAATTGTTAGTAGCCTTTTATTGAGTGAAGGAACCCTACATGCAACACCTTTTCACAGCTTATCAGGTGTTCTTTATACCCCACTCAACTGCACTCGTTTTTCGGTCTTTATTGTTGAATTAGGCCCGAGAGGATCACAACTCGTGAAATGGAGATTGAACAACATCTGCAAAAAGTCACACTCTATGAGTACACAGGCACATGCTGCTAGATAAAATGTGAATCACGCATTAATCAACAACATCACTGATGAGATATCACCTAACTATTCACCTCAACAATGACATCTCTGGTACATTACATATCACCTGACTTTAGGCCAGGCCCTGAGCCCGCTCCAACATCCTTGGGTTTGAGGTCAGGACCTGGCCTTTGGCCAGATTGGATTTGTTGCTAACCATAAAGGGCAATTACAGTGCTGTTAAAGTACAAATCTTAGCCTTAACGCCCCTTCAAATTGAAGGTTTTTAAAAGAAAGTCTAGCTTAAAAAAGTTTTTTTTTAAATGTGTCCTTTTCTTCAGAATACTTAATCATATCACTCCTTTAACAAAGTATATTAAGAAGTAGTTAATCAATACTTTCCTTTAACAAAGTATTTTCTGTGATATTTCAAGTAGCTCTCTCAAAGCACACAACCAGTGGTGCCTGGCTTTTGGCTGGTTGCAACAAGAGCAGCAGAAGCCCTGAGCTAGTCTAACCAGGGTTCTGTGTAGTCAGGTCCGGGACCAGCAGTGGATTGCAGAGGCACTTGGCCTTTGGCCCAGTGTGGGGTACACGTCACACCCAAACCAGCTGCAAATGGCTTTTGGCTGTATGCAGGGTACTCTCCCATTAACCAAAACAGAAAGCAATGGTAGTGCACAGGTGCTTAAGTAGTGGGAAGAAGACTCTGGACTTATGACAAAGTTAAAGACATTAAGAAGTAAAAAAAAAATGTAACTTGCTAAAAACTTTAGCACAGGTCCACAAATGTGTATGAAGTTTGGCAGGCAGCATGTTAAGCTCGGTTCCGATATCTCCGGTTTAATGTAATTCCATCAAACAGCACCAAAGTTTTTAGCAAATCAATGCCTTTTAAAAACGTTTTCTTAAAATGTGTTGCTTGACTAATCTATGGAAAACCTGAAATTACAGCACTGGTTTTAATGTGCTGCCAATGCACATGTGCCAAACAGTACTAAACCTGAAAGAAAATAAACATTTTTGCCTCTGTCTGACAGACCTGTATGCAACTTGATGGCAAAAGAAATTTAAGCATGCTAAGTGAACTCCAAATTTCATGCAGATTTGTTATAGTCGTAATCCTATCAGCAAACAAAAAAATATTTTCAATTTTCAAACTCACCAAATTTGCATCTAATTAATACATTTTGCAATTTGAAATATGTTTTTCTCAGCACAAAGACCATTTTCCCTACCTTTCAGGAATGGTACCTCCCACTTTGTAATGTAACAACTCATTGTATTTTTTTTGCCATTTGTAAAGCACACACTGACTACTTCCTAAGAAGTGTCTGAGCACTTCAGGAAGAGGAATCCATAGCCCAAACAGCACACTCTGCACATTCACGATTAGGGTAGAGCTTTCCTGATCTTGGCCGTAGTAACTACTATGACCCACTCTATCTGGCCTAATTGATTCTAGGAGTGACAACTAAGCCACCATAGGACTGTAGGAAGAAAAGATGGAATTCATGTACGCAGATTGACTGCTACCATATAGTGCTTTGAGGCAAAGGCATAACACATTGAACAGACATCTTTTTCTAATGGGAAGCCACTGAAGGTTGTCCCGATTTTTAGATATGGGAGTATGTTTTCTTAGCCTTAAAACCAGTCTTGCAGCAGCATTCTTTAATAACTAAAGATGGTAAATAAGATGATATGTTGTGCCTTTTCCAGAAAGGGATTACAGTATTCCAAGAGTGAGATGATAAGAGCTTTATGGACCTTTATGGACTAAAGGGAGAACTTTTTGATTAAATGAAATAGTCTAAAAGCAGTTGACCATGTAGGTTTAACATGTAGCTAAAAAGTAAAACCTTTATCAATTTTAATTCTTAGGTTACATGCATAGGATACTGGCACTGTGAGTGTTCCTAAGTTTTTTGTCCACCACTCAGCTGGCCATGCCGAGTCGGGACGGAAAACCACCACTTCTGTTTTACCTACATTAGGGTGAGTGAGTTGGTTCCCATCCAGCTTCCCACTTCATGTAGGCAGTTGTTAAGATTAGAAGTGGTCTTCTTGGAGTTCCCATTGAGTCTGACAATAAGCTGGGTGTCATCGGAGTAGGTAAAATACATGATCCTGAAGGATTTTATTAACTAGGCCAAAGAGGTCATGTATAGAGTGAAAAGGCTGGTGCTCAAAACTTAACTTTTTGGAACTCCTAGAAAAATTGTTTGGAGATGACCTTAATTGAGCTAGCCTCATTGTCTGACAGCAGTCTTGTACAAAGGCAGTGAACCATTTAATCACTGCCCCCTTCTTCCCATGCCAGAGTCGACAGACATTTGAGCAAAAATGGAATAAAATGTCAAACACCGCTGTACTAATAAATCTAATAAAATCAAAGCAGACACACTTTTGATGTCTTATCTGTCTGATGTTATCTATCTCTTTGACGAATACAGTTTCTGTACTGAAACCTTTGCAAAGGCCCGATTGTGCCAAGTGCAATAAGTCATTTGTTTGCATAAACTTCATCAGCTGCCTATTCACTAAGGTTTTAGTGAGCTTGGAATAGGTTGGCAAAAGCAATATTGGCCTACAATTACATAACACCTTGAGATCTAGCAAGGTTGTTTTTTTTTGTAATGGCGTGACCATAGCAGCTTTACGAAGGAATTACACATCAAAACTGTTCAGGAGCAAGAGTGGTAGCAGCTTTTTTTTTTTTTTTTTTTTAACTGTAGAGTAGGGCCAACAGCAATGATAAAATTGGCAGTGGGTTAAATTGGAAAATGCACCTATTTTAAATATTAAAAAATGAAGGAAAAATTAAGCATATTGGAAAATCATCTGTGTGCACTCATCACGGCACTTACTGCCAAGGTGCTATCCCATAATGTCTAGGACCAACATCAGTTGAAGAAGGGACAGAGATGGCTGAAAAAATATCTTCCACCTCCATTTCTGAGACTATTGTAAAACTCACCCACAAAATTGGAGGGCCTTGATTACTCACTGGCACCCACTAGACTGACAATTGTAGTGTGAAAAAAATCAGATATATTATCAAATAACTCTTGTAATGGAGTTCTGACGTTATTCTCCACAAGGGGCTGTTTACTTTCCAATCTCTTGCAACCATCTTTTCAATTCATAGTTGTATCAAGGTTGTGACAGATATTCTCCTCAATATTATTTTTTCCATAGGAGCTAAAGAATCTATGGAATTGGAAATTCAGCTATCCACTTTAAGTGAATCACCAAAGGAATCAGTGTCACTTAATTGTGGCAAGGTGTTTTTAAGTAGGGTGGCCCACTCTATCGAATTTATTTTATTCAAGGCTCTACAAAGTCTCCTATTTCTGAATCTGCATTATGGAAAGTTGGCTTGCATGTGTTTCAAAAGATGGTCCATCCAGGGTAAAGGCTTTAACTTTTATAATAGTAGACTGGGCTGTGAGCTGAGCACTACATCTAAAGTGTGCCTTGCTGAATGAGTGGGCCCTATCATAAGCATTTTGAGATTTAGAGATTCTCCTAGTTGAGAGTATAATTTACCACCCTTGTCAGTCACATCATCAACACGGATGTTATAGTCCTCCAAAATAATCAGTTTCTTTGTATTTGACAGACAAGAAGTAATTACTTCAAAGAAAACAGGAAAGAACTGGCCCTAGAGTCAGTAGTCTAATATACTTCTGAACGAGTAATAGGGGGATAGCTCAATGCTAACTGCTGACTTTTATGCCCAAGTGATAACACCAATGTCAAATCCATTGACCAAATGTTTCACTTTAAAGATACAGGCTGTACCACATCCCCAATTTCCCACAAAGTTTCTATGGTAAATATTATAGAAGTCAGAGACCACCAGTAAACCCTCACCCCAACACCGGCTATACGCAGACCGACAAACATATTTGATGGAAGAAGTTTATTTTAACTTTTTTTACTTGTTAATTTCATAACACATGTTTAGCAATAAATCACTTCAAAGAAACTTCAAAACATATTTAAAAGATAATAACCATATTCATAAGATTTATTCTGTAACCATAAATCACTGTGACAGGATACCTTCCTGTCCTGAACCTCCCTTGGCCCACACAGGTGAACCGTACCTCACCTGTATCCCTAGGGGGGCGGCTCCCCTGACTTCACCGTTCCTTGTCCTCACACTCAGCGTTCCGCCCCCTCTCCAAACCCCAAACTGCCAAGTGGTGTAACGGGGAGGCCAGGAGAGGGAGCCCCATGGCCACCCCAGCGATCTGGGTTCCCTAATCTGTGTACAGCTGCAGGTTGGTTCAGGACTTCAGGATCCTACCTCTGCTGTTAACCTAGGGCCTCAGCCTAGGGGACCCCTTTGTTGCTTCTGGTTACTTTAGTACTTCTTTTCCAACCATAAAAACAAGGGAGAGGGTGGGTGGGACAACGCTGTACCGGACGATCCCAGCCACTGTGCGAACAACAAGGCCAAGCCTTTTGGGGGGTGGGCCCTTAAGTAGCCCGCCATCTGGAGCACGGCGGCTGAAACCGGATCGACAGACGCTGCCCCTATGCTTTTCCCCCTACCTAACTTCCACCCCCACACCTCGCGAGATGTGATGGCGGAAGTTCCTGGGCCAGCCCAATGCACAACTAGTGCGAAGGGTTCAGGCCACAGCAACCCCGATTCCTAAGGGGCCGCGCTTTTCCCTACCTGCCCTATACTGCCTGTGCAATGTCAGGTGTTGGGTCTTCACTGAGCCAAGTGTAGGCAATAAACAATTATGTTTGGACTCAATAATGAGTTTGTTTATTTCTAGTGCAAGTTTATTTAGCAAGCGGACGTTTGTCAAGGTACAACTGATTCTTGGGATCCACTTAGAAACATTTGCGGGATTCATGTGAGTCTTTTCATACCTCTTTAACTTATTCAGTTGAAGCATCAGCGGTGTTTAGGCGCCTTTATCAATTCTGGGTGCGGTTTCCACCAAGGGGTAGCACACCTCAAGGAAAGCATTGCTTTGGATCTCTTGTAGAAGTAAAACCTGGCAGGGTCCAGAATGGTCCCATGTCCCCATCTCTCCACACAAAAAAGTTTTCCTTAATAGCAAATTTGTGGTAAGTATGCACATTTAAGATGGAGGAAAAGATACATTAAACTTTCAACTAACCAATAATATTGTTTAAATATATTCTAATTTGACGATGAAAATTGTAAACAACAAAGTTCAAAATGCAGATATCACAAACTCTACTCAAAGAATTTACAGCTAACTACAGAAAAGGGTCTATTCTGAATAAAGTTTGAGTTTCACCCTAGGTTTGATATACTTCAGGTCCGTAGTTCTCACTGTAGCGAGAACAAAAATTCCTATGTGAGGTAAAATGGTAGCTGCTTCTTTTTTCACTCTTCCACCTTAGGCTTATTACTGGTGTCCCATGATGAACCTGCGCAAATGTTGACATAACAAAACAATAACAAATGTTAAAGTTATTGTTAGGAAAGCAAAAAGGCCTTTCTGGTGGAAAGCAAATCTTTACCACAACTGCAGTTGCTATTACCAACTCTGAACCATTTAAATATATATGAGACATATGCGGTTTTGTTTAAAAATGAAAAATTGAGCCAACAGCAACCGAGTGAGTATACCTACATTTGCGTGGCTCGCTGTGCAGTTGAGTGTTGTCGCAGCTTCTCCCTCACCGCGGCCCTGATCTCATTTTGGCGACGGAAGCGGGGGAGCGTTGTCAGGTCACGGTGGACGAAAACAGCCCGTTCCCTTTCATGAACTTCATGCAGTTAGAAATGTCCCGTCGTCCCGCACGCTGCACACTTCCGGAAGAGCACGGCGCATCCCCGGGACGGTCTCCTTGGTGATGAGGCGAGTTCTTAGAAAAGAAAAAAAAGCTCGCAGAGCCGGCGCTCAGCTCCAACAAGCCCCGACTTATCAGGAACTCTGCAGCTTGGCGGATTCCTGCGCCTTTGGGCGCTGAAGGGTGTTGGCAGAGGGCCGCTTCGAAACAGTGTCACATGTCCGCGCCATAACCAGTCTGACAGGCGGCGTGCACCTGACGGCGGCCATTGGTGGGAACGGCGGGAGCTTCCTGCGCGCGGCTCCCACACCCAGCTCCGGCTCCCCTGCCGACTGACACCCCGCTGATGTCAGTTTGGCCCCGGGACTTTCGCTTTGCCGGAGTGAAAACACAAACTGCCGTGTGAATGACGGCCAGGCTGTGCTCGACGAGCTGTTGTTTGTGCGTGCACACACTTGCGTAACATTTTTATTTGTCAGATTCTTGGAACTAATGCGAATGAAGTCTCGACTTTGTTATCTATACTGACTTTGTTTTCTATACTGGCCCCTACTCACTGGACAGTTATGCAAATTCACTTCACTGAAACAAACTTCCGTTAAAGAGCGTGATTTATTTTTTTTATTTTTTTTTTTTTTTACAGTTTAATGTACATAAAACAGGCATGCACAGATGAATATATATTATGGGTTTGCTAAAAAATAAATATCACATTAACTCCGTCAAGTGACAAGACTGAGAACTAGTTACAGGGACAGATAGTGCTACATAATTCCCAGTACAGTACAGCATACCGCTAGTTACAGCACTGGCGATGTCACACATCACAAGAACGGCGGGGCAAGGATAGTTGTATCAGAACATCAGTAGAAAAATACCCTCTGACCCAAATAGAGTGGCCTAGATATGGTTTACAAAAAACGTCTCTATTGTGTGTAAGATATTATGTTATTAAGTCCAGGGCTACAATATTTTTGAAAACAGTATTTAGGAATCTATATTTTTCTCTCCCGATATTTAGGCCACCTACCAAACTGCAAGAGTTGCTGGGGCCACAGTCAAACATGCCTTATGACCTGTCTGTGTTTTCAGCTCCTCCTAGAATACAGTCCTCTTTGGTGGGCACTGGTCGATGTATCGACCCTAACAACACTATCCAAGCTGTGCTTTCCAGTTTCCTTGCTAACACTCATTCGCTGATAATGTCTCCCGGTGCCATATGCGTTGTCCGTCTCACTTGCTATTGCAGGGTATTTGGAGGCAGTCTTGTCAAGAGCAATATCTTCTGAAGAGTCGGAAGGAGGAGGCGGGAGGGATTACTTTGAGGTAATGGGTGGAAGAGTGGGTGTTTAAAAGGGTGAGCTAGTAGATCATTTGGTAAATTGATGAGTGAATTAGTAATTTCGTAAGTGATTAAGAGTGTAAGTAAATTAACGGGTAGACCACTGAGTAACTGAAAGTGGGTAAAAGAGTGGGTGAGTTGTTCAGTATGTCGTCGGGTAAGTGAGTGACTGACTGGGTAGTTGTGGGAATAGATTGACCTTCTTACCAATAGTTTCGTAATGAATAATGACCATTTTAATTGCATGTTTGTAAAAAAAATATATATATTAATTTTAATTCAAATTAACAGCATTCATCTGCAGTGTCTTTGAACCTAGCAAAGATCGGCATATAGGTGGTCATTCTGACCTCGGCGGTAAAAGGCGCCTACCGCCGGTCAGAAATCCTCCATAATCCCGCCGCGGTCGCGGAAACCCGCCACGGTCATTCTGACCCGCAGAAGGCAAACCTCCGAAAATCCGACCGCCACAACAGACCGCCAGACCAGCGGTCGGCGGAAAGGTGGAGGTGACAAAACCTCCACCGTCACGCCAACAGAAATACGCCCATGCCATTACGACCCACGAATCCACGCGGCGGTCATTCAAACGCGGTATTCCATTGGCGGGACACACCGCCGCGGTCAGAATACACACAAACGAACAAAACCCAGCCACATTGGACGATTTGAATCCCACACAACTGATACACATACACACACCACTCCCACACACACAATACAATATAAAACACCCACCCACATCACCCACAAACCCCTACGCTAAAGAATTCGTAAAGAAGGCAAGAGCGAGACACCAGCATCCAAAAAATAACAGCCACAGCCACTCAACACCATCACCCACACACTATCCACACACAAAACAACACACACCACCACACTCAACTCACTTAAATACACATACTCCACCCCACACATCATACACACCACCCCATGGCACCCCAAAGACAACCCCGCTTCACAGACGAAGAACTCAGGGTCATGGTGGAGGAAATCGTTCGGGTAGAGCCCCAGCTGTTCGGCACACAGATACAATACACCAGCATTGCCCGGAGGACGGAGCTATGGCAGAGGATTGTCGACAGGGTGAACGCAGTGGGACAGCACCCCAGAAATCGGGAAGACATCAGGAAGCGATGGAACGACCTACGGGGGAAGGTGCGTTCCATGGTATCCAGGCACAACATCGCCGTGCAGAAGACTGGCGGAGGACCCCCACCTCAACCCCCACAATTCACATCATGGGAGGAGGAAGTCTTGAACATCCTGCATCCTGACGGCCTCGCAGGAGTCGGCGGAGGAATGGATACTGGTAAGTTGAAGCTTCAATACTGCTTCCCCCCCACCTGCATGCCAAATCAGACCCCAACCCTCACCCCCATCCTCGAACCCCACCCTCACCCCCACCCCCATCCTCACCCCCACCCTCACCCCACCACCATCCTCACCCCCACCACCATCCTCACCCCCACCACCATCCTCACCCCCACCCCCAGCACACCTATTCCCCGCCAATGTCTCACCATCACAACCCACACATCCCAAAACATAGGCCTGCATGCGTCCACTAAGCATGGACACCCATCACCAAAGCATGCCCAATGCATATACACATCCCCCCCACAAGCCACCCTCACCAAAGCCCCCACACACGAATGCCAGCACTTGGGGACACGAGAACCCACAGATACACCCATATGCCACACATTGAAACTATAACCATACCTCTATACCCCTGCAGGACCCGACCGTCAACACACCGCGGCGGAGGGGCCAGAATTCTCCACACCCCCCACCCAAGAGGCCGTCAGCGATGACAGCAGCTCTGTCGACCTGGACACCGATGACCAGCCCGGACCATCGGGGACCTCTGGACAGTCGGTTCCCCTCACACAGGCCCAGGCCACTACAGACCCTAACCCCTCTGGGAACACCAGCACAGCTCCCACCCAGCGGGCCCATGCCTCTGTCTCCAGGGCGCGTCAATCTGCGGTGTGTCTACCACTACAGGGCACCCAGGATAACCCACCACCCCAACAACAACAGGGACCTGGGGGCAGTGGTAGTGGGCACACCGGCCAGGGGGCAGAGGCCCAGGGAAACAGGGGAACTCGGAGGGAAGCTGTGCGACAGGGGGGGGAGGAGAGGCCCAGGGAACCCACTCTCCACGAGGTCCTCACCACCATCATGGGAGCATACAACCGCTCCCAGGAGACGATGGCGACGGTACTGGCCCGGTTCCAGGAGATCCAGGCACTGCAGGAGGAACACTATCGGGGGTACAGGGAGGACATCAGAGCCATCAACACCACCCTGGTTACCATGGTAGGGCTGCTGCAGGACCTCGTAAACACCAGGGCGGACACTGAACAACACCCAAGGGCCCCTGCCACTAGCCTGGACCAAGAACAGCCAACCACCTCCGCCGGCGCTAGTGGACAGGAGGCCCCCGCACAGCAGCAGCCCACCAGACCCCCACCTCCTGCAGGAGAAGAACCACCCCGCAAGAAGGCCCTGAGATCTCGCAAGAAGACAGAGTAGGATGTCAAGACCCCCGCCAGCAATGGATACCACCTGATGTCATCCCACTGTCCCACATTGTCACCCTGTCCATCCTTGAACTGCCCATGCTCCATCTCTCCACAGGCCTCTGGACAATGCACCTGTGTGACTGTTACTCTGGACTCTGCCATGGACATTCCTTCACCATAGCCCCCACCCACTTGAAACCACCCATCCCATTTTGAGCACTTCAATAAACACCTATTTTGCACCAAAATATCTGGAGTCTGGCTGTGATTTCAATAGATTGTAATTGACATGACAGTGCAAATATGTCCTTGTACATGGTGAAGTCAACAAACAGCTGCCACAAAGCTGTAGTCCATGGGGAAACGAAGCACAGGACTCGTAGTGGGGACCCCAGATCTGAAATAGGGAGGGAAAAGCCAAAACTCAGTCATCATACACTGGGGCAAATAGACAGGCAGCAGAGATGCTGGAGAGTAGTTAACATTTACTAAATTATCTTTGAAATGTTACCTGTGTCCTATTGGAAGTACTGTTCAATGATTCTGTCCCTGTTGTCTGTTTCAGCCCCGTCGTCTTCCTCCTCGTCACTCTCCTCAGGTTCCACCGCTGCCACAACACCACCGTCTCGACCATCCTCCTGCAGGAAAGGCACCTGGCGGCGCAAAGCCAGGTTGTGAAGCATGCAGCAGGCCACGATGATGTGACACACCTTCTTAGGTGAGTACATTAGGGATCCACCTGTCATATGCAGGCACCTAAACCTGGCCTTTAGGAGGCCAAAGGTGCGTTCGATCACCCTCCTAGTACGCCCATGGGCCTCATTGTACCGTTCCTCTGCCCTGGTCCGGGGATTCCTTACTGGGGTCAGTAGCCACGACAGGTTGGGGTACCCAGAGTCCCCCACTAGCCATACACGGTGTCTCTGTAGCTGTTCCATCACGTAAGGGATGCTGCTATTCCTTAGGATGTAGGCGTCATGCACTGACCCTGGGAATTTGGCATTTACATGCGAGATGTACTGGTCAGCCAAACACACCACCTGGATGTTCATTGAATGGTAACTTTTTCTGTTCCTGTACACCTGCTCCCTGTCTCTTGGGGGAACCAAAGCCACATGGGTCCCATCAATGGCACCAATTACGTTGGGAATATGTCCAAGGGTGTAGAAATCACCCTTCACTGTAGCCAATTCGCCCACCTCAGGGAAAATGATGTAGCTCCTCACGGATTTCATCAGGGCAGACAACACTCTGGATAACACCTTCGAAAACATGGGCTGAGACATCCCAGAAGCAATTCCCACGGTTGTCTGAAATGACCCACTTGCCAAGAAATGGAGTACTGACATGACCTGCACCAGAGGGGGAATCCCTGTGGGTTGGCGGATGGGGGACATCAGGTCGGGCTCCAGCTGGGCACACAGTTCATGGATAGTGGCACGGTTAAGACGGTAGGTCAGGATAATGTGGCGTTCTTCCATTGTCGACAGGTCCACCAGCGGTCGGTACACAGGAGGATTCATCCGTCTCCTCGCCCAACCCAGCGGACGGTGCCTAGGAAGGACAACATGGAGCACACAGTCAAGCAACCCACAGGTACGTACTCACAGCTAGCACAGTATACGATTCTCTATGCAGTGAATGGCGTGTCTGAGTGGCTATGCAAGGCCTAGGCCTGTGTGACGCAGTTGAAATTGAGCCATGTGGGCCCTGGAAATGGCGGCTGCCTGACCTGTGAAGTGTGACAATGGGATGTGAGGTCAATGCGCTGGCGTGGCACACCGCGGCGGGCGGCGGGCGAAGACCGCGGCGCAAAGCCGCATTGGTTAACATTGAAGCCTATGGGTTTCAGGAGCCAATGGCGAAGGGCGCCGGCGGTGGCGGGACGCACCGCCGCGGACGTCACCGCCATTTTCTATCTACTTATCCACTTGCGACTTGAACTTTCACAGGAGAGGACCTATACTGCAAGTGTTGCTGTGACCTCGGTCTGGAAGGGACAATGGCTGCTGCACCTGGGGAAAGGGCCCCTGCCTTCACTGGAGAGGAGTTGGAGAAACTCGTGGATGGGGTCCTCCCCCAGTATGCGCTACTCTACGGTCCTCCAGACCAACAAGTGAGTTTAATTCAATCTGGATTTGGGGACACTGGCTGGCTTGGGGGCCTGGCGGGGGACCTGGCGGGGATGGGGGGCATGTTGGGCCTGGCGGGGGGCCTGGCGGGGATGGGGGGCATGTTGGGCCTGGCGGGGATGGGGGGCATGTTGGGCCTGGCGGGGGGCCTGGCGGGGGGCCTGGCGGGGGTGGGGGGCATGTTGGGCCTGGCGGGGGGCCTGGCGGGGATGGGGGGCATGTTGGGCCTGGCGGGGGGCCTGGCGGGGATGGGGGCATGTTGGGCCTGGCGGGGGGCCTGGCGGGGGGCCTGGCGGGGATGGGGGGCATGTTGGGCCTGGCGGGGGGCATGGCGGGGATGGGGGGCATGTTGGGCCTGGCGGGGGGCCTGGCGGGGATGGGGGGCATGTTGGGCATGGCGGGGGGCCTGGCGGGGATGGGGGGCGTTGGGCCACTGGAAAGGAAAATGCTGACAAACTTGAACGTGGTATTTCTCCCTCCCTGTACGTGTCACATAGGTCCGCGCCCATGAGAAGATCGGGATTTGGCGTGCCATCGCCAAGGAAGTCCGGACCCTGGGGGTCCACCATCGACGGGGCACCCACTGCCGCAAGAGGTGGGAGGACATCCGCCGCGGGACCAAGAAGACCGCCGAGTCTCTGCTGGGGATGGCCTCCCAACGTAGGCGGGGTGCCTGCCGTCAACTGAGCCCCCTGATGTTCCGGATCCTGGCGGTGGCCTACCCTGAATTGGATGGGCGCGTGAGGGCAGCACAGCAGACACAAGGGGGTGAGTACAAGCATTATCTACTCTGTTGTCGCGCAGTGGAGGTGTCTGGTTGGGGGAGGATGGCTGGGGGTCCCCCTAGGCCAGGGCGATATCTGTAGGCTGGGCACCCCCGTAAGCCCCTGTGTCCCCAGCCACCACCCTCAGTAGTTTGTCAGTACAGCCATCCCTGGGCCGTGTCATCCATGGGTGCAGTTGTCAACTCTAGGCGTGTAGGGCATGTTCCACGGAATGCGTAGCGGACCCCAAGTGCGCAACTTAGTGCAGGGGGCATCTGTGTCTGTCATGTCCGCTAACTGTACCGGAGATCCATGTACTCAATATCCCTTTATTTCTCTCTCCCCCCCCCTTTTTGTTTGTCTTTCTGTGCTTGTGTGCATCAGCATCATCAGGCGGAGGAGAAGTGGCATCGGGGCAGGAGGGAGCTGCATCTCACATGGCCCAGGAGGGCCATGCCACAGAGTCAGACTGGACCAGTGAGACGGAGGGCGAGGGGAGCTCCACGACGGGGACGACTGGAGCCTGCAGCGACACGGACACGTCCTCGGAAGGGGGCTCCCTTGCGGGGGTGGCACCATCCGTGCCCCCCGCCATTACAGGTACAGCCGCCACCCAGCGCACCATCTCCGCCCTCCCAGCAGCCCCTCAGCGTTCGCCCCGTGCCCGCTCTGCCAGGAAGCCGGGCATCTCCTTCGCCCCAGGCACCTCAGGCCCTGCCCCGGTTACCCCCGCTGCCCTCAGTGAGGAGGTCATTGACCTCCTCCGAACGCTCATTGTTGGGCAGACTACCCTTTTGAATGCCATCCAGGGGGTGGAGAGGGAGGTTCATCGCAGCAATGCGTACCTGGAGGGCATTCATTCGGGTCAGGCTGCCCATCAGCGATCGTTCCAGGCTCTGGCCTCAGCACTGACGGCAGCCATTGTCCCTGTCTCCTGCCTGCCTCTACTAACTCCCTCCTCCCAGTCTCCTGTTCCTCTGCCTGTCCCACCCACACCATCAGACCAGCCTGCACACACCTCAACACCCAAGAGAAGCTCATCCAAACATAAGCACCACAGATCACGCAGACATTCACACACGCAACATTCCGATGCAGACATGCCAACAGTCACTACCACCTCTGTGACCCCCACCTCCTCGTCTCCCTCCTCCCTCCCTGTGACGTCTACACTCACACCTCCATTCACCTCACCATCAGCCAGTGTTTCCATCACCAGCACACCCTCCACTCCAGTCCGCACACGTGCTGTCACCACCCCCACTGCCATTTACACGTCCCTTGTGTCCTCTCCCACTGTGTCTGTCACCCCCTCTTCCACACCACACAAACGCAGCCACCCACCCACCCAACAGCCATCCACCTCACGACAGCCTATCCCTCCTGCACCTGCACCCAAAGACAGCAAACGTGACTCACCTACAACCACATCCTCTCCCTCCACTCCCATTCCCACTGTACCTACCACTCTCCATTGTCCCAAGAAGCTCTTCCTCGCCACTACTAACTTCTTTCCTGACCCTGAGCCCCCCCCCTCCTTCTCGTCGGGGTAAGAAGAGCACCTCAGCCACCACCAGCCCTGCAGCCCCCTTGACAAGGGTGCAGGGGTATTGGAGCCCGCCAGCCCGCATGTCTGGATCTTCGCCCAGCAGCAAGGGGACAGCCAGCCCACCCCCTGGGAAGAGGAGCAGAAGGCGGAAGGGGCGCCGCAGGAGCCCGCCTTCTACATCCCCCCCGGACACCACCCAGAGACAGTCACCAGCCACAGCTCCAAAGGGAGGAAAGGGCCACAGGCCGACGACTAAGGAGGGCAAGGGCAGCAAGTCGGAGAGGTCAGGCAGCAGGCCTGCTGCCCAGGAGGAGCCCACAACCCCCATAGCCGCTGCCCCTGGAGGAACCGGCACAGCTGCCCCGGGAGAGCCCACCACCCCCATAGCCGCTGCCCAGGGAGGACCCAGCCCAGCTGGCCAGGAGGGCCCCACCACCCACAGCCCAGGTGGGCAGTGAAAGAGCACCATCCCCGCTGCCCAGGAGGGCACCACCAGGCAATTAGCAGTTGGCCATAGACCGTCCGCCGTCTCAAGCACCGCTGAACTGGGCCCTTCAAGGCAAGGAGCGCTGAACTGGGCCCCGCCGTCTCAAGCACCGCTGAACTGGGCCCTTCAAGGCAAGGAGCGCTGAACTGGGCCCTGCCGTCTCAAGCACCGCTGAACTGGGCCCTTCAAGGCAAGGAGCGCTGAACTGGGCCCCGCCGTCTCAAGCACCGCTCCGCTGGGCCCTTCAAGGCAAGGAGCGCTGAACTGGGCCCGCCGTCTCAAGCACCGCTCCGCTGGGCCCCGCCGTCTCAAGAACCGCTCCGCTGGGCCCCGCCGTCTCAAGCACCGCTGAACTGGGCCCTTCAGGGCAAGGAGCGCTGAACTGGGCCCCGCCGTCTCAAGAACCGCTGAACTGGGCCCTTCAGGGCAAGGACCGCTGAACTGGGCCCGCCGTCTCAAGCACCGCTCCGCTGGGCCCCGCCGTCTCAAGAACCGCTGAACTGGGCCCTTCAAGGCAAGAACCGCTGGCCCTTTGGCAGACGTGGCAGGGCAGGATCTATCTCGGGCAGGGCTGCAGGATGTCCTCTGGCCAACTTGCCTCCTCCAGTGGCAGTGGGGTCTGTTATGGACTGTATGGACTGTGGCTGTGCTCTCCCCAGGATGGCCCAGTGGGCAGGCCACCCACTGTATGGACTGTGGCTTTGCTCTCCCCAGGATGGCCCAGTGGGCAGCCCACCCACTGTATGGACTATATGGGCTGTGGCTTTGCTCTCCCCAGGATGGCCCAGTGGGCAGGCCACCCACTGTATGGACTGTATGGACTGTGGCTTTGCTCTCCCCAGGATGGCCCAGTGGGCAGGCCACCCACTGTATGGACTGTTTGGACTGTGGCTTTGCTCTCCCCAGGATGGCCCAGTGGGCAGGCCACCCACTGTATAGACTGTATGGACTGTGGCTTTGCTCTCCCCAGGATGGCCCAGTGGGCAGCCCACCCACTGTATGGACTGTGGCTTTGCTCTCCCCAGGATGGCCCAGTGGGCAGGCCACCCACTGTATGGACTGTGGCTTTGCTCTCCCCAGGATGGGCCAGTGGTCATGGAGTCCCCTCGTGGATCTGGCGTCGTGTACTCAAGTGGCTGAGGTGCCCCCCCCTTCCCTTCCCCCTGAGGTGCCTGTCGGATTTTCTTTCTGATGCCCCTGCAGTGTTCTCTCCGTGGAGTTCTTGTCGTGGGACTGGGCCTTGCCCCTTTGCACAGGAACCCTGTGATCCACGGACAGTGGTTGGACTACATTTAGTAGCTGTATATATTTTGTATATAGTTTATTTATTTATTGCGATTACTGGTGTCCATATTTCAATATATCTGCCCGTTTATGATCTCTTCTTTTGGTCTTTGCATTATTTCGGAGGGGGGTGGTTTGTGGGTTGTGACAGTGATCTGTGGGAATGCATTGATGTGTGTGTTGTAGTGGGTGTGGGTGGGTGGGTGTGTGCCGGTAATCTTTTCCCTCCCCTGTGTTGTAGGTGCAGTACTCACCGATGTCTTCCGTGCCGCCGGGCGTGCTCCTGGTATATGAGCAGGAATAGGAGTGCGGGGATGACCTGCAACTCTGGTTCCATGCTGCCGGAATCTCGCGTGGAGTGCGTAGAGGTGAGCGTTTTCCCGTTCGTAGTCTGTTTCCACCGTGTTCTTATCGGCGGTGCTCCCGCCCCGGAAAAGGTGGCAGATTGGTGGGTCGTAATAGGGTGGGCGGTACATTGTCTGCCGCCTGGCTGTTGGCGGGAACCGCCGCGCTGTTTGTTTGTACCGCTGTGGCGGGCGGAGTGTTAAGTTGGCGGGCTGTGTTGGCGGTTCCCGCCAGGGTCAGAATTGCATATTTTAGACCGCCGGCCTGTTGGCGGCTTGGCCGCCGCTTTATCACCGACCGCCAGGGTCAGAATGAGGGCCATAGTGTAATTGCTATTTTTGATGCCTAGTAAGTGAATAACAGACCATATTAATTTCAATCAATTTTTTACTGCACATGACAGAAACATATGCAGTTCCGTTATGTGTCCTGCAAGGTGCCATACTGGTAAGACATAAAACGATGGCATGTTAAGCCTGAGGCACGATTGCAAACTGCATGAATTTGTATGTTAGATCGGTCAAAAAGAAAATCACCATTTCCCAATAACAGGAGTACATGCAATGGGGATAGACTAGCAGTCACAACCGTTGGCACAACCTACATTCTTCCCTAACATACATATAAAAGTTGATGAAAAGAAACAACCTGACCATAAAAAAAAACATTTCATAGGGAAGAAATGCTCTCATCCACTAATCGTGGCATGCTTCATATTCGGGCTGTTTTTACACTCACTGTGTAGCCATCAGCAGGGGTGGAGCAAGAGCGATTTTCTTGATTTTCAGCTCTGAAAGAGACGTCAAAATTCTAAGGGCATCAATAGTCTAAATCTACCTTAAGGGTGCCCACACAATTCTGATACTTTAGTTTTTGGGTCCCCCAGACAAGATTAAAAACCACTAAAGCACTAATGTAGAATCTCCCCTCCCCTGAGGCTGTGCTCGCCAACATGTTACTCACAATGCCGTACCACTCTCAGCACACCGTGAGGCACCAGGAGGGAAGCCATCTCTGAGTGGCACTGCTTGCTACATCCTGTAGGGACCAGGCTGAGCTTGTGCAGTGTCTTAGCATGCTGATAGAGTCCTCCTCACCCCTGGGTTTCCCCGCTGCACTTGCTCTGTTCCTCCATTGCTCCCCCTAGCTGCCCCTGGTCCCTGCCACTCTACCTGGCCCACTCGCGGAGCCGGGCAGGTGTACAGCAGAGTGGTTAGGATGGGGAGCAACGTTGGGGGAGTGGCATTGGCTGTGGAGCTTTTGCTGCTGTGGCCTCTGGCTGTGTGCTGTGCTGTTGTTTGGGCTGGCGTGACCAGTCCCCCTCAGCTGTGTGTATTGTCCTCCAGCTGAAGGAGGGTCGGTGCAGTACAGTAATCGAAAGATGAATCAAATCCCTGGGGTGGGGTAGGGGGGGATAACTGATAGCCAATAGAGTGGCAATTGATAATTGAAATAATTGAGGCTTGAGCTTGCAGCCTTGCGGGGGGAGCAGGATGGCAAGCAAGTCATCATCTACAGACTTGGTTTGTGTGGGTGGAGGCGGTGGCTGGAAGACCAGGGGATGAGGTAAGTAGGCAACTGACATTGTTGTCACTCGGCTGTTGTGCTGGTTGCATTGGTTCCTTTCCATTGGCCTTACTACTGGCTCTGCTGGCTTTTGTCCCAGGCCCTATTACTGTTATTATTGACACATCTGTCCTTTTTGATTGACATTCCTATACAATCGTATGGGGAGCACAACTACTCCTTGCTTCTGTTTGTTTCCCTGCAACAGCTGGCTTCTACCCCCCCACACTCCCATAGGAGAGCCCTAACTGCCAGCATGCTCCAGTGGGGGACTGTGACAATTTTGGGGCTAACTGTTGCCAGAATGTCTTCAAGTTCCAGGGTTTCCCTGGCCTTACTTCAATGAAGACCATTGGCAATCATGGGAAGCACAAATTGGCCCCTTTAAAGGATAGTACTGCCAGTAATCCCCCAGCTAGCACTACCTTAGGCTCCTTTCTGGTCCAGGCAGTTAGCGTAGTCAGCAAGGAGATTGAAATGGCTGAGAGGTGTCTATCACTTCACATGGGAGAGAGAGCCAGTACCGTCATCCATTGCAAAGAGCAATCACCATCTATTACCCAGCCTTTACCTGATGCCCTAGAGGTAGCTTCTATAAGCCATGCAAATAGTATTACTCCTCAGGAAGATCATATTTGGCCTACAAAGACGGATGGAGAGTTATTCACGAGTGGTGTTGATGCACCTTCACATATTAGTCTTTGGAACCTTCCTCAAGGAAGAGGAGAAAAACCAAAACAGATGACTCTCTTGGAGTTTCAGAGAGGAAAATGGGTCGCCTCACTAACAGCACCCGTAATCTTGCTAATCCTGTCAACCCATGCCCTTCCCATGCAGAGTTGGTTTCATTTGAAGACTTCGCAGCAATAGTGGATGGTATTAGTCTGACGTGGGAGACAGTCCTGGACCAAATTAAATCCTTATTGGCATCTGCAATTAACCCACTTGTGAAAAGGATAAGCTTAATGATTGGGGCCATTCAGGACGTACCCTGCAAGCTGACCCAACCCCTGACCACAGCCCCCTTACCCACTCATCCTCATTCAAGCACCCAGACATCCACCTGTGGTTATCTTAGAACCCCTACTGGTAGCCATTCCACTGCAAAGATGCGTCCACCTCATGCAGACTTGCCTGCTCCCTTGATTCCCCTTTTAAGTACACCACCACATACAACAACTCGCCCAGGGGCCACTTCTTTAACCTGGAAAGCAGCAGTTGAAATCAGGGACAGTAGGGTGGCAGGGGGCCTCCCAGGTAGTGCACCCCCATCTAGGCCCAAGTCTGAACGAATCTAGCAGTCCCTGGACTTGCCTTCCTAATGTTGCCCCTATTTTGTGGTTCTGGTTGGAGTGCCACCTCTGGCAGCTGACAAACAGCAATCACACCTAGAACTGAAAATAAGGTTAGTCATTTGTTTCTACATCACACTGCATTCACTATGCCTGAGTGCCAATATATACTTTTAGTCAGGAGAGTTATGTGGATTGGCCATTTGCCCAAATCATCAGAGGGGCGCTGTGTGATTATTAACTGCAGACACCCAGACCTGGTGTACCGTTTGATTCTCTCTGGGTCCGGGTTTGGGATCGGGCAGGGCTGTGCAAGCGTGAGCACTGCCATCAGTATTGCCCCATTAGGCTTCATTTATGAACCAAGGGCAACAAGTGCATTCAGCTGGCTCAGTTGACTTGTAAGGAAGGAAGTTAAAATTATTAGCACAGAGCCGCTGGGTTCCCCTAGTATCACTACTACCAACAGATACTTGCCTCTTTCTGGTGCAGATGCCAATGACTGACTTGTACCTCCCCTGGGCTCATTGAGGGAGCTTGGATCCTTGGCTGACAGTGAGGTTGCTATTGAGCCTATGCCTTCTTATTCTGCCCCTGTGAAGCCTGTTCATCCTGTACTGGAATTCCCTGGTCACAATGGTTCAGTGCACTGACATGTATCTAGTAACTCTCTACTTACTGCATCTCCTCCTTTCAATGCTTGTTGTGGCCGTGATTCTGCTGCCTTGGTGCTCCCCCTCACTAAGCTTGCTTCCTGGGACCTCGCTGGCATCAAAAATAAGTTTGTAAATATAACTGTTGTGGTTTATATGCTCTTGTGCTGGTTATGTCCCCAACATTCTGTCAACCTTCATGCCAACTCCAGTAGTTGTGATTGCTTACGACCAATCCGTAGAGACAAAACTAATGCAGGAGGGCAGATTGTATAAATGTTTCAGACTTGACCACATTTCACATTTCTGTGTGATTCTAATCCCGCCAATGGTATAGGCAAATCATGCAACCAAAACGAATTTCCAACTATTCATTCCTATTTTCTGCATCTTTTATTCATAATTTTTTTTTTATCCCTATAGAGGAACGTCACCAGGGCCTGAAAAACGCATATAAATATTTATCACCATTCTTAAAACTATGCAACAAATACACATTATGTCACAATATCCAAAGGATATTCACAAACTTTACTTAAAATAAAATCAAACTAGATTCAATGCCCAAAATGTGTAACTGACCGATCAAAGCCTACACTTTCTTATTACAATGGTCATTTCAAATGTTCCCTTCTATATTCTCAGGCAACGGTCTCAAATCAATTCACTTCACTCACTAATACATGGCTTAGATTATATTAGCCTCAACCAACACTTACATTTTATGGTGTTTCTACGTAATTTAGATAGTAACCATCATTTCTTTATTATTTTTTCTTTTCCTTTTCTTTCGTCGTTCAGTTCAACAAACATTCTGCTCATACAAACATATATACTTTTGTTATATATATTCTCCCTAATTGCCCAAGTCCTAAATAGTTTACTATTGATTGCATGATATTACAGTTTTCCAAACGTTGACTCAAAGGGATCTTATATTCCTCACTTGGCATGTTGGTACACTGTTCAATGTGCAAGAATCTTATCAGACCTAAAGATGACTTAACAAGCAACTATGTTTCGAATACCCACAAACCAAAATGTAACTGAGAACAAATATAATTCCGCGTATACTGTATGCAAGATTAAACCAACTATCACTTTCATTACCCATGAAGAGTTGTTGGCAAAGTAGCCATTCTGCTCAACATTGGTGCTTCATACAAAAAGTGGGATTCAACATGATAGAAACTATTTCTCCGTGTATTTCACGAGTAAATAGCACAATCAATTTTCTCCCCTCAGCTAGTATACCATATTTTATGCGGTTGTTATGAGTCTCACTGGCAAGATGCTGATTTGTTATTTTACCCCCTTAACGAGCCAACCCATTACATTAACAATCCCACCGGTCTTGATAAACAAATTATACAAGAGACGGTATTGCACATAGGGGCACGCGCCCAACATGCCCCAACAGCAGGTACAACAAACTACCAATTCACACAATATGTTCTATGCGAGTGAGGAGATTACACTTACCCTCATTTGGGACAGCACTAAATATAGCATAAGACAGTCATCACTCCAGCCATCTAGCGGTTCTCTGGCAGTAAACCTGAACACTGAGTTCCAGGCCTTAATATGCAGCAATCCTCGTGAGTCAATTTCATTCACCTGGACTTGCCACACCTCATCTAGAATGTGACATTTTGGCAGGTCATGGCCAACAAGGGCTCAGCCTCCACAACCCTGCTGTGTAGCAACATACCAGCAGCAGTTTGGGTTGAACACTTTTCAGGCTGTATGCACATGAAGTGGTGAGGAGTGAACCGGACTTGTTACCAACCAGTGGCCCTATATAGAGTTTAACTAGCAGGGTGGCCTTGGCCATGCATGTCGAGGCTTGGGTCCTCTAGGGGAGCGGAGGAAGGAGCGTCATCCCTCTAGACTCTTGCTCTAAGTTGCCCTGTCCCAACAGTCTGACTGTGCTCGCTGCCCCATTACGGCATGTGAAGCTGGTGTAGCAATTAATTGGATTACACCAGGCAAAGCACCAGTGCTTGATATGGTACCTGGGAATTGTTTTAGAGCCGAAAAGGAGATGTGATGCCCTTATTGTGCCCTCTTCTTTAATAACATCATAAATGGCCTGGCCATGCCATGAACTTGGGCAGGGGCTGAAATCGTCCCGATTTATAAAAAGGGCCTTAGGTCTGTCCCGCCGAATTATCGCCAAATTAGTCTCATTGGCAGCTCACAGAAGCATTTTAGCTGTATTCTGTTGAGCAGACTCCAAGCTTGGATTGAAGATTTAGGAGTGGTGACCCCACTACAAGCAGGATTTAGGGCTGGGACAAGCACTATTGATCAAGTGCTCCAGTTGCAACTCATTTACTGGAAGTATGTTATGATAGGGGTGGGCGCCTCTATGTTATTTTTGTTGACATATGGTCAGCTTTGCATTTAGTTCCTAGGGAGGTCTATGGACAGTCCTAACGAACACGGGGGTTCTGAAATTATCAGTTGACATGTTCATGAGGCTCCATTTGAGAAATTACACGCAGGTCAGGTATGGCCCCAATGGGGAGCTGACAAACCCTACTCCTGTGTTCCGGGGGTTGGGACAGGGTTGTGTTCTAGCTCCTACCCTTTTTCTGTTATGCATCAACAACCTGGTAGCTACCCTAGATCAGTGTAATCATGATGCTCTGCGTTTGGCTAATTGGAATGTCCCCATGCTCCTGTTTGTGGACGACGGCTTACTGGTCTCGAAATCACCTATGGGTATCTAAAATCTCTTGGATCAGTTCAACGTCATCTACATTCAGAGAGGGTTGGAGCTCAACCTCTGCAAAACCAAATACATGGTTATGAACCCTTGCCAGATAACAAGGTCACACCCATCCCTCCATGGCTCTCCACTAGAAAAGTCCATACCTTTGAGTATCTGGGCCTTACACTCAATGAACACTTTGGGTGGTCACTCCATATCCAAAAGTGCAAACTCAGACTAGAACACTGTTTTGGTGGTATCCTGAGAGCCTCAAAGGCATCTATCGTTCACCCAATATCACCTGCATTGCAAATTTATAACTTGCAAGGGTGTGGAGGTCTCTGTGTGGTGGGGAACATTGGGGACATGATAATATCAATGATACAGAATAGACGGAAAACCGTTTCTCCAACTCCTCACCAACCTTCCCTCCAGCACCCCATTGGTGCCACTTAGATAAGACCTTGGCATTCTTCCTCGTGTCTCCAGAGTCAGGCTCAGACCCCTATTGTACTGGAGGAGGATTTGGTCCTCAGCTGACTTACTGTCCTTTAAGATGGGGTTGGAAGTGATCTTAAAGCTTCCTGGTGCGACCAGGATCCCATGGTTGGGGTTCATCAGGCATTGTCTTGAATAGATTGGGTGCGGAAATATGTAGGCCCTTCCCAAAACATTACGTGGGGTTTCCAAGTCTATGCTTAAAGAGTTGCATTGGAGACATGTAGATGGTAAATACCACAGATCTTGGAGGGGGAGGGGTTAGATACCATGACTTTCTTGGAATTCAAGGACGCTTACGGTCTTGAAGAGTATACAGACAGTAGTGAGCCCCCGGCTGCCAGATCTCTCTATTTTAAGTTCCGAGTCAGGACCTTGCCTCTTCGGTCTTTAACTGCAAAGTGGCATCGTCTCGATGTCACTGCCAAACTTGACTTGAGGCGTGCCTTATACCCTATGGACAGGGAAACTGTAAATCACATCCTGTATTTTTGTCCGCAATACCATGCATACAGGAGGAAGAGGATCTTGATGTTGTGCTGCATCTGGGTATCAGGAACTACAAAATTGCAAGTAGGAAACCTAAGGCGGACACTGCCCAACCAATAGTATTTGCGGTTTACAGTTTTCTTATAGACATGTAGAGAGATAGGCAGAAAGTGGCCACTTGTCCATCTGCAGTGACTAGTGTCTAAGGCTTGTGTGACCTGAGGTTGTATCCTGTAGTTCTCATGATCTTATAATTATTATGTTGTTTTATTGAATGGACTTCTGGCATATGCTATAGCATAGAATTATGTCCTGGAGCTCAGGATCGAATTTTGGGCTATATTTTAATTTATGTGATGCCTCCCTTATATGTTGTTAGGTTCCATGTTTGTGCCCTTCTACCTTAATATGTCATGATTGTATGTATGTTAATGTCTGAATGTTCTTTTTATTACATACAGTTTTATTTGCTTTTATGACAACAGCCGAAATAAACTTTAATTAAAGTAAGTAAAGTAAAACCACTACATTTGACGGTTCTTGTTTTCTACCCAGCCAGCAGTCCAAATATTGTCAAAATGTTTCCGCCAACTTTCATACTCTAGTAAGGTTTGGTGGCCTTCATCCCTTCATCAGAACTGTATGACCTAGTTTTATTTTTCCATTACCCACCAAACTTAGCCCCCCAAACACTTTCTCTCCCAACAAACAGAGGCGGCAGTAGAAACAAACACCAATATTTAGGCATTTAAAATACCAGTTAAAACAAACCACAGTACAATCACTGCCCAGGTTGCACACACACTCTCCCAATGGAGGGTTCGATTTTGAAGCACCAGATTTAACAGAGCAGAATGTGCGTGGGCATTAAGACAGCACAAGACATATGAAATATTATAAGTACTACACTGTGTCTACTCCTGAGATTCACAGAGCTTGCATCTCCTTTTCCCGGCCGTATAATCTACTCTGTTGATTCAGCAGCAGTGTTTTGGAAACTCTGGCAGGAGCCCTGCGTGGCCCATGAAGTAGTATTGACTACCGGCAACAAAGTCCATGTGGCAGACTTTCATGTTCTCACCGAAGCGGTGAGTCTAATGACAACAGATAATGTTGTTTTTGCCCTAGAAGAGCGAGGCAGAAATCCTTTCAGCCCAACCTCCGCACTACAAAGAGCAATGCAGTTAGCAATCAAGAGATTTTTTATTTGTGATTGTGCTGTTTGTGGGTACGGCTAAAGGGACCGCAGTTACTTTGTCCTCCTCCTCAATGGCTTTGGCATTCCGGGATAAGAATGAAAAGCTACTCTGGCCTTCAGCATGTGGCACTCTCAATCAAGTTGGAATTTGATTCTCAGAGAGGACCGCTGGCAGAGACTATTGCTGGTTGTCATAGTGGCATAAAACAAGGAAATCAGCCAAGTAGAACATGAGAATAATTCTAAAGAATCGTTTTAACCTCGTGGAAACAGTTTAAGGGCAATTTATGGGCGAATTCTTGGCCCTATCCGCAAATTAAATTCGACTGGCACTAAAAAAATCAACTCTAAAAATACAAATTTCCAAGTACACAAATAAAAGGGTGGCAAAAGAGCGGGTCCAATAACCACATAACCATACTTAGTCTAGGGAAGAGGGCCTAAATCACGTATTCATAAATACTCAAACCTTTCAAACATCTTAAAATATTTTCTTATATCAATGTTTTAGAACGTCTACTTTTACAGTATTAACTTAAAGTCTCGGCTCAAGAATCATGCAAAACTTAAAATAACCTTCATTTTGCAAGACAAAATTAAGAAGATATTGACACTGAAGGCTTGCTAGTGATGATCTATGTTTGGAACCACTAACCTGAAGAGCTTTTGCTATTTCTGAAGGAATACAAGTGGTCTTCTTCCATATAAGGCCTCTGGGCCTCTGTACACCAGCAATGCAGTCCTTGAAGGCCGATGAGAACCAATGTGTCTTTGCTAGAATCACTTCAATGGACTTTCATTGGAAGGATGTATAGGCAGTGTTCTGGGTGCACTTAATTTTAAAAACACCCTAAATGCAGGATGGCGATTTACTTGCCTTTTATTCTAGAGTGTTTGCTTTGCAGGTGGAGTTCTCCCTTAAAGTGCTAAACTCAGCAAAGAAGGTGCTCTTCCCTGCTGGATGCCATGATGTCTCCCAGACATGGTGTAAGAGCCGGCCGAGCGATATCAAATCTCCTCACAAGGCAGCTTACTTACCTCTTAAGTAGTCACTAAAAAGCCATTGTTGATCCCCAATGAACAGCTTCACCCCTACAGATATTCCGTACGAAAATAGAATCTAATGCACATAACAACCAATCACCTGGTGATGACTAAGGCCTTGATTGCATGCTTTGGTCCGTTAGGCTTCCCTTACCTTTTAGATCAATAGCTCTTCTGAGATGTAAGATCATGGACTATACCCGCATGACAACATGTTCTGTGCTAATAAAATCAAATTCATAGAAAAGATCAAGAAAATATTCAGTCAAAATGCAAAAAATAAAATGCAAAGTTTCAAAGGGAGCAAACAAGACAACTCAGAAAATCTGAAAATCTTAAAGAGGTTCTCAAAACTCAGAAGACAGTTTACTAGAAAGTGATCACATCGTCAAATATGGTAAACTGGATCTATATAAAATGTGAGACATCATTCCATATCTCCATACACATTGGTTTTTGCACCACCACCTAACAAAAAAGGTGCTTTCTGGGAATTGTAGCCTCGTCTCACGGCAACTGAAACACATTTTACTAACCAATCTAATAACAGTGGTTTATAAAAGGGAACGTTAGGCATGGGAAAAATGGTGCTTGGTGGGGTGTAACAATGTGGGTATCTTACCTATATAGAGTTTGATTAAGAGTATCTAATTCATTTGGATGGGACTGTGACATGAGTTACTGCCCCATCAGAATTACAAGGTACAGAGGTAATTCGCACAGTTGCTGTCTTACTTGGAGACCTATACTGCTGAAAGCAGCTGGAATCTACAGGTGCAATTCCGTGGGAAAGTGAGGAATTAGTGTGGAAATGGTGACCAAAATTACCAATTGCGTCATTATTTCCTCATTTTTAAGCGGACCATCAGAGGTCCACTTGTTAATACTTTGTTAACTTCACCAAGGGAGTTACTGGTACCCCTATTATTAGTAACTCTGGGGGCAGAGTTAACAGTTTAGTTACTGGGTCACTTGTAATGAGCCCCATAGAAAGATGAACCAAAGATCTAGGGTTCCAAATAAAAGCAAAGCAAAATAAGTAGAGGTGTTTGGAAGTTGGCACCTTCCATCATGAGATGTTTACAAAACATGGAAAGCTACTACAGATATAGAGGTGGTTTCTCGCACTAAAGCGTTGTTATCTCACATATCAAAAAAATCTCAAGCAATGCAGAAGGCAATGCAGAGGTGGGATCATTATTTATTCTACAAGTGAAAACAATTTGGAAGGAACTGTTATATTGATCTCCTGTGACACTGTGGTTGTACTAATTGGGATCCCAGTGACAGAAATATCTGCACATCCTCAGATTAGAACAAATTACTAATCTTCTCTGATAAGTTTACCCAGAATCCCAGGTGGAGCTAAAAAGCTACAAAGAGTAGATCTATAGGGCTCACGAAAATCTGGAATACAATAGCTGTGAACTACCCATGATGGGCCTAAGGATAGAATTTTGGAGTATAGAAATTCCGCAAGTGTGGCAGATTTTCCATAGTTGTACATTTATGGCTAGAGGTAGGAGCATGAGCACTCCGAGTCGAGAGTCAGGATGGTGGCCACACAGTTTTGTGGGTATTCATATACTTTCTCAATAATTTTTCACCCCTTGGTGCACTTAAACTTCAGATCTTTCTGAATGACCAGAGGAAACCTTGTAAGGATACCAGCATCCAGAAATACTGATGCCAGAGAAGTCAGTAATTCCCAGGTGCTGGATTTTTATGCCATTCCCAGATTTCCTCTGAGAAATGTGGCACTACCGTGGGGGATCAGTGTGTTTCCACACACCCTAACAGCAGTAATTCCTTATTTTTGGAACGTTTTCTAACCATCATTTCACAAGATTTTCCCCTGTGAAATGTTTGGGGCAAAAGAGGACTCTCTGTTTCCCCACTTGACTTGTAGTCCTGATTTAGCTGGTAACTCCTCTTACCAGCTGTATTAGGATTAATGGGCCACTCAGAATGACAGCTTTGGTGTTAAAACTTTTAAACAGGATGTGGTAAGTGTGCAGCTGGATTTTAAAATACCCTATATTTTCTAGGGGCATAGGTGAAGGGATTTCTCAATCTAGAAAAGAAGAACAAAAAGTTTCCTATGCTAAAGTACTTATGCAACACATTCTCCTGTGAAAAGTCTGCCCTGTACGTAATTCACAGGCATAAATACAATACAGTATGAAATTTACCATCTGTGCAGGCTCAATGTTTCCTTCTAGAGATTTTTTTTGTCAATTCCCTAGAATGTCTAAAGTTACTTAAATCACAGGAAGAAACCTACGATTCATAGGTTTCCACATGGTCTCTTATTTTGTGTCCAAAATCCTTGCAAATTTGAATAAGCAACCCTACGAACTTCACAAGATATGACATCTTATCAATATTCACGAGGCTGTCATCAGTTAAAAAACTTCTATAACTAGCTACATTGAGAGCCATCAACCTAAATAAGGTAAGAAATGGCAGAATCAAAGCTCATGTTAATTTGGTTATTATAGTGAGCATCATTATACCCTAAGACCTGGAGAAGTGAATATGTAGCTAGAGTCTTTCAACTTATTGTCTGCTGCTGCTGGGCCAAAGGGGATATGAAAGAAGGGGAAGGGCATCTAATGGTCAAAGACACAGTTGAAGCAGAATCTTTTCCTTCACATTAAAGTCTAACTCATATGTACGTTTGGAAAACTAGAACTTTATTGAATGTACTGGAGGATCTTGCAGTCTAGTATAACACATATTAATAAAAACATTTTAGGCATGGAAGGCCTACACATTTTCTTTTACTTTTTCCTTTGATTTTTCAAATAGACAATCACAAAGCACCAGCAAAATTCAGGGGTGGCTCCTTCGCATTGCCCCCCGCCAGCAGCAGCAGCTTCAAAACATTTACAGTAAAAATGTAATAAACTATGTTTATTACATTTTTACTGCAAAAGGGGCGGGGCTAGTGGCATGAAAGGGACAGAGGGGGAGTGCTGTGCACTCCCCCTCAGTGCACATGTATGTTTGGCCTGCCGTCTTGAGTGGGCCAAACATACATGCGCAGTAGGCTCTCTCCAACCCGGCAACGCAGTGCCAGATTGGAGAGAGCAGGCAAAGGCTCCCACTCTGCCTCGGAGTGCCCTGGCTGGGCACTCCATCCAATCCCACCACTGATGGGTGCCTGTGCCTGCAGTTGAGGAGCGGTACAGTGGTGGCACGATGGAACAGGCAAGTTATTCCTTTTCTTTTTCGCTCGTTCCTCCATTCCACACCCCCTCCGTCCCCCCCCCCCACACCCATGCCACCTTGCCCCTTCTCCGTCCCGCGAACCCCGACTGGCAAAATTACAATGAAGACCAAAAACACTGTTGAGAAAATATCCTCAGGTGGACAGCATTACAAATGAACATGCTTTGGGCCATAATAAACAAAATGAGCGAAACACGAAAGTTTCTAAAAGTACTCCATGTAGTTGAGAGTGAACAATGAACAAGATACTACTAGCAATCTGGTGTTACAATATTTGGAGAGGCACAAGGGAAGGCTTGAATTACCAATGTTCCTGTATTACAATCATGAAGACATTGGGTACACACAATGGCACCCAATGGCATCATAACAAATAAAAAAAAGACCAAATGACAATCTTTTTGAGATTATGAATTAAATTATTTTAAAAAATTGATTTCACCCCATAAAAATGTAAACTTGTGCAGAGGGTGAGAGCAATAACAGTTGCAAGTGCTACAACCATCAACAGGAGAATAGAGCAGGAACACCCTATGGGAATTAATAGTGAGCAAAATGCGGAAGACAGCAAAGAAGAGAAGATTACTGGAAAGCAGTAAGGAGGGGGAATCTTCCTACAACTCGCATAATGGTTTTCAAATTTATGGATGAAAATATTTGGGTTTTAGTTCTTTAATCTTAATTGAAATGTCATAGATCCAAAACCAAGTAGCTCTTTATTGGGCGAGGGGAGCAATTTCTAGGGAGTGGATTGTAGGTGGAAGGGATGGATAGATTAACGTATGCAGTCATCTGTAGATTAGTTTACATCGATAGCAGTTACCAGAACATGCATCGCTGGCTAATTTACCGCTCCGTTTCCTTGAAAGGAACTTACGATGCTGCTTTTCTGAATAGGCAAAGAAGATGGAGTGGCAAACGGAACTGTGCTCAGACACCAACTCCCTCCCCAGCCAGCATTTCGAATACATCACATCAAAAGTATGTCTCAGCTCTCCTGGCTCTGAGCCCGGGGAACCCAAAATTGTCTCTGTTCCAAATTCCGTGGTTGGCAAGGAGAGAGCGGGTGGCTGGCCAATGGGAGGGCTGAAGCAACCTCACATTCACAAATATATTCGGAAAATAAGACTACATGGATATTTTTAACTCGGAGTGCATCACTTGCTCACCGGAGAGCATTAGCCTCTGTAAATGACCGAACTGAAGAAGTGCGCCAGTTCAAAGAGGAGCGAAAAAGAAACTCAATCACTGCCTTCAATTCCTGGACCACATACACCCCACATTGTGGTGGAATAAACACATGCCTGCATACCGGATATTAATTTGAGAACAAAAGCAAAGTATTCAGGAAAGGATGCTGTAGCGAAACCACCATTTTATATCCAAGCATTTTAAAACAGGTGTTACTTTATTGGTATTTTAATAGAGCGAGTTTCAATAATACGAATGCTTTAACACAGTATACATGTTACACAATGTATACATTTAATAAATACAATCTACATCATAATGTAAGTGCTGCTTATAGAAAAACCTGGGGTATTTCAGCCACTGGGCTTCCATACGAAGCAAGAGAAAGTATAGAAGCGCTAAATGAGGCCGGCAACATTTCTGAAACCAATATGCTTCAAGTAGTGATCAGTAAAAAAAAAGGCAGCTTATTAGGCCTCTCAGATATCCTCTCACGTATTCTTGTATCTCTTTTATTTGTGTCTTCAACGTTTTTATTTATTTGTATAAAAGCCATCCAATTCTTAGGAAGCTATGTATAGAAACAAATATTACTAATTTGGCAGTGCGACCACGTAGTATGCTATATATTCAATGCAAAACTATATTCAAACTAACATGACGGTGATTACAGAAGTGCAATCTGAATACCATAACATTTTCAATGTTATGGTATGAAAGGCAACTGGTGAAATATAACACGGTTAGGAAGTATACTGCAGCCTTGATTCAGATCCTTGCTGTTACAGACAGCGCTACACATGACCAAGATGATGGATCTGCTGCCCTATGCTTAGAATGCACTGCCCTCGTGATGGAACTAGTCATAGTCCAATTTCGCCACTAACCTTTGAAGGCCTGAAGCTGCTCCTTTCTTTGAGCTTAGTTCTAGTGTGGTGAGTGAGGTGGCTTGTCAGAGGGGCGCCTCCTGACTGTGAGGAGTGCAGTGCTCTGTTCAGAGGCCCGCATTTCTTGGGAACTCCCATGGTCCATTCAGTGGAGATGTAAGTTTCCCCCAGTTCTGCCAAGATGGCGTTGCCCGGCGTGGAATAACCTGTGTTCTTAGTCTGAGCCATATTCAAGAAAGAATGTTAATATCCGTGAGCCCTGGTGGAATTTTTTGAGTACTGGAAATAGTTGGCACTCGGGAGACTCTTGTCAATGTCAACCACAGCTGCGGCACAAGACGTAAAGTGTTCATGCAACAGAGGGCGCAATAGAGAAGCACAGCGGGTGGGCATGGCTCTCTGCTCATCCACCCCATGACAAATGACATGCCTGTGTGGAGGTGAGAGTGCAGTAGGCACACTTCTCGGTCACCACAATGCCACCTGAAGAGCAGAAACAGAAAACCTGAGGGTGACGTTTTTGAAGAAGGCCTCATTGACACAGGGAGAGACCCTGATTATGCGGACACTGACAAAGATGCAAGGTGTTACACTGCACATGTAGGATAAAGTGTCCTCAATGAAAGGGACTCCTCTGGGACTTGCAGGCTATATTGCACAGATAGATCAGGGGACCACTGATGTCTAACACAGAACATGCATGAAAAAAAAGGAAATCACAAAAACAACGGTACCAACAACTTGGCAATGTGCTGTGACTACAACGTGGAAGCTCCGTAGATAAAGCAAACACTTTTGAGTAGTGAATTTAGACACTTTCACATTGTTCCTGCAAGTGGCTTGTTCTTGAGGGAATGCATGGGGATTCTGTGAACACTGTGCACTTATGAGCCAGAGGGCCCTCAGAACGAGCATTAGCTCAGAAGTGACACTGGTGCAACAGAGGTACCCATGAGAGGGGGAACATATCATGAGCTCTGCATCTAAAAAAAGAAAAGACTTGATAGTGTGTGGGCAGACCTGAAGTCCATAGTTTCCCTGACCAGAATTGCTGTATTTTTATGCGGCTTCTAGAATTAGACCTGTTGAAGAAAGAGATTCTGTCTCTTCGTAAGGAGGACTCCTGTGATATACAGTACAACTGCATGTTCAAGATGGCAGGAAGAAACATGTTTTTTATCCCAAGTGCTGCCAAGGAATACTGTACCTCTGTGAGGACCTCTGATGGGAGTGCAGGACTCTGTGGGGTGCGGCTGAGTGGACTACTCTACGGAACTGGTGCTCACAGATTTATGGTTGTTTTTTCGTTCCTCCCTCACCTTGGTTCTAGTCTGAAAATGCTCCCTAATCGATACAAAGACTTCCTTTAGTTTCTTTGGAGAGGATCTATTGGTAAATGTTGTTTCTTATTTTAGGATATCTTCCTGTGCTTCCTTCCTCCATCTGTGTGTATTCTGAGAGACAAGCTTTAATTGAGGCACAAACGTTCCAACATTGTTTAGTGATAAGAGATGGTCTATATGAGATGCTCTGACCTGGCCATATACCATGCCTATGGTTCACAGTAGTGCTGATGTGAAAAAAAACACTCAGGTGTGTAGAATGTACAGCCCTAAATGCTGTACACTACCTCTGTTGTGGTCGACTAAGGATTAGGAGGAGGTTTGTTGGGTGCATCATTCAACATAGCACAATTGTCATGCGCATTACACGTGAACGCTGGTACAGTGCACTTGATAATGTAGACGTCTAGGTTGTATTGCACCATACAATATTTGCCACCCATTCACAAAATACTGCAAGTTTTTTCCACTGACGAAGTCTGCATCCTCAAGCACATGCATACATAGCCTACCCTCTCAAAGACAGCAGGGGCTGCTATTAGCGAAAAAAAGTGGGGCAGCACGGAGTCAATAATAAAAATAATAAAAGATCACTTACCTGATGCCCGCTACCTCGCCGCTCTTCTGCCCCTGGCGCACAGGCTCCAAGACACCCCTGCCCAATCCAGATGCTGCTCTGAGGCTGGTATAACTATTACCCAGCATGAGAAAAGTGCCAGGATTGGTCTGAGTGGGCTGGGTTTGCACTCCCACAGGGACTGGGAACCTGTGCCTGCTGTTCTCCACCCAGCTGTGCAACACAGCTCAGGTTGGAGTCTGGAGAATTTCTAAGTGCGGTTGTCAGTTTGGCTGGCCTAAGACAGCTGGCCAAACTGACATGCACACTTACAGTGCCCACCACTCCTCCTCCAGGCTAGCTGCTGTCAAAGGATGGCCCGCCCCCAAGATTATGCTTCAGCTCTGTGATTAAAAACAAAACAATAATAAAATTGTCTTATTATTTTATTTTTTATGTTTTCATCTGCTGACTACAAAGTGGGGCGACTTCCTCCGCCATAACGGAGTAGCCGCCTCTGCTCAAAGATAGCCACCAAGATCACCTATTGAGCAGATGAAGATGCTCACTTACCCTGACTGTCTTCCAGAAAGGATGAGCTTGGGAGTCTGGGAAAGGGCAAGCGGTGTGGCCTATTATCAAAAGCACTGAAGCTCAAACCCTAGTTTGTTTAACTCATTTAAAGTGTGTGATGCACCTCGATGGAGGGATACCTCCACTGGCAAATTTTCGGGCTCCTCACACATAGTTTTTGTAGGTATGTGAATAGAGCGTAACCATATTTATCACAAACTGGATCTAAATTTATGTAATGGAAAATTCGAACATTAGTTTACAGCTGCAATTAAATAATGCGACTATCTCTAGCAGTGTGAGTGTAACTAAATTTACCACTCAAGGGCGCTCGCTTTATTTACAGAGCTTCCTTGTTCTCCTGTACTCAGCATTTTTCCAAAACACAGCAGCAAAAAAAATTATCAGTGAGAACAGAAGAACATTAAGAGAAACTCAAGGGGAAGAGACTCCTATGAAGTAAATTACTGCACCAGCTACGCCAAAGACAATGGCAACAGCGATGACAACTAATATGACATTTAGACTTCAGGACTTTACATTTTCTATACAAACAGGCACTTCTGGGCTACTTTAAAACTCCGTCTGAGCTGTCAATCCAGCATCTATGTATTTACCTTCCACAGGCCGCAGGCATGTGTGTGTGTATGTATGTATAAGTAAGTGTAGTTTTAATAGGTTGAAGCTCGCTGAAAGCAGCAGAGTGCCAATGGTGTCTGGTCTACTGGAGGGAAATATGTATTTGCATATCATTATCATAAAGTCAGTATCCTAGATATAATCACCTAGTGAGCGAGAGTGGTTTAAAATGAGTGGGTTAAACAAGGCAACGAGCAGGTGTCGATGGGTTACGTGAAATGAACACCAAATATCTATCAGTTTTGCAGCCGAGCCATTACACACAGCAACTGAAACCACAGTGAGGGTGACCTCATGCCAGTTGACACTTAACAAAGGACAGGCCAGCAAGGGCTGATCCAGGGAAGGAACTGACCTGCAGACCTCAAATGTCCTGAAATAAATCCCTTGCCAAAATTAATCAACAGGCCATCGAGAACACACACTGTCATCACTTAGTGACACAATGACACAACAGCTGGTTCCCAGGAACAGCTCCTACTAGAATTTTGAACTGTTTAATCAATATCAAATGAAAGGCTTTACGGGTCCAGTCCTGACCGAACCTCAACTCATTCAGAAATGCCCTAAGAATAGTTGTAACACCACGCTGAGAACAGGTCCTTTGAGCTTAGACCTAATGTTCATGAAACAGAAAATGCAACAATCACACTGAGTTATTGTATGAATGGAGGTACCTGTTCAACACTAATCACAACAAGCCATCTCAAAGTCATTGCAAATACGACAGGAGGTGACTACAAACAGGAACAATCACACAGATTTGGTAACAAGCATTGGCATTGCCAACAGATTTTGCGTATGCGAGACCTATTGCGAGGTAACATTATTTTTGAATTAAGTCTGTGTCTCTTAAAAGAAAGGTGGCGCTTAAGAAAATACAAAGAAACTTACATTTAGGGAAGAATTAGGGATCAGCATGCACTTGTCTGACTTGCCGAGTGAATTTTGTTCACCCCACAACACTGTTTTGTGCTCACAAAGCCTTTGAATCTGTGAATCACAGGCTTTGCAGCCTCAAAAGAGTTTCGTACACAGGCCGATAATCTTAAAAACTGCACTGCTCTTGCTATGTGTTTAATCCCTGGACATACACAAATGTCCTTGCAATGCTTTATCTCGGTATATGTACAACGGTCTTAACATGTAGGAATTTTCCTTCTTCTCTTGATATCTGTAGACAAACATGCTGAATAAGCATTGGCAAGTTGCTTTCAAAGGAGTTACCTGACCTTTGGCTTTGCTAATGCTTTTTGCCACTTTTTGTTGAGCAGCATCGCTAAAAAAAGTTTGTTTGCCCGAAAAGCATCAGCAAAACCAACATTAAAAAAACGGCCTCCACAGTGTGACAATGTATAAGTGAACCTATGTCATTAGATGTGCACTTAGGCATCATGATGCAGCTGCCATTTTTTACATTTAATTAACTGTTCAAAAATGGCAGGCACTAGTCTTGGACTGGTAAATTAAAAAATACGTGCAAAGTGCATCAAAGAGAAAGGATAAGCCTGGTAGCAAATTTCAGCTGCCAGACCCTCAAAAAGAAACAAAAACATTTTTTTAAAGAAAGAAAAAAGAAACTAACATTAGCAATGCAATATGCCTCGCATTTGCTTGAGTTAGAGCTATTGGCATTGTAAATTAATAACTGGACTTTTCGTGCCACATAAATTGGTCAACCCTGCCTCATAATTTCGTCTTTTCCTGCCACACAATTCCAGTCACCCTGCATACAGCTAAAGCACTTCCATTTACCTTCTTCCTCTATCTGCAGCAAAAAATTAAAATGTTGCCATTTAGCATCCTAATTTAAATCTGCCAAGCTAATTCCAATAGAATAACACTTGCACCACCCCACCATCAGAGTTGCTGGCTGACTAACACAATCCCCCCCCAAAAAAGTGACAAGACAGCCACAGAGGAGTAACGAGAAATTAACTATAAGGGTCACCCATGCAGTCAGCCCTTAGAGAGCATAACAACATGAAAAACATAATGGGAGAAAGTAATGCTGCATAATTATATATTTATACCCTAGAGGGCATAGTGCACTACACATTTTCAAAGTAGTAGAACCATTACAATTAAATTACAAACAAGGCCCATAAACATAACTTCTCTCACATGTAAAACAAAAGTTCCAGCCATAAGAAAGCTTAAAAAGATAATGGTGGTAGGGTTTATTGTTTTGTAGCCACCACTAACATAGAGTGGGGACCCAAATATGATGTAGACAGAAAGAGCACATTGTGGTCTATGTTTTGAAGGTGGCCCCGTTGTCCTAGGACCACCACAGGCTGAGTTATGAGCAACAATATTTTGTAAAAGTAATGCCCTGCAAAGCATTATGGGATAGGTTTCCGTGCCACGAATATTTGAATATGTTGATATGACTGTAAAGCTTAGAAGAGCCTCAAAAGGACTCCGCAATTAAAATAGCATTTGTATTAAAATGGTCATGTAACTATATACAGTAGTTAAACCCTAGAGGGCATAACCACACAAAAATGACAAAGTAACGAAGAGCTACCATATTTGTAGCCCCTAGAAAGCATAGTAAATTACACATATTCAGGTCTAACAGGCCTATAGCAATGACATTACAAAGAAGGCCCTTAAAACACAACCCAGTCTTGGCAGTAAAATATACATTCCAGCCATACGAAAGGTTAATTAAACAAACCCTAAATGGTGGGAGAGGTTTTTTTTGGGGGGGTCCCCACTAACCTAGTGTGGAGACCCAAAGATGATGTAAACAGAAATAGCCTGTTGTAAACATTTTGGTGGTGGTCCCATTGTCCTAGGACCACCACAGGCTGAGTTATTAGCAAAAATGTTTTGAAAAAGAATTCTTTCAAATCATTTTGGTGCTAGTTTCCAGAGTGCAGTCAATATTGTAGTAGCGTCTCTCCCGCTGTGCCGGGAGAGACAAAAAAAATAGTTCACCCACATTCAAGTATATCGGCAATCGTGCAATAATCCATGTAAGAGGGGCAGTGTGCAAGACGTGACAAAACCAGCCTCAAGGCTGGACAAACGTAAAGCATTTACCAATGACATCAAGTGATTTTTGAAAGGCAAGCCCAGGAATGAGTGCAAGTGATGGGCATGAGGTGGGTGTTGTTAAAAGTCCGTAATACTTATAACAGGTCAAAGTGCTTGCACACTCAACTGAAAAATTAGACAGAGTGGGGTGGAGGAAGCAACTAATGAGATGGCGTGCAACACAGAAAGTGTGGGGTGCCCAGGGGATGAGCAAAAGCATAAAACAAGGACGAGCCCAAGAAAACACGTACACTCCCAAGTTGTGCTGAAAGAAAAAGAAAAAAGGCAACTCATCCAATCAAAACAATAGTAAAGTATATTCTTCAGGGTATGGACATACACTAGCAGAAGGAAAACTATCACATAAGAAGCAAGCAAACACGACTGGCAAGAAATCCAATGAACAGTAAATAATGGGCTGGCCCAAAGACCACTGTTAGTATTGATGAAATACACAATAGTTCTTCAACAACAAACAGATAAAAGCTGTCTCTAGGCGAGATTGAAAACTAATACTGCATCTAAAATTGCTTTTCTTTTGTCAGTGCCAACTAATTCAAATTACACATCACAAGTTATTAACTCTGCACCCACAAGCATGAGTTGTGTCAGTTGATTCCACACAGTTCAACTTTCTCTTCAGTGTGTGTTTTTTTTCTACACAAGACATGGTGCTACTTAGCTCTGTAATGAGGCTCAAAGTGCAATCTGCTTCTGTTTCTTCCTGGTAGATAATCACTGAGTAGGAGCCAATCAAAAGGCAGTGTTCTTGTAATGCACCACAGGCACTATAGTATGCATTTCCCTGACATATGCATTACTGATTATGATATCAAAATAACAGAAGGTAAATTAAGAAAACGATTGATGATCTGAATGCTTTTCTTCCAGAAGGAAGTTCTATATTAGCACTCCTACAATCTACACTTCGATGATTCACCCTCCCACTGAGAGTGTCAGATTAAAGGTCAGGTTTAGATTTGGTGGTAGAGTACTGCTTTGCAAATGCAGCAGAGTTCCCTGCCCCAAACCCTCAGTCCAGCTACCTCATGAGGACATGTGTAGACCTTTAGTATTAAGTAGCGGGTGCTTCCAGCACCATAATACTTCGTCCAAAGGCACGACAGAATAAATTCCATCAGAGGAAGGGCACTACACCATCCACACTATTTAGGGTTGACAGTGTAATGCCCTTTTGTTCTTGTCTGCCATCAGAAAGAAAAACCTAGGGGTGAAGGACAGGAAAAAAATAATGATGACCCTCACACCTTGGAAGAAAAGTCCCAGGGTGTGTGTGTGGTGGGGTCATTATTATTTGCTATTTGAAAACAAACTTCCACTTTTTGTCAGTTGTTTTTGAAAATAAAAAAAATGTACAGAGTTGAGCTTTGGGCCCAGGGTCAGTTCTAAATGTGGTGGGCAGAGTACCCTCAGGATGGCAGAAGTAATAGTCTCCACCATACTAATGGACTCTAGTCTGTCCGCTAAACTGTTAATCAGACGGTATATCTGTTCCTTACAGTTTCTCAATGTACATCTGTAGGAGGGCGCACAGGAGAGGCGGTGATCCAAAGTAATCTTTGATGATAAAAATGACTTCAGGCAAGGATCTACATTTCTTATTTATTTACTGCACTTTTTAAGTAGCACAAACAAGACAGGATCTTTACATAGCAAGCATTGGCAAAGCCAATAGGTCTCTTTTGTGAAAGAGCTATTGGCTCTGCCAATGTGTTTTAGACATTTTGTACACCAGCGTGACTGCTCTTCAGCATGGCTAAAAGTTAGTGGTGTGGAGGAGAGTCACATGGATTGTCGCAGAGTGGAATGGTAAAGGGTGGAGTAGACTGTTGCAGAGTGAAGTGGCCGCAAGTGTCTTGTATTGGAGTGGCATAGTGTGGAGTTGCATAGAGTGGCATATGCTGGAGTGGCATAGAGTGGGCTGCTGTAGAGTGCATTGACAGAGTGCTGCAGAGTATAGAGGAGTAGAGTGCAGCAGCATTGAGTGCAGTGGCATTGAATTCAGTGGCATACAAAGCAGCATCATGGAATGCAGTGGGGGAGATTAGAGTGGTGCATATTACAGTGCATTGATGCAGATTGAATGGTGCAGAGTAGAGTGGCACCAAGTACAGTCGAGCAGAGTAAAGTGGCACAGAGTGGCATAGAGTGCAATGATGTAGAGTGGTGCAGAGTGGAGTGACGTAGAGATGAGTAATGCAGACAGAGGGCAGTGGCGCAGATTAGAGACAAGTGGCATAGAGTGCAGAGTAGAGTTGAGTGGCAAAGGCTGCAGTGGCATAGAGTGGTGTAGAGTAGCATAGAGTGGTGCAAAGTAGAGTATAGTTCAGTAGAGTGCAGTGGCATAGAGTGGAGGAGTGTAGAGTACTGCAGAATAGAGTTGCAGAGTTCAGTGGCAGAGAGTGCAGTGTTTCAGAGTACAGTGCCAGTGTGCAGTGGAGTACAGTGGTGTTGAGAGCAGTGGTGTAGATTACAGTGATGCAGAATAGAGTGCAGTGGCATAGAGTGCAGCGACAGAGTACAATGACAAAGTGCAGTTGTGTAGAGTACATTGTGGTAGAGTACAGTGACAGAGTGCAGTGGCGTGAAGTGGTGCAGAGTGCAGGGGCATCGAGTGGTGTACAGTGGAGTGGTGCAGAGTAGACTGCGTGGTGTAGAGTGGTGCACAGCAGAATGGAGTAGAGGAGAGCGGAAAATATATGGTATGGTAGTTCACTGCCATTACAGGCAACACATTTTCAATTGAAATTACCATTACATTTAAACAGACATACAGTTTTACTAATACAACTATACAGTGCACAAACGAAAATGTGTGGAAACTACATTACCTAATGTAATGATTTGATCATATTAAACTATTTGTTTCTAACACACTTCAGAAATAACAAAGAATGTGCTTCATTTGTGTTACTAATTCTGATATATTCTGAAAACTTACCCAGTTCATTTAAATGTTGTTGTGTGCTTTCCTAACCCCAGTATCCAGCAAGACAGTCACATAAATCCTCCCACTTTTAAGTTAGAGAAAGAAAAGTAAACAATCACCCTTGTAAGACAGTGCCTGACATTTGACCTTGGCCTTTGAGTGCACAGCAAATGTGGCAAGATAAGAAGAAGATTTAAAGGCCTGTTTACAGAATGGAAGATAGTGGAACGATACAATAAACACTATTTAGGCAATGTGATAGATGAACTTAAACTAAAGAGCCTAAAGCACATAAAGCCAGCAAATAGAAAGCCAGAAAAGGTGAGTCAAAAACTACAAAGCCAATGGTAATCAACAGACAGCATGCATTCCTAGGTCAACTTTCTGAAAGTCCCCAAGATGTCTTTAGCAAACCAGGCAGCTGCGCTGTCTGGTAGGCTGTGACCTAAAAGGAGGTAACATGCATAAGCACATATGATTTATTCCATTGCATTGTACTAAATTTACACTCTGATTACACAATAGAAAAAATTACAGTTGGCTTAGAAAGGCAGTTCTCTTTAGAACACTCATTGACATCTAAAAGTCTGTGGCAGCTCCCCCCACTCCCATGTATCATACCCCTCAGTGTAGAGCCCAAGAATGAGGTTGACCTTTGCAAGGAACAGAAAGGTCTGCTCCCATCAGCGACATCTGGAAGCACTGAAGTGGTGCCAACCGCATTCCGCACCTCCATCTCGAGAACAAGTGCCAATCACCTGGTGCACCCAGCCCTCCACACAGGCCCCTCAGTGCCTGCAATGTGCCATACTGTACCAGGTTGTCTCTACCAGAAGCCCCAGTGAACAACTAGATCCCTCCTTGTCCTGTTCCACAGGACAATCAGGTGTCCACGGCAGAGAAATCCCCAGAAGAACCTCCACCAAATGTCTAAAGCTACCTCAAGACTCCAACAGGAAGCTTCCATGTACTCACGGGTAAACTACACTCAGTCAGAAGTTGGTGTGGGTGTCTCTGGAGCTCCATGGAGACACTTCTAACATCAATCTTTCCACATTGAACCCTTGGCTTTTTCTTATTTTTTTATTCACTCAAAAACAATTTGTTTGCACTAGAAAGGGAATGGTAAGCCCAACGTTTTGCTGAATATCTTTTAATAATAACATTATTTCTGTAATTGTACATAATGCCGCAGTTTTTGCCATTTATTAGCACTGTAAATCGTGTTACTGTCACCAACTTTAAAATTACATCATTTATCTGTACTAGAAGCATTAAAAGCTAAGTTGACCTGCTGGGGTTTCAAAATCATGAGCAACGAATCACACTAATGGCAGGCATAAGCGCTTAACTCACTAGTCAAAATCTTTCTCCAGTTCATCATATCAGGCCTTCTCAGTCTCCATAAGGACTCATGCAATCACAGCAGCCCATATAACTTAAACCAGTGGATCCCAACCTGTGGTCCGGGGACACCTGGGGGTCCGTGAAGGCTCCACAGGGGGTCCGCGGCTGCTTGTAAAATGTAATAATATAAACAGATTTGGTCACCAGCTTTCAGTAATGACTCATTGGTGGTCTCCAGAATCCAATATTGATTCAGTGGGGGTCCCGGGGGCCAGTACAGATAGAGTGGGGGGGACTACAGAAGTCAAAAGGTTGGGAACCACTGCCTTAAACGAAAATATGTTTTAAATGGGAATTGAGGTTACAGTATGTGCAAAGTGCAACATAATAAAGCATTAGTTAGGATACTTTTTAGCAAAGAACACACCAATCGCCTATACTGAAACTTTACCTCAGCGTGTATGATTCAAGTAATGTGTTGCTCTGTCTCGTGGCGTGTTGGTGACTATTCGAGTGGAGTTACCGTTTTATACAGCGCAATGCATGATTTAAAAAAAAAAAAACACCTTAATTTTGTGGTGTGCTTAATGTAGGGCTGACTCCTATTGAAATGTTAGTGTTTTTCATTTACTTTCCTTTTTAAAGTGAATGATACTCACTAAGTTAAGTTATGGTGCACCAGTACGGATATCTCCTTTCCACAAATGTATTCATTCCAGGTGCGGTATATGTGAATGCGTAATGTTGTATGCATATATGATTGTGTAATGTTTTGACCCCTTACTCCACATATGTGAGTGCACATTTGTTGATTTAAGAGTATATTGGTGGTGCAAATATAGACTTGCTGTCCCGAATGTACATTCCATGTGCCCACTGTACGTTCCTTCTGATGAGTCTATAGTAGTTAGAGCAAATGTGCAATAGTTTGTATGAATACACATTTTTTGAGAAAATATACATCTGCTTTTGCTAAGTATGAAAGTGTTCAGGATAGTTAACGATGTGCAGTTCAAATCAACGTTTATTAACATCGCACACGGCATTATGTTCAAATGATTTCAGACCATACACTCATGGAGGGTGTGCGTACTCTGCACGACCTTTTAAAGAGACTAACCCGGTAGGACTTAGCTCGCTCTCAGGAAGCACAACTGATAAATAACAGCTGGAAGAGGTTTCAACATTTGTGAAACATATCAGTAGCCCAATTTGGTTGCAGAAGCTTGCCAAATTGATTAGAATTTGATGCTGACATCTTTGAACGATTTCACTTTTAATGTGCTTCTTCAAGGAGCCCATTTCAAAAACGCGGTCAACCCGTGAATTCAGAAATGCTTTCAAGCTGTGACTGAGTGATCACACACCACGTTGAGAAGCCAATGTAATTTGCCAGGTGCTATATGAAATTTAGTGAACTTTGTTCCAAGATGTAAAAGGTTACAGGCGCAGCACGATCTCTGGAGTCCCCACAGAAAGTACCGCCTAGCACCAACAACTGATTGAGCCAGTATCTCTAGACCAAAACTGATGCACAATCAATGAAGATTATATAAGGGGACATTAGACTCTATGGCGTGTAAGATAATTACACCTAAACGTTTTCAAATTAAACCATTCTCCCCGTTTGCTATTGGTTTTTGGAGTGATGCTGAAACTGAAGTGGCCTACAGTCAATTCGAACTTCAGCTTTTGTCTCCAGCTTCAATATGACAAACCCACTTTAATCATCTCCGTTTGAGATGAGATTGTAACGAACTGTGAAATTTCATAAAATGTCATCTAAAGTTTGAAAACATTAAGCTTTTAGAACAAAATTTGGTTTCACAATGTCTTACATACTTTTTTTTTCAAGTGAGCATGAAACTGATATGAGCAAAAGTGTCTGTTGGCGAGATATTTTCTGCAAGAACGTCTCTCACATGCAGAAAGGCTTAATTTATAATGCAATGTGTAAAGTATTTGTGCAGCACACACACAATATTCACAGGAGGAACACCACAAAAACAGACTCCACAAGAATTAGGAAAAATAAGGCTTTGTTATCTGCTTAAGTTGAGTTCATCACAATACAGTTCCAATTTCGTAAATAGCAAAATATTTACTGTGCAGGTTCAGTAAAAAAAGTTTTGATGAGCAAATGTAGAGAACCAATGGGTGGTGCTGTAAGATTCCTCGGCATGGGTGCACAATATCTTTATGGGCTCCGGTAGTGTCCTGGTTCCACTCCTCTTGGGGAGCTTTGCGTGGCTAAGCTAGGCCAGGCCACGCAGGTCGATTTGAAAGGAGCGAGCGGCAAAGGAAAGCAGGACCACTCCAGACAGTTCACAGATGTAAGAGAAACAGTTTGGAAAAGCCGCTCAGGTTAAATTGGAAGGAGCGAGCGGCAAAGGAAAGCAGGACTGCTTTGAGTAACTCGGGCTTTGGAGAATGAGTCTTGGGCAACTGGGCAGAGATCCGCAGGAAGCAGGGCGGCACAGCAAAGCAGGGCAGCAGTGCCTGACAGCTGTAAATCCTGGCAAAGTAGCAATCCTGGCACACAGCCGTCTTTACTCCAGCAGCATGTTCTTGAGTCCAGAAGTGTACTGATTTTAGTGAGTCAGGGACCCAGGGCTTATATGAGAAAGTACCTTTGATGTGGAGAGAGACTACAAAGAGTTCTTGTGACGTGCACAGGTCCTCCTTTCTGGTCGACCTTAGCTCCAGACTAACAGTGGGAGCTAATCAGCCCCTTTGTGTGGAATCTGGTCCCTACCCTGTCAATACAAGCGTGAGCCCTTCCCAGCTTCCTCCCCAGGAAGACACATCAGTATGCAGATAAATGTAGTTGTAGCGGAGTATCCCGTGTTGTGAGTGTCTGAAGAGAATGTACAAGTGTAGCTGTCACCCAGTCCAAGCCAGATGTGTATCTTATAAAACATTAACAAGAAATCCGACTTAATCAATAAAGAGGATTTATTATTACCATTCCAATGGTGCTAAACATGTTGCAGCTACTCCGCTTACATCAAAAATTACAGGTTAAAAGTAGTATAAGGAATTCCCACTGCTGGTCTATGTAAGGGCCAGGCCTCATAGTAATGAAAAACAACTTTGGAGGTTTTTCATTAATGGGGCATGAGAACTTAATAATATAGGTCCTGCCTTTTACTTACATGGCACCATGCCCTATGGGCTACCTAGGGCCTACTTTAGGGCTGACATATGTAAGAAAAGGGCAGTTTAAGGCTTAGCAAGAGGTTTTAAATGCCAAGTCAGGGTGGCAGTTAGACAGCACACACAGGCTCTCCAGTAGCAGCCCTGAGACAAGTTTACAGGGCTACTAAAGTGGATGGCACAATCGGTGCTGTAGGCCCACTAGTAGCACTTAATTTACAGGCCCTGGGTATATGGTATACCACTTAACAAAGGACTTCTAGGTAAATTAAATATGCCAGTTGTGGATACACGAAGGGTACCATGTTTTTGGGGAGAAGCACATGCACTTTGAGCACTTTACCACTTATGAACAGTGCTAAAGTCCTAAGGCCAAAAAAAGATGGTCAGAAAAATAGGAGGAGAAAGGCGAAAAGTTTGGGGACAACCCTGCAGGAAAGGTCATGTCCAACAGACACCTGTCTCTGATCCATCTTCAAACTGTTTGGTAAAGTGGTATCCCAAATTGAAAACAATGCTCCAGATGAAGCCAACAAGTGAGTTGTATGTGATGACACAATTTCCAATTTCCCTTTGGCTTTACATCCATGAGTGCATGCCAACATTCCCTTGCTCAAAATACTGTTTTCTCATATTGTGCACCCATAGTAAAGTCATGAAATTTATTAATTGCAGACCTCCTGCCTTCTATCCTTTTTAATGTTCTATAAATTCTCACATCCTAACCTGTCCTGCCACTTAGGGTTTCTGAACTCTGTGGACATTGTTTTCACGTGGTCCCTTTGGATTAAGGTGAATACTTCAGGAAACACTGCTCTGGGTATTTATACATTATAAATTAACTTTATTTTTTTTAACTTTTTCTCTACCATCAACCCTAAAACAGGTGTTTGTAATATCTGAAAATAAGCCTAAGGTATGTGCCAGCTCCCACCAAAATCTTCTATGACTGCACTGAAGAGGATAATCAATGAAGATTTGCATATAATAATTCAGATCAGTAAAGATTTCCACACAAAAATGTCGACTGCAATAACGTCCAGCTGTAATAATATAAATCCAATCATTTTCAAATATTTCAAGACTTAAAATGAAATTGAAACCAATCCAATTTTAGAATGCTAGTGATCAGGAGAAAAAAAACATTTAATCAGAACATTTAAACTGAACAGGTTTGCAAAATGCAATACTGTCAAAATGTAAACGTGGGTTGGAATTATTATCGAACAAATTTATTGTAGAAATTACCACAGGTCCAAATTGATTGATGAGGTATAAGTAATCACATATATCCTTAGAGAGTAGAAGACTGTACATTGATCTTTGCAGCACCCCTACTTGTTGACCACTTGTTACCTCCTCCTTTTCCAAACAATAGACTCAAATTTGCAGAATCTCCTGCCCGACACCTTCATGCCTGCTCATATCTTGACTCATAAGCATAATGCTAATCCCAACACTGTTCAACACGGCTCCAAGTTTCCTATGAGGAGCAGTACTGCAGGCTTTGCTAAAGGGTGTCTACCATGTATTTATGTTTTTTAAACAGAATTTTATTTTGGGTGAAATCCTAGTCCCCAAGTGTGTCATTAAGAAAAAGAGGACCCATCTGCAGCCAACACAACGTAGAATTTGAAATCACAAATAAAATAGCACATAAATTAGTACCAAGATGGGGACACAACTAACACATATGATACTGTAAGGGGCAGGAGTGGGGCAGGAGTGGGACAATTGATATTTTAATTAAATTGATTTGCTTTAAATTAAAATATATATAATGAAAAAAATAAAATGTAATATTATGTTACGTTTCAGTGCAGGTGTGCTGTCCTTTGGTACTGCAGTAGTCCTAGAAACAGGTGGTAAGTTACTAAAAGTAACTATACACTTGTAAATTCAGTTTATGGGTTTTCACCCCCTCAATTGATGAGATTGCGACTTCCAAGTCTACATCTAGGTGTAGATCTACAAATGGGAATAGTTAAGTCCATCCAGGGGATGATTTACACCTACGTATAGTAGATCTGCATGTGAGGAGCGCTACAAATGGAAATTTACCATTGTGAGTAGAGCCTTGGATATAGTCAGTCAATACCACCTACGATTGACCTGCTATTTGTGTTGCTTTAAGAAAAACATCTAATCTAAAGCAGCTTAAAAACAAACATGACATCTGCTTTGAAGCCAAAGATCATCACTATTTTGAATTGTAGGCAACGTTTCCCTGGAGCAAATATTCGGCATCCTAAAGAATGTTATTATATGGAGTCGACTTCCAAAGCTTTCGTTTACTACACCCTGATGTGAGTTGTTTAACTGCTTTAAAAAAACTGCATCAGCTCATGTCTTCCCCCTGTTATTTAAATTTGTTGTTTCTATTCATAGCAACGACACAAAACCCATAAATGCCATCTCATATCTCAAATTATTTGCTATGGGCAACCCCGCTCTCACTCTGTACATACCCATTTGCATAAATCATTATTCGAATGTTTTAATCTCAGCGCCATTATTTTGTTCCCTGGGCACAAATTAAATGCATGCTTAAAGCCGAGTTTGGGAGAATTATTTCGGAATGTTTTATGAGGAAGGATTTGCAATTTCCATCTCGCATTCCATACATAATGTAATTTTTCTTGCTTTTGCGTACAGCGGCTGACAAGGGAAAGACTATCCCCCCACGTAACTTTTAGAGTTTTTTTTCTTGGAAGGAAGCCTTCGAAGACGTTGGTGTCACAATCAATTTGCTCATCAGTTAGTTCCGCATTCCCTGTTGACTGCGGAGTCTTCTTTAGGTGACGCAAAATGATAGGTTCCCCTGCAGTGAGGAACCACTGAGCTTCCCATATCCTTCAAACAGTCATTGGCTTAGGCTGAATATGGCCCCCTGAAGGTTTGGGAGCCCCTGCAGCACAGAGGCTGCACTGACTTGCGGTGAGGCCCTGGGATGCTTAGCTAAACATGGAGTTTGCAGAGAGAGGCAGGAGATGTGAAAACAGCAGCAGGATTCTGGTGCAACCTGTCTGTTACACAATGACCAATAAGGAAACCATTAAATCCGACTCGACGCCGTGTAGGGAGCACTATTATCACTGTTCTCACCATTCACGCTCATCTATAAGGCCTTCTCCAGATACCCCCTCATTCCAAGGTGAAAATGTTATTTTAGTATGTCTTGCGTAATGGCACTCCTCGTTCATCACAGGAATAGAAAGTGTAAGCTGTTCTGATCTTTGAGGTGAAATGAATGCCTCAGGCCTAGAAAAGTTGCTGGAAATTTTTCCTCGCCCACTGAGCATTAGGGGGCTCATTATGAACGCGGCGGTTCAGACCGTCAAGCTGGTGGTGGCGGAAAAGACCGCCACCGGCATGGCGGTCCGAACCACCATATAATAAACACAGGGAGGGCCGCCTGTGGCGGCCCTCTGCTACTGCCGACAGGCAGCCCGAGGATGACGGATTACAGAGCCCTGCCCTCTGGATAATGTACCCTGTTTCCCCCAACCTGTCCCTGGCGGGGAAAGGCTGGCGGAAGGGGTACTCCAGGGCCCCTGAATTGCCCATGCACTTTGCATGGGCAGTGCAAGGGCCCCCGTACAGTGCCCCGTCACGCAGGTCACTGACCGATTTACGGGCAGTGATCTGCGCGACGGGTGCTGCTGCACCCGCCGCACTGAGGCACAATGTCCCAGCCCTGCATTCTGATGGGCCGGAGGGCAGAAACAATGTTTCCGCCCGCCGGCCCAGGAGAATGTTCGTAATGCGGCCGGCGGGGTCTCAAAGGGGCTGGCGGTCTACGGAAAGACTGCCAGCATGAACACGGCGGTGTTTACCGCCATGTTCATAATGACCCCCTAGGTTTGTGCCAGATCATGTGTCGGGACCAGCTATTCTCTGATGCAGGCCTGACATGTGTTTCATCATCCTCGGTGCCATGAAATGGACACACTAGAGGCCTCATTACGAGTTCGGCGGACAGGATAACCCATCCGCCGAACCTCCGACAGTAAGGTTGCCGCCATGCTGGCTACCTCCCCGGTGGGCCCATTACCACTTTTCTAGTTGCCCAGTGGGAAAGTGGCGGCAGCATTGTCGCTTGCTCGTAATCTAGCCGGCGGCAATGCAACATCGCAGGGTGCACCCACACCCTAGGAGCGCTCACTGTCTGCACAGCAGACAGTGAGCACTGCAAGGGTGCTGGGCAAGGGGATCCCTGTAATGCCCATGCCAAGTGCATGGGCAGTTCATGTGCCGCCTGAGGGAGACGGCGGTACCCTTGCGGTCTGACCGCAAGGGTCGTAATGTGGCGGTGGGGCCACCACAGCAGTGGCGGTCCCGACTGCTACCGCGAGGCTGGCAGTCTTGAGACCACCAGCCTCGTAATCAGGCCCCAGGTCTTAAGACAGTGGGGTGGAATGGAACGGCGACATAAGGGTATATCTGCTTGACACCCATAGTTATCGCACAGTCCATCACTGCGCATGGCAATGACACAGACTCTAGATACATTTGGACAGCTGCAGTGGAGCATAGGGGCTGGAATTAGTGGTGCTGAGAGTGCTGCACCATCCTCAAAAAAACCAGGCTGGAGTTCAGAAAGTGAATGAGATATGGTGATGACTTTAAATGTTGCTTTTGTTGCATTTCAAGTGAGTTGAAAGTCAGTTGTTAAATGTCAGGCTATGCTTTCTAACAAACTCCTGCCTATTCTTGTAAAAGGGATATTGGTGTTTATTTCTTTTCTCTGCAAAGTGAGAAGACTTTGTAGAGTGAACTATGTGACAATCATGAAAGGGTACAGGACGTGTGAATGGAAAGGCAGTAGACTTTTACTTTTTTGTGATTTAAATTCCTGTAAATTAACTGCACAAATATTTCAAAATACATCAGTAGCAAGGAAAGCACAAATTATGCACATTTTTAGTTCTGAAGTGTGATGGATCAAAGATCTTTACAGGATCAAAATGACTCAAGACACTTTATTCGATAATGCACAAATGATACTCAAGGTACTTTATTTGATGATGCACACATGATATCTATTCACTGAAACCTGTTTTCCACACTTTACCATTTGTGAGCAACGTAGTTACATCAGTATAACTGTAGATCAGTGCAAGTTAGTGGGCATTTCAATAGAAAATGTGTTTTCTGTAATGCTACTACACCGTGCTTTAGTAATACATTTGCCAAAGTGTGCTTCAAAATGCTCCACCGCACACATACTACACCCATATCACTCTGCTACTGAATGAGTGTCGCCTATTTGCTACACTTTTTCTTAATGCAACACTTGTATTTTTTCACAATACGTATTACTTCATGATGTAACATTGATGTCAGCACCCCCACCCACTCTGAAAATTGTTCCAGCACCGCTACTGGGGCGATTAATTTCTTGTGGTTAACAGCAAAAATAATTCAATAAAAATAATATTACACCCCAAATACCACCCTTAGATGGATCTTTTAATCTCTGGTGATGTAAGGAATGGGCACGCAAAAAGATACTACTGCTAAGGCCAGCAACAATAACAGACATAACCTTTGTCCAACCTACTGTGTAAAATCAGCTGCAACGTCCCAATTCAGGAGCTTATGAGTCTAATTCAGTAGACCAAGTTGATTAAATGTGTTTAGGGTAATGTGCCTGCCTCAAAGAGCTGTTTACAACCTGCAAGTCTCAGGTTCAAATCACAGCGCAACTGACTCGGCCATTCGCTCAACTAGGGATCAATACGTAATGTAAGACTAGCTTTTCTTTTAAGCCGTTAAAGGCCTGGAAGTGTCAGTGCTGTACTAAACACTAGTAATTCTTAATATGTTCCTGTGCCGGCAAGTGACTTTGCCTGGATGCTGCCATAATGGCTGCCTCAATAAATGTCAATGTCGGGGCAAGAAGCATGTTGCAGAGGCTAATAGACAGTTGGGAGAAGTCTTTCAAATGTCCGCACTGGTCTACATTCTCACTGGAGGTCCTTTCTACAGCTCAGCAGCAGTCAGTAGGTGAAACCTTGAGAGGACTTGCAGCATGGTAAGTTGTTGACTTATCTTTGCGTACAACTAAGGTTTAAGGTCAGGGGTATCTACAAATTCCAATCTCTGTAAACAGCAATCAGTGCTACAAGTGGATTTTTCCTTTTTACCAAAGGTTAATGTTGATGAAACTGTTGGTAGACTAGTCCTGAATACACCACTGTGCCCCCATTAGGACAGGTAAATAACACAACTAGTCAATACATAACCAGTCTTAGAAAAGTGTTATAATTGGACTACAACTACATGTTTTAAGTACTGTTGCACTGTTTTAGACAGTGGCACATTGCTTGTTGGTTGTTTGGAGGTATTGAAACAAAAATGCGAACTCACTCAGTCATCCATCCTTTCGAGGGCAAATGAGTACCATTCCACTTGGAAATAGCAGCACTTATTTATGCAAATATTAAAGCTGTGCAATAATTTTGCATTTGTCCTGAATTTACTTTTACTCACGCAATCTCATGGAATTACGGCTGTGGGTTTCTTTCAATACACTTGGACCAGGGTATTGTCGGCCACTTTAAGGTTAAATGTAAAGGATGTTTTACATTATGATGATCCTGTTTATCTCATAGAGAACTATATTTTCCCTGCAGTGAAATTCCTGTTACCAAAACCAAGGAAATATGGAGGTAAACCTTTCCCGTTCTATCTCAGGCAACACTTACTCCAATCATTTGTAGAAGCCTTTGGAGTCTGTTTCCGGTAATGGGTAATCGTACTCAAAGGTTTTGTGAATATAAGCACAGTGGATGATCCTGTGATTCTGCATGGCCATTTATCCGCCCTCTCAATTGCCCCTGACACTTAAAATTTTCTAATCTTCCTGCCCATGATCCTGAAGTACTCATGCAGGAAAGTCTACTAAACACGCAGACATTTCAACTTGTGTATTTGGATTTCTGCACATAAATTCCAATTCTGTGAATAATAATTTCTTCTTATTTTTTTTTTTCCATCTGTACGCAACACATAAGGGCATCAAGAACTTTGTTGCATGGGTATATATATATATATATATATATATATATATATATATATATCTCCTTTGTTGGCGTACTTTGGCACACTTGTATTTAGAGGTGGTGCTGCTTTACAGATAGACGGGCAGTCATTATGTTTCCAGTTTTCCCTTTTTGTCAGAAAATTAACCGCACTCCAAAGCTGTGTGCACACTCTCCTGCTTTATTGAAGAGCTCCGTTATTCAATACATATGAAAACGCCCAAAGCGTTTCGGTCACCCAGACCTTGTTCACAAGCATTTCCTATTAACCCTTCTTCAGTGTTTATATCCAAAAAATATATTATTTAAAAAAAAACAAAAAAAAACAAAACGTGATTGTTTAAATACCAATACCATGATTATATAAACAAAAGAAACACCACCTTTTTAAGTTGGATTATGGGTTCTGTAGTCTTTTATGTTTGTGACGGTTTGTTATTTGGTGGCTTTTTATTTGCTATCTCTCTTCATTGTCTAAGCCCCCCAAATTTACAATTGAATATTGATACACCTCAATTTAAAACTTAGTTTTAATTTTATATACGGAATTACAGAATATTAATTTAAAGGTGTTGGTACCCCTTTCTTTTTCTAAAATTAAAGAAATTGCTATTATTATTAAGTTTCTCAGGTATTAGTACCCATTTCATTATATTAATAGCCTAATGATTACATTTACTACCAACTTATCTTATTTTATGTAATTCCGTACTTAATCCCCCTTATATACAATTAATCAATGGTGACAACTTTATATGTCTACATTCCTTTCTTATACATTATCAATTTATGATTTATTCCTGCCTCTCTCAATATAAACAATATAAGGTGTGTTTTTATATCAACGGAGCCATCTTATAATTGTTATGTCTGCCTGTCCAAAGCTTTTCTCTTGTACGTGATTAAAACCATTAGTTTCTACACATGCAAGGCTGAGAAGTAAAAAAATATCAGTCTATATTGTCCATCTAGATTCATGTTCGATTCACATGTATAAGGCATTATTTCATAATAAATGTACAAATAATTCCTCATCCTGGTTGAAACCTAGGGGGGCCAGAGAGCGGATCTCCATTATATGTCTTGATTCTAGTTGAAGCAGTTTTTCTCTCTGGCTCCTCCTCATTCATTTTTAGGCACTTGGTCTATTGCCTAATATTTCAATAATTGCCATTGGCTGGTATGTTCTTGCTCCATTTGCCTTGAAGTTGCATAACGTCTGTCCAAATTTGTGATGGCCCGGATATGTTCTGAAATCCGTTTCTTTGTTTCATATACCGTGCTACCTACATATTTTAAACCGCAGGAACCTTCAATAACAGACTATGAACCGACTTTTACATGTCATATGTTGTTTAATTCGTTTTATATATACAGTAAAATATTTTTTTGTTTATTCCAATCTTACAAGCTTTGCAATCTGCACATTTCCAAAAATCTGATTTCTGTAACCAATTTTTCTTTCCATAACTGAAATGTCTTCTAGTTAATTTATCCCTTAAACTGGGGGCCTGCCAAAATGTAATTTGTGGTTGTTCCCCCATAATATCTCCAATTACTGGATCCATATGTAATATGGGCCAGTGTTTCTTTAAGATCTTGCGAGTCCCTGTTGCATCTGTAGAGTATGTGGTGATGAAATGTATCAGATTGTCTTAATTCTTTGCAGATTTTATCCTTTTATTATAGATTAATTCAGTTCTTGGGACCTGAGTGATCTGTTCCTTCGTAATAGTCAAACATTTCTTTGGATATTTTCTGACCTCAAATCTCTCTGCGGAGGTTTTAAGATGTTTTACACATTTGCTGGGTTCTGAACAAATCTTTTTAATTCACAGAAATTCCCCATAAGGGATATTCCATTTTGTATTTGGTGGATTAAAACTATTAGCATGTAATATAGAATTTGTTGCTGTAATTTTCCTATGCAATGCAGTTTGTACTGAGCCCTCTTTTATGTAAATTTCTGTATCCAACAATGTCACCCTGGTGGCACTTATGTTATATGTGAAGCTCAATTTTGCTTTTTTGTTATTCAATATTTCAAAATATTCATTGAATTCCAGCTCTGTTCCGTGCCAAATCAAAAATAAGTCATCTATGAGTCTGAACCAACGTATTATTGTTTTCACATACTTCTCATTTTCTTTAGCCCATGCGATACGTTGTTCAAACTATTCAATTGTTAGATTGGCAAAAATTTGAGGAAAAGGAAAATCCCATGGCTGTACCCTTTATTTGTAAATACAGTTGCTGATTGAAAAGAAAACAATTATTCGTAAGACATAGATTAATCATTTCTTTTAGCATATCATTATGTTGGAAAAATTGGATATTACGTTGGCATAAAAGGAATTCACATGCTTTTATTCCTACATTATGTTCAATATTAGTATATAAGGATAGCACATTCATTGTTATCAATTTGTAAGAATTTTGCCAAGGGGTGCCTTCCAAGTGTTGCAATAGATCCCCGGTATCATGTAAATAGGAATTTAGATTACATACTAAAGGTGCCAGAATAAAAATCTATATAATTTGACAAAGGTTCCAATAAATAAATATATATATATATATATATATATATATATATATATCGCTGCAATTAACTTTGGGGAGTTTGAAAAGTGACAGAGGTACAAGGAGAGGTACAAGGTCTTGGCCTTTCAAAAGGGGTCTCTAAGGGTCCTAGCCCACTAGGGAAATGCCCAGGGAAAAATAAGGCCTGTCTGGCTCTGCAGTTTGGCTTATGATGTGTACAACGTGAATGGTCGATATAAATAATAATATGCATTTTAGGATAAAAAGTCACGGTAACTAGCTAAAAAGTGTGTAAATAAGCGAGTGCGCTTCTGTTTTAACGCGAGCGCACTCCACTGCTGAGCTTTCGCCTACGTTCACTCACTACCACATGACAAGCTTGGTGGTCAGAAACGATAGTTTTTTACATTGCCCAGCCGATCACAATGACGCGGAATGACATCAGCGCCAAGATGCCGGAACAGCAGCAGCGGTAGCGCTTTACATGAGGCTGGGGAAGGCCACTGCAGCAGAAACCTCTCTGCGCCCAGCACTGCAGTGACACGTTTTTTTTTATAACAGCGGAAGCCTGTACTCTCTATTCCCAAAAGATGCTGTTTGCATCCACAATTCTATTAAAAAGCAGATGGTTTCATTTCAGGGAACACAATAAGTAATTACAGTACATGCTCCTTTGAAGAGAAGCGCGCCCAGTGTGCACACAGCAGTCATTTCAAATTGGCATGGCCCAGAGTCCAAATCATATAAATGTTTGCGAGATGATCTGCAAATAGCAGTGAAATACAAAAAACGCCTTTAAAAACATCAGAAAGGGCTTTATTTAGAGACAACAATGGGGGATTTCTTAACTAGCACAGAGAACATCTAAATGTTATTGAAAACAAGCAGGCATGCATGATGTGCTGTCTCTCCACTATGTTGCTGGTTGCTGTCACTTTGGACTGCTTTGCAGCATCTAACATTTAACATGTATCCCACTGATCGTTTAAAACGAACTTTACCAATAGCGTGCTCTATTTTCAGTAGTTCTTTTTTCAGTTACCATTATTAAACACCTCTTAATGCTAAGATGATGCCTCAAAGCACTCTGGCCTGTCATCAGTTTCAAAGGTCATTTGTTGTCTCTTCCTATAATGTCGTCAGTAATGACAGGGCCTTTCATGTGATATGCAAGAAATTTTGGATCATGATGAATCTGTCAACTGGTCTGCAAGGTAAGTTACTGCCATAGCAGCACACAGGTGAGTACAGCTACGTATGCTGGATGTCACTTTCACTATTTAGGCTGCAAGGTGGCTAAGGTGGGAAAAGCTGGGTACTGCTGGTTAGGGTGGATACTGGTGGTAAAGGATGAAGGTGAGTTGTGCTTGTTAGGATGGAAGGTGTGCACTGGGGTTAGGCTAGAAGTTGGTTAACATACTGGTTGTGAATACAAACCTGGGTAAGGTGGGCATTGCTGATTAGGCTGGAGGGTTGATACTGCTGGTAAGCTTGAGTGTGATTACTGGTGGTTTAACTTTACGGTAAGTAGCGTTGGTTGAACTCGAAGGTGAATGCTGCTGATAAGGTTGTAAGGCTGGTATGTCTGGGTAGGCTGTAAAGTGGGTACTGCTGGCTAGGCAGTAAGATGCGAGTTGAGCTGTGATGTAATGAGTGCTTCTTAATCTGGAAGGTGGGTACTGCTGGAGAAATTGGATAATGCTACAGACCTGCCAACTTCACCAAAAACATCACAGTGTGAGGAGGGGCCTTGGAGGGGGTGTGCCCTTGTGCTGAGAAGCACCTAAGAGGCACTTTTGCCCCCACCCCAGTCCCAAACCCCCTCTTAAAAAAAAAACAAGCTTGCTGAGGCTGCTGCCGATATCCTGGGGTGCTCTCACACCCATAAAAGGCCTCTGAAAACGAGCTGCAAACCGCAGTTTAAAGTGGGCTTCAGTTTGTGTTTCCACTGGCTCCTCACCAGGACACTGTGTAAGGGGAGCCAGTATCATGTGTCACACTGTGGCACCGTGTGAGTTGGCAGGTCTGATGCTGCTTAGACTGGAAAATAGATGCTCCTGATTACGCTAGAAGGTTGTTACTGCTGGTTATGCTAGAATGTGGGAACTGTTGGTTGGGTTGTATGATGAGTACTGCTGATTAGGATGTAAGGTGGGATTTTAAAAATCACGGGTGGGCTGCATCAAGTATTTACACCACCCACTTATATTACAAAAACGTATGGCAGCCTAGCACACCACTGTACCAATGCAGGCTGCAGATTAACAACACCCCAGTAACACAGAGCAAGGAAAAGTGTTTGTGCCATGAAGAAAATATATTTTGATATATTAGTAAGTCACCCTAAGCTAAAACAAGACCCCTGAAGAGCAATTTCAGTCGCTATGTGACAGCAGGAATCAAAAATCTTAAATCCAGGTGGTTGGCCTCCTCTTTGCCTGCTAAGGGACACAAAAAATTAAAAGGGCTCCCGACTCCAAGAGGGCCCAGCTGGCCACAAAGTACTGAAACCTACAGGAGCTGTGGCATGAAACAGATCAAGAGCTAAGAAGCCTGCTATTACACATGTGGACTGTAAGACTGACCAGAAAGACCTTTCCATTACAGTTGGAGAAAAGTGGGACTTAATCATTTTTTCCACTTCTGGAGCAGTAGGAGAAGATACTGAGACTTGCCAATGGAGGGTCCAGTCAATACCAGCAAGACGTCCAGGTTCATCCTGCTTGGACATTTTGGCCCTGCTGAAAATGGGTTCAGTGGGACCTCGAAGGAAAGAGGAAGTCCTACAAGGCTATAGCTTCCAGCTTTCACCTGCTGGAGGATTTTGAGAACCAAAAACATGAATAAGCCTATTGATAAAACTTTGGACCACACAAGGCAATAAAACCCATCCTTGCTCAGTAAATTTATTTATTTTAGGTCTGGTGTTAGGAAGACGTTTAATTTTACTAAGATTTTATATATATATATTCCAAACAGACACTCTATAGATTCCAAGAGCACCAGGACGCCTCCGTACACTGAATCATTAATTTATTTAGCAACTAAACATGACAACTCCAACGCGTTTCAGCATTAAGCCTTGTTCACGGAAGTATATGGGGCGTCTCAGAGCCTGACCAGGACCACTGTGAAGTTAGTGGCCGCACTCCGAGATTATTCTTGTGGAACATATATATATATATATATATATATATATATATATATATATCCACTGAAAAAAGGTTAAAGTGGAGGAAGATAGTAAGATTTACCTTATGTTAAAAAATATTAGAATGTCACTGATAAAACAACACTACCATTTTAAAAACTAAAATCATAGGCAGAGCATCACAGTGGTGCACGTAATACTTATATTGTATTTCAATATGTTTGTGGCCTGGCCTCAATTGATAAGTGTTCATGGCCAAAGGCTAAATGCAGCAAGGAACGGGGGATTTAGGCAAAGGGCCTGATCTGTAATCTGAACCCATGCCCAAGCCAGTGGCAAGCATGGCCAAAGGCTTTGCACAGTGGCAGAAGACTGGCTGCAGGGCTTGGCCTGTGGCCAGGACCTGCACCAAGTCTCCCAGCGAGTGGTCAACCTCCAGCTGCTCATGGCCTTCAGCCATTTGGCCACAGACCCCCACCCCTTTCAATTTTGTAAATTATTTCATCCCAAATTTTTGGCCCAGGAGGAAAGATCCCTGTGGGACCTTCTCATAAGGACCAAGGAGTCCCAGAGGTCCTTCCCCTTACTTCTTTATTTTTTGACATTTTTTGTTTTTTGTCATTAACTTAGGCACCGTTTGACGAATCTTCATGAAAGTTTCAAAACTTATACTTCAGTCTGTTCAGCTGCTGTCATGACAGTTTCAGAGTGATCCCTTAAGCAGGGTCAGAGAAAAACAGGGGGTCCCAAAACACAATTTCCCCATTCATTTTCCATAGGGTCTTTAGACACTCCAACAGCCCAGTCCAATTAATGGAATTACACCAGATTTGGTAAGAGGCTAGATCTTGGTGCGCAGATGGTGCTTTTTGTGAACTGGTGTACATCTGTTCAGTCGTTTTGGAGTTATTGAAGGTTAAAAAATATAGATATCGAGGGGCACGGTGGATCCGCGGATCCAGAGGAAAAGCAAGGCCTTAATTGGCTGGCTGCAACCTGACAGAAAAGTTGCGGGCGCCATTTTTTTGTCACATTGACTGAGGGGTGGAAAGGAATAGCGCAAAAACACATAAGAGGTCAGGAGACAGATATTCTGATCCCATAGGAGGGGTCCTCCTGGCAAAAAATTGGCCAATTGTTTTTTCCCATCCGAAAATCCACGCAGTGGAACTGCAGATCCAGGGAAAAATTGGGAAAAAAAACACCCACTGCATCCAGCTTCATGCTGCGCATGGGCGAAGGCTGTACAAAGCTTGGGCTTGGGTGCATGGAGGAGGCTCTGCAGCCATCCCCTGTGGCACATGGCCAAAGGCCGTGTGTGGCACTGGTTATATTTATGTGTATCCGTGCTAAAAAACAACATAGTAATTCACTGAAACAAAAACAAAGGGTACAGGGAAGTTATAGTTAGGTTCTGAATTTACTCGCCCAAAACCATACAAATTCATCAGTTATAGTTATGGTTAACTCAATTCACTATAACTCTAAGGTAACTATCACTTGCTCCTTTGCCATGCACAGCTAATTACTCCACATATTATATCACTGATGACACCTACTATGGCATCATTGATATTATCACTACAACATTTGCAATAATGTTTTTGATGAGAAAACTGTGCACGGCAGGGGCACGGGTTATAGTTACCTTAGGGCACGAGTTGTAGTTACCTGAGCTAACTATAACTGCTGATTTTTTATGGTTTTGTGAGAGTAAATTCAAAACCTAAATATAACTTCCCTGTAACCTTTGTTTTTTTCAGTGACTATAGATATACACAAAAAACACATATTTATATATACACATATACACACACACACATATATGTGTTTATATATATATATATATATATATATACATATATATATATATATATTCACACATAAAACATAACCTTAGACATATATATCACTTACTTTTCTCCCACCTACCACTCCAGCAAACAGCATAGGGCACTGGTGAAGACCACTTCAGCCACTGGGTAAGGTCACTGTGAATGGCAGCTTTCTGCTCTTTCACAAGTTACAAGGAACACACCTGCATACAAAGTAATACATTAATTTCCTTTAGTGCCAGGGACTACTATGGCACTGTGTGTCTTTTAAAACCAAAGCATATTTTTGTTTGTTTTAAATTGGTTTGGGAATTTTATGGTACTGCTTTCTTGAATTCGAAATTGCTGGTACAGCTTGAACTTAGTGGGTAATCCGTCGGAGAAATAACTAGTGATTGTGCCAAAGCTACCAGGAATTGAGCAGAGTTTCTTTAAGAACTATGTGATGACCCAATTCCGCTTTCGTACAGAAAGTATCTTGTTCTATGAAAATGGAACCCGATTTCTTTAACAGATGTTGCTATTGCAAATCTCACTGATTAGAGCCCAGTCTCACCCTGGCCAGCCTCAATAACCTCACTGATATTTTTGAAGACATACAGCTGGCAATAAGCATATCTTTTGGTAAAACAGTAAAGTATTTGGTCCAAGTATCCAAATTCTCAACCTTGTGGACTCACTGGCCTAGCATTTTCAGAGATAGGATATCTAAAGAGATGTGCAAGGCACATAACAGATAAATCCGAAATGGCATGCTGCGGTTGAGCACAGTCCTTGTTTGTAACTGGTAATAAATACTTTTTATTGTGAAGATCACAAAGAGCAGATCAGCAACACCGTTCACCATCTGAGACGGTTGAGTTGCTATTCCAGTGATCGGTGGCAAGCAGGGGCGCATTTTCTACCTCATGAAGGTTGAAGAGATGTACAGGTGGGCACTTCAGACCTGTACCAGAAGGGAGACTGCCACTTCAAACACAGTACTCTTCTAAGATTCATTCTCAGATCACAAAATAGGTATACAAGAAGCTGGTTTACCTCGAAGAGCATTTCATTTTCAAGGAAATACATTGCACTGCTCTGTTCAAACTACAGTGTTCACAGGGTAAAAGCCCAGTCTCATTAAAACAAAAGTGGATGTTTGAGAATAGCAGCCAACTTGATCAATTACTCATTATATTTCATGATTTTAAGATTCTTGCTGGACGTTTAGGTGCCTACACCAATTTAAAATTCATTGGATGGAACATCTAAGGGCAATAAAAAAGTGTGATATCAAGTATCTGATGGTGGTACATTTTCGGGACAATTATAAAATTACAGAATAAGGTGGTATACGCTCTATAGGCATTGAACATGTTACCTTAGATCAAAGGGGAGGAGAATTGGATAACAAAATAAGGATTAGGGAAACATTTTGGATAAATGAATTACAAACGTCAGATATGGACTGAATATAGATAGGGAACTGCTTACAATGATGTAGGTAACCCTATGGTTGTTACGATTTGATCATTAATAGTAACAAGTAGCATGTAGTATTTTGGAGGACAGAGAGTTTCTTTTGTATAAGAGATAGAAATCACAGAACTATCTTAGATTAGATTAATTCCAAGAAAAATCTTTATGTCTGATTGTCTGTTCCACGGTTCTATTTTGAGGGTGCTAAATTCTGGGACTATATATGGAGTAGACAAGCGGGTAAACATAGGTAATATATAAGGGTTAAGTACATGAGGTACTAAGGTTTTGTTTTTCAATCATGGCGCAAATGAGCAAGAAAGTTGAATTGTAGCTTTGGTTTCCGACTGAGTCTCTTAGGGAGGAGAATAAAAAAATAAAAATTGACAGAGCAGTGTAATTTACTTTATGTGGAAGGGAGATAAGCAGGACGGATAGTACGGGGACACAAACAAGCAAATAGCATGAGAGATAGTAAGGGTTTGATTATTGCTTATGGGGCTCATACTAATAATAACGTGATATATGTTCTACATTCTGATGTTATTATTTTTTAAATTTGAAGATAAATGTTTTGCACATAAATCTCCAGACTGGGTGGAAAGAATTTAAAACTGGAGATGGAAATGGATAAGCTAATTGGGCCACAAAACTTTACCAATTTTGCCATTGGAAGGCTAGGTTGTCCGTAGATTTCCTGCAGTGAGTTAATTAGGGGGTAGTTTATGAGGCACCAAGCTTTGATCATTACATATATATAGAGTTAATTGCAAGTAAGTCGTATTGTGGGTTTGGATTCTGACTGGGCTTAGTATGATAACCGGCAAAGTGTATGTTTTTTACCTTAAAGATAACAAAGGGAGACAAGCGGTGGGATAGTACGAAGGAAAGAGCAAGTATGGTACAGCATGAGAGAGACCACAGGTTTGATCACCGCTCAAGATGATTATTTTCAAGAACAACGCTATGTGTGATTTATGAATTGTATTTTACCCTAATGATAACAAAGGGGGACAAGTGGACGGCTAGCACGAGTGAAAATGCAAGTATTTTATAGCATGAGAAGTACTAAAGGTTCAATCACCGCTCAAGATGATTATTTTCAAGAACAACTCGATTTGTGATTTTCATTCTTAATTTTTTTTATTGGATATTTAATAGAACACTGCACAATAGTTTTAAGAGTAGGTGGCAAGAATTAATAAAAAGACAAAGGTGATAGAAATAAAAAAATACTGGTTCACAAAACTGTGATGTTTTAGCTATTGGTACGTCAGGTTGTTTAAAGATCTTTTTGTAGTTAGTTAATGAGTAACACATGAACATGGTCCTCGTTCAGGTGGGTTGAATGAGCTAAGGGTTTTGATCGTATAAAAGAGTGTGAGCTCTGTATGCCACAGTGCAGTGGTACTGTGACGGAGGTGGGACGTTGTGGGA